>NC_077234.1:78546184-83748684 GCF_027887165.1 Monodelphis domestica | reverse complement strand
GGAAAAGCAAGCAATTTGCTATAAATTATACATTTGCAGTTATGCAAATGTTTAATGTCATCCCCAGAGGAAATGTCATTTTAAAATATGAAAGTTCATTATATTAAACAATACAGAATACAAAGATTTTCTTACTATTTGCTATAGCTGTGTCCAGTTTTCCTATATATTCTAGTTTCCAGGGGGAAAATAATCCACTTTTTTTACAATTGTATAAGTTTATTATTTTTATATTAAATTTATTTATTTGTGTATGAAACTAAAATTCCCAGGTATCTCCCTCTCTCCCTCCCTCTGATCCCTGCTTAGGAAAGGCATCATTTGACAAAAAGATATATGTATTTATAAAAGTGTCTTATTTACCAGTTCTATCTTTGGAGGTGGACATACACAAGCCAATCTTCAAACATTATTTCTGTTTGTTGTATATAGTGTTCTCTTGGTTCTGCTTTTCACTTTTCATAATTTCATGGAGATCTTTCCATGTTTTAAAAAAACTAACCTGTTTCCAATTTCTTTTTTTTTTTTAAACCCTTACCTTCCGTCTTAGACTCAATACTGGGTATTGGTTCCAAGGCAGAAGAGTGGTAAGGGCTAGCCAGTGGGGTTTAAGGGACCTGCCCAGGGTCACACAGCTGGGAAGTATCTGAATCCAGATTTGAACACAGGTCCTCCCGTCTCTAGGCCTGGCTCTCAATCCACTGAGCTACCCAGCTGCCCCCAGGAGTAATTTCTTACAACACAGTAGTATTCTGTCACAATTATATGCCATAACTTGTTAACCATTCCTCAATTTCCAATTCTTTACTTAACTCACAAAAACTCACTATATAGTGCCTGGAGAAATGAAGGAGTTTTTTTCAGATTTTTATGATCATTGTTTCATGACTCAATATGATCACAGTTTTCCAAAGCTCCAGAGCCTCCCATAAATGCCCAGTTTCAGAGATCTATGGTTACAGTGATATTAAATCCAAGGGATTTTCTAGGCTAAGAATCCAAGGAATATAGATTTCACCACTTAATTCCAAAATAATGGCCCTTGAGTCAAATCAAACCCCTTCAAATAAATTTCAGATGCTTTGTCAACTTAAAATGAAACTAATTAGCACATATGACCCAGTAAAGTCATTTGGGACTCTGAAATTTCTAGAAAATGTTTGGACCTCTCTCAAATAATGAAAACATTTTTCTTTAAAAAAGTCTTATGAGGGGGTAGCTGGGTAGTTCAGTGGATTGAGAGCCAGGCCTAGAGATGGGAGATCCTGGGTTCAAATCTGGCCTCAGACACTTCCTAGCTGTGTGACCCTGGGCAAATCACTTAACCCCTATTGCCTAGCCTTTACCATTCTTCTGCCTTGGAACCAATACCCAGTATTGAGTCCAAGATGGAAGGTAAAGGTTTTAAAAAAAAGTCTTATGAAATTGCTAAAATTGCAGCTGAAGAATACTGGCAGTGATGCAAAAACCTAGAGTTAGAGTTTAGATGTTCTGTTACTTAGTATGTTCTATGAAGTGGCAAACTTGGTTTAGAACAAAGAACCTTGGACTTGGATGCAGGAAATCTGGGTTTGGACTAGGACTCTCCCATGTACTTGGCTATGTGATCTGGTCCAGTCAATGAATGGTTCTGGTCTTTGGTTTGGGGTTTGCTTTCTAGAAAATTGGGATTATAACTTCTATCTACTTTTGAAAATTATTATGAGAAAAGCATTTTGTCAACTTTAAAGTGTTACATAATTATTCCCTTTTTGAAGGTCAATTTCTTGGAAGTAGAGATTGTTTAATTCATCTTAATTCTCAGTGCCTACCATAGTACTTGGCACTTAGTAGGCATTTAGTAAATACTTGTTGATTGCAGATTGTTATTCTTAAACAGAGCTCAATTTGTTAAATTTCTGTATTCTGAACAAATCGATAAAAATGATGAATCAACAATCAACATTTAGTCTGTGCATTTTTGTAAAAAGAAATTGGATTAGGGACAACTCAGTGACTCAGTGTTTAGACAGTCAGGCCTGGAGATGGGAGGTCTTGCATTCAAATGTGACTTCAGACACTTTGTAGCAGTGTGACCTTGGGCAAGTCACTTAACCTCAATTGTCTAGCCCTTGCTAATCTTCTGCCTCAGAACCGATACTTGGTATCAGTTCTAAGATAGAAGGTAAGTGTTTTGAAAAAAAAATTTGAATTAAACATTTTTTCAAAACTATGTATCTCTTACAAAAAACTCATGTTTGAATAAGTAGCAGGCTACATTTCACAGTGATTAATGCAACAGTTTCCAAAGACTGAACATAGTTTAGTTATATGGCCTATATATAACTAGGAAAATTCAGACAGACTTGCATTGCTGCCATCTTTTTCTAGTTTTTTGAGCTTTACCCCTGAATTTCTGCATTCTGTGCAGGTAGCTCAATTACTGTAAAGGAAATTAAAATGTCTTAAGAGAGTCATCTAGGTATGGTTAAGGCCAGACAAGTAGCAATTCTAAATAGGGCTAGTGGAAGTGAGGGGGAGTCATATGTCTATTGGCAATGTAGTCTTTTGTCCTTCTACTTGCACTATGGTGTTAGCACCTTGTCCAGTGGGAAGCTATGTTTGTGAATGAAGAAATAAAAACATAAAAGAAAATGAGAAAATGAGAAAAATCTGCTTGAGTGGACAGCTCTACTCAAAGGGCCTGGAGTTCAGGATTTTGTCTTGGGCTCTCAGGGCTCTGTCTTACTCTTTCTTCTCCTTCTCTTTGTCTGTCTCTGTACCTGTCTGTCTCTCTGGGTCTGTCTGTCTCTTTGGCTCTCTGCCTGTCTCTAAAAGACAAATCACTTCAGCACATAAGACCTAGCAATAAGTCTAAACAAGTGGATTAGAAAAGTAGATTTTAGGGGACTTCCGGTTAAGATGGCGGCTTAGAGAAAGCTAAAGTTCAGATCTCCAGAAAACCCTTCCCGACCGATCTCAAACTATAAGCTCCTAAGGCACCGAAATTCAAAACGATCAACAGCACAGACCCTGGGAACCCTCCTCCTGGACCTGGACACGGATCAAAAGGTACGGCCCCACTCAAAAGCCAGAACCCGAGATCACTCGGACCTAAGGGGTAGGTGCGCAGAGTCCAAGGCTCCGGGAAGCCGCAGCCCCGCATGGCTCAGAGAGCAGGGTCCTCCGAACAACAACCCTCAGGGCCTTCTATCCGAGTCCCAGTGAAAGTCACTGCCCTCGGAGCTCCCCCTGCAGAGAGCAGGGTCGAAACAACAGCAACCCTCAGGGCGGGCAAGACAGCCTCACGGACTGGATCCTGCTATCCAAGTCTCAGTGAAAGTCCCTGCCCTCGGAGCTCCAGGAAGCTGCAGCCCATCCCCACCCCCCCAGGCCGACGAAACAGCCTCATGGCCAGCTATTCTGAAGGCAACTTCCGGAAAGCAACCCGACCCAGAGAGCCGGGGGAAGAGTGTGGCCCCCTGGTCCGACCCTTCCACTCCAGTTCCAGTGAGGCATACTCAGTTTAACCCAGGGAAAGCTCATAGAACTGACAATCTGCCCAGGACTAAAGCCTCTGAACACCAGACAGAGATAAGAAAAGCTAATCCTCCACATTCAGAGATGGCAAACTCCACAGAAGCACAGAAGCCCCAAAATACCAAGAAAAATAAGAAGAAAGGGGCGACTTTGGACACATTCTATGGAGCCAAAATACAAAATACAGAGCAGATAGAAGATGATATACAAGAAAATGCTCCAAAATCTTCCAAAGGAAATGGAAACTCTCCACAAACCTATGAAGAATTTGAATCAGAAATGACCAAAAAGATGGAAGCCTTCTGGGAGGAAAAGTTGGAAATAATGCAAAAGAAATTCACGCATCTACAAAACCGGTATGATGAAACTGAAAAGGAAAACCAGGCTTTAAAGGCCAGAATCAGGCAGCTGGAAGACAACGATCGTGTAAAAGAGCAAGAATTAATAAAGCAAAGCCAAAATACCAAGAAATTAGAAGAGAACATAAAATATCTCACCGACAAGATGACAGATCTGGAAAATAGAGAGAGAAGAGATAATTTAAGAATAATTGGACTCCCAGAAAAGCCAGAAATAAACACCAAACTCGACATGGTGATACAAGATATAATCAAAGAAAATTGCCCAGAGATTCTAGAACAAGGGGGCAATACAGCCACTGACAGAGCTCACAGAACACCTTCTACACTAAACCCCCAAAAGACAACTCCCAGGAATGTAATTGCCAAATTCCAAAGCTATCAAACAAAAGAAAAAATCCTACAGGAAGCCAGAAAAAGACAATTTAGATATAAAGGAATGCCAATCAGGGTCACACAAGACCTTGCAAGTTCTACTCTGAATGATTGTAAGGCATGGAACATGATCTTCAGAAAGGCAAGAGAGCTAGGTCTCCAACCAAGAATCAGCTACCCAGCAAAACTGACTATATACTTCCAAGGGAAAGTATGGGCATTCAACAAAATAGAAGACTTCCAACTTTTTGCAAAGAAAAGACCAGAGCTCTGTGGAAAGTTTGATACCGAAAATCAAAGAGCAAGGAATACCTGAAAAGGTAAATATTAAGGAAAGGGGAAAAATGTTATCTTCTTCTTTTACTCAAACTCTCTTCTATAAGGACTACATTTATATCAATCTATGTATACTAATATGTGGGAAAAATGTAATGTATAAATAGGGGGTAAATAGGGGGTAAAGAAAGACCAAATAGAATAATCGTTCTCACACAAAGATTCACATGGGAAGGGGAGGGGAAGAAAACTCCTATAAGAAGGAGAGGAAGAGAGGGTTTTTTTTTTTACTTAAACCTCAATCTCAGGGAAATCAACTCTGAGAGGGAAAAACATCCAGATCCATTGGGATCTTGAATTCTATCTTACCCAACAAGGGTAGGGAGAAGGGAAAACCAAGGGGGGGAGGGGGAGAGGGAGAACAAAAAGGGAGGGAAAGAGAGGGGGGAGGGGGAGGGAAGAAAAAGGGAGGGACTAAAAAGGGAAACATCAAGGGAGGGGACAAGGGGGACTGATTCAAAGTAAATCACTGGACTAAAAGGTAGAGCCGAAGAAGAAAAGGTTAGAATTAGGGAAGGCTATCAAAATGCCAGGGAGTCCACAAATGACAATCATAACTTTGAATGTGAATGGGATGAACTCACCCATAAAACGTAGACAAATAGCAAAATGGATTAGAATCCAAAACCCTACCATATGTTGTCTTCAAGAAACACACATGAGGCGGGTTGACACCCACAAGGTCAGAATTAAAGGATGGAGTAAGACCTTCTGGGCCTCAACTGATAGAAAGAAGGCATGAGTGGTAATCATGATATCTGATAAAGCCAATGCAAAAATAGACCTGATCAAAAGGGATAGGGAAGGTAATTATATTTTGTTAAAAGGGACTCTAGACAATGAGGAAATATCATTAATCAACATGTATGCACCAAATAATATAGCACCCAAATTTCTAATGGAGAAACTAGGAGAATTGAAGGAAGAAATAGACAATAAAACCATACTAGTGGGAGACTTAAACCAACCATTATCAAATTTAGATAAATCAAATCAAAAAATAAATAAGAAAGAGGTAAAAGAAGTGAATGAAATCTTAGAAAAATTAGAATTAATAGACATATGGAGAAAAATAAATAGGGATAAAAAGGAATACACCTTCTTCTCAGCACCACATGGCACATTCACAAAAATTGACCATACATTAGGTCACAGAAACATAGCACACAAATGCAGAAAAGCAGAAATAATGAATGCAGCCTTCTCAGATCACAAGGCAATAAAAATAATGATTAGTAATGGTACATGGAAAACCAAATCTAAAACCAATTGGAAATTAAACAATATGATACTCCAAAACCGTTTAGTTAAAGAAGAAATCATAGAAACAATTAATAATTTCATCGAGGAAAATGACAATGGCGAAACATCCTTTCAAACCTTTTGGGATGCAGCCAAAGCGGTAATCAGAGGTAAATTCATATCCCTGAATGCTTATATTAACAAACAAGGGAGAGCAGAGATCAATCAATTGGAAATGCAAATGAAAAAACTCGAAAGTGATCAAATTAAAACCCCCCAGCAGAAAACCAAACTAGAAATCCTAAAAATTAAGGGAGAAATTAATAAAATCGAAAGTGATAGAACTATTGATTTAATAAATAAGACAAGAAGCTGGTACTTTGAAAAAACAAACAAAATAGACAAAGTACTGGTCAATCTAATTAAAAAAAGGAAGGAAGAAAAGCAAATTCACAGCATTAAAGATGAAAAGGGGGACAGCACCTCCGATGAAGATGAAATTAAGGCAATCATTAGAAATTACTTTGCCCAATTATATGGCAATAAACACACCAATTTAGGAGAAATGGATGAATATATACAAAAATACAAACTGCCTAGACTAACAGAAGAAGAAATAGAATTCTCAAATAATCCCATATCAGAAAATGAAATCCAGCATGCCATCAAAGAACTTCCTAAGAAAAAATCCCCAGGGCCTGATGGATTCACCAGCGAATTCTATCAAACATTCAGAGAACAGTTAATCCCAATACTATACAAACTATTTGACATAATAATTAAAGAAGGAGTTCTACCAAACTCCTTTTACGACACAAACATGGTACTGATTCCAAAACCAGGCAGGTCAAAAACAGAGAAAGAAAACTATAGGCCAATCTCCCTAATGAATATAGATGCAAAAATCTTAAATAGGATACTAGCAAAAAGACTCCAGCAAGTGATCAGAAGGATCATTCACCATGATCAAGTAGGATTCATACCAGGGATGCAGGGCTGGTTCAACATTAGGAAAACCATCCACATAATTGACCACATCAACAAGCAAACTAGCAAGAACCACATGATTATCTCAATAGATGCAGAAAAAGCCTTTGATAAAATACAACACCCATTCCTATTAAAAACACTAGAAAGCATAGGAATAGAAGGGTCATTCCTAAAAATAATAAACAGTATATATCTAAAACCAACAGTTAATATCATCTGCAATGGGGATAAACTAGATGCATTCCCAATAAGATCAGGAGTGAAACAAGGATGCCCATTATCACCTCTACTATTTGACATTGTACTAGAAACACTAGCAGTAGCAATTAGAGAAGATAAAGGAATTGAAGGCATCAAAATAGGCAAGGAGGAGACCAAGTTATCACTCTTTGCGGATGACATGATGGTCTACTTAAAGAATCCTAGAGATTCAACCAAAAAGCTAATTGAAATAATCAACAACTTTAGCAAAGTTGCAGGATACAAAATAAACCCACATAAATCATCAGCTTTTCTATATATCTCCAACACAGCTCAGCAGCAAGAACTAGAAAGAGAAATCCCATTCAAAATCACCTTAGACAAAATAAAATACCTAGGAATCTACCTCCCAAGACAAACACAGGAACTATATGAACACAACTACAAAACACTCGCCACACAACTAAAACTAGACTTGAGCAAATGGAAAAGCATTAACTGCTCATGGATAGGACGAGCCAATATAATAAAAATGACCATCCTACCCAAACTTATTTATCTATTTAGTGCCATACCCATTGAACTACCAAAATACTTCTTCACTGATTTAGAAAAAACCATAACAAAGTTCATTTGGAAGAACAAAAGATCAAGGATATCCAGGGAAATAATGAAAAAAACACATATGATGGGGGCCTTGCAGTCCCTGACCTCAAACTATATTACAAAGCAGCAGTCATCAAAACAATTTGGTACTGGCTAAGAAACAGAAAGGAAGATCAGTGGAATAGACTGGGGGAAAGCGACCTCAGCAAGACAGTATACGATAAACCCAAAGATCCCAGCTTTTGGGACAAAAATCCACTATTCGATAAAAACTGTTGGGAAAATTGGAAGACAGTGTGGGAGAGACTAGGAATAGATCAACACCTCACACCCTACACCAAGATAAATTCAAAATGGGTGAGTGACTTAAACATAAAGAAGGAAACAATAAGTAAATTGGATAAACACAGAATAGTATACATGTCAGACCTTTGGGAGGGGAAAGTCTTTAAAACCAAGCAAGATATAGAAAGAATCACAAAATGTAAAATAAATAATTTTGACTACATCAAACTAAAAAGCTTTTGTACAAACAAAACCAATGTAACTAAAATCAGAAGGGAAACAACAAATTGGGAAAAAATCTTCATAGAAACCTCTGACAAAGGTTTAATTACTCATATTTATAATGAGCTAAATCAATTGTACAAAAAATCAAGCCATTCTCCAATTGAAAAATGGGCAAGGGAAATGGATAGGCAGTTCTCAGATAAAGAAATCAAAACTATTAACAAGCACATGAAGAAGTGTTCTAAATCTCTTATAATCAGAGAGATGCAAATCAAAACAACTCTGAGGTATCACCTCACACCTAGCAGATTGGCTAACATAACAGCAAAGGAAAGTCATGAATGCTGGAGGGGATGTGGCAAAGTAGGGACATTCATTCATTGCTGGTGGAGCTGTGAACTGATCCAACCATTCTGGAGGGCAATCTGGAACTATGCCCAAAGGGCGACAAAAGAATATCTACCCTTTGACCCAGCCATAGCACTGCTGGGTCTGTACCCCAAAAAGATAATGGACAAAAAGACTTGTACAAAAATATTCATAGCTGCGCTCTTTGTGGTGGCCAAAAACTGGAAAACGAGGGGATGCCCATCAATTGGGGAATGGCTGAACAAACTGTGGTATATGTTGGTGATGGAATACTATTGTGCTAAAAGGAATAATAAAGTGGAGGAGTTCCATGGACACTGGAACAACCTCCAGGAAGTGATGCAGAGCGAGAGGAGCAGAACCAGGAGAACATAGTACACAGAGACTAATACATTGTGGTATAATCGAACGTAATGGACTTCTCCATAAATGGTGGTGTAATGTCCCTGAACAACTTGCAGGGATCCAGGAGAAAAAAACACCATTCATAAGCAAAGGATAAACTATGGGAGTGGAAACACCGAGGAAAAGCAACTGCCTGAATACAGAGGTTGAGGGGACATGACAGAGGAGAGACTAAATGAACACTCTAATGCAAATACTATCAACAAAGCAATGGGTTCAAATCAAGAAAACATCTAATGCCCAGTGGACTTACGCGTCGGCTATGGGGGGTGGGGGGGAGGAAAAGAAAATGATCTATGTCTTTAACGAATAATGCTTGGAAATGATCAAATAAAATATATTTTAAAAAAAGAAAGAAAAGTGGATTTTAACTAGGGGAGAAGAGTTAAGATTTTACCTATTAAGGAAGAGTTCTTGTTGGAACTAGGGCATCTGGGAGAGGGTTAACATAAATGATTTATGGCTACAGGAGTCAAGAAGCCCAAGATCCACTGTCAGCATGGCTAGAAATGAATGGACTTTGAAAATGCTTTGGTGTTGCTGGAGTCCTGTTTAATCAGGAGGAAACAAGCAGTGACTTGGAATTAAATTATTCTTATTTCTCCATTCACAGACATGGCTTCCTAGGGCACAAGATTCTCAAACCACTATGCAGGTAGAAGGACAAAAGACTACATTGACCATAGATCTATCCACTAGCCCTATTTAGAATTGCTACCTGTCTGGCCTTAATTATACCTGGATGACTCAGAAATCAAGGTCTCAATCCTATCTTCCCAAAGGCATGTGATATAGGATATAGCATTCTGGATTTGGAATTGGAAAGACCCGAGTTTTCCACTTACTGACTGTGTGACCTTAGGCAAATAATTTCACCTTTCTGTGATGTGGGCTGACAGTGGGCCATAAAGTGTATTAATAGGAATGGGACCCTCATACTCTGAAATCTTCCATTTTTCAGTAGTTGGCACTAGTTAAATATCAGTTGCAATACCTATAGTTTCAGCATTAGTCAAGCATGAATTATAGATTGTTCAACTATCCACTCTGTACAATACCTGTAACATCTTTGGTAGGCACCAGTTTTGTACCTTCTCTATTCTATTAATTGCTTATACTGTTCTAAGAAAGAATTAATTACATATAGTGGTCTTCCAATGGACTGTATCCCCTCTCCATGTTTCCACTTTGCAAGGGCATCAAGACTTCCCCCTGACAAATGAGGACAAAGTGGATGATGGCAGAACCTCCTCCTGAGTTTGGAAAGGGAGATGCTAAGCTCCAGGACCCAAATAAATATGCCAACCCTGATCCCCAGAGTGTGGTAGCTCCACTCCTCTGGGGAAGTTGCTACCCTGTAGTGGAGCTACTCCACATTATTAGCTCCAAAGAGGCTACTCTACTAGCTCCTGGGCTTATACATCAGCCCTAAGGTTACCTGATTAGCCCCTAGACTATTCCACCAGCTATTATACCACTATAAACCACCTCTTCTTCAAATAAAATTCTTTTCTTACTTCTAGATTGAATGGAATTTCAATCTCCCATTCTTGGGGTGAGACCCTACTAGAGACTTGGGTGTGTTTCATATCATCTGGATCTCAGTTTTCTCATCAGTAAAATTAGAAACCTCAACTAGATGACCTCTGAAGTCACTTTCAGGCTTAAATCTTTGATCCATTGAGAATAGGACTTCAAGGAGGGGAAATTTGTGCCATTGCCCTAGTCTAGTCAATTCTTTAATTTGCAGAGAAAATGAATTTATTAATTATTTGCCAGAGAGTTTCCTCATCTGGGAGGATCCCTGCATCCAAATATATAAGTCATAGGATCATTCTCTATCCTCTGTTCTTTCTGTGCCTAGGTCTTTAGAAAGATTTTTTTTAATCAAAAAGTCAATCAGCTGATAGAAATTTGCTACCCTAAGTGTGAGAATATATGTGGTTAAAAATAGATCCTTGTTAACCTTTAAATAAACTTATTTATAATGTTAATAAGGTAGTTTACATAGATGGTAAACATATATCAAATGTTTCAAGTAAAGTTGTAGGCAAAGCAGAGCAGAGAAAAAAGTGTGTGTGTGTGTGTGTGTGTGTGTGTGTGTGTGTGTGTGTGTGTGTGTATTCTTGCCATGGAGGTCTGAGTTTGTTGTATATAGACATTTAAAGGAAATATTTCTATAAATACTCCACCAATCTTTCCCACTTCATAGAGTTTTTGAGGGGAAGATTTTCATCCTTTAAAGTAAATGGCATTGTTCATTTAAGAAACAGTTATCCTGTAGGGTAAAATTGGAGGATTACTAATTAACCTAAAATAAGGAACATAGTAAATTAACCATTCAGTCAGTAGTTCATGTGCACAAAATTGAATCTGACCAGTTCCTATTTTCTTGAGATTATTATTCCTAGTGGGAGTTATTTTAGAGCACATTGGTAATTGTAATCATCAATCCTTCTAATATCCTAAGATGGCTAATAGAGGACATGTGAAAAACACATATTTTGCAGGTGAACAAAGACTCAGAGAAGAAATTTTCTCAGGACCATCCAGAACAATCTGGTGCAGAGATGTTCTTTCTGTAATCAGGTTCATCCTTAGTCTGAATTGGAAGGGTCTAACCCAAAGTAGGAATCCCTTTGATGATATTCCTCCCTCCAGGTGGCACAAGATATAATGGGAAGGAGTTTTGAAGAGCCAAAGAGGGAGAAATTTGACATTCATTCTCATATATCAAGTATATGATAGAAAAACTGGGTTTGAATTGGGGGAGCAGTTTTGATCCTTCCTTTATGCTGTTCATCAGACCCATACCATCATGGATTAATAGACTGATCAAGGCTAGCCTCTACTCAAGTGCCATCTCCTACACTAATCTCTCCAATTGTTCAGGGTCCCCACTGTTACTCTATACATCTTGTATTTATTTATCTGTGAACACATTGCTTTTCTTCAATAGAGTATATAAGTACATTGAGACCAGCCTTGGCTTTTGTGTCTCTTGCATTTCCGGTTTCTAGCATAGTTCCTTAATAAATCCTTTTTTTAATGAATGAATGAATGAATGAAAGAATGAATGACAAATGATAACCCCCTTCTCCATGTGAAGGAACAAAGTAGCCTGTTTTATTTATTCTGAAATTCTGGTTTCAGGAAAAATTATTTTTGTGCTTAGTCAAACTCTAGCTCCTTTGTCACTCCCCCCCAGAAATTCTCTTTGTTTTCTCAGGAGCACTATTGATTGAGTCTATTCCTTTTTCTCTATATAATATTTGAACAACAAGGTAGATGTAAAAAAGTATCATATTGTTGTGAATTATTAATAACTATTGATAGTTTATGGACTTCTCAGTCTCTTGATTTTCTTTCTTCTTTTTTTTGCATACTTCATTTTGTGAATACTCCTTTTAAAATTAAGTACCTAGAATTGAACACAATACCAGATATGGTCTGATCGATGTAGAGTACAGTGGAACTATTACTTTCTTTGAGTAGATATTTAACTTTTCAGAACCTTGAATTCAGGCATGACTTTTAGTGCCTTAGAATATTGGATCTGAGGAGGGGAGAATGGGAACAAGCATTTATTAAGCATATGCTATTTGTCAGACATTGTGCTAAGTGCTTTATAAATATCTCATGTTTGACCCCAACTTGGAGTCAGGAAGAAATGGGTTCATATCTTGCCTCAAATATTGTCTAATTATGGAACTGGGCAAGGAACTAACTTTTGTGCCTCAGTTTCCTCATATTTAAAATGAGGAAGGTTGGCCTGATAATTTCCATGGTCTCTTCTAACTCTATGATTCTACTATTCATAAGCATATCAATATAGGTACCTTCTCTAATGGCTCAGATCATGGACCATCATCACATTCTCAACCTAAAGGTTTCTTACTCATGTTCTTCCATAAATCTATCATGGAGGATCCACCCAATGTGCTGGAGCTCTTCTTGAAAGTCTTTTAACATTTCTTAGGTACTCGGACAGTCTTGCTGTCCTAGGACAAGGAGGAGGGAAAACCTGTTTTGTTGGATTTTTGTGTTGTGTGAAATGTGTACTATTTCCGTGATGAAGTCATTGTTCATTCTAACTGAAAGGGACCTTAGAAAGCATCTTGTATGGTGGTCTCCTATTTGCATTGCATATACATTTTAATTCTGTATCTGTTTGAGAGGCAATGGGGAATAGTAGAAGGAAGCCTACTCTTGGTGTCCAGGAAGACTTGAGTTCAAATCCTAGGTTTAATACAGCCTATCTGTATAATCAGGGGCAGGCCACTTCGTCTTTCAGTGTCCTAGGCAAATCTCTTGAATTATGAACTACAAATTGCCAGTTTGCATTGGTAGAGGGAGTTTCTGTATCTGGAGTTCCCCAGATCAGTGAAATCACAAGACAGGAGCACTCTCCCTCCACCATCTATTTGCCCTGCTATTTCCTAGAGATTTGCTTCTCTTGTCCAATTTCATGCTTCCTAGTATTATGGGGGAAGGGGAGAAAGAAAGTGCTGCCCCCAGTGACCAGGATCTGAATTTGAGATCCCCAATTCAGTCTACTCCACTTTGTATAATGTTTCAGAATGTACTGTTCTGTATTGTTAGAGGCAATTTAGAAAGGGCCAAATCAGTGCTTTCATTCCTTAAAGTATTTAGGCGGGTTTTAAAAGATAAGTCTCCTAGAAATTACAAAAAAAAATTCACATTCTTCTAAGTATAGGCCATTGTGGGAAGGGATTTTGGTTCAGAGTTTCTGAGAGGCTTGATGAAAATTAAATAACCTTTCCCATCTCAGCTGACAGAGAAAAACATACTTTTGGCCTAGCTTTGTTCCGGCTAAGCCTTTACAATGGGAGAGAAGGAAAAACAAGAGCTCATAATTGCAGGGGACACACAGGAAGTATTTTATTAATTTCCAGATTGAGACAGGCAGGGAGCAAATGTATTTTAGAAATAGTCCATCACTCTCCTCACAGAGCCTACTCTGGTGTTCATGGCTCCCCAGTCCAGGTATCTCCTGTACTCCCCCGGTCTCAGCAAGTACTGCCTTCCTCTGTAGTTGGGCAGCTCATAGAGAATCCAGCAGCCTTCCAGGACGTTAAAGGAGTGCATCTCCTGAAAGTGGAATCGATCTTGGAAAGAAGAGCAGTCATCAGTGAGCTCCACCATCTGGCCTCTGTAATCCTCTCTCTCATAGATCCGAAGCCTATGTGAGCGAGTCTGTTGAACCCAGCAAAAGATGGAAAGTCATAAGAGGGTTGCCTATTTTGGCAAATAATCCAATAAACATCCAACCCAGTAACCATGTGTGAAAGGCTTACAGTACTTGCATGATGCCATGAAAAACTGGTACCTATTAGCCTCAAGGAGTTCACATTCCACTGGAGGGATACAGTATGTCAATAGTAAACGGCATAATTTTTAAGTAGTAAGAGACTATTAACAACTATTTCAGGGAAGGGGGATGGGAGGGGGGGTCAGAAAACACTTCACATAGGAGAAGTGAACCTGACCTGAATCTTGATAAATAGTAAGGGGCAGAGGTGATGAAGGAAAGGGCAAAAGCACAGAGATGGAAATGGAACAAGTTCTGGGTAAACAAGTAGCCTAATTTGGCTGGAACACAGAGTTCAAGATGAGGAGAAATGTGAAATAATCCCAGAAAGGTAGACTAGAGTCAGACAGTAAGGGAATTTAAATGCAAACTAGAAGACTATATGTTTTATTCTAAGGGGCAAAAGGTAGGTATAGAAAGCTCTTGAGCAAAGGAGTAACAGGGTAAGACTTGGGCTTTAGGAAGATGATATTGATAGCTGTATGGAAGATGGGAGAGCAATAAGGAAGTAGGGAGAGACACTGGAAGTCCAGAGTACAACTAGGAGTTATCAAAAACACCCAACTCTTCTTTGTCTTTTTCAAGTTTGATGCAGCCAAATTAAAAGCAAAAGTTTTTCATTATGTGCAAATAATTATTTTTGTATTTTAAAATCTCATATATCTATCTGTTTTGGCCTTGGTCACAACATATTATCTCTCTGGACCACAGCTTGCTCATTTGTAAAATGAGAGTTGGACTAAATGATCCCTAGATCCCTTTCCAGCTATAAATCCTAGGATCCCAAGGGTTGTTTTTTTTTTTTTGGTGAAGTTGGCATTAAAACTTTGCAGTCTTATGTGCTCTAGAGAAGAAATATTCCAGTCTTACTCTTTGATTTTCTATTCTATTAAATAAAATTAGGTGAGAGCAAGGGTAGTTATTTCCCCACTCCCAGTTCACGAATTACTAATAGCATCAGAAACATATGTTGGTCCATTTGATCTCCTTTCTGTTGCTATAAGCTCTACACTCAGTTGCCCCAAAGCAAGTCGTCTTGCAACAGTTCCCATTTCATTTCTTGCTCCAATGCACATTCCTGCAGATTTCTTCTAAAGGTTGAGCAGAAATAGAAGCTTAGCCCTCAGGCTAGCTCTGAGGGAGTGTACCAGAATCAAATGCAGTAAGGAGGGGTCCCTGAGGGATGGAGAAGAGAACGGTTTGTTTTTTTAATTTTCCCAGCTATTTCTGTAGCTTTCTGCTGCTGAGTATTGCCCCCTTCACACTCTCTAGCCCCAGCAGTCTTCCAGTGGTCTCATCTCTTTTTTTCTATCAAAACCTATTCTCAGGAAAAGATCTGATAATGGGTTCACACTGAGGTGTAAATGACTGATAAAGCCCACATTTCACTCCTTCGAAGAGGATGTACAGTATAATAAATGTCTTTTAAAAATGCATATACCTTGCAAAAGATGAAGTCAAAGGAATGAATAAATCTTCAGCTGATTATTTTCATCTCTCAGTTGTCTGGCCAAGAAGGCATTTTGGGGATTGGTAACCTTTGTTGCTATAACCGCATCACATCTAACTGACTGACTACTCTCATTTTAGATGCTAAAAATCACTGGAGTTAACATGATTACTTTTTTTTAATCTGTGGGGCTATCTGGCCCAGAGCACGCTGTATATGCTCTTCAGTCAGGAGTTCCTTAATTTTAAGTAACTTCTATTTGAAGAAGAAAAGAGTGTAATCTCAGCTAGACATAATTTGATACCTGTTGGGATTAATATTGGAATTTTGTTCAGAAGAATTACTTAGGCCACTACTGACAACTTCTCCATATGGTGAGATGAAGATAAAATTGAACTCACATGAGGGATGATGCGGCAGGACCTGATGGAGTCATTGAAGCCCATCCAATCCTGGTAGTCGGGATACTCGCCCCTTCGAAGGTAGTACTGGCAGCCCGAGTAATTGGGATGCTCATAGATCATCCAGTTGCCACTATCAACCCTCACAGAGTTGCAGCGACTGAAGTAGGACTGGAGATTGGGGTGGTCACTACTGCAATCGTAGTAACGGCCCTGGAAGTTTCGGTCCTCGTAGAAAGTGATCTAAAATGGAAGAAAGAAGGTTCAAAGGCCTGATCTTGTACCAACCACAAGGCATCCATTTCCCCCAAAGGCAGTCTAGGAAACGTCCCTGCTTGGCTTACCTTGCCCATGTTTGATCAATGGAAGATGATACTGAGAGTTCAGTGCTATGGGCTACAGCTGCGGCAGCTCCCATATATATAGCAGGTCTGCTGCTGCATTGACAAAAACAACACAAAAGAGGCCCAGTGGGCCTAGGGAGAGGATTGCAACTTTTTTTCTTTATATATCATGATCATGAGGGTTCATTGTATGTTTTGCTCTCGTTCTCTCCAGAGCCTTCGAATTGCTGTTCCTGGCTAATGCTGTGGTTGGCTTCTATCGAAGCCATTAAAATAAGTATAATTTGGGGCACAAGCCTGGAATACAACCTAGTTAAGTGTTGTCACTGAATATATTTATCTTCCTTAATTTCAAATTCAAATTAGAAAAGACAATGTGTTAAAGTCAGAAGAGGGCTGAGCTCAGAGACAGGAAGACCTAGGCTCAGTCAATCAATCTCAATGAGCTTTTATTTTACATGAACTGATGCAAAGGGAGGTAAGCAGAGAAAGGAGAATTCTATACACAAGAACATTCACCACAAAACAATTAGATCAATCAGGATTACAAAGAATGATCATGACGCTAAAGAGCTACAAGGGAGTATTTATAACAAGTCATCTTCACAGAGGTAGGAGGTCCACAGGTGTTACACATTGCACATGTTTTAAGGGTTTTTTCAATGTATTGAGCAGCTGTGCTGATGCCTGGTGCTTTCATCTTCTTTTTCTTTTCTTTTTGTCTTTAGAGAATATTATTAGTTATCTAGCATGATTCCCTAGGAGAGTGAAGAGGAGGGATACTGGGGAAGCTATGATGATATAGAAAAAAAGACATCAGTAAAAGCGTATTTTAAAAATGAATGTTACAAAATCTCAAAGTATAAGCTTGGCCCCCAAGAAGAGATATGAGAATACGCCTCCCTCCCCAATTCCTTTTTAGAGGCTCTGTGTGTGTATGTGTGTGTCTTTGAGTATGGAACATTGCATTTAATTCCAGATTTTTTTGATGTATTCATCAGTTTTGCTGATATTTTTCCCTCTTCTTCCTTTATTATTGTAATTTTTAACTTCTTTGTTACATGGGATAGCTCTCTGGGAGGGGAAAAGCACAGGGCTAGAGGTTCAAGGGGAAATCTAGACTTTGTAAAAACAAAAGATATCAACAAAAAATCTATTAAGGCTGGGTACTGAGAATACAAGGACAAAAGTGAGTTTCTCAGTGACCTTACATTCCACTGGGTGTTCACAGATAAGTACATCCAAGATATACATACACACAATTACTGGGAAAAGGCACTAATGACTGGGGGAGTGTGAAACATCTTGAAGCACGTGGCATTTGAACTGAGACTTGAAGGGAGGTGAGGTTCTAAGAAGTGCTAATGAGGAAGGAGCACACACCAGACATGTGGGTCAGATTATGCCAGTTACAGAGGTTAGAGATGAAATATAGGCCACTTTGGCTAGATGGTAGAGATTATGAGGGGCAAAGATAGGCAATTAGCCTGGAGAGATAGGCTGGTGCCCAATTGTGAAGGGCTTTAAATGGGGGACAGGGGTATTTGTGTTTTAACCTAAAGACAATGGAAAGTCATTAAAATTTCTTGGACAAGAGGAGTGATGTGTTTAGAATACCAGTTTGTCAGCTATGTGAAGGACAGAGTAGAGAGGGGAGAGAAGATTCCACAAAATCAGCTAGGAGGCATTGCAATAATCCAGAAAGAGAAATGATGACAGTTTGAACAAAGGTAGTCAGAGAAAAAATAGATGTGCAAGGTGTTGAGAAGTAATCAACAAACCTGGTAACTGACTGGAAGTGTGAGGGATTGAGTCAAACTGATGACTTGAACATTTGAGATTGGGTACTTGGGTGGGAACTTGGCTGACTGGGTAAATGCTGGTGCCCTCAACAAAAACAGGAAAGTCAAGAACAGAGAGTATGGTTAAGAGACACAATAATGAGTCCTATTTTGAACAAGTTGAATTTGAAAGAATATAGAATATCCATGTAAAGACATGGGCAGTTGAGGATGCAGGAGCTCAGGAGATGGGTATCACCAGTATAAAGCAGATCTTTGAGTCCACTGGAGTTGATGAGATCATTCATGAGAGAACGTGTAAAGAGAGAAGAGGTGAAGCCCCTGGATAGAGTTGTGGTATACTCATACACAAGGAGGTAGGGCTTGTGTGATGACTGTATAAAGGATATCAACAAAGATAAATCAGACAAGCAGGAAGAGAATTATGTCAGATCAGTGTCACAAAAACAAGGATGGCAGAGTATCAGGCAGCAGAGGGTATTCAATAGCGCTAATCTCTGTAGAGGTCATCATTAAAGAGTATAGTTTCTATCCAGTCCTGGGAACTGAAGCCAGATTTCAAGTGTCCAAATTGTGCTTCTCTAACACTAATTGTGTGACCCTAATCCTCTGGCAACTCCTTAGGACTTTTCTCCTATGTCACAGACAGATTGCTATGTGAAGTTCACCACAGTGCTAAAATCAAAGAACCTCTTTGAATAATGTCAAATCCAGCTCTCTTTTTCTTGAAGGAAAGATTATTCTATAGATGTCTATCCATAGGTATGATGGAAGGGTGATTATTAATTTTTACAGTAAGCATTACACCTCAGAAATCCATAAACACTGTTAAAACTGGGACTTGTTTTGTTGATTGTCTGGATTTAACAAACTGATGGAGAAAAACATTAATGATGCCAATTAAATTTAAAATGTGTCCTGTTGTTAAACATTTATTAGCCCCCACTGATTATAGCTACTTGTTTTAGAAGTACTCTAAAGACAGAATAAACTATAGCATCAAGGACTTAGATTAAAAAGAATTTGCTTGAAGAAATCATGTAAAGCATTGGGAAGCATCATCCAGTGGAAGTAACTGTCTATTACCCTAGAAGAGCATATCTACCCAAATGCCAAGCAGATTATCTTTGTATTTAGATTTTCTATATTGTTTGATTCATGAAAATTCTACCTAGTCCCCCAAATGCCCACCAACTTCAACTACATTGCTCTCTCCTATTAATGTCCTCCTTTTCCTGAATACCATCTTTTGGTGTTGAAAAGCAGAAACATTTCTCAATAGTAAAGTCTGAATTTCTTCATAAGTATAAGTCTTTGAAAATAATAAAATATTGGACTAGAAAATCATGATGGTGTATTTTAAGTTGCTATTAAGCCCAACTTCTGATTTTCTTTAGTCACTCTTTAATTGATTTTGTTCCACATGTAGGCAAGTTGGGCAGTATTTATTTCTATGGACTAGATTATCTTTTCATGTGCCAAGCCATTAATCCACTAAGAGTGTGATTTCAGGGTTTGTTAACATTAATAAGTAGAATATATAGTATTTTAAGGGGTGCAAAGTATTTTATTTATGTTGTCTCATTTTATCCTTATCACAACCCTGAGAGACATGTGCTAAGGATATTTTTGTCCCCATTTTACAAATGAGGGAACTGAGGCCCAATAAAGTTTAGTGTCTTCCATGGGCACATAACTTGTAAGTGTGAGAGGGAAGAGTAGACTCCAGGTCTCTACAAGCCAAACACTCTTTCCACTATCCCATTCTGCCTCTTTTCACTTTACTCTCCCCATCTCTTCATGGTTTTATAGACATGATCTGCAAAAATGCTCCCCAGGTTGTAGTACTAGGAATTTGCCAGTTTGGAACTATGCCCCCAAAGTCATTAAATGGTATGTACCCTTTGACTTAGTGATACCACAAATAGGTCTCTACTCCAAAGAGATCAAAGAAAAAGGAAAAGGACAATATCTACAAAAGCATTTTTTTTAGTAATGGCAAAGAACTGTAAACTTAGAGGGTGCCCATCAACTGGGGAGAGGCTGAACAAATTATGTTATGTGAATGTAGGGGGAAATTATTGGGCTCAAGAACAAAAGGGACAGCTTCAGAGAAACTTTGAAAATGTGTATGAATTAATTGCAGTGAAATGAAAAGGGCCCATAGAACAATTTATATATTAACAACAATATTGTTTTTATTCTTTTAATTTTAAATTAATTTTTATTATAAATATTTTATTTTACCAATTACATGTAATAACAAATTTCCATATAAAATTTCTGAAGTTATATGATCCAAATTGTCTCCTTTCCTCTCTTCCCTCCTTCCTCTCAGAGCTGGCAAACAAATTCAATCTGGGTCATACATGTATTATCATGTAAGACATATTTCCATATTGTTCATTTTTATAAGAGAATAATCATATAAAACCCAAACCCAAATATGTTAAAGTGAAAAACCATATGCTTTGATCTACATTTCGACTCCAACAGTTCTTTCTTTGGAGATAGATAGCATTCTTTGTCATAAGTCCCTTAGAATTGTCTTGGATCATTGTATAGCTGAGAGTAGCTAAGTCTATCACAGTTGATCATTCCACAATATTTCTGTTATTATATACAATGTTCTCCTGATTTTGCTTATTTCACTCTGCAGCAGTACATGCAGATCTTTCTAGCTCTTCCTGAAATCATCCTGTCCATCATTTCTTATAGTACAATGGTATTCCATCACTATCACATTATATAATTTGTTCAGCCATCCCCCAATCGATGAACAGCCCTTCAATTTCCACTTCTTTGCTACTACAAAAGGAGTAGCTATAAATGTTTTTGTACAACTAAATCCTTCCTCCCTCTCCCCTCACCTTTTTTATTTCTTTGGGATCAAAGGTTATATATATGCATTGTTCTATAGCCCTTTGGGCATAGTTCCAAATTACCCTCCAGAATAGTTGGATCAGTTCACAACCCCGTCAGCAATGCATTAATGTCCCATTTTTGCCACATCCCCTCCAACATTCATCACTTTTCTTTACTGTCCTATCAGTCAATCTGATCTGTATGAGGTGGGATCTCAGAGTTGAATAACAATAACATTGTAAGGAAAAGTAAATTTGAGAGACTTAAGAACTCTGATCAATGATGTGAACAACCATCATTTCAGAGCAGTTATAATGAAGAATGCTACTCTTCTGACTAAGAGGTGATGTAGAATGACATATTTTTGGACATAGGCAATTTATTTTCTTTAGTTATGTAGATTTATATTAAGGGTCTTTTTTCTTTTTCTTTTTTTAATTAGGAAGAAAGTGGGAAGGAAAGGGAGGGTTATGATGATGTTTAACCCTTATCCACAAAAAATATAGAGAAGCAAACAGAAGAAAGGCCAGAAGGAATCAGAAATAAGGAGAGCTTTAAATTTAAAAGAAGGCAAGATCTATATAATAGAGATTAATAGTTTCATGTACAAACCTGTCCCATTCTGTAATATATATGAAAATATTAATTCCTGACTATTAAATTTAGAATAAAAACAATTAAAAAGAGCAACTCCATTGTAAGTGTAAAACAAAAATGATGGCTGTCAATCTACTTGGCTGGCTACTGGAGCATCATGGAACAAAAGACACCATGTTAAATTTCATCTAGTGGTGTTAGCTTTTACTATCTCATGAGAGTCATAAGTAAAAATTTCAGTACTACCTCAGAAATCAATAAATACTACAAATCAGGGTTTAATTGATTGTTTTGTTGATTTCCAGACTTTAGAAAATGATTTAACAGCACACCCCTTGATTTCATCTTTTTTCTTAAAAAATTTTATTTTCCTCCTATTACATATAAAAGCAATTTTCAAAAAGCATTTTAAATGTTTTGATTTCCAAATCCTTTCCCGTCTTTTTAAGCAAGTGTAAGTGACTTGTCTTTGTTCCTACCCAGCATTGCTTTTCTCTTCCATTTCCTTTCTTTGTCATCAATTCAAGACCCCCTCACCCTGTTTCTTTCATGCCCACACATTTTATAGGTAGTAAAAACAACTGGGAGTGCTCAGTAAAAGCCACTTCTTTTACTCAAATATTTTCAGTGGCGACAACTGTCAAAATAGCAAGAAAAAGAAGAAATTAATGAATGGGCAAAGTCAGGAAAAAGGGAAGTGTTTATAGTCATGGAGTTGGGGAAGGTGATTTCTCAACTGATACTTTTTAGTAAAATATTGTGTCTATAAGACCCAATAACAGGAATGCTCTGATGCTGTTTATCTGGTTTGGTTGCTTGTCTCTACTTTAATGGAGTAAATTATGATTGAATTAAATATGTGGTGGGTCCAAATACAGGGAAAGCTTTAAATAAGGCCCCAGAGTAGTTCTGGGTCACTCACAGGAAGGAACAAAGATGATGAACAAGAATGAAAACCAGGGCCAGTCTGCTGTTTTCAGGACTGAGATAGGAAGAGGATAGCATGATCAGCAGCGACAGACAAAGCTGGATCTGGTACACAAAGAGAATTCACATATATCAGAGCAGGGTTCAGTGGAGCTTGCAATCAAGTTGTATTGGGTTTTGCTTGCTCAGTGGTTTCTAGACCCATGCCAGCTATTACCTATGCTTGTTTGTCTTTTCTAGTACTTCCTAGGAATTCTTTGTAAATAAACAGCTAGAAGTCTGATTTCATTCTCTTCTGTCGCTGAAAAACCAGTAGGGCAATGTGAGCTGAAGAATGCTTCTTCTGCAATATTGGACTACCATCCCATTGCTTATTTGTGTGTTTATTAGCATATTTCTCCTAGAACCTGGTTATTTAACTTTGGATTTGAAAAGTGAATCCTATCTGTGTGCTCTTGGAAGACCAGAGATATTGCAGAAAAAGACTTATTAGTCTGTTAGGAGGGAAGGAGTTGGTTTGAACTAACCTGATAACAAAAGAAAGTCATCTATGATAATAACAAAAACAAAAACAAAAAAACCTTTTCCTATTGAATAGGTCTAGTCTATTCTTGTCTGAAGAAATAGATCTGAGGTTATTTCACTCTGGTTATTTCTTTTTCCTGGCAAAAAGTAAGAATGCTCAAAACTTTTATAGGTGTTTTACCTCCCTTCACTCTATTCATCACCCTTGTGCTCTCTATTCAGCACCCCTGTCTCTAGGTAAAACTTGATTTCATAAGAAGAATCCTATTTAGCAAATCTCAGAAAGTTGGAGTCATCTTCGGCTCATCCCCCTCCCTTAATGTCCAAATCCAATATTTTCTTTTTTTCTTAATCTATAAACCCTTGCCTTCTGTCTTAGAATCAATATTGTTTATTGGTTCCAAGGTAGAAGAGTGATAAATGGGGGTTGTGACTTGCCCAGGGTCACACTGCTAGGAGTTGTCTGAGGTCAAATTTGAACCCAGGACCAATATCGTGAACTAAGAACCTTTTTAGTTCCTTGAATCTATCCTCTTCTTGCCATTGTCTCTCTTGGATTACTTTCTCAGTGGTCTTCAATTTAAGCTCCCTATCACCTCCAGGATCAAATACAGAATCTTCTATTTCTCATATAAAAAACCTTTCATACCCTATCTAGTCCCTAAATCTTTCAGGTATTTTTATACCTTATACCCCCTCCATGCTGTCATGGGATCTCCTGACTCAGGACATTTTCAGGATTGTTGCCCATGCCTGGAATGCTTTCTCTCTTCATCTCCATCTCTCCATTTCCCTGGATTCTTCCAAGTGCCAGATAAAGTCCCACCTCATCAGGAAATCTTTTCAGATTTCCTTTCATGCTAATGTCTTCCCTCTGTTGATTATTTCCAATTTATCCTATGTGTAGTTCATTTCTACATAGTTGTTTTTGTGTTTTCTCCCCCATTAGACTGAGCTCCTTGAGATCAGGGACTGTCTTTTGCCTCTCTTTCTTTTCTCAAGACTCAGCAGTGTCTGGTATGCAGTAGATGCTTCATAAAAATTTATTAATCTGCTGACTAAATATAGAAAAGCAATGGCAGAGAAGTAAGGCAAGGTGAAAGTTCACCTATCAGAGCCCAGGTTCTCAACAGAGTCCAAGGTTTCTGTGGTGACAATAGGGGAATGATGGTCTAAAGGAAGGCAGAATGGGGTTGATTTCTAGGTAAGATAAGGTGAAAACACCTATCTGCCTAGAAAATGAAATCTGTGACTGCACAGTAACCTCTAATCATTTTACAAATAATAATTGTGGTCAGCTCAGTGATTGTCGTGAAGGTACCCAACCATTTGACTCTTACGGCAGAGTGGGTCACATCAGTTTTTCAGGCACTTAGACTTGTAGAGTGATATTTTGATACTTAAGTGGTCAATGATAAGACTATAGGATTATAGATTTAGAGAGAGGCCATCTAGTATAACCCTTTTACTTTCTAGATGAGAAAATGAAGACAACATGATTTGCATAGGGCCAGGGGAGTACTAAGTAGGAAAATTGGGATTTGAACACAAGTCTTCTGATTCCATAAGCTGCTTCCTAAGCTAATGAATTTAGCAATGGAGACGCAAACTTCAGGAGGCAGCTCTTTGAAAACAGAACTATAGGCAATCTCAATACAGGACTTATCTATTCATTTCAAATTCAACAAATTCTACCTCAGACCCTAGATAGCTGTGTGACCCTGAATAATTCACTGAACATCTTTGTGCCTCATTTCCCTCATCTTTAAAATGAAGGGGCTTTAAGGACTCTTCTAGCTCTAAATCAATGATTCTACCTATTCTGTGCTTTGTTCTCTGGGCAGCTGGGTGTCACAGTATATAGAGCACTGGGCCTGCAGTCAGGAAGACTCATCACATAGAGTTCAAATCTGACCTTGGACATTTACTACCATGTGATCCTAGGCAAGTCACTTAACCATGTTTGCCTCAGTTTCCACATCTGTAAAATGAGCTGGAGAAGGAAATAGTAAACCATTCAGTATCGTTGCCAAGAAAACCCCAAATGGAATCACAAAGAGGCAGACATGAATGAAATGATTGAGGGACAACAAAATCTTTGTGCTTGGTGCCATTAGGTGTTGAAGGCAATGTAAAAGAAAAAGAACTCTGTCCCTACTCTCAAAAAGTGCATGTTCATGTTTGGAAGGCAAAACATACTCATGAAACAGTTAAGTAATAATACGTCTGCTGCCATCTGTGACAGCCCAGTAGTGGTGTATCAAGTGGAAAGGAGAATGAGGTAGAGTGAGGCAGGCTCTCACTGGGGAAGGAATAATGCTGAAGGATGCTCTTAGGCTTCTCAATCACTCCTTTATTGGTTTTTATTGGAACCTGTGCCCTGATTTCACCTAAGGCCTTTTCAGGTGTTACTGGCTTCCTAGATATCAAACTCTCTGTTCTACCTCTCTCCTGTCCCTCTTGATACTCACTGATTTCAGGCTATTTTGTACCGTGGCTCCATGTACAGTGGTCAAAGTATTGCTTTTGTAGCTCTGGTATTGTCAACAGGTTCACCATACTTTTCCTCCTTACATTACCAATAATGATCCCCGCTATGAAAGACAGTCAGGTTCCTGATATGATGTTAAATCACTTGTCCAAGGTCTCAGAATCTACAAAATGGCAATACTATGACTAAATAGGATGTTTCTGACTCTAGGGTCCAATTCCTTACATCATTTAAATGGGATAGCAACAGAGAGACAGACAGACAGACAGACAGAGAGATAGACAGAGAGACATACAGAGAAACAGACAGAGAGACAGAGAGAGACAGAGACAGAGAGAGAGAGACAGAGACAGACAGACAGACAGAGAGAGAGAGAGACAGAGACAGAGACAGACAGAGAGAGACAGAGAGAGAGACACACACACACAGAGAGACACAGAGAGAGAGAGAGAGAGAGAGAGAGAGAGAGAGAGAGAGAGAGAGAGAGAGAGAGAGAGAGAGAGAGGCACACACAGAGACAGAGACAGAGAGGCAGAGACAGAATGAGAGAGAAAAGGAGAGGAGAGGGATAGGAAAAACTTTCATAGGACCTTGGGAAAATTATGTGTTTATTTACCTATCAAATAGTACTTTTTAGAATTTAGTAAATTGTTGCTTATCTGTGGTTAAAGTTCCCAGTCACAGTGGATTTGGGATAAGAAGGCTTAAATTCAAATCCAGGCTCTGTCATTTATTCTCTCTGTGATATTTTTTGGACCTCATTTTCCTCATCTTTAAAATGAAGGGATTGAATTAGATGACATTTAAGGTCCCTTGCACTTCACTTCTAAATCCATGATCCTGTAATCCCATGAATGGACCAAAAGCATCCGCAGGTGGATTTTGGAGGGAGGGGAAGAGAGAGAAACAAAGGAGAAGGTGAATGGGAACAAACTTTGATCAGCAATATAAAGTGACAGGTGAGAGAGAGTAGAATAGGAAGAGGAGTTTTGGTTGTCCAACCAATAATCAGTGGTGCAGAATATAAGGCTTGATGCGCCCAGCTGCAAGGGAAAAGTTTGTTGCTTTTAAAGCAGATTTACATATGATACTCTAGTTAAGGGTCCTTCAGTGTTGAAGTTCTTCAATGCTATGACCTGTTATTTGACTACCCTGAGGTATTTTCACACTCGCTGATATTGTTCATACCTTTCTTTTTGAAGGAGAATATAAATTTACCAGATTAAAAAACTGAGTTGGTGAGTTTGAAATGTTTGTTGAGTTAACATAACTGATTATGAATTCAATTTTGTTTCATGCCTCCATTTAAAAATTTTATTTTAAATATTTCCCCAGGTTTACATGATTCCTTTTCTTTCCCTCCCCTCTTCCCTCCCTTCTCCCAGAGCCAACAACAAGCAATTCCACTGGGTTGTACAAATGTTATCAGTTGATACCTATTTCCATATTATTCATTTTTGCTATAGAGTGATTTTTCAAAGCTCAAACCCCAAATTACATACCCATATATACATGTGATAAGTGATGTCATATGTTTTGCTTTTGCGTTTCTATTCCCATAGTTCTTTCTCTCAATGTGGAGAGCATTCTTTCACATAAATCTTTCTGGAGTGTCCTGGCTTGTTGTTACTAATAGCAAAGTCCATTACATTGGATTGTTTCACAATGTGTCACTTCCTGTGTAAAATGTTCTGGTTCTGCTCATTTCACTCTGTCAGTTCATTGAGATTCTCCCAGTTCATATAGAAATCCTCCAGTTCATCATTCCTTACAGCAGATAGTATTCCATCACCATCATATACCACAATTTGTTCAGCCATTCCCCAATTGAGGGACAACCCTTTGTTTTCCAGTTTTGTTTTGTTTTTTTTTTTGCCACTACAAAAAGTTGGTATTCCTCCATTTTGCGATTGAACTGTTTTGAGTAATTTATTTTTCTACCTTGTTTTTTAATAATAAAATAAGTGCTTTTGTAATATAATGCAGTAAAAAGCAGGTATGTATGTGCTCTTAAACACTGATAAATATGTGTGAACCCTCTGATTATACAGATCACCAATAAAAAATACTATGAACTTTATCAATCATTTATGTAGTAAACTACCAATCAAATTATGTGATAAACAGTTTAGGAATACCCATAGCTAGAAGTATAAAAAAAAAAAGACAACCTGAGGTCCCAGTCATCATCCTATCCCTTGAGTTTGACAAGGGTTGGCTTCCTCCTACTTCTAAAATTTGAACAGCCTGCACTTACTAAAAGAACAGTGCTGACTGACTATGGAGGGAGAATTGCTAGATGACCACCTCAAAAGAAGACAAAAGACCTCTTTGGCTGGGCAGAAAATGAAGCCTGTAGTGATGATCCCTTATAAAAGAAGCTTATCAGAACCTCTAACACTCAGGTCAGTGGTTTGTTTTTAGAGAACAATATTACATGCTTTGATTAAAAAATTTGATGGCATACATGGCGAAGTGTAAGTTTAATTGGCTTTTCTGTCACATCAGTTAGCATATGTTATGATGAATCATCTATGGCTTTAATGCATTATGGGGATCACAGCCTTTCTATTGTTTAGAGAACTGACCAGAGTCTGAATAGTCTGGGTTCAATCTCTACCTTTTAATTTCCCCAGGCAACTTTTTACTTTTAAAAAGCGTATGACACATGATTTCTTTATGTAATAATAGAGTAATAATTTTCTGGAAGGGAGGAACAAATTCTTATCCTCCTGAAAACCTGACGTCATAGACTTCTGGGATTGTGAGGTTTTACTCATCTCTTTCTTGGTCAAAGAATTATAACATGATGTAAATAGTAGATTCTGACTCTGATTAAGCCCCCAAAAAAAGAAAAAGAAAAGAAAGAGAAGGAGCTGGAAGAAAAAGGAACAGGGAGACTTTGAACTTTCATTGTTAGGGCATCTCCCTTCACTTCTCCCAAGAACAGAAAGGATGAAGAAGCCAGCCAAGATTAGTCTCAACACTAGCTATGGCAAAAGCAATGACTGAGATGTAGTTTTCCCTTCCAGGATCACAGGGAGAAGTGAAAACATTGGAGACAATTAGACAAACATAAAGACTATTCTTTGTCATTGAAGTTTGTCCATGTGTTCGGAATTTTGATAAAAAGTCACTTTATTGGGAGGAGAGGAACGTAGGGGAATCATACTGTTATTAACCTTGTCCCCTTTACTTAGTTTAGTTATTGTAACTGGTGTCCTTGGATCATTCACTTTGCCAGGTTTTTTTTTTCTGACCTAGTTTTACTTCTCATAAATATCTATGGTCCACTCAGATGTGGATTTCTTTGTGTCCAGCCATTTGTTGTAGGACAGTTCAAATAGTTTAAACCATACAAAAGGAAACTGACAAGGAAACTTCCAGGCTTGGGATCACAACTCCTGGCCCATTGTTAGAGAACTTCTCTAAATGAGACTACATTTTATAAAGTTTTTATCCTGTATTTTTATTAGAACATTTTTAAAAGATGCCTCCCAAGAGGGGAACTGAAATGAGATAAGATTAGCAGTATCTATTTCATTCTACAAATTCAATATTCTTTAAAGGAATATAGGACCTCCTCCCTCAGACTTCCAACCACAGGACTAAGTGTGATCAACACAAAAACAGGGAAGGTGTGCACAATTGAATCAATGATACATCCTTGCTAAATATCCTTTCTCTTCTGTGGATAAATAAACTTCCTTTCTGATCATCTATCTGGTCTATGAGTGTCTCATTTCGTTCCATTTCAAACTCCAAGACTCAGACAATCTTGAAACCTTCCTTACATCAAAAGAGTGAAATAAGAAACAGGAACCAATTAATGCCAGGAACACACAGAAAGTATTTTATTAATTTCCAGATTGAGAAACGATGAGGGTAAACATATTTTAGTACAAATCCATGACCCTCCTCAAAGAGCCCACTTTGGCATTCATGGCTCCCCAGTCTTGGAATCGCCTGTATTCTCCGGGTCTCAGCAGGTATTGTCTTCCTCTGTAGTTGGGCATCTCATAAAGAATCCAGCAACCCTCTAACACATTGAGGGAATAAATCTCATGGAAACGGAGGCGATCTTGGAGGGAAGAACAGTCCTCACTGAGCTCTACCATCTGGCCTCGGTAGTCTTCTCTCTCATAGATTCTGATTCTGTGGGATCCAGTCTGCTAGTCCCATTAAGAGAAAAGGCAGAAAAATGAAAAGTGAGAGTGTTTCCACATTTAATTAGCAGTTATATAATGTGGTAAGATTGAGTTAGGTAATTTCACTCTTTCAAAAAACCATTCAATGTATTCCACTGTACAAAATAGAATTAGTACAACACTTTTTTTTATTTGATGGAGAGTTGGAGGGTCATAGAAATTCTAAGTTTCTCCACATGTTACAATTTTTCATCAGAAGAACTAAGAAGGGTATCAGCTGTCTAAAAGGGTAAAAATATTTCTGAGGATAAAATAAATCCTTGACTGCTGAGGGTCTTCTGTTAGTCACATAGTGGAAAGGACTATTGCCTTTTTAATATTTAAGTTTACTAATATTTTTGGTCCCTGGTTTGGTTTGGGAGCAGTGAGGTGGTGCAGTGGATAGAGTCTGAAATCAGGAAGATATGAGTTCAAATTTGGACTCAGACACTTATTGGCTATGTGACCCTGGGCAAGTTGCTTAACCCTATTTGCCTCAGTTTCCTCATTCATAAAATGAGCCAGAGAAGGAAATGGCAAACCACTCCAGTATATTTGCCAAGAAAACCCCAAAAGGGATCACAAAGAGGCAGATACAACAGATCAAATTAGTTTGGAAGAATGTTTGCTTGTTTGTTTTTTCCAAGTAAAAATAAGTTTAACCTATTAAGTCCTTTTATAACACAAGTGTTTCAAGGAAACATTTAGAACATTTACATTTGCTTGGAGAGCAGGATTCTATGCTATTTCTGCAGTGTGATTCCAATTCAGTACTTTTTTTAAACCTATCACCAGGATGGCTCAGACCCCAAACAGAGAACTTTTTGAGTTTAAATCTAAATTTCCAAGAATTCCAAGGTATAAATACAATGTGCCTTAGTTCATACATCGCCTGAAGGAAAGAGGGTGGACCAGCTTAAGGAAAAACCTCTCATATTTGATTTCTCCCTTCTAATATTCTTATGGTGCCTACCTTGTTGTTTAGCACAGGTTTTTTTTGGCTTGGTTTTGCTACATGTACCTTAAGTCTTGCCCTTTAAATTCCTTGAGAGTAAGGATTGCAACATACACATATATATCTGTTACAGTACCTATTATGCATGGGGCATATACTAAGCTTTAAATAAATATTTGTTGATATATTTACTGTTCACTACTCTCTGTACTTACTAGCAAACCTTTATTAAATTTGATGAAAACATATCTTCTTTTTTAACTTTGTCTGAACCCTGCCAGCTCTTTTGAATGTCTGCCTGTTAAACTCCCATACACAGCTTGAAAATATTAGTTTAAACTCCACTGACCTCACTATTGTAGTATCAAACATTTCAAGCTGAAAGGGACCTCTAAGGCCATCAAATCTCATTTTACAAGTGAAAACACGAAGACCCACCAAAGTGAAATGAATTGTCCAAAGTGAAAAAGCTAGTTTATAGCAGGGGTGATTTGAACCCTTTAACTCCAAATAGAAGAAACTGAACTCACATGAGGGATGATGCGGCAGGACCTGATGGAGTCGTTGAAGCCCATCCACTCCTGGTAGTCGGGATACTCTCCCCTTCTCAAGTAATACTGGCAACCTGAGTAATTGGGCTGCTCGTAGATCATCCAGTTGCCACTGTCAACCCTCACAGAGTTGCAGCGACTGAAGTAGGACTGAAGGTTGGAGTGGTCACTGCTGCACTCATAGTAACGGCCCTGGAAGCCCCGGTCCTCGTAGAAGGTGATCTGAAATAGAAGAAAAAGAATCAAGGGCCTGATTGCTCACAAACTCCAGGTAGGTCAAGTCTCAAAAGACGCTTTGTGGAATCTCCATCCTTGCTCACCTTCCCCATGTCTGTGTGATGGCTGATGCTGAATTCAGTGTGATGGGCAACAGCAGCGAGAGCCCCTATATATATAGCAGGTTTGCTGCTGCGTTGGCAAGAACAACACAAAAGAGGCCCAGCGTGGCTAGTAAGGGGATTTCCACGTTCTCTTTTTTTCTGTTCTGTATCATCATCTGTACGGATTCATTGTATGTTTTGCTCTCATTCTGTCTCGTACATTCGAGTTGTTGTCCTTGGTCAATACGGAGATTCCTATTAAGACCTTTTGAAGGACTATAATTTAGGACATTGTCTACTTAATAACAGAGAGAGAGCTTCAGCTATTTCATATAGTTTCTGCATTTAGAAAATGGCCTTGAGTGTCTAACCCATTATATAGAGAAGAATGGAAAATGTGCAATTGGGAGAAGTACAAGAATGTCATATGATATGGAAAATATAGACTAACCTAGGAAAGTTATCCAATGAGCTCCAAGCTCCTTTTTATACAAAGCAAAAATATTCTGTTACAGTTACATATTCTAATTTGTCAGCCATTCTTCAATCATTAGGCCCCCATTTTGATTCTAGTTTCTTTGCTATCATGAAATAGTGTCACGTGAAGATTTGGTTATAAAAATAAGAACTTGTGTTTCTCTTAACTGAGTAGATGGCAGGAACACAGGATACAAACAAGGTGACTGAACAAGCTTGATAACCATTGATCATTTTTTCTCTGTCTTTAGATAGGAATATCAACTAGTCTAGACAGATAAGAATCTGTCCAGTTTTAAAATCTGTTCCCAAAGTTGCTGTCCCAACCTATTCTGCTGTACTTTTCCAATCTGTAAAAGTTCACAATGTAAGAAAATGCTTCCTTACTTATAATCCAAATCTTTCTTGTTGTGGCATAAGCACGTTTACTGATGTGTAGGCTTCAAGGAAAATGGAAAATCATTGGCCATCATCTTCTGTCTACATTCCTCACACATTCAAATAATGTTGCTAAGTCAATCAGAAGCTGTTGTTCTGAGTGAAATAGTATCATTTCCTCAAAACTCTTTAAATATTCTTATATCTCATTAAAATATTAAAATATTCTTATATCTCATTATGCATGTTTATGATGCTTCTCTTGATTTTTTTCCCCTCTCATATGACACTGGAAACAGGTAGGAGAAAAACCACCAAAGTTCATACCTATGACAAAGAGCTAATTTTACAGATGAGGAAACTGGGGCAAACAAGATTAAGTGATTTCCCTGGGGTCTCACAATTAGTAAAGGTCTGAGGTCAGATTTGAACTCAAGTCTTCTTGACTCCAAGCCCAGTTCTTTCTTGCAGCTAGTTGACATTACTCCCTGTGACTGCCTAATTCACCACCACTCTGTCATGTGGGTAGTTTCTTCCATTGGAATGTAAGCACTATGAAAGCATACACTGTATTTCTCTTGTATTTGTATCTTAGTGCTTAGCACAGAACACAGAAATGGTAAGTATTTAAAATATAATTTTTTATTCATTTCTCTGTAACTTTAAAAATATCCCAGGTGTGTAAGGCTATAAATCTCATAATGTTCCAAGGGAAGAATAAACAATTCAGCAGGAAATGTTTCCAAGGTCAAACAGATACAGTAATTCTATAATACAAATATTGGATTGCCTTTTAAAAGATATTTAATTTTTTTTCTTCCAGAGTGGGAATGGTAATTTGATATTGGAATTTGAATGTGTAGTCATCAGTTTAAAATAAAGTAAGCTGAAATAGATCTTGGCAGGCCAATTTTCACATAACTGTTTGAGTTAAACAAGATTGTTAGTTTCTTAATCTCTAAGACTGTGATTGACTATTCAGGCAAGCAGTGATTACATTTCTAATCCACCAATGCTTTCACTTCAACCTGTTTCTTCCTGCAGTGGAAACATGCAGAATTGTAAGGTTTTTCCTTTACTGGAGTTTCGTTGAATGGTACAGGTTTGCCTTAACAGATGTTAATAATTGCTTCTATGGTCAGATGACAGAATATTGTGGAAAGGGGTCAAATGAAGTCATATCTGTTAGAATTGGGTCCTATCCCAATTCATATTCTCTCATCTTAGTCACTGAGACCTCTGAAAAAATCTTTCCTCTTCCTTCTCTGACTTTTTGTCCTGTTCCTCTTCGATGCTATTCTAAGCCTTCTCTTCTCTTTTCAAATACCTAGTATTTCTCCCATTCCCTCTACCCTCAATAGATGTTCTTGCCTCATATTACTGAGAAGATAGCCTAATCTGTCTCTCTTCTCTTTTATTTTGTCCTTCAAAATCCTCAACATTTTTGCCTATTCTCTTCTTTCATTCCTGGCTCTGAAGAAGAGTTCTTCTTTCTTCTCTCTAAAGTCAGTCCTTTTATCTGTGCTCTCAAACCCATCCCCTCCTGACTCTTCTATAAATTTGTTCCACCAAATCTTTCCTCTGAATATCATCATCTATCTTGCCTTATCTACTGGATTTCCCCTTGCTGTCTGTAAACATACTAAGGTCTTCCCAAACGTAAAACAACATCACTGGACCCTGTCAGCCCTTTGAGCTAAAGTCCTGAATCTCTCTCTTTCTTTGCCAAACTTTTGAGAAGAATTTATGCTCGCTGCTGCTTTTTACCACCTTTTCAGCTCTTGTTTTCTTGAAATCCATATTACTTTCCCATCACATTTGAAATGATCTTTCAATTGCTACATCTGATGGCTCTTTCTCAGACTTTATCAGTATTGTCCTTCCTGAAAAAATTGATGCTTCTGGCTCAACCCCATTCTCTCCTCTTTGGATGTCTGTGACACTCTTCCCTTTAGATTCTTGGTCTATTTGTATGAGGACACCTACTCCTTCTTTGATGAAGATGGAGATTCCTCAACTGTTGCCTTCTTAGTATGAATGTTTCTTATGATATTTTTTCTGGAACCCTCTTCTCTTCTTTCTAGGACTTCTCTCTCTTTTCTCTCATGACTCACTAAGAGAGTGACAAGAGGCTCAAGTATCATCTTTACGCAGATGACTCTCAAAACTATATGTATAGCCCTGACCTGTTTCTTATAATCTAAACAAACACCATCTGCTTGCTAGACATCTCTCTCAGATGTCTTACAGTCATCTCTAACCCATAATTTTCACTCTAACATAGAATGCGTAATTAATTGAATCCTTGCATTCTCTTGCCATATTTATCCACCTTCATTGATTTACAGAATTTCCAACACCATTGGCGAAAGGATTTTGACCCATCAGTAATATCAAACAGAGGTTAAATTTTCAAATATTTTTATATAACTGATTTTTTAAGTACAGGGTTTTTTCCTTGAGAGAGAAATAGAAATAAGCTATTTTTAAAGTGCTTGAAAGGTATCATTTGCATTTAGAATTCCCATTCCTTACAAGTTTTAGTCATGATCCAGGAAAAGATGAATCAAACAACCACAATGGACCATTACTCCATAGGACTGGAGGTATACTAGAGAGCCCAGTAGAAGATGGAGATAAAGGAGGAAGGGGGAAAGGAGGAAAGATAAGAAGCTGAATAGAAGTAATGTCAGGGACATATATAAGATCATGGGAAGAGAAAAGAGGATGGGATGATGATGATCATGGGAAAATGATTACAAGTTTTTATCTCTCTCAGTCCCAGCTCAGGGCAAGAAGACTGTTGAATGTAGCCCATTGTTTGCATGTTGTGATTAGAGAATTGAATGTGAAGCCAGGAAGACTTGGGTTTGTATCTTGCCTCAGTTTCAGACAAGTACTTATTGGTTGTGTGATTCTGGATGAGTCCCTTAACTGCTCTGTGCCTCAGTTTCCTCATTAATAAATTGAAGGAGTTAGACTCAATGATTTTTAATATTTCTTCTATATCTCTCTCACTCTGTACCCTGTATTCTAAATTAGTGGGATTTTATTAAAATGTGGTCACCCTGTCTCCCAAAAATTTCTAACATCAAAACTAAATTCCATATTATGTGTTTCAGGGTTAGTCATCTCCATCTCCCCAACTATCAGCATCATCTATGCCCTTTGTTTTAGCAAGACAAACTTATTTTCTCTCTTATGTGCAAGGTTCATTGATTTCAGCCTCTTGCTTTTGACCATGAGGTTCAGGAATGCCTTTCCCCCTTTCTATCCCTTTCTTCTATTAAAATTATTTGATTTATCATTTCTTTAAAATCTTCCTTAATGAAGTTCTTCAGAAGGCAAGTTGCCCCTACTTACCCTATAGCTTCTCAGTACTAAAGCATTTATAACTGTTATTTGTTTATATGTAATGTAAAATAAACACAGGAAACATTAGGTGCCAATAATACAAACTAAATACTTTATTAGGTTCCAAAATGAGAAGATGGAGGCATAGGCATATTTTAGTATAAATCTACAACCCGTCTTAAAGAGCCTGCCTTGGCATTCATGGCTCCCCAGTCCAGGTATCTCCTGTACTCTCCAGGTCTCAGCAGGAACTGCCTTCCTCTATAGTTGGGCATCTCATAGAGGACCCAGCAGCCTTCTAGCACATTGAAGGAGTGGATTTCATTCAATCGGAAACGATCATGGACACAGGAGCAGTCATCGGTGAGCTCTGACATTAGACCTTTGTATTCTTCTCTCTCATACAGTTTCATCCTATGAGAGCCAGTCTGCTGAATCAACAAACAGAAATAGATCTATTTTTAGAATTCGACTCATTCATAGTTTAGTATTAGAACATTTTTCACTGGATGTTAAAATAAAATTTCTAAAATTACTCTGTGTTTCTGATATTCCTTTGATCTATAGATGCTAAATTATTAAATATTTCTTCTCATAACTTCTTTTTATTGTATAGAATAAAGAAGATTGATAAGGATCACACTATAACATAGAAGCAGATAAGAATACATGCTTCTCGAAATGGCTATGGAATGCTATCGTTTTTAACTCCAGTAATGTGGCACAGTAGATAGAGCACTGGGCCTGGAGCAAGGAAGTCCTGAGTTTAAATTGGGCACTTATTAGTTGTGAAATGCTGGGCAAATCAATTAACACTTCTTTGCCTCAGTTTCCTTATCTGAAAAATGAGAATAATAATAGCATTTATCTCTCAGGATTGTTTTGAGGATTGCACCTGGTATGCACTATATAAATTATTTTACCCTTCCCTTCCTCTTTCTCTTCTTCCAAATGATCCATAGAGGAATTTGTCTAACTTTTGCTTTCTGAGTTTCTATAACATAGAGCCACAGTTAGCCTATATTTTTAGATACTTTTTTTTTGCTTTCATGACTAAACAACTTCTAAAAATGAACTTGTGGAATTATTCCTGGACTACAACATAATGCTATTAAATATAACAAAATAAATTATCTTCTATGGTCATAAATTGATTCTTAGAATGAATCTCTCACTATATTCCTGGACTTTTCTGCTATATTTATCTGTGTATGGGTCACAACTTGAAAATCACTAGACCTTTGTCTGCTTTCTCTTTCTTCCTTCCTTGCTTCCTTCCTTCCTTGCTTCCTTCCTTGCTTGCTTCCTTCCTTCCTTGCTTCCTTCCTTCCTTCTTTCCTTCCTTCCTTCCTTCCTTTTTCTTTCTTTCTTTCTTTTCTTTCTTTCTTTCCTTCTTTCTTTCTTTCTTTCTTTCTTTCTTTCTTTCTTTCTTTCTTTCTTTCTTTCTTTCTTTCTTTCTTTCTTTCTTTCTTTCTTTCTTTCTTTCTTTCTTTCTTTCTCTTCCTTTCTCTCTCCCTCTTTCTTTCTCTCTCTTTCTGTCTGCCTTTCTTTCTTTCTTCCTTCCCCCATATTTTCAACTCATAGAGATTACTTAACGAATATAATTACAAACATCAGAACTCACTTGAGGTATCAGAGAACAGGACCGAATAGTATCATTAAAACCCAACCATTGCTGGTAGTCAGGATACTCTCCCCTTCTCAGGTAATACTGATGTCCCGAATAATTAGGATGCTCATAAATCATCCAGCAACCACTGTCCACACGGATGGAGTTGCAGCGATTAAAGTAAGACTGTAGGTTGGGGTAGTCACTGGTACACTCATAGCAGCGGCCCTGGAAGCCTCTGTCCTCGTAGAAGGTGATCTGGAAAGGGAGAAAAAATCAGAGGGGCTCTTTCCTTTCATTCTGCCCCTTAAGTATTGGCCTCCTTCTCTTTGGGGGCCTCTGCCCCCAACAATGCTTTACTCACCTTTCCCATGTCTGGTTGGCGATGGATGCTACCCTAGGGGCAGCGGCAACAGCCGCTGGTATATATAGAGCACTGCCCCTGCTGCATTTACAAGAACAACAAAAAAGGGGCCCAGTTTGGTGTGTAAGGGGATTTTGTGGTTTGCTTTTTAATTCTGCCTCCAGTGAAGAGTGTGCGATGCCCTGTTTTCTCTCTGGTACATTCTAGTACTGTTCTATACTTCCTATTGGGGGAGGACACAACCGTTGGGACAAAGACAGTTCATTGTTCACTGACTTTGTTTGGGTCCTTCTTTGTTTGGAAGCATACAGGTCTGCCGCAGATGGTAGTAAATTCTCATTTCTTGTTTTTCCTTTTTCAATGCATCTTCTCGAAGTTTTCTCAGGAAAACAGGTATGTATTTATTTGCATATCCAACTGTTGGTTGAGAGTTGTAACTGAAAAGACCTAAGCTAAAATCCTGCTGTCTAGCTGGGTGACCTGAAACAAGTCACTTAACCTGTCACTGCCTTATTTTCCTCATTTGTAAAATGCGGATAATAAGAGCATTTCAGGAAAAGTAATGGCACTTTCTTCTAGTTCCTTCCTGCCAAGATGGCCAGAGGAAGAAATAATAGCCACTATTTCCCAGGATTGCTGTAAGGATCAAATGAGATAACATTTGTGAAGCCCTTTACAACCCTTAAAATTCTATTTAAATGCTAGTTATTATTATTGTTGTGGCAGCTAGGTGGCGTAATGGGTAGAACAGTTAGTTGGGCCTGGAGTTGGGAAGACTCATCTTCCTGAGTTCAAATTCAGCCTCAGACATTTAATTGGTGTGTGACCCTGGGCAAGTCACCTAATTATTTACCTCAGTTTCCTTATCCTAAAATAAGTTGGAGAAGAAATTGGCAAACCACACTAGTATTTTTATCAAGAACACCCCAAGTGGGGCCATAAAGAGTCAGACATGACTGAAAAATGACTAAACAACAGCAATATTATTATTATTATTATGTTAAACCAAAAGGAAAACAAACTTTGTGTTAAAATTATGTGAAAGTATTAGTTTCCCAGAGAGAGTGTTCATACTTCAAAGAATAGCAGCTGACCACTGATTATAGCTGGTCAAGAAGATTGCCCTGTCCTCAGAGTTATTATGGCTATCCACTGCTAATTATAGCGAGAACAGTGTTGGGTTTGGAAGCAGAGAGTTCATTTCAAATCCCAGCCCTGCCATTTAGTATTATCTCTGTGACCCTTGGCAGATCTCACTTTGGCCTCTAGTTGGCACAGTACTCAGCACTGGACCTGGAGTCAGGAAGAACTAAATACAATTTTGGCCACTGACTGACAGCTAATAGCTGTGTGACCCTGGGCAATTCACTTAACTTCCCTTGTCTCAGTTTCCCCATTTGTAAAAGGAAGATAATAATAAAAAAATTTTTCAATCAAAGTCTGTCTCAAAGGTTGTATCTTCTCTTAATAGTAGATCTAAAAATAAAAGCTTATATATAAAGCTTTATATTAATATAAATATATAAATACTTTATATAAAGTAAAAAAAATGTACATTGATTACATTGAACATGGCTGCAAAATATAACTAATGAAGAACCGAAAAGTAGAAGTAAAATATCAATTAATAAGCATTTATTAAAATTCCAGTAATATGAACTAAGCACTAAGAATACAAAGACAAAAGTAAAGCAAATCCTTCCTTCAAAGAGCATACAATCTAATGGGCAAGAGAATATATACATATACAAATATATACATGAAGCACTGTCTTGGTCCTGAATAGAAGGTAATTTTGCAAGGGAGTACACTGATGGTTGAGGATGAGAATCAGGAAAAGGTTTGTGTAGAAAATGGTACCTACTAAATCTTGAAGTCAAATCAAGGATTCTGAGAAATGGAGATAAGGAAGGAGTACATCCCAGGCATAGAAGACAGACATAGCCTGGAGGCAGGAGAGAACAAATGGGCTAGTCACCTGGCCATGGTGAGAAATCACAGGTGGATTATCAGACCCCCACTGCTCCCCTTAACATACTGGGAACCAAGGAACGTCTTTAGCACATTGGCTGGACCACCCTCTTTAACACTTATGGGATGATAAGGACAAGAGAAATACAGGATGGACTCTCATGGAAGTATTGTCATCTCTATCATTCAATGAGTAGCTCAGTGGATTGAGATCCAGGCCTAAAAATGGGAGGTCCTGGGTTCAAATCTGGATTCAGACACTTCCTAGCTGTGTGACCCTGGGCAAGTCACTTAACCCCCACTGCCTCACCCTTACCACTCTTCTGCCTTGGAACCAATACACAGTATTGATTCCAAGATGGAAGGTAAAGGTTAAAAACAAACAAACAAACAAACAAAAACAATGGAAACATCCAAATTGATGAGCTTATAAATCCATTTAATGACTGATTGTATCACACACAAAATTTAAAGTGTACAATCATTAAGCCATAGAAAAGTTCTGATAACCCTGATAAAGCAATGCTCATAGATTATGGAAAAGTGCAGACAAAATGACCACCTACAGATAAGATATAGTAACTAATAGCTATGCCATAAAAATCACATTAGTAGAAATTCTTTTTCTGCTCTAACTTGTAATAGATGGCTACCAGAGTCTCTGCTTATTCTAAAATCTGTACCTCTGATTCTGAGCATAACAAACCCTTTCTAATGGCTTGGCTTTGAAAGGAGAAAATATTTCGAAGGCTAGCTTGAGGGAGTGGCAAGACCAAGCAATAATTCTTCAAGGATGGGAAAGACCTAGGCACATTTCTAGATGATGGGAAAGGATCCAGGGGATAAGAAGAGATGGAAGATGATAGATAAATTGTGTCTGTCTATTTATCTTTCACCTGTTTATTTTTTATTTCAATTTTATTTTATTTTCAGTTTCAAATTTCCCCCTTCCTCCACTCTTTGAGAAGGCAAGAAAAATAAAACTCATTGCACACACACACACACACACACACACACACACACACATGTAAGAAAAAATTCCTCATTAGCCATGTTATAAGAAATAAAGAAATTATATTCTTCAATCTGCATGCTGAGTAAATCAGTTCTCTTTCTGGAGTAGGATGTCACATTTTATTATGAGTCCTTTGGAATTATAGGTCATTGTGCATTGATGAGAGTTAGTCTTTCATAGTTGATTATCTTTACTATACTGCTGTTACTAGATATATTGTTCTATTGGTTCTATTAATTTTGCTTTATATCAGTTCATACAGCTCTTCCCAGATTTTTCTGAAATCACCCCTTCATCATTTTTTACAGCATAATAGTATTCTATCATATTCGCATGCTATAATTTGTTCAGTTATTCCTCAACTTCCCCTTAGTTTCCAAACTAGTTTTTGCTAATACAATAGCTGCTATAAACTTTTTTAAATATATGGGCCCTTTTGATCTTTCTTTGATCTTTTTGGGGTATTAACCTTGTAAAAATTAAAATTAGATCTCAGATAATAAAAATATTTATGAGGTTTATTAAATGATCATTAGAAATCAAGGAATAAAGAGGATACAAAATAAAATTCATGTGCCCATGACTGGTTAGCCATTTTCAAAATCCCCACCTTACCACCATCACTGCTGGCTTCAAACCAAAGAAAGCGTGGGAGGGCTTACAGCCAGTTAAACACCAATAACATGATCTTGCCAACTTGGAGACACAGGAGAGATTATAGGGAAAATTGAGAAATACAAAAGACTTCTGGGGAATGAAGTCAAAGGTTCAAAATCTCCATTTATACAACCTACTAAAGGTATTTCTGGGTCAAAGAATATGTACAGTTTAATATTTTTTTAATGTAGTTCCAAATTGCTTTTCAGAATTAAACTAGTTTATAGTTCCACTATTTATTAGTTACCTATTTTCCCATATCCCCTCCAGCATCTGTCATTTTCCTTTTTTTGCTTTTGTCATCTTTGCCAATCAGATTCATATGAAATGATATCTTAGAATTTATTCAGTTTACATTTCTTTAATTCTTAGTGATTTAAGTGAAATTTTCATGTGGCAATTGACAGCATTTATTTCTTCCTCTGAAAACTGTTCATATCCTTCAAATAATTTATCAGTTGGTGAGTGGCTCTTATTCTTAAATTTTACTAGATTCCTACAAGTTTTAGAAACAAGATATTTATTGGAGAAACTCACTGTGAAGATTACCCTCGGTTTTTTATTTTTCTTTTAGCTGCATTGGGTTTTTTTGTTCAAAAATCAAAATTATTCATTTTACTTCCAGTGAATCTCTATCTTTTGTTTCTGCATGAGCTCTTCTTCTTACCATAGCTCTAATAGGTAATTTCTTCCTGCTCCACTAATTTGCTCACAATATCACCCTTCATGTCTAAATTGTATACTTATTTTGGACTTATCTTGATATATGGTATGATATATTCATCTTTGTCTAGTTTCTGACAGACTTTCCACTTTCCCCATCAGTTTTTGTCAGCTAGTGAGTTCTTGCCGCAATACCTGGGATGGAAGTGGACTCTAGGAAGAGATATTAAACTCCTCAAAGATTGAGCAGAGGAATTTCTTTCCTTTTCCCCTTCCCCAACAAGGAGGTTTTAGTGGAAGAGGGGAGCTCTTGTAAGAGACACAAATGGATGGAATTAAAAATGCAAGAAGAGACATTGGTTTGGAAGAAATAGGACTATTTCTTAAAAGAAATTTGAGCAATGAAGAAAATGGGGAACAATGTTGAGATTTTGAAATGTGGAATAGGAGAGAAGAGAATATTTGTAATGGTTTGCCTTCAGATTTTTCCCCTCTGAGAATGAACTTTTAATAAGATTGAAAGAAAGGCAGGAACAATTTAGTGCTGGAAACACAAGCTAAATATTTTATTAGATTCTAAGATGAAAAAGACTGAGAGTAACCATATCTCAGTAAAAATCCATGACCCGTCTAAAAGAACCAACTTTAGAATTCATGGCCCCCCAGTCCAGATATCTCCTGTACTCCCCAGGTCTCAACAGGTACTGTCTTCCTCTATAGCTGGGCATCTCATACAGGATCCAAGAGCCCTCTAACACATTGAGGGAGCGTATTTCATTCATATGGAAACGGTCTTGAATGGAGTGACAATCATCCATGAGCTCTGTCATTTGGCCCTTGAAGTCATCTCTGTCATAGAATCTCAACCTATAGGAGCCAGAGTGCTGTAATAATAGGAACAAGAAATCAATGATGAAATAGAGTCATCAAAATTTCCTATTTAAAATCTTCTTTTTTTTTTAAACCCCTACCTTCCACTTTAGAATCAATATTGGTCTGGCTCTCAATCCACTGAGTTACCCAGTTGGTCCCTAAAATCTTCTGGATAACAATTTTACTGCCAGGACAACTGTGTATGAAGAACTAATTTGTCTCCTCCATCTTCCATTTACATAATGATTCCTAAGGCACGACTAGGAATAGAGCCCAACAACTGAGTGCATCCTTGATCACTTTGTCTTCATAAAATAACTTCCTTAAAATAAGATTTACCATATTGTTTTCATCTTTATCATTAGAAGAAATTCCTATAAATTAGTCAACACATATAAAGTACTTTGTAAATCTTAAAATGCTATATAAGTACTAAATGAGAGGAAGCATGAACTAAAAAGCTAGGAATGCATATTTTCTAAAGATGAAATCTTCTCTGAACTATTTCTTCTAAGATTAGTTTTTATAAAGTCTACCAATACTGAGATTTGTAATCCCTTATGATCACAAGGCTTATTAGATATGCCCTTTTCTCTTCATTCTCACAGCCTTGTCTAAACCTCAAACATATTGTATTGGTACCCTTAGAAGCTACGATTTCAGCTTGAAAGGGCTTTAGAAATCATCTTATTCCACCTGTTCATTTTACAGAGGAGAAAACAGGGGCCCAGAGAGAGGAAATAACTTGTATGAGTTCTCCAGAATAAGGGAAAAAAAAAGATCCAGAAATTGAAGCTAGGTCTTCTGACTCAAAACCCTTCTGCTCTAACAATTAGACTCTGTCTCTAGGCTCTGCTCTCTTCAATTTTATCCCACTTTCAACAGAAAGGGATTTTCTTAAGCATTATTTTAATCATATTACCTTCCAAGCAAAATAAGCAAAGACTCCTAAAGGTTTTTTTCTGGAATCACAGAAAGCACCAAACATCTTTCTGAACATGCCCTTTAGGGGACTACTTTGCCACTACCACCCAGTTTTTCTCCCCATTCTATTGCTGCTAAGTGGTATTAAATCAATGACCTTTGAAATGACTGGTTGAATTCTGGGAAAGTAAATTAATAAAACACAAAATGTTTTAATACATTCAAAATTTTCCAATTATATTTATTAAAGTTTACTATGTTGGGTCTGTTAATTTAAAGAAACCAAAGCACCTCTTCTTTGATAAGATTTTAAAGTTTATCATCCCTTTGATTCCATACTAGTCATTAGCTCAAGAATCTTTGAGCCTCCTTAATTTATTTCATTTCAAATATGGTTCCTGGATTCCCATAGTCAAAAGGCAACTGAAATGCATCAATGACATAGGGCGAGAAATTTCACCAGCCATCAGACTTTTCGTGAGAGACACTGTCTTCTGAGGCTAGGTTGCAACCATTCACTTGCCAGACAGATAGATTTGGTTTGAGAAATGAACATTTTAAAGGTCTTGATTTTCCATAAAGGCTTCAAATGGAACTATACTCACTTGGGGAATGAAACGGCAGGACCTGATGGAGTCGTTGAATCCCATCCACTGCTGGTAGTCTGGATACTCGCCCCTCCGAAGGTAATACTGGTGGCCCATGTAATTGGGGCGCTCATAAATCATCCAGCAGCCACTTTCGACCCGGATGGAGTTGCAGCGGTTGAAGTAGGCCTGCAGGTTGGGATAGTCGCTGTTGCATTCATAGAATCGGCCCTGGAAGCCGCGGTCCTCATAGAAGATGATCTGTAGAATGAAATATTGGGGAGGGTTAAGAGATCCATCCTCTTGTATACACCAACCACACTAGCTCAGCCAAAGCTTTGCTTTTCTGTGGTCTTACCTTTCCCATTTTGGAGAGAGGTGGAGATGTTCACTCGGTGCTATTTGCCGCTGTGGTGGGAGCTGCTGTATATATAGCAGCCCTTCCTGCTGCCTCCGCAGGAATAACACAGTCGGAGCCCATTTTGGTGAGTAAGGGGATTTTCCGTGTTCTTTTCTTTTCTATGATCATGGTCAGGGGGAATCACTGAATGTTTCCCTTTCACTCTTTCTGGCGAGTTCGAATTGTCCTAATTGACTAACACTGTTGTTGCTTTTGAAGTCAGAAGGGTTTCCATTCTTTCTGAATAATTATATTTAGGAGAAGAGAAGGAATGAGATAGTTCTGTCCCCATGACTTTCCTCTATGGAATATTCTGTATGGCTGAATTTCTAACTGTGACTGAGCTAGGCAGTTTATTTTTCCTGGAGTATGGAGTTTTGAATCATAATTTTTAGATGGTCACAGTATTGTATCTTGAAAAGATGCCTGATTTGAAAAATCTGAGTTGCTATATAAATTCAAATAGTTGTTATTATTGTTGTCATGACAATTATGCTTACCATCAGAACTCATTCAGACAAATTTGTCATATTGGCTAAGATTATCTTTAGTCTTTTTCTTCCCTCTTTTCTATACCTCTCTCTCCCTTTCTAGTCCTTCTTTCCATTTGGTTCCATACTGCCTTTGGATGGCCCAAAGCCACTTTGATATCCTACTCATACTTTACCTCAAACATAGAAACTTATGCTACAAAGCTTTTTCTTTTTCCTTCTTCCCTGTATCCTCTACAATAAAATCCCCAATTTAGTGATACCCTTAGCTAGATATTAGACAGTGTAAAGATTAAAATTTAGGGGAGACTAAGGCAGGTAGAAATTAGTTTCTCTCTGCAAGGAGTATTATATTTTTTAGAGGTTTATTAAGGATTAAAGAAAATACAGGATAAGGAAAACATGGCTAGGCCAGAGGCCTAGACAAGACCTCACCAACATTATGGAAAGAGCCACGTCTGCTCCAAAACGGAAGTCCAAAAAAAGAAAAGAGAGAGAGCCCTCAAAAGCCTTTGCAATCAGCTTAAGTACCTTCTCGATCTCGCCCACCTCAGAATTCCATGAGATTATAAAGCATTTTGGGGAAGTGGAGCAAGGACTTGTGGGGATTGAAGTCCAGAGTTCAAATCTCAATTTTACATTCCCCCGTTTGATCCTCTGGGAAGAAGTCCTTCCCCAAAGAATCACAAAAACATAATCAATTTTAAGATTACAATAATTTGAGGATAAGAGAAAAAAAGAACAAAATCAATAATTACTGGACGCATTGACAGAAAGCCAGTTAGGGGCAGTCCCCTTTGGCATGAAAGTATACATACAAATAAATGTTCAATCAACTACACCCAAAGTTCATTTTTGTCCAGCTTATGGTCTGGAGGCTTCTTCATGGTGGCTTCTCCAACAGTTCACTTCTGGATTCAGAGAGGTAGTTTCTTTTTTACCTAAAATTCTTCTCAAAAGGAATTTAAACTTTGCAATTTAAATAATGATATTTTTTACATTCCCCCCATTAAGAGGGTGATTAAAAAAACAGGATCACTTAGGGATGCATGGCTGAGGTATGAGGTATATGAATCAATTGGCAAGAGATATCAAAAAGATATCAGAAAAATCCAAAAAAAAAAAGAAAAATTTCTGGATGAAAATATAGACTATCAAAGTCTTATGTGTAAAAATTCCAAGTGAAAAGAAAAATAAATCTATAACAAGTCCTTGAATCAGGGCCCAATTAAAATGATCTAAGCAATGATGCATTTACCCAGTCAGTAGCCAGGACTACAGAAAGGTACCACATTATGGAAGGCAGAAAAGGGGACCAGATTATAGAAGCCAAGTAGGAGCCAAGTTTTGGGGATACTCCTCTGTGAGTATCTTCAGAGTGAGTGTGGACACAAGAAAAGCCTATATTGTAACAACATGTTAAACACAGTAACCTCGAGTCTTCACACTAGGTTCAAGACCTTTGTATTGGCCTGGAAGTGTATCAATCTATCCTGGATTGGCTTTTCTTTGGCTCTGTGCAATGGCTCTTGTGTGTATATCTTCTCCTGGAATCAGACAGAATCATTAAGCAAAGTCCCATAATTTATTTAAATAATTAGTGGCATCGTTTTTATAGTCTCTAGCTTTCTAGGGCATGCATTAGCAAATGTATTTCAAACTTATAGTACTGAAAAGTCAAAAAGTTTAAAGAAAATCTTGATACTGGTGACATGTGCTTCAAATATAAAAAAGAGAGGAAAAAAACAAATAGTATATTGCACATGCAAGAAAAATATAATAAAAGTCTTTTAAAAATTCCAAAACATAGCTTATTCATTGACATACTGTGTCAGCTAAGAAAATAAAGATTACAGGGCTTTCTCACCAAAAATGAGATCCATTTCCTCTTTGTATCTGGCCATGATCACTGTGAGTAGAAGGCAAATGAATTGAACAGTAGTACAAATATGTAGTATCAATATCCCCCAAATTCTCAATAGCCCAATTAATTACAATAGCAAATAAACACACTTTCACATTTCACATAAGTTGTATGACATTTAAAAGCCTATGAATTGATGGATATTTGTCACAATTTTTACAAATGTAGCAATCTTTCAACCTTGGTATTTAAACATATATTTTTAAAACAAAGTAAAACTCATCTTGGGTTAAGAACATCAAGAAATCTAGATATCATTCTGGTGGAAGTAAAGTAGTGAGATGAAGAGTAAAAATAAAGGGGTGCAACTTTTTCAGAGGCTTTTTAGGGGTACAAATGCCCTGAGATTAACTGTCCCAACTTCCATTCACATATTTAGAAATGTGGGAAGGTTGGGGGTTATAAAATGTATTTCACTTCAGCTACTATTGGCCTTACCTCGTGGTAGGGGCAGGCAAAAATAACCAGAGATTGTTAAAAAAAATACAAAAATCATATTTAAAAAATCCTTAAAATCATTTGAGATATTTAGCACATTAAATTTTCCAAAGGTTGTTATACAATTGTAACCAGTTCTGAAGTCCATCCATCCTCTATGTCAATTTACAAAGGCAAAAATAGAAAGGCTGTTTTTTCATATATGGGCTTAATCACTAATATTTTTTCAGCACAGTTATAGGGGGAAAAAACAGAATTGTCAAAACTCACTTCATTCAAAATAAATTCAATCAACCTTCAGTGTAACAGGATATTGAATCCAGTAATATATGAACTTAAAACCACAAAGTTAAACCTTAACCAAAACAAATATTAAAATGCAATACAGAGATTATTTTTTATAAACCATTGGAGTCTGAAATGCCTTAGAACCCCCAGTCTTTAAGTTCCTTGGGTTCTTATCCATTTAAATGTCTATTGTCCGAAGGCAGAGTGGTAAGGGCTAGGCAATGGGGTTAAAGGATCTGCTCAGGGCCCCACAGCTGAGAAGTATCTGAGGCCAGATTTTAATCCAGGACCGTATGTCTGTAGGCCTGGCTATCAGTTCGCTGAGCCACCCATTTGCCTCCCCAAAGTTGAATCTTTGGACTGAATCTTTCTTCTGGCACGCAGGTGAAATCAATGAAATTACCAGAACAGTCAAAAGGTATCCTTTTAAACAGCCCATTGCTTAAAAGTCTGTTTGAAAAGTCTGTTTCTTCTCTCTCCCCTGCTATGAACTCCCTGTGGTCAATACCCCCATCCATGTGGAGGCTTAGCCTAAGGGAAAATTACCCAGTCTCCTTTCCCTCTCATCTCTCCCCTCCACCCACGTGGCCAATACTATTGCCAGCTGGTTGCAATGAGTCCTGAGCGATCTGCTCCAAGGATCTGGGTGATGAGCCGGCTGGGGTCTGGGGCTGGGGTGATGAGCCCTCTGGGTCGGAGGCCAGATGGGTGAGAGACAGACCGCCAGGGTGGGCAGGGCTGGGAGCAGGGCCAGGAGCTCAGGCACCAGGTGAGAGGCCAGGAGCAGAAGCAGGAGCCAGAGAGGGCCGCAGGCAGGAGCTGATCAAGATGGTTTTCTAAAAAGCATCTTGGAGAAACGTGGCTTAAAAAAAATCATTATCTATGCTAAAAAATTTGAGAAGTTCTCATCCAATCTAGTGGTCGCCAAAAACTGTAACAGTTAAAATTTAGGGGAGACTGAGGCAGGTAGAAATTAGTTTCTCTCTGCAAGGAGTATTATATTTTTAGAGGCTTATTAAGGATTAAGGATTAAAGAAAATACAGGATAAGGAAAATGTGGCTAGGCCAGAGGCCTAGACAAGACCTCACCTACATTATGGAAAGAGCCACATCTGCTCCAAAATGGAAGTCCAAAAAAAGAAAAGAGAGAGAGCCCTCAAAAGCCTTTGCAATCAGCTTAAGTACCTTCTCAATCTCATCCACCTCAGAATTCCATGAGATTACAAAACATTTTGGGGAAGTGGAGCAAGGACTTGTGGGGATTGAAGTCCAGAGTTCAAATCTCAATTTTACAACAGCCATTGAGAGGCAATGTGGTATAGTGGAAAGACCACAAAATTCTGGTTAGTTACTATGTGAACTTGTACAAGTCATCTCTGGGTCTCACTTTTTCCATCTGTAAAATTATTCTATTGGTGTAGCCAATATGGTTAGCCAGTCCCCACTTAGAGTGTCTTCTCTTGCCGCATTCTGGGATCATTCCCTGCTATTGCTCTTCAAAAATTGGTTCTGATTGACCAAGTCAGTGCAATCTAACTCATTCTGACCCAAAATGCATGTAAGAGCCCACCTCTTCCTGAGATGGTAAGACTGAACTGTTTTGAGACACTGAACTACATTTCCCAGGATGCCAATGAAGTTAAACCCTTTGAACTCCCTCTGACTATAGAGATTTGTCCTCCAAAGGCTCTGTACTGGTATGGGGACTAGCCAGGGCAAAGGTTTAGAGAATACCAAATGGTCATGTTAGGAAAAGAGAGAAGGCCAGTTAGGATGAACCACAGAGATCTGGAAGAAAAGTAATGTATAATAAGCCTGGAAAGGTCTGCTGGAACCAGATTGTGAAGGGCTTTGAAAGACAAACAGAGGAAATAGGGAGACACGCGTTTATTGAGTAGGGAAGTTATATGGCTAAATCTGGGCTTTTGAAAATCACTTTGGCAGCAGTATGGAGGATAGCCTGGGTGGAGCAGAGGCTTAAAGAAAGGGCCTCTGAATTATTATCCAGGCAAAAGGTGATGAGGTTTGTGGAAAATAAAATATTACTGGATTGGGAAAGAAGAGATCTTAAGGTCTTGAATTAATGTGGTAGCTGGGTGAGCACAGGGAAGGGTTTAGACAGTCAGAAATCTATAGTTAGAGAGGTAAGAGGGGATACCACTAATCAAAGCTAGCATTTCCTAGTCAGGTATTATAATTCAAGCCACAAATCTGCCAAGAATCCGGGGAATTCAAGGGAGTTAGTAAAGGATACTTTCTGTGTTAGAGATAAATTTTAGTTTGGAAACGGCTTGGTTTAAGTAGAGAAAACCATCCAATTCTGAAGGTGAGAAGAGGGGCTTTTGATTCAAATAGGAAAGAGTACATACCCTCTGTAAGTTATGATCAGAACATCCAGAAGACATGATCCGAGTTGACATTAAGGACTAATGGGCATCTTCTTGGCATCCAGATCTTTGGAGGAAGAAATGACAAGATTTGGCAGCTGATTAGATATATGTGTTGAGGGAAAATGAGGAGTCAAGAATAATGCTAAAGTTACAAATTTGGAACAGTGGAGAGATGGAAGATGGATAGGTTTGTGGAGAAAAGAGAAGTTTCTGAATTTTGTTTTGAACTTAAGTTTGACATAGAATACTTTCCCCCTTTTCCACCCCCTCCCACTTACTAGGGTTGTTGTGAGGAACAAATGAAGTATTTGTAAAGTGCTTAGAATACTGTCTGGCACAATAATAGGAAAAGAAAAAAATGGTTTCTTTTCTTCCTTTTCTTTCTGTCTTTAACCTCCATACGGTACATGCCAAGGAATAGAATCATTATATTAAGGGATATGAAAAACTTAACAAATTTTTAAAAACTTAGGGCCTGTAGGACCACCAGTGAGTCACTTAATCTCTCTGAATCTTTCCCCTCATATGTAAAATGGGCATAATAATAGTATTTTCATTTTACATCTCACAGAGTTCTGTTAAATCACTTACTGGACCAAGTGAGATTTAAGGGCAGATGAGGGAAATGGTGATTAGGATTCCTTACCACCTTCCTTGTGGATGAGTTCATATTCTCCAACACTTTTGCTTTTTATTGTTATTTAGTTGTGTCTGACTCTTCATGATCCCACCAACAGTATTGTTTTCTTGCCAAAGATACTGGAGTGGTTTAAGACAACAAATACTGCTCCAATGATTTAAGACAGCAATTATACTTATTCAGTGGTTTAAAGCAACAAAGGTATTTCTCCAGTGGTTTAAGGCAACAGAGGTTAAGTGACTCACCTAGGGTCATACAACTAGTATGTGTCTGAGGCCATATTTGACCTCAGATGTTCCTGTCTCTAGGTCAGCACTCTATCCACTGAATCATCTAGCTGCCTCCAACAATACGCAACATTCAAACATGTTTGGGGGAAATTATGGCTTCTAGACCTAGAATTAGAAAATGGTGTGTCCTTGAGAACACTTTCTGAAATTCTCCTCCCCCAGAGTGTACCTGTATCAGTGCTGATTCTAGTAGGATCCTTGTCACTAGAGGCTAGGGGAACCTGAGGCTCTTTTGATTAGAAAGACAGTCAGAGGGATTCCTGTGGTTTTACATACCTAAAATTAGAAAATGTAATTAATTAGATTATTTATCTAACAGTAATATGTTTCTCTTTGAATTTTTGCACCAAGCAAAGAGCTGAAAGAGTAGCTCTGAAATAGACTTTAGAGTAAAAATTGGTGGGGAATTAATTCAGTAGCAGGCTGTCCATGGCAACAATCACAGGAATCATTTTTTGAGGTGATTCCACAGCCAGAACTGCAAGGACCTGCAAGTGATCTTGATGTTCAAATGGCCTGAAGCCCACAGCTATACACACAGAATTTTTGGATTTAAGCTAAGAAGCACAGGCTATTACAAATAAGCATTTTGTTATTTTAAAATTTATCTTATTTTTATTGATAATTCTTGTTTTAGCTCACTTTCATTCCTGAATGTATTCCTTCCCCCTCCATAAGAAGCCATCTTTTATAACAAGAGTTGAAAAGAAAATGAAAAAAATAGTTAAGCAAAACTGAGGCATAAACTATGTTCAATGCATAGACTGAATGATTCATGGTTTCTCACTTCTAAAAAGAAGGAAATTCTTATCTTTAGAGAAGCTAAATCATTATAATTGCATAAGATTCACTTTCTTTTGTTGTCTTATCTGATCACACTTTTAAAAAAAGTCTTTCTTTTATTGCTGTAATGAATCTAGACAGGAATTTTCCATGATTACATGATTCATGTTGTCTTCCTCCCTTCTTCCCTCCCATAGTTGACAAGCAATTCCATTTGGGTTTTACATATATTAATACCCAAAACCTATTTCCATAGTGTTCATTTTTGTAATAGAATAATCTTTTGAAACCAAAACCCCAAATCATATAACCAATAAACAAATGATAAATCGTGGGTTTTCTTCTGCATTTCTACTCCCATAGTTCCTTCTCTAGTTGTGGATAGCGTTCTTTTCATAAGTCCCTCAGAATTGTCCTGGATCATTGTATCTGCTGTTACCAGCAAAGTCTATTACATTTGATCATCCCACAGTAAACATTGTTAGAGTGTAAAATGTTTTCTTGGTTCTACTTATTTCACAAGAGCAGACTCTGATCACACTTTTGCCGTTCTTATGTACATTCTGTAATATATGACCAGAAAGAGGTGTCACACACACATTGGGGAACTGGGGAGAGAGGGTGAGAGAACTGAAGAAATGGAAAGAGGGAAGTGATTGATCCTTCCCTCTCTTTCCCTTGGGGAAGATAGCACACTTTGTCTTCCAGAGGGACAGAATATGTCTCCTCAGAGATTGGGTTTGGGAGATAGAAGTTAAGGATTAGAGGAGAAAGTCTTAGAGAAGTGACCCACTCACTGCCTCCCTTCTTGATCTTAGCTGTGACTGAGAGGCAGGTAAATTTCTTGCCTCCAGATCCTTCCAATATCCTAACTGCCACCTTTTCCTGTGAGACTTAGTTCACTCCTCAGCCCTGGTCTTAAACTAGTTCTCCCTTTTGGGGAAACGGTATGATCTTCAGTCTCCTTCTTTGATATCAGCAAGCAGGCAGACCTCATTTAAATGGTAACATTTTATTCTTGAGAACACACAGGGCAGGGAGAGTGAGGGTGTTGGATGAGGAAAGTGGGAGATAGGAATCCCTATAGATTAGCAACTGACTTCCCCCCTAAATCTTGAGGGGTTCAGGCTGTCTGCCTCACCCTCCTTTTGGTCAGTTGTTAGGTTTGTCCTTCCTCCTAAGCTAGTCTGGCTATGAGTTGAAGTTCAGGACAATTTGGGGAAAGAGATCTTCTCAATAGACAGCTTTCTATAAAGTCCCAGTCTACTTTTGTCCTCAGATGGAACCAGAGATATTTAGGGGTTCACTGGAAGGTAGCCAGTGTCCAGAGGGATCCTCCATCTCAGAGGTCCTCCTCTCAGACTGTCCACTCCAGGAGAGAGTTGACCAGAAGTAAGCTGGCAGTTTTTTGTTTTTTTAATTCTCCCAGCTCATCTGTTCCTTCCTGGAATCTTGAGTCTTCCTTGTCCTTCCCCAACTTGGGCTGTTCCTTTGCATTGCTGGATCTGATTTTTTCCCCTCCTTTTGTAACTTCTCCCTTACAATTCTTTTTCTGGTTCTGCTTTCTTTGTGCTGTATCAATTCATTTAACTCTTCTAATATTTCTCTGATTCTTCATATTTACCATTCCTTTCATATATCACCATCTATGTAGCCATTTCCTAACTGATGAGCATGTACTTTACTTCCAGTTCTCACAAAAAGTGCTGCTATTCACAGTTTGGCATATGTGACTAAAAAAAGCATTTTAATTGAAATGTGAATAAGAACAAAGATTGGGAGACATTAACAGCAGTAAAATATGAATGAAACAATATAAATTATCTGGTTGATCTTTTTAGATGGATTTTAAATAACATTTATGTGTCTTTTATCACCATAGTTATCTCAAATATCTTTGCCCTCCCCAATTATCCCATATGAAAAATATTAACTTTTAAAGAAAAAAATCAGCACAATTGATTAATATATTGAAAAAAATTGCAATGTGTAATTTTAAGTGTAACATTTATGGACACCTCGGTTCCACAAAGCAGTAGATTGAATTGCCTTATATCTCTTCATTTGAGTCCAGCTTGATCTTCATAATTTTGTAACAATTATGATATTTTGGTAGGAGATTGTGCTTTCTATTTACATTGCTGTCATTAGCCTGTATGCTGTTTTCTTGAGTCTGCTTACTTCATGATGTATCAGTTCATATAGATCTTTCCATACTTCTCTGAATTCATCACACACATCATTTCTTTTTTTTTTAAACCCTTACTTTCCATCTTAGAATCAGTACTGTGTATTGCTTCCAAGGCAGAAGAGTGGTAAGGGCTAGGCTATAGTATATATATATATGTAACTTGAACAGGGTCACACAACTAGAAAGTGTCTGAGGTCAAATTTGAACCCAGGACATTCTTATCTGTAGGCCTGGCTCTCAATCCACTGACCCATCTAGCTTCTCCACACACATAACATTTCTTACAAGACAGTAACATTCCATTACATTCATTTGCAATACTTTGTTTAGTCATTCAATTGATGGGCATCTACTTTCCAATTCTTACTGTCACAAAAAGTTCTGGTGTAAATATTTTGGAGTATACAGGGTGTTTTTTCTTATTTATTGCTTCCTTTGGGTATAATTCCAGAAATAAAGTCTCTGGTTTAAAGAGTATGGAGTAAAAACACCGAGGAAAAGCAACTGCTTGACTACAGGGGTGGAGGGGATATGACTGAGGAGAGACTCTAAATGAACACTCTAATGCAAATACCAACAACAGGGAAATGGGTTTGAATCAAGAACACATGTGATACCCAGTGGAATCGCGCGTCGGCTATGGGAGAGGTGGGGGGGGGGGGCGAAGAAAATGATCTTTGTCTCTAATGAATAATGTTTGGAAATGATCAAATAAAATATTGTTTAAAAAAGAGTATGGAGGGGGCAGCTGGGTAGCTCAGTGGATTGAGAGCCAGTCCTAGAGATGGGAGGTCCTAGGTTCAAATCTGACCTCAAACACTTCCCAGCTGTGTGACCCTGGGCAAGTCACTTGACCCCAATTGCCTAGCCCTTACCACTCTTCTGCCTTGGAGCCAATATTGGCTCCAAGACAGAAGGTAAGGATTTTAAAAAAAAAGAGTATGGAACTTTGAATCACTTTATTTGCATGATTCAAAATTGTTTTCAAAAATTGTTTCACTGTGTCACCACTCCGCCAACATTGTATTAGTGTATCTATTTTTCCACAACTCCTCTGGCATTGACTGTTGCCATTTTTGTGTAATTTTTATTGATTTTTACTGAGGTGAAACTTCAGAAATTTTTTGTAGTGAATTTTTCTTATGATTAGTGATTTAGAACATAATTAGTTTCTTTAAATTTTTCTCTTTATGTTTTGTAATAAGAATAGTTTTGTAATTATGTTTTGTATGTTTTGTAATCATAATAGTGTTTGTATAGCTCTTTAAGATTTGCAAAGCACTGTGCATGTTATCTCATTTAATCCTCACAACAACTCTTTAAGGTGCATGTTATTGCTATCCCATTTCTACAGTTAAAGAAACTGAGGCTGAGAGAGATTGAGTGCCCCGATCTAGCTAGGAAAAATATGAGGGAGAATTTGAACTCAGGTCTTCCTAACTCCAAGCACCATTAATAAAGAGTTCTATTTTTGTAAAACATGACTAAAGAAAGGTATGTTATTCTTGCTTTCAGTTAACTATGCTTATATCTACAATCTGATAGTTTGGACCATGAGTACATGACTTAATTGATAGCCTAATTAAATGAATTCAAATGCAAGAAACATTTACTGGGGGCCTACTATCTGCAAGGAACTATGCAAGGTATCTATCTCTTCACTCTTCTCTCCCTCTCATTTTTCCAAATATACCTAAGAAATTCAGTTTACACACTATCTAGCCCTAAATGAGACTTCATCCCACACTAGTGAAATTTATGAGACCTTGCTTCCTCTACTCAACCACTCTTAAACCTGTCAGATTACACGTGATTAGCAGTATAATATTACTGAAGCCCTGTGTGCTCAGAAAAAAGCAACAGGGAAGTCAGGTAGTGAGAATTAATTATAGCAGATAGACAGCTCAAGTGGCATATTAATATTCAGCCCTCTAAGACACTGGGAGAATAACAGGAAGGATTACAGATTATCTTTGGCAGATTTATGGAAAACCATTGACAAGTCACCTAAGATGAGAAGATATAGAGGAATTGCCAACTATATCCATGGAAGGAATAACTACACAAATGAAATCACAGATTTACTAATGGACCATGGGATCTAAGTAATTTAGGAGTCTAAAAAAAATTTTATGGATTAAAAATAAATTCATGTAATTTCTTTAGACCTTTGGAGAAAGTACTAGTCAGGAATAAAAACAAAAAAGGCTAGTTAAGTGCCAGCACACAAGATAATTCTTTTATTCACTCTAAAATGAAATACATTTAGAGAGTATATTTCAACAAAAATCAACAACTCTTCGGAATGAGCCCACTCTGGCATTCATGCCTCCCCAGTCTTGGAAGCTCCTGTACTCTCCTGGTCTCAGCAAGTACTGTCTCCCTCTGTAATTGGGCATTTCATAGAGGATCCAGCAGCCCTCCATCACATTGAGGGAGTAGATTTCATTCCGATGGAACCGATCCTGGATGCAATGGCAGTCGTCTGTGAGCTCTGCTATTAAGCCTCTGTAGTTATCTCTCTCATACAGCCTCATCCTGTGAGAACTGGTCATCTGGTTTGACAAGAGGAAGAGAAGGGAAAAATAAACTCTTAAAACATCCTTCAGTTAGAGCCACTATCAGCTAGTCTTCCCAAAATGGATACTGGCTTAACCCACAATATGCTAGATTTCATATTTGAATAATCATTTAGTAGTATGTCTATATAGTGGAATCCAATGATCATACAAAACATTATTACTTGTATTCAGGTCCATGGCAAAACGTCCCCGAAAACACAATGAGTTTAGATCATAAAAGCATGGCATCTCTTAGATGGCCTGTAAGATAGAGGGCTCTTTTGTGAACCCCAGCAGTATACAGAGGTCTCCTCTCTACTTCTGTGATCATTTAAGCTATCTGAGAGATGGTGTGGCATACTAGCTAGAGTAATGGACTTGGATTCAGGAAGACCTAAATTAAATTCCACCTTGAGTCCTTATTAGCTGCATAACCCTGGGTAAGTCACAACTTCTCTATAATTCCCCATCTGCAAAAATGAGGGTGTGGGACTTGATGGCTTCTAAACTATCCTTCAGCTCTAAATCCTATGACTATTTCACATTTATATTACTAGAGCCCATGTCCCACACAGAGCCAGCACTAAACAAATACTGGTTGAACTGAACTGGATTCTCCCTCGTAGTCATTCTGTTTTCAGGAAAATGGCTTGATTCACCCTGGACCTGAATCTATGGAATAATGTTCTGTATGATCATTGGCTTCTCTATATAAGCTTATTACTACAAGACTATTCAGATATGGAATCTATTTTATTATCGGTTAGGTCTTTGGACATCCTCAAATAAGGGCTGGAAAACTATTTATTGAGAATGATGCAGTAGGAATTATTTTCATGGATAAATGGTACTTTTTGGTTCCTGTCTCTCTTCTAATTCAGAAATCCCATGATTCGACAAACTGAAAAAAGTATGATTTTCTTTGCTCCAGGGTTCCCCACTGTACCAAACGTATTAGTTTCTAAAGTCAGGAAGACCATAAACTTGACATCTATCAGAGTATGTTGGCCCTGGAATTTGGTCTAATTTTTACTAATTGCTTCACAGATTTTGATTACTTAACCAAATGGCCTCGAAGTTATATTTTACTGTATCAAATGTGACATTTTCTTGATAGACAAATCAGGATGAGGTAGTACTTAACCTACTTGAGGGATGATGCGGCAGGACCTGATGGAGTCGTTGAAGCCCATCCACTCACGATAGTCGGGATACTCGCCCCTCCGCAGGTAGTACTGGCAACCTGAGTAATTGGGCTGCTCATAGATCATCCAGCTCCCACTATCGACTCGCACAGAGTTGCAGCGGCTGAAGTAGGACTGAAGGTTGGGGTGGTCACTACTGCACTCATAGTAACGGCCCTGGAAGTTCCTGTCCTCGTAGAAGATGATCTGCACCAAGAAAATGCCATTCAACCAAAAGAATCAAGCCAAGAATGGGTTCCAGCAAAGCAAGTTAAAGACTTCTTCTTCTTCACTTACCTTTCCCATGTCTGGTGCTCTGTAGATGCAGAAGTCAGTGCAATAGTTGCCTGTGATGGGTCCTCCTATATATATACCCCACAGGGCTTTTGCTAGGTCTGCAGTAGTAGCACAAAAGCCGTTGAATGTGGCCAGTAAGGGGATTTCTTCCCTTTTTTCCCCTCACCCTATATCATCAATGTCATTCATTGTATGCATTGCTACCATTCTCTCTGGTATATTCGAGGCTTATACCATTGCAGACATAAGTGCTTTGGAGGTCATTGGAGGTATATAAGTATAGAAAGAACTGCTTTAGAAGAGGGAATGGGACAAAGGAAATACCGTAGATCTTCTTGTATCGCTTAAGTAGAGAAATGGTGGGAATAGAAATCATTTACTCGAAAAACCTTAGATACTTTTTTATTGGTTAATTTTTGAGGCTTTATCAATCAAGAGGAATTTTCCTCATTTTGCCTATGAAATAGTCAGTGCCTGATGAACTGCTAATGGAAAAAAGGAAAGGAAAAGAATTATGCTATGTGCTTTACAAATATTATCTCATTTGATTCTCACCCCAACCCTAGGAGATGTTATTATCATTCTCATTCTGCAATTGAGTAAACTGAGGCAGACAGAGGTTAAGTGACTTGCCCTGGATCACATAGCTAGTAAATGTTGGTGGAAGGATTTGAATGAATGCTTTTTCTTACTCACCATCCAGCTCCCTGTCCACTGTACCATCTAAATGCCTGTACTTAAGGAATCTATTCCCCAGGATACCCTCTGTCACAGAAGCAACATTTACTGGGATCCTTAACATGTAGGCAAGACTACTTTTTGTTTTGTTTTTTTTCTCTTAAAAATCAAAGAAGTTATATCCATGATTTGATTAATCCAGGGAACTAAGGCTGGAAGTATTAGGGTGGCTTCTTGTTAACTAAGAATATAAGAAAGGCCCATCAGATTTGGTAGATTGCTTTCTTTTCTTTTTTTTTAAACTCTTACATTCTATTTTGGAATTGATACTAAGTATTGGTTCCAACGCAGAAGAACCTACGTAGATATTGGTGGAGTTAACTTTAAAAAAAAATTTTTTTTAAATGTCAAATTTTGCAAAATCAAATGAAACAAGCATTTTCATGTGCAAAGAAAAAGAAGATAATACACAAATGAAATCACAAATCTCCTATATGTTTAGCTTACTTTTCTTCATATCTTCACAATAAATTCCATCACAGTTCTTCTCCACCCTCTCTACATCACAAAAGATATCCTCAAGGCAGTCAACATGTATATATAAATTAAGTCTTTCATATTTCCCCTTTCTGTTCAGTTTCTGGAGATAGCATTCATATTCTTCCAGGATTAATTCTGTGGTTGTGTATAATGTTATTCTCGTTCTACTCATTTCCCTGTTCATTTATCATGTAGTTCTTTCCAATTTTTTAAAAGATCAGACTGTCATTGTAGTATTCCATTCCATTCCAACTATCGGTTGGTATTGCCTCAGGTTCCAATTCTTTGCTATCATAAAGAGAGCTGCTCTCAATATTTTGGATCATAAGGGATCTTCTTTCTCTTTCCCTAATCTCCTTGGGAAACAGACTCAGCAATAGGTGTGCACAGTTTTATAACTCTTTAACTGTAATTCCAGATTGCTCTCCAGAATGGTTGGATCAGTTCACAGCTCTAGCAACAGTGTATTAGTGTCCCTGTTTTTCCACATCCCTTCCAAAATTTGTCATATTAGTCACTCTGATGAGTGTGAGGTGATATCTCAAAGTTGTTTTGTTTTGCATTTCTCTAATCAGTACTAATATAGAGTATTTTTTCATATACCAACATATGGCTTTGATTTCTTCATCCAAAAAATTTCTGTTCATATTTTTTATCAAGTGAGGGATGGCTCTTAGTCTTATAAATTTTGTATAAAATTTTATATAAAATATAAATATAAAAATAATATTTTAGACATGAGACCTCTATTTGAGGAGCTGTCTATAAATCTCTCCCCCCATAATTTTCTATTTTTCTTCTGATCTTGGCAGCATTTATTTTATTTGCTCAAAAAAACTTTCAATTTAAAGTATACAAAATTATATGTTTTACATTTCACAATGTTCTCCATCTCTTGTTGACTCATAAATTCCTCTCCTATCCATAAATCTGATAAGTGGTATGTTCCTTGATAGGAATTAAGGAGTACATGTGAGGCAAATGAGGACTTTCATCAAAGATGTTCTCATATTTGGACCTTATGTAATTCTGAGAATCTACTTCTTTGGAATTAATGATTGTCAAATAGTATAATTTCTATTTTGTGTCATCTTTTTAAAAAACAAAACATTATTTTAAAATATTGGAAATGGTGTGAGTACAAATAACAAATCTGCTTACAATGCATACAAAGAAAAGGTTGTTCCAGGTTTTCTAGGTAGGGGCAAAAAGCTAAGCTAAAATACCATTAAGAATTTCTGGGAAGGGAAAGCTAGGTGGCTTGATGGATAGAAATCCAAGAGGACCTGGATTCAAATCTTGTTTCAGATATTCCTAGCTGTGTGACTCTGGGCAAGTTTCTTAACTCCAATTGCTTAGCCCTTATCCATCCTCTGCCTTAGAACAAATACAAGACAGGAGGAAGGGTTATTTTAAAAAAAGAGTGTCTGGATCCTTTATGTGATAGGAGAATCAATGAAAAAAAAAGAATACAACTGCAAAGTTTCCAGTAAACTTTTGTCTAAAGGGAAGGCCTCTTTTACTTTAAAATGCTTAAGAACTGCCACCATAAACTGTTCCTTTACCCTGCTCCAAAGTCCTAGTACTGCCCTCACTGTCAGCAAATCTTCAAAAGGATGGGCTGGTCTTGTGATTTTCAGCATCTTTGGTTAATCATTGACAATAGTCCTGCTGAAGCAGCAGGAACCCATGACAGTTTGGAGGGGTGTGTGTAGGGTTGAACTCTGGTAGCTCTTACTGTCTATATTCATGGCATACTCATTCCATACTGCCTTCTACTTGTCATATGTATGGGTCTTTTCTTCATAACTAGATTGAAGTTCCAGAGGGTCTTCCCTATATTATTCTATTCTGTATCTTCTACAAGGTCAGTGTAGCCTTTGTATAGTGGTCCTTCAAAAAATACTAGATAATTAATTGATTACAGGCTACTTCATAATTATAGTTTTATTCATGTGGTTGTTAGGCTGAATGCTTTGGTGATAATGTAAATAAAGTAATTTCTGGGTTTGGACTTATCCACTTATAACAAATTTTCTAGGGCTGACTCATTGATATTTACTAGTTCCTAAATGACTGTCTCAAGGATTTTTAGTTATATTAACAGCCAAACATTGTCTTGAGTCAGAAGCCCAAGACCAGAAGATAAATCTACCAAAACATAAATATAGAGCTGAAAGTGTCCTTAGATATCATCTATTAGAAGTTCCTTTTATTCCAGAGGAGGAAAATAAAACTCAGAGAGATGAAATCACATAGGTCATAAATAGCAAAGTTGAAATTTGAACCCAAATTGTCTGGCTCCAAAAGACAACATTCTTCATATAACGATTTCTCATTGCACCTATAAGCATTAAAACGGAAAAGATAAAATTGGAGCCTAATAAAATAAAAACTTTCCCCTTTTTTAGTTTTAAATTATTTTCTATGATGAGTTAAAGAGTGTAGAGAAATCTCATATTAATTCAAATTTATTTTATTTTAATTAATTAGTTTGCTCCATTAAAATAGTTAAGTCCCTACTTTCCTCCCTTCCCCCATTAGAGAAGGCATCATTTGACAAAAAAATATATATGTATATATAAAACTATGTCTTACTAATTTATGTTTATCAGTTCTTTCTCTGGAAGTGGCCATATACAAGTCATTCTTCAAACAATATTTCTGTTGCTGTATATAATGTTCTCTTGGTTCTGCTTGTTTCACTTCTCATAACTTCATGTCATTCTTTCTATATTTTTCAAAAATTAACCAAGACATAAAGGGAGATATCATAAGCAAATTATGAGAATAGGGAACATATTGTCTATCAGATTTATGGATAGGACAAGAATTTATGAATATATAAGAGATAAAAAGCATTGTGGGATATAAAATGGATAATTTTGAATACACTAAATTACAAAGTTTGGGTATTAAAAAAACACAAATGTAGCCAAGATTAGAAGGAAAGTGTTAAGTTGAGAAAAAAATTATAGCCAGTTTCTCAGATAGAAATCTCATCTAAAATATGTAGAGATCTTTGCCAAATACGTAAGAATGTAACGCATTCCCCAGTTGATAAATGGTCAAAAGACATGAACAGGTTTTTTGTTTAATTAATTAATTAAAAATTTTGGAGAATATTTTTCCATGGTTACATGATTCATGTTCTCTCCCTTTCCTCTTCTCCTCTTCCCTCCCCACTCCTGGAGCTGACAAGCAATTCTACTGTTTTATACATGTTGAACAAAGGGTTTTTGTATGAAGAAATCAAAGCTATATATATAATTATATGAAAAATACTGTAAATCATTATGGAATAGAGAAATTCAAATCAAAACAGGTCTGAGATGTTATCTTACCTCTATCAGATTGGCTTAAATGATAACAGGGCAAAATGGAAAATGTTGGAGTAGTCATGGAAAAATGAGGACACTAATACAATGTTGGTAAAACTATGAACTGATTCGACTATTTTGGAGAGCATTCTGGATTAATGTTCCAGGAGTTATAAAAACTGCACATACCTTTTGACCCAGCAATATCACTATTAGGTTTATTTCCTAATGTGCTCCAGGAAGAAGGAAAAGAACCTATACTTTTTCAAATGTTTATGACTGCTCGCTTTGTGGCAAATAACTGGAAATTGAACTGATATGCATTAATTGGGGAATGGCTCAACAAATTATGGAACATGATTGTGATGAAATATTGCTACACCATGAGAAATGATGAACAATTTAATTTAATTTAATTTTAATGAAAAAAATCTATTCTTTCTTCTTTCCACTTTCTCTTCATTAGAACAACAACAAAAAAAAAAAAAACACCTTGTAAAATCAAAGCAAAATAAACCCCTTATTTGCCATGTCCAGAAGATATATGTCTCTGAGAACTGAGCCAAGGTGGCAGAGTAGCAGGAAAAAATAGATCCACTTTGCCCACTACAACTCTTCTACAGAGATCTATAAAATGTATTAAATAGATAGAGTACTAACGGAGAAAACCAAGAAAAAATCATGTTAAGTCATTCTTCTAGCACAGTTCAAGATAGAGAGATACACAGGGAAGAGAGGGACATTTACTCACCATGTCTAGCCAGGAGGATGTAACATAATCCAAAGTAGCAACTAAAAGAGAACTGAGTTATGCACCAGGGCAAAAAGAAGTCCTATATCCTAATGGATCACCCCAACATTGTGCAGGTTAAAGGGATAGGTGCCAACTGGTAGCTCAGTCACTCACTAAACAATTGAAAGTCACAGATCAGGATAGATTGAGAAAGCCTCGGGTTGGCATTCTAGGATGAGGACTGGTCTTAGAATCTAGACTAGATGTTGAATAAGGATAAAGTTCAGAAGTGCTTGGTAGCTCTAACTCTAGGAGTTGTTTGGGGTCTCTATTCTATCCCCCAGGACTGAAGTATGAAACCTTCAGGAGGAATAACTCAGGGCAGGAACACCAGACAAAAAGGAAACCGCAGGTCCTTTTACTTATTTTTTAAACCCTTACCATCTTTCTTAGATATCTAAGTATCAGTTCCAAGGCAGAAAAGTGGTAATAACTAGGCAATTGGGGTTAAGTGATTTGCCCAGGGTCACATATCTTTGTAGTATCTGAGGCTAGATTTGAACAGAGGATCTCCTGTCTACAGGACTGGGTCTCTATCCACTGAGCCATCTAGTTGTCCCTAGCCTGCATTTCAGAACCTAAAGAACTTTGCAATGGGAAGCAGCAATTTATTGGAAATATAAGAGGTGAGTTCAAAGATATGTTGCTTGGACCCAAACCCAGGTCAGGAACTTAAAGAATTCAGATGAAGAGGGCAATAATTAGAATTGTTCTTGGTTCAGACTACTTTAGGAGCACTGAAAATTTGCAAGTCTTCAACCCAAACTGTCCATGAGATGTTGAAGACATACAACACTTCCCACCTTCCCCACCAAAAAAGAGTAGTTAGAAAGACCAAAGAGGGCATAAGTCTGTCTCTGAAATTTCCTCTAGAATTACACAGGCCCTGAACCTAAGAAAAGTCCAAAATCAGGAAATAGATAGAAAGTATTAGGAAACAAAAAAAGAATCTGATCATAAGGAATTGGTGATGGGAACACTCAAGACACAAATCCAAAGAAGAGAACGATTCTAAAACTTCTACTAGCCAAGCTGCAGGGGAAAATGCAACTTGGGCACATGTTAAACTAGAATTGTTGGAAGAGATAAAGCAAAAGTATAATCAAATTAAAAATGACTTTAAAAGTCAAATGAAAACATGAAAAAAGGAAAAGAAATAAGAGCAATTGAATATGGTTGGAAAAAGAATTAAAGTTTCAGATAAGAGATTAGGTTTTAGTTGAAGATATTTCAGATTATAATTTAATTTAAAAAACAAACTCCCTAAAAATATTAACAGACCAGCAGAAGCTACTGACTCCTTGAGACATCAAAAAATGTCAAAAGACTGTTGAAAATTTAAGTTATTTCACAGCAAAAACATATGACCTGGAAAAGAGATCAAGGAGAAAAAAATTACAATTATTGGACTTTGTGAAAACTCTGACCAAAAAAAAAAAAAGCCTAGACATCATATTTCAAGAAAACAACCCTAATCTCTTAGAGCTAGAGGTACAAATGGAAATACAAGAATCTTCTAGTTTTCTGAGAGAAACCCCAAAATGAAAACTCCCGGGAATATTGTAGAGCTTAAAAGAATGGAAAGAGAGAGTAAAGGGTTGTGGGAAGGTTGGTGGAGAGGATGGGGAAAAATATCTCATATAATCAAGTTATGCAAATAGAAGACTACACATGGGAGTAGCTGGGTAGCTGGGTACCTTAATGGATTGAGAGCCTTTCTAGCTGTGTGACCCTGGGCAAGTCACTTAACCCCCATTGCTTAGTCCTTACCAATTTCTGCCTTGGAATCAATACAGAGTATTGATTCTAAGGAGGAAGATAAGGGTTTTTTTTAAGATAAAGGTTTTTAAAGAAGAAGAAGAACCAAAAGAAGAACAAGAAGACAACTACACAAATGAAGAGATATAAGTGAGTGGAGTTGGTGACATTTGAACCTCACTCTTTTCTGAACTAGTCAAAGAAAAGAAGATTACATACATTCACAGAGCTGGGTAATGAGTAAATGAGTAGATTTTATTTAACAGGGAAACAGGAAGGAAAACTGAGAAGGGAGAACTGGAGAATTAGAAGAGGAGCAGATAAAAGAAGAGATTAATCCTAAAGAAAACAAACTGTAACTAAAGAGGGTGGATCTTGAAGAGAGATTTAAGAGAAAAGAAAGGATAAAAACCCCTGATTGGGTGCAGGGATGAGGGAAATAGAAGGGGAGGAAAGTAAAAGCAGATTGTATCAAACCTAAAGCATTAATACTGAATACTCTCCTCTCTCACCATCTTCTTTATAAAGAGGAGATATGAATTGAATAGAAGGAAATGTATAAGAAGATGGAGTGAAACCATATAATTAACAGTAATTACTGTGTATGTCAGTGGGATAAACTCAACCATAAAATGGAAGAAGATAGGAATAGGAAGAAGAAAGCAGAATCTAACAGGATGTTGTGACAAAAAGTGCACTTGAAAAATAAAGATTTACACAATTAAAATAAAGCACTAGAATAAAATCTATTATGCTTAAGCTTGAATAAAAAAGAAGCTACATTAAGTTACTCAACTAGCAGAGCATGGAAGATAGTGGAAGAGGTTGACCTCATCAAAAGAACGGAATTTCTATTTGTATTGGGATCTAATGAACTAATTTTCATGCTCATGTAAAAAGAATCAACATGTGCTTAGCCACTGGACAACGATGCTAGTGGAATTGTGTTAAAATAGCAAGTAATTGTGAATTTGCAAGTATACTTGATTTGTAATAGGCACATCAGTAAACAGAATATGAGAGCTATAAGGAGACTCATTGTTTTCTAGTCCAAACTCTCTTTTTGCATTTTAGTATTCAGAAAGACTAAGTGATTTGCCCAGGTAATAGTGACAAAATCAACACTTTCTGTGTAGTTTTGAGCAAAATGCTCATATACAGGAATTGGGTTGGAGGTTGACTAATCTGAATTCAAATCCTACCTCACACACTTAGGAACTTCTCATCTATAAAAATGAGGGGCTGGCTTATAAGATCCATACCAGGTCTAAATCTATGAATCTAGTTTTTTGTTCCATAAAATGAGAGGCTCAAGTTAGGTGATTGCTAAGATCCCTTCCCACCCTTTGATTCTGTGACTAGAAACTTAGTTTCTTGAACCTAGTCCCCTGTTTTCCCTCTTGGATACCCTAATGGAGTTGTGATTTTAACATTTTACTCCTTCCAGTATGTAGATAGAAACTCATCTAATATGATTCTTCTCCCTGTTCTATAAATCTTCCACAGAGAGTCCAGTGTATTCTGTGCTTTTTGAAAGATCTCTTGATAAAGTGTCCATTGGTTATCCAATATGCTTTTGGATTCTGCTGACTAATCCATTTGCTATCCTCTTCCATTTTATGGTTGAGTTAATCCTATTGACATTCCCAGTAATTATGTTAATTGCATGTTGCCTGCCTCTTATCTTTTAAATTTCTTTCTATTCAATTCCTGTCTCCTCTTCATGAAGAAGATTGTGGAAAATGAGAGTGTTTAGCATTAGTGCTTTAAGTTTGATTCAATCTGCTTCTACTCCTCTGCCCTTCTTTCTCTCTCAGCTCTCACCCAGGCATGGGTTCTTATACTTTCTTTTAAACTCTTCTTCAATATAAAGAGCCTACTTCTGTCCTTACCATGCATCTCTCTGCTGATAACCTTTATAACATTCTTCCTGTAAGATTCTTCATTAATACATTGGACCCTACTCAAGCCCCACCATATGTTGCTCCATTGCCCTTTGGGAGACCCAAAACTTTATTAAGAGACTATGGTATTCTGTGACTCATAGTATATAATATTACTGGAAAAATTATTAATACCAAGAAGTTGAACCTTTGATTCAGAGAGAAGCTTGGAATCACTAAGAGGAGTGTACCTACTAGACAAATCTCCATTTTTACACTATAAGGAGGTTATTGATAGAATAAAGTCTCTTAAATATCAAAATATTTATAGTAGCACTTTTTGTGGTAGCAAAGACCTAGAAACAAAGTAGAGGTTGATTGGGGAATAACTAACCAAATTGTGTTACATGAGTGTAAGGGGATAGTATGCCATAAGAAATGATGAATATGAAAAACACAGAGAAATATCTACAGGAACTGATATAGAGTGAAGTAAGCAGAGCCAAGAAAACAAAAATACATGCCTACAATTTGGAACTATGCCCAAAGGGCGACAAAAGAATATCTACCCTTTGACCCAGCCATAGCACTGCTGGGTCTGTATCCCAAAGAGATAATGGACACAAAGACTTGTACAAAAATATTCATAGCTGCGCTCTTTGTGGTGGCCCAAAACTGGAAAATGAGGGGATGCCCATCAATTGGGGAATGGCTGAACAAACTGTGGTATATGTTGGTGATGGAATACTATTGTGCTCAAAGGAATAATAAAGTGGAGAAGTTCCATGGAGACTGGAACAACCTCCAGGAAGTGATGCAGAGCGAGAGGAGCAGAACCAGGAGAACATTGTACACAGAGACTAATACACTGTGGTATAATCGAACGTAATGGACTTCTCCATTAGGGGCGGTGTAATGTCCCTGAACAACTTTCAGGGATCCAGGAGAAAAAAAAACACCATTCATAAGCAAAGGATAAACTATGGGAGTGGAAACACCGAGAAAAAGCAACTGCCTGAATACAGAGGTTGAGGGGACATGACAGAGGATAGACTTTAAATGAACACTCTAATGCAAATACTATCAACAAAGCAACGGGTTCAAATCAAGAAAACATCTAATGCCCAGTGGACTTACGCGTCGGCTATGGGGGGTGGGGGGGAGGAAAAGAAAATGATCTATGTCTTTAACGAATAATGCTTGGAAATGATCAAATAAAATATATTAAAAAAAAATACATGCCTACAATAATTTAAGTGGAAAGAACAACACCCACAAAATGATTGAAAGTGAATGTTGAAGAATTACAAAGAACAAGCACGCCCATAAAGAAAAAAGATGAGAATTCAATCCATCCAAGCAAAAAAATATTTATTATGAGTTTACTGGAGCATTGTGCTGAGCATTGGGGTTACAATAAATAAAAAGACACTACTTACCCCCAATGAGCTTACAATCTAAAGAGGAAGACTACACAAAAAGAAAGCAGGAAAACAGGAGGTGGGGGTGTGGAGTGGAATCCAAAGGAATATCTAGCATGGAGCTATCTTGTTCCAAGGAGATGGAACTAGGAAAAACAGCAGATGCAAACTAGAATGATTTAAGTTATGCTTTCTATAAAGGAAGCTATCTGAAGGAATATAACACTCCACCCTCTAGTTCTCTAAACAGAAGGGAGAGGAGGCTGAGGGAGGTGGGCCAATCTAAGCATGAGTCAGCAAGTTGGTGATAAGTTTAGAAGTGATGAATTTTTCTTGACAGGAGCATCTTGTTCCATGGAAGAAAAGACACTGCCTTCCTCCTTCTCTCCCCCTTCCCCCCCCCCCCCGCAGAAGTGGGAGGTTCACAGGTCTAGACTATTGCTTACATTTTCAAGTTTAGGATCTTTTTATTCTTTTTCTTTAAAAATGTTATATGGGATAGCTCAGCAGAAGGGCATTGAAAAGGATACTGTGGGAAATTTAGACAATGTTAAAAGAAAACATGCTATTCCCACTATTTTTTGAAAAAAGTATGTATGGTTTATCAAAATGGAATCTAACCTACTTTTTCTGTCCTTTTCAATTATGGTCCAGGTCATTGTACACAAACGATATCTGAACTAATATATGTTTGATGAACCATTATAGAGTGGTCTATCAAACCTCATATCATAGTGTGAACAACAGCTAGTTCTTCATTCTCTTCCTGTCAGGATTATTAGGTGGAACCTTTTTTGAGTAAGGCACTATTATTTTCTGAATATTTGTGTGTGTGCTTTAAAGGAATTTGTATGGATTGTGTTAATTTAAAAATAATATATAGGATGTTGTTTGAGGAAATATGGCAATATTGAAAGAGCACTATTCTTGGAGATTGAGTCCCTCGATCATAAGGGGTTGAGACACGCAAAATACAAAGAGATTAATCACTAATTATGGTATTATTATTCCAAAGTGAATACTTAACACTTAAGTGAATATAAAGTGGATAAGACCTGAAATAAGCTGAAAATGATTGATTGTGAAGTCAAATTTGAACAAAGAGTATTGTGACTTTAATAACTTGGGTTTGGGGTTTAAGGCCAAAGTTCTATTTAATGCTTACCTATTCCTTGAAACTTTCAATCTCATGGGGCTCTGATCACCCATTAGCTTTTGTGTCTAGTTATGAATAGTTATATAGCTGCTTTTATTGTTTCAGAAGAGTATTTATTTTAAAAAATATTTTCATTGACATAAAATACAGCTTAGTGTAGTGTCTAGAGCACTGGACTTGGAGTTAGGAGACAAGGGTTTAAATATCATACTTCACAAAATTACTAGTTTTGTGGTCATATATGTCACTACTTCTCAGTGCCTTAGTTTCCTCATTTGTAAAATGAATATAATAATATTTTTATTGCCTACTTCCCAGGTAGCACTTTGAAAATCTTGAAGTGTTATATAAACATACATTTTAAAAAATGTTCTCTTCCTCCATTATACTTTGTTTTCTAAGGACTCGGACTTTATCTTCCCCTTCCTTCACCTGTCCTTTCTTTGTCTTTGGCTTAGGACCATATTTTGTACATGTGAGTGCTAATGAACCTTGCTGCCAAAGGCATACAAATGCCCCTACTGCTTTTTTGGTTATAAAATGATGGCTGACTTTCAACTTATCAAGATTTAAATGGAGACAAGATTTCAGATGAATTGCTGTATTGGAACTCTAAATATTGGTGGTTCTTTAAAAGAGTGTTATTCCAAGATGTCTGAACTTCTTAGTTGGAAATATAACATATAGTAAATTGTTCCATGCCATGGGTCTAAGACATGTGTTCAAGGTTTGGCTTATTCTAATTTAAACAATGTCAATACTTTTTTTCCTTTCTTTAAAAAAAATGAGCAGACAGTTCTTCCATGTTTGAAAAGACTTCCAAGTTGAATTATCTTATTAGGATTACTACTATAGACAATGATGTTGCTAACAGTTTTCATGTATAATTTATTTTTCCTGAAGGGCATTCTGGTAGTTTATCCCATTAATTTGGTCATTATAACTACTATTAGTTACAGAGGGGGTCACTTTTCTTATTTGAAAATGTTTGGGCTTTTAAATATATATCTTAAAAAGTTTTGCATCCCATATTAAACCTTGTAAAGGTCATTTATTTTAATTTTATGTGGGTGATTCTATTTTCCAGTTTCTAATCCTCTTAAGCATTCATCAGTCCCTTAATCTGGTCTTTATCATGGGTGAATTCCCAGGTATCTAGCTCTTTCCTGGGGATGATATTTAGGTTAAATTTAGACAATCTTTTCTTCTTCACTCTACTACATCTTGTATGCATTCTTATTATAGAGGGCTAATTTTAGATTTGATCAGTCTAATATCCTGTTAACCTAGATGACAAAATTAAAAATTGTGGTCAGTGGAGAATGAATTGACTGGAAAATGAACTAAAATATTCTACTCTATAATCTTGAATCCTGGATATTTTGTTGTTGTCTAAATTTAAATTAACTGAAGACCAAAGCATATTGTTGTATACATCCATTTTTTTGAGTGAATTTGTCACTTATTGGAAAAGAATAAATATCTTGAGAATTAAAAATAAATTCAAATATAGAAAAAAATGCTTTTTGTGACTATATTATCTTGTGGTTGCAGACTTGCCCTGCTGAGTTCCCATTTATCAACACTCCCAAGTAGTCCATAAAAGTTCTATTCCAATGGCTCATCATGGCAGTGAGAAGACTATTAATTCTCAACATCTATGTCCATGAAGTGAGAACTCTTGCAGGTTTTATGAAGTTGGTAAAGCTTCAAGTATATTCCTAACCAGAGCTTGTGTCTGAAGCATCAAGCACAATCCTGACCAGAGCTTGTACCTCAATTCAGAGGTTCATTATCAGAAAGGTTGGCTTCTAGGTGATACTTTTTCCCCCTTGGAGATCCATGAAGTAAAGACATTTAAAAAAAAAAGGACAAAAGCCAATTGGTGCCAGAAATACAATCTACATATTTATTTAATTTTTATATTAGTGATAATAAGAGACAATTTAATTTAGTACACATCCATGACTCTTCTCAGAGAACCAACTTTGGCATTCATGGCTCCCCAGTCCATGTATCTCCTGTATTCACCAGGTCTCAACAGGAATTGTCTTCCTCTATAGTTGGGCATCTCATAGAGGATCCAGCAGCCATCCAAGACATTAAGAGAGTATATTTCATTCAGATGGAAACGATCATGGAGACAAGAGCAGTCATCGGAGAGCTCCATCATTTGACCTTTGTAGTCTTCTCTTTCATACAGCCTCATCCTGTGGGACCCGGTCTGTTGTAGGAAAGAAATAGCAAGAGAAGATGTAAAATAATCCATAAGGTGTACCTGGTTCAGGAAGGAGTCACAAGATTAGCTGTGTCTGATTGGATAAGGTAAATATTTCTAAAGCATACTCTTTTTCTTGCCCTCAGATGGATTGTTTCCCTTTTGTCTATAGTATTGTTTTACCTGGAATAGCCTTAAAGTTAAGTCTAATTAGGAACCATTGATAGACCATTAGAAGACCTGTTTTCAAAGTTCTTGATAAAGCAGAAAAAAATGAAATACAGGGAAGAAATGCTTTTCTTTTTGAGATGTTGAAGGCTGCAACTCCATGTGCTGAATGTATAAAGAGGATTACACAGCACAGCTCCTTCTTTCAATTCAATTTAATATTTATTTATTCCCTACTCTGGGATAGGTAGTGCAATGGAATGAATAACAAGCTGGTCTTAAAACTAGGAAGACCTAGGCTTAAACCTTAAAAATACACCATGTGACCCTGGGTAAGTTATTTAATTTCTCAGTGTTCTAGGCAGAATCCCTTGCAGAAGCAATGCCAAACTATGTTAGAAAAGGTTGTTTCTCCTGGAAGTTCTCTTCATCAAAGAAATCACCAGTCCCTTCACTATTTCCCACAAGGGACTATTAAATGTTTATCGTTTATAAGTTAAAGCTAGTTTTTCTGCATTAATAGAATTCATAGTATTTGTTTTTCCTACCCAAATGAATTATTTCTATTTTTCTTTAGTTAACCTTAGTTTGTTTACATTTTCCAGCTTCAATTTTAAATTTGTTTCTCTAGTGTGCTAATCACTTCCATCTTGTTTAGTATAATCAGCAAACAGAATGAATGCGTTGTTTGCATCAAAAAAAATTTTTTTTAATTAAAAGTAAGGGGCATTGAAAACCAGGCCTAGAGATGAGATTAAAGTTCTAGGTTCAAATTTGGCCTCATTCACTTCCTCGCTGTGTGACCCTGGGCAAGTCACAACCCTCATTGCCTAGCCCTTACCACTTTTCTGCCTTGGAACCAATACACAGAATTGATTCTAACATGGAAGGTAAGGGCTAAAAAAAATCAAAAGTAGCACTAGGGTGAGGTACAATACCTATGAATTCCAAATAATAATAGATTTTTTCTCCAGGCTGATGTTAACCTTAGTTACTACATCTTAGAAATATACTCCTTACAGTTCTGCATCTATTCTATGACCTAAGTTACATTCTCCCATCTCTTTGACAAACACATCACAGGAGAATAAACAGCTAAAGTCAAGACACATTGCATTGCTGTCATTTCATCTGAAACCCTTCTTTTGTTTTTCTACCACAAAAGGAAGTTAGATGAGTCCAGAAGAATCTGTTGGTTTTTTTTTAATTAATTTAATTCATGACTTAAGTGGCTTTTAGAGGTTTCTAAGTTTAACATGAAAAGCTATATTATTCTGATGTCCTGGATGCTGTGAGAGCTCCTAAAGTTTACTAGCTGGGTGACTGTAGGCAAATCACTTAACTTCTCTAAGGATTGTTTCTTCATTGGCAAAATGAGCAGATTGGATTCATGTCCCTTCTAGCTATAGATCTACAGTCCTATGGGCATGGCATGAAGCTTATTTGGGTACTAAAAGGCTCTGCCAGCAGCATCCAAACTTTCACACATCTCCCCAAGCTAGAAAGACTTTGAGTAGAGGTCTGACAGTAGATTGCTTTTGCCATGATGGGGCCAGCCTAGATAAGGTCAGAAAGGCTGAATGCTGGTTGAATTATTTTTGTTGCAGTAACTCCTGAAACTATCTACTGAGAAGTGGTGGGATTGTAGTATGCAATTGTGGAGGAAGTATCTCTACCACTAAAACCATATATCTTTTACAGCATTTTAAATGAGAATAATCATCATATTTATACATTTAGAATAATTCTCTTTTTCAAACACTAATTACCACTCTTCTGCCTTGGAACCGATACACAGTATTGATTCTAACATGGAAGGTAAGGACCAAAAAAAAAAAAAATTAAAAGTAGCATGAGGGTGAGGTACAATACCTATGAATTCCAAACAATAATAGGTTTTTTCCTAGCAATTCAATGAATCTCTCTATGGTATAACTGCTGGTACCAAAACATCTCTGGTTTCTTTTTTTGAACATTTGTTTTTGTTTTAATAGGATTGGATTATTTAGGTATTCTATTTCCTCTTTTGTTAATCTAGGCAATTTATATTTTTGTAATTATTCACCCATTACACCTAGATTGTCATATTTATTGCTATATAATTGAGCAAAGAAATTTTTAATAATTACCTTAATTTCCCCTTCATTAGAGGTAAGATCACTCTTTTCATATTTGATACTGTTCATTTGATTCTCTTCTTTTTCAAACACTAAAGGACTTCAAGCAATTCTCTGAATCTCTCTATATGGTATAACTGTTGGTACCAAAACATTTCCTTCTGGTCCCCCCCCCTTTTTTTTTTGGTCATTTGTTTTTGTTTTAATAGGATTGGGAGGGAGGGTGTCTACACTAAAGATTTAGAAATACTTCAGAAGCTTCCCCCATTATTCCAATGAGAAGAGGGCAGATTTGATTCTCCTCATGGCTCCTCTCAACTCTAGATCTTTGAGCTTCTGATCCTAACATCGAGTATCCCCTACCCAGTTCTGACCTCTTATTCTAAGTTGGAAGACATTTCATCAGTATGAAACCATAGCAGCTGACATCTACTCATCAACCAGCAGGAAATGAAACTCACATAAGGGATTGTCCGGCAGGACCTGATGGAGTCGTTGAAGCCCAACCATTGCTGGTAGTCCGGATACTCTCCTCTTCTCAGGTAATACTGGTACCCAGAGTAATTGGGGCGCTCATAGACCATCCAGCAGCCACTCTCCACACGGATGGAGTTGCAGCGGTTGAAGTAGGATTGGAGGTTCGCGTGGTCACTGCTGCATTCGTAGCAGCGGCCCTGGAAGCCGCGGTCCTCGAAGAAGATGATCTACGAATGAACAATGAGGTTAGGAAGCATTCCAGGATGCTCCTCATTTGAAAACAACAACAAACTTTAGAGCACCTTCGTGTTTTGCTCACCTTTCCCATGTCTGGTTGGCGGCCGATGCAAGAGTTCAGTGTAGAAGAGCTGCCGCGGCTTGTATATATAGTGCAGGTCTGTTGCTGCATCTGCAATAACAACACAAAAGGGGCCCAGTGGGGATAGGGAGGGGATTTTCATGTTTTCTTTTTTTTCCTTCTAGTATCAGGGCAGGGGGGTCATTGTCCAATTCCCTCTTGCTTTCTCTGGTACTTTCGAACTGGCCCTGCTTTCCCTCTGAAAGCTATTGAAGTCAGCAGAGCCATTATGGTTCTGGGGACAATGGGCCGGCTTCTCACCCTATGCAGCCATATAGAAATGCATGTTTTCATGAGCGGATGGACTTCATTTAGAGTTCTCTCCCTATAGAAACTGCTGAGGCTGAGTTATGTCTGCATGGAGGCTGAGTCAGGAGCAAAAAGCCCATGAATGGGCATATTCCTAAATGACTTGGAGGTTCGAGGGGCAGTAGGGAATCCCAAAGAGTTACCTCCTGGATTTGGGATGCAGCATTGTGGTTCCTCTGGTGACCACGGGCATTTTGGAGAGTCCAGAAAATGGCACCTGAGAAAATGAGAAGTATGTAAAGCGAATTAGTGAGATTCCAAAGGGAGACTATGCAGGGAGGAGGAGTTATGTAGGGTTAAAATTGGAGTTGAACTGTTTGAACTTAGGAAGTCAGCTTGATGTCATGGAGAGGACATGGGAAGAATTGGGTTCGAATCCTGCTGAGGACTATAAATTGGAGTAGACTATAATTTATACTATGAATTATAATTCAGTTACCAATCTGCAGGAGTGGAATGAAATGAGACTCTCATAGGTTATTTAGGGATTAACAAAATATTTACTTATCCATGATGTAGAAAAGATAATCAACAAGGATACATCATTAATTCAGTTGCACATAGCTTCCCTGTCTCTGTTTTGATCTTATTGGTGTGCTGGTCAAGCCTGAGGGAGAGGGCTACTACTGCCTGTTTATGGATTAGCTTTTGCATTTAGGCTAATAGGAAGCTGTATCAACAATTCAAATGTTAGTCCTTTGAGTTAATTACTATGTCTTAATAATAGTTTCAATATTTTTTGGGCTTTAATTTAATTTTTTCAATAAACAAATTTTATTTTATTTTCCTGTCCTTTCTGCCCCATTGAAGGGGGAAAAAATAGCAAAAACAAAACATTTGTAATCACTATGCATAGTCAAATGAAACAAATCTACACATTGGCCATGTTAAAGAAGAGGTAAGTCTTTTTCTGAATTTTATGTCCATCATCTCTGTCAGGAAGTAGGTAGCCTAATTCACTGTTGTTTCTTGGGAATCATGGTTGGTAATTGCATAGTTAAGAATTCATAAGTCCTTCATAGTTGTTGTTTTAATCCCTTTTAAAGAAAAAAAATCTAGTTTAGGCTACATATCAAATATAGCTCTTACTACATGAGTTCACAAATCATTATGCTACAAAATAGAACAAGATAAGGAGAATGAAGAGATCCAGGCAAAGTGCTATAAGAAATATGTTAGGGGAGAGTGATTACTTTTTATCTGGAAAGATCAGATAAGGATTTATGGAAGAGGAGACATGAGTGTGACCTGGAAGGAAAGGCAGATTTTAATAGGTGGTATTTGGGGTCAAGGAGGAGAAACAGGGAGGCAAAATGAGGATAGGGAAGTTAAGTAGTGTAAACCTCAAAATTTCTTAGACTTATAAATGTTGGAAATTTCACCATTGGGAAATTTCATACTTGAAAAATTTCCTATTGATAGTGGGTCTTGGCTATTGGAATGTGAACCCCATTGGCATGAGAGTTTCCTCCTCCTCCCTTCTTAAGATTACTTTAGGACAGAAACCTTTTGCTGAACAATGGAAAGGACTTTGACCTATGCTTAAGCATAGAACAGGAATTTCTTTGAGTCATGATTGATTTTAGAATTGATACAATGGAGATACTTGGAATCAATCTCCACCCTACTCAGTCCTAACAGGATTGAGGAAGGGCTGCAGCATAGATCAAAATTTAATTATTCCAATCTCTACCCTACTCAGGTTAACAGGATTTAGGAAGGGCTGTAGCAAAGGATCAAAGATTTAATTATTTGAAAATATGACCTTCAACAGACATGTGCAAAGCCAGAGACCTCTGGGCGGTCCTGGGTTAAGCTAGGGCCTCCATTGGCACAGGGAAATTGATGGACAGTGATTGGTAGATGTGAGAACTGAGGGGAGGGAACTTGGATGGTTTCCTTAAAGATAGAGGGCTCTGAAGACTCAGGGAGGTGGTTGAGGAGTTTGTCTGAGTGGTTGGAGTGTGCTCTGAGAAGCTTGCTCTGAAGGAAGCTGAAGGTGGGGGCCTCTGAGGCTGTTTCTCCATTTTGGTCACGTGAGTAATAGGGACTATTCTCTTTTCTTTGCCCCAGCTATCTAAGGGCTTGGGCCTTTTGGCCCAGCCTAAACAGAAGGGGTATTTAAGCCCTATTCCCTTCTCTCCCTTTTCTCTTTCTCTATCTCTAATTCCCTTCTTCCTCCTGTTGTAATTAAACTCCATAAAAGATTGACTGCTGACTTGAGTTTTCATTTAGGAATTACATAGCTGAATTCCTTGGCGACCTTAAATTAATATATATCAGTCTTTTTAAAGTGATTTCCTTGTCACAGTAATCTAATTCAGCTGGAAAGTATAAGTTAGAGATCATGGAATTTGGATGATCTAATTCAACTCCCTTATTTTACAGATGAGATAGTTGAGATCCCCAGAGATTAAAAGAATTGCAACTGTCGCATAGCTGCTACTAGCTGTTTCCTCCATTATTAGAACCTATCTTCAAATTCCAAATCCAAGACCTTTCCCTTAGTAAATCTTAGTGGATTGTTAGCATAGAGGTTGATTTGCTTTCATTTCTCATCATTCTGTTCAGGGAATATATCCTCTCTCTATGTGTGAGAAAGGGGGTAATGTTAGAGACTGCTGGAAAACCATTTGTATTAGGCAGTCAGGACACAAAGAAATGAGTTTGCTGTTTGATATCCTCCTCCTAAGAATAAGTTCACAGCTACCAGATTCAGCCTGATAACTTGATCTCTTCTTTTACTGTTGTGAAGACTGGATTTGGCTCTCCCTTGATTGTAACAATGAAGGTACTTAGCTCTTCCTTGATTGTGAAGATTAAATTGTAATCCCCTGTCTGTTTTTAGATTTTAATCCCCAAAGTATAAACACAGTACTTAAAGTAGAGTATGGAGATCTACCCATTTTGGATTTTAACCACAAAAAGTAGTGAACACCCATTTCATACATTGAGCAGGAGGTCTGTGACCCACGTGTTAAAGAGTGGTCAATCCTGGAGTGGAGCATCAACTGTGATTGGTAGCTGTAAAATTTAGGGGAAGTGACATGAGAAAAAGGTCTTTAAAAGTGGAAACAGAGACACACAGAGGAGACAGACACTTGGTCTTGGAGTGAAGTGAGACTTGAAGGGAGTCATTTGGAGTACAGCCTGCTGGAGTTGGAGCTGATAAAAGAATCTGCTGATTGAACTGACAACATGGTGAGTGTAAAGGATGACTTCCTTCCTTGCCCTTTCTGGAGGAGTCAGTCTCCAAGAAAGGTCCATCATCTTGAGACTCCTTTCCCTTAGCTGGGGCTTTAGAATTTCTACCTAGCTCAGAGGAACCTGGAGCTCGCTCTCTCTCTTTCTCTCTCTCTCTCTCTCTCTCTCTCTCTCTCTCTCTCTCTCTCTCTCTCTCTCTCTCTCTCTCTCTCTCTCTCTTCTCTCTCTCTCTCTCTCTCTCTCCCCTTTTCTCTCTTCCTTAATATCTTCCCTCTACTGTAAAAATAAACTACCATGAATTCCATTTTACTTTAGTAATTCATTTTTGGGATTTAGAAATTAAATCCCTGGTGACCAATTAAATATTCAGTCCAACCATAAAAATCTAACACTGTTCATAGACCACTTCCCAGTCTCTCCAACCACGAACACCTAATACCAACCATCTCTTCAGACAAAACACTGGACTTGTGACAAATAGAACATTTCATTTTGTGGTTCCAAAAACCCCAGGAAAGTTCTTTGACAACCATGAAAGTTTAAGCTAGTAGACTATGTATTTCTAAAAAATGATGCACCCAGAATTGACCACAGTACTATAGATTCAGTCTAATTAGGCAGTGTACAGTGCATTTATCACCTCTTTATTTTGAGAAACATTGTCTGTTATGATGCATCCTAAGATTATAGTAGTTTTATTAGTTGCTGTGTCATTCTATTGACTCAAATTGAGTTTACAATACATTAAAACCCCAACATTTTTCTGTTTTATCCATTTTATATCTATAAAGTTGAATTTTTTTGATTCATTGTAAGACATATTTATTGCCATTAAGTTTCATCTTAATAACTTTGTTCCTGTTCTAAAATATCAAGACTTTTTTGGTCTTGAGTCTATTTTCCAGGTCATTAGCCATCTTTCTCAGCTTTATCTCATGCCTTCTATACATCAGGCTAAGTCACTGACAAAAATGTTAACTTTTACAGGATCAAGCATAGATCTCAGGAGGATTATTTTCAAGAATTCCTTATGAGTTGATGCCACTTGGATGGTTCAGAATCCATTGACTTGTACTGCCATTTGGCTAGACTACATCTCTTTATCTTCTTCAAAAGAATAGCTTTAAAGATTTTATTAAATGCTTTGCTAAAATCAAGGAAAACAATATCTATAGTATTTTTCTGGTTTACTAACTAAGAAACTGTCAAAAAATAATTGGTCACTTTAATCCAAATATTCTTTAAATATTATGTAAAATATGGCTCAAAATCCATTTGCATAAGACTCTCCTCACTGCCAAAAATTGATTACTCAGTGCTCTATTGCTGCATCAGAAACAGAGCTGGCAAGAGTTGGGAGGGAAGAGAGAGATCCTAGTCTGACATTCTTTGAGAAAACTAGTATCTTTTGTAAATAGTCTTTAAGTAATGGGTTAAAATTGTGTATGTATAATGTATAGGGGTATTATTACCATCTATACACATTTGAACCCTTGAGTTTTTCTTGGGGAACTATAGAAGCAAAGGAACAAAAGTACAAACAACAAGTAATTATAAGGAAATGTATTCACTTATATTAATAAGTGCTGAGAAATTGGCAGAAAGCAGACTCATTATATTTGTTAAACCAGAAATGAGAAAATCTCACTATAAATTTGTTCCATCTGCAATAAAACAACTGAGGAAGAGTTCTGAGCCAATAACTGTTTATTAGAGGGATCTGGCCCTCTTCAACAAATAGGATCCCAGGCTTTCCTTTCCCAGGCAGCCCCATCCTTATATGCTTGATTTTTCTGGACACCAGTATGTTATTTTATTGGTGAACTCCAAACTCTTAGTATATCCTCTAGTCATATTGCTACCAAACAATAAGGTAGACATATAACAACCAGCCCATCCACCTCACCTTTAAGATATTCACTTTTAAAAAAATTTTTAAAGTTTAAATTTTTTTACAGGTAAGGCAATCTTTACTATCTTTCAGCTACAGAAACAATATTGAGCAAATTCTTTAACACATGATTTAACAAGGCATTACTGTGACTAGAGCATAGAAATATTGCAAACAAATGCAGAAAAGCAGAAATAATAAATGCCACTTTTTCAGATCATAATGCAATAAAATTATAATTAATAAGGGTCCATGGAAAGACAAATCTAAAATTAATTGGAAACTAAATGATATGATTCTTCAAAACTGGTGGGTCAAAGAAAAAATCATAGAAACAATTACCAATTTCATTAAATAGAATGACAATGAGGAGACCTCATATCAAAACCTATGGGCTTCAGCCAAAGCAATACACAGGGAAAAATTTATATCACTGAGTGTCTATACCAACAGATATAGAGGGAGGCGATTAATGAATTGGGCTTGCAACTTAAAAAAATTAGAAAAAGAACAAATTAAAAATTACCAGATAAAAACTAAATTAGAAATCCTAAAAATTAAAGGAGAAATTAATAAAATTGAAAGTAAAAGTATTATTGAACTAATAAATAAGACTATGAGTTGGTATTTTGATAAAAAGAAATAAAATAGATAAAGTACTGGTTAATTTAATAAAAAAAAAAAGAAGAAAGTCAAATGAACAGTATCAAAGATGAAAAGGGTGATCTCACTTCTAATGAAAAGGAAATTAAGGTAATTATTAAGAATTATTTTGCTCAATTTATGGCAATAAATATGACAATCTAGGTGAAATGGCGAATATTTACAAAAATATAAATTACCTAGATTAACAAAAGAGGAAATAGAATACTTCAATAATCCCATCTCAGAAAAAGAAATTGAACAAGTCATCAAGGAACTTCCTAACATTTACTATATTACCACTAAGTCTTTCTTCAAAAGTTCAGGAACTAGTTTCATTCTGTAGATTTACTATAGACTTAAAAGACTTTACATTTATAACTTCATTTTCTTGCTTAAGCAGCAGATTGACTTCACATTTGGTAGCCCAGCTGTGTATATACTAATTTAAAGTCTTATTTTCTACATTTCATAAGCCCTAAGTTCTTACATAATCAGCTAATGAATATACACTTTACATTTATAACTTACTCTGTATATTTTAAAATGCATATAGGTAATTCACAAATGTCAGTTAATAATCAAAACAATAGATACAACTTACTAGTTATGAAACTAATAACAAAATTAAACATACACATTTGTTCTTTAAATATTTCTCTAAATCATGTCTGATGGTAAATAAAATCTATTTGTTGCAAAAACATGAGTAAGCTAACTTCTGCATGGCTTCTGCTCATTTTATTTTCCTCTTAAAATTAATTAAATTCGGGGGCAGCTGGGTAGCTCAGTGGATTGAGAGCCAGGCCTAGCGATGGGAGGTCCTAGGTTCAAATCTGACCTCAGCCACTTCCCAGCTGTGTGACCCTGGGCAAGTCACTTGACCCCCATTGCCTAGCCCTTACCACTCTTCTGCCTTGGAGCCAATACACAGTATTGACTGCAAGATGGAAGGTAAGGGTTTTTATTAAAAAAAGAATTAATTAAATTCCATTGTTTCATATACTCTAAATTGTAAACCAAATGCCTTTATCCCCATATTCACAACCCAAATTATATATGTTAGTTTCCAAATTGAGTGGAAGGCACCAGCAATGTGGTAAACTAAACCCATAAAGTGGATAATCAACATATATTTGTTGAACATAGAATGATTTGAAAGACAATTATTTTTTAATTAATATATGTTATTATTCTACAGTGAACTTTATTGGGCTAGAGAAATCAATCCACCAATGTTATTCAATTATTAACTCTGGATTTTGGAATTAAAGGCAACAAATCATTAATAATTACTTGGGGAAAAAAACAAGTTAATTCTAGTTACTCCATTAGAGTACTTTATTAAAAAAATAAAAAGAAAGAAAGAAAAACAGGGGGCAGCTAGGTAGTTCAGTGGATTTAGAGCCAGGCCTAGAGACAGAAGGTCCTAGGTTCAAATCTGGCCTCAGACTCTTCTCAGCTGTGTGACTCTGGGCAAGTCACTTGACCCCCATTGCCTAACCCCTACCACTCTTCTGCCTTGGAGCCAATACACAGTATTGACTCTAAGATGGAAGGTAAGGGTTTAAAAAAAAACAACATATAATACTTATACTATCTTGTTTTATAATCAAAAGAACCAAAAGTTCAATAATTATCGAACTACGAATTTGGATTGACATATAGAGACATAGAAAGGTAGAATAGTATTTTTCCAGCACAGGAGAACTTTATTATCCCAATCTTAATTCCTCCATCTTCCCAGATTTTAATGGAAATGTGCCTTTTTGGGGAGGTGGGGGTGTTCAATATTTTTCTAACTATGCAAATGTTTAATTAAAGTATGCTATGAGCTATAAAATTAGTTATAATGTTCATTTTTTACTTTTCTGAAGCCAATTGCATACTTTTACTTCTAGTGCAATAATAAGGTAATTAAGTAATGCTATGAATAGTTTCATTCAAGAACATTCTAAATAAGATTGCAAAGAGTAAGGGGTGACTGAAAATGACTGAATAACAACAATATGCTCAGTGAAATAATTGATAGAGTACTGGGAAGACCTTGTTTCAAATCCCATCTCAGATATGATATTTGTATAATTAGAGATAAATTACTTAAATAATTGTTTGTCTCAATTTCTCCAACTCAAAAATCATAATATTTGTAATTTAGCACAGTAAATGCTTAGAAATATTAGTTATTATTATTTTAATATACACATATTGACTTCATCTCACTCACATGGAAAATAAAGAATTAAGTGTCCTTTAAAAAAAAAAAAGAACATTTTGATAATTTCTTACATTAAAGGTATTAGTATAATATTTCCATTTAGCTACAGGATGGTAGCCGTGGCAAAAAAATTGATGATGCAATTCATAGTTTGATTTTACCATCTTACAGTACAGGTCCCATCAGAGGTGGTATCCCCAAAACATGAGCCGGCTGTATACAAATGAGATCCATTCCGCTGCATCACTGAACAAGTAACAATAGGTTGATATGTCTTCCCTAACTTTAACAAATGTGTTAAGGATTGTTTCACTCTAAATGCAGTCCACTGGTTGACATTATTCTGCTTATAATCCAAACTGTCCAATATTGTGTGCTTCATCAGCATTGAAACCAATTTCATCATCGTAGGGCTGATATTCTTCCATGGCAGCAGTTGCTCTTCTTCAGGGCAGAACCCAAGATATCCACTTTAACAATGTGTTCAGGGTAGACCAGCAAGAGGCCCCGCACTGATATTATCCAAAATTATATCAAGTCTCTTGTCTGACATGGGTCAGAAGGAAGTGATACAAGGTGGAGGAGCTCTTAAAGTACTTTCCACTGAAGTTGTGACATCTGAGTAGAGGCCCCCTTCAAACTATGCTGTTGTCAAGTTAGAGTTTAGCATAGAGTATACTCATTTTTAGAAACTGTTCACCTATGAATTATATAACTGGTTGTTTCTGATAACTTCGTTAATATAAATCTTTAATTACTATCTCTATAGAATCACATTAAACTAGATAATACTAATTAGAAATAATTATAGGGATAAAATGATTGATCTAAGATAGGCAAGGGTCTACTTCAAATAGGGTAGGGGTCAAATCATTTCTCATTTCTCAGCTGGCAGTTTCATAGTTCATTTCTCCTTCTTTCTCTCTTATTCTTTAAATATAATTCACAGAAGAATAAGTAACAGTCCATTGTGTTTTAAGATAGTCACACTTATGGTGAAGGGGATTCCAGTGGTATTTCATCCATAACCATATCCATAAAATATTTGACCATGTCACTTTCACAATAGGTTCACCCCTTAGGTGTATTTTTATATGCAAGGGAAATTTTTCATGCAGCAAGAAACTAGTGCATATTCAGGGCTAAAGGTTGAGATCTGGACCGATCTCTAGTTTAGTTCTTAAGGCATAGGTTTGCAGAGGGCAACAAAGAATGCTATTTATTAACAGAAAAATTAAGATCCACAAATAATAAATGTTTGAAATTGTTTACAAAAATTCAAATATCCTAGGAAATCATCTTTAAAGGATTTATTAAACTTGTCAAAAATGATGTTATTTTAAAATTGGGGAACTACTGAAGGAAGGACTCCCTTCATCAACTGAACCAGAATTCAATGTATAGATATGGCATGACAGATAAATCCAATGGAGTTGCCTGAGAAACATCGAACTTAAATAACTTAGCTCTCTATTACTTAACAAAAGTGACAAAATGAGAGGTCTTCTGAAAATAAGAACTTTTTGGTCTTGACTCTGTGATTTAGTTTATTAGCCATCTTTTCCAGCTTTGTTTCAGGTCATCTATGCCTCACTCCAAGTCACTGACAAAAAAGGTAATAAGTATAGGGCCAAGCATAGATCTCAGGAGCACTCCACTCAAGAACTCCTTGCAAGTTGATGGCTTAACCATTTGGCTAGTTTGGAAAACCAGCTACATGTCTGATCTCATTTGCCCTCTGAACAAACTAACAACTGTCCTTATTACCAGAATTGTATCCCCATAAAATTCTGTTGAAAAAAAAAAGTACCTTCCAAATATATGTGATATGTGCTTTATTATAAACAATCAGTAAGTGAATAGATCTACATTAAAACACATGAGAAGCAAAAAAGAAATTATTCTCTTCCTTTTGCCACTGTAACTTTCACTTGGGAAAAATAAGTATCTTACTTTCCCATTTCCAAGAGGTTAGCATTTGAAGAATGAGCCAAAGAGTTGAAATGGGCTGAAATACAAAACAAAGGAATAGAAGTACAAACGAGAAGTAATTAGAAGGAAATCAATCTAAATATACATAACAGTGCCAGAATACCTGCAAAAGCAGACTGGGCACATGACTTGCCAACAGTTCTTGGCAAATCACTTGGCCAGGCTCACACTTATTTGTAGGACTTGAGTCTGTGGAAGAGTACTTCTTTAGAAAACAACAGCAATAAAATAGAAAATACAAAGAATAGTACAATGTGGGCTCAAGTCCAGTGTTGCTTGGAGCTGGGATTTCTTGGGAAAGGTGTCTTCTCAGATGACATTGTTTTGATGGTATCTTGAGTCATTAATTCCTTTATTGCCTTAATCCAAAATTTCAACTTCCATAGAGACCTGCAGGACACAAGAAATCCTGCCTAGCAAAAAAGTATCTCAATTTGAGTGATCAAGACAAGTGCTTTAAATTTACTTCTAGGTGGTGTGAAAGTAAGACATCAAATATTACTGTATTTGAAAAAAGATAGAAGGGCATTAAATGTAGAGAAATTTTAAAGTCTTTCCATTGAATGGTTTGTCCAAGAACGGATATTAAGGGTTCTATTTCTTATGACCACCTTTCAATTCAATTCAACAAATTGTCAGAATTGGGAAAATAGATTGGAAATAAGTCTTGGAGTCAGATACACTAGGGTTCAAATCATGTCACTGATATATGCTGGCTCGGCCATCCTTGATAAAGCACTTCACTTCTCTTGGTCTCAGTTTCCTCATTTTCAAAATGGTAACAATAATAGAAGCTACCTCATAGGACTGTTGTAAGGTTCAAATGATATAAAACATGTAAAGCACTTTGCAAACCCTAAAGGATAGATACTGATTTCATTGGTATAAGGAACTCCCAGGTGAGGAAACTCTCTTTGCCATGACAAATCATCAACTTCTCTTTAACTTACTGTCTTAGAGAGTTGTCCAGAACACTAAGAAGCTATTTGACTTTCCCAGAACCCCACAGCCAGGAGAGATCAGAGGCAAGATTTGAACTTAGATTTTTCTGACTCTAAGGGAAAATCTCCAACCACTATGATAGACCTAGAACCACTAGATAAATATTACATATTATTATTAACTAAATAAAGTAACATGTTGAATTTAGGTTAAGCTACTTCTAAAGCCTGATACATTCGGAGTAAGGTATTACCAGTTAAAGAAAAATACATTCAAGAAGATGAAATACACAAATGTAATAGGGACTGGATTTAATTGGTAAATTATGTAATTAATGATTTAATGATTTAATTGGTATAGGGAACTCTCAGATAAGGAAATTCCTTCAACCAATGCAGATGGGTACCTTCTCTTCAATTTATAGCCTAGGGCACTGAGAGGTAACCGATTTGTTTAGTCACATATTTGATGGTAAGTGTCAATTAGGACTTGAATTTAAATCTTTCTGACTTCAAGGCCAATTTACTCTCCTCTGCACCAAATTGCCTTTTATAAATACTTAAAAGCTATAATAATATTTGTACAAGCTATATCATATTACCCACCCTCTTGGGAAGCAGGGAGGAGCAGGAGGAAGGGAAAATAAAGAATGAAACAGATTTTTAGAAATAGCTAATGTGAGAATCTGTTTCTCTTCAATAAGCATATTTATTATAACTTATTGCATAGTTATAGCGAATCATATTTAGCATATTATTGTTATATATTACATCATTATACATAAATGATAATAAATGGTAACAAAAAATCGACTGAATGCTATGGAATTAGGCCTTCTTTTCTTTAACTATTTCACAATAGTCGATTCCACATACGGGTTTTCATACTTACTTTTGGCTTTGACTTTTTCTGAGTTTCTTGCTGATTTTCTGAGTTTTTTGCTGATTTTGAATCCATAGCCTTTGTTGTGTTTGAGCTGTTGGTGACCTTTCTATGGACTATTCTTCTTTGTAACTTGACACCTAGGGACACACATGATGGTATTATCTGTACATAGTACTTTAATATATTAAAAAAATATGACTACACTGATGGGGGTGCTGCCTCTATTGGTACAGAGAACAATTTTTCCATACCTTAGGAGACAGTTTCAGGAATGGAAGTAGTTCAACACTCATTACTTAGTTGCCAATCCTTTGGGGATGAGTCTGTCAGTATAAAACTAAGCTGGTCCTTTATTAGGCTCAAATTCTTTTCAATTTAGCAGCACCTTCTCGTAGTCTCTTCTGGCATAGACTTAAGAAGCAGTTATATTTCCTTGCTAGGAGGAGGCATGAGTATAGGGTTCTTGTGGAAGATCTGTATAGTACAAAATACTATTGGAAAATGGTTACCCTACACTGTGCTCTGAGTGTTTTCCTTCCATTTTCAGTAGCTTTGATAGATATTTTCTCTCTGCTACAGATAATGGGAGAAATGGGCAATCTTTGTGAACCTGATTCCCACAAATCAACTTAGGTTAATTAGTGAAAGTCTAATTATCTGCAAACTCTTACTCTAATATTAAGTTCTCATTACTTTACCTTTTCTTTTAAAGTAAAGGAAAACAAGGAGTTCAATGACAAAGCAAAGAACAATCCTATATATAGAAAATTATTAATAGCAACACTTTTTGCAGTAGCAAAGAAGTGAAAGAAAAGTAAATGCCTGTTGATTGGGGAATGGCTAATCATATAGGGATACATGAATGTAATGAATATTTTCATGTTATAAGAAATGACAAACATGATGAATTCAGAGAAAAATGGGGAGACTCATATATTTGTAGCTGTTCAGTTCTTTCAGTCATGTCAGACTTTATCTGACCCCATTTGAGTTTTCTTAGCAAAAACACTAGAGAAGTTTGTCATTTCCTTCTCCAGCTCATTTTATAGATAAGGAAATTGAGGCAAACTGAGTTAAATAACTTTCCCATGGTCAGACAGTCTGAGATCAGATTTGAACTCAGGAAGATGAGTTTTCCTGACTCCAGAACCAGCACTCTATCTACCATGCCACCTAGGTGCCCTAAGTTTGCTATAAACTAGTACAAAATGAAATAAGTGGAACCAGGAAAAATATATACTAAACATAACAACATGAATGGAAAGAACAGAACAGTGAAACTAGATGATATGAATATTAATGTCCAAACATGACAAGAAATATGAGAAAGTACTTCCCACTTCTGTGAAAAAGTGAGGGATAAAGTCTCACATTCTGCATATAATGTTAGGCTTTTTCAAAATGTTGGCTGTTTATGCTGACCTATCTTTTGGTTCTTTTTTATTCTTTGTTCTAAGGATTCTAAGGAAGGGGAAGAAATTATGAAATATAGATGATATCAAAACAAAAGGTGGTCATTAAATTTCTTACTGGTTTCAACTCCACAGGATAGGATGCTCCTGCTGAATTAAACTCATCGTTTCTAATTTCATCACCATATTGCTAATCTTAAACCTTAATTGATATACTCTCCCCACCCCTCTCTGTTTGGAGGACTGGAGGTTAGACTACCAAACTCCTCCCACTAACTTCCTTTATAGAAAGCAGAAACTGGACTTTTTGGTTTACTCCAGTCTACATCTGGTGCTCTCCCTAGTTTCAACTCCATAGAACGAAATGCCTTTGCACCAGATATTCCTTGGTCCCCACCTTCAACCTCGGCTTTCTACTTCTTTTTGAGTCTTATCTCCTTGCATTAGATTGTCAACTCCCTGAGGCCAGGAACTATGTTTTTATTAACTGTATCTCCAGCACTTAGCAGATTGCCTGGCACATTGTGGGTACTTAATAAATATTTATTGTATATTGGATACTGGGGGGAAAAAAACCCTCGTTTTAAAGTGATTTTTTAAATTGAGGGTGAGGTAAAAATAAATAAGCTTACTTTGTTTCTGAGCATGTTCTGCTGCCTTAGAAGCTGTTAGCATGGCAAAAGGATGCAATGACAGATGAATATTTTGGGCCCGAGGAACCTGGAAGGAAAGCGAGATGACTTTAAAATATGAAGGTATTTGTGCCTTTGAGAGAAGTGACATATTCCCCTTAGCTTATTTAATCAACCAATTAACAAGTACTTATGAAGAGTCTACTATGTGCCAAATACCATGTTGGTACTAGGGATACAAGCACAAAGAATGAAATAATTCTTGCTTGTTATTCAATTATTCTCTTAATTATTACTATTGTTGAGTCATTTTTCAATTGTGTCTGACTTTTTGTGACCACTTATGGAGTTTTTCTTGGCAAGAGTACTGGAGAGGTTTGCCATTTTTTTCTCCAGCTCATTTTACAAATAAGGAACTGAGGCAAAGGGGGTTAAATGACTTGCCCAAGTTCACACAGCTAGTATGTAATTAGAATCTGTTACCCTAAAAAACTACGATCCCCAGCAAAACTATGATTCTCAGCACTCCAACCACTTCGTTGTTACATTCTGACATCAACAGGATATAAATTGTGTGGAGTTCCACCTCTCACTTTTTCCTTCCTGTCATGGCTTTAATGGAGCAGGGATTTTTGAGCAGGTAAAAAAATTTAGTCATGTGGTTCTATTTTGTCTGATAATAAACTTTATAAAATAATACTTAATAATAATAAGTATTGCACATTAATTTAACTCTTACATTTATGGTGACCAGAAGTGAGGTTTAGAACCCTTAATTCTCTCTGAGTAGATTAGTTTGAAAAGAAACCTAGTTTCTCCTGTCCCCCTCCCCCCAGAATTCTCTTAGGAGTTTTTTTTTTTGGTGTTGCTACTGTTGCCTGCTGCTGCCAATCCTGCCTCCCTTCTTAATTGCCTGGATGGTCCCAGCTAAGCCACTGCTGCCAGTCCTGCTCTCACTGCTCCTACTGCTGCTGCTGATTGCTGCCAGCAAGTGGAGAGTCCTTGAAGCCACTCTCTAGAGGCTGAGAAAGTGTAAATCCCTTTTCCCCTTACATTGCCAACACCAGAGTGCTTGGTTGCTGCTTGCCTTGGAAACCTAGATGTGTTTCCCTTAGGCAATAATTTGCCTTTTGAAGAATTTTTACCTGAGGAGAACTTCTACTCTCTTAACTCCCTGTCCACATGGCAGAGGAAGCAAGCTGCTCTCTGGCATTTTTACCTCTAGGGAAGAGGGGAAGGAAGGTTACTCTTCCAAACAGGAAGTAGAATTGCAAGCATGTCCCACTCTAAAAAAGAGCAATGCATTACCTATCTCAAACAACTCCCAGTTTTAGGATGTCTTTTCTTCCTACCATTCCTGGGTGCAATGGTCCTTGCAATTAGCTTGAATAATCCTGAGATTCAGGGGAGAAATTCATCTCCTTACACCCCCTTGCCATTCTAGCCTGCCAAGTCTCTACAATACAGCCAATATGGGATTCCGCCACACTATGGTCAGCTTGGAATTCTCCCTCGCTATAAGAGATCCCAGAGGTGTGACCAAAAGGAACCTAGATGGATGACACTAGGGAAGGGAAGGAACCTTATATAGTCTGGAGGTAGATTTTAAACCTTTTCAGACTTCATTGTTTTATGAAAATCTCTGTATTGGAATTGGAAAAAAGAACTCTTGAATTCAGTGCCTATATCCTGTCATACTTATTATATTTTGCTGATTGCTTTAAAATTTTATTTTGTTTCTTAAGTTCACATATTGGTTCTAATTGAATATCTTTCTGTTACACTGAATCATTTTAAGTTACTGTGTTTTGTCTATTAACTATATATTCTGTTACACTGTCTTTTTTTGTACCTTTCCCCTATAAGTGGACTGGAGAAGATACCATTGTAAAAGTACCTTTGAGTTATTTGTAACAAGAGGTAAAGGTCCATTTAGTAGCTGAATTAAAGTGCTATAGCACTATTCCTCCCCTCTACATTAAAGTGGATGGGACATATAAAAAATATGCCTTTAGAACTGTTACACATCATCAATGGGAGGGGTGGGGGGAGGAAAAGAAAATGATCTTTGTTTCTAATGAATAATGTTTGAAAATGACCAAATAAAATAATGTTTAAAAGGAAAAAAAAGAACTGTTACAGTCTGTAAGGATAATGTTAGTGTTTTGAATTAATATCTAAATAAGTGGTCACCATGGGAAATTCCTAAATATGAAAATACCCAAGTCAGCTGGGATTTATGGAGAATTTAATTAATAAATAAAGAAGGAATTAAGAGAAGGAGAGAGAGAGAGAGAGAGAGAGAGAGAGAGAGAGAGAGAGAGAGAGAGAGAGAGAGAGAGAGAGAGAGAATTAATTTAAACCGCTCTGGCCTCCCTGAGCCTAAGGGAGAGTGAGTCAGTCTTTATCACTTTCCACAAGAACGTCTTCAAGCTGGGTTCTTCCATTCCGAACTGAAATTAGCATGAACTGACTTTTTACCCTTCCTTTTAAAGAAAAATTTCTCTTATGTCACCCCCCCTAAACTTTCACTTCCACCAATCACAGTAGATGCTTTTTCCAGGACTGCCCATTCTTAGTTTTCACCACTCTTTAGTTCACACCTTTTCTGGTTAGATTATATCTTCTGAGTACTTCACACCTCTTTGTTAAGCTTGCCTTTTGTAAATTACTTGACCTTTTTGTGATTAATTTAACCTTTACAGGTACTTAACACCTTTTTGTATTAGATATAAAAATAGACCTAGCTTAACATTCCGGCTTTCCTATAAGGTATGAGTTAGGGACTTTCATTGTTCAATCGGGAGTTTACAACTTTATCTTCCCCTAAGGCACTGTCTGAGTAGGGTGGAATAATTTTAAAAGTTCCCAATACATTCTTGATTCTTGTTAGACCAAGTATCTCCATTGTTACAATAAGGGAATGACTAGACCAAATCTTCTAAGGTACAGTCTGAGTAGTTTTTTAAGATTCACAAATCCCATGCCAAAGTAGGAAGCAAATCCAAAGGACTGGTTACTCCGTGATGGATTATAGTCTTAGAAAGTTTCTCTAATGGGTATGGTACCCCTAAATGGCCCCCAAAAGTAAGCATTTCAGCCAAGATTGAAAGCCACAAGCTTCAGTGGCTACCTGAGTGGATCTGAGTTTTAGTTAACATCTTCCTCAGGGGAGATTGTGTAATTTTCATAGGGATTGCAACATCCTTAGGGGGGATTGCATAATTGTCATAGGGATTTTATAATTGTCATAAAATGAAAAAAAATATATTTTAAGAAACATTTCAGGAAAAGGAACTTGATAACTCTTTGAATCTAGAAGATGAATTGTTTGAAGAAGGAATCATGAAGATGCCTGAAGAAATCTCCAAAGCATCAGAAGATCCAGAATGAACCATGGAACATAATTGATTGAACTGTGGTGGGTTGTAACACATTTATTTTGTAGGTATAATCTAATGCCAAAGGGTACTGCCCCATAACTGTTTTTTGTCAATGCACCTAGCAATCATTGATTTTGTTCTCTTTCTCTTTTATCCCCAAATTATTGAAATTTATAAGTTGGTTATATTTACATGATCCCCTGGGAAGACTAGTCTCCCAAAGGATCCCTGAGGGATTGTGTGATTAGAATCTGTTACCCTAAAAATTTAGATCCCCAGTAAAAACTACGATTCCCAGCAAAACTATGATTCCAAGCACTCCACTCATGTTCTGTCATTATATGCTATGTCTCCACTTTGTCGAGATCATGTTATTGGTATTTAACTGGCTGTAACTCCTCCCACATATTCTTTGGTATGATGCAGCAATTAGTGGTGATGGTGGTAAGATGGGGATTTTGAAAATGGCTAACCAGCCATGGGCACATAGTTTTTATTTTGTATCCTCTTTATTCCTTGATTTCTAATGATCATGTAATAACCCTCATAAAATATAATATTTTTATTATTTGAGATGTAATTTTCCCTGCAACTCTTTGCCATTTGGGCCTGCCCAGTTTGAGATTCCTAAAACCCATGTTCTCCCTCGCTATGGAAAATACCACAGTATTGACAATAGAGATCTGAATGGATAGAAAAAGGAACTTTAAAAAGTCTGGAGGTGAAATTTTAAGCCTTTTCAGATGCCATTTTTTTAATGAAAGTCTCTGTATTTTATTGTATTTTGCTAATTGTTTTGCTTAAGATTTAATTTTGTTGGTTTTAAGTTCATATATTAATGTATTCAATACTATTCTGTTACATTGGATCACTTTAATGTACTGGGTTTTAACTACTGTTATATTCTGATACCTTTCCCCTATAACCATACTAAACAAATATTATTGAATAAGCCCATATAAAAACAACTTTTTTTCTATTTTGGCTTTGTAAATTGTCACATAGAGGATGGATGGACTTCATCAAAAACTGGTTACAATTGTATGACAACCTTTGGAAAATTTAATGAGTTAAATATCTCAAATTAATTTTAAGGGGTCTTCAAACATGAATTTTAGATTTTCCCCCCTCAACTCTGATCATTTTGTCTGCCTCTTAGTTATTTGTAACAAGAAATAAGGTCCATTTTAGTAGCTGAAGTGAAGTACAATTATAATCCCCACCTCCCTATGGGAAATTACAGTCTCATACCAAAGGAGCTGAGAAGTTGACCCCAGGGCATGGTACCCCTGGATGGCTCCCAAAAGAGGGGCATCTCTTATTTGTAACTCCTCAGGTCACTTTACCCTTTTACCAGAATGATCTCTAGTTTCTTGGTGGCATTTTTTACACCCAACATCAACAGTACAGAGGTTTGGTTTTTTCTAGACCCTCTGCCACATTTTTGTAATGATGGCAGTAATAGATTTTTTTTAATAGCTCAGCCAAACGTGAAACATTGGTATACCTGAAAAACTTGTGACAAGTATCCATTTTCTTTAAATGTCATATAGTAGATTCATGTAAAATATGATAGTGAGTTTGTTTGCTACTGTAATTAACTAGACTACTATGAAGGTGGGGGACTTTGATACTTCTTTGAATGTGCAATACATGCTGTGCTACTGTTCTTTATTAAAAAAAACTGTTACTTTGTTAAAATCATTTGCTTTGCACTCACAGTGAATAATGGCCAGGTTTGAAGAGGAAATGAATCTCATTTTTGGTGAAAAACCTTTGTATTCTACATTTCCTTAGCTGACAAAGTGTGTCAGTGATTATAACCTGTATATTTTTTATTTTAAAAAACTTCATTATTATTTTTGCTTGCATGTGCAATATACTATTTCAGTTTTATTTTTTCTCTCCTTTTTGTATTTGACATACCAACAGTATTAAGAAGATTGTCTTTAACTTTTTTGATTTTGCAGTAATATAAGTTTAAGATACATTTGCCCTAATGTCAAAACATACCCAAAAAGCTTTAGACTATAAAAATGATGCCATTAATTGTTTAAAAAATTTTATGGGACGTTGCTTAATGATTCTGTCTGATTCCATGACAAAAGAATACAAAAAGGGCCATTGCAGTGCCAAAGAAGCACAAAGCTAAACTGCATAGTGCCAATCGAGCACAAGGTCAATCCTGATGTGATTGATGAAAATTTTGAGTCAAGACAAGAGGACTTGAACTTGTTTGGTGTTCAAGGTTGTGGCTGTTTAACATGTGTTAAAGGCAAGTCTTCCTTGTCCCACATTCTACCAAGTATCTCAAATTTAGCTCCTACCTGGCTCCTATAATCTAGTCCCTTTCTCTGTCTTTCATGGTGTGGCAAACTTTCTATGGTCCTGGCTACTGATTCGGTAAATGCATAATAGCTTAAATCATTTTAATTGGGCCCTGATTCAAGGACCTGTTATACATTTATTTTTATTTTACTTAGAATTTTTACACTGTGACAGAGGCTGGCACTAGAGAAAAGTGCCAGGCTGAAGAGTATGTAAAATTGATCGCCTCAATGGGGGGAGGATGCCCCAGGAATGGAATCGAGAGGAGGAGAAGACTCTGGCTGGGAGAGCAGTGAGGCTCTCGGTCTTGAGAAGCTAAAGAGAGAAGTTGGGGAAAAGAACTGTATCATAAAAAAGATAAAAGAAGGGAAGTTTGTACCCCGTTGGAAGCTTGGACTTTCAGTAAAGAGAGGGGGAAAGAGAGGAGAACCCCCTTCTCAAAGCGGGGTTCAGGGGAGACAGCAGATGTAACGGGTTGACTCAGAGAGAGGAGAGGGGTGTTGAAGATTTTCCCCCTTCTGCCTTCCCTCCTTAGCTAAAGCTGCTCTCCCCAATTCACTCTTGTCCCTCTTGTCCCCTCTCCACTACTTGAGACCAAAAGGTCTCCCCTTGATCTGTTCACTCACACTCAGCTTGGGGAACAGATAACTTTTAATGGTAACTCAATCAGGTAATACAAAAGGAATAATGAGCAGGGAAGAATAGGAAAAGGAAAGTGGGAAAAGGGAGTCCCTGTCTCTATCCAAACCCTTTCCCCTCCCTCCTTGAGTTTGGGGGGAACTCGGGCCTTGGCAGCCTGAGCCCCCTGAGAGAAAGTCAGATTGACTCACCCCTGGGCAACAGGAGCTGAGGTAAAGTCCATTCAGGTTTCTGCCCAGAAAGTCCCTTCAATTAGGAAGTGTTGGGGGGAAAGATTTCCAGTCACAAGAAGGAAAATTGGGCAACCCTCAGGAGAAAGTATTTTTCCCAACTTCTCTCTTTGGTTTCTCAAGACCAAGAGCCTCACTGCTCTCCTAGCCAGAGTCTTCTCCTCCTCTCAATTCCACTCCTGGGGCATCCTCCCCCTATTGAGGTGATCAATTTCACATACTCTTCAGCCTGGCACTTTTCTCTAGTGCCAGCCTCTGTCACAACACATAAGACTTTGATAGTCTATATTTCATCCAGAAGTTATCTTTTCTCTTTCATTTGGATTTTTTTTTATATTTTTGATTTCTCTTGCCAATTGATTCATACACCTCATACCACAGCCATGCATTCCTAAGTGATCCCTGTGTTTTTCAACACCCTCTTCAGGAGGGAATTTATAATTATTCTAAATTGCAAAATTTAAATTCTTTTTTAGAGTAATTTTAGTTTAAGAAATGTGTTACCTCTCTGAATCCAGAAAATGAACTCTTTGGAGAAGGCACCATGAAGATGCCTCCACAGACCACACACTGCACCAGAAGATCCAGAGTGAACTTTTGGATGTGATGATTTGAACTGTGTGAGGTTGAATGCATTTATTTTGTATGTATACTCTTAAGCTGAAGGGGACTGCCCCCGACTGTCTTTTTGGTCAATGTGTCTAACAATCAGTGGTTTCGTTCTCTTTTCCTCTTATTCTCAAATTATTGTAATTTCAAAGCTGGTATGTTTTCAAGACCCACTGGAGAGACTAGTCTTCCACAGGTCTCAGAGGGATATGTATAAATGGAGATTTTGAACCTTAGACTTTATTCCCCAGAAGTCCTTAGTATTTCCCAAAATTCCCTATAATCTCTCCTGTGTCTCCATGTTGGCGAGATCATGTTATTGGTATTTAACTAGCTGTAACTCCTCGCATGCTCTCTTTGGCATGATACAGCAATCAGCAATGATGGTGGTAAGGTGGGGATTTTGAAAATGGCTAACCAGCCATAGACAAGTGTTTTTTTTTATTTTGTATCCTCTTTATTCCTTGATTTCTAATGATCATTTAGTAAACCTCCTAAAACATAATATTTTTATTATTTGAGATATAATTAAAAATTTTACACTATCACCTTTTTACTGTGCCACTCAACTGCCCTCCCTTAGTCATGTGATATGTCTAATATTCTATTTTATATGCCATATTTTTTCAACATAAACTTCATTCCTGTTCAGCTAAGCCCTAGTCTTCCTCAAGTTCACTGCAATCTTGTTCACCTCCTCACCTCACCTCCTCAAATCCCTACAATATGCTTAAACTCCTCATCTACATTCTTGAACAATTCCTTGCTCCTTCCATCTCCTTGTTATAATTGAAGCTTGTTTTTTCACTAAACTTGCCACCCTCCCTATGAACTTCTCTGTTGGTGACTCTCCTGGAACTTCCTGACTTGCAGCATTAGAAGGAGTTAGTATACTCTTTCCTACCTATTACTACTTCCAGATCATTCTTTTATTACCTCTAAAGTTGATGTAATTAATTTACAATATCCCTTTCCAGTCCTTCTGGATGTTTCCTTTCAACTTCCAAGTCAGTTTCTCAATTTATAGATTTATCTTCCTTATTCATAACACTAGACAGGTTACATTTCTTTTCAAAATCCTTCAATGGCTTCCTACTGATATGGGCTATAGTAATACACTAAACCCCCCCAAATAGCTGTAAATAATCAAAAGAACATGGAAACAATAACTACTTGATTAGAATGAGACCATCTTTCAGATAAGACATGTAGGTTACTTAGATTTACAATTATGAGAAAACTCCTTATATCACATAACCTAATTCTTTTGTTAAAGGGGTTCAAATGCCTAGCCACACAGAACTAGGTCCAAAGAATGCCCAATTTCCACAAACACTGACTTCCTTAGAGTCTGCACAGAAAGAGTAAAATTGACCAAAAGTTGCCTTGGGGTATTTAACATATTATTAGCATTCCATTTACATTGAGGTTTGCTCTTCACCCTCTCCCCAAGTAGGCAAACAGAGTAAATTATGGGTAAAGCCATGAAGACCAAAGTGAAGTATGGGTAAAGTGTCATCAGTTCCTTGGGAATGATGGGGCAACAACCACCCAAACAAATGACCCCTTCTTTACTAACTAATCAAGAACCACCTCATTCCCTTACTTACTTACCTTCCTAGCTTCCTTCCTTACACGCCCCACTAGCTAACTCTCTATCTTTACATTGTTGTTATATTATTATTTAATAAAGCTTGTTCCATTGTTATGCAGTCAGTCTGAGCTACCAGTTCTTTGAGAAAAAACCCTACTTTCACCATGCCTGTATCATTATTCACTAACAAATAAAGTTCATACTCCCATGCTGGGCATTCAAGGGCACTGAATATATTAGGATTGTACTCCTCCCCCAACCATATAATCTAAATTGGACTATTTACCCATCCCTGATATACATTTTTAGTTTTTTACCTCTGGGTCCCTGATCATATTTTTTCTCATGATTAAAGACCTTTTCTCCCCAGATTTAAAGTTGGCATTTTTGTCCAAAGTTTTAATGTTCAAACTTAAACTTATTTCCCTTGATGTCCAGTCATTAGATCTCACTTAGAACTATATATCTTTCTTATGAAGTTGTGTGTTATTTGGAATTGCATTTATTAATGTGCCCATTTCCCCTATTAAACTGTAAATTCAACCAGAGAAAAACCATTTCTTAAATAAACATTACATCTCATTTATAGTCTTCTGTAAGTAAGGACTGAATGAATGTTCAAATTGAAGTGAAATACTTTTACAAATCCATGATTTCAGTGGATTTGGTATTCCTCCAAGTATGAAGTTTGTAACTCTTTAGTAGATGTCTTCTGCTAAATTGTTGAGGCCCAAGCAGATTAATTACCTAGTAGCCAACCTTCAGGGATTGAGCCTCTCTGGACTTATCTAGACTGGTGATGAAATAACACAATCTATTGCTGGGATTATATCAAAGCCTTTCCAGTTTGGAAAGCTCTTTCAATACTTGCATTTTGTTGGCATAGTCATAGAAAACCCTAGGCTACCTCTTTGCCACAAGGAAAGCATTAGGACAAATTTAGTGGAGAGCTACATTAAAGAAATGTACCTTTTAAATTTTCCTTTATCTTTATTTCATCTCTCTATGTGGGCTTCATTCCACTTTAGTCTATGATGCTTTTAGCAGGATCCTGCCTCATGCTACCAGTAAGAGGAGATTATAATTGCTAAAATGAAAATGATTAATGGCTGAAATAGTTAAGGTATATCTATGACAGACAATTTTCTGTCTTCTCAATGATAGGTTCAGTCTCTATATTCTCAGCACAGATTCTCTGAAATCAAATACAGAATTCTTTCTATTACAGCATTCAAGGACAATGGAAGGGAGGGAGAGGAATCTAGGTCTTTAAATTCCTAGTCAAGTGTTTGTTCTACTCTGTTCTTGGAGATATAAACAAACACCTTATCTTATACCTTCCATATATATACTAACTCATCTTACAATTCATTGTGCCACAATCTATACGGTAAGACTTAAAGGTCTGAGACTGTCTTGGGAAGAGTTAGAAATTGTCATGAACTTAATCCATGGGCAGACATATTGGAACCTATGTCTGGCCAAGAAATGATCACTTAATCTTCATTTGGAATGATGGATGGCATTTTGGTATTTTTCCTACATTCTATCTTGTTATGTATGATGGTTTCTATGACCTTATATCTCAAGATCATAAATTTTGAGCTGAAAGGGATTTCAAAAGTCTTCTGTTCTGTCTCCCACCATTTTAAAAGATGAAGAAATTGAGGCCCAGATAAGTTTGGTGACTTGTTCAAAATCACACGGGTAGTTAAGTTATAGAGTCAGGATTTGAATCTAGATCCTGACACCAACTAACCTATATTTTCCTCTGCTTCTACCTTTCCACATTTCCTTTCCTTTCTCAAATATACACATCAATTGCTATTTACTATTTTATGCAGCGACAATGCTCATAATATTCCATCATACATGTATATATATACTATATAAATATGTTATATGTATATATCTTCATACATACACATACACACATACATATTTCACATTGTTGGTCCTAAATTTCTCTATTACTTGTCTTCTGAAGAGTGCTGCAAGTTCAACTGTCAAGTATGGGCATATATAGTAGCAGATCAGGACCATCAATGTGAAATGTTCAGGCTCAGAGGGAATGGGCCATGAGATATTGACTGTCATTTGATCCTGTCTATTCTTCAATATATATACCTAGCTTTAAAACTATGTCTTTCTCATGTTTCAATTTTCCAAATTTTACTATTCAACTCTAAGTACTGATTGGCTGGTCCTTTAAGCTAAAATGTGATACAATTCAACATTTACTGAGCACCTACTATATGCAAAGCACTGTGCTAGGTTATTTGTGGGATACAAAGAAAAAATACCTGGTTCTTGCCTATAACCCCCACTAGTGAGAGTAGGCCCCAGTAAAATCAAAGCCATAGCTTAGGAGTTGCCAAGCACGCAGCCTGCTCCTCAGAATGAGAAAAAAAAAAACATTTTCCCTTCACAAATTCTGTATGTTCTTCTAAGAAATAACTGATACAAGAATTCTATGAGAAACTCTGTCAGATGGCTACACATTGACACCTATAGAAAACTCTGTTTAGAATCACTGAGATCATCTAAATCCATTGTTCTCTATCTTGTAAATCATGACTAATCATTGTCCCTGCAAAGGGCTTACCTAATCCCGTAACTTACACCATTTTTCCTATGAAGTACATACCCCAAATCATTAAACTTTGTCACTGGTCAGCAAGAGGATTTCTGCATGTCTCTCTGTCAGTCTGTCAGTTAGACCCTTCTGTAATCCCATAATCATTTTTCTCATCCAGATTTGTTGACTCAAGTAATTTGTCAAGCAAGATTCAGCACTTGCCTATAGGAAGTTTAGGTGTAAGATATTCATGAATAAAAAATTCTTCTGATGTTCAATTAATAGCCTAAGGAAAGGTAAAAGTTGGTAAGGCTTTTGTTTTCTGTTTCAGTTCTTTTGTACCTCTGAACTGGAATTTCTGCTGTCCATGGTACTGAGAGCAAACTGAGACCACTGGCCTGATTTCTATATCCTCTGAACCACTAAACCTATTCTCCAGAAAATTGGATGGGCTTAAATAAACAGTCGGTGTCTAATTGAAAATGCTCTCAGTAATCCATCCAACTCTTTCTAGTTTCAGACTAAATTACTAATGAGTTGCTGCTCTATATCAATGGAGAATGTTTATATACAACAGGAAGATTCCAATGCTGATGAAATTAGAGGTCTAGTTCACTCCTCCTCTTCTAATTACACTTTGTATAGCCATTCTATTAAAAAAAAAAACAAAACCTTACCTTCTATCTTAGAATTAATACTGTGTATTGGTTCCAAGGTAATGGAGGTTAGGTGACTTGCCCAGGGTCACACGGCTAAGAGTGTCTGAGACCAGATTTTATAAAGCCATTCTTTAAAAAATTTAAAATATATAGAATATATATACATATGCATACATATATATATATATATATATATATATATATATATATATGGGTAGATAGAGGGTACAGTAGATAGCACACCATGGTTGGAGTCAGGAAGACTCCCCTTTATAAGCTCAAATCTGGCATCTGTAACAGAGGCTATTACTAGAGAAAAGTGCCAGGCTGAAGAGTATGTGAAATTGATCACCTCAAGGGGGGGGAGGAGCCCCCAGGAGTGGAATCGAGACGAGGAGGAGGCACTGGCTGGGAGAGCAGTGAGGCTCTTGATCTTGAGAAGCCAAAGAGAGAAGTTAGGAAAAAGACTTTCTCCTGAGTGTTGTCTCACTTTTCCTGTTGGTGACTGGAAATCTTTCCCCCCAATACTTCCCAATTGAAGGGACTTTCTGGGGAGAAACCTGAGCAGACTTTACCTCAGCTCCTGTTGCCCAGGGGTGAGTCAACCTGACTTTCTCTATCTAGATGTAAATGACCTCTGGCAAATCATACTCCAAACTGTGCCTTATAAAATATATTTCTAATTATATCTATCTTGACAATTAATTCCTGGGTGCATTAAAATCATGTTGCCTCTAGTATGAATATTTTTTTCTGTCTGTTTGCTTCCCCTCCCTCCTACTTATTTTTTTAAATTAAAAATCAATTCCAGAACAACTCAGAGAGATTTACAAGAAAGAACACTATCCACATTCAGAGAAAAAACTATGGGAGTAGAAACACAAAAGAAAAACAACTGCTTGACTACAGGGGCCGAGGGGATATGATTGGGGAAGTAGACTCTAAATGATCATCCTAGTGCAAACATCAACAACATGGAAATAAGTTTTGATCAAGGACATATGTAAAACCCAGTGGAATTGCACATCAGCTACAGGAGGGGAGGGAAAGAATATGATTCTTGTAACCAAGGAAAAAATGTTCTAAATTGATCAATTAAATAAAAATTTCAAAAAAAATAAAGTAAAAAAAATTTTAATTAAAAATCACTGACACATCTCCCAGAGTATTTTGGGTGAATGAGGCTTAGTCTAAATATGATTGATATTAAAAGACTGGCAGATCTATTTCATTTGATTTTTTTTGTTGTTTCCCTTTGGTTTCATCTTCATATACCCTCAGGACCAACTGACTGAATTAGATCTGATGCCAACTTCCTGGCAAGTTTGTTTTTCTTCCAACTGCTTTTTACTATTTTATACAGTGACATTGCTCATAATCTTCCATCTTTTTTTCCATAACGGTTTACCAATATGCTTGTACCCTTTGTTGCCTTGGCTGTCAAATATATTTACACTTGTCAACTAAGATGATTTGTAGACTCTGTCAACTTCTTCAACATTTTGCCTTAGGAAATCTCTCTAAGAAATGATGATAGAGTCAACATTTTTTTCATTCCATCCCTGCCACTATGAATTGACAGTACATCATGTTGAATGTCCTAAAGCAACATTCAGTGCTGCTGTGCCATCTTTATTTTTTATAATAATTTGGTAGGGCTACCCTTTTCTTTTAATTTGGTAAGGAGATTTTGAAGGTGGAAGGACTGAGGGGACTTTAGGCAAGATAAATGTAGGAATTTCAGTGAAGGCTACAGGGAGAAGGGACTGCTAGAAGAGGAATGTGACATTCTAAGTCCCTTCTAATCTTTTCCTTCTCCATCGGGCATTATCCACTTCATCTTCCTCTTTTAATTAATATCTTTTATTTTCTTTGCTTCCCTTCTTTTCTCTCTCTCTTTCTCCCCCTTTTCACTATGTATTTCATTCTGTGTACCTTAAATGGCAATGGTTTAGAACTGAAATTCATATATATATAAAATATTTTACATACATTATATTATATATTTCCTACTTTCTTTATTTTTACCAATTCTTAAATTTGAACATGACTGAGTTGAACAGTTTTGTTTTGGCTCTACTTTTCTTTTCTCAAATGAACTGAAAAGTTATATTGATTTTCTTTTAATTATTGGTAGCTCTCAATTGCTTAAAAAAAAATTCTGTGGACAAATGACCAATAAAAATTAAGACAGAAACCCATCTGAATCTTATTGGGTTATAAGTAATATGAGCCAGTACCAAATTGTATTAATGCCATAGATACACTAGATGGCAGTAAAAGTTAACAATAATATTCACAAATGTTTATGCTGTATTGATCAAATGAAATAACATTCGTAAAGTACTTTGCAAACCTTAATGTGCTATATAGGTGTTAGTTATTACTGTATTTCATTGCCAAACACCACTTGTGAATTTTTCGGTTTTCCACCTGAAGCTATTTTTCTTTTGTGTCCAACTCTTTATGATACTATTTGAGGTTTTCTTGGCAAAGATACTGGAGTGGTTTGCCATTTCCCTCTCCAGCTCATTTGACAGATGGGGAAACTGAGACAAACAAGGTTAAATGACTTGCCCAGAATGACATGGCTAGGAAGTGTCTGAGTCCAAATTTTAAATGAGTTAGGAGAACATAATTAGAGTTCAATGGGGAGTAGGGTACAATAGAGTACAAGGTTTTGCAACCCAAACTATTAATGGCAAAAAACATGTAAATTGTATATCCTGGAGTTCTTTGCACTCTTCTAGAGGTAAGAGGAGTAGGAGTCGGTTTTTAAAGTTCCTACATTCTAAGTAGTCAGGTAGTCAAGCTTTGGGGAGTGGAAAACATTTGCCACAGATATTTAATGGGGTTCAATGACTGGAAACATTTTTCTAGAGAAATAATGACTCCTTTACATTTCTCTAATGCTTTAAGCTTTGTAGCATACTCCTCACAAGCTGCTTTGCCTGGAACTTTCCTGGTATGTCACAGACAAAGAGAGATTCTCTAAGCTTCATACTCAGGTGTGTATGGATTCTGTTACTCACTATCTGTGTATTAGGCATTTAATTTCTCTGATCTTTGGTTTCCTTATCTACAAATTAGCGGATTGGTCTTAATGATCTCTAAATTTGTTTCTAACTTTAAAACTCTACGATCTAGCCAATACCCTTTAGCACTTGCCCAGGTAACACTTTATAAAAAAAGAATTCATAACTGATCACAAATGCATAGGCAAACAGATAGCTGAAAAATAAGAGTGCTAGATCCAAAGTCACAGAAGACTTAAGGTGAAATACAGCCTCAGACACATGTTTTATGATTCCAGACACATTACTTCATTTCTATGTGCCTCGGTTTCCTCGTCTATAAAGTGGGAAATGTAAAATGGCACCTTATCTCCCAAGGCTATTGTAAGGTCAGAATGAGGTAATATTTATAAAGTGCTTTATAAACCTTAAAGTAATGGGTAAATGTCAGCTATTTTATTACACAAAATTTAATATTGAAGAACAAGAATATTTTCTACTACATAAAAGCATTATGTTAAACCTCCAATAAGTCCAATAAATAATGTACTATGTGTGCTAGTCTCTAAGAGATATAAACATCCCATGAGTGTGTTAATCCAGGAGCCTTTTCTCAGTGGTCATTCTACCTGATCTCCTTAAAGGTTCTGATGATATCCATCACCTCCCATCTTTTCTCTTTCCTTGGCTTCCAGGGCACTGGTCCCTCTTGGGTTTCCTTCTACTGATCTTCTCAGACTCTTTCCCTGGATAACCAAACATCTGCCACCCTCTAATAGTGAGTATTCCCCAAGGAATTCTTCTAAGCATTTTCTCTCCATATATGATGCATATTACTATTTGACTCTTAAATAAATGCTTTTCAGATTTTCATGTAGTTTCTAAAAAAAAAAAGGTATCATATCTAGCTCTTGCTTAAACTTATGAGTAGCTGAAAGAAAAAAGAACTGAGCTGGGTTTCTGAGATCTTGGATTCTAATTAACTGGTCAATCAATAAATATTTATTAAGAGCCGACTATATGGCAAGCCCTTTCTTAAGTCCCAAGGAAACAAAAAAGGCAAAAGACAATTCCTGCCCTTAGGAACTTTACAATCGAATGGGGGGATGAATTATTATCTCATGTTCATCCTTTCATCCACTGAAGGAATTTTCTCTATAACACTTTCAACAGCAACCTTCTTAAATATTTCTAGAGGCAGAGAACTTACTACTTTTCAAGAAAGAAGAACTCTGATGGTTAGAGTCTTTCCCTTAAGATCATAGAATTATAGTTTTAGAACTCAAGGAGATCTCTTAGAGATCATCTAGTCTAACCCCATTTTTTAATATATGAAGTAATTTAAGCTTAAAGAAATTAAGTGACTTGCCCAGGGTCACAGAGGTAATAAGTCACAGAACTCAACTTCAAACTCCGGACCTGTTCAAGTTCAATAAACTTTCTACTGAATCACAGATGTTGAGGGGAAATCTGCCCAATAAACACATTTATTGATCTTATTTATTTCCTCTAGAGCTATATAAAATATGTCTGTCTAATTTATCCAAATCATAGGCATACAAATATTAGAAGACATCTATCATCTCTCCCCTTTTTCTTCTTTATGCCAACTTAAACATCACCTAAATATCTCCATGATAGAATTTCCAGACTTCTCGCCATCTTCATTAGTCTTCAGGACACTTGATACTTCAAAAATGTCTCCTATAAAAATGGTGTCCCAAACTGGACACAAGATTCCAGCGTTGGTCCAGAAACTACTTGTGTATTCATATAACCTAAAATTGCATTTTTTTTATTTTTAACAGCTAGATCACAATGTTGATTCCTATAATCAATTAAACCCTTTAAGTCTTAATCATACAAACTTGCTATTAAGTCAAGTCTTCCACATTCTGTATTTATATTATTTTTTTTTAAGTTTGTTTTTTTAATAGGTCTCCAAACTTGTCCAGGCTTGAAATACAGTGGTTAGTACTCCTTGGTCTAATCCCTCTATGATCAGCATTGGAATTTTGATCTCCTTTTTTTCTGACCCAGGCTGGTTGCCCCTTCTTAGGCAACCTAGTGGCCCCCACTTCCAGGGGCTAATTATACAAGTGCTGAAATTAATGCAGATGCATTAATTTATACCTTTGCCTTGGAATAGAGTCTTATTAATAAAACATATAGATAAAAAGTTTTGGAATAGTGAAGAAATCAGAAGCATGGTACTGGAAAAAAAAAGAAAGGCAGGAAGGCAATCAAAGCTTTTTTTTTTTCCACAGAAGAGAACAGAAGTAATCACAGATAAGATGGACAACTTTGAAAGATACATGTTGAATTTATCACTTCCTTAAAAAGAACATCAAGATATACATAATATTTTTGGTTTTCTGTACAAATCTCTTTATCTCTTCTATGTATTTGGAAATGCTTATTTTGTATTAAGTTCAGAATAAAAACGAGTTTTAAAATTAAGTCAAATTAAATTAATTTATTTAAAACCCTTACCTTCCAAATTAAAATCAACAATGTATATTGGTTCCAACACAGAAAAATGGTAAGGGCTAGGCAATGGGGGTTAAGTGACTTGCCCAGAGTCACATAGGTAGGAATTATCTGAGGATAGACTTGAACCCAGGACCTCCAGACTCCAGGCTTGGCTCTCAATCCACTGAGCTACCTAACAGCCCCCCAAAACATATTTTTTAAAAAAGATAAATAGGCAATCTGTTAATGCCTTACCTTCTTAGCACCAGGGCAGTGGTTTGCAGAGGGGTACATACTATAAATCTCAAAGATTTCTTCAACTGGGAGACTATTCTGTTAAACAAATATTCATTATGTCATGTTTTTCTGCATCTTAAAAAAATAGATATCATGTCCCTAAATAATATCGAGTATTTTATGTTTCTTAATCATAAGGTTATAGTATTATTTCATATTCCAGATATGACATATTTTTACATTTTACCTTTCAAATAAATGTTGCTATAATAAGTCTATGAATAATACTTAAATAGGTTTCTTAAACAGCAGGAAATCAGAATGTAGAGTCCCTGAATTATAGGAGTAAATTAAAGGATATTAGAGTTGATCCAATCCAACTTCTCTCTGCTGCCTCTTCCCTCTCTAACATAGTTGTAGATGATGAAATAAAAGCCAGAGAGATTAGATGATTTTCTTTTTTGCTTTTTTTTTCAAACCCTTACCTTCTGTTTTAGTATCAGTTCTAAGACAGAAGAGCTGCAAAGTCTAGGCAATCAGGTTTAAGTTACTTACCCAGAATTATATTGCTAGGAAATATTGGAGGTCCGATTAGAACCCAGGACCTCCCGACTCCAGACCTGGTATTCCATGTAGCTGCTCAGGTTAGGTGATTTTCAAATTGCTTAGTTACAGCAAACCCTGGATTTGAGTCTAGGTCATTTGTCCCCAAATACAGTGTTCTTTCTATTACACCAAATTCTTTAACTTTGTTTTTTAAAGTACCATATATATTTAATATTTAACAAAATTTATTTTATTTTAAATAATAAATTTCATTTAATAATTTTATAAAATTCAATAAATTTATAAATAAAATTTAATAGATTTAATAAAAATTTCATTTCTCCCCTCACCATTAGGATTCCGGCATAAAATGATAAAATCATGGCTTCTCGTTCAAGACGATTAGGAAATACATGCCTACGACTAAATGGAACCTTCCTAGGAAGAAAAACACATAATTAAATTTGGCTGCATGACCTCAGATTAAAGATGATCACCTATAAATGTATTTATTTTCTGCTTAATTTGCTTGTCCAGATAATATGACTCATTTTATCTGCATCAGCAGATAGGCTCTGTGCTATACATTGCTCCTCCTCCCCCCCACCCCAGTACCTATGATGGATTTTTATAGGTTTTCCACTCTGTCTTCACTGTGACTAATAGTATTTGTTTGCAAAATAGTCATCCAGAATGCCAGTGCCCAATCTGAGGTCATGAAAAAGAGTGAAACCAATTGGCTACAAAAACAAAGTTTGTGACCATAATTTTATTAGGGTGATCTCTAACCCAATGTTTGCCAAAGCACAGAGGGTGCAGGTGGGATGGAGAGAAGCCTCCTGTAGGCTGTGCCCTGACCCTAAAGTTTGTGGGATCAACCAATAAAAGGGCAGGGGTATATATCGCCATCCCCATAAAAGTCAATTGATGGTCTTATCTCCAACACAAATACACTTACTCTTTCCTCCTAAAACTACATCTTCCCTCCAGTGTTCAAGTTTCAGCCTCCCCACTCTTTGGACAGTTTTAGTCTAACTACTCTCTGGTACTCACAGCAGCAGCTGCACTGTGCCACTGGGAAAATTCTTTCCTCATTATTTATTTCCCCCAAACCCTACCATTCACCAATCTCCCTAATACCCATCTTCTACCTCAGCTCACCTTGTGGCTACAGCAGGCTCTGCTTGGAGAACAAGCTCTGTAGTCTAAAGGTAAGACAAGTGTCAATAAGGAATAAGGGGAATAAGATCCTCTCATTTTTTCAATTTGGGTTCTAAGAAATCCTTTCCAGCTCTAGCTAGATTTCTGATCTTATGATTGATGCCTTCTCTTCCAGTTTTGTTGGTCTTAAAGTTGGAAATGGCATTAGAGCTTATCTAGACCTAACTCCATCAGAGCTTCTTATAGATAAGGAAACTTTTTGGGTCCAGAAAGATTTAAGTGATTTCTTAGTGTTCACACATTAAGAACCTGGGCTAGTATTCAAACATAGGACTTCTGATCGCCAAACTAGTATTCTTTCCACTCTAGTTCTAGAAAGAAAGAAAGAAAGAAAGAAAGAAAGAAAGAAAGAAAGAAAGAAAGAAAGAAAGAAAGAAAGAAAGAAAGAAAGAAAGAAAGAAAGAAAGAAAGAAAGAAAGAAAGAAAGAAAGAAAGAAAGAAAGAAAGAAAGAAAGAAAGAAAGAAAGAAAGAAAGAAAGAAAGAAAGAAAGAAAGAAAGAAATCCTTACCTTCCATCTTAGAATCAAATCCTGTGTATTGGTTCCAAGGCAGAAGAGTGGTAAGGGCTAAACTACATGGGTTAAGCAACTTGGTCAGGGGTCACACAGCTAGGAAGTGCATAAGCTCACATTTGAACCCAAGACTTCCCCTCTCTAAGCCTTGTTTGCAATCCACTGAGGTGCTCCCCAATTCTACTGTTTCTTAGGCATAGTATCATAGAATGGCAAGACTGAGAGAGACCCTTAAGATACATAACAGGAAAGTAATTTTTGAGTTCAGGAATTCTCTTGAATTATTAAAGCAAAGAGAGTCTCAAGACACTCACACTTTATCCCAATCCAAGTGCGTTTGGTCTTCTTTGTAACCCAGCCATTGTAAAGCAACGCTGATGGCCAAATCATAATGAGCCTAAAAGCAAAGATTTCTTGTATGAGAAACAGCCTGAGACTAAATACTAACTTAGCAAATTGTCAAGATTCCAGGATTTCACATGTGCTAAGCATATACCAATGGATAACCTCATTTCTTATTTACAACCATCATCAGGAACTTACATGACCGTATAAAGATCCTATACATTACAGGATTGATATCTGGAAAGGAACTTAGAGACCATCTAGCCCAATGGCTTCATTTTATAGTTTAGGAAATACAAGGTCCAGGGAGTTGAAGTGATAAAAGTAGAGTCTGAAGAAGGACTAAAGGCAGGTTCCCTTACCAGAACCAATGCTTTCCCCCAGGGTACCACTGTTCCCTGTCATTTGATAAATCAATCATTTGGTAGGTGAGAAGGGGAGGGGGGAGGTTCCTATTATATTCATAGTCCAAACCAGAGACTTGAATGAAATAAACCTAGAATGAACCAATCTAATTTGCTTTAAAATTTGAATAATTCTGGAGGGCAATTTGGAACTATGCTCAAAGGGTGATAAAAGACTGTCTGCCCTTTGATCCAGGCATAGCACTACTGGGTTTGTATCCCAAAGAGATCATAAGGAAAAAGACGTGTACAAGAATATTCATAGCTGCACTCTTTGTGGTAGCCAAAAATTGGAAAATGAGGGGATGCCCTTCAATTGGGGAATGGCTGAACAAATTGTGGTATATGTTGGTTATGGAATACTATTGTGCTAAAAGGAATAATAAAGTAGAGGAATTCCATGGGGACTGGAACAACCTCCAGGAAGTGATGCAGAGCGAGAGGAGCAGAACCAGGAGAACATTGTACACAGAGACTAATACACTGTGGTATAATCGAACGTAATAGACTTCTCCATTAGTGGCGATGCAATGTCCCTGAACAATCTGCAGGGATCTAGGAGAAAAACACTATCCATAAGCAGAGGACAAACTGTGGGAGTAGAAACACCAAGGAAAAGCAACTGCCTGACTACAGCGGTTGAGGGGACATGACAGAGGAGAGACTCTAAACGTACACTCTAATGCAAATACTAACAACATGGCAATGGGTTCGAGTCAAGAACACATGTGATAACCAGTGGAATCGTGCATCGGCTATGGGAGAGGGAAAGGTGGTGGGAGGGGGGAGGGGAGGAAAAGAAAATGATCTTTGTTTCCAGTTAATAATTTTTGGAAATGACCAAATAAAATAATGTTTAAAATAAAAAAATAATAAAAATAATTTTAAAAATTTTAAATAATTAAAGTTTTTACTGAGCTGTGAATCAAACCATTTGCTTCTATCTCACCAAAGTTTATAAGTAATTGAATACATTGTTTTAAAAAGTATTTAAATAGAATAAAACTATAGCATAAAAATATTTTTCAAACTCATTCTGAAAAAAACTTGATATTTCATTTAGTTCCTGGTCTGAATATAACTCTTAAAATTGACTACTAACCTCAAGGCAGGGCAGCTAGGTGGCACAATGTATAGAGGGCTGGTCTGGAGTCAGGAAGACTCATCTTCTTAAGTTCAATTCTGGTCTTACTTTTACTAGTTTTGAGACCCTGGACAAGTGGCTTAATCCTGCTTGTCTCAGTTTCCTCATCTATAAAATGAGTTAGAGAAGGAATTGGCAAACTGATGTTGAGACCCTAGGTTTACCTTGCACCCCCAGATTATAGAAGTGTTTCAGGCCAAACTGTAAGCAGGAAAATTCCTTTGCTTCCTTGCATTCTTGTTAAGACTAAAAAGGGGGTCAACCTGGACTTCAAAGGCCCTTGAGAGAATTATCGTCCTTGGATTTTCCCCTAAATTTCAAGATGGACACAGGGATACACCTCCAGGCTATGCTTTGATACCATTGGGTTGTAGCTAAGACATCTGCTTGTCCCCTAAGCTATGAGGGTCACCCCCTATGTCTTCAGGCTGACCCCACTCAGATGACCACCCCCCCCCCTTGTGCCTGAGTGCATACCCTTCTGAAGTCACCTATCACTTGGAGTAAAAAGTATCTTTCCATCTATGCTGTCCTCCCAGCCAAATTCATCATGGATTCTAAATTAATAAATTTCTCTTTTATTTTTAAGCTAAGTTTTGAAAGTCTTGCATTATTGCCAAGTGTACCCATCCCGAACTCAGAGGGTTCACCTCAATCCCCTCACAACAAAACCACTCCAGTTATATTTGTCAAGAAAACCCCAAATGGAGTCAGAAAAAATCAGACAGGACTGAAAATGATTTTAACAGCTCAGCTGATAAGTGGAAGACTTGGGATTTGAACTCATGTCTTCCTGACACCAATCCCAAAATTCTATCTACTAGATCGTATTGCTTCTTGACAAACAACTCACCACACCTTCCCACTTGAAGATTTTCCATCGCCATTTGGCTCAGTGATTGTTTCAACATCTATATATGAAATCTTAAAGTATTCATGGTTTAGTTTCTTAAAAACTATTCCTCTTATGTGAGCTGAGGCAAAAATCGAGTGTAATAGAGGGGAAGGGAAGGAAATACACATTTATTAAGCCTGTCCCTGCTTTGCTCCAGGTACTGTACTAAATGTTTTACAAATTGCTCCGGTTTATGAAATCATGCTTTCTATCGAGCAAAGAAAAAAATGGATATTTCCCTCACTAAGAAGATGAATTGATTGTAGTTCCACCAAAAAGTTTTGACATTCACTTGAATTTATTTTTCTTCTGTGCCCACATTAAACCCCCCAAATTTGGGCTTGTTGGATTTGAGGAAGAAAAAATAAATGTCTTGCATTTCTGGTGGGATGAATCCCATTCCTGATATTCTTTGGTCAGGGCATCCGCTTTAAAAGATGACTTTCCAGTTTATAGACAGCCCTGCTTTACTCAGAGTTGTTTTGCTTCCATTGATAACACTCATCAAGGACGGTTTCTAAGTCCAAACTCTGCTAATACCTCCACTTCCTCTGTGTTTTTTGGTTTTTGCCTGCAAAGCCACTCAAAAAGTGAACACGATCAGGAAGAGTTTGAAGCTCTCTAACAGAAATCTGTCATTGCCTTCACGAGGCAGATATTTAAGAGTTGACTATACTTAAAAACAAGAATGATCAATAATTTTTCATGGCCTTAAAAAGATGAGAAAATGTGACAGTAATAATTGCAATGGATTTGGAGTCACTAGACTTGGGTTCAAATCTCAGCTTATGCTCTCTACTGAGCTAAGCAAGAAAAGGGATATTCCTAACACTTCAAATATCAGTTACTTTTTCTCTGTGCGACCTTGAAGAATGTAAAACATCTTGTCCAAGCCAAGACTGTACTAAAAAAAAAAGGCTTCAGTTTCTTTATGTGTAAAATGGGAGGTTAAACTTAATGACTTCTAAGTTCCCTTAAAAAACAAAACCATTACTTTCCATTTTAGAATCAATACTATGTATTAGTTTCAAGGCAAAAGGATGGCAAGGGCTAAGCAATGGGGGGTTAAATGGCTTGCCCAGAGTTACACAGCTAGGAAGGGTCTGAGGCCATATTTGAATCCAGGAATCCTGTCTCTAGGCCTGGCTCTCAAGGCATTAAGCCACCTAGAATTTATTAATATAGCAAATTAATATAGAAAATATAGCAAAATGTTTTAATATAGCAAAAAATAAAATGGCAAATTTTAAGATAGCAAATTTGGAAATAAATGAATTTCTAAAACACTTGACCCTGATAATTCAAAGGTATCCTCCCTTGCTACTAACCTCATGCCAACTAATAAGTAATAATAATAGACTGGTGACATAGAAGGTAGGGCATTGCTCTTTTAGTCAGAAGGGTCTGAGTTTGAATCTTGCTTTAGATACTCAATGTGTAACCTTTGGCAAGTGATTTAATCTTTCTCAGAATCAGTTTCTTCATCTATAAATGGGATAGTAGAGAGTATCTTACCAGTTTATTATAAGTCTCAACTGAGATACATACATATATATGTAAAATGTTTTAAATATTTGCTAGCTATTATATTTATCTTGTTTTATTTATCATATAATTACATATGTATATTTCTTCTTGACTATTATTGCATATTATTTTAATTATCACTTAAACATAATTAATACATATTAATTATAAACAGTTATTTTAATATATAATTTTATGTACATTTATTATTTGCTAGTTATTATTATATCATCTTATTTTCTATCTTCCTTTTGCCCAGAGTTGGGTCACAGTAGACTAAAATGAAGATTAGACCTGTGATGGGAAAGGAGAAGCTTAGCTGATAGCTAGTATTTATATAACACATTAAGATGGACAAATATTATCTCACTCATAACAACCCTAGGAGATAAGGTCCATTATTATCCCTAACTCACAGGTAAGGAAACTGAGGCAGACAGAGGTTAAGCAACTTGCTCAGGGTCGCATGGGGCTAGTGTTTGAGGCCAGATCTATCCATTGTGATGCCTAGCTGCTTTAGGATTAAAAGGGGTACTATTCATCATATCTATTAATAAACTAATCTCATCCACCTTGTCCCACTAGTAAACACATGAATAACACAAATATAATTAGCATGAATCTTTTTCTTTACCATATGATCTAGAAAGGTGAGCTGCCTTCTTCCCTTTGGGTCAAATTCATTTTCCCGAAGTCTGATGCCAACATAATCACACCTTAAAAAGCAAGAAAGCATTGTTGAGTCACTGTCCATGTATAGGTCACATTTCCCTCTCCTGGGTGCCATTGTCCATGCAAAGGTCACATTTTCCTTGTCTACTTTCAGCCTTGCAAGAGTGCTTAAGAAATCACCATGTGTTTTAAGTTTTGAACTAATCCTTGATTTATAGAGGATCCCAGCTAGCCGGCTAAGCAACTCATACTTCTCTCTTTTTTTCTGGCCCACTTTTAGCTATTTATTAAATAATTATAAAATTAAGATATGGTCTCCAGAGAACTTTAATTGTAATAACTTGCATGTTGTCTCTTCCATTAGCTTCTGAGTCCTTTGGGGGCAGGGACTGTCTTTCATCTCATTTTGTATCCCTAGCACTTAGCAGAGTGCCTGGCACATAGTCAGAGTTTAATAAATACTAATTGGTTGAAACATATGGCATAGAAACACATATTGGGGAAGCTTAGTAGGAGAGGGAGAGAAAACAGGAAGAAGACACTTAGAATCAAATGACCAATAATATCATTTTCATGACTGATGAAGTTGAGACTCACCAGTCTAAAAATAAATCACTTTCTCACCCACTTCAGAAAATACTGAAAAATGTTAAGAGCAGAACTGCTGAAATCTAAAATCCCACAATCCAAGATTCATTCTCTTGGCTTCTGAGAAGCAGTAACAAGTGAAGTCTAAAGGTGTCCACCTGTATCATTATCAGATCCTTTCTGGAGAGCAGACTTGGGTAGGGGAAGGTAGTGAGAATTAAAAAAAAAAAGCGCATTCTGGAAGGGGACACTTCCAAGGAGGAGAAATGTCCTCAAAAATGCATAGTTTTGGATATCAAAATAAATGAGAGGTTGGAAACATAAAAAGAGGCTAAGGGCCCCAAAGACAATCTTGACCTACTTTCATTACTTTGTTTAATGTTAGCTCTGATTATGAAATTATAAAAAGTGCCAGGAAAGTTTAGCCAAATAATTTTGTAGGAAGACATTTATGAAGGACCTTGAATGGGTCACAAGATTTGAAGGCTCAAGTAAAACAGGTTGAGAACATTCTCGTCCCACATTCCTGATTCCAAATCGTTTAATTTCAAGTAAAATGAACATTCATCAAAAAAATGCACATATTTCTTTGAAGCAGATAGTGTTATTATTTCTCCCATAAAAGAGATCTATGGAGAGAAACAAGGTAAAGACTGAGAAAGTTAAGACTTAGATGGGATGCTCGCTGTATGACTCTGGGCAAGTCACTTAACACCATTTGCCTAGCCTTTGCCCTTTTGTATTAGAGTTGTTACTAAGACAGAAGGTAAAGATTTTTTTAAAAAGATTTAAAGGAGCTATCTAGCTGCTAACTAAACTTTCCTGATGGAAATTTGAAGTCTTCTGCCTCTATAGGAAATGGCAAGACTTCTGACTTTTTCTACATGAAGAGATCCCTTTCCTTAAGTTTTCTCTAAGCAATAATATTGTGAGTCACAAACCCCACCAAATAACAAGAGAAAATATACATATTATTTCCCAAATCATACTTACAGGAGTTTTTTTATTTCTCTTTTAAGGAGTCTTCTTTCCATGAATAAAAATATCTGATGGAGAAGAAAGATACTGCTTCTACTGTACCTGAAGCCTTTGGTTAGTTTGTTTCAACCCACTACCAGCAAACTGAAGAGAATTTGCAGTCTGAGTGGCTCCCACTCCAAAGATCAGTCATGGAATCTTAGCCTTTTGGATATGGAAGGGATCTGAAAATATACAGAATCCATGAGGGGGGTGTGTTGGTAGAAAATATCTCCACCTATAAAAACACCGATGAAAAGCAACTGCTTGACTACAGGGTTGGAGGGGATAAGACTGAGGAGAGACTCTAAATGAACACTATAATGCAAATTCCAACAACAGGGAAATGGGTTCGAGTCAAGAACACATGTGATAACCAGTGGAATCGTGCGTCGGCTATGGGAGAGGGAAAGGTGGGGGGGGGGGGGGAGGGGAGGAAAAAGAAAATGATCTTTGTATCCAGTGAATAATGTATGGAAACAACCAAATAAAATAATGTTAAAAAAAAAGAAAAAAGAAAATATCTCCACCTAAACACACCAACCAGACGGGATGTTAGATACTAGTTATTTAAGAAAATGACATCTTGTATTTACATGACCCTTAGCTAGTTTGCACTGGCAACAATAAAATTAAGGCACACAGGAGAAGAGTCAGTATCCCATTGTAACTAGTGGGGTTTACCATTACTTATATAGTTGGTTTCTTCTTCCCCTCTTCCCCAAAAACCTTTTTGGAGCATGCTCAGTCATTATTTTTGGTAAATTCCTCTTCTTGCTTCAGGCTATAATGACTTATCACTAGATTGAGTTTATTTGATTGATGAGCTAGAATTTCTGTTATATACTAAAGGGGCAACCTGCTCATTTTGTTTTCTAGCTACTAAGTATGAAATCTGTACCATGGAGAATAAGGTAAGAGGATGATAATGACTTTCTTGCCCACCTGATCCCGTACAGCAAGAGGAATATATCCTAACCAGCCCTGTGCCTGGGATAGGGCTGTCTTTTTTAAAATTTCCTAACTTCCTGATTAAACAGAAAACCAGAGATGGATAAATCCAGGTGAGTTTGTGAGTTTCAGAAAGAAATAAAGCCCTACTGTGTCTTCCATGAAGTCGATTGTAGTTGCTATAGTAGCAAGCATAGATTGGTACCTAGGGGAAGAGTCTACACTGGAGAGAGAAGGCCCACCACAGAGATTGTGTCTGAATCACCCTAAATATTTGATCAGATTTGTTCTCAATAGAGATGGAATATGAAATAGCCAATCACGAGAACTGCCAAACTGTATTATGTCTTAATAAGACTTATTGCCAGACTCCCAGCAGATTGTGAACTATCTATGTTAACTGATTTTCTGAAATCTGTTTAAATCATTCTGTTAATGTATACTGTGATTCTGTTTTGTTTATCATTGCTTTCTGTATGGGAATAAAATAGCCTATTGTAATAATTGAAAATTAATATATTTACCCAGTTATTGATTTTTATAAAGTTTATTAGAAAGGGTAGACAATTGGGGGCAGCTGGGTAGCTCAGTGGATTGAGAACCAGGCCTAGAGACGGGAGGTCCTAGGTTCAAATCTGGCCTCAGACACTTCCCAGCTGTGTGATCCTGGGCAAGACACTTGACCCCCATTGCCTAGCCCTTACCACTCTTCTGCCTTGGAGCCAATATACAGTATTGACTCCAAGATGGACGGTAAGGGTTTAAAAAAAAAAAGGGTAGACAATCATTGTTTTAAAACTCATTTTTATTCTAAGTTCAGACCACGTTTTTCCTAGCCTCCATTAACCCTTCTCTCCATTTACCTGTCTCTCCAGCACTGTAATCATCCAAGAAGCCTCCCACAAGACCTGCCCCCTCTCTTATATTGATGTACAGCACCTAATGGATGCAAACTCTGGCATTTAGAGAATGTGGACGGACAGATCAGCCCTCCAGGAGAGGGAGAGGAATGAACTTCCCTGACACAATCTCCACTGTGATCCTTTTGGAGAATAAACTCCTGAATGGATCATTTAAACATAACTATCTTATACCTCTAAATACCTGCTAGCTAAAAGTACATACAATATTGCATTTTTCTAAGAGGAAGTTACAATAGTTAGGGATAAGAGGGAAATAAGAGAAGAAAAATACAAAAAACTGATTGATAGATGCATTGACAAAATGCCAATTAGGAGGCAGTCCCCTTTGGCATGAGTTTACATTTAGAATAAGTATGTTCAACCCCCATCAGTTCAGTTTCATTATATCCCAAAGTTCATTCTGGATCTTTTGCTGCAGTGTGTGGCTTCTTTGGGCATCTTGATAGCACCTTCTCCAAAAGGATCTTCTTTCTTGATTCAGGGTGTTGGCAAATTTCTTTTCCTGAAATTTCTCCAAAAAATTTTAAATCTTGAATTTTAGGATAATTGCACAATCCCCCCTAAGGAGGATGTTGACAAACACCAGAATCACCCTGGGATATATGACTGAGTTATGAGTTATATGAAACATTTGTCAAAAGAAACACCCCCCAAAAATAATTCCAAATAAAAAGCATATAACAGATGCAAATTCTGGCATTTAGAGAATATGAATGGACAGGTCAACCCTCCAGGAGGAGGGAAGGAATGAATTTCCCTGACATGCTATCCTGCACCAAATTTTTATAATTCTTTAGATACTTCTTTTACTACTCCTTCCTCTTTGGGGGAAACCCTGGACTATAGCCAAAAATAAGACTATCCCCAGAATAACTGGAGTGGAGGTAGCAAGCCAAAGAGTATGTCAAAAAACCAATGTTCAATTATTAAAAATACTTTATTCAGGGCAGTTACATGGTGCCGTGAATTGAGAGCCAGGTTAGAGATAGATGGTCCTGGGTTCAAGTCTGAACTCACACACTTTCCAGTTGTGTGACCCTAGGCAAGTCATTTAACCTCCACTACCTAGCTCTTAATAATATTCTGCCTAATGTAAAAATGGAGATTTGAACCCTGGACTTCAATCCCCAAAAGTCCTTGTTCTAGTTCCCAAGATACCCTCTAATCTCCCTGAGATCCCTACCTGGGCGAGATCAAAATTTCTATTTAAATTGGCTGTAAAGCCTATTGGGTCTCTCTTCCTACTTCTGCTTCTGAGCAGATGCATCTCTCATGATGTAGTGTAAGTGAATGGGCCATTCGGCTCTCCTAGGCATGTGCTTTCTTATTTTTGTATTTTTCTTTATTTCTTAATCTTTAATAAACCTCTAAAAAATATAATACTTCTAGCAGAGAAAACTAATTTTTAACTGCTACACTTAGGACAAATACATATTATTGATTCTAAAACAGAAGGTAAGAGTTTAAAAAAATATTTTATTGCTAAAAAAAAATTGCAATCATTTGAGCCTTCAGGGAGTCATATTCCTTTAGCCGATAGAGAATCTTGCCTCCATGGTGATGGCTACACACTGATCAGAGTGAAGGATGCTGAAGGATGACATAGGATGACCTATGACAATTTCTTAAAATAAGACAACAATAAAGTTTGCTGCATTGATTGACTCTTCCTTTCATAAAAATTTTCCCTATAGCATGTGATGCTGTTTCATAGCATTTTACCTACAGTAGAAATTCTTTCAGATCTGGGGTCAATCTTCTCAACTGCTTTATCAACTAAACTTATATAATATTCTTCAATATTGTCGTGTCTCAAGGAATAGGGATGGGGGGTGGGAGAATGGCTGATCTGTGAAGCAGTCAGACCCACACAACATTTATTGATTAAGTTCACCATCTTATATGAGCGATGTTGTGAAGCCCTAAAACAATTACAGTATTTAGTGTCAAAGATCACTAATTCAAGATCACCTTAATAGATCTAATAATAATGAAAATATTTAAAATATTGTGAGAATTACCAAAATGTGACACAGAGAAAGACACAATTGTGAGCACATACCATTGGAAAAATGGTTCTGGTAGTCTTGCCTGACTCAGGGTTGCGGCAAACCTTCAATTTGCAAAAAATAAACCAGAACTCCCCATAAAATCTGCTAGGTGCATTAAAGGAAAGTATAATAAAATGAGGGATGTCTGTAATTGGTTGTCTTAGGGTAAGAGGGATAATTTAAGTGTCAGTTTTCAGAAGATACTGTTGGTTATTATGTAGTTGAGAGTTTAGTAATTGTATTATATAGTGGAATAAAAACTAAGAGTCAGGATACCCAGTGGAATCACGCGTCGGCTGTGGGAGGGGTGGTGGGAGGAGAGGGAGGAAAAGAAAATGAATTTTGTATCCAAGAAATAATGTTTGAAATTGACCAAATAAAATAATGTTTAAGGAAAAACAAAAACTAAGAGTCAGGAGAACAGGATCATAGTCCCAACAGTGCTTTTCACTGGCAGGCTGCTCTTTCTGTGAGCTGACTCACTTCTCTGCCTCAGTTTTCTTGGGGGTAAGAGTGGGAGGGTTGGTTGGAACAAATAATCTCCCTGGCCTCTTTCAATCCTAACATTTTTTGATTCGTGATATTTAAAAGCTTCTAGCAGCAGGAGTGACGCTCTATTTTTTGATGGGAAGACAATCAAGATCATTCAGAATTTCTTAATTGTTTTAATGCCATCTTAACCTCAGAAGTGAAGTGAGTTCCTGGGTTCAGAAGAGCATAAAGCCAGGGACTTAGCATTGGAAGAGACCTTAAGGATCTCCAAGTTCAACCTCCTCAAGAACCAAACCCAGAGAGGCTGTGGTGTGTCCACAGCTAGAATATATCAGAGAGGAACTTTGAAGCCCGGTCTTTCTGAGTCTTCCTGACTTCGTGTCTAGCACCCTCTCCAGATTGTACCATGGCGTCTTTCTATCACAAGGTGAGTCATTTACAAAAATTGAAATTTACTCTTGCAATAATCATGAGAAGCAGGATGACAGCAAAGTCTTGAGCAATCATGAAATGCTACACAAATATCAACATATGTATATCTATTGATGTCTTTGCACATGGGAATGAAAGCCCTTTTGGTGTGAGTGCGGTAGGATGGAACATGCACTTGGGTGGTCTAGTAAAAGAATTTGAAATTCATTCTCCCATTCCCCACCTTGTTTTGGCTTAAAAAAAAAAGATAAGAAAGAGCTCCAAGAAAAATTTCTACATTTTAGGTCTTATGTATGTAATGATAAAAGAAGCAGCTAGGTAGCACAGTGGAAGAGTCAGAAAGACTTACCTTTGTGATTTCAAATCTGGCTTCTACTAGCTGTGTGACTTTAAACAAGTCCCTTAACCTCATTTGCCTCAGTTCCTCATCTGTTAAATGAGCTGGCAAAGGGAATGACATACCACTTCAGCATCTTTGCCAAGAAAACCTCAAATGGCATCACGAAGATTTGGACACAATTAAAAAATGGAACACAATGGTAGGAGGAGGAAGAGTGCTAGCAGCAATAACAACAGCAGCAGCAGTAGTCGTAGTAATGAGAAGTATTGTGGCATGAAGGGATAGAAAACCAGACTCCAGAGAGGAAAACCCAGGCTTCAGTCTTACCTTGGAATATATTCGCTATGAGGCCCTTTGAGACTCATAGTTGCCCAGGCAACTTTCTAAGGGTCTCAGTTTCAGCGAAGGTGTGGATAGGCTTTAGTAAATGTGCTCTTCCTCATCTGGAGTTTTTTCTCTCCCTACCCTCTCACCTCCAAGTCAGCAACTCTCATTTCTACAATGCTTCAAGTTTGTAAAACTTTTGACTTCACATCTGTTCTCTTAGCTGAGCCTCAGAATAATGGCATGAAGTCACTACTACAATGATTGTTATTATGATTATTAAGAATTTACAACCTGAGATTCAGAGAGCCCAAGAGACTTTGTCCATGGTCACACAGCTAGTAAGTATGACAGACGTGGGATTTTTCTTTAGGAGCTCATGATTCTAATTCCAGCACTTGACTTTCCATGCCAAAGCTTAATAACTTCAGCCAAAACATTCTGCGGGAATGGTTCATGTAAAATCTCTAAATATCCTGCCTGCCTTCATACCTGGTATGGCATGTATACTTTAACACAATAAGGTTTCTGTCCTTTGCTTGTTGAAGTCAGGTTCCTAAGTCTTTAGTTCAACAGGAAACCGGGAGCCTTCTAAGGGAAGAAGATCTAGAATGGGTTCTAAATCTGGAGTGCATGAAATGGTTTCTTTAAAAAATATGTGAAAATGTGATCCCAATATAATTGGTTTCTTTTGTAATCTTCTGTATCTTATTTTATACACTTAAAATATTTTCCCAAGAAGGATCAATAGACTTCATCTGACTTCCCAAGGTTTGTACAATTTTAAAAAGCTTAGGTGCCCTTATTCTAGAAAGAAGGTACAAATCACAGTAAGGCAAGTTTAATTGCATCATTTAGTCAGACCTATTTAGGGAAAAGCCTACCTTCCTATGCAAAGCAGTTACAAATAGTTCCAGTGAGATTGCCCTAATTTCTGGTATTCCCATGCCTTAGATACATGCATCTTACATAAACATCACTACATTTACATATCAAGAAGCAATTTCTCTCTGCTTCCCCATTTCTGCCCTCTATATCCCTTGGTTATTGAGATGCTTCCCTATTTGTACCTATTATCTGTAACAGTCAGGAAAGGAAAGGAAAGGAAAGGAGAGGCACCTGCGTGGCTCAGTAGATAGAAAGTCAGGGGGAACAGCTGGGTAGCTCAGTGGATTGAGAGTCAGACCCAGAGATGGGAGGTCCTGGGTTCAAATATGACCTCAGAACTTCCTAGTTGTGTGACCCTGGGCAAGTCACTTAACCCCCATTGTCTAGCCCTTACCACTCTTCTGTCTTGGAATCAATACACAGTATTGATTTTAAGATAGATGGTAAGGTTTAAAAAAAGAAAGGAAAGGATCCTTAGGATTGTCTTATTTGGGTTAAGGAAGAATCCTAACCAATGGAAGGTATTGCCCCCCTTTATTTTCTAAAAGACAGTACCCTCTCAAAATGTCAACCCCATAAATATTTCCATTAAAAAAAGAGGAATGGAGAAAAGCAAAAGCCAGAAGGAGCAAGATTACTACTGAGAAGAGTTTGACAGAGACCACCTCATTGTCCAGGGGTTATTCTAATATTGTCCCAACCTTTGTAAAATTAGCATTTTAGAATTTCTTACCAGTTTGAGCCTTCAGGTTGTAAAGCTTCCCTTCTCTCTTTCTCCTTCAAGTCTGTCTTCTTTCTCTCCTCTCCTCAGCTCCTCCTCACTGATACCAAAAAAATGGAAGTATTTCTCTGGTTGCTAAGAAACCACATGATAGAATTAAATGAAATGTTAAAAAAAAAAAAAGACCTTTCAAGTAAGAAGGAAACCAATCCAGAAGTCTGTGCCAGGATGCTGCTATCCTAACCTAGAGTTTACATTATCTTTTTACGTATCCAGGCATTAAATTTCTCTGCTAAATGATTAACCTGAAACATTTATGAAGGCTGACAAAAGCAAGAAGTTCATGTCCCTGGGACTTATGAGAGTATTTGCATACTGACAGTTAACCAGGTTTAGCAAATGTAGCTGGGGAAAGCTACATAGCTTCTAATGGTTTCACACTGTAATAACTGAGGCATTGCTCTTTAGTTCATGACCGAAAATTACCCTAATCCCAAATCACATTAAGTTTTCATACCTTCTAATAGACCAGACATGCAAGAGTAGGAAATAATAATAAGAGAATGTTTTTTTAAATATGAACTTAAATCTTAGTACTTTTATTTTAAGATTAAAAGCAATTGTTTAATTCTCATGTATAATTATCTATAGGAAATAAAAAAGAGAATTATAAGCTAGTTTCAACCTTGAAAAACACAGAACCACCAAAGCAGTTAGAAAGAACAAGTCTTTAAATCAGGAAAAGAGACAATGCTCTAATGACCTCCACACAGAGTCATGCACAAGACACTATCCAGAGACAAGCTCTGGACTCTGGAAACACTGTTTCTGGGGGAAATGCACCTCAATTCTTGATCAATGACACATGTAAAACCCAGTGGAACTGTGTGTCAGCTACAGGAGGGGGTTGGGGGTAGGGGAGAGAAAGAATAAGTATCTTGTAACAATGGAAAAAATTTTTTTTGAAAATTTTATTTCATGAGTAAATTTAGAACATTATTCCTTGGTTACAAGAATCATATTCTTTCCCTCCCCTCACCCAACCCTTTACATAGCTGCCACGCAATTCCACTGGGTTTCACATGTGTCCTTGAACAGAACCTATTTCCATGTTGTTGATGTTTGCACTAGGATGATCTTTTAGAGTCTACATCCCCAATCATATCCCCCTTGAAACATGTAATCAAGCAGTTGTTTTTCTTCAGTGTTTCTACTCCCACAGTTTTTCCTCTGAATGTGGATAGTGTTCTTTCTTATAGATCCCTACGAGTTGTTCAGGATCACTTCATTGCCACTAATGAAGAAGTCCATTACATTCTATTGAACCACAGTGTATCAGTCTCTGTGTATAATGTTCTCCTGGTTCTGCTCCTCTCACTCTGCATCAATTCCTGGAGGTCATTCCAGTTCACACGAAATTCCTCCAGTTCATTGTTCCTTTGAGCACAATAGTATTCCATCACCAACATATACCACAATTTGTTCAGTCATTCCCCAATCAAAGGGCAACCTCTCGTTTTCCAATTTTTTGCCACCACAAAGAGCGCAGCTATGAATATTCTTGTACAAGACTTTTTTTTCCCTTATTATCTCTTTGGGGTACAAACCCAGCAGTGCTATGGCTGGATCAAAGGGCAAGCAGTCTTTTAGTGCCCTTTGGGCATAGTTCCAGATTGCCCTCCAAAATGGTTGGATTAATTCACAACTCCACCAGCAAAGCATTAATGTCCCAAATTTGCCACATCCCCTCCAACATTCATTACTTGCCTTTGCTGTCATGTTAGCCAATCTGCTAGGTGTGAGGTGATACCTCAGAGCTGTTTTGATTTGCATCTCTCTGATTATAATAGATTTGGAGCACTTTTTCATTATTATTGAATTATTATTAGTTTTATGCTTATTTATAGTTTATATGCTTTATATTATACTTATAAATAGTTTTGATTTCTTTATCTGAAAATTGCCTATTCATGTCCCTTTCCCATTTATCAATTGGAAAATAGCTTGATTTTTTTGTACAATTGATTTAGCTCTTTATAAATTTGAGTAATTAGACCTTTGTCAGAGATTTTTGTTATAAAGATTTTTTCCAAATTTGTTGTTTCCCTTCTAATTTTGGTTGCATTGATTTTGTTTGTACAAAGACCTTTTTAATTTAACATAATCAAAATTATTTATTTTACATTTTGTGATTTTTTTTTCTAACTCTTACTTGGTCTTAAAATCTTTTCTTTCCAAAAGATCTGACATGTATACTATTCTGTGTTAACCTAATTTATTTATAGTTTCCTTCTTTATATTCAGTTCATTCACCCATTCTGGGTTTATCTTGGTATAGGGTATGAGATGTTGATCCAACCCCAAACTCTCCCATACTGTCTTCCAATTTTCCCAGCAATTTTTATCAGTTAGTGGAGTTTTGTCCCAAAAGCTGGGATCTTTGGGCTTATCATAGACTGGCTTGCTGAGGTCACTTACCCCAAGTCTATTCCACTGATCCTCATTTCTGTCTCTTAGTCAGTACCAAATTGCTTTGATGACCACTGCTTTATAGTATAGATTGAGATCTGGTACTGTAAGGCCCCCTTACTTCACATTTTTTAAAAATTATTTCCCTGGATATCCTTGATCTTTTGTTCTTCCAAATGAACTCTGTTATAGTTTTTTTCTAATTCAGTAAAAAAGTTTTTGGTAGTTTGATGGGTATGGCACTAAATAAATGAATAAGTTTGGGTAGGATGTTCATTTTTATTATGTTAGCTCATCCCACCCATGAGCACTCAATGTTTTTCCAATTGTTTAGATCTAGTTTTAACTGTGTGGTAAGTGTTTTGTAGTTGTGTTCATATAGTTCCTGTGTTTGTCTCGGCAGATAGATTCCTAAGTATTTTATATTGTCTAGGGTGATTTTAAATGGAATTTCTCTTTTTTAATTCTTGTTGATGAGATGTGTTGGAAATATATAGAAATGCTGATGACAAAATGGGTTTATTTTGTATCCTGCAACTTTGCTAAAGTTGTTATTTCCACTAGCTTTTTGATTGATTCTCTAGGATTCTTTAAGTAGACCATCATATCATCTGCAAAGAGTTATAGCTTGGTCTCCTCATTGCCAATTTTAATACCTTCAATTTCTTTTTCTTCTCTAATTGCTACTGCTTGTGTTTCTAGTACAATGTTAAATAACAGAGGTGATAATGGGCATCCTTGTTTCTCTCCTGATCTTATTGGGAATGTATCTAGTTTATCCCCATTGCAGATGATGTTTGCTGATGATTTTAGATAAATACTGTTTATTATTTTAGGAAAGGCCCTTCTATTCCTATACTTTCTAGTGTTTTCAATATGAATGAGTGTTGTATTTTATCAAAGGATTTTTCTGCATCTATTTTGAGATAATCATGTGATTTTTGTGTTGGTTTGCTTGTTGATATGGTCAATTATGTGGATGGTTTTCCTAATTTTGGACCATCTTTGCATTCCTAGTATATATCCCACCTGATCATAATGAATAACCCTCGTGATCATGTAATATTGTGTAATAATTATATAACATATATTACATTATATATATATTTCTTTCTCTGTTTTTTATCTACCTGGCTTTGGAATCGGTACCCTATTTGTGTCATAAAAGGAATTTGGTAGAACTCCTTCTTTGCTTATTATATCAAATACTTTGTATAATATTAGGATTGGTTGTTCTTTGAATATTTGATAGAATTCACTTGTGAATCCATCAGGTCCTGGGGATTTTTTCTTAGGGAGTTCTTTGATGGCTTGTTCAATTTCTTTTTTCTTTTCTTTTCTTTTTTTTTAAACCCTTACATTCCATCTTGGAGTCAATACTATATATTGGCTCCAAGGCAGAAGAGTGGTAAGGGCTAGGCAATGGGGGTCAAGTGACTTGCCCAGGATCACACAGCTGGGAAGTATTTGAGGCCAGATTTGAACCTAGGACCTCCTGTCTCTAGGCCTGGCTCTCAATCCACTGAGCTACCCAGCTGCCCCCTCAATTTCTTTTTCTAATATGGGATTATTTAAGAATTTTATTTCTTCTTCTGTTAATCTAGGCAATTTATATTTTTGTAAATATTCATCCATTGTAATAAGAGAGATACTGTTGTAATAAAGAGGATACTAGGAGATAGAGATACTTGGAGATAGAAAGCTACTATAGGGTGCCTATTGATCTAATACTAAATGGCTTATAGATCAAGGTTTTGCCTACCCTTGTCCCTCAAAACACCACCCATTTTTCCTCCCTCTCCCTCCTGCTTCCCTTCCCCTCCCCACCTCTTAGTCAGCCACCTTCTATGTAATTCAAGGTAAAACTATGAGGTTTAGAGAAGATACTTTTTCCTCCCTTTCTCAAGTAAGGAGGTTTATTGGGGAAGATAGGACAAGGATAGAGCATAGGGTTTTCCCTAATCTATAAAAGGAGTTAGGAGGGTATTGGAAGTTTGGCAATCAGTCACTATCAGAGACAGTCAGAGAGAGATAAGAGGACAAATATTTTCTTCTTTCTTCTTCAAACTCAAATCTCAGATATACAATTAGTTCTTCATGTTCAGTCACCACCCTCAGCCACACAAAATCTTTTCCTTCACTCCTCTCTCAGAAGCCAACGGAGTAGTTCAGTTCAGCTGTGGGGTTAGCTTCCAACTATCTTTTCCTAGGAACATTCCAAATGGAATTCTACCTTTTAATTGACAGATGATGTCCTTTGCTTTGTGTTGCATGCTTGCCTTGCCTTGCAAATTCTCTCTTTTACACCATATCATAGATTGTCATGTTTGTTGCCATGTAATTGGGCAAAATAGATTTTAATAATTGCCTTAATTTCCTCTTCATTAGAGGCGAGGTCTCCCTTTTCATCTATGATACTGTTAATTTGGTTTTCTTCTTTCCTTTTTTTATTAGATTGATCAGTACTTTGTCTTTTGTTTGTTTTTTTCAAAATACCAGTTCTAGTTTTATTTATTAATTCAATAGTTATTTCAATTTTATTTCATTAATTTCTCCCTTAATTTTTAGGATCTCTAATTTAGTTTTCATCTGGGGTTTTTCATATTTTCACTTTCAAGGTTTTTGATTTGCAGGTCCAATTCTCTGCCCTCCCTAATATATGAACTCAAGGATATAAATTTCCCTCTGAGTATTGCTTTGGCTTCATCCCATAGATTTGGAAGGATGTCTCATCATTGTCATTTTCTTCAATGAAATTTTTAATTGTTTCTATGATTTGTTCTTTAACTAAAAGATTTTTGAGAATCATATTATTTATTTTCCAATTAATTTTTGAATTGACTCTCCATGTACCCTTACTGATTATTATTTTTATTGCATTATGCTCTGAAAAGGTTGCATTTATTATTTCTGCTATTCTGCATTTGTTTGCCATGTTTTTATGCCCTAGTATATGGTCAATCTTTGTGAATGTGCTGTGTGCTGCTGAAAAGAAGGTTTATTCCTTTTCCTATTTATTTTTCTCCATGTATCTATTAACTCTAATTTTTCTAAGATTTCATTCACATCTCTTACTTCTTCCTTATTTATTTTTTTATTTATCTAGATTTGATAGTGGTAGGTTCAGATCTCCCACTAATATAGTTTTACTATTTATTTCCTCCTTCAACTCCACTAGTTTCTCCATTAGAAACTTGAATGCCATACCATTTGGTGCATACATGTTGATTACTGATATTTCCTCATTGTCTATATTCCCTTTTATCAGGCTGTATTTACCTTCCCTATCCCTTTTAATCAGATCTATTTTTACATTGGCTTTGTCAGATATCATGATTGCAACTCCTGCCTTCTTTCTATCAGTTGAGGCCCAATAGGTTTTGCTCCAACCTTTAATTCTAACCTTGTGAGTACCTACCTCCTCATGTGTGTTTCTTATAGACAACATATGGTAGGATTTTGGTTTCTAATCCACTCTGCTATTTGTTTTCGTTTTATGGGTGAGTTCATCCCATTGATGCTCAAAGTTATGATTGCCACTTGTGTATTCCCTAGCATTTTGATATCTTCTCCTAGTTCTGTCCTTTCTTCTTTTGCTATATCCTTTTAAACTAGTGGTTTACTTTTAATCAGTCCCCCTAATCCTCACCATTAATATGCTTCCCTTTCTGTCCCCCATCCTTTTTTGTTCCCTTCTTATTTTTTGAGGGTCTTTTAAGTTCCCTCTCCCCTCTCTTTCCCTCCCTTTTTGTACTCCCTCCTCCCCCTACCCCCTTAGTTTTCCCTTCTCACTTTCCCTGTAGGGTAAGATAGAATTCAATACCCCAATGGATCTAGATGCTCTTCCCTCTCAGAATTTATTTCACTGAGAGTAAGGTTTAAGTATTAACTATTAGCACTCTCTTTCTCTCCTTCTTATAATAGTATTCTTCCCCTCTCCTTCCCATGTGCCTCTTTGTGTGATATAGATTATCCTATTTATTTTATTTCTTCAAGTTTCTCTTGTTGCCGTCTTCGATTCCCCCCTCCTTTTTTCTTTTTTTATATCATCATATACTACTTGTTATCCCAATCCCTTCCTATGAATGATTCCTCTAATTACAATAATAGTGAATATAACTTTTGAAAGTTACAAATAGCATTTTCCCAGATATTAATATAAACAATTTGATCTTATTGAAGCCCTTAAAGAAGAAAGTTTGAATAAAAATAAATTTTCCCCTTTCCCCTCTTTCTTACTTCCTTTTCATGTTTCTCTTGATTTTTGTGTTTGGATATCAAAATCTCTACTTAGTTCTGGTCTTTTCTTTACAAATACTTGGAAATCTTCTATTTTGTTGAATGCCCAAACTTTCCCCTGATAGTATATAGTCAGTTTTGATGGGTAGGTGATCCTTGGTTGAAGACCCAATTCTGCCTTTCTGAATATCATGTTCCAAGGCTTGCTGTCCTTTAGTGTGGAAGCTGCCAGATTTAGTGTAATCCTGATTGGTGCTCTTTGATATCTGAATTGTCTCTTTTTGGCTTCTTGTAAAATTTTCTCCTTAGCTTGGAAGCTCTTGAGTTTGGCAATAATGTTCCTGAAAGTTGTCTTTTGAGGATTTAGTGTAGAGGGGGTTCTATGAACTCTTTCAATGTCTATTTTGCCCTTGTTCAAGAACATCAGGGTAATTTTCTTGGGTAATTTCTTGTAGTATGATGTCAAGATTTCTGTTTATTTCTGGGTTTTCAGGTAGACTAATGATTCTCAAATTGTCTCTTTGTGATCTGTTTTCCAGATCCATCATCTTGTCAGTGAGATATTTTATGTTTTCTTCTATTTTGTCAGTCTTTTGACTTTGCTTTATGAATTCTTGCTGTTTTGCAAGATCATTGGCTTCCAGTTTCTCAATTCTGGTCTTTAAGGACTAGTTTTCTGCTATAATATTTGATTTTCTGTTATAATCTTTTGATTTTCCTTTTCAGTATGGTCTATCTTACTTTTGGTAGCTTCTAGCTGTTTCTCCAATTGGGAGTTCTTGTCCTTTAAACTGTTATTTTCTTTTTAAACTATTTCCCACTTTTCTTGCCAGAAGGCTTCCATCTTTTTGGTAAGCTCTAATTTAAGTTCTTCAAGAGCTTGTGGCCAATTTCCATTTTTTTGGAAGGTTTTGGCACATTTGTTTGTATTTCCTCTTCTACTATTTCCTCTGTAGTTTGGATTTTTCCTCCATAAAAATTATCCGGGTCAACTGCTTCTTCTTGTTTTTCTTGGTGTTGGGAGATTGTTCCTGGGCACTGTTTGCCATCACTATGGTGGTTTTTCCTTCCTTTTCCAGTCAGAAATCTGAGTGAGGATGATAGGTTCTCTGTGTATGGAGCTAAGGAACAAGGATTTTGCCTGAGGCCACCTCTTGAGTCTCTGCAGCTTCTATTGTTTGCTGCCTCTCTGTGCTATCTCCCTGCAGGCACCCATGGTCTGCAATCTTCAGCCTGCTGGGGTTTCAAGTCTAGTTGCTCTCTGGGGTAGGTCTTTGGTGATCTTAGTCAGCTGCCAAGGACTTAGAGGTATTCCTCACTCACTCTAGAGGTGCCCCTCGTTCACTCACTAATTCTAGCACACGCTGCCTCTGACTCTGGCTCTGTAGTTGGGGGGAGGGTAGGTCAGCTCCTGTTTTGGTGGAAGATTTTTCACCCCCTTATAGTGTGGAAATGCCCAAATACCATGTACCTTCAATGTTGCCCCCTACTGTAGAGTCCCTTCATTCATATGAATTTGGTTTTTTTGGCCTTTTGAGGTAGTCTATATCAGGAGGTGGTGAGGAGAGGAAGAGTCCTGCTTCTAGACTGTCGCCATGTGTACCCAGACAAAAAATATTCTTAATTAATTAAGTAAATAAAATTTTCCAAAACTTGAGAAAAAAAGCAGGGGGGAAAAAGAAAGAAAAATTTACCTCAAAAGGGAATTTTCCAATGAACTGAAGAACTTGAGGCCCTTTATACATTATGGAGAATAAAAGAAATTAAGGGCAATTGATTGGCTTACATGGAAACCAGGGAAGGAGAATTCCAGTCAGGGGCTAAACTACCTGAGAGAGGCCTAGATACAATTTCTAAGACAAAGGGGTTCTTGAGATTTTATTATACCTACCTACTACTTCAATCTAGTCTGAGATCATTGAGTACTTTAAGGTTTATTGTTCAGTCTAAGACAAAGATCAGTCTGGGAGTTCCCTAAAGGCAAGTTCCCAAGGGACAAAGGTAAATTTGGGGTTTCCATAAAACAAAGTCATCAGTAGTAACTTGTGGCAGCTGAAGCAGTATCAAAGGCCACAGATGGTAAGAGAGGTTGGGATAGTTGCTCAAAAGATTAAAGGAGTCCCTTTGCTGGCTCTGGGCACAAGAATCTTGTGCAATGCTCATACATAAAACAAGGTCAAAGTCTAGAGGGCCTGATTTCAGAGTGAGAAGGAGCACTAGCAGACACCATCTCTTGCAGCCAAAGGGGAGCAGGGTATCCTGGTCACAGTTCCAAAGGGGGAAAGAGTGCTTGGATTTACTCACAGACCAAATCACATGACAGGAAAGTATTAAATACACCTCTCTTGATATTATACCACCTTAAAGAATTGAATGCACATAAGTTTCCCAGAGCTAGCTCTGAAGACAGCAGGACAAAGAATCTGAAGCTTGGAACAGTGCTCAGTTCACCACAGACACAGAGCCCAACTTTAACAGTTTCTTTTTTTAATTAAAGAAAAGAAAAAGGCTTGAAAAATGTGTGTGTGTGTGTGTGTGAGAGAGAGAGAGAGAGAGAGAGAGAGAAACAACTTATTTCAGTGACAGAAAAGACTGCATGAGATAAAAAATGAACACAAATGCCCCACTCACTTAAACAAAACTTGGAGTCAGAAGGTCAGAGTTTAAAAAGGCAGTTTATTTCTTTCATGAAAGGGGACACTTCAGTGATGGGCTAAGAAGTGCTGACTGACTAGGCAGCAATCAAGCAATATATACAAGTTTCCAAATTCAAGGTTCTGTAAAAATTAAAATTAATATACAATAACTTCAAATATTATATTTTATAAGATTTATTAATAATCCCTAGAAGTAACAAAATTCAAAACCACGTGCCCATGGCTAATTTACCTGCTCAAATAGATCACTCCACAAATGTCCCAACCCAGGAAGCAAAAAGAGCTAGTAACAGAAGACTACCATATTTATCTCCTGTCTATATCAGCACCTAACAACTGGAAGTCAGTGGGCTCCTGGGAAATGTAGTTCAAAGGCACAAGATTTCCAATTACACAGATCCTCCCACTTTCCCTGCCAGGCCTTCTGCATTGCACCTTGACTCACAATTGAAAATAAGTGTGCTTCTAACCTGGTCTTTCTATCTTTTGTCAGTCTCCTCAAGTTTGTCTGAGTCTTCAGTCAACAAAAGGTAGCAAAGTAGCCTTCCACATTCCTTTCTTATCTATGGGTGTTAACTGGGTGTTTTTTCCTTGAGAATAAGGGTGGGGGGAGTGTGTAAACTGAATGTTCATTCTGAGGGTAGCACACTCAATTCTATCTCATTCAAAAACACAAATTCAGAAAAAGACAAGAAAACCAATACTGCTATATCTGAAGCTTCCAAGAAAAATAGGAGTTGCTCTTGTGTCCCCAAAAGAATTAATGAAGGAACTCAAAAAGGATTTTAAAAATCAAATAAAAGAGATAGAAGAATGATACAGGAAAATCAAGACAAAGGAGTCAATGACTTGGTAAAGGAGACACACAAAATACTGAACAAATTAATATCTTAAAAAATAGAATAGGACAATTGGTAAAAGAGGCACAAAAATCCAGTGAAAAGAACTCATTAGAAAGCAGAATTGGCTAAATGGAAAAAGATAAACAAAGATACACCAAAGAGAAGAACATTTCATTTTGTAAGGCAGAATTGACCCTTTGGAAAAGGGGGTACAAAAATTCACTGAGGAAAAGACCTTTTTAAAATGTAGAATTGACCAAATGGAAAAGGTGATAAAAAGCTAACTCAAGAAAATCATATCTTAAAAAATTACAATCAGGCAAGTAGAAGCTAATGGCTCCATTAGATATTAAGAAACAATTTAACAAAGTCAACAAATGGAAAAATAGAAGATACAGTCATCCCTTTCTATATTGTAGTTCACTTATTGCAGCTTCACTGTATCTCAGGTTTTTAAAAATATTTATCTAATTCTGTATTTTGGAGTTTTTGCTATATTGTGGGATTTTGCAGATGAATACTGTACTTTACACAATGGAAATGCAGTATGCCACTACCATTTCTGCAAGTTTGCTAAAATGAGATTGTACACACACACTATTGGTTGATGGAATGAAAGACAACCAACCACAGTTGTTCATTGTTCTGTAAATACCAGCTATTCTCAGCAATACAATGATCCAAAACTATCCCAAAGGACTCATGATAAAAAAATTTCATCTGCTTCCAGAGAAAAAGAACTAAGAGTGTAAATCCAGACCAAAGCAAACTTTTTTCATTTCTTAGTTTTTTTAATTTGAGTTTCCTTGCACATGTAAAATCTATATAAAACTGCTTACCATCTCAACATGGGTCACAGGGGTTGGGAAAATCTGAGGCTCAATATTCTTTGAAAAATATTGGAGGAGGGAGAGAAATCATGTGATTCTTGTAACCAAGGGATAATGTTCTAAATTGACTAAATAAATTAATTATAAAAAGAAATTCACAGATTCATATAAAAAAGAAATAAAAAGAAATAAAAGAAAAATATTGGAAACTGTTGTTACATGTAATTGGGGGGAAATGAAATTAATTTAATGTAATTTAAAAGATATTAGCATTCCAGGACAATTTTTTAAAGTATTTTATTTTACCAATTACAGTAATAACAAATTTCCACATAAGTTTTCCCAAGTTATATGATCCAAATTTTTGTCTTCCTTCCTTCCTTCCTTCCTTCCTTCCTTCCTTCCTTCCTTCCTTCCTTCCTTCCTTCCTTCCTTCCTTCCTTCCTTCCTTCCTTCCCCCTTCCCAGAGGGGCAAGCAATTTGATCTGAGTTATATATGTATTATCATGCAAAATACATTTATATTTTGATCATTTTTATAAAAGAATAATCATGCAAAACCAAAACTCCAGGACCATTTCCATCTGAACTCCATTGAAAAAGATGAGACTGTGATGAATAACAATTACTTGATGTACATGAATGACATCATGTTATATAACCACCAAAAATGCATTAAATACTTTCTTCATTTTGTGTGATCTTTCTCCAAGATACTAAAAATATCATTTGGACTTAAGTGTAAAATTCTTAATGTATAGGGAACAAAAATAAAATACTGAAGTCTTTGCCTGAATTTAAAGGTCAAATTGAATCAATAGATAAAAGTGATATTTACAAATAGGTATTTTCCAGGTAAAAATATTGAACCTAAATCTCTCAAGAAGAAAGTTAGTACTATTTATGTTAAGAGACATACAGGAACCTATAGTAAATCTGGATGAGAATTATGAATGTATTTAAAGCAGTTAACATTCATGAAAGACCAGCCTAACCATATTTTTGGAATAGTAAAATGAACAAGGGATTTAGAAAGTATCTTAACAAAATCACAGAATATTAATGAAGAACCACCTAAGACAGCTAGAGAAAGATAAATGAACATTTCCTAATCAAAAAGAAAAATTTACAGATGTTCTTAGAGCACATGATCAATAGGCTAAAAACTTTCAGAAATTCTTTTGGAAAAGATATGATGTCATAGAACAATAATGAAGGCTGGCCAATATTTATACACCACTGCTTTTGTTAAATGTAACCAAAAGTAGTTCATTAATAGCTTAGATCCAAGAATGGAATTAAAAAGCTCTCCCTGGGCAATATCTACACAAATAACTAATAATGTGCTGACAGAGAACATTCTTTTTTTTTTTTAATTTTTATTGTCACACAAAACACACTTCTATATTAGTCATTCCTGTAAGAGTACATATATATATGTACATATAATATATATATAGCCAAGACCCCCAAATAAAACTGTAAATATATTGATGTGAAAGATGACTCCAACAGTTCTTTCTCTGGAGGTGGAGAACATTCCCTTTGACAAGGAACATTCTAAGAAATAACTAAGTCATGAGGATTCATTTATGGGAACATAGTACTGTAAAAATGGAGATTTTGAACCCTAGACTTCATTCCCCAGAGTCCCTGGTATTTCCCACAATTCCCTATAATCTCTCCTGAGTCTCCACATTGGCAAGATCACAATTGGTATTTAACTGGCAATAATGCCTCCCACGCTCTTCTCTTCTCTTCCTTTTGCATAGCAAGAATAGTGGTAAGCTAAGTGAGGGGATTTTAAATGGGCTAATCAGCCATGGGCATGTGGTTTTTATTTTGTATCTTCTTTATTCCTTGATTTCTAATGATCCTTAATAAACCTCATAAAATATAATATTTTTATTATTTAGAGATATAATTTAATTTTTACAGTACTTTATAACAGCAATTCAGGATAAGAATCCTGAACATCAACATAAATTGCAGAAAGGTTATCCTTAAGGAGTGTTAAAGAGTGTATAAATGGAAATTTTGAGCCTTTGGACTTCATCCCCCAGAAGTCCTTTAGTATTTCCCAAAATTCATTCTTCCTGCATCCCTGCATTTTGCCTGATTGTATTTAAGTGACTGTAATTCCTCCCTCTTCCTCTCTTGGACCTGCGACCAGGATGAAGTCAGGTAGTTCTTCTGTTTTAGTTATTATTAATAAAACTTTGTAAAATATAATGTTTAGTTATTGATTGTTAATTTTAAAATTCATATTTTGGCTTACCACGAAAGGATTACAAATTCTCAAAAAATTTTGAGCAGATAGCCTTACAGTAAAGATAGTAAGTTTGCCCAATCGCCACCTACCACAAGGGTCCGGGGGTAGGGTGTGCCTGCACTCCTGCCCTGCCCTGCCCTTCCTCCTGCTGCTGCCTGCTGTTTCTCCTGTCCATCTGCTTGGACAGCATTCCTCATCTCTCTCCACCCAACTTGGAACCTCCTGTTGCTGAGACCAGACCCGCCACAAGAGCCTGCCAATCCCAGCCATTTTTTTTTCACAGAGGGTGACATATAAAAATCTTTCTGCCCCAATCCCTTTCCATACTCCATGTGTGTGTTTCTAGCCTGCCATAGCCATTTTTCAGGGAGGAGAAAAGAACCCCACACATTCTAATTTTCAAGCAGATTTTTTAAAAGCTGATCCTGGACTCCTACTTTAGAAGGCTGTTACTAAAGGTTTTTCATAGGGAGGGCAGTTAGTTCCAAATCAGTAGAATTAAAATCAGTTTGGGGGAATAAGCCTGTTTTTTTTTTCCTTCTTTCTCTTGACCCAAAACACCAAGGAGAATACACTATTGTTTTCCCTCAAAGTGTTGCTTCTTTCTGTTTACTCTTTAATCAAACCTCATTCAGCATCTTTCAGGAAAAATGCTATTGCAAAATATGCTTGAAACTCTGAAACAATTGTTTGAGTTGGTAGAACTAAAAAGTGCAGTTTGGATGTGCTTAATTCTTATCCTGAGACTTTTTTATTTTCATTGGAGATTTCCCACTTTATTTCTTTCTCCTCGAGAATATTCCACAAGCTAGGCTGCTTATGCTACAAATGAACCTGAAATATTTTTTTTAAGTGACTTGACCAGGGTCACACAGAATGCAAGTGTTTGTGCCATCTAGGTGCCTTAAGTACAGGATGATTATTTTTTGTTTGTTTACAATACTCACTATATTTCCCTCCCTCCCCTCCACCCACCTTTCCCACAGCTGATGCGCAATTTCATTGGGTATTACTTGTGTCCTTGATCAGAACCCATTTCCATGTTGTTGTTTGCACTAGGGTGTTCATTTAGAGCAGTGGTTCTCAACTTTTCTAATGCCGTGACCCCGCAATACAGTTCTTCATGTTGTGGAGACCCCAAACCAAAAAATTATTTTGGTGGCTACTTCAGAACTGTAATTTTGCTACAGTTATGATTCAGAATATAAATACCTGATATGTATTATGTATTCTCATTGCTACAAATCAAACATAATTTAAACATAGTGATTAATCACAAAAACAAAATTTAATTATATGTTGAGAAATATTAATCCAACAGGAGGCAGCCTGAATGTTGGGGCGGGAGGTAAGTCCTGCCTGGGGAGGGGGTCTGCAGACGCTGCCTTCTTCTTCCTGTTGTCTCCCACCAGCTCAAGCTGAGGCTTCACTTTGCTGGGGTTACTCAGTTCAGTTATCCGCTCCAGTAGTTATCTGCTCCAGGACCCGTTCTTAACCCCTCCAGAGGCAGCTCCCAGGTGCTCTCTCTGGGTTTCTGTTTGAGTCTGGTCTCCAGGCAACAGGGTAAATCCATTGCCCCTCATAGGGGGAGAGCTGCTGATAGGTAACTAATATTAGTACAATGTGCAGGCAGCAGGGTCCCTGTTCTTTCTGTGGAAAGGAAATAAGACTGACAGTTTGTGGGGGAAGGGGCAACTGGGAGTGGCAGTTGGGTCTTGTGACTAGCACTTCCTTCCTTCCTGGTTGAACTTGCTTGCTGGTGTGGGAGGAGAGAGGAGCTTGTTCTGGTGTGGTGTGCCTCTTCTTGGTTCAGCCCGAAGATTCAGGCCCAATTACTTCTGAATGTCAGAACTGTTCTTGTTTGCTTTCTGTCTACTGCTAAGATTCTGAATTAGACTAAGCAGGACTGATATAGAGTAGATGGGAATGGGAGAACCTTCTGCCAGCCTCTAGGGCTTGGCCTCAATTCTGAAGCTGAGAAAAAACTCCAATCCCAACTGGTTATTAAACTTTATATTATTTGAATTCGCAGTCAGCTAAGTGGACTATCTTTTCTGGTCATAGAGGAAAAGCTGAATTTCAGTTCATTCATTCCAGGACAAACAGTCCTTATTGGACCCCTGCTGCTTCCTCTCAGCAGGGGGCATCTCTCTCTTTTGCCTCACTGAGCAATATTCCCTCTCTCCCCTCAACTCCTCCATACCCTGCTACAAACCTCTCTTTATCCCCCAGTTTTTCCAATCCTCCATCTTTCCCAATAAATATAACATTTCCAAGATCTTGCTGTAAAGTAGAGAGATTTCTCAGCAGCTAAAGCCATTGAAAATATGTATTTTCTGATGGCTTTAGGTGACCCCTGTGTTTTGGTCATTCGACCCCCACCAGGGTCACAACCCACAGGTTGAGAACCGCTGATTTAGAGTCTACATCCCCAGCCATATCCCTTCAACCCATGTATTCAAGCAGTTGTTTTTCTTCGGTATTTTTACTCCTACAGTGTTTCCTCTGAATGTGGATAGTGGTTTTTCTCATTGATTCTTCCAAGTTATTCAGGATCACTGCATTGCTACTAATGGAGAAGACCTTATATTTGGTTGTACCACAGTGTATCAGTCTCCGTGTACAATGTTTCCTGGTTCTGCTCGTCTCACTCTGCATCAATTCCTGGAGGTCGTTCCAGTCCCCATGGAATTCCTTCACTTTATTATTCCTTTGAGCACAATAGTAGTCCATCACCAGCAGATATCACAATTTGTTCAGCCATTCCCCAATTAAAGGGCATCCCCTCATTTTCCAATTTTTTTTGCCACCACAAACAATGCAGCTATGAATATTCTTGTACATGTCTTTTTCCTTATTATCTCTTTGGGGTACAAACCCAGCAGTGCTATAGCTGGATCAAAGGGCAGACAGTCTTTTAGCACCCTTTGGGCATAGTTCCAAATTGCTCTCCAGAATGGTTGGATCAATTCACAACTCCACCAGCAATGCATTAATGTCCCAACTTTGCCACATCCCCTCTAGCAGTTATTACTTTCTTTTGCTATCATGTTAGCCAATCTGCTACAACCTGAAATATTTTGACAAAGTTCTAAAAGTACTAACTGCTCTCAACATGCAGAGTGGAGATTCTGCCCTGTGCTTCTATGAAAAAATTCAGACCGATGACAAATGAAATCTAAATGGATAATGAATATTGGGGGAGGGGAAGGAAACTTTAAAAGATATCTGGAAGTTTCTTGCTAACTATTTTGAGTTTATTTGCCTCCTATAATAAGGAATAAGTCTATTGGGATTGGTGAAAAGGATTTTTTTTACTGCACTGCCTGTCTGCACCTTCTCATTGGTTTATATTATTGTATGTACTGATTGCTTTAAGGTTTGAATTTTTTTTAAGTTTATCTGTTTTAATTTAATCAATATCTTTCTGTTATACTGAATCATTTTAAGCTATGTTTTCCCTATATTGATCTTTAATTTATACCTTTACCTTTGCTGAAGAACAAAATATCTCTGTATAAGTCCATGAACATCTTGACTAAAACCCTTGTCACTAGATCCATTGAAGATCACATGTTGCTTTTGTTAATTGTCACATACATGATGATGGATGGATTTCAACAAAACTGGTTAAATTGTGTGCAACCTTTGGAGAATCTCATGAGCTAAGAATGATAATTCTAAGGGGTCTTCAGAAATAATTTTAGTAACTAGTAGTTTCTGAATGGATGTTTTATTTATTTATATAGATAGATATATCTATATATAGTTATATAGATATATAATAAAGAATGTTGTATTAAAGTTAGAGAAACAAAGAAATGTTCCTAACAAGGTGTTTCATCAGGAAGTCAAAAAAAGAGCTCCTGAAAAACTCATTTTAATTTACTTCCCCCAGGGCAATCTAGATTTCTTCATGATGTTCTACACCCAAATAAGTTTTACTTTGTTTAAAAATGTTTGCCAAGGTTGCATCTGTAAAAATTGTGACAAATATCCATCAGTTCATAGGTTTTTTTATGTCATACAACAACTTATGTGAAATATGATAGTGGGTTTATTTGCTATTGTAATTAACTGGGTTATTAATTGGGGACTTTGGTACTTCTTTGAATGTGAATTATCTACTGTCTTACTGTTTTATTCTGAAAATCATTTGTACTCGCACATGGGTGACACAGTGTCACTGATTTTAAGCTATATATTTTTGATTTTTAAAACTTTTTTTAAAAACTTGATTTTTTTATTGCATGTGCAATAGAGTGTCTCAGTTTTATTTTTTCTCTACTTTTTGTATTTGAAGCACATGTCAACAGAAGATTTTTCTTTAATTTTTTATTATTTTGTAGTAATATAAGTTTAAAATACATTTGTTCTAATATTAATGCACACTCAAAAAGCTTTAGACTATAAAAATCATGCCATTGATTGTTTAAAAGAATTATAGGAATTTTCTTCATGATTCTGTCTTATTCCAAAGAAGGGAATATACAGAAGAGCCATTGTACAGTGCTAAAGAAACACAAAGCACCTGCATAGTGCCTATAGAGCACAAGGTCAAAGAGACCAGATCCCAGTGGGACTGATGCAATTTTGAGCCAAGACAAGAAGACTTGAACTTGTTTGGGGTTCAAGGTTGCAGCTGTTTAACATGTGTTAAAGGCAGGTCTTCCTTGTCCCACATTCTACTAAATATCCCAAATTTAGCTACTACTTGACTCCTATAATCTAGTCCTTTTTCTGTCTTTCATGGTGTGGCAAACTTTCTGTAGTTCTGGCTACTGATTGGGTAAATGCATAATTGCTTAAATCATTTTAATTGGGCCCTGGTTCAAGTACCTGTTAAAGATTTGTTTTTCCTTTACTTAGATTTTTTTAGATATAAGACTTTTACATTTTCTATTTCATCCACAGTTACTTTTCTCTTTTATTTGGATTTTTTCATTTTTTTAATTTTCTTTTGCAAATTGATTCATATACCTCAAAACTCAGCCATGCATCCCTGAGTGATCCCTGTGTTTGTTATTATTCACTTCAGGGGGGCCAAGTTATTTTTGTGAGATTTAATTTAAATTTGAGCAATAAGAAACTTGCTACCTCCCAAAATCCAGAATGTGCCATGAAGATACATGCCTGCAGAGACCACATGCTGCACCAGAAGATACAGAGTGAACTTTGGGATGTAAATTGAACTTTGGTTGAAATGCCTTTGTTCTGAATGTATACTCTTATGACAAAGGGGACTGCCCCCAAATTGGCTTTTTGTCAACATAGTAATCATTGGTTTTGTTCTCTTTTACAAATTATTGCAATTTTTAAGTTGATTATGTTTCCATGATCTTTTTTGGGAAACTGGTTTCCCAATATGATTACAGGGAGATATGTATAAATGGATATTTTGAGCCTTTGGACTTCATTCCCCAGAAGTCCCTTAGTATTTCCCAAAGTTCACTTTTCCCGTGTCCCCACATTTTGCCTGATTGTATTTAAGTGGCAGTAACTCCTCCCTCTTCCTCTCTTGGACCTATGACAATTCTGAAGTCAGGCAGTTCTTTTGTTTTAGTTGTTATTAATAAAACTTTATAAAATATAATATTTAGTTATTGATTATTCATTTTTAAACTCACAGGAGCCAGAAATAACAAATCAGTATAGATTATGCAAGGTAATAGTATAAACGGTACAATGTTATCACTGAGGATGGCAAAACTTGACTGTATACCAAACTCCTAAGAAGACACAATTATTTAGCCAGAATTATATATTAGGAATTTACTATACTTCCTAAACTAACATAAAAATGCCCATATTACAAACATATACTTCAAAATTATTCCTGAGAATTCAACAAATAAATTATACTAGAATTATAGTAATATTGCCCAAGATAAAACAAAACAAACTCTTGTCCATTTAGCTTAAAAACTTAAGGTATTTAATAGTTGTAGCCACATAAATATACTATCAAATCCTATCTTTCATAAATCTCTAAATGAAGCTTTTGAAATCCAGCTAAAAAATCAAAATCATATAGGAGATGAGGTACATATAATCCCTGTTATTTTTCTGCTGCTGAAATTGTCTCAAAGGTTCTGTCAGTGAGCCTCTAGAAGATAAACTCATAACCCAATACTTTAATTCAGTTACTTAAGGGAGTTGTTTATCTATTGTGAGGAAAATAGCGTATTATTTTTATTTTATTATTAATATTATGTTTAAAATATTTAAGTGCCTTATTAAAATTTTATTATTAATTATATTATTTGAATCTATCTATATGTGGCTAGAAAACTGTCAAACCCAACTCTATAGTAGAAGTCAGAGATGATCTAGGGCTGTGATGACCACAGACAGCATACAAAAACCTCTCTATGGGCATGCCCTTCCACCCTCACTGCAGCACAGAGTTCACCAGAGTTGGTTACTAGAAAGCCAGAGGGAGGCAGGGCCAGGCTGTTCCCCTTTCTCTCTCCATGTATGCCTGAGGACATCAACCACCTCTCTGCCCAGCAGCCTAACAAGAGCACTTCCTCTCTCTCCTGTCTGGGGTAAGGTGGGCAGCTCACATGTAATATGAGGGTACAGCACAGACAGCAGCCTGTTGAGTCTGTGGTGAAGGTGATTTCCATGGTGGGGTTGAGAAGGAGCTAGATTTGAGGGGAGCATAACTCACAGCATGGCATAGCTAGAGGAGAGCAGAGCTGGAAGGGAGTGGAGCACTCAGGTCACTCCCCTCCCCCTCTCCACAAATACCTAAGGACATTTCTCATACCCCCTGGCCCTCTGCCCAGCAGCCCAATGAGAGCGCTTCCTCCTTCCCCTGTCTGGGGTAAGGGAAGGTATGTGGCACTCAGTCTCTGGGTGGAGCAGGACATGGCACTCAGTCTCAGGGAGGCTGGCACAGCACTTTGTCTCTTAAAGGTTCACTGTCATTGATCTAGGGGAAGCCAGATGACATCAGGGAATGCTTAGATACCCCCCAAAGGTCTTGTTTTGGATTCACCCAAAGCTTGTGTTTCAGGTTTCCTAGATATGAATGTTTATACTTCCTGGTATTTATGTCTAACTACTCTTCCCTGAAAACTATCTACTGCCAACATGAGGCCAATTGGGAAAATGTCCTTACACCCTTGTCTGAACTAATGTAACTTTATAAAGATTTAGGAAGAAGTCGCCTCTTTTTCTGACTCTCTCCTTTGCCAAATGACCTAATAAAATCCTTTATAAAACTTTGAGATTTGGGGGTTAATTCTTGTGACTATGTGAATTTAATATAAATTGTACCCCTTTATTCCATTTTAAAAACCACTTTTGATCAGTATCAGCCCCACCTTTTGACTATGTGGTATCTTGGCATAAGGAAGAAAACTGGCAGAAGTCTCTGTGTGTTTGGAAGTCAGGACTCAGACCCAGGTTGAGATTATGCCTGTCAAACCAGAAAGACTTAGAGGGAATGGTGAAAAGGGACTTTATAAGAGAGGGGACAAAGGAAGCATTCTCTCTTGTTGAACACCCATTGTCACTCTCCCTTCTCTGGAGCATTTAATACTTGGCATGCACTGGTTTATCTGGTAGCCACTTGCAGGCAAGCCAGTTTTGGGATGAGCTGATGCAGTACAGAGTGCAAAGCAGCTAGGAATTAGGGTAACCAGGTGATCATGTGATCTCTCTCACCTTTACTAATAAATAATTATAAATTAATATATAGTTTTCAGAGAATTTTAATCATGACATGATTAATTTATTCAGTTACATGTATAAATAATTTATCACAGTCTTCTGACATTTTAGTATTCACATTTTCTCTCTCCTCCCTTCCCTCTACCCCAAAGTGATAAATATTTTGATATAGGTTATAATAGTACTTTCATGTACTATCATTTCCAAATTGATCATGTTCTGAAAGCAGATGTAGATCACACACACAATAAAAATCTCCTAAAGGAAATAAAGTGGAAGATGGCATACTTTGATCTGTGATCAGATTCCAACAGTTCCTTCTTTGTCTGTGGATACCATTTTCATTCTAAGTCCCTTATAGTTATTTAGGAAACTTGCTTAGCTGATGGTATGGTCCTTCAAAATTGTGCATTGTATAATAGTTCTGTTACTGTATATATTATTCTCCTGGTTCTGATCACTTCACTTTGTATCAGTTCATATAACTCTTTCTAGGTTTTTGTGAACTCGTCCTTTTTGTCATATCTTATGGTGTAATAGTATTCCATTACAACCATGTATCACAATTTGTTCATCCATTCTCCAAGTGATGGACAACTCCTCTATTTCCAATTCTTTGTTGCTACAACAACAGCTGCTAAAACTATTTTGGTACAAGTAGGTCCTTTTCCCTTATCTCTGATCTCCTTGGAATACAGACCAAGTAGTGTGGTATTGTTGGGTCAAAGGGTATGCATAGCTTTATAGCCCTATGCTCTTGAGAAAATGAAAGGAATACCATAATTGGTTAGATTTGCTCAAGCCTTCATTTTTTCTAAGAGTTTCTGATACATAATGACAATCCTTTGGGATTATAAACTAACTTGAGAAACAGGGACCTACCAGTTGAACTCTGCCATATCTGTTTCAAAAGGAACTAGTGACTGAGAATAATTCTAGGAACCTTTCCTGAGAAGACCATTGGTTCACCAGGAGAGGCTCCAAAAATTTCCAGATTTTATAGACAGTTATCAGCCTACCTCCTCAGGACCCCAAAAGCCACTGCAAGTGTTAGTATCAAGAATTTGCCCTTACTGGAAATGCTTAACTGGGAAATAATGTTTACATTAGGTTTCTCTTTTAAAGGACTAATTTCATAGACCTATCTTCTATGTAGAATATGAATGGGAATGTGGAAGGAGGGAAGAAAAGACAGGGAATAAGCATTTAGCAAGCACCTACTATGTTCCTGGCACTGTACTAAGTAAGCATTTTACTTACAAATATTGTCTTGTGATTTTTAGATTTTCTCCATTTTGCTTAGTCTAGCACCCAGGAATGTATACACCCACACTACACTGGCATGTACTAGCAAGTGACAAATCAGAAACAACTGACTGTCCCCTGGGCTGTCCTAAGCCAAGCTTGAGCCACCATTGGCACATGTGAGATGCAGGAAGTGATGTAGAGAACTGCCTTTGGAGTTCTCTACATCACTTCCTGTGGGGTGGCCTGGGCACCAGTTGACCCTGGACCTTGAGCCTGGAAGAGCTCCCTCAGACTGCTTCCTTGAGAAGGTCATGTGGTGAGTGATAAGACTGACTCCCCTTTCCCCTTGGCTCTCTGGGGAGGCCCCCTTGGTCAAGGCCTTGAACGCCTGCATGGCTCAGCCTGAGCTAGAGCAATTTAAACTAACTCTTTTCTCTCTCTCTCTCTCTCTCTCTTTCTCTCTCTCTCTCTCTCTCTCTATCTCTCTCTCTCTCTCTCTCTCTCTCTCTCTCTCTCTCTCTCTCTCTTAATTTCTTCCTCCTATTGTAAATAAATCACCATAAAATTCCATTCTGACTTGAGTGCTTCATTGGGATTTTAGAAATAAAATCCCTGGTGACCAATTAAAATTATACTCAGTCTTAATCCTAAAATTTACTATTTACAGTCTCACATATGTAAAACCCAAAGGAATTTGCATTGGCTATGGGAGGGGATCTGGGGTAAGACAGGGAAAGAACATGAATCTTGTTCTTTCTGGAAAAATATTCTAAATTAATTAAATACAATTTTTTTAAAAACTGATTTGCCCTTACTAATGTGGCATCTGATACTTTTTGGTGCTTGATATTTTTGAGGACCAATAATTCAAGTGGATTTTGTTCTTGAACGGTGTCCCAAGAGATTTGATGATGACATTTGTTGGCTTGAGGTTTGATTTTTTTTTTAATATGCTGAAGATCCCTTTCTAACTAGTTGAAAAATGCACAGATTTATATAAGTGTGAAAACATGATAGAAAAGTAAAAGCTGTCAGATATTAATCTAGTAAGGTCAGATGAGGGGAAGTTTGGTGTCAATTTCTCTCTTCATAGTGTTGGACTTTAATCAGTTGAAATGTATTTTTGTCTTAGAAGTTTCTCCCACTGTATCAGAGACCTCTCTTCCCAGGTAGCCTGCCCAGGGCTTTTGTATCCATTGTAAAGCATGTGACAGAGGCTGGTACTAAAGGAAAAGTGCGAAGCTGAATTTTCTCTTCATTGGGGAAGGGGCCCCAGGAGGCTAGAATCTTGAGAAGCCAGAAGGTTCCTTCTGAAGAGCAGTTGGTCTCTTAGTTTGGAGAAGCTGAAGAGAGAGGGCTGGTTAAAACTTTCTCCTGAGGGTTACCCACTTTTTTCCTGCTAGTGACTAGAGATCCTTCCCTCCAACATTTCCCAATTGAAAAGAATACTGAAGAAAAACCTAAGAAAAGACATTTTTGAGTCTCTGTCAGACTTTACCTCAGCTCCTGTTGCCCTGGGTCTGAACTGTGGCCAAGGGGTCAAACCCAAGGTCCGCCTACCTGACTATCTCTCAGGGGGTTCAGGCTGCCAAAGTCTGAGTTCCCCCCAACTTGAGAAGGGAAGGAAAAGGGGTTAGTTAGAGAAGGGACCCCCTTTCCCCCTTTTTCCTTTCCCATTCTTTTCCTTGCAAGCCATTCTTTTGTATTACCTTGATTGAATTAATTTATATTAAAGTGGTTATCCTTTCTCAAATTTGAATCAAGTGTGAGTGGAACAGCTAAAAGAGGGAAGGAAACATTTAGGCTTTAGTAGTGAAGGAGGCCAAGGGGGAACAAGAGCCAATCTGTAAGAGCAGCCATATCTGAGGAGGGAAGGCTGAAGGGGGAAATTCTTTAAACCTCCTCTCCTCTCTCTGAGCCAACCCTAAACATCAGCTGTCTATCCTAGGTCCTATTTCTTTTACCACCTACAAACCTTCTCTATTACAAGCATTAGCCTCTCCCTGATAATCTAGCCCTGAACTCCTCATTTCCCTGTGGCCATTGTAAAGCTAACTAATCATACTTCCCTGTCTTTTGTTCCCCAAAAGGTAAAGACCCCCAAGTTCTATTACTCTTTGAAAAATCATCTTTGGCGGTGTGTTTTCCCAAAGACATTGTTCCCAAAATCCCAGAGCTTTGAGTTTGTGTGGTATTAAGGCTTGACTCTGTGTGGCAGCTGAATCCTGAGCACTGTCTCTTGTCCTGATTAAAGACTTGTTCTTTCTGACTACTTTAGTGGTTCCATGTTTTTCAAAGTTGACACATGGAACAGGCCACATAATATGGTGGAAGAACACTGAGTCTGGAGGCAGAAAACTTGATACCTCTGAACTGGGTTACCCTTGCCACGACATGTCAACCTTGAAAAACACAGAACCACCAAAGTAGTTAGAAAGAACAAGTCCTAATCAGGACAAGGAATACAATGCTCTAAGGGCTGTCACACAGAGTCATATGCAAAATTCCACACAGAGACGTGCTCTGGGACCACTATCTCAGGGGGAAATGCACCTTGAAGGGGATCTGTTTGAGAATTCCTTAAAGCCAAGTTCCCATGGGGAAAAGGTACATTTGGGAGTTCCATAAAACAAATTATCACATGTTATGCCCAGACCCATTTCCTCCTCTACAAAAATAAGAGGTTTGTACCAGTTGATCAGTAAGGTTTCTTCTAGCTCTACAATCCTTTATTCCCAGCACAGTGCTTTTCAAATATCAGAACCTCAACTATACTTTGATAGACCAACGCTGCTTAAGACCTTAAGATCTTAAGACATATAAAGGATCATCTCTCTTCATATACTGCTGTTCAGTCATTTTTTTTAAACCCTTACCTTCCATCTTGCAGTCAATACTGTGTATTGGCTCCAAGGCAGAAGAGCGGTAAGGGCTAGGCAATAGGGGTCAAGTGACTTGCCCAGGGTCACACAGCTGGGAAGTGTCTGAGGTCAGATTTGAACCCAGGACCTCCCATCTCTAGGCCTGGCTCTCAATCTACTGAGCTACCCAGCTTCCCCCTGTTCAGTCATTTTTGACTTGAATCAGACATATTGTGACTCCATTTGGGGTTTTCTTGACAGTTATACTGGAATTGTCTCTTCTCTTCTCTCACTCATTTTACAGATGAGGAAAATTAAGGTAAACAGGGTAAAGTGACTTGACAATTGTTAAGTGTCTGAGACTAGATTTAAACTTGGTAAGATGAGTCTTCCTGACTGTAGGCCTGGCACTCTATCCATTGGCCCACCTGGCTGCCTCCTTCATATACCAAAGAGGACCAAATGGAATTAATATCTCAAAAGACTTAATCAACAGCTCTTAAGTTTCTCTTACACTGAAGTTTTGATGCTTTAGGACCTGGATACTTTTAATTAAAATGTTTCACTCTGTAGAACCCAAATTTGGAACAAAAAATACAGAATTACACATAGAATAAAGTACTATAAATAAAAAATATAGAAGTATATACTATAAATATGAATTAATTATGTAAATCTATAACTGAATATGTATACATACACTTTTTTTTAAGTCCTTACCTTCTGACTCAGAATTAATACTAAGTATGGGTTCCAAGGCAGAAGAGCAGTAAAGACTAGGCAATTGGGGTTAAGTGACTTTCTCAGGGTCAAACAGGTAAGGAATTCCCATCTATATCACCCAAAATCTACTATTAGAGAACTACAGTCTCTTTGTGTATTGGACATTTAGATCAGTAGACTCAAACTTTTTTGACTATGCATTCCAAAGGTAAAAAAACACAACTCAGACATCCCTCCATATATGTAGACTTACCTAAGTTACATACATATGCTACTATGTCATTTGATACATTACAAAACTTACACAAAAAAGGAAATGTTAAAAAGATGAGATAATTGTGATAATATCTCATCTTAGAGTTAGTAAGTTGTTGCGAAGGTTTTTTTCAAAAGGAAATCGACACGATAAGACCTGCATTACAGAAAAAAAAATCATATTGACAGTCGAGGGGAAGATGAATTGGTTTAAGGAGAGACAAGTCAGGGAGAGCAATCAGGAGACCATTAAATAATCTGGTGAGAGATGAAAAAGAAAGGATGTGTGATTAGAAAAAAGGGAACAGATGTTGTGGAGAAAGATGCAGCGAGATTTCACAACTGATTGTAGATCTGGGGTAACAGATATTGAGGATGCTTGACATGGTACTATGGTGGGGGGCCTCAGTGACTTGAATGATGGCCGTACCTTTGAGAGTTTATAGATGCCTGCTCATTACAAGTGACTTGACTCACTCTTCTCCATCAAAAACAGAAAAGGATTTGTTGAATGGGAGTTAACTCACCAGTTCAATGCCTCGGAGCAGAAAGTCAGCTGAGGGACACCTGCTTGAGCTACAAGGTAATTGAGGAGGAAGGTTGTAGCTATTTGGGGGGTGGGTGTAAAGTGACCTGAATTTTTCCTGAAGCACCTGTTGGAATGGATTCCCAGGGTGAGATTAGGCTCTGAGAGGTCTCTGCCAGGGGGAAAAAAAAAAGATAGGTTAGGAGCTTGCATATCTTTGGAGGGGGGCAGAATGGGGAAGAATTTGGCATATAACAGATGAAGAAGTGTTGCCAACAAGACTCAGTTTGATTCATCTTCACAATTCCTGTTTGGTGATCACTGGCCCCTTGGGGTCATACTACTGCCCACTGTAGGCCTCTTCTCCTTTGGAGACCACTGCTCTAATAGAAAAATACTTTTGTTGAGTTGTTCTGAATGCCCTCCAATACGTCATGGGTACTTTTAAACAGTAAAAACAAAGCACCAAGAAATAAATCCTATAGTAAGTGTAAGAACCTTTTAAAATCTGACTCTCCAAACTGGGATGGACTTAATCTATATCTTACTGTGGATGCCAAAGTGGAATTGGTATTGGCAAAAGACTCTAGCAGATGAAAGATGTGATCTATAAACAATGAACAAAAATGGAAGAATGAGACAACAAAGGCTTCATTACCCAGAATGCTCTCAGATAGAGATTCCTTTATATAGCTAGAATGTGATTCCAGATCATATTAGGAGGCAGCCAGCAACCCAGGTAAGTGAATAAAATGTGCTTTTTCAAGGCTTATGTTGGACCCTGGGAAGAGAAATTCATTTTATTTTTCTTCCTTTAAATGTGATCTTTAGCAAGAGAACAATAATAAGTTTTAACCTCTGAGGATTTTTATTCAATCTGAGTTGACTTCATTGGGCACTCTTTAAAAAAAATCAATTTGAAAAAAAGATATATGCATATATAAAACAGTATCTTGCTTATCTCTGGAGGTGGCCACACACAAGTCATTCTTCAAACAATATTTCTGTGGCTGTATGTAATGTTCTCTTGGTTCTGCTTGTTTCACTCCTCATAATTTCATATAGGTCTTTCCATGTTTTTAAAAAAATTAACCTGCTCCTCATTTCTTACAGTGCAGTAGTATTCTATCAAAATCATATACCACAGCTTGTTTAGTCATTCCCTAATTGATAGACATCTCCTCAATTTAAACCCCTAGTCTTAGAATAGACTTGGATTTGTAAACTTTTTTTTTAAATCAGAAGGGAATTTAGGAATCATTGAACCCAGCCTTCTCTCCCCATTTTGCAGATGAGGAAACTGAGAGAGGGCTATAGAGCTTAAATAAAGTAATTTGAGGTTGCGTAGCTAGTTAGTGGAAAGAGCAGAACTAGATTCCAGCTCTCTGAGGTCTAGTCCATCTTTTTTTTTTTTCATTAGCTTGATTCCTTTTAGATAATGAGGAAGGAGAGACCTAGGGAAACTTATATCTTACCACTGTCAACTTGAAATCTGAAGGCCCCAATTTTGCCTGTCCCCTGAGAACTCACCCTGAAGGAAGTCCTAGACTCACTCATTTCAGGCTGAACAATAGACCTTAAAGTATTTGATGATCCCAGCTTAGGTGGGGCTAGCAGACCTAATTAAATGTTAGTCCTTTTAGTCTTAGAAGTTCCCCCATTATATCAGAGATTCCTTCTCAAGAAGGCCAACACCTGTGCAGGAACCATCCTTTTAGTATCCATTGTAGTAGACCACCCCCTGATACCCTAGCCTGTGGCTACAGCCTCTTTCCCAAGCCTGCATGCAAACTGTCAGTGTATGTTTGCTGCCCTGAGTTCCCCAAAGGATGTATAAGATTCCTGTGTTCTATTTTCTTTGGAAAATCTTCTAGAGAGTTGCTTCTCCCAGAGATATTGTCGCCAGAGCCCCCAGGGTTTTGACTGTGTAGTATTTGGAGCTTGGCTCTGTGTAGTGGACCTTCTCTTTCCTGATTGAAGACTTCGTTTTTCCTGACTACTTTAGTAGTTCTGTGTTTTTCCAAGTGGACACCATGCTTTTTGAAACATAATCTGGAAAGGAGGAAAACGTCACTATTGTCATTAGCACTGCAAGAAATCCACTCTCTCCACCCTGCTCAGACTTCTTTGAAACTCTTGCTAGGCACACCCCCAAAACAACCCCAAATTACCTTGCATCTATTTTGTAAATACCTATTTGTAAATATGTTTCTTTTGCTGATAGAATCTAGGTTCTTTGAGGACAGGAATTGTCTCATTTTTACCTTTGTGTCTTTAGCACTTAGCCCAGTGCTAGGCAGGTAGTAGGCACTTAATACAAGTTGTTGACTGATCATATGTATTCCCAAAACTCCATAAGATTTTATATATGTGTTTAATAGAATTTAATTAACAGAGTTTAAATTACTTTAATATGGTCATATGTTTAACACCATGTAGAAATACATATCATTGTCATAATTCCACAAAAGATGTTATATATATTTACTTGACAATTTTAATTACTTTAATAGTCATGTTTAACACCACAGAGAAACATATATATACATATATGTTTGTATAAACACATGTATCATACTCGAACATTAGAATTAGACTTTGGATTTTGGTTTCTTTTTCTTTTTTTTTGCCTGTGGTTTTCTCCTGCCACATCTAGTTTAACCACAAGAGGGAACCAACCAACAAATATTACCAGGTTTTGAGGTGCATTTTTTAAAAGCATTAGCAAAAAACCAAATAGGCATTATTTCCCTAGATTCCTCTCCCATACACCTTTTGTTCTTTCTCTATAGCTTTGAATCATTGTTTGCAGTGAAGTATTAGCCAACCCACTTGCTCCCCACAGTCACCAAAATGGAAGACATTTTGGCTTGGGCTGCCTTGTCCCAAGATAGATGATGTATTAGTTACCCTAAAGAAAAGTACATGCATTATTCAGTCTTGGAAGCTGCCATACAGCATGAAGAAACCTGATCTTATCCTTACCTTCTAGCATACTCCCAAACAAACTTTCCTTAAGAGGGTTCAGTAGCAGTTATAAAACTGTCCTTCTTGCATGTACCACCCACAAGGAAAAAACTCCAGCTGCTAGGATTTTGAGGGTACTGCTCTGTTTTCTCTTCTTTAAGATGGTCATGGAATAGAAACAAGCAGTTAAGCTTCTTGCCTGATTTGGGTACAACTTTGAGGCTGCCTATTCATTGGTTTCTAGAAGGAATAGGAGGTTTTTGCTTGTGTTTTTTGTCTAGGCCCAGAAGAACCAATAGCAAAAAAATGTTCGATCTCATTATTGAAGCTTGAGCTTTGTTTTCTCTCTGCTGCTCATGTAGATTGTGATTTGACAGATCCAGGACACGCCTATTTATTACTTGTGACTGGATGATCTGTCACAAAAGTAGGTGGGAGGGGAGGACAGAGCATTCTGGGAACTTGGGCATTTCTGGTTAGATAGAATTGTGGAGCGGCTAAATATCTCCAAGGACCAGCTAATGCAATCACCTCACTTCTCCCCCACCGCACCCCCATTCTCTTTCTCCCAGGCTTGACTTCATCTCACCCTTCTGCATACTTTAGGATATTACACAACCACTTTCCTTCACTTAACACTGGCAACTCTTAGGAAATTCCTTCAAAGACTTAATCCTGTTATTCGAGGCCATTTTTCTCTTGTTTTGCAAACCCCACCTTCTGGAGGAAGCCTTTCTTTCTCCTGGTTAGTTGCAATCCCCCAACCCCCCCACCAACTGTTAGTGCTTCCTCATCAGTTTTCTTGCCCTCTGCTCCATATATTTTATTTTTAAGATTACTATAAATAAATTTGGCTATAAATATATAAATCAGGGTCTGATACATTGTTTTATTGATTTTCCATATACGTTATAGGGATGTAGTTATTTACATATTATCTATCCCACTTGGGTTTGAGTTTCTTGAGGGTTGGGACTGTTTTGACCTTTTCTTTGTATTCCCCTTGCTTTCAGCACTGTGCCTGGCACAATTAGTGATTAATCAGTGTTTGTTGATTTGACTCTGGGAATGAAGAGCAGCTGGTCATTGACCCCTATCCTTATAACCTCCAAAATCACTGCCATTTCTGGTCTTCCAAATTCACTAAACCCTATGCCAGTGATGGTGAACCTATGCTACTGGTAAGCACTCTCTGTGGGCATGCATGCTGTTGCCTGCCAGAGTTTATTATTAGAAAGCGAAAGGAACTTGGGCAGAGCTGCTCCCTTCCCCCTCTCCACCATGTCTGACCACATTTTTTCACATCGCCCACCCCTCTGCCCAGCAGCCAATGGGAGTGCATAGCAGGTAAGGTGGGTGACTCACAGGTGGCAGAGCTGAAGGGGAGCAGAGCACTCAGGTCACTGCCCTTTACACTAGCTGAGGACATTCTTCACTTCACCCACCGCTCTGCCTAGCAGTCCAATGGGAGCCCTTCTTCCCTCCCCTGTATAGTGTAAGGGAGGGAGGGCAGGCATGGCACTCCATCTCTAAAAGGTTTGCCATCACTGCCCTATACCATTTAGCATTCCTCCTCACTTACCTTTTAAGAACCAACATCTGGGCAGTTTATAGAAAATTGTATGTTTTCATTTCTGTCCTTCCTAATCCTGCTTTTATATTCACAACCTGGAGTGCTTGGCACTGAGGGGGTTTACTTGGGGGAGTGGGGATGTGGAATTTGTTGAGCAGATCTGCAGATGTAGCACCTGGCCCCAGTCATTAGCACCTAATGCTAATTAGCAACATTAAAGGTTACTTACCATTTACTCTATAAGTTTCTAATTTGGAGTTATTTATGGTCATATTGTTTCCCCAATTAGAATGTAAGTCTCTTGAAGGCAAGGATTGGTTTTCCTTTTACTTTGTTCAGTCCCTGCCATATTGTAAAATTTTAAATGCTTTGGGGTTAATTCATTAGTTACAGGAAAATGAGAGATAACAACAGCAGAGATATCATATAATTTAAGTTCTGCCAAGTCCTTTTAGATATAACTCTCATTTAACCCTTTCAACAACAGTGTGAAGTTAGGTACTCCAAGATTTGTAGAAGAAGAAAGCTAGGCTCAGAGAGATTAAATTAAATTATCAGCTCATAGTCACGCTTTAAATATTAGTGGCATGATCTGAAGCCAAATTCTTCTAGATTCTAAATCCAGTATTCTGCTCGCTTTAACATGTAGAGATGGAGGAAAGACAAATATTATAAAAATGAAGAAATGAAATAAGAAAAAAATAAAAGGAAAGAAACCTTTATAAACCAGACCAGACCAGATAGAAATGTCACTCTACTAAAATCAGTATTGAATGGGAGGTGATGGGGGACGGTCTCTTAATTTTTGTTTTCCTGCTGCACAACTTAGAACTGTAATTCAGAAGTTTAGCTACTGTAACCTTTTCAGACTCCCTTCTAGACAATAGAGTAGGCTCTACCTTTAATAGTTTAAGGGCAATGTTAAGAAAAATTGTCAAGAATGTTCAAGGCTCACTAATCAAAGCAGTTCATCATTTATAATCATACAAACAGGATTTGAAACTGGAAGGAACTTTCAAGATTAAGTCTTCATTTTAGAGTCAAAATTGAGGCAAAGAAAGTTACATAGCCTATTAGTGAGTGACATGACACTGTAGAACTACCAACACTATGGCATTAGCTTCGAATGATATTTAAAAACTGTGTGCTTATTAATTTTTTTCATTTGCACGTAGAAACCTTTGAGTGATTTTCAAAGGAAAGATGATCAATTTTTACTGACCTCTCTGTTTTCTTCGTATTCTCCTTGTACCACTGTTGTTTGTATTTCTCCCAATTAGATTGTGAGCTCCTTGAGAAGCTGCTTCTGAATTAATTTTGTATTTGTAAAGCTTAACAAATAGTGCATAATTAATCTGGATGCTTTCTCTCACCTGGCTCCCTTATAACCAAGAATATATGTTTAAAAGGAAAGGATAGTTAACTAAGCTTGGGGTTTTGGTCTTGTGCCCATGGAAAAGAGAAAAGCAACTGGCTCATTTAAATAGATAACTGAATAAGATTTTGGCCTCGGATAGTGTTCTAACCAGTTAGGTCAGATGTTTTAGTGTTGAACAGTTCTTTAAACTTCTGATCAACCAGAATTATCTAAGTAGGTTGGGACCTTGTGGACACAAAGCATGTATGCAATTAAACATGAACTTCTAGTCTGATTAATATTTCCCATATCACCATAAACTACTAGGAAAATGCAGTCCTATTGTTGATGTAATTGACTTTGCACCAATGAAAACAATGGCTCCATATATCCATTAGACCAAATGTAAACTCCTCTGTTGACCTCTACCTTTAATTAAGTTCCACAAATGTTTATGACCCCTTATCGTATGCCAGGCAATGGGCTGGGTGCCAGGGATAAAAGGGTTTAAGCCAAACAGGCTCCCTTAAATAAAACTTTCTTTAGTAGTTTATATTCTTTAACACCTGAGTAGTATACTTACCCAGAAAGGTAACTAGAAAAGCTTATATTCTACTGTGTAATACACTTACACAGAAAAAGAAAAGAGTAATTAAAGGAAGGAGACAGTACCAAAACAGCTAATATGGCTAGAGAAGGCTTCTTGAAAGAGGTAGGGGCTGGATCTTGAAAAAGATAAGCAGTATGAGCACAGATAAAGAGGGAGCATATCCCAAGCCTAGGAGGGGCAGAAAATGGAATGAGACTAGGGAACATAGGAATAGTTCGGTTTAGAAGAAACATGGAATATGTAAAGAAGAGTAATGTGTAACAAAACTAGAAAGGTTTTGCCATTTATCCCCTCCCTAACCTATGTTCCCATTTCAGACACTGAAGTGGGACTCTTTGCTTTAATATTAGATATGGTAGAATTGTCCTTATAGTAATGATGTTGGGAGACCAAAAAAATACTTGTAATTTAGCATTTTGTGTTAAATGAAGACCCAGGAAATTGGCATATAAAATATGAAACTAGAACCTATGTGTTGTTTGTCCATGATGGGGAAAGGGACTGAATTTCACTGGTTGAAAGAACTCCTAGGTGATGAAATTCCCTGTCAATACAATACAATAGGGAACTAGTCAACACCTTCTCTGCATTTTACAGTTGTAGAGAGTTGCCTACAGCAAAAATGAGGAGTTAAATGAGTTGTCTGAGATCACACAGCCATAATATGTTAGAGGTGAGATTTGATTCACTTTTAAGGTGCTCTTAAGGCCAGCTCTCTAAGTTTCTTCAATGTCTAACCAAGCTCTAAGCAGGCCATAGTTCCTGCTTATGCCACCTTCATGGCTACTGGAACAAATTGTTCTCATCCAACTGTCCCTTATCTGGGTGTGGGTGGGTATGATAGGATGTTGGGGTCTTCACATGCCTGGGGTAGACAACCTCCTAACTCACCAAGGAGTCTGAGAGCCAATGACTACCTTTTGCCTGGTTTAGTCCACCTACTAGGGTTTACTGGGTATGGCTGCTGGGCATGCTATAGTTTCTTGGAGCCACAGGTGAGACTTGAGTGGCAGATAGGCAGATAAAAGGAGAAAAGCAACCCTGAAAGGGGCAAAGTGAGTCCTTCCTCTCTAGCAGTCTTCCCTGAACATCTGTACATCCTGAGTTATCTCCAGTCATCCTCACTTTTGTCTTGCCACTGGGCTTTGATGACTCTGGAAGAAAGAGTAAGGTCAATAACTTTGTACAACTCTGTCTCACTTAAATCTAATTTATGCTCTAGTTAAAAGACATCAACAGTGACAACAACAAGGACAACAGCCAACCAACCAAGGTCAGATCACTATCTACTCTGTCACTTGGCCCCCATGTTTGTTCATGAAAAAAGTCATTTGTTTAGCTTCTCACTTATATCTCCTCAAATATCTATGATTCCCATTAGCCTCTTGACCAGAAACTGGATCAGGGTAAAGGTATCTGAAGAAGCAAATCACTGTCAAGGGAAAGGCCAATTAGATCCAGTCAGTTTGTTTCAGGGTCTGTGACATAGAACATATGTGGAAATAAATTGAAAGCAAGACCTTTTATGTTTGTATCTCCAACAGCAGAGGTAAAGTAATATCTTTAAAGGCTTTGTTGATTCAGGTGACCTCCAGGACACTGGGGAAAGCTACTAAGAGCTTTATTGGATAGCAAAAGTGAGTTATAAGGGAAGATTTTTGTTGTTGCTGTTGTTTGTAGGATGGTAGATTGAAAATGGAGGAAATGGCAAATCTTTGAAAGAAGGAACAATTTAAAGGAACTTACTCTGGGTGTTATGAAGAGTGAATCAAACTTTCTTTGTCTATCAATCAGCAACTTTTAAATTAATCAAAAACTTAAACATCCCTAGTTAACACTAAGTAAGAGAGTTTGCAAGTCACTTACTAAAATGCATGACAACTCCAGAGGCCACTACCCTGCCCCTGGGCAGTGCTAGGCAAATTGAAAGACAGCAATTGGTTTGTGTAAAGTGGAGGAAGGGATGTGGAAAAGGACTATAAACAGTCCTGAACTTCCTGTCCAAGAGACTTTGGACCTTGATTCTTGGACTGCTTCTTGGAGGACTCCTCCTGAGTCTTCTCCTTTGAACTTTAGTCTTGGAGGACTTTGCCTTGGGACTTGGCCTTTGGTCTTCTTTGGAGTTTGTCTTGGGTGGGTGAGTAGCTGGCCTTCCTTTACTGGCTTCTGGAGAGATTGGTTCTGGAGATTCCTGCCTTGGCTTTGGAGGAGGCTGCATTGGTAGAACTCTAGCTGAAGACACCACCAGACATGGTGAAGCCCCTCTAGGGTTGAGCCTCCACTTCACCAGAGAAGGGCTAGTAGGCTTGTTAAAAGCTGTCTCTTAAAAAAAAAACAAACAAAAAAACCTGTCTTTTTAGCTACCTTTTCCCATTTTCACTCTCTCTACCTCTTTGTAAATAAAGCTACTTTATTATATATTCTATTATATATTCTACAAAAAGTCATTTTTTACTTAAGTTATAACATCTTTAAATCAGCGATCACAGTATTACTTTAGAACTTTAGAACTTTCATATTAGCATAAAAACCAATTTATATACTGACAGTATTGATAAAGAGGGAAGAAAATGGCAAACTACCCCAGTATTTTTGCCAAGAAAATCCCAAATGGGGTCATGAAGAGTTGGACATAACTGAAAAATGACTCAACAACAACAACAGAAAAGAAACTCCCTCCTAACTCTAACCCAGTTTAATATAACTATGATTAGAAATCAGGAATCTGGGCAGCTTCCCAGGCTGCATTGTGCAATAGATTGCAGCAAGGGACCTTTTTAAATATAAGACAGCTTCAAAGACTTTTTAAGGCTTAAATTTTATACTAAGACTTTTGGGATACCCTGATTTACTTTTTTGGTAGATGTGCATATTTTTAACAAAAAAATCCACAATTTCATTCTGTAAAGGTGTTTAGATAGTTGCCCATATTAGAGTTGGAGGCCCAAGGTCTCAGGTAGATTAGATAGTGACACCTATGGAATACAGTTTTAAAAAATGACATAGTGGAAGAATTTTCTTAAAGGTCCAGCATTCACAGATGTCTTGTTCAGGCTTTGGAGCATGGCTGCCAATCTGAGTACTTGAAATTCAGGCTTTTGTTCTCTTGCTCCTTCAGTGTTTCAGGGAAAATTTCCCCAAAGAAAAAGGTTGTGGACCTGGTATACATCTCTAAATTTCCAGCCACCCACTTCAGAATTCTCCCATGTTCTGCCTTTAGCACACATGCAAAACACTGCTAAGAAAACTTGCATCAAAGAAAACAATAAAAATGTGTTCTCTAAGTTTAGAGTTGCCACATCTGAGGTTGGAGTGTTTGGGACAATTATATGACCTGGTGCGGTTAAATGAGAAGAAGAAATTGTATGTTACAAATAGTTATTGGCAGTGTCTGGATTCATTATATGCTACAATTGAAAAATTAAACAACAATGTAAGTCGAAACAATAACCACAAAACAATTTAAATTGAATGTTGCAAGATTACAAAGAATAAGCATGATCCCAAAGAAGAGATGTGAGAAGACAACTCCTCAGACTCCTTTGCAGAAAGGAGAGGTCTATGAGTATGAAACATTACATAAATGGACTGGAATCTGAAAGACCTGAATTCAAATCCAGCCTTACGCACCTGGATAAGTTACTTTATAACTACTTAAGTTTTCTCAATTGTAAAATGAGAATAATAAAAGCACTTACCTCCCAAGGTTGCTGTAATGATCCAATGAAATAATATTTGTAAATCTCCTTAATATTTATTTATTTCCTTCTTTGTTATATGGAATGGTTCTTTGGGGAGAGACAGAGGAAGGGATATAGAGGAAACAAAGCCCAACAATTTTTTTTAATCAATCAAACATTTATTCATATTTTTTGTAGGAGATAGCTGGTGATTTTAAGCAATAACTGTGATTTTCATGTCTATCTCACCTATGTAATTCTTGTCTCTTATCTTCTATGAATCAAAAGAGTTTTCTCCAACATGCTACAAGCTTTCTTTTAGGTCTTTAATGGCTGTGAAATACTCTATCTGTTGTCTCTCATTCTTGCTCCATGAGTAGCCCCTTTCTTTTACAGCCTGACATATCCATGATTATGCCATTTAGGTCACTAATTCCATCAAGTCATCATGGATAACATTCTACAATGAACTTAGATCTACTACATAGTTCTCCATTGCTCTTTGGGTAGCCTGTGATTTGGGGTATTTGAAGAATGGGGCATCCCATGATTTATAGCCATACAAAACTGCTGAGAGAATACTGGTGGTGAAAAAAATTGTCCTTGGCAACAGAGACGTAGCTTATAACCATTGAAAGTACTAAACTGCTGTGAACTGATCCAACCATTTTGGAGGGCAATTTGGAACTATGCCCAAAGGGCGACAAAAGAATATCTACCCTTTGACCCAGCCATAGCACTGCTGGGTCTGTACCCCAAAGAGATAATGGACACAAAGACTTGTACAAAAATATTCATAGCTGCGCTCTTTGTGGTGGCCCAAAACTGGAAAACGAGGGGATGCCCATCAATTGGGGAATGGCTGAACAAACTGTGGTATATGTTGGTGATGGAATACTATTGTGCTAAAAGGAATAATAAAGTGGAGAAGTTCCATGGAGACTGGAACAACCTCCAGGAAGTGATGCAGAGCGAGAGGAGCAGAACCAGGAGAACATTGTACACAGAGACTAATACACTGTGGTATAATCGAACGTAATGGACTTCTCCATTAGTGGCGGTGTAATGTCCCTGAACAACTTGCAGGGATCCAGGAGAAAAAAACACCATTCATAAGCAAAGGATAAACTATGGGAGTGGAAACACCGAGAAAAAGCAACTGCCTGAATACAGAGGTTGAGGGGACATGACAGAGGATAGACTCTAAATGAACACTCTAATGCAAATACTATCAACAAAGCAATGGGTTCAAATCAAGAAAACATCTAATGCCCAGTGGACTTACGCGTCGGCTATGGGGGGTGGGGGGGGGGAGGAAAAGAAAATGATCTATGTCTTTAACAAATAATGCTTGGAAATGATCAAATAAAATATATTTAAAAAAAAAAAAGAATACTAAACTGTTTCCTAACTATAATTTCTTTCTTCCTTTTGGTATCATTACTTTGCAAATGTTAATGATGCCTAGAGATACTAGACTACATGTACATAACACCAAGAAAGGTTCTTTCAGTTCCTGCTATTTATTTCCTAATATTAAATTATTATTTATTTTTATTAATGTATAAACTGGAAACAGCTCTTGATTGACTGGTTAAAGGAAAACACTTCTCTCTTTGATTGGTTTCAGGTATTCTGCTGAGTTCAACCAACTTGATTCTGAGTACAGATAACAGGGTTTGGGTCATTGACTGTTACCTTTGATTTGAAAAACAAAACAAAAAACAAATAAATATATTTCTTTTTATTAAATATATATTTATGAGTGATGATGTAATGGCCACTGACCAACTGATCAGTCTTGGACTTTAGTGTACCACTCTGTCAAAGTTGCCAATGAACAGCAAAGTGGCTCAGTATATTGAGAGCCAGGCCTAGAGAAGAAGGTCTTAGGTTCAAATTTGAACTCAGAAATTTCCTAACTGTGTGACCCTGGACCAGTCACTTTACACTATTGCCTAACCCTTAGCATGCTTCTGCCTTGGAACCAATACACAGAATTGATTCTAATACAGAGGGTAAGGTTTTTTTTTTTTTTTAAGTTACCAATGAAAATCACCCCCACCCTGCTTTTTTTAGAGCAATCTGGAATTATGCCCAAAGAGTTATAAAACTATGTGTACTCTTTGACCCAGCAATATCACTATTGGATGTATTTCCCAAGGTAATTAGGGGAAAAAGGAAAAGAATCTGTATTCTAAAATATTTATGGCACTTCTCTTTGTGGTGGCAAAGAATTGGAAGTTGAGGAGATGCTTATCAATTAGGGAATGACTGAATAAACTGTGGTATATGATTGTGATAGAAGATTACTATGCTGTAAGAAATGATGAGCAGGTTGTTTAGAAAAACATGGAAGACTTGCATGAAATGATGCAGAGTGAAAGAAGCAGAACCTAGAGAACATTGTACATAGTAAAAGCAATATTATTTAAAGAGTAACTGTAAATGACTAAGTTATTCTGAATAATACGAACATTTCAATCAAATATAAAGATTTATGTAGAAAAATGCTATCCACCTCCAGAAAAAGAACTAGTATATGAAAATATGGTGTGTCTGGTTCCACATATCAAATGTTAAAAGAGAAAGAAGGAGATAAACTCAGAACTCAAAGTGTAATAAACAAATACAAAGAAAATTCCTTTCTATTTCTTAATCTTATATCCCTTATCTCTGACTATTTGGCAATTTATTCACAATTTAGATGCTAGCTGGTTAGGGTAGAGCTTAAAGGACTCAGTCTCAAGACTTTAATCCCTAATGGTAGAATTTCAAGCACCAGGAAAGACTGGCAAGAGGTTTTTTTGGAGGGAGTGGGGAAGGGCAGAGTCTGGTTGTTGTTTCTCAAATAATTTAAGGAAAGTACATCTGGTACTCTTTAGGAACATTGTAGGAAGAATGATATTAAGCTGGGGATAGCTAGGTGGTGCAGCAGATAGAGTGCTGGTCCTTGGAGGCAGAAAGAGACTTATCTTCCAGAGTTCAAGTCTGGCTTCAGACACTAGCTATGTGACCCTGGGCAACTGTTTGCCTCAGTTACCTCATCTTTTAAATTGACTAGAGAAGGCAATGGCAAACCACTCTAATATCTTTGCATGCTAAGAAAAACCCAAATGGAGTCATGAAGGGTCAAACATGATTGAAAAAAATTATTAAACAATGTTAAGTTGAAGAAGAAAGAATAAAGGGAATTGTATAATTAAGGGTTATGCCAAATGAGGATCAGTTGAAGGACCTGGGGATGCTCAGTCTAGAGAAGATGCATGAGAAATGATAGATGTGTTCAAAGATTTAAAGTTTGCATTTAGAAGGTGGATTAGCTTTGTTCTATTTGGCCTGAAGGTAAAACTGAGACAGATGGGCAAAAGCTGAAGAGAGGTAATAAAAGGCTAAAGGTAAGGACAGAACTTTTTAACAATTAAAGAGATCCAAAAGTGGATCTTTTAGACATCTTAATGGGTTCGAGTCAAGAACACATGTGATAACCAGTGGAATCATGCATCGGCTATGGGAGAGGGAAAGGTGGTGGGAGAGGGGGCGGGGAGGAAAAGAAAATGATCTTTGTTTCCAGTGAATAATGTTTGGAAATGACCAAATAAAATAATGTTTAAAATTTTAAAAAAAATCTTAAATTTCCATATAAGTTTTCTAAAGTTATATGATCCATATTGTGTCCTTCCCTTCTTCCCTCTTCCCTTCTGGAGCTGACAAGTGATTTAATCTGGGTTACGTGGGTATTATCATGCAAAACATTCCCATATTCATTTTATAAGTAAATAATCTTATTAAAAACAAAACCCCCAAACATGTGCCCAAATAAACAAGTAATAAATCATATATTTTCATCTGAATTTCTACTACAATAGCATTTTCTTTGGAGATGGTTAGCATTCTTTTTTACAAATCCCTCAGAGTTGTCCTGGATCATTGTTTTGCTATTAGTAGCAAAGTCTATCACATTCGATCATTCCACTGTATTGCAGTTACTGTGTATAATGTTCTCCTGGTTCTGCTTATTCCACTCTGAATCAGTTCATGGAGGTCTTTGGACATATTTTTATTAGAGATTTTCAAGCAAGAACTAGATGACTACCTGTTGGGTATTTTATAGTAGAGGGGATTATTTGGGAGGGAATGGTAGATGGCCTCAAAGGTGTTTTCCAACTCAGATATTCTGTGATTTGGATGATTCTAACTTCCTGTGGTCCAGGCAATGCTATTTCCTATTGTAGAGAAATGTGTTTGGTCACCACATTCCTTTCCAGAGACAGGTGATTTTGTTGTGGGGTACTAAAGTTGAACCCCCCGGGGTTTGGGAAGGAATCCTTTTGCAAGAATGCAAGACTCCAAAACTTAGCTTAAAAATAAAAGGAGAAATTTATTAATTTAGAAAGTAATGTTGAGAATGTCCAGGAGGATAGTATAGGTGGAACAGTAAGATGAAAGGCTGCTCCCAGAATCCATCAATTCTGGGGATTATATAATCTTTACAACAATGAGGGTATGATTCTAGAGTGGTAAACACTCAAGCATTCGGTGGGGGGTTTTGGTCATCTGACCGGAGTCTGCCTGAAGACCCTCATAGTTTAGGGGTCAGATGGATGTCTGAGATATAGCCTGATGGTATCCAGGTGTAGCCTGGAGGTGCATCTCTATGTGGATCTCAAATCTAAAGGACAGTTCAAGGATGATAATTCTCTCAGGGTCTTATAGAAGTTATCAGATGTTCTTGGGTTAGGAGTCACAAGGACAGACGGGAACAAAGGAATTTCCCTGCTTACAGTTTGCCTGAGTTTGGGGGTACGATGCCCATGCCAATTTGACAACAACTGGGAACTGCTGTACAGCTGGCTTGTGGTTCTTTGGCTGATAAATGATGAGTTTTGGAATTCTGGTTTGTAAAGTTGTTTTTCAATGGCCTTAAATGTGAGCCTTGGCCCAATGCCCGTCCCTTTTTGTCATGACCCACCTTGTTCCGCTGAAAAGCTAACAGCCTTATTTTATAGAATATAACTTATGCTGGTTTTATATTTATGAGCAACAAATATCCTTTAGCTGACAGCTTATTATTTGGAGATAAACAGCAGGAACTGACAGAAATTGAAAGATTTGTTAGCTGCCTGAAAATCTATAAATAAAACTAAGACGTATTTGTGTTCTATTGTTTTTAAACATTTGTTTTTGCTAGAATAAGGATAATGGATGTTCAAGTGACTGCTGACACTTCCTCCAAGATATGTAATATTAGAGAGCGGATGAAGGAGAAAAGACGTGGATCATTGAAGACTGCAAAACAGAATGCTTCTCTTGCATCCAAAATAAAAAATAAAATAATAAGTAAGTTTTGCTTCATTTAAATAGTGCTATTATTCTTTATTTTAAGGGATGGATCTGTGGGGGGGGGGGGGGGAGTGGTGAAAGAAACAAAAAGATTTCAGTTGGCTCAGTGGAAAGAAAGCCAGGTCTGGAGACAGAAAGTCTTGAGTTCAAATTTGGCCTCAGACATGTGTAACTGTATGACTCTGGGCAAGTCACTTAACCCCCATTGCCTAACCCGTATCACTCTTTTGCCTTAGAACCAATACATAGTACTGATTCAATGATGGAAGGCAAGGTTTAAAAAAAAAGATATCAGCAAAAATTTTCAAAATATATAGTAGATAATGATAGCTACCAATGTTCTTCCATCATTAAAGTTAGAAAGAATTATTACATGTGAAATACTTTAAAGACTGCATTTATATAGTAGTTTTGTAGTTTTCAAAATTTATTTGACTCTCCAAATAAAGTGATTTTTAATTTTATTTTAAAGTTCAAACACATTTGGATTGATCCATTCAAATGAAAGGACTGGACTTATTAACCTCTGAGGCCCATTCCAATATTAATCTATGAATTTAGGGTAGAATTCCCATTCAACAGAGTCAATTTAGGATACTACCATTGCTCACAATTCTTTAAAATTCTTCTTTTGGAATTGCCTTAAGAACTTAGAAAACATTCTTATTAATGCCCATTATTGGGCAACTGGGTAGTGCAGTGGAAAGAGCGTGAGCATGGAGTCTGAAGTCAGGAAGGCTCATCTTCCCAAGTTCAAATCTGGCCTCAGACACTAGCTGTGTGACCCTGGGGAACTCACTTAGTCATGTTTGCTTCAATCTCCTCATCTGTAAAATGAGTTGGAGAAGGAAATGGCAAACCATTCCACCATCTTTGCCAAGAAAACCCTAAACATGGTCACAGCTGAAACAATTCCATAGCAACAGATCTTAATGTTCCACAGGTGGATTTCCCTTTCAGAAAGAAGTCATTTGGGACTAAGTCTGATTAGTAAAGTTGGTGATAAAGCCAAGAAATATTGCTTTTGGTTAAAAATGAGACATATTTCAAATTTGGCCTCAGATACTTCCTAGCTATGTGGCCCTGGGCAAGACATTTAACCCCAACTGCTTAGTCCTTATAACTCTTCTACACTTGGAATTGATTATGTCAATTCTAACACAGAAGGTAAGGGGTTTTATTTTTTTTTAATGAGACATGCTGATGATTTGATGGCTTTTTCTTAGATGTCTCTTAGGGAAATTCTATAAATGCAGTGTAGATAGAATGGGAAAAAAAATACAAGTTCAGGGCAGATAGAGAGCTGAGTCTGGAGACAGGAGATCCTGGGTTCAATTTGTCCTCAGACACTTCCTAGTGTGACCCTGGGCAAATCCCTTAACCTCAATTGCCTCAAGTTTTACTGCTCTTCTGCTACGGAACCAACCCTTAGTATTGATTCTAAGACAAAATATACAGGTTTAAAAAAATACAAGTTCAAAATTCCAGTAGGTATGTTTATCAAGCAATGTAGCTGACTTAAAATTCCTTGTTCAGACTTCTTTGAGTGAATTGCTGTATTTTTTATTATGAAAGCAGCCACCTTTTTGGCAAGGCTAGACTGACTTCTTTTAAGGTGGCACAAATTACGTAAGGCCTTAGGAGTAGAATGGCAAAGATGAAAGGACAGAATTAGAATAGTATCTCCTGATCCTTTGCTGGTTAACATGTTGTTGACTTATTGGTGGAGGAAGTTTTAGGGCTAGGAGGATAAATAGAACTTTGCATTGGAAGCTAGACGCCTAGCATGACCTGTGATTCTATTTCACCATCTGACTAGCAACTAATTGGCAGCTAGATGATGAAATGGATAGAATACCAGACCTGGGTTCAGGAACATGTGGGTTCAAATCTAGTCTTTGACACTTAGCTGTGTGACCCTGGGCAAATCACTTCACCTTTGTCTACCTTAGTTTCCTCATTTGTAAAATGGGAATAATAATAGCACCTGACTCCCAGGTTACTTTAAGGATCAATTGAGATAATATTTATAATGTGCCTTGCAAACCTTAAAACTCTATATAAATGGAGTAGTTATCATCATCATCTAGTTAAATTTAGCAGAGGGATCATGGAATACCTTATTGGTTGCATTAGGCATGTCCATATGTGTTTGTATAGTCTCTGGGGGTGAATATTAGCACGTCCTTAAAGAGATATAATTTTTTGTCTAGACTGCTTACTTTGCAAAGCAAAGTTTAATCACTTAAGATAATAATTGTCCTTTAAAACTAATATTTCTGAAAGTTAATGTACCCTTATTATCGAAAGTAAGAATTTCATTAAAGTGATTTGTTTTTTAAAATGGTCCCCAGTTGATTAAATAAATTAAATCTAATTTCTAGCAGATGATTAATCTTTGAGGTTAATAATCTCTTTAGACTATTATTATCTCTTTGGGTATTCAGAGAACATGTTTCTGATGATACCAAATAAAAAACAACTTCCTTTAAAATGATTGTGGCTTTCATTCCTTCTGGAAATGTCATGCCTTGATTAAACTATAGCTAGTGAATTTAACCTTCTGTGTTACTTCATTCTCCTAGTCTTTATATCTACACTAGCAAGTCATAAATTATTTATGACCACGTTCCTAAAGGTTGATGGTGTGAAGAAAGTTATTTGTAAAGAGCAAATGCTCTACTGTGAATCCCATGAATTTTTGTATGGCCTAAGAATTTTTTTTTTAAACCCTTACCTTCTGCCAATACTGTGTATTGGCTCCAAGGCAGAAGAGTGGTAAGGGCTAGGCAATGGGGGTCAAGTGACTTGCCCAGGGTCACACAGCTGGGAAGTATCTGAGGCCAGATTTGAACCTAGGACCTCCTGTCTCTAGGCCAGGCTCTCAATCCACTGAGCTACCCAGCTGCCCCCTGGGCTAAGAATTTAAGATGAATCAACTCCCTATTTGTGTGTGTGTGTGTGTTTGGTTAGAAAAAGGTTTCTGGATCTGTTATTTCATCTATGTAGGGAACACAGCATGGAAAGAAGCTCCATCTGTAGATTAGCAACTTGTCTATAACTTAGAGTCTTAAAGAATTGCCTGAGATCCTAAAAGGTCCAATTTCTTCCCATGGTCACTCAACTAGTTCATGCCAGAAGCAAGAGATGAACCCAGATTTTCCTCACTCTCCTCTGTTTTGTTCTACTTCTTCAATATAAGCCAAAAAATGGTCTCTAGAGAAAATCAAGGAATTTAACTAAGAGAGTTGTTTTCCTCCTTCCCCTCTCTTTTTTCACAATTCTTTATTAGTCAACAAACATTTATTAGGCATCTAGCCCTGGATATACCAAAATAGGATCCCTGCCTTCAAGAAGCTTACTTTCTAATGAGTGAGACAACCTGCAAATATTTATGTACACACATGATTTATAAAGGGTAAATGAAAGATAATTTTAGAGGGAAGATACTAATAATGGGGGAGACTGAGAAAGACCTGTTGGTGAAGGAAGGATAAGCTGATTCTTTAAGGAGGCCAGAAAGATAATAGAGGCAAGGAATGTTTTTTTATTTTTTTAAGTGAGTCTTAATGAAAGACATAAAGCCAATTCTGTTGACACTTCATAGAACTCATTGTCAATCAGAACCACTCTTTGTGGATCTTATGTTAGACTGAATGGTTAAAGGGTTCCCTGAATATAATGCTAGATTTTGAAAATAGTATTTTTAAAAGGTATATGGAAGCAATTTCCATGAATTTTTAGCCTGTACTAGCGAAGTAGTTATAATGTAAAGGCCATGAGAATCTTTAACCCAAAAAATTATTCTGGTGTTGAACAAGAGAGCATATTTTTACTATTATATGTAGAAGACAGATAACGTAGATATATAAAGAGTGGGCATGATGTGGAAGGTAAGTGAATAAGAGGCAGGTGGCTAAGAAAGAGTAATAACAGTGGTGGACATGTGTGGGTACAAGGCTGCTGTTTGGAGATGGTCTCCTCTACCCCTTGGGAACATTCTTCATCCTCCAGTTTAGACTGAAAACTGTGCTTTAGCTAGTGTGGGTAATTCTGGCCTAACCCATATCTATCGACCTTTTTATCTAAATGAGCGTAGTAGAAAAAATCTCTAGGAAGAAGAAGTAGAACTCCTTTGCTAAAATATTTTGGTTTTGTGTGTGTTTGTCACCTGGTCTGCAGACAACTCTTCTATCATTAAGGTGTCTTTGAAACAAAACAACAGAGCCTTGGCCCTTGCCCTAAGTTCTGAGAAGATGCTCAGTCAGAAGCTTATAGAAGACAGGAAGCTTCTGATGAAAGAAATAGAGGTATGGATGTTTAAGAATGCCAGGCTCCGGAGAACCATCTCTTACATGGTAGGAAATCAAGAAGTCTTTCCCCTTGTGTTTTGTTTGATTCCTGGAACTTAAGCAATATACAATATGGGGGCATCCAACTTTTCTCTTGGGAAATAATAATAATTAAGGGCTATAATCAGACTAGAGAGTCAGCCTTAGCATCAGGAACACCTGGACTCATCTTCTTTGTACATATGTGTAAATCATCCCCCCAGTGCTCTAGTCATTTCTTCAAGAATACATATATATGAGAGAGAAAGAGATACACACATATGTGTGTAAAAATGAATAAAATACACATAACATGTACAAATAGGCATTCACACATGCATATGATGTCCATGATATATGTATACACATAATGTATATAGTTATATATATATATATAAAGCATGGATACATTTGTATATACTATATTAACATCTATATATAAGGGTCAGTGAGAATTTCTGAGTATTCCTGAGTTCTCAGTGAGAGGCTCTATCCATCCAGTCTCCTGCATTTTGCATTTCTTTTGTTCTTAGGAATTCCAAAGAATGTGTCCCCTTTAAGTAATTTCGTTAATAAATCCAGGGGAAGAAGGTTCTTTTCCTGTGTAGTGTTCCCCATCAAGTGAGGATGGGGAGGGGTGGATAGTTTGATGGACTATCTCATAATTAGCAATAAGAGATGTCTTGGGATGTTTGGGGTGGGTGGGTAGGGCTGAATAATGAGCTCCTAAAGGTGTATTTACTGATCTGTGAGGTGACTAAGCTTCAGGGTCATGGAGAGGGCCATTGACCAATGTCACTTTATTGGTTATGATGCCAAACTAATTAATAAACCAATATAATCAATAAACTGATATTCTTACCCCAAATCAGTCTCTTGAGATCATTTTAACCATAACATGCATTTTGAAGTATACATATGCATGCAGTAATATAGGTATGTTAATATACACTTCATATACTTACACAATACACAGAAACTGCATATTAATACATAAAGTATGTACATACCACCCACAATACCTCCACACCTACATGTATACAACATTATACACACACTCATGCATACACATATATGTATGTAATTTTGAGGCCAGATCTCCCTATCTGACTAAAAATGCCACAGTTATTCATAAGCCCTGAACCCAGTGTGGATAGCCCAGAGGCTCCTTTTTCAACTTGGGCAACTTCACTCCCCCTTAGCAGCCTGATGACCCCAGAATTCTGTGTGCTCTGGTACTGGAGCTGCTGTTTAAGCCTTTGCCTTCAATGACTTCATATCCATATGACAACCGAAGATCTAAAACTTGATAATGTAGTCAGGAGCACCCATGCCATGGATTTCTTTCTTTCTTGTGTGTGTGTGTGTGTGTGTGTGTGGTTAAATTCACCAGAAGAACTCATATGGCAATTAAATAGAACTATTTAGGAAGCTTTTTCAGGGTACAATGTAGCTAGACCAGCTAGGTCACTGAATACTCACTGTATACTAAGGGCTGCAGGGATAGAGGCATGAGTCCTGGTTTTGGAGTCAGAGAATGTAGAGAAAGCAGAGTTTGGTGTCAATTTAAATGTTATTGTGATCCTGGATCAGTTCCAGAATCTCAAAGAAGGACATGATCTGCTGTAGTCAAGAAAACTCTTTGTCATTTTCCATTTTAAGTACCTCAGAGATGAGTCATACATGGATGGAAGCGAAATCTTCCAGGCTTCTATGTGGTCTCCAGGAGGGACACTGGGAATGATCCCTGGGGGTAGGGGAAGAGAAGACCCCTACCACAAAAAGATTAAGAGTGCTGGTCTTTAAGATCTGAACTTATGGCAGTTGCGATCTTGACCTAGTCCCTCACTGACTTGGCTTTCAAGATAAATCAATGTAGAGTTTACTATATGGTTATATTTTATATAAGAAATTTTTATCACCAGTAATTTTTCAATGGGATTAATCCATTCTCTTCTTTTATGCAGAATAAAATCCTCATAGAATTGGAAGCATATACAAGTGCCAAATTCCAGTGTGCAATTAGAGAGAGTGATCCTTTTACGGTAAGTGCTTATTGTCTGAGCATCACCCAAGGGAACTGTGCTTAGAAATCCATTACTTGTTTGTAATATATTCCAATATACAGTGCTCTGCTGTATGAGACATTAGATTATACTGTGGGCCAGATTGTCTCTTTCTTCTGGGGATACAGGGCATCTCTCTATTACAACATAGAAAATCTTTTTCATGTGTAATATCCTTGCCCATTCTCTTCTTAACCTCTTGTTTCTTGGTACTGTTGCTTATAATATTACCACACCCAAGATGGACCCTCTTTCTCTACCTGACCAACTCCTTTCTTTGAAGGTTCTCCCTTCTTTTTTTTTTTCCTTCAAGGCTCAATTGCAACCTCCTCTATGAAACCTTCTCTGGTTTAAAGGTCATAAATTTAGAACCAGAAAGGACCTTTAAGGCTGTTTAATTTAATCCCTCCATTTTATAGATGAGGATCCAAGTCCCAGAGAACTTGGATTCACATAAAAATCATACGGCAGATTGGCAATTCAATTTGAGGTCATCTGACTTCAAATCTTCCAGCTGAAGTGATCTCTCCTTGAAATTTCTGGATTTCTCATTTCTACTTATATGACTATCCTCTGTATCACAGTTCTTTAAATATTTACTCTCCTTAGATTGTAAGCTCCTTAAGAAGTGAGCCTGTCATGTGTCTTTGTATTCCTAGCATATATATCTTATATATGGTAGAAATTAATGAATGTCTATCGAATTGAATTGTCCCAATTGTTATACTTAGTTATCAGTCTCCATGACCAGGGGCTTGCCCAGTCTTTAAACCAGGGGTTCTTGACCATTTTTGTGTTATGGAAACCTTTGGCAGTCAGTCTGCTAAAGCCAACAGACCTCTTCTCAGAATAATTTTTAAAATAATATTTCCCCACTCTATTACATATAAAAACAATGTTTTTAACAGTCATTTAAAAAAAGTTTTGAGTTCCAAATTCTCTCCCTTCTTCTAACCCTCTGGTCTCCCCCTTTGCTGAAATGGTAAGCAATATGATATATATTTTAATGTGTAATCATGTAAAACATTTTTGAGAAAAATATTTTAAAGACATAAAATACATAGAATCACAAAGAAAATAAATTATATTAAAGTGCATCTATCAAAAGGCAGTAATTAATTAATTTTAACCCTTACCTTCTGTCTTAAAATTGATGCTAAATATTGGTTCTAAGATGGAAGTGCAGTAAGGGCTGGGCCACTGTAATTAAGTGACTTGCCCAGGATCACACAGCTAGAACTGTCTGAGTCCAGATTTGAAACTAGTACCTCTTTTCTCCAGACCTGATACTCTAGCCACTGAACTCTACCTAGCTGCCCCAAATTATATTATTTTAAAACACGTCCATTGGCCTTTGGTTAAAAGTCTCTGGTTTAAAGGGTGACAGAAATAAGGAGGACAAGAGTTTGGGGATCTAAAATCCCAGTGTTCAATCCCCCTCTGAAATTCCTGATCCATTAGGAAGAGGTGTCCTTGTTGGAAAGTGCTGAGTGTGCCTGATCAATGACGAGTAAGTGCCCTTTTAATCTAAAAGTGGTGATAGAATAGCAGGCAGGGTGAGGCTAAGCAGGTAGGGCCACACAGATAAGATTGAACTACGTCCCAGCTTAGGAGAATAAGCCTGACCTTGGACTGATGATGCCTTAGACTCTGCAGGAATTGACACAAATTCTAGTCCTTGATATTTGCTTTTCTCTCAACCTCTCCCACTAAGGATTATGACCTTTCATCTTTGCTCTACTGCCAAGATATCCAATGACTGGCCCAGCCTACTAAATATCATATATATTTATATTTTAAAACCCTCACTTTCTGTCTTAGAATAGATATGAAGTATTCCATAGGTAGAAGAGTGGTAAGGGCTAGGGAATTAGGGTTAAGAGACTTTCCCAGGGTCACACAGGTAAGAAATGTTTGAGACCAGATTTGAATCTAGGATCTCCTGTTTCCAGGCCTGACGTTTTATCCTCTGAGCCACCCAGCAGTCCCTGATATCATACTGTTTTGCTCATGAAACTAGGCTTTCAATCTAGAGACGGATACTTGGGTTCTTTTGGCCACTTTGCTCAGATGCGATAGAGAAAATAGGTCATGTGGTATTATTCATTAAGGCCAGTAAGTATTTATGAAACACTTAATAGTTTCAAGGAACTGTGCTAAGCACCGAGGATGGGGAAAACCCCCCAAAATACAGTTCCTGCCCTCAAGGTAGATACAAGATATATAGGAGGTAATCATAAAGAGGAAGGCAGTTGAGGAATGGAGGAGGGAGGAAGAAAACTAGACAAAGCACTCTCGGAAGATGAGATCTGAGCTGAGCCTTAGAGAAATTCAGGAAAACTAAAAGAGATTGAAGTGAGAGGGCAAACCAGTCTCGTTATGAGAGATAGTTAGTGTCAAAGACTGGAGATGGGAGATGGAAAGTTGGGTTGGTGGAACTATAAGTAGGCCAGTGTGGCTGAAGTTTAGAGTGGGGAGAAGGGAGCAAGGTGTCCAAATACTAGAAAGTTGGAAAGGCCAGATTATAAAGACCTTTAAATGCCAAACAGAGGCATTTATATTTGATTTTGGATTTATTAGAGAGACCCTGAATTAAACCATTTAGAAGACTATTTAAATGCTTGTAAAGACTACTGCAATAATCCAGGTGAGAGATTATGGGAGCCTGATCTATAGGGTTATGACTTTATGAGCAGAGAGAAGATGACATTTACAGGAGAAAATGTGAAGATAAAAATAAAATTGATGATGAATTTGAATATGATTTATCTGAATTGGTAATTTCTGAGGAGGATGAGCTCTCTCCTGAAATAGAATTGGAACCCTGATAGGACAAGAAACACATTCTAGGGAGTTCCATGGTGCTCTGAGAAACTAAGTCTTACCTAGGGTTGCATAGTTAACAAATGAGTTTGCTTGAGATCTTCCTAAAAACTTCTTTCCCTTCCGAAGCCCCATGCTTTCCAATATCTGGTCAAGGAGAGTGAGTCTAAGACAGAGGTTAAGTAAGGATCCTATGTTTTTATTATTTTTAATTCATAAATTTATGTCAAATGTTTCCTAATTTTGTCCAATTAAGCTTCAGTTTTACAACCAGATTCTGTCTTTATGCAGTACTTGGAAATTATCTGCTGTGAATAGAGTAGAATGTAAGATTTTTTAAAGCAAAGACTGTTTCCTGGTTTATTTTATCTTCATATATCTGGCACATAATAGGAATTTCATAAATGTCCAGTTGTCAAAGTGCCAGAGGGGTAGGATTTGAAGCCAGGACTTCTCAACTTCAAACCCAACACTGTCTATTATATCAGATTGTTCTGTATTCCTTTGATCTCCAGGGAAGGTAATTTTACTAAAGCAGAAAAAGAAAACAAAAGTTTTAACAAAGATATTTATCTATCTTAGAAAGTTCCCATGAAAATTCCCAAGGTCTGTCTGGGAACTGATTAGTTATGAGACAATCTCTAATTTAAAACTGATCCATATTCAAAGTATTGCTCACTCTTTCCCTTCATTTCCTCACCACTAGAATCCTTGATGCTATTCTCATGTTTCCATAAGTGTCACTGTTTATAAAACCTAAGATGGGTTCAGTGAGGAATTCAGTGGTGGTGGAAGAATTGTGATTGATATATACTATCTTTTCTCAAATTTACATGGATTAGAAAGATCAACATAGCTTGCTTCAGAAATCATAAGTTTATACCATTTTGAGTCTAAAATGTTCAAACAAAATAAATCTGTTAATAAATACATTAAACATAAAAAGTATTGCCAAATGTTATGAAATCTTAGATAAGGAGCCAAAGACTTAAGGGGCACAGGTGATATTTTCATGATCATCACCCATTGAAGAAAAAGGAATGCAGAAGAGAAAAGCAGATTTGGGAGGTTTGGTTAAGAAGATGATATCTGAGAATGGAATTTGGATTTCTAAACCACAGTCTAAATTATAGGAAGGCTTAGGGGAATAGTATACTGAGCAAGGGCAAGTAAGATAGTATTTTCCTGGAAAATCACAAATCTGATGACATGAACTTTAAAAATAAAGGAAGATGGAAAAAAACTGCCGATGTATATTTACCAAGTTAAATAACATTTGTGCCATCAGAAAGAATGAAAGCACTTGAGATATCCAGTAGTTCACAGGGGACAAGATCTGAGAATGAAATCATTAACAAAATCTCATGGTGTCAGATTTCTATAAACAAACTCAGAAAGTATGGGTATCAAGAAAAATGAACTAGAGCTCTTATTGCAGGGAAGCAAATTTGACCTCAAAGGTATTACTGAGACTTTGGTGGAATAAGATCCATGCCTGGAATATGGTACTGGAAGGGTATTTAAAAATCAACAAGCATTTATTAAGTACTTACTATGTCTACCAAATTGTTAGGCACTGAGGATATGAAAAAAATGGAATAATCCTTACCCTCAAAAAAGCCTGAATTCTGTCTAGCAATAAGTGATTAGGCAATCTCTAATTTCTGATTGATCCATCATGAATGCAGAAATGCAAAGGCATGAAAGATGGAGTATCACATGTGAAAAATAAGATTAATTTTTCAAAATTCTAGAGTTTGTGAAGAGGAATGAGTTATAACATGACCCGAAAGGTAGGGTAGAACCAAGATATGATGGGCTTAAGCAAAAGAAGACAGAGTTGGAGGTTAGAGTAGCATTGTGTAGTAAGAAGATACTCAAGGAAATCTCAGAACCAGAAAGAAGCACATAAAAAGCATCTCAGTAAGGGTCAATAGAGGCAGAAATAGAAAGTGTTATTGTCAAGAGCATACTATAGGGGGCTTCTAGGTAGCTCAGGAGTTTGAGAGTCAGGCCTAGAGATAAGAGGTCCTGGGTTCAAGTCTGACCTCAGATACTTCCTAGTTGTGTGACCTTGGACAAGTCACTTAAACCCCATTGCCTAGCCCTTACCACTCTTCTGCCTTGGGTTGATTCCAAGAGAGAAGGTAAGGGTTAAAAGAAAAAAAAAAGAGAATACTATAGATCACCTAGTCAGGAGCAAACAGAAGAGAGTTCCAGAAACAGTCAGACAAAGAGGCATACTATGGTAGTGTTGGAAGGCTTCAATTATCTACCCTCTGTTAAGAATCTCTCTTCCAAAAGCAGAGGAGCCAATAATTTACTAACACTTTAATAATAATTTTATCCTTCAAAAAGTGAAGCAACCAAAAAACAGACATTTTCCTTCTGGATCTGATTCGAACTAATAGAGAAGGTCTAGGTGCTAGTGTGGAAATTATGGGAATCATGGATGGGTAGGTAAGTGAGTGATGAGCAGGAAGGGTCCACCACTTTTTAGATTGTGATTGAAAAAGAGATGAAATCTGAGAGTCCAACATGTACTCTAGACTTGGAAAATGCAGTTTTCAAAGGGTTCAGAGAAAGGACAAGTAGGAGTCTAATAATTAAAGATTTATAGGAAAAGTTAGCCTAGGAAGAATGGAAAACCCCAGAATGGAATTCTAAGATAAAAAAAGAAACAATTTCAATAATGCTCGTTTCATTGAATCATTAAAGAAAGTTAATAGAATTTCAGGCTTCATTAAGAAAGACATTCCTTCCAGCAATAAGAAAATACTCCCTTCAGTGGATTCTATTCTCATCAAATCACATTTGGAATACAGCATTCAGTTCTAGGGATTGCACTTTTGGAAGAACTTGGACAAGCCAGCCAGAGACTATCTTGGGAAGAGCAATTAGGATGCTTGAAAGTCTTGGTTCTCTTCCATTGAAGGAGATAGGAATGTTTAGGCTGGAGAAGAAAAGACCTGGAGGTGCTGGGAGATAGCTGCTTTCAAGTATTTGAAGGGCTCTCATGAAAACGTGTTCTATTTGGTCCTAGTAAGAAGAGCAGTGAGTGGAAACTACAATAGAGTAAATTAGTATTCAATATAAGAAAAATTACAATTAGAACTATCCAAAAGTAGAATTGATTTCATTGGGAGGTAATGAGTTCCCTTGTAGAGGAGGTCTTCAAATAAAGCCTTGATGAACATTTACCAACCATCTTTATTCTGGTGTGGACTGGACTAGATGTCTGCCTCTTTCTAACAATTTAGCAATTCTGGGAAAACAGGACCATTTATATGTGATAAATATCTTATTTCATTGGCTTTGATAGAGTTTATTTCATTATATTTAACCATTTCATTAAACAAAACAAACTTAGCTTCTAAAATGTTATAGTTCCTTTCTTTTCAATCCACTTCCCCTGACCCTTGCTATATCATGCAAACAGCCTGGCATGTGATCTGTAGCTGGAGTTTATAACTTAAATGAGATTCTTATCTCCTAGGAGAATGTTCTACTGTTCGCCAACATCCTTTTGCTTATCCTTTTATCATTTCTGTTTTTGTTGTCTTTGTTTAAGTTGGCTCATTGCTTTTTGTAGATTTCAGAGGAAATCAGTGCAGAAAATTGGATCACTGATGATAATGCAGACAAGCACAGGAACAGTTCACCAAGTAGGTAGGTGTGAAAAGTCAAATCTTTATATTTTTAGGTTAGCATCACTGTTCATATTCAGTGGCCTTTTTTTCTGTTTTAAAGTTCCTTGATCTCTCTATAGTATCTTATTCTGGTGACTATCATCTTCTCATACTTAAAAGTTTCTCCTCCCTTGGCTTTGGTAATATTGTCATGTCCTGATGCTCTTCCTCACTCTTACTGAGACCACTCCTCTTCTGTTTCATTCTTTGGCTCTGTTTTTCCTCTCCTTCATACCTGACTTCCTCTCCGGATTTCCCTATTTTTATTGATAGTATGTACCATCATTATTCCATTTATTCATTTTCAAAATGTAGAGCCTTCATCAACTTCTCTTCCTCCCTTTGTTTCTGTATCTTGTTAGTCATAGCAACTCATTAATTGCTCCTTAACAGCTTACTCCTTTCTGTCTCTCCTTTAGTCCCATTACTCTCACTACCATCAGTCTACTACCATCTCTTATCACCATGAGCATTGTCTACTGCAATAGCATAGCTGGTCTTCCTGCTCCCACTCTCTGTCCCCTCAACTCCTTCTATGTATTGCTATCAAATTAATATTCCTCAAATTTCTTCGTCCAATGCCTTCAGTGGTTTCTTATAATACATATCTTGGAGCTAGACAGCTCAGTGGATGGAGTGCTAGGCCTGTAGTTCAGATGTGACCTCAGATACTTCCTAGCTGTGTGACTGGACAAGTCACTTAACTCCAATTGTCTAGCCCTTATGGCTCTTCTGCCTTGGAACTGATACTTAGTATTGGTTATAAGAGGGAAGGTAAGAGTTAAAAAAAAAATTAGCCTGATATTCAAGGCTAGTACACTTTTTATATATGTTACCAAGACACTTGCTTTTCTTGTAATTTGAGTCATGATTTACATGGTGTTTTTAAAGTAAATAAGTAAATAATTTCTGTTTTCCAAGGATTCAAAGCAATATAAGATAAGCAACTTTAACTTTAAAACAAATACTGAAAATTGAAAAGACAGTAGCTTGTGAGCTCTGCATTTTGTTTTCTCAGTATATCTATGATAGTCTTATTCTTTAGCTGATTGAATTCCATTCAATGTCCCATTCCAAAGCTTGGTTTCTACTTAATAGTGATGGAGAAATCAATTTAAGTATTTTTTTTACTCTGTGCATTCCAGAACCACTGCAGAATGAAGTGCATCATATTTTAAATTATGTTCCTGGCTATCTGGTAAAACCTGCTTTTCTTATTTCAGGGCAACCATGTTATCGCTGAAGGATCTTATCATTAATGTGGAAAATAGCAAACAGCCAGATGATGGCCTCAAAGATCTCTTCCTTCAACAGACAAAAAGTCCCAAAATGCAATATCACTTGGGGCTGGAGGAACCTTTGAATTCAGATAGAGGTTGAGTGAATTGAAAAAGTAACAAACAAACCAAAGCATCCTTGTTGAAATCCAGTGTATTTTTATTTACTTATTTACTGTTCTCTCACTTCTTTTTCCTCAATATGTTTACAATAATCTATGGCATAATATATGCCCCAAATTTATAAGAACAGGCAATTATTATTAACAAGATAGTATAAATACTCCTTCTAGCTCTAAATTTATGATCCTATGTCCCAAGGTTGATTCACTTCCAAATTTTTTTAAACCTTTACCCTCAATCTTAGAATCAATACTGTGTATTGGTTCCAAGGCAGAAAAGCAGTAATTACTAGATAATGGAGGTGAAATGACTTGTCCATGATCACACAGCTAAGAAGTATCTGAGGTCAAATTTGAACCGAGGACCTCTTATCTCTAAGCCTGGCTCTTAATCTACCAAGCCACCTAGCTGCCTCCCACTTCTAAAAATTTTAAATGCACCAAATGCATTTGACACATGGAAAGGAATTTAGAAGAAGACACATCCAAACAATTGGTTTTGGGGAGATTTCTATTTGAACTGGAAAGGAAAAGACAACAAGAAGCAAGCAATGGACTGAAGAGTACCCAATCTTCACATTCCCACTGGCCAGTCCAACTCTGGATTAATCTCTGCATGAGGAAGATATAATTCAATCTGTTTGTTATAAAGGATTCTATTGCCACATGTGCTGGAAAGGTGAAACATCTGTATTTTTAAGACAATGATCACAGAAAAGAGAGCAGGACCAGCCTTGGAGTCAGGAAGTTGTAGCTTCAGCTTCTGCTTCTGTGACAAAGGATCATAGATTTACAGCTAGAAGTCCTCAGAGGCCATCGAATCCAACTCCTTCATTATACAAATAAAGGAACTGAAAATTAGAACAGGAAGGAAACTCAGAGATAGAGCAATCTTTCCATTTTGCAGATGAGGATACTGAGGTTTAAGGAGGTCAAATGACTCAAAATTACATAATTAATAAGAGGCAGAGGCAGGATTTTAATCTAGTGTATAATTCTACACTAGAATTATAAGCTTCAGACAAGTTATTACTCTATAATGGTAGAAGGAATGTCAACACTGGGAGTACCCTGTAACCTATGACATCAAAGCTCCAAACTCCCTGCCCCCTAAAGGAAAATATATTAATGTTCAATATGTTAAAGGCTTCTACTTAGTGAGAAAGGAGAAGATACACTACTCTTCTGTCAGTTAAGGTTACTTCCAGTAAATGAAATGTATTTTGTTTTTCTTTTTATAGAAAGTAAGCAGGTGAATGCCATCAGTATCTTGGAATCTGAATTGGCTGATGCTTTATCTGTGGCACAGGATGGCAAGATTGGGGAACCATACTATGAAGACAAGTCACCATTCTTGGCAAATATCACCCAAAGGAAGAAATGGTCTTCTTCCCCTTATATAAACTGTCAGATCAGAGCTGAGAATTTTGAAACAGACGTGTGCTCGAATCGTTTTTCCCGGTGGACCACTGGCCCTGGAAGTCCTGTAAGAGAAATGAATGGACAAGAAACTTGCACCTTGTCCTGGCTTTTTAATCCCCACTGTGATTCCAAGAGTGCTATCTCTCTACCTGAGGATACAATACTTTCTGGACAGCTACCAGAGGAAGTAATGGGTCTTCAGAATAGTACCCAATCTCCACATTCGCAATGGAGTAATGAGCAGGATAGACCAGTCACAACCTCGATAAAAGGTCAAAACAAAATTACCAGTGGTGCTGAGAAAGATGTTGCTTCATTTCTGGAAAGTGAGACGTGTATATTTACAGAACAAGAGACCCAAGACACAGTTGGAATCCAACTTATGAAAAATTCAGACAATAATAGCCAAAAAGAGACCCTGAGTTTTACAACACTGGATCCAGTGGCCCAGACATCAAGTAAATCAGCACTGATTCCATCCATGTTCCCCAAAGAGGTGGACTTTTTGGAGGAAAACCCACTCCCCACTAGAAGCAGACCTCCTGAGGATCAGCTTTACCATGCGAATGACAGCATGAGAAGACAAAGCAGGCAAACTTATCTTTACAGTGAGGTGTGTTCAAATAAACAAGAAAAGACAGCAACCCCTCCCTCTGAAAAGAGAAAGAAAACTTCTTCAGAAAAACAGATCGAAGAAGATATCCAGAGCCCAAATTCAAGTCATAAGCCAACTTGTAAGTCTCCATGTGGAAGATCTGACATGCAGCGATTATCTCAAAAGAATAAGGCCACTGACAAGCAGATGTTCTCAAATGAGCTAAATAAGGAAACAAAACAGATAAGAAACCGGATGTCTACTGATTTACACACTACTCTTAGCGAAGTAAATGACTACGGAGCCAAAAGCATGAATGAATCCGAAAAGATAGTGATAACTATGGACCAGCAGATCCCAAGTACAAATACAACCCTCAGTGGGGAAATACTGCAGAAAATCACTGTTAGGCCTTTGAAGCAGAAAATAAGCAGAAAGACTTATGACATTAAAGACCACAGAGAGGAAAATATGATTCCACTGGAATGCAACTCGAAGACTGATTCTCAGGAATCCCAGGAACCTCAGCACCAAATTAAAGGAAGCTGGGGGAAAAATGGGAAGGAAGGCTCATGGAATAGTCAAATGGAAGCTTCTACCTCAGATAATAAAGAAGCAAGCCTAGGGGATTCACTGAGTAAAAAGAAGCAAGGTCTGAAAAGCCATATAGGAAATTCATCAGTTCCTATACTGGCTTCCCACTCTGTGGAGTCAAGCTTAAATAACATGTATCATGTCTCTGTTGAGATTATGAAGAATATCCCAAATAGTGTGAATAAAATCCAGGCACCATCAACTGTTCTGGGTAATGCAACCAGACATATGTCACAATCAATGACCAAAACAAAGCAAGAGAATGTTCTTTTAGCCAAAGACCAATCCGATTTTGGAAGGAGAGGTGTTTCTGGGACTGTTTCAGGAGAGCATGAACCCTCAGAAGTTGGCCAAGTGATGCAGAGTGAACTTCATAATAGCCTTTCAAAAACAGAGAGAAACTTCTGCCAGAGGGCCACCAAAAAAATGGTCCTGAATAGTCCTAGGTCTTTGGAAAATTCTTATGTGACCTTATCCCCAGAGCAGCCTGTCAGGACTTGCCCTTCTCTAGAAGCCTTCCAAATTCTGGAACCCAATGTGGTCAGTGCCAGGGTTTCTGCTGGACTAGAAATCACCAAAGGGAGGGACTCCCCTTCTGACCCAAAAGATCATTGGAGTGTGGCAGTTGTTCCTAGAGGCTCTTCTCTGAGTAAAAAAACCCCAAGGAAAGGTAAGAAATGATACCAAGGAGCTTTGGACACATTTTTCAACACCTTGTTGCTTCATTGACATCTTTTTTTTCACAAAATAATCCAATAGCTCAAAGTAGCGCATTTGAAGACTTACAAGTTGGGTCACAACCAGAGTTTTGGCCCTGGTACACCTGTCCATTCATTTAGCAAACCCCTTGATCTCTGGCATCTGGACTGCCTACTTTTCTGAATCTGGTTTTGCCAAGGACCTTTGCTCAGTCCTTATGATTCTTGACTATGTAGCAGTTTTCAATGCTACTGATCGCCTCCTTTTTGGGGATATTTTCTTCTCTCTTGGTTTTCTTGGCAACTCTGTCTCTTGGTCTTCCTACCTATCTGATTGCTCTTCTCTCTCTGTCACTGGTATTTCATCTTCTTCCTATCCTTTAAGCTTCTATATCTCCCAAGATTCTGCCTTAAGTTTTCTCTTCTTTTTTCGATACTCTTGGAAACCTCACCTATTCTCATGGGTTCGATTACCAATTCCAAGTCTATAACTGTCAATTCTAGATATCCAGCCTTAATGTCTTTCTCAACTCAAGTCACACATCACTAATTGCCTGTTGGATATCTCCATTTGGAGGTCTTGGAGCCTAAAACTCAATATTAAAAATCACCCCTTCTCTAGATTTCTCCCCATCCAAACATGTCCCTCTTTCCGTTTGGAGAAGGAATATTATCTTCCCATTAACCAAGTTTTAAACCTTATTCTAAGGTTTGATTTTAAGAATATGATTCTCATATTCAGCTTTAAAAAAATCTTTTAGCCCTCATATTCAATCTTTTCCTACATCTTGTCAATTCCAGCTCCATAATAACAACAACAACAATAATAGCAATAATTTATATAGTGCCTACTATGTGTCAGGTACTATGTATGCTAAGTGGTTTACAAATATTATTTGATTCTCACAAAAATTCTATGAGGAAGGTGCTATTACTACCCCCATTTTACAGTTGAGAAAACTAAGGCAAATGTAGGTTATGTAGCTAATAAGAATCTGAAGCTAGAGGATCTTTCAAATATCCCTTTTACTCTACCCACTCAGCTAACATTTAATTTCAGGACCTCATCTTTACTTACCTGCCCTACTGCAATAACCTCAGGTCATTCTTTTCTCCAGTATTTCTTCTCCATACAGCCATCAAATTGATCCTCCTAAAGTATAAGTTAGAATTCCTAAAGCACAAATCTAACTTACCATGTTATTTCCCCACTTGACAAACTTCAGTGGCTCCTTATTGCTTCTGGGATCAAATTTAAACTCATCTATTTCATACTGAAAACCTTTCACCATCTGGCTTATTTTTCTTACCCACTTTCCAGGCAAACTGAACTACTTACTGTTCCTCTTTCCCAACATTCTGTTCCCACTGCCATGCTTTTGTATAGGCTGTTTATCATGTCTGGAGTATAGATCTATAGAGGCTGGTGGCAGAATGTTGAATTTGGGGAGTAGCTTATCACTGGATTTGGCTGGGATGTAGAAGTTGTGAATGAGATGTGATGTGAAACATCACCCAAGATGTCTGGCCAGCTCAAGAAAGGTAGCTCTGAGCAAGAGTGCAAAGTACCTTGAATGTCAGGTTAAGAATTCTGTATTTTATCCTAGAGACAATACAGAATTAATGAAGGATTTTCAGTAGGGATGGCACAGTACCAGACCTGGTCCTAAAGAAGATTATGATAGCAGCTTTAAGGAAGATAAATTGGAGAGGGAGAAAGACTAGAGATGGAAAGTCCAAATTAGGAGACTATCATAAAAACTAGGTGGCGAGGTGATGAGGCTTTGAACTAGGTAATGGATATGGCAGGAGAGAAAGCGTGATGGTGGTAAGAGATGTTGGAGAAGTAGCCAGGTGGTATGTTGGGTAGAGTTCTGGAGTTGGGAGTCAGGAAGACCAGCTTTCATTTCTAAGTGTTTAACAGTGAAGGGGAAGAAAGATGTTTGATGATAGCTTAAGGGAAGGCAGGATCAAGAGAGTTTGTTTTGTTCTGTTCTGTTTATAAAAATAAGGGATACCCGAGCATGTTTTGGGCAGTGGAGGATGAGCCAGTAACTGCAAAGAAATTGAAGATGAGGGTCAAACTCCTCAAAAAGATAGGAGAGACTAGGTTCAAGGATATGAAGAGTTAGCTGTGATAAGAGAGATGGCTCCCTTTTCTTTAGATGTGGGCACAGAGGAGATGAGAAAGGTAATGAGGTTTTCCGTTGAGGAGTAGGGAATCTGAAAAATAGCACAAGGCAATTAGAGGCCAAAGTTTGGGGGTCCAAGTAGCTTTTACTCTTGCACCTCAACCCCATCTAGAATCCTTTATTCTTTTCATCCCTGCTTCCATCAGCTGGGTTTTTATTATCATTCCTTAAAGATGGATCTTATTATTTCTGCACTGTATTTAACAGAGTTACTTGTCCTTTGTCCTTCATGGATATCTGTTGGAATGGATCATCTCATGCATGTGGATTTTTGTCTCCCCAGAACTCCTCTGTCCTGTATTATCTCTATCACACTATTTGGCAATTTAATAAATACTGTTTATTCTTTATAAAGTTGTATATATATGTGTGTGTATGTGTGTGTGTGTGCAAATGTTTCATTGTAAACTTCATTTGGATTCATCATTTATATGTCATGTGTATATAAATATGTTTAACACACACACACACACATATTTCTCCTACAAGATTTCAAACCCCGTCAGGACAGAGACTTTGTCTTGTGTTTTTGGCATCTGCTAAAATAAGAAGCAGACACAACAACAGGGCATAAAATGGATAATCAACAGACTTCTTGCTTTCACCAAGTTACAATCCTTCTCCTTAACTGATTCTATAATGTAGGAGTCCAGGTATATACTCATCTTGATAACATTTATGGGGTGCTCAAAAAGCTGACTCATATAATTTCTAATGATTGGTTTCTGTCAAATTCCTAGCCCTTTGCTGAGGCTACACTCGGGAAGACTGACTTACTATCTCACAACTCACATCTGTATCCAACAAGCCCCTTTCTGAGTGTTTTACCCACCAGGAACTTTTGGGAAGCTGCTGGACGGCTTCACATAAATTAGTTTTCATTTGTTTTGGAACCATCAGTTTGTGACTCATAGATTATATGTGTTCTTTATATGCACCCAGACGGATTCTGGAGTGATTCTAGAACCATGTTGAGGCGTTCATCGAGAAAGAAAGAAAATCTTATTAGCTACCGAGAGCCGCGGCTCAATTGGTAAGTTTTATGTCACGGCTTATCTCAGTCTTACAATGCCTGAGCTTTTGTCAGTCATTCTTATTTTGAAAGTGGCTGGCATTGTCACCTGCCTTTGGATGTTCCCACTTTTTCTAGTGAAGTCCTCTTTTCGAATCAGTCCAGGTTTCCATAATCCTGTGAAGGTGTTCTTTCTACTGTTCTACTGCATGGTTATTACCTCTGGGATCTGTTTCTTCCCTCCACACTATTGTCTAGTGCCAGATATGTCACTACAGATTGAGACTGTACATAAATCGACTCCCCATTATGATGATTTTGTTTCCTTCTGTGAGGTAAAAGCAATGATTATGGGGAGAAATTCAGGAGTTTCTAGAAGACTTGTAGACCAGAGTTGCCCACAGCTGGAAGGCAGCTGCCCCTTAGGAAAGCTGAGGTTCACCAGCCTGAGAAATCTAGTGGATAATAACAGGGGCCCTAACAAGGATCATTGACCTTCCTTCTTGAGGAAAGAAACATCTCTCTGTGGTCCAAGCTGTCGGGAACAAAATGATCAAACTGTGGATTATTATCTGCCATTTATTATATTGTTCAAGAAACTTATTATACTGTTTAAATCTGACCAGAGACTGCTTGCACTAAGAAGAATGTCATATTAGCCTCATTAACTCTCCAGGAATTTGGGGGTTCCCCAGGTCCTAGAGCCACACAAAGCATTCTTGTTTAGGATCTCCAAACCTAGGCTTTTTTTTTTTTTGGTCCACCCCAGTCTTGTTTTGGGTTTCTCCAAATAGATTGACTTTCGCTCACTGATAGATATATCAAACTACCTTTCTCCTGGGGACTACTTACTGTCTATGTGGGTCCACTCAGGGAAATGTCCTTATACTTCTGTCTAAATTCTATATAACGGAAAGCTTTCAGGGCCTAGGCCAGAGGGCATTACGCCACTTTTCTTGCTCCTTACTCTTTTTTATCAAGTGACCTAATACATTTCTTTCTAAAACTAAAAAGGAAAAAAAAGGCAGCTAGTCATCATTTTCTTAGCAAGGCAGTTTATCACAGACAAGCAGGAATATGTGGACTTTTCAATGAATTTGAATGATTTACCATCATAGCATTTCATGGGAAGCCACATGACATATATATAGAGAAAGCCTTGAAATTGGGAGGAACTGGTGTCAAGCTTTGCTGCTGCCACAAACTATATGGATTTATGCTGGAGCCAGGTCAGCCTGGTTCATGAGTGCCTTTAGTGTGAACATTTACATCTTGGAAATGGGCTAACCCCACAAATCTGGACTTGATATAGTATTTTATTGATTGCCTACATTTAAGAAAATGATGGAGAAAATGTTAACAATTCAGAGTAAATTTTTCTCAGGGAAGAAGGTTGGTTATTAAAACATTTAACAGCATATCCCTGCTTGTGTTTCTAATCAAGTCTCTTACCCTCTTAATACTCTAGGCAACTCTGTTAAGATTTTAAATTGAGGAATAGTTGTGATCTGCATTGATAATTAATTTATTTACCAATTATAGGTAATAATAAATTTCTACCCAAGTTTTCTGAAATTATATGCTCCAAATTATCTTCCTTCCTCCCTTCTCTTCCCCCTCCCAGAGCTGGAAAGCAAATGGATTTGGATTATGCATGTACTATCATGCAAAACATTTTCATATTGTTCATTTTTGTAAGTAAATAATCATATAAAACTAACACCCCCAAAACCAAAACCCAAATAAACAAGTGAAAAATTGTATACTTTCTTCTGCATTCTGGCTCCAACAGTCTTTCTCTGGAGGTAGATAGCATTCTTTGCCATAAAAGCCCTCAGAATTGTTCTGGATGGTTGTATTGCTGGGAATAGTGAAGTCTATGCATTGAGAGGGATTTATCTTACTGAGTGCTAACTACACCACTGAGATCATAGATCCAGGCCAAACTATTTCATAGATTTTTAGGATTAAGATCTAAAAGGATTCTTGGAAATAATCTAATCCAGCCCTATTACTTTTCAGGCAAGGAAACTGAGACAGAAAGGGGATGTGATTGCCCATGGTAACACAGCTAGTAAGTAGTAAAGAAATTGAACCCAGGTTTAGTACTCTTTCTACCACACCATGCTACCAAAAAGGTAGCCACATCTAGGCCATCTCGGCAAAATATCTGAAGTTTGACAAATAATTTCCAGCTAAGTTTTTAGGTTTAGTTTGAAAGCTAAGATATTGCCATTGACTTGTTTCAGAAATGTTTAACTCAGGGGGCAGCTGGGTAGCTCAGTGGATTGAGAGCCAGGCCTAGAGATGGGAGGTCCTAGGTTCAAATTTGACCTCAGACACTTCCCAGCTGTGTGACCCTGGGCAAGTCATTTAACCCCCATTGCCAGCCCTTACCATTCTTCTACCTTGGAACCAATACATAGTATTGATTCCAAGATGAAAGATAAGGGTTTTTTTTTCTTTAAAAAGTGTTTTTAACTCTTTGTGACCCTGAGATAGGGATCTTTAAATAAATTTATTTAATTTAATATTAATTTTATTCAATACTTCTAAAATGTTAATTAAATTTAAAAATAAAATGTAAATAAATAAATTTAAATAAAGGCCAATAGGAAAAGAGAATGTCATTCAGAAATGATTTCCTTGCCCATAAAATCCACTGAATTAGAACTTTCTAAAAGGCATTTACAGTTTTCTGTATTAAAATAGTTTTCTCCCAGGAAAAAAAAACAGAAGAAAAATGATGCTTTTTTACTGTTCTACAGCAAATTGAGGCGTGGAGACCCATTCACAGATGCGCTGTTTCTACATTCTCCAGTAAACAAAAGAAAGAAAATAATGAAACAAAAGGAAAAGACATGAAATAGAGGAAGAGCTACAAGTGTCACAAAATTTAAGAATTTAAAAGACTTTAAATTTATTTTAAAAGTCATTTGACATTATAGATCTTGAGCCAGTGGTATTTTGAGTTTGATTATTTCTTCACTTTGTACTTTTAAACAATATAATAAAACCAAAGTTTAAAGTAAAGACAAATCCTTTAATTCTCAATTCTATATGAAAACTTAATTTTTTTGTTTTGTTTGAAGCTTCTCTTAGATATGGATGGATAGATAAGGGCACCTCATATATCTAAATATATTCAGACTAAATTTTTAAAAATAGTTATATTGGGGAAAACCAACATTTTATTATCATCAATAGATTTAACTAAAATTTCAAAGTGTTCATAACATTAAAAAATGGTTTTACCATCTACTATTATTTTTTTAAATTCAACTTGTTTTAGAGTTAATACTAAGTATCAATTCCAAGGCAGAAGAGCTGTAGGGGCTAGGCAATTGGGGCTAAATGACTTGACCAGGGTCATACACCTAGGAAGTATCTCAGGTTATATTTGAACCCAGGTCCTCCCAATTTCAGGCATGGTTCTCTCTCTCCCTGTGCCCATCCATAACTTTTTAAAAGTTTACATAAAATTTCTAAACAATCCCTAAGACTTAGAGGTCACATTCTAAAAATACTATAACCCCAAAACGCCAAGAGAACATCTTCATAAAATAAGTCCTTTGACAATAGGGACTTATTTTATATCCCTAGCATCTAGGATGATGTTCAGAACACTGTAGGTGCTTAATAAATGCTGGTTGATTGATTGGGATCTTATGCAGTCATCCTTTTATCTGTCCCTACAACCAGCCAGCAGGAATATATTATTCTCCAATGAATGATGGCACCCAGAAAACTTGATTTTCTATTCCCTCTTTCTCCTGGCAATCAGGACTCTGCCAGTTCTACAGTTTTAATGTCTTTATTAAGAGGTATTTTGCAGGGTAGCTGTTTGATGTTTTTTTTTTTTTAATATTGGAAGGATAATCAAAAAAGTATATAATCTATGAATTTGTAAGTTGCTAAACAAATCAATGAAAAAGCATTTCTTAAGCTCCTACTATGTGTAAAGCACTGTGCTATACTCTAGGTCTATAAATACAAAAGCAAAGTTCCTGTCTTCCAAGAGTATGTTCCCCCAAAGAGCTTCTCCTGTCATAGAATATAGGAAACAGATTATGGGAGTAATGTGAAATATGCCTTAGTCAGTAAATAGAACCAGTTTATGCTAGATGTACTTGCATATGGACCACTCATCAAGAATCACTGGGAGGCGGGAAGAGTTTATATTTTGACAAAGGACTCTCCTGTATCCTGGTGTCTCCCTCAATGATATTCCCTCCCAGAGAGTATATTTATATTGAGCAGCTGGTCACCATGTAGACCCACAGACCAGAGGTTGGAGAAAAATTTTCTAATGTTCTGTCCATTAACTCACTGGGCATGAACTTGACCCTGGACTCATCAAGGATAAACCAGTGGAGCTTAAGCTCCCACAAGTCCTACCAAACCAGAAAGATTTTGAGTATGGGTCCAGTGATGCACTACATGTTTGTCATTCAAGGACAAATTTAGTTAAGTTTACAGTCTCAATGCTACATTGGCCACAAGGTGATGAATTTTTTGGACACAATAATTCTTGAAACCAGTCTCCTAAATCATAAAGGAACATGATCTGTAGCCATGCAGGGAATTCCTGTACCAATGAAATCACAAGTGTATGAAGTACGATAAATGAAGATTATTCTTTTTTGTGGCAAACCTTTTCTTCTGTCTTAGAATACTGTGTATTAGTTCCTAAGAAAAAGAGTTGTAAAGGGTTGGCAACAGGGTTAAATGATTTGCCCAGTCACACAGGTAGGAAGTGTCTAAGGGCAAATTTGAACCCAGGACCTACTATCTCTAGGCCTGGTTCTCATTTTACTGAGGTACTTAGCTGTCCCTCAAATCCAATAAGTAAGATTTCAGTATCATCCTGTAATCACTAAGCTTTTCCTGAGTCTTTGAGACCAAATTTAGATGCATGAAGTAACCAGAGAAAAATGCAAAATAATCTAATACAATACCAAATTGTATATTATAAGGTCCAGATGCTATAAAGATCAGAGAGCAGAATACTTAAAGAAGATAGTTTATTCCTTCAAATATTTGAAAAGCTCTCATGTCAAGCCAAGTATATATCACTCATTTCTGATGTGATGGGCAGGAACTGTCCTAAGTATAGTACTAAGGCATACAAATATAAGCAGAAAGAAAATCAATCCATTCTAGCTTCATTTCTAATGGAAGAAGACAAAAAATGGGGGGGGGGGGCAGAGACAGCTCACTAGCACACAGGATAGAGCATCAGGCCTGGAGTCAGGAGTACCTGGGTTCAAATCTGGCCTCAGACACTTCCTGGCTGTGTGATCTTGGGCAAGTCACAACACCAGTTTCCTAGCACTTATTCCTTAGAACCAATACTTAGTAGATATTCTAAGGCAGAAGGATGGGGGGTGGGGTGGGGGTGGGGTAGAATCTGAAAAGGGAAGGCAGAAGAGATTAACATACCTGGTTCAGGAACATGGTAGATAAAAGTCCAGGAGAGTCAGGAGTACAAGCCTGGAGAGTGGAGATGGGGCTCTCCTCAAAACAGAGGTTCTGGGAAGAATCAGCCAATTACAGGGAGAGGTCACAGATGCTACTTCCAATGGACAAAGTCCTCCTCCATTATTCCTATTCTTATTCTTTTTGCTATTGCTATAACCTTGCTTACTCTTACTCCTACTATCATTTCTTCTCCTCTGGCCACTCCTTTTATAACTGCTCTTTCTATTACTAATATTATTCCTACTCCCATCTATTAATATTTCTACTCTTACTATTACTCCCACTCTTCTTACTATTGCCATTACTTTATTCTTCCTATTATTGCTATTACTCTTCCTACTATTTCTCTCTCTACTATTGCTGTTACTTTTCCTACTATTGCCATTACTTTATTCTACTATTGCTAATCCTCTTACTCTTCCTACTATTACTATTACTCTGCTCCTCCCAACTATTACTATCAGTCCTACTTCCTTTGGAAATCTAAGTAACAAAGTGACCCCTGATGTTGCAGGCAATTAATGAGCCCAGAAGCCACCTGATATATTTAAAAAGTGCAACAGTTATCCTGCCAGTCTCCTAGATTTCTTTGCAAATCAAGTTACAAATAGTATAAATAGTTTCTTGTTTGTTAAATGAGACCAGACTATAGAATACCCAGGACTCGTATGCCTCCCTCCTTCCTAACTCAGTAAAGAACTGACTGAGGAACAAAGGATTAGTTAGAGAAAACAATTTTACTGGGATATTCTCAACATGATGATTTCTATGATGTCAAACATTTGTGATGACAATAAGTAATTGTATTCCTTGGCTCCTTAAGACTCAGAAGAACAAAGACCATGGTTATTAGAATTTAATTTTAATTCCAATTACATTACAGTTCAGACAAAGACCAGGGTGCAGACTAGTGTTTAACAAAAATTCTAAAACATTACAGTTACACAAAAGAAATAAACAGGCTTGTAGGGGTCCAAAAAAGCAGCTTGTTTTATTGCACCTGGGTGAAATATGCCATTTTGGATAGCATAATCCTTATTGCACCACATAAGGAAAGGAGGACAATCTGCATGTCACCATTGTTCAAAAATCCTAACTCATGTGGGCACTGTTAAAAAAAGTTTCCATCTCTAAAATTCAACAAAAAGCTCTTTGTAACTGCCAAAGAAGCCTTAACATGGCTTCCTTACAGTCATGCTTTAACTCCTGATTCACACAGAAATCCACTTTTGTCAAGTTTATTTTCACATGATGCAATATCTGCTAACACCCGAACCATCCAGTGACCTGGTCCACAAGTAAGGCCAGGAAGGACGGAACATTAGGTCTTATTTATACTGATCTTACAACACAGTACCATGGCTACCGTTTCTCCTTTCGTACTTAATGTTCTTGATTTTGGTCATCTACTTCTGGGTACAAGGAAAAATGACAGTGAGAATAAAAACAACCAGAAAAAATCAGTTAGAAAGTAATTCCTTGGCTCTTGTATATATAAAAAAGTTCTCCAGTCACATTAAATGTGGCAGGTAAACTGGAAGTAACTACAGTAACCACATTATAAAAAAGATTGTAAACTCATAGAAAAGATAACTTGTCTAGAGAAATTACAAAATTGATTTTCTTTAAACATTGAGTGTCATACAGAAAAAATTGTAAACCAAAGAAACTAGTTACCCCAATGGGAAGCCCCTTTGTTAAGCAGACATGTGTTATTAAAGTTTAGCTTGTGCTAGTTTGGCCTTCAAGTTTTCTGCAAGTTTGTCCATGAACTCAAAAGTATTCAGGTAGTCAGATCGCTGCACACTAAAGGATGAAGAAAAAACAAAACAAAGTATAAAACGTTCAGTAGGACTTAGTCATAGAGTGATGACACCCCATATCTGAAGGAGGAGGGAAAAAATGCTAGGAACAAATTCACTAAACAATTCTCAGGTTAGACCAATATCTTACACCCTATACCAAGAGAAGGTTAAAAGGGATATATTATTTAGATAAAAAAGAGTGATACCATAACTAAATTAAGGGAAAACAGAATAGTTTACCTGGCAGATCTTTGGAGAAGGGAAGAATTTATAACCAAGCAAGAGAGAGTATTAAAAGATAAAAAATGGGAAAAAAAATCCAATTTAGCCTGTATATATCTTGTTTGTACATTATTGTTTTCATGTTTCTTTCCTTTTTTGGATTGTAATGCTTGATAAGATACATAGTAGGTGCTTAATGTTTATTGACTGATTTTGTGACAAAGATCCTAGAGGAGGTGAGATAAGCCGATCAGATGCCCATTTGTGATTCTCTAGTCAGGACCATAGTAACACTATCAGATACTGACTTATTTCTACCTTAAATCTGAACTTCTTTACCCTTTAGGTCAAATTAATAAAATAGTCTAGCCACAAGTCAGCTAGATGATCATGATGTTGGAGGCTGAGGGACACATCTATTTTGGCTCTTACTCTCTAAGTCTGCCCACCCTTTAAATCACAAATCAGGAAGTTTTCCACCTGTCCCTGGAATCATTGCAGGAATTACATTTCCATCACAAGTAATTGTCCCTGACATGGCAGTGGACTGTGCTTACCCTTGAAAACCAAGTAGGTATTTTCTGAAACAACCTATTTTGTATCTCAATGCAAGAATAAGAGGAATTCAAAAATTCATTATTGTCACAGTCACATGTTTTTTAAGTAAAAGGGGCTTGGTGGTTAGTTGTTCCTACACGGTATTCAAACAATTTCTGGCACTACCTGTTACGGAGTGTGGTTATATTTCTGTTAACTTCCTGAGGAGGAATCATTATGGATCCTGAGGATGGGAGAACATTTCTATCAGCCAGTGAATATAGTTCATGAGCAAGCCATTACTACTTACTGTATATACATTTGACTCCTTAATAGACATTAATGTCAGACCGACAATGAGAAGGCGATATTTAGTGAGATACCCTATTCTGAAGGTGCTTGGAAAATCTTGCAGTTTCCTCATCTGCTAAATGGGAGACTTAATGAAATTGTGTTACGGTCCTTCTCCCTATGATACCAGATATAATTAAGTAGGATTTGGCAAATAGATGTTTTTCAAGTAAATAAATTGCACAAAATACCACCCTCATTTTTTTTCTTTCCAGTTTTTCTTGATTTTATGGACTTTAAAACCATGCCTTTATAGACTACCATCTTGTCTTGGAACTTTTCTCAGGGATTAGAGACTTCCTGCCCTGAAACCTCCTTTCACCCCTATGGAATTCTAAATCATGGTATATCCTTTGGCAAGGACTGCCTCTCCCTTCTCTCACTGGTGAGTTCCTTCTAGACCCACTATTTTTGTAGATGAACCCAGGCTAACCTTCCTGTTCATGACTTTTGGGACTTAAATCATACCCCTAGGAGGGACTTCCTACCACTCCCTATTCCTCCCATCCAACCCCAACATTTTTCAGCTTCTTTTTATGTATTATATTCCTCCATTAGAATACAAGATCCTTGAGAGTAGGGAATATTATTCTTTCAGATCATATTTGGACATTAGCACTTAGCTGGATGCCTGGCACACACAGTAGGCACTTTGTAAATGTTTGCTTCCTTATTAACTTCCACAGTATATTTTTTAGTATAACACCTTATACTCCAGGGCATCTGTGAGCTTATCAAGATGGGTGTCCCCTCCAACAATATAGATTACACCTCATTCCCTGCAACTATTATCTATGAACTTCCATAATTCTACCACAGAGAGTCCACACAATGTGCTGGGGTCCTTCTATCTCTTGTCTAGCATCTTACAGTTTAGTGAATACTTTCACATTCATTATCTCAGTGGATCAATATAATAATCACATGAAGCAAGGAGGGAGGTACTACCTTTACCCCCATCCCCAATTTACAGATTAAAAAACTAAGGCTCTGATTAAATGATTTATCCATATTTGCAAAGGTATAGATAAGAGAACCAGGACTTGGAGTTGTCCTGCCTGTCTATCATATAATAATTAGTAAAATCCCACTGAACATTATTGTTCTGGGTCAAGTTTTGTTTCAGGCAAGGCAGCACTTCCAAATGAGAAAAGAAGGGGAGTTCCCACTTACTTGGGTAAACCTTTAATACAGGCAGCTAAATCCTTGGTCATGAAGCCAGATTCAATGGTCTCAATACAAACTTCTTCCAAAATTGTTGCAAATGTACCCAGCTCCTTATTGTCATCCAGCTTAGCACGGTGAGCTAACCCTCTGGTCCAGGCAAAAATGGAGGCTAGGTAAGAAAAGAATAAGGTTTGGTAATAGAAGGGCTTAGATGTAGTATAAATTCATGGATGTCCAGAGTATTTCCCAGAAAAAATTAAATGCCAACTTTTAAAAACGTTCATGAGGGGTAGTTGGATAATCCAGTGGATAAAGTACCAGGGCTGAAATTAGGAGGACCTAGGTTCGAATCTGGCCTCAGATGTTTCTTTCCTCTGTGACTCTGGGAAATTGCTTAGCCTTGGAACCAATAATTAATATTTATTCTAAGACAAAAGGTAAGGGTTTTTTTTAAAAAGCCTTATTACTTTTGTGAAGAGAGATAAACCCACAAAGAATTCAACTTAAATTTTCAAATAGATTTTTATATGAGGTTTCAATTTTGTTCTTAAAACCCTTACCTTTGGTCTTAGAATTGAGACTAAGTGTCATTTCCAAGGCAGAAGAATGGTCATGGCTAGGCAATTAGGGTTATGTGATTCGTCACACAGCTAGGAAGTGTCTGAGGTTACATTTGAACCCAGATCTTCCCCTGAGCCATGTAAGCTGCCCCCTGGTTTCTTTTCTCTTTAAGAGGTTCATCTGGAACATGGTATCAATAACAGTCCATTTTCCACTCTGGGGTATTTAGGAATGCTGGACATTCAGGGTATATACTAAGCCAGCAGGGATTAGCCACTCTTCTTTATATTGTCCATATCTGTTCCCTTTCTTTAGGCTACAATTTCTTTTCTGAGAGTTGCCCTTGAAACTAGAATGGAAGAATATATCCATGTGGCATTTAAATGCTTATCCTTCATACTCCCTTCTACTAAGGAGAAGCAGGACAGTTAATAATCCTTTTGGCACATATATGTATGGCTGTGTACATGTACATATATGTTACCACAGAAACATGAACAATGAACTAATGTCAAGAGAATAAGACAATGGCTAAAAGAACTCTTATGACCTGGGACCAATCCAAAGGTGATTATAAAGTAACATTTAAAAGTCAGGGATATGTTGACAACTTTGTACAGGGAATCTAGAAACAAAAAAAGGATCCATTTTCAGTTGTAAGATCAGAGCCAAAAATAGATCTGGTCAAAAATAGAACACAGGGCATCTTACCAATGGGATTGGTGGAAGTCTCTTGCCCTTTCTGGTACATGCGGTAGTGACGAGTTACTGTTCCATGGGCAGCCTCTGCCTCCACTGTCTTGCCATCTGGGCAGATTAGCACGCTAGTCATCATTCCCAGAGATCCATAGCCTGCAAGTGATAAAGCACTGGGTGTCAAGTTCATCTGAAAACAGCATCACTAAACTGTGGTAGAAAAGGGAAGGGAGGAAAGGGAGAGAGGTAGGGTAGGGATATAAAAAGACCAAAACAAATAATTGCCCTTGCCATGCTAGTGATATTCATAGACATACTATGGCTTATGGGACCATCACTAGGGATAGCTATTTAAGTAAAGCAAAAGTTAAAATGATCAAGAATTGTATTCCTTCAGTGGCATAGAATTGTCTAAACTGAGAACCTAGTTAACAAGAATAATTAATTAAAATATAGACCTATAAGATAGAAAACATTGTTAATAATACCTTTATTTAAGCCAATATAACCAATTCCCCCTCATGTCCAAGAGATCGTATAGCATAGTAGACAGAGAACTAGAAGTCATGAAATCTTGGTTGCAGTCCTGACTCTTACACATCCTAGCTCTGTGATTCCAAGGAATAAGCCTCTTAACTTTAGTTCTCTTCTATCTTGGTTCCTTCTGTGACTTTGGGTAATTCACTTCATCTCAATGGGTCTCAGTTTCTTTTTTTGGAAGACAAGGGCACTGATTGCTTCTAGGTAGAGGTATTGTAGTGGTGTAATTGGGCCAAAAGGCACATAATGTTTAGTAACTTTTTGTATATAATTCCAAACTGCTTTCCAGAGTGGTTGCACTCATTCACAGGTCTACCAACAGTACATCAATGTGCCTGTTTACCCACAGTTTCTCCATGATTTATCATTTTCCTTTTTTTTTGTCATAATTGCCACTGATAAGTGTGGGATAGAATCTAGAAACTGCTTTAATTGGCATTTTTCTAATATTAATGATTTGGAACATTTCTTCATTTGGCTATAGATACTTGGAAGTAAAGACTTTTATTCAGAGAAAGTTGCTACATAGATTTTTTTCCCCCAGTTAATTATTTCCCTGAAATTTTAGCTTTATACTGTACTATAGCCAATAAAATTTAATCAAAGAATAAATATGAGCATTGGACTAGATGATCTCTAAGGACTCTTCCAGTTTTAAATTCATGATCCTATTGCCTGCATCTTTTGATTTCAAGTAGCAGTTACTATTGGCACAACACTTTACTACACATTTTAAATGAGGTATATGATACCTTTACACAGAAATAGCCAGCCCTTCTCCTCTCTGCATATCATATTGCACTACTAGACACCATTTCTTCTAATGTAAAGCTATTACATCATTTGGAGTTGTGTTCTAAAGTAAATTTGTATTATTGCTGGGACAACTTTTTAATGGCACTGTAGACTTTCACCTTCCACATGCTTCTGACACACTTTTTACTTAGATATTACCCAACTTGCCATAATTATGCAATTATTGCTTCAAGTAAACATATTAATTATATTCTAAGATTCTACTTTTGAGGATCCAACATGACTCTTAGTATTAAGCAGAGATGGTGGATGAATAGATGCAGTTGTTTGAAAAGTCAAATGAAAGGTTCGTGGCAGGTCCAAAGATTACCTTCAAAGAGAAAGGCTACAACCCCTCTAATCCTGGTTTATTTAGCAGTGTGAGGCTATTTTTTTTTTAACAAAATAAACTCTAAGGGTGTCTTTTGGGGCAAAGGGGTAGCAGTTTGGATACCTGGTCTCTAAGGTCTCTAAAATGTTTTCCATTACTGCCTTAGGGCATCTGTCAAGGAGAGGTAACTCTGGGATAAATAGAACAAACAGTTCAGTGACTTTTCTCAAATAATTCCATTCTTGTTTACCAGAATAATTTGTCCAATTCATGGCCCCACTGAAAACTTATCGGTATTTGTCTTCCTGAAGCAATTTGGTAAAAAAGTAACAATGAAAGCAGTTGGTTTAATTTCTATTTCTCTTGTTAATAGTGATTTTCTGATGCCCTTTGATCACTCATCTGTTAGAGAATGGACCATATGACCATAGATTTAGATCTGGAAGGAACCTTAAAGAGCAAATATTCTAACCTTCTCATTTTATGGATGGGAAAGCAGGCAAGGAGAAGTTATTATTTACCAAAGATAATAATAAAGGTGCCAGAGATTGAACCTGGCCCAAGTCAATGTTCCAAATCTAGTTCCCTTTCCACTCTTTCATTCTGACTCTATGGCTCTTGGTCTTATGTACATATGTCTATTTCCAATTTTTATTATAGATATCAAGCTTTTTATCAGAGATATTTGAACCAAAGGCACTTTTTCTTATTTGACAGTTTCCCTCCTTATTCTATTAGAAAAAAAATTTAAACCCTTACCTTATGCCTCGAAATTAATAGGCAGAAGAATGGTAAGGGGCTAGGAAACTGTGACAACTTATGCAGGGTCACACAGCTAGGAAGTGTCTGAGACCATATTTGAATGCAGGACTTCCCAACCAGCTGCCTCTTCCTTCCTTATTCCAGCTACATTTTGTTTTGAGTAAGTTTAAATTTTTATGCATTAGATTATGCAAATATGTTCTCTTTTATGACGACCACTCTCCCTTGTTTAAGAAATAAACCCATACATAATTTTGAAAGGTATCATTTTCTATTCTCTATTCTTAAAATAATGACATGATTAAAAATATTTAGTTATTTACTTGGAGCTTATGATGGTACATAATATATTTGTCTAAACTTTCTGCCAAATTGCTTTCTAGTTTTCTCTGTGGTTGTCAGTAGGGAGTTTTCCTCCTTAATGACCTTAGGTTTATGGTATGCTGGACTATTGTAATGAACTATTTCTGAGTCTTATTGACCCAGTCAATTCCACTGCTAACAATGGGAGGTGAAATTACTTCTATTTGCAAGCCTTCCTGAGCACTTGGGATCTACTTATTTCAGTTTTTTTCCTTCTTTATCAGTATATGACCAGGGAGTGATTGGTACAATTATCTCAAACTTCTCTGAATATAAGTAATTAGAGGGTTAGCTAAAACTTATATGACATTTATTTCCCAAATAATAACTTTTTGCTGTATTTTGAACCTTAGATTATTATTATTATAACATTATTAAATTTACTATTCCATATACTGTTTAAATCACTACTAATCTTTATTAAGTCACTTTCTTAAATCACTACTCAAAGGACTATTTGAAGGAAATATATCTTTATCTTTTTTATTTTAAAACCCTAACCTTCTGTCTTGAAATCAATACTGCATATTAGCTTCAAGGCAGAAGAGCAGTAAGGACTAGGCAGTTGGAGTTAAGTAACTTGCCCAGGGTCACATAGTTAGGCAGTATCTGAGGCCAGATTTCAACCCAGAATCTTCCATTTCTAGGTCTGGCTCTCAATCCACTGAACCACCTAGTTGCCCATGGAGTATGTCTTTACTAGAGAACAACTGATTATTAAATAAAATGTTTTTATGCAAACTCATTTCTCCCCTCACAAAAGATGCCCAATGATCTTTCTAATTTTCCTGCCATTCAATATGGACTGGTATTGAGGACCAAGCCATAACTAAGAGTTACTGTGATTAGAAAAAACTCAATGGGGGATATAGGGTGACTTATACTATGACTTATTACAGAAGTGTCAGATACATAGCCTTTAGGTCAAATGGATCCCACAATATTCCTGAGCCTAAGCCTGAACCATATTAAAATATAATTGGAAATTATTTAACAAAATAAATAAAAATACAATAAAACAGTTACATTTTAAAAATGAATCAATATGTAATTTGCAGAGTTCTTTAGGTACAGATTAACATCCAGATCTTGTGGCAGCAGTTTAGGCTATAGACTGTCTATGGATATATCCCTGTGAAGGTTTAGCAGGAGGCAGACCTTGGGAGGAAGAGGCTGTGATAAAGAAAGCCTCTCTAATGAGGTCTCAGGGATCAACATAAGGGGAAGAGCGCCAGCTGGAATATATTTTAGTACCTTATCTTTTTTCAAGAGACCTTTGGTGAATTTTGCTTTCTAGTTGCATCACTGATAAATGCCTAACTGATAAAAAGAAAATTATATTATCTCCTGGTTAAAAGCAAAGCACATTGAAGGCACTAAAGAGTGAGTGAGTGAGAGAGAGAGACAGAGAGAGAGAGAGCATAAAAGATTCTATTCTTTCTAAGTATCTGAGAGCATCTGGAACTGAAAAACAAAAACAACCTTTTAGTACCATAAAACAAGGCGGATTTGAGTTTTCTTTGATTTGCTCTCCATTATTGGTACTAAACTTGTGACATCTTAACTGTTGAGGTGCTTGCTTGCTGGCCTTTCTGTGAATATGAATGTTCTTTCCCCACTTAACCCTTAGGTCTTAAAGCTAAACTTGAAATGAATTTTTTTTTGTCCCAATGAACCTATTGAGATTATTCATGAAGTGGACCATCAGGCACCAGTGTTTGGCTGAAATGCTTCCACGTCTATGCCCCCTGTCACTAGCTGGTTGTGCTACTAACTCAGCAGCAAGCTAGCCAACCAAAACAATATAACCACCAGTTAAAACCAATCAGTGAACTGGAATAATACTGTTTGGAGGCTTGGTAGAAAGAGCGTGACTGAACCACCTCCTCCTTCATTCAGTTCATGACTCTTTGGGGAGCCTATTAACACACAATTCCTCCATCGCCCCAAAATTATTTATTCCATTGCACTATGCTTGTCCATGCTAGTCAGAGGCTCCTTACCTTGTGCAATGGAGTCAGACTGCACATCACCATCATAGTTCTTACAGGCCCAGACAAAGCCTCCCTCTGATTTCAAAGCTTGGGCTACCATGTCATCAATGAGTCTGTGTTCATACCAGATCTTCTTGGCTTCAAATTTGGATTTGTAGTGCCTAGGGAATGAGAAGAACAATACACAGAAGACCAAATTACAAGTCTGAGGGAGGTCTCTGTGTCTTGCTCTGAGAGAAAACTGAAGGAGACTCCAAAGTAAAAAAAAAATGTCTTACCACTGCTATCTAATATTTTAGTTATAAAACTAAATAGTATTTCTGAGTTGGATCATCCTGAGATCAGTCCTACTCTTGTATGATGCCCAATGATCTGAATTTTCCCAGGGTATTCTATTTTGGCAACATGTCAGCAATGAAAGTATTGACAGTATTGATAAAATATCACTGTGTAAGCAGTTTCTAGTAAAACCCGATCTCAATGACAAAGGAAAAAGACATCAAGTCATTATAAAATGTTAACACACACCCAGTTTCTCTATAAGTATTATATATGAACTCCATTGATTTTTATAGTTAGGGAAGACCTTGATTCCAGCTCACTATAACCCCTTTCCTCCTCAATAAAGTGGGAATAATAAAATCTATTCTGCCACCATCATAGGGTGATCTAGAAGATTGAATGAAAAATCCATTCATTCCTCTAACATGCATTTACTAAGGCCTGCTACATCCTAAGTATTGTTCAAGGTGCTGGAGATGTGGAAACAAAAATGAGATAATTCTTCCTCTCCAGGAAAAGCTTACTTTCTATCAAGGGAAACAACACATATACCTAGAAAGCAAATATAATGCACAAAGCAATTTTGGAGAATATTAGCATCCCCGAATTACTGTGGGGTAGGAAGATCTGGATAGATCTTGCAAAAGAGACAGCAGCTAGGAATCCTAAAAGGCAAAGGTGTAGAGGGAGAGGAACCCAGTATGAGAGACAGACAGCCTGGAGTTAGACTGTTATGTGCTAGAAACAGTGAGGTCAGACTGGAGAATGTGGAAAGAACAACAATACACAACAAGACTTTGAAAAGTAGGCTGGAGTTATATATAGATTTGTCAAATGATACCTTCTCCCATATGGGAAGGGATGGGAGGGAAAGAGATACCTGGGAACTTTAACAATGCATAAAATTTTTAAAAAGCTATAAAAAGGGATATGGCTGGGGAGGTAGACTCTAAATGAATATCCTAATGCAAACACCAACAACATGGAAATGGGTTCTGATCAAGGATACATGTAATACCCAGTGGAATTGCGAGTCGGCTATGGGAGGGGGTGGGGAGAGGAGGGAGGACTAGAATATGATTTTTGTAACCAAGGAATAATGTTTGAAATTGGCCAAATAAAATTTAAAAAATTAAAATAAAATAAAAAGCTATAAAAAAAGTCCAGTTAAAAATATTGATTATTGAATGATTTTTCTAGGAGATGAGTGACAAGGGAATGAGTTATGGGTGATGTTCATATGAAAGGAAAGAAGGGAAACAGATGGAACGAGAAGTTGAGATTGAATCAGCAAAAGTTGTCAGCTAATCTGATATTGGGGTAAGGAGTGAGAGATTCAGGGATAACTGAGGTTGTGAAACTGGGTGATGGCAAGGATGGTAGGGTCCTTGACAGTGGCTAAAACATTAGACACCTGGAGTCAGGAGGTCCTAGGTTCAAGTATGACCTCAGTTACTTCCTAGCTGTGTGACCCAGGGCAAGTCACTTAACTCCAATTGCTAGAGCTCTTGCCATTCTTCTGTCTTGGAAGTGATGCTAAGACAGCAAGTAAGGGTTTTAAAAAAAAAATAGATGTTTTGATTTTAAGGTAGCTTTAATAATAAAAGTAACTTGAATCCATTCAAATCTCAGCTTTGAAATTTTGGATTTCACTTGGTTCTTCCTTCTCTCATTTCTTGTATTCAATCATTAAAGTCCTATTGATTTTTACCTCTGAAAAATATCTTCTCCAACCTTCCTTCTTTCTAACCACTGCATTCATGCTCATTACCACCTGCTGCTAGACAACTGTAATAGATTCCTAGCAGGAATTCCCACTAATTCATTTTACATGCTGCTGCCAGAATAACATTTTTTTCTTTGCATGGATCTAATTATATTATGTTACTGTTTAAATATCTTCAGTGGTTCTTTACCACCTGACACAATCTTCTTTGCCTGACATTTTAGGACTCCATAATCTGGTATCACTCTAACTTTCAGTTTTCTTTCCTATCGTCTCCTGCATGCTCCAAGTTTTATCAAAGCGGTCTCCTCTTTGCCTCACAAACACACCTTGTACCCTCTTATGTCATTTTAACATATTATGTCTTATGTGACCTATTATGCCACATTATTTTCTTATGCCTGGTATGTCCTTCCTCTCTTGACTCTTAATTCTATTAGACTCCTACCCAATATTTAAAGCTCAACTTGAAAGTCAACTAGAATCCTGGGCTTGGAATAAGAAAAGACCTGAATTCAAATCTTTCCATAGATACTAGTTGGGTGATACTGGGCATGTCACTTAGCCACAATCTTGGTTTCCTCATCTGTAAAATGGGATTAATTTTAATTAATTAATTTTAAGCACCTGCCTCACAGAGTATTATGAGGATTCAAATGAGTTAATATTTGTAAAGTGCTTTGCAAACGTTAAAGCTCTATTCAGTAGTATAATTATTCAATAAAAGCCTTATTGAAACCCCATTTTTTCCTAACCTCACATAACTCATTGTTTTGCAATCCTCTAATGCATTTATCTGTGTTTGTTTCTTATCCCCTACCAGCCAGAGCTCAGAAAGAACAAGGATTGTGTTTTATTGAAACTTGGTAACTCCCTGACTGCAAGCAAGTAGTTACTTCATAAACATTTGATGAATGTTGTTACTGTTGAATCTTTAAATGACAGTGGACGACGTCACTGTATTTTCCCCAAGGCAATACAATATAAAGATAAAATTCTCTGCAAAAGGCACTGACTTATAAAAACAAAAATAAAATTGCACTTATTACGTGTCATATATTTTCTGAAAGATGTCTTTAAAACGTCCATCGTATTTCTTCAGAATAGTGTTTTTTGTACTCATATACAGAGGCCAGCCTTTAGTCAGCGCCATTTGGAAAGAACTGTGTGCAAAATCCATGATTGACTGGTCAAGATTGTACATTCCCATAGCAACACCACCACAATCTGTGGAGAGAAAGAATGAGAGGCAGAGGTGAATGAATGAGAGCAGTTTAAATGAGGCTTGGCTATTTTAGTGGCCCTGTTAAAAGCTCCCCATCCCTCCCAAATACCAGTTCTTGATGATCTGGCCACTGGCTTTCTCCAGCCAGACTTGTGAGCTGAATAAAGCTTTCTGGCTATGGCACCGCATTATAAAGTACACTGTAGGAAGAAAGCCAGTATTATACCAAACAGAATTTTCATTTCAGTTTTTAGAGAACACCATTTTAAACAACTGAGAAGATTTATGCGAAATGTCCTACTGACCCTGGAGTAGACAAAGAAATTGCACACAGAAATGAAAACATACTGTCATACTCTCTAATCTTCACTTTTTCAGGTGTACTAAGCAAAATGGATTTAATGGAATTCCTCTCTTACAAGGCTATTGTGAGATTCAAATGAAAATGTAGTAATTTAAATTTTTGAGAGATAGCATTTCTTAATTTTAAAATAATTTATTGCTTGATGACTTAAGACATCTTAACTGTGGTCAAATAACTCTCTTGACTAATCATAAGACAAATGGAAACTCTTGGCCCAGATACCTGTATGTATTTTGGGAAATTCATTATTTAGTTCCTTCCTTGAACATCCCCAAACATCTCTAATTATCAGTTAGGTAAGAAATGGTCGATCAGACCTCAGTCCTTCCCCAAAATGACAGGTAAAGTTTTGCAAGTATGCCAATAAAATACCATTGTAGAACTTTCTAGTTACCAAAAGGCCACATTCCTCAAGACAAAGAGAATGCAAAAATCTATGGACTGAAAGGAGTCAGTTCCAAGTTTTGGCTCAATAATTTCCCCTAATATATAGGAATTGATTTGGGGCATTTATAATCCAAGACCCTGATGTAAAAATAAAAATTATATAAAAAATAAAAATTATATTTTAAAAAATCATATATGTGTGTGCGTATGTCAGTTATTAAGTAACCATAGATAGAAGACTGAACAGGTTAGGAGGGAATAGATAATCCAGTTTTAGAATCAATTGGGACCGAGTCAGTTGTGGCTTCCTACTGCCTCTGTTTGACTTCTAAAGCCCTATACAAGGTGGCCCCAATCTACCTTTCAGCTTACTGGTCATTACTCCTTCCCCTTAGACTCTTGATATTTTCCCAAACAGGCCTTCTTTTTCTTCCTTACCTATTATAGTTCTACCTCTATACCATTTCACCAGCCATCATCCATCCTTGGAATGTACTTTCTTCTTATCTAGGCTTCAGAATTCCTCTCCTTTCAAGGTTTGATTCAAGCACCATCTTTTATCTGAAACCTTTCCTGCTTGCCCTTCCCCACTCACTTCTAATGCCCTCCCCTTCCCTTTCAAATTACTTTTTGTTTAATTTCAGTAGATTAATAGCATTTGGGGGATGTACTATAGTTGTATTTATTGACTTTATATTTATGCTATACATATTATATAAGTATTGAAGGATTGTAAAGACTAACAGCTTTGAAAAACTTAAGAACTCTGATCAACACAATGACCAACCATGATTCCAAAGGAGTGATGATGAAGCCTACTACCTACCTCCTGACAGAGAGGTGATGGACTCCCAGTAAAGGATGAGACATATATTTTTGGATATGAGCAACACAGAAAAATATTTCTTGATTATGCATATTTACAAAACAAAAGTTTTGCTTTTATATTCTTTTCCAATGGGGGGAAGGTAATGAAATAAAATTCAATTTTAATTTGATTAAAAATTCAATTGCTGATTGAAAAGATTAAATTTATTTTTTAAAAGAAAGTAAGTTCAATGTAAATAGGAACTGGTTATTCTTTGTACTTGTATCTCTAGTACCTAGAATAGTAAGTATCTAGGACATAGAAGTTGTATCACATATTGATTCATATTGTATCACACATTATATAATCAGTGATAGAGTCAATACCAACCTTAATTTTAAAAAATTATTACCTTTCATTTAAGAACCAAGTATTAGTTCCAAGGAAGAAGAGCAATAAGGGCTAGGCAATTGGGATTAAGTCCCTTAACTGTAATATTTTTTTTTAAGCAATTGTCATGGGGCAGCTAGGTAGCACACTGGATAGAGCACCAGAACTAGAGCCAGAAGAACGTGAGTTCAAAATCTGGCCTCAGACATTTCCCAGCTGGGTGACCCTGGTTAAGTCATTTAACCCCGAAGACCTAGCCCTTTGCTGTTCTTCTATCTTAGAACTGTGTCAAGGAAGTTCATTCCCTCCCCCTCCTGAGTAGCTTGACCTGTCCATCAACATCCTCACATAACACAGTTACACCAGATTTGCATCCCTGTATGTGCTGTACGTCAATAAAAGTCAAGGCTTTGGGCTTGAAGGGGTAGAAACGAGAAGAGAATAAAGAAAGAACATGAGAAGAGAGGAGTCAAGGGGAAAGAGGAAGAGACTTGCAGGCTAGGCACCTCGTGGTCAGGTTTAGGGGAATGATGAGATTTAAACTATGATTGTCTACCCTTTCTAATAAACTTTTAAAAAATATACATCCAAGTAGAAATAGTAATTCAATTCTTACAGAACTACTACTAAGACATAAGGTAAGAGTTTTAAAAAATAATATATAAGTAACATTACTTTCCATTGAGGTATTATACCCACCTTCAAAATTATGGATCAAGTAAGTCACTGTTTTGCTCCCATCACGAGGTGTATAGCTTATCTCCACTTTTCCAGGCCCAGGGACTACAAAGTCAGTTGCTCTGTACTATTTAAAAGAGAAGACAGGCCTGAGAGAATTTAATTCAACAAGCCTAAATTAAAATACTATAATTTGCCAATTTTTGAGAAATTAGAATGGAATACAAAGTGGGTAGGATCTTTATGTTCCTTAAGTCTAATGTCATCACTTTATAGATAAACTGAGACCTGGAGAGATCACCTAATCAAAAGCTCGCTGGTGGCTACACTACAAAGATACCAATATTTTTTGGGCACTTACACTGAAAAAAACACTATCCAGTATTGTGAAGGGTATGGAGAAGTATTAGATATGGTCCCTGCTCTCAAGAAGCTTACAGTCTGTTTAAGAGATACGATATTGTTGCTGCTCATGCTTCATTTTCATTTCTTTTTTAAACTTTGACCTTTTGTCTTAGAATCAATATTGCATCTTGGTTCCAAGGCAGAAGAGTGGTAAGGGCTGAGTGATGTGGATTAAGTCATGGATGTCAGGCATCATAAAAAACCTCCCATATCTGTTTATTAAGGTGTGAAACAACCTATTATGGGGCCTCTTTCTTGGTAATTTCAGTGATAATGAAAAATCAAGTGTTAGAGGATTGCCAGTCTGCTAAGGACATTAACTAAATACTACCCTATACAGAGTAATCCTGAGTTAATGGATTTTGCTAATATTTGTTCTTACATTTCTCCAGTGGAAAAACGGAGGCAGAAGAACTTGGCTCAAGTTAAAACATGCTTTAAGTCATCCTTGACTTTAATCTGCCATTTGCCATCTGACCATTAATAAGTAAATTGGTCTCCTTCATGATTAAGTTCTAAGAATGTCCTTCATCTACAAAGATACAGCCTAACTTGTCCCGTGTAGCAATACTCTGCTCTGATTCCATCCCTACCTATCTTGTCTGATGCCACTTGTGAGCAACAACCCACCCCTACCTTTCCCATAATGGGTCAGGATTAAAAAGCCAAGCCAAGCCATAGTCATGGAACAGAGTGAAGCTAATCTATCTTACCCAGGATTGAAAGTCAGGAAGCAGGCCCCTTTGGCACAGCTCTTCACCTAGCCCATTGTTCATTAAGAAATATTTTTTTTTGCTGACTGATCTTTAAACCTAATTAAGTCAGCAACCTATGTTATATCAGTCTAAAACTGGTTTTGTCATCGTCTTTTGTTTAGTATGTGGCCTCTATTTAATTTGGCAATGTGCCCATTCTTACAGAAAGGACAACAATGAAAGTACTTCTAAGTAGGAAATTATGCCTTAAAAAGAGCTTTTTAAACTCTTGGATAATTTATTCAAGGAGAGAACATTAAAAAAAATTTTTTTTTTTAATATTAACTTGATAAAAGAAGAAAGGAAAGGAAAAACCTATTTGGGGAAGAGCAGGCTGAAAAGTTAAGACTATGTGAGTGTGAATGTAAATCCACCTAAGAGATCCCAATTTTCTCCTTCATTTGTATTTAGGAAATTGTGATGGATATAACAGAAAAGTATAAAACAGAAAGATAAGCAGATATGCTGTACTTTTGGTGGGTGCTTCTAAAGACAAAGAGACTTGGCAAAAATGAGATTATACTAAAGTACTTACTTGATCCCCATAAGCATGACGGCCTATAACGATTGGTTTGACCCACCCATTCACAAGTCGGGGGATGTTTTTGCAGATGATGGCTTCCCTGAAAACGGTACCACCCAGGATATTTCGGATGGTTCCATTGGGTGATTTCCACATTTGCTTCAATTTGAATTCTTCAACTCTCTTCTCATCAGGGGTGATGGTAGCACACTTGATACCCACATTATATTTCTTAATAGCTTCTGCAGCATCAATGGTGACCTGGTCATCTGTTTCATCACGATGCTCTATCCCTAAATCATAGCTTGAGACAGAAGGGCAAGGGGAGAAGATGCAAGATAGAAATTTCAGAGGAACCCTTGAATTATTGATGGTAATTCAGTTCAACAAGCATGTACTACAAGCACTTACAATAATACAAGATATTGCTAAGAGCTAGGCAAAAGAAAAAAAATGAACATAAACAGTACCTATCCTTTAGGATCCTCCTTGTGAGGAGGCAATTCCTACTTAGAAAATGAAAGAGATATATATTCACTTTGCATTTAGATCCAACTAAGTATGACACCTATCAGGCTGTAATGTCAGTAACAAACTGAGAAAACACTAGTTTTTTTGATTAGGCTCTGTGGTAATGAGAAGCAATTAAGGGAATTTTAAAAAAGATTTACTTTTTTTTACCATTTATATACAGACAGTAAAAAGAATCTCAGGCAAAATTGAAATATAATAACCATTAAATACTTTCAATACTATTTTAATTTTTTTAAATAGTAGAGAAAAAGGTAGGCCATATTGGCAGTCATGAGAATTATCCATGGGGCAGCAATTGCCAGATGTACAGATCTCTCAATCAACTAAAGCCCATGACCTTTTCCCTAGTTCTTGAGTAATTTCCCTTTATTCTAGAGACTGCTGTGAAGGTTTACTACTGGATTTGTAACTGCCAAGACTTCTGCATATGTGGAGTTGCACAGCCTGTACTATACCCACCCATTGAGTCTTGGGTTTATTTCTCATTTAAAAGCCAATGAGTGGGTATTCTGCTCAAAATACCAAAAGATGGCCAGGCAAAGCAATTCTTAAGAGAGGACGAGGATTATAAACTACAGGGGAGCTACCTAAAGTAAAGGAAATCAATACTGAAGATCCTGAACAACTTGGAAGATTTATGAGAAAGAACACTATCCACATTTAGAGGAAGAACTGTGGGAGTAGAAACGCCGAAGAAAAACAACTGCTTGAATACATGGGTTAAAGGGGTATGGCTGGAAATGTAGACTCTAAATGATCACCCTAGTGCAAATATCAACAACATGGAAATAGGTTCTGATCAAGGATATATATAAAACCCAGAGGAATTGCACATTGGCTATGGGAAGGGGTGAGAGAGGGGAAGGAAAGAATATGATTCTTGTAACCAAGGAATAATGTTCTAAATTGACTAATAAATAAAATTTTCAAAAAGAGAAAAACTAAAAGTAAAATAAAATATCAATCTCTAAAAAATAAATTAACTAAATAAAATTTTCAAAATTTAAAAAATTTAAAAAAGAAATCAGTACTGAAGACAGATTCACTTTTCTCTTCAAGGAAATAGTTTTGCAATTATTTCTTTGGCCTCTGGCATATTATTCCAGCTCTCACACACTCCTATCCTTGAATAGCTCAATTGGCCACCTACGTACACGAGACCCTTTTGAGTCATTTTTCAAAGGAAAATATTTTCAGAACCTTTCAAGGTCCTTCCTAGCTCTAAATCTATGATTTGGTGAATGTTGGACAAGAGTAACAACATATCCACTTATATTCTTGAGCTGAAAGCAACCTATTTACAATTTTATCTCATGAATTGATGAAATGTATTCTATTTCAAATATGAACCAAAATCATTTAAAGTTCTGTCAGACGGTTTCATTGTATGTAGAACATCCTTAGAATTTGCTAGAATAGAATCCAGTCTCACCTGAGGCTCTAACCTCCAGCAAGATAGTAGAATTTAAGTATGAAATCAGAAGTCAGTTGATCCCTAAGGTGGTAGTTTTTTAATGACAAAAAAAAAAGTTAAGTTTGATAAAAATCTTTAGGTTGGCAAAAATTCCCAGTCTGAACACACTGACCCACCTTACCCTCGGCTCCCTTCTCACTATGATTGCCTCATACTGTTCTCCATGTCAACTTGGCATAAAACGTTATTGTAGTCCAAAAAAGAAGGTAGTGAAAATGATCATTTGATAAGACAGCCCGGTGCTACAGTGCAATGCTACTGGTAAAATGCCCTTCAGCATATTGGCCAAATCTTCTTTGGAAGATTTATGGAGTCAAAAATGGTGAAGCACACCTATAATCTCTGCTATAGGGAAGGCTGAAGCTGGAAGATTGCTTGAGCTCAGAAATTCCAAGATGAGATACGCCTAAAGTCCATTGGATAACCATACTAACTCCAATACCAATAGGATGAGCTCCTGAAAAAGCAGGGGGCTACCAGGACACCTAAGAAAGGGCAATCTGGCTACATAGTAAACAAACAAGAAAAATCAAAGGTCCTCTGTTAATCATTGGAGGATTAGGCCCTTGGGTGCCTGGCTGATATACTTCCAGCCCACATAAGAGAGGGGAGACAGCTTCAAAAAATAAACAACAAGAAATAATTATTTGAAGAAACAAAATCAACAGGCAAAGGAAAAAATATTTATGTGTAGTAAATATATTAAGGAGTTCCTCCTGAAATTACACATGAAAGAGAATTTATTAAATGACTTTTTGCTTTGTTTTGAAACCCTTACTTTCCATGTTGGAATCAATTCTGTGCATTGGTTCCAAGGCAGAAGAGTGGTAAGGGCTAGGCAATGGGGGTCAAGTGACTTGCCCAGGGTCACACAGCTGGAAGTGTCTGAGGCCACATTTGAACCTAGGACCTCCCATCTCTAGGCCTGGTTCTCAATCCACTGAGCCACCCAGCTGCCCCCTATTAAATATCTTTTAAAGCTATTAGGAGTAGTTGTTTAAAAAACAACCTGATACCCTATATGATTAGCCTGGATCTATGAGCATTTGCTTATTTTTCATGGTTACAATTAAAAAACTATTAGTATTTTACAAAATGGTAGACATAACAGTGTCCACCTGCAGAATCTGAGTAAAACATGCACACAAAGGAAAATCAAATGGGTCCCCAAGAGCCTTTTTGATTAGATTAAAATCAAATTTAAGACTAATTATTACTTGACTGAAATAATGTGTTTTACTATGCCCTGAGGGGGAAAAAAGATGTCTATTGCTCCACAAGTATTTATTAAATGTCTGCTCTGTACTGTTCTAGGAACATACAAAGTTTAGATAAGCCTGGAATTTGCCTTAATGGTCCTTATAGTCTAGGAGAGGGAATCAAATAGCCATAATACACAAGCACACAAGACAGGTACAAAGTGCTATGTGAAGTCCAGGGAGGTCATTATATTGGGGGCCAGAGCGAAGGGAAGAACAGAAATTAGTGAAGGTTTCTTATAGGTGACAGGATGATCTTTTAAAGAATGCAGAAGGATTTAAAATGTGTATGAGGGTGGGCAGTGAGCAGGAAGACATTCCAGATTCAGAGAAGAGGTCAGGAGGTGGCAAAGTATAGGGTTTAATCTCATTTCTTCATGATGATTTAGGTGGGAGCTTAGACTATGTGGCATTGCTCATTGTCACTGTCAGTTACAAGATAGTATAAAATAGAAAGGGGGCAAGAAAGGAAAGTAAAAATAAATTTTACTGGGAATCACAGTAGTGACCAAAAATGCTGCTAATGAAAGACAAAATATCTTTCAAAAATACACTTCAGAGCCAGCTAGGTACCTCAGTGAATAGAGCCAGTCCTGAAGTTGGGAGGACTTGAGTTCAAATCTAGCCTCAGATACTTCCTAGCCATGTGACCCTGGTCAAGACACTTAACCCCAATTGCCTACCCCTTACCACTCTTCCACCTTAGAACCAATACTTAGTATCAGTTTTAAGTCAGAAGGTAAGGGCTTAAAATGAAATACATTTGACTTTATTGTTTCATTTGCTGTCTAATTATCCCCTATGGGAATAAAAGAAGCAAAGATTTCCATTATTTCTTAAACGAGATAAATCATCCCAACTAAAGCTACTTATTTTCCAAAAACATCACATATTAACAGAGTTCTAGAAGGAGCTAATAATTGTTTTCCTTTCATATAATTTCTGAACTATTATCCCCATTTTTATAATGCAACCAAGAACTCTCCAGAGGAGTTTTCCATTCTCATGCTGAGGTCACATTTCCAATGAAGCTTGAGATCTGTCCACATTTACCCCAGCAGGAAAAGCAAAAACAAAAACATAATAAAACTTTCCATCAGAATTTTAGACAGCAATCCTAGAAGAGAAATTCTGTCCTAATACAGGAAACATTTAGTTGTGCATCCTCTGAGTCTGTCACTCACAGGAAAAAAGTAATTAATTACCTGTGCAGATCCAAATTCACATATGGGAAAATTAGTTTTTGCTTAATCAGGTCCCAAATGACTCGAGTCATCTCATCTCCTTGCATTTCCACCACAGAACCTCCATTGATTTTTTGGGACATGTTGCCTTTAATATACCTTTAAAAAGGAAAGAATAAGCAATTTTGAAGATAAATTTCATTACAAAATAAAAAAAGACAAAAATAAATTGTATTTTTTAATCAGAGACCAACTCAAAATGACATTTAAAAAATTAAAATTATTGTAAATATAACATTATTTTGTTGAGCACAGTACAGAAAAACAAATAGTGCTGGGATTGAAGTAAAGATCTGGTTTCAAATCTTGTCTCTAATAATTATTAGATTGTTACATATCTACATATGCATATACGTACATACATATATACACATTGCTTATGTTTGTAAATGATGTTTCCTACACAGATGAAGTCATAGATATAGACTGTAAAACAAAATCACCATCAAGTTGAAAAGGTATATGACTATCACTTAAAATAGTCAGGCCTGAAAAAAAGTCTTTGAACAAGATTTTTATGGTTCTGGGAATCACAGATTTATAGATAGGTCTTTAGAGGTCATCTATTTCACCACTTCCCAGATGAGGAAGCCAACTAAGGTCCAAAGATAAATTATGACTTGCCTAACATTACCCGACAAGGAGCAAGAGACTTCAAAACTAGTACTGGGTCCATTGTTGCTTTTTTCAAAAGAAAGTCAACTGCCACTCCCACAGATACAGAATACATTTCTCAAGTCATCTGTTTTCTGGGGAAGTATTTAGATGACTGGTTAGAGAGCCTAACATTCTTAAAAGCCCGATTCAGATCAGGAACCAGGATAAAAATAAGGAACTGAATTAAACAATGCAATTAAATAAACCACTAAACAAAGAAGAAATAGATTTACAGTCAGTATAAGATGGTGGGGTGGAATAGGGGGAAGTGTTAAACTTAAAAGCTGGTTTACTTGTTTTCTTATGAGTTGGTCTTAGATGGCAATGGTCCACTTCTGTTCAGAATCCTCTATATCTAAAAGTCACTTCTAATAATAAGTACTAGCAATATTTTTTTAATTAATTTTCCATTTTACATGTTCTTTCTTGAAAATTAAAATAAATTATAGATTATCAGCACTCTCACTCAAGCATATTTAAAGGACCATGTTCTTTGACCCAATATTTATTGCACAACAATAGTGACTTGGCAATTTTTCTTAACCAAATATAGTTAATAATAAGGTAAAATTGCCAGTTATCCAGGTATTAAATTCATTGTTTCCTTCTCGGTAAAAATAGTAATCTCTCTGTCTGTCTGTCTGTCTCTCTCTCTCATTCTGAGAAAGTAATCTTTCTCCATTCCATTCATGCTAGATTGAAACATTTCAGATTTCTTTAAAATTTGGTATAGAGCATAGAGAGCTGGTTTCAGTCAGGAAGAACTGGTTTCAAGTTCTGTCTCTCAAAAATATTGACTCTGAGAACTTCTTGATGCTCATTCTAGGAAACATCAAGACTATAAATTGCAGAGAAGCTATCTATAGTGATAGAGGGAGCTTTCTCTATCTGGCAAGTATTCTAGATTCTATCCCTATATTTTATATTACTTTCTCCTCAAACTTTGGGTACTTTTATTTTATTTTCTATTTTATTATAATTATTATTTTTTTTTTTAAAAAAAACTAGGGTTAATATCAATCCTAAAACAGAAAAGTGGTAAGGGCTAGGCAACTGGGGTTAAGTGACTTGCCCAAGGTCACATAGCTAGCCAGTATCTGAGGCCAGATTTGAGGACCTCCCATCCCTAAACTTTCTAAGTCACCTACCAGTTCCTTAAAAATAGTTTATATCTTCAAATTACTTTACATCTATTTAGAGGCATAAGTGATCCCATTAGAGCAGTCCCTTCCAGAATTCCTCTCAGTTTCATATCTCTTCCCCACTATCTGGATAAGGCCTCTCTTCTAAACCCCACAAACTAGCTCATGAAATCTTAAAGCAGATAAATTCCAATCTTGTGGCACACCCCAGCAGTTTCATTAAAAAACAAAACAAACAAAAAAAAAACCAAGCTGGAATTACAAAGTAGTTTTGAGAGAAGAGTCACTATGATTGCTATCCCCCCTTCATGCTGTTTTCAGAAAGGGAAATTTGCAATTTATGCAATCACTTGGTGCAACTGTCAATGTTTCAAGATAAAAAACTGTCTATTTTATGAAGCAAATTTAGGCAAAAAAGAGACAGGAACTACTAGACCTGTGATTTGACTGGCAAGAGGAACTGCTGATGGAAGAAATTTCTTCTGCCTATACAGGTCAGCCTTCTCTTCAATTCCTATTCTGTATGGAGGTATAGGCCATGAGCAATGAATAGTCAACAGGGATCAGAAAATGGCTTTGAGGCTAGTTTTCTATTCTTTAATATTACCCGCCTCTCAGGCAAAACAACCAGGGTGGCAAAAATACACTGAAAAAAACTGATTGCTGAGGTGCTCATTTACTTCCACCACACCACCGCCCCGCCCTTCAGCAATCATTATCTAAAGAACTCATAGCCAGAAGATTAGCCACTTTTTTTTTCGTCACCGCTTCTCTACTAAGGAATGGCAAGGGCTTTATCTCATTATTTGAAGTAACAGCCTTCACACCAATGGTATCACCGGGTTGGGGGTGTAGCAGGGAGAACTGAAGATCAGTGATTAAATGGAGACCCCTGGTTTCAAACCTCTCTGTGACCATGGTACCCTCCAGCCTCAAGTTCCACATTTGTAAAATGGAAGAACTCTGATACGAGTGGGGAGGATCAAATGGGATAAAGCCCTTTGCAAAACTTTGAAAGTGCAAGTATAAGGCAACTGAGTCAGTACCCTAGTTCCGGTAGATCCAGATTTATCCCCTAATCCCCCTCTCCCACCAGCACAAGATTAAAAACAAAATCACTCACTTCTGGGGGAAAAGGAGCACAAAAACCAAAAAATGAAATAGTAATGAAGATTACAGACCAGCTCAAAAGACCCTCGTTAAGATCGAGTTAAGTAGCTGTGTGGGTCAGCTAGCTGTAGATGGTTTAAAGTCAAGCTTCATCTGAGGGCAAAGGGCACTTTTGGCTCTCCCGAAGCACTTTTCAGTTAAAGGTTGGAGAGCACGATTGTCTCTTCGTGTATTCTCGTGTCCACGGGCGGGTCCCCGTGCGTATCTATAAGTAGCGGGCGTTCTGGCACTTGGGGGGCGGGGGGGGGGGGCGGGTGAGGGAATGTTGGTCAGCGGTCCAGTGAGCTCCGAATGCGTCCCCCGCGTGCAAATGTCTCCCATCTGACCATCATTAGTTTTTCTTTGAATTCCTCACACAGTAGGCACTTGATATAGTGCCTCGCACATAGTAGGCGCTAAATAAATGCTTGCTGCCTGCCTTACAGTTGCAAGGAAGAACTGCTAGGAGAGCACTAGATCAAGGTCGGATTCCCGGACACACTCGCCCCGCCCCCTCCCTTCGCCTGGAGAGCCTAAAGACCTTTAAACTGGAGAGGCCTGCGAGCAGAGGGATAAAGCTAGGAGGGGAGGGGGCTGAGTTGGAGGGGGAGGGGCGGAATGGCAGAGTGTCGGCTTCCCGGCTCCGCCCAGAGCAAAGCGAAACCCCCTCTATCATCGCATCCAACCCTCTAAGCCGCAGGAAACCAGTGCCACAACTGACGCCCCGTTACCTTCCGTCGGACGATCCCGCAGTCTAGACGAGGAGGGCCAAGGAAAGAAAGAGACGAAGAGTCAAGAAGCTCGGAGGCTGCAGGATAAAGCTTCAGCTACCGCCCGTCCAAACGTCGAGGTGGAGACTGGCAAGCAGCTCCCTCGGCCCCTCCCCCCAGGCTTTCTCCCCTCCCTCCCCCTCAGCCCGCCCCTCTCAGCCCACCCCGTCTCCCCGCCCAATCCGGTTTATTCAAATCCGGGGGCGCGGCGGAGCCAGTGCCCGGTTTACGGTCTGGAAGCGCGCGAGGCGGGGACTGGGGCGGGGAAAGGGGAGGGAATGTTTGCCAACCCGCCTCGAGGGGCTGGCCCAGTGCAATCGGACCACCGGGGCTTTCATCGCGAAGCCAATGGAGGAAAAAAGGCTAAACCGGAGAGGAATCGGCCCGCTGGCGCCCAACATTTAACATTGCAAAGAACCTTTGAGAGCCTCATTTTGCAAATGGGGTCCTATACCTAGTAGGATCCCCAGTCGGGTGAAACCACCCCACATTTATTAAGTAACAGTCTAATGCCTGGCACTGTACTGAGAGATACGCCGAGGGGCAAAAAGACAGACTCCTATCTCTAGGAACTCAGTTTCCTTTTTCCTTAAACCTTTTCTCATCCTCTACCCCCACCTCCTAGGGCCTCTCCCTCAAAATTATCTGTACTTATTTTCTATATATTTATAGGTCTCCCTCTCCCCTCCGACAGAATACAAGGTCCTCGGGGCCAGAACACAGTGCCTTGTACAAATTAGACTATATATATTTAGTGATTAATATCTAAAACAAACTCCATAAATCGTTAGAGTATCTTAACTCAAAGGAACATTTGATTCTATAAATATTGTCACTTGATAGTCTAGATCCTAAGGTAAGGCTCCTTCCACTCGGAGCAATCTCCTTCCACCGGACAGAAACTTTGCCAGCTTTATTTTTAGCCCGGAATACTGTAATTAGGGTCTAGTCCGAAGGGTAGCCTTGGATGGGCTAGAAAAACCTAGATTGTAATCCGGGGGTTGGGATCACCGGGAGAAAGCAACACACAAAAAGGGAATTAGCAGCTATTTTCTTCCCCAGCCTTCTTCACCACTTCCCTCCTCTCCTCCACCAAGCATTACTGTAGTTACAATGAACCATTAAGCCAAAACAAAAGATCTAAAAAGAGTGTTACACGGGGGAAAAAAATACTCCGGAAAGGAAGTTTCCTATGTTAGCAGTAATTGGAAGAGTGCGGATTTATCTGTGGGAAAAGGGAGACAAAAAGCACTCTTCTCTGGGAGAGCCTCTGAACATTTTTTTAAAAAATATTTTGGTCTTGACTTGTAAATTCATCTGTGTGCCGAAAGGGGTATTTAATCTGGGTTCCACATTCCTCCTAGATTTAAGGGGGTCTGTGAATTTGCTTTCTAGAATACTGATTGTTTCATCGTGTCTACTTTCCCTTATAATCTTACGCATTTTATTTTTTGCATTAAAAAAATATTATACTGAGAAAGATTTTCTGTAAACTTTATCAGATTGCCAAGGAGTTCCAGGACATGGACATGGTTAATTAAGAATTGATGAAGGATGATTTCTAGGTGTGGAAATTCTCCCTAGACTATAGGTCAACAAATGGACTCTTACCAGGAATGTGCTGGAGTCAGTTCCTAGTGAGTCATTGCTAAAGTTTCAAAGTGAGCCGTTTTATCTCTGAAATCAGCAAATGCTACAAATCAGCTTGATTTAGTGTTTTGTTTATTGTTTAGATTTAAGAAAGTGATTTAAAAAATGTTATGGGTTGTTTGTTTTTTGAGAGAAAGAGCTGGTGGTTAACATTTACCAGCACATCCTTGACCCTGACTAAAGTCTTATAAAGTTTCCTAGAGGATTGAGAAGTGACCAGTGCAGGATTCTTGCAATGCTGGGCAAATCACTTAATTTCTGCCTGTCTCAGTTTACTCATCTGAAAAATGGAGATCATAAAAGTACATTATTCCCATGTATGAAGTACACACACATACATACTTCCATGGATCCCTGATCTCACTCCCTTCACTGGTGAAGACAGAAAACCAGATCTCTTTTTGTTATCTGTGATTCTTGCCTGTGCTCTGCCAAAAGCTCATTGGAAGGTCTACTGGATGAAGGCCTTCTTCTGTATCTTTCAATATCTCCCAGCTATTAGTACCATACTCCAAGATGATTGGCTGCCTAGTTTTATCCCTGATTTCTGGTAGATGATAGCTTTCTCTCTGTCTCTTTTAAAATTCAGCTGCCCTTTGTTTATGACTATAATACTAACAAAGGAAGTTATCTCCATTCAAGTGTGTCTGGGATTGAGACATAAAGAAAGGCCTAGACCTTAGGGCAGTGGGCTAGGAGAAAGATAAAAGGGATAATACCGAAAAAACTAGAGTTTTAAAATTTATGGCATCTTTTTAAAAGGGACTGTAAAGGGCAGCTGGGTAGCTCAGTGGATTGAGAGCCAGGCCTAGAGATGAGAAGTTCTAGGTTCAAATCTGGCCTCAAACACTTCCTAGCTGTGTGACCCTGGGCAAGTCACTTAACCCCCATTGCCTAGCCCTTATCACTCTTCTGCCTTGGAAGTAATACACAGTATTAAGGGACCATAAAAGAATTTAAATTTTTCTCAGTATGATATGGAACTTTTGCAAATTTTAACCATGTACTAGGGTACAGATATATCTAAATAAATCAGGGTACATTAATGTAATGAAATATTACTGTGCTTTAAGAAGTGATGTGTTGTGGTGAATACAGAGAAGCATGAAAAGAGCTATATATGAACTAATACAGAGTGAAGTAAACCCAATAATATACATATACAGTAACTACAACAATAATTGGAAAGAACAACTATACACCAAGAGATCAAAATTGAATGCAACAAAAAAAATTAAGGACTTGTTGTAGTGAAAATTTCACCTTTTAAGATTGTTATAATATTGAACAATGGCCGCCAAGGAATTTACTTATGAAATTCCTAAAATGAAACACTCAAGTCAGAATGGAGTTTATGGAGGTTTAATCACAATGGGAGTAGGGAAAGGAGAGGGAGAGAAGGAGAGAGGAGAAAAGGGAAAGGGGCTACTCAACCTCTGACCAAGGCAGAGGGAGTTTAGGCCCAAAGGGCCAAGGTGGAAGGAATCAGTCCTTGACTGTGACCGATCTGAAGGGAAGCTGTCTGCGGGCCTCCTCTCTGTTCAAGCTTCTAACCCGACCTGGCGTCTCCTCCTCTCTACAGGAAGTTCTCAAATTCCAGAGGCTGTTCCCTACCTCACTTCCTGTGTCTCACAAGTGCCAATGGTTGGCTCTAGCTTGGCTTAGGACAGCCCAGGTGGGCAGTTAGTTATTTCTGATTTGTCATTGACTAGCACATGCCCGTGTAGTGTGGGTGTGCACAATTTTTAGGTGCTAGACCAAGATGGAGACTTTTAAAATTCACAGACTAAATGAAGAGATATTAAGAGGATGTGTTCAACCTACTTCCTTGAAGAGGTGGGAGGTCCATAAGTGCTATTTATTGCATGTTTTCAGACTTTTCAATATATATTTATCAGTTGGGCTAATTTTTTTTCTCTCTCTAAAAAAACACCACCTGTACTATGGGATGGCTCCTTCAAAATAGGAAGGGAGTTGTTTTAAAAAAAAATAAAAAGGGAAAGGGAATGTACCCTAGGGAAAGTGCCAGCCTCTATCACAGAGTGAAGAAGAGGATACTAGGGATGGCTATGATGATATAAGAAACATATCTTTCCAGGCTTGTTGGACATTATTCTTCATCCTGGACACAGTGGTTCATCTAAACTAATCTCTCTGTACCTCATTCTCCCTTCTCAGAGAGGCATTGGCAATCCTCTATGTCTGAAATGCTCTTCCTTCCTTAACTCTCCCTGCCTCAGAATTCCTCTTCCTTTAAGGTGCAGTTCAAGTGTTATTTTCTGAATGAAGCTTAGGTTCTTCTCTCCAAAGCCTACTTAGATTGTGAGCTCCTTAAAGGCAGGAAACATCTTTTGTTTCTCTTTTTATCTCCAGCACTATGGAAGGTGACTAGCAGTAGTTGCTTAATATTTTCATTCATTCACTTTATATTTATGGTATGTCTATTTTTCTATGTACTTATTGTTATCCTCATTAGTGTAGTATAAAGAAGCTCATTATAAGTAGAGATTGTTTCACTTATTTGGATTTCCCAGAGCCTTGTACAGTCCTGCCACATTTCAAGATCTGAATATTTATTGATTGACTAAAGGATAATTATATCTCTAGAGTATTTTTTAAACCTTAAAATGCCAAAAAGATGTGTAATTATTCATGTCTATAAGACAAGAAAGTTTTTTAGTTAATTCTGCCATTAACATGTTTATAAATAGTTTTTGCTAAGCCTTTAAATAGTCCCTCCATTCCCTCTTCATAAAGTGGTGAGATCAACTGCTAATATATGGTCACATTTTTCTATTTAGTTATTTATTTGAAAAACAAAGAAATAAAAGTGATTTGAAAATGCTATCCAATGAAATATTACTTTTCAAGAAAGATTGATTAGACAAAGTTACAAGTGGAAAAATTGTAGCCCATGAAAAACAAGTACTTTTGTAGGTCTTTGACATGTCTGAGATAAAAAAAATCCAGAAAATGTAATCTTTTGCTATAATATTGATGGTTTATTTTTATCTCAGATTTTTTTCTTCGTTACATAAACTGGTTAAAACTTACAGAAGCAAGATTCAAGAAACTTATAGCTCCATTTGTAATAAAGAAAAAAAACTTAAAAGTAAAGTCAATAATTTTAAGTGATTATTTTCACAGATTATTTCTTTTGATTCACATAACAATCCTGAAAGATATGAGGCAAATAGTTAATGAGGCAAACAGATGCAACTTGCCCAAGGTTACAGAGCTATTAAATATCTGAGGTTAGATTTGAATTCAGGATGTCCTGACCCCTGGTTCAGTGATTTAACATTTCATCATGTAGCTGCCAAATAATTATGCTATAAACAATTCTATATGAAGAGAAAGCCTCCCTCAGCAATTAGATGGTCTCAAAGTGGAGAATTTAAAGGACATCACTGACAAGTGTCACACAAGATGTTTGGAAAGGATAGGTTAAAATCTGCATTGTTGGAAGGAATATCCAAGTCTATGAGACTAAACATATGTCTAAGTATTGAGTTTTGAGTTAAACATTATAGCATGGGCATCATACCTGCAGAAACTCAAGCAAAACTATTATCAGGGAAATTCCTTTGCTCCCTTAGGCCCTCAGGACTCCCAATCCAAAACATCTGACCTGTAGGGACAACTTCCTTTGATTGCCCCATTGAATTGAGATGGATAAAGAGACACACTTCATCATCTGCCCTCCAAATCATGAGGTCCACCCCCCATGCTTTCGGGCAAACCTCCCCCCTCCCCCAACCCCTTGCTCCAGAGTCATGTCCCCACTGTAGTAAAGAGTATAAAATCCCTAGAATTGATGGCATCTAGGGACAGCTTCTCCATTCATGCAGTCCTCCCAAGGAGCAGCTCTTCCACCCATGCTGTCCCACCTAGAAGGCAGGCTTCCACCTATGCTGCTCTCCTGGCCAGATTCAACATTATCTTCCAAATTAATTCATTTCTCTTTTTTTTATTTTTAAGCTAAGTTTCAGAGTGTCAAAATGGAATCTAGAAACCTCCAACTTGTACCCTAGTAAGATCTGATGAACCCCAAGTTTTAGGACCAGCTTGTAAATTGGAGACCCCAAAGCTTGTACTTGTTCCCTGTTCCTGGAGAATCCACCCTAAAGGGAATCTGTAAACCTTAAAATTTCTCAGACTTATGAATGTTGGAAATTTCCCCATTGGGGAATCTTCTACTTAAAAAAATTCCCTAGCAGATAGTGAGAATTCTACTTGAATGTGAAAACTCCTTGCCTTGGGAATATCCCTACTCCACCCTACTTAAGACTGCTTTAGGACAGAAAACTCCTTGCTGAACAATGAAAGTGCTTTGACCCATGCTTATGGAAAGGACAGGAAGTTCTTTGAGTCATGCCTGTTTTTAAAATTGATACAATGGGATGCTAGGTACCCATATAGGTGGGGCAACTTATAAAATACTTAAACCTAAAAGGGTGATAACTTATTCAGAGGTTTTTTCTTAATGAAATTTGTCCACACAGCAGCATTTTTTTCTGACTTACTAAAGAGATTAAAACTACTCAGCTGTGAATTCAAAATGGGCAGTCCTTTAGAAACATCTACAGTGATTGGTAGATGTAAGGACTTAGGGGAGGTGACAGAGGAGATTTTGCCCTTAAAAATAAGAGCTAAGAGAGGAGCAAGAGATCTCGATTTCTGACTCTCATTCTGAAGGAGAGCTCCTTGAGGAGCTCCTCTGAGGGGCTCTGTCCCTCTGGGGTAGGAGCTCTGGAGGCTCTTGAGAGAGGCCCTTTGAAACAATCTCTGGCTGGAAGACTCTTTGAGGAAGGACGCTGGCCTGGTGTCACTAGAATCCTTGTTTAGTCAGACCTTGTGGTGAGTGTTAAAAAACTGACTGATTTCTCTTTTAAGACTCAGGTCTAGGCCATATTGGCTTGAGGCCCTTCATACTTATTCCTTTCTTTCTCTCTCTTTCTTTGATTACTCGTTGTATTGTTAATTAAAATCTCTATAAAACCCAATTGACTTGGGTATTTGAATAATTGGGAATATTTCCCTGGGGACCACCTTATATTTGATTTTAAAACCCAAGACACTGTAGTGAAACATATTTCTGCGGTAAAATTTACTCACCCTCTCTTATATCTATCACAATTTATATCTTCCACTATTTTAATCACTACAGTTTAAGATCTCAACCATTTTAAATCTCACTAATCTCAGGCTAACAGTTTCAGACTGAATAATGTCAGGTCAGTCAGGTGGGGCCAAGCCCAAGTCAAGTGACTCTTGTCTCCAGAAGCTTCTCTCCACTGTATCACACCCTCCTTTTAAGGATGGAACTCAGGATCTTCAGCTTACTCTGCTAAAGAGTCATTCTTCACATCTGTGTGTTTACGGTTTTATTTTGGGGTCTTAGTTAGGTATGAATGTGCTCTTACAACAATGACCAATATGGATGTCTGTTTTGCAAGACAAGAAAAAATGAGGGAAAAATAAGAAAAGGCAGTTGAATACAATGTAAAGTACATTGGCTCTAGAGTCAAAAGATTGGGGTTTAAATCCTACCTCTGATGTGTTAAGTAAGCCATTTCTTAACCTCACTGGGCCACAGGTTCTTTATCTCCAAAATGAAGACATTGGACTATTTAGTCCAACTATTTAGCCTGAGATCCTTTCCAGCTCTCATTTATAGATCTGATTCTTTAAAAAAATTTTTTTAATTTAATTAATTTAGAATATTTCCCCATGGTTATGTGATTCATATTCTTTCCCTCCCTCCCCCCCCCCCCCCCGCAACCAACATGCATTTCCACTGGGTTTTACATGTCAGATATGGCATGGGCATGGTACCCCCAGAAACTCAGGTAAACTATTATCAGGGAAATTCCTCTGCTCCATTAGGCCCTCAGCACTCCCAACCCAAAACATTGGCCCTTGGGGGTTACCCTCCTTTGATTGCCCCATGGAATTGAGATGGACAAAGAGACACACCTCATTCATCCTCCAAATCATGAGAACCATCCCCATGCCCTTGGACTAACCCCCCCTCCCCCAACCCCCCCTCCAGAGTCATGTCCCCACTGCTGTAAAGAATATAAAAACCCCAGAATGGAGGCATTGGGGGAGCAACCTCCTGCTCCACTCACGATGTCTTGCTGGCCAAAAATTCAACATTACTAATAAATCTCTTTACTTTTAAGCTAAGTTTTGGAGTGTTGCATAATGTATCCTTCCTGAACCCCAGGGGTACACCTTTGCACCCCACAAGACATATGATTCTAAGAAGGTAGAATATCATGTCAAAAGTTGATGGGAGGTGGGGAAGATTGTACCGGGCTGTTGCTAGGCAAAAATCTAGGTGGCCACTTATCTTGAATCCTTTGACTTTGTGACAAGGAAATCACTTTAAAAGACTGATATATATTAATTTAAGGTCGCCAAGGAATTCAGCTATGTAATTCCTAAATGAAAACTCAAGTCAGCCGTCAACCTTTTATAGAGTTTAATTACAAACAGGAGGAAGAAAGGAATTAGAGATAGAAAGAGAGAGGGAGAGAGAAAGGGGAGAAGGGAATAGGGCTTAAATACCCCTTCTGTTTAGGCTGGGCCAAAGGGCCCAAGCCCTTAGATAGCTGGGGCAAAGAAAAGAGATCAGTCCCTATTACTCACGTGACCAAAATGGAGAAACAGTCTCAGAGGCCCCCACCTTCAGCTTCCTTCAGAGCAAGCTTCTCAGAACACACTCCAACCACTCAGAGCCAAAACTCTCCAACCAACCCCCAGTCCTCAGACCCCTCTCTCTTTAAGGAAACCATCCAAGTTCCCTCCCCTCAGTTCTCACATCTACCAATCACTGTCCATCATTTTCCCTGTGCCAATGGAGGCTCTAGTTTAACCCAGGAGCGCCCAGAAGTCTGTGGCTTTGCACATGTCTGTTGGAGGTCATATTCTCAAATAATTAAATTTTGATCTATGCTGCAGCCCTTCCTAAATCCTGTTAGGACTGAGTGGGGTGGAGATTGTATTTTCCAAGACCTGATTCTGTCATTCCAAGTATCTCTATTGTATCAATTCTAAAATCAATCATGACTCAAAGAAATTCCTGTTCTGTGCTTAAGCATAGGTCAAAGCCCTTTCCATTGTTCAGCAAAAGGTTTCTGTCCTAAAGTAATCTTAAGAAGGGAGGAGAAGGAACCTCCCATGCCAATGGGGTTCACATTCCAATACACTATCAGTAAGAAATTTTCCAAGTATGAAATTTCCCAATGGTGAAATTTCCAACATTTATAAGTCTAAGAAATTTTAAGGTTTACAACTTCAAGGATTGGTTTAAGAAGCACTTTTCTACCATTGACTTTGAAGAAATAGCAAGGAAATAGGCTTCCTTAAAAAAAATATGCTTCCTTGATTTTCCTTTGCATGCATGTTTTACTCAGATTCTGCAAGTAGACACTGTTATGTCTACCATTTTGTAAAATACTAACAGTTTTTCAGTTGTAACCATGAAAAATAAGCAAATGTTCATAGATCCAGGCTAATCATATAGGGCATCAGGTTGTTTTTTAAACAACTACTCCTAATAACTTTAAAAGATATTTAATAGGGGGCAGCTGGGTGGCTCAGTGTCTTGAGAGCCAGGCCTAGAGATGGGAGGTCCTAGGTTCAAATCTGGCCTCAGACTTCCCAGCTGTGTGACCCTGGGCAAGTCATTTAACCCCCTTACCTCTCTTCTGCCTTGGAACCAATACACAGTATTGATTCCAAGACAGGTAAGGGATTTTAATTTTAAAAGTTTTCATGGGAATACTGGTCAGTGAGTTTTGAATATCTTTTTAACTTCTATTTCATTCATTTAAATATAACTAAAGGGTGTTTTCCTTTGGGTCAGACATTTTCTGTGGTTGTTGTTTTGGGATTTTCTTGGCAAAGATACTAGAGTGGTAGTTTGCTATTTCTTTCTCCATCTTGGCATGGGATGTGTATCCCCCAAATTATCAGTGTATCAGGCCAAATTGTAAGCAGGAAAATTCCTTTGCTTCTTTGGATCCTTGTGACTACTAACCCTAAAACATTTGATAACTCTGGATAAGACCCTGCTATATGAAAGGGAAAGTCCCCTGAGGATTATCCTTCTTGGATCATCCTTTAGGTTCTGAGATGAACAGAGAGGCTATGCCTTATTACCATGGGTTGTATCTAAGATATCTGTCTGTTTCCTAAACTATGAGGGTCACCCCTGCTGACTGGGAAAAAACACAGAACTATTAAATAGTCAAAATCACTCAAAAGGGGTTCAGCACTAGTAGGCCTCTACAGAGCTGCACGCTCTGTGCACACAAAATTGCACAGAGTTCGAGGATTGAACTATGGCCGCTCTGGTCACTGACCCCTATTAATATCTTTTCTGCAATTACAAAATTATATGAGCTACAAGCTTAATCAGAATGATTACTTACTATGCCAAATTAATCATAAAAAGCAACCCTACAAACTATAGAAGTATAAAGGCAAAAATCCACATCACAGGTTATTCAGGACTTGTAAATCTGAAAATGGCCTTTCCTCCTGTTGGGTGGCCAAAATTAAAATATTGTCTAGCACTAAGTAAAATTCTTTACTAGATATTCTATTACAAAAATCCCCAAATCTTATTTTTAAAAACTGCATGACAATTTCAGCTTCAAAACAATTTTAAAAGTCAAATTTAAGTTTCAATATTGAAATGAACTCCAAAAATTCTCAAGATTAAAAATGCTTCTAATTTTCCTTAATTTTAAAACCTCTCATACACCTCACACACACCCCTTTGGGGAGATTGAGATGCTAGGGATTTTGAAACTGTTTTCATTCACCTTTAACTACTTAACAACCATAACCCTGCACTTAAACACTTAAGACTTTTTACTTCTATTAACTATTACCTAGCATGAAAAAAAAATGTTGCAACTGAGTCAGCTAATGTAAAGTCTGTAAATAAAAAGGCTAAAATAATTCTCCTGATTTGACTGAGTTCTGGCCTTAACTAAATTAGTTTTGTATTTATTCATTGGCAATGAGGGCTCATTTACCCTTGAATTTAGGCCTAGTCTATAGGCGATTTCTTTAGTATTTTTAGGCACAAAAGCTTTCTCTAATCTCATTGTTTCCTGCCTTGAAGCTCCAAAATGTATAAACTTTGCTGGTACTAGGGAGCAATTCAGTGTTCTTTCAGAACCTTGTTTTATTAAAAATGCTGCTTAAGAATCTATTATTTATGTGCAAGGCTTCCCCCCCTTTTTGGCACTGATGTTTTGCCAGATTTTCTTCATGACCTAAACTTTTCCTTTTAAGAAAAGGGACCTCTTTGAATTTGCTTACTCATTCATTTTCTAGGCCTTGCCTTCCTGAGGCTTCCTTCATCGGAAAATTTGCTAGTAACAGGAGAAAAGTGGGAAGTAACTTAAAATGAAAGAGAAAAGCTCCCATAATTTAGAATACTAATGCCATGCATAAATTGGCAATGATCAGTAGTCATCTGTAGAACCTGACAGAAACTTAGCCCTTCCATTCACCCTTGTGTTTATCAATAACCAATTTCCTCCATAGCATTTCTTTTCCCAATGATCTTCCCATCCAGTTCACCCTTAGATGGCCATTCTCTTTAATCACGCTCAGAATTTAAAATTACCTTCTATTATTAACAATTATTTTTAGTCTCCATCATTCTTTCCTGACTTCTGATACTACTTTGAGACAACCTAGCACTCTGGAATCTTTGCTGCAAATTCTCAAATTAACAGATGTTACTTTCAAACCTCTTAACCAGGTAAAATGCTACTATTTTAAGCTTTCCTACTTCAACTAACTCTGGGGAATAGCTCTGTCCTTTCTAGGTTCTCTACTTTGCTCAGGGTAAATATAATTCTCAGGGGAAATAAAATGGCCAGTTTTATGTCTGGTACAGAAATATTTCTAAAGTCAACGAAAATGATGAGAAACAATACTTGGGCGGATTCAGTATCTTGGGGGCTCCTTCGGATGTCTTCTTCAGATTCTAGGCTGCAGGAAAATCTTGTCCAGGCTTTTGGCTCCTAAGAAATATCTTGAGGCAAAACTTTAATAGGTTTGAATCACTTCACCCACACTCCAGAAATGGGGTGGCAAAATACAGGGCATTCCTAGAAATTTCTTAGGAGTTTCCCAGGTGACAAATTCCTTTCTTTATTAGCCGTCATGTGCCAATGATCAGAAATAATGATCACACAACCATTAGTTCTCTCCACTTAAAAAGGAAAATTAGTTATCAATATTCACTGGTCTTTTAAAACAAAAACTCATTTATTTGTAATGGTTGCACTCTTAAAAATTCCAAATATCAGGTTATAGTCCACGACCCTTTTACTTTTTCACAAACTAAAACCCATAACATTTTTTTTCTCCAAACAGAAAAGTTAGGGTTACTAAGGAAAAGCTTTAAAATTGCCTTTAACTCTGAATACCTCCACAATTCCTTTTTCTTTTTACTCTAATTTACTTTTGGCTCCAAGTTTGCCTTTCTCTTAGCCTTGCCTCAAACCACTTTGGCCTAAGGCTAAAGCCACTCCTAGAGAGGAAATTCGTCAGTTTAAAAATGTTGGGGTGCATTGCCTTTTCCCCAATATTTTTTGTCATTTACAACAATTCAATGACCAGTCAGGCCTGTAGTTTGCCATCCTAAAATGAAATTTCTTTACTCCAGAACTCGAATGTGTTTCAGGAAAACCTTGCTATATTAACAGCTTGAAAAACAAAAGTGAAATTATAGCCCTCAAATAGCCAAGTTAATATCTAGAATAAAATGCATCTCGTTACCAATATTAACTGCACTTGATACAAAATATTTCACACATTAGCCACACCCAAACTTTGGGAAGAAAAATTAGACCTTAAAAGTTAAGAATTTCTGGAGCTCCTTTTGTCTCCTGCTGGATATTCCCATATCCAGATCACCAGCTCTAGTCTCACCTCTTCAACTTTTGGGAGGAATTTGTTGACCGGAAAAAACACAGAACTACTCAATAGTCGGCCTTGACACAGAGCTGCGTGCTACCTACACACAACTGCTCAGAGTCCGAGGGTTGAACTCCGGCCGCTCTGGTCACAGACTCCTGGGAATGCCAAAAGTAAGAGAATGACAAAGTCGGGGAGCTTAAATACCTTTCGAGGTGAAACCTGGGGGTTTAGGATGAGAGGGACAGTTGATTAACTTTACAATCATAAGAAAGGAAAAGTCCTGGGCTGAGCCACTAAGGTAAAGGACTTTAGCCCAGGGGGAGAAACCATAGGAACAAAAGATACTTAACCTCTGATGGGATTAGCCATTTCCACCCAAACTACCTGGATATCTATTGTTAGTCTAAAGAGACCAGTAAGCAGGACCTTCCCTCAGGGGGAAACCTCTGGGGTGACAAGGTCAAAACCTGGGGTCTCTATCCTCCAACTGGGGACTTCTAGATTTCCATGGTGACAGGGGCATGAGTCAAATTTATGAAATATCATACAGGATTGAATCTACATCCTAGATGGAGTAGAGAGGAACTCAGCAGAGCCCTCGGAGGAGACTGAGAGGGCTGCCCACAGCATCACAAAGACCCAGAGAAGGTTTTGCTTTAAGGTGGGAGACTGGCTGATTCAGTCCATTTCAGTTCAGTTAAATTGGAGTTTAGGGCTCCACTTGGTGGCTTAGGCACAGATTGCACCTTGGCTAGCAATTCCAGATCATGCCGCTCAGAGGCACCTTGACTCTTGACACCATCTGCATCTCTTGTCTCCTTGGTAGGGCACAAGTACTTATTCTTAACAGAAAACTACCTACACTAGCAAAACCCCCTTGAAGATGCGGGAGGGACGATGCTTTCTATCTTTACAAGGATATAGATAGATAGATTCACTTTCCTTTTTTATATGTGTCTTATTAGTTAACAATAGAATAAATTCAAACAGAAGCCAAAGAAACAACAATTAATACATTTTTAAATTTTGGTGATTGTTATGGGAGGGAAAGGATAGCCTTGGGGTTCGGGAAGGATACCTTTTGCAAGCATACAAGACTCCAAAACTTAGCTTAAAAACAAAAAGAGAAATTTATTAATTTAGAAAGTAATGTTGAGAGTGGCCAGGAGGATAGCAAGGTGGAACAGCAAGATGAGGAGCAGTTCCTTGGGAGGACAGCATGGATGGAAAGGCTGTTCCTCCATGGGGACAGCATGGGTGGAAAGGCTGTCCCCCAGATGACATCATATTCTTTAGATGCTATGTCCTGGTGTGGACATGACCTAGAGTGTTAGTCCCTCAGGCATTTGGTGGGTTGAGGTGGTCATCTGACTGGGGTCTGCCTGGAGGCATAAAGATTCATTTCTTTGTCCATCTTAAATCTAGAGGACAAAAGAGGGTAAATATCTCAGGACCCTGGGTGGGGTCATTGGGTTTAGATTAATAGTAGTTTTTTTTTTTCTCAGCTCTTTCAATACAACTCTCTAAACCACTTTTAAAAGTATGACAAACTGAATTCTAAGCAGGATAACTAACAAAATATCACAATCCATCTTTTTTTCCCCCAGCCCCTTGACATTTGAGAGGTACAAAAAGAGAGGGGTCTTTGGGCACAAGGATTAGGGCTGGCTGGGAACATGGCACAGTGAAATTGGCTGTAGCAGTAGCAGCAGCTGTGGCAGTAGCACAGGAAGTGCCTGGCACATTGTAGCAATAATGTGACTGAACAAATGGTTAGAAAGAGATTTTAGGACATCCCTATGGTAGTGTTGGGTGCTAGACTTTGTATGCCATTTGGGAGCTCCTTTGCCCATTAATCAGTTCCTGTTGACAGTTCCAAGGTGGAGAGGAGCAGGTATCCCTCTGGGTAAGGATCAGAGCACAGACCAGGAAGGCAGTGACTAGACCACTCCCTAAATCATACCACTCTGGAGACACCAAAAATGTATGTATAGGCCCTCAGACCTAGCTTTTTCACTAACTGCAAAAGCAGCAGGACATAAAAGACTGAAGCCAAGATAGTTGTTGATTTCTCCTCCCTGCAAGTAAGCAAAGCCCAATTCTAAAATAAAATTCAAAGTCAAGAAAAATGAACAAATGATAAAAAAAAAGTCCAAACATAAAAATCTGCAGTGGTGACAAGGAAGCTCAAGACACAAATTCAGACAAAGTCGATGACTTAAAACTATAAGGAAAGCCTCAAAGGAAACTACAGATTGGAAATTTAAGGCCAACAAAAATTCCTAGAAGAACTAAAGATTTTTTAAAAAAAGAACAAAAACTTATTTTAAACATCAGATGAGTGGTAGAGGAAAAGCTGAGAAAGGAAATAAGAGATATGCAAGAAAATTATGAAAAGACATTATCAGCTTAGAAAATGAAGAACAAAAAATAACTCCATAAAATCAGAATTGATCAGCTGGGTAAAAAGAGATACAAAACTTCAATGAAGAAAATAACTCATTAGAAATTAGAATTAATTAGGTATGATGTTCAGGCAATAAAATGAGATGAGAATCAGGTTGATGTCCACTGATTATTACTGTGATTTTGAAAAATCATTTCACCTTTGAAACTCTGGTCCTCATCAGTGGTCAGACTAAATGTTCTACACGGATACTTCCAACTCTAAATTCTGGGTGTGAATTAGACTCATTTTGCATTTCTCATTAATATTAAGCTTTATTCAGTATTTAGGAAAAAAAAAACCAAACACCAACTGTCAACTAGAAAAAACACAGAACTGTTAAATAGTCAAAAATCACTCTTTAATCAAGGGAAAAGGGGTTAGCGGTACTAATAGGACAACAGAGCTGCTTTCCAAGACTGCACAGTCAAGACGCTCTGGTCACCAGCCCCTGGGAGTGCCACCGACTCAGGATGGACTCCGAGGAACAAAAGAACTTGGGGAGCCTATATACCACTCTAGATGACCTGGGGGCTTGGAGAGGGACAGTTGATTGACTTTACAATGGCGAGAAAGGAAAATGAGGAGTTCCAGACAGGAATAATAGTGAGTGGCTGATGCCTCACAATGGACACAAAAGGGAAAGACTCAGCCTAGGGCTGGGTCACCTTGGTCATGGACCTTAGCCTAGGGGGAGAAACCATTGGGACAAAAGGGATGTTCAGTATTGGATGGGATTAGTTGTTCCCACCCAAACTACCAGGAAGTTCACTGTCTGGTGAAGAGGGACCTTCCCTCAGGGAAACCTCTCCTGTGACAAGGTCAAAACCTGGGGTTTCTACACTCAAACTAAATAAACTGGGGATCTCTAGATTTCCATGTTGACACAACAAACCAAACTCTTACTTTCTGTCTTAGTATCAATTCTAAGACTGAAGAGTGGCAAGGTCTAGGTAATTGGGATTAAGTGATTTGCCCAGATTTACACAGCTAGGAAGTATCTGAGGCCACATTTGAACCCAGGTCCTTCTAATTCAAGGTTTGGTACTCTATCTATCCACTTTGCTACCTAGCTAACCCTCTCCATTCATTTTTTAAAAAACAGAGTGTTCTTTCCTTTCTACATGGCCAGTTCTGATTACCCTAGGAATCTATCCATTCTGAAAGTGCCCTTTTTCTCTAGAATTCTTTATAGGTTGTTACTGCCACCTCAGTAGAGGCATTTTCCTATATTTTAATACAGTAGGAGAGTCTCAACAAAGCAGTCTTTCTTTTCTTCCTTTCCTCCTTTTCTTCCCTTATCCCCTCCTTCCTTCCTTCCTTCCTTCCTTCCTTCCTTCCTTCCTTCCTTCCTTCCTTCCTTCCTTCCTTCCTTCCTTCCTTCCTTCCTTCCTTCCTTCCTTCCTTTCTTCCTTCCTTCCTTGCCAGGAAATTGTGCTAGGTGATGGAGCTAAAACACACACAAAAAAATCAAAGTCTTTACCATCATTGAACTTACATGCTTTTGGGGGGTGGGGGTTGGGTAATAACATGCACAAAGATAAATAAGTGCAATATATATCAACATATTAATTTCAGTAGTAGCTGGGGAGGAAAATGATATCATCAGGTTCATGATAAACATCATTTTAATTAACTTTACTGATATAACAAATCCCAAATGGCAGACCACATTTAAATGACTTTTTATAACTAAAATAAAAAGTAATTATGAGTTGTAATTGAATGGAAAATTTTTTGAATTAAATGTTTCATAAAGCTGAGCTCTAGGGGGATACCACATTTTCTCCCTGACCTCTGTTCCATTTCTCCTTTTTACTAGTACTGTTGTTTTATCAGGATGATCACAGGGTGGTCAGTCACTGGGGCTTTCATGTCTAGCCAACAGGGAGGTTAGTTGAAAGAGGAAATGCCTGTGGTAGACATATAAAATATCCTTATCTACATATTGTTCCTAGGAGGAAAGGGTCAAGGAAATTTAAATGTGACCAACTGCTGCTTTCCCTTCCCCCTCAATTTGTGAGCTGGTTGTTGGAAAGGGCTGAAAAATATTTTCATATAAGAAGAAATAATTTGGGAAGAATATAAGGTAAGGAAGAATATAATTGATTTATTTCTTCTTTTGTTTATTAAAAACTTCATCAGTATGAGAGTAGAATAGTATTTGCCTAGTAGGAAGCTTCTTGGTGGGGTAGAGATGTTTCTCAATGGACCAATGACCCCCAGACTTGTAGTTGAGAGATGGGAATTATCCCTAAACACTCATGCTTTCTTTCTTATCCTTTTTATGCACTTTCCTGCCAGGTTTCTGTAATGGTATGTCTATTCTACTCCTTCCCCCTTCCCCAATACCAAGTGCATTGGTGGGAGAGTTTGTTCCCTTCAAGGACATTGGTGGGATTATTGCTGCATTTGCTTTGCTGTAATGTTTATATTTACCTTTGCTTTATTGTAAAATAAATGGTTCTGTTTAATTTTTATCATTGTGAATAGATGATTTATATAAATGACAATTACATTGATGTGGAGGTAGTAGAAAGGCCTAAGAGCTTTCTTGGTGATTAAGGAATATGTATCCCCCAAAACAATGTCACCCCTAGGACTTTGAGAGAGTTGGAGCTTAACAAGGTAGTAGTGGTACTTCTCTGAGAATTCCGACCTGTCAGTGTGAGTCTGGGGTGAGTATGTCAATGCAGGGTCTCATAAATAATTACAGAATCTCAGACATGGAGACACTTTAGAGATCATTTTGTCCAACTAGCCTGAACAAGAATCATCTCAACAAAGTCCTGATAAATACTTATTTATTCTCTCCTCAAAAAAAAAAATTTTTTTTAAAGCCCTCACCTTCCATCTTAGAATCAATAGTGTGTATTGATTCCAAGGCAGAAGAGTGGTAAGGGCTAGGCAATGGGGTCAAGTGACTTGCCCAGAGTCACATAGGTAGTAAGTGTCTGAGGTAGAATTTGAACCCAGGACTGGCCCACCCAGCTGGCCCTCTCCTTGAAAATTTTAATGAGAGGAAATTCATTACCTCCTAGTGCAGTCAGTTCTACTTTTGGACAGCTCCAGTTGTAGGAAACATTCCTTTTGTTTTAGCCTTAAATCTGCCTCTCTGGGGGGCAGCTGGGTGGCTCAGTGGATGGAGAGCCAGGCTCAGAGACAGGGGTCCTGGGTTCAAATCTGGAATCATATACTTCCTAGCTATGTGACCCTGGGCAAGTCACTTAACCCCTATTGCCTAGCCCTTACTACTCTTCTGCCTTGGAACCAATACTTAGTATTGATACTAAGATAGAAGGTAAGAGCTTTAAAAAAAATCTGCCTCTCTGAGATGTATTATCCACTGCTCTTATTCCTGTTCTCTGGATCACAAAAGACTAAATCTCATTTTTTTTTCCCATGACAGGCCTTCAAATACTTGAAGATTGATATCACGTGTCTCATAAGATTTCTCTTCTCAATCCTCAAAAGCCCCTACATCCTTCATCCTCCTATTTGCATGCCAATACTCCTTTTTAAAAATATGGTGCCCAGAACTGAACCAAATATTTCAGATGTGGTGTGACCAGGGCAGAGCAAAGCAGAAATCTAATTTAATCACATATTATTAATAATTAAATAATTGAGAATATGTTTTATCATGAAAAGTGCTTGGTGAATGGAATTTAGTTATTACTGTTACTTTTAAAACTCTGACTTTCTGTCTTAGTAACATCTCTAAGACAGAAGGGCAAAGGCTAAGCAAATAGGGTTAAGTGACTTGCCCAGGGTCACATAGGCAGGAAGAGTATGAGTTCAAATTTGAACTCAGCTCCTCCTAATTTCAGGCCATCTAGCTTCCCCAATGGAATGTAATTATAAAGGAGGGGGATTACTTATATAGGAGGAGTGAGGAAAAATAGAGAGTCAGGCACTTTATAGTTCAGCTTCTTGCTATTCCTTCAATATTACTGTTTATTTTCTGCATACAGTCTCTCCATTCTCCACCAATCCACATACATTAGAAAGGATTTACTCTTTGTACCTTATACTGGATACTTCCCTCCTTTGTACCCTTTGTACCCTCTCTCCACCATCCTTTGTAGAATTCCCAATGCACTCTAAAGTTCACACCTTGTACCTTCCTCTTTACCCTTTATGCCTCCTTTCACTCTCCCTCTTAGAATCCCTGACTTCCTTTAAGGTCAGCCTTAGATTTTGCCCCAGCCTCCCACCCTACCCAGTTGGTGTCTCCCCTTTGAAATTACTTCGTATTTATTTTAAGCCAGACTTGTAATTTCATTAGTATAGGGAGTTCTCCATAAGGCAGCTCCCTTCACTGACACAGATACACACCTGCTCTGCCATCTAGACTTTTAAAAAGTTTCTTGGGAATACTGAAGAAGTAACTTGCCCAGGGTCAAAGTCTCTGGGATCTGAGGTGGGCTTTCTATTTATCATGTCATGTTGCCTTTCAAAAAGTTTTATAAAATAATAATAATAACAAAATAAAAAGTATTAAAGCTAGTGTTTGTATATTGCATTAAGGTTTTTAAAATGCCTTTATGTAAGTTAACTCATTAGGTCCTTCTAACAACTCTAGCGGGTAGGTACTATTATCTCCATTTTTTTTAAGTTGAGGAAACTGAGGCAGAGAGAGGTTAATTTATGTACTCAGGGTCACACAGGTAATAGGTATATGAGGCAGGATTTAAATTCAGGTGCTCTTCCTTTTGTGCTTTTTAATATGTTACGAAGAGGCAGTGTGGTTTAGGGGACAGAATGTTGGTCTACCAGCCAGAAGGAGTCCAGGGCTTTTGACATGTACTCTGTGATTAAGGAAGACACAATTTCTCAGTGCTCAAGACAACTTTTAAAGACTAGAAGTTGTGCAATATATGCCAATTGGCCTTAGAGGGAGTTTCCTTACCCAATCAATGAAATCTCAAGTCCAGTCTCCATCCTTATGTGTGATAACTGCCTCCAGATTGGATGACTTATCATGCATAAAGCAAAGCTCTGTTATATTCAGTCCCTGTCTTTCCCCAAATGGGGTACCCTTTTATATATTCATATAGGTATATACCCTGTAAACTTATATACAAACACACACACACACACACATATATATATATATATATATAAATTTACACATGGATGCTTATGTGTAGGCTTATATATCCCTATATATAGGTTTTTATTATGCATATATATGTAGGACATATGCTCATATGTGTATATATATATATGAAAGGAGATATAGATGTATATATACATATATGTGTATATGTGTATATTTTGTTTCTTCTTAGAGTGTGTAAATTCTCCGAAGGCAGTTGTTTGGCATTTTTCAGTTTTTTTCTCCCTAGAGTCTACCACAAAGCTTGATATCTAATAGATGTTTAATTAAATGTTTGTTAATTGATTATTGAAGGAATGATGATTGAATGAAAGTTAATCTCTTGTTGCAGATGGAATTTTGTCACCTCGAGGTTCCCTCCATTTGCAGGGGGACAATTTCAGGGAAATTAAAAATGCTTATTTCAAGACTGGGCATGTTCTGACAAGTTGCCTGACCAATGTCTGCTACGCAAAATCTCAGTTATTAGGCACTCTTGGTGAAGGGAAAAGTGTGCTGCTAGATCTGGAGGACTTTGTTTTCCATCCAGATCTTCATAGCAGTGGCATGGCTTGTCTGTTTCCACAACCATAAAATGAAGGGGTGGGATTAAACTGCTTCTGGGGCCCTTTCTACCACGAGATTTATGATCAAATTAGAAAACTTATGTTTTATATAGGTAAAGTGTTTGCAAACCTTAAGAAGCATTTATACAAATGTTTATATATTTACTATTACCATTATTATTATTATTATTAACCAGCCCAAGATCATTTTTTTAAATCCTAGGGTTCCTGGATCTTTTTTTTTTTAACCCTTCCCTTATATCTTAGAGTCAATACTTTGTAGTGGTTCCAAGGTAGAAAGTTGGTAAGGGCTAGGCCAGTGATGGGCAACCTTTTGAGCTTGGTGTGTCAAAATTAGCCAAAAAACTGAGCATAACTCTGGTGGTGTTTCACTTTGAGAACCCCCCCCCCCCAATTTCTTGCTATTTATAGTTTAAATAACAAACAATGTATAATTGTAATATATAACTGTATTTAATAAACCAAAAACTAATTATTTAACTTATCTGCTTGGTGACTTCTTTGTTCATCTGTCAGTCGGTTTCTTTTGTTTGTCTTGATATTATTTAGCTTGTGTGGGGTGCTGTGAAGGAAGATAAGTGAGGGAGGAGGGAGAGGAGGAATTCTTTAACCTGCCTATTAGTGACTTTTTTGTTGGTGAATTTCATTGGCTAAATCTTCAATTTTAGGTTGGTAACTTGTACATTTCAAGCCCAAGCAAGGGCTACTAACTTCATCTGTCAATTTGTTTCTTTTGTTGGTTTTGATATTATTTAACTGCCCGTGGGCACTCCTGAGCACCTTACAAGGTTCTCCTCCCTGCTGCTGCCTGTGGGTAGCTCCCCATCTCCCCAAGTGATGGAACAGCCCTCCTGCCCTGGGCTTGGCCATAGCCACCACCACAGCTTTGGGTCTGCTGTGGCTCCAGGGCCCGAGGTTTGCTGAGTCTGCATGTGGCCACCTGTCATTGAAAATGGCTACACGTGTCACTCGTGTCATAGGTTCACCATCACAGGGCTAGGCTATGGGGATAAAGTTATTTGGCTTGGGTCACATAGCCAGGAAGTGTGTATAGGCACATTTGAACCCAGGACCTCCATGTCTAGGACTGGATCTCAACTCACTGAGTTATCTAACTGCTCCCATTGGCTTTTTTACAACTTTATTTGCCTAAAAATCAGCAAAAATGTTGAAATATATTTAGGGCTCTGGTTCTCGCACAATTATGGTAAAGCACAGTTCTTGGTGCTCATGCAGCACATTTACAGGAACTCTCGGCACCGGAGCGCGCATGCGTCCTGCAGTACATCTCTTTCTCCTGCTTGGTCTGCGGATAGATTGTAGATGCCTGTTCCTTTGTGCTCCGCTCCTCTTGTTGGGTCTGGGCCGCGAAGGGAGGGCGAAACCGCCCAAGAGGCGGGACTGATTAGTGCTCTGGGGACAGGAAGCGGATTGGGAAGAGGAGGCGGGGCCAACGGAGGGGGCGGGGCCAGGGAAGCGAGAAGCCGCATCAACCATGTAAGCGCCGCTTTCTGCCGCCGTCGCCGGTAGCTACCGTGAGCCCCTCCTTTCCCCCTCCCCCAGCAGCGCTGTGTTACTGGGGGCACCTCTTCCACCCCTCGCGTCAGATTGAGGGACGGAGGTGGTGGTGGTGGCAGTCCGAAGGACGTGGGGGAGGGGCGGCGCAGGTAACGGGGGGAGGGGCGGGGACCGCAGCCGGGGCAGAGGGGAGGAATAGAGGGAGGGAGGGAGGAGGTCGGGGGTTGGAAAGGGTCCGACCTTGGGAGGGGGAGGTCGCGAGGGTGGAGGGCGCGAGGAGGCTGCCGAGGAACGCCGGGCTGAACCCGGGTCATGTGCCGCGTCCGGTCTGGCGGGCGGCCGGAGGGGAAGGAAGGAGGGGCAGGGGCGCTGATTGGTAGGGAGAATGACAGGTCCTAGTCTCCTCTCGCTGCACCCTGGCCTAGGTTCTTGGGGATGAGAGGGCCTCTTTCCGGCAGCTTTTTTCTTCTGGCAAGTTTTCTTTCTTCTTCTATCCCGACCTCCCCTCATCTTGCTATCCCGTGTAGTGTCAGGGATCCGATACCCCTTGCTTTCTTTCCGGGATATTTATTCCCACACTGAGACTTCTTATTGGTGGGAGTAGAGTTGGGGTTGGCCCTTGTTTCCAATGTAGAGAGCAGGGTTTGAAAGGAAAGTTTTGGGATTGCAGATAAAGGGGATGCTTCTGATGTTTACCTGGGATATTTTTTTTAAGCCACTTCCCCTTCAAAACCCCATCCAGGCTTGCTGGATAAACTGCGGTCAAGTTTTCCTTTGAAAGAAAGGAAGCTTGGGCTCTTTTCTAATTGGTGATTTTAACTATCTTGAAAACAGTTCGATGAAGGAATGGGGAGGGAAAGCATTATGACTTAAGGAAAGGAGATAGAAATTAGGATCATCTGTCAATTGAAAAAGATTCATTTTGTAAAGTATTCAGGCAAGTGTGGGAAATACTGAAACTTTGCTTTAAGAAATCTATTATGATTAACTTGGGCTGGCAGGTTTATGTGGATGGATTTGTGAATATTTCCAAGTATCCTTGATTCCATGTATTCAGAGTAATTAAAATTGTAGCAAGCCAAATTCATGCATAATGGGGATATTAGCCTATAGGTATATGGAGGTTAGAAAAAAACCTCTGGGACAGCTAGGTGGCTCTCCGGATTGAGCTCTAGGCCTAAAGATAAGAGGGCACTTTCTGGCTGTGTGACTCTGGCCAAGTCACTTAACCCCCTTTGCCTACTCCTTACCACTTGCTGGTCTTCCAAGATGGAAGATAAGGGTTAAAAAAATACATTTGCTTATTTCCAAGATCTCTAAAGCTTATTTCCCCTTGGAAAAAACAAAGAATTTCTGAAACACACCCAAACTACATAATTTAAAAGAAAATTCTTAGGTTTTTCTTGTTTACTACTATTTGTTGAAAGGTACAGTCCAACTAAGCCTAGGATGAGATAATAGACCCTTTTTTATGGCACTCAATATTCCTTTAGTTTCTACAGGGTACAATGCTTCTTTATAATGGGTGACTGGCAGTTTTCTTTCTTTTTTCCCCCCCCTATTAACGGGGAAAAAAAACTTTACAATGGTTTTTCTATTTCAGTGGTTCCCCACCCATCAGTCAAAAACAAGTGAAAGATCTTTAATGATTTCAGAAGTTAAAGTTTAGAACATCCAACTTTCTTGAGAGGATAGATTCTCCGGAATAGTTATTATTTGGTTATTTGGAATGTATTGAGAAAACACTGGTAGCAAATTTCTTTTATCTCCTATTGTAAGTTTCATTTGCTAAAAACATATTGGCTGGGTCAATACCACTTAATTTCTGGTTAAGGCTCTAATTAGTTTTGTATATGTGTCCTCTTAAGTTTTTTGAAGTGGGAAAGGATTAAGTGCTATAGCGTATTAGACATTTCAGTACATAGGTCAGTGCTTCTTTTTTTTAATGAATTAATTTAGAATATTTTTCCATGGTTACATGATTCATGTTCTTTCCTTCCTCTCCTCTCTCCCCACCTCCTGGAGCTGACAAGTGATTCCATTGGGTTTTATATGTATCATTGTACAAAACCTATTTCCATATTATTAATATTTGCAATAGAGTGATCATTTAAAGTCAGAATCCCCAGTCATATCCCCATCGAACCATATGATCAATTATATGTTTTTCTTTTGCATTTCTACTCCCACAGTTATTTCTCTGGATGTGGATATCGCTCTTTCTCATAAGTCCCTCTGCATTGTCCTGGATCATTGCATTGCTGCTAGTAGAGAAGTCCAATACATTTGATTGTGCCACAGTGTATCAGTCTTTGTGTACAATGTTCTGTTGCTGCTCCTCTCACTCTCCATCAATTCCTGGAGGTCATTCCAGTTTACATGAAATTCCTCCAGTTCATTATTCCTTTCAGCACAATAATATTCTATCACCATCGGATACCACAATTTGTTCAGCCATTCCCCAATTGAGGGACATCCCCTCATTTTCTAGTTTTTTGCCTCCACAAAGAATGTGGCTATGAATATTTTTGTACATGTATTTTTCCCTATTATCTCTTTGTAGTACAAACCCAGTGGTATGGCTGGATCAAAGGGCAGGCAGTCTTACAAAGCCCTTTGGGCATAATTCCAAATTGCCTTACATAATGGTTGATCAGTTCACAACTCCACCAGCAATTCATTAGTGTCCCAATTTTGCCATATCCCCTCCAACATTTATTACTTTTTTTTGCTGTCATATTGGCCAATCTGCTAGGTGTGAGGTGGTTAGGTCAGTGCTTCTAAGAAATAATTATTAAGGAAGGAATTAGGCAGTTTTAAATTGAGAACATTTAACAGGGAAAAAAATCTTTTGCTTTTGGAAATCACTCATTTTTTTCTGAGATTTTTGGAAGCCACCTAAAATACTTTTGTTTAACACGATTTCAAATGGTTTTGGGGGTATTTCATCAGCATTTTTTTGGTAGTGATTTTTATTTCCTAAACTACATAATAAAAGTGTTCATTTATATAGGGAAATAGACTTTCCAAAGTAAGGTTGATCTTGTAAAAATAATACCAGCATCACCATCTGTGAGAGTGTGATAAAGGTTGCCATCCTCTTTTTTTTTGTGTCCACTGGTGGATGGTCGATTTTCAGAAGTAGTAAAGTTCAGTCACCTACCTTATCCCATTTTCTGGCCTTAAGAACTGTTCCATAAGAACTTTTTGTCAACCTTTAATTTATTAGTGTGTATGAGATATATGTGTGAACTGGGTCAAGCCTTATTGATTTTAGTATCCAGAATTTCTTAAATTTGTAACAAGTTTGACTCACTGCTTGTGAAAGACAGTACCTGGTTACCTTGTTCTACCTTCTCACTCCACAAATACTTTAGTGAATTGCTAAAAAAGGAGACTATTGAATGTTAAAGTTCTTTTCAAGTCACTAGTAGTGGTTTTCTCACAATTCAGGGTTATTTTTTGTCAAGTAGTGGCTTAGCTTGGAATAGTTGTGTTCAAATAAGTTAGAATTGGACATCTTTAGAGTCAAGTAAAGGATTTAGGTCTAATGTGAAAAACCCAAAGCTGGAATTAAAACTTGTGTTCCCTCTCTCTCATTCATTAACTAGCAGAATGACTTTGGACAGGTCATTTAATCTTTGAGTATACTTAACAGCAGCAAAGAATATTGCTCATCTCTTAGGGTTGTTGGAAAGATAAAACAATACATAGTACTTTTAAAAGTTGAAAGTAAAGTGTTAGTATTGGAAAGCACTTTAGTCCAATCCATTTTAGAAATTAGGAAATTGAGGCACAATGTGTTATTTGCTAAACTCTCTGTTAAATGTTAAACCAAGTATTAATGGGCATACTTTTGATGTGTACAATAGCAGGTAGAGAAAGAAAAATATCCAAATCAGTGTTGTATTTTGTTATACTCTTGAAACAATTGAGAAAAGCCGAAACTTTGTATACCTCAACTGTTGAGACTGTTAGTATAATTTTACACCCCCACCCCTACCCCATGACCCTAAATCCATTAAGAAAACCCTTAAGTCCTTGAGCCAAATATTAAAGAGGAAAATTGGTATAGTACATGGGCCTTAGAGTCAGAAGACTTTGGCCCAGGTCTCAGCTCTGTTGCTTAATTGATTTAAGTCAAATAAGTTTATCTCTCTGGGTCTCAGTTTCTTCATATATAAAATTTTTGTGGTTGCTATAATCTCTATTGTCCTTACCAGATCTTGTATTGTGAAAAATGTCTAGGAAGTATTACTTATGGAGGACTACTTTCTCCAATAAGTAATATTAAGAGAAATATTTTTAAAAGCATGTTGTTGAAAGATGTATGAGGCAGCTTTGCCTACTGGATAAGGTGCTGAACATCTGCATGGAAGTTCCACCACTGACATAGCACTGATTCTGTGACCTGGCCAAGTCATTTTATCTCTTGGTGCTCCATGATCTTTTTAAAAAAAGAATCTTGATAATTTTATTTCAGCATTATTGATTTTCAAATGTATTTAATGCACTGAAAAAAATCCTGAGAAAGGGTCCATAGGCTTTGCCACACTTCCAGAAAGGTCCATGATACAAAAAAGGTTAACCCCTGCTCTAAGGCTATAAATTTCTGAAAAGGTGTTGATCTGTACTGGTAGAGGATATTTTCTTACTCTATGCCAGTGAAATCATGGGTGCAATTCCTATTTAATGAAAAATGAAACCTTTACAAAGGGGTTGATACACTCAGGTAAAAGCATTTTTCTGATACATTTTAATAAGAGCATACGTTTTTCTCATATTCCTAAAAATAAATCCTTATGAGTTCTTTCCTCCTGCTTTTATTGTTAAAGAGCAGAATTATTACATCTGCCTTATTTCCAAATTTTTTAATGTTATGCTATTTGTTTGGTATTGCTCTGGAAGGAACATATTTATAATTTTAAAAGCTACATGTACTGACTTTTCAACTTAAGGCTAGTTATGAGCATAGTTTATTATGCTCATATGGACTAGTATTATATGGACTAGAAATCTTTTTAATGTGTGTGAATTTTCTCAAGGTTAGTCATTAAACTATTTGCTTACTTTTGGGTTTCTATGATATCTTAGTTTTAATTTTCTTTTTGTTCTCCTAGACACATGAAATGGCCACAGATGATAAAACATCACCAACACTGGACTCTTCTAATGATCTCCCTCGATCTCCTACTAGTCCTTCTCATCTCACACACTTCAAACCTTTGACTCCAGATCAGGATGAACCTCCTTTTAAATCAGCCTATAGCTCTTTTGTAAATCTTTTTCGATTTAGTAAAGGTAACACTTTTTGGTTTTAAAGGTCAAAGAACCCAAACCCAAACTCTGATGAAGAAAATTTGAAGTTCTTTTCTTCAGCATTAATTTTACATGCCCTCTTGAAATATTGACAAAGCAGCAGCTTTAATCCAAAGACTGGTTAATAAGGAAAAGGTGGAATCATCAATTAAATCTCCAGCAGTAGAATTTAAACATTCTTGGATATATGAGGTTTTGAATAGAAAACTAAGCACTAAAAGGAATTCCCTTATAGAAAAAATAAAATAGCAATTCTTAATGTTTTCTTCTTCATCCTAGATGCAATTTTCTGACCTCTTGCTCAGGCATTTGCTTCTATGACTCATCCCTCTCCTTCCTTCCCCTCCTCTTAATTCCCCGCCACCCCCTTTCCTTCCTCTCCTTTCTCCTCCCCTCACATCTCTCCTCTTCACCCTTTTTCTTTTCTCCTCTCCCTTCCCCCTTCTTTCTCCCTCTCCCTCTCATCCTCCCCCTCTCTTTCCTCCTTGCCCTTCCAATAGTCACAAAATTCCAATTAAAGCAGTGATAGAATAAAGATGTGTTCAAAAGGTAGCAATTCAAGGAAAGGTTTTTTTTTTTTAAAACAGGAAGTTACTAGGTAGATTGCTGACTTAATCTTTTAGATTGAGATTCAACTATGGAAGATTGTACATGTGACAATATTTAAAGCCCTTGTTTACATGAGCAAAGTATTCTGTTCTAGGAAAAAATTAGAAAAGAGCTTAGTTAATATGTTTTGCTTTATATGGGATTGTGTCATATGAAATATTTTGTCAAGTCAATATATATAATGGCCAGTGTTTTAAGGATTTATGAAGCTTGAAGTTCAGTTAGTTTTGTAGAAATCTTAATGATCAATAGAATGTATAAAGTTGTCTTAAATATGTATGTGTAAGAAATTTAAAATTTAAAAAGTAGTCTCAAAGGTAATTTAATTTGTCTCATATTCCCCTTTCTTTTTGTGGTCCCTTTATGTTTTCAGTACTGAATCTAAGATTTTTCAAATGATGACAAATTTTCTTCTTCTGCAGAGAGGCCAGAAGGTGGACAGGGTGATCAGCAACCTCTGAGTGGAAGTTGGACCAGTCCTCAACACTCTTCAAGGACACAATCTGTGAGATCTCCTATCTCTTATAAAAAGCCGATCAATGAGGAGCTACATAGGAGATCATCTACTGTCTTAGGTAAACGAAGGTTGTTTGTTTTTTTTTTTGAGCTGCCTTTGTGTGATGATAAAATAATGTTTTTTTAGCAATTGCTGTCCCAGATTCTATTTTGACTTATCTTTCTTTTGATTTTGTGGGATTAGAGGCTGTTGAGAAGGAATGAAATTTATAAGGTAGTTAATGATAGAATTTTGTTTTATGTTTAAAAAGCCCAATTCTAGATATTCATTACATTTCAATCCATGATAAGTAAATAGGTCCTGATTGGCTTTTGAGTTACTTACTTGAGTTTCAGTGATTCCTAATTTGTAGCATCTTCAGAAGAAATTAGTTTAATTTTAACTTCATGCATGATCTGCATTGATGCTTTGGGTAGCTAGTGAAATATTAGGATATTCTGGACATGGGCCACTTTTTCCTTTTAGAGGGTTTCCTGTTATGTTGTTTCTGCCTTGCTTCTGCTTCTTTCAGAGTGGCAGAACAGATGCAGTTTCTGCTGTCACTCTTTCTGTCACTTTAACTTTTTGTCACTTTCTGTCTTTTGTTACTCTTAATGCATTTTTATTTGATTTTTCTACCCAGTCAAGGATTAGATCAGTGCTTGATATAAGAACTAAGAAAGGAAGGGGACCTGGAAGTTTTGGCTCTCCTTTCTCCCTTTTTTTTTTAACCCTTACCTTCCATCTTGGAGTCAATACTGTGTATTGGCTCCAAGGCAGAAGAGTGGTAAGGGCTAGGCAATGGGGGTCAAGTGACTTGCCCAGGGTCACACAGCTGGGAAGTGTCTGAGGTTAGATTTGAACCTAGGACCTCCCATCTCTAGGCCTGGCTCTCAATCCACTGAGCCACCCAGCTGCCCCCTCTCCCTTTTCTTAATTAAGAGCATGGACAGGTCACATTCTTTTTGTGCCTTTTCCTCTGGGGAAGTTCACTTGCATGTGACCAAATGCAAATGACTTAAGGATGGTAGCTTGAAGATGAATGACAGATCTCCAGCAGCTTCTTTATATATTCCTTATCTTTTAAATAAAAAATCACAGATTGCTACCATGTTATAGCCATCCTGTGACTCTGTAAAGGGTGAAATTATGGCTGAGACTGAATGTATAATTAATTTAGGTCACCAAGGATTTTATTTATAAAAATCCTAATGAAAAACCCAAAAAATAAAATACCCAAGTCAGCTGCCAAATTTTAGTAATGGTGACTTAATTGATATAGTAGAGAAGATTAAGAAGAAGGGAGAAGGAAAGGGTGAAGGCCCCCCCCCCACCCCCCCAGGACTGGGTGGGAAGATTAGAAGATCTAGAAAGTAAGGGTTTGGAGTGTGAAGGAGGAAGGAATCAACCTGAACTCCAAAAGGGGCTCAGCTGAGATGTCTGAACCTGAATCAGGTCAAGGACAAAACTCACCCAAAACCCAGACAAATAACTGCCACCACTCCCAAGATGTCGGAACGCCTAGCACGCTGCCAGCCACAGTCGCCTCTCCAGGGAAAGAGGAAGGGACAGGAAGTGTTATTCCTTATATGGACATTTTTACATCACTTTTCTGTGTCTCATCTGTACCAATGAGGACTTAGCTTGACTTAGGACAGCCCAGAGGTCTGTCCTTTTTTCTGCTCATGTCTGTTGAAGGCCATTCCTTAGATAATTAAATCTTTTGAGTTTGATGCAGACCTTCAAAATCTTGTTAAACTAAGAAGGGAGGAGAAATGTAGTTTCCAAGACTGGATTCTCTTATTCCAAGTATCTCCATTGTTACTGATCAGGAAATAGCTAAATCATATCTTCTAAAGAATGGTCTGATTAGGGTGGAATAGTTTTAAAATTCACAACTCAAAAGAAATTTTACCCAAGATCTTTACCGTTTAAAGATTGTTCAATGACTTTATTATTCTTTTTGGGCAACATATTCTCCCTTTCTAACTTTGGTCTTTTCTTCCTTCATTCCACCCCTCCATCCCCCTTCTCTCCTAGCAAAAAAGGAAAAACACCATACTTGTGATAAGAAGGGTCAAGTAAAACAAATCTGTGTTTGTGGATTATCTCCCCACTCTCAGGAGGTGCCTGTCATGCTCCATCAGATTTTCATTGCATTGATAAAAGGTCTTAAGTCATTTCCAAGTTAACACAACTTTTTTAACCCTTCCAGATACCAGAAGGAAAGCAGAAGCTGTTATAGGCCATGATCCTCGCACAGCTGTCCAGCTTCGAAGTCTCAGCACAGTCTTGAAACGTCTCAAGGAAATCATGGAGGGGAAAAGTCAGGTATAGCCTAGAAGTGTAACAATTATAAGAGTGGTTGGTATAAACTGTGACTGCGGAAATATGGTTTCAAGATATTGTCTTGAGTTAAATCAAATATAAAGTGGTTGCCAGGGAAAAATTCCTGAATATGAAATATACCCAAGTCAGCTGGGTTTTTATGGAGATTTTAATTAATACAAATTAAGGAATTAATGAAAGGGAGAGAGAGAGTAAGAGGAAATAATGAGAAAAGGGGTAGGCCAGCCCAGGCCAGCCTCGGCCAGGGCTCGAGCCCTAAGAGAGATCAGTCAGTCTTTAATCCACTCACCACAAGATTTGTCCTAAGCAAGATTCTAGTGTTCAGAGAGACCCAGCTACTCCAACTAGTCCGAGCTCTAATTCAGCTTTGGCAAACTGAATTTTCAGCCAGCCACCCAGTTCTCTCAGAGAGAGTTCCTTTTAAAGAGAATTTTTTCCTATGTCACCTCCCCTAAGTTCTCACATCTACCAATCACAGTAGACGTTTACAAAAGGACAGACCATTCTTAATTCACGCCTGAGTAGACTAAACTTTTGAGTAATTCACACCTGCCTGAGTAGACCAAAACTTTTGAGTAAGTTCACACCTCTTTGCCCCTTGTGAGTTGCTTGACCTTTTAGTGATTAATTTGACTTTCATAGGTACTTAGCATCTTTTTGTATTAGATCTAAAAATAGACTTAGTTAGCTTAAGGCTTTTGCTTTACTATAAGTATGAGTTAAGTACTTTTTCATTGTTCAGTAAAGAGTTTACAACTTTATCTTTCCCTAAAGTATGCTTAAGTATGGGTAGAGTAGAGTTCTCACATTTCTGACTAAGTCCCTTCATTGTTTAAAATGGGGAATGGTCTTAACCAAGTGTTCTGAAGTAGGGTGTGAGAATTTTTAAGATTCACAGAAGCTTGGGACAGTTATTAAGCAGCTGTTTAGGTAATGCCATGATCCCTGAAAACATTCTCTAAAAATCATCTGAAAGTAAAGTTCATGCTTATGCCCGTGTCAACAATTAATGCTATATGTTCCTTATACGACCAGTATGCTAGATGAGTTATTGAACAGGGAGGAATGTATAAGAGAGAGAAATGGTATGTGTTCTCCCTTTCTGTATGTTCCTCATAGCTTAAAGATTGCTTTTAAGCAGGCAGAGACTTTGGCATCCTATATCCTCTGTTTTTCTTATTAATTATGAAACTGACAACTGTTTTACATGTAAATATAACATTTTAATTTTGGGAGTGCAAATAATGTGGGTTTATTCTTTTTTTTTTTAAACCCTTACCTTCCATCATGGAGTCAATACTGCGTATTGGCTCCAAGGCAGAAGAGTGGTAAGGGCTAGGCAATGGGGGTTAAGTGACTTGCCCAAGGTCACACAGCTGGGAAGTGTCTGAGGCCACATTTGAACCTAGGACCTCCCATCTCTAGGCCTGGCTCTCAATCCACTGAGCTATCCAGCTGGCCCCCAATGTGGGCTTATTCTTGAGCCAAGAAAAAAGAGAGATTTAATTTTTCTGTTAATCAATAAGTCAATAATTATTAATCACCTACTATATGTCAAGCTCTGTGCTAAGCACTAGGGATATAAATTAACCTGTGTTTTCTTAAATGATGTCTTTTTCTTTTTAGCTCTTCTCCTTTCTTCCTCCTCCCTGACATGGAATCTTTCAAACCTAAAAGAGAATTGTATTCCAAAATTTAAAAAGTTATCTTGGCATGGTAATGCATTTTCCCATAGCAGTAAGACAATGCGTAGTAATTAGGTTTCCAGGTTAGTCAACAAAAGCATTTAAAAAAATTCATAATGTACCTGAAATAAGTAAGTAATTTACTTTTTTTCAAACCCACTCAAAATGGAAAATAATTTCAAGTCACATTTTTAAAAAAGTAAAATATACTTAAACATAGAACCTATCAAAACACTTTAAAAACAAATGACATCCAGTGTGTTGGAATACTATAAATAAATGGAACTGAAAAATGTGATTAATAGTTTTACATGTGAATAAATAGTTTTCAATGTATCTTGAATATTGCTATTAGGAAAAATGACAGGTTTGGTTGGGAAGATAAGACAGTGGCTAGAAATTTTTTGGAGATTCTGAAGGGATTTCTGGATCTTTTCAAGGACTTTCTTTTACCATAATGTACATAGGGTAATGACACTTGTAATCCTTGTATGTGTGTGTGTGTTTATACATAAACACACACACACATATATATATACATATATATATTAAAAAAAATAAAAACCCTTACCTTTCACCTTAGAATCAATACTGTGCATTGGTTTCAAGGCAGAAGAGCCATAAGGGCTAGGCAATGAAGGTTAAGAGTGACTTGCTCAGGGTCACCCCTGCTAGGAAGTATCTGAGGTCAGATTTAAATCCAGGGCTTCCAGTTTCTAGGCTTGGATCTCCATACATTGAGCCACCTACCTGCCCCCTTATACTTTTTCATCTACTTGCATCTACTCCAGAGAAAAAAATCTGAATAGAAAGTTTAACCTTTTTTGATTGACGGTGCATGCCATTTAAAGGCCTGTAAGTAATTTGGGACTCATTGCCATCAGGCTGAGACAGGATAAGTGACTTGCCCAAGGTCACCCAATTAGGAAGAGAGTTTGAGGAAAGATTTCAACTCAAGACTTCTTGAGAGTCCAGTGAGAGGGAAAGTGACCGTATAGCTTTTAGCCTAAGGTGGATCTTTGGGTCTTTACTCTGTTTTTGGAGAACAAATAACTAGCTTCTTCCCATATAGGAGAACTGCTGGATTGGGAGTGAATCCCAATAGTTAGCTCACTTGCCTAAGAAGTGGTGGGAACTAAGGATAATGGGACAAACCAGAAATCCTTAGTGTCAGTTGAAGAGGTGAGAGCAGTGAATCTGGATGCCATTACTTACTTTTGTTTTTCATCCCAGCTCTTCATTATCTAATCAAGCTTCTCATTCTGGGTTTTTACTCATTTTTCTTGTGACCAGAATGGCCTCTCTTTTCTACTTATCCAAAATAACTACATGTTTGAAGATCCAGCTTAAGTGATCCTCTCTTCATGAAATTGGCCCTGGCTATTTATAGCCTTTGTTGATTTCTCTTTTTCTCCCCCCAACTTTCTACTTAAGAGTTTATAGTTTGGAATTTGTGCTTTTGGATAAACAACAGCATATTTTAGTGGATAGAGTACTAGCCTTGCATTTAGAAGAACTTGACTTTGGATCCTGTCTTTAATGCTTGGCTAGCCATGTGACCAGGAGCAAGTCATTTAACTTTCTTGAACCTTGGCTTCCTCATCTGTAGGAAGGGGATAATATCTCTGATCCTTACCTCATAGAGTTGTTAGGAGACTTAGAAGAGGTAACCAACATGAAATATTTTAGAGTTTGAAACAGTATAAATGTTTATTATTTTTATATTGTATTGTCTTTTATTATTTAGCTTTCCCAGGATCTTCAGTGGTAGAGATTGTCTTTCATATTCCTTCTGCATGTGTCTCAACTCCTGCTCTTGTAGATTTTTAACTGCTTGTAGGATTCCAGGGTCATTGAGCCTGTAGAGAACATAGCCACAGTCTAGAGAGTTTAGGTTTAGAGCTGTTACATTGAGAGGGAGAGGCCATAGCTCTAGAATATGAGAAAGAGAGATTATAACTGTATTTGACTGGAAAGGATCTATGATTACCTCAGAACTTCAGAATCTTAGAAGCCATCTGTTTCAAATTTGTCATTTTATGTATGGAAAACCAGGCTTCTTTTGTTTAAATAACTTGCCCTGGGCTTTAAGCACATGCCTTTAGCTGATAAGGCAGAAATTCTTCAGCTTTTGTGTGTCCTGGACCCCTTTAATTGTCTTATAAAGCCTATGGGCTTCTCAGAATAATGTTTTTAAGTACCTGAAATAAAATACTTGAGGTTACAAAGGAAACTAATTTTATTGAAGTTCAGTTATCTGTGTATTTAAAAAAGTTCCTGGACCCCAGATTAAGGACTCCAGTGATAGGATTTTCAAAAAATTGGTTGAGAAACTTGGTAATGACTTCTGGTGCCATTAATACCATATACCCTTCTTTCTTGGCTGTGTTTTGACAATGCTCTTAGTTGCCATGGACACTTGCCTAGATACCAGTTTAAGGGAATTGAGTTAAATGGGCCAAGTATTCCAGTGATTTATTATAAAGATAGAAAATAGTAGAGATTATGTAATTTGTATCTTAATATGTTACAAACTACCCTTTAATATCTAGAACATTAATTCTTCAACAATAGGAGTAAAAAAGAAACCGACTTATGTTAGTATCAATATTTGTGTTTTCTACATGAGGAAAACACTTGATTGTTCTATGCAATGAGTCTGATTAATCAGAAGCTTTAAACAGTGCTGAATTTTTTTAGATTAGAAGTTTCTTTTTTGAGCTTCCTTATATTCAAATACTTTAAAAGTAGTAATAGTAGTGTATATAAAAACCCACTCCCTAATTTTCATAATCTACATGGAACTGGCCAGGTTAAGATACCATACTTGAATCTTTGCAAATGCAATTCCAGGGAAGGCAACTTTAGATAGCAGCCTCACATGTACTGTCATGCTTCCTAAAGTAATGTCAAGCCTAGTAATAGACTCTACTATTTACTTGGATCCTAATGTAAAGTTTTAAGTAGGGTGAACTGTGACATTTCTAGCATGGTAATTATATTTCTTTTTCTTAATTTTCTTCATTGAGCTCTGAAAATTTACTTTCTGTGATAAAAAAGCCTCACAAATATATCACTTTTTATGTTATAGGATAGTGATCTGAAGCAGTACTGGATGCCAGATAGCCAATGTAAAGAATGTTATGACTGTAGTGAGAAGTTTACCACCTTTAGGCGTAGACATCATTGCCGACTATGTGGGCAGATCTTCTGTAGTCGTTGCTGTAATCAGGAAATCCCTGGAAAATTTATGGGCTACACAGGTAAGCCTGTATTTCTGACAATTGTGGTTATTATTATAATTACTATTTTGAGGCACTCTATACCCTAGAATTCATTCAACAATGTGTACTGTACAAAGGAGATGCTAAATTATTGTGGGAGAAAAAAAGATAAATAACCTCTTCCTACTAAAGAACTTAACGTTTATTAGGCAAGCTAGCAACATAAATACAGTACAAAGTAACACATAGTAGATGCCATCAGAGTAGTATAAATAAGCTTATTGTAATGTTAAAATCTCCAAAAAAGAGACTCATAATACATAGAAACCCGAGAAACCTTTTGGGTACATAGTTTTCTATATACCAAATGAAGGCGCTTGAACAGAAGTGATTTAGAGAACTCAATTGTTTTAGCTTGTTTTATAGAAATAATGAACCTTTTTGAGATACGGGCAACTAGGTGGGCAGGTGGATAGAGGATCAGGCCTGGAGATAGGAAGTTCAAATCTGGATTCTGACACTTACTGGTTGTTTGTCCCTGGGCAAGACACATAATTCTCTTTATCTCAGTTTCCTCATCTTTAATATGAGCTGGAGAAAGAAGTGGCAAACCATTCTAGTATCATTGCCAAGAAAACTCCAAAAGAGTTTACAAAGAGTTGTACATGACCGAAACAACTTAATCACAAAAATGGAATAAGACAAGTAGTGTGGAATATTTTTGCACAAAGTTTTTTCCTGCTTTTCTTATGCAAATTTATTAGATGTTAGAACAGGATTTTGCAAGTTTAATGTATTTATATTTTATTAGGGGTCAAAAGGGCTTTATTGGATGATCAATTGCACTGAACAAATGTACACATTCATATTCTATACTTTCAAGCTTTATTTCCCTAAAGAAGCTAAAACCACCAAATAGAAAGTAATGAAACTTACTCTTGGTATTATTACTCTCAATCTGGGTGGGTTTTAATCACTGCCTTTGGAGATCTTAAGCTCTCTTTCTATTTCTTATTTTTAGTATATCCTATATGTTAGGTGCTTAGGAATATTTGAATTAAAGAATAATGTAACCATTTATGTTTCTTTTTTTTTATTTTAACATAAATCAAAGAATCATTTTTCTGTTGTTGCTGTTTAAATATTGAGATTGCTTATGTTATTATATTTTATAGCTTGTGAACCCGGACTTACATTATGAAGATAGTCTTTAGTCATATTCATTATAATTATGATTGGGAACAGAATGTGGATTGACAGGTTTCTATCATCAGCAACTTAGTTGAAAAATTATTCTCAAAATACTTAAATGTGTGTGATGACTTCAGTAGATATGACTATTTTTCTTTGATCTCACCATAGTGTTTTTGGTAGAAGAGTAGGAACATACAAATCTTTTTCTTGAATATTTCTGTTTAATGAAATTTCAGTAAATCCTATACTATATTTCCTCAGATACCAGAATTTATAATCTCTTGGTCTATGGCAAGAATCACATTTTATAATAAAAAAATTTCTGACCAAAAGACTGTAAGTTACTTTCAAGGAATTTATACCTTTATTAAGAGAAATAGCATGTGTTTTTTGGGGAGAGGAACTTATACTCGATGGGTAATTTTGGGGATGAAGCATTAGTAGGTAGCAGGATTCAGGAATTAATAGTTTGTTGGAAGTATGTGATGCATTTCCTCAGAATATTAATGTTTGTGCCTTTGCAAAGGGTCTGTGATTGTATCACTATGGGGAATTGCCAGTGTGGGGATTCACTCCATTAAGGCAGATTGAAGCCTGTCTATGATTTAGTAGTTAAGTTTTAGAGAAATACTTAAAGCACAGAGAGGTTAAGTGGCTTTCCTAGGGTCACACAGTGAGTCAGTGTCAAGGGTGAGCTTTGAATTCTGATGTTTGAGGGACTGGCAGTATAGTTCGCTAACCCCTGCTCTGTGCTATGTCACCATAACATATCGTATAAGCATCTTTACACATATAGCATGCTAACACTTGAACTGAGAGTGGTTGGAGAGAGAATATCAATAAGAACAAAGTGAGCTGAAGCAAAAGAGGTAAGGTAGATATGTTCAGCAAGCACACTTTACTGACCTGTCCCATTAGGAAAATAGCATCTACCCTGCAAAGTTTAGTCTTATAATTGTACTTTATACAGAAGTGTTAGCACCCACTATAAAACAAGTTCTGCAAGGCTTTTTTGAGGACAGTGGATAAAAAATACCCCAAACAAACAAAAAAAACCCCTTTCCTTTTTGATTCACATTTGGAGAATCAAAGCACTTATTAAGTACCTACTCTATCTATGTTTGGGGCCACAGATACAAAATAGAGGAAGTAACATGTACACATACAAGTATGTAGAGAGCAAATAATAGGTCATTTCTGGGGAAAGGAACTAGTAGCTGGAGAATCAGGACTAGCCTCATCTAGAAAGTGGGACTTGAGCTGAGCTTTGAAGGAGAAAAGGGATTCTGAAAGTGAGAAGTACGGAGAGAGGCTTTTCTGCAGCAGGGGGACAGTCTGTACCATAGCATGGAAGGATGATGGAGTAAATGTCTGTGTTAGGAACATGCAGGAATCTGGGAAACTAGGAGAGGCTGACTGAATGCTCAAGAGAAGTTTATTCTGGAGGCAGTAGTGTCACTGGAGTTTGTAGAGCAGAGGAATCTGGTCAGATCTATACTTGAGTGATATTACTTGGTCTGTTGTGTGGAGGACTGATAAAAGACTGAGACCGACCATGTATTCTCTCCTCTGTTCTGCTTTCTCTTTTGTCATCTTATGTGTGCTGTTTTGCAGACCAAATGGACCAGAGAGAGCTGGCTGGCACAAGCAGATTCCTCTGGGTTTGCTGAGTTAGGGACTGGTCATTTTGCCCTTAATTATAATTATATTTCCTGATAAGCCAGTAACTTTATCACAAGAAATGTTTCTATATTCTAACTGAAGCTCCATCTGTGTTCTAGCACTTTAATTTATGATTCATTAGACTAGAAGCCCCTTTTTAGAGCCTAACAACAGTGAGCTTAATTTTGATTCTTCCTTCCCTCCCCCATCCCCCCTTCTCTCATAGCTTAGGGTCAAATTGTTTTTGTGTTATAATTCTTACTCCACTAAAGACTTGCTTTTTCCTCTTAACATATCCTTTATGAAGTAGCCTTTTCTTTTCATTTTGAAGCTTTATCATTCTTTGAACTGGCCACTGATTAAGACAGAAATAAGTTAGTTTCCATACCTGAATATTGTTTCTTAACATTTGTAAAGTAATAAACTAGTGGAAAATTTAAAATTTTTCTCTGCTTATTATATGCTAACTCATTGAGACTTTCTGTTTACTAATTAGTAGAATTCATGACATCACCTTTTAACCTAAGAATATAAATATTCTGTTAGGCAAAATTCTAATTGCATCCTTTTCATTTTTTCCTCTAGGGGATCTTCGAGCTTGCACTTATTGTCGAAAAATAGCTTTAAGTTATGCTCATTCCACAGATAGTAATTCCATTGGGGAGGATTTGAATGCTCTCTCGGATTCTGCCTCCTCTGTTTCTCTACTTGATCCCATTGAGCCACGAACACCTGTTGGTAGCAGAAAAGCGAGCCGCAACATATTTCTGGAGGAGGATTTAGCCTGGCAAAGGTACAGAAAACCTTTTTTGGGGGGGAGGGGGATATGTGTGTGTGTGAGAGAGACAATGAGGGATGGGGGTAGGTACTTTAAAAACTTAGTGTTGTGGGATTACAGCCCAAAGATAGATGGCTGCTTTTGCATTTGGCGAAGCCTATAGACCCTTCCCATAATAAAGTTTTTACTTGCAAAAAATAAAATATAAAGGATTACAAAGGAAACCATTTACCAGTTGAAATATAGATATGATTTTTGTCCCATCCCAAGTTCTTAGTTCCCTGGAAATTTATATACAAACCAGTGGTTTTGGATGCCAGGCTAAGAATCCTTGGCTTAGGACATTAATTCTTTTGAAGAATTTTCTTTCCTTTTTTTTTAATTAAAAAAAATTTCAATTTCATTAAAAAAAATTTTCCATGGTTCCATGATTCATATTAATTATTTCCCTCCCCTCTTCCTTCCCCCCTCCTGAAGTTGACAAGCAATGCCACTGGGTTATACATATATTATTTTGAAGAATTTTCTGAAGCCGTCCTTACTTTTCTTCTTTTTGCCTTGATTTGCCTGAAGGAGACCAATAAAGGTAGTTCAGTAATGATACTGTTTTTTTACTTATACCTAAGTGAATGGTATTGATTTTTTTCTAACTACCAACCACTTTCTGTTCTCTGAACTGGCAGATATCAATCCCTCACCCCATTTCCCCACTTAAATCATAGTAGTTATGTAAATACTTATTTTGTCTATATATGTGTGTGTATAGAAAAGGATATTGGTGAATCTCTTTCCTGGCAGTTTCTGTAGTTGCCATAATTAAGGTTCCTATGTGCAGTAATTTCTGGTTAATGTTTTCTTCAACTACTTTTCTCAGTTTAATAGCAAACCTCTAGTAAGTAGTGGCCATACTCTAAATAATAAAAATATTTTAACTATTGGCCTTCAAATAAATATTTTTGCCAGTTGTTTTAGACTATAGAAATAACTGATATCTAACTTGTTAATATGATTAAAGAAAATATAATAATCTCTAAAAAAGGACTTTTTCTTTGTTTTAGAGGGGCCTTAGACAATAATTTCATAAAACATAATGCTGAAAATATTAAACAGAACATTTAATTTTTAGAATGTAATGGGAATAATTAATGATCTTAAAATATATAAAATGAACTATGAAAGGGGCAGCTGGGTGGCTCAGTGGATTGAGAGCCAGGCCTAGAGATGGGAGGTCCTGGGTTCAAATGTGGCCTCAGACACTTCCTAGCTGTGTGACCCTGGGCAAGTCACTTGACCCCCATTGCCTAACCCTTACCACTCTTCTGCCTTAGAACCAATACCCATTATTGATTCTACGACGGAAGGTAAGGGTTTAAAAAAATGAACTCTGAAGACTACTGTAGAAATTAACATTTGACTCTTTATTAAATAACTTTTCTTTGTGTATCAAGCATGAAGATGCAGACTGCCTTTTGCTTGCCCAGGAAGTTTACATTTGAGTGTTCAGAAAATATTTGAATTAGTCTCTTTATTATGGTATACTATGTGGGAATAGAAAATCAGATTCATTCTTCAATAAATTATGAACCCATTTAATTCTTTATAGAATGTTATCTTGGTACAAGATTTCCAAGAAGAAAAAAAGGCATAAACTTAAAGTGAGGATTGGTGGGGAAGACAGGAGAAAGATATTTTCCTCTTCTCCAAGAAAGGAGTGACAAATGAAATTTTTAAAAAATCCTTTACTTTCTGTCTTAGAATTGATACCAAGTATTGATTCTTAGGCAGAAGAGCAGTAAGGGATAGGCAATTAGAGCTAAATGACTTGCCCAGGGTCACACAGCTAGGAAGTGTCTGAAACCAGAATAGAACCAGGTTCAACCCCCTTTCTAAGCCTGATAGCCATTATGTTACTCAGTTGCCCCAGGTAAATGAATTTATAAGTATTATTTTTTTAAGGTAGTATAATGAGAAAAAATTCTTAGCTCTTCTGAGCTTTCAATTTGTAGTCTGGATTAATTATGAGTGAAAAATCAGATTTTAGTATTGCACACAATATCTTATTCTTTGTCACCTTTGTGAAAACTTTTTGCAAAATGCCCCATTCCAGCTGGCTAAGTGTCTTAAGTTTAATAACATTTTATTTTGTTAACAAGCAGGTTAGCATAGAAGCAAACCAGCACATTTGGTGTACTTAATGTTCCATTTCATCAATAATGTTCTTATCTCCACCATCTCCTAATCTGTCATATAAACCAGCATCTTTCTACCACCACATCCCACAGGAAGCTTTCCTGAAGTAGGGAGGAGGAGAGAAGAACTACTTTAGCTAACCTTATTTCACCTCCCTTTTTCATGTCCAGTTGCCATGAGGAAGTTCCCTTTTGGGGAAGATATTGAGCCCCTCCAGTTTCAATTTCTACTCAGTTTTCATTATGACAGCTATAGCCAACCTGCAGGGCTGAGAAGTAGAGCAACTATAATCTTGCCTTTGCTCTGGAGGGAAGCTCTTAATAGACTGAACTGTTAAAGTTTTCAAAACTAATATATTCAACGGTATCTTGACTCAGCAAGGTATGTAGCTGTCTGAGACATGCAAATATATGATTACTGGCTAATGTATTGAATTTTAGTTTAAGCCAGATCTAAGCATTGAGAATGATTAATGTGTTAAAGATGCTAGAAATAGTATAATAACTTCCTATTTTTTATAACACTAGTTTAAATGAAATGCCAGAAATTTGGGGTGTGGAGAAAAGCAACTAGTACATTTTGGTCAGAAAATGAGTGCATGATGAAGAAGAAAGGGAGATAAGCATTGGAAGACCAAATTGTGGAGGGACTTGAATATTAGCAAAGGAACTGACAACTTCTCAGTATGTCATGAGACTCAAAATTTCTTTAGTTTAGAGTGAATGATCAGAATTTGATAGGAAGCAGTTAAGAGGCCACCTTAGAAGCTGAGTTAGGTAATGTGGGCCTTACTAGTACCTCATGAAATGAAATTGAATGGAAAAGGGATATTTGCATGCTGCTTGTAAATCGTATTTGTGATTGTTAAAATTGAGTTTTTGTACATTCTGATTTAAGCAAAACCAAAATTGACATACTTTTTCTAATAGCACTTTCCAAATATATATTTTCCAATAAAATTATTCTTAATCATAATTGCTAATTTCCTTACTTACAAGGATAGCTTGGGTTTCTACCGCAACTATAATAATTATATTTTACTGTAATTAATTTTGGCAAGTGAACTAAAATAATCTGGCAGTTGTATAATTGGAATCATCACCTGTTCTGTTGTTTCAAATAGATATATTCTTTTCTTTTGTGGAAAGAATAAATTGAATCCCAGTATTTCCCTACTTTGTATATATGACCTACAAATATGAAAAACTTGATGCCATGTTATTTATCCACTGGAAATTGTATATGGAAAACATAGGTAAATTAGATTTTTTTAGTTATTACTTTTTTTAGAAAAGTCCTTTAATAATCACTTTCATTGTTTTAAGATATGATTATAGATTAAAATTATATCTATTAAGCCACACACATGAAAACCCTAATTATATTTAGATCTTCTGAATTGTGGCATTTAAAAGAGTGGATGCCATAAACTGTAAGAGTTAAAATGATTGGGTGTCTTAAACTGTAGTGATTAAAATAGTGGAAGATATAAGTTGTGATAGATATAAAGAGTGGATGAATAAGTTGTGGCCGCTGGAAATATGTTTTCACTACAGTGTCTTGTTTTAAATCAAATATAAGGTGGTCGCCAGGGAAAATATTCCCAATTATGAAATATACCCAAGTCAATTGGGTTTTATATAGATTTTAATTAATAATACAATGAGGAATTAAAGAAAGAGAGAAAAAGAAGGAATAATGAGAAAGGGATAAGCCGGTCCTGGCCAGTCTTGGCCAACCCAGGCGTAAGCCCTTAAGAGAAAGATCAGTCAGTCCTTAATTACTCACCACAAGATCTGACCAAGCAAGAATATAGACACCAGTTCTGCCAGCCATCCTTCTTCAGAGAGGGATTCTTCTGACTGTCCTCAAGAGCCTCTCCGAAGAGACTCCTTAGAGAACTGATCCAGCCAGAGTCGTCCTCAAGGGAGCTTCAGCCAGAGACTGTCCCAGCCAGAGTCTTCCTCAAGGGAGTTCTCAGCCAGAGACCCTCCTTAGAGCCTGTCTCTCAAGAGCTTTTCCTTCTTAAGAGATCCTTTCTCAAGAGATTCCTTTTTCTTACATAGGGGGTTTTCTCCTATGTTACCTCCCCTAAGTTCTTCCATCTACCAATCACAGTAGACATTTTCCAAAGGAAAGCCCATTCTGAATTCACAGCTTGGTCGACTAATCCCTTTAGTAAGTTTGAACCAGAAAAAACTTCTGAATAAGTTTTCACCTCTTTGCTCCTTGTAAATTCACAAGTTGCCTGATCTTTATAGGTACTTAGCACCCTATTGTATAAATTCTAAAAATAGACATGGCTTAAGTATGGGTGTAAGCATTTCTCATTGTTCAGCAAGGAGTTTTCTCCCCTAAAGCAGTCCTAAGTATGGGTGGAGTAGAGATCCTCCCATTTCTGATCCAAGTAGAGTTCTCACTGTCCAAATGGGGAATGTTCCCAGTAGGGAATTGTTCCAATGGAGAATTCCCCAATGGGGAAATTTTTAACATTCACAAGTCTGAGAAATTTCAAGATTTACAGAATAATTTGCTGTTCTGATATTTGTGATATTTAATTTCCTCATTTAATATTTTAAAAGCAGATCTTTCGACACTTCAGACACTTTTGGACTGGGGAATGCTATTTCAGAGCTGGACTATAACTCAGAAGATTATCTTTAACAACTGTTTCATTAATTTCATTGTTTGTGACAAAGTTTTTTGTTATTTTCTTTTCAGTTTGATTCACCCAGACTCCTCAAATACAACTCTCTCAACACGACTTGTGTCTGTTCAAGAGGATGCTGGAAAATCTCCTGCTCGAAATAGGTAAAATAGCAAGTGGTATCTCTGCAGATTATACAATTTTTATATAGCCTTGGAACCATAGGGCAAGGTTCTGATTCAGTAAATGGTATCTACTTTTTTGTCCATTTTTGTGGAATTAATTGCTTCAGCCTCCTGGTAATAATAATGATAAAAACTTCTATTTATGTAATCTTTTAAGGTCTGCAAAATATTTCCCTCCCAATAGTCTTGTTAGGAAGTAAAATTATCTCTATTTACACATGGAAAAGCTGAAATTCCGAGAGGGTAAGTAAATTTCCCCCACTTCTATTAACAAAAAGTATCTTAAATAGAATATAACTCAGGATTCCAGACTCTTAATTTCAGGGCCTCTATACCAAACTCATTTTACCTCCCATAAAGGCATAGTATTTTTTGTTAGCAATTATTTGTAAGTAGCAAATGAGATTTTGCTTCAAATTTATAAAATTATTTGATAAATATTCATAATTCAAAAAACAGTTTTTCAGACTGTACCCAGAAAAATTAAATTTCTTCCTTTGGGAAATTCAGGACAGGTTATTTGACATCTTAAATTATCGTCCCCCAAATTAATTAAAATCTTAGAACTTAGAACACTTTTTTGAGATAATCTTTTCATTTTATAGATGTGAAAACTTCAGTATGGGGAAATTTAAGTCCCCTTTGCTGATTAGATACAGAAGTAGGATGACAACCTAAGTTACTTGACACTCATTCTAATTAACTTTTTATTGTACCACATGATCACTTTTCAAAAGCAGTTTTTAGAAAATTAAAGTCAAGATTGTTGCATCCTCTGTATATATTACATGTGAATTTTAAAATTACTCCACCCTAATCAAACTGTACTTTAGAAGATTTGATTTAGCTATTTGTTGATCAATAACAATAGAGATACTTGGAATAACAGAATCAGGTCTTGGGAAGTCCACATTTTCTCCACCCTTCTTAGTTTAACAAGATTAGGAAGATCTGCACCAAACTCAAAGATTATGTATCTGAGAGAAAGGCAACAGACATGTTTGGCTGACAGACCCTTGGGCTGTCCTAAGTCAAGCTAAGCTATCATTGGTACAGATGAGATGCAGGAAAGTGACATAAAACCGTCTATATAAGGCATGTCACTTCCTCTCCTCTCTTTCCCTGGAGAGGCGACTGACTGAGAGTGTGCTAGGCGTTTCGACATCTTGGAGTGTTGGTGGTGAATTTTGCCCTTGAGATGATTCAGGTTCGGGCATCTTAGCTGAGCCCCTTTGGAGGTCAGGCTGATTCTTTCCTCCTTCACACTCAAAACCTTACTTTCTAGATCTCCTAATCTTCCCACCCAGTACTAGCCCCTTCCTTCTTCCTTCTTCTTAATCTCCTCCACTATATCAATTAAATCACCATAAAATTTCCAGATGAGTTTGGGTGTTTCATTAGGATTTTATAAATAAAATCCTTGGTGACCAAATATAATTATTACATTCAGTCTCAACCATAATTTTAACCTTTACATACATTATGTGGTGGTTGGTTTTGTGTGAAGTGTTGGACAGGGTGCTAAACTTACCTTTAAATCTATCTTGTGGTTCTTGGCTTTTTTTTCTTTTATTTTAGAAACCAACTTTAGAGACTTAAACTTAGTTTTACTTATTTGGGATATGGTGAGACTGCTAGCTGTCATTAAAAACTTGCTAGAAAATCTGATCAACTATGGCCTTCTCATTTTTTCCTCACATGGTAATTATTTTTGTTGGAGAAGATATCTGTTTGGAATATTATTAGAGTTTGATTAAATATTCTTTTCATTACTTAATCTTCATTATCACAGTAATAGAAAGTCGTAGTTAACTAGACACATAAGGGGAGAAAAGTATAATCTACTTGTACATTTCCTAGCAACATTAGTGATTGGCACATAAAATATGTTTTCTTTTCAGATAATGTCACGCTAGATCACCAGTTAGTGAAAATTTCCCTTAGAGGCCTTATGATTATCATAGGAAGGGATTTTGGAGACCATCAAGTTCAAAACTTTTAATTTAGAGATGAAGAAATTGAGGCATAGACAGATTAAGCTGATAATCTAGTGGAGCAGCTAAGTGGTATAGTAGATAGAGTCCTGGGTCTGGAGTCAGGAAGACTCATCCTCTGAGTAAAAAAAAACAAACAAAAACCTCAGATAATTAATAGATATTTAATGACTACATAAATCATTTAACTCAGTTCCTTGCAGTTTGGGAAGGAAAGCACTACTGGTTGGGGGAATCAGGAAAGGATTCCTGAAGAAGTTGGTACTCGAACTGTTGGTTAAAGAAGAGAGAGACTGAATTAGAAGTGAGCAGAGAATGCATTTCAGGTATGTGATATGGCCAGTACATGGAGATGAGGAGACTATTGTTTGTGGGCTGTGGGAGAGACAGAGAATTACCAGTTTGTTTGAATTGCAGAATTGAGAAGAAAAGTGATGTCCATTGAGGCTATAGAGAAGCTTGATTATCTCCCAATGATTCCGTTTGGAATCTTCACCTTGATTTTGCAGATCAGGTCCCCAGCTTTGTTTGCCAGCCTCAAGTTCTCTCTTTCTGGCTTGCCTGTGTCATCCCTCCACACCCCTACCCCCCTCCAGCTCCTAACTCCCATGATACTAACCAGGGCTGTTTTATGCCAAGATTCTGGACAGTTTGAGATGGCTTGCTGTTAGGTGGATTGATCAACAATTCAGCCATGGAATCTTCAGTCAAGAAAGCTAAAAATCTTTAGGAAGTTAGTAGGGGGTCTCTTGAGACTGATAATTAACCTCCTTACTGACTCCTTTGAATTGTTTTTCTGGCAGCTTGGACCTGCTTTTACTTTCCTGGACTACATACTGCCATTTGGACTTTTTTTTACTTGGGGACTGATGGACATTTTTAATGGAATGAATTGTTTATGTAAGCCCTCAGTTTCTGAATAATGGATTTCACTAGACAGGGAACTAGCACCCTGACAGGGTGGAGTTGGGGCTAGGGAGTTGAATGGATAGAGTCCTGGACTTAAAAGTCAGAAAAAGTATGTTACAAATCTTGTTTCAGACACTTAGGTATGTGAGCCTTAGTAGAACACTTAAATCTTTTAGCCTCAGTTTCCTCATCTGTAAAATGGGGATAATAAAGCACCTATCTATCTTTCAGGGTTGTTTTGAGGACCAAATGAGATAACATAAAAAGTGCTTTGCCCAAAATTTTTGAAACTCTAGAAATGTTAGTTCTTTTAATAATAAAAATAATTTTTGTTGTTAATTGACTTAAAATTATTCATTAAGGATTTCCTAAGTACCTGCTATGCACTAGACATTTTGCTAAGCATTAGGATACTCTGCTGAGGTCTGGATACATTGAATGCCTTCCAGAAATGACCATAGGTTTTATGCTTAGTATTTATTTGACTAACCTGTTTTTGCCCTCTCTTAAAGCAGAAAAAAATAAAAAAAGTAATCTCAATTTTTTGAGTATTGTTCAGTTGCAATTTAATTTTCTCTTACTTTTTTCTTTTTAAATTATTTGTTATAAAAGATGACTTTCTGGGAGAGAAGAGTTCTAGGGAGAAATCTAGATGATATAAAAACAAAAGATACCCACTAAAATTTATTTTAAAAAATATTTCATCAGGTAAAACCCTTTCCTTTTACCCTAGCAGGCAAAGTGTTCTAGTTGTTGTCTTATGATATACTCTGGTAGCAGCAATGTAAAAGGCATCATTTTGAAAAATTTCCCCAACTTTGGAGACTTAAAGAATATGAAGAGAACCATTTGTCTCTGATTTTTTCATCCAGAGTACTTTTGTGTCTTGAATGATTCCTTAACAAATGAGTATAAACTTACAATAACCAAGCAACTTAACCCCACTCCTCCAAACATTTTAATAAAAAGTATAGACCATACAGTTAAGAGAATATTACTGTTTAGTTTTTAATCCTTCCATAAAATAGTTTGGCCAACACACTTCACTTTAACTCAGGATCATATCCAAAAGGTCTAAATGTGAATATGAATAAAAAAAGGGGGTTAATATTATATTTGTTTCCTTCCCCGCTTCCTCCCATTATTATCTATGACTCTTTAGGGGCTAGTAGTGGTACAGTGGATAGAATGCTAAGCCTAGAGTCAGTACGACTCATCTTCCTGATTTTAAATCTGACTTCAGACGTTTCCTAGCTTTATAACCCTGGGCAAGTTATTTAACCTTGTTTGCCTCAGTTTCTTCATCTGTAAAATGACCCAGAGAAGGATTTGGCATACCACTCCAGTACTTTGTCAAGAAAACACTAAATGGAATCCCATAAAATATACAGGACTGAAATGACCAAACAACCACAAAACAATAAAATGAATATTTAACTACAGTGTTTGAATGTGGCTTAGCACAAAAGTTAAGACAGTACCTGACTCAAGTAGCTTACCCTCTTTAAGAGAAAAGCCCACATGTAGAGAATTAATGGCCAGGGAGGGGCATTTTATTTGCCTCTCTTGACACCCTGTTAAGATTAAAATTTAGGGGGAGACTGAGGCAGGTAGAAATTAGTTTCTCTCTGCAAGGAGTATTATTTTTATGAGGTTTATTAAAGGTCAAGGGTTAAAGAAAATTCAAGTAAGAGAAGCACGTGCTAGGTGGCCATAAGGCCCACCCAAATTTCACTCACATCATGAGACACATCTGTTTGCCAGTGGAGCCAGGAAGAGAAGAGCCCCTGCCGTGGGCGGAGACCCTTTAAATAATGATTTTGCTCTCGGCCCAGGTGAGAATTCAGTGAGATTACAGAGCATTCTGGGGAAGTGGAGCAAGGACTTCTGGGGATTGAAGTCCTGGATTCATGTCTATTTTTACAACCCCAAGTATAGTGTTGATTTGATTATGGTTTCAGAATTGAATGGAGGAGGGTACAGAGGTAATGTGAAGTTTTTGGAGAGGTAGTAGAGAGGAGGGCCCTGGGCAGAAGTTCCTCCAGGATATTGTTTCTGGTGGCTTTAGCTTGGAGGGGAGTCATTTGTGGAGGAAGTGACCAGAGAGGAAGGAAAGGTGAGATTTGGAGACTGAGGTGAGATTTTTGGTACATATAACTATAAAGAAATATAGATCTCTATCCCACATAGATTACTCCCAACTTGGATGTGTTTGATCATTATTAGTGGAAGAAGCACAGTAGACTTAATTCAGTGACAAATTGAAACAAGAATCCAAGTATATGTTCAAGTATATAGGAGAACTTTGTGAATTTTAAAACTATTCCACTCTACTCAGACCATACTTTATTAAGATTTGATTTAGCTATTTCCTGATTTGTTACAATAGAGATACTTGGTCTAACAGAATCAGGTCTTGGGAACTCTACATTGCTCCACCCTACTTAATTTAACAAGGTCAGGTCAGGAATATCTGCACCCATACTCAAGGTTTAAGTATCTAAGAAGATGGCCTTCAACAGACATGTGGAGAAATAGCTGACAGACCCTTGGGCTGTCCTAAGTCAAGCTAAGCTAACATTGGTACAGATGAGATGCAGGAAAGTGACGTAAAACTGGCTATATAGGGCACGTCACTTCCTCTCTTTGCTCTTTCCCCGGAGAGGCGTCTCTGGCTGACAGTGTGCCAAGCATTCCGACATCTTGGCGTGGTGGCAGCTATTTGTCTGGGTTTTGGTGGTGAGTTTGCCCTTGAACTAATGTTCAGGTACAGGCATCTTGGCTGAGCCCTCTTGGAGTTCAGGCTGATTACTTCCTCCTTTACTCTCCAAAACCTTACCTTCCTAGAGTCTCTAATCTTCCCCCTGGCACAAGCCAGGCAGGAGAAATACTACACCCTTTCCTTCTCCCTTCTTCTTAATTTCTTTCCACTATGTTAATTAAATTACCATAAATTTCCAGCTGACTTGGGTATTTTTTCATTTAGGATATCCATAGTGACCAATAATTAATATAGTTTAGGTCACAATGCTAAAATTATCCTTTACAACTTCATAGATTTTGTGAAGCAAATTTTAGGGATTCATAGATCAGATGAGTTGGCTTTAAGGTGATCTTTAAGGATATTAGCTATAAAACTGCTCTTTTGATACACTTTATTTAAAAAATATCTTTTTTGTCTGCATCACAATTATTTCAACCCACTCCTACAAATTGAACTTTCTCTTGTGATGAAGAAATACATTTTAATAAAATTGACATCTGAAAGTTGGACATATATTTTTGTTGTTGATCTTTATGAGATCATGACTCTCGTATAGAATCATAGAATTCTGTCCCATTGCAACTCAAGTAAAATAGAAGGTTCTTTAAAGACTTAAAACATTCCACCATTAAGGTGACAGAATTCTGCCAAGTGGACAGTGTATGAATATGGGGAAGATGATTAAGTGGTAATATTAGAAAACAGATTTTGAAAAAGGAAAAATTACATGTGGCATTATTTAGGTGGGGGAAACTAAGAGTAGAGACCATGAAGTAACTTTTTATCCCTTCTGTGTCATTAATAAATTAAGTAATTGAAAAATTACTTAAACATTTTATCCTAATGACCTTATCTGTGAAGTCATGTTTACCTTGTAGGGTTGGTATAGGGTATTATAAAAGTTTTGCACAGTATAGGACTGTATCTTTCAAAAAAGAAGTTATGGAAATTCTAATGTTCTGTTTTCTATTTTTGAATCCATGGGGAGCAATGTGTGTGGGAGGTTGGCATTTTTAGGAAGGCTATGGCTCCTTCACAAGTTTTTGCTGCTTAAAAGTGTGTGGGAAGGTCTCAAACAGGATGAAAAGGTCTTTCAAGAATAAAGATCATCTGATTTACACAATATAGGTCAAATTGTAGAACAACAGTGGAAAAAAGTGGCCTTTTTGTATTGGAGGGTTACTTCAGGTAATTGGAGGGTTACTTCAGGTAAGGGAACCATCATCTGGAACTTCGGGTTTAAAAGAGTTTGTTTAGGGGATGCTAGCTGGGTTAAGTGGATAGAGAGCCTGGCCTGGAGTCAGGAGGACCTGGTTTCAAATCTGACCTTTGACACTTCCATCGGTGTGACCCTGGGCAAGTCACTTAGTCCCAATTGCCTAGTCCTTGTTGATCTTCTGTCTTAGAACTGATACTGAGATAGAAGGGTGTGTGTGTGTGTGTGTGTGTGTGTGTGTGTGTGTGTGTGTGTGTCTGTGTGTGTGTGTATGTGTGTGTCTGTGTGTGTGTTAACCCTTACCTTCCGTCTTAGAATTAATACTGTGTATTGGTTCTAAGGTAGAAGAGTGGTAAAGCCTAGGCAATGGGGTCAAATGACTTGCCTAGGGTCACATAGCTAGGAAGTGTCTGAGGCCAGATTTGAACCCATATGTCTCTGGCCCTGGCTCTCAATCCACTGAGCTCCCCAGCTGCCCTCAAGGTGAGGGTTTCAAACATGGATGATATTTTATATTGATTAACAGTGGTTTTTCTGATGGCTCTTGCCCCTTCCATCCTCTCTCCAAGTTTTGTCTGTCTCTCTCTTCTTTTACTTGTTGAAATTACAGCAGATCTTACTCTTTTCTGTATGCTCTAGTTTTCTTTCACTTCCACTTTGTGGTTGACAGTACATTGATGTAAAGATACTTTAGAATGTTTAAAATTGTTTTGACATATTTCCATCATGGTCTGACATATCTCCATCTTTGGTTGCCTTATAAATTATATGTGGACTTAAGCAATTTAGTAATCAAACAAGTTTTCAGGTACTTTAAGGCCATCTGATGCAGATACTTGGTGATTAAAACCCCAGGGTACTAAGTCTGAGCCCCTTGAAGGTTTAAACCCTCACTTAAAATTAAGCCTTCCCACCCCCTTGGAGCTCTGCCTACCCCACTGAGAAACACTATCCTAGATTCAGCTTTCCCGTTTCCAAATAGATCCCCTTTTCTATCTATTGAGCCATCTAATGTAACAAGGAATAAAAATAAAAAAAAAACTTAAAAAAATTGTTCATCAAAATGATTATTGCATATAGCAATACCATAGGCTCCCACCTCTGCTGTGAAGGGAGGGAAGTTTACTTTTTTCACTCTTCTCCTATAGTATGTTTGATCAATATGCTTAATTGTTGTAGTTGGTTTTTTTGGTATTTAATGTTTATTTTGTAGAATTTTTTTTTGCTTACTTCACTGTACCAGTTCTTGTAAGTTTCTATACTGCTTTGAATTTTTCCTCGTTATCATTTCTTAAAGTGCAATGATAATCTATTATTTTCATCCATCACTTTTGTTTAGCTGTTCCTCAGTTGATGTGTTTTTGTTTTTTGCTATCACAAAAAGTGCTGAGATATTTATACATATATATATAAATAGAGATGTATGTAGATCAACTCTTAGGGTAACAAAGAATATATGTGTATGGTGAAGTACACATGCATGTGTATGCATATGTGTGTACATGCTGTACACACTGACCTATGTATCTATTTTTATAGTTCCTTTCTTTGTCTTTTGCCTCCTTGAGGCCTAGCAATAGGATTTCTGAATCAAAGGATATAGGTATTTCAATCACATTTTTGGGCTTAATTCTAAAATTGCTTTACAGAATGATTGGACCAATTCACAGCTGCACGTACAAAATGTCAGTGAACCTTAAATTTAAACAAGTTCATTGGTGAAAAATATTTGTGAATTGAGACTTCATATTCATGTTTTTATTTTCAGATCAGCCAGTATTACTAACCTGTCATTGGATCGTTCTGGTTCTCCAATGGTTCCCTCCTACGAGACATCTGTCAGTCCTCAGGCTAATCGAACGTATGTGAAAACAGAGACCAGTGAGGATGAACGCAAAATTCTTCTGGTAGCAGCTCAGTTATTTTTGACCTACTAATGGCTTTGATTATTCTTTTATGCTTCATTCTTATAAGTGCAAAAGAATTCAATTAGCAGAAATGAAAAATGAAAAGTAATCATTAGTTTATACTTTTCCTTGGCCTAATAAAGAATTTGTGTTATTTCAGTACTCATTTTTTGCCTAGTTCTCTTCTCAGTTCCTTTCTTCTAGAAGTAAACATTATAGGTTTACTATTATAGGTTCTTATTATTATATTATTATTATAGGTTCTTTTATAGTCTATTATAGGTCTTTATAGGTTCTATTATCTATTATAGGTTCTTAGGTTGCATAGAAATCTCTTGAATTTTAGTTACTAGAGTTTAGTTTTAAATTTGCATAACTGTTTAGTGCATGTGGAAATACTTTTAAAGTAGTAAACCATTTTTCTGCCTTGGAGCCAATACACAGTATTGACTCCAAGACGGAAGGTAAGGGTTTAAAAAAAAAAAAGTAGTAAACCATTTATTAATTTTTTAATGGAAATTTCTATGTATTGATTACCTGAAAGATCTGGCTTATTTTTTACTAAATTTTTTTTTTCAATTTGTCTATCTTCTTGCCTGATGCAGGCCACAAGACCTCTCTGCCTTAGTCAGTTTGTTCTTGCCAGCTGTCAGGGCTAAATTTTTTTTTTTAATCCTACGGACAAGATCAAAGACTTGATGATAAAACTTTTTTATCTCAACTGAACTTGTACTTCCCAGATCAGCCATAGACAGAGCAGTTTCAGGGTTGGAAGAGAAATGCTTTCTGTTTTAGATTTGCTGACTTTTGGGGGGTATCAGGTGTATAAAGCAGAAATGTCCAGTTTTGGAAAATGAGTCAGATCTGAATATGTATTTTTGGAACTCTCTCATCCAGAAGTGATAGGAAGCACTGATAATAGATAAGATCTCCTGGGAAAATATATTTAGAGAATGAGGAACATGCTTTCAGTGAATGCTTTTAGTTTTGGATCAGGGAAAGAGGAACAAAGCAAAGGAGAAAAAGAAGCTATTGGAATATTAGAAGAATTAGGATGATATAACCAGGGAAGGAGAGAATTTCAATGAATGATGACTACTGGGAAAAGGCTCTCGATTTGGTGAATTGCTTTAATTTGTCAGTAACTGTAAAAATATTTTACGTTCATCATAGATCCGGTGTATAGATCATAGATCCACTGGGAAAAAGCTGGTTAGTTCATTGGTCCAAGAAAGAGAGTACTTCACTTGTGTACTTTTTTGTTATTAAGGCTTTAGTTATTTAGTTAAATGCTGTGTAATTCCAACTTGAATTTGGCTTTTGTAGGCCTAGAAAATTATTTGAAGATTTGTACCATCCCCTTTTTGTATGTAAATTGTTTGGCAGCTAATGAATTGGTACTTTGTGATACACTAAGCAGTTGCAAATGGTTTTTTCAGGATTCTGTTCAGTTAAAGGACTTGTGGAAGAAAATCTGCCATCATAGTACTGGAATGGAGTTCCAGGATCACCGCTATTGGCTGAGGACTCACCCCAACTGCATTGTAGGAAAGGAATTGGTCAATTGGTTGATCAGAAATGGACATGTAACCACAAGGTATTCAGACCTTTGGAAGTATTTTTATTTGTTTATATCACAGATGTCTGTACTAAGTAAGGTGAAATGTATATTTGGAGACAGGAGCAGAATAAAAAATAGTTTAAGTGAATGTTCTTTGGCCTACATGTTTTAGATAGTACCAGAAGAGGATTAGCAAATATGACATGGATCAGGGTATTCTGAAGTTTATATTGATAATGGAGAAAGAAATAAGTATAAAAATAGCAGTTGATGCCTTAAGAGATTGTTAGAAAATTTAAAGGCAAAAAATTTTTGAGAAACCATTCTATTCCAATGCCTTCACAATGAATATTTCCTTGATTACGAAAGAGCATTATGAAAGAAGTATTATTCTAGATTTCTATTGGACGATTCTCTACAAAGATGATATTTGGGTTCGGAGAGAAATTGAGCTCATGAAACTTTTATCTTAAGATTTCTAGGTTATTTTGAGAATATCTTTGGTCAGAATGTTACTGTAGCATAATTTTATAAAATATGAAATCTTTAGGATATCATTTAGAAATGTAAAATATTTGTTATTTTTGATTGTTAGCTAATGCTTGACAGGCTATATAGAGAAATACAATCTGCATATAATCTAAACCTTATTTTAAGCCAGTGTTTGTCTTCTATTTCTTCTTAACTTTTCATTAGATATATAAACAAGGAGCAAAGTTGACTGAAAGAATAGGTACCAAGTTTATGGATAGATAGGTACTGCCTTGCATTATACTACATACAATTAGACTTTTGGTAAACTTTTTTTTGATAGCAAGTTAAACATTTCATTGTTCATTGTCACTTTTACCTTTAATTGAAAGAGAGAAGAGGAAACATACCTTGCTATTAAGTAGCTAGAAGTAGGAAGGACAGTCAAATGCATCCCTGATGAATTGAGAATTGTCTAGTTAGCTAAAATAGGCATATTACTCCTTGACTTCATATATGACTTAACATTTCTTCTGCCATACAGTTGCAGATGACAGTGCAATCTTTATTCTTCTTTCTCTCTCCTGTCCATCTCTCTCCCCTATATTTTTTTCTCCTCTTCAGGAAGCAAGTCAAAACTGACCTAGGAATCCTAATAATGTTGTCTTTCAAATGAGATTCATAACTGCTTGAGGGTAGAGAGCATGGTAGTTCCTTAAAGTAGTTAAGGAACCACAGATATTGTTATTAAAAATTGTTCTCGTTACATCCATAGTGATATGGTGAGCTAACCTTTATATTCTGCTCCAAGGTACTTGTATTATACATTACATATATTATACTTATGTTACCTGTCACTTAGTCATTGTTCTTAATTTCAAACTCTGCTCTAGCCTTTAAAAAATGAGTTTGTGTAGCTTAGTTTTTAAAAGCATTCATTTTTGCCTGTCTTTAATCAGAGCTCAAGCCATAGCAATTGGACAAGCAATGGTTGATGGACGTTGGTTAGACTGTGTCAGTCACCATGATCAGATCTTCAGGGATGAATATGCCTTATATAAACCATTACAGGTAAATGGATAATCCTTCTTGTAAGGCTAATAGGGTTTAAAAATTAGAGCTTGGATCTTTTGAGATGTTTTCTTTTTTAATATGACTTCCAGATAAGTTGATACACTAGGACTTGTTATTAAAAAGTATTGTTCTTGAGCCCTGAAAGGCTCCTTTCCCATAAAAAGAGGAAGAAATTGTTGGATTGCAAAGATAACTTGTTCTTATTATTTTCACTTAATTTCATTTCGACTTTGCTTGTAAGAATGTGAAACATTAATTTGTGAGAGAAAACTATTAAAAAATCCCATGTTGCTAAAATAGATTTTTAACTCCTTAAGTGTATTAGTAAGCATTGCAGTAGTAGTAAAATTGCATTAATGTTTCAGCTCTGGCAATGGGATTTTATTTTTCATCAAGGGAAATGAAGAGAATTTATATGTATCAGTTTATCTATTATCTGTCTTAAGTATTGTGAACTTTAAATTACTCCACCCTACTTAGATCTTACTTTATGGTGAAGATAAAGTTGTAATCTCCTGATTGAACAATGAAGGTATTTAGTTCTTACTTTATAGTGAAACTAGAACTTTAAGCCAAATTTATTTTTGGATCTTAATACAAAAAGGTGTTAAGTAACTATATAGGTTAAATTAATCACAAAAAGGTTAAGTAACTAACAAAAGGTGAACTTAACAAAGAACTGTTAAGTAACTCAAAAGATGTAATCTCATCAAAGAAGATGAGAACTAAAGAATGGGCAGTCTTGGAGAAAAGCCTCTGTGATTGGTAGACGTGAAAATTGAGAGGAGGGGACACAAGAGTAAAAGGTCTATATATTTCGCGTCACTTCCTCTCTCCGGTACCTCTGATGGCAGAGAGGTGGCTGGTGGCAGCGTGCTGGGTCTTTCGTCATCTTGGCGTGGCTCCAGCTATTGTCTGGTTCGGTGGTGAGTTTCTACCTGAATTTTTCCTCCTTTACTTTCCAAACTTTATCCTCTTAGAAGTCTCTAATCTCCTTCAGAGACCTAGCGGCGGAAATCATTCCCCCTGGCACAGGTCAGGCGGGAGAAATCCTATTACCTTCTTCCCTCTTCTTAAAAATCCTTCCCTCTATATTAATTAAAATTACCATAAATTTCCAGACTGGTGGGTATTTTATTTGGTATTTTTCCCTGGCCACCAGTTAATTTAGATTTTTAAGTTAACATCCCTAAAATTATCTCCACAGTATAATAGGGGTATGTAAAAATAAGGTGCATATATAGCAAGAATTCAACTAACTGAAATGTGGCAGGAAATATTTGATTTGGGGTAGCAGAAAATAATAAATGTATATGTATAAAATATTAAAGTTTAAAGATTCAGAGCAATCCTCTAAATTCCCTTCTTTCCTATATAATCACAATTTTGATATTATTATTGTATATATTCTCTCTCCCTCTCTATATATACATATATATTTGTATATATTATTAATATTATTATTAAGAATGAGAGGACTTGATCTCAAGTGTGAGCTCAAGTGCCTATGAGGCTTATTCCTTGTTTAGCCTTGGGTGATTTTCACTTATCTTTGATGGATCTCACTGTATATCATGTGTAAAATGAAAGAGTAGAATAGATTGCTTCTGAAAGGCCCCTTCCAACCCTAACCCTATTACCCTATGACCAAGGATTGAATTGGCAATAAAATATTGTGCTTATCTTCCACTAATGCTCTTCAAAACCTCATAATGGAGTGAAGGTGACCCTGGGTTCCTGATACCGGCAGAGCACAAGCTTTGACTGTTCTTGTAAGCTAGAAAGGCTTAACGTATACTTCTACTGATGGACTATGTGTCTTTTGTCAGAACATGATTTTGGCTGATTTCAGAGAAGCTCATTGCTAGATTGGTTACAGGATGTTGAACTTTTTAGCTACCACAACTCTTGAAAATTACCTGCTAAGCTGTTAAGAAGTTATGATCAGCCCTAATGCCAATCAGTGACATTAGTCTACTAATGGTGAAGTTAGAGATCAGTAACATGGTTACTGCATTGTCTGAGGGAAAGCAGACTAATACATTTATTTTTTATTTTTTTTATTTTAACCCTTACCTTCCATCTTGGAGTCAATACTGTGTATTGGCTCCAAGGCAGAAGAGTGGTAAGGGTAGGCAATGGGGGTCAAGTGACTTGCCCAGGGTCACACAGCTGGGAAGTGTCTGAGGCCAGATTTGAACCTAGAACCTCCCGTCCCTAGGACTGGCTCTCAATCCACTGAGCTACCCAGCTGCCCCCCTAATACATTTTTACAAAGACTTTCATCTTTGTATGGAAACAAAACTGTGTTCTGAATATTTGCCAAAAAAATTGAGGTGGCCACAAAACCCTATTTTCCAAATATTTCAGCTAATAAGAGATTTTAATTCCATTTATGTTAGATAGGGAATGAAAAGTTTTCTCAATATGCTTATAGGCTTTTAATTCTGAAAAATCAAGAACATGAAATTTGTTCAAACTGAATCTAAAATTTTCTCTCAACTTTATGACTTTAATTAGGAATGCAGCAGAAATGCCGTAAGACATCTTTACAATTGTTGACATTGAAAGTAAATTGTTTGGAAACTGTTTTGATTCTTGTAGAGCACAGAATTTTCTGAAACACCTTCTCCAGACAGTGACTCAGTGAACTCTGTAGAGGGACATTCTGAACCATCTTGGTTTAAAGATATTAAGTTTGATGACAGTGACACGGAACAAATTGCTGAAGAAGGAGAAGAGAACTTAGCAAGTGAGTTGAAAATTTAAATATTTTTGCTTTTGAAGAAGCATTCCCTGGATGGTTTGTTTAACTGGAATAATTCTAGGCTTTGTGGATCAAACTAAATAGAAACATCTGGTAGTAGCCCTTGCTGTTGATACAGTATTTTCTTGAATTATTATCTTTACAGGTTATCAGAGAATATTATATTTTCCTTAGTCTTTAGTTTCCAACAACTTAAAGATAATTTTGTGCTAATAATAACATAGTATAAGCTTGCTCATCTCCTTATTTTGATACCAGTCTTGGCTTTTTTTCTGCAGAACTTCCAATATTCATTCCTCTTTGTTTTTAAAAATGATTTTATAATTAGCTTATTCAAAATTTTGCTGAAATATTCTATGTTTCCTCAAAAATACATGAAAATACTGTATCCATTTTGGTATTGCACATTGGGCTTGTATATTAAAAACAATTTTTCTCCTTTCCCCAATACCCTGATGATGCCAATTTTTTTACTCCCCTCTCCTCCCTATATTTCTTTCCCCTTCCCCAATACTAAAAGATTCTGCCAGTCCTAGCAAGCGTACATCAGTCAGCAGCTTCCAGTCCACAATGGACAGTGACTCAGCCGCTTCTATCAGCCTGAACGTGGAGCTGGACAACGTGAACTTCCATATCAAGAAGCCCTCCAAGTACCCACATGTGCCCCCTCACCCTGCTGACCAAAAAGGTAGGAGGTAGTCACCATCTGAAATCAGAACACAGGATGGAGACTTTGGCCATGAGATTTCATTTCAATATTTCCTCCTGTGCCCTCCTCCCCTTATGACTGAGGGTATTTGGTGTGGGTCTTTTTCCACCCCCTCTTTTCCGTTTTTTTAAGTTAACACCCCCCCCTCCCACCCCCCACCCCCGGTCCAGTTTAAGCCCATGGCTTTTCAAAGGAGATTTGTCCTGTAGCTCTTACTTCAGCATAATGTGCAACTTCCAAGGTGGTATTTCTTTGCAGTTCTAATGTGGATGTTCTGCTCTATTCTTTTCTTGTTTTCTCCATTAAAAATAGTTAGAATTTTTTCAGAGTTATTGGCTTATACAAATAACCTGCAATATAATGCCTGACAAATCCAGTGGAATTCTTCAAATTAGTTTTCTTAAAAAACAGCAGAAATTTTTCCTTATATTTTAAGATGTTCATTAATTCTTTATTTTTTCAAAATTATATTTTTATTGATATCTTTTGTTTACTATTATCTACATTTTCTTCCATATCTCTATATCTTATCTGAGATCCATCTCTTATGATAAAGAATAAAAAGTGGGTAAAAAGAAAAAAATTCAGGAAAACGAAACTTATCAAGAAAGTCTGCTATTACATGCATTATTCTATACCCATAGACCCTCATCTCTTTAAAGGAGCAGGGGGAGGTGTATTCTTAGGTTTTTTATAATAAACTTAGTTATTATAATTTCACAACATTCTTTTAGTTTTTTTCTTTTTTGTTAATCTATTTACATTATTATAGTCATTGTATACATTGTTTTTTCTTTGTATCAGTTTACATAAATTGTTTTGTGCTTTTTTTGGTATTGCCATTTATTTTTAAGAAATTTTCTTCCCAAATTAAGAAGGGGAAAATTCATAAATTATCATTTTTTTGGAGAAAATATTTTGTTTTACTTGTCCAAGCATGGAAATGACCATATTTTAAATGAAGCTATTTAGTAAAAGGATTAAATCTAAGTGGTTATATAACACTTATACTACTCTTGCACATTGGAAGCTTAATACTTAATGATGATGAAATTTAACCTATTAGATATTATTAAACATTAACTTATTTGAAGTATAATAAGTTCTGTTGAAAATAATAAAATAAATTGACTTTTAGAAGTCAGCCCATTTAGTATTTTAAAGTTGTAAGATTTAAATTAATGTCCACCACTCCAAATATTAATTTTATAAAGTTTATTAATAATCACTTGAAGTAGAAGGAATAAAAAGGAAATAGAAGTATAAAAATCCAATTATCTTAACAAAAATAAACCCACGTGAGTACGTTCTCTGGGCTCTCAAAAAGCCCACATCCACAGCTGTCTGAGATCACAAGAAGATAGCATGAGAGGCATTGCTACACAAAATTTATATCCTGCCTATTTCAGCACGTAACATGAGAGGGAGAGTGGGTTGCTGGGACTTGTAGTTTTGGAGTTCAGATTCCAATTATACAAGGTAATGCACCACTAATGTTTTTTTAAATTCATTGTTAACTCTACTGGAATTGATTTCAGCCTTCCTTTTTTGTTTATAAATTAGTCTTCCATATTGTTGCCATTCCCTACTTACAATCCAAAATATTTGTTAACCACTAGAGCTTTATACATCTACATGAAAAAAAATAACCTGAAGAATACAAAAATTTCAGACTTAGGGGTATAAACAAAGTAAGATAACTGAAATAAAGGAATGAAAGTGTGTATTGCTTATGAGAAAAATATGTAATAAGAGCAGGTAAGTAGCTCTGTGTGTCTGGAAGATATTTTTGTGTATGTATCAGTGAAATCCCAGGGTAGAAACATGTTGGAAAGAATTTAGGTGAATATAAAAAAAAATGAGGGCTGCTAGGTAGTACAGTGAATAGAGTGCTGGGTCTGGAGTCAGGAAGACTCATCTTCCTGATTTCAAATCCAGCTTCATTCATATATTTACTAGCTGTATGACTTTGGGTAAATCACTCAACTCTTTTTGCCTCAATTTCCTGAAATGTAAAATGTAAAATGAGTTGGAGAAGGAAATGGTAAATACTCCACTCCAATATCTTTGCCAGGAAATCTCCAAAGGGAGTCACAAAGAGTCAGACATGACTGAAAACATGGAAAACATGGAAGTGATATCATTTGGTGCTAGGGGCTTACATTGGACTTCTCTAACATTGCTGAAGATGTGTATAGTGTATAATACTTTCTTAATTGTGATATTCTCATAGGACTAGGATATTGTACTGATATAGGGGGCTTAGATTATCCAGTTGTCTCTTGGAGACTTATTTTTTGAAAAATAGAATATCTGAACCTTGGATTGTGGGAGGGTACTGTTTTTAAGTTTTTAGATTTTTAGAACAAGGTATTAGAGATATTTAAGTAGTCCTTGAGAAAAGATGGATAACAAAGATCAGTATAAAAATAAAGGAAAAAAAGGAATTTAATGAGGTGGAAGTGAATACTGACTTGTTTCAGGAAATTGGACAGTAGAAGAATGTTATTTGGAGAAGGGAAGGAACTAAGAAATGTTAGGCTCTTTCTGAATAAGGACCCAGGTGCTCAGAAGAAGCAGCATCTATTTGTCTTTCAGGAAATGGTAAAATAGAGCCATATAATTGTGAGCTCATCTCTAAGGGTTAGAAGAAGAGGAGAGTAGTAATGATTGGTTACCCTACTCGAGGGCTTCAGTGGCAGCTATTTTTTGGCTTGTTAATAGTAATAGAGAAGTCTGAGCCATGGCAGATAAACTCCAAGAGTTTTCAAGGAGGACTACTAACCCATTTCTGGTGATTCAGGTGAGTACAAAAGATATTGCTATTTAGGAGCCCAGAAAGCATATTAAAAATTTCTGAATATTAAAGACCATAGATTGTATTTTCATCATCACTATTTTCTATTGAAGGAAAGGGATTCAAAAGAATGAAAAGCACTTTTGGGAAATAAATATTTGGTTAGTAAGGCAATGTCAGAAAGTGGAAGGTGGATTTCCTTTTATTTCTCTCTCTCTCTCTCTCTCTCTCTCTCTCTCTCTCTCTCTCTCTCTCCCTTCCCCCCTCCCTCCCTCCCTCTCTCTCTCTCTCTCTCTCTCTCTCTCTCTCTCTCTCTCTCTCCCTCTTTCTCCCCCCTTTCCTCTTTTGCAGAAAAACGGTAAGGGTTAGGGGACTTACCAAGAGTCACAGCTAGGAAGGGTTTGAGGCCAGATTTGAACCCAGCACCTCCCGTCTCTGAGCTTGGCTCAAAACCCTCTGAGCCATCTAGCTGTCCCCAAGTTTTCTTGATTTATTAACTGTGGACTAAAATGATAGATGAATTTATAAAATCTTAATGCCAGGAGGTAAATTTGACTTCATGGATCTCAGTCTTGTGGGTTAATATTGGAACCTTCAGAAGGATATTCTTTATTCAAAAGAAACAGAATAGGGGAAAGGGAGACAGTGGGGTCAGGTGGCATTTTATATTAAGAATATTAAACTCATGAAGAAATCCAGGATCCAGAGGGAGGAGCCATAATGGAGAGCATTTGGATAAAGATTATAGTAGCAGAAACAGTCGATATCGCCATTGTGTATACTATAGACCACCTAGACAGAAGAATAGGTGACCTTGAATGAGTTATCCAGGCATTTTTAGAAGTGCTTTTTACCAAAAGATGAACAGCTAATAAAGAATGCCTTGATTTTCTTAGTGAATGATAATTCATCTTCCAAAATGTGGAGCAAACAACAAGGGAAAATTTTATTCTGGGAACTCTTTCTTACCAACAGGGAGAATCTGTTTTTTGGTGTGGAAAGGATAAGACTCTTAAAGGGAATTGACCATTTAGTCTTTGAATTTGTTGTTAGAGGAGAGCAAGGTTATGGATAGTGAGACATATTCCCCAGACTTTGGAATAACAGATTTCAAAGGGTACACAGGAAAATCAGTAGTGTTTGAAGCCATCAAGGATGATATTCAGAGAACACAAAGAAAAATAATTAAAAGGAGAAGGAAAAAAGTTATCCAGAAGAGTTCAATATGGATGCACAGGGAATTTCCCAATTTAGATCTAAAAAATAATAATTATGGTTATAGCTACATTTACTTTACATGTAATACTTTCACTAATTCTTATAGTGCTCCTGTGAAATACTTGTTTTTGTAATCCCTATTTTACAGATGGGGAAACTGATGCAGAGATATTAAGTGGTTGCCCAATGGGAAAAGCTAATAAAGGTTTGAGGCAGGATTAGTTGAAAGGGCATTAGTTGAAATTTAAGCTGATGTAAGGAAGAAAACTCTTAGATAATTAGGCCTATCAAAAAGTAGAATGGGCAGTCTTCAATAACAATGGAGATACTTGGAATAACAGAATCAGGTCTTGGAAACCCACATTCTCCACCCTACTCAGTGTAACAAGATTTTGAAAGGTCTGCATTAAACTCAAGATTTAATTATCTGAGGAGATGGCCTTCAACAGACATGTGCAAAAAAAGGACAGACCTCTGGACAGTCCTAAGTCAAGCTTGAGCCACCATTGGCACATGTGAGACTCATGAAATGAGGTAGAGAACAGCCTCTGGAGTTCTCGTGACTTCCTGTGGAGAGGGCTAGAGTGCAGTTCCGTCCTGGAGCTTGAGTTTGGAGGAGCCCTGCAGACAGCTTTCCTTTAGACTGGTCACATGAGTGATAAGGACTGACCCCTTTCTCAACCTTGGCTCTCCAAGGCCTTAACGCCCACTTTGGCTCAGCCTGAGCTCCAGTGGTTCTGAGTTAAACTCCTTTCCTCCTCTCCCTCTTTTACCTTCTCTCCCTCTCTCTCGCTCTAATATTTTCTTCCTCCTGTTGTAATTAAATCACCATAAAAACTTGGCAGCTGACTTGGGTATTTTATTATTTGGGATTTCCCTTGGTGACCATTTAAATTTAGATTTTTTCAGTCTCAACCATGATATTCACCCTTTACAGTTGGGAGGTAGAGGATAAATAACAAAAATGCAATAGCTAACAAAATAGTGCTTACCATGTGTCAAGTATTGTGCTAAGTGCTTTACAATTTATATCTAGTTTGGTCCTCATAACTCTGGGATATAGATGGTATTATTCCATTTTACAGATAGGAAAATTGAGTCAAACAGAAGTTGAAGTGAAAAAAGGTCATATTGTTAGACATATCTGAGGCTGGATTTGAACTCAGGTCTTCCTGATTCCAGTTCCTTGTATTTTAGCCACCTATGCCACCTAACTATATACATTGGCACTTCTGGTCTTTAAGTTGACTTATCAAAGATGTTGTTAAAGGTTAATCTAGATGACCTTTGAGGGCCTTTCTAACTCTGAAACTTTTTGATTTTGTGACTTAAGACTTTCTGCTTTTATTAGACCATGTCTGGGAGATAATCATGGTCAGCTCTATGTAGCATATTTTAACATGGATTTTTGTTGAGTAGAGATGCCAATCCTAATTCAGTGGTGGACAACACTTCTGAATGTTAGAGTAAAAACAACATTAATTAAAATACAACAAAACATAGATGACATTAATATGTGGTTTTCCAAGTCAGAATTTGGTCTGTAGGGATCCTCGTGTATAGTTTAGTGACCCCTCTCTTCTATTTGAGTTTGACAACAGTGAAGTAGAGCATCTTCAGAAGAGAGCAGTGAACAGGGTTTTAGAAATTATGCTTTAAGAATGAAGATTTCATGACTGTGTGACAGTGAACTAGTGACCATGTATGAAAGTTCATAGAGTAGAAAGTTTTGATTCACATCGGGAAGAACTTTAATGATTGAAACTGTCAGCAAAATCAGTAAGTATTTACTGCGTTAAGTGCCCGTTATATTTCAGTCTGAGAGACAAAAAGTGAAATAGTCCCTCCCCAAAGGATCTTACGTTCTATGACTAATGTCTTCTTTATATGGAGTGGGTGTGTCATGTATAATTGTGCCAGCATATTAGTCATCTCTCACTTTTCCTTCTCTCTTTGCTTTCTCCCTGCTATTTAGAGTATTTGATTCCTGATAATGGAGGACAGCAAATCTCAATAAGTGACGCCTTCATTAAAGGTAAATTAATGAATGAGAAGTAAAGGAAGCTACTTGCAGGTATATAGAATGATTTAAAGTGCTTCCAGAACAGTACTAGGTATATGCTTTGATTTGTTTTGGGGGAAAGACAGTCTAATTTGAATAATAGTTTTTTTTTAAAGCTTTTAATCAAGAAATGTTATTTTGCTAATTCTGAGATGTATAGGGTTTTTTTTTTTGATGAATTTAATATTAAAGCTTTTTCAAGGGTTGGCCACTCTAGAACCAATGGACATATTTGACCCAGTTTGATATTGTCATAGAGAGGAAAGTAGTACTGAAAGAATGACTTTATTGGGCTATATGGAGGTACAGATCCAAAGCAGCCACCTCCTTACCTTCTTACCTCACCCTAACCAAGATGTAAACTTCATGGTCATGAATGGAGAGGATGGAGCTGGGATAATAAGCCTTTTAACTGGGGGCCAGGAATCTTGTACATGAGATTAAAATTTACCTTACCTCTTTATTTTTTTTTGTAGCCTTAAGGATTTCAGGCAAGAGAGCAAAAGGACATGCTAGCACAAAGAATACTAGCTGTATAGTTTCAATCTTTTGGAAGTCCAAATTATCAAGATGTAGAAAGACACCCCCCTCATCTCAGATATTACAAGGTGTTTTTTTTTTCCCCCCCTATGGGGCATAGTTTGGAAACTTTTCCTTTGCCTCTAACTTGACTCTACTTATATGCCCAGAATTAATACTGAATTTCATTACATTTTTACTATCATTTGATAATTCTGTCTTTCATAACAAAACCATGCCACAAGGGAGAGATTGAGTATACTTTTTAAAAAGAAAAGAAAAATCTTGGCTTATTAATAGCTATTTATCCTATTTGAATTCTCATTTTTTTCCTTTCTTTGTGTTAAACCTACCAAAAATGTTGCAGACTATTGAAAAAGAACTTTTAAAAGCACTAGTTTCTAAAAAGACTAAGCAAAAAAAAAATTTTGTTATTTGATTTTATAGCATTTATATTAGATTTTTTTTCTCTCTTTAAAGTTCAACACCCACACCATTGCCTTATGGAGTTTTGTCAGCATTTAGATTTCTGTTTTCTTCAAAACTTTAATTCATCAGAAGGAGGGAATTCCTCTTTTTCAGCTTTTTTTTGGACAAATAAAGAGTTCTGTAAAGTCACATGGACCATGATCCACAATTGTATCTGCTTTTCAGAAGAATATTTCAAGAATGTGGCTTGAACTACTATATGGAGACACTTGTCAAAAGCTCATTTCTGATTTTGTTTTTGTTTTGTACTTGATCATTTTTTACCTAATATTCAGGTGCATACATTAAAAAAGTTTCTAAAAATGTGAATTCATAAAGAAAGATGTAATTATGAAGCAATAACTATTTTGTTTTCTATAGAATCCCTATTTAACCGAAGGGTTGAAGAGAAATCCAAGGAGCTGCTTTTCACACCTTTGGGTTGGCATCATAGCAACCTGGATCTCTTGAGGGAAGAAAATGGGGAGAAACAAGCCATGGAGAGATTACTGTAAGTTAATAAGCTAGTTTTATTTTCATTTCCTTTAATGAGCTGTTAAATGTCTTAAATGAAGACTCTTAGGTGATTACATAAAATTCCTTAAACAGAATAGCACAAAATTGTGTAATTGAGATAGCTATTCCCTATGGTGAAGTATCTCACCAACTAGTTAAAAGAAATTTTCTTTTTGAAGTTTGCTATAGACTTCCATTTATCTACAAGTGATATAAAGAAGAACCTGATGTATTTAATTTTTTTAAACTCTTCCCTTCTGTTTTGGAATTGATTCTAAGTCAGAAAAGCGGTAAGGGCTAGGTATTTGGATTTAAGGGACTTACCCAGAATCACACAGCTAGGAAATACCTTTGAATCCAGGTCTTCCTGGCTCCAGGCCTGGAGCTCTAGCCACTGTGCTACTTAGCTGTCCTAGAACTTGATGTACTTAAAAAGAATCAACTGATTTAGAGCAACTCATATAATACATTTTCTTTATTCTTTCTACATTATTTATTGCATCTTAAATGTTACTTATAGAAGTAGAAACTACCATTAATTCTCTTCCCTTTTTCTCCCCCATTTCTATAGTTCAGCTAATCATAACCACATGATGGCATTACTCCAACAACTACTCTATAATGACTCATTATCACCATCCTGGAGAGATATCATTGTGCCAGTGATCTGTCAGGTGGTTCAGACTGTCCGACCTGATGTAAAAAATAGAGATGATGACATGGATATCCGTCAGTTTGTTCACATCAAAAAAGTGAGCTTTATTGACTAACATTTTTTTCATAATTAGGAGGGCACTGTAAGAATTGCAGGTACAAGGACAGTATCAATAGAATGGGAGACTGAAAAAGGGAACTGGGACTTTACATTGCTTTTGCTCTGGTTCCTAGAAATGTTATGGTGCCCAGGGTTCAGAAATGAAGAGGAACTGAAAGAAAGGGGTGAGAGATGATTTGGGGGATCTTTGGCAATCATACTTAAACCTCTTCCAAAATATCCTTTCATTACTGCGATAGAAGGCAGTGGCATGATTACTGTTGGTATAAATAATGTTGAATCTAGTTTTGATTCAGGATATTTAATTTAAACCTTTAACAAAAGTGCTTAAAAATATTAAAGTTAGTTTTATTTGATTGGTTCCTGAGTTCCAAAGTGTCCCTAATTCTTCACTGATTAAAAGTAGTAAAATGAGAGAGCCATTTGTAAGGGGTAAAAATTATGGTTGGACTGAATATTTGAGTTTGGTTGCCAGGAATTTAATTACTAAATACCAATAAATTTACTCAAGTCAGAATGGCTTTTATGGTAGTTTATTTACAAATAGAGAGAAGAAGGTAAGGAAATATATATGTGTGTGTGCTCTAACCTAGTTTGAACCAGGCAGGGATTTAGAGGCCCCAGCAAGGGGGGGGGGGGGGCAAGAGGATTAATTTAACAAGAATTCCAGCCATGAGGCCTCCTCCAAGATGAGGGGCCTCTCCAGAGGCTAGTGTCTCCAGAAAGCCAAGGAAAGGGAGTCAGTCTTTCACTCACCACTTGTCAGTCCAAAGGGAAGCAGTCTGAGATCTCACACCTGAGCTCCTCCAAGGTCAAGTTCAAAGATGAAGACCTCACAGGAAGTGGCTACCAAATTTAAAGGCCATTCTTTGCATCACTTCCTGTGCCTTCCTTCCACCTTTACATACATGAATGGTGGCTTAAACTTGACTTTGGACTGCCCAAGGTGTAGTCAGTTGTTTCTGATTTGTCACTTGCTAGCACACGTGGGTCATAGATCTTCCCCCTCCACACCTTAATCCTTAAGTGGGGGTGTATACTTTCCTGGTGGCTAAAAATCTAAAGAATAAGTAGGGTGGAGTTAATCTCATTTTCATACATTCTAATAATGCCCTTAGTCATTTAATTTGAAAGATTTGCATTATAGGAGGTGTTTTTCTTTTTTATTCATACAGTAAAATTTAAAGCACAAAAGAAAGTAATCTCTATAATATCTGTTATATCTGACTGAAATAGAAAATATTTTGCTTCTTTAAAAAATGACAATTCTTACTATTTATTAGATTCCAGGTGGAAAGAAGTTTGATTCTATGGTTGTCAATGGCTTTGTGTGTACCAAGAATATTGCACATAAAAAGGTATTGTAACCCTAGCAGAAAATTTAGGAAGTAATTTTAAAAATCATTAACTAATGATAATACTGACCAGTTTTTTCAGGTATTTGTTAGCTGAAAAACTTCACATCTGTTAAAACAAAAAACTGCCCAGTTCTAGTAGGATGAATGATTAACAAATTCAGAAACTCTGACCCTGTATTCACGCCTGTCTTTGTTAGGATTTTTGTTTCTTTTAAGAAGAATAATTTATATGTATATAAAAAAGAACAATCTGCTTTATTAAAATCATAATTTACTATTGAATTGAGTTTAGCATACTTATAAAGGTGTCTGAATTTCATAAATCACATATTTGAGGACAGAGATGCAAACTCAGTTTTTTACATTTATGGTTCACCTAAGCTAAAAATTTCACATCCCCTATGGAAGGATAAAGCCAGGTAATTGCTCACTCATGAATTTGCTAACTGTTCTTTGAATTTGAGCAGTAGTTTCCCATTAATCCATAGTTGTGTTATATGAAACTTTGTTTCAAGGAAGCACTCAGAGGTTTCATCTTTTCTTCCTATGCTTGTTAGTGTAATAAATGCTCAAAACTCATTATGCTAGAAATGTTTAAAAACTATTTAAATTTTTTCTTTTTAACTTGTAGTAAGGTGACATTTAACTGAAATGTTCATTTATGACTGAAAATTGAAAGAAAATATAAAAGAATATTTCTTTAAGGTCTAGGAATAGTACAACTTTTAGAATATATCTTGATTTATCTATCTATCTATCTATCTATCCATCTATCTATCCCTTCATTCTTTTTTTTTTAAATTTTTTTTTATTTGGTCATTTCCAAACATTATTCATTGGAAACAAAGATCATTTTCTTTTCTTCCCTTCCCACCCTCCCACCACCTCTCCCATAGCCGACACACGATTCCACTGGGTATCACATGTGTTCTTGATTCAAACCCATTTCCATGTTGTTGGTATTTGCATTAGAGTGTTCATTTGGAGTCTCTCCTCAGTCATATCCCCTCCACCCCTGTAGTCAAGCAGTTGCTTTTCATCGGTATTTTTACTCCCACAGTTTATCTTCTGCTTGTGGATAGTGTTTTTTAGATCCCTGCAGATTGTTCAGGATCACTGCATTGCCACTAATGGAGAAGTCCATTACCTTCTATTGTACCACAGTGTATCAATCTCTGTGTACAATGTTTTCCTGGTTCTGCTCCTTTTGCTCTGCATCACTTCCTGGAGGTTGTTCCAGTCTCCATGGAATTCCTCCACTTTATTATTCCTTTTAGCACAATAGTATTCCATCACCAACATATACCACAATTTGTTTAGCCATTCCCCAATTGAAGGGCATCCCCTCATTTTCCAATTTTTGGCCACCACAAAGAGTGCAGCTATAAATATTCTTGTACATGTCTTTTTCCTTATTATCTCTTTGGGGTACAAACCCAGCAGTGCTATGGCTGGATTAAAGGGCAGACAGTCTTTTATCGCCCCTTGGGCATAGTTCCAAATTGCCCTCCAGAATGGTTGGATTAATTCACAACTCCACTGGCAATGAATTAGTGTCCCTACTTTGCCGCATCCCCTCCAGCATTCATTACTTTCCATAGCTGTTATGTTAGCCAATCTGCTAGGTGTGAGGTGATACCTCAGAGTTGTTTTGATTTGCATCTCTCTGATTATAAGAGATGTAGAACACTTTTTCAAGTGCTTATTAATAGTTTTGATTTCTTTGGCTGAGAACTGCCTGTTCATATCCCTTGCCCATTTATCAATTGGAGAATGGCTTGATTTTTTGTACAATTGATGTAGCTCTTTGTAAATTTGATTAATTAAACCTTTGTCAGAGGTTTTTATGAAGATTGTTTCCCAATTTGTTGCTACCCTTCTGATTTTAGTTACATTGGTTTTGTTTGTACAAAAACTTTTAAATTTGATATAGTCAAAATTATTTATTTTACATTTTGTGACTCTTTCTAAGTCTTGCTTGGTTTAAAAATCTTTCCCTTCCCTAAGGTCTAACAGGTATACTATTCTGTGTTCACCTAATTTACTTATAGTTTCCTTCTTTATGTTCAAGTCATTCACCCATTCTGAATTTATCTTGGTGTAGGGTGTGAGGTGTTGATCCAAACCTAATCTCTCCCACACTGTCTTCCAATTTTCCCAGCAGTTTTTATCAAATAATAGATTTTTGTCCCAAAAGCTGGGGTCTTTCGGTTTGTCATAAACTGTCTTGCTGAGATCATTTACGCCAAGTCTATTCCACTGATCCTCCTTTCTATCTCTTCGCCAGTACCAAATTGCTTTGATAACCACTGCTTTATAGTAGAGTTTGAGATCTGGGACTGCAAGCCCTCCTTCCTTTGCATTTTTTTTCATTATTTCCCTGGATATCCTTGATCTTTTGTTCTTCCAAATGAACTTAGTTATCGTTTTTTCTAATTCAGTAAAGAAGTTTTTTGGTAGTTCAATGGGTATGGCACTAAATAAGTAAATTAATTTGGGTAGGATTATCATTTTTATTATGTTAGCTCATCCCACCCATGAGCAATCAATGTTTTTCCAATTGTTTAGATCTAGTTTTAGCTGTGTGGAAAGTGTTTTGTAGTTGTGTTCATATAGTTCCTGTGTTTGTATCAGCAGATAGATTCCCAAGTATTTTATATTGTCTAGGGTGATTTTGAATGGTATTTCGCTTTCTAATTCTTGCTGCTGAAATGGGTTAGAGATATATAGAAATGCTGATGACTTATGCGTGTTTATTTTGTATCCTGCAACTTTGCTAAAGTTGTTGATTATTTCGATTAGCTTTTTGGTTGATTCTCTAGGATTCCTTAAGTATACCATCATATCATCCGCAAAGAGTGATAGCTTGGTCTCCTCATTGCCAATTTTAATCCCTTCAATTTCTTTTTCTTCTCTAATTGCTACTGCTAGTGTTTCTAGTACAATGTTAAATAATAGAGGTGATAATGGGCATCCTTGTTTTACGCCTGATTTTATTGGAAAGGATTCTGGTTTATCCGCATTGCAGATGATGTTTGCTGATGGTTTTAGATATATACTGTTTATTATTTTTAGGAAAGGCCCTTCTATCCCTATACTTTCTAGTGTTTTCAATAGGAATGGGTGTTGTATTTTATCAAAGGCTTTTTCTGCATCTATTGAGATAATCATGTGATTTTTGTCAGTTTGCTTGTTAATATGGTCAATTATGTGGATGGTTGTCCTAATATTGAACCATCCTTGCATTCCTGGTATGAATCCTGCCTGGTCATAGTGGATGACCCTCGTGATGACTTGCTGGAGTCTTTTTGCTAGTATCCTATTTAGGATTTTTGTGTCTATATTCATTAGGGAGATTGGTCTGTAGTTTTCTTTCTCTGTTTTTGACCTGCCTGGCTTTGGGATCAGTACCATGTTTGTGTCGTAGAATGAATTTGGTAGAACTCCTTCTTGGCCTGTTCTGTCAAATAGTTTGTTTAATATTGGGATTCATTATTCTTTGAATGTTTGATAGAATTCATTTGTGAATCCATCTGAACCTGGGGATTTTTTCTTAGGGAGTTCTTTGATGGCTTGTTCAATTTCTTTTTCTGAAATGGGGTTGTTAAGGTAATTTATTTCTTCCTCTTTTAGTCTAGGCAATTTATTTTTGTAAGTATTCATCCATATCACCTAGATTGCCATATTTATTGCCATATAATTGGGCATAGTAGTTTTTAATGATTGCCTTAATTTCCTCTTCATTAGAGGTGAGGTCTCCTTTTTCATCTTGGATACTGTCAATTTGGTTTATTTCTTTCCTTTTTTTAATTTGACTAGTACTTTGTCTATTTTATTTGTTTTTTCAAAGTCCCAGCTTCTAGTCTTATTTATTAAATCAATAGTGCTTTGACTTTCAATTTTATTAATTTCTCCTTTGAGTTTTAGGATCTCTAATTTAATCTTCATCTGAGGTTTTTAATTTGTTCACTTTCTAATTTTTTAATTTGCATGCCCAATTAATTGACCTCTGCCCTTTTTAATTTGTTAATATAGGAACTCAAGGATATAAATTTCCCCCTGAGTACTGCTTTGGCTGCATCCCATAGGTTTTGAAAGGATGTCTCATCATTGTCATTTTCTTCAATGAAGTTATTAATTGTTTCTATGATTTGTTCTTTAACTAACTGGTTTTGGAGAATCATATTGTTTAATTTCCAATTAATTTTCGATTTACCTCTCCATGTTCCCTTACTAATTATTATTTTCATTGCATTGTGATCTGAGAAAGTTGCATTTATTAATTTTGCTCTTTTGCACTTGTATGCAATGTTTTTATGCCCTAATACATGGTCAGTTTTTGTGAATGTACCATGTGCTGCTGAAAAGAAGGTGTATTCCTTTTTGTCCCTATTTATTTTTCTCCACATGTCTACTAACTCTAATTTTTCTAAGATTTCATTCACTTCTCTTACCTCTTTCTTATTTATTTTTTGGTTTGATTTATCTAGTTCGGATAGAGGAAGGTTCAGATCTCCCACTAGTATAGTTTTTCTATTTATTTCGTCTTTGAGTTCCTCTAGTTTCTCCTTTAGAAACTTGGATGCTATGCCATTTGGGGCATACATGTTGAGTACAGATATTTCCTCACTGTCTATACTGCCTTTTATCAGGATGTAATTACCTTCCCTATCTCTTTTAACTAGATTTGTTTTTACTTTGGCTTTGTCAGATATCATGATTGCGATTCCTGCCTTCTTTTTGTCAGTTGATGCCCAATAGATTTGGCTCCACCCTCTTACTTTCACCCTATGTATATCTACCTTTCTCATATGTGTTTCTTGTAGACAGCATATGGTAGGGTTTTGGACTCTAATCCACTCTGCTATTCGCTTGCGTTTTATGGGTAAGTTCATTCCATTCACATTCAGAGTTATGATTACTAGCTGTGTATTTCCCAGCATTTTGATTTCTGCTCCTTTACCTGCCTTTTCTTCTTTCACTATTTCCTTCTACACCAATGTTTGCTTTTGAACAGTCCCCCTTGTTCCCACCCTTATTTTACTTCCCTTTCTATCCCCCCACCCTATTTATCACCCCCCCTTATTTTCCCTGTAGTCTTTCTAAAATTAACCCCCCGCTCCCTCCCTCTCTTGTAATGCTTCCCTCCCCACTAGACCGTTTGCTACCCTTCTATTCCCCTATAGGGTGCAAATCTATTCTCTGCCCCCAATGGATTGGATTGTTTTTCCCTCTTTGAGTCACTTTCAAAGCACGTAAAAGTTGAGTATTTCCTGTCTCTGACCTCTTTACCCTTCCAGTGTATTGATGTTCTTCCCCCTCCCACCATGAGCTTCTTTATGATATATAAATTTACCCCCATTTGTTTCTTTTCCCATTTCTTTTAATATTAACCTATTTTAAGCTCTAGTTATATATATATATATATATATATGTATATATATATATATGCATACTCATGCGTATGTATTTTTGCATGCATATATCTATATACTTATTTATGTCTTGTCCTTTCATTCTATACAGTTTGTTGCTGTTCCCTCTAAGTATACTTCTTTTTGCTGCCCAGGTAATAACAAGTTTTTAAGAGTTACCAATGGCCTCTTTTCTTATAGGGATACATATCATTTTAACTTATTGAGTGTCTTAAAAAATTTTTTTTTGTTTTTCTTTTTTCCCCTCTTTTTTTAATTACCTTTTGATGATTCTCTTGAGTTCTGTGCTTGGACATCAAATTTTCTGTTCAGGTCTGGTCTTTAAGAATTCTTGAAATTCTTCTATTTTGTTGAATGACCATACTTTCCCCTGTAAGAATATAGTCAGTTTTGCTGGGTAGTTGATTCTTGGTTGTAGACCTAGTTCCCTTGCTTTCTGGAATATCGTATTCCATGCCTTTCTTTTTTTCAGTGTGGATGCAGCCAGATCCTGAGTTATCCTCACTGTGGTTCCTTGGTATCTGAATGACTTCTTCTTGGCAGTTTGTAATATCTTTTCTTTGGTCTGATAGTTCTTGAATTTGGCTATAACATTCCTGGGTGTTATCAGTTGGGGATTAAGTACAGGAGGTGATCTGTGGATTCTATCAATCTCCACTTTTCCCTCTTGTTCAAGGATTTCGGGGCAGTTTTCTTTAATAATTTCCTGTAATATAATGTCCAGGCTTTTTCTTTTGTCTTGGTCTTCTGGTAGGCCAATAATTCTTAAATTGTCTCTCCTTGAACAGTTTTCTAAACAGAGGTTTTGTGAATAGATGCTTCATATTTTCCTCAATTTTTTCATTCTTTTGGTTTTGTTTTATAGTGTCTTGCTGCCTTGTGAGGTCGCTTGATTCAAGTTGTTGTATTCTGGTTCTTAAAGACTGGATTTTATCCTTAGTTTTTTGGTCGTCCTTTTCCTTTTGGTCGGATTTTCTTTGGAGGTCATCTTTCATCTTCTTCACCTCATCTTTCATCTCCTTTGCGTCATTTTCCAGCTGGTTGATTTTGGCTTTCAAGACACTATTTTCTGTTTCCAGATGACTTATCTTAGTTTTTAAGTTGTTTTCCCAATTGTCTTCAGCCTGTCTTAATTGTGTTTTGAATTGCTTTTTGAGTTCTTCCAAAGCCTGTATCCAATTCGCTGGGGTTTCTGATTTTTTCTTTGCTGGGTCCTCCCCCTGTTTCATTCGCTCTTTGTTCATTACCTGTGCAGAAGCTGTCTATTGTAATTTCTTTCTTCTTTTTCTGTTGTTTGCTCGAGTTTATCCCTTCTTTGCTCCCCGTATTTGGTTGTGCTCTTGCTCTTCTCATTTTGTTTTGGTTTTGGGGCTGTCAGTCTCCCCTCTTGGAGCTTTGTCAGATCTCTTGGTACAGTCTCTAGGGGAGGAATGTTAGCTTCCCTGTCCTCTGGAGGCTTTTGATTGGATTGAGTTCAATTGGGTTGGGCTGTATGTGGTATGAAGCACTGAGGCTCTGAAAACTCCTGGAAGGCTGGGCTGCCCAGGCTCTCTCCAGTTCTCTCCAGCTGCTTCTCTGCTGTCCGCAAGTGCCTTTACCCGCCTCCCTAAACTCTGAGGATTTCTGATGGGATTAGTTCAACTGGATTGGTCTGGATGTGCTCGAGGCAAGGGTGAGACTGGAGCCTGATGGAGGGATCCAGCTAAGGCCCATTTCTCCCTGGCTTCCTCCCAGCTGTCCAAGCTGGATGCTCGGAGCCCGGTGCCCTGCTGCTCCTAAGGTAGACCCTGCAAACCAGCACCTTTGCCCGCTCAGAGGTTCCCGCTGCTGCTGGGGGCTCAGCCCTCTGGGTTGTGGGGGAGGGGTCCTGGGACCTTCGCTCTGCCTTCCCCTTAGCCCTGAGTATTCTCGGATTCCGGCTTTTGGGGGGGGGGCGTACCTTTTGATTTGAGTCCAGAAGGAGGGTTCCCCACTTCTGTCCTGTTGTTCAGATTGAATTTCGGTGCCCTAGGAGTATTCAGTCTGTGGAATTACTTCCAAGGCAAAATGAAATTACCATGAGAATATTATAATACTTAGTATCATGTTCTTTATAAGTATAGAAGATTTAATAATTAGCAGACTTATTATAAGAGAATAATGTTTTGTACAGAGCCTACACAATCAGAGTAAAATTGAAAAACATTGTATTATCCATGCAAGCATTTAAATGCTTCAAATGATTAATTTTCTGTTTTGTTTTCCTTCCTAGATGAATTCTTGTATTAAAAATCCCAAGATCCTTTTATTGAAGTGTTCCATTGAGTATCTTTACAGAGAAGAAACCAAATTTACATGCATTGATCCAATTGTTCTACAGGTTAGAATTTCTTACAGAGGTACATGTAGGGCAAAAGTTATCATTTTATTTTATTTTTTTGTTGTTTGGTCATTATAGTTGTGTCCGACTCTTCATGATTTCATTTGAATGGTATTGGAATAGTTTTCCATTCCTTCTGCTTGTTTTACAAATATGAAATTGGGATCAAGCAAGGTTAAGTGCCTACATAGGTAGTAAGTGTCTGAGGCTGGATTTGAGCTCATATCTTCCTGACTCCAGGCTCAGTGTAATATTCATGTGTCTCCTAGCTGCCCTGTCAGTTATCTTAGTCATTTCAGTTATAATAACTGGCAAGTGAGACAAAGACTGTAGTTTATTGTAAAGTTTATTATGAATTATTTTTATAGAAATTTTTCCTCAAGTTGTTTTGAAATGAATATAACCAAACAGCATGTTTCCAAAGAAGTGGAATTCAAGATTCCTGGTTTCTTTTCCCTAGTAGTTTTTTTAATTGCTATGTGGTTTTGTCTAATTTGTCAGATTCCCCACTGATAGAATATAGTTATGATAATAGTTAACAGATGATACTTGGGAATTGTAATATTTGAGAAAAAAATTAGTAGGAGGTACATATGTAAATTAAACAAATTTACCAATGTATGATTGTACTTGTTGCAAAATGAGTATTCCTTGTGAATAGGACTTGTTTCATTCTTTTTACTTGTATTCACATAGTATGTGCTTTTTAATTTAATCCTTAATAAATAGCTTCCCTCATAAAGGCCTTGGAAGAGCTATCTTCCTTTAAAATTCCTTTAGAGCTTACTAACACATTTGTGATGTTAGATAAAAAAGAAGTTGAGGCAAATGTTTAAATTTAATCATTTGTAAAATATTAGAGGAGATACTAATGGATGAACAGGCTTATTTTGTTGAGATTAACATTAATGATCATATTTTATTGCTAATCCTACTAATTTCAAAAGTTATATTCTGCATTATGAGTGACATATTTGTTATTTATTACATTAATCAGGAAAGAGAATTCTTGAAGAATTATGTACAGCGGATAGTTGATGTTCGACCTACTTTGGTTCTGGTTGAAAAAACGGTGTCTCGAATTGCCCAGGATATGTTGCTGGAACATGGTATTACTTTAGTTATTAATGTAAAACCGGTGAGTAGTACTATTTCATAAAAATGTAGATATGATTTAAAAATTATTGTTGTTGATTAATAAAATTGTGATGTAAGATCTCTCAGTTACTTTTTGTTCATCTCTTTATCATTCATGTTGATTGGAAAAGGGAAGTGAGAAAATTGGGGGACAAAAAAGCTACCACAGAAAAGAAATGCTTATTTTCAGAAAAAAAATTTTGCTTTTCCCCTTCCTCTTTTTTTATGTCTTCTTCAAACTGAGACTTAGAGACTAAAGAATAATTTTTACCTTAAAATGTTCATCTGAGTAATTTAAGAAGTCTTGGTAATGGGTGTTAAAATGATTCAGTAATATTAACGAACATTCTCTGTATATAGACAATTAACTATCTGAGTTACTGTATTTGAAATTATAGACTAAATAAGAAATACCATCTTTAGGGAGTTAAAATGGAGAACGTAGACCAATCATCTACGGAAAAATTCTGGGTAATTTCTTTTGTATGTAGCTCTTTGTATGAATGCTCTTGGTGTTGATTTAGTTTTTTTGTGGAATAAATTAGTATGTGATTGTAAAGTAGAAACACCAAGAAATCCTATTCCTATAATTACTTAGCTGTAATGAGTGGTTATTTTATAAATTAAGTAAATTGATAATGAAGATTGTTCTTTTGCTACTGAAGTGTCCCTGACTGAACTTTTTTTGCTTTTCCATAATATCTTTAATAAGGCTTTAGTATTTTTCTCCTTGTTTGTGATCATGTATTTTTTGGTTTTCTAGCAAGTTTTAGATCGAATAAGTCGAATGACCCAAGGTGACTTAGTGATGTCAATGGATCAGTTGCTTACCAAGCCGCACTTAGGAACCTGTCACAAATTTTACATGCAAATATTTCAGCTACCTAATGGTGAGTTTCTTGTTAGTATATTTCACTAAAAATTCAGAAGGTATGGGAAGCAAGTAAAACAACCATTGTAACAAAGTTAAAGTAGTAAACATGAGATTTATATAAAAGTTAGTAAACATGGGCTTCTCTAGCTATAGTAATTTTAAAAGCTTTTCCTCATTTAGGGATATTTTTTTTTTAGTTGATGCTGCTATACTGAATACTATAGTATATTTTTCCTATATGATATCTAACCTTTTCAAACTTTTTTTATGACTTACAGATCAAACAAAAACGCTAATGTTCTTTGAAGGCTGTCCACAGCATTTGGGCTGTACCATCAAACTGAGAGGAGGCTCTGATTATGAGCTAGCTCGAGTGAAGGAAATCCTTGTATTCATGATTTGTGTGGCTTACCATTCTCAACTGGAAATCTCTTTTCTTATGGATGAATTTGCTATGCCACCAACATTAACAAAAAATAGTTCCTTTCAATCTTTGATTGAAGAGCAGGGAAATGATGGTAGTCAGCAAGATCAGTTCAGTGGAAGCCCCCTTCCTAGGGAGGCTGACTTTCTTCCTGACAAATTGCCTATAATATCTGAGTCTTTATCTTCTGATGATACTAACCAGTTGGAATCAAGGACTCTGTTTGAGAAAACTTATCAGGAGCAGGATAGTGCCTCTTTGAAACATCAGGAGCATTTCATAATGCCTGGACCATCAGTTATACCCACTTTCTTTCCCTCGGTACCAGAGTCATTGTTGCCTATCCACATTGAAGACCAAGATGATGCTTTTGGTAATGAGTCAGAGGTTTTGCCACAAAGAGATAAGGTCCAGGAGCCCAAAATTCAGATGAGAGTATTCAGAGATCCTCTCCAGGATGACACAGGATTTTATGTAGCTGAAGAAGTGACATCTTCTGAAGATAGGCTCAAGACTTATTCTTTAGCCTTTAAACAAGAACTCAAAGATGTTATCCTTTGTATCTCTCCAGTAATCATTTTCCGAGAACCCTTCCTTCTAACTGAAAAAGGCATGAAGTGCCCTACACGAGACTATTTTCCAGAGCAAGTTTATTTGTCTCCTCTACTCAATAAGGAGTTAAAAGAACTAGAGAGCAGAAGGAAGAAACAACTTCTAAGAGATCTTTCTGGACTTCAAGGCATGAATGGAAGTGTTCAGGCAAAGTCTATCCAAGTATTACCTTCCCATGAGCTAGTGAGCACCAGAATTACAGAACATTTGGGTGAGAGTCAGACCTTGGGGAGAATGCTGGCAGATTACCGGGCCAGAGGAGGACGGATACAGCAGAAAAATGCAGACCCTTTTGTTCAGTCAAAAGAAACATCAGATAGTTCTGGTGGAAGATCTGGAAGCAAAACTGATGGAGATGAGGATAGAGTCCTGAGTCACAGTGATGCTGTGTGGTCCACAAAGGTAGGTGAGAACTCTTTGTGGTAAATCTGACATTTTAGATTTCCTTATATCAGACTATGTAAACTAATAAAATGTTTTGCTTCTAATTTTATACTTATTTAACTTAAGCATGTCAGCTCCAATGCTGCTTATTTAAATAATACAAACAAATGAAGTAGTAAAGCAGCCAGGCCACACGGGAAAATTGATACGGTGCTCTTAATGTAGAATTCGGTAATTTATAATAAACTTAAGGGTAAGACAGGTGATCCAGTGGATAGAGTGCTGAGCCTGGTATCAAGACGACCTGAGCAGTGGTTCTTAACCTTTCTAATGCCATGACCCCGTAATACAGTTCCTCATGTTGCGGTGACCCCAAACCAAAAAATTATTTTGGTGGCTACTTCAAAACTGTAATTTTGCTACAGTTATGATTCGGAATGTAAATACCTGATATGCATTGTGTATTCTCATTGCTACAAATCAAACATAATTTAAACATAGTGATTAATCACAAAAGCATTTAATTATATGTTGAGAAATATTAATCCAGCCGGAGGCAGCCTGAGTGCTGGGGTGGGAGGTAAGTCCTGCCTGGGGAGGGAGTCCGCAGATGCTGCCTTCTTCTTCCTGTCGTCTCCCTCCAGTGAGGCTTCACTTTGTTGGGGTTACTCGGCTCCGTTATCCGCTCCAGTAGTTATCTGCTCCAGGACCCGTTCTTAACCCCTCTGGAGCCAGTGCCCGGGTGCTCTCTCTGGGTCTCTGTTTGAGTCTGGTCTCCAGGCAACAGGGTAAATCCATCGCCCCTCATAGGGGGAGGGCTGCTGATAGGTAACTAATATTAGTACAATGTGTGGGCAGCAGGGTCCCTGTTCTTTCTGAGATCTTGCTGTAAAGTAGTGTGATTTCTCAGCAGCTAAAGCCATCGGAAATATGTATTTTCCGATGGCTTTAGGCGACCCCTGTGTTTTGGTCGTTCGACCCCCGCCGGGGTTGCGACCCATAGGTTAAGAACCGCTGATTTAGAGTCTACATCCCCAATCATATCCCCACTGAGCCATGTGATCAAGCAGTTGTTTTTCTTCTGTGTTTCTGCTCCCACAGTTCTTCTGAATGTTGATAGAATTCTTTCTCAAAAGTCCCTCAGAATTGTCCTGGATCATTGCATTGCTGCTAGTAGAGAAGTCTCTTCCATTCGGTTGTGCCAGAGTATATCAGTCTCTTTGTATAAGGTTCTCCTGGTTCTGGTCCTGTTGCTCTGCATCAATTTCTGCAGGTCTTTCCTGTTCACATGGAATTCTTCCAGTTCATTATTCCTTTCAGCACAATGATATTCCATCACCATCAGATACCACAATTTATTCAGCCATTCTCCAACTGGAGGGCATCCTCTCGTTTTCCAATTTTTTGCCACCACAAAGCGTATAGCTATAAATATTCTTGTACAAGTCTTTTTTTTCGTATTATCTCTTTGGGGTACAAACCCAGCAGTGCTATTACTGGATCAAATGGCAGTCAGTCTTTTAGCACCCTTTGGGCATAGTTCCAAATTGCCACCCAGAGTGGTTGGATTAATTCACAACTCCAGCAATGTATTAATGACCCAATTTTGCCATCACCCCCCCCAACATTTATTATTATTATTTTTTCACTTAAACATTATTTTATTTGGACATTTCCAAACATTATTCATTGGAAACAAAGATCATTTTCTTTTCCTCCCCCCCACCCCCTTCCCACCTGTAAAGATTAAAATTTAGGAATATGGGGAGACTGAGGCAGGTAGAAATTAGTTTCTCTCTGCAAGAAGTATTATATTTTTTAGAGGTTTATTAAAGGTTAAAGATTAAAGAATATACAAGTAAGAAACATGTGCCTAGGCCAGAGGCCTAGACAAAATAACCTCACATCATGCAAGAGACCGCCTGCTCCAAAACGGAAGTCCAAAAAGAGCCAAGAGAGCTCAAAAGCCTTTGAATCAGCTTAAATACCTTCTCGATCTCAGCCCAGGTGAGATTACAAGGCATTCTGGGGAAGTGGAGCAAAGGCTCATGGGGATTGTAGTCCTGTATTCGAGTCTATTTTTTACACACCACCTCTCCCATAGCCGACACACGATTCCACTGGGTATCACAAGTGTTCTTGGTTCGAACCTATTTCCATGTTGTTGGTATTTGCATTAGAGTGTTCATTTAGAGTCTCTCCTCAGTCATATTCCCTTCCCCCCTGTAGTCAAGCAGTTGCTTTTCTTCAGTGTTTTTACTCCCATAGTTTATCCTCTGCTTGTGGATAGTGTTTTTTAGATCCCTGCAGATTGTTCAGGGACATTTCATTGACACTAGTGGAGAAGTCCATTACCTTCAGTTGTACCACAGTGTATCAGTCTCTGTGTATAATGTTTTCCTGGTTCTGCTCCTTTCGCTCTGCATCACTTCTTGGAGGTTGTTCCAGTCTCCATGGAATTCCTCTACTTTATTAGTATTCCATCACCAACATATACCACAATTTGTTCAGCCATTACCCAATTGAAGGGCATCCCCTCATTTTCCAATTTTTGGCCACCACAAAGAGCGCAGCTATAAATATTCTTGAACAAGTCTTTTTACTTATTGTCTCTTTGGGGTACAAACCCAGCAGTGCTATAGCTGGATCAAAGGGCAGACAGTCTTTTATCACCCTTTGGGCATAGTTCCAAATTGCTCTCCAGAATGGTTGGATCAATTCACAACTCCACCAGCAATGAATTAGTGTCCCTACTTTGCCACATCCCCTCCAGCATTCATTACTTTCCTTTGCTATCATGTTAGCCAATCTGCTAGGTGTGAGGTGATACCTCAGAGTTGTTTTGATTTGCATCTCTCTGATTATAAGAGATGTAGAACACTTTTTCTTTTCTTTCTTTTTTTTATTATAATAATTTTTTATTTTTTCCACATTGCATGTCAATACAATTTTTAAGTATTTGTTTTCTAATACTTTGCAATCCATGTTCTCTCTATATCTCTCACCCTTTCCCCATCCCCAAGAAGGCAGGTAACATAAGTTCCACATATATTATCATCTTATACATATTTCTATTTTCATCATATTTTGAAAGGATATGCATATTGCTTACAGTAGAGAAAAATTCATGAAGGAAGTGGATGGTAGGTTTCAATCTGCATTCAGACTCTGTTCTTTCTATGGCAGTGGATATCAGTTTTTGTTCTGGAATTGTCCTGGATCCCTGCCTTGTTGATAATTGTTAAGTCATTTGCTGTTAATCATCATACACTATTGTTGTTACAATATACAAATTATTTTTCTGCTCGCTTCTTTTTTTTTTTTTAAATATATTTTATTTGATCATTTCCAAGCATTATTCGTTAAAGACATAGATCATTTTCTTTTCCTCCCCCCCACCCCCCATAGCCGACGCGTAAGTCCACTGGGCATTAGATGTTTTCTTGATTTGAACCCATTGCTTTGTTGATAGTATTTGCATTAGAGTGTTCATTTAAAGTCTGTCCTCTGTCATGTCCCCTCAACCTCTGTATTCAGGCAGTTGCTTTTTCTCGGTGTTTCCACTCCCATAGTTTATCCTTTGCTTATGAATGGTGTTTTTTTTCTCCTGGATCCCTGAAAGTTGTTCAGGGACATTACACCGCCCCTAATGGAGAAGTCCATTACGTTCGATTATACCACAGTGTATTAGTCTCTGTGTACAATGTTCTCCTGGTTCTGCTCCTCTCGCTCTGCATCACTTCCTGGAGGTTGTTCCAGTCTCCATGGAACTTCTCCACTTTATTATTCCTTTGAGCACAATAGTATTCCATCACCAACATATACCACAGTTTGTTCAGCCATTCCCCAATTGATGGGCATCCCCTCGTTTTCCAGTTTTGGGCCACCACAAAGAGCGCAGCTATGAATATTTTTGTACAAGTCTTTGTGTCCATTATCTCTTTGGGGTACAGACCCAGCAGTGCTATGGCTGGGTCAAAGGGTAGATATTCTTTTGTCACCCTTTGGGCATAGTTCCAAATTGCCCTCCAGAATGGTTGGATCAGTTCACAACTCCACCAGCAATGAATTAATGTCCCTACTTTGCCACATCCCCTCCAGCATTCATTACTTTCCTTTGCTGTCATGTTAGCCAATCTGCTAGGTGTGAGGTGATACCTCAGAGTTGTTTTGATTTGCATCTCTCTGATTATAAGAGATGTAGAACACTTCTTCATGTGCTTGTTAATAGTTTTGATTTCTTTATCTGAGAACTGCCTATCCATTTCCCTTGCCCATTTATCAATTGGAGAATGGCTTGATTTTTTGTACAATTGATTTAGCTCATTATAAATATGAGTAATTAAACCTTTGTCAGAGGTTTCTATGAAGATTTTTTCCCAATTTGTTGTTTCCCTTCTGATTTTAGTTATATTGGTTTTGTTTGTACAAAAGCTTTTTAGTTTGATGTAGTCAAAATTATTTATTTTACATTTTGTGATTCTTTCTATATCTTGCTTGGTTTTAAAGCCTTTCCCCTCCCAAAGGTCTGACATGTATACTATTCTGTGTTTACCCAATTTACTTATGGTTTCCTTCTTTATGTTTAAGTCACTCACCCATTTTGAATTTATCTTGGTGTAGGGTGTGAGGTGTTGATCTATTCCTAGTCTCTCCCACACTGTCTTCCAATTTTCCCAGCAGTTTTTATCAAATAGTGGATTTTTGTCCCAAAAGCTGGGATCTTTGGGTTTATCGTATACTGTCTTGCTGAGGTCGTTTTCCCCCAGTCTATTCCACTGATCTTCCTTTCTGTTTCTTAGCCAGTACCAAATTGTTTTGATGACTGCTGCTTTGTAATATAGCTTGAGGTCTGGGACTGCAAGGCCCCCATCATATATGTTTTTTTTTTCATTATTTCCCTGGATATCCTTGATCTTTTGTTCTTCCAAATGAACTTTGTTATGGTTTTTTCTAAATCAGTGAAGAAGTATTTTGGTAGTTCAATGGGTATGGCACTAAATAGATAAATAAGTTTGGGTAGGATGGTCATTTTTATTATATTGGCTCGTCCTATCCATGAGCAGTTAATGTTTTTCCAATTGTTCAAGTCTAGTTTTAGTTGTGTGGCTAGAACACTTTTTCAAGTGCTTATTAATAGTTTTGATTTCTTTGGCTGAGAACTGCCTGTTCATGTCCCTTGCCCATTTATCAATTGGAGAATGGCTTGATTTTTTGTACAATTGATGTAGCTCTTTGTAAATTTGATTAATTAAACCTTTGTCAGAGGTTTTTATGAAGATTGTTTCCCAATTTGTTGCTTCCCTTCTGATTTTAGTTACATTGGTTTTGTTTGTACAAAAACTTTTTAATTTGATGTATTCCAGATTATTTATTTTGCATTTTGTGACTCTTTCTAAGTCTTGCTTGGTTTTAAAGCCTCTCCCTTCCCAAAGGTCTGACATGTATAATATTTTGTGTTCGCTTAATTTTCTTATAGTTTCCTTTTTGATGTTCAAGTCATTCACCCATTTTGAATTTATCTTGGTGTAGGATGTGAGGTGTTGATCTAGACCTAATCTTTCCCACACTGTCCTCCAATTTTCCCAGCAGTTTTTATCAGATAGTGGATTTTTGTCCCAAAAGCTGGGATCTTTGGGTTTGTCATATACTGTCTTGCTGAGGTCACTTACCCCGAGTCTATTCCACTGATCCTCCTTTCTGTCTCTTAGCCAGTACCAAATTGTTTTGATGACTGCTGCTTTATAGTAGAGTTTGAGATCTGGGACTGCAAGGCCCCCTTCCTTTGTATTTTCTTTTTCATGATTTCCCTGGATATCCTTGATCCTTTGATCTTCCAAATGAACTTTGTTATGGTTTTTTCTAGATCAGTAAAAAATTTTTTTGGAAGTTGTCCTACCCATGACACTTACTGTCTTATGATGTTGAGCAAATCATTTAACCTCTGCTTGCTTTAGTTTTCTCATCTGTAAATGGGAATAATAATAATAGCACCTATCTCTCAGGGTCTCAGGGTTGTTGTGAGGATTAAATGAGATAACAACTAGTAAAATATTTAGCCCAGTGCCTGGCACATAGTATGTGTGCTCTCTTGTTGTTTGGTTGTTTTCAATTATGTCTGATTCTTTGTGATCCCATTTGTTTTTTTTTTTTTTTGGGCAGAGATACTAGATTGGTTTGCCATTTTTTTCCCCAGCTTATTTTATAGATAAGGAAACTGAGGCCAGCAGGGTTAAGTGACTTGCCTTAGGTCACATTGCTAATAAGTGTCTTACATCAGATTTGAACTCAAAACGTCTTCCTGATTCCAGGCCTAATGTTTTCTGACCAGAAAAATGGGCTCAAATTTAGGAAGACCTGGATTTGTATCTTGACACATAAATTAATTGTGTGATGATTAAATGGATTGAACGTCTTTGCCTAGAAAACCCCAAATGGATTCATAAAGAGTTGGACACAACTGCAATGACAGCAGCAGAAGTAGCAAAGCTGATATTAATAACTTAGCACATAGTGGGTGTTTAATAAATAATATAATTATTCCTTTCCTCTTACCATTATCATCATCAATAATAATATTGCTAATAACTAGCATTTGTATAGTACGTTTAGATTCTTAAAAGTATTTTATATGTATTATCTCATTTAATCCTTACAATAGCTTTGGGAAGTAGTTGCTAATATTATGCCCATTTTATAGGTGAAAAAACTTAGACCAGAGAGGTTAAGTGACTGGCACACAGCTAAGTAAGGCTATGAAGCAGGATTTGAACTTAGGTCTCTTCCTAATTCCCAGGCCAGCAGTATAAAACCCAGAATAGGTGGTACATTGGAAAGAACACTGGGCTTGGAATCAGGAAATTTCATCTTCATGAGTTCAAATCCAGCCCTGACATTTACTAGCTGTGTGACTCAGAGCAAGTAGCTTAGCCCTGTTTTCCTTAGTTTCCTCATCTGTAAAATGCACATACTCTTTTGATTTTTTTCAAATATTTCTTATGGGCTTATGGAGTCAATGATTTCTGTTTTATCTTTTTTTTTTTTAAGAGATTCTGTTATTTGGATAAGGTTTACCATTTTCTCTATAGACTATTCGCCTTCATTTTTTTCTGACCTTTTAGTTATTCATGGCTATTCATATAGCCATTGTAGGAAATTTATTTTTTCTTTTGAGTCTGCTTTTGTTGCCTAAAAATTGTTGTTGTTGTTTTTAATACAACCATTACCTTCCATCTTAGAATCAATACTGTTTATAGGTTCCAAGGCAGAATAGTGGTAAGGGCTGGACAACTGGGGTTAAGTGAGTTGCCCAGGGTCACAAAGCTAGGAAGTGCTTGAGGTTGGATTTGAACGCAGGACCTCCTGTCCTTAGACCTGACCCTCAATCCACTGAGCCACCCAACAGTCCCCTCTGCTATTATTTTAGAGTTATTCACTCTGTCTTGACTGTTTTTTGGGAGAGGAAGGATTGGGAGACCTGGGTCTACAAGGAACTTTGTGCCTTGTGACAATTCTAGGTGTGCTAATTGACTTTGCTTGGTCTCTCCTTGAGTTTTCTGGGATTTCTGTGCTAACCTCCATCTCACCTGTGTCCCTGCTTAGGAACTTAGGTAAACCATCCTTGTACTGCAGCACTTGAACTGATTGTTCTTGTTCACAGTCACTTAAGAGGTCCAAGTATGTATAGGCTGGTTTTCCCACCGTTGTGGGACTTTGCCTACAAGTTCTCTTTTCTCATTTAATTTAGAGCTCTAAATGCTTAAAATGGCTTTGACCAGTCTAAAGTCATACTATCTACATTGGCCTTGGTTTTGCTGGAGAGACCCTTTCCCTTTTGTTTTGCATTCTGGGGTTGATTACTATTTGGTCTAGTGTTATTTTAGTTTTTCATTGGACTAGGTGTGTAGGAACTAGGCTGCCTGCTTCTCTTAAGGCAGCCATTCTTAGGTGAGATTCCTCTTATAATTTCTTAAAGCACAGTAATATTCCATTACATTTATGTACTTCAGTTTGTTTAGTCATTTTCCAGTTGATGGGTATCAGTTCTTTGCCACTATAGAAAATGCCACTATAAATATTTTGGTATTTTTAATACTTTCTCCCTCCTTTCTCTCTCTTCTCTCTCCTCTCTGTCTCTCTGTCTCTCTCACTCACACACAGACACACACACACACAGACTTTCTTGGAGTATATGCATTAGTATCGCCTTCCACAGGCCATCTAGTATTGACTTTTAACCATCTGCCATCTTTGCTAACTAAGTGAATGTGAAGTGTAATAATAAATGATAATAAATATGATAATAAGGAAGATACTGTTGTATATACTTTGTTAGATGTTCCTTAAGGCTCAGTGCACAAACTGATCTGGAGCTCCTTCTTATAAAAATTACAATTTTTATTTATATACTAAAGGTTTGAGGATAATAAAGATATATAAAAGGTTCCTTAACACTAAGAAAGCTAAATAAATTCCACCCACCACTTTCATCGAAAAAACAAAATTCTTCTGGGTCTCAGGAATTCACCTGAGCTACACTACGGCTCCTTAACTCTTACTATAGTCGTATAACTATCTATAATAAACTAACTAAATCCTTATTTATCTATTATTGAAAAGTTGTCTCCAGATTAATGAACTGAAATTTACCTCTATAACTTTTGTGCATAACTGTTAGGTTTTTTTTTTAACTTTATATACCTGTATGACTAAGTAAAACAAGTTTAATCTTTATCATAAATATGTCTTAAAATGCTTGGATAGATGTGGGTTATACATGTATCATTATTTAAAACCTATTTCCATTACATCCAGTTATTTGTGAAATCCCAATGCTTCTAGTTATGCAGTACCTCTAGCATTCATTATTTCCTTTTCTCTCCATTTCTACCCCAAATATTCTTGTTCAGACCCTAATTTTTTCTTACCTATTGTATTGCCATACTCCATTAAGTTGCCTTTAATCTGTCCCCTTTCCTAGCCATCTTTCACACTTTTGTGTAGTGTACCTAAACACACTCCTCAGATGATGATAGACCTCTGTTCAAAAACCCATAATATCTCTTTTTTACCTACTGAATAAAATGTAAATTCCTGATGTTTTCATTTAAGATCTTCTACATTTAATTTCAGCCTGTCTTTCCATCCTTCTTGTATTATACCAGTCTGTATTTTGCTAGATTGCTCTCTGTCCACCATTCATGTCCTTTCCTCTGCAGTTTTCATGCTTGTGTTCATATTGTAATGGGCTTCTGAGATGAACCTAGAATAACTTACATTTTGTCTTTACCTGATAAAGCCCAGTTCACACACTTGATTTTTCTAAAACGTCATTTTCTTTCTATTCTAACTGGTCCTTTGTCCAGTTGCTGTGTTAATTATGATACTCTACACTTTTTAGGTTGCTCTTGCTATGCTGATCCATATCTAGAATGAATTCCCTCTCATCCCTGCCATTTCTTTCTGTTGCAATCTCTCCTTACACGTCCCTGTTTTGGCTCCTTCTGTGTGGAGCTTTCACTGACCTTCTCAGGTGAATGAAAGTGATCTTTTCTTCCTCAGATATTTCATTGTACTTTGTCTGGATTTTCTTTTCCTTTGTACTGTAGTTACTTCTGTTATGCCTGTTTCTGTGTCCTTTCATTACATTGCGAGTTTTTGGAGAGGAGGGCTCTTGTCATATATTATTGTATCAAATAATAATGTACAGTGCTTACATCTGTTAGGTGTTTACTAAATACTGAATGAAAGATAACTAATATTTAACCATTTTGTTTATATGAGTGAGATGATATTGAGAATTTGGGAAGTGAAAATTTAGGAATTAACAAAGTCACAGAGTTGGACTGGGAAAGTGACTGGAAAGCCTATGTCACAAAGTATTCTATACTATGAAAATATTGTATTTGTGTCATTTAGTGCCTGTCTATAGAGTATATGAAATCAAAAGTCTGGGAAAAACAGATACCAAAATATGTACATATATGCAAATAAATACATTTCAAAGTGATTCAAAACTTGGTTTGGGTACTTTTTCTATTGAAGCTGATTATAACTCCTCCCCTAATTCAGCATAGGTGATCTTCAGAAGTGGCTGTGGTATTGAAGAGTTTGTCAGCTTGTCAACGTGTTGATGAACTTTTCTAGACCTAGGCTAATTATTGGAAAAAAGAGATATTGCATCACTGGTCAATACTTAGGAGCTTTTTCAGTTGGATTTAAGACTTACTAGAGTTTGTTCTTATTCCCTATGTTCAAGTCTTCAACAATACAGAATCACCTCTATGACAGTGAATTATCAAAATTGGGTTTCAGTATATCTCATATTAATGAATCTTTTCTTTAAATTGATGATTAGTTACTATGCTGTCTCTTCATTTTTTAGGTGGACTGTCTGAGTGCTGTCAACCATCAAAGGCTTTGTGTGCTTTTTAGTAGCTCTTCTGCCCAATCCAGCAATGCTCCCAGTGCATGTGTTAGTCCTTGGTAAGATTTTTTTTCTATACTGTTGTGTGCATTTATGAGTCACTTTTCCTTGGGTGTATGAATAGCATTTATTAGATTTTGTTATATGTTACAGTGAATATATTGTTTTTCCAGATCAGTTGTCAATGTTAGCTATAGACATTAGGAATTATTTTTAGTTTTAAGAATTTGTGTGTCATTGAAAAGAATTGGATGAATGCTTCTGTACTTGAAAATCTTTTTTTTTTTTAAATTTTTAAAGTAAAATTAGATATTTAAGAAATGTGAAAACAAACAGACTCTGACAAGGAATTCTGAGTATCCTAATCTAGCCTTTGGTAGTGTGGGAAGTATCAAAAGAACAACATTTTCCCATCTGATTTGGTACAAGTCTAAAAGTTGATTTGAGATGTTTTCATTTCTGACTAAGTGGGTTGGGGCTACAAAGAGAGGCAAAAGAGAGCCCCGCCTTTGAGAAGCCCTTAGTCTAATTGGGGAGACAACACACAAACAAATATATACAAAGCAAGCTATATACAGGATAAATAGGAAAGAATTAATAGAGAAAAAGCATTGGAATTAAGAGGTTAGGGAAAGGCTTCTAGTAGAAGGTGGGATTTTAGCTGGGACTTAAAGGAAGCCAAAGAGGAGGTCAGAGTGGAGGAGGGAGAGTGTTCTAGGCATAGGGAAAATGCCCAGAGTCAATTTAGAAGTGGAAGAGATCTCAGAAATTATTTAGTGGAACCTTTTTATTTTACAGATGAAGAAACTGAGAAGAGAAGAATAGAAAAAGAGAAATTAAGTCTATTAGGTTATGAGCTTGTTGAGTGTAGGAACTGACATATGCCTTTTTTTGTAACCCTGGTGCTTAGCACAGGACCTGGAGAATAGTAGGCATCCAATAAATGTTTACTGACTATTGATTATTAAAATGATTTCTCTAGGATCACACTGATTGTAAGATGAGCCATGATTCTAAATCCTAGCCTTCCCACTCTAAATCCAAAGTAGTAATCAGGAGTTCTATAATATGAGAAAATACTTAATGTCTTTTTGATGGAACCTTTTACATTGGCAAAAAATATCTTAAGCCAATTCAATCAGGTTTACTATCTGCTGATAATCAGTATTTCATTTATTTCTCGAAATTTAGAACTGTTAGGAGTGGGCTGAGATGCCATAGATTTATCTGGTTTGAGTTAGTTTTTCCAGAGAAGGGCCTTTTATGAAATAAAAGATATTGCTTCTATTAATGCTATATCATAAATACAGAGTGTACCAAAAGTCTTTGTGAAGTTTTAAGGTGTGCTAAGACTTTTGGAATACTCTCTACCCCTAATGAATACTCAGATTTTACAATACATCTGAAATTTCTGGACGACACTGATTCTTCTAATGTGCTTCTGACATAATATAACTTCTAACATTTCTTCCTGTAGGATTGTAACCATGGAATTTTATGGGAAGAATGACCTCACGTTGGGAATATTTTTGGAGAGGTATTGTTTCAGGTAAGAATTATTTTTCCCATTCTACATACTTTTTTCTTCTATTCTGAAGGGGGGGGGGTGGGATGCAGATTTTGAAGGACAGACTTCTGAGTGTCATCTGTGTCAGGATATTTTCTGACTTGATTTTGTACATGTAGTATATAGAAGTTGACTTGTTCTGTTAAGTACAAATCAGTATCATCTATTAATCATACCATTTTCAAAATTTACTTGGAAATTGCTTGTTTAAGTAATGATTAAAGCAAAGTGTTCAGTATCCTCACTTTTCTAGGTGAGGATACAAAGAGGCCTTTGTTAAAGAACTAATAAATAACCTAACTAGGACTAAACCCAGGTCTTCTGACTACAGGTCTAGTGATTTTTTTGTTTGTTTGCTTTGTTTCATTTCATTTTTATTGTAAATCTGTGGACAAAGGAAATGAGTTGGGGTGGGGCAAGTTACCATAAGATATTTGGAAATCTATATGTGCCATAAAGATTGACATTTTGATCTTTATTTCCAACAAAGTATTTTTGGTAACAACATAATAAATAAACATACTTTATAAGTTATATGAATAAATTATGTCTCATGCACATGACTGTTTTTCACATTTTTATAGATGCTGTTATGATTTACAGAATATAGATTTGTTTAGAAGCATTACTGAATTTGTAGTAACTTTTTGTCATCATACCTTTTCTCTATCAGTGGATACCAGTAGTAAAACGACTATTATAAGAGTCTTTCATGGTTTTTTGCTAAGAAGGAATCCTCTCTCAGACTTGAAATTTTTGGGAACCACTGTACTACATCATAACACCTCTTTGCCTGAAGGTGTGAAAAACCACATCTCAGAATCCAGAATATCTTTAAAGAATGGATTTAAAAGACTTTAGTTTGCTTTTGGCCTGTGTTGACTTTTTGTTTTTCTTAGACTATCTAAAGTCTTGGTGTAATCTAAAGGGGAATTTACTTTTCCCTGAGTTTTCTATACATTTAGAAATCTAAATCTACTATCCTAAATTCCTTCATTGTTTCATTTAAATATCATAAGTGCATTAAGTTTGTTTATTATTCAGATTCATAGTGAAGCCAATCATTGTTGCTAAGCTTATTTGATCTAATGTTTGTTATATGCATTCTGGGAAAGTTTTTCATTTCATGACCTATGAAAATAATTTCATTTATTTGTTAAAGGCCTTCTTACCATTGTCCCAGCATGTTTTGTGATACTCCCATGGTACATCATATTCGTCGATTTGTGCATGGGCAAGGCTGTGTCCAGATCATACTGAAAGAATTGGATTCTCCAGTACCTGGTTACCAACATACAATTCTTACTTATTCCTGGTGTAGAATCTGCAAACAGGTAAAATTCTAATTTAGCATTGTGCATGAATGTTTCTGAACATTCATATACCTGTTTGGTTTGTCTCATTTTTTGTTATTGTCTTTAAGCAACATCATATGTAATATTTGGGTGTAATTATATATGTCTTGCTAATTTTATTTTACAGATGTCCTTTACTCAAGTGTTATAATTTGTTTTTATATTTATTTTGAATATTATACTTTTAGAATCGATCAGATGCCTGAAGATTTCAGTAGCCCTAAAACAAGCCAGTTAAATAATGCTTGTTTAGTGTTTTCTGTAGCTGAATTAAATTAACATCAATTATTTCTTAGGTATATACTATATGTAAGACACTATGCTAATAGACTTTAGGAATGCAAAGGCACAAATGAAGTCATTCTTCACCTCAAGCAGCTTATTTACAAGCATTCAGCACATATAGAAATTAGTATAAGATAGAGACTGAAAGGAGGAAGAGAGAAATCAAAATACTCCAGTGATTGTAGTGCTGGAGAATTCAGATGAAGAACATTGACACAGATTACTAGGCTTGTATTGCTCCTCACAAGGAGAGAATAAAGCAGCAAGCAGGGACAGTTTCATTGTGTGGTCTCCCTGCCCAGAGTGGGCAGCACATGGGGGTGGGATGTGTAATCTGTGCTCCAATTAAAGGGCCCAGAACTTTTTGGGGCTCAACCTTATTCGTCATTTGAGACAGAACCAGTATTATACCTAAGGGAGAAGACCCTATTATCTGTAGGACCAGTAAAATGAAATTATTTGCCAAAGAACATAAGGGGATTAATTTGGAGCAGGGAAGAAGGAAGAGTAACCTAGTGGTACAGTGATAGCTAGAACTGAAATTGGGGGAGCCAGACTGGACAACCCAGGTTTCATCATTAGATAGGATTATGAGAGAATACCAGAAACTAAGGTTCAAAGGTTTCACGGAGGAGGGTTAACACCTGAACTGAATCTTAAAAGATAAAGATTTCAAAAGACAAAGGTGAGTATGTTCTAGGCACAGGGAAGATATGAAATTATAATATACAGTTTGGGGAATAAACTGGTAGTTCAGTTAGCCTGGAAATGTAGAGTTCATGATGGAAGGTAATGTCAAATAAAGTTTTGAGGACTATCACTTCTAGACTAAGATTTGTGTTTTATTCAGCTCTATTAAGGAATCTCTGAAAGATCTGAGGAGGGGAATGATATTCAGATCTTAGGAAGACCATTCAGGCAGCTACATTAAGGATGCATTGGGAAGAGGACAGGCAGGAGGCATGGGAACCAGTGTGGGAAGCTCTTAAAGTAATATAGGACAGTGAATGGTGATGATGACTAACCCAGAAGAGTTGTAGTTTCGAATGGATAAGAGACACCTGTGAGGGAGGTTGTGGAGGTGGAAAAAATGAGACTGGTCACCTGGATTGGATGGGGGACAGTCAGGAGCTGTCAAGAGTCAGAAAATGAGTCTGTGGTTTCATATTTGAGTGCCTGGGTGGATGATGGTGTCCTCAGATGAAATAATGGTTGACTGGAGTGGAACTCAGTACTTTTCTTCTAAAATTCATTCTTCCTTCTAATTTTTGTTTCTTTTGAGGGTATCAAAGTCCTTCTAGTCACGTAGGTATAAAACCTTGGAGTCCTCTTTGACTCCTCCCTTATCCAATCAATTGCTACATATTATTTATTTTTCTTGTGCAACTTCTTCATCTGCTCCTCTCTTCTATTTAAACTGTTTCCCCAGTTTAGTTTTTCTTTGCTACTTGACTGTATTATAGCAATAACTCTGTAATTGGCCTCCTTGCCTCAAGGGCTTTTTTCTTTCCAGTTTCTTCCTCACAGTTATCAAGAGTGAAATTTGTGAAGCATAGGTTTGATCTTGTCATTTTTCTACTAAGTAAATTCCAGTGACTGTCTATTATCCATAAAAGGCTTTTATACCTGGTTCAACCTGCCTTTCCTTTCTTATGCAATACTCCCCATAATAATCTTCAGTCCAGCTGAACTAGCCTTTGTGCTATTCCTCACACACAGTGCTACATCACTTTAACTCAAGACCTTTGCACAAATTACACTCCATGCACAGAATGTACTCCTTTCTCATCTCTTCCGCTTAGGATCCTAGTTTCCTTCAGATTCAGCTCAAATGATATTTTTTGTTTAAGACCTTTACTGTTTCAGCCATAAATACCCTCTGTCTTGTTTCTGGTATCATTTATTTTGACCATCTTTAATAAACACACACACACACACACACACACACACACACACACACACACACACACACTCGCATTCTATGATTTCAAGATTGTCAATAAGATCACAGGTTTTTATTAAAAATGTATACATATCTCTCAAATGGGATATAAGCCCTTTTGGGGACAAAAACTCTTTTATTTTTGGTTTTGTGTTCCTACCCACCTAATAGAGTACCCAGCATAGTACTTTTTGCATGATTTTTTGAGACAGAAGAGAGAAAAGATAAGTTGAATTTGAACATGTTGGATTTCAGTTCTTGGCAGGACATTCTGGTAGAGATCTCTCACAGATATTTGGAGAGAAAGTATGATGTTTATGAGAGGAATTAGATGTAGATAAGATTTCAGAATCATTTGTGTTGGTAATGATTGAATCCTATGAGAGTATGAGATTACTATCTGAACATCTAGAATTATCTTGATTTTTAAGTCATTTTAAAATGCTAATTTTACTTGGAGTGGTCATATCAACTTTGTTTTTCATGGATAATTAGTGAACATATTGATTATTGTTCTTGGTTGTTTCCTGTTTTATTGGTCTTTTCTATATGTTGTAAATTCTTTGAGTCTAGGAGGTCATGTTTAAAATCACTTTGTTCATGCCCTCTTTAATTTTTACAACAGCCTAGTAAAGAAAGTAGCTAGTTGGCAGTTCAGATATTACTATTACTATTTTTACTACTATTTTATTACTGTTACTGTTTTTTTAAAATAGCTAATGAAACTGGAATGTTTTAATTTGCCCAACTTCCCAAAGTTAGTAGAGGTCAGAACTAGGTCTGGAACCTGGGCTGTTCTGACTAATATGGTGTTTTTTCCTTCCTTCCTTCCTTCCTTCCTTCCTTCCTTCCTTCCTTCCTTCCTTCCTTCCTTCCTTCCTTCCTCCCTCCCTCCCTCCCTCCCTCCCTTCCTTCCTTCCTTCCTTCCTTCCTTCCTTCCTTCCTTCCTTCCTTCCTTCCTTCCTTCCTTCCTTCCTTCCTTCCTTCCTTCCTTCCTTCCTTCCTTCCTTCCTTCCTTCCTTCCTTCCTTCCTTCCTTCCTTCCTTCCTTCCTTCCTTCCTTCCTTCCTTCCTTCCTTCCTTCCTTCTTCCCTCCCTCCCTCCCTCCCTTCCTTCCTTCCTTCCTTCCTTCCTTCCTTCCTTCCTTCCTTCCTTCCTTCCTTCCTTCCTTCTTCCCTCCCTCCCTCCCTCCCTTCCTTCCTTCCTTCCTTCCTTCCTTCCTTCCTTCCTTCCTTCCTTCCTTCCTTCCTTCCTTCCTTTTTTCTATCCATCCTTCCTTCCTTCCTTCCTCCCTCCCTCCCTCTCTCCTTCCCTCCCTCCCTCCTCTCATCTTCCTCTGTCTCTTACTTTAAATCAGTGGTCTTGTGATTATTTACTCATTTTACTCTTAATGGATTAAAAAAGCATTAGTGATGTGAATTAGAGCACTGTCAAATGTGTCTTATGATTTCGGTTTCAGTATAGTATCTGTATTGCTTTAGCATTTTTTTTTACTAGCTTTAAAAACATTTCTGTAGTTGACTAGACCAGGAAAAAGTTATCCAGCCTTTTCTTATTTTCTCCCCTTTCCTTATATTTTCAACAATGCTTGGCAAGTCATTTTTTTTCAAATTGTTAAAAAGGTGGGGGTTCTATTTTAATAAAGGGTTTATTGGTTAGTTTCACTAGTTAAGATAAAATACCAGTGGGGAGTTGTGAGGACCAAGTGAGCAGGTGAACAGGGGTTAGTTAAGGTAAACTCATTTGAGAGACATGGAAATGGCAGAACCTCTCTTTCCCTCCCTAGGGTGAACAAGGAGTGAAGGTATGAGATAAACTCTAGAGAAAGGAAAAGAGGAATTCCTTCTCTCTTCTTTCTCAAGAGATATCAAGTGGATGTTTCACTTGAATCCCTTTGGGAGCTGTTATGTTGGGAATTTTGGTGAGGAAAGCACAAGAGGGAACATATAGATTATTCAGATTTATTGGTTGGGAAGGGGAGGAAGGAACAGGGGTAAGAAGATTTATCTTAAAATCTAATGTCTATAAACTATCTAAAACTATCTTTATAAGCTAAACAGTAATTTTCCCCATAGCCAAATTTCACACAAGGAGTCCAATCCAAAGGCCAGGATCTTCAGTAGATTACTGTCCAAACAGATCCAGAGGTGACATATGCTTTTAATCTTCTTTTCTGAAAGCTGCTGGTCTCAGGAGAAAGCCAGAAACCTCTTTTCCTAACCTCCAACCAAGGTCCTTCAGGAGAGATGATGGAAGTCCATTGGGCCATAGAATGTTTCCCAGATCTCCAGTCTCAGGCTCCCATGTGACTCTCAGTCACGTGCTCCTGTCAATCACTGACATATGAATTACTCAGTTCTTCTGCAAAACGTCTTTTCCTATCACATTCCCCCCTTTTGCACGAACCAAAAATCATGTTGGAAACACTATTTTTGTATTTGTGCGCAATCTAAAATACTTATCAATTACCTAAACTAAGAAATCTACCCAAAATAACAAACAACTTATACTCAACTGTCTTACTCTAACTAATACTAACCTTTTCTAGGGAATTTTTAACAAGGAAAAAGGAAAAGGAATTAAATAATGAACAAGTACAAATGTCAAACAGAAGCAAAATCAAAACAGCAAATAACATCAAACAAAAGATGAACATAACTTCCATGCAAACATCAAACTTAAAATACTCTTATCAGTTAACAAAGAAAATTGTACTACTATTGCAGTACATTAACATTAAACGTAGAGAAAATATTTGAAAATTACAATAAATACAACATTGCATAAGTTTTACACTGAAAATCAAACCAAACAAACTCACTTTTGCAAATACATGTAATAAATATTAGTGAGCTATGTACATAATTTACATATATACATATGTATGCTATACATGTGCACATATATACACTTATATATACTACATATTTTACATATATACACTATGATACAATTAATTTACAGTCCTATTATATACCCTATTTTACATATATTTACATATTTATAATTTTGTTTGATATGTGATGTCATATGTTGTTTTTGTTGTATAATGTATGATGTAGTGCAAGTCAGTATCTGATTTTCTTATTCCTACCTAACTAATCCCCATCTTCAAAATACTTCAGCTGTAGAGCCAGATAAGCGGGTCTACAAGGAGGGGGTTGTCCTTTGTGATAGGGACCCGAGGAGAAGTAGGGAATCGGAGAACCAGGGTGAAGAATGGACAAATCAGTGTTTGAATAGGGCAGGCAACCCCTATGATTTTTCCCTTGGGAGGAAAATATGAGGATCAATGGAATAGGAGGTAGAGAAGATTAAGGCAAAGAATGTAAGCCGACAAGGGCCATAGCCTCGGGAGAGGCTTTAGAGAGAGAGACAGAGATTGCTAGAGCAGATTGAAGACCCCCCAAGAGGAAGTTCATGGGTTTGCCTCTGAATTTAATCCTGTCCTGCTTGGGCGGTACTCCCAATCACGTAACAATCACATCACAAAGTGTAGAAAATTAAGATTGGGTGGCAACATAGAGGGAACACCTTTTAGGGCGTGTAGACTTCAACCCACTCTTTCCCAGGTACTCTGAGCCAAGATGTTAATCAGTTTGTCTTAGGCATCAGACCCCATGGCCAAGTCAAGATTACATTCACAAACCTTCAGAGTATAACCTTGTGTCTGAAGACACAGTAATCATACAATCATTTATATTTCATAGATGTAAATATGCTTGGGATGCTACATCAGCCTAACTAAATTTCTATATCTAAACTAAATTTAAGTATGTAATTACATTTTGTTAGTAACTAAATATCTATAGCTGATCATAACACTGTTAGTACCCTAACTATACATTGTTTCACTCATTTAAGTAGTGATTCAATGTAACCTAACCATGTTTATGTTTTGTGTTTATGTTTTATGTTGTTACTTTTGCTGTCATGTTGTTTTGCTAGTGTAATGTTAGTGTTACTGTTATATAAGAGTTATTTTACTGTTGTATACCACATACTTACCCCTACTTTGGATCTTTCTTTCTCTTCTCACCTCCTCTTTGAATATTCTTCTGCAATTCCATAGTAGTAAATATATTTGTGTTTGTATGTGAATAAATGCTATGTTATTTGTACTATAATACATTACCCCAAAGTATCAATTCATTAGTCCAATTCATGAGTAACTCATAGCAGCTGAATCAAGAGGATGAAGCCAGAGGCCACAAGGCCTCAGCCCTTTCCCCAATTGACTGCTCTCTTTATGATCTCTATGCTAGTATATTCTAAAGATCAAGTCTTAAAATAGTTCAAGGAAGGCAAGGAGAGACCAAGAGGAACCAAGAGGGCTGGGCTCAGGTTTTGTGAGAGTCTTTTTCCATTACCTCTTCAGTAATAGAGCTCTTGGTAGCAGGTGGAGGAAACAGTAGAAGGGTTTTTTTTTGTTAGAAAACAGCTTCAGGAATTAAAAGGCAGGAAATCTGGGCCTTCTCTCATGGCTTCAGGGTGGACCCTTCAGCCACTCAGAAACTGAATCTTTTAGCTTTCAGTCCTGGGACAGAGGATCCTCGGGCTCTTCAGAATGCCATCCAGCCAACAGTTCTTTCCCATTGTCTTTGCTTTCCCATTCCTGTGCTGTCCAAACTGCCTCTCTTTCAATCAATCTGTAGGATTCCAAAGCCTTCCTTGCCAGTCTCAACAAAATGTAGATAGGGGAGCACTTGAAACTGGTGGCTATAACTGACACAAAATAAGAGATAACATCAGTTTCTTTCTTCCATAAATGAAAGTGTTCCTTTATTTCCTTCTGATGCAAGCAGTTGTATGTGAAAGACTTAATTTCCCTTGATTCTCAGTTGTGAACTTTTACAGTTCATTAGACCAGTTGTCTCCTAAATATTTAACTTATTTTGTCAGAGAAATATTGAAGCAGTTATAACTAATGGATCGATTGGGGTGTGTACATAAAGAAATCTGATTTTTATATCCAAAATGCCCTATGTGCTTTGTTTTAAAATTTCAACCAATCTAAGCATATTCTAATTTTCAGGTAACACCAGTTGTTGCACTTTCCAATGATTCCTGGTCAATGTCATTTGCAAAATACCTTGAACTTAGATTTTATGGACATCAGTATACTCGGAGAGCCAATGTTGAACCATGTGGTCATTCTATCCACCATGATTATCATCAGTATTTTTCCTATAACCAAATGGTGGCTTCCTTCAGGTAAGACTTTAGAGAACTAATTTCAAAGCTGATGTTGTATTCTAAACTCTCTTGATTTTATCTAGCATTCCTGTTGTATTGGGAAGAAACCAGAATGGATTTTAATATGAGAAAAGTTGCCTTCATGTTTCTTATGTGTTTTTTCAAAGGCCTTATTCCAAACATATTTTCTAGGAATATGGAACAGCTTGTGCAAAGGCCAGTGCCCGAGTATGGGGAACAATGAGTGCCCAATTTGACAGTGAGGGGGAGTAATGTAACTTTATCCTGGAATGATTATCTGGGATCATATTATGAAGTATTTGTTTCAAAACTGGAGTTTGTATTTGATCTCATACCTGCTGAAATGTCTTGAACAGAATACTGACATGCCCAAATATTACCATGTAGAAGTTGGATAGGAGACTTGAGAGATGAGGTAGGGAGATAAGGGACAAGCCTGGTACAGTAGTCCTGGTGAGAGACAATGAGGGTCTGAACAGGGGGTAATAGTCTGAACAGAGTAAAAGAGGCAGATGGGTGACAGATGTTGGGAAGGGAGAATTGATAAGCCATGACACATTATTAATCAGTGAAAGTGAGGGGATGAGGGTAATTTTGACTGGAAGCAATGTGGGTTCCTCAAAAGATATAGGAGAGTAGGAAGAATGGTTGGTGTAGTAGCATTGGTAGTATTGGACTTGTTGAATGTGAAATATTTGGGTGTCTTCCAAGTACAGATGTCTAACAGGCATTTGAAGATGCAAGATGAGCTCAGGATATAACTACTAGAAATATAGATTTGGGAGTCATCAATAAATCAATGAAAATTGAATCTCAGAGAGCTGATTAAGTCACTGAGTGAATAGAAAGAAGACAAGGGACCTTGGACAGAACCTTGGGGCAGCCTTCTTTATAGGATGCAGGCTATGGATAATGATGGCCCTCTAAGGCCTCTGATTACTTTTCCAACTAGTAATAGAATCACAATAGATTACTTTGAAAACCCAAAGGGGGGAAAGGGAGTGGTGGTATTGGCAAGCTATGTCGAATGTTAGTGAGATCAAGAATGAGCACTGAGAAAGGCCATTGGTGATCGTTAAGGGAGCAATTTTATTTCAGTGATGGGGATGGAGCAAGGATGCAAAAGATAAGGAAGTGAGTGGAAGATGAGAAATTGGGAGCATTGAGGGTAGACAGCTTTTTCTAGAATTGGTCAATGAGAAGAGTATTCCAGGAATAGAAGGGAAGGCGAAATATAGGATCCCAGAAGGGTCAGGTAAAAGACTTTTTCAAGAATTGTGTAATTTAAGGTATGTTTGCAGGCAGTACCCAAAGAGCTAGTGAAGAGAGGCTGCAGATTTGAAGAGAAGGGTTGATAATGGAAGCAAGCAAACTGCTAGAGGAGGTAGGAGGTGTTGGGATGAAGGGTACAAGTGGAGGGGATAGCACTGATAAAAAAGGGCCATTTTTATCTGAGACTGGAGCAAAGGAGATAATAGGAAATGTTAATGAAGTGATGCCAAATATGAAATTAAAAGGAGGGAGTTTATGATGAATGGCCAGGTTTTCTATTCACTGGGAGGGTGATGGGAGTGGTGAAGGTGGCTTGAGAGTGTGAAGAGTGAATCAGACTTTTTGTTTATCAATCAGCAAATTTAAGTTAATGAAAAAGTAGATAGCGCTACCCTAGTAGTTAATGGCTAGGAGTTAGAGTCAGGTCTTTTTAGGGACTTCATAGAAGAAAATTTGGTGTAAATACAGGCATGTCCTTAATCAACTAACCTCAGGCTGAGAGGGGTGTTAAAACTTTCTTCACTCTCACCTATCCCCCAGGTTAACTGCCAGAGACCCATGTGTTTTCAGCACATGGGCAGAAAGCTGCTTCTCTGAGTTAAATTTAATGATTGGACAATAATTTTATGGAATTATGTAGTCACAAATATTTATTAATATCTTGAGTCAGAAAATTTATTTACAAATAGAGAGAGAATAATAAAGAAGAGAAATGTGAGGAGGATATCAACCTAAAAGTTCTTAACCAGGAAGGCTGGTGGTGAGTAACCACATGGTCTCCTCTAGGATGGTAGGTAGTCTGTTAGGAAATTAGGAAAATAGTCAGCCTTTCAACAAAGTAGTCTAGGAGCCGGAGTCTAAGTTGAAGCCGAGCTCCAAGCCCATGATCCAACCCACAGTCTCCAGCAAGCTCCCTCAAAGGCTCTCCCAATTAGAAGACTATCTCCAGAAGACAATCTCTCCAGACAATCTAATACAAGACCGTCTCCCCAGACTGAGTTCAGGGTTTGCTTTTATGGTGACTCCTTGTCTCTGCCCCTCTTCAAGGGGGACAGTCACGGTTTCCAAAATTGCCTAGCATTGCCCAGGGGGTTCACAATTTCTGAGGGTGTGAACTCTTACAAGTTACTGAGTGGTTGTAAGTTTCTGAGGTTGTGAGTTTCTGAGGGTGTGAATTCTCAAGAATTCTTAAAAGAACAAGTTTCTGACTGATTGAGTCTAAAAAGGGGTGGAGCTCTTTCAAGTATCTTGCTGGCTTCTTATCTAGCACTAAGTAGGGTATGAATTCACTAAGTGGTTTGCAAGCTCCTCCAACTAGTTCAAGCTTGTGTTGAGGTTAATCCTTCCTGTCTTCACAATCTAGTAAGATACTTGAAGTTATTATTAACCAAAGTGTTAGCTCAAACTAAGCAAAGAGAATAAAGGATTCCCTTTCACAAGTATAAACTCAAAGAGAACAACGAATTCCCTTTTACAGGGCCAAAGGACTAGAATTAGTTTTGAAAGTGGGTCTCCCTAGTAGAGACACTTGAGGTTTGGAAAGGCCTTAATAAAAAGAAATTCTGGGCTGCAAGATGGAAGCTTGTGGGGGAGGGTTGATTCCCCTCTGGGGCAAGGAGCCAGGGGTGGGGTTGGAAGCTTTACCCCAAGTGAAGCCCTGAGGGCCAGCTAATTGTTGCCTAAGAAAAAACAGCTAGCTTACCCACAACAAGGTATTATGATCCCTTGTTGGATTAGGGATTCTATAATTGATCTTATTTCCCCAATTGCTTCTTTAGTCAAGGGATATTGAGATATACAACTGGTCCTCCCTTAGTCCTCACCCTGACTGGAGTAGCAGATTTTAAAAATCCCACATCTGTAGAACACTTTGACCAGAGATCCTTGGGGATGTCATCAGGCATTGGATAAACTGAACCTGATTCACCCTCTGTACTCATCAAATCTAAGAAAAGCAATGGAAAGGCTTTCAAAGATTCTTCTGGAAGTTGTAATGAAATTTCACCAGTAGTACAGTAGAACATTTCCCTCAGTTTACACAACAAATCCCTTCCTAAGAGATTCATTGGGCAACCTGGCATACAAAAAAAGCATGATCTACACTTAATGGACCCTAGGAAACCATCTTTGGTTGCAATATGGCTACTCTTTGTGGTCTTCCTGTAGTTCCCACTATTTCCATTGTACCAACAGCTCTACAATTTTCAGGAGGAGTTTGTAACACTGATTTGCTTGCACCAGTATCAACTAGAAGGTCATAGATCTGGTCTCCAATAGTCACAGACACACGTGGTTCTGTTCTATTTGGTGGTTGGAATGTTTCCAACACTGGAGCTAACACAGTGGCATTGTTAGGGTCCGAGTGGAAGTACCCCACAAAGGAACATGCAGAGACAATGCAACAGGCAGTAGGGAGAGGTTTATTTACTAGTGCTAGGACAGTTCCCCAAAAGAACTGTCCTGGGGCAAACCCAAGAGTGCATATTTATAGAGAGTAGCTTAAAGGGAGGAGGATTCAACAGCTGTGACCTTGGGTAGAGAGTCTTACAGTTTTCCTAGGATATCTGTCTCGACTGTGGCCTTGCAGTTCTTCCAGGACCTTTATCAACTATGGCCCTGCAGCTTTTTGGAACTTGTTCATTTGGACATAGTGCAACCCCCCCTTCCCTTCATTCCCCAGTTTTTTTTTTTTTTTTTAAATATATTTTATTTGATCATTTCCAAGCATTATTCGTTAAAGACATAGATCATTTTCTTTTCCTCCCCCCCACCCCCCATAGCCGACGCGTAAGTCCACTGGGCATTAGATGTTTTCTTGATTTGAACCCATTGCTTTGTTGATAGTATTTGCATTAGAGTGTTCATTTAAAGTCTATCCTCTGTCACCCCTCAACCTCTGTATTCAGGCAGTTGCTTTTTCTCGGTGTTTCCACTCCCATAGTTTATCCTTTGCTTATGAATGGTGTTTTTTTTTTCTCCTGGATCCCTGAAAGTTGTTCAGGGACATTACACCGCCCCTAATGGAGAAGTCCATTACGTTCGATTATACCACAGTGTATTAGTCTCTGTGTACAATGTTCTCCTGGTTCTGCTCCTCTCGCTCTGCATCACTTCCTGGAGGTTGTTCCAGTCTCCATGGAACTTCTCCACTTTATTATTCCTTTGAGCACAATAGTATTCCATCACCAACATATACCACAGTTTGTTCAGCCATTCCCCAATTGATGGGCATCCCCTCGTTTTCCAGTTTTGGGCCACCACAAAGAGCGCAGCTATGAATATTTTTGTACAAGTCTTTGTGTCCATTATCTCTTTGGGGTACAGACCCAGCAGTGCTATGGCTGGGTCAAATCCCCAGTTTTTTTTTTTGTTTTGTTTTTTGATACTCATTCAGGGGTGAGCGGAGACCTCCAGGGGACAGGGCATTAGCATAGCCATAGAGGGGTGGGGGGCTGTCAGGGCCTGATACTGCTGCCTGAGGACCATGAGCTGGACGGTGTAGACCTGGTCCTTCACAAAGTAGACCAGTTGGTGGGCTATACAAGTTCGAAAAGTGAAGAGAATTAATACCGGTCCGGCTATAGTGAAGATGAGGGTGGTGAGTCAGGGGGATTTTGCAAACACTTGCTGGTACCAAGGTTGGGTGTGAGTACATTCGCGTTCTCGGGCTACTGCATCCCTGACTATCCCCATGTGGTCCGTATATACGCAGCACTCTTCCTTGAGGGTGACACAGAGGCCTCCCTCCTTGAGGAACAAAAGATCAAGGCCCCTCGGTTCTGGAGGACGATTTCTGAAGGGGAGGATAGCGATTTCTCAAGGGTGTCTAGTGATTTTTCTGTATGCCTGAGGTCCGCCTCTACAGCAGTGTGTAGGTGCCTCAGGTCTGCTGTTTGAAAGAGGGAGGCTATACCTGTGCTGATCCCTGCCAAGCCAAAGAGCATGGCTAGGGTCAGTGCATAGATAGGTTCCCATTTCTGGCAGCCAATTCGTTGATGTTCCCAATAGTCCAGCAGCTCTGTCCCCGAATGGTATAGTACTTGGGACAGAACGGTGACTAGGACACAAAGCTTGGGGTCCTGGGACAAGGTCCCGGAGGAAACACAAGGGGTCAGACCTGAGGAGGTGCAGGCCCAATAAGCACCTGACAGGGGAATGCCATAATATGGTGGTCTGGCGGTGAGGTTAGGGGAAGTTTAACTACCACTGAGGCAGTTTCATATTTTGTTGGATAGGCTTCTACCCAACCTGAAAAGGTGTTTACCAGGACTAAAAGGCACCTGTACCCATTTTTCCCTGGCTTGATTTCTGTATTTCTGTCAAGTCTACTTCCCACTGTTTTCTTGGCTCCCTCCTTCTTCACCTAGTGCCCCCTGGTTCCTTCAGTACCCCCTTTTGATTAACCCGCGCACATGTTTCACATCTCTAAGTGATGTCTTTGCAGATTCTGTGCATAGTATGAAAGAAAAAGTCTCTGTCCAGTATATCACTCAGTTTTGTGCCTCTCCTATGTGTGGTGTCATGCATTCTTTTTGCTAGCTGTCTCTCCACTGCTTCTGGTAAGTGAATCCTGCCATCTGGCAGGCCCAGCCATCCATAGGGGAACCACACAGCCTCCAGGAGGGCCAGAATCTCAGGCCCTACCTGGTTCAGTGCCCCCTACCATCCTATCACCTCCCCTCTCCAAGTATCTAAGGGAAAAAGGGTGAAGGTTCAAGTCTTCTGTAGCTTCTTCATAGCTGAGAATGGGTGTAGAGCTGTCCCTGCCTATGGTCAGGAGAGAGGGATTGGCTATAGGCAATGTTCAGGGCTTTCAGGCAGGAACGGTTGCCAAGGTTATAAATGTATATGAAGACATAATCCACAGGGGAGTAGCCAAAACTTGAACAGGGAGGGAAAGGCTGCAGACACAGGGTCTTTAGGGGCTTGTCCTCAGTGAATTCCAGGGTCCCAGGTCAGTGGAGACCTGCTTGGAGATCTGAAGGGTGTCCAGCCACTGCTTCCCCCGATTGGCAGACAGGTCACAAGGGGAAGAGCTGGCCCCTAAGATGTACTAGATCAGCAGATAGAAACAGAACATTAGTACAACAGTAATTGGCATTACACATTTGCATTTGGGTATCTTAGCCAACAGACTTCATCTTCAGAAATCATCTTCTGACAGGAACAGATCCCTTTGGGAAATCGGATTCCTGAGTTGTTTGCAGAGCTGATATGTGATGTTTCTGTTAAAGAATATCCTTTTGCAAAGTACACATTAACTATAACATCTATAATCACTGGAGTAACAATATTTTACAGATGAATTTCCGTATCCCAGAGGCTGGGGAAATTCAAGAAACCTTTGAGCTATATTCCCAAGCTCAAGAACCAAACTTCAACTGCGGTAAATCAGGGCTGCAAATACAAGCCATCTATGAATAAACTTCACCTACTTCTCAAAGTATGTTCCTAACAATTTGAGAATGTTCAATTATTAGGGTTGTTTGAGGAAATGGAAAGTTTAGTACCACAATTTGCATTATGTGCTGATCATGGGATATTGTTAAGAAGGGAAATATGTCCTCAGGTCCCAAAGGACCCAGTGAGTGGCTTCACATGCAGGTAATCAACAGCCTAGATGGTCAGAAAAGGTCCTATTCCTAGGCGAGCCCAGGAAATGCCTCTTTAACCATTCCAGGACATTCACTGTCCTTGGTGTACTTTGTCACCATTAAATCCCAGAAGCCTTTGTTTGCAGTAAAAGACAAGTCTCATCCATTTCAGCTGAGAGAAATACTGCTTATTAGCAGTCCAGAAAAAAATCTCCATATCCCCAAACAAGCCATAAGGTTGATCACTCAATTATTCTCATGTATTTTGGCACTTTAGCCACAAAACCTGAACAGGAACTCCTGGCCTTAAGCCATCTGAAGGAACTAAGACAAGATTAGTCAGGAATCTCCCCAAGGAACTTTCAGAGAAATTCCAGAATTATTTGTGATTTTACAAAACTACATACATCAATTCTAGAAATTATCCCTAACTTAAAGATCCAATTATGAGAGTAGAACATATGTCTGTTTTCTTTCACCTTCTCCCTCTCTATTCCTTCAAAACCCTCTGCTTAAAAAGCAGAACACAATTTCCATTCTTCCTTCACAAACTGGCATACTCAGGCTTTCATGGATTTTAGAGCAAAGTCCCTCTTTCTTCCGAATTCAAACCCAACATACCTCCCCATTTTCTCTGATGTTCTTTTACCATCATAAGGCAAACAACCATCCCCCTGGTATCACTTCAGTTGTTGATCGGTAACCCAAAGGAATTCTGATTTAAAGGATTACATCATGGAACCATCTTTAAGATAGGGAACATTCATTATAAATTACAGTTCATAGAACAAATTGGTAAACTGAGGTAACCATGGAATATTGAACAAAACCTATGGTAGAGTTAGGTTAATAATGAACTTTTGTTTATATCCAAACAAAAGCAACTCACAGAACATTTCTAAAAACAATCTCAGAAAGCATTTAGTGTTACAGAATCTATTCCAAATTTAGAGATATGAAACCTTGTAAGTACTGTAAACCTTAAAACAAGCTGTTTGACAAGCAGGCTGATTATCTATTGTTGAGACCAAGAAGTTAAAGGTAATAATAAATTTAGTCCACTGGGAGGAAAACCATTTGATGAGATGAAAGCCATTTGATAATTTTAAACAAAAACCCATTTTAGGTAAGTTTAAGCACTTAAACCCATTATCATTTTCCCTTGAAACCTCTTATGACAGAAAGATAGATAAGGATGGAACACCCCCTCTTTAGGCTATACTGCTAAAGCCCATTTTACCTTTTTAGATCCCTATTTCAGTCCGTAAGTATCAGTGTGGAATAATTACAAGCACTCCTTTCTCCTCTCTGTGTGCAAGGAAGGGGTTAACAACTGCCTGTATCCCAAGGCTGCTTCACTTGGTTTAGAGTTTATTACTTAGCAACCTTATCACATCCGTCTTTAATCAGTGAGCTTACTATAACTTTAAAAGTTTGAATGTATCAAACTACCTTCAAAATAATTTACTCTCAGTAGATTTCAGTTTGAACTCCACACTTCCAAATAACTCCGATCAAGTCCTTTAGCAATGTTTCAGTGCAACCAAACTGAGGTGCAGAGCGTTTACCTGTACTTCTCTCAAACCTGTCTAAAGCTCAAAACATTGCTACATTCCTAATTAAAGTCCATCAACATTATTCTAATTTATACTTTGTTGCATCTATTCCACACTAGAATTTATAGTATCAACTAGTAACTGTATTCAGTACTCTTATTGCTTCTGGCTCCTCCTCTTTGCCATTACTGTAAGTAGAGGAAAGGTACGATACTGAAGTGTATGTAATCCCCATGACAAGCCCTAAAATCAAGAAGGGCTTGTCAAGGTAGTCTTGTTAAGGACATACAGTTTGCATACACCTATTTAGGTGTAAAATTTAATTCTCTCTATAGTATGAATGCACACATAATTTGCATTTACTTCATTACTTTCTGGGAATTTGTATCTGAATACATGTCCACCTCTGGATCACAAATTCCTTTCTCTACATTGTTCAGATTTCCTTCTTTTTTTATTTTCCCAAAAACAATACACATAACCTTAGTCAAAGACAGCACCGTTTTAGAAATTCTCTTTTGCAAAATACCAAAATTATTAACACTTGCATTATTAATCCTCCTGCACAGATTAACCACTGCAAAAACAAAAACAAAAAACTCATGTCATATGAGTTCTTGCTGCTAATTCTGACAGCATATACATTAAACAATCTGATTTGAAGGATTCCCAATTTCAAATTCTAGAATAAGTTCTTCTCAACAACATAACTTTTCCTGAATGACTTTTGCATCTATAAAGTAGCCAGTACAATTTCTGTCCATATCAACTGTGTCAGACTGGCTATCAATTACATTTAGACAATTTTCAAATTCACTGAAACCATTATGCATTGCAAGGTTTAACAAAACAAACCTCTAACCATGAGTTTTTGTGCTCAATAAGCATTTGATCAGGGTCCTTCTCCCATGTCCCTCCCTGGGGCCACCCACTCCCGAAGGTTGGCCATTATGAATTGCAAAGGATTTGTACTTTCCTTTTTTAACTGAGACTCCCAGATTCTGTGCCTGAGTTTTAAAGTCGGGGTAGTGGCTCAGGACAAGATCTAGGGGGGTAGTTTGATTCTGACCCATCTTCATACCCTTGCTTGTGAGTATGGCGGATAACCCAAAGACAGTCACACACATAACAGACAGACAAAAAGATAGACAAAAAATGCTTTTAGTTGATCAGAACAATGTTTGGAGTGGGGAGGGAGCTTGCTCAAGGCTCCTCCCCGCCCGTCCTGGTGCCTTACCAAAAAGGCCCAGTGTCCTTGTGCTTGCGGGGCCTCGAGTGCATCCACCCTGAGACCCCTACCTGGAGACTAGACTACCCCGCCGGGGACTTGAACCTCGGCCTCTCCGGAGGCAGGAAGGACTCCAACCTCCCCAAGTTCCGCCTCTTGGCTTCTCAGCTCTTTGTGAAACCCTTTTCCTCCCTTTAGCTGAGTCGCTTCCTGGTTTTCTCGACCTGCTCCCTCTTGGGAGGTAGGAAATGCGATACTGACCGGTCCTCACTCAGAAACAGGTGAGGAGGTGGGCTGTTACCTCTACCTGGTCAGGCAGAGTGACCTGGTGGCTTAACATAGGACGGCCCCCTACAACCTGGGGGACACGGTAAATATTTGTCCACTAAGTCATATGCCAATCCGGTGCCCACGTCTCCTCTTACACAATCACTCTCACAGTCACTCATCAATCAATCAACTCACCTTCAGGGTTTCAGCACAAGAGCTGGGAGAGTCTTCCCTTTGTCCTGGTGTTTCCTAGAGGGGTCCTACTACAATCCTGGCGAGCCCCCATATGTTAGGGTCCGAGTGGAAGTACCCCACAAAGGAACATGCAGAGACAATGCAACAGGCAGTAGGGAGAGGTTTATTTACTAGCGCTAGGACAGTTCCCCAAAAGAACTGTCCTGGGGCAAACCCAAGAGTGCATATTTATAGAGAGTAGTTTAAAGGGAGGATTCAATGCTGTGGCCTTGGGTAGAGAGTCTTACAGTTTTCCTAGGATATCTGTCTCGACTGTGGCCTTGCAGTTCTTCCAGGACCTTTATCAACTATGGCCCTGCAGCTTTTTGGAACTTGTTCATTTGGACATAGTGCAACCCCCCTTCCCTTCAGCATCAGTGCAAAGCTCAGTCATCTCCTATCCATCTAAATAGATATCTGCTTGAATTGCATGATTTTGCCAGGATTTTGCCTCTTCATCACCTTCATCAGATTTAACTCTACTCTCATTGGTCCCCTTAACTTCTACATCAGTTCCATTGTTCACATTTACAATCATATTTTCTTCCTCCATTTTATATTCTCCATTATTTTCCATTATTACACAATCCTTAGAATTTTCAACTATTATTACATCACAGTTTTCTTTCCCCCACAATCATTTACATTAATTACATTTCCTTTTGTTTCAATTACATTATTTACAGATTCACTAACATTATCCTGAGTACCTCCAGTACCATTAACCTTAAATCCATTTTGTATTGATTCACCCTACACTTGAGAACCCTCCGTACACTTTCATAATGAACATGCACCTTTGTTCTGATCTTCCTTCTGGACTACCTGGCTATACTTTGGCCTAGCTCCAGACTTTATCCAGTCTTGCATAATGCTTGGCAACAAGCATTAGTACACCCATCTACATTAACCTGTTCTTGAAATCTGTTCATATTATTAAAATAATTATTCCACCCATTTGAATTCTTTCTCCATCCATTATTAAAACCATTTCCTCTATTTGTCTCGAATTGTCTCCTATAGCGACAATCCCTTACAAAGTGACCCATAAGATTATACAAAAAACACTGAGGAGCTTCAGATCTACTTTCCCTAGGTCTGTATTGATATTTAAGGTGCACTGATCTCAATGCCACTACTGCTTTAATTTCTTTGATCTCACTGTCTTTATCCTTTTTATTTGCTTCTTGTAATTGTTTTTTCATATCTTCTATAACACTATCCTTTCTGAACTCTTATCTTTGTCAGCTGCAACCACATAACAAGTTTTTTTCTTTAATTCCTCCAGACTCATTGTCTCCTAATCCAGACAGTTGTTTATTTCTCACTCTAGCACAGGGATTCTTAACAAACAACCTTTTTATATTTGCAATTGTATCTTCAGACAACACACTGAGACCCAATTGCAATTCAGCAGCTTCCATAACTTTTTCCAGAAATGCTGCAGGTGATTCCCCAGTATCCTGCTTAATGCATTCAAATTTTGACCCACTCTCAGGTCTCTTAGCATTTGCCTTCATCACTGAATTCAAGTCAAGTTCCTCAGAATTCTTTGGCCATGGTGTTAGATCAGGATTATTCCGGGTTTATTCTATGAACTTTTCCCTCTCTCTTCTAGTTAGAAGTTCTTCCAACAAAAGAGAAAAATCCACAAGTCAGGGTCAAAGATCTTAATCATCCTTTTGAACTTGCATGTTACCTTACTGTGTTCATCAGAATTTCTAGGGGCTCTCCTTTTTATGGAATCTAATTCAACTGAGGAGAATTTCTTATGGGATTTCAGATGAATAATCCCCCTGTCTGTAGTAACAAAAGGCAGATCTCTAAAAGGAAACAAGGAAGCAGGTGTTATAGCCAGTGCTTCAGTTTCCCTTTCTAGCCTAGAGGGATTCTTTAGAACTTAAGCATTTCCTTCTGCATGTTGACCATTACCAATACCTTTTTCATTAACAGTAGCATAATATTTTCCCATATTATCACTCTTTTGTTGTAATAATAACAATATCTGTTTCATCTCAGAGTTCTTGAATACCATTGTAAAAACCATCTTGATCTTATAGAAAACCGCAGTAAAAATTCATTTAAATTTATATACTGTAGCAAAACCCAACACTACTACTGGTAAGTAAGAGGATACCCTTTGTATTTTCTATTTCATCACCGGTCTTATCATATCCCAATTTAACAATCCATACACAAATTCTGGAATAACAATCAATAATATATATAGTATCATCAGCAAATAACCATAGACAACTTCCATTATTCCTTGAAACCTGTTAGCAGTCATACAAAAAAAATGTGGGAACAACACATTATATAAGAATGGTTCTGAAAAAATTGAAGCCACTTTGAAAAAGCAAGCCTCTACTAAAGAGCTTACTTGGCTTCAGCACTGGACAGCAGCTACTTGTTTTGATTGACAGTCCTCTAACAAGTCTTTGTGACTGGAGTGCTAAAAGGACAGCTCCTAGCTGCCCCCTTGACTGATAGCTCCAGGAGAAATTCTATAACCTGTCATTTCAAAGTTCCCTCTCAAACGTTGGTGAGAAATACTGACAGCCTTTCTCCAAAGCAACTCAGGTTCAAATCCTCTGGCTCAGCCAAACTGTAATGGCAGGTGGTTTGGGGATGGGATTAGATGGTTTAGATAGGCTAGTATCAGAAGATATAACTGATTTGAGGTCAACAGAACTAGTGTCAGTAGTTTGACTGGGCTGACAGGTTAACAGACCCAGTCTAGGCAGAGCCTGTCCTGAGGTAAGAAACACAGACCACTATATAACAGGGATGGATGTTGGATTTATGATGACAAGGAAGGGTGAAATGGGGATTTGGATAATCCTAAACTAATAACAGCTACCTTAACCTCCCCCAGTTCTAAATGTCTCGTCACCAAGAGGCTTCACAGATTTTGAACTAACCTAATCCTTACCTATCTGTCTAAAGACCCCAGACCCTAATAAAGATAAATCTACATTAACCCCAACCCCTCCCCCCTTGATGGTAATAGGGTTGGTGAGTTTGGTAGGCCAGGGCCCAGGGAGGGGTCCTGGATCCAGGAGGACCCCAGACCTAATCTTACATACAGATGGCCCAAATGGTTCAGGATCACACCAGGAAGCTCAGTAGATGACAACAAGCCAGCAAGTAAGCAGGTGGGATGGGAAAAACAAGGTAGAAACAGCCAGTTCCTCCTGGTCAAACCAGAGAAAGACCCAGCTCCAACCTCAGTTAACTGTCTCACTCTCTTTTTCTCCCACATTCTGGATTCTTTTTCCTGCATCTGCATCTCTCTGTAGACCCACCTCATCTTCTCAAATCCTCTCTTCCTTATAACATGGGGGAGTGGGCGTGGTAGAGAGGGGCCTCTGGAGTTGTCACCCACTCTAGCAAATGACTTGTGAACTCATGACTGGTAAGGTACTAAGTAGGGGTACTTAAGTTTTTGATTGATTAACTTAAAAGTTGCTGATTGATAGACAAGGAGAGTTTGATTCACTTTTCACAAGAGCAGACCCAATCAGAGAAAATATTGGTATGCAGTACTGAGGATCCAATGGAGAATGGATAACAGATTTGTAATAGATTTATTTAGCATGATTGGGTGACCTGTTTCATCTGTGCTTAGTGTGTGAGGAGCAGCAGAGAAAGTTGATAGAGAATTCCAGGGTTGGAAATTGGAAATCAATGAACAGGTTAGTATGAATTCATTTGTGGAATGGCTTTCTTGCCATAGTGGCTAAGATCAAGACACTGGCTAGTGGTTTTGATAGAAGAGAAATGATTGGGATACATATAACACTAGGAAGTAGAGATGTAGACAGGGAAAAAGTACATTTTTTTTCTTGGGAGCTCCTGCAAAGGAAGAAGAAAGTAAATAGGGAAGAGAATGACAATATTAGAAGGTAGGAAAGACTTGCAAGGAGAAATATAGGGGACCATGAAGATAAAATTAATTGAGGTTTGGTCTCCGTCTCTGAACTCTTCTGCTCATCCTAAGAGAATATTTCCATAAAAACTTTTGGACTCTACCTGTGATTTCATTGGTAGAGGAAATGACTTCATTATCTCTACCAATTCAGACTGGCACTAACTTTAAAACTTAGTCATGTAGAATTGCCTAGGGCTGTGATTGAGGATTAAACAGCCTTTAAATCTCAGGTAAGATTTGATTGCAGGTCTTCCATCACAAAGCATCTAGCTGTATTTTTTTCTATCATATTTTCTATGTTTTCTATCATATAAGGCTGCTGCTTTTCTATAGAAGTAACTTTTGCAAAAGATAAGAAGAACCTCAGCTCAATTTCACAGATATTTATTAAGGGCTAACAATGTGCTAAGATGCATGGTATGTGAGGGCATCGTGCTATGCCTTACAGAGATGTTTTGGGATTTCATTTTTGTAAAAGCTCAATTATCTGCTAGATTCTTATTGTCATCCTTACAAAGTTATTTTCCATTATGTCTCACAGAATTTAGCTGAAGATACCACTTAAGAGTGCACCAAAAAAAAAAATACCATAGCTTCCAGAACAATGCTAGCAAGTATGGAGAAGTAATTCAATGTATGATAACATGTTAAGTTGTTTTTTCTTTTAGTTATTCTCCCATTCGGCTTCTTGAAGTATGTGTTCCATTTCCCAAAATATATATCAAACGGCAGGCCCCATTAAAACTGTCCATTCTTCAGGATCTTAAGGACTTCTTTCAAAAGTAAGTTTTTTTGGGGGGCCTCTTTATTAGGGTTTTCTGTGTTCTTTAATGCCATTTGCTCTGGAAACCTAGACTATAGACAATGTTGCTGTCCTTGTTATTGAAAATTAGAAATATTTTTTAGTTCACAATGATAATCAGAAAATTGGTCAAATTTTAGTTTTTTTTAAAAGGAAACAATGTTTTTTTTTCAGGTTTTCTCAAGTTAGCTTTTTGTGCAAAAAGTTGGAATACACAGAACTTTTAAATTATTGCAGCCACAAATAGGACTAAAATAGAACTGAGTTCTAGAGACTGGACCTATAATTTCATTGATATAGGGAACTCCGACATGAAGAAACTTCCTCTATCAATTTAGGCCATCACCTTTTTTTTGTAAATTATGTCTTAGAGCATGGAGAGATTAAGTGACTTTTCAGGGGTCACAAATATAGTCTGGATTGAGGTGGTACTTGCTCCACTACTCCATGCTGCTTCTCAGAGCTATGTGCAGTCAATAAGCAGATTGTTAAGGAGAGAATGCTTATTGTTTTATCTGAGAGTGGTTTAGTGCTTAAAAATGCTAAATGTGATTACTCATTTTAATTTCTTTGTCTTTTGTTGCAAGTAAGAAGCATTATAGAAGAGAGAGAGGTTGACTAGGGACAGGTTCTATCATTGTTTTGAATTTTGTTCTTATAGTTGGGTATAATTTCATGGTGTTCATGAGTTTTTATTTTAGCTTTTGAATCTATCAAATCTTGTACAGATCATCATAAAATAATAAAATATCATTAAAATAAGTAAAATGCCAGATTTCATGAATAGTTGTGCTATAAAACCAAATTTTACTGGTTTCTTCTTAAATTTAAATACTATAGTTATTTAACTAAAATTATTTTTTAATCTTTCTGTGGGAATGGAAAGTTAAATTTAGGTCATAAAATGCTTTAGACTTTGTTCTTTTTGCTAGAGTGTCACAGGTATATCTTGCTGTTGATGAACGGCTTGCCTCTTTGAAAACTGATACATTTAGCAAAACGAGAGAGGAAAAGATGGAGGACATCTTTGCACAAAAAGAGGTAACAGTTTTTCAGAAGTAAATAAACTTATTTTATAATAATAATTCTGCTAATGTTTATTTGGAAAGACTCAAGATACTCAAAAGATTTACTGTCTCTATAGATGGAGGAAGGTGAGTTCAAGAATTGGATTGAGAAGATGCAAGCAAGACTGATGACCTCCTCAATAGAAACCCCTCAACAACTGCAGTCAGTCTTTGAGTCTCTAATTGCCAAGAAACAAAGTCTCTGTGAAATGCTACAAGCCTGGAATAACAGGTAATAATAATAAAAAAATAATAATAATACCATTTTCACATAGTGCTTAATCACTGTTACTTTTGCTTATTTTCAGATCTTCTTGTACTATGACATTATATAATTTAAAAAATTTGGTTACCTGTCTCTTGAATTGTAAAGTGTTATACTTACCTCTCGAGTTGTTTTTTTTTTTAAATCCTTACTTACCTTCCGTCTTGGAGACAATACTGTGTATTGGCTCCAAGGTAGAAAAGAGGTAAGGGCCAGGCAATGGGAGTTAAATGACTTGCCCAGGGTCACACAGCTGGAAAGTGTCTGAGGCCAGATTTGAACCTAGGACCTCCCGTCTCTAGGCCTGGTTCTCAATCCACTGAGCTACCCAACTGTCCTTTTACCTCTCGAGTTTTAAAAGAATCTTCTTAATTATGTCATCATTAAAAGTTGAATAGTGCCGATAAATTAAAAAAAAAAACTTAAAATAGTAATCCTTTCTTAGCTGTTTTAATAAAGTAAATATATTTTATTTTTTTATGGCATTGGCCTTGAAGATTAAATTAAAGCTTAAATAATAACTCCATTTTATGTGTTAAAATTTCTGGAATGCAATATTTACTTTTAAAAATAGTAATTTTCCTTGAAATGATTATTTCATTATCCAGTTGGAGTCTTTCATAGGCCAGCCTCTGGAATGACAGGGTGATTGTAGCAGTTAAAATTTAGGGAAACTGATTGTAAAGATTAAAATTTATGGGAGACTGAGGCAGGTAGAAATTAGTTTCTCTCTGCAAGGAGTATTATATTTTTTAGAGGTTTATTAAGGATTAAGGATTAAAGAAAATACAGGATAAGGAAAACGTGCCTAGGCCAGAGGCCTAGACAAGACCTCACCTACATTATGGAAAGAGCCACGTCTGCTCCAAAACGGAAGTCCAAAAAGAGAGAAAGAGAGCTCAAAAGCCTTTGCAATCATCTTAAGTACCTTCTCGATCTTGCCCACCTCAGAATTCCGTGAGATTACAAAGCATTTTGGGGAAGTGGAGCAAGGACTTGTGGGGATTGAAGTCCAGAGTTCAAATCTCAATTTTACAGATCAGAAGTGGGAGAACAATTTAATTCATGTATATAAGACTTTCAAGCTTTATTATGTTTCACCCGACTGCATTTCAAAGATGTCAACAAATATTTGTAGGCCTGATTGAGTGTATTTTGGACAAATAAAACTATCTTGCTTTTTGTTCTTTTTACTGTAGATTGCAGGATCTTTTTCAACAGGAAAAAGGGAGGAAGCGCCCCTCGGTTCCCCCAAGCCCTGGAAGAATGAGACAAGGAGAAGATAATAAGGTAATGAAATTTGACTTTATGTGTTTAGTTTTTGACACACATATATTCAGTATATATTACCATGGTAATGTATATTTAATAAAGAAGTATTAGGGAATTAAGTATTCTTAAGTATTAAGGAATATCTTTAACATATTGATGTTGAAAAATGACTGACCCAATAATAAATTAGACCGATTTTGTAGAGTTTTTATAGTATATAAGGTTTGGCCATTTCAAGAAATATTATCCAAACCACACTATTAACAAATATATATTTTAATAAGATTACCTCTAATAGAATTCTATTTTATTTTATGAAGATTGGTGTTTTGTGGTTTGTTCCATGAACATTGTTAAAATGAGCACTTATTGGAGGCAGCGGGGTAGATCAGTTGATTGAGAGCCAGGCCCAGAGGCCAAAGGTCCTAGATTCCAATTTGACCTCAGACACTTCCTATCTGTGTGACCTTGGGCAAGTCACTTAACCCTCATTGCCTAGTCCTTTCCACTCTTTTGCCTTGGAACCAATATACAAATATTGATTCTTAGATGGAAGGTAAGAGTTTAAAAAAAAAGAGCACTTGTTCTCAGAGGGACCTGAGTGGGCCAGTGAATGCACATTAATTTGTTAATATTTATAGCATCCTTCCTCAGACACTGCTGTATGGCCTTGGGCAAGTCACTTAGCTTCTCTCAGATCTCTCAGACCCAGTTTCCTCATCTGTAAAAGAGAGAGAATAATTGTATCTGCCTCACAGATTGTTGTGAGAAGAATGTGAGATGGTAAAAAGTTTGCAAAGTATTTCACAGACAGCATTTCATTTTTATCCTTACAGCCACCTCAAGTCAGGTATTGTTGTTCTCTCTGTTTCATTTATGACAAATCTGATGCTTAGTTAAGGTCAGTGACTCCTTTGTCATCACACAGGAAGTATTAGGGACAAAATGGATACCCAGTTTTTCCTCCTGTATTCAATAGAGTTTTAATATCCAGATCTACAGGAACCTTTTTGGGCATATTTGCCCAAAGTAAGTTGTAGCATTCCAAACTGCAAGTGATTTTTGTGGAATATTTACTGTAGTACCAAATATCGTGTTTTTATTAGGGATCTTTCTGTTTTCCTGCTCCCTCTCCTTTCCTCCTTTTCCCTTATTTTCTATCATTGAGGTTCACTGTTCACTGACTTACTTAAGTTCACCCAGCTAGGAAGTATCTGAGTCCCAGGACCACCTATCTACAGGCTTGGCTCTCAAACCACTGAACCACCCAGCTGATCCTTTTTTTTTTTTTAGATATTTCTTTAGGGATTTTGATCAGTGCTCTTGGGTGTTAGGTGTGAATTCTTTATTTCCTTGAACTTTATAGTATAGTGTTTACTGTATTATTGTTTACACCAGTGGTTCTCAACCTTTCTAATGCCATGACCCTGCAATACAGTTCCTCATGTTGCAGCGACCCCAAACCAAAAAATTATTTTGTTGGCTACTTCAAAACTGTAAATTTGCTACAGTTATGATTAGAAATGTAAATACCTGATATGCATTATGTATTCTCATTGCTACAAATTGAGAGGTTGAGAACCACTGGTTTACACAATAGTACACTTTAGACATGCAGAGGAATAAGTAGAAATGTACATGGTCCCATACAATGTTATTTAGAATGTCTTGAAGTCATAAATGACTTAGCAGAATGATACTGGATAAGTTTGCTGTCCTTCCGGCTCCATGTTATGGAGATAATGCTTCTGGGACAATTTAATATATAATTGAGACAGAAAGCATAACCTTCAGCCTAGACAAAAGAAATTTAATTTGAATGTTCATTGAGAATCATAAGCAGTAAGAAAGGGCCGTTGAGGTTAAGTGACTTGCCCAGGGTCACACAACTAGGAAGTGTCTGAGGGAAAATTTGAATCCAGGACCTCCTGTTTCCAGGCCTGGCTCTCCATCCATTGAGACAGACTTAATATATAATTCTCAGCAAATAATTTGTAAAAAGTGCAGTGTTGATAACTGCTTCACATTTCTGCATGTGGTCCTTAGGAAACAAAAGATCTTCATAGCCATTAAAGATAAAGATTGTGGAAAGTTATTGTGGGATGGGATGGATAAATTATAAAGAGCTGTTAGATATGTGTCATGGATCTTGAATGTTCCTCTTAAGAATAAGTATTCTGCTTCTCTACAGATAAGTGCAATGGATGCATCTCCACGCAATATTTCTCCTGGTCTTCAGAATGGAGAAAAAGGTTTGTCTTTTAACCTGAAGGTCTTCTGTTACCTTCCTCATTTAATTCTTAGAAAACAAGGGCTTTTAAAATAGTCATTATAATTCTTATCTTACTTCTGAAATCAGTGATTGTGTGTTTCATTTCTAGAACATTCATTACACTATTAGCTTTGAAGAATCATATATTAGCTGCAGGAAGATTAAAGCATTACAAATAGGGAATCAGAAGAGTAAATTGCAGTTTATTTAACTTCTAGTTATAGAGTAGACTCAGGTTTCAGTGTAAACTGCAAATTTGGTTCATTTTTTTGGTAACTAAAATTTTTATTAGCTTAATTAAGCCTTTGAAATGGTATTATTTAGAAATCAGTTTTCAAAGAAAATGTCTGGATTTGGAGCAGTACATCTTAGTTATGATTATGTGAGATTTTTATAAAAATTTTTTGAGGTTATTTTTTGTTAGAAAATAATCATTTTTGTATTTTTTATTGCATTATTTAGAGTAAAGGAAAGTTGCATTTTGGAAGGCAGTGAGAGCATTCAAGAGCACATTAGATTAGGAGTTTTGTAATGAATGAACTATGATCTTCAGTGAGTTAATTAAAAATGGAAGCTCGCATTATCAGGAAAATCTATAAATGGTATTTTTTGCTTTTAGTTTAAAATAATCTCAGATTCAAAGAAACTTGTTTTCCATTTAAAAACACCAGATAAAAATAGAATCATCAGAGATTTAGAACCCAGACACCAATAATAAAAATTGAGATGTTGAAAAAGCTTGTCAAAATTTGTTTTTACTTTTCTTCAGAAGATCGATTCTTAACAACCTTATCAAGTCAGAGTTCCACAAATTCCACACATCTCCAGCTGCCTACTCCTCCTGAAGTCCTGTCTGAGCAGCTGATGGGAGGGGCTTCTGAAGCAGATACCACTAGTAGCTCAGAAGGTAGAGTTAAATAATTTTGTATGATATGATGCCTTATCCTTTTTCTTTCTCAAATCATGGATTATTTCAAGCTATACCATTCAACTTTATTTATTGATATATACAACATAGAAGACAATTTATGAAGAAATCCAAGATTGGGACTATACATTTCATATGTGCCTGTAGAATACTAGATATACATGGCGTATTCTTTTTCATTTCAGATGTATTTGATGGACATTTGTTGGGATCTTCAGATAGCCAAGTGAAGGAAAAATCAACAATGAAGGCTATATTTGCAAATTTGCTTCCAGGAAATAGCTATAATCCTATCCCTTTTCCTTTGTGAGTATTACTCCAATTCAGATTCCTTATAATAAGGATTTTTTTATTAGTCTATGGTTTGTTTTATTTTAAAATGTTCATATCCTTTCCCCAGAAGTATTACTCTCATATAGTATATTTAATTTAGATTACCATACATCTGATTGATTGTATTAGTTTGTGATAAGAGAACATTTATTCCCCTGAGATAGCATTATCATTTGTACATTGTTTTTGGAGTTGGCTAGTTGGGCTGGTTTACACTTATTGCTTGAATGATTGGTTCTGAAAAACTTGAAAACTTTTTTCAGTATATGGACAAATGAACTTTAAAAATATTTACTTTGATATTTGCTACTTTTTAAATAAAAATACTATATTACCATGCCAGTACATTTGTATTTCCTGTAAGGATTATTAGTGTAGTTGAGAATTGAGTGTATATGATGAAATGTATACAACTGGAATTTAATTTTTGGTGGCGTATTATTACTTAGATACAACAAGTAATAATATTTAACTAATTCCACTTAACTGACTGTCCTAGGCCCTAGAGATACCAAAGAAAAAAATTGTAACTTCTTCCTTTAAGTAATTAAGATAGGTGTTTTTACTTTGGGTAATGTGCATTTTAAGAATTGAGAAAATAGTGGCAAATTATAAGGTATCTGTATTTTGATATATTGGTGCTACAAAATTAGAATTTGAACCCCAGGACTCTAAATCACAGCTTCCCATGTTCCTTCTCATGTTACTCCCTTACATTTTGGAGATAAAGTTTGTGTGTGACCTAGTTCCTCTCTTTTTCCCTGTGAACATGGCTAGGAAAACTTTTCTTTAGTCAGGCTTTTACTTTTGTCTTTTTATTTCTTCTACTTCAAGTGATTATTAATAAATCTTATAAAATATACTACTTGGGAGTTATTGAATATTAATTTAAATCTTATAGTACAATTTTTGAAGTTGGGTTGTTTCTGACATATGATTTTATTGGTCTAAGAATTCCTCCTGATGAAGAAACTTCCTCTCCCAGTGTAGGTTATCAGCTATCCAGCTTCTAAGAGTCTTAGAGAGTTGCCTTTGGCAATAAGAGGTTAAATGACTGGCTCATACAGGCAGTAGGTACCAAAGGCTAAACTTGAATCCAGGTCTCTGACTCCAAGGCTGACTCTTTTCACTGCACTATACAACCTTTATTGATTATATAGCTGCTTCTGCTTAAAATGCTGATTACCTAGGTATTGCATGTGTTCTTAAGTGTTGTACTTCATATATGAATATGAGGCTGCTGATACCATTAGTGGAAGTGTCTTTCATTGGAACACTTGTTTTCCTTGAGCCATTTGTACTTTTGCCTAGTCTCTCTGCCTTTGTATAATTGCTGGCCTAGATAAAAACTTTAATATTGACAGTCTAACAAAGTATTTTCTGTGTGAAACTGATGGACTCTGTGTGAGAATCCAACATTGGGTCCTGGTACCATGCGTATATGCAACTAAAAAGAAATACCTATTAATATTTCTTTTTCTACATTGCATCTAACAAAATTTTTTCTTGCTAGAGAAGGTAATAACATTTTTGTAGGATGCTTTGCTATTTTTTCTTTCCTTTTTCTTTGTTGTATAACAACTTTTTTTCTTTTTAAACCTTTACCTTTCATCTTCAATACCAAGTATTGGTTCTAAGGCAGAAGGAGCAGTAGGAGCTAGGCATTGGTAGTTAAGTGACTTACTCAGGATTGCACTCCTAGGAAATGTCTGAGTCCAGAACCTAGGACCTTTTGTCTAGAGGCCTCATGGCTCTCAATCCATTGAGCCATCTAGTTGCCCTCATATAACACCACAACTTTTGGCTTAAATTGAATCACCTTATCTTTTTGTTTCTGATTACCTTCTTTGTAATATGCTTTCTAGCACATAAATACTGGATTGTTTTAGGCATATAATATTTTGCATTTCTGATATTAGAGCTTTTTTTCAAGTTTACCATAAAACAAATCGTGTGGGGAATATATGTTTTATTGTCCATCTTCATTGATACAAACACTAACGCATGTGGCAAAGGGCTTATTTTTGTTGGGGAAATGACTGTTTCAGCATTTCTTGATCCATGCCTATCTCACCACTTTAAAAAAGTTAGTTGAATTTGTAGTAGCTCACCAGAAGATTCCATTTGTAGTTAGTAGTGTTTAGGTAAGTTACAGTTACTTAGGTACTTTTGACAAGTTACATATTTGGTGTTTTGAAACAAGATCATGATTGAAAAATTTATGTAGCCAAATATTTATTTATTGTTTATGCAAATACTCTTTATTATTGTTCCTCTATTATTTTTACCTTTTTTTCTGTTTAGTGATCCAGATAAACACTATTTAATGTATGAACATGAACGTGTACCCATTGCAGTCTGTGAGAAGGAACCCAGCTCCATTATTGCTTTTGCTCTCAGGTATTTGATTTTTCAGGTATTATTCTTAAAATCATTCACTTATACTTATAGCTGTAGTTTTTACCTTGAACTTGTTTTTTAAAAAATGTTTTGATAATAGTATTTCAGTGTAATTGTTTCCATTTATATTCCTGTGTATTTTATGCATTTAAAAACATTTTTTGGAAAAGGTCCATGACCTCCCAAAAGTTAAGAACCTCTGATTTTAAAATCTAAAAGCAATATCATTAATTATAAATAAGTAAACTTAAGCTTTTTAGGATGTATTCATATAATTGAAATATATTTTTAAAAGTAATCTGGCAATTGCTATCAATCCTCTAGATATGGAGTCTAGGATAATTTTTTAACCTAGTGATGACTAACCAAGCTAATTAGAGATCCATCCCTCTCATACTTTGTATTATCTACTTCCTTATCACCTTATGCCATAGATGCCTTCTGATAATGAGACATTTCAAAACCCCTTTCTTAAAGTTATAATATGCCATACAATTAATTGTTTCTCGATTTCCCCTACCCTGTGCTTTCCTAGCAGCCTCACTTAGCAAGTTGAGTTTTTTGGCCTAGTGCATATTTTGTTCCAAGATATGTCTCATTGGCAATAAGTAGCCCTTGGTATTTTCCTGCCTTTCAAAAAGATTAGCAATTTTTAATGCTTTTGAGGCACTTTTTGGTTTTTCATTTATATATTATGTCTAGACATTTATTTTTCAATTGTTAATATTAAATATTGTTGACCTGAGATTCAGAATAAATAAATCCTGAGGAGTTAGGTTCTATAAATTGTGTCTTTAATTGGATGATGAACACATCACGACACCCACAGTTACTTCTACACCGAGTACCCAACCCTTGTTTTAGCACATAGGGGAAGGAAAAATGGAATACAGAACTAGGTAAATGACAATAGAGTACAAAAAATGATTGGTTACAGAATTGAGGTGCAAGGAGCGACATGATGGGTTAGAAGTTTGGTAGTTGAGGCTAGCAGTGTACCACCTATCCTTTTTAGTAGAACTGAGAAGAGCTCAGTTGTTGGAGTTCATGTGCCAGGTAGCAGCCCAGACTTTTGTATAGCAAAACAGACATTCTTAAAAGATGGGTTGGTGGCCAAAGATGCCAGACTTTCCCTTTCCACAAACATTTCTTGTTCAGGAAAAGATCAGTGGTTAGCAGGATTCTAAACTTAACCCATTACAGAGCAGCTGAACTATGAACTAAGTTTTAGAAACATAAAGCCATAACTTAACCAATTATAGGAAATAGATAAAAGCAAGTCTATGGTTCTCATCTTAAGTCCTATCATTAGTCATTCCAAGACTTCTAAAAATAGGAATCCTGTCAGGAGAGTGGCAGGATTAAGTTTATTTTGACAACATTATTGCTATGACGGAGCCAAAATTGACTTTTTAATTTTAAATTGTTTTTCAGTGGGAAGGCATTTGCCTTTTGGAAGGTAGTATTCTTATAAGCACTGATGAGCCTTTAAACATTAATAGACAAGAAATCTAAAAAAAAAATTGCTGAGCAAATAATATCCTTTGGCCTTCCAAGGAACAGGTTTTCCAGGTTAGATATTACTTTAAAGCAATGCTTTAATTACTTAAAAATGAATTGTATCTTAAATCTGTTTTTGAGGGTATGAATATAGAAATATATTCTTCACTTTGAAGGTTAATGACTAAGCATTTGTAATCAGTTATTCTTATGGAGGTAGAGGAAGTTATGGATAATTATATGAAAGATTACCTTTTCCTCAGGCTTAAGATTTCTTTAGGCAACAAGATGAACTTAAAAAAAAAATCCTTATCTTCCATCTTTGAATCAATATTGTGTTTTGGTTCCCAGGCAGAAGAGCAAAAGGGCTAGGCAATGGGAGTTAAGTGACTTGCCCAGGGTCACATAGCTAGGAAATGTCTGAGGTCATATTTGAGCTCAGGATCTCCCATTGGTAGGCATGTCTGTAAGATTTAAAATTGGTGAAGCTTGTAAACTGTAATAATTAAAATAGTTGTGGGTCATAAATTGTAAGTAGTTAAAAGAGTTAAGGGTATAAACTGTTATATTTAAAATGGTTGATGTTGTAAACTGTAGTGAGTTAAAATGGTGGAAGATACAAATTATGCTAGATATAAGAGAGGGTGAGTAAATTGTGACCGCAGAAAATATGTTTCACTACAGTGTCTTGGTTTTTAAATCAAATATAAGGTGGTTGCCAGGGAAATATTCCCAATTATTCAATATGCCCAAGTCAACTGGGTTTTATAGAGAATTTAATTAATAATACAATGAGTAATCAAAGAAAGAGAGAAAGAGAGAAAAAGGAAATAAGTATGAAGGGCCTTAAACCAACATGGTTTAAGACCAACGAGTTTAAGACCAAGACCAATGAGTCTTAAGAGAGAGAGATCAGTCAGTTAGTCTTTTTATCACTCACCACAAGGTCTGTCTAAGCAAGGATTCTAGGGACACCAGGCCAGCTCTATCTCAGCTGATTTCACCAGAGAGAGTTCCAGCCAGAGTCCTCCTCAAAGAGAGATCCAGCCATAGACTGTTTCAAAGGGCCTCTCTCCAGAGCCTCCAGAGGGACAGAGTCCCCTCAGAGGAGCTCCGTCGAGACCTCCTTAGAGATTGTCCTCCAAGAGCTTCCCTTCTCCAGAGCCTCTCTCAAGAGATTCTTCCCAAGCGATCCTCATAAGAGCTTTCTCCAAAAGGATTGTCTTCTAGGATCTATCTCCAAGGATCCAAGGATCTCCAAGCCTCTCCAAGCCTCCAAGGATCCCTTGCTCAAGAGATTCCTTTTCTTATATAGGAGGTTTTTTCCTATGTCACCTCCCCTAAGTTCTTCCATCTACCAATCACCGTAGATGTTTTCTAAAAGACAGCCCATCTGAATTCCTGCTAAGTCGACTAACCTCCTCATTAAATCTGAACCAGAGAAAATGCTGCTGTGTCGACTAATCCCCTCAGTAAGTCTGAACCAGAGAAAACACAGCTGAGTCGACTAATGTCATTAAGAGAAAACTTGCCGGACCCTTTTAGGTACCTAGCATCCCATTGTATCAATTCTAAAAAAACAGGCATGGCTCAAAGAACTCCTTGCCTTATTATAAGCATGGGTCCAAGTACTTTAACTGTTCAGCAAGGAGTTTTCTCCCCTAAAGCAGTCTTAAGTACTGGTGGAGTAGAGGTCCTCCCATTTCTGATCCTGGCGAGTTCTCACATCAAAATGGGGAATGTTTCCAGTAGGGAATTTGTTCCAATGGAGGATTCCTCAATGTGGAAATTTTTAACATTCACAAGTCTGAGAAATTTCAAGATTTACATGTCTCTTAATCTACTAAGCTACCTAACTGCCCCTTGAACTTTCAATTAATTACCATCATTTCTTTATCAATAATGGGTTGCTTTTCTTTATTGTTTTAGTTCTCTGAAAATGGATAAGTTTAATAAAACTGGAGAGCCAAATGAAATTAATAGAGAGATTGCATTAGAGAATTCTCAAGATACCTTCTAGCTCTTCCATTCTCTGTTGTGATTCTAAATATTCTGAATATTTTAAAATTTCTTTCTTTAAGTTGTAAGGAGTACAAAAATGCCTTAGATGAATTATCTAAAGTGTCTCTACGGAATACCACTGAGGAAGTGCTGCAAGCAAGCAGGTTTGTGTAATTCATAGATACTTTATAGATTGTAATTCTCTTGTAATTTTTTTCTAAAAATAGCACTGCTTTTTATTTTTGTGACTATTATAATAGTTTTGAAGTTATAGATATGATCTCACTTATTTTGACCATTATTTGATAAAACAAAATTCAAATATAACAAATGATTCCAAATAACCTCTTGGAGCATGGTATAGTGAATTTTTACCAATAATTGTATAATTATTTTGTCTGCAGGATTTTGAAACTCCCACTTTTAATTTAAAAATAAAGCACTTGTTAAATGTTTTATCATGCTATAGTAATTTATTTCTTGGTGTATGAACATAGAAAAGTACAGAATATAAAAAATAGAAAAAAAGATATTTTCTGTAAGAATTTGAGGAACTTTTTGGGAACATGATTCTTTGGTCCTAGGTTCATCCACTGAAACACTCAGACTCAGTATTGCTGGTATCATTAAAATTCATTTGATACCTCAAAAAAATAAAAGATTTAATTTCACTTAATAATAGCATATTTTAAAATAGGAAATAATTTATTTCTGTGATAAGGTTACTAAAAGGCAAACCTAATTTATTTCCCCCTAAGCTGAGAATTTCTTTAAGCCATCCTAGGTTATACCTACCTAATCACTAATTTTAATAAATTAGATTTACTTAATACAGTTTACCTAATTGAGGTGAAAGATTTTGTTTTTCTCATTAACTCAAGATTCACTGAATGAACTTAGTTCATTCAGGAAGAATATGAGGAAGGGAAACTAGTCCCTGAAACAGTGTGAGGTAAAATTTTAACTGAATTCCAATCTTTATGTCTTGAGCAATATTATTATTTTTTAAAAAATTGGTTGCTTATCACTTTATTTCCTTCCCACTGCTGAAAAATCCTTGCAACATTTAACATTTCACCAGATCCTCAAGTTTGCCACCTCTCCAGAGTTCCCCCAAGGCCTGCCTTCCTTGAAAAATGATTGTGTGTCCAAAATAATTCAGTGGCCCATTTTCTGGAGATATCCCAACTTAGCTGGGTTGGGCCTTGGATATCAGATACAGTTATCAGGCTGTTTCAAGCATAGTAGAACATGTCAGAACTTTTGATCCACTGGAATCTCTTTAACAATCTTTGGCCACTGTGGGCCAGAATGAAGTGTCCAACTAGGGTTTTCATGGTTATAACTAAAATGTTAGCCAAGGGGGGCAGCTGGGTAGCTCAGTGGATTGAGAGCCAGGCCTAGAGACTGGAGGTCCTATCCTAGGTTCAAATCTGGCCTCAGACACTTCCTAGCTGTGTGATCCTGGGCAAGTCACTTAACCCCCATTGCCTAGTCCTTACCACTCTTCTGCCTTGGAACCAATATACTGTGTTGATTCCAAGACAGAAAGTAAGGGTTTAAAAAAACAAACAAACATTATCCAAGAAAAAAGTTCTTGATTCTGAGATTAAAAATTGGGTCTGAGGAGCAAACCACTTATTATTTAATTTTGCTTTATTTTCCCTTTTTGTTAATAAAAAAAAAGTGTTTTCTATTTCTGTAAGCCATAAATTAAATGTATAAATAAATGCATAAAACCTGTTTCTCCTTGATAATTCAGTAATTTGGACAGCAGACCCAAGACTAGCAGCCCAGTCAGATTACCTGATGCTGGGGGACCAGCAAGTCGACCAGTGGAAGCTGAACCTCAGCCACGTAAGATTGTTCAGCTGTGGTACTTGTTAGTACTGATAGCTGGCTTTAGATCATTATTCTGAGTGCAGTAAGGTGTGTGTTGGTGGGTGTTGGTGAAAAAGAAATGACATCAAAAAACAACTTACTTCTTTTGGTTTTTAGCTTTGAAATTTTACTCTATTAAAAAAAAAAAAACCCTTACCTTCTCTTTTAGAACTGATCCTGAGTATCAGTTCCAAGGCAAAAGAGTGGTAAGGTCTATGCAGTGTCTTCTGTTTCTAGGCCTGGTTCTTTATACACTGAGTAACTTAGCTGCCCTTGAAATTTTTACATAGCATCTTTTTTTTTTTGCACGGTTTGTCATTGTCCTGTAAGTTATTGTAGCCTAGCATAGTGTATAGAGAGTAGATTGGTATCAAATACTTGGGCTTGAACCCAGCTGCTCCTGCTTATTACCTTTGTGACCTTTGACAAACCCTTAACTTCTCTGCACTTAATGTCTTTTTTCTGTAAAATAAGAGGGTCAAACTATATATCTATATATCTATACATATCTATCTATATATATATCCTTCTAACTTGAACATCTTTGTTCCCATTATCAAAATGCAAATAGTTAAATTATAACTTTAAATAGCTACGCCTGGGCTATATGCTGTTTAGAGAGGATCTACCTTTGCTAATATGGAACTTTCAACTTATAGTCTCTATTAAAAGTAATTTTTCATGAACCTAAGAAAATAGAAGCTATTTTTCATGAACTTCCTCTTCTCCATGACTATCATAAAACCCCTTGTTTTAATCCTCTGCTCTCTCCTTTAAAGATCCCAGTTTCTTGTCAACATCTCTTCATGTGTCTTGGATCCTATCCCTTCCCATTTCTTCCAATACAGTGACATATCCTTCACCCTCTCCATCTCTCAATCTTCCTTTTCTGCTGCCTACAAATGAGGTCTTCTTCCCTGTCCTATAAAACATTCACTCACCTTGCTATCCCCTCAAGCTGTCATCAGAGTTGCTTATCTCCTTTTCTCCCAGAGTTCTAGAAAAAAGCTAATTATATACACATTCTTTGCTTCTCCCTCCTTACCTCTCATTCTTTTTTTAGCCCTTTGCAATCTGGCTTCTCCAACCTTATTACTAAACTGGAATTTTTTTTCCCCCAAAGTTATTGGTTATCTCCAAATCTGATGTTAAAAGATAAAAAATTTTTTTTAATCTTTTTTTTTTAATCTTTTGATACCAAGCTGTCCTGGCTATTCCCACTTTTGTGACATTACTCTCTCTTATTTCTCCCTGTATAATTATTCCTTCTTAGTCTTCTTTGTCTGGTTTTTTGTCCTTGTATACTTGCTAAATTCTCACTGTGATCCAGTTTTCTGTCTTGGACCCTCTTTTATTTTCCCTTTACATTTATTTGATGACTGCTTCCAAGAGCATATTGTTTGTCTGTGCAGATGACTAACAGATCTGTATGTCTTCCCTAAGCTCCAGTCTCCCCTCACCAGTTACCTGTTGGACCCCTCACTTTGGATGTCTATTTATAATAGGGTGGGTTAAAAGAAGGGTTCAAACTAGCTATATAAATAAATTAAAAGGTTTGTTTAACTAAAGGGAGAAAGGAAGGGAAGGGAATCAGGGACTAACTTACTTTTTAAAAAAAATCCTTACCTTCCATCTTGGAATCAATGCTATATATTGGTTCCAAGGCAGAAGAGTGGTAAGGGCTAGGCAATGGAGGGTAAGTGAGTTGCCCAGGGTCACACATGTAAAAATAGACTCGAATCCAGGACCTCAATCCCCAGAAATCCTTGCTCCACTTCCCCAGAATGCCCTCTAATCTCACTGAATTCTCACCTGGGCCAAGAGCGAGATGGGGTATTTAAACCTGGTTGTGAATAGGCTCAGTCTCTTTTGGACTTTGGTTTTGGAGTAGACGCGTCTCTTTCATGATGTGAGGTTATCTTGTCTAGGCCTCTCTGGCCTAGACATGTGCTTTCTTATTCTATATTTTTTTTAATCCTTAACCTTTAATAAACCTCATAAAAATATAATACTCCTTGCAGAGAGAAACTAATTTCTATCTGCCCAAGTCTTCCCTAAATTTTTAACTGTTACAGTTTTGGCGACCACGATGGGAAGTGTCTGAGGCCAGACTTGAACCTAGGACCTCCCATCTCTATACCTGGCTTTCAATCCACTGAGCTACCCTGCTGCCCCCAACTAACTTACTTCTAACCCACACCAGATATTAAAATCCTAAACTTAATATAATTATACTAAACTAACTAATAAGTTAAAGTTAAGGAAAGATTGTTAGAGGCAAGGACAAAAGGGCCCAAAGAAATCTCACAACACAGGAGTCCTTTCTTTGATAAAGCAGAAATCCCAGTGACAGCTCTGTAGGTCCACAAAGGATTGGAAGGGGAATGATGATTAATCCACACGCTGTCCACCAGTGTGAGGTAATCTCTCATTCAACCACTCCTTCAAGATGGTCCAATTTCCTGGCAACTTCAAAATCTTTTCCTTCAGAGAGAGCCAACTCCACTCCCTCTCTGTCTTCTTCCAGAAAGACAACAGTCAGTCCCAACTGCCTCTCTCCTTCTAGGTCCTCTAGGAATGTTGACCCAGTCCCTGCCCTGAGGGATCTACTTGCTTCTTGCTTTTTGCAAAGCTAATCCTTTACAATACTACAGACACCTTAAGCTCAATGTGTCCCAAATGGAACTCATTATCTTTGCATGCCATCACCAAAACTTCCTTTCCTAATAGTGAAACTGCACCACCTTTCTTCTTTCTAATTATCTAGGTTCTTAATCTCGAGTTTATCTTGTTCTTGCCAAACTGATCATCTTGCCTTTCCTCACATGTGGTGCTCTGTCTCATTTCCTCCTCATCTCTGCCTCTTAGTTTCCCTTGTCTCCTTCAAAACTCAGCTCAGATATTCCCTACTACATAAAACCTTTTCCTCATCTTCCTCACCCCCTATGCTTGTATTCTTCTTCCCTAATCTGTTGCATTTTCTTTTTTTTTTAGTTTCTGCAGAGATTTTAAAAAATTATATATTTTTTTCCAATTATATTGGGTTTATTTTCTGTTTATTTAATTTATACTTAACATCTGCACACATTTTATCCCTGGGATGTGGAAGTTTCTGGGGAACAAGGACTATTTCATTCCCAGCACAATGCCTGGCATATAGTAGTTGCTAAGTAAAGGCTTATTGATTTATCTGAGTTGTACAGATTCCTCTTATTTCCCAGTCTTATACCTCCTTCCTTTTTTGAAAAGTGATTTTAAAGCTTAGTCATACAATACTGCCAAAATCTCCTAAAGCTATGGAATTTAAAGAACCTGTTTTCACTTATGTAAAAAATTTTGTCATCATACTGTTTGCAACGATTTTTTTTTTCTTGTATAACTATGAACTCTTCACAAAGTTTTTAATTTGTATGGATTTCTAAAGAACAAATGATAATGAAATCACATATTAACAGCAAGCATATCACAAAGCTCACAACCAGCAATAGCTAGTGCTAGAATAAAAATGAGACCCATTTGTATTTGTGCCTTGAATACTAAACACATGATAGAAACAAACCCTGATTTTTACCACTTTTCAGAAAGAAAAGGCTTTATAAAAGATCACTGATAATATTAAGATTCATACTTTATAATTAAATCAACTCAATTCCTTTAGGAGTTTTAAAAACTATTTGTCAATTGTATTATTTATAGTTCTGGCTTAACCTTTATATACTTACTGGATGACATAAATTAAGTGTTTTCACTGTGTTGGTTCTTGGGAATTGCTATTGACAGCATTTTATGGGTCTTGTGGCCTGAAGTAGCTTCTTTTTTTTCATACCTCTAAACCAATGAAAAGAACTTTGGAGGGCACAGCTAACTGACTTACCAGGTCAACGAGGTGTATCAAAACCCCCACAAAACATGAATTTGAGAGTTTCAGTAAAATCAGACTTCTTTGTATAGTGGCTCTTGCCATCCAGAGAATTAATTCAGACATTTCAAGTTCAGTTAATAAGTGTATTTGGAAAATAACATTCACTTCTTTTGTTTTTAGCCAAAAAGGCTTCGGGAGTGTTGTCTTTCTTCCGAGGTGCTGGAGGGAAGAGTCCTGACTTGTCTTCCCAAAAGAAGGAGACTTTACGTGGTGCAGATAGTGCTTACTACCAGGTTGGACAGATGGGCAAAGAAGGGGTAGAGAACCAGGGAATCGAAACTCAAGGTGTGTCAAAGTGGCAAAATGTAACTTATCATAAATTTAAAGGTTTTTCCATTTAGTTATTTTGTTTTACTTGTAGGATGAGAATTATGGGCTTACTCTCATGGTAAGGCTTTAAATTTATAATGTACCTAAAAACTAAGCTTCGCCACAATCTTGAAGTAATGTTGTTTACTTGATAAGATTCACACTTCTCCACCAAATGAATAATATGAGAAAATGTTTTACATGACTGCACATGGAAAATCTATATCAGATTGCTTACAATCTCAGGGAGAGGGAGGGGGTAAGAAGGAGTAATTAAGGGATGGTGGGAAGGAGAGAGATTTTGGGACTCAAAAAACTTAAATGTTAAAAAGTTGTATTTAAATGTGATTGGGGGGAAAATATTATTAAAAAATTTTACATTTGTCTTCTCATACCTTTCTTGCTCAGGAATTCATAGGACAATTTAGAATATTTTTTCCCTTTTGATTTTTTCCCCCTGCCTTACCTATTGAATATATTTTGGGTACAGGACTAGAATAAAAAAAAACCAGACATCTTAAGAATAAATTTGTTGCCATTTTAAAAAACCTAAAATTTAAATTGACTATTCAGCTATCATATTATGGGTTGCTTGTGGCATATACAATAAAAAAATATGACATCCTTCAGCCATTGGTCTGTGCTTTGAAAGTTAAATTTTGAAAAATCAGAAAACACACAAAAAAGTTGTTTATTAGCTGTTTATAAATGGTTAGTAATATTTGCAGTCAATTCAATTCAGCAGAAGTTTACTAAGTGCCTGCTGTGTGCTGTGCATTATATTGGAAGTGGAAGATATAGAGAGAAATAAAACAGTCCTTACCTCAAGTTTATATTTTACAATAGGGAAGGATTACATGCACAGATAAACAGTTAGAAAATATAGACAGGATAATTTCATAGGATCCTGAGGAGAACAGTTAGAACAAGGAGTATCAGGAAAGACTTCCTTAAGGGGTAGCATAAGCCAAACTTTGGAGGAACCTACAGATTCCAAAATATGAGGAGACATCATGAGAACTTTTTGTGCGTGGGAGAAGAAATTATATATTTTAGAGTAAACATTTTTTAAATTAATTTAAACCATTGCCATCTGTCTCACAATCAATACTATGGATAGGTTCTAAGGCAGAAGAGCAGTGTGAGATTTAAAATGGTTGAGGTCTTAAACTGTAGTGAGTTAAAATGGTGGAAGATATAAATTGTGATAGATATACAGGAGGGTGAGTAAATTTGACCGCAGAAAATATGTTTCACTACAGTGTCTTGGTTTTTAAATCAAATATAAGGTGGTCGCCAGGGAAATATTCCCAATTATTCAAATACCCAAGTCAATTGGGTTTTGTAGAGATTTTAATTAACAATACAATGAGTAATCAAAGAGAGAGAGAATAAGAAAGGAATAAGTATGAAGGGCCTCAAGCCAACATGGCCTAGACCTGAGTCTTAAGAGAGAAATCAGTCAGTCAGTCTTTTAACACTCACCACAAGGTCTGACTAAACAAGGATTCTAGTGACATCAGGCCAGCTCCATCTCAGCTGACTTCACCAGAGAGAGCTCCCAAGCGATCCTCATCAGAGATCCTCCAAAAGGATTTCTCCAAAAGGATATCCCCTCAAGAGATTCTGCTTTTTCTTATATAGGGGTTTTTCTCCCATGTCACCTCCCCTAAGTCCCTACATCTACCAATCACTGTAGATGCTTTCCAAAGGACTGCCCATCTAAATTCTTGCTAAGTCGACCAATCTCAGTAAGTCTGAATCAGAAAAAATGCTGCTGTGTCGACCAAGATCCTCAGTAAGTCTGAAGGAGAGAAAACACAGCTGAGTCAACTAATCTCATCTAAGAGAAAAATTGCCCGACCCTTTTAGGTACCTAGCATCCCATTGTATCAATTCTAAAAACAGGCCTGGCTCAAAGAACTTCTTGCCCCACCATAAGCATGGATCCAAGTACTTTCTTTGTTTAGCAAGGAGTTTTTTCCCCTAAAGCAGTCTTAAGTATGGTTGGAGTAGAGGTCCTCCCATTTCTGATCCTGGCGAGTTCTCATATCAAAATGGGGAATATTTCTTAGTAGGGAATTTGTTCCAATTAAGAATTCCCTGATGGGGAAATTTTTAACATTCACAAGTCTGAGAGATTTCAAGATTTACAGCAGTGAGGGGTAGGCAATGGGGGTTAAGTGACTTGTCCAGGGTCACAGAGCTAGGAAGTTTTTTGAGTCCAGATTTTAACCCAGGACCTCCTGTCTTTCAACCCACTGAGCCACCTCACTGGCCCCACAAGGGAATCTTATGAGAAAGACTGACCTCTACTTCATTGCAAGTTGGATAGAATTTGTATTTTAGCTAGAAATTTAATTGAACTTAAATAATTTCAATTGGTTTGTTTCTTTAAATAAAAGCTGAGAAGAGTAAGTTGTTTCTAAGGTTGAAAACCATATTTTGTTTTTGTATTGTTTAATTCTGAAAATTAATTAGCATCTAATATGAAAATTATCTTATTCATTCCTAAAATATTTTAATTTTTTAGATGAAATAGATGGAGGAGAGACCCCAAAAAAACCACTTGCAAATCCTCATGTGGAGCTTCGTAAGTATAGAATTGTTTAGGGTTACTTTTGAGGAAAGGAATTGTATTTGTACAAATTGGCATCTCTTCTAGGGCTTCTAGCTTCAAAATGTGGTGATAAAATAGGTATCTGAGTGTGTGCAAGCTGGCATGAAACTTTTTAAAAAGGAAACTATAGGCAGGAACATTATATATGGTAGGATTTGTATCTAGATTTTACATCAGTAATTTAAATCCATAGTCTCTTGCCTTAAGAAATCGTTAGGAGTCCAGATCAAATTGTACAATGTATGTGGGTTTTAAAATAAGACCCAAGAACCATTGAAAAAAAAAGGGCAATTGGTTCTTGACTTTGCTTTTTTCTTAATTTATTTGAACATATGTGACTTGCCATTCATAAAGTGTTATTTTTTCTGAACATTTTCTGGACGGAACTATGGTAGTGCTCTGGAGAATGGTCTTAACATTGAAAATGTCATTTTGCTTAGGGCTATGGGAAAAAAAACCAATTTGTTGTGGTTTTTGAAAGCAAATGTCTTGTTTTTGTTTTATGAAGTTTTCTTCCCTCTTTTGTGTTTGTTCATAGAATTTTCTGATGCTAATGCCAAGTTCTACTGCCGACTCTATTATGCTGGAGAGTTTCATAAGATGCGTGAAGTAATCTTGGGGAGCACTGAAGAAGATTTTATCCGTTCCCTTTCTCACTCTTTGCCCTGGCAAGCCAGGGGTGGAAAATCAGGGGCTGCATTTTATGTGACTGAAGGTAAGTTAGCCATTTACTTGGTAGATAGAGTTTATTATATTTAGATATACAACTAGGAGAAAACTTTGATTTGACTCTTTAAGACTAGCCTTTTATCCACTAAGACCTCTTAGTTAAATATAGGTTTTCATATATCATTTTAATATTCTTTCTAGGCCTCTAGTTTAAAAAATAGTATTCTGATTATAAATTTTCTCAGTATATTTTAGATAACAGTTGAGTTCAGAGAAATTTTATGTAAATATAGGAATAGTGTATGTATATATGTTCACACATCCTTATACATTCACATGGGATCAGTATTTTAGCAGATGGGACCCTTACCTCTGGGTGATCTGGCTTATATAAATGGTCTGAGAGAGAGAGAGAGAGAGAGAGAGAGAGAGAGAGAGAGAGAGAGAGAGAGAGAGAGAGAGAGAGAGAGAGAGAGAGAGAGAGAGTCTTTGTGAACATTTGAAATTGAAACTTTTCAGATGACAGATTCATTCTGAAGCAGATGCCTCGCCTGGAGGTCCAGTCTTTCCTTGACTTTGCACCGCATTACTTCACTTATATTACCAATGCTGTTCAGCAAAAGGTAGGACCAAAACAGACTTCGTTTGAATATTTCTCTATGGTTTCCCCATTTTCCCCATTGCCCGCCCCTCCCTCCCCCATCCCCAACATTTGGAGCCTTAAATCAAAAGGGACACATTTCTAGAGATGAAAAATCTCAATTCTGTCCTGGATAAGTTGTGCTCAAATCCATCACTTACTGATAGTGTGACATCAGATATGTCCAGTTCCCTACACCTCTGGGCTTCAAGTTCTCACCTGTAAAATGGGGCTAACAGTTTTTCTGCTTATTTGCTTCAGGGGGTGAGTATGTGGATCAAATGAGGCAGTATAGCTTTCAACCCACCCAGGCCACCATCTTGTCATCTGCCCTTCTTGCATGGAGTGGGGCAGTCTATTCTCCTATACCTAGATTCTATGTCCTAGAATAAATGCTCTTTGAAAATATGCACAATTTTGCTTTTTTGTATTTGTATCACCTGAATACTGCTTGGTGTGTGTATACACACACACACACACATAAATAAATAAATAAAACAAGAGTTTACTAAATCTTTTTCATTCATTCATTGCATATTACAAAAGAAAAGGTAAACTCTCAAATAGTATATAAATGTTAGCAGCTCCTTTTTTCCTTAAATACATGAATCCTGGATCTCATTGATATTTCCTCTATTTCCTCCAGTTCAAATTGAATTCCATCCATGCCTTCTCATCCTTTGTGATTCTACATTCTCCTTTATATCTTCCACAAAGTTTCTACTTGATGTGCCAGAAGCCTTGTTATATAGACTTTTTAACATTGTGCAGACATTAATGCAGCACGTGGACTATTCGTTATCTTTCTTCCTTTGAAAAAATATAATTCTTGCTTTGAAAAATTTCTCAACGCATTCAGATAGGATCAAATTGCTATATTTAAACAACCTAGCATTTTATTATTATTACTATAATTCATATAATACATTATATAATCTTGAGTTCTTAGGCTATTTAACTTGTCAGTTATACTTGAGCACAATTTGGGGGCTGTTATAGCACTAAAATTTATCCACTTTTCTATTTCTTTTGATTGTGTGTTCCTTTGAATGATTCTTTCTTGATTAGAGACCCACAGCATTGGCCAAAATTCTTGGGGTTTACCGAATTGGTTATAAGAACTCCCAGAATAATACTGAGAAGAAGCTGGATCTCTTGGTCATGGAGAATCTTTTCTATGGGAGAAAGATGGCTCAGGTAAAGTATTTTGGATTATATAAAACAGTCTGCTTTGTACCTTTCTACAGCAACCTAAATATAGTAAATGGTAATAAAATTTTTATGTGAAGCAGCCCAGTAAGAAGACAACTGGTCAATTTTACACTTTGTATGTGTGTGATATCTATTTATGATAATTTAATAGAGAAACTTTTGAACTTCTAAACCTCCAAGGAAATATCACATGGTTGAGAAAAAGTCCTACAATTTAATATAATTCATGACCAGGAAATTGATCACATATTTTAGGTGTCATTACAAAGTTATTTAGTACTAAATATATGGAGATGTTTCACTTTTTTTTAATCCATTTACTGTGTGTCTTAGAATTGATGCTCTGTAAGGTTAGGAGTAACCATTTGAATTTAAATGACTTGTCATGGGTCACATAGCTAGGAAGTATCTGAGGCCAGATTTGAACTAAGGGCTTTCCAACACTCCAGACTTGGTGCTTTATCCACTGTACTACCTATCTGCCCCCTATAAGAAACTCTTGATGTGGAAACTCCTTCTTTTATCATAAATATGCAACTTTTTTGACTTGCCCAGGGTTACATAGCCATTATGTGTCATAGTCAGAACTTGGACCCAGGTCTAACTGTCTATACTATGCCATGTTTCTCACATTTTTATGATATTACTTGACAGTTGCTACAAGATATGATTAAATATCAACTTCAAAGCTTTTTAGTGAACTAGAATTCTTCTTTTTTAATCAGGTTTTTGATCTGAAGGGCTCTCTTAGGAACCGAAATGTGAAAACAGACACGGGGAAAGAGAGCTGTGATGTTGTTCTACTGGATGAAAATCTATTAAAGATGGTTCGCGATAACCCTCTGTATATCCGTTCTCATTGCAAAGCTGTGCTGAGAGCCTCTATCCATAGTGACTCCCATTTTCTATCAAGCCATCTCATTATAGATTATTCTTTACTGGTAGGACGAGATGATACCAGCAATGAACTAGTAGTTGGAATTATTGGTAAGTAAAAATATGAAGTTTGCTTTTATTAATATAATAAAAATTGAAATGGAATACTATAGATGTTGGTGAACCTTTTGAGTTTGAGTATGCAGAGGGCAAATTCAAGCTGTCTGCTCCTCCCATTACAGGAGAGAGTTGAGGGAGAAAGTGCCTGTTTTCCTTTGGGCAGCTGTACTGAGGGGCTGGGCATGCAGAAAATGTCCTCAGGCTCTGGGAAGAGGGGGAATGGAAGAGCTCCAGTGCCAGCTGTGCATGTGTGCCAAGGCTTTGCCAATGGGGCTATAGATTATCACTGAACTGATTTATTGATTAATTAATAACTGAATCATAATATCTTGCTGACTTTTCCCCCCCAAATTTCTTCGTTGTCTCCTCACCTTTCCCGTACCCGACATGCAATTCCACTGGATTTTACATGTGTCCTTGATAAGAACCTATTTCCATGTTGTTGATGTTTGCACTAGGATGTTCATTTAGAGTCTACATCCCCAATCATATCCCCCTCAACCCATGTAATCAAGCAGTTGTTTATCTTTGGTGTTTCTACTCCCATAGTTTTTCCTCTGAATGTGGATAGAGTTCCCTATCCCTCTGGGTTGTTCAGGATCACTGCATTGCCACTAATGGAGAAGTCCATTACATTCGATTGTACCACAGTGTATCAGTCTCTGTGTACAATGTTCTCCAGCTTCTGCTCCTTTCACTCTGCATCAATTCCTAAAGGTCATTCTAGTTCACATGGAATTCCTCCAATTTATTATTCCTTTGAGCACAATAGTATTCCATCACCAACATATACCACAATTTGTTCAGGCATTCCCCAATTAAAGGGCATCCCCTCATTTTCCAATTTTTGGCCACCACAAAGAGCGCAGCTATGAATATTCTTGTACAAGTCTTTTTCCTTATCTCTTTGGGGTAAAAACCCAGCAATGCTATAGCTGGATCAAAGGGCAGACAGTCTTTTATCACCCTTTGGGCATAGTTCCAAATTGCCCTCCAGAATGGGTGGATCAATTCACAACTCCACCAGCAATGCATTAATGTCTGGATTTTGCCACATCCCCTCCAGCATTCATTACTTTCCATTGCTGTCATTTTGGCCAGTCTGCTATGTGTGAGGTAATACCTCAGAGTTGTTTTGATTTGCATTTAGAACACTTTTTCAAGTGCTTATTAATAGTTTTGATTTCTTTAACTGAAAATTGCCTATTCATGTCCCTTGACCATTTATCAATTGGAGAATGGCTTGATTTTTTGTACTATTGATTTAGCTCTTTGTAAATTTGAGTAATTAGACCTTTGTCAGAGGTTTTTGTTATGAAGATTGATTCCCAATTTGTTGCTTCCCTTCTAATTTTGGTTGCATTGATTTTGTTTGTACAAAGACCATTTTAATTTAACAGAATCAAAATTATTTATTTTACATTTTGTGATTTTTTTCTATCTTGCTTGGTTTTAAAATCTTTCCTTTCCCAAAGATCTGACATGTATACTATTCTGTGTTCACCTAATTTACTTATAGTTTCTTTTATATTCGAGTCATTCACCCATTCTGAGTTTATCTTGGTGTAGGGTCTGAGATGTTGATCCAAATCTAATCTCTCTGATACGGTCTTCCAATTTTCCCAGCAGATTTTACCAAATAGTGGGTTTTTGTCCTCAAAACTGGATTCTTTGGACTTATCATAGACTGTCTTGCTGAGGTCACTTACCCCAAGTCTATTCCACTGATCCTCCTTTCTGTCTCTTAGCCAGTACCATATTGTTTTGATGACCACTCCTTGGAAATATATAGAAATACTGATGACTTATGTGGGTTTATTTTGTATCCTGCAACTTTGCTAAAGTTGTTGATTATTTTGACTAGCTTTCTAGTTGATTCTCTAGTATTCTTTAAGGAGACCATCCTATCATCTTCAAAGAGTGATAGTTTGGTCTTCTCATTGCCAATTTTAATATCTTCAATTTCTTTTTCTTCTCTAATTGCTACTGCTAGTGTTTCTAGTACAATGTTAAATAATAGAGGTGATAATGGGCATCCTTGTTTCACTCCTGATCTTATTGGGAAAGCATCTAGTTTATCCCCATTGCAGATGATGTTTGCTGATGATTTTAGATATATATTGTTTATTATTTTTAGGCAAGGCCCTTCTATTCCTATGCTTTCTCATGTTTTCATTAGGAATGAATGTTGTATTTTGTCAAAGGCTTTTCCTGCATCTATTGAGATAATCATGACATTTTTTTCAGTTTGTTTATTAATATAGTCAGTTATGTGGATGGCCTTCCTAATATTGAATCATCCTTGCATTCCTAATATAAATCCTACCTGGTCATAATGAGTAACCCTTGTGATCACTTGCTGGAGTCTTTTTGCTAGTATCCAATTTAAGATTTTTGCATCTATGTTCATTAAGGAGATTGGTCTGTAGTTTTCTTTCTGTTTTTGACCTGCCTGGCTTTGGAATCAGTACCATATTTGTGTGGTAAAAGGAATTTGGTAGAACTCCTTTGTTTATCCTGTCAAATAGTTTGTATAATATTGGGATTAATTGTTCTTTAAATGTTTGATAGAATTCATTTGTGAATATATCTGGTCCTGGGGATTTTTTCTTAGGAAGTTCTTTGATGGCTTGTTTAATTTCTTTTTCTGATATGGGATTGTTTAGATGTTCTATTTCTTCCTCTGTTAGTCTAAGCAATTTATATTTTTGTAAATATTCATCCATATAACCTAGATTGCCATATTTATTGGCATATAATTGGGCATAATAATTTTTATTGATTGCCTTAATTTCTTCTTCATTAGAGGTGAGGCCTCCCTTTTCATCTTAGATACTAATTTGGTTTTCTTCTTTCTTTTTGTTTTAATTAGATTGACCAGTACTTTGACTATTTTACTTGTTTTTCTAAAGTACCAGCTTCTAGTCTTATTTATTAAATTAATAGTTATTTGACTTTCAATTTTATTAATTTCTTTTATTTTTAGAATCTCTAATTTAGTCTTCATCTGAGGATTTTTTAATTTGTTCACTTTCTAGATTTTTAATTTGCATGTCCAATTCATTGACAATTCATTGACCTATACCCTCCATAAGTTGTTAATATATGAACTCAGGGATATAAATTTCCCCCTGAGTACTGCTTTGGCTGCATCCCATAGATTTTGAAAGGATGTCTCATCATTGTCATTTTCTTCAATGAAATTATTAATTGTTTCTATTATTTGTTTTTTAACTAACTGGTTTTAGAGAATCATTATTTAATTTCCGTATTAATTTTTTATTTGCCTCTCCATGTACCCTCACTGATTATTATTTTCATTGCATTGTGATCTGAGAAGGTTGCATTTATTATTTCTGCTCTTTTCCACTTGTTTGCCATGTTTTTATGCCCTAGTACATGGTCAGTCTTTGTGAATATACCATGTGCTACTGAAAAGAAAGTATATTCCTTTTTGTCCCTATTTATTTTTCTCCACATATCTACTAACTCTTAATTTTTCTAAGATTTCATTCACTTCTCTTACTTCTTTCTTATTTATTTTTTGGTTTGATTTATCTAGTTCGGATAGAGGAAGGTTCAAGTCTCCCACTAGTATAGTTTTTCTGTCTTATTTCATCCTTGAGCTCTACTAGTTTCTCCTTTAGAAATTTGGATGCTATGCCATTTGGTGCATACATGTTGAGTACAGATATTTCCTCATTGTCTATACTGCTTTTTATCAGGATGTAATTACCTCCCTATCTCTTTCGACTAGATCTATTTTTGCTTTGGCTTTGTCAGATATGATTGAAACTCCTGCCTTCTTTTTCTCAGTTGATGCCCAATAGATTTGGTCTTACTTTTACCTTATGTGTGTCTACCTTCCTCATATGTGTTTCTTGTAGACAGCATATGGTAGGGTTTTGGTTTCTAATCCACTCTGCCATTCGCTTGCATTTTATGGGTGAGTTCATTCCATTCACATTCAGAGTAATGATTACCAGCTGTGTATTTTGCAGCTTTTTGATTTCTATTCCTATTCCTGCTTATTCTTCTTTCATTATTTCCTTCTATACAAGTGTTTTGTTTTTAATTGGTCCCCCTAATTCCCACCCTTATTTTACTTCCCTTTGTATTCCTCCTTCCTTCTTATTCCCCTCTTATTTTCTTTACAGTCTTTTTTTAAACACCCCCCCCCCCCCCACACACACACCCTCTCTCTTCCTTGTATTGCTTCCCTCCCCACTAGTCCGTTTGTCACCCTTCTACTTTCCTATAGGGCAAAAATCAATTCTCTGCCCCAATGTATTTGATTGTTTTTCCTGCTTTGAGTCAATTTCAATGCACTTAAAAATTGAGTATTTCCTATCTCCAACCTCTTTACCCTTCCAGTGTATTGATGCCCCTCCCCCCCCCCCCCCCCCCCGCCGCCTTGCTCTTCTTTGTGACATATAAATTCACTCCATTTTTTCATTTCTCAGTCTTCTGCCTTTCATGTTTTCCCCAAAACTTTTGATTTAGAAAAGTCACTTGGAATTTTTTGTATTTTTAAATTCTTTATTGTTAACCTTTTTTTTTCTTTTTACAGATTACATTAGAACATTTACGTGGGACAAAAAGCTTGAAATGGTAGTGAAATCAACTGGAATTTTAGGAGGCCAAGGTGATGAAACATTTCTTTGTACTTCTTTTTTTGTTTCCCCTATATTCCCTGACAGTAGGGACAGTGTTACATTAATTCCTCAGCCCTTAGCACAGTGCCTGCATGTAAGTAAGCATTTAGCAAATGCTTTGGTGACTTAACTGATCTACTTATTCCTTTTCTTTAATACTAGGACCCTGCGTCCATCTTTAAAAATTCCCAAAAGTAAATGGATTAGCCCTCATTTCTCCAATTCCTAGGATTATTAAATATATGCCCATTTTTTGTCATGGCTTATTCTTGAAGTTCAAGTGGGCATTTCTTACTATAGAAAAGCGTCCATTGCATATTCCTTGTTTAGTCAGGAAGCACTGTTAACACATTTTAGCTTTTGAATTTCTAATGGTACTTACTAAATGTTAATGTCTTTTTCAAAAAATGTAAACTGATATCAGGAATCTGAGGTGATGTTACAGATGATTTGGTAGGGATGGTAGTACTAATAGCCAGCATTTATATAGTGTTAAAGGTTTGTAAACTGCTTTGTATGTATTTTCATTTGATCCTCACAACAAACTTGTGAGGCTGATGCTATTTCCTCCATTTTATAGATGAGGAAATTGAAGCTAAGAGAATTTATATGTCTTGGTCCAGAGATACATAGCTTATAAGTGTTAGAAGCAGGATTTGGATTTAGACCTTCCTGAATTCAGTGCTTCGTCTACCTAGATAGGTTTTAGGTAATTGAGCTTTCCTGGTGTCCTTGAACAGTTCATTTATAAGGATGATGAGCATCATGTATTCCAGGAGTCTGTTTGTCCATTAATTGTTTGATTCTATAACTTTTTCCTCCTTTCTCTTTTTTATTAGGTAAAATGCCAACAGTAGTCTCTCCAGAATTGTATAGGACTAGATTTTGTGAAGCAATGGACAAGTATTTCCTAATGGTACCAGACCACTGGACAGGACTGGGTCTCAATTGCTGAGATGATGCCCATGCTTTTTAAAGTGAGCTAGAGAGAAGTAGGAACAGAAGAAGAGGACCAAAAATATGCTCCGTGCTTTTCTTGACCTTCACATTCACCTCTATATGCAAAGGCATCTTCTTTCAATTCTTATAGAGGCCAGATGTACCTGACTTAAAAATCTGCATCTTAATTTGCACTTTTTTTGTGATGTGAGTAAGTTAGCTGTACAGTGTCTGGAAACATTGGAAGATAAAACCTTTCCTCCTCATTTGAATTGAAAGGAACAGATGTATTTCTAAGGGCTGATGGTGAAATATATAGTTAGAGGCCAGTAAATAAAGAGGGTGGGGATAATGAAACACAATTGTTAACCATAAGAGCTGAATGGTGACCAACATATTGTATTGTCCTCATCTTTTGAAAACATTTTTGGTGAGTTCTTGTTTTGCATTTTTGATATACAATCTAACAAAAACTATCTTCAGAATTTCAAAATATGTGTATATTTGCCTAGGGTTGTGTGGGGGTTCATCTTTGTTTTATGAAGTATTTCATTAATGGCCAGTCAAATAGGTCAGTATGATTTATTACTGTAACACAAAGATTTGACGGAAAGTGGTTTCCAGCCTTCCTGAAAGAACTATATCCCTTGTATATCCCTATCACTTTCCCCTACTTAAGTATTTATGGTGGATATAGATTCAGTCCACAGGCTTCTATAAGTGCTGCCTTTATGGCTATTTTAGCTGACTGATTACTGCAACAATCACCATACATCGTTTTGCAGCACCAACTTTTTTTCCTTGTATAACAATTTCATGCAATGTAATGTTTTAACTGTACCTCGTTTTCATGCCCTCATCACTTAATCTTTCCTTCCCACGAAACATGTTCACAAAAAGACAATCAGGTGTAGCAAAGCTATGGAAGTCTGTGATCACTTATTAAATCTTACCTTATCCCCTAAAAGCCACCTGATTTCTCAAGGGAAGAAGATAGTCCAGTGTTTGTTTTATGAAGGTCAGTCAACTCAGTAAACTATTTCTTTCCCTGTAAAAGCAGCCCAAGTTGTATCTATGAGGTTTTCAGAATTTCTAGTGGCCTGAAGTGAATCTGCGTCCTTTAAACCAATTTTCTACCTTCTTCCTGTGTAGGCCAGTTCCTAGTACTCTGAGATATTGGATAAAGTGTTACTTTTCCAGGCTATATAATTCTGTTTCATGATCCCGTTTTGGTAATTATTTAATAGTTAATGAACTTAAAGAATATGAGGAAGGAACAATAGATTTTTTTTTTTTAGGAAGTATTTTGAGGGTCTTAATGATACTTTAAAAAATCCCTCGAAACCAGATTTTCCTCCCTACATTATGAATGGTTGAGCCATAATTATTTCAGGTAGTACATTCCTCAGTATTTATTCAGTATACATTCTTCATGTAGTGAAGGAAAATCTGGATATTTTCAAGTTACATATAGTTCAGATATCCAGGCACTTGAAGTAATGATTCTTTTGAAAGTTTAGCACTAACTTGTTTAATAATAAACTGATTAAAAACTTGTTTGCAACAATAAATAGGCTCCCCAAGGATTTACAAATTGTTATAAGCACTTTTTTGTTTTTACTTAAAAAATACTTGTGGGCCCTTTTGTATGTGTAAAAAAGGTTAGTTGTTTAAGTGGTTTAAGTTTTGATATATTACCCAAAATGAAGGATTTTGTTCAGAGGTGAGAAGTGTGGGCATTGTCTTATTCTCTTACTAAACATATAATAAAACAAACAGTAAAACTGCTTTGGTTCCTATACAGCAGGTGACAGAATCCATGAAGATCACAATATATCTTTACTTTTGTCATTTTATACATTGTGATTCCATTAGAAATAGTGCTCTTTATTTTTACTGTGGATATATATTTAGTGAGTTCAGGTCAAGATTCCCACAGGAAGTAGTAAATTGGACCAGTTTCTTGAATCTTAAATATTGTTTGAAATTGAATTGCTATTTCAATGCCTTAGTAAACTTGAAAGGTTAGATAGCCATAGTCTAGAACGTAGAGAAAAGGATTTGGAGGCTGTTGAGTAGAAGATGGCTTTTATGGTTTTCTGTCTAGTCATTTTCCTCTGCAGTAAGACTCACTTTCTATGAACAATTTTCTAAATCAAGACATTCAGATATCCATTATTTATTTGGAATGTTGCTGTACATTGGAACTTCAATTCAGTTCAACAAACATTTAAACCTGTTAATGTACTCAGGAAAGGCAGGTTTTAAATACAGTTATACCTTTGACTTACTACTTATTTTTCCTGTCATGATATTGATGGTTATATGTTCTGTCTACTTTCCTCTGCCTTTGATACGGAAGCATTTGCTAGAATGCTTTAACTTGGTTTATTATTTTTTATTGTTTATTTGTTTTCCTTTAAAATAAAAAAAATGTCCTTTTCTTAATACCATATGTGGTAGTTCTAACACTGTGCAGATATGGTTAATACATAATGCCTTTTCCTTTTTTGTGTGTTAATGGAAAAATCCCTGAATGCTATTTTTAAAGCACCACTGTCTGGTAGAACTTGGTAGAAGCTTATACAACCTTTGTTTTGTTTTTCAAGATAAATCTTGAAATAACAGAAACAGTTGCCTTCCAGGATTCACCTTTACCTTTAAAACCAATTTCACAACTGAGAGTAAAAATGTAAGATTACTTTAATCAAGTCACAGAACAAATTTGCCTCAGAATTAAATTTTAAGCCTTTTACTTTAAATACTAGACCTCAGGTTTTGTTTTGTTTTTGGCCACTTGTAACAGATTTTTCAAACATGATAACTGGAAAGTGAGCATCTAAAATAGCCAACCCCTTTTCTCTCTTTCCTTGTCATTGACTTGAAAATATTAATAATGAAAAGTTATGGACCAGGAAGAAATTTTTGTTTTTGTTCTCTGAATGAAAACTTTATGAAGAAATGAATGTATAAGTGATGAATGAAAGTAAACCCTGCATATGTAACATTAGAGTAGTCTTTTCAACAATCTTATTAAAATGCATAGTTTTTACTGGTGTTAAAGACTGATAAAAGCAATTTGCAAAATTGTATTCAAGGGTAAAGATAATAAATGGTAACCATCACTTAAGAGAACAACAGCTTTCTTAAGTACTTTTGAATATTTGAGTATTTTCCCCTTCTAAATGTATCAAAACTATTACCATTACAAAAAAGAACCTAATATGTCCTTGAAAAAGGAATGGATATTTTTCTTGTTTTTAATGCTATATGGGGTAGCCACACTGGCTTTTGATGTTTCGATCAAATGCTTCCCTATGGGCCTGCTTCCATTTGAAAGTGATTTGGCTAAAACCGATTAGCAAGGCAGGATGTCTATACCTTTAAGGAAGTGTGCTTTTAGATCTCTGGTTAAGGACCCAAAAAGAGAGCTGAAAAGAATATTGTGATCCTGACTGGGGAAATAGGTCTGGTGATGACCCTGGGTATTGTTGACAGAGCTAATTGGAGCAGGCATGACTGTCTCACGCAGTGTCTTTTTTTTTCTTTTTTTAAGAAGGGTGCATTGTATTATAGGACTATAAATTACAATCATGGGCAGTGTTTTATAAAATACTGCTTTTATCAGTTTTGTATAAATGTAAGATGATTTTTTGACACTGTTCATTTTAACTAGGAAAATTACTTGTGTTGTATATCACAGTAACTTTTAATTAGAGGAGATCCAACTAACTGTTGAAAGTACTTGATGTATTATACTGTATATATTTCTATTTGACCTTGGTTCTAGCTGTTTTATATGATTGACATGCTAACTATTTAAGTGATATATTTCCCATGACTTTGGAAAGTTTTACTGTATGTAAATAAGAGTTCCAATAAATAAAGATTTTATTTCATTTGGTTTTCTTCTTGAGCCATTTCCTATGGGGCCCCACCTGATTACTGAATTGCTCCCCTTCCATAGTCCCACCCCCAGCCACTGGCTACTTTGAGATGTGAGATTTAAGATTCAGTGGATAGAGCCTCCCCTCTTTGGTACAGCCACACATTTAAAATGGACCAGTTATTTCTGCTGCTTTGGTGCTGCTATAGCCTCACTTCCCCATTGGCCTGGATTGGTTATTACCCCCCAGAGATAGTCTGGCCAAGTGTGCTCTGTTCTTAGGGAAGGGAAGGGTGTTGAACACCCCCCCCCTCCCCCCCCACACACACCCAGCCCCCATCAGCCTGAGGCCTGGAACTCATGGGTGGTGTGTTGCCCAAACACTGGGGCCCATTTGGCTTGTGATCTGGGAGATTAGGGGTAACTGCCCCAAAGCACACCCAAAGTTATAGAGCCGAGTCAGTACTAATAGAGACTAGCAGGGCTGTACTACAATAAAGCCATGCATGTGTTCTGATGCCACAATGTCTCTAAATTCACATAAGAGCAAAGAGTCGTCAGGTGGAAATGATACATCTTATTCAAAACATTCCATTTTTTTAAGCTATCTGAACATTAACTGAGAGTCACACATACTGTACAAATGCAGGTATGTAAAAACAACAGAAATGCAGAAAGAAACCATTGGGGAGAGGTTTGTGGTTCAAGGTTAGGCTAAGTAAATGAAATGAAAATCACTACCCTACCCAGATGAGTAATTAGTATAATCACTAGATTAAGTTTTAGATCACACATGAAAAAGAACTGTGGGATTACTTGAAAGCGAAATAAACAGAACCACAAGAAAATATATGGAATCACTTTTGATTTAGGTGAGAAAACCAAAAAGTCAATTGAATTCTACATTATGTAATCTTAGGGTAAGGTACCTGATAGCAAAACGGATCTCTCTCTTGTCTCTAGGGAGATGTGGAATGTGAAATCTGCTATCTGAGGCAGTCATTACATTGTTACTTTCTCAGAAATGTATGGTATAAAAATCACATACAGAAGAAATAAGCAACTTCCCCCAAGTCCTAACATAATGTAGAAAATTACAATGTAGAGGGTAATGGAGGGATGATAAAATAAAAGATCTCTAGAATACCAGTTCTGTAATAATTGCAATTAGGACATCAGAAAGTAGAATAGGATGGTGCTAAGAACCCTCAGCTAATAAAAGGAGGAGCTTGTGGAGTAAAATTAGAGCTCTTAAAAACTTGAAAGAAGAATTGATAGTGTATAACAGAAAATGCAACATTTCAAAAAAGCAGTGGACACCCAGAAAAGAATGGGAGAGATGACTTAAAAAATGGAACGATGCACAAGAAAATACATACAAAGTCAAGATATCCAAAGTAAGAGAACATTCTAAGAGTCATTGATTGGCTTCCCCAAAACATTAAAAAAAAACCCCAAAAAATATTTTTTGTAAGTAAAGCATGAAAGAATTACTCGGGGGAGCCAGGTGACTTGGGATGATTGAGAGCCAAACCTAGAGAGAGGGTCCTGAGTTTAAAACTCTCCTTAGATACTTCCTAGCTGTGTGACTCTGGACAAGTCACTTAACCCCATTGCCTAGCCCTTAATGCTCTTTGCCTGGGGATCAACAGTATTTATTCTAAGATAGACTATAAGGTTAAAAAAAGAATTACCAAGAAGTACTAGAACTTGTTGGCAAAAGACAGCTTAATAGTAAAAATAGCTAGCATCTATATATTATCTCCTTTGGGCCAAGCACAGTACACAGCATTTTACCAATATCTCTTTTCGTTCTTACAACAACCCTGTGAGGTAGGTGCTCCAAAGGATGTCAGTGGAGAAGAAACTGATTTTTCATATTTCAGAAATGTAGATAAGTCCCAGATTTTCCAGGTAAAAGAAACAATCTTTCAAACAATAGAGATAAACCAAAGTGATTCTCTGTGACTTATTTAGTATGATTACTCACAATGAAGAAGAGGCCACAATATAAAAGAAACTGATTTGTACCCAAAGAATAACTTCTGCAAATTTGGTCACAAATTTATAGCAGGAAAAATGGATTTTTAATAGAATTTATAACTGAAACATTTCTTTTGATAAAACCAGAGTTGAGCACACTAAACAAAAAGCAAATGAGAGACTGGAAGTTCTGGGTTCAAATGTGGCCTCATCATTTCCTGTCTCTGGTTTCTTCTTCCTTTCACTGTGGTCTGGTCTATCACATCTCAGGAACCTATCACTACCTTTCACTTTGCCTAGGGCAGTGCTTGTGGCATGAACTTTCTTAGTGACTTACTGTTAAGTAGGGGTACTGTAAGTTCTTGATTGATTACCTTAAAATAGACAAAGGGAATACAAATTCCCTTTCACCCTTGGATTTGCACCAATGGAAAGAATGCATCAGAGAGTTTACAGATTCATTCAAATATAAAGGTTTGCACTTGAAGTAAAAATAAATAATTATGCAAATTCAGAATAATTATAAAGATGACTATAAAAACCAATATTTTATATTAAATATAAATTTATTTTTTAATTAAATGTGATTATTATATTCAAGTTCCAAATCAATTGTGTAATAGGGTAGCCCAAAAAAATCCTCATATAGTGAATCAAATGAGAGTTGAGCATTAACACTACTTTGCTCTAATCATACAATGTATGGAGTATTAGGTTTAGTCTGGGGCTCCATATTTTAGGAAAGATGTTAACAATGTCAAGTGTGTCCATAGATATTGAAATGAAGGTTTTGCCTGGCTCTAGAAGGCAGAACTAGTACCAACAGGTTCAAATCACAGGAAATATTAGAAGGACAGATTTTCTAACCATTAGAGCTGTCCAAAAATGGAATGGACTGCCTCGAGAGGAGGGAGCACACTGTCTAAAGCCAAAGATCTTCATGGCAAGGAGGAGCAGGGAAGATTGAACCAAATGAATTCTGACATCACCTCCAACTTCAGAGATTCAAAAGCTGGTACAGGACAGAGAAGCCATACTTGTTCTTCTTGGTCCCAGGAAGAACTAGGGTCATTGAGTGGAAATTATAGTTGGGCTACTTGAAGAAGGATCTTTCATCCACTTCATCTTTTGATGGATCCCCAACCTTGTGGATATGGGTAGCCTCTACATCATGCCATAAACTCTCCATAAATGATCTACTCAATGTACTAGAGACCTGCCAGACTTTTTTTCACATTTTGTGGATAATAAATCAGTAGCCTAGCTTTCTATTCATATCTGTGCCATTTCTTTTGTAAGTCACATGTACCCTATTTTTAAAACCCTTGCCTTCCACCTTAAAATAAATACTATGCATTGGGTCTAAAGCAAAATGTGGTAAGGGCCAGGCAATGGGGGTGGTAAGGTGGTGGTAAATAACTTGCAGGGTCACACAACGAGGAAGTGTCTGAGGTCAGATTTGAACCCAGGACCCCCCATCTCTAGATCTGGCCCTCAATTCACTGAGTCACCCAGTTGCCCCATATATATTTTATTTATTTATTTTTAATCCTTACTTGAATCTTGAGTCTTGGAATCAATACTGTATATTGGTTCCAAAGCAGAAGAGTAGTAAAGGCTAGGCAATGGGAGTTAAGTGAATTGCCCAGGGTCACACAGCTGGTGAGGGCAGATTTGAATCCAGGACCTCCCATCTCTAGGTCTAGCCCTCGATTCACTGAGTCACCCAACTGCCCCCATATATACTTTAAATAATCTTCTATGCTATTTCCTGACCAGAACTCTTATTGGAATTATTTTATAGACTACTTAAAATTGACCGAATCTCCTGTTGAGCCATCCACAATGTTAAGATTTCAGAGATTGTGTTAGTTAATGACTTGAAGCCCTATAACATTGTTAAGAGAATATTAACATGGTGGGCTTTGGTATGAGGGAATAGCTTGTGATCATGGAAAGTGTTGCAGGACTTCCAAAATACGATCTATTTTTCTCTTCTCTTATTTCATTCTGTATCTGTGGTGCTTGTTTAAGCCATAAATACTGACAGATTAACTCCCCGGGCCCATCCAACTGCAAGCCATCATTTGGTCCACAGGCATTCTCCATCCCCTTGGTTTTTCCTGTGTGGGTGGTAAAACTGATTTCCCATAAGCGACTGTGGATTCCATTCAGGAAGCTTTTTTTAGGTGTGCAGTCAGCCTAATGTCATCTGGAAACAAGAGCATGAAATAGAGCAAATTTGCCATTATTTCAATAGCAATCTGGTTTCATGATTGATGATAGCTGATAGACCACATTTGGGCACAGTATCTTATGTTCTTCCAGTTTCATTCATGAATTCTCTTAGAGGATCCTACCTTTTAAGTTGAAAGGACCTCAGCAGCCATCTAAAACAAGCCCCTAATTTTACATCTGAAGAACTGGGGCCCAGAAAGGTCCAATAAGGTACCCCAGGTCACAAAGAGAGGGAAGTGCCTTAGGTAGGATTTTAACCTGTCTTCCTGACTTTCAATTCAGTTCTCTATCCATTCTGTGCATCCTACTTGCTCCATCTTGGGATAATCTAGCTTAGGTGGATCTCCAGCTAAGCTTTCTGTAGGATAGTCACCCACTTCACTGCTTTTACTGTTCTGTAAGGCAATTCAAGATCCCACTTTATCTTCAACTTCAGGACTGGCACAGGGGTATCTACAGCCTTTTGGATCTGGGTTCTGAGCAGCAAACCTGGGCTCTGGTCCCTTTGTGTTCCTATTTCCTGCTAGCTTCATCTTTAGAGAATTGTCTTTCCAAGAAGAGGGAGCCTGGGAGATAAGGGAAAGATTCCAGTGCTCCCGATGGCTGGAGCCTCCCAGGAATCAGTGATGTTCAGGGCTAAAGTGTGAACTCAACTCCAGGGGAGCAGGACATTGTGCCCTTTTCAGACATTACTGTATAGGACGTGGTACTGGAGAATCACAGGAACCTAGTCTGCCCAAGATTTGCAGTGTCCAGTCCAGACATGACCTGCCAGTGGGATTCAAGGGGAAGACTTTGCACAACACAAGGAAAAGTCCGAGAAGTAGTTGTTTGGGATATTCCATCTCTGGACATTATGGACCATTCCCCATTCCTGGAATGCTCTCCCTCATCACTCCTGTCTCTTGGCTTTCTTCAAGATCGTCCAACTCCACCTTTTCCAGACTCCCTAATGCTAATGTTTTATGTCCTTGCCAACTACACTGACTCTGCCATGTTTGTACCCAGGAAGTTTACATGTTTTCTCCATTAGAATGCCAACTCCTTGAGGGCTGGGTTTGTTTTTGCCTTTCTTTGTGTATCTACTATGTATCTCCCAAAGGCTCCACTTCTTGATGGATTCATAACAATTTCAGAAGTGAATGTCTGCTCCAAACTCAACTGGTCTTTGTTATGTCTCCTTGGAAAGAAAATAAGCATTTATTGTCTTAGGTAGTTTCTAGAGTGTTTTTTTTCCATGGCGTTTAAATTAAAATTGTCTAAGGAAAGGTGAAAGTTGAGTCACTTCTATTTTTTCAGAGTCAGCAACTTGTTAAAATTGGTTAAGGGAAGCTGTTGTAATTGCATGCAGTGTCTTTCTCATTTGCATCCTTTGTCTAACTTGACAGTGAATTTTACGTAGCTACTAGTCAGTGAATTGTCTGTAGAAAGGCAGTTGATTCCGAAATGAGGTACATGTTTATAATGTTATTTTCTGACTGCTTAGATCAACTTCATATTTTGTGATTGTGTGTGAGAGAGAGATAGAAAGAAGGAAGCAGGGAGGGAGAGAGAGAGAGAGGGAGAGGGAAAGGGAAAAAGAGAGGGGGAAGAGAGAGGGGGGGAGAGAGAGAGACAGAGGAAGAGAGAGGGAGGGAGGAAGGGAGGGAGAAAGATGAAAGAGTTTTTGAATTTTCAAATCTCTTCCTTGAAATATTCATGAGGTACATGTATGAAGCTTATGAATGATATGTAAGCCTTTGGCCTATTTTATGATTTAGTTCTGCTCCATATTCCACATAGTAAGATGACTGAGTACACGATGACATGACCTTGGTGCCTTTGGGTACATGATAAAAGTCAACCCCACAAATGCCTTCATTTGCCTCTCTGAGAACTTTGGATAAATCCATCTAGTTAGTTGTAGCTTCTTCTTGGCTTGTCTGATGTTTAGAAAGAATGTGAATATTGGTACATTTCATTTCATCCAGGGCTGTATCAACTTGATGGTTGTTATGTAAAAGCTGACATTTTGTGTACCAGAAGTTAGATAAGTATTTCTGCTCAGCCTATGAATTAGGATTTGGGGCATTCTCCTCTTCTAATGTGCAGGTCTGAACATGTCATCTCTACATTCTACCCTGACCGTATTATACCCATTCATTCAACTCTGTTGGCTTTCTGTTAGCTTCACGATCAAATATAAAATTATCTGGCACTTTTCCTACCTTTCCAGTCTTTTTACACTTTTCTTTCTTTCATGTATTCAGTGATCCCATTATTCCTTGCTCTTCCTTGAATAGGATCCTCCATCTCCTGACTGCATGTATTCATTGGCTCTTTCCAATGCTGGTAATGCTCTCCTTCCTTAATTTCATTTTACTTTCCTGGCTTTCTTCCAGGTTTAGCTCTGGTGAGTGAACTCAATTTTTTTTTGGAGTGAAATTGAGTGGGGAATGAGGAGGGACTCAAACACATCATAGAAAACATTTGAATTAGTACCAACAGAGGAAGAAGTAGGGATATTGTTTGGGGAAACTACTATAGACCCCTTGGACAGAGTTGGAAAATAGCAAGAGCTTGACATGAAGGCAAGATATAAGAAGGAATTTAATAATCTGGACAGTACCTGGAGCTCTCCCTCTGCTGAAAACAGGCAAATAGATCCTCCAGACTTTCTGGTGATAATTTCATTCTTCAAAGGGCAGAGGAAATAAGAACTGCTACTCTGGACCTGACTGTGACCAGCAAGGACAAATTAGGTGCTGGGAGCCCTGGGCAAATGAAGACCTGTTAAAGAATTTGTCATCTATGACAGTTAACATTCATCTTTGGCATGTGAAAGGAAAAACAGCTATGAATGAACAAACCACTTTTGATAGAGAATTTGGTTTTGCCTTTTCTCTTGTGTCTCTTCTAGAATTGTAGATGTGGAGGTAAGGGGAGAGGCAAGGAGATTACTCTTTTTTCCTTGCCCCAATTCACAATGGGCTCTGGCAGTGGAGCAATTTACCACTATAGGAAATGCCACATGCATCAGAGAAGAGATCCAGAAATTCCACTGGGGTGGGGATGGTATGTGTCAAATTGACCTTAATGTAGATGAGCAGGTCCAGTGCATTCAGAGAAATGACATTTCTATCAGAGATATTGTGCCCTGGGACAATAATGGGATTGTATCCTAAGAAAAATACATTTTAATCCTGCTGTGTTGGCCTTATTGGCTGCCTTGAACATCTGCATTCTATACAGGTATGACTCTTTTCTAGCATATCCTATGTGTATGCCCACTCTTCCCACTGACACTAAGTATTTGTGGGACTGTGTATCCCAGTACGTTTTCTTCTTGTGTGACACCTTGAATGAGTCATTACCTCAGTAGACTTTAGTTTCCGAACCCAAAAAGTGATTGAGATTTGATTGGGTGTCCTCTGAGGTCCCTTTGAACTCTAGATCCACAATCTTATGATTCTGTAACATTCATAGAGAAGATATTTTGTTAAGTTTTGTTCATGTTCATTTCAGAAGTGTCTGTGTTTGGGGCAAATCGTTTCAGTTGCCCAACTATTAAATAGAAATGCATTAGGAAGGTCTGCATGAGACAGAGTCAGCTAGGTGGCACAGGGGATAGAGTAGCAAACCTGGAGACAGGAAGATCTGGGTTCAAACGTGATCTCAGATAATTACTAACTGTGTCACAAGAAATTTAGCCTCTGTTAACCAGTAAAGAGAGGCTAATATCAGCAGTTTCCTTCCAGGGTTTTTGAGAAGATCAAATGAGAAAACATTTGTAAAGTACATAGTGTGATGCTTGGTATATAATAGGTGCTATATAAATATAAGCTATCATTATCATCATCAATGAGATAGCTATGGTTTTAGGTGCATGGAAGACTCTAGAATCTTTCCTTGGCCCTATCCTGTTCACCTTTTATTATTAATGACTTAGAGAATGGATCTCTGGCATACGTACCAAATTTGTGGGTGAGCAAAGCTGAGGAGCATACATTAAAACAATGGAGGACAGTGCCAAGACTCAAGAGTTCCAACAAGCTAAAATCAAATAAGATGTGATTTCCCGTATCTTCCTCTTGTTCAAATCCCAATTGGAATATGTTATCTGACCATGTGTCCTAAAGAGGGGAATCAGAGTGGTGCCAGAATTGGGGACCATGGCATGAGTGGCTATTGAAGGAAATGTACATCTTCAGTCTAGAGATAAAAGATATGTGTTCATGTGTGTATGGGAGTGGCAGTAGCAGTGGTCATGATGTAGGAACATGACAGGTTTCATTTTCAAGTATTTGAAGATTAAGGATTAGACTTATTCTGTTAGTCCTGAAATACAAGAAAAGGACCAAGGGGTGGAAGAAGCAGAGAGTGAGATTTAGCATTGAAGCAAACACAGAAAAGCAAAATACTCAAAACAAACTGCCTCACAATAAGAATAATATTTTTTAATGGAATTGACTTTATTTGTATTAAAACGTGTTTTATAATTCTACTAATATAGTTTCTGGATTTGTTTTGGCAAGTATATTCCTAAGTATTTATACTATCAATGGTTATTTTAAATGACTTATCTATCTGTAAAATCATAAAAAGGATGACGAATGAGGGGATGTGGAAAAATGAGGACACTAAAGCACTGTTAGCGGAACTATGCACTGATCCAACCATTTTGGAGAACAAAATCTGAAATTATGCCCAAAGAGTTATAAAATTGAGGATCCTTTTTGATACAGCAATACCACTATCAGGTTTATTTCCTAAGATGATCAGAGAAAAAGAAAAAGAACCTATATGTTCTAAAATATTTACATCAGCTCTTTTTGTAGTGGCAAAGAACTGGAATCTGAAGGGATACTCATCAATTGCAGGATGACTAAACAAGTTGTAGCATATGAATGTGATGGAATACTACTGTGCTATAAGAAATGATGAATAGATTGATTAAAAAACCCATGGAAAGACCTACATGAAGTTATGAAGAGTAAAGCAAGCAGAACTAAGAGAAGAGCAACAGAAACACTGTTGGAAGAATGACTTGTATATATCCATCTCCAGAGAAAGAACTGATAAATAGAAATAAGTAAGACATAGTTATATATATATACATATACATATATTTAAAATTTATACTTTATTTATATATTGTCAAAAGATGCCTTTTCTATTGTAGGGAGAGTGAAGGGAAGATATGAATTCAGTTGCTAACCCCTTAATCAGTTTGAAATTTAGTTTACTCATTTTTTATTTGATTTGAGGATATTAAAATTTGAACTACCTTCCTCGCTAGGTTATTGTAAGGAAATTACTTTATAAGCTTTAAAGTACTATGTAAATGTGAGCCTTTATTAATAAGCCACTGTTACTGCCTCCTAAGGATCCTGTTGTTTCCACTTCATTTCTACAGTAAGCCCACCAATGGGAGACATTGAATTAGAAGACCTTGAAAGTCTTCTTTTATTCTCGGATGCTATGATTCTCCATTACTGGATAAAACCTCTGTTCCCTTGGCTTTGCGTTACATACCAATTGAGATTTATTATGACTCCCACACTATACACATTGTAACCTCATGAATCCAATACTTAACCGTCTGAAAATGGAGTTATAAGTTGCTTGCACTGTGCTCTATGGAAGAAAAATATTTAAAAGAGTGAAAAACAAAGGCAAATGAAAAAACCAAATGACTGGACTGTTACTAAATCTAGCTGTTTCTGAAACATCTCAGTATATAGTAATGGCATTGACATTTTTTATAAAACACATAAAATATATCAAATATTTTAAAACTACTTTATCAATATAATCACAGAGTCCAAAAGTTAGAAGAGGCCAGAGACTTAGTCCAGCCTGTAAATCTCCTCTGTAATATCACTGATAAGTCCTAGATGTTGGAATAGAGAGAGTGTGGGATTGGGAGCCAGAAAGACCTGAGCTCTTACTGTGACTCAGTGGTGTGGAAGATGAATTGGAGCAGGCAAGGACTAGAAATGGTGCAACCAGTTAGAAGACTATTAAAATACTCTTAAGTGACAGGCACATAGGGTTTGGATAAGTGTGATGGTCCTGTTAATGAAGAGGAGGGCTGTTGGTGGAGCTGTGAACTGGTCTGACCATTTTGGAATTACACCCGAGAATTATAAAACTTTGTATACATGCAGCCATGCCATTGCTGGGTCTGTTTCCCAAAGAGATCAGGGAAAAAGGAAAAGAACTCATATGTTCCGAAATATTAATAGCACCCCATCTTGTGGTGGCAAAGAATGGGAAATCGAGGGGATGCCCATCAAGTGGGGAATGGCTAAACAAGTTGTGGTATATGATCGTGATGGAATATGATAGTGCCATAAGAAATGATGAACAGGCAAATTTTAAATAAAATTTAGAAAGAAATACACAGAATAACGAACATCGAAATGAGTAGAAGCAAGATAACATCATACACAGCAACAGAGTTAATTCTGGAATAATAAATTATGAATGTTATCTCCAGAGACTGAACTGAAATGTCTTCATCACAGAATGAGGGACTGATACTTGAATGTTAAGTACTTATTCCAATGACAATAACTAATTTGATTGCTTGTGAAATACTGAGATATTATGAATTGCTTAACTTCTCTTTGTGCGTAGATTGCCCCAAAAGATTTAAAACCTCAGAAGTACAATACTAAATTCACATAGTGAGAGCACAAGGACTTATTAATAGGACCAATGTAAAGGAAAAATGTGAGCTTAGGCTAAAGCCAAGTATTTTTTGAGATCCAAAAGGAGTGACTTAGTTGATTCAAACTTTTATAGAGAAATCTCTAGAATTCTTCAAATCTTTTCCATCTCCTGACTCTTTGCTTTCACACTGGCTATCCTTTGTGGCTGCAAACTTCTCTCTCTTCATGTCCACTTAGCATCTCTTGACATCTTTCAACATTCAGCTCAGAGCTCATGTTCTGCAAAAGGCCTTTACAAGCCTTCCATTCTACCTTCTAGCCTCTTCTCCCAAGATTACCTTCCATTGACACTTATACATGCCTTGATATTTTCATATTCTCTCCCCCACTAGAATGTTAGCTCTCTGAAGGCAAGAACCTTGTTTTTTGTCTTTCTTTGTATTCCAGAACTTAGTGAGATGCCTCCAATATGACGAACCCTAAATTAATACTGACCCCCAAAATGTTAAAATAGTTTACTGTCTATTTCTTTGTGATCTCATCTATAAATTTAACCTTTTTTTTCCTGGACAAGATTCTGAAAACAAATCTTAATTGTTGCTTTGCAGTCTGCTGTTAACTATTCCTGCCTCCAGAGAACTTAGCTTTTGGATGTTTGTGACAAGAGCCATCCAGACAGCTTCAACTGACCAAGTGTTCTTTTCTGTTGAGTGTAGCCATGGCTTTTTCAGAAACAAAACCCTTCCAAAATCTTGGGTGGAGTATTTTTAGTTATAAGAGAAAAGTTACGGGTGACTGAAGATGCTGTTTATTTTAACTTGAGTACTGAGTGAGAGGGAACAACATATTTACCTTGAAATGAAGGAACTAAAGGAAACAGAAATGTTTTCTCTTTTATGTAATCATTTTGGATTTTGCTATGTACTATACAGGAATATATATTTATATATAAAAACACTTTGGTATTTGATGAGGATTCTTTTTATTTATTTATTTATTATTTTAACATTTTTCTTTATTTTATTCCTATAACAAATCTACACATAAGTTTTCCAAAGTTACCTGATTTATGTTGTCTCCCTCTCCTCTCCTGTAGTTGACAAGCAATTCCACTGGGTTTTACGTGTTTTATATATTGATGAGGATTCTTGCCACAATTGTAGAGTCTGAGCTTGGAGTGTTGCATGATTGCCAGTCCTCTGGTATCCCTGGAAGAACACCAGTGTTAAAAAGATGGACCTTTGTTTCAGGAATAAGCTTGGCAAGATCATTAAAGACATTTTGCATTCCTGAAAGAAATCTTGTTCAGTTTTGAGCTCAGTTCTTTGTCCTTTTGTAGCATCTGTCTGAGAAATGTCTACTGATACATGAATTGATGGATTTGAATGGTTTTGTTTGGGTTGGTTTTGTCTTTTCAAATAGGCATCAAGTAAGTCAGGGAAGTTCACCTTTACTTTTATTTTAAAAAATATTCATCCCATGGTTTCCATATGGAGAACACCCTAGACTTCAAATCAGATTATAGCCTTACTTTGCCACTAATATCTATAAAATAAGAGAAGAAGAATATAGGTGATCTTTAGGACTCTCCCAATATGTTTCAAACATCTCAATTTTATGGTTCTGATAAAAAATTTGGGATATAGTCAAAACAATTGTGAGGGCAGCTAGGTAGAATAGGGTATAGGATGCCGGGCTTGAAGTTGGGAGAACCTGGGTTCAGAGCTGGTCTTAGATAGTTCCTAGCTGTGTGACCTTGGACAAGTCACTTAAAGTCAATTACCTACTCCTGGCCTCTTTTCTCTCTTGGAATTAACACCCAGGGCAATTGGGTGGCTCAGTGGATTGAGAGCCAGGCCTACAGACAGGAGGTGCTGAGCTCAAATCTGGACTCAGACACTTGCTAGCTGTGTGACCCTGGGCAACTCACTTAATCCTCATTGCCTAGCTTTTCCTGCTCTTCTACCTTGGAACCAATACACAGTTTTGATTCTAAGACAGAAGATTAAAAAAAAAAAAAGAATTGATCCTAAGACAGAAATTAAGGGTTAAAAAAAAAGCAGCTGTGAAGATTAAGTGAAAAGATATACTTAAAATCATTTTTAAAAAACAATATAAGCACTAGATGAATCTGAGTTATTATTATTATTGAACCACCGTTTTGTAATATGCTATTGTAATAGATTGCTCATTTGCTGGAAGAATTGCCTGCAGCACAAAAGAAAAGTGGGATATCAATCAGAAGATTATTTATATTGTATTGTACTAAATTAGCATTAAATTCCTTTGACTACTGTCACATGTAGTTTGGCATGGAGCACCTATTTTCAGTGTTTCTCTTTTGATTTTTTGAAAATCCTGTTGCATTAAATGCCCTAGAAATGAAGTAGAAAGAGTGCTGGATTTGGATTTAGCTGACTTCATTTGGAATCCTGATTGTGCCAGTGACCTCTTGTGTAATCCTAGGCAAGCCACTTCCCTCCCTGGGTTGCAGTTCTGGTTCTAAGTCTTTGATCTTAGACACTTGAATAGATTCTGTATTGGTTAGAATCAAAGATTGTACAACTTTTGAACATCATGAGTATAAACTCATTTTTTTTTTACCTTCAGGAGTGGTAACATGCTTTAGCCAAGGTCAGACTTTTTTTTTGTAGTGCTAAGAATATTTACATCCTTGTATGGTATGGTAGTAGTCTCTCGGTAACCGAGGATGACGATTGTCTTTGTGCATTTTCATCTATGATAGATGAGTGTGTACAAAGACACTTGTGCGTGAAGGAGATTTAAGTGGAAAAGTCAATGCACAGAGACAGTCCCACTCCATTGGCGTTGGAAGCCTGGGTTCAGTGGCACGAAAAGTTGTTACACCTGGAGACTTCCTCAGCTGCATTGGATGGCCGTGTTGTCTTTTGTGCTCCAACATGCCCTAAGCACTCCACAGTGCTTTGCTGTGTTGCCATCTCAGCTGTTGAACCTTCTTGTTGGTTTCTTCCGTCTGTTCAGCTGAAGCAGTCTTCACATGCTGGGTGAGCAAAGCCCTGGTTATACATCCTTGTATACTGAACATTTTAAAAAAAATCAAATACTAGGGGCAATTGGATGGCTCAGCAGATTGAAAACCAGACCAAGAGATGGGAACTCCGGGGTTCAAATCTCGTCTCAAATACTTCCTATCTGTGTGACCTTGGGCAAGTCACTTAAACCCCATTGCCTAGCCCTTGCCATGGATCCATGATGGAAGGTAAATCAACTACCATTAGGAGTTTCACTTTTCTGCCCATGTAGTTTTTTTCTATGCAGAGGATCTAACTTTCTTCAGGGCTGAGGCATTTATTAGCCTGCTTCTTGGCAACAGATCCACTGTTTTCAAGGATAGTTCATAGAGTACATGTTTATCTCTCTTCAATCTGGAGTACCATTTCCTCAAGAGTCTACTTTCCTTGTGTTTTATTTGAAACAGCCAGTCTGTGATACGTATTCCTATGTCAGTACCTCAAGGTATGAGTATCCTGTAGCACAGGAAAATAGAATGAATGCTCTGCTTTTGAGAATTAAAAAAAAAAAACCCTAACCTTTCTACCCCATGTTTTATTATTTTCTATTTGATACTGCATAAAATATTAGCTCCAAATGGGCCTGAAGTGCTTTTAGATGCTCAGAGGAAGGATGCTTCATGAATGAGCTTCCTCTTTTTTTTGGTACATTTTATATTTTGTGAAGATTGGATTTGGCTCTCCCCTGATTGAACAATGAAGGCTCTTCCCTGATTGTGAAAATGTAAATTGTAACTCATATCTATTTTTAGATTTTAATCCCCAGAAGTGTAAACACCCTACTTAAAAGTTAAGTATGGAGACCTGCCTATTTTTAGATTTAATCACAAAAAGTACAAACATAGTACTTCAAAGTGAAATATAAAGATCTGCCCATTTAGCTCTAATCACCAAAAGTGCAAATATCCCACTTAGTGGTCTGTGGACCTATGTGTGCAATAGTGGGTAATGAATCAGAATCAACTAACTGCCTTCTGGGAAGTCCTAGAGCAGAACGTCAGCTGTGATTGGTAGATGTGGAATTAGGGGAAGTGATGTAAGAGAAAATGTCTTTAAAAGAGAAAGTGCTAAACAGAATTGGGGATTCTTGGAGCAGAGTTCAACTTGGACTTCCACTTCTGCTGGAGTTCAATTCTTCATCCTTTCAAGTTGAGGCTGGTGGAGAGGGGCAGAAGAATCTGCAGACTGGAATGACATGTGTTGAGTGAAAGCTGACCTTTAACTGCTGGATTTTTCTTTTTTCTTTTTTTTTTAATTTTATAGTATTTTATTTGATCATTTCCATGCATTTTTCATTAAAGACAAAGATCATTTTCTTTTCCTCCCTCCCACCCCCCGTGGCCGACGTGTGATTCCACTGGTATCATATGTGTTCTTGACTTGAACCCATTGCCATGTTGTTAGTATTTGCATCAGAGTGTTCGCTCTGAGTCTTTCCTCTGTCATGTCCCCTCAGCCATTGTAGTCAGGCAGTTGCTTTTCCTTGGTGTTTCTATTCCCTCAGTTTGTCCTCTGCTTTTGGATAGTGTTTTTTTCTCCTTGATCCCTGCAGATTGTGCAGGGACATTACACCACCACTAATGGAGAAGTCCATTACGTTCGATGATACCACAGTGTGTTTGTCTCTGTGTACAATGTTCTCCTGGTTCTGCTCCTCTCGCTCTGCATCACTTCCTGGAGGTTGTTCCAGTTCACATGGAAATCCTCCACTTTATTATTCCTTTGAGCACAATAGTATTCCATCACCAACATATACCACAATTTGTTCAGCCATTCCCCAATTGATGGGCATCCCCTCATTTTCCAATTTTTGGCCACCACAAAGAGCGCAGCTATGAATATTTTTGTACAAGTCTTTTTGTCCATTATCTCTTTGGGGTACAAACCCACTGCTGGATTTTTCTGAAGAGACTTCCCCAGGTCTTGGCTACAAGGACTGAGGCCTATCCAGTTGAGGACTAAACTCCCCTGCCTAGTTTTTGAGCCAGGGGATAGAGATAAATTACTTAGTGCTCAGGCTAGATATCTTACCTTATCCTCTCTCTGATTTCTTGCTTTGCTCTTTCAACATTTTTGTAAATAAATTGTAAATAAATCTCTTTGGAATTAATTAAATTACTGGTAACCAAACTCTTAAATAATCAAGACCAACCCTTTAAAGAAATAACCCCTTTTCCCCCCTTACAATTTTTTGTGGATAACAGAGCAGGTAGATAAATGAACTACCTTTCTCCACACAACCACTCCTAGATTTAGCCCTTATAACCCGCAGAATATCAAAGAATGGATTTTACATATGTAAGTAATGCTTTTATTCAGCATTCTTGCAAAGAGACTTGAGCCTTCTGATGGCTGAATCCATAAATTTACTTAACCATTAATGGCATTTACCAAATGTTGACCCTGCAGAGAAAATGGTGTCCTTGTCCCTTGTGAATTTTAAAACTATTCCACCCTAATCAGACCATACTTTAGAAGATCTGATTTAGCTATTTCCTGATCAATAGCAATGGAGATACTTGGAATAACAGAATCAGGTCTTGGGAACTCATCATTTCTCTACCCTCCTTAGTTTAATAAGATTAGGAAGGTCTGCACCAAACTCAAGGATTAAGTATCTGAGAAAAATGGCCTTCAACAGATATGTGCAGAAAAAGCAGACAGACCCCTGGGCAGTCCTAAGTCAAGCTAAGCTATCATTGGTACAGATGAGACACAGGAAAGTGATGAAAAACCGTCTATATAAGGCACGTCACTGACTCTCTTCCCCCTCTTTCCCTTGAGAGGTGACTCTGGCTGGCAGAGTGCTAGGCGTTCCAACATCTTAGAGCGATGGCAGTTATTTGTCTGGGTTTGGCAGTGAGTTTGCCCTTGAGCTGATTAAGGTTTGGGCATCTTGGCTGAGCCCTTTTGGAGGTAAGGCTAATTCTGTCCTCCTTCACACACAAAACCTTACTTTCTAGATCTCCTAATCTTCCTGTCCGGTACTAGCCCTTTCCTTCTTCCTTCTTCTTAATCTCCTCCACAATATCAATTAAATCACTATAAAATTTCCAGCTGACTTGGATATTTTATTATTTGGGATTTTCCCTGGTGACCAAATTAAATTTATATTTTAAGTCACAAAGCTAAAATTATCTTTACATCCTAAAGAATTTACAATGGGAGCATGAAAGTTATCATATAAACGGTTGATATAACCACAGGGAACGGAAACATATCCAGCCCAGGATGGGGAAGGAATAATCCATGAAGGCTCAGGGTGGGAAGTCACTCCTAAAACCTGGCAAGGTTTCATGGGAAGAGGCACTAGGGATAGAGCGAGCACAAGTGGGCAAATTATGTTGTAAAATTAAATTAATACCCAATAACTCCAGGTATTATATTTTATAAGATTTATTAATAATCACTTGAAGTAGAGGAAATAAAAAGACAAAAGTAAAAGCCTGAGTAAAGAGAAGCTTTCCCGACCACATTAGGGGAAGAAGAGAGAGAGAGGTGGTGCTACGGAAACTTTATTTCCGAAATGTAAGTACGTAATATGAGGACGAAAGTAGGATTCTGAAAAATGGAGTCCTGGGGTACAACATTCTAATTATACAATCCCCCCAATGGAAAATGAGCATGTAGAAATGTTCCAGATTTATATGCCTAGTTTCCCCATGGAATCAGAACACATAAACAACTTATATCTCTAAAAATCTTTAACTAGAAGTACATACAGTATTGTACTCTCTAAGGGGAAATTACAATACTTTGAGGATAAGAGGGAAATAAAAGAGAAAAAGAACAAAACCAACAATTGCTACATAGACAAAAAGCCAAAAAGGGGGCAGTTCCCTTTGACATGAGTGTATATTCAAAAAATTGTGTTCAAACCCCTTCCTCCCCCCCATCCCAAAGTTCACTCTGGATCTTTTGGTGTAATGTGTGGTTTTTATAGGCACCTTCTCCAAACATTCACTTTCTTGATTTGGGGAAATAGCAAGTTTCTTATTCTAAAATTACTCTCAAAAGAATTTAAACCTTGCATTAATAACACAATGTAAAATAGTAACAGCTGAGGTTTTAGAAGTTCTAGGGCTCTATAGAGTTACCAAATCCGCTCTCTACTTTATCTCAATCAATCCTATTAACAATTTGGAGAGGTAGAAATTTCACATATTATTATCCACAGTTTACAGATGAGAAAATCAATGAAGAAAAGAGAAGCCAATGACTCAGAAATGGCCACCCAGCTAGAAGTGAGGGGTGGATTTTGGAATGAGGTCTTTTCTAATGTCAGTCCCATCCAGCATTCTTTTTAACCTTACCAGTGAAGTGAAGGGTGAAGGAGAGAGAGACAGACGACAGACAGATAGACAGAGACACAGAGAGACAGAGAGAGACAGACAGACAGAGACAGAGAGAGAGAGAGAGACAGACAGACAGACAGACAGACAGACAGAGGCAGGCATCAAATTGGAATACAAAGTTATGGGTTCCTGGCCCTGGGAGGAAATAGTGGCATTATGATGGAAAGCAGGAGAAGATTTGTGCAGGAAGACAGACTCTTTTTTGGGGACAGGTTTTATTTCAGATGCTAGTGACACATACAAATGGAGATATCCTTTAGGCTGTCAGAAGTATGGGACTAGACCAGAGAGGAGGGCAGACTGGAACTAGGGCAGATTTTTTGAATCCATTGAATATAGGCAATGGTTGCAGTCATTTGACCCCACTTCAGAATCATTGTTGAGAGGAAAAAACCAGACTGATGAGAACTTAACCTCTGCTATTTTGTGAAGTATAGGCTTTGCATATCTCCCATGAAATGATAATTGGTATTTTTAATCAGCTTCAGTTTGCTGTTCTACAAAATGATAGTTAGACTAGAAGATCTCTAAGATGCCTTCTAATTCTGGAATTCTTTATTTTTTTTTAAACACTTATCTTCTGTCTTAACCACAACTCTAAGACAGAAAGACAAAGGCTAGGCAAATGGGGTTAAGTGACTTGCCAACAATCACACAGCTAGGAAATGTCTGAGGTTAGATTTAAACCCAGGTCCTCCTGATTCCAGCCTGAGCCACCTAGCTGTCTCCCTCTCCCTTTCAAAAAAAATTCTGATATTTTAAATAACTTGCTTACACCTTATCTCTTCAGCATCGTTTTACATTTATATCATTACTTCAATCTATAGTCCAGCAAGACTGGACTTCTTGCTGTTCCTTACATATAATGCAATATCTTGCTTCTCCATATCTATGTACTGTCTGATCCCAATGCCTGGAATAAAACCTTCGCTCTTACCTTCAGATAGAATTCTTGACTTCATTGAGACTCTGCTTGAGCTCCAATCTCTACACCAAACCTTTCCTGATCCTCACAACTACCTGAACTTCCTTTTTCTCCCATTGTCTTATATTTCTTTTACATTTATTCTGCATAATTTTTGTATATGTATGTGTCATTTCCCCCTATGTGATGTAAGAAATCCTTTAGGGTAGAGATTATTCTGTTTTTGTTCTTGGATCCCCAGTACCTACCTAACCTAGCCTGGAATATTAGCAGGTGCTTAATGCTTACTGATTGGTAGCTGTCTGTGAATTGGAAGGCATTTTGGAACCTGAGGTCATTAAATCACAATATATGTGTGTCAGCGTGGAATCTAGAGGTCCCCAGACTCTTAACTTGGAAAGATTTGGCACAGTAGGTAGCATGTCAGTCTCAAGCTGAAGGTCCTCAAGCTGAAGAGTTTCGATCCTGTGATATACTGGGAGAGGCTTCTGGAGATAAGGAGTCATTTAACGTCCTAAAGTCTATTATTAGTCTAAGGTCAGTGAAGTAGGACTTTCCCTCAGGGAAGAATTCTCATGTGACAAGGTCAAACCTGGGGTTTCTACCTCCAAACTAAATAAACTGGGGATCACCACATCTTTCCAAGCTATGAGTCTGGGGACCTCTAGATTCCATGTTGACAGTGTATATATCTATATAGATACTACTGTCAACTTGGAAAAACACAGAGCTACTGAAGTAGTAAAAAAAAACCAAGTCTTTAATCGGAAAAAAGGATAAGTTCAATGTTCAGCTGTGCCAGAATCCAGCACCACAAACTTTTACAGGGCCTACCCTCTGGAACTCTGGGGACATTATCCTTGGGAATGCCACTGAGCTAGATGACAACTCTGAAGACACATGAAAATTGGGAAGCTTATGTACTCGTTTGGGAAACATGATTGATTGACATTACCAAAGCTACAAGGAAATGGGAGAGTTCAACCTACACTGAGAGGCTGGGGAAAGAAATCATAGCCAGAGGCTAGGGTTTAAGGGAATGGACTACTTATCCTGGATACTAAAAAGGGTGGTCCCTGCACCAGGTAGGTCTTCTTGGGAAAGGATCTCTGATACAATGGGAGAAGCTACTGTGACAAAAGGATACTTAGATTTGACAAAAATCTATTAACTCCACATAGCTAAGTCCATTAAATATCTTAAGCCCTATTATTCAGTCAGAAACTGCTAGTCTGAGATTCCCTTCAGGGTGGATTCTTGCAGGAACCAGGGCAAGCTTTGGGGTCTCCATCTTTCATGCTGACTAAACTTGGGGTTCTCTTAGGTTCCAGGTTGACACTATATATGTGCATTTAGCCTTATATTCCCACATTTATATGCATATAGAAACCATATTGAGTAAAAGTTTAGTATTAAGTCTATTTAATTGTGTGCTAGTTCTTCGGAAACTGGTAGTCCATGTATGACATATGTGTATATATACATATGGATATACTTTCTGTCAGATTTAATGCATTTTCTCCAAAATTTTAGTTGTTGCATGTAATTAGCAAAGGTCATAATTAAAAACAAAAATGCTTAAGTACTGATAATTTCAAAAAATAGTCCCATAACTGTGCCTTAATGAGATGTAATATTATATAAAAACATATAATTAATATACTATTACTAAGAATATTTGAGTGATCAAGATATTCCTTCCATGACTATGTCAAGATAACAGAAAGTTTACTGTGTTTTCCAAGCTAGCATTTATGGGACTTGCAGTTATATGCGATGGATCACATGATTCAGAGATCCAGAACTTGAGGGACCATAGAGGTGATCACTTTCATTTTATGGATAAGGAAGCTGACCGGCTTCGTGATTTGCCAAAGTTATACTCTGACCAAGCCAGGCTTTCTACCCAGGTCTTTTGTCTTCTAAAAGCCAATGCTCTTTCCACTGTGTTGCATGCTCAAGGCATGATGGAACAGAACTAATTTCAGCCCGGCTTATGTACATACAGCTGAGTATTTCTCTTGAGGGGGAAATGAATGAATCTTGCAATAAATAGCCTTTGTCAGTGCAAATACAATGTGCATATTTTATGGAGGGATACTGTAAGAAGGGCGAAAGAAAGGAAGGAAAGTTTCCATTTAATTCCAGCAGGTGGTGCTGTTAAATTGTATACCATGGGTAAATTGACTAGTTGCTAGTCTAGAAGGGAAAAATAAAACCCAAACCACAACTAAATAGACAGTTGCCTTGCTTTCCTCCCCAAAGTCTTTAACTATGCTTCCCTTTGGCCTCCTTCTCATGAGATTTTGACTAAATAGAAGGATATTTCTTAATTAAATTGCAAACAATCCAGAAAGCTCACTTAGTATGACTTCTGATGAACTCTTCCAATTAGGTTGGTATATAATAATGGATTCTTGTTTCTTTTTTCTCCAAACTGAACCAGACCAATTTGCAGAAAAGCTGAGCTTAGAAGTCTCATTAAAACCCAATCGTGGGACAATTTCTTGAAGTCATCGATGCCTATGTGTTATTAGCATTTTCAGAAAATTTAAGATCTTTGCTAATCAACAATTAAAACTTTGAAGAAAGTGCATTTAATAATAGAAGATAGAAACAGGGATGTAACCTGCCAACAAGCTGAAATAAACGAGCTGGTTTGTACCTTTTTCTGAACGGTTGCCTGGGTGGTTTTTACTGAATCTCTTTATATGTCACTCTCACAGTTTCCTTTCCACAATGGCATACCTTGTTTTTATTTGTCTGAATTTTATATGTATGAATATATGTATGTATAAAAATGTAGACAAAATCCATCATTTGAATCAGATGAGGGAGCAGCTGGTGCCGACATGAGACAAGTGAATAGTCAAGACTTCTGGTGGCAACCTGTTCCCTGGAGTCTTTAGCTTTCCTGCCCTACCCCCAAACCCCAATTTCTGCAGAATAATTATAGTGAATATAGTTATGGCTGCATCAGTTGAACATCTGTTATAGGAAAGAAGTTAGCCCTGCCTGAATAAAAAAACCAAAACTGTATCCGGTGGTTACTTTCCTCCTATTTAAATAAGTTGTGAAACCTCAAGGAAAATCTAGCCTTGAAGATGAAGAGAACTTTGGGTTTCCACTAGCCATTGCTGGTAACATGAAGACAATTCTGGAATATCTCAGTATGATATGAGGACCACTGATTCATTCCTTTGGCTCTCCACATTTCCTTGGACTTCTGGAGTTGTCCCTTCCACTATAAGTACAACAGAAGCGTTTATATAAATTGGAAGGGTAGTTGAGAGGTTGGAGAGCAGCAACATGACTTTGCAAGTAAAATAATGGCTCCTCTTTATAGAAGGCTTTGCAATACTACAATGCAATTTAGCGACATTATTCCATTTTAAGGGAAGCAGTTTCAGATTTAACAGGAAAAGACTTAAGAACTGTGGACACTTCAATGGAATATGAAAGCTACACATTAGGGATTTATTCAGACTTTCCTTATCTTTTGCCTAGAGTTCCAATTTTAGTGCCCAGGTCACACAATGCATTTTCGGTGGACCCAAGGTCTCATGGGGAGAAGAGGAGAGAGGATCCAGTTCCCATTGAAACAATCTCTGGTACAGACCAAAGGCTGCTCTTGGGAAGTCTCCCATTGGGGGTAGTAGCAGAGTGGCAATTGAGAGTGAAATCAGGGGAAGGAAAATACCACTTGATAACTTCCCATTTTTAACTAGTTATTCTTAATTAAAAGTTAAGCTCATTTTCCCACCTGCCGAAGTATAGACATATCTTGTTTTATTGTATTTCATTTTTTTGCACTTTGCAGATATTGTGGGTTTTTTTTTTAATGCAAGGAATGTGGCTACCCTGCCTTGAACAAGTCTATCAGTTCCATATCACAAACAGCATGTAGTCATATTGTGTCTCCCTGTAACATGTTGGTAATTCTAAAAATATTTCAAACTTTTTCATTATTATTACATTTATTTATATTTATATATATTTATAATATTGATTTGTGATCCCTGACCTTTCATCTAATTATTATAATTGTTTTGGGATGTCATATAAAAGATAATGGAATTTATTGACAAATATTGTGTGTTCTAACTGCTCCACTGACCAGCTATGCCCTGATCTCCCTTTCTGTACTTGGATGGCCCTCTTCATTGAGATACAACAATATTGAAATTAGGCTATCTAATAAGCCTACAGTGGCCTCTAAGCATTCAAATAAAAGGAAGAGTCAATCAATGAGTCAAACTTCAGTGTTAGATTATTTTAAGAAATTGCCACAAAAGGGAAACTGGCTGGCTCAGTGGACTGGGAGCCAGACCTAGAAAGGGGAGGTCCTGGGTTCAAATGTGACCTTAGATATTGCTACAGCTAATCCAGCTATCAGCAAGCATCACCCTGATCAGTCAGCAGTCATCACTATGGAGGCAAGACCCTCTACCAGCAAAAAATTATGACTCACTGATGGTTAGCACTTTTTAGCAATGAAATATTTTTACTTAAGGTATATATGTTTTATTTGACATAATACTATTATACACTTAATAGACTACAATATAGTGTAGACATAATCTTTATATTGTGGATTTTGAAAATATTGTGGCCTGGGAACTGCATCCCCCAGCATGACCCAGAGGTCCCTCCCTCCTACTTCCTGCCATGGGATTGGTCTTGAATGGACCAATCCTGTGTTAGGGAGGGACCATGCCCCCCTTCCTGGCCTGGCATTGGTCTATGAGTGGACCAATCCTATTTTAAAAATCCACACTATGCATTAGAAAGCTAAAAAATTCATGCGATTTGCTTTATTGTGATTTTGCTTTATTATGGGGTCTTGGAACTGAACTCACAATATCTCCAATGTATGCCCGTCGTTCAAGTGGAGTCAGTGCTATATATAAATTCTATCACTTTAGACAAAATGGATCAATCAATAGGTATTAAGCACTTAATATTTGGCGGATACTGTGCTAAGGTCCGGGGATACAAATATAATAAGTGAAACAATCCTTACTTATAGGGAGCTTACATTCTAATATATTCTAATGAGGGAGACAAGAGCACACATACACATATTTATATTTACATAACTACAAAGGGTATAAATACAAATAATTTGGAAGGGTAGACACTAGCCCTTGGGGGAACAGGAAAGCTTGGGCTATATCTTAAAGAAAGAGAGGGATTCTAGTAGTTGGAGGTGTGGAGGAGGTATGATTCCAGACAAGGGGGAAAGCCCATGAAAGTCTGGGAGAGAGAATGTGAGGAACAGAGGAACGGTCAGTTTGGCTAGGCTGAAGAATTCAGGAGTAATATACAATGAGGCTGGGAAAATACTTTGAAGCCAAGTTGTACATAGCTTTAACATCTAAAAGGAGGAGTTTATATCGAAACTTAGGAGTAATCTAGAGGAGTTGTGGAGTTGTTTGAGTAGGGGGCAATGTGATTGGATTTGTCTTTAAGGAAAAGCATTTTGGCAATACTGTGGAGGGTGAACTGGAGTGGGGAGAAACTGAAAGTAGGGAGACCAGTTAGGAGGCTGTTGGGGTAATCTAGGCAAGAGACAATGAGACCCTGAACTAGTGGTTTGAGTAGAAAGAAGGGATGATCTGAGAGAAATGACAACATGGTAGAAATGGCAAGAACTGACAACTGATCGGACACTTAGGGTGAGGGAGATGGGAAGAGTTAAGGATAAAGTTAAGGCTGTGAATCTGGGTGAATGGAAGAATGTGGAAGGATGGTGGTCCCTTTGACAGAACTAAAGAAGTTTACAATTGGATTGAGTTTTGAGGAAATATAATGATTTCTGCTTTGGGTGTTTTGAATTTTGAGATGTGTTTGGGACATCCAGCTGAAAATGTCCAGTAGGCAATTTGTGGAATGGGACTGCTTCTCAAGGGAGAGAGACTTGGGCTGCATATATAAATCTGTGAATCATCACCATTCATATGACAATTAAACTCATATGATGAGGTCACTAAAGGAATGCAAACCTAGGAATAGAGGGCCAGAACAGAATCCTTGGGAACAGTTATGGTGAAGGGGCATGAGCTAGATGATAATCCAGCAAAGGAGGCTGAGAAGAGGTCAAACAAATAGGAAGAGAACCAGGAGAGAATACTGAGAGTCCAGAAAAGAGAGAGTAATCAAGAAAAGTTGGACCTATCTCTAGGTAGTAGTTGTGTGACAATGAGTAAGCCACTTGATCTTTTTCATCTTTAGTTTCCTCCTGTGTTAAATGGGAATTGTAATGGCTGCAATCTCTTAGGGTTTTAGTAAGGATCAAATGAGACATCAAAATGATTTGTAAACCTTAAAGTACCATGTAAATGCTAGTTAATAGCTAGCTATATATAATAATAATTAGACAGCTTTCACTAGGGGTTTGGCTGAGAAAGAGAGAAAAGATAGAGGATGATATTATAAACACATCTGTATATGGAGAACTATAATCATTTTAATCATAGTTGTTTTTTTGACAAAGTGAAATTTAAAAATGCATTCCCTCTGTTTTGGGACAGGACAATCTATATTCACTAGAACTATGTGGTTTGGGGAGTCCATGTTAAGTATAGTCTCTTTTTTCCTTTATTGGCTGATGAAATCCAATCAAAATACCAATTTTACTTTATTACACTGTAATGAAGAAATATCTATTTCCTCTTTTAAAAAAAACACTCCATCAAAGATAAGATGAAAGGTGTATATTTCAAACTGCCCATCCCCACAATTGGTATAAAGACATATTGTTTATATCTATGTGTCACCCATCCATTATTTGGATATTTAAAAACATCTGGATGATTAAGAAAATTTTTCTCTTTTGTTTCAACTACTGTAAAGATGAGGTTGCAGTGAGATATAATTTTTAAAAGTTTTGGGTAGTTTGGTATGGCACTGAATAGATAAATTAATTTAGGTAGAATTGTCATTTGTATTATATTGATTTGGCCCACCAAAGAGCAATTTTTTAGATCTAACTTGATATGTATGAAAAGTATTTTGTAGTTGTCCCTCAGTTCTTAAAACATAGAATTGGGACTCAAACTGATTCTTCTATATTTCCAATATATGACTTTTCCACCATATATATAATATAAATATATTAAATATATAAATATTTCCACCCTATATATATATATACATATATGTATATGTATATGACTGCATATATTTTGTATGTTGGAATTTTCTAAAGATGGCAAAACTTCTCTTGCTAAGGAGCAATTTGGGAAGTGTGGTGTGTGTGTCTAGGAATATCAGTCTGTATCTCCATTAGATTGTTAGCTTCTGGAGGGCAGGGACTGTCTTTTATCTCTTTTCTGTTTACTTAGAGATTAGCACGATACCTAGTACATAGTAGGCACTTAATAAAAGTTTCTTGCTAATGATGACATACATTTATATGTGCCATATTTATGGCATCACGGTGAAAAGCAAATGGGCAAGTCAGAAAATCACAATGAACCCACGCTTTGCTACTTCCCTCCTCTAAGCTTCAATTTCCTCATCCACAAAATGGACATAAATGATCTTTGCATTTCCTAATTATTGCAAAGGTAGATGAGTATAGTGTATAGGTGTGTGCTTGTGCATGTAGGGCTGTGTGTATCTTTCACCTGGTTTTGAAGAGAGGAGGCAATGACAAGAAGACAGATCTGACATCTCAAAAGCTCAGCTCTGCATGGATGATGGGCATAGAAAGAAGTGACTGACTCCTTTAGTTGGGATTTACTAGTAAAAATAATATGAATGTATATATATATATATGCAGTTATAGAAATAGTATACTGTGTGAAAGCAGTGAATGAATGTTATGAAGATTAATTAAATTTTAAGATAAAACAACTATAAACAAGATAGAGGTTTATGTTTTTTCAAAGCAAACAGGAAAGCACCAAATCTAAGAATATGATATTGAAATGAAAATGAAATGTTAACATCTATAGATTTATGTTTCAGGAGCCATTCAAAACTGTGATTTTTAAAAATATTTTTAAGTAGATGTCTATTTCTTGCTCAAATATTTCATGAAAATGTGGCATATGCTGAATTTTCCTCTTTCCCCCTCATTTGACTTTTCTTGTTTAAAATCATCTGATGATTCATTGACCGTTGCCCTTGCTCTCTTTTTGAATATTGATGACTTTTGTTTTTGACATCATGACTAGTTTTGGAGACACAATCCACCTTTTTTGCAAGATAAATCTTCCCTTGTAAGTAAAAACACTTGACACAGTTACCACAACTGACAGTGTATATAATATTCTCCTCTGATAGTCTTCTGACTTTGGGCCATAAAGAAGGGAGGATAGCCTTCATTATAATCCAAGACTATCACTGACTTTCAATTATTCAGAATCTGGCTTCTTCTTAGTGATCTTTTAATTTACATTATTGTAATCATTGTGTATTTTGTTCTTTTGCTTTGGGTTTTACTTTACTTTGCATCAGTTTGTACAAACCTTCCTGCATTTTTTCAATTTCTCCCATTTGCCATTTCTTAATACACAATTGATATGTTATAACATTGATATTCCAGTTTCTCTAGATATCTCCCAATTGATGGGTACTCACTTAGTTTCCAGTTCTTTACTACCATATGGAGCCTCGACTCTCTCCTCTTGTCTTTCTGTACATCAGAGCATCACATACTCTCAGAGATGAAAGAGACCTCAGAGACCATATATTCCAGACTGTATGTGATTTAGGGAGCCCTCTACAATATCCCCAGTATATGGCCATTCAGCTTTCCTTTGAGAATCTACAGTGAGGAAGGAATAATTGCTCCTCAAAGTAGCCAATTTTACTTTCCAAGAGCTCTAATTATGAGAAGAATGAAGTCCTCCAAATGCTTTTGCTTATAGATGATCTTGTCTTTGCATTTCTGCCACAGTCAAGTGACCGTTATCTTTGCTCAAAGTTCAGATTCATTATTCTCCAACCTTTTCCCCCCTATTCATCAGATTATCAGGGAGAAGGAGTTTTCTTGAAAAATAACAGAGGAAGGACAATTAGGTGATTTAGTAGATAGGGAGCCCACTCTAGATTCAGGAGGTCTTGGGTTCAAATATGACTTCAAACATTTCATAGCTGGGTGACCTTGGGTAAGTCACTTAACTATAATTGCCTAGTCCTTACTAAAGGTGGAAAGTAGAACAATGTCATACAAAAAAAAAAGGAAGAAAAATGTTCATTGAACCCTTGGATCCAAGTGGTAGATATAAGATTCTTCTAGTATCTCCAGAACAAAACACAGTGCTTAACATAAAGAACTTTTTCAATCATTTATTGCCCAACCCCAATAATTAAACACAACTTTCTTTTTTTTTTCTTTCTGTACAAAATTTTTTTTATTTTTTTTTATTTTTTTAGCTGTCCTCACAGTTCTTTCTTTTTTTTGTTTGTTTTTTTTTAATATATTTTATTTGACCATTTCCAAGCATTATTCGTTAAAGACATAGATCATTTTCTTTTCCTCCCCCCCCCACCCCCCATAGCCGACGCGTAAGTCCACTGGGCATTAGATGTTTTCTTGATTTGAACCCATTGCTTTGTTGATAGTATTTGCATTAGAGTGTTCATTTAGAGTCTATCCTCTGTCATGTCCCCTCAACCTCTGTATTCAGGCAGTTGCTTTTTCTCGGTAAACACAACTTTCTAAAAGAGTGATTGTGACTTAAACAACATGCCTCTCTCTATTATTATTATTATTTGGTACAGTCCCTATTACCTTACTCTTGGATTCCTGCTACAATACTCTTCTTGTTTTTTGTGCCTCAAATTTCCCCCTATTCTATTCTTTCAGCTAGTGATCTTCCTGGATCTAACCATGTCATATCTCAATTCAGTAAACTCCATTGGCAACCTATTACCTCCAGAATCAAATGGAAAATCCTTTCCTTGGTTTTGAAGGCTCTCATAACCCTTCTTACATCTCTAATCTTATATTTTCCCCCCTCCATATTCACTATTCAAGACTCTCCATCTGTTGACCCCATGCATTTTCAATGACTATCCTTTATTCTGTAATGCTTTCTGTGAAGATTAAATTTAACTCTCCCCGATTGTGAAAATGAAATTGACTCCCCTGCCCATTTTTAGAGTTAATCACCAAAAGTGTAAACACCTCATTCACACTTAGGTGGGGGAGGTCTGTGACCCACATGTGCAATAGTGGGTGACAAATCAGAATTAAGCTGATTGCTACTGGCAGTCCTAAAGTAAAGCTTCAGCTGTGATTGGTAGATGTAAAATTAGGGGAAGGCACAGGAAGTGATGCAAAAGAAAGTGTCTTTAAAACTTCCTGAGTGCAGTTTTTACTTGGAGTTGTACTTTCTGTGAGACACAGTTCTTCATTCTTTGGAGTGAGACTGGAGAAGAATCTACTGACTGGACCCGAGACCCTGTTCCTGGTGAGGCTGTTCTTAAATCTCTTCCTTTGGACTGGCATGTGGTGAGTGAAAAGGCTGACTTCTTTCCTGGATATTTTCTGAAAAACAAAACAAAAACTAGCCTCAGAAGAGATCTACTTCTTGAAAGAGACTTCCCCAGGTCCTTGGCTTTGCTGAGGCCAGCTAAGGACTAACTCTCCCTGCCTGGGTTGAGCCAGGGTATGGGAGTAAATTATTTAGTGCTTAGGCTATATATCTTTTTTTAAAATTTTATTTAGTCAATTTAGAGCATTCACTGGGTTACTCTCCTCTCTCATACCACTGACACGTGTCCTTTCTGCTTTCCTTTGTTTTAAGGTATTTTCTTTTCTTTTTGTATGTGTGTTTGGAGGGTTTGGGTGAACTGAGCATCGCTTTCTCTGCCATCTTAGCTCTCAGCATGCAACTGTTCCCCCCTCAGGTGCTTTTCCTTTCTAGAGTCTGTCAGTTCTCAAGAAATAGGCATTTCCACTCTAGAAGGAGATTTCTCACTGTAGGTGGCAAGTTTTTTTGGAACACAAAACACTTCTTATTGCTCGTACCTGCAGGCATAAATCCATTTTTGCTCACTAAGGACAGGGTATCTGTCTAAATCTTCACTCTGACTTAGGGTTAGGAATTCCTTGTGGCTTATTTTTTTTTTTAATGTCCAATTGCTATGGCATCTATTTAGAGGACACTCTTCCAACAAATTTCCAAGGTCTTGCTAGGTTTGAGGTCCCTCTCCAATTTTCTGAACCCTAAGATCATTGTGTTTTCCTATACAAATGAATGGAATGGGGGAAAGCATTGGAACAAAACTAAGCCTAGGGGGATATAATCATTATCTTCCTTCCTGGACACATTTTTGCTTTTAATATGTATGAGTGTCATATTTTTTAGTGTCTTACTGTGTTCAAGGTACTATGATAGATACAGAAGTTACAAAGTAAAAATGAACTAGTCCTTACTGTAGCAAAGGAAAATAAAACCTATGCAAGGAATGATTGACAGGGCGTGAGACTCAGAATTCTCCCAGGGCTGTCAGGATTCTAAACTGTTGAAGAGACAGTTCCCCAACTGACACACTGGACCTGAGGGTGAAGCCTGGAAGGTGAGGAGGATCTGATCTCTCCTGGAGTCCCCTGGACAGCTAGCAAGCAGCCTCTTTTAATTCTACCATACAAGGTTGAGAGGACATCTCCATACACTCCAGTGGACAGAGTGAAACTTGGAGAAACCCTCTTTCCCTTGGGACAATTGAGAACTCAGCTGGATCCCTGTACCAAATCCACCAAGGACTCTGTGTGTGTAAGAAATCTGGTTCCCTGTTGGACTACCCTTAGGAAACTTAGGTATTTAGATTAGAGTATTTAGATAGTGGATTTAATAACTGGGTTAATTGTCAGATGCTAACCTTTTCCCCTCATTCCCAAACCCTTACCCTTATCTGTTAATAAATTCTATATTTATATGTTTATCACTCTGTATTACTTTCTTTCCCCCTTCCAAATTATATTTCCTTTAACAATTTGGCAGAGTTAGCTAGGTTTAAGAAATCTTAGAAAATTAAATTTTATTTATAGGAAAAACAGTTTCTATAGGGAAGTCAGTTAGGTAAGGTAGGAATATTCCATCCCCACTCTGATAGTGGTATATTCCAAGGGAAGGGGCCAGAAGAATTCTAAGACTCCAACTAAGAGGGTAGAGACATTTAATAATTAAGTACCTTTTTGCCACATTTTAGGTGGCCATATTGGAAAGTTTTTTTTTTCAGGTTTTTTCCTTTTAGCAATTGTTTATAAAATTATTCACAGTGGATTATAATAATTCTTATTCCCCTGTATTATCCTTAAATGTAAATATGTCTGTAGACATGGTAATTGATGTTTTGATGGTTGTGGGAATGCATTTTGCATATCCCATACATTATGTTTATGTTGTTCCCTAATGTTTGTTATGTAGGATTGGACTATAAATGGATGAAATCTTTTATGGATATCTGTTCTGTCTCATGTTCCCATAGTTTGTGTCTGGCTTTGTGTCTTGTATAAGTGTAGACTGGCATTTTTCCCTGTTATTAAATGATTTAAAGCAATTATGTTTTTTTAAACAAAGGATTTAGAGCTCAAACTAATGGCAAAACATATGAAAAAACAACTTGATCAATTGGAACTATATATATAAAACATAATATAAGCTTCTAAACAGAATATGGGAATGGGGAAAATGTAAACACTGGTGCAAAGGAAAATCTAAACAAGTTACAAAAAGAGGTTAGAGGGATGGTTACTCTATGTCCTCCAAGAGATCTTCCTGTAGTCTCAAAGAATGAAATATTCCAGGTCAAAACATACAAAAGATTCACCCCAGAGGACGTGGAGTCCATAAAGAAAAGAACTCCAGCCTTTGTAGATGAACCCAATCATGTAATCAAAGAGATGAAGAGGGCTATAGATATATTTGACCTTGATTATAATGATTTTGCACTATTAATGAAAGGATCTATTAACAAAAAGGGAAAATAATAAATTTATTGAGGAGACAAGATCAGACCCTCTATTAACATCCTGGCCAGAAAGATATGACATGGACATGAATGATAGAGCTCAATATAATATTATGAAGGAATGTAAACAAGCAATTTTGTAAGTCATGGATCAGTATACCAAAAGACCAAATGCTTGGTCAAAATTTGAGGGAATAAAGCAAAAGCCCACAGAAACACCATTATTTTTAGATAATATCACAGAGGCTTTTAACAAAATTTTTACAAAATTTATGTTCTACTAAGGATTTGAACATATTCATGGATAAGTAATAATGCAAATTAAAGAGTGAAGAGCAAGGGAAAGATCATACAAAGGGGGGTAGAGAAATTTAATTAAGACACATTGTCTTCTAATTGTTAGCTGTGTTTAATATAACAAGAAAAGGAAATATTTTAATAAAGAAAATAATGATAATATAATTTTGCTTTTCATAAATATTTGAATTATATATTTTTATAATGGAGAGTTCCAAGCCCTATACAATTAATTAATATTTCCCTTGTGAGGATGAAAGATGGGATGTGTTGAGGAGATTATTTCTGGGCATGGATTTGGGTTTGTCCCCAAATGCACCAACCAATAATAAAAATGTTCTCCTTTTTAGCATTTCAGATTGAGAAGTGTGTGTAGTTCTTCAGGATGACTTCATAAACTATAGAATTGAAAGCTGCTCTTTAGACAGTGTCAAGGAGAATATTGCATTCTTGAAAATGAAAAGCCTTAACACTAATCACATATAGTATCACATGGTCTATTGTATCAAACAAAGAATCAGGGACACCATTTCCATTTAGAAAATAGTCAGTTTTATCAGTCATCTGTGCTATCCAAGGAGCTATACTGAAAAGGGACTGAAGACATTTGTTCTCAGAAAAATATATTTTTTTTCCAGAAAACCCCCAATATGTGCCAATCCTTAGTCCATTCTCCAGAGAGAGAAGACTGAAAAACTTAAGAAGTTTTGGATGAGCCACATATAGATTTTATCTGAAGACTAACAGTCAAGGTTCATTTGCTGTATGCTAGAAACTGGAGTGTGTCATCATTACAAAGCAGAAAGCTATGCTTGTCTTTTGGGTTAGAACTGTCAAGTGTCTATGGCTTGTATATCTGCTATAGTGAATATATTGCTTGTTACATCATTTAAATTTGTCTCAAAGAAGGAGTATCCTAATGGTTTCCTAACTGTTTTTTACAGATGTTTTTGAGTGGCGTTTTGCTCTAGAGAGTCATCTGTTTCCTGTTTCCTAAATATTTCTAATATATTATACATTTTTTTCTTATGTGAAATAATTTTTCTAAATGCAGAAATGCTGAGAATTATGTTGTACTATTCCTCTTCTACAAATCAGAGGAATTATATTTACACAAATCAAGCAAATATTTATTCATTCATTCACTTATTAAAAATCCATACCTTCTGTCTTAGAATTGATACAAAGTATTGGTTCCAAGACAGAAGAGTGATAGGGGCTAGCCAATGGGGGTTAAGAGACTTGCCCAAGGTCACACAGCTAGGAAGTGTCTGAGGCCAGATTTGAATCTAGGTCTTCCAGATTTTAGGCTTGATGCTCTATCTACTGAGCTCCCTATTTTCTACCAATTTTTTTTTTAAACCCTTACCTTCTGTCTTGGAGTCAATACTGTGTATTGGTTCCAAAGCAGAAAAGTGGTAAGGGCTAGGCAATGGGGGTCAAGTGACTTGCTCAGGGTCACACAGCTGGGAAGTGTCTGAGGCCAGATTTGAACCTAGGACCTCCCGTCTCTAGGCCTGGTTCTCAATTAACTGAGCTACCCAGCTGCCCCCATCTTCTCCCAATGTAAACTATTGTTTGCTGTCAATTTATTCTCTGGAAGATATAACATTTAATTATTTATTTATTTTTAAACCACTACTTTCTGTCAGAATCAATACTATGTATTGGTTCTAGGACAGCAGCATGGTAAAGGTTAGTTGATAGGGGTTAAGGGACTTGCCCAGAGTCAAATAGATAGAAGTGTCTGAGATTTGAACCTAGGAACTTGCATCTCTAGATCTAATTATCAATCCACTGAGCCACCTAGCTGTCTGAGGATATATTTAAACAGATAAAAATAACATTACATAATTTGATGGAGAAGGGAATTAGCAGTTATAACTAAAAGGAATATTCTCTTTTTTAAAAAATTAGTTTAGAATATTTTTCCATGGTTACATAATTCATGATTTTTCCCACCCCTCTTCCCTTCCCCACTTCCAGAGCTGATGAGCAATTCCACTGGGTTTTTACATGTTATCACTGTTTAAAACCTGTTTCCAATGTTATTACTATTTGCAACAGAGTGATCATTTAAAGTCAACATCCCCAATCATATACCCATCGAGCCAAACGATCAATCATATGTTTTCTTCTGTGTTTCTACTCCCACAGTTCTTTCTCTGGATGTGGATAGTGTTCTAAAAGGAATATTCTCAAATGCTTTGTTGGATCAAAATAGTAGTAACACCCTGGACGTCTCTGGTAACGCTGTTCTTAGGATCTGTGCCATTGAAGTGTTAACTACAGAGAAATATTGTGGCATCATGGAAAATATGTTGCTCGTGGAGGGAAGAGACATGGATTGAAATCCCACTCCTAACACTGACTAGCTTTGGGATCATAGACAAATGGATTAACGTTTTTTGGAGTCTCATTTTTCCCACATATAAAATGGAGACAATAAGACATCGACTACCGAATTCAAGTTATTAAGAGGAAAGTGTTTTGTGGACCTTAATTTTGTAGATATTCAATTGTGAGTAGTTATCACCTTCTACTAGTGCTATAACTCGGCTAATACTTCCTATAACCAAAATCCTTATCCCCAGGGAGACGCAACTGCTGAAGAGTAAGGGTCAGAGGATCAAACTTGGAGTCAGAGAAGACCTGGACTCAAGCCCTCCCACCTACTGGGTGGTCCTGAGCTTGTCATTTAACCTGTGAGCCTCAAGCAGCAACCAGGACCTATTCACTAAGCTCTAGACCAGTTTAGTTTCCAGCAGTTTCCCTCCAGACTACATCACAGAATCCTTCAATGTATAGTAGCCTAAAGCAATCAGTCAATGAATCACAACAAAACATTGATTGTGCATTTGCTAGGAATCTAGCTCTGTGCCAAGGGATGTGGGCAAAGAAATGCAGGTGTAAAATATCATCCTTGTCCTCAAGGAGGCTACAATCCAGCTAAGGATCTGACATGAAACAGAATGATTGACAACTTCGATGTTATCTTCAATGGGGCCAGTAGGAATTCAGGGAAGGGGACATTAGTACGGGACGGAAGTATTATTTGAACTGGACCTTGGAGGATAGCTCTACCCTCTGGATAAGAGAAAAGGAGGAGGGAAAACCATTTAGAAAAAGGAATGGTATGGGCACAGGAACAGAAAACCAGGCAAGGAATTGAGATTTGCTTTCTCTCTAAGGAGAAGGAATTCAATTTAAGTTCTTGAGTAGAGGGTGGGCAGGGCAAAAGTGGGATGGTAGAAGTGTATAGAATGAATTGCATGAGGGAGAGAGTGGAGAAGACTATTCATGTGATGAGATGTGAAAGTTGGGGAAGAGGAGAATCTCAGACATTTCTGAGGAAGAAATTCTAGTTCTAGGTAATTAGGACATTATAGTTCCCATTTAAGCAATGAATTTGAGGAAGAGAAATCCAGGTGCCTTTGAGGTTATTAGTCTGTGAAACTGGAAGAAATAGGGAAAATTATTTTTGATGATATAGATAATGACTTCCATTCAGCCCAACAGAGTCAGTTAGCAATCCATTTACTCACCATTTGCTATATAGCCACATACTGTGCTAGGAAAGGGAGGATATGTAATAGGAGTTGATATTATGGATTGAAAGGCAGATATGAGGGGGTTGGTCTAAAGGTGAAGATTTAATAGCTGCCAGTATAAAGGCAATAGGTGTGAATGTAGAAAGATAAATGCAAAGGGTAGAGTTTTGGTATGTATGAACAGTTAGGAGGTACAAGAAAAAAGAAAGCATCAAAAGAGAGCAGTCAGAGAGGTGGGAGGGAAGCTAGGTAGGATAAGTCTAGAGACCCAGAAGCCAAGGGAGTGTAAAATTGAGATTTGAACTCTGGACTTCAATCCCCACAAGTCCTTGCTCCACTTCCCCAAAATGCTTTGTAATCTCATGGAATTCTGAGGTAGGAGAGATGGAGAAGGTACTTAAGCTGATTGCAAAGGCTTTTGAGCTCTCTCTCTTTTGGACTTCTGTTTTGGGGCAGACGTGGCTCTTTCCATAATGTAGGTGAGGTCTTGTCTAGGCCTCTCTGGCCTGGGCACGTTTTCCTTATCCTGTATTTTCTTTAATCCTTAATCTTCAATAAACCTCTAAAAATATAATACTCCTTGCAGAGAGAAACTAATTTCTACCTGCCTCAGTCTCCCCCAAAATTTTAATCTTTACAGTTGGAGAAGGTATCGAGAAAGAGGAACTGATCCACTGTATCACGTGCTTCTTTGTGAAAGATGGAAAATTAATTAAAGCCATATTCCTAGAGCAAGAAGGAGTTCATTGGTAGACTGGTGGGAGCAGAAACCAGATTACAGAGGTTTCCATAGGGAACAGGTAGAAAGGAAATGAGTGGCTTTCTTGAGAATAGGGCAGGGGAGGCACTGTCAGGCTCTTCCCATTTGTCTCCCATCTTCTTTGAGGGCAAATGAACCTCGTTAATAAAATTGTCCTTGACTGCTTTTGACAGCTCTCCTTCTTTGGGGCTGCTATTAAGGAGAAGGACTTACACTGAGGGGGAAAGAGTCGGTGAACTTCTTCTGGGACTCAGTTTCCATTCCTAATAGAGGACCTATTTCAAATGCAGAGCACCATAGATAAAAGGCCTTACAGGGTTGGTTAGTGTTGGCAAAATGAGACAGAAAAAAAGGCTGGGTAGAAGCAGGTAGGTGGCTCAGTGAGTAGAGACAGCCTTGGAGACTGGAGATCTTGGGTTCAAATTTGACTTTAGACTCTTCCTAGCTGTGTGACCCTGGGCTTAATTTAACTTAATCCCAATTGCCTAATCCTTGTCACTCTTCTGCCTTAGAGCTGATTCTAAAACAGAAGGTAAGGGTTAAAAAATATGGGAGAACACAGACTTCTGACACAGTAAATATTTATTCATCATTTTGCTGTGTATTTATGAAGTGTCAGTCTCAAGAAGTTTGGGATTGTGGAAATCTTTAGGCCACCTACTTTGGGGTTCCCTGTATGATAGGGGTAATATCCCCAAACTCTTAAATATCATGATCTATTGAGACTGGAACGCCTTGCCTCTAATTATCAATATTATCAATTATCAATCAACAGTACCTTTTTCATCTTTTCCTCAATGGGGCTAATTTGCTATCCAGCCCTGGCCATGCCTAATCCTTGAACTAAAGATTGGAGAGAAAATTACTTGGTCTCCTATATAAGCACCTGATATCCCCTATCAAAGTCCCTTCTATGGCCAAAACTCTGCTGCCATTTTCTACCTGAGGGTATCACATCCTAAAGGTACCCTTCCTCTGCCCTAGCTATTTCTGGCCATGGGTGGGTGCTCAATACACTTGCTTGCTTTTTTGAAAATCGTTTTGTGATATTTTGTGACTCAAGTTCTTTCTCTCTCTCCCTCCCCTCCTAGAGGCAATAAATAAAGTCTGATATAGCTTATATCAGTCCAGCTCTAAATCCTGATTATATAATCTTTTCCAATTCAGAACGATCTGCCTGAATTAGTGCAGGGAACTTGTGTAGGTATATGTACAGATATAGACATATATGTACACATACACATATATGTATAGGAACACAAGATTTAGCCGACCTGTTGAAGCCGTTGCCCGGGGTGTGGCCACTGTCTCATGCTAGCAGCTACTGGGAGACACAGGTGAGAGCTGGGTGCCAGGTGGGGGTCAGAGGCTGGAGAGCTGCCCTAGGAGGGCACAACAAGCCCTTCATACCAGAGATACTACCCCTCCCTGAGCACCCCATACACCCACAAAGAACAAAGCCTTTATGGAGTGGCAAAATAACCCAAACTCTGCTCCTAAAAAGGACAGATTCAAGTCTCTCCAAGCCATGGCGCAGCATGAGATCAGGAAGATGCAAGACCGATGGTGGGAAAAAAAGGCAGAAGAAATCCAGCGGTTTGCTGATATGAAAAACTACAAACAGTTTTTCAGTGCCCTCAAGACTGTCTATGGGCCATTAAAACCCACCACCACTCCCTTGCTATCCTCTGACGGTGACACTCTCATAAAAGATAAAAAAGGCATCAGCAACAGGTGGAAAGAACACTTCAGTCAGCTTCTCAACCGACCCTCTTCAGTCGACCAAAGCACCCTTGACCAGATCCCCCAAAACCACACCATCGAACAACTCGACGTCCCTCCTTCAATAGAGGAAGTCCAAAAAGCCATTCAACAAATGAGTGCAGGCAAGGCACCCGGTAAAGACGGGATCCCAACCGAGGTGTACAAGGCCTTAAATGGAAAGGCGCTCCAGGCATTCCACATAGTGCTGACCAGCATATGGGAAGAGGAAGACATGCCCCCAGAACTCAGAGATGCCTCCATTGTAGCCCTATACAAGAACAAAGGCTCACGAGCAGCCTGTGACAACTACAGAGGCATCTCACTACTCTCCACTGCTGGAAAGATCCTCACCCGTGTTATACTCAACAGACTCCTGTCATCTGTTTCAGAGCAGAACCTGCCTGAATCACAATGTGGCTTCTGACCAGATCGCAGCACCATCAACATGGTCTTCACGGTGAGGCAAATGCAGGAAAAATGCTTTGAGCAGAACCTGAGTCTCTACATTGTCTTCATAGACCTGACAAAGGCGTTCGACACAGTGAACAGGGACACATTGTGGGTGATCCTCAGCAAGCTCGGTTGCCCAGCAAAATTCATCAAACTGATCCAGCTCTTTCATGTTGACATGACAGGGGAAGTCCTATCTGGTGGAGAGACTTCCAATCACTTCAACATCTCCAATGGCATGAAACAAGGCTGTGTCCTCGCTCCGGTACTATTCAACCTATGCTTCACCCAAGTATTACGACATGCTGTGATGGATCTAGACCTGGGCGTCTACATCAAATACCGACTGGATGGCTCACTATTCGACCTTCGCCACCTGACTGCAAAAACAAAGACAACAGAGAGACTCATCCTGGAAGCTCTCTTTGCAGATGACTGTGCTCTCATGGCCCACCAAGAAAATCATCTCCAAACCATTGTGGACAGGTTCTCTACTGCAACAAAACTGTTTGGCCTGACTATCAGCCTCAGCAAAACAGAGGTGCTGTTCCAACCTGCACCAGGGAGGCCAACGAACCAGCCGAGCATTACAATCGATGGCACACAGCTTTCCAACGTCAGCACTTTCAAGTACCTGGGCAGCACCATCGCCAACGACGGGTCCCTAGACCACGAGATCAATGCCAGGATCCAAAAGGCCAGCCAGGCACTCGGGCGGCTGCGCTGCAAAGTCCTCCAACACAGCGGTGTAAGCACTGTGATGAAGCTCAAAGTGTATAACGCAGTGGTCCTCAGCTCGCTCCTGTACGGTTGTGAGACATGGACACTGTACCGGAAGCACATGAAACAGCTGGAGCAATTCCACCAACGCTCCCTCCGGTCAATCATGAGGATCCGATGGCAGGACCGAATCACCAACCAGGAAGTCCTCGACAGAGCCAACTCCACCAGCATCGAAGTCCTGGTCCTCCAAACCCAGCTACGATGGTCTGGACACGTCATCCGCATTGACCCACAGCGAATACCAAGACAGGTATTCTATGGGGAACTGTCAGCTGGACTCAGGAAACAAGGCCGACCAAAGAAAAGATTCAAGGATCTGCTAAAGTCCAACTTGAAGTGGGCTGGCATTACACCAAAGCAACTAGAACTCGCTGCCTCTGACAGAAGCAGCTGGTGAACCCACATTAACCATGCTGCCACCACCTTTGAAGACGAGCGACGTCGACGTCTTGCCGCTGCGCTTGAACACCGACACCAGGCCACAACCGCACCTCCCGTAACAACTGGCGTCCCAGGCCCCATGTGCCACAAACTGTGTGCCTCAGCCTTTGGACTCCAAAGCCACATGAGGGTACACCGTAGATGAAACTGCACAAAGACAATAGTCATTCTCGGTCACCGAGAGACTACCACTACTATAGGAACACATATGTACTCATTCACATTTAGTGCCTTGCTATTCCCACACCTTTGGGAGCAGGAAATCTCTTACTTTCACTTTCTTATCTCAAGTGTTTTAACATAGTGCTTAATAGATTTTTTTTCCCCTAAACTCTTACCTTCTATCTTGGAATCAGTACTGTGTATTGGTTCCAAGGCAGAACAGCAGTAAGGGCTAGGCAATGGGGGTGAAGTGACTTTCCCAGGGTCACACAGCTGGGAAGGGTCTGAGGTCACATTTGAACCTAGGACCTCCCATCTCTAGGCCTGGTTCTCAATCCACCGAGCTACCCAGCTGCCCCTAATAGATGTTTTAAAAAAATTCAAATTTAAAAAAATTTAAAAAAAAATTTAAAAAATTTTAGCTTTACAACAACCCTGTAATGTGGAGGCTATTTTTATCATCATTTTGTAGATGAAGAAACTGAAGGTGAGATGGATTAAGTGGATCTGACTTGCCCAGAGTCACACAGATATTAAATTCTAAAGTCTGGATTCAAATCTAATCTTTTTCCTTCCCTCTTTACTTCCTTCCCTCTTTACTTCCTTCCCCTTTTCCTTCTCTCTTTCCTTCCTTCCTTCCTTCCTTCCTTCCTTCCTTCCTTCCTTCCTTCCTTCCTTCCTTCCTTCCTTCCTTCCTTCCTTCCTTCCTTCCTTCCTTCCTTCCTTCCTTCTTTCCTTCCTTCCTTCCTTCCTTCCTTCCTTCCTTCCTTCCTTCCTTCCTTCCTTCCTTCCTTCCTTCCTTCCTTCCTTCCTTCCTTCCTTCCTTCCTTCCTTCCTTCCTTCCTTCCTTCCTTCCTTCCTTCCTGCATACATAGAAGACTTCTTTAAAAGGCTTCGGTCTGCTACAGAGTTGAAAGTCTGTCTGTTGAATTTCACTTCTAAAATGTCAGTGTTGATCCCGAAACTGCTTCCCTTTCCTTTATTGGCAGAGCAGAGATGTTGCGTTACACTTTCTGCTCAAGTTTATTTCATTATGGATTACGGTGTATCGATATTCCTCGTATGGGTTTAAGGTTTTTCAGAGTTCTGAAAATCATCGTGGTGGAAGTTTTGTTAGTACCTGGCAGGTTGCCACTGACTAGTTCAAAAACCTTTACAGTTCTGTGTGAGAAAGAAAAGTGTTTCAAGATTCTTGGTGTAAGAAGACCTCTGAGGAGACGAAAATGTTGTTCTTGGAGGTCCTGGTGCTGGGAAATCATCATGAAGTAATTGTGTCTGGGAGGGAACCGGAGCAGAGAAGTCTTAATGGGGGAAAGCGGCCATTAGCCACACAGCCCTCAATAAGATCCAGACCTTTTTCTTAAACAATCCATGTCTCCTGCCAAAATAGCTCATGTAGGAGATGAGTAAAAAAGTCTCAATGCCCAATAAATATTTGTTTCTGCAAATCACTAAACCCGTGGTTTAAAAGCAGTTTCAGTATGGAGCTAAGGTTAGAGAAGAGAGAGAGAGAAATGGAGATGGGGGTGGGGAAAAGAGAGAGAGAGGGGGGGGAGGGAGGAAGGGAGGGAGGGAAAGAGAGGGAGGGAGGGAAAGAGAGGGGGAGAGAGAAAGGGAGGGAGAGAAAGAGAGGGGAAGAGAGTGGGAGGGAGGAAGAGAAGGGGGAGAGAGAGAGGGAGAGGGAGAGAGAGAGAGAGGGAGGGAGGGAAAGAGAGGGGGAGAGAGAAAGGGAGGGAGAGAAAGAGAGGGGAAGAGAGTGGGAGGGAGGGAGAAAGAGACAGGAGGGAGAGAGAGAGGAGGGAGGGAGGGAAGAAGAGAAGGGGAGAAGATGAGGGAGGGAGGGAAGAAGAGAGAGGGGGGGAGGGAGGGAGAAAGACAGGAGGGAGAGAGAGGAGGGAGGGAGGGAGGAAGAGAAGGGGAGAGGGCAAGGGAAGGAGGGAGGGAGAGAGAGGGGGAGAGAGAGATAGGGAGTGAGGGAAAGAGAGAGAGAGAGGGAGGGAAAGAGAAAGAGAGGGAGGAAGGGAGGAAAAGAGAGGGAGGGAGGGAGGAAAAGAGAGGGGGAGAGAGAGAGAGAGGGAGGGAGGGAGTGAGTTCTGCTTTAAATGGTTCTTATCTATACAGCAGCAGCAAAAAAAAAAAAAGTTCCCTCTCCTTGTCTCTTTATCTTTTTTTTCCTCTCCTAATAATTGAGATGAATAAGCTCAGGGTTCAATTAGGTCAGTTTTTCTGGTAAAACACATCTTTTATTTAGAAAACTGAAAATCACAGGGGAGCATACTGGAGGGGAATTTAGCACTCGTGTCAGATATTAACATGGGATATCAGCTGATTAAGACATGATGAAAAGAGGCCCCAAGCCTGGGAAAACAAGTGGTTTTGGAAATCTGATTTAAAATACCTGCTAGTGAACTGGCAGTCATTGACTCCTTCCAGAATATCTTCCTTCCTCAGACAGCAGTGATTTTGAATGCTTCTGAAACAGCTCAAGAACAAAGAGTACAGGCTTTTATTTCCCATGATCCCCAAATTCACCAACAATGTATACATAACTAATATGAAAGCACATGGCCCAGCTAGCAACTGAACCCAGTGGCTGAGCTAACCAAATCTTTGGCACTGGCTCGCCTAAGGGGGGCTTTGAAGGTTTGGTGGCTGAGAAAAAGGAGAGGCCTGAGGAGACGCGCTATCTGGAGTGTTTTTATACACTATTTTCATCAGAGTCAAGGCTTAGGGGAAAAAAGGAAATAATAGTCTTAATTTCCTCAACTTCAAGCTGAAATAACAAACACTCCAGCACGTATGCTTGGGAGGCAGCAGGTCCAGAATCTTATACCAGCTTTGTCATTAAGTGTCTGTGTAATGTGGGGCAAGAAGCTTTACCCTTTGGCCTCAGTTTGTTTTTTTCACTTGAAAGAATAAGGTGGACTCCTTTTCAGGACCCTTTTTAGAACCCCCTACAGAGCTAAAGAGCTTTTGTTCATATCTCTCTTTGTCTTTGTTCAGTCCTTTCAGTTGTGTGTGACCCCATTTGGGGTTTTTCTTGGCAATGATACTGGAGTGATTTGTCATTTCCTTCTCCAGCTCATTTTACAGGTGAGGAAACTGAGGCAAACAGGGTCAAGTGACTTGTCCAGAGTCACATAGTAGCGAGTGACTGAGGCTAGATTTTTACCTAGGAAGATGAATCTTTCTCACTCCAGACCTGACATTCTATCAACCAGTATTGATATTTATAGTTTTTGAAATTAAAGGTATTCTGAAAATTGTTCTGAACGACTGTCGTACCTCTGAGAAGGGTCTGGATTAGATGACTGACCAGGTGCCCTTCTAGCTGCGACAAGTTGTGTAATCTTTATCATGGGCACTCCTGCAAATATTTTCTAAGCAAACACTTGCTGCATTACTCTTTCCTTGGTGTTTCCTTGGCATCCTGGAGCAGATTTCTTCCAGACTAATGTAGTACAACCTGCCCTCTTGCTATCTTCTGGTAAAAGGGAGTGGAGGCAGGCTTTTGGCTAACACTTCTAGATGAGCCAGAAGCCCTAATTCTGGAGTCAGAGGATATAGGTTCAAATTCCACCTTTGCTACTTAATACTAGGTGACTTTGGACAAGTCATTTGATTTATTAATTCAGTATGTTTCAAAGTACTCTTGAAGAGAAAACCCAAGAATTAAATGAATGGTGATTTAGCATGAATTCTAGGCAGTTTCAGTAATTCATTGCCCTGACCACAATCCATTTGAATCTCTCAATGAGATATGACCAGTTCACTTAGGTAGCTCATTTACTGTGTCTTTGAGCCCCCTTTTTTCTGTTCTTAAAGATTGCTATTCAAATTGGCAGAGGGATGACTGAAAGACACTTGTATGATTTTCCTCATCATCTGGCAAATACAGATACTGGCTACACACTGCCTTCATTCCTTAAAGAAAAGAATTGCTTTATCTTGACAAATAGATAAAAGCTAATTAAATAGTAAATACTCTCAAAATAAAAGACAGGTTTGGGGGAAATGTGAGGCAATTATTCTGCTGGAAAGTAATGGTTTTGAAGATCTGAAGGCAAAATTACACACTTAAGAAGCAATTTGCTTTTTTAAGAAATTATTTGGATCAAAATTCAAATGCCTTTGACATGTATAAACATTATTTGTATTGAAGATAGCATGGGCATTGCAAAAGCAATTTTGAACTGGGAGGCGAAAGACTTTTTTAGCTCTGTGACTATGGGCACTGCAGGGAACTTCACTAAGCATTGGGGTTTTCATCTGTAAAATATATTAGAGGATGGACCAAGTGTTCTTTCAAATCCTTTACAACTCGCATTGTCTGTGATGATTTCTGTCTACAAGAAATGAATCTGAACAATCGATAATATGATTTTGTTTGGTCTAATTTCTGGTTTGTGTTTCATCTACACCATTCAATTTAAATTATAACATTAATATGCTTTACTAATCAATCCATGTTGTCACCACAGCCTTTTCAGTTAGAGAAAACATAGGCAGAAGGTCAGAAATATGGGATTACCTCCTCAGGTCAAAAACACATTCTTTCTCTTTACTCCAGGAATCTATCCTAATTTACAAACCTTGTATTTATCTACTTATTAAATTTTTTTTAAACCTTTATCTTCCATATTAGAATCATGTATTGATTCTAAGGCAGAAGAATGGTAAGGGCTAGGTAATGGGGGTTAAGTGACTTGCCCAGGGTCACACAACTAGGAAGTGTCTGAGACCAGATTTGAACCCAGGGCCCCTGTCTCTGTGCCTGGCTCTCAGCCCACTGAGCCACCCAGCTGTCCCCTTTATTAAAATTTTGAATAAATACTAGATTTTAAAAAATTAAAAAAATGTTCAATTAGCATTAAATTTCTCTATCTTATACCTTCCTCCCTACTGAAAAAGGAAAAAAAATCCTAAAATATACAAAGTTGACTAAAATTCCCACATTGGCCATTCCCCAAAATATAGGTCTCTCTTATGCAGTAAGTAGCAAGTTTCATCATAAGTCCTTTGGAATCATGTTTGATCATTGTGGAGATCAGAGAAATACTTAACTTAAGAATTCCTAAGTAAGAAATCTTGGTTGATGTGTTATGGTGCTATACATAATCAGTTTATCAATCAATCAGCAAGCATTTACTGAAGCCTTACTATGGCACTGGGGAATATATAAATAATACAGACATACATATATTTATGCATGTATATATATTTATGCACAATTTTCAGGATGGGGTGGAAAGCAGACTCCCTCATTTTAGTTTGGTACTTTAATTAGCTGTGAATATATATTTATCAGTCAAAAGACTTTGAACTAAAGTACAAAAAGTCTTTGAAAGATATTTGAGGAAGTGAAATGGCTTCATCTACTGGCCAGGAGATTTTCTTAGGTCCTCTGGGAGGATCCTGCATCGATGCCACTTAGTTAGCTGGGAGTTATCTAGAAGAGGAAATCTAAGGAACTCAAGTGATCATGGAGTTCTTGAACCCATCTTAAGAAGGGTTCCACTTGGGAGGGAGGAAGGAGAAGGACAGGCTTCAGCCTTGGCAGTCTTCTTTTCTCCCTTTTTGGCCATAGGAGGACCTTATGAGTTTCCACAGGTCCATCCGGTTTTGGACTTTCTATCATTGCATCATTGTTGAAATGTATCCTTGTATCAGTCAAGCATCCCTGAAGGGGAGCTAAGGACAGGCCAGACTCATGATTCTATAGGCGGTACTGCTATGCGATGCCCAAGACGTATTTCTCGAGCACCCAGAATATGGGAGGAAAGAGTCCCTAGCAACCAAGAATTGTGATTTACTTCTTTGCCACTTGTGCTTTCTAAACTTGAGTGCAGTTTCCTCCAGACTTGCTCTTTCCTTTTGGGAGGAAGTATTACAAACATTTACAGGGAGGTTTTACACGCACTATTTTTATTCCACTTTAGTAAATGCCCTTTTCTTTTTCTTTTTTTTTTTTAAAAACCTTACCTTCCGTCTTGGAGTCAATACTGTGTATTGGCTCCAAGGCAGAAGAGTGGTAAGGGCTAGGCAATGGGGGTCAAGTGACTTGCCCAGGGTCACACAGCTAGGAAGTGGCTGAGGCCAGATTTGAACCTAGGACCTCCCGTCTCTAGGCCTGGTTCTCAATCCACTGAGCTACCCAGCTGCCCCCGTAAATGCCCTTTTCTAAAAACTACTGAAGGCTACATGATTCTTAAGTGACATTTGGGAGGGAAAGCACACAAACTGGGGCACTACGGATTTAAACTCGACCTCTCGGACTGATGCCTAGACCCCAGAAGGGTTGCCAAGTGTTAGAAATGAGATTTGTCAGAGGGAGAAGGAATTAGGGTAGGGATACCTCAGAGACCATAGAAGCTACACAATCCCCATTTGCAAAACACTTTCCCTGATCTTGTTAACTCTCACAAAAATAGGAATATCACAGGTCAGTGGCTTTTGCCTGAGGTATATAATTTTCTTCTCTACTTGAGTCATATTTCTCCTGATTCATGTAAATGCTATTGAGAGAAAATCAGGAAACCTGATTTGTGGCTAATACTAAACTGGGAGGTTTATAATGGTTGGGCAATCTTTTCATTGCTGTTAAATACTTAAAAAAAATGTACCATCTGTTGGATTCGCTTCATTTCTCAGGCTACAGGTGGACCTTAAACAGTCATAACAAAGAATGGAAGGTGAAAAGTTACAATGGAAAAGAATACTGGATTTGGAGTCAGAGGATGAGTGTTCAGTGTTCAAATCCCACTGGAGGTATGTTGCTACATTTCTATGGGTCACAGTTTCCTCCTATTCAAGACGAAGAGTCAGGATTAGACCGCCTTTGACGCTTCTTTCTATCAGATCTAAGTCCATAATACTAAGTGTGGCTGTCTTCATTCCTTCCTCTTGTCCTGGCTCCCATTTCATTGATGATATTTTAGGGATGACACTGGCAGCTTCTTCCCCTGAAGGAAATGGGTTCTAATCAGGTTTTCAGACTGCTGATAGTTTCTCCAGCATAGCGGCAGACAGTTTCTGATTTCAGTTCTTCAATTGTGCTGGGATTTATTATAGCAAAATCTAATGGGATGAGCCACTCAACTATGTAAATCTGTTAACAGTTTCTTAATGAAAGTCATAACCCAGGCGTTCCACAAAGAATGAATATACTCTGAATTAAGAGCTGAATTTGATACACAGCATTTGCAGCGAACATATGTGTATGCTTTCCATTAATTTCCTACAACAGCAGATTCATCATCATCTCCTCTTGAGAGCTCATCCTAAAATGAAAATCATCTGCTGTAGGGCACAGGAGCTTGTAATTGTTTTTCACTCCATTGGTCCTGAGGTCTTAATAGACATTTTTCTTAGAGGTCTCTATAGAAGAGACATCGTGTTAGAGAAACAGTGAAACGTGAGGATGTGCCTAACACCAGACACTTGAACCAAAGATACTACTCAGAACAACAGCAACAAAAATCAAGGTAGAGAATCACCTGGAAGTGGACCAGAGAGAATGTAGGTGGAAAGTAGAACTAATGCGGTTCAATAAAAGAAATGCCAGGGAAAGGAAATCAGATTGCACTTTGCCCACAGTGGCAACGTGAGTGGAACTTTTGCCAGTTCTGGACAAACGTGTCAAAGTAGCACCCCAAACTGTGTTTTCCATCAGTTTTTATAAGTCTGCAAGAAAATCTTATGTTTAGTTTTTACTCTGTATATTTAGCCTAGTGTTCTAGATTGTCAAGGTATTTTTGGATGTCCAACCATCATTATATTTGCCAATCTTCCTAGATTTGTGTAATTTGCAAATCCAATAAAGGTGCCATATATTCTGTAAAAAAAAAAATCTTATCATTATGGAAGTGGGTAGAAAAAAAATACAGAACCTGGAATCATAGGACTTGAATTCAAGTCCTGACTTGCTTGTGTGATATTGGGCACCTTAGTTAGTTACCAAAATGATCTTAAAGTGTAGATTTGACCATGCTATATCACCAGTTTCCAACTCAGTAAACTCCTATGGTACCTCTGGCTTCCTGATCAGAAAGGAAACTTAGCCCTTCCTGTCTTTCTAACCATCTCATACCTGAATTCCTTCCATGCTCTTTATAATCCGGACACACAAGTTTCTTGTTGTTCCTCACACATGACAGAGCTCCTACATTCTGTACATTTTTACTGGGTGTTCTCCATTCTTGCAATGATTTTCCTTCTCACCTTCACCTTCTGGATTCCCAGGTTCCCTTTAGGATTTATCTCAAATCTCAGTTTCTGCAAGAAGTCTTTCTTAATCTCACTGCAATTGCTGAGATCACCTATAATTGACACTGCTTGTGTGTTCTTTGCCCTTCGGTGTTTGCATGTTGCCTCTCCCATTAGAAGGTGAGCATCTTGAGAGGAGGGACCATGGGAGAGCTGTGGTTGCATTTCTCTGTATCCCTAGCATTTAGCACAATTCCTGGCACATTGTAAGTGCCTAATAAATGCTTGTGATTTGACTAACTGGTAGAACCACTCTTGGCTTCAATTTCCTTCTCTGTAAAATGTAGATTAGATGACTCTCCCTTTTTAAAAAGATTCCCAATTTCCATCTTAGAATCAATACAGTGTATTGGTTCTAAGGCAGAAAGCAGTAAGGGCTAGGCAATGGAGGTTAAATGACTTCCCCAGGATTATTCACTTAGGAAGTAAGTGAGGCTGGATTTGAACCCAGGACCTCCCATCTCTAGGCTTGGCTCTCAATCCACTGAGCCACCTAGCTGCCCTGGTTATATTAATTCTAAGGTCCTTTATAGCTATAGAGCAGTGGTTCTTGTAGTCCTTTGGTCCTAAATGGCCCTGACACATTTATATATAAGCGTGGAGGCATTATAAACAAATCCAACATACATTTATTAAGCACTGACTATGTGTAGAGTACCCAAAGTGTATTGAATACTAGGAATACAAAGACAGAATGAAAAAGTCACTGCCTTTAAAAGGCTTGCATTCTGTGTGTGTGTGTGTATGTGTGTGATGTGATAACTTTAATGTTAAGTGATATGAAAAGGAACTTTAGGTAAAACTATATTTGAAGGGGCAGTTCATTTTGAGGGCAAATCTATGAAAAAAGGTGCCAACCATGGACTTACTGTGAAGAAACTTGGTGAATCAAAACCCTAGAGAAAACCATTATTCATACTATGAGCAAATATTTGGAAGAAATCACGGTGCTTAAAGTGTATATACGAAGAAGGGTGTTGTGAGTAAATAGAACCCTCATGTAGCTCAACTGTGGATTATGACATTTGGACAAAAATGACTCCAGGATATTTCTAAAATGAAGAAAGGCTCTGTTAATTATGGGTTGGGAGAGTGGGAGAAAAATAGCTCCCAGAAAAAACGATGCCTTTTATCCTATTGAAAACCTAATCGTGTCACCTGCTATGTGGTAAATCATAATATACTTACGCCCCAGTGAGTGCTTTGAGGGGATAAAGTTTCTGCTGGGTATCAAAAATATTCAATTACCTACTTTAAACAATAAATGAAAGCTTTTCTTTGAGAAAGCAATTAGACTTGAGGAGATTAAAAGCTGTTTTACAGTTGCTCCTAAATTCACTGTGAAAAATGGATCCAGTTGTAGGATACTGAAATTATACTAACAGTTATTCTCCTACCTTTATTGTTACTATTAAATAAACAGCACCTGTTTTCAGTGTCAGAGGGCATCCACATCCCTCACTTAATTCTTGGAGCTCAGAATAAAAAAGCCCTTGAAGTCACATTAATTGTAATTTTCAATGTGTGGAAGAAAATCATTTAGGGTAGCTTCTAGGTCCACTGGTCTGGAAAAAAGTTCTGATCTGATGTCAAGTCCTCTTGGAAATGAAAAAAAATGAATTTCAAGAGCTCCCCAGAGACATTACTTTAATAAACTTATCCTTGAGTATTGGGTCATATGATCAATATTTTCTTCAGGTCTCACTTAGTCCTTAAAAAAGGGATTAAGGAAAAGACTAAAAAAAAAGGAAAGCGGAATGATGTTTCAGAGGATGAATAATTTCCAGATGAATCTATAGGACAAAAACAAGAAGTCCAACATCATTGTGGGCTTTTTATCAATCAAAAGTGGAGAATGCTAATGCACAATGTTCTCCTCCACCAACTGAGAGGGAGCATCAACCTGCCCTTGGTCTCATTCTTTGGGATATAGTCACTGTAATCTCCTATGACTGAGTTTTTGTTTGTATAGAGCACTCCTATTCTTCTGCCCTCATACTGACAAAAAGCAGTGGACATTGACCATGTCCAGCTGTATGAGAAAGAGGGGAGTTATTAGGGAGAGGTATTGGATTTCTTCCTGCATGAAGCATTTTTAGGTTAGGGAACCTTCAGAGCTTCAAAGATTTCCCAGAACCCTGGTCCCAGTTCATCCTTACTCAATTTCTTCAAAATGGCAGATATTTATTTAGCCTAGTTATAGAATTAAAGAATTGAGGGAATTGGGGTAAAGAGGCAGCTCATGTTGCTACCCCAGGCCTAAAAGGAAAGGGAATTAAATATAGTCAAATATAGCTTCTTCTTGACCCAGAAGTTATTTGAGACAGAGACAGGTTCGTGAAAATTAAATTTACCCAGGTGGTAGGAGGCTGAGATACTATTGCCTTGCATCTTTGTGGGTAAAACATTCACCAAAAGGGAAGTCAGAAAGTGACATTCAAGTGAATAGAATAGGTAAACTGAGGGAACTATTTCTTATTGAAATAGAAAAGGTAAACTGAGGGGAAATTGTTTCTTCTTGCAATGACTGCTGTCCTCTGGCTTTGACTAGAGAGAGCTGCTAAGGGAACCTGAGGCAGTTTATTTGTAATGGAGCTAGGAATAAGAAATGCTGAGGGATGCTGCCACACAGGGATACTGGTACACAGGGGAACTGCTATACAAGGGAACTGCTCTGGGTTTTACTCTGGGATTTGCCTACTGATGGATCAGTATATCTTTCTAATCTCCTCCCTTTCACTCCCTCCCTTCTCCAACCCTCTTCTTCTTCTTGCCACCCTCTCCTCCCAATTCTTCCTCCCCCCCTGGGTGAACTATAAAGATACTCTTTTCTTTTCCTCTTTCAAGTCAAGGGGTTTATTGGGATAACAGGATGGGAAATTGAGGTGGGAGGGATGAGGATGTCCCTAATCTAAATGAGGGAAAATTGAGGGTTTGGGAAGTCATAAGTGTGACAGAGGGACAGTCAGAGATGGAGGACAACAGTTTTTTTCTTCTTCTTCTTTCTTCCTTCTTCCTTCTTCCTTCTTCTTCTTCTTCTTCTTCTTCTTCTTCTTCTTCTTCTTCTTCTTCTTCTTCTTCTTCTTCTTCTTCTTCTTCTTCTTCTTCTTCTTCTTCTTCTTCTTCTTCTTCTTCTTCTTCTTCTTCTTCTTCTTCTTCTTCTTCTTCTTCTTCTTCTTCTTCTTCTTCTTCTTCTTCTTCTTCTTCTTCTTCTTCTTCTTCTTCTTCTTCTTCTTCTTCTTCTTCTTCTTCTTCTTCTTCTTCTTCTTCTTCTTCTTCTTCTTCTTCTTCTTCTTCTTCTTCAAAATCAGCAAGGTCTGTCAGCTTAACCCCAGAAAGAAACAAAGTTCAAATCTCTCCTTCAGCCTGGCTTGTCTCTTTTCTCAGCTTCAACCCCCGAGAGAAATAAAGTTCAAAGTCTCTCAGTTTCTCCTGGCCAGTTCAACTCTCAAATAGACCAGCAACTCAAAAGCCAAGTTTCTTCTTCTCAACTTCAACTGTCCAAAGCCAGAGAACCCCAAAAAACCAAGCCAGCCCCATAAAGGTCTTTCAGCAAGGTTTCAACTTCCGGAGAGAGTGACTCCAAGTCCCCCCCCCCCCCCCCCTCGTCAGCTTAACTGCCAACTACTCCTGGGAACATTCCGTTTTGGAAACTCCTTCTTTTGATTGACAGATAGGTCTCCATTTTTTTTTTTTGCATCTTGGTTTACACGTTCTCTCTCTCTCTCCAGCCTCTACCACAACCCCCTCTTTTATTAGAAAAAAAATGCAACTTGCATTTTTCCATAATACTTACCTTAATAATTTCAGCTATCTATCTTAACTCTTCACTATCTGAAATATACTCTAACCCCCCCCCCCCCAATAACAAAATCCTAAACTCATCTTAGCTGTTCTTTCTATCTAAATACTAAGCTAAGAATGGGTCATAGGAAAATAATTTAGGTAGGGGAATTACATGAACATAGTTTTCCATAACAAAACAAGGAACAATTTCCAAATCATCAACAATTTCACTAACATATTGAACATACAAATGTCTTATCCTTATGTCTATATAGTCACTAAGTAAAATTTCCTAACACTAACAAATGCTAACCTACAATCATAACACAATCTAACTTTTATACTACAGACTTCTATGTCTCTACTTCCGTAAGCCTTAAACAAATTCACTAGGCTATTACTATCATTAGTAGTTAGACTATTAATGAACTTACTCTAAAAAAGTTAGCTTGTTAGTTAATTTAGTGATTACATGTGTCCATACAAATTTACATATGTACATCCTTGTAGATTTCTATGTAAACTCATGTAGAAAAGAAAAACTTTGTCTGTTTGAATTTTCCACAGAAAGTTTTGTCAGTGAGTTCATTTGTCGTCATGTAACTATGTACGTTGTATATTTACCCAATCCATGGGATATCTTACTTTGCCATATAGGATGTGCGTGCAAATATATGTGATGTTCACATGTGTGACGCTTCCTTACATAACCTTCATGGCCAAAAGCTCCAAATTTCAAAGTTCCAAAGTCCTTCCATGTCCATTCATGTTGCTTGTAGAAATTCTCTTCCTTTCCACTCTGGTCTTTCTTCTGGTCTGCATGCCATTCGCCATCATCCAGACTTGATTGAAGACTCGTGTTCTTCAAATCAGGATCTGCTGCAATAATCAGGAACCCAGGAACACATGAACAATGCATGTGTGTGAGATTTACATGTGTGTGTGCAAGTAAGAGTGAAAAATTACTTTTGCATGGAAGTAAGGTGGAATCTTCGTGCATGTAGAATTTGTCAATCATATGTGCAAGTAAGATAACATGTGATTTTCTGCAGGGGGGGTAAGCTTTTGTATTTGTTTCTCTTCGTGCTTACAAGTTAGCTCAAACTTGTGTTTTTCTTCATGCATGGGGGTAAGCTTTATGCATAGGTTTTCAAGACTTTAGTAAAAATTTTGATTTCAAATTTATTTTTTCATCAAGTGGTTACTGTATGTAGTTTTTATCATGTGGTTACTGTATGTAGTTTTTGCATGGTTATTGTATATAGTTCTTGGAGATTGTTCTTTCTGTTCTGTTTCTATGTCAGGCAGAGAGTATTTTATATTTTACATTGAGGATTTATTTCTTTGTGGCTGCTACTCTTTCAAATGCAAGGTTTTCCTTTTGTATTATTACTGTGTTAATGGCTGCATATCTACAGGGGTGCTACCTTTTATCATGTTAACATGTGCAGGGCTCTCTCCTCTGAATTCTAGTGGCAAGTATTCTCCAGTGCTTTCCTTTGTTCTCAGTAGGCTTACATTCACCAGGCTTCTTATTGCTTTCTTCTTGGGCTATTTGTTGCTTTTCATGACCAGAACTCCTTTTTTCTCAGATGTCACCAGTATATGTATTGTCACTGATGACATGATCACATTGCTTTGTCTAGTGAGATATCTGAGACTAGGAAATAATATCTTCCTGGTATACCCTCTCTCCCTTCCTTCCCCCGGTATAGACTGTTTTAGGATGAAGGCTGAGAGATATGGATATCCTTTTTTTTTTTCAGTTCTCAACTATTACTTGTTAAAGTCTTGTTATCACAGATTCAACCAATGTGAATCCACATTTCTCCAGCGCTCTAGATGTATGTATCTGTCCTAGTTATGAAGTTGGAATATTGCTACAAGTTTAGGAGTGTTCTTATAGTTGAATTGCTTGTTCTTCTTTCTGGAATAATTTATTTCCTATACTACCCCAAGACTAGTCTTCATTCACATAAGCTTATGTGTAGAATGTTACCCTCTGAACTCCAACTAATCTTGGTTTCACTGTTACAGCATGAATGGTACTTGTCATGGTTTTGAAGTTAGAGAATAGAAATGGAATTTTGTATCTATATCCCCTCCTCCAGTTCTCAACATGTTTCTTAATATTATCTTTCCCATCAGAATCTGTATCTGCATAAGCCATGTAATTCAACTTCTCTTATAAAGTCATTTTCATTATTGACCTCTAACCTTGCATAAATTTCCTCCAATGGTATACAGCTTGTTCTGTGCCCAAAGAATAATTCCTCATCATTGTATTGGTATGAGTTTGTTTGCACTGGTTCCAGGTATTCTATCTTTTCACTTGTGTCCCACACATCCCCTTCTTCATCTACCTCTTCATAAAGCTTATAAAATGGATAAGGCATTTGTTTTACATCATCTTCATTCATTATTTTTTTTAAACCCTTACCTTCTGTCTTGGAGTCAATACTGTGTATTGTACTGTGTATTGGCTCCAAGGCAGAAGAGTGGTAAGGGTTAGACAATGGGGGTGAAGTGACTTGCCTAGGGCCACACAGCTAGGAAGTGTCTGAGGTCAGATTTGAACCTAGGACCTCCCATCTCTAGGCCTGGCTCTCAATCCACTGAGCCACCTAGCTGCCCCCTTTCATTCATTATCATTACACCTTCTGGTATTCCTTCAGATTCAGTGTCTGACTCTGAATCACTAAATCCAATTTCTATGTTATTTGGATTCTGCTCAATGCCATTTAAACCTTTGTCAGATGTTGGTAACTCTGGCTTTGTGCTTTGATCTAAGCCTTTGTCACCAGCTTCTGTGTTCCTCAAGTCAGTTTCTTACTATTAAGCTTTAGATTTTAATTTTGAAGAGGTAAACTAGATGGTATGGGGTTAACTTCTTCTTGCAGATCTTGTACACTGTTAATAATGATAGATCCTACTCTAACACTAGTCTGAGGTTTATGTTTATCTTCTTTCCCACTTAACTGTGTAGAGATAGGAATCTTTTCCTCTATTTCAGTATTTTGTTCTGGGAATAAGGTTTGTACTTCTGCATTTCCCCCTGCACCATCAGTAATAGGATGTGTGTCTTCATGTTACCCCCCACAACAACATGTATCTGTTTCTGATTTAGTAGCCAAGGTGTCCATAACTAATGACTCATTGTTCATATCCTTGCTACTCTCTTCCAGGTGCATATGTAACCAGTTAATTCTTCTTGATTTGATTCATTCCCATTGAAGTCTACATTAGAGGTTGTATTCTCAACAATACAATGGAAAACGAACCTAAACTATGGCGGTTGCCTTGGCCAGATACCCCTTTGCCATTTAGAACGCTGGCACTAACTGAATCCTTGGTTGTTACTAAGCCTGCCATTCCACCCCCAGATTCAAATTTAACTGAAATGTCACCTCCACTACTTTGATAATCTTTGTGTTCAAAAGCAATGTCAGTTTCATTATCAGTTAATATTTTCTTATCTACATCACTCACTGCTGGATGGAAGGTACTAGCTTCTGGATTCAAATTAGATGTATTTACAAAGGGTACCTTTGCCATAAAGCTATTGACAGAATTAACTAAGCTTGGTGGGTCTCCATCTGTGAATGTTTCTAGAGGCTTATCATCTTTATCAATAGTAACCTTTAGGGAACTGAAATTATGTGTCTTTGCACCAGTCAAAAACTTTTTCTTGAGTTCTTGTGACTATTTCTTCCTTTTTCTTTTGCATAATACAATCCTATTATCCACTCTACACTGGAAAAAGTTTTCTAGGAATGATCTGATTTCCTTTACAGACTTTTCCTGTGTGGTTACTATACAGGTCTTATAAAATTCTCTTATCTCATTTGCAATTTGAGATGTTATTTCATTAATTTCTGTTTCTGACTCTCTAATCTGTCTCTGCCTTTCTCTTGCCTTATTGCAATGGCTATCATTCACAGAATCACTTTCTTGTACCAATTTTACAATATTTCCCAACTTTTTACTATTATTTTTGTTCACAGCCTCATTATTACTATTTCTTCTACCTCCAAGTGTCACACTAGGGTCCTGGCTTCATAATTCCCTTCTAACCATATCTGAATACTTTGGCTTTGCTCCAGTTTCTATTGCCTTTTGCATTTCCCTCAAATCAGGAGCTTGCTGTGAGGACTTCAACTTGCAGTGTGAATAGCAAGTGGATTTCTTGTACCTAGTTTCTGCATTCTGTTTATCTCTGTTATTATTCTCCAGTTTCTTCTTCAAAAAACAGTTTCTAATCAAGTGCCCTTTACGGTGACAAAAGAAACACTCCCTAGTTTCTTTTTGCACTGATCTTGCCTGGTAACTAGGTTTCTGGGAAACAGGTTTTGTGTATGTATCTTCTTTCTTCTTCCTCACAAAATCAGCAAGGTCTCTCAGCTTAACCCCAGAGAGAAAACAAAGTCCAAAGTTTCTCAATTTCTCTTGGTCAGCTCAACTCTCTCCAAGATACAACCAACTCAAAAGCTTCTTCCCTAGTCAGCTTCAACTGCTCAGAGCCAGAGACAAAGTCCAAAGCCTTTTAGATCCTGCTTCTTCTCCTCAGTGTGGCCAGAGAACCCCAAAATCAAATCAGCCCCACCAGGGTCTTTCAGCAAGGTTTTTTCTAATCTCCAGAGAGAGTGACTCCAAGTCTCCTCCCCCTGTCAGCTCAACTGCCAACTCTTGGGAACATTAAGTTTTGGAAACTCCTTCTTTTGATTGACAGATAGGTCTCCACTTTTTTTTTCATCTTGTTTTACAAGTTCTCTCTCTCTCCAGCCTCTACCACACAAGGGGATATAAGGGGGGAGGGGGGGAAAATGCTGAAGCCATCAAATATTTCAACTAGAAAGTATTAAAAACCAGAGTACCAAAATATTCAAAAGTTTACAAAATCCTTTAAAATTAATATGACAAGCAAAAGGAAATTGAACCAATATCTGATGAAAAACAAGACCATGTAGGTTCCCCCCCCAAAAGATAGTTTTAAATTAGTTCAAAAGAAAGACAAATCTTGAAGGAAGTTAAAAGGGAAAATGGCTGCATTTATGTCCTGCACAGCAGAAACATTAAACAGAATGGAGAAACCTGAATCAAAGGGGGCAAATCTTTCCACAGAAGTGATGAATAAACAATAGATTGGGAACACAAATACATTAAAGTAAAAAACAATCTAGACAAGGAGAAGCAAAAGACAATAATATAAAAAGAAATGATCATCTCTATACAATAAAAAACCATTGATCTAAAAGACAGGATACATAGAGACAACTCACGGATCAAAAATCTTCCTTAAGGATGTGACAATTTGAAAAAATTTGAACATCATAATGCAGAAAATAATAATACAAGAAAATTTCTCAGAACTTCTGAACACAGAAAACAATGTACTAATTGAAAGATTCCATATGGAGTGGTTTAGTTTGTTTGTTGGTTTATTTTTAAACCTTTACCTCCCAGTTTGGAATCAATTCTATGTATTGATTTCAAGTCAGAAGAGTGGTAAGGGCTAGGCAATGGTGGTTAAAAGACTTGACCTTTCTGCCTTTCATCCATTAATTCTAATTCTTCTCTTTGAAACTAATTTCTAAACTAAACTAAACTAAAAACAAACTAAAAACCCTCAGATGAAGAAATCCCCTTATTGGATACTGAGAAATGAGTCTCCTATTCCGTGGATCTTTTGAAAAAGTAGTTCTAATTATTATTAATCCTTTAGATTTTCTGGTCAGTATATACTTGTGAGTCTTATGTATTTAGCATTTCTTTTGTATGGAGGAAATTAATGCCACTTCCTTTCTCCCCCCACCCAATACTTCATTTTATTGACAAGGAAAGTAATATCCATAAAAATGAAGTCAAAGTCAAATACTCCATAATAACAATAGCTCACATCTATTCTAGGCAATACAAAACAATTTTCACCTTCATTCATTGTTGAACCTCAAAACAGTACCTTCTAGTACCTTCTCTCTTTACTCCCATTTGACAAATGAGGAAAGTGATAATTAATAAGTGGGGACATTTACATAGCACTTGAAGGTTTGCATAGGACCATGCTTGCTGTCCCCCAAGACATGAGTGAGAGATCCAGGATTTTTTTTTAAACCTTTACCTTCCGTCCTAGAATCAATACTGTGAATTGATTCTAAGGCAGAAGAGTGGTAAGGGCTAGGCAATGGGGTCAAGTGACTTGCCCAGGGTCACATTGCTAGAAAGGAGATCCAGGATCTGAGCATTCTTCAGCAATGTAGTGCAATGCTTACAGAGCTAGATTCAGAATCAGGAAGACCTGAGTTCAAATCCTTTTTCAGACACCTATTAGCTCTATGACCCTGAATCAGTTGCTTAACCATTACAAATGAGGCTAGTTGTAGCACCTATCCCTAGGTGCTATTGCTATGAGGATCAAATGGTACAATATTGGTAAAATGCTTTGCAAATCTTAAGGAACTATATAGCAATACTAGCTTTGATATGATGATGATGGTGATGATGATAGGTGTGTAAAGTATTCCTAGAAGTGCTCACATGTGGATTTATAAGCCAATGGTGGAGAAAGGGATGTTTGAAATTGTGGTTAAATGCTGTTTACTTGATTACCTTATAAATTAAATACTTTTCTATGCTCCTCTTTGACAAGATTTTAGACATGAACTAAAAACTAAGCTTTCAATCATTTTCTCTGGGACTCTGGGGTGAGAGTGTAAAGAGCTTGGGAATACCAGAAAGGGTCTGATCTTACTTTTAGGTGGTCAGGTTCTTTCAAGATCAAACCTGATTGGGAAAAAATAAAAGATCCAACCTGATCCAAACATATTTTGGGACCAGATCTGAGAAGGCATGTTAGCAGAGAAGGAGAAAGTGCAGTGTTCCAGATCCTTAGGTCCAGCTCAAGCTCTTATTATCTCTTCACTAGACCTTTGTAATGGTCTTTTTGAGTCTAATCTCTCCCCCTTTCAATCCACTTTCTATATTTTATACTCAGATGGATGGGTATGGATGTTCCTTCCAAAGATGTAGATCATAATCCATTTATGTTTGCCAATCATGTGGGACTCTTGACTTTATCAGTCCATGAGGTCACTATAGGACAGTGATGGTGAACCCATGGTATGGGTGTAAGGGTTAAATTTGGGTTGTTTTATTTAACTGTGTAGCAATTTACCTGAAATTGCTACCTGAAAGGGAATAACTAAAGGAATTATGATTTTGAGGAGAAGAGACTCATCAAGGGGAGAGGTAGATGAATAGAGATAGACACCAGATCATAACTTGTTGTGGAAGGACGAGACTTCCCTTCTATCTTCCTTTGCTGGGCACACAATACAGGAAGATAGAAATTGACCAGAATGCATGATTAGAGGAATACTGGTTCCCCATCACTGGACAGATCCATGTGGCCAGCAGGCAGGTGGGGGGAGGGGAGAGAGAGAGAGAGAGAGACAGAGACAGAGACAGAGAGAGAGAGAGAGAGACAGAGAGAGACAGAGACAGAGACAGAGACAGAGATAGAGAGACAGAGACAGAGACAGAGACAGAGACAGAGAGACAGAGACAGAGAGAGACAGAGAGCAAGAGAGGAAGAAGAGCAAGAGGAGGGTCCCGCGTCCTTCCTCTTTATTGAAGTCATGATGTCAGGGCTAGGTAATGCATATAGTGCATTTACATTGGCTAGACAAATCCATGACGTACAAGCTAGAGGCGTGGTAAGTACAGCCCACTCTTTTCAAACTCCCAGAACAAAGACAGCATGGTCTGCTCATAAATCGTGCATTGGAATGTTGTCAGACCAGTCCAGGGCTAAACCTTTTGTGACTCAGGTCAGAGACTGATCCTGGAATCCTACAAATTGAATATAAATTTAGTTGGTTGCCAGGGATGAATTCAAATCTCAATAAAAATACTCAAGTCAGTTTGGGAATTTTATGGTGGTTTAATTAACATAGAGGGAAGGAATTAAGAAGAAGAGAGAGGGAAAAGGGTAAAAGGGTATATTCCTTTAAAACAATTTTTAAAAATTCTTAACTTCTTTTTTTTTTTTAAACCCTTACCTTCTGTCTTGGAGTCAATACTGTGTATTGGCTCCAAGGCAGAAGAGTGGTAAGGGTAGGCAATGGGGGTCAAGTGACTTGCCCAGGGTCACACAGCTAGGAAGTGGCTGAGGCCAGATTTGAACCTAGGACCTCCCGTCTCTAGGCCTGGCTCTCAATCCACTGAGCTACCCAGCTGCCCCCCCAAATTCTTAACTTCTGTCTGATACTAAGTATTGGTTTCAGGGTAGAAGACTGTTAAGGGCTAGGCAATGGGGGTTAAGCGACTTGCCCAGTGTCACACAGCTAGATAGTATCAGAGGCCACATTTGAACCCAGGACCTCCTGTTTCTAGGTCTGCCTTTCCGTCCACTGAGCCACTCAGCTGCTCCAATTGTAATCTTCTTGAAGGCAGGGACCAGCATGTTTCATTTTTGAATTCCTAGCAACTAGAACATGGTAGGCACTTAATAAATGCTTTGTCTAACTGAATTTGTTAAAGTTTAAAAGTAAAATTGAGGGTCAGCGAGGTAGCACAGTGAGCAGAGTGCCAGGCCTGGAGTTTGGGGGACTTGGGTTCAAATTTGGTCTCAGACATTTGCTAGCTGTGTGATCTTAGGCAAGTCACTTAATCCCAGTTATCTGACCCTTACTGCTCTTCTGCCTTAGAATCAATACTTAGTATCAAGGCAAGGTTTTTAAAAAAGTGAACGACTTCAAATCAAATGCAAGTTTAGTAAAAGACTCAATATGTCCAAATTCTGTAGATTTAGGAGCTGAGGAAGGCAAGAGTGAATGAAAAATAATTAAATTGTAAATGCACTAGTGTTCTATATAAATTATTTTGTTTTTGGTAAAGAGATAATGATTGGGTGATAATGCCTTAGAAAGATAGTTCTCCAAAAAGCAAACCAATGACACAGGTTGATAAGTCTGAAATCCCTAAGAGGATAAATAAAATTATGAAAGCTTAGCATTTGAAAATAATTCAGTGACACAAAGTGAGGAAGGAATTTTTATTACAGGGACAGCTGAAAGGAGCTGAGCAAGAGGATGTGACCAGAAAAAAATGAGAATTTTGTCCAGGGATATCATAAAAGCAGAGTTCCAGGGAAACTGGACAGTTTGTGATGTGAGCACAGGTCTTTGTTCCTAGAGCCATCTCTCCAATGAACCATTTAATTTCTACTGAGAATTTAGTTATATTCTAGGTCATGGGGCTGATCTGGTCTCCAGATGGTCTCAGAGATTTTAATGACAGACCTGAAGATCCACAACTTACATATTTTAGTATTTGATGAGGTTGAGGATACTAACCTATTTCCACAGCACTTAAAATTTTGTTAAATGTCCTTTTAATAACAACAGTTTTCTAATTAGTAAAATGAACTGTAGGAGGAAATGACAGTGTCTTTGCTATAAAAACCTCAAGTGAGATCATAAAGAATTGGACACAACTGAAATGGTGAACATCAAGAGTCCAGGTGGTAACATCAACATCATCATCATCATTATCACCCTCAGCATCTACATCATCATCATCATCATCATCATCATCATCATCATCATCATCTTGTTATCTTCTCCACCCTTTTTATTTTTATAGGTCAAGAGGCAAAGTGGTCCTGATGAAGGTCATACATCAAATGGCAGAATTAGAATTTGAACAAAAAAATTTCTGACTCCAAATTCATGATCTTATTTCACCAGAATGACTTGAATAAGTGAGAAAAATAGCATCAAATTTGGTTTAGGAAATAGATTAAACAATAAAATAATAAAGAAGAACAGAATGACCCAAGAAATCAGGCCATGGAAGGAGTCTTCTGAAATGGAAGTGAAACAAGGAAAGGATGATTTAGAAGAGACTGTAATGTTCTAAGCAAAGTGTAAGCTAAAATAAGACTATGTTTTATTTTTTCTATTCTCTATAAAGTTAATCATTTTTATCACTACTAAAAATAGTAAAATTGTCACCCAATAGGTTTTGTGGTTTAGAGATAGGATCACATGAAAGAATTCTTTGGAAGACCATTCCTGGAATACTGAAATTCAAAATCAGGAGACCTTTGTCCAGTGATTAATTGATATATTATTGGGAAAATTGAACCACATAGACATTGATATTTTTGTGATAAATTAAACCAGAAGATATTTGGGAGCTTGGCAAATAGTTTCTCTTTAGAGAGGTAAACAAATGAGATGGTAGAATTGGTTATATCACATGCCCCAGGGTAACAAGAAATACTATTTTATGAGATCCTTGAGCATATTCTTTTGTAGTGCTCATAATAATCACAAAAAAGGCCACAATGTTGAAGCAGCAAGATACAGTAGAAAGAGTGCTGGATTTGGAGTCAGAGCACATAGGATTAAAATTTGATTCTGTCACTACCTCTGGAATTTAGGGAAATTCCCTTTACCCCTCTGGGTCTCAGCTTCCTCAAAGTGTACAATTATGTTTTAAACTATATGAATTTGTAGGACACATTCAGCTTAAATATAGGATGCTATTAGTTCCTAAGACAATTCATTTAGATTTAATAAACATTTTATAAATGCCTATCTGTAACTTCCTCATATACTTTGAATATATTTTGTATTTGCTTATCATTTAATGTGCAGTTTCCTTACCCTTGCCCAGTAAAATTAAATTCTTTGTAGGGCTTTCATTTTTCTGTGTGTGTATTTTCTTTTCTTAGCATAGTATAAATAAAAATATTTTCCAAGTATATCAGTAACAATGATATAGCTGTTTATTTAGAGAGTAATTGCTAGTAAATGTTGGATAAAGAGAAGGAAAGATCGGTTACCATGCTAGACTTTGTTTTCTTTTAATTGGCTTTCCTCAATCCAGATGTCCCTGGAACATTTCTCTTGTTTTCATCTTGTTTACGGATCATTTGCTGTACTTATCTTCCCTCTTCTGTTGTCCATGAAGCATATTGTGTCTTTGTACAGTTTCTTAAGTGTTTCAGCCATCATGATGGAAACCTAGTTAAGCTATTTTAAACATTTTCCTTTTTGTTTTCTAAGGTCTATTGCTGAAGAAATGATGATAGTTTTAGGAACCAAAAATATCTGATAATAGTCCTTATAAGCCAGACTTCTGGATTCTAATGATTATCTCCAAACAGTTCTTTCACATGGTCATGTCTTTGCAATTACATATCTGTGAGATTAGTTACCCTGTACAAGTGAAGCCAATAATAAACTATTTTTCTTCTATTGAAAGAATAGTTCTTCCTATTTTTAAAATATTTTTTCTTTTGTCCAGAATGTTTATTTTCCCAGGTTTTTTTTCATGTGGTATCATAGTGTACTATTAGCTTGAATGAAATGACAACAGTCATGGTACAAAGGGAGTGTTCTGGGGAGTAAAGTGTTGTATTTAGAAATAAGACATTGAATGTACTCCATCTCTGCTGAGGATAAGATGAAGATGAATGTGTTAAGACATTATTCAGAATTTCCAGAATACAAGGGCATGAGACATTATAGAATGTTTTACAATTTAAGGGAGTTTGACAAATCTTTTTCAATTATTTTCACATTAGCTCACCACAGGAGTTGACCTGATGAGGAGAACAGAAAGGATTTTGAAGTGACCTGCATAGAGTGAATGATGTTTATATTTCTGAAAAAGCCATGTACAGTGGTAAACAGAAAAGTGCAGTTTATTTCCCTCCTTTAAGAGAAGGTAAAGGACTGAATGAATGCTTCTCATCTCTCTGAATTATTAGAGAGAAGAAAGTATTCTTTAAAACATGAAAGAAGGATGCAAAGATAAAAATAGGGAAAAGTAATATGAAAAGGGTGAAGAGAATTCTTATCTCTGTCAAGAGGTTAGAGTTTGAAGAATTTAACACAAAAGAGAAGACCTTTAGTTAAAACAATAGATTTGAGGCTCTTATAAAGAAGAGAACTGGCCCCTCTGAAGTGGAAGCATCCGGTGCTCTTCCAAAGAATAGTAGTAGTCTCTCAGTAACTGAGGACGACGATTGTCTTTGTGTGTTTTCATCTGTGGTGTATAGATGAGTGTGCACAAAGACACTTGTGCATGAAGGAGATTTAAGTGGAAAAGCCGATGCACAGAGGCAGTCCCACTCTCTTGGCATTGGAAGCCTGGGTCCAGTGGCATGAAAAATCGTTACACCTGGAGACTTCCTCTGCTGCATTGGATGGCCGTGTTGTCTTTTGTGCTCCAACATGCCCTGAGCACTCCACAGTGCTTTGCTGCGTCGCCATCTCAGCCGTTGAACCTTCTTATTGGTTTCTTCTGTCTGTTCCGCTGAAGCAGTCTTCACATGCTGGGTGAGCAAAGCCCTGGTTCACCAGGGGTCGATGACCCGATGGCTACCCTCACAAGGTTTAGCCGGCCTGTTGAAGCCTTGCCCGGGGTGTGGCCGCTGCCACATGCTAGCAGCTAGTGGGAGCCACAAGTGAGAGCTGGGTGTCAGGTGAGGGTCAGAGGCTGGAGAGCTGCCCTAGGAGGGCATGACAAGCCCTCCATACCAGAGATACTACCCCTCCCTGAGCACCCCATACACCCCCTTCCAAAGAATAATGCTAAGGTATTAAGTGAAAGATGATCCAGTAAGGATCAAAGGAAAGGGTAAGTAAGTAGTAGTGGTTAGCATCACCACTTATTTAAGGAGTACTGAGGCAGCAGCTATTTGCCAACTTTATAATAATAAATCTGTTGCCTTCAAACATTGAGTTTATGAGAAAAAATTCCACATGACTGAAGAGTTATCTAATTCTGGTCAATTTATGTGCAAAGAAATGATCCTATCAGTAGGAACCTAGAAAATATTGCAATTTTGAAATCCAGGTCAAGAAAATGAAGACATTATGAGTTCTAATTATACACACACATATATGTGTACATACCCACATATGTAAAATATAAACATACATACATACATCATACATACACATAATTTCATTGCTACTTATAGAGGACAATGACTTTGCAAAAGAAAAGTAAATTCTGTTAAATCAGGCTCAAAGGATAGTCACTGTATGATATCAATTTAGAAGGCAATTTCTAAGTGGGGGGGTCCTACCCAGGATTTTTGTTTAGCCTTGTGTTGTTTTACATTTTTATTTAGGGGTTGGAGAAAGTCATATATGGATGCCATGTTTAGCAGAATTGTAAGAGACCCAAAGCTTGGAGGAATAGCTAGTATGTTGGATGGCAGACTTAGGATTCACCATGTCATCCTAACAGGTTAGAATGTTGGGTCAAATTTAACAAGGATTAATACAAAGTCTTTCCTGTATTCCAAAAATCAACTTCACAAGTACAAGATAAATGGAACATGACCAGACAGGAAAAAGATCTGAGAGTTTTAGTTGATTGCAATTCTCTACAAGCCATTAGTGAACAAGGGCAGCAAAAAATGTAAATGAAATCTTAAGTTACCTCACAATAGGCACAGTGCCTTCAGTGAGTGAAATTATATTCCTACTATACTGTGCCCTAGCCAGGTCACACCTGGAATATAGTGATCCACTCTGGGCACTGAATCTTAGGAAAGATGTTGAGGAGCTGGACATTCATAAGAAGGCAAATAGGACAGTGAAAGACTTTGAGATCATGTCATTTTAAGGAAATGGGAATGATGAACCTGGGAAAGAGGGAAGCTGAAGGTGGAGACATACTATTTCTCTTCAAATATTTAAAAGATTATTATATGGATGAGGTATTAAACTTATTTTACTTGGCACGAAAAAGGCAGAACTTGGTGAGATGGGTAACAATCACAAAGGAGCAATTTTGGCATTAGTGTAAGGAAAAACTTGATTACATTTAGAACTCTCCAAAAGTGAAATGGGTTGACTCAGGATGTAGTCCATTTCCTTTCAATGGTGTCAAGCCAAAGTCGGAATATCACTTTTTAGGAATGAGGCAGAAGGGATGCTTTTTAAGGTACTGGTTACTCTGGGGTCCATTCTGACACTGAGATTCTGTGATTTTATGATTATTTACCAAAGATATTTAAGGGAAAGGCAGAAAATGAACTCTTTTGAAGAGTTTAGAAGCTATCATGACAGACTGGAGAATGATGAAGTTTCAGATTTCCTTCTAGCCCTTTGTTCTTTGATAATTTTGTTTGTCAATGCCCTTGACATTGACTCAAAATTTTTATTACATAGCCTTATTAAGTTCATGACATTGGTAGTCATCTTTGTAAGGGCCTGGCATAGATACAAAATGTAGATATCATAATTCCATTCTTCATTCAGTTTATATAATTTGGAAGGGATAAAGAGATGAGCAGATATAATGTACATTAGAGACATATAGAGCAAGATGTTATTTGAGATCTTAGGGGAAAGGTTCTTAGACAGAAAGGATCAGGGTTGATTCTCTGGAGGAGGTGCCATTTGATCTGAACTTCAAAGTTCTGAATTCAATTGACAAAGATATTATAATACAAAACCTCCACCGAAATTAGACTTCTACCATAAAGAAATTTACAAGAAAGACAAAACTACTTTTGATACAAAATGAAATGATAATCCAGAAACTTGGAACTAGGGCATTCTTTTTTTTTCTCATTTTTTAAAAATTTTATAATATTTTATTTGATCATTTCCAAGCATTATTCGTTAAAGACAAACATCATTTTCTTTTCTTCCCCCCAACCCCCCATAGCCAACGCGTGATTCCACTGGGTATCACATGTGTTCTTGATTCGAACCCATTGCCATGTTGTTAATATTTGCATTAGAGTTTTGTTTAGAGTCTCTCCTCTGTCATGTCCCCTCAACCGCTGTAGTCAGGCAGTTGCTTTTCCTCGGTGTTTCTACTCCCACAGTTTATCCTCTGCTTATGAATAGTGTTTTTTCTCCTAGATCCCTGCAGATTGTTCAGGGACATTACACCGCCCCTAATGGAGAAGTCCATTACATTCGATTATACCACAGTGTATTAGTCTCTGTGTACAATGTTCTCCTGGTTCTGCTCCTTTCGCTTTGCATCACTTCCTGGAGGTTGTTCCAGTCTCCATGGAATTCCTCCACTTTATTATTCCTTTTAGCACAATAGTATTCCATCACCAACAAATACCACAATTTGTTCAGCCATTCCCCAATTGATGGGCATCCCCTCGTTTTCCAATTTTTGGCCACCACAAAGAGCGCAGCTATGAATATTTTTGTACAAGTCTTTTTGTCCATTATCTCTTTGGGGTACAGACTTAGCAGTGCTATGGCTGGATCAAAGGGTAGACATTCTTTTGTCGCCCTTTGGGCATAGTTTCAAATTGCCCTCCAGAATGGTTGGATCAGTTCACAACTCCACCAGCAATGAATTAATGTCCCTACTTTGCCACATCCCCTCCAGCATTCATTAGAACTAGGGCATTCTTAAGGAAATATTTGGTCACCCCTATTTCCTCAGAAAAAAACAATATCTTCCCCTTTCCTTGATGTACTTTGGACAGTGTAATCCAATTGTTTTTAGAAATTTGCCAAATTCTAGTGCTTAACAGGATGCCTGGTGCATAGTAAGTGTTTAATATTTGTTGACTGACCCATAGTAATCAGTTCATTTCCTTTGCTATCTGATGTGACTGTGGGGCATAAGGTGAGTGGGGAGATATAGTGTGGGAGGGTCCAATTAAGTCAGATACTGGTTTAGGAAGATGGAGCAGATGTCAGGGTTTGGGAAAGTTCTTATTCATTTACTTATTTACTATCAGAAAAACTCCCTTACTTTTCTTCTTAGTCAATTCAAATCTTATCAAAGTCCAGTTCAATTGAATTTGAGAAATGGTAATTAGGATGCATTATGATCAAGACATGTTAGTATTTGAAGAATTCTCTAATTTTAGATCGTTTCTGTCATCATGGAGCTTAATATCTAGAAGGGAACTAGGCAATATACACAGATACTGTCATAACTACTTCAGGAATCTATAAGTTTACCATTGTGGCTACTCTTTCTACCAACATATATGCAGCAATCCCTCCAAAACACATTCTCTGGCATTTGAGAGTTAAAGTGGTTTAAAAGTGTGACCAACTTGGTGATGAGCATCTTTGACCTTACCTAGGATGGTCCTCAGACAGGAGACATACAATCACCCACCTGTTCCAAGGTACTCGGACCAACCAGAATTTTTGTTCCATAGGCACTGCCTTTAAGAAGCCATACTATACAATGAGACATTAAAGTAGTATAATAGCGGTGGGCACCCATAAGTAAACCTTAAGTCAACTAGCATTTATTGAGTGTCTACTACATACCATGCACTGTGCGAGGTACTAAGGATCCAAAGGCTAAAACAAAATAGTCCCTATCTTCAAGGAATTTACAGTCTACTAATACTTAATAATCCATGGATGGTAAGTGCTTAAGAGATATAAAATTCAGTGTTGCAAGAAGTCCAAGGGGGAAAACCCAGTTTGAGTCTTCTCTAATTCTTTTTTTTTAATTTCTTCTCTTCTCTTCTCTTTCTTTCTTTAATTATTTTAGAATATTTTTCCATAGTTATATGAATCATTCTCTTCCCACCCCCCTCCATAGCCAATGAACAATTCCATTGGGTTTTGCATGTGTTCTCTGACTAATTCTGACTATCCTTTCAGTGGAAGAATAGGTAGTATGTCAAATATTAAAACCTTAAAGACAGCTATTAGCAGAATGAGTATTCCAATCCAAATCTTTTGACACCAATTGGAGTGTTTTTTTTTGTTACTTATGTTGCCTTCTCTATATGGTTGGAATTGGTTTCTAATGATTAATACTTGTGTCTTCTTTTGACATCTAGATGAAAAGTCATAAAGTTTCATAGCTTTGGGGTCTCTCGTAATGTTTAGCAATCACAGTAAATGTTGGATTTAATTGAAGTATTTGTGATCAACTCTCCCCCAGTCCCCTTTACAGATGAGTATAGGATTGTGACCGATTTGACATAATGAAGGTGGTGAGACTATTGGCTGGTCTTAGCATAGAACATTTTTGTTACTGGCATTATGGATAGATATTAAGATGACCGGAAGTGCTCTATTCTTTACTGAGGAACTGTTTGCTTTCCTGGTACTGGCCAGTTAAATGGGATCAGGGATCCTATTCAGGGAGTTCTGAAATGTCCTATTGAACTAGTAGGAAAAGGAAATGATATTGCTTGCAGATCTAAATATTAGGTGACCTATTGTAGGGAAACATTTTCTACAGGATGTTTTGAGCACAGTTGACTATGAAAAATTGTTATGAAGCTTTGTGAGAAAATTCTATTGCATAATGCATGTTTCCCTCTTTAATGTTGGAAAACCACTGACATGTAGTTGCTGTTGTTTTAGATTTACATCTTGGTAAAACAATTTAATCTTTGTTTTACAAAATCTCTGGGGATATATAAAAAACCTTCAACTCTTTCCTGCAGTTTATTGTTTGGGGTTGTTTGAAAATTTGCTAGTGGATCTCCTGAGCCTTTTCTTTGCACTTTCCAAAAGTGCAAAGAATGAAAAAGGTTGGAAATGTTTGACATAAAAGCTTTTTTGTTTGTTTGGTTTTAATTGGGTTGATGTATTGTGTCACTTGGGAAAAAAATTTTTTAATAGCTTTTTAGAGGATCAAGAGAAGTTTTAACATATTTTTTTGAGATAGAAAAAATTTTTGTGACAGAAAATATGTTATTGTGATATTAAATTGATTAAACTTTATGCACAACCTATAGTGTTTTTTAAAGGTTATTAAATCATATTTTAATAAGAGCTCTTAAATAACTTTGAATTATCCTGCTTAAATTACCTATAATGCCATGTGGGGTCTTGGAACCAGACTGACTGTGTTGTTTTTTTTTCCTCCATTACCCAAGAAACTTAATTTAAAAGTGTTTTGGAAAGAAAACTCTGGATCCAGTGATGTCTACTTTTAGGGAGTTGATCGGTAATCTATTATCATTGTCATTAGGCAAAATATTTTGTAAATAATGTACTATTATGAAATCATTGATAGGGGTCTGAGAAAGGTCATCTAGTTCAATTTCCTCATTTTGCAAAGGAGAAAGTGAGGTCTGTAAGGATAAATGTTTTGCCCAAGATCATACATGTAAACAGTAGGAGATTTTCAGTTTAAACTCATATCCCAGGATTATAAATTTAGAGCTTTTTATATTTTGTCACAAGGCTTCCCACAGTTGAGTAATTAAGGACTACTCCAGTTCTCTTACTGGCTGGGCTCTTACAAGGAGAAATCTTTATCTGATAATATTTAAATCCCAAAGGAACAGTGAGTGGAGAGGCAATGTGTTGCATTGGAAAGAACACTAACTGAATTTAGAATTAGAGGACATGATTTCAAAAAATGGCTCTACTATTAGCTATAAGACCCTGGACAGAATCACTTAGCTTCTCTGTATGTCTCCATACAGTTATCTTATCCAAAAAAAAAATAAATAAAATGAAGGGATGGTATTGGATAGCCTCTAAGGTCCCTTGGATAGCTAAATCTATGATCCTATGAATATGATTTCTGTATTTAAAAAAAAATTCAAATGGCCAAGAATTCTATAGTCCTCATTTGCTTAATGGTAAATGTAATTTTGGCTCAATTCTAGCTAGTCATTCAAGGTTAAATGTGACAGTGTTGTGTGTAACCCCTTTTCTTTCTCTTACTTCTCTAGAGGTGAAGAAGGTTCCAAAGATAAAAACAAATGAACCAGAACCATGGACAACAAATCAATAGGTCTTATATTCTTTTTTAATTTTAATTTTTTTTATTAAAATTTTTTTTAAAAAAGAGGTATTATTCTTAAAGATTTTCCTAAGCCAATATGCTACCCCACAAGCATTTGGGAAGAAAATTTGTCAAAAAAGATGGATGTCGAGGATTTCAAGATAGCGCATCCTATATTATATGCAGTTTTAAAAAAAAGTTTTTTAAAAGTTGCTCAAAAATAAAGACTTTGTTGTTTTATTTCCTTGAACTTAGGATAACACATTATAGAATCATAAATTTTTAGCTGGAAGGAATCTTAGAGATCATATGATCCAATTCTCTATTTAATAGTGGAGTCTGATAAGCTTGTTTATATGGTCATTCACTAAAACTCTAGGAGGTTGGTTCTGGAATGGTCTGAGACCAATCTACTTACTAGTTAGTGTTGGAGGCTCATTTGAACTCTGGTCTTCCTGAGCTCAGATCCAGCTCTCTATCCCCTGTACCACTTAGCCAGAGCTGCCACAACAACAACCACAAAAAAGAGTTAAAATCTTCTGCACCAAAATTTTCATCTACGTTATGTAACTTTCTGAGAAGTCAAACTTTTAAACCTTTAAAGAGGTCCAGTCATAAAGTAGGCTAGTCCATACTTCTCCTATGCCACGAGCTCACTGGAGATGGGACTTCACCATGATCGGTCCCTTTCTTGATTGTTTTTAGTTTGAAGAGGTATTCTGCATATAAAAATATTCCCTGCTCCTCCAGGATCCACTGGTGGCTTCCTACTTGTACCTTACCTTTAATCAGTTTTCTGTCTTTGACATCACATTTCCTTTCTACAGATATGATTATACTGCTGTAAAATGAACATCTTGATTTTCAGATAGGAGCAAAAGCAGATATGCCTCTGGAGGGAAAAGGATTCTGTTTCTATGCAAATTTGCCTTGTATAAATAATGCAGGAATAAAAAGGCATAGGAGATGTTCGGTGCATCTTCAGAATAATTTATAAATACATATATTTTTTTCCAGAGGGCATTAACACCTGCTCAGCTGCCAGTTTCCATGATCATTGCCATGCAGCCCAGAGCCACTGCCTTCCCTAGAGCTATGATTTGGTTGCAGTCACGCTGTTCTGCCCAAGGAAATGCTGACTCTTTCTCAGAAGGCTTAAAAAAACTTAGGGGAAATTTCACTTAGGGATCAGCCTAAGCAGAAAGTGTGTTGATGCAGAATTTGTTAATTCAGTTTTTCTGAGCCTGGCTTAAGCAAGGAATTAGCAGCTGGATCTTACCCTCAATCTGCAGAGGTGACCAGTAGTGCTTTTGAAAAATGTCTAAATTCTACATGTCCATAAAAGAATATGATGACCACTTTCACCCCGGATACTAGGGAAGGGTTGTTTCCCCTGCATTCTGCAGGTGTAAGCACATGAGAGCCATTGGCTCAGCTTTGTTTTGGGTCTTAGATCGTAGATGTTGTATGAGACAGAATTCTCTGTTTGAGCTTTTCACCAAAGCAATGTGGCCACTTTAGTCATCGGTTTGCTTCTTCTGCCTATTGATTTCTCAGGGACACAGCGAGCTTAGTTATCCCTCTCCCACTAGTCTTCACTGAGCCCTCTTCATCCCTACCTCAGACCAGAGTAAGCCAGTGTAAGTAAAAGTAGAACGAGTCTCCAATGGAGAAGGATGCACATGAAGACTGGGAAGTCCTTGGTTAAGCAGATTAGATTTTGAGTGACTTTCTGGCTCTATACACTATTGAGAGGAATGTTTTTGGTCATATACAATAAGACACTACTAGAAATTACCTAGTTATTATCTAGTAATTTTTATTATTATAAATTAATTATTTTATATTATAAAGATAATAAATTTAATATAAATAATATAATAAATATCATTATAAATTGTTATTTTATATAATAAAAGTATTATAAATAAAAAAATATTATCTAATACTTATCTCCACAGAATGACCAAGATTCAGGAAGGATTTTGTTTCAGTGCTTTGAAAGGATTGATTAATTCTGCTTGGATGTATCCAGTGTCAGTCTAATGACCCAAGTTGATGGGGATATCATCTCTCTTCCTTAGGGTCTGCTGTTAGCATTTGGAAATATGTTTGCTAAATTTGACCAAGTGAATTCACTCTTGAATTCACTCTTTTATTCTATTTTATTGAATTTGACCTCTTGAATTCACTCTTTTATTCTATTTTATTTTTCTATTTTTATTTATTTAATATTTATTCCCTCCCACTCACAGGTTCTTAATCTGGAGTCTATATGCTTTTTTTCATTTTACATCTATAAATAGGTTTCCTTTGTAATCCTATGCATTTTATTTGATGTACTTGAAAACATTAATCTAAGAAAGAACTTGGGATAGCTGGGTGATCCAGTGGATAGAGAGTCAGACCTGTAAAAGGGAAGTTCCTGGCTTCAAAACTGAGCTCAGACATTTCCCAGCTGTGACAAGTTTCTTAATCCCAATTGCCTAGTACTTATGGCTTTTCTGCTTTGGTGCTGATATTCAATATGGATTCTAATACACAAGGTAAGGTCTTTTTAAATTAGAAATTTTAATTTTAATTAAACTTATTTTTAATGTTTTTAAATGACCTTACCTTCTGTCTTTTTAAAAATTTTAATTAAAAAAAAAAAAGGAAAAGGGGGCAGTTGGGTAGCTCAGTAGATTGAGAGCCAGGCCTAGAGATAAGACGTCCTCAGTGAACACATCCCAGTTGTGTGACCCTGGGCAAGTCACTATTTCAATATAATTGGGTTTTTTTTTTGTGATCTAGTGCATTTAATTTAATGCAATTAAAAAAACATTATTCTGAGGAGTTCATAAGCTTCATCAGACTACTAAAGGGGTCCAGGATATAAAAAAGGTTAAGAACCCATGACTTAGTCCATTTTCTACAGTGACTCTAGATTGGAAAGGACCTGCTTTGGACTAAACCTTCACTCATGTAATATCTTAAGATTTGAGGTATCTTAAAAAAAAATCTTAAGGTAGGAGCTAATTGGTCCTATGCTTACTGATTTATAACTCTCTCTCCTCTCCTCCCCTCCCCTCCCCTCCCCTCCCCTCCCCTCCCCTCCCTTCCTCTCTCTCTCTGTCTCTCTCTTGCTTTGCTGACTAATAGAGAGCATGATCTAGTAAAATGAGCCTTGAACTTGAAGTTAGAGACACATTGTTACCCATTTAATGACTAGGTAACACAAACCTCTCAGAGTTTCAATTTTCTCAGTAGATATAATAAAAATTTCTTAAGGTTATTGTGAGAATAAAATGTAGGCATGTATGTGAATTGCTTTATAATTATACATTGCTATATGAATGTTACATTTAGTAACTAGAAGAAGAGTAAGTAATATTTTTAGTTAAACCATTAAGATAATCCCTAAACTTGAAGGTATTGAGGAAGAAATTCTAAGGACAGAAATGAGAAAATAGAGGAATGGATACAAAGGGCCAGGTTCAAATTCTCTCTCTCTGACACTTACTATTTGTGTGACTTTGGAGAAATCATTTAGCTCTCCAGGATCTCAGTTCCTTTTTCCCAAACTGAGATTGGATTATATGACCTTTGCCATTCCTTTCAGCTCTGGATCTGTGATACTACTTTCATGAATTTCTATGTTCAAGATATACTTTAGTTTAAACCTTCAAACCCATCCTTAGTACCATTATGACAGTGATCGTCCCATTTTCATAGTCCCTGACCTGGTTTTAATGGGAACAATGCTTCCTTTAGTTTACTGAACCTAATCATTCTTTATAGAAGCTAAAACGTTTAGATTCAAAGAATAGAAAAAAAGATCCCCTGTATCATTGTCTCATGGGAGTATAATGCAGTATTTTAATGATAGAGAGTCACTTCCAATTGTTACTGGGCAGAGTTAATAGCTAGTTTGTTAGGAAATATCTCACAGCTTATCTGTTCACTAATAAAAGCCCTCATTGTCTGCTCATGTAATCATTAACTTCTTAGTGATGGGTGCTTTATTAAGGCACCACAAAGTAGGTATTTACAATGATTTTAAGGAACCCAGGAAAAGAAAAAGAGCCATAGCTCAATATCTGATACATCCAAGTCTCCAAAAAAAAAAAAATGGCCCGATGAGGAGGCCATATCTCCTTTACTTTAATTGGTCCCTAAGGCATTTCCCTCTATCCAACAGGAAGGATTTAAATGATCCCAGGTTATTATAGTTTTTCCAAGTACTTTTTTTTTGCCAATAAATTTGATACTTGACTTAGAAAATGTTGAGAAAAGAAAAGCAACTTTAGGTTTGTAGGGAAGGCAAATGGAGGGCGGATGAATGATTCGAGGAGAAGTAGAATGACCATAATTTTCTGGAGCAAATTGGTAAGGAATCTTTTCCAAAGCATATTGCTGAAGCTTAGAAGGCAAAGCCGTTAGTAAACATGTTTGAGTAATTATAATAAGAGGATTAGGCAGGCAAGTAATAATGACAAACATTGCAATCAGGGGAAAGGAAGACTCTTCATTATAAAGTTGAAATGCAAGATGAAAAGAATAAATTGTCTTGTGTTTGTCCTGCCGTTTCAAAGCAAGTTAAATCAAAGAACATTGATTGAACAAAAAAGTCTATGAGTGGGATACCTTGTTAGATGTCATGGAGATGACAAAGATATATAGACTGAGATGTGTATGATCCCAAACTATTTGTAATCAAGGTAGGGGAAAAGACATACACACATGAAAAGTGAAATTTAAAATACAAGGTAAAATATAAGACGTTACACTTATTAGTAATAATAACTAGCACTTGTATAGTGCCTACTATGTGCCCAGCATCACATTGAGTATCTTTCAGATATTATCTCATTTGATTGCTACAACAACCCTCTGAGGTAGGTGTAAATATTATTCCCATTTTATAGGCATTCAATCCCCCTTTTCCATATATTGGTACCAGCTGTTTTCCATGTCTGGAATCTACTTCCTCCTTAGTTCTGTCTCTTATAATCCATATTTTCTTACCATGGCTCAGTAAGGATATGACTTTCTCCCTTGAATCTGCCAGATGTTTTTGAAATGGTTATGTTTTTACTCGTCCTCATATTTATCTGTGTACATACCTTACAAGACTGTGAGCTTTTTAAGGGCAGGTGCTAATTCTTGGTCTTTCTTTAAATTTCCATAGAACCTTGTTGTACATAAGAGAATATGTTTGTTTAATAAAATTGTTATATAGGAGTTAGTTGTTGAAGGGTCTTGATTACTATCCGAGAAGCTGATATTAGAAATTTGGTAGCTTGGGGCAGAGAAGTTGCAGCCCTCATTCAAAAGATGATTGAATCCTTCAATAGCTACCAGGAAGAATCCATTCTGGAGGTCTTTCCACAAGACTTAATTAAAAAATAAAAAAAGAATCCTGCAGGGACAGCTAGTGGATAGAGAGCCATACCTGGAAACACTTCAGTTATGTGCAATGTTCTTCCAGCTCTGCTTATTTTGCTCTGTATCGGTTCCTGAAGATCTTTCCAGCTTTTTCTGAAATCATCTTGCTTATCATTACTTATAGCACAATAGCATCCCATTACCAATACATACCACAATTTGTCCAGCCATTCCCTAATAAAGCCCCCAAGGAGGGGCAGGACTGAGTCCAGGGTTTCACATGTAAGGAATGGTGAAAATAAGAAGAGGAAATGCAAAGATAGAAATAAGAAGGATCTCACCTGAAAATAAGGGTGAGGGAAAAGATAAGAATCAGTTACAATCACAGTGTGGGGTCAGAAGGGACCCAGTGCTGGTGGCAATGGGTTCGAGTTTATTGAAGACTGGTAGATCTTTTAAAGGTAAAAACCGTAGGAATTACAAACAATCACTCATGAGAAAGGTGCATGGGAAAGTGTAACAAGAGTGTAGATAGTGCAGCTGGTAGGATAGTGGTTGGGGCAAGATAATGGTTCCAGGAATCATCTGGGGTTCATGAAATAGTCAGCAATCTGTTATGGGAAACTAAAAGAAGGTAGAGGTGAGGACACTTGGACCTGTTCTCAGACAGACCCTGAGAATTCAACCTCTGAGGAGGGCTCTCAGATCTTTATCTAAGATAGAGCCAGAGATATCAACCTCTGACAATTCCCCAATTGACGGACATCCCCTCAATTTCCAATTCTTTGCCACCACAAAAAGAGTAGCTACAAATATTTTTCACAACTAGGACCTCTCTCTTTTTTTATTATGTCTTTGGGATACAGACCCATGCATAATTCTTTAAATAGATGATCTCATTTGATTCTCACAATAACCTCTTGAGGTAACTGCTATTATAATAGACAGACAAAGAAACTATGATGGAGAACAGTTAAATGACTTGTCCAGCTAGAAGGGATCTGAGGCAGGATCTGAATTCAAGTCTTCTTGACTGTAAGTTCAGTGCTCTATACATTGTGCCATCTAATTCTTTCTCTTCAGTTTTATGCAATAATAAGCAGACCTTTATTTTTACTAAGAATCAGTGTGTTCAGTAAATTTCACAAGAAAAATTAAATCAGTTAAATGCTACCTCCACCTGGCTGAGTTTTCTCTCCTTTTGTTTTGCATTTTCTTGGCATCTCTAGCAAAGAAAAGGAGAAAGTATAGAGGTGAACTGCTGAAGTCATTTCATGTCACAGCCATTGTCTCAAGCCATTCTACTATTATACCATGAAGGGGAGTATAAAAGAGATTCTCTGTGCTTTGTGGACAAAATGATAGACATGGAAGAGGTCACAGGCTCCTTGAGGGAAGAAGGGGTTGTCTGCTTCCAGAAAGCAGAAAGCATGATCTGTAAGAAAGTCTAATTCCTTTTGTTCATCCTCTTCCAACTCCAGAAGTAGTCCTAGGAAATTAATCTCCCCATGCAATGAGATGGTAGGAGATTTAGAGGGTGGTGGGAGGTGGTCATTCAGTTCTGATTGGGTTCCCTCAGGGATAGACTATATGGTGTGAAGAATAGCCATGAGGCCAGTGCTCCTGGATCTAGGCAGAATGAATGGTGAAGGAGATTGGAAAGGCATTTATGTCAGGTGGGGGAAGCAGAGTAGCGGAAGGAAGGGGCAGATTATGAAAGGCTTTGAATACCAAAGATTTAATGTTGATTCCAGAGGTGACAGGCAGCAGCTGGAGTTTATTGAATTGGGGAATTACATGAGAAGACCTAAACGTTAGGAAATACTGGGTGAGGTGGAGATGGTAGATAAGGGGGAAGGATAGAAATATAAATCATAAAGCAAAAAATACATATGTGGGAAGTTAAATACTACATACTATAAATAATAATTTATAAATAATACAGATTAATAGTTAACTAAATAATATATGATTTAAATAATAGTAAATAGTGGTAATACACTGTTCAGTAGATAATGAGTAGGGATCACATAGGTAGTTAGTGGTCAAAGTAGGACTGGAATTCAGGTTTCTTGGTTACTAGTCCAAAGCTTATCTACCCTATCTGAAACAAGTGAAAGTAAACTATCTCTTTGAACTTAAAACAAACAAACAAACAAACAAACTTTAGTAAAAGAAAAAAATCCACCGGAGCTCCCTAGCTGAAATTAACTATCGCCCTATCTTCTCAGATTCAAAGTTTTTTCCTAGGCGCGGGATTGGTCCTTATATAGACCAATCCCATGTCTGGAAGTAGGGGGCATGCCCCCCTCCCCAGCATGGGATTGGTCCAATTCAAGACCAATCCCACTGCAGGAAGTAGTTGGGAGGGACTTCTGGGGCACCCTGGGGGATGCAGTTTCCCCGGCCACAACACTTTAAAACCCACCTACCTCACCCTATAGAGATGAATTTTATAGGATGTCTTTATGGAACTGGAAAAGAGTGAACAAAATATATTATACATTTTTTCAAGTGATGATTTTTAGGGAAATATCTCTTTCATAGAAAAAAAAAAGTAATCATGAGATCCACAAAAGTTGTCCCAAAGGCCCAGAAATGTCAGTGAGATTCAGCCCAGGTAAGTGCAAACTAGTTCACGGGATAGAAATAGTTTCTGGATGAGGCAACATGAAAGAATGAGAAGACTACTAGAGTTATAGTTCTCGGGCTTGGATGCAACTACCAGGTGATTTTTACTTGGCTAAAATGCACGTTACCTGTCTTTGCCTCAGTTTCCTCATCTACAAAATAGAGATAATAGTAGTTTCATGATGGACCAGAGCCCACAAGTTTGTTGAGAAGATCAAATGAGATAGTGTGTGTGTAATGCTTTGTAACTTCAGTGTTGTGTAAATATTGGCTGTCGCTTTCAGTACAATTTAGCATCATACAATAAAAGAATAAGCTCTTGTCAAAACTAAGCTCAGAGCTCATAGCCAATTAGGAGTAATTGCTAAGAACCTTAATGTGATTGGGCAGGCATGAGGTTTCATGCTCCAGTTCTAGGAAAGCTCTCCCTGGAATGAAGCAGGCACATTAGGGTGCCTTAAATGAGCGATAGTCTGGAGGAGAGCAAAACAAGTGATTAAGGGGTTCAGAGAATAGAGAATTCTAGTAAGAAAGAACATTCTGGATAGCTAGAGGCAATGTAGCAGATAGCATCTGGGTGGTACAGAGGGTAGAGCACAAAGCCTGGAATTGTGAAGACTCCTTTCCTGTGAGTTTAAATCTGCCCTCAGACATTTACTAGCTCTGAGACCCTGGACAAGTCACTTGACTCTGTTTGCCTCAGTTTCCTCATCTGTAAGATGAGCTGGAGAATGAAATGACAAACCACTCTAATATCTTTGCCAAGAAAACTCAAATGGAGTCTTGAAGAGTCTGACACAACTGAAAAATGAACAAAACATAGCATGAGTTGCTAAGACCAGATTTGAAATCCAGAAGACTGGCTCAAGTCCACCATGTGATACATGCTGGATGTATGAGAATATGAAAGTCACTTAACCTCTTTGTGCCTCTAAAATCTCCCAATAATTCTGAGCAATAGGCAGCATTGGGCTCAAGTGCTGAACTTGGAGTTAAGTAGATTTGGGTTCACACCTTTCATCAGACAATACTATTCCTGTGACTTTGGGCAGGCCATTTAATGCTCTTCATGACTCAATTTCCTTAACTGTAAAATGAAGGGGATGCATTTGACCTCTAAAATCCCTTTTAGGTTTAAATTTGTGATCCTTTCTGCATAAGTGGAAGAAGTCTCCTCACCAGGAGCTGTCTACTTACACTGATAATGTCAGAGGTCTGGACAGAAAAAATAAAAATGTGCAGGGCTGTCAAGAGAATTGATTGCTTGTAGTTGGGCTGAATACTAACCTGGAAAACATCACCAATTTGGAATGAGAGAGAGCATATGTATAGAACTTCTACTGAATTCTCTAACAGTCCAAAACTAGAGAAAAGTCTATGATAACAGCTTACAGTTCCCCCGAGCCAAAGTTTAAACTAGCTACGACCAGCATGCCATTCACCATCACGGCTCACCACAAAACCTCTAACAATACTATTTTTTCCACCTGGGTTGACTCCAATTTATTCTGTACATAACTGCTTGTAAATATTATTTGTAAATTGTCTCCCCCATTAGATTCAGAACTCCTTGAGGACAAGAACTGTCTTTTGCCTTTCTCTGTATCCCTGGTGCTTACCCCAGTGCCTGGCTCTGTGCTCATGAAATGTTTTTTGACTGACTGGCAGATCTGTCATCCTGCTCAGCTAGTCATGACCGGTTTCCCAGAGTATTTGCTCTTTAGGTTCCAAATTAAAGAACCCAATCCCACTCATCCAATGAGTACAATATTGGTTGAAACAGTTGCCTAACCAAAGAAGAATCAGTAAACTTGAAAAAATGAATATGCTTAGAAAGTGTCTGGTATTTGATTTGATACCAAGAATCTATTTCCATCCTCCTTTCTGTACCCTGATCAGCTGGGTCTTTTGGTTCACCTCTATGTTATATGTCTTCATTGCACCTGATTTGTGGCAGGAGCTCTGGCTTTCTGGCCAATTCCAAGGAGGTAGCAATCATGGGGCTGCTGTAGGATCAGCCATTGGCAAAATTGTGTAGTCTGCAAGATGTGCCTTTGGACTCTCTCAGATTCCCTCTTCTTTGTACTTTCTTTCTTTTCCTCCTTCGGATCACACTCAGGACCTTGGCCTTTCCCCCCCTTTCTATCAAATCCTATCTTCCATCTTAGAATGAAGACTATAGTGGTTCCAAGGGGGAAGAGTGGTAAGAGCAAGGCAATGGGGAATGTGACTTGCCCAGGGTCACACAGGTAGGAAGTATCTGAGGCGATATTTGAACCTAGGATCTTCCATCTCTAGGCTTTGATGTCAATCCACTGAGGCACCTAACTGCTCCTGGGATCTTAGATTCTTAAATAAGGTCAAACCTTCCCACTATGTAGGAAATATTAGGCACATAATAAATACTTGTTGACTTTCATGATAAATTAATTTATTTAAGAGATGTTCATCTTGTGATCCACAGATAGATTTCAGGGGGTTCATGAACTTGGATGGGAAAAATATATCTTTATTTTTACTAACCTTTAACTGAAATTTAGTATTTCCCTCAACAATTAAAAAGCATTCTGGGAAGGTGTTTATATGTTTCACTAAATTGCCAAAGTGATTCATGATACAAAAAAGGTTATGAACTTTTATAAGGCCAAGATATTAAGAACATGAGAGGCATCATGGTGCTCTGGGTAGAAAGATGACTTCAGGGTCAGGAAGACCACACACCTTGACTGTGTGGCCCTAATCAAGTCATATAACCTGTCAGCATTCTAGTCAGCTCTCAAATTATAATGGGCAGAGTTGGGACCAGTCTACACTGATAGAGGGTATATCTTTACCAATATCAATGAAGTTACAAGTCTAGACCCAAAATGTGTATCTTAACAATGCATTTCTGTCTCCACATTTATTTGCATCCTAAAAGGAGATAGAAGATGAAAGACGATGATGAATGCAAAGAATCTAGAATGAGCAGAGCTTGAAATTAATTACACCTTTATTTTAAGACCAAATAATCAAAGGCTCAGAGAGATGTGTGACTTGCCAAAGGTCATACAAGGGATTAGCAGCCATGCTGAAACTAGAACCCAGGTTTCCTAATTTCTATTCCAGACTTTTTCATTAATACTACTATTTGTGGCATCAGAGGAGGAATGAGAATATCACTCAAGTCATTCCTAAAAATTGGCTGCTTCTGGGCTAGATGAGAGAGTTTTTATTTCCTTAATTCACAGAGTGGATACTGCCATTATAACAGAGGCTGTAATAACAGTGGAGGGAGAATGATTTGAGAAGCTATACAAATGGTGGGAATAGAGTTGCAGCTGGGGAAAATGGATATTTTAAAATGGAGCTGTGAACATCCCATGTTGCAATGCTTAGAATGAGTACCACAAGGAAAACTGTTACTAAATTGTGACTTAGTTTCTGTAGCAGATAGGTGGCTAATTCAGAATTTTTCCTCCTTGTTTACACCAGGTTTATTCTTTGATTTAATTGATTAACTTAATGTAGAATCCTGGTAATCTTCACTCATACATAAATGAGGAAACTGAGTCCAGGGAAAAAAAAGCTTTCTTTTTACCCTGAGAGGACACATTGTGGCACTTAAGCTTAGTATGCATAGTATGCTATTAGGTTAGGCCACCAAGTAAAAATCTTTCCTGGACCAGGAAAAGATGGATAGTTAGATATTGATATTGATGATGACATTGATAACTTTGAAGTTGATGACATTGCTGATGTTATTGTTGTTGATGATGTTGATGATGTCAATCATGTTGTTAATGACAATGATGTTATTGTTGATGATGATGTCAGTGGTGTTGATGATGTCAGTGATGTTGTTGATGACGTTATTGTTGTTGATGATGATGTTGGTGATGTTGATGTTGTTGGTGTTGATGATAGTGTTGATGATGTTGTTGATAACAATGATGTTGATGATTGAATTTGGAGTTGGAGGTTTTCCTGCCATTTGAATCTTTCTGACCCTTCCCACTATAATGATTAAAATTTTATTTGAGACTGTCTCTAACCTCTTTAACTCTTCCATTATATTTGTCTTCTCCCCACTCCCCTCATGTGCTTCTTTATGCAATATATATTTACATTTTTTATTTCTTTTTCCATTTATCTTAGTATTATCCTCTTTTTACCCCTAGTTTTTTGTATTTGTTTGATATATCATCCTATACAGTTTGTCACTGTACCCTCTAAGTATATTTCTTCTAGCTACCATGATGATAATAATTTTTAAGAGTTACCAATATAATGTTTCCTTATAGCAATACAAAAAATTTAAACTTATTGGGTCCTTTAAACTTTTTTTTCTCCTTTCTTAATTACCTTTTGATGATTCTCTTGAGTTCTGTATTTTGGCATCAAATTTTCTGTTTAAATCAGGTCTTTTCTTTAAGAATGCTTAAAAGTCTTCTATTTTATTAAATGACCATAGTTTTCCCTGTAAGAATATAGGCAATTTTACTGGGTAGTTGATTCTTGGTTGTAGACCCAGTTCCCTTGATTTACAGAATATCATATTGCATGCCTTTTGGTCCTTTAGTATGGATGCAGTCAGGTCCTGTGTTATCTCAACTGTGGTTCCATGATATCTGAATGGTTTCTTTCTTTTTTCCCCCTTTTTTTGGTCAATTTCAAACATTATTCCTTGGTTACAAAAATCATATTATATTCCTCCCTTCCCTCCCCCCACCCTTCCCATTGCCAATGTGCAATTCCACTGGGTATTACATGTGTCCCTGATCAGAACCTATTTCCATGCTGTTGATGTTTGCACTAGGATGTTCATTTAGGGTCTATATCCCCAATCATATCCCCCTCAAACCATGTAATCAAGCAGTTGTTTTTCTTCAGTGTTTTTACTCCCACAGTTTTTCCTCTAAATGTGGATAGTGTTCTTTCTCATAGATCCCGCCTGGTTGTTCATGATCACTGCTTGCAACTAATGGAGAAGTCCATTACATTTGATTGTACCACAATGTACTAGTCTCTGTGTACAATATTCTCCTGGTTCTGCTCCTTTTGCTCTGCATCACTTCCTGGAGGTTGTTCCAGTTCTCATGGAATTCCTCCACTTTATTATTCCTTTGAGCACAATAGTTTTCCATCACCAACATATACCACAATTTGTTCAGCCATTCCCCAATTGAAGGGCATCCCCCAATTTTCCAATTTTTTGCCACCACAAAGAGCACAGCTATGAATTGAATGCTTTCTTCTCAGCAGATTGTAGTATCTTTTCCTTGGTCTGGTAGATATTGAATTTGGCTATAATATTCCTGGGCATTGTCAGTTGGGGATTAAAGGCAGGAGGTGATCTGTGGATTCTTTCAATCTCCACATTTCCCTCTTGTTCAAGAATGTCAGGACAACTTTCTTGGATAATTTTCTGTAGAATGATGTCCAGCCTTTTCCTTTTGTTATGATTTTATGGTAGTCCAACAATTTTAAAATTCTTTCTTCTGGATCTATTTTCCAGATCTATAGTTTTATCAATGAGGTGTTTTATATTTTCCTCAATTTTTTCATTCTTTTGATTTTGTTTTATAGACTCTTGCTGCCTTATGAAGTCATTTGCTTCTAGTTGTTGGATTCTAAGTTTTAAAGACTGAATTTCATCCCTGACTTTTTGGTCATATTTTTCCTTTGGTCTGTTTTTCTTTGTAGGTCATCTTTCACTTTTTTGTCTCATTTTCAAGCAGGTCAATTCTGGCTTTCAAGACACTATTTTCTTGTTTTAGTTCATATGCCTCTGTTTCCAGATGACTTATTTTCCTTTCTAAGTTCTTTTCCCAATTGTCTTCAGCCTCTCTTAATTGTTTTTTGAATTGTGTTTTGAGTTCTTCCAAAGACTGAATCGAATTCACTGGAGTTTCTACATTTTTGCTTGGCGTTTCTTGGTCCTCCTCTTTTCCATTGGCTCTTTGTTCATTACCTGGATAGAAGCAGTCAATTATAATTTCTTTTTTCTTTTTCTGTTGTTTATTCATACTTTTCCCTTCTTCATCCCCTGTCATTAGCTGAAATCTTACTTCTCTGATTATTTGCTGGAACTGTGGGTTTGGGCTATTCTGTCCTGATGGGGCTTCTTCTTTGCTCTGCTGATTGGCTAGATTAGGCTGATGGAGTATTAATGAGCCCTGAAGTCAGATCTTCACCAGTTTGCAGAAGAAGCTGAAGGTGTTGGTGAAGCTAGAGGCTGGAGGCTGAAGGCTGAAGGCTGAAAGCTGAAAGGTGAAGGGAACTGTGCTTCCTGCCCTATTATCAATTTATTCTGTAGTGGTTGCAACTTTCATCCTGGGATCTGAGTCAGCAGGATTCTTATGGTGGCTCTCAGCATAATCGATGGGGGAAGGATGATGGTGATTGAACTTCCCTGCCTTCTGAAGGCTTCTTATTTGCCCTATTGATAGACTAGATTAATCCTGGTGAATGTGCCTTGAGACCCAAACCTTGAGAAGCAGAGGCCCAAGATGGAGAGGGCTGTGACCAAGCTGCCCTCCCCTCCATGCCTCTGCTCCAGCTGCCTCCCTGCTGGCTGTGGTTAGAGCCCTGAGCCTGACACAGCTGTGGCAGCAAGGCATTCCCTCTGAGCTGGAGCCCTCACTCCAAGATTTTAGCGATTGCAAGAGACTCAGCACAGTTGGTGGGGGAAGGGCCCTGGGACCTTCCTTCTTCCTTTTCCTTATCCTAGGAATTCTGCCTTCTCTGTGTACCTTTTAAATTGAATCGAGCAGGAGGGTTCCCCAGCTATGCCCTGTTATTAGATTTGGTTTTCTGTCCCCTCAAAGTGCTTTGTTTTTGATTGGTGTATAAGGGTTTTCACAGATGTCTGAACTTTTGCTGCTTCTAAGCAGCCATCTTGACTCTGCCCCCCCCCCCAATTTTTTAAAATCCCAATTCAGAATTCATTTTATAGCTTATAATCTTTTTCTTAATTTTCCTTTTTTTAGATTTGTTAATGTTGTTTAAGATTTAATATATGTAATGTATATCTTATGTATTATATATTTTAAGAAATATATGTTAGGTTTGTTTTATATATATAAAACTTGTAACTGAGAGTACTATTGATTTTTTTTTTTAAATCAGGGAAATTGGCTCCGGGCAATGCTGCCTCTACTTTGGGATAATTCACTGCAGAGGCCTGTTTGCCAATGGCACACATGCTTCTGGTTAAATTTGATGAGTTATTTTATAATCCTTTCTTGGAAGATTTGTCCTGGAAATCTCTCGTTCTTTAGGGTTATTCTCTTGTTTAGAGAGAGGTCAAATGGGAAGAAGATTTGGACCTAAAGAAAATAGAAAAAATTTCAACTCTTTCATGAGGAGCCATAGGTAAGATCTTAATAAATGGCTATTGATTGATAAACTGATCTCCCAGGGGTCTCACTGTTCTCATCTGTGAAATTAGAGTGTTGGATGAGATGGCCTTTAGGCTTCCTTCTATTTCTAAATCTATAATATTATGATTCTGTGAAATAATTGTCCAACTTTAACCCTCAGTTTCTGTAAAATGAGCAGAGTTAGAGTATGTGATATTGAGTTGGGCTCTTATTTTTCCTCGGAAAGAGAAAATATCAGTAAAATTGATAAATATGTAACAAAAATCCCTTATGTTGGAATGTTTATGGAATTTTTCTTCTCCTTCTCCTTCTCCTTCTCCTTCTCCTTCTCCTTCTCCTTCTCCTTCTCCTTCTCCTTCTCCTTCTCCTTCTCCTTCTCCTTCTCCTTCTCCTTCTCCTTCTCCTTCTCCTTCTCCTTCTCCTTCTCCTTCTCCTTCTCCTTCTCCTTCTCCTTCTCCTTCTCCTTCTCCTCCTCCTCCTCCTCCTCCTCCTCCTCCTTCCTTTTGTCAATGAACTCCTTGGGGTATATGCCTAAGAGTGGAATCCCTTGGTTGAAGGGCATAGACATTTTAGTCACTTTATTCACATAATTTAAAATAGGCAATATTTGATTCTTAATTTTGCCTTCTTTACCCCAATTCTTGTACAAAGTAAACCAAAAGACAGTGACTTAGTTGCCCAAAGCCAACAACAAACTAACAGATTAGGAAACACAACTAACTATAACCAAGGACAATAACTGTTGCGAGTTCAGGGCCTGCCTCGCTTGCGGTTTCAGGGGTCCTCAGTCAGGTATGATAGCGAAGGCGTAAATGAGTGATGGAAGACAGCTATGTGTGTCAGCCTGGGGCCAAGCTTTGCACGGAAATACTTCCACCAGGCCCAGGCTTGATTTATTTTTATACCCCAAGGATTACATACTTTTTGGCACACAGATACATTATTCAACATATATGTTCAAATGCAGATAATTGGATAAGTGATACATTAACTTTTAACAAATCATCTGATTAACATTCTGTGAAGACAGTTGATAAACATTGTGGCCAAGTTGACGGATCAAAGGGGAATAGAAACACAATTCAGTCTTAACATTAAACTAATAATTTTTCAGAGTTTCATGGGGAGTTCCCGAGATGGATTTCAGTTGGTAAATCAAGTCACCGAGGCATGATGTACTAGTCTCTCCCTAAAGTGATTGATATTCTGGCTTAGGAGAATTTGTTCTGTGCATGGGAGTGGGGAATTTCTGAGCACAGCTTTGTTAGGAGTTATGTGCATAAGCAGAATTTAAACCACAATAGTCTTTTGGGTTTGGTTTTATAAGTATGATCTTTTGGTGGTATTCTGGGGGGAATATGTGCAAGTATTTTGCTCTTATATTAATTTTCCTGAATCTGGGGTGAGAACAATAATCATAGCAGTTTTAATAATAAGGGATGTTAGTGAGATAAGTCATACAGAGGGGGGCTGAATGGATGTCTCCATCCTTCCAAGGAGTCACTTTATGACCTTCTGGCCTCCATGTGTGACCATGTCAAGACATCATGGCTTGATGGCCCCTAGCAAATAACCAACTCTTTGTGAATCCAATATGAATATATGTTCTCTTATCTTGTTGTGGGAAATGGAGTATATTAAGAAGCCTGTTTGTTCATAGACACACACACACACATTTATCTATGTGATAATTATTGCTTTTTTTCTGCTTAGATTTGTAACCATAGATGGCATATACCTTTTACTGTTTTCTATTTAAGAAATTGTAATAAAGGGGATTTTATTTCCATTGTAACTTGCTGGCCCCTAGGGGCCTTCCAAATCTATATCAAAGGTCTTTTCATAAGAAATCATCTTAAAGTCATAAATAGAACATAATATATAGTTATTATAGATAAACATAAATATAAATGTATTCATTTGGGGCAAAACAATAATCACAACAATGAAACAAAATCTAGTATGAGGGTGGTGGTGGAAGTGCCTCAGAAGACTGTCTAAAATTGATACCAAGAAAGGGATTTTAGCCTCTACTGCCTCAGGCTTTTGGAACAGAGTCATGGAGGCTAAGGAGCACTTGTATTGCTTAGTGACAAGGACTGGCAAAGGGCTAAGGGGAGGTGTAGGGATCAGCAGTCTTCATGGGGGATGGCATTTGTTTCCTAGGGTTGGAAGTGTGTATCCTTGAATGTTGGTACTCTAGAGAAAGTTCTACATGTTCCCTGATACTTATAGCTCTACTTATTGAAGCAAAGATGGCAGCTTCCAATTTTGTCTGCTGTAAGCACCTGATGCATAATTTCTGTGCTGATGTAAGATGTACATTACTATAGTGACAAATCTTGTGAGGTTTCATAATGGAATGAGAAAAAGGAAATCACCAGCATCTCTTGGAATGGGATTTAAAGCTGAATTTAAAAAGAAATACTCAACAAACACGACCATGAACATTCTATTAAATGCCAATCCTAAAAGAGAAATTTGTTAAATGAAAGTAAGGTCACTGAAATAAAATAATCAATACATAACAATTATGGTCTGGGCCTTTGGCCAAAGTTTTTCAAGACTTCACTGGACAAAGAAAGCAAGATATATAAAGAATGATCCAAGAGACTGGGCAAAGAGAGGTAGTTGACTTGTCATAAGTACCAATATAGAATTATATAGAATACATAGAAATAAAGAAGACTGGGAAGGAGGAGGCAAGGCTTTTCAGTTGCTCATCCTTCTTCTTGTATTCCTTTCACAGAAGGGAAGTGGAGATAGCAAGGGGTGAAAGTCATAAAAGTTCACAGATAAGCTGCTGAATAGTTAGTATTAGATACCGATGCCATTACTGCTTTCTTGTGGGATAGTGGCAATCAGAGTCTACAAACTACATAGAGACAAGATTACAAACTAGAGGCACAAATGCCATAGCTTAGGAGCAAAGTAGAAGTAGCAGCAAACCAGACTCTATGAATATGAATTCTAAACACTTGCTGTTTAAAGAAACTTGCAGTAAATTTTTCATTAATTAAATTGCTATGTGTTGCACAGCTGACAATTGCTGATGGGCAGATGGAGAACATTCAGGATGATCATGATTGCAGACATTTCAATGAGAAATAATGAGAGAGCTTGAACTTCTCTCAGTAACCTTAAGCAAGGGACACATTTTCTGAATATTAATCATGTCTTCAGCTCTACTCACACCTCCAAACTCACAGCCCAACAAGAACATATTCCTCCCTCTTATCTTCCCTCCTTTTGCTTCCCCTTACCAAGCCAATCTATCAAGGAGTTATTTCCTACTTGGTCAGAAGCTTCCACTTTCTCAACTTCTTGCCTCTTTTTTTTTTCTTTGCTAAATATTCGCCTGGAATGGATTGTGGTGATATATTCTGTCTAGACTCTAGATATGTTGGAAGCCAACCACCATGCCTCCTATTAAGATTTGCTCTTAAGGCTTATTAAAAGCCCCATCTTTTCCTTTAAATGTCCTGGTTTTCCAAATTGTCACAGTAAGGTTTGAGATTATCTAAGGAGACAGAGAAGGGGAAGGGAAAGGGAGGGTAGGATAGGATAGGATTTCTTTCTAGGGAAGGCATAAAGAGGAGCAAGAGAGATCTGACAGCATGACAGAGTAGCTATAAATCCTGGATATGGAGTGAAAAAGAGCAAGTCTTGCCAAGCTTTATTGTCATTTTGTTTTTCAATTATGTCCCATACTTTGGGACCTCATTTGTGATTTTCTTAGCAAAATTACTCCAGTGGTTTGCCATTTCCTTTTCTGGCTCATTTTACAGATGAGGAAACTGAGACAAACAGGGTTAAATGATTTGCCCAGAGTCACAGTTAGCAAATGTCTAAGACTAGATTTGAACTCAGGAAGATGAATCTTCCAGACTTCAGGCCCAGTAATCTATCCACTATCCAGCTGTTCTTTCCTTGCTATTTGACCACAGACAAATCATTCAGCCCCTCTGAGGCTCATTTCTTCATCTGAAAATGAGAAAAATCTTGCAGGACTGTTGTGAAGATTAAATGATCTTCACAACCTAGAAGCACTTGGTAAACCTAAAAGATTTTTTAAAAGTTGGCATTTATCTATCGTTTTAAGGTTTGCAAAGCACTTTATTATCTCATTTGATCCTATAACAACTCGGGTGGATGATCTTATTATCCCTATTTGTCACAGGAAACTGAGTTAGATAGAAGTGAAGAGATTTGTTGAGATTCACATGGCCAGTAAGTGTCTGATCCTGAAGGATCAATATAAGGTGGAATCAGAAAGTAATGTGAATTTTTATTTTTCAGAGACTTTATTTTGGCTCATAACATGCATGCTACTATGTATTCTTATCACTGTGCCTGAATGAGACAGTTATGTGTTCAGAAAAACTATTTTATATAATGTGAGGCATCTTGAGGGAAGATTTTCACATCGAGAAGCAATTAACAAATTTTCATTCTTAAGTATATTATAATATATTGCAGTTTACAGATGCTTAGTTAAATTGATTTATGGATTATATTATCTAGTTTTATCTAAAGTAACCTTCCCAAAAAGGACAAATGGCTTACAGACTTTGTCTGTAAGTGTAGGCTGAAGACATTACTAATAATAGGAGTAAGAGTGACAAGAATGACAGTTGACACCTCTTCTACCAGTTCTTGTCAATCACATTATGAAATAAAAACAATAGTTTTATAGGCTCTGACAAGTAACTTGGTCAAAAAATTTAAAGAGGATCAAGTCGATTACTTAGAACATAGCTTTAGTTCCATTATAGTTAACAATAAGCCTGATTCTGTTCTATACCATGCATAAATGTGTGCATACTGTGCTCTGAGATATTGTTCTTATGAAAGAACTTTAGGGAGCAGGTATGTAAAAATTAAGCTATTATTGATTAAAGTTATTAACACTCTCAGATCTGCTTGCTCAAAAATTTTAGAAATAGAATTTTCAAACCTATTTAAAAGTCCTGCAATGAAGTTTCAGTGTATTTTCAACCCATTTGTTAAAAATACAAGCATGCAACAATCATTTGGCATCAGAGAAGAAGGAAATTTACTAGTCATATTTCAAGAAAAGTAATTGGTAAATGGGATCGAAAAAGTCTTAATCAGCAGCTCAGTGGTTTAGCGGATTGAGATCAGATCTGGTCTCAAGTACTTCCTGGCAGTTTGACCCTGGGCAAGTCACAACCCCAACTGCTTATCTCTTGCCACTCCTGTCTTGGAACCAATACTTAGTATTGATTCTAAGATGGAAAATAAGGATTAAAAAAAAAAGGCTTAAGCACAGCCAATGATGAAGGCTTTCTGTTTTGATCTCTGTATCTTGGTGAGTAATCCTTTTAAAAAATCTCACAGGGGGCAGTTGGATAGCTCAGTGGATTGAGAGGCAGGCCCAGAGATGGGAGGTCGTAGGTTCAAGTTTGACCTCAAACACTTCCTAGCTGTGTGACCCTGGGCAAGTCACTTGACCCCCATTGCCTAGCCCTTACCACTCTTCTGCCTTACAACCAATACACAGTATTGGTTCTAAGATGGAAGGTAAGGGTTTAAAAAAAATCTATGACAACCATTAATAACAAGCATCAAAATCAGAAATTAGAACCAGACCTTTGAAATACTGTATCATAGAATTAAACCAAGATTTTCAGAAATAATGAAGCATTTAAATTGTATTATGCTCACAAAAAGATTATGATGAATAAAAATACTTGTTTTGTATTATTGACAAATTTTTATATATTTTAATTTTATCCTTTTAAAATGTCTCTTTTTGCATGTGTTTTATAATACATATAATAATATTGTAGTATATGCATACAATTTATAGTTAAGTATTAATACATTTTTTTTCCTCACTGTTAAAGGTATATGATAAAGCATGGAGACCTCTGATGTGTACAACAATACCATTAAGTCAGAGGGAGAGAAGATCATTGTGGACTAGAAATTCTAGAAAAGCTTCAGGGAAGGAGGATGACAAGTGATTTTAGAAAGATGGGTAGGATTTGGATTGAGATCATTTCAGGTGGCTTATGAGGGGAAAAATGGAAGAAGGCAGGAAAGAAGTCAGATCTCTTTAACTGGAGCAGAATATATACCTGGAGAGTAGAACTGTAGGTTGAATAGATAACTGGCATCCAGATTGAAGAGGGTTTTGAAGACAGAATGAATAATTTTTTCTTGATGCTTATTGGCAACAAGGTGGCCCTAAAAGTTTTTGAAAAGGAGAGTAAAATAATGAAAACAACATTTTAGAATGATCAATCTGGTAATTGTATGTAGAATGGATAGGAGGATTCCAATGCCCCTTTTTAAAAAACCCTTGCCTTCCATCTTGGAGTCAATACTGTGTATTGGTTCCAAGGCAGAAAAGTGGTAAGGGTTAGGCAATGGGGGTTAAGTGACTTGCGTGGGAAGTGTCTGAGGTTAGATTTGAACCTAAGACCTCCCATCTGTAGGCTTGGCTCTCATTCCATTGAGCCACCTAGCTGCCCTGCCAATGCCCTTTTGAAATGATCTAAAGATATTTATTAATCTTTGGTGGTGTGACATAGTGGTTAGATGTCCAGATTTGATAGCTGGAATACCTGGATTCAAGTCCTACCTCTGATACATACTAACTGTGTGACCATGGACAAATCATTCAACCTTTTAGTTACCTAGTCATTTAATTTAAGGCATAGCGATGAATTGCCCATCTACAGTGCTAGAAGAATTTTCCATTCTGAGAGTTTCTTACATGGCTAATATTATAAACCTAAGCCTTTCCCCCTTCAAAAAAACCCAACCTAGGGGGCAGCTGGGTGGCTCAATGCATTGAGAGTCAGGCCTAGAGATGGGAGGTCCTGGGTTAAAATCTGGCCTCAGACACTTCCCAGCGGTGTGACCCTGGGCAAGTCACTTAACCCCCATTGCCTAGCCCTTACCACTCTTCTGCCTTGGAGCCAATACACAGTATTGACTCCAAGATGGAAGGTAAGGGTTTATAAAACAAAAAACAACCTAATTCAATATGAATAAAATATATTATAAACACCAATGGGAAATTAGGTCAACAAAGGATCCCTCCTCTACTTCCTTCTCCACAACTCTTTTTGCTTATTTATGCCCTAAATGAAAAGACAAAACCAAATATATAGTTGAATGGTTCTTTGGGTACTTAGAAAACAGAATTATGAATCTGCTACATTCAGAGTTAACAAGGCTCTTGGACATTTTGTTATTGGACCTAGGATAGCCTCTCTGGGACTGAGATGAAGAACAGAATTAGGTGTCTGGATGAAGACAGGAGATGGAATGGGATCAGAGGTTAGTCTCCTCTCTTCCCTTCTCTTCTTCCTCAGTCCCACAAGATCTAAGACCACAGACTGTGTTAGACCACTTCTGTGGCAGATGAAAAGCAGGTGTGAATCTATGATAATACAAGAAGGGAAAGGAAGGTTGGAGGAGAGAGAAATTTTAAGTGGCAGCAGGGGAAAGAGAAGGGAAATTTCTCTAGTTAATGGTGTGACTGGCCATTACTAGGTGGTCATTCATTCATGCATTAGGGGTTTATGTAAGTTAAGTAGGTGAATGTTGGTAACAAACTGGGGGTGATGAGGTACAGCAGAAAGAGTAATTGCCTTGGGATCATAGGACCTAGGTTCAAATCCTGTTTTTGCCATTTACAACCTATCTGACCTTGAGTTACTTCTCTGAATCTTAGTTTCCTTTTCTATAAAATGAGTGAGTTGGTGCAGAGGATTTTTAAAAGTTCCTTTTGGCTTTGATACTATGAGCTGCAAACACACATGAATACAGAAAGCATTTACGCATGGATGTAGATTCTTTATATTCATTGTCTATCTTATAGGATCATTTCAGAATATGCTATAAGGACATAGATTGAATAGATTGATTCATCCTTTACATAGAAACATATAGATGTGAATATACTATATCTTTTTTACAGTGGAATTTTTACCTTATGTAACAAGATTTTTTTTTTAAGAAAATGAGTCACTTGAGCCTCTTCAGGGAATAAACAGCTTGTGTTTGATAAGAGAACAAGTTAAAAAAAGAAGTGAAGAGAGAGAAGCCATACACTTAACTGCAAGGTCTCTGTCATTGCTTTCTTACGTTTTTTATTACATCAATCAGTTGGTAATCTTGGGAACATTAGATGACTGTGTCAAATAGAAAGTCATCCAATTTAACTGTTTCTCTTTCATCTTCTTTTTTAAATCTTGGAACTTTCTTCCTCTTGCTTCACTGAATAGACTTCTTTCCTTTCCTTGGGCTGTATCTTTCATTTCCATTTTTTCATTTGGAAAAATCATCAGTCCACAAGTGTTTACTGAGCTCTCTCAGAATGTGTAACATAGGAAAAAACAAGTGATTTGGAAAAGAGAAGAACGTAAAGGTCTGGGAGTCCTCGTATTTTCCTGAGCAGTTGTGAAGAGAGTTGAACAATCAAGAGATGCTAGTGCTAAAACTGCAATTGGAACATGGAAACCCAGAAGATGAATTTCATGCAGGAAGAGTTAGCAGCCCAGAACTAAGCACCAGAGCTAAGGTGACGTAACAGTAGATCTCCATGCTGGTCACTGAAGGAATGTGAAATGCAACCAGGCAAAAGATGGAGGACACTTTCTTTAAATGATCTTCCTGTGTAATAATTTTGTTGCTCATAAGTTTCTCTTCAGGAAGATTCCTCCCCATCTATCATTTCAGGATGCATAAGGTGATTAATGCAATTTTGCCTGGGGGCAGAGAAAGATGACATTGCTTGATTCATTCCTGTCATTGACATTGTTTTATATTTAATTAAATGCTTATGCTATTGGACAAAGGTCTCACATGCTCTGTAAATAGAAGGTATTATATTGGAGGAGGCCCAGGCCATGATCTTCAAAATTGGTTAATCAAAGCATCAGATGCTAAACCTGAGACATATGTAGCAAGGGGCTTTAGCACCAGAATTCTCGAAGTTTTCAGGAGCTCAGCTTTATATGAATAGAATGTTCAATGCAGCCTAAATAGATGAAGAGTTCAATTGCGACAGTTTATATATAGATTCAACCAGAATGGTTTAATGCATGTCAAATGCCTATATTTGGCATCTGACGTAAAGAGCTCTCAGAATTCCTCTTCAGACCATTAGGCTTTGTCGTCATTGAGAGGATCCCATTTTGGATCTGATGTGGCAGTCTGGGGTTTCATTACTGTTCTCCTACTACAAAATCTGCTTCCTCCTCATCCATTGACTGCCGATGGGAACATTTGGGAAGGACATAAGGTCATAGATTGAATAGATTGAATTTCATGACAATCACCAAATTGTACAAAATGTCAAGTGGAGCTACATAAAGGTGCTCTCTTTTCCCCTGAATACTGATTTCCTCCTGTATAGCATAACTATTTCATCAGCAACTGTTAAATGTTTAGTAAATGTTGGATGGATGAACTTCCATAGTCTTTAGGTCAGTACCACACAATTTAGCTCCTAAATATCTTCTTTCTGGAGCTGTTCTGTAATTTTTCCCTCAAAACCAATTTAAAGCGTCATCCTTTTAGCATGGGAAACTAGGATGTGTATGGGTGAGCTCATCATTGGGGAAAATGGTACCCCATTGTGAATGACAACTAGTCTTAGCAATGCAAAGTTCCAGAACAACTCCAAGTGACTCTCCACTGCTATAGAAGGAACTGATGAATCTAAATGCAGATTGAAGCGTACCATTGTTTACTTTATTTCTTTCATGAATTTTTCTCTAGTGTGTGTTGTCTTTTTTTCACAACATTATAAACATAGAAATATGTATTGTATGATAACACATTTTGGGGAGGAATGTGGAGGAGTGAGAGAGAGAGAGAGAGAAGAAAGATTGGAGAGGAGAGAGATATTGGAAAGAGAAAGGAAGAGAGAGATTTGAGAGAGAGAGAAAAGGAGAGAGAGAAAGAGAGAGAGAGAGAGAGGAGAGAGGGAAAGAGAGAGAGAGAACATGGATCTCAAAATGTCAGAAAACAATTTTTGAAAATTGTACCAATGTAATCTGGAAAAATTTGTTTTAAATTTTATTTTTATTATTATGCAAGACACACTTCCTTCCATATTGGTCATTGTTTTAAGAGCACACTCATACAAAACCAAAATCCCCAAATAAAACCATAAATACACTGATGTGAAAGATAGTATGCTTTGAATCTCATCCATCTCCCTCCAACAGTTCTTTCTCTGGAGGTGGAGAGCATTCCCCATCTTAAGTCTTCAGGATTGTCCCAGATCATTGCTTTGCTGAGAGTAGCCAAGTTTTCACAGTTGATCATCATATAATATAGTTCTTAATGTGTATAATGTTCTCCATGTTCTGCTTAAAAAAAAAAGAAAAGAAAATGGCATCCTGAAGCTATGGGGACATATAAAGTCTCCTGCCATACAGATGTTTCTATGGTCTATGCCAATTCAATTCAATAAACATTTATTAAATACCTGCTATATACAAAGTATTTTGCCAACCATTCAATCAGAAAACATTTAAAAATGTGCTTATTGACACTGGAGATACAAATGCAAATACGAAAACATTTCTTACCCTAAAGGAGTTTACAGTCTAATAAAGAGACCACCCATATACAAAACACATATAAAGCAGTTCTTTCTTCCTTCCACTGAGCCCCTGGATCTGTCCTTTCCTCTCCCTTTGATACTGAGGAAATCATTTTTCTTATTTGTTTTCTTTTCTACCCAAATCTCCTGGAGGACACAGATTTCCACCATTTCCCATTTTACTTAACTTCTCTGCTGTCTCTGAAGTAGGCAGATGGCATGACCTCCTTTTGGGAGATTTTTTTTTCAAAAGGGTTTTACTGTTAGTAACTACAAAGAAACCCAGAAGGAAGGACATAAAAGATAGTTAAAATGTCATGGGGGGATAGGGAACTTGCCTCAGAGTCAGAAAAACCCAGGTTCAATCCCTGCATTTGACCCATATACTGGATAAGACTTTGGGCAGGTCAGCTCTTTATCCACTATGCCTCATTGCTTTAGCCATTATAGAGAATCACGCAGAATCTCAGTGAGAAGGAACTTCAGAGATCACCTACTCCAGCCCATACCTGAACCTGAATCTGTTCTGCAACATACTTAGAAAGGAGTTATCCAGTTTTTGCTTGAGTGATAGTATGGTACACTGGAAAGAAAACGTGGATATGGAACCAGAAGATCTGGGTTCAAATCTTACCTCTTACCATGTAACCTTAACCTATTAATTTCTCTAGTATTTAGTGTTTTTTTTTTTTAATGATCAGGTTGGAGGAAGTGGCCTCTGGAATTTTCATCCCAAGTCAATGAGTCTAGGTAATGCATTACCTTCTGAAGTGACCAGGATCCTCCTTTCTACAATCCTACTTCACAATGCTGCTGCAAGAATCAAATGAATGAATCTAGAGTATTTTGCAAAACTTAAAATTTTTGATAGCTATAAACATTATGTAATCAGGTAGCTAGGTGACAGAAGGAATAGAGTTGGGATTCTGTAATTGGAGCCTAGAAGATCTGAGTTCAGATCCAGCTCAGACACTTACTAATTGTGTGACTTTGGGCAAATGAGTAAATCTCCCTTAGCTTGTTTCTATAACTGTATAACAAAGAGAATAATTGTATCTGACTCCCAGGATTATTCAGCTGATCAAAGGTGGTAATATTTGTAAAGTACTTTGCAAACTTTAAAGTGCTATGTAAATGCTAGTTATTATTATTATAGTTATTAAGCACAGCTGCTCGGTTGTGAATGGATATCAAAGCTGGGTGTGCCTAAAGGAATCACATACTAATTTCTTATCTCATTCTCCACTTCTACTGCTTCAAAATGTTTTCTTTCTCCTTAACTTGCTAATTATATGTCCCTACTCTCAGTCTCTACCTTCAAGTATAGAAATCCCTCCTTCTTACTATGTTTGGAAGAGTCCTTTGACAGAAGGAATGCAAACAGCATTGAAGCTGGAGTCAGAGGACCTGGGTTAGAATCTTATCTTTTCTAAGTGCCATTTCTGTAACTTGAGGCAAGTCATTTCAGTTATTGGGACCTCATTATGTTCATGTATAAAATGAAGGAATTGGAATAAATAATCTATGAAATCCTCTCAACTCTATATTATAGGATCCCATGAACTTCTTTCTTCCATTCTTTAAAATTTCTCAGCACTGTAACCCATCATCTTTCCTTCTTCTTTTATTATTATTTTTTAAATTCTTACCTTCAGTCTTGGAGTCAATACTGTCTATCAGTTCCAAGGCAGAAGAGAGGTAAGGGCTAGGCAATGGGGGTTAAGTGACTTCTCCACAGTCACACAGCTGAGAAGTGTCTGAGGCCAGATTTGAACCTAGGGCCTCCTATCTCTAGTCCTGGCCCTCAATCCATTGAGCTACCCAGCTGCCCCCTCCTCTCTGGTTTTTGAGAGTTAACATTACCAACTTTGTGAGTCTGAACATTATTATTATTATTTTTGCTTTAGCATCAACACAGAGTCACTCGCTCTCATTCTCTTGATGGGCTTTTTCTTAGGATTATGGTGGCTTCATGATACCTTGTGGGAAATAGTGTGTTTGTTATATGCATCTGTTTAATTAGAACTCCATATTTTATCTTGGGAAAGAATACCTTCAGCATTGAAGTCCTGGGGAAAATATTGACAAAAAAAGATCCTTTCAAATCTTGGTTTTAAATGAGACAAATAGAAAAGTGTGCAAGACTTCATCAATATGCTCTTGTTTTTATTAACAAATACATGTTTCTAATTTACCTTCCTTTCAGATAGGGTTATGATAGCTTAGCATAATGGTGTTGAAAGAAAAATACAGATGAGTTACATGACATTAATCTTCATCCATCAGGATTCTTTAAGGCTATGCAGAGCCTCTATGAACAGTCATCGTGCTTGGCAAGAAACCCCTGGGAGCCAGGTATGCACAGACATTCTCATCATTATATATACTGAGAGTAATATGGTATGGTGACTGCCCTAGCTACTACTTCCTAGTTGTAAATACCAACAGAAAAGGAGGCAGATGTGTCTGTAGTCACCCTTGGCTAACTATATCTTCCTTGTGGATAAGGTTTGTGGCACGAGTCCTTCATAAGAGATGTGGAGGTCAGGGAGGGGACCAGGACTTTTCCCAAGCATTTAATGGAAGGGCCATAGCTACTTTTAACGTGTTGTGGAAGCTAAATTAGAAAAAAAATAATAACCTCTAAAAAAAAGTGGTAGTGAAAAAAAAGTGAATTCCTTGTCTTCAAATCTTGCTTCCTAAAAATGGCTTCCCCATACTTTCTTTCCCCCTAGTGCCTTCCCTCTGAGATTACCTTCCCTACGTATTTACCAAACCATATATCTGTGTGTGTGTATATATATATATGTATGTGTGTATGTACATGTATATATAGAGAGGACAGACAGAGAGGAAGGGAGAAAGATGGGGAAAGAAGGGTAGGGAGGGAAAGAGACAGAGACAGGGAAAGACAGAGATGGGGTGAGAGAGAGAGAGAGAAAGAGAGAGACAGAGACAGAGAAAGCCACAGAGAGAGAGACAGACAGAGAAAGAGTGAAAAAAAGATAGGAAGGAGAGGAAAAGAAAGAAAGGGAAGGAGGGAAAGAGAAAGGGAGAAAAAGAGGGAAGGAGGGATAAAAAGAAGAAAAAGAAAGAAAGAAGGAAGGAGAGAAGGAAAGAAAGATAGGAAAGGAGTGGGAGAGAGAAAAGTAGAAAAGGAGAGAGACAGAGAGAAAAAAAGAAGAGAATGCATTTATTTGCATGTTGTCTCCCTTGAGGGCAGAGGCAGTGTCTTTGTGCTTGGCACATAAAAAATGCTTAATAGAATTGTTGATTGATTGATATTCAGAGCATCAGTCATTTAGTTAACTTCACACAAAATTTTTCCTCTGAAGTTTAGTACCAATTTGCTGTGGAATGTCAACTTTAAAGCAACTGCTCAAATGAAGTCTTTATCTTTGATTAGCTTGAATAGAACAATAGATTTTTTCTAGTTCCAAAGCTTTGTTGAATTAGATCTTTAGGTTAAAAATGCTAAATGAGCTCAGATCTGGATTAAAATGGGGAACATTGGGACCCCCAAGTGGTATGTATTTTAGGTGAGGGTTGATTACTGTTAGCCAGCATTATAATTTATAGATTATCATTAAACTAGACCCAATTTAGAATTAATATATTTGATTCATGATGTCTTTTTTTGATTGATTTTTTTCTTCTATTTTCTCTCAGCTAGACTATTGTGGTCGTGTTTTTATTGGTTTTCTTAGCTCCATTTGCTCTATGCATCTGCCAAACAGATTTTCCAAAATGACAGGGCTTCCTTACCATGGCACTACTCTCCCTAAAGAGCTTCATTGGCTCCCCTTTGCTTCTATGATAAAATAAAAACTCTGTTTAACACTTAAGGCCCTTTACAATTGGGCACAAAGTAATTTTTTCAGACTGATTTTACATTGTTCCCCCTCATAGATTACAAATTACAGTCAAATTGGCCTTCTTGCACTTTCCTGTAAATGCCATTCCATTGTGAATCTTAAAATTGCTCAGACTATACCTTAGAACATTTGGTTAAGGCTATTCCCTTATTGTAACAATGGAGGTACTTGATCAGGAATGTACTAGGAATTTTAACATTACTCCACCCATACTTAGGCATACCTTAGGGGAAGATAAAGTTGTAAACTCCTTACTGAACAATGAAAAGTCCCCAACTCATACTTATAGTGAAGCAAAAAGCCTTAAGCTAGGTCTATTTTTAGATCTAATACAAAAGGGTACTAAGTATCTATAAAGTTTAAATTAATCACTAAAAGGTCAAGCAACTGACAAAGGGCAAACTTAGCAAGAGGTGTGAAGTTTTAGTCTACTCAGGGTAGGTGATAACAAAAGAAGATGTGAATTAAGAACATCTACTGTGATTGGTAGATGTGAAAATTTAGGGGAGGTGACATAAGAGAAATTTCTCTTTAAAAGGAGCTGGCTCCTTTTAAAGGTGATTGTACAATTCCTTTTTTTTTTTTAAACTCTTACCTTCCATTTTAGAATCATTACTTAGTATTGGTTCTAAGGCAGAAGAATGGTAAAGTCTAGGCAATGAGGGTTAAGTGACTTGCCCAGGGTCACACATCTAGGAAGTATATTAGGCCATATTTGAACCTAGGACCTCTAGGCCTGGCTCTTAATCCACTGAGCTACCCAGATGTCAATTACCTTTAAATGGTCAGACTCAAGTATTAGTCATTACCACTGTGAAGATGGGATTGACTTTCCCCTTGCCTACTTTTAATTTTAATCAACCAAAAGTGAAGACACCTCTACTTAACTATAAGTAGGGGAGGCTCACAAACCACTTACTAAAGTGAAATATACCTCTAGAAGTGATTGGCTGCCCCGTGGGCAGTGCTAAATAAATTTAAAGACTGCAATTGGTCCCCTTAAAGTGGAGGAAGGGATAGGAAGTGATGTAAAGAAAGGTCCATAAAAAAGGCCTAAATTTCCTGTCAGGATGTCTGGTCTGTGGTATTCAGCCTCAATTTTAGGGCTTGGAGGATCTTGGACTGGGACTGTGGCTCAGAGCTACAACTTGGGTCTTTGTCCTGCATTTTCAGCATGAAGGACCTGGAGCTGGTGACTTGAAGTGATTCTGGTAAGGCTGCTCTTGGATCTTCTCCTTTTGGACTTTGGATTGGGTGAGTGAAAAAAAAGCTGACCCTCCTTTCCTGGTTTCTGGAGAGATTAGTTCTGAAGAGACCTCCCCTTCCTGGAGAAGACTGGGTGGGTTGAACTCTTACTTAATTCACCACCAAATCCTCTGGCTGAGAGGTTAACAAGCCCTGCATGGGTTGAGCCAGGGACTGGAACAACATTTACGGTGATAAGCTAGACTTATGCTCTTTCACATTTCTCTACTTTTACTCATTCCACCTCTTTGTAAATAAAGCTACGGAAAGTCATTCTGACTTAGGCTGTATTAATTTTAAAATCAGTGACCACAGTATTATCTTAAAATTCTCATATATTTAGTCAAACCCCTTAATTTAATTCCTTACACTATTTATATCCTAACTCCCCAGTGGAAAGGAACATGATAACCATGTTTGGCCCACGATTGTTTCACTTTTTTGGCTAAGTTCTGGGGATAAGAATAAAAGAAAAAATAAAGACAAACCCTGCCCTCAATGAGCTTACATACTAATAGAAGACAACACATAAAATGGAACTGAAGGGTGTGTGTGTGTGTGTATATGTGTGTGTGTGTGTGTGTTTGTGCGTTTGTTTGTGAGTGCATGCACACACACATGTAGCAGTATGTGAGCTGGGGCATTGTGAAGCAGGGAATGAGGAATGGTTGGTCTAGACCTATCTCCAAAATGGTGGTCCCCAGAAGGAACTCACCATTGGGAGATAGGGGCCCTAGAATGGTGAAGGGATGTTGCAGGGTGAAAAGGTCCAGGAGCTGGGAGAAGTTGTAGAATGAGAAGGCAATTGACTCATTTTTTTAATTTGAAAATTTTTATTTAATTAATTAATTAAGAATATTTTTACATGGTTACATGATTCATGTTCTTTCCTTTTCCTCCCAAGCCCCTCCCATAGCCAAATGAGCAATTTCACTGGGTTTTACATGTATCATTGATCAAGACCTATTTCCATATTATTGGTATTTGCATTAGGGTGATCATTTAGAGTCTACATCCCCAGTCATATCCCCATCAACCCATGTGATCAAGCAGTTGTTTTTCTTCTGTGTTTCTACTCCCACAGTTCTTCCTCTGAATGTGGATAGCATCTTTCTCATAAGTTCCTCAGAATTGTCCTGGATCATTGCATTGCTGCTAGTAGAGAAGTCCATTACATTTGATTGTACCACAGTGTATCCATCTCTGTGTACAATGTTTTCCTGGTTCTGCTCCTTTCCCTCTGCATCACTTCCTGGAGGTTGTTCCAGTCTCCATGGAATTCCTCCACTTTATTATTCCATCACCAGCATATACCACAATGTGTTCAGCCATTCCCCAATTGAAGGGCATCCCCTCGTTTTCCAATTTTTGGCCACCACAAAGAGTGCAGCTATAAATATTCTTGTACAAATCTTTTTCTTTATTATCTCTTTGGGGTACAAACCCAGCAGTGCTATGGCTGGATCAAAGGGAAGACATCTTTTAGTGCCCTTTGGGCATAGTTCCAAATAGGCAGCTAACTTATGATGGTGAAGCTGAGTCAGGAGCACAGCTAGAAGAGAAATGGCCTCTGAGGTCCATTCCGGCATTCTATAGGGCTATTGCACAAATTCAAGCATGAGAGGATAAAGTCCTATTCTAGGGTGGCAGCAGAATGTTTGTCAAACCCTGATGAAGAAAAACATTGTTGGGACCTCATGAGTGAGCAGAGAAGACATTCTGGGAAGGAGAGGTTCAATGTAACTTTGAGGTACTGGGAAGAGCAATGACACTATATGAAAATGAAGAAATCAGAAGAGGGGAAGCAATTTTTCAGGAGAGAAAGATGCTGAATTTTGTTGCAAGGATGCTGAGTCTGAGATAACTAGTATGGATTTTCCCAGTTGAAATTTCCAGGAAGCATGTGGAGCCTGGAGTTTGGATATTAGGAGAAAGGCCAGAGTTAGTGATAGAGATTGGGTTACCAACACATAGATGACAGTTGAAGTCCTAAGAGTAGATTTATTCTCTATGAGAGGTAGTATAGGGAGAGAGAGATAGTCATAGGATTTAGTTTTAGAGGGGGAAAAAGAACTAATGAATATGGAATGTTAGAGAGAGAAGTGAAGGGTAATCCTGGTGTCATATCTACCTTGTAGCTGAGAAAATGCCTCTTGGGTAAATATATATATGTGGCTATGTGATCAATCATACATATATAAATACTTAAAGATTTAACCTAATATGCTACAATTTAAATTATTTTTAGGAGTGAGAAATCTCCAATTTGAGACCTATTTCTAATATTGCTTAGCTGTGTGACTCTGGACAAGTCACTTACCCCTTAGTCTTGTTATGCAATTATATATTATATATTAGAATGTAGGTTGCAGAACAAGTGCCAGTTTGCTTTAGTAAAAGAAATTTCTTCACTTACTTCAGTGACACAACTATAGGTCCAGTAGAAAAAAAGGAGAGAGTATTTGCTTATAAATTTTGTACAGCTCAGCTGTAGAAATCATATTAATTGTATTGATATAGCACCTTAAGATTTGCAAAGCATTTTATATAATCTCATTTCATGTAATCCTCACAACAATCCTGGGAGGTACATAGGTGCTATTATTATTACTATTCCTATTTTACAGATGAGGAGACTGAGGCAAACAAGTTAAGTAGACCGTATAACTAATAAGTATCTAAAGCAGGTTTGAACTTGGAACTTCTTGACTCCAAGTTCAACATTCTCTCCACTGTGTTATCTACCTGCCTCTAGAGGAACTGTGAATTGTTACTTAATTTTATTCCATAGGACCTTTAGGCCTAATGAGATCAAAGAGGCTAAGGAGAGACATTCCTTTCACATTTCAACTTAATGAAGTAACTATTGTTGAACATCTCTTCATCTCCTTACCATTTATTATGGAGAGGGATGTCCCTTTTTTAATATAGAAAAATATAAAGCATTTAACCCCGTTTGTGACTTTTTTCATTAATAGTTTTATAATATCTTTGATTTGATGATAATTTAGGTAGATGTAGTACATTTTGTTCCAGTGAGCATGATTTGATATAAGAGAAATTCTAAATTTGAGAAGGATTTTAAACATTAGTTATTAACCACTACTGATCCTGGAGTGGTAATTTGTTCCACGAGAAAAAAAAAAGATTTTCCCCAATTGGTGGTTAAAATCTCTTAGGAGTAGGTGGTAAAATTATCTTGACACTTATTGAGATGAAGAGGGTTTTAAAAAAATCAAAATCTCTAAAGATAGCAGTTAATTAAATTTGCATCCTAGTGACTAGTTAATTTATATATTAAATGGAGAGGTAACTGTGGAGGAACATCAAGCATATAGTATTCTATAATTTTAGTTCCATTTCTTATGGAAAGGAAGCTTTTAAGAGTTTCCTACCTTTGTATACCTGATGATATCTTTTTCATTTCTGCCTTTTCAATGGTGAAAAGAATTATAATATTTTAGAGACCGAAGGGCCTTAGAGATTATTTAGTCCAACTTCCTTACTTGGTAGGTGAAGAAATCACTCCAAAACTCCAGATCTTTGCATTCAAGACCTTCCATCATCTTACTTTTATGTCACACTGGAGCTATAACTAGTAATTTTTGTGCAAGTACCCAAGCACAGACTCATTTGGGACAAAGATGGCCATCAAGCTGTGGGGAGGAGAAGGCAGATAGCGGACATATCTACACACTGCCATTTCTGGAGAATCTGTTGAGTGGGCCAGAGGGAGAAGACAGACAAAAGGGCAGAGCAGGACAGGATGTCATTTTTGCCAAATAAAGTCATCTGGTAGTTTTTATTCTACCTAATTAGGTAAAATTCTTACTAGCTAGGGGATAAGCTCTGTTGTTTTCTGCTCCTGAAATAATTATGAGTATTATGAGTGCTAAAAGCACTCTCCAAGTTCACTATTGTTGGCCAGAGCTCTAGTCCCTTTATCTTAGTTATCATCATTCTGCACACTACTCATTCATTCATTCATTCATTCATTCATTCAGCATTTTTCATGGAACACATCAGTATATGCCAGGCACTGTACTAGAAGATAGGGATACAAAGACAAATACAAATAGTCTTTGTCCTTGAGAAGCTTCTGTTCTTTTTAAGAAAGCAACATGTGTCCAGAAAAGGAAATAAACAGTACATTCAAAGTAGTTACAAAGTCATTTCCAGAAAGAGTGCATTAGTAAGTAGGGGATGAGGATGAGGATCTTATTGGAAATAGCATTTGACCTGAGCTTTGAAGGAAGTTTGGGATTCTTTGAGGCAGAGATGAGGACTGAGCATTATTGGCAAGGGAGAGAGCCTATTAAAAAGTTAAGGAAAAAGGAGATAGAATGTCTCATATGAGAAAAGCAAGTTGGCCAGTTGGCTTGAAGTGGAAGGAGAATAAGACACATAGTAAAACTCGAAATTCCAGTCAAACTAGAGCTCTTTTTGTCCCAGTTTTATTCTGATTTCTCCCCTGGCTTCCTGGCTTCCTATTCCTCTCCACTGCCCCCTTTACATGGAATGGATGATGACTGCCTTGTTTCCATCTGTTGACATTTATTTCTTGCTTCATGGCTCCACTGAAGTGGCAACTGCCCACAATGGCCTCCTTGACCTATCTCTTCCACGTCCCAATTCTCAGCTGAAAATGCTCTCTCCTTAAATTTATCATCATTCAAATATTTATTCAGTTCCAACAGTGTTCTAAGTACTGGGCTAGGATTAGGGAAAGATGCATTCAGTTCAATAAACATTTATTAAATAATAGGGGGTGTTTATAGGGAACTGGTACCTCTGGGGTGAGGACTTTCCAAGCCTTTTTCAGAGCCCCTCATGTAACTTTGGGACTCTACCTTTCACTCAACTCTCGCCTGTGGCTCTATGAAGCTGTAGCCTGCTCTATGCCTCAGTAAAACTGTCTCAGCAGATAAACTAGGTTTAAATATAAGCTTCAAACTCATTGGTGAGTTTGGGGGATGTTTGCCCCAAGCTTCTAAAGACTTGCCCCAAATATCAATAATATGGAAATAGATCTTGTTCAATGACACTTGTAAAACCCAGTGGAATTGCACGTCGGTTACGGGAGGAAGGAAAGAACCATGAATCTTGTAACCATGGAAAAATATTCCTAATTAATTAAATAAAAATTTCCAAAAATAAAAATAAAGACTTGCCCCCATCCACTTCACAGCAGTCATAAATGAGAATAATTTTACTATGTGATGCTTATGGTCATTCACTGCATCTGGAGCCATCACCAATTGTCTTGTCTTTTGTTTTGCCACTAGACTTTGATGACTGTGGAAGAGAGAGTGAGGGTTGATAACTCTGTGCAATTCTGCCTCATTTAAATCCAATTCAAGTACAAGTCAAGTCACCACCCCATGATGTCATTGGTCCTTATTGAAAACAAAGGACAAACAGCTATGTATCTGGCATGGTGCTCATTGCTGGGGTTGGGGTACACCCTAAGGAGTGTCTTGTTCCATGGAGTTGAAACCAGGCAGAGCTGCAGAGAGGGACTGGAGTGAGTTGAAAGTCCAATTTCTGACCTCTATATAGGGAAAGATTTGGGAGGAATTTAGTACACAATCATCCATTCCTCCAATCAGAGAGAAAGGAAGGCTGAGGAAAGTGCCAGACAAGCCTAGAGTTGGCAACATGGCAATGAGATTTGAAGTGATCCTGGGATCATCCTGGGAAGGGGATCTTGTTCCCATTTGAAAGCTGGCAGATCCTCAGATGGAGGAGAGAGTTAATATGCCTTGATTGAGTGAGAGCCCCTATCTTCTTTGATTCTATCTGGTAGCACAGATATTTGGGTAGGTTTCTTCTATTTGTTCACAAACTTCTTGAGAACAGGTTTGTGCTATATTTATCTCTGTATCCTTAACTAGTATGGTGATTTGAATATAGTAGGAGTTAACAACCTCTTTGAAGGCAGGGATTATTTTTAGTTTTGTTTTTACATGATTATCACCTAATACAGTAGGCACTCATTAAATACATATTGAAGAGAATAGAGAGAAATAATTGTTGAATTGAAGTGATGATATGGGCAGGGAGAAGGATATCTACTGAAAGGAAGACAATACCAAGATTACTGGTGAATTTTTATTCAAATTCTTGGAGGCAGCCATTCTGTAGTGAATAGAGGACTGGCCTTGGAACCAGGAACTCCTTGGTTCAAGTCCAGCCTCTGACACATACTGGCTAAGTTACCCTAAGAAAGTCACTTAACTTTTCAGTGCTTTAGCCAACCTTCTAATACTACATAACTTGAAGAGAAGGTGCTGCTCTTCATCAATAGAAGGAATTTCCTTAGCCAGCAATTCCTTAGTCCAGTAAAATAATAAATCAAATTTCTATCCCTGGCCACTTTTTAAAAAAATTTGTTTACATTCATTCTGACTTTACTTGAGCCAAAATAACTTCTTTGAATGTTCTGTAAAGATTCCCATTTCACTTTTTATTAGGTTAATTAAATGTATCCTTATTTATAATTCCCTTAAGGCTCTCTTTTCTGTCTCTATTTCATTTCTTTCCCTCTTTCTGTCCTTGGAGATTATTCTAAGCTGGGGAATTTAAAAGCCCATGCTTTTTGATCCCCCACTCCAGGTTGTGTTTTAGAATTGTGGTGAAGGAGAAAGAAGAATGCAGAAAAAAATTCTCTCTGACATTTTTTTCTTTCCTTCCTGTCAAAATTTCTTTCAGGTAAATATACATACACACATTTTGGTCCTAGATGCATGTCATATTCTGAGGGGCTTGATTTCTTTTTTCTCATGATTCAGTCAGTGCACTTTCCCTGGTTGCTGTTTTATAGGCCTTTTTCCAGGTGGAGCCTTTCATTATATAGCTTCGTTATCTAGCTTTGTATATTGCTACGAAAGATCTATGGTTTATGTATGAGTGATGAACTCTTTGCAATGGCTATCACCGATGAATTCGTACCTTAGCAGCCTTCATGTTTTCTACTTTGCTAAGAGCAATGAGTGCCCTTTATCACTCTGTTAGCATATGGCTGTTATAAAGCAAGCTTGTCTATAGTTAATAGAAATAGCTGCACTTTCTCAGTGGATTCATATTCATGTTAATAATAGCTCTTTGTATTCATAGATCACATTTCCCTAGACGCCTTAGAGTACTTCTCAGTTTTGAATGCTAAGAAATGGCAATGCTTACTGAAATAATCCCAATGACTGAGTTATATCATAAAGAATATGATTTATTGTAGGAATATAGCTCTATGGAATGAAATAATTTATCTTCAGAATATATTCAGAAGTATACTTCAAGCCAAATCTCAGAAAAAAAATCATTGTTTGAATCTGGTCTTTGAGTAAGTAGCATAAATATTGGGTAAGTTCCAATAATCAGTTATCTTGATTCTTATGCAAGATTTATACAGAAATTTGGACTGGAAATTACACAGAATGACACAGTGTGCGCAGGTCATAATTTGCCCTGGAGGAGGAGTACTTATACCAATATCTGATGTATTTAAGAACAAAACAGAATCTGTGGATGCTATCAGCAACAAGCTTCCACTAAGAAGACATTTTAATTTTAATTTTTTTAATTAAAAAATTTAAGGATTTTCCCATGGTTACATGCTTCATATTCTTTCCCTTTCCTCTTTCTCTTCCTCCTCCCAGAGCTGACAAGCAACTCCATTGGGTTATGCATATATTATCACTCAATACCTATTTCCATATTCTTCATTTTTGTAATAATTTTTTAAAAACCAAAATCCCACATTAATCCCTAAATAAATAAGTGAAAAATCAGATGTTTTCCTTCTACATTTCCATTCCCACAGTTCTTTCTCTCAATGAGGATAGCATTTTTTCTTAAAAAGTCCCTCAGGATTGTCTTGGATCATTGCATTGCTATCAGTAGCAAAGTCAATTATATATGATTGTTCCACATTGTTTCAGTCTCTATGAACAATGTTCTCTTGGTTCTGCTCATTTCACTCCACATCAATTTGTAGAGGTCTTTCCAACTCCTATGGAAATCAAGCAGTTTTATTGTTCATAATTGCACAGTAGTTAGTATTCCGGCACCATCATATGCCACAGTTTGTTCAACCTTTCCCAAATCAAGGGACATCCCCTCATTTTCCAATTTTTTGCACCACAAAAACACAGCTATGGAAATTTTTGTACAAACATTTTCCATTATTAACTCTTTGGGGCACAAACCTAGTAGTGGCATTGCTAGATCAAAGGGTATGCATTCAAGAAGAAATTTTTAAAGGGAAAGCTAAAGGAGTTAGAGGTGGAAATAGATAATATAAATATAATAGTGGGGGATTTAAACCCTTTCCCAATCAGGACTGGATAAATCTAACCAAAAAATAATAAGAAATAAATTAAGGAGATAAATAAAATCTTAAGTAAGCTAAGATAGATATCTTAAGGGAATTGAATAGAGCTAGAAAGGAATATACTAAATTAACCATATATTAAGACACAAACATTTTACAATGGACTTCAGAAAAGCAGAATTATTAAATGCATCCTTTTCAGGTTATAATATAATAAAGTTATGTTTAGTAAGATACCATGGAATCACAGAATAAAAATTAACAAGTAATAGAAATAATAAATAATTTTATTTAAAATGATAATAAGACAAGATATCAAAACTTATGGAGTATAGCAAAAGCAGTAATTAGAAGAAAATGTATATCCCTAAATACTTATATCAGTAAAATAGAGAAAGAACAGATGAATAAATAGTTTATATAATTAAAAAACTAGAAAAAAAGAACAAATTAAATACTAACTTGGAAATCTTAAAAATCAAAGTTGAGACACAAAATTGGATGTTAGAAAACTATTGAATTAATAAGTAAAACTAACAGTTGATTCTATGAAAAAAAACCCAATATAATATATCAACCATTTGTTAATATGATTTTTAAAAAAGAGAAAATAAAACCAAATCACTAGCATTAAAAATAAAAAGGGTGAATTTACCACTAATTAAGATAAAATAAAAATGAATTTTAGGAGTTATTTTGCCCAATTATATGCCAATACTGTATTAGAGGGGAAATTAGTGAGAGATAATAAGGGAAATCAAAAGATGTTACACCAGGAAACAGTTTGAAGGAGGGAAGCTGATTTCAGAGCACACCCTTACTTCTTGTTCTCCTCACTAAGCAACCTAGTGAAGTTTGCCTCCCAGATGGTGAGTCAGTTCCTTTCTCCAATTACAAAAAATCTTCAGTTCTTTAGTTGAAAAGGATCTATTTATTCTCTTGGGGAAGGAAATAAGGGGGAAACTGGGAGAGAAGGAGAGGGGTCTTCCCTAATTTCTGTCACTTATTGAAGGTTTTGATGTAAGTCTCTTCAAAGGCATAAAATTTCTTCCCCTGAGGGAAACAGCAGTAATCCTGCTGAGGTCTTTTTGGGGCAAAACTTTCTTTTCTTCAGCTGAAGTTATGTGGAGAAAGGTTAGCCAGAGAGAAAATGAAGTGGTGTGTCTTCAGACCATTCCCAAGCAGAAATGAGAAGAATTCAGCTTGGGACTAACTGTCTCCTTCCTCAAGCTTCCATGGAATTCTCTCTCTCTACCCCTGATGGGTCTGGGTCTGGATTCCATGCTTTTCTTGAGCTCTTCTTGTTTTGCCTGTCATTTCTTCTGTCTCTCAATCACAATACATTTAATAATTTAAGCAATGGATGAATACTTACAAAAATATAAATTGCCTAGACTAACAGAGGAGGAAATAGACTATTAAGATAAACCTGTTTTAGAAAAAGAAATTGAACAAGGTATTAAAAAAAACTTCTTAGAAAAAAGACATGAAGACCAGATGGATTTACAAGTGAATTTTACTAAACATTTAAAGATTATTGAATCCCATTATTGAGTCAATTATTTAACACAATTGACAAAGGAGTCCAACCAGACTCCTTGAATAAGACGAATGTGGTGCTGATGCCTAAACCAGGAAGAGCAAAAACACAGGAAGAATATTAGACATTAATGAATATCGATGCAAAAATTCTAAATAAAATATTACCCAGGAGGCTACAACAATATGTCCCAAAGAGTGTACATTATGACCAAATAGGATTTGTTCCAGATATGCAAGGATGATTTAATATCAGTAAAACTATTAAAATAGTTGATTACATCAACAAAAAGGTAACAAAAATCATATGATTATATACATAGTTGTGGAAAAAGCTTTTGACAAAATATAACACTCATTCCTATAAAAACACTTGAATACATAAGTATAAATGAATTGTTCCTTAGAATGCTAAGTATATATTTGAAATCATCAGCATACATTATGTATAAAGGGGATAGATAAGAAGCCATTCCTATAAGATCAGGGTAAAATTAGGGTACTCATTATCACTAATATTGTACTAGAAATGTTAGCAATAGCAATAAGAGAAGAAAAAGAAACTAAAGATATCAGAATGGGCAAAGAGATAATAAAACCATTTTTTTCCACAGATGATAGATGATATATATATATAATATACATATATATAAAATCCTAGAAATTTAGCTAAAAATTAATCAAAACTATCAATAATTTTAATAATGTAGCAGAATTTAAAATAAACCCACATAAAACAACAGTATTTCTATTTTTCACCAACAATGTCCTGCTAGAAGAGATAGAGATAAACCATTTAAATTAGCCATTGACATAATAAAATACCTAAGAGTTTACCTTCTAAAACAATTGAAGAAGCTATATGAACATAACTGTATAGTGCTTTTTATACGAATAGTCATTGAAATATTTGGGAAAATATTAATTGTTCATGGATAGGCATAGCCAATCTAAATAAAATGATAATCCTATGTAAACCAATCAATTTATTCAATGCCATCCCAATTAAATGACCAAAACTTTTTTTTTAATTGAACTAGAAAAAATAATAAAATTCATTTGGAAAATGATCAATTATATCAAAGGAAATAATGAAAAAAATGTTAAGGAAGACAGTCTAGCAGTGCCAGATTTTAAACTGTTTTATAAAGCAGTAATTATCAAAATTAATACTGCCTAAGAAATAGAAATGTAGATCAGTGGAACAGAATAGACATAAAATAAACAATCATAAAAGATTATAGTAACCTTGTGTTTGTTAAAGGCAAAAGTTCCAAATTTCTGAATTAAGAATTGATTATTTGGTAAAAATTATTGGGAAAGAAGAGATGGAGAGTATTATAAGATGTAAAATAAATACTTTTTTATTATATTAAATTTAAAAGCTTTTGTACAAACAAAACTAATCTTACCAAGATTAGAAAGGAAACAATAAACTGGGAAATTTTATTATACCAAGCATCTCTGATAAAGGTCTAATTTCTCAAATTTATAAAGAATGAAGTAAAATTTATAAGACTACAAACCCTTCCCTAATTGACAAATAGTCAAAGGATACGAACAAACAATTTTCAGACAAGGAAATCAAAGTCATCAATAATCACATGAAAAATGTTCTAAATCACTCTTGATTAAAGAAATGCAAATTAAAATAACTCTGTGGTACCACCTCACACATATCAGATTAACCAGTATGGGAGTAAAGGAAAATGGTAAATGCTGGAGAAGATGTGGCAAAGTTGGGGCATTAATGTATTGTTGGTAGAGTGGTGAACTTATTCAATCATTCTGGAGGACAATTTGGAACTACACCCAAAGACCTATAAAACTGTGCATACCCTTTGATCCAGTAAGATAATAAAAAAGGGGAAAGGACCTACCTATACAAAAATGTTTATAGCTGCTTTTTTTTTACTGTGGCAAAGTATTGGAAACTGTGGGTATCCATCAATTGGAGAATGGCTGAACAAATTGTGGTACATGTTGGTAATGGAATACTTGTGCTATAAGAAATGATAAGTAAGATGTTTTCAGAAAAAGCTGGAAAGACCAACATGGACTGATACAGAGTGAAATAAGCAGAACCTGAAGAACATTATATACAGTAACAGCAGTATTATACAGTGATCAACTGTGAAAACTTGACTAATCTCTGCAATGCAAAGATCTGGGACAATCTTTTTTTTTATTTTTTTAAACCTTTATCTTCCATCTTGGAATCATTACTGTGTATTGGTTCCAAGGCAGAAGAGTGGTAAGGGCTAGGCAATCGAGGTTAAGTGACTTGCCCAGGGTCATACAGCTGGTAAGTGTCTGAGGCCAGATTTGAACCTACGACATCCCATCTCTAGGCTGATGGGACAATCTTGAAAACCTTATAATAGGGAATGTTATCCACCTCCAAAGAAAGAACTGTTGAAGTCATCTTTCACATCTATGTATTTATGATTTTATTTTGGAGTTTTTGTTACACATGGCTTTGCTCTTACAACAATGACCAATATGGAATTGTGTTTTGCATGACAATAAAAATTGAAAAAACTGGGAAAACTAAAAAGCAATTTGGCAGAAACTAAATATAGACAAATATCTTATGGCGTTTATGAAAACAAGATCAAACTAGGTTCATGACAGGTATCATGGGAGATGTTACAAACAAATTAGAAGAAAAGGGAACATATTAGCTATCAGATTTATGGGTAGGAGAAGAATTTATGAATAAACTAGAGTTAGAAAGCACTGTGAAATATAAAATGAATAATTTTGGATATGTTAAATTGAAATTTTTTGTACAAATAAAAGCAAGGCAGTCAAAATTAGAAGGAAAGGGTTAAGTTGGGAAAGGAATTTTTGTAAACAGTTTCTTAAATAGGAGTCTCATATCTAAAATATCTAGAAAATTTTGTCAAATATGAAAAATATGAGCTATTCCCCATGGCCAAAAATATGAATAGACAGATCTGAGATAAAGAAATTAAAGTAACATATATGTATATATAATGCTATGAAAAGATGCTCTAAATCATTATTGATTAGAGAAATGCAAACCAAACAAATCTGAGGTATCATCTCACACCTATCAGGTTGTCTAAAAATGAAAAAAAGGACAAAATTACAAATGTAGGAGGGGATGTGAAAAAACCAGGACACTAATACACTGTTTGGAACTGTGAACTGATGCAAACATTTTGGAGAGCAATTTGGTATTATACTCAGAGAGTTATAAAACTGTATAGCTTTTGACCCAGTAACACCACTTTTTGCTTATTTTATAAGGTGATCAAGGAAGAGAAAAAAGAAAATATATGTTTTGAAATATTTATAACAGCTCTTTTTTTTTTCTGGTGTCAAGGAACTGGAAATGGAAGAGATGTCCATCAATTGGGGAATGACTGAACATGTTGTGGTATATGATTATAATGGAATATTGTTGTGACAAAAGAAAGACAAACAAGATGATTACCAAAAAACCTCAAAATACTCATATGAAGTGATGCAAAGTGGAATGAGCACAACCATGAGAATGCTATGTGTAATAACAACAATAACTTATGATGACCAAATATGAATGTCTTAATTATTATTAACATCGCAAGGATACAGGACAAGTCCCAGGGACATATGACAAAAAAGGATATCCAGTAGCATAGAAGAAGCTGATGGAGTACGAATGCAGATTGAAACATTCTTCACTTTATTTCCTCCATGAATTTATCTCTAGAGTAATCAATATGTCTTATTTCAGAACACGATGAATGGGGAAATATATATTATGTGATTTTATATATATATATATATGTATACCATATAAATATACAACCTATGTCATATTACCTGTCTTCTTAGGGAGGGGTGGAAGTTGGGGGGGGGGAAATGAGACATTTTGTGACATAGCAAATGTGAGAATTTGTTTCTCTTGGATAAACATATTTATTATAATTTATTACATATTTATAGCAAATAATGTGTTATTGTTATGTTACATATTATTGTTTTATATATGTAAAGGAAAAATAAATATTAACAAACAAAAAAGAGAAATTAATTGGAATTCATTGACTCTTCAGTTGTTTATCTCTCCAAAAACTTATATTTGATGTGCTTGTAAATAGTTGTTTCCATGTTTTCTCATCCATTAATTAGACTGTGAGCATTTCGAGGGTAGGGATTTGGGAGGATAAAGAGTCAAGAAAAACTCCCAGAAGCTAACGATAGGAGACTGAGTTAATGTTTGTGTGAAAAAGAAAAATATTTAAATCAGAAGTGTATAATTGAAAATGTTACCCTAAAAACAGAACTATATTTCCGAGGAGCCCACTGACTTCCTGTCACTATGTACTTCCTGTAGACAGGGGATATTAGGCAAGGATATAAAGGGTCCCGCCTTTTTTTCTGGCCCTGTTGGCGAGCTTGGAAGTGGTGAGTGGGGATTTTGAAATGGCTAATCAGCCATGGACATGTGGTATTTATTTTGTATCTCTTTTATTCCTTTGATTTCTAATGATCACTAATATACCTCTTAAATATAATATTTTTATTCTTTGACACAAATTTTAATTTTTACAGAAGTTGGATCATTTCTAAGGAGAAATATAATGAGCTCAGTTTTGGAGACAGTGAATTTGAGGTGCCAATGGGGCATTCAGATAGAGGTATCCTACAGGCAAATTACAGGTGTAGGTGTGGAGCTTTGAAGAGAGAACAGGATTGGAAGTACAGATTTGGTATCTTTTCCAGTACCTAATGCAGTACTCTACAAACCAAATAATAATTAGTTGTTGTCACTTATTTTGTTGATATGAGGAAGAATAGACAGAAATTCCTATTTACCACCTCATACACGATATCTATCTTGACCTTTTTCCTGTCCCTAACTGGTAGTGGTCTTCTTCCCAAACTGTTTTGTATTTAATGGTTTTGTATTTATTCTCTTTTTATATTTATTCTTACTTATACATCTTTTTGTTATCTCCCCTGTTAGAATATGTTTCTCTAGAGTAAGTATTCTTTCATTTTTGTTCTGTACTCTCAGCACCTAGTACAATGCATTGTAGCACTTTGATAAAAAAAAACAAACAAACAATTAACTGATTTTCTAGGGAGAAAAAGGGACAAGGATACAAAGATTCTATTTTCTTTAAGGGCAGGGATGGCTCAGTGGAACCAGTCCATTTTGGTACTCCCAGTTGTATTCTGGGTTGTACTTGGAAGATATTCTGAATACCATCCATATTGAAACCTTGCCAATGTTTGCTGATATTCCCAACAATCAAGATAAATTGTTCCCTTCATTCAATAATCTTTGAAGAAAGATTATATTATGTTAGTGTTCAAATGAAAATGAAACCAGTAGCCAATCTAACTACTGGGGAAAAAATTCTACTATTTAATCTTCTTATGTGTAATTCAGAATACAGAAATATTCCCAAATTCAAGTCCCTTACTTCATTTTAATTATAAAATTGCCAACCACTGGGAGGTGATTTTGGAAACCCTTCTAAGTCTTGTATAGCTGAGTGGTCTCCATTATTACAGCTGAGAATTTAAGATGCTTTTCCACCTTTCAACAAAATTCAATCAGCTGGAAAACTAGTCACTCACAAGAACCAAATGCTGCCACAATGAGAATCAAAGAGAGCAGACCATTTACATTTGAACTGGAAAAGTTTTAACAACATTTAGACAACCTTGGTTGGATAAAAGCTGAGTTGACATTTCAGAGCTAACTTAGTTTTCCAACATGGTGGTTCCAGATGTTTCAGTCTGAAAAATGAGTTGTCAAGCTCTGAAAATGAATGGAAGGTGGGAGAACATGCTTGAATAGTTTTTACATATTCATGCCAGAAACTCAGATTTCTCATTCTCTTACCTGGCACCACTCCCTCCTTTTTTTTCCCTCAGCATCTGTATTGAGCAGTATAACAGGACCGTGTAATCTCAGCTCACACCATGTCTAGGAGTATTTAAATTACATTGTCCCCTTCTCTTGCTCATCACCATCAAAGAAAGGGAAGTAGTGAGCTCCCATTGCTGGAACATCAACTTTATTTTCTGATTGCTTATTGTCTATTCTTGTGAATTCCTCGGGCCTCAGGGGGTATTGTGAATTTCAAAACTATTCCACCCTAATCAGACCATTCTTTAGAAGATCTGATTTAGCTATTTACTGATCAATAACAATAGAGATACTTGGAATAACAGAATCAGGTCTTGGAAACCCACATTCTCCATCCTACTCAGTGTAACAAGATTAGTAAGGGCTGCAGCAAACTCAAGATTTAATTATTTGAGAAAATGGCCATCAACAGACATGTGCAAAAAAAGGACAGACCTCTGGGCAGTCCTAAGTCAAGCTTGAACCACCATTGGCACAAGTGGGATGCAGGAAGTGAGGTAGAGAACAGCCTTGGGAGTTCTCGTGACTTCCTGTGGAGAGGGCTATCAGTTTGATCCTGGAGCTTGAGCCTGGAGGATCCCCACAGACAGCTTTTCTTCAGACCAGTCATGTGATTGATAGGGATTGACCCCTTTCTCTTCCTTGGCTTTCCAAGGCCTTAAGGCCCACTTTGGCTCAGCCTGAGCCAGAGTGGTTCTGAGTTAAACTTCTTTCCTTCTTTCATTCTCTCCCTTTTTCCATCTCTCTCTCTCTTTCTCTCTCTCTCTCTCTCTCTCTCTCTCTCTCTCTCTCTCTCTCTCTCTCTCTCTCTCTCTCTCTCTCCCTCTAATATTTTCTTCCTCCTGTTGTAATTAAAACACCATAAAAATTTGGCAGCTGACTTGGGTATTTTATTATTTGGGATTTCCCTTGGCGATCATTTAAATTTAGATTTTTTTTCAGTCTCAACCATAATATTCACCCTTTACATTCTTGGGAGGTTAAATTATAGTTATCTATATGAATAAGTAACTTTTTATTTGGAATAGTAGGAACAAATGCCCCAGAACAACTTTTGGTGGTGCTTGTTGCAGAATGTATTGGGAATCTTCTGATGGAACTTCCTGTGACAGCCCCTTTGGGAAATTTTTTTGAGTCTAACTCTTTTACTTTTTGTAGATGGTTGCAGGGCTCATTTTATTGAAAGTGCCATTGGCTGTCTCTTTTCTGATATTCTCTTCCTCTTTGGATGCTTCTCCCCTAAGAGTACTCTGTATACTTATGCTATACCCAACAATCCAGGCCACTTTTGGCAGGAAGCATCCTGCTGTAGGAAGAGGAGCAAAAAAAAGAATCAAAGCAAAAGGACTTGGGTTTGAATCTTGACTCTGCTGCGAATACCCATAAGCTTTAGGGAATTAATTGAACCTCAGGGTCTCAGTTGCCTCATCTATAATGGGAGAGGGGGTGACATAAATGAATCAATCATAATGCATTTATTAAGCATCTACTATATACCAGGCCCTCACAATGCTTATTCTAAGAGATTAAAATTAGAATTAATTTCTTTTTCTTCCTCCAACTCTAAATTCATGATCTCTATGCTGCGGGCCTGTTGTACTCATCTATGCATATAATCCTCATTCCTTTATGGTCAGACTTTACAATCTGATAAGTCATTCTTCCTACAACATTACTGGATATTAATAAAGGTGATTCCTACATAGGATTTTTTCATTTTAAAATAAGGTTGCTGGTATTTTTATATTCTCTTACAAAATACACACTCACTCACATATCTATATGTAAAAATGTTGCCTACATCACAAGGTAGAGTTGCTAATAAGTAACATATATGATATTATTATTTATTTACATAAAACATCACATATGTAAGTAATATAACATGTCATATATTATAATAGACATAATTGTTATATAATATTACATATTGTAATATATTATAAGTTGTATATCATATACTTTATACATTATGTTTTAAATATATTAATAATGTAAAATATATATAACATAATTATACTTTATGTAATATAGTTTAACAGAGAATATAAAAATTAATTACAACAAATAATTATTTTTATATTACTTCTATTTCATATATAATAAAAGTAATGTGTAAATAGCATTAATACAATAAGAAATCATATATATTACTTATTAGCTCCTCTATTTGTGAGGTAAAATTTTAATATGTAGATATTTGTGTATTTGTGTTTGTATGTGAGTGTATATATAGTGAGAGATATAAAAATTCCAGGAAGTCTTATTTTAAAACTCAAAAATCCTACCTAGGAATCACACTCATTAATGTCCAATAATGTCTTGACAAGAATTGATCCTTAGGTTGTAAAGTCTCACCATAAAAGAATGGGGACAATACATGTCAATAGGTAGAACAGACCCAGGATATAGAGATCATAGATGTAGAGTTGGAATAATAAGAGAAATATAAGGTTAAATGATAGCCAGTGCAGGACATGAACTGAGGACTTGCTGGTGTCAAGGCCAGTTTTCTTCCCATTATACCAAATTGCCTTCCACTCAGCTCTTAAATGCAATACCTGGAATTTGATAACTTTTTTTAAAATTTCAAACTGGAGTTCATTCCATACTCTGAAGTCTTCTGGGAAATAACGTTTCTAAGAATAACACTAGAAAAGAGCTAAAAGAAAAAAAATTCAATTCTAATTGACATTAAAAGAGGCAAGGTGTCCAGAATTCAGAAGTCTATTGCCAGCTATAACTTGGGGACTATGAAAGAGGAACAGCTTGCAAAGGAGACAGAATATAAGTAGCCAGAGAAGTAGGAGGAGAATAAGACAAGTGTTAATGCCAAAGAAACCAAGGGAAGAGTGGTCAACAGCTGCAGAAATGTCAGAGGATGAGGTTGGAGAAAAATTCAATGGATAAACTGATTAAGGGTGAACTTTGAGAATGCAGTTTTAGTAGAAAAGAAATTATATTGGAAGGATTAAGAAGGCACTACAGTTTTCTAGCATTGGACTTTTCATTTCCTCTTCATTTGACACATCTTTTTCAACTCCTGAAGTAACAAGTGAGATAGAGTCCAATTAGTTAATCCCAATACGAAAATGATTTGCTGTGGTAGTGGGCTTGGAGGATAAATAAGTAAGGTAGGATTATCACAGAATGCTTTCTCATCCTATTGATCTACCCAACACACTGAACTTTAAAATTTGGCCACACTCATTCTATAGAAAAACCTCACCTATCTACTATAGGGAATTGTCAAAATCTTGCTGTCATTACAACCACATAAGGATCCCATAGGGAAGAATTGCACTTAAAGACATAAAAGCTTGGACGTTCAGTAGCAAAATACGGGTTTGCAAATACTTGTCAAATGGCTCAGTGGGAGTAACTCTTTCCAAATATTGAGAAATGGAACTGGGTAATAATGTGAAATGTTGAGACAGTTTATTAACATACCCATCATGAAATTTGGAGTTTTTGAAGCTTGGCTGGTTTTTATTGAGAATTGCTTTACAAAGTGTTGAGATTGCGAAGGCAAAGAAAAAAGTCAGAAAAGGAGGCTTTCTTGTATTTATTTTTTATTGGTCTCAGTTTTTCAAAATGTAACCCTACTGGTCATTTAACAAGATGACCTCTGTGAAACATGGGGAGATATTTACTCTGAACTTGAAATTACTCTCATTTGACAGTGCTGAGAGAGAGAGAGAGAGAGAGAGAGAGAGAGAGAGAGAGAGAGAGAGAGAGAGGGAGGGAGGGAGAGAGGGAGGGAGAGAGGGAGAGAGGGGGGAGAGAGGGAGAGGAAGAGAGGGGGTGAGAGAAAGAGGTAGAGAGGGAGAGAGGGGGAGAGAAAGAGAGGGAGGGGGAGAGGGGGGAGAGGGAGAGAGAAAGAGGAAGAGAGGGAGAGGAGAGAAAGAAAGATAGAGAAAGGGAGAGAGAGAAGGAGAGAGGGGGGAAAGAGGAGGAAGAGGGAGAGAGAGAAAAGGAGAGAGAGAGGGAGAGAGGGATTTGGAGAGAGAGAGGGAGAAGGAGGGAGGGAGAAGGAGAGAAAGGGAGAGAGAGAGGCAGAGAGAGAGAGAAAGAGAGGTTGTCAGATTTGTCAACTGAAGCAAATCTCCAATTGCAAAGAGAGAAGACTCTTCACTAAACGAATCTTTTAAATTGAATATGTGGGAAGTATTAAATTGCTTGTGATGTCTGTAATATGCACGACTCCCTTTCTCAGAGTTGTGACAGTAGAAGTTCAAGGTCTCAGTGTTTGTAATTGAATTTTATAGCCTTGAATGCAGAGTTCCATGGGAAATGAATGGAGCCCCACATTTTTGGGATCACAATTATGAGCAAGCACTTGTCACTCCTGGAAAAGGAAGGGTTGTATTTGGAGAGGATGACTCTTTATTTTACTTCACATTTGAGATATTCACAAGATTCACTTTGAGCTTATCCACTCAGAAGATTGCTTTTAGAGAGATTTTGAATAATGTTTAGCAAAGGACCCTTTGCCCTGACTGATGGAGGAGCTGTCTGACACATTCATTACTCAAAAGGAACAAGAAGAATTGAAATGGACATTATTCAGCTAGCCTGTAGGAAGGCAATGTATTCAAGGAAGGAATCTGAGGAAATATAGTTTAATGTTTAATATTTGGAGACTGCATATCAGATAACATTGCCTGTTTCAGATAGATATATGGGTAATGTTCAACACTAATGTCCAACACTAACTCTGATAATGTTCAATGTAAATCAACTTCAAGGAAACTCCTTCCCTCATCCTTCTTATTGAATCAAACCAGAAGCATACAATTATATCAGTAGTTTCCCTCATTTCCAATCTTTTTACTTTAGAATCACAGACTTTTGAAATTTCAAGGGACTTTAGAGATCATCGAGCTTCATTTTACAAATGATGAAACTTTGAGACAAAATAACTTGTCCACAATCACACAGCCAATGACACAAATAGGACTAGAACTTGGGTCTCTCAACTTCCAGGCTAGAGTTCTTTCCTTTATATCATACTGCCAAGAAGAGAAGAATTGATAGGGAATTTATGTTCATTCGCTCTTCTGCATTGTGTAGTTGTTAGGAGAAAAATTCTTTAACTTGATAACAAACAGTAATTAATAAACAAAAGTATTGATTGACGGTGAGACTCTGCTACAGATTTCAAAGTATGAAATTCAAGCTACTTTCAGTATTCAGAAATTCTTATTCTTTTGAATTAATAATCACAGAGAGGTGAATTCACCTCAGGACTATACCTTATGGAGATCGGTTGAAGGAAATGAGGATGCAGAGAGTGGAAAAGAGGTATCTTAGTGAGGATATGATAGCAGTCATATAATAGTTGTAAAGTTATGAAGTGAGGTTGGGCTTAGTTTTATTCCTCTTGGTCCCAGAGGACAGAACTATTAGCTCACATCCTTAGGATAGAAATTAGAGACAACTATCATACTTGACCCCTTTTAGCTCCTGGATTTAGGTTTGCTGTAAGGGAAAATTTCCTAATAATCAGAGCTATCCCAAAACATAATGGGATGCTTTATGGGGAAGCAAATTCCCCCTTGTTTGATGTCTTTAAGCAAAGACTTTTTTTGTTGGGGATGTCTCTTCTGACATAGGTTGAACTAGATGGCCTCCAAGATTCTGTTTAACTTAGAGCTTCTCTGATTACTTGGAAATGTTTTGCTGCCTGATATCTTTAGTGAAAACACAACTGATATTTTTAATGTTAATATCTTTAAAGAAAGCACAACTGATATCTTTACTGAAAGCACAACAGCTATTTATTGCTAATACCTCTAATAAAGTCACAGCCTTCTCATAAATAGAATTCTACATGATTTATCTGCTCAAATTATCCTGCTTTGAGTATCAGAGGACAAAGAAATTGTAGTATTGTATAAAGATCCTTGGAGTTTGAGTTTTAGACATCGAGTTTAAATCCTAGAGGACCCTGGACAAGTCTGTTGTCCTCTATGAGCCACAGATTTCTTACCTTAAAATAGGGACATTGATGGGCAGCTAGGTGGCTCAGTGGATAGAGAGCCAGGCCTAGAGAAAGGAGGTTCTAGATTTAAATCTGGCCTCTGACACTGACCCTGCACAAATTATTTATCCTCTATTGCCTAGTCCAAAACTCTTCTGCCTTGGAACACCATATTGATCCCAAGATGGAAGCTAAAGGATTTTTTTTTTAAAGAAAGAACTAGACCAATGGTTTCATTTTTAGGTCATTTTAAAGGCTAAATTGAACTGCACATAAAATAACACACGACCAGTTTGCCAATAAACATAAATTCTTCTGCTAAGAAAAGAAATGGGAGTTGTTAATATTATAAAAATATATAGGATAATAAATGCATCAAGAGCATCGGTGTTTGCTTTTGTAATTCTGGACTTACAAAAATGACTACTTCAGAAACATCCTCTTCATAGTAGACACTGCCAACACCACCTTTGCCACTGGAAAGAGATACATGACATAAATATCTTCAGTTTCTTCCTCCAGGATCACAGAGTTGGAAGGGACCTTAAAGGTCATCTAGCCTTAACTACCTCATGTTATATATGAGGATGCTGGAAATTTACTCCCATCCCTATAGCTCCTGAATGGCAGAAGGGGATTCAGTCATAGGTCTTCTGTCTCCTAATCCAGAACTCTTTCTACTACTGTATCTATGTTATATCCTCCTTACCAGAGTTTCTTGCCATCATAGCATTTTGGTACTTTGATATTTTGGCCTGAAGTCATGAAAAAGCTTTCCATGTTACCGATTCTTCAACAGGACTTTGGTGCGATTAATGTGGAACCTTCCTCTAACTTCCAGGTTATTATTAGTCTAATTAATAGTAAAGATTCATAATTTAATAGCACTTTAAGATTTATAGAACGTTTTCCTCTAAGCCTTCTTGGGAAGTAGATAGTACAAATATTATTGCTCTCATTTTTAAGATGAAATTACTTTTCATAGGTCATTTAGCTAAAAAAGTGTTGGAGCTGAGAAACCAAACCATTGTCCTTCTAAGTCCAATGAGCTTTTGGCTATACCATAGTGCCCCCTTTCCAAGACAAAACCTAAATAGAAGATGTTAATTTAACAGACTTTAGTCCATGAGATTCCAGAACTCTTTGAAATTCTTTTAGCTCTCCTAAATTTAGTTGCATGTAGAATATATCTAACTTTCCATTTCTGTATTACAACTTTTAAGATGTCACTTTAAGAGTCACTTCTTCCTAAAGTTCATATGATTTCCTCCTTGGCAACCAATTCCATCTTGTTTATGAGAATCAGATCCAAGATATACTTTCCTCTATTTTGTCTTTCCACCTTTTGAAGATGCACATTATTTTTTTCAGACAAGTATAGGAGCTATTAGTGGCTCTCCTTTGGTCAACATTAGTATGGATAATAGAATTATAACATCACTATTATATTGCATCTCTGTGCCAACCTTCTGAAGGGTCTCTCAAAGTCCTCATATATTTCTTCCTTGTATCTAGGTCGTCTATGGGAAACTCCAGTGACTACCTCTTCTATTTAAAGATTTAGGTCAGTGGTGTCCAAGTTGAACACAAATTCCATGGGCAGCATATTGACCTAGAAAACCACACATTGAATATTATCCATTTGTATTTTTTACTTATTTTGTTAAGCATTTCCCAATTTCATTTTAGTATGGGTTGGTAGCACCAAGGAGTTTTGCATGCCACTTCCAGGCTGAGGTTGATTCCTGACAGAAGAATTTAGATTTAAATTACTTATATTTAGTTGGAATTCATCTAAATGATTGTTACCATGTTTATTTCTCCTGGTTTTGGGATGTCTTCATATAAATATATCTTATTAATTTACAAGGCTACTCTGCCTGTCATCCTTGCCTTTCCTACTTTTGAATAAAGTAAAAACTTCTCAACCCATATTCTTATTATGGGTTTTATACCACCAATTTTCAGTGATAACCGTGAATTCAAATTTATTTCCTTGCATTAGAATTGCTATTTTCATCTTGGCTGTCACTTGGACAACAGAAAGTTATAGATTTCATTACTGAATCCTTTCTTGGGGTGCTTTCTCTTATGATAGCTCCAATTTTTTTTACAAGCCTCACTATAGAACCCAGATGCATAATAAGTATAAAGCATTAAGATGTCTATATAAATGAAAATTTGTCTGAAGGAAGTAGTCTAAGAGTCATCTACTTTAAAATTATTTATTATTATTTATTATATACTTAGTAGCCACCACTGCCAACAAAAATATAGAAACGAAGCATAAAAAAGATTATGTACATAACCACAAACTCTGTATTGTTTATGATTTGTTTAAAATATTTAAGTTATAAATGTAAGTTAATATAAACATCCCCCACTTTTGAGTTTTCTTTGGATACTTGTCCCTCTTGATTTTGTAGCTCTTAGTTTTTAAAAAATGCAATTATGGTGTGTATTATCCTCATTTTCTTTTTTTTCTCTTTATATATTTCCTTTATTTTCTTTATACTTCTAATACTTGTTATTTCTAATAACACAACACACAATCCATTTTATTAAAATATCACCATCTATTGTTATTTCTCCTATTCATTGTATTTGTGCTATTTCCAGTTATTTTTGTCTTAACAAACAAAGCTTCTGTGAATATTTTCATACATACATCGCTTTTTACTTTCTCAACAAAATGCCCTTAGTGCCTAGCCTAATAATGGGATCTCTAGGTCAATGAGCATGAACAACTTTACAGCTCTTATTGTATATTTCCATCTTGTTTTCTAAAAAAAATTTTTTTATAGCTGCTTTAGCAATGTAATATTAGGCCTTTATATCCATGTCCCATCAGCATTTAATTTGATCACTTTAGCCCATCTAGTTCTCAGTTAACATACACTACATAGGGCCATATTTTGCTACATTGGTTGTCATCTCTTTTTGAAAAATGTGCTAAAATTTTTGATAGCACTATTAAGGCTCTGTGCTACTTCTGTAATATTGTATCTCTAGCCTTATTTCACACACACACACACACACACACACACACACACACACCACTAGATATCCAGCCAAACCAAATTTGCTAACTATTTTCTGATCTCTCCATGTATCTCTCAGTTTCTAACATTTTCACATGCCATTGCTAGAATTACTCTCTTCTCCTTTCTGCCTTCTGAAATCCTTTAAGGTCTAAGGCAGGTGCTACCTCCTCCAAAAAGCCTTTTATAATGTTCCATTCTAAATAGGCTTTTCCCCTCCTTGAACTTATTAAAAGTATTTTATTGGAATCTGTTTTATTTTTCTCCCACTATGATGTATCTTGTGTCTGTAAGAGCATATGTTTGTTGATCAGGGAGATCTCTGTTTAGGTGATTCCTCCAAGTAAGAGATAATAGATAAGTACCTGTATTCACAGCTTACAAAGAATGTGAAGGCATGAAGAGCTTACACTCTGTGATTTTTTTTTTACTGTTAGATATAATTTGTTAAAAAGTTATAATTAATTCAATACAGTAGTAATAATATTTTCCTATTTTCCCCCTCCTAAATCTTTTTTCTTTTTTTCTTTTGATGTTTCATTGATTCTCTTTTTGTTCTAATGTTTGCACCATTATTACAGCTGACTAGCTTATTATTAGTTATTTTCCAATAAGGGAATTTATGTCCAGGTTTGTGAAGTTCTACAGAATACTTAATATTCCATATTTACATGGTGTTTTCTAGTGAATTCCATAGCCAGAAAAAAATGAAAAGATACACACTTAAGATTTATTTTTCATTTTCTCAACTGTTAAAATATATGAAAGACTATTCTCAAGGGATGAAATCAAAGCTGCCTATAGCTTTTTTTAAGAAAATGGTCCAGGTCCCTAAAAATTATAGAAATATAAATTAAAACAATTATGAGGATCTATTTCATATTCATCAGATTAATAAAGTTGATAGAAAACAAGAAAAAATACAAAACTTGGAGAAGAAATGTGAAAAGAAGTTCATAGATGCAGTATTTATGGAACTGTGAATTCTGGAAAGCAATTTGGAACTATGCACCAAAGTTATTAAACTATGTATAGTTCTACATGGCTTAACACAGTGATACTGCTACTAGACTTAGATCTCAAAGAAATTTTAAAAAGGAGGAGAGAAAGCCTTATATATACATACAAATTATTTGAAAGTACTTTGTGGGGAAAAAAGAATGACCCATCTACTGGAGAATGACTGAACAAAGCATATAAATGTGGAATCCTATAGTGCCATAAGAAATAATGCAGTGGGCTATTTCAGAGAGATCTAGGAAGACTTGTATAAATTAAAATAAAATAAAATGAGTAGAATCAGGAAAACAAAGAAATATTTATTGGATATGTTATTTTGATATGGGGGTACAGGCTTCCCCAGATATCCCAACCCCCAGAATGTGTAGGGTACTTAAAAGACTTAATTTTTCCTTACACTTTTGAAGGTGACTTTGAGGCTTTCCAGCCTCTCTGTTCATTCTTGATGAGCACAGATAGACACATCCCAGCTTGCTCCTGATTAATATTTGTGTCCTGGATATCTCTGATTGTCTTCTAAACTGGACAGTTTACCTCCTTTTATCTTAGATGCATAGAACATAACCACATGACCCATCTCAGGTTCCAGAGTCCCAGTAACATGCCATTATCATCCTTTCTTTAGTCACATAGACTCTGTTGTCAAAAGGGTATATAAAGCCCAGAACACATCTCCTCTAGGAGGCAGTGCTCCACCTGCATACTCTCTCCCAGCCTTTTCACCATGACTTAAATTAATAGATTTCTCTTTTTATTTCTAAGCTAAGCTTTGGAGTGTTGCATTCTTTTTTTTTTTAAATAATATTTTATTTGATCATTTCTAAGCATTATTCATTAAAGACAAAGATCATTTTCTTTTCCTCCTCCCCACCCCCGTAGCCGACATGTGATTCCACTGGGTATCACATGTGTTCTTGATTCGAACCCATTGCCATGTTGTTAGTATTTGCATTAGAGTGTACGTTTAGAGTCTCTCCTCTGTCATGTCCCCTCAACCGCTGTAGTCAGGCAGTTGCTTTTCCTCGGTGTTTCTACTCCCACAGTTTGTCCTCTGCTTATGGATAGTGTTTTTCTCCTAGATCCCTGCAGATTTCAGGGACATTACACCGCTACTAATGGAGAAGTCTATTATGTTCGATTATACCACAGTGTATTAGTCTCTGTGTACAATGTTCTCCTGGTTCTGCTCCTTTCGCTCTGCATCACTTTCTGGAGGTCATTCCAGTCTCCATGGAATTCCTCCACTTTATTATTCCTTTTAGCACAATAGTATTCCATCACCAACATATACCACAATTTGTTCAGCCATTCCCCAATTGATGGGCATCCCCTCGTTTTCCAATTTTTGGCCACCACAAAGAGCGCGGCTATGAATATTCTCATACAAGTCTTTTTCCTTATTATCTCTTTGGGGTACAAACCCAGCAGTGCTATGGCTGGATCAAAGGGTAGACATTCTTTTATTGCCCTTTGGGCATAGTTCCAAATTGCCCCCCAGAATGGTTGGATCAGTTCACAACTCCACCAGCAATGAATTAATGTCCCTACTTTGCCACATCCCCTCCAGCATTCATTACTTTCCTTTGCTATCATGTTAGCCCATCTGCTAGGTGTGAGGTGATACCTCAGAGTTGTTTTGATTTGCATCTCTCTGATTATAAGAGATGTAGAACACTTCTTCATGTGCTTATTAATAGTTTTGATTTCTTTATCTGAAAACTGCCTATCCATGTCCCTTGCCCATTTATCAATTGGAGAATGGCTTGGCTTTTTGTACAATTGATTCAGCTCTTTATAAATTTGAGTAATTAAACCTTTGTCAGAGGTTTCTATGAAGATTTTTTCCCAATTTGTTGTTTTCCTTCTGATTTTAGTTACATTGGTTTTGTTTGTATTTAATTTGATGTAGTCAAAATTATTTATTTTACATTTTGTCATTCTTTCTATGTCTTGCATGGTTTTAAAGTCTTTCCCCTCCCAAAGGTCTGACATGTATACTATTCTGTGTTTACCCAATTTACTTATGGTTTCCTTCTTTATGTTTAAGTCATTCATCCATTTTGAATTTATCTTGGTGTAGGGTGTGAGGTGTTGATCAATTCCTAATCTCTCCCACATTGTCTTCCAATTTTCCCAGCAGTTTTTTATCGAATAGTGGATTTTTGTCCCCAAAGCTGGGATCTTTGGGTTTATCGTATACTGTCTTGCTGAGATCATTTGCCCTTAGTCTATTCCACTGATCCTCCTTTCTGTCTCTTAGCCAGTACCAAATTGTTTTGATGACTGCTGCTTTGTAATATAGTTTGAGGTCTGGGACTGCAAGGTCCCCCTCATTTGTGGTTTTTTTCATGATTTCCCTGGATATCCTTGATCTTTTGTTATTCCAAATGAACTTTGTTATGTTTTTTTCTAAATCAGTAAGAAAATTTTGGGGAGTTCCATGGGTATGGCACTAACTAGATAAATAAGTTTGGTAGGATGGTCATTTTTATTATATTGGCTCGTCCTATCCATGAGCAATTAATGTTTTTCCAATTGCTCAAGTCTAGTTTTAGTTGTGTGGCGAGTGTTTTGTAGTTGTGTTCATATAGTTCCTGTGTTTGTCTTGGGAGATAGATTCCTAGGTATTTTATTTTGTCTAAGGTGATTTTGAATGGGATTTCTCTTTCTAGTTTTTGCTGCTGAGCTGTGTTGGAGATATATAGAAATGCTGATGACTTATGTGGGTTTATTTTGTATCCTGCAACTTTGCTAAAGTTGTTGATTATTTCTATTAGCTTTTTGGTTGAATCTCTAGGATTCTTTAAGTGGACCATCATGTCATCTGCAAAGAGCGATAATTTCGTCTCCTCCTTGCCTATTTTGATGCCTTCAATTTCTTTTTCTTCTCTAATTGCTACTGCTAGTGTTTCTAGTACAATGTCAAATAATAGAGGTGATAATGGGCATCCTTGTTTCACTCCTGATCTTATTGGGAATACATCTAGTTTATCCCCATTGCAGATGATATTAGCTGATGGTTTTAGATATATACTGTTTATTATTTTTAGGAACGACCCTTCTATTCCTGTGCTTTCTAGTGTTTTTAATGGGAATGGGTGTTGTATGTTATCAAAGGCTTTTTCTGCGTCTATTGAGATAATCATGTGGTTCTTCTTGGTTTGCTTGTTGATGTGGTCAATTATGTGGATGGTTTTCCTAATATTGAACCAGCCCTGCATCCCTGGTATAAATCCTACTTGATCATGGTGGATGACCCTTCTGATCACTTGCTGGAGTCTTTTTGCTAGTATCCTATTTAAGATTTTTGCATCTATATTTATTAGGGAGATTGGTTTATAGTTTTCTTTCTCTGTTTTTGACCTGCCTGGTTTTGGAATCAGTACCATGTTTGTGTCGTAAAAGGAGTTTGGTAGAACTCCCTCTTTGCTTATTATGTCAAATAGTTTGTATAGTATTGGGATTAACTGTTCTCTGAATGTTTGATAGAATTCACTGGTGAATCCATCAGGCCCTGGGAATTTTTTCTTAGGAAGTTCTTTGATGGCCTGTTGGATTTCATTTTCTGATATGGGATTATTTAAGAATTCTATTTCTTCTTCTGGTAGTCTAGGCAGTTTGTATTTTTGTATATATTCATCCATATCACCTAAATTGGTGTATTTATTGCCATATAATTGGGCAAAGTAATTTTTAATGATTGCCTTAATTTCGTCTTCATCAGAGGTGATGTCCCCCTTTTCATCTTTGATGCTGCTAATTTGCTTTTCTTCCTTCATTTTTTAAATTAGATTGACCAGTACTTTGTCTATTTTGTTTGTTTTTTCAAAGTATCAGCTTCTTGTCTTATTTATTAAATCAATAGTTCTATCACTTTCGATTTTATTAATTTCTCCCTTAATTTTTAGGATTTCTAGTTTGGTTTTCTGCTGGGGGTTTTTAATTTGGTCACTTTCGAGTTTTTTTATTTGCATTTCCAATTGATTGATCTCTGCTCTCCCTAGTTTGTTAATATATGCACTCAGGGATATGAATTTACCTCTGATTACCGCTTTGGCTGCATCCCAAAAGGTTTGAAAGAATTTCTTGCCATTGTCATTTTCCTCGATGAAATTATTAATTGTTTCTATGATTCTTCTCTAACTAAATGATTTTGGAGTATCATATTGTTTAATTTCCAATTAGTTTTTGATTTGGTTTTCCATGTACCATTACTGATCATTATTTTTATTGCCTTGTGATCTGAAAAGGCTGCATTTATTATTTCTGCTTTTCTGCATTTGTGTGCCATGTTTCTGTGACCTAATGTATGGTCAATCTTTGTGAATGTGCCATGTGGTGCTGAGAAGAAGGTGTATTCCTTTTTGTCCCTATTTATTTTTCTCCATATGTCTATTAATTCTAATTTTTCTAAGATTTCATTCACTTCTTTTACCTCTTTCTTATTTATTTTTTTATTTGATTTATCTAAATTTGATAATGGTTGGTTCAAGTCTCCCATTAACATAGTTTTACTGTCTATTTCTTCCTTCAATTCTCCTAGTTTCTCCATTAGAAATTTGGGTGCTATATTATTTGGTGCATACATGTTGATTAGTGATATTTCCTCATTATCTAAAGTTCCTTTTAACAAAATATAATTACCTTCCCTATCCCTTTTGATCAGGTCTCTTTTTGTTTTGGCTTTATCAGATATCATGATTGCAACTCCTGCCTTCTTTCTGTCAGTTGGGGTCCAGAAGGTCTTACTCCATTCTTTAATTCTGACCTTGTGGGTGTCTACCCTCCTCATGTGTGTTTCTTGAAGACAGCATATGGTAGGGTTTTGAATTCTAATCCATTCTGCTATTTGTCTACGTTTTATGTGTGAGTTCATCCCATTCACGTTCAAAGTTATGACTGTCATTTGTGGACTCCCTGGCATTTTGATATCCTTCCCTAATTCTAACCTTTCTTCTTCAGCTCTACCTTTTAGTCCAGTGATTTACTTTAAATCAGTCCCCCTTATACTTCCCTTTCTACCCCCCTCCCTTCTTATTCCCTCCCTTATTTTCCCCTGTAGTCTTTTTAAAATCCCCTCCCACCCTCTCCCTCCCTTGTACTGCTTCCCTCCCCACCAGTCTGTTTTTCACCCTTCTACTCCCCTATAGGGTGCAAAAATCTATTCTCTTCCCCAGTGGATTGGATTGTTCTTCCCTCTTTGGGTCAGTTTCAAAGTATGTAAGAGTTGAGTATTTCCTATCTCCAACCTCTTTACCCTTCTAGTGTAGCGATGATCTCCCCCCTCCCGCCATGAGCTTCTTTGTGACATATAAATTTACCCCCATTTGTTTCTTTTCCCATTTCTTTTAGTCATAAACTCTTTTCTTTTTTAGCTTTAGTCATGTATATATATACATACACATGTATATGTATTTATGCATGCATATATCTATATACCTATTTATGTCTTGTCCTTTCATCCTATACAGTTTGTCACTGTTCCCTCTGAGTGTAGTTCTTCTTGCTGCTCAGGTGATAGCAACAGTTTTTAAGAGTTGCCAATGACCTCTTTTCTTATAGGGATACATATCAGTTTAACTTATTGAGTCTCTTAAAAATGTTTTGTTGTTGTTGTTGTTTTTTCCCCTTTTTTTAATTACCTTTTGATGATTCTTTTGAGTTCTGTGGCTGGACTTCAAATTTTCTGTTCAGGTCTGGTCTTTTATTTATGAATGCTTGGAACTCTTCTGTTGTGTTAAATGACCATACTTTCCCCTGTAAGGATATAGCCAGTTTCGATGGGTATTTTATTCTTGGCTGTAGGCCTAGTTCCCTTGCTTTCCGGAATATCGTATTCCATGCCTTTCGGTCCTTCAGTATGGATGCAGACAGATCCTGTGTTATCCTCACCGTGTTTCCATGGTATCTGAATGGCTTCTTCTTGGCAGCTTGTAATATCTGTTCTTTCATCTGATTGTTTTTGAATTTGGCTATAACATTTCTTGGTGTTGTCAGTTGGGGATTAAATATAGGGGGTGATCTGTGGATTCTTTCAATCTCCACTTTCCCCTCTTGTTCTAGGATCTCGGGACAGTTTTCCTGGATAATTTCCTCTAGTATTATGTCCAGGCCTTTTCTTTTGTCGTGGTCTTCTGGTAGTCCAATTATTCTGAAATTGTCTCTTCTTGAATGATTTTCTAAATCGTCTGTTTTGTGAATGAGATGCTTCACATTTTCCTCAATTTTTTCATTCTTTTTGTTTTGTTTTATAGTGTCCTGCTGCCTTGTGAGGTCACTTGATTCTAGTTGTTTTACTCTGGTTCTTAAAGATTGGATTTCATCTTTGGCTTTTTGGTTGTCTTTTTCCTTCTGGTCTGAGTTTCTTTGAAGATCATCTTTCATCCTCTTTATCTCGTCTTTCATTTCCTTTGCCTCATCTTTCATCTCCTTTGCCTCATTTTCCAGCTGGATGATTTTGGCTTTCAGGACACTATTTTCTTGTTTTAGTTCAAGTGCCTCTGTTTCCAGATGACTTATCTTAATTTTTAAGTTCTTTTCCCAATTGTCTTCAGCCTCTCTTAGTTGTTTTTTGAGTTCTTCCACAGCCTGTATCCAATTTGCTGGGATTTCTGGTTTATCATTTGCTGATCTCTCCCCCTCTGTTCCATTTGGTGAGTAGTAGCTGTCTATTGTAGTTTCTTTCTTCTGTTTCTGTTGTTTGTTCAAATTCACCCCTTCTTTACTCCCCGTATTTGTCTGTGCTATTGTTCCTCTCAGTTTTTTGTTTTTTGGGGACTTCTATCAGTCTCCCCTCTTGGAGCTTTAACAGAAGATCTCTTGGTGTAATCTCTGGAGTAGGGTTGTTGGGGGTTTGAGCTTTCCTGTCCTCTGGAGGCTTTTGATTGGCTTAAAGTCCAGCAGTCAATGAGGATGGATGGGGAGCCTGGGCTTCCCTGTGTTCTAGAGACTTTTGATGGGATTGAGTTCAGCTTAGTTGGGCTGGGTTTACTCTGAATTTTAAACTTCCTGGATGGCTGGAGCAAATATGGAGGATCTCCAAAGCTCTGGCCAGGCTGCCAGTTCTATGCTCCTTCTAGGCTGCCATCTTGACTTCGCCTCTAGGTTTCTTTTTTTCAGAAGACCCTGCTCTCTATGGGGGGAGGTGCATGGCCTCCCTGGGCTCTGAGGGCTCCTGATGGGATTAGGTTCAGCTGGTTCTTTCAGAAGACCCTGATCTCTAAGGGGGGGAGAGGTCCTGGCTTGCCTGGGCTCTGAGGGCTCCTGATGGGATTAGGTTCACCTGGTTTGGGCCAAATGAGCCCTGAGGCAATAAACCTCCTCCTCCACAATCTGTGTTGAATGCCTGGAGCTTGGCCCGGGTTGTTTTCAAGGTAAGCCCTTCACTGGCCCTGAGGTTTTTGTTCTTTCAGAAGCTCTGAGGGCTCCTGATGGGATTAGGTTCAGGTGGTGTGGGCCGAATGATCCCCAAGCCAAAAAAAGGAAGAAAAAAAAACCAATCTCCTCCTCCATGGTCTGTATTGAATGCCAGGAGACTGGCCCGGGTTACTTTCAAGGTAAGCTCTTCAGAGCAACCCCTTTGCCAGCCCTGAGTTTTCTGTCCTTTCAGTAGCTCTGAGGGCTCCTGATGGGATTGGGTTCAGCTGGTGCTCTAAAGCTGGGACCTTCCTTGAGACTTGGATGGAAGGACCCAGCCAGGGGGCTACAGGCTTCCCCCTTCTCTCTATGTTTCTCTGCCATCTGTGTTGGGCGACCTGGGGACTGGCTCAGGTTGCTTTCAAGGTGAGTCCTCAGAGCCCTGAGGTTCCTGATGCTGCTGTGGGCTCAGCACTCTGGGTTGGGGGGATAGGTCCTGGGACCTTCCTTCTGCCTACCCCTTAGATCTGAGTGATCTAGGGTTCTGGCTTTTGGGGTGTGGTACCTTTTGATCCAGGTCCAGGAGGAGAGTTCCCCAGGTCTATCCTGTTGTTCAGCTTGAATTTCGGTGTCCTAGGAGCACTCTGTTTGCGATCGGTAAGGAAGGGTTTCTGAGATCTGAACTTTCACTGCTTCTACGCCGCCATCTTGACCGGAAGTCTGCTAATTGAATTTCTTGAAGAAGTTGCCCTTCTTGAATTTCTTGATGAAGGCCAGCTTCTAGATTCATCTTCCTCCTAGGCTGTTTAGAGGTAAAAAGGAATAGAGAAACTCAAAGTTCAAATATTCTAATGAATCTGTGATTTCCATATGTGGCCATCAAGTCATAACCCAGCCAAGATTGCCCATCCCCTGGAACTCTTGCTCACGTCCTCCCCAGAGTTTACTGGAGGGATCTCTCCAATGTTCTGAGGACCTTACTTGCTTTCTCTTGTTACCATGAGGATACAAGTACAGGAGCATTTCATTTTATGTGATTGATGTATTCCAAGACTCCTTGTTATAATTGAGAACTCGGGAAAAAGACTAATGTGGGAGCTAATGTTTGGTACAAAAACAATATAGTGACTCATATTAATACTTATCAGAGTGAGAATGAGCATGATTTGGCAAGATACTTTTCACTGCTTGGGAAAATGGCACAGATTTAGCATGTAATTAAAATATTGATTTGATATATTTTTCAGCCTTTATTTTTTTCAGTTGCCAATTGCGAATACCTGAATTGGTATATACTGAGTTTGCACAAAATGAAATCCTACTGTATGTGCGCTTAAGTAGTTTTCTCTAATTCTTGCCATATGACAAGACTACTTTTTTTCTCAATCACATTTCTTTGATGACATCCTTTACTGTGGTTGCTTGTTGTTCCTTTTTAATTGTGAATTGCACCCTGCTTATACCCAATATGCACCTCTATGTTGCCTTCTGAGTGACATTCAATTTCAATTCTTCAGATGCATGGTATTGTATGACTCTTGGTCATAGAAAAATACCAGTAGAATATTGGCATTAAAATGTGAATTTTAAATTTTCTCCACCCTGGTTAGTCTTTAAAAATCCTAGCAACCAGGAATGTATACACCCCTACTTAAGAATTAAGTGTGGAGGAGGATGGCCTATGAAAGATATGTTCTAGCAAGTGACAAATAAGAAACAACTGACAGACTCCCTGGGCTGTCCTAAGTCAAGCTTAAGCTACCATTGATATATGTGAGACGCAGGAAGTGATGTAAAGGACGGTCTATATATTTCACGTCACTTCCTCTTTCTGGCCTCTCTCGTGGAGACGTGGCTCTCTCTCTGGCTCATGTGACTGTCAGCAGCGTGAGAGCACTGGGTGGCATTTTGGCGTGCTTGCAGCTCTTGGCATGCTTTGGCAGTTGAGACTTGCTGGTGAGGTAACTGGGAGAAGCTCTGTAGCGTGAGTTAGGTGAGGCATCTTCCCTGAGCAACCTGGGCGAGTGGTTAGGCTGATTACTCCTTTTCCTTTACCTCCTGAAGCACTATCTTCTTAGGAGGCCCCTCATCTAGGAGTAGACCTTGTGGCTGAAAGCTGAACTAGTTTTAATCTTCTGAGGAGGCCTCATGGCTTAGTTCTCTGAATGTCCCTTGGCTTAGGTTAAGCCAGAGAAAAACTTATATCCTTTTCTCTCTCTCCTTCTTAATTCCTTCCTTCTATTGTAATTAAACTACCATAAAAAACCCAAACTGATTTGAACATTTTATTGGGATTGAATTAATCCCTGGCAACCACTAGTATAATATATTCAGTCAATAACCCCTAATTTTACCCTTAACAAAAATGATATTTTGGGAAAAACTTTGGGATCATTAAAGGAGCTGCCATTTTCCAAAAGCAATTCAGCCAGGTCTCCTGATTAATTCTTAGCTAATCCACTGTACATTTACATTATGTATCTATCTACATTTATATATGCATACACACAGTTGTGTCTATAGGATTTTGTGCATTACTGTAGTACTTTTTCTCCACTCTGTTACAGTCACTGCAGGAGCAAAAGGAGACTACAGAGGACCCCTTTCTTTGTTTCATGGAATACCAAGGCCAAAAATATTCACCATCAGGTTGCTAGACTGCTGATAATATTCTTCTCAGTTATCTAGGTGAGTTCTCAGAAAATACACTCATTCTATGGCTGGTTTAATGCTCAATCATTTTTTAGCTGAACCTTTCAGAGATTGTATTTTGCTAGCTCAGCAGATGAAGACTTTATGGAAAACTGGCTTATTCTCTCCATAATTATTTTAGGCTTCTACTTCCCTAAGAAGACAGCTAGTTAGTACAATGGATAGAGTGCTGGACTGAGAGTCAGTAAGACTAAGTTTTGTCCATGTCATAACAGTGCTTCTCTTTGTTTCACCCTGACCTACTTCTGTTTAATCTGCATTATTCATATGTTTATTTGCATCATTTGTTAAAAATATGTGATAGATATATTTATATAAAAATACTTTCAGAAATGGGGTTTGCTGTGATGCCTGACTTCAGACACTTCTTAGCTTGACTTGATAAACATAATTTCTCTGAGCTTCAAGGTTTATATATCTAAAATGTGGATAAAAATAGCATCTCCACCACAAGATTATTGTGACTATCAGATGAGATAATTGTTAAATTTAATTGTGGTTGGACTCTGAATATTTATATAGGTGGTCGCCAGGGATCTAATTTCTAAATCCCAAAATGAATTACTAAAGTAAATGGAATTTATGGTAGTTTATTTACAACAGAGGGAAGATATTAAGGGAGAGAGAAAAGAGGGGGAGAGAGAGAGATAGAGAGCTCTGGATTCCTCTGATACCAGTTAGAAATTCTAAGCCCCAGCCAGGGGAAGAGAGTCTCAAGATGATGGGCCTTTCTCAGAGGTCTAAACCTCCGAGAAAGGCAGGGTCACTAAGTCAGACTTTCACTCAGCAATAGTGACCATCTAAATGGGAAAGAAGTCTGGGTGTCTGTCTTCCAGTCTCTCCTCTGAGTCAGAGAGCTCTTTGATCTCCTTGAATCAAATCGAATCAAATGAAATATATCTTCTTTTGGCCTCTGGTTCTCTTTTTAAAAATCTTTTTCTCTTGTGTAACCTCCCCTAAATTTCACATCTACCAATCACAGCAGATGATTTTCTCCAGGACTTCCCACTCTTTAGTTCACACCTTCTTTGGGTTACTTAACACCTTTTTTGGTTAGCTCATCTGTTGTAGTTACTTAACATCTTTTTGTACTTAAAATGGGTAGATCTACTTAAAATACTGAGTTTTCGCCTTTTGTAGATTAAAATCTAAAAATAGGTTGTCAATTACAATTCAATCTTCCCAATAAAGGAAGAGCTAAGTACCTTCATTGTTATAATCAGGAGATAGCTAAATCCAGTCTTCACATAACATACATACAAAGTTTTGTAAATCTTGATGTACTTTATAAATGCTAGTTGTTATTGATATTAACAATATTTTTCTATACTTTCTATTCCAAAGATTATTCTCCCTGGCAGAAAAAACAGAAACAAAATAAAATTTGAGTAGTTCTACCTTTACTCTGTCATCTATTTCTATCAATCAATCCCATCTGCCCTGAAAAGAGGTCAATCACCTCTTAAATATTCTTCTTTTCTCATATTTAACTTAAAAACAAACAAAACCTCATTTTTTGATTCCTTAGCATTTCGGGAAGTTTACTTCAATCCACGTTTACATCCAAGAATAATGCTTTTACACTAGTGACTATTCTTATAGGACTATGTGTTTTTTATGATACAAGTCAGTGCCAAAGCCTTTATATTCATCTTCTGCTACCTGCCCTCATTTACTTCTTAATTTCTTTGAAATCCATGTTGATTGATTGGTTTTTTGGAGATTAACAGTAGATATCAGTTCTCATCTCAGCAAGTCTGAGTGATACCTATAAGTGTCTCTCACCCACCTTTCCTATTACCCATATTTTATTTACCATTTGACCACTGAAACTCTGAGTTTTATTACTGACATCTTTCTTGGATTGTATCTCTAGGATATGTCTGTGTATATTTGCTGCTATTCTTCATCCTATTTTCTTTGGTATCTAGTAGTAGTAGTAGTCTCTTGGTAACTGAGGATGATGATTGTCTTTGTGCACTTTCATCTGTGATGTAGATGAGTGTGCACAAAGACACTTGTGCATGAAGGAGATTTAAGTGGAAAAGTCGATGCACAGAGACAGTCCCACTCTCTCAGCGTTGGAATTCTGGGTCCAGTGGCATGAAAAATCATTACACCTGGAGACTTCTTCAGCTGCATTGGACACAAAGGCTGTGTTGTTCTTTGTGCTCTAACACACCCTAAGCGCTCCACAGTGCTTTGCTGCGTCGCCATCTCAGCCGTTGAACCTTCTTATTAGTTTCTTCTGTCTGTTTGGCCGAAGCAGTCTTCACATGTTGGGTGAGCAAAGCCTTAGTTCACCAGGGGTCGATGACCCGATGGCTACCCTCACAAGGTTTAGCTGGCCTGTTGAAGCCATTGCCTGGGGTGTGGCCGCTGCCACATGCTAGCAGCTTCTGGGAGCCACAAGTGAGAGCTGGGTGTCAGGTGAGGGTCAGAGGCTGGAGAGCTGCCCTAGGAGGGCATGACAAGCCCTCCATACCAGAGATACTCCTCCTCCCTGAGCACCCCAAAATTAGGCATTTTTTTGGTTCTCCTTTCCTTTTGTGCAAGATAAGAAGGCACAGAGAGGCTGTTATCTTCACCAACAGAAGTATCAACATTACTAACAGGATCATAGATCTAATTAAGTACTATTTATTCAGGGGCAACCACAACCAAAAAAGAAACCATCACTTCTTGGTCCATGTTATATTCATAAGCCTCTCCAAACTTAGCTTGGTTGGTCCTTAAAAAGTAGATACATTCTAGTGCTGAACCCTATGCAAAGATTTTTCAACTTAGTAGAACCTTTCAGAAGTTACATTCTTCTGAGAGAATCAAGAACCACAAGTCACTTCTATGCCATGGTGACTCGTTGAAATAGGACTTTTGTAAAAAATCAAGTTTGACAGATATCTATCACCTACTGCCTATCAACAATTCCCAAAGTGGATCCTTGTTCTTATTTGATACTTGTTATCAATTTAATCATGTAAACAACTTAACTGTCTTTATAAAGGACTCAAAACAATTTTTAATGACATGTTTACTTTGGAGAAAAAAAAGCAAAATTTGTAAATTTTCACAGAGGTAACATGGTATAGTAAAAAGAATGCTATCGTTGAAGAAAAAGAGATAACAGTATTTGAAGCCTACATTTAATACATACTAGCCCCAGGGCTATGGGCAAATCACTTAAAAGCTGTGAGTCTCAGTTTCCAAATGGCAATAATAATAACCCCAATTTATAAGGGGATTATCAGGATAGACAAAGTTACTATAATGTACTTCATAAACCTTTTTTAAAAAACTATGTAAATGTCAGTTATCATTATTCAGGCTAGAAAATACCTTTTGAGAATATTAGTAATAAAGACAGAAAGCACCAGCAAAGTAAAACAAGCAGAATGAGACATATCAAGAACAATTCTATATACCAATTAGTTGATGGATACTAGTTGGTTGGAGGACACTAGCCCAGGCATCACCTGAAAGACACCAAATATGCTTGATGCATTGGAAAAAACATGCTCACTTCATATATTTTTTAACACAAGATGGTTTTGATCATAAAAAAGAAGAGAAAAAATTTGATTCCATATCTCTCCACAGCAATCTCCATGCCTCTATACTGAAGAAATGTTTAATTGACTAGTACTTTATTGCTGGATTACACACATCTGGGAGGGGTTAGGTTTCACACTATCCCTGAATAAGAATAGACATACATTGCAGATGTGATGATGATTCTGACAGCAACATTGTTCAATAGTAAAGTGGAAAGCTGGCCCCAATTCCCTGATAAAGACCTTGTTTATGAATGACTTTTGCATCTGACAAGTTTCTTATTGGTTCATTGAGCTGAGTTGTAATTTTTTAAAACTAGCAAATAAACCCTGGAAGGGTACAGCTTTGTGAAGACATGAAAAAGAATAGTAATACATTATTTTCAACTTCTCTAATTAAAATAACCATACTAATTAACAGAATGATTAAGTAACAAGGGAATAATTAATTAATAATTCTACCATGTTTAATAATAAATAGTATTCATAATTAATACATGCTTTTTCATACATTTGTAGCTTTAATTGATTTATTCCTCTCTCTTAGCTGTCATTTGCTGGGTCATTAAAACACTCCTTATTTACTTCTCAACATTTCCCTGGGACTTGGACAGTGACCACTCTTGATATTCTGTAGAATGTTCAGATTTAATCCAGGCCAGTTGGCTGGACTAATCAGAACAGACTAGATCAAAATTGGTAAGTTCAGAATTCTAGAAGCAAGCAAGGTTAAATCTGGAAAAGACTTTAGAGACCTTCCAGACTTCTGGATATTAAAAAATAAAAAGATAAATATAAAACAATTCTGCTCTCAAGGAACAGGTATTCTATAGGGAAGAAACAACATGTTCACATATAAGTAAATTTGTAATATATACAAAGAATACAATTTCAAGGGAGAGTACCATAGCAAGTGAGGGGATCAGAAATGGCCACATTTAAGAGGTGACATTTGAACGAGCTTTGAAGGAGGTCAGATGGTGTAGTGGATAGTCTTTGAGAGCATTTCCCAAACTGTGACTTTGTTAGCCAGTGGGGGTTTGATGGCTGCCAACAGATAGAATGCCAGGCTTGAAGTCAGGAAGACTCATCTTTAGGAGTTCAAATCCAGCCTGACAACTTTAAAACTGTGTCCCAGGGCAAATAATTTAACCCTGTTTGCCTTAGCTTCCTCATCTGTAAAATAAGTTGGAGAAGGAATGGCAAAACACACCAATATCTTTGCCAAGAAAATTCCAAATAGGGTCACAAAGAGTTGGACACCATTGAAAATGACTAAACAACAACAAAAAGAAGGAATTCTAAAAGACAAAATTGGGGAGAATGGGCATTTGAGACATTCAAGCAGTCTGTACAAAAGCAAAGATCAGAAACGGGATGGAATGTGGCTCATAAAGATCAATGAAGGGGGCAGCTGGGTGGCTCAGTGGATTGAGAGTCAGGGCCTAGAGATGGGAGGTCCTAGGTTCAAATCTGGCCTCAGCCACTTCCTATCTGTGTAACCCTGGGCAAGTCACTTGACCCATATTGCCTAGTCTTTACCACTCTTCTTCCTTGGAGCCAATACACAGTATTAACTCCAAGATGGAAGGTAAGGGTTTAAAAAAAATCAACTAAAAGGAGGGATGCAAATCCCCAGTGATGAGAAGGGAGGAGAAAAAAATGTCCTTTGTATCGACTAAGGGTATGGAACAAATTCCAAAGGTTGTGATTTTTTTTTTAGTGTTATAGAAGTACTATTATTATGTAATGATTAAAAACTCTGAAGTTCTGGGAAAGAAAATCAATTATTGAGCAGACTATGAATAACCAATAAAATAATTGGCGAGTGGTTTATCTCAGTGGATCAAGACAAAAAACATTCAGCATCTCAAATAATTAAATACAATTTCATAAGATGGTTATTTAGCCCTCCATAGATAGCTCAAGACATCTCTAATCAGTAAATACCTAATGAGGAGATAGGCTTAACAATTTATACTTACTTCCGAATTCCTTGATGATAATGGAAAATTACATACCTGATCCTAGGATTACAGTGTCTAGAGTAAGAAATCAGGTTAAGAGTGACTTTCTTCAATTCATTTTAATACAGGGTCCAAGGATGTTGCTTTGCTGCCCCCCAGTCATACTCGGCTTAAGCTAGTTGTCCTTGTTATTTGGACAAGATGGAGCTCACAGTCTCAATCTCAATCATCCCAAATTTAGAAGCTCTTCTTGAATAGGGAATGTATAAGAGTATCAGGAAAAAGGAAATGAGGAAAGAGGCTTGAAACACAGATTAAGCCCCAATTAGAAAATTATACAGAGTATCACTGAGAAATTTTTAAAAAATGATACAGCATTAGTAATAAGTCTCAGAAACCTGTCAATGGAAATGGATGTAGGACATAAGAATCAAGACGTTTGACAAACTGGGGCCCCAGAATGTTTGAGAGAACACCAATTATGTATATTAATAGAAGTCCCTAAGTATGAAGGCAGAATTGAAAAGACTATAAAAAGGCTATAAAATATAGAATTGAAAGACTATAAACCAGGTATTTAATTCCTTAAAAATGGAGAGGAAAATATCTGGAGCCTGGCAGATGACTGTAATATGGATCTGAGCAAAGTGATATAATGGGTGGTGTGAACTGTAAGATTAAAATTAATATGCAATAACTATAAGTATTACATTTTGTAAGATTTATTAATAATCACTTGAAGTAGAGGAAAGTAGAAACCTTGAGTAAAGAGCACAAAAGGGGGAGAATAGTGAGAGGGAGGAGTTACAGAAACTTTTATCTACAAAACATAAGGACATAATGTGAGGACAAATGAGGAATGCTGGGAAATGTGGTTCAAGAGGTACAAAATTATAATTATACACCAATTACCAAGCATTTATTTTTCTTCTTTATTTTCATTTCAGTTGAGAAGGGGAAAAATAAAAAAAAAACTCTTACAAAGAGTGTACGTAGTCAAGCAAAATAAATTCTCACTTTGGCTCATAAAAATGTATGTTTCATTCTGTACCGAGTCCATTATGTCTGTCAAAATATAGGTAGCATGCTTCATCATTTGTTCTCTAGAATTATGTATGGTCATTAGGGGTGCTGTATTTTTTTTTAAACCATTACCTTCCATCTTGGAATCAATACTGTGTATTGGTTCTAAGGCAGAAGAGTGGTAAGGGCTAGGCAATGAGGATCAAGTGACTTGCCCAGGGTCACACAGCTAGGAAGTGGCTGAGGCCAGATTTGAACCTAGTCTCTAGGCCTGGCTTTCAATCCACTGAGCCACCCAGCTGCCCCCAGGGGTGCTGTATTTTCAAAGAACATATTAAATCAAAAGCAGATCTCTTGAAATTGTCCATTAATTAGTCCTCTGTCCTTTTTATAATATTTTTTTTCCCTGGCATATCCTAAGCAGAACTTGAAAGCTTTTCATGGTAAAGTGCAATGGTCTCCAAATAGATACATCACATTTGATGCACAGGATGATCTGTGGGGTTTGGGGAAGAAAATGCTAGAACTATTTTTTATTTTATTTAAAACCCAGAAAAACTAAGATTATTAATATACTGTATAAGTTGATGGTGGTTCCCTCATTTGGACCATATGTCAGATGGTAATGTTTCACTTTAGGTTCTTCACCCTTTTGGAGGATGTGAAAACTGGGAATAGTCTAGGTTTACAATCCAGGATCTTATATGTTATTCAATGAAAACAACACTTCTGCAAATAAATTTTAAATATATATGAAATGGGGTTGACAGGATTGATCATGTGGCCCACTGAAAGGGGCCTGGGCACATGTCATTGGAAGAGCTAGGATACTTGCTCTTCTCCAGTGGATGGTAGACCCCTAATTACCTTGTTCTGCCATTTAATAACTATAAAGAAATTTCGGGGTACTATGAGGATTAGAGACCAAGTGTTAACAAGTGAGTGAATCCAGAACATCTTTGCAGGGATAGCACTTCCAGGAACTAAAGACAATTTTTGAGCTTCGTTTTAATAGACTTTGAGTGGAGAACTTCTGGGTCTGATGAAGTTAAGAATAAAACAATACTCTTTCACTTACTAGTCAACCTATTGCTTTTAAAGATGGTACTTTGTGAGCTCTGGCAATTCAGTTTGCATATCTTTCCTCTTCAACACAAATATGAAAATCATTTAACCTTAGAACAAAACACTCAGATAGCTATATCATATATATTAAATGAAGATTTCAAAAATATTGAAGCATATTTAATCACATTGCTGTCTGGAAAATTCTAGAGAACAAAAAGATGTTTTGATACATTTACACATAAAATAGATATTTTAAATATTTATTCAATCTTCCTTATCAATTTAACTTTATTTTTATATATTTTTGTAACATATGCAACATATTAGTGCAGGAGCATAGCTCTATAGTTAATAAATATATGTTGGGGTACATTATCAAAAAGTTTTATAGTCACTAGAATGTTGAACTTGGAGTCAGGGGACCTTTTTGAATTCTCACTCTAATACAATCTTCTGTGTCAAGGCAAACAATTTTGTCAAGCAAAGGAAAGGAACCTTAAGAGTTTTCCCAATCTAGCAATTCTTAGCATTCTTTCCATTGCTATCATTACTCTAGTGATGACCAGACCATAAATTCCTACTTCCTGAGTTTGATCTCTTTTATTCAACTCCTGTAAGACCCCAGTCACATAAAAACAGACAGGGAAGCAGGGTTATCTTTTTGTGCCCTGTTTTCATAACAGTGCAAGAGTTATAGTCCATGATTACTAGTACCTCTCCATCTAAAAGACCACTCCAGATTTTTTTCAAGAAAACAAAATACACTGTAAGTAGTATCCATTTAACTCTTTTTAGGGACTTCGGAAGGATTATCCAAGTCTTGCCAGTTTTTATTTTTCACCTCCTGCTCTTAAATTAAGAAGTTACTTCTAGCAATTACCTGGCATGAATGTTCTGAGGCCAATACCTTCTCCTTCTTCAGTACCATGGACAGTGACAAAAGAGACAGGACCCATGGTTTACTACATTACATATGTACACAGAAAAGAACCCAGAAGGGATTACAAAACATATAAATTATTATACATTTGTTTACTTTATATCATATTAGTTTTCCAGAAAAATGACAATAGTTTCTATTTTATTTCAGGTTCAAATCTACATGTTATTTGTGTATGTGAATTTGTTGACAGTATTGGTAAATGTATAATATGAATTGCTAAAAAAGAAAATTCCTCCACTAAAATAACAAAAGCAAATAGAAGGAAAATTGAACAAACCAAAATCATCTGAGATTTTCCCAGACTGAAAAACCCTCTCCTTGAAAAGACAGCAACTGACCCTGGATGGCCATTCTTTCCCCCATGCAGTTTCTTTCCTTACAGCCTACTAAGGTGAGACAGGCAAAATCAGATGCATTGCTACTGCCACTGCAAAGCTTTCCTTTCTGTCACTCTATAGCAGGAGCCACAGCAGCAATGCACTAGAGGCAGAGGAACAGAAGTACAGATCTATTTGTCTCCCTGAGCATCTAAAACAGAGCTCAATGTGGAATGAGCTTAATAGATGTTAGAATGAATGGAAACATTTTTTCTTCTCCTCATCCCTTCCATCTTAGTTAAAGTCAAAGAATGTTAGAACCAGAAGAAATATTTAGGAAAATGAAGTTCAATCCCTTTCTTTTACAATGAGAAAATTGAGGATCACTTGCTGGAGTTTGTTTGCTAGTATTCTATTTAAGATTTTTGCATCTATGTTCATTAAGGAGATTGGTCTGTAGTTTTCTTTCTCTGTTTTCGATCTACCTGGCTTTGGAATCAGTACCATATTTGTGCCATAAAAGGACTTTGGTAGAGCTCCTTCTTTGCTTATTATGTCAAATAGTTTGTATAATATTGGGATTAGTTGTTCTTTGAATGTTTGATAAAATTCATTTGTGAATCCATCTGGTCCTGGGGATTTTTTCTTAGGGAGTTCTTTGATGGCTTGTTTAATTTCTTTTTCTGATATGGGATTATTTAAGTATTCTACTTCTTTGGTTAATCTAGGCAATTTATAGCTTTGTAAATATTCATCCGTATCATCTAGATTTCCATATCAAAAGACACACAGATTATGATCTTTCTCCTGAGGTCATTCATATGTTTGAATAATTGATTTGTCCAAAGACACATAGTAGCAATAGCTAGAACTGGAAGCCAGGTCTCTGGATTACTAACCCAATGTCCTTTTGTACTACACTGCACTTACTCCTTTACTGCCCACCTTTCTTCTTTACATTTTTCCAGTCCTTCTTCCCCTCATCTCCCAGCCTTGGTATTTTTCCCCACTTTATTTGCCCAACCCCCTATTTCCTGAAGTCTCATATTTTTTATTTTCATTTGGAACATATTTTCAGTTTCCTTATAGAAATAAATGATAACATCATATTTTATTTAGAGAATTTCAATGGAGTGTTTGAGGTAGTTAGGAATGACCAAACCTGAAGGGCAAGTGCTATATCTATGTTGGCAAACCTATGGCATACGTGCTAGAGGGGGGCTGCTCCCTTTCCCCTCTCCATATGCATCTGAAGACATTGCTCACATCACCTGTCCCTCTGCCCAGCAGCTCAATGGGACTGCTTCCTCCCTCCCCTGTCTAGGGTAAGGCACACATGCCTCTAGTCTCTCAAAGGTTTGCTATCATTGTGCTATGTAATAGTTAAAGGAATTGTAGATGATTGAAGAGATACAGGGGATAAGGAAGGTTTTGTAACAGGGAATGGAGGAGTTGAAGGGATAGAGGGAATATGGATGCTGGTGAGGTAAAAGGAGAGATACCCCTTGCTGAGAGGCTGTCTGTGAAAAATGGGTTTCCCAAGAAATGGGCCAACTATGATAGCCTGAGGGGATGTCTTTTCTATTGATTGATGTTGAAGATACCCAAGGGCAGGTAAGCATGGACCCCCCTGAGGGACAAGCCTACCCCCCACCCCCAACCAAGGTCGCCCAGCAGGGTCTGATAAAACCCGTTTATGGTTGAATGGTTGTCCTTAGGTTCAGCTCCCTCTATGTCCTCCTGAAATGATAATCCTCTTATCTGACTGCGGGTTATTTAACTCAAGATGAATTTAATAACAAGTTTGGGTTGGGAGTGTCAAGGGAAATAAGGATTGCCTTATACTTTTCCTCAGATTGAGTTTGAGCCTCTCTCAACTTTTGAGCTGAGGCCAGGCCTTGCAGGCTTATGGAGGATTTCTTTTATTCCTGGCTAAGCTAATCTATGCTAGCTTTCTTAAGTTCAAAGTCTTTAGCATAAGACAGCAAGAGGAAGAAAAGGTTCTGACCTTCAGAGCTGGTGGGCCTGTCTCTTCAGGCTAGCACCCCTAAAGACAGGCCTTAAGTTCAAACTGCTCCCCTTAAATCCTTTTATTCGATGACATGAGGGCCAGGAAAGAGAGACCTTGAGAACAACTGTCACTCTCCAAGTCTCCCTTCCCCCCACTAATTGTCATCGTTGTCAATATCTTCATTCCAACATTCCAAATGCTGTCTGTTCCACCTGAGTGGCAGAAATCCAGAGCCTGATTCAGTTTTCCTTTCCACAGCTGTATGAACCATGTATATATATATATATATATATGCACACATATACATATATACAAACACATACAAATACATCATATACACAGGCTGTTGAGTAGTCTAGTGACTAGAATGCGGCTCTTGGAGTCAGGAGTTTGAATCCCACCTCAGATGTTTATTAGCTATATGACCCTATGCAAGACACTTAATATCCCAGTCTTAGTTTCCTGAGCTATAAAATGGGAATAATAATAATAATAATAATAATAATAATAGCACCTACTTCATAGGATTATAATATGGATTAAATGGAATAATCTATGGAAGACACTTTGTAAACCTTAAGGTGATATATGAATATTTAATATTATTATTATGCATATATACATACTATAATCAAATCCATGATATTGGCAAAATGTTTCTCTCTCTACCTGTATAGATTATGACCTATCCATGCCTTCCCATATTTAAAAAAAAAACTATGTGTGATTTTGATCATAGTTTCTTTAAAGTCCAACAACAAAAATCCAATAACAAAAACAACAAAGTTGAATTTATAGCTCATCTCATTTCTGCTTTCCTCTTTCCCTTTATTCTTTCTGTGCAAATAGAATATATTATTTACCCTTTTATAAAGTCACTGTTACAGGAATAAAAACTGCAGAAAGCATTTGTTGTACAGGTCTATTCATTAGAGAGGATTTGTTATTCCCAGATCAATTAACCTAGCCCTCTTCAAATCATATACAGGGAGTGGGAAATGACTAATTTACAAAGAAGCATCCCTCCTTTGTACTTGTATTCTCAAATTTTCTCTGGATAATCAATTACTAGCTATTATTTCAATCAAATGGTAGTTGTGATTTCAAAAGCTTCAAAAGAAGCTTTCTTTCAGTTTTCCTAATTGTTAAAAATCAATTGACCTCAGCTATCATAAATAAGACAAACAGAAGACAATGGGTCCTGAAGTATCAGCATATGTTATAATACTCAAAGACCTGAGGCAGAAGCAGACCTGCAAAGAGGATGCTTGAAAGATGGTCAGGTGTTCTGACTTTCATACCTTGGATTACTGCAGAAGTAGCTTTTTTGTGGTGCCTGCTCATTAAAAAAATGTTAAAATTTAGAAAGAAATCCTTGAGACATTTCTTCCTTTATAGTTTTTCTTTCTTTCCTTTTTTGGAGGAGAAACTCTTTGGGTTTGTTGGTTTTTTTTTGTTTTTTTTTTTAACCCTTACCTTCCATCTTGGAGCCAATAGTGGCTCCAAGGCAAAAGAGTGGTAAGGGCTAGGCAACAGGGGTCAAGTGACTTGCCCAGGGTCACACAGCTAGGAAGTGGCTGAGGCCAGATTTGACCCTAGGACCTCCCGTCTCTAGGCCTGACTCTTAATCCATTGAGCTACCCAGCTGCCCCTTGTTGGTGTTGTTTTAATGGCTCTGGTCTTTAACACTCAGGATAAGTGAGCTGCCTAACCTTAGGCAAATATAATTAAATTCAACTCAGAATTGAAGAGTAGTGAAGCTAGATCTAGAGGAGGTAAGTGTAGAAAAGGAACTACTTGAAACAAGTCCAAAGGGGATAAAATCAGACAAGATAGGATTTGTTGACAAAGAGACAAAGTCATTGAGCAATGGAGAGAAGGAGAATGGATTTAAAGGACTTGCTATGCATGCCAGAGACCTTAAAGCAGTAGTAGATTACTGGATCAATTCCAAGACAAAAGGAATGCTTGGTCAGGATGTTGGTAAGCAAATTCTAGCACAGACCAAACCTTGACCCAACAAAAGAAAAAGAATAGTAAATATTGTCGAGATAGGTTTTTGCTAAAGCTACAAATACAACAGTGAAAGTTTTCAGGAAAAGATAGAACTTTAAAGAAAGGATAAATGAAAGTGTAAATGATAGAATAGTGCTCTTGAAAGAGAGAGTGTGGCCACTTTATTGGACAGAACTACCCTCTTTCACTTCAGTGGAGCATGAGGGTCTTCTAAGGTCAAGAATGTTGGTGCCTGAAGCAACCTCTATGGGAGCTGTGGATATGACCTATGGGGAAGGTCTCTGAAACCCATCAGCTCCATCAGAAAAAGTAGGACAAAAGGGCCAATTGTGTATGTCTTAGAAAGAAAGACACAGCTTAATGAAAAAAGGCAGGATGTTTGAACAGCCCCTGGAGAGCTTTTCTCTTGCTCTATAAGTCAATGCTTTTTATGGAAGGATGACGTGTAGAAGCAGCTCTTCTGACCTGGGTGCAATGAACTTACTGCTTAAATATTTTCTATTTCAGGGGCAGCTGGGTAGCTCAGTGTGTTGAGAGCTAGGCCTAGAGACGGGAGGTCCTAGGTTCAAATCTGACCTCAGACACTTCCCAGTTGTGTGACCCTGGGCAAGTCACTTGACCCCCATTGCCTAGCCCTTACCACTCTTCTGCCTTGGAGCCAATACACAGTATTGACTCCAAGACGGAAGGTAAGGGTTTTAAAAAATATATATATTTTTTCTATTTCATTCTGATTTTATGGTCTTTCTTTCACATAAAATATCTTCTGAAGAAGACCTCGTTATTTTTTTATTTTGTTTTTGTTGCATTGCAAGATTTGAAAGCTACAGTGTTGACCTCAATTTTCCTCCTATTTTCCAAGTTTACAGGAGTTCAAATATCCTTTTATAAACTAAAAATCAATGCCACACTCCATTTACCAAGAACCTCACAGTAACAAATACTTTTACATAAGAGTAAAGGCTATGGAGAGACCTCTCCTGAGATGTTACCCAGACAGCAACAGCATGGCTCTGATAAAGGCCCACAGGATGGGCAGCAGCTGGGTAGATTTATATCTGTCCATTGTTTCTGTTCAGTTTGTATGCTTCCAGGTTGTTTTCTGTAGCTTCCATTTCCAGTAGTTATAACTACCAGGAAGATGAAAGTATTCCAAGAGACTCATGCTCCAGGGTTGTGAAATCCAGACCAAGATACCTACAACAAGAAGTGAACAAGATAACAAGATGACCAGGAACAAATAAATGACTTGCCTCCTTAGAAACTGAAGTAGCTGAAAGTGTAGCATAAATTAGGGCTTCTTGTAACACTATGTTGATTAAAGTTTCTCTATATGATAGCCAATGTGGTAAGTTCTATCCAATAGAGGGATAATTAGCAAGGAACAAATAAATCTTTGCTAATATTCTGGTAGGTAGTAATAAATATTTTCTTCCTTACAGTGAGAAAATATGATTCCTTACTATGGCTTTCATTGTTCGAATGTTTCATGTCATTGGATATCCATTAGCAATTTCTACTACCTTGGGTAACTACATTGACTTTCTTCCCTCATAGGTCTTATTGCCAACATACCCCTCTACTATGGGGCAAGAGGCAGATATTGCCTATTTTTAATAATGATCATACCTATGGTCAGACTGTCCTTGCCTCTTGCCTCGTCCTCTCCTCTGCAGGGGATTGTCCTCTATGCTGATCCAGCCAAATTCATTTTTTTTTTTGAGAAAAAAAGTTCCTAGTTATTGCTGTTTGCCAAGGTCGTGATGTTAGGAAGTTATTGGTGAAGTACCTGATAGATTTATCATCAACTTCTGGATTGCACCTAGATCATCAAGAGTATATGAATTGAATGGGAGAAAGACTTTATTGTTTAGTGAAGCATGAAATTTCCTAGACCTAATGCATATTAGCAAAGTGTTGAAATATAAACCAGGATATTAGTAGTAGTTTTGAAAATATCTTTGGGTTTTAATAGACTATAAGCTTAACATGAGCTAGTTATGTGCATTAACTGTCAAAAAAAGGAATTAATTATGCTAGGTGTAGAATCTAGAATGGGAACGAAGGAGATGATATTTTCATTTATTGTCTTCTGCCTTTGTCAGACCATGGATGGATTATTGGAAGCAATGTTTCTGAAGGATATTGTCAAGTTAGTAACTGTTCAGTAGGAAGATTGGTTGAAAGACATGCAGATGCTTTGCTTCGAGGAGAGAAGGCTCAAGAGGGAAATGAAAAGTGTTTTCAAGTATTTTGATGGTTGTTATGAGGAAGAAGCATTAGACTCATAGGCAAAAATTACAGAAAAGCATATTTAGACTTAATGTAAGAGGAAACTTCCTAATAACTGGAGTTTCCCTAAAGTGGAATCAGGTGCCATTTGAGGTAGCAGCTTCCCCTGAAGACAAGGTCTTTCAGAATAGGCTTAATGACTACTCCTTGGGGATGTTGCTTATGATATTATTGTCCTTGTGCTGATTGGAATAGAGGGCCTGGAAGACCTTTTCCAACTCTGAGATTCTTGATCTTCATTATTTCAATTACTTTTTGGTAATTAGAGATAATAGATTTAGGGAAGGATGTGTCCATTCTCCTACGAATTCATGACAGAAGTGTTCATATTTCTCTTCTCTCTACCTTTTGGTTTTATCTGTTACTGAGTGCATACTGTACAATTCTCTCCCTAGTCCCTATATAAGTTATGGATGAAGGCAGGTTTCAGATTTGTTTTAATGTAACACGAAATAACTTGAATTTTAAAATTCTTTTACTTTTAAGTATCTAAAATTGCCGTTGAGTGTTTTTGTTGGTAAATTCTTAAAATTGGCTTGGATCTTAATAATAATTACAGTGACCCTGTGCTTTAAGTCTTTAAAAAAAAAAACCTATAAAATAATCAAAATACCCAGTGAAAAGAAGTCTTAGGTTTTGAGTCAGAGGATTTGGACTCAAATCCTTAGCTTTGCCACTTAATATGGGACAATTTACTCTTTCTAGATAACTCTTACCTGGTTCCATTGTCTGTCAGTATCTATCATTCCAAGGTAGTAGCTTAGTTAAATTATTTTTAAAATAAAAGATGAGTGGATGGCCACTGCAGGCCTTTCAACTCTAAATTTATGAAATTGTGGAACTATGAATTCTGTGAGACAAGTAATGCAAATGATGGGTGTTATCCTGATTTCATAAATGAACAAGTTCAGGCTAAGGGTGTTAAAAGCGATTTCCCTATGATCACACAGTAAGTGTCAAAGTCTGGATACAAACCCAGCTGTCCTGATGTCAAGTACAGTACAAGTCCTTTTTGTACTATTTTATTCTGCCTTGACTAGTTTGGTTTTAAAAAAGCAGTTTAAGATGTTTGATCCATCATTTTAATAGTACAGAATCCATTCTGTTCGGTATCACATTTAAAATTAGACACTTAAAAAAAATTTTTTTTTAATTATCTGTATTGTAAATTACCTGGATAATTCAGCACAAAGAGCCCTGCCTACAAACCAAATTTCTAAAGCAGTGAGGTTTTTGATAACTAGAAAAACAGAGGTTTTTTTTCATTTGTGGGGAAGAGAAAAAGAAAGGGGGGGGGGGTAGAAAAAGACAAGGAGAGACAGAAAAACAATAATAAAACAGTAATAGGGACTTAGAGGATAATGGATATAAACAAAAATCTTGTTTGGATAGCCAAAAGTAGTAGAGGGTACCTATTTTTTGTGGGTTGGTGTTGTATAGTTTTATTTTTCTGAAATTTATTTATTCGTGAATTTTGGTAATGCTAATATAGATAATTATATCAACATAATTCAGTATTTGATTCCATTCAACAAAAATGTATTGAATAACTACTCTAAACTGAATATTATGCTAAGCACTGGAGGAGAAACAAAGAAGTGGTAATAGATTTACTGAGCAACTCCTATCTTCATTAATTTAGTCTTTCATAATACTTGACTGATCACTCAATTTCTTACCTCTGAGTCTTCTGGACAGAACTATACTTGGAATCAGCCTGTCTTTTTCTGTCCAGATCACCAAAATCAAATCTTTTTCTCCCCTTTTTTCCCCAAAAGGTCTTAAAATTTGCTCTTTGCTATGAAGTTTCCCTTTACCAACTGATGTAGATTTTGAATCCCCTGATCCTTTCCCATTTAAACAGAAAATACCAAGATGGCTACTGAGTAGGAGCAGAGCTCTTCTCCTAAATAGACAAAACCACGATCAAACGAGTGAAGGAGTTCCACAATAGGACACAGCACAGAAGGTAGGCAAAGTTAGGGAATTCCCACGCTAAAAGGGGGTGGAATTTCCCCCACCAAGGGGCGAGCTTACCACCCCTCCCCCACTTCACCTACCTTTCCAGAGTCCGAGCCAGCAGAGGACAAACTTCTAAGTTCTAGGAGGGAGGCTGACAGAGTTAAACACAGACTTACCCCGAAGAAGAATGACTCAGAACACTGGGAAACTGAGGAAACGTGGAGATAGAGGGTTGCGGAGCTTGGGGAGAGAGGGTGGTGCACAGCAAAAATGCCACAAAGAATAGTAAAAAGCCCTAGGGCTAAAACCTCTCCAGGGCTCAATATAGAGACCTCCCTACACTCCACACCCAGTCTTCTTCCAGTCAACCTCTAAGTTCTCAGGGGCTTAAGAACAGCAAGACTAGGGACCCCAGGAGATGGAGGAAACGTGGAGATAGGGCAGAGCTTGGGCAGAGAGGGGAGGCTCAAATCAAAATGCCACAGAGACCAGAAAAATAGCATGTATAGAATAAAATGCTCAAAATACAAAGAAAATTGATTTTATTAAAATTTAACAATCAAAATATTAAGTTCATAGACCCCTTGATTTGTGGGTCTTTGAACCCCAGTTTAAGAACTCCTAGATTAAGGAAGGGATTTGCCTAACAAATAGCCAGGAAGTGGTTCTTTGGTATTTTTCTCTCTCGGTTTTACTGTGTTGTTATATGTCCTTTAAAATACACTTCAATCTTTTCGTTGTATGCAAAAGAGGAAGACAGGAAGAGAAAGGATATTGAAGGGATTAACCTGTAATTTTCTTGTGGAGTCACCCCTTTTCTTCAGTGGATACGTAGTGCTCCAGACAATTCTTTGGAAGCACAGTTTGATTACTGTAGTCCAATTAAATCAAGGAAATTTTTGTGATAATTTCCTTCATAGGCAGAACTCCCAGGGGTTAGACTTTCAGTGATGAGTGACTTTCTGTGTGACAGAAGCTTATCAAATGCTAATATTCCTTCTAATGAAATGGACTTATCTATAACACCTGGGCTATTATGCCACTATTTTTCTCCTTTAATAGTGTGATAATTCCTATACTGAAAGAAGTTGTTTTTTCAGCCTTTTAATTAAGCTATAATTTAGTTCATTACATTTTTTTGAGATTAAAGAGATATAAAACTTCTTATCATGCTCATTCCCTCTGTATTTCTAAGCAGAAGTGCTGCTTCCCACATTGGGAATTTTAGACAGTTGAGTTTTATTTGAACAAAGAGAATTAATACCAGATAGGTTTCAATTCCATGTTTAAATACATTTTAAAGAATTATTAATGCTTCTGTGATAATAAAAGGACTGAGTAGAAATTGCTGTGTATCATGGAAGGGGAGACCAAAACATAGTAGTGACATTATTAGGAAGAAGAAAGAAAAAATATAAGAGATAGTATCTAGCCTGAAGATGTTTGTAACTCCTACAGAACTTTTTCTATTTGGTTTTTCTATTTTTCATATTCTTGAAATATTGTTTTTCCATCTGCATAATGAGGGAGTTGAGTGAGAAAGACCTCAAGGATATCTTTTAGTTCTAAATCTCTGATTCTGTAGTATAAATTTTCTCCAGCCTATATAGTTTTTACTCTTCCCCCCCACCCCCCATTTTCCCTTCACCTTACCCTCATCCCATATTTGGTAGCCTTCAGAGAGGAAAATTCTTGGTATATAGATCTTATCTCCTTTATTTAATACTCCTAAATGGAAGAAATGACTCTCCAGATGTTATATCTCCAATTGGGTTTAGGAATGACAGAGAATTATGACCCCTATTTTAAGAACTATGATATGTAAGAAAACTATCAGATATGAGAGACTAAATCATTCTGTTCATCCAGCTCAAAAATTATTCCTTTCTGATTAAAGGTTTTGTAAAATTGGAAGATCTAGTTGTTTCCCAAGCTATAAAATGAAGCCTTGGTCTCAAACAAGGTTTTAAAAGGTTTCCTTTGGGCAGTTATGTAACTCAGTGGATTGAGAGCCAGGCCTAAAGAGGGGAGATTCTGGGCTCAAATCTAGTCTCATATACTTCCTGACTATGTGACCCTGTGCAACTCACTTAACCCCCATTGCCTGGTCCTTACTACTCTTTTGCCTTGGAACCCATATGCGGTATTGATTCTAAAATGGAAGATAAGAATTGTTGGCATTTAAAAAAAAGAAATTGCAAATGAAAACAACATTGAGGTACCACCTCACACTTAGCAGATTGACCAATATAGCAGCAAAGGAAAGTGATAAATGTTGGAGGGAATGTGGCAAAATTGGGACACTAATACACTAGTGGTGGAGTTGTAAATTGGTCCAACCATTCTGGAGGGCAATTTGGAATGATGTGCAAAGGGCTTTAAAAGACTACCTACCCTTTGATCCATTCATACCACTGCTGGATTTCTACCCTAAAGAGATAATAAGGAAAAATACGTGTACAAAAATATTCAGAGCTTTGCTCTTTGTGGTGGCAAAAAATTAAAAAATGAAGAGATGTCCTTCGATTGGGGAATGGCTGAACAAATTGTGGTATCTGATGGTGATGGAATATATTGTGCTGAAAAGGATGATGACCTGGAGGAATCCCATGTGAACTGGAAAGACTTCCGGGAATTGAGGCAGAGTGAAAAGAGCACAACAAGGAGAACCTTATACACAGACTGATACACTGTGGCACAATCAAATGTAACGGACTTCTCTACCTGCAGCAATGCAATGATCTAGGATGATTCTGAGGGACTTATGAGAAAGAACATTATCTACATCCAGAGAAAGAACTGTGGGAGCAGAAACACAGAAGAAAAACATGGCATTGATCATGTGGTTCGTTGGGGATATGATTCAAGTTTTGATGTTAAAAGATCACTCCACTGCAAATATGAATAACATGGAAGTAAGTTTTGAACAATGATACATGTATAACCCAGTGGACCTACTTGTCAGCTCCAGAATGAGGAAGCAAAGGGGGGAGGGGAGAATCATGAATCATATAACTATGGAAAAATATTCTAAATAAATTTTTAAAATTAAAAAATAAAGAAATTACAAAGAACACTTTAGTGGCTTTTAACAGATCTATTATCATAATGCCAAACTGGAAATAATTCAAACAATAACAAAGGAGATGAGTAATAGGGTCATTACAATTCCTTCTGTTCACTTGCTATGAATACAACTCACAAGAAGCCCTACCATTTTCTTATTTTTAAATATTAGATTAAAAAGCTAATTTCTGTGATATTTTTCAATGCTTAAAAATAATAAACCATCTTCAAGAGATAAATTCAAGAAAACCTTTTTCATCACTATCATTTGAAATTGATTAATTCTAATAGGGGCAGAGCCAAGATAGTGGATTAGAGGCGTCCCAGCTGAATTCTCTCAACAGTCCCTTCCAAACAACTTTAAAATAATGCCTCATATTTCAGGGTGAGACATTTTTTTCTGACCTAAGAATATTTAGGAGGTTGTTAAGAGTAGTTTGTGATACCAGGGTAGAAGCCTTTCCCAAGTCTATGAGCTGCAAAAGCAATAGCAGTTTCAGGAACTATCAACACAGAAATTATTAAGATGCTGGACAACTGGTCAGAAAGAGATTACAGGGGACCCTGGTACTGTATTTTTCATATGAAGTTCTATTTCTCATATAGTTCCATGGTGGGGAGGATTTCTGGGGGCCTATCACAAGGGAGCAGTTCCAAGGCAATGAGAGTGCTAGTGATTGTGCTTTGGGATACCAGGGGTTCTTCCTGAGTAAAGCCCAGAATGCAGACCAGAAGAGCAGTGATGATGTCTATCCCAGGACCACACACCTTGGAAGCACCAAGAACTTGTAAACCCCCAGTGCTAACTCTGAAAAGAGGAACACAAAAAAGCCTGAGCAGAGCCAAGCATTAACAAAAAGTTCAAAGCAAAAAAATAGGCAGGAAAACATAAGCAAATGACAACAAAAAGTATAATTTGAGCATAAAAAACTACTACAACGCAGGGAAGGCCAAGATGTAGACTCAGAAGACAACAACTAAAAACACCTACAAATAAAGCCTCAAAAAATGCTAAATGGACCCAAGTCTAATAAGAATTTTTGAACAAATCATAAAAAAAGGGAAAGGCCCTACTCTTACAAAAATATTTATAGCAGCTCTTTTTGTAGTGGCAAAGAATTGAAAATTGAGGGGATGTCCATCAATTAGGGAATGGCTGAATAAATTGTGATATGTTAGTGATACTATTGTGCTAGAAGAAGTGATTAGATGATTTCAGAAAAAGCTGGAAAGAACCACATGAACTGATTCAGAGTGAAATGAACAGAATCTGAAGAACATTGTACATAGTAACAGCAACACTGCACAATGATCAACAGTGAAAACTTGACTACTCTCAGCAATGCAATAATCTGGGACAATCCTGAAAGACTTATAACACAAAATTCTATCTACCTCCAGAGAAAGAACTCTTGGATATAGATAGATGTGGATTAACCATAGTACCTTTCACATCAGTGTATTTTTAAATTTTATTTTGGGGTTTGGGTTTTGTATGAGTGTGCTCTTAAAACAACAGTCAATTTGGAAGTGTGTTTTGCATAATAAAACTATTTTTAAAAAATAAAGAAGAAGAAAAAGAATTTCTAGAAGAGGTAAAGAAAGAGATACTATTGGTAGATGAAAAATTGAGAAGTTTATGAGAGCAATACAAGAATATTATGAAAAGAGAATTAAGTTTTCATAAAGTTATATGTAGTTTTGATTTCTCCATCCAAAAACTGTCTATTCACATCTTTCGACTATTATCAATTGGGGAATGACTAATATTCTTATATATTTGACAAAGTTCTCTATTTTAGATGTGAAACCCTCTATCTGAGAAACTATAATCCCCCTAGACCCAGCTTAATCCTTTACTTTTCATCTTAGTCATTATTTGATCTAGAAATACCACTATTGGGTTTATTTCTTAAGATAGTCAGGGAAAAGAAAGAGAATCTATATATTAAAAATATTTATAGCAGTTCTCTTTGTGGTGGCAAAGAACTGGGAATTGAAGAGATTCCTATCAATTGGAGAATCACTAAACAAGTTGTGGCATACAGTTGTGGTGGAAGTTTACTTCATCTCTGTTCTTGGTGCTCTTCATTGGTTTACCAACATACTTAGATTAAATGTATTTATAATATAGGTGGCAGTCAGTCACGTAAGTCAACAGATATTTAGTATGCACCTACTATGTCCCAAGTCATTTGCCATGTACTATTTATGCTAAGTATTGGAGAAAAAAAAGGTAAAAGACAGGGCCTGCCCTCAAGGAGTTCACAATTGAATGGGGGTAGATAGTAAGCAAATGAAATATACAAACTATATATAGAGAGAATAAATATGAAATAATTAACAGCAGTTAATAAAATATTTAAAAATAAATAAATTAATTTAAAAAGTTAAGAATATTCAGAAGCTGAATGCAAATTGGGTTTCATTTGTCTAAGAACTCTTTCTACCAAAGCAGGTTAGCCCTTTCTCTTCAACTTGAGCCTTAGAGAGTTGCTTAGAGAATGGATATGTTAAAGGACTAGTCCAGAGTCATTCAACAAGTATATGTCAATAGATGGGACATAATTAAGATTTTTCTGGCATTCCTGCCTATATTTATAAATTTACCTAAAAACAAGTTATAGAAGGTTTTTTTTTTTCTCATAAAGTCAGTTCTTCCTCTAAAGACTGGAGCAATTTGACATCATTTGTCCCTGTTATTCTAGGAAGAATATAAATGCATTCTTTAAAAGTCCAAATTCTCTAGTTAGATGTCAATGGGGTGAGGGAGGGGAAAGCCAGAAGTTATAGTAAATAAATAAGCAAAAATATAAATGAGAGGCAAAATTAGAGAAAGAATGATGCCGCCTGCTTGAGTTTATTTGTGAGAGCTACCTTTTTGTGATCCTTTTCAGTGGCGAGTCTGTTTCTTAGCACAGTTGGATTTTAGGAAAACTATTTATTATATAGTCAAGCCCCAGTGAGGTTTACCTTGTAGGCAAAGCAATAAGGAGTTCTGAGCCTCAAACTCTTTAAGACATCAAAATTATAGCATGAATTGAAAAGGAAACAGAAATGCCATAAAGTATACCTTGCTTCCAGCAAACCAAATACAGCAAAATTTCACCCATCTGGAGTCAGAGAGAATAATTCATTCTGAGTGGCTTAATTTGGGGAATACCGGAGTACTTATCCCATTTAAGTATTTTTCCTTATTATCTATAGGGTACAAACACAATGGTGATATTGCTGGATCAAAGGGCGGGCAGGCTTTTAAAGCCATTTGGGCATAATTCCAAAATGCCTTCCAGAATGGTTGAATCAATTCACAACTCCACCAACAATCCAACATGTATTATTTTCCTTTATGTTATATTGGCTAATCTGCTAGGTGTGAGGTGGTACCTTAGAGTTCTTTTGATGTGCATTTCTCTAATCAGGAGGAATTTAGAACTCTTTTTCATTGTGATTATTGATAGTTTTTATTTCTTCATCTGAAAGCTGCCTATTCATATCCCTTGACCATTTTTCATTTGGGGAATGGCTTGATTTCTTGTATATTTGACTTAGTTCCTTATAAAGTTGAGAAATTAGACCTTTGTCAGAGATTTTTTGTTATAAATTTTCCCCCAGTTTGTGGCTTCCCTTCTAATTTTGGTTACATTGATTTTGTTTGTACAAAAACTTTTGAATTTAATATAATTGAAATTATTCATTTTACATCTTGTAATATTTTCTGTATCTTGTTTGAACTTAAATTCTTTCCTTTCCCATAGATTTGATAGGCATGCTATTCTATGTTCACCTAATTTACTGAATATACTTATTGGGACCCATACAATGATGGGACTAATATGGTTTATCTGGTGAGGAACCCTGTCCTCATAAAGCCTCAGGGGGCAGTAGAAGAGGGAATGATATTCTTGCTTCTTCCTTCCCATTTGGTCTGATGCTGAGGTTGGAGCTCTGGCTCCTGGGGAGGTAGATGAGGATAATTGAATGGTGAATTCAGCTTTCCCCCACTTAGGGGTAAGAGGCACTTCTAATCCCATTCACATTCTAGATGCGCTGTCTACCCAACTATCAGAAAGGAAGGAACATGGAGCACATTCAGACACTTAGCACAATTATCTTGTCTAGAAATGAAGGAAATGCATTTTGATTCCTGAACATTATTCTACCATTGGAAAAAAATTATTAGAGTTTCTCTTAAATTGGATGAGGAAGAATGAATAATTTTCATGCTAAAGAACAGTGTGTATCTTATGTAGCATCCCAAGCATATTCACATCTATGAAATATAGATGACTGTATGGCTACTGTGTCTCCAAGCATAAGGTTATACCAATGAGGCTTGTGAATGTAACCTTGAACTGGCCATGTGGCCCTTGGCTAAGACAAACTCATTAGCATGCTCGGAGTCAATTCCCCGGGAAAGCGCGGTTTGCAATCTACACGCCCAAAAGGTGTTCCCTCCACCTTGCCACCCAATCTTAATTGTCTATACTTTGTGATGTGGTTACTACGTCCTTGGGAGTACCGCCCAAGCAGGACATGAATAAATTCAGAGGCAATCCCATGAATTTCCTCTTGGCCTTTCTCCCTTCCATGGAGCTCCACTGGGCTCCTCTATCACTATGTCTCTCTCTTCTTGACCTTCTCCTTCCCCGAGGCTGGAACCATCTCGGCCTGCATTCTCTATCTTAATCTCCTCAACCACCTTGTATTCCATTATCCTCATTTTCCTCCTTAAGGAAAATCATAGGGGTTGCCTGCCCTATCCAATCACTGATTTGTCCGTGTCTTTCATTCTCCACCCTGGTTCTCGGTTCCTACCTCTCCTCGGGTCCCATCACAAAGGTGAGCCCCTTCCCTTGTGGGACCCTGCTGGTCAGGGAAGTCCATTAAGGAAAACCCCACACTTGGCACCCCGGATTTGGGAGCGAAATTCCTTTGTCCCAGGCATTCAAGCACGTGCAACCTGAGGAGCGATCACTGAGGTACGGAATCACAAAGGCGTGACCTTGCAGGTGGCCTCTGAAGGTGAGAAACGTCTTTTATTTCAATTTCTTATTTTAGAAATTATCTAGAACCACGGGTCCATAAGCCTCATCATATACTAGTCACCTTAGACGGTTAATGTCTCTGATTGAACAGAAAGGTATTGAGATCTCTGAAGCATTGCTTAAATAGGCACTGAAGCAAAATCTGAATTCCCAGCAAGGGGAGTTCCCAAAGTGCAGCTATGAGATCTGATGGGTAAAAGAAAGAAAAAACGAGGCAGTATCAGAAAGAAAGACAAAATATCACAAGTCAGTTGGAATACTTGGGAAACTACAAGGATGGCCTTGACGGCACAACCTGTGCAGATTTTAGGCATCACGGGTGCTGGAAAGCCAAGCCTCAGTCTAACCCTAATTCTCAGAATGAGGAAGGTCCCTCCACCTGTGGAGGAAAAAGCCTCTGCTCAAACCTATCTCTTAGGGCAGATGGCCGAGAGAGCGCCATGGGCAAGTCTAACACTTTCTCCTAATCTTTTCACTATGAAGGATACCATTCTAAAAAGCTGGGAAGCCATAACGTTCAATGCGTTTGGCTCACAGCTCCCTCCTCTACCTTTTAAAATGTGGGAAATTAGGCAAAGGGCGTTCAACGCAAAGCCATTTCAACATCCCGATCATAAGGTAGAAGGATCTTTCCAAATGCAAGAGGAAGTCTCTTCCTCGGAAGCTTTCAGTCTTCTTCAGCCACCTTCATCCTTTAAGGCTTCTTATCTTGTGCAGCCCGCCCCCTCCCCCGCAGAACTCTGCAAGCCAAAAGGGCAATAAGGAGGCCACAGAGAGCCCCCTGCAAAGGAGAAGCAGGATTTCTAGATTGTGCCATAGCATGCAAAAACATGGGAAGCTCGCAGCATTACAGAGCTGATCAAAACTCTTTAGCAACAAATTTTACACCAGATAATTGGAAATTAAGAAAAATATTACCTGCTGCTAAGAGCACATGGATTCTGATTACAATGCTACATTAAACAAGGAGGATTGACTTATCTTTCAGTCTTTTGCTCTTCCTTTCACTAAAGATACTAACAATATACTTAACTCTCTTCCTTTGACTGACTGATCTATCCTTGCTATCTCTCCCCTGTCTGTTGCTGCAGAAACAGACAGAAATATTCTTTGTCAACCTCTGCCTCCACCCATGCTTAATGTAGTATTATGATCATTTAAATTTATAGAAATAAGCAGGTAGAAATGTTTCTTCTACAAAACTTAGAAATGATTCCAATAGTACAGACGGAAGTTTAATTCAGCCTCTGGCCATTGAAATCCTGACTCCTATAGAAATTCAAAGCAGAGTATTAAGCTTCCAGCTAAAGCATACGGGGCTAGATAAGACTAACACAGACGAGTCCTAGAACCAAACCATTCTTATCAATTAAATATAAGTTCATGGCAAGACATTTCTTGACTTAAACATTGCTTATTGCAAAAGTGAGGCAAGAAAAAAGCCAAACATCATAACTCTGTGCCATAACACGGTCATCTACCAGAAGTTACCTGGCACAGGTGAATGGTGAAAGCTTAATGAGCAAAGCTTAAACTTAGAGCAAACCTTTCATCACTTTGGGCTACTAGCGTAAGGTTAAAGTGCTGTGAGGAGACGATCCCTCACATAAGGACCATAAGATCGTATCAAAGCATGAAAACTATTCCTTAAGAACCAAAAGGAAGACCAGTTTAAAAAAAGCAGAGTACGTGTTTGCCCTAACTAGGAAGCAAACAGACATTTTGCTCTCATGAGGACAAACGGAGCAAAAAGACTTTCTTATCAGCAAACCTCTCCACCAGTTTAGCATTTCTAAAAGGAACAGGCCTTTTGAAGCAGCACCAGAGAATACAGGAGGAATATTATTTAAATGTAAAGGTATAAACCTGTCTTTCAAACAGATCTTTGCTAAAAGATGGTATGATTATGAAGCAAAATTTAAAAAATTAAATTGTCTTAATTTGGATTGGACATGGCAAAATTACATAAGAAGGTCCAATTGTATTTCTTATAAGGCAAAGTTTTAAAGTTAAAAAGTCAGAGAAAGACTTTTGTCATATGCTACAGGAGATATTTTATCTGTAATATTTTAAAAGGAATTATTGTATAACTGTAGGCCAAAAACCAAGGTATAAACACAAATTTATCAAGGTTTTCAGAGGTAAAATCCTCATGGACTCTTGCAACCATGTGACTCACTACCAAAACTATTTGGATCTGGAAAGGAAACTTAATTCAGCAGTTTCATAAATTGATCCTGCCATATAGAAGGCAATGCACCTACACCTCAGGTTACAAGTTTTTATGTCAAGTATTGAATATTTTTAATTGACCAACATCAATTGGCATATGCTTTAGAAAACTTTCAAATATATTCCAATTTTAAATATGTAGAAATCATTAAAAATTTTTAAACAGGACATAAGGTCAACAAGGATAAAAATTAGCAGCCATTATTTAAAAACCTGTATAAAGTCAAAAAATTGTATGTAAAGCACATCACTGCCACTTTATCCAAAAAGCAAATTAATTAAAATTACTCAATATCAAAATAATATAGCATCAATTCTAAATATGAGACACATTCTCAGCATTGCAAGGCATCAGAGTAAATACAGTGCTGATAGGATTCAAATTGTTAATCAGTAATAAATTATTAAGGTTATTAATTAATTTGATTAACCAGTAACAGTGACCTATGTGTGGTTTAGAATGGGCAAAACTACCACTTATTCAAATTGCAAATATCAATCCTAATCATTACTGCAGTATAAAACCAATTACTAGTGTACAAGCTCAAATATTACTTGCACTAGGTGGTCCATTTTGGCAACAGAATCTTGTAAACATCTTAGGTAAAATTGATAATTCCATTCATATTATCAAAATCTTTTCAGTCATGAATTTAAATTTGACAGTTTAAAAATAAAAATATCACAGCAATTACTATGCTTACATTTACTGCATCTATTTAGGGTATAATGCTTTTATGAGTATTGGTTCAAAACGTGAAAATTAAACATCTACATAGACCTCATTGCAAAGCCAAGGTGAAATCACTATCAAAGGCAAATGGCCTTGAGGACACTGCTTTGAGCAGACACAGATCACTTGCACTCTCTGACACATCAGAGTGCCAAGTCCAGTATTCCTCAATATTTTATTCACACAAGTGAAATTAGCTACCAGTGCAAAATCCTGTGAATGTTATCATGTCACTCATGCACTTCAGACAGGTGTCCAAACTAAACATTGTGGACTAAGGGAAGCATTACTACATGCCCCTATGGTATAAAAATCTAAAAGCTAATGTGATGGGAGATAATCACTCTCCTGATGTATAGGATTAATCTCAAAATGGTAAAGTATGCAAAGTTATTACAGATCTTTTAAATAATTGGGCATATCTAACTATTCCAAAACAATTGTGGAGTAACAGTGCTTGTAACAGCAAAACATGGGCTGACTGGGATAATCTATGGCCTAAATGCAAGCAATTTCAAAAGGGCTCAAAAGAATTGATAAGCCCCAAACTCCAAACAGAAGGAGATATTTTCAGCCACTTTCTAATTTAACAAGACCCAACAAGCTTTCTTTTGGGGTCGAGATTTCTGTTTATTTTCTCAGATACCAGAAGTCCGTGGAAGAAAACTAAAATGATCCAGCTGAAAGACAGTCTGCCCAGAAAGTCAATGCAGATGTGCCTGGCACCATCCACAACATGGCACCGATGCCAGACAACAGGAAAAGCAGCCAATGAACTGGGAAAAACCATCACTGCCCTATAGGCAGGTCTAATGCAATATCCACACAAATGTACTTGTATGAAAGACAATACCTAGAGAAAAATAACATTGTTACTCACAAGCATTCTATTATGCTAGTATATGGGTATTTGTTGTAAGATCTAAGTTTATCATGTACCTGAAAACTTACCCTTTGAAGTATTTGTACAATATGTAACATGCAATTATTTTAGTGGAATTGTTCCATGTTACCCAAATTTGATCAAATGAAAATCATACTATTGAAATATTGAAACAGTACAGTGAATACTGTCCAATTGTAACAAATTGTTGCTATCATCCAAAATGTATGTATAATATTTATCTTATAGGGTTCATTTTAAATTTGTAAGAACGAATTAGGTCTTCATTAGAATCAATCTTATTCAATACGTTATTGGAAAAGGCATTGAAGCTTTTAAAAAGAAAAACGGGGTGGAAATGGTATTACTAACCATCTATCTCTCCTACACCCCAGAAGGAATATAAGCTAATATTATTAAATCACAATTCTCATGTAATGACAAACGTTGCATTGTATGTTGTACATGGATTGGGCTGAATATTGCCAGGAGATTAAGACTGTCAGGGACCCAACAGGATGATAATTTTGGGTCGAGGTTTTGTTTGTATGTTTACAGAGAATGAAAACACCTGGTCACCCACCAAGCACCTCATGCCATGAGGCACAGGACCAGGAAGAGAAGCAGACGAGTACCATCTATGATGCCAGCTGATTGCATACCAAGCAAGCGGCAAGAAACCATTATTGGTGACTATAAAAACCAAACACTGACATTATACTACTTTTAATGACATTCACTATTCTACTGAAGGACAATTATCATGCTGACATCCATTGGTCTTTTATAACTAAACCAATATCAAGCATGTCAACTTGTATGGACTAAACCCCACTCATATATTTATGACGTCAGATGGATCCCACACTCCAAAGACTTTGTCATGGGATCAACATCGAAACAGCTACAATTGTTCAAACACTAATGTATATCTTTCATTTTGGATATCTGTTATATATGTCAAAAGGAAATTTATTTTGTATGCATTGTAGAACTCCTTGTATTGTAAAAAATTGATCTATCAACAAGGGTATAGACTTTGGTATGAATCTCCAAAGGAAAGGAGATAGAAAATTTTTCATTCATAACACAAACCTAGCAACCCTGACTACAAAAATTATGTTCTATGCAGGAGATGCAGAATAGGAATGTTTAATGCACAGATGGTCCTGATGTCACTCTTAAAAAAGGGATGAGATATCAGGCAAAATGCACTTTAGAAATTTTTAATTAGGAACCAATGTTATTGAAAATTGATCATCTACATCCATGTGTAGGTTATATTCCTGACAAAATCTATGTAGACATTATGTGCCAACTGCCATTGCTGTAGTTAAATGATAACATCATTGTTGATCACTACTCCTGAAACCCCATCTTAATGGAAACTCTTTCTTGCTCTCTAACACCAGTCCCAGAATTCAGACGGCCGCTGGATTCGGGGTATATTAACTTCCACTTCAGATACCGGAAGACGTTCTGGTACATGGAAGTAAAGCCTAGGTTGGACAATCTCTGTGGACGCGCAGTTGTTGAACCTCCTAGATGGAATAGGTTATTACATACATACATGGAGCAAGGGCAAAGTATACACTAAGTTTCTCTTTTTTGGAGTATGTATTGAAAATAGGAAAAATTTTGGCACTAATAAGCTTGTAGAAAAAGCACATTGAATATTATTCATTTACAACTAGGAAAAATAAGTTACATCAAACTCTGTATGATCAAGTAACTGTAGAAATTGCTTCTACATAGAAAGCAACTCAAGCTTCTATCACTCCAAACATTGGTTTGGTGGAATGAATTTTGCAAACATTGGTTATGTTATATTCTGGGTTATTATATTGATTAATTCATTTATAGCAGAGATTTAAATAAGGCTCATATAAGAAATATGCAGCCAGAATGTACAAAGTCATTTCATTAGCTTCATTTTTATTATGTCTTCAACAAATCAAAATGTTATATTTATGGCAAAATTGATATTTGTATTAATGTTTGCACTACTGTTTGAAAAATGTAAAAGATGCTAATATCTTTGGTATGCTATTCAAAAAAAAAAGGGGGATAAGACAGAAAGTATTTTTAAGAACATTTTTATATCATTTTAATCCTATTGAGCAATTTTGATTTGATGCTCTCACTTTATTTTCTCTGAATATTTTGATTATACTATGTTGTTTTCATTTTTCTCTTATATTTTGAAAAATATTTCAAGTACTTTTAACACTCTAATCCTGAGCAATGAAGGTGCCAATATTTCTCTTGAAATGTACCCAACAGAATCAGATTACAAGAACGTGACAGCAATTGTTAAAGTTGCAGGTGACTATACTGGGAAACCATCACTGATTGCATAAAAAGGGAATGCAAAGGACACCTCAATGGGCCAGACAGCCAAAGCCACACACACAGGCATATATTCCATAAAAGATGGATATATGTGGGCTGCTGAGGTTGGAGGTACTGGGACACGGTGCTTGACACCCTCATTCACAGGTGGCTCGGGTATCAAAATCCAACCATATTGCCATGTGGCAGGCATCTAGGCGGGTGTATCCCTAAAATGCATAATCAGTACAAGGGAGAAAAAGGAAATTCCCCTTCATATCCAGATGCAGTCATCTTTTATCTTGCTACAAAAGCACTGGCAACTTCTTGTAATCCTAACTGTGTGTGGGCAATAATCTAATGCACCCGTCCTATGTTCTATGGGACTACTACCTCAATAATTCAGGACAATCAGAGTGAAAACTATTTTCTCATTACTTTTGTCATTATTTTTAATCGTTTATGAAAATTTTTATCTTTGATTTTGATTGTTTAGTATTAAGAACACATTTTATCTTTGCAATAATCTTTATGAGCAAAGAGGAAGATTTTATTATTGTTGATAATCACACTTACTTTTTTCAGCCAAGGCTTTGGCAATATATTTTGAATATCTATTTTTAATCACTTGAAGCATCAATTGGTGATGCTACATGATTTTTATATTTTTGATTTTGATCACATTTCTATATTAATCACCTTTTATAAAAAAAAAAAAAAGGGGGGATATGTAGCATCCCAAGCATATTCACATCTATGAAATATAGATGACTGTATGGCTACTGTGTCTCCAAGCATAAGGTTATACCAATGAGGCTTGTGAATGTAACCTTGAACTGGCCATGTGGCCCTTGGCTAAGACAAACTCATTAGCATGCTCGGAGTCAATTCCCCGGGAAAGCGCGGTTTGCAATCTACACGCCCAAAAGGTGTTCCCTCCACCTTGCCACCCAATCTTAATTGTCTATACTTTGTGATGTGGTTACTACGTCCTTGGGAGTACCGCCCAAGCAGGACATGAATAAATTCAGAGGCAATCCCATGAATTTCCTCTTGGCCTTTCTCCCTTCCATGGAGCTCCACTGGGCTCCTCTATCACTATGTCTCTCTCTTCTTGACCTTCTCCTTCCCCGAGGCTGGAACCATCTCGGCCTGCATTCTCTATCTTAATCTCCTCAACCACCTTGTATTCCATTATCCTCATTTTCCTCCTTAAGGAAAATCATAGGGGTTGCCTGCCCTATCCAATCACTGATTTGTCCGTGTCTTTCATTCTCCACCCTGGTTCTCGGTTCCTACCTCTCCTCGGGTCCCATCACAAAGGTGAGCCCCTTCCCTTGTGGGACCCTGCTGGTCAGGGAAGTCCATTAAGGAAAACCCCACATCTTATTCTCCTTCTAAGTTTAAGTTCTATATAGGGGCCATTTTAAAACTCAAGTTTTCCTTGTATCATTTCCAATATCACTTTTATGGGAGGTTTTAAATGAAATTTATTAATCCAGAATAAAAAGCAAAAAATATCATAGAATTTGTGCTTGTTCCTTCCTAGAGTCATGTTTTTAGAGGACCATTTAAAACTTCCTCCAAGAATTTGATGAAAGAAATCAGCTTCAATACTGCAAGTATTAATATGCAGGATAGTTTTGTGTCTTCATTGCCTAGGAGTCCTGGCTGCTTAGAAAATAATGGGTGCTTTCGACCATGTATGTACTGACTGAAATGTTTAGAGTGGCTTCTATAATTTCCCATAGAGCAGTCTTTCTGTTTTCTACTACTGTAATGAAGGAGAAGAGATGGGGGGGGGGGTAGAAAGAGGGAATAGGGGTGAGAGTGAAAAGATTGTTCTATTTGTTCTTCTCCTCCCTTACTTATGGGGGGGGGGGAGATAAGCCAGGTCCTGTCCCCTTGAAAAGGGAGGATATCTCCACAGAGAAAATTTCTGGGAGATGGAGGGCAGGAGACTAGAGTGTGATTGCCTCAGTGAGATAGCAGGATACCTCTCTCAGTGGAGGCCAGGGTTCCCGAGGTCAAATCTGTCCTTGAGAGGAAAGATGATTTCTTATGCCTCTGCTTCTCCCAGGAACATTAGCTGTCAGCCCCTTTCAGGGTCTTAGTAGTCAACTGCCAAGGAAAGATGTCAGTTCCTTTGGTCAGGCAATCTTGAATCACTGGGGAGAGGTGTGACCCTCCCAAATCTTCAATCCCCTTAACTATGTTGTTTAGAGACAGGCCCAAACCCAAATCCTAAATGTCAAATAATTTATTGAGGTTCAAGTAGGAAGGGGATGGCAGGGAGGTCAGACAGGAAAGTAGGTAAAAAGGGAAGTCCTATAAACTTTCCCCTCTTGCATGTTGCCCCCCCCAACCCCCCCAGTCTGGAGTTCACAGGCTTCTCAGCCTTGACCTCTCATTTTGCCAACTGCTTTCTTGCCCCTACTTTCAACTATCTAGACCTTGAAAGTATGAGTCCAGGGACAGGTAAGGGAGAGAGAGAAAGAAAGAGAAATCCTAGGGAAAGGGTCTGTGGATGACCCTCTTCAAGAGTCCCAATCCACAATCCCACTTGAGGACTTTTGACTGCTGCCCCTGAGAGTATTCAGGGCTGCAGAAGGGATAGTACATCTCCAAAGAAAAAGGCTTCTTCTCAGCTTCAGGGAATTCACCTTTCCTCTAACTTCCCCAAGCTAGGAGTGAGTTGCCAGTTGGATCTTCAAGCTTCTGATTCTCCCTTAGAATTCTCAGTTTTTTTCTTTGTCCCTCCTCCACTCTCTCTTCAGCTGGTCTCTTCCAGAGACTGCTTTCTACTCAATGTAGAATGTCTCTTCTCTTATCTTACACTACATCATTCCATGTAACATAAAAAAAATATTTCTTCCTATCAACATGTCGATGAATGTCTTGTCCCCTCTTGATGGAAGAAATGAAGTAAAGAATGGTATATTTCAATCTGCATTTGGACCCGATCCACTCCTTCTATGGGGATGGATCTCCTTTTTAATCATGAGTGCCTTGGAGATGTCCCAGATTCTTGCTTTACTGATAATAGTTGTCATTCACATTTCCTGTGAACAATATTCTCCTGGTTCTGTTCACATTGATTTGCATTTCTTCATATAAATCTTTCCAGGGTTTTTTTCTTAATGATTATCTTGAGTATAATTTCTAATGACACAGTAATATTCCATTTCAATCATATACCACAACTTGTTCAGCCATTTCCCAATTGATGAACATCCCTTCAATTTTCAGTTCTTTGCCACCACGAAAAAAGAGATGCTATTAATATTTTAGAACATATATGATCTTTTCCCTTCTCCTTGATCATCTTAGGAAAGGAGCCCAATAATGGCTTTGCTGGGTCAAAATATATACATAGTTTTATATATCTTTGAGTATAATTTTGGATTACTCTCCAAAATGGTTGATCAGTTCACAGTTTTACCAGCAATGTATTGGTGTCCCTATGTTTTCCGCATCCCCTCAAACATTGGTAATTTTGCCCTTTTATCATTTTAGCCAGTCTGATATTGTAAGATATCTGAGAGCTGTTTTGATTTGCATTTCTCTAACCAATAATAATTCATTTTCAGTTATGTAGATTTGATTTCTTTATCCAAAAACTGCCTATTTGTATATTTTGACCATTTGTCATTTGGGGATTGGCTCATATTCTTATATATTTGGCAGAGTTTGATCAGAAAGAGAGAATGAGAACTTTGTCAAATATATATAGAGATAAGTTGTATATAAGATATGTAGATATATCTGATAATGTCTATAAAATCCCCCCAACTTACTGCTTTTCTTATAATCTTGGCTGCCTTAGTTTTATTTGTACAATTTTTTCCCAATTTAATGTATTCAAAATTATCCATTTTACATTTCACAATCTTTTCTAACTCCTTATTTGCCTATCCATAAATCTGGTAGATAATAATATTACAACTAATTATATGCCAATAAATTTAATAATATAAGTGAAATGGATGAAAACTTACAAAAATATAAATTACCTTCCCTAAAAATTGAACATTTAAATAAGCCTATTTTAGATAAAGAAATTAAACAAGCTATAAAAATTTTCCTAAGAAAAAAGCAAAATAACTCCCAATAATTTTTGTAAAATAAATATACATATACATATACATACATATACATATGTATATATATTTATATATATATACACACACATATATGCCTTTATTGTTCAGTCATTTCAGGTATGTCTGACTCTCAGGGTTTTCTTTCCAAAGATACTAGAATGGTTTGCCATTTTATTTTTCAGCTCATTTTACAGATGAGGAAACTGAGGCAAACAGCATTAAGTGAATACATACATACATACATATACTTACACACATACATGCATATAGGCACATGCATTTGCCTAAAGCTGTGATTCAGTGGATAGAGGGTTGAACCTGGAGTGAGAAAGACCTGACTCCAAATCTGGCCTTAGTCATTTAGTAACTGTATTGCCCCCCCCCCCAACCCCCAGAAGTCCCTTAACATATTCTTGCTTCAATTTCTTCAGATAAAATAGCAATAATAATAGCATATCCCTCCCAGGCTTGTTGTGAGAATCAAATAAGATTAAAAAAAGGTTCTTTCCACCTTTTGATACTTATAGAAACCTAGCTCCCTATAGAAGAAACTTCATTCCTTTCTTTTTAAATTTTCTTTTTCTTCTAAAATTTATTCTTTTCTTTGTTACATTTAAATAACCTGTTAACCTCCTCCCACTTCCCCATTTCCCCATTAGAGAAGGCATCATTTGACAAAAGATGTATGTATATTAAAAACTATGTCCTGCTTATTTCTATATATCAGTTCTTTTGTTGGAGGTGGACATACACAAGTCATTCTTCAAATGATATTTCTGTTGCTTGTAACATTCTCTTGGTTCTTCTTGTTTTGATCTTCATAATTTCCAATACTTTTCTCACATTTTTCCAAAATTAACTTGCTTGTCATTTCTTATGGAATTGTAGCATTCCATCATAATCCTGGCCACCTGCAAACTTAGGTGATCTTCTTCCATGCTCTCTCAACAAAATGGGTCAAGAGGGAAAGTCTGTGTAGCTCTTGCTCTTCATTACTACCTTGAGACTGTGACCATTCAGCATCCTGTCCTGTTTGGATGTTCTGTGTAATTAGAATTTGTACCCCTTGAACTACATTTCCCAGCATTCCTCTTTTGTCCTCATATTGCATCCTTATGTTTTGCAGATAAAAGTTTCTGTAACTCCTCCCTCTCCCTCTCTTCTCCAGCTTTCTCAGTCTAGGAAGCTGCTCTTTACTCACAGTTTTTACTTTCTTCTACTTCAAGTGATTATTAATAAATCTTATAAAATATAATCTCTCTGGAAAATTATAGAAAAAAGAAGCAACATCCTTGGGTGATGGACCTCCTCACATGGTATACACTGATAATCCTTTTATGAACTAAGCCAATTGAGAAGCAGTCCCTGTCTTCAATGAGCTTACAATCTAAAGGGAATGTCACTGTAGAGTCTAGTATGGACCCTCTTTCTTGGGTTGTGCTAACTTTGAAGTTTTAGTTCTTATTATGATTCTGGGAAATAAAAGAGCATAACCCAAGAAATGCAGATACTGACACCTACAGCAATTGAAACTTGTCCATGGTTCCCAGGGGTACTTCCATAGGTCCATATATTTATTTACTTGCTGAAAGAAAAGGATTCCATGCTTTGGTTAACTGAAAAAAAGAAAATGAAGAAATTAATTTTGCCTGAGTTAAGAAGGAACTAGTCTTTTGTCATAACATGTAAATTAGTTCCCTTGGCTCTCAGGACTGATAATGGAACTCTGTGAGTGACAAGTTGAAATTTGAAGTTGGTCAAGGATGTCTTCTGGCAAAACTAAATATATTTTATTGAAGCATTATGATAAAACAAAGAGCACTGAACTTGGAGATAGCTCTGACTTTTGCTATCTATGTGATTTTGAGCAAGTCACAGTCTCTCTAAGCTTTGGTTTCCTCATCTGGAGAAGGAAGGTAAAAGAAAGGAAAGACAAGGCAAAGGAAATGGCAAAAAGAAGATTTGACAACTTCTTCAGAGTGTTATTGCAAGAAGAATGCTTCATAAATCTTAAAGCCCTACATAAATATAAGCGATTATTTATTATTATTATTATTATTACTATTTCCTTTGAGATTTTATCCCTTGACAGTCTCTGGGCTCAGTCTCTCCTTTCTGAAACATGGACAAGAGGCTTATTATAGGACTTTGCATACCTGAGTGGAAACACTGATAGTCATGGAAGTTTCAAAGTTTTTTAAGAGTAAACCATTGAACTAGAAAATAGATCCAAGCTAGAGCTAAAAAACAAGGTTCAATGGTCTTATTCTGGATCTTCAGAAACAAACAGAATTTGCCTCTAATGTAACAAAGTTAATTGGTAAGAGACAAAACACCACCAGAACACACACAAAATAACTGAAGTAAACAATAATCTTAGCTATTAGCTGATTAAATAACTGTTAATGAAAATCACAATCACAGGGTGAATAAAATAATAAGGAAAATTCCTTGTAATACCTAGCAAGATGTCTTTGTCAAGGGAAGTTTGCACATGCCTTTAACATCCTGGAATGTATGCAAATGTTCCTAAGAATGTAGGTTTTATGATATTTCATTTAGCTACAGAATGATCTTGGTTGTCTTTATATCAGTATGTAAGGAAAAGGTGGCTACATAATCTGCCTTAAGAAAGGAGAGGATACCCTACCTCAAGGCAGATGAATGTCTAACTTCAGGGGGTATGAAGATATGGTTTGGCTGACTCCTCCTTCTAAGGTGAATTTATGTAATCTGGATCTCTTGCATAAAGTATAAATACTTGTCAGCTGAAAAACTCAGTGTCTCAGACCATGCTGGTGTGTCTGTAGATCCTGATTCTGTGACTTCAAAACTTGCAATAAAATCAGTTTTGATCAGATCTTTGTCCAATATTTTTCTTTTTCATCATCAAAGGTGATCAATTCACGAAACTTGCCAGGTTCTTTAATAAGTTATTCCTCAATCAGTCTGAGTACTCCATGCAACATTTCATTGTGCCTACTCTATTCTGTCCCTTACCTTGAAAGAGATATCCTTATGAAGAAATAACATCCATCAGAATCTTCCCTCTGAATGTCTGGAACAATCAAGTCAGTTAACCTCTATGTTGTCATTGAATCATATGGGTCTTTAGTTGATCATCCACCTTTAGAAAGGGCTTAATATAAGATGGTGATGACAGAAATGGATCTATATTATTTTAGACTTCAAAGAAAATTCCACAATTTTATTCAGTAATCAATTCTAATTCGTACCATGAAGACATATTTCTTTATGGTGTCAATCAATTGGAGAATGATTGGGGCAAATTATGATATATTTATGAAATTGAATACTATTATACCCTAAGAAATAACAAAAGAAACAGTTTCAGAGAAATCTGGAACTGATACAAAGGGAAGTGGGCAAAATTAGAAGAACAATTTATACTATAAGATTATAAAAGTGATCATTTTTGAAAGATTTAATGACTAATCAGGTTCTAGAGGACTTATGATAAATGCTACACATCTCCTGATAGAGAAGTAATAGACTATATATGTAGAATAAAACACGCATTTTAGGATATAGCCAATGTGGGAATTTGTTTTGCTTGACTAGGCATATTTATTACAAGTATTCAGTTTTTCTTTTTCTTTTTTTCCTGTGTGTGTAGGAAGATGGGGTAGGAAGGAGAAACAATAAATTCTTTTTAATTTTAAAAATAAAATTTAATTTAAAAAGTCATATTCTCTTAAATCCTCCATGCTTTAATCGATGACCATTTCTTCTTTTTGGGAAATAGAAAATATTTGGTTACTGCCTTCTATAAAACACTTTCATTGCTACTGTTCTTAAGTAACCTAGCCATCTCTTCTCCCAAATGAGTGAGTACAGGTCCTCTAACTAACCTTCATCTTTTTACATCTGACCACTTTAATTTACTATAATTATTTAGAATTCAGTCTTTCCTTAAAAATGCTCTAACTGACCTTCCTGTTGTCTACCCACTCGGTATTGTAAAAATTAAAAATAAATCTCAATAATAAAATATTATATTTTAAGAGATTTATTAATGATCATTAGAAATAAAGGAATAAAAGGGATACAAAATAAAAATCATGTGCCCATGGCTAATTAGCCTGTTCAGCACCTCCTCCCCCTCCTTACCATCTTTGCCATGAAGCCAAAGAGTGGCCAGGATCCTCCACATCACTGCCTGATATCCCCTGTCTACAGGAAATATGGGACAACAGGAAGTCAGTAGGCTCCTGGGAAATGTAGTTTTTTAGAGTAACAGATTTTCAATTATACAGTATCAACAGCAAAAAAAATGCGTATACTCTGTGTGCCATAATCACAACTATGTGGACAATAAAACTGAAAAGATGATGCAAAACCTTTTAATTTTAAAACAACTGTGCCATTGTCAAATTTGTTACATTTATATATTTACATCACTGTCCCTTTTTCAGCAATGTAGAAACTATTCAGCAATGCTATAAATGAAGTAAACTAAGAGGCTTACAAATGATGACCTTTCCTTGGTGTATGCATACTACTTGAAAGCCTCCTAGTCATAGCCCTACCCTTGTTATTCTGAGAAATGGCTTTCCTGGAAGTGAATTCCCTATATCACCTAGGTAGTACCCCAACAGGGGCTAGTGATCCAGAATCTCTTCTGTTATGTCACATATCTTGGGGTTATTCCTTTTCCCTATGATTGATTTCAGGGTACATTTAGAATTGCTTGTCTTTAGTACCAAAATAACTAGTTGTAACTGTAACCATAACTCAAGTCTTTGATGGAAATGCCAAGCAAAGAGGGCCTTGAAGTTAAGGTGCTACTGATATATTGGTATCAAAGCATCGTTGATTCATTGATAAATCCCCTTTGAGGACAGCCCATTTCCCAGATCATTGACTGCATCCCCTGTAATAGAATTGAAAGCCTTCTTACAATCAAAATCAATGGTTTCTAAAACAGAAGGAAGTAGCATTACTGAAGAATAATATGCATAATTCATATTTGCCTTTTTTTGGGAAATGTCTCATTCTCTCCAAAGAAATGTCAGTTAAATTTAATGTTTTAGTTGGTGAATAGTCAGAAGATTCAAATTACAGCAAGAAGAGAAGTATTCTGTTTTTATTTTCCCTGACATATCATCAATTAAACTTAGTTTCTTATATTTCATCAATTTAGCGGAATCTGATTTAAGGAATATTTTCAAACTAAAAGAATGTCTTACTAAGTTGACATTATATAAAATTTATAGTAGTGATATTCCCAAATCTGAATGTAATGTTTCCTACTGGAATGTGAAATTATTATTTCAGATGAGTTGAATGTGAATTGCTTCTGACCTTTCAAATATAATAGGTATCTATATTAAAATCTAACTTCAGTTGTCAATGTATAAGTCAATGTGACAATACATTCTGAAAAAGAATTATCTTCTTGATTTTTCTCAAGTCTGAGAAATTCCAAGGGATTTTCATTTACTTTCAAAAGTAGGAGCTATACTTCTATTTTTTGCCTTGAGCTTTATTTTGTAACTATATTTGAATCTGTATTCTCTTAATTTCTAAAATTCAATCAGGCAAAAAAGACAATTCATTTATCTAAATCTTGTTAACGAAGTAATAAAAATAATAAATTCAGGCTTGAAAGTAATCTCAGCATTCACACTTATAATGGTAGCTTATAATGTTGTAGACATTGAAAATCCAACTCATTCTCTGATTTTCTTATTGATCACCTTTCCAAGAATTCTGTGTTCTTTTCAAAACTTACAGATCAAATAGGAAATGTTCTAGAATGAAAAGGAATAGTTATACCCACTCCCTCCCAATAAAAACACATTGGATTTTACCACTTTTATCTTAGTACACAGTAATAGAATCTTAGAATGTTAGAGCAGGAGTGGGGGGAATGGCCTTAGAGATAAAACCTCAAAGATAGCATTTCATGGAAATCTGGCATTCTGGGGTGTTGAAAGTTTTCTATTGAAAAAAAAGGTGATATGAGTAATAATTATTAAGAGAGGAAGTAAGCTAAAAGTTCTCTTTACCTTGAATAACTGGAAAAGCAAGGCAGAATGGGAAAGAGTGAGGATGTGGGACAGAACAATCAATTGTCTTTGGTCTTAGGTTTCATCAAGAGGAATAAAGGCATCAGGAGGTCCTAGATCAGCAGTTCTCAACCTCTCAATTTATAGCAATGAGAATACATAATGCATATCAGGTATTTACATTCTGAATCATAACTGTAGAAAAATTACAGTTTTCAAGTAGCCACCAAAATAATTTTTTGGTTTGGGGTCACTGCAACATGAGGAACTGTATTGCAGGGTCATGGCATTAGAAAGGTTGAGAACCACTGTCCTAGATGACGAAGACAATAACCACAGTTTATGGAGGGCATGATCTGAGTGTTTTTTAAACAAAATTGTGAGATAATAAGTCTCACTAGGAGAGACATGATTTCTTGTGTTACTTTAAAGCATCTGGCAATGTTGTCTGGTTTCTGTCTTCAGTGGAGTGCGCCCTGTAAACCTGGGCTTGAAGGTGATTAATGTTCTTGGCTTGCCTGGCTTGTAATGGGAATGGATGTAACTCTGTGGAGAGGGAAAGGAGAGGGGGTAATAGGTAGTGATCTTTAGGTTTTAATTCTATGAATGTAATCTTTTAGTGTAATAATCTGGGGGGGGGATTAAGGTGGTATATATGTTCTATAAGTCTTTGCTTTTATATCATTTCTTTTGTATTGGAGAGAGAACAATAATCATCCATTATTAAGGGAAGTTAAAGAGAGAGAAGTCCCAGAGGGGGATCAATGGGGGCCTCATTTTCTGGGGGCTGCCTTGCAGCTCCCATTTCCTAAACTGTGATTTGGTCAGTCAGTGGGGGGTATGATGGCTTCCAGCATGATCTATTTAAAATATATTCTACTCTTCCCTGTCTCTGTTCTTATTTCTCTCTAGTGTTATAAATAAAAATTGATCTTGAAACTTTATACTAAACATGTAAGTATTTTATTAGTAAAGAGCAAGAAAGAGAGAAATAAGCCCTTTTGATTTAAAGTAAGCCCCTAGTTGAGTTAATTTTCTCCATCAGATCCTAGATTCTCCATGGGCTCTGGCCCATTTCACAAGTGGGAGTCCTGGAGGTACAGCTACCCACATGGTTGGACCAGACAAATTAAGGCCAGCCAAGGAATGGGCTTGTGTTCAGGCAGGGACCAGAATGCAAGAGACAGACTTCTCAGATTCTACCCTGGCAAGGTCCCTGTCACACTGCTTGCCAGAGATGAATGGATGAGAGAAAGGGATCCTTTCACAAACTCAAAGGAATGGCTGAGAGAGTGTGCTGGCTTTTTAAGTTTAGTCAAAACCCAGGATCCTTTAATTGGCCAAAAGTTTCACCTCTGTCTGTATATGTCATGTTCCTTGACTTCTGTGACTTCCATGGTCAGGAATCTCACCTGTTATGCTGGAAAATTAGGACATATGACTTTGTGACAACTATGGCTACTTACTGTGGTGGGTCTTCCAGGATTGTACTGGGTTGGAGATCCCCTAGATATTTAATTCACACATTTGGCTTTCTTCATCTGGAAGGCATATATGCCTTAGAAGGAAGAAAGAAGAGAACCAATAACCAGTTAGCCAATTTTGTTGGCTCTCTTGGAAAACACACCCAAAAAAGTCTTAAAGTGGAAAATCATTGAAACGCTGTTTTAAAGTGGAATTTTAGGGTTATCTTAGCTATAAATGATTGTAAATAATACAAAAAATTGTATTATTTAAAAGATTAGGCTTTGGTGTTGATTCATTTTAATTATTTTTTTTTGGATTTTTCTCCTCTTATCTATATGTTGGGGGGGTAGGATAAGGGAGGTGAAAATATCATTCTTTCTTACTGTATGTACACTCTATTTTAAAATGGACTTCTTAATTCCTTTCTAATTTAACGGGGGACTTGGAGGTCCTCTTACCATAGAGATGTGTAGGGATTAACCAGCCCACAGTAAAAGGAAGTAGAAACATTAGAGACAGGAAGGAGAAACCATAGAGATGGGAAGGAGGAACCATAGAGATGGGAAGTGAGGTAGGAGAAGGTTATAAAAGGGACCCAGCTGGGTTGGTTGGTCTGTCAGTTGCTGACAGGTAGGTGGGTCAGTTGTTGATAGTTGTGGTCTGTCAGTTGCTGAGAGTTAGGGCTGGCAGTTGTGGGGAAGTTGGCTGCTAGGTGTGAGTTGGTTGTTGGGGGTTGGTTGCTGGTGGTGTGGTTTGGTGATTAGTTGGTGGTTGGTGTTTAGTTGCTGGAATATAAAGGTGGGCCTAAGCTTACTGAGAGGGCTTTTGGCTTTAGCCTTTAGAGGACTTTTTTCCTTTTAGGTTTTTGGCTTTTGGTTTGGGGTGTTTTTTCCCTTCCTTGAACCTTTTGGAAGGTTCCTGGTCTTCATTGATAGACCTAATTGGGGTTGGATTAACCACTGATTGGGCTGGATTCGGTTGGAATTTGTGGGGTGGTTGTTATTAGGTAGTTATAGGCAGTTATAGGATGACTAGTATAGACATTAGGAAAATTTCGTTATCTCTTTCCTATATTTACCTCTTTTACTATATTTATTTTATTTACTATATTCTTTTACTATCTCTATTTTAATCAATACTAAATTATTAATTGTTAAAAGCTTCTAGAAGTTTTCTTTTCTCTGGCTTAAATTAATTTATAATTTTACTATATTCTCATTAAAACTTGAAGTTATTAAAAGCTGCTCTTTTATTTTTTCAAACCCCTAATTTAATACTTATACTATAAAAGGAAGCATTTTCTTTCTCATTTTTATACCAATCCCCAAAGCCTCAGAATATTATTTATTAGCTAGCTAGTTTGGTTCTACCCTGCCCACAACATTATGGCACCTTTTATTATTAGTGTGAAAGTAAGCCACTGGTAAATAAGATGGCAATATAAGAGATGAACATTTGAGATCTGAATTTCTGCTAGACCCATCATAGTCACACAGATACCCTCACCAATGAAACCAATGCAAAAATCTCTTCATATACTTTCTGGTTCCTTTCATGAATTAATAAAATTATGTATTTCTAAGCATCTATTGAGTACCTGGTCTGTCAGAATTAATTTTCTAAAAGTATAGAGATGACCCTATTTGATAGTGTTAGTAAGTTCTAAGAAAAGACAAATTGAGATAAAACAGAGGCAGTTAGATCCATTGGAACAAAACTTTAAATGATATATAGGGTTTTGTTTACTGTGACTTGGCTCTGAAAGTTCAAATAGAATCAAAGATCACAGATTTTAGAGTCAGAAATAAAAAAAAAATATGAATTGTGATCTTGGCGTCTATTGCAGGGTCATGGATTGATGATTGCCATTACTTACAACAACTCTATCAAAAGTCTTGTTGTGTGGGCAGCTAGGTTGCTCAGTGGATTGAGAATCAGGCCAAGAGATGGGAAGTCCTGGGTTCAAATCTGACCTCAGGCACTTCCTACCTATGTGACATCAGGCACGCCATTTAACCTCCTTATCACTCTTCTGCTTTGGAACTAATACACAGTACTTATTCTAAGAGAGAAGGTAAGGTGCTTTGTTGTTGTTCTGTTGTTCTGTTGTCTGATTATTAAGACATAGCTTAACCATAGCATGCCCAAACTGTCCATGACAAAGATCCTGAATGGTTTGTCATTTCCTTCTCCAATGGATTAAGGCAAACAGAAATTACATGAATGTCAGAGACCAGATATGAACTCATGTCTTCCAGACTCCAGGTCTAGTGTTTTATTATCCACCAAACCATCTAGCAGCTCAGATAAACATTTCCCATAGACAAAACTATAGCATAAGCATTAGTCAATAGGATGTTTATGGCAATTCAGAGAATGCTATCTCTTGCCTTTTTGATACCTAGAGGTAGCTAAAGGGTGAAGTGTATAGAGCACTGGGCTTTGAATAAGGAAGATCTCAGTTCTAATTGACTCTCAGACACTTACCAGCTGTGTGACACTAGGCAAGTCACTTAATTTATATCTACCTCAATTTCCTCAAATATAAAATAGAAATTATATTAATAATACCTACATCACAGAGTTCTTGCAAAGATCAAATGAGATACTAATTATAAAGCAATTAGCACAATTCTTGGTATATAGTAGGCTTCTGGTAAATGTTTGTTTCCTTTCTTTTTAGTAACCTCCAATTTTGGTGATGATTTGTATTTTAGATAAAATTTGTTTTTCTCTTAAGTTCTTGCAGATAATCCTAAATCTATACATTGCCTCTATTTTTGCTGGTTAAAAAAGAGATCCCTCATCTAGAACTTATACTAAATAAAATAAACACCCTTTCATTACCACTGCTTCTTGGAACCTCTTCCAATATTCAATTCAAATCCCACCTTCTCTAAGGAAATTTCCAAATGGTTAGCCAAGTTTCAGAAAATAAGCATGGCCCAATTAAAGCATGTTGGGACCTATGTAATAGTTAAAAGAATTGTAGGGAATATTGAAGAGGTAACAGGGAATAAAGAAGGATTTGTAATAGAGAATGGAGGCGTTGAAGGGAGAGAGGGAATATGACTGCCAGTGAGGTAAAAGGAGATACCCCTGCTGAGAGGCTTTCTTTGAAAAATGGGATTACCCAGAAATGGGCCACCTATGATAGCCTGATGGGGTATCTTCTCGATTGATATTGAAGATACCCCAGGGCAGATAAGAATGGACCTCTCTGATGAGGGACAAGCCTCGCTGAAGCCAGGTCTCTCAGGCTGGTGGAGGGTTTCTTTTATTCCTGTCTATGCTATATCTATGCTAGTTTTCTTAAGTTTAGTCTTTAACAATAGACAGCAAGGGGAAGAAAAGGTTCTGACCTTCAGTACAGACCAGCCTTAAAGTTCAAACTGTTCCCCTTAAACCCTTTTGTTTGATGACACGATCACAGAAATCCAGGTAGAGCACACAGTTGGGAAAAATCAGGAATAGAGGAACTTCTATCGAGATAGGGAGAGAGGCTCCTTCCAGTCCCAGGGCCAAGAGATAGAAAGCCTCAAGACCAACTGTCACTCCCAGAATCCCCTCCCCCCACCAACTGTCATTCTTGTCAATATCTTCTCTCTAACATTCCAACTGCTGTTTGTTCCACCTGAGTGGCGGAAAGTCCAAAACTTTCTTTAGTTTTCCTTTCCACACCTAGGAGTGGGACTCCACACCTAAGGAGGAGTAAGGGATGTTCAACTTGCCCATACCCTCTAAACACACAAAAATAGAAAATATATTGCTTCAAAAAAAGAAAAGCAGGATGGACACATCTTACTGGAATTAGAAGAGTAGCTCAGTGAAAACTAGAAAATATAATGGCAGAAACTTGGCATAGACCAAAATCTCATGCCATACACTAAGATGAAGTCAAAATGGATACTTGATTTAGAAATAAAAGGAGATACCATAAACAAATTAGTGAGTATAAGAGGTCGAAATGTGAGGGGTTTTTATAAAAGCTTGGACTGGATTATTTAAGAATAGGGTCACCAGAATTAGATTAATTCCAAAGAGATTTATTTTAACAATTTATTTATAAAATATAGAAAGAGTGAAAGTAAGAAAAATCAGAGAGAGAATAGGGTAAGATATCTAGCTTACACACTAAGTAATTTGCTCTAGCCCTGGCTCAACACAGGCAGGGCTAGTTAGTCCTTAGCCAGAGGGGACTCAGAGGATCTGGGGATGTAGGAGCCTCTCTCAAGAGGGTAGGTCCCTCCTGAGGCTAGTCTCTTCAGAAAATCCAGGAAAGGAGTCAGCCCTTCACTCACCATGTGTCAGTCCAAAGGGAAGCAGTCTGAGATCTCAAGCCCAAGCTCCTCCAAAGTCAGGTCAAAGACCAAAGAGAGAAGAGCGCTCCCACAGGAAGTTTCTTGGCATTTTTAAAGACCATTTCTTTTCGTCACTTCCTTCATTTGAAGTGTACCAATCCACTGTTGCACTTCTGGTGATTAAATCTAAAATTAGGCAGGGGAGAGTTAATTTAATCTTCACATGGGACATGGAAAAGTTTACCTCTCAGACTTATGAATAAGGGCAGAATTTACAAAAATAAGACAGAGAAAATTATGAAAAATGTAATGGGTAATTATGATTACATTAAATTAAAAAGACAAACCAATGTAACCAAGAGTTAGAAGTTAGAAGTTAGAAGGTAAATGAATTGGAAAAAAATTATAACAAGTGTCTCTGAAAAATATCTCATTTCTTTAACATATAGAGAACTGAGTCAAATTTATAATGAAAAGCATTCTCCAATTGATAAATAGTCAAAGGATAAGAGTAGGCAGTTGTCAGATGAAGAAATTAAAACTATCAATGGTCATAAGAAAATAATCCAAATAAATATTGATTAGAAAAATGCAAATTAAAACAATTCTGAGATTCCATCACTCACTTATCAGATTGCTAATGATCGAAAATGAAAATGATAAATCTAGGAAAACCGGGACACTAATACACTGTTGATGGAACTGTGAATTGATACAACCATTCTGGAGAGCAATATGGAACCACACCCCAAAAACCCATAAAATTATGTATACCATTTATATTACTACTGGATCTTTATCCCAAAAAATATCAGAGATAGGGGAAAAGGACTTAATTGACCTTTGTTATTAAGTAGACAAACATAGTCATATACACCTACATAAATTAAAATCAATTCAATTCAAAGAGTGTAATGGGATGGGTAGAAGGTAGCATGTTTTCTCCTTCACTGGTTTCTATTGTCTACTGGCTATGTAACAGTGGGAAACCTTTTAGTATCTTGGACAATTCTCAACCACCTACGAATTGGGTGATTCTCATCAGTTGAGAGCATGTCTACAAAGAAGCCCTTCCCCTCCTAAAGAATCAAAGGTTCAGACTTATCCTCTGTTCCTCCCCAAAAGGAAACGTAGATTTGAAACCAGTCTAAATTATCCTAATTCTAAACTACTAGGATCAAAACTAGTGAAAAGGGACATTATTGAACCATATATTGCCACATTGCTTTGATAAACACAATAGAAGAAACAGTATTTTAATGATGCCTTACCAATTCATGTTATTTATGAGATTCCTCCTGGTGGTAAGAGTTAGGTCTGGGACACCTCCTAGCGGTGTGACCCTGGGTGGGACACAACCCCCACAGTCTAGCTCTTATTGTTCTTCTGCCTTGGAATGAATACTTAGTATTGATTTTAAGATGAACATAAAGTTTAAAAAAAAGTTAAGACTGGTAAAACTTTGAAGTGGTCTGGTAATAGTATTGCATTTATTTACAGATTGTTCTGAAAATATCAAATAAAATAGGTCTATGAAGCCACTGATGATTACTGAGAATTTTGGGAGTCACAGCCCTGTTTTACCTTATGAAATCACTATTGCAAGACTTCAGGCATTTATAGAATATGAACTTTGGCATTATTCCTTTGTTGGGGGACATAGATAAGATCATGGAAAGGTCTGTGAAGCACATCAGGGGAAAAAATACTCAACTCAAAAAGATTAGAGGCCTCTGACTATTTTGATCCTGTCTAGTATTTACTCTTAGAGTATAGCAGATGGAATTTAAAAAACCTGAATCTATATATCTGTAGATCTCTTTCTCCTCTCTCTCTCTCTCTCTCTCTCTCTCTCTCTCTCTCTCTCTCTCTCTCTCTCTCTCTCTCTCTCTCTCTCTCTCTCTCTCTCTCTCTTTCTCTCTCTCTCTCTCTGTCTCTGTCTCTCTTAATAACAGATCTAAAAGGCTACAAAAATATTCTAGGACCTAGAAAATTAGAGATTGATTTTTAAAATCTGAGAAAGGAAGGTTTTGGTTTGTTCATTAACAACTCTATATCCTATGTTTGGCTGAAAATAGGAAGCTTCCAGGACTGAAGATAGGGATTCTTGAGCAAATACTATTTTTGTCTAAGGAGCTGAAGAATATTAAAATGAAGATATTGAGTTTGTTGGGGAGGGCCTTTGGAGACATTTGGCTCTGCCGAAGAAATGCAGGAGACATAATCCCTTGCAGAGGTAAAGATAAGACAATGAATGAAATTAATGTTTTGTGTAATAAACATGTATACAACAAGATTTGCTTATTTTTTCCTCTGTTGACTATCATAAAACCTGAGGTTCATTAGCTCTATTGCAAATCATGTGATACCTGTCCTGTGAAAAAAATGCAAGTACTCTTCAACATGTTTTTGCTCCTCATAAAGCAAGCTAAAATACACATGTAGAAAAACATGGATAGGAATTTCAACATTCTTCTTCATTAAAATTTCTAGATGTATTTTAGTTATGGAAGATAAATTATACTTTGGTCCTTTTTGTTAATATTGGGGTAGAATTTTATGATTACATAGAAAAGTTGCAGTCCACAACAAATGTAATTAAATCATCAGCATGCAATATTCCCAGGGTATTATGACCAATATTTATACCAAAAACATATTGCATTAGTGCATAGAAGAGTTAAATTTTGCAAATACAAACTCTCATTTTGTTAGCTTTCCCAAAAGATTCATTAAAACCTTTTTTCCTCAAAAGATTATTTGAGAGATCAGAGTTGAACAGGGACTGAAGTATACTTTGATTAATGCTAATTACTGAATGCTACAAGCATACTACAAATGCAATTTCAGCATACTTGTGTGCTTTGTTGGACAAACATCAGTAGCCACTTTCAGTGTTGGTGATGGGCAAATGTCATACGCCCAGTGGGACAGGTCATTCTCAGTAAGAACATTTGACTCTGATTATGCAGTGGGGAAGAAGGGGAGGTAACGGAAAGGGACAGTCAGCCTTGAATCTTTTCCTTTTTGACCAGAGTAGTCAGAAGGACAAGCATGCGACTATGAACAGCTGTAATAGAAGAGAAAGAGCTGGGGGTATGATTTCAAATGCCTTAGGTTCAAAGTCAGATTCCAATAAGATTCATAAATAATATTTGTTAATCTGTATTTATAAAAACTAAACTCTATATCCACCAAGACTTGTCTGTTGGTTTCTAAGAAAGAATCTCTCTCTGTCTCTGTCTCTCTCTCCTTTCTTTTTTTTTGGGGGAGGGGTCTATTTTTCTTTAGTCTATCTTTGTTTTTGTGTAGTCTAATCTAGTCTAACTTTCCTTTTGTTTAGTATATTTTAACAGTAGCTAACTTGGTTCTCACTGCCTGAAAGCCAAGAGTATAGCATTTCACCCTTCCCCAAGAGTTCTCTTGTGCCCTTAAATGGATTTGGGAGCTAGTCTCTCTGCTATTGACTCCTGCCACAATGGATGATGCTTTTTAATTGTATGGGTCCCTTACAGCTCAAGTCCTTTAATCACTTAACACTGGGCCAGCTTTTGCAAAGGCATCCTTCCTCCAAGTAATATCTATCTAGATAAATGCATTCAGCCTGTAGGTATTTTATATATATTAAACAGTGTGTGGAGAGAGTACTCAAAACTTGAAGGTTATGAAAGGTCTTTTGGAAGAGGTAATATCTAAGATGTGTTTTGAAGGAATCTAGGGATTATATAAAGGGGAGGTGAGGAGAGTGTGCAGTTTGGGTTTGGGAGAGATAACCTAGGCAAAGGCACAGAGTCAGAAAATTCAATGCAATAAATAGGGAGATTTAAATAGTTTAGATTGACTATAACAAAAAATTTGTATGTCTGAATTACATAATCATTCTGGAAAGATAGGTTGGAACCAAACTGTGAAGGAATATATATTCCTTCACAGTTTGGTTCCAACCTATATATATATATATATATATATATATATATATATATATATATATATATATATATATATACATGTATATATATATATATATATATATATATACCATACATATATGCACATTAAAATAAATAAATTATGTTTTATATTTTGTTTTATTCCTTATTTTTAATTTTTTTGTTGAGATTGCTTTTAAGATGATCATGAATTTATTTTTAAAATGACTTTAAATATGGAGCTAGCCACCTCTTAAACATAGCTCAATTCCCCTATCTGCTAATGTCTTCTTTAAACTCTACCTTCCATCTATTGGCATTTATCTTCTCTGTCCTGATTTATGTAAATATTGTTTACTCCATTAGGATGTAAATTCCTTGAGGGCAGAACCTGTTTTTACTTTCTTTTTGCATTCCTCAAAGAGAACACATTGCCTGTCACAGAATAAACACTTGTTGATTGATAGGTATCTACTAATCCTTCTCCACCCCACCTCAATGACTAAATAAGTAAAATCCAGCAGGTGGAAGAAATGTGAAGCCATATTTCTCATTTTACCCATCCTCATGGGTAAGGAGTACGGTATCAAGGGAAATTACAGAGTGCAAAGAGTTTTGATTGACAAGCCCTCAAGACTCCGAATTCTCCCAGGGCTGACAGGAAAAGTTCCAAACTGTTGAAGACACAGTTCTGCAGCTGACAGTCTGGAGCTGAGAAGTGAAGCCTGAAGGGTGCAGATCTGATCTCTGCTGGACTCCCTTGGACATCTTGAAAGCAGCCCCTTTGAATACTATCAAGCACGAGTGAGCAGGAGTTTCCCCAATACCCTCTGGTGGACAGAGAGGAAAATTGGAGGAAATCAGTCTCTCTTTTGGACATCTGAGGACTCAGCTGGATTCCTGTACCTGACCTATCAAAGCACTCTCTGAGTGTGAGAAATCTGGTTACCTGTTGGACTTGCCTTTAGGAATTTATGTAATTAGTTAAGGTAGTTAAATAGTGGGTTTAATTAGAGGGTAAAGCAATCAGATTTCCCTTCTCCCATTTTCCTTCCTCCCTTCTCTGTTAATAAATTCAATATTATTTATATGTGCTGTTTTCCTTTTGTATTACCTTCTTTCCCCCTTTCCAAAATATAGATTTAACAGTACTTATTTTTTCATGGCTCTCCATCTCTTCTTTCCCACTTTTCCATTCCCTTATACAGACATGCATTGGAGAGATTGTGGGTTTACCTCTACTACAAGCAAATATTGCAAAATTATCGTTTAGGAAACTGACTCAGATAAATGAAGTAATTTACTTGTTTAAGATTTCAATGAATTAGGAGTGGTGTGGGGAGTAGTATTAGGGATTCTTGCTTTATTCTTTTTCAAGTTATTTAAATGCTGAGATATTTATTAGAAAAATAAAACTTACATTGAACTAAACTTGGCTAATTTTAAATGGCTCTTCAATGTCAAAGGCTGAGAACAGCCTTCAGAATGTAGGAAGTGTCCAGGAATTTCTAATTTCAATTATTTGCTTTTTTTTTTAATACTAACAATTAGGACCTGATTTTCCTGTGTTTGAATACAACATACAGAAATACAATAATCTCTTTTTTTAATTAAAATCTTATTTAATTTATTTTTTCATGTCAACACAATTTTTAATCATTGTTTTTTTGACACTTTGCAATTTATGTTCTCTCTTCCTCTCTTTTCCTCTTTCTGAAAGAGGACATAATATAATATAGGTTATATATGTGCTATAATGCAGTACATATTTCTACATTCATCATGTTGTGAAAGAAGACACATTACTTTTACAAGAAAAAAACTCATGAAGGAAATAATGGGGAAAGTGGTGTGTTTCAATCCGCATTCAGATTCCTTAAGTTCCTTCTATGGTGGTGGACAGCTTTTCTCATTATGACCCCTTTGGAGCAGTCCTGGATCCTTGCATTGATCATCATACTTTATGGCTGTTACTGTGTATAAAATTGTGCTTCTAGTCACTTCACTTTGGGTCCTTTTATGTCTTTTTTTTATGATTGCCTGTAAGTCATTTCTTATGTATTTCACAACAATTTTTTAAAACTATTTTTCAAGGACTTAACTAGAAAGAAGACAAAACAATTCTGTGGTGATAGAGGTCTAATTAACCACTTGTGGTTCATAGACTTGGTTTAAAATCGAGGGGGACAAATAGAATTCCTATGAATAAAATGCTTGTATCATACACTCCTTCTCTATGTCTTTCCTCTCCAGTGTATCTTTTGTTCTACTTGATGGTCCTATAGAAAATCAGCATTTTAAGATCAATGGTCAGATAGAAACAGCAACACCAACATGATCTGTCATAGCTTCTGTATGGGAAAACCTATTGTGCTTAGTAAAATTCTATCCCTAAGTGAATCCAGGGATTTTCTAATATGTAACTGCTAAATCAACTAATTGGTAGTTTACATTTTAATCCAGGAGTTGTCAAGCAAAAGGAATCCTCATTTTTTCATGGCTCTCCATCCTTCCCCCTTCCCCTTCTTGTCCCCCCAACCATTCCTTCATACAGGCACAGCTTGGAGATATTGAAGGTTTGGTTCCTGACTACTACAATAAATCAAATATTGCAATAAAGTGAATCATGAATTTTTTAGTTTCTGATTCCATATAAAAGTTATAGTTATACTATGTTGTAGTCTATTAAGTGTACAATACTATCATGTAAAAAAACCCCTACATTTCTTAATTAAAATACTTTATTGCTAAAAAAGGCGAAGTATCATTATTTGAGTCTTCAGCAAGTTGTAATCTTTTTTTGCTAGTGGAAGAATTTTTCCTTGATGTTAATGGCTGCTGACTGATCAGGGTGGTGATTGCTAAAAGCTGGGGTGGTTGTGGCAATTTAAAAAAATAAGACAACAATGAAGTTAGAAATTATGATGAATCTTTCACTTACACACTTAGAGGCTATTGTAGGGTTGTTAATTGCCCTAATTTCAATATTGTCCTGTCTTAGGGAACAGGGAGGCCCAAGGAAAAGGAGAGAGGCAGAAATCACTGATTGGTAGAGTCCTCTGAACAAAAACATTATTTGTTGAGTAATTTCAACATCTTATAAGGGTGTGGTTTGTGATGCCCTCGAATAATTATAATAGTAACATTAAAGATATTGTGTGTGTAACTGCATTCCCCAGCATGCCTCAGGGGTCCCTCCTACTTCCTGGTGTGGGATTTGGTCTTAAATAGACCAATCCTGTGCTAGGGAGGGGCCATGCCCTCCACTTCCAGGTGTGGGATTGGTCTATATAAGGACCAATCCTGCACCGAGAGGGCTTGCTCTTTTATGAATAAGTGTGTTGAATGGGGTTAGGAGTGAGAGTGGTGAGTTAATTTCATGGGGAAACTCCCCAGGTTTTTGTTTGAATAAAGTGTCATATTGAAGAGAGAGAGGAGTTTTCTTTTAGCCCTTTCCACAGATCATTGACCACAGATCACTATAACAGGTATAATAATACTAAAAATTTTGAAATATTGCAAGAAATACCAAAATGGGACTCGGAGACATGATGTGAGCACATGCTATTGGAAGAATGATATTGATAAACTTATTTGATACAGGGTTGTCACAGACCTTCAATTTGTACAAAAACATAATTTTGCATGTACAATAATAATTTAATTTTTAAATTTTAAAATAAATTATTCATTTTATATATTATTTATATTAGTTATTTATTTGATTTAGTTAGATATTTATATATAACATATATACATTAGTTATTTTATTTATATAATATTTATTATTGTACAATATTAAGGCTTTGGGGGCATCTATATCAAGTGGCATATTGTATTTCCTCACAAACTTAAAGTAATTCCATCCATATTATCCACCAGCCTCACTCCCCTTCCCAGAATGTATCCAAAGCCACATTTCATATCCTCTTTTGCCCATCTGAACATTTTTATTTTGCATAGCCTGTCTTTGCTGCTCCTAATTAGTATTTAAGAATCTGAATAAGCTAGGCAAACTGGCCACAAAAGATTAACTATAAATCATTTGTGCCAGATGGTGTATTCTGTTTACCAGCTGCTAGTGGAGCCATACCAAGTGTTCTATTGCACTTTGAGAGTTCATTAAGTGGTCTCTAGTGTGAATATTTGTTGATTTTACAGTTGGACAGATTCTCTAATCAGAGAAAACACAAGGCATTGGAAAATCAAACCCATGGAAAGGTTGAATCCTTCTGTTTTTTAAAGTATGGTGGTAGTTTGATTTGGATAAATGGATGTATCCTCACTATTAATTCTTTCCACCCAAGGGCATGCCCTATCAAGGACACAATTTTCTTGGTGATAGAAATTGGAGTTGAGGGGACCATCCTTTAGGGTAGTTCTTTTTGCTTCAATATGGAGTAAATTGTTCTTGCAGCAAGTGGAATTATTCACTAATTAAAGGGTCAGCACTTCCAGTCCTCTTCATGCTTCATGCTTAGGAATGTCTGGTTTTCAGTAACCTATAAATAGACTTCAATTTTGCTCTATTCCATAAGTGCTACCCAAGGATCATTAGAAGGCAGGACTTGCATCCTTAAAGAATTCAAAATAATCTCAAAATGAAAGCAAAAGAGCTATGGGAAAGAAAAGGAAAGACAAAATCAGCTTTGGGATCTTATTGTTTTTTCACTGGCCTAGGATAATTTAAATGAGGACAGTAGAGTCTATAGGAATCATAGACAGCTTCCAATCCTCTATAAAGCCACAATCATATCTCTTTCTATTGAACTCAGGAAACTTTTAGTAAGCATTTACTAAATGAAAGGCAAAATATAAAAAAAAGAGCTCTGGTGTATAAAGAATAAAGTTGAGGTGAGAATGTGTACATATACAAGTAAATAGAAAATATATACAAAGGACATATAAATACAGTTGTCCCTTGCTATATTGAAGTTTACCTGTTGTGGCTGTACTGTATCATGGGGTTTTTTTAAAGTCTAATTATGTATAGCAAAGTTTGCTCTATATTGTGGGATTTTGCAGATGAATACCATACTGTACACAATGGAAATGCAGTATGCCACTACCTCTTGAGAAAGTTTGCCAACATGAGATTGTATATGTCACACTATTGGCTGTTGGAATGAAAGGGGACCAACAACATCACTGTTTCCTATATCCTGGGTACTGATTGACTCAATGACTATAGCATTAGTCTGTTTACTCTCCTGCACTGTGCCCATACATTCAGCATCTCTCCTTGTCCTTTTCACATCAATGTCTGATTGCTGTGTGCTGAGGTGGTGTGTTTTTGTGAAGTTTTCATAAAAGTTTGAATTTATTTCAAACCGTATGTCACCTAAATGTTCTGTGCCTTTTAAGGCTTTTGGCAGTGAACCCAAGCACCAAATTATGTAGGTTTAAGAGTGTAGAAAGTGTTTAAGAGCATACGAAGTGTTTATAAGAGAATGGGAAAGGTTAATAAGAGTGTGGAAAATGTTTACAGGAGAGGGGGAAGGGTTTATGAAGCCTTAAAATATATATAAATAATCAAATAAATATAAAGCTGCTACTTCACGAATTTTCACTTATCATGGGCGTCTCTGGGACATAACTCCCAGGTGAGGGATCACTGCATAGAAGTCATTTGCATAGAAGTTATAACTAATCCCATGAAAGCTGTGATGAGATCAAAGAAAGAGAAAGAGGGTATACATCAATACATATGTGGATATGTGTATATATCAGCAAAGGAGAGAGAAATAGCTTGATGAACAGGAGAAAAATCAAGAGAAAATATCATGAAAACTCAGATGGAATTCAAGAGGAGAGAATGGTCAACAGTGTCAAATGTTTCAGACATCAAGAAATATGAATCCATGCTGAGAAAAAGAAATTTGGTTAGAAGTAAGGAAATTAAAATCATTGATAATTAGGAACAGACTCTCAGTTTAGTGATAAAATCAAGGACAAAGAGTTGAGAAAGTGAGAGGAGAGGAATTGGAAGAGATTGTAGATTGATTTTTTCAGGGAGGAGTGTGAGAATGAAAAGAAGGAAGAATACATCTTTTTAAAAAGATGGGCCTCTATCACACTTGTGGGATACAAAATATATACAAAAATACAAAGTAATTGGAGGAGGAGGAGAAGAAAGGAAGGATGGAGGGGAGAGAGAGGAGTAGGGATGGAGGAGAGAGAGAGGAGAAAGAGGCAGAGAGAGAGGCTGAGAGAGAGGGAGAGAGGGAAAGGAGAGACAGAGAGAGAGAAAGAATATGAAGACAGAAAAATTAGGTTGGAATTAAATTGCAAAAGACTTTAAATGGCAGCTTATGATTTTTTTAAAAATCTTCACAGGTAATTGGGAGCCACAGAATGTTTTTGAAAAGGAGATTGATATGGTTGGATCACTGTCTTAATAAGGATATTTTGACAGCTGCGTATATGCTAAATTGAAGATCAGTGGGAATAAACTGAATGCTATTGTAAGAGTCCAGTTGAGAGGTGATTAAGACCTCAGCCAGGGTGGTAGCCATGTGAATGGAGAGAAAGGGGGAATTTAAGAGACATTGTACAGTGTAAAAATAGACTCGAACTCTGGACTTCAATCCCCAGAAGCCCTTGCTCCACTTCCCCAGAATGCTTTGAATTCTCATGTGGGCTGAGATCTAGAAGGGATTTAAGCTGATTGCAAAGGCTTTTGTTGCTCGCTTTTGGACTTCCGTTTTGGAGCAGACACGTCTCTTCCATGATGTGAGATTATCTTGTCTAGGCCTCTCTGGCCTAGGCACATGTTTCTTATCCTGTATTTTCTTTAATCCTTACTTTTAATAAACCTCTAAAAAATATAATACTCCTTGCAGAGAGAAACTAATTTCTACCTGCCTCAGTCTCCCCTAAATTTTAATCTTTACAACAGGTAAAAATGACTAAATATAGGTGGTGAGGGATAGTCAAGAATACAGCGATACTTTGGTTTTCGTCCATAATCCATTGGAAAACAATGGCCAAAATCTGAAACCAACAAAAATCAAGGCAAATATTTCAATATGAATCAATGTAAATTCAATTAGTTCTTTCTAGACATTCCAAAATACATACCAAAAGCACATTTTATACAGAAAAAGAAAATGTTTAATACTAAAAACAATAAGAAATTAATATAAAATGAATATAAAAGACTAATGTAAAGAATAAATGAACATTTAACATGGCATTCACCTTTTTGAAGACTCTTCTTGTCATATGGAAGACAGTGAGGAGGGGAGAGAAATGTTATTTGGAAGAGTAATGCCCCTCCATAAGGACCTTAGGTATGGGTACTAAAAGGAAACCTTCTTTGGTCCCATGATAGAGCTAAAAGGAAAGGGTTAGCTTATTAGCAAGGAAAATACTTAACAGGAACAATGAGATTTGAGCACATGTGATTTTATCTTACAGGCCTTATGTACATTTTGAAACTGAAAAACACAAAATAAACAAATTAAGCCAAATATTGTATACTTTGTAATTGCTTATTTGTAATTGTGATATTAGCACTCTCAATCAATCAAAAAAAAGCACAAAAACACTGGAAAGCAATGCAATTGTTTGGTTAGATACTAGGGGTAATGATCACACAAGTAGAAACAATACCACACTGAGCAGGAGAACACTTGGGTTGCCCTTTGTTTTTGCAAAATTAGCAATGAGCACGCCAAGAAATCTGAGGCAACCAAAGAAAATGGAGATAAATTTTTTTTGGGAAAAATGGATGAAAACTGAAACTGACAATAACTGATGTCAACAAAAACCCTTAGCTTCTGTCTTGGAACCAATACACACAAGGCAGAAGAGTGGTAAGGGCTAGGCAGTGGGGGTCACACAAAAACCAAGGTGTTATTGTATGAGATGACTGAAGTCTTGAACCTGGTTGATTAGGAGAATGGTGCTATACCTAATCCAAAAGTATAAAGCCTGGAGAAAAGGTGGATTTACTGAGGGAAATGAGTTGCATTTTGGATGTTGAATGTGAAATAGTGTCAGGATATCTAGTTAGAGATGTTCAGTAAGGAATTGACCAGGTGGTACTGGAATTCAGGAAAGAGATTTCTAAGAGAGATGTCTTTGAGATTGTACCTCATCTTTGTAAACCTAGAGCTTGAATTCTGGGTCATGGGTTATATCTTGGGAGTATGTCTCACGGAATTCTCTCACTGGTCCATGATCTTGCCAAAGACATAAAAATGTTTGGGCTTCTATTCTCTATAAATGCATAGATAACTGTGCTATGCGAGGGTAGTCCTCTGGGGACAGGATAACATGAAATATTAATAATTATGAAAGAGTGACTTACTCATAGTCAATATGTGTCAGGGATAGGATCTGAGGAAATGTCTTTCTAACCCAAGTCCAGCCTTCTATCCACTATGTTGTCCTTTGGCAAAATGTTACACTATAATAATCCACATCAATAAAAAGGAAATAAAGGAATATGTTAAGGTGGTGTTCTTACCATTCATGAACAATTAGTGTAAAGCTGTTTTCTGATCTTTTTTAGTATTATTTTTAAATTTAGGAGTAGGACCTGAGAAGGTAGATGGTGAAGATCATCCAGAGTTGAGGTTGACTCAGCATGAATAATGAAAGGACAAGAAATGCAAGTGATTCCGGGGTGGGATAGTAAATAGTTGGACTGTTAAAAATAAGGCCAGAACAAAGATGATACACAAAGAGAACTATGGGGAATAAAGAGAATTGATGTTTTAATGGAGACAAAGGATAGTTCTAGAAGGAGAGAATGGTAGATGCTAAGATGAAGGACCAGAGATTATAATCAAAGAAGGAAATTTCAGAGTTCAAAATAATGAAAGTGAGAATTGGCAATAATGGGGAGATCTAAAGTTTTATCCACTTCAGTGAGTGGCTGAGCTAAAATAAAGTAGAAAGTAAAGGAAGTTGATGAGTTGAGAATTGGACCCAGGGTTGTGCTGGAGCCAGCTGATTGTGAAATTTTCATTATGTGGATCTATACTTTGGAGATCAGCAAATGTCACAAATCAAGACTTTATTTATTTTAAGAAAAATCCTTACCTTCCATCTTGGAACAATAATGTGGAACAATACTGTGTATTGATTCCAAAGCAGAAAAGTGGGTTAGGCAATGGGAGTCAAGTGATTTGCCCAGGGTCATACAGCTAGGAAGTGAATTTAGGACCACCAGTCTCTAAGACTGACTCTCAATCTACTGAGCCCCCCTCCCATAACTCAAGGGGTATTCAGGGAAGACTAGCACCTCTGGTATGAGGGTTTGCCGAGCTCTTTTCAGGGCTGCTTTCCTCTTTTGATGTCCACCTGCCACCCAGCTCTCACCTGTTGTTCCAAAAAGCTGGAGTGTGTACAATGACCACAACCTGACAAACTGTCTCATGAGTGGACTAAGCCAGGTGTGTACCAGGTAACTGACAGGTCTTAAGGGCAGTAGTCATGTCTTAGCTCAATTATTTATCCCCTCTCCTGTTACTTAGTCTTGTACTCTACATGCAGTAACCAGTGGAAGAATGAATGACACAGCCAGTCATTTGAGTTAATGTTTCTCATTGATTTGGTTACCTGTAGGAGGATAATGGACTCTGACTCAATGATTTTTTGGGGGGAGGGTGTGTGTGAAAGGGATTTTGTAAGCTTTATGATGAACACACACACATACACATATAGGGTGTCCTTGTGCTCTCACCAGTGTATGGAATTCGTAATACTGAAACATTCTCCAATCCTGCAGGTTTGCTACTCTTCCGTTGCTTAGAGCCACTTACAGAGTTGCCTGTGGCTCAGAGAGGGGGCGACTTACTCATGGTCACATAACTAACATGGGCCAAAGGTAAGTTGCAACTAAGTCTCTCTACCCCACGGCCAGCCTTCTAGTCACTTTGTTGCCTCTTGACAAAGTGTTGCATAATATTTATATTATACAGTATCATATTATTATTAATAACAATATATAATAAAGTATAATATGGATACTAAATGAAACAAAGCAACGTACTAGTGTATTGTTGATATTGTCGTTAGAGTTCTACTGAGGCATCAGGAGACTTTTTGTTTGGTCTTCCTTTTTTTTCTCCTTACCACCATGCCCATATAACACTGACTGATCTGGATTCTAGTCTTTTCTCTGCAATACTGAGCCATCTTGAGCAAAACACTCTCAATCTCTGTTTCTTCCTCATCAGTAAAATGAAGGTGTTGGACTAGATACTATGGGAGGGAGGAAGAAATGGGAAGGAAGGAATGAGCATTTATAAAGGGCTTACTACTAAGTGCCAGCCTCTGCTAAGCATTTTTTATAGATACTTCATTTGGCCCTCTCTGGTTCTTTGATGCTCTAACATGCTCTATTTGGTCTGCTAAGGGCTCCGGGCCATGATAGTAAAGCCCATCCAGGTCATACCTATTTAGCAACCCTGGAAATCGAAACTATTTCATGAGAGGAAAACTATTGCTCTGGTCTTTACAGTGGCCTGGGAGTTTTAATAACAGCGCTCATTACAACTTTCAATTCTTACTCGGTGAGTCTTTCTTGAATTATCCAGATAATTACTTCTCTCCTTTCTCATGTTCTGGAGCCCTGAACTAAGCAGCAGGACTCGGTTCAATGCTTTTTGCACATATTATGTAGAAGAGGGAGAATGTTCTCATCAGAGCATAAACATGTAGGAAGAGTATTTACCAAATTCTCTGAGTTGAATGCTTGAGTTCTAAATAGAACTCTGATTACCTTCTCACCCTATGATTTTCTATTTGCATTTTCATTCTTCTGGCTGGTGAGTCATGACAGGGTGAGAAAAGGAGTAGATGATTACAATCACTTAAACTGGTTTAATCTTCTTAATTTAATTTAATTATTTTTAGTATCTAGTATTTAGTAAAATGCTTTGTATATGTCCTTGCTTATTCTCTTCCAGAATACATGAGTAGAGACCACATCCTGATGTGTTGTGCACTGAGCCAGAATGGAATATTTGCTCTAAACTCATGAGAGAGAAGTATTCCGTTCAAGCTCTGGCCTTATCACTTATAAGAAATGACTTTGGGCCAGTTACTTAACCAACTTGGCCTTCATTCTTCTCATCTGTAATGGGGAGTCTTTGGCAGTACTCACCTCATGAAAGTATTGGAGGGAAAGGGTTTTATAAGCTTTAAAGCATTAGGTGAATGTGAACATTATAATTTACATTATTAATAATCACAAATTCTTGTGAAAAACCTTTATAAATGGTCATTATCCTGAACTTTAAGATTTTATTTATTTTGCCAATTACATGTAATAAATATATGATCCAAATAGTCTCCCTCTCTTCTCTGCTCCTCCCTTCTGGAACTGGCAAACATTTCAATCTGGGTTATACATGTATTATCAAACAAAACCCAGTTCCATATTGTTCATTTTTGTGAGTGAATAAACTTATAAAACCAAAACCCCTAAATGTATACTCAATAAACAAGTGAAAAATCATATGCTCTTATCAGCATTCTTTCTCCAAAAGTAGAACTTTAAGATTTTAAAAGTATTTCATGGGGGCAGCTGGGTAGCTCAGTGAATTGAGAGCCAGGCCTAGAGATGGGAGGTCCTAGGTTCAAACCTGGCCTCAGACACTTCTCAGCTGTGTGACCCTGGGCAAGTCACTTGACCCCCATTGCCTAGCCTTACCACTCTTCTGCCTTGGAACCAATACACAGTATTGATTCCAAGATGGAAGGTAAGGGCTTTAATAAAAATGACAGCTTTTATCCTACCAATGAAAAAAGAAAAATCATGACTTGTAGTAGTCATGATATCTTGCTTCTTTTTCTACTGAACCACATTTCCTCTCTAGGGACTTATACAGTATTGTATGAGATAAAAATGATGACCAATGCCCACTCAACTGTGATGAGCACAAGTACCCCACTCACTCAAATAAAGGAGACCTGGAATAAGAAGGTAGGAGTAAAAAGAGGAAGTTGCTTATTCCCTTCATGAAAGAGAGCACTTCAATGATGGGATTTTCCTTCCCCCCTTGTAATACCTATAATTTAGCTTAGAAGCTTGACCCAGTTAGCAAATAGTCAACCACAATTTATAACACCTGTAGCATGCTGGGGCATACTCGGGGCACAGTCTAGTAAAAGGAGAGGGGGTTAGGGGTTTCTGGGGATGACACATTTGTCAGCATGTGTGGAAATAGCACATTACTCAGTTAGGCATTTTTTGAGAAACATATTCTGAGAGTAACACAGAGCCCACTCCTCACATGCTTCTTCCCTTGAGCTGATGCTGGGCACACATATCCCTACACACACACACAAATTCAGGCACTCATCTCCTTAGACACTCACTTCTATGCCCTGAAACAATCCATTGTTGGTTCTGTCTTGCTGTTGATGTTTTACAAATTTGTGAAATTTGGAGAAATTTAGGACAGTCTACAGAGTGTGGCACACATTTATACATTATTGTGATAATTGGTAATCTCTGAAGCTGTTTCTGTCCCTGAGATTTTGTGATTCCCCAAACTGAATCCGATAAAGAGTGTCTTTTGATGTTACTTGACATCTCTATCTGCTTGGTTTTTTTATCCCTTGAATAATATTTTAAAACCAGTGCTTATTTCCAGCACATTTCACTTAAAGCAAATCTCCTTCCACACAAGAAAAATGGTTTAGCCACACGTCACAGTCTGCCAGATATTACTGTCTCCTTAATAGGAAGACAGAACCACAATATATGTAGGGTACTACATATACCCTTGGAGTTGTGAAATCCTACCACATTATCTGCACCTGTCATTTGGAACTGATTTTCCTAGGAGTGATCAGCTATCTCATTTTCAACCTGAAAAGGAATATTTGATCATGTTTGTATACTTCCATGTGAGACTTTGTGAGTGGGAGGGGAAGTTTCCCAGGGTTTCAGTTCCAATTTAAAGAATTATAATTGCAGTTCAATTGTCAGCAGAGAGGACAGGAAGGGAACAATGCAGGGCCATGAAGCCAATGTGGATAGTACTGGCAAAGAGATGCTTAGTTTATTAAACCTAGAATTTGCTCTAACAAAAAACAGTGAAGAAGATAATTTCCTTTCAATTCAAATCAAATCAATTCAGTATAATAAATACCTGTTAAACTTCGCACCTAGGAAGAGTGTACACAGTGTGTTTTCAAGGTCTTCTTAGACTTCTTTTCTGAGCCCTCTCCTTTAAATACCCAGAGACTCATATTGCTAGCTAGTTTTCTAGGGCTCCTCGCTGGGCAATACCTATTTTGAAGCTGCCTATCTTTTGCTGCTAGGACACTGCATTGCATAATATCAATCCACAGCCCCTTCTTGTTGAAACGCCCTCTTCCCTCCACCTTGCCCCATCTCCTTCCTTCTCATGCATCTCTGATGGTTCCTTCCTAGGACCCTCATTGCTTCTTTCTTCATCCCTTAAGTGTGGGTGTTCCTCAGAATGGTACTTTTGGTTTCTCTTTCCTTTTAATACACTCTCTGCACAATCTTTTTCCTCCAGTCCCATGGCTGAAATTATTATATCGATGCAAATATTTTCCAAATATATGTGTCCACCTCCATCTTTCACCTGAGAGAAGAATACCAAGCAGTGGACAAATCCTATTAAACATACATTCATAAATGCTCAAGAAAGCATGCAATAAATCATCATGACCAGATCTCAGAGGAATGAGCAGAGGGCCATTTGCTAGCTGTGGTCTATACCTATTCATCCATCAATATCTTGAATGGATCTTTAATTTCATCATAGGGATTGGATCTTTAATTTCATCATAGGGGCAATGGCTTCAACAGGCTGGCTAAACCTTGTGAGGGTAGCCATTGGGTCATAGACCCCTGGTGAACCAGGGCTTTGCTCACCCAGTATGTGAAGACTGCTTCGGCAGAACAGGCAGAAGAAACCAACAAGAAGGTTCAACGGCTGAGATGGCAACGCAACAAAGCACTGTGGAGTGCTTAGGGCGTGTTGGAGCACAAAGGACAACATGGCCATCCAGTGCAGCTGAGGAAGTCTCCAGGTGTAACGATTTTTCGTGCCACTGGACCCAGGCTTCCAACGCCAAGAGAGTGGGACTGTCTCTGTGCATTGACTTTTCCACTTAAATCTCCTTCACACACAAGTGTCTTTGTGCACACTCATCTATCATAGATGAAAACGCACAAAGACAATCGTCATCCTCGGTTACCAAGAGACTACTACTATCTTTTGCACTGCCTCATGTTCTAAATTCTTTGCAACCACTGTATTTCCTGCAGACATACCTGTTTTTTTGTTCTGTTCTTTCAGGGACCTGCTGTCTACTAAAATGAATCTGAGAAACTTTTGAGCTAAAGAGTTCCTGGTAGCCTGTAGCTCATAGAAAAAGTTCCTTTGGAAATATTTGTTTTTATTGTAGCCTGTAGTTCCTTAACTTAAGGAAATGACCTAAAGTATTGAAATCTCAGGCAGACTCAGCAGAGAGATAATTTTGGGGACAGAGAAATCTGTTCATTTTTTTCTACATTCCTTCTCCCACATAAAAAAGAATATGGTTTGTATCTCTGAGTAATACTGGTCCTGATTTTTTTTAATGCCATTATATATAACCTAACCACTAATAGATTCCTACTTTTATTTAAGAGTCAATTTAGTTTTAGAAATATCTCTTTGATGGAATGGTGCAAAATGGAAAGACAGTATGGTATAGTGGCAAATTTTCTGGATTGAGTGTTGGAAGAGCTAGATTCTAGTCTGGGTTCTACAAGTGGGAGCATGGATGCATTCTGCTACAATGACCCCTTGTGGTAACCCAGTTCAGAATATCATGGGATATAGACAAAGCCATAGTCATTTTAAGCTAATTACAGGGTTTATTGAATAATACACATGTATTGGTAATATCCCCTGTTATACACAAACTATCTGGACTTACGAATATAAGAAAAGTATAAGAAAATATGTGTATATCCACTTCACTCTCAATTATTGGATTCCCAGGGAAATCAAGTTGCAATTTAAGACAGTGGGCTGTTTGGATGAAGTGCAACTATTGGATGACCCATAGATTTAAGATCCTACATAGTTTTATTCTAAATTGGACAAAAGGGACCTTAGAGATATTCCAAATTCAAGCAGGTTAGAAGTACAAAAATTAAGAGCTGATAGAATTGTTTTGGAAATTGCACTCCAGGGTATTTTATAACCTCCCCCTTCCTTTTTGGGAGAAGAGACTGATCATATTATCCTGCTTCACCATTGAAACTACTGAAAAGCAGTGTCAAAGAATCTATGAAATTGCCCACCTATCTCTTAACCCTACTGTTTCTTTGGACCAAACAGTGAAAAACCAGGGTCTTAGCTTTCTGAAAATTTCCCCAGTGATTGGGTATAATCCACAAATCTTTTCATTGACACTTGGGATGTATGCAAGTCCTAGGTCTACTCAACCATTGTAATGGTCATCAATTACTAATGAATACTTTCAACTGATGACCATCATAATGGTCTGCAAAAATTAAAATTAATGTCAATAATAAAAATATTATATTTTAGGAGATTTATTAATGATCATTAGAAATCAAGGAATAAAGAAGATACAAAATAAAAGACCATATGCCCATGACTGATTAGCCCATTTAAAATCCCTGAGTTTAGCTTACCACTGCCACTATGCTGGCTGCAAGCCCAAGAAAGAGGTCCAAGAGGGCCACCCACTCGCTAATATCCTGTGTCTACAGGAAGTACAAAATTATAGTCAGTGTGCCCCTGGGAAATATACTTCTTTTTTAGGGTAACAGATTTTCAATTATACATTCCTCCCTGAGATCCATGGGAGACTAGTCTCTCCAATGGATCTTGTAAACGTAATCAACTTTGAAATTACAATAATTTGGGAATAAAAGGAAAAGAGAACAAAACCAATGATTGCTAGACTCATTGACAAAAAGCCAGTTAGGGGGCAGTCCCCCTTGGTATAAGAATATACATACAAAAACAAATGCATTCAACCCCACACAGTTCAAATAACCACATCCCAAAGTTAACTCTGGATCTTCTGGTGCAGTGTGTTGTCTGTGTAGATATCTTCATGGTGCCTTCTCCAAACAGTTCACTTTCTGGATTTGGAGAGGTAGCATGTTTCTTAAACTAAAATTACTCTCAAAAAGAATTTAAACTTTGCATTTTAGAATAATAATACACCCCCCCCCCAAAGAGGGTGATTGAAAAACACAAGGATCACTTAGGGATGAATGGCTGAGTTATGAGGTATATGAATCAATTGGCAAGAGAAAATCTAAAAACATAAAAAAAATCTTCTGGATGAAATATAGACTATCAAAGACTTATGTGTAAAAATTTTAAGTAAAGGATAATTAACCTATAACAGGTCCTTGAATCAGGGCCCAATTAAAGTAATTTCTATCCAGCAAGTCTTTGGACAAAATGCATTGATATTTCACTTACCCATGTGCAGCCAATACTACCAGAAGTTGCCATACTGTAAGAGAGAAAAGGGACTATATTATAGGAGCAAATGGGAGCCATAATGAAGCCAGAATAATCAATGTCATATATTTTATATAGAGTGTGTGGTACAAGGAACACCTGCCTTTAACAGCCGCAACCTTGAGTCTCACACATAATTAGGTCCTTTTGCTTTTTTTGTAGAATGTCATCAATTCACATAGGATTGGTTTGGTCTCTTTGACCTTGTGCTCTATTGACACTATGCAAGTAACTTTGTGCTTCTTTGGCACTGTGCAATGACTCTCTTTGTATTTCCTTCTCCTGGAATCAGACAAAATCATTAAGCAAAGTCCCATAAATTTTTCTTAAACAATCAATGGCATCATTTTTATAGTCTAAAGCTTTTTGGGTATGCATTGACATCAGGGCAAATGTATTTTAAACCTGTATTACTGCAAAATCAAAAAAGTTAAAGAAAAATCTTCTCAATACTGTTGACATGTGTTTCAAACACAAAAAGGAGAGAAAAAGAAAACTGAAATAGTATATTGCACATGCAAGTAAAACAATAATTAAAAAGTTTAAAAAAAATAAAAATATATAGCTTATAATCATTGACACACTGTGTCAGCTAAGGAAAGGTAGAATACAAAGGTTTATCACCCAAAAATGAGATCCATTTCCTTTTCAAACTTGGCCATGATCTATTGTTTACAGAGTAACAGATTTTATAAAGAACAAAAGTACAACAGGTAATGCACATTCCAGAAATATTAAAATTCCCAAAGTTGTAATAGCCCATTTAATGACAATAGCAAACAAAGCCACTTTCATATTTTACATAAGTCTGCTGTATAACATTTAAAGCTAATGGATACTTATCAGGTTTTTCAGGTGTAGTAAATCTTTCAACCTTAGTTGAGATATTTTTAAACAAAGTAAAACTTATCTGGGTCTAGAACATTAATAAGAAAACTAGATTGTTCTGATGGAAGTAAATTAAACTGAAGAGTTACAAATGAGAGATGCTCCATCTTGGGAGCCATCCAATGGTACCATGCCCTGGGATCAACTTCACAGCTCCTTTGGTATGAGACTGTTATGCCCCATCCATTCATATTTTTATAAATGCAAGAGGTGAGGATTATAATTGTACTTTACTTCAGCTACTAAAATGGACCCTTTACATCTTGTTATAAATAACTCAGAGGTAGGCAAAATGATCAGTCAGAGTTGTTGAAAAAAAATTTTTTAGATCATATCTAAAGATCCCTTAAAATCAATTTGAGATATTTAGCTCATTAAATTTACCAAAGGTTGTTAACCAGGTTGACAGAGTCCATCCATCATCTGTGTGACAATTTACAAATCCAAAATGGAAGAAAAATCCGTTTTATATGGGCTTATTCAATAATATTTTTTCAGTATAGTTATAGGGGAAAGGTAACAGAACATATCAGTAATTAAAACTCAGTAGATTAAACTGATTCAGTAACAGAATAGTATTGAATACATTAATATATGAACTTAAAACAACAAAATTAAATCTTAAAACAATCAGAAAAATACAATAAAATACAGAGATTTTAATAAAATAATATAGTCTGAAAAGGCTTAAAATTTTCACCTGCAGTCTCTTTGAAGTTCCTTTCTCTATCTGTCCAGATTCTTTTTGTTAGATTTTTTTTTTTGGCTCTCCCTTAGTGAGGGAGAATTCCTTGCTGAACATGGTGAGGAGGAATCCCAAATTGGATGACTCATAGAGACTGCGTAGGCCAAAATGGCAAAGGGTTGTAGGGAGATGAATTTCTCCCCTGAATCTCAGGTAAGATAAGTAAAAGAATCAGTGCACTCATGAATGATAGAAGCTGTTTGAAATAGGCAAGGTACTGCTCTTTCATAGAGTACTCCATGCTTGTAATTTACTTCCTGTTTGGAGGAGTAACTTCCTTCTTCCCTTCCCCCCTGAGGTAAAATGCTAGGGAGCAGCCTGTCCCCCAGATATGTGGAGAGGGAGTTAGGAGGCTAATCATTGCCTAAGGAGAAAATACACCCCAGTTTTTACTAGCTAGTTTGTGATTCTGAAGACACAACTATAGGCCAGGAGATCATGAGGAGGATTCAGGAGTGGAATCAGGCAGTATCAGCAACAGCAATGCCAGAGGCAGCAGTGAGGAACTGAGGAACATGGGCTCAAGAAGATGGGAAAGAGAAGCAGCTTATTTCTTCTTCTCCAATAGTCCCCTGGCTAAAAATAGCCTGGCCAGTAGGGAGGGCAACTGGGCAAAAAGTAAGGAAAGAAAAAGGCAGCAGTTCCAAAGAGAGTGTGTGTGTGTGTGGGGTGGGTGTGTGGGGTGGTGGTGGGTGAAAAGCCTTGGCAAGAGAAACATGGCTTAAAATTTATCTAGGCTATCTTAAAAAAAATAGAGAATTCTTTTCTCCGAGAGGTTGCCATCATTGTAAAAATTAAAATTAGTTTCAATACTAAAAATGTTATATTTTAGGAGATTTGTTAATGATCATTAGAAATCATAGAATAAAGACGATACAAAATAAAGACCATATGCCCATGACTGATTAGGCACTTCAAAATCCCTGTGCTTAGCTTACACCATCACCATACTGGCTGCAAGCCCAAGAAAGAGGCCCAAGAGGACCGCCCACTCTCTAATATCCTCTGTCTATAGGAAGTATGTAATGACACGAAGTTAGGGGGCTCCTGGGAAATTTACTTCTTTTTTAGGGTAACAGATTTCAGTTATACAAGTCCAATACATTGTATAAATTGATATGACTTTAAACATGACTCAATGGTAAAATGATTCAAATAGGGTCCCAGGAATCCCAACTGTTCCCGAGATTAAGCCTTTATATTTGGAAGCCCAACATTGTATTGGAGAGTATGAATAAGTTTCAATTATGAAGAACCACCCTGGAACTAATGACTTGGTAGAGAATCTGCTACAAAAAGTAAGGGCCATTTATATATAAGCACTGAGATATACTGGTATTTTAAACTAAGTGTCCCTACAGAGAATGTTCCATTCTGCAATTTAAATGCTCTTCTTTGAATAGGGAAACAACTAGACACCTTCTCCCAAATATTCCAGTGAGGGATAATTACAACTAGGTCAGCTCTCAAAGGTTTTTATTTTCTACCATTCATCCAGGGTAGCACAAAGCCATCCTGATTTAGAGTGAGTCAAACATTTCAACACTGGTGGAGCATGGCATCTTTCCTATTTGGATGCAGAATGTATAGGAAGCTATATCAAGAAACCATACTGGGAGCACTATTCAGGTCATATTAGATTTCCTTGTTTGGTGCTATAATTAAAATTTTCTCCCCAAAAGGTCAATGTTCTAAAAAAAAATGCCTGCCACAGCACAGAAATGCATTGCCACTCAGCTCCTTCACTGAAGAACAGATCATTTCTATTAACCTGAAGTCAATCATTTGGTCTCCAGTATCTGGAAAGTGGCAAAATACCATTATGGGGAATGATATAGGATTTGAGATGAAGATGATCATTAATGGAATACATATAAGAATAACATGATGATTCTTCTCCAGAAACAAGAATTCTGTTTCTTAAATAAATTGAGGCAAATTCTTCTCCTCCTGTTTTCCTCATTCCTCAAGAGGGAATGAGAACTTAATTGAAACTTACATTAATCTTTTTTTTGAGGGCTACAGAAGTTCAGATCAAGAAGTGAAAAGAGCTCAGAAATCTTCTATTAGTGTTTTTGAGTTGCCACAAGGCTTATATTTTCAAGTTATATCACATTTTAGCCCAAGACAGTCTACTTATCCTGTAATTGATTGAATTTCTGTATTCCCAGAACAGGCAATAAGTAGGAAAAAGGAAACAAATAGAATAAAGTGAGCAGAGCTTGAACAAAATGATTCTGAAAAAAAAATGTACATTTATTTTGTATATCAAGAGTAAGCATGAAGAATGGATTCTTTTAGCCATAGTGAGTGGCGGTATTGAGGTGGGTTAGGTGGAGACAGTTCCACTTCCACACCAACTTTTTAAAAGCACCTATTATATGTAAGGTTCTATGTTAGGTGTGGAGAGAAATGAAAAGACAAAAAATTCTTGTCCATTCCTTCATAGTTTTTCTGATGTTTGCAAAGATATAAGGTAAAAAAGAACGTAATCATATTTTTGGCTTCTAGTTACTCACATTTCCAGGCTATTTCCCACAAAATAGTCAAAATAATATTACTAAAGAATATATTACTAGGTGACTCCTTTTCTTGAGAATCTCTGGTAACTCCTTATTGCCCTTACAAGAAAATATATACTCAATTAAACATTTAAAATCCTTTAAAATCTGTCTCTCTCTCTCTCTCTCTCTCTCTCTCTCTATATATATATATATATATATATATATATATTTAACATGTATAGATAATATATACTTAAGAAAGACTACATGTTGTAATAGATAGAATGCCACATCTGGAGTCAGTAAGATATGTTGAAATCCTGCACTAGTTGGATGAGTATAAACAAACCATTCAATTTCACTGAACTTCAAAGATAATAATATCTACAATGTCTATATCTTGTATCTGGCACCAATGATCTGTCTTCAATAAGCCCATTTTTGAAAATATAATTTTACTATCTGAATCCCAACTTCAGTTTTATCTCCAACATCTCTCTCTCTGTCTCTCTCTCTGTCTCTCTCTGTCTCTCTCTGTCTCTCTCTCCCCTCCCCTCTCCTCCCCTCCCCTCTCCTCTTCTCTCCTCTCCTCTCCTCTCCTCTCCTCTCCTCTCCTCTCCTCTCCTCTCCTCTCCTCTCCTCTCCTCTCCTCTCCTCTCCTCTCCTCTCCTCTCCTCTCCTCTCCTCTCCTCTCCTCTCCTCTCCTCTCCTCTCCTCTCCTCTCCTCTCCTCTCCTCTCCTCTCCTCTCCTCTCCCCTCCCCTCCCCTCCTCTCCCCTCCCCTCCCCTCCCCTCCTCTCACCTCCCCTCCTCTCCTCTCCCCTCCCCTCTCCTCTCCTCTCCCCTCTCCTCTCCTCTCCTCTCCTCTCCTCTCCTCTCCTCTCCTCTCCTCTCCTCTCCTCTCCTCTCCCCTCCCCTCCCCTCCTCTCCCCTCCCCTCCCCTCCCCTCCCCTCCTCTCACCTCCCCTCCTCTCCTCTCCCCTCCCCTCTCCTCTACTCTCCCCTCTCCTCTCCTCTCCTCTCCTCTCCTCTCCTCTCCTCTCCTCTCCTCTCCTCTCCTCTCCTCTCCTCTCCTCTCCTCTCCTCTCCTCTCCTCTCCTCTCCTCTCTCTTTCTCTCAGCTAGTTTCTTGCATCTGTGGGGACAAACCTCTGTTTACATGCCATATAGTGTGAATATATCTGTGTGTGCTTTTGTCTGTTTGCTGTGCCACATAACAAAGTTCTTGTTTTATGTAAAAAAATAGTGCATATTTTGCAAATCTTAAAGCACCATCCCCCATGAATCTCAATTATTATTATGATTATCTCTTTATAAATGTTGTCCCTCCATTAAGCTCTTTGAGGGTAAGGATCTCTTTTTTTTTAATCATCTTTGTGTCCTTGGAATTAAGCACAGTGCCTTGCATCTCTTGGATGCTTAATATCCATTTCTTATATTGGAATGAATTAGTTAATTCAAAGTACAATTTGAGAGAGAGAAATGTCAACAAAAGTACTATGAGAGTTTGCAGATGAGGGAGCAATCAATTACTTCTGGCTGGAAAGATGAGAGAAGACTTCATAGAGGAGATGGCATTCAAGAAGAATAAGTAACAAAACAGCAGCTAAGGTTGTGTTGTGTCCATAAAGGAAGGCCATTCTACATAGAGAGAACAGTGTGACCTTTAAGGCACAAAAAATTAGGGAACATGCTTAAAGAAGGATGATAAGTCAAGTTTGGTGATTTCAGAGAAAATGAACAATAGTGTGAATCCATGATATTCTCCACAGGGAATGTGCTTCTTACTATTCTCAGGTTACTGACAAAGTAAGGAGTATCCAGAAAAGGGCAATCAGGAGAATAAAGAGTATTAAAATTAGGTCAATAAGGATTAGTTGAAAGGACATTCATTATCTCAGAGAAGAAAATAATTAATGGGAACATGATAGATGCCTTGAAGCATTTGAAAGGTTGTCATAGGTAGAAGAGAGATTAGATTTGTTTTTCTTAATACTAGAAATCTTGGAGAAATAGGTGGGAATTTCAGAGAGACAGATTTTGGATTCATGTAAGAAAAATAAATTTCCTTGATGTTAGAGGCTGAATGAGAAGATAACTTCTTTTGACTTGAGTTCTTTAAGTGAAGACTGGATGCTGTCTTGTTGGGGATATTGAAGAGAGGATTTTTGTTCAGGTATGGGTAAGGTTCTTTCTGATTCTGACATTCTGGGAATCCATGATCCTTTTTGCCATATTTGTAATTTGCCTTTTCTGAAATCCATGGAGATCATTAATCAAAACAAATGGAGAGACATTACATCACTGTACTTCCTAATTCTTTCTAAGTGGGATAGAATTAAGTGTATTATTCTCAGAATGAGTATTCAGCTTATACCCTATTTCTTACAGTTTAGCACCCAGTTTTTAGTCTGACTCGAGAAGGGGATGTGGAGGCTAGTTTGTTGCTTTTGGTGACTGTTTTATCTAGAAGTTCCAGAGATGAGCTTGGGAAGAGTGATTGATAATAAGAAACAAGGGGCCCAATTCAGGGATGTTTGACAGTTCAGTTACTCCTGTGTGGAGTGGAATCTCAGGATTCTGTACCCCAAAGTCACTCTAATGAGCAGACAGGAGACTTGATAAGATGCTGGCAGAAAAATGGCCTTCATGAGAGAGAAGGAGAAGATGGGGGCACTGCTCTGAGTGGTCAACCCAAAGCAACGTCCAAGGGTATACAAGTGAATTCAGAATTTATAAGAAATCAATACAATGCTTCTCTTTAGTTACTATTATAAGGAAGAGATGTTTGCAGAGAAAAGAGACATGAGACCAACAGGGAAAGATTCTGGAATGCTGCAGGAGGGGGTTGAGCTGGGAACTCAGAAGCAGTTAGTCTCTCTGGGGGTTTGCTGACTTCAAGCACCTGGAAAGATTTTGCTGCCAAAGACCTGGTGGAGTTCCTTGCTGTTGAGACTTGTGTTTCCCTTGGAAGAAGATCTCTGAACCTGAAGCTAATCTGAAACAACATCCAGTCATCTGTGGCTGTCAGTGAGTGGGAGGTCAGAGTCCATCTGGACTTGGGACCTTTCCCTGGATCCCGGCCTGATCTATTATTGACCAAGTATCTCTAATAAAGTCAAGAGAGGGTTTTAGTACAGGATAGATAGATAGGGACTGGGTTTACAGCTTAGCAGGACAGGGAGATAGAGTAGAAAAATCAACTGTATGAAGATCCTTCATGCAAAAACTTTAGATTTTGGGGTACTTTAGTTAGTAAAATTAGTGTTAGGGATTTTCCCCTTACCCTCTTAACTTCTCCCTTTTGAAAATAAATACACTCCCATTTACTGTGACTTTGTTATCTGTGTAGGCTCTGCCTGGTCCAGACCGTCTGTTGGGCCCTTGTACCCACAGTGTAAATTCTTGGTTATTGGCCCAAGTAACTTCGTTGAGGAAAAACATATTTCCTCTACTTAGCACTCTAGGTCTTGAGCCTCCATCCCATATATCTATCTATCCAACTAGCCACTCGTAATGAAGACACTGATAGTTTTTATAATCTTTTAATTTATAGTTGCCCTTAAAAAGACTATTTAGAAAATGTTGCTTCAGTACATATCCCTTTAAGCCAGAGAATGGAAAAGATTATTACACTTTCTACTTCTGAGCTATATAGATTAGCCTAGCCAGTTACTCATTCATGTAGATGCTGCATTGCCTTGTCAGAATACAGCTCAGAGCAATATATTTCAGCTTAATTTTTTAAGTCAGAAAAACAAACGTAGCTGTTTTGTAGCAAAGGAGCTATAAAAACCCATCTGGTTTTTCTGCTCAATTCAGAGGTGGCTGCAGAAAGCAATAGGCACTTGTTTGGTGATGCTGATGGGCAATTGGCTATCACTGAAGCTTGTGGCTAATGAAGTAAATTTGATCTTCCACCAATCAGGAATCACTTAGCTGGGGCCTTCTGTCAGCTGACTGTTCCTGATACCCTCAGCTATGACAGAATCATTTTAACTCTTCCTTTAAGTCCTCGATTCTCCCTCTTAAGTTCCTAAGTCAGGCTCTTCTTTATCTTTTAGGGACTTAAATGAGTCACGTGATTCTCAATGACTCACATTGCATGTAAAAAAATCACTTCTTCAAATTTCCTTATAAAGCTGAACTTCAAAAAAAAAACCTTATTCTCCAAATGTTTATATGATTCTCATTTTTAAATTTTATCTCATCATAAAGTTACATGCAGATGAGCTGAGGTATTCATAATGCTTGTACTTCAGCATGGTCTCTGTCTATTTAGTGGTCTAAACTGTTTGGTTCCACTCATATTTTCCATTTTTAACACATAATAGATTTTCTCTCTCTTTAAAATAGCAAATCGTTCCCACACAAGGGAGGAATCATTCTACATTTTTCACATGGGGAATTTGCTTTTTATATTTATATTTACATAATAGTTCATTTTATGTACAAAACTATTCAAATCACATCTTAAAATCATGATTCTTATTTTTCAACTCTTTAGTTGTCAAAATGTTCACCTATAACAATGGCAATATCTTACATTCTTTGGCATATATTTTAATGTAAAAATACTTTTTCTGCCATTTTCATTCCTAAACTCCTCCACAAAGAAAGGGCCTTATGAGAAGAATATGTTTTATATTTGGTACATTTTATCTTGCCCAAAGTAAGGCTAACCTGGCTTAATTTAAGACACAATGGGTGGGGGCTTGGGTTCAAATTTGGCCGCATATATTTCCTAGCTGTGGGACCCTGGGCAATTCACTTAACTCTTTTTGCCTAGCCCTAACTACTCTTCTGCCTTGAAACTAAGACACAGTATTGATTCTAAGATGGAAAGTAAGGATTAAAGAAAAAAAGACATATGGGTGAGAAGGGAAGAGAAAAAAAGAAATAAGAGAATATAAGGTCCTCATATGAAATCTCAAATGAACTGGGGGTAGAGTAAGAAAAGATACAATCAAGATATTTCCTAGGTCTTGAGTGTAATTTTCTTCTAGTCATGGATTCTAGAGGGAGACCACAGTTTTTCTATAAAAGGCTACTGCATTATTACAATAAGCTCTGACCAATTCTAGTTTGATGGGTTTGTCATCTTTTAATTCATTAGGGTAGTTGGGGAAAGCAGAGAAGAGTTAAGAGTTTTAAAGGGGTTGTATTTTAGGAAAATCACTTTAGAGATTGAATAAAGAACCAGTTAACCAACTTCTCTTTTCTCTTGCCTCAGTATATAGTAGGTGTTTAATAATTGTTTCAAATAGAATGGGATAGAGCAAAGGGGTGAATGGAAAGTTACTCAGAAAGCCTGTGTGTTGTTCCTGCAGTGAAAAGCTCTGGGCAATTTGGGTTAGGGGACAAAAGCCCTGATTGGGTGGAGAAATGTCACAAAGAATTGGTGTCATCAATCCTCAAAGACAGATTTTGCCAGCTTCACAGTTTTATCCTCCAAAGTTTCAAGTAAGTTTTTCTTATTTTCCCAGTTAGTCAAACAGGAGTCATTGTGTAAAGGAACCTTGAGAATTTTCAATGAGAATCCAAATGTTAATTAAAACATATGAATATGTCATTAACATGATGAAATGACAAGGCTTTTTGTCTAATGAGCTCTAAAGGTAGGATTCAGGAAAAATAAGACTCTAATACAATACTTTTCTTCAGTTATGAAACATATGAATGAAAATCACATTTCTAATTTTGGCCTTGACTTTCATTTTCCTTAAAAGGGATTCTCCATTTTTACATTTTATTTCACTCTTTACTTCCCACTCATTTTTCTCCTTTAAAAAAACTCACCTGCCATTTCATCTAGGTGGGTAGTTTCCCCATAAGAATTTTCCTCTACCAGTGATGTTGGGCATCTTATTTATAATTTATAATCTTAGAGAGTTGTTTGGGGTATTTTTTGACTTTTCAAGGATCATATTAGCAAGTGTAGGTCAGAGGTAACTTTGGATCTCAGGTGCTCTTGGTTGTGAGACCAAAACTCTGTTGACTCTATGATGCTCTCTTTCATTGTGTGTCATATCCCCTTTCTTTCGTTTTGTCTTCTCTTCTATTAATTAAAAAAAACAAGTTTCCAAACAATGAATATATTAATTTATGAAATTGTTCAAACATAAAAAGAAGTCACATTGTCCTTTTCTTTTTTTATTTAAAAAAATTGCCATTCATTTTTAATGAACAGATAATGCTTGTAGTCCTTGAGATAAGTAGAATAGCTGGTGATTGTTTTCAAGATGAAAAATGGCTATGAACTACAGTGACCTGGAAATAGTTGATTGAGGAATCTTGGTCGATGGAAGGCAGAAACATGAAGCAACAGCAAGACAATTTTAATCTGATCTGATAGCTTGATTGTTGCTTTCTAATATACATAAAGAAAAAGGAAATCATGTGTATTATTAAGTGCACATTAATGTCCCACTTTGGAGATTCAGTAATAGTTCTTGCAGAAGATTCTACAATGAGGTGCTAATTGCCTCAAAACTGATTTAATTGAGAAAAACTCACTGTTATGAGTTACTGCTTTCTGCTCTTGTGCAGACCAAGTTTAAAGCTGAAAGAATTAAAGAGGACATCATTATCTAAGTTAGTCTCTTTCTGGGGACTGCTTAAAGGAAGGCTTCAAAGCCTGCCTTGATTTTTCTTTGTTTCTGATCTGGGGAATAAGTGGTATTTCCAAAAAGTTGGCTCTCCTTTGGCTTTTCTTTACTACTTTATTGTGATGATAGCTCATGTGCCTACTATATCACAGAGTAAGGCATTCCCCTTTTACTTTCCCCTCTTTCTCCTTCTCTCCAAGTTATTTTTCTTCATACACATTCAATATGACTGGTATAATAGATGATATTTGAGGGTATATTTGATGGATACTAGATAACTAATGGATCAGGTAGTTATCTTCTTTTGCCTACCCTCCTCCCTTTTATATCTCTCTTCTCCCTTTTCCAATCTCCCTTCCTCCCCTCTTTTTCCCTTTAGTTTCCCCTTCCCCCTTCTTCTTCAGCCTCCTTCTAAGTCACTCAAGGTGAGCTATGATGTTTCAGAGGAAATACTCCTTTCTCTTCTTTTTCTTTGGTAAGGGTTTATTGGGGAAAACAGGACAAGATAGAAGATGGAGGTAAGAGGGGTGGAGGTTTCCCTATTACCTACAGTGAGTCTTAGGTTAGAGGATATTGAGAGAAATGGCAATTCAACCACTACCATGAAACAGAGCCAGTCAGAGAGAGATATATGGAGTATTGTCCTTCTTCTGCCTTCAAAACAGCCAGGCCACCTCCAGCTTGATTATCCCAAGTCCCAGAGATAAACCCAGCTTCTTCCTTCAGGGTCACCACCATCAGCCCAAAGCCCAGAAAAATAGTCACCATTGGATTGGCTCTAAACTGCTTTTCTGGTCACATTCCAAATGGAATTTTCCTTTGATTGACAGCTGATCAATCTCCAGCTTCTTGTCTTTTGCATGCATGCCTCTTCCACACTGGTCCCAAAGAGATAATGAAATAATTTCAAGTGATGCCAATCCAAGAATCTATTTCCTCATTCTTTAGCAGTGGAGGTACAATAAATAGGGATTAGACTACTTGTACTTGACTTTACATCTGATACTACATGATTCAGTTATTAGAAAAAAGGTTCTCATCCCACTTGGGACCTGCATCACCTTCTACTACCTTTTTACCTTTTATTTTAAAGTCTCTCTGATACTAGAAAGAGAGGTATTTGTTCTGGGCTGTGAAAGCTTCCCATCAGAAGTTGCCAAAAAAAGTACCTCTCCTTTTCATCCTAATTTTGGAATGACCTTATTTTATTAAAAAACAACAACAACAACAACAACAACCCTCATTTAGTATTTCCCAAAGGTTCCCATACTTCAGAGTCTGATTTCAAGAGAGGTAATTAATTAATTAATTAGACTCATTGTCCTCACCTGAAATATGGAAGGAAAAACATTTTAAGTATATTCATGGTATAGCTCATACTTACGTCTAAGTTTCCCTGAAAGTGGAATTGGAACATTCCCAAATTCTTCACAGGCATTCAAAATAAGTGTCCTTTGACAGTTTATATTTTTTATTTCACCGTACAAAAAATGCATAAAAAGCAAAGGAGTCCCAGAAGTTTCCTCCCCTTCCACCACTTGCTTCTGCTATTGGTGCCTTCTCCTCTAAGGTAATTGTCAATTTACCCTGAATTTGTCTAGTATATACTGATTTGTGAACATGAGCTACCTGAGAGCAAAGAATACTTATAGAGAAAACACTTGTTAAACAATTATTATGTTCTAGGTCCTCAGGGAGCTTACATTTGTATGTCTTCCTGTCAATGTTTAGAAGTGAGCAAGGGGGAAGAGTGGGCATGGTGTGTAATTGACTCAGAAATATCTTGGCAGCCTGGTTCTAAGCAACAAAAAGTGAAAGCTTGATGATCAGAATCCAATGCCCTAGAGTCAGTAGGAAATGATAGATGGAATGCAGATGACACAGTATGGAAACTTTTTTTTTCCCCTTTGGATCACCTGAGCTTAAGCGTAGTGCCAGATTCAGAGTAGAAATGCAGAATGCACTCAGAATGCCCATTAGAGTTGTTCCCCCACAATGTTCCTACAGGGGAGTCTAGCAATAGGAACAAGTGCTCACTGTCATATCCGACTTTCTTAGGAACTCAAGGCAATAGTGGTGTGGGCAATGAGCAGATTTTCACTCTTGACTTTCTTTCTTTATCCCACTATTTCATGGGACTTGTCTTCCAGCTTGAGGGGCCTCATTAACAGCCCTCTTATTTTTCTAGTAAATATGATGCTGAAGAAATAAATATCCCTTTAGAAGGTGGGTACCTGCATTCTTCAACTTGGGAAGTCATTCATCTAGGATGACTCTCCAGGTAATCCCTAAATTAAGAAAGTTCATTCTTAAGACTTTGATTAGGCTGTATATAATCACATGTTTTCCTTTACCAGATGTTTATTCTATGGGAATTCCATTGATGCCTTGGCCACTAATACAGGGAAAATTTGTCCTTGGGAAATCTAGTCTCTGATTAGTTCTCAGCCAAAGAAAAAAGAAAAGCAGAAGACAGAAAGAACTTGACATCCAGAAGTATTTTGCCACATGGGTGACACTAACAGCTCACTGAGTACTTCTGCAAGTCACCATCAACTATTCTCAGTGGGGTTCCCATACTCCTTAGAACTGCTCTGTTGTGCTTTCAGCCTTTATTCCAAGCTAGGGTGGAGGACAGAGTAGAATGGGGATTGGCAGGAGAAGTGTTATGACCTGATCATTTTTATAGACCATGAGGTAGAAGCACCTTTTCTGACAAGAGCTGATCTTTCTGATGCTTAACTGATTCTCTTGGAGGTAGCCTCCATCTCTGGGAACCCTTCATAGAGACTCTTTGTGTTCCTTTAGCACTGTACCAGAGTAGATCTCTAGCCTCCTTGGTAAATTGATCTTCAAATACCTTTAAACAAAGGTCCAATCCCATAATCTTATCAAGTTTATTGAAGATGCCAAATTGTTCCAAGGAAACCCAAATAAGCACAATGGACAGTGATTTCCAATTCCTTCTCTGCACAACTGTTTGATTAGTTTGATAAAATAGTGGCTATTGGAACTCTGTCTGATGCTGGAGATTTTGAGATTGACCCAATTAATTTGGAAAAGTTTGCTGGAAGAAACTTTAAAAGCTATCCAGTCTAACCCTCTCATTTTACAGATAAGGAAAATCGACACTTGGGGATTGAGGTTTTAATCATCTGGTGAAAAGGTAGGGAAGGAGACTTGGAATATATTCCTGGAGTAGGAGAAATGCTTAGGTACCTTTCCACAGGTAAATACTATTTCTATGACAGTAGATAGCTTAAAAAAGTTGTCCTAACAGAATATCTTATAGCAAGTTCCTTTAGGCTTGGTTTAGGATAGGAGTTAATTATTTTGTGTGTGTCATGAATTCCTGTGGCAGTTTGGCAAAGCCTATGCATCCCTTCCACCATTTTTTTTTATGACCTTAGTACTTTAGTTGTTCAGTCATTTAGTCATGTCTAACCCTTTGTGACCCCATTTGGGTTTTTAAACTTTCATTTCATCTTTGTTGTGAAATTTTTTCATTATAAATATATTTTATTTATAAAGATATTTCATTTTTTATTATGTTAAACATAATAACAAATTTCCACATAAGTTTCCTGAAGTGATGTGATCCAAATTTTCTCTTTCCCTTCTCCCTCCTGCAGCTGGAAAGCAATTCAAACTGGGTTATGTATATATTGTCATGCAAAACGTATTTTCACATTGTTCATTTTTTTAAGAGAAGAATCATATAAAACCTAAACCCCAAAACAAAAACCCAAATAAGCTAAAGTGAAAAATCATATGCTTTGATCTGCATTCCAAGTCTAACAGTCTTTCTCTGGAGGTGGATAACATTCTTTGTTATAAGTCTATTTGGGGTTTCTTGGCAAAGAAACTGGAGTGGTAAGCTATTTTCTTTTCCAATTCAGTTTAAAAACGAAGAAACTGAGGCAAACAGGATAAGTAACTTGCCCAGGCTTACACAGCAGATAAATGTTTAAGGCTAGATTTCAACTCAGAAAGATGAGTCTTCTGATTCCAGGTCCAGTGTTCTATCCACTGTGTTCCCTAGCTGCACTCCCCACTCCCCACTCCCATTACTTATGAAATTGGAAGCTTTGATTTGCTGCATTTCAAATCTGGGCTTGTTTGCCTCTCATCAGAAAGCCTCCGAATATTGTTTTTTAAATGCATAAAATAATACACAGAGGATTGTAAGGAAAACCAATTATATTGAAATACGGTTATAAAAATTTATTTTTAAAAAATTTCATGGACTCAAGTTAAGAACCCCTCAGTGGAGTTTTTAAGATATAGAAGAATCACTCTGATGTAATATTTTATAAACTTATTACAAGTTCATCTCGTTATTTTGTCTTTACTTGGAATTTACTTCAGGGAAAACAAATATAGTTTAGGTATATCCAGTATCTTATCTCACATGAACATTTTAAGTCTCATTCTTCCTTTTGTGTGACCCACAAGAAAGCACATCCACATTATCAAATAGTATACTTCTATTGCAAGAAAATGGAATGAAAAGGACATTAATAAATATCCAAATAATATCATACTCTTTAGATACATATGGTCAGGTACCGGGCATTGATCCATTAATGCCTGAATTGACAAGTTTACCCTTCCTAAGGCAATGGGTATTTCTGGAAATATTACTTAGATGAATGTTACTGTTTTTCTCTGTTCCCAGCTCCCTAATATCACAGTTGAGAATGGTAGAAAGGGAGACTAAACAAACTCTACAACTCTTGGGTTTGGACAAAGTTTTTTATTCCTTCTCTGTCCAATGGCTGCTTGACTCTAGGAGAAGCTATGCATAGTATAGCATCCTGGTAGATATTATTATTCATTTTATCTGTTCCTGTGGGGAGCATATTTCTACCAGTATGTGACCTATATTCACTAAAAAGTAGCAAGTTAGATAGTAGGAAGGGTTTTGCCAATAAATGAAAATTGAGAGCTGACCCGATTAAATATAGGCAAACTACCCTGCCTAGACTGAGCAAATATAGGCTCTTCTACTCAATGAGAAACAGAGATGGTTTTGTACTTCCTCAATAGTTTTAGTGAGTCTGCAGTGATTTCCCAATGTGTAGGGTCATCTCAGTGGCTAAAAGCACCACTTAGTGGCTAAATTAGTGTCCCTGATACCCAGTACAATGTCTTACACGTAGAAGGCACGAAATATTTGTTAAATTTATTTGTTAGTCTGTTTGTGGGATAAAATCTGGATGCCAAAATGATCTCTTTTAAAACCAAGAGGAGTGTTTGGGTAAAATAACTTTGTTCAGGGCTGTTCAGGAGTTTCTAGAGTTTTTTCTCAGTAATAACCTGAAAAAAAAACTGCCAAGGACTTCTCTCTAAGACAAGGGGTTTTTAACCTGGAGTCTGTGAAATGATTTTTTTAAAGTATTTTGAGAATGGAATTTAATTATAATTGATTTACTCCATAATCGTGTGTGTTTTATTGCCTACATTTAGAAATATTACTCAAGAAAGGCTCCATAGACTTGCCCAGACTGCCAAATATCACAAAAAGGGATAAGAACCCTTACTTAAAAATTCCTCTTAGGCTGCAGACTCGGAAATGAAGCAAAGTATTATATTTTGGCAGTGAACTGAATCTCAAAAAGTTATTTGTAGAAGTTTAGCTCTAATGAATGGGTTACCTGCCAGATCAATACACATAGAATACAGCTTTCAGTATGATTGTGCTACAGCATTCTCTATTCTTGCTGAGGAATGAAACACATTTTCTACTCCCAGGAGACCAGGCTAACAGCCCTTCACGTAGGATAAGAAGTGACCTATTAATCCAGTCTCAGTGTCACAAGCAACCTTGGGGCAATTTCTAAGCCGGTACAATAAAGAAAATATTTATTTCTCTATGCATAATTGTCCATTATGACCACAAATGAAAGATGAAGCAGTTCATAGACAATTACTTTGATTATTTGCTACCTTGTGCTTCTGACTTTCTGAAGCACTTGTTTGTATTAATGATGGTTGCACAGCCTGGATTCCAATTAATAATGAGCAAAATTGTCATAGCAACCAAAAGGCCAAATGGATGATTTCTATCAGGACATAAGAGCGATTTCATCAATTCCACCTTTCGAAGTCCTCTGTCTTGAGTTCTTTGCAGCTGATGGAACATTAGTGTTAGATCTTAATTGGCAATCAGTGCTTCTGGTCTGGTGGGCCCTGTTGAATGAAGTCAGAAAATGCTGACCCAATTTCACAGACAATTTGAAAAGTATTACCACCTAGTGCTATCTCCAGCATACGGATACTTTCTAAGAAAAGAGCTGCCTACGTTTGAGGGTCTGCAAATTGCTGAAAAGACTTCATTATGTTCCCATTGACCACAGAGAACATTTGATTTTGCCAGCCCTAAACAGACTTGATATACTCATTTATTTTCTGACTGCTATGTGGAACATTGGCATGACATCTCCTAATATTGCCAGGGTCAGGCCGACTGTCGTCCTTGGTGTGGTGTCAAGTTCCTTTTTGTGAAGGAAATCAAGGTGGCAGCCTCCTATAGACTATGGAAACTAATGAGACTGACAATTCACCCCACTAATTTCATCAGAGAAAGGAACATGGGCTATTTCTTGACCCATTGATCAGTGTCTCATGATGCAATCAACCAGCTAACATAATTGTTATAATTACACTTACTAATTATATAAATCTTATTCTCTGAGACAATCTCTACCATCTAAGATTGGGACAAAAGATTGATTTCTTCAACTTAGAAAAAAAGGCAAAAATAAATTTTAAATGATACTCACCTCCATTTTCCCTTTCAAATCAAAGAAAATAGGAGCCATAGGGCAGCTAGGTGATGCTATAGCGGGTAGAGTGACAGGACTGTAGTTAGGAAGACTCATTTTTCTGAATTAAAGTCTAGCCTCAGACCAGACTAGCTCTATGACCCTAAGCAAAGCACTTAATCCTGTTTGCCTCAGTTTCCTCATCTGTAAAATGAACTGGAGAAGGGAATGGCAAACCACTCCAGTATCTTTGCCAATAAAACCCTCAATGAGATCATGAAGAGTCAGGAAAAACTGAAAAACGATTGAACACAGGGAGGACTTAGAGGGGAAAAAACTCTTATCCCCTTTGTAAAAAACAAACAACCCTACCCCCACCCTCCATGTGTCCTGAATTTCTGAGGAATCAGAAAATTTTTAAATTTACTTTCAATTTTAAAGAAAATTAAAAAAAAAAGACATTAAAAAGGCCACTTTTGGCATTTGATGGGGATGAATACACATGATTAGTTTTTTGGATCATAGATTTATGGTTTGAAGCGACTTTCAAACCTGTCTAGTTCAGCTCTGGAGGCCATTTATTTCACTTTTCAAAGAAACTTTTGAGGTTATTTTGTATCGTAATGTCTCTGTTATTGTTTTTTCCTTTGCTACATTTCCCTTCAGGAAACCCTGAATTTTAAATGGCTTATATATATTTTCTCCCTCTCTTTCCCCATGTCTCTCCCCATTTTCTGAGAGCCACAAAATAGCATTGTTGGAAAGGATTAAAGGTGTATACTCTGCCTTTTGAGAGGACAAGCTTCATTCTGGAGGTTAATTCTTCAAACATAGTCAGAGGTCCTCTGTTAGGGCACACAAGAGGAAGTGGGAGAAAGAGGACCAAGGGTTGAACTTATATCAGAGTAGTGGAAGCCATGCTTTATAATAGAGAACACATTGGACTTAGAGTCTGGAAAGTCTTGGGCTTGAATTCTGCCTCTGGCACTTTTCTCTGCCTTTTCTGCCTCTGTTTGCTCATTCATGAAACAGAGGAAATAGCTCCTATCTCACACGGTTGTCATGAATGTCAAGAGCAATTTTATATACACACATATAGTATTTTGGAAACTTTATTCCGTAAATGTCAGTTTTTGTCATCAAGTAATAAGATCCATGCACAGCATGTATAAGTTCAAAGGGAAAAATCTGGGATAAGTCAAAAAGAAAGCAATTTGGAACGATGAGGCGGCTCAGCAGTTAGAGAGCCAGTCCTGGAGATGGCAGGATCTACATTCAACTCCGCCCTCAGACACTTCCTAGCTATATGGCTCTGGGCACATCACTTAACCACAATTGCCTAAACCTTTGCCATTTTACTGCTTCAGAATGGATACTCAGTATTAATTTTAAGATGGGAGATCCGGATTTTAAAAGAAAGATAACAAAGAAAACAATTAAAAATGGACCTCTGGAATTGTAATCCTTTGTTAGTCCTTGTTTCCTTCTAGGCTATTCAACTTTTTTACCATAATTTTTATTTTACTTTAAAAATATTTTATTTGTTCCCAAATTATGTATAAAAACATGTTTTAACAGTAAATTTTTTTTGAGTTCCAAATTCTCTCCCTTTTTCTCTTCTCCTTTCTCTGAGGCAGTAAACCATCTGATATAGATTTTACATGTGCAATCATGTAAAGCATTTTTCCATATTAATCATTTTGTGGAAGAAACTCAAACAAAAATAAACCCAAACAAAAGATGAAGAAAGTGAAATATATCATATTTTAGCCTTTTTCCAACTCTATCGCTTCTTCCTCTGGAGGCAGATGATATTTTTCATTCTGAGACTATGGGGATTGTTTTTATTCAACTCTTTTAAAAAATTTGCATGAATATACCTTTTGATATAAGGACATTCCATTATTTATATTTATCTTATTAACATATTTTGTAATATCTTCATTTCTGAATGTCTCTTTTCCCTCATCCAATTCTTATAACAAAGATTAAAAGGAAGGAGTGATGGGATTTCTCAGCAAAGTTAAGACATCATCAGTGATATCTGACCAAACATGAAACATTCGACACCCAGAGAGGCATGTTAGAAGGCTAACCTTGAAACCAGGAAGGACCAGGGATCAAGTTCTACCTTTGAAACTGTATGGATGTTCCTGGCAAGTCACTCAACCTACGATTGCTCTTATCCTTATCAAACTCTAAGTTGTAGGGAATGTGTTGACCTGCATTGGTAGAGGAAATTTCCTCTCCTGAAAGTTTCCAGGACAAAATAAACCATGATGCCTCTCCCAACTCATTCCTGACTCATTCCCAATAGTCCTCCATTCTCATTACTTTGAGAAGAAATCCCTTTAGTCTAATTTTCTTTCTTCCTCATTCCAATCAATAGGACACAATTTACTCTTAACTTTTTAAAAATAGGAAACCACTTTGAGAAGAATGGATGAGGCCCAATTATCCTTTGTACACTGAAAGGCTGAGAGATTTAGTGACATCTAAAAATAGTGGAGGGAGAGGAACCAGAAATTTTGGTTCCACTCATATATCCAGTTGAACATATATTTTTTTGACATTTATAGAAAATTCCCATAGAGAAATGCAAATGAAAGCTTCTTTTCAGAGAATTATAAAACTGGGTACCATTTGACCCAGAAATACCACTATTAAGTTTATTTCCTAAACTGATCAGGGTAAAAGGAAAATAATCTAATATGCTCTAAAATATTTATAGCAGCAATCTTTGTGGTGCCAAGGAACTGGAAATTGAGGGGATACTCATCAATTGGGGAATGACTAAAGTCAAAGGGGAATGACTAAAGAAAGAAGTTGTAGCATATGATTGTGATGGACTGCTACTGTGCTATAAGATACAATGAGCAAGTTAATTAGATAAAAAACAACAACATATAAAGGCTTACACAAAATTATGAAGAGTAAAATGAGCAGAACCAAGAGAGCATTACATGCAGGAAACAGAAATATTATTTGAGGAATGACATGTATTTCCACCTCCAGAGAAAGAACTGATAAATAGAAAAAAGTAAGAAATAGTTTTATATATACATACATCTTTTTGTCAAATGATAACATCTCCAGTGTGGGTTGGGGAAAAAGGGAAGGAGTTACTTAGAAATTTTAATGTAACAAACAAACATACAAGTAAATTTAAAAAAGTATCCTCTCCCTGCCCTCCCCCTCATTCTGATCAATGGATAATGTGGAGAGGAAAGTTGAAAAACAATTGTTTTACCCCTATACAAATAAAGTCTCTCTTCCTGAATTATAATAATTATTTTAAAATAAATTAGTAGAAAAAGGCAATCGTATTTGAGAAAAGAACATATATGAGATTTATAATTTTGAAATTACATCTTCTGGAAGTTTCCTGACATTTAGGCACTCATCTTCTTTATGAGAGAGAGAGAGAGAGAGAGAGAGAGAGAGAGAGAGAGAGAGAGAGAGAGAGAGAGAGAGAGAGAAGAGAGACAAAGAGAGAGAGAGAATATTAGATAAAAACATTTGAAATATAAAGTGTCTGCCTTTTGCCTTGTAAGTCTGAGAGAAATGAAATTTAAAATATAAGAATTCATAGAAGATTAAATTCTGTCTTGAAAAATAATTGTTCATCCTGAAAAGTGAAGACTAAAGAACAAATTTGTACCAGACATTGCCAATGGAGGAATTTATTTTACTGGACTATGCGTGATTTGTTACACAAGTTTTGTTTCTTTTACTTTCTATCTCACCCCCATTCCCTATGGCGGGGGGTGGGGTGGGGGTGGGAATGAGGGAGGCAGAAGGGAGAGAAAAGAGAAGCTTGCTAATTAAAAAAAATTAAAATCTGAACTAGGACATCAATATTGCTATCTAAACTTGTTTAGGATCCATTTACACTTAATTTATTTCATTGTCAAAAAGACGTCTGAGTTCCAGGACAACACTGATGTGAGAGTCCCCACATATCTGGCCCAGGCCTGGAAGCTTAGTTTGTCATACCTCTCCTTTGGAAAGAGTAGAGGAGTAAGAATCTAAGTGATCTATTTAGCTATTCCCCTTGAGAATGGAAGCTCCAGATACCTTCTGTTTACAGAAACTATTCAAGCAGCTCTGTGCATAGCTACCAATTCCTAACGGGTCAAGATCAGTTTTAAAGAAATCACTGAGAACCCTTGCCCCAGAGATTCCAGGAGGAAAGTCTGAGGGAGAATCATTGTTTCCCTTCCTCATCCTTGACTTTCCAGTGCCTTCCCTCTCCCCAGATACTTACACATATACATACAGAGATCAAAGGGGAAACATTGCTATATGAATAGAAAGGACTGAAAAGAGACCAACAAAGTAATATTATATTAGTATGTTTTTTTCTATTCATTTCTGAAAGTAGTATTTAAGTCTGAAGTAGAAAAACTTTTCCAGAATTAATTTTGTCTTGCCTGTGGCAATCTCTTTCAGTTCTAATGATTTGCGAATCATGACTTGAAATATTTCCAAACATATTGACCAAATACAGTAGCAATTGTAATCTTTTTTTTTTAATAGCATTTTTAGCACTCTGTTGCCAATGTTACTTCTTTAAATGTGCATTGATGGTGGAGTGGGTGGTATGCAGTGTTTATGTTGGCATGGTAACCAGGAATTAATTTTCTAATGTTGTTCCTGACTTTTGATTATTGCTATTTACTTCCATGAGACCGAAGGCTGATTTTTTTCCCTCTCCAGTAGGTCTTTATAGGAACGAAAATGGTCTTCATTACTTTGCTTAGTGGTCAAACTTCCTTTTAATGTTTCTCAAAACAAACAGTGTTCAAATATATTTTAAACTATTAAATGAAGCTCTGGAAACATCAAGGTCTGATCTTTATTTTTTTTTTTGTTACTACCAATTTCTTCTTTAGTCTTTTTTCAAGAGGAACTATTCCTCGCTAAGATATAATTAAATCTCTTATAAATTTTTATTTTTAAATTTTCATCTCTCTCTGAATTATAAGGCAAAAATGACATCGTTTACAATTCAAACATTTTCATGTCAATTTTTGTCTCATGTCCTTCCTCTTTCTGTCTCTCAGTCTCTGTGTCTGTCTCTCTTCTTTCTCACTCTAACTTAAAAAGGTAAAAGCCAATGACAGAGAAAAATGACTAGATATGATCACAAAGTTCTCTTTCAGCTCCAAACTGATGATCAGGGGATGCCTCATTTTACACAAAAAAACCTTGAGTTCTATGGAGGTGTAGTCCAAGGACACACAAGTGATGGAGATGTTTGTTTTTTTCTCCTCAGTTAAATGCAACCTCATCACAGCTATCTTTTGACTCTTCTTATGGCTTATGGCTCTTAACAACTTTTGTATCCCCCAAAATGTGTTGAAATCTGACAAGTACAAGGTAGCCGCTTAATAAAGACTTGTTAATCAAATAATTCATTGGGTGATACTCCAATGGATAGTGGTGTAGAAGCATGTGACACTTCGGTCAAGAGTCTCTTTGATTGCCTGTAGCTGCTCTCATATCATTTCAACAACAGTTCATTCTATAATAATAACAAAAACTGCAATTTACAAAGAAGAGGATATTTCAGCTTCATCATCACTGCAATCACTTGTGGAGAATGTTGCTTCCTATTCTAAGAAGTTCATCATTAGAACTCTCTGAAGTATTTTCTAAATGAAGTAGTATGTATTTCCAATTTTAATGTTTTAATTAAAATAGATTTTGAAGAAAAATCATTGAGTATGAGGTGATTAATACTTAGGATGTATAATTAGTTTTAGAAATAAACTATAATTATACTTATTAAGCATCAAAAATGGAGCCAGCAAGAATTTAATGTATACCACAGAATTTAATATATACCACAAGAATAAAGTTTGTTTGACCTCAATCCAGTTTTGTTTTTGTCTTCTTCCCTGAATGTTTCATATTCAATTAGATTGCTTTCACAGAGTCTTATGTGAGAGTTCAGCTCTTTTCTAAATAATTCAGTTTTTTAATTGCTAATGTATAGCTTTTATTTTCCTTGCCTTCTCTTGACAGTCTTCTTACCCTACTCAAGTTCAGTGATTCTCTAATTCATCATTTTCCAAATGGTACTTCTGAACTCCTTGGTGTGGCTTCAGAAGGTCTTGATGTCCAGGGTTTTTGTGTTCTTCCTCTTTGCCAGATTTTTTATCAGGGTGGGATTGAAATGAGACCCCATTGAGAGAGGGAGGAAGGATAACTTGAGGGGGTAAAAATGAAGCCAGGAGAATGAGTGCATGGCTAGCTGGATGGGGGATAGGAGTGGGAATGGAGGGGAGACAGAAAAGGATATGTGTCTCCTCTCCTTTTACTAGATTTTGTCTTGTCATAGTCATGTTCTTAAGGGTGTCATAGGCTGGAAATTGTTAGTAAACATTTCTTAAATTGCTAGGGATATGAAATGCATGTGTTACATAGATAGCTATGTAGTACAAAATACAAAGTACATAGAGTGGTACAAAGGTTCTATGAGTTGAGGTGGGGGAGATCAGAAGGAAACAAGAAAATAAAAAAGAATAACTTTTGCCTTCAAAGAGCTGATGATCTGTAAGTAAAAAGAATATTTGATTTTTGAGCCAATTGGTTTTTTTACACTTTTGTAAAATAACTTGATGTGAGGAATATAATTTGGGTAATTTACAAATTTTTGTGATTTTGAAATAAATGCCTGGCCTTCTTGCTATTCCGATAGAAAGGTATTCCATTTCTAGCTCAGGGCTCTTTAATATGGGTACCCTAAGTTTCAAACTGGGCTTTGGATTATCCCTAAAGGCACCTGATTGTTATAATATTCATCCTTGTGGCAGCAGCAGTAGTAGCAGCAACAGCTCTAGTCTACTTAGTTTTCAAAAGAGACACAGGCACCTAGGCAAAATTAATATCCTTAATAAAACTACTAGCACTGTAATGGTGTAATGGATGGGGAGCTGCCTTGAATGAAACTATATAGAGAGGCAGTCGGGGTTAGAGAGCTGGCCTTGGAATCAGGAGGGTTTGGGTTCAGATCTCATCTTGGTTACATATTGGCTAACCTAAGGGACTGGGCAAGTCACTTAAACTCATGTCTGTAAGCAGCCTTCTAAGACTCACTTTGAATAGAAGGTGCTGATCTATAATAGTAGATGGGATCTTCTCACCTGGAATTTACTTAAACCAATGAAATCTCAGATTTAGCCCTAATCCCTATCACAATTACACAATTAAAGAGTTGGATTGGCATGGTGAAGTAGAAAGGATTTCAAGTTTGGAGCCAGAAGTCCTGTGTTCAGATCTTGGCTTTGCTGTTTGATATTTGCTATAGACTTGGTCAAGTCACTAGAACCACTCTAGGCTATAATTCCTTTATCTCTAATGAACTGAGTGGACTAAGAGAACCTTGGGTTGCCTCCTACAGTCCTCTGGTATGATTCTAAATTTTTAAGGTGATATTTTTGTCCTAGACGATTGATTTTATTCTCTTTGTAACCTTTCTTCACTTCTGCACTTATGATATTTTATTTTTCCAATTACATGTAATAAAAATTTCAACATATGTTTTCTGAAATCATAAGAACCAAATTGTATCCCTTTCTTTCTTCCCTCCCCTCTCCCAGAGATGGTAAGCAATTTGATCACAGTTATACATGTATTGTGTAAAACATACTTCCATGTTGGTCATTGTTGTAAGAGAAGGCTCATATAAAACCCAAACTAAAGTGAAAAGTAATATGCTTTGATCTGCCTTCCAGCTTTAATGGTTCTTTCTCTGAAGGTGGATGGCATTTTTAAAAATCATAAGACCTTCAAAATTGTCTTGGATTATTATATTGCTAAGAGTAGCTAATTCTTTCATAGCTGATCATCATACAATATTTCTGTTATTATGTACCATGTTCTGGTCCTGCTTATTTCACTCTGCATTAGTCTTTCCAGCTTTTGTTAAAAATATCTTGTTCATCATTTCTTATGGCACAATATTAATCCATCACCATCATATACTACAGTTTGTTCAGTAACTACCCAATTGATCAAAAGACCCTCAATTTCAAAGTCTTTGCCACCACAAAAAGAACTGCTATAAATATTTATGTATAAGCATATCCTTCCTACCTTATTTTTTTAAAAATCTCTTTGGGATACAGATATAGCAGTATTACAGGATCAAAGGATAGCACAATTTTATAGATCTTTGGGAATAGTTCCAAATTGCCCTCCAGAATTTTGTATCAGGTTATAACTCCACTAACAATTCATTACTGCCCAATTTTGCTACATCCCCTCCATTATTTGTCACTTTCCTTTACTCTCATATTGGTCAATCTAATAGGTATGAGGTGGTACTTGAGAGTTGCTTTAATTTGCATTTCTCTAGTTGAGAGTGATTTATAATATTTTTTTCATGATTATTGATAGCATTGATTACTAGAAAATTGCTTATTCATATCCTTTGACCTTATGTTGAATGGGGAATGAATTATAGTCTTTCAAATTTGAATTAGTTCTCTAATATGTGAGAAATAAGACCATAATCAGAGAAATTTGCTATAAGATTTCCTCACAATTTGATGTTTCCATTCTAATCTTGGTTACATTGGTTTTATTTGTACAAAATCTTTTTAGTTTAAAATAACAAAATTATTCATCTTATATCTCATAATCTTCTCTATCTTTTGTTTGTTCATAAATTCTTCCTTTTTCCATGTATCTGATAGGCAAACTATTCTATATTCCCATAATTTACTTATGGTATCACCTTTTTTGTCTAAATCCATATCCATTTTGTCCTAATCTTGATATAGGGCAGTGATAGCAAACCTATGGCATGAGTGACAAAGATGGTATGCAAAGTGCTCTCTGTGGGCACATGGCGAACCCCCTTCCCCGATCAGAGTTCATTACTAGAAAGGCAGAGGCCTGGGACAGAGCTGTTCCCCTCCCCCTCTCCACCAGGAGTGACATTTTTTCACATCCCCTACTCCAATGGGAGTGCACAGGAGGTAAGGTGGGCAGCTCACAGGTGGCAGAGTTGGAGGGGAGTGGAGCACTTGGGCTACTCCCCTTCCTCTCTCTTCACTAGCTGAGGACATTCCTCATTTACCAGCGCTTCTACCCAGCAGCCCAATGGGAGAGCTTTCTCCTTCCTCTGTGTAGGGTAAGGGGGATGGGGTACTCCTGACACTTGATGGGGAAGAGGGGCATGGCATCCTGTCTCTGGGAGGGGGGAACAGCACTTAGTCTGGGGGATGGGATGAGGGCAGGGCCCGACACTCCGGCTCTAAAAGGTTTGCCATCACTAGTATAGTATCTGAGATATTGGTCTAGCACAATATTAAATGGGCATACTTCTGATCTTATTGGAAAGACTTCTAGTGCCTCCCCATTGCAGACAATACTTGCTGATGGTTTTAGATACTTATCTACTTATCGTTTTAAGGAATGGCACATTTACTCCTATACTTTCTAGTGTTTTTAATAGGAACTGTGGGGGGCAGTTGGGTGGCTCAGTGGATTGAGAGCCAGGCCCAGAGATGGGAGGTCCTGGATTCAAATCTGGTCTCAGACACCTCCTAGCTGTGTGACCCTGGGCAAGTCACTTGACCCCCATTGCCTAGCTCTTACCACTCTTCTGCCTTGGAGCCAATAAACAGTATTATTTCCAAGACAGAAGGTAAGGGTTTAAAAAAAATAGGAATGGGCATTGTATTTTGTCAAAAACGTTTTCTGAATCTATTGAGATAATCATGTGATATGGTCAATTATGCTGATAGTTTTCCTACTATTGAACTACTTCTTCATTCCTGGTATAAATCCTACTTAGTCATGGTGAATGATTCTTGTGATATATTGCTTTAGTCTCCTTGCTAGTATTTTATTTAAATTTTTTTGCATCTGTATTCATTAAGGCAATTACCTATAATTTTCCTATAATTTTCTTTTTCTGGTTTTGCTTCTCCTGTCTTAGGTACAGCATCATGTTTGTTTCAAAAAAAGAATTTGAAAAAACTTCTTTTTCTGTTTTCCCCAAATAGTTTATGTAGTATTGGGATGAATTGCTCTTTAAATGTTTGATAGAATTCACTTATGAATCTCTCTGGCCCTGAGGACTTTTTTCTTAGGGAGTTCATTTATGAAGCCATAAATTCAACTTCTTTTTCTGTGATGGTGTTATTTCATTATTCTATTTCTTCTTTTGTTAATTTGGGCATTCATGGTTATGATTACCAATTGTGTATTCCCCTCCATCTTATTTTCCTCTTTTGTTCCTGCTTTTCTCTCTCCTTTCACTCTGTAGGGACAAGGATATTCACCTCCCCACTTCTTCCTCTCTTCTATTATCCCTGACCCTTGTCTTATTCCACTCCTACTTCTCTGTAAGAAAAGATAGGATTCTATATCTGATTGTGTGAAGGAAATTTACCTGCTCCACTTTCTGGAGTTGCAGGTGACATCATCTCCTGTTGCCTATCTGCATACCTGGCATGTATGAGTGTGTTCAAGAATATTAGGGTAGTTTTCTTTGATAATTTTTTTAATATTATGATATCTAAGCTTGTTTCTTTGATCATGACTTTTTGGTAATGCAGTAATTCTTAAATTTTCTCTTGGATCTATTTTTCCGGTCAGTTTTTCCAATGAGACTTCATACTTTCTTCAATTTTTTTCATCCTTTTGACTTTGTTTTATTGTTTCTTGATGTCTCATGAAGTCATTAACTTCTTGCCCAAATCTAGTTTTAAGACATTATTTTCTTCTAGAAGCTTTTGAACCTTCTTTTCCTTTTGGCAAATTCTACTTTTTAAACTGTTCTTTTCTTCATTGTATTTTTATATCTTTTTCCATTTGACCAATTTTGCTTTTTAAGATGTTACTTTATTCTTTCATCATTTTCATTTCTCTTCCTCATTTTTATTCTGCTTCTCTTATTTCATGTTCAAATTCCTTTTTGAACTCTTTGAGAGGCTGAAACCAGTTCCTGTTATTTTTAAAAGTTTTGTACCAAGATGCTTTGATCTCACTATCCCCTTCTGAGTCTGTGCCTTGTTCTTTTTCTCCATAATAATTTTATGTGGTTAGATTTTTTTTTAAAAAATTGCTCATTCTTTTTCTAGCCTTTTTCTCAACTTTTATTTTTATGTTAAGGGGGACTTTGTTCTCAGAGTATAAGGGGCACTCCCTTAAACTTCAGTTTTTCATTGTTGCTACCTCAGCTCTAGTTCTGGGTTTCTGCAAGTTTTTCTAAGGTTGCATAATGGCCTGTGAGATGGGAATTCTTTTTTTTTCTTTTTTTTTATTTTATATTTTTTTTAAAATATATTTTATTTGATCATTTCCAAGCATTATTCGTTAAAGATCATTTTCTTTTCCTCCCCCCCACCCCCCATAGCCGACGCGTAAGTCCACTGGGCATTAGATGTTTTCTTGATTTGAACCCATTGCTTTGTTGATAGTATTTGCACTAGAGTGTTCATTTAGAGTCTGTCCTCTGTCATGTCCCCTCAACCTCTGTATTCAGGCAGTTGCTTTTCCTCGGTGTTTCCACTCCCATAGTTTATCCTTTGCTTATGAATGGTGTTTTTTTTTCCTAGATCCCTGCAGATTGTTCAGGGACATTACACCGCCACTAATGGAGAAGTCCATTACGTTCGATTATACCACAGTGTATTAGTCTCTGTGTACAATGTTCTCCTGGTTCTGCTCCTCTCGCTCTGCATCACTTCCTGGAGGTTGTTCCAGTCTCCATGGAACTTCTCCACTTTATTATTCCTTTTAGCACAATAGTACTCCATCACCAACATATACCACAGTTTGTTCAGCCATTCCCCAATTGATGGGCATCCCCTTGTTTTCCAGTTTTGGGCCACCACAAAGAGCGCAGCTATGAATATTTTTGTACAAGTCTTTTTGTCCATTATCTCTTTGGGGTACAGACCCAGCAGTGCTATGGCTGGGTCAAAGGGTAGACATTCTTTTGTCGCCCTTTGGGCATAGTTCCAAATTGCCCTCCAGAATGGTTGGATCAATTCACAACTCCACCAGCAATGAATTAATGTCCCTACTTTGCCACATCCCCTCCAGCATTCATTACTTTCCTTTGCTGTAATGTTAGCCAATCTGCTAGGTGTGAGGTGATACCTCAGAGTTGTTTTGATTTGCATCTCTCTGATTATAAGAGATGTAGAGCACTTCTTCATGTGCTTATTAATAGTTTTGATTTCTTTATCTGAGAACTGCCTATCCATGTCCCTTGCCCATTTATCAATTGGAGAATGGCTTGATTTTTTGTACAATTGATTTAGCTCATTATAAATATGAGTAATTAAACCTTTGTCAGAGGTTTCTATGAAGATTTTTTCCCAATTTGTTGTTTCCCTTCTGATTTTAGTTATATTGGTTTTGTTTGTACAAAAGCTTTTTAGTTTGATGTAGTCAAAATTATTTATTTTACATTTTGTGATTCTTTCTATATCTTGCTTGGTTTTAAAGCCTTTCCCCTCCCAAAGGTCTGACATGTATACTATTCTGTGTTTACCCAATTTACTTATGGTTTCCTTCTTTATGTTTAAGTCACTCACCCATTTTGAATTTATCTTGGTGTAGGGTGTGAGGTGTTGATCTATTCCTAGTCTCTCCCACACTGTCTTCCAATTTTCCCAGCAGTTTTTATCGAATAGTGGATTTTTGTCCCAAAAGCTGGGATCTTTGGGTTTATCGTATACTGTCTTGCTGAGGTCGCTTTCCCCCAGTCTATTCCACTGATCTTCCTTTCTGTTTCTTAGCCAGTACCAAATTGTTTTGATGACTGCTGCTTTGTAATATAGTTTTAGGTCAGGGACTGCAAGGCCCCCATCGTATGTGTTTTTTTTCATTATTTCCCTGGATATCCTTGATCTTTTGTTCTTCCAAATGAACTTTGTTATGGTTTTTTCTAAATCAGTGAAGAAGTATTTTGGTAGTTCAATGGGTATGGCACTAAATAGATAAATAAGTTTGGGTAGGATGGTCATTTTTATTATATTGGCTCGTCCTATCCATGGGCAGTTAATGTTTTTCCATTTGTTCAGGTCTAGTTTTAGTTGTGTGGCGAGTGTTTTGTAGTTGTGTTCATATAGTTCCTGTGTTTGTCTTGGGAGATAGATTCCTAGGTATTTTATTTTGTCTAAGGTGATTTTGAATGGGATTTCTCTTTATAGTTCTTGCTGCTGAGCTGTGTTGGAGATATATAGAAAAGCTGATGATTTATGTGGGTTTATTTTGTATCCTGCAACTTTGCTAAAGTTGTTGATTATTTCAATTAGCTTTTTGGTTGAATATCTAGGATTCTTTAAGTAGACCATCATGTCATCCGCAAAGAGTGATAACTTGGTCTCCTCCTTGCCTATTTTGATGCCTTCAATTTCTTTATCTTCTCTAATTGCTACTGCTAGTGTTTCTAGTACAATGTCAAATAGTAGGGGTGATAATGGGCATCCTTGTTTCACTCCTGATCTTATTGGGAATGCATCTAGTTTATCCCCATTGCAGATGATATTAGCTGTTGGTTTTAGATATATACTGTTTATTATTTTTAGGAATGACCCTTCTATTCCTATGCTTTCTAGTGTTTTTAATAGGAATGGGTGTTGTACTTTATCAAAGGCTTTTTCTGCATCTATTGAGATAATCATGTGGTTCTTGCTAGTTTGCTTGTTGATGTGGTCAATTATGTGGATGGTTTTCCTAATGTTGAACCAGCCCTGCATCCCTGGTATGAATTCTACTTGATCATGGTGAATGATCCTTCTGATCACTTGCTGGAGTCTTTTTGCTAGTATCCTATTTAAGATTTTTGCATCTATATTCATTAGGGAGATTGGCCTATAGTTTTCTTTCTCTGTTTTTGACCTGCCTGGTTTTGGAATCAGTACCATGTTTGTGTCGTAAAAGGAGTTTGGTAGAACTCCCTCTTTGCTTATTATGTCAAATAGTTTGTATAGTATTGGGGTTAACTGTTCTCTGAATGTTTGATAGAATTCACAGGTGAATCCATCAGGCCCTGGGGATTTTTTCTTAGGAAGTTCTTTGATGGCTTGATGGATTTCAATTTCTGATATGGGATTATTTAAGAATTCTATTTCCTCTTCTGTTAGTCTAGGCAGTTTGTATTTTTGTATATATTCATCCATTTCTCCTAAATTGGTGTATTTGTTGCCATATAATTGGGCAAAGTAATTTCTAATGATTGCCTTAATTTCCTCCTCATTGGAGGTGCTATCCCCCTTTTCATCTTTAATGCTGTGAATTTGCTTTTCTTCCTTCCTTTTTTTAATTAGATTGACCAGTACTTTGTCTATTTTGTTTGTTTTTTCAAAGTACCAGCTTCTTGTCTTATTTATTAAATCAATAGTTCTATCACTTTCGATTTTATTAATTTCTCCCTTAATTTTTAGGATTTCTAATTTGGTTTTCTGCTGGGGGTTTTTAATTTGATCGCTTTCGAGTTTTTTCAATTGCATTTCCAATTGATTGATCTCTGCTCTCCCTTGTTTGTTAATATAAGCTTTCAGGGATATGAATTTGCCTCTGATTACCGCTTTGGCTGCATCCCAAAAGGTTTGAAAGGATGTTTCGCCATTGTCATTTTCCTTGATGAAATTATTAATTGTTTCTATGATTTCTTCTTTAACTAAACAGTTTTGGAGTATCATATTGTTTAATTTCCAATTGGTTTTAGATTTGGTTTTCCATGTACCATTACTAATCATTATTTTTATTGCCTTGTGATCTGAGAAGGCTGCATTCATTATTTCTGCTTTTTTGCATTTGTGTGCTATGTTTCTGTGACCTAATGTATGGTCAATTTTTGTGAATGTGCCATGTGGTGCTGAGAAGAAGGTGTATTCCTTATTATCCCTATTTATTTTTCTCCATATGTCTATTAATTCTAATTTTTCTAAGATTTCATTCACTTCTTTTACCTCTTTCTTATTTATTTTTTGATTTGATTTATCTAAATTTGATAATGGTTGGTTTAAGTCTCCCACTAGTATGGTTTTATTGTCTATTTCTTCCTTCAATTCGCCTAGTTTCTCCATTAGAAATTTGGATGCTATATTATTTGGTGCATACATGTTGATTAGTGATATTTCCTCGTTGTCTAGAGTCCCTTTTAACAAAATATAATTACCTTCCCTATCCCTTTTGATCAGGTCTATTTTTGCATTGGCTTTATCAGATATCATGATTACCACTCCTGCCTTCTTTCTATCAGTTGAGGCCCAGAAGGTCTTACTCCATCCTTTAATTCTGACCTTGTGGGTGTCAACCCGCCTCATGTGTGTTTCTTGAAGACAACATATGGTAGGGTTTTGGATTCTAATCCATTCTGCTATTCGTCTACGTTTTATGGGTGAGTTCATCCCATTCACGTTCAAAGTTATGATTGTCATTTGTGGACTCCCTGGCATTTTGATATCCTTCCCTAATTCTAACCTTTTCTTCTTCGGCTCTACCTTTTAGTCCAGTGATTTACTTTGAATCAGTGCCCCTTGTCCCCTCCCTTGATGTTTCCCTTTTTAGTCCCTCCGTTTTTGATCCCTCCCCCTCCCCCCTCTCTTTCCCTCCCTTTTTGTTCTCCCTCTCCCTTCCCCCCCTTGGTTTTCCCTTCTCCTTACCCTTGTTGGGTAAGATAGAATTCGAGATCCCAATGGATCTGGATGTTTTTCCCTCTCAGAGTTGATTTCCCTGAGATTGAGGTTTAAGTAAACCCCCCCCCCCTCTCTTCCTCTCCTTCTTATAGGAGTTTTCTTCCCCTCCCCTTCCCATGTGAATCTTTGTGTGAGAACCATTATTCTATTTGGTCTTTCTTTACCCCCTATTTATACATTACATTTTCCCCATATGTTAGTATACATAGATTGATATAAATGTAGTCCTTATAGAAGAGAGTTTGAGTAAAAGAAGAAGATAACATTTTTCCCCTTTCCTTAATATTTACCTTTTCAGGTATTCCTTGCTCTTTGATTTTCGGTATCAAACTTTCCACAGAGCTCTGGTCTTTTCTTTGCAAAAAGTTGGAAGTCTTCTATTTTGTTGAATGCCCATACTTTCCCTTGGAAGTATATAGTCAGTTTTGCTGGGTAGCTGATTCTTGGTTGGAGACCCAGCTCTCTTGCCTTTCTGAAGATCATGTTCCATGCCTTACGATCATTCAGAGTAGAACTTGCAAGGTCTTGTGTGACCCTGATTGGTATTCCTTTATATCTAAATTGTCTTTTTCTGGCTTCCTGTAGGATTTTTTCTTTTGTTTGATAGCTTTGGAATTTGGCAATTACATTCCTGGGAGTTGTCTTTTGGGGGTTTAGTGTAGAAGGTGTTCTGTGAGCTCTGTCAGTGGCTGTATTGCCCCCTTGTTCTAGAATCTCTGGGCAATTTTCTTTGATTATATCTTGTATCACCATGTCCAGTTTGGTGTTTATTTCTGGCTTTTCTGGGAGTCCAATTATTCTTAAATTTTCTCTTCTCCCTCTATTTTCCAGATCTATCACCTTGTCGGTGAGATATTTTATGTTCTCTTCTAATTTCTTGGTGTTTTGGCTTTGCTTTATTAGTTCTTGCTTTAAAGCCTGGTTTTCTTTTACAGTTTGGTCAAACTGGTTTTGTAGATGCGTGAATTTCTTTTGCATTATTTCCCACTTTTCCTCCCAGAGGGCTTCCATCTTTTTGGTCATTTCTGATTCAAATTCTTCATGGGTTTGTGGAGAGTTTCTATTTCCTTTGGAAGATTTTGGAGAATTTTCTTGTATATCTTCTTCTATCTGCTCTGTATTTTGTATTTTGGCTCCATAGAATGTGTCCAAAGTCGCCCCTTTCTTCTTATTTTTCTTGGTATTTTGGGGCTTCTGTGCTTCTGTGGAGTTTGTCATCTCTGAATGTGGAGGATTAGCTTTTCTTATCTCTGTCTGGTGATCAGAGGCTTTAGTCCTGGGCAGATGGTTCTATGAGCTTTCCCTGGGTTAAACTGAATGTGCCTCACTGGAACTGGAATGGAAGGGTCGGACCACGAGGCCACACTCTCCCCCCAGCTCGCTTTCCGGAAGTTGCCTTCAGAATCGCTGGCCGTGAGGCTGTTTCGTCGGCCTGCAGGGGGGATGGGCTGCAGCTTTCCCAAGCTCCGAGGGCGAGGACTTTCACTGAGACTTGGATAGCAGGATCCAGCCCGTGAGGCTGTCTTGCCCGCCCTGAGGGTTGCTGTTGTTTAGACCAGCTCTCTGCAGCGGAAGCCCCAGGCAGTAACTTTCACTGGGACTCGGGTAGAAGGCCCTGAGGGTTCTGCTCTCTGAGCCTGGCCGGGCTGCGGCTTCCGGGAGCCTTGGACTCTGCGCTCCTACCCCTGAGGTCCGAGTGATCTCGGGTTCTGGCTTTTGAGGGGAGCCGTACCTTTTGAACCGGGTCCAGGTCCAGGAGGAGGGTTCCCAGGGTCTGTGCTGTTGATCGTTTTGAATTTTGGCGCCTTAGGAGCTTATCGTTTGAGATCGGTCGGGAAGGGTTTTCCGGAGATCTGAGCTTTAGCTTTCTCTAAGCCGCCATCTTAACCGGAAGTCCTCACCGAGATGGGAATTCTAAAAGACATCTCCCACTACTTATTCAGTGTCCCTTGGAGCTGCTAATGGCTTTCTGGGATTAGAGCACTGTAAGCTAACTTGTGCTGAAGCTCAAAGCCTTACCTCCAGCCTGGGCAGGGGCTCTTGGCCTCCTCTTAGCCTTGTACAGCCAGGTGTACCATAATCTGCTCAGATCTGGGGCTTTTATGGGGCTTGGGGCATCATTGCATGCTTGGGCCGGAGCTTTGGGCCACACTCTGGGCTTGCATTGGACAGGTACACTGACTGCTTTCCACTAGGGTTTGGGGGCTTATGCTAGGGCTTGGAACTTTGAGGGGTGGGCATGGAGTGCTCTGCTATTGGATGAAGTAGGGTCTTGAAGTTTCAAAGTTGGTTTTGGCCAAAATTCAGAATCTGGAGTAGCAGAGGTGGGGTGAAGTAGGGCTTGCTGTTGGCTTGCTCTGGTACTCCCTGGTGTAGTCTTGCTGTGGGTGCTACATAGCCTTATTGTGGTCTGCACTCCTCCTAATGATCCAGAACCACTCTGACAACCTTCCAAGTTGTTTTCTGAAGGATAATTGCTTTATCCTGACCTCTTTTTCATTCTGTCCCTCCAGTATTTGTTTTGAAGTGCTATTTTAAGTTTGTTTCAAGAGGATTCTCAGGGAGGTTTGAGATTTCCATGCTTCTGCTCAGCTGTCATGGCACTATTCTCAGATGCAAACACTATTTTCCTCTAAACTTCTTTCTCACATAAATAGCTTTTCTCATTGTTCATATCCTACCATATTAACTTTTAAATTTCCAATTCTCTGAACCTCTAGCCCTGTGATTTTCAATATTCATGTTTGTATATTTTTCAGTGGAAATAGTGAGTAAATGAAGCCCGGAACCAAGTAATGTATGGCATGACCCTGGACCAACTTGTCCTTGAATTTTGATGAATGAAAAATGCAGAGAGAGAGAGAGAAAGACAGATAGACAGAGATACACACACAGATAGACACACAGAAAGACAGACAAAGAGAGAGCGAGAGCGAGAGCGAGAGAAAGAGAGAGAGAGACAAACAGAAAGGCAGAAAGACTAAGAGACAGAGATCACTGCCTTCAAAAAAAGCTGGTCTTTCCTATTTATTAGGAAAAAAAAAACACATTTCTATCATAGAATCACAAACTCTACAAAGATATCCTTTGAAAGCTAATTCTGGTCTAGTATGACATGAAGTACCCAGTGAATCAATCCCAAGGATGAAATGATGACCAACAATGTAACACACAAGAGGGAGTTTATTAAACAAACTGCAGCTTGGGCTTGGCACTCTAAGATGGCTGGAGCCCTGAGTCTGGGGCTTGACGGTCCTTTTATACACTGTAGTGACCAGGAACTTTTGTGGTATGGGGAATGCACAGGAATTCCTGGGGTGGGGGGAGTGAACAGGAACTTGACAGGAACTTCTGGGGCTGGGGTCATTATCGGCTCCTGGCATATGTTAGGAGGGGGAGTGACAGGGAATTCTGGGGTTGGGGTCCTTTTGGGCTCCTGGCATATGTCAGGATGTGATGACTTGCCTGTAGGGTTTCTATGGTGGGGGGGGGCAGAGAAGGGAATAGGACCTGGTTCTTCAGACATACTCTATTATCTCTTCTTTTGATCTCCCTAATTCTCATGTTTGTTCCTTTTCATCCCTTTATCTCTGGTAAGAGAGAGATAACCTGCTATGAATAGGAGTTGGACGAGAAGGCCAGAAAAAGTCAGTACAAAGGGTCTTGGAGCAATGGTGAAAACAGAAAAGAATTATACATTCTTTTCTGCCTCATTCTCGTCCTCAGGAAGGGATGATCCTTTTCCTTGACAAGGATGACCAGGCAAATTGTGGCCTTGAGCCTCTGTACTGGTTGTGAAGTCAGAACCCCTGAGTTCAAATCTTGCTTCTGATGCTAATTACATGTATGATCTTAGATAGTTAAAGTTCTTGAGCTAGTTTGTTCACCTCTAAAACAAAGGGGTTAGACTAGATGCCCTCTCAGGTCACTTCCAGCTTTAGATCTATGAATACTAGTAAGATATTTGTATTGGAAATGTAAACCTTTGCTTTTGTAAGGAATTAAATTTAAGGGTTTGACTAAATATATAAGAATTCTAAGATAATACTGGATTGCTGATTTAAAAATATTATAGCTCAAGCCAAAATGACTTTTAGTAGTTTTATTTACAAAAAGGTGGAAGGAGTGAAAGTAGAGAAATATAAAAGAGAATAGAGAAATCTAGCCTATAACTCTAAATGTTGCTCCGGTCCCCAGGTCAGCCTGGGAGGGCTGTTAATCCTTAGCTGGAGGACCCAGTGATGAATTAAACAGGGCTTCCACCCACACTGCCTCCTCCAAGAAGGAAAGACCTCTCCAGAACTAATCTCTCCAGAAGCCAGGAAAGGAAGTTTAGCTTCTCACTCACTCAAGCTGAAGCTCCAAAGGAGAAGATCCAGGAGAAGTCTTATCAGAAGCAGTCCAAGTGCCAGAATCCCAGGTCAAAGTCTCAAATCATAGTTCCAAGCTGCAGTCCCAGTCTAAGATCCCCCAAACCCAAGATTCAAGCCAAAGACCACCTTAGACAGGAAGGTCAGGACTTTTATATTCCCTTTCCCATGTCCCTTCCTGTCCCTTCATCTACTTTACAGGAGCCAATTGGAATCTTTAAATTTTCTTAGCACTGCCCCAGGGAGTGGTCAGTGGCTTCTGGAGTTGTCACCTTCTTTAGCAAGTGACTTTAAAGACCTTTCCTACTTAGTGTTAAGTATGGGTGTTTTCAGTTTTTGTTGATTAATTTAAAAACAGGCAAGGGAAGAGTTCACACTATCTTCACACTTTCAGGGAATATTGGAATTAATAATGAATTTCATAGTTTCTGACACAGCCCCCTTTTCTCTCCTCTTAAAAAGGAGGCCCAGTTCCTTTTCTATCTGTATTGTTTGTTCCATATCTGGGTCTTTTGGACAATTCTATATAGTTTCCATCCAAATGAATGCTGAAACTTGGCAATAGGCATTCTTCATCCACTTGGGTTTTTTTGTGGGGATGGATAGGCTATATTTCTATGGATGATTATGGATCTCTTTCAGGAGGCCTTGCATCATCTCAGGGCTTGACTGCTCAGCCCAATGTTGTCTGCAAAGAGGATGGATATAAGAGACTCTTCCATCCACTGAGAATCACTGGGCTTTACATTGGATCTCCTCTATCACACTGGTGAATACTTTTGGTAAGCATAACTCCTACTGTTTTATGCCTCTCCTGATGATGTTTCTTATCAGACTCAATTTATTCAGATTCATTTGTTATGCACTTACCATGTGCATAATAATGCTAAGTTCTGGGGACCAAAAAAAAAAAGCAAAATGAAAACCAGCCTTTGTCTTCAAGAAGCCGACAATTTAATAGTAGACAATATGCAAAGGACTGTGTACAAACAAGATATATAGTGGAAAAACTGGAGGCATTTCAGAGAAAAGTCATTAGCCAAGCTTGGAGACAAATCTGGCCTCAAACACTTCCTAGCTGTGTGACTCTGGGTCAGTCACTTAACCTCCACTGCTTAGCCCTTACAGCTCTTCTGCCTTGGAACCAACATTTTCTATGTATTCCAAGATGGAAAGTAAGGGATAAAAAAAAAAAAGCAGACTAGAAAGATAGGAAAGGGCTTGAGGAGCTTTAAAAGTCAGAGGATGTTATATTTGATCCTGGAAGAGATTGAGAGTGACTGAGATTTAATGAATAAGAGAATGACAAAGTTGATCTGAATGTCAGGAAGAACAGTTTGGTGGCTGAGTGGAGAATGAACAGGAATAAGGAGAGAGGGGGCAATGACCCATCATTAGGCCATTAGAATAGTCCAGGAAGAAAGTGATAAAGATGTCTGACAGAGTGGTGGCAGTGCCAAAGGAGCAAAAAATATAAAGAGAGGAGATAATGTTTTAAAGGTGCAATCTTTAGGATTTAGCAAGAAATGGGATATGGAGAAGTGAGAGAATGGCATTGATGATGATGATGACCAGGTTGCAAGCCTGAGTGAATAAGAGGATTGGGGTGCCCTTGGCATAATAGGGAAGCTAGAAAGAGAATAGGGTTTTGGAGAAAAGATAAGTTCAGTTTGGGACTTGTTCTGTTCTGAAGATGTCATTGGGACATCCAGTTTGAGATGTTTGAAAAGCAGTTGGAGATGTGAGACTGAAGGCCAGCAAAGAGGTTAGAGCCAGACAGAAGTAGATTTGCCTGTCATCAGCATAGAGATGGGAAGTGAATGCACGGAAGCTGATGAGATTAACAAGTGAACTAGACTGGAGGGGAAAAAAAAAGGAGGATCCCAGCCCAAACCTAGTGAGATACCCTTATTAAGGGGGCTTGATCTGGATGAAGATCCAGCTAAGGAACAGAGGAGGTCTTTCTGACTCTGAGATCCACTTCTTCCTCTCAGTCACACTGCCTTTTCCTGAAATTGCAGAAGTCAAGAAGGATAAAGGCTGAGAAAAGGCTATTAAATAGAATGAAAATAGCATTGGTAACTTTGGAAAGAGCGTGCTGTCATCCAGTGAGGTTATTTTTGATTTCTTCAATGTAGCAGCAGATTAGTTCAGCTAAATTTGTGGAATTAAGAGGCTGAATTGATATCAAAGGAACCAGAGCAGAGAAAGTTAGGGGAATTTGAATTAGGTTCCCATTACAAAACTGAAATAAAATATATTTTAAAAGGAAAAAAAATTGGTGGGTTATTGGAGGAAGATGTGTTTAACATGGGAAATAAGTAAAACGTCTTTTTTTTTTTAATGAAGTGTGATCTTTAATTAAGTGATATAAAAGATGTAGAAAATTATACCTTGGACGAAAGTAAACATTCCTCCAGCTCAGCAATCTGCAGGTGGTGTCCCAGGGGCCAGAAGAGGCGGAGGGCTCCTTGCTAATTTGCTCTTCACTCAGGTTTTGATTATGGCATTTACATAGCAAATAGGACACAATTTGGGTGTGAATCATAACGCACCTGGGGACAGTCATTAGGACAGGATTTGGCCTTCTCTGCTGCCCCAAGTGTTATTAAGAACACTTCAGGGAGCTTCCGGAAGAGAATGTGCCAAAGGGCTTCCCAGCAAATCTGCAGGGAGATGTTTCAGCCCAAGTGCTTCAGCCTTCTTTTACAGAAGACTAAGCTAAGCAGAGGGAGGGGGCCAGCGGTTCACTCATTGCCTTGTTAAGAGCACTTTTCTGCCACTTCTCCACATATCTAGTGCTGCTTATTTAGGGAATCAGATGCTTAAGCCAGAGGAAAAATATCTGGACTAATCTCTTTGTAGGAGAGCCCTACCTTGAGCTCTCACCTCTGTTCGGACTTGTGTAGCTTCTGAGCATTAGAAGGGGATGTGGAGTTAGGAGACCTGACTTTAGCTGAGGTGGCCCAGGGGATAGAATGTTGGGTCTGCCGTCAAGAAGACCTGAGTGCAAATTTGACTTCAAATACTGGCTGTGTGACTCTGGGCAAGTTACTTAACCTCTGCTGGTTTCAGTTTCCTCAACTATAAGTGGGGACACTAATAGTGCTGACCTCACAGAGATATTCATAAAGCATTTACCATAGTCCCAGACAAAGAGTAGGAACTGAATAAATGCCATAAATGTCTTTGTCCTTCCTCCTTTCCCATGCTGCCTCACACTCTGACTAGTCCTGAGATAGTGAGAAAGTGGATTAACCTTTCTTAGCACTTTCAATCTATAAAATGTGGAAGCTCAAATGAATAAATAAATAAAAATATTTAAATAAGAATACAACAATATCTAAATGATAATAGAATCATATATTAAAATGATATATATCATTTTAATATAATATATTATAATTCTATATTTTTATATATTTTATATAATATTATAATTCTATATTTTAAATATATTTCTTATATAATATTATAATTTTATATTTTCATTTATCTATATTATATAATTTATCTATATTATAGAATTATATAATTTATCCATATTATAGAATGATATAATTTATCTATATTATAGAATTATATTAATATATATAAAATATGTAATATTCTATAATTAAAATGTTATATAATATTGTAATTATAATATTACATAGAAAATAATAATAAAGGCAAATAATAAAAATAAATAACAAATTAAAAAGTTCAAATACACTTACTACCTGGGTGATCCTTGGAAAGTCATTTAACTTTTGTTTGCTTGAATCCATTGCAGAAGGAAATGGCAAACCATTATAGTTTCTTTGTCAAGAAAACTCCATGGATAGTATTAAAACGATAAAAGGTATGACACTAGAAGATGGGTTTCTCAGGTCAGAAGGTGTCTGACACACTATTGGAGAAGAGCAGAGGACAACTATAAGTAGCTTCAGAAAGAATGAAGAGGCTGGGCCAAAGTCCAAAGGAAGCTCAGCTGCAGATGTATCTGGTGGTAGAGGGAAAGCTCAGTGCTATAGAAACTGGAACGGAAGATCTATGAATCTAAGTAAACTGGAAGTGATCAAACAGGAAATGGGCATAGTAAACATCAATATCTTAGTGTCAGTAAACTTAAATGGATGCAAATGGGTGAAATAATTAAGGTGATCACTACAATCCCTTAGAAGAAATGGAGTAGCCCTCAGATTCAATAAAAGGGTAAGAAAGGAATGTTAAAGTAGGAAAACAAAAGATAATTGAAGGACAATAAAAAGACGGGATTTGGCTTTAGAGTACAAAATGCAACAGGGCAGAGTGTGGCTCAGATAATATTCTTGTTGAAAAATTCAGGCTTCATGTGAAAAAGTAAACAAAAGCATCAGACCATATAGTTGTTATTCAGTCATTCAATTGTATCTGACTCTGTGATGTTCATATGGTTTTCAGAGTAAAAGATCCTGGAATGGTTTGCTCCTTCCTTCTCAGTGGATTAAGGCAAACAGAAGTTAAGTGACTTGCCCAGGATCATACAGTTACTAAATGCCTGATGGCAGATTTGAACTCATCTTCCTGACTCTAGAGCAGCGGTTCTCAATCTGTGGGAAAATCCGTATTTCCGATGGCTTTAGCTGCTGAGAAATCACACTACTTTACAGCAAGATCTTGAAAAGAATGGGGACCCTGCTGCCCGCACATTGTACTATTACTTACCTATCAGCAGCCCTCCCCCTATGAGGGGCTATGTATTTACCCTGTTGCCTGGAGACTGGACTCAAACAGAGACCCATAGAGAACACCTGGGTGCTGGCTCCAGAGGGGTTAAAAACAAGTCCTGGAGTGGATAACTCCTGGAGAGGATAATGGAGCTGAGTAACCCCAGCAAAGTGAAGCCTCAGCTTGAGCTGGAGGGAGATGACAGGAAAAAGAAGGCAGCGTCTGTGGACCCCCTCCCCAGGCAGGACTTACCTCCCGCCCCAGTGCTCAGGCTGCCTCCTGCTGGATTAATATTTCTCAACATATAATTAAATATTGTTTTTGTGATTAATCACTGTTTAAATTATGTTTGATTTGTAGCAATGAGAATACATAATGCATATCAGGTACTTACATTCTGAATCATAACTATAGCAAAATTACAGTTTTGAAGTAGCCACTGAGGGAAGCCAAAATGACCAGCCTTGAAAATACAGGAAAACCTTAACAAGCTGGCTGGCCTTGGAAATTAGGAAGATAACAATAAACATGCAGCTGCAGTAGGTACCAGATAAAGGCCAGGAGGACCCCAATAAACATGCCAAACCCCAGCTGCAGTAGGTACCAGATAAAGGCCAAGAAGACCCCAATAACATGAGATTGTCAAGGTCCCAAGAATAGTATGTAACCGATAAGGGCTGAGGGGAGCCAAACATGCCGGCAACGTTCCAAGAATCGTATGTAGCAGATAAGGGGCTGGAAGAGGGGGCCATACATGCTGGAGAGTACTTAAGGCCCAGCCTCTCAGAAGCAACTTGGAACTCTGATGACAGAGGTTCCCACTGATGCACTTATCAGTTCAATAAATGGCCTTTCTCTGCCTGTTTGCATTGTCCTCAGTCTTCCATGGTGGTGGGTGAAATCCCGGACCTTAACACCACCAAAATAATTTTTTGGTTTGGGGTCACTGCAACATGAGGAACTGTATTGCAGGGTCATGGCATTAGAAAGGTTGAGAACCACTGCTCTAGAGCCAGCATTCTATCCACTAAGCCATGTAGCTGTCTCCTAATTAAAAAGAGATAAAGTGATTTGATCAAGATCACACAGTTCGTAAATATCTGAAGCTATATTTAAATCTAGTCATCTTCAGTCCAGGTCCAGTGCACTGAGCAATAATTTTTTTTTTTTTTGCTATATATATTTTTAGTAGTGCTGCCCCCCCCAGAAAGGCAGAATGCAACTCAGCAGAAAGTGGGGGAAATGTAGTGCTCAGTGTTGGCCTCTAGTGGCCGGAGGAGCAAATTGCTAATGGGGATGGGAGTTGGGAAAGGGAATTGTGGGTAAGGGGGTGGGACTTAAGGCACTGCCTGGTGCCATGAACCAGAAAGGAGGAAAGGGGTTGGGTAAAAGCACTCCGGAGTGCCTTGCTGTAAAGGTAACTGGGGTTTGAGTTTTTGACGCTTGAGAGTTGCCTGTTTAAAGGCAGTTTTACTCCAGAGGGAAAGACTGCACAGGCAGTTAAGTTTGGGGGGCAGTCAGTTAGTTTTTGAAGTAGCCTGGGAGTGGGTGGAAGAGGGAGAGAGAGTCTAGTGTCTCCCCCCCTTACCCCCCCATCCCTGCTGATTTCTTTAGTCAGATGCCCTGCTGGGTTTTAGCCGGTGAGGGGAATTAGGGTAAGGCTCCTGGGATGAGAGGAGCCGGCAGTGATTGAAACTGCCTAGTAGAGGAAAAGGGACCCCCCCGCTGGGTTGGGTTTTTGGGTGGGAAGTTTTTTAACTTACCTGAAGATTTTGAGGCAGAGCAACAATCAGGTTGAGAAGATTGTAGGTTCAAGTCCTTCTGGGACGCCAAATAATGTTGATGGAAAATGGAGGGAAAAGGTAGGGAAAGGAAGGTAGCCAGGGACCCCAGTCCCAGTAGGGAAATTGACCTGGCTTTTCTTTTTAGCTATAATTATGCTAAGGATTTAAATTAAATCAAGCCAGACTTCAGGGATCTTTAGATAGGTTTATTTTTACTCTGAAAATAAAGGTCTGGAAAGGCTAGAAAAAATTAGATCTCCAGCCCGTGGTTAAAAGGATCTCGGAGCAAAAGGCTCTTCTGCAGAAAAGGCATCCCAAACCATTCTTCTCTCTTCTTTTATATCTTCTCAGACACATCCCATAAAGGAAGTGGGATGTGTCTGAGGAAGTTGGGGTAGAGAGTCCTGGGAGATCCCAGGGTTCAGAGCCATTTTAAAACACACACTGCCCAGCCCCTTCCCCATCCCTCTCTTGATTTGCCCCCAGCCACTAGGAATTTAGCTTAAATTGACCTAATTAAATTAATTTAAACCTAAATATCATCTCTTGTGAACATGAAGTGAAGGGGATGAGTAGATTTAAGGCAGTAGATCTGGTAGAGTGCCTAAAGAACTATGGATGAGGATTCACAATAGTGTATTAGAGGCAACAACAAAAAGCATCTCAAAGAAATAGAAGAGCAAGAAAGCAAAATGGCTGTCTAATGAGGCTTTATAAATAGCTGAGGAAAGAAGGAATGTGAAAGGTAAAGAAGAAAGGAGAAAATATATCCAACTCAATGCAGAATTCCAGAGAATGGCAAGGAGAGAGAAAGTTTTCTTAAATTAGTAAAGCAAAGAAATAAGAAAAAAATCCAATATAAAGGAAAAGACAAGAGTGCTCTTCAGGATAATTTGAGATATCAAAAGAACATTTCATGCAAAAATGGGCATAATGAATGACAAAAATGAAAGGGACTTAACAGAAAGAGAAGACATTAAAAAGGAGTGGCAGGAATACATAGAACAATTGTATAATAAAGAACTTAACATTACCAATAATCACAAGGGTATGATTACTGATCTAGAACTGTACATCCTAGGCAATGAAGTAAAATAGACCTTAGGAAGCATTGCTAATAAGGCTAGTGGAGGTGACAGAATTCCATCTAAACAATCTATAATTCTAAAATATGATGCTGTTAAAGTGCTGCCTTCAATATGGCAGAAAATTTGGAAAACTCAATAGTAGCCACTGGATTGGAAAAGATCAGTTTATGTCCTGATACCAAAGAAGTGCAATGCCAAAGAATGCTCAAATTACTGAAAATTGTGCTCATTTCACATGCCAGCGAATTTATGCTTAAGATTCTGCAAGTTAGGCTTCAGCAATATGTGAACCAAGAATTACTAGAAGAGCAGGATGGTTTGCAGAGGCAGAGAACCAAATTGTCACATTCACTAGATTATGGAGAAAGCAATGGAGTTCAGAAAAACATGCTCTTCTACTTCATTCACTACAGTAAAGCCTTTGACTATGTGGATCACAACAAAATTCAGCAAGTTCTTGAACCACATCATCTTATTTGTCTCTTGAGTAATCTGAATATAGGTCAAGAAGCAACGATTAGAAGCAAACATGGAACCAATGCATAATTTACAATAGGGAAAGGAGTATGAAAAGGCAATATATTGTCAGATTACCTGTTTAATTTATATACAGAATATATCATTGGAAATGCTAGGAAAAATAGGAAATGTTGGGAGAAAAAGCAACAGTCTTAGAAATGCAGATGATACTACTCTGATGGCAGAAAGTGAAGAAGAATTAAGAAACCTCTTAATCAGAGTAAATGAGGAGAGTGTAAATTCTGGTTTGAAGCTTAACTTAAAAAACAAATAAAGATCATAACAACTGGGCTCATCACTTCCTGGAAATAGAAGGAGAAGAAATGGAAGCACAGTCACATTTTATATTCTTAGACTCAAAGATCACTGCTGATGGTGAAGAAGTCATGAAATTAAGATGCTAGCTATGGTAAATCTGGACAGCATACTAACAAGCAGATATCAGCTTGCCAACAAAGGTCTGTATAGTCAAAGCTATGGTTTTTCCAGTAGTAATGTCTGGCTCTGAGAGTTGGACTTAAGCTTAGTGCCTCAGAATCAACACTTTTGAATTGTGATGTTGGAGAAAACTCTTGAGAGTCCTTTGGACAGAAAAGAAATCAAACCTGCCAGTACTTGAAGAAATTAACTTAGACCGTTCTTGGAAGGACAAATACTGCAACTGAAGCTTAAATACTTTGGCCATATAATGAGAAGACAGGACTCACTGGAAAAACCTTGATATTGGGAAAGATTGACAGCAAGAGGAGAGGGATAGCAGAAGGATGAGAGGGAAGTGTTGTGGAATCAATGAACAGGGGTTTGGATGGACTTTGGGTGATAGTGGAGAATAGAAGGACCTAGTGTGTTATGATCTATGAAGTTAGGAAGAGTTGAACACAACTGAATCTTAGTAGTAGTCTCTCAGAAGCTGAGAATGATGATTGTCTTTGTGCATTATCATCTATTGATGTACCCTCATGTGGCTTTGAAGTCCAAAGACTGAGGCACAAAGTTTGGGGCACATGGGGCATGGAACGCCAGCTATTACGGGAGGTGCGGTTGTGGCCTGGTGTCGGTGTTCATGCGCAGCAGCAAGACATCAACGTCATTCATCTTCAAAGGTGGCGGCGGCATGGTTAATGTGGGTACGCCAGCTGCTTCTGTCAGAGACAGCAAGTTCTAGTTGCTTTGGTGCAATGCCAGACCACTTCAAGTTGGACTTTAGCTGATCCTTGAATCTTTTCTTTGGTCGACCTTGTTTCCTGAGTCCAGCTGACAGTTAACCATAGAATACCTCTCTTGGTATTCGCTGTGGGTCCATGCGGATGACGTGTCCAGACCATCGTAGCTGGATTTTGAGGACCATAGCTTCGATGCTGGTGGAGTTGGCTGTGTCGAGGACTTCCTGGTTGGTGATTCGGTCCTGCCATCAGATCCTCAGGATTGATCAGAGAGAACGTTGGTGGAATTGCTCCAGCTGTTTCATGTGCTTCCGGTACAGTGTCCATGTCTCACAACCGTAAAGGAGCGAGCTGAGGACCACTGCGTTATACACTTTGAGCTTTGTTGCAGTGCTTACACCACTGTTTTGGAGGACTTTGGAGTGCAGCCACCAGAGTGTCTGGCTGGCCTTTTGGATCCTGGCATTGATCTCATGGTCTAGGGACCCGTCGCTGGCGATGGTGCTGCCCAGGTACTTGAAGGTGTTGATGTTAGAAAGCTGCATGCCATCAATTGTAATGCACGGCTGGTTAGTTGGCCTCCCTGGTGCAGGTTGAAATAGCACCTCTGTTTTGCTGAGGCTGATAGTCAGGCCAAACCGTTTTGTTGTAGTAGAGAACCTGTCCACAATGATTTGAAGGTGATTTTCTTGATGGGCCATGAGAGCACAGTCATCTGCGAAGAGAGCTTCCAGGATGAGTCTCTCTGTTGTCTTTGTTTTTGTGGTCAAGCGGCAAAGGTCGAATAATGAGTCATCCAGTTGGTATTTGATGTAGACGCCCAGGTCTAGATCCATCACAGCATGTGGTAATACTTGGGTGAAGTATAGGTTGAATAGCACCGGAGCGAGGACGCAGCCTTGTTTCATACCATTGGAGATGTTGAAGCGATCGGAAGTCTCTCCACCAGATAGGACTTCCCCTGTCATATTGACATGAAAGATCTGGATCAGTTTGACAAATTCTGCTGGGCAACGGAGCTTGCTGAGGATCACCCACAATGCGTCCCTATTCACTGTGTCGAACGCCTTCGTCAAGGTCTATGAAGACCATGTAGAGACTCAGGTTTTGCTCAAGGCATTTTTCCTGCATTTTCCTCACTGTGAAGACCATGTCTATGGTACTGCGATCTGGTCGGAAGCCGCATTGTGATTCAGGTAGGTTCTGCTCTGAGACAGATGACAAGAGTCTGTTGAGTATAACACAGGCGAAGATCTTTCCAGCAGTGAAGAGTAGTGAGATGCCTCTGTGGTTGTCACAGGCTGCTTGTGCGCCTTTGTTCTTGTATAGGGCTATGATGGAGGCATCTCTGAGTTCTGGGGGCATGTCTTCCTCTTGCCATATGCTGGTCAGCACTATGTGGAATGCCTGGAGCACCTTTCCATTTAAGGCCTTGTACACCTCGGTTGGGATCCCGTCTTTACCAGGTGCCTTGCCTGCACTCATTTGTTTAATGGCTTTTTGGACTTCTTCTAATGAAGGAGGGACGTCAAGTTGCTCGATGATGTGGTTTTGGGGGATCTGGTCAATGGCCCTTTGGTCGACTGAGGAGGATAGGTTGAAGAGCTGGCTGAAGTGTTCTTTTCATCTGTTGCTGATGCCTTTTTTGTCTTTTATGAGAGTGTCACCGTCAGAGGATAGCAAGGGGGCGGTGGCGGATTTTAATGGCCCATAGACAGTCTTGAGGGCACTGAAAAATTGTTTATACTTTTTCGTGTCAGCAAGGCACTGAATTTCTTCTGCCTTTTTTCCCCACCATCGGTCTTGCATCTTCCTGATCTCACACTGCGCCGTGGCTTGGAGAGACTTGAATCTGTCCTTTTTAGGATCAGAGTTTGGGTTATTTTGCCACTCCATAAAGACTTTGTTCTTTTTGTTCAACAGGTCTTCAATAGCAGTGTTGTTCTTGTCAAACCAGTCCTGGTGGTTGCGTTGTTTGGGGCCTAGAACTGCCTTTGATGTTTCCATCACAGCATCTCTGAACTGGTTTCATTTCTCGGTTGGGCTTCCAGTGAGTGGTCCCTTGGCAGACAGCTTGTCGTCCAGACAGGACTGGAATGTTTGCAGATAAAATGGATCTCCAAGGCGACTCATGTTGCAAGATGTGTGAACTGTCTGAGCGCGTTTTGGATGGTGAGGCTCAATGTGTATTTGAAGGGTCACTCTAACCAATCGGTGGTCTGTCCAGCAGTCAGCTCCTCTCATGGCTCTGGTGATCTGTACATCCTGGATGTCTCGCCGGTGTACAATGATGTAGTCAATGAGATGCCACTGTTTTTATCATGTGTTTTATATTTGTTCGCCATTCTGAACACAGTGTTCATGATGGTGAGTTTGAACTCTGAGCATTTGCTGAGTAGCAGTAGGCCGTTGTTGTTCATTTTGCCCACGCCGTGTTTGCCGAGCACTCCTTTCCATCTTTCATGGTCCTGGCCAACGCAGGCGTTAAAGTCTCCCAGTAGTATCAGCTTGTCATTGGTGGGCACTGAGTGCAGGATGGCACTCAGGTTAGAGTAGAACTGCTTGATGGTCTCCTCTGTGCTGGTCAGTGTTGGGGCATATGCGCTGATGATTGTGGCGTACCGTACCGGTCTTTGCTGAGAGGCAAACGGATCTTCATGAGCCTCTCGCTGATGCCCACAGGCAAGTCTGGCAGCTGTTTGAGCAAACTGGTCTTGATAGCCAGTCCAACACCGTGGATTCTGTTTTCATTTGAGGCTCTACCTTTCCAGAAGAAGGTGTATCCAGTGGTAGGTTCGCTAAGTGATCCCTCTTCTGGTAAGCGTGTTTTGCTTAAGGCTGCAATGTTGATATTATATCACGCCAGTTCTTTACCGATTAGAGCTGTTCTTCTCTCAGTTCTTGGGGTATTCTCTCTATCAAGTAATGTCCTGATGTTCCATGCTCCTATTAGGAGTTTCTTTGTATTTTTTCTTTGATTTCGACCGCTTAAAGGGGATGACCCGCCAGCTGTGGTGTGTAGTCAAGCAGTTGTTTTTCATCGGTGTTTTTACTCCCACAGTTTATCCTCTGCTTGTGGATAGTGTTTTTTAGATCCCTGCAGATTGTTTAGAGACATTGCATTGTCCCTAGTGGGGGAGTCCATTACCTTCGATTGTACCACAGTGTATCAGTCTCTGTGTACAATGTTTTCCTGGTTCTTCTCCTTTCGCTCTGCATCACTTCCTGTAGGTTGTTCCAGTCTCCATGGAATTCCTCCACTTTATTATTTCTTTTAGCACAATAGTATTCCATCACCAACATATACCACAATTTGTTCAGCCAATCCCCAATTGAAGGGCATCCCCTGTAAACCTCAAAATTTCTTAGACTTATAAATGTTGGAAATTTCACCATTGGGAAATTTCATACTTGAAAAATTTCCTATTGATAGTGGGTCTTGACTATTGGAATGTGAACTCCATTGGCATGGGAGGTTCCTTCTCCTCCCTTCTTAAGATTACTTTAGGACAGAAACCTTTTGCTGAACAATGGAAAGGACTTTGACCTATGCTTAAGCATAGAACAGGAATTTTTTTGAGTCATGATTGATTTTAGAATTGATACAATGGAGATACTTGGAATCAATCTCTACCCTATTCAGTCCTAACAGGATTGAGTAAGGGCTGCAGCCTAGATCAAAATTTAATTATTCCAATCTCTACCCTACTCAGGTTAACAGGATTTAGAAAGGGCTGTAGCAAAGGACCAAAGATTTAATTATTTGAAAATATGACCTTCAACAGACATGTGCAAAAGCCAGAGACCTCTGGGCGGTCCTGGGTTTAAGCTAGAGCCTCCATTGGCACAGGGAATTTGATGGACAGTGATTGGTAGATGTGAGAACTGAGGGGAGGCAACTTGGATGGTTTCCTTAAAGATCAGGGGGGTCTGAAGACTCGGAGGGTGGTTGAGGAGTTGGCCGGAGTGGTTGTGTTATGCTCTGAGAAGCTTGCTCTGAAGGAAGCTGAAGGTGGGGGCCCCTGAGACTGTTTCTCCATTTTGGTCATGTGAGTAATAGGGACTGATCTCTTTTCTTTACCCCAGCTATCTAAGGGCTTGGGCCTTTTGGCCCAGTCTAAACAGGAGGGGTATTTAAGCCCTATTCCCTTCTCTCCCTTTTTCTCTCTCTCTATCTCTAATTCTTTTCTTCCTCCTATTGTAATTAAACTCCATAAAAGATTAACTGCTGACTTGAGTTTTCATTTAGGAATTGCATAGCTGAATTCCTTGGCGACCTTAAATTAATATATATCAGTCTTTTAAAGTGATTTCCTTGTAACACCCCTCGTTTTCCAATTTTTGGCCACCACAAAGAGTGCAGCTATGAATGTTCTTGTACAAGTCTTTTTCCTTATTATCTCTTTGGGGTACAAACCCAGCAGTGCTATGGCTGGTTCAAAGGGAAGACAGTCTTTTATTGCCCTTTGGGCATAGTTCCAAATTGCCCTCCAGAATGGTTGGATCAGTTCACAACTCCACCAGCAATGAATTAATGTCCCTACTTTGCCGCATCCCCTCCAGCATTCATTACTTTCCATAGCTGTCATGTTAGCCAATCTGCTAGGTGTGAGGTGATACCTCAGAGTTGTTTTGATTTGCATCTCTCTGATTATAAGAGATGTAGAGCACTTTTTCATGTGCTTATTAAGTTTTGATTTCTTTGGCTGAGAACTGCCTGTTCATGTCCCTTGCCCATTTATCAATTGGAGAATGGCTTGATTTTTTGTACAATTGATTTAGCTCTTTGTAAATTTGAGTAATGAAACCTTTGTCAGAGGTTTTTATGAAGATTGCTTCCCAATTTGTTGCTTTCCTTCTGATTTTAGTTATATTGGTTTTGTTTGTACAAAAGCTTTTTAATTTGATGTAGTCGAAATTATTTATTTTACATTTTGTGACTCTTTCTATGTCTTGCTTGGTTTTAAAGTCTTTCCCTTCCCAAAGGTCTGATATGTATACTATTCTGTGTTTACCTAATTTACTTATAGTTTCCTTCTTTATGTTCATGTCAGTCACCCATTTTGAATTTATCTTGGTGTAGGGTGTGAGGTGTTGATCTAATCCTAATTTCTCCCACACTGTCTTCCAGTTTCCCAGCAGTTTTTTATCAAATAGTGGATTTTTGACCCAAAAGCTGGGATCTTTGGGTTTATCATATATTACCTTGCTGAGGTCATTTACCTCAAGTCTATTCCACTGATCCTCCTTTCTGTCTCTTAGCCAGTAACAAATTGTTTTGATGACTGCTGCTTTGTAATATAGTTTGAGATCTGGGACTGCAAGGCCCCCTTCCTTTGTATTTTTTTTTTCATGATTTCCCTGGATATCCTTGATCCTTTGTTATTTCAAATGAACTTTGTTATGGTTTTTTCTAAATCAGTAAAGAAATTTTTTGGAAGTTCTATAGGTATGGCACTAAATAGATAGATACATTTGGGTAGGATGGTCATTTTTACTATATTGGCTCATCCTATCCATGAGCAGTTAATGTTTTTCCAATTGCTCAAGTCTAGTTTTAGTTGTGTGGAGAGTGTTTTGTAGTTGTGTTCATATAGTTCCTGTGTTTGTCTCAGGAGATAGATTCCTAGGATTTTGTCTAAGGTGATTTTGAATGGGATTTCTCTTTCTAGTTTTTGCTGCTGAGCTGTGTTGGAGATGTATAGAAATGCTGATGACTTATGCGGGTTTATTTTGTATCCTGCAACTTTGCTAAAGTTGTTGATTATTCAATTAGCTTTTTGGTTGAATCTCTAGGATTCTTTAAGTAGACCATCATGTCATCTGCAAAGAGTGATAGCTTAGTCTCCTCCTTGTGTATTTTGATGCCTTCAATTTCTTTTTCTTCTCTAATTGCTACTGCTAGTGTTTCTAGTACAATGTCAAATAGTAGAGGTGATAATGGGCATCCTTGTTTCACTCCTGATCTTATTGTGAATGCATCTAGTTTATCCCTATTGCAGATGATATTAGCTGATGGTTTTAGATATATACTGTTTATTATTTTTAGGAACGACCCTTCTATTCCTATGCTTTTTAGTGTTTTCAATAGGAATGGATATTGTATTTTATCAAAGGCTTTTTCTGAGTCTATTGAAATAATCATGTGATTTTTGTTGGTTTGCTTGTTGATGTGGTCAATTATGTGGATGGTTTTCCTAATTTTGAACCAGCCCTGCATCCCTGGTATGAATCCTACTTGATCATGGTGGATGACCCTTCTGATCACTTGCTGGAGTCTTTTTGCTAGTATCCTATTTAAGATTTTTGCATCTTGTTGTGGTGAAAATTTTACCTTTTAAGATTGTTATAATATTGAACAATGGCCACCAAGGAATTTACTTATGAAATTCCTAAAATGAAACACTCAAGTCAGAATGGAGTCTATGGAGGTTTAATCACAATGGGAGTAGGGCAAAGGAGAGGGACAGAAGGAGAGAGGAGAAAAGGGGAAAGGGGCTACTCAACCTCTGACCAAGGTAGAGGGAGTTTAGGCCCAAAGGGCCAAGGTGGAAGGAATCAGTCCTTGGCTCACGTGACCGATCTGAAGGGAAGCTGTCTGCGGGCCTCCTGCCTGTCCAAGCTCCTCACATGAACTGGCATCTAACTCTTTCCACAGGAAGTTTGCGAATTCCAGAGGCTGTTCCCTACCTCACTTCCTGTGCCTCACAAGTGCCAATGGTGGCTCTAGCTTGGCTTAGGACAGCCCAGGTGGGCAGTTAATTATTTCTGATTTGTCATTGACTAGCACATGCCCGTGTAGTGTGGGTGTGCACAATTTTTTTGGGTGCTAGACCAAGATGGAGACTTTTAAAATTCACAATCCCCCCTGATGATGATTGGGGGACTAGTCTCCCCAATTGATCACTAAACATAAGCATACTGCACCCCAAAAAATTCCAACTGTAAGTGTATACAAAAATTTTACCCACTAAGAGGAAAACTATAATAGTTGTAGATAGGGGGAAATAGAGGAGAGAGAAAGACAGCTAACCAATATTTTGCTGGGCGCATTGACAAAAGCCTATTTAGGGGGCAGTCCCCTTTGGCATAAGAGTGTACATTCAAAAAATGTTCAATTGACCACACCCCAAAGTTCATTCTGGATCTTCCTGTAGTGAAAAGGTTTAGATATCTTTCTGCAAACAGTTCATTCTCTGGATTCAGTTAGTTAGCAAGCTTCTTCTCTGAAGATTTATCTCGAACAAAATTTAAATCTTGGATTTGATGAAATAAAATCCCCCCCTGAAGAAAGTGTTGAAAAAACACTGAGTCCAGCTGAGGATGCAAGTTTTAATTGTGGGGGTGTGCGGGTTAATCCAAAAGGAAAACAAAACAAAATGAAAATAAAATAAAAAACAAAATCAAAAGAAGAAAAAGGGAAAAGATTAAGGGAAAAATATAGACCCTTCATATATACATATATTTATATTAAATAAAAATTCAAAATCATTATCAAAATATCAAAAATATCTATGTACACAAAAATTTGAGAAAGCAAGAACAAAATTTTCTCACAGGCCCCTATATTAGGGTCCAGTTAAGTAATTTCTAATCCCAAAAGTCTGTAGGACAGAATGCAGCAAATTTCACTTACCCATTTGCAGCCAAGACTACAGGAAGTTGCCATACTATAGGAGAGAAAAAGGACTAGATTTTTATTTTATATCTAGGGAAGTGTCATTTCCTCGTCTGATTTTACCTTCATACTCAGGGATGGAGGGAGCCAGGATGGTAGCCAACCTTTGGTACTTGTCTGTAGGTATTTTCACGAAGAGTGTGGATACAAGGAAGGCCTACATCTTGACGTCTGTCAAGTGTCGCAACCCCAAGTCTCACATTAGGTTCAAGTCCTTAGTATTGGCTTAGAAATGCATTAATCCTACCTGGATTGGTCTTTGATTTTTAGACCTGTGAGCTCTTTAGGCATTATCCAGGTTATCTCTGTGCTCCTTTTTGATCCCGTTCCTAGAATCAGACACAAACATTAATCATAGTCCCACAACAATTATCAATAAATGGCAGATTCCCATAGTCTAAAGCTGTTTTGGATGCGTATTAAATAGCAAGTATATATATTTAAACTTATATTATTGTAGAATAAAATTAATATTGATTGTATGTATCTTAAGTACATAGAAATGAGAAAAAGGGGAAAAAATAAAATATTGTAAAAAAGAATAATAATAAAATAAGGAAAAGAGAAAAAAAGGAAAAAAAGAAAAAAATTAAATTTAGGAATTCAATGTGTCAAAAGCAGAATAAAACAGTTCCACTTGTCAATGGGTAGTTATCTCCAATGCATGGATACAGTCAATCAGTCTCAACAGAAGATGCTCTCTTTACATGTGAGCAGTGAATCCAAGAGTCCTTTTTCTCCAACCTTTATAGATGCTGGAGTAGTTAACAATATTTGGAATGGTCCTTCCCAGGAAGGCTGGGTTGCTCCCGTACGCTCGAAGTTCTTTATATATACGTTGTCTCCTGGGTTCAGGTCATGAAGTGAGAAGTCTAGTGGTCCGGCTTGTACTGCAGCTCCGGATTCATATAGCTCACACAGTTTGTGCTGTAATTCTTGTATATAGGAAGCAATTGTAGTATCTCCGCCTAATAGTGATGTATAAGCCGGGGAGAAAGGCTTAGCCTGTATAGGCGGATGTCCAAAAAGCATTTCAAATGGTGAGATGTGTAAGTCTCCTCTAGGCCTGCTTCTAAGATAAAATAGGGCCAAAGGGAGAATTTTGGGCCATTTCAAATGGGTCTCAGTGCATAATTTGCCAATCATAGTTTTAAGTTCTTTGTTCATCCTCTCAACTTGGCCTGAACTCTGGGGATGATATGGAACATGGAATTTGGGAGTTATCCCCAAGCAAGAATATATCTGGTTTAGAACAGAATCAGTAAAATGACTCCCCCTATTGGAATCAATATGTGCTGGCAGGCCAAAGTGAGGAATAATTTCTTTTAAAAGCACCTTAGCAACAAAATCTGCTGTGGCTCGGGCTGTAGGAAATGCTTCCGGCCATCTGGTCAGTTGGTCTACTATGACCAAACAAAATTTATATTGTCCAGCCTTTGGCATCGTTATGAAATCTATCTGCAGGTGCTCAAAAGGTGTGTAAGCCAGAGGACACCCACCAAAGGCTTTGCCACAAAAGGCATGTTGGTTATATGCCTGGCAGGTAGAGCAGGCTGAACACACTTTAGAGGCTATGGTAGTTATACCAGGGGCTATCCATACTCTCTTAACAGAGTCCACGATGCCCTGGGTACCAAAGTGGCCATTATGAACAGATTGGCAAATTTGGTGATAGAAACTTCTAGGGAGCAGGGGTTTTCCTTCAGATGACACCCAGACTCCATTTATCTGTTTTGCTTTGAATTTTTGTTTCCATTTTTCCAATTCCTTCTTATTATAGGAAAGTGATAAATTTAAGTCATCAGTAGTTGTTAAAGGTAAAAGTAATTCAGGCCCTTCTATGGCTGCTAGCTTTGCAGCAGCATCTGCTCGGTCATTTCCCCTAGAGACAGGGTCGGTGCCACCTGTATGGCCTGAGCAATGAACTACAGCTAGGGCTTTAGTCAGTTTGAGAGCAGAAAGAACTTCATTAATAATTTCAGCATTAGCTATGGATTTTCCAGCTGAGGTTAAAAATCCTCTCTGGAGCCATAGCATCCCAACTGAGTGACAAATGCCAAAAGCATATCTAGAATCCGCATAAATTGTTGCCTTTTTATCCTTGGCAATTGTACAGGCTTGTTTTAGAGGTATGAGTTCTGCCCCTTGAGCGCTAATGTTAGAGGGCAGTGAAGCTGACCACTCAGTGGCAAATTCTGTGACTACAGCAGCTCCACTGTAGCGTATGCCATCCCTCATGAAAGAAGAACCATCAGTAAATAAGATCAGGTCTGAGTTCTTTAAGGGAGTGTCCAGGAGATCATCTCAAGGCTCTTCTGCCATGGACACTAGTGTTTCACAACTGTGTAATGGTTTTCCTGAAGTTGGTAAGTCTGGAAGCAAGGTGGCAGGATTAAGGGTTGTTCAGTGTTATTTTCACTAATTTTTCTAGCTAACTAGGTGCTAAGCCCTCTTGTTTCTACTTTGCTAATGGATGTCAAGTGTTGTCAAAAAGTAACAAAATTGAAAATTGCACAATTTAAAAAAATGTCTTAAGGTGTTTGCACCCTCTATATTTTGCTGCACTTGGTCATTGTTTTGGAGAAGGAGAAGATATATAAAGGAGGCAAGAAAAAGGATTAGTTTGACCTAAAAGAAGAACCTCCTATCAAGAGTGCAGAATTACAGGGAGAGGATGACACATCTTTCTAAAGAAGACTTACACACTTTTGTATACTAACACCCATGTCCTGAATATGTTCATTTGTGTAGACTTAGCCAAAGAAGTCATCTTGACACGTTTCCTTAATCCACAAAAAAAACTTCTGGTTAGTTTGAAAAGGAAATAGTTGAATTCAACTTTTTTTCCCAAAATCAACTATTACTTGATACATTTAGCTTTTTAAAAAAAAATCTTGCATATGTGTCTGTGTGTTTGTATATAGCTCTTCCCATTGATGAGTATATATATGGAAGAATTTGCACAAAATTTGTGGGGAAAATGTTTTATTGCAACTTTTTTTTTTGCCATGCTCTCTTATTAAATGCTTTTGATTTGAACTAATTTTGCCTCTTTGCTGACTAGAAAAAAGAAAACACATCTAAGAGGGGTTCATGAGCTATGATTCTGAGCAGATACAGATGAATGGATGCTTTCAATATGGGACATATAAAATCAGACTATTTCCATGAGTTAGCCTTTCCTGGTGGACCCTCACATGAATTTGAGGATGCCTTAAAGTGCTCCATAGGAATAATTTGTTATTCATAATTAAAACTCCTCAAAATCTTTTTGTGAGACATTAATTTCCAGTTGCTCCATGAGATGTACTAGAAATATTCCACTTTGTGATGCTTATCTCAGAATATGCTTCTAACTTCTAGTAAAAAATTCTATAAGTATTCTACTCACTAAAGAGCTCTTTAAACAGTTTCTATTTGTGGTTTTCTTTTCTTTCCCCTCTACCTCCACCTCTCATCCCTGTCAAAATTCAGTACATTTCCTGAGTAAGTTGTGGGGAAAACTCCTGGGAGTTTTCAAAAGCAGCCCTCAAATTTGTCAAAAGTGAGAGGTGAGTCAATGGAGAACTAAGAGAATATTAGATGTCTGTCACTCATGCTTCATAGTATTGTGAAGTGCCTACCATTATGTCAGAGAATGGACAACATATACACTCAAGGTATCAGGCAATTGGCAATTTAGGCACAGGAAAAAGCCAACTAGACACCATAAGCTTGTAGTATTGCTTGCTACTAAAATGCTTTGTATCTCAGATGTCTGAGTCTGCTTCTAAACATCTTGCTTTTCACACTCTCCCACCCAAGCCTCCTAAGACTTCTTAAGAACCTCCGTCTGGCTTTAAATATCTCTGATTAGATGAAATGTACGCTGCTCCAGAGTAGAAAATAATTTTAGATATAGAGCCAGATCTGTATTTTTTTCTGTAACTGCCATTTGCAATTAACTTTCCTTGTGACTTCAGGTTAGTAACATCTCTCTGACCCTCAGTTTTCTCATCTAAAAAATGGAGATGAAGGATTGTTGTGCAGAGAAATACTATATGTAAAGTTATTTTAAATTAAAAGTGCTTTATAAACATTGTCCGTCATTGTTCTTATACAATAGTAACTATACTACAGCTTGGTCTGATGAAAAAAGTTAGCCTGCGTTGCCCATGGTAGGTAGGAATGAAATAATTGGTGCTACTATTTCCCAATTCACTCTTTATTATCCTTTTCTAAATGGGTTGGGTGCCATCATGACTCCCAAGGAGCTACCATCCTGTGATTCTCAATTTGACTCTTCCCTGTTCCCTAATTCAATTCAGTTTGAAAATCATTTATTAAGTGCTTACTATATGCAAGGCATTGGAGCTATGAAGACAAAAATGGAATGGTCCCTCCTTAAATGTGCAGGATGATTGCCCAGATCTTAGCTGATGGGAAAAACAACGATTCTCATCCCTCCATACTCTATTTTTCCCCTGGTTACTCCTTCACTTGCTGATTGCCTAAGATTTCCCACAGTACTTTCTTTTTCCTGTAAGAAGTGCTTTTCAAAGTTCATAAATGGGCAAAGTTTAAGTACATGATCATAATGCTACAGGGGTGTGCTTTTTAGACTGTGAGATGACATGCACTTTGTCCTTTTTTTCTACAGAAAATCTCAATTTGTGGTGATTTGGTCATTTACTCATTGCAATAATTGCAGAATTAGATTTCTTAACAATCATATTGATTTGGCATTCTTCAGATTGTCAAAATTTATTTTTATGAAAATAAAAAAAGAAATAATATCTGAATGTGGCATGTTAACTTTCAGCAATAATGCCTCAGACTTTTCAGTGAAAATAAAAAATGATACTATGTATCTATGGCACATATTTTCAAGAAATGCAAAAAGCACTAAAGCTTTTATTAGATTTCTCAAGTGTCCCCTCAAGTTCTTTCCATATGTCTAGAAAACAGGTAGGAAAAAGAATATTCTAAATGAGAACTGCAGAGCTCCCATATCTACTTTCAGTATCTTTATTTTTTTTTAAACTCTTACCTTCTGACTTAGAATCAAAACTGTGTAATGTTTCTAAAGTGGAAGAAGGCGCTAGGCAGTGGGGGTTAAATTAGTTACTTAGGGTCACATAGCTAGGAAGTATCTGAGGTCAAATTTGAACCCAGGACCTCCTGCTTCAGTATCTTTAGAACCATTTACTTCAGAGTTCTCAATTAGTGAGATAAACCAAGTCCCAATTGAAAGGGTTATCACTGTTTGAATTGGACTCCTAGCTCCAATTTGACGATGGTAACTTTTAACTAATCTTATTTCCAACAGATTCAACTTCACAGTTGGGAGTTTTGGAGCAGTAGGGAAACAAAGAGGATGCTTAAATGTAATAGCCCTCCAGGATAAAATTTCCCTGAAGTATTTAAGAGCAATTGGTACTGATTTCCAAGTTCCTCAATTTTATTTCAAATAGTTATTATTCTAACCTAGTTTCAGATGGGGGTGATGAAATAATTAGAACTTGAAAAAAATTGTAGGGAAAATTAGAAAGAAGAACTGTGGTACTTATCGTTCTATTTCAAATATCTTTTATTTCTCTTTCCTTTTTCCTTTTTTGCTATCCTTCTTGTTATTGACTAAATGTCCTAAAGAAAGTAAATACACTGTTGGTTAAAATAGTTCTTTTTTCCCCTTTAAAATTGTTTTGTAAATGTAGAAATACATTTTCGTATTAGTTTTGTGACTCATTGCATATTGCTTTCCAAATTGTTCACATCAATCTGCATCCCCACCAAGATTCTTGTTTTCCAACAGCCCTGCTATCATTGCTTTTCAAAATCTTTTTTTTTTTGCTATTTTTTGATTCTAGTGGGTGTAAAGTAGCATCTTAAGATTGCTTGATTGTTGTTTCTGTGATTATTAGAGAATTTGTTCATGTTTTCATGTGGTTATCCACAGTTTGAATTTTTTCCTTCATAAATTGTCTGTTCATGTCCTCTGACCATTGCTCCAAAAGGGACTGTTTGTTGTTGTGTATAAATTTCTTTTAGATTTTGGATAGCACACCTTTAATATGATATATTTACTAAAAATAATTCCTTCAATATTTTTCTTTTGCGGAAGAGAGAAATTGGGAAGCATGAAAAAGACAGAAGCAGTGGAGGCTGATGGCCTGTCAGTCAAATGAAGGTTCTATTTAGAATGTTTCTGGGAAGAGCTGTTGGAAAGAAAGGAATAGACCAACTGAAAGGTTATTTATGTCTTTTAACCTGGAAGATGGACAGGAGGTGGTCTGGTGACTTTGAAGGCAGAAGAAAGAAGGACAAAAGTCCAAATATCTCTCTGACTTGCTCTGTTGATGATAGTGACTGAACCTCCAGACCTGTCAACCATTCCTCTCAATTTGAACTCTATCCCGATATCCTCCAACCTAAGGCTCACTGTAGTATTAGGGAAATTCTCAACCCTCTTACCTTCATTCTCTATCTTTTCCTGTCTTCCCCAAATAAACCCTTACTTAAGATAAAAGAAGATAAAGAATATTTCATTTGAAACATCATAAACTCACCCTGAGTGATTTAGAAAGAAGAAGAAAAAGAAAGGGGGAGGGAAGCTGAAGAGGCTGAAGAGAGGAGGAAATGGGAGGAAGGGAGGGTAGACAGAAGAAAGAAGATTACTGCCTGATCTGTAGTTATCAATTACCAATCAAATATAGTCCCTTATTATTATTTGATACACTTTTCTCTTAATTTTAAATATAATGTTTTTTCATTGTATAGAATTATTGAGAGTGCATTATAATATGCATTATGATAGATATCCAAAACAATTTTTATTGATTTTCACTATTTTTTGAATCATCAGTGCCATTCTCTAATGTCTTTAATCACTAATCTATCAAATACTATAATTTCATATATATTTGATTGTACTTTCAGTTCTCTATTATATTCTATTGATTTTGTTATTTTTCTTGTTCTAGGGGAGCTTTTTTTTTTTAATTGCTTTTGAGATTTTATAGTACTAGTTCCCTTTTCTGCTTTTGCTGTTTTTATGAATGTTGTTATGGCTTTATCTGTGGGACACTGGTCAAGGGAATTTGTTGATCAACTTGATGTATTTAAAGAATAATGTAAGTCTTTTATTTGGGCCTTAAAAAAATCATCTCCCTCTGAGTGGTTTTACCATACCCATTGGTAAAACTTTACTAGGAATAAAGATAGTTGATAAAGTTTCAGCAACTAGAACTACCCCCAACATGGTTTGGATCCACCTCTTACCGTCCCCACTCCCAGGAGATAGATTACTTCCAGCTGAATTCATTGGTCTGGATTCTTGAGAGGGCGAATTCTATTAGGAAAACCACTCTTTGGGCTGAGCTCTAGAAATGAGTCTTTATTGATGAGGTTTTGGAACTTTTCATGTTTTCCATTTCTACCTTTGCTCCAAAGAAATTCTTAAAGGGCAACAGAGAATGTCTGCCAGTTACTCTTACCACTTACTCAACCCAAGAACTGCAAATGTCTGCTTTGTGATAGTTGTAGACATGTGCTTAATCACATATTCTGAAAGGGAAGTTCTTAGAAAAGGCCATTTCTAAACTCTAGTCCCTTGATGAGATGAAGGGGGAGGGGATTTCCTAATCACAATGACCCCAGAATCTATCTTTTTAAGCTTATATAGCCCTCTTGTCAAGGATTGGCATTGCACATTACTGAGTTTGAGAGTTCTGGAATTTGAGGTTCTAAAGAGAGAAGGAAATTTATTGTGAGAAGGAAATTTATTGTGCAGCTTAACTTTTAGAAAGGGAAGATGATCACTTATGTGGCCCCTGCAGCTGAGATCAGTAAAAGACTAAGGCTGTAATGGAATACGAATGAGGAGGGGTGGAGAGGAAAGCTGACTGAAGACATAGATCCTGAATTTTGCCATTATGGTAAGTTATTGGGCCAGTGAAGATGTGATGGAAGATTGTCTTTGTAGTATCAGAGTTTCCTTTTTAGGGGAGTCCAAGAGATCCTCTTAGGATCTCGGAGAGGTGAAAGAATGTACCTAACACATATTGGGTCCTTTGACCCATCTAATAGTTTTAAAATAGTGTATTTCCACTTAGAAGTGTTCAAATCCAGAATTTCCTCTATGGTTTAAATGAGGAAGTCACCAGTTGTAGAGTAGCTTGTCTAGAAGCTACCAAAATAAGTCTTAATTCCAGAGGAAGTCTAAATTATATGTTGCCACTGTGGGGGACTCTAGAAAAGATTAAGTCATTGGAATGTCTGGTAAACTCAGTTTCCTTCCAAGAAAAGTCCAAACCATGGTGTAAACTTGAATGGTGAAGACTTTATAAGTTTGTGGAATAATAGGACCCATTAGAAAGAGAAAAGAATTATGATTGATTAGAAGTTACTTTGAGTATATTTTTTTCCTGGATTATGGGCTCCTATGTGTCCTTTACACACTCTAAATTTCCTTTGACATGAAATAAAGGCTGACTTTTCAGCAAATTCATGTTACACTTAAGGCTTATATAGTCCAAAAATTATAAAACTGTGTATACCCTTTGAACTCAGCAATTGTGCCATATAGGCCTATTTCCTAAGATGATCAAGGAAAAAGGAAAAGAACCTGTATGTTCTAAAATGTTTATAGTATCTCTCTTTGTGGTGGCAAAGAACTAGAAATTGAGAGGATGTCTATCAATTGGGGAATGGCTAAATGAGTTATGGTATAGGATTATGATGGAATATTACTGTACCATATGGAATGGCAAGCAGGCTAATTGTATGTTATTTGTATTTTTTAAAACCCTTACTTTCTGTCTTAGTAACAACTCTAAGAGAGAAGAGCAAGGTCTAGGCAAACAGAATTAAGTGACTCGCCCAGGGTCATACAACTAGGAAGTTTCTGAGATCCAATTTGAACCCAGGTCCTCCTGACTCCAGGCTTGTAGCACGGTCAATTGTGTTACCTAGCTGCCCCTGAGGAGATTAACAAAAAAAAATCATGGAAATACCTACATGAAATTATGAAGAGTAAAATGAGCAAAAACCAAGAGAACATTATATTTTGCAAAAGAAATATTGTTTGAAGAATAACTGTGAATATCCACCTTCAGTGAAAGAACTGATAAATAGAAATGTGACAGTATAAATATATATATTATATACATATATAGTATCTATATATTGTTACAGTTAAAAGAGTGGTTGCCTTAAACTGTGACCATGAAAAATGTGATTTTAAATAAAAAAATTAGTGGTCGCCATGGGAAAATTCCCAAATATTAAATATACTCAAGTCAGCTGGGTTTTATGGAGATTTTAATTAATACAAATAAAGGAATTAAGGAAATGGAGAGAGAATAAGAGAAATATAGTATGAAGGGCCTAGGCCAACATGGCCTAGGCCTGAGCCTTAGGAGAGACTAGTCAGTCTTTTATCAGCTCACCACAAGATCCTTCCAAGCAAAACTCTAGTGACCCTCCAGTTTAGCTCAGGAAGCTGAACTAAGTTCAGCCACTGAGAGAGAGACCAGCCTCCAATTCAGCTCCAAAGCTGAATTCTTCTTTTAGAGCCCTCCAGCTCCTTCCTTTTAAAGAAAAATTTCTCCTATGTCACCTCCCCTAAATTTCTATGTCTATCAATCACAGTAGACGTTTTCCAAAGGACTGACCATTCTTAATTCACACCTGAGTAGACTAAAACTTTTGAATAATTCACACCTGAGTAGACTAATCTTGTCCTTTGCAAGTTGCCTGATTAATTTGATCTTCATAGGTACTTAGCACTCCTTTGTATTAGATCTAAAAATAGACTTAACTTAAGGGTTCTTGCTTCACTTTAAATATGGGAAGGGGACTTTTCATTGTTCAATCAGGAGTTTACAACTTTATCTTCCCCTAAAGTATGCCTAAGTATGGGTGGAGTAATGTTAGAGTTCCCACCTACATTCCTGACTAAAGTCCCTTCATTGTTTTAAAATGGGGAATGGTCCTAACCAAATGTTCTAAGGTAGAGTCTGAGAATTTTTAAGATTCACAATATATATAGAGAGAGTGTGTCAAATGATACCTTCATTAGTGTGGGGAGGTGAGGGAGGGAAGGAGATACTTGGGAACTTTAATCCAACAAATAAGTAAAGAAAGAAGGCTTTGGGGGATCTGAGAAACCCTTTTGTTTATATCTGTCAACACCTACATATTCAATTTAATAAACATTTATTGAGCACCTACTTGTGTGACAGGCACTATGCTAAGCACTGTGGTTGCCAATAAGAAAAAGGAAGATATTCCTTATCTTCAAAGAATTTATAATCTAACAGGGAAGAAAATCCACAAATGGAAGTAGGAAAGGGAGGCAGGCACCAGCTGCAGGCATCTTGTTCCAGATAGTGTTGAAACCAGACATACAAGCAGATGTAAAGGAGAGAGAGGTGAGAGTCTAGTTTCTGTCTTTTATAAAGGATTTCCTTCTAGTTCTTTATTAAAAAAAATCTTTAAAAAAACACTGTTTAATCATGTTCAATTTTTTTTGTGATCTCATTTGGGATTTTATTGGCAAAGATAATTGAATAGTTTGCCATTCCCTACTCATTGTATAAATGAGGAAACTGAGATAAACAGTTAAGTTACTTGCCTAGGGTCATAGAGTTAGTGTCTGAGGTTTAATTTAAATTCATGACTTACTGACTCCATGCCCAATACTCTATTGCTACCTAAGTGCTTTAGCTGCCCTTAAAAATATGAGTGTTGTATTCTTTTGAAGGCTTTGGAGCTAATGAAAGAATTACATAGTTTTTTTTTATAATTTCTTTTGTTGGTGTGATTTATTATATTGATTTTTCTTGCTGGCATGAAACCATCTTTTTACTTGTTTTATAAATCCTTCTTGGTCATGGAATTCTAGTTTAGAGGTGGAAAGAACCTTTGAGATAATTTGTTTAATGTCTTCATTTTAGAGAAGTAGAAATTAGAGAAAATAAATGGCTTGCCCAAGGTCACACAGATAATAAGTATCCTCAGTAGTATTTAAGCTTATGTCTTCTCACTTCAAATCCAGTGTTCTATTTATGAAACCTACCCACTCAACACATTTTGTCATTTTCTCTTTCTAAATCTCTTTCTTGAGATTGGCTCAAAATGAAGAGAATTCTATATATTATATTCTATTTTCTAAGTATTTTATATCTATTTTCATTAATGATATTAGACTGTAGTTTTTTTCTTCTCAGCTCTGTGTAGGGATTTTAGTGTAGGGATATAAATTAAATTTGGCTCATTGAAGGAATAGCAAAGCCATTTTTTCTATATTTTGAGATCATTTATATGGTAGAATTAGTTAATCTTTCAAAGTCTGGTAGATTTCATGTGATCATAAATCTAGACTTATAGAGGACCTTAAATACCACTTAGTTCAATGCCTTCATTTTACATATGAGGAAACTGAGGTCCAATGGAGATTAAATTATTTGCCTGGTCATATTAGTGTTAGAGACAGGATTTGAACCCATTTTCAAATCTGCCCATATCCAGTGTCTTTTTTTTTTTTACTCAGAAGTATTTAAAAAGTCTGTTTGAATTCTCCTAAGATTAGACTATTAGATTATTTATTTCTCTTCTTAGTTTTGGTATTTTATGCTTCTATAGATAATCATTCATTTCTTTTACATGGTAAATATGTTAGCATTGTGTTATATGTAGTAATTTCTAAGAACTTTTTTGATATATTTTGTCCTCATTGTAATTGGGGAAAATTGATAAGAAAAATGTGATCTTCACAGATTCAGGGGATGATTTTAAGTCATTTTTGTTTTTGTCGGTCATTTTTCAGTGGTGTTTGATTCTTCATGATCCCTTTTTGGGTTTTCTTGGCAAAGATACTGGAGTGGTTTTACATTTCCTTCTCCAGTTCATTTTACTGATAAGGAAGCTGAGGCAACAGGGGTAAGTGATTTGCCCAGAGTCACATCTATTAAGTGTCTGAGGCCAGATTTGAACTCAGGAAGAAACCAGGTCCAACACTCTATCTACTGTGCCACCTAGCTGATCTTAAGCATAGGAGATGTCAAAAAATAATCAAAGGAAAATACCAAGTTAGAAATCAGAGCATCAAGCTGTAAAGGATCTCAGAAACCTTTGAGTTGAATAGACTCCCTTTTAAAAGAAAAATTAAATCCCTTACCTTTTGTTTTAGAATCAATACTCTGTATTGGTTCCAAGGCAGAAGAGAAGTAGTCAAATAGAATTAAGTGACTAATCCAGGGTTACAGATCTAGGATGTGTCTGAGGCCAGATTTGAACCCTGTATCTGGCATCGCTGAGCTTGACTCTCAATCTATTGAGCCATCTAGCTGCATCCTCCCTGTCCCCAGACCCCATTTTTCAAATGAGGAGACAGAGACTCAAGGCAGGTAAAATGAGTCCAAAGCCATCCTTTCCATCACACTCTACTGCCAGCTTATTATCAACTCAGATGTTCTTTCTGTTTTGTGGTTCAAATAAGAATGATTTTCAAGTTCTTCCTCTTAGGAAGAATTACTGTAGATTCTCAGATCTTGATCTCTGATTAGACTTCAGGTGCTTTTTAGCACGTTTGTTGTTCTGGTTGAAATTTTCTTTGATAAGTTGGCTTTGTATATAAAGCTTTGCAATTTGCAACTGCGTTATTTAGTAATTTCCTTTCTCCCCCTCCTTTTTCCACTTCAACACCAATGAAACTCAACCTAACTCTTGTTGGTTATTATGCCATCTCAAACAAAGCCACTGTTCTCTCATACTATTCTAAGCATGGCAATCTTAGGAAAAAAATATTCTAAAAGCACTTACTCATTGATTGAACAACCCAGTTTTCTCAGATGTCCTAAAGCTCAACAGCTAAAAACTAAAACATGATAGCCTCTTACTAGTTAAGATTAAATTCAAGGAATGTCAACTATAAGCCATGGCTCTGAATTGCCTAGCAACACCACTCTCCTTTCTCAATTTCTACCTTATGAAAGGGAGAGGGAGGGAGGGAGAGAGAGAGAGACAGAGACAGAGACAGAAAGACAGAGAGAGACTTGTGAATTTTAAATGTGAATTTTCTGCTTATCAAGAACTTAAAAAACTTGATTCTAAACAGTGCTTCTAAAATACCACAGTCTAAGACCAGAAGAAAAAGGAAGGCTACCATAATTGGATGATTGTGATGCTGTTAATCACTTTTAATAGTTAGATCTCTACAAGAATAAGAGATTCAAAAGAAAGAAGGAAGGAAGAATAGAAAGAAAATAGGAAGGTAAGAAGGAATGATGGGTAATAGTATTTAAACTTTCAGCTCTCCTCAAGTATTAAATAGTAGCTTCAGTATTCTCCATCATTTAATCAAGTCTTACAAGGAATAGATGCTTTTCCCAGGTCTATTTTTCCATCTTCTCCCTGCCTTCCTTCTCTAAGATACTAGTGCTTTTCTTTCTGAGATGACTTTCCATCTACTTTGTATACATTTTTGCATGTACCTAGTATTCTATATGTAGCCTCCCCCATTAGAATATGAGCTTCTTGAAGAAAACAATGGTTTTTGCTTACTTTGTGGCTCTATCATGTAGGGTGTCTGATAACATAGCAAATGCTTAATAAATGCTTAATGAGTAACTCTTAATTAACAAATATCCTATTATATTATTTAGGGCTACATTCTTGAAGTTCTTCAAAAGGAACTTTCTAAGTCCAAGCTTGGAAAAAAGACAGAAAAACGAAATATGTTACAAAATTTAAAATAAAGTCTGTGATCTCATGTTTCCAACACAGTAGAGGGAGGTCAGGTAATCATCCAAAGCTTGATCAGCAGGCTAAATGAAGAGATCCAAGTGGGTAGATAATTGTTTTCAGAGAAGGCCAGGAATTAATATCAGAAACCTAACCATTGTGATGGATGGTCAGGAAACTTCAGGAACAAGGTATAACATAATGACAAATATGTGTAATACATGCTGAATGTGTATTTCACTGTGTTTGGTTTTTGGGAGTTAGAAAGTTTAGCTAAGAAACTTGCCATGCTCTCAGGAAGCTTATAGTCTAGAAAGGGATAGAACACTATCGCAGGTAACTAATACACAATATAATATGTGCCAGAGAGTTAAACACAAAGTGTTTTATATAGTGTTTGCTAAGGAAAGTTATTACCAGTCAGAAGAATCAGGGAAGACTTCTTAGAAGAAGTAGCATTTAAATTTGAGTCCAAAACTCAGTCATTAAGGACAGGGCTTAAGGCAAGACACATAGCTCCTGGGGAATTGGGGTATCAAGGCCATCACAAAGATGTGATGAACCCCTTTGCTGGCAATTAAGCTTCTTATGTCTCCTCCCTTTCTAGGGCCAGAATTGATCTCAGAATCGGGACAGGATTGAATTTATCAGTTGAAGATAATATATGCTCAAGTGCCAGAGTTAAGAAGATAAAGGGGTATGGCATTATTACAACAACTTTTGTGTCTCTCTTTTTCCTTTTTGAACCACCACATGACTTTTTGATGAAACCATTAGTAACAACATAAACGTAGTTTCCGGGCAAGTATAGGCCTAAGGAAATAGTAGTAAATGCCACGATCAATTTCAAAGCATTAACACACAAACTGCTGCCTGGGTAGTGGTCAGTGTGGTAAAGTAGGCAAATTTTATCTTTGGTCCCCTACTATTTTGGCACTGTTTCTTCCTTTCCAAGGTCTTCTCCTCCTTCCAGTTTCCAGGATGTAATTCTTCCTGTTCAGGGTGCTGTAGGGCTCTATATTCAGGACTATTCCTGCTTTCTCTTTTTCTCCCTATCACTCTCCTGACTCTGTGATTCATTCTCATAGGGCTAAATTATTTAAGCTTACCTAATATTTGAAGACAGGCAAGGACTATAATGAATCTCAATGAGCATTTATTAAAAATCTACTATGTATTTCTCTCTATGCTGGGGTGCCAAAAATCTACTATGTATTTGTCTCTCTGCTGAGGTGCCAAAATGAAAAAGTCTATGCATTCAAGGAACTTTCATTCTCTTGGAGGGAGAAATATTTGAATATATGTCTATTCAAGATATGTAATATGATGTGCTGCCCCTTAAGGATGTGAGTGAGTAGTTTGGTTGGTGAAATTGGAAGAAATAAGGTATTTTTATGAAAGAAAAAAAACACTTTGAGAAGAATGCTAGATAATGTCTCCTTTTATAAGTAAATAGTTTGGTGGGTGAAAGAAGCAGAAAAGCAACTTCTATTTAGTAAGAGTCGATAACAATCCTTGTGTTTTTTTAAAATCCTATTCAGCAGTTTGGTTGCCACAAATATAGAAGATAGAAAAATTTGTGTTAAGTTGCCATTTAAATTCTATAAGGTGATGCCACTTTCATATATAAAAATTTTTGGTTACTGAAAGGAACAGAAAAATCTTTTAAGATTCAAACATGAAGAAACACTTTTCAGAGGCACATAATATTAAGAAGACTAATTTGAGGACAGATAAAATGTCTGAAGCTACAGTGCTCTGTGGTCCCTTATTCTCAATTGCATTTAACTGTTTTTAGAGTTTGTGGGTTAAAACAAAATCTTTTCTGAGACTATGGTGTGATTAAAAACAGTTTTATAAGCAACAGAAAAGTTTGTGAATTTATTTTTTTACTTCATAAGGGAAAAATGAGTTACCTAGGAACAGGAGGCTCTGCATTGAGCCATTGTAAGTTGCTTTGAGGGTTTTTTTTTTTTTTGGCTTATTCATGGATTTGAATCATGAAAAATGTGAAGAACATGGTTAGAGGATAGAAGAAATAGGATAAGTAAAAAACTGAGGAGGAGAATGGAGAATCAACAGGGACAGGAAAAACCAGAACTGATGGAGCTGTATGAAAATCTGAGGGACAAGAGATTCAACTGAGAAAGAGAGAGACACCATCTGCTAGTTTCTGATTGGCTGGATTAGAGCTGAAGGTCATTTGAAGGCAGCTATTTATCCTTTAGGGCTACATTGTAAGAGAGGGGAAGCCTCTAGGAGGTGTTTGTTTTTCTCTTCTCCCCTGTCTTTTTATAGAGGGAAAAGCAGAAAGGGGGAACAGGGTTTGCAGCTGAATTACTGTTGGATTGGTTGGCTGATAATTTATTGGAAGATGCGGAATCCTTGTGGGTAAAGATGTTCCTGGGCTTAGTGGGAACCAGCCCGAGAAGCTTCGCAGTTCTCTAGTTTAAAGGGAATTTGTCGCTAATACAATTAGCAGTGCCCTTTTAAGAGTGATCACAAATTAAAAAGAGATTCTCAGTGCTTATCCTAGGTTAGTCTGACTCAGGTTTGTCCCCTTACAGTTTATGTTTGACAATCAAATGAATTGAGATAGTCGTAGATTAAGTCAATAAAAGGAGATTTACTTGGCCACAGCAGAAAGCTATTAAGCAAGAATACACACTGAGAATACACACTGACTTGACTCAGCTGAGCAAGACTCACCCTTGAGTTGCCCATCACAGTCCGCTAGCTAAGCATCAGAGAGGCCGAAGGACCTCATGCCTTTTTATTATTATTATTATTTTTGGTATTCCAGTGACCTAGAAATAAGGCCAATAACCCGAACCTTTAGTCCCCTCCTCCAGCCAAGTTTTAAAGAGGGTTTCAGTACCTTTTAAGAAAAACAAATTAGCCTAACTTTTGAGGAGAAGTAAAGACTTGCTGACGTCATAGTGCTTCCTCAGTTTGAGATAAGAAGGGAAGATCTGCCCAGAAGGAGAGAGTTGAGGATAGTCGGGAAAGAAGTTAGCAGAGAAACACCTTTGTGTGACGGCGATATTCCTGAGGGGACCAACGGCATCAAGTCTACAGAGCAGAGTTCCAAGGTACCGGAGACTATCGGTTTTCTTTATTCATGGGCTTCTCGGCCAGGTTTCTGTATGCGCCCATTCTCCCACTCTTTCCCGCAGACACTGAGCGCATTGTTTGGAGAGTGGGATGGCCTGTGATCTGTTGATTATTCCTGCATTGCTTTTACTGAGCATTTGTAATGCATTGATCACGATTACTTTTGCCTTAATTAAGTAAATTGTCAAGTTTAAGATTTAGTGGTGTTTTCTTTGAGAGGAGCTAGTTTTGTACAAGTGGAATCACATCAGATGGGGTTTAGGAGATCTACTGGGGCATCAGGGCAGCTGATAACTCCAAAACAAGACTACCAAGAAATGCCTTAAGCATACCGATGTGCCGGTGACCCTGTGAGAGCAAGAGCCTGCAGAGTGAGCCTAGATTAGGGGGAGCCAGCGAGCCGAAAGAGTATCGGTGTGGGGTCCATGCAAGACGGACCATGAACATTTGCTAGACAAAATGAATACAAGACAATGGGGGTGTTAGGACAAGTTGTCTGCCAAAAAGAGTGCTCGAAATGAGCTTTGAAGGAAACTAGGAACCCCAACAGCCAAAGGGGGGCAGAGTTTGTCTTCGCTATAGGGAACAGCTTATTTAAAAGCACAAAGACAGAAGATGACCTGCTGTGTATGAGAAATGAATTATTGTGTGTGAGAAACAGGGCAGTAGAATTCACAAAGAGTAAGGTATGGCAAGCCTGGAAATGCAGATGAGGGCCAGGACATGAAAGGCTTTCAGTGCCAAGTGGAATGCTTTGTATTTGACCATAGAGGTAATCATTCATTTATTTGGGTCATATTTACTGACATCAGCCTCTCTCTTTAACTGTCTTAACCCCAAAGAAGGAGCAATTACAGGAACTAAATTAGAGATTTTTTTTTCTGCAAAATAGTCTTTCCTTGTTCCCCAAATCATACCTTATGAATATTGAACTCATCAGACAATTGACTTACAAAAGTTGAACCACATTTATTTTCCTCTTATTTTTTTTTAAAGAATAAGTAGTTGGTGTTTTTTTTTGTCCCAAAGTCACTTTTCCTTTTCTTTGAAATATTCATTAAAATTCAGTAAAATTTAAGAATGAAAGGTATTGAGTTTGGAAATAAACCAAGAAAGTGTAGGAATCAGGATATATAATGAACCTGATGAGGTTTGTAGAGCTTATTTTTGAACAGATGAAGTGATGATTGGGATTTAAAATATCTTTGCCTTCTTCAACAAAGAAGGAAAATCTCGAATCTTGTCTTGAAATGTCAAACTATAATCAAAATGATGGGCTTGCATAGGATCTATTATTTCTTTTGTATTTGGTTCCCTTTCTCCTGCACACCTACACACTTTTACAATGCCTAATAAGTAATCCTGCATTCAGAAGATTTGTATTACGTGTCTGATTTTTACAATTAGAATGATAGTAACTTATCCTTCTAAGCATTTGAGATGGGCTTAGAATGATTAAGTTCTGACTATAATCAATGCAAAGGGACACAAGAGACTGAAAATATGTACTTCCTGGATCTGGAGATGAGGTTAAAAAGAGGAGAAGAACCATGCTATAAAATTATTTATAAACATGCTATTATTGAATTTGCTGAGATCAATAAGGTATCTTTATCAAGGGATGAGGATATGTGACAATTTCATTGAGCAGAAGGAAATAAAAATAATATTAATAGCTTATATTTAGATAGTTCTTTACAATCTACAAAGTGCTTTTATCATAGCCCCATGATTCAGGTATTGCAAACATTTTTCTTATTTTAATGAAACAGATTATGTTTTAAGGTTATATAGCTAATAAACAGTCAAGGTTGGGTTTAAATTTACAAAACTGAGACTTTGCATTTCAAATCCATTCCTCTTTCAAAGGCTTTATTTATGTCGTTCTCAGAATGTAACGAAGATAAAATAAATAGTAGTCTAATTGCCTACTGTCTGAGATAACATGAATGAGGATTTGAAAAAAAAGAGGAAAGAAGTAAGTAATATTGTCCAAGGCTTAGAATCTGGTGGGTATGAGTAGCAATTAGAAATGTGTGCTGTCCAGGTATAATTTATAAAGCTCAATCACAAACTGGATAAAATATTACACAAGACCGTCCAACAGCTCTTGTTCTTATTCCATCCATTCCATCCACCTGAAAGGGCCGACTAAGAGAAGAGGCAATTATTGTTAGTCCTCTTTGAAAGATCATGGAGAATAGGAGAAATTCTACAGTACTAGAGAAAGGCAAACACCTTTATTTTTCAGACAGTTTTAAAAAAGGGAATGGTATTTGTAGACTCTAGGTCTGACAGCTCGACTTTGATTCATAGAAAATTGTACAGTCTATTATTAAAGGGGTCATTGGTAAATATATAGAAAAGGAAGCAGTGATCACAGAGTCAGAATGGTTTCATGAAGGAGAGGTCATGCTAAGCTGATCTCATTTCTTTTTCCAACAGGGTTACCAGACTTGCAGGTCAGGGGAATGCTACAGCACAGAAAGAGTCTATCTAGATTTTAGAAAAACATTTGACAAAGTCTCTCATGCTATTCTTGTGGAAAAGATGTAGAGTTATGGGTTACACAAAAATACAGCAAAATGGATTTGGAACTCTAGTATAATGGCCAGATTAAACAAAATAGTCATTAATGTTCATTTCAGTTGACTGAAAGTCCCTAGTAGAGTTTCCTAGGAATTTATTCTTGGCATGGGGCTTTTTTTCACTGATTTAGAAAAAAGATATAAAAGGCATTTGGATCTAATGGACTATTATGTTGTTTGATAGTCAGTAAGCATTTATTAAGCATCTAGAATGTTCTAGGCACTATATTAAGTATGGGAGGACCAAGAAAGGAAAACAGACCCTCCCTTCAAGATGCTCAATCTAATGGTGGGATGTGCAGGAAAGAGGATAACTTTCAAAGAGCTATGTATATATAAAATACATACAGGATAAATTGGAAATAATCTCAGAGGGAAAGCAGTAATATTAAAGACAATTAGAAAAGGTTTCCTATAAAATATTGGCTGTTATCTGGGATTTGAAGGAAACCAGAGAAGCTAGGAATCAGATATGAGGAGGGAGATAATTCCAAGCATGGAGAACTGCCTGTACCAAGTGGATAGATGGACTGCCTTGTGGGGGAGGTTGGAGTCACTGGATCATAAGAGTTCAAAGAAGCAAGGTATAAGAACATTGGGAAAGGTGGGAAGGGTCCAGGTTATACAAGGCTTCCAAAGTCAAAAAGAATTTGGTTTGATTATGGAAGTTATAGGGAAATAGTGGAGTTCATTGAATGAGGGATTTACATGGTCAGATTCATACTTTGGGAAGGTCACTTTGAGAGCCAAGTTGAGGATGGATTTGAATGGGGAAATATTTGAGACAGAGAGACTAGCAGGAAGGTTGTTATAGTCCAGTTGTGAGGTGCAGAGGACCTGCAGCTGGATGGTAGAAGTGTCAGAAGGGAACAGAGTGCACATATGAAATATGCCAATTCTACCTTGATGACAACAGATTGGATATGAGGTTTGGGAGGTTGACAACAAGGTTGTGAGTCTGTGTGACTGAAAGATGGTGGTGCCTCCAATGCTAATGGGGTAGTTAGGAAACTATCAGACCCCGAAATCTTGAATAGAATATTGAAGTAGCTCTATTATGAGAAAATTTGCTGAGATAATGTATGATTAAATAGGAGAAGATAGGGTTTTGTTGATGCATTTTGTCTTGGTGTGACTGTTACTTCAGATCCTGCCCTCTCCCGTTGGAGCCTTTCCTTGTTAAAAAAACGATTAAAGACTCTTTTTCATGCTAATATGCTACTGGTGGGATTAGATACGTCATAGAAAACTCATCAAAGTAAGGTTAATTAAGAGGGCAACAGAGAGGAATTGCAACCATTAAATAAAGAACTGTATTATTACTGGCATTCAAACATATATAGATATACAATTGGAAGGGATGTTCGATGCTAAATAGTGATTTAAAAAAAATAAAGCTCTGCAAAAATCCCAAAGCCCTAATGGATAAAATCAAAATTGAATAGTAAACCAGAAACAGCCTTTGTAAGCAGGTTTCCTCTCACTGGAGGTTTCCAAGTCAAGGTTTGATCAAATATATTGTAGTGGGAATTGTTTTTGGGTAGGGATGGAAACACAGCCATTGAAGTAACTTCCAACATTAAAATTTCCTGCTTCTAAGGGCCCTCCTATTGGCTATTGGTTTCGTAGATGCTTTGATAGTTGATAGATGCAGGTTCTCTGGTTGATGTATATGAGAATCTGAATCATTGGAGAGATATAAATAAATGGATATTATAGCTCATAATTGAGTTCTTTTAAATAAGTTATGTAACTCAAGTGTTCAGAACCAAAGAATTCCTAGGACAATTGACAAAACAAATTTCTGAAGTTAAGAATTTAAAGATTTGGATCCATGGTTATTCCATCATGATGTAGATAGTCTTTAGGCTGACCTTGAGGAGCATCCTAGCCTTTTTCTTTTGCCATTGTTTAGCTAAAATTCCATGGGAAAAAATTTCAAATAATCTAAAAAAACATGAATGTTATTTTGCCTCCTCTTTTTTAGACATTATTCTCTTTACTTAAATTTTTTTTTCTTAATAAAAAATCTCTTTTTCTTCCTCTCACTTTCCTCAACCCCAATGAAAGGGGAAAAATTCTGGTAGCAAATATGCATAGTTGAGCAAAACAAATTTCCTACATTATTCACATCCCAAAATGTCTTAATCCCCAAATCCATCATCTGACAGGAGATGTCATAGCATGTTTCATCATCAGTCCTTTACAATGCCGATTTGTCATCGAGTTATTCTATAATGTTGTTATTGTGTAAGTAGTTTTCCTGGGTATGTTTACCTCATTCAGCATCAGTTCATTTAAGTCTTCCTTTCTGAAACTATCCCCTCAATTATACTTTACAGAGCAAAAGTATGTTTCCCTTTCTCTCCTGTTTTGATGTAATACAAAGCAAGCTGGATTCGGAGCCAGAATACTTGACTTTGAACCAAGGCTTTAATGCTTCCTAATTCTGATCTTGATTAAGTCCCTTTTGCTCATATCAAAAACCCTGGAGCTACCTACTTCACATAACTGTTGGGAGGAAAATTCTTGGTAAGCCTTGAAGTGTTTTAAAGTACAGGTGTTTTCCCCCCTCTATCACTAGGACAGCCATCTTGGGTAGATGTGGCATTTCTAGGATATGTGCTGCAGTTGTGCAGGAGTGCAAAATATGTTTTTTGAGGATTCTAAAGCAAAATGAAAGTGGTGGTGTAGTAGAGAAATGGCTACTTTGGGACTTAAATTCTGGCTCTGCTTCTTGCTAGCTGTGTGACCTTCAGTAAGATCACTGAGCTTTCTGGGTTTCAGTTGGGTTGGACTACAATATTGCTGAGATTCATTCCATCTCTAATAGTCCATGATCGAATTCAGGAGTCCCTTAAACATTTTATGCATCCAGATGTCATAGACATCTTTAGTAGTCTGGGAGAAATCTGTAGATTTCTTCTCAGAATAACATTTTAAAATTCATACAATGAAATACATAGTATTACAAAGGAAACCAATTATACTGAAATACAATTTTAAAGATATCTTTAACAAGTCCATAACTTTTAGGTTAAAAACATCTGCTCTAAGATTTATTGCCCCCTTTCGTATTCTAGATTATATTATATAATTGCTTTCTTTCCAATGATCCTGATTCCTGGGTTTTGGTCAATTCTGTGCAAGGATAGCCTTGTGCCTGAACTCAATGGTTGTCTCCTATTTTTTTTTTAACCCACTATGTCTATAATAGATTCCCTTTCTTCTAATTGTTTAGTTATCTTTGTCTTTTATCTGAAGGACTAAAACATAATCAGAATCACTCCTCTAATAGTAGTTTCAATTCAGATGTGATTAATACTGAATACATTTGTTTTAATTGTGATGCAAATCAAAGAAATTAAACATTACACATAGCCTGTACCTTGTAATAGTTCTTCTTTTGGGAATGCAATCCAAAAAAGAAGACTAAATTTAATCAATCACAGACCATGATAAATAGTTTTGAAATGGTGCGTGAGAAATTAAGTGATGAATCCACCTTGCATATATTTGCTTAAACATATTAAGCTAAGTAAGAATATATATCATATCTAAAAATATGCATTCTCTATTACACTTGACATCAATTCTATGCAAGACTGTGTATTATTTTTTCATGGGCACGGAAACTCTCTAATTACATAATTGTAGGCTGACAAAAATGCACTAACAATTTAAAAAGCTAATCCTTTCTAACATTGACATATAGAGTCCATCATGTCAGTTGATTGGGTTAGCTAGGTGGCTCAGTGGATAGAGTGTCAGGCCTGGAATTAGGAAGACTCATCTTCCTGAATTCAAATTTGGCCTCAGACAACTTACTTGCTTTGTGAACATGGACAAGTCCCTTATCTCTAATATGAAAAATTTCCTCATCTAGAAAATGAACTGGAGAAAGAAGTGGCAAACCAATCCAGTATCTTTGCCAAGAAAACTACAAATGGGGTCATGAAGAGTCATATACAACTGAAGACAATTGAATAGAAACAACATGGCAGTTGAAACACCCTGTGCTTTCCATTTCCTACCAGGAGTATTGTTTCTTAGCACTCCCATAAATATTTCACTTATGAGAGAAAACTATAGAGTAGTGGAAAACACAGTGGATTTGCAAGCAAAAGACCCAGATTCAAAATGTGATACTGTGTGGTAACCTTGGCAAGTCATTTAAACTCTCTGTGATCTATTTTCTTTTATTTTTCACTATTAAATGTTTATTATTCCTTTGCATAAAGATAATTTAATTCTAAGTAATATTTATATATAATTATTTTACTTTTAATTTTTAGTATTAACTATATTGTAGATTATCTAGTTGAAAATATAATATATTTTTTCTCCATGGTATGGATCATAATTTATTTGACTTCATTATGAATGGAGTTCAGCAATTTATGCATGGAAATACTTTCCCTTTCTTTGAGATTCCAGTAATAATTAGACTTCTATGATTTTTAAAGCATAGATATTTATTTTTATATGTAATGATATGAAATATAATAATACATATATTTGTTTTAAATATATGATAAATTATAATAAATATGTTTATCGAAGACAAACAAATTCTCACATTAGCTAGCTATGTCTAAAAATCTACATTTTTCATCTCCCTCCATTTGTCCCTCCCCAAAAAGGCAGATAATACTATATAGGTTGAACATATATTATCATGCATATTTCCTTGTTTGTCATCTGAAATAAGAGACATATTGCTCACACTAAAGAAAAATTCATGTCAAAAATAATGTGGAGAATATTATGTTTCGATCTTATCTGTTTCTTCTATGGTGATGGATATCTTTTCCCCTCATGAGCCCCTTGTAGATGTCCTGGATTCTTGCCTTGTTGATAATAGTTAAACCATTCACAATTGATCATCACACATTATTGTTCTTCCTGTGTACAGTGTTTCTCCTGGTTCTGTTCGCATCACATTGCATCACTTCATAGAAGTCTTTTCAGTTTTTTTTTTTTGTGACCATCCTGTTCATCATTTCTTATGGCACCATAGTATTCCATTGCAATCATATACCACAACTTGTTCAACCATCTCCAGTTGATGGGGATCCCTTCAATTTCCAGTTCTTTGACACCACAAAAATTGCTACTATATATTAGAACATAGTTTCTTTTCCTTTTTCCTTGATCACCTCAGGAAATAAACCTTATAATGTTATTACTGGGTGAAAAGGTATATGTAGTTTTATAACTATTTGAATTCCAGATTTCTCTCCAAAATGTTTCAATCAGGTCACAGTTCTGTCAACCACATATTAGTGTCCCTATTTTTTCCACATCCCCTCCAATATTTGCCATTTTATCTTTTTATCATTTTAGCTAATCTGATAGGGGTGAGATGATATCTGAGTTGTTTTGAGTTGCATTTCTCTAATCAATTATGATTTAAAGAAAAATTTCACATAGTTGTATATAGCATTGTATTCTTTATCCAGACACTGTCTGTTCATTTCTTTTGACCACTTATCAATTGGGGAATTTCTATAATGTTTTGAGATTGAGGTAACTCTTCCACAATCATTTATTCTGCTTATAAAATATATAAATGTAATAATATATGAACATGTTATAGTTATATAATATATAATAATCAATCTTATGAAAATAATAATGAAAAATATTATGTTATGTTTATAAATAAATATATATTTGTGCATGGTATAGAGGTACAGAATATTGGGTCTTTAGTCAGGAATGTTGTTCAGTATTGTCTGATTCTTCAAGATCCTGTTTGGGGTTTTCTTGGCAAAGACACTGGAGTGGTTTGCCTTTTCCTTCTTCAGCTCATTTTATGGATGAGGAAACTATTCATCTCAGTGATTTGCCAAGTGTCACACAGCTATTAAGTGTCTGAGACCAGATTTGAACTCAGGTGTCTCTGATTCCAGACCCAGCACTCCATCTACTGAGTTAGCTCTCTGCCCCTGTAGTCAGGGATACCTGAGTTCAAATCTATTCTCAGACATTTCCTAGCTGTGTTGCCCTAGGTAAACCACTTCATCTCTGACTGCTTCAGTTGCCTCAGTGTAAAAGGGAATCATAGTACCTGCTTCACTGGGTTTGTTGTGAGGATTAAGAGATTATAAAGTGTGGTAGTCATTTCATAAATATTTGTTCCCTTTCCATTATACAGAAGCCAATTTACATTATTTTTTAAAAGTTGTATTGACATGTTTTGTTTTTTAACATTCCAAATATTTCCAGATTATTATGATTTCATGAGAAGCCTCTTGTAGCAAAATAAAACAATTAAACAAACCAATAATATACAGTAGTCTCATCTGAAAAAAACATGCAACACGACACATTTGTAGCACCTCCTAATCCCTGTAATTTAAATTGTTTTTCAAATGAACAGAAATTTATTTTCAATCCCATATTCACTCTATTGGAAAAGGAAAGAAAATTTCATTGTAATAAATATTCAATCAGCATGTTCCCTCAATGACTACACACATACACACACACATATGTTTGATTATTCATCAAAAATCCATCATCCCTTTGTGAAGAAGTAACTAGTATGTTTATCATCATTCTTCCCGAAAATGGTCAGTCTTTGTATTGACCATAGATCTTGCAACTTTCAAAGTTGTTTGTCTTTAAACAGACTTGTCATATATTGTTTTTTGTTTCTATTAATTTCATTTTTAATCATAATAGTTTTTAAATTGTTCATTTTTATAATATTGATATTATAGGATAAATTTTTCTTCTGATTATACTTCACTCTTTATAGTTCTTACAAGTTTTTCCATGTCTCTCTGCATTTATTTGCCACCTCATTTTTTATAGTTTAATAATATTCTATCTCATTCACTCTCCACAACTTATTGATTATTTATTTTTCATAAAATTAGGCTATTTTCTTGGGTTGTCTTGGTCCCTCCTAGAGTTAACATTTTATGATTCTCAAAGCTCAAGCTTTCATGTCTGTTGGTACAGTTTGATTATGTCTTCAAATTTTTTTTACATAGAATCCTGTGAAGTACCATCTTTTTAGTTTGATATCACTTATAGTAAAAAAGATTTGGGTTGTTTTTGTACAGTGTCATGCTTTTCTTTGTTAACCCAGGTATATAACTAATTATGAAGTCTGTACTTCCATTTAAATGTTCTTCAACCACAAGAGACTGGAAAATTAACAATAATAACGTATTAATTATTTTGATGTCAGAAAAGATGTCATACAACTTTGAGAATCTCAAAATCATTTACAATTTTCTTTTAGGGACCACTGTGTCCTGTTTTCCATTTTCCTAGCACACCACTTACCATTGCATCTCCAGTGGTCCTATGCTCAGTGAGATCAAAGAGTTCCCCCATACCTTAACTTAGACTGACTTTGTTCAGAAATGTTACTCTTCAGAGTATTAATTTATTGAACTCCCACCATATGAATTAAAGGAGACTTTGTTTTATGTATCATTAATAAGTGGAGGGCGTTGTATGTAACTTTGGTTCAAATTCAATTCTGTAAACACTGGGATGTTGAGGTTGAAAATATTTGGATTGCTCCAATGTTTTCTTCTCTTCCAAATGCTTCGCTTTATCTGAATAATTCCTAGAAAGTCAGATAATATATAAATAAATATATATATACACATATATATTATAATAATATGCCAATACTGGGTATTGATTATAAGGCAGAAGAGTGGTAAGGGCTAGGCAAGGGGGGTCAAGTGACTTGCCCAGGGTCACACAGCTGGGAAGTCTCTGAGGTCAGATTTGAACCTAGGAGCTCCTGTCTCTGGGTCTGGCGTTCAATCCACTGAGCCACTCAGCTGCCCCCTCATTTATTCTCTTTAAAGGAGGCTGCAAGGATTATTATACATCTAATCTGAAATAGCCAGGATCTCATTTTGCTTTTTAACATTTTGCCTAATCCCCAGAACTTTCAGGAATAGCAATTTGAATTTTTTTTTTTGTATCTCTAGTTACTGGAAACAATTAACAGATGAGAAGGAGATGCCACAGTATGTAGCTGTTACAGAGAAGATTTAAAGAGCTTACTAGACTATTGTACACGGAAAGGTTAAGATTTTTGACCAGAAACATGATGAATAGTCAATAGGATGGTGAGGAAAGAGGATTTAAGTTATATTTGAATAGGGACAAAATTTAGTAAAACATTCCTTTTGCTAATCCTTGCCTGTTTCCCACTTTGGATGGTGTTCATATCTGCTATGCTGTCACTCATTTCCTTAACATAATCCCAAGGAAGAGGGAAAAAAAATCGAGGCAGTGGCTGCCTAGAATTCTCTCTTCCCAGATGTTCTTTGACATAACGAGGTGAATCAAGCCAAGTGCCTAAATCATGGACCTGTTTGGCTTCATGTTGATGATAATTTTAGCTGTGGTTTTGAGAGAAGGAAGGATGTGCTGACTAGAGACATTGAAACAAGCAGCAACAACATCATCCAGAGTAGCTGGAAATTCTGTGTGACACTTAAATTTGTCTATTTTCTGTTCAAGTGTGTGTACTTTACTTTTCTATTTGTCTTTGTTTAATTAGGGAATCTGGGATTAGAATTGGGATTTTAAAGGCTCTCCATATATCTGTCGTCTCTGTGGTTGATTTAGTATTGGAACAAATCTTATAATCAAAAGGTGTCATTGAGTTATCATTTGGAATTGAGGAGAGGGCAACTTTTTAATTTTTAATTATTATTTGTTGCAACCCAGAATCTTTCCTGGGGGCAACCTCAATGGTTTCTTGAGCCTGATAGAACTGATGAACAATATGTAGGCAGAAATATACTTATCAAGACTTCTTTCCATTCTATGACAGCCTTCACAAAGATCCAAAGAGCTTTATTACTCATCTCCCTATCCCCTTTATAGTATCAAAAGACATTGTTATTTTATTTAATCTCCAAATTTTAAATACTAGTTTGCCTAAGTTTAATATTGGTTTACCTCTGGTGTTCATTTTGGCATATAGCAACGGATAACTGTTAAGAGAAAAGTAAATACTGCTGGGAAGCAATTATCTAAGCCATAATGGCATTTTATTGTGGAAAGTTATAAATGACAAAATATCAGGGTTTAGGGTCAGACCAACCCAGGCTGGTCAGAAGACCTGAGATTTGAACTGCCCAAACCTTTTATAGTTTATATTAAAAATATATTATACAAACTCTTCCCTTCCCCGCCCCCCCTCCTCCCAGCCAAAGGGAGGTGGTTAACTGAATGTTTCTTCAGAAGGGGAAAACCCAAAGTACCCTTTTGAGGAGGTTTCTTTCTTCCAGAAAGTCAGGTTGTTTTCTTATGTTCTTATGAAGGGGGAATTATGTTGTCTCCTTGTCTCAATAGAGTAAGTCAATTATTCCATTGGTTTCAATGCCAAAAGAGATGCTGTTGTCTTTAGAAGTTGGATATATTCCAAGACGCTAAAAACATGCCAACTCTCCCTGGCAAAGGTATTTTGCAAAGACATTTCAAAGGATTTTCTCTTAATATAGTTCTGATATTGATTTTCATAATTATTTGATCAATATTTGGGATTATTCTTTATAACTTATCACTAAAATACTGATTATCTAATAGGATCACATATAGAGAATATGCAGCTATACAGAGGCATAAAATAGTGAACATAAACTGATGTTGCCTAATTAGATTACCTTTTACATAAGTAAATGATCTGTATTCCTCCTCAGCGAAATAAGAGCCAGAGTCTTAAGACTGCATCTATACTTTTGCAGTGAGATGATTTTTATGGCAATTTTCTTTTGAAACAACCTTTTCTCTATACATAGCATGGTCCTAATTATTAAGTAAGGGATTGGTTTCAGCATTTTTGGTGGTCATTTGTTCGAGTACCAGGAATTTCTCATATTGATGAATCAGGTTTCTTATGTATGTCTATGAGTCTAAAAGGATCAATAATTTTCCTTCCCTCCTTCCCTTCCTCCCTTCTTATCCCTCTTGCCTCCGGGTCTGACTTTCTATCCACTGAGCCATCTAGTAGCCCCTTGATCCATAATTTCTAGTCTTTGACAATATACTAGTAGTGTGATGCCCATACATTTCTGATCTATGCAGGGTAATTGGCTTGTTTTTGTCAACCAGATGAAAAGTTATAAGTGGAATGTTTTAGGATAGGTCCTTATTTTGGATGGTAACCAGTGAAAGTGAGAAACAGACTTGCCTCTTGTTTCAGTTACTATCTTCATGTGACATCTCTCTCTGTCCCTTATTCTTTTTGAATGAGAAAATCAACTGGGAAGGTGAAGGCAGAGGACCAGGGGAACAAATGATACATTGGATATAGCATCATAAAAGAAAACCCCCCACAACTGTGAAAGACAAAAGAACTTAGAACACTGGATACTATGATCAGCCACAACCTACTTTTTGGCAGAAAGCTGATAGAGAAGAGGCACAAACTTTGTTAGGCATGGCCAATGTGTAGATCTGTTTATTTTGACTATATTCATTTGCTATAAGGGGAGGACTGTAAATAATGGAGTGAGAGGAGGGTAAGAGAGATGGATGGATTAGGGGGAATAGTGACACTAGAAAAAAAGAAGAAAAGAAACAAGGGATTGGCAATGAAACATTTAAAAATACATGAAAGGGGGGAAATTGGGTAGCTCAGTGGATTGCAGACCTAGAGATGGGAGGTCCTGGGTTCAAATCTGGTCTCAGACACTTCCTACCTGTGTGACCCTGGGCAAGTCACTTAAACCCCATTGCCTAGCCCTTACTGCTCTTCTGTCTTGGAACCAATATTAAGATGGAAGGTAAAGGTTTTTTAAAAATGCACAAAAGAAAGGTGACATAGGTGAGCAGAGCTGGTAAATTAAACACATCTCTGCACAAATGTAACAAATTTAGGGACACAGAAGAAAACATAGTGGATTTGTGGACAGAGATAAAGAAGAGAGGGTTTGGATGCACCATTCAGAATCAGCTCATTCCAATGAGTTTCCAAAGGTCTCTGAAGAGTTTATATAGAAGGACTTTTGCTTCTTAAAACTGGATATTTATCCATTTCTGTTCATACTGGAGCTCCGCTTAAGTACAACTGTATATTGGGACATAGAGGGCCCTAGGTTTTTTAAGGTTATATATGTAAGAAATAAGTTCGAGTAGGTCCAACCAATCTTGAAAAGCTCAAAATAAAGGAGAAAGACATTGTGAGTATTATTAAGGTTTGGATAGAAAGGTTTGGAAAGGCTCATGATGAGAATCATCCTACAGAGGATAATGGTTTTTTTTTCATTCCTATGGCAAATCATAAAGACCATTTAGTAAAATGTAGAGAGATTATTATCTGCACGTTAATCAGTACCTATTCATACTTATAAAGAGGGGATTTGTGACTCTTAGGCATAAACATTTTCTCTTAGCTTTGAGAATTATTTAGAACTATAACAATCTTTGAGTCATAATGTAGGTAACATCCCAGAATTCTTAAAGAGACATTTGATCTGTGAAAGACGTTGAAAAGAAAAAGAGACTCAAAAATTAAGCTGGAAAGAAATGATGGAATAGGGACATCAAGGCAAAAAAGGAAAGAAAAAAATAACTGAGTTACATGGAAAAAAGATCAAGGAAGTCCTTTAGCCCATACAGGCACATTTGAGCATGTTGCTTTTAACCAAACTTGTTGGCTGCTGATATTTGCTCTGCATGTTGAGGAAAGGTACTTCTGATCTTTTGAAGCTCCATTGTTGTGATATGCTCCATCCTGTCTCTGATACTCATTCGTTAAAAATCAGGAAGGAATAAACACAAGAAAAAAACCACACACACACACATAGGTACCATGAACTCATGAGCCCATGGTAGTTGGATGGGACATAGGGCTATATGATACTCCTCCTACTTTGAAGCCCACAAGAATTCTTTTTCATTGAAAAGTCAATAGAGAAGAGAACTAGAGATAGTTCTTCCAAACTTTTTGTATTCACACCCAGTTCCAGCTCACCAGTTTTTCTTCATTGAGTACTAACCTAATAGGAAGCTCACATTCTGATGCATCAGAAAGGGCCTATATTTTAGGCATGTCCAGATGCAGGCTTACCAGGATTTATTGTGGTTTGGAATAAGGCAGGGTATATTATTAATGTTCTAAAGACTGAGATGGCATTGACTAATCGTTCATTATAGAAATCTGAACAGTAGTCCTGCTCTTCCCCTCCTCCTATCCAAGTACTCAATTTAATTAATTAATTTAGAATATTTTTCCATGGTTACATGATTCATGTTCTTTCCCTCCCTTCTTCCCTCCCCTGGCCAGTAGCCAACGTGCAATTCCACTGGATTTTACAAGTATCATTGATCAAGACCTATTTCCATATTATTAATATTTGCACTAGGGTGATTAGAGTCTACATGCCCAATCATATCTCAGTCAAATCATGTGATCCAGGAAATGTTTTTCTTCTGTGTTTTTATTCCCACAGTTCTTCCTCTGGATGTGGATAGCATCTTTCTCATGTCCCTCAGAATTTTCCTGGATCATTGCATTGCTGCTAGTAGAGTAGTCCATTATATTTGATTCTGCCACAATGTATCTGTCTCTGTGTACCATGTTCTCCCAGTTCTGCTCCTCTCGCTCTGCATCAAGTCCTGGAGGTCTTTCCAGTTCACATGGAATCCCTCCAGTTCATCATTCCTTTAGGCACAATAGTATTCAGTATTCCATTACCAACATATACCACAATTTGTTCAGCCATTCCCCAATTGAAGGGCATCCCCTCATTTTCCAATTTTTGGCCACCACAAAGAGCACAACAATGAATATTTTTGTACACTTATTTTTCCTTATTATCTCTTTGGGGTACAAACCCAGCAGTCTACCCAAGTATTCTTGTCTGAAAATCCAAAGGAGAGAAAGCACTTGAAAAGAAGGGACTGAGCCCTCTCACTGGGGAAAGGGTACTTTTTCTGATAAGTCCATGCATTTGAATTTATTTTCCTCCTTTGACACATTAGTTGCTAGTCAAGTTGGAAGCAGTATAGTTGTGTGGATTTAGTAAGAGTGGTTCCTATATCATCTGAGCAAGGAGCTAGAAAACATATTTCTTTTTATGGGAAAGCCATTCAGCCAAAGGTTCATATCCTGTGATCTCATCAAGTTGATCAGGGGGACTCATCAAATTGACGGGGGAAAGGAGAGGTTTTCCAAATGACCCTTTCTTTGTAAAAACACTCCGATCAAAATACCTCAATAAGTCACTTCCATGTAGAGAGTCAGTGGGGAGTAACTGGAGTTGAATTCAGGAAGACTTGAGTTTGAATGTACTTTAGACATCTATGTGACCCTGGTCAAGTCTCTTGCCTTGACCTATCTCCATTTCCTCATCTATAAAGTAAAGATAATAATAGTATTTGCTTTCAAGGGTTGTTATGCAGATAAAATGAAATAATGACAAAGTGCTTTGCAAACCTTCAAGTGCCATCTAAATGCAATTGTGATTATTGTCATTATTTTATAGGAAATATTTTGCGACTGACTGAAAGAAGTAGCCAATATATTTTTGGGCTTATATACTTTAATATTTTTTCTGGATTATGTGTAGATACATTTTTTAATAATCATTTTCTGACATTTTGCAATTCACATTCTTTATCTCCCTCTGCTTTCCTCCCCCCTCCCAAAATGGCAGGTGAGCTTATATATCAATTGAAGTTGTTACAATCCAGTAGTAGGCTAGTCTAATGCTGAAGGAGTTCAAGCTAATCCCCTTAAAAGGAACTACTGTGTGTGTGTGTGTGTGTGAGAAAATTCCCTTCCAGTTAAAATTCTCCAGAGAAGTTCCATGTTTTGTTTTGTTTTTTTTTGGTAGAATTCACACAGATGGGAAAGTTCTACTAAGACTTCTAAGACAGGAATCCATGAGGCAGAAAAGCATGGGGTGAATGTAACTGAGAAAAGTAGATGCTACAAGCCTGTCATCAAACAAATTTAGAGCACAGATGGTCAGACCACCTAAGTGGCTAAGCAAAATTCATGAGTTTCAAAAAACAAGAAGAAAAGAAAGAAAGGAAAGAAAAACAACACTCATTACTGGCATTTACACCATCCAAGTTTGACTTGATATTGCCTCAGAGTAAGGCTGCAGATGAAAGGTCTTGATATTCATTAAATATTTTCATCAGAATCAATAACCCTAGATATGGTTATTCAAGTACCATTGATAAAATCTTTGATACCAGAGGTGATTAAAAATTTGATAAATAGAATCATTTCTCTGAAAGGAAAGCACTTTCTTTTTTTTAAAAATTAGATTGCTTATATTCATTTTGTGAGTCCCAATGAACATTTTAAACTTTATTTGGAAAATTTCATTTAATTAATTAATTTAAAATATTTTTCCATGGTTACAAGATTCATGTTCTTTCCCTCTCCTCTCCTCACCCCCTACTATAGCTGATGCACAATTTCACTGGATTTTACATGTGTCGGAAGCACTTTCTTTCTGACCAAGATGATGGATAATAGTCACCTACCAAAAATACGTTTTTAAGGTGACACAAGCAATATCCAGTGGATCTAGAGATATACTCAAGTGATCTAGATGAACTTCTCATTCCAGGGTTAATCTTTAGACTGATGGAAGAGCAAACTTTTATGATTCATAAACAACCAAAATTATAGTGGTCAGTAAATGGCAATATGTAATATCTATCAAGATGTAGATTATTTTTGTATGTTTTTAGCTCACTCATGTCCATCTTTTTGTGACTACATTTGTGATTTTCTTGGTAAAGGTACAAAAGCAATCTGCCATTTACTTCTGCAGTTAATTTTACAGATTAGGAAACCGAGGCAAACAGGGTTAAGCAATTTGCTTGGGATCACACAGCTAGTGAGTGTCTGAGACCAAATTTGAACTCAGATGAGGAGTCTTCCTGAGTGTAAGCCAGGTGTTTTATCCTCTGAGCCACCTAACTGCCTAGAATATTTTTACAAAGCTTCTTTCAATATAATTTCAAATGATTGCTCATTACCTTCTAGACATTTGGAAAGTTCCAATAATATTCTTTGCTTTCAGCTTCAATAAGAACAATGTCTTATAAAAAAGCAATTACGGTACCAAATGCAACTGGACTGGGGAGGCAGCTTTAAAAAATTTTTTTTTATTTTAATTTTTTATAAAAGAGAATTGGGCAGTTGAATATGAAGAAATTTTATGTATACTACTACTGGTTTCTCTGCCATGTTACCTCCCATCCCCAACTTGAAACACGTCTCAGTGGTAGAGGGCCAACAGAATTGTCACATTATAGAATATATATTGAAAATTTTGGCAACTTTTGAAAATTATGTGTTGAGGTTTCATCACATTCCTGTGGTAGGCAGGGGGTACTAAATAGTAGACTAACTCTCTTTGGCATGAAGCTACTGACCAAGACAAGGGGAAGGGACAGACATTTAAAAATGATGGAAGAGATAATGGCACCAGATGGTTGATGGCTAGTAGTGATTCTGGGAAATCATTTTCATTAAGGATTGTAACTGGCATGTAAGTCTTTCTGCTAAATAAAATAGGCTTATATTTTACTTGTCTGAGAAAAAAGCTGAGGTAATGTATTTAGAAATATGAATACTTGAGATATGGCACCATTGAAATAATATTACAAAATTGATCATCAAGGCAGCTAGGCGGCACAGTGGATAGTGTCAAAAATTGGGAAGCTCAAGTTAAAATTCTGCCTTGAGGTACTTACAAACTATATGATTACACAAGGGACTTAATTTCTGTTTGCCTGATTTTCCTCAAGTATTAAATAGGGCTACTAACAGAGCCTATCCCACTGGGGTTAATGAGGATTGCATGAGATATTTTCAAGTATTTAAACTAGTGCCTGGCACATATAGTAGGCATCATTCCCATGCAAGTATTTATTGAACACTATGAGGAAGCCACCATATATTTTTAATTTTTAATTTTTTTAATTTTTTGCAAAATCATTTTCCTTTATTTTTATGTAGGCAATCATTTAAGGTAAAACAAGGTTGACTTTTATCATCACAACATTTCTCTTATTGGCTTTTGTTGCTTTATTTTTCATTTTTAAAATTATATTTAGTCAATTTAGAACATTATTCCTTGGTTACAAGAATCATATTTACCTCCCTCCTCTCCCCCCACCCCTTCCCAGAGCTGACATGCAATTCCACTGGGTTTTTACATGTGACCTTGATCAGAACCTATTTCCATATTGTTGATGTTTGCACTAGGATGTTCATTTAGAGTCTACATCCCCAGTCATATCTCTCTTGACCCATGTATTCAAGCAGTTGTTTTTCTTCTGTGTTTCTGCTCCCACAGTTTTTCCTCTGGATGTGGATAGTGGTCTTTCTTGTAGATTCCTCAAAGTTGTTCAGGGTTGCTGCAATGCCACTAATGGAGAATTCCATTACGTTTGATTGTACCACAGGGTATCCATCTCTGTGTACAATGTTCTCCTGGTTCTGCTCCTTTCGCTCTGCATCACTTCTTGGAGGTTGTTCCAGTCTCCATGGAATTCCTCCACTTTATTATTCCTTTTAGCACAATAGTATTCCATCACCAACATATACCACAATTTGTTCAGCCATTTCCAAATTGACAGGCATCCCCTCATTTTCCATTTTTTTTTTTGCCACCACAAAGAGCGCAGCTATGAATATTCTTGAACAAGTCTTTTTCCTTATTATCTCTTTGGGGTACAAACCTAGCAGTGATATGGCTGGATAAAAGGGCAGTCTTTTAGCACCCTTTGGGCATAGTTCCAAATTGCCCTCCAGAGTAGTTGGATCAATTCACAACTCCACCAGCAATGCATTAATGACCCTACTTTGCCACATCCCCTCCAGCATTCATTACTTTCTTTTGCTGTCATGTTAGCCAATCTGCTAGGTGTGAGGTGATACCTCAGAGCTGTTTTGATTTGCATCTCTCTGATTATCAGAGATTTAGAACACTTTTTCATGTGCTTTTTAATAGTTTTCATTTCTTTAACTGAAAATTGCCTATTCATGTCCCCTGCCCATTTATCAATTGGAGAATGGCTTGATTTTTTGTACAATTGATTTAGCTCTTTATAAATTTGAGTAATTAGACCTTTGTCAGAGGTTTTTGTTATGAAGATTTTCCCCAATTTGTTGTTTCCCTTCTAATTTTGGTTGCATTGGTTTTGTTTGTACAAAACCTTTTTAATTTAATGTAATCAAAAGTATTTATTTTACATTTTGAGAATCTTTCTAAGTCTTGCTTGGTCTTAAAATCTTTCCTTTCCCAAAGGTCTGACATGTATACTATTCTGTGTTCACCTAATTTACATATAGTTTCCTTCTTTATATTCAAGTCATTCATCAATTCTGAGTTTATCTTGGTGTAAGGTGTGAGATCTTGATCCAAACACAATCTCTTCCATACTGTCTTCCAATTTTCTCAGCAGTTTTTATCAAATAGTGGGTTTTGGTCCCCAAAGCTGGGATCTTTGGGCTTATCATAGACAGGTTTGTTGTGGTCACTTACCCCAAGTCTATTCCACTGATCCTCCTTTCTGTCTCTTAGCCAGTACCATATTGTTTTGATGACTACTGCTTTATAGTATAGCTTGAGATCTGGGATTGCAAGACCACTTTCCTTTGCATTTTTTTTTCATTATTTCCCTGGATATCCTTGATCTTTTGTTCTTCTAAATGAACTTTGTTATGGTTTTTTCTATTTCAGAAAAAAATTTTGGTAGTTCAATGTGTATGGCACTAAATAAGTAAATTAATTTGGGTAGTATTGTCATTTTTATTATGGTAGCTTGTCCTACCCATGAGCAATTGATGTTTTTCCAATTGTTTCAACCTAGTTTTAATTGTGTGGAGTGTGTTTTGTAGTTGTATTCATATAGTTCCTGTGTTTGTCTTGACAGATAGATTCTTAAGTATTTTGTATTGTCTAGGGTGATTTTAAATGGAATTTCTCTTTCTAATTCTTGCTGTTGAGATGTGTTGGAAATATATAGAAATGCTGATGACTTATGTGGGTTTATTTTGTATCCTGCAACATTGCTAAAGTTGTTGATTATTTCCACTATTTAGTTGATTCTCTAGGATTCATTAAGTAGACCATCATGTCATCCGCAAAGAGTGATAGCTTTGTCTCCTCCTTGCCTATTTTAATACCTTCCATTTCTTTTTCTTCTCTAATTGCTACTGCTAGTGTTTCTAGTACAATGTTAAATAATAGAGGTAATAATGGGCATCCTTGTTTCACTACTGATCTTATTGGGAAGGCTTCTAATTTATCCCCATTGCAGATGATGTTTGCTCCTGGTTTTAAATATATACTTACTGTTTATTTTTAGGAAAGGCTCTTCTATTCCCATGCTTTCTGGTGTTTTCAATAGGAATGAGTGTTGTATTTTGTCAAAGGCTTTTTCTGCATCTATTGAGATAATCATGTGATTTTTGTTGGTTTGCTTGTTAATATGGTCAATTATGTGAATGGTTTTCCTAATATTGAACCATCCTTGCATTCCTGGTATAAATCCCACCTGATCATAGTGAATAACCCTCATGATCACTTGCTGGAGTCTTTTTGCTAGTATCCTCATTAAGGAGATTGGTCTATAGTTTTCTTTCTCTTTTTGACCTGCCTGGCTTTGGAATCAGTACCATATTTTGGTTGTAAAAGAAATTTGGTAGAACTCCTTCTTTGCTTATTATGTCAAATAGTTTGTATAACATTGGGATTAGTTGTTTTTTGAATGTTTGATAGAATTCATTTGTGAATACATCTGGTCCTGGGGTTTTTTTCTTAGGGAGTTCTTTGATGTCTTGTTTAATTTCTTTTTCTGATATGGGGTTGTTTAGGTATTCTATTTCTTCCTCTGTTAATCTGGGCAATTTATATTTTTGTAAATAGTCATCCATATCACCTAGATTGCCATATAATTGGGCATAATCGTTTTTATTGATTGTCTTAATTTCCTCTTCATTAGAGGTGAGGTCTCCCTTTTCAAGTGCCTCTGTTTCCAGATGACTTATCTTGCTTTTTAAGTTCTTTTCCCAGTTGTATTCGGCCTCTCTTAATTGTGTTTTGAATTGTATTTTGAGTACTTCCAAAGCCTGTGTTCAATTTGCTTAAATTTCTGTGTTTTTGCTTGGTGTTTTTGATCCTCCTCTGTTACATTTGCTCTTTGTTCATTGCCTGGATAGAAACTGTTTTGTAATTTCTTTTTTCTTTCTTTCTTTTTTTTGTTTGCTCATATTTGCTCCTTCTTTTCCCCCTGTAGTTGCCTGCACTCTTGCTCCTCTCATTATGTGCTGGATCTGTGGGTTTCGTCTTTTTTGGCAGCCTTCACCCTTGGAGCTTAGCAAGGCTCTCAGAGAGGTCTATGGGGGAGGGGTATTGGAGCTTGAGCTTCCCTGCCCTCTGAAGGCTTGATAAGATTAGGTCCAGCAGAGTTGAACTTGCAGAGCTTGATGTGCCCTGAGGGCAAAACCTCGGGAAGGGGGGAATAATATGGAGTGTCTCAGCAGCATTTGGGCTGCCTTCTTTGAGGTTGTCCTCCAGCTGCCTCCCCACCACCTGTGTTCAAAGCCTTGAGCCTGGCACAGCTTTGCCCACAAGGTACTCCCTCTAGACTAGTGCTGTTGCCTGACCAGAGATTCCAGCCACTGCTGGAGGTTCAGTACTGTAGGTGGGGGAGGGGTTCTGGGACCTTCCTTCTTCCTTACCCTTAAACCTGAGTGTTCTTGAATTCAGGCTTTTTGGGAGCATACCTTTTAAGTTGAGTCCAGCAGGAGGGTTCCTTGGTTCTGTCCTGTTGTTAGATTTGGTTTTCAGTACCCTAGGAGCATTTGGTTTTTAATTGGTGAGGAAGGGTTTTCAGAGTTCCAAACTTTCACTGCCTCTATGCTGCTATCTTGACTCCGCCTCCCACCATATACTTAAAATAATAACCATTATTTTATGTTTAAATCACACTGTAAAATGTTTAGGAGGAAAGGGGTTTAGTGTCAGGGAAAAAAAAGAATTTCTGGCAGGAAACTTGAACTGAACTTTTGCATTCTTTTGTTTTAATACTTCAAATGGATCATGCTGTTATCTAGATGGGTATACTCTCTACTTTGATAGATAGCAGTTATACCAGTCCATAACTTTCTAAAAATTTCCTATAAAGGAGGTCTGCCCAAAGTATCAGAAACATTCTGGTCCTCTTAATAGCTTACATAAATGGGCCTGACCAAATCTTATTTTTGCTCCACAATGGTTACATCCTTTTCAGTTATATTTATCTTTGATTACACTTTTTATGCCATCTGTTGTTCATAAATTTTGGTGGTAATATTCTACTATTTGTTTACACCTTTACCCAACTGCTCTTCCTTATGAATCTTTCCATTGCCCTTTGGGAGACCTGCAATTTTGATTCTTTGAACAAAATAGTCTCTGCGATTACCTCTATTGAAAAATTTCCTCTTATTTTAAAATATTCATGAAGAACTCCTTATTGGAGAAATGTCTTTAATGCCATATTTTCCTCTGCCAAGTTAAATTACATTTTTGTGATCAACAAAAAAATAAACACAGTTGGATATTATATTCTTTACATTTCTCATAAATTATGCCTCTGAAAATGTCATCTTCTGTAGAAAATCACCTATGAAATGATCACTTTTCATATTTTTGAAGGTTTTCCTTAATATGTATGTACTGTTCTCATACAAAATTTATAGAAATGGGAAAGTAATCCTAAGGATCAGTAGATGCTCATGTTTTCTCTTTTCTTTCTTCCTTTTTTTTGTTCTGATAGCATTCATAATCTTTTCCATCTCTTTGAGATCTTTTGCAAATAATTTTCTGAGTATTTTTATAATTATATTGCCTCTAGGGTGAATTAATCCCACGTGTTTTAAGTCAGGTCCAACTGTTTTTCCTATCTTAATCTTCTTAATTGTCATTTCCATTTCCCTACATAGCATATAAGGTCTTGGGGTGCTAAAATAAAAATGCGATGGTTTCACAATCATGACTAATAAGAATACATCACCATGGAAATGTTGGCAAATCTGGTTCATTTCACACACACACACACACACACACACACACACACACACACACACACACATATTTACCCCTTCTAATTTTATCTATAAATGCTTTCAGGATGATCTTGCATAGCAAGGGTCGCATCAAGCTTTCTGTAGACTAATTTCCCTCACTTCTACTTTATGCTATTTTGTGAAGCATTATTACTCATAACCTTCTCTTGACTTCCTCCATTATGTTTTGAAAATGAGATTCTACTCTACATTGGTGTTTCCTTTTGGCTATCATGTCTCTTGTTTGGCAAGAAGAACAAATACTTGTTGCTTAAAGCTTTTTTCTGCCTCTTCTGTTCTCCTCAGTAAGGTGGCAATTTTGCATAGTTGAAATTGACTATAGAATTCTGGTAATTAGATTCAGTTCCTTTATCCATTTGCTATTTTTCAGAGCTGAAAGCTTGTTAAAACAAGTCCACTTAGAGCCACCATCACTTGAATATTCTCATCTTTTTCTTCTCTTTTAATCTGGCATTGAATTCAGCTTTTGTATAGTCAATATGACCATATTAAGATATTTGATTCTAAAATGGTGATCATATCAGTAACCAATTATTTCTTTTCTGTTTGATGTAGTCAGTTTCATTTTTTGCATTCCCATTCCTCTGAATTCTTAATCTTTATCATTACTTAGGGTATGGTGATATTTATGTTCTATAAGTTATCTAGCCATTCTCTAATTATTTGGCACATTTTTTTGAGATTATTGCTCTTCTGGATAATGTTGGAGTAGATATAGTTTTAAAAAGTGTTACTGATGTACTTTTCATACCATAGTCTTTTCTCAATATGCATCTTGGCTACCATAGAAGCATACTTTGTAATAAAGAAAAAATTTTAAAAACTGCAACCTACATGCAAAATTTGGTGTCCATAGCCATTCCTTTTATTCACGAGAGTAAATTTAAGTATCTTCCATAAGATGCTTTTCTGGCTATTAATAATTTCCTTGGGATATAGAAACAATAGGATATTTGGGCTGAAGAATATGAATCATTTTTTGTTTTTCAGAATGGTCAAATAAATTCACAGTCCCATCAGCAATGAATTACCATATCTATATTTCTTTTGGTTTCCCATTTAAAAATGTTTTAAAGAATGTTTATTTTACTTATTTTTAAAAATTTATTTATTTCTTTTTAAATATTTTCCCTTGGTTACATGATTTATGTTCTCTACCTCCCATCTTACCTCCCCCCTTCTGGAGCTGGAGCTAACAAGCAACTCCACTGGGTTATACATTTGTTATCACTTAATCCCCATTTCCACATTATTCATTTTTTGTAATAGAGTAATCTTTTAAAACTCAAACTCCAAATCATATACCCATATAAACACGTGATAAATCATATGTTTTTCTTCTGTGTTTCTACTCCCATGGTTCTTTCTCTGGATATGGATAGCATCCATTCTCATAAGTCCCTCAGGATTGTCCTGGATCATTGCATTACTGCTAATAGCAAAGTTGATTACACTCTGCATCAAGTCATGGAGGTCTTTCCAGTTCACATAGAAATCAAGTAGTTCATCATTCCTTATAGCAAAATAGTATTCCATCACTATCATATACCACAATTCATTCAGCCATTTCTCAATCAAGGGGGCACCCACTCATTTTCTAATTTTTTTCTACCACAAAGAGTGTGGCTATGAATATTTTGTATAAACATTTGTTATTATTTCTCTGGGGTACAAACCTAGTTAGTGGTATTGTTAGATCAATGGGTATGTATTCTTTTAAAGCCCTTTGGGGTAGGGCAGCTAATCCGCCTAGTGACACAACAGCCAATAAGAGACCATTCCTGAAGGGAAGAGGTAACTCTTAAAGGGCCAGACTTAAAAAACATTTTTTTTTCCTTTGCAAAAGACTTTTCAAGATACAAGACAGCAAAGAAATTTATACTTGCCGTGGATTATCTAGCTTTGATTGGACATTTCTTTTATATGGTTTACAACTTATTTTTTTGTCAAGATTCCAGATTATATTCATTTTCTGGTTAACATCAATGAAAGTTTTCAATGGCTGAAGATTAGTGTACATCACTTGATTTCATTCATTCTCACATATGCTGGAGCATGATTCTCCGTAATCCAATTATACTATGGCCTGAAAATAGGTGTGCATCTTAATTTATGGGGAAAAAGCAAAAGACAATGAAATTGCTGTGATGATTTTAGCCATGACGGAGGAGATGACACAACTAAAGCAAATGATTTAGCAACTAACTGAGGAGAAACAAAGTTGCAAAAATATTAATACACAACAAGACATACCTAAAAATAACAATGTAACTGAGCAAGAAAACACAGATGGGACTGAAGGGGGAATACCAGTATTACCACTAAGAGATCAAACATGCCTACAACCAGACAGCGGCATAATTCATATTAAAACACATAAGCCATTTACAGCAGCAGACCTTGAAAGTCTGAAAAAATGGATGCCTTCCTGATTTTCAGACCCAGTGAAATGTTTAAAAGAATTTAAAAGAGCAATTAGGCTTTATTATCCAAATTTCCAGGACACTGAAATTCTTCTCTCAGAATTATTTTCAAAGAGAGAAAAACAACAATTCATTGATGAAACTAGAAATAATCCAAATTTAACATCATGGCCTGAGGAAGGAACAGATTTAGAGTTATCTAAGAATGTGAATCTACATTATCTAAAAAAGCCAGAGAAATTCTATTAGAGGCAATGAAAAGTTTTTCAAAAAGACCAGATACTTGGGGAAAATTTGAGAAATTGGGACAGGAGAGTGGGGAACATCCATCAAAGTTCCTTGATTGAGTGATTGAAGTGGCAGAGGATGTGCTTGGATTTGAAAATTTAACCGAACAAAATCTCCAACACATAAGGAGACAATTTGTGAAAGGCAATAACACACCTATTAGGTCATATTTTAAACTTCAATGCCCAGATTGGGAAACACTAAGTCTGGAAGATTTAGGAAAAACTACAACTTACATATTCACAGGTCATAAAGAAATCCTGGAGGAAAAGGATGAAATAATAAAAGAGCTTAAAACCAAGCTCAAGGAGGCAAATAGCACAATTAAACATAAAGAAATTGAAGAAATAAATTCATACATTTATTTTGCATTCATACAAACCCACAAGAAATTACACATAAAACAATCAAATGAGAAATGTACCCAAATGTTTCCTATGTGGAAAAATGGGTCACATGGCTTGCGACTGTTATTTAAAGGCACAATTAGTCCACACTAACAATAAAAAGAGATCCTGTAAAATCAACATAAAGTATAGCAGCAACAGTACACAAACAAATACAAAATGTTGCAATTATAATTGCAAGAATTGATTGCAAGCACCAAATTTAGAAACCATGGAGAGATACATCCAACAGGGAGCAAAACCACATTCTTTGCAAGTAGTTTCAGGTGGTGTCAAACATGTCAGTTATGATGCCACATACATGGGGTAATATCAAAAAGGAAAAATGGGAAAGAAAATGGGGAAAATGAAAAGGAAGGAGGCTGCATGCAAATAGAATTTGGGAGTCCAAAAGCACAAAATAAAACTAAAGAGCAGAAAGAAGAATAAATCCAATTAGATAATGATATAACAGAGATTAGAGAGAAAATTTTTGGAATAGTGGGACAAGGTACAAAGGGGAAGGAACAGATCTGGCAACAGTAAACTTAAACTTATTAGAACATTATTACTTAAAAAGCAAATAACAGGAGAGATTAGATCCAAGCAACAGTGAATTGCAACATTTCTCAGCACAAGAGAAAAGTAACTTAGCTGAAGAACAAAACTGGGATATGAACAAAATAGAAATACAAGCACCTACGGTCCAAGTATGCCAACAAAATGAGAACAGACCCAAGGGTCATGATAAAAGTGGGTAATGAAATCTACCCAACTCTTATCAATACAGGGTCAACTATATCTGTTTTAAAAACATCTCTCGAAGACAACCAAATCACAAGTTACATACAAATAATGGGAGCTACAGGGAAAAAACAGAGTGTCAAAACTAAAATAAAAAATAGTAACTCTAGGATCCCTAACAACAGAACATACATTCTTGTTAATCCCAGAATGCCCAATCAACCTTCTTGGGAGAGATTTTTTGTGTAAAATTGGAGCAACTATTCAATGTGATAAATCTGGGAAAATCTTTCTACATCTACCCAAAGACTCTTTAAAACATTATCCATTGCTGTTCATGGGGCATGTTAATGATGAACAAGTTCAGGATGAAAGTAAAATATTTGAAATACTAAGTGACATACCAGAAGGGCTTTGGGCTACACATTCTACAGATGTATGGATTCTAAAGTCAGTAACTCCAATAAAAGTAGAAGTTAAAGAAGGGACACCACCAAAGATACCACAATACAAACTAAGTAAAGAAGCCATAGATGGAATCTACCTGATTATCCAAAGCTTGTTAGATCAGAAAATTTTAATCCCAATAATTTCAAAATATAATACACCAATAATACATATAAAGAAAGCAAGAAAAAGTTCAATGGAGACTGGTCCAAGATTTAAGAGCAGTAAATAACTTTGTAAAAAAAAGTCCCATGCAGTCATTCCAAGCCCATCTAAAATAATTTCAGAAATTCCAAGTACATCTAGATATTATACCATTGTTGATCTGTGTAGTGCTTCTTTTAGCATTATAATTGCAAAGGAAAGCCAAAAAATCTTTGCTTTCACTTGGAATGGGACTCAGATGACATGGGGAAGATTACCAGTAGGATTCTGTGATAGCCCAATAGCATTTTGCCAAATATTGCAACAAGATTTAAAGAACGTACAATTCAAAGAAAGCAAAATCATGCACAATGTAGCTGACATTCTTCTTGCAACCCCATCTGCTAAAGTTTGTTACCATGACAGTAAAAAACTCCTCCTAGAGCTATATAAGAAAGGCCACAAAGTTTCCAAATCAAAGCCACAGTGGGTCATGCCGAAAGTGGAATACCTAGGATTTATCTTGGAAAGGGGAATGAAAAAGACTTCCAAGAAAAGAGTAAAGGATATACAAAAGCTCAGTGTGCCAAAGACTAAGAAACAAAACTGAGAGCCTTCTTAGGAGTAACAGGTTTTGGTACACAAAGGATCCCAGGCTATAGCCAAATAACAAAATGCCTTATGAATTTAACCAAAAACACAGTCACAGAACCTTTGAAACTAATAAAAGAGCTTCTCCAAGTCTTGGTAGCTCAAAGAAGCAATCATATCAGCTCCAGCCTTAGGTATTCCAGAATACAACAAAGAATTCCATCTCTTTTTACCTGAAGCACAAGGCATTGCTTCTTATAATAAAGTTTAGGACCCAGTTTTAGGCTAGTGGCATATTATAATACACAGCTGGATATAATTGAGAAAGGAATGATTCCCTGTATGAGAGCAATCGCAGCCACAGCAGCCATGATTCAAAAGTCATCTGATTTGGTATTAGGATAAAAACTTAATGCCTACTCTTCACACGAACTAGAATCCATATTGAAGAAATGTCATTTACTAGCTTGCACTCAACAAAGACTTTCTCAATATGAAATTGTGTTACTAAGCAACGAAAATATCACTTTAAAATATTGCTAGCCATTGAATCTGGCAACCTTGATTCCAAATCTGCTATTTGAAGGGGAACCCATACATAATTGTCAGGAAACAATGTCATTAGTAGAAAAACCAAGAAATTATTTAAAAGACACTCCCCTGGAATAGCCCAACATCGAAATGTATACAGAGGGTTCGAGCATGATAGTTAATGGGGAAAGGTACACCGGAGCAGCAATAGTAACACAATAGTAACACAAACAGAGACATTATGGTATGCATCCTTACCAAAGCATGTGAGCACTCAAGAGGCAGAGCTAGTTGCTTTATTAAAATCTTTGCAAATTGGAAAAGATAAACAGGTGAATATTTACACAGATTCCCAGTACGCATTCTCAGTAATTCATGCCACAGCAGATATTTGGAAACATAGAGGATTTTTGACAAGTCCAGGCAAAGAGATCACATATGCCAAAGTCATAAGGCAACTTCTTGAGGTTGTACAACTACTCAAGGAAGAGGCAATAATCCACTGTAGATCACACACGGGGGCTAAAGATCATGTTTCCTTAGGAAACAATAGATCTGACATTATGGCACAATTTGGAGCTAGAGAAGGACCTGTATTGAATTTCTTAATAGTTGAACAGGACAATCTAACTCATGCCTACAATGAATAGGAAATTCAATCACAGATAAAGAACTTAGGGGCAAAACAAATAAGGGGTACATGGTTTTCACAATTAGGGAAGTCCATCCTGCCTAGAACATTATTCTATCACGTATGTAATGCAATACATGCATGATGACACTATGGAATCTAAGCTGTGATCGATTCAGTGACACAATTTTGGACTGCATCAGGAATATCCACACATGCTATAAGAGTCTGTCAAAAATGTAAAATTTGTATACAGTTCAATCAGGGAGTTTATAAGACCAAAGGGTTAGGAGGTTGTCCCTTAGCATATACTCCATTTGCATGCATACAGATAGATTTTTATCAATATGCTGAAAGACAAAAGGTTTAAGTATTGCCTCGTCATCATAGACAGACTGACTAGATGGTCAGAAGTTTTTCCTGCCAAAAAGAACAATGCAGCATTTGTGGTCAAAATCTCATTAAAAGAAATTATACCTTGATTTGGAATTCCCACAAAATTGGATTCAGACCATGGGAGTCACTTTACTCAATATTAAATTAAATTTACGAATACAAACAACATACCATATCATATCATCCCCAAAGTTCAGGGCAAGTGGAGAGGTTAAATAAAGACATCAAAACATTGATAGGAAAATTTTGTGCAGAAACACACCAAAAATGGACAAACCATTAGTTCTGTTCTATCTTAGAACAAGACCCAGTGGAGATCTGCACATCTCTCCATTTGAGATGCTATATAGACACAGAATTTGGTAAAGAAGGACTTGTAAACCAGCTTACATTGCAATAATAGGTGGAGATTGTCAATTAACAAAATATATACAAGCTTTAAAAACAAAAATAGCAGAATTGCATGAAATGGACTTGATACAACAAAGAGTACCCCTGGATTACAATTTGCACAACATCAAACCAGGAGACAAAGTATACTTAAAAAATTTCAATAGAAAATTGGCTACAGACATAAAATGGACTGGACCACATGAAGTATTGCTTACTACCCCAACAGTTATAAAAATTGCAGGGAAAGACTCATGGTTTCACTGTTCCCACATAAAACCAGAAAAATGTGATATCACTGTAACAGACATAGAAGATGAAGGTAGCTACATAAAACATAGTGCTGTGAAATGAAAACAAGAAAATGAAAACAAAAACTGATTAATGTCAAAAAAATACACTATAAAGAAATAATGGTGACACATAATGTTTGAGATAATGACATCCTAGCACTCAAGCATACCACAGTGATGAGAAGAAGACAACTTTGCAGCCAGAAGGAAAAGACTTTAAACCATCCCAGAGGAAAAGCATCAAGAAAAGCTGCTATAGAGAAGAAACAAAGAGAAAAAGCTGAAATGGACAGCTAAGATTTTGGACTTTGTAAATTTATTTCTAGAAGAAGAATATAGAGAGAAAACAAGACTTGTATGTAAGACTGAGTGTGGCAAAATCATAAAACAAAATTAATTTCACATATCCCTATTCACATAGGGAAATAGCATGCAACACTACATAACTTGGAAGGAAGAAGAGATCCATCAGTCAACATGAGAAGTGGAAATATGAAGAAACTTGATAAGTATTAATTCAACACAACACTATTAAACACAAAACACAAAGTCACAAACTGAAATATATTGGGAGACCTTGTTTAAATAAACAAGTGTATGAAATTATATTTATGCAAAATGTTATTATATATATAGTTAGTTCCATAAGGTCTTAGACAAATAGAAAGATCAATAGATTTTTCTATTTGACTGACATCAGGATGCAGAACAATGTATATTATTGTAAAATATGTAAACAATCTTTATAAATAATGTATATACTACAAGTTAGTAACATAATGATAGAGTCTGTAAATATTTAGCATAGCATGTATATATGTTATACATAAGATTAGGTTATAGATTAGACTAAGGCTTTAGAGAATAGTTATAAGTAAAAATAGATTAGGAGTAAGTTAAGTTAAGCATAGCATAGATAGTTATACTTAGAAATAGACTTAAGCTGCATTTGCAGATAGTAAACTTTTAATTTATTGTAAAGCTAATGCTGAAATTGTGTTTAATGGGAATATATGTAGATAAGATAGTTTGCAAATAATTATAGATATATAAAATAGGAAAAATGTTTATTAGTTTAACTTAGCAAAAGTAAGTAGTATTAGCACTAAGATTCAAATTTCTTTGTAATGGTTTTGTTCAAACATTTATTGTTCTGAATTTATTGTAAAACCCTAAAACTACCCTTACCCAAACTTTCCTGCATAGAATTCCTTAGAGTAGATAAAGTTAGCATAGAATAGTGATAGAGTAATTGAGGGAAGTTTATTATTTTGGGGGAACTAGTTAGAAATTAGATTTAGTAGATTGATTAGTATAATAAAAATGAGTGACCTTGGGAAGGTCACAACAAAAAAAGGGGACGATTGTGGAAAGGAAAACTGAATCAAGTTCTGGACTTTCTGCCACTCAGGTGGAACAAACAGCAGTTGGAATGTTAGAAGATATTGACAAGAATGACAGTTGGTGGGGGTAGGGGAACTTGGAGTGACAGTTGGTCTTGCAGATCTCTTCCTGGGACTGGAAGGAGCCTCTCTTTCTGTCTCAGGATAGAAGTACCTCCATTCCTGATTTTCCCAACTGTGTGCTCTACCTGGATTCCTGTGATCGTGTCATTGAAAAAAAGAATTTAAGGAGAGCAGTTTGAACTGTAAGGTGAGTCTTTAGGATGCTAGTCTGAAGAGACAAGCCCTACAAGCTCTGAAGGTCAGAATCTTTTCTTTCTCTTGCTGTCTACTGCTAAAGACTTTGAACTTAAGAAAACTAGCATAGATTAGTTTAGACAGGAATAAAAGAAACCCTCTACCAACCTGCGAGGCCTGACCTCAGCTCAAAAGCTGAGAGAGACTCAAACCCAATCTAGGGAAATTTGATTCCCTCTTCCCTGACACCTCCCCAATCCAAACTTGTTATTAAATTCATCTTTATTTAAATAACTGCTGTCAGATAAGAGGACTATCATTTCAAGAGGACAGAGGGAGCAGAACCTAAGGACATCCATTCAACCATAAATGGTCCTTATTAGACCCCTCCTGGGCAACCTTGGTTTGAGGGGAGACTTGTCTGTTGGTGGGGGGGATCCATGCTTACCTGCCCTGGGGTATTTTCAACCTCAATCAATAGAGAAGACACCCCCTCAGACTATCACAAGTGGTCCATTTCTTGGGAACCCCAATTTCAAAGATAACCTCTCAGCAGGAGGTATTGCCTTTTACCTCACCAGCAGCCATATTCCTTCTCTCCCTTAACTCCTCCATTCCCTGTTAGAAAACATATTTTCCCCCTGTACCTCTTCAATATCACTACAATCCCTTTTAAATATTACATTGGGTGTCACTCCAAATTGCCTTCCAGAAAGATTAGATCAATTTATAGCTCCACCAGCAATGTATTAGTGTCCCAATTTTGCCACATTCTCTCTAATATTTATTATTTTCATTTACTGTCATATTCGCCAATCAGCTAGGTGTGAGGTGGTACCTCAGAGTTGTTTTGATGTGCATTTCTCTAATTAGTGGTTTCCCATTTTTTAACATCTTTGTCATCATGATGACTGTGATGTGATGCCTTCAGATTCCTGTTCGTTCTCCTGATGACTACTGACTGAATTTTAAAGGTATTATTGAAGGTTTTGGAGCAGCTCACCTAACTCTCTTCTTGAAGAAAATATTTATGATATAGAAGCATTGGCTGTCTAAGTTGCTTGTAAGTCTTTGGTCACTTTCATATCTTCATGTAGAGCATTTTTTTTTTACTACATATTTTTGTCCATCCTCTCCTAGGCACCTTTCAATTAATGAGTATCATTGTAGATATTTTCTTGGTTTGGAAAATCTATAACAGATGTTGCCCAGTAGCTCTAATTATCTTTACAGCTTTCTTAGGTCATTTTGATTATAAAGCTGGATGATGAGTATGAGCACTGTGAGACTAATAAGCCCAGAGTTTATTTAATAAAGAGTATATTTTCAGAGGGAAAAGAACACAAGTGAGTACAGAAGTTTATGCTTTATCTCACTTCTCTCAGTTCTTTGTGCTAGAACAAAGGTTAGCCAATGGTCCTCTAATTTTATGAATATAGTATTGTAATACCTAGTCACCCAGTGGCAACTAGAACCATAGACATAACACCTAGGATTTATACAGAGCTTTATGGGCAAGTACTGCAATTCTAAACTGAAGAAAATGATCATAATTTCCTAAATACCTATGTGCTCTCCACCACTTTTGGGATATTTGGGGAGGCAATGTGGTTCATAATTTATCACTTTTCTCCATAATGTTTTGAAAATGTTTTTTACTCTAAACTGTTGTTTCCCTTTGGCGATGATGAAAGCTACGCTAAAGCTATAAATTTAGTTTGAATAACCTACACTGAGTTTCTTATTATGTTAGACAAAAGACAATTCTGAAACAACTGAATATCAATATAACAAGATTTATTATTATTCAGATATTCATTCTGATATACCACAGAGCAAGTCATGACACTCCATATAATTTTATTTATAGTCAAGATGTGTTATAGGAAATTTAATCTGTAGCCTAGATGTTAGTCTTGCACCTCAGAGGCAACATTATCAAAATGGCCCTCTGCTTTCAATGGCTACCTTGTCTTGCATCAAGAAAAGCATGAATTTATTTGTTTTGAGGAGTTGTGAACATCTTGGGCTACTCGATTGCTCATATTTTCAAAGATTTCTTTTAAATATATTCCCAAACAGCTACACTCAGGGATGCTGTATGACAGTTAACCCAGCATGGTTTTCAAAAGACTAATGATGAATAATGCATATCATTTTACCTGCCACTAATGTATACGCAGTTTGTTATTTCATTAGAAAGCAAACATGTCACATATTTGCCACAACACAGCCCCTCAAATGGCAAAGCAAAACCACTTGTCAAGTTTTCAAAAGGATGACAAAAAGAAAAGAAAAAGGCAGGGAAAAGCTAACAAGCCTAGGGAAAATATTCTAACATAAAATGCCAATCTGTAAACAACACTTACGAGCATCCCCTCTGCAAGGGACACTTTGATCGATGGGTTAGGGTATTAGCAAGGACAAAGGAGAGGTGAGCTCTAGGCTGTCTAGCCTGAGTAATGGCCAGCAGGTTCTTGTTCAAGATCTTATTCTCACTGTTGCTTATTAAATGAATTTGTGAAGCCTGAAAGAGGAGAAAAGGTATAGGATTATGTGTAATAGATATCTGCTGAACTGAAATAGTGGTAAAAAGGAAGCTTCCATTGTGGAATTTTGATCAGACAATTGAACCCAATGAGTTGAACATTTAAGAAATTCAGGGGCTAGAAATCTCTAGTTTCATCTAGCATCCTTAGTGACTCTGGGGAAATAAATTAGGTTCCAAGTGATTTAATTTTCTTAGTATATTCTCATTTATTTAGCCTCCATCTCCTGGAATGTCCAGTTTGCAGTACCTAAGTCTGACCACTTTCAACACCTGCCTGTTACTCATAAGATAAGTCTTAGAGTGACTTTTAAGGCTCTCTATAATCTGACTCTCACCTACCTTTTCAGTTTTATTTTTGCCTTTTCCCCCTTCATGCATTGTCTATTCTAGCCAAATTGTGTTAGTAACTATTACTTGAAATTGTCTACTATCCCTGGCACACACTAAACACATAATAAATGTTCAATAAAACTGAATTGCTTGGCTCTGCAGGCGAGTTTTGTACATTGTATGGTGAAGATGGTCTTGGATTTAGAATGAGGTTTGCATATTGGTTCTTTAATTTATGATCTGTGGGAACTTGAGCAAGCCTGTTTCCTTGCCTGTGAAATGGAGACATTAGACTAGATGATCACTAAAACTTTTCTATTTCTAAATCTTCTGATACTATGATAGAACTGAAATACCAAATTGTCATATCATTGAAAACAAGTTTAATTCCAGAGAAATATAAATTCACATAATCTAGCCATCTTCTTTTAAGGCATTAAAACAAAGATTTGCAACAAACGCAAAATACCACTTTTCTCTATTTTTAAAATCACTTTTCATTAACATATCATATCATAACATATATTGTTAGCATGTTAGCAATAGATTTTATTAACAATCAATTTTTTATTAATAAAAAGGTAAATATTAATAGATATGCATCAACAAAAGTTTTTAGGAGTTCTCAATAATTTTTAAGATTGTAAAGGGACCCTGAGATAAAAAATCTTGAAAACATCTTCTCTGGCAAAGTGAAGGGAACAATTGGGACAGGAGGTATCACTTTAAAAGAAAACAGGAATTGCATCTATCTTTTGTCCATTCATTTAGTTAGAGGCATATATATATATATATATATATATATATATATATATATATATGTATTTTGGTACAAAATAGATGCTTCCAAACCAGCATTCAGAAATAACCCTCATCCACAAAAAGTACATTCTTAGGAGACAGCTAAACAAAACCATGTATGATTACAGTTGGTAGGTTGGTAGATATTACTTTCTACTTTTGTTGTTTACTGTGAATAGGAAGAGTATGTGCTTTAACTTGCAGGATATGATACTAACATTCTTTCTTCCTGAGTTTTGTTGACTCTTAGTGTTGCCTTAATTTACATTGGCTATTACTTTCTTGATAACCTAACTGGCTCTGTGTTAGGCTGGAGGCTTGAGAGATCAATGCTGTCCCTGTATAAAATTACTTTGCGGTCAGGATAGACGGAGACTGATCTACAGTGCCTCAGATTCACAATGAATATGTTTACTTTGGGATGTTTGCTATCTCTGGGCCATTATTTCAGACCCAGAGGATGGGGACTGGAGGGAGAGAATGAGTCCCAGGAGATTCTGAAAGTTCTAGTCACAATATCAGACAAAAGGGATTTGAGACATTTCTAGGATTTAAGGGATATCTGGATTGCTGTCTTCCTTTTCCACCTTCTCCCTATCCCACTTTTGTCCTGGTAACAAATCAATATATTCTTTTAAACTATGATATCAATATAACTGATGGTAAAACACATAGGAAATATAAAATGTTTTGTAGATTCAAAGTATTGCTCCAGGTTAAAATGATGAGAGTTAAATGGAGACATTTCAGAATATATACTATTTAGGTCAATAGGAGACTATTTACCTAACTAACTTCCATTTGGAAAGATAAATTCTTGAATGTGTCCAGTGTCTTCAAACTTACTCTCATCAAGGTATTTCTACAATGTTGTAGAAATGACCTATTCCAGAACAATTCATCTAGGCATAAGCCATGAATATTGACATTTGGTATAACCTATCTGAGGCCCAACTTAAAAATCATATTATTGCAAAAGCATAACATTTCCCATTGGACTCTAGGGACTGATATACTGATTTGAATTGCATGATATATAAAGTTCCAAGTTGCATCATTTTATGATATTGTGCAGTATGAGAAAGCATTTTTCAATGTTGTAAATTCTTATTAGAGCTTTAGGTTGAACTTAAATTATTGGGAAAAGTTTTTTGTTTTTTTGTTTTTTTTTTGCAATTAAATGATTTAATTTTGATTGTATTGTGTAACATGCGACTTCATTGTGGAGGTACATGAACCTAGCTTGATCTAGATCCCAGTCCTCTGGCGGTATGGATCCTGTAGTTTGGGACATACTTGGATGAAAAGCAGCATTTACATTAGTTATAAACTGCTAGGACATTTTTGATGTGTTATACAATGCCGGTCATTTAGGTATCAATGTTTTTAAAATTCCAATTTAACAAAAATGGATCTATTAAACCTAAGTTTAAGGATGGCCTTTATTTTTTAAAAAAGTCTTTAGGACTACAAATTACAAAGGAAGCAGATCACTACAGTAGAAACCTATTAGATACATAATATCTACACATGAAAACTTAACATATACTCCACTCACAAGACTATCAGTTATAATGCTCTTCCTTATAAGGACGTTAGCTTCAAATTATATTACACTTCATTCCCTTGAGGTGTATTTTTAATTTTAAATACCAAATTCTTGGCTCAATGCACATGCTAAAATAGGGCATAGTTCACTGACGTCCTGGTGACACTGTTTCCAGCTTTGGTGAAGAGTTCAGAACACCTTATTCCAACATGTTCATTTAATAGTCTTCCCTACCACAAAATTTAGCAGCCCCAATGGCTGCTCTGTATGTAGACAAATTATCAGCAAAGATAAATTAAAGTAAAAAAAAGTAAGCCATCAGAATAAAAAGATTGAGAGCTAGAAAAGAAACCTTTTGGCTTGTGGCAAGAAGAAAATGGCAACTGGGGCAGATATTAGGCAGCCGCTTCAGTCATCCCTGTATGCCAAGAATGAAGATAGTCCAGTATGGCCAAGTGGTATCACATCATTGCATTACAATACAACATACAGGATGACTCTAAGCCAACAGGACAGATGGGACAATTATGCTGGGAGTCCCCAAAGGGCTCATCTGTAACATTGGTCATTTAACATTTTAAAGTTTTACTGGTTTTAGGATACTCATCACTTCCTTATATGCACTCCCTCTAAAGATTTTTATCCTCTGAACTTAGGGTTCTCCAGAGTGCAAGATTCTGTGAATGCCAAAGACTATTATACGTCAGTAAGCAGACCTGGAGATGGTGGCATAACAGACGCTCATCTACCTTTTTTGGCTACAACACTGAAATGAAGAGAAGTATGCAATGGAGAGATTGTAATTTTCTTTCTTTCTGCCTCTCTGGTCACTTGTGCTGCCTTCATTTTTCTGAATTGCTTCCCAACAATTCCTTTACTTATAAGTGAGAAACCAGGAAGCAAAGAGAATTGACATTTTAGCTATAGGCTACTTGGAAAACCTTTGCTTAAAACCTTGAATGATGCCCCCCCGCCCCCTGCTAAAAGAAATACTCTTTAGAAGTATCAACAAAGAGCTGGCCAATTACTACTTCAGAATCAATGTTCAGAAATTAAGCTTTGAGGTCGTATATGGACTATCATCTGATGAATGGAGCTCTGAAAACCATTTAATGCTGCCTTCTCATTTCATATCATATTATCACACAAGTCATTTGCCTTTTGACTTTGGATACTTGTACAGTTTAATTTGCAAACAGAATTTCCATAACAAATTGTTTTTAACCAAATCATGTCTTGTAAACTGTTTATAGAAAACCCAGGGATAAAATGAACTGTTCATTGTGGAAGGCCTTAAATTACATTATTACAGCAGAAAATACAGGAGGTAGAAGATAACTGAAAAGACTAATGCAACATTAGATTCAAATCTATAGCTCCTGTAGCTACTTAAAACATGGTTTTAAAAACTAAACCCAACATTTTTCAGTAACCATAGAAAACAATTAAAATAAATTTGCCATGAAAGCCCTTATATCATGCTTGATACAGGGAGGTAGGAAGATGTAAGAACCAGAAGGACACATGAGACATGACATTTTATCTACAACTCCTGTTTGCTTTACTGAACTTGTAGTTTCACAATTCAGTCGCCTTCTTCCGCTTCAGACTCAGATTCTTCTTCTGCATTCTTGAGCCACTCTATACATTTTTTCATTTGCTCAAGGAAGACACTTTCCCCCTTTGCAACATGTGCATCTTTATACCACTTCAAAATGGGCTCTTCACTCAGGACTTCAGCTTTAGAAAAAAGCACCACGATTTTCTGGAAGGCTTTCATGAAGTGAATGTTGTCATAACAGTACTCCTGAATCTTCAGTAACAGGGTCAGCTCAGACTGACCTTGAGTAGTAAAGGCAGCAAGTAGAGGGCTCTATTGCTTCAAATGCTTGATGGCTTGCTCTGCCACCAGCTCCTCCTTTTTGTTCCATTCCACAGTGCTCATTACACTTGACAAGCCTATGCCTATAACGATCTGTTCTGGGATACTGTTTTTCTTCATCTCCTCCTTGACATACAAAATTACATCCTTAAATGGATCACCACGTGACATTTGTTCTTGCAGTTCTTTCTGTAGCTCTTTACGAGCTCCTATGGTGTGCTGGTTCCGAACATACTCAGAAAGTTCTTTTAGACCTGCTTCGGTAAAATATTTTGTGAAGTGCTCAACACTTTGCTTGTTGGCCAGAAAAAGTTCCATCAGTCTGTTGTCCATGCTGACTTTTTGAAGACTAGCAGCTACTGCATTGATATCTTTTTCATTTATCTATGATTTAAACAGCTTTACAGCAAAGGCTGCTGAAATGCCTTCTTTAACCAAATTGTCATTATAAAGGCTGTTAAGAATGGATGCATTAAGTGTCCCATTGGCCAGAAGAACCCAGTCAGCATGGCTAGTTTGTTCCTCTTAGACTCTGAAAAACCCTTTAAGAATAGCAGCAGCTTTTTAACTTCATCCTCAAATCCCTTTTCAAGGTATTTGTATCGCCTGATTAAGTTGTTGAATACCTGAGCAAAGGCTTGCATGGTCTCTAGGTCTTCTTGTGCTGCAAGTACACAGACATCTGTACGCATCATATCTGCCAGCATGCCACCAGCCACCAGAATGTCAGAGAGTGTTTCTGCATATCGGCGATAATCAAGTTTGCCCCAGAAGCATCAAGAAATTTTGCTACTGCTTCCAAATCAGTGCCAGTTTCAGTTAAACCTTGAATAATATAGTCCTGAAGCTGAGTAGGGTCAAACCTCTCTTTTTCATCTCTTTTTCTAGTTTTAAAAAGCTGGCCTGATAGGGTTGGCTTTTGCTGCTTTTGATTATTCATAAAAGACACCCAATTTTAAGGCAGAGAGAAAAGAGCCAGAAATCCCTGAGGTGGCGGTAACTGCTGGGAAAAGTTTTAAAAGAATTTAAAGGCCAAAGATAATTGCCATTGCTATAGAAGGTGTCCAGTGCAAAGGCCAAATAGAGGATGGATTCCCTTTAGACATTGATGATAAAATGCTGATTGAATCAAGCCCCAGAATTCTACATTGACTCCTTAATGAAATTCACAAACACTGCAAAGAATTAGAACTGACAACCCACACACAAAAGAACAAATTTTGAAGTATATTTTAAAAATTTACCACCTTTCTTGATCCTTTTCTTTCTTGGATAATACATGTTTTATTTTTTCTGGATTAGATGTAGACACAGTTTTAATAGTTGTTTTCTGACATTTGTGAGCCATGTTCTTTCCCTCCCTGAGATGACAGCTAATAGGCTATAGGTTGGACTTGTGCTATCATGCAATATATAATTCTGTATTTGTCATGTTGTGAAAGAAGACACTTATACCAGAAAAAAATTTGTGGAAGAAATAAAGTGAAAAATAGTATGATTCAATTTATATTTAGATTCCATCAGTTCCTTCTTTGATGATGGATAGCCTTTTTTGTTATGAGTTCCTTGGAATTGTCCTGGATCTTTGCATTACTCATATTTAAGTTATTCACAGTTCATCATTATACATTGTCACTGTTTTTGTGATCATCTTATCTTATTCATCATTTACATGGCACAATAATAATTCATTACAATCGGGGGCAACTGGGTAGCTCATTGGATTGAGAGTCAAGCCTAGAGACAGAAGGTCCTAGGTTCAAATCTGGCCTCAGACACTTCCCAGCTGTGTGACCCTGGGCAAGTCACTTGACCCCCATTGCCTAGCCCTTACCACTCTTCTGCCTTGGAGCCAATACACAGTATTGACTCCAAGATGGAAGGTAAGGGTTTAAAAAAAATAATAATTCATTATAATCATATACCACAATTTATTCAGACATTCCTCAATTGATGGACACTTCTTCAGTTTCCAGTTCTTTGCCATCACAAAACAGCTGCTCTGAATATATTTTTGTACAAGTAGGTCTGAAGTATACTTACTTTTGAGAAATGTATTTGGATAGACAACATGAGCTAGTTCATCAATATAGCTACATGTGGGCAATACTATAGATGGATACTGTTGGACCCAGAATTAAATAGGAAGAGAATGGACAAGGTTGAGTTTGAAAAATAAAATGGTAGCATTAAGAAAAACCCAAATTACTCTCTGAAAGAACCCCCCCCCTTTATTTAACACAAATATTCTTCTCATGGTGATATATGAAGGTAACATGAAAAATAACAAAATCTACAGAGTTAAAAATGAATGTTGGGGGCAGCTGGGTAGCTCAGTGTGTTGAGAGCCAGGCCTAGAGATGGGAGGTCCTAGGTTCAAATCCGTCCTCAGACACTTCCCAGCTGTGTGACCCTGGGCAAGTCACTTGACCGCCATTGCCTAGCCCTTACCACTCTTCTGCCTTGGAGCCAATACACAGTATTGACTCCAAGACGGAAGGTAAGGGTTTAAAAAAAAAATGAATGTTACTCAGAGACCAATGGGAAGACACGTTTGGGGTCAGCAGACTAAAATATATTAGCAATAATGATCTATATGCAGGAAGGGATGTAGAAGGTATCCTGCAGAAAATATATGATTGAATAGGGCTGTAGACCAATCATGTGACACATGTGAATTTGATAGCTCAGATTCTGCCTTGGTACCCAAAAGATATAAAAACTTCTTAACTAACCAACTAACTAACTGTCTCTCTGTCTCTGTCTCTCTTTGTCTCTGTCTCTCTCTCTTTCATCCCCTGGCATTCTGAAGTAGATTGATTCCTTCTCAGAGTGATTGTAAATGTGTAAAATATATAGGATCACAAAAGAAACCAATTATCTTGAAAGACTGTTATAGAAATATTTGCAAGAAAATAAATTAGTGAATTCTAGATTAAGAGCTCTATTTAAAGAGGAAGGTTTCCTGCACTTTGGCTAAACTCTATAGGAAAGAGTTATGAGATCATCTGAGATAGAATCAAAGTAGATTGGTAGGTGTGGATGGATTAGGATCTGTACTTGATTCAAGTATCTGTGATATCCCAGATGGATGGAACACAATGGACCCAAAGCATTACATATTTGTCAGCAAGATTCAGTACTTCAGAAACAAAGAACAGAAACCCTGCTGATTCTTATAATAGCTGCCTTTATAAAGGCAGAATGCCATCAATTGAAAAATACTCAAATATGTAAGTTTTAAACATTGGATCCTTAAACATTTCAAAGCCAATTAAATATTAAGATCAACAAAGTATAATAACTGAAGTGATTTCTAATCTTTTTCATGATATGGCACAAATTACAATTCTTTAAAGAGAGTAGGTTTGCCACCTTGGAATTGCTGTGGTACAATTGTTTGCAGTAAAGGAGATGTTTATTCATAATTCATAGGTTACAACCCTGAAAAGCAAAGCCATTCCTCAACTCCCAAGTATGCCTGAGCTTTCTTCCTTTTTTCCTTGAAGAAGATATTTGCAGTATCCTTCCTACACGTCTGAATATAACGAACACTCTGACAATGAGGAGATCTGAGATCAAATCCTCCCTCCAACACTTATTAGCTATAAGTTAGTGGGGTAATAGGTTAGTCACTTGAGGGAAGGGAAGAAAATGTTTATTTATTAAATCTTTACCTTCTGTCTACCTTTAATCAATACTAAGTATAGCTTCCCACACAGAAGAGCAGTAAGGGCTAGGCAATTAGGATAAAGTGACTTACCTAGGGTCACACAAGTAGGAAGTATCTGAGGCTAGATTTGAACCTGGGTCATCCTGTCTACAGGACTGACTTTGTATCCATTGAGCCACCTTGCTGCTCCAAAATAAGCATTAAGTGCTTATTATGTATTAGACACTACCAAGTGCTTTACAAAATTATCATATTTGATAGCTTCAACTTCTGCAAAATGGGAACAATAATTCTTGTCCTGACTAACTCATAAGGACATCATCAAAAATGCTTTCTATACTTTAAAGTTGAAATGAATATAAGTTATTATTCTATTGAGAATCAGTATATAGAGTACAGTGGTTAAAAGGCAGATCTTTGACTTAGAAAATCTTTTGATGAAGACCTTGGTTTACTTATCTCTGACCCTGGTCAAGTCGTCTAATTTCCCAGTACTTCAGTCAATTCTCTTAAACCTCAAAGGTCCATATACATTTTTGCAATCAGTGTAGAGAGTTTTCCCACCTCTGAAATTTGTAAGATTATCAAATCACAAGTCTGGAACCACCCATCTGCCAATATAATTATTATTATGGACTGGAGATAAGTCTCCTAGAGCTCAGTTCTCTGAGCCAGATGTAGTATCAGTGCAGGATTTCATGATTGTGGTTTGTATCTGTGTCCCTGATGTTCTAGGAAAATAACTAGGCAGATATGTATAATTTTATTTTTAGTGGCTCCAGGCACACTGTGACCTGACACAAGGAGTCTCATTCAGAGTTTATGCTTTTCCTTATTCTTCAGAGTTAGAAGTTGTCTGAGGGAATTGAAACATGCTGCCTGACCTCAAGTTATACTGTTAAGCAATAATTAGCAAAGCTATTAGGTACTGAATAAAAAGAAATACTTAAGCATGCACATAGGTAAAAGGAAGAGATCAGAAAATCCAAAATTAGAATAAAGTGAATATGAGAGATTAATGTTTCATCACCCTCAAATGGGAAAACAAGGAAGGAATTGATTTGGTGCAGTGGGTAGAACACTGGATTTGGAACCAAAGGATCTCAGTCAGAATCCTGACCCCTTCCCTTTTGCATGTGTGTTCTAGGTTTTGATCTATAAAATGAGAAAGCTGGACTAATGGTCTCTGAGGCCCCTAAGTTCATTATTATATCATCAATGAAAGATAATTGGAAAAGCTGAAGCTATTGAAAAACAGGATTATAGTTATACTTCACATTATATACTTTAAAAAAAACCCCTTTACTTATGTCTTAGTATTAATTCTAAGACAGAAGAGCAGTGAGAGCTAGGCAATTTGGGTCACATTGCTCAGGGTCACATAGCTAGAAATGTCTGAGGCCAGAGTTGAATCTAGGGCCTCCTGACTCCAGGCCCAGTGCTTTATCAACCTCTTGTGCTACCTATCTGCCTCCTCACACTATTTACTACAATAAATTCCAAATGAGTAATGATCTAAATATTTTTTAAGCCTCCATGAAAATCAGAAGAAAAAGAAATGAGTCAATCATGTGGAGACAGAAAAAATACCTATTAGAAAATGGGAGAAATGATTAGAGAAATTTTGCTGAATCTAATTATGTCAGAATTTGCATTTCCTCAGCAATGCCTTGGTGGCGGCTAATCATTCTTGTGATGAGATGGGGGTTAGCTGGTGTAGTCCACCAATCTCTTTAAACTACTACCAACTTGGCTACACATTTAAGTCCTTCAAGTTTTGGAAAGCTGGGCGGAATGCTCTTTCTTATGGTACACCTCCTGGGAACCTGCCAGGCATGCCTCTCCCACTCTGGTATGGATTAGTGATGATGGGAATGCAGACCTTCTCTAATTCTTTATGCTAATGCTCAAATTCTTCCTTCTCAGAAGTCTGGCTCTGATCTAGACAGCTGATCATTTCATTACACTTGTCAAAGATCTTCTGTTCCTCTTCATCACCAATTTTACCTTGCAGCGTCTCATCCTCTCCAGTTGCATTCATGTTGAAAGTTTGTCTCGAGAATTCTTGGAAGACACCTTTTCTTTCTGCTTCTTGTCTTCAGTCTTGTACTTCTCAGCCTCCTGGACCACGTGTTCAATGTCTTCCTTGCTCAGACCACCTTTGTTATTGGTGATGGTGATCTTGTATTCTTTGCCTATACTCTTATCCTCGGCAGAAACATTGAGGGTGCCATTTGAGTCTTGCCTCTTTGATACTGTTACTCCTTGGATTCATTCTATTTTTACTCCTTCTGCCCTGGACCTATTTGCTTATTATTTTCTTGAAGCAATGTTCTTTTGTCTCTTTCACTTTATTAATGTTTTCCCCTTTAAAAAACCCCTTACCTTCATTCTTAGAATTGGAGTGGTAAAGACTAGGCAATCCAGGGGTTAAGTGACTTGCCTAAAATCACTTAGCTAGGAAGTGTCTGAGGCCAGATTTGAACCTAGGACCTCCCATCTCTAGACTTTGTTCTTAATCCACTGAGCCACCTAGTTGCTCCCATTTTGGGTTTTTTTTTTGTACTTTTATACACAGTTCTCCTACTATTCATTTTTCCTTCAAATATTTGCTAAGTCTCTGAAAACTGGCTGTCGGCTTTACAAAGGCATTTTTTGGACTCCAATCATAATTCCAATTACCAAGGGAAGGGAAAAATAGTTCTGATCCACTTTGCCTTGACCTGAGACATTTTATAACTAGGTGGGTGGGGTGGAAAGGGTGAAGAGGACTCAGAGGGCATTGTTTATTCCTGGAAACTGAAAATTGCACTCTAAACTGTGTTTAAAAATATTTCTTGAAAGTTTCCTCAATTTTTTTCCAATGTACTGGCTTATATTTTCAGTATTTGTAATTGTCACATATTAATAATTATTTAAGAATGAATGGAAAAGTATTTATTAATAAGTGCTGCATATCATTGTGGGGGGGGGGGAAGCCATCATTAATCTCTAGCCTAGAGTGATTGCTTTTTCTTTGGAAATTTGAAACAAGGCTCCTCTAGAGCAGAAGTATCAAACACCTAGCTGAGCCAAATTAAAATGTAATTGGGAAATATTTAACAAAATAAATAAGAATACAATAGAACATAGATGATATTAATAAGTGTTTTTCTAAAGTGAAGTTGCAAGATCCTTGTGTATAGTTTGGTGGCCCATTCCTTTCTGTTTGAATTTGGCAATATTGCTATAGATAGTGGGTGGGTCATGACAATAATTACATGAAGTGCTTTCCAAACCTGAAGTTTTATATACAAGTTGACTATTTTTTTTTATAGCCATTTCTTCCCCAGTCCTAGATGGCTCAGAACTCACTTGGATAGCCGGGCAAAGAAAAACACAGTTTTCCTCTCTTTTTTTCCTCCTCATTCAAAGAGAATGTTTCCTCTCTCTTTTTCTCTTACTCCAGGGACATCTCAGAGCTCATCTATGGTGGTGGGGAGGGCAGCTATCATATATCTATCCCACCCTTTACATTTATCTTGGGCTATCCATTCTTTGGAAGATGTTAATATTTCAGATGCTTTCTTCTTCTTGACTATATACAGGATTTCTATGAGATGGAAATCAACAACTTTACTCCTTCCTTTGAGAGATAGAACCTGAACCTGTGCCCTTCAGTCCCCAGCACTATAATCTGACCTGCTTATGTCATTTAAGGATTTCCTGTGTCTTGCTATTCAATCATGGGTTCAACCTCTAGATCATGAGCTCCGTGAGAGCAAAAATTATTTTTTTCTTTGAAACCCCAATACTTTGCATAGTGCCTAGCACTTAGTAAACACTTATTAAATGCTTTTTTGACTTAGGATTTCCTTCCTTCCTTCCTTCCTTCCTTCCTTCCTTCCTTCCTTCCTTCCTTCCTTCCTTCCTTCCTTCCTTCCTTCCTTCCTTCCTTCCTTCCTTCCTTCCTTCCTTCCTTCCTTCCTTCCTTCCTTCCTTCCTTCCTTCCTTCCTTCCTTCCTTCCTTCCTTCCTTCCTTCCCTTCCTTCCCTTCCTTCCCTTCCTTCCCTTCCTTCCCTTCCTTCCCTTCCTTCCCTTCCTTCCCTTCCTTCCCTTCCTTCCCTTCCTTCCCTTCCTTCCCTTCCTTCCTTCCTTCCTTCCTTCCCTTCCTTCCTTCCTTCCTTTCTTCCTTCCTTCCTTCCTTCCTTCCTTCCCTTCCTTCCTTTCTTCCTTTCTTCCTTTCTTCCTTCCTCCCTCCCTCCCAGTGCTTTGGTCCCCTGCCATTGCTAAGATGAGGCAATAGAATCCAGTGGAGTAATCTCTAGGTGAAGCAGAAGAGAGAGCTACCTTTCTATTTGTCACAGGAGGAGAATGAAAACCTTCTCTCTCTGCTCTTCCCTTCCCCTAGCATATTGGGCTCACCTGCTTTGCTCTTCATTATGGTAATGAATAACTTCAGGCATTGGGGATCAATGCTGTGTTTCTTTAAGGGAACTAACAATGGCTCTCTCAGCTCTTGAGTGGGAATGATGGTAGGATGAGAGGATTTGTCTCGAGAAGAGATGAAATGCTAGGTCCAGAAATCCAGAAAGTTTTTTTTTTTTTGAAATAGTGTATTCTACATCTTAACAGGTAGTTTTATCACAAGACAGGAATAAGAATACTGTGGATAAATACACATAGCTGGGCATAAATGGACATGAAGGTCCTTGTCAAAAGGACAAACTTAAACTTGTTTGATGATTAGGTTATTAAACAGCAATTTAAGCAGGAAGTAAATATCATAATCACAGAAAATAACCATGCCAGGAATTTTTTTTTCCCTAGTGCTGTGGGCCCAACCAAAGTTATAACCTTCTTCTCTGTGGTAGTTTTTGTGAAGGCTCAAGGAAGGAACAGGCAAGAGGGGGAGATCTCTTTAAGGTTCCTATTTCTTTGATATCTTTCATTCTGCCCTTAATTTTTCCAATAAACAGCTTTAAATTTCAAAGAGCTCGGTTCGCAGTGGATATTCTGATTTCACTTGGGCTTACTTGAAGAGAGCTCGCCATTGTTGGCATACACTAGGAATTGTGGAGTTCATTGTCAACACTCAAATGAGAGCCATCTGTGATTGTAGTTTAAATCACTGGATATTCCCTTGAACACAAATAATTTTTTTGTAATCCTGTTTGCATTCTTGGTAAAGTTTGAGTCCCAAATGGTCAATCTATAATAACAAAATTTATACAGCACTTTAAGGTTTGCAAAGTAGTTTACAAAAATTTTATCATTTTGTCCTTTCAACAACTTTGGTAAATAGTTAATTATCCTTATTTTATTTCCTGAATTTTACCAGTAAGGAAACCGAATCAGTCAAAAGTGAAGTGACTTGCCCAGGGATGCACAACTAATAAATGTCTGATCCTGGATTTGAACTCAGGTCTTCTTGACTTCAGGTCTGCTACTCTAATCATTGTATTATCCAGCTTATATCATGTAATATGTCACACAGTTCCAGGGATATATTAAGAAGGTCCATAATCAACAAAGATCAACCAACTTCTTTTCCAAAAGGAGAAGGAATGGCATAATAAGATATTTCCAGAAGAATTCTGCCATTACTTTCATAAGCCTACTTCTCTAAACCTTTCCACTCATCCTATGGAGGACTGATTCAAAATTTAATTTTGTCACTCAGAGTCAACATTATGGCTTCAGCGTGTCATCCCTATAAACTCTGTAAATAGACTGCTGAAGTTGCCTCTTTTTAGAGATGGAAGTGGGTGATTCATCAGCACACATCCTCATCAATAAGAATCCTTCATAATATGGTTTCTTGATTTAGTAAGAGTACTAGAAAATAAATATTAAACCTAATATTGGAACTAAGACTAAAACAGAATCATGGTTAACTACCAGAGTAGACGCCAAAGAGCTGGCTAACTATTGATATTTTAGTTGGCAGGAACAAGTGACTAATTCTCCGTGTAATAGCTCATCAATCAGGAGCAGAGGAAGCATAGTACCATAACAATTTCTGGCATCAATACAGCATAGATTCAAGGATTATCAACTATTTGACTTCTACTTCTAGGACAATTTGCCTATTATCTATAGATATGAAGCAGCAAGAGATTAAGAATGACTTCCTTCTGTTTTCCCAAATGATTTTGCCATATGTGAATGAGACTTCCTCTTACTCAAGATTGGCCCCAATTTATATACTATTTCTTCATCCCTATCCTGTTCTGATGTGCAGATTAGGTTTTCATAGTTCAGAAAGGCATTCCCCATTTAAATACATTTATTTCCTAGCTAGCACAGCTGTTTTCTGAAGGCAGAATTTCAGCAAATTTATAAGGTATAGTCATGATTCAGATCAACATCTCAACTAACTCTCCTAAGGATTCTGCTTTAAGAGTTACAATCCCATTCATCCTGTCAGAAAGATTTTAGCACATGAATTGGACCACCAAAAAGAGCTACCCAGGTTCTGAAAACCAATATGAGTGCAAAGCTATTTTCTTCTTGCAGTTTCTGGGGCAAGCTAGATATGACATAGGTTTCTTTTGATTCTCATCTGTTAGAAGACCAACCATGAATCCCAGACATACATTTCACCTGGATCAAAGGGGAATAAGAATACCAAAAGAGCTTCAAAAGAATTTAATTTACAAGTCCAAGCAAGGGAGAGGATGTGGCAAACTTTCCAAAGGAATAATAGAAAAAGGACTTGACAGCCTAACTATTTGGTTCAGGAGCATCAAAACTATTGTTTTCCTTATTACACCTATGCAAAGAAAGAGAAAAAAATTGGACACATGCAGAAAGAGATCATTTGCAATGTGTTTCCAGTTGTTCATATCCATCATCTGTTTCCCAATTATCCTTGGGTAATCTTTAATTTTAGTTCTTTAGAGATGTAGGATTCCATGGCTTGAAGTCATACAATCCTGAAAGACCACTGGTATTTAAAACATGGAATTTTGTTTCAAAGAGAAGCTTGGGGCCATCAAACATACTTTACCTATTCCCCAAGAGTCTTCCACCCATTTCCCTCTTCTTATTTGAATATAAGCCTGCTTCATTGTCTATTGGCATTAAGTATTCTAAATATCTATTTATTGATGGATGAGCTATATACATAACTTTTTACATTTCCAGTATTCTCACTCCTTACTCCCTCCCTTGTATTCTATGATCCAATGATACTGCCCTCTTTGCTGTTTCTTGAACTAGGCAATCTGTCTCCTAACTCCTGGAATTTTCACTTATTGTCCAATATGCCAGGAACTCTCTTACTCCTCAACTCAGTGGACTAATTTTCCAGGCTTCCTTCAATTACGAACTAAGATCCCACCTTCTGCAAGAACCTTTTCCTTTTCTCCTTTAATGGTATTGATACATTTTATTTGTCTTCCTCAGATTGTACAGGTTTCTTGAAATCAGGAATTGTCTTGTCTTTTCTAATTCTGTTTTTCTCAGCCATGATAATAGATGTTCTTCCGCCATTTCATTTTCTTGTCTGGATAATTAGGCTAAATTATCTTTGGGGATTATATATTTCATTGAGTAAGCTTTGCAATATTCTTGGACTAGAATTATAGATACTGTTGGTATGCTGATATACTAACAACCCTCCAACAGCAGAGCATATTTACTAGAATGCAGATGAAAAACATAATGAGCTATAACAATGGCTTACCTGTATGGTAATTTGATGATATAGGAAGAGTGGCAAGTATGGGGGAAGTGATTTCAAGAAGGTGATTGCAGGGCTTTTCAAAAGACCTCATTGTTTTTTTTTTCTCATAAGAACCAGTCCTCTATCCCTGTTAACTGTTAAATGATTCGGATAGTATAAAGTTATATTCCTTAAATGCATAATTCTGAAACTAAACTTTGCCTAATATAAAGAAAAAGAGTTCATTAAAATAATCAAAAAGCCCTCTCATGTTCAAAAAAAGTATAGATCAATTTGAAATTCCAAGATCAAAACCTGAAAGGATATAGTCTACAGCATGCAGCCATATGAATGTCCTCTTTCCCCTCCACAATAAATTCTTCTGACCTTTGAGCATAGATGATTGGGAGGCTGCTTCAGTTTAGCTTCTTCTTTGTGTCAGGTCCTATGCTAGGTATTGGGGATAAAAACTTTAAAAATGAAACACTCTCTACCCTCAAAGAGCTTTCACTTTTCTGAGCAGGCTCCGTTAACCTGAGATCTGAGTTTCAAAGGAGATTTAAATAGTTCAGTTTGGGATGTTGAGATTTAGGTACTAGCAGATTGTCTCAAGGATGATGTCCAAATGACAACTGAATATGTGAGATTAGAGCTTGGGGGGGAAATTGATCTCCAAAATGAAGGGCCATAACCTAGGACCCAGTAACATATGTCCCAAGGGATGTGTATGATCAATGAGTTGGAAAATAGGAAGACAGGTCTTATCCTCACCTTGCTGAGACAGTCAAGGTGGGCTTATCATCAAAATTAACTGTTCTCACCCTTATTCCCTAACATTCTATTACTTTCTCTTTCTTCTGATGTCCAGGCTCCCAGCTTCCCTGTTTCTGAGCTAGATGTAGGTCCTTTAGTATAGTAATATTAAACTAGGTACTGTTGGTATCATTTTGTGTATTTGGCAGGTGCCTTTTCAGTGAATGCTCAGTGCTTGTGAGCAGTGATAGATGACTAATAGTTCCACCTCTATTTAGGGTAGGATAAAATGAGTTACAAAAGATGGACAGTGTAAACCTTAAAATTTCTTAGACTTATAAATGTTGGAAATTTCACCATTGGGAAATTTCATACTTGAAAAATTTCCTACTGATAGTCTATTGGAATGTGAACCCCATTGGCATGGGAGGGTCTTTCTCCTCCCTACTTAAGATTACTTTAGGACAGAAACCTTTTGCTGAACAATGGAAAGGGCTTTGACCTATGCTTAAGCATAGAACAGGAAGTTCTTTGAGTCATGATTGATTTTAGAATTGATACAATAGAGATACTTGGAATGACAGAACCAGGCCTTGGAACTTCCAATCTCCACGCTGCTCAGGGTAAAAGGATTTAGGAAGGGCTGCAGCAAAGGATCAAGATTTAATTATTTGAGAATATGACCTTCAACAGACATGTGCAAAGCCACAGACCTCTGGGAGGTCCTGGGTTAAGCTAGAGCCACCATTGGCACAGGGGAGACATGGACAGTGATTGGTAGATGTGAGAACTGAGGGGAGGGAACTTGGATGGTTTCCTTAAAGATAGAGGGGTCTGAGGACTAGGGAGGAAGGAGGAGGTTTTGCTCTGAGCGAGGTGGCTCTGAAGAGGTTGGAGAGGTGCTCTGAGAAGCTTGCTCTGAAGGAAGCTGGAGGTGGAGGCCCTGAGACTGTTTTTCCATTTTGGTCACGTGAGTGATAGGGACTGATCCCTTTTCTTTGCCTCAGCTATCTAAGGGCTTGGGCCTTTGGCCCAGCCTAAACAGAGGGGGTATTTAAGCCCTATTCCCCTCTCCCTCTCCTTCTCCCTCTCCCTCTCATACCTTTCTTCCTCCTGTTTGTAATTAAACTCCATAAAAGGTTGACTGCTGACTTGAGTTTTCATTAAGGAATTACATAGCTGAATTCCTTGGTGACCTTAAATTAATATATATCAGTCTTTTAAAGTGATTTCCTTGTCACAACAGGCAGCAATTGATTGTGATAGTCTCAGATAGCAAGGCATTTATCTTTTATTCCACCTTAGGATCCATTAATCTTCTAAACATCCTTACTTTCAAGGGGTACTACTATCTTTCATTTATCCAATTTTTCATAGCCTCAGTATCATCTTTAACTCTTTTGTCTCCTCCACCTTATATAACCAGTCATTTTCCAAATTGACCCATTTCTATCTAATAAGTATCTCTTATATCTTACCCTTTTCTCAACTCATACAGTCACTATCTTGACTTATATCCTCATTACTTCTCTTAATAGGTTCCTAATTGCTCTCTCCCTTCTCTATCTCATCCTCCATCCCACCGCCAATGTAATTTTCCAAAATATCAAGTTGAAGCACATTACTCCTCTATTCAATAAACTCTAGTGACTGAAGGATCAAATACTACTTTATCTCAAACTTAAAATGTCAATTTTGTGTAAATTTTCTAATATAGTTGAATAATGCATGTATATATTTACAAATGAGTAAATATGCAAATATTGAGGATGAGTATTCAAAATTTTTTACTTATGTAGGTGCATGATCAAAAAGGTATGGGGGCTGGTAGTGGTAATTTAAACTTACTGAAGCAGGTTACCAAGTGAGAGTAATAAAGAGAGAAGTGGGAAAAATGTTCAGAATAGAGTCAACAAGGAGGAGGATGAACTAATGGAACCCAAGAGAAAGTTGTCAAAGAGAAGGCTAGAGAAATAGAGGAGAGCAGTGTCATAGAAGACAAGGGAGGAGAGTTTGTTGAGGGAGGAGGTGGTTAATAGTGTGGTAAGCTATAGAAAACACAGTGAATTAATCAGTCAAAAGGGTGATATATGACCAACAGATGGAGCTCTTAAGAAATTATAAATGACTTTAATTAGTTTCTGCAGTTGGGGAATCAGTAGTCAGACTGTAAGGAGTTGAAGGGTATGGGGGTGGTAAGGAAGTGGAGGAACTCAGTGTCATCTTCTCTTTCTGGGAGTGAAGGAATGAAATGAAATTAAGATACAGAATTATAATTGGAGGGAATAGCAAGGTCAAATGAAAGCTATTTTTTTAAGGATAGGAGAGAGAAGATTATAGTTGCAAGAAGGAAGGCATCAGCAGTAGGATGAGAGGGGAGGAAATAAAGGACTGAATGAAAGAGAAAGTGGTTCTGAGAGAGACAGACAGACAGACAGACAGAGTGTGTGGAATAATAGCTTGCAAAAGAAGCTAGCAGATGCTGGAATTCTCTCATCAAAGGATTTCCTGCTTTGGCCCTGATTGGCAAACAAATGCAAGATCTCTGAGTATTACAAGTTAGAGTTCACTCCAGTTATATTAAGAAGTAATAGATTATAGCTGAAGATTAGTGTGAGAAGAATTCTTCTTCCTTACACTAACCTGTACTTGGGTTAATTTTTAGATGTTTTAAAAAAATCTTAAGTTTAAACACATGTTTATTATCAGAAAGCAGTGATATCTATCATGCAACAGAAATGTTATTATAAAGTACTTTTTCAGACATTACCTCATTTGAAATTTACAAGAGCCCTTTGAGTTAGGTGCTGTAGGAGTTGTTATCTGTGTTCTTTTTTTTTTCCTGGAGGAAGAGTCTTTTTCAGAGAATTGAAGTGATTTGGACTTGCTCATGGTCATCCATCTCATAAGCATTAGCTAAGTAATGCTCAAGATGTGTCTGGAACCTACTATTCTCATTATTATTCCCTCTACTCACATAGAAAAAGCACAAGAATGTGGAGTATATGCTTCTTTCTGTTCTCAAGAATCCACAACTTTAACATTGCAAACTAGGTTCCTTGGAAAGGCTTTGGCCTCACTTATGATTGCTACTTGTGTGACCCTGGGCAAACCACCTAACTCCCAAGTTCTTAATTTCCTTATTCATACAATGAAGAGTTTGGACTAAAGAATCACTGAGGTTCTTCCTTTTCTTTCTTTCCTTCCTTCTCTCCTTCCCTCTTTCCCTCCTTCCCTCCCTCCCTTCCTCCTTCCCTCCTTCCCTTTTTTCTTCCCTTACCTTCTGTCTTGGAGTCAATGCTGTGTATTGGTTCCAAGGCAGAAGAGTGGTAAGGGCTAGGCAATGGGGGTTAAGTGACTTGCCCAGGGTCACACAGTTAGGAAGTGCCTGAGGCCAGATTTGAACCTAGGACCTCTCATCTCTAGACCTGGCTCTCAATCCACTGAGCTACCCAGCTGCCCCCACTGAGGTCCTTTCTAACAGGCATGGTACCTGAGAAATATTCAGATAATCTATAGACTTGACATAACAAGATAGCCAACGGCAAATATTTCTTTTAGCTTGTGATCAAAATCATCTACAGTGTTGATTGACTAATATCCAGTGATTTTCCTTTGCAGGGGTTCTTAATATGGAGTCCATGAAATTTAAAAAAATTGATAACTGCATTTCAATATAATTTATTGTATTTGACATCACATGTATTTTATGCATTCTCTGGACTACCAAAAGGAATACATGACATAAAAAAGCCCGAGAACTTCTGCTCTAGACAAACTCTAAAGTGGCTCATGGGCTCTGGTAGAGAAACTGTCTCAAAAAAATCCTTAGCATTATAATCTAAGTTAAGAAAAGAAAGAAAAACCTTAAGGGCACCTAATGGAAACTCTTAGAAGAACCGGAAATGACTATTATTCCAGTAAACCTGGATAATAGTACAATTTTATATCTATATTGGTATTTTATTTCATATTTAAAGTATTCACAGCATTTATATATATACATATATATAAATGCTGTGAATACTTTAAAAATATGTATATGTTTATGTATATATTTATACACAAAATATGTACATATATATCTTGTAGAATTTAAATTAATGTCTAATACTTCAAGTATTATTTTTATAAAGTTTATTATCTGACAAAATAGAACCACATGACTAAGTTTTCTACCTGCTCAAAAATCCCCACTCCACCAAAGCCATGAAAGAGGGAGAGAAATGGACCTCCACCCAATTTATATCCTGTCTACATCAGCACATAACAATAGGAAGTGAGTGGGGTTCTGGGAATTGTAGGGAATTCTGGGAATTTGCTGGGCATCATAATTTTTAGGGTAACAGATACTAATTACACAATCTAGATATTTATATTTTTCCATCCTTCTAATAACTATATTATATTGGTAGGGGGCAGTATTACTATCTCACTCTTACTGGTGAAGAAAGATAGAGACTCAGAAAATTTATTTTTCCAAGATGACAATTATGGAGCCAGAATGGATGCTTTTTTGTTTTTTCCACCATTGTCATTTGACATAACTACCTCTCCCAATTGAACCCTCCTTGTAACCCCGCACTAGGAATAACAAAAACAGTTAAACCAAACTGGTCCCTAAACGGACTATCTAATAGCCTATGAAAACTTTGACAGTCACAGACTCCAATTTCTCAGTGTAAAGAGCAGAAATCTATTTCATTATCTGTCCTCTTGGACCAAAAATTGGTTATTTTAATTAATCTGAATCCAGGTGTCATTTTGTATTATTTTGATTGTTCAGGGTTGTTGTTTGTCTTATTCTTATATATATTATACTCTTGGTTTTGCTTTTCTCATTCTGCTTTGACCTGGTTGTCCCATTTGACTGGAACAGATTTCTTTATCTCTGCTTCATAGGGTTTTGCCCTCATGTAGCACAGTGAATAGAGTGCTAGATCTAGAGTCAGGAAGACTCTTCTCCCGAGTTCAAATGTGGCTTCAGGCACTTTTATGTGACCCTGCACAAGTCACTTAACCCTATTTGTTTCAGTTTCTCCATCCATAAAATGAGATGGAGAAGGAAATGGCAAACCAATCCATTTATTGCCAAGAAAACCCAAAATGAGTCACCAAGAGTCAGATACAACAACAACAACAACCACAACTTCCTTTAATATGCTGCTCAAGTACCATTATCTGAATGAAGACTTTCTTCAACCCATGAAATGCTGGTACCCTCCCTCCTAACCTATCTTGTGTTTGACTTCTTTGTATATGTTTACATTTGTACTATATAGAGGTATCATATCATAGGCTGCATATATTTATATATGCACTTGTTGTCTCCCCCATTAGACTGTAAACTTTTTGCAACTAGGATTTATTTTATTCTTTGTACCTGTATCCGCAGCACATAGCACAGTGTTTTCTGGTAGATAGTAGGCATTTAATACAGTCTTGTTTATTGATTCTTTTGGTCTTTAACTCATTTTGGTTCTCTGCTTGGTAGAAGGATCACTATGTCAAAGGGCACGAGCAAGTCAGTCCCTTTCCTCACTTAATCTCAAATTGTTCTCCAGCCCAAGGGGCTGCAGTGTAATCACTCTTCCAGGAAACTGCACTATTTATCAGGTCTGTGTAGGGAGACTGAACAGCAGACTTGTCAAAGCCCCTTGAATGAAGCAAGCCACCAACTCTTCATTCTGGGATATTTTGGGAACTTGGTTCTTTTGGAGGTAAACCCTAACTTGTCTTTGAAGAAAACAAAGTTTGTTTGGGGATCTCTGAATTCAGTGTTTGGTTCCCTTAATGAGGAGAGAGAGCTTTTATCACTAGCTTTGTCATAGTCTTGTAACTTCAAATGCTCAAGAGACAAAGTGGAAGCCAATGTCTTGAGATATATTGCCTGGGTAATTCTTTGGGGAGTGGTAGCTAATCGCTCACTCTGCTTCGTCTGCCAATTAGGAAACAGGACTGAGTGAAAGCAGACAAATGATAGTGCAAAAGTGGACTCATCTTTCCTGCGAAGAAGAAATAGAATAAGACAGAAATTGGCATTTATACACAATTTGAAATTCATCAGAGGAAACAGTTCTTAAAATCATTCAATTCTCTCAATACCAAAAAAACAACTGTATAACTTTCTTTGCTGCCTTCGTGGCACAGCCAATTAAAACTTCACCTTTTTACCTCGATATAGTTTCAGTCACTAAAAAAATAAAAAGGATTAGAAACTAAATTAAACCAAGGGGAGCCATCCCACTATATCATACATACTCAAGCACTTGTGTGAGAAATTGGATCAACACAAAACGAGAAATGAAGGAAAATATTTTTAAACATGACTCTAATTTAGTATTTTCTAAGTATTAGTGATGAATTATAATTTTTTACAATATAGCTAACCTCAAAACACACAGATAGGCACAAACATATATAGCATTACATTAGAGAAAGAGATTATTGGGTGCCAAGAAAACATTTAAATTTAAGACCTTTTTGTAAAATGTAAAACAGAATGATTTTTAAGTTAGAATATCCATATTATATATATAGAACATTCATAATATTATAATATATACAATATACATTATTTTTACATTTAAATATATATTACATATAATATATAAAATGTGTTGTATTTTACATAATATATAATATATAATTTTTATTACATACATTGTAGATACATGGTATATATAAGTATGTACTTATATATAACTATATTATATATTATACATATTTCTAGTTATAATATAAAATTAATGTAGAATACAGAATTAAAAGAATATAATATATAATTAGAATATTGGAAATTTTGCATTTGAATTGCCCCAATAAACAGTTACTTCAAATTTTATGAGGCTTGATGCTTTTGAAAGGTCATGTTTACAAAAGTGTATTTCCTCGGGCAGTTAATGTTGCATATATGTTGTGTGTATGTAGTATCCAGTAGGCATACAGTGTGTTGCATGCATATATGCAGTATGTGGCATGTTGTGTGTATGTAGCTGGTGTATAGTGTGTAGTTGGTATGCTGTATGCATGTTATATATGTCACGTAGTGTGGTATGTTGTATGCACGTAGTATGTGGTAGGTAGGGTATGGGCAGGTTGTATGTATACATAGTGTATGCTGTCTGCAGTGTATGTTGCATGCATATATGTTGCATGTAAAGTGCTATATGTAGCATTACACAGTATGCATGCTATATATTGTATGCTGCATGTAGTATGCATGTAGTATGAAGTAGGAATGAAACCTGCAATATGTAGTATGTGTGGCATGTATGCAACATGTATACGCCATATGACATTGCATATATGTTGTATATGTCCAGTATGTATATATTATGTTGTATGGATGTGGTATGTGTATATTGTATGTAGTATGTATCTTGAATGCATGCACTATGCTGAATGATTTAGTATGTATTCAGGTTGTAGGTCGTATGCTGCATGCATTTAGGTTGTATGTAGTGTTATATATGTTGTTTGTACGTAATTGGCATGCAGCACATTGTAGTATGTTTCTTGTGGGTTTCATTATGTTATATGTATATAGGTGGCATGTAGCAGGTTGTGCATGTCTTGCATGTGTTGATATCTATGTAGGGGCAGTTTGTGTTGTTTGTATGTAGTTTGCACATAGCATTAATGTAACATGTAGGTAGTGTGCATATTGCCTGCATGTAGTTGGCATGTAGTATGTTGTGTGTTTAATTGTGTTGTGTGTGGCATTTTGTGTGTAGGTTGTAGTTGGCATGTAGTATGATGTATTATAGTATGTAGCTTGTATGTTTCATTATTTGTATGTAGGTGGCATGCAGCATGTTATGCGTGCATTGTATGTGTTGCATGTATCTACTATGTATGTGTTGTCCGTACATAGTTGGCATGCAGCCTGCATGTAGCATATATGTGGTCTCCATGTTTTGGCATGTAGCATGCTGTAGGTATCATTCGCATATAGTTGGCATGTAGCATGCATGTTGATATGTAGTATGTTGTGTTTCACTTGTGTTGTACATGGTATATTGTGTGCATGTCGTACACATGCATCATATGTGTATGTGTATATAGTGGGCATGTCGTATGTAACATCATGTTGTAGATTGTGTGTAGTTGGCATGTAGTATATTGCATTATAGCATGTTGCTTATCTGCTTCATTATGTAGTGTGTATGTAGGTGGCTGTAGCGTGTTGCAGGTGTCTTGCATGTGTTGTATATATAGTGTGTAGCATGTGTGTTGTCTATATATAGCTGGCACTTAGCATGGAGTATGCGGTTTGTATCTAGTTGATATGTAGCACGTTGTATCTGTGTTTGTATGTAGTTGGCATGCACTGTGCATGTGATTGACATGTAGTGTGCAACATTAGTACATTGTGTGTATGCCACACATGTATATAGCATGTTGTATGCAGTGTTTGTAGTTGATACATAGTGTGTTGCATTGTGTAGTATGCGTTGTCTGCATATAGATGCCATGTAACAATGCAGTATTTACATATGTGTTGTTTGTATGTAGCAGGCACACAGCATGTTATATGCGTGATGTTTGCATGTAGCTGGCATGTGGCATATTATGTGCACTTCCCTGTGTGTTTTATGCAGGTTGCACATTGCATGTTGTGCTTGCTTTGCATGTGTCTTGCATGTTTGCTGTGTGTATGCAGCACGTGACATGTATGCTGCCTATATGTAGCTGACATGTGGCATATTTAGCATGTAGTATATGTGTTGTTTGTGTGTGGTTAACATGTGGTGTACCTTGTACTTAATAGTCAACTCTGTTCTTTGCTCTCAGAGGTCACAGTCCCTGAAGCAATTTCCTGGGACTGTCTCCCTCTGTTTCTCTGCTTCCTGCTGATTACTATGAAGATATAATGTCTACCGGGAGTGGAGAGGAGAAGAAGCCCCGCGTCTCTCCCTCCTCTTTAGAGAATAGCCCACATTGTCCTCCTTACGAGGAGGAGACGTCATGCCTTAGAAGGAGAAATCTGGCTGCGCTGAGCCTCAGTGTCCTCCGTGACTGGCCACGACAGCTTTTACAGACTCAGTGCCGTGGCTCATTTCTCGCTAGCCGATGTCTCAATGCCCTTCCAGTCCGAGCAGCAACGCGTTCCTGGCTCTTTACTGCAGCGCGCTCCCCCGTTTCTTCTGGGGTCTCCCCTAGTGCTTATGCCCATCTGGGGGAGTGGAGCATGGGAAGGGAGGACCGCGTCCCCTCCATTACAACCGTAAACCGTGTTTGAAAGGAAACGTGTTGGGAACCTGACAAAGCTTTCACAGAATCTCCGTGTTGAGAGGCTCTCTAATCAATCTATCTGACCGCCAATCCTTCTCCATGCATGGCTAAACCCCACCGCTCGCCTCCCGAGGCAGCCCATTTGCTTTTTGTATAGCCCCGATGGCCAGGACGTTTTTTTTTTTACATTAAGTTTACATCTATTTAAAGAAATTCTCTCCTTGGATCCTAATTCCGATGTTCGGGGCCAACCAATATTGTTAACTTCTTGCTACTTAAGTTATTTTCTCATTTGCCTCGCCATCATTTTGCTTTAGTTTCGTGCTCATTCCCCTGACCGCAGACACTGTAGTGGTAGGAATCTTTGCCCCAGACATTTGAAGGAATTGTTTTGGGACTGTTAAGATTAAACTATTCTGAAGACTGCCTCTTAATGTGTAATTATTAAATAAATTAAAAGGTTGGGTCAGACTCATGTCTTATGGATGCCAGGAGCCTTCTAGCCTGGCCTTTAACATGGCAGTGAGGTAGGGCATGCTCACACTCTCATGAGTAACTTACTGACAGATAAGTAACAGGTTTTGTTTGTTCTTCATTCAAAGAATGGGGTCAATTGCCATTTAATTCCATCTGAGAGCAGGGTATTTTGAACTTATTATCAAAACTCTCCCTTTTTAAAGTCCAAAGTATGTAATTAGAAAAATTGAGACTCCATCTCCCAGAATTCTTTTCTCAACCCCCAAATCCTTTGACCCTTGTTCATGTTAGCATCGTTAAATTGTTTTTTCTAAGTTGAATGTTTTTCCCCGCCCTTGCTCTTTTGTCCACATGGGAGGCTGGGTCAACTCTGTTTCTCCAGCCTTTATTTTCCTTTTTGCTTCAAGCTAATTTTAATAAATCTCATTAAATATAATACTTAGAGTATTGGATATTAATTTTAAAATCTATGAAAGTTAAACTTGGAATATCAAGAAAAAGGGCAGGGGCTGGTGTCAATTTTTCACAGGATTAACTATTTTTACTATAAAATTATAGTAAATATCTTTCTTAAAAGCTTATTGAGATTACTGGTTGATAATTTTAGGAACATATGGGTTGGGGCTCATGAGTCACAGTACTAGAAACCTGAAAATGTTATCTCTAGAATCTTTATTGGGATAAATAGCTGCCTTCTAGGTCCTGACCTGCTAAAGTAAAGGAGAAAGGTCAGTTAGCCTTAGAATAAGAGAAGAAGAGCACTACATTAGCAAGAAATATTCCCATGAATCAATTCTACTGTTTATCATTTCTCTTTCTAAAGAGTCCACAAACCTAGCCATAAGTGAGGAATCCTAAAATTTTCCCAGGATTCATCCTTAAATGTGCCAGGCTTTTTAGGGAGAATATATCTTTTTCTCCTTTTTTTTTTTTTTTTGAAGATTGGCACTCTATCAGTCACCATCTATGTAATGCCTCTTCTATTTTCTGTAGGATGTTCTAAAACATTCATATGTTAAAAGTATATATAATTTAATATAATTTGGATGGGGGAAGGACAGTAATACAGAGAGAAAACATAAATATTGAATTTATTTTAACATAGAAGGGATGACAGAAAGGGAAATGGGAAAGGGTGAAATCTACATGTTATGGGGAAGGGAAGGTTTCTTAAATTAGAATTTATTGTTATATAGTATTATTAAGGCATATATTATTATCAAGGTATATATTTAAAAGTAATGTCATTTTTGTCATGCAAAGATGATTCACAATTAGTAGAAAGGTGCCTTCATTAATTTTGTGGTATGATTTTGATGGATTATAATAATAGCCCATGTTTTTAGATCACTTCTCATTCATTATGTCAACTGAATCTTGGAACAACACTGAGTAGGGCAGCTTAAATATTCTCACCATTTTAAAGATAAGGAAATTGAAACAGAAAATTCATTTAACTTGCTCAACATTATGTAGTTGGTAAGTGGCACACGATCCTGGATCCAGGAACTCTGATTCAATTCTTTTTCTACTTTACCTCAGTGACTCTTATGTTGACATATTTGTACCCTTTTAACATGATTTTTGTGCTTGATTAAAAAGAGTAATAAAAAAGAAAAACAAAACAAAAAAAGACTAATGTTAATGATGTCAATGGCTATGAAATACAGCTTTTCAGTACATAATTGATTCCTGTAGAATCTAAAGAATGACTTTCACTTCATTAATACTTTGCTCAAATAGAGTTGATTAGCTGACATTTCTTTAAAAATAGAAGGTAAATTCAAATTTCTATAGATCTGCAGTGTAGAAATATTAATTACTTATTGTTACACTTAGAATTACTAAACAGTAGGCATATTCATATTTTTAAATGGCATTATATCAGAAAAATATTTTATTCTGTTAGCCTGAAATTTTATGTTGCTATTTTAAAATTGAATATTTAAAATCGTAGTACTTGCTAAGTTAGAAAAAATACTTTTTCCCTCTATCTTTGATTTCAGTAATATCATGCAGAGGATAATGACAGTGCTGGTGAATGTGTTTGCTGTAAAGGATGTCTTTTACAAGTCTATTAATAGTATTTAATAGGTAGAGATTGGACATCTTTTTCATAGACATTTTAAATTATGTTAAATTTTTATATTGGGCATGAAATAATTTACTTTTTCCTTAACTTAGTATGGTATTTCTTTGCTGATTGAATTCTGTATGAATTCTTATTTTTAAATACTTAACAGGAGAATGGATTTAAAGGTAGAAAGGATTTCAGACTCCACTGAATCTGTATTCCCCTTTTATAGAAGGCTTAGAGAAGTTAAGACTTGCCCAGGGTCACATAGTTAGTAAGTCTCTGAGGGCAGATTTGAACTTAAGGCCCTTTCACTTTCAGGCCCAGTGCTCTATCTACTGTGCTACCTTGCTGCCCTGGATCCTTTATTATTTTATGTATTTAAAATATTATTCTGAGACTAAACCCATGGGCTTCACCAGACTTCTGAGAGGGTCCATGACACAAGAAAAAATTAAGAACTCCTGATCTAAAGATGTAGTAAAATCCTTTTCTCCCCCACCCACCCAGCCTCAACACACACACACACAACGAGTCTCTTGCACTGTCTGATTAAATAAATGCTTCAACACATACTTAGTTTCATTCTCCTAGAAAGATTTTTGGCATCTTCAGTGTGTTGGAATCTGAGCAAGTCAGAAGGCACATTCATACCTTCATAGATTTGACTTGGGGCTAGTTCCAGAGAAAGGGTTTCAGATCAAAGGCACTCAGTCCAGTGAAATCCCATGCATATTTCTTTAGTTCTGTGACACTCTTGTCACCCTAACAATAATCCCTGGGGGATATTAAGTTTTCTTCCAAATATATTTGTGCATTTATTAGACTTTAGCTTTAAAAAATCCATGTAGGAAAAATGTAAGTTTCTTTGACCTTAGTTGTTGTTTTCCATTTTCCATTTGCCAGTCTTGTTTCCTCCTGTGACACTTCTAGCTTCTATAAAGGAGGTAGATGAACCTGGATACTATGTGTTTTGAGGGAACATTTTCCTTTAGTAAAATAACCTCAAAGAGTCCAAAGGGGTTTGTACTTTATTTCCCACCTTATTGGTGATAGGATAAATAAGGATGATTTGATTTTTTTAAGGGGCTTGGGCCATCTTAAAGATTCCCTGCTTATACAAGTAATTCTGGTAAGATTATAACTACTGAGCAATGCATATTTATAAAAGAAAAGAAGACAACATGACATTTAGCAGCTTCTGTGACTTCGTCTTTCAACTTCCCCATTTCCTTTTCTGCCTGGAATGCTGTTGATTGACTGTCCTCTAAGCTTACTTAAAAGGCTAAAACCCAATCTATATCCTATGAAGCTGTTCCCAGGGAATAGAACACGAATACATTTCTTTTCCCTTCAGTCTGGTTACTCACTTTTTGATGTCCTCCTTTTCCCCCATCCCCTCAAGTCTTACAGATATAATAGCGAATGAGATTCTTCCAGGCTTCTCAAAGAACCTAGACTGGGAAATTCCTACAATGCTTCTCTTTAAAAAACTTTTTATAAATTTTATTTTTTCCAGATTACACATTAATGCAATTTCTTAATATTTGTTTTCTTATATTCTGCAAACCATGTTCTTTTTCTCCCTCCCAACCCTCCCTCCTCCCCAATAATACAGGTAATATGATGATATATTATCATGTAATGCACATTTCCATGTATACCAGAAAAAAAATCCATGAAGGAAATAATGGTATTTTTCAATTTGCATTTTGAAGATTTGGACTCCATCTGTTTCTTCTATGGTGATGGATTTCTGTTTTTTGGCATGAGTGTCTTGGAGTTGTCCTGGATTCTTGCCATGTTAATAATTTAGTCAAGTCATTTATAGGTGATCCTCATGCATTATTGCTGTTATTGTGCACAACATTCTGCTTCTGCTCACTTCACTTTGCATCCCTCTGTATAAGTTTTTCCAGGGCTTCCTTCCTTCCTTCCTTCCTTCCTTCCTTCCTTCCTTCCTTCCTTCCTTCCTTCCTTCCTTCCTTCCTTCCTTCCTTTCCTTCCTTTCCTTCCTTTCCTTCCTTTCCTTCCTTTCCTTCCTTTCCTTCCTTTCCTTCCTTTCCTTCCTTTCCTTCCTTTCCTTCCTTTCCTTCCTTTCCTTCCTTTCCTTCCTTCCTTCCTTCCTTCCTTCCTTCCTTCCTTCCTTCCTTCCTTCCTTCCTTCCTTCCTTCCTTCCTTCCTTCCTTCCTTCCTTCCTTCCTTCCTTCCTTCCTTCCTTTCTTCCTTCCTTCCTTCCATCTTGTTCATCATTTCTTATGGCACAATAATATTCCATTACAATCATGTACCACAACTATTTTCAACTGTTGGGCATGCCTTAAGTTTCCAGTTCATTGCCACCACAAAAAGAGCTGCCATACATATTTTTGCAGCGGTCCTACAATGCTTTTTAAGGACAAGGTAATATGATTTGTCTTCTTCTTATATGCCATGGAATTTCAAATTGGCAAGGGATCTTTGTTGTCTTTCCACAGTCATGTTTGACTCTTTATTTCTGACTGTGAGTTTTGTTGTCAGAGATGCTGTAGTGCTTTGCCACTGCTTTCTCCAGTGGATTAGGACAAACAGGTTAAGTGACTTGCCAAAGGTCACATGGCTAGTAAGTATCTGAGGCCAAATTTGAACTGAGGTCTTTCTGACTCCAGCCCCAGCACTCTGTCCACTCAGCCATCTAGCTGACTCCATGAGGAATGTCTAATTCAAACCCCTTATTTTAAATATAAAGAGGGGAAGTGACTTGTCCCAGATCAGATAGATATGACTTGAGTACTCTACAATCTTCATATAATCTTTATAATCTTAATTAATAATGTTAGTAACTGATCAACAGTGTTCCACTTTATGAAAAGGAAAATTGAGTTCAAGAGTAACTACATAATTTCTCCAAAGTCACAAAGTTCATTAACTGTAGGCAGGAGAAGAATTCTAGCCTTTCTGACGTTGACTCCATTGGTTATACAACCTTATACTGTTAAAAATTTCAAATGAATAATAATAATAGTAGCAACAATGGCAACTACTTATTCTTTTAAAGTTTGGAAAATGTTTTATACAAAATATCTCATTTGAGCCTCACTACAACCTGTGAGGCAAATATCAAGAGAATGATGAATAGCTTGCTATGGTGTTCTGTGGTAGCATTATATATTCTAATTTTTCTCTGGGAATCAAATTCCCCTCTTGTTATCTATAAGAGAGCATGTAATTCACTGTTTTTTCCTCTTCCCTGGCCTAAAAGATAATAATTCTGTTTTCATTTTTTACATTCACATTCATAGTTTTTACCTTTGAGAATATCCTATGTTTACTCTCTCTCTCTCTCTCTCCTCCACAAACAGTTGGATAGCCTCAGAATTTTTCTTAGTCTTTGAAGGAAAACCAGCTACCCTGAAATTATCCAGTCAGTCATTCTACTGTCTCCCTCCCCCAAATGCCCTAAGCAAATATTCTTACAATAAAAACTAACATCTCAGAGTGACTGCTAGAAACTTCTGGAAAGAATATATTTTTTTCCTACAGTTGAGTGAAAAGAAATTCTAAAGGAAAACTGCCTAATTTTATAGCTGGAAGGAGTTACATATATTAGGGGCTACAGAGAGGAATGACATCTCCTTGAAGGCAAAGAGCTACCATATTTTATTGTCTCAAAGTAGTTTTTTTAAATGTAGGCAAAGCTATTTAATACAGTTATACATAAAGTAATATATAATGCATGTAGCTCATAGAGAATGTGGGGTCCCCACCTACCCAGTGGTAGGGGGGAATGCTTTACATTATTTCAGTCCAATTTATTACCTAGAATATCTTGAGAATAAACCCTGGGAAATTTGAATAACTATCCAGTTGACTTCATCTAGAGATAACCATAAAATATGGATTAGTTAAACTATTTATAAAAATTAAATTTTAAAAGTGAATACTTTTTCTTAAATAATTGGTATCATTTGTCATTTTATGCATTTAAAATATAATAGCTAACAGCTAGTTTTTTAGGCTTGCAAAATGCTTTTATATGTTATAATTTTTCGTTTTATACACCTGAAAATCATTCTAGAAAGGGATTTAGAGGCTTCACCATGCTGCCTAATTCTACTGGCAGGTGAGGTCTGCAGAACCAGATTATTGTGTCATCTTCCCTCAATTCTATGGAATAACTGAGGGGCTAGAGAAATATTTTTTCTAGTAATTTCCCCCATCCAGTATTTATTAGCTCCCATTGGTATGATTTCTCCAATGGTTATCCACTGATATTAATTCATCACACTTAACTTGAATATTTGAGAGAATATTTACCTTGTTTTCTTTATAGATCTTGAAATGGTTGAACATCTCTTCTTTCATGAAATATTGCTTCCTTGACATATGTGACAGGACACTATTCTAATTTGTCTGCCTTTCAATCTGCTTCTTCTCTATTTCTTTTGACTTCAATGTGGGTATCCCAGAGTATTTGGTCTTCAGTCTCCTATTCTCTTCCCTCTGTATATTCTCTCCCAGAGGACTCCTTTTTCATGGCTTCAGAGACTACAGGGAACATAGATAAGAACTGAACCTTCCCCTTCATTGATATAGGGAACTGCCTGGGTGAGGAAGTTTCCTCTAGCAGTGCAGGTCATTCATTATTTTCTCTGCTTGAATTAATTTATAGTCTTAGAGAGTTGCCTAAAGCACCAAGAGGTTAAATGATTTGTCCAGTCATACAGCCATGATGAATCATGTTTGAGACATGAACTCAGTGCCTTTAGGTTCCCAGACCAGTTCTCTACCCACTCTGCCTTAGGAAATGATTTCCAAATTTAACATTCTTATTCTGACCTCTCTCCTTCATCTCCAACTGCTTTCTAAGTCTTACCTTTTGGATAGCTCTCACTACTGACCTTGAAGTTCTACTTATCTGAAATCAAGCTCAACCACCGCTTCCACAAACCAGATCTCCTTTATCTGACTTTCATATTTCTCTCAGGGCTAGAGTATCATCATTCTTTCGTTCATTCACATTAAGAAACTCGGTGAGGGAGGAGGACTAGTAGATGCTATCATGATTCCTATTTTGCACATGAAGAAATTGAGGTTGACTTTGGTTAAGTAAGTTGCTCAATTTCACAGAGCTAGCAAGTATCTGAGACTAGATTTGAATTCAGGTGTTCCTGACTCTAGTTCAGTACTCGGTTCATGATGATGCCAGCTGGCTGCTTAGACTGGATTAGAATTCCCTATGCATTAAAACAACCACAAAACTCCCATAAAACAAAAAAACTGGAGCAGCTGGGTGGTTTAGTGAATAGAGAGCTACAAGCCTGGAGTTGGGAAGACCTGGATTCAAATCTGACTTCAGATACTTCCTAGCTATTTGACCTGAGCAAGGCTTTTAACCCCAATTGCCAAGCTCTTTTGTCTTAGTAAAGCAATAAGGATTTACCAAAAGCAAAAAAAAAAAAAAAGAATTACCTATGCACAGAAATATTTTGATTTACATCCTTTTTTTTTTTTTTGGTGGGGGTAATAACCAAGGAAAGAGAACTCTTATAAGTCAAAGTTGACAAAAATTAATAGACTGGACAGTTGGAGCCAGTTGAGTCCTGGGTTTATAATTTATTGGTTCTATGACCTCAAATAAATTATTTTACTTCTTTGTCCCTCAGTTTCCTCAAGAATAAAATGAGAGAGTTGGGTGAGATAAACATTTGGAACCTTTAATTTTTTCCATTTTTAACTGCACGCAAAACACACTGCTCTATCAATCATTGTTTTAAGTGTGCACTCATACATAACCAAAACCCCAAAATAAAACCAAAGATACACCGATGTGAAAGACAACTCCAACAGTTCTTTCTCTGGAGGTGGAGAGCATTCCCTGCCATATGTCTATCAGGATTGCCCCAGATCAGTGCATTGCTGAGAGAAGCCAAGCTTTCGCAGATAATCGTCATCCAATATTTCTGTTACCTTGTATGATGTTCTCCCAGTTCTCTTTGTTTCACTTTGCATCAATTCCTGTAGATATTTCCAGATTTTTCTTAAATCATTTTACTTATCATTTCTTTTTGGTGATGAAATACTATTCCATCACCAAAATATACAACAATTTGTTCAGCCATTCCCCAAGTGATGGCTACCCCCTCAGTTTCTAATTCTTTGCCACCCAAAAAGAACTGCTACAAATATTTTTGTGCAAGTAGGTGCTTTCTCCTTTTTTATTATCTCTTTGGGATATAGACCCAGTAGTGGTATTACTGGATCAAAGGGCACACACAGTTTTATAGCCCTTTGGGTGTAGTTTCAAGGCTATTTTAAATTTTAATTCAAAAGGGCTCAAATAAGCATGTTCTACCAAGACCTCAAAACCCAAAGTTTCTCATGTGTCTTTCATTTAACTTCCTTCTTTCTTCAATGAATTCTTGTAAGACTCTCAGTCAACAGAGACAAATGGTTTGATAGAATTTAGAAAGAGAAATAGATTGAGTAGAAGAAACTGGATTTCATTTACTTGATGTAAAAAAAAATGGTTCAGTTGTGTTTTGTACTTGTCTACTAATTGTTCTGGTTTCATAAAGATAGTCTTAGTGATCCATAAAAAGTTCAGCCCAATGTATTTGGCTTTTCAATAGTGGTAAAAATGAATGAAAGGATTGATTTTAAAACAAACAAATGAAGTTATGACAAAATAGGGGCTACTCTCAGTCAAAGAGAGTAAGCATTTGTTTCCATGGGTTCATGTGGAAAAAAGTTATTTTGTAGGGTCATTGCTAGGACTCAGAGATAGTGGTGGTAGTGGGGAATTTATGAAAAATAATTTTATAAAAAACAACCATTCCGGTTTGGTTTATACTACTAGAATGAATGGATGAAGAACAAATTGTTATTCAAGGTAACATTTTCATAGATACTTTACTATGATTTTATTTTCATTATGAAATGATTGTAATTGTGCTATAATTTATTTTAAATTTCATTCATGCCAAAGAGCACAGGACACGATGCCAATAAACAAATTGACATAATTAATAGGGGTGCCACTAGATGGCTGTCTTTGCAAGCACCAATTCCCAGAGATTTACTACAGTCCATTTGGAAAGTTACTTGCATTAAGCATCATCAGAGACAACTCTGACAAATCTCTAAGAGCACATTTGGAGAATGGGATGTTCAGCAATCTAGAGATTGGTAATGCATTTCAACCAACTACTCTGGGGAAACCACCTGTCTAAAGTGTTATCTGTGACATCAGAAATTCCAGACTATCTGAAAGAAAAATTTCTCTCCTCTTTACTGTGTGAAGTACACATGGGATGAAATGGTTTCAGGAAGAAAATCAACTGAGTGCTAAAAGTTTACTTCATTATTATTCAGTTCCCTGCTTCCCTGGCTGTTTATTTGCTATACAAAACATGGATGCCTTTGACAAGAATTGATTCTGCAAAGGAAGAAAGCAGTTCTTCTCTTTGATAAGTCAATACATTATAATGAAATCCTCAGATAACCAAGAGGCATCTTCATCATTTTATTTCCACAAATTCAATTTAATTGTCTATTTTATTAAAGGGAGACAATTTTTGTCTTTGTATTTCTAAGAATTGAGAACAATGCCTGGCACTCAGCAGACATTTTATGAATATTTGTTGAACTGAATTTGCATATCCTCCATAGTAACAATCAATCAATCTATATTGGTTACATGCCACACTGTTCTAGATAATGTAGGACATACAAAAGCACATAACATTTGGAAACCATTTCATTTTATAGATGAGGAAATAAAGGCCTTGAGCTGTTGAGTGTCTTCTCTAATGTCACATGGTCAGTAAGTAATAGAGGCATGATTTGAATCCAGGTCTTCTGACTCCAAGTCTGGTATTTATGAATTATATGAACTATGTTCCCCATTGTACCATACTGTCTTTCTTCAGCATACTGCATTGCTTCTTGGCAGTAAAATGATGACATTGATGGATTAGAAACAGTACTTGAGCAGTGGTGCAAAGGATGAATTATATCTATATTGCATTTGGATTCTCAGCAGCCTATTAGCATCTGGTACTTAGTAAACACGTAGTAAATACTTTTTGGATAATTGATTAATTGAGATGCATTATAAGAAGTGATGAGACCCTGAATCCACGTGGCTACACTGGAAATAGAAAGAGGAAAGATGCAATAGATATATAGGGGATAGAAATAATAGGATATATCAATTGTGAGAAGAAGCAAAGATAACTCTAAAGTGATGGACTTCAGTAATTGGGAACATAGGTACTATCAATAGAATGGAGAGGTTAGAGGGAAGGACAATTCAAGGGACTATGGATAAAGATAATAAAATCACAGGTTGAGAGTTGGAAGGGCCCTCAAAGACCATCTACTCTTACCCCTCCCCAAAAAATTTTCAAAAGAAATTGAGGCTCCACAGAGCTAAATGATTTGTCCTAGTTCACAGAAAAAACATAGATCATAAGTGGGATTTTCATTCTGCTTCTAGAGCTAGTGATTTTCCCACTGTTTTATCTAGGATACATTGAAGTTGTGATGAAGTGGAATGTCCAAATGAAGATACTGAGAATTCATTTGGAAACAAGAGAATAGCATTGTGGCAGAGGCTGGCACTAAAGAATAAGTGCCAGGCTGAAGAGTGTGTGAAACTGATCACCTCGATGGGGGAGGGGCCCCAAGGATTTGGGATCTGGAGGAAGGGAAGACTCTGGCTGGTAGAGGAGTTGGTTTCTCAGTTTTGAGAAGCCGAAGAGAGAAGGTGGAAAAAGACTTTCTCCTGAGGGTTATCCATTTTTTCTGCTGGTGACTGGAAATATTTCCCCACAACATTTCCCATTTGAAAAGACGAAGAGGAAACCTGAGAAAGACATTTTAAATCTCTGTCTGACTTTACCTCAGCTCCTGTTGCCCTGATTCTGAACTGTGGCCAAAGGGCCAATCCCAGGGTGAGTCAACCTGACTTTTTTTTAGGGGGCTCGGGCTGCCAAGGCCCGAGTTCCCCCCAAACTTGAGGAGGGAGGGAAATGGGTTTTAGATAGAGACAGGGACCCCCTTTTCCTACCTTCCTTTCCCATTCTTTCCCTGATAGTTATTCCTGTGTATTACCCCCAATGAGTTGATGTTAAAATAGTTATCTTTTCCCCAAGCTGAGTGTGAGTGAACAGATCAAGGGGGAGACCCTTTGGTTTCAAGTAGTTGAGGGGGGACAAGAGGGACAAGAGTGAATCTGGGAGAGCAGCCTTAGCTAAGGAGTGAAGGCAGAAGGGGGAAAAATCTTCAAACCCTCTCTCCCCTCTCTGAGCCAACCTTAAACATCAGCTGTCTCCCCTGAACCCTCCTTTGAGAAGGGAGGTCTCCACTCTCTTTTCTCTATACTGAAAGGCTGATCCCCTTGGTTACAAATTAACCTCCCCTCGAACACACATTAGGAGGGTTAAGTTGGGAGTAGAAATGTAGCTTTGGGAATCATCTGCATGGAGATAATAAAGTCTGAGAGTGGATAAGTTAATTAAGAAAGAACAATTAGAGAATATAATAAAAACAAAGACATTACCTTGGGGAATGCCCATATTTAAGGAGCAGGATAAGCCTGGACCACCTCAGAAAAGAAGAAAAGAAGCATTCATAGAGGTAGGAATATAACCATGAGAGTGAAATATGAGGGGAGGTAAGGGAGGATAGGAATTCTGGAAAGAGTGAGTGGGCAACGATCATAAGTGCTCCTTATAAAATCCAGGAAGACAAGGATGGAAAAAGAGGACATGCATTTGTCTTCAACCCTTCAAGGAGGTCACCTTAGAGAGAACCATTTCAGAAGATTAGTGAAGAGTTGCAGCCAAATTCCACTGGACTGAGAGAGAGAGACAGTACAAATATATTTATATTTGGGATAAATTATGAATGATAGAGTCTTAGTACTGCTAAAGGAAGGACATCAAAGAGAGAACCATCAAGGAAACCTTTTTGATGGAAATTGCAATTTGAGCAAAGTCTAAATGAGGAGAGAGAATTTTGGATAACAATAAACTCTTATAACCTGAAAATAAGTATTAGTTAAGTCAAGACAAGAAAGCTTTCAGGAAAGAGGTGCTATATGAGTGCTAAATACTATTATTATTATTCAAGACTGGGATACTTTTGCACATATCCTTTTTCTTTGTGTTTTGAAATGTTTGTTGTTTAAGTTCCCAGTTATTTCCCTCCCTCCTTCCCCTCCCTAAACTACAGAAGGCAGAATTTGACCACCAAAAAGTATGTACAAAACTATGAAATGCTTATTTCTTTTTATCAGTTCTTTTTCTGGAGTTGGACATAGACGAGTTATTCTTCAAACAATATTTCTGTTCATGGATAGAAGTAATGTTTTCTTGGTTCTGCTAACTTCCCTCTTCATAATTTCACTAAGGTCTTTCCATGTTTGTGTTTTTTAATGATCATTAAGTTCACAATTAAAAATAAAATTCAATTTAACCAATCAATAAAGTCATCAGGATCTTAAATGATCTACATCTTTTAGCCAGTTGCATAATACTTCTACCTATTTCCATCCATTTAAAGAAATCTCTTCTGAGAAGCCAGTAGTGAGCAGTATATCTGAATTTTAAAATTGATGCTGCTTTCACCTAAATTAAAAACATCAAAGGCTGAGTTGTGCCTGAGTAACTAAATCTGGTCAAAGGAACTCACTTGTCAAATAAAGAACTAGAAAAGGGACAAAGTATCAAATACATAATGATATTTACTTACATTTACATTGCATTTGCTATATGACACACACTCTTCTAAGCATTTTTCAATCACTTGATTCTCACAACAACCCTGGAAGATAGGTGCTATTATTATCTCCATTTATAGTAGAGGAAACTGAGCCTGAGGGAGATTAAGCCACTTACCCAAGATCACACAGCTAGTGAGGATCTGACAACAGATTTGTTTTCAATCTTCCTGACTCCACTGCACCACCTAGATCTACTTGGAGCAGTTCCATGCTGCTTCCTTTGATTTTTAATTTTATTCTTGCCCCTCTGCCTTACTATAACTAAGCTCTTCAATTAGTCAAGAGCTTCCATAGACTGATTCTGAGAGAGCCTTTACTAGTCTCTCATTTTCCAGTATACCTCTCCATTAGACACCTCAGTCTCAGAAGGCATATCACAAATAAATGATGGAACTTATTGAGCTTAAGTGAAATAGCTCCTCAGCATGAAAGCAAGTATAAACCAGAAGGAAAAACTCTGCATGGTGGAGAGGTCAACTGCAATGAAGAATGCTGTTATGGCTTAATTATTTGTTGGAGGAAATTAATTTTCTGATGGGACATGCAGAATTACAATTATACTACCTATAAGCAAATCCCTAGGCCACCTTAAGACAAATCAAATCACAATGATAAAAACAAACTACTTGAGAAAATTGTTACAAGGAAGAAGAAATTCAACATTGTTCATCCTTTTGTTATTATGCAACTGATAACTAAAATATGCTTAAAAATAGACAACTGAGAGTTTAGGACTCCATCTCCTCCATTTGATGAACCGGGCTTTGATCCTCCTTCCTCCCTCTTAGTCATAATGTTTTTCCTGAGTCTTTGCCCCTCTTTCTAATCTCTAATTCTATGCCTATATCATTTATTCTTTTAGCCTGAGAAACTGTTGCAATCACACTTTCTGATTTCAGTGTAAGCCATATTAGAATGCCAAAAATGGGATTCTAGTTCAATGATTCTTTTTTAGTTCAAATGACATAATAGATATAAAAGTGCTTTGGAAACTGGGAAAGAATTCCTATCACCATCATTATTAGTATCACTGACTGTTTAAAATTTTTTTTTTCAGATTACACACCAATACAATTTTTAATAATTATTTTCTGACATTTTGCAGTCCAAGTTCATTTCCTCTCTCTCCTGCCCCCTTCTTCCCCTAGAAGGCAGGTAAATGATATAGGCTGTATGATATGTTATAATACAAAACATATTTCCATGCATCACATTGTGAAACAAGATGCATATTGCTTATGCTAGAGAAAAATTCAAACTGCATGCAGACGCCATCGTTTCTATAGCAGAGGAGAGCCTTTTTCATCATGAGTTCCTTGGAGATATCCTGGGTCCTTATCTCGTTGAAATCAGTTGTCATTCACAGCTAATCCTCATACATTATTGTTTTACTATGTACAATATTCTCTTGGTTCTGCTCATTTCATGTTTCATCACTTTATATGTCTTTCCAGATTTTTTTGTGATCATGCTCATCATTTCTTATGGCACAATAACATTCCATTACAGTCATATGTTCAGCCATTCATTCCCCAACTTTCCAATCTTTGCCACCACAAAAAGAACTGCTATAACTATTTTTGTACAGGCAGTTTCTTTCCCCTTATCTTTAATCTTTTTGGTAGACAGAATTAGTAGTGGTATTGCTGAGTCAAAGGGTAATTAGTATAGTCTTATGGCCCCTTGGCCTTGGTTCCAGATTGCTTTCTAGTGGTCGTATTAGTCCAGTGTATTAGTGTCCCCGTTTTTTTGTTACATCTCCTCCAGCATTTATCCTTTTCCTTTTTTTAAATCCTGTTAGCCAGTCTGGTAGGTGTGAGGTGGTATTTCAGAATTGTTTTAATTTGCATTTCTCTATTTAATAGTGATGTGGAGAATTTTTTTCATGTGATTACAGACGATTTTAATTTCTCCATCTGAGAACTGCCTGTTCATATCCCTTGACTGTTTATGAATTGGGGAGTCACTTACTTTGTTGTGAGCATAAAATGATATCATATATGCAAGATGCTTTGTCTTCCTAAATTCAAAACTGCCCTCAGATACTTATTATCTATGTGACCCAAGGCAGGACACTTTACCCTGATTGCCTCAGTTTCCTCATTTGTAAAATTAGTTGGAGAAGGAAATGGCAAACCATTCCAGTATGATTCCCAAGAATATACCAAATAGGATCCCAAAGGGTTGGACATGAATAAAAACAATTGAATAATTATAACAACAATAAAAGACTCAGATGCTAGTACAAGGCACATAGAGCTTACAATCTGGTAGACTTGTGCTGAAGGAATTTATAATCTTATCCACCAGGATTTTCTCATTTTCATTGATGGGATGTCCCATATTTGTAGTGTTGATAATATAAACAGTAACTGGATTAACTTTCTTGGTTGATTTCAGAAGCATAATTAAATGTGGGATGTTAAACCATGACAAATTCCATTTTTTAATATAGCAATTTATAATTTAGAGTTTTGTCTAGTTTTTAACTGTTGGGGAGAAACAAGGACAAAGAATATGAGTATTTAAACATAATCTTCAAAATTCACTGCATAGATATTGGTGCAATGGATATCAAACTTAAATCCAGGGAAATCTAAGTTTGAATCTTGACTCAGACAAAGGCAAGTCATTTAACCTCTGCTTGCTTCGGTTTCCTCATCTGTAAAACAGGAATAATAAAAGTAACTGCACCCCTAGGTTGTTGTGAAGATCACATAGGATAATATTTGTATTTTGTAAACCTTAAATCACTCTTTCTATGATTAAAATATACCTCTAAAATAAGGACTGGTTATTTTCTAGAGTTATGAAACAAAATAAAACTATCCAACAGATACTGATATACGTAGGATTTGCTAGTCCTTCTTTAGAACTAATTTTAAAATGAACCCAGAGAGTACACTGAAATCAGATTATACCATGACTTTTGGAGAATGCTTCCTTTTTGAATGCTTTTTTAATAAAGATTTTTACCTATCACATTTAATAACAAATTTCCACATAAGTTTTCCAAAGTTATATGATCTAAATTGTCTCCCTCCTTTCCTTCACCCCTTAGGCTTGGCAAGCAATTCCATCTGGGTTATACTTGTATTATCATGCAAAACACATTTCTATAGTGTTCATTTTTTAAAGAGAATAATCACATAAAACCAAAACCCTAAAACAAATCTGCAAATAAACAAGTGAAAAATCACATGCTTTCATTTGCATTTGGACTCTAGTAGTTCTTTCTCTGGAAGTGGGTAGCATTCTTTGTCATAAGTTCCTCAGAATTGTCCTGGATCATTGTATTGCTGATAGTAGCTAAATCTAACACATTAGATCATTCTACAATATTGCTGTTACTGTGTACAATGTACCCCTAGTTCTGCTTATTTCATTCTGCATCAGTTTGCTTTGCCAACTTTAAGGTGCTATATAGACACCAGTTCTCATTATTGTTATTTTTGGTGCCATTGTGATTTTCAAAACTGGAGTTCATTGACATATGTTTTTATTCTCCTTTTTGTATTGGCATGTTTATATTTTTGATGATCATTAAATTCATGCTAAAAAACAAAATTCAGTTTAATAAATAAAAAATACAGTGGGATTTTATGCAATCTACACCTTTTAGCCAATTCCACAATAACAAATATGTATTATAAAAAGAATTTGTCAAGACTCCTATGCATATTTTGTCAAATAGTTTGTAGAATATTGGGATTAATTGATATTTAAATGTTTGATAGAATTCACTTGTGAATCCATCTGGCCCTGGTGATTTTTTCCTAGGGAGTTCTTTGATGGTTTGTTCAATTTCTTTTTCTGATATGGGATTATTAAAGTATTATTTCCCCTTTTCTATTAATCTAGGCACTTTATATATTTGTAAATATTCATTCATTTCACCTAGATTACCATATTTATTGCCATGTAATTGGGCAAAATAGTTCTTGATAATTACCTTAATTTCCTCTTCAGTAGAGGTGAGATCAATCTTTTCATTTATGATACTATTAATTTGCTTCTCTTCTTTCTTTTTCTTAATTATATTAACCAATACTTTATCTATTTTATTTTTTTCAGAATACCACCTGATAGTCTTTATTAATTTCTCCTGTAATTTTTATGATTTACAATTTGGTTTTTATCTGAGGGTTTTTAATTTGTTCTTTTTTCTAGTTTGTTCAGTTGCATGACCAATTTATTAATCTCCCCTTTCTCTTTCTCTCTCTTTTTTAATATGGGCACTCAGGGATATAAATTTTCCCTTGAGTACTGCTTTTGTAGTATTCCAACAATTTTGATATGTTGTTTCCTTGTCATTCTCTTCAATGAAATCATTAATTGTTTCTATGATTTGTTCTTTAACCAACCAGTTTTGGAGAATCAGATTATTTAATTTCAAATTAATTTTTGATTTTTTTCTTGTATTAGGGTGGTTTTTTGGGGATGGGAATAAGATGAATTGATTTGATATTATTATATTATTTTGAAGATTAGAATTCTTCTATCTACTATGATAATCAAAACAATTATTATTTTTTCCAAACAGGAATATAATTTATTTGACCTTCAGAAGCCCTTAAATTTTTTCCACCTTCTTTCTTGTTTACCTTTTTATGGTTCTCTTGAATTTTTTTGTTTGGACATCACATTTTCCATTTAGTTCTGGTATTTTCTTTAGGAATGCTAGGAAATCTTTTATTTTATTAAATGCCCATACTGTCCTCTGAAAGTATATAGACAGTTTTGATGGGTAGGTGATCCTTGGTTGTAGACCCAATTCTTTTGCCTTCCTGAATATCATATTCCAAGTCTTGTGGTCCTTTAGTGTGGAGGCTGCCAGAACCTGTGTAATCCTGACTGGGGCTCCTTGATATCTGAATTGTCTCTTTCTGGACAGTTACAATATTTTCTCCTTGGCCTGGAAATCTTTGAATTTGGCTATAACATTCCTGGGGGGGAGTGTCTTTTGGAAATTTAACATAGGGGGTGATCTATGGATTCTTTCAACTTTATTTTGCCCTCTTGTTAAAAAATATCAGGGGAATTTTCTTGTAATATGATTTCAATGCTTTTATTTTGTTCCAGGCTTTCAAGTAGACCAATAATTCTCAGATTGTCTCTCTTATATCTGTTTTCCAGGTCAGTGTTCCCTTCCATTTTTTCCTTCTTTTGATTTTGCTTTATTATTCTTGCTGTTTTGTGACATTGTTAGCTTCTATTTGACCAGTTCTAGTCTTTAAAGACTGATTTTCAGCCATGATCTTTTGATTTTCATTTTTGGTTTTGTCTATCCTGCTTTTCATGGCTTCCAGCAGGGCAATTATGGTCTCCAATTTGCTTGTTAATTCACTTGATTTTTATGCCTCTTTTCCCCTACGGGCAATTTTGTCTTTTAAGCTGTTATTTTCTTTTTGTATTACTTTAATTTATTTTCCCCACTTTTCTTCCCATTTTTCTTCTATCTTTCTTACCTGGTTCTTGAACTGCTTTTTGAATTTCTTGAGATCTTGTGATCAATTTCCACTTTTTTGGGAATGTTTGAATGTGCTTGCTTGTTTGTCACTCTCTTCTGCTTTTTCTGTGTTTTGGTCTTTTTCTCCATAGAAATTATCCAGGGTCAAGAGCTTTTTTTTTTTGCTGCTGGTTATTCTTTTTGTCAACAGTTGATTGGGGTTCCTGCATGTTGATAGTTTTCTTCGCTTCTGTCTTGCAGGGCTTTGCCTTGGTAGTATCTTCTCTTCCCAGCCAGAAGCTTGAGTGAGGACTGGCTAATGTGATGTTCTTTGTGTAGAATACTTTGTGGCATTTTTCTCTGAGGCTATCTTTCCAGTCACTGCTTTCTAGGCTATATCCAGCCTTATTTCTGCCCAAGCTCCATGTTCTATTGCCTAGGCTCTACACTTTTCAGCCTCAGGTATCAAGTTTCACTGCCAAGGCTTTGCACTGCCTTCAGGGGTAAGTCTGTCATGCTTTCAGCCAGCCTCCTGAGAATTTGGAGATTACCCTGCCCTCACTCTGCCTCTGGTACAGTAGGTAGTGTTGGGGAGGGATGATCAGCTTGTGCTTTGCTGAGGGCAATTTTACCCCCACATAGCTTGGGAATCCCTAAGCACTGCCTACCTTTAAGGCTGTATCCCATTGGAGAGCCCCTTTGCTGGCCTAATTGTGATTTCTATCCTTTTGCAATGATTTGTAATGATTGTTTGGAAGGAGATTCAGAAGGCTCCTGCTGCTATGCTGCCATCTTAACTCTGCCCTTCCAGAGATAGGAGGTTTTAAGAGAGGAAATTAATGGAATAATTGAGATTTGGTTGCATAGTTCCTTTTTATTTATTTATTTAAATAGATTTTAGTCACGAAGGCTTCTAATTGCACAATTGATGGTTTTTAAAAAAGAGCTTAATAGAAACTCAAATGAACATCAGGAGGGGGATATCAAACTCAATGGAACAAAAACTCTTTCTTTTTCAATGTCCTAAGGACAATTTGAATTGTCAGAATAGAATAGGAAGAGGGCTCCAGAGATTATCATGTTCTCTCCTCTCCCATTCCCTTTAACCCTCCATATTATGAAGACACATATTATCTATGGGTTCTTTATAAATCACCTTACATGTCATGTCTGTTTGCCTAGAGAGAGGAATAGCAATTGGACCAGCCACCTGCCAATGAGGCAGGGAAATAATGATCATTTGAGCAGACATCTGTGTCATGACCTGGTGGAGATAAGTAGAACTGTGGGGATGAATCACCAGAGGTAGATCCATTAGCTTAACAGAAGAGAAAGAACCTAGCCCTGAAGTGGAGCACAGCCATAACCAGACTTGGTGGAAAGTGGAGGGAGGTTCACTGTGCCAAGATGCACTGCATCCCTTTTCAGTTTCCTGGGTGGTGTCCATAGTTACCTTCGTCACTCTATAATTTCCCTTTTAGTAGCCCTTTAGTTTGAACCTATGAGATTTTTCCATCTGTCTATTCTTTGACATGGTGATTGAATTTAGATTTTTGTTGCCTTGTTGTAGGATTTGTCACTGCTATTGGGACTTAATCCGAGAAATCAGTTACTATGGCTACCTTCTATGTTGCCAAGGGTAATTCTTAGGGTAGTAGTAGGACTACCCCAGCATGCAATACAGGGGATATGAAATTGATGAACAAAAACCTTTAATGTAATTATTAGGCTGGACTTTAACTCAATTCAATAAATATTTACTAAGGATTTTTATGTGTGTGGCATTTCACAAAGTGCAAGGCTTATAAAGAAGAAAACAATATAGTCACTTCCTTCAAGGAACTAACTTTTCTATTGCAATAGGGGATTAAAAAATTCTAATAAGCATAATGATTCAATTCATAATAAAGGTCAAGTAGAGTATCCTGAAAGATTAAAGGAGGGAAAATTCTCTTTTAGCTGAGAATAAAGAATGATTTCAACAGCCATGAAAGTGCTGTTGGAGAGTCCCTATGAGACATAAAAGATGGGAGCTACAAAAATACCATAAAGGGAAGGACATGTGACAAGAAATACTATGAAGCAATACTTTAAATTTAGGATGAAGCAAGCTTGTTGAAAAGCATCAGTGAAGGACCAAGGAGTGAACAGAAAAGTAGGAGATCTGATGGGTACCTTATAATGGAAGTCAGAGGAAGAAATGACCACTGTTATTTAATTGTGTTAAATATTCCAGAAAAGGGATAAGTATTTATTAGGTATTGCTACTGATCAATAAGTATTATTACTGAAAAATATTGCTACTAGTAAGAAGTAATTTAATCATTGATGACTTTGTAGAGTACATTTTCATTAGAGGCCCAGAAGACAGTTAAAGGGAATTGAGGAGTGACTGGGTATAAAAGAAGTGAAGCATAAATTGTAGAATAGAAGTTTAGTAATGGGGGGAGTTATGTATGTGTGTGAGAGAGAGAGAGAAAAAGAAAGGGAGAGAGATTATATAATAGGATAGTGGCTAAAAGTAGGTTTTTAAAAAAATTAAGAATAGTGGAGAGGATCTGGTCATGTTTTTAGACACAAAGAAATGTGTCAGAACTGATCAATATGTGATCTTAGGATCTTTTACAATTATGTGTTAAAAAAAGCTACCAGTTATGCTTCATGATAACTACAAAGGAATACTAAAGCATAACATTTAAGCATTAATTTGTATTTAATTTAAAATCACAATTAATAGTAATTAATAATAATCACTACATATATTACATTTATAAAAATTTAGAAACAAAATATAAAAAAGTAATAATAAATAAAAAGTAATTTAAAATAGTTTTTTTGAAAAAATCTCAAGAACTTTTATATGTGGTGCATACTGTAATTATTAACCAGTGTTGGATATTTGTATAATTGTTAATTTTAATGAAATTCACTGAAATCGATAATTGCTCTCTATGGCAAGACTGTAGAGCTCAACCTCAGGATTTATAATCTCATGCTCTCTGTTTCCATTTCTCTCTGAACAAAGATCCAGTTGGTTTATTCTATTAAGTTTTTGCAATCTACAAGTCCATGTTTTGTCTTACCTTTCCTTCATATTGATTTGCCTAACACTTCTTCATATGATTAATTTCTCTTAGTACACATGCTATCCCTGACCTTTTAAAGAATTTTCATTTGTAATGTAAATTATGTAAGAAGATTCTGAATAGAAGATTCTGAACAACAAGGGCTAGTAATTTTTATGGATCAGTCATGGACTAGGATTCTGATATATATGATATATATGCATACATATATATATATATATATATATATATATATATATATATATATATATATATATATACCAGTGTAGACAGGGTTATAAAATAAATTATTTTTTGGAAAAATATATATTAAAAGAGTAGCAATATGTGATTGAAATAAATCTGGAAAGCTAACAAAACAGTTCACTAACATATTTCCTATCTCTTCTCCTTCCTCACTTCCCATAACACTGGCAACTTCAGTTTGGGTCAAAGAAAGGGGATGAATTAAGGTTGAGGCAGGCCAGAAAGTAGCTCACTCGACAAGTACTATCAGTGCTTTATAAATTTCAATCTTTTGGGTGAAAGCCCATTACCTAATGCTAGGGTTGGGTGTTTTTTTTTCCCCATTTAGAATGGAGTCTAAATGGGAAAAGACTCTATTAAAATGAAGCTAAAATTTTTTTTCAATCATTGTATGAAGTCTCAAAGTCCTTAGAAAATCAAAACAAGCAAAACATATTGATTTCTTTGTATATTTCATTTAGAACCCATACTCCATGGCAGATGTAACTAGTGTGAAGCAACTCAAGCTTTCCTCAAGGATATGACATTTATAGGACAAAAAAGGAACAGCTAGTGGATAGAGCCCCAGACCTGGAGATGGGAGGTTTGGGGTTCAAACCTCAGACACTTCCTAGATGTGTGATTCTGGGCAAGTCACTTAACCCCCATTGCCTAGCCCTTAATACTCTTTTGCCTTGGGACCAATGCTTAGTATCAATTCAAAGTGGAAGATAATATTAAAAAAAAACAATTTATAGGATTTGGATTATAGGATTGACAGTATTTGGCCAGTAAGTTCCTTCCTGTACTGGCCCATTTTAGTTCTGTCTCCCATCAGTGACCTTCTGGTGAGCTGGGATTCCTCCCAATAGATGCCATTCATTGATAGCATCCTAGTGTCTCTGATTGCTTAGTGCAGTGAGTTGGTATCCAGGATGGTCTTTTGCTTATTGTTGTTCAGTTGTTCCAGTCATATCCAACTCTGTGATCTATTTGGATTTTCTTGGCAAAGATACTGGAGGGGTTTGCCATTTCCTTCTTCAGCTCATTTTACAGATGAACAAACTGAGGCAAACAGGAACCTGCCCATGTTCACACAGCTGGTAAATGTCTGAGGCCAAATTTGCACTCAGGAAGATTAAGTCTACCTAACTCCAGGCTCTGCACTACATCCATGCCGAAAACTGCTCTATCCAGTGTTCCACCTAGCTTAGCTGCCCTTTCTTCCCCTACAGGATCTTTATGCTGAGGACTAAGATATTTTCCTTGGGCTTCACTCAACACCAACTAAATTTGTCTTAATACTGTGATTTGAGGATACCATTGCTTCTGCATGCCCCAGTTGTGCTCTGGGATGTGTGCTCCAGGAGGTAGAATGATTATAGCTCTGATCATAATCTAAATCTTAGAGATAGGAAATTCCTCATGAGAACTAGCTACCATATGGTAAGGGCTGGATTTCTCAATACCACAAACTACTTTAACTCTTCCATTCCTGCAGATGGAGAGGCTATTTTTAAACTGGTCCAATCAATACCAAGTAGATTTCCAATTCAAATACTAAAGCCTAAAATAGAAATGCGTGACTATTTGGATGCACATTTCTTACCTCAGGAAGTGAAAAGAATTAAAAGAGCTTACAGTAATTGATCCAACCAGTCAATTTGTCTTAGCTCAGTCATCCTTTCATTGATAAGCTTCTTCTATACAGCACTACAGGAAAGATCAAAGGGAGATGCTTCCAGATTGCCTCAGACTAACAAACCTGTATCTGTGCTGTTTCCGAACTAGAAAACATCCCATTTAATCTGTCCATCTGCCCCATGAATCTGGAACCAGGTCAAAAAATAGCTCATAATTGGTGAAAGTGAATATCAACTCAGAACTCTCCCAGAAATGACTAATCATATTTTACTTGACATGGAAATGCTCAGAACTATTTGACTCGTTGTTTTCATTGCCCACTTTAAAAATTAGTAATAAATGCAATTTCGATACTGTAAGTAAAATAATGCAGTATTTCATTTTCTCAGGAAAACCTTCCCTGTCCCTCCTTAAAGCTAGTGACTTTTCCCTGTTGATTCTCTTTAATTTGTCCTGCATATATATATTGTTTACATATAGCCATTTGCCTAATATTTCCCCATTATATAGTGTTCCTTGACAGTAGGGTTTTTTCTACTTTATATCTCTAACAGCACAGTGTCTAAACTTCACAAATTATTATTGACTGACTGACAGTGATATGTGGATTGATATGTTGATCTGGTTTCTTTTGTGAAACCAGCTTTGAAATGTCACCCTTTACTTCTTTTATTGGATATTCAATTTCACTGGTGTAGGGAACTCTAGCAATTTATATTCTAAAACTAATAGCGATAATAACAGTAGTAGTTAGCATTTATATAGTGCTTTAAGGTTTGCAAAGTGCTTGATGTACATTATTGTACTTGTTAATAGACTTTGGTCCAAAGCTCTAAAATACTAAAAATAACATTTGTGTAGAGCTTCAAGGTTCATAAAACAGTAAGAAATGCAAACCTTCTGTTTCTCACAATCACTCTGTACGATAGATGCTATTATTTATTTTTAAACTCTTCCCTTCTGTTTTAGAATTAATATTAAGTATTGGCTCTAAGGCAGAAGAGCAGTAAGTATTAGATAATTGGGGTTAAGTGATTTGCCCAGGGCCACATTGCTAGGAAGTATTTGAAGCCAATTTGAACCCAGGACCTCCTGAATCCAGACCTGGTTCTGTATCCACTGAGCCACCTACCTGTCCGCAGTAAGACTAATTTGAGAGGCAGCATGAGTAGCCAAGCAGCTAAAGGAATGGTCTTGGAATTAGAAGGACCTAGGTTCAAGTTCTATCTAAGACATAATCTGGTTATGTCACAGTGGGCGAGTTTCCTGTACTACCTAACTGCCCCGATAGATTTCATTATTATCACTTTTTAGTATTATTCATTATTCTATATTCTTTATTCATTATTCCCTATTTATTATTATCCAATTTTATAGATGAAGAAATGGAAGCTGAGAGTTCAGTGATCAAGGGTCCAACAACCAGTAAGTATATGAGGGAGGATTTGAACTCAGGTCTTCTTGATTCCATGTGCACCATTTAAATGACAGTTTATAACCAAAGTCGTACATCTAGTAAGTATCTGAGGAAAATTTGGAACTCAAACTCCACTTGACTGGGTTTTATCCATTATACTACTTAGCTGTCTTTAAACTCTGACCTCATTTCTAAAGTGTTTTAATTGACACATTAAGTAATTGCCTAATTTAAATCTTTTTTTTTTCTATACTTGCATTCCATGTGAACAATGGGGGATAGGTACTCATGGAACACATTCATTAAGCGCTGACAAAAATAATGATTTGAAAATTAATTCCATTTCAATAATCTTATTGTTGATCTGTCAACTCTAAAAAATTAACTAACAGAGCAATGGTGGGTGGTTAAATGGATACACCCTCCAAAATGTTAAGTGTTACCCCAAATTAACCTGCTTTTTTCTTAGGAAGACTCTTGAGTAAACTGTAGTCTGCTAGGGAATATGGAGGATGCCCAAATCCCATGAAATTGAAAGTGCTTGTTGCAAGAGCCTAGCTTAGTATTGGAGTCATTGTTTAGTTTAGAAAGTGTGTGCAATTTAGAGGATGTGCTCGCCATGCTAGGTGGCTAGCTGCTGACTCCTGCAGAAAAAGCTGATTATCACTGATACTCAATTCATTGTACTATGAAGTAAGTTTATCTTTCTCCCACTCCTTTTGGGGGTGACTTTTAGTCCCTTCCCCCCTTCAGTCACATGGTGCTTTCAAACTATTATCCTTACTTCTTGAGAATCATCCTGCTCTTTGGACCTCCATCACTTGTCCATCCTCCTGACAGCTAGGTGACATGGTGGATTGAGCACTGGATCTGGCATTAGGAAAACTTTTGTTTAAATCTGGCCTCAGCCACTTCCTAGCTGGGTGACCCTAGGCAAATATCTTAACCTCTGTATGCCTCAGTTTCCTTAACTGAAAAATGGGGAAAAATAATAGCACCTACATCCTACTATTGTTGTGAGGATCAAAGGAGCTAATATCTGTAAAGGATAACCTTAGCACAGTTCCTGGCACATAGTAAGTGCTCAGTATATGCTTGTTCCCTTCCTCCGTCCTTTCAAATGTCCTTATCGTTAGATTTGAGGCAGTCCTGTTTTCCAATATGATCATTAGCTAGAGAATTCATCTAACCTAGTATGACAAAAGACATTAATGTGTGTAAGGGAGAAAACTTTGGCAGAAATCAGCTGCAAAGAGAAAGCACGGGGGAAGAGTAAAGGAAAAAACTCAAGATTCCAGTAAAAGAACAGAAGCTGAGAGAACTCAAAACTGCCAGCTCACCTCACTTCTCCAGCTGAGAGCCTGAGAAGAGGATCTCTGAGGCTGGGAGTCCCTCTGGATATCAACTGCTTCCCAATGAACCTCTGAAATCTCTCATTTAGCTTGAGACATTATAGACTGGGACTTTGAAGAAAGCTCTCTACTGAGAAACTCCTCTCCAAAGATTATTCTCTATCTCTCTCCCCAACTTGTCCTGAACTCCTTACTCTAACTAGATTAGCTCAGGAGTAGGGACCAAGTCAGCTGCTGACTAGAAGAGGGGTCAAGGCCAAAAGCCTGGATCCCAGAGATTTGGGGAGGTCAGTCTGCCAATCAATAGGGATTCCTGCTACCCACTTTCCTCACCTAATACTTTCATCTCTCCATTCCCTGGGGGATCCAAAATAAAGTGTTACTACTTATATCAGGTCTGCCTAGTTCCTGACACAAAGAAATGCAGCTGAAGATTTTGGGAGAACCATACTTCTCCCCAAAAAGGAGGGTTAACTCAGGATCCTAAGGATCCAAATAACTAGATCCAAAGGAATAATCCTCTCCTTTAGGCAGAGGAGTAACTCTAGGTTTTTTTTTGGGGGGGGGGGAGAAATGGCAGTTGGTGTACTTAAAGGACCCAGAGACAAGAAGGTCCATCTGGTCTCTCAACTATAGCTGAGGCCAAGAAGGGAAGCTGTGTGGTATTTCACTAAAGCTCTTGCCTCTAGTTTTTAACCTCTACCTCCCAGAACCACTCTTTAAGGAGACATACGTGCCCTTCAGGGAGACAAAGCCTGGTTACCTTCCCTGGGTTACCTACCAACCCCCAATCCCTCTCCTCTCTCCATTCTCTCAACTCTTTCTCTCCCTCTCTCCAGTTCCCTGGTGTTTGTGTGTGTGATCCTCTTATAGGCCATATATTTCATGTGCTAATGGAAGATAGGTTCCACACATTCCCAGATAATATAATATTTTAACAATGACTATCCAACACTCTTTGGCTCTGTCTTTTTTATCTAATTGGGAGTAAGTTTAGAGTTAACCAGTGAAAAGGAAGTGACTTTCAAAGCACCTCAGAGTAATTGTACTATTCAAGTGTCTGCTTTATCTCTCTTGGTATTTGGGGTTTCTACTGCCATGACTGAATAAAATTAGACATTGATTAGTGTTTGACTTTTTAAGAGAAATACCAGAATAATACAGACCTCCAGCTATTGTGAAAAGTAGTAAATGTTTGGAACTATCTTTTTCATTTGAAGACATTGCCTTGATGAAATTACTTCTTATGTATTCAAAAATCTGTGAAAAGGGTAGAAGGCAATCAGAATCCATATTCACATACTTCTTATTTGGTATATTTGGTATATTATATTTGGTATAAGTGTTTGAGTCAATCTACTCTGATGGATTTAGGACTTAATCTGTGAAGGCACTAAATTAATAGAAATTATTACCTTACTACATCTTTTTATCTTCTTGTCTTTTCCCTTCTCATCACCTGCTATTAGAATTCCTACTTTCCATCAAGCTCAGCTCAGGTGCTACCTCTAATATGAAGTTTTCTCTGATCTTCCAGGATTTAGTGTTCTCTGTCTTCTCAAATTATTTTCAATTTAATCATCTATGTTTTTGTTCTGCCCTCTTCTCTAGGACAATTGAGACCCTTTGAGGGGGAGGGATCCTAGTATATTATCTAGCATATAGGAAGCCCTTACCAAATGGTTGTTAAATTGAATTAATAAATCTTTTGAGGATTTACTTTGTGTTCTGGTGTCTCCTTCCTTTCTTTTACTCTCTCATGAATATCTGTGAACCATTTGGATCATATGTGTGTTCTGTCTTTCTCAATACATGAACAAGATGCTTTGTTTTTCAATAACACATTTCTAATGTATTCGAGGGGTTATGTCACACTAATGATGCCTTTAATGCCATTTTTCATTCTTAATAATGCACTGTGGCTTACTTATGTCCTTGGTTTTTCCTTCAAACATCAGAGTTTATTAAATAGTAATATGGTAGGACTTATACTTCAGGAATATTGCTTTGGTAGCAGTTAAAGGATGTATTGGAGTAGCCAGGGACTTGAGGTAGGGAGAGAAGTTGAGAAACTATTCTCATATACCAAGGGAGAGGTAATGAAGGCTTGAACTTAGGTAGTCAATAAATTTATGGAGAGAAAGGAATGAATACAAAATATTTTGTGAATGTAGAACTAATAAGATTTGGCAATTTATTAGATATGAGGGATGGGAAAGAAAAAATGTGTTTGGGGCTTGCTGTCATCAATATAATAATATAGCAATAGGAGCATTTGGAACACTTTGTTATCTTCTTTTTTGATTGTACAGGACAGCTTCTATGACCTGGAAAATAACTGAAGCTAACATTTGTTTCCTGTTTTTTTGCCTTTCATTATTCCAATCTTTCATACAAGTTTGCCTCTATGCCGTATGTAAATATAAAAGTGATTTTTGATTCTTTAAGACTATCCCAGAGGAATTCTAGCAAGCCCTACCAAGCTGAAGAAATGTTGAGTATTGTCCTTTCTGTGTAGTATAGATCTTTTAGGAGTATATTATTGACCTGATTGTTATCGGTTAAATATCACATCTTAAGAATTTTGGTTGTTACTGAGTCATTGAGTCGTGTCTGATTCTTCTTGATCCTATTTGAGGTGTTCTTGGCAAAGATACTGAAGTAGTTTGCTATCTCTTTCTGTAGCTCATTTTACAGATGAAGAAACTAAGCCAAACAGGATTAAATGACTTGTCTATGGTCACACAACTAGTGTATGAGTACAGATTTGAACTCAGGTCTTCCTGACACGAGAGCTAGAACTCTATACACTCTACCCCCTAGAAGCCCACCTTAAGAATACAATAATTAAATTTATGTTTATATATGGTCCAAGAACTGTGTGCTTCTAAACACCCCCTGCCACATTTCTCATCACTCACCAATGTCACTATGAAAGCAAAAAGAAACTATATACGACTGTGTCTATTCTGTATTTTTATCTATTTCATGGGTAAATGTATCTAAAATATTTCTCATCTCCTATGAGTTGGCCATCATCCTGGTGATGAGTCCTTCTGCCTTTCTATATTTAGCAATCCCATTCTTATTTACATATACAGTTTATCACTTGGATTATACACAATCACAGTGATATAGCAGTAAAAAAAGAGAGTGGCCTATTAACAACCATACAGCTCTTAAACCATTAATTTAAATGTTGGTCCTCTTACTGTTTGACTTTTTTGTTTTATTTTTAATTTATATTTTTCAGTATTATATGTAGATACAATTTTAATAATAGTTTTCTGGCATTTGGTGATCCATGTTCTTCTCCCCTGCCACAAGAGGCAGGTAATATAGATTGTACAATGTGCTATCATGCTATGCATATTTCCATGTTTATCATGTTGTGAAAGAAGGCACATATCACTTTGTATTAATCTTTACAACTCAAACAAGAGAAAAACTCACGGAGGAAATAAAGTCAAGAATGGTATGCTTCAGTCTGCACTGGGACTCTCAATTCCCTGTATGGTGGTAGATGGCCTTTTTTTTTGTCATGCTTATCTTCAGTTTTTCCTGAATCCTTGCATTGCTGATGATAATTAAGTCATTCCCAGTTGATCATTTCACACTATTGTTATTACGGGTGTACAACATACTCCTAGTTTTGCTCACTCCAGTTTGTGTCACTTCAAGTCTTTCCAGATTTTTTTGTGATCATCTTGTTTGTCATTTCTTATGGCACAATAGTATCCCTTTACAAATTATACCACAACTTGTTCAGCCATTCCCCAAGTGATGGACATCCCTTCAGTTTCCGATTATTTGCCGTCACAAGAAATTGCTATAAATATTTTCATACAGGTAGGTCTTTTTCCTCTGTTGTTAATCTCTTTGGGGTCCAGACCTAGCAATGGTACTTCTGGGTCAAAAGGTATGCAGTTTCATTTGGGCAGGGCTTCAAAATGCTCTCTAGAATGGTTGTATCACTTCACAGCTCCACCAGCTGTGTTTCATGTATAATATTTATCTGATACTCAAGTCAATGATGCACTTCTAAAGGAATTAAGTCACATCTTCATTGAAATTCTTGCTGTAAATAAAACCAGAAGACATAAAGAAGTTGTAGTTAGATGGAAAGATGATTGACAGGTTTGCAAAATTAGTTTCAGTTTCTACCCAAAGGCAATGAGAAATATAATTTTATTGAGTTCTTGAGCATCTTGCCCCACGGTGCTGACAATGAGCTTAAACAAACAGAACACCACAAAAATAATTACAGCTTATGTATCAACAATTGATGCAGATGATGAAATGGAGAAATTCTGTTAAGAGCCTGACAAGCTTCTCTAAATTAAGTCAATATATACCTTGGCAACTCTATAATTTCATAAAGCAAGGGAAGATGGCAAAAATACACCCAAACATATAGTTTGAGATTAAGAAATAAAAAAGACACAGGTAGACTACCCAGAAGTTCATGATTGTGCAGGTTTATTTCTTAAGGTGAAGAAGGAAAAAGGAAAAGAAGCTATACATTCTATAATATTTATAGCAGCTCTTTTTGTGGCACAAAAGAAGTGAAAACTAAAGGGAGTCTATCAGTTGGAGAATGACTGAATAAGCTGTGGAATATGAATATAATAGAATACTATTATTCCAAAAGAAATGTCAAACAAAATGATTACCAAAACCCTGGAAATACTTATATGAAGTGTTACAAAGTGAAGAAAGCAGAACCAGAGTGTTGGATAATAAGAACCATAAAGTGTATTAACTGTGAATGCTATAACTATTGTCAGCAAGGCAAGATCCAGGACAGCTCCAGGGGACTCATTACAAAAAAAGTGTGGAAACAAAATGCATATCAAAACATGTCATTTTCAGTTGATTTCCTCTATGAATTTCTCTCAAACGTAAGGAATACATGTCTTGTTTCACAATATTACAAACATGGAAATCAGTATTACATGACTACATTTACAATGTATATCATATTACCTTCCTTCTTAGGATGGAGGGAAATGTGGAAGAAAGGGGGGGAAAGAATGAGACATAGATTTTTGGTCATAACTCTGGATCTTGAGTCAGAAAACCTGAGTGCAAATCTTGATTCTTTCTGGTACTTCCTGTGCAACCTTGGGCCTCACCTCCTTCAGTTGTCCTTATCATTCTCCTTTGAAATACTGAAGGTTGGATTATGTAAACTTTTAGGTTCTTTCCACCTCTAAATCTAGCATCATAAGATCCCATTAAAATGGAATGATTGCATTTGTGTGATACCATGGCAGAACTTGACCTACTGTGTGAGGATAGGCATTCATGCTATCAAATAGACCTCTACACACAGAAAATCTAAACTAGTAGAAGAGTCACAAGGTTAGATCTATGTGAATAGAGGACTAGGGTAAAAGGAATATGTGCAATGTGCTTCCTTCTGCACATATTGCTTTTCCCCTGCCTTGTGGTTCTTTCTCTTTCCCTTTTTATTCAATATTTTTTCTCTGTTTTTATTACTTAAATAATTTATGAAATATATTCACTAAAGTTTGTACTTGCCTATACCAGAATGACCTATGAAAATAACTGTCACATTACCAAGGGGAAAAAAAAGCTTGAAAGAGACATTATTTGCCTATATTTTTGTTTATTCTAATGCAATATCATGCAACTTTTCTTGAGTTGGTGTTGCTGTTTTTCCTCTCATCCATACAACTTTTTATTTGTTTCTTGAGCAACAGCTTTGAAAATCACAGGGCTACTATAAAGTGACAGGATGCTAATTTATTTTAAAAAATGAGAGATTTTTGAATGCAGAAATTCCACTCATTTTATTTTGGTTTCATCATAGGAATTTCAAAGAACAAAAGCTGAAACTTTATCCAGGTCTCATTACATAACCCAAAGAACTGCAAATATTTGAGAGATGAAGAAGAAAATTAAGTCATACTTTGATTTCCTAGGGCATCTTGGCCTCTTTAATGAGGACCTCTGGAATAGTGCCAGAAAGGGAATGATCCTTGATGACAAATGTTATATTACCAGATATTAAATAGAATATAATTGAAAATCTGTAATCTAAAATGGAGATTTTCAGAAATAATTTCCTATCTGTTAATGAAAAATGCAAATGTCATAGGAAATCATTAATAAGGGAGACATAAATATATGATATATATGAATATGATTATTAGTGTCAGAATCATTCTGCTGCCATTGACTTAATATTCAATTAGTTTTGCTCTACTTACATGACAATAGTTGACAGAAGACTTAGAAGAGATGAAAAATCAGAAAGTACCTAATTTGGAAATCTCATACTGTTGGTTTTATTGTGACCATTAAGATTTTTAGGGGAATTTTGCCACGCTGTAGAGAGATAGATACATTTATTTCCTAAACTTCTCCCTCTGACTGGAAGAAAGGGAAACCTTCATCAGTTTCTCTTTATTCTAATTATATTCAATTCCCCTTTTGTTTCCATGAACTCATTAGAAACAGAAGAGTAAAATGATATTAGACAAAAATTTTAATATTTTAATAATAAATTTTAGTTATTTCTCCTGCTGCTGATTAATTTCCATGGAGTTATAGGGTTGACTGCAACTTGACTGATTAGATGGATAAATGATAAATTTGTCCATTCATTCATAATTTCTCTCTCTCTCTCTGTCTCTCTGTCTCTGTCTCTGTCTCTCCCTCTCTCTCTCTCTCTCTCTCTTTCTCTTTCACTTTCTCTCTCTATCTTCCTTCTCCCCAATTTCCTCTCACTTCTTCTCTTCCATTATTACTCTTATGAAAAATTAGAAATAATATAGCTGGATAAAGTAAGTAGAAATGTCCATGAAAAGAAATGGACTTTCTCCTAGACTAGGTAAACCTAAACTTCCAAAAGTCATTCAGACTATAGTTGCCCCAGGCCTAACTTGGCCTATGACCTACTTTAGGTCTGAAGCCCCCAGCCAAAATAATGGCTTCTTCTAGATCAGAACACTCTTGGAAATAAATTTGTCTGGATAACCTTCCAAATACTTAAGCTGTTTCCCAAAAGAAAAGTAAATTAGACATGAATTAAATGGTAAGCCATTAGCCACAAATAAGCTAGGGATACAGAATCTAACAGTTATAAGACATAGGATCATGGATGGCATTTAGAGTTGGATAGAATCTTAAGACTTTTTTTATGCTCATCTTTTTCATCTCCACTCATTTGCCAGACAGGGAAATTAAAGCCAAAAGATGTTAAATTACTTGGCCAAAGAAAAACATTGGTAGAGCTAGAATTCAAACCTTTGTCCTCTATCTTCAAATCAAGGTGCCTTCCTACTACATAATAGCAATTTCATGGAATTAGTAGCTGTAGAAATTCCCTGCAAGCTGACAGTATTATATTGTTCTGTTAAGATTTCTGGACTTGGATTTAAGTTCCTGCTCTGAGGCTTAGTTGATGTTGGCTTCCAGTCAATATTCTTAACCTTACTCATTCCCAATTTCTTATCTGTTCAATGCTGGTACCATTTAGGCCACAGAGATATGATGAGTGTAACAGGAATACGTAAATGTGAGCTCTTATTCTACCATTTATGGGCAGGCAGTGATAGCTTGACTTAGATTGAGGTCAAAAGGCAGCATGACACAAACTATTCTCTGACCCCATTCACTGACCAGAGGGGAGGTCAGGAGGGAGTGGATATCAGCAGGTGGCAAACTGGTTGTTTTGGTCATAGTCAAATTCAAGGCCAAAATGCCCAAAGTGGTAATTATTTTGATAAAGCGGCTAATGACTCTCCTTTCCCAATTATGTAACCTGTGTAAACATTTTTAATTTTATTCAGAGGCAGTTATGAGTCAAGAGGAGACGGAAATTTTGTAAGAAAGGAAAATCTCTTAGGGAAAATTCTGAACTTATTAGGTTCAATATAAAAAATATAAATTTATGGGGCTCTGGATATCTCCCTGCTTGTCATATGTAGAGTGAGTTTCTCTTATGTTAAGGGAATAAAAAGCTACAACCATTATGAAGAGATGAACTATAATCCAGTCAAGGAGATGATTACCCAGATGTAATGAAAAGAGGGAGAATCTCTGCTGAATCTGGACTAAAGTCTGCCAAGTCCAAGGGTAGCTTCTGCAGAATGAACAAACTGATGAAAAGAAATTATTAAACATTTATTATCTGTCAGTTGCATCACTGAACTGTGGAAATGCAAATACAAAAATCAAGACAGTCTCTGCCTTTAGGGAGCTTATATTCTTTCAAATTCTTTTTAAAATTTCAATACATTTTTATTAATATCTTTTTTATATTACCAAAAATGTTCAAAGTATACTTCTTTTCACTTCCCAGAAAGCCACTTATATAAGAAAGAGGATGGTTAAAGGTAAAAAAAGAAAAAGAAAAAAATATCATAACTAATCAATACAATCCAAAAATATGAAAACATACTCATAATTTTGAACCTTCCATCTTTGCATAATGGAGGGGCAGAAGTCTCTTCTTTGGAGCCAAAATTCTTTATAATTTTGCATCACTCACTTTTGATTTTTTCTTTTGTTCTTTTGATATTGTTGTGGTTACTCTGTACTTTGTGTTGTTGGCTTCTAGTGGGTTGTACAATATTATCACCTGATACCTATAATCCTTTATTTTTAATTATTTTTCTGAATTTAGCAAATCTCAAAAGAGAAAAAATTCCATTCAAAATAGCACAGGAAAAGGTGTTTATATGGGTAAAACCATAAATCTTCATTATGTAGAGCTTACTTTAAAAAATATATAAGAAATGCATATTACATTCAAAGCTTTTTTATTTATAATTTCCTTTGAAATTCCTTCTGTCTTTTTAAAGGTGACTGCAATGACTGTCTTTTGTTTTATTCTTATTTTTAAAAATTATACTAACACTTGCTTTCCTATACTTATAAAATGGAAAAATAAAATCCTTGAAAGAAATAGTCAGGAAAAACAAATCCACACATTTGCCATGTCCATAAATCTGTGTTTTATTCTGCCTATTGAGTCTATTACTTGGTCTATCACTTGTCAATCAAGAGGTGGGTAACGTACTTCATAATAAGGTTTCAATAGTCATATCTGGTCTTTGAACTGATTATAATTCTTAAACCTTTCCAAACAGTTTTTCTTTGTTTAATGGTACTTGATCTTTTCTCTTTGATTCTGTATCAGTTTATCTAAGACTTCTTATGCATCCTTGAATTTATCTTTTTCATTATTTCTTTTAGTGCAATATTACATTCATATAGTCATAGTTTGTTCAGCCATTCACTGAGTGATTCTCACCCCCTTAATTTCCAGTACTGTCCTGTAATAAAAAATGATCTTATAAGAATTTGAGATCTTTTTCTTATTTCTTTGATCTCTGAGGATATAGATTGAGTAAAGCAGAAAGTGGTTATTGAAGCCTGAGAGCCTATCAATGGTTTTTTTTGCCAATCTGCCAATGGGCAAATTAAATTTCAAGTTATAGCATTTGAAATCCTAGGGGGGAAGTTGGGGAAAGTCAGTCATTCAGTCAGCATTTATTAAGAGGCTTCTATATGACAGGGAGTGGGCTAAGTGCTCGAGATACAAAAGAAGGCAAAAGGCAGACTGCTCAGAATGTACATCAATGGAATAAAGGAACTGGTTTAAATCCTGCATCTACTATTGATGACCTGAATGAATTCAAACATATCATTCAACTTTCTGAACTTCAACTTCTTCATCTATGAAGTAAGAGTTAAACAGATGATATAAAATATATTAACATAACATGAAATGGAGAAAATTTATCAGTATAATTATTGAAAGTGCTATAAATTTTTATTAAAATCCTAGCAAAAGACAACAATAATATTATTAATTTAAGGTCTAAATCAATTATCCTGTCAACAGTATTATCCGAAAAAAATTTGCTTGTGTAATTCCTTTTCCTTCAAACAAAATAGTTGCTAGTAGAGTGGGAATGATGTGTCTAAAAGCAACATATGTGGATAAAGTTCACATAAGTAAACATTATTATTTCCTCAGCAAAAAGGTACTTGAAGAGAGAAAACAGTGCATTGAAATGAATTAAATAATAAACCAAAAACAACCCAAAGGAATTTGGTTGTTTGAAATATTTATTTAGGAAAAGTACGTTAAGGGGAAATGAGTAAATAATTTTGTTTTGTTCCACAATATGGATAAATAATAATGACCCCAGCATTGGGGTTACATGCTAAATATACCTAATATTGGACACATTTATGCTCTTTCTAAGCCTAAAACAATGTAGTCATATTTATGTGACCTAGAGCAAGTCCTTTCATCTCTCTAGACCTGAACTACCCCATCATTGGGGGGATTTGGGGAGGGAATAAGCATCAATCTTGCATCAGCAATATTACAGGTACCATGCTAAATATCTTATAAATATTATCTCATTTGATCCTCAGAACAACCCTTTGAGGTAGTTAATGAATGGTATTAGCATCAATTTACAGTTAGAATTCTTTTACTTTAAAAAAATTTCAATTACATGGAAAATTATTTTTGACAATATTTCAAACATTTTTATGATTCAGATTCTCTCTTACCCTCTTTTTCCTCCCTCCCACCCACTCTCACCAAACCCAGGCAGTAAAATAATCTAATATAAATTATACCTATGCTTCCATACAGTACATATTTCCATACTGCTCGCATTGTGAGAGAAGACTAGTTTGAAAACTGAGGCAAAATAAAGGTTAAATGACTTGCATAGATAATGTGTCTGAGGTTACTTTTGAACTCAGTCTTCCTAACTTCAGGTCCAATATTCTTTCCACTGTGTCACCTGGCTGCTCTTCTGTAAGATGAACTTATTGTCTAGATCAAATGTAGGTCAGTGTGTCAGCAAGCAGTTATTAAGTATTTACTTTTGCCAGGTTCAGTGCTAAGTGCTAGGGTTACAAAGAAAGTATAAATATTTTTTAAAGTCCCTGCCCTCAAGAAGCATGCAGTCCAAGGGGAAGATAAACTATAAACAGCTAAATGCCTATAAGAGATATAGAGAGTAGATAGTAGGTAGTCTGAGAAGGGAAGGCATTAGTATCTGAGGGCACCTGGGAAGATCTCTTGAAGGATGATTCTTGAAGGCAGACAGAGAAACTAAAAGGTAGAGGCAAGGAGAAAGGGTGTTCCTGGAGTGGTTGTCAATGGAAATCCATATCCACGTAGATGGTGGATAGAACACCATATTAAGGGAGCTACACATAGGGCACTATAGCACGGTTGTAGAGAATGTGGAGGGCAATGAGGTATAAGAAGACTAGAAATGGAGAAGGCAGGTTCTGAAGAGCTTTTAATGTCAAATAGTAGTCTTCCTATTTGGAACTCCTTGACAGGAGCTCATGACATGGATTAGAAAAGTTACTTTGGTCTCTGAGTAGAGTGGAGTGGAGAGACACTCGAGGAAGAGAGACTAGTTAAAAGGATGTTTTTTTTTTCCTCCAAGAAACCAGGCTGGAGGTGATGAGGGCCTGAACTACAGTTGTGGCTGTCATGAGTTGAAATAAATAAATATGTACAAAAGATGTTGTGAAAGTAGGTGATGTGGGTGAGCCAAGGATAACAACAAAGTTGAGGCTTGGTTAACTGGAGAGATGGTAATGTCCTCCTGTGATAGGGGAGTTTGGAAGAGGGAAGTTTTAGTGGGACAAGTAACGAATTCTGTTCTTTGGGCATATTGAGTTTGAGGTACCAGTCTAACTAGTCAGTGAGGATATAAGAGATCTATGACTAAATTACACGATACTATGATTGTACAAGGTAATATCCACATACCTAATTATAAGGCTAGATTTTTCATTCTTCCTCATTCTTTAGAATTAAATTTCCTTTCTTTTGGCTTCTCTCCTTTCCTGCTTCCCTCCCTTCAACAAACTTCTGTGCAGGTCTAATACAGTGAAAGCACTTAGACTTGTAAAAGATAGAGGGTAAGTTTTAGCTTTCTTTGCTTTGATATTAACATTTAACTGAGAAAACATTAGAAAATTGATTTTTTTCTAATTCATATACATATCTACTTGGAAATATAGTTTTCTTTTTCCTCATCTAGAAAATATTAACATTCTTAGAGAATAAAGACCTACTTAGATGACCTTAGGGTTTTGTTCAAGCTTTGAAAAAGAAGGCTAAGCTAAGTCTTACTTAACTGACCCATCTCTGCATATCTACCGTAGGGTTAGTCTTCATGAAAGGAAAACTATTTTACATATGTACAAAAACATGGAAATACTGAATTCCTTGAATAATTATTTTAATGGCAAAAATGGGCTTGGCCTCTGGAAAGTTAGACTTCATACCAATGAAAGAAGACAGGCTCACAGGGATCAAGTATTTATCAGCAGAAATTTAGACACCCAACTATATCTCCACATCACCATATATTTAATAATTTATCTTATCTTTTTTAGCTTTTTTAAACATTACCCTCATTTGTGAATGTATTTTTCCTCCCTCTCCAAACAAATGAATGAATCATCCCTTGTAAACAGAAAGAGAAAAGAACAGTTGGACAAAAGTCAATCAACACATCAATAATAAATGCAGTATTACTCATTCCTTGTTCCCTACCTCTGTAAAAAAGGGAGAAGATGCATTTAGGGTTATTTTGCCTTGAATATTTAAATTATATGGCATTCCACTTCATTTTTTCCCTTTCTACTTATATTATTGTAGCCACTGAAAATATTCCTGCTTACTTGTCTTTGCAGCAGTTCATATGCATCTTTCTGCTTCTTTGCATTCACATTTCTCATGTCTTTTGGTACAGTAGTGTTTCTTGAATTTGTGTATCATGATTTGTTTAGCCATTCCCCATTCCATTTCTATTCATTTTGTTTCTATTTCTTGGCTACCACAAAAGTGCAATTGTGAATATTTAGTATATAGGGAAACTGTCTTCCTTTTTAAAAAAAACCTTTTTAATATTATTTTCCTATTTGGAATCTCTGGGTCAAAAGTAATAGACATTTTAGTCACTTAAAGCATATTTCCAGACTTCTTTTCAAAATGATTGGACCAAATCATAAATCTACTAACAGTGCCTTAGAATTCCTGACTTCTATACTCACCTTTCAAACATTAACTTTTAATTTTATATGTATCATATTTGCCAGTTTATTGGGCATGTGGTGAAACTTCATAGCGACTTTTTTTTATTAGTTACCTTTTATTGTTATGATTGGTGTGGGGAAGAGAAAATTTTAAAAAGCAAAGGATAGAGGTCATTCCCAAAAATTAATGACATAATTTCATTCAAATGAAATAAAATGCATCAGAAATGGTTCTTGGTCTTGTCTTTATTCCCTATACATTCTGGATATCAGACCCTTTCCAAAGCTATTTGACAGAAAGCAGAGAAATTCTCCTTGTCATAGCTACATTGATGTTGTTTGTTTCATTCAAAGAGAATTATTTAATTTATTTTGGGGAATTACCCCTATCTTTTGCTTTTAAGAAATTTTTCCACCCATTCATAACTACGAAAGTTAACTGCTAACTGATGTTTTCTGTCTGTCTCTGTCTCTCTCTGCCTCTGTGTGGTATGTCTTCCCATCCTCTCTGTCTCTTTGAGATGGTGTAGCTTTATTTATTCAAATCATGCTAATATTTTGAATTTCTTGTATTATATGGTGTGAGATGTAGAACCAAACTAAATTTCTGTTTTCTCAGCTGTTCTTGACACTTAGGGAATTCTTTCCAAAGTAATTCATGTCCTTTGATTTATTGAGGACTTGGCTGTTTTCTGATTCTTCCATAGCTAGTCAGTTCTACTGATTTTTTTCTAACCAGAATTAAATAGTTTTTATGATTTCTCCTTTATAATAAAATTGAATTTAGGAAATTCTATTCTCCCTTTATTCCTACTTTTTAAAAGATTTATCTTGAGAATGCTTCATAAGAACATGATAGAAGATGACCTGGTTAGACAGTAGTTGTGAAAAAGAGCAGGGAATATGAGTGACTTTCAAATCTGATATTAGTCATTATAATAATATTATGTATCAACCAAAAAAGATCATGGAATGTTGGACTGCATTATGAAGGCAAAGTTTTTTAGGATTAGAAAGATGGTAGCTTTACTATACTACATCCTCGTCAGATTTTATCTATCTAGTTTAATTCTAGGCAATATTTTTTAAGGGAGTACCTTGATAAGCTAGAGAGTGCCCAGAGTAGGGCAACCAGGAGGATAAAGGGCCATATCAGGTGAGATCTGCTGAAGGAACTTGGGATGGTTAGCCTGGAAAAAAGAAGTAGAATAGTGAGAAGTGAATGGTATAATAGCCTTCTAATAATATTTGAAGACTGTTATAAGAAGAGAGATTAGATTGATTCTGTTTTGTAGTAAAGGGTTGAACCAGGAAGAAACTGCAAAGAACAATGCACACACACACAAAAAAAAGCTTGCTTTGAGCTTGCTATCAAGAGAAATTTTCTAACAACTAAAGTTGTCCAGAAATAGAATTGACTGCTTTAAGAGGTGCTGTGACACCCCTTCCTTAGAATTCTTCAAGTAGAGGATAGACCTCTTGGGTAGTTTATAATGAGGAATCCTTTCACTTATGAATTGAACTACATGGCTGCTGAGATCCTTCTGACTCCAATGATTCTGTAATTCTGAGATTCCAGGCTTATTTGTTTCTTCAAATGATTAAAAAAAAAAACCCTCTTACCTTCTATCTTAGAATCAATAGTGCATATTGGTTTTAAGGTAAAAGAGCAATAAGGGCCAGGCAATGGGGGTTAAGTGGATTTGCCTAGGATTACACAGATGTGAAGTAACTGAGGCCAGATTAGAACCCAGGAGCTCTGATCTCTAGGCCTACCTTTTAATCCACTAAGCTATCTAGTTTCCCCCCTTCAAACAATTTTTAAAATTTATTTTGCTAGTTTTCTAAAGAACTCTCTTGATAGTTTGATGTATAATATGATTATTTTTTTATTATATAAAGTCTATATTTAAAGAATGAAAGTCTTCCAATTATTTATTTCTTTAAAAATATTTTATAACCCCAATGACATTTCTTGAATATAAGTTGGTAATTTCTGCAATTTATAGTTATTTTGAATCAGACTTCCTTCATAGCTATTTCCTCCTAGATTTAACTATTGCTATATAGAAATGATGATTTTATAGATTTATTATGTATCCAACTTGACTGAAATGACTAATTTTGTAACATTTTTTTAATGCTTTCTCCTAGGGTTTTCTAAAGAAATCCTTATGACCAGAAAATAGGAAAAATTTGGTCTTTTATTTAACAATATTTATGCCTTAATTTTCATTCTTTTTTTCTATTGCTGTTGCTAACATTCTTGGAATGATATCAAATGACAGTGGGAGGAAAAGGACATTCTTGCTTTATTCTAGTATTTACTAGGAAAGCTTCTACTATTTCCCCATTGCAAATTAAGTTAGTTTTTGGCCTTTGATATATTTTTAATTTATTTTTGTTGAGATTTAAATGAAAATGAGCATTGTATTTTGCCCAAGCTACATAATCATGTGTTTTGAGATATTTGGGTTTTAGATATGATTAACTCTATTGTGTTTTTTTTTTAATGGTTCAGGCTTGCATTTTTGGTATAAACAAAACTTGGGTATTATGAATACTTTTTTGAATATATTATTGTCTTTTTTAGGATTTTAATTAAAATTTTATTTTTTATTTTCATTAATTATATTGATTAATTTTCTCTTCTATTTCATATTAGTTAATATATAGAAAGTTTAATATAAAATATTCTAGTTTTAAAATTTTGCATTTTCTGGTATATTGTATTTAATAATAATTGAATAATTATTTTTATTCTTTTTTCATTATGATTTCACATAATTTTTTGTTTTGATGATTTGTTTATTTTCTTATTGATTTCCTTCACCTTTTCAATAAAAGGCACAAACCCTCAAATTTCATTATTATTATTATTTTTTTAATGAATAATTTTCATATATTAAATTATTTTTGCTTTGGCTTTATCAGATATCATGATTGCCACTCCTTCCTTCTTTCTGTCATTTGAGGCCCAGAAGGTCTTACTCCATCCTTTAATTCTGACCTTGTGGGTGTCTACCTGCCTCATGTGTGTTTCTTGGAGACAACATATGGTAGGGTTTTGGATTCTAATCCATTCTTCTATTCATCTACGTTCATTCACGTTCAACGTTATGACTGTCACTTGTGGACTCCCTGGCATTTTGATATCCTTCCCTAATTCTAACCTTTCTTCTTCAGCTCTACCTTTTAGTCCAGTGATTTACTTTAAATCAATCCCCCTTGTACTTCCCTTTCTACTCCCCTCCCTTCTTATTCCCTCCCTTATTTTCCCTGTAGTCTTTTTAAAATTCCCCCCCCTCCCTCCCTTGTACTGCTTCCCTCCCCACCAGTCTGTTTTTTACCCTTCTACTCTCCTATAGGGCGCAAATCTATTCTCTTCCCCAATGGATTGGATTGTTCTTCCCTCTTTGGGTCAGTTTCAAAGTATGTAAGAGTTGAGTATTTCCTATCTCCAACCTTTTTACCCTTCCAGTGCATCGATGTTCTCCCCCCTCCCTCCATGAGCTTCTTTGTGACATATAAATTTACCCCCATTTGTTTCTTTTCCCATTTCTTTTAGTCATAAACTCTTTTCTTTTTTAGCTTTAGTCATGTATATATATATGTATATATACATACACATGTATATGTATTTATGCATGCATATATCTATATACCTATTTATGTCTTGTCCTTTCATCCTATACAGTTTGTCACTGTTCACTCTGAGTGTAGTTCTTCTAGTTGCTTAGGTGATAGCAACAGTTTTTAAGAGTTGCCAATGACCTTTTTTCTTATAGGGATACATATCATTTTAACTTATTGAGTCTCTTATAAAAATTTTTTTGTTGTTGTTCTTGTTGTTTTCCCCCTCTTTTTTAATTACCTTTTGATGATTCTCTTGAGTTCTGTGGTTGGACTTGAAATTTTCTGTTCAGGGTCTGGTCTTTTATTTATGAATGCTTGGAACTCTTCTGTTGTATTAAATGACCATACTTTCCCCTTTAAGAATATAGTCAGTTTTGATGGGTATTTTATTCTTGGCTGTAGGCCTAGTTCCCTTGCTTTCCGGAATATCGTATTCCATGCCTTTCAGTCTTTCAGTGTGGATGCAGACAGATCCTGTGTTATCCTCACCGTGTTTCCATGGTATCTGAATGGCTTCTTCTTGGCAGCTTATAATACCTGTTCTTTCATCTGATTGTTTTTGAATTTGGCTATAACATTTCTTGGTGTTGTCAGTTGGGGATTAAATACAGGGGGTGATCTGTGGATTCTTTCAATCTCCACTTTCCCCTCTTGTTCTAGGATCTCAGGACAGTTTTCCTGGATTTCCTCTAGTATTATGTCCAGGCTTTTTCTTTTGTCGTGGTCTTCTGGTAGTCCAATTATTCTTAAATTGTCTCTTCTTGAATGACTTTCCAAATCGTCTGTTTTGTGAATGAGATGCTTCACATTTTCCTCAATTTTTTCATTCTTTTTGTTTTGTTTTATAGTATCCTGCTGCCTTGTGAGGTCACTTGATTCTAGTTGTTTTACTCTGGTTCTTAAAGATTGGATTTCATCTTTGGCTTTTTGGTCGTCTTTTTCCTTCTGGTCTGATTTTCTTTGAAGATCGTCTTTCATCTCCTTTGCCTCATCTTTCATCTCCTTTGCCTCATTTTCCAGCTGGATGATTTTGGCTTTCAGAACACTATTTTCTTGTTTTAGTTCAAGTGCCTCTGTTTCCAGATGACTTATCTTAATTTTTAAGTTCTTTTCCCAATTGGCTTCAGCCTCTCTTAGTTGTGTTTTGAGTTCTTCCACAGCCTGTATACAATTCACTGGGATTTCTGGTTTATCATTTGCTGATCTCTCCCCCTCTGTTCCATTTGGTGAGTAGTAGCTGTCTATTGTAGTTTCTTTCTTCTGTTTCTGTTGTTTGTTCAAATTCACCCCTTCTTTCCTCCCCGCATTTGTCTGTGCTCTTGTTCCTCTCATTTTTTTGTTTTTTGGGGACTTCTATCAGTCTCTCCTCTTGGAGCTTTAACAGAGGATCTCTTGGTGTAATCTCTGGGGGAGGGTTGTTGGGGGTTCGAGCTTTCCTGTCCTCTGGAGGTTTTTGATTGGCTTAAAGTCCAGCAGTCAATGAGGATGGATGGGGAGCCTGGGCTTCCCTGTGTTCTGGAAACTTTTGATGGGATTGAGTTCAGCTTAGTTGGGTTGGGTTTACTCTGAGTTTTAAACTTCCTGGACGGCTGGAGCAGATATGGAGGATCTCCAAAGCTCTGGCCAGGCTGCCAGGTCTATGCTCCTTCTAGGCTGCCATCTTGACTTGGCCTCTAGGTTTCTGTTTTTTTTTTTTTTTTCCAGAAGACCCTGCTCTCTAAGGGGAGAGATGTGTGGCCTCTCTGGGCTCTGAGGGCTCCTGATGGGACTCAGCTGGTTCTTTCAGAAGACCCTGCTCTCTAAAGGGGGAGGGGTAGTGGCTTGCCTGGGCTCTGAGGGCTCCTGATGGGATTAGGTTCACCTGGTTTGGGCCAAATGAGCCCTGATGTAAAAAGCCTCCTCCTCCATAATCTATGTTGAATGCCTGGAGACTGGCCCAGGTTGTTTTCAAGGTAAGCCCTTCACTGGCCCTGAGGTTTTTGTTCTTTTAGAAGCTCTCAGGGCTCCTGATGGGATTAGGTTCAGGTGATGTGGGCTGAATGATCCCAGAGCCAAAAAAAGGAAGAAAAAAAAAGCAGCAACCTCCTCTTCCACAGTCTGTATTGAATGCCCAGAAACGGCCCGGGTTACTTTCAAGGTAAGCTCTTCAGAGCAACCCCTTTGCCAGCCCTGAGTTTTCTGTCCTTTCAGTAGCTCTGAGGGCTCCTGATGGGATTGGGTTCAGCTGGTGCCCTAAAGCTGGGACCTCCCTTGAGACTCAGATGGAAAAGACCCAGCCAGGGGGCTACAGGCTTCTCCCTTCTCTCTATGTTCCCCTGCCTTCTGTGTTGGGTACCCTGGAGACTGGCTCAGGTTGCTTTCAAGGTGAGTCCTCAGAGCCCTGAGGTTCCTGCTGCTGCCATGGGCTCAGCACTCTGGGTTGGGGGGGATGGGTCCTGGGACCTTCTTTCTGTCTACCCCTTAGATCTGAGTGATCTAGGGTTCTGGCTTTTGGGGTGTGGTACCTTTTGATCCAGGTCCAGGAGGAGTTTTCCCCAGGTCTATCCTGTTGTTCAGCTTGAATTTCGGTGGCCTAGGAGCACTCTGTTTGAGATCGGTAAGGAAGGGTTTCTGAGGTCTGAACTTTCGCTGCTTCTACGCCGCCATCTTGACCGGAAGTCCCTTTTTTCAAAGGTGACAGTCTTTAGAAGTCTGGGTGTTGGTTTTCCAGTTGCTCCTCTGTCCTTCACTCCAAGCCCGTGGGTCTGACTCTCTCAAATTTCATTATTTTAAAATACATAGCATGTGGGGTTGTTTGGATTTGAGGATGCTCTGTGGGATATAAGTATTTCAGTTCTTTGATGTTATTTGTTTGAAGTCATTTGATGTTATTTAATGAGGTTTAAAGCTTGTCTTGTTTTTATGTTTTCTAATCTTGTGGACTTGGTTACACTTTATTGTCACATATATTCTTTATTTATATATATATATGCATATATATGAGTGTACACATCACACACATACACATTTAATTTTCTTCCCCTGGTGGTTTTCTGAGAGGAACTATTCTACCATTTCACAGGTCACATTAATCAATAGTTTTTAAAACTTAGTAATTAATTTGTGATATAGAGTGAGAGATAAATTCTTGATACAGACTGAGTATATTCTTGAAAAATGGAAGATAATTTAACACATCACTGCAGCAGTCCTGGATATCCCTGTATTTGACATATGATGACTAGTATATTTTATCTTCACTTTGTTGAAACTAACAGGTATTGTTAGCTTGATGGAGATACAAAAGATCTAACTTAATATGTCATTAGCCTATTAGTATCCTTCCCACCCATTCCAAAGTAACTTCATTTGCCAACTATACAGGAGGAATACTACTACGTGGGTAGTATTTGCAATTATTTCCTTTTTTCATGCAATTTTCATATATATATATATATATTTATCTCACCAAATGATCCTTGATTTCTCAAATTATGGCATTGTGTAAAAAGATAAGAAACTGATCAGCTTTCATTAAATTCTGTGTCATCTTGAAGCATCATATTTTATGCCCATCTCACCTTTTTAAGATAGGATTTCATTTTGTATAGTTTCCTAATGAATAGATACATATATGCAGATATATATGTATATATATAGATGTCTACATGTATATTCATATATTTAAATACTTAATTTACACCTCTATTCATTTCATTTCACTCTTGTTCGTTTTTCAGTTTTATTAGTAATTTTCTTCTTTTGCCAATATTAAACACAACATTCTAGATGAGGCTTCCTTATTATCCAATATAATAGTATTATGTAATATTCTTTTCTAAGAGGATCAGATCTCCTTTTAAAGTTTTATAGAAATTCAGAAGCTTATACCATTTACCAAAGAACTGACAATTACAATTGAATGAATCAATGGGAGTTATGGATGAGTAAATGACTGAATGAATAGAAATATCTGTTTTTCTGGAGTATTTATATTTATGTATACTATTTGATAATGTTTATCTGTCTCTGGGATGAACACTATAAAACTCAGAGTATAATTTTATAATTTAGTTCTTTTTTTTCCCTTTCTTTCCTTACCTTTCTCAGTTCTCTGAACCAAAAATGGAAAAAGGAAAAACCCTGTGTATAGTATTAAAAGGACAGCTGGTTGACACAATAGATAAGAGTATTGGGCCAGGAGATAGAGTGATATCTTCCTGAGTTCAAATCTGGTCTCAAACACATAATTGTATGGGTAAATCACTTAACCCTATTTGCCTCAGTTTCTTCATTTGTAAAATGAATTGGAGAAGGAAATGGGAAACCACTCAAGTAACTTTGGCAAGAAAACCAAAATGGGATCATGATGAGTCAGAAGTGACTCAAAATGACTCAACAGCAAAAATACCAGAAAAAAAGAAGTTGGTTAGTTTGCTTGGTTTATCTTTTTGGAACTTAGGTTCTTAGGAGCTGAACATCATGCCTATTTCCCCACATAAACCATTCTATAATGCACCTTACATTTTTATGATGAAGTTCATAGGTTCTATTATCATATCTGAATGCATGACATCAATTTGATTCCACTGGGAATGGAGAACAGAAAAGCTTTCCCTCATTTGCCATAATATCCAGCAAGCTTCTACTTGTTATTAGACTTATCATCATTCTATTTTATTCCATGGATGCACCTCATAATTTTCTGTGTGAATTATGCATCCCTGCTTAGCTGTAGGCACCATCAATGCCTTTATAGTGTTTGTTCCTCATTCTTATTGGATTCATTGGTCTCTAACTCACCATTAAATAATTACTAGATGCAACACTATATTGAGGCTCCTTACCCCCCCACCCACCCAAAAAAAAGAAAGAAAGGATAAAAAAGACTAGATGCCTTGACTCTTTCCCCTCATTGAAAAGCTTATGCATGAGGAGACACTGGAGCTGAGGCTAGTGCCACAGAAGCATAGAATTCTCATTTATTTTCTCTGGTTCCAATTCTATGCATCACTGACATTAAATTCCTCCTCTGTTCTGTTTCATCATTTGGATTTTAAGCAGTGCTTCGATACATGTATCAGCCATCCCTGGGAGCTAGGAGTTTTAAATATGACCCCATAGTTACATTTTATAATGTGAGTATGCATGTAAGTTGTATCTTTAAATATATCGGTAATATTACAGGGGACCCAGTATATGCAGGCAATGAATATAAAATTTCACTATTTCATAGCTACTGGGATTGCATACCATGACAATTGCTTCTTTACTGGTTGTCCCTCACTAAATCATAGGATCATAAAGATACATGTATACACACGTGTATATAGATAGGTAGATGTAGATCTGAAGATGCCCTGGAAATATCCTTTTCACTTAAGAGGATAGAGAAGTACAGCTGATGTCTAAACAGTTGTTACCCAGCTAGTTTGAGGCAGAGTAATCAGGTCTGTTGACTCTGCATCCAGAACTCTTTACAGTATCCACCCACCCACCCACCCACCCATCCATCCATCCATCCATCCATCCATCCATCTAATTCCAAGCCAATCTAACTTGTGTACCAAAGCCTAGCTCCAGTTCTATCTCCCCATAAATCCTTTACTAATTACTTTGACCTTTTCCCTCCATAAATCTTTGTCTTTTCTGAACCATCCTTCCCCAAATGCATACTGGTTTTGCAGTAGGCTGCACAATTCTTGATCATACATTTTAAATTGTACTCAAGTTTTGTTATGTATTATTTTGTTTCTCCAACTAGGCTATTAACTCTTTGAAGGTAGGAGTTATGTCTTATATTTTTATGTGTCCCCCAAAGTCCTTGGCATTATTCCCAAACACATTATAGGTCCCTAAGGCACTTTTTATTTACTATTGATTAAATACTGAGATTTGCACCATTGCATTTATTTTGTGACCCAGATAGCTTGATTGAGAGGCAACAAGGAATAGTGGGAATAGAGTTAGTCTCAGTTAAGAAAACTTGGATTTAGAATCTACCTCTGATGGCTGGGCAGGTGGCTTAGCCTCTCACTGCACCCAGACTTCTCTCTAAGACTATAAAACGTGGCCTGCACTCTATTCCTCACACTTAGCACCCCATCTTCTATCTCCATGCTTTTGTTCTGGGTGCCCTCCTTTCCTCCTCATCAACCTTCTCTTCCTTTAAGACATAGCAAAGCACCACCTGCTATATGAAGTCTTTCCTCATCTGTACCAACTATTCTACTCCATACCCTCCATCCTAAACTACTTTTAATTTAACTACTGTGTATTTGTTTGCATTTATTTTCTTTAAATTTGTCATGCATATTCTTATTATGTAATTATCTTGGTAGAATATAAGCTCATGGTGAACAGGTGTTATTTCATTCTTGGTATTGGTATCACTAGTATATAGCAGTGTCTGACACATAGTAGGGGTTTGATAAATGCTTGTTGATTAATACATTGAAGAATAGGGATCTATACTGGCAGAAAGAGTTCCTAGATAATCCATATGCCAGTGAAGTAACCAGTCTTATAAACACAATTAATGAACTTTACATGTAACAGGAACTCTGTATTCTTAACCACCTGAAGCTTAACTTTCAGCTTCAGAGGCTTTTAACTTTCCATATGGACAAAGAGTTCTTTTTCTGACCTTTGCTTATTCTTCTTTGTCTACAGTTGGACCAAATGAAAGAGATGATTCCTGTTCCTTAATGCTCAACTAAATTTAAGGGTTCTCTGCCTACACAGACAGTAATTATAGGAAGAACTCTCAAAAAAAAAAAAGCAAAAAGAAAAGAAAAAAACCACTTAAGAATCAAGTTTTGACTAGAAACCACATTGGAGTCTTATACATATTAAGCATAATTACAATGTTTATTAAAAATAGTACTGATGATTGAAAGTATTGTAGGGACTGATAGGAACCTAGCAAATGCAAAGCAGAAGACTTAGAACTGAAAGGTGCCGTGGAGACTATTTAATGCAAGCCCCTCATTTTACTGATGAGAAAACTGAGGCACAGAGAGGACAGATGATGTGCCCATGGTCTCTAATAGATGTTTTGGCTCCAAATCAATAGTTCTTTTTCCTATTAATTATAAGTGTCTCAGTTTCTGCAAGCTAGAATAAATCTTTCCAGGAAGTAGCCTGTCTGGGTCTTAATAGGCCACACTTGCCCTCTGATATATGTTGTCTGATAGACTTTGTTCTCCTGAGATTAGATCTTGCAACTGAAGGAGAAAATGACCTTATTTTTCTTTTCTATAATTTTCAATATATTTTCCATCTTTCTTGCTCTGTTTCTAATATTTAAAAAGCCATTGAGCTCACTCACCTACATTGTATTCCTTGTTTGATCAATAACATAGTAGCTACTACTTGCTAGTATTCATCTCAGAAAGATATTTTTTTATTTAAGTATTCCCCAAAAGCATGAACCCTTTTATTTTTTCTTCTATATTCTATTTATAGTTTTCCAATATCAGCATATCTTCTCAAGAGGCCTCGTTTTCCTATGCCAGTGAATCTCCACTTTTTTGATTCAATGACTCCTGGAAATACTCCAGTTAGTAGCCATAATAGGGATAAAATAATGTGCTGTGGCTCATCCAAGAATTGTTAAGAGCTTTCTGGGCTTGCTGATGGCAGGGCATAGATAGGTGTGGAGGGAATCATAAGTGCTGACATGATTGGCTATTTTGCTCAGATACTGAGACATTATGGTACCTGGCAATAAACACTGCGGATGACAGCACCTAGCTCCCTGCTTCAACCACCTAATAATGCTCCTTACCCAGGAATCAGTCTGACTTTGTTAAGTCCAGAAGATTCTAGGAAACAGGGAGCTTGTAGTCTTAATATTCTGGCTTGATAGGAATTTGCTTCACAACCTAGGGAAGCTTGGGAATGGCTGACCAGTTGATCAGCTTCCCCACCTCTGAAACATATTTGAGCTCCTTGAGGGCAAGAACAATATTTTGGCATTTCTTTTGGTACCAGTACTTAGCAGAGTGCCTGGCATATGGTAAGTGCTTAGTAGAGAAATGTTTGGTGATGGAGAAGAGTGTCCTATAAAGACCAACTATGTCCTACTGTAGGCCCATGATCTCCTCTACCTTGGTCAGTTTCCACTAGAATCCTCCTCTGATACTTCATGGTAGCTTAGGGGTGTGCTTAGTTCTTCAAAAAATAAGCTTGAGCAACAAAGAACTGATCACTTCCAACAAGATGTAAAGAGGCCTGATAGAGACAGTTACATCCATCATTTGGGGACTAGCTGAACCAACTTCAGAGAGGCACACCACCAGGTTAGCTTTAATAAGATGAATTTTTTCGTCCATGGAAACTAATTTAATAGTCTACTAAAATATAGAGAACTTGTAATCTGCATAGGTGCAGGGTATGAACATGCCAGTGAAATGACAAATCCTTGAAGTGTTGAAGTAATTGGTTTTCTATCATCACATTTAGCAGTCATGCTCTAAATATTTTTATAGTAATTTAAAAAAAACCTGATTATTCAAGGTTTCAAAAACTTATTGTTATAATTAAAAAGCATACTTTGAACTTTATACACATGGATTCTAATTACAGTGCCTGATTACTTCCATCTCAAATTTGAAGGACAAGAACTGCTGGATTTAGAGTTTAAATCCTGACTTTGTTAGTCAAAAAGAATTCAAGTGCCTACTAGATGCCAGGCACTGTGCTAAGCACTGGGAATGTGTAGAAAGGCAAAAACAAGTTCCTGCTTTCAAGCAGCTCTCAATCTAATAAGGTAGATGCCATGGAAACAACTGTGCAAATTATACATATCCATATACAAATATATGTATAAATGTAAGTATATATATATATGTATATATATATATATATGGCAGAAAAGGATAATAAATAGAGGAGAGAATGCTGGAGTGAGAGAAACCCTAATGTAAACAGCACAAAAAGATTAGAGGTCTTGAATTTGGAAGGAAGGAAAGTCTGTCAGCTTGGTGGGGTAGGTAGGTTGAAAGTCAGCTCCAAAGGGGCTGAAAGAGAATTTGATGCCAATACCATGGGAGACCATCAGGAAGAGGAGAAATATGATAATTGGGAAGAGAAACTGGAAAACAGAGCTTATTTCTAGCTAGCCCCTGAGATAATTGGAGGTCCCTGCACCTCCATGATTATACCTTCACAAAATCGAATCAGTTTTTTCCTCTTTTTTCCTTCTAGCTCTCTCAGAATCTTTCTTGAATTTATTTATGACCTGCATGACCTTGGACAAGTCATTTAACCTTCAATGGCCTCAGTTTTCTCATTAAAAAAGAGGGGATTGAATTAGTCCAAGGGTTCTTATTCTGAGATCCATTAATTTTTTTATATTTTGATAACAGTATTAAAAATTTTTTTTTAAAACCCTTACCTTCCATCTTGGAATCAATACTGTGTATTGGTTCCAAGGCAGAAGAGTGATAAAGGCTAAGCAATAGGGGTCACGTGACTTGTCCAGGGTCACACAGCTGGGAAGTGTCTGAGTTCAGATTTGAACCCAGGACCTCCTATCTCTAGGCCTGGCTCTTAATCCACTGAGTTACCCAGCTGCCCCCTGATAATAGTATTTTAAGGGAATTGATTTCTCTGTAATCTGTTGTGTTTCATTTTATGCATTTCAAAAACATGCCAAGAAGGGGTTCATAGACTTTACCAGACTACAACAAAGGCACCAAAACAGGTTAAGAATCCCAAAACTAGATGATCTCTAAGATTCCTCTAGCTCTAAATCTAGGATCCTACGAAATACACACATAATGGCCATCCTTCGTGCCTCCTGCCCTGACTTCCACTGCATTTATAAAGCCAAAGCAATATGTGATTTAAAAGGGGCCTAGATGATGAACTTGAAGATTCAGATGAAGGGAAATATCTTGCTATGAAACAACAGGCATTCCTTTACTTCTGTGGCTTAGACAGTATTGAGACTCAGGTTGTTTATTGCCTTGGGGGGGGGGGAGAAGTTTCCTCTCAGACTCACAATTGTTTAAGGAGGTAGAGATACTGCTAGAAGAGTGCACGGGAGAAACAAGCTAGGGATTGGAGACCGAAAAGTAACCAGGATAAGAGCAGAAACTGCTTTTTGAGACAGAGTCCAATTGGGGAGGGGTCAGCAGAAGCACCCTAAATTCCTGGGTATCCCCAACATTCCCTAGACCGAACTTACCAGAATATCTTGCTGTGCCAGTTTTTTGGAGCTATCTAGGTTGGAGTGCTTAGAGAGGCAATGACCTCCGAGGTCTGACTTGCAGAGAATCACACAGCATGAGGGAGATGCCCTGGGGTGCAATAATATCACTTCATTCTCAATATTCTGATTAAAGTTTTAGACAATCCCTTTGTAACTGAGTCAATGAGGTTCATAATTAGGGACTTGAGCAAGAGAGTAATTAAGGAAGAGTAGAATGTGATGTGATTGGGTAAAACATACCTAGGAGAAAGAATCTGTGTCAACACACAAAAGAGGCAATTTCAGAAGTTTTCGTGGATCCTTAGGGAGCCGTGGAGGCTAGGCTGATAGCCCAGAATACCTTCTGGTGTTTGATGATGCTTATGATAAGTGACCTGAGTGCTTAATTAACTATACTTATCCTGGTTCTCTCACTGCATAGTGTGGATATATGTGTGTAATATTTAATCCCTACTAAGAATTTATATGACAGGTAGCAGCTGGGTAGCTCAATGGATTGTGAGCCAGACCCAGAGATAGGAGTTCAAATCTGGCCTCAGATACTTCCTAGCTGTGTGACCCTGGGCAAGTCACTTAACCCTCATTGCCTATCCCTTACCACTCTTCTGCCTTAAAACCAATACATAGTATTGATTCTAAGATGGAAGGTAAGGGTTTTTTAAAAAAAGAATTCATATAATAGACACAAAACATTAAGACTATGAACTTGAGGGCAGAGGCTGTCTTTGCCTTTCTTTGCATCACATGCTTAGCATAGTGCCTGGCACATAATAAATGCTTAATACTTGTAGTAAGTATTGTATTACTATACTTTATATATATGTATATATATATATATGCTATATTATATTACTATCATATTACTATATATAGTAGCAAGTACTTAATATTTATTGCCTAACATAAAAAGGACATAAAAACATATAAAAGTAAACTTCTAGTGCTTGTATTATGCAGAGCCCTTAAAGGCAAATACTTGCACTGCCTCTTCTATGAATATGTAAGGGAAGGAGGACACAATTTACTATTAAGTGACTGGAGGAAGAGAAGTTGGTCACCTGGATAAAGGACATAGTCCAAAAAGAACTGAAGGAAACAAGGGGTTTGCCTATATATATATACATATATATATATAGTAGACTGTCAGGTAATGTTGGGGTAGGATTAGGGCTCTGGAGATGAGTACAAATATGAGTCATGTGTTTTGGGTACTGAGAAATCGTGGAGCTGTGGGAACCAATGGATTTGAAGAAATAGATGGAAATATAATTCTCTTTGGTGCCTTTTAGAAGCTTTAGCTTTCTTTAAGGCTCAATTCAGGTGCCATGTGAAAGCTTTTTTTTTTTAAACAGCCAATGTTCTCTCCCTCCTTCAATTCTCTTGCACTGACATCACTTTAAATGTTGTGGAATGTAAGTTCCTTGAGGGTAGGGAATATTTTTTATTTCCTGCTTGTAATTAAGATACTAAACAGTGTCTTGTGTAAAGCAAGACTTAAATTCTTGTTGAATAAGTGAATAGAGCACATGGCCATAGGAAAATGATTTAGACAATGATAATAGCAGAAGAAAAGTTATCATTTGCAATATTTCTGAGGATTTAAATTCAAAATTTTCCCTCTAAAATTAATTTCCAAATAGATGCAGCGATTTTGATTAATGTAGGCTGAAGTCAATCTTATGGTCTTATGTACAAGGATCATACTTCATTTGATAAACATTATGAATTTTCTATTATTATTAGGGCTCTTGTTATTCAGAGGGGATGACAAAAGGCTTATTCACTGGCCTGTTCCAAGAACTAAAATGGAAGTCCATGACATTAGGAGATAACTGTGGGAGTAGACTTCAAAAAGTACACATGTTGGAGTAGGATTTCAGCCAACGGGACTTCCCAGGGTGGCAAACCTAAGCTATTTCCTCCACTCAGATTTCTAAATATTTTCTTGCCTTTGTCAGTTTTTCTCTGCCTGTTCATCTGTTTTGGTTTGGTTCTTTGCCCATTATATCACACACCTGAAAATGCCAGCTGGGATAACCTGACAATGTTCATGCTCAAAGAGATGGCAGTTTCTTAATGAAGGAGATAAAAAATAAAAAGTGTATTCTGTTAACACTGATCTAGAACTTGGTAAACATAAAAGGTGAAAGTCTAAGGAATGTAGTTGCATGACATTTAGAGGAACACTTTGGCTGTACAACATAAAGATCAGCTGATGAATGAACTAAACAAAATCATAGGACCATGTATACAATAAGGACTTATATTTGCTGTGATAGTAGTAATGATGCAAATTCTATTTTCATACCCATTTAAGTTCTATTCAGAAACCTCACTCTTGGTCATGTGCTTCTCTTCAGAGATCAACCTCTGTTTGGCTGGACCCAATCCACATGAAACCAAAAGATGATGCCCCAAGCTACAGAGGCCAAAAGGACCTTTACATTGTAAAACTAATAGGCAGTGGATTGATTATTGCTTTATAACCTGATTTTCATACTCTGCTTGCAGAGTTCACAAAGTATTGTGGAAAGGAAATAAGACTGACAGTTTGTGGGGGAATGGGGCCAACTGGGAGTGGCAGTTGGGTCTGGTGACTAGCTCTTCCTTCCTGCCGGCTGGGGACTGGCTTCTGGGTGTCGGAGGAGAGAGGAGCTTGTTCAGCCCAGTCTGGAGTGGCATGCTCTTCTTGGTTCAGCCCAAAGACACAGGCTTTTGAAATGTATGCAGGCCCAACTTCTCTGAAACCTCCAATTGCCTTCTTTTTCCCAAATTCTTAACAAAATAGGTTGGAAAACCCAGCTGGCTCTGCCAAAAACTATAATATTTATTGGGAAAGGAAATAGGATTGGGAAAAAGGGAGATAAAAGGAGGTTTGTATGGGTATGGAGTAGTTGAGGGGAGAGAGGGAACACTGCTTGGTGAGGCAAGGGAGGGAGATGCCCCCTGCTGGAGGAAACAGCAGGGGTCCAATAAGGACAGTTTGTCTTTGAATGACTGAAACTGAAGTTCAGCTCCCTCTATGATCAGTAAAGATAGTCCACTTATCTGACTGCGTATTCAAATAATATAATGTTTAATAACTAGTTGGGATTGGAGTTTTTCTCAGTTTCAGACCTGAGGCCAGGCCCCAGAGGCTGGCGGAGAGCTTGTCCCACTCCTGTCTACTCTCGTTGTTCTAATTCAGAATCTTAGCAGTAGACAGAAAGCAAACAAGAGCAATTCTAACCTTTAGAAGCCTTGTCTTTGGGCTGAACCAAGAAGAGCATGCCACTCCAGACTGGGCTGAACAAGCTCCTCTCTCCCACACCCGGAAGCCAGTCCCCAGCCTGCAGGAAGGAAGAGCTAGTCACCAGACCCAAGTGCCATCCCAGTTGGCCCCATCCCCCACAAACTGTCAGTCTTATTTCCTTTCCACAGTATCCTCAGTTTATATAAGTGAAGTGAAACTCATAAGTGAACTTCTCTTCAGGGCCAGGTGCAAGGAGGCTATGGAGACTCTTGCTATATAAAAATAAATTATTTATTAAAATATAAGGATAAAAAAGGATTTTAAGGGATTCTAACTCCACCCAAATAAAACTCCCTGGTTCTACAAGGAACTGCTTCTCCTATGTACACAGGCTACATTGATCCTTCCTGATCTGACTAACCCAAATTTTCCCTATTCTAAATAAACTAACACTATTATCCTTATCATTCTTAACTTTGCCTCCAAGGGGGCAGCTGGGTAGCTCAGTGGATTGAGAACCAGGCCTAGAGATGGGAGGTCCTAGGTTCAAATCTGGCCTCAGCCATTTCCCAGCTGTGTGACCCTGAGCAAGTCACTTAACCCCCATTGCCTAGTCATTACCACTCTTCTGCCTTGGAGCCAATACACAGTATTGACTCCAAGATGGAAGGTAAGGGATTAAAAAAAAAATTTGCCTCCAAGTTATAAAAATAGCAAAGGTTAGCTGGTTGAGTCTCAACAAGAATCAAGTTAGGGCTCTGAGCCTTAGCTGACTCAGAGTCCAAACCAACAACCAGGTCTTCTTTGGTCTTCTCAGAGTTAAAATAATCTATAAAAACAGTAATTGATAGTCAATAATGTTTCTCTAGTTGGAAAAAGAAAACATTAAACTCTTTTGGGTCTTTCCCTTCTTTCCTCCTATCAGAGAGAGAGAGACAGAGACAGAGAGAGAGAGACAGACAGACAGACACGCATAATGATGTTACTTCCTTCAAGCCCTCAGAGAGTCTCTGAGTGACTCTGCCAACTGCCTGAGACCAACCTCCACACAGAAAATCTTGAAACTGACACTGACTCAGCTCTGTTTGAAACTCCAATTCTTTCTCAAGCCAGCTTTTCTACTTCCTATCTCTAAACTAATGTAACAAGACCCAATTTCTAATATCATCCTTATAATATATAGGGAAGGAATTAATTTGCTTTTATGACAGTCCCCCAATCACTGCCTGTCTCTTAAGTGCATCTGCCTCCTTTTGTGCAGTTAAATAATAAGATTTAAGGAAAAAACAACTCATTAATAGCATATTCTATCTCCTCAAACAGAGCAGATATCACTCTCATTTCAATTACAAGTTAATCTATTTTTTTAAACCCTTACCAATACTATGTGTTGGTTCTAAGGCAGAAGAGTGGTAACATTTAGGCATCGGGAATTAAGAGACTTGTCCATGGTCACAAAAACAGGAAGTACCAAAGGTCAAATTTGAACTCTGGACCTCCTGTGTCTAGACCTGGCTTTCAATTCACCGAGGCACATAGCTGCCTTGTACTATTTTTTTTTAATGGGTGATTTTATTAGTATGGAATTTATTAACATAGAGAACATCTGATAAGGGCCTTTCTTCCTCAATGTACCTTCAATGTAACTTATAGCCTTAGAGATTTAGTTGCCTGAGACATTGAGAGGTTATAAGGATTGTGCAAGGTCAAAAAGCCAGTATATGGCAGAGCCAGGACTGGAACCCAAGTCTTTCTGATTCGCAGGGCAACACTCTATCCCCTATGTTCACCTGCCTTTTCATTCACTATGAAAAAATCTGATTCCATCCTTCTTTATTAAATAAGAGCCTGCCTTAAGTCATTTTTAATTGACTTCCTTTTGGCAGCTCCCAGGAGGAGAGAGGGTCACCTGCAATTATTAAAGCACTGTATCTGACCCAGACTTAATTCATCTTATGAATTCAGACTTCTTCACAGACTAGAACAGTATGTTGTTTGTCCATAGTTACTGGATAGTTATAGGAAACATTTCAAACAAGAACATTTAAACAAATGCTTGTATGTAAGCAAGGGAAAATGATTTAGAATGATTTCATCCATATCTGACAACAGATACTGCCCAATCTTATACAAAAATTATTAAAAATAATACATAGTTTCACAATGATGAAAGAAAAACAAGGAAATAACCACCAAATTAGCAAGACTTTTTTGTGCTTATGTGCAATATATAGCAATGTAATATGTTATATGTATATAGAATATAATTATACATATTTATATAGGTGTCCCTTCCACATTGCAACTTTCCTCATTGTGGGTTTTTTTTTTAACCCTTACCTTCCATCTTAGAATTAATACTGTATATTGGCTCCAAGGCAGAAGAGTGGTAAGGGCTAGGCAATGGGGGTCAAGTGACTTACCCAGGGTCACATAGCTGGGAAGGGTCTGAGATTTGAACCAGATTTGAACCTAGGACCTCCTGTCTCTAGGCCTGGCTCTCAATCCACTGAGCTACTCAGCTGCCTCCTCTCATTGTGGTTTGATATATCTCAAGTTGCCATAATCAATTAGATGGGAATTTGGGGGAGTTTTTCAGAAGCTGTAGATGACATGGGAAGACTAGCAGATAACCCAGAAAAAGCTTCAAAACTCAGAAATGTGTTTAATGTTATATTATAGCAACATAGATTTTAATACCATAAATATATACACTTTAGTTAAACTAAGGAAAAAGTTAAAATGTATGAAAAGAAATGTAAAAGCTATCAGATGATACACTAAAAAATTAAAGGTGTCTTAAAAAGTTTAATAGCTCATAAATATATGAAAGGTACTATAAATACCCCATAAGAGTAAAAGGAAAAAAATCAGATTTCTCTATTATGAAAAGAAGACCCAAAATTCTATATAGATTTTTCAGCTAGCAGGGGCATCTTGTCCTCAACTTCTGTGATGTGGAAGGGATACCCATTTGTACATATGTTTCTAAACATATGTGTGTATATGTCTACATATCTAACATGTATGCATATGCATATATATGCATGTATACATATGCATAATATGCATATGTAGAATCTAAATACTATTATATGTATTCTATATATGTATATTCACTATATTTATATATATAAATTCTCTAATACAGAGTATAGAATCTATATACATATATAGTATATTATAGATAAATACATACATATTACTAGGACATAGTATATAAATATTATTGATGTACATGCAGTATACATACAATGAAATACATACATTTTGTTTCTCCAAGTATATGTGCTATGTGTACATACATACATGTACACACATATAGCCTGCAATATGTATATGCACAATATGGGATATAAAAATTGAATAGGCATGCCAAAAATGGGAAGAGAGGTACTTTCACAGAAAGTGAGTTTTTTCTTTGCCTATCTCTATTGGAAATTGATCAGAACATTTGTTATTGCTGTTGTAGGGGCAGCTAGGTGGTACAATGGATAGAATGCCAGGTCTAGAGTCAGGAAGACATCTTTTTGAGTTCAAATCTGGTCTCAGATACTTACTATGTGACCATGGACAAGTCACTTAACCCTGTTTGCCTCAGTTTCTTCTTCTGCAAAACAAGCTGGAGAAGGAAATGACAAACCACTCTAGTATCCTTGCCAAGAAAACCTCAAATGGGCTCATGAAAAGTTGGACATGAAATGACTGAACAACAACAACTGCCTTATTGACAATTATTTACAAAAGAATTTCATTGGCTAAGTGATGGGTCTTTTTATTTTCAAATGAACTTCATATTCATCTTGCCATACTATATTGAAGTTTATGTGGTGTGGCTCTCATTATTGATTCTTTCCTTGGGCTTCTGTTGGTCATGGTGGAAATTAGAAAATGATGCAGACACTCTTAATAGTATAATTAAAATGAAAAGTACTCCCTCTAAATATTTATATAGTTATGCATATATACATATATCTTTCTATCTATATTGAAGGGCCATCTGTTAAACATTTACCAGAACCCAGTTCCATCTGGGCTTTAGGGGGGCATAATTGTCCATATAGCATCTACTATGTGCCAGGTACTATGTAAGTACTTTACAAATGTTATTTTATTTGATCATCACAAATATCCAGTAGACAAATTATACCTTTCATTTGGGGAAGATTCATATGAGGTTAAGAGATGTCCTATGACTTGTCCTCTGCCACACAAATTATAAATGAGAAAGCATACATAAATCAGTATATACAAAATAAATGCAGAGTAGTTAGTTATTAGTGGGATTAATACTAAGGAAGAGTTAAAGGGCTCTCAGGCAAAATGATTTTTAAAGGCTAATAAACTACCTGAAGAGGTCATTCGAATATAAACCAAATTGCTCTAGAGTAGTGCTGTCCATCTCAAAGTGAAAAGGGGTCCACTAAACCCCATATGAGGATTCCCTGCTGTCCCCATATTGATTTAGAAAATCACATTAATCTTATTTATGTTGTATTTTCACTTATGTTGTTAAATATTTCCTAGTTACATTTTGATTTGGTTCAGCAGTTCTCAGGAAGTATTATAGGCTGTAGGGGAGAGTATTTGATATTTATTCCAGAGTATAAATCATTTTAGGTGAAAACTATGTTATATACACATGCATATTTACATTTTCTGGAAGGTGAAACATAGATGAAGTCTGGTCTAGTATCCAAATTAATTTTGACATTGATATCTTACTGTCAATTATTAAAATAGATTTCCTAGCTCTAAAAGTCAAATAATGCTTCCTGGTGTCAGGATATCAATTCTCCAAGTATCTATAATTTCATTGGTATAGTTATTCTATGGATGTAGATCATAATTCTCTCTTATGTACTAGATGATGTCTTCCAGAACTATTGTACTAGAAAAATTCATTATCCTTTGGCCGATCTGGTGATGAGACTTTATTTTCTTAGTGAAGGTTATTCTAGGAAAAGACAATCCACCAGCTCTATAAATGAAGCTACCTTTCAACTTAACAGAAAATATAACTCTTGTGTTCCATTGATTTAGCCAATGAGGCAACAGAACAGGATTTCAGTGAAGGGAAATCGGCCCATTCCAAAGAATAATTCAGTTACTCTGTCTGAAAATCAATGCTTTGCAAATTCTGGTGGCAGTATTCAGTCTCTAGCAGTCATATTTCCACCATGATACCAGGAATGCATTAGATTGGGTTGGGAGCTTTTATATCTTAGGCTGTTACCACTCTTTGGTAGTTATAGAGTGCCATTGGTAGATAATTATTTGTTCTGTGGGTAAAGTATTAGGAGGAAAAAACAGGAAAAAAACAAAATACTTGGCTTCATAGGAAAAATTCATATACATTTTCATCTAAAAGGTAGGCTGTAAAAAGTCTATAAGACTGTTGATCTAAATACTTAATTATAAATTAATAATGAGACAAATTCTATGTATTCCGGACTCTTCACCATCCTTAAAACATCTATTGTTTTGTATATTTTCAGCAATGGAGAAGCAAGGTAGCCTTTGATTTAAATGCAGAGCTATATAAAGTTATCTTCAAATGTCGTAGTGGGTAAGTAATCCTAGGTTCATTAAAAGATAAGCTCTTTCAGTGACGTTATTACCAAAATATTAGGGCAAATGGGGAAAAAACCTGGTTAGGCAATGTGACAATAAGATTTGAAATGTTTTATCTATGTTACTAGAGATGACAGGCAAAAGAAAGAGGAGGCAAAGTTATTGCAAAAAGTCATCACAAGAAAATAATGGGTTTGTCCATTTAATTCTTGAGAAAACCTCCAACTCCCAATTTTCAGTTTTTCAGTGCAATGGTAACTTAATGATGTAGTAATAATGTGTGTGTCTATGTGTGTAACAGCAACTTATATAGCCTATGGACTTTAGTAGGGTATTAAGGAAGAATGTAGAATGGTTTATCACATGATATTACATCACCTTACATGAAGATGTTAGTAGCTGCTATATAAGACTTTGATATGAAGCAAAAATATTGTCATTTCCCAACAAAAATAAAAATCAGAATATATACAGATAAAACGTTTTAAGCTATTTGTTATTTCCGCTTTAAATGTTAAACAATTCTAATCATAAAGGGGGACAAAATTAGAAATTTAGAGAATTAAAAAATATGGGAAATTAGTGGGGGAAATGGCTTCATCTTTTTTTTAACAATTTCTTTTTAATATAGATTTTATTGATGTCTTTTTTATTTTGATATTTCTCCCAGTATCGCCTCCTTTCCCTTCCAAGAGAGATATTACATTTAAGAAAGAATATTTTTAAAGTGAAAAAAAGAGAAAGGAAAAAAAGTCATCCAGATGATCATTACATAAAAAGGTCTGAAAATATATGCAGTATTCTACATCTATGAACCTCCCACCTTTGCCCAGTGGGAGAACCTTCTTTGAGGTTGTACATATCCTTTATAATTCTTCAGTGTTCGTTTTTGATTGTTTTGATATTGTTTTCAAAATTTTTCTTTGTACTTCACTTTGTACCTATGTAATTCTTTTAATTAATTTCTTTATTCACCATGGTCATTTCTTATAACAGAATAAGTGCTCCATTCCATTCTTTTAATTTGCCACAGTTTGCTTAGACATTCTCCAACCAATGGGCAATTGCTTTGTTGGCATTTCTCCTGACCATAAAAAGGGCTGCTATATCAATTTTTTTTGTCTATGAGGACTTCCTTCTTATCAATGATCTCTTTGGAGTATAATGCTTAATAGTAGAATCTATGAATCAGAATATGGGAATTTTTGTAACCTCAATTGTATAATTCCAAATTGTTTTTTAACCAACAATAATGTACTAGCGCGCTTCTCTACAACTTTTCCAACATTGTCTATTTCTATCTTTTCAAATCTTTGCAAATTTACTGGGGATAAGGCAAAACTTCAGGGTTATTCTGAGTTGTAATTACCTTATTATTAGTGTTTTGGAGCATTCCTTAATATCTTTGTCAATAGTTTGCATTCTTTTGAGAACCATTCATATCCTTTCACCATTTATTTTTTGGGAATGATTATTATCCATCCATCCATTCGTCCATCCATCCATCTGTCTATCTGTCTGTCTGTCTGTCTATCTATCTCTATCCATCTATTTATAGATCTATTAGTTATCCATATATCCTGGAAAACAAATTATTTTGAGAGAAATGTATTACAAAGATTTTTTTCCCTTGATGTGTCTCATTTTTTTTTCTGCCTGGGAATGAGAACTGGGTATTGGAAAAATCTTGTTAGGGATGGTGTTGACTTGTTTCATTCTTCCTATCCTTGTTTCTGCCTTTTGTGATTCTTCTCATTTTTCCTAGATTTATGTTACCCCATTATCCAACCAAGGTTTTTACTGTAATTCTTTACTTCATCTAGTTCTCCAGATCTTTCCTTACTGTCTCCACTATCAAAACATACCTCTCTGCTTCTATTGACCAATCAACAAAGGCACCAATATGTCATTATTATTTCCATTAGATTTAGTAGTAGAAAGAATTTTAGTTATTGTGTAGACCAGTGGTGTCAAACTCATTAGAGGAATAATGCTTGTGAGTAGTATATTGATTAAGTAAACCACAAATTGGCTTCCATGGACAGGAACCTGTAGGTATTTTACTGCCACACATGTGTGTTTTCTACATGTCATTATTTGGTGTACCATCTTTCCATAGACTCGGTATTTGGGGAAAATTTATGCAAGGTTTTGGGAGAATGTTTTATAGAAATTATTTGAGCAATGCCACTTTAATCAATACCTTTTGCTAGAAGCTCATTAAAGTCATACTGACTAAAATGAATGGGAAGCATATTGGTAGGAACTTTTGAGTCACAATCCTAGAAACGTGGCTTCTCAGGATTACCCTGGATCCTTTATAGAATAGTAGTTGCCTTCAAGGGACTTCACTAGTTCAAGAATTAACCCTAGAGACTATCTTACAAAAATAAGAAAATACCTCTTACATCCCTTATTTAACCTGTGTACACGCTACTTTGAGAAAGTGAACATTTTCTTCTGAAGTATATTGCTAGAATACAGTAATTATTAGGAAGAATAGAGAGGTACAAGTCACTCCCAGTTTGGACTACCTCTGCATGCCATGCCATGCCATGCATATGCATATGCAAACTGAAATGTTGAGAACAACAGGGAAAACTGACTTTCCATAGAAGTAACTAAGCAAACCACTGATACAGGATTTAGCAATGTATGGTTATTAGAATTCTCCACATGTCAGAACTACATACAGATTTCCAAGGGAAGTCCTACACAAATAGAATACTATTTGGAATAGCATCCCTAAGAAGAAATTATACATCACTGATTACTTGTGGATGTGCAATTTGTTTTGAGAGGTTTAGGGAATCCAATACTCTCAGGCAAATGCCATGCAACAACAGTTCATGGACATCAGAGCCTATGGAGCAAACATCACTACTGCTTGCCAAGCTCTGTTGGTCCTATATTATTCCCAAAGTAAAGAATAATTAGGGACTCAAATATAAGAGCTTTAATGAAAGCAGTCTGGTCAAAATCAGTTTACTATTCTTGTTGGCAGTAGGTAATGGGAAATTGTACTATTAGTGATGCCAGTCTTTTGACTGATGCAAAAAAGCAGTATTCAAATGGAATATTCATGTAAACAAACTTATAAAGGAAACATTCAAAGCTGGTCTGCTTTGATTGACTTTTAGTAGTCATTCTGGGTCACTAGCATTTAGCATCTGTCATATTTCCCAAAGGCTGATAGTCTGTTGCTTTGAAAAGAAACATTTCAGAAACATCCTAGTTTCAAAAATTGGAATTGGAGACTTGAAATGTTACTATAAAACAGTACAGTGTGTCTTCTTATTTCCCTTCAAGGCTATTTGAGTTCAAATCTGCTCATTAGAGAATTACAGACAATTTCTTAGGACACTTATTCCAAGTTCAAATTAAATATAACTACTCCCTGAAAAATACTTGTACTAAGGACTTTATAAAGGACTTTTAAGCAAATATGACAGGACACCAATTCCTAAGAATATTTGGAAAGAATTCTTAGGATTAAGCTATAACAATAAACTATTACATATTGGCTAATAGAGTTGACATTTTTCATCTTTTTGCTAAAACTTATAAAGAGGTGGAATTTATTGACATTTCTACATAAAGTCCATAGTTTAATGGAAACATCATAAAACTTTATTTTTTCATTTCATTTCATCTTTTTAAAAAAATAATATTTTATTTTCCCCAAATTACATGAAAAAAACTTTTTCATCTCTTCTAAGAAAATTAGGCAAGCTGGTTTGTAGGCATTTCAGAGTAGTTGAAATGTTGGAAGAATTCTGAAGTAAAGTTAAAATAACCTTGGCATCTAGATTGGTTCATTACTCACCAGTTGGATATCATAAATAACTGTGGATTTAGAATCAAATTTGGGATCTATATGTATTTGATCAATGGGACCCATATAGTTATAATCTGAAAAAGTAAAAGTTGAATTTAAAAATAAAATAACAAAAAACTATATTTTACAGTGCTTTTGTTTTGTAAAACATTTTTTTCTACTGTTTTATTCATCCTAGAATATTTATGATAAAGGCAGGTTACCCCATTTCATAGATAGATAAACTGAAACAGTGGGGACAGTTGAGTGAATCAATTAGGCTAGATACCTAGTTACTAATGAAGCTGAACTAGAATCCTGATCATCTGATATCTCACAGCATCTGGCTAAAACAAGGGTCTATTGTGTGTGGGTGACAGCATATTAGTGACCAATGCTATCTGGAACATAATCAGAGAAATGTGGAAATGGTACTATATATTATGGCTTTCTAGTCTTCACATGTATTTATTGACAACTTATTACAGTGATATCAATCTTGTTATTTAGCTTAAACATCTTTATTTTACTTTTGCTATGCTGATATTTCTTGAGCAGCTCTTGCCATGTATCTGGAACACATTAAGTAATTAATAAAGGCTGTTGACCCATTGCTTTCCAATTGTTTTCAAGTTTTTCAATATAAGATACATTCAGATGGGGAGTATATTTTCTGTTTTTTGTTTTTATTTTCTTTGTGACCATCATTCAGCCTAAAGCCTCAGGCCTGAAGTTCATGAATATCAGTTGACTTTGTGGGGTGCATGCAGGAATTACAGTCTGGGTGGACTTTTGTTAGGTCCAAATAATATCAATCTCTAAATATTGTATTTTAGTCATGGCTTAAAGTGAAAGACAGCTAAACAGGAGAAAGCCCTCTGAGATTAAAGATAAATAAAAGCACCTTCAAGAGAATTTAATGCCTAAGAATCCCAAGAAGGAAAAATGGAAGAAGCAGTGGGACTTCAAATAAGTTAAAGAAGAGGACACAAAAGGAGAGAGAAATGAGCTTTTAATTTCTCCACATGACATTTAACAATATTCAGTAACAGAGCAGGTTCAGGAAAAGCCACTGAAGCAGTACAACCGAGTACAAAGACAAATGATCATTTCTAGTGTCAGCTTCCAAAACTTTCCATGGACTGCGAGAGCCCTATCCAATGTCATGGTTTGGAGTGGAGCACAAAAAAGTGGGCTCTTGCTGGCTTGCAGAAGAATCATGCAGTAAGAAGTTATATTCTGCACAAACTTTGAAACAGTTTTCCTTTATTCCTAGAAAGAAAGTTTACCATCATTTTTTTTGCTTCCCCAAAGCTCAGCAAATTCATTTGCTCATTTACTCTTCATCTTCTTAGATCTTTGATCTTTAAAAATATTTTTCTATCCTCTTATAGCTCAGATGTTGTATAGCTTAGATGAGGACAATGGTAAAAGCTTAATAAAGGGATTGAGAGAAGACACAAAAATTTTAAGGGGCAAAAATGTGCTCTGGGCAGATTCCATCTGGTCTGCACTCTCTTAGTTTTAGACTGAGCTTGAAAATCATCTATTTTAGGTGATCTTTTCCTGGCAGGGACTAAATCAATCCAATGACAGCTTTTCACATCACAGTCATAGAAATCTACACACATGTTAAGTACATCCTACATTCTTACAGACTGAAGAGAATTTAATGTCAAAATGATTATTTTACTCATAATTTTCACTTCGTGCCCTCATGTTAAATCCAGTTCAAAATAGTGAGTAACTCTTTGGATTAATATTTTTCCATCAAACTGTCAGCAAATTTGATTCAAGGGGAAATTGCTATAATTTCCCCTCTCAAAGTAAAATCAAGTAATATCATTAATACCAGACAGATGTCAAGCATGTAGTTCAGACGGCATCTTCAGTTTCACCTTTGTTTCCCTCAGGATCTATGATAGTTGCACCTGGCTTCAAACACTCCTTCAGTGATATAGCATCCACTTGCTTCTCTTCATTTTCATTAGGTTCCTCATGGATCCATTGATGAAGACAGTCCTGTTCTGAGTTGCTCCTGACATAGCCTGGTAAATTCACATGGCTATCAGGCGGTTTGCTGACATTCCTAGAAACTTTGCCAGAGATCAGCACCAGGCGGGCACTTGCCACCATCTGAGACTGGCTGCTGGTACTATGAGTCATGTTGGTGAGGACAGAGCCGTATCTATAGTTGCCACATGGAGTTGTCCTTTTCCAGTCAACAGCCAGATTCCATCTGGTCCATGTCTTCTTGATTTCAGCTTGGACCTGAAGCAAAATAATTTTTATTATATTTTTAAAAATCATAAATAAAAAATTATAAACTCATTTTAAGAGTATTTGACCACTTGAAGTTCTTTGCCAAAAGTTGGTATAAAGTCAAGTAGAAATTGCTTATTGGTAGAGAAAGGCAAACACCTGAAATAATATGAACTCAGTGCCCACTATGAGTAGAAGCTATGGGGGTAGTCTTTAGCTAGAATTACGAAAAATACTTCCCTCAGAATACAGCAGAAGGGAAAAAAGGGAGAAAGAAGGAATGTGTTAAAAATAGCAATCAATGAGAAATTGATTTCATTGGGTTCGAACTTATCCTCAGATTTCTGATTTTGTTTCATCATGGTTGTTCTCCAGGCAAGGACTGATGTGGCATTCTAGAAGAGGGAAACAGGGTACACCCCATTCTTAAAGTGCTCATGAAAACCAATAACATTTGAAATAACATTTGCCATGCCCTTTCCTCCCTCCAGGTTCAAAATGACAAATGAGACAGCAAACTCACACATATATGCAGACACATATCTCAAAGGTATAAAACAAAAGCTCCTCCATAGATAGTCAGTGAGATGCCATTCAAGACAGCACAAACTAGTCCATTTCTAAACCTTGACTGTGTCCAGAATAAACTGCTAATGAACATCAGTGGGAACCATAGTCAGGCTTTTTTTACATCATTATTTTTCTGGGGCTTACATCGGATTTGTAATTGGCAAGGGGAGAGAGTCTGTAGCTTACCACAACCTAGATCATCAGTAATGGAACTGCCATACAACACTTAGGTCATAATTTGCCACCAGCTTTTGTTGCTTTCTAAGCAACTCTTAAACTACCTACACTTGGCCCATCACCAGTTTGTAGCAGAAACAGCTAACATGGTGATGGATTCTTGCTCATTAAAATACATGTTGGAAACTCTTGAGAATTTGCATTTAAATCTAGGCTTAAGTGGATGGGATATCATTAAGGAAAACTATGATACTTTTGGAGTTAAGTTATCTAATATTTTCCTGGAGAGTTTCAAATCAATTTGGTAATTTGGTATTTTGGTATAATAAAATGGTAATTTGATATAATAAAAATGAATTTGGTAAATTCAGCAACTACTTTGCATCTCTTTAATGCTTATAGCATTATATTATATATTATACATTACATATAGATGTTATAATTATCAGTGTATTTAAAAATACCTACTAGATCCCATAGGCAATTAGGTGGTTCTGTGGATAGAGTACTGAGGCTTGGAGTCAGGAAGACTGAACTCTTCCTGAGTTCAAGTCCACCCTCAGACAGTTACTTGCTGTGTCACCTTGGGCAAGTCACTTTACTCGTTTTGCCTCAATTTCCTCATCTATGAAATGAGCTGGAAAAGGAAATGGCACACTGCTTCAGTATCTTTGCCAAAAAAACCCTCTAAATGGGGTCATGAAAAGCTCCAGACACAGCTGAGGTGACTGAACACCACTACCAAGAGGATAGGAATCAAGTTCCCTTTAGACAATCATATTAATAAATGCTTGACTCATTTCCTCCAGTGCCAAGTACTGTGCTTTTTACATGAAGCAGATACTTAAAAATGCTTGCTGAATCAAAATGTTATTGAATTGTAATGGGATTTGAGAAGTGTGATGGCCCCACTGTTGTTCAAATTTGGGATTATAGGTTCATGGATGAGAGTTAGAAGGGACATTAGATGTCACATAGTCCAATCTTTTCATTTTACAGATGAGGAAACTGAACCCCAGGAAGGTTGGGATTTGCTTGGGATTAGATTGGTAATAAATGTCAGAGCCAGGATTTGGACTGAAGTCTTTTGACACATAACCATCATGAAGGAATATCAGCATCTGAGGGTGTTTGCTAATTTTCTCCTGTCCCATAATATTGGAGAAATTAAGTCACTTTTCTGAGGTGGCTTGAATGGTGCTACATTATTACTGAAAGCTGTTTTGAATTTACCTCTCCGTTGCAGTAACAATAGATGATTGACACAAAGAAACCCTGTGGAGTGAAAAATCAAGAAGTTAGTGTACTTGAGTATTCACAGGAAGGAACCAATTATTACCCCTTTGAGATGAGGATATAAAAATGATTCACAAAGTATTTCCCAGACCACGAGCTCATGAACTTAGAGCTAAAAGGGACTTAAAGAGGGTATTTAGTCCAATTCTCTCAACAGCCTAGAGAGTTTATAGAATAAATGTGAGTTGGAATTTGAACTCAAATCATTTGACTCAAGATCTCTTTGCATTGTCCCACTCTTCATTCTTAGGGACATTTATTCCATCCTTAATGATCTAAATAAATACCTGAATAAAAAAGACAAATGATAGAACTATGATTTAATTTCTAAATTTATTTCTGTTACTCCCAGTTGTATTATGACTAAAGATCTGTGAATCAACTTTTTTTTTGTAATTCTTAGCTACTTATAAAAGTCTGGTAATGGCATTGAGAAGGGCCTAACAATCTGGTGGAATAATGAACCAAGGTCAGAATTGAGAGATTCAGCATACCCAATAATCCACTCAACCACTCAATGTGCCATAAAAGAAAAAAAAAGGCATAGAATTTAATGAGAGACTTGAGAAGGAATCCCAATTTTTCTACTTTTCGACACATGTGAATTTGGTCAGATCACTCCTGCTGCTTTTCTAAGCCTTCCCACCTATAAAATGGCAATGGTGATGATATTGCTTTTCAGAGGCAGGCCAGTCTAGTGGACAGGACACCTCTTTTCAAATCCTTCCTCTGACACCACGATCTCAGTGGCTTATGCAACTCTCTTTAAGATTAAAATAGATGTTTTGGGGACAGCTTGGTTGTTCAGTGGATTGAGAACCAGGTCCAGAGACAGGAGATCCTGGGTTCAAATCAGACACTTTCTAGCTGTGTGACCCTGGGCAAATCACAACCCCCACTGCCTGGCACTTATTGCTCTTTTGCCATGGAACCAATATACAATATTGATTCTAAGACAGAAGGTAAGGGTTAAAAAAAGGGGGGGATGTTGTGCAATTGCATTTGAGAAGAGAGATTTACTGGTTTGAACCCTAACTCAACAATGACAACAACAGCAAAATCTTGACCTGCACACATATCTGCCTGACAGCAGTACTATGACAATCAAATCATATTAATCTATGTGAAAACTTTTAGACTTCTCCAGATAAAAGGAATTGTTAAACCTTTGTTGAATCTGACAATAATATCAAATTAATTCTCCACCAAACAATTGTTACACAATCTGAATTTGAGTTTTCATTTGTGAGAAAAAGCTTCTAGAGTAGTGACTCTTAAGAACATAGTCCAGGACAGATAAGCCATGGAATTTATAACCTAAGAAGCAAAATCATTATGCCCTTATGTAGTTATTAGGGGCATATGCATTAGTCAAAGAGAGGCAAGAAAGGAAGAGAAATTGGTCAAATCTGGGGCAGGAGAGGGGAAAGGAAAACCCAAACACTTAGCACTTTTCTGTACTTTGTACCTGAAAGGAGTTAAAGAAGAGTTCAAAGTGCATCCGGATCTCCCATCCTAATCCAGTGAAAGTGTGGGGCAGACACACAAATACAATGTAATGGACCCCAAAAACCAAGATCAGAACCAAAGTAGACTTTGCAAGTTTTCTGAAAGAGAATGACAAGATTTTTTTCTCATAATTAATTAGAATATCTTAATGATAGCACAATTTACAGAAGTAGCATATTAATGAATGTAGGAATTTCCATTTTTTGTCTATCTTGGCTTATCTCTCTGCTCCAACCACTCATCATTATCTCTCATTCTCCTTCCTTTTATTTCAAATTAAAAAGTACATTATTATTTCAACTAATTTGTATCATTGATTTCTCCTTATTTATATTTATTTATGCTTTCAACTTAATTGAATTATTTTTTCCCCAAGCATAAGTAATACTGATTAGAGAAAGGATTGGAATTTGAGCAAGTCATTTCAACTCTTTAATCCAGTTTCTTTATCTACAAAATGGGTATAATGTGATCTCTGATCTTGAGGAAAATTCTTTGTTAAACCTATACCAATTTTAGTTATAATACTACTACTCATACATATGAGTGCCTTTACACTGTCCTCATCTGCTACTACCGCCTTATGCAGAATAGGGTTAAACTTCAAGCCAAGCATGGTCATTATAATTATTACCCAGCATTCATTTAAAATTATTTTTCTTTTTTTCATTTATATTTTGATTGTCATCATATATATTATTTTTCTGCTTATGTCATTTGCATTAATTCTTATGTCTAATTCTACTTCTATGAATTCCTCATGATTATTGTTTCTTATGGCACAACAACATTCTTTTGCATTCATGTAATATAATTTGTTTAACTATCCTTGATGGGCATCTGTTTTGTTCCTACTTTCTTGCTATTACAAAAAGTGCTGAGACAACTAAATGGTTCAGTAGAAAGAGCACCACTGGACTTGGGTTTAGTAAGACCAGTTCAAATTTGTGCTTAAATAATTACTAGCTCTGTGACACTGGGCAAGTAATTTAGTTTTTGTTTGCTGAAGTTTCCTTTTCTGTAAAACGGGAATAATGATAATACCTCCCTCCTAGAGTTATTGTTATGACAAAATGAAATTATACTTTAATGATCATACTCATCATCATCAGTAAAAAAAAATTTTTTTAATGTGTGTAGAACTCTTATGTATTTAGCCTTCTTGGGCATATGCCTTGCATTGGGATCTCAAAGATAAAGGTTACCAACAACTTTGTGACAATATAATTCTAAATTACTTTCCATATTGTACTGATTCACACTTCTGATTCCATGCCTGAATTTCCACAGCACCATATAGTATAAATAATACTTGTCATCTTTGACAATTTCTGGTTGTGAAGTGATACTTACGTATTATTCTAATTTGATCCCCCCTCTCTTTTTTAACTTTTTGGAAAAGTATTATGATTGATAGCTTCCAAGACTTTTGAGAAATATTTGCTCATATCCTTTGATCTCTTTTTCATTTGAGGGAATGGCTCTTGGTTTTATATATTCATTGGTGTTAATTACCTACATATCTTAGATATCAGACCCATATCAGAAATATTTGATATTGATTTAGGTTGTACCAAAGTTTTTTTTTTTTTCAATATTACAAACATTTATTATTAACTTCTAAAGGCTTGGCAGTGTGTCCCATACAGATGAAGATGTTCTTTCAGCCCCTGCCCTCCAGGAGCTCCCAGTCTGACAGAAGACATAAGGTAAGCACAAGTGCAGAAGAAACTGATTCCAGGCACAATGGGAAAAGGGCACAAGAGAAGAAGGTCTGACAGTGCTCTAACATTTTGAGGAAAGAGGATTCTTTCAGGACTCTCACCTGAGCTGGCTTCTTTTTTTTTTTTTAAATATATTTTATTTGATCATTTCCAAGCATTATTCGTTAAAGACATAGATCATTTTCTTTTCCTCCCCCCCCCACCCCCCATAGCCGACGCGTAAGTCCACTGGGCATTAGATGTTTTCTTGATTTGAACCCATTGCTTTGTTGATAGTATTTGCATTAGAGTGTTCATTTAGAGTCTATCCTCTGTCATGTCCCCTCAACCTCTGTATTCAGGCAGTTGCTTTTTCTCGGTGTTTCCACTCCCATAGTTTATCCTTTGCTTATGAATGGTGTTTTTTTCTCCTGGGTCCCTGCAAGTTGTTCAGGGACATTACACCGCCACTAATGGAGAAGTCCATTACGTTCGATGATACCACAGTGTGTTTGTCTCTGTGTACAATGTTCTCCTGGTTCTGCTCCTCTCGCTCTGCATCACTTCCTGGAGGTTGTTCCAGTCTCCATGGAACTTCTCCACTTTATTATTCCTTTTAGCACAATAGTACTCCATCACCAACATATACCACAGTTTGTTCAGCCATTCCCCAATTGATGGGCATCCCCTCATTTTCCAGTTTTGGGCCACCACAAAGAGCGCAGCTATGAATATTTTTGTACAAGTCTTTGTGTCCATTATCTCTTTGGGTGTACCAAAGTTTTTAAATTTCACATAATCAATTTTTTCTATTTATCTTTTGTTTGATCTTTTCCTCTTTTTGGTTAAGAATTCTACTCCTCACCCCATATGTGAAAAGTATAAAATCTGGGTTTTTTTCTAATTTATTTTCTTAATATTGTAACAGTTAACATACAGGTTATGCACCCAGTTGGACTTTATCATAGTATATAGTGTAAGATGCTCATTTAAATCTTTCTACCAAATTGCTTCCTAGTTTTTGTAGTAGTTCTTCTCAAATATGGATTTTTTCACCAAGTCTTTTATATTTTGGAGTTTGGGGAACATTGGATTATTGAATGTTTCTGATACTAGGTGAATTGTTTCTTTGATCTGCCTTTATATTTTTTAAACAGCACCAGTTAGTTTTCATGGTCAGTAATTTAGAGCATAATTTGAGATTTGGAAGTGCTATTCCCTTGCAATTCCACTCCCCCATCTACATTATTTCTTGTTCTTTCAAATGAAATTTTCCATTTTTATACCCCTTTAAAGTATCATTATGGTAGTTTAATTGATCTGGTCTTAACAATTAGTTTATGTATTATCATTACTTTTATTATATTATGGCAACCCACTCATGATTATTTTTATTTCTTTAGAGAGTTCTTTTAAATAATTACATTTATACTTACCTTAGGGATGCTTTGTAGATTAACTACTAGATATTTCATAGGTTTTGTAGTTATCTTCAATGAGATGCCTATATTTCCACCTGGATTTTGTTATTGTTTCATAGAAATGCTATGATTTTTGTAGATGTATTTTATAACCTGTTACTTTACTGAACTTATCAATATCTTTGATTAGTTTCTTGGCTAATTCTTTAGGGTTTTAGAAAAAAACCTTGGTGTCATCAGCAAATAGGAATAGAATTATCTATGTATTTTTTTATCTTTATAAATATCCTACCTGATATAAGTTTTCTACATGAAAAAATTCCTTCTATGTTTATAATTTAAGGGTTTTTAGCATAAGCCTTTTGCTTTGTCAAAGGTTTTTCATGCATCTATTGATATATATTTTGAACTTTTTTATTTTTAATATGATTATTTTAATTCTGTTCACAATGTTCAATAATTCTTCCATTTTTCATATAAACCCCACTTGATCATGGTGTTTGCTTTTTTGACACATGGATGTTTTCTTTTTCCTAGCTTGTTTGCAAAAAATATTGAATTAAATCTATATTTGCTAGCAATCTCCCTGATTTTCCTTATATATTCCCAGTTCCTTCATATCATCCTCATCATATCCTTCTTTTATTTCTTATAAATACATTTCTTCCATTATTTAAAGTTCATCTTTAGAATTCTTTTATTCAGAAGGACTTCCTGAAATAAATGTGAACACTATTTGATTTTCCTCATACTATTTGAATTTCTTTATGTCTCATCTTTGAGAAATTCTAACCTCTATGAAATGAGAGCCTTTGCTTTCTCTGTAAGATAAGACTGAATTGCTTCTTGCCTAGTGCCAGCTACTTTGTGGGCATGAAATATATTTTAACTGAATTAAATTCAGCAAAGAGGAACCATATTAATTTTACTCTCAAGGTCAGCTAGGGGCTTCAGTGGTTAGAGATCAGGGCCTAGAGATAGGAGGTCCTGGGTTCAAATCTCACCCCCAGATACTTCCTAGATCATGTGATCTTGGGCAAGTCACTTAACCTCACTTTCCTAACTTTTACCATTCTTCTGCCTTGGAACTGTTATTCCATCACTTTCATGTATCATGATTTGTTTAATAACATTTTTTTACTTATCTCTAACTGAAATTTAGTCATCAAATGTGAATAAAACTATTTACAGAAAAGATTCGTAGGTGCTTCTGAACTGCTAAAAGAGGTCCAGGACCCAGAAAAGGTTAAAAACCTCTGTTCTAGGGTGAAATAGTAAGACCCAATGAGGTATATTATAAAAACTAAGCCTACTTTTAATTTTTCCCTCTGGATGATATCAATACTAAATGCAAAAATATTCTTAAAACTTCAACTTAGTTCTATGTTATATGTGAGAAATTTGAAAACTTTCAATCTCCAGAACAATTTTGTAAGGTGAAAAATTTGCCTCACATATCACAATTGTTCTTTTTCACTCTTTTCTAATGGATGTCATTAAGGCAGAGCTTAGTGATCAAATTTTCCAATCCAATTTTGGATCTTACCCTATGTTGCTACAACACACAAAACACATGACATTTACATTCAACATACATGTGCGTAACATCATTATAGCCAAGCTTTGTAGAAAGCCATAGTTTCTAATAAAAAGGAATTAATATTTATAAAATAACTAAAGAAAATACTCATAGAGAAGGACCTGGACAAATCACAAATTGGAAGAAGAAACTAAAATTATTGTGGTCCTCTTGACAAGGCAAATAAATATATTGTTCAAATAAAACTCAGAGGAGGAGGATATTATTTTTCAAAACAAATATTTCAACATTCAGACTAGGATTATTTTTCCATGAAAGTTTGAATTTTAAATTTATTTTGTTCTTTGAATTAAAGATTCTAATCTCTTAATTTTCCAAATGGATGATTATTAAAGATAATTTTTTAAAGTATAATTTTATTTTATGTAATCTTTTATTTTCAGCATTATCAGGCTCAGAATACCTGAGTTAATTTATTCCACTTAAAAGTCAGTTTTAACATAATATGCTACTGCATATAAGAAAGGAATATTTTTTTTAGGAGTCAAATTACGTCTGAATGTATTCTTACTTAATTTTGATGCTTTCCCAGGATACCAGATTAATGTTTATGATATGAAACACATGTTCAGGATGTAATTATTTTAAAATAGATTTTAAATAATTTTGTACATTATTATTTTAAATGTGAACACAGTTGTTATATGAGAAGGAATGTGGACAGATAATTTGAAATAAATGTAATTTTTAAATGAAATATAAAATTCACTGACATTACCACAGATCTTTATTTTATATCTTCATTTATTTGCAAAGTAAGAATTGTACCAGGATAAGAAATTTAAATACCCATCACTCTGTCAGCCTCTTTGTTTGAAGAATGAAGCCCCAGTGAATACATGGTGATGATAAGATCCCAGAAATGGAACAATTAATGAAGTTCCATAGTCAGTATACAGAGTAGGGTAAAAAAATTAATCCCTTCTTCATAAGTACCACTCATAGGTTTGCTCATACCTAGCAATCCTAATCATGGTAAATATATCTTAATAAGAAAGAAAATTCCATCTTCCCCCATCTTCTAATCCTCAACCTATTTTCTGAGTTTGATAGGCTATGCTTAGTGACTGGATCGCAGAGGGAGGCTTAGTCATGAAATTTACCAGTGACGGCAGAAAAATGAGTACAACAATGGTCCAAGAAATATCATAAGGTTTTTTTTTTTTTAAAAGATCATCTCAAAGGAGGATTGAGAGTTAGATGAACAAAAGAATAGAGGAAAGATCAAATGAGCCATTTATATTTAAATGTTATTATTACTTATTATTATTAATAATTATTTTATATTATATATGGTAGATTTGAAATGAAATCTTTTTCATTTCAAGTGCAGTGTCTTACTTCCTATGACAGATGTGTAAAAAATGCAGCTCACAAAACTACAAAGTGTGGCGTAAATTAGATTAAAAAGTAACTGGGAAATATTTAACAAAACAAATAAAATACATTAAAACCTAGATAATATTACATTTAAAAACTAAGTCGACCTTCAGCCTAGTGATCCTGATCAGATCCTCCCTTTTTTACTTGAATTTGACCCCAGTGGCCAACATCGAGCTGCCTTTCTTGTAGGGTGATGGTTGGTGCCTAAAGCTATTGCAATAGCTATTTGTTGGCCTGATAAGAACAAAGAGGTCTGCTGCCTTCTTGGAGGCAGATCTATAATCTGTCTGAGAAGCTCCTGTCTTGTCTTATAAAAGAGCATGCAGTTGAGAGAATTTCATTGCAGATCAATGAAGGATGAGTTCCTAACAGATATCATTGCATAATATACAAAGCATTTGTATAGAAAGAAGAAATCAATGAGTTCAGAGAACAGATCAAAAGTGGCACAGAGGGTATTATTAGAGTGAGAGGAGATTTTAACTATTTGGACATATGCCTAAGTTCTTTCTTGGTTTACCTTAAGAATGCTATTCTTCAAAATCAATAAATGGAAACTAGCTGGACTTGATTTTCACCAGAAAGGAAAAACTGGTTGCAGTGGTGTAAAAGATGGGGTAACACTTATTTTCTCTTAGACTTTGTGCTTGAGGAGAGAAAAGGTGGGAAAAGTGTGATAAACATCATAGATATCAGCTAGAACATTTCAAAGTATTCAGAGGAAAGACACCTAGGTTCATAGGATTTTAAAATTATTTTAATTTATTTTTAATGCTTATTGTTATTAATATTTAATTAAAACTTGACAGGGGAAACCAGCTCAAGAAGGATAGTACGTTTTCAAGAATGAAGTTGTGAAAACACAAAGAGAAATAATGCTGATGAGAAAGTGAAAGGATTTAAGGAAAAACTGCCTAACTATTGCAAAGCAGAATATGCTACTTTAGGAAACAGTTGGGATCCTCCCCCTAAATGAAGTGAAGATGACCTGTGCATTGTAGCAGAGATTTTTGTTTAAATAAGGTTGATTGGTGACTATTGACAAATCTTCCAACTCTAAGATTCAGACTACCAAAGCAAACCCATTTTCTTGATCTTTTGAAAAGGAGGGGAATGTTCATTCTTTTTGCAGTCAGGAAAATACATTATTTGTTCAAAGTAGGCCAGATTAAAACAATTTAAGAAGAAATAAAACTTGTGCGCTGTTATGCACCCAAAATACCTGCATTTGTAAACATTGATTATAGTTTTACAGAGCATATATCCAAGCCTTCCCAATCAGCTATACCAATGAAACAAAGGAAACAAAAACACGTTCACAAGCCAGACATTTCTCATAAATGTTTGTTTCTTTGATTTCTTATTTTTTCTTACACAGACACATCACTTTAGTCTTTGATGGATTCTTGTCACAGGCTTACCTGTATTGTTTTCTTGTGTCATACCCAACAGCATTGGTCTCCCAAATTTTAGTGGCCAGGACCCTCACAGTGTTGAGGAACAAAATAAAGTTCAGCTGAAAAATAAAGTATGAGAAAGAAAGAAAATCAGCTCTGCTTCATTTCGTTTTGCCTTCTTTCTGGTAATATATCTGAAGGCTTGATTTTGAAAACCACTCCTCTTGCCAGTTGGATAAAATATCTTAGAAGTATCCAGGCAATCTATTTACACTCCCAGTCTATGTGCTATGACTTAGCACATGTAATATCCCCTTAGACATTGTATCAGATGATAAATAACATTCAAAAAAAGTAAAAATGAGAACATAAGAAACAGGAATTGGCTGTTTTATTTAAGTACAAAATATTGATTTTACTTCTAACAGATCACAAGTGATAACAGATCATTTAAATGCAATAAGTCAAGACATTTTAAAGACAAGTGTTTTTAAATGAACATTGCCTTAGACATATTAAATCACAAATCAGTTTATTATTTGTTAGTATTAAATCCACAAATCTAGTCTTGTGCTAGGTACTAGAGATACCAAGAGAAATAAGAAAACACTCCTTCTTCAAGGAGCTTTCTATCTACTGGAGAAAAGAATATGTGCACAGGCAAGCAAATACAGATTTTATGTATATGTATAACAAGGAGATACAGCTAGATTCTCTCTTTCTAAAACAAGGTGCTATAGCTATATTCACTTAGAAATTATGCCTATTTTATGGTGATGAGGGATATAGTTTCATGTACTGAGGAACAGATGCCTCATTTACAAAATGTTGCCTAGTTGGTCCAGGAAATATTCTTTCCCTCTCTCAGCTTGACATTTTAGAGGTCCAAGTCAAGACAACTTACATTTGAATATTGCCTTTGACAGTTCTTAACCAAATAATCACAGATCAGTCATTTTATCTCTGAACTTCAGTTTATCAGTAAAATGGGCATGACGATAATTATATTTCCCATTTCACTTATTATGAAGATTAAATGACATGTCAATTAAATAAAGTAACATTATAAAAAGATTTTGAAAATTTCAAAATGCCATCTAAATAAATTCCATGTTACTATGAGAATTGTGGGAAGGCTTTAAAATTTTTATGTGGTCAATGTATTTTCTCATTTTTTATTTGTTACTTTTTCTTCCTTTGTTTCTTATTTATTTATTTCCCTCTGACTATAGTTATAGGAATTGCTTACTTAAAGTCTCTTTTTTATGATGTGATCTTTTGCATTCAGGTTGTTGTATATTTTGTAATATGCTGGTCTAAACATGCTGGCTCTGGTAAAATGGTTTCCATTTTTTCTAGTAATTCTGGTCAAATATGGAATTCTTTCCTCAAGTAACTTATATTTGGCAGTTTACCAAACACCAAGATATTTAAAAATTTACTTTTGTTTCTTAAATATGTAACCCACTGGAATAATTTACTTTTCTAATATTAAATCAGTCAAAAGTGAAATTAATGAAGGGAAATGGGATGGAAAGTGAAAGAACAATGAAGTTTTCAGTGCTAGATCTGGGCTCTGAACCTTGCCCCTCTTTTTCTTCTTTCTTTCAAATGCTAGAAATAGTACTAGATTTCATAACTAGCAAATTTAAAGACGTGCTTCTTAAAGTTCTTCTCTCACCCCACCTGCAGGAATCCCATGGGTTTTGTTACAAATTCTCTTATGTGGAAAAAAGTCAGAACTTGCCTGAACAATGTGGAACTGTCCATTTCTTAGTGAATTCTAAATGTGTGGCAGTCTCCTGGGGATTTGGCTATGTGGTTCTCACAAATGAAATATTTTTCTTAATCTATTTGTAGACAGGAGGTGATTTTAAGGCCATTCAAAATCCCATGGATTTTATTACTTACAGGATGAATTAAATCTTAAGAACACAACAAATTATCTGTGGAACAAAGAGACCATGTTCTTAGCTCATATGCTATTGGGCTAGGCTACCACTGTGAGTGTGAACTTCAGGGCCATATTTGTCTATAATTATTTATCTTTAAAAGCAAAAGTTTCATTGTCTTATATCATTCTGAAGTCCTATAAAGCTACAATCATATATAATCACATTTTCTAATTAAGTTTTCAGGATTGTTAACTAAGTGTTATGATTGATCATCAGATTGATTTGGTGCTAGGAAAGTAGATTAGTCCAATGAAGTCTATGCCTAAGGAACAAAAGTAATTTTTGAAAGTTGTCTCAATGTTTGGAAAACCCCAAAACATAAATTATTTGAGGAAAGGATTCCATATTTGACAAAAATTACTGGGAAAAGTAGATATACTTTATACCTGAAAGTAGGTGTTTAGACCAGCATCTTACAAAATACAAATAATAATCTTAATATGAATACAAAAATTTACATCATAAAAAGAACCTTTAACCAGATAACTCTGGTAAATATAATCAGGGAGATAATTTTTAACCAAACATGGGATTTATGTGGTAAAAAAAATAAATTAATTACATGAAATTTAAAATGTGGTAATGCAACTGAATGCTGTAGATAGAATAAGTAAAATTGTAGAGAAGGGAAAATATTCACAACAATCATGATTTAGTACATTTGATATTCGTAATGCATAAGGAAATGACAAAAATATATGAAACCAATGTCTTTTGCTGTTACATCACATTTCTTTATTTAAAAATATGGACTTCCAATTTCTCCTACTCAGCCATAATTTGTGAGAAAAGATTTGAAAAGAATGTGTTTATATCAAAAAATTACCCATGTTTAGCAGTAGATGTAATATTCTATACCCATAGATTCCCACTTCTATAATAAAGAGAATGAGGAATATTTTCTCTATTCTTTTTGTAGCCAAATTTGATCATTCTAATACCACAAAGTTCAATTTTATTTTTGTTATTTCCATTTACATTGTTGTAGTAATTAAGTGGAGGAAGCTAAGGGGATAGAATATTGGATCTGGAGTCAGAAAGACCTAAGTTCAAATGAGGCTTTAGACATTTACCAGCTGGGTGATCTTGGGCACATCCCTTAACCTCTGTTTGCCTTAATCCTTGAGAGGAGGAAATGGAAAACAATTCCAGTATTTTTTTTTATAAGAAAACCCCATGGAAATTATTGGTGTTCTAGTGTCCATATAGGATTGCAAAGAGTTGTATTTGATGAAACTAGTAATTAAGTAATTTCTCATTCTCACTTCATATAAGCTTTTCTATACTTCTCTGAATATTTCATATTTGTCATTTAGTCATGATTCATTTGCTGTTATTGAATTGTTTCAGTCTTGTCTGACTTTTTGTGACCCAATTTTGATCTTTTCATGGTAAAGATAATGGAATGATTTGCCATTTCCTGCTCCAGCTCATTTTATAGATGGTGAACTGAGACAAGCAATGTTAAGTAATTTGCCTTGGGTCTCACAACTAGTAAGTCTCTGTGGCCATATTTGAACCCATAAAGATGAATCTTCCTGATCCCAGGCCCACTGCTTTATCTACAGCGCCATCTAAGTGCCTTTACAATTCAATTACATCCAGACATGTGCCATTATTTGTTTAGCCATTCTCCAAGTAACCCTAACCTGGAGATGCCTCTTTGTACCTTTCTCTTTTCAACCAATGAGTCCCTGATCCACACTACCATTTCATGACATGTCTAAGGTATGCTCACTCCACTCCAAGATCCACTCATTGTCCAGAATTTTCCATGTCCTCCCCAGTAGCCTTGCCTCTGAGCCAATACTCTTCCCATCCTATCCTCATTTTCTCAATCCATTTCGTGTGTTGTCTTTGTTTTTAGATTATAAACACCTTGATGTTAGGCAGTTTCCCTCTGTTTTGTTGTTGTGTTGTCTTTTTATCTCTTAGTGCATAAAACAGTGTCTGGTAAATAAAAGATCCATTTAAATAATGTTCTCTATATCACTATCCAATGGGTATCTCTTTTGGGGGGCTGGGGTTAGGGGTTCCAATTTTATGTTTTCACAAGAAAGTACACCTATTAATATTTTTATGTATACATATGGGACCTTTTATCTGTCTGATCTGTTCTCAAGGAAAGTACAGTGGAATCTTTGGACCAAAGGCTATGAATATTGTAATCTCTAGTGTAATAAATATCACATTCCAAGTCTTCTGCATCTTTGTATTAGAGGCTGCTATGTCTTGTGTGTGACTCTGACTTTGGCTTCTTGGTTTTTAAATTCTTTTTTTTCCCTAACTGTGTACATTTTTCTTTAACCAGGAAGCTATTGATTTTTACTCTGAGGCTTCTAGAAATTTTAGTTTTAGGGTTTCTTTCATGGTGTGACTAGTGGATTGTATTTCATTTTGCTCTTTGGTTCTAAGAAATCTAGACATGCTTTCAATAAGTATTATGTCTAGGTTTTCATGGAAGTCCAATGATTGTTTTTTTAAACCCTTACCTTCTGTCTTGGAATCAATACTATATATTGATTTTAAGGTAGAAGAGTGATAAGGGAAAGGCAGAGGAGTTTAAATGATTTGTCTAGAGTCACAGAGCTCAAAAGTGTATACAGATTTAACCCAACATTTCTTAAATTATTTCTCTTTGATCTTTTTGACAGATCAGCTGTTTTTATGTGAGAAACCTTACATTTTCTTCTATTATTTTGTTTTTTGACTTTCTTTAATATTCTTGTTATTTTATGGAGTCATTAACTTCCATTTGGTTCATTCCAAGTTTCTTTTTTTGTGTCATTTTATTTTTCTCTCAATTTTTTGTTATGTACTTATTAACCATCACCATCAACAAAACACTGACAGAAACAAATGCATAAAAATTATGTATAAAATCACAAACTCCATATCAAATACTTGTTTAAAATATGTAAATTATATGTGTGGTAATATAGATATCATCTGCTTTTGAGTTATCTTTGGGTTTATTTTATTTTGATAGTTTTTCTCTTGCTTTTGTGACTTATTTGTAAAATGTAATAGCATATATTATTCTAAGTATCTTTTCACCTCTTCATATATTTCCTTTATTTTCTTTATATTACCAATAGTCCTCCCTGCCCCTTCTTCATGGCAGTTCCTCCATGAATTTTTGCTCCATAAGAGATAGTCATTCCATCTCACCTAGTCTTCATCTTTTCTACTACCATTTTGGCTCATTCCATTGCATTTACATCAGCCTTGAGTCTTCCATCCACACATGCCTGTTCAAAATGGCCAGGCAATAATGGCCTTCCCAAACGTCATAGATGACATTTTCCCACATTTTAACCTTTTGGGCTTCTTATGATTAGTCTTTCGTTCCCTTTGTATGCTTTTTATAGATCAAATTTTCTGCTGAGTTCTGAGTTTTTCCATAGGAATAATTGAAACTCCTTTAGCTCATCTTTACCTTCATTATTATGATCATATTTGCTGGATGTTATTCTTGGTTGTAAACTGAATTCTTTTGCTTTATGAAATGGATTCCATTTCCAGTGTTCTTATTGTGGTTACTAAGTTTTCTGTTAGTTTTGACTATAGCTCTACCAAATTAATATTTTTTTTTTGTTTATAGTATTTTTTTCCTTAAACTGGAAGCTATAAAAGTTATTAATGATGTTTCTGTACATTTTCATCTTTGGGTCTCTTTGAGGTAATGGTTGGTGGATTCTTTCAATTTCTATTTTACCTTTTGTTTACAGAATGTCTGGGCAATTTTCCTCTATGATTTCCTGAAGCATGGTGTATAAAACTCTTTTTAAAAAATCATAACTTTTTCAGGAATCCAACTATCTTTATGTTATCTCTCCTTGATTTATTTTCCATGTAAGTTGCTTTTGTGATGAGATGTTACATATTCTCTTATTTCATTCTTTTGATTTTGGTTTATTATTTCTTGACTTAGGAAATTATTAGATTCTCCTTGTCTGCTGAGGGCCATCAGACCACAGAGTGGTACTTGGCAAGATGTGACTGCCCACTCTATCCCCTTTACATGACCTCTTTCATCAATGCCCCTTACCTATGAATTGACATGATAATTATTCCCCCTAGTCTCAAAAGAAATAATGCAAGAGCAAAACACCTGTACCCTGATTCTCCAAAACATCACCAAAGGATCAGACCCTTAAACCCAATCCCAAAAAGACTATCATGGGTTAACTTTTATTTAGGTACACAATTCTCGGTGAAACCGCAGCTACAGACCAAGCCCTAAACTTTCCCACTCACAGAAGCCTATTCTCATGAAGCCAGCACACAAATCAATCATAAAGGCCCATACAATACGTACAGGTACAGTACAAGTACACTAAGCTTCAATATGCCTCAGTGACTCAATTACACAAATCAGTAACTCAGAAACTCCCTACTAAGCCACCTGTGAAGAAATCATTTATCTTGTATTCTGTCTGTAATCACAATACAAAAATATAGGATGTTAATCAAGTGATTTGTTAAAAGTTAATGTATTACTTTTCCAATTATCTCTCTTTGAACATGTGTATTAGGTAATATAATCTGCATGCCAAGAAAATGGGTATAAAAATAAATCCCAGTCCTGGGAATGGCAGAGCAGCTGTCAGATACAAATCAGTCCCATGGCCATAATGATTAAGCTGTCTTCCAGTTGTTATTTATTTTGACTGATCGCTCGCCACCTGTCGGGAACCCTGGAGTCATGAGTGGGGCTGAACCCTGACCATGGCAGTTGTCCAATTCTAGTTTTTCATATATTACTTTTCTATGAGTTTCTGGATCTTTTTTTCTATTTGGGTGATCTTTCATAAGTTTTTTTAATTTTCTTTCACTGTTCTTATTTTTTCCTTTCTTTTCCCTTATCCTCTCTCATTTGGTTTTTGAAGTTTTTTTTTAAAGCCTTTTAAAAAGTTATTTTGAAGGGTGTGGCCATTTGTTGTATTTCTTTGCTGTTTTTTAAGTAGATGTTTTTATTTCACTGTCCCCTGAGTTTGAGCCATGGTGTTCTGTCTCCATACTAGCTGTCAATACTTGAGTTCTTTCTTTTTTGCTTGCTTATTTTTATTTATTTATTTAAAAAATTTATTGGCCAGGCCCATAGATTTAATTATTGGATTTTTGCTAGAGTCCCAGGGTTCCTACTGTGTTGGGACATGTTAACTTGGGTCTCAGCATTTGTGTGTATGTTTGCTTTTTTCATAGATTCTATTTAATCATTCTAGTCTTCATTGTCCAGAGTTGGATGTACTCCTGGCCCCTCACTCAAACTCTACTCTGTGATTGACCTCAGGTCCTCCAACCAAAGACTTTGGGCAGTTTTGCCACTGCAATTCCAAGTAGATAGTTTGCTTTACTCTGTGGCCACATCCAGGGTATACAGTGGTAGGCCTGAAGCTAGGGAAATCAAAAGCTTTCCTCCTTAGTTATGTCAAATCACAAATAGCTAGGAAGCTCCACAGCTTTGAAGCTACAAAGCTGGTCATCTTTTGATGGTTAAGAAAAAGACAGATAAATAGTCATATTGACTTCATTCAGGATTAAATGATTTGGCCAGTGACCCAAAGCTAATAAGTGTCTGAGACCAGATTAGAACTCAGGAAGATGAGTCTTCCTGATTCCAGGCCTAGCATTCTGTCCTCTGTACCACCTACCTATATTGACTCATTAATCTCTTAAGGTTCTTTCCAGATAGAAAATGATGCAACGAATTGATCAGTCTTTGCCAAAAAGTAAGCTATCATTAGAACATAATTATATATATTCTATTCTCTCACTGTTACCAGTCCTGAATTTCCATTATTTATTCTTGATAATAGATGTTGAATATTATTTTACATTTTAATTTACATTTTTCATTCGATTTCCTCTTTCCTATGATCATCACTATGGAAACTGCATGTTTAATGTGGAATGTTTATAGCTTCTGAGAAAATATCTCCACATAACTAAATAAAACAAAGTGTCAGTGAAACTGTCCATATTTATTCTGATTGTGATTCTGTTTATTTTCTATGATTCAATGAAATAAAAATTCTTATCACTATGTATTTAGGTTTTCCTGAAACATATTTTCAGAGAACTATCATTTTTTATATCATCCCAGACAAGTGGACCTATACAAGGTTATAACCATCATGCCAATTAAATCCATCCTATTTGCTTAGTTACACTGACAAAAGCTATCAACAGACACTCTTGTTGTTCATCTTTTTCTAGCCACAGTAGAGGATCCCAGTTGAGCCATGTAATGAATTCTCACTACCTCTCTCTATCATCTTCCACTCAGTGTTTAAGTAGGATCCTTTTTACTCTCATATTCTTTTCTCTCCTGATCCCTTCCTGATATTCCTGAATCAGAAGTGGTATCTGTTATTACTAAAGATCAGTGATGAAGAGTCATATGACATCAAAAATACCACCTTAGAAAATGGCATTTTTTTGATTTTTTTCACCATCTTGCAATATATTTGTTTGATATGATGCATGCCAAACAAATATAGTTTACTCTTTGAAAATCCAGCAGGAGGGGAGTTAAAGACCCTTAGCTATGTGATATTAATTTAAGAATAGAAGTTTTCATTCTAGTCTAGTCTATGATCTACTAGACAGTATTCAAAGAAAGTAAATTACTTTTCTGTGCCTCAGTTTTCTCAGCAACAGTAACAATTGAAATAAAATTTACCTCACAGAATTAAAAACTCTCTATTATATAATCCTCAAGCCTGTAGAATAGGGAACATGTTCTACTAATTTATGCTCTTATCAAAATAATTGTGTGGAATTTAAGGTTTCAATGGATCTCTGCTCTCATTCTCCAGTTGTAAAGACTGATGCTCACCTGTCTGGCCTTTGTAAATAATTTCCCATAAAACCTCCAGAGGTTCCACTTTTAAATATCTTAGAAAACTTCCTCTAAGAAATTTAACTTTCAATGGGAATACATGTAGCACTCTTGCTAGCCCTCTTTTCTTCACTTTTTATAGCCTCTCTCATCGTGATCTTATCAGCTCCTTGTGTTTAATTATCCTATATTGGCAGTTGATTTCCAAATCTATGAATATAGTTCTAATTTTTCCCCAAATCCAGTCCTGTATCAACAGTTGCCTAATGAACATGTCCATCTAGGTGACCTAGGTATCAAACTGAAAATATCCAGAATAGAACAAACTAACTTCTATCCTAATCTTCCCCCTCCTTCAAAATTACGAATTCCTGCTCAGTACCTCCATCTCTCCAATCATCCACTGCTATTTCCACTTTGTGACAAATTTCATTTATTCTTTTTACATTGGGTCAGTTGCCAGATTCTATTTCCAAAACCTGTCATGTATCCTCTTTTTCTCTTCTCTGATTGTTATCATCTTAATTTAGAGCCTGGACTATTTCAGTATCCTCCTAATTCATTCTCCTGCTTCTAGTTTCTCATCTTTCCAATACATGTTCCACATAGCTACTAAAACAGTCTCTCAAACCAAAGATCTTATCATGACAATTGTGTTAATTTTTTTTTCAGTAGCTCCTATCCTTTTTTTAGACTCAAATAAAATCTTTTCAGTATAGCATTTAAAGACCTTCATAACCTGACTACAAATTACCTCCCTAGATAATTCTCATGACATGCTTTCATATACTATACATCCCAAGAAAAATGACCATTTTGTTATTGCTTGAACCCAGGATTTGATTTCCTACCCTTTTCCTTTGCATTGTTCCCCTGCCTGAAAAGTACTTCCTTTTAACCTTCAACTCTTAGAATATTTGCATTTTTTTCCCAGGCTCAGCTCAGGTACAACTTTTTTACATGAGACTCTTCCTAGCTTTCCCCCTCTCCACTCTAGTTATTAATACTCTTTTTTTTAATCAACAATAACAAGTATTTTTATTTGTTACAAAGGTCATAACTCTATGCTAGGCACTATGCGAATACCTTGTATTTACCAACTTGATCCTGTTTTTTAAAAATAATATGCTGGAGGGATATAGGCTCCATCAGTTTTCACCTTACTGCAAAGTCTTCAAGTATGGCCCCAGTAATAGATTATGCCTGCCTTAGAACTAGCCTAAGTGCAGAGAGAGTTGTAAGTAGGGTGGCCATATGACTTGAATTCTTTGGCCATGGAAAAGAGGGCAACAGAGAAAAAAATAGCCCTTTATCATATGTATTCTCCTGTGCTTGCAATGGTAGAATAATAGAAAAGAAATTACTAAAATAAAATCTGCACTAGATAAAAAAGCCTATAGATTGGTTGAGATCTGAACCATTAGAAGGAATACCCATATCTATGAGATTACAGATCAATTAAAATATCAAAGCACTTATATGTTTACATGGAAGAGGGTAAGTTCCCTAAAAGAAAGACTGCCTTTCACTTTTCTATTACCATTTCTAGAGGTTCTAGGGAGCCAGTGGAGTTTATTGAATAGAGGGAATCCCAAAGACCTGATCTTTGTGAATGCACTTTGGCAGTTGAGTGGAGAAAGAATTAGTAAAGGGGAGAGAGTAGAGGCAGGTAGACCAGCTGGGAGGCTATATGGTTCAGGCAATTCTAGGGTCTGAATTAGGTTGATGACCATGTGAGTGAAGAGGTGAACATGATAGAATCAAAAGGGAATGGTCATGTATACAAAGAAATTTGTAAACTTTAAAGTTCTACAAAAATTGTCATTGTGAAATCAAAGCAGTTTTAGCTCTGGCTGGAGATCTGTCAGCTCATGATCCATTTAGTGGGATCTAATTAGGTCACCAAGTCATGCCCTGGTGATAATAGACAAGGGCTCACACATGCCATACATAGTCTATGAGTTTTCCTTTGACAGAATGAAATTTTATTGGTCTCCTACTTCTCTGGAGTTCTTCCTTTCCTTCTTTTTTTAAATGTCATTTCTATTTTGGATTATTTGGCATTTGTTAACATCTCTCATCCTCTCAAGTAGATTCTAACCTTTGTATAAATGGTGAAGTTACAACTATCTTTCAGCTATTTTCTAAGAGATACAACGGACATTCAAAGAAAATATTTGTATGTATGTATCGTAACAGGTAATTAGATTTACTGTTACAGTATTGAGCAATGACTTTGACTTTTATGTAATGAGCAAATTGTGCTAAAATTAGAAGCAAGTATGATTTTTGCCCATAAAGAAATGGTAATCATTTCCATAAGTTATTAATGGACACAAATTGCAATTTGCAAGTGTCTGCATAAAAAAAAAAAAGAGTACAATAACCCAGGATTTCTGTTGTTTAGTTGTTTTCAATCCAGCACTAATTTTTTTGACTCCCTCTTGGAGTTCTCTTGGCAAAGACACTAGTTTGCCATTTTTTAATGCAGTGAAATATGAATATATTTTCATGAGCACTGAAAAGTGTCAAGAAGTAAACATTTTGTGAATCCAAAATAGCCCCATAGCCTGTGGACAACAGTAACTGGTTCCTGTTACCACAAATCCTCTGTGGTCTCTGACTCTCTTCTGCCTGCCTGAAATATTGGCTATCACTTCAGTTCTAAAGATGTTAATGCTGGAAGCAAGAGTCAAGCACAGGAAATGATTTTTGTAATTTCCAAAGAAAGATAAGAGTCAGAAAAAACAACAAGAAATACAGGATTGTTTTTCTCCTTCTGCAATCTGCTCCTTGCTTTCCACCCACAAACACCGCAGGCATGCTACTAGAATATAGATTTTTGCATCTATGTTTACATAGAGTAGTGCTATTTGATTTTTCCTCATATGTTACTCTTTCCATTTGAGGAACTACCCTGTTTTGCCAATGAGTTAGGATAGTGACTTGTTTAAGTAGAATTTTTGATGTAAATTACACTCCGTAAAACTGAGTATGTGGGAAAAATTTCACAGCAACCAATATCTCTGTAAAACAAGCTTTCATTTTTGGGCATTGGCAATGTTTAATTTAGGCAACAATGAACATAGTGAAATTCTAAAATTAGAAAAGAATCCAGACAGTCCCTTGAAGTCAAAAGTATGATGCAATTTAACTTACCATCAAACTAGTTAATACATGATTAGTTTTTCACTTCCAAGAAAAATAAGCCACCAAGATATCAAAAACAAGCCAAGCCAAGAGGTATTATTGGATACTTTTATGCCCCTAAGTGGCATAAAAAGATGGCTTCTGACATCATCCAAATTCTGAATATTAGAAACTGAAAGAACAACTAAAACCCATCCCTCTCAATATTCTGCGCAGGAAAAGCCCTTGGGCGTACAACGTGAAGTTCATTCCAGTTATCATTTAAAAAAATCCTGCTCTGAATAAAAACAGGGTTAGTTAAGTTGTGATTGAAAAGCTTTGACTTCAAATCCATGCACTGAAGGCATCCAGCTACCAATGTGTGCTTCAGTAGGACCTGAGTTCCTATCCAGCCTCAGACACCTACTAGTTGTGTGATTTTGGGAAAATAACTTAACCTCGGATTGCCTCATTTTTCTCAACTATAAAATGGGGATGATAATGTCATTTGTCTTCCATGATGATTCTGAGGACTAAATGAGATTATTATTATAAAGTGCTTGCCATAGTTCCTGGCACATCTTAAGAACTATATAAATATTAGATATCATTACTACAATTACTCCTACTACTCTTGCTGCTGCTGCTACTACTACTATGGTACTATGTGCTTTAGTTTATGCTTTTAAAACATTATTGTGGGAGGCAGCAGCAAGCTGGCTTAGTGGATAGAGAGCCAGATAGGAGACCAGAGGCCCTGGGTTCAAAACTGACCTCAGACATTTCCTAGCTATGTGACCCTTTTGAGCAAGTCACCAAACCCCAACTACTTTAGCCCTTAACACTCCTGCCTTGCAACTGATACTGAGTATCAGCTCTTAGACAGAAGGTAAGGATTTAAAAACAACAAGAAAACCCTTATTATTGTGGGAAAGGGTCCATAACCCCACCAGACTACTTCCAAAGAGATCTGTAAAAAGTGAAGAACTTTTTTTTTACCTTCTGTTTTAGAATAAATACTGGGTATAGGTTCCAAGGCAGAAGAGAGGTAAGGGCTAGGCAATGGGGGTTAAGTGATTTGCCCAGGGTCATATAACTAGGAAGTAATTGAGATCAGATTTGAACCCAGGACTTCCCATCTCTAGGCCTGACTCTCAATCTACTGAGCTACCCAGCTGCCCCCTTTAAGAACTCTTTTTCTGTAGGCTTGTCCCAGAACATCACTAAATTTCATCAGTAAATCCTGTGAGGGGTAAAAAAAAAAGACTAGTTTAACTGTAAACACTAGGAAAAAAGTAGGCAAGAACTATTATAGAGCCTAGATGCTAATATGAAGATGGTGGGAGCTTATTAAATTAGTCTTTCACTATGTGTGTCTTGGATATTCACAGAAGAGCCATAACTAGTGATTTTAGAACCCCTGACAACCAGCACAGATTGAACTTTGTTAATATCCTACACAATACTTAAGATAAATTCATATTAGCCAGAGGGAGAATTAGTTACTAAAGTAGCCCACAGATGGAAATTTATTTATTTTTTTTTATTCTAAAACCCTTACCTTCCGTCTTGGAGTCAATACTGTGTATTGGCTCCAAGGCAGAAGAGTGGTAAGGGCTAGGCAATGGGGGTCAAGTGACTTGCCCAGGGTCACACAGCTGGGAAGTGGCTGAAGCCAGATTTGAACCTAGGACCTCCCGTCTCTAGGACTGGTTCTCAATCCACTGTGCTACCCAGCTGCCCCCAGATGGAAATTTATTAACAAACCTCTAATAGCTTCTCATTATAACTTACATTTTTATTAACTTCATTCCTTTGTGGGCTCCACTCCTGACTCTTCAGATTTCTTTCTCTATGCTACTATAGCATCCTCTCCTTGAAAGTTCACTATGACTTTGATATGCTAACACTGGCAATATGTTCTCCCTCTTCCTCTGATTGAATGGATCCTCCCAGCCTCTCAATTTTAAGCGAAGTGCCTGGGCTGGTCATTTCTTCCTTCTTCTCTGGGCTCTACTCCTAACTTTCCAGATTTTCTTTACTAGGTGCTCTTCTGAATACCATTGCTTCTCCCTCACTTTCCCATTTCAGCTTCCTTTTCTGTGCTGCAAACTCCTTGAAGGTAGGGACTTTATTTCTTTTTGCTTGTATTTATATTCCTAGCTTATAGCACACTATCTGGCACATAATTAAGTACCTAATAAGTTCCTGTTGGCTTAACTTGATTGTCCTTGTCAACTAAGCTACAATCTCAGTTGATTCAAGGTGCATTAGTAGTTAAAATTTTGAGACCTCAAAATTTTAGTGTTTTTAGGCAAAACCCTAGTTGTCCTACCCTAGTTACAGTTCTGATAATGAACTGACATAGAATGGAGGAAGAAGAAGAGGAGATAGGACTGAATTGTATGTAAATAATCATTCAGTAATATAAATAATTGTGTGCTGCTTATAGCTACCAAAGCCCATCTCTTTAAAATAAATATTCTTCTTGTGATATCAAATGGTTCATACTACATCATGATCACCAAAGAAATTAAATTACAAAAACTTAGACCAAAGAGTATTGAAAACCACAGACACTGGACAAACCATGTTCCCTTTTAAATTGTAACTTCTTATGTACCAGAATTATGTATAATAATTCTATTAAAATATTATTGGAGATATGTATGTCCAGAAAAAGAGGTGGGAAATTCACATAGCAAGAACTAGAGGCAACAAATGGATAGCCCAATGGTACACAAGACACCCATGATATTAATGTCAAAAGGAAGGTGTTGGACCATTTTTCTAAAGAATGTTAATGCCAAAGCCAATAGAAATGGAATTTGAACTAGATGTTTGAGCAAGGCTGCTACCTTGGATGATTTGCCTTGATCAATATTCCACTTGTGTAAGATCCCACTTCCTCTACAACTAAGTGAGTTCAACCTTTATGAGTCGTGGAATAAGCTGCCTTCAGTCACTTGTCATTCCTTGAAAACACTACCAAGCCTTGACTGTTGCTGATTGGAACTAGTCTTTTAGAGCTCATGCATTCTTAGCCTTTGAGGGACCAGCACAAATTTCAAATAGGCTATCAGGTAATAGAGGAAAATACATTTCTTAGACTCATCACCTAAACCATGGTGAAGTAAATGGGTGATTATTTCTCAAATATAAATGATTTGATCCTGCTCTGATTGAGTGAAAAGTTTTCAAAAAATCAGAATTTTTTATGATACATTGACTGAGAAAGCCTATTAATACTTCATCAAGTAGATGCTGTGTCAGTGACAAGTATACTAGCAAATGGAAAGTAATGTCTAACCATGGATGACATCTCATTTTCTATTCATTCTCTGGTATCTTTGCTCTCACATGTTGTCATGCCTCTTGAATCATAATTCAAATATTTTAAAATGATGTACAGGTCCTTGTAGGAAGGGCCTCACTAGTCATTGTAGTAGCACAGCCTGGTTCCTTTCCATTCCGGGCAGTTATGGGGACATAGAGATGGAAGTAGGAAGAAGGAAAGGCATATGAGGAAGAAAGATATGTCTATTGCTGGATACCAGAATAAATTCTTTGTCTCCATTCTCTCATATGTATTCTCATAGGGCTCTTATCTCTCACTCATTTGCTATCTAAATTTGTTTGTGAATGTCATTCCAAGTAGGTCTATGCAATAATTACAATGATGGAAGAGAGTCCTACTTGTCTATTTCTTGTATTAATATTCAGAAGAAGAACTCTCCATTTTGCCCTTATCGGATAAACCCATAGTTGCACTGGAAATGTTAGGTAACATTTCTTCATTTTGAAAATGATGAAATCAGTTTTATTGATAACACTTCAGCATGGGTGCCTAACAGAATGGTTTCACATTATCCCAGTGTCCCTCTCACAACAGCTCAATGTTCCACTTTTGAATAAAGATTTTCATCAGATTGGCACATGCCACATTACTTTACCTGGATCTGCTAAAAATCCATCCCTAGCATCAATCAGCACTTTGGACTTTCATTTTTGACACAGAAGGAAATCCTAAGCCAACTTCAAGAATATTTTTCTTTTCCTATTCCATCTGCATTTTCTTTCTTTTTATGTCTTTTATTATGTTATCTTTATTTCCCAGTATATCCCTTCTTCCCCCTCTGTTTGGCGAGCAATCTCTTGAAAGAATAAAAAGAGAGGAGGAAAATAGTGAAGTTCAATAAAACTGACCAACACCTTAATCAAGTCTGACAAGATATCTTGTCTTGCACCTCTTTGGCTCTAATCTCTGCAATAAGGGTAAGAAGTACATTCTTCTATCTATTCTTGGAGACCTCACTTGATCATTATCTCAACAGTGGTTATTTTCAAATTTTGCTGATGTTATTTGACATCTATTGCTACAGTCATCACTTATATTTTCTTTGTTTTGCTTACTTCATTTCACATCAGAAAACAGGATTCTTCCTCAGCCTCCATGTATTCTTTATATCTATTATGTTGTAGCACCTTCATGTAATAGTTTATCATTTATGTGTACTGTACTTATTTATCTATTCACTCAATCAAAGCTGATCTTTGTTTCTAATCTTTTAATACTACAAGAAAAGTGCAGCTAAAATATTTTTATAGAGCCAAAAAATCATTAACCTACTTGGGGAATATGCTGAACAATAGTGCCTCTTGGTCAAAACTTGTGGACATTTTACATACTCCTTAGCATAATTTTAGAGTGCTTTCCAGGATGGCTGAACACACTTTCAGTTTTATCACTAGAATATTAGTCTGTGCCTCTTTATAACCCCTCTAATATGAACATTTTCCATCTTTTATCATCTTTGATGGGCATGAGGTGAAACTTCTGAGTTGTTTTGTTTTTTGCTTCCACAATTAGTCATTTGGAGCAGTCTTTTATATGGTTCTTAATAGTATTTATTTCTTGTTTGCAAAGCTCTTTCTTCATATCTTTTGACCAGTTAGGAATTAGTGAATGACTTTTGATCATATATTTGTTAGTTCTCTACATGTTTTGGTTATCAGACTCTTTTCAGATATATTTGATACAAAGGTTGTTTTTTTAATTGACTATTTTCCTTATCCTTCTTTCTCCAGTTTTATCATTCTGAGAGCCTCTTAATTTCATGAAACTAGAATTCTCTATTTTATCTTTTGGGGTCACTGTTGTCATTTTCAGGGTTAAGAAATTTCCTCTTAGCTATAAAAGTTATCTTATACTTCTTAATGGTGTTATCTTTAATATTCCAGATTCCTAGGCTTTTTTTTAGGTGATTTGTGGAGTAAGATGTTGGTCTAATTCCAATTTATGCCAAATCTTTGCCTAATGGGGAGTTATTCCTGAATTTAAAATTCTTGGATTTACCAAAACTTGGCTTTTGAGTTTATTATTCCAAGTATATCCTTTTCCAGTATTTCATTGATCTAATTTTCTCTTATATATATATATATATATATATATCCATCTCCAGAGAAAGAACTGATGAATAGAAATAAGTAAGATCTTGTTTATATATACATATACCTTTTTGTCAAATGATATCTTCTTTAATGGGGGAGAGGAAGAGAGGGAATTAATTGGGTATTTTCATTTAACAAACAGATAACTTTATAAAAGATCAGGATCAAGTAATTTTGATGATCAATGTTTTATCTTATAATCAAAAATATAAAAATTCATCTAGTCCCTTTATTCCAGTCTTGTTTTAGCTATTTACTTGAGATCTTATCTACATTTTTTTGTTTCTTCAGATGAATTTTATTATTTTGTGTGCTTCTATACAGTGTGTCCTTGGTAGGTAAAATGATACATTTGTTATTGTTTTGTTGGCACAGTCCAGTCATGAGTACTGAATCTCCTTCCAGTTACTTATGTTTACAGTATATCTATGTAGCAAACCTAAATGGAAGTTATGTTTCATGGCTGAAAATAATCTGTTCCCCAAATTGTATTTCCTCAGCTCTTTAGCTGCCTTCTTTCCCTTCCAGGCCATATTCCTAATCTTGTGGCCTTCAAAATCTGAACATCTTTCTGTAAGAACTGCCCCCTCCTCCCACTGAAGCTTCCTCCAGGAGTCTCCAATTTTTTTTTTCATGTTTCTCTTTTCTTTTCTTTTTTTTTTGTTTTTTTTTTTAAATATATTTTATTTGATCATTTCCAAGCATTATTCGTTAAAGACATAGATCATTTTCTTTTCCTCCCCCCCACCCCCCATAGCCGACGCGTAAGTCCACTGGGCATTAGATGTTTTCTTGATTTGAACCCATTGCTTTGTTGATAGTATTTGCATTAGAGTGTTCATTTAAAGTCTATCCTCTGTCATGTCCCCTCAACCTCTGTATTCAGACAGTTGCTTTTTCTCGGTGTTTCCACTCCCATAGTTTATCCTTTGCTTATGAATGGTGTTTTTTTTCTCCTGGATCCCTGAAAGTTGTTCAGGGACATTACACCGCCCCTAATGGAGAAGTCCATTACGTTCGATTATACCACAGTGTATTAGTCTCTGTGTACAATGTTCTCCTGGTTCTGCTCCTCTCGCTCTGCATCACTTCCTGGAGGTTGTTCCAGTCTCCATGGAACTTCTCCACTTTATTATTCCTTTTAGCACAATAGTATTCCATCACCAACATATACCACAGTTTGTTCAGCCATTCCCCAATTGATGGGCATCCCCTCGTTTTCCAGTTTTGGGCCACCACAAAGAGCGCAGCTATGAATATTTTTGTACAAGTCTTTGTGTCCATTATCTCTTTGGGGTACAGACCCAGCAGTGCTATGGCTGGGTCAAAGGGTAAATATTCTTTTGTCGCCCTTTGGGCATAGTTCCAAATTGCCCTCCAGAATGGTTGGATCAGTTCACAACTCCACCAGCAATGAATTAATGTCCCTACTTTGCCACATCCCCTCCAGCATTCATTACTTTCCTTTGCTGTTATGTTAGCCAATCTGCTAGGTGTGAGGTGATACCTCAGAGTTGTTTTGATTTGCATCTCTCTGATTATAAGAGATGTAGAACACTTCTTCATGTGCTTGTTAATAGTTTTGATTTCTTTATCTGAGAACTGCCTATCCATGTCCCTTGCCCATTTATCAATTGGAGAATGGCTTGATTTTTTGTACAATTGATTTAGCTCATTATAAATATGAGTAATTAAACCTTTGTCAGAGGTTTCTATGAAGATTTTTTCCCAATTTGTTGTTTCCCTTCTGATTTTAGTTATATTGGTTTTGTTTGTACAAAAGCTTTTTAGTTTGATGTAGTCAAAATTATTTATTTTACATTTTGTGATTCTTTCTATATCTTGCTTGGTTTTAAAGCCTTTCCCCTCCCAAAGGTCTGACATGTATACTATTCTGTGTTTACCCAATTTACTTATGGTTTCCTTCTTTATGTTTAAGTCACTCACCCATTTTGAATTTATCTTGGTGTAGGGTGTGAGGTGTTGATCTATTCCTAGTCTCTCCCACACTGTCTTCCAATTTTCCCAGCAGTTTTTATCGAATAGTGGATTTTTGTCCCAAAAGCTGGGATCTTTGGGTTTATCGTATACTGTCTTGCTGAGGTCGTTTTCCCCCAGTCTATTCCACTGATCTTCCTTTCTGTTTCTTAGCCAGTACCAAATTGTTTTGATGACTGCTGCTTTGTAATATAGTTTTAGGTCAGGGACTGCAAGGCCCCCATCATATGTGTTTTTTTTCATTATTTCCCTGGATATCCTTGATCTTTTGTTCTTCCAAATGAACTTTGTTATGGTTTTTTCTAAATCAGTGAAGAAGTATTTTGGTAGTTCAATGGGTATGGCACTAAATAGATAAATAAGTTTGGGTAGGATGGTCATTTTTATTATATTGGCTCGTCCTATCCATGAGCAGTTAATGTTTTTCCAATTGTTCAAGTCTAGTTTTAGTTGTGTGGCGAGTGTTTTGTAGTTGTGTTCATATAGTTCCTGTGTTTGTCTTGGGAGATAGATTCCTAGGTATTTTATTTTGTCTAAGGTGATTTTGAATGGGATTTCTCTTTCTAGTTCTTGCTGCTGAGCTGTGTTGGAGATATATAGAAAAGCTGATGATTTATGTGGGTTTATTTTGTATCCTGCAACTTTGCTAAAGTTGTTGATTATTTCAATTAGCTTTTTGGTTGAATCTCTAGGATTCTTTAAGTAGACCATCATGTCATCCGCAAAGAGTGATAACTTGGTCTCCTCCTTGCCTATTCTGATACCTTCAATTTCTTTATCTTCTCTAATTGCTACTGCTAGTGTTTCTAGTACAATGTCAAATAGTAGAGGTGATAATGGGCATCCTTGTTTCACTCCTGATCTTATTGGGAATGCATCTAGTTTATCCCCATTGCAGATGATATTAGCTGTTGGTTTTAGATATATACTGTTTATTATTTTTAGGAATGACCCTTCTATTCCTATGCTTTCTAGTGTTTTTAATAGGAATGGGTGTTGTATTTTATCAAAGACTTTTTCTGCATCTATTGAGATAATCATGTGGTTCTTGCTAGTTTGCTTGTTGATGTGGTCAATTATGTGGATGGTTTTCCTAATGTTGAACCAGCCCTGCATCCCTGGTATGAATCCTACTTGATCATGGTGAATGATCTTTCTGATCACTTGCTGGAGTCTTTTTGCTAGTATCCTATTTAAAATTTTTGCATCTATATTCATTAGGGAGATTGGTCTATAGTTTTCTTTCTCTGTTTTTGACCTGCCTGGTTTTGGAATCAGTACCATGTTTGTGTCGTAAAAGGAGTTTGGTAGAACTCCCTCTTTGCTTATTATGTCAAATAGTTTGTATAGTATTGGGGTTAACTGTTCTCTGAATGTTTGATAGAATTCACAGGTGAATCCATCAGGCCCTGGGGATTTTTTCTTAGGAAGTTCTTTGATGGCTTGATGGATTTCAATTTCTGATATGGGATTATTTAAGAATTCTATTTCCTCTTCTGTTAGTCTAGGCAGTTTGTATTTTTGTATATATTCATCCATTTCTCCTAAATTGGTGTATTTATTGCCATATAATTGGGCAAAGTAATTTCTAATGATTGCCTTAATTTCCTCCTCATTGGAGGTGCTGTCCCCCTTTTCATCTTTAATGCTGTGAATTTGCTTTTCTTCCTTCCTTTTTTTAATTAGATTGACCAGTACTTTGTCTATTTTGTTTGTTTTTTCAAAGTACCAGCTTCTTGTCTTATTTATTAAATCAATAGTTCTATCACTTTCGATTTTATTAATTTCTCCCTTAATTTTTAGGATTTCTAATTTGGTTTTCTGCTGGGGGGTTTTAATTTGATCGCTTTCGAGTTTTTTCAATTGCATTTCCAATTGATTGATCTCTGCTCTCCCTTGTTTGTTAATATGAGCTTTCAGGGATATGAATTTGCCTCTGATTACCGCTTTGGCTGCATCCCAAAAGGTTTGAAAGGATGTTTCGCCATTGTCATTTTCCTTGATGAAATTATTAATTGTTTCTATGATTTCTTCTTTAGCTAAATGGTTTTGGAGTATCATATTGTTTAATTTCCAATTGGTTTTAGATTTGGTTTTCCATGTACCATTACTAATCATTATTTTTATTGCCTTGTGATCTGAGAAGGCTGCATTCATTATTTCTGCTTTTTTGCATTTGTGTGCTATGTTTCTGTGACCTAATGTATGGTCAATTTTTGTGAATGTGCCATGTGGTGCTGAGAAGAAGGTGTATTCCTTTTTATCCCTATTTATTTTTCTCCATATGTCTATTAATTCTAATTTTTCTAAGATTTCATTCACTTCTTTTACCTCTTTCTTATTTATTTTTTGATTTGATTTATCTAAATTTGATAATGGTTGGTTTAAGTCTCCCACTAGTATGGTTTTATTGTCTATTTCTTCCTTCAATTCTCCTAGTTTCTCCATTAGAAATTTGGGTGCTATATTATTTGGTGCATACATGTTGATTAATGATATTTCCTCATTGTCTAGAGTCCCTTTTAACAAAATATAATTACCTTCCCTATCCCTTTTGATCAGGTCTATTTTTGCATTGGCTTTATCAGATATCATGATTACCACTCCTGCCTTCTTTCTATCAGTTGAGGCCCAGAAGGTCTTACTCCATCCTTTAATTCTGACCTTGTGGGTGTCAACCCGCCTCATGTGTGTTTCTTGAAGACAACATATGGTAGGGTTTTGGATTCTAATCCATTCTGCTATTCGTCTACGTTTTATGGGTGAGTTCATCCCATTCACGTTCAAAGTTATGATTGTCATTTGTGGACTCCCTGGCATTTTGATTGCCTTCCCTAATTCTAACCTTTTCTTCTTCGGCTCTACCTTTTAGTCCAGTGATTTACTTTGAATCAGTCCCCCTTGTCCCCTCCCTTGATGTTTCCCTTTTTAGTCCCTCCCTTTTGTTCCCTCCCCCTCCCCCCTCTCTTTCCCTCCCTTTTTGTTCTCCCTCTCCCCCTCCCCCCCTTGGTTTTCCCTTCTCCTTACCCTTGTTGGGTAAGATAGAATTCAAGATCCCAATGGATCTGGATGTTTTTCCCTCTCAGAGTTGATTTCCCTGAGATTGAGGTTTAAGTAACCCCCCCCCCCTTCCTCTCCTTCTTATAGGAGTTTTCTTCCCCTCCCCTTCCCCTGTGAATCTTTGTGTGAGAACCATTATTCTATTTGGTCTTTCTTTACCCCCTATTTATACATTACATTTTCCCCACATATTAGTATACATAGGTTGATATAAATGTAGTCCTTATAGAAGAGAGTTTGAGTAAAAGAAGATAACATTTTTCCCCTTTCCTTAATATTTACCTTTTCAGGTATTCCTTGCTCTTTGATTTTCGGTATCAAACTTTCCACAGAGCTCTGGTCTTTTCTTTGCAAAAAGTTGGAAGTCTTCTATTTTGTTGAATGCCCATACTTTCCCTTGGAAGTATATAGTCAGTTTTGCTGGGTAGCTGATTCTTGGTTGGAGACCCAGCTCTCTTGCCTTTCTGAAGATCATGTTCCATGCCTTACGATCATTCAGAGTAGAACTTGCAAGGTCTTGTGTGACCCTGATTGGTATTCCTTTATATCTAAATTGTCTTTTTCTGGCTTCCTGTAGGATTTTTTCTTTTGTTTGATAGCTTTGGAATTTGGCAATTACATTCCTGGGAGTTGTCTTTTGGGGGTTTAGTGTAGAAGGTGTTCTGTGAGCTCTGTCAGTGGCTGTATTGCCCCCTTGTTCTAGAATCTCTGGGCAATTTTCTTTGATTATATCTTGTATCACCATGTCCAGTTTGGTGTTTATTTCTGGCTTTTCTGGGAGTCCAATTATTCTTAAATTTTCTCTTCTCCCCCTGTTTTCCAGATCTATCACCTTGTCGGTGAGATATTTTATGTTCTCTTCTAATTTCTTGGTGTTTTGGCTTTGCTTTATTAGTTCTTGCTTTAAAGCCTGGTTTTCTTTTACAGTTTGGTCAAACTGGTTTTGTAGATGCGTGAATTTCTTTTGCATCATTTCCCACTTTTCCTCCCAGAGGGCTTCCATCTTTTTGGTCCTTTCTGATTCAAATTCTTCATGGGTTTGTGGAGAGTTTCTATTTCCTTTGGGAGATTTTGGAGAATTTTCTTGTATATCTTCTTCTATCTGCTCTGTATTTTGTATTTTGGCTCCATAGAATGTGTCCAGAGTCGCCCCTTTCTTCTTATTTTTCTTGGTATTTTGGGGCTTCTGTGCTTCTGTGGAGTTTGTCATCTCTGAACGTGGAGGATTGGCTTTTCTTGTCTTTGTCTGGTGATCAGAGGCTTTAGTCCTGGGCAGATGTTGGTTCTATGAGCGTTCCCTGGGTTAAACTGAATATGCCTCACTGGAACTGGAATGGAAGGCGGTCGGACCACGAGGCCACACTCTCCCCCTGGCTCGATTTCCGGAAGTTGCTTTCAGAATCCCTGGCCGTGAGGCTGTTTCGTAGGCCTGCGGGGGGATGGGCTGCCGCTTCCCCAAGCTCCGAGAGCACAGACTTTCACTGAGACTTGGATAGCAGGATCCAGCCCGTGAGGCTGTCTTGCCCGCCCTGAGGGTTGCTGTTGTTTTGACCAGCTCTCTGCAGCGGAGGCCCCAGGCAGTAACTTTCACCCGGACTGGGACTTGGGTAGAAGACCCTGAGGGTTGTTGTTCCTCAGACCCTGCTCTCTGAGCCCGGCGCGGCTGCCGCTTCCGGGAGCCTTGGACTCTGCGCTCCTACCCCTGAGGTCTGAGGGATCTCGGGTTCTGGCTTTTAAGGGGAGCCGTACCTTTTGAACCGGGTCCAGGTCCAGGAGGAGGGTTCCCAGGGTCTGTGCTGTTGATCGTTTTGAATTTCGGCGCCTTAGGAGCTTCTAGTTTGAGATGGGTCGGGAAGGGTTTTCCGGAGATCTGAACTTCAGCTTTCTCTAAGCCGCCATCTTAACCGGAAGTCCCAGGAGTCTCCAATTTTTACAGAAAACCAGACTGCATTTTCCCATTCCTGTTCCTGGCTTCTAGACTTTAAAAACATACCACCACTTTCCCAGTCTTACCCACCTTCCTTTTATCTACTTTTTGTGTTCTGTCACTAACAAGGAAAGTCCTTTTTGCTTAGATTTTTATTCCCAGTACTTAGCATATAGTAGGCACTTAATTAATGTTCCTTTCATTTTTTCTTTGTTGCTTAGTCTTCATTTCCAAGACAATCTCTTTCTTTTAACTCTATATTCTCCCTCTCCTTCTGGATGCTAGCTGACCTCTTTTTTCTACCTCTCTTTTTTTAAGTTTTGTTTTTTTCCTCTGGAGGCAGAAAATTGCATAAATGCATTCCAGTCTCCCGGGAAAACTGAAACTCCATTCCTCCAAACACAAACTTTTCCAATTCTACACCTATCATAAGGTCTCATTTCGCATTACAGGCTCACACCTTGCCCCCTGTGAGAATGGTTTTTGGTGGCATTTTGTACTTCTCTAGGTCCCTATTGCCTCCCAGGCCATCCTCTGTATTTGTCTTGTGACTTACCCTCAAAAGGCTTTCAGCTCTCAGTTAAGAATATAGAATAAAAAGACATCAAATACTGAACTAGTTTTATTAAACTCAAGAGAAAACCCACTGGACTTATATATCATAATATCTCTCACCACACCCCCAAAATTAAGGTAGTTTTATGCTCTCACTAGAGTCCATTAAAGTCATCCAAGACTTCTAATGACACCCTGGGTTTGTTTTCCCTCACAAAAATATAGAGATAGAATCTGGTATAGATGGGTAAAGTAAAATCCTTCCAATATGTCTCAGTCTTATATCAGGTCTACATGACTCAAAATACCTAATAAAGAGTGAAAACAAATTGTTCATTTGTTTCATATCTCCCTATTAACTCATCCTATTTCTTTTTGAGGCTGTATGAGTCCTGAAGAACTTGGAGCTATTCAGCCTGGAATGGAGAAGACCTCTGGTGGATGCTTTAACTGTATGAGGATCCGAAGAGCTACCATGAAAAGGGGTAGCTAGGTCTTGCAGTGGATAGAGTGCCAGGCCTGGAATCAGGGAAGACTCATCTTTCTGGGTTTGAATCTGACCTCAGACACTTACTATGTGACTATGGACAAATCACTTAATCCTGTTTGCCTATTTCTTCCTCTGTAAAATTAGCTGGAAGAAGAAAAGGTGAACCGCTCCAGTATCTTTGCCAAGAAAACCCCAAATGGGGTAAAAAAGAGATAGGCACTTTTGAGACAACTGAATAAAAAAAAAACCATGAAAGTAAAGAGTTATTCTGCTTGCTTTTTGTATGAAGAACATGAAGTATAGGGGTTGGAGAAATTATAGATGGGGCAGATTTTGATTCAGTCTAAGAAAACAGTTTCTACCAATAAGAGCTGTAGAATGGGCTACCTGGAGATGTAGTATGTTTCCTTTCACTGAAGTTTTTTTTTAACCCTTACCTTCTTTCCTAGAATTAATACAAGTATTGGGTTCAAGACAGAAGAGCAATTCATGTCTAGGCAATTGGAGTTAATTGACTTGCCAAGGGGCTTATACTCTAGAAAGTAGCTGAGGTCATATTTTAGCCAAGAATTTCTGTCTCCCAGACTTTGCTCTCTATCCAGTGAGCCACCTAGTTGCCTCTCACAGAAGCTCTTTAAGAAGAGTTTAGTGGATTTCATTAGGGATGCTGTAAGAGAGAGTTATTCTATTAAGGAACAAATCGTACTAGAAAGTCTCAAGCTTCCATCCAACTCTAATGGAGTGGAGTTGGTGGGCCAGGTGGGGGTAGTGAAGGGAATGAATTCTCAAAGTGGCTATCTGATGGACCATGCATGGAGATGAGCCTGTGCCTGGTCACTTCTGGTGACACTGGCCCATCCTGACACAATTAGATGGAGCAGGCAGGCAGTCAACATTTATTGAACAACTATGACGTGCTGGAATCTGTGCTAAGTGCTGGGATAGGAATAGTGACTATGGCACTGAGCCAGGAGACAGAAAGACCTCAGATAGTTACTAACTTTGTAGCCGGGGACAAGTCATTTAATCTCTGCCTCAATTTCCTCCACTCTATAATGGAAATAATAATAGCATTTGTTCCCTAGGTCTGTTAAAAGGATCAAATGAGATAATATTTGTAAAAATACACAAACAAATGAACAGCAACAACTCCTAATACAGCGCCTGGCACATAGAAGGTACTAAATAAATACTTGTCTTCTATGCTCTTCCTTCTCCCTCTGCTCCGTTAGCTGTGCTTCAAGTTAAACGTCACATCTCTCCACGCTGACATTCTTTGATTCTGTGCCCGGTTGGGGTGGTGGCGGGAAGTGCGTAGTTTAGTTCAAGATGGAATTTTAAGAGGCGATAATACAAAATATTTAGGGCCAGATAATTACATTTCACTTGCGTACGTTGAAAAAGCCAATATTTTTAATTTCTTTGGGCCAGACTTTAAGAAAATCTCTAAGACTCAGTTGTACTTCTGCCATTGTTACATCAGGTTCACAAAGAATACCTCAATCCTCATAATAGTAAATCTCTTTCAGAATGTTCACTCTTTTCCTGACTCTGTATTTGACACCAGAACCATCAACTGGGGAATGGCTGAAAAAGTTGTGGTATCAGATTGCTATGGAATACTATCGAGTTGTAAGAAATGATGATGAGGATGATCTCACACACACATACACGCATCCCTGGAAAGATATGAAGTGATGTAAAGTGAGGTGAGCAGGAGCAAGAGAATGTTGTAGACAGTTAAAACAATAATATATGATGTTCAGCTGTGAATGACATTATTAGCTATGCAAGGATCCAGAACATCTCCTAGGGTCTCATGAGGAAAAAAGTTATCCAATACCAAAGAAGGAATTGATGTAAGTGTAGATTGAAGCATATGATTCTACACTTTATTTCCTCCTGGATTTTTCTCTAGTGTAAGTGATATAAATCATCTTTCCCAACATGGCAAACATGGGAACATGTATTATATGATAACACATATGCAACCTATATGTTATTATCTGCTATTTTGGGAAGGTTGTAGGGAAGAAGAGAACATGGATTATAAATGTCATAAAATGATCATCAAAAATTATTTTGATATAATCTGCAAAATAAAAAGGATAACTGATAGAATTTCCATATTTCAAAGCAATTTAATTTTGAACTTGCAGCTCTGAATGAAAAAAGAGGCAAGCATCACATAATAAAAAGGTTTCCCTGGGTATTTGGATGGGTTTTTTTTTTTTTAAGAATTTAAGAGAAGGAAACCTACTTGTCAAATACCTAATTGATCTATTTTATTTTAAAACATAGGCCTGTGATTTCATCAGTATATGAATCTTCTAGTGAAAAACTCCATCTTTTCTGAAATTTGCAGGTTAAAAGAATTGCATGGTGTACTAAAAGGTCAAGTGATTTGTATAGGATCCTGCAGACAGTATATGTCTAAGACAGGACTGGGTCTCCCTGACCCTAAAGCCTGCTCTCAAACCACTATACCATGTTGCTTCAAGCTCTGCATATAAGATTTCAGCTAATCCAGGAGTCTAGAAAATAAGCTTTGGCTGTCTAGTCTTGTTTCACAGCATCCTATACTATAGCTAACCCTTCAGACAGCTGTGCTCAGCTGTACTGTAAACATTAATTGCACATTTCTCTCTAGAGAAGTTCACAATAAAATCACCCTAAAAAAAGCTATTACAGAAGAGGAAGGATTTTGGTTGTTCAAAGTGTTTTTTCCATTGACGTAAATTAAATAAAAATAGTACATCTGATTTAATAAAGATAAATTTCTTGTTCTTCTACTTATAAAACCAGTATAATTATTTAAAGGATTATCTCAAAGCTGGAGTCTTGGAACACAAGATTCTTCCCAACTAGTAATGCTTAACCCTTACTGGATCACTGCCTTCTCAGGGAGGAGTAGCTTGTGTAGTTTAATAAAACCAGCTTTGCCATGCAGGGCTATCCAAGAGAGATAGGTCATAAGTGATCTACAGGAAAAGGAAAGGGAAACCACTCTGGTATCTTTGCCAAGGAAACTTCATGGATGGTATTAAAGTAAAAAAAAATATGATCCTGGAAGATGAGCTGCTTAGATTAGAAGGTGTCTTCTACTGGGGAAGATCAGAAGACAACTACAATTAGCTCCAACACTTTTGAAGTGACTGGACCAAAGTGGAAAGGAAGCTCAACTATGGATGCATCTAGTGATGAGAGGAGAGTCCAGTACTTTAAAAATCAACATTGCATAATAATCTCAAATGTAAGATCTATGGATCAAGGTAAGCTGGATATGGTCAAGGAAATGGAAAGATTAAACATCAATATCCTGGGTGTCAGTGAATTTAAATGGATGGGGATTTATGGGAGAATTTTTAAAGTCTGAGTGAATTTAATTCAGGTGATAACTACTATAGGCAACAATCCCTTCAGGGAAATGGAGTTGTCCTCAGAGTCAGTAAAATGGTGAGAAAAGAAATACTCGGGAATAATTTCAAAAATGACAAAATTATATATTTGAATTTAAGGCAAACCATTCAACATCACAGAAATACAAGTCTTTGCTCTATCCACTGATGCCAAGGAGGCCAAATTTGATCAGTTTTATGAAGAGCTACAACATCTCTAGAAATAACACCTAAAAAGATGTTACATTTATCATAGGGGTTTGAAATCATAAAATAGGAAATCAAAAGCTAATTCAAATAATGGGCAAAATTGGCCTTGGGTTACAAAATGAATCAGGCCAGAGACTAATATAGTTTTGTCAAGATAACATTGGTCATCCCAAACTCTCTTTTTCAACCAACCAGAAGGTGACTCTATACATTAATATCATCAAGTGGTCCATATAAAAATCAAATTGATTATTTACTTCACAGCTAAAGGTGGAAAAACTCTAAACAGTCAGTTAAATCAAGATGTAGAGCTGATTATGGCTCAGAACATGAGGTATTGCAAAATTCAGATTTAATAGGAGAAAGTATGGAAAACCATCAGCTCAAGTACCGACTTTAAAAGGAAACTTTCCCTGATCACCCCAGTTGCTTGTGTCTCCCACTTGCTTTTATTACCTTGTTTTCATCTATTTTGATATACACGCATGTATGTGTATATATACAATATATATCTGAATGCCCAGGAAGAGTTAAACCATTAATCTATGAATTAACCAAGACCAGACTTTTTCACCGTGGCCATTTTGGTGTCTTTCATCCAGCAGTCATCCAGCCTCCACCTCTTACCTTCTTTCTAGCTCTGCTCAACAAACTCTCTGATTTTGTTGAATCATAATCAAATCAATCCTCCCATTGCTCTTGGGAAAAGGGAATGTCATTTGATCAGCACATTGTGCTGACTATTCCCCTTGAGTTGTCAGACCAAAACACCATTCTCTGCCTACCATTTCTCCATGAATATTGTCTCTTTCAATTAGAAATTAAGTTTCTAGAGGGCAGGGAAACTGTAGCTCTTGTATTGCATCACCAGTGTTTAGAGCAGTTAGGGCAATACAATGATGCATTTCATGCATTTCAAATGCATGATGCATTTCCTGTAAGTAAGTAATTAACAACAGATTTCATGTTTATTCATCCATGTAGTTTCTCTCCATAAAAGTTCTTTGAAGACAAGAATTGTTTATTTTTTATTATTATTATTTTTAAAAACCCTTACCTTCTGTCTTGGAGTCAATACTGTGTATTGGCTCCAAGGCAGAAGAGTGGTAAGGGCTAGGCAATGGGGGTTAAGTGACTTGCCCAGGGTCACACAGCTAGGAAGTGTCTGAGGCTAGATTTGAACCTAGGACCTCCTGTCTCTAGGACTGGCTCTCAATCTATTGAGCTACCCAGCTGCCCCCGAGGATTGTTTATTTTTATCCTGGTATTACTAGAACCTACCACAGTGTCTATTTATTGGCTGATGGTAATCACTGAAAACTCTTAATTTTAGTTTCCTAAATTGTAAATTGAGAATAACAATATTTGTCACATCTTAGCTCACAGGATTGTTGTGAGGATCTAATGAGACAACCAACATAGGTACAGTACTTTATAAATTATAAGACATTTATATAAACTTTTACATGATACCTATTATTATTTCTACAGCAAGAATCTTCCCTGTGCCACAGAAGATTGCATTGAATTTTTCCACTTTGTATTTTATAAATGTATTTCCATAGTTTTATATTTGACATATAAAAATAAGCAAAATAAGGTGAAGCAAAAGCCGGATCAGCACTTAGTTGGCAAGAATTACAGCTAAATCTGAAAGTTAAGTGAAATTGCTCTTTAGAAAAATGCTAAACATGTTCAGGTGTACACCCTTTGAAAAGAAAACAACAAGAAACACACACTAGTTCTAATTTAATCTTCTTGCACTACGGGTCTTAGCATGTTTCCATTTAAATTGTATATTTTTCATTTAAAATATTGAATTGCCAACTTGCAACAAAAATGAAAAATTGTAAACATTCATCTTCCAGTTCACTTTTACTGGGACATTTCTCTCCATATTCCTTCCATTCAGGTGTGATTTTTAAAAAATTTCCTTCTTTCTTCAATTTCCCCCTCTCTTTATATTATGTTTTATTCCTAAAACATTCATTTTTTTCTCTTTCAATATTTTTCCATGTTTACATGATTCATTTTCTTTCCCTATTCTCTTACCTCCCCTCTCCCAGAGCCAACAAGCAATTCTACTGGGTTGTACAAATGTTATCACTTGATACCCATTTCCATATTATTCATTTTTGCTATAGAGTGATCTTTTAAAGCTTAAACCCCAAATCCCATACCCATATATACATAAAACATACATTTTTAATTGTTATCTCAGGATATGTTCCTAGTAAGCCAAAATAAATTTGATTAGACATATACATATAATTCTCCAGGGGCCTATTGTCCCAAAATTTCAGCTTCTATTTCTAATAAATATTTCAGATCCATTAGGTGGCCTTCCTTATGTTGCTTCTTCTACATGATGCCTATGAGATTTCTACTACAAGGCATCTCTTATTTTTCATTTCTACATATTGCACTCAAAGTTCATATCTTTCACTTTAGTCTTTCTCCTCTCAGACAAGTATAAACAATTTAATAGCCTCTTTACTTCATTTCCCCATATCTTTTCAAATTCTACTTTGCTTATTCTTTTATTTAATTTGTTTTTCGTTTGTTCTCATCATTTTTTATCATTCCTTATAGTTCTCTCCTTTTCATATCTTGCACTTTTAAAATTATTGATTAGACACAATGGGGTCTTTGCTTTACCTTCTTTGCTCAGTAGTTAAAATTTACCCATTCCATTTTAATTTTCAAAGGAAGTGATCAATTTTGGCCAAAGTTGGTACATTTAAAAATTAAGATACACCTTAAATCCCTTTTGGAAAACAAAATGGCAACCAATAAAGATTTTCAAATGGGCCTATTTTTTGAGATGGATTTCTATTTGAAATGTGAGAAGAGATAAACCAGGTATTCTAATAATCTTAGGTTGTGGTAAAAATTTTGGGACATGTTGAATGTCCTAAGGGATCTTAGTTATCAAAAGACCTAGTTATTTTTTTTCTTCTGAGGCATTCTAACTTCTCTAAACATGATTTCAAAAGTGAAGTAATCTTGAACATATCTTTCTCTGTCCTTTCTTTCCACTTCCATAGATATTCTTTACTTTGTTTCACTTTGATGATCTCTTAAAAACCATCCCATGATATTCTAAAGACAATCTCTGAAATTATCATTATCTGCCCTCCTTAATTGCATAGTTAATAATGCTTTAGATCCCTTTCAGTTGAGTTAGTGTTATATTCCATACAGTTACTTTAAAAAGAGAAGAATTGTGTATATAAGCAAAAATTAAATCTTATTTTCATAAGATGAACTTTTCTCTAAAGATAATTCTACTTGTGTTTCCAAGATTACTTTGCATCAGTTTTGCTTTATGCTTTAAAAACTATAATTAACTCTGAAGTAGGAACAAATAAATAAAATGAAAAAGTTTAAAAAGAGAAAAAATCATAATAAGGAAAGAAATCAGTAAAAGATTAAAAAATGAAGGACTATAAAAGTAAATAGGGAAAGTATACAGAAATTAATAGGTAAAGAACATATTAGAAGATAGAATACAAAAAATCTACTTTAAAATTTTAATGCTTTTATAATAAGTTTAGCTTTATCTCAAAGTTAGGACCAATAATATTGTTTCAAAAAGGTAGAGTGAAGGCCAGGCCTGGTTTATCACTGTAGTAACATATTTCATTAAATACAAAAAGTAAAACATATTAAAGTTCATACCTTTAACTTATTCATCCTCTTGCCTCAAATCTGTCTTCTGAGTTTCTCTTAGAAAATCTGGTTTAGTCTGATAACACTCAGTAAGCCTCAGCAAACATGCAAGCTGGTTTTATTAGAAATATGGTTCATTTTATACATGTTTATATTTCAAACTAAACATTTTCATACTCTGGATTTACACTTGATCTCTTGGTGTTTTATTTTTGATCTAAGACCCTCCTTCATGCACTTGATCCTGTAGTACTTCATCCTTAATAGATAGATTACTTCTTTCCTTCTTCTTTACCCTTAACTGTTATATTTTCACTAGATAAATAAAACTCTGTGAGCCTAACCCTTGAGAAAAATCAAATTATATCCTTAAAAAGGGTCCAAATTCATGATGAGGATACTATGAAGTTCAGTTCAGAATAGTAAGTAAGTAGCTTAATTTAGTATGTGCTAGAATTGGGTTAAGTGCTGTGGGGATTTTACAAAAAATACAAAAACCTAACTCTTGGCTATAAGCAACCTATGGAATGAAGACTAGATTTATATCAAAAAGGTATTGGTTGAATCTCAGTTCTGCCATTTACTATTTATGAGACCTTGGAGAAGAGATTTAAGGTCTCTGGACCTCAGTTTCCTTATCTGCAAAATGAGAAGGTTGAACTAGATCACTTTAAGGTTACTCCAAGCTCTGTATTATCAGTAATGGCTCTCTCCCTCTCCCTCTCCCTCTCCCTCTCCCTCTCCCTCTCCCTCTCCCTCTCCCTCTCCCTCTCCCTCTCCCTCTCCCTCTCCCTCTCCCTCTCCCTCTCCCTCTCTGCTGTTACCATAAAACTTTCAATGACAGTTAAGAAGATGAATCAAGTGGCAAAACATTTTTCTTAAATAATAGTATAGTTACAGTATACATGAAAAATACTATCACAAAATAAAGCCCATTCGATAATCTACCATTCCAAACCTGTTTGCTAAAAACACAGGATTCACTCACATTTAATTGGACAGAATTAAACTTAAGACTTAAAGGCTTTTTTCTTCCCCAATATCTTATCTCCCAGGTTCACTGTGCTAATTCAACTCTGAAGAAATTGTAGCGAAATCGCTCATCTCTGGTTTAACTTAAGGGCTCCCCTTGTTTTCTCATTCCTTCACCCTCTATTTCTTCATCTTCTTCCTCCCCTATTATGAATTTTGACTACATAACTTTTGGGATAAGTCTTCCATTTCCTCCATGATCTGAATTATTATTTCTTTGCAGATTCTCAGATCTATTTGCCCAGCCGTAACTTCTCTACTAACCTTCAAACTTGCATTTCTATTTTCCTATCAGACATCTCAAATAGGTTGCCCCATAGACTTCTTAAACTTGGCATATCTAAAATGGAAATTATTAGCTTTCTTTCACATCCTCCCCTCTTCCTAATAGCCTTCTAATTTTTGAGAGTATCACCACATTCTCCTAGTTACTTAGACTCATGACTCAGATGTTGTCTTCACTCTCTCTCACCACCCACACCATATCCAACCAGTTGTTGAGTAATGTGATAGCGTGCTTCATAAATGTTTTATTCTCTCCTCTGTTGCCTGGACTATTGGAATAGCCTGCTTATTGCTTTCTCTGCCTCAAGTCTTTTTCCACTCCAGTTGAACTTTTACTGAGTTGTCAAATTAATCTTCCTATCAATAACATCTGATTACATCGCCCTTTTATTCAATAAACTATTCAATAAATTCAATAAAAATAATAAACTTCTATTCAATAAACTTTCACTTCCAGGATCAACTATAAAAATCTCTTTTTACCTTCATAACCTTACTTCACCTTACACACATACACATACATACCTTTCTAGGCTCCACTTTCCCTCCATGTACTCTATGATCCAGTGATTTTGACCCCCATGCAGTTCCTCAAATAGGGTACTCCTTTTTATGAATGGATATTTTCACTGTCTTGTCCTCCTTTTGGTACTCTTTCCTTCCTCATCTCTGCTTCCTAGATTCCCTGGATTCCTTCATGTCTTATCTAAAACCCTTTCTCCTACTAAAAAAAAGTCTTTCCTAGTTCTTTTGATCTTAGCTCCTTCCCTCAGAGAATTGTGCCCTCCAACTTATCATGTATGTAGCTTTTTATACATTATTGCTTGCATGTTATTTTGCCCATTAGCCTGTGAATTCTTTAGGAGGTGGGAGTTCCACCCTTCCTCCTTTCTCTGCATTCTTGGCACTTAGCAAAGAACTTGGCACATACTAGGAACTTAATAAAAGCTAGTAAACTAACAACTACTTCTCATCCCCCTAATATTATTGAAGGGAAACAGACGCTTTCGAATGTCATGGAGAGGAGCGTTTAGTAGCTAAATCTAAGGGGAGTAATGAAATAGAAGAAATGATGAAGGGGCAGTTTCAGGACAGACATGATTCCCTGTTAAACTGCTTCCATTCTCAATCTTTTATTAAGCCTGATGACTAGCCACAGAGACCAGTAAATAGAAAAGATTGGAAGGTTCTACTTGTATTTAATGTTTCAAAATACACGGGATTCTTTTCTCTAGGTATTATGGAAAATAGTCCTTGAACTGAACTCTTCCTGTTAGTTATCTTTATACTAGTGAGCTTGTCCATTAATCTGTCATCAAACAAAACTTTAGAAACATCCTGTTTCCTTGTGTTTCACCAAACTGTTTATCAATTTATTTTTGTTATTTTTTAAAAGTGAATTTATCTTCAAGTTTAAGCTTTAAGTTTATTAAATGTTTTAGATTCATTAAACTTACCCCAATTGCTGCTAATATAGGTGCTTGGTAAATCCACTTGATGTCTCCAGCACTAAGCTCCCAACACCTGTAAAGCCAAGAGGGACATTCTATGAATTATGTTGTAAAATAATGAGTTTAGTATTATTTTAAATTATTTGATTAGTTATTTAATTAAAATTAAATATTCCAGATTTTGAACTCTTCTCCAAAGACCCCATGAGGTTAGTCCTTGATTGATGATCAAGGAAGAGACATATTAATGTCTTACCTAAAGGAGGAATGAAAGGAGTAGAGAAGGGAGTGTGTTTATAATAGCCTCTACCATGTGCCGGATACTCTATTAAGCATTATTGTTGTTTTTACAAATATTATCTCATTGGATCCTTAAAACAACCCTTCGAGGTAAGTGCTTTTATTATCCTCATTCTACATTTGAGAAAACCAGAGCAGAGGTCAGGTAACTTGCCCAGGGTCTCACCACTAGGAAGTTCGCATTTGAACTCAAGGTTTCTTGAGTCCATGCCAACTGTTTTCTTCACTGTGTCACCAGCTGTCTCATATGTTCAATTGCGAGATCTTTGAGGACAGGAGCCATCTTTTGCCTCTTTTAATCTCCCCAGTGCTTAGCATAATGTCTGCCACACTGGAGGTACTTAATGAATGTGAATCAACTGGCTTACCTAAAATAATAAATGCTAATTTAAAAAAAGTGAAATTAGTCTGTGTTTCTCCATTAAAACAGATCAAGTGCTTTCTGACTTCATAATGAATAGAAAATTGACTTTTGTCTTGACAATAGTAAATCATGGGTTTCCGGCACTCAGAAAGGACACAGATATTCCAATGTAATTGGATTTTCTCTTCTTCAAATGACTATCAAAACTTGCTAACAGAATAGTCATCTGTTTTTGCTAAGATGCTTACACAAAATTTCATGGAATTCTTTGTGTGAGATGTAAGCAGTATAACATGAAAATAAAAGGAGAGGCTTTCATCTTTGACCTTTTGTATTAGAAAATACTAGGATTTCATATATATGTATATGTTATAATCACTGGAAAGCATAGGTATAAATGGATTTTTTCCTTAAAATTATATGAAGCATCTACCTAAACCATTAGCAAGTATTATTCATAATGAGGAGAACCCAGAAGCTTTACCAATAAGATCAGGAGTGAAACATGGATGCCCATTTTCATCAATATTATTTAACTTGGTAATAGAAATTCTAACAATGACAATAAGAGAAGAAAAAGAAATTGAAAGAATCATAGTGGACAAAGAGGTAATAAAACTATCTGTGTCCGCTGATGGTATATGGTGAAATTCCTAGAAATGCAACTAAATATTAGCTGAAACTATCAATAATTTTAGCAAAGTAGCATGATATAAAAACCCCGGTCATCAGCATTTATATATATGTATATTACTGACAAAGTCCTGCAAGAAGAGATATAAAGAGGTATTCCATTTAAAACAAATACAGATAGAATAAAATACCTGAAAACTAACATGCCAAAACAAACTCAGGAGCTACATGAGCATAATTATAAAACACTTTTATGCAAATTAGGTCAGATCTAATAATTGGAGAAATATTAATTGTTCATGGGTAGGCAGAGCTAATATAATTAAAATGACAATCCTACCTAAATTAAACTACCTATTCAGTGCCATCCTAAAAACTATTTTGAGTTAGAAAAAAATCACAAAATTTACTGGGAAAAATAAAAGACCAAGAATATCAAAGGAATTAATAAAAAATATATAATGGAAGGAGATCTAGCAGTACCAGATTTTATGTTGTATTATAAGGTAGTAATTGTCAAAACTATCTGGTACTGGCCTAAGAAAGGAAAAAAAGATCAATGAAACAAAACAGACATATAACAAATGATAGGAAAAATATTGTAGTAATCTTCTATTTGATAAAATCATAGATCCAGGTTTTGGGGATAAGAAATAACTGGTAAAAATTGTTGAAATTATTGGAAAGTAGTTTGGCAGAAACTAGGTATAGAAGAATATCTTACACCATTTGCTAAGATAAGTTCAAAATGGATTCATGACCTAGGCATAAAAGAAGATACCATAAGTAAGTTAGAATAACAGGGAACATATTATCAAATTTATGGATAGGAAAAGAATTTATGAATCATCAAGAGATGGAGAGCATTATAAAATGCAAAATGGATAATTTGGAGGATATTAAATTGAAAAAGTTTTGTGTGAATAAAATAAATGTTGCCATAATAAGAAGGAAAGCAGAAACGGGGAAATTTTCTATAGACAGCTTTTCAGATAGATTCCTCATATCTAAAATATATTGAGAACTGTGTCAAATTTATAAGAATCTGAGCCATGCCCTAATTAATAAATGGACAAAAGATAGGAACAGACAATTTTCAGATGAAGAAACAAAAGTCATATATAGGAATATGAAAAAAATGCTCTAAATCACTACTGATTAGAGAAATGCAAACCAAGGAAATTCTGAGTTACTATCTCATACCCATCAGACTGACTAAAATAGCAAAAGGGCACAGTGACAAAAATTGGGGATGTGGAAAAATGGGGACACTAATGCATTGTTGGTGGAGCTGTGAACTGATTGAACCATTTTAGAGAGTAATTTAGAATTACACCTGGACATTGTATAAGAGGGAAAGGCCAGAAGGAATGGAAAGACTAAATTTGAAAGACTGTTTCAGGAGAAGATGAGATGGAACCCCACTGCCATCAGGGGATAGTGTGGAACTTTCCAGCCAAGCTAAAAGGGCAGCAATTGAGAAGCTAAAGGTTCTTTTCTCCATGATCTGAAGGGAGAGGGAACTAACCCTTTGCTGTAAAGATTATGCATCCTTTAATACTTTTGCCTGAGAAACAGAAAATCCTGTCTTTCATTGGTGATACCTTTAGGATAAAGACTTTTCCCTTAGGGGAAACCCAGAGCTTATTCTAAAGAAGACTCCCTGATTCAAACCCCTAAGATCATCTGTACAGGGAAATAGCTAGGGATTTCCTATTTCCCTCTCTCCTTATTACACTTCAATCCTTTTACCCAAATAAATAGATATATTGATTTTTACTAGAGACTCAATCACATTCAATGTGTTAGGAAGGAAATTTCAAAGTACATCATCTAAAGAAGGGGGCTAAAGTGGATTTTACTTACCCTTTCAGCTCCAGTCAGACCTGACTCCATTTGATAACAGCTCTGCTTGGGGGAAGGGGAGGAAGAAGTGGTGATACCTTACATTTATTCTCCAAGTATCTGGCAACTCTGGTTCCTTCTCAATTTCCCCACTAATACAACAGTTATAAAACTATATATACCCTTAAAACTAGAAGTACATTTACTGTATCTCTTTCCCAAGGAGATTGGGGAAAGGGAAAAAAATCCATATGTTCCAAAATGCTTACAGCAGCTTTTTTTATGGTGACAATGAATTGGAAACTGAGAGGATGCCCATCAAGTGGGGAATGTTTGAAAAAACTGTGGTATATCATTGTGATGGAATGGTACTGTGCCACTGAGAAATAATGAACAGACTTATTTCAAATACATGGAATAAAAACTACCTGAGATAATGTACAGTGAAATAAGTAGAGCCAAGAGAATATACATAGTGTACAAGAATATGAACAGTAACAGAATTAATCCTGGAAGAATAAACTGTGAATGTTACCTCCATAAAGTGAATAGAAAGGTGAAATATGAAAGACTTATTTATATGTACACGTTGGACACCTTGATGATATCCATTGTGATGGGGAGAGAGTAGGGAAGGGCTGGTATACTAGTGTATGGTATTTATAATGTAGGTATGAAGAAAAGTAAGCTAAACACATAAGTGATTTCATTAGTTTACTATCTTCTCTTTTTTTCACATGGAAATGTTTGTTTCATGTGGTTTTGTAAAATTTATAATACATACATTACACATATTGAAGAAAAGTAAAAAAAAGCATTTTGCTTAACTCCTGGGCAGGGACACATTTTTTCCACTATGAAATCTTGCTATATTTCATTTCTGTTGAATTAGCCTTACTATGTGTGTGAGTAGAAACCCTTACAAATGCTTCATTTGGGCAATTAGATAATTTGCCCATTTAGTGCTTCCCTTCCTTATCTATTTGAATTATCTTTCTTTTTTTCTTTTTCTTTTCTGGATTATGTTCTAGTAGCAAAGTCAGAAATTTGAGCTATTTTCCTTGTTATTCAGGGAACTTTGGAGTTGCCTGCATCCACCACTGGCAGTTGCACAGACAAGAAAAAGCAGGCTCATTGTGGCATTTATGCTCATTTCGTGTATTCTAGGCTACTTGATTAATAGAACAATGTCCCACCTTCTCTCACTCTACACTAACCAACCATTAGCCTGTAAGTTCATTGAAGGCAGGGACTGTCTCTTCTGTATCTTCTTTTCCCAGTATCACATAGTTTCTTGTATATAGAAGACATTTCATAAATGTTTGTGGTTCATTGAAATAAAGCTGTATCATGAAATTACATAATTCATTCCGAAGTCAACTATCAAGGTTTTTGGGGGGACATTTTCCACAGTTTTAGATCATTAGTGGACCACTGGCCTTCCAGTTATGTAGATGGTAGGGCTGGATGAAATAAAGCACAAAACAGTCAACATATATGGTGTAACAGTATAAGATCTGCTCCAATTATCATCTGCATGAGTTTAAAATGGATTGGTGTGAAAAATCATGACAGATTAAACCTACAATACGCTTAGGCAATCATAATTAATAGCTAAATATAGTACAAAAAGCATTGGACTGAAATTTATAACCTGAGTTGACTAGCTCTGTGAACTTGGGCAAGTAATAACAACTCTGTTGGATCTATTTTCCTCATCTGACAAATGAGGTGGATGGACTAGATCAGTGATATCAGACTTATAGGAATAGATTAAACTCTGAGTACATATTGACTTAGAAAACCATAAATCAACATGTCTCTGTTGTTTTATATATTTATTTCATTAAACCTTTCCCTGTTACATTTTAATCTAATTCCTTAGTATGCTGAGATTTGACATTTATGGACTGGATGCTATCAAAGGTCCCTTCCCACTCGAACATTCAGTGTTTTTATGTTTCCAGTTTAACCCAACTGGCTGGCTCATTGCCCTAGTAAATAAAACCTTATATTCCTTTGAATGGTGACTGCCACTTCCAAAGGATTACTTCTGAAAAAAACAAGCTGTACTTCACTGAATTCTTTCCTTTCATTTTTTCCAACGTCAGGACCACGAAGCATGGAACCATGGCCAAATCAATTCTGCAATTGTTCTTAGATAGGGTGTATCATTCTAGTCTCCTACAGTCTCACTCACCATTTCAGTAACCTTTTGGACCAAAGTGCCTCTCCCTGGCGGATCTTATTTTTGTTGCTTCCCCTCTTGGACTATAATATACTCCTTGATAGCAAGGACTGCCTTTATTTTCATTTTTAATAAACTTTAATACATTCTACTCTTTATCATGTACATTATTTGTATACTAGTTATCATCTCAGCATTCCCACTAGGTTACCTTGAAGGCAAAAACAATATTCTTTTCTAAAAATCTCATTATACTTTTATTCTTTTCCTGCATTCTAAAATTTAACCAAATCGACATTCTCAAATTCTGTGAATCATCTTCTCCAGGATCAGAGTTTTGAATTCATTCCTTTTCTTCTCTGCCCACATATAATGAAGGAAAGGTTACTAAGCCTATTCACTGACTCTTTCCAAATCACAGAGGAGTAAGGGCTCTGTAGGCTTACTTTGGTACATAATTCATAGTGACAGCTCAGAAAGTAAGCAATCATTTAATAAAACATGGCTTCAGATAAGGTAGTCTCCATTACCCTCCCAGTTTTGTAAAGTTTTGATTCTGCCTTTAAAACAAAAGAACTAAAGTAGAGGACCCTCAAGGCATTAATTTCATTGTGTTTGTCACTCTCACTGCTGATCTAAAACATAAATATGTGCCTTTGCTTATTCTATATATTCAGGTTTGTCCAGAAACTTATTCAAGGCTATAATCAAGTCTACCCTCATTGACTTGGCCTTATTGAATCTCTGCATGGCTTTATCTTATCAACGTTTCTCTCCCAATTTTAGGATTTTGCTATGTTCTTTTATACTGGAATGGATTTTGAACTTTTACATTGGTGCACCCATTTGTTTTGCTTGATTCCACTGTAAAGATTTTGGTTTTGCTTTTCCTCTTTTTTTTTTCTTCAAAGGGAAAGGTGGGACAAAGAAAATACATATTTGTTACTTGGGCATTTTGTTCATTAAAAATTAAACAAGAATTTTAATGTCTATAGACCATTGCTATTTTTATTTGTTTTGTTTTGACAAGGTTGCAAATGCTAAACACAGCCTAAGCAAAATCTGGTATCTATGAAACTTGAATAAGAAAAAAAGGATGATAGCTAGAAGTCAGGATGTCACAAGTGTCTCAAAGGATTGTCAAATGTCAGTCCTTACATCTTTTAAATATTTCTAATTCTTGCCAAAGAAAATTATAGAAATTTAGAATTAAAATTGTCTTATATACTAATAAAATAGATTTGAAATGGCAGTGGCTTAGAGATAATTTTATCAGTCATTTTCCAAAAGTCTGACCAGGACACTCCCCTACAGAACAAATTCCCATGGTTTCCTTTACTCCTAGGACCACGTGTAAACTCCTCTATGTGTTATTTAATGATTATGTCAATCTACCTCCAACTTACCTTTCCAACTATACTCTACATTACCTTTGTACATTAGAGTCCAGCCAAACTGGAAGTGCCTTCATGTTAGTACTTGATTTCTCTTTCTTTGTACCTTTGCATTGACTCCATGCCTGGAATCCTCCTCTCCTGCACTTCTTCAGAAGTCCTAGTTTCTTTTAAGGCTTCACAAGGGATAACCTCTTTTGCCTGAATCCTTTCCTGATCTTGTTATGTTTGTGTTTTTACTCAAAATGATCTTGTATCTATTTTGCACACAAACAAATAAGAATATATGCATTTTATCTATATACACATATATATGTTTTCTGCCTCAATAAAGTATTAACTTCTGGGAAAATGACTGCTAACTTTGAATCTTTCTAGCCCAGTACAGTGCCTGAGATATATTAAGGACTTTAAAAATATTTGTTAATTAATTGGCTGGATTCTCTCATTTTAGAGATAAGGAAAGGTAGTAATGTGGGCGCGGTGGGGCGATGGAGAGGACAGAGAATTCCAACAACTGAGATCCATATCATTAAATGAATTACCCAATTTTACACAATTAGATAATGGGAAAGTTGAAATTAAAACCCAATTCTTGCTTTTTCACTTTACTACTCTATCCTATTCAAACAAGAGTCACTTCAAAGGGTTCTCTCAGAGTATAGAGCAAGCCAACAGATCCAAAAAAATTTAATTTGGACAGCTCATTTTAAGTTTCCCATGTGAATCAGAATCCTAGCAAAGATTTAGGACCCAAGATTTACAGAATGACTTTACAGAAAATAAAAATAAAACCTGTCAGATTTACAGGTGAAAGAAACCAAAGAAGTCATTTGGTCCAATTCCATCATTTTATAGAAGAGGATATTAAGTCCCAGATAGTTAAAGACACTAATCCAGGATCATAAAGCGAATGAGCATCTGAGGCTGACTTTGTTGCCATGTCTTTTTTACCCTAATCCCAATGCTCTATCCATTTACTCCAACTCATTATCTATTAAGGAAGACCTACCCATGGCTTTTATGTACATTTAATTGTTCCAGATAATTTAAGCTATTAATTTCTGACCTTATTACACAAAACAAGTCCAAAGAATATAGAATGTCCACTGTTGATAACTCAAATCTTGTTTCAAAGCCTAATTCTCAGTGACATAATCACCTAGCTGATTAAATTATTTCACATGTTGAGAGCATCAGAAGCTTTGGTTAATGGGTTTTATAAAATCTTCACATCCCAGCTAGCAATCTAACAGGACACCAGAGCTTATCTAGTGTAGAGAATCTTGACTTCTGTCTTATTGCTACATACATTATACCCATCCTTTTCCAACCTCTTTCTCTTAGAACTATAAGTAAATAAATACTACCTTGGCTTATGAAAAGGGTATGACAATACATTGCCCTATGGCTTTACTCAAAATTGCTGTTAGTGCTTAGAATAAAACACCTCACTTGATCACCACCCCCCCATCAGGTATTATAGCTCCCTATTAGAATGTAATTGCCTACCACTGTTTAAATTTTACATTTGTGTCAATAGCACCAGAAAAGTGCCCAGTGTAAAAATAATGTAGAATGAATTGATTGTTGATTATAAAATAATTTGATTCTCTGCTTGCTGTGCTTACAAAGTATCTTCATTTTATATCAGTGAAGTGAAGCTCATAAGTGAACTTCTCTTCAGGGCCAGGTGCAAGGATGCTAAGGAGTCTCTTGTCATATAAAAATAAACAATTTGTTGAGAATATAAGAATAAAAAAGGATTTCTAACTCTAAGAGATTCTAACTCAAACCAAATAAAACTCCCTGGTTTTGCAAGGAACTGCTTCTCCTGCTTCCACAGGTTACACTGATCCTTCCTGATCTGACTAACCCAAATTTTTACTATTCAACAATAAACTAAACTCTATTATCCTTATATGAAGTATATAACTCTTAACTTTATCTACAGGTAGAAAAATAACAAAGGCTAGCTGGCTAAGCCTCAGCAAGAACCAAGTTAGGACTCTGAGCCTTAACAGATTCAGAGTCCAAAACAACGACCAGGTCTTTCTTTGGTCTTCTCAGATCTAAAAACAATTTATGTAACAGCAATAGACAGTCACTAGTGTTTCCCAAGTTGGAAAAGGAAAAACACTTAGCTCCTTCAGATTTTTCCTTCCTTTCCTTCCACCTCAGACAGTGAGGAGAGAGAGAAAAGATGTCACCTACTCCCTGCCACACTAAGAGAGTCTAACTGCCACAGAAGAACCATTAGACTATCAACATTTGAAATTAACACTGTCTCAACTCTGTTTGAAACTACAATTCTTTCTCAAGCCAGCTTCTTCAGTTCTTATCTCTAAACTAATATAACAAGGCTTAATTTCTAATATCATCCTTATACCAGCCAACAATAAGTCTTAATAAATTCTTGATGGTTGATTTATAAATATTTGATGCAACCTAAGCAACTTGAGTTGCATTCTAAGTTATTTTAGAAAGTGTTTAGTTTTCAATGAGTAGAAAACATGGATGACGTTTCTCAACATCTTTCTATATTATTAATTTTAATAATATAACCTTCATATTGAAATCATGGATTAGAACCTCTGTAAACTCTCTCATTCAGAGAAATTGCTAATGGAAATTTTAGTAGCAAACTCTCAAAATTAATTATAATACTGATTATTAACACTTCAAAATTTGGCTTTAACACAAAAATAATGTAAATTTCTTAAATTCTCTAAACATTAATTGATATAATGATATAATGAAAAAATAATCAGTAAATGAAGAGTTGAAATTCTTTTACATGCTTTTAGAGGACAGGAATCCATACTTTGCATTTCTTTCCTACTCCCTTCAAAGCAAAATCATTTCTCAATAGATATTTTTTGAGTTGATAAAAGTAAGTTTAATTCTTTGGTTGCCCTTAGGATGACCTGGGGAAAATATTTCATTCTTCACCTAGACTCAAGTCTAATCTATACCTTTTTTTCTGAGAGGAAGAATCATGTGACCAATACTGGCTACATAAATGGGGCTAAACAATAATTTAATCACAAATTCCCCAAAAGAGACTCTTTCTCTGGGGTTGATAGATGGAGCCACATAACAAAGGCCAAATTCTAGTCTTAACATGGAGGAAGTATAAGATATAAATTTTGATGAATTTGTTGAACAAACTAGAGATATTTTTTCTATAGAAAAGAAGTTTTGCAGTGGTGAGAATATAGGAAGTGGGATGATACAGGCATTTAACTACTTCAAGCATTTTCATGTGATAGATGATGCATGTTATGCTTGGCCCTAGAGTCCATAGGTAGAAGCAAAGTGTAGAAATTTCAGAGTGAAGATTTAAGCTTAAAGTAGGGGAAAATATTTTAACTCCTGACTAGAGCTATCTAAAATTGGACACTTCTTGTATGCTGTGGAGAGGGGTTAATGTTTAGGTATTATATGGGTTCTTGGTATTTTCCAACTTGATAATTCTGTAATGTGGTAGATTTGCTAATATTGACCTTGATTCTCCTATGTGCCCAAAATTTGGAAATAAAACTCAAGCCAAGTCAATCTTACCACATCTTAGCTTATAATATGACTAAACTGTACAATCTTTTGTAGATGAACTAAAAGCAAAAAAAAATTAAAATTATAGGAGAACCACGTATCTCACTAAAATTGTGTCAGGACATTGAAAGATCCTAAACTATAACTAAGAGCTGACATAATAGTGAACTGTCCTCAAAGGCAAGAAGCTCTAAAAGTTCAGGTCCTCCCTTTGACACATACTGGCTATGTGATCCTGGGTAGACTTAAACTCTCAATGCCTAAGAGTTCTTAACTTGCAGTTATGCATTTACAATTGCTAACTGTATTTTGATATAACATTTCCTTTAAATTCTATGTATTGCAGGCACTTAAAAATGTTTTTCTGAGAAGACCGTAGGCTTTCCTGATGGCCGCTGGGCTGAATGAAACAAAAAATGTTAAGAATTACTCTTCTAAGGTATAGTTATAAATTGGCAGAGGAAATCATGAAAGCTTTCCACAATGATGGAACCATAGGTTCAGTATCAACAAACAAAATATCCTAAAACTACAACTAATTAAAAATGACACAACAGTCTTAAGAGTTATCTAGCAAACTAGAATATCCATTTGCAACTTACAAAATTAGCCATTTAAATCAGAACATTCAGTATCCTGCTTAGAAAAAACCATAAAGAGATTATGGATAGCACACAGGATAACTCTTTTAAAGGAACACTATGGTTACACTTAAAATTATTTCTAGGATAGATGATGCATTAATGAAAATTACAATTGGAATTGATGGACAGCCAAGTATAAAAGATTCTTCATATTGTCTTTAAAGTATATGATGCATTACCAACCTGTTTATTATAATTACTACTTAAGATATTCCCTCATTGTTGTTCTATTCAAGCTGTCTCCCATTACCTATTCAAATGTAGCAAGATCTTGTAATGACTGGGTCAACAGATATAATAAAAGCAGTCAAGATATAAGGAGAAAATAGCTACTTGTAATCACATAGGGGGTTTCTCCTTCATTCTTAAGTGACAAATTATAAAATGTTAACTTTTCACTTTCCAATTCAGTTAGCATCATAGTATAATGGAAAGAACTAGAAACAAAATTCCTGTGTTCAAGTCTCTGCTCATTATAATCTGGGAAAAGTCACTTTTAACCTTGTTGAGACTATATAATCATTTACTAAAATAGTATGGGCAATTAGGAAGTAGTTTCTAAGTATAAGATTGTTTTAAGAATAGTTATGTTTTCAGACTATGAAATAAAGAATACAATAAAAATAAGGGTAGCACATTTAATTATGATTCACCCTGGATGGTAATGTGTTTGTGTTTTTAAACTGCTAGGGATTTGGGGAGAATTTAAATGAAATTAGTACCCCATTAGAGTCAGCAATTAGTAAACATCTGTTAATAATTAGGTATCTAAGGGCTATAGTGGATAGAGCACTGAGTCTAGAGTCAGGAAGACTCATCTTTATGAGTTCAAATCTGGCCTCAGATTTTCTAGCTGTGTGAACCTGGGAAAAAACTTAGCCATTTTTGCCTCAGTTACTTATGTGTAAAATGAGCTGAAAAAGGAAATGGTTAACCATTCTAGGATCTTTGCCAAGAAAACCCCAAATGGGGTCACAAAGATTTGGACATGATAGAAAATGACTGAACAACAACAATAATAATTATTATTTAATAGTTTGATAGTACATTAAATTTCATGACATCCTTCTGAATTTATGATCTTATTCGATCCTCACAAGTATCTTATGAGATGATTGACAGATAAAAAGAGACTCATAGAAGTTAGGTGGCTTTTCTTGGGTCATAAAACTGGTAGAACCAGGATTGGAACTCAGTGTTTCTGACTCTTAGAACTGTGTGCTTTCTGCTACTATAAAGATCACTGGCATTTGAAGCTCTTTAGAACCTGGTGTTTTCCTACCTTTTTAGTCTTTTTTACACTTTATTCCTTTTTATATCCTGTATGATGAAGCACCAAGGTTTTCTTGTTGTCTCTTGAAAACAATCTCATCTTCTGGGTGTTACTTTCCTCTAGTTTTGCACATAATACTTGGAATGTTCTGCTCTTTTGCCTTTGCCTATTGGCTTCCAAATTTGGCTTCTGTCATTAGTCAGCTCAAAGCCCAACTTCTGTAAGAAGTTTTTCTAATCACCCCAACTGCTAATGCATTCTCTCCTTATTACCGTCACCTACTCTGTGTACTTTGTTGACAAAGTAGTTAGACAATTGCACCTTGGTGGAACAAATTATTCTACTGAATCCATAGGTTGAAGAATTTATTCCATTGAATTTTTTTCAGTAAAGTCATTCATGCAATAACATTGTGCAAACTGATCTTTTTTACTGCGCTAAATTTTTTTTAAGTATATTTGAGGATTCCCAACCGGAGCCCGAGCTGGAGCCGGAGCCGGAGCCGGAGCCGAACAGGAGACTTCTTAGATCCCTGGAGCCTCTGTGCCGACCCAGGTGAGCTCGCTGCCTGGTGCTGCTGAGCGTCCCCACACCCATGCGCTCCCCACAAGGAACCAGCAGCTCTGGGGTTCTGAAAACTCTCCCCAGGCTGAACAGCGCCCCCCACCACTGAGATGGAGATTGGGAGGTACCCTCGGTCCCGGCGCCCCCAGCCTCGCCCCTGAGTCAAGCCCACAGATTAATGCTTCACCTTGTATCAGATTTGCTGACACATTTCTTGGGAGGATATTTTCATCAAATACAGATGCAGGGCATCTTCTTTGAAGACATCTTCCTATAGCAGGTCACTGCAGCTTAATGGCTCCGGAGGAGCAGCATTGGCCTGTGCCAATGAAGGCCATTGGAGCACAGAACCTCTTGCGGATGCCTGGGGGAGTGGTCAAGTCCGGGTATCTTCACAAAAAACATGGCACCCAGCTGCAGTTGCTAAAATGGCCACTAAGGTTTGTGATTATCCAGATGCATTTATTCCTTTGAGAGTAGCACCTCAGCATCTCCCCAGGGCGCTTTCTCCCTGAGTGGCTGGCTACAATCGGGTAATGCGATCCGCCGGAGAAATAACATCAAACAATGTTTTCCCCTTCAAGATTGTTCATATTAGCAAGAAACACGGAACCTGGCTCTTTTCAGCCTCTTCTGAAGATGAAAGAAAGAGTTGGATGGCTCTGCTAAGGAAGGAAATAGGCCATTACCAGGAGAACAAAGAACCCTCATTAGATTTCAGTGACTCAAGTTCTGACACAGATAGTTTCTATGGTTCTGTGGAACGTCCCATCGATATCAGTTTATCCCTGTTTCCCACCGACAATGAAGACTATGACCACGATGACTCCTACATGGAGCCAGATACCCCAGACTCAGTGAAAGTTGAAGATACCATGATTCACCCACCAGCTTATCCCCCACCTCTTAACCCCACTCGGAGAAAACCAGCCTACGCAGAAACTCCGCGGTCACATTCCTTTTCCACCCAGTGCCCGGGGCCCTCCATCCTCCCCACCTCCAAAAAGAGGCCTGCTGGAAATCAGTCCTGATGATCTGAAAAGAGAAACTGTCTCTTCTCCAGGGCCAGAACCTAATTTGAAAGCGCCTTCTCCCAGTAGGAGACAACTGTTGTGCCCAACTTCAGGAAACCAACTTCTCCAGAGGCCACGTCTCCAAGGCACCTGAATTCCTCCAAAAGCTGTGACAAGTTAAAATCCATCCACCTGTCTCCTCGAGGATCCTTCAAGGATCACCTCTGGCTGAGCCTCCTCCAATCCCAGCCAGTAAACCCAAACTCATAAAGATGGGAGAATCACAGCCTGCAAGAGAAACTATCAAACGGGGACTCTTTGTGCCCCCTGTGACACCCACACCGCCAGTCCTGGTGCCTAAACTCCCCATGCCTGAACTGAAGCCCAGAATGGAAAAACCTCTACTTCCCCAGTTACAGAGATCCCAAAGTTTCAGAAGTTTTTCCTTTGAGAAACCTTCACTCTCAACCAAGGTTGATAGCAGCTGTGAGGATTCAGATGAAGACTATGAAAAAGTACCACTGCCTAACTCTGTCTTTGTCAACACCACCGAATCCTATGAAGCAGAACGCTTGTTGAAAGCCACTGGTCCTAGGGGACAGCCCCAAGATGGACTCTACTGCACAAGGAATTCTTCAAAGACAGGAAAGGTTTTGGTTGTGTGGGATGAAGGCTTTAACAAGGTGAGAAACTACGGGATCTTTTGAAAAGGACTCCCGAATTTACCTAGAGGGAGAGCTCTTATTTGTGAGCATCAGAAGCTTGTTGAGCACTACTACACCCATGTCTTCCCTGGACACAAGAGCCTCTTCTTCAGCATCCCTATGGCTACTCAGGGCCCAGGTGACACTTGACTGACTTAGTGATTTGGTGCAGTAATTAAACCTAGACACAGAAGAAGGAAAGAAAGACTTAGATGGTTGGTTTGACTGCCAGCGATGGCTACCTATCCAACCTGGATCCTTGATTTCATCTCTCCTGAATGTTATTTTGAACTCATGTTATTCTTCTGCTGTGTATTCTCTCCCAGAGACCAGTGGATTCAGTTCACTCTCCACCTCTCTTACAATGACTTCCTCCCCTCTCTAATCCCCAGTGAATTCATCCATCATAAATAAGCACAACCTCAACCCCATTTATCAAGTTGTTCTTAAAGGACTTCTTCCCCGATGTCCAAAACTGGAGAAAGCAATGAATGACAATATTGGGAAAGGTCACTACAGAAGAGGACAGAGATACTTTTGTGGATCAGGGCACAGATTACTGTGTCTCTTGGATTTACGGAGTTAGCTAGAGAAGTCTTAGTAGACTAACAGAGCTAATGACTTAAGGCAGCTAAGTGGTATAGTGGATTGAACGAGGGGCCTTGAGGCTGGAAGACCTAAGTTCAAATCCAAACAGATGCACTAGTTGTATGACCATGGGCAAGTCTTTTAACCTGTTTGCCTCTGTTTTCTCATCTGGAAAATGAGGATAATAATAGCACCTACCTCCCAGGATTGTTGTGAGGATCAAATGTGATGATAATTTTAAAGCACTTAGCACAGTGCCTGGCACATAATAGGCACTCTATAAATGCTAGCTATTATTAATGGATTGTTTTAAGCAAAATTGTATTGGATTCACTTGCATTTCAAGTAAGAAACATTTCAGTGACCTCACACACATCTTCACCCCTCCTCCTTTTCCCTGCTGGCCAGGAATAAAAGTAACAAAATAGACTGAGGATGCTGATAACAAGGAGCAGCAAGAGCAGAGAAATATCCGTGGAGAGGTGGAAGATCCATTCCTAGGCATGAACATGGGAATGGACTATTTGAAAGGGAAATTGTTATGAGGCTTCCATCATGGGCAAGGATTCTAGTGGCACTCCTTGAGTTCTCCTTGGGCTGGCGTGCAGAATGGTCTCCCATCTCTCAACCCTTCAATTGCCACCTTGCAATGTGTCATCAGGAAGCTGTTCTCTATTGCACAAAATACCAGTTTGAGCCCACCTTTTGTCCTAGATTATTGGGTTTGTGTTCATCAGCAGGAAACCAACCAATAGACTCGTTCTTGTACAACCCATGAGACACTGATCCTTTTGTTCCAGTTGTGGGCTGATTAAAAACAAATGAGAACTTGGTGCCAAGAGAAGGAGAAAACTCTAAGCCAAGACATTAGAACTAGTTTGCATTGCAGCAGACCCTTTTTACTCTGGGGGGACAATTAAGTTGGCATAGAATGTTTATGTCCTTTAATATTCCCTCTGTGCAAATGCTAAACTCCTATTAAAGAGAGTCTCTGATGTTAACTAATAAAAAATAAATAAAAATATATTTGAATCATTGTTCTGAAAACACTCACACATAAAACTGGAGGAGTTTGAAGGAGCAAAACTGAGAAGTGGTTTTCAAATCATTCAGACAGTTTTTTCAAGTAGTCCAAGGAAATCTGTTAACATTTTAGAGGAGGGAGAGTAATTCTCCTGGTATCTGAATTGATTTGACTTGTTTCTTGGGTAATATGCATATCCCTGTTTTTCAAATGATGAATGATCAGTCCAGAAAAATAAAAGGCTGCCTCATTCTAACTGTGTAGAATTCACTACTCTAGAAAACTGCTTGTATGACAGATAAGATGAAGAATATAGAAAATATAGTACAGAAATTTGCTAACCACAAAAACTATCCAATTCCTTCTGTTTTGTTTTTCTTCATTGTATCAATATTTCTTAAGTCTAGCCTTTCCTTCAAATAACCATAAATGCATTTCATTAATAGTATTTCTTCATGCTAAAGTGTATATTTAAAAAAAAAGACTGACCTTGAAAAACTGGTTTAGTAGAATTGCAAAATACATTGAAAAGAAGGTAACAGCCTGAAATTTAAAGTGCATGTAATCATAATTCTCCTTTTTTCCCTTTCCAAAGCTTCCATTCTTTTTGTATATGAGAAAGCTAAGTCTCCTTTTCAAATTCTGTCTTGTATTCTTTTCTTTCTCATACCCAACTGTCCAGTCAAATTGAATTTCTCACTTTCTTGAACACATATGGTGCTTTTTTCACCTTTATGCCTTTGCTCCCACCGTTCATTAAACCCTGAATGCCATCTCCCTCATCTCTGCTGCAATTCTTTTGTATTTCAAACAATTATTCCAAGTCCAGCTCAGATACCCTCTTAGGATAACAAAGACATAACTAGAAAGGACTTAAAAATTCATCCTAGCCAACCCTCTTTATTTAGAGATGATCTTAGACTTGGAATAGAGTGTTTTGTCCATGGTCACACAGGTAGCAAGCAGTGGAAAGAACAGTGGAATCTATATGGTCTGACTCAAAATTTAGTGCTATTTCCTTTCCATTAATGCTGTTTCTAATTTTCCAAGAGGGGCATCTGTGTAATGCATTGGAGTGCCGGGCCTGAAGTTGGGAAGACTCAAACATACTTACTAGTGGTACAATCCTGGGCAAGTCACTTAACCCAGCTTGCCTCAGTTTCCACATCTATGAAATGGGCTGGAGAAGGAAATGACAAAACACTCCAGATTCTTTGCAAAGAAAATCCCAAATGTAGTCAGGAAGAATTGAGTAAGTCTGAAATAACCAAACACACACATACACATATCTTTCCAAGAAATCTTTAATCTCTCCAGTCAGAAATGATCACTCACTCTTCAGAATCCATTAACTAAGTCAAAGAAGATTTTCAGTAGGTACTGTGAAAATTACATCTGGGTACTGATTAGTTCAAATAATGAATCTTATGAATCTGTCACATTATTCAAATTCACACTGCATATTTCTGTTGAAATGAACCAATGACCATATTTTACATACTTAGAACTTCGGAGAGTGCAAATTCAAATACATGCAACCACTATATAGGATTTATTATTTAAACTAATTAAATATATAATACTCTATATAGTAAAAAATTAATATACTAATTAAGACCTAGCTATATGTAGAAAAATAGAAATTATCCCCGTAGTTTTCTAAGCCAACTGAATGGAGCTGATATTTCATTTTTCCTTCATTATCCCTGGGAATACATAATAAAGAGGAGGATGGGAAATTTTATTTTATTTTATTATTTATTCAATTAATTAATTTAGAATTTTTCCATGGTTACATAATTCATGTTCTTTCCCTCCCCTCTCTTCCCCCCTCCCATAGCCAATGAGCAATTCCACTGGTTTTTACATATATCAATGATCAGAACCTATTTCCATATTATTAATATTTGTTATAGAATGATCATTTAAAGTCAACATCCCCAACCATGTCCAGGATGGGAAATTTTGTTATTAAATTAAGCCACTAAGATTCAGCCTAGCTTATAAGGGGTCAGCTATAAGGGGCTAAGAACTTAGACCCCTTATAGATTCTGCTTTTTATTCATATTATCTGAGTGATCATAGGCATTATTTAGCCTTTCTGTCCCCTTTGGTATGCTGAGGGTATAATTTTCATATGAATTACTGGACTGCATTAATGGAAGGAGTTTCTCCATGGAGAAGCTCTCCACAGCAGTGAAATCATAGATTTAGATCAAAAGCACAAAAATAGCAACAAAAAACACAGTGGAAATCAATTGGGTATGAGGTAGCAATATGGTATAGTTAAAAAATGGTATGGTTGAAAGATAATAAAATGGAAATCCAGGACACTTGGCACAAGTTTTGGCACCATTACTAAGTCTCTGGGTAACCTTAGGCTAGTAGTATAAACTCTCATTTCAGTTTTCTCCAAAAACAAAGCTATACTAGCTGATTTTTAAGATAACTTCTAGTTTTCAATCTATTGATCTATACTTTGCCTTATCATTACTTTTAGTCCTTTGTAGGGTATGGAGTATTTTACCAGTATGGAGGGTATTTTACCAGAATATTTGCCATCAAATTATTAATTATACTAGCAAATTTATAAAAAGTTAAACATTGGCTAATATACTCTGTTTCTGTCTTTGTATTCTGCTGCCTTCTTTGTACAATTTCCCCATATTCCCCCATTTCCCCATGAACGATCAGTTTCTTATAGTGATGAACAGGCAAAAAATAATCATCTGACTCAAAATACTGTCAGTGATTTGAATAGTTTTCATCTGTTTACTGTTTTATAAACTTGATCATTCGATGGGGGGGGGTGTTGAGGTATGTAGTAATTTCAGTCATATCACAATGTGTGCTATATATTTGACATTCAGTTTGGTTTCAGATTTTATCTGGTAATATATACAATTTTTGGCCCATGAAACAACATTGTTTCTTTGTCTTTCAACAACCAATGCAATTTTAAAATAAATTATTTAAAAGATGTAAAACTTTATGTTATTAGTAAAGTTGCATAGCATCAATACATTTAAAAAAAAACCCTCACCTTCCATCTTGGAGTCAATACTGTCTATCAGTTCCAAGGCAGAAGAGTGGTAAGGGCTAGGCAATGGGGGTTAAGTGACTTGCCCAGGGTCACACAGCTGGGAATTGTCTGAGGTCAGATTTGAACCTAGGGCCTCCTGTCTCTAGGCCTGACTCTCAATCTACTGAGCCACCCAGCTGCCCCCCATCAATACATTTTTAAGGGAGAAAAAAAAAGCAGTTCTTTTTTTTTTTTACAACTTATCTCCCAAAATAAATTGTAAGTGCCATGAAGACAGGGACCACACTTCATTTATCTTCCCTTAGCATTTACTATATAGTAATCACTTAATAAATGCTTTAACAATTAAACTTAATACTAAGTCTGTATTTTTTATCTTGTCTTACTTCGTTCAGAACATATTCTTGACATTGATATATGTGGTACATCCAACAAATGAATTCTTTCCCAAGTGACATCATGTTCAGGTCAACTGTTCAGAATTCAGAGAAAAATAAATAAATACCAGCTGAAGTAGTCTAGATAGAAAATAATCAAGGGCCTCTGTTGATCTCAGACATTAGATGAAGGAAGGGTCTGAAAGATATCCCTTACCTCACTGGATTTTATTACATCTCTGCTAAAAATTCAACTCCAGGAAAGATCTCAGAGTTGTTAGTTTCTCCAGGGTGACCAAATTTCATTAGGAGGAGATTAATTACCTCTACTTCAATAAAAGCCACCTCTAACATCTTCAGAGAATTTTTATGCTGAAAAAAATTTTCTTTAATGCATCTAAAAGGGTATATAGCTTTCAAAGAATTCAAAGCATTAAGTTTTGGGGCACAACCATCATTGAGATTCAATGTTTCTTGTAGGTTTCATTACCCAATAGAAAACATGGGAAAATTAATAGTGAAGTAAGAAATTTTGCTTACATCTTTTGTCTGTGGAAGTTTTTTTTTTTGTATTTAATAATGAAAAAAACTTTAGCCTTTATCACCTGTTCTTCCAACTGATCCTTTAAGATGGTTGTCTCCCAGTGTTCTCTCCTTTTCTTCCCTCTGTATTCTTTTCTTTATCAATCGTCTGTATTCACATGGCTTTAAATATAATCTTTTGTATACCATCTCCAAATCTTTATCTTAGGTTTATTTGATTGGATATTTCTTGTTGCACCCTACTGGCCCCTTGATCTCCAAATTTCTAAAACTGAACTTTTTATTTTTGCCCGCAGTTCCCCACCCATGGTCTGTTCTCCTGAATTCTTTGTCTTTATAGTACCATCCTTCACTCATGTTCCCATATTGAAACCCTGGCGCCATCTTTTTTTAATTTAAGCTTATTTAGTTATTACATTAAAGTCCTCAGGTAGTTCCTTCCTATCTTTAACCTCTCCTTTCCCCTACCACTAACCCAAAATAGGAATAACTAAACCCTATTGATTGTACCTTTGCAATTCTTCTCACATCCATGTATTCTCCTCTGCTTGGTCTGATGTCAGAGACAGCTGGACTTGGATTTGAGATATCTGGGTTGAAATCCCATTTTTGACACTAGCTATGGGACTTTGGGCACATAACCTTCTTGAACTTGACTTTCCTGATCTAAATTTTTAAAATTTTTTGTTACATTAAAGTTTCCAGGTATCTCTTTTCTTCCCTCCCCTCCTGGCACTAGGGAAGGCATCATATAACAACAACAAAAATTGCATATGTTAAACTATGTCTTGCTTGTTTCTATTTATAATTTCTTTCTCTGGAGGTAGACATGACATATACCAGTGATTCTTCAAACAGTATTTCTGTTGATATATGTGATGTTCTCTGGGTTCTGCTCATTTTGCTCTACATAATTTCATGTAGGTCTTTCATTTTTTAAATTAACCTGCCCATCATTTCTTACAATGCAGTAGTATTCTATTACAATCAGATACCACAGCTTGTTCACCCATTCCCTAATTGATGCACATCCCTTCAATTGTAGTTCTTTGCCACCACAAAAAGAGCTCCTATAAATATTTTGGCATCTATACATACATCTAAAAATTGAGAATAACACTTTTAAAACTTACATCACAGACTTGTCATAAAGACCAAATGAGATGATGTATGCAAAGAACTTGATAGTGCTTGAAGAATTATGTATTTCTTATGTGTTAAAGAGAAGGCTATGCTAGTTTCACTCCCTTGACATGAGCCATGCCATTTTAGAATATGCCTCCACAGAGTACTGACCCTTCCCTTGGATGACTACCATCAGCTTTTCAATCCATACTTTGTAGTACTTCCAGATTATTCATCATTATGCTTAGAATTGGTTATGTCATTTTTCTATTCAAAATCTCTTAATCAATCAAGAATAATAGTATTGATATAGTACCTACTATGTGAAAGCATTTTGCTAAGCTTTACAGTTATCTAATTTGATTCTCACCACAACCCTTAGAGTTAGGTACGATTATTATTACCATTTTACAGCTGAAGAAACTGAGACAAGCAAAGATGAATTGACTTAGTACCCAAGGTCACATAGCTAGTAAGTATCTGAGGCTTGGGATTTGAATTCAAAATTGCTACTACTTTTCATCCTTATCTAATACAACATCCTAACATAATTACCACTATTCTTCAGTTAGGCTAAACTATTTATACAGGTGTTGTAACTTCTTGACTCTATGCCTTTTTGTAAATCTTTCCTTATAATTTTTTTACATGTGTCCTTGATCAAGACTCATTTCCATTTTATTAATATTTGCACTAGAGTGATCATTTAGAGTCTATATCCCCAATCATACCCCCATCGACCCATGTGACCAAGCATTTGATTTCTTCTGTGTTTCTACTCCCATAGTTTTTTCTCTGGATGTGGATAGCATTATTTCTCATAAGTCACTCAGAATTGTCCTGGATCATTGCATTGCTGCTAGTAGAGAAGTCCATTACATTCTATTGTGCCACAGTGTATCAGTCTCCGTGTATAATGTTCTCTTGGTTCTTCTTTCACTCTGCATCAATTCATGGAGGTCATTCCAGTTCACATGGAATTTCTCCAGTTCATTATTCCTTTGAGCACAGTAGTATTTCATCACCAACAGATACCACAATTTGTTCAGTTATTCCACAATTGAAGGCATCCCTTCATTTTTCAATTTTTTTTTTGCCACCACAAAGAGTATGGCTATAAATATTTTTGTACAGGTCTTTTTCCTTATTATGTCTTTGGGGTATAAACCCAGCTGGTACAGCTGGATAAAAAGGCAGACAGTCTTTTTTTAAAATTTTATAATATTTTATTTGATTATTTCCAAGCATTATTCATTGAAGACAAAGATCATTTTCTTTTCTTCCCCCCCTCTACCCCCCCATAGCCGACGCATGATTCCACTGGGTATCACATGTGTTCTTGATTTGAACCCATTGCCATGTTGTTAATATTTGCATTAGGGTTTCCTTTAGAGTCTCTCCTCTGTAAGGTCCCCTCAACCGCTGTAGTCAGGCAGTTGCTTTTCCTCGGTGTTTCTACTCCCACAGTTTGTCCTCTGCTTATGAATAGTCTTTTTTCTCCTTGATCCCTGCAGATTGTTCAGGGACATTACACCACCACTAATGGAGAAGTCCATTACGTTCCATTATACCACAGTGTATTGGTCTGTGTGTACAATGTTCTCCTGGTTCTTCTGCTCTCGCTCTGCATCACTTCCTGGAGGTCGTTCCAGTCTCCATGGAATTCCTCCACTTTATTATTCCTTTGAGCACAATAGTATTCCATCACCAACATATACCACAATTTGTTCATCCATTCCCCAATTGATGGGCATCCCCTCGTTTTCCAATTTTTGGCCACCACAAAGAGCGCAGCTATGAATATTCTTGTACAAGTCTTTTTCCTTATTATCTCTTTGGGGTATAAACCCAGCAGTGCTATGGCTGGATCAATGGGTAGACAGTCTTTTGTCGCCCTTTGGGCATAGTTCCAAATTGCTCTCCAGAATGGTTGGATCAATTCACAACTCCACCAGCAATGAATTAATGTCCCTACTTTGCAACATCCTCTCCAGCATTCATTACTTTCCTTTGCTATCATGTTAGCCAATCTGCTAGGTGTGAGGTGATACCTCAGAGTTGTTTTGATTTGCATCTCTCTGATTATAAGGGATTTAGAACACTTATTCATGTGCTTATTAATAGTTTTGATTTCTTTATCTGAAAACTGCCTATCCATGTCCCTTGCTCATTTATCAATTGGAGAATGGCTTGGTTTTTTGTACTATTGATTTAGCTCTTTGTAAATTTGAGTAATTAAACCTTTGTCAGAGGTTTTTATGACGATTGTTTCCCAATTTGTTGCTTCCCCTCTGATTTTAGTTACATTGGTTTTGTTTGTACAAAAGCTTTTTAAGTTGATGTAGTCAAAATTATTTATTTTACATTTTGTGACACTTTCTAAGTCTTGCTTGGTTTTAAAGTCTTTCCCCTCCCAAAGGTCTGACATGTACACTATTCTGTGTTTACCCAATTTACTTATGGTTTCCTTCTTTATATTTAAGTCATTCACCCATTTTGAATTTATCTTGGTGTAGGGTGTGAGGTGTTGATCAATTCCTAATCTCTCCCACACTGTCTTCCAATTTTCCCAGCAGTTTTAATCGAATAGTAGATTTTTGTCCCCAAAGCTAGGATCTTTGGGTTTATCATATACTGTCTTGCTGAGGTCTTTTGCCCCCAGTCTATTCCACTGATCCTCCTTTCTGTCTCTTAGCCAGTAGCAAATTGTTTTGATGACTTCTGCTTTGTAATATAGTTTAAGGTCTGGGACTGTAAGGCTCCCATCATTTGTGTTTTTTTTTTCATTATTTCCCTGGATATCCTTGAACTTTTGTTATTCCAAATGAACTTTGTTATGGTTTTTTTCTAAATCAGTAAAGAAATATTTTTGGAGTTCAATGGGTATGGCACTAAATAGATAAATAAGTTTGGGTAGGATGGTGATTTTTATTATATTGGCTCGTCCTATCCATGAGCAGTTAATGTTTTTCCAATTGCTCAAGTCTAGTTTTAGTTGTGTGGAGAGTGATTTGTAGTTGTGTTCATATAGTTCCTGTGTTTGTCTTGGGAGATAGATTCCTGGGTATTTTATTTTGTCTAGTATGATTTTGAATGGGATTTCTCTTTCTAGTTTTTGCTACTGAGCTGTGTTGGAGATATATAGAAATGCTGATGACTTATGTGGGTTTATTTTGTATCCTGCAACTTTGCTAAAGTTGTTGATTATTTCAATTAGCTTTGTGGTTGAATCTCTAAGATTCTTTAAGTAGACCATCATGTCATCTGCAAAGAGTGATAACTTGGTCTCCTCCTTGCCTATTTTGATGCCTTCAATTTCTTTTTCTTCTCTAATTGCTACTGCTAGTGTTTCTAGTACAATGTCAAATAGTAGAGGTGATAATGGGCATCCTTGTTTCACTCCTGATCTTATTGAGAATGCATCTAGTTTATCCCCATTGCAGATGATATTAGCTGATGGTTTATAGTTTATTGTTTTTAGGATCGACCCTTCTATTCCTATGCTTTCTAGTGTTTTTAATAGGAATGGGTGTTATATTTTATCAAAGGCTTTTTCTGCGTCTATTGAAATAATCATGTGATTTTTGTTGGTTTGCTTGTTGATATGGTCAATTATGTGGATGGTTTTCCTAATATTGAACCAGCCCTGCATCCCTGGTATAAATCCTACTTGATCATGGTGGATGACCCTTCTGATCACTTGCTGGAGTCTTTTTGCTAGTATCCTATTTAAGATTTTTGCATCTATATTCATTAGGGAGATTGGTCTATAGTTTTCTTTCTCTGTTTTTGACCTGCCTGGTTTTGGAATCAGTACCATGTTTGTGTCATAAAAGGAGTTTGGTAGAACTCCCTCTTTGCTTATTATGTCAAGTAGTTTGTATAGTATTGGGATTAACTGTTTTCTGAATGTTTGATAGAATTCACTGGTGAATCCATCAGGCCCTGGGGATTTTTTCTTAGGAAGTTCTTTGATGGCTTGTTGGATTTCATTTTCTGATATGGGATTATTTGAGAATTCTATTTCTTCTTCTGTTAGTCTAGGCAGTTTGTATTTTTGTATATATTCATCCATATCACCTAAATTGGTGTATTTATTGCCATATAATTGGGCAAAGTAATTTTTAATGATTGCCTTAATTACCTCTTCATCGGAGGTGATGTCACCCTTTTCATCTTTGATGCTGTTAATTTGCTTTTCTTCTGTCCTTTTTAAAATTAGATTGACCAGTACTTTGTCTATTTTGTTTGTTTTTTCATAGTACCAACTTCTTGTCTAATTTATTAAATCAATAGTTCTATCACTTTCGATTTTATTAATTTCTCCCTTAATTTTTAGGATTTCTAGTTTGGTTTTCTGCTGGTGGTTTTTAATTTGATCCCTTTCGAGTTTTTTTATTTGTATCTCCAATTGATTGATCTACGCCCTCCCTAGATTGTAAATATATCCACTCAGGGATATGAATTTACCTCTGATTACTGCTTTGGCTGCATCCCAAAAGGTTTGAAAGGATGTCTCACCATTGTCATTTTCCTCGATGAAATTATTAATTGTTTCTATGATTTCTTCTCTAACTGAATGATTTTGGAGTATCATATTGTTTAATTTCCAATTAGTTTTTGCTTTGGTTTTTCATGTACCATTACTGATCATTATTTTTATTGCCTTGTGATCTGAGAAGGCTGCATTTATTATTTCTGCTTTTCTGCATTTTTATGCCATGTTTCTGTTACCTAATATATGGTCAATCTTTGTGAATGTGCAATGTGGTCCTGAGAAGAAGGTGTATTCCTTTTTATCCCTATTTATTTTTCTCCATATGTCTATTAACTCTAATTTTTCTAATATTTCATTCACTTCTTTTACCTCTTTCTTATTTATTTTTTTATTTGATTTATCTAAATTTGATAATGGTTGGTTTAAGTCTACCACTAATATGGTTTTACTGTCTATTTCTTCCTTCAATTCTTCTAGTTTCTCCATTAGAAATTTGGGTGGTATTTTATTTGGTGCATACATATTGATTAGTGATATTTCCTGATCATCTAAAGTCCCTCTTAACAAAATATAATTACCTTCCCTATCCCTTTTGATCAGGTCTCTTTTTGCTTTGGCTTTATCAGATATCATGATTTCCACTTCTGCCTTCTTTCTGTCAGTTGAGGCCCAGAAGGTCTTACTCCATCCTTTAATTCTGACCTTGTGGGTATCTACCTGCCTCATGTGTGTTTCTTGAGGACAACATATGGTAGGGTTTTGAATTCTAATCCATTCTGCTATTCATCTACGTTTTATGGGTGAGTTCATCCCATTCACGTTCAAAGTTATGACTGTCACTTGTGAACTCCCTGGTATTTTGATATCCTTCCCTAATTCTAACCTTTCTTCTTCAGCTCTACCTTTTAGTCCAGTGATTTACTTAAAATTGGTCCCCCTTGTCCCCCCCCTTGATATGTTTCCCTTTCTATTGCCTCCCTTTTTGTTCCCTCCCCTCCCCTCTATTTTTCCCTCCCTTTTTTGTGTTACCCCCATACCCCCTTGGTTTTCCCTTCTCCCTTCCCTTGTTGGGTAAGATAGAATTCAAGATCCCAATGGATCTGGATGTTCTTCCCTCTCAGAGTTGATTTCCCTGAGAGTAAGGTTTAAGTAAAAACTCTCTTCCTCTCCTTATAGGAGTTTTCTTCCCCTCCCCTTCCCATGTGAATCTTTGTGTGAGAAAAGATTATTCTATTTGGTCTTTCTTTATCCCCTATTTACACATTACATTTTTCCCACATGTGAGTATACATAGATTGATATAAATGTAGTTTTTATAGAAGAGAGTTTGAGTAAAAGAAAAAGATAACATTTTTCTCCTTTTCCCTTTCCTTCATATTTACCTTTTCAGGTATTCCATGCTCTTTGCTTTTTGATATCAAACTTTCCATGGAGCTCTGGTCTTTTCTTTGCAAAAAGTTGGAAATCTTCTATTTTGTTGAATGCCCATACTTTCCCTTGGAAGTATATAGTCAGTTTTGCTGGATAGCTGATTTTTGGTTGAAGACCCAGCTCTCTTGCCTTTCTGAAAATCATGTTCCATGCCTTATGGTCATTCAGAGTGGAACTTGCAAGGTCTTGTGTGACCATGATTGGCATTCCTTTATATCTAAATTGTCTTTTTCTGGCTTCTTTTAGGATTTTTTCTTTTGCTTGAATGCTTTGGAATTTGGCAATTACATTCCTGGCAGTTGTCTTTTGGGGATTTAGTATAGAGGGTGTTCTGTGAACTCTTTCAATGCCTGTATTGCCCTCTTGTTCTAGGATCTCTGGGCAATTTTCTTTGATTATATCTTGTATCACGATGTCGAGTTTGCTATTTATTTCTGTATTTTCTGGTAGTCCAATTATTCTTAAATTATTTCTTCTTCCTCTATTTTCTAAGTCTGTCACCTTGTCAGTGAGATATTTTATGTTCTCTTCTAATTTCTTGGTCTTTTGGCTTTGCTTTATTAGTTCTTGCTTGTTGTCTTCAAGTTGCCTAATTCTGACCTTTAAAGCCTGGTTTTCCTTTTCAGTTTGGTCAAACTGGTTTTGTAGATGTGTGAATTTCTTTTGCATTTTTCCCCACTTTTCCTCCCCAAAGGCTTCCATCTTTTTGATCCTTTCAGAATCAAATTCTTCATGGGTTTGTGGAGAGTTTCCATTTCCTTTGGAAGGTTTCGGAGCATTTGCTTGTGTTTCCTCTTCTATCTCCTCTGTATTTTGTATTTTTGCTCCATAAAATGTGTCCAAAGTCACCCCCTTCTTCTTTTTTTTCTTCGAATTTTGGGGCATTTGTGCTTCTGTGGAGTTTGCCATCTCTATATGAGTGGGGAGGACTAGCTTTTCTTATCTCTGTCTGGTGTTTAGAAGTTTTAGCCCCAGGTAGATTGTCCGTTCTGTGCAGTTGTTGTTCTGTCTTCCCGGGGAAGCCAGGAATTGCTGGTGTTTCCATGTTACTGCCCTCCTTGGTTCCCTCCCAATGCTTCTCCACTGCCCCACTTCCACCCTCTGAGACTGGCTTGGCCCTTTCCATGGGGTGTTTCTTTCTGTGCCTTAGCCGGCCAGAAGAGCCAGCACTCTGAGGGTGGAGGGGCCGTGGCTTCCAGGAGCTTGGAGGGCTCCTGATAGTATTCACTTTCCCTGGGTTGAACTGAGTTTGCCCTGTGGCAGGGACCTTCTGTGAGACTTGGATGGAAGGATCCAGCCAGGGGGTTACAAGCTCCCCCCCGTCTCTCTCTGTTTCCCTGCTGTCTGTGCTGGGTGCCCCCTCATCTGAGTCAGGTTGTTTTCAGGAAGAGGTCTTCAGAATAGCCGGCCCTGAGGCTCTGAGGTTCCCTCTGCTGCCTTGGACTCGGCGCACTGGGTTGGGGGGGATGGGTCCTGGGACCTTCCTTCTGCCTACCCCTTAGGTCCGAGTGATCTCGGGTTCTGGCTTTTGGGGGGGGGCATACCTTTTGATCCAGGTCCAGGAGGAGGATTCCCGGGGTCTATGCTGTTGTTCGTTTTGAATTTCAGTGCCCTAGGAGCATATAGTTTGAGTTCGGTAGGGAAGGGTTTCCGGAGATCCGAACTTTAGCTTTCTCTAAGCCGCCATCTTGACTGGAAGTCATCTTTCCTTATAATTAATTATACTGGGTAACCAGGTTTTCCCCTTCTTGTTTCACCAGACTTTTGAAATCCTACCAATATTTTTTTTATCAAAATAGCTCTTGAGTGAACTATAACTTCATAACCTTTTGTAAAAGCATTCTGACTTTCTGGATGGAACTTAATGATGCCATCAATTCAAAGACTAGTCATTGTAGCTTCTATTGCAAATTTCAACTCAGATCTTTAACTCTGGTACATTCAAAAGTCAAGCTCAAATGTAACTCTCTGAATGAAGCCCACCTAGTCCTTACCAGTAAGCAATCATCTGCTTTGGCCTCACCCAGGACTTCATTTATCTCTCTTATTTTGTCTTACTAGTTTTCTCTCTCATTTTAGTTATTGCATGTGTGTCCTTTCTTTCTACTGGACAGTAAGTTCCATGAGGGCAGGAACTATGTCTTATCTAGGTTTCTTTTCCAGCATCTTTCACAATGTGAAAGAATGTATAATTAATCATTAAATATAAGTTAATCTAGAAATTAGATTTTATTTCTAGAATCTAAAAGTTAAAGAATTATACTACAAATATAGAAATGTACAGGATGTACAGATGATTAATTATGCTCTCTGCATTTGACATGACTCAAGGTTAAATGCATTAATACCTAATCTATCTCATTTTAAACTATCATTATACATTCTTTTCTTTTTCTTAATGAGTTTTGCAAAAACAGCAAAGTATTTGTACCAGGTAGAATTTTCCTTTTTTCCTCTTTCTTGTTTGACTCATCATTGCTCAGAACAGAGATAAGATGAAAAATGAACAACTCAATGTTCATCCATCATTTATCCCCTAGTGGGAAATAGGCACAGATGGGGAAATGTGGTGGTGTGGAAGTGGTAAGAGAAAGGCTCTTCACAAAGTTCACCTGAAGCCAATTAAAAGCATTTCACCAAGTTTCTAGCAATGCAACAGAGGATAACTGGTAACAGTCTCATGTACAGTGCATTTTTTACTGTCCTTTAACTGCTAACACTTCTCACAACGTTTCCAATAGTACACTTAAGAGAAAGATGCTCAAGTTTTTCACCCCTTTCATATGGAATGTTTGGACTTAAACAATTGCTAATTCTCTGACTATACTAATAAATCCTTCATAGATAAGTGCCATAGAAGTAAAAAACAGGAACATGTAAGTTGGATTATTTAAGGAAAACTGAATAGAATGGAATCACTTTAATATTTAAATGAGTATGTAGGAAAATGTTTCAAAAATTATATACAGTACTATATTAATTTAGCATTTTTTTGTTATTGAAGTTTTCAGAGTATTACTTCATCATTTGCTATTGAAAACTTTATAACATGACTTCTTTTATTTCAATAAAAGAAATGATGAAGTCTTAATGTTGAAAAAAACTTCAAATATCATCTTTTCCCTTGATCCTAAACCTGGGGACTTTGAGCTTTGATAAAATACTTAAGTCAAAAAAGAATTCTTTTCTTTATAATCCTATATCTTATTTATGCATTTAAATCATTTTGCTGAGAAGTGTACCGAGACTTCAGCAGATTGCTAACATGACACAAAAAAGGTAAAAATTACCAATATTCACCAATTTCCTTCCCAATGCAAAAATATTCTTTGTAATAGCCTCTGACAGATGATGAGCTAGCCATTGTTTAAATATTTTCAATTTCCCTTTACTAGATGAAGAAATTGAGACAGCACTATCTCTCGTCTATAGAACATCTAATGGACAAGACACAAGGAAGTTGTTTTTGCATCTAAGAAGTTTGATCCACCATTGATAAGATCCAGATGCCTAAAATTGTTAAAGGATATATCTAATGAAAAGACTTTTATACTCTTTTTCCCCCTTTCTATTTCCACTTACCTTGCATCTGCTACCATTGCTCGTACCACTGTCCAGGCCACAACAAACACTGCTGGAAATCCTGTAAGACAGAAAAAATGTTTTTGGTAACATCAATTTCAATTTTTTAAAAATGGAAAATTACCATTTAAAAGTATTTGCCGGATTCAAGATAAAATGTGTTCATTACAGACAAATTTAAAGATGTCATATTGCTTTGTGTTCTAGAAAAGTTCTCATGACTTTTACGTGAACTAGAGAATTATATTCAATCTATCAGCTATGTTTCTATGAATGAATTTGTCACCAACATTGATTTTTCTTGTAATTAATAACCTAAAGTTTGTCATTGGTTTAATTGAAATGTGAGAGTTTATAGGATCAAACACTATCTGGAAGTGACTCTTGAAATTAAGGGCAAAAATATGGTATAGTATCAACATCTGGATTCTAATTTTATATTGATGAGTGTCATTCATTCCATTGAAGAGTAAAAGATCAAGAACATGGATTTATAATTGTGATTTGAAGTAAACAATAGATTAAGACACTTTATGTAGAAAGATGAAGGCTTGGGGAGTATAAAATTGAAATCCATTTACTCACTAAGATTGACTGAATATAATAATTTTTACTTTTTTGTCTTTTGAAGATAAGGAAAGTTCTTATTTATGATGATTTAAATGTGGTGTGGAGTTATTGTTACTGTGAATCCCAAGAGTATTACTTCTTTCATCTTGGTGAGAAGGTGATGGTTCAGAGTTTGATTCCTAAAAGAATTATATATGATATCACAACAATATGATTATTATATGCTTTTAGAAAACCTCAACAGAAAATAGAAAGATTGAATGACTCATGAGTAAATGACTGGCTATATGTGTAACCTTTATGACAAGAGAGTACCAAAGCATACTTTCATAAAAAGAACATGTCAAAAGCTTTAACAGATTTATTATAATGGAGAAGAAACTTCGTCTCTTCTAATCTTAATAGAATTTCTCTTGAACACATTATTAAATCAATAAAGGAAATAAAAAATACATTTCAAAATTTTTGAATATCAAAAGAACAGTATAACATTAAAGTACATGAATATTCCTTAAAGGAACCAAGTGAAAAAGAAGTGTAGAGAAAACAAAAGTAAAAATAGGGCAAAAGTCTAGACCAAGTCTCATAGCCTCTGCTTGTGGGATCACTGTATCTCTTAATGTTATCATGAACTTATGGGCTAAGTTTATAAATTATTTGTATCCCAACTCACCTATGAATACAAATTCTGAAGTTCTGTCTTCCAGGTAGCAATTTTTAATTTCCTCAATCTTATTTTGATTGTGCCTCATATTCAAGTCCTTATATTCAAATTTTTGTATATGTTTTTCCAAATAATCTCAATTTTCTTTTTATGTGTCTCACCAGATGTATATTAATCAGTTACCATGTACCAGGCATTATACAAAGTTCTGAAGATTAAATATGAGAGTAAAACAGTCCCTGCTCTCGAGGACTTTATACTCTATTGTACAAAAACATGATTCTTTGTCCTCAACCAAACTGTTAAATCTTCAAAAGGAAGGTACTATCTTGAGCTTTTGTTCCTCTCAGAGCCCTTAGCACCTTATATAATATTTTGTATAGCAATAGTACTTAAATGTTTTAAATTAATGTTGTTTATTTAATGGAAAACATGATTGTAATTCAGAATTTTTAAAAAATCTATTTTATCAGGTGCTATGTTTTAAAGTATTATTGCCCATAGTTACCGTTTGTAACCTCCTGTATGCAAGCCCTTACTTTCCAAAACTTGCATTAAAATTTTTCAAAAGCAAGAATACACGAAACCAAAGTCATATAAATTCTCAACAAGATAATTTTTATACTATATATCATGTATAATACATGTATACACAGGGGTGAATAGAAACCAATATATACAAATGCCCAACAAATTTGCCTATGTTTGAAAATTTGACTTTAAGATAAACATTATAATGATTCTTTAGATAAGTGTTATTTTATAGAGGAAAACAGTGGCCTAGATATTAGAATACTTTTCTTCTATTTCTGTCCCTGAGAGTAATTAGTGACATGGCGTTAATAAACAAATAATCAAATAAATAAATAATTAAATAAGCTCAATCTGAAAGGTCACTTGATTTTGGGATTCTCATATATTAATTTAGAAGAGGGAAAGGTTATTTTTCTTTTTTAAAAATTAATTAATTAATTTAGAATATTTTTTTTATGGTTACATGATTCATGATTTTTCCCAACTATATTCCCTCATCTCTCTCGGAGCTAAAACGTAATTCCATTGGGTTATACATGTATCATTTTTCAAAAACCTATTTTTTTGCTATTCATATTTGCAGTAGAGTGATCTTTTAAAGCCAAAACCCCAATCATATTCCCATTGAACCACGCAATTGATCATATGTTTTTCTTCTGTGTTTCTACTCCCAAAGTTCTTTCTCTGGATGTGGATAATGTTCTTTCTCCTAAGTTCCTCTGGATTGTGCGGGGTCATTGCATTGCTGCTAGTAGAAGAGTCCATTATATTCGATTGTGCCACAGTGTAACAGTCTCTGTGTATAGTGTTCTCCTGGTTCTGCTTCTTTCACTCTCCATCAATTCCTAGAGGTTGTTCCAGTTCACATGGAATCCCTCCAGTTCATCATTCCTTTGAGCACAATAGTATTCCATCACCAATAGATACCACAATTTGTACAGCTATTCCCCAATTGAAGGGCATCCCCTCATTTTCCAATTTTTTTTGCCACCACAAAGAGCATAGCTATAAGTATTTTTGTACAAGTCTTTTTCCTTATTATCTCTTTGGAGTACAAACCCAGCAGTGGTATGGCTGCCAAACTCTTCATTTTGTAGATTATAGATGAGATTTGGAGAAGTTTGTTACTGTCCCAGACACTCAGATAGAAAATGTTAGAAGCAGGATTCAAACCTAGGTTTCTTGATTGTAGAGCCAAAATTATGTAGAATGCCAGTGCAAATGATACTCCAAAAGGAACCTCAGGGACAATGCTTGAAACTAAATTAAATAGAATGACCTAAATTTAATGGTTATAGATTTAGGACTGGAAGGCACCTTAGGAGGCTATCTGGTCCAATCTTCTCATATTACAGGAAGTTCAGAGAACAGAAAAGATGTTGAAGTACACAAAAGGAGTAACCAGCAAATGTGGGATTCAATAAGCTTCTCTATCTCCATCATTTTTCAACTGGTTTATACTGTCTCACATTCTTTTCAGAATATTTATTAAAGATGTTCTGTCTGTTTTGAGGTTTGGCAACAAGGAAAAGACATTATTATTATCATTAGCAGTAGTAGTCATAGTGACAGTGGATAGAGTTATGGACCTGAAATCAGGAAAATTGGTCTTCCTGAGTTCAAATCAGACCCCAGATACTTATTAGCTGTGACACTTGGCAAAATCACTTAACCTTGTATTCTCCAGTTTCCTAAATGTAAAATGATCTGGAAAATAAAGTGACAAACCACTCCAGATCTTTGCCAAGAAAACCCCAAATGGGTTCATGAAAAGTTGGACACAAACAAAAAACAAATGGACAACAATAAGCATAGTAGTTGTTGTTGTTCTTATGGTTGTAATCACAGTAGTATTTTACATAGCAAAATATATTTAGATTGTTTTATTTTGCAAAATGTAGAGAATTGCAGTTATAGCCCAAAAAAGAGATATCCCATTTTATGTAAATATAGAGAATTACCAATTTTAATGTCTTCTTTATGCCCAAAAGTAATGAGCAACCAGTTTTTTTAGAAAAATATGTTTAAAGCTGGAAAGGAATTTTGCGGTTCATCTAGTCCAGTTCTAATTAGTTAGTTCCATAATAATATCAAATCATAATAATAAAAATCAAAAGAATAAGGTGGAACTAACTAATTAGAACTGACACATAATTGGGAATTAGGTGGAAAAAAAAAGGAAAACCAATATAGCTATAAATATCTATAGATATGTAAATATGTACTATAGCAAATCTACATATAAATATAGAAATGAAGAAAGAAATTATTTCAATTATTTGCCTTTATTCTATAAGAATTTTATGCTAGATTAAAAACATACTAATACTGAATGATGAAAAACTGAAAATGGGTTTTATAATAGCCATTTCCTGTATCTATTTTCATTTTGTTCTAGCAACTCAAGTGAGAGATTATATCTATTCCACTAAAAGACCCGATTCTCTTTTTCTTCCATTTTCACTACAAAGGATCAACAAAACTGACTTAACAAATCAACAGAATGGTCAATAAATTTCAAAATATTTACCTGGCTAAATAGATCTTAAAGTAAGAACCTCTAAGTTTGCTTTAATAATAAATGCATACAAAGAATACAAGCACATCCTTTCCCCAAATGAAGCCAATAAATCACATGCTAGAAAGAACATTTAGAATCAGCCTTTCTATGAATTACGCAGTTAAAGAATCTTGGAAAGCAGCTGGAAATCTATTGATTGTTAGATGTTTCTGATGGAAATTTAGAAAGAGGAGTCAGGATCAAAAATAATGTCTTTTTAGCTTCACAGCAAGACAAAGTATTATGGTTTATTTTAGGATTGAGAGAAAATAAAAAACAAAATTTTACAGAATATTGAGAATTTAATTCAATTAAATGGTCAATTCAACTTCATATCAAAAGTATGTTGTTATCTACAATGAACATATGACAATAATAACTAGCATTTATATAGTGCTTCAAGTTTTGCCAGTGCTTTGTAAGTTATCTCATACAATACTGACCATAGCCTTATGAGTTAGGTACAAGTATTATCACCATTTTACAGATGAGAAAACTGAGGCAGGCAGTGGTTAAGTGACTTGCCAAAGCCTGTATTATGTCTAAGGCAGAATTGGAACTCAGGTCTGCTTGACTTCAAGTCCAATGATCTATTTACTGTGTTATCTATCTGTAGCTTACATCTGCAATAATCTCTATTTTTATAGCCTCTTTTTATATTTTGATTTATTTCTATTTTTATAACTATACCAGTGGAAGGAATAACATTTTGGATGACAGATTCAGGTTAATAACAATTATAAAACTAACAACAACAACTAACTTAGCACTTTAAGGTTTGCAAAAGGCTTCACAAATACCTCATTTTATCTGCACAACAACTCTGTAAAGTAAGTGCCATTCTTATACTTATTTTCTAGATGAGGAAACTGAGGCATATAGAAAAAAGGTTAAGTGACTTGTTCAGGGTCACACATCAATTGAATATCTTGAACTGGATATCCTATAGGTATCCTAAAATCCACGTGTCTGAAACTAAAGTCCTTTTGACCCCCCAAAAATTCTTTTACTATTTACTATCATTTATATTTGCTATCAATAATTGAGGGAAAAAATTGAACTCATTTTCCTGACTCCAAGAGCAGTGCTCTATCCATTTGAACATCTTTTGGACATCTCAACATGATCTAGACATCTCTCAACAAGAACTAGAAATGTGGAATATAAGATGAAATTTTAATTGAAACATCAACCTCAAAAGTGAAAGATTGAGAAAATATAGCTAAACAGTACAGATGTGAAAGATATTGAGGTTTCAGTGAATTCAGAATTCAGCGAACCTTCAGTATGACTTAGTAGCCAAAAAAAGGTGGTTAATTCAGAAGAAGTGATCTAGAATGAGGGTAATAATAGCCTTGCCATTCTATTGTGCCCTGAACAGAAAACATGAAACAGGCATTTATAGAGATGTTAGAACTGGATAAGTGGATTTGAGAATCATAAGCAGAGATAATGGAAAACATGGGAGCTAATGTGATCACCAAATGAAATAACATAAAGAAAGAAGAAAAGAGTGCTGCCCTCCTTAGGATATTCTCTAGTTTGTTAATGTCCTTTCTCAAATGTGTCCCATAGAGCTAACTCTAGTGTTCCAATTGTATATAGAGGAAATTGAGAGTGAGTAATCAAGAGTGATACCTGGCTTGAATCAGGGTTGCTGGGAGGAAAGTGGTACCCTATGAGTAGAAGAGATGTTAAGAATGTTTGTAGTAAATATAAATAATAGTAAATATTAAAAGGAATTTTTTGGTGGGGGGATGAGTTCAGTTTTGAACATGTGGATTTTTTTTATTTTAGCAGGCTTTTTTATTTTTAAATTTTATTATTTATATTAAAAATTTTATTCTTAAATTTGAAGGTCCAAATTTCCTCCCTCTCTTTTATCCCTCCCTTACCCCAGAAGACAAGCAAAATGATATCAATTATACATGTAAAATTAGGCAGACAGTGCAACATTGCTGTTATTTCAGCAATGATCTCAGTTCTCATTTCACACACACACACACACACACACATATAAACATGGCAAAACCTATATATACATATATAGGTCTTGCCATTTTTTTTTCTCAAACTACCCTCACCCCCTTAACATTTCTTTTTGTTTTAACATTATTTTATTTGGTCACTTCAAAACATTATTCATTGGAGACAAAGATAATTTTCTTTTCCTCCCCCCCCCCCCACCTCTCCCATAGCCAATGCGCGATTCCACTGGGCATCACATGTGTTCTTGATTCGAATCCATTTCCATGTTGTTGGTATTTGCATTAGAGTGTTCATTTAGAGTCCCTCCTCAGACATGTCCCCTCAACCCCTGTTGTCAAGCAGTTGCTTTTTCTCTGTGTTTTTACTCCCACAATTTGTCCTCTACTTGTGGATAGTGTTTTTTCTCCTAGATCCCTGCAGATTGTTCAGGGACATTGCATTGACACTAATGGAGAAGTCCATTACGTTCGATTGTACCATAGTGTATCAGTCTCTGTGTACAATGTTTTTCTGGTTCTGCTCCTTTCACTCTGCATCACTTCCTGGAGGTTGTTTCAGTCTCCATGGAACTCCTCCACTTTATTGTTCCTTTTTGCAGAATAGTATTCCATCACCAGCATATACCACAATTTGTTCAGCCATTCCCCAATTGATGGGCATCCCCTCGTTTTTCAATTTTTGGCCACCACAAAGAGCGCAGCTATGAATATTCTTGTACAAGTCTTTTTCCTTATTATCTCTTTGGGGTACAAACCCAGCAGTGCTATGGCTGGATCAAAGGGCAGACAGTCTTTTAGCGCCCTTTAGGAATAGTTCCAAATTGCTCTCCAGAATGGTTGGATCAATCCACAACTCCACCAGCAATGCATTAATGTCCGGACTTTGCCACATCCCCTCCAGCATTCATTACTTTCCTTTGCTGTCATGTTAGCCAATCTGTTAGGTGTGAGGTGAAACCTCAGAGTTGTTTTGATTTGCATCTCTCTGATTATAAGAGATGTAGAGCACTTTTTCATATGCTTATTAATATTTTTGATTTCTTTGGCTGAGAACTGCCTGTTCATGCCCCTTGCCTATTTATCCATTGGAGAATGGCTTGATTTTTTGTACAATTGATTTAGCTCTTTGTAAATTTGAGTAATTAAACCTTTGTTAAAAGTTTTTATGGGACTTCCGGGTAATCATGGCTGCAATCTAGACGCGGCACGCTTCCTCTCCCCAGCACCGAACGAAATAGACTACATCAAAGGAGCATAAAATCACCTTTGGAGGAACAGAAGGACTCCCCAGTACCCCACAGAGGCGAAGGTACGTGGGGCTTGAACATTTCCACACTAAAATAAGAAGGAAAAGCTTGCACAGAAAAGTGAACTGAGCCGCCCTTCCCCCACCCCACCTCCCCCACTAAACCAGAGTGAGCTACCTGAGCGCTCACCGGGACAGCGAGTGAGTGGGGAGCGTCTCTGTCTGGGGGGGCACTCCAGGGTCCTTGGGATCTGGGGACTGCCAGGAAAAAAACGTCTCAGGGCGCTTTCACTGGAGAATCCAGCGGACCTGGACTCGGTGCGGGCTGCGCTGAACAACGTGCGCTGATTATCTGGGCGGAGCTGAATACCTGGGCTCGGAGGCTGGGAAGAACTAGTCTGAAGCAACCTAAATTCACAGAAAAACCGCTCTTATAACCCAGACCCCAGACCAAAAAGTAAAGGGAAATAAAACCACCAAAGGGATGGCTCACATGGCCCAAAATCAAGCCTCCAGGAAGAAAGGGAAAAAAGTGACTATTGAAAACTTTTATGGTGGAAGTACCCAAGGAAAAGAGGAGAATGAGGAGGAAATCCAAAAAAATTCAGAACACGTCTCCCAAAATGGAAACTATCAACAAGCTCTGGAAGATCTCAAACTGGAACTTATCCAAAAGATGGAAACCTTCTGGAAAGAAAAATGGGAGAAAGAGATCAGCTGTCTGACAGATAAGACTGCTCAATTGGAAAAAGAACTCGAAGCATCCAATAGAAGGGCAGACAAGGCTGAAAAGCAAATCCAGTCCCTAATGACCAGAATTAAGGACCTCGAAGAAAGTGAGATGATAAAACAGCAAGAATCAATAAAGCAAACCCAAATAATTAATGAATTGGAAGAAAACAGAAAATATCTCACTGAGAAGGTCACGGACCTGGAGAACAGAGGAAGACGAGAAAATCTCCGTATCATCGGTCTCCCAGAAAAACCAGAGGTAAACAACAAATTGGATTTTATTCTAGAGGAGATTATAAAAGAAAATTGCCCCCACGTTCTGGAGCAAGGGGGCAAAATAGAAATAGAAAGGATTCATAGAACACCTTCTATACTAAATCCCCAAAAGACAACGCCTAGGAATGTAATTGCCAAATTCAAGAGCTTCCAAGTAAAGGAGAAAATCCTACAAGAAGCCAAGAAGAAGAGCTTCAGATATAAGGGGGCTCCCATAAGGATCACACACGACTTAGCGGCTAATACACTAAGAGACCGCAAAGCATGGAACACGATATTTAGAAAGGCAAGAGAGCTGGGTCTCCAACCAAGAATCAACTACCCAGCAAAACTGACTATATACTTCCAGGGGAAAGTATGGGCATTCAACAAAATAGAAGATTTCCAAGCATTTGCTAAGAAAAGACCAGAGCTCTGTGGAAAGTTCGATATCCAAGCACAGAAAGCAAGAGAAACATGAAAAGGTAAATATGAAAGAAAGGGAAAAGGAGATAAATCTTATCTTTCTCTTTAAGTCAAACTCCCTTCTATAAGGACTACATTTACATCTAATTATATATATTAATATGTGGGGAAAATGTTTTGTGGAACTCTTATAAATTGTATCATCATAAGAGTAGTTAGAAGAAACATGCATAGGGAAAGACTGGGGCATTAAGAAGATTTTGGGAAAGTTGGGGCAAAAAAAGGAAAAGGGAGGGGGGAACCGTGATAATACTAAGATTAACTTCAAGAAATAGGGGGGGAATCAATAGAATAAACTTTCCCATATAAAGATACACATGGGAAGGGGAGGGGAAGAACTCTCATATGAGAAGGAGAGGAAGAGAGCGTGAAGTGGAATTACTTAAACCTTACTCTCAGTGAAATCAAATCTGAGAGGGAAGAACATCTAGATCCAGTGGGATCCTAAATTCTATCTTATCCATTAGGGCAAGAAAGAAAGGAAAATTAAGGAGGGGGGGGAGGGAGTACAAAAAGGGAGGGAAGGAGAGGGGGGAGGGGAAGGGAGCATAAAAAGGGAGGGGCTAGAAAGGGAAGCATCTCAAGGGAGGGGACTAGGGGGACTGACCTAAAGTAAATCACTGGTTCAAAAGGAGAAAGCTAAAGAAGAAAGGTCAGAACTAGGGGAAGACATCAAAATGCCAGGGAATCCACAAATAACAATCATAACTTTGAACGTGAATGGGATGAACTCACCCATAAAACGCAGACAAATAGCAGATTGGATTAGAACACAAAACCCTACCATATGTTGTCTTCAAGAAACACATATGAGACGGGTTGACACTCACAAGGTTAGAATTAAAGGTTGGAGTAAGACCTTTTGGGCCTCAACCGATAGAAAGAAGGCAGGAGTTGCAATCATGATATCTGACAAAGCCAAAGTACAAATAGACCTGATCAAAAGGGACAGGGAAGGTAAATATATTCTGCTAAAAGGAAGTATAGACAATGAGGAAATATCACTAATCAACATGTATGCACCAAATGGTATAGCATCCAAATTTTTAATAGAGAAACTAGGAGAATTGAAGGAGGAATTAGACAGTAAAACCATATTAGTGGGAGACTTGAACCAACCACTATCAAATTTAGATAAATCAAATCAAAAAATAAATAAGAAAGAGGTAAAAGAGGTGAATGAAATCTTAGAAAAAATAGAATCAATAGACATATGGAGAAAAATAAATAGGGACAAAAAAGAATACACCTTCTTTTCAGCACCACATGGCACATTCACAAAAATAGATCATACACTAGGTCATAGAAACATGGCACTTAAATGCAGAAAAGCAGAAATATTAACTGCAGCCTTTTCAGATCACAAGGCAATTAAAATATTGATCGGCAAGGGTACATGGAGACCCAAATCAAAAATTAATTGGAAATTAAATAACATGATACTCCAAAATCGGATAGTTAGAGAAGAAATCATAGAAACAATTAACAATTTCGTTGAAGAAAATGACAACGGCAAAACATCCTTTCAAACCTTATGGGATGCAGCCAAGGCAGTACTTAGAGGAAAATTCATATCCCTGAGTGCATATATTAACAAATTAGGGAGGACAGAGACCAAGGAATTGGAAATGCTAATAAAAAAACTTGAGAATGAACAAATTAAAAACCCCCAGAAGAAAACCATACTAGAGATCCTAAAAATTAAGGGAGAAATTAATAAAATAGAAAGTGACAGAACTATTGAGCTAATAAACAAGACTAGAAGCTGGTACTTTGAAAAAACAGACAAAATAGACAAAGTACTGGTTAATTTAATTAAAAAAAGGAAAGAAGAAAGGCAAATTAATAGCATCAAGGATGAAAAGGGGGATCTCACCTCAAATGAAGAGGAAATTAAGGCAATCATTAAAAACTACTTTGCCCAACTATATGGCAATAAATATACCAACCTAGGTGATATGGATGAATATTTACAAAAATATAAATTGCCTAGACTAACAGAAGAAGAAATAGTTTTCTTAAATAATCCCATATCAGAAATTGAAATCCATCAAGCCATCAAAGAACTGCCTAAGAAAAAATCCCCAGGGCCTGATGGATTCACCAGTGAATTCTATCAAACATTCAGAGAACAGTTAACCCCAATATTATACAAACTATTTGACATAATAAGCAAAGAGGGAGTCCTGCCAAACTCCTTTTATGACACAAGCATGGTACTAATTCCAAAGCCAGGCAGGCCAAAAACAGAGAAAGAAAACTATAGGCCAATCTCCCTAATGAATATAGATGCAAAAATCTTAAATAGGATACTAGCAAAAAGACTCCAGCAAGTGATTAGAAGGGTCATCCACCATGATCAAGTAGGATTCATACCAGGGATGCAGGGCTGGTTCAACATTAGGAAAACTATCCACATAATTGACCACATCAACAAGCAAACCAACAAGAATCACATGATTATCTCAATAGATGCAGAAAAAGCCTTTGATAAAATACAACACCCATTCCTACTAAAAACACTAGAAAGCATAGGAATAGAAGGGTCATTCCTAAAAATAATAAACAGTATATATCTAAAACCATCAGCTAATATCATCTGCAATGGGGATAAACTAAATCCATTCCCATTAAGATCAGGAGTGAAACAAGGATGCCCATTATCACCTCTATTATTTGACATTGTATTAGAAACACTAGCAGTAGCAATTAGAGAAGAAAAAGAAATTGAAGGCATCAAAATAGGCAAGGAGGAGACCAAATTATCACTCTTTGCAGATGACATGATGGTCTACTTAAAGAATCCTAGAGACTCAACCAAAAAGCTAATTGAAATAATCAACAACTTTAGCAAAGTTGCAGGATACAAAATAAACCCACATAAGTCATCAGCATTTCTATATAATTCCAACACAGCTCAGCAGCAAGAACTAGAAAGAGAAATCCCATTCAAAATTACCCAAGACAAAATAAAATACTTAGGAATCTATCTCCCGAGACAAACACAGGATCTATATGAACACAACTACAAAACACTTTCCACACAACTAAAACTAGACTTGAACAATTGGAAGAACATTAACTGCTCATGGGTAGGACGAGCCAATATAATAAAAATGACCATCCTACCCAAACTCATCTATCTATTTAGTGCCATACCCATGGAACTTCCAAAATTTTTTTTTACTGATTTAGAAAAAAACATAACAAAGTTCATTTGGAAGAACAAAAGATCAAGGATATCCAGGGAATTAATGAAAAAAAAACACAAAGGAAGGGGGTCTTGCAGTCCCAGATCTCAGACTATATTATAAAGCAGCGGTCATCAAAACAATTTGGTACTGGCTAAGAGACAGAAAGGAGGATCAGTGGAATAGACTGGGGGCAAGCAACCTCAGCAAGACAGTATATGACAAACCCAAAGATCCCAGCTTTTGGGACAAAAATCCACTATTTCATAAAAACTGTTGGGAAAATTGGAGGACAGTGTGGGAAAGATTAGGCTTAGATCAACACCTCACACCCTACACCAAGATAAATTCAAAATGGATGAATGACTTGAACATAAAGAAGGAAACTATAAGAAAATTAGGCGAACACAGAATAGTATACATGTCAGACCTTTGGGAAGGGAAATACTTCAAAACCAAGCAAGAATTAGAAAGAGTTACAAAATGCAAAATAAATAATCTGGATTACATCAAATTAAAAAGTTTTTGTACAAACAAAACCAATGTAACCAAAATCAGAAGGGTAGCAACAAATTGGGAAACAATCTTCATAAAAACCTCTGACAAGGGTTTAATTACTAAAATTTATAAAGAACTAAATCAATTGTACAAAAAATCAAGCCATTCTCCAATTGACAAATGGGCAAGGGACATGAACAGGCAATTCTCAGCCAAAGAAATCAAAACTATTAATAAGCACATGAAAAAGTGCTCTACATCTCTTATAATCAGAGAGATGCAAATCAAAACAACTCTGAGGTATCATCTCACACCTAGCAGTTTGGCTAACATGACAGCTATGCAAAGTAATGAATGCTGGAGGGGATGTGGCAAAGTGGGGACATTGATTCATTGCTGGTGGAGTTGTGAATTGATCCAACCATTCTGGAGGGCAATTTGGAACTATGTCCAAAGGGCGATAAAAGACTGTCTGCCCTTTGATCCAGCCATAGCACTGCTGGGCTTGTACCCCAAAGAGATAATGGACAAAAAGACTTGTACAAAAATATTCATAGCTGCGCTCTTTGTGGTGGCCAAAAATTGGAAAATGAGGGGATGCCCTTCAATTGGGGAATGGCTGAACAAATTGTGGTATATGTTGGTGATGGAATACTATTGTGCTAAAAGGAATAATAAAGTGGAGAAGTTCCATGGAGACTGGAACAACCTCCAGGAAGTAATGCAGAGCGAGAGGAGCAGAACCAGGAAAACATTGTACACAGAGACTGATACATTGTGGTACAATCGAAGGTGATGGACTTCTCCATTAGTATCAATGCAATCCCTGAACAATCTGCAGGGATCTAAAAAAAAATACTACCCACAAGCAAAGGATAAACTGTGGGAGTAAAAACACCGCTGAAAAGCAACTGCTTGACTACAGGGTTGGAGGAGATAAGACTGAGGAGAGACTCTAAATGAACACTATAATGCAAACTCCAACAACAGGGAAATGGGTTCGAGTCAAGAACACATGTGACAACGAGTGGAATCATGCGTCGGCTATGGGAGAGGGAAAGGCGGGGGGAGGGGGAGGAAGGGGAGGGGAGGAAAAGAAAACAATCTTTGTTTCCAGTGAATAATGTATGAAAACGACCAAATAAAATAATATTAAAATTTAAAAAAAAATAAAAAAATAAAAAAATAAGTTTTTATGAAGATTGTTTCCCAATTTGTTGCTTCCCTTCTGATTTTAGTTACATTGGTTTTGTTTGTACAAAAGCTTTTTAAGTTGATGTAGTCAAAATTATTTATTTTACATTTTGTGATTCTTTCTATGTCTTGCTTGGTTTTAAAGTCTTTCCCTTCCCAAAGGTCTGACATGAATACTATTCTGTGTTCGCCTAATTTACTTATAGTTTCCTTCTTTATGTTCAAGTCATTCACCCATTTTGAATTTATCTTGGTGTAGGGTGTGAGGTGTTGATCCAAACCTAATCTCTCCCACACTGTCTTCCAATTTTCCTAGCAGTTTTTATCAAATAGTGGACTTTTGTCCCAAAAGCTGGGATCTTTGGGTTTATCATATACTGTCTTGCTGAGGTCACTTGCCCCCAGTCTATTCCACTGATCCTCCTTTCTGTCTCTTAGCCAGTACCAAATTCTTTTGATGACCGCTGCTTTATAGTATAGTTTGAGATCTGGGAATGCAAGGCCAACTTCCTTTGTATTTTTTCCCATTATTTCCCTGGATATCCTTGATCCTTTGTTCTTCCAAATGAACTTTGTTATGGTTTTTTCTAAATCAATAAAGAAATTTTTTGGAAGTTCAATGGGTATGACACTAAATAGATAGATAAGTTTGGGTAGGATGGTAATTTTTATTGTATTGGCTCGTCCTACCCATGAGCAGTTAATGTTTTTCCAATTGCTCAAGTCTAGTTTTAGTTGTGTGGAGAGTGTTTTGTAGTTGTGTTCATATAGTTTCCGTGTTTGTCTTTGGAGATCGATTCCTAAGTATTTTATTTTGTCTAGGGTGATTTTGAATGGGATTTCTCTTTCTAGTTCTTGCTGCTGAGCTGTGTTGGAAATATATAGAAATGCTGATGGCTTATGTGGGTTCATTTTGTATCCTGCAACTTTGCTAAAGTTGTTGATTATTTCAATTAGCTTTGTGGTTGAATCTCTAAGATTCTTTAAGTAGACCATCATGTCATCTGCAAAGACCAATAACTTGGTCTCCTCCTTGCCTATTTTGATGCCTTCAATTCTTTTTCTTCTCTAAATGCTACTGCTAGTGTTTCTAGTACAATGTCAAATAATAGAGGTGATAATGGGCATCCTTATTTCACTCCTGATCTTATTGAGAATGCATCTAATTTATCCCCATTGCAGATGATATTAGCTGATGGTTTTAGATATATACTGTTTATTGTTTTTAGGAACGACCCTTCTATTCCTATGCTTTCTAGTGTTTTTAATAGGAATGGGTGTTATATTTTAGCAAAGGCTTTTTCTGCGTCTATTGAAATAATCATGTGATTATTGTTGGTTTGCTTGTTGATATGGTCAATTATGTGGATGGTTTTCCTAATATTGAACCAGCCCTGCATCCCTGGTATAAATCCTACTTGATCATGGTGGATGACCCTTCTGATCACTTGCTGGAGTCTTTTTGCTAGTATCCTATTTAAGATCTTTGCATCTATATTCATTAGGGAGATTGGTCTAAAATTTTCTTTCTCTGTTTTTGGCCTGCCTGGTTTTGGAATCAGTACCATGTTTGTGTCATAAAAGGAATTTGGTAGAACTCCCTCTTTGCTTATTATGTCAAATAGTTTGTATAGTATTGGGATTAACTGTTCTCTGAATGTTTGATAGAATTCACTGGTGAATCCATCAGGCCCTGGGGATTTTTTCTTAGGGAGTTCTTTGATGGCCTGTTGGATTTCATTTTCTGATATGGGATTATTTAAGAAAACTATTTCTTCTTCTGTTAGTCTAGGCAGTTTGTATTTTTGTATATATTCCTCCATATCATCTAAATTGGTGTATTTATTGCCATATAATTGGGCAAAGTAATTTTTAATGATTGCCTTTATTTCCTCTTCATCGGAGGTGATGTCCCCCTTTTCATTTTTGCTGCTGTTAATTTGCTTCTCTTCTGTCCTTTATAAAATTAGATTTACCAGTACTTTGTCATTTTTTTGTTTTTTCAAAGTACCAACTTCTAGTTTTATTTATTAGTTCAATAGTTCTATCACTTTCGTTTTTATTAATTTCTCCCTTAATTTTTAGGATCTCTACTTTGTTTTTCTTCTGGGGGTTTTTAATTTGTTCTCTTTCAAGTTTTTTTATTTGCATTTCCAATTTATTGATCTCTGCCCTCCTTAGATTGTTAATATATGCACTCAAGGATATGAATTTTCCTCTGATTACTGCTTTGGCTACATCCCATAAGGTTTGAAATGCTGTCTATCCATTATCATTTTCCTCAAAATTATTAATTGCTTCTCTGATTTGTTATCTAACCAATTTTGGAGTATCATATTATTTAATTTCCAATTAATTTTTGATTTGGTTCTCCATGTACCCTTACTGGTCATTATTTTTATTGCCTTATGATCTGAAAAGGCTGCATTTATTATTTCTGCTTTTCTGCATTTTTATGCCATGCTTCTGTGACCTAATGTATGGTCAATCTTTGTGAATGTGCCATGTGGTGCTGAGAAGAAGGTGTATTCCTTTTTGTCCCTATTTTTCTCCATATGTCTATTAACTCTAATTTTTCTAAGATTTCATTCACTTCTTTTACCTCTTTCTTATTTATTTTTTGATTTGATTTATCTAAATTTGATAGGGGTTGGTTCAAATCTCCTACTAATATGGTTTTACTATTTCCTCCTTAAATTCTCCTAGTTTCTCCATTAGAAATTTGGGTGCTATACTATTTGGTGCATACATGCTGATTAGTGATATTTCCTCATTATCTAAAGTCCCTTTTAACAAAATATAATTACCTTCCCTATCCCTTTTGATCAGGTCTCTTTTCACTTTGACTCTATCAGATATCATGATTGCCACTCCTGTCTTCTTTCTATCAGTTGAGGTCCAGAAGGTCTTACTCCATCCTTTAATTCTGACCTTGTGGGTGTCTACCCACCTCATGTGTGTTTCTTGAAGACAACATATGGTAGGGTTTTGGATTCTAATCCATTCTGCTATTCATCTACGTTTTATGTGTGAGTTCATCCCATTCACGTTCAAAGTTATGATTGTCACTTGTGGACTCCTTGGCATTTGAAATCCTCCCCTAATTCTGACCTTTCTTCTTTAGCTATAACCTTTTAAGCCAGTGATTTACTTTAAATCAGTCCCTCTAGTCCCCTCCCTTGATATGTTTCCCTTTCTAGCCCCTCCCTTTTTGTTCCCTTTCCCTTGTCCCTCTCCTTCCCTCCTTTTTTTGTGTTCCCTCTCCCCCTCCCCCCCTTGGTTTCCCAGTCTCCCTTACCCTGTTGGATAAGATAAAATTCAAGATCCCAATGGATCTGGATGTTCTTCCCTCTCAGAGTTGATTTCACTGAGAGTAAGGTTTAAGTAAAAACTCTCTTCCTCTCCTTCTTATAGGAGAATTCTTCCCCTCCCCTTCCCATGTGTATCTTTTTGTGAGAAATATTTTTCTATTTATTTTTTTTTCTATTTCTTGGAGTTTATCTTAGTACCATCAATGATTCCCCCCTCCCTTTTCCTTTCTATCCCCCCCTTCTCCATATCATCTTGATGCCCCAAACTTTCCCTATGCATGATTCTTCTTACCACTCTAATGATGCATACAAGTTTTGAGAGTTACACATTACATTTTCCCCACATATTAATCTATCTATATATAAATTGATATAAATGTTGTCCTTATAGAAGAGAGTTTGAATAACAGAAAAAGATAACATTTTTCTGAACATTTGGATTTTAAGATACCTCTATGACATCTAGTTCTAGATATTCAATAGGTCTTTGGACAAGATGCCCAGGACAGAGCCCTGGGGACTCTCCTGGTTAGCAGATATGTTTTGGGTGAAGACCGAGTAAGGAAGGGTTAGGAATAGTCAGAGAAGTGATAGGAGAACCAGGAAAGAGTAAAGGTGATGACTTAGAGAGAAGGTATCTATGAGAAAAGGATGATTCGTAGAGGTTACAAAAAAGTTCAAAACTGGTAAAGATAGTGGCAGAAGGCATCTAGGTATTGTGAGATGGGAAGGAAGGAAGGAAGGAAGAAGAAAGATCTCTCAGTAAATTGACTCATTTTTAAAGTAAAATATTACGAAAAGGTCAAGTCTGATGAAGACTGTGGCAGAAGGCATCCAGGTGTTGTGAGATGAGAAGCAAGGAAGAAGAAAGATCGCTCAGTAAATTGCCTCATTTTTTAAAGTAAAATATAAGACAAAGTTTTCAGCTGAGAGGGTAAGGTACAAGAAAGCCACGGAAGGTTTGAGGAGGAATGAAGAGGTTTGGAAGAATTTCTAGGGTTGATGATAAAGTGGCTAGGTTCCATAAAAAAGATTAGTTGTAGGAACTAGAGAACAGAAGTTTGAGGGAGGAGGGAGAAAAGGACATGAAAGAAATCTTCAAGTATCTGAAGGCCTGTCATATATAAAAAGAATTCAGCTTGCTCTACTTGTCCCCAGAGGACTCTATTAGGAGCAAGGAATGGAGGTTCCAGGGAGGCAGATTTCTGTTCAATTTAAGATATGCTTTCCTAAGAGTTGGAGATACTCAGGATCAGAATAGGCTACCTCAGGAGGCAAGGACTTCCTATCCCTTACATGACAACTCCATGCAAAAATTTTGAGGCAGGTTATAGAAAAGGTTCTTTTTCATTATGACTTTGACAAGATGTTCCTTTCAACTCTGTGACTATGAGGCTGATGGCTAGAAAGGAATTCTATATGAAATATAGACCATAGATAAACTGGACCAGGTATATGCATTTGTCGTATTATTTTGTATAGACTCATGATGAACTTTTTCTATCCATGTAGATCAGCAATTTCTGAGCAATATGTATCAAAGAGCTGCCTTGGGGGCAACCAAAATTATATACTGACATAAAAATGACCCATTTCCCATCTCTCCATGTCCCTCTTAAAAATACTAATAATTTAACGAAAGCACTCTTTTTTGCCAGCTTAATGTTTCTGCCACATCAATCAAATATTGATGAAGTTGCCAGGTATTTTGTATTCTGGGGATAGAAGCAAAAAAGGCTAAAGCCACTCCTACATGTAAGGCACTTACATTATAATTGGGAAAGGGATAAGTATATAACATATATCCAGCAAAAATTAAAAAAAAATATAAATATGAATGTATAAAACTAGTTGAATCCAAGCTAGTTTGGGCACTAACAAAGGTGGGATCAGGAAGGCTTTCACGATGCAGGTGCTTGCACTGTGATTTTAAGGAAGATGGTGACTCTGTAAGACAGAGGTAAGAAGGGAATGCATTATAGACATTTGGGACAGCCAGTTCCACAAAGGCAGTAGATGGAATGCTATCTATGGAAGCAAAGCAGATGCCCATCAAGTGGGAAATGGCTAAACAAATTGTGGTACATGGCAGCTGATAATAATAATAATAATAATAATACTTATATAGCACCTTAAAGTTTAAAAATGATTTACATGTATTCTCAGTCTTAGAGAGTTGATATTTTTTTTTACCTCTTTATTTACAAATGAGTAAACTGGGGGAAGATGGGTGGCTCAGTGGATTGAGAGTCAGGCTAGAGATGGGAGGAGGTCCTGGGTTTAAATCTGTCCTCAAACACTTCCTAGCTGTGTGACTCTGGACAAGTCACTTAATCCCCATTGCCTAGTCCCCACCAGTCTTCTTCCTTAGAACCAATTTATAGTTTTTATTCTAAAATGGAAGGTGAGGGTTTAAAAATAAATATAATTTAATAAAAAATTCTTTTAAATGAGTAAACTGAGGTTTCACGAAGTAAAATAACTTATCTAGAGTCATACAGATAATACATATATGAGGAAAGATTTGAACTTGGATCTGACTGACTCTACATCTAAGGACTTTATTACACTAAGCTACCTCTGTAATGTTATTGATCCATAAGAATAATTTAAATGAAGAATTTATAGGAGAATTAGAAGACTTATATGAAATGATACAAAGTGAATCAAACAAATCCAGGAAAGCAATATAAACAGCAAGTACAAAAAATGTAAATAGAAGGAACAACCACCAAAAAAAAAACCCAAACTGATGTCCAAATAATGAGCATGACCAAAGTTGACCAGGCAGCTAGGTAGCCACAGTGGCCAGAGATCTGGGCTTGGAGTCAGGAAGATTCATCTTCCTGAGTTTGAATCTGACCTCAAACAAGCTGGTGACCCTGGGCAAGTCAATTAATTCTGCTTCCATTTCCTCATCGGCAACATGGGCTGAAGAAAAAAATAACAAACCACTCTAGTCTGTCTTTGCCAAGGAAATCTTAAGTAACGTCATGAAGAATCAAGAACGACTGAAAAGATGAACAATAAAAACAACAGCAAGGCTGGACCTTGCCAAAAGTGGACCTTCTTCCATTCTTTGAGAGCTAGCACTGTGGCAGTGCTTAGTTTTGCTAGACGCCTCCCTCCCTGCTCTTTTGAAAGCTTTCTTACAGGGATAGGGTATAGATAGTGTGATAGAGGTTTCAACCACAAGAACTGGAGTTACAGTCTGGGAAATTGCTGGAGCCTCAGCCACAATGAGGGAGGGGCCCCAGGAGAGATTCTGGAAACTTGAGAGAGGAGGAGATTCTGTGGAAGAGGCAGTTAGCTCTCTCATTCCTGAGGCAGCCTGAGGAAAAGGTCTGGTCAAGACTTGCTCCTAAGAAAAGTCTTCCATCTTTCTCCTGTTGACTGGATACCCTTCCCTCCAGTTCCCAAGTGAAGTGGAAGGCTTGAGAAGACACAAAGCAGCTGACAAGATCACCTCACAGTTCCTGGTGCTCTGGGTTTGAATTGTGCCCAGCGGGGCCAAGAGGGCCATCCAAGTCTGAATCTCTCAAGGGCCTAAGGCTGCCAAGGCCTGGGTTCTGTAAAGATTAAAATTGGGGGAAACTGATAGAGGTAGAAATTAGTTTCTCTCTGCAAGGAGTATTATTTTTATGAGGTTTATGAAAGGTCAAGGGTTAAAGAAAATACAAGCAAGAGAAGCATGTGCTAGGTGGGCCATGAGGCCCACCCAAATTTCACTTCCATCATGAGACACATCTGTTTGCTAGCGGAGACAGGAGGAGAAGAGCGCTAATAACCTTTACAGCCAGGTTAAATACCCCATCTCCCTCTCAGCCCAGGCGAGGTTACAAGGAATTCTGGGAAGTGAGCAAGGACTCCTGGGGATTGAAGTCCTGGATTCAAGTCTCCATTTTTTACAGTTCCCCTACTTGAGGAGGGAGGAAGGGATAGCTAAAATAGGGTCACCTTTTCCCCCTCTTTCCTCACAAACCTCTAATGCAGTCATTTCCCTGTATCCCCAATTGATAAGTTAGAATAAAGTTGTTGTCTTCCCCAACTGGTTCTAGTGTAGGTGAGGAAACAGTTCCAGCTTGGGGGGGGGTAACTTTTCTCTCTCTGAGGATGGAAGCTCTATCTATCATAGTATTAGAGGGAAGTCAAAAGGAAGTTTGGGTGAATAGCCATAGTTGAGGGGAGACTGAAGGGGGGAACTACAGACTTACTCCCCCCTTCTCTCCCTTGGCCAAGTTAAACAGCAGCTGTCTCTCCCAGACCCTGCCTTTTAAACAAAAATGTAGACCCATTACTACATTTTATTATTGAAGTTTCTACTGATGACTTTACTTCATTGATGACATCATCAAGCCTTTTCTTCATTTCCATAGAAAATCCTCAAAGGCCATGTCCAAGCAGCAAGGGACAAAGCTGATCATTCAATATAGCGAATATCCTGAACAGCAAGGAGGTTGCTAAAATACAATGTCCTCTAGTGTGTTCATTGCATTTTATAATTTATAAATACCATTTATATCCACTTTAGGATGAATAATTCCATTTTCAAAATCTTTCTCAGAATGAAGACTAACTTTCTTAGAAGGTAACATCAGGCAATCCAAAAGAAAACCATCCAGACATACACACATAAAACAACTACAAAGAAAAACAGGAAACCCCCCCCCCCCCAATGAATGAGAAAAAACATTTAGAACATTAAAAAAATCAATCTCGAATTTTAAGGAAAACATCATAATAGGGTAGGATACAATCCAGTTCTTTATGAGTCCTTCCAAGTGAATGCTTATTAAAAGTTTCAATTAGTTGTTTGAACAAATTAAATATAACACAGGGGTTATATGGGCTTAGTTGTAATAAAAAATGATTTTTGACTTCATTAACTACTAATGAAAGACATGAGAGTTTCTTAGAAAAAGACAGGCTGCCTCTAGGACTAGAATTTTATTTCTATCTCTTATTATAGTATCTTTATAAGTGAAGTGTTAGAGCAAAATGAGCCACTTAATTGGTCTAATTTTCTATTAAGGGTTTTTTAATGATTAGCATGAGTAGCAATGTGTTTTGCTTTCACATTTTTAAAAGTGAAATATATTATTTAAGAAAAGAAATGGGTGGCTTTATTTTGATAATCTTGGGAAGCTGCTATAAGTCCTGATAGGCAATTTTTTAAAGTTTTCTTTTATCTTTATCCTGTAGCAAATTTCATTTTAAAGAACAATCAATCAGAGGAAGGTTATTATTAATCCCCTCAAATATGACTATGATCTTTCTCTTCAAATCATGTCATGTTGGAGTATAGCTGAACTATTTATCTTTCCATTACTAGATTACTAAAGAAAGAAAAGCATCATGATCAAAATTATTCAATCTTAAAGTTCAGATAAAAAAATGAAACCTAAAAGTCTTACCCCAGCCCACCAAGGTGAAGCCCCAAAGATATTTGGAATCCGAAAAGAAAGCCACAAAGATGAGACTGTGTAGATACAGGCCTTCCACTAGGATCCAATAGTAGTTTGTGGCCAAGAAGTAAATAAACATCACTACAGCAATCTTGCACCCCACCTGTTAAAAATAATGAAAAGTTTTACTTTCTCCAGACAGTTGAACTTAAACATCAATATGACACTTCATAACCTCAAACCTCAGGGCTGAATTTTTTTGCTTTTATTATTATATTACTTTATGCAGTGATATAAATAAAATCCAGATCACCAAGGTTTCATCTTGGGCAGATTTCTTATAAGAAGTTTGAAAAATCATCAAGTCAACAAGCATTTATTTTTTAAGTTCCTATCCTGTGCCAGATGCTGTGATAAACTCTGAAGATAAAAAGAACCTTTCACCTGATTCACCTGGTGAAACAAACAGATTTGTGGCTTAACTCAGGTATTTATATATATATATATATATATATATATATATATATATATATATATATATATATACATACATACATATAACATCCTTGTTGTTCTAAGCTCTAGATTACTCAAATATTCCTGGATACTCTACTGTTTCCAAAATCCAATTGTCTGAGTCCACAGGTGAGCACTTTACTCTATTAATTGGGAAAACTCAAATTCATTATTTGAAAATTATACCTATTTATTGTAAACAAGGTTTATTTTCTCCATTTTGAAGATGTACATAGAAACAAAGGAAGTAAAAGGGGAAACACTTGTAGGTGAAGAGCAGGATTGTCAAGAGAGTAACTTACACCTCAGAATTCCTGTGGTTTGATATCCAGGTTATAGTAAAGTTTAACATCAAAACGTCTACCCATCCTGAGAATCAGATTCTAAAATGTAATTCAATCTAAATTGCCAGATGAGGTGTCTTGACTGAAAATCCCATCCAATAAACACAGAAAAATGAACAATGAATGAACAAATCAAAGTAGGGAATAGGAAGAAGCAATGAGATCAATAATGGGGAACAATGTGCTAGATCTACTTATCTTTGTTTTCTCTGGAATGGTTTCAAAGCAAACAAGATAAGACAAGTAGCATCATCCCAGTGGATGGCATTCTTGGGTCCTCTTCTGTGTGGTCATGGTCATGTGTGCTTGTTTTTTCTTTCTGAAAAGGGTTCTAATCATTCATGAGCAGACAATACTTACATATTGTGATTTGTCCACTGGCGGTGCCACCATTATATTTTGTGGGTCACCCATCATAAGGGACTCAAGTTCCTTTACACCCACACGAGCATGGACCACTTTATCCTTAATAAAGATGCTTGCAGCCCTCAGCATGAAAGAAACAAATAAGTGCATGTGGATATAATTCCTGGTGCAATGCAGCCTCCTGAGAACAGGAAACAGAGAAGGAAAAGATTTGGAGAGAATTATTAAGGGAACCAGAAAGGAGAAAAAGGAACACATATAAATGTCATGAATCTAAATAAAGAAGGAACTTTTTGCAAATCCATTAACCTGTGATCCCAAGTGTGACTATAGAGCCATTACTAAAATAGGGGTTATTTGAAACCTAATTAATGTTTAAAATAATAAATTAGCATGTGACCAAAACCACATAGATCAAATGAGTAACGTTTTCTATCATGTTCAATGCAAAATTAGCTGAACTAAATATTACTGAGTCTCTCATGTTTATCCCAACATAGTCAATAAATTATCTACATTGAAAAAGAATAATTGCAAGTTGGTCTAATTATTCTGGAATCAATTTTGAAATATGTTAAAAGGATTAATAAAATTCTTTTACCCTGAGATCCCAGTGAAAGAAGTGAACCTCAAGGAGGTCAAATATAGATCTCATATACACCAAGATATTTAGAGCATAATACTAAAGGGCTAAGAACAAAGTAGTTATATACTATTTGTCATATATATATAAATGAGCTGTAGTAGATGAATATAATAGAAATTTAGTGAGCAATAAGAAATGATGACTTTGGAGATTATGGAGGGGCATGGAAAAACTTTTGACTCATACCAAGTGAATTAGTGAAAATCTGGAAACAATACAAAATAATAACATAATGTATAAAAAACTTGTTTCTTTTTTTTAAAAAACCCTTACCTTCTGTCTTGGAGTTAATACTGTGTATTGGCTCCAAGGCAGAAGAGTGGTAAGGGCTAGGCAATGGGGGTCAAGTGACTTGCCCAGGGTCACACAGCTGGGAAGTGTGTGAGGCCAAATTTGAACCCAGATACCTCCCATCTCTAGACCTGACTCTCAATCCACTGAGTCATCCAGCTGCCCCCTGAACTTGTTTCTAAAGATGGTATATGACAATTATCATCCCTCTTTCCTTGGCATATGCAGTACTAAAAATAGTTAGAGTAGGTTGATGAATTGTTTTTTGGTTCATATGTAGAAGGTACTAAATGCTAGTTGGTTTGAAGTTAATTTCTTTGTGTTTTGTGGAAAGTTAATATCCTATTCCCAAAAGAAAATGCTCTGATAGTAGTACTTGAGGAATGTAGCTTCTTTTTGGTGTATAGCATTGTGCTAGATGTGAGGAATCCAAAGATAAAACAAAAAGTGGCCTCTGTCCTCCAGGAAATTTCATTCACTGAAATAGTTAAGGATTATTTAAGAGATTGATTGAGGAGTGATTCTTTAAATAGTAAAAAAATATTATGGGGAAAATAATAATTTCTCACTTCCATTATTACAAAGCCCTAGAATTTAGTTATTATAAGAGCTGAAGTCCTTCTCTGATGCTTAGCTTAGTGAGTTCCTCACATCTCTACCAGTAGAGGTCCATCCAAGACATTCAGGCTTGGTGAGATGAGATTTCTGCAAGTCATCAGAGGACCAGCCAGGAAGGCTTAGCAAGGCTCATTTCAAAGTTGGCATCAGAGTGATTATGTTTTGGCTGCAGGACTTGTACAAAATAATGGAATGATGGTGATCTTTTGTACTAATGAAACCACTTTCTTGAAGTACTATAGTAAAAGATACCAAATTCCTGGTGTGCTCTTACGTTCTTCTTTCCTTTATGTATATACAGGAGACAACTTTATTCATAGGCATCAGAGTAAATTTATGATAAGTGAAATGAGCCAGTAAGCCACAAATATATCTTTTATCACTCACACAGCTATCTTTGGCAAACAAATGAATTGTAATGTTGATCCATTGGCTTCTGGGATTTATTCTGCTTTGATCCGTTGTGATTTTTGAAAAATTCACCAACTTGCTTATGTGATAAGAGCTTTGCCAAAATTGAATAATGGAACAATGGAAGGTTGAATACATGAAATACAAATGTGGAATAAATGCATTTCAACATGGAAGGTCCTGGGACCTTTATGTCTTCTGTGGATGGGAAACAAGACCTCTCTCACTGTACAGAGGAAAATGAGAAAAAGGGAATCATGACTGATCTGCTCACCGGAAATAACCAATGATGAAAATAGCTACAGCTAGGGAACTGAAGGAGATGGAATATCCAACAGTGTACAAGATGTAGAGACGTTCAAAGAACTCCCGCTGGAGGAGAAACAAACAAGCTTATGTCACATAATTATTTCCTACTTATTTTCCTTCTTTGTGTAACAAAAGAAAATATGACACATTTTCTCTGGATATGAAATCACAATATGTAGGGTTTTAGTTATCTTTTGGTATACTACAAATAGGGTTGAACTTTTGTGTTTCAAGCAATTTTAATCAATTTGTGCCAAATAGCAAGGGTCCCTTTCCTTCTCTACTTTCAAAATCATTCTTTCCTTATTTGTTCACTCGCTATTTGAAAATATTTGGAAATCTTTAATAGTACTAAGGAAGGTAATAAAATTTTTCTTAATAATCTTTTCTCAAATTTCAAAAGAATGGTTCCCTAAGATCTTCAAATTTCACATTGTTTTCCCCTAATCTAATCATTTAAGACTGTATCATTTGTGCAACAACCAATAATATATAATCCATATAAGAGAATTAAGTCAGGACACTTCAAAGCTTTAAGTCTTGAGGGAAATAATTTTCTAATATTTTCTGAGATTGTATTTTCAATATTGGGAATAAAAGAAAACTTTAAAAATACAACTGTACCAATTATATTACATAACACAACATGATTAGGACTCCAAAATATGTATCTAATCAAATATAATTTAATTCATTTTTAGATGAAGTTGTAGATGCTTTTATTATCTGTTCACTACTCCTGGTTACAATGCTATTTTGTGGAAATGATGCTTATTGTCAAAATGTTTAGTAACTTTCCAAAGAATTTATAGAATAGCATCCTTTCATGCTGGGGAAGGGAAAAGTGAAGAGAAGTAGCTATTTAAAAATTAAAAATTGGAAACACAAAAGCTAAAAACTTTGATCTTCCAACAATTAAATGAGATAAATGCTAAAATCATCCCCATTTCACAAGTGTGGAAACTGAAACCAAGGGAGGTTAAGTGATTTTATCAAGGTCAAAATCATCTAAGTCAGAATTCATGAAATATTACCAAATTAAATTGATTCTTAATTGGAGAGGGATTTAGAAGTGGTCTACTATCATTGGAAATCTCATTTATACTTTTCATTAAAACCAATCAATTTTTATATATATTTTATAAAATAGACATTTTGAAATTGAATTCTATAATATTTATATAACTAAGTAATTTAACATTAAATTAACATTAAACATTAAATGCATTTTAAATGAGTAAGATAAAGCAATGACTGCATTACAATATGTAAACTATTCTTTATTTCTTTTTATGAAAAATTCTAGAGGCCTTGTTAATCACTTCTTTGTCCAAACACTGGGTTGGGAGTCAAAAACAAATTGCATATTTCAACTTCTGGCTCTTCCAATGACTATTTATTTCATCATAGCAAAGTCTTCATCTCTTTGGTTTTGAGTTTCCTCATCTGGAAGCTGAGGGTGGTGACGTTGGGAATGAATGATCTTTAAGGAACTAAAGAAAGTACTAACATTTTGGGTTTCATAATTATAACTTTTCAAAATTTAGTGATCAGAGCTTTCATTCCATTAGTCTAGTGAAGTTTTAAAAAGGAAATTCTGAACCAGAGCAAATCTATATCTGGGCTGCACAGCTTTTAGAGATAGGATTTGAATCCAGATATTCCTGACTTTTATGGTAACTCTCCATTATGTCAAGATGCTTCTAGTTTTTCAAATATTCATGAAATTAACTACCAGGCATCCTTTATAAGATTTTTTAAAATTTGCCATCTAAAAATCAAAAGGTATACCCATTCAGTATAGGGGAAGCCAGAGTTTAAAATATTTTGGGTTTCAGGGAATGTAGGAGCAGGCTATTCATGAAGAGTTTAGAAGCAATTCTAGGATAATAGAATTTAGACTTAGAAAGGACCTTAAATCCTATATAGTTCCATTGCTTCATTTATCACTATTGGTCTTCCATTTGGCAGATATTTAGAAGTAGCCCTGACTTAAGGAAGAAAAAAAAAGGTGTCCCATTCTCTGGGATTGGTGCATGAAAAAGAAAATAAGCTTATATATCATTGAAAATATCAGAAAGGACCAAGATGCAGGTGAACAGTGACTTGTATAGATAGTAGACACTAAATATCTACTTAATTGAATAAAAGGAATGAAAGAATTTCATTTTATTCTTATGTTCTTTTCCATATTCTCAATGAAGAAAGCATAAAAATGAGTTCTATACATAACTGCAGGATACCAAAAGTATTTTAAAGATCAGTATGCTATTTATTTAAAAAACCCAACATCCAGATACCTTTCTTGTGCTGCTCTCTGGTTGCAAGTAGCTGAGGCATTCTGAATAATTGGCCCATGTTTTATTTAAACTGTCCATAAAATCCCATGTTCCATTTGGGTTACAGTGCCTGAATGCAACTCCTGTAAAAATGCAAGGAAACATGTTTAGTCTGATCATTTCCCTTTAGTTCTATCACAAACATAAGAGAACTACTTTTCTGTTTTTGATCAACCATTTCTGGAGGAATTCAATACCTTTATGATTGAAGTCATAAATATAAGGAGGACATGGGACAGCCAGTATTTTCCCGACTGTGCCTCTGGGCCAGCAAATTAGTCCATCCCATTCTGGAAAACAATTTCCCTCTGAAGGAAAAGAAAGGGAGGGCAGGTAGGAAGGAAAGAGATAAAAAAGAAAATGAAAACATTAGAAAATAGAGCTGTTTTACAACAGACTACAAATACAAAAAAACCTTAAAAATTCCAGGGAATTGTGAAGATATAAGGGAAACCTGAATGTTAAGATGAAGCAGAAGTAACACTAAATAATTACTTAATAATAATAAGCTATTCCACTATTATTCTGCCTGGTAGGCAGAGGAAATGCTATTATCTGTATTTCATGGATGCACAAATTGAGGTACAAGGAGGTTAAAATTAGACTTACTTTACATATTGCAAATACTCACTCAGTACTTAAAATTACATATCACAAATACTCAAATTCTGTTTACCTCAATGTTCTGAAATATAGTTTTTCCTCCCTGCTTGTCCCTGAACCTACTTGACTATTTTTGTTAAAAGTACAACCATTGAGACCTTTATATTTGCAAGAATGGGAACTTGTGTGTACAGAATATCTATGATGATATGTTCATAGTTGAAAATGTGAACAATACCTGAATAACTTGCCTGATAGAGTTACTGCAACTAAAACATGAGCTACAGAACTCATTATTTTAAAAATATTCCCTGGGCAAAGGAGCTGCAGCTACTGAAGTCTATTAAATATGCTTGTAGGCTTTATACTTTAACTTTGTAACACTGAGAGCAAGTAACTTAACCTGTCTGGGTTTCAGTTCCCTCATTTACAAAATGATTGACTTGACTAGATCCATTTTGGTGAACTTATGGCACGCATGCTGGAGGAGGCTGCTCCCTTTCCCATCTCCATGCCCATCTGAGGATATTTATCATATCACCCACTCCTCTGCCCAGCAGCCCAATGGGAGTGCTTCTCCCCTCCCCTATCTTGGGTAAGATGGGGGAGAGGCTCTCATGCTTCATAAGGGTTGCAGTTTGGGCATTCGGTCTCTAAGGTTTCTAAAAGGTTCACCATCACTGTATTAGATGATATATAAAGTCCCAGCTAGCTCTAAACCTACAATCCTATTTCTTTATCTTCACAGTATACAAACAGAATATCAGGAAGCATGGAGTTGGGTAGATTGAACATCACACCAAAAACTTAAGATCTAGTCTTAATTTCTTGCTGTTCTTTTCATCAATTCCATGAAGTCCAACATTAATTCTGAAAGACAGAGAATTTATCTTTGCCTGAGCCCTGGATATTTGCTGACAGTGAGTTAGTTGCCAACAGGCTTTAAACATCTGCTTAAATCTCTCAAATCAGATCACAGCTCCTTAGGCATTTTACACCCAGAACTCATCCAAATAAGAAAAAACCCAACTTCAATAGGTTGTATAATTTTCATTCTATGTCACAATAATTTCACTAAAAACGGAATTCTTCCATTATTTCAAAAAAATGATGCAGACTATAGCTCTGCTCTGGGTAGTCAAACATACTGGAATTTTACTATAACATTATTCATTGGGAAATGGATTAGAGAAAGTATGTCTGCTTGGTAAAGTGATAAATGTATTTACTTGATGGGAGAGGGGAATGAAGAAAGATTTTAAAATTACAACTTAAATCTCATGCTAGAAAAAGCTTTCTTTTTATCTGCTCCTGAGGAAATGCATCCTACATACCTGTCATATTATTGGTATAGTTCATTCCTTCATATAGCTTGATGATTTCTGGGACAATAACTTAAGAAAATGTTTTGATTTTATTCCTGGGAATATATTTATAGTACTTTTTCAAGAAAATCAAATTTCCTTTGAGAAAGCTTCATTTTTAGCCTATTAAGAAACAAAAGCTGTGACACTAAATGTCACAAACTAAAATATGTATTTCTTTAGCAGACCTCTACACCTTGGTTGCCACCTCTTTCTCTATGCTCAGGTCCACCTACATCTCTCTCCACTGGTATAGCTGTCTAAACTGCTCTCATTGTTTCCTCTCACTCTGGGCTTATTGCCTTCTTTCAAAATTCTGCTCATGCTGTAACAATCTCTATTCTCAGCTTTTGTCCAAGATGTTCATTTCTGTTCCTAAACCACATAGTATATCTTTTTCTCTTTCACTATTGATAATTTACTGTGTTAGATTATCTGTGTTACCTGTGTTAGATTATCCAACATATTTTCTATGATATCTGTGTAAATTATCCCTGTAATGATAACAATGAAAGCATTTATATTGCATTTTAAGGTTTGCAAAGCACCTGACATGTTATTTTCATTCCAGATAAGTGCCTGAGGTTTGATTTGAACTCGTCTTTCTGACTCCAAGTCTAACCTATCTGCTAATTGGTCCATGTTTATCTTCCATTTGCTATTTTCTCCACTAAAAATGCATAGCTCCGACATGAAATTTTCAGGCAGGAGCACTTTACACAAGGTTAACTAACTGTGTGTGGCTTCTTAAAGTTATTATCCTTCAAATAAATGTTAAATAAAATTGTTGGCTTATTTGTTAACTAAATGGTTATTACAACTAGTCACCCATTTTAAATGATATATTTATTTAAAAGGACTTCCCAATACATTTTTGACCGTAGAAATATCTTTTTCAAATAAAATTAACCTCCCAAACAAAAGAATTTGCAGACAAGTTTACTTAAAACACAACATTTTAATGTTGATCCTTTGAAAAAGATCAGATATTTCCATAACTGCTTCTCAGAGAGTTTATCAATGTCCAACTGAATATAAATTTTAATTAACATATTTTTCTTTCATCATCATTTCATATATTGTAAGTATAAACTATATTACATTACTTGACAAAAGGGAAAAATGTATTACTTCCTTCTTACAATTAATTGCATAATGACTCACTAATCTCTTTCCCTAAATTAACATCCTTAATTATCACACCCAAATCTGTGTATGTGCCAGCACAAAAACTTATTAGTAGAAATTTTTAATCTGTGACGTAAAATATATTCTAATATCTTGAGAGTTCCAAATGCACTTTCCCTATGTTTCTGTATTCTTGAAACTTAAGATAAATTCTACTATTTTGTACTGGTAGTAATATAATTGCTGGTAATCATAGACCATAGCATAGTAGAGAAAGTGCTGACTTTAGAGTTGGAGGTTCTAGGTTCAAATCCTGTCTATCTTACTTACTACTAATATGACCTGAGGCAAGTCATTTAAATTTTCCTGTAGAATGAAAGAGTTAGATAAGATGACTTTTAAGACTATATTCCAGCTTTAAATCTAGGGTTAAATTAAAATTATTTTAATATTGTTGACATGTCCATTCAGTTTCCTTAACTTAGGATTTTGTTTCTTTTTTCTTTTTTTTATTCTTGAGAGAAATTAGAAATGAAATGTTTTTCATTATCCTAGTCTTTTCATCTCACTAATTCAGATTTTCATTCTATTGTCTTCCCTCAATTTCCATATGAATTTGTAAAAATAATTGAATAAGGAAACATTCATTACTTGCCATGAGGTAACATGATCATAGAGAGATGGCATGCTATAGGTAAAAGGCACATCAGAATTCATCAAAGTTAATTTTTTAAATTAAATTAAATTTTTATTATGAAAATAAATAAGTTAAATGAGCATTTCCATATATAAATTAGAACCAAGAAACATCTTAAATGAAACTGTGAATCTATATAATATGCAGCTTGCTTATATAAGAAATTCAACATGTAATTTTTAAAGCTATCTTCCTTTTATCTTCCATTAAGCATTAAAAATTCCACAAAACTTCATTGACCCTCTCACCATCTTTTCTATTTTTCCCACTTCTTCCCTCCTAAACTGATTATAAAATTCCATGACCAACTATGAGTAGTCAAGTAAAGCAAACTCCCACTTTGGTCATGTCAGAAAATATCACATGCAGCTTCTTGAGTTTATCACTTCTTTACCAAGAGGAGAGAAGGATGCTTGATTCATGAAACTGTTTTTTTACCCACCATTCTTTGACTAATAAATTTAGCTTACAACTAATCTTAATCTGTTCTTCAATAGTCCTTTATTTAATATAAATTTTTATTGAATTCTGACCAGTAAAAGATGTATTTACTATTTCTGCTTATTGGAATTTGTTCATGAAGTTTTTAGGTCTTAATGTATCATCAGTTTTTGTAAAGATGCTATGTACAGTGGCAAAATCTGTTATCCTTTCTAACCCAGTAATCTCCTGAAGTTGTAGAAAGGAAAACTGAAGTAAGTTTTGGACTTTCTGCCACTCAGGTGGAATATACAGCAATTAGAATGTTAAAGAGAAGATATTGACAGGAATGACAGTTGGTGGGGGGAGGGAAACTTGGAGAGTGACAGTTGATCTCCTGAGACTCTATTCCTGGCTCTCGGACTGGAAGGAGCCTCTCTCCCTGTCTCTGGATAGAAATTCTTCTATTCCTGATTTTCCCAACTGTGTGCTCTACCTGGATTCCTGTGATCATGTCATCAAAAAAAAAAGTATTTAAGTGGAGCAGTTTGAACTGTAAGGCCATTCTTTAGGGGCGTCAGCCTGAAGATACAGGCCCAAACAGCTCTGAATGTCAGAATCTTTTCTTCCTCTTGTTGTATATTACTAAAGACTTTGAACTTAAGAAAGCTAGCAGAGATATAGCATAGATAGGAATAAAAGAAACCCTCCACCATCTTGTGAGGCCTGGCCTCAGCTCAAAAGCTGAGAGAGACTCAAATCTCATCTGGGGAAAAGTATAGGGAAATCCTTATTCCCTCTACCCTGATACCTCCCCAATCCAAACTTGTTATTAAAATTCATCTTTATTTAAATAAACCACAGTCAGATAAGGGGACTGTCATTTCAGGGGGACGTTAGAGGGAGCAGAACCTAAGGATAGCCATTGAACCATAAATGATCCTCATGGGACCCCTGTTGAGCAATGTTGGTCTTGGGGGAGACTTGTCCCTCAGGGGGGTCTGTGCTTACCTACTCAGGGTATCTTCAACATCAATCAATAGGAAAGACACTCCCTCAGGCTATCATTGGCCCATTTCTGGGAACCTATTTTTCAAAGATAGCCTCTCAGCAGGGGTATCTTTCTCCTTTTACCTCACCGGCAGCCATATTCCCTCTGTCCCTTCAACTCTTCCATTCCATGTTACAAAACCTTCCTTACCCCCTGTCCCTCTTCAATCCACTATAATCCTTATAACTATTATAAAGTTTACATATAACTTCTAAAATTTCATTTTTCTTGGTTTTCTTGATCTTCTTGTTGTATTTTCCTAGGTCTGAACAGGTACAATGACATCCTTCATTAAATTACTGTATAAATCTCCCTATGTTTTGGTTAAATTTTACTTATGTATTTAGGTATTATATAATCTAATGCAATATTTTAAACTATTAATATTAATATATATGGTGTATTAAGTATCAGTTTCCCTGATTATTGCTTTTAGTCATATTTAGCGTTACTGTTGTCTTATCCTGAGAGCTTCACCATAACTCTTTGATTTTTTAAATTAACTTTTAAACTAATTCTTTATTCATTTTTAAAAGGAATTTTATTTTTCTCAATTACACTCATTAACAATTTCCATTTTCCAAAACATACATTTTCCAAAATTATAAGATCCACATTGTTTTCCTTCTTCCCTTCCTTCCTTCCTCCTTGAGGCGGTAAGCAATTTGATCTGGGTTATACATGTGTTTTCATACAAAACATACTTCCACATTCATCATTTTATTAAGAGACTATTCCTTTGTCTAGAAGTGGATAGCATTTTTTATCTTAAGTTCTTTCATAACTGTCTTGGATCTTTCACAATTAATCATTGTACAATATTGCTGCTACTATATACAATATTCTTCTGGTTCTGCTTATTTCAGTCTACACCAGTTCATGTAAATCTCCACAGATTTTTTTCTGAAATCATGTTGTTCATCATCTATTACAATCATATAATTTCTTCAAATATTCTTCAATTGATGGACATCTCCTCAATTTTTAATTCTTTGCTACCACAAAAAGCTGTTATAAATAATTTTACATAAGGAGGTTCTTCTCTCCTTTTTAAAACCTTTTTGGGATACAGACATATTAATGATATTACAGAATTAAAGAGTATGCATAGATTTATAGCCCTTTGGGCATTGTTCCAAATTACCTTCCAGAATGGTTGGATCAGTTCACAACTGCACTAAAAATGCATTAGTGTCCCAAGTTTGCCGCATCCCTTCCAACATTTGTTACTTTCCCTTACTATCCTATTGGACAATCTGACAGGTAAGAGGCGGTACCTCAGAATGGTCTTGATTTGCCTTTCTCTAAGTAAGAGAAATTTAAAACATTTTTATATGATTATTGATAGCTTTGATTTCTCTATCTGAAAACTGCTTTTTCATATCCTTTGATGGCTGTCAGTGGGAGAATGACTTGTATTTGTATAAATTTAAATTAGTTCTGTATATATTTGAGAAAGGAGGCCTGTTGATATATGTCCAATTTATGCCACACTCTTTTCCAGTCTTCCTAGCAGTTTGTGTCAAATAGTGAATTTTTATCACCAAAGCACCCATCTTTGGATTTATCAAACACTAGATTGCTAAGGTCATATAATCCTGGATATTGAATATCTTGATCTATTCTATTGAGCGATCATTCTGTTTCTTAGGATCAGATTGTTTTGTTGATTACTATTTTATAGTACAGTTTGAGATCTGGTATGGATAAGCCACCTTCCTTCACATTTTTTCATTAATTCTCTTGATATTCTTGACTTTTTTGTTCTTTCAGAAGAATTTTATTATTTATTTATTATTTTTTCTTGTTTTATAAAAGAGTGTTTTGGTAGTTTGGTAGGTGTGGCACTGAATAGTAAATATATTTAGGCAGAATTGCCATGTTTCTTATTTTAGCTTAGTTTACCCATGAGCAGTTAATACTTTTCAAATTGTTTTAAATTTCACTTTATTTGTGTCTGAAAAGTGTTTTATAATTCTATTTGTATAGTTCTTGTGTTTCTCTTGGCAAGTAGATTTCCATGTAGTTTATATTGTCTATAGTCATAATGGGCTTTCTCTATCTTTTGATGCTGGACTTTGTTGGTAATATGTAGAAATGCTGATTATGTGGATTTATTTTGTATACTGCAACTTTGTTTAAGTTATTATTTCAACAGTTTTTTAGCTGATTCTCTAGGATTCTCTAAGTAGACCATCATATCATCATCTGCAAAGAGTGATCATTTGGTCTCTTCATTTACTTAAATTCCTTCAATTTCTCATATACTCTTATTACTAAAGGTAGCATTTCTAGTACAATATTAAATAAATGTGTTCATAATGGGCATCTTTGCTTCATCCCTGATATTATTTGGAAGGCTTCTATCTTATCCCCATTGCATGTGATATATGCTGATATTAATCTTTTTAAGGACTGGCCTAATTATTCCTATGCTTTATCATGTTTTTTTTTTAATAAGAATGGATTTTTTTTTATTTTGTTAAAGTTTTTTCTCTGTCTTTTGAGATAATCATGCGATTTCTGTTAGCTTTGTTACTGATATGGTCAATTATGTTGATAATTTTCCTTATATTATACCATCCTGGAATTTATGGAATAAATCTCACCTAATCATAGTGAATGATTCTTGTGACATATTGTTTCAGTCTCATTTCTAGTATTTTATTTAGGATTTTTGCATCTCTGTTAATTTAGGAAATTGGCCTATAATTTCCTTTCTCTGATTTTGCTTTTCCTAGCTTGGGTATTAGCATCATAGTTGTATCATAGAAACAATTAGGTAGGACTAATTTCTTTGCCCGTTTTCTCAAATAGTTTATAGAGTTTAGAGATTAGTTATTCTTTAAAAGTTCGAAAGAATTCATTTGTGAATCCATCTGGCCCTGAGGATTCTTTCTTAGGGAGTTCATTTATAGCTTGCTCAATTTCTTTTTCTCAGATGGGATTATTTAAGTATTTTATTTCCTCTTTTTGTTCATCTGGGCAGTTTGTGTTTTTTGAAATATATATATATATATATTTCACTTAGATTGCCACATTTTTTGGCACATATTTGGGCAAAGAAGCTCCTAATAATTGCTTTAATTTCCTCTTCATTGATGATGAAGTGACCCTTTTCACTTTTTTTAAATTGGTAATTTGATTTCTTAATCAAATTAATCAATGTTCTATATTATTTTTTCTCCTAGAAATATGCTCCATTCTTATTTATTACTTCAATGGTTCTTTTACTTTCAATTTTGTTAACTTCTCCTTCAATATTTAGGATTTCCAATGTAGTCTTTAATTAGGGATTTTTAATTTGTTCTTTTTCTATTTTTTTAGTTGCATGCCAAACTTAGATATAGATTTTCCACTAAGTATTGCCTTGGGTGTATCCTATAAGTTTTAATATATTGTCTCCTCATTGTCATTCTCTTTAATGAAATTATTGTTTTTTTTTATTATTTGTCCTTAAACATACCCTTTTAAAGAATTAGATTGTTAAACTTCCAATTCAATTTTAATTTCTCTTTCCATTTATCTTTATTGGTGATCATTTTTATTGTGTTATGGTCTGAAAAGGATGCATTTATTATTCCTGCTTTTTTGCATTTGGTTGGTAAATTTTCATGCCCTAATACATGGTCAATTTTTGTGTAGGTGTCATGTACTGCTGAAAAGAAGGTTATTCCTTTCTATTCCCATTCAATTTTCTCCAGAGATCTATTAAACCTAACTTTTCTAAAATTTCATACACTTCTTTCACTTTTTTCTTATTTTTTGCTAGATTTATTTAGTTATGAAAAAGGAAAATTGAAGTATTCTACTAGTATAGTTTTATTGTTAATTTATTCCTGAAGCTCATTTTATTTACTCTTTATAAATTTGGAGGCTATATCATTTGGTGCATATATGTTTAGTATTGATATTACTTATTTAGCTATAGTACCTTTTAGCAAGATATATTTTCCTTCCTTCTCTCTTTAATTAGTTCTATTTTTGCTATAGCTCAACTGGAGATCATGAGTACTACTCCTAATTTTTTTAACTTCAGCTGAAGTACAATAAATTCAGCTCCAGCCTCTTATCTTTACTTTATGTGTGTGTTTCCCTGCCTCAGATGTGTTTCTTGTAAACATCACATTATATGATTGGATTTTTTAATCCACATTGCTATCTACTTCCATTTTAGGGGTGAGTTCATTCTATTCACATTCACAGTTATGATGACCACCTCTATATTCCCTTCCATTTTATTTCCCCCTTTTTGATTCTTCTCTTTCCCTTTCTGACACAATTCTGATGAGAGTAAGGTTTAAATATTGCCTGTCGTCACCCTTATCTTCCCTTCCACTATAATAGTTCTTTTTTTACCTCTTTTGGTAAGATAATTTACCCCATTCTTTCTTTCCCTGTTTTTTTGCATATCATGTCATCCTAATAAACTTACTCTTGCACCCTTTACCTATGTATATTTCTTCTAACTGCTCTAACAATGATAAAAAATTTAAGACTTACAAATATCTTTCCATGTAGAAATATAGTTTAAACTTATTGAATCCCTTATATTTTCCCTTTCTTCATTACCTTTTTCTGCTTCTCTTAAGTCCTGTATTAGAAAATAAAATTTTCTGTTTAGTTCTGGTCTTTTTATCAGGAATGCTTGGAAATATTCTATTTCATTAAATTACCAATTTTCCCTTGAAAGAATATTCTTAATTTTGCTGTGTGGGTGATTCTTGCTTGTAAACCTCGTTCCTTTGACTTCTGTAATATATTCCAAACTTCTGTTTTGTTTTGTTTTTTTAATGTAGAAGCTGCTATATCCTGTGTAATCCTGATTGTTGCTCCATGGTATTTGAATTGTTTCTTTCTGGCTGTTTGCAATATTTTATTCTTGGCATGCAAGCTCTAGAATATGGCTATACTATTCCTGGAAGTTACCATTTCTTGATTTATTTCAGAAGGTGAGATGTGAATTCTCTCAGTTTCAATTTTCCCATTTTATTCAAGGATATCAGGGTAATTTCCTTTGATAATCTCTTATAATGCCATGGTTGGATTTTTTTTATGATAGCTTTCATATAGTCCAATAATTCTTAAATTTTCACTCTGGATTTGTTTTCCAGGTCAGTTGTTTTTCCAATGAGATATTTCATATTTTCCTCTACTTTTTCATTCTTTGGGTTTTGTTTTACTATTTCTTGATGTCTCAAGAAGTTATTAGCTTCTACTTGTCCAATTCTAATTTTTAAAGAATTATTTTTTTCCATGAGCTTTTGAATCTCCTTTTCCATTTGGCCAGTTCTTTTTAAGAAGCTCTTTCTTTATTGGATTGTTGTCCCTCTTCTTCTTTGCCAATTCTACTTTTTAAGATACTATTTTATTCTTGCCTCACTTCCTTTTATCTTCTCCATTTTTCTCTGCCTCCCTTATTTAATTTTTGAAATCCTTTTTGAGGTCTTCCAAAGTTTTTTTTTTTAAGTTTTGCATGTGGCTACTTTGATTTCACTTTCCCCTTTTGAGTCTGTGTTTTACTCTTTGTTTCCATAATGATTTTCCATGGCTGAGTGTTTTTTATTATTTGTTCATTTTTCTATCCTTTTTTCTTGACTTTTATTTGTATCTTAAAGGTGGGCTGTGTTCTAAATATAGAGGGGGTACTCTTTTAAGCTTCAGTTTTTTCTTGCAGTTCTACTTCTGTGTTTCTGCAAGTTTCATTTCTTCCTATGTGATATAATTGCCTGTATCCAGATTCATTCTCTTCCAGAACATGCTGGTAGCTTTTAGGGTTCAGAGTACTATGAGCTACTTTGTGTTGGCACTCAGAACTTCTAGCTTGAGTAAGAATTCCAGGCCTCACCCTGGGCTTATACTGGCCAGGTACAGCAGGCACTGCCTTGCACTTGGATTTTAGGTCCTCGCTGGAGACTTGAATAGCAGCTTTGGGTTTCTCTTTGGGCTTAACAGCTTGAAGCACTGCCGACTTCTTTGTGGAGACTTGAGGCTTCTCTTTGGGCTTGGACAGAGTCTCTAATCCTCACTCTTGACCTATACCAGCCAAGTGTGCTGCATGCTTCTCTAAGCTGGGGCATGTGGCCTCACTACAGGCTTGGGCCTCGATCTAGGCTTACACTGAACAGGCACATTGTGGACTGCCTTACCTAGAACTTAGGGCTTCTCTGAAGGCTTGTGTTAGGACTTGGAACTTCCAAGTGTGGGAGTGGGGATGTTCTGCTATAGTTGTTTCTGTCACTCCGGTATTTCTTTTGAAACATTATTTTAAGATTCTTTGGACAAGATTTTCAGAGAGGATAGAACTTTCCATGTCTCTATTTTGCCATCGTGGTTTTGCCTTTCTATTCCTTTAAAAAATCTATTTGAAGTAAAATACTTTCCTGTAGTTTCTTTCTGAGTGTTGATGTAGCTTTGCCTCCTTCTATGGCTTGAGCTGGACCATCTGTATACTGATTTGTTCCTGTTTTGTGTCTGGTAAGTCTCTCATTTTACAGAGGAGTAAACTGAGACAGTTGTGGGAGAAAAGGTGTTAAGTGACTTACTCTAGCTAGTGACATGAAAATGTCTTTTTTAAAATCAGGCTAACCATTTCCTATATACCTTTTATACTAGTTTTTCTTTGTATGGAAAGATTTCATTTTAAAAAGTTACATTTCCAGTATTTTATATTGTGCCATTGAAAATGTCCTCTCAGAAAGCATTGTAGGGTATACATAGTGTTTTTTTTTTAATACAGTGTTGGATTCCACTTGGTTTTTCACAACCCTTTGAGGCCAAAACATTATTATGTCCATTTTACAGAGCCATAGGAAGATTAAATTATTTACCCAAGGTCACAAATTTAAATGAAGAAACAGAGCTGTGGCTCAAATCCAGTTTTCTTTTCCTTGTGTCCATAACATATAATTAACAACTTCTTTTTTTTGTCTCATAAGAAGATATGTAGGTATTTAGCTAATTTTTCTTTCTTTACTTAAAAATACAAATTCTACCAGCCAGTTTAGTTTTAAACACAGCTAAAACATCTCTCAGCTCATTTTGTGACCACTTGGTAGACTTGCCAATGATCAGTTTTGTTGTTGTCATTGAATCTAAAGTAGAAATCCAGTCTGTATGTTTTATTTCCTAATGGGAACCTAGCTTCAAGCTTTTTGTCTCCCACTATAAGAATAATGAAGGGAAACTTACAACTTCAGTCCATTTTGAAACAATAAAAGAGTGTTTTGAATCTCCTTACCTCCCTCTTGGAGCTGAGCTGTGATGTTCAGTTCACACTGCACCTTAGCCTTCAGTACAAGGACAATCTGTTCCTCCATTGTAATTGTGCCATCAGAATCTATCTGCAAAGAGTAAACGAGTGAAAAAATAAATGAAACATTTCCCCACTAGAAAGATGACATTGTTTTTTTTGTTTCGGCCTCCAAAAAGGAGAGAATGAGGTTATTAATATTATTTTAGAAAGTTGCTTAATATATTCCTTTAACTGATACAAAATAAAAAATTGCCACAATCTAAAAGGATTTGTGCTATTTTTACTTGTAGTTTCAAATGAGAAAACATTCACACTAATTAAGTTCTTAGTAAGAAAATTTTATATGTTTTTGATTTATGAAGATTAAACATGAAGTTCATGAACTGTCTTAGAATGGCATCTATTAATTATGATAAAGTGACCTATTAAGGATATGTTTGTAAGGGAGTGATTTATATTGAGTTCATTCATTCATTGTCTTAAGTATAGATACTTGTCCAGCCCCTCCCATGAGAAGGATATTCCCAGGTGCTATGCCTAATATGAAGAAACAAGACAACAGTTTAATGTATTTTTAAACTACAAGACCCCAGGGAAACAATTTCTTCTGATGCTTATATTTTTATAGTGTGCACTAGTGAGTCTCAAAACATTATTCTTATAATAATCATTTATTAATCTTTCTGACTAGAGTAGTGATAATGGGACATAGTGGGGGGATGATGAAATAGGGGGGACTGCCATAATCCCATCAGAGTTCAGTAACTTTATTAGAAGGAAAAAGAATTTAGAGGAATACATGGAGGAAATACTAATTTTGTACTGGATTTATTCTGTCAGCTTGTACATATGAATTCATTAAGATATTATAATATATATCTAAATGATATACACATATGAAAGCTATGCATAATAGATTTCACTTCACACATAATCTTATGTTTTGTAAACTATTAAATTTTCATTACAAAATGGTTTCTATTTTTGTCCTAAGATATATTTCCTCATATAAAAATCCATTATATGCAAAACTGTACATCTATTATATATGGCTTCTTATGTGTAATATGTATATATCGATGTATACTGTATTGATATACATATCAATAAAAAGCAAGTTTTACATAATATATTTCTATAATTTCATATGAAATCCCATTTTTCTGTTCTACTTTGTATAAGGAAATATTTTTATTGTATTCATTAAAATTAAGAATTTAAAATGTGAAATGACAAAATAATAGTGTTACTACACAAGTGTGTGCACATGTTGCTTAATTCAAATCTAAAGCAGAGAGAATACTGTTCTTCAATTAGGCAGATTATCAAACTGACACACATATAGGGTCTTAGGATATCATAACCATTTTCTCCTTTTAATTTTTTTTAGTTTTATTATCATGAAAAACACTTCCATATTTTTATAGTCCATAAGACAGGGCTATAAATACATAATGGGGTGGAGGAGTCCTTGTGGAATAGATGGAATTTCAAACAGTTGTTCCATAAACTGTGAAGTAGATAGAATTACAAGCCATATAGAAATCAAGGGATGCTACTAGCATCCCTGACCACTAGCCTCTACCATGTGAACTTCTAGAGTATAAAGATTTCTTTTTTTCCATGCTTATCAGGAAAGTTTTATACTTGTGATGTAGGGACTATTTTGCTTAGAAACATGTACAAAGCATAGTAAATGTAAAAGTTATCTTAATTAAGCAATTGCAAAATCCATTGTTTAATGTCTGTAGTTTTATACATGTACATTTAATACCATTAGCTACTCAGCATTTTAATGATAAATTCTTAGTACTAATCACAATTATTGATTGAATAGTTGATTGAAGAAACAATAACTAATAATCATGGCATGAATGAAATAATAAAAATTATTCATAGTACTTTGCCAAAGATAATTTCCACATGCCTTCAGCATTGTAGAATGTAGCCTGGAGTTTCTGAGTTTGTGAAGCCATATTATCTCATGTAGATTTGAAGCTACAGAAAAACCGTGGCCATCTTTATTGCCATCATGTAGATAGTAGGTGATTCCATAATCTGCCCTGTAGAAAGAAGATATAACCTGACCTTCTTGAAGGAGGAAATTCAGCTTTTAGACCTTTGTCAATGGGAATTATAGCTATCTGGCTTTCAGGGAAAGTAAAGTTTGCCCTTCTTTTAAAGAGCAGAAGAAATATATTTAACAAACACTCCCACTTCTGAGGATAGATTTGTATAATCTGGCCCTTTTGAAAAAAAGTTTTAAATAAATATCTGTCAAGCTGAAATGTTCAAGGTCTCACACTATGCTAGGTATGTCTGCAGACCCTGACTTTGTGAACTAATAAAATCAGATTTGCTCAAAAGATCACTTCTTTGTGTTTTGTTTTTACTTAGGAGGGCTCTTTGGTCTTTCTTGACTGATATATCTTCCATCTCAAGAAGGCTACATTAGCCACTGTTTTTTTTAATCAGTATTTTATTTTTTAATTAGTTAATTAATTTAGTCAATTTAGAATATTATTCCTTGGTTACAAGAATCATATTTTTCCCTCTCTCCCCTCCCTCCACCCTTCCCATAGCTGATGCACAATTCTAGTGGGTTTTACATGTGTCCTTGATCAGAACCCATTTCCATGTTGTTGATGTTTGCACTAGGATGTTCATTTAGAGTCTCCATCCCCAATCATATCCTCTTGACTCATGTAATCAAGCAGTGGTTTTTCTTCTGTGTTTCTACTTCCACAGTTTTTCCGCTGAATGTGGATACTGTTCTTTTTTCGTAGATCTCTCCGGGTTTTTCAGAATCACTGCATTGCCACTAATGGAGAAGTCCATTATATTTGATTCACCCACAGTGTATCAGTCTCTGTGTACAATGTTCTCCTGCTTCTGCTCCTCTCACTCTGCATCAATTCCTGGAGGTCATTACAGTTCCCATGGAATTCCTCCACATTATTATTCCTTTGAGCACAATAGTATTCCATCACCAACATATACCACAATTCCCCAATTGAAGGGCATCACCTCATTTTCCAATTTTTTGCCACCACAAAAGGCACAGCTATGAATATTCTTGTACATGTCTTTTTCCTTATTATCTCTTTGGGGTACAAACCCAGCAGTGCTATGGCTGGATCAAAGGGCAGACAGTCTTTTATTGCCCTTTGGGCATAGTTCCAAATTGCCCTCCAGAATGGTTGGATCAATTCACAACTCCACCAGCAATGCATTAATGTCCTGACTTAGCCACATCCCTTCCAGCATTCATTACTTTCCATTGCTGTCATATTAGCCAATCTACTAGGTGTGAGGTGATACCTAAGAGTTGTTTTGATTTGCATTTCTCTAATTATAAGAGATTTAGAGCACTTTTTCACATGCTTATTAATAGTTTTGATTTCTTTAACTAAAAATTACCTATTCATGTCCCTTGCCCATTTATCAATTGGAGAATGGCTTGATTTTTTTGTACAATCAATTTAGCTCTTCATAAATTTGAGTAATTAGACCTTTGTCAGAGGTTTTTGTTATGAACATCGTTTCCCAATTTGTTGCTTCCCTTCTAATGTTGGTTGTATTTGTTTTGTTTATACAGAAATTTTTTATTTTGATATAATCAAAATTATTTATTTTACATTTTGTGATTTTTTTTCTAGCTCTTGCTTGGTTTTAAAATCTTACCTTTCCCAAAGATCTGACATATATAGTATTCCACGTTCACCTAATTTACTTATAGTTTCTTTCTTTACATTCAGGTCATTCACCCATTCTGTGTTTATCTTGGTGTAGGGTGTGAGATGTTGATCCAAACCTAATCTCTCACACACTGTCTTCCAATTTTCCCAGCTGTTTTTATCAAATAGTGGGTTTTGGTCCCAAAAGCTGGGATCTTTGGGCTTGTCATAGACTGTCTTGCTGAGGTCACTTGCCCCAAGTCTATTCCACTGATCCTCCTTTCTGTCTCTTAGCCAGTACCAAATTGTTTTGATGATCACTGCTTTATAGTATAGTTTGAGATCTGGGACTGCAAGGTCACCTTCCTTTGTATTTTTTTCATGATTTCCCTGGATAGCCTTGATCTTTTGTTCTTCCAAATGAACTTTGTTATGGTTTTTTTCTAGTTCAGTAAAAAAGTTTTTTGGAACTTCAATGGGTATGGAACTAAGTAAGTAGATAAGTTTGGGTAGGATGGTCATTTTTATTATATTGGCTCATCCTACCCATGAGTAGTTAATGTTTTTCCAATTATTTAGATCTAGTTTTATTTGTATGGAGAGTGTTTTGTAGTTGTCTGTATATAGCTCCTGTGTTTGTCTCAGCAGATAGATTCCAAAGGATTTTATGTTGTCTAGGGTGATTTTAAATGGAATTTCTCTTTCTAATTCTTGCTGCTGAGATGTCTTGGAAATACATAGAAATGCTGATGACTTATGCGGGTTTATTTTGTATCCTGCAACTTTGCTAAAGTTGTTGATTATTTCGACTACCTTTTTAGGTGATTCTCTAGGATTCTTTAAGTAGACAATCATATCATCTGCAAAGAGTGATAGCTTGGTCTCCTCATTGCCTATTTTAATACCTTCAATTTCTTTTTCTTCTCTAATTGCTACTGCTAGTGTTTCTAGTACAATGTTAAATAATAGAGGTGATAATGGGCATCCTTCTTTCACTCCTGATCTTATTGGGAAAGCATCTAGTTTATCCCCATTGCAGATGATGTTTGGAACTTCAATTGGTATGGCACTAAGTAGGTAGATAAGTTTCTTTCCAGAATATCATATTCCATGCCTTTCAGTCCTTCAGTGTAGATGTAGCCAGATCCTGTGTTATCCTCACTGTAGTTCCTTGGTATCTGAATGACTTCTTCTTAGCAGCTTGTAATAATTTTTCCTTGGTCTGATAGTTCTTGAATTTGGCTATAACATTCCTGGGTGTTGTCAATTGGGGATTAAGTACAGGAGATGATCTGTGGACTCTTTCAATCTCCACTTTTCCCTCTTATTCTAGAATATCAGTGCAGTTTTCTTGGATAATTTACTGTAGTATGATGTCATGGTCTTCTGGTAGACCAATGATTCTTAACTTGTCTCTCCTGGAATGATTTTCTAAATCTTCCATTTTGTGGATGAGGTGCTTCATATTTTCCTCCATTTTTTCATTCTTTTGATTTTGTTTTATACTTTCCTGCTGCCTTGTGAGGTCACTTGCTTCTAATTGTTGTATTCTGATTTTTAAAGACTGGATTTCATCCCTGGCCTTTTCATTCTTGTCTGATTTTCTTTGTAAGTCATCTTTCATCTTCTTTGCCTCATCTTTCATTTTCTTTGCCTCATCTTTCATTTCCTTTTGAGTTCTTCCAAAGCCTGTGCCCAATTTGCTGGAGTTTCTATGTTTTTCTTGGTGTCCTTCATCCTTCTCTGTTGCTTTTGCTTTTTATTCATTGCCTGGATAGAAGCTGTTGATTGTAATTTCTTTTTTCTTTTTCTGTCGTTTGCTCATATTTTCCCCTTCTTTTCCCCCTGGAGTTGCCTGCATTCTTGCTCCTCTCATTGTGTGCTGGATCTGTGGTTTTGGTCTTTTCTGTCAGTCTTCACCCTTGGAGCTTAGTCAGCAAATCTCTCAATGCAGTCTGTGGGAGAGGGGTGTTGGAAATTGAGCTTCCTTGCCCTCTGAGGTCTTGATGAGATTAAGGCCATCTGAGTTGAACTTGCAGAGCTGGATGTGCCCTAAAGCCAAAAACTCAGGAAGGGGTGGGGCAATGTGGAGTGAGTGTCTCAGTTGCTGTGAAGAGGTTGCTTCTTCTCCAACTGCTTCTCCACTGCCTGAGTTCGATGCTCTGAGCCTGGCACAGCTTTGCCTGCAAGGTACTCCCTCCAGACTAGCGCCCTTGCCTGCCCAGAGTGGCTCAGTGCTCTAGGTGGGGCAGGATCCTGGAACTTCCTGCTTCCTTACCCTTAAACCCAAGTGTTCTCAAATTCAGACTTTTGGGGGGTGTACCTTTTAAGTTGAGTCCAGCAGGAGGGTTCCTTGGCTCTCTCCTCTTGTTGGGTTTGATTTTCAGTCTCCTAGGAGCATTTAATTTGTAATTGATAAGGGAGGGCTTTCAGAGGTCTGAACTTTGGCTGCCTCTACACTGCCATCTTGACTCTGCCTCTCATTAGCCACTGTTTAGAGTTTGCATGAGAGAAAAGCAAACTATGGAAGATCATTGCTCAGATCTAGTAGCAAGATCCTTGCCCAGGATTTTACTTGCCCAGAATTAGTATTTCAACAAACCAAATAAACCTTTTATAATGCCTTTCTTTTATTGAATTAATAATACATTATTTAGATAGTTAAGGTTGACAGCTGCTACCAGTGGCACCCATGATATTTCCTAAAAGGTAAGTTGAACCACCTTGACACATGTAGGGTTCTTTCAGTTAAAAGCAGAATTGTGTAAGGCTAAAAGTAAGAGTACTTTTTCTTTGGGTAAAACCAGGCATGTGCTAAGACTTACAAAAAATAATTTTTAAAAAATCTATATTAGTCAAAACAAGGGATAGGCTCTATTTTGGAATAGATAATGCATAGGAGATGGAAAATAAAACTACAACTCAGATTGTTCATCTCTTTTGCCTGTCAAGCAAAATAACTGTCTGACTATAGGGAATGGAATAAAAAAATTTAAGCATTTTAATACTAAAGATAAGCAAAGAAATATAAGGAAGAAGTGGCAAGAATATACAGAAGAGCTATACAAGAAAGATCTTAATATCCTTGATAACCATGATAATGTAACTACTGATCTAGAACCATAAATCCCAGAAGATGAAGTCAAGATAAACTTGGGAAGTATTGCTAATAATTAGGCTAAAGGACTCATTGTCCCATTTCTGCTGGAGTTAGCCCAGAACTCCACTTCATTCTGACCTGCAGGGCCTTTCCTACTTTCTCAGCTACCATTATTTGGGTATCATATGCCATACCATCCCTTCCCAAGGTGTGTAGGGCCATACCATTTGTTCTACTGCTTTTCCTAATAGGACCAATAGGTCCCTCCATTTTCCCATGAAGTCACATCAACTTTATATGTTTTCTTTCCTAATTGAAATGTGAGTTCCTTGAGAACAAGGCCTGGTTGTCTTTTTATTTATAATATTGTTACTTAAGATATTTTTTTGGTACATAATAAATCCCTAACAAGTGATTTTATATTGACTTCTATTTCAAATATATTAAAATTTTCAGTGTTGAAATTACTATTGGAATACAGGCACACTAATAGGTGTTTATTACAGTGCTTGGCACATAGTAGGCACTTCATAAATAAATGCTTGTTAATTTGACCTGACTGTTTTAGTCCAAACATTCTTTCAAAAAATTTATATGTAAATACAATGTTTAATAGTAATTTTCTGACATATAGTTGATCTATGTTCTCTCCCTTCATCCCTCCCCAAACATCAGCCCAGATGTCAGGTAACAGGATATAGGTTATATATGTATTATCATGCAAAACATTTTTCCATGTTCATCATGTTGTAAAAAAAGACACCCATTTATTACAGTAGAGAACAAAATCATGGAAGAAATAAAGAGGAGAATGGGATGCTTTCGTCTGTATTCAGACACTATCAGTTCCTTATATGGTGGTGAATAGCCTCTTTCATCATGCGTCTCTTATAGTTGTCCTAGATCATGCCTTGATGACAATAGTTATTTCATTCATAGTTCATCATTGTACATTGTTCAGCCATTCTTGAAATTGTTTTGATAAGAAGTGAGAAAGTTACTTAATTGTGGATATACTTTGATCCATGTATCCCGGTACTAAGCATATATACCCCAAAAGTCCATATCCAAAAGAAATAACCCACTCATATGAAAATATTCTCAGCAGTATTTTTGTTGTTGCAAAAAAAAAAATAAAAACCAAGTCTTAAAGTTGGTGACCCTCAATTAGTAAATGACTGAGTACATTATTTGTATATGAAAGTATTTTTCTTATGAGTAAGAAATGTTATATATTTCTATTTGTCGTGGTTTTGGCATTGTTTCAAGGCAGGGTTATTATATGGAGAGGGATTTTTTTTTATTAAAACCCTTATCTTCTGCCTTGGAGTCAATACTGCGTATTGGCTTCAAGGCGGAAGAGTGGTAAGGGCTAGGCAATGGGGGTCAAGTGACTTGCCCAGGGTCACACAGCTGGAAAGTCTCTGAGGTCAGATTTGAACCTAGGACCTCCTGTCTCTAGGCCTGGCTCTCAATCCACTGAGCTACCCAACTGCTCCCTATGGAGAGGGATTTTAAGCAAGTAGTTGTGCTTTACAAAGTGTAATAATAAAGCAAAGTTAATTCATTTTATTAAAAATTAAATTGAAAGTTAAAGATAAATTGTGGTGAATAAATATGAAATTAGAGGCATGAGTAGAGAAAGAAAAATAAAATGCTTTTAGTTTTAGAAAAAGGAATCTTCTTACCTCGCTGAATATTAATAATTTTTGATTTGGCAGGACACAGAGTTCAGCTAATCCCAACCTCCTCATTTTACTGATGATGATCATTTTACCTGGATGAATGTTCTTTACATAGTTTCTGTGAGACTGACTGACTCAGTGAATAGGCGAGAACCTACACTTTCAGAATTTATATTCTAATGGTAGCTCTGACCCAGACTCTGCTTTTTGTATTTCATAAAATGATTTCATTAAAGAGACCAAAAGATGAACTCAATTATGCTTTCTATGTGTGTTTGAATTCCAAATGGATCTATCTTTCAAATAAGGACAACAGAAACTAAACTCACTCTGTTGCACTGTGATTTGAATATTGGCAATCTAATCATATCATACAATCCTCCAAATCCCAAATGTCAGGTAAAAAGAAAGAAATGAGACATTATTGGCAATATTTCAAGGGATTATGGCAAGGAAACTGCTCCTTGCTACTCATTTTCCAGAAATAGTTACAAAAGATCCTGCTTTCTTAAACCACCGTTGTGAACAATGACTCCTTTTTACTAACATTTTGGGAGATAGTGGATTAAGTTTGAGTCCATTTGTTTGATCTCAAGAACTAAAAGGATAATCAAAGACTATATAATAAAAATATAATAATACCAATAATGAATTATCAGCCAGATATTTTACCAACATTTAAATACTTGGGTACCTTATATATATATTTATAGCCTACATCACTAAAAATTATAGAAGCACTTAAAGCATGTGGGGAAAAATCCATGGATTTAGAGGTATGTATGGGGAAGGGAATAACTTAATTATCCAAATTATTGATATTATTTATGTGGGCTTTGTTGAGTATCACAAAACCTTTCAACCAGTTCCATGTTCATGATGTATTTGTATGTTCTAAGCTCAGCTGAAGTTCTACTCAGGAGGCTTTCAACCTACAGAAAATGAACTTAAATCCTCATAGATTGATTAAACTACAAAACCTAGTAATTTTTTCACTTACTCAATATTCCAAGAATATTAAATATCAAAGAATAATAGCAGTTATTATTACAATAATGTAATATATATGTGATTGATTCAAGGATCATTTCTAATTATGCCTCATACGAATGAATAAGGAATGATAATGAACATACTCTATTTTATAGAATGCTTTAAATTTTGCAAAGCACATTTCATTCATTTCCTCAGGTAGCTGGTAGCACAGGAATTAGGAAAACCTAAGTTCAAATGTGGCCTTAAACACTTATTAGCTATATAATCTGTGGATGTCACTTAACCTCTGTTTGTCTCAGTTACCTCAACTGTAAAATGGGTATAATTACAGCAACTAATTTTCAGCATTATTTTGAAGAGCAAATGCTCAACACAGAGCTATATATGAGGAAGATGAGGGCCAGTCAGATCTCCCTTACTCTAAGATCAGTTCTCTACCTACTGTGTCAGCATGCCTACTCTGTTTCAGGCAATCAGTTAGCATTTATTAAGCATCTACTGTGTACCAGGCACCAGGAACAGAAAGGCCAAAGAGTCCTTGTTTTCAGGGAACACAGACCTGAATGGACCATAGGCTAGCATTTGAACTCATACCAACACAAAGATCACCTTTATACACACACCCAGTTAGTGGTCAAGTTGGTCTTCATAGAATCTTCAGGAGGTAGAATCTATTACTACCCAAAGGAGACCATTCTTCTTTTGGATATCTTTTACATTTGAGTAATATAAGGGGGGGATTATTTGCCATTTCATTTATAAACATCATTCCAAATCTTTTTGTCCTAGCATCCAGATATAACTGTAGAGACCTTACAGTGTACTTTTGGATAAAGATAAATATCCAAACCACTAAAATTATTCAGAATGATCCCTCTACATTATCCCAAAGACAAATGTTACAATCAATTTAGCTGTCTCTAGGAGTAACAATTTTTTGTAGCATGAAATGCTACATTTTAGTTCATCATATATAACTCCAGTAAAAAAGAATTAATACCTTTAATATCAGTTATAACTCTTAATGCAAACAAAATTGGCTCCTTATTGAGAAATGACATCAACAGAATACCTTGCCTTCTTAGGAGAAGAGGAACTGTCCCACTCTAATATTAGTGCCTAAAACTAAGAAATTATCAATTTTCTTCTCCAAAACAAATGTTACATGTGTTTGTGTATTCAACTCTTTGCATATATGTTTCATGTAGATAAACTAACTCAGTTGGTTGGCCATCTAATTACATTTCATTATCTGAGAAATGTGTTCTTTATCTACTTAGTTTTTTTCTGTGTCGATTATTGATCAACCTCTTTTGAGTGACCATGAATTGATCTTAAGGGAAACTTTTCTGTTGTTCATTTCAGTCAAAACTATCATCTATTGGCAAAGACGAGCATCTAGACTGATTCATCTACTTTACGGTAAGAAGAAGTTGATAGCAGACATTTATTAAGCACTTTCTATATGCCAGGCACTGTGCTAAATTCTTTTCAAATAGTATTTCATTTGATCTAAGGAGTTCCTCTTCCATTTGAAATTCTTATGGGATAACCATCATGAAAGTGGCAAATAATGGTGAGCATAGGACGTCATGTTTGTTCACTTGATAATCAGATTTAATTTATGCATCATTTGAATCACAGGCTCTAACAAAATGGACCTTAGTATGATTTGGGACTAGGCTAATCTCTCATTACATCTTTCTTCTCACTAACTCATGATCTCATCTAGTAAAAAAATTTAAAAATTCAATATTTGGATCATTTGAAAATTTCTTTGCCTTAATCCCCAAGCACAATTGTTTTTGACCATTGTGGCAGGACTTAAAGATAATCTGTTAAATTAAAGAGGTGATAATCAGAATTTTCTTTTGGGAGGATTTACCTTAATGAATTTATAGATCTTTTAAATTTTGGAGTTCATACATCCTATTGAAAATTCTGCTAATTAAGAACATTTTCAAAGGCTATACACATAAGAAAAGTTTTTGAACCTTTAACTGACAACTCTTCAGTCAATCAGAAGTTTAGGTGTCTTCTCTGCCTGGAAATTTTTGACAAGGAAGAACAATTTCCTTCAAAAAATGGAAGTATGCAGGCTAACTACACAATGACCCATTAGGTCTATAGGGAAAAAAAAGAGGGACTTTCAATATTAGAATTGTTAGGGATTGGTATTTGTTAGACTATTAAAATATATTCTTTGATTTTCCTAAGGAAGAGAACAAGAATTTTATATTGCTTATTGTGATGGCACTGAAAATGCAATGTGTTCAGAAACCGAGTAGCTGTAAACCAAAATGATTGCTTACATTTTACCATATTACAAATATGATAATGCTATAGGAAAGCTTCCAATTTTACTCTCAATATTCTGCTTAGAAGAAAGAAAATTGTTCTAAGAGAAAAGTAATACTGAAAACATGTACTTAAGTGAATCCAGAGACAAAATATTAAGTTTTTCAATGGAAAATTGAGCTCTAGTTCAGACTGAAGCCTATTATTTTCACTTTACGTTTCTTGCTTTTTATTGTTCATTTTTGCAACATGGCTAATATGGAAATATGTTTAATTTGACTTCAAAATTTTAATTGATATTATATTACTTGCATTCTCAATGAATCAAGGAGGGGGGAGGAAAACCATTTAGTACTCAAATTTTATCTTAAAAAATAAATGTTAAAAATAAATAAATTAAAAAATTAAAAATTCCTTCTCTCTAAAAAAAAGGAGTTATCTCTTAGCAATGAAAGCATGATAATTCTGCATTTAGAAGAAATCAAGGACAGTCTAATAAACATACATTTATACAAACAGAAAGTACATAATGACAAAAAGTAAATATTTGTGGGAGTCCCCAAGTGTGTAAATTGGTTCCATGGTAATGTTTTTATTATAGTTTGATTTAACATTCCTGGTTCCTGAATAAGAGATGAGAAGGATATATAGTTTTCAGGTATAATAATGATTAAACATTTACAATGAATCAATTCTAAAAGAATGATAATATAGCTATAGGCATTTATATAATAATTTTGTTTTCAGAGGTATTAAGACCTCATTTAAATATATTAGCACATTAATCTTCCTAATGTCCTTATGAAGAGGGTATAGATTGAGGAAAGGGGGATAAAGTCATTTGTCATATTCAGTGATGGGCTGAATCCAGATTCCATGCCTCCTGACACCCAACCTAGTTTTAGTTCAAGAAAAAGTAATGACTTAATGCAAGCCCAATTCTTTATTCCTTCACTGAGTAAACCTCAATTCCTTTTAGAATAGGATGGAGAAAATCTCAATAGATATTTATAAGAACACAATCATGTAAGAAGAAGAGACAAGAAGTATTAAAGAAGTCAGAGATCATTAGGTTGAAACTTCTCATTTTGCAGATTAAAAATGAGAAAAATACAGAAGAATTGACTTTCCCATAGCCACATAGAGAATACATAGCAGAGATGATGCTAGAATTTCATACTGCAGTGCTTTATCTGTTACTATATAAAAGATGGTACCGCCACATGAAGTGTCTATTAGTAAAATCCCATTAAAGACAACTGGACATTGGATAAGTACTATGCATTATTTACAAAAGTTTATTACAGCTAGAGATTTGGGGGGGGATTGTAGCTTAGCATAGCATTTCGGTAGGGGGAGGCAACTTTCCCTAACTGTATACTCTATTCATTCCCACCATTTTAATGCATGATGACCCCTTTTATTAAACAGCAAATGTTACGGGATGTTAGGTTTCATTCAGGACCACAGTGACTTCCCTTCTATTTATTTTTAGCTTCTGTACCTTTATTCATTTTCTCATTTTGTGTATGTATGTGTGTGTGTGTGTGTGTGTGTGTGTGTGTCTAGTATTAGAGCATATGATAAGGAGTCTCTGTTGTCTCTTTTCTAATGAATAATTGTCTGGGAATAGGATTAATAAACTCATGAATGAATACATGTAGGACAAACTTCTCTTTGATCTTGCCTAGAATTGTGATTGCTACCACATAGGACCAGCTACTCGCTCTCCTTTCCTCTATATGTCCCTGTCTCTCTGTCCCTCTGTCTCTGTCTGTCTGTCTCTCATTTTCTTAATAAACTTTTTCATTTCGCCATTTTCAAATACTTAATACTTAGAATGAAATGAAAATTGAAAAAGGGAAAATAAATGGATTTCATATAGGAATCCAGAAGCTAAATGTTTTAGTATACTTCAAAATATACCAAATATAAAGATAACGAAATAATACTTTGCTCTGAAAGCATTTGCTTAAAAAATAAGGGCCATGACTAGGGGACAATGAGATATAAATGTTCATTTTACAGTATTTTATTAAACTACTACTGAACTATAATTATGGAGCCATAATTACTAGAAAGATGTTCAGAATGAGGCAATGTGTAGCAGAAGCTATAGAAACAGCATGTACAAGATAATTGGGCAGGACACACCAACAACAATTTCGATTATTCACAGCGTGGTATTATCATTTGGGAGTGAATATAGGTGATGTCACATAACTAGTGCTATTCAGCTAACCAACTAGCCCATTAACCTTTTAACTTTATTCCTTCCATTAGAGTCCTCTTCATTTCTTTAGGTGTTTTTATTATTTTTTTAAACTTTTTATTGAACATGTATTCTTCACAGTACAGTTTGTGCTGTCTAAGGTAAGAATATAAGTTTTATAAATTTTAATTAATGATCAGGTTTAGTAGTTCCTGTTTTGTGACATAGGGACCAATCTTGTGATCTCTCCAGATATTTTGGGAGCTCTAGGAGCAGATCCTTTGTTATACAAATACTTTCCTTATTTAGTATGTATAGTTTTTTAGCATAAATAAAACATTTATTTTTTGTTTAATATTTAAAGATCACCATCTAACAAGCATCTCATCAAAAGTCATTGCATTCCCCTAGCAAAGTTTATTTTTATTTTTATTTCTTTTTGTGGTGGTGAGAATATATGAGGCAGTTGGCATGATATGTAGTGACTATTTTGAAGAAGTCTCTGGATTTGATAATTACTAAAAGTACAGGAATATTCATACAAGGAAGCAAATTTAGAGAACTGGAATACTTTGTCAAAGGTCCCCAGGAAGCTTATTATCAGTAAAGTAGGGATAAAAACACAGTCCATTTGGTTCCTCATCCATTGTTCACTGAAAGATTTTAGACTCTTCTGCTTATTCACCATGAACAGTTATATAATTGAACACCTCTGTGTGATGAGTTTTTCAGGTCAAATTAATCTTGTTCCACTCAACAAAGTTGGGGATGATTGTGAATAGATTATGTTGGGGAGGGAAGGAAGTGGTTTATGAGATTTCATTAAATAATGCTTTCAGAATTCTATAAATATATTGGAAGAAAATCATCATATAATTTTTTTGGAGGTATAAGTATGACTCACAGCATTCTCTAAGTGGAATCTCAATAGACTCTAAGTTAGTCAGAAAAATGGCTTGAGAAACTATTTAAGGTGTTTTTTTTTGTGTGTATTTTACTGAATACTAAAAGAACAAACATTTAAAGTCACTTTTAGAATAGAGGAAAGAAATGTAAATTTTCAGTGGTATTTTCCTCCATCACCTATATTCATAAAAAATTAGCTCGAAAATGTTACGCAATTCCCATAAAGTAAAGAAAAAATTTCCCAAAATCAAGGCTTAAATCATTCAGTTAAATGAAAATAATACCTATTAATATCAATGGAAGCCATATATATATATATATATATATATATATATATATATATATATATATATATATATATATATATATATATATATATATATATATATATATATAACAGATTCCTAGTTAACATTTATTCTTTATGCTTTAGTTCATTAAAACTCTAATTCAAAATATGGTGAATTCCTGAAATTAATATCAAATTAACACTTAGTGACTAATGTATATAAGGAGTCATCTTAGTATAAAGGAAATATGTATGAAGAATGTTTACAGGCAGGATATTAAAGGAATTGACAGCCAAAATTGAAAAGGCTAGGTTTCTATGGCAGCAAAGAGTTGAAGGTAAATATAATCATCAACTTCACCATTATTTTTGTCATTTTCATTTTAGTTTGTCTGAAGCACAGAAACACAGTCACTTTTTTTACAAGTTCACAAGAACAGTGGGGGCAAAGTCAAGATGGTGGCTTAGGAGAAGCAAAAGGTGAAATCTCTCTGACTATCCTTCCATACCAATCTTTTAAGAGTCCTTCAAAAAAGACAGAAATCCAAACTGAACAACAAGACAGAGCTACAGAACTCTCCTGCTGAAAACAACTTGAAAGGTAGGCAAAGAGAGTTAATTTCCATGGTAGGGAGAAACAGGAAAGAAGACTTGGCTGCCTGAATACCCTGTCCCAACCTAATGTGCTGAGACCTGAGAATAGACATGGGTTGACTGTGGGATTTCCAGGAAGGGGCTTCAACCATGATGAAGCACCTCAGATCCATCATACAACATCTAAGACTCTGACAGTGGCTATCAGGGAAAAACTTGGGGGGGGGGGAAGCACATCTGGTTGGGCACCTTTGGCCTCTATGGTGACTTGGCTACACTGAAGATTTGGCCTCATGGCAGATTAGCATGGCAGGTCAGCTCAATCAGTCTAATTCAGTATACTAGCAGAGGAAATAGAAGACCTGTCCATGGCAGGGCATTTCAAGTGCCTTGTTCCTTTAAACCAACAGAGGGATGAGTTTAAAGTCTAGGGGGGAGGAGTAAATAAAAAGAAGGAGGTAATGATTGAAAACTTCTATGGGGATAAAGACCAAAGAACAGAACCAACAGAGGATGATAAGATCTAAGGAACTTCAAGCAAAACCTCAAAAAATCCAGGAAATTGGATTCAGACTCTGGAAAATCTCAAAAAGGAATTTTAAAATCAAATAAGACATGTCGAAGAAAAATGGGAAAAGGAAAACAACAGCTTAAAAAACAAAATAAGTCATCTAAAAACAGAGGTCCATGAATTAAAATAAGAAAATAGTATCTTAAAAACAGGAATTGATCAAGTGGAAAATGAGGCAAAAATGTCAAAGGATGTAAAGAATGACTTAAAAAGAAGAATGAACCAATTAGAAAAGGAGAATCAAAATGTCATGAAAGAAATTTAGTTCTTAAAAATTAGAATTGGGCAATTAGAAACTAATGACTTTAAAAGGCATCAAGAAATAATAAAACAAAATCAAAAGAATGAAAAAATATGAAATATCTCTTTGAAAAACAACTGACCTGGGAAATATATCTAAAAGAGACAATTTAAAAATTATTGGACTACCTGAAACTCATGACCAAAAAAATATCCTAGATATCATGTTACAGGAAATTATCCAAGACAGCTGCTCTGATATTCTTGAACAAGAGGATAAAATAGAAATAGAATGAATCCACAGATCAGCTGCTCCATTAAATCCCCAAATGATAACTCTCAGGAATGTTATAGCTAAGTTCAAGAGCTCCCAGGTCAAGGAGAAAATACTCCAATCATCTAGAAAGAAACAATTCAGATATCATGGAGCCCCAGGCAGGATCACACAGGATCTGGCAACCTATACACTGAAGAACTGAAAGGCTTGGAATATATTCTGGAAGGCAAATGAATTGGCTTTACAATCAAGAATCAACTACCCAGCAAAACTGACTAAATTCTTTTAGTGGAGATTATGGTTATTTAATAAATAGAAGATTTCCAAGCATTCCTGAAGAAAAGACCAGACTTAAACAGAAAATTTGAGGCACAAATATAAAATCAAAGAGAACAAAAAGTTAAATAAGAAAGAGAAAAATATATACCTCCTATATGGAAGGATAATATCTGTAAGTCTTAAAAATTGTTATTATTATCATAGTAGTTAGAAGTATACATAGAGGGTGTGGTAGTAAACTATTTAGGATGACATTTCAAAAATATATATAAAACTAGTGAAAAAGAGGATAATACTAAGAGAAATTATAAAAGAGAAGTAAAATGAGGTAAATATATATCAGGTAAAGAAGCATGGGGTGAGGGGAAGACCGATACAATGGAAGGGAAGAAGAGGTTGGTGACAGGTCACACTTAAACCTCACTCTCATTGGAATTGGTTCAGGGAGAGAAGAAAGCCAGATTCACTGGAATATAGAATTATATCTTACTTGATAGAGAAGTTGAAGGGGAATAAGAAAAACTTATTAGAAAAAAATAACAAAAGTTCATCTGGAAAAACAAAATATCAAGAATATCCAGGGAACTAATGAAAAAAAATGTGAAGGATGGTGGCCTAGCAGTACTATAAAGCAGTGATCATCAAAACAGTATGGAAATGGCTAAGAGACAGAAGGGTTGATCAATGGAATAGACTTGGGGTAAAGGACCTCAGCAAGCTAGTGTTGAATAAACCCAAAGATCCCTGTTTTTGGAATAAGAAACCACTATTTGACAAAAACTGCTAGGAAAATTGGAAAACAGCATGGTAAAATTAGGTTTAGATCAACATCTCATGCACTATACCAAGATAAATTCAAAATGGGTAAATGACTTAAATATAAAGAGTAAATTTTAAGTAAATTAGGGGAACATAGAATAATATACCTGTCAGATCAATGGGAAAGGGAAGGATTTAATACTAAGCAATAGTCAGAGAACATAACAAGAAACAAAATGAATAATTTTAATTATGTTAAATTAAACAGATTTTGTATAAACAAAACCAATGCAAACAAAATTAGAAAGCAAATTAATAACAAAATTCTCTGACAAAGTTCTAATTTCTCAACTATATAAGGAACTAAGTCAAATGTACAAGAAATCAAGCCATTCCCCATTTCAAAAATGGTGAAGGGACCTGAATAGGCAGTTTTCAGATGAAGAAATCAAAACTTTCAATAATCACATGAAAAAATTGTTCTTAATCCCTCCTGATTAGAGAAATGCAAATAAAAAAAAACTCTGAGCTACCACTTCACATCTAGCAGATTGGCCAATATGACAGTAAAGAAAAATAATAAATGTTGGAGTGGATGTAGCAAAATTGGGAAACTAATACACTGCTGGTGGAGTTGTGAATTGATCCAATCAATCTGGAAGGTACTTTGGAATTATTCCCAAAGGGCTTTAAAGGAATGCATGCCCTTTAATCCAGCAATACTACTACTAGGTTTATACCCCAAAAAGATTAGAAATAGTTTGTACACAAACATTTTTGTGGTGCTCTTTGTGGTGGCAAAAAAATTTTGCAAAATGAGGTGTCCCTGGATTGGGGAATGGCTGAATAAATTGTAGCATATGATGGAGATGGAATACTATTGTGCTGTAAGGAATGATAAACTACTTGATTTCTATAAAAACTGGGAAGACCTTCATGAACTGAGGTGGAGTGAAATGAGCAGAACCAGGAGAATATTTTACACAGGAACTGAAATATTATGGGACAATCAAAATGTAATTGACTTTGTTAATAGCAATTCAATGAATGTTATCCACATTGAGTAGAAATGCAGAAGAAAAACATATAATTTATCACTTGTTTATATGGGCATAGGATTTGGGCTTTTGGCTTTAAAACTCTATTATTATAATGAATAATATGGAAATAGGTATTGAGTGAGAGTATGTGTATAACCCAGTGGAATTGCTTGTCAGCTCCAAGAGGGGGAAGAGAAGAGGGTAGAGAGAACATGAATCATGTAATCATGGAAAAATAATTTAAATAAATATTTTTTAAAAGTTCAAAAGGACAATCTGAACCCCTATAAATGTGTATGGCACACCTGAGCAGGGCTTCATAGCCATATAGTTTTCACATCAAATCCCTCTAGTAGTTATTTTTCTATAATGACTCTTAAGGTAGACATTTGCAATCAGAGTGCTCTCTTTAATGTATAGGTACATATAGTTAGTTTTCTGAGCCGTTGCCCAAGATTTGAAATGGTTAATTCTACAGACAGGACAAAATGGAGGTAGAATGACCAGCATATTTTTACTTACTGAAGACAAAAGTATGAATCATTGTTCATGAAGTGAAAATTCTGGATGACTTCTTCTTATAACTCGTGCTATTTATAAATGTTATGAATATTAGAGCTAGTAGGAAGGGTCCTCTACCTTTAGGGAATCCAATCCAATGAACATTTATTGAGTGACTTTGGCATGCCAGGCAACTGTCCAAAGTGCTGAGGATACAACAAATGAAAAGGAAAATCATGTGTCCTCAATAAACAGAAAACATAAAGCTTTTAAATCAAATTACTCAATGTGCAGATGTCAAAATTAAATTGTAGATCTAAAGGAACTATCTTAGCTATGGCTGTATAGCAAGATACTGACATAGCCAAGATTAGCATGAAAGGATTCGAAAGAAAAATCAGTATGAAAATGTGACTCTTTCTTACACTCAAATTTCCAAGTAAAATTATGCCATTATATCCATACTAAATTTAAAAATTCACATGCATTGCAGCCAGATTCTAATCTGTGTGACTAATGAATCCCTAGAAGTAGTTGCATGTATTTGAATTCTTGCTATTCAAAACTATAATTATGTAAAATATGGTAATTGGTTCCAGCCCAATGGAAACATGCATATGATTTTGAGTAATGCAACCCTGTTAAAGAATTCTTTATTCATACTAAGCAGAATCTAGATGTATAGTATGGCTAGATTTACTAATACTGGGAGGGAGGACTATTTATTATGACAAGCTAAAAGGTACTCTTAGTGCAGTTTTTTCTAAAATCCTTACCTTCTGTCTTAGTAGCAATTCTGAAGACTGAAGAGCAGCAAAGGCTGGCCATCAAGGTTAAGTGACTTGCCCAGGGTCACACAGCAGAGAAGTGTCTGAGGCCAAATTGGAATCCAAGTCCTCCCCGCTCTTGGGTTGGGGCTCTATACACTGTACTACCTACCTGTTCCTTCTAAGTGCAGTTGTGATATACATGAGAGGCAGTGATGTAGTGGATAGAAAGCTGACTGTGGACCCAGGAAGACATGGGTTAAAGTTTTGCCTTTGACAAATGCTGGCTATGTGGCCCAGCACAATTCATTTAAGTTCTCAGTGCCTTAGGCAACTCTTTAATACTATCCACAGTAGAGAAAATGCCAAATCTGGATTGGTATAGAAAGCAGAGTTTTATTAATGTAATCACAGGGCCATTTTCTATCCTATAATTTGTCCCCTAGAATCAGGCTACTCTTTGTTTTTATTGGAGGATATTTTTAGGAAAAGAAACACAAAATAACATAAAAATGGACACAACACCAAAATCTTATAATGGAAGGAAGAAAGGAAAACATTTATTCATTGTCTACTGTCTGACAGGATTGATACTAAGCACTTTATGAATATTATCTCATTTTATACTCAAAACAACCATAGAAGTGATGTTACTATTATTATTCTAATTTTAAATTGAGGAAATTCAAAGAGATAGAAGTGAGTGGGCAAATTAGTACTCCATCCATTTTGATTTCCCATCTCAAAGAAAAGAAAAGATTGGCTGGAAATAAACATCCCCTATCCTTTTTTGCTGATTTAAAAAATGAAAAAGTACTAATTGCTTATAATGGTGACTGCTACTAAATTTAAGCAGAAGGGTTACTTAAAGGTAGAAAACTAGTGTAACTAACATAAACCAAAGAACATATCTAGGGCCATAGATAATACACCTAGAGAATATCAGCATACTCTCTGTGTTTCTAAAACACCAATTAAGATACTGTGATTGTAAGTTCTATTAGAAAAATAATCTAAAAGGATATATCAGTTGAAATTGTGTAATTACTATGGGTTGCATGGACACATAAGAGTCTTTAAGTTGATAGGATATTTTAGATACTCACCATCAAAGATCTTAGATTCATTTATACTATTTCCTATGTGAACCAATTTTTAAGTTTTAACAAAAATAGCATTTTGCATGTTATCTTTAAAGGATTGACTTTTGCTCATTTAATAGGACTGTTAATTCCCTATATGAAGAATGAAACATTTTAGATCTGGAAGGAACCAAAGCAGTCTCTGAGTCCAATTTCTACATTTTACAGATAAGGAAATTTAGGTTCTGAAAGTGGAGTAATTTCTATTTCTATGCACTTCCCACTGTCAGACATAATTATCTTTTTACATTGAGAAACGACAACTCTGTCCTTTAATTTAATTAACAGAAAATTATGGAATATTTATTCTATATGAGAAAAACAGTGAAAAAGAAAGAAGGCATATTAGGTAAAGGGAAAACATAGGTAGGGAAGGAAATCTTGACATGAAGAATTAAGAAAAACTTTAGAAGAACTTAATACAAATGGAGATTTTCCCAATACAAGTAGAAAACTTTGCTGTTTAGAGTAACAATTATAGTAGATCAAACATAATAGTTATTGAGTTTGATGACAAGCACTTACTATATATAAAACACTATGGAGAAGCAGCAAGGTGACTCAGTGAATTGAGAGCAAGGTGGAGAGATAAAAAGTCATGGATTTAAATCTGGCTTTAGACACTTGGCTAGTCTTTTCACTGTCATTACCTAGCCCTTATTGTTCTGCCCTGGAACCAATACACAATATTGATTTTAAGATGAAGGTAAGAGTTAAAAAACACTATGTAAGGAGTTGTGGAAGCTATAAAGAAGTTCAAGTAACTGTTATGGCCAACAGTCAGTTTATAATAATCTAGTACATAATAGTAACAGCAGTGATGATGATGATGATGATGATGATGATGATGATGATATTATCTGGAATAATGTAACACTTTAAGGTTTTCTAAGCATTTTATAGATGTTATTTTATCATCATAAGAACCCTAGGAGGTAGGTTTTATTATTATCTCTACTTTAAAAATGGAGAAACTCAGGTAGAGAGAGGTTGGGTCACTTGCCCAAGGTCAGATAGCCAGAACGTGTCAGAGACAGGGTTTGAATTTATAGACCTTCTTGACTCCTGGACCAAAGCACTATCCACTGGGCTTCCAGATGCTTCAACAACAACAAAAAGATTCACACAAATAACAACAATATAAGGCAGCATATAAGGATATGTTAGAAAAGAAAGAGAGTTTCTCCTTTGAAGTTAAAGGATGTAATCCACCTTTGATTACTGGTCATTGATTACTCTTACTATCAATGTGACTTTGGGTAAATCACTCAACTTGCTGAGCCTTAGTTTCCTCTCTATAAAAATGAGAGGATCATGCTAGAAAGTCCAAGGATTCCTTTACTCTAGATCTGTAAATCTTTTTTTTTTATTTGAAAATTTTTTATTTAATTAATTAATTTAGAATATTTTCCCATGGTTACATGATTCATGTTCTTTCCCTCCCCTCCTCTCAACCCCATCCCGTAGCCAATGAACAATTCCACTGGGTTTTACATGTGTCCTTGATTGAGACCTATTTCCCTATTATTAATATTTGCACTAGGGTGATTGTTTAGAGTCTACATCTCCAATCATATCCACATTGAACCATGTAGATCTGTAATTCTTTGAGGCTGAATTGTCAAATATATACCCAACAGGTTAAAATGTAGTTGGGGAAATATTTAACAAAATAAATAAAATACAATAAAACCTAGATAATATCACATTTTAAAATTAAGTCAACATGTGGCATGCAGGGATCCTTGTATATTTCTACTGGAGTTTGACACCACTTCCTTCAAGCACATGTGAGGCTTATCATGCTTATTAAAGCATTAATATGTTTCTTCTATTAATTGTGAGCAAGTTGGGTAGAATAGAATAATGGCATTGATCCTCATTTACAGCATGTTTTTAAGGCTTCTTGAAGATCCATTAAACCATCTCTGCACCCCATACAATGAAACTCATTATAAACTTTTTAGGTATCTCCAGGCTATGTTTATCAATGTGAAAATGTGAGAGAAACCTTTGCTCAAATGGCCACCACCAGAATTTTGTTTCTGTATTTTTATTCCATTCAAAATTAAATTGACAGAGAGAGAACTTCCACTCTGGAAGCCATTTTATACAGGAGTGCCTCTCTAAAACCAAAGAAACCCATATTCTCATTTGGGTGAGGAAGCAGCATATAAAAGCATACACAAACACACTCTGTGCCACCTATCTTCATTTAACAGTGACATTAATCAGTTGTTATTGAGTGTTTTTGTTTTTATTTTTTGTTTTTGGCTTTTAACTGGACTGTTAAAAAGTAAAAGGAGGAGCCAGCTAGGTAGTTCAGTGGATTGAGAACCAGGTCTAAATTTATGAGAATCTGGGTTCAAAAACTTCCTAGATGTGTCACCCTGAGCAAGTCACTTAACCCCCATTTTCCTAGCCCTTACCTCACTTCTGCTTTGAAATCAATACATAGTATTGATTCTAAGATGGAAGATAAGGGCTTAAAAAGAAAAAAAAATAAAGCCCTAATTTCTCAATTATGGGCAGCAGTAGCAGCCTAGTTAGAAATAGGGGGTTAAGAGCATCTGAGTATTGAGTACTGAGTATTTGAGAGAGAGTATTGAGAGAAGCAGCCTTCCAATGTTGTTTTTCACTTAGGAAATGTTAATTAAGCTGGTTGTTGTAATGTAATTTAAATTAGACTCTGAATGTCATCATGAGCATGCAACCAGCTCCCTCCCTAATCATTAGACTAGAGAGTGCTTGACAGGACCTACTGCTGTTTTTTTTTTCTGGATTTTTTTCTTCTGGAAAATCCTGTCATTCTCTGTAAAAATCTCTTACGAGTTTGCTAGCTGCTTTCATTTGGTGACATAGAATAGAATGGCTACAATTACTCTAGCATCCTTTTTGGGAACACTATTCTCCATTAGTATATGTTCAAAGTCACATATAGTTGTAGCTTGTTAATCCCAACTCACAATTATTTAGCTTACATAATGACTTATATTAAGGTTTTACAGAGTATTCTCTGTAGGAATCCATTAGATCTTTTCATAAACCCTCATAAAAAGTCGGTGCTACAGTTATCTTTATTTACAGATGAGAAAAATAAGATAAATGGGTTTTTGTGAGTCATATAACTAATAACTGACTCAAGATTCCAACCCACATCTTCTTGATTCTAAATCCAATTCTTTATTCACTATACTATGTAATGTACTTTTAAAAAGCCTTCCTTCTTACCTTCCATCTTGGAATCAATACAGTATATTGGTTCCAAGGCAGAAAAAACAGTGGTACAGGCTAGGCAATGGGGTTATATGATTTGTGCAGACTCCCATAGCTAGGAAGTGTCTGAGGTCATATTTGAACCCAGGACCTCTCATCGCTAGACCTGACTTATAGTCCATTGAGCCAGCTAGCTGCTCCTGCAATGGACTTTCAATCAACCAATCAGCAAATAAATATTAAACACCTACTCTGTGCTGGATACTATGCTAGGTCCTGAGGATATAAGGGAAATGAAGGAAAGAGTTCCTACTCACAGGGAGTCCACATTCTAATGAGAGACAATAAATACATATAAAATATACACAGCGTATATATATATAAAGTGAAGAAAAGTATACAAAATAAGTAAAAGTAATTTAGAGTTCAGGTCACTAGCAGTTCTGGGGGCTCTGAAAAGCCTTCATGTAGAAGATGGTGCCTGAGATGCTTCATAAATGAAGACAGGGACTTGATGAGCAGAAGTAAGGAGCAAACGTATTTGAGGCATGAGGGACAGCCAGCTCAGAGATGTAGACACTGGAGATGGAGCGAAAGTCTATGAGGGAAGACCTGAGAAAAGATTAGCTGGGCTGAATCTCAGCATAAAGAAGATGGGGGATAATGCTCAAATGAAGCCACAAAGATGTGTTGGTTTTTGAAAGCTAAAAATAATTAAGTTTCACTAGTCATTAAGGTGATTTTCATAAGGATAAGTTAATAATAAAAAGGGCAGAAAATGTGCAAAGGAAGAGATTTGCATTGATTGTCAAAGGGTGTAGCATATTGCCACTGTTTCAAATACTTTGATACTTAATATAATTAGGAAAAATGCTGATTTTAATGTCAACAGCTAAGAGATGTGTTAAAAAAAAAACAACCTTTTTCCCATATGTGATGTTAGACAATTTTGGAAAGAAAATGATTTATTGTATAGACTTGAGGACTTAAATCTCTATTAGCAAGATAGAATGATGCCTTACTTATATAGGAATCTTACTGTTATTAAGAGTTGGATAAAGATTTTTCAGTAAACACAGAATAACTGTGAAAATGAAAAGCACAGTTTTAAGGATACCAAAAAGCCACTATTGTGTTGAGCACTTAAGAACTGCAGAATCATGGCATGCCACCTAATTTGCATATGTTAGATTATTTAAGAGAATAAAATCTGAAACATGTAAATAATTAGAGATTGAGGTATGATTTTAAAGGTATAATTTTAAAAAGACAGTCAAAAATAATTATGCCCGCCTTCCTGAAATTAATTGAACTACTATCAAACAGTTAAATTGAACTAACTATGATAGAAGGAATTTAGGAAGTTGTGAATTTTTTAAGTAAAGGATGAGTTGGGGGCAGCTGGGTGGCTCAGTGGATTGAGAGTCAGGTCTAGTGATGGGAGGTCTTGCGTTCAAATCTGGCCTCAGACACCTCCCAGCTGTGTGACCCTGGGCAAGTCACTTGACCCCCATTGCCTAGCCCTTACCACTCTTCTGCCTTGGAGCCAATACGCAGTATTGACTCCAGGATGGAAGGTAAGGGTTTAAAAAAAAAAGTAAAGGATGAGTCAAGAATCAGGAGAATTTCATTTAAGAATAAAGGAGGAAAGAATCTTCATGCAAGAAAGGAAAAAGAACCTAAGAAGAGTTAGAGCGGGATGAAAAACAGTGTATTCAAATTCTGGCAAAAGTAGTTAGCTAAAAGAATATTTCAATTCAGTGATTCAGGAATAGTAAGAGAACCGATACCTTTCACTAATAGTGACCAGCAACTGGCTTTCTCAACCAACTAGGTTTGGAGGAGGATGAGCCTCTGCTTTCTCTTGGTTTATGAGAGAAATGTAGAAGGGGTTTTGTAACTTCTAGAAAGCTGGTGGGCTGCCTTAAATAATTAATTTGAACTGTGCTGTTACTGGAAAATTCAGTATCCAGATGAGTGAATGCTGAGTCAGTCTAAATATTTATCCCAGAACTGGTCAATTTGATGAGTTTGGCAGTTGACTTACAAAGAACTCTTATTCACATGAATAGGCAACTTTTTCTAAATGCTCTTTTAAGGGTGATGGGTAATTTATACGAGTTTAGCAAGGCTATGTGCAAGTAGAAAAAAGAAGATAATTTCCCCCCAGCTGAAGAGCCATGAGGATAAATAATCAAACAGTGAGCATAGTAGCAATTTGGGGGGGGTGGCATAAAAAACTATCATATTTAACAATGAAGAGATCATCAGGAACTCTGGAAAAAAGCAGATTTAATTGAGTGACAAGGTAAGAAACCTGATTTTAATGGCTTGAGGGGTGAGATGATAGTGGATACAAGAAGTATTGACAAGCAGCTTGGGTGTGATAGGGAGAAGAAATAGAGGACAACTTCTTGGAGAGATTGCCATATAGAGCCAATGGATTTTTTAAAGATGGCAGAGGCTAAAGGCAATGGGAAAGGAACCAGTATTTAGTGAGAGATTAAAGGTTCAATAAAGAAGAAGTTGAAGATATAAACTGTTAAGATGGGGAGGGATGGGATAAAGTGTATGTGTAGAGAGTCTTGGTCAAGGGTAAAGCTGCCTCTTTGTTAGAGGTCAGAAAAAGAAAAGAGATGATGAGATGTGAAGGGATTTTGAAATGAAGAGAATGGGGGAAAGGTGGCAGCTTAACCATGTCATACAATCCAATAAAAGAGTAAAAGGACGTATTTGCTGCAGTAAGGGTCCAGGTGAGTACAGGTAACATGTATTTATAATGAACTCAGTTAGCATTGTTGTACACCTTCCTCCAATCACTTGTGAGAAAGGGCAGTGGAGATGGAGGGTGAGAATAATCCAGGAGAGAACCTTGAAGTGGCAATGGGGAGCAAGAAATTGAATTCCCTCTAGAATGATAAGGTCCAGGAGAAGGGTATAAAGGAAGGTGCCCCCAGTGCTGTAGCCAAAAATGCTGTATTGTCAGAGGGAAGACAAGTCTCAATGAAGTCTAGTAGATAAGAGTCTGAGAGGAAGAGCTCCAAAATTCAGTAAAGCATATTTACTACGGATCAGAAATTTCTGCAGGCACATTGGAGGAGGTATGCAGGGTTAGAATAGGATGTGAGGAAAGTGTGGTTGTAAAGAATGAAAATAATAGAATGGGAGAAGGGGTTGGGGATAGTTTTCTCCTAAATGGACAATAATTGGTTAGTGCAGAGATGGGGAGAAAAACCCATGGGGAAAATAGTGGATGGCAAATAAATAGTGAAGCTCACAGTTTCTAAGAGGTATTGTAGAGAATGATGGATTAGGCCCATATCAATTCTTCCTAATCTGTCTGGGTTTGGTCTTGACCCATTAGGTTTAGCTATTTCTGCTCCTCTTCTTGGTTAGGCCATTACATAGATGCTCTGAGACATTGGTGTCAAACTCAAATAGAAACGAGGGTCCCCAAACTCTGTATACACAGTGACTTAGAAAATCACATATTAATATTATCTGATTTATTTTATTTTTATTTATTTTGTTAAATGTTTCCTAATTACATTTCAGAGTATCTTGAGTCACAATGGCTATGGGTTTGATAACTCTGATTTGACATAAAATAACCTAAGTGCTAATACATACAGCTGAAAAGTGATAGACTGGAATCCTTTATCTTCTTACTTAAAATCCAGACTACCTCTTACATAATGATGATATAGGAATTCTAACTCTCTAGACGAGCACAGTAAACTTAAAAGTTGTGGGGGAGCAGGGAGGGACACATTGATTCATTTTCTTCCAGAGAACTTAAAAAATCACTAGTACATTAGCCAATGGTACAATATCTGTGGTGAATAATTAGTTCTCTAAGTCTTGCCCATTGGTGAAGCTAAATGGGTTTTTAAAAAAATATTAAATTCTCTTAGAGTGCTACTAGTCAAGAGATATATAACTTCCTCTCTTAATCTTTCCATGCTATGAACTCTGGATGAGAAATGTGACATGTGCCATCCCCTCCCTTGTCTAGGAAAATAGATGAAGCCTGGTTTAAAATAGAAATTGGAGAACAAAGATTTTAAATCTAAGGTCCATGAACTTGTTTTGATAACTATATATTAAAATAATTTGTTTTTTGACAATCATACTTAATGTGCTTTATTAATAATTGGTATTTATTAATAAAATATAATTAATTGATTTTTAATAATTAATTATATGATTTATTACTTAATAATTAATTATAACATTATACCAGGGACAGCTAGGTGGCTCAGTTGATTGAGAGCTGGGCCTAGAGACATGAGGTCCTGGGTTCAAATGTGACCTCAGACACTTCCTAGCTGTATGACCATGGGCAAATCACTTACCCCCCATTTCCTAACCCTTACCAGTCTTCTGCTTTGGAATCAATACACAATATTTATTCTAAGGTGGAAGGTAAGGGTTTTAAATAAAAAATTAAAACATTATTCCAAGCTAATAACCATAGGTTTTAAACTGCCAAAAAGGACCATGACCCATAAAAAGATTAATTACAGATGCACACTATAGAAAGTAGTTAGAGAGGTGATGGCTAACTAGAAATCAGACCAAAGATTGAAAAAAAAAGATGAAGGCCAAAAAAAGGAGTATTTTCTTTGCATGAAAAAAATAATACAAATTAGCATGCCACCCCAGAATAAAAAAGATAAAAATGCATAAATTGTGCTGAAGGGAATATATTTTATTCAGACAAAAATTAATGTAAGATAGGCATTAGAGCAAAATTCCATTTGCATTAATAGAAAATCATAGAGCTAAGGGGGGAAATGTCATGAAAATGTTTGCATAGTATTTTGTAGCATAGGAAAGAGAAGTTAAAAAAGAGAAATAGTCAATAAAAATGGAAACAGGATCTTAGAGTTTAAAGCCTATGTGGGAGAATAATTGATTAGGTCTTATTGCAGATAGATCCACATTTAAGATACTCAGCTCTCTCCTTCTTACTCAGTAAGCAAACACACTCATTTTAATTTGGTTGCCCCAGCACTTACTCTCCAGGGATTGTGACACTATCTCCAGTAGGGAGAGAAATTACAGTAAAGTTTGAACTCCATTAAATGCTTATTAAATGAGGAAATGACTTATGAATCAATTTGCCATGAATCTGTTGGGTAAGATGGCCAGCTGGACCTTTTCACTCCAGATCTGATGATTGAGTTCTTAGACCAACAAAAGCCAAAAGAAAATTTTCAACAAAGATAACCCTGAAGCACAATAGAAATCAATCAATCAATCAATTGATTAAAAGCCAGTGCTGGTGATATAAAAAGAGGCAAAAGCCAGTTGAGGCCTTTAAGGAACTGATAATTCTTATCTGGAAAGTCAAGTCAAAAGTCTCTTCTGAGACAAGAGTTGTGCTGAATGTTGGGGTACAAAAGAAAAAAAAAAGCTGGCCAGGAACAGTTCCTACTTCCAATGAGCTCACAATCTATTCATAACTGTAAAGACAAAAAAAAGCTGGAAATTAATAGAAATAGTATATGTAGAGAATTTAAAAATATTTTGTTGGTTTTATTTCCCTTTTCTTGAAAACTGAGTTAGTCTTCAGAAAAAAATCAGGGACAATTAGGTATCAAAAAGAAAAAAAAGATACATTGATAAGAAACTGTCATTATGTTTCATCTAAAAAGTTTTAAGAAGAAAAGAAAAACAAGCCAATGATCCTCTGTTAGGTAACCTAATTTAAACGCCATACTGGAGAGCAAGACCAGCTCTATTGCAGTCCCTAGTGCCTATGAACATTACCTTTTAAAGACTTCTATTTTTTATCCTTAATAAATAGAGAAAGTGTTACAGGGCTGGTCTAATTCCTGTGCAGTGCTGGCAACAGCAAGCTAACCCAGCAGTTCCTGGCTCTTTTCCATCTTGATGCTGCCTTGCTTTGGGAGATTAAAAGGACTGCCAACAGTTAGTTCTAATTTCCATGGACCTTGTCTTCCCTGTCTACTCCTTATGGACACAAATTCCTTACAAAAAGATAAATGAGTAAAATTCTAGATATCACTAGAAAAGAACAAGGACAAACCGACCTTCAAATGGCTAAATACAACTGCCCTTATGGGATAGATAGAAGTCAAAGTAGATCAATTATACATACATACATACATACATACATACATATATGTGTGTGTGTTCAATTTTGCAAAGGGTTTCTCCCTCCTAGTTTAGCATCAACAGAAATGCTTCCCTTCTCCTCAGAGGATGTTCCCTACCCTAGGGGCTCAATAGTTGTAGGGGATGCCTGGTTGCTAGTTATACTTTTTGCAAATGTTTTCATATTTTAAATTGAAATATAAAATTTTATTACTCACAAAGTAAGAGACTTTCAGTGAATTAACAAAATCACAGAGGTCTCATTTTATAAATAAGGAAACTGAGGCCTAAAGACATAAATCTAACATATATATAAATATTATACACATAAATATATTAGATTTTATATTTTATATAAATTAGATTAGATATATAGATAGACATAAATAAATATAATCTAAGGAAACAGATAGTTTAATGGTAGAAAATAGACTAGAACCCTAGTGTCCTGACTTCCATTCTCATAATCTTTCCATTATCTGTTTTTCAGAGGAAATCTATATGGTCTTTGAATTTAGCATTTAGTTTATTTGTTTATTACTAAAGGAAAAATCCTTGGTTCAGTTTCCCACATTTTCATGTACTATCATTTGAAAGATGATAAATTCCAACTGCAAGTGGCTAACAGTTTGAACTAAGTATTTAGAAAAACACAAATAACATTTAATTGATGCCTTGCTTTAAGACTGTTTACTACAAGTTAAAAAAAAACACTTAATCTAAAAGCAGAATGCAATTATTAATGCAGAGCACTCTAATTGGGCATACTACAGAGATTTCCTCCCCATTTAGTAAAAGATATTTCCTTATCACCTTAGAAAAATCAACCAGTGCACTTAACATTTCTAGCAATGCTTGCTTGCAGTTAATTTGCACTATAAACAAGCAAATGGGTCTTACAAGAGCAATATTCCAAATAGATGGCATAGTGGACCTAGAGTCAGAAAGACTCATCTTCTGGAGTTCAAATAACAGCCTCAGACCCTTACTAGCTATGTGACCCTGAATAAATCCATTAATCCTGTTAGCCTCAATTTTCTCATCTCTAAAACAAATTGGAGAAATGACAAACCACTGCAATATCTTGCGATCATGAAGAAGTAGACACTACTAAATAACAACATTCCAAAGGAAAGACAGAGGGTCCCATTAGGAAGAAGATGATTTTCAATAGTTTCCAAAAGCAAAATTTCTTGTCCATTACACTTCCCATGTAATTGCTGCAATCAAAGTCCACTCATTAACTTGGAGGTATATTTGAGTTTAAATAATTTTTTAAGTTTGCTCTCCATTGAAAAGCCCCTGACCAGTTCTATAAATCAGTGATAGACAACTGACTTGGCTTTCATTTCCATTAGAGGATTTAAGACATAGTGATGATACTCTCTACAATCAAAAGTATTTCATAATTCTCCCATTTTTTTTTTAGAAATGCCCATTCAATCCCTAATTTATTAGATTAGAAATATAATAGCTACTTTAATGGACCATAATTGCTCTTTTGAAATTATTGAACTTTTGATAACTGTCATATAAGATTAGAGAACAAGATATCATCAAGCATGGTTAGTTACCACTGACAAAAATATTATCATGAATTAGGAATTGCTTTCCCAAAAGAGGACAGGTGAGTGAAAGCACCGCATAGGGAAGTGAAGGAGCGCCCCCTACTGTATTGAAGAGGGAAATGGAACGTTATGTAAAATAAATTCACAATTACTGTAGTTCCCACTTTCTATCATTCGTCAACACATACATTTCACTTATTCAAAAAAAGCTCGGAGTTTAAACCTGTTGTTTTGTCTTGGTCAGATAATTCTGCAATACAAGTAGACCACACACCTGTATGAATACATCAAAAAGTGAATAAAGGCTCTGATTTTAATATAACAACACTAGAAACAAAACTGGTCTTTCCTATCTAGCTTCCCTCACTTTTGGAGAGTCTATTTGAAACAGAGGAGGAAAGTTTAAGATTTTAAGTAATAGCCATACTCTTTGCTAAACTCCAAGTGTCCTCAGGTCTGGTTGGATGACTCATATACGAGATCTTTGGGAGAGTTGTCTCGTGGTGGAATTGTCTAGGAAGAGAAGTATTCATTCCTTCACCTTTTCTCCCCGTCTCCACACCCCCTTTTTTGTCTAGGGGGACCCCCTCTTTATTTTCTAGGACTTCTGCAAGGCAGTGCTCAGGAAAAAGTAAGTGGCCATTCCCATCCCTACGACTCTGCCAAATGTTTCCAAATCCCAGGCTTCCCTACCACCTGTAGGATTCAGGAAGGGGGAGGTAATCCAGGATCTCCCTAGTAAATAAGAATCTCCTCTGGGTAGGTCCCTGGGAAAGATGGGATTCGGTGGGCAGGTGATTCTTCCCGGCCCCCCCCTCAGGCCCCCCTCCCCCCCCCCCCCCCCCCCCCCCGTCCTCCTTACCTGTGCTTTGGTCAGGAGACAGCTGCTGAGAGCCATCCAGCCCCAGACATAGGGCAGCCCCCGGGGCTTGACCATGGCTAATAGCTAGAGATGGGCAGCACAGTGGAGAGACGGAGGGGTACAACACTTCACTATGAATCCAGGTACTGCCAACTTTGTTCACGCTCGTCAAACTTGTGGCTCCCCACAGAGAGTTCCAACCAGCCCCTAGTCCTCTTGTCACGAGGGCAGGGCAGCCGGTGCCCAAGTTTGCTCGGACTGTTGGCAGAGACGAATCTCTTCCCGGGCTTCCGGGGAGTCCCAGCTTTCTCGCGTTCTTTTGGGCCAGGTTGTCTCCAGTACAGTCAGTCGATCCTCTCTTGGTCTCTCATCTGGGAAATGGTATACTCTAGGTTTACAAACAAACAAACAAGCACAGGCTCTGCCTAGGCTGCAGTCTGGAAAAGGGAGAAGCCCGGAGAAGAAAGGAGAGGGCAAAGAAGAGGGCGGGAGGAAAGCCCCTGCGGATCGCCCTGGTGCCAGGCAGCTCCAGGGGCTCCTCAGAGCCCTTGTCCTCTACGAGTTCTCTTGGTGCTTCAGCCAGCAGGCAGGATGGAGCTAGTGAACTGAGCTGCATCCGTTTCCCGTGTTTCAGCTCTGCTTTCTGTAATATCACCCTGCCTTCTCAGCGATCACTCCAGAAAGTTCTCTGAATGACCGCACAACCTGATTAGTCACTTGAGGTAGGAGGGCAGACAGGATTAACAACTCAAAACCTCTGGCGGACTGGTACCCTGACTTTCTCTGACTGATTATAGTAGTCTCCCAAGTCCTCTGAATCCTGTGCACCTTTCCCTATGCTGTTTAAATATAGTACTTAGCCTCGATTTCATTGATGTGAATACTCCTCTCTCCGATTGGAACCTCTCCATGCTTTAGTTGAGAAGCCTCACATATTGTGGCATAAAAGTAAAGGATTCACTTTTTGGACGATCAAAGCAATTCTCTTGTAAAGAAAGCAGATTCCCTTTTCCAAGGACCATAAATGAAAGATAGTTGTAGACTTGCCAGAGACTAGCTGGTGAGTTTTAAAAAAATCCTCCCAGAGCTCATATTGCCTGCAATACTGACTTGGGTGGAAAGGACTTGGTTTTGATTATCCCCTGTACCTGAAGCTAAGGGGAAGTTCTGATCATTCCCTGTCCCCAAAGTGTTAGATTTTACCCAGCTGCCAGTAGTCAGGGAGGATATGCATTGGGTAAAATATCTGGCCTGGAGTCAGGAATAGCTATCTTCCTGAGCTCAACTCTGACCTCAGACACGAGTAGTGCTAGGTGGGTGAGTCATTTAACTCTGTTTGCTCCAGTTTCCTCATCTGTAAAATGAGCTGGAGCAGAAAATTGCAAACCACTGGAGTATATTTGCCAAGAAAACCTCAAGTTGGGTAACAAAGAGTTTGGACATGACTGAAAAACAATTGAACAATTGTCAGTTAACAACACAGTTTTTGTGATCAGATCACCTACTAATCCTGTTCGCTAGGCTGCAAAGAACACTGACAGGTTGTCAAACTGAGAATGTGTGAATAAAGAGATTTGGTTTAAAGTTTCATAGTTCATTAGGTTTTTTGACTGCTGGTCTGCTCTAGCGCTGACCTCAAGAAATGTCTTTTATTTGTGGCAGTTTAAGCATCTGCTGAACTTATATACACTGCATCTAGCCAATCAATTTTAAGCTCCTTAAAGATGTTTTTTTTCCTTTTTCTTTCTTTGTCTTTTTTTTTTAATCTGCCTGGGACCAATCAGTCTCTTCAGCATTTTTGACCTAATGCTCAGTAAGTTTTCTTTGAATTGTATTGTATTCATCTAAGTGCCTGCAAATGGTAACAGTGAGACCTTGATGCTGTCAGAAATAACATTAACCCTTTTTCCTTCAAAATACTTTTTTTGATATCCCTTTTATAAATTAAATTTGAATTTGATTAAATGGTATAAAATTTTTGTTTTAGAGTGTCTTACTACCTGGATTAAGTTCAGTAAAATTTTTTAAATATTCATTTTTTTCTATAGTAGCTAACTCAATTCTCTATATTCTCCTAACAATGAGCAGCACTGTCAATCACCTGCTCTTTTTGTAATAACTTGGCAATAACTTGGGAAATAGGTTTCTTCATATTCCACAGCAGCAAAAACTTTTATAGCCTTTCATTTCTTTATCTTGCTTCTCCTCCCACACTTGAGGACAATTATTTAATGTTTAATAGTCCTTATACTCTGGATATGCTGATATCGATTTCACTTGTCTGGTTGAACAACAGAGATGGGCAAAGGATAAAGGAGTGAATGTGAACAATTAGAGAAACATAGGAACATTTAAAAAGTAGTCAGCGATGACACAAGGTAAAGGAGATTAGGAATCCACCAGTGTCTTCTCAGCAGTGTCTCCCCAGCCACAATGTGTTTTGGAGGGAGAATAAAGCTGGCATTCTATTGGAGGGTAGAAAATGGAAATGTTCCCAAAGAAACCTGCCAGTTGCTACCATGGGTACCAGGTTGAAGATCATAAATGCCCTGATATATCAACGTTAGCCTCCACAGTTGAAAGATTGTGGGACTGGCATACCAAAAGAAGGGAGGAAAATTAGAGAATGTTGGGAATTAAGACTAGTCATGGTTGTGTTGGAGAAAAGCTTCATTGCCTATCATGTGTGATATTACCTCTTTGGAGCCTTCTCCTTTGGAGTTACTATGCTTTAAAAAAAATTCAACAAATAGTAAGTGCTGACTATGCACAAGATCTAAGTTGAAGAAATATAGGAGGGACAATTTTCAAAGAGTACAAAACAAGCAAATAGAGCCATGATCTAATTGGATAATTCATATAAAACCTTGGACGAATAAGAGAAAGGTAATAGACAGGGACAGACAGAGATAAGGGGAAAGAAATAGCTAGTTGTGAGAGCCAGAAAAGAAGTTGGAAGTTATCCCAGAGTGTTCTCTAGTCTTGGAATATGAGAGGTAGATTTAGTGCTTGGTTGATAACATCTGCTCTGGTTCTGGCATTAATTATAGCACTCTGAACTTCCTCCCCACCCAGATAAAAGCATATATTTATTGAACCAAATAATAGATATACTGGTATTAACAAACAAAACTTAAAAACAATCCTGTCTTAAAGGTTCCCCCAAATAAAATATCTCTTATATCTATGTTGAAATTATTTTAAATGTAACTATGTTGCTAATTTGTTCAGTTATATGCTGAATATTAACATAAAGTTATAATCATATGTTCACTTATAGTTACTATTATAATGAATGATATCTTATTATCAGAGTCCAAATGAGATTCTCCAAAAGCTCCCACTAATAGATAGCATTATGCTGATTTCATTGAGTCCCAAAGTGCTTCAAATCCTTCTCAGTTAAATTCATAATGAGGCAATAGAAATCATTCAAACCATCCAAAATTTGAGAGGAAAAGTCAAAAATGAAAAAATAAATTAGTCTTCCTTGAATTTTAGTTTCCTTGATTGTAAAATGTGGGGTTTTGATGAAATATTCCTTAATTTTTCTTCTAATTTTAACATTCTGTCCTTTTCTAATGCTTCTAGAAACTGAAAAAGAAAAAGGGAAATGCCATTTATTATAGTTAAATTGACATAAGAGACAAAGGAGAAGAAAGAAAAGGTGAGAAAAAATGATAAAAGAAGAAAAGAGGGAAAAGAATGAGAAGGAAAGAGCAAGGATAAAAGAACCATAGATCAGGGGAGAGGAGAGGATGTATATGTATGAAAGATATCCCAAAAGTCTTAGTATAGTTTTTAAATGTAAGTTTTATTGATATCTTCTGTTTCTTTCATCATCATCATAGTTGCCCCCAGTGTCTTTCCCTCTTGCTCTTCCATATGAAAAAGTTTAAAAAAACAACTAATTGATATATTTTAAAAGTCTGAATATGTAACATAATACCTGTGAACCTTCCACCTCCAAGAAGGGGTACGTTAGGGATATAATTGAAATCTGACTTAATCTTTACAATTTTGTTACATTTACTTTTTGATTTTTTTTTTTGGTAAAAGGTGTTTCTATTTACATAGTTGTGGTCATTGTGTATATTCTTTTCTTGACTACTTATTTCTGCATCAGTTCTTGTGGGTCTTTTTCATGTTTCTTTGTACTGATCACATCATTTTTTACATGTTTATTTTAAGGATAAATTGGGAAGATATTTATAAAGGTCTTTGCAAATCTTAAAATTCATTATATAAATGCTAGCTCTTATTATTAACCAAGCATCCAAATGTTAGTATATATTGATAATGGCTGGTGTGGATTTTAAAATTAATAATCAACAACTAAATATTATATTTTATAAAGTTTTATTAATAATAGCTAAAACAAAAGAACTGTCTGACTTCAGCCTCGTTGCAAGTCCAAGAGAGGAAGAGGGAGGAATTACAGCCACTTAAATACAATCATGCAAAATGCAGGGATGCAGGAAAAGGGAATTTTGGGAAATGCTAAGGGACTTCTCAAAGGCGCAAAATCTCCATTTATACATACCCTCCTATGACCTTATTGGGAAACCAGTTTCCCCAAAAGGATCATGGAAACATCATCAACTTAAAGATTGCAATAATTTATGGATAAAAGGAAAAGAGAACAAAACCAATGATTACTAGATGGACAAAAAACCAATTTGGGGGCAGTCCCCTTTGGCATAAGAGTATACATTCAAAACAAAAACATTTCAACCCCCCATAGTTCAATTCACATCCCAAAGTTCACTCTGGATCTTCTAGTGCAGCATGTGGTCTCTGCGGGCATCTATCTTCATGCTGCATTCTGGATTCTGGGAGGTAGCAAGTTTCTTATCCTAAAATTGCTCAAATTTAGATCAAAGTTCAAACAATAACTTATCCCCCCCCCCCAGGTGAATAATAACAAACACAGGGATCCCTCAGGTATTCATGGCTGAGTTATGAAAAAGAAAATAAAAAACATGAAAAAGTCCAAGTAAAAAAGAAAAATAACTTGTGGATGAAATACAAAATGTAAAAGTCTTGTGTCTGAAAAGTCTGAAGGCAAAACAAATCTATAACAGGTCCTTGAATCAGGGCCCAATTAAAATGATTTAAGAAATCATGCAGCACCGAAACAGTAGTCAAGATTATAGAAAGTTTGCCACACTATGAAAGACAGAAAAGGGAGTAGATTTCAGCAGCAAATGGGAGCCAGGATGGCAGCAAAAAGTAGGTACTTGATAGAATGTGGCTCAGAGGAAGTCCAGCCTCTGACATATGTCAAAACAGCTACAACCTCAAACTCCAAACAAGTTCAAGTCCTCTTGTCTTGGCTGAAAATTACATCAACCCCACTGGGATCTGGTCTCTTTGATCTTGTGTTTCATAGGCACTATACAGGTGCTCTGTGCTTCTTTAGCACTGCACAGTGGCTCTTTTGTGTATTCCCTTCTTCTGGAATGAGACAGAATCATGAAGCAAATACCATAATTCTTTAAAAGGATCAATGACATAATTTTTATAGTCTAAAGCTTTTTGGGTATGCATTAATATTAGAACAAATATATTTCAGTATTACTGCAAAATAAAAAAAAGCTAAAGAAAAATCTCAATATTGTTAACATGTGCTTCAAATAAAAAAAGAGAGGAAAAAATAAAACTCAGATACTATATTGCACATGCAAGGAAAAGCAATAATAAAAAAGTTTTAAAAATCAAAAATACATAGCTTAAAATCAGTGACATATTGTGCCAGCCATGTGTGATTACAAATGATTTTTAGAATAAAATAGTAACATAGTAGATAATGAACATTAAAAATACCAGTCTCCAAAATTCACAATAGTTCAGTTAATTACAATAGCAAACAAACCCACTATCATATCTCATATAAGTTGCTGTATGACATAAAAAAAACCTTATGAACTGATGAATATTTGTCACAATTTTTACAGAGATAGCAAATCTTTCAACCTTGGCAAATATATTTTTAAACAAAGTAAAACTTATTTGGGTCTAGAACATCATCAAGAAATCTAGATTGTTCTGGTGGAAGTAAATTAAAATGAAGAGTTTTACAGGATCTCTTTTTTTTCCAGCTTCTTGCTACATAGAAACACCTTGGTAGGAACATTTCTTTGTTTCTTTACCTTTAATATAACATTCTTTATAATAGAAATAGAAATAGAAAATATCATCCATTCAAAAACCACTAGTTATCTAAAATTATTTCTAAAGACCCCTTAGAATTACCATTTGAATTCTTAGCTCATTAGATTCTCCAAAGATTGCACACAATTTAACCAGTTTTGTTGAAATCCATCCATCATCATCTATGTGACAATTAACAAGGGCAACATGTGATCTTCAATGGATGTAGTGACAAGGGTTTTAGGCAAGATGTTCATGGGCTTATACAGTGATATTTTGTTCTTCAGCAGAGGTAAAGGTACAAATTAAAGATCAATATAGGCAAAACATAGTAACTTAAAATGATTCAGTATTACAGAAAGGTATTGACTAGATTAATACAGATAAAAAAATTTAAACCTTAAAAGCAATCAGTAAATGCAAAAATATAAACAAATGAGAAGGTGCAGGCAGTGCAGTCAAAATCCTTTTCACCAATCCCAATAGACTTGTTCACTATTACAGGAGGAGAATAAACTGAAAATAGTTAGCAAGGAACTTCCAGATCTCTTTTAAAGTTTCCTTCCCCTCCCCTCATATTTATTATCCATTTAGATTTCATTTCCAGAGGTCTGAATTTCCTCATAAAAGCACAGGGCAGAATCTCCACTCTGCATGTTGAGAACAGATAGGACTTTCAGAACTTTGTCAAAATATTTCAGGTTGGTTTGTAGCATAAGCAGCCTAGCTTGTGGCATATTCTTGAGGATAAGGAAATAAAGTGGGAATCTCCAATGAAAATAAAAAGTCCCAGGATAAGAATTAAGCATATACAAACTGCACTTTTTAGCTCTACCAACTCAAACTGTTGTTTCAGAGTTTCAAGCATGCTTTGCAACAGCATTTTTCCTAAAGGAGGCTAAATGGATTTTGTTTAAAGAGTAAATAGAAAGAAACAAAACTTTGATGAAAAACAATAGTGTATTTGCATATGAAAGAAAATATACTTCTCCTTGGTATTTTGGGTCAAGAGAAAGAAGGAAAAAATACAGGCTTATTCCCCCAAACTGAGTTTAAATCTACTGATTTGGAACTAACTGTCCTCCCTGTGAAAAACCTTTAGTAACAGTCTCCTAAACTAGGAATCCAGGATCAGCTTTAAAAAATCTGCTTGAAAATTAGAATGTGTGGGGTTCTTTTCTCCTCACTGAAAAATGGCTATGGCAGACTAGAAACACACATATGGAGTATGGAAAGGGATTGGGGCAGAAAGATTTTTATATGTCTGTGGGGGAAAAAATGGCTGGGATTGGCAGGCTCTTGTGGTGGGTCTGGTCTCAGCAAGAGGAGACTTCAAGATGGGTGGAGAGCATTGAGGAATGCTGGCCAAGCAGATGGACAGGAGAAACAGCCCGCAGCTGCAGGTGGGGCAGGAGAGCAAGCACACCCTGCCACTGGACACTCTTAGTGGGCAGAGACCAGGCAAACTTACTATATTTACTGTAAGGTTATCTGCTCAAAAATTTTTTGAGAATTCAGAGTCCCTTTGTGGTAAGCAAAATGTGGATTTTAAAATTAATAATCAATAACTAAATATTATATTTTATTAAGTCTTATTAATAATAACTAAAACAAAAGAACTGCTTGACTTCAGCCTGGTTTCAGGTCCAAGAGAGGAAGAGGGCGGAGTTACAGCCACTTAAATACAATCATGCAAAATGCGGGGATGCAGGAAAAGGAAATTTTGGGAAATTCTAAGGGACTCCTGGGGGATGAAGTCCACAGGCTCAAAATCTCCATTTATACACTGGTTTTATTTAGTCTTTCTGTAAGACTGCTAGAGTCATCCGGTCAAGATGGCAGCTTAGAGAAAGCTAAAGTTCAGATCTCCGGAAACCCTTCCCTACCAAACTCAAATTATATGCTCCTAAGGCACCAAAATTCAAAACAAACAACAGCATAGACCCCGGGAATCCTCCTCCTGGACCTGGACCTGGATCAAAAGGTATGGCCCCCCCAAAAGTCAGAACACGAGATCACTCGTACCTAAGGGGTAGGCAGAAGGAAGGTCCCAGGACCCATCCCCCCAACCTAGAGCGCTGAGTCCGAGGCAGCAGAGGGAACCTCAGAGCCTCAGGGCTGGCTATCCTGAAGGCCGCATCCTGAAAACAACGTGACCCAGTCGAGGGGGTACCCAGGCAGTAGGGAAACAGAAAGAGATGGGGGAACCTGCAGCCCCCTGGCTGGATCCTTCCATCCGAGTCTCAAGGTCCCTGCCTCAAAGCCTACTCAGTTCAACCCAGAGAAAGTTAATCTTATCATTAGCCCTCAGAGCTCCGGGAAGCTGCGGCCCCTCCCCCCTCAGAGTGCTGGCTCTCCTGGCCAGCTAAGGCACAGAAACAAACACCCCGAGGAAAGTGCCGAGCCAGGCTCAGAGCATGGAAGTAAGGCAACAGAGAAGCATCGGGAGGGAACTGAGGAGGGCAATAACACCAAAACACCAACAATTCCTGGCTTCCTCAGGAAGACAAAACAACAACTGCATAGAACGGACAATCTGCCTAGGGCTAAAACCTCTGAACACCAGACAGCAATAAGAAAAGCTAGTCCTCCTGACTCAGATAGAGATGGCAACCTCCACAGAAGCACAAAAGCCCCAAAATTCCAAGAAAAACAAGAAGAAGGGGGTGACTTTGGACACATTTTATGGAGCAAAACTACAAAATACAGAGGAGATAGAAGAGGAAACACAAGCAAATGCTCCAAAACCTTCCAAAGGATATGGAAACTCTCCACAAACCCATGAAGAATTTGAATTGGAAAGGATCAAAAAGATGGAAGCATTCTGGGAAGAAAAGTGGGAAATAATGCAAAAGAAATTCACGTATCTACAAAACCAGTTTGACCAAACTGAAAAGGAAAACCAGGCTTTAAAGGTCAGAATTAGGCAACTCGAAGACAACGAGCAGGTAAAAGAGCAAGAATCAATAAAGCAAAGCCAAAAGATCAAGAAATTAGAAGAGAACATAAAATATATCACTGACAAGGTGACAGATCTGGAAAATAGAGGGAGAAGAGATCATTTAAGAATAATTGGACTTCCAGAAAAGCCAGAAACAAACAACAATCTCGACATCGTTAATACAAGATATGATCAAAGAAAATTGCCCAGAGATTCTAGAACACGGGGGCAATACAGCCACTGACAGAGCTCACAGAACACCCTCTACACTAAATCCCCAAAAGACAACTCCCAGGCATGTAATTGCCAAATTCCAAAGCTTTCAAACAAAAAAAATATCCTACAAGAAGCCAGAAAAAGACAATTTAGATATAAAGGAATGCCAATCAGGGTCACACAAGACCTTGCAATTTCTACTCTGAATGATCGTAAGGCATGAAACATGATTTTCAGAAAGACAAGAGCTGGGTCTTCAACCAAGAATCAGCTATCCAGCAAAACTGACTATATACTTCCAAAGGAAAGTATGGGCAGTCAACAAAATAGAAGATTTCCAAGTTTTTGCAAAGAAAAGACCAGAGCTCTGTGGAAAGTTCGATATCGAAAAAAAAAGAGCATGGAATACCTGAAAAGGTAAATATGAAGGAAAGGGAAAAGGAGAAAAATGTTATCTTTTTCTTTTACCCAAACTCTCTTCTATAAAAACTACATTTCTATCAATCTATGTATACTAACATGTGGGGAAAATGTAATGTATAAATAGGGGGAAAAGAAAGATCAAATAAAATAATCTTTCTCACACAAAGATTCACATGGGAAGGGGAGGGGAAGAAAACTCCTATAAGAAGGAGAGGAAGAGAGTTTTCACTTAAACCTTACTCTCAGGGAAATCAACTCTGAGAGGGAAGAACATCCAGATCCAGTGGGATCTTGAATTCTATCTTACCCAACAAGGGAAGGGAGAAGGGAAAACCAAGGGGGGTGGGGGGGAGGGAACACAAAAAAGGGAGGGAAGAAGAGGGGGTAGGGGAAGGGAACAAAAAGGGAGGGACTAGAAAGGGAAACATATCAAGGGAGGGGACAAGGGGGACTGATTTAAAGTAAATCACTGGACTAAAAGGTAGAGCTAAAGAAGAAAGGTTAGAATTAGGGAAGGATATCAAAATGCCAGGGAGTCCACCAGTGACAGTCATAACTTTGAACGTGAATGGGATGAACTCACCCATAAAACATAGACGAATAGCAGAATGGGTTAGAATTCAAAAACCTACCATATGCTGTCTTCAAGGAACACACAGGAGTCGGGTAGACACCCACAAGGTCAGAATTAAAGGATGGAGTAAGACCTTCTGGGCCTCAACTGACAGAAAGAAGGCAGGAGTGGCAATCATGATATCTGATAAAGCCAAAGCAAAAAGAGACCTGATCAAAAGGGATAGGGAAGGTAATTATATTTTGTTAAAAGGGACTTTAGATAATGAGGAAATATCACTAATCAACATGTATGCACCAAATAATATAGCACCCAAATTTCTAATGGAGAAACTAGGAGAATTGAAGGAAGAAATAGACAGTAAAACTATATTAGTGGGAGACTTAAACCAACCATTATCAAATTTAGATAAATCAAATCAAAAAATAAATAAGAAAGAGGTAAAAGAAGTGAATGAAATCTTAGAACAATTAGAATTAATAGACATATGGAGAAAAATAAATAGGGATAAAAAGGAATACACCTTCTTCTCAGCACCACATGGCACATTCACAAAGATTGACCATACATTAGGTCACAGAAACATGGCACACAAATGCAGAAAAGTAGAAATAATAAATGTAGCCTTTTCAGATCACAAGGCAGGAAAAATAATGATCAGTAATGGTACATGGAAAACCAAATCAAAAACTAATTGGAAATTAAACAATATGATACTCCAAAATTGTTTAGTTAGAGAAGAAATCATAGAAACAATTAATAATTTCACCGAGGAAAATGACAATGGCGAGACATCCTTTTAAACCTTTTGGGATGCAGCCAAAGTGGTAATCAGAGGTAAATTCATATCCCTTAGTGCATATATTAACAAACTAGGGAGAGCAGAGATCAATCAATTGGAAATGCAAATAAAAAAACTCTAAAGCGATCAAATTAAAAACCACCAGCAGAAAACCAAACTAGAAATCCTAAAAATTAAGGGAGAAATTAATAAAATCGAAAGTCATAGAACTATTGATTTAATAAATAAGACAAGAAGCTGGTACTTTGAAAAAACAAACAAAATAGACAAAGTACTGGTTAACTAATTATAAAATGGAAAGAAGAAAAGCAAATTAACAGCATCAAAGATGAAAAGGGGGACATCACCTCCAATGAAGAGGAAATTAAGGCAATCATTAAAAATTATTTTGCCCAATTATCTGGCAATAAATATACCAACCTAGGTGATACGGATGAATATTTACAAAAATACAAACTGCCTAGACTAACAGAAGAAGAAATAGAATTCTTAAATAATCCCATATCAGAAAATGAAATCCAACAGGCCATCAAAGAAGTTCCTAAGAAAAAGTCCCCAGGGCCTGATGGATTCACCAGTGACTTCTATCAAACATTCAGAGAACAGTTAACCCCAATACTATACAAACTATTTGACATAATAAGCAAAGAGGGAGTTCTACTAAACTCCTTTTATGACACAAACATGGTACTGATTCCAAAACCAGGCAGGTCAAAAACAGAGAAAGAAAACTATAGACCAATCTCCCTAATGAATATAGATGCAAAAATCTTAAATAAGATACTAGCAAAAAGACTCCAGCAAGTGATCAGAAGGGTCATCCACCATGATCAAGTAGGATTTATACCAGGGATGCAGGGCTGGTTCAATATTAGGAAAACCATCCACATAATTGACCACATCAACAAGCAAACCAACAAGAATCACATGATCATCTCAATAGATGCAGAAAAAGCCTTTGATAAAATACAACACCCATTCCTTTTAAAAACAGTAGAAAGCATAGGAATAGAAGGGACGTTCCTAAAAATAATAAACAGTATATATCTAAAACCATCAGCTAATAGCATCTGCAATGGGAATAAACTAGATGCATTCCCAATAAGATCAGGAGTGAAACAAGGATGCCCATTATCACCTTTACTATTTGACATTGTATTAGAAACACTAGCAGTAGCAATTAGAGAAGAAAAAGAAATTGAAGGCATCAAAATAGGCAAGGAGGAGACCAAGTTATTGGTCTTTGCAGATGACATGATGGTCTACTTAAAGAATCCTAGAGATTCAACCAAAAGGCTAATTGAAATAATCAACAACTTTAGCAAAGTTGCAGGTTACAAAATAAACCCACATAAGTCATCAGCATTTCTATATATCTCCAACACAGCTCAGCAGCAAAAACTAGAAAGAGAAATCCCATTCAAAATCACCTTAGATAAAATAAAATACCTAGGAATCTATCTCCCAAGACAAACACAGGAACTATATGAACACAACTACAAAATACTCTCCACACAACTAAAACTAGACTTGAGCAATTGGAAAAAACATTAACTGCTCATGGATAGGACGAGCCAATATAATAAAAATGACCATCCTACCCAAACTTATTTATCTATTTAGTGCCATACCCATTAAACTCCCAAAATATTTCTTTACTGATTTAGAAAAAACATAACACAGTTCATTTGGAATAACAATTGATCAAGGATATCCAGGGAAATAATGAAAAAAAAACACAAATGATGGGGGCCTTGCAGTCCCAGACCTTAAACTATATTACAAAGCAGCAGTCATCAAAACAATTTGGTACTGGCTAAGAGACAGAAAGGAGGATCAGTGGAATAGACTGGGGGCAGGAGACCTCAGCAAGACAGTATATGATAAACCCAAAGATCCCAGCTTTTGGGACAAAAATCCACTATTCGATAAAAACTGCTGGGAAAATTGGAAGACAGTATGGGAGAGATTAGGAATTGATCAACACCTCACACCCTACACCAAGATAAATTCAAAATGGGTGAATGACTTAAACATAAAGAAGGAAACCATAAGTAAATTGGGTAAACACAGAATAGTATACATGTCAGACCTTTGGGAGGGGAAAGACTTTAAAAACAAGCAAGACATAGAAAGAATCACAAAATGTAAAATAAATAATTTTGACTACATCAAACTAAAAAGCTTTTGTACAAACAAAACCAATGTAACTAAAATCAGAAGGGAAGCAACAAATTGGGAAAAAAATCTTCATAAAAACCTCTGACAAAGGTTTAATTACTCATATTTATAAAGAGCTAAATCTGTTGTACAAAAATCCAAGCCATTCTCCAATTGATAAATGGGCAAGGGACATGGATAGGCAGTTTTCAGATAAAGAAATCAAAACTATTAACAAGCACATGAAGAAGTGTTCTACATCTCTTATAATCAGAGAGATGCAAATCAAAACAACTCTGAGGTATCACCTCACACCTAGCAGATTGGCTAACATGATAACAATGGAAAGTAATGAATGTTGGAGGGGATGTGGCAAAGTAGGGACATTAATTCATTGCTGGTGGAGTTGTGAACTGATCCAACCATTCTGGAGAGCAATTTGGAACTATGCCCAAAGGACGATAAAAGAATGTCTACCCTTTGATCCAGCCATAGCACTGCTGTGTCTGTACCCCAAAGAGATAATGGACAAAAAGACTTGTACAAAAATATTAATAGCTGCACTCTTTGTTGTGGCCAAAAATTGGAAAACGAGGGGATGCCCTTCAATTGGGGAATGGCTGAACAAATTATGGTATATGTTGGTGATGGAATTTTATTGTGCAAAAAGGAATAATAAAGTGGAGGAATTCCATGGAGACTGGAATGGCCTCCAGGAAGTGATACAGAGAGAGAAGAGTAGAACCAGGAGAACATTGTACACAGAGACTAATACACTGTGGTATAATCGAACGTAATGGACTTCTCCATTAGTAGGGGTGTAATTTCCATGAACAATCTGCAGGGATCTAGGAGAAAAAGCACTATTCATAAGCAGAGGACAAACTGTGGGTGTAAAAAAACACCGAGGAAAAGCAACTGCCCAACTACAGTGGTTGAGGGTACATGACAGAGGAGAGACTCTAAACGAATACTCTAATGCAAATACTAACAACATGACAATGGATTCGAATCAAGAACACATGTGATACCCAGTGGAATCACGCATCAGCTATGGGGGGTTTGGGGGGGAGGAAAAGAAAATGATCTTTGTCTTTAATGAATAATGCTTGGAAATGATCAAATAAAATATTATTTAAAAAAAAGACTGCTAGAGATACTGTATTTTTCAAAGCTCTTTATAGATATTATCACCTCAAGTCTTAAAATTTCTGGAAAGAAGGTAGAAAGAAGTTGTCATTATTTATACATAAGAAAATGGAAGAACAAGATGATGCCAATTCATCAGAAGCCAATATAATGAGAGAAGAACATATCTGAGTATTAATTGTCAGTAGGAATGGACATCTGAAACAAGTATCTGGATGCTTTCAGGATAAAATTTGAGTATTTTCCAAAGGTTATTGAAAGGGTATATAATGGGCATGAAATAGCAAAAAAATATTACAAAGAACAATCTATTAAAGGGAAATGGTATAAAGAATATCATCAAGGAAACATTAGGAAAAATATGGACTGGTCACATAATGCAGCAGGTAGGTGGTATAGTACATAAAGCACTGAGTCTAGAATCAAGAAGACCCGAGTTCAAAAGCAGCCTCAGACATCCATTAGCTCTGTGACCCTGAGCAAATCACTTCACTTTGTAAAGGTGGATAGTTTGGAAATGGGATTAGATGGTTCAGATAGGATCACTTTAAGAAGATTTAACTGATTTGGGAAGGCAGTGTCAGTAGGTTGACTGTAACCTGATAGGCTAACAGACCCAGTCCAGGCAGAGCCTGTTCTGAGGTAACAAACACAGACCACTATAGAACAGGGATGAATGTTGGATTTATTATGGCAAGGAAAGGTGAAAATGGGATTTGGATAATCCTAAACTAATAACAACTACCTAAACTCAAAAAATCTAAAAAGATCTAAAAAATCTAAAAAGATCTAGAACATCTAAAAATCTTCCCAGATTTTGAGCTAACCTAATTCTTACCTATCTGTCTAAAGACCCCAATCCCTCATATAGAAAAACCTACACTAAACCTAATCCCCCATCCCCTTTTTATGGTAATAGAGGTGGTGAGTTTTGGCAGCTTGGCAGGACAGGGCCCAAGGAGAGGTCCTGGATCCAGAAGGACCCCAGATCTTATGTTACAGACAGATGTCCAAAATGGTACAGGAAGCTCTGTAGATGACAACAAAACAGCAGGTAAGTAGGTCGTATGGGAAAGACAAGGGAGAAACAGCTACCAAGGGAAAGCAGCCAGTCCCTCCAGGTCAAAACCAGAGAAGGACCCAGCTCCAACATCAGTTAACTGTTTCACACTGCTCCCACACACACATCCTAGAATATTTTCCCTGCATCTACATCTCCCTGCAGACCCACACCATATGCTCAAATTCTCTCTTCCTTACAACTACTTAAAGGGCAAAATTAATTTATACTTGGGGATAAATGATTTGATGTATACTGTGAAGATTGGATTTAGCTATCTTCTGATGTGACAATGAAGATACTTAAGCTCTTTCTTTACTGTGAAGATAAAATTGTAATCTCCTAATTGTAACAATGAAGGTACTTAGTTCTTCCTTTAGAGTGAAGCTATAATTGTAAGCTACAATCTATTTTTTAGATTTTAACTACAAAAAGGTGTTAAGTAACTACAAAAGGTGAATTAACCACAAAAAGGTGTTAAGTAACTACAAAAGGTGAACTTAACAAAAGAGGATATAAGTAACCCAAAAATATAAAAATCTAACCAAAAGAAGTTAAGAACTAAAGAATGGACAATCCTGGAGAAAATCTAAACAAAGAAAGTGAGAACTAAAGAATAGGCAGTCCTGGAGAAAAGCTTCTGCTGTAATTGGTAGACATGAAAATTTAGAGGAGGTGACACAAGAGAAAAAGGTCTGTAAGTAGAGGGGAAAAAGACTGAAGGGGACAGTCAGTCACCGGGGCTTGGAGTGAAGGATCAGTCACTTGGAGCTGAAGAGACGACAGACATTCGGAGAGTTGGAGATTCGTTCACACATTAGGCCACTGACTCAGAGAAGTGACCAGAATATAGACACCCAGACTTCTTTTAGACTGTTACCGTTGAGCTGACTTAGTGACCTCACCTTTCTGGAGGCCTGAGGCTCCAGGAAAGGTCCAACTCCTTGAAACTCTCTTCCCCTGCCTGGGGCTTAGAATTTCTAACTGGTATCAGAAGAAGCCAGAGTTTTCTCTCTCTCTTTCATTCTTTAATATCTTCCTTCTATTGTAAATATTGTAAATAAACTGCCAAAAATTCCATTTGTAATTCATTTTGGGATTTAGGAATTAAATCCCTGGTGACCACTTAATTAATATAATTCAGAGTCCAACCACAATTTAAATTTAACAATACCCTTTCCTGGGGTATTTTATAAAATGTTGGAGTTAGAAGGTATTTTCATGGTCATCCACCAACAGTGGCACCTATCTCTCAGAGGTATTATAAGAAAAAAATGAAATAATACATACTTGTAAATGCCTTTTCAAACCTTAAAGGGTTTGAAAAAAATTAAGCAATTATTATTAAAAGGTTGCCCCTTTCCTTGGAAGTAGAAGTGAAAGCAGAGGATGAATGACACTCAAGTAGGCTGCAGAAAGAATTTCTCTGTTGGATAAGGTTCCAAGATTCAAAACAGAGGATATTCTCAAAAAAATAATTTGTGGATGAGGTTAGCTATAAAACATGGAGTTTTCCCTACAGTTGAATCATTTGGACTGTCAACTAGAGGACTAGAGGCTCAGGAATAGGCAAACAAGGCCCAAGGGCCAAATCCTGCCCTTTTTTTGTGATAGGGCCTCAGGGCCAAAAAAAATGGCATTTACATTTTTAAATTGTTGTATTTACATAAACAACCATTTTGCTTTGTAGTCAAAACATTTAGAGAACACAAATTCTCAAGAGGGGAAAGCACTAGTCAGAAGAGTATCAACAGTAAACAATAGAACCTCAAAAAGTTTGCCCTATAGCTTTTAGGTTTATTCCACATTATGACATTTTCTTTATCAATTAAAAAAAAAAAACCTAGACAAACAACAAAATAATAAATTAATTTCTGATGTGCAGTTTGCTGATTTCCAAGGTATAAATGTTCACACTAAAAAATTCACAGTCATTGGAACTGGGTTGAGGTAATTCCAACAGGAGCTTGGAGGTGGGAGTAGTATAGAGAAATTTATAGGGAGATTCTAAGAGATGGTTTAAGAGAATGGAAGAGAAAGAAAGCACTGCTCTCTGCCCGAGGAAGCCAAACTTAGCATATTTCACAATTTTCTATACAACTATCTTTAAAAGAAGAAAGTCCTGTGGTTATAGGTAGGTGGCTCAGTGGACTGAGGGTCACGCTGAAAGATGAGAGGTCTTGGGTCCAAATCCAACTCCAAATGCTTGCCAGTTTTGTGACTTTGGGCAAGTCACTTAACCCCTATTGTCTAGCTCTTACTGTTCTTCTGCCTTGAAACACAATATTGACTCTAAGATGGAAGGTAGTCATTTTTTTTAAAGAAGAGAGCCCCAAATTTATGGTTTCTTTCCATTAATCCTAAATGAACTTTTGAGATGCTGATCTTTTCTTATAATTACTTTCTGTTAAGCTATGAAATAAATGTTCAAGTATTTTACAATGAGTTTTGGTTATTAAGTCATAAATCTCACCTTGTTAAAGCAAAATCATGCCTTTTATGCACTTTATATTTTTTAAAGTAGAACACTACTTCAAGAACTAGTAAATGAATTAGTGTTGGTATTCACTCCTCTGAGCTCTCTATATTAAAAAAATAAACATATTAGCACCTGATAGCCAACAAAATTAAAGCATGTGGTCTAAGCTTTCCTGTATATTTTGGGTAGAGCAGAAATTTTATTTTTGTCAAAGAAGGGCCAACCTTTTGAAAAACTGAAAGGGGCAACGCTTTGACATCCCTGGTTTTTTAATACCTTCTACCTCTTTGTTCACCTTATAAATGTCTTTGCCTAAAACAAAAAAACAAACCTATATTCCCCACTTTTTTTTTTAGCCTGCTTTGTCCTAAGAATTTTTGGTTCAAGAATATATTCCCCCAATTCCATTAGACATCAAAATCATGTTCATAGTAGATATGGTTCTAGCTGCAACTGAGGTAATTGAACTCTCTCTCTGGACTTTAGGACTGACATTGCATTATAAGTAAAGGAGCCATTTAGAAAACTTTTTTTTTACTTGGAATTTTTAAAAATTGGGGTCAATATACTATGAATGGGGTCACTTACTGACATCTTGTGCTTTCAAAAGAGACCCTATTCTAGTCAATTTAATACATACTTATTAAGCACCTATTATGGACATAGGTATTGAACTGTACTATATGTTGAAGGCAGGAAGAAACAAATTGTATTGTCCTTGCCCTTAGGAAGCTTGCATTGGGTCAGGCATCTTGTATATAAATTAGTAAATACCATGCAATTTGAAGATGGAGAAAACAGTAGTGATTTGTAGTGGGAGATGAGGGAGAAAAAATATACATTCCTTCTATATCACAGGGGTTGGTGCATGATCTGGAAAATCCATGTAAAATTTTTTGGTCTTCCCTTCTTACCAGAAAAGAAGTCTATTATTTTCTTTTGTTATTCACAGCACTCTATTGTAAATTTTGGGTTAATTAAGCATTTCTGAGTCTCTGAACTTTTTCTGCATCACCTGCTGGCCTTCATGTGTCACCCTTGGCTATTGCAAAACTTTCCCAATATTCCCATTTGATTTCTTTTGCTAACCTGTGATATATAGAACCGGTTATAGGGAAAGTTGCAATATGGAAGGGATAACTGTATACATATCTTCCAGTGACTGGTTATTCTTGTATTCATCGAACAGGTATATCATGAGCATCTACACTGTGAAAGTTACTGTTGTTTATCCTTAGTTTTTGAAGAGGACCAATGATGTCATGGGATTTAAGTGAGGCAGAGTTGCATGAAATCGTCAGCCTCACTCTCTCTTCCAGAGTCAAAATCCATTGTCAGGACAAAAGTCAGTGGTGATTGGCTAGGATAAGGAAGATGACCTTGGTGTCTTCAATATCTGACCAAGCTCTGAAGCACTCCCCAGGGCCTTTGTGGCCACTGGAACAAATTGTTCTCATCCATTCTGCAGGAATGGAAGTGGGTGGGTAGGAATCTTCACATCTGTTTGGGTCAGACAGATGCTATTCCTCCCTCAACACCCCATCTATGTCCTGCAAATTACTAGGCAAAAAGAAGATGAGGGCCATTAGAGAATTTCTGGCTCCGTTTTATTACCATCATTTACTTATGATAGCTAGGCTGTGCAAAATCAAGCTGAAATTTTAAATTTAACTCCAGTGTTATTGTTTGGTTTGCAAATTTCAGCTATATCCCTAGTGTTCACTGCCGACTTTCTCTGTATGTATTATAGAGGTTTTGGCAAGCTGTTCTTTGATGTATAAATCCTGACCTTATCTTTCTTTCCTATGCAAAGTTCCATTGTGCTGGTCCTGCCTAGGTAACTAAAACCTATGTAAGGTTGCTGAAACTGTTGCTCAGGGCTCACTGATTTGTTTATACAGTGAATTTATGCTCTGAGAATAAAATAAACAGTTTTTCCTTATCTCTGTATGTTTGACAGTTATGACTTGGCAGCAGTTATCTATCAACAAATCCTTGGATAATTCCATGCATGATAGGATAGAATTCTTGTCCTCACAGAGCTTTCAGATAAGAGTATAACAACAATAAATAAATATATGTGATATTTAAATGTTTGCATTTAATATATATCTCATTTGATCTTCACAACGACCCTTTGAAGTAGGTGCCATTATTGTTTCTGTTTCATAGATAAGGAAAATGAGGGTCAGTGTGATCCAGGATCAATTTACTAATAAGTATATGTAGAAGTATTTGAAATCAGTTCTTCTTGACTTCATGTCCAATGCTCTTTCCACTTCGTCAAGTTGCTACTCAAGGATATGAACACTATATTACATGAATAAGAGGAAAAATGCGATAAATAAAGAAGTACAAAAATGACTTGAGGGCAGGGGAATCTCTTCAAAATGGGAGAGTGCAGATCAGTCTAAGGTTTTATGAAAGTGGTGGAATTTGAGTTGGAAGTCTATGGATGGGTAAGAAATTGACATATAGATATGAGGGATAAGATATTCTAGCCGGAGGGATTAGCATTGAATTGACTAATTTGACTATAGTTTCTGACTCGTGTAGAAAGACATAGATTGATAAATGGTTTCTGTCAGGTCATTGCTGACTTGAATGACAGAGGAAGGAGTTTGGACTTGATTCAGAGTCATTGAAGATTTTGATACTAGAGAATGGCATGATTAGAACTGTACTTCAGGAGAAATAATGTGACTTCAAAGTGAAGGATAAATTGGAGAGGGAGAGATTTGGTAGTATTTAGGAGCCTATGCTAGAGAAGAGATAAAATGTCATAAGAGAAGAAAGTGGATGATATCCAGGCCAATGAGAAAGAATACCCTTCACTTTTGGAAATGAACATATAAGTCAAATCAACAGAGCTTTTTCATTGAAAAGGTAGGAAAAAGGACAAAATAACCAGAGTATCTGCAATTCTGACAGAATTGAACAAAATCCAAGACAAGAATCTACTAGTAGTAAAATCCATTGAATGGCAAAACTCAGCCAAACATAGCAGCATAGGCACCAAGCAAGGTGGAATAGCAATCCTAATATAATGAGGCAAATTTTATCAGAGTTATCACTAAAACTTGAAGCCATGAAACCTATGACTAGAATATAACTCTGGATGAGGGTATCTTATTGAAAAGAAATAAGATATTTAAAGGGCAGAGGAAGGTAACATGATTTAGCATAAGGGACAGGATCTGAAATCCCAGAAATGAGAGTCAATGCCAACAAAATCCCTCCCATTGACAGATAGCTAAACATGAAATGATGATGAGATTTTGCCAGTGGAAATAATCCTAAAGAAAAGACATTTCCATCTGCTTTAAGGGGGTCATTGGACCTTTTCATCTCACTTGCAGCTGACATGTGATCTCCATGTGATTTTTCACTTCCCATTAGAATATCTTATTCTAGATAAATGTTTCATTCATTTTTTTCCCATTGGTAATGAGGAGCTGCTGAAGAGGATGGGGAATTCTCTCTATTGATGTATATAAGCATCTTCTTCACAATACATCATCCTAGAGAGTTAAAGTAACTTGCCCAGTGCCATGCAGTCAGAATATCTGTCACAGGCAGGACTTACCTCTTTATTCCCATAAGTTCAGTTATCTATCCTATCTGTACAGAAGATCCATGCATTTATAACGCTGAATAAATACAAAGCATTTATTAAACACTTACTATGGGCCAAACAGTGGCTACAAATACAAATGCAAAAAATAGTCTCCTTCAAGGATTTTACATTTTGATTTGGAATACACCACAAACAGGGCAGTGGTGGTAAGAGAAGGACATGCCATAAAGGGATACTGAGTGAACTATGGGGGAATAGTTTGATAAAAAAAAAAAAAAAACCTTTCCAGGAAAGATGATAGGATTTATTTGATCATGTCTCTAGAACTGGAGGCAACCACATGGTGGTAAGGCAGGTTGGTGAGGTTATCATGAAGCTATCTTGGTAGGGGAGGAGGGTAGTAAATGTCTAACTAATTGACTCAGTGAATAGAGAACTAAGCCTGCATATGGGAGGTCCTGAGTTCAACACTGACCTTACACACTTCCTAGCTCTGTGACCCTTGCAAGTCATTTGACTCCCATTGCCTATCCCTTATTGTACTTCTGCCTTGGAGCCAATACTTCGTATTGATTCTAGGATAGAAGTTAAGGGTTAGGAAAAAAAAAAGAAGGTACCTAAGGGATGTGAGTTGAAGTGAAGTATGAATAGATCCTGCCTGAAGTAAGGGACTTGGTAGGAGCATTCCCAAATGAGGACACCAAGACTGAAAAACATAAATTCTGAAAATGAAAGGGTTAATTAAGGCCTCTAAGTCAGGGGTCCCCAAACTCTTTAGACAGGGAGCCAGTTCACTGTATGAGGGCCGGACTATTAAAAATCTACTTTATTGTTTTGGAAGGGAAAGAAATAAGGGCTTGGGGATTTACTTATGCTTATTCTTATTTTTAAAAACAAACTAATTATGCTAACTAGATTGCTAAACTAAAACTTAACCAAGTTCCTGTTAAAAGACAAAAGAGTGGTTGTTAAAAACTGTGACCGCGAAAATATGAGTTCAAGACTTTGAATTGCCAAAACTGTAAAAGATAATTTTTAGTGTCTTGATTTTATATTAAAAAATAAAGTGGTCGCCATGGGAAAATTCCCATATATGAAATACCCAAGTCAGCTGGGTTTTTATGGAGATTTTAATTAATACAAATAAGAAATTAATGAAAGGGAGAGAGAGAGTAAGAGGAAATAATGAGAAAAGGGCTAGGCCAGCCTAGGCTTAAACCTTACGAGAGAGATCAGTCAGTCTTTTATCAACTCACCACAACATTCTTCCAAGCAAAACTCTAGTGTTCAGAGAGACCCTCCAGTATAGCTCAGGAAGCTGAACTAAATTCAGCCACCGAGAGAGAGCCCAGCCTCCAATTCAGCTCCATAGCTGAATTTGTTCAGAGGCCTTCTGACCTCCTTTTAAAGAGAATTTTCTCCTATGTCACCTCCCCTAAGTTTTCACATCTACCAATCACAGCAGACGTTTTCACAGCACTGACCATTCTTAATTCACACCTGAGTAGACTAAACTTTTGAGTAATTCACACCTGAGTAAACTAAAACTTCACAGCTCTTTTGTTAAGCTTGTCCCTGGCAAGTTTGCAAGTTGCCTGACCTTTTAGTGATTAATTTGACCTTCATAGATACTTAGCACCCTTTTGTATTAGATCTAAAAATAGACCTAGCTTAAGGGCTTTTAGCTTTACTTTAAGTATGGGGTAAGTGCTTTTCATTGTTCAGTAAGGAATTTACAACTTTATCTTCCCCTAAAATATGCTAAAGTATGGGTGGAGTAATATTAGAGTTCTCACATTCCTGATCAAGTACCTTCATTCTTTAAAATGGGGAATGGTCTTAACCAAGTGTTCTAAGGTAGAGTCTGAGAATTTTTAACATTCACAAGTCTGAGAAATTTTAAGATTCACATTTCCAAATCTTACTCAGCAGGGGTCCAAAAACCAGTTAGAACCAGGATCTGTTGTTAGATGTCCAAGCAAGTCCTGATGTCCAAGTGAGACTGAATGCTGACAACAGGCTTGATAGAGGAATCCTTCCTCAGTTCAACACAGGAAAACCCTCTTAATACCTTCGTCTTGACTTCCTCAGGAGACCAGAAGAAAAGTTCATTGGGGCAAGATGGCGTCTTCCCAGATCCTCCCCTCAGGCTCCCATGTGACCCTTGGTCTCATGTCACTGTCAGTCATACCTAGGTTTGCACTTTTCAGTTTTTGCACAGTTTTGCAAATTGCAAACCTTTCCATCCTTTATCACAATTCCCCCCTATTGCACAAATCAAAAATCATGTTGAAAACACAATTTTTGAATTTGTGCACAATCTAAAATACTTACCAGTTACCTAAACTAAGAAATCTACCTAAAAATAATAAACAACCTACACTCAACTATCTTACTCTAACCTACACTAACCTATTCTAAGGAACTGTAACAAGGGAAAAAGGAAAAGGAAAACAAAGTAAATAATGAACAAGTACAAAAGTCAAACAGAAGCCAAATCAGAACAGCAAATAACATCAAACAGATGAACATTACTTCCATGCAAATATCAAACTTAAAATACTCTTATCAGCTAAAACAGAACAATGTACTAGTATTGCAATACATTGACATTAAACTTACCGAAAAATTTTTTTAAATCACAATAAACCCAACATTGCATAAGTTTTACAATGAAAATTAAACCAAACAATAAACTCATTTATGCAAATACGTGTAACAGTGAGCTATGTACAAAATTTATATATATACACAAAGTACATACATACAGTATATACATGTATGCTATACATATACACATATATTTACACATAGTTTACATATCTACATACACTATAATACAATTAATTTACAATCCTATTATATAGCCTATTTACATATATTTACATATTTATGACAATTTTGTTTTATATGTGATGTCATATGTTGTTTGTGTTGTGTAATGTATTATGCAGTGCAAGTCAGTATCTAATTTTCTTACCTTATCTTACTTAATTTTACCTAACTTCAAAATACTTCTCCTAACTAAATTTCTATACCTAAACTAAATCTAAATATGTAACTACATTTTGTTAGTAAATATCATATCTATAGTTAATCATAACACTGTTAGTACCCTAACTATACATGTTTCACTAATTTAAGTAGTGATTCAATGTAACCTAACCATGTTTATGTTTTGTGTTTATGTTTGATTATGTAGTTACTTTTGTTGTCATGTTGTTTTGCTATTTAAATGTCAGTGTTACTGTTATATAAGAGTTATGTTACTGTTGTATGCAACATACTCACCCCTACTTCCTTCCTCTTGAATATCCTTCTGCAATTCCATAGTAGGAAATACATTTGTGTTTGTATGTGAATAAATGCTATGTTATTATATACTATAATACATTACCCAAAGTATAAAATCTTTAGTCCATTTATCCTGTAATCCTCTTCATTGCAAATTTCACAAAGTCTTTTAAATTTTTAAGTTCTCAGTCTTTCATCAATGTCCATTAATTCCTGAATTCTCCTCTTCATCTGCATTGTCCTCTTCTATCCTCTTCTGCAGGAATGGTCCTTTCCTTACTGATCTTTCTGACTGCAGACTCAATTTGACTGATGATTCTATCTTTCTGCAATCTCTTCATTTCCTTCTTCAATGATTTGTACATTTTCATTATTTATACCATATGCTAATTTTATATGTGAACAATGATACCAAGAATCTCTACCCAAAACTTTCACTGAAGACAAACCAACACAATAGTGTAAGGACCTAACCAACTTTCCTGTGTTGCTGATGTTTTAGCAAAATTTTTTACATATACCATATCTCCTGGTTCATAATTATGAAGAGAATAATCCAAAGGACCAGTTTGAATGAATACTCCCATTTCATGTAATTCTTTTAGTCTGTTCTAAAGCACTTAAGTAAGAAGCAAGTTGACAATCTCCTCCTAAGAGGCATGTATAGACTGCCTTACAAGTTTTTGCTTGTAGTGGAGCATCTCCAAAGAGCATTTCATAGGATGATATATGTAAATCTGCTCTTGGTCTCGTATGTAAGTAAAGGGAAAGCTATGGGAAGAATCTCTGGCCATTTGAGATGAGTTTCAGCATAGAGCTTCCCTACCATCATCTTTATTTCCTTATTTACACACTCAACTTGGCCTGAATTTTGGGGATGATACGGCATATGATATTTTGGTGTTATTCCTAGATTTTCATAGATTCTTTTCAGGATGTCTTGAGTGAAATTATCTATCAACAATTACCAAGCAAAACTTGCATCTTCCAGCTTTGGCATACTGATGTAATCAATCTGCAGACTCTCATATGGACAATATGCTAAAGGTCTACCACCTAAACCTTTCTGTCTGAATGCTCCTTGATTGAATTTTTGAAAAACAGCATCATGAGCAGATCTCATTTGCTACAGTACTTATTCCAGGAGCAACCCATTGACTCTTTACTGTGTCAATTACAGCTTGACTACCAAAATGACCTTTTGTGTGAATGGCTTGTCACAAATAGGTATACAAGTCTTTTGGTAACAGCGGCTTTCCTGTATTTGTTAAGCATATACCATGTTCTTTTCTTGCTCCAAACTTCTCTTTCCATTTTTGTATTTCTGAGTCTATATAACCTTTTTCTAGATCATCAGATTCTATAGTTGATAAGTTCATAATATACACTGGAGCATTTCTGGCCGCAAATTTTGCCATTATGTCAGCTCTATGATTTCTTTTAGAAACAGAATATCTTCTATTAGTGTGACTATTGCAAACCTTTCCATGCTTTATCACACAATCCAGGATGATATCGTGGAATTATTTCTTTTATAGTTATAATGGAATTGCTCAAGTAATAGTGACAATGAAATAGTATATTGGGAAGTATCACTTGGTGCCTCACACCTAAAGTAAAAGTGTCCTAACAATTTAAGAATGTATGTAACACGGGGGGGTGGGGGGCAGCTGGGTGAATCAAGAGTCAGGATTCTTTTTCATTTAAAACTCTTTCTTTCTGACTTAGTATCATTTCTAAGACAGAAGAGTGGCCAAGGCTAGGCAATGGGATTAAGTGATTTGCCCAGGGTCTTATAGCTAGGAAGTGTGAGGCCAAATTTGAACTCACATCATCCAAACTCCAGACTTGGTGATTTATCTACTCTGCTACTTAACTGTCCCAGGAATGTTTTCAGAAATAATTCTTTTCCAGGAATTTACTCGAGTAAATGGTGTTAGCTGTACCTTTCAACTCAATGTTTCTGTAATTCTTTGACTTTGAAGTTTTAGTGAATTGAACATTAAAAATGCACCAATCTAATAAGGGAATGGTGCAATGGAACAGAGCATTAGATTTTTATTTCAAACCTGAGTTCAAATCCTGCTGTTGCTATTTACTGTGGGAACTTGGGGAAGTCACTTAACCTCTGCTGGCCTGAATTTCTTCATCTGTAAAATTTTCTGTTTGAACTAGATGATCTCTAAAGTCTCTTCCAACTCTCTGTCTAGGGCATAGATTTCCCAAGTTCTCTCACAGCTTGAATATTCTGCAATGCTATGATTGAATATAGGACTAGCTTTTCAGACCTTGAAAACTGACCAGTAGTGATGGTGTTTACAGCCATGAAAAGTTAAGAAGAGCTTTGGAAGGTAAAGTAATACAAGTTTAATTTTCAACATGATAATTTTCAAATGTCATTAGAATATACAAAAAGAGATGTAGGTAGCTTTACACAGATAGGGAGTGGGTAAAGGGCAAGGGATAAAAGTAGCCAATCGTAACCATTTTAATACACATAATATTTGAATGACACTCACTGCCTGCAGGAGAAATGATAAATTTATGATGCAGATACTTTTTTGGGCATACACAATGTGGAAATTTGTTTTGTCAAAATATGAATGTTTATGATGAAGCTTTTAATTTCTTTTTTTTTCCTCTTTGAGGAGGGAATAGGAGAGACTTTATAAATTTATGTAAAATTAATAAATATATTTAAAATAATATAAACTAAGGAGTTAAAATTCTTATAGTATTTGAAATGTGAAATTAGATGAATTCCATAATAAGGAGAATGAATGTAGAGTAAGAATACAAATGTTTCCTGGCAGGTTAGGTATATAGATAGATCATAAATTAGAACATGGCAGCTAGGAAACACAATGGATAAGAGTACTGGTTTCAGGAAGACTCCTCTTTCTGAGTTCAAATATGGCCTCAAACACTTACTACTTGTGTGACCCTGGGCAAGTCACTTAACCTTGTTTGCCCCCATTTTTTCATCTGTAAAATGAGCTGGAGAAGCAAATATTTTTGCCAAGAAAACCCCAAATGATATCACAAAGTATTGGACACTACTGAAAATGACTGAGGAATGAAAATTATTTATTTACTCTGCAAGCTATCTTTAGAACTAATGTCAGCTGCCAGTGAATGAGGAAGAAGGGAATAAAAGGCTGGACTTTGGATTTGCTACAAGACAGTCAAGAGCTGACTACAACAAATGCTTATTTGTTAAAGTTAGGGGGCACATGGATGACTCCAAATACTAAGACAGGTTCACCCACTCTCCCAATCAAATCGAGAATATATCTCTGCAATAAGCTCAAATGCCCTGTTTTGGACACTGTTTATTGGCCTCTGACCTCCCTTATGTCCTCCTGCTTGCATTTTAGAGTCTCACGATCTTCCAGGTACTCAATTTGTCTGCCTCCTCGAGCCCTTGCCAATGTGTTATTTTGTGATAACTAATTTTTTTTTATTAAATGCCCCAATACTTCCTTCTTGTCACATAGTAATAAGACTTTATTATTTCTTTTTTTCAAATTGCATATCATCCCATGTTGGTAAGGCCATCTCTTTAGTAATACAGCATTTTCCAATGAAGTTCTCATATAACCTCTGCCTTGGCATTCTGTATGTGTGAATATACATACGAAAATGGAATAAAGCAAGACAGCAAACTCTAAGAAATAAGAAGGGGAAGGGGAAGGGGAAGGGGAAGAGTACCTACTATGTGCCAGGCACTGTGCTAAATACTTTTGCAAATATTATTTTGTTTTATCCTTACAGCAACTCTCTAACTTAGATACTGTTATTATCTGTTTTTTATGCCTGAGGAAACTCAGGCAAACAGAGTTTAAGTGGCTTGCCCAGGGTCATACAACTAGTAAATGTCTGAGGTCAAACTGGAAATCAGATCTTCCTGACACCAGGCCCACTGTTTTATCCAGTGCAGCACCAGCTATCTCTGGTTTCTAGTTACTATGTGGTTTCTAATTGGGACTTATGCTTAAGACTTTGCATGTTTGATTTAATTCTTCCCTTCCCCTACCGATTATGAATTTATTTACTGTATTTCATTGACCGTATAAAATTATCTGGTAACTGTAATAGCAACAAAAATCTAAATAAACAAAACTTTAAAATGAAATCATCTATACAACAAAATTTTAATTATTTACAATTTACCTTTTGTACTATATATTAGGTTTAAGAAAATAAGAACTAACATGTTCTACTTCCTTCTATGGTCCCTCTCCTGATCTCATTTTCTTCTGAGCTTTGTTGCCATCATTTTTTAATAATATGATTACAGACAATGTGTATGTTATTTTTTAACTTTATATCACTTCATATAACTTTTTCCATAATTTGCTGGGATTATTCATGCTTCTCATTTGTATTTTTTCTTACTAGAATTGAAATATATTTAGCTTTATGAGTCAACAAGTCTATCACTAATTATTTATGAATCACCTACTATTGAGCTAAGTATTGGGGAGTCAAAGAGCACAAGTCAGTCCTTCATCTCAAGCAGCTCACAGTTTTGGAGAGACAAAATGAAACAACTATGTACAAACAAACAAGATACATATAATGATGTTAGAGCTAATCACCAGAGGGAAGGAGCTAGCATTAGTGGGAACTTCCAGTAAGAAACTTTACCAATATTACTAGGTACTCTTCTTCAATATATAGTTGTAGAGATTTATTTGACGTACTGAGGTTTAGTTACTTACCCAGGGCCACTCAGGAAGTATGTATTAGAATTGAATTCAGGTCTTCCTGAGATAGATCTATCTTTTATCATGACATACTTCCTTTATTTTTTTAAATGGCACAATAGTATTTTTTACATTAAAGTGATGTCATTTTTCTCCCATTATTCAACTGTGGTATATAGGGTTTGTTTTCAGGCTATTTTCCTCCTTGAAATAAAATTCCTCTGAATTTTTGTGTGCCTATAGGCAGATTTTTTCTTTTTGTCTCCTGTTTTAATGATATACATAAAGCATGATCCTTTTAATAAGGTCAAAGGTATGATTAATGTTGTAATTCTCAATTGAATTCTCTACATGAAAATATAATTTTGCATATTAGAAAAAAGATATAAGCTATTCATTTAATTACAATAGAAGCTGCTATAGGTTAAAGACTGTTGCCCTTTCCTTTGCATCTCTCAGATCTTAATGCCTCACACATAATAAACATAAGAAATATTTCTGTTTTGAACTGAACCAGTTAAATATTTGTGTAGACTTTAAATCTTTCTGAAAATCTCATTTGATCAGCTAAGTATAAAAAACCAGAACCACACAAGTTGAGTTCCTATATTTTAATTTTAATGTGTTCTTTGACAAATGAAGGATATACTTTTAACAATATTTATTTGTTGACCCCATTCAAAAAGTGTTTTTGTAACATAAACATTTTAACTAAAAAATACCCCCTTTTTATCTTTCAATTAGAATGAAACAAATTCCACTCCTTTTTCATATCTCTTCACTGCTCCTCATTGGTTATAAAACTCAAGAAAATATCATGACTCAACAACAAAAAACCATCAACCATATCTCTTTGGCACGTTAAACTTTTAGTGATTTGGAGAGACTCCAATTTCTGTGAACTTGTCTCACAATTAGTGACACCAAGCTGGGAATAACTTAGATTATGGTCCTTAGATCAGACTGGCTGAGCTGAATTTAGAGCATCATGGAAAAATTGAAAAATGGATCACAGGTTTAGAAATTTAGAACTAAAAGGGACTTTTGAGATTATTTAGGCTACTTCCCTAATTTTACAGGTAATGAAATTAAGTCTTGGAGAGTCCAGGTGATTTGCTCAAGGCACACCTTCTCAAATCAGAAGATCTGGGAATGATTCCCATCTCTTTTACTCACTACCTACATGACTATTGGGTAAAATATATCTCGCTTGTTTCATCCTTTTTAAAGCATAGATTGAGATACTTTCATTACCTATCTAATAAAATTGGAATCAAATGAGTGCTATTTAAATTTTAAACTCTTATTGCTTACTCTATCTTATTGTAGTTATGTCATGTATTGAGGAAGATAAATTAAACCAAGACATGTATGTGAATGTAGGCAAACTATCTAGCATACTGTAGGTACCATATAGGGTCTAGCTGTTATTATTGTAAACTATTATATCTGCTTGTCCTATATGGTTATGATTATGAAATGACAATTCCTTTATTTTCAAAAAGGACTAGATGAGGCTGAGTGCTAATGTGGAAATATCTAGCTCTGGATTCATAGAGATTGCATTCAAATATTGCCTCTAATGTTTTGTCATCTTGGACTAGTCATTTAAACTCCTGGGTATTGTTTCCTCATTTGAAAGCAATGGCAGCAGCTTGAATTTGTGTAGAGATTGAAGGTACCTCACAATTTTAAAAATCTCATTTTACATGCCATGAGAAAAAATGAGCAAGTTAATTAAAAAAAAACTTGTAAAGAAATACATGAGATAATGAAGAGTGGAATGAGTAGAACCAAGAAAACACTGTATATAGCTACACATTTAATATTTGAAGAATAACTTGTTCATCTCCAGACAATGAACTGAAAAATGGAAACATGAAATACATTCTATATAAATATATATGTAATACATTATATATATGTATATATAATCTATGTGCCAGATTATGCCTTCTATGGTACATGGATGGGAGGGGAAGAAAGGGCTGAGATACTAGGAATTAGATTTATTAATAAAATAAAAAATGAAATAAAATCTAATTTTATGCTCACAAGAATGCTGAGAAGTAGGTACTTTTATTATCCTCATTTTCCAGATAAGGAAACTTAGGCAAACTCGGATTAAGTAATATGCTCAGCGTTATACAACCAAGTGTTTGAGGACATAGTTGAACTTGGTTTTTCCTGACTTTGGGTCCAATACTGCATCCACTATGCTACCCACCTGCCTAATAAAAAAAAAGAATATTTTAGTTTTGGTTTCTTACAAAATGTATGGACTAGATTATATCTGAGATTCTATTTTGATCTATGATCCTATGAAATATAACTAGAGTCATTTTTTCCTGGGGTGTTTATCAAAAATAATTCTTTAATGTATTAGAGGAGGAAAAATTCTATGCACATGAAAATATCATTTCATCAATGAGTAATTTTAAGATTTTTAAAAATATTATTTAAAATGTATATTTTTGAGGGACAGCTAGGTAGCTCAGTAGACAGAAAGCCAGGCTTAGATATAGGCGGTATTGGGTTCAAATGAGAACTCAGACACTTCCTAGCTGTGTGCCTGTAGGCAAGTCAATCATTGCCTAGCCCTTGGCACATTTTTGCCTTGGCACTAATACTTCGTATATAAGGCAGAAGATCAAAATGGGATTTCAGATACCATTTAGTCCATATGTTTTGAAAGAGACTAGAACTAGAATTTTTTAGCTTTTTTATCTTAAAAGATATTTTATTTTCCCAATTACATGTAATGACATTTTTCTGCATCTGTTTTCTGAAGTGATAAGATCCAAATTGTCTCCCTTCTTCCCTTCTCTTCCTCATCCTGGAGATGTTAAACCATTTGATCTGGGTTACACATGTATTATCATGCAAAATGTATTTCTATATTGCTCACTGTTGCAAGAGAATACTTGTAATTTCTCATTACAGGTATTTTCACTGAAGGAAATTCTTCCTAATCTGTTTTTTATAATCAATGGCTGACTTCAGAAAAATGATACTATTTTTTTTTGTTTTTTATTGTTTACTTTGATTTTCAGAAGAAGCCAAAGAAACAAAAAGGTGCAGAGAATATTTTGAATTGAGAAATTTTAATCATTACTAGGAACCCATAAATTAGGAGTTTAATCACCGCCTTTCATCACTGTCATCTGCTCACTGAAGTAAAAAATTATATCTGGCATGTAGCAAATTCTTCTGTTACAAAAATAAATTTTTATTCACTTAAGACTGTTGACTTGTTATTGTTATTTCAGTTTATATTTAGTATCGTAAAAGGCTGCACTGTGGTGGAATTGGACTATATTCTTCCTTCATCCATATTGGAAAAGTAGACTAGACAGCAACAGACCAAAGTCTTTTAGACTGATCAACACTAAAAATGTCCCCTAACTATGAAGCACTGGTTCTGCAGGATAAATCTGTCTGTTTCCTCTATCTAATCTAATTGTCCATTAGAGAACCACAATTTCAGAGTTGGAAGGGATCTAGGTGGCCATCCAGCCCTCATTAGCACTGACCCTATCTGCATATGAAGGATTTAGCCAACACTACCAGATCATTACACAAAGTGAGAGAGAATTTTGTCTGATGGCTAGAAAATTGCATTTAGAGTTAAGAGAAAGATTATTTTTCCAAACTGAATATGGGAGAATGAGTTCAGCATTTCACTTCATTCATTGAGATAAGGAGAATTGAAATTAAAAAAAAATGAATCTATCTCTAAAAGTATGTGCATTTTGTGGTAAATCAACTCCTCCATTGTTCAATTGAAGTCCCATTGGAGGTTAATAAACTCTCTCAGAACACAAAGATTTTTATTGAGTAAATTCTTACTCATGACTTCTTACTATCACCATAAATGTTAGGCTAAAGGGGACCCTTAAAAGGCCAAAACTCTGATCAAATGTCTTGTTATTTGTATAGGTAGGAACTGAAAGGACCCAAACCTAGGTCCTCTGACTTCAATTCTATACTTCTTCCAATGCAACAAAAATCCTCTATGATCTGCTAGTTTAGATTTACAATGGATAAATACTCTGTTAAAAGAGATTTTTTCCTAACCACTGAGAGACATAATATCTGTTATGTAGGGCTTGGCTATTTTTTCCTTAAAACAGTGAAACCTTGGTAGAAACTTAATTGGCTCATGAGGCCAAAGCCTATGACATTATCATAGCCTCCAGCTTCCTATATACAAAAAGCCAGTGTTCAAAGCATCTGGAACTCAGACTAATGACCAGAAAATTAGCATGAATGGCACAAAAGCAGGGAAGTTCTGAACTGAATCAATTCTGTATCCTTGTTGAAAATCCTTTTCCTTTTCTGGGTAAGCAAATTGGGAAACATAGTAATGAAGATAGTACTTTCTGACAAAAAAAGCATATTATAAAGTAACCATCAACAAAACAATTTGTTATTAACTTTAAAATAGAAAAGCTTAACAATGAAACATATTAGGCAAGGGAGAAGCAGAAATAATTGAATTCAATAACCCAGTTTTTGATTAAAACCCCAAGTTACCTAGGAAAGAGCTCCCAATTTTATAAGAAATGCTGGGAAAACTGGAAAGCAGTCTGGCAGAAATTAACCTTAAACTAACACTTTATGCTATATTCCATATTTTCAGAATAGATATGACTTCCATGTTTTCTATTATACCATAAAGGATGAAGAACAGTAGATAATATGTCATTTCTAGTCCTGGGTAGAGAAGGAATTCTTAACCAAACAAAGGACAGAGGCAATAATAAAAAACATAAAATAAATGATTTTGATTATGTAACTGAAAAGCTTTTATATAAACAAAATGAATGCATCTAAGATAAAAAGAGAAATATCAAGATAGTGCAAACTTTGTATCAATTATCTTTGATATAATTTTATATCTATTATATATATAGGTGTGTCTACATGTATGTATAATAGAAATATATGACTAAAGCCATTTCCTAATAGATAAGTGGTCAAAGGATATGAACAGTTGGCAAAAGAAGTGTAAACTATGAGAAACCCTATGAATTCTTTCATTTTGTTCCAAATTATTAATAATAAGATAAATACAAATCAAAACAACTCTAAGGTTTTACCTTATGCCCAGCAAATTGGCAAAAATAACAAAAGATGGCAACAATCAATGTTAGAGGGACTGTGGAAAGATAAGCATACTAATGCTTATGTTGGAGAAGCCAATAACTGGTAGAACCATTTGGGAATGGAATCTGCAAATACACGTATAAGTGATTAAACTGATACTCTTTGATTAAGAGATTCCACTGCTGTGCATACTGTAGTAAGGAATTTCTAGCAGGGTATAACAGGGCAAGCTGACAGAATGAGACCCTGCAGACCAACATTCCACTCAGAACTCCCAGAAACTGGGATTGGAGACAGATTAGTTGCAGAAAGCAGTTGGTGAACTCTGGAAGAGTGAGGCTGCTTTCCTCTAGCAGTCAAGAGAGCCCAGGGGTGCTATCTGGTTATTTCTGGAGTGGACCCAGAGAGCCAGTGGTTCTTTTTCCTATGGGCTTCCTTGTTTCTGCCTGTCCTTGCTACTGGAGCTGGTGCTACTGCTATGGAGAAGATTTCATCTGATATCTTATTGGGATTTGCTATTTGGATCAAAGAAAAGTCTCCTGTATTGTGAGATTTCTTTGGACCCCTTTGTCCTTGCCTCTACCAATCCTTCCTTAACTTGAATTACTTAGTTAGTTTTGTATAATTATAGAGAATATAGGATTTTAATATCTGGGGTGTGTTAGAAGTAAGGTAGTCCCTTATTCCCTTCCCTTCCATCCTCCTTTTAGTTAAATAAGCATTTACTTTATTTATTTATATTTATTTACTTTATTTTAGTCTTAAGATTTAGAATTAAACAATTAGATTAGATTTAATTTAGACTTAAAATTTGAAGTACTAGTAAGGTATGAGTTAAACCTGGACAACAATAGTATGATAATTGAGAAAACAAGCACAACTTTCACAATGTAAAACATTATATTTCTGTTTCACTTACCAGAAAAGTGTTAGTTGTCCCAAATCATATTCAGTTAGAGAAAAGACATTTTCCCTCAGTGGAAAGAACACATGATCTGAAATCACAACTAAGTCCAAATTCTACCAGTCACCATTATATAATCATATGTAAGTTACTATAATTTAATGAGTCTCAGTTCTTCTAACAGCAGTTTGATCATATTGGAATGAAACTACTATTACATGTCATGGACTTGTTAGGTGTCAATGGTATCTTATTTTGATTGAGAGAGTATTATCTTGATCACAATAATGGGTAAAATGAATTTAATGAGCCATTTCACTGATCATTAGAACCGCTTATTGCAGCATGAGAAATTGGTGAAAGGTGCCCAAATGGAGAATTATGTGATGCACACATTTACATCAAGCATTCAATGCTTCCAAGAACCCAACTAATTCCTGGTTAAAGTTGGATTCATGTTCATGAGCAAAAGGAGACAGGTCTAGTTTATTTTCAATCCTTAATGCATCTGATATATTTTTGCTCTTTTATGACTGTTTATTAACTTTCATGGATTTTTTTTAATTAACAGTACTTTCTGTAACGCACAATTGATTGAGTTAACTAAGCAGAACAATTGCCAAGGGCTAAAAATAATAAGGAAGGATCTTAATTAAAATAACATAGAACACTAAAAAGCATCAAGAATCATTGATAAAGTATTCTAATTTATTATATTTGGAGAATCCACTAAGCACACACACATGCACATGCACACACACATACATACAGACACACCCCTCTGGATCACAGGTGTCTGGATGTATACAAATGCATCATCCTTTTCTACATACCTCAAAATATATCTTATAATCTCTTTTCAAAGCAATTGGGGAGAACAAAGGGAGAAACATTTCTAATGTTTCATATTCAGGATATGTTTAATGCTTAAACTTCAAAAATACTGAAAAATCTCACCTATTAAATATAACTAAATATGACTTTTTCTTTTGTTGACTTTTTGTTCAAAATATAAGAAAAATGTGGTGTGTCATGTTGACAGTGCTTCTGTATTCACTGATCTGTAGGAAAACTTAATAATATTTATAATCATTTCACATCTAAATATTTTGTAGATAAGAAATTTATGGAATATAGCAAATTAGCTTGATTGTATAACTCATTACTATTAGTATTAATGTGTTATGGTGTTAAATTATTATATGAAACACCAATTATCCATTCACACAGAAGACATAAAATGATTTTAAAACAATTAAATGATCTTTATTATTATCTGTATAGGAATGCAACATAAGCATAATTCCTTCATTCAGCAATCATTTATGTTCCTCTTATGATCCAGGCAGTGATTTCAGTTTTTGAGATATAATTCAAGAATGAAAAAAGTACCTGCCCTCAAGGGCATTCTGTTGTGGGGAAAAACATATATATCTATAGAATATAAACAAAGTAATTCTGGGACAGCTCTACCAACTGGATGACTTGAGATCTCATATCCAGCAAGAAATAATTTATTTTCAAAATATCTTTTTTGATTAAAAATCATGAACTATCAGCTTTCCTAAATTCAATTTAGATAAACAATTATCCCATAAACAATTTCATGAATTATCTATCTTGTAGTAACCTGAATTCTAGGATAGCTCCCTGACCCCAATGCAGCCTATCTCTAACCTACTTGCATATACTCCTTGGAAGGTAATTCCTGTGTTGATGAAGAGAAGAGAATAGCTTAATCCTGAAGAGAGATATGAAGATGCTTAATAGGCTTAAATCACCATCAGAATTGAATTGAGTGATTTGATACTGTTTCCAAATGAGTAAAAAACTGAGGTGACTCTAGTGATGAAATTAGTTATTAAAATTATTTTGTTACTTTATATATACATTTTCATGTTTATTATTGATCTAATTTGTTAAATCCTAATATTTAGTAATTTTAAGATATATTTAAATAGAAATAAGCAAAAACAATATTATTAATGAGAAAAGAGATTTTTCTAGTTCGCTGAATAATTAATAATGAAATTAGCGAGGATTTGAGTTAATTAAATAATAAAAAGATTAATGATTTGTTTTTAAAGTAAATTATCCAACCTACTCCTAGATTTCTATAGATGTCAGCAATAATTAATTAAGTGTATAGCAATAGTCAGCTGAGGTTGGGTGACCTACAAATGAATGTGGTAAGACCTATATGCTCTTCTTACATATACAAATGTGTATATGTGCACATGCATACTGGCATGGAGGTGAAACTTCATTTTAAAATGAAGCTTTCTACAGATTTTTTAAGGGGAAAGATTTGGGTTTAGATCCAGTAATGAACTATAGTTCATTATATATGAATATGAACTATTCATGAACTATATGAATATGAACTATAGTTCATATTTATCATTCAAGAACCAGCCTAGCAATGTTCATAGAGACTCCTCATTAGTGAGTTGGCCACCCACTCAATACTTTTTTGAAACCGCAACTTTTAAAGAGCATCTCCTAAGATGCCAAGATATTTGCAATCTACTAATCAATGAAAAGAGTTCTTGCCCTCATGATATAATGTATGATTTTTTGGCATATCAAAGTGTAAAGTCTTTTCAGGATTTTTTACCCTTCTACTACTTTTTTTTTCAGTTAGGAAAATAACTAATGACTAAATAGACAATTGGGAGAATTACTGAATTGACTAAATAAGAGAAAATGTTGCATAATAGGGAGAGATTTAGACTCAAAGTAGGAAGTAGACTAATTTTGATTTTCATCTGTCACTACATTTCCTCATCTGTAAAATATAAATAAAATTATAAATAGGATAAAAATATATGAATTATTTACCTTGCAGTAAAGTCAGTTGGTTGATTTTTGTCCTACATACTTGAAGAGGATCAAAGTGGCTTGACTTGTGATGTCTGTTGACTCACACATAAATTAGACTTAGGTGATTGCGTGAAATAATTGGCCTCATTCCCTCTTCCAGAGTCATCATAGTCCAGTGAAAAGATAAAAGTCAAGATGTTTGACTTGGGATACCGTATCAATAAATATTGCATAAAGGTGGGATAAAGTCAAGCCAGGATAAGTTTCTTGCATCTCAAAAAACCCAATAAAACAAAATTAAAATTAAAATAAAAAATTTTCAGAATATTACCATGAAGAAAAAAATTATAGATCTAAAAAAAATCTTGTCTCCTATGAAGTGAAAAATAAAAGCAAACAAAAGCAAAAAAACTGTTTTCCAGATTAGGAGGAAAAAAATCCTGATTAAGAAATAAAATTGTCCATAATGGGAAGCATCCACAGAATATCAATTATAAATGAATAACAGAATAATTATTTGTCCCAGAACTGTTTTAATCCAAAGTCTATCAAACAAAATAAGAAGAATGAGTTTTTATGATGTCAATATAGGCACAGATTACTCATGAAAATAATACAAACTCTTGAAAACATCACTGAAGGCTATAAAAATTAGTATCTGCTTAATATATGACTTGGCAGCTAAAATTATACATCACTATCTTTCATAAACTAACAGGTGAAAAACCCTCCTAAATATAGATGTCAAAATTTCCTCAAAAATTAGATTAAATCAATTACTGTTCTTATGTGATTTGGGAACATAACTGTTATTTTCAAGCAAAATATTTGCTCAGAATCACCCACAAATTATATTTTTCCATAAAAAGATTTAAGAATATTTTCAAGTTATTTCATTATAGCAAATATTCATTAACTTCAAGCTAAGTGGAACAAATTTTTTGACATGGAGATCTAGCAGAATAAATTAATAACATATCCTGTCTGCTACTAAAATAATTTGATGCTTTCATTGAACTTCTAAAAAGTGAGTTCAAATCAATACTTTTATTCAAATACAAAAACTCTTTTAAAAAATTCACTTGTACAACAGTCAACAAAAAAGTTATATATAAAAGAATAGTAGCCGGATGGCAACTTATCTCTATGTCATTTCTATCTGAACCACATTTTTAAAAGGGGAGAATAATGAGATGAACAGAAACAATAGTAATAATAAAAAAAACTATGAAATGGCTGAGATTCAAGAAGAGAATCAAAAGATTATCCAGTGTACTCATTCTGGTATGCTTATCCCACCTATCCTGAGTCAAGCCTAAGCTAGGTTCATCCAGTGTGCGGCGAGAGGGACTGGCCAGCAGCCCTCACACAAGAGGAAAGATAGATAGAAGTTTATCTCTGGGGCAACCAGGATCTGAAGCCGGGAGGGATGGCAAGAGAGAAAACCAGGCACCAAATACATAAATCGAGCCCACAGACTTTAGCTCTGGCCTTCCACTTCATAGATACATAAGACAGTGAGAATACCATAACACAACATCATGGGCAACAGAAATAAGCTTAGAGATCAATAGAGACAAGCCACAGTCCTTAAACCCGTGCACGGGCTTAATGATAGGGATTAGAGAAACAGAGGTGCTGAGCATGGCCAGAGGCCAGCTCCAAGAGAGAGAGAAAAAGAGATAGTAGTAAGGAAGAGAGATGAGTGGTAAAAGCTGGGCAAAGTCTGTGAGCTCGTCTTTTATTGATTTCCACATGCAAAGATACATAATACATATTAATTAAAGACTTAGCGGATTATCATTGGTAGAAAGGTAAATTGTCATAAGATAAGGGCGGATCCTTTTTCAGCCTGGAGAAAACAAAGAAACCTGATTTCGTGCCCAAACTAGTTGGGATCAAAGTTCAGTGCCTTGCTGGCCATGGGCAGGGCAGAGAACGCGCTCTCCTATGACTGTGAACTGCTACACAGTGATTCTGCTTGGAGAGGTAAGGAGAACTCATAGATGAAAATATGCATGAAAACTATTTTACTAACTGAAAAAATTAAATCAGTTTCAACATTAACATAAAACTCTATCTCCTTCTTCCTATAGATGCCAGATCAGAAACTCAAAACTGAAGAAACTTAGATTTCTTCTCTGACACCAATTCTCACTTATTCTGGGTACCCTCATAAACCCTTGCTTTCTAGAAATAAATCTATCTATGTAACTCTGTTATTTGTCCAGCAGTTCTTTGTTGATATCTTATTTTGTGGTAGGGGCTATGCTGGTTTTCTGTAGTTAATAATTTAGTTTTGGGGACCATTGATGGAGGCAAGGTGGACAATTGTCTTGTCATGTCTCCTTGCATCTAGACTTTCTACTGTGGCTCATTCCTTCATTCTGTTCCTTTCAACATTTTTTCTTTATTTAGAATATTTTTCCATGGTTACATGATTCATGATTTCCTCTCCCTCTTCCCTGCCCCCTCCCAGAGCTGACAAGCAATTCCACTGGGTTATACATGTATCAGTGTTCAAAACTTATTTACACATTATTCATATTTGCAATAGAGTGATCCTTTAACATCAAAAACTTAATCATAACCTGATCAAACCACATGATCAATCCTATGTTTTTCTACTCTGTTTCTAATCCCACAGTTCTTTATCTGGATGTGGATAGCATTCTTTCTCATAAATTCCTCTGGATTGTTTTGGATCTACCATTGCTGCTAGTAGAAAAGTCATTCCATTGTGCCACAGTGTATCCATCTCTATGTAAAATGCTCTCCTGGTTCTGCTCCTTTCAACAATTCCTGGAGATCTTTCCAGTTCACACAGAAATACTCCAGTTCATTATTCCTTTCAGCACAATAGTATTCCATCACCAACATATACAACAATTTGTTCAGCCATTCCCCAATTGGAGGGCATCCCCTCATTTTCCATTTTTTTTGCCACCACAAAAAGCACGGCTATAAATGCTTTTGTACAAATATTTTTCCTTATTTTCTCTTTTGGGTACAAACCCAGCAGTGGTATGGCTGTATCAAAGGGAAGACATTCTTTTAAAACCCATTGTGCATAGTTCTAAATTGCTCTCCAGAATGAGCAGATCAATTTACAACTGCATCAGCAGTGTATTAGCATCCCAATTTTGCCACATTCACCCCAACATTTATAAATTGCCTTTGCTGCCTTATTGGTGGGTCTGCTAGGTGTGAGGTGGTATCTAAGAGTTGTTTTCATTTGTGCTTCTCTAATCAGGAGGGATTTAGAATACTTTTTCATGTGCTGATTGATATTTTGATTTCTTCCTGTGAAAATTGTCCATTCAAGTACCTAGATCATTTGTTGATTGGGGAATGGCTTGATTTTTTTGTAAATTTGACTTAATTCTGTTGTAAAGAATTAGCTTTGCAAAAAGCAAGAAGCAAAGAGATCCCACAGGGAAATGACAGGGCCAACATTCAAGTGCTCTCAGGAGGTGACTGAGCAAAGACAGGTTGCTGGCAGTTGGTGGACTCTGGAGGAGTGAGAGACTGCATTTTCTCTAGCTGTCAGGATAACCCAGAGGGTAGCTGTCTGGTTTTCTGCAGTAGACCCAGAGAGCCGTTGGTTGCCTCTTTCTTTGGCTGTCCTGATATTCTGCCTGTTTCTACTGCTGCTGTTACAGAGAAGTGGATTTCTGCTGTTTCTGGTAACTTCTTACTGGGATTGCTGTTTGAATCAAAGAAAGGACTCCTGTGTTCTGAGATTTCTTTGGGCCCTTTGTCCTTGCCACTACCAATACTTCCTTAACTTTAATTAATTAGTTAGTTTAGAATAATTATAGAAAATTTAGGATTTTAATATCAGGTGTGGGTTAGAAGTAAATTATTCCCTGATTCCCTTCCCTTCCCTTCCTTTCTCCCTTTAGTTAAATAAACTTTTATTATATATATAAGATAAAAATAAAAATGTATATAAAAATAAAAAATAAGTATATATATATATATATACATATATATATATATATATATATAACCCTTCTTTTAACCTACCACATACATTTCCTTATATATTTGGGAAATTAAACCTTTGTCAGAGAGTTTTGTTATAAAAATGTCCCCCCAACTTGGTGCTTTCCTTCTATTGGTTTTGTTTGTACAAAACCTTTTTAATTTGATATAATCAAAGTCATTCATTTTACATTTTGTAATGTTCTTTATCTCTTGCTTGGTCTTAAATTCCTTCCTTCCCCACAGATCTGACAGGTATACTATTGTATGTTCATCTAATTTATTTATGATTTCATTCTTTATATTTAAGTCATTTATCCATTTTGAATTTATCTTGGTATAAGATGTAAGATGTTGATCTAAACCTGATTTTTCCCATACTGTTTTCCTATTTTCCCAGCAGATTTTTTCGAAGAGTGAGTTCTTAACCCCAAAGCTGGGATCTTTGGGTTTATCGAATACTAGTTTGCTGAGGTCATTTACCCTAGTCTATTTCATTGATCCAACTGTTAATTACATGTAATCTACACAAATGTTCTCTAAATTATTTGTCATATACCATGGCTTTCCTTTACAAATCTGAATTTCTATGTAGTCTAACTATGGTGGTGGTTTAGATTATTTAGGAATCTGTAATGGTAAACTCATTAGCAAAGCCTCAATAATTTCCTTTTTCTCATTTTTATTGTCATACAAAACACAATTTGATATTGGCCATTGTTTTATGAGGAAACTCATGTATAACCCAAATCCCAAAATAAAATCATAAATACATTAATGCAAAAGATGGCTCTCAGAGTTATTTCTCTGGAGGTGGATAGGATTCCCCATCATAAATATTTCAGGATTATCCTAGATCAGTGCATTGCTCAGAGTACCCAAGTTTTCATAGATAATCATTGTGCAATATTGCTTTTACTATATATAATGTTCACCCAGTTCTACTTATTTCACTCTGCATCAGTTCCCACAGATCTTTCCAGCTTTTTATGAAATCATCTTGCTTATCATTTCTTATAGCACAGTAGTTTTCCATTACCAACATGTTCCACAATTTGTTCAGCCATTCCTTAACTGATAGACAACCCTTCAATTTCCAATTCTTTGCCACCACAAAAAGAGCAACTATAAGTATTTTTGTGCAAGCAAGTCTTTTCCCCTTTTTTATTATCTCTTTTGGATACATACCCTGTAGTGGTATTACCAGATCTAAGAGTAAATACAGTTTTATAGCCCTTTGGGTATAATTCCAAATTGTCCTTCAGAATTGTTGGATCAGTTCATAACTCCACCAACAATGCATTAGTTTTCCAATTTTGTCAAGTCCCCTCCAATATTTACCACTTTCCTTTACTGTCATATTGGCCAATTTGATAGGTGTGAGGTGATACCTCAGAGTTGTTTAATTTTCATCTCTCTAATCAAGAGTGATTTAGAACATATTTTCATATGATTATTAATGGCTTTGATTTCTTCATCTGAAAATTGCTTGTTCATATCCTTTGACTATTTGTCCATTGAGGAATGGCTTGTATTATTATAAATTTAGTTCTTCATAAATTTGAGAAATTAGATCTTTATCAAAGATGTTTGCTATAAAATTTCCCCCATTTTGTTGTTTCCCTTCTAATCTTGGTTAAATTATTTTTGTTTGTATAAAAACCTTTTAATTTAATGTGATCAAAATTATTCATTTTTCATATTATAATATTATCTCTTATTTGGTCATAAATTCTTCTCTTCTCTAAAGATCTATCAAGTAAACTATTCTGTGTTCCCCTAATTTGGTTATGGTATGTAAGGATTTGGGAAAAGGGAATATGGATGGTTTGTAACAGGGGATGGAGGAGGTGAAGGGACCGAGAGAATAAGGAGGGCTGGTGAGATAAAGGGAGAGATATCCACTGGGCCTGAGAAATGATCCGTGAAAGTCTCTCTTTCCCTCACCCTTCAAATCCAAGAGAGAGGTACCCCTGAGTTAATGTTATGGCAAGGAATAAACAGGGACTGTGCTTCAATGAGTAGGCTTCTGGGGAATAATGGAGCTCACTTTCCCTCAGGACTTGGCTGTTGCATGAGCCAAAGAAGCCTTATTAGTCAGGCAGGCTGACTGTCCTTGTTGACTCTTATTTGAGTAGCCAAGGCTAAATGGCTAGCCTAGCCCACCACACTTTCTTTCTTTGTTCTTCTATGATTTGAATCTGACTTGGAGTTTCTTCAATATAAAGTAATTTAATAGTTCAAGTAATAAAAGGGAGAATAGTTTTATGGGAATAGGAGACCCACAAGTTGTCTTTGTCCTACTTTAGCTGAGCCAAATGACTCAGCCTCAGCTTCTCTTTCTCCTTACTCTCTAATCACTGTCACTATCCTATTCTAATCAGATTTCAAGTGTCCTTCTTGGGAAGGTCAATGGATAGGAAGTATCTTCAGGGTGACCCTGTGAAGTTCAAGTGATCAGCAACCTTCAGTTGCCACTGTTGTTCTTTTCTTTCTTTAGTTGATGATCTAAAGATATCAGGAATCCTCTCTCTTCAAGGCAAGGGAAATGGAGGCAAAGCTCTGTCACCACAGGTTGGGATATTGAGCTCAGGTTCTAGCTCCTCACTCTCCAGAGTTCCAAAGGCAAAGACCTCTCTTTTCCTCTCTCACTCCCACAAGCCTCTTCTCCTGCTCCAACTGCCACCCCACCATATTTTATATGTTCTATAAAATAATTATTTGATAGTTTTGTATGACACATAATAAATTAATTTAGGTAGAATTGTCATTTTTATTATATTAGTTTGGCCTACCCATGAGAAATTAATGTTTTTCCAGTTGTTTAGATATGATTTTATTTGTGTGAAAAGTGTTTTGCAATTATGTTCATATAATTTCTCTGTTTGCCTTGGAAAATATATTCTCATGTCTTTTATATTGTTTAGAGTGATTTTAAATGGAATTTCTCTTTCTTACTCTTGCTGCTGGACTTTGTTGGTAGTATATAGAAATGCTGTTGATTTATGTGGATTTATTTTGTATTTTGAAACTTTACTAAAGCTATTAATTATTTCAACTAGTTTTTAGTTGATTCTCTAGGATTCAGTGATTATACCATCATATCATCTAAGGAGAATCAGAGTTTAGTTTACTCACTGACTACTTTAATTTCTTCAATTTCTTTTTCTTCCCTTATTGCTAAAACTAGCATTTCCAGGGCAATATCAAATAATAGTAGTGATAATGGGCATCCTTGCTTCACTCCTGATCATATTGGGAAGGCTTCTAACCATTGCAGATAATACTTGCTGAAGATTTTAGGTATATAGTATTTATTATTTTAAGGAATGATCCTCTTATTCCTATGCTTTCTATTTTTTTATTTCATGAAGAGCATTCCAACTTTATTGAAGAGAAAAGAAATATAATGTATAAGTCAAAATTGAAAAGATAGCTATTGATCTCTGTTAACAAAAAGAAATGTTGTTGTCCATTGTATTGATTTGGTTCTTATTATAAAAGAGGATGACAAAATTGACCTAAACAAGCCTTGAGATGAGAAACAGGGGAGGGGTGGGAGGGTGAGGGAATGAATGAAGATCTCTAAAAATCTGGGGAAAGTCATCTATATATAAAGGATATGTTACTTTTTAAAAAAAACATTATGTTATTTGGTCATTTTCAAACATTATTCATTGGAAACAAAGGTCATTTTCTTCCCCCTCACCCCCACTACTCCTCCGATAGCCAACGCGAGATTCCACTGGGTATCACATGTGTCCTTGATTTGAACACATTTCCATGTTATTGGTATTTGCATTAGGGTGTTCATTTAGAGTCTCTCCTCAGACATCTCCCCTCAACCCCTGTAGTCAAACAGTTGCTTTTCCTCTGTGTTTTTACTCCCACAATTTGTCCTCTGCTTGTGGATAGTGTTTTTTCTCCTAGATCCCTGCAGAATGTTTAGGGACATTGTATTGACACTAATGGAGAAGTCTATTACATTTGATTATACGAAAGAGTTTCAGTCTCTAAGTACAATGTTTTCCTGGTTCTGCTTCTTTCGCTCTGGATCACTGCCTGGAGGTTGTTCCAGTCTCCATGGAATTCCTCCACTTTATTATTCCTTTGAGCACAATAGTATTCCATCACCAACATATACCACAGTTTGTTCAGCCATTCCCCAATTGAAGGGCATCCCCTCATTTTCCAATTTTTGGCCACAACAAAGAGTGCAGCTATGAATATTCTTGTACAAGTCTTTTTCCTTATTATCTCTTTGGGGTACAAACCCAGCAGTGCTATGGCTGGATCAAAGGGCAGACAGTCTTTTATCAACTTTTGGACATAGTTCCAGATTGCTCTCCAGAATGTTTGGATCAATTCACAACTCCACCAGCAATGAATTAGTGTCCCCACTTTGCCACATCCCCTCCAGCATTCATTACTTTCCTTTGCTGTCATGTTAGCCAATCTGCTAGGTGTGAGGTGATACCTCAGAGTTGTTTTGATTTGCATCTCTCTGATTATAATAGATTTAGAGCACTTTTTCATGTGCTTATTAATAGTTTTGATTTCTTTGGCTGAAAACTGACTGTTCATGTCCCTTGCCCATTTATCAATTGGAGAATGGCTTGATTTTTTGTATAATTGATGTAGCTCTTTATAAATTTGGGTAATTAGACCTTTGTTAGAGATTTTTGTTATGAAGATTGTTTCCCAATTTGTTGCCTCCCTTCTCATTTTGGTTACATTGGTTTGGTTTGTACAAAAACTTTTTAACTTGATGTAATCAAAATTGTTTATTTTACATTTTGTGACTCTTTCTAAGTCTTGCTTGGTTTTAAAACCTTTCCCTTTCCAAAGGTCTGACATGTATACTATTCTGTGTTCACCTAATTTACTTATAGTTTCCTTCTTTATGTTCAAGTCATTCACCCATTCTGAGTTTATCTTGGTGTAGGGTGTGAGGTGTTGATCCAAACCTAATCTCTCCCATACTGTCTTCCAGTTTTCCCAGCAGTTTTGGTCAAATAGTGGGTTTTTGTCCCATAAGCTGGGGTCTTTGGATTTGTCATAGACTGTCTTGCTGAGGTCACTTACCCGAAGTCTATTCCACCGATCCTCCTTTCTGTCTCTAAGCCAGTACCAAATTGTTTTGATGACTGCTGCTTTATAATAGAGTTTGAGATCTGGGATTGCAAGGCCACCTTCCTTTGTATTTTTTTTTCATTATTTCCCTGGATATCCTTGATCCTTTGTTCTTCCAAATGAACTTTGTTATGTTTTTTTCTAAATCAGTAAAAAAAAAAAATTATGGAAGTTCAATGGGTATAGCACTAAATCGATAAATAAGTTCGGGTAGAATGGTCATTTTTATTATATTGGCTCATCCTACCCATGAGCAGTTAATGTTTTTCCAATTGCTCAAACCTAGTTTTAGTTGTGTGGAGAGTGTTTTATAGTTGTGTTCATACAGTTCCTGTGTTTGTCTTGGGAGATAGATTCCTAAGTATTTTATTTTGTCTAAGGTAATTTTGAATGGGATTTCTCTTTCTTATTCTTGCTGCTGAGCTGTGTTGGAAATAAATAGAAATGTTGATGACTTATGCATGTTTATTTTGTATCCTACAACTTTGCTAAAGTTGTTGATTATTTTGACTAGCTTTTTGGTTGATTCTCTAGGATTCTTTAAGTAGACCATCACATCATCCACAAAGAGTGACAACGTGGTCTCCTCCTTGCCTATTTTAATACTTTCAATTTCTTTTTCTTCTCTAATTGCTACTGCTAGTGTTTCTACAATGTTAAATAATAGAGATGATAATAGGCATCCTTTTTTCACTCCTAATCTTATTGGGAATGCATCTAGTTTATCCCCATTGCACATGATATTAGTTGATGGTTTTAGATACATACTGTTTATTATTTTTAGGAAAGACCCTTCTATTCCTATGCTCTCTAGTGTTTTTAATAGGAATAGGTGTTGTATTTTATCAAAGAGTTTTCTGCATATATTGAGATAATCATGTGATTTTTGTTGGTTTGCTTGTTGATATGGTCAATTATGTGGATGGTTTTCCTAATATTGAACCAGCCCTGCATTCCTGGTATAAATCCTACTTGATCATGGTGAATGACCCTCATGATCACTTGCTGGAGTCCTTTTGCTAGTGTCCTATTTAAGATTTTTGCATCTATATTCATTAGGGAGATTGGTCTATAGTTTTCTTTCTCTGTTTTAGACCTGCCTTGCTTTGGAATCAGTACAGTGTTTGTGTCATAAAAGGAATTTGGTAGAACTCCCTCTTTGCTTATTATGTCAAATAGTTTGTATAGTATTGGGGTTAGTTGTTCTTTGAATGTTTGATAGAATTCACTGGTGAATCCATCAGGCCCTGGGGATTTTTTCTTAGGCAGTTCTTTGATGGCCTGTTGGATTTCTTTTTCTGATATGGGATTGTTTAAGAATTCTATTTCTTCTTCTGTTATTCTAGGAAATTTATATTTTTGTAAATATTCATCCATATCACCTCGATTGGTATATTTATTGCCATATAGTTGGGCAAAGTATTTTTTAATGATTGTCTTAATTTCTTCTTCATTGGAGGTGATGTCCCCTTTTTCATCTTTGATGCTGTTAATTTGCTTTTCTTCTTTCCTTTTCTTAATTAGATTGAACAGTACTTTGTCTATTTTCTTTGTTTTTTCAGAGTACCAGCTTCTAGTCTTATTTATTAGTTCAATAGTTCTATCACTTTCCATTTTATTAATTTCTCCCTTAATTTTTAGGATCTCTAGTTTTGTTTTCTTCTGGGGGTTTTTAATTTGTTAACATTCATGTTTTTTGATTTACACTTCCAATTCATTGATCTCTGCCCTCCCTGATTTGTTAATATATGCACTCAAGAATATGAATTTTCCTCTGAGTACTGCTTTGGCTGCATCCCATAAGGTTTGAAAGGATGTCCTTTTCCTCAACGAAATTATTAATTGTTTCTATCATTTGTTCTCTAACTAACCGATTTTGGAGTATCATATTATTTAATTTCCAATTAATTTTTGATTTGGCTCTCCATGTACCCATACTGATCATTATTTTTATTGCCTTATGATCTTTAAAGGCTGCATTTATTATTTCTGCTTTTCTGCATTTGTATGCCATGTTTCTGTGACCCAGTGTATGGTCAATCTTTGTGAATGTGCCATGTGGACTGAGAGGAAGGTGTATTCCTTTTTGTCCCTATTTATTTTTCTGCATATGTCTATTAACTCTATTTTTTCTAAGATTTCATTTACTTCTTTTACCTCTTTCTTATTTATTTTTTGATTTTATTTATCTAAATTTGATAGTGGTTGGTTCAGGTCTCCCACTAATATGGTTTTACTGTCTATTTCCTCCTTCAAGTCTTCTAGTTTCTCCATTAGAAATTTGGCTGCTATACCATTTGGTGCATACATGTTGACTAGTGATATTTCCTCATTGTCTATACTCCCTTTAACAGAATATATTTACCTTCCCTATCACTTTTAATCATGTCTATTTTTGCTTTGGCTTTGTTAGATATCATGATTACAATTCCTGCCTTCTTTCTGTCAGTTGAGACCCACAAGGTCTTACTCCATCCTTTAATTCTGACCTTGTGGGTGTCTCCCCGCCTCATGTGTGTTTCTTGAAGACAACATATGGTAGGGTTTTGGATTCTAATCCATTCTACTATTCGTCTACATTTTATGGGTGAGTTCATCCAATTCAAAGTTGTGATTGTCACTTGTGGACTCCATGGCATTTTGATATCCTCCCCTAATTCAGACCTTTCTTCTTTTAGCTATAACTTTTTTAACCAGTGATTTACTTTAAATCAGTCCCCCTAGTCCCTCCCTTGCTATGATTCACTTTCTAGGCCCTCCCTTTTTGTTCCCTTCTTGTTTGTTTGTTGGTTTTTTTTTAGGGTCTGTTAACTTCTTTCCTCCCTCTCCTTCCCTCCCTTTTTATACCCCCCCACCCTTCCTTAATTTCTCCTTCTCTCTTACCCAGTTGGATAAGATAGAATTCAAGATCCCAATGGATCTAGATGTTCTTCCCTCTCAGAGTTGATTTCATTGAGAGTAAGGTTTAAGTAATACAAATAAGCACTCTCTTCCTCTCCTTCTTATAGGAGATTTCTTCCCCTCCCCTTCCCATATGTATCTTTGTGTGAGAAAGATTATTCTGTTTACTTTTTTTCTTTTTCTTGAATTATATCTTAGTACCATCAATGATTCCCCCCCTCCCTTTTTCTTTCTTCCCCCTTCTCCATATCGTCTTTATGCCCCAGTCTTTCCCTATGCATGATTCTTCTAACTACTCTAATGATGCATACAATTTTTGAGAGTTACACATTACATTTTCCCCACATATTAATATATATAATTTGATATCAATATAGTCCTTATAGAAGAGAGTTTGAATAAAAGAAAAAGATAACATTTTCTCTTTTTCCCTTTCCTTCATATTTACCTTTTTATGTTTCTCTTGCTCTTTGTGTTTGGATGTCAAACTTTCCACAGAGCTCTGGTCTTTTCTTTACAAATACTTGGAAATCTTCTATTTTGTTGAATGCCCATACTATCCCCTGGAAGTATATAGTCAGTTTTGATGGATAGCTGATTCTTGGTTGAAGACCCAGCTCTCTTGTCTTTCTGAATATCATGTTCCATGCCTTATGGTCATTCAGTGTAGAAATTGCAAGGTCTTGTGTGACCCTGATTGGCATTCCTTTATATCTAAATTGTCTTTTTCTGGCTTCTTGTAAGAATTTTTTCTTTTGCTTGAAAGCTTTGGAATTTGGCAATTACATTCCTGGGAGTTGTCTTTTGGGGATCTTGTGTAGAGTGTGTTCTGTGAGCTCTTTCAATGCCTATTTTGCAACCTTGTTCTAGAATCTCCAGGCAGTTTTCTTGGGTGATATCTTGTATTATGATATCCAGATTACTGTTTATATCTGACTTTTCTGGTAGACCAATGATTCTCAGATTGTTTCTTCTTCCTCTGTTTTCCAGGTCTGTTACCTTGTCAGTGAGATATTTTATATTATCTTCCAATTTCTTAGTCCTTTGACTTTATTAATTCTTGCTCTTTTGCAAGATCATTGTCTTCCAGTTGCCTGATTTTGGCCTTTAAAGACTGGTTTTCCTTATCAGTTTGGTCTGACCTGCCTTTTGAGGCTTCAAGCTGATTCTGCAGTTGCATGTTTTCATGCTTCAGATTGCTGAGTTCCTTTTGCATTATTTCCCATTTTTCCTGCTAGAAGGCTTCCATCTTTTTGATCACTTCCAATTTAAATTCTTCAAGAGCTTGTGGACAATTTCTATTTCGTTTGGAAGGTTTTGGAGCATTTGTTTGTGTTTCCTCTTCTATTTCCTCTGTATTCTGTATTTTCCCTCTATAAAATGTATCCAAAGTCACCCCGTTCTTCTTGATTTTCTTGGTGTTTGGAGGCTATAACTGGGCATTGTTTGCCATCTCTATGGTTTTTTTCCCCCTCCCCTTTCCAGTCAGAAATCTGAGTGAGGAGGGCTTGCTATCAGTGTAAGGGTCTAAAGATCAAGGCTTTAGCCTCGGGTAAATTCTTGGTTCTCCACAGCTGCGCTGTCTTCCCCGGGGGAGCCCAGGGTCTGCCTTCCCCTGTCTGCCGGTGTTTCCAGTGTTACTGCTCTCAGGTGTAGGTCTTTGGTGGTCTTAGTTAACTCTCAAGACCTGTGGGTACCCCTTGCACACTTCAGGGGATCCCTTCGCGCACTCGTTGATTATAGTATGCTAATTCTGTGCACTCGTGATCTGAGTTCCCCTTGCCCGCCTGCTGGCATTTTGGGTATTACTGCTCTCAGGTGTAGGTCTTTGGTGGTCATAGTTAACTCCCAAAACCTGTGGGTGCCCCTTGCTCACTTCAGGGGATCCCTTTGTGAACTCGTTGATTATAGTGAGCTAGTTATGGGTGCCTCAGATCTGAGTTCCCCTTGCCTGCCTGCCGGGGTTTCAGGTGTTACTACTCACAGGAGTGGGTCCTTGGTGGTCTTAGTCAGGTCCCCAGAACTGGGGCTGTCCGTTGTTCATTTGCCCCTCCCCCACTTGTTGATTCTGGCCAGTGCTGACTTTAACTCTGGCTCCGGATGTATGGTTGGTGGGGAGAGTGGGGATGGGTCAGCTTTTCATTCCCTTATATTGTGGAAATGCTGGAATCCCACCTACCTTCAATGCTGAGCCTTAGTGTGGGGTCCCTCCAATCTTATGAGGATGGTTGTTTGTTTGTTTTTTTGGGGAGGGTCTTTTGAGGTCGTCTGTGTCTTTGGGTCTGAGCTGCATCTACTCTGCAGCCACACTTACCTGGAAGTCCTCTAGTTTTTAATAGGAATGAGTCTTGTATTTTGTCAATGAATTTTTTTTTGTATCTATTGATATAATCATGTGATTTCTGTTAGTTTGGTTATTGATATGGTAAATTATGCAATAGTTTCCTAATATTATACCAGCCCTATGTTCCTGGTATGGATTTGAGATTTTCTACACCCTGATTAGTTTTTAAAATCCTAACAAACAGGAATTTATACACCCCTACTTAAGGATTAAGTGTTGAGGAGGGATGTCCTATGAAAGACATGTGCTAGCAAGTGACAAATAAGAAACAACTTTGTGTTTTTTTGTGACAGACCCCCTGGGCTGTGCTAAGTCAAGCTTAAGCTACCATTGGTACATGTGAGATGCAGGAAGTGATGTAAAAAAAAGTCTATATATTCATGTCACTTCCTCTTGTCCAGCTCTCTCTTTGGTGGCAGAGGTGTTGAGCTCTGGGTCTCTCTCTGTGTTTTTTTGCAGAGATTTGGCTCTTTGTTCTGGGTGTCATTTTGGCAGGTGAGGGTTCTTCCCTGAGCTCTCTTGGAGTTTAGTCTAATTCCTTTTTTTTTTCTTCCTTTACCTTTCCTAAAAGCACTATCCTCCTAGGAGGCCCCTCATCTCGGAGTAGACCTCATGACTGAGGTTTCTGAACTTCTCTTTGTTTAGGGTAGGCTAGAGAAATCTTCTACGCCTTTCTCTCTCTCTTCTTTGTAATTCTTTCCCTCTATATTAATTAAACCATCATAAAATTCCCAAACTGACTTGAGTATTTTCATTGGGATTTGAATTAATCTCTGGCAACCATTAGTACAATATATTAGTCAAAAATCCCTAAATTTGCCCCTAACACTGGTGTAAATCCCACCTTGTCATAGTGAAATATCCTTATGATATATTGATGTATTCTCTTTCCTAATATTTTATTTAAAATGTTTGCATCTATATTCATTAATGAAAATAGCCTGTAAATTTCTTTGTTTTTGTTCTTTTGGGTACCATATTACTATCATAAAAAGAACTTGGTAGGATTCCTTCCCTGCCTATTTTCCCAAATAGTTTATGTAGTATTGGGATTAATTGTTCTTTAAATCTTTGAAAGAATTCACTGGTGAATCTATCTTGCTCTAAGGGTTTTTTCTTCAGGAATTCATTGATGGCTTATTTGATTTCTTTTTCTGAGAAACGATTATTTAAGGATTCCATTTCCTCTTTTACTAATTAGGCAATTTGCATTTTTGTAAAAATTCATCTATTTCACTTAGATTATCAGGTTTATTGGCATATAATAGGGCCTCAATAATTTCTATAATCTTTCAAGTTTTATTTTTTATGGATCCTGACATTGCCCATCTTATTTGCCATTTTAAATCTTCTTCAACCCCATCCAGAACACATATTATTCAATTTTCATCCTATTAATTTGAAAACACTAGTACCCACACTGACGTATATAGTGGTGGTATAGAAAAGGGCAAGGATAAAGGTTTGGTCATTTGAATGTTCAAAATGGATTTGGGAATTGGATAAAATTCTTGGTTGATGATTTGAGGAATTGCAAAACAACTTATTTCCCTAAAACCAATGCTCCTTTCAAATATTTTTTAGTAATGTTACAATTCTTTAACAAATACAGAGCTGGTAGAATAATGTACCATGGAAGAACTGACCCTACAAGAAGGAAGGATGAGTAGGTTAGAGTGATACTCTGCTAGTTTGTTAACAATCAAATAATTTATGCAGTCATTCAAATAAACATTAAATGATGATAACAGGTAGAATTTATATAATCCTTTAAGGTCTATAATGTACATAATAAATATTATTTTATTTTAGGCTCACAACAGCCCTTGTAGGTAGTTATCCTGAATTTATATATGAGGAAAATGAAGGACAGTAAGATTAAATGGCTTGCCTAAGATCACACTAACTAGTAAGTGTAATTTAAAAATTTACTAGGGACCCTAAGCAAATGAGAGCAGTGGAAATCTATAAGATCAAGAATCAACTCAAGTACTAACTCCTTCATAAGGCCTTTGCTTATTCCCTTAGCTACTGATATCTCCCCTTGAAATTATCTAGATTTTTTTTTGTTTATTTTGTCTGTGTATTGTCTCTGTCTCCTCTCTAATAGCTTCTTGAGGGTGAAAAACTCTTTCATTTCTGTTTTATATCTCCTTAGAGTAATGTGTAGTACCTTAGATATAACAATCATGTAAAAATGCTTATAGATATGCCTTCACATCAAGAATAAGATCAAGTTATAGTCTTTCAGCTTTGCCATAACTAGATAACCAGCTTTGGCAAGACCTTTTCATTTATTTTTATTTCAGATTTCTCATCTGGAAAATGAACGAGCTTTACTAGATCATCTTAAAGATCCTTTCTATCTCTAAATTTTAGATTCTATCATATCATGATGCTCTATGGAGAATAATTCTGTCAGTTAGCCACCAGGTAATTTTTGGCTAAAGATGTATGTTTGTTGTGGTAAACTGATTTTTTTTTTAACTACTATGCCGTAGTGACTGACCAATGGCCCTACAGACTTGTGGAGATTTGTTCCTGAAAGAATGGTGTTTTTTTTAAACCCTTACCTTGTCTGTTGGTGTATTGGTTCCAGGGAAGAAGAGCAGTAAGAGATAGGCAGTGGAGGTTAAATAACCTGCCTAGGGTCATACAACTAGGAAATGTTTGAAGTCATATTTGAACCCAGGGCCTCTGTGTCTGGCCATGGCTCTCAATTCACTAAGCCACTTAGCTGCCTCCCTGAAATAATAGTTTTAATGCCATCACTCCTCTATAAATGTATTACATCAATACATCTTTTTTTTTCATCAAATGGGATGACATATCTAGTCACCATTACCCTAGGAGAATTTTACATGACCAGAAAAATCTAAGGAAAGAGTATACATGAAGAAAAAATTAATGACTTTAAAAGTCTATAGCATCTCCTTTGGCACTTTTTTTACTACCTCCATCAGTAATATTGACTACTTATACGATTCACTCCAGACAAAGTAAGTAAGGTAGAACCAGAATATTAAATATAGACCTATCTTTAGGCATGATACCAGTGAATAGCATCTTCAATTGGGTCAAGTATCCTGGGTAAGATGGCTATCTGGATCACTGTAGAAAAATTCACAGCAGTTATATCATTGATAGTTTAAAAAAATATCCTGCCTGGGGACTGCATTCCCCAGCGTGCCCCAGGGGTCCCCCTTACTTCCTGGTATGGGATTGATCTTGAATGGAACAATCCTGTGCTGGGGGATGGACCACGCTCCCCTACTCCCACTTCCAAAAGTAGGGAGGCGTGGTCCCTCCCCAACCAATCTCACACCAGGGAGTAAGGAGGAGGGACCCCTGAGGTATGCTGGAAAATGCAGTCCCTGGCCAGGATACTTTGTTTTTTTTTTTAAACCCACCATATATTAGTTTACACTAAAGACAACCTGATCACAATGGAAATGGGAAATAATGGGGTTCAGCTAACATGCTAAGCAAAAAAAAATGCTATTGATAATGTGACTGCTTCTCATTGGATATCACAATTTATTTGGTATTGGGGATTAATTAAATTATCTATTGTTTCTTTATTTGAAGGCAGGGATTGTATCTATTACTTTTAAATACATAAAATGATAACCATTCCAGTGGATTTGTCGATAAGAAACCTGGATAAAGGTCTGCTATTGGTACCTCTGTTCTAAGAAAGTAGCTCTAGAAATGTGGTCTTCCTACTTGATGCAGTAGCACATGTCATAGATTAAACTTGACCAGAAGTCAAATGTGAACAGAGGTGTCAAAATCTTCAGAGGGAGGACCATATAATTCCTTGGTTTTGCTTGAACTAGATTAAAATATAATTGGGAAATGTTTACCAAAATAAATAAAAAATATAACACAGCATATATAATGTTAACTTATGGTCTTCTAAATCAACACAGCCCACTTAGATCCATTTGCTGTTGAGTATGACACCACTTAATACTGTTTTAAAGAATGTACTGGCATTGAATACACATTCATAGTAACTAACTTTGCTCTTCTGTTCATGCTGTAAGGTAGAGAGAAAAAAAATACCACTGAGAGAATTGTCTCCTCTTGACCTGAAGGAAGGAAGTTGTATATAAATTGGACAGGATAAATTTCATACAGACAAACAATCATAACTGGTAGTAATCTACAGTAGCAGGGGGTAAACTGCAGCAAATAGAGTTTGACTGACTCAGTACAAGCAAAATGTCTTACTGACTGTGATAAATAATGCCAGGTATTGACATTTGGGGCTGACCTTATCATTGATTCGTTTCCTTGTGTTGTGGAGACTTCAGTGACATGGGTTTCTTCATCTTCAATTCACTCCCCAACCCATATATATACAGTGGAACTCAAGCATCCTTTAAGTATCAAGGGACTGTCTGGATTTGAGTGATAAGTGAAAGCAACCAAATCATTGAATTATCCTTCCAAGTTTAAAAGATTTAAAACCTCTTGAAAAAGCAATTATAGTTGGGTAAAGTCATTAGTCTATAAGACTAAACAGATGAAACATGCACAGTCGAGGTGAGACTAATGATAATTCTTGATAGATAAAAAATATATTTGACATATTTGAGTGATCAATAATTTAATAAAATTCAAGAAGGTGTCTTGTGTAGCTATTTATTAAAACAAAAGTTTAATGTGTATTTGAATAGTCTCCCTAAGAGGATTTTCCTGTTATTTTCTGAGAGTCTTCCCAGGGTATGGGTTCTTCTACCCACTTAAAATTACTCCCATTTAGATATAGCCTTTGATTAAGAGTAAAATATAATATCATGGTGTAGAACCTGAATAATTTACTTAAGACAGTAAGTATCATATCATGAAAATATGTTATTAAGAATTGCCAAGACCTGTGACCTCAGGAAAAGCATTTCCTCTTCCCATAAACCTTTAGGAGAGTTACGTGTCCATTCTGGTCATGGTTCTGTATCCTGGCTTCAGTTCCAAAGTGAATCTGATAGAAGTCAGACACATTGGGATATCAACTTTCCCCATCACTACAGGAACACTGTCAATGCCTCAGGCACTAACACTTATTTCCACACCACTTACTAAGAAATCACAACTCACTTTCTTTTGCTCGTCTGAAGAGGGAATAAGGTCTCATCATGGTCTGGTCTGGACCACATGACTAAGCTAGGCATTGGTGCAGTAGGGTATAAGAAGGAGGGGAAGAATTTGAAACTGAGCATAAAAATAAAAATTCATTTCTGGATAGTAAATACCACTTCAATGATCCACATAGGATATTATCTACATTATTTATCAAGAAGCAGTAAAAATTGCATTATTGTTAGCAAGTGAATGCAAGGAATCTTTTTTTCATGTGGTCATGATCTTTTTACTTTGTGGTCCCCAGAACTCCAGGTCTATCCTTGACAATTCTTTTAAAAAAAATCCTAACTTTCTATCTGAGAGTTAATATTAAGTATTGATTCTAAGGCAGAAGAGAAGTAAAGACTAGGCAAGTTAAGTGGCTTGCTCAAGGTCACACAGCTAGGAAGTGTCTGAGGTCATATTTAGACCCAAGACCTCCTGTTTCCAGGACTGGTAACCTGTGCACTGTGGTTCTTAGTTACCCTTCTCCTTGGCAGCTCTTGAGTAGAACTTAGCAAAAAAGGGCATAACACCTCACAGTTATAGATCTGTAATCATAAATCTTTATTTTCACCTTATTGATTTCCTCTCTGACTCCATGTGCATGCATCCCTACTTTTCTCTCTCTTTCCACATTTTTGCTAAGAATGATAATATGATCAACAATAGCATTGACTAAAAAAAAATAAAAGGGATATCATTGAATCGACCTGTTGTGCAATTCATCATCTCTGTGACTCCTCAATATAAAACACTCTTCCTTGGGTTGTCTTCCCTTATTTGTATTTAAGTTCTTTGAAGACAGAGACTGTCTCTTTTTTTGTATTTCTATCATTAACACATAGAACAGTAGTTAGCACGTAGTAAATACTCATTTTTTTTTCTTTTCATTCACTCTTTGGATTATAAAAGTAGCCAACTTGTGAGTTTAGTAGAGCCATTTAGAAATTATTAATCCCACTTTACATACTACAAAAGGCAGTCTCAGAGAGATTAATAGACTCACCCAAGAAAACATGTACAATAAGATGCACTCAGGACTCTCTACTGTATGGTATGACTTCTCAATACTTGTTGAATTGAATTCAATTTGATAATGGCTTGGGCTGAAATTTCTTAGTTAGAAACAAATACATTTTTGATTTAAAAAGAGAGGAGAGAATTAGCAACCAGGAGAACTAGAAATGGCCTAATGCCACAGGTGGCTCTTGAGCTGAAACTTCAAGGAAACTAAGACTATGAAGTAGAGCTATGGAGTAAGTGCATTCTAGGCATGGGGAAAATCAGGGCAAATCAAATCAGTCAATTTCTCAATAAGTATTTTTACACAGTTACTATGTCCTAGGCATTATGTTAAGACTTGGGGATATCAATGAAGACAAAAACAGTCTCTGGTCTCAAGGAGTTCAAATCCTAATGGAGAAAACTACTTTGAAATAACTAAGTACATATAATATACAAAAGAATAAGTAATCTTAGAAGTATAGAAACACAGCATGGAGGACTGTGTGTTGGTGGCAGGAAAAACTGTAACTGGACTAAAGACTGCGTGGAAGGGATTATTGTGCAATAAAGCTGGAAGGGTAACAGGATGTCAGGTTATGAAGGACTTTAAATCACAAACAGAAAAGTTTATATTTGCTCTTAGAGGCAATATGGAGACCTTAGAGTTTATTGAATGGATATTGGCAAGAGTGTAAAATGATCATACCTGCCCATGAACAACAATATGTTTTTGGATGTGAGAAGTATATTTTGGAAAGGGGAAAGACTCAAAGCAAAGAGACCAACTAAGAATTTCTTACAAAAGTATGACCTAGAGGGGATGCTGTTTAACCAGAGAGAAGAGGAAATACATGAGATATAGTTAAAGAGCAAAAAGATTTGAAACTGATTGGATAAGTATTTAGAGGAAGAATGAGGAGCTAAGGATGACACTGATATAACAAATTTTGGTCCTTGCAAGGATGATAGTTCCCTCAAAGAAACAGTGACATGCAGGAAAGAGAAAAAGATAATGAGTCTATTTAAGATGTACTCCATTTGAGATGGCTCAGGAACATATAATTTGATTCTTTAATAGTCAATTGGTAATGTCATATTGAAGCTCAGGAAAGAGGATGAATTATGGATCCTTCACTGAGAAATTATGTATCCATGTATCATCTGCATAAAGTTGATTATTAAATTGATGTGAGCTGATGTGCTCAATGCATGAAGGCATAGAGAATAGAGAAGGAAATCTAAGAAAAAAATCTTGAGAACACCCCTGTTAGGGAATATAGTCTGGATTATGGTCATGCAAGGAGACTGGGATGGAGTAGTTAAACAGGTAAGAGGAAAACTGTAACATATGAAGGTTACAAAAACCTAGAGGGGTAAAAGTATATAGGTTAGGGTAGTCAAAAATGTCAAATGCTATTAGTGAGGAGGTGAAGGATGGAGATTCAATCAAGACTATCAGGTTTGTTAATTGAGAGATCATTAGGACTTTGGAGACAAGTTTCAGTTGAGTGAGGAGATTAGAATACAGTTCTCTGAAGGCTGAGTGTATGTGAGAGGAAATAATATGGAAGTAATGAAAATAAGGATCCTTGTCATGGAAGATGAGGTATATGATGTAAATTTAAAAGAAAGGGAGGACTCAGTGAAAATGTTAAAAAAAAGGAGGCAGACTTGGTCTTGTTTTTTAAGCAGTAGAGAAGAAAACAATAGAGGGAGAGAGACTAAAGGAAAATTAGGGATGATTGTGGAAGGAAAATGCAGGAAAAGAGTAGATTTGAGATCAAGAGTAGATGAAAAGAGATGGGTTAGGTTGAGGAGACAAGCTACCTTATCAGAGATTTTAGTAGAGGAGAAGAGCACAGAAGATGAGGTCAAATATATATGAGAAAAAGAGGAGAGAAAACAGAATTTGTAGTGAATTACACCTATTTTCTTAATAAAGTATGATGCAAAGCCGATAGGAGATCATTAGACTGCAGTGTCAGAAACTTGAAAAGATTTAGAATACTTAATGTGTCTGATTAGGAAATAAAATATAGAGCGGTGAATAAGAATGGAAGAAATAGATGACTGGAGTAATCAAAGGCTGAAATTTGGCAAGGCATGAATGGCAATGGAAAATGGAACAAAGAATTAAAGTGGAGAACAGAGTAGAATTGAACTGTTAAATGAAAGTGTTGAGACTGGGAAGCAAGGTTGTGAAATCACAACAGGAGTGATGGCTTAGAGAAGAAACTGGAGGTCAAAGCAAGGATAATGGAGATAAAATATATGGTGTTTGACTCAAATGAGATGAATCAGACTAAATAATTTGTAGCCATAAAGTTATCTATATTATCTAGTATTATCTTTAGTATAAATGCATTTATTAGTTCTTTACCAGAGAGGCAATGTATTGTTTTGGATAGAGAAGTGAAGTTAAAGCTAGGAATATCTGGGTTCAAGGAATACCATTGACATATACTGTTGCATATAAGTCTCTTCCCAGTGCTCTGGGTAACTTTCTAAGAATATAAATTGAAGATGATATGCAGATCTGCATGAGTAAAATGTGTTTGCTTATCAGAGAATTCTCTGTATCAGTAAAAGCATTGGGTTTTTTTGTTGTTGTTGTTCTTTTCTTCTTATACACTTCCTGAAAGTAGATTTTAATAAGGGAGAGTGAAACATGAGGACATTATAATGCAGAGATGAGAGATAGAGTGCCATAAGAGAGGTCAAGTTTTCTCAAGACAAACTTGGTATATTTCTTCATTTTGCAAAGAGCCACCTCCTGTCTAACTTTTTACCATCTCAGAAATCTGTAATATGATAACCATACAGGGTTGGTGATTATAACATATTACCAACAATGACTTGCACGTTAGTGACATGGAAGACAACACTGGATATTCCCAGGAAAAGAAGGAAAGCTATCATGTCAGAAGAGGAAAGGATAGACAGATCAAGCATTTTACTGGCTTCCATAACTATTATGTAAATGATTTAGGAAATGATTGAATGTAATCAATGGAAAATGATTTCATTTAGGAATATGCACAAAAGTCATATGAATTGACATGTGAATATTGTCATATAGATCCAACTTAAATATTCAAATATCAAAGGCACATTAGGAGAATAAAAACAGAGAATGGCAAGAGCTGGTTAATATGTTCCTTCAAAAATATTAATGTAGCATATCACATGTTTCAGTGAATGAAAGTGTGACATAATGATGTGATATAATTCCTGACCTTAGAGTTAGGTAGACTAGGGTTCAAGGTCTCCCTCCTTTCCAGCTATAAAAGCATGGTCAAGTTACCGAGTTTCTCAATGCTCCAAATCTGAAATGATAAAAATGCACAGTTTGCCATTCTGTATCATGGGAGGGTTTTTCTATACCAGAAATTTCACATGCTAATTAAAAGCCATGTTTCTATCCCCTTAAAAAAGTGCTAGTTGAGGGGATAAGTGCTTTTAATAGACTTTCAACCAAATTAGTTACTATATATAGGAAACTGCTATAAATGTGAACCTAACCTGGATATAAGTGCTATTATTTGATTGTTGATAATAGCTTCATATCGAGGAAATGTCTTATTCTTTTATTAGTGCCCACAGATAGCCACCTGAATGTCTCTCTGCAATTGATGGATTATCCACTGAGTGTCAGCAAGAAAGTGATCTTACACTGAGCTCATTAGGTACTGGCAAAGCCTTAAATCAGTCAACTATCTGTCTCAGACACTTGGAGCAAGTTCAGTTATTGGTAATCAATTGGTAAATCAAGCACCAAGTCTGTTTAATTTGAGTATTTGCAAACTTTCTCTTGGCCAATTGTAGGCAATGATGAATTTAGGGAATGAAGCAAAATCCAGGAAATTATTTATTTTTTTTGCAACACAGCATTGTGATGCTGAATTATATTCTTCTCTATTTTAGCAACATTTCCATTAAAAATGACAAGAAGTTATATATTTGGAAGGACCTTGGGTTCTGTTTTCTGCTCTTCTGATGCTATTATTTTTCTTCTACTTTATGTCAGTCCCCCAAATGATCATCAGCCTTGCAGCAAAATGTCTCTTAATAGTCCTCTTACTGATCCTCCCTCTTAGCTTAGGTTTTATTTTGCTTATGATTAATTCCTCCCTTAATCTACTCTCTTCATTTTATTCCTCTTCCTTCTCTAACCTATTCACTCATTTAAAAAATCTGAATGTATTTCTCACCAAACTCTTTATGTGAGTCCATTTTTTTAATCTTTTACGACCAAGTCAAATGAAAGTGAGCTTCAAGTGGTTATCACTCACTCTCACCTATTCCTAATTTGTATGAAATTCCATTTATACCTCCCAACTAAATAATATAAATCCTTATAGGTTGGCCCAACCTTCCTTCTTTCCCTTTGATTTGTTGTTTCTCACTCTCCTTTTCTGTTTAAGATCATTAAAAGATAAAATGACTTCCAAGCCTAATGTCCTTTTTACAACTTTTTATGACATTAGGATTCTAAGGGGACCAGACACTTAGGTTGATATTTCTCTTGACTCATGCCTTTGTATTTCAAATTTCTATTTGGGTTATTATTTTTTATCAATAATGCTTGGAAGTACTTTAATTAAAAATCAATTTATAACCTTTTTAGTTAAAGGCTTATATCTTTTACCTTTTAGCATATTACATTTTTATCTTTCTCATTCCTTTTTATTGGTAGCTGCTATACCCAATGTGGTACTGACTGTTCAACCACAATACTTGAACTCCTTTTTGCTTCTACATACAGTCTTTTTTTCTTTGACCTAGAATCTCTAGATTATGGCTATGATAATGATGGGCAATTTCACTTTGTAGTTTCTCTCAGGAGATGATTGGTAGCATCTTTGCATTATCACTTTGCCCTCTTGTTTTAAGAGGTCTGAGTAGCTTCTTTCATAATTTCTTTATGTATGACCATTTCATTCTATTTTTGTAGTTTTCAAATTCTTGAATTCTCTTTTCTAGCTGATTTTGATGTTATTTGTACATCTTATTGGGCATTATTCCTTTTATTTTCTTCTTTTTCAATCCTCTGTACTTTTTAAAATGTTTTCTTCTTGTCTCCTAGATTTATTAACCACTGTTGTGTGTATTCTAATTTTTGAGGTGTCAATCACATGGATGAGGATATTGAACCTCTACAAGTAAGCTGTTAGTTTTTCTTCCCAACTCTTTTTTTTTAAGCTTTTGCGCGCCCAAATCCTTCCTCTTTTTTTAAAAATTTCAGTTTTTATTTATTTAAAAAGACAAATAAGAGGGAAGAGGGAGTGGGCTGCAAGGCTTATCCTGAGAAAGTGCCAGAGTCTCTGCCCCTTTGGGGCCCAGGCAGGGTATGGAACATGGTTTTCTTGGAAACAAAGATTTAGAAAGAATTCCAACAAATTGTTGCACAAAACACCTCTGAAAACGGAGAGAACCTTTGGTCACCAAATCCCCTGGCCAAGCTGTGCCTGTTGAGCCCCTTCTGGAAGAGAACAGACCCCAGAGCCAGCAGTGCCCAGGGCATGGGGAGCAAAGGGCAAGGGTAGGCTGTCAGAGTCCATCCACAAGCCACTGCTCACTTCCTGACTGCAGGGCAGGGCAGCTAGCTCAGTCCTCCTCCTCATCCTTGATGTCCTCACCCTCTTCATCTGTGGCTCACTTCCTTTTCTCTCCATGCTGGGGTACTTCTCCCTCCTCTTCTTCATCTTCCTCGTTCTCCTCATCCTCTATGCCATCTTCCTCCTCCTCTTACTCTTCCTCCTCTTCTTCCTCCTCTTCTCCATCAACATCTTCATCCTCATCATCCTCACCATGCTTTTCATCAATGACATCCTCATTAAGCTTCTCTTCTTCCTCTTCCTCCTCCTTCTCTTCACCTTCTCCATTCTCCCTGCAGACACTATCCAGGCCCTCCCTATCAGCCTCAGGGTCAGAGTCTGGAGCTTCTTTTTCATTGGTGCTGTAGCCATCCAGGTAGGTGAGCTGGGACAAGAGGCCAAACGCGCTCTCCCTGTAGCTCATCAACATGGTCACATCGCAGTTAAAAGGGTCCAGGCTTTTGAGGTGAGGCAGTTTTTTCAGGGGCTCCAGTGTTGATCCTTGATTTTGTTCCTACTGAGGTTTAACTGGACCGGGCTGGGTGTTTGCTCCGCCAGGACCTCCAGGGGAAGCTTGGGAAGATTGACCAAAGACACAAGGTAGATGCTGATCATGCTGAGAAACTCAAGATTTTCAAACTCTGAAGTCAGGCCCCCAATCTTGCCATCTTCCGAGGAACAGTTATCCAAGAGCAGATCCTTCACCTCCCCCAGCTTCCTGTTCCCCAGCTCCAGTGTAAGCCACCTCTTGATGTCCATGGCCACTCAGCCTGAGCCCAGCCAAGCCAGAGATCCCTGAGAGCCCCCAGAGTCGCCGCCAGGGAGACCGCCAGGAAGGCGCCAAAAGCCTTCCTCTTGTTTTTGCATTTAGTTTATAATATTATTTTACCTCCTTAAAATATGTGTTTCTTCTAATAATTTTAATTGAACTGTGTTTTTCTTTAAAGCTTTGCTTGTAGATCTTTTGGAGTTCATTGTCTCTTCTAGATTTGTGTCTTAAGCATCCCTAGAAACATAAAAGCTCTTTATCTTTTTTTACTTACTCATTCTTCTAACATCACTTCCTATTTGGAGACTTTGTGGCAGAGCCAAGTTCTGCACACTTTTTAAAGTAATGTTATATCCTCTATGGTCCTGTCCTTTCTTCTCTGACATTCTTCCCTTTGTTCTCCAAGTATTGAGTACCATATTCTTTCAGTTTTAGATCTAGGAAACAGAATGGTAGACTTTTCCTTTAATGGAGATTTAATAAGCAGTTGATGATTCTGCCAGTTAGCTTGAAGGCTCTACATATTCCAAATGATAGTTCTGCATGCTTAGCCCTGTTCTGAGTGCTAGGGCTGAGCTCAAGATCCTGTTCTGGAGTTAGAGAAATGGCATAGATGTTACTGACCTAACCCATCAACAATCTGGCTATGATGCCAAATTGTCCACCACTATTCCATAAGTACTGACCTTGTTTTGAATAAAGCATCAACAATTCAAATTACTATTACTTGCCTCAGTGGAATTTGTGTGCTTGCTCTGGAAAGGTTGACTATGTAGTCATCTGTAATGGAAAATAGGCAGTACCAATTTCTATTTCCACCATCTTTGCTGATCTATCTGAATCATACTAGAGTACTTTACTTTCTAAAACAAAGTCTAGTGTTCTTTTGTTCACTTCCATAAAATGAAGAACATTTTGTACTTAAAATTATTTTCTCTTATGGAAAATGAATATTAAAGGGAAAGAGGGCAGGATTTGGACTCTAGAAGACTTTGGCTCAAATCTCATCCTCTGTAATTTATTACTAATGTAACATTTGGCTATGCTAATTACCTTGCTATGGGCTTAAATTTCATCACTTAAAAAATGACACGACTAGATTTCCCATGAGTTGTCTTCCTGATCTAGATCTATTTCCCTTTAAAAAAAGTCTGTTTTGTGTCCATTTTTTAAAATGTTTTTTTTTGTTTTCTTAAAAGAAAGTATCCCATGTTCATGACTGGCTAAAATAACACAATATGCCCTCGTTACATTTTAAAAAAATTAGACATGACTGCAGTTTTTCAGAAAACAAGCAGACCAGTTCATTGATCTAAAAATTATTGGGTTCCTCTTTTGCAGTTCAATTATGCTCCAATGTGATATCTTTTGGCCTTAAAATATGACTGTTAATGTGATGTGCCATCAGATACTTCAACTCATTGTCTAATGTGGTATTTATATTTTATTTGAAGCCTATCAGGAGTGGTTCTCATTCCCTAAAGATATAATTCTATGATATGCTACTCATGACTTCTCTAAGTTTCTGGATAGTATGTCTCTATAATGCAAAGAACATAACAATGCAAAGTCATTAAAATCATTGAAACCAATTAAATTTCAGAGGACTAGCAATTAAATAGATTTTATTCCTTTTCAGAATATTCTAGTAAATTACAGATATTGAACTGGGTATTTGACCGCAGACAGACAGATTCATTGTCAGATATGGCCTCTGTTCTGGTTTATTTTTCTTAATTATGCTTTGTTATGAGGTAGGATTTGACTGGGGGCAATGTTATTGGGAAATGTCAAAATAAAAAAAATTATTAAAGACAGAAAGTCTGGGGGAAGCTAGGTGGCAGAGTTAATAGAGTGCTAGGCCAGGAGGATCTGGATTCAAATGTGACCTCAGACACTTCCTAGCTGTTTGACTTGGGGCAAGACACTTACCTCTCTTTGCTTAGTCCTTGCCCTTCTTTCTTTTTTTTTTGAAAGCCTTACCTTCCATCTTAGAATTAATATTAATTATTGGTTCCAATGTAGAAGAGTAGCAAAGACTAGACAACTGGGTTTATATAATTTGACCAGCGTCACAAAGCTAGGAATTGTCAGGCCACATTTGAATCCAGGACCCCTCTCATCTCTATCCTTAGCACTCTAACCTCTGAGCTACTCTAGCTGCCCCCCTTACCATTCTATCTTTAAATTATTACTAAGAGCAAAAATAAGAGTTTAAAAAAGAAAGGAAATTCATAATGATTTGGGTCTTTGGACTTTTATTATGTTTAGATTCAGAAATAACTGAGTTTTAAAAGGCTTCTTCCTGTGAATTGTGAACAGTGCTGATTTTTAAAATACATAAAAATCATTATAAAAGGTCTGATAAAGACTTCTATCTCACCCTAATCGATTAGTTAAATCAGCCAGAAAGTTGGTTAGCCTAATGATAATGACCTTTTTTGTTGGGGGAAATGATTCCTTGCCTAGAATTTTAATGAGTAGAAATGACACAACCATTTGGCACTGATGGCTACCATCAAATTAGATCAACTAAAGCATCCAATCCAACAGACTACATATCCCTCTCCCATAAGGATAATGAGTCAGCCCTGAAATTACCTGAGTTAATTCTAATTTGATAATATATTCTTGTTTTTCAGCACAGCAGAATGAGTTAGCATTAGAATCAGAAGAAATCTGTAATATGTTCACAAATGATTAAGAAATGAACATGACAAGATTTCAAGGCTGTCCTCAGTTTTAGGAAAGATGAATGCAACTTCCTTTTCTCTGAGCCAAACTGTCCAATACACCAGCCTTATCACAAAGTCACATCCATAGCATAGAGTGTGTATACTCCAAGGATCATATATTATGAGAGAAACAAAGGAAAGCAGAGAGAGGGATCCATGGGTAGAAAGCAGTGAAAAGGTAGGGAGAATAGGACTTAGGTGAGCTTTTACTTTTTTTTTTGTAAGATCTAGAACTGAAAGGAAGCTTATGGGCTATATATTAAATTCCACAGTTACAGATGAAGAAACAAAATGATTTTCCTATGGTCAAACAAGTAGTGTCAGAGGTGAGATTTTGTTTTGTTTCATTATGTTGTCACTGTTGTTCATAGGAAGATGGTATAGAAAAAAAGAAAGTTTAGAGAACTCTTTGAATACTTGCCTGCCCTTAGAAACTGATGAATTGAAGATCTATAGAATAGATTCATGAGAAGTAGCAAGAGGGACAAAAAGAGAAATATTACCAATTATTTCCCTGAGCCTCCCCTCCCAACCCACTTATTATCAAAACGTATGGATAAATAAGTCAAGGACTCATGCCTAGGTCAGAAAGAAAACTGATTCTTGGAATGATAGGCAACTTAAAAAGTTAAAAATACCTTGTGTATTATAAATTCACTTTAGATTTAGTTGAAAGGTTATAGAGAAAATAATGAAGAGTCTAGCTACTTTAAATGAAATTAGGATCTAAAATGGAGAAATATACCAGCTATAGTTCTAAAACCATTTGTAGCTAAAATTATTAAACAACTTTATTAATTGAGAATTCATGGAAAACAAGAAACAAGGGAGGTAATAGGAAATGGGCAAATTTTCAAAGGGAAAATATGTTGCATCTAGAAATGGAAATATATCAATTTCTAAGGCAAAATTAGAAGAAATTATGAGAAAATGGCTTGAGAGTGCTTAGAAAACAAGATTGGGGTAAAGGTCTCATTTAGATCCTTTTTGAATTTTCTAAAAATAAACTATTTTCTACAAACTTTATTTCCTTGATTGATAGGCTTATTAGACTGCAGAATCAGATTCAAGGGCATTTCACTGATATGGAATAAATTGTAATATCCTTGGAGATAAAATAGAGAAAGGCAGATTTGTAGCTTAATAATCATTTTCAAAGATCATTGATTAATAGATAAATATCAAATGATAGAGTTTTTAATGATGTACCACAAGATTTCTGTTCCTGTATATGTCATATTTTATATTTTGTTAACATATTTGATGAAGATATAGGCATGTACTTATCAAATTTGCAACTAACACGAAGTTAAATGGAATAACTAATATGAAAAACAAAAGAATAATTATTTAAAATGTATGACATTCTGAAAAGATGAGTCAATACCAACAAGATGTGAACCAACAATGAAAAGTGCAAAATCCTTTGTATGGATTTTGTTTTTTAAGGCAAAAAGATATTTCCATATAAGTAATATCACAAAAATAAAAAAGATAAAGCAAGAAAATTACACTTCAGTTTGCACTGAGTTAATCAATTTCCTCTCTGGAAGTGGACAACATTTTTCATCATGCATTCTTTGGAATTATCTTGAATTGTTTTATTTATCAGAATAGCCATGTCTTTCCCAGGTGATCATCATTATAAAATTGCTTTTACTATACACAATTATCTACTGGTTCTTCTTCACTTTCCATCAGTTCATAAAGGGCTTTGTATCCCATTCATCATTTCTTATAGCCCAGAAGTACTCCATCACAATCATATGCCACAACTTGTTCCACCATTCCCTAACTGATGAGTATCCCTTCAATTTCCTATTCTTTGCTGGAAATAAAATGCAGCCTTAAATAGTATTTTTTTAATCTAAGTTCTTTTCTTTTTTCTTTGATCTCTTTGGAGTACAAACATGGTAATGATACTTCTGTATCAAAGGGTATTCATAGTTTTATAGCCCTTTGGGCACAGTTCCAAATTGTCCTCTAGAGTTATGTGAACTAGTTCATAATTCAACCAACAGTTCATTAGTATTCTTATTTTTCTTCATCCAGTCTAGCATTTTTCATTTCTAATAGGTGTGACATGAAACTTCAAAGCTGTTTTAATTTGCATATCTTTAATCAATATATGACTAGACAGAACTTTGATTTCTTCTACTAAAAAGAATTTATTCATATCTTTTGACTATTTATCAATTGGGTAATTGCTTTTATGTTTTTAAATTTGACTTAGTTCCTTATATATTTGAGGAATAAGGCCTTTATCAGATAAATTTACTCTAAAGATTTTTGATATTATTTCATTGCTTAGGATAACTTTAAAACAAAAATTTCAGCCAAATAGTAATTAGGGAAAATTTTTATATATCTACGTGATTATAGCAATAAATTAGAGAAAGAACAGATCAAGGAATTGGGATATCATTAAAAAAGTTAGGAAAAGAAAAAATTAAAAATCCCTAATTAAACACAGAATTAGAAATCTTGAAAATCAAAGGTGAGATGAATCAAATTGAAAGAAAACTATTAAACTAATAAATAAAGTTAAAACCTGGTTTTATGGGGGAAATTAATTATATAAATAAGCCATTGATTAATTTTAATTTTTAAAAGAAAGAAGGATATACAATTACAAATATCAAAACTGAAAAAGATGAATTCACCTGAAGGAGTCCTTCTAAATTCCTTTTATAACACAAATATAGTGCTGATACCCAGACCAAGAGGAACAAAAATAGAGAAAGAAAACTATAAACCAATCTCCCTAATGAATAATGATGCAAAAATTAAAAAAAAAAACCTAGCAAGGAGATTATACCAATATATCACAAAGATCATTCACTATGATCAGGTGGGTTTTTATACCAGGAATGCAGAACTAGTTCAATATTAAGAATACCACTAGTATAATTGATTCTATCAATCACAAAACTAATAGAAACTACATTTTTGTAATAGAAGCAGAAACAGCTTTTGACAAAAACGTAACAACCATTCTTATTAAAAACACTAGAGAACACAGGAAAAAAATGGAGCTTTCCTTAAAATAAGTAGTATCTATCAGCAAGCATCATATATAATGGTGACAAGCTAGAGGTCTTCCCAATAAGATACAGGGGTTAAAAAAGGATGCTCACTATCAACACTATTATCCAATATTTTATTGGACATGTTAAGCATAGCAATAAGAAAAAAGGAAATTGAAGGAATTAAAATAGGCAACAAAGAAACAAATCTATCACTCTTTGGAGATGGCATACTTAGAGAACTCTAGAGAATCAACTAAAAATTAATTAAAATGATTAGTAACTTCAACACACTTGCAAGATATTAAATAATACACACAAATCTTCAGTATTTCTATGTTACCAACAAATCATAGCACCAAGAGATAGAAAAAGGAATTGCATGAAAATATTAGATAATATAAAATACTTGAGAGTCTACCTGCCAAGACAAACCCTGGAACTATATAAATTGAAATACAAAACACTTTTAAAAAATATATTTTTCTAGATTACATGTAAATGCAATTTTTATATTCATTTTCTGACATTTTGCAATCTATGTTTCACCCATCCCTTTACTCCTCCCAAGAGGGCAAGTAATATGATATGAGTTGTACATATATTATCATAAAATATATATTTCCATGTATGTCATGGAAATATGTGAAAAAGTCATATTGTTCATACAAGAGAAAATTATTGGAGGAAATAAAGTGAATAATGATATAGTTCATTCTGCATTCAGATTCCATCTTATAATAACTAAGTCATTCATAGTTGATGATCATATAATATTGTTATTTCAGAGTAAAATGTCTCTTGATTCTTGCTCACTTCAATTTGCTTCACTTTATATGTCTTTTCAGGTTTGTGTGTGTGTGTGTGTGTGTGGGTGTATGTGTATGATCATATTTTTTGACATTTCAAATGGCACAATAGAATTCCATTTCAAGAATATATAACAACTTGTTGAGCCCATTCCCCATTGATGGACATCCCTTCAGTTTCCATCTTTGCTACCACAAAAAAGTGCTATAAACATTTTTGATACTTTTTTTTTCACTATATCTTAAAAACTTCTTGGGTTTCAGAAATAGTAGTGGTGTTGCTGGGTGAAAGGGCACACACAGTTTTATGGCCTTTTATGGCCTTTGGGACTTCATTTTCCAGGATGTCTGATTCTAGATCTGACAGCACACCGTCTTGGTTATTGGTGATATAATTAAGATCCTTCTTGAATAGTTCTTCTCTGTACTTTCCCCCTCATCTTTATCTCTTCTAATTATTTTAAGTCTCTATCAGTTTTGCATTCTATCAAGCCCATTTTCATATGAAATGAATGCCTCAAATTTACCAGAAAGGATTTCTTGGTTTTTTCCTTCAATTGTTTTCATCTGTTTATTTGCATTGCTCCCTATAAGAAAACCTTATCTCTCCTTGCTATTCTCTGGAATACTTCATTCAGTTTTATATGTCTTCCCTCTATCCTTTCCCTTTTATTTTACTTCTTTCCTTATCCATTTCTAATGCCTCATCAGACAGCCATTTTCTCCTTCTTTTTCTTTAGACTTTTTCTTCCCCCAACTGCTTTCTGTAAATATTGTGAGCCTATGTTCTTTAGTCACTATAGCAGATCTAATCCTTTAGATTTATTCATCACTGCCACTTCATATTCACAAGAGTTGTTATTTAGGTCATACCTATATGGTATAATGGTTTTCCCTAGTTTCTTCAATTTAAATCTGAATTTTTCAATAACAAGCTCATGATCTGAGCAATGGTTAGCTCCACATCTTGTTTTAATTGACTATATAGATATTTTTTACCTTTTGCTGCAAAAATATATAATCAGTTTGACTTTGATATTGACCATCTGGTGATATCCATGTGTAGAGACATCTTTGGTATTATTAAAAATTAGTTTTCTGATCTCAAAAAAATTAAAAAAAACAATTAATAGAGGCATACGAAAAGTGGAGAAGGGAAATGAAAGTGATGCAAGAAAAAATAGACCAGTTGAAAAAGGAGAACAAAAATCTGACAGAGGAAAATCAGATCTTAAATATCAGAATTTACCCTCTAGAAACTAATGATTTCATAAGAAATCAAGAAACAATAAAGCAGAATCAAAGGAATGAAAAAAAAAAACAGAGAAAAACATGAACTCCTCTTATTGAAAAAAATAACTGAATTAGAAAATAGATCTAGGAGAGACAATTTGAGAATTATTTGACTACCTAAAAGCCATGATCAAGGAAAAAACCTTGGACATCATATTAGAAGAAATTATTAAAGGTAACTGCACAGAGATCCTTGAACAAGAAAATAAAATTTAAATTTAAAGAATTCACAGATCACCCCAGAAAGAAATCCTCAAATGACAATATCCAGGAATCTAATAGCTAAATTCAAGAGCCACCAATCCAAAGAGAAAATACTTTAAACAGCCATAAAGACATTATCCATATACTATGGAGCTATAATCAGGAGCACACAGGACTTAGTAGTGAAAAGTAGGAGTAGCAATCATGAAACAGACAAAGCTAAAGTAGAAATTAATCTGATTAAAAGAAATAAGGAAGGAAATTACATCTTGCTAAAAGGTAATATAAACAAGATAGTAATGTCATTATTACTAAATATTTATAGGTATAGCATCTAAATTTCTAAAGGAAAAATTGAATGAGCTCAAAGAAGAAATAGATAGTAAAACCATACTAATGAGGGATCTCAACCTTCCCCTTTTAGAACTACATAAATGAAACCAATAAATAAATAAGAAAGAAGTAAGGGGATTAAATGAAATGTTAGAAAAAATTATAGTTAATAGATATCTGGAGAAAACTGAACAGGGATAAAAATGAATATACCTTCTTCTCATCAGTACATGGTATATATGCAAAGACAGATCATGTATTTATGCATAGAAATATTGCAAACAAATACAGAAAACAGAAATAATAAGTGCCACTTTTCTAGGATCATAATGTAATAACAATTATAATTAACAAGGATCCTTGGTAAGGCAAATTTAAAATTAATTGGAAACTAAATAATCTCATTCTTCAAAACTAGTGGGTAAAATAAGAAATCATAGAAACAATTACAGACTTCATTAAAGAGAATGACAATGAGGAGACATCATATCAAAGCCTATGGGATACAACCAAAACAGCACTTAGGGGAAAATTTATATCGCTGAGTGCCTATACCAAGAAAATAGAGAGGGAGGAGGTCAATGAATTGGGCTTTCAACTTAAAAAAATAGAAAAAAATTAAAATCCCCAGATGAAAACTAAATTGAAAATCCTAAAATTTAAAGGGAAAAATGAACTTATGAATTAGAATAGGAGCTGGTCCTTTAAAAATACATAAAGTACTGATTAATCAATAGAATTAAATTAACAGGATCAAAGATGAAAAGAGTGATCTTACCTCTAATGAAGAAAAAATTAAGGTGATTATTAGGAACTATTTTGCCCAATTATATGGCAATAAAAATGACAATCTAAGTGAAATGGGTTAATACTTACAAAAATATAAATTGCCTAGATTAACAAAGAGGGATTAGAATACTTAAATCATCCCATCTCATAAAAAAGAAATTGAACAAGTCATTAAAGAACTTCCTAAGAAAAAATCCCCAGGGCCAGATGGATTCACAAATGGATTATATCAAGCACCTTAAATAACAACTAATCCCAGTACTATATAAATGATTTGACAAAATAAGCAAAGGAGTTTTACCAAATTCTTTTTTATGACACAAATATGATATTGATTCCAAAGCCAGGCAGACCAAAAACAGAGAAAGAAAACTACAGACCAATCTCCTTAATGAACATAGATGCAAAAATCTTCAATAAAATACTAGCAAAAAAGATTACAGCAAGTTATCACAAGGATTATTCACTATAACCAGGTAGTATTTTATATTAGGAATGCAAAGATGGTTTAATATTATGGAAACCATCCACATAATTTACTATATCTATAATCAAACCAACAGAATTCACATGATTATCTCAAGAGATTCAGAAAAAAGCCTTTGACAAAATACAACATCCAATTCCTGTTGAAAACACCAGAAAGTATAGGAGTAGAAGGAATCTTCCTCAAAATATTAAAAAGTATATATTTAAAACCATCAGCAAATATCATCAGCAATGGGGACAAGTTAGAAGCCTTCCAATAACATCAAGAGTAAAGCAAGGATGCCCATTATTACCTCTGTTATTTAGTGTTGTGCTAGAAACACTAGAAGTCGCAATTATAGAAGAAAAAGAAATTGAAGCGATTAAAGTAGACAATTAAGAAACTAAACTATCACTCTTTGTAGATGATCTGATGGTCTACTTGAAGAATCCTAGAAAATCAACTGGAAAACTAGTTGAAATAATTTACAACTTTAGTAAATTTGCCAGGTCTAATATAAACACACATAAGTCATCAACATTTCTGTATGTTTCCAACAAAATTCAACAACAGGTGTTAGAAAGAGAAACTCCATTTAAAATCACTCTAGACAACATAAAATATTTAGGAATCTGCCACAACAAATACAGAAATTATATGAACACAACTACATAACATTTTTCACACAATTAAAACTAGATCTAAATAATTAGAAAAGCATTAATTGTTCATGGGTAAGATAAGTTGATATAATAAAAATGACAATCCTACCAAACTAATTTGTTTATTTAGTGCCATACCTATCAAACTACCAAAATACTTTTTTATAGAATTTGAAAAAAATTTCAACAAAATTCATCTGGAAGAACAAAAAATCAAGAATATATGGGGAAATAATGGAAAAAATGTGAAACATGGTGACCTAGCAGTACCAGATATTAAACTGTACTATAAAGCAGTGGTCATCAAAACAATATGGTACTGGCTAAGAGACAGAAGGGTGGACCATTGGAATAGACTAGGTGTAAATGACCTCTGTAACCTAATGTTCAACAAATCCCAATGATCCTAGCTTTTGGGACAAGAACTTACTATTTGACAAAAACTGCTGAGAAAATTGGAAAATAGAATGGGAAAAATTAGGTTTAGATCAACATCTTATACCCTATACCAAGATAAATTCAAAATGGATAAATATTTTAAATATAAAGAGTGATATCATAAATAAATTATGCGAACATATAATAGTATACCTGTCAGATCTGTGGGAAAGGAAAGAATTTAAGACCAAGCAAGAGATAGAGAACATCACAAAATGTAAAATGAATGACTTTGATTACATTAAATTGAAAAGGTTTTGTACAAACAAAACCAATGCAACCAAAACTGGAAGGAAAGCAACAAACTGGGAGAACATTTTTATAATGAAAGTCTCTGACAAAGGTTTAATTTCCCAAATATATAAGGAATTATGTCAAATTTACAAAAAAGTCAAGCCATTCCCTATTTGACAAGTGGTCAAAGGACATGAATAGACAGTTTTCACATGATGAAATCAAAGTTATCAATAAGCACATGAAAAAAGTGTTCTAAATCTATCCTGATTAGAGAAATGTAAATCAAAACAACAATGAGGTACTTCCTTACACTTAGTAAACTAGCCAATAAGGTAGCAAAGGAAAGTGATAAATGTAGGAGGGAATGTGGCAAAATTGGGACACTAATACACTGCTAGTGGAGTTGTGAATTGGTCTAAAAATTCTGTAAGGCAATTTGGAATAATGAGCCAAGGGCTTTCATAAGAATACTTGCCCTATGACCCAGCCATACCACTGTTTGATTTGTACCCGAAAAAGATAATAAGGAAAAAGACTTGTACAAAAATATTTATAGCTGAGCTCTTTGTGGTAGCAAAAAACTGGAAAATGAGGGGGTGTCTATAAGTTGGGGAATAGCTGAACAAATTGTGGTATATGTTAGTGATAGAATACTATTGTGCTGAAAGGAATGATGAACTGGAGTATTTCTATGTGAACTGGAATGACCTCCAGGAATTGATGCAGAGTGATTGTACGCAGAGACTAATACATTGTGACACAATCAAATGCAATAGACTTTTCTACTAGCAGCAATGCAATGACCTAGAACAATCCAGAGGAACTTCTGGGAAGGAACACTATCCACATCCAGAGAAAGAACAGTGGGAGTAGAAACACATTAGGAAAACATATGATCGATAACATGATTTGGTTGGGTTATGATTAGGGTTTTGATGTTAAAAGATCAATCTACTGTGAATATGAATAACATGGAAATAAGTTTTGAACAATGTTACATGTGTAATCCAGTGGAATTGCTTGTCAGCTTTGGGAGGGGCCAGGGAAGAAGGATGGGGAAAATCATGAATCATGTTACCATGGAAAAATATTGTAAATAAATTTTTAAAAAATTAGTTTTCTATGGCTAGGGAGTTATCTTGACAAAACTATACTAAGAGTTATCTTGACAAAACTATACTAATCTCTGCTGTTTCATTCTATACACTATGGCCAAACTTGCCTGTCCTAATTATCTTTTTATTTCCTACTTTCCTACTTTAGCATTCCAATCCCCTATGATGAATGTCATCTTATTTTTTGTTGTTATTTTTAGAAAATATTGTAGGTCCTCATAAGACTGATCAATTATGGCCTCTTCAGCATCAGTGGTTAGAACACAGATTTCTATTACTTTGATGGATATTTTAACAAATATCTTAGATTTGTCTTGATTTGAACAATATCATTTTGTAATTATGTATATTATACTCCAGTGCTGCTTTTCTCGCCCTTTTATTTATTATGAGGAATACTCCATTTTCCCCAAGGGATTCTTGTTCACAGTAGTATATGCAGTGATCACTTGAATTCACACATTCCCATCTATTTAAGTTTGTTGCCATCCAAAATACCAATGTTTAAACTTTCCAACTCCTGTTTGACTACATCAAGCTCACCTTGGTTCATTGATCTTACATTCCAGGTTCCTATGCAATGTTCATCTTTTTCATTTGACTTACCTTCCTAATGGAAGCAGACACATCCGCAGCTGTGTTTCCTTTTATATTTTGGTCCAGCTCAGTCATTCTTTATGGAACTACTAGTAGTTTCTCTCCACTCTTCCCCAGTAATTGGATACCTTTCAAAGTTGAGGAGCTCATCTTCCAATGCCATATTTTTAATCATTTTAATACTGTCCATGGTTTTGGTTTTGGTTTTTACAAAGACACTAAAGTGATTTGCTATTCCTTCTCTAGTGGATTGTCTTTTCTTGAATTCTCTGCTGTACCCTGTCTTAGGTAACCATGCATGGCATAGTTTGTAGTTTCATTAAGTTATTCAAGCCTCTTTGCCATGTCAGAACAATGATCCAGCAAGGGAAATTTTTACTTCAGCTCTTTATAAAAAATGCACCTCAATTTCAACACTGAGTTTACCACCCCTCTATCATGAGGTCAGTAGAATATTTCATAATGGTTGCTCTTTAATAATGCTTGATCCTGCATCAAAATTCTTAGTCTTTCAAAGTGGTTCAATTTTAGAATTGTTCCCAGAATATAAATGGTTCTTCTGAATCTACTCATCTCAGTGTGCAATTAGTTCATACACATCTTCTCAGATTCCTTTAAGGCTATCATTCATCATTTTGACAATATAATAATATTATATTACATTTATCAACTCTAATTTGATCCCTAGTTGATGGGTACCCTAACTTAGATGCCAATTCTTTTCTGCCTTAAAAAGAATATTCTATGAATATGTTCATACATATGGATTTTTTGCTTGATTTTTTGTAAGATAAAAACAATTATAGTATTAGTTGTCGTTCAGTTGTATCTGCCTTTTCCTGGCTCTTTTTCAGATTTTCTTGGCAAAGATTAGTGGAGGAGTTTGACATTTCCTTCTCCAGTTCATTTTGCAAATTAGGAAACTGAGGGAAACAGAGTTAAGTGACTTGTCAGCATCATACAAATATGACTCAGGTCTTCCTGATTCCAAGTCATGTGCTCTATCTACTGTACGACCTAACTGAGTCAAAGGAAGAGTTTCATAAATTATAAACTATGAAAACAGTTCCAAATTGCTTTCCAGGATGGTTAGACTACTTCACAACCCAATTAACTGTGCACAGGATTTCTCATACATTTCAATATTTATTTTCCTTTCTGGTCAGCTTTGTCATTCTGATGGGTGTGCAGTGGGCACCTAGAGTTGCTTAAATCATTATTTTTCTAATTATTGGGGATTTAGTCCATTTTTTCCACACAGCTATTGACAGCTTGAGTTTCTCTGAAAACTAACTATTCATTTCCTTTGCCTATTTATAAATTTAGGAACTGGGTATAGACTCACGAATCTGAGCAAGTACTTTATGTGCCTAGGGAATAAGATCTTTATTAGACAAATTTGATGACAAAGGCTATCACCTCCCCTCCTCCAGTTATCTACCTCCATTTAATTTTAGCTGCATTATCTTCATAGGTAACTTTTACCGTTTTACACCCTCAAAATTGTCCATTTTATCTTCTGTGATCCTCTCTATTTCTTACTTTGTTATGCAATTATCCCCTCTCCATATATCTTAAAAGTCATTTCTTTTTTAAAATTCATTTATGATGCCATCCTTTCTAAGGATTGTCATCATTCAGAGCTTATCTTGTTTTACACTATACTCTCTTGATCTATACCTAGTTTTTGCCAGATTTCTTTCTAGTTTTCTCAGCAGTTCTCGCCAAACTATGAGTTTTACTATAAGTCTTAGCTGAGCTCTTTTAGTTCATCAAACACTACTGTGTTTGGCTGTGTAAGGCTATGGCATATCTTCACATTATTTGTTTCTTTTTGGTTAGCTAATCCTTTCCATTTGTTGACTTCTTTATCTTGTGTTAACCATAACATATTGGGGGATGATTATTGCTCTGTTGTAGAATTTGATCTCTAATGACAATAGGCCTGCTTTCTTCCCACTCTTTAAAGAATTCCTTTTAGAATCTTAACCATTTGTTCTTCTAGATGAATTTCATTATTATCTCTTCTTGCTCAATAAAGTAATATTTGATAGTTTTATTGGTATAGCAAAGAATAACTAAAGTCAGTTTTAATAGTATTGTCATTCTTATTATATTGATTCATCAGTCTAGAAAAGATAGATTTCCTTATTAAGTCTGTTTTTACTTTTAAAAAGAATATTTTGAAGTTATATCCAGAGTTCCAATGCTTATTTTAGATCAATAATTTATATACTAGTTATTTTAAAATAAATGCATCTTTTCATCTCTTCCTTTTCGTTTTGTTAGTAAATATGGAACTCATCCATTCACTCATATCTGATGTTTTTGGAAAGGTCTCTAGTTTATCTCTATTACATATAATACTGATTCCTGATTTAAGATATATATTCTATATTAAATTTAGGAAAGATATATTTATTTCTCTATTTCCTGCATTTTTGTAAGCAGGAATGTATATTATGTTTTGTAAAAAAAATTTTCTGCATCTCTTGATATAATCCTATTATTTTTGTTTTTACTTACATCTTTTATTTTCATAATTGTTTCCCTAATACTAAATGAACAATTTATTCCTGAGTAAATTAAATTCATTCATAGTGCATAATCTTTATAATATGGTCTTCTAATATTATATTTAAATTTTTTTCTAAAATATTATTAGAAATATTGTTTTTATTTATTGTTGTTGTTTTCCTTTTCCATTATTCAGATATGAAGACTACATTCAGTAGGAATTTAATAAGGATAATTTTCCTATATTTTTCAAATGGATTTCCAAATATTGGAATTAGTTGTTTTTTGAACATTTGATAGAATTTGCTTCTAAATAAATCTAATTCTTGTTTTTTTCTTTTAGAATAGAATTCATAAATTTTTAAATTTATTTTTCTGAGAATGAGTTATATTTTTTGTTTTTTCTTCTGTGACTTTAGACATTTTATAATTTTATAAATTTTTTTACTATCTTACAAATTTTGTTGCTATATAATTAAGCAAATAGTTTATAACAATTTCCTCTCTTCATCAATTTTTGTTGATTGATCTTTTTCATTTTCGCAACTTTTTTAGTTTATTTTTAAATACATAATTAGCTAGTTTATTTTTAAAAAATAGCTCCTATTTTTTTCCTTCAATTTTGCTTATGTCTTCTTTGATTTTAGGGATTTCTTTATTGATGCTTAATTAAAGTTTTAATTCATTTATTTTCTATTTTAATAGAATCTTTATTTTGGTTAATGAATATGTTTGGAGATATTAACTTCACTCAATAGATAACTTTAAGTGCATCTTTCTAAATTTGTTTCAATGCCTCATTGTCATTATCTTTAATAGATATGTATTATTTATATGATTTATTCTTTGATCACCAACCCCTTATTTTGGATTGTTACTATACTTTAAATTAATTTTAATTCAGTAATTATTTAATATAATTTTATTGCATGTGGCTTACAAAAGATGTATGCTATTTTTGCTTTTTTGGAATTTGGAAGTTTTAAAATTTTTATTTGATAATACATGATCAGTTTTTTTAAAAAGTGACATGAGACTTGAGAAATATGTATACCACTTTCTATTTCTACACAGTGCCTGGCACATAGTAACCAAAATATAAGAATTAGGTATTATTATAATTATCATTATTCTCATTCAGTAATCAATAGAAGTCTATCATAGTTAATGTTTCTAAAATTCAAGTTCTTAACTTCTTGTTTATTTTGTAATTAGATTTATCTAACTCTAAAATGGGTACATTGAGGTCTTTCACCATTATAATCTTATTGTCTACTCCCTACAACTTATTTTTTCCACTATGTACTTAGAATCTGTACTATGTAGGACATATATATTTATTATTTATTAATTATTTTTGAATAATTTATTTGTTGCTATTAATTAGTCTATGATCAGTATTGTTTGCCCTTTATTTTTATTTCATTTGAAGCATAATTAACCCCTTATTTTAACTGAATGAGTTTGTTTTGAGAGTATTTCTTGTAAGCAAATATGTTGGAGTTCTTCCATCATTCCTTCTTTTCTTCTTTCCTTCCTTCCCAAATCGTCTTCAGAATCTAGCTCCATGTTTAGAAATGTTTTTGTTTATGACTAATCCCTTTATAAATATACATATTTTATACATTCCTTTTCTCTCTATTATATTTTGAATAAAATGTGTTTCTATTTCCAGATGTGTATGTATATTCTTCTCTCAGATTCATTTTAGATGAAAGTGAATTTCAAGTGTTCATTCCCTCTACTTCTTGGTCCAATTTGTATAGTCTTCTACTTGCACATCTCAATTATGAGATAATTTACTCAACCTGTCCTCTCCCTGTTTAGCTTAGTGTAATACACTTTATTACTTTTTCTCTCCCTTTCCTTTTGTATTTTAGGATTATCAAAGCATAACATTACCACTCTCTCCCTCACTGTCTTATTTGAATCCCTTTTTGTTCTCTATAATATCAGCATTATTATGTATATTTTAATGTTTTATCTCCGTTTATTCCTTTACAATTGCTGAACTGCCTTCCAGTAGATCAAAGGCTATCTGATATTTATAATGGCTCAAGAACTAATATATGAAGTGCAGAAGTCTTTTTATTATATAGCTCAGTGACCAGTTCAGTTAGAGAGAGAAGACTGGACACAGAAGCAATACTTTTCTTTCTTTTTTCTTTTCCTTTAACTTTTCCTTTTCCTTTTCTCTTCCTTCCTTCCTTCCTTCCTTCCTTCCTTCCTTCCTTCCTTCCTTCCTTCCTTCCTTCCTTCCTTCCTTCCTTCCTTCCTTCCTTCCTTCCTTCCTTCCTTTCTTCCTTTCTTCCTTTCTTCCTTTCTTCCTTTCTTCCTTTCTTCCTTTCTTCCTTTCTTCCTTTCTTCCTTTCTTTCTTTCTTTCTTTCTTTCTTTCTTTCTTTCTTTCTTTCTTTCTTTCTTTCTTTCTTTCTTTCTTTCTTTCTTTCTTTCTTTCTTTCTTTCTTTCTTTCTTTCTTTCTTTCTTTCTTTCTTTCTTTCTTTCTTTCTTTCTTTCTTTCTTTCTTCTTTTTTGCTTAGAACATCAGCCAGAGACCCTAAAGGGAATCCACCCCCCTCAACACACAATGAAATCCTGGGATCTCTGATGGGTCAAATTTAAAAATGTAGGAATATAATTCTGATAAAGGTTAGGGCATATTCTAGATACAGCATCAAGTCAAATAGGTCATCAAGTCATAGGAGAGCTAGTTTTAGTCAATCAATGACTATAATTCTTTTATAATATTGCAAAGAAACTAGAAGAATAAATTGTTCACTGGCTGGCTGAAAGAATGAATGACTAATTAGACAACAATGCTAATGTTTACCCATATAATGTGTGCCTTGCTTGAAACTACAAATGTTTATTGATGCATGTGTTAATTACTGAATTTTGAGGATCCCTCTGTTTTATTATTTTCTTATTCATTTGGGTTTGTGATAATATATGTGCAGTATAGCAGTCTTCATATGTTAAAATGCATAGCTTGATTTCTGGTTTATATGCCTATATACTGTGTTTTGGGTATGGTTCATTTTTCTGTACATTTTTACTACATCGTCAGATTGCTGAGAAAGGAGTTTTATAGGTACCTGATAAAACAAATATTGCCAAACACTAATGCCTTCTTGGAAAGGGGACAAGGGAGGATCTGTCAATACATATGAAGGAAGGAATTAAACATTTATTAAGTGACTACTACGTGCCAGGCACTGTGCTAAGCTCTTTACAAATGTTATCTCATTTAATTCTTACAACAGTCTTTTGAGAGGTAGGTTCTATAATTATTCCCATTTTATAATTACGTATAAGATTAAAAATTAATATCCAAAATACTCTAAGTATTATACTTAATAAGATTTATTAATAATGAGTTGAAGGAAAAAGGAGAATTAAAGACTAGAGAAAAAGAGAGAGCTCACCCAGCCACGTACATGGGAAAAGAGAGCAATACAATAATGTAAGGACGCTAATGTGAACGAAGGGAAAAGGATTCTGGGAGATGAAGTCCAAGGGTTCAAGATTTTCTAATTATACATTAGAGAACTGAGGTGAAGTGATTTGCCCAGAGTCATATAGCTGTCTGTATCTAAGGTCTGATATGAACTCAGGTCTTCCTGATTCTAGGGAGAGTATGACTTTTAAAATTGGAATACTACTAAGTGATGGGTAGCAAGTCAGATCTTTCAGATGAATAGGTGTTAAAGAGATAGTAATGGATTAAAATAACATCAGGTCTTAGCCAAAAGGTTTTGAAAATGTTATTGAAAATAATGGTTTAATAAGTGATGTGACTCTTTTCTATAGTTTGAGTCTAGTGACATCTGCCTACATTTCTGTTTCGTCTATATGGAATAGCCTCTTCTCTCATCTCTACCTATTAAATTTCTTCCTTACACTCAGGCTTCTGGTCATAAGAAGCTTTCTGTACATTAGCTTTCCTTGATTTTATCCCTCATTTATTAATGATTACTCTCTTCTCAAGTTTCTCATACTATTCATTTTGGATTTCTAATTATAACATATTTGAGTTATTTGTATATCTCATTTCTCCAATAGAGTAAAAATTTCTTAAAAGCAAGCAAGACTATGTCTTTATCCTTGATTATCCATTTTCTAGCAGAGTACATTGAATATAGGATACTTTTAGTATTTTTTTTTATTGAATTGAAACCTGCAATAGATTGTCAAATCCTTGAAAACAGACTTTTCCAGTTCTATCTTTGAAACTACAGGGTCTGGACTTGTGCCTTACTCACATATAACAATAAATGCATATTGAATTAATGTGAATGTTTACTTTCATCAAAATCCTGACTAAATATGCAGGCATTAAAATTTTAGTTGGAATATGAGTCATTCAAACTAACTTACATTGGACCCGTAAATATTTTGAATCCAAAGTAATGTTTTTGCATATTCAGCCAGCAAAAGCTTTAAAAGCAAATTATAATTCATTAGTGCCAGAAGACATTTTGGAAAATATTGAATGTTAAATATAAGAAAATTGTCATTACTTCTAGGCAAGGACCTAAAGGAAAGCTCTATGTTGGATGGTAAGATATATGTGATCTCCATGAAAGGATAAGCTACAGGAAGGTAGCAATGATACAGGGTCCCTTGTGAGAATGGCTTATGTCATAAGCATTGACAGTTCCTAGGATCTGAGCCAAGGAGTGATGAGTATTTAATAGTTTTGATCTCATGTGATTTTGCATTTTCTACCTCCAGCCACCCACTTATCCTATTACTTTTCTCTATATTTGTTTTATATCCTATTGAAAATCATACTGATTTGGTCCTTTCCTTTCCTAGTTTTCAAACCAAACCCCCTGAGTGAGACCCATCTAGGAATATGTCCCTAAGAGACTTTCCCATGATTTTTTATCATCATCATTCCACTTTGACTTGCATTCCCTGAACTGACTTTACTAATTGCCCAGTGAAACTAAAGGAAAATATGCTGAATTTTTTACAAAGTGAAAATAGAATTCCATTAATTAGCTATTTTATATGTTAAATTTGCCAACAATCAATGCAAACATTACTTTCTGTCTGATTGGGTCATAATGATAAATACTGATGAAAGGGGCAACCAAGAGAAGAAACAAGACCTGCGAGGCCATGGTCCACTTCATTTAGGTAGATAGATATCAGATAAGTACTTTGTTCATTACCCTGTTTAACAACGCATAAACCAAGGGTTGTCTTGGTATTGTTTTTTTTAAACCTTTACTTACCTTCCTTCTTAGAATCAATACTGTGTATTGGCTCCAAGGCAGATGAGTGGTAAGGGCTAGGCAATGGGGGTCAAGTGACTTGTCCAGGGTCACACAGCTAGGAAGTATCTGAGGCCAAATTTGAACTTAGGACCTCCAGTCTCTTGGCCTGGCTCTCAAGCCACTGAACCACCCAGTTACCCCTTCTTGGTTTTCTTAAAACATTGTGTCTAAGCAACCATATTATAATCAGCAGTTTGGAAAGGGTTGACCATTTCTGTAACCAAGGATCATTCAGAAGTTTTTGTAAGAGAAGGGAAATCTCATATCCTTAGTTAAATTGAATAAATGATAAAATGTACATTAGGAATTGTGGACTAGAGGTTTCTCTAGGATACTTTTAGATTTCCTGAGGTGGAAGGAACAAAAGCCTAAAGGTGTGAATAATTTTCATTAGACCTGTAGTTAGGCATAGATAAGTAGTTAGGACAGTGAGAGGGAAAGTAGCTAGCATATAGTTGTTTAAACAGGGCCTATATGTGACTACAAATAGATAGAGTATATTAGAAAGGGTTTTTCAGGGCTTTCCAGCTATTTTTTGCTGTAATGAGCACCTTTGGCTCTCTGATAAAACCTCTGGATCTCTTCTCAAAGAACAATATTTTAAATGTACAAATTAAAATTCACACAATATATGTCCTATAAAATTTATGTATATATAAATAATATACATATAGATTGATAGAGAGATAGAGAGATGGGAGGTCCTGGATTCAAATCTTACTTCGTACACTTCCTAGCTCTGTGAACCTGAACAAGTCACTTAACCCCTATTGCCTAGCCTTTACCACTCTTCTGCTTCAGAACCAATACACAGTATTGATTCTAAGAACAAAGATAAGTTCTTTTAAAATTTAATAAGATTAAAAGAAAACAATTGTATTGAAATATACACAATACTTTTAAATGCCTGTTCACAGGTCTCACTTTAAAATCCTTTGGCATAGATAGAAGTCAGATGAGGTCAAGTGTGTGGCCACCCTTGATCTGTTTTGGTTTAGATCTTTTCCTGGATCTCCAATGAGGGAGGCCAAATTGACCAGCCTTGAAAGTTCAGGAAGGCCTGAACAGGGAGCTGGCTAGCCTTGGGAGTTTGTCAGAACCATAAATATGCCAAAGACCCCAGCTGCAGTGGGTACCAGATAAAGGCCAAGAAGACCCCAATAACATAAAGTTGTCAAGGTCCCAAGAATACTATGTAACTGATAAGGGCTGAGGGGAGCCATACACGCCAGCAACGTTCCAACAGTGGTATGTAGCAGATAAGGGGCTGGAAGGGGGGCCTTACATTCTGAAAAGTACTTAAGGCCCAGCCTTTCAGAAGCAGATCTGAACTCTGATGGTAGAGGTTCCCACTGGTGCGCATACCAGTTCCATAATAAATGGCCTTTTTCCTTGCCTGATTGCATTGTCCGCGGTCTTCCTTGGTGGTGGGTGAAATCCCGGGCCTTAACACCAATTTTAGAAATAGTATTGCATCCTATCTGCCTTCCTTTTTCATTTTCCCTAGAAAATTCTTTAATAATACAAAGGTAAGAAAATTCATACCTCCTTTACATTCCTTCATACTGTGATTATGTTTTGTGACTTCATCAACTGACTGGGGAAATTGTGTAAAGAAAATCCCTAGTAATTTTGACAGCCTTTTATAAGGCTTTAGAGGTGGAACAAAAATGATGGAGTAGTAGCAGGAGCCTTCTGAATTTCCCTCCAACCTATCATTTTGTAATGCTTTGTAGCATCTCAAAAGGACAGAAATCAAAACCAGACTTACTCCCACTGGACACAGCCTGAAAGGTAGGAAGAGAGTGAGGATTCCCATACTCTAAGGGGAAGGAACTGCCAAGTTAAAGCACAAGTTGACCACCTCTTCTTCATACCATCTACCATGCCAGAGTGGAGCAGGAGCCAGGGTAATCTCCAAATTCTCAGAGTCTGGCTGAAAGTACCACAGACTCAGCCCTGAGGGCTGTGCCAAGCATCAACAGTGAGACTCAAGGCTAAATAACATGGAACACAGCATGGTCCTTGAAGTGGGAGTAGTAACCACAGCAGAGGCAGCAGGGGCAGGGAAGACAGCCTCTGGGCAAAATACAGGGTGCAGTTGAACATCCAAGAGGATGCCGCTGAGGAAGATAGCCTCAGGGCAAGGTCCTCTGAAATACCCTACACAAAAACACATCACAGATCTACCTGCCCTCACTCAGGCCTTTGAGAGGGAAGGCAAAATAGTCCCAAGGCAAAGCCCTTCAAGACAGAAGCTAAGAAAGTAATGACCACCAACATGCAAGGATCCCAGTCCTCCAGTTGCAAAAGGATTAACAATTGCAAAAAAAAAAGCTCTTGACCCTAGAAAATTTCTATGGAGAAAAAGAACAAAACAGAAGCAACAGATGAGAGTGAGAAACAGTCATCCAAGCTTCCTCAAAAAAAAATGGAAATTGGTCTCAGGCAGCAGAGGAACTCAAAATGGAGTTCAAAAACCAAGTAAAAAAGATGGAAGAACAATGGGAAGAAAAGTGGGAAAAAGAAATGAAAGTAATACAAAAAGAAAAGAACAAGTCTTAAATGACAAAATTGCCAACATGGAAAAGGAAACACAGAAATCAAAGGTAGTAATAATCACATTGGAGATCATAATTGATTGACCTGCAGGAAGCCATGAAAAGTGGAATAGACTTAACTGAAAAGGAAAATCAAGAGATCATAGCTAAAAATCAGTCTTTAAAAGCTAGAATTGGGCAGTAGAAGCTAATGATCTTATGAGGCATTAAGAATTAATAAAGCAAAATCAAAAGAATTAAAAAAAAGAAGGAAATATGAAATATCTCATTGAAAAGACAACTGAACTGGAAAACAGATCCTGGGAGACCATTTGAGAATTCTTGGACTATCTGAAAGCCTGGAACATATAAGACTTTCAATTTTGTTGAAGGCAGCCAATACCACACTAGAAACAACAATGATTGACTTAGAAAACCAGTTATAGCCTTTGAGTGTTTATTAAGATAAAAATTAATCTTTCCAGCAGAGTGTAGAAATTCCAAGATTTTTCAAGCTGGAGAAAGATCTCTGATTTGGGGTAGGGAGATGAGGAAGAAGGTAAGGTCTCTTTATCACCAATACATTGGCTTTATAGTTTTAAAGGGTAGCTATTGAAGACATAAGGGAGATTGTATATATCAATGAGTAGAGGCAAAAACACACCAGGAAAACAAAATATAGAGACATCATAATCTCAGATTTAAGGAAGTTTACCCCTTGGCAATTGAGAATCAGGTGTGAGAAGCAATATCTGAGAACTCATCATGAAGACTTTAATAAGGAGAAAGGGGAATTCCAGAACTTTCAGTATCAGGACTAATCACAAAGGTCTAATTTGGCTTAGATATACCTAAAGAACTGAAATGAGGACTCCTAAAGTTACAACACTATCACCAGGATAATAATCCTTGTGTTCTCTGAAATTTTAGATGTTGATTCAAATCATATGATTGATTTGTAGGATATATGGAAAGATGACCATATGTTACATATTGATGGTGGCCCAATCTTTCCAGCTATGATGGTGGTGACCTAACCTGATTCCATTATAGTATCTTTAGCTGCATTCCATACTGGAGACCCAGTCTAATTTCTTTGAAAAGATTGACTCAACCTAACTTTATTGGCAAACTGGAGTGTGATGATATAGGAGGCATCCTGCATTATGGAATTCATCTGATTGTCTCTCTTTGGCAAATCATTAGCAACTCAAGGAATAGTATCTACTTCTGTTGCTAATATAATACTATTAGTCATGCTAGGCAGATAGTAGCAGAGAAATATTCTACCAACACATGTTAAAAGAATTATAAGCATCAGATCAATAAATTCTTGACTTTCTTTGTAATTTGAGAGGCTGTATGGATGGCATGCTGGTCTTGAGTATGAAAGACTTGGAGTTTAATTCTACTTCATATACTCATTAACAGTGTGGCCCTATTTAATTCACTTAACCTCTATCAGGCTCACCTGTGTCATCTGCAAAAGGGGAATAAAAGCCCCTTCTTCACAGAGCTATCATGAAAAATAAATGACATAATACATGTGAAAGATTTTGAAAACCTTGAAATGTAGGTAAATATATTGCCCTGGAAGATTATAGGAGTAATTGAAGCAAAGATTCTTAATAAGAACAGAGGGAAGGGGGTGTTTCATGAATTTGTATGCAGAAAATAAATTTTTATTTCAATATCATTGGCTACCTTTTAAAACTAACATTTTAACTTACATTTTAATTTATTTAGATTTAATTTTATTTTATCAATATAATTAATTTATTTTAAATTTATATGTTAATCTAAATAATCATTTATTTAATTAATTAATTTAATTTGTTTTAAATTTTAATATTAATTTAATGTAATTTTTATTCAAATATTTAATTTCTAGATTTTACATATTTAAATTTTAAATATTTGAATTTTATGTTAAATTATTTAAATATGCATTTAAATTTTTAAATATGCATTTAAATCATTAATTTGAGGAGAAACTTTAGACTTCATTGAGTTGACTGCTAAAGGTTCCAAAATTGCATAAAATTGCATAAAATTGACAATAACTTTTGTACACAGGAAATTGGTTCTATACTTCCTCTATTTACATGATTATGTAAGCAAGATATCTGGTTCAAGCATCCAAAGTAACTTTTTTTTTTATCCAAAGTAAGTTTTTTTTAACTCTTATCTTCCATCTTGGAATCAACACTATGCATTGGCTCCAAGGCAGAAGAGTGGTAAGGGCTAGGCAATGGGGCTTAAGTGACTTGCCCAGGGTCACACAGCTAGGAAATGTCTGAGGCCAGATTTGAACCCAGGACCTCCCATATCTGGGCTGGGTTCTCAATCCACTGAGCTACCCAGCTGTCCCCCTGCCAGAATTTTTAAGAAGGCACTAGTATTTCTCACATTCAGAAATGGCATATCAGAAGCATATAAAATGAGATATTAAAACAAAAGAGACTTTAAGGAGCCTCTAACAAGTAACAAATAGTTTCAATGAGAAAGAAAAGGTGAGATCAATGTGACTGTATTGAAATCTTATCAACAAACTTCAGCTTTAAAAGTACAAGTACAAGAGAGAGATTACTAAAATCATGTAGTTAAATGACTGTAGAAGCATGGCAATATGTTTTTAAAAAGTGTCAAAAAATCAAAGCCTATTATATAAGTTGAATTTCATTATAAATGTTAAGCCAACAAAAGGGAGCTTCTCTCCTTGTTTGAATATTTTATTTTCTCAATTACAAGCAATAACAATTTTAACTTACATTTTCTGAATTTATAAGATCCAAATTATCTCCCTCTCTCCATTATTTCCCTCCCCCCTCCAGAGAGGGTAAGCAATTTGATCTGTATTTCACCTGTATTATCATGAAAAACATACTTCCATGTTGGTCATAGTTGTAAGAAACTATTCCTATGAAAACACACTATAATAAAAACACAAATAAACTGAAGTGGAAAATAATATGCTTTGATCTGCATTACAACCCCAACAATTCTTTTTTTCTGGAAATGGATAGTATTCCTTGTTATAAGTCCTTCAGAATTGTCCTGGATCATTGTATTGTAGAGAATAGCTAAGCTTTAACAGTTACTCATCATACAATATTGCTGTTACTATGAACAATGTCCTCCTGGTTCAGTATCAGTTTATGTAAGTCTTTCCATTTTTTTCTGAAATCATCCTGCTCTTCATTTCTTATAACTCAACAGTATTCCATCACTATATTCAGCTATTCCCCAATTGATAGACATCCCCTAAATTTCCAAATTTTTGCCACTAAAGAGCTGCTATAAATATTTTTTGTACAAATTGATCCCTTCCACTTTTTAAAAAAATTTCTTTGGGATACAGACCTAGTAGAAGAATGCACAGCTTAATATTCCTTTGGAAAGAGTTCCAAATTGTCCTCCAGAATGGTTGGGTCTATTCACCATTCCACTAACAATGCATTGGTGTTCAAATTTTGCCACATCCCTTCCAACATTTTCATTTTTCTTAATGTCAGATTGGCCAATCTGATAGATGTGAGGTAGTATCTCAGAGTTGTTTTAATTTTCATTTCTCTAATCAAACTTGAAAAAGATCTTTTTATCTCTAAATTGGGAATGAAGAAGTTTAAGGAAGGTATAGGTGGATGTCAGCTTGGTGTGGATGAGATTAAGGTAAATGAGTTTTGAATAAGATGGTTTTGTTTTCCCTTTTCTCTTTAGCTGCTTCAATGAAAATCAGAAGATATTCTAAACACACTCTCCCTCTCTTCTAAGGTACTCTTTGAGCTTGTACTGGCAAGAGTCTTTTTAAATAGGGCCTCCTAAGCGACCTTTCTAGTACAAACTGTCTTCATCTCACACCTGTTTTATACAATGGATTGCTGGGGGTCAACCTGTCTCATCTCTCCCTGCCTCCATTCAGTCACTAAAGTAATTTTCCTAAATTTCAGGTCTAATCACATTACCCCATCTCCCTCATTTAGCTAACTTCACTAAATCCCTATTACTTTTAAGACTAAATCCAAAATGCTCCCTCATTCAGAATTTTATATAGTCTAGTCTCTTTCCACCTTTTCAACCTTTCTATATGTCATTTTCTTTTATAAACAATTTGATCCATGACATTGTGTGACTACTTGTATGATCCACAGACAAGGCACTCCATCTCTTGACTGGGCATTTTCTCTGGCTCTCTCCTATGCCTGGGATTCCCTCCTCTCTACTCTGACTGCTGTGCTGATCTCCCTAACTTCATTTACAAAATAAATAGAATAATTCCCAAACAAAAACTCATCTTTAACTAAATGTCTCCTCTAATCCCTCTTAATTTCTTCCATTAATATTTTTGTTCTTTCTGTATATAGTTTTATAGATATATAACACTATATATAGTTCTGTATATAATTTTATAGATAAATATAATTTCTATTCTCCCTCCATGAGAGTGTAAGCTCCCTGAAAGTAGGGACTCTCTTTTGTGCCATTTTGTATCACTGGTGCTTAATATAGTGTTTGGCACATAGTAGTATTTTAATAAATGTTTATGGATTGATTGATTGTTGGTTGGAAACTTTTCAAATACCAAATTTGTTCAAGAAACACAGAGTCTCCATCATGTGTTTTAAGATTCTCTAATCCAACACATTTCTTCACACCAGTGTATAGGATGTGTTTGCTTATTATTTGAATTTGAATAATGTCTTTTCTTCTTTTGCCTTGTTTCTTTCTCCCTTCCATTGTTGTAAAATTCTTAAGCCACTATGCTGCATTGTCCTTTTGAGTTTTGATATAAATAAATAAACCATGAACAGAAAATCCCCCCTTCTTTTGCACATTCTTAAGTACAGAATGATGCTTCTACAATCAGAAAGTCTAATTCAAAACAGTTAATAAGTTCATAATCAATGTTCATTAATTTTGAGTTGTACAATCTACAAAAACAAGTACATAGTTACATATTATCTGCTACGTGTTTACCAAGGAAAATTCCCAAGATTAAAGGTATTGGTAAAACAAATATCAGAAATAATAAGAGAAAAATATTATTGGAAAAATTTTCTGGTTCAAATTGTGGGCTACAATGTTGAAAGGAAGAATAATAGAGTAATTAAGAAAGAATGGAGAAGAACCATCACCTATTGCATTCTCCTGAGTTAGGCAAAATTGCTGGGAGGGAGGGAGCAGTGCTGGTTGCCACCTGCTGGAAGATGTCCAGAGCTGTCAAAGGAAATGCCTGCTGGTTGCTCTGCCTGGTATTATGAAGCAAATGAAATGCTAAGAAGGCATTAGGGAAATGTTTCTGAATTTGAAGGTTCTCTTGATTTTCGAGGATCTCTGTTTTCACTTCTATTTTGTTGTCTTAATATTATTTTGTGAACTGTTTGCTTATAATGGGAGCTGCTGTCAGCATACCATTCTGTCACAATAGAGAAAATCATCCTGACGAATGTTTCAAAGACAGTCTGTGTCCTTTACAATGGGACAATTTCATTAATGTTAAAGGTAAATTGAACTCCAGTCCTTAAATTCCATAGTTTATTAATATTATTTTCCTGATTCTATTTCTTAATTCAGCCTTAAATCAAATTGACTTTCTTCATTTCTATGACATGTTGTAGGCATGTTCTGAGCTTGTAGTACATTAAAATCCTTAGTTCTTTTTCATAGACTGTCATCTAACCGATCCTTTTCCAAAATCTCCTTATGTGATCATTTTTTTCAAACCCAGTTGTATTTCTTCAGACTTGTACTAATGAAACTTCACATAATTGGGTCTTGCTTGTCATTGGAGCCTGTCAAAATCTTTTTGGATCCCAATTCTATCATCCAGTGTGTTTACTATCCTCTCCAAGACCAATTCATATGAAAATTTGATAATCAGAACAGAGCCTAGCAAAGATCTCTGGAATACTCCACTAGAGATGTCCCTCTAGGTTGGCAGTGATAGACAGTTCAGATTAATATGCAATTCTAGCCAAAATAAACATGCAGTTGGAATTTATATTTCACAAAATATTCAAAGGGAAGTGAAAGGTATCTGAATGGCATTGTGTGTAAAAAAAGTGATGAATTTTCTGCTAATTAGACAATATGATTTTAAGGATTTTGAGTATAACAAATTTATTAGAATGTCACAGGGGACTCGTTCATTACCTACTGTCTGGCACCTTTCGCATAGTATGGAACTGATCTTTGTTGCTCAAAGGCAAGTCTAGGGGAACACAGATTTGTGGCAGATTCTACCAACCGAGAAGTAACAATAAGGGTATGGTACAGCCGGCTGATGGTCCAGTATCAACCTAGAAGGATGACATCCATGTATTGATTTCAGCCAAGCCTCCCTTTCCCCCAACGACTCCTGAAAATATCTATTAAGTTTGGAAGGATTTCTCTCTGTATCAATGCAGGGAATTCCCACATTGATGACATTTTAACTCTTTAGATATTAGTTATTGAGTTATAACTTGTTATTTACCAAAAGATTATCTTAATAGCTCCTAATACAAATAAGTTATTTTAAAAAGAAATTAAATTCTTTGAGTGGTATCAAACTAGGATCTCATAGTTCTTTTGGAAACAAAGGAAGAAATAGCAAACAATTCATCATAAAGGCAGAAGATACATTTCTGAGAAATCAAGAACAGTCGTTGTTATAAACTAAGTATCCTCATTAATAAAGTAAAACCTTAACATAGTAGCACATGGTCATTTGGGGACTCTCTTTGATCTTTAGCTTCTATGATCTTTGTTGTCCTGAAAACCTATGTCAAACAGCCTACAGTACTTTTTATGGGACTGCCTTACAGTAAGTTAAGTAAACAAAATAAGACGCTCTTGTTTTACTTCTGTTTTCATTGCCAAAGAAAATTTTGTTTAAACTGAAAAGGACAGCACAAAAGTTACTCAATACTGTGCAAATGCTCAAGTAATACATACACAGTGAGAAAGTACTTAGCTGCAGGAAGTTCAGGTCACCTGGCCCAGATGAATCACATTAACAAGTTGCTGAAAGAACTAGCCAAGGATATTGAAGAACTACCCTTGATGCTCTTTGAAAAATGGAGATCATGTAACTCAGTAGAGACCCTTCAGGGATAAAGAAAGGAAAAAGGCTATCTTGACTTCAAAAAAAATGTCTGCAAGCATGGACCAGTGGAATTTGCCTGGCAAAATTCTGCAATTTATACCTAAATGATTAGTCTTTCTTACAGGCATTGATAGTTTGTATATCTTTAAATCTATCCTCAGATATTCATTAATTGTGTGGAAAATCACTTTTGCACTGCACACCCTGGCAGGACACAGGAGTCACAATCACAGGGCATGTCTGACAGCTGGATGCCATCAGTGTCTACAGAAGCAGTTGATATTGGGTACCAAGAAAATGTAAAATTTATATTTAAATTAATAATAATAACTCCAGATTCTTATTTTCCATAGAGTTTCATAAAAAATCATTAAAGGTAGAGAAAGCAGATTAAAGCCTAATCTGACCTAACTGATCATTGCCTGGCTCTCAGCCAAGATCCCGAGCCACATTCTGGGAATCAGAGGGAGAGAGGGCAGTGCCACACCAAAAACTTTTATCCTCTGTCCATTCACACAGTGTAAGCATGTAAATGGGATGCTGGGTAAAATGAGCTGGGTCAGATGAGTCTTGGGGTGTAAATTCTATCTACACAATATCCCCTGTGATTTTGGGGGAGACAACTATGCTGAAATCTCCCAGATTTACATGCTTAGTCTCCCCAGTGAATCATTTCACATAACCAGCTTATATCGCTAAAGATCTCTTACAGAGATGCATACAATATTGCACTTTCTAAAGGGAAATTACAATAATTTGGAGATAAGAGGGAAATAAAAGAGCAAAAGAACAAAACCAATGACTGATAGGTGCATTGACAAAAAACCAATTAGGGGCAATCCCCTTTGGTATGACTTGACATTAGAAATAAATATATTCAACCCCCCTCAATTTGATTGACAATATCTCAGAGTTCATTCTGGACCTTTACATGTAGTATGTGGTTTCTGCAGGCATCTTTATGGTACCTTCTCTAAAAAAGTTCACTTTCTTGATTCGAGGAGTTAGTGAGCTTCTTATCCTGAAATTATTCTCAAAAAAATTTTTTTAATCTTGAATTTTATGAAAATTATACAGAAGTCCCAAATAAAGGCATGTTTATTAAGGGATGTGGAGGTTTGCTCCTCAAAACCAGAGAACTTAGTAAAATTTGAATATATTAACCAGAAAAAAGATTAAATGCCAATCTGCTTTAATGATAGGATTGTAGAATTAGGAGCTAGATATCTTCCGCTGGATGTCTCAAAACAGACAGATTTTCAGATTAAAAGAAACCATTTTGTAAATCACTCTTCCCCAGAAATTAGAGAATATTTTCAGAAAAATTATCCAGATTGGCCCAATATGGACAAAGAGAATTAAAGATAATAGTAGTATATGTTTTTGAAGGCTGTGAGAGGTGAGAAAAGGAAAAAGCTGAAAAAGAGGATTTGAAAAAGTAAGGACAGAACGTTCCTAAACAAAGTTATGCCTACTGTGTATTTCCTTCCATCTTATTTTCTGCCTGGTTGTCATTCATTCTTTCCTTTTAGCCTTTCCATACTCACAAATGTTTTTGCTTCTGTTAACCCACCTCTCCAGGTTTCCCCTCCCTTTTCTCTGTTCCATCCTTTTTTGTTCCTATCACCCTGCTTATTTTCCTTTTGAGTATGAGGTTTCTGTACTTAATACATCCATATGTTATTCCCATTTTGAGTCTATTCTGATGAGACTAAGGTTCAAGCATTACCTGCCATCACCTATCATCCCTTCCATTGTATTGATTCTCATATGCCTCCTTATGTGAATAATTTACCCCCCAAAAAAACTTTCTCTCATTCTTTTTCCAGTGTTTTCTCCCTTGGTTTTATTTTCTCCAAGCTTAACCTTTCAGTTTGTTCAAGTGTGTCTCTTATGCCATGAACCCAAGACCCTTTTATATTCCAAATGAAACATATGTAACCCTCACTCATTTTTCTGACATATTTTGTTCCCTGTATGAAATGCTAGACATTGGCAAATAAAACAAAGAAGAGGTTTGTGGAGAATTTGTTATTTTTTTTAACGATCATAGTCCGTTTCTTATAGTTCTGATGGCAAATTACACATGGAGAATGAATTTGGGAAAATATTTGTTTAAGGATGAAGCAATCATTGTTTTTTTTTAATTAAATTCAGGTTTCACCAGAGCAATATTTTAACCAAAATTTCATTTGTCTTACAAGAAAGAAAAGTGTTTCTTGCATTTCCTGTGTCACTTTTCAAATATTCATGAATTCTTGCAACATCCCTCTAAAGTAAATATGTGTCAGTTAGTAGGATTGTTAACTTAGAATTTTGAAGGCTTAGAGAACTTCACATTTCATACCAAAGCATTTCCAACTTGGAAAACAACATTAAAAACAATCTAAAAACTTTAGATAAAAATTATTCTCTGCACACGGTCCAAGAAACTAGTGTTTCTGAAGAGTAAAAGAATCAACAGTAGAAGTCAACAAATATTGATTGGAAAGCTCCTAGATGTAGGTTGTTATATTAGGTATGGTGGGCTTTTGATATTAAAGAAATAGACCATTGCCTTTGACACACTTTCAGAGTCAGAAGTGCTACCTAAATGCAAGATTACTATAAACTTTATATGATTGTTGTAACTTGATCAACAAGCATTCATTGATAGATAACACTTATTAAAAGCATCAGTAAGTAAAAAAGGAACAAATAAGTCAGATAAATTATATAACGAATGTATATTAGGTGAATGTATTAACTACTTACTCTGTGTCATGCTTTATGCTAAGCAGTGGGACTAGAAAGAAGTTCAAAAGGCAGTCTCTGATCTTAAGAAACACACAATCTTATGGGGGAAGCAAAATATAGCAAAATTTAAAAAAATCCATGAGAACCTTGACCTTGCTTTTAATTACAGCTTTCTTACTACCTGACTAGTGGAAAGTGAGTTCATATTTCTGAGTTTCAATAAATAAAATAAGGTGTTAGTAACAATGGATTTTTTACTAATTTTTCAGCTCTGACCTTTTATGATTCATTTTTTGTAGGCATAAAGATAGGTATTAGGACATACTTGCTTTTCATTAATATGAGAAATTAATTGCTTGTGGAAAATCTTAGAGTCAAGAATTTAACCCAGGTCTTCTTGACTCTAAGGTCATTTTTTATTCCCTGTTCCACAATACCTCTCATCTATGATTCTGTTATGATGGTAAGATAATTCTCCATAAAAATGTTAGGCTAGGTATTTGTGAATTGGGTAAATTTTTTTTTTTTGCATAGCTTTGAAGATTTTGGCAGAAGAAATATTTCCAACCAATATGAAGAAAATATTACATATATCATATTTATTATGTTAATGGTGTGCAGTTATTATTTTCAAGTAACCTATTTCTTCTACATCTAAATACAAATACTGGGGAAATAGCATTGTTACATCAAATACAGTATACTTTTATTCATGTGGGTTTGATTCTTTTTTGGTTGTTTATGGCCTTCTCCTTTTTTAAGAGCTTTATTTGCCTAGCATTATCCCTCAAGAGACTTTACAAATAATAAAACCATGTAATGATTGTAGATGTCAGCATTTTAATAACAAGTGCTTCTTTTTAAAAACCAAACCTGGAACTGAATTTAAATAAACATGTAAAAATGAATCTACTGGGGCTTTGTGTCCAGAAAATACACATGCCACAAGTAGAAGTAAGCAGAAAGCCAAATCTTCCAAATGCAAGCTGGGCAAATTAGTATTTATATGTTAAGGTGATAGTAAGGTGAGCCAATAAATATGGCACCAGATCTAATGTTATATTGGATCTGGAAATGCTGGAACAAAGGGGAACCCCAGAGCCAAGTTGTGATTATAGACTAAGAGCACAGGGATGGGGAGTACATACTCTTGAGAAGACTCCTTTCTATGAAATTGACCACACTCATGTCTACCATTATTAAATGTGATCATTTCAGTAAGATTAGGGATGAGTCTTGGATCCTGAGTAAGGCAGGTGTGCTCTGTAAAAATCCAGGTCATGTAAATTTTGCATTTGCTACATGAGAGATTTACTCAATGATGAATGTAGTTCTTCCGATATATTTGTAATTCTTCTCCAGCTACCACTCTTCTTTTCATCATTCTCTCTGATCACTGAGGATAATGTTTAACAGATTGACAGAAACTTTGGCAGTATTATCCTATGTAATCCAAGTGAATAAGAGATCTGAAACATTACCAAGGCATTCTGGCTTCTGGTCTTATCCACCAACTCCAACAGCTGGTCCCAAGGTGGAGGCCAGCTTATTGAATTTGGATGGTGAATGAAAACTATGAATTTGTGGTAGGTTGTTAATAACTAGGCTTTTTTTCAAAAAGTTATTGATACGGTGTCCCAAAATATTGCTAAACTGCACTAAGATTTGGTGGGGCACCTTATATTTTTTGAAAAGGAAAAAACTACTTCTTTCGAACTGTAGGCATTCTTTGTAGTTCTGTTTTGGATCCTTAACTTTCTCTACCACTTTTCTCTTTGAAGTCTCTTCAGCATGCCTATTCAATTGACTTCCAAATATTTATATCCAGCCCTCATTTCTCTCATGTCTATGTTATTAATGTATATTTCATAGATCAATCAATTTCATCATCTCTAAAATGGAATTTATCTTCTTTCCTCTTGACTTCTCTTCCCTTCCCTCTATACTACATTCCATCATTTATCCCTTTCCTTTGTATAATCTATCTCTTTGCCTGATATATGCCTTCCCATATCCATCCTTTAGAATAACTCATTCCCCTTAAGGCTCAAATGAGATCCCATCTAAGAGGCTTTCCTGAATCCAATTCTTTTTTCTCTTAACTTGAAACTAACTATAGGGTTTATATTGATTTCTTTATGAACCTCTTGTATTAACCCTCCCATATCCACCCTTTTTAGAGTCAAAATTCTTTTGAGGGTAGAAAGAAGTTCATTTATGTCTTTGTCTCCTCGCTATCTGGTCCAGTGTCTATGTAATTGGTATTTAATAAGTGGCTGCGTCATTATATTGAAGTTTGTAATTATATTTGGTACATTAAAATTTTAAAGTACAAAACCATGTGCCATCATTCGTGAGAACCCAGAAAAGTACACATTTACAAAGAAATTATATAAAAAGTATATTTTAAATGTGGTAGGCAGTTATGTTTTTATCTATGTCTGCAAACACTTAAATCAAGAAAAGTGACATGCATACTTTGTATTAGAATTCAGAGAATTAAACATACAACTCATTGGCTTTCTCATGTGGTGTCTTCATAGGACAGCTGATTCAATCATTTTTATTTCAATCAACTTATAGCAAACAGAAAACTATTTAATCTGATCTGCTTATATTGCTTGAATCTCCAGATCTATAAGCTAAGTGTAACAACATTTAAGCAGGTTTTAGTCAGTTATAACCTATTTCCCAATGCATTGAATAGCTTGCTTCATTTTCATGTCATGTGGTTCCTTTGTTGAGTCATATCTGAGTGAAGATAAAGAAATTTATGTATTCTATTCAAATGACATTGAACAATCTGTATGTACCACACATATACATAGACATACACCCATATATGTATGTGTATGTAATTTTCCTAAGTATTCAAGTCCTCAAGCAAGATTTTTCAATCAATAACATTATAACACATGAAAAGAAAATTAAGTAATAAACTTCACATGATAAAATATTCATAATATGACAATAAGGTTTTTTTTTTGCTGGAATTTATAGAATTTTGTCTTTATTAGAAGTTTTCAATTTAGCAAGCAGTAGATTATTGCATAAATCAACTCTACACTGATGTTACCAAAGGCAATGATGATAGAATGAAAAGATTCTGGAACTTGAAGTCAAATAGCACCAAAATTTGAATTCCATCAACACAATGATGGATGGACCATATTCTGATACCATAAATGTTTGAGAAGGAAAGGTAAAAGTTTTATTAAAGATTTCTGCAATATCAGGCACCCAGAATGTGTATATACAGGTAGTCTACAAGAGGATATGAATTATCCTAAACTTTCCCTAAAACAAAAAACAAGTAAGTTTCCAAAGGTGACAAACTTTTATTTAAATAAAAAAGTCTTTACTGTCCATCATAAAATAAATACTATGTAGTGGTTCCAAGGCAGAAGAGTGGTAAGGACTAGGCAATGGGGGTTAATGATTTCCTAGTCACATAGTTAGGAAGTATCTGAGGTCAAATTTGAACCCAGAACCTCTCCTTATAAGTCTTGTCTCTCAGTCCACTGAGTCATCTAACACCCCCAAAGGATAAATCTTTAGGCAAAAATTTGAACTTCTGCTCTCTCTTGCTCATTTACTGTTTGGTCTTCAATAGGATATGACAGCAAATTAGGCAAAACATTTTGCTAGCTCAAGAAACTATATTCATAAAGTAAATGGAGGGGTTGAACAAGAGTTAAGATTCCCAACCTCAAGGAATTTAGAAGGTACTGCTTTTCAAAAAGTAATTGTATTCTTACCTAAAAAAAAAAAAACCCCTGTATTCTTACCAAAAAAATAACTGTGTTCTTCACTTTTAGAAACAATTCTGAAGTCAAGAGAAAATGGTAAAGGTACCTAGAAGAAGTTGCTGATTTGGAAGTTGTAACTGATAATTTGAAACTTCTTTCTTCTTCCATCTAAGTCCTGAGAATCATTTTAGTGAATTTAATATCAATTCTCGACTTCCGGGTAATCATGGCTGCAATCTAGACGCCACACGCTTCCTCTCCCCAGCACCGAACAAAATAGACTACATCAAAGGAGCATAAAAATCACCTTTGGAGGAACAGGACCCCCCAGTATCCCACAGAGGTGAAGGTACGTGGGGTTTGAACATTTCCACACTATAATAAAAAGGAGGAAAAGCTTGCACAGAAACATGAACTGAGCCACCCTTCCCCTCCCACCTCCCCCACCAAACCAGAGTGAGCTACTGGAGTGCTCACTGGGACAGCAAGTGAGTGGGGAATGTCTCTGTCTGGGGGGGGCACTCCAGGCTCCTTGGGATCTGGGGACTGCCAGGAAAAACACGGGAGAATCCTGCGCCGAGTAAAGGGGGTCCGAGGAGCTGTACTCAGGGCAGTTGCGCTGAGCATCTGGGCGGAGCTAAACACCAGGGGCTGACCACGCGGAGCTGAACACCTGGGCAGTGTGGCTGTGATCAGGGGCCCAGCTCTCTAAGAAACCTCGGAGGCTGGGAAGAACTAGTCTGAGGCAACCTAAATTCACAGAAAACCCGCCCACATCACCCAGACCAAAAAGGAAAGGGGAATAAAACCACCAAAGGGATGGCTCACATGGCCCAAAATCAAGCCTCCAGGAAGAAAGGGGAAAAGGTGACTATTGAAAACTTTTATGGTGGAAGTACCCAAGGAAAAGAAGAGAATGAGGATAAAATCCAAAAAAAAAAAAATCAGAACATGTCTCCCAAAATGGAAACTATCAACAAGCTCTAGAAGATCTCAAACTGGAACTTACCTAAAAGATGGAAACCTGGAAAGAAAAATGGGAGAAAGAGATGAGCAGTCTGACAGATAAGACTGCTCAATTGGAAAAAGAGCTCGAAGCATCCAATAGAAGGGCAGATAAAGCTGAAAAGCAAAACCAGTCCCTAACGACCAGAATTAAGCAACTCGAAGAAAGTGACATCATAAAACAGCAAGAATCAATAAAGCAAACCCAAAAAATTAATGAATTAGAAGAAGACATAAAATATCTCACTGAGAAGGTCACAGACTTGGAAAACAGAGGGATAAAGACAACCTCTGAATTATCGGTCTCCCAGAAAAACCAGAGATAAACAATAAACTCGATATTATTCTACAGGATATTATAAAAGAAAATTACCCTCACGTTCTGGAGCAAGAGGGCAAAATAGAAATAGAAAGGGTTCATAGAACACCCTCTATACCAAATCCCCAAAAGACAACCCCTAGGAATGTAATTGCCAAATTCAAGAGCTTCCAAGAAAAGGCGAAAATCCTACAAGAAGCCAAGAAGAGGAGCTTTAGATATAGGGGAGCTCCCATAAGGATCACACACGATGTAGCGGCTAACACACTAAGAGACCGCAAAGCATGGAACACGATATTTAGAAAGGCAAGAGAGCTGGGTCTCCAACCAAGAATCAACTACCCAGCAAAACTGACTATATACTTTCAGGGGAAAGTATGGGCATTCAACAAAATAGAAGATTTCCAAGCATTTGCTAAGAAAAGATCAGAACGTAGTGGAAAATTTGATATCCAAGCACAGAAAGCAAGAGAAACATGAAAAGGTAAATATGAAAGAAAGGGAAAAGGAGATAAATCTTATCTTTTTCTTTAAGTCAAACTCTCTTCTATAAGGACTACATTTACATCAAATTATATATATTAATAATTGGGGAAAATGTTTTGTGTAACTCTCCAAAATTGTATGCATCATAAGAGTAGTTAGAAGAAACATGCATAGGGAAAGAGTGGGGCATTAAGAAAATTTGGGGAAAGTGGGGGCAAAGAAAGGAAAAGGGAGGGGGGAACCATCGATAACACTAAGATTTTCTTCAAGAAATGGGGGGGACTTAATAGAATAATCTTTCCCATATAAAGATACACATGGGAAGGGGAGGGGAAGAACTCTCATATGAGAAGGAGAGGAAGAGAGCGTGAAGTGGAATTTCTTAAACCTTACTCTCAGTGAAATCAAATCTGAGAGGGAAGAACATCTAGATCCAGTGGGATCCTGAATTCTATCTTATCCAATAGGGCAAGAAAGAATGGAAAATTAAGGAGGGGGAGGGAGAGGGGGAAGGGAGTATAAAAAGGGAGGGGAGGAGAGGGGGGATGGGAAGGGAATTTAAAAAGGGAGGGGCTAGAAAGGGAAGCATCTCAAGGGAGGGGACTAGGGGGACTGACTTAAAGTTAATCACTGGTTCAAAAAGGAGATAGCTAAAGAAGAAAGGTGAGAACTAGGGGAAGATATCAAAATGACAGTGAATCCACAAATGACAATCATAACTTTGAACATGAATGGGATGAACTCACCCATAAAAGGTAGACAAATAGCAGATTGGATTAGAACCCAAAACCCTACCATTCGTTGTCTTCAAGAAACACATATGAGGAGGGTTGACACTCACAAGGTTAGAATTAAAGGTTGGAGTAAGACCTTTGGGGCCTCAACTGGTAGAAAGAAGGCAGGAGTTGCAATCATGATATCTGACAAAGCCAAAGCACAAATAGACCTGATCAAAAAAGGGATAGGGAAGGTAAATATATTCTGTTAAAAGGGAGTATAGACAATGAGGAAATATCACTAATCAACATGTATGCACCAAATGGTATAGCATCCAAATTTTTAATAGAGAAACTAGGAGAATTGAAGGAGGAAATAGACAGTAAAACCATATTAGTGGGAGACTTGAACCAACCACTATCAAATTTAGATAAATCAAACCAAAAATTAAACAAGAAAGAGGTAAAAGAGGTGAATGAAATCTCAGAAAAATTAGAGTTAATAGACATATGGAGAAAAATAAATAGGGACAAAAAGGAATACACCTTCTTTTCAGCACCACATGGCACATTCACAAAAATAGATCATACACTAGGTCACAGAAACATGGCATTCAAATGCAGAAAAGCAGAAATAATAAATGCAGCCTTTTCAGATCACAAGGCAATAAAAATATTGATCGGTAAGGGTACATGGAGAGCAAAATCAAAAATTAATTGGAAATTAAATAATATGATACTCCAAAATCGGATAGTTAGAGAAGAAATCATAGAAACAATTAATAATTTCATGGAAGAAAATGACAAGGGCGAGACATCCTTTCAAACCTTATGGGATGCAGCCAAGGCAGTACTTAGAGGAAAATTCATATCCCTGAGTGCATATATTAACAAATTAGGGAGGACAGAGATCAAGGAATTGGAAATGTAAATCAAAAAACTTGAGAAAGAACAAATTAAAAAACCCCAGAAGAAAACCAAAGTAGAGATCCTAAAAATTAAGGGAGAAATTAATAAAATTGAAAGTGACAGAACTATTGAGCTAATAAACAAGACTAGAAGCTGGTACTTTGAAAAAACAAACAAAATAGACAAAGTACTGGTTAATCTAATTAAAAAAAGGAAAGAAGAAAGGCAAATTAACAACCTCAAGGATGAAAAGGGGGATCTCACCTCCAATGAAGAGGAAGTTAAGGCAATCATTAAAAACTACTTTTCCCAACTATATGGCAATAAATATACCAACCTAGGTGATATGGATGAATATTTACAAAATATTAATTGCCTAGTCTAACAGAAGAAGAAATAGATTTCTTAAATAATCCCATATCAGAAAAAGTAATCCAACATGCCATCAAAGAACTTCCTAAGAAAAAATCCCCAGGGCCTGAAGGATTCACCAGTGAATTCTATCAAACATTCAAAGAACAGCTAACTCCAATACTATACAAACTATTTGTCATAATAAGCAAAGAGGGGATTCTACCAAACTCCTTTTATGACACAAACATGGTACTGATTCCAAATCCAGGCAGGCCAAAAACAGAGAAAGAAAATTATAGACCAATATCCTAATGAATATAGATGCAAAAATCTTAAATAGGATACTAGCAAAAAGACTCCAGCAATTGATCAGAAGGGTCATCCACCATGATCAAGTAGAATTTATACCAGGGATGCAGGGATGGTTCAATATTAGGAAAACCATCCACATAATTGATCACATCAACAAGCAAACTCACAAGAACCACATGATTATCTCAATAGATGCAGAAAAAGCCTTTGGTAAAATATAACACCCATTCCTACTAAAAACACTAGAAAGCATAGTAATAGAAGGGTCGTTCCTAAAAATAATAAACAGTATATATCTAAAACCATCAACTAATATCATCTGAAATGGGGATAAACTAAATCCATTCCCATTAAGATCAGGAGTGAAACAAGGATGTCCATTATCACCTCTATTATTTGACATTGTATTAGAAACACTAGCAGTAGCAATTAGAGAAGGAAAAGAAATTGAAGGCATCAAAATAGGCAAGGAGCAGACTAAGATCTTGCTCTTTGCAGATGACATGTTGGTCTACTTAAAGAATCCTAGAGATTCAACCAAAAAGCTAATTGAAATAATCAACAACTTTAGCAAAGTTTCAGGATACAAAATAAACCCACATAAGTCATCAGCATTTCTATACATCTCCAAAATAGTTCAGCAGCAAGAACTAGAAAGAGAAATTCAATTCAAAATTACCTTAGACAAAATAAAATACTTAGGAATCTATCTTCCGAGACAAACACAGGAACTATATGAACACAACTACAAAACACTCTCCACACAACTAAAACTAGACTTGAACAATTGGAAGAACATTAACTGCTCATGGGTAGGACGAGCCAATATAATAAAAATGACCATCCTATCCAAACTCATCTATCTATTTAGTCCCATTCCCATGGAACTTCCAAATTTTTTTTTTACTGATTTAGAAAAAAAACATAACAAAGTTCATTTGGAAGAACAAAAGATCAAGGATATCCAGGGAAATAATGAAAAAAAATACAAAGGAAGGGGGCCTTGCAGTCCCAGATCTCAGACTATATTATAAAGCAGGGGTCACCAAAAAAATCTGGTACTGGCTAAGAGACAGAAAGGAGGATCAGTGGAATAGACTGGGGGCAAGTGACCTCAGCAAGATAGTATATGACAAACCCAAAGATTCCAGCTTTTGGGACAAAAATCCACTATTTCATAAAAACTGCTGGGAAAATTGGAGGACATTGTGGGAAAAATTAGGTTTAGATCAACACCTCACACCCTACACCAAGATAAATTCAAAATGGGTGAATGACTTGAACATAAAGAAGGAAACAATAAGAAAATTAGGCGAACACAGAATAGTATACATGTCAGACCTTTGGGAAGGGAAAGACTTTAAAACCAAGCAAGACTTAGAAAGAGTTACAAAATGCAAAATAAATAATCTGGAATACATCAAATTAAAAACTTTTTGTACAAAGAAAACCTATGTAACCAAAATCAGAAGGGTAGCAACAAATTGGGAAACAATCTTCATAAAAACCTCTGACAAAGATTTAATTACTCAAATTTACAAAGAACTAAATCGGTTGTACAAAAAATCAAGCCATTCTCCAATTAATAAATGGGCAAGGGACATGAATAGGCAGTTCTCAGCCAAAGAAATCAAAACTATTAATAAGCACATGAAAAAGTGTTCTACATCTCTTATAATCAGAGAGATGCAAATCAAAAGAACTCTGAGGTATCACCTCACACCTAGCAGATTTGCTAACATGACAGCTATGGAAAGTAATGAATGCTGGAGGGGATGTGGCAAAGTGGGGACACTAATTCATTGCTGGTGGAGTTGTGAATTGATTCAGCCATTCTGGAGGGCAATTTGGAACTATGCCCAAAAGTTGATAAAAGACTGTCTGCCCTTTGATCCAGCTTTGTACCCCCAAGAGATAATAAGGAAAAAGACTTGTACAAGAATATTCATAGCTACGTTCTTTGTGGTGGCCAAAAATTGGAAAACGAGGGGATGCCTTTCAATTGGGTAATGGCTGAACAAATTGTGGTATATGTTGGTGATGGAATACTATTGTGCTAAAAGGAATAATAAAGTAGAGGAATTTCATGGAGACTGGATCAACCTCCAGGAAGTGATGCAGAGTGAAAGGAGCAGAACCAGGAAAACATCGTACACAGAGACTGATACATTGTGGTACAATCGAAGGTGATGGACTTCTCCATTAGTGGCAATGCAATGTCCCTGAACAATCTGCAGGGATCTAAAAAATACTATCCACAAACAGAGGATAAACTGTGGGAGTAAAAACACCGATGAAAAGCAACTGCTTGACTACAGGGTTGGAGTGGATATGACTGAGGAGAGACTCTAAATGAACACTCTAATGCAAATACCAACAACAGGGAAATGGGTTGGAGTCAAGAACACATGTGATAACCAGTGGAATCCTGTGTCGGCTATGGGAGAGGGAAAGGTGGTGGGATGGGGGGTGGGGAGGAAAAGAAAATGATCTTTGTTTCCAGTGAATAGTGTTTGGAAATGACCAAATAAAATAATGTTTAAAATTAAAAAAATATATCAATTCTCATGATTCAATGGAGACTTTGAATTAAGGGACAAAGTGACAAGTTTCCTTAACGCTGTCATAGGAAAGAAAGAAGAGGTGAATGGAGAAGAGTTTTTTGTATAAGACTGGAAATGAAGTTGAGTAATAAAGATAAATTTTAATTCCTTTAAAATTTTCAGGACATTGAACATGGTGGGCTGACAGCCTTCTGCAAGGATTACTTTTAGCATCAAACATAATTCACCTGATGTGCATTTGAAAATTATTCATTTTGCCCATGTCCTTATATGTGTAACTTTGTTTTTCAGCATCTTTAAGCAGCTTCAGGGTAGGAAATCTATTTTTACTGGAGAAGAAATACATATTCTTTTATTTCTGAAGTGTATTGTGAGCAGAACATCACAGCCTGAACAAATGATTAAACAAGCCACCTACTCTAAAGAGCATTACCTAAGGAAAGCTAGCTGACACACTGGCTTTTTCCTGCAAAGGCAGAGAGGAGCTCTGATTTTCCATTTTATTCCCAGCCACAATAACTCCCCTGTTACATTACAACTTTCCTCTAAGTTGCCTTAGATTAAAAGAATACAGAAAGTAAAGACAATTGTAGTTAATTTTTTTATGTTACTTAGCAGTTACCCATACAGACATCTTTGACATCAGTTATCATAATCATCATTATTCCTATCTAAAATGTGAATGGAATGGAAGGAGTAGAATATAAATTCCTTGAGGGCACAGACTTCAGCTAAAGTCTACCTGCTTCTGAGACCAGTACCCTCTGTGCCATAGTGCCTGCCAAAATATTTGAAATGTGATTCGTATTTCTTATTTATTCTCCAGCATTGAATTTTTAAAAAAAACTATCAATTGAAAATGTTTTGCCAAAGATAACAAAGTATTAGAATAGTCAATGTGGGAGGGATTATGAAAAGACAGCCACACTGGGAGAAATGGGAATTGATCCAGTCATTCTGAGAAACTATTTACAATTTTACAAGGAAAGTGACTAAAAATATACATCCATTGATAAGAAATCCCATTCCTAGGCATGTGCCGCAATGAAACCAACAATAGTAAAATTAAAAAAGTATCATGCTCTCATTCTCCATTATTTGTGGTGGAACATTTTTGTAATTGCTAAAAAGATTGATGAATAGTTAAATATGTGGCATTTCATTAAAATAATGGAATGGTACTCTCCTATGAGAAATCATAAATGTGAGGATTGCAAATATAGGGAGACATGTGTACTGATGCAAAGTGAGGAAAGTTGAAATGGGAAAATAAATAAACAATGATTACAAGTTAAACTAGATGCAAAGAACAACAAAAGAAATCAAAACTGTATTTTGTGTAAATAACTCTAATGACTAAGCTTGGCATGGAAATAAGTTACAAGAATTTACCTCCCTCCCTCTATTGCAGAAGTTGGTTTCTGTAGGTATAGATCACTACATATACTATTGTACTTGGACAATGTGTTGGTTAGTTTTGCTGAATTGCTTTCTTTTTTTCTTTTGTAATTCTTCATTATAAGAGATGCCTTTCTCTGAGGGGAAGAGAGAGATATATTAGGAAAAGAACATAATGTGAAAATGAAAGAGATAACAATAAACACTTTTTTTTTTAAACTCTTACCTTCTACCTTAGAATCAGTCCTATGTATTGGCAGAAGCGTGGTAAGGGCCAGGCAAGGGGGGGGGGTGTTAAATGACTTGCCCAGGGACACACAGGTAGGAAGTGTCTGAGGGCAGATTTGAATTTAGGACCTCCTGTCTATAGGCTGCCCTCCACCCCCCCCCAAACAATAAACACTTTTTTACATTTGAAAATTGAATTTAATTAATTAAATTAGAATATTTTCCCATGGTTACATGATTCATGTCTTACCCTCTACTCTTCCCAGTTCCCTCCCACAGCTGATGTGCAATTCCACTGGGTTTTACATGTGTCATTGATAAAGACCTATTTCCAAACACTTTTAAAGAAAATATATTGAAAGATATTTTTAGGGTTAAAAAAGTTCTCCTAAATATACCTTGGAATATAAAAGTAGAAGCACACACACACACACACACACACACACACACACACACACATATACCCATTCTTTTAAATGTAATTAGTTAAAGCATGATTTTAATTTTTGAAAAAAGCCTTTCTGTTTATTAAGAAATATATTAAATATGGATATTCTATCAAAGATGTATTTGGTATATTTAACAGTCTAGGAAGAATGTAATCCTGTGGCTATCTTTAACTTTTATCACTTTGCCAAGTTAAATATTTTTAATAAAATTCACAAGAACATTTCTGTTCTGTAGTTTCATTTACAGAAGAAATCTGCCACACAACCTTCCTGTTGATAGCTTGTCAGAATAAATATCTTGAAAGTGCCAAAGAACTTTCACTGAGTTTTAGATGGTGTCAGATTGTAGTGGAGAAGGCAGCAAGGTATTCATACAATTAGGTAACTTTTCTCTTTTGATTTCTAGCTTCAATTTTCAAACTTGGAGCCTGAAGAGAATATCTAAGACTATATCGCTCTCTGGCTTGGGCTGCCAGGATTAGCATTTGAGAAGAAATAACCAGACTTACATTGTACTGAAGCAGAGGGGGAAAAAAAAAACTGTTTCAGGTAAAACGTCTTCTTTATAATTCAATCTTTTTTTTTTTTACCAAGTTAAAATGTGTCAGTTACATGGAATAAAAGCAACAAAAAGGAAAATGCTACAAAAAAAGAATTAAACATAAAATTCTTGGATTTTTCCCTTCTGCCAGGAGTTTTAACCTAATTATGAAAATAAACACTGACCAATCTATTCAGGTCTTACTCAATTCAATTCCCAAAACTAAGCATTTGCCATTTAAAAGATCCCATGTAAGCTTTTGTGATATAAGTACCGTAAGGATTTCTATACCCATTTTTCAAATGAATATCAGGTTACTCAACACAATGGGAAGGGAGTATCTGGTTATTCTTTGAAAAATGGGTATAGAAATTCCTATTGTACTTACCTCACAATATTAGTGATAGGCTTAAGTAAGGCATTATATATAAATCTGAAATTCTTAAAGCTTAGAGGTCAAATGCATAGCCTACATTGTTCCTTTAACCACTCCAAGTCTCTATGGCTTCCCCTTTCTCCTGCTTCAAGGAGATATAATTCTTTAACATTAATTACTTATAAGAGTCTTATTAGCAATTTTATGACCAGGTCAAGCAATATATAATATAGTCTCTGCTCATTTGGGCACTGGGGATCAAATGAATTTAGAATTACTAAGAGGTGGCAGCAGGATAGATGGAATCTAGAGGAGACAATATGTGTTGGGAAAGCCTTGAGAGAAACTTACTTGTCTGTGACTTTTGAGTGGGAGGATCACTACATTAATGAATTATTCTTCTTAATGATGAAAATAATGCTTAAGATCAGTTGGTTTTTTTCCTCTATCAATTCTCTTGATTTTGGTGCCTCAAGACCTAACCAGGATAAGGACATGAGGTGTTTGTCTTATGCTTTCTCCTGTGTTGTACTTCGTGCAGAGGATTATATCTACTTAGAAGGCTTAAAATGAAGATAGTAGATCCTCTCATTGGATATATGTTCATTATGATATCTATGTTTTCTTTTCTGATCTAAAATACTTGATCCATTCATTGAATAAGCATTTCTAGAGCACTACTCTGTTTATATCACTCTAAGAGGAACTAGAAGTTATAAAAAAATGAAATACACATATTTTCACCTTGTGAATTGAGAGTGAATTATTCAAAGTTCCAAGAGAAATTGCCTTTTTAGGAGTTAAGAAATATTCTGATAATCTCAGTAATTTATAATTTATAACTTAGTTATTATAACTATGTTCCCTGACAGAGTCAGGGATTATCCTGACATTAGTCCTTTATTATGATTGAATGTACCCTCTCCCTAGTCGTGAGCATAATCCAACTGTAATATAAAATCCAAAGTCAAGAAGTAAGCTTGAAAAATGAAAAAAACAAAAGAGAATATAACCAAAAACTAGGAGGGTGATGAGGAAGTTCAAAACACAAATTCAGAAGAAGACAATGACTTGAAAATATCTACATGCAAGTCTTCAAAAGAAAAATGCAAAATAAGCAAAAGTTCAACAAGAATTTCTAGAAGAGCTAAAGAAAAAATAACAAAAAGAGCAACAGAATTATTTTAACATCAAATAAAGGGTAGAATACACATTGAGAAAAAGAAATTAAAGCTATGCAAGAAAATTATGAGAAGAGAATTAGCAGATTATTAAAAGAATCACAAAATAATGAAGAAAATAACTTCCTAAAAATAAAAGCTAAATGAAAAATAGAAGGTGCAACAACTATAACTACTGTGGTTGTAGCATACATATATAATATCAAAAGAAAGCTGTGTTCTGTTCAATACCATTGATAGCTATTGACTTAAATGATTTTGATGGTGATGCAAGCATAGAAGAGTAATCTGCAACTTATTCTTTTAAAACGACTTTACACTTATATTAGTATAGAAAAGTTTAACTTTAAGAATCGGTGCAATTTAATGCCTAAATTGAGTTGCTTTATAAGTAAATAACTTTTCAATTCACCACAATGTTCTATATATAAGTATAAAAATTATAATTATGCAGAAGTAAATGAACTCTGAACACTTTTGAAAAGGAATTTGCAGTTTTTCCTGTTTGTGTATAGCCCTTTAATAATAACTGATTTTTAAAAATAAGATGCTTAGGTTATTACTTAACCTTAGCAAAGTTCAATGAAATTGAGAAGTTAAATGATCTTTTATATCTCGGATCATTTTCAAGTTAATGAAATGAAATGAGATGACTTTAATGTGCATGGGGCCTAATTGAAATCTGGTGCTTCTAATATTGGAAACGGCCATAATATTCTTTAACTTGCCATGTTTGCCATACTTTCTGAATGGATGAGAATCTGATGGCACCCAAGAGATTGTTCAGTGGCTACACAATTGATATATATTCTTCAAGAGTAATAATAGGCTCTCCCTAACCTAGCACATTATTGTCATGTTAGCCACAAAGCAAGGGAATTTTATCATATTCATTATTTTCTTTAAAGAGGAATGTATATGTAAGCTTTTATGATACCTACTCTGGTTTTGAACTGAAGAGGACACTCCAGTTTTTATTAAATTAATGTCTTTTATTATTAAATTTAAATTTAATTTTTTAATGAATGAAAATCTTCTTTCCCTCCTATATCTCCTGGAGGAAAGAAAAGCAAAACCCTTAGAACTCATACATAAAGTTAAGAAAAAACAAATTTCTATGCTATGAATGAAAACAAAATAAAAGTCAAAACAACATATAAACAAAAACTAATGTTTCCCAGATCTACACTCTGATTCCAAAACCTCTTTGTCTTGAGGTGTGTGTATGTGTTCTGAGATAATGGTTTTTGCTAAAATGGAGTCACTGAAGAAGACCTTTGGATTTAATATGTCAGATGGGCAATTTCATGAAGCTTTTATGGACTAATTGGGAAAACTCTCATTATTTGGGACCACGCTAATCTCTTCCTTCTGGCACCAGAATAGAGTGATCATAGAATACTCTAGTAAGTTATTATAGGATCTATATTTTCTGTCTAGTGATATACATGACTAGTGCTAATTATTGATTACTACTCAAACCTGGGCAAATTAATGTATGAGAAATGGTTTAATCAGACTACTAAACAAAGAGTCAAATTAGAATCTGACATTTCTGTCTTCCAACACACACACCTAAATTCTAACAACAACAAATAGCTGATAGCGTCATATGGTATTAATATAGAACAGAAAAACCGCAATGATGGATGATTGTATAATTTAAATAACTAACATGTATACAGAATGAAAGAGCTTGTAGAATAAATCAATTTTGACTTCTGAATTAATCTGAGACATAATCAGGGAGAAGGAAGGGTAAAAAGGCAATTTCTGGGTGATAAATATGGATGGTAAGAAGTATTATTGTTCCATGAACAGAAACAGGGAATTTTGAGAATGGGTATATTAGGGAGGGGATAGAAAATGATTTTTCTTTTCAATATTTATTTTGAGACACTGGTGAAACATACTTATGGAGATGTCCACTTGGTAGTTGTAGATAAACAACTTGAATTCATGAAGAGAGTGGGCCTCCTACATATGCATGTATCCATGTCATTTACAGAGAACCAATAATTGGGCCCATAGGATTAAGGAAGATAATGAAGGGAGAATGTGGAAAGAGACAAAAAGAGAGTGTTCAGGATAGACAGTTGAATTATGTTATGGCTGGGGGGAGGCAATACTTGATAAAAACAAAAAGTGAAGGAAACTGAGGAGATGGGCAAAATTAGAGAAATTTTGAGTTGTCAAATACAGAAGACAGGTAGAAGGAAACAGGTAGTAGGAGAACCATGAGTTAGCGATTTCATAAAAGTTAAGAGAGTGAAAGATATCCTACAGAGAAACTGGAATAAAATCAGGTGGGATGCAGTCTGATTGAAATTTTCAATGAATCCACATAAGACATATCTTAATATTTTTATTATATTGAACTCTCAAAGAACATTAAGGATAAAATAATAAGATGATGCCTTTCCATGGAGCATTTCTATATGAACTCAAATAATATGAGAACTGATAAAAATAATGATAATAGTGAATAGTTAGTATTATAATGAAGATAATAAATGACATGTCTGTATTTAAAGTTTGCAAAATACTTTTCCTAGGTTATATTTTTGAACCCCATAGCAAACTTGTTAGGTTCGTGCTCTCATTGTTATTGTTCCTATTTTATAGCTAAGGAAACTAAGGATAGTACTTTATAAGCCTATCATTTTAGTTTGTGATGGCATGCATTGCCAAGCATTTATCAGATTTATGATAATAAAATTATAAGAGTTGGTTCTCCATTTGTATTATTGATGCTTCAAGTTTCTTTCCAATGGCTATCAGGTTACTGATGTTTTAAGTATATAATTAAATTTCTGACACATTTTTCCATATTTAAATTAAATTTAAAAAATAATATTATGAAATCTACTAATGCAAGGGAGGGATTTTTTTCAGAGAGGTGAGGATGAGGTGGAATTACATAACCTCAGAAATCCCATCCAAATTTTGGCAACATGCTATTTTAAAGTTAAATTGAACAATAAACTTCCTTTGCTTTGCATAATGTGTTATTTGCTTTAAGAGTTTAACTTCATTTGGTGATAACTTTTGCATAAGCCCATCTAACTTTATAACAAATACAGGCCATTTAAATGGGTGATATTTTTGTGTTACATTTTTCTGGGCACAGTGGAGTTATTAGAAAGTTTAGATATTGTTCACAAATTCTAAATTAGCTCTATGTTTCCATTTGTCACAATGTATTGATACTTTTCCTCTCTAGCAATTGTTTTCTGTATTAAAAATGCTATTGTTTATTAGCTCTGGCAAATTATTGGAGACATTTATGTCAAAAAGGAGAATCTTATCTTCAAATTACTTTTCCTTTTTAATTTATGATGTAAATAATTCAACAGCAAGGTATCTGAGAAATTATGTGGAAGAAATACTGAGAAATGGGCATGAACAGGGCTTTTTGTTCAAACCAGAAACAGACATCATTAAAGACAATTGCCATGAATGTCATGGAAGATGGTAGGAAAATGTATATCTGGCTCTCTGTTCACCTCACTGCCTTCTATTAACATAGACAAAAGCCTGCCTTTGTTATTTCATTTAGTGACAGACCACTGAACTGCATGCCTGATGGGAAAGTGAACAGGCTAAAGAATACTTGGGAAGATGAAGGAATCTGCTTATTAGAAACTTTTTAGTGATTTATTTACGAATTAAAATTTTAAATCTACCAACAATGAGTTCTACTCTCTCAGAGTACAGGAAGATCAGTGTTTTAGAAACTTTAATTTTTTTTCTCAAAACAGAGCCCTTATTATTTAATACCAAAAAATTACAGAAAAACATATTCATGCAAATAAATAAAAGTACTATGACCTTGTCATCTTCAGTCAAAAGAACTTCTCCAAGCTAATATTTTGTTTCACGTATAATTCCTTCCTTTCCCTTAATGTTTTATATTTTATTAAAATAATAAATATCAGTTTCCACCTTTCTCACTGATATGTTGAGTGAGGGAGTCTAGTAATATGTAAAGTACTTTGGGGAGAAAAAGCAGCCCTTTAAAGCCACATTAAAATTAATAATAGCTGAAGGCACTTTGCAAAATTCACATCCTTTCTTTGAGGCAAGGATGTGGTAAATGGGATGATCCTCAAAGAGTTAGATCAGTAGACCATTGTTAGGGACTTCATCACTTCAAATTGAATTTGTTATCCTAATTGTAAATTATGAGTATGTTATTTAAAAAAAAGCCATCCAGTTTTGATAATTGCTCCTAGAGGTTTAATATGCTGAAAAAAAGAGCATTTCATGGGTCTGTATTTTATCATAATAACATTTATGTACTGCTTGAAGGTTTGCTAAAGGATTTACAAATAGTATCTCATTTTAATCATCACAATAACTCTGGGAGGTAGATGCTCATATTATGCCCATTTTACAGGTGAGGAAACATATGAGAGATTCAAGTTAATTACTTCCCCATGATAACGTAACTATATTTGAGGCAGATCTTCCAGGCTCTAGCTACCTAAAAAAGCTACAGTAGAAGGAGGTCCTTGCCCAGTTCTCTGGAATAACTTGAATTTCAGCTTCTGAAAGGTTGACCGTTACTATGGCAAGATCCTGGAAGATGGATCATTTAAGACAGCACCTATCAGAATATAGGAGAAGAAAGGCAAATGACATCAAAGCTGGAGACCTCTGGAATTTTTCAATGTCAGAATAATATCTGAGATGTAAAGGCCACAGAGGACGATGAAATAGGGCTTAATTTCAGAAGAGAGAACATAGATTCAAATCCAAATTCTCATATTTCTTACCTGTGTGATCTTGGACAAGTTATATAATCTTTCTTGTTCTTAGTTCCTTCATGTATAATTAAGAGTATTTTGGTTAAGTAGCTAAATGGCACAGCGGATAGAATGTTGGACCTGAAGTCAGGAAGACCTCTTTCTGAGTTCAAATCTGGCCTCAAACACTCACTACTGTGTGTCCCTGGACAAGTTACTTAATCCTGTTTGCCTCTGTTTCCTCATCTATAAAATGAATTGCAGAAGGTGATGGTAAACCAATCCAGAATTTTTGTCAAGGAAACTCCAAATAGGGTTATAAAGAGTCAGATGCAACTCAAAATGATAACTACTGGATTAGATTGCCTCTAACACCTCTTTCAGTTCTAAATTATGATTCTAAATTCAGTCGTCTCTGCCTCACACTACCTTTGATTAAAATTACAAGTAGCTGGTCTGGTTGCAATTATCAAGAGAAGTGCAATTTTCTGGTTATTTGCAGATTTCACTTGTCTTTGCTCTTCTATTCTCTATCAAGTCTTTGGATTAAATATTTTTTAAAAATAATCATTACACACTACTCCAAAAAATTCTGAAGGAAGCCTTTTAAATTAAAGAAAAATACTTGCAATTACACTACACAGTCTGTGATATGAAACAGCAATTGTTAAATGAAAAAAATATATATATTTAGCAAACTTCCTATACAATCAGTGAGAAATATTATCATGCCAAAAAAATAAATGTCAAAGCTCAGATGATTCATGTTTAAGATAAAATTAAACTTGTTTCATATATAGTAAATGCAACATTTGTTTCTTTTTTCTCCTGTAATAACTGTTTTATTTGAGGATATGTTTTTACCCTTCTGGACTATGGGATACAATTTGCTATATCTGCTCTTTTTTGTCCTCTTATTTCTCTGGCTACTTTTATTGGCTTCTGCATAGTCAGCAATTATATTATTGGTCTCTACTTTATCAATGCACATTATATACATATATATATATATATATAGCTGTTGCAGTGTAAGGGTAATATTTTGATTCAGTCTGGTTTAGAACTCTTTGAGACAACTTGAACTAGATTAATTACTATACTTTTGTTGTTGTTCGGTCATTTCAGTCATGTCTGTTTGACTCTTCATGACCCCATTTGGGGTTTTCTTGGCAAAGACATTGGAGTGGTTTGCCATTTCCTTCTCCAGCTCATTTACAGATGAGAAAATAAAATAAACAAGTTAAATAAACAGGTTATCTGACTTACGTAGGGTCAAACAACAATTCAATATCTGAGGTCTGATTTGAATTCATGAAGATAGTCTTCGCTATCCCCTATACCACCTACCCGCCCTAATTACACTGTACTATCATGATAAAAATACTAGTAGTATTCCTTTTCCTGTCCCCTATGTTCAGCTTTTACACCATTGTCTTCCTATGCCTGTTCACCCTATTCATTTTCTAGAATCACAGAATATTTCCGTTATATCACTTTGTGTTTAGATGGTCTCATTTCAGACACAATACTCCTTCTAGCATGTAATATGTACTGAAAGAGAGAGAGCTGACCTATATCCCAGGGAAACCATTTTCAGGCCTTTCCTCAGATACAAACTATGTGACTTAGAGAAAGTCATTTTTTTCTCAGTGTTCTGGGCAATTCTCTAAGACAGTAATTCTCAGAGAAGTTGTTAAATTTAAAAGAGTTTCCCTTCCCAAGTAATTCCTATAGTAATAAAATTACAGATCTAGTCTCCATCCATAGGGACTCTAGAACCTAGCATAGTACATATACTAAATGTTTCTAGATAATCATAGTGGTGGTTGTGGTGATACTGACTATAAATACAATGAAGATGATTTATAAGGAGCAATATATTTTCCTCTCACACAGATTATAGGAATTTAGACTTGAAGTAGAGAAAACTTCTAAACCATTAGAGCCTCTGATCATTATGGCCTCCTTCCTAAAGATCTTCAAGCAGAGCCTGGAAGATGATTGTCCAGTATTATAAAGGCATTTCCTGTTTTTTTTTTAAAGTTGCTCCAAGATATGCTTTTTAATACTGAGATTCTCTGATTTAATGATTTGCCTAAAGATCATGGAAGATAAAATAAGATATAACTTTGTTTGGTGATTTTATTATTATGATGAAAAGTTGCCTTTGCCCCATAAAAGTAAGGAAGGTAAGAAAAACATAAAGCCAAATCATATGTTGTTGAAAGAAGAGAGGGGAAAAGATGTATCACATCATTTCAAGTAATATATACTGAAGATATATGGCACACATTTAGTTCTTTTTAACCTTTTCTTCTCTCCTATAGAAAGAGAAAAGAAACAACAGGATATGGCAGAAGAAAATAAATTAATTATGTGGGTAAATAAATATGAACGGGATGAAGTTGTCCATAAATAAGAGTAGTAGAATGTATTAGAAAAACAAATCCCAACATTTTGGTTTTTTTTATAAGAATCAAACTCAAAATGATAACAGAAATAACATAGCATTAAAATAAAATGACAATAAATACATGAAAATCATTAGAGTTTTTGTATATTACTAAAAATACTAGCAGACTTAAATAGAAAGAGAAATTCCATTTAAAATAACTAAGATATCCATAAAACAACTGTGATATTTTATCCCTATCCATAAACATAGTTAATGGAACATTTAATGAAATTGTACAGCAAGGGCAGGGCAATTTCTTCCATAAATCTGATTCACTTTCTCACAATTCACATTAATGAGTTAATTTAAGTGACACCTATAGAAACCAGAATATATAAAGTGATTACTATATACGAGCACAGTATTAGCACTGAGGATAAAAAAAAAGGCAAAAACAGGGTTGCTAAGCCAAGGGAGTCCAAATTCTAATGAGGGAGGCAATAAGCAATTAACTACGTATATACTATATATATATATATATTTATATATATATATTCTATGTATATTATGTATACTATACGATACATTTATACTATAGTATAGTAGTAGTCTCTCGGTAACCGAGGATGACTATTGTCTTTGTGTGTTTTTGTGCACAAAGACACTTGTGCGTGAAGGAGATTTAATTGGAAAAGTCGGTGCACAGAGACAGTCCCACTCTCTCGGTGTTGGAAGCCTGGGTCCAGTGGCACGAAAAGTCGTTACACCTGGAGATTTCCTCAGCTGCATTGGATGGCGGTGTTGTCTTTTGTGCTCCAACACGCCCTAAGCACTCCACAGTGCTTTGCTGTGTTGCCCTCTCAGCCGTTGAACCTTTTTATTGGTTTCTTCTGCCTGTTCCGCCGAAGCAGTCTTCACATGCTGGGTGAGCAAAGCCCTGGTTCACCAGGGGTCGATGACCAGATGGCTACCCTCACAAGGTTTGGCCGGCCTGTCGAAGCTGTTGCCCGGGGTGTGGCCGCTGCTACATGGTAGCAGCTACTGGGAGCCACAAGTGAGAGCTGGGTGTCAGGTGAGGGTCAGAGGCTGGAGAGCTGCCCTAGGAGGGCACGACAAGCCCTCCATACCAAAGATATTACTCCTCCCTGAGCACCCCATACACCCCTACATTTATACTATACTATTACGTATACTATACTATATGTATATGTATACTATATAAAATATACTTTGTATAGTCCATATATATATTCTATTATATATATATATATATATAAAGTTCTTTTATATATATAATAGAATCATGGGAAGTAACTTAATAGGGAAGATATTTGAAAAAGAAAAGCCTCACTTAAAAGGTGGGATTTGAGCTAACATCTAAAATTAGCCAAACCATCTAGGATGTAGAAGTGAGAATAGATAGCATAGACTTAGTGAATATATGTGTGGTGAGAGGATTTAAGTGGAGTAGAAACTCAAACTTATGGCACACAAGAATCCCAATATCTTCTGATAAACACATCTTGTTGTTCCTGTTCCAATTGTGTTCTATCTCCACTGACCTTTTGTGCCATGAAGTCTGTGCCAGACACATGGATATCTTTTCAAGTCCTTGCTAGATGAGATTACCTACTGCTTGTGGGGTTCCATTGGTTCAGTAATTGCTGACATGAGCAGTTCCACTGGGCAGAAACCTGGTGAGCATCACAATGTTTCTCATTCCTGACTTGAGTTAAAAAATATAGCTAAAGAGATAGAGGAGGGTCTACCTTAGCAGCATGGTATCATATGGAGTGCTGGATTTGGGTTTAGAAGTCTTGGATTCAGGTCCTATTTCAGACACTTGCTAATTCTGTGACTCTAGGCAAGTTTAGGAAAGAGAGCGCAACCTCTCTGGGCTTAAGTTCTCTAATCTATAAGTAGAGCTCTATTATCTATAAGTTCCTTATCAATTTTGAATTTGTGTTTTGACAATCTTTTACATTAAACCACAAAAATTTTTGATATAATTCCTTACTTTTTAATCTGAGTAGAATTTATTTTTAAAATTACATATAAAACAATTTTATATGATTATTTTAAACCCTTACCTTCTGAAGTCTTAGAATCAATTGTATTGGTTCTAAGGCAGAAAAACAGTAAGGACTAGGCAATGGGGGTAAGTGGTTTGCCCAGGGTCACACAGATAGGAAGTGTCTGAGGCCAGATTTGAACCTAGGACCTTGTGTCTCCAGGCCTGGCTCTCAATCCACTGAGCCACCCAGCTGCCACTTACATTATTTTTTCAATTTTAAGTTTCAGAATTCTCCCTTGTCTTCCCTCTCCCCCCTCCTTTCTCATTAATAAGGCAAATAATGTGATATAAATTATGTGTGTAATCATGCAAAATATATTTCCATATTAGTCATGTTAAAAAAGAAAGCACAGCCAAAAAAACCCCCCCACACACACACAAGAAAAAGGGCAAAAAAGTATACTTTAATCTACATTTGGTTTCTATCAGTTCTTCCTTTGGAAGTAGATAGCATTATTCATCATAAATATTTTGGAATTGTATGACTAAGAATAGTTAAATCTTTCACCAGTTGATTGTCATATGTAAAGAAAAAGTGATGTGAGCAGAGGAAATAGCCAGAGCTCCAGCAACCTCCCAAGCTCCAGTAAAAGCATCGAACAAAAGGTCCCTTCCAGCATAGGATTGGACAATTTATAGACCAACCCACACTGGGACATAAAAAAAGGGAAACCTGGGAAAAGTCAATGCACAATGGGAAATGAAGTCGCCCAGGGATCAAATCCCCAAAACATACACATACAATATTGTTGTTATTATGTATAATGTTCTCTTGGTCCTTATTTCAACTTGCATCAGTTCATATAGGTCTTTCTGAAATCGTTTGCTCATCATTCCTTATACTACAATAGTATTCAATTACAGTCATATACTTCAGTTTGTTCAGCCATTCCCCACTTGATGAGTTTCTTCTCAATTGCCAATAATTTGCCACCATAGAAAGAGTTGCTAAAATATTTATGTACCCTGTGGGGGGAAAAAACTCCTTGGGATCAGATAAAGTAGTGGTATTTCTGCATCAAAGGATATGCACAGTTTTATAGCCCTTTTGGCATAGTTGTAAATAGATCTCCAGAATGATTAGATCAATTCCACCAATAATGAATGAGTGCACCTGTTTTCCCACATACCCTTTAGCACTTATTTTCCTTTTCTGCTATATTAGCCAATCTGTTGAATGACAGATATTACCTCAGAGTTATTTTAATTTGTATTAATCTATAATTTCTGATTTAGAACATTTTTTTCATGTGACTACAGGTTGCTCTGATTTCTTTATCTGAAAACTATCTTTTAATAACGTTTGACCATTTATCAGTTGGCGAATTAGTTGTATACTGATAAATTTGGTTCAATTCTTTGTATGTTTGAGAAACAAGAAACTTGCTGTTAAAATTTTTTGATATTACTTTGTTGTCTATGGTACCTTTTAGCAAAATATGATTTCTCTGGTTATCTCTTTTAATTGCAACTAACTCAGGGAGGGGTAATATCTCTGGTATGGAGGGCTTGTTGTGCCCTCCTAGGGCAGCTCTCCAGCCACTGACCCTCACCTGACACCCAGCTCTCACTTGTGGCTCCCAGTAGCTGCTAGCATGCGGCAGCGGCCACACCCCGGGCAATGGCTTCGACAGGCCGGCTAAACCTTGGGAGGGTAGCCATCGGGTTGACGTCGACCCTTGGTAAACTAGAGCTTTGCTCATCCAGCATGTGAAGACTGCTTGGGCGGAACAGGCAGAAGAAACCAACAAGAAGGTTCAATGGCTGAGATGGCGACGCAGCAAGGCACTGTAGAGTGCTTAAGACGTGCTGGAGCACAAAAGACAACACGGCCATCCAATGCAGCTGAGGAAGTCTCTAGGTGTAATGAACTTTCGTGCCACTGGACCCAGGCTTCCAATGCCGAGAGAGTGGGACTGTCTCTGTGCATCGACTTTTCCACTTAAATCTTCATGCACAGGTGTCTTTGTGCACAAAAACGCACAAAGACAATTGTCATCCTCGGTTCGAGAGACAACCACCAACAACATTTTTGTTTTTTATTTAGCTGCAATCAAGATAGCTACTCCTGCTTTTTTTTACTTCAGCTGAAACAGTATAGATTCTTATCCAGACTTTTATTTCAACACTGTATCTTTTTGTTTCAAATATGTCTCTTATAAACAATATATTATTGGACTATTGTTTCTAATCTATTCATTCTGCTATCCAATTTCATTTTATGGGTGAATTCATCCCATTAAGATTACTAGCTGTGCATTTCCGGCTATCCCATTTTCTATGTTTATCTGATCTTACTGTCTGAGAACTCCCAGAGCTTCTGCTTTTGTCACATCTTTTTTTGTTTTTGTTTTTAACTTCAGGTTTACCAAGCTCAACACCGAAGTTAGAAGCTTTTCTCTGAGTTAGAGTTGGATATTTCTACCAGCTTCCTGGCTGGCTAAACTGGAAGCAATCATATCAATTTAGAAGTTACCTTTACAGCAAACTTCAGGGGCTCTTTGCATTTAGAGTTGCAATATTTCCTGTAACTTCTAAGGTCCAAGTTTTCCTTAGAGATGCAGAGGAATGGGAAAGACACAGTAATAAATGCCAACTTCTGGGGGCAAAGTCACTGTTTTTCTCCTCAACAACATTCCTATTTTTGGTTTATTGACATAGCCATCCATTAGACTGATGAACAAAAATAATTGTTCTTTTGTAAAACAAGATTTTTAGAGTAGTAATTAATATCCTTCACCCCATCATAGCCAAAGCAACTCAATGTATGCTGTAATTTAATTTGTATTTAATCCCTATGGTATGCAATGCTAAGAATTTGATTCTAAACAGACTAATTTATGTAGGCTTTAATTTCTTCAATTATCATTTAAAATGTTAAAATCTGACTGGATTTTTGTTGTATTGGTTGAGCTTGCATTCAGTCACATGTGTGACTTACTGGAGATAGAAAATTCATGGATTTTCCAAAAATTAAATTTCAGTTAATAATTTAAAGGATGTTCCTCCTTCCCTCTATCAGTCTTAACTCTTACAACATTTGGTACTGAATAAGATTGTATGATTCTGCCTTATCCATCAGTCAAAAAGGACAACAAACAGAAGAATGAGAAAATGGTTATGGAGCCAGAGGGAAGAGGAAAATTGTGAAATAGGTGAAACTTTTCCTTGATAGTCTCAAATTTCCTCTATGAATAAATCTTTCCAGCCAACCTGAACTATCCAAATTCTGTTCTCATTTCCAAGAACATTCTTACTATTCTGTCATTTTTCATGTTACTATTAATTCTTGTAATATTTTCTCTTCCACTCTTGATATGATGAAGTCCTAACTATCATTTATTATTATTACTTTTATAACCCTTACCTTCTGTCTTGAAGTCAATACTGTATATTGGATCCAAGGCAGAAGAGAAGTAAGGGCTAGGCAATGGGGGTTAAGTGACTTGCTCAGGGTCACACAGCTAGGAAGTGTCTGAGGCCAAATTTGAACTAGGAACTCTGGTCTCTAGGCCTGATTCTTAATCCACTGAACCACCCAGCTTCTCCCTACCTATCATTTAAAGACCACTCAAACATCAGTCCCACCACAAAGCCCTTCACAATTCTCTCTGACTTTTAAGACCATGCCCTTTAAAAATTCCATTATTAGCTATAATACTCAAAAAAGTATAAAAAGATAAACAGAAAAGAGGGAATTGAAGGAATGCAATAAGATTATGCTAATTACATTCCTACATGGGAAGACAATATTTAAGATACTTAAGATGTATATGAAACCTGAGATACTGAAAAGTATTTAAAGTACTTATGGTGCTTAAAGTACTTATGAGACTTAATGTTAAAATAGTTACTTTTCAACATGGGAAGGTAATAACTAAGATACTTATGATATCTATGATACTTAAGGAAGAATATTTCTCTTTCCATTATGTTACCTTGCTTGATTCACAGTTTTCCTTTCCACAAAAGAAAGGAAGTTAGAGAACCAAGTAACCAATGAGATAGGAAACTTATCCCATAAGCTCTGCCCCACTGGGTGGTCCAGGCAATTTAAGAAACTATGGTTGGTTAGGGTGTAATGTGTGAGAGCTAGTGGGTAGAGAAAACAGCTTTTAAGTGGAAGAGTAGAAGGTCTTCTGGGTTTTCTGGCTAGGGCATGGAACCTGAAGAAACCCTTGTCCATGCTTAGCTTCAATCTATCATAGAGGCCAATAGAGTAGAAAGCCAAGTAATTCTCTACACCTTTCCTACCTTTCCCTATCTTTGCTTCTACTACTTTGATTTAATAAAGTTATTAAAGCTACTAGCGTGCTCATAATTTAATTTTAATTGTACTTATTTAAGGTAATTAATACACTTAAGGATCTCAACAGAAGAAAAGGTCAAACTGATTATATCTACATGCAGTGATAATTAAGTTACTTAAGATATCGATGACACCTGGACACCTAAAGTAATTAAGGTATTGAGGGACTAAAATGAGTTAACTTGAATGCATTCCTGCATGGAAAAATAATAACTGAGATATTTAAAATATCTATGATACTTGAAGTATTTAAGGTATTTAACATACTTAAAATACATAAGATGTTCAAGAGAATCAATGAAGTCAAACATTACTTTCCTAAATGAGAAGGTGATAAGATATTTAAGATTTCTAGGTTACTTGAAGTACTTAAGGTACCTAAAATACTTAGGGATACTTAAGGTACTGAAGATGCCAAAGAGATTTACCAATTTAAGGGTAGTGAACAGAAGTGTCCATAGATAAAGGACAGAGAGTATGTTGATTACAATCAGATGATATTCTAAAAAACAAAAATAAGGAATAAAAAAGAGGGACACAGGAAAAAAGAAAGAAGAAAAAGAAGGAGGTACATTGTCTCACAAGAGGAGGTGCATAAGAATCAATATAGTGGAAGGAAAGATGGGAAGGTGGTAGATAATAATTGAATCTTATTTTTTAAAGGCAATGGGGGTTAAGTGACTTTCCCAGGGTCACACAACTAGGAAGTGTCTGAGGGCAGATTTAAACCTAGGACTCCAGTCTCTAGACCTGGCACTCAATCCACTGAACTACCAAGCTGCCCTCAATTGAATCTTATTTTAATCAGAATTGGTGCAGAGTCATGAATAATATTCATATTCACTGGCTACAAAAACTTACTACGCTATACTATACTATAATATACTACACAATAGGGAAGTAAGAAATGAACGAGAGAATAAGAGAAATGGGAGATGGACAATGGGGAGGGTATACTTGAGAGTGATAGAAGTGAATCATTTGTGAACATGGAGAGGTTGAAAGGAGAAAAGGAGAAGGACAAACAGTAAAAATAATACTTGGAAGGACACAGTAATCATAACTTTGAATGTGAATGGGATAAACTGCAATAAGAATTGCAGACTAGTTTAAAAGCTGGAATCCCACAATATGTTGCCTACAAGAAACATATTTAAAGCAGGGAGACATCCATAGAGTAAAGGTAGATGGCTGGAGCAGAAATTATTATCCTTCATTTAAAGTTAAAAAATCAGGATATCAATTTATAATCTCAGGCAAAGCAAAAATAAAATTGATCTAATTAAAAGATTTATGGAATGAAATTACATCTTGATAAAAGCTACCATAGAAAATAAAGTAATATCAATACTAAACAAATATGTACCAAATGGTCTAGCATCCAAATTATTATAGGAGAAGTTATGTGAGTTATGGAAGTAAACTGTAAACAAAATTATATTAATAGATAACATTAATCCTTTCCTGTCAAAGCTAGATAAAAACAAAACAACAACAACAACAAAACAAGAAAAATTTAGGAGGTGAATAGAACTTTATAAACTGAATGGGAGAGGGCAGATAGGTGGTTTAGTGGATTGAGGGCCAGGTCCAAAGATGGAAGGTCCTGGGTTCAAATCTAGCCTCAGACTCTTCCTAGCTATGTGAATCTGGAAAGTTACATAATTCCATTTACCTAGCCCTTTCTAGTCTTCTTCCTTTGGACCAACATACAATATTAATTTTAAGATGGAAGATGAGAGTTTTTATTTTTTTAATTGAATGGAAAGAGAAAGGAATATATCCTTTTCTTAGCAGTACAAGGCACTCCCCCCTCCCAAATGACCATCTAATAGGACATAAATGCCTCAAAACCAAGTGTAGAAAAGTAGATATGTTAGTTGCATTTTTTTTCAGACTACAATGCTAGAAAAATTACCCTCATCAAAGGGCTACAGAAAAAAGGACTAAAAATCTATTTGAAACAATAACATTTTTTATTGTTTGGAAGATTGAGTGTAATAAAAAACAAATCAAAGAAACAATCAACAATTTCAAAGAGAATGGCAATAAGGAGACAACATGCCAAATGCCAAAGTAGCATTTAGGGGACAATTATATCTCTAAATGCTTAAACCAATAAAAAATTAAAAAGTAGATCAATGAATGGGACATGTAAATAAAAACAAAAATAGTGAAGTACCAAATGAGAAATCCTGAAAGTCAAAGGAAACAGTGATAAATTTGAAAATTAGAAAACCTATTCAACTAATAAATTAGGCAAGGAGCTGGTTTTATATATTTTTAAAAACAGTAAAATAGACAATCCATTGGCTAATTTGATGTAAAAAAGAAAACCAAATTCCCTTCATCAAAAATGAAAAGAGCAAATTCAATACCATGAAGAAGAAATTAAAGAAATTATTAGGAATTATTTTTCCTAATTATATGCCAATACATCTGACAATCTAAGTGAAAAAGAATATTTTTTTAAAATATAAATTGCCGATTAACAGAAGATGAAATAGAATACTTAAACAATCTTTTCTTATAAAAAGAAATTGAACAAGCCTTCAATGTTCTCTTTAAAAAGAATGACCAAAAGCCAAATGGATTCCCATGTGAATTCTACCAAACATTTAAAGAACAATTAACTCCAATACTATATAAACTATTTGGAAAAATAGCTAAAGAAGGAATTCAACCAAATTATTTTGACACAAATATGGTGTTGATGCACAAATCAGGAAGAGAAGAGCAGACCAATCTCTCTAATGAATAGTAATGCAAAATTTTTAAATAAAATATTATAGAGGCAATTACATAAATTTATCATAAGAATCATACCACATGACCAAGTAGGTTTTATACCAGTAATACAGTGATGGTTCAATGTTAGGAAGACTATTAGCATAATTGACCATATCAATAACAAAACCAACAGAAACCATATGATTATCTCAATAGATGCAAAAAAAGCTTCTGACAAAATGCAACACCCATTCCTATGAAAAACATTAGATAACATTGGGATAAATGGAACATTCCTTAAAATGATAAATAACATCTATCCAAAACCATCAACAAGCATTACGTGTAATGGGGATAATATAGAAACCTTCTCAGTAAGATCAGGAATGAAGCAAGAATGCTATTATCACCACTACTATTAAATATTGCATTAGAAAAACTAGCTATAGCAATAAAAGGATAAGAAATTGAAAGAATTAGAAGAGGCAAAGAGGAAATAAAACATTTATTGTTTAAAGATGATACGAAGGGATCCTTAGAGAATCCTAGAGAATCAACAGAGACACTAATTAAAATAATAAGCAACTTTGCCAAAATTGCAGCATATAAAATAAACCCTCATTTATTATCTGTATTTCTTTATGCTATCAATAAAATCAAGAGATAGAGAAATCCCATTTAAATTAACCATAGACAATAAAGAATACACAGGAGTCTACCTGACAAGACAAAATCAGTAACTATGTAAGCACAGTTATAAAACACTTTTCTAAAAATAAAGTCAGATTTAAAAAATTTGAAAAATTGTAATTGCTCATGGATAGACTGAATTAGTGGAATTAAATTGACAACTTGACCTAAAATAATTTACCTATATTCAATTCCATGCCAATCATACTACCCTAAAAAATCATAAAGCTAGAAAAATATTGATATAAAAACAAAAGACCAAGAATATCAAGGAGTTAATGAAAAAAATTAAGGATGCTGGCCATACTGAATCAGATCTCAAAATGTCTTACGTTAACCATCAAAACAATTTGGTAACAGTTAAGAAATGGAGTAGAGGATCAATGGAATATATTGGGCACTCAACATGCAATAGTAAATGACCACAGTCACTTAGTGTTTGACAAACTCAAAGAACTAAACTTCTGGAGGAAAAATTTTCTATTCAACAAAAACTCATGGGTAAAATGGAAAACGGTATGGCAGAAACTAAGCATAGACTAACATTCACACCATATACAAATACAAGATCAAAATTGATTTTTAGTTTAGAAATAAAGGATAGTACCATAAACAAATAGAGGAGTACAAAATAATTTACCTGTCAGACCTGTATAAAAGGGAAGTGTTTGTGACCAAACAAGGCATAGAGAGCAATATGAGATATAAAATGGATAATTTTGACTACATTAAATTAAAAAGGTTTTACTCAAACAAAATCAATGCAACTAAGGTTGGAAATGAAATTTTAAAAACTAAGGGAAATTTCTATCTCTGGCAAAGACCTCACTTCTCAAAATGTAGAGAACTTTATCAATTTTATAAGAATATAAGTCATTCTCCAGTTGATTATTAGTAAAATGATATGAATAGGCAGTTCTCAGATGAAGAAATAAAAATATCTTCTCATATGAAAAATGCTCTAAATCACTATGAATAAGAGAAAAAGGTTAATCCTTAGGTAAGCCTGGCTAATATGCCAAAAAAGAAAAAAATGAATGTTTGGGTGGAATGTGGGAAAATTGGGACACTAATAAACTATTGGTGAAGCTATAACAAATACAGCCATTCCAGAGAAGAATTTGGAACCATGCCCAAATTGTCATCAAACTTTGCAAATACTTTTACCCAGTATTAAGCACAGTATTACCCAGTATTTACCCAGTATTACACACTATAAAGAGATCATATATAAGGGGAAAAGACCTACTACTACTAAAATGTTTATAGCAACTTTTTGTTGCTGCAAAGAATTGGAAACTGAGGGGGTGTCTATCAATTGAGGATTGACTGAACAAATTGTGGTATATGATTGTAATAGAATACTACTTCTTTATAATAAATAATTAACAGGGTGATCATAAAAATCCTGGAAGCACTTTCAAGAAGGGATGCAAACTGAAGTGTGTGAAACTATGAGAATATTGTACATGGTGACAACAATAAAAGTACAATGATCAATTGTGAAGGACTAAACTATTATCTTCAATGCAAGGATCCAATACAACTCCAAATGACTCATTACAAAAAAGGGTCTTTGCCACACTAAAAGGAACTAATGGAGCCTGAATGAAGATTGAATTATACAATTTTCACTTAATTTCCTTCTTGATTTTTTTTTGTGTGTGTGTAAGTGATATGTGTCTTCATAAAATGAAGAACATGGTGATATGCATTGCATGATAGCAAATGTATAACATGTATCATATTATTTGCTATTTTGGAGAGGGAGGGGTGAAGGGATAGAAGAAGAAAATATGGCTGGAAAATGTCATAAAATGGTTATTTTAATAATCAAATAGCTACAATCTATAAAATATCTGGAGATTGATGCAACAAAGCACAAAAACAGAGATTAAAATTAATCTTCCCCTTAAAGAAGTAAAGAAAAAAACTTAAGTGGAGGAATGTTATGTTCAAGGCTAGATCATGGCCACATTCTTGAAATATCAGATTAATTCATGCTTTTACTGTTGTGTCAATCAAATTATGAAAAGAATGTTTTATAGAACTTCATAAAATTCATTTCAAAAAAGAAAAGTTATTGAATTTCAAGGGAAATAATAAAAAGAAGTAGGGAAAAAGGGGGAATATCACATCTAGATCTCAAATTATATTATCAAGCAGTAGTCATTGAAAACATCTATTATTGGTTTTAATAAAAGAGAAATCAATGGAAGAGAGAAACAGAAAGAAAAAACTCATTAGCCTAGAGTTTGATAAAGTAGAAAACATGAATTATATAGGGGTAAAAAAATCTGTATTTGATTAAAACTGTTGGGAAAGCATTCTGTAAGGAATTAAACTTAGGCTAACACTTCAAATCAAATTCCACAGTACAGTTAAATGGATATATGATATTAATATTAATTATTTAAAATTTTAGAAGAGAAGCAAATCATGTTCTCTCATAAATATGGGTAAGAACTGTACTGTTAGCCAAGCAAGAGATTGAAGTTATTACAAAAAATTAAAATATATTACTTGGAAAGCAACTCATATGGCATGAAACTAAAAAGTTTTGCATATAGGAAAGAAAATGCATATAAGATAAGAAGGTAAGGAATAAAATGGGAAAAACCTTTTGTATCAAATTTCTCTAATTATATATATGTAGAAATATATATATATATACACACATATATAAAACCATTAGATAAGTGATCAAATAACATGAATAAAAAGTTCTCAAAAGAAGTGCAAAGTGTGATGATCAAATGAAAGAATGTTCCAAGTAAATCATAATAAAAGAAATTTAAATCAAAACAACCATGAGACTTCATCTTATACCTTATAAATTAACAAATTAATAAAAATGGTAATGGTTAAGTTATAGAAGTTGTGAAATGATAACACACTGATATATTTTGAGTGAAGTTGTGAAATGGTATAATCTTTTCTAACAAAAGTTGGAATTATACAAAAAAGTGATTAGGATATCCAGACCCTTTTAACCAAAAAGTCCATTATTGAGCTTATACTATGATGGAAGCTATATATAAAAAGAGAATCCCCATATACAAAAAATATTTATTAAACACTTTTTGCTATATCAGTGAATTATAAACAAAGTAGATCTCTATTGATTGAGGAATGACTAAAAAATTGTACCCTTTGAATATGGTACAATAATATTGTGCAAAAAGAAAAGATTTAAATGATGAATCAAGAAGCATGAAAATATTTACATCATCTGAAGCAGAGTGAAGTTAGCAAAGCCAAGAAAACAATATGCACAATAACAAGAATGAACATGTAAAGATCAACTACCTACCAAAAATCAAGAGTGAATGTAACAAAAATGAAGTCCAGGATGTTTTGAATGAAGAGATAGCATAAATCTTCCCCAATCCATACTCCATGAAGGTGGGAAGGCCAAAGCCCTTATACCTTGCACATGTTTTTGCACTTTTTCAATGCTTGATCAATTGTGCTGACTTTTTTCCTCTTTAAAATGACTATTTCTTATATTGGATGAGTCAGGGTAGAATAGGGGGAAGAACACTGGGGATAACTATGATGATGTAAGAAACAGAAGACATCAATAAAAACTTATGGAAAACAATCAACAAAAAAGTAATTAGTGCCTATGTGCTAGGTACTGTGGTGAATACAGAGGTTACAAAGACCAAAATAAAATACTGCTTTGTTCTGAAGCTTGAGTTCTATAAGGGAGACAGGTTCACCTAACTGTCTATAGTAATGGTTGGCATGATTACTAGCAGTTGAGTGAATTAGGAAAAGCTTCATGTAAAAGGATGCATTTGAACTATCTTGAATGGAGAGAGCCTTGTTTCTGTAGGCAATTATTGTGGAGTGAGCTTAGATGATATAAAGTTTCCTTTCAGATCTCTTAAGTACAACATGGTAAGAAATACACTGCATATGAAGTCAGAAAGTTTAGTTCAAATCCCACTCTTGCCCCTTTATAAATATATAAAGTTGATCAAATAACTTCATTTCTTAGGGTTCAAATCTCATCATCTATAAAATTAGGAAATTGGTCTAGATCAGTGATGGCAAACCTTTTAGAGGCCAAGTGCCCAAACTTCAACCTTCATGTTGCCTGTAAGCCCTCTCTGCCTTTCCATTGAGCCACTGGATAGAGTGGTGGATCATATGAAAAAAAATGTTGTCAGGCATGTGTTGCAATGGGAAGGGAGCAGTCCCCTATGGTTTACCAACACAGGTATTATTTCTGTAATCCCTTTCAGCTCTGAATAAGTGATTCTCTGATTAGATCATCTCTAAGGTGTTTTTGCTTCCAGTAAAATATTTCAATTATTTTGAAATCTAATGATAGGCAGGAGTATAACATTTCCTTCCAATTGTTTGTTTTTCTTGAATTTTCTTGATTCCTAGGAAGTGAAAAAATCATTTAAGATTATGGTTCTTAGACACATGAACTAAGTAATGTTTGGGTAATAACATCTACTTCATAAGTGGTTGGGAGGATGAAAACAATATAATAAAGGTAGAGTACTTTGCAAACCTTAAAATGATACACAAATATTAACTATTATTAATTATTCTTTGATGCTTAGGAATAAAAATTCTGTTACTATAAAAATGAATAAAATTTAGTCATCTAAGTATAGTGCACTTTTGGTGGAAGATAAGTTGAAACAAATTTATTATGATACATTTTAGTGTCTCTGTTCTTGGCTTGTATTGCACTAGGTTGCTCTCATTTAGACAGAAAACATTTCTGTGCCCACAAAACATATAATTATTAGACACTAACAAAATATTGTTTCTGTGGGGCTACAAAATATTTATAGAGAATACTCTCTATACATGCACATATTGAACACATATTCAGGGTCCCAAAATTATCATTCATATTCTCTAACTCATTAAGTCTCTTGTACCAATTTTCTTATTCATGAAAGAGGGAGAACAATTTCAAACTATTTTTCTCAAAACAATCAGGGCAGAGGCCAATAAAGTTAATGATAAAGTGTCTCACAATATAAAATGCTACACACAGAAATCCAGAAATTATGACTGTGATTAGAGTATTTCTCTCATTTTTATGCTTCCATTATTCTACTAACTCAAAGAAAGAGAAAAGTACTTAATCAAAATTTTAAATCTTTAAACTCTAAAACCACTAGGATAAAGGAATTCTTTTTCATAATCAACAGGAAATAGTAAAGAACCCAATACCATTAAAACCAAGGGGAAGATAATAGGCAATTACTTTTGAGTGGGTTCTTTTTTCCCCCCTTTGGTTGAAATGAAGTTCCAATTTCTGTTTCAATCTAGCACTAAGAATCTACCCTATAATATATGATGTGAATAGGATGCCATAGTTGGAAAAATGGAAGAGAACTTAGTACCCAATTAATCCAACAAATGAAAGAAATCATACTGTAACAACTGATGATAAGTGGTCATCGATACCAGTTGTAGAAGTTCAATCATTTAAACTTAGCAGAAACATTGGGAACATCTATTTCTCTGCCCTCCTTCTCGCCCCCATTTTTACATATTAAGATACTAAAGTCCTCAAATATTCAATGTTTGAGTTTACCTAAGGTTGCTAAATTATGTAGCTTAATTTTCTTGTAAAAATTATCTATATTCACAGCTCTCTGAAGAATGAAAAGGTGGGCATTATTTTTATTTTATAAATAGGAAAAGCAAATATGTAGGAATATTCTTTAATCTAATAGTTACTGAGGAGAAATATATTAGGTTTGGGAAAAATAACTTTAGAATCCTTGCTTCATGAAGTTTATTGTCTAGGAGTGGGGATGATATACAAACTTGGATAACTATATAGCATATCCCAATGGAGTACTTAGATGAGTGATCCTGAATTTAAGTTCCATGAATAGATTTTGGAGAATCTGTGAATTTAGATGGGGACAAAATCATCCTTATTTTCATTAACTTTAACTGAAATGTATCATTTATTTTCATTATTTAGAAAAATTATTCCAAGAAATGACTCATACAGCTCAAAGATTTCATGATGTACAAAAAAGGAAAAGGACTCTTGCATTAGATGACTCTTTAATAGAGAAACTGTAAATTTGGGGATATTTTTCTTTATAGATTTTTAGTTTTCAATAAAATTTTTACTTGTTTTACATTTCCCAATACAGGCCAATCAAATACTATTGTTTCCCAAGAATTGCCACATATAAGAAAGAACAAAAAATAGGAAAAATTTTTAACAAAATGAACCAACACACCCACCAAGACCAACATTACACTTAGCATTCTACACATAATTGCCCATCTCTCTAAAGGAAAGGAAGTGCATTTTCATATCTCTTCTTTTAGAACAAGTTTTGTCATTAAAATTTCACAGGGTCCAGTTTCATTTTTGTTATTGTCATCTTTAGTACTGCTACAAATATTTCACTGTATATGATATATTACTCTTTATTAGTGTATTTGCCAAACAGTAGAATTATTGGATCAAAGAGTATAGACATTTTTGGCATTTAAGACCAAAGTGCTTTTCAGGATGCTTGAACTTCTTATCTTCCCTAATAATGTATTATTATTTTTATTTTTATTTAATAGATTATATCTCCATATATCTCAGCCCCTTTCTCCCCTCTCTGCTTCATAGAAAGTATCACCTGTCAAAAATATATGTATATGTAGATTATGTCTTTTGTGTTTCTATATTTCAGTTCATTCTCTGGAGATGGATATTTGCGTTATTCTTCAAATATTAATCCTATAGCTATATATAATATCCTCTTGGTTCTACTTGTTTAACTTTTCATTATTTCATGTAGATCTTCTGAAGATTTTTATTTAGTTTATAAAGTTTCCTTTTTCCAGAATATGTGTCAATACAAATTTAAATATCGATTTTATATTTTGCAGTCCATGTTATTTCCCTCTCTTGTTACCCATTCTGCATCCCCAAGAAAATAAGTAATATTATATAAGTTGTACACATAATAACATAAAATATATATTTCTATTTTCATCATGTGGTGAAACAATCATATTTTGAAAAAACACATAGTGCTTGCCTTAGAGAAAAATTTGTGGAGGTAACAAAGTGAAGAATGGTATGTTTCAATCTGCATTTGGACTCTGTTCCTTTATTGGCAGTAGGTAATCTTTTTTAATCTTAAGTCCCTTGGAGTTGCCTTGGATCCATGTCTTGTTGATAATAGTTGTCATTCACAGTTAATCCAAGTTGTTTTTTAAATTAGCCTTCTCATCATTTCTACAGTGCAGAAATATTTCATCATTAATACTATTGTGCTAAAAGGAATAATGAACTGGAGGATTTCCATGTGAACTGAAATGACCTCCAAGAACTGATGTAGAGTGAGAGGAGCAGAACCAGGAGAACATTATACACAGAAATGGATACACTGTGGTATAATCAAATGTAATGGACTTCTCTACTAACAGCAATGCAATGATCCAGGACAATTCTGAGGGACTTATGAGAAAGAACACTATCCACATCCAGAGAAAGAACTATGGGTGCAGAAACACAGAAGGAAAACAACTGCTTTATCACATGGGTTAATGGGGATATGATTTGAGATGTAGACTCTAAACGATTAAATATTGATAATATTAAAATAGATCTTGATCAATGACACATGTAAAACCCAGTGGAATTGCTCATTGCCTATGGGAGGGGGTGGTAGGAGTAGAGGGAAAGAACATGACTCATGTAACCACGGAAAAATATTCTAAATTAACTTAAAATATTCCATCATAATCACATGCCACAGTTTGTCCATCCATTCCCCAATTGATGGATAGTCCCTCAATTTCCAGGTCTTTATCACCATAAAGAGATCTGCTAATATATTTTGGGACATATATGTTCTTTTCCTTTTTCTTTGATCTCCTTGGGAAAGAGACCCAAGGATATGGTTTTGTAACACTCTGGGCATAATTACAAATTGTTCTCCAAATTAGTTCCAGTAACTGTATTAGTGTCCCCATTTTTCCATATCCCCTACAACACATATCATTTTGCCTTTTTTATCATTTTAATTAATCTGATAGATATAAGATGATATCTCAGAATTCTTTTGGTTTGCATTTCACTAATCAGTAGTGATTGAGAGCATTTGTCACATACTTATATATGGCTTTGATTTCTTCATCAAAAAATGTCTATTTATAGCTTTGCCCCATTTATCAATTGAAGGATGGCTCTTTTTCTTATAAATTTAATTATGTTCTCTCTATATATTTAGATTTAAGACCTTTTTTTCTTTCCTTCTAATCCTGGCTACATTAGTTTAATTTGTACAGAAGCTTTTTAATTTATTGTAATCAAAATTTTCCATTTTCTATCACACTATGTTTTCCAATTCTTGTTTACTCACAAATTCCTCTACTTTCTTTAAGTATGATTGCTAGTATATTTCCTTTTCTTCTAATTTGATTATGATATCTCCTTTTAAATCTAGTTCATATATACATTTAGATCTTACCTTAGGGAAGGAGTGTTCCTTAGAATAGCCAGCAAATGACTTGATCAGAATTTCAGTCCCTTTTCTCTAATACCAAATCTAATACCAGTTCTCTTTTTGCAGTGCTAGAAACAATTGTAACTAATATTTTAATGAATCACAAGGAAGAGTAAAAATTTCAGCAAAATCTCATTATTCTTTGAAGGAGATTTTTGTCTGTATCCTCAGCTCAGATTCTTCCATCTGCAAAAGACCTTTTCTAGTCCATCTCCCCTTATCCATCATTTTATCTCTGAATTTTTATCTTCCATTTATATTATATATCTTCAGAGTTATTATATTAATGCACACATATTATATATCTTGTATATAGAGAGTTATTTAGAAACTCTATCACTCTATTATTTTAGATTAGCAAATACTTAATAAATACTTTCTGAACTGACACGGCACCTAGTACAATACCTACCTGGAACATAGTAAGTGCTATATAGATATGGAATAGTAGTTTAAGATATATCTGGTATAGCTTCATGTTTCATAACCAATGAAATGTTTTGCCAATAGAGATACATATCAAGAATACATCAGATGGGCAGCTATGAGTGCTCAAGCTCAAGTCAGGAAGAACTGATTCCAAATATGACATCTGACACTAGCTTTGTGACCCAGGACAAGGCATTGAGGCAGTAATGCTCAGTGAAGAGAGCTAAGCCTGGAGATGGGAAGTTCTAGGATAAAATCTGGTCTTGTACACTTCTACCTGTGTCCCTGTGGAAGTCACAAGCCCAACTGCCTAGCCCTTACTGATCTTCTGCTTTGGAATGGATAATTAGCACCAATTCTTCAACAGAATATAAGAACTTTTAAATAAAGAATACTCAGAAATTTGTGTGCACCCATAAAGAAGTTTAAGAACTTTATTATGGTCATATATCAGATAAGATTTCCAGGCATAAAACAAAACAAAAATGCATTTTCTGTAGCAACTCCAAAAAGCATTGTAAAATCACTGTTCAATGATGATGATGATGATGAAGAACATACATATCACTTGAAGATTTTTTAAGGATTTTTTTTGTGTATTTCACTTATGAGATAGGAAGTGCAAGGTGGTATCCCTTGAATATAATACATGCAAAATTTGTACTACCAGTTTAGTTGCCTACTCCTTCATGGGCTCTGTAAGGATAATTTTCGGGTTGTGACCTAATCTAAATTATTTTTGGTCGCCAGGGAATATCCTAAATAAAATACCCAAGTCAGTTTTTTTTAATTTACAGTGATTTAATTAATATAGAGGGAAGAAATCAAAAAGAAGAGAGAGGGAAAGGTGTAGGATTTCTCCTGCCTGGTGTAACTGTGAAAATGTGGTCTGCCAAGACTGTGAATTGCCAAAAGTGTAAAGATAATTTTTAGTGTCTTGATTTAAAATCTAAAATTAAGTGGTCACCATGGGAAAATTCCCAAATAAGAAAATACCCAAGTCAGCTGGGTTTCATGGAGATTTTTAATTAATATAAATGAAGGAATTAAGGGAAGGAGAGAGAGATAGAGAAAGAGAAAATAGTAGAAAGGACCTAGGCCAAATGTCCTACTCCTGAGCCTAAGGGAGAGAGAGTCAGTCTTTATCACTCACCACAAGATTGTCTTCAAGTAAGCTCCAAACCTCTGAACTCCAACTAGTCTGAACTCCAACTAACTCCAACTAACTCAATTCCCCCCAAAAAAACCATTACCTGAACTGCCTTCTCCTTTTAAAGAAACTTTCTCTTATGTCACCTCCCCTAAATTTTCACGTCTACCAATCACAGTAGATGCTTTTTCCCAGGACTGCCCATTCTTAGTTCTCATCTTCTATGGCTCTCACCTTCTCTGGTTAGATTAAATCCTCTGAGTACTTCACACCTCTTTTGTTAAGCTTGCCTTTTGTAAGTTGCTTGACCTTTTAGGTAATAATTTAACCTTTATACGAATTTAGCACCCTTTTGTATTAGATCTAAAAATAGACCTAACTTAAGGTTCTAGCTTTACTATAAGTATGAGTTAGGGATTTTTCATTGTTCAATTAAGAGTTTGCAACTTTATCTTCCCCTAAGGCACTGTCTAAGTAGGGTGGAGTAATTTTTAAAGTTCTCAATACATTCCTGATAAAGTACCTCCATTGTTAAAAATGGGAAATATCTTAATCAAATCTTCTGAAGTAGAGTCTTAATAGTTTTAAGATTCACACTGACCTGTGCCAGGAGGAGTTCAAAATCATCCACCACGAGGTTCCTGAAGAAGATTAGTGGCTTTTTAAGAGCATTGTGTTTGGAAGGTAAAGGAGAAAGAATCAGCCTAAACTCCAATAGAACTCAGTAAAGATGACTCATCTGAACTAGTCTACTCAGCTTCCTCCAGTATGGTATTAAGGAAAACTCACCGCTAAACCCGGACAATAGCAGCCACCACCCAAGATGCTGAAACACTCAGGATGCTCCACCAACCACCTCTCTGCCACCAAAGAAGCTGGAGAGAGAGGAAGTGACACAAAATATATAGATGGTTTTTACATCATTTTCCTACCATGTACCAATGTAGCTTAAGCTTGACTTGGGACAGTCCAGGGGTCTGTCAGTTGTTTCTGATTTGTCATTTGCTAACACATGTCTCTCATAGGCCATCTTCCTAAATACTTAATCCTTAAGTAGAGGGTGTAGACATTTCCGTTTTTGTTAGACTAAGTAGGGTAGAATAATCTAAAGTTCAGAGCTCACTTACCTCATTAGAAGTATGGGGCTACATTTATTGAACGTTAAAGTCCCTTCTAACTTCATTATCCTGAAGAGATCTAATGATTCTCAACTGTTGGTATATAGGAAAAGTTTCCAGCTGTTTTGGTTTACAGAAATTTTTGAGCTGTTTTCTGAAGATCTGTTTCAAATACAAAGCAACTATTGTTTTTAATGATTTGAAAAGAACCAAAGGAAGATAAGAAATGACCTTGAATATCTGGAAAACACACACACAAACACACACAATTGTTTCTGCTTTACAATTTTTTTAAAATTAATTTATTTAGTCAGTTTAGAACATTATTACTTGGTTACAATAATCACATTATTTCCCTCCCTCTCCTCCCCTACCTGTCCCGCAGCCAACATGCAAGTTCATTGGGTATTACATATGTCCTTGATCAAAACCTATTTCCATGTTGTTGATGTTTGCATTAGGATGTTCATTTAGAGTCTATATCCCCAATCATATCCCCTCGACCCATGTATTCAAGCAGTTGTTTTTCTTCGTATTTTTACTCCCACAGTGTTTCCTGTGAATGTAGATAGTGTTTTTTTTTCGTAGATTCCTCTAAGTTGTTCAGGATCACTGCATTGCTACTAATGGAGAAGTCCATTATATTCAATTGTACCACAGTGTATCAGTCTCTGTGTATAATGTTCTGCTCTTCTGCTCCTCTCACTCTGCATCAATTCTTGGAGGTTGTTCCACTTCCCATGGAATTCCTCCACTTTATTATTCCTTTGAGCACAATAGTATTCCATCACCAACAGATACCACAATTTATTCAGCCATTCCCCATTTGAAGGGCATCCCCTTATTTTCCAAAATTTTTTCCATCACAAACAGCACAACTATGAATATTCTTGTACAAGTCTTTTTCCTTATTATCTCTTTGGGGTACAAATCCAGCAGTGCTATGGCTGGATGAAAGGGGCAGACAGTCTAAATGCCCTTTGGACATACTTCCAAATTGACCTCCAGAATGGTTAGATCAATTCACAACTCCACCAGCAATGCAGTAATGTCCCGACTTTGCCACATCCCCTCCAGCATTCATTACTTTCCATTGCTGTCATATTAGCCAATCTGCTGGTTTGAGGTGATACATCAGAGTTGTTTTGATTTGCATTTCTCTGATTATAAGAGATTTGGAACACTTTTTTCATGTGCTTATTAATAGTTTTAGTTTCTTTAACTGAAAATTGCCTATTGATGTCCCTTGCCCATTTATCAATTGGAGATTGGCTTGGTTTTTGTACAATTGGTTTAGTTCTTTATAAATTTGAGTAATTAGACCTTTGTCAGAGGTTCTTGTAATGAAGATTGTTTCCCAATTTGTTGCCTCCCTTCTAATTTTGGATTCTTTAGTTTTGTTTGTATAAAATCTTTTTGATTTGATGTAATCAAAATTATTGATTTTACATTTTGTGATTTTTTTCTAGCTCTTTCTTGGTTTTAAAGTCTTTCCTTTCACAAAGATCTGATATTATACTATTCTGTGGTCACCTAATGTGCTTATAGTTTCCTTCTTTATATTCAAGTCATTCACCCATTCTGTGTTTATCTTGGTGTAGGGTGTGAGATATTGATCCAAACCTAATCTCTCCCATACTTGTCTTCCAATTTTCCCAGAAGTTTTTATCAAATAGTGGGTTTTGGTCCCAAAAGTGGGGATCTTTGGGCTTGTCATAGACTGTCTTACTGAGGTCACTTACCCCAAGTCTTTTCCACTGATCCTCCTTTTCTGTCTCTTAGCTAGTACCAAATTGTTTTGATGAACACTGCTTTATAATATAGTTTCAGATCTGGGACTGCAAGGTCTCCTTCCTTCTAATTTTTTTTTTCATGATTTCCCTGGATATCCTTGATCTTTTCTTCTTCCAGATGAACTTTGTTATGTTTTTTTCTAATTCAGTAAAAAAGTTTTTTGGTAGTTCAATGGGTATGGCACTAAATAAGTAAATTAATTTGGGTAGGTTGGTCATTTTTATTTTAGCTCATCCTACCCATGAGAAACTGATGTTTTTCCAATTGTTTTGATCTAGTTTTAATTGTGTGGAGAGTGTTTTGTAGTTGTGTTCATATTGTTCCTGTGTTTGTCTCGGCAGATAGATTCCTAAGTATTTTATATTGTCTAGGGTGATTTTAAATGGAATTTCTTTTTCTAATTCTTGCTGCTTAGATGTGTTGGAGATATATAGAAATGCTGATGACTTATGTGGGTTTATTTTGTATCCTGCAACTTTGTTAAAGTTGTTGATTATTCCCACTAGCTTTTTGGTTGATTCTCTAGGATTCTTTAAGTAGACCATCAGATCATCTGCAAAGAGCGATAGTTTGGTCTCCTCATTGCTTATTTTAATACCTTCAATTTCTTTTTCTTCTCTAATTGCTACTGCTAGTGTTTCTAGTACAATGTCAAATAGTAGAGGTGATAATGGGCATCCTTGTTTCACTACTGATCTTATTGGGAAGGCTTCTAGTTTATCCCCATTGCAGATGATATTTGCTGATGGTTTTAGATATATGCTTATCATTTTTAGGAAAGGCCCTTCTATTTCTATGCTTTCTAGTGTTTTCAATAGGAATGTGTGTTGTATTTTGTCAAAGGCTTTTTCTGTATCTTTTGAGATAATCATGTGATTTTTTGTTCATTTGCTTTTTAATATGGTCAATTATGTGGATGGTTTTCCTAATATTGAACCATCCTTGCATTCCTAGTATGAATCCTACCTGGCCATAGAGGAAAACCCTTGTGATGATTTGCTGGAGTCTTTTTGCTAGTATCCTATTTAAGATTTTTGCATCTATATTCATTAAGGAGATTGGTCTGTAGTTTTCTTTCTCTGTTTTTGACCTGCCTGGCTTTGGAATTAATATCCTATTTGTGTCATAAAAGGTAGAACTCCTTCTTTGCTTATTCTGTTTGTATAATATTGGGATTAGTTGTTCTTTGAATGTTTGATAGAATTCATTCGTGAATCCATCTGGACCTGGGGATTTTTTCTTAGGGAGTTCTTTGATGCATTGTTCAATTTCTTTTTCTGATATGGGCTTGTTTAGATAATCTATTTCTTCCTCTGTTAGTCTAGGCAATTCATATTTTTGTAAATATTCATCCATATCACCTAGATTGCCATATTTATTGCCATATAATTGTTTATAATAATTTTTAATGGTTGCCTTAATTTCCTCTTCATTAGAGGTGAGGTCTCCCTTTTCATCTTGGATACTATCAATTTGGTTTTCTTCTTTCCTTTTTTAAATTAGATTGACCAGTACTTTGTCTATTTTATTTGTTTTTTCCAAAGTACAGCTTCTAGTCTTATTTATTAAATCAATAGTTCTTTGACTTTCAATTTTATTAATTTCACCTTTGATTTTTAGGATCTCTAATTTAGTTTTCATCTGAGGATTTTTAATTTGTTCACTTTCTAGTTTTTCAATTTGCATGTCCAATTCATTGGCCTTTGCCCTCTCTAATTTGTTAATACATGAACTCAAGGATATGATTTCCCCCCTTAATACTGCTTTAGCTACATCCTATAGATTTTGAGAGAATGTCTTATCATTGTCATTTTCTTCAGTGAAGTTATTGTTTCTATGATTTGTTCATTAACTGATTTTGGAGAATCACATTGTTTAATTTCCATACAATTTTAAAGCTAAATAGCTCATGTTTTACATCCATTATTTTGACACTGACTTCAGAAGCTGATGCCTTCTTTCAAAATCTATATCTTCTCTTAACTGGTTATTCTAACCAATGTATAAATTTTTATTGAGGTTTTCAAAATACTTTGAAAATATTCTCCTTTCTTTTTCTATAAGATATTTTCACAAGGACATTTTCTGACCAGAGAATCAGTAAATGAGGCTTTGGAAAGAGTAAGTCCAACTATATTGGCACAGACCCCTCCTGAAGGTGTTTTTGCTTTAGTAGAAGAAATATGTAGGAAGTCCACAGTAGCAGCAACAGCAGGGAAGTGGTAATGTTTCTTTTCACTGAAATGCAAAAAAAGTGGCAAACACAAAATTATCTTTAAGGCATATGTATTTTCTAAATGCCAGTTAAAGAAAGGCTGGCTTAAAGACTCCCAGCATGGGAGCCTTCCAGGAATTTTAACATAGAAAAAGAGACTAGCACTATTCTACTCCAATGATATGCAAGGTTCCTTAGTTCCTATGATCTCCCCCTCTGCATGGATAATTACCATCATATAAGGATTTTTTTTTTCAATAAACCAGCACATAGAAACTCAGGAACTTAAAAAAAAAGCATGCTCTCTGAGAAACCAAATACTTTCTAATGATCATTTTTATAAATGTTGAATATACTCTAGGCTCTAAGAGATCTGTGATTTCCTCCAATCCAGTATTCCCTTTTATACTGTAAATTGCACCCCATCTAGGCCTTCCAATCCTGTCAGACTTTCATACAGATCCTTCCAAAAATTCACCATGTCGATTCATTCTACCTCAAATTTGGAGACATTTCTTTCATTCCTCTTTCCATTGTATGGCTTCCAAATGAATCACAGAGTATGTCCACCAGTTATTCTTCCTGATCATCCAGTCAATAATCTACCTTTTTATTGATAAAATAACACTTTTACATATTTACTTCTTTAGATACCTCACACCCACCATGAGCCTTTCCTCTAGTTTTTCAGAGACTCCAATGTTACAGCTATTCAATATCACTGGAACACCATTGAGTTGAAAAAGATGGACCTTTGTTGAAGAAAGAAGTTTGAGGTTATTAATATTTATTGAAAATTAACAGTAAAAAATCTCTAGTTAGGAACTTGTACCCAGGGACACCAGTCTCTACTCAGGGATTGATGTTTCTACTGTAAATGAGAATAGAGTGAATATCTAGAATCCCAGAAAAATAATTTGTAGACTACTATACATTCATTATTGTGACAAATGCATATGTAAACACGTTGTCTACTTCTACCAGAAGTAAGCAAGCCTTGTGGCAGAAATTTTTTTTTTCCTTTCATGTTTTACCTCCCTCAAAATATTTTACTACTTAATTATTCAAAAGCATTTTATTTCCCTGAATGGTTTATTATGAGAGACAATAGGAAAAGATCTCAAAAAAATCCAGTATGGCTATTATTCAGCAAATGCTTATAAACTTTAAAAGAAACATAGATCAGCTATTCATTTATTTTAAAGTAAAATGCTTCTTTAGGAATTTAACATTGGTTATTACTATAAATAATAATACTTGATTAATTTATATTTTAATTAAGTTTTCTATCCTATGGGAGCAGAGATGGGAAATATATTAAATAGCTGAATACACATATTGGACAGCTCAAAGTCTAGAAGGCTTAATATAGGATACACACATTTATGCATATATGCATACCTATCTGTTTACTTTTGAATGGTCATGACTACATATAAATAACTAGGCAATAATAAGATATTAATGTGTAAACATATCTATATATCTTTATATCTATATCTATATAGTATTATCAAAATAGATTTGTCATATCTTGCAATAGAAGGAGGTAGTTTTTTTTAACCTTTACATTCCATCTTAGAATTAATACTGTGTATTAGTTTCAAGGCAGAAGAGTGATAAGAGCTAGGCAATGGGGTCAAGTGATTTGCCCAGTGTCTGAGGCCATATTTGAACCTAGGACCTCCCATCTCTACACCTGGTTCTCCATCCACTGAGCCTTCCAGCAGCCCCCAGAAGGGGGTAGTTCTAACAGATAGGGAAAGTCCAGAGAAAAGATGGAATTTGTGTTTAATCCTAAAGAAAGCAAGACCAACAAAGGCACAAGGACAGGGGAACAGGAACAAGAGACTAGATAAAGAGTTAAATCATAAAGGAAAGCAACTAATATATTCAGAAATAGATTTGAAAAAACTAATTACAGACCTTTAGAAGACTTATGGAATTATTATGCCAATTTTGTAAAAAATCTATAAATAATAGAAATTCATGTTTTCCTATACAATCTTTCTCTTCTTCTGAAGCTACCGGAGTTAGTTGAGTCAGAGCATAGCATGAAATTAAGAAAAGTACTTAAGTAGCTATGTGGAAGATACATTAAAATGGGGAGAGAATGCAAGCAGGGAGAGGCAAGAATGGCTATGCGACTAGGGGTAGGGGGCCAGATATGAGAGTTGTTATGGAGGCAGAAATGGGAAAATTTTATGACTAATTTTATTTGTGGGTTGTAGGAGTGGAGGATGCCCAGGTTTCATAATTGATAAACTGGAAAAATTAATATCTTTGAAAAATTAGGAAAGTTTGTAAGAGATCTACTATCAAAAAGACCCAAGGTTATTATTTAATGATAACACTCAAATTGTAAAAATATAATATATGAAGCCCTAAAAGGGTGCCATGGAAATATTTTTAGCTAATGCCATGGCCATATTGTAACAGAAAAAGTCTTATTTGACTTTTAATTATTCTGAAAAATAAAGAGTTTCTGGCCAGTATTGAAATGACTGTCCTTGAGTAACACCCAAAGGACAAATAGTAAAAGACATTCCCTAGATATTGCTTCAAGTGCCCTGGCCAAATTAAAATACATCATCTGCCTATTGTGTTGGGTCTTACTGGTTGCTAGGGGGAAAATCTTGATGTGAATTTCGAGAGGGTGATTTCAGGTTATGTATTGTGTCCCATTATCTACTTTCTCCTACAATATCTGAGTAATAATTAGACATTAGTCATCATTCTTGCCTGCACATTTATTATCAATATGCTAAACAATTACTAAGTTCTCTTTTGCTTAGCCAGCTGCTCAAAGATAAAAACAAGTCAGACCAAATAGACTGGTAGATTTTAGGGAACCACCTTTCTACAGCAGTGCACACGTCCCTAAAACATTAGTATTGATTACAAAATTAATTTCTCTACCTACCCTCACCCCGTCCCCAACTATTTGAAGATTATTTGCTGCTAACTCTAAGGACAGCCAAAAGGTTCCCAATAAAGTCAATTCTGAGAAATGAAATTAATAGCATATCTCTTGATTAGGCCAATAGTTATATTGAACAAAGGTAGAGATCTAAAGGTAGAACTTCAGAATCAGCTAGTCAGGCATCAAAGCTCAAAAGTTCTTTGAGTATAGGATTAACTAAAATAATTTTAAATTTCTAAAGACTCTTTTTGACTATTAATCCCCCTTCGATGAATTCTCAGAATACCTAACTCAATACAAAATATACCTTATTGCTTAAGGTATATTCCTTCCAAAGTTTGTAGGACCTGATATTAGGGAGGCAATTGGCTATTTATGTGCAATTTGTATTTTCATGTTACTTTAATCCTTGAGTTTTAGTTATTATTTATATACATTTCTGAGGTAAGGGAAAGAAGAATAATGCTATACTGACTGCAAAAACCTTGGCATTATGAGAACTTACCAAATTTAAACTTGATCAGAAAAATCATTAGGTACACTAGGATACATGTTGTTCAGTTTGACTGATTTGGAAAAAATGCAGTAATTTAAAGTAACTTTTCACATCTAGAGAACCTCAGAGTTGGAAAGAACCTAAAAGTTGGAAAAAATAATCAAAAGAAATAAAAGACAAATCCCGTATCTGAACCAAGAATCTCTCATACAACATATCTCACAAATGATCATCTAGCATTCACTTGAATACTTCAAGTACCTAAGGATCCCATTCCATCTCTAAACAATGCTGATTAGCTTTAATTGATTGGAAAACCTCCATTGTGCCATTTAGTGATACTTTATTTTTGTTCTAGTCTTTCTGTACTCCTCTTGAAAAGCAGAGCCATAAAAACTATTTTTTGATGCCCAGGGCAAACAGCATGAAACATTTCCTTAAGTCAACTTTATAATTTATGATGAGAAAATAAACAAAGCAGAAAAAGGAATTAATTACTATGACAGCTTGCAGATAGGCATTATTAACAATGTGTGTCATCCAGTAGCTTTCCATTTTAAATATTTTTTCTTGCTAACTAGGTGCTAAACTCACTTCTTAAATTCTGTATGTTCTACATTTTGGTGCCTTAATGGATAATTCCAAATTGTCCTCTCTTATTGTGGGTCTGCTATAATATTAGTAATGTCAGTTTCCTACTCATCTTTGTCCATTACCTGACCTACCCCTTGCACTCAGCACAAGGTCCTGCACAGTTGGAGAGTTCAATAATGAATTGTTAAGTGAATTATTGGAAGAAAGAAAACATAATCTTCATCATCCTATTTCAGAAACTTAAAATCTTTTGCTATATTTAAAGACCACAAATCAATATGACAATTGTGACTCTTTCAAGTGATCAAATCAATTTTTTTTTACCCAGAGAAAATTTCCCCCCTCCTCATCCAAATCATATCCATTTAGCTTTAAAACTGACATTTTCAACAGTCTTTAGAACTAGTAGTGTCAAACTCACAAAGAAGAAGCCTGGAATTAATGTTGAATTAGAAAAACACACATTACCACAGGCACTCATATGAAGAGCTAGACACAAATGAAAGTGACTGTGGTATTGCATTTTTATTTCTTTTTTTAATGTTTCCCAATTACATTTTAATTTATTTTAGGTCATTCCCATTGATACTTCTGTAAATCTAAAACATACACCAAGGATCCTTGTTATTGAAGTTTCCATGAATAGTGATATTGACAGAATTTAAAGTCTTAACCTGTTGGGAAAATGTTGAAATGGAAAAATGGCTTTGAATTTGAATTTGAAATCGTGCATTTGTTAATTTGAAGAGAAGGGTCAAAATCTATACAAATGAATGTTGCTCTTCATATTCTTCCTTTTTCCTGGTTTTGGACTGTTTGCTATATTATGTTCATAAAAATGGGAAAAAGAGAATGCTTTTTCCCTTTTTTTTAATTTTTAAGGAATTTATTGGCTTAGAAGAGGGCTCAGTGGTCAAGGAAAAATAAAGAAATTCCAGAGCAACAATAAATAATAACTGATTGTTTCAGCTAATATTTTTAAGCTAATTAACAATTCTTAACACCTTTAAGCTAAGAAAGGACCTTCCCTCTAGTTTTGTCACCCATAAATTCCCTCTTCAATCTAATTGACTATTCAATGAAGCCTGATTATCATCTCAGATATTGGATCAAGGACACTGGCTCAACATTATCTCCCAATTTTTTTTAAATTTTAAACATTATTTTATTTGGTCATTTCCAAACATTATTCACTGGAAATAAAGATCATTTTCTTTTCCTCCCCGCCCACCCTTGCACCACCTTTCCCTTTCCCATAGCTGACCCACGATTCCACTGGTTATCACATGTATTCTTGACTCAAACCCATTTCCCTGTTGTTGGTATTTGCTTTAGAGTGTTCATTTAGAGTCTCTCCTCAGTCATATCCCCTCAAACCCTGTAGTCAAGCAGTTGCTTTTCATTGGTGTTTTTACTCCCACAGTTTATCCTCTGCTTGTGGATTGTATTTTTTAGATCCCTGCAGATTGTTCAGGGACATTGCATTGCCACTAATGGAGAAGTCCATCACCTTCGATTGTACCACAATGTATCAGTCTCTGTGTACAATGTTTTCCTGGTTCTGCTCCTTTCTCTCTGCATCACTTCCTGGAGGTTGGTTGAATCTCTAGGATTCTTTAAGTGGACCATCATGTCATCTGCAAAGAGTGATAATTTGGTCTCCTCCTTGCCTATTTTAATGCCTTCAATTTCTTTTTCCTTCTCTAATTGCTACTGCTAGTGTTTCTAATACAATGTCAAATAATAGAGGTGATAATGGGCATTCTTGTTTCACTCCTGATCTTAAAGGGAATGGATTTAGTTTATCCCCGTTGCAGATGATATTAGCTGATGGTTTTAGATATATACTGTTTATTATTTTTAGGAACGACCCTTCTATTCCTATGCTTTCTAGTGTTTTTAGTAGGAATGGGTATTATATTTTACCAAAGGCTTTTTCTGCATCTATTGAGATCATCATGTGGTTCTTGTTGGTTTGCTTGTTGATGTGGTCAATTATGTGGATGGTTTTCCTAATATTGAACCAGCCCTGCATCCCTGGTAAAAATCCTACTTGATCATGGTGGATGACCCTTCTGATCACTTGCTGGAGTCTTTTTGCTAGTTTCCTATTTAAGATTTTTGCATCTATATTCATTAGGGAGATTGGTCTATAATTTTCTTTCTCTGTTTTTGTCCTGCCTGGCTTTGGAATTAGTATCATGTTTGTGTCATAAAAGGAGTTTGGTAGAACTCCCTCTTTGCTTATTATGTCAAATAGTTTGTATAGTATTGGAGTTAGCTGTTCTTTGAATGTTTGATAGAATTCACTGGTGAATCCATCAGGCCCTGGGGATTTTTTCTTAGGAAGTTCTTTGATGGCATGTTGGATTTCATTTTCTGATATGGGATTATTTAAGAATTCTATTTCTTATTCTGTTAGTCTAGGCAATTTATATTTTTGTAAATATTCATCCATATCACCTAGGTTGGTATATTTATTGCCATATAGTTGGGCAAAGTAGTTTTTAATGATTGCCTTAATTTCCTCTTCATTGGAGGTGAGATCCCCTTTTCATCTTTAATGCTGTTAATTTGCCTTTCTTCTTTCCTTTTTTTAAGTAGATTAACCAGTACTTTGTCTATTTTGTCTGTTTTTTCAAAGTACCAGCTTCTAGTCTTGTTTATTAGCTCAATAGTTCTGTCACTTTCGATTTTATTAATTTCTCCCTTAATTTTTAGGATCTTTAGTTTGGTTTTCTGCTGGGGGTTTTAAATTTGTTTGTTCTCAAGTTTTTTGATTTGCATTTCCAATTTCTTGATCTCTGTCCTCCCTAATTTGTTAATATATGCACTTAGGGATATGAATTTTCCTCTAAGTACTGCCTTGGCTGCATCCCATAAGGTTTGAAAGGATGTCTCGCCGTTGTCATAAGAGGTTGTCTCTTATCCCTCTGTTTTCCAAGTCTATGACCTTCTCAGTGAGATATTTTATGTTTTCTTCTAATTCATTAATTTTTTGGTTTTGCTTTATTGATTCTTGGTGTTTTATGATCTCACTTTCTTTGAGTTGCTTAATTCTGGTCGTTAGGGACTGGTTTTGCTTTTCAGCTTTGTCTGCCCTTCTATTGGATGCTTCGAGCTCTTTTTCCAATTGAGCAGTCTTATCTGTCAGATTGCTGATCTCTTTCTCCCATTTTTCTTTCCAGGTTTCCATCTTTTGGGTAAGTTCCAGTTTGAGATCTTCCAGAGTTTGTTGATAGTTTCCATTTTGGGAGGCATGTTCTGATTTTTTTTGGATTTCCTCATCATTCTCTTCTTTTCCTTGGGTACTTCCACCATAAAAGTTTTCAATAGTCACCTTTTCCCCTTTCTTCCTGGAGGCTTGATTTTGGGCCATTTGAGCCATCCCTTGGTGTTTTTATTCCCCTTTCCTTTTTGGTCTGTGGTCTGGGTGGTATGGACGGGTTTTCTGTGAATTTAGGTTGCCTCAGACTAGTTCTTCCCAGCCTCCGAGGTTTCTTAGAGTGCTAGGCCCCTGATCACAGCCACACTGCCCAGGTATTCAGCTCCGCCCAGATAATCAGCTTTTGGTCCACCCCTGGTGTTTAGCTCCGCACAGATGCTCAGCACAACCACCCCGAGTAAGGCTCTGCAGCCTATGCTCAGCGCCAGGTTCTCCCGTGAAACCGCTCTGAGATGTTGTTTCCTGGCAGTCCCCAGATCCCAAGGACCCTGGAGTGCCCCACCCCATACAGAGATGTTCCCCACTCACTTGCTGTCCCAGTGAGCGCTCCTCTAGCTCACTCTGGTTTGGGGGGGAAGGGCGGCTCAGTTCACGTTTCTGTGCAAGCTTTTCCTCCTTCTTATTATAGTGTGGAAATGTTCAAACCCCATGTACCTTCACCTCTGTGGGGTACTGGGGAGTCCTGTTCCTCCAAAGGTGATTTTTATGCTCCTTTGATGTAGTCTATTTCATTCGGTGCTGGGGAGAGGAAGTGTGTGGCGTCTAGATTGCAGCCATGATTACCCGGAAGTCTTCCCTTTTGTTTTAAATACTCTGAAAAATCAAGTAGAAAACAATTCTTGTACAGTTAAAAAAATAAAAACTGTTGTATGAAAGAAAGACATGGTATACAATTTCCTGGACATATACTCAAATATAATAGGAAATCATCATGTTTCCAGATATATGTCTAGTTATAAGAATAATTGCTTTATCCTTTATAAACAAGGATATATTGCTATACCCTTCTTTATATCCTTCTTTATAAATAATTGCTTTATCCTTCTTTATAAATTTTTGGTCTCAAAGTGACTGTAATTTGGGAAAGTTCATTGAGCATTAATTTCAACAACTGCAAAACTGAGTTATTAAAATAATCATATTTCCCCTTTGATTTCTAGCTATTCCCATACTGAATTCTGAAATGTTATACTCTAGGTTGACATATGGGAAGAATTTTCCTACTAGGAAATCACTGAACTCATCTCATCAGAATATTGGCTTTCCACATTAAATATTATCCAATATAACATTTTTTAAATTATCTACTTTATACGGAAGTAGGGATCCAAAGACAAATTGAAAGAAAATGAGTCTCTGACCTAGATGAGCTCATATTCTATTAGCTTGTAAGGTAGAAGGTGCCAGAATTCATTGTAATTCCAAGGTGAAATCCACATAAATAATATTTAATAATATTTAATATTGTTTTTACCCATGGAAGTCATCAGGTACAGTAGTTTTCTCCTATAACATGCTCATTAATGGAAGGTAATGGATTTGGCTCAGTTGCTTTGCCAGCTAATATTGCTTGCTTTGGCAAAACACCAGAGAGGAATAGAATGTTTTTCAAATTCCCCCCCAAAATTTGCTGTAATTGACTCTCACTTGAATTACATTTTAGCCACATTATAGTTTTTATGTCTACTGGCAGAATGAGTAATGGAGTGGCTAATTCACATAAGGTAGAAGCATGACACTTTTGCTTTTATGCTTTCTCGACCTTGCAACACCTTTTCCCTGTAGAGGTGATCCACATTTCCAATAGTTCTTTGCAAAGTATTTTTTTCCAATAGGAAGAATCTTTCTGTGCATGATAATAAGTACTGTATGAGTAATAGAAATGGGGAACTGTAGTGTTTAGGATAATAAAAACACCATATGCATGTTTATATTATTAAGGTCTTACCTGAAAATTTCACATTGATTACCTCATTTAACCTGAAAGATTATTTAAATAATGATTATTTATTTTTATAATACCTTTATGTATGTTATTATTTTTATTCCATAAATGTTAATAATTGAGTAATGAAGTAGTATCAAAATGACCACTGTCATGAATGGGATAACACTTACTAAAAACTGCTTTAATAAACATTAAACCATTATATATAGTCTATGTTATTTTATTGTTTTCATTTTGTAGTTGTTTTTGCTATTTGGAATGAGTGTCAAGACAGTTAATATAACAAAATTCATTTGCTAGGACAAAAAAGAGTTGCAATTGTTAATATGCAGATCAGTGGTCTTCCCATTTAATCAGAAGTTCTACTAGGATACATGAACTTTTAAAAACACATTTTGATAACTATTTTAATCGACTTCCTTGATGATTCTATTTTCAATTTTTGTACATTTAAAAACACTTTTCTGAGAACAGGTCCAGGGTCCTTGGCAGAAGCCTTGTATATAGTGATACAAAGAAGGTACTTCTAGCATTTTGTCGTTCTCTGTGCTACCAAGTAGGATAACACTCATATTCCAGATACATCAATAAATTCCCATTGGTTAATTTATGTAGAGAGAGTTTTGTCATAACCAAATTCCTATGAGACAGGGGCTACAAAGTCTCCTTTTAAAATTCCTATTTCAATTCCTCATAATTCCAGCATTTCATCATCCAGCAAGATCATGTCAATCTTGAATCTCATACCTCATCAGCACCCACTACATCTGGGACTACTCCCTCCTTCCGGTTGGAGAAGGTAGGAGATGGACAGTGGAGAGCTCCTCCCAGACCCTCTATTTAAGGAGGGACACAAAACACACATCTCATTATTTCCTACCAGCTCCACTTCTGGACTGTATCATGCCCTTTTACCAGGTGTCCTTTCCTCTGCCTATCCCTGCATTTCAATTTCTTTTAATGTCTTCCCTCTAATTAGATTTTGATCTCCCTGAGCACAGAGACTATATTTTGCCTTTCTTTGTGCTTAGTTTATTGCCTGACAGACAGTAAGCACTTAATAAAAGTTATTAACTGACTGACTGACTGCTCTGTTCTCTGTGTCTAATCTAACTTTCTCCCAATATAACCCAAGTTCACTCACTGATTTTTCTCTCATATTAAAAAGAGTAAAACATTGTCTACTGTTTGGAGAAGATGATATAATCTTAAAAATTTTAATGGAAATAGAAAGTCAAGATATTTGATGTTTCCCTTCCATCTTCCCTAGTGAATCACTGTCTTTTTTCAAACTAAAACTAGGGGAACAAATATAATTGAGTCTATAAATCAAAAGATAATCAATGAAGAGGAGATCCAGGGATACATGAGACCAAAATTTTATTATAGCCCAAGATGAAAAGGAACCTGTCACAATACTCTCAATTCCTTTTTTTGGAAATATTTGAGAAGCCCTAGAGATTAGGAGATATGTCAGATGGCTATAATTGGATAAGTGATAATATTAATAATATAACTTCAGATAACAATATTAAGTATGTATGAGAATAACATATGACAATGTCTCTAAAGGGAATATTGTGAAAAAGTTGGGGAAAGGTAGATGGATGATGATTTTTAAAGTGGATTCAAAACTCATGAACTCATGAATGGTCTTGTAATGGTAACCAGGCAAGTAGTCTGTAGCTGAATTTCAAAAGAACTTATTTGACACTTTATCAACAGTGCAGGTGAATACTTAAAAGGTCTGCATAAGAAACTTGAATATGAAAAATATGAAACAAATAGCTAATATATTAATGAGAACAAAATTTCAAAATGACCTAAATATATTAGAAACACAAAATTTAGGAAGGAAAGTTATGCCTCACATGAAAGTTGCAAAAGTAATTTCACCAGGATGAGAAAGGTCTTTTCTAAGTCACATGAAAATACCTGATGTTGAAAGATCAATATAAGTCAATGATGTCACACAGATGCTTTTTAAAAAAATACAGTTTTGTACTAAATTTTAAAATGTTTAATTTCTCATTGAGTACTATTGTTCAGTTATTTTTCAGTCATGTTTTACTCTTCATGATCCTATTTGGGATTTTCTTGGGAAAGATACCAGAGTGGTTTGCTTCCTCCTCTAGCTCATTTTATAGATGAGGAAACTGAGGCAAATAGGGTTTTAAAAGGCATAGATTTAATGATTTACATTTTTATTCATTCATTTATTTATATATGTCTTTTATGTATCTATAGAACTAAAAGAGAAGCAAACTTTGCTTAGTACAAGGAAGAAATGTTAGCAGGCAGATAATTGACTCAGTAGAATGAGAGTCAGACCTAGAGACAAAAAGTCTTGAGTTCAAATTTGACCTCCGACTCTAAGGTGGAAAGTAAGCTTTTTTTTTTAATTTAAAAGAAATAATACTACTTAGAGCTGTCCAGCAATCGATGAACTATATCATATAGTCATACAGTGAGGGGCAGTGGTCTAGATCAGGATATGGCATTGATGATATATAAGAGAGTAGGTAAGAAATAAGACTAACTGATATTTAAAGCCCTTTACAAACTCAGGATTTTGTAATATTTACTTTTTTATAAAAATAGGCAAAGCAAAACATTTCCACTTAGGCAATAATTCTAAATTATTCCTAAATTTCTAAATTGAAGACTTGTTCTCTTGATTCTCATATTTCCTGATTTATTTTTTTAAACCCTTGCCTGATGTCTTAGAATCAGTACTGTGCTTTGGTTCTAAGGCAGAAGAGTGGTAGGGTCTAGGCAATCCAGGATCACACAGTTGGAAAGTGTTGGAGACTAGTTTTGAATCCAGGACCTCCCATCTCTGGACCTGGCCCTCAATCCACTAAGCTGCCCCCAACATATTTCCTGATTTAAATGATCTTAGTTTTCTTAACTTCTCCCTGCAAGCCCAATTTTCCTAACACTTGAATAATTTTCATACTTCGATATAATCCATGTCCTTAAGTTCAATATAAAGAAGTTTTTGAAGTCAGCTGATATTGGCTAAAAGAGGGTGATTATCTTATGATTGCTACATTTTACATTCCCTTTCCACATTCCTATTTCTGGGTTTGCTATTTGAATGATTATAAATTCTTAACTCTATTTATGTCATAACCTACATTCTCCTAAATTCTAAGATGTGATAAGATGAGATAGAAGTTGAAAAAATAAGAAAAATCAGGTATCACTTCCAGCTAAGAAAGATCTATCTTGGTTTAAATAAAATTTGTATAACCTTCTAAAAAACCAATCACATTTTATAATCTTACTTAATATTTTGGACAATACCAGGCTTTCAACATATGATAAAGCGTGGTCTATTTTATATTTTATGCTATTTTAGCATATTTCTAATCAGAATAATCCTTTTTTTAAACATTATTTTATTTGGTCATTTCCAAACATTATTAATTGGAAACAAAAATCATTTTCTTTTCCTCCCCCCCCCCCCAGCCCTCCCATAGTCAACGCATGATTCCACTGGGTATCACATGTGTTCTTGACTCGAACCCATTTCCCTGTTGTTGGAATTTGCATTATAGTGTTCATTTAGTCTCTCCTCAGTCATATCCCCTCCACCCTGCAGTTGTGCAGTTGCTTTTCCTCGGTGTTTTTACTCCCACAGTTTATGCTCTGGTTGTGGATAGAGTTTTTTAGATCCCTGCAGATTGTTCAGGGACATTCCATTGACACTAATGGAGAAGTCCATTACCTTCGATTGTACCACAGTGTATCAGTCTCTAATCAGAATAATCCTTGAATAATTACATGTATTGAACTTTCTTAATCATGCTGAGAGCATAAACTTCTTATGTAAGAATCACTTGTTCAATATGAGACTCTGAACTTTCCAATGAAATGAAAATTATATCATCCTATGTGAAAAAATCCTCTCCACAATTTTTGCTTAAAGCAAATGAAATTAGGAAACAAGGTGCTTAAAATTATAAATATTCGACAAATGCTTATTGAATGGATGGATTTTCAGCAATTCTGTGATTTCTTGTCTGTACTCTTGTCTTATTTCATTGTTAGACATTTGTGCTTTTCTTTTTGGCTTATATTAACTGCTTTACCTCCCTTTCTCTCATTGGCATCACCTTTTTCAGGTCCAGTAGTCTATTCTTAACCATCCACAGGGCTAGACTGCCATTGGGAAGCAATAATTATAAGTCTCAAGGATATTCATTCAGTATGCATGAGGGAAATTGTACCCAAAGAAAATAAATCCAAAAGAAGGGAGATGCTAAATACTGTGGGTGGATACACAGGATTCTGGGTAACAAATAAAGTGTGGAATGACTGAGAAAATAAAAGTTACTCTTTTGAACATAGTTATTTATTAAGCAATGCATGCCATTGCCCAACAAATTAGGACCAGCCCCTTCTTCAATTTAGGTCTGAGCCCTGAATACAGGGGAGAGTGTCTTTTATACAGTAAAAACAACTAATCAAATAAGACCAATTAATTAAAAGGAAATAATACTATACAGTATTATGATGATAATATTCCATCAACAACATAATGATTTTAATTGGTTGAAAGATTAAGGACTTTCCAAGTTGGGAGGAGGAGAGTGAAGAGGCGCAATTCCTTGAATACAGGAAAAGAGGTGTCCCCCTACTCCCCAACTACCTGTAAACAGGCAAAGGAACATGGAAATAGTAATTGATTGATCAATATGGGGCCAGTTTTCAGATAAGACATATGGGTTGATTGACAGATATAAATATGATAAAACTCCTCATATTACTCTTTGAATTTGAGTATGTTTCTGATCAACTTAACCTTCTTAAGTTAATCTCTAAATAGCCAGTCCAGGTGGTCCAGTTTCACAGCTACACAGGATAGAATTTGAACTAATTTAATAGAAGGGAAACTAAACTAACTCCAGAATTGTCACAAGATGGAGCCAATGTCATTTCCTCATTTGCCACCATTAATCACTTCCTGTCCTAAATTACTTTACAATTTTTCTCACAATTATTCCCACATCTGGAGTATTTAAAGTGTATCTAAATCGTTGAGGACAAAGGAAAGGAGGGCAGAAATTATGAAAATGATACTTCCAAAAATTTAAACTGTGTGAAAAGAAAAGATTAGAGATGAACTTCATCTTTTAAATTACTTGCTGGATAAAGAAAATACCAGCAAACTAGAAGGCAAGGCCCAGATTCTAATTCCATATTTGCCTTGAGCCAGCTGCGTCCACTTTAGAAAGATATTTTACTCTTCACTATTGAATTTTACCATTTGTAAAAGTGCATAGGTGAGGCCCTTTCTTTGACTATGATGATTTTAAAAGTTACCAAATTATTTTTGGAAGAAAAGTAAGTATAGGAAAAGGGAAGATATAGTTGTTAAAGGTACAACCAGATATTTGTGCTAAAGGAAGAAAAATAAGGTCTTGATTGAGATAACAATATAAAATGATAAAATAAAATAAAATAACAGGCAGGCAAAATTATGAAATTGTTAAATCTTGTCTGGCATATGTAGCATCCCAAATCTATGCCTCTTTTCTAATCCCAAATACCCAAGGTCCCTACACAATCTCCCTACCCAAATATTCTCTCCAGAGCATTATACATGTATTGAAGTGTCAATGAGTCATAACATTTTCCTCTCTTAGATGGATTTAAATTTTAATACAATAAAAGCAAGAACTTCAAACAAGAACCCCCTGTTCTTGGAAATTTCAGCAATGGGGAGAATAAAAAAATACCTTCTGCTAGTATTAGTTGTAAGACAGAAAAAGGGTAGGCAATCTGGGTTAAGTGGTTTACCCAGGGTCAAACAGCTATCGAGTGGCTGAAGCCAGATTTGAATGCATGTCCTCCTTACTCCAGGACTGGAATGCCATCCAATGTACTATCTAGCTTCCCCAAAGGGAAATTTGGAGAAGTAAAGGGAAGACCTTTCTGAAAAACTGAACACATATTTATTAAGCACTATGGTATTTATTAAACACAATATGGAAAACACTATGATATCCTAGGCACTAGAGGTAACCAAAACAACAGCAAAAATAAAAGGTTGCCTTTAAGGGCTTCCATTCTATTCATATTCAATATGATTTAATTTTTAAGTTTTTTATTGATTTCTTTTATAGGAAAAAAATAAATCATCCTGACATAAAATAACCAACTTTTTAACCAAGTCTGATAGCAAATGCAAATCTCCATTCCCACTTTCACTCACCTCTTCAAAGAAGGAAAGAAGTAGCACTAGTATGATTTTTAAATGCCATGAAATGTCCACCTGGAAGTTCATTCCTTAATGAATTTGCTAATTTAAGGATGTACATTAACTAATTAATTAAATGAATTTGTCTCATAATAAACTAGCCAAGCTCACAGAATTTTGTTTTTTTTTTAAACTAAATTCAAGACTTTGTATACTCTTCCATTACATTTCTATTCATTTGGCTTTATTGTTCTAGACATTTGAAATCTATTTGGAATCTTATTTATTCATCCAAAACATTATCTATCCCTTCCAACTTGGTTACATCTAATTATAGAGCAATATTTTTTCATGTGTTAGTTGGAGTCATTAATAAACTTACTTAGCAGGGCACTGTAAAGTACAAAGTCTCAGGAGATCATTTTTTTACATTTTCTTCCAGGTTGACCTTTGATATAGCAAATTGACTCTATCTAACTGCAGTCATTCAATACACATTTCTCCACCTTATCCACAAGGATCTTAGGAGAGTCATGGACAGTAGATTCTTAATATGAAAACAGATTAGGTCCATGTCATTCACTCCTCTGACTTGTCAATTAAGTAAAGCAATCAAAGAAAGAAATGCTTTGAATTGGAAGTGACTTTTCTTACTAAAATACCCTGATTCCAAGTCACCATCGTTTTTTCTTATCTCTTCACAAATCATAAATTTGGATTTTGCTTGTATTAAATGTTGATATTCCTACTAATAATTCTGTCTTACATTTGTAGCATCTCTTTTGACATTCCTCTACTCAGCACTCAATTCTGAAGATTGGGATTTAGAATTGGAGGAAGAGAGGACAGGGATTAAGAAAAAGTTATTCTTTTATAGTTCATAAGGCTCAACAGTGTCTATCATTAGTGTCAGTGTAGACAAAGTTAGCTTACATCAAAGACATTTATTTGTTAAGGTTGTGTTGTAAGAATAAGTATTACAAAATGTCAGCCACACACAACATCCACAGGAAAAGTGGGCATATAGATTAACAAAGCATGCACATAGCCAAGTCAACTCATGCCACAAGACCTCTATGTTCTCTTTCTCTTCATGGTGTCCTCACATTCCCCTCCCCCTGGATACAACATCTTTACTGAAAAGGTCACTCAGCTACCTTCAGTAGTCTACATTTTTTAGCAGTTTAACTCATAAATATCAAGATTAATTCTCCATCGAATCTCTGGTTGGATCTCTTCTTTGCTACCAGAGATCATTACTCCTGGATGCTATTTTCTGCTTTAAATGTTCAACTATCTTTATGTCTCCCTAGAAAATAGAAGTTCCTCTCTTTGTTGCCAGAACTGCTACAGGATTCAAAGGCCAGTCGTTGGGAGATGAGGATAAGAAACTCACCTCCCTGCCTTGATCTGGTAGAAGTAGAGGTGTCCTATTCTGTAAAATTGCTTTATACCTCAAACATGCTTCCATTACAATTAGGGCTTGTAGGCTTACCTTTTATGAGAGACCAGGGTCATGGTCAAACTTCGTCTAGTCATTGAAAATCCCTGAAATTCTAAGGGGAGAAATTCCTTCATATATTGTAAAGGCTTATATATAAATATATAATGATACTTCAAAGCTCAATTTTATCCATTATTTGTCTCTTGCATTCTGTTTTTACATTAGCTAGGTAACAAGGCATGGTGTGAGAAATCAGCACTTCCCTAAATATTTATATAAAGTTTTCCTTTTATTGTTTTTTTAAACAATATTTTATTTGATCATTTCCAAACATTTTTTATTAGAGACAAAGATCATTTTCTTCCCCCCCCTCCCCACCTCTCCCATAGCTGATGTGCGATTCCACTGGGTATCACATGTGTTCTTGATTCGAACCCATTTCCATGTTGTTGGTATTTGCATTAGGGTGTTCATTTAGAATCTCGCCTCAGACATGTCCCTTCAACCCCTGTAGTCAAGCAGTTGCCTTTCCTCGGTGTTTTTATTCCCACAGTTTATCCTCTGCTTGTGGATAGTGTTTTTCTCCTAGATCCCTGCAGAATGTTCAGGGACATTGCATTGCCACTAATGGAGAAGTCCATTATGTTCGATTGTACCAAAGTGTATCAGTCTCTGTGTACAATGTTTTCCTGGTTCTGCTCCTCTCGCTCTGCATCAATTCCTGGAGGTTGTTCCAGTCCCCATGGAATTCCTCTACTTTATTATGCCTTTTAGCACAATAGTATTCCATCACCAACATATACCACAATTTGTTCAGCCATTCCCCAATTGATGAGCATCCCTTTCATTTTCCAATTTTTGGCCACCACAAGGCTATGAATATTCTTGTACAAGTCTTTTTCCTTATTATCTCTTTGGGGTACAAACCCAGCAGTGCTATTATCACCCTTTGGGCATAGTTCCAAATTGCCATCCAGAATGGTTGGATTAATTCACAACTCCACCAGCATTGAATTAATGTCCCTATTTTGCCACATCCCATCCAGCATTCACTACTTTCCTGTGCTGTCATGTTATCCAATCTGCTAGGTGTGAGGTGATACCTCAGAGTTGTTTTGATTTGTAGCTCTCTGATTATAAGAAATTTAGAACACTTTTTCATGTGCTTATTAATAGTATTGATTTCTTTATCTGAGAACTGCCTGTTCATGTCCCTTGCCCATTTATCAATTGGAGAATGGATTGATTTTTTGTACAATTGATTTAGCTCTTTGTAAATTTGAGTAATTAAACCTTTGTCAGAGGTTTTTATGAAGATTGTTTCCCAATTTGTTGCTTCCCTTCTGATTTTAGTTACATTAGTTTTGTTTGTACAAAAGCTTTTTAATTTGATGTAGTCAAAATTATTCATTTTACATTTTGTGATTCTTTCTAAGTCTTGCTTGGTTTTAAAGTCTTTCCCTTCCCAAAGGTCTGACATGTATACTATTCTATGTTTGCCTAATTGACTTATAGTTTCCTTCTTTATGTTCAAGTCATTCACCCATTTTGAATTTATCTTGGTGTAGGGTGTGAGGTGTTGATCCAAACCTAATCTCTCCCACACTGTCTTCTAATTTTCCCATCAGTTTTTATTGAATAGTGGATTTTTGTCCCAAAAGCTGGGATCTTTGGGTTTATCATATACTATCTTGCTGAGTTCACTTGTCCCAAATCCCTTCCACTGATCCTCCTTTCTGTCTCTAAGCCAGTACCAAATTGTTTTGATGACTGCTGCTTTATAATATAGTTTGAGATCTAGGACTGCAAGGCCCCCTTCCTTTGTATTTTTTTTTTCATTATTTCCCTGGATATCCTTGATCTTTTGTTCTTCCAAATGAACGTTGTCATGGTTTTTTTCTAAATCAGTAAAGAATTTTTTTGGAAGTTCAATGGGTATGGGACTAAATAGATAGATGAGTTTGGGTAGGATGGTCATTTTTATTATATTGGCTCGTCCTACCCATGAGCAGTTAATGTTTTTCCAGTTGCTAAAGTCTAGTTTTAGTTGTGTGGAGAGTGTTTTGTAGTTGTGTTCATATAGTTCCTGTGTTTGTTTCGGGAGATAGATTCCTAGGTATTTTATTTTGTCTAAGGTGATTTTGAATGGGATTTCTCTTTCTAATTCTTGCTGCTGAGATGTGTTGGAGATGTATAGAAATGCTGATGACTTATGCAGGTTTATTTTGTATCCTGCAACTGTGCTACAGTAGTTGATTATTTTGATTAGCTTTTTGGTTGAATCTCTAGGATTCTTTAAGTAGACCATCATGTCATCTGCAAAGAGCGATAACTTGGTTTCTTCCTTGCCTATTTTAATGCCTTCAATTTCTTTTTCTTCTCTAATTGCTACTGCTAGTGTTTCTAGTACAATGTCAAATAATAGAGGTGATAATGGGCATCCTTGTTTCGCTCCTGATCTTATTGGGAATGCATCTAGTTTATCCCCATTGCAGATAATATTAGCTGATGGTTTTAGATATATACTGTTTATTATTTTTAGGAATGACCCTTCTATTCCTATGCTTTCTAGTGTTTTTAATAGGAATGGGTGTTGTATTTTATCAAATGCTTTTTCTGCGTCTATTGAGATAATCATGTGGTTCTTGTTGGTTTGCTTGTTGATGTGGTCAATTATGTGGATGGTTTTCCTAATATTGAACCAGCCCTGCATCCCTGGTATAAATCCTACCTGATCATGGTGGATGACCCTTCTGATCACTTGCTGGAGTCTTTTTAATAGAATGAGGCTCTAAAATACTAAAGGGTCAAAAGATGATTTGTTGAGGAGAAAGCTATTGAATCTTTCCTTTAAGGAAGAAAAGGATATTAAAAGTCAAAGAAATGGGGATAGTAGACACAAGAATAAATAAGGACAGATAAACAAAAGTAGGAGAAAGTAGCTTATTGAACTTATGATCAATGAGCTGTGGTTAGTCCAGTTGCGTATGGCACAAAGAATATAAGTAAGAAGTATGAAATGTGCCTGGAAAACTATTAAAGAATTATATTGTTTTCCTATGAAAATATATTCTTTTTTATCAATTACCTGTAAAACATTAAATTTTTTTAAATTTGAAATCTAAATTCTCTTCTCTTTTTTACCCTTCCTTGATATAGCAAACAATTTGATATAGGTTTAGTTTATACATATGCAACTATACAAAAAATTTTATTACAAATTATATTGGGGAAAAACACAAAAACTAAGCTAAAGAGGATATATGTTATTCCTATGTTATTCCATAGGACCTAGAGGATCACTGAAGGTTTTTAAGTTGCAATTATTTCTTTTCCATATTTTGAATATGCTAGTTAAATCTGAACTTGGGGATTTCCCTTAACAATTACATTTTTCTTTAGCTCTCTATATCTCCTCATTAGAATCATTTGATATTGTATTATCAGTTACAATTTGAGAGGCTTCTCACTTTCATAAGTCATCTTCCTTTTCTCAAGGTGGCACAGTGGATAGAACACTGGGCCTGGAGTCATGAAGATGAAGAATTCAAATCCAACATCAAATGCCTACTAGCTGTGTGAGCCTGGGCAAGTTACTTAATATCTATTTACCTTAGTCCATTGGAGGAAGAAATGGCAAACCTATCCAGGATCTTTGCCATTAAATCTGGCCTCAGACACTTGATGGCTGTGTGAACCTGGGCAAGTCATTTAATCCTGTTTCTTTGCTCATCAGTAAAATGAACTGGAAAAAGGAAATGGCAAACCACTCCAATATCTGCCAAAACAATCCAAAATGAGATTACAAAAAGTCAGATATGCCTAGAACAACTCAATAACAACAACTAAGTAGTATCCTCTGAATTGAATTTTTAAACATTATTTTATTTGGTCATTTCCAAACATTATTCATTGGAAACAAAGATCATTTTCTTTTCCTTGCCCCCCCCTCCCACCACCTCTCCCACAGCTGATGCGCGATTCCACTGGGTATCACATGTGTCCTTGATTTGAACCCATTTCCATGTTGTTGGTATTTGCATTTGTGTGTTCATTTAGAGTCTCTCCTCAGTCATATCCCCTCAACCCCTGAAATGAATTTTTTTAAATGATGTTTCCTCATGATTTTCTATCATTCAGTAGAATTCGATAGAATTCTAGACTTAGAAAGGAATTTAATCCACTCCCTACCATACAGGATATCTTCCCCTGATTCTTCTCATATTTCCTTCGGATGGTATTAGACTAGCCATTTGCTTTATTTCTTCCTCGAGGAATTTCAATGGAATAAATACTACCTCTACCTCTAGAAAGATCATGTCAATTGCCTTACTTGGGTCTCCACTTACCACCTTTAGGACTGCTCCAATCCAAACACCTTTTCCAGGCTAACCATCTTCTCTCTAAATGGTTTCCATCTATTACAATGGAAGATCCTTGAGGGTAGTGATGGTCTCCCTTCTTTTTTATATTCACAGCATTTATCACCATATTTGGAATAGCTAGTACTCAATGCATTATTTTCAAACACACTTCCATCCATTCATTATAACTCTCCTTTTCTAAACCTTTATGATCTTGATAACTGTCTACCATTTCTGGCATATTGAGCAGCATACTATAATTAATGTCAGTCAATTATTAACCAGGGACTGTGCTAGATACTTAGTATACAAAGACAGATACAACTGACTGGTCCCAAGAAGCTTACCTATTATAGACCTTTTACAATCACCATAGCAACCACTATTTATTCTTCCTCTATTTTTTAGGTTACATGGAATTTAGAGATTTATTTCCTTGGGCCTTTTTGGTCAATTATATGATCCTGATATTGTGATCTCATTGTAGAAAAGCCATTTATGAAATCCATTCTGTTGTCTTATATTTTTATCACTGTAACTCTTAGCAAACACAGACCTCACTCTCAAAAAAGTTTTTCAGAATTGAAAAAGCAGGAATGTATCAGTAATTGCTGATGTCTTTCCAGTCACCTCTTTGAGTAAAAATATCATCTATATATTTTCTAAAGCCACTCCCTTAAGACATTTGTCATTGCTGCTTAAAGTATTGTCTGCTACAAAGATTTCTCATTTGTCTGTGGCCACTTTATGCCCTTCTCCCTAACATCATCTTCTAAGTTCAACTGACATTTCTTCACATAGTATATCAAGTACTGGGGTGGCAAAATCCATAGGCAATGGTTCTGTCTATCATTTCTTGTGAACTGATCACCATAGAAACACTGGAGGATCTATTCCATTTCAGACCTGTTGGGTGTTTTCCAATTTTATTTACAAATACTCTCAGTGAAATAGTTGGGTTTCACATCAGTCTTTCTATATGCTCATAATTACCCTTAACTGCTTATACCATCTTTGATGCAAGAATAGACTATTAATTATTTATATTCCTCAATAATGTTTGCAGATCAAATTATACTCTAAATTGACATTTCCATTGTTCATAATGATTCTCACTAAGGTAAAGGCTGATCACACTGATTGGCTATTGAGGTTTCTAGAATTTTTTAGTTCACTTATGGTAATTCATTTTAATCAGTTTATCTTATATAAGAAATATGCAAGTTACATGAGTACACTAAGATGATAGAAAATCTGTTAAATAAATCAACATGGAAAATAATGTGCCAATGTCACGTTGAAGGAGATTTCCTGTAAAGTGAATCAGGAATTCATTGCTTAATATTTTTTTCAGCAATTTAGATAAACATACCATCATGTTTGCCAAATTTTCAGGTGACTCAGAGTTAGGAGATAATTAACACACTGAGTGATGAAGACATGATTAAAAAAATAAGCCTAGGGAAATAGTATAATGTATTGAAAAGAAAATTGATTTTAGAGTCATAAACACTGCATTGAAATCTCAACTTTCCCACTCTTATGTGTGGCCATAGGCAAATCATAGATCTTCTGTAAGTTCCAACTTCTTCAAGTATAAAATGAGGGTATTAGTCTCTAGAATCTTTAATTCTAAATTAATGATTCTGGGAATCCACTGGGACAAACTGATTATAATAAATCTTTGAAGGAGCCCCAAGCAGGTAGCTGCTTGGTCAGTACAGCACATATCACTATAGAACATCTGACCAACAGACCCCTGTCAGGGAACCTAAATGTGCCGACGCCCAAAATGTAGAGTCCAGGAGAAACTTGTACTGACACCCAAAACATAGATTCCAGGAGAAACTTGTGGACCACGTATGGTGGTTAGTGATATGCTGTCAGGCATTAGGTATAAAAGATTCTGCACTCACAACTGCAGGTGGAACTCTTGTGCTGAGCTTCCCCTGGTGTATACCAGAATAAAGGACCCTTTCTGCTTGATTGCATTGTCTGGGGGTCTTCCATGGTGGTGGGTGACGAACTGGACCCTAACAACTTAACAGTGGTAAATGCTTTTAAAATTTTCAAAGTACTGTACACATGTATATTTTCTCATTTTATTCTTACAACAATCCAGTCAGATTGGGGTTCTTATTATTCTAAATTTACAGAGGAGGAAACTGAAACTTAGAGGAACTAAAAGACTTGTCCAAGGTCACTTAGCTATTTAGTGACTGAGATGAGAATAAAACTCAAGTATCTCTGATTTTACATCTACCACTCCATCCATTACAACAATAGCTACCTGAAAAAGATCTGGGAACTTCTATGAAGTAAAAATACTATATTAGCCAACCATATGATATTGCAGACAAGAAAAGTAGTACAAGATGTTTTCCTATCTTTTTCATAGCTTATAAATGGGGATTTTGTGTCTTTGAACCTCATCCCCCAGAAGTCACTTAGTATTCCCTTTTCCTGCATTCATGCATTTTGTGTGATTGTATTTAAGTGACTATAACTCCTTGATCTTTCTCTTTTTGAACCTGTGACTAGGGTGAATTCAGGAAGTTCTTTTGCCCTAGTTATTATTAATAAAACTTTTAAAATATAATACTTAGTCATTGAATATTAATTTTGAAACACATTTTGGCAACAATGAAGGGTCTTACGAATTTTTTGAGTAGATAGCCTTATAGTAAAGATAGTAAATCTGTCCAGTTGCTGCCCACCACAAGGTTCCAGTGGAAGGGTGTGGCTGTGCTCCTTCCCCACCCTGCCACCTGCTACTGCCTGCTGTTTCTCCTGTCCATCTGCTTGGCCACCATTCCTCACCACTCTCCACCCAGCTTGGAACCTCTTCTTACCAAGACCAAACCTACTACAAGAGCCTGCCAATCCCAGCCATTTTTTTCCACAGAGTGTAATATATAAAAATCTTTCTGCCCCAATCCCTTTCCACACTCCACATGTGTGTTTCTAACTTGCCATAGCCATTTTTAGCATGAAAAAAAGAACCCTCCACCTTCTAATTTTCAAGCAGATATTTTAAGCTGATCCTGGACTCCTAGTTTAGAAGAATGTTACTAAAGGTTTTTTTTTTTTATAGGGAGGGCAGTTAGTTCCAAATCAGTAGATTTAAAGTCATTTTGGGTGAATAACCCTATTTTTCTCCTTATTTCTCTAGATGTAAAATTGCAAGAAGTATTTTTTCCACTCATATGCAAATATGCTATTGTTTTCCCTCAAAGTTTTGCTTCTTTCTGTTTACTCTGTAAACAAACCCCATTCAGAGTCTTTCAAGAAAAAATGCTATTGCAAAGCATGCTTGAAACTCTGAAACAACAGTTTGAGTTGGTAGAGCTAAAAAGTGCAGTTTGGATCTCCTTAATTCTTTTCCTGGGAGTTTTTATTTTCATTGGAGATTTACTACTTTATTTCCTTATCCTCAAGAATAGGCCACAAGCTAAGCTTCTTAAACTACTAACCAACCTGAAATATTTTGACAAAGTTCTAAAAGTCTTAAATGCTCTCAACATGCAGAATAGATATTCTTCCCTGTGGTTCTATGAAGAAATTCAGACCTCTGACGAACGAAATCTAAATGGATAATATATACGGGGGAAGGAAAGGAAACTTTAAAAGATATCTGGAAGTTTATTGCTAACTATTTTGAGTTTATTCTCCTTGTATAATTTAGAAAGTCTATTGGGATTGAAGTGGGAAACTTCACAAATGAGTTCAAACACCTAGAATATTGATTATTGGAACCATAATTTATTAATAAAGAGAGAAATAAAGCCTCTATCAGCTGGGGCAGAGTTCCCTAATGGAAAACTGTGTTGGTTTGACATTAAAGACCAGATTATATACATTGCAGTTCTTATCTAACAAACAAACCATAACACAGGAATGTGGGGTCTGAGATGGGGGGGGGACAATTTTTAGATTTATGATGGGGCTGTTATCTAAGGAGTGTTTATCTTCACTTAGTCAAATGTTAATTCACTGGCCCTTTGATATTCCTAAAATTCCTCTTTTGTCTCTTGCCACCCAAACTAAGCAGAAAGCATTTTGTTATCTGCCTCAAACATCTTGCCCTTCTGTAGGGAAAGAAAAACCAGGTCTGTCCCCTAAAACTGCAGACAGGGGTAATTTTTCTATCTTTGGTCTTTCTGGGGCTACTCCAGGATTGGTAAAAAAGGATTTTGACTGCCTATCTGCACCTTCTCATTTGTTTATATTATTGTATTTACTGATTGTTTATTTAAGGTTTATTTTTTTAAAGTTTATCTGTATTAATCTAGTCAATACCTTTTTGTAATACTGAATCATTTTGAGCTACTATGTTTTGCCTGTATTGATCTTTAATTTGTACCTTTACCTCTGCTGAAGAACAAAATATCACTGTATAAGTCCATGAACAACTTTTTTAAAACCCTTGTCACTAGATCCATTGAAGAAATACTACCCATAAAAAAATAATTTCAACATTATACATTTTGAAAATTAGGGATATTGCTTTAGACTAAGGACTATGTCATATGGTTATAAGATATTTTGGAAAATGTATACATTTAAATCTTGTAGAAAATTTAGTATATTACTAGTTTCCATTAGACTGTGTATTGTATATCTAGCTTATTTTCTTCATGTCAACTTGACAGAAAGCCTATTTATTTTTTTTGTTTTAAGAAGACATTTTATTTATAAAAGTATACTAGTTAAAATTTAAATATAATCATTTTGTTAAAATATTTAAGCTGTTATTAAAAGGTCAGATTGCATAAGCATGTTGTTTCAGTTTTTTAAAAAGAATTTAAATGTTGTTTTAGCAAATTAATTTTGCCTATGTACTCAAACATGACAAAAATAACCATGATCAGTCTATTGATTTGGAGATGATTCATTTCCCAATGATTTGAAAATATGGATGTCAATTAACTTTGGAAAATAACGAACAAAAATTCCCATTTCATATTTTGAAGCAACAGGAAAACTGATTAGGAAGAAAAATGACAACCTATTGACATTTAAAAATGAAAAACAATAGCAGAAACAGGAACTAATTTAATTGACTCCTCTTGCACAGTGACTTAAATGCTGCTGTAAATAACTCATTCTCTAACATCACCAACATTATTCCAACAACAAACCAAACTAGCTGTGTGTAAAGATTATGGAGAGAAAGTCAGCAACCAGATAATCAATTTGTTCACTATGGTTACACATAAAAATACAAAATAATCACTCATGCGTATCACTTTCAGATTTGCAAAGAATTTTCTTCACAAAGATCTTTTAAGATTCATGGTACAAATACTATTTTAACTGTTTTATAAAGGAGGATCTTGAGCCTTTAGAGCTGAAAGAAAACTATCTCACTTTGATCTTTCAAAAACTTTATTTAAAGAAAAAGACACCAGAGTTTCCCTAGCCTGAAATTGACTATCCCCACTAAACCCTGAATCTTGTCAAATTCAAAAGGCCCTTCCTTGGTACAGGATTGGTCCTTATATAGACCAATCCTGTATCTGGAAGTAGGGAGGCATGGTCTCTCCCTAACATGGAACTGGTCTAATTCAAGACCAATCCCACACCAGGAAATAGGGTAGTGGGAACCCTGGGGCATACTGGGGGATGGACTACAATATTTTAAAACTCACATATTTCCGTGTGATCCTTTGGGAGACCAGTCTCCCCAGTGGATCATTTCAAACAGAACAAACAAATATAAAGATACCTACATTTTAAAAGGGGAAAATACAACAACCTGGGGATAATGAAACAAAAGGAAAACAAGATAAAAACCAACCAGGGAGCAGTTCCCTTTCACAGAACACACAAAATAAAAACATTTAATAAAACAAACACAGTTAATAAAAACAAATGCATTTTAACAAAACAAATGAATTTAATCCTCCCAAAGTTCAATCTTGCACATCCAGTTTGCTCAGGATCTCCTGGAGCAGAATGCAATCTCCATAGGCATCTCCATGGTATCTTCCACAAGGAGTTCAGTCTCTGGATTCTGGGAGGCAGCAAATTTCTTACCCTTAAAATTACTTTAAAATAATTTAAACCTTTCCTTACAAAATAATAATATAAGGCTATGAGAAGGTAATTGTTGTACCCATAAAAATGTAGCTATAGAGTATCTAGAGCAGGATTTGAACTCAGGTGTTCAGGTCCAGCACTCTATACATTATGATATGTGATCCTCAATTCCATGGGAGCAATGAGGAAAAATGGAGCAGAGGCAGCTAAAATTCAAACTTTTTTATGTCATGGAGAATATTTATGTATGGTCGTTTCTGTGTTATCTCTTCTCTCATTAGGTTGTGAGTTTCTGAAGGTCAGAGGTTGTCTTTTGTCTTCCTTTGTATACCCAATACAGCAGAGTGCCTGGTATGCATTATATATATATATATATATATATATATATATATATATATATATATATATATGTTTATTGACTGATTGTTGACTGATTTGTAGAACATTCACTTTCTCTATGTAAATAGAGTCAAAAGATGTCAAAAAATGTAAAGCTAACAGAAAGTTGATTCCCAGATTCTTTTATGAAAAAGATATAAATGGATCTCTTAAATTGGTTTTGTTATATCCCTGAGGCAACAAGAAGTGTTTGGGGGAGGAAATTGTTGATCTTAAGTATTTGTGATGGGAAGAGGAAAGGGAACTACTCAAAAGTAGTTACAGTTACTAAATATGAACATCTGGTGCAGAAGAAAGCAAGTTAATTTAAATTAAAAAACTAGACAAGATCAGAGAATCTTAGATTTGGATGTGGAAGGCACATTCATAGTAACCTAGTCTAATACCACCTGTATACAAATGAGGAAACTGAGTTCTAGTGACTAGTCTCTTACTCATGACTAATCAAGCCCTTTTCATTCAGTAGCCCAACTAGTAGCCCAACTCCAGATTCTGCACTATGCTGCTCCAAACCAATAAATTTAGTGATTTCATTATGAAGTTGAGGAAGAAATAAAAAAATATTTAAACACATGATTTGGAACCAAGAAATAGACAAGACTAAAGCCTTGTACACTGATGATAGCAGTCTGTTGAGGGCATCGGAGGAAGAGAGAGAACATGTTGTGGAAATAGAACGACTCAAATCTATCCCCCTCCCTATTTCCCTAACTCCCCTTCATTCCCTAAAGCAAAAAGGAAAGGAAAACCATTTCCCCATTCTTTTTGATACCATCACCTACTTGAAGTGCACTAGGAGCTAAAAGGTATGCAATACATCACAATGCTTAAAAATGGAAAGTTTGATACCTCCAGAAACAAATATCTCAAGTATGAGTTGAGCAAGAAGGAAGTGATCTCAGCCAGGGAAGGAGTTGCCCAGCTGAGTGTGTCAACAGAATGAAAATAAATATTTCAAATGCTTAGGGTTCCATTGATCACTAGGCATCATTTCTCTAAATGCCACGTTGCTGTGGAGCTTATCAAATTAGCAAGTGATGAAAAATTCTGCTCCCAATCCTCAAGTTATACTTTCCTGAATAGAACATGTACTGTCTTGACTCTAAGAAAAATTCACTTGAAATCCTACAGAGATTGCCCATTTAGATTCACTGTATAAAAAGATCTCAATTTAATTCTATCATTCAACTTTCCTTCCAGATTTTCCTCTTCTCTCTCTCTCTCTTTCTCTCTCTCTCCAATTGGATGCTATCCTATTTAGGAGGTGGAGATGATAATAAAGAGCAATAAAGTCATAAAGAAAAGTTGAATTTGGCTGGGTACAATGGAGAAATAGGGAACTGGAGGCAAAATTTTAAGAGTACTCAAGGTTTGCATTTTAAGCCATCTAAAAGAAAGAACAATTCTGAAAGAGCATAATTATAGAGTCAGAGGTCTACTTTTTTCATTTTTATGAAATCTTAATGAGAATTTTTTAAATATAGATAAAAAATATTCTTGATGGAAATAGAAGTGAAAAGGTAGGCTTTTGCTGACAGTTATCTAGAACAAGCCATAATTTTCCCTTCTTACTTTCCCTATTTACACTACTTAATACAACATGTAGAGAATAAAGATCCTGTTGTGCTTACTTATGTGTGGATTCCAAGAAAGAGGAATTAACTTTATCCCTCTTTGCAGAGCCAGGAACAAATCAATGGACATTGCAAAGAGGAAAATCTAGGTTTGTTGGTCAGAAAAGCTTCTATAAGTGAAAATTTGCAAAAGAGAGGAAGATGCAAAGGAAGGAAATAAGGAAGGGACCCAGAATTTCAAAGGGATTAAGACTGAGAGAACTGAGAAACTGCCACTTTAACTCTGATTCCATCAGCTGGAAGCCTGACAAGAGGATTTCAAAGACTGGAGGTTTCCCTTTGGACCAACAGCTTCCTAGCAATCCCTGAAAATCTTTTGCTCACCTCAACACAGTAGATTGGACTTTAGAAGAAGCCATCCACTGAGGAAATCCTCTCCAAGGATTTTCTCTATCTCTCCCTATCCCCCCAATCTGTCCTGAACTCCAGCAATAACCAAATTAGCTTAGGAATAGGGACAACCAGCAGCTCACAAGAAGAGGGGTAAAGGCTTAGAGCCTGAACCCCCAAAATTTTGGGGAGTCAGTCTGTCAGTCTTTAGGGGCTCCTGCTACCTACTTTCCTTATTCAACACTCCTATTATCCTTCCCTGGGTGATTTTTCTATTAAAGTGTTATTATATAGACCAAATCTAACTGCTTTCTGACACCAAAAAGGGGGACTGAAGGTTTGGGGAGAATCACACCTCTCCCCAAAGAGAAGGATTAACTCAAGACTAGGGCTGCGGAGTGAACCCAGATCTCAAAGGGAAAGTGGTAGTTGGGGTATTGGGAGGATCCAAAGACAGGAAAATGTATCCTGCCTCTCAACAGCGGAGATCAAGAAGGGAGGCAATGGGTCATTTTCCAAAGCCCTTTCCAACAGTCCTTAACCTCTACCTATCAAACCAAATCTCTGAGGAGACATACTCTGTCCCTCAGGGAAACAAACTCAAGTTGTCTTCACCAAGGGGAAGAGAGGGAAGATCAACCTCTTCTCCCCTCTCATTCTCTCAATTCCTTCTCTCCCTCTCCCCTATTCATCAGTGTAGGGAGGTGAACCTCCCTTACTGGCCTATATTACACTTCCTATTAATTAATTTCATCCAATAACAAAATGAGCTGCTTCAGGAGGTGATAGAGGCTCCCTTTTCACTGGACAACTACAGGATGACCATTTCCTTACATGATGAATATTCAAGTATGGGCTTGAGTAGATGGTCTGTGAGGACCTTTTAGACTCAGTAATACTCTAGATGATGCAGTAATAGCTCTAGCCACTTGTTCCTTTGCTCATTCAAAACCCTGTCACATACCACTACCTTGTGAAGGAACCTTCCCCAAAACCTTTACTATTTCAATATGTAGGAAAATGGGAACAATTCCATTTCTACTTCATTCACATTTTCAGTCTTCATCCAGATATTTGGCATTCCACAAATCTTGCCAATGCCTGCTAAGAAGCTAAGAGAATACTGCTATATAAATTGCCCTTTACATTTTTGTCTGTGCAAAAACTCCTGTATTTTAAGACAGGCTAAAATGTCAAGATGTTTTACCATTCTATATAAACTCCCATTGATATAGAGAAATGCTTTCCTTAGAATTTTGGTACTAATGACTATTAACTCTCATACTGAAGACCAAGTAGATTAATTCTGAGACATCATAATTACTTTTTATTAGGAGCTTACAGGATTTTAAGGCAATCTGGGGGAGAGACATTTCAGTAGAGATGAAAGCCATCAAGAAACAATAACATGTATTTCTAAGATACCCTAAGGATTGCTGAAAAGCATTACAGCAGAAATATAGTGTTATAATGCCCTCGGTTCTTTCCTTCCTGCCTCTAACAACCCCAACTAATACTTTTGCACTGAGAGCAATTTGTCCATGCAAGTGGCTTGCATTAAAGGTGGTGATGGTGGAAATATTCTATATTTATACTATTTAAGACATGGCTCGTTCCATGCTGGAATATCGCTCTAATTTTGTGTGATTGGGGATCAGATCAAATACGAATCATGAGGTGATGAAAGAAATTAAAAACAGGGTTTGATACTTCCAAGAATCTTATTGCAGTTCACTCAGCAGGATTTTAATCTGTTCATTTCAAATTTAATATCATGTGCTCTCATAGAGCATGTTGTTTAGTACCTGGAACAACTGGCAAGAGAAAGGAAGAAACATATTTTGGAATGGCACAGATCCCTGAGTGACTTTTTCTATGAACTACTTTTGTAGTTAGTAATTTTGCTTTGAGAGAATTTTGACTCCCATTCAAAGTGACATGAAAAGCCAATTGATACTTATTAAAATATATTATTTTCTTGGACACTTGAATACGTGAAAGGAATGTGATTTCCCCAGTTTAGAGAAATTCCTTCACCAACATTGATTATAGCCTATTTAAAATCAATAGATTTATCCTAAGGAGACAAATGAATTGGGCATGGTTGCTTAGGTCACAGACAGTAATTATTATAAGTGAGATTTGGCCACAAAATCTTTCTCTACTCCAAGCCTGGTACTCTGTTTAATATTCTATACTGCCACTAAAATGGATACTAGAGTACTGATAAAGTTTATGGCAACAGGGAACTGACCATTGGGAAAGTAAAAGAAAGCATCTAAGAGATTTCTAGGAAAGCAAAGTTTTTGACCAGCATCTTAAAAGGATGAAAATAATGTATTATGCATCTAAAGGCATTGTTTTATTCATTTAAAAATTCTAAGGAAAAGAGTTTTTACAGTCTTGGGAAGCTCTCTGTAATATTTAATAATCCTGAGGGTTAGGAAGTCTTTTGATAGATTTAATTTATGTCCCATGTAATGCAATTAAAATCTGTTTCTTTATGTTCTATGGCAAGAAAATAATTGGCCAATCATTTGAAGACATGAAATTGTTCTTAGAAGCAGTAATATGGCGGATGACTCATGACATTTGAAGCAAGTTGATGAGTTTTGATTGAAAAAATTGTGCAACTGATTTAAGTTACTTCAATAGAAAACCATAATAACTTTAAATTGTCACCCACTTAGTGTTCACTGTTTTTTCTGGAATATACATTTATTTTGCTCTAAACCTGGTTACTCCTCCAAGTTAGTTGAAATAAGTTCTATAGTGATTATCTTGATGAGGAAGAAGAGGGAGAGTCAGTAATTTCATTCAGTATTTAATAAGTTTTTCATCACCAGAAAACTTGGCTACTTGATAATACAGGAACACATAAGGACCAATTGAGAAGACACTGAAGGTTTGGAATCCATGTCTAAAGAGGCAGCCCCCATCCACAGGAAATCATGGATTTGATATGTGATATAATGACACAATCATACATGAAAAAAACAACTTCAGACGTGGGGAATTGTCCTCTACTTCTGTTTTTATGACATCTGCCTTTAATATATCTATTTGATGTACTTTGACAAGTCGAAGAATGCAATTGTGGAATGTCCTTAAAAATGAAGATTTCAAAGGAATTTTGAAAGCCATTGTTTAGCAAAGAAAAGGGAAACACTTCAGCTGGCCCACACAATAGGCTTTCTGCTGCTCAGTCTACTGAGCCAGGCCACTTTTAAAGGGTTGCCAAGGCTATTTGCAAAACATCCAGCCTCTTTTCCCCCAATAGTAATAATAAGAAGAAATATGAAAAGTTATTATAAGTGTACTCTGAACAAAATGCCCCATGTGTAGTCATTTGTAGGCTGCCACCTGCATAGAAATGCATAGCAATGAGCTAGTAGAAATCGTTATATCAAAACGATTACAAGACCCATTCTTTTCTTCTAAAAATGAATCTTGAGTCCTCATTAAGTGGGGTTATTTGCAGGAGTCAATACCTTAGAGATTATTTCATTGCACATGTGCCATATTATTACAAAGTTTGGTTCTTCACCTAGACAAAATCTTTTTGAGACTGGACAAAAAGCTGCCTAGGATGGAGGGAGATGAAAAGGCACAGAATGAAAATTCAAGGGAAGAATTTATCCTTTTCAAAGCTTTCCAGAGGTAATGACTTAAATAGCCATTCAGTGGCTATTTATATATAGCCATATATATATATATATATATAAGATATAGCAAAAAGCTGCAAGTCATCTAATGATTGTCTTTTGTAGCACTTTCACATAATTTCTTAAAATATACATTGTTTTAACTTCTTTTCAGCCCTTATACAATTTAAATGAAAAGATCCCTAGCATACTTTTGAATCAGTTACTGCTGTGAGGAGCAATTGGTAGGAAAAGCATAAGATCGTAAGTTTAGAACATGAAGGAACTTAAGAAGACATCTGACCTAACCTCTATTTTATAGAATATTTTACTGAATCTCTAAGAGAAGGGCTTACTGGAACTGCCAGATATCAAAGCTCAAAGCATCCACCAGTATTTGGTGGAAATACTTGTGTTAGAACATTTTCAGTCAGCTACAAAGCCGACGTTGTCCAGTTACTTCCAGTTTAACTGACTACTTTAGACTATACATGTCATCATCAACATCATCTTCACCATTAACAACAATTAAGGGTTCATTATATCCCAGACACCAAGTCAAATACTAGGAATACAAAGAAAGACAAACCCAGTCTTTGCTCTCATGGAGTTCTCAATGATAACAGGGCAATAACTTTATATGTTTAAGATATATACAATGTAAATAGAAAATACTTCCAGAGGGAGGTCAAATGAATTTTTTTTAAAGATCTTCTTAGAATCAGTCAATACTAAGTATCTGTTGCAAGGCAGAAGAGCAGTAAGGGCAACAGAAATGATTTGTCCAGGATCACACATTTGGGAAATGCCTGAGGTTAGATTTAAACGTAGAACCTCCCATCTCTAGACCTGATTCTCTATCTACTGAGTCACTTGGTTGCCCCTAATTATTCTTTTAACATGGATATACTTTGACTAGCTTTATCTTATTGTATCCTAAGGGGAAACCTCTTTTATATCTTGAAGTTCACAGCAATTGGACAAGCTTGGGCATCATGATTCACGTCAACCAGGATTTACTACATCCCTACTTCATGCAATGTAATAGTTTCCTTTGCAATCCCTCTCTGAATCCTCACTGTCATAGGGTGTTGCCTCTGGGTCATAGTGGCTATATTTGCAAGGCACAAGTTCTGGAAGGGCTTACCAAGTTCTAAAAGCTTCAAGTACAAAGTCATTTATTATATATATTGCTTGAGAATTCCTCCTAAATTCATAAATATTTCTCACAAAAAAAGACTATAAGTTATAGTAAGTCAGTCAATAAATGTTAATTATATAATTAATATAATAAAATATTATAATAAGTTTATATAATTTAATGTAACAAATATAATAAAAATACAATTAATATAATTAAAATGACTACTATGTACACTGTTTTAAGCATTGAGGAATACCAAGAAATGTAAAAGTCAGTCCTCGCCTTCAAGCAAGAGGAAACATGCTAATAACTATATGGAAACAAACTAAATCATGGATGTTTTAAAGATGTCATGATGTGTATACACCTGCAAAAGGAAGTCTCAATTCCGATGAAATCCCAGACGCTTGAAGTATATGCAAAACATTTTGTTAGGGAATGAGGCTATGACACAAACTTGAGGATCTAAGAATAGTTTTTTTATTCAAAACAAGGGTTTTTTTCCCTTTTTTTAAACTCTTACTTTCTGTCCTTGTCTAAGACAAAAAGGGCTAAGCAAATGGGATTAAGTGACTTGCACACACACAGTTAGAAAGTGTCCAAGTCAAGACTCGAACCCATGTCTTCTGAACTTCATATCTGGCACTCTACTAATTGTTCTACCTAGATGTCTCCCCTTCCTTTTTCAGGCTCTTTTTCTGATATCATCTAGACCTATATGAAGTATCCCAAGAATGTAGCATGACCAGATCTACCTTGGAATAGTGCCAATGCAACTTTCTCATTTAGTCCTAAATATGAGCTAGACAAAGATGTGGAAATAGTTGATCTTCAAGGCAGAGGGGATTCCTTATAGGTGTTGGGAGACCAGAAGCCAGCAAGTGAGACAAATGACCTTGTAAGTAGATGCACATCATAGGATTCACCTGATGCAGGATTATGAATATTTGAAACACATGGAATAGAAGATGATATGCATTCTTCCTTTTTCTCTGATATAAAAGACTTTCAGAAAATTTCAAGCCACAGTTCAGCTCTCTTTGCATATAGAAGTCGCTCTGGGCTGAGGATTGGGCATTGGAGGAAACCCTCAGACGGTCTGGAGATTCATCCTTCATTTTTCCTTTTATTTATTTCCCTCTTGTGGCTTTCTCTCTATTCTGTTCTAGCCAGCAGTGTGGATTACAGTGTTCACTTGTTTCTATCTTTCTTAGTTTAGGTAGGATATAAAGAGTCCTCTCTGACTGTATAGGTTTATAGTTTTGAGTCTTGGAGTCTGAGCATGGCAAGTATCATAAATTGCAACTCTGCATGTACATGGCTAGACTTTGGGGGGTCATATTAGAAAGTAAATTTTGCATTTGTGCAAATTATATTTATATTTTGCCTTTGTGACAGAGGTTCCTTCCTGACACGAAAGATCCTAATACACTTTGTAGGACATTTTATTCTTTAGCTTTTAAAATCCTGCTTAAATCCCTTACTGGGTATGAGACCCTGGTCAAGTCACTTAACTTCTCTCTCTTAAACTCAATATTCTCATCTGTAAAATTGGGTTAACAGCATCTATCTTGGAGGGTTGTTATGAGGATTGAATGAATTTACATAGATAAAGCAATTTATGCTTATATTATTACATATTATTATAAAATCTAACACAAAGGTTATAGTACTATAATAAAGTCAATTTTTAAGAGTCTTTCAGTTGGTTTTATATATCATGTATAATAATGCAACAGTGCATAGTTATGGAATGATGAGTAAAGAAGGAAAGGAAACATTTTTGGTTAAACAGTTGGGAAGAAGTCATTGAAAAGGGCAACCCTAGTATATGGTTAAAAAACAGTCAAGAACCCAACATCAGATATTGTGCTTCTAGAGATTTAAGGATGATTATAACAAACCAAGTCAAGCAGAAAACAAGAATTGCTATCTAAAACCATCATCTTTCCATAGTTACACAAATATCTCCAATTAGATTTTTCTATCTATAAAAAGAAAATCCCACTTACACATTCTTGTCATTGGAATTATTGTGAAGAGGAAGGAAATGACATTTGTAAAGCCTGTTTTTACAAATACGAAATCTTTTGGTACATGCCAATATTTTTAAGCTTTGAAGCCTTAGAAGAAAATGCAAGTTAAGGTAATAAGAGAATTATGAGGAATCATAGGAACATTTTATGTATTAAGAGTAATTTTTTCAACAGCTTTGGACAATGCATTTTACTTTAATTCTTACTTCATTAACTTGTAAGTAAATTTAATTGATTTAAATACGAGAAGGTGTGGTTAATTAATGGCCTTTCTTCTGCATAGATTAGATAATAACACATTTCTGCTAAACAATCAACAAAACAATAAATTAAAAACTAATTTGTAGCATTTGTTATTTGAGTAGTAAATATTGACATCAGAAATTGCACAAATATGCTGTTTTTGTTGATTGTTTTTGAACTCCAGAAAGTGATGGAGGAAATGTTAAGAATGTAGATTGAACCTGAAATTGTATTATAATTATATTGTTCAGAGAGTTAGTAGTTAAAATGTACCAATACAACCTTAAAGAAGGTCTCTGAAGTGCTTACAGAAAAGAGCTGAAACTTCTTTGTCTTGTACTGTATTTAAGGCCTTTTCCAACCTTGTGACATTTCATCTTTTGACCTTATCTCATGTTATACATCTCTACACACTACTCATACTCTCAATAAAATGTAAAATTCTCTGACCATCAAATGTCTCCTGTGTTTTCTCAATTCTGACCTTTTCTCTGACTAGTATACTTTTCCTCCTTTTCTTCACTTGACGGATACCTAAAATCAAACTGAATTTTCAAATATAATCAACTCTGAGTCTCTACATCCATCAGGTTGGAAAAAATGCCTAAATGGGAAAATAGCAGTTGTTAGAGATGCTATGAAAGGACGGGTGCACCAATACACTGGTGATGGAGTTGTGATTTTGTCCAACAATTTTGGAAAGAAACTTTGAACTTATTAATCTGTACGTATACATAGTGATACCTACCATTAGTAGACTAGCCAGAGGAATGGACGCTAATGTCCAAAAACATTTTTCATGACATCTTTTGTTGTAGCAAAGACATAAAAACAAATTGGGTATCTATCAATAGAGGACAATGCCTGAAGAAAATATGTAATATGGATCTAATGTAATGTTATATAATTAAGAAATTACTAAAGTTAAGGATTTAAAGAAATATGGGAAGACGTGTAAAATAATGAAGGATGTAGTGAGTAAAACAAAATGAATATTATTGATTAAAATTATTTAAATAAAAATAAAAATATTTAAGAGTAAATGGTTATTCATTTGTACAACCCAGTGGAGTTGCTTGTTAGCTCTGGGAAAGGGGAGGGAAAGAAAATTAATCATGTAAACATGGAAAAATATTTAAAAATAAAAAGAATAAATTTTAAAAAAGAATAAATGGTTATTGATTTTGCTTCTGATTTTTTCATTATTAAATGTGAGTAGGACCCACGTATTGAGAAATGCATCAATAACTTTCATGTTAGTTCTGAGAGTTACTTAAGCTTTTTCTTAATCAGTAGAAGGCTACAAAGAGAATGTGATGTTGCCAAATTGTGCAGACCTAGTTACCTCTTTTTCTGCTTTAGCAAACATTTCATTTAATTGCCAATGGTAAGTAAAATTCTTCCTTCTGCTACCTTTTAATTTTTATTAGACAAAGAACTAATATAAAAATCTAATTAAACCAAAGAGGAAGAGCTGAGTAATCAGAAGGTTCTTTTTAATGCATTAGTCCTTTCTTGAATAGAGAAACTTTGTTCGTTATCTTAACAGAGGAGCCTATTTAGATAGATTCCAATGTTTCTCATTTTCTACCCTACAGCCTGACCTTGAAGTAATGCCCTATATTAATCCCCAGCAGGGAAGCTTCTGTTGTCCTCATATCAGCAGAGAATAATAGTCATAGAATGGCAAAGGGCCCAAAGGGACCTTAGAGATGAGCATCTTTACCCACATTAAAAGAATAATAGCAATATCTTCTTGTGGCCAGTTTCCCTTTAACTAAAAAATCCTGTGACTTAGCAATAGAGGTTACAGTAATTTTGGCTTCTTAAAGATTTCAAGTCCACATTCTAATTAAATTGTTTTTCTTCTTGCCTACTTGTTTTAAAAAGTTATTTACAATTACTCAAAACTGTCTGCTCTTGTATAAATGGTAATCTTAAGCAGAAGTCATCATAATGTTTTTATGACTCGACCACTACTTGTCAAATGAACCTCAGACCTCTCTGTAGTTTGCCACAGTCCTTTTCTATAGAACATTCATTAAAAGTGATCTGAAATGTCTTTTAATATTGAAGATAATAAGGAAAAGAACAGTGAAAAACCTTCTATAAGAAACCCCAGAGTCTCCCAAGACCTTTTCATTTCTCTCCAATCATGTCAACAGACTAAGCACTTCTCAGGAATTTGAGATGATGTGCACAGGTGGAAGTGCCACCAAAATCAATATTTCACCACTCTTTGTCAGCAAGTGAGTTGTATATTTCAGCTTTAGTCCTCTGGAATCATGGAGTGTCTTTGCATGGATAACAGCTCTTTTTCCTTTCAGGGCTGTTTTACAAAGTTGTTATTCTGTCAGTTAGTCCTGTGGTGGTGTTGACTTCACTCTGAATCGGTTCGTACAAGTTTTTTTTTCAGATATCTACGAAATCATCTTTTTTCATGTTTCTTATAGCATAATAATGTTCCATTACATTCAAATACCATAATTTGTTTAGCCATTCCCTATAGATAGGTACCATATTAGTTTTCAAGGTTTTTAAATTACAAAAGGAACTACTATTATTATATGTACTATTTTTTGTGCATATGAGCTCTTTGCTGTGTTCTTTGATTTCTTGGAGTAGAGGGCTGGTATATGGCTAGCCAAAAGGGCATATACAAAGTGGAGACATTTCAGGCATAGTTCTTAATTGCTTTCCAGAATGATTGGACCAATTCACAACTCCATCAACAATACATTAATGTGCCTGTTTTCCACTAGTCCTCCAACACTGGTCATTTTCCATTTTTGCTATTCATGCCAAACTAAGGATTGTGAAACAGAACTTCAGAGTATTTTTCATTTTGATTTTAAAAAATATTGTTGATTTGAAACACTTTTTTCCATACTGTTATTGGAAGTTTGAATTTCTACCTTCACGAATCTCTGTTTATGACCTTTGGCCATTCGCTATTGGCTAATGGCACATGAAAAAAAAAAAACAACTTTGCCATAAAAACTCTGATCAATCTGTGACAAACCATGTCTCTGGAGAATAGACAATTAATCATGCAACCAGATTCTTTTTCAGAGAGGTGTTGGAAAAGGGGATTGAAAAAGATGTGTAGTTTTTAAAATGGTTTCTGTGTGGATCAATTTTGTTTGAACATGTTTATTTTTTATAAGAATCTCTCATTTTGGGATTTTGGTAAAGGGAGAGGGGGGCTAATGCTAGAGTGACACTGTTTTTTTTTTCTAATTTCAAGTACACAGAAGGAATACAGTAGGGGGGACTGTGGAAGGAAGCACAGACAAGACTTTTGAATGTGATATGTGGAAATGTATACTTTAAAAATAACAAGAGATATGAAAGGAAGATTAACAGTTTTAATCCTTTTGTAATTGGAGATACTTTTTTGATCTTTGGGTTCAGAATAAAAATAAAGTAAAAATTGATTAATTAAACTAAATTAATCCCCTGTTAAAGACATAACTAAAGGTTTGTTAAAAACAAAAAGGTTTTCAAGCTTTTTTTGAGTCATGGATCCTTTTGGCAGTCTGTTTTCTGAATGACTTCTAGCACACTCTGATGATACATTACTTCTATTTCTTCCTTTTTTGAACTTCAACCAAATGTGTTCCCTCTCTGGTTCTTGGTTTCTTCACATAAATATATCTTCTAGATTCACAGTAGTACCCTACTTTTCTGTTGTGTTCTTTTAATTATATTATTTCTTTAAAATGAGATGCGTGTGGTTTGATGGGGATATGATTGGGGATGTAAACTCTAAATGATCATTCTAATACAAATACTAATAATATGGAAATAGGTCTCAATCAATAATTGTGAATTTTAGATTTACTCCACCCTGCTTAGTCTAACAAAACAGGAATGTCTACACCCCTCCTTAAGGATTAAATGTTGAGAAGGTGGCCTATGTCAGACATGTAATAGCAAACGACAAATCAGAAACAACTGACAGACCCCCTGGACTGTTGTAAGTCAAGCTTAAGCTATCGTTTGTATATGTGAGACACAGGAAGTGATGTAAAAATGGTATATATATTTCATGTTACTTCCTCTCTCTGGTCTCTTTTGGCAGAGAGGTGGTTGGTGGCAGTGTGCTAGGTGTTTTGGCATCTTGGTGTGGCTGCAGTTATTGTCTGGGTTTGGCAGTGAGTGTCCTTTATACAGTAACTGGGAGAAGCTTAATATAGTGGGTCAGGTGAGGCATCTTCCCTGAGCTCTCTCAGAGTTTAGGCTGATTCCTTTTTTTTCCTTTTACCTTTCCTAAAAACTCCATCCTCCTAGAAGGCCCCTCATCTTGGAGGAGGTCTCATGACTGGAAGGTCTCTGAACTCTCCTTGGCTCAGGCTAGGACAGAGAAATCTTATACCCTTTTCCCTCTCTCTTTTTCTTATTCTCTTCTCTCTATATTAATTAAACCACCATAAAATTCCCAAACTGACTTGAGTATTTTTATTGGGATTTGAATTAATCCCATGCAACTATAGGAATAATATATTAGTCCAAACTCCTAAATTTACCCCTTACATGATACATGCAAAACCCAGTTAAATTGCTCATTGGCTATCGGAGTGGGGAGGGAGGAGAGGAGGGAAAGAATATGAATCATGTAACCATGGAAACATATTCTAAATTAATTAATTAAACAAATAAATTTAAATAAATAAATAAAGTGAGATGCATGCTTCCAAAACCATATTCCAGTTATAGATCTCATCCCATCAAGTATTAGTTGCCCAGACTTAACTTAGGTGTTAACCCTGACTCCTCACTCTCTGCCATTTCCAGTTTCCAATAAATTGTTATCTTGTCATTTATGCCTTTATTATGCCCTATGTGCCTCATTTTCTCCACTGATAATATTACTACCCTGGTGCAAGACAACATCACTGCAAATTGAGATAGTTTTCTGGTTGGTCTTCTTGACTCCTAGTCTCTCCCTACTCTAGTCCATCCTTCACTCAGCTGTCAAATCCCAAAGCACAAGTCTGACTATGTCATCCTCTCTATTCAGTTGGCATCAGTGGTTCTCTGTCATTTCCAGAAACAAATGTAAAATCCTCTGTTTATCTTTTAAACCCTCTTATAACCTGGCTCCTGCTTTTCTTTCCAAAAACCCACCCTAGTCAACAATGTACCTTGTGATCCAGTGATTCTAGTCATCTGGCATCCTTGCTGCCCCTTACACATGGCACCCTATCTCTTGACTGTAGGTTTATATTGACTATCCATAATGCCTAGGATTCTCTCCCTCCTAATAGTTCTCTTGCATTCCAATCTTCATTTAAGTACTAGCTAAAATTCCCCTTTATGGAAGGCTTTCTTGAATCTCCTTAATACCAGTATCTTCTTAAGGTTAAATTTCCCTAAGTTAACTTTTATGCATTCTCTTGGGCTGTCCCTCCCGCCTTGAATGTTCTCCTTTCTACTTTTCAACCACTGACTTCCTTGACTTCCTTTAAGTTCCAGTTAAAAACCTTCTTATAGAAAGCCTTCCCCAAGTCCATCTTAATTCCTGTACCTTCCTTCTATTATTTCCTATTCACCTTTTATAGTTTGCTTTATATATAGTTGCTTGCATGTTTTCTCCATCTTTAGGTTATAAACTGTATGATGATAAGGACTATCTTTTGCCCTTTTTTTAGAGCCTGGAACAGAGTAGGTGTTCAAAAATGTTTATTGCATTGGACATAGGTTTTGTTTTGTTTTTAATTTTGTCTTCCTCTATTAGACTTTGAGTTCTTAGATAGCAAGAAAGTGGTTTGTTTTGGTCCTTTCTTGGTACCCCCAGTAATAAATATAAGGTGACTGATTAACTGAAAGAGTCAGAAGTCCTGGGCTTGAGCTCTAATATGTATTTATTCATGTGACCTCAGTCAAATTATATAATACTTCTAAGGCTCACTTGCTGTATCTATTTTTTGGGGGGATATTAATTCTATTTAGACTACTTTAGAAGGGCTTTGTGAATTTGGGGCTTTGTAAATCTTAAAGCACTACCAAAACATTAATTATTCTTTAAGTGGAAATAGAATTTAGAAGCAAAAATAGCCCCCCCCAAAAAAAAAGTAAGAAAAAAAATGATCATAGAGAGAGAAGTAGGGAACACAAGGTTATAGAAGACAAGAAAAGAGAGAGGAAAATGGGATACGATGCATAGATGGAGATGCCAGCTCCAGAGAAATGAAAGTACACATCTTCCTAGACCCTAAAGAGAATGATGATAGCACAACTTAAGACAGAGGCATAAATTAATGTGAAGAAGGGAGTTATTGCAGCACTTCATGCAAGTTCATTTAATGTTAGGAAGTCAATTCAAATTGAATGAGAAGAGAAAGATCTCATTGTAAACTTGCTCTCTATAGAATAGAATTCAGGATATATTGTTCTATCTTGAATCCTATCCAAGGGAATTTTAGTACTGAATCATAAAAGATTCTGTTAAGCAGATCCAAAGAATGAGCAACAAACAGAGAGTTTATTGAATTATTCAACAAGGCTTTATTAAGTGTCTACAATATGCTAGACACTAGAGATGAAAAGATTAAAAACACCACAATCCTTTCCTTTAAAAGCTTACAGTTTAGTTGGAGGAGGGAAGAAAAGAAGGTCATAGATCCCGTGTTTAAAAATACTCATTATATATACTTTTTTCCTAGTTTATTAGAAATTGGAAAATAATAAATCTACAGGACATATAAATCAGAATAAAGCAATGTTTTTTGGAGATACCAAATAAATCTACAACATTCTAGGTAGGGGGATGGAAGCCACTTCTAACTGGAGGTAGTTAGGAAAGCTTCATGGAAATGATGGCTTCTAAATCTGGCCATTAAGGAAGGGAAGAACTTCAACCAATAGAGAAGTGAATATAATCTGCCCTCTCTGCCTCACCCACATAACCCATGGTGGACCAGTGTCTGATGATGCAGGCTAAAGCCAATTAAGGTCAGAGAACAGTATGGAGTTTTTAACTATATTTTAATATGTTTTTAACTAGTATGTTGTATATTGTAGATACAGATTGTACAAGAATATTAATAAACATTTATTGATTTGAATATGGATTGTGTTTGGACATATTTGTTTTTATATTCTCTGCCCCATTATACCATGAGTTCTTAGAGAGCAAGAAAAGTTATGTTTTTTTTTTAACTTTCCTTATATCCCAAGTGTTTAGCACAATTCCTGACACATATTAGGAGCTTAATAAACATGAATTGACTGGTTAAATGAAGGAGTCAAAAGCCCCAGTCTTCTATTGTATATTTTATAGCTATTTTATGCACTTTCTGACTGATTGATTGAATGTAGTATGTATGAATGTGAGTTGTATGAAATAACACTGGAAAGGTGACTGAGACTCTAAAGGGCTTTAGGGGGTGAGCTCTGTTCTACTGAGGTTTCAACTTAAGACTAATAAATTATTCGCTATTTATTCCAAGATCATTTTCTTCATGTAAATCCAAACTTCATTATAAAAAGCTTTTAATATCTTAGAATTATGAAAAATATAACTTCCAAAAGTAATATTTATCCCAAGAAGAGTGAAGTTAATGAACTGCTGTAGCAAACATATAATTCCTTTTATTCTGACACATTTTCCAGCAGTACTCTTCAACAGTTAACCTTTGCATTATTGCTTGCATCTATTATGTATATTTGAAATGAAAATCTCAAAGAAAATCTCATTGTGGAAGATGCTCTCTGGCTCATTTATTTTTAGTTATTTCCCTGATGATTTATGGAAATCCATCCCAGTGGTTAAGGTCCAGCTCAGTTGTCACATGCTCCATAAAGTCTTCCCTAGCCCAACTAGTCATAAGAGATGGGTTTGTCAAGAAATATTCTATAGCATATGGGTTTTCAAATCTTGGTTTTGAATTTATATTAATATTTCCAGGTTGGATTCTTAGGATGAACATTTTTCTCCTATGTATCTTCTTTCATCCTCACAACATTCCTGTAAGGATAAAAAAAAGTATGATATGACTCATAGCCATCTTATTGTAAGAAAGGATAACAATCTAATGTATTTCTATATCAAATATTCCAGTAGAATTTCACATTGCTCACAAATGCAAAATAAAAACAGATCTTTGAAATCTACACATTGAGATATAGTGAGCATAGTACATTGAAAAAAGCAAAGGCTTTAGAAAGAGAAAACCTGTGTTCAAATTTTCCCTGTCAATTTTTACTTGTGTAACCTTAGGGAAATTTCTTCAATGCATCGGGCTTCAATTTCCTCCTTTATAAAATAAGAGTTCTGGACTAGATGATCTCTGAAGTCACTTTTACTTTAAATCTATCTTCCTGTTCTCAAGCCAGTCTTACCAATGCATGTGTGTTCTAGGCTCATGTACAGTGGCTAAACCTCTAAAATCACTTCAAGTTCTAAATCTCTGATCCTACAATCTCAATATTTTAAAAGATCCAAGAGTAAGAAAGAAACAAATGGCTAAGGAGATACCAAATAGACTTGGGCCATTAGAGAAGCATATCAAAATAAGGCCATTTTGAACCAGAGTAAATAGGGGACTATTTCTCAATAAAGTTGGAGATAAAATCACTGCTGACCACTGACAGCAAGGACTATGAAATGCCACATTTGATAAGTGGACAGCTGGGGAAGACGTGTAAAAGCAAGATTTGAGTTTCTGGATCATGGTTAAAAATGTAGGAATGGTGGACAAGAATGTTCATATTCTTGGATAAGATAGGGAAATATAGGCTAGATCATAACTGTATTGTTATTTGGATTAAGAAGCAGTTGAACTACCAGACCTAAAGGGGAATCATTAATATTGACCAGGAGAGAGTACTCTAAAGGAACTTGGCAGGCAACAGTGTTTGTTCCTGTGCTGTTTAACTTTTTTCCTTAACAGTGCTTTATATAAAAGCATTGTTGGCATATTTAACAAAAAAGCAAATTTCACAAAGGAAGAGGGGATAGTAATAGGTAAAAGAGTAATTTTGGTACTATATTAATATACTTCATAAAGCTGTAATTTTCAATAAACATCTTAATACTTTCTCTTCAGAAAGAGACATAATAACCCTATTTGATTTTGTTTGAACCAAAACAATAGGTCTCAGAAAATGGGGCAGATTGACCATATGACTGTATTAAGGAAAAGGCATTTTTTCCTCAATACCCTCTTCACATTATTCTTCCTTATATTCTTCTCTACAGTCCATCTGTCTATCTATCTATCTATCTATTGATTCTGATAAAATGAGAAATAGGAAAAATTATCTTAACTGTAATGAGGCCCTGTCAGGTCAACAATGCATATCATTTTTTTGTTGTTGTTTTAGTTTGGGAAATAGTTTATTTCGCAAAGAATGTCAATCTGCTTACCTTTCACAAAAATATTTTAAACAACATTTTTATTAAGCAACAACTTATTTTATGAGATATATAACATAATATGCTATGTACTAATATACATACATTATTTTAAAATATGTCATAAATTATAAATATGCTTATCCAAAAGAAACAAATTCTCACATTAGTTATTTCCAAAAATCTGTCTTATTCTTTTTACCTTCCTGTCTACTACCTTGCCCCATTTTAAAGAAAGCAGGTAATATGATATATGTTATACATTCATTATCATATAACACATATTTCTCTGTTCATCATGTTCTGAAACAAGATACATATTGCTTGCAAGAGAGAAAAATTAATGAAGGAAATAAAATGAAGAATGTATATTTCATCTGCATTTATGCAAATGACTATGTTCCTTTCTGGTACTGGATATCCTTTTTTCATTGTGAGTCCCTTGGAATTGTCCTAGATCTTTGTCTTTTGGATAATTCTTGTCATGCACAGTTGATCATCATACCTTATAGTTGTTACTGGGTACAACATTCTTCTCATTCTGCTCACCTCACTTTGTGTCATTTAATATAAGCATTTCCAAGATTTTTGTGATCATCTTGTTTGTCATTTCTTCTGGCACATTATTTCATTATGATCATATACTACAATGTCCAGCCATTCCCCAAATTGTTGACATCTCATGAGTTTCCAGTTCTTTGCTACCATAAAAAAGCTCTATATTTTAAAACATATACTTTCTTTTCCTTTTTCCTTGGTCACCACAGTATATAAACATGATAGTGGTATTACTGGGTCAAAAGGTGTATACAGTTTTATAACTCTTTGAATATAATTCCAGATTTCCAAAATAGTTGGATCTATTCACAGTTCCACCAACAATGTATTAATGCCTTTATTTTTCCATATCCTTTCCAAAATGTGTCATTTTACCCTTTTATCATTTTAACCCATTTGATAACTGTGACATGATATCTCATGGTTGTTTTGATTAGCATTTCCCTAATCAATAAAGATCTAGAGCATTTTTCACATAACTAAAGCTTTGATTTTTTTATCCAAAAGGTTTCTGTTCATAATTTTGGCCATTTATCAATTGCAGAATGACTCATCTCATTATATATTTGACAAAATTCTATTATATTTTAGATGAGACCCTATCTGTCTATAAAATTTTCCCCTAATTTATTGCTCTCCTTCTCATCTTGACTACATTAGATTCCTTTGTACAAAATTTTAATTTAATGTATTTTAAAATGGTTAATTTTATATTTTATACACTTGGTTATTCATAAATTCTTCCCTTCTTGATAAATCTGAGAAGTAATATGTTTCTTTTCTTCTAATTTGTTTATTACACTTTTCTTTTGATTTCATCTTGGTAAATGAAACCTACCCAATTCTGGTCTTCAAGAATATTTGAAAACATTTGATATCTTTAAATAGCCATTTCTTTTCTTATAAGATGATATTCAGCTTTGTGGGATAGGAAACTCTTGGGTTTAAACCCAAATTCTCTGCTTTTTGAAATTGTATATTCCATGCCTTTTAATTTTTTAATGTAGCCACTAAATATCATGTTATCTTGATTGTATCTTGATAGTATTTACATGTTCTTTTTCAATTGCTTCTAGTATTTTTTCCCCTTTACCTGGGAGTTACAAAACAATAGCTATAATATTACTGTGATTTTTTTTCTATTGGAATCTCTTACAGGGTTCCCAGTAACACTATCACTTTCAACTCTTAGAGTTTCTCCAAAGGAGGTATCTTTTTCACCCTTCCATCCTGGAGCAGCAATCAGGAAATCCATTTTTTCCAGGGTTCCCTCACTTTGTGTGTTTTCTCTCCTTCTCCTCTGTTGTCACAGTTTGATACAATACCTAGTCAACCTAAAGGTCCTGTTGTCTTCTCTGTCACCTGCCCATACAGGCATTTGGTTGAAGTTCTGCCTCCAGGTCCTGCTAATTGTTTATTGGTCATTAGATAGCAAATAGAGCTCTCCCAGCTTCTTCTCAAGTTGTGTCCCATTGGACAATTATTTCTTCTCAACTTCTTTTTTAAACTCTTACCTTCCATCTTAGTATCAATACTGTGTACTGGTTCCAAGACAGGAGAGTGATAAGGGCTAGGCAATGGGGGTTAAGTGATTTGCCCAGGGTCACACAGCTAGGAAGTGTCTGAGGCCAGATTTGAACCTAAGACCTCCTGTCTCTAGGCCTGGCTCTCAATCTGCTGAGCCACCTAACTGCCCCCATTTCTCCTCAACGCTTAGCCACTTTTGCCTCTTTAAAGTTCAGAGACACTATTTTAAAACATTTATGGGAGGATTGAAGAGTGAAATAATTTTTGTCCTATTCAGCCATCTTCCTTGATTGCAATTCTAATCTCTCCTTTAATTTTTAGGATTTTTAATTTAATATTAATTAGGGGTTTTTAATTTGTTCTCTTTAAATTTTTTAAATTGTATACCCAATTCGTTGATCTCTTCTTCCTCTATTTTATTGATATTAACATTTAGAGATATAAATTTTTGAAGAACTTGTGTGTTAATTTATATTTCCTAACATTCAAGTCAATGATTGTATACAAATATATAAATTCTCCCTGTATTACAGAAGAAATATTTTATTATATCTAAAATAATTTTTTATTTATATCTGTGTTAATGATATGATTTTGGGGGCTGTTTGCAATAGTCAATGAACCAAATTAAATTCTGAGATTCGGAATACATGGTTTAGGGGCTACAGGATTGCATCCAACAATAAAAAGTTTGAACTTGGAACTATCCAAGAGTAGAATATTTTCTGAAATGGTATTATGTTGAAGGAAGCATTCCCTTTCTTTACATATCTTAAAGCCTTCCTCTCTGTTTACTCCCTTACATTCAAATCAACCAGCAGATCCAAGCACATCAGTCCAAGCCCTATGGATCCTGCTTTGATATTCTAGTTTTTCTTTGCATTTTTGACCCACAGTGTCACTATTTGCATTTTTCTTCCAAACGAGGAAACATTGCAAACTAGTTTTTACATCTTATTTCTCGTGTTTTGATAGTACTCAAGTAACTTATCATCATTTATACTTTTAGTTTCTATGTTGATTTAATCCTAACTTGTTCCTAATAAATCCATTTGTTCATGACCCTATGGACCACAACACACCAATACCGTCCATAAGAATTTCTAGACAAAGACATTTGAGTAATTTGCTATTTCCTTCCCCAGTGGATTAAGACAAACAGAGGTTAAGACATTTGCCTGGGGTCACAGAACTAGTAAGTTTCTGAGACCAGATTTGAACTCAAGACTTCCTGACTCTGGACCCAATACACTAACCACCATGCTACCCATCTGCCTTCCTGTAATTCACTTTATTTCTATTAAACTTATGCCAGTTTTGAGGGCAGATAGATGACTCAATGAATTTAGAATCCAGCCTAGGGACAGGAGGTCCTCAGTCAGCAAGAGCAGGGTACAAGTCCTGCTTTTTAGACTTTCAGAGGTCCACAAGGAGTCAAGCACTTAACCTTTCCCTGCCTTTAGCCGACTCTCTAAGGCTAAATTGCAGAGGTGTCTATATGCATTCACTGCCATAGGGAGATTTCCTCCAGTTAGTATAGAAACATTTCATCCCTGTTTAGTCTTTTTCTATTGCTCATTCATATTTACCTTTATATGTTTCTCTTGACAACTCTGTTTATATTCTCAGATCTAACCTTCTCATCAAGCATGCTAAGGTACCCTCTGTTTTCAGTCCCCAACCCCCAGGATTATACTTAGTTTTTCAGATTAAGTTATTTTTGCCTTTTAAAGTACTATTCTAATTTATCTGTTTCTTCATTGTAGAGTCTGTTAAATCCTGTGAGATAGCTATAGTTTCATAGGATTTGGACTATGGCCCTCTAACTGAAATCCAGCATTCCTTTTCTTAACTCTCATATATTTTCTAATATTTTCTTCAGACATTCTTATTTTTTTATTAATGAAAACATTCACAAACTTCTTTTAAATTCATTTATTTTAGGAATTGTGGGGGAACTAGTGTCCAAAGTGTTGTTTTTTTCCCCTTGGAGTCTTTAATCAAAAATGTTTTGCAGTCATTTTCTCCTTCTGGGTCTGTGCCTTGGGCATTCCTAACACTATAACAATTTTTTTTTTATGGTGGATATCGTGGCTTAATTTTCTTTTCACTTTGCTCCTGAAGTGAGATTTTGTGTTACGGTTATGCTTTTGTGCACTTCTGTGGTTATTTGGTTTAATTTTGTAGGTGATATTTTTATCTCCATTTGACAGTTTAAGAAAAATGATACATACAAAAATTCAGTGATTTCCCCATGGTTACCTAGCGAATAAAAGTATAAGGTTGAATTTGAACTCAAGTCTTCCCAGCTCCAGGCTCTAACTCCTGTAATACCTAAACTAATCTAATCTAGACTGAAGTGATGGCTGATCTACTGTCCTGAGCTTTGCAAACCCACAAACCTGGTTTTGGTTTAGGTCACAGAACTATTAGGCATGTACCTGGTTGGAGCTTTAATAGACTGTGGCTGGATCCAAACTCCTGATAGGTAGCTGAAAAGCCTTTCAAGGGCACAATGAATAGATTTTATGATCTCCCTGGTCAAAACTCCCTGCCCAGTTCATTCAGCAACAAAGTCCAGAGTCACCTGTCTTCTGCTCACCTCTGATCCTACTCTTTGCCCAGGGCAAAGTCTTGGGCTCTCCCTCTATTTTGCTCCCAGGCACAGGTCCCCTCTTCAGGTTATATTGAGTCTGCAACCCAACTTTGGGGTCAGAGTGCCAGTGTGGCCATTTGAGTACTGCTCTTGCTCCCTGCAAAGGCAGCCCAGTCTCTTGTTCTAGTACATCTCTCTAAAAGCCAGTTTAATTCTTAAAAGTCAGTCTAATTCTTGGATTGGAAAGCTCAGCACAGCACTCTACCTGAACAAACTCTGTACTTGTGCCTTCACAGCCCCATCCCTAAATAGAGATCCAGTCAGAAATAAAAAATTCACTATGATAGTTCCTTAGATTTCCTGATAATTCAATGACCAAGTGCCCTTTCTAGCACTTTGATGGAAAAGTGGCATGAGAGGATTCGGCTGTGTTGTTACCTTAGAATCATTTTTGCTAATATCTGTACTGTTTATCTTTTTAAAAAAATCTTTCAAAAATTGACCTACTTTTCTAGTTCCATTGATCAAATAACTAATTAATGAGTAATTATTAAATTAGAATTTATATTTTCGAGGGTACTCTACCCCAGACAAACACTGGGATTTTTAAGAAAATATGAAACATTTTATTTCTCTCTATGACAAAATCAATTGTGATCTTTTTAATAAAATGTTCCTGGGTAGCTAGTTGGCTCAGTGGATTGAGAGTCAGTCCCAGAGCTGGGAGGTGCCAGGTTCCAATCTGGCTTCAGACACTTCCTAGCTATGTGACCCTGGGCAAGTCACTTAATCCCCCATTGCCCAGTTTTTATGTCTCTTCTGCCTTGGAACCAATAAACAGTACTGATTTTTTTTTTACAATGAATATGGTATGTTTTATTCTATTTATAGTATATTGTTAGAAATATAATACATTTTTAAAAGCTTACTTTTTAATTAACTTGAGTGGATTTATATTTTAAATAGATCAACTCAGTTGTTAAATTACATAATGAAGTGAATGACAATATATAGTTGATTCCAAGATGGAAGGTAGGGTTTAAAAAATAAAATAAAATATTAACATTTTAAAAATTCATATTTATTTTATCCTTTTATTTTATTCATGTTTTATGATTTACTCAACATATTAATATAATAGAATGTATATATAATATATGAATACATACAGATTTATTGAGATATATATATGCTAAAATATTTTTAAATTTGAAATTTTTTCTTTAATTTAGAATATTTTTCCATGGTTACATGATTCATGTTCTTTCCCTCCCTTTCCCCCACCCCCTCTCATAGACAACAAGCAATTCCACTGGGTTTTACATTTCATTGATCAAGACCTATTCCCATATTATTAATATTTGCACTAGAGTCTCAAATATTTTTAATGTAATCAAAAAGTTGGGAAACTGCTACTCTAAATTCTATTTGCTCTGTGAGTATGTATTCCCATTGTATGGTCTCATCTCTATCATTTAAACTCTAAAATGGATATGGAATGAAGTAAAGAGTTATTGAAATGAATGAATGGTTTGGAGATTCTCCATATGTTCAACTGGACTATGCCAGTTCATGACAGTTTCAAGGAAAAGGCGTGAGACAGACATTGTTCACAAGTCAGCAGTTGGTCTTCACACTGAATAAAGAGGCTCATTTTTCTTAAGATTCCTTCCAAAGGACCAAAGGAAAATCAGATGTAAATTTCATGCCTGCTTACTTAAAACCAGCCCAGAACTTTATACAATAATTTTTACTTAAAAGATGCCTGTTTCAATTTCTGTCTTAATAGGTTGGAAAAGTAAAAAGAAAAAAATAATGTAGTCCAACTTTTTCCTTTAGCAGATGAGGAAACTAGAGCCCAGAGAATAGAAGGTACTTACTTGTCAAAGATCACATAATTTATAGGATACAAAACCTGAATTTGATATCTGTATCAAAGTCATTTTCCATACCATGTGATTACAGAAAACCTTCATCTTGAACACCAAGAGCAACTCCATTAAAAAAAAAAAGATCACATATACAGTAATATATCAGCAAGTCCAGGTACAGATATATGTAAATAGATATAGGGCTACATGAATATACAGAAGCTGGGCATAATAGAGGAATAATGAGCCTGGATTCAAGATGTCCAATTTTTTTATCTATATCTCTGCCACTTACCTGATCTGAAGCAAGCTAAGTGCCTCAGTTAGCTTGTTAGCACTTATAGACTAGCTGACATAGTATATGGAGAACTAGATCTAGATTCAGGAAGACTTGAATTCAAATATAATTCAATTTGCCTTCAAATCACTTAATCTTTGTCTACCTTAGCATCCTCATCTATAAAATGGAGACCTCTTAGGGTTTTCTAGTTCCATTGATCAAATAACTAATTAATGATTAATTATTAAATCAAAATGTATTTTTCAAGGGTACTCTACCCCAGACAAACACTGGGAATTTTAAGAAAATGTGAAACATTATATTTCTGATCCTGTGGGGATCAGATGAGCTAAGCCATTTTGCTGACCTTAAAGTGTAATATACATGCTAGCTATTATTCTTTTTCTTGATATTATTATTCTTGTTGTTATTTTATTAGAGAGTCTAGATATGTATTTGTGGTAGGAGTCTCTATCATGACAAAACACAATTTCTTTCTATAACAAAAGCTTGTGTGCTAAGAAACTCTCTACTGACTCCCTCCTCTACCCAACCACCAAACCTGTAATAACAAGAGAGCTGACCATTGTACCTCTACTTTCTCCTTTATAGGAGAGGAAATACCAGCCCAAATAAAAGATAAAAACACTTGTGCTTTTTTTCACCCCCCATGTAGTTAGAGATACAGAAATATCCAGGAACTTTTCGGATAACCCAACAGAAAAGTCACCTCTCAGAGGCTGAGTGCAGTGGTACATACTGCTACTGGTGAGACGAAGGCTGGGGAAATGGTTTTCATAGTGGTTGTAATAGAGTCAAATGAAAGACGGGAGATCCAGTGTCTTTTAGTGCTCACTGTTTTTGTTTTAAAACTAGAAAAAGCAAATTTTTGTTGCTGCTGCTGCTGCTAATTTGCCTCTTACCATTATAGGATTGTGAGAGAGAGGAAATAATGCCTTGAACAGAACCCAACAAAGAAACTCCAAAACTCTCTAATTTCAGGGGAGTAGGGAAATTCCTCCACCAATGTAGAGGTGTCCATGGCATAATTGAGAAGTGCTCCCAGGGGGTATGTCTTTATCAGCACCACCTACATACTAAATGTGAAACATTGGACTGAAACCCAGATTTTGCTGTTACCAAGCCTCTCCATTACAACTACAATATCATATTGTCTTTGTGGCAGAGATTAACATCTTTCAGAGAGTCATAGTTTAGGAAATACTTAATTACTATCAGGGGAAAAGAAAACTGACACTGAACCAATAGGAACAAACTCTGCTCTGTTTCTGAGTAGGCTAAGATTAAGTAATACCAACACTTTTGTGAGCATCTCTTCATTACACAGATGTAGCTTTTCATCATTCACAATACTTCATCTTTTACTCTTCTTTGGCTTTATATGAAGGGAAATTGTATTTATGAGCTCTCAGTGATGTTTTTGGTTCCAGGGTGGTTTCTTCTTTTAGGATCAACTCTGTTCTCAGACTCATTTTTCATCAAACTCCAGGAACTTGGAACATACATATCTCTTTATTTTTTCTTCTGTTCATGAAAACTCTTGTTTGGGAAAAATGGAATGTAAACTTTGGTTCAAAAGCAAGATATCCTGTTTTGAGCAATAATACATGTGGAATTACTTGTCACCTCTGGGAGTGGGGAGGGTGTAAAGGATGAATCTCAAATAATAAAATATCCAAGTCAGCTGCCAAATTGTATGGTGATTTAATTGATATAGTAGAGAAGATTTTAAGAAGAGAGGATAAAAGGGGCTAATACCGGGCAGGAAGATAGGAGATCTAGAAAGTAAGGGTTTGAGTGTGAAGGAGGAAAGAATAAGCTTGTCCTCCAAAGAGGCTTAGCTAAGATGCCCGAACCTGAAATCAGCTCCAGGGCAAACTCACAATCCAACACTCCAAGATGTTGGAACACTTAGCATGCTGCCAGCCAGAGTTGTCTCTCCAGGGAAAGAGAACGAGGCAGAAACTGATGTGCCTTATATGGAATTTTTACATCACTTTTCTGCATCTCATCTGTACCAAGGAGGACTTAGCTTGACTTAGGACAGCCCAGAGGTCTGTCCTTTTTTTGCACATGTCTGTTGAAGGCCATCTCCTCAGATAATTAAATATTGAGTTCGATGAAGACCTTTCAAAATCTTGTTAAACTGGAGTAGGGTGGAGAATGTGGGTTTTCCAAGACCTGATTCTGTTATTCCAAGCATCTCCATTATTATTGATCAGGAAGTAGCAAATCAGATCTTCTAAAGAATGGTCTTGACTACAGGGGTTGAGGGGATATGACTCAGGAGAGACTCTAAATGAACACTCTGGTGCAAATACCAACAACATGGAAATGGGTTCGAATCAAGAACACTTGTTATACCCAGTGGAATCGCGCGTCGGCTATGGGATAGGTGGGGGTTGGAGGGGGAGAAAATGATCTTTGTCTCCAATGAATAATGCTCAGAAATGACCAAATAAAATAATGTTAAAAAAAAGAATGGTCTGATTAGGGTGGAATAGTTTTAAAATTCACAAGGGGAAAAGTGGAGGGAGAGAACATGAATCATATAGCCATGGAAAAATATTATAAATAAATTTTAAAAAATAATAAAAAAATTTTAAGTCTAACAAAAAAAAGCAAGATACCCAGACACGTTAGCTGCCTTTAGTGATCTACCTTCCTCAGAGATTCCTAAAACTAACAAAGAGACAATAACTTATTCACTCTCTTCTCTTTCTTTTATTTTACTGAAAGACCTGAAATTTCATTTTATAAATTGACTACTGCTTGTCCAGTGAACCTATATTTTATGCTATCTGAATAATCTTTCTTCTTTTTGAAACTGGGTCAGGTATCCCTATTTCAACAAGGCTGGGAGTACCACAGCCCACTCAACAGCTGATCTTCATAGAAGCCTTGATCTGCTCTGTTGCAGACCTGGGCTGGTTCAACTTTTCGTAGGGAGCTTGATGTCCCCTCATTCTTCTAAGGGCTCCTTCTATTGATGTTGAATGTAGCATGGACACCAGATTGATGTTAGCTGTACCTGAACTCAAAAGATTGACTAGCTTCAGTTTCCCCTGGTATTTGGTAGTACAGGCATGTGCCACATCCTGATATGTCCCTTTTCCAATAGATGACCTGCTGATATTATGTGAAAACCATAGTCTTTTTTATCCTTCATGTTCTATCATCCATTATTTACTATGTCACCATTACAATGTATGACACATGAAATAATTGATTTGAGGTCTACTGTATAATCTGCAAATAGAAAAATCATAGTTTTCCTTCACTTTGTAGAAAATTAAAGATTTCAAAAATTCCTACTTTGTGGATAAATGTTAAAGGAGAAGGGAGGATAATAAATACTTTGGCCATTATGGAAATATAAGGTGTGTATGTTGCCCATATGGGATAGAGAAAGCTTTTCTAGCTATTTCAGAAACCTTTCACACTTATTTTTAAGGGATACTTTGATTCCTATCTGGTGGGGAACACAAGAAGAGGTCACAAGGATGGCCACTTTGTCTTCCTCAGAGTGGGAGTATAAAACTATAATTATATCCATCTGGCCCTCTGCCCAAAATAGCTAGTCTAGGAGAATGAATATTTTTTAAAGCATCATTGCTTGTACTTGAAAGCAAAAGAGCTGATTCTATTTAAAATTCTTAGGAATGTCAAAATGCAAAAAAAAGAACTCCGCACTTACAAAATGATTTCTCCTAGGAGTACTTGCTGCCAAGCTTCAAGTTGTCAATCTGCTAAGATGAAGTTATATTCTTCCATGTAGCAGTTGGGCTCTTCAGCCTTTAAGGCTTGGTATTTTTATCTATTATTGTATGTATATTTCTTTTAAAAAGAGCAGGTTGTTCCTTTTTCAATCAGAAAGTATCCTTTAGGTCTACCATGGCATTTTATATTTTCCAAAGTTATTGTCTTCAGTGCTCTTCATAGTACTCCCATGTGTTCAGTGGCTAAGTAGATTCCCATTTCTAATGATTAGGAGACTAAGACCTATTGATTGTAAATTTATCCAAGGTTGTGAGAACACAAGAGCGATACAAGAAAGGAACTCTTCATATCTTTCTTTAAAGTAAAAAATATAGATAGGATGTCAAAATGAACACAGTCAGCATTTGTACCTTGAAAGAAGAAATGAATGTAGATTCCCATCAATAAGATAAGATGGGCATACCCAAGATAGGCAGGGGCAGATGAATTCCAAACTGTATCCTGAGACAGAACTCCCAAATTTTCATGAAATCACAGATATATGTGAATATACACAATGCTCACATCTCACAACACATATATGCATATATACATATATATCTTATGTGTATATATGTTTAAAGATATTTTAACAAGTCACATGTGAAAGATTGATGATATCATACAGGATAAGATATGATATTCTCAATTGAAGGACAATAAGCTGGGATAAAAGATGACCAAGAAAATGATAGATATCAGGTCAATTAACTATTTGGATTTCTACAATTTTTTTTTATAAATTCCAGGCTGCAATTTCCAAAAACTCATTATTTTAACACTATTGTTCCACCTGTGATATTTTGATAGCTGCCACAAAGTGAGGGAAAACAAATCACTTATTTGTTAAACACAAATATAATTCTATAAGTATATGTTTTCCTAACATCCCATCATGATAAAGACTGATTTATAAAGTACATCATTAAGAAAGTTGTTATTCAATTGACAAACATTCTTTGCCAATTTGTTTTAATGGATTTAATAGCCAATGTTTTTGGCCTTGCAGAACTCCTGTTTCTTTACAGAAACTCACTAACCTGAATTTTAATGGGCTGAGAAATGGGCAGCATACTTTCTTGCACTTTGCTATAGTGTTGATGTTTCCTGGTTGCCTAAGCTCAGAGAGCTAGCACCTGAACAAAATACCCACCATCAAAGAAGAAGCACACGAGTTTTCCATTTTTGATGGAATTATTCTTTGAAAAGTCTACAAACCAAGTCTATAGACCAAGTCTATTAAGACAATAAAATATTAGTGCAGTCACTTAGGGGAAAATGCTAGCAGGTGGAAATCTGGGTCTTGTTTCCAATGGCAACAATACACATGCCACAAATTCTAGAGTTGGCCATGGAGAATCGGAATCTTGTCTTTGCTTAGAAAATGCTTTTTTCCACATGTAAATCCACATGAAAATATTAAGAAGCAAAAGCATTGTTCTAGAAGAATCAGGTTACTGCTGTTCTGCCTTGGAGCCAATACACAGGCTTCTAATTTAGATTCATCTCCATCTCAATGGTTCATGCAGGCTATTTTTCCCCAACTTGTGGAGAGCCTTCTGAACTTATATTGATCTAATCAGCCACAGCTGGACACATTATACATTGACTCCAACATAGTGCCATCATTTTGGTCATCTTCAAATACAACGGATAACTACCATCAAATATTTAATGATTAGCTTCTATTTTAACATAAACAAGATTTCAGTCATACCCAAACCCTTTGTTATTCAGATATAACCTTTCCATTTTGATTATCCTCAACTCCATTTTTTTTTCAAGTCTGATAAAAAGGCAATCGAGTCTGTCCTGCCTAAGATCTTGAAGAAAAAAGGCAAACCAATAAATTGGGAAGCCTATCTATTCCCTTCTCTGAAATATTGCCTCAAGATGATTGACTGACTTGCTTTGAATCTAACATGACCATGTGTTTTCTAGTCTACTCTTTGTTCAAAATGGATCATATTAAAAAGTCCACTTGCTTACATAGAGACTTACCTTCTCTATTGGCCAATTAAGCTTTTATTCAATGGTAGTCTAAATTATAAGTAATTGGATAAAATTAAGCTTTTATTTAATGGTAGTCTAAATTATAAGTAATGGGTTTCCTTATCACAACAAATGCTTTGTACACACAAATCATTCCATTATTATTGTTATAATAATGACCACTTATTGGACTCCTGTTGTATGTGTGGTATTGTTCTGGGCTATTAGTCATAATCATATATATATATATATATATATATAGATATAGAAATCATAGAAAAAATATCACCGTATTGCTTCAGGGGCTTAATAGTCAATAATTTTTAATGGATTCTGAATAGATCCCATAGAAAAGAATGGTGATAGAGACTGAACTAGCACAGAGATATATAAATATGTAGCCAGCACTTGTTGGACTCACTCTATATGACTATAATAGGTTTGTTGAATATGTATTTTGGCCCTCTTATTCACATGGAGATATGACATATCTGCATAGAGCCTAGGACATTCTCTAACTCTTCTTCTAAGATTCTTCAGATTCATTCAATATTAAAAAATTTCTGCTAGGATTTGATTTTTATATAAATGGAATATCAGAAATAGTGGGAAAATATAATTGATAGGTTACACATTTTATTATTGACTTGAAAACTGATTGTTTCCTCTCCCCTAAAGTGAAGTTTTTATATAAAAGAGTGATATAGTCAGTTATTTGGTCTTTCTATAGTAGGTACTTGATTCCTTCCTGAAGGATTGTAATTGGCCTCGGAATCACTGTTTTCTCTTTCTCCTAATACTCCAAAATCAATATATATTTATTCTACCTTAATTCCTTGACTTCTAACTCAAAAAACTTCCTTTCCACCCTCCCCCACTTCAATTCCAAGATCCCAGTAACTAATATCTCTTCTTTACCACTGCAGGGATGGAAACTACAAAGATGAATTTTAATTTCAAAGGAAGTGATATTCAAGGTAGACACAATTTGCATTTCAAATATGTCCATAAGAATTCAGACTCTATGTATGCATGTCCTATCCCACATAGACCCCTGATAAATTTATGAAATGTCTTATAGTTGTATTTGTTGCCCTTCCACCTCCCTTTTTAATTCTTTTTTCCCTTCCAAATACTGAGATGCTATCTGAAAATCATATGAAGTAATTTCTTCATCTAGAAGCATTTGCCTTTAAAAAAATATAGCCCCCAGTTGTCTCCATGAAAGTCATAGCAAACCTAACAATCCAACTATGGATATGCAAAAAACTCAGAGGAAAAGCCTTGTTGGGGAGGCAGTCTTAGTAACCCTAGGATTGGACCACCTGATTTGAGGCCAAAAAATTCCCTGAATGAAAGTCATCTCATCTCCTGTGCTAAAACCATGGAGAAATGTCTGCCTATGATAAAACATTATAGTCAGCATGAACAACATACCCTGAACTACACTCCAGAAAAGACCCTATTAAAAAATGAAATTTCAAAAGCTCCATCTCCAAGCAAATAGAATTAGAAGTTACCTTTCTAGCTTTACACAATTCATGCAAATCATACACTCACTTACCTTGCTTTCATTATTTAATTTATATAAATAAGGAGTAGATATAGCTTCCAGTAGGGAGAGTGGACCCCAGTAAAATCACAGCCATAACGTAGATAAAATAAAACATGTACTTAAACTGTACTTAAAAGAAAAAAATCACAAAATATAAAATAAATAATTTTGATTACATCAAATTAAAAATTTTTTATACAAACAAAATCAATGCAACCAAAATTTAGAAGGGAAGCAACAAATTGGGGGGAAAATCTTTCTAACAGAAACCTCTAATAAAGGTCTAATTACTCAAATATATAAGGATCTAAATCAATTATACAAAAAATCAAGCCATTTCCCAATTGATAAATGGGCAAGGGACATGAATAGGAAATTTTCAGATAAAGAAATCAAAACTAACAATAAGCACATGAAAAAGTGTTCTAAATCTCTTATGGTTACACGATTCATGTTCTTTCCCTCCCTTCCTACCTTCCCCCTCCCAGAGCCAACAAGCAATTCCACTGTGTTTTACATGTATCACTGTTTAAAACCTATTTCCATATTATTAATATTTGCAACAGTGATCATTCAAAATCAATATCCCCAATCATATCCCCATAAACCATATGATCAATCATATGTTTTTCTTCTATGCTTCTACTCCCTCAGATCTTTCTCTGGATGTGGATAGTGTTCTTTCTCATAAGTTCCTCAGAATTATCCTGGATCATTGCACTGCTACTAGTAGAGAAGTCCATTATGTTCAGTTGTGAACATAATGGTGATAATTGTGAGCATAATAGTATTCCATCACCAACAGATACCATAATTATTTTAGCTATTCTCCAATCGAGGGACCCACACACACACACACAGTTTCCAGTTTTTTTGGCATCACAAAGAATGTGGTTATGAATATTTTTGTAAACATATTTTCCCCATTATCTCTTTGGGGGTACAAACCCAGCAGTGGTATAACTGGATCAAAAGACAGATAGTCTTTTAAAGCACCTTGGGCATAGTTCCAAATTGCCTTCCAGAATGGTTGGATCAATTCACAACTCCATCAGCAATGCATTAGAGCCCCAATTTTGCCACATCCCCTCCAACATTTATTTCTTTCCTTTGCTGTAATTTTGGCCAATCTTCTAGGTCTGAGGTGTGTAAAAGTTAAAATTAAATCTCAATAATAATATTATATTTTAAGAGATTTATTAATGATCATTAGAAATCAAGGAATAAAGAAGATACAAAATAAAGAGCATGTGCCCATGGCTGATTAGCCATTTTTTAGTCAACCCCAGTCACCACCATCAAAGCTAATTCTACATCAGAGAGGAGGAGCCTCCAAAGCCCACACCCTTTATCCTCTGTCTACAGGAGGTATGTAATGACAGGAAGTCAGTGGGCTATTGGGATATGTAGTTCTTTTTTAAGGTTAACAGATTTTCAATCACACGTCCCCCCTCCCCCGAGGCCCACAGAAGACTAGTCTATCCAGTGGGTCTTGTAAACATATCAATTTTGAAATTGCAATAATTTGAGGAGAAGAGTAAAAGAGAACAAAACCAATAATTGCTAACCAATAATCGCTAGGCACATTGACAAAAAGCAAGTTATCCCTTTTGGCATAAGAGCATACATTCACAATTAAGTGTTCAATCAACCTTCAGTTCAATCAACCACACCCAAAGTTCATTACGAATCTTCTTGATGTAGCTTATGGTCTGTGGAGGCATCTTCATGGTATCTTCTAAGAAGAATTCATTTTCTGGATTTGGAGAGTTAGCATGTCTCTTAACTTAAAATTACTCTCAAAAAGAATTTAAAGTTTGCAATTTAAAATAATAATAATACATTCCCCCCTGAATAGGGTGTTGAAAAACACAGGGATCACTTAGGGATGCATGGCTGAGTTATGAGGTATATGAATCAATTGGCAAGAGAAATAAAAAAATATTTTTAAAAATTCAAATAAAAAAAATTCTGGATGAAATATAGACTATCAAAGTCTTATGTGTAAAAATTCTAAGTAAAGGAAAAATAAATCCATAACAGGTCCTTGAATCAGGGCCCAATTAAAATGATTTAAGCAATTATGCATTTACCCAATCAGTAGCCAGGACTATAGAATGTTTGCCACACCATGAAAGACAGAAAAGGGACTAGATTATAGGAGCCAGGTAGGAACCAAATTTGAGATACTTGGTAGAATGTGGGACAAGGAAGAACTGCCTTTAACACATGTTAAACAGCCTCAGCCACAAACCCCAAACAAGTTCAAGTCCTCTTGTCTTGGCTCAAAATTTTCATGAATCCCCTTAAAATTGGTTGGTCTTATTGACCTTGTGCTCAATAGGCACTATGCAGTTTAGCTTTGTACTTCTGTGGCACTGTGCAATGGCTGTTTTTGTATTCTCTTGTCCTGGAATCAGACAGAATCATTAAGCAAAGTCCTATAATTCTTTTTTTAAACAATCAGTGGCATCATTTTTATAGTCTCAAGCTTTGGGAGCATACATTGATATTATAGAAAATATATTTTAAACTTATATTACTGCAAAATCAAAAAGGTTAAAGAAAATCTTCTCAATGTTGGTGACATGTGCTTCAAATACAAAATGGAGAGAAAAAATAAAACTGAAATAGTATATTGCACATGCAAGCAAAACAATAATAAAAGTGTTTTAAAAACCAAAAATATATAGCTTACAATCATTGACACTGTCAGCTAAGGGAATGTAGAATACAAAGGTTTCTCACCAAAAATGGGATTCATTTCCTCTTCAAACCTGACCATTATCCACTGTGAGTACAAGCAAATGATTTTCACAAAGTAACAATTTTTTATAAAGAAAAATAGTACAACATGTAATGCACATTCAAAAAATATCAACATCTCCAAAATTATAATAGCCCATTTAATGACAATAGCAAACGAACCCACTATCATATTTCATACAAGTTTCTGTATGACAAAAAAATTAAACAAAAACAAAAACTATGAACTGATGGATATTTGCTACAATTTTTACAGATGTAGCAAATCTTTCAACCTTGGCAAATATATTTTTAAAGAAAGTAAAACTTATTTGGGTCTAGAACATCACCAAGAAATCTAGATTGTTCTTGTGGAAGTAAATTAAACTGAAGAATTTTGCAGGAGCTCTTTTTGGCTTCCTGCTTCATGGAAATACCTTGGTAGGAACATTTCTTTGTTTCTCTACCTTTAATACAACATTCTTTAAAATATAAATATTTTAAAAACTCTTCCATTCAGAGACCACTAGTTAATTAAAAGACCTCTTAACATTACAATTAAATTCTTAGCTTATTAAATTCTCTAAAGGTTGTTAGCCAGGTTGAGTCTATCCATCACCTATGTGACAATTAACAAATGCAAAATGGAAAAAAAAAGCCCGTTTATGGGCTTTTACAATATTTTGTTCAATAGTCATAGAGGAAAGGTCACAGAATATATCTAATAGTTAAAACACAGTAGATTAAAATGATTCAGTGTAACAGAACAGTATTGAATAAATTAATATATGAACCTAAAACAACAAAATTAAATCTTAAACAAAACAATCAGCAAAATACAATAATATACAGAGACTTTCATTAAAAAATGAAATCTTAAAAGTATTAAAATATCAGACCCTTTAAAGTTCCTTTTTCTAAAAATCAGTTCCCTATTGTCAGCACTGTGGGATCTACCATAGGGAGGGAGAACATGGGTTTGAGGAATCTCAAAATCTTTGAGACTGGGTGCAAATGGCAAGGGGTTGTAGGGGGATGAATTTCTCCCCTGAATCTCAGGCAAGATAACTGAAAAGTTCAGTGGTAGAAAGAAAAAAACATCCTAAAGCTCTCTGAAATAGGTAATGCAGTGCTTTTTCATAGAATATACCATTATTGTAATCAATTTCCGTTTTTGGAAGAGTCTCTTCCTTCTCCCCATCCCCCCTGAGTTAAAATGCTAGTTTCCCCAGAGGGCGTTAGGAGGCTAATTATTGACTAAGAAAAAAAAACACCCTGGTTTATTTTTTTTTTGCCATCTACCCTGAGTATCAACTCCGAGGACTCCTAGGTTGGGGTGGAGGCCGATTTTGGATTGTAGAAACCGAGATTTGAAACCCAGACTTCAATCCCAAGAAGTCCTTGGCCACTTCCCAGAATGCTTTGTAATCTCATCTGAATTCCCACCTGGGCTGAGAACAAATTATTATTTAAACTAACTCCACCTACTTCAGGCTCTCTCTTTTGGCTTTGGCTTCTAGGGACAGGCAGTTCTCTACCTAGCCAGAAAAATGTAGGTTGCACATGCTTTCTTATTTTGTATTTTATTTATTTCTTAATCTTTAATAAACCTCTAAAATATAATACTTTTATTACTAGAAACTAAAATTTAATCATAACAGGATCATAGCTGGAGATCAGGGGGAGGATTTCTGGAAGCTGAGGGCTGGGACCAGGTGATTGATCAGGGTCCAGAAGATCAGGAGGAAGCAATTTCAGCAGCACCAGAGTCAGCATCAAGGAGCAAAAAAGGAGGAACAAGGAAGGAAGGACTAAAGCAGTTGGACGAGAGAAGCGACTTATTTTTTCTTCACCGAGTCCCCCCCCCCCTAAAAATTGCCCAGCCAGTAGGGAGAGCAAGCAACGAGGCAAAAAGTAGGAAAAGAAAAACACAGCAACTCCAAAGAGAGTTGGAGTTTGTGAGGGTGGATAGGGTAGGCAAAAAGCCTTGCCAGGAGAAATGTGGCTTAAAAAAAATTTATCTAGACTATCTTAAAAATTTGAGAGGTTCTTCTCTGACTGTTTGCCATCAATGTAAAAGTTAAAATTAAATCTCAATAATAATATATTTTAAGAGATTTATTAATGATCATTAGAAATCAAGGAATAAAGAAAATACAAAATAAAAACCACGTGCTTATGGCTGATTAGCCATTTTTTTAGTCAACCCAACTCACCACCATCAATGCTGATTCTACATCAGAGAGGAGGAGCCTCCAAAGCCCATGTCCTTTATCCTCTGTCTACAAGAAGTATGAAATGACAGGAAGTCAGTGGGCTCTTGGGATATGTAGTTCTTTTTTTAGGGTTAACAGATTTTCAGTCATTCAGGTGCTACCTCAGAGTTGTTTTGATTTGCAGTTCTCTAATTCTGAGAGATTTAGAACACTTTTTCATATGCTTATTGGTAGTTTTGATTTCTTTATCTAAAAACTGCCTATTCATGCCCCTTGCCCATTTATCAATTAGAGAATAGTTTGATTTTTTTGTACAAGTGATTTAGCTCCTTATAGATCTGGGAAATTAAATCTTTGTCAGAAGTTTTTGTTAGAAAGATCTTTTCCCAATTTTTTGCTTCCCTTTTCATTTTGGTTGTGTTGCTTTTGTTTCTACAAAACCTCTTTAATTTAATGTAATCAACATTATTGACTTTACATTTTTTAATATTCTCTATCTCTTGCTTGGCCTTAAATTCTTTCCTTTCCCATAAATATGACAGGTATGCTATTCTATGTTCAACTAATTTACTTATAATTTTCTTCTTTATATATTAATCATTTACTCATTCTGAATTTATCTTGGTATAGCATGTGAGATGTTGATCTAATCTCTCTCATACTGTTTTCCAATTTTCTCAGCAATTTTTGTCAAATAGTGGGTTCTTGACCTCAAAGCTAGGATCCTTTGGTTTATCGTACACTATCTTGCTGCAGCCCTTTACCCCAAGTTTATTCCATTGATCCTCCCTTCTGTCCTTTAGCCATTACTATATTGTTTTGATGATCATTACTGTATAGTAAAATTTAAGATCTGGTACTGCTAAATCCCCATCCTTCACATTTTTTGTCAATAGTCCCCTTAAAGGAACTAATTCTTGATCTTTTGTTCTTCCAAATGAATTTTGTCATATATTTTTTTTCTCATTCAATAAAAAAAAGTTTCTTGGTAATTTGATAGGTATGGCACTGAATAAGTAAAATAATTTGGGTAGGATTGTCATTTTTATTATATTAGTTCATACTACCCATGAGCAATGGACATTTTTCCAATTATTTAGATCCAGTTTTAATTGTGTAGAAAGTACATTGAAGAGACAAATGTAAAATACACAAATCATTCCACACTTTGCTAGTGACATCTGCCTTTCATTTACCACTACAACAAAATTTTGCAGTCATCATAATCATTTAGAACACTTCCTCTTTGTTCTGGTTGTATCTGATATGTTTGTCCTCACAAAAACATTCCTAATTGCTTCATGCTACTCTTTCCCACAGAGCACTGTAAATAACATAACACTGGGAATCTGTAAACTTAAACAATTCATTCAAACTTCTGTAGACTTCAGTTTCCAACCACAAAATGAGAGGTTTTTAATAAATAATAATAATTCAAATTTATGTTGTATTTTAAGTTTTTCTAAGTCCTTTCCATATAGTAACCCTGATATTTAGGTACTATAAATATTAATTCCCCTTTTGTAGATATGGAAAATGAGGATCAGAGAGATCGATTGACTTTTTCATAATCTCATAGCTAATAAAATTCTGAAGTAGAACTTGAACCCTGATTTTAAGCTTTATACACTCTCAACCAATGATGCTTTTCTGTATAAAAAATCATTGATAGTTTTGGCTTTCATGTCATTTTTGTTTCTAAATGTATGCCTTCTCCTTCTCAACTAAAAAGTGAACCATCCCTTATAATGGAAGATTAAAAAGAAGGGGGGAAATGTTAATTAAACTAACCAATGTATCAACAAAGTCTAATCAAATTCATAGTGTTCCATATCCACTGTCCTATAACTCAACAAAAAAAGATAGGCAACTTTTGTCCACTTGTCTCTAAGGCTTGAATCCCTTACTCCATTTCTTGAAGCACATGTAACATTATATCATAACATTTTTGAGGTATTAGGAGTATTAGAACTTTTATAGTCAAGATAACAAGTTGAGTCAACCAGTTTTTTGTCAAGTCAATACACCTATGTTTGCAGGATACAAAAAAAGAAACAATAGCTGCCCATTAGGAATTCACATTCCAATGGACAGGGTAGTATATCAATAACTAGGTACATACAAGTGATATTCAGAATAAAGGAAAGTACTCTCAGAAGGGAAAATACTAGGAGTAAGAGGAACTGGGAAAAACTGCTGCAGAAAATAGAATTTTGAGCTGAGTTGGGTAGGAAGTTCAGAAAGTAATGGAAGGAATGAGAAGGGAGCAGAATTCAGGCATGAGAAACAAAAGCATTGATATAGGAAATGAAGTATCTTGCCTGAACAAAAACAGTGACAGTTTTACTAGGTTATAGAGAACATGGAAGAGATTAAAGTGGAAGAACATTTACAAAAAAGAAGCTACCAAATTATGAAGAATTTTAGATGCCAAAGAAAGACTTTATTTTTCATCCTACAGGTATTAGGAAACCATTAGAGTTGATTAGGTCTAAGCTTGATGGTCTCGTCTTTCAGATAAGGAAAATGGGGCACAGAGGCCTTATCCATATTCTCAAAACTAAAAAGTGGCTATGAAGGTGTATAACTGAAAATCTTTTACCCTAAAAAAGAACTACATTTCCTGGGAGCCCACTGATTTCCTGTCATTATATACTTTCTGTAGACAGGGGATGTTAGGTGAGGATGTGGAGGGTCCCAATTCTTTACTTCCTATCCCGAGCTTGGTGGTAGTGAGGCAGGTGTTTGAACTGGCTTATCAACCATGGGCACATGGTCTTTATTTTGTATCCTCTTTACTCCATGATTTCTAATGATTATTAATAAAACCCTTAAAATATAGCATTTTAATATTTGAGCTTTAATCTTAACTTTTACAAAGGGAAGGGAATCCATGACTTCTGATTTGTAACCCATTGCTCTCTCTCTGCTAAATCACAACCTGACAACACAAATGGAAATATAAAAAGAGAGGCTAATTAAATTGGCTTTCCATTAGAGAGCTATTTTATGCTGCTGAGATCTAGGCTTTATCCTAGTTTATTTATTTTGTTCAGTTATTGGCTATGTTGTTCTAGTTTCTATCTCTCTGTTTATTTCTGCCATGTATGTTCTGAAGCTGACTAAATAATTTGTGTTAATGGAAGTGTACAACATCATACCTAATTCAAAAATTGTTTAAATTAGGTATTGGAAAATATCTTGTACTTTCAGTCATTTAAATATAGAGAATTCACAGTTTTGTGATGTTTCCTATGCCACTGGCTTGAAATTTAGTAATTCACCTAGGAAACTAAATCAAGTTACCTTTTCACCATCTATAATAATGTGAACTCTCCATAAAGTATGGCTTTGGGAAAGAGTTAATTGACCAGAAAGGACCAGGGGTAGGGAAGGGTAATCATGGTGTTATTATGTTAACTGTGGGTCCTGAGAATGTTGTCCCTGTCCAGCCAAGTATTAGGTCATGTGTAAAGTCAAGAATCTCTTTCTTTTTTGTCATTTGAGCTTCATTTTCTTAGGACAAATGAGTTCATAAGAGTGATTTCTTGAATTGTGCATAAATTGAATGTAAGTGAAGTAGAGTTCCACAAAGTTGTTAGCCTCATTCTCTCTTCTAGAGTCATTAAATTCAATGACAAGACAAAAATCAAGAAAACTGGTGATGGCCTGAAGTGGATGAAGGCACAAAGTGGATGATCTTGGCATCTTTGTTGTCTGATCAAGCTTTAAGGGCTCCACACTCTGCTTCAGCTATCTTCATGGTCATTGTAACAAATTGTTCTCATCTACTCATTCTAATAGAGGAAGTCTCCATATTTTGGGAGTAGACGACCCCCCCCCTAACTCATGAATAGATATGTGACCCATTGGTTACTCTCAATAATCTCCACTTGATGGTGACTGATAATAGGTTTAGGGATTCCAGGAACAGAACATAGAAGACAAAACTAAGTAGGGGAAACCAGCAAAAGTGTGATCTGAGCAAGAAAATTGGGAAATGGCATCTAGAAGTCAAAGTTAGGCAGAATACAAGTAAGGATAGAAATCAAGTATGGACATGAACTGGGGTTCAGGGACCAAAAGAGGGATAAGGAAGGAGACTATAGTACAAGCTTTAAATGAAATGCTGAATAGCAGGACAATCTCAAAGCAAACCAATATAATCCTGTCAAATCTATTTTATTAAGTGTCAATGTGCAAAATACTGTGCTGCTAGACACCAATGATATGAACTCAAAATGAAGAAATAGTCTCTGCCCTCAAGGACCAACCAGCTACTCATTACAGTAGGGAAATATAAAATCCGTGGGTTCAAATTCCAAGTCTGGCATGAAACTATCTCATGACTTTGAGTAAACTACTTATCCTCTTTGGATTTCAGTTTTATTTTCTATAAAATTAAAGGATCTAGCCAGTTGACTTGTTAAATCCTTCCTAATTCTGAATATGTGACCCAATGTAATAATTTCATTTTATAAGGAAAAATAAAACATACAAAGAGATGAACATGTATATAATCTAAAGAGTGAGAAAGAATTGACAGCTAGTCAATTAGAGATACTTACTATGTTTCAGGCACTATACTAGTTGTGAGGGATAAAAAGATAAAAATGAAATACCTACTATTTATATAGAACTTTGAAATCTACAAAGTGCTTTACAAATCATATCTTATTTTTAACCTCACAACAACCCTGGTAAAAAAGTGTAATTGTTAACCTCATTTTACTGGTAAGGCAACTGAGCCAGACAGAAATTGAGTGATCTGCTCAGAGTGACACAGCTAACAACTTTCTGAGACTGAATTTGAAATGAGGTCTTCCTAATTGCAGGCCATGACTTTAAGCTACTGTTTCACTTAGCTATGTCTTATATTTGGTTCTGGAAGATATTTCCATCCTCAGGAAACTCAGATTTTTTCAGAGCTGTTAGCAGATAAATGTATATTTAAAATAATTATTCAATAATGTAGAGCTAGGTGATTCAGAGAAGGGAATAAATATAATACCTACTATATGTCAGACATTGTGCTATGTATTATTTTTGCTTGTTTTATAAATATCTCATTTGATATTCACAACAAACACTTAGAGGTAGATGCTGTTATTATTCTCATTTTACAGTTGAGAAAACCAAGGCAAACACTAAGTAAAGTGATTTTCCCCAGATCACATAGTTAGTAAGTATCTGAAACTGAATTCAAACTCAAATTCTCTGAAATCCAGGACATTTTATTCACTGAACCAGATAAGGAATAGCTTCATATAGGAGATGAATTTTGAGCTGAACTTTAAGAACAAGTCAGTATTCTAAGATATAAGTTGAAAGGCCAAACAAAGGATTTCATATTTCTTTCTAGAGGTAAAAGAGAGTCAATGGAATTGATCAAATAGAGGTGGAATATGACTGATCCAGTATTTTAGGAATATCACTGGTGATATTGGCAGCTGTGTGAAAGATATATGGGAATGGGGAGAAATTTTAGACAAGGAGAATAGTTCAGGACTACTTCAGTACTTCAGGCCAGAGATAATGGCCCAATACTGATGGAGATATTATGGTGGCCATTTGGGTAGAGGATTCTTAAAGACTTCTAGCAGGATATAAGCCTTGAAGAAAGCAGCTCTAAAAGGAAAAGTAGTAGAGAAAGTGCCAACCAGTGAAGGGGGGGCTGTGGAGAGAGGGTCTGTCTGTCTTCCACTCTAGTTTCCTAATAGTTAATAGTTAAGATGTATAAGGATAATAGTGGTAGTTTTTATTTAGATAGAATAAATTTGGGTAAGTCAGATCAAGGAGGAGTCATGTAGCCTGTGAAACACAGGAGAAGTGGTTCCTTGTGGAGCCTTTATTCAATTGAAGGCAAAAGCATTAATAATAAAAATACATTATACCCTTATGTCTAGGTCATACTTCCATTGATACCAGTACAAAAATGTCAGGAGAAGATAGAAGCACACCGTTATAGAAATGTATCAGGAATGTATATGAGTTAGACAACCCATGATCCAAGTGTTACTCATAAGTGAATGTCAAGCTTTGATATTTAGACAATAGTCTACATTATACATCACCCAGTGGACAAAACAACTGCTATATTATCTGAGTCCCTCTGGTGTGCATAAACACTCCTGCATTGAAGCACGGACAAACTTATGTTTTGTTTTGTTTTGTTTATCATACAGCCATTTTTGGCACAATTCAGAGAAAGTGTTGTACTCTTTCAGTTGTAATCAGCCCTAACGTTCCAAGGAGTTTCTACCTCTCAAACTAGAGACAGCAATAGGGTCATGAAAGCCTTTTCTCACCCAGTTCCCCAAATAGTAAAGAATTCTATTTTCTCAAATCATCTCTCAGCAAAGCTATGCCTCTACACACACACACACACACACACACAGAAAGAGAAAGTAGAAATGGGTAACACCTTTTCAGTGTTCTGGAAAGGTATCTCTGCTCTCTACCTCTATATGCCACGAGAGGGCAATGCTGCCTTTCTCTAGTCAACCCAAGCTAACAATACTTCCAATCAGCACAGCTCCCAGCAAAAAGACTATGTCTTGCCTAATGGGTTTTTATCAGCTCCTATATTCTATATTGTGTAAAAAGCTATTTTCATGGGGGCAGCTGGGTGGCTCAGTGGATTGAGAGCCAGGCCCAGGGACAGGAGGTTGTGGGTTCAAATATGGCCTCAGATACTTCCTTGCTATGTGACCCTAGACATGTCACTTGACCCCTAGCACTTACCACTCTTCTGCCTTGGAACCAATACACAGTATTGATACTAAGACAGAAGGTAAGACTTTGAAAAAAAGCTCTTTTCATCACCTCTGCTGGCTTTGTTTTATGTTTTCCTTTTCTTGGCTTACTCCTTTGTTTCTGTATCCATCTAGTCTCCAATCTTTGCTTTCTCTCTGCTTCTAGCATCTAATCCTTCAAGTCGGAATTTCCTTCAAAGCAAGCAATGTTGAAATTTTAAAATCTCACCTTTTCATCAAATGCAACACCAGTGATCTTTCCTTGGTTCCCCAATAGTTATCTGACTTACTCTTTATTTATTATATCTGAGGCTTCCCGAACCCACAAGAAGCCACAAGGTAGAAAGATAGAGGAAGGATAGGATTTTGGATACCGCGAGGGGCATGGTGGAGCCAAGTTAGAGATATGAGGTGGCAGAAATGAGTCAAAAACCAGGCCTTATTGATTATATTGGAGCCACAGCAATACTCCAATCAGTGGACTACTCAGAAGGCTTATTCCATATAAAGATCCAGATTCAGTACCACACAGGTTGGAGACATGATAGGGAAAAGAAAGTACCTGGCCAAAGGCCAGGTCCCAGGTGAGAGAGATATAGAAGGAGAGGAATTAAAGATGGAGCTTGGCCATAGGCCAAGCTCCAGCAAGGACAGGCATCAGTGAGAGCTGAGATCCAAGAGAAGGGCGGAGATTGCTGTGGCTCCTTTTAATGTCTTTGATATGCAAATATACACGATACATAGGGATGATTATCATTGGTTAATGACAAAGTATAGGTGTGGTTTCTCTTAGCCAGGTGAACACAAAGAAACCTGTTTTCCCACTTAACCTGGGGGAAGCTGGGGTCAAGGGTCAGAGGCTTTCCTAGCCATGCACAAGACTGAGGATGCTCTCTTCTAAGCCCCTCTGTACATACTGTTTCCCTTGCCCATAGCTAGGGGTGGACTGCTACAATATCATTTTTGGAAGAAGCTTGGTAGCTCAATAGATAGAGCACCGAGTCTGGAATCAGGGAGACCTGAGTTCAAATCTAGTTTCATATGCTTACTAGTTGTGTAACCCTGGACAAGTTATTTAACTTCTGCTTATTTAACCCACTGGAGAAATAAATGGCAGACCATTCCAGTATCTTTGCCAAGAAACCCTCATAAAAATGGGATCATGAAGAGTTGGACATGTTTGATTGACTGAACAACAACAAAGTTGTATCATTTAAAACTCTGAAATAAATCACATGGACATAAGTTGATGTATACACTGTAATCATTCTAAAAATCCTCAGAATAGTCTATCTGTCCATAATATTTTATATGAGACGTTGTGATTCTTCTCAAGCTAAATTTTTTTTATCAATATTCCTTTTATAAATGTTCCTTCTTATCTACCTCTGTTAGCAACCAAAATATCGATATGTAAAAAGGTTAACAATTAACACTTAGAAACGATGATTTTCTTTGATGGAACAGGATTAAATGGGAAATTCAGATGATATAAAAACAACAAAAAATGGTAATATTTTTCTCAATTATGTAGCTACTATCCTAAGTATTTCATGTTATTAGGGTACTGGAGCACAATTTTATATTCTTGCCTCAAGGGCAAAAAATTATTATTTAGGTACTGTCAAAACATCATGTTTTGAGGGAAATATTTTTAAAGTTCTATCTAAATGAAAAGTATTCAATTACTACATCAATGGCAATTAATTAATCATTTGGACATAACTCTGGGAGCAAGTCTCAATACAACTGAATATTAGAATTCTACTTACTTTTCTCTCTCTCCACTTTCTCTCTCTCTCTCTCTCTCTCTCTCTCTCTCTCTCTCTCTCTCTCTCTCTCTCTCTCTCTCTCTCTCTCTCTCTCTCTCTCTCTCTTTTATAAGTGGTACTTTGGCTTATTCCACTTTCAGATAGAGAGACCTTTCCACTTGTTTAAAGCAACTGACTTTATCCTGCATTGTGGATGGACAGATTGCTCTTCATGATAGATAAAGGACACACACTAAGATTTGGTACCCAGTGATCCTAAATTGACATTAATGTATGCTTTTGGCCATGATTGGCCACCCCCCATGTCTGTATAACTTAAGAACTGACCAACAGTTGACCCAGTCTGCATAATATTCTTGGCATAAGATTAACCCACATGGAGACTTGGTGAAACTGCTTCCTGAAATATATAATGAGAAGGACCCCACATTCAGAGCATAAATTAGTGACCACTAACTTGTTTACTATAGCATTACTATGTGGTGATGTAAAGCGTTTTAACTGGTTGGAAAGAAATATGATTTGCCCAGGTTATGAAGATTTGGTAAGCATCAGACGTTACACTTGAACCCAGAATCCTCTGACTAAAGAACCAATTTTCTTTTATCAACTATTATTATTTCATCTTACTTCATAGCCTCACTTATCCCAACACTATAACTCTACTTTAGCAACGTTTCCCAATGATTGATTCCTAATGTTGAGGTTAATATTACTCATTAAATAATATCTTAATTGGTGAGCTCAACTAGATATTTTTCTCTCCAGAGTGAATCATTTAAAAAATACTATTCCCTTGTTTCTCAGTTTTGAAGAACTAAACAAATTCCTATGAAGTTTAGTCAAATATAAAATGAAGACACAAATTAAAGGAAAAGAAGCATTTTCCACTGGATTCCCCAAGTGAGTTCCATAGTGCTGCTGGAGACAAATATCTAATGCTTACGCCCTCCTTCCTGAATTAATCAAAATATGACCAATGTTTAAATTAGAACAAAGTAAACAATTTCAGTTTAAGAGCTCATTTCATCTCCAGTGATGTTAGCATCTTAATAACCCTCAGGAGGTAGTAGCTAGTTATTACAAAGGAAAAAAACACATTTTATATATCCTTTGGGTAAACCAGGTACTTAAAACTTCATCTTAGTATAACTTCCCTACATTAAAATAAAAAAGTCATGAAAATAATCCAGTATCAGAAGATAGAGTGAATTTTCCTGTGTCATCCTAAAGATTTTAATTAGCATTGAGTTTATCAAATCAGTTGAAAGAATATGCATCTTCTATTTTATTATGCTCAGAATTAAATTATCCCTGTTAATTTAAACTACTCATTTCTAAATCTTGTGCTTTTATCTTCTACAAACTTAATTCTTTGATGATTTGTCCTTATAATCTTTAACTTGAATTTCTTCTAAATAAACACCCTTTCCTTTTACAATGAAATATAATAACTTAGTGGGAATGACTTTCTTTTAGTAGTCACTATCCAATTCTCTCCCAATTTTTAAATCAACAAAAGCTTTTATGCATTTTAGGTGACTGAAATCTTTTTAATTTAAAAAATTCATAAAGATATACTAATTTAAGTATCAAAATTTAAAGAAAAAAAAGGAACATTTGTAGAGAAATTCTTCTTTAACCCCTTTTCCTTTAAGATTGTTTTAACCAGGATTTGATGAAAGGGAATCTATTCATTTTTCTTTTCTTCTTTTTCCACTTTATAATGACTAATCATCTGGACTTTATCTTATGCATGCACATTTTGGAAGTCCAGTCCAGTGGAGCAAAACCTGTAAATAACACATTACCATATTTTAAAATGAAAACATCACCATTTCAGATAGTTCAGGGCAGCTTAATACAACTGTTGGGCAGCTCAGCATGGTCACTAAGGAACATGATAACAATTTCCATGGCATTATGCTCTGTACTCAATCCAGAAACAATTGTTCATAAACTTTTAGATATTAGATATTTTGAAAATTTTCTCCATAATTGACATATTTTAGATCTCTTTAGCATATATCAGACTCATGAGATATTTTAACCTGGAAATATCCCATAGCTGTCACATTAATCTTCCATTCTTTAATATTATTCAAATCAACACTTCTTGGTATGAAAGAGTATCATGTTTGTGACATCAGAGATACCAATGCCATCATGAAACACCATGATGTCATTAACCAGGCCACCCCAGCAACATCTGCTTTCAACCCAGTTAATTTTCCAAATGGCTCAGTTTCCAAGCAAAGCATCAATGCCTAATTAGAATCAATTAACAACTCACCAGGCTTGCAAGAATATACATTGCCAGCTCATGATTCAGTGCATTTGCTAAAAAAAGATGTCTGAATAGAGAAAAAAATCTTCCTTCAACTTTTACTACCATAGAATGTGTAGCATCAATTAATTATTAACTCTCTTAAAACTCTCCACAGCTTGGTTCCCATATTCCTTTCTAGTCTAATTTCATATATTGCCCTTTCACTCACTCTTCTAGCCAAAGTAGCCTGCTTATTTTTTTTTTACCGTAAATGGCATTTAATATCCAACCCTGTGCTTTTTCAATGTTTAATCCCTCTAGGATGACAAGTAATCTTTGCTCACATGCATAATAGCAACTTTCTTTAAAGCAGAACCTAGGGGTCATCTCCTATGAAGGTATTTCTGGACAGCTTCCCTCCCAAAATTACTGAATTATTTGCCATCTTAAAACTCCTCTCTATTATTTGTAGTTACCATATGTTTTCTTCCACTCATAAATGTGTTTCATCCCCTCCAATTGTAGAATAAAAAAATCTCCTTACATTACAAATAGTCCAGGGATTATTGAATTTATGTCATTTTTCCTAATTAAACAATCAATAAGCATTTCTTCATTTAATCACTAAACTTTTAAAATTTAATATTTCAACTTGGTTCCATTTTTTTTTCAGATATGAATTCTTTCCTTCTTATACCCCATTAGGAAAGCAGGAAAAAACCCATTGCAGATATATAAGTAAAGCAAAACAAATTTGGCCATCCCTGCCCAAAATCCTGAAGCCTTCAAATTGCACTTTAAGTCTGTCATCTTTCTATCTGAACATGAGTAGCATGTTTTATAATTAGGCTTCAGTAAATGTAGATTGTCATTTTGCTGATCAAAGTTCCTTAGTCTTACAAAATTGTTTCTATAAGCCTTTCTTAAGCACCTACTATTTGCTAGGCATTGTGATAATCATAAGAGATATAAAGAAAGTGAAAACAAAACAAAACAAAAACAACCAATTCCAGTTCCCAAACATCTGATGTTCTCCTGGGGAAGACAACATATAAATGATGATGTATAAGCAAGAGAAAAACAGGACAACTGGAGATGATCAGCAAAGGAATTCAACAGATGCAAGGCACTAGAATTAAGAAGGATGTGGAATGGCTCTTTCTAGATAGTAGAATTTTAGACTTGAATGAAGTCAAGCAAGCCAGGAGGTAGAGATTAGGAAGGAGAACATTCCAGTTAAAGGACAGCTACTGAAAATACCCCAGGATGGGAGATAAAATGTTGTGGTTGGGGAACAGCAAGGAAGCCAAGTTCATTGAATTATTGAATATTTTGAGAGGGGCAGAGTATACTATATAAAAAGACGAGAAAGGTGGAGGAGGGACCTATAAAGAAGGACTTTGGAAAAGGAAGCTGTTGGGTTTGCTCATTTTTTCAGAAAGATGGATTGAGTTTTGGACATGAAGAGTTTAAGAAGTATGTGAGATAGCCAATTTAAGATTTCTAATAGGCATTTGGGGAGACATGACACTGGAAATCAACAGAGAGGTTAAAGACAGATAAGAAAATTTGATGATCATCAACATAAGGAAGATAATTGAAAACATGAGATCTAATAACATCATTAAGTGAAATAGTATAGAAGAAAAATGAACTGAGCCTTGTGGGAAACCTGTTGTTGGCAGGTAATATTCTCAATGAAAATCCAAGTAGGTAGACTGAGGAGCAGTCAATTAGATAGAAAGAGAACCAGGAAAATAAATATGTCATGAAAAAAGTATGACAGTAATTCTCGAATTATTTCTGCATGAGCAATTCTTTTCCCACTAGATGTTAAAAATCCTCTCTGAAACCAGAGAGAACCTATGGCATAGCAAATTCCAATGCATATTTGGAATCAGTGTAAATATTGGCACGTTTGTCTCTTGCAAGCACACATGCATGTTTTAAAGCAATTAATTCTGCTCCCAGAGCAATTAGATCCTTAGGTAGTGTAAAGATTAAAATTTAGGGGAGACTGAGGCAGGTAGAGATTAGTTTCTCTCTGTAAGGAGTATTATATTTTATGAGGTTTATTAAAGATTAAAGATTAAAGAAAATACAGGATAAGAAACACGTGCCTAGGCCAGAGAGGCCTAGACAAGATAAACTCACATCATGGAAGAGCCGCTTCTGTTCCAAAATGGAAGTCCAAAAGAGTGCAAGCTATTCACAACCAGGTTTAAATACCTTCTCTATCTCGGCCCACGTGAGAATTCAGTGAGATTACAAAGCATTTTGGGGAAGTAGAACAAGGGCTTGTGGGGATTGAAGTCCTGGATTCGTGTCTATTTTTTACATTTCCTCATGTGATCATTTGAAAAAAAAATTGTTTTTCCCAAAGGATCATGAAAACATAATCAATTTAAAGATTACAATAATTTGAGGATATGAGAAAAAGAAAAAAAAGAAGACGAAAACCAATAATTGCTAAACACATGGACAAAAAGCCAGTTGGGGGCAGTCCCCTTTGGCATGAAAGTATACATACAAATAAATGTTCAATCAACCACACCCAAAGTTCATTTTGATCTTGTGCAGCTTGTGGTCTGGAGGCTTCATTGTGCTTTCTCCAATAGTTCAGTTCTGGATTCAGAGAGGTATCATCTTTCTTAACCTAAAATTCTTTGAAAAAGGAATTTAAACTTTACAATTTAAATAATGAGTTTTTTTACATTTTTCTGTGTGATCATTTGAAAAAAAATAATTTTTTCCAAAGGATCATGAAAACATAATAAATTTAAAGATTACAATAATTTGAGGATAAGAGAAAAAGAAAAAAAAAGAATAAAACCAATAATTGCTGAATGCATTGACAAAAAGCCAGTTAGGGGGTAGTCCCCTTTGGCATGAAAGTATACATACAAATAAATTTCAATCAACCACACCCAAAGTTCATTTTGATCTTGTGCAGCTTGTGGTCTGGAGGATTCATTGTTCTTTCTCCAACAGTTCAGTTCTGTATTCATAGAGGTATCATCTTTCTTAACCTAAAATTCTTCTCAAAAGGAATTTAAACTTTGCAATCTAAAATGATAATATTTTTTACAGTAGTGAAGCAAACCATAGGGTCTCAAATTCACTTACTACTGTAAATCTTATTCCATTCTGCATATATGATGATCCATCTGTGAATAAGTTCAGGTTAGGGTTGTCAAGAGGTGTGTCTGACATATTTTCTCAAGGCCTTTCTATTAATTGCACTATAGTTTCACAATTGTGCAATGGTTCGCTCTGTGTTAGTAAATCAGGTAATAATGTAGCTGGATTTAAGGTGTTGCATCTCTTTAATGTTATATGCTCATTCCCCACATGCACTATGCCATATTTAGCCAGGCATTGATCTGAAAATGCCTCTGTTCTGAACTTTTGGAGAAGTGCCTCGACTTCATGTAAACAATAAACTGTCAGTGGGCAGCCTAACACTAAATCTGTAGATTTGGTAACAAGCAATGCAGTTGCTGTCAACCCTCTTAAGCATGGAGCTATTCCTGTGGCTATGGGGATCTAGTTGACGAGAATAATATGCAATAGGACATTGATTTGGCCCTAAGCTTTGAGTTAAAACTCCTGAAGCTAATCTCTTTCACTTGTGGACATAGAACAAGAATGGTTTTGAATAATTAGAGATACCAAGAGCAGAAGCTGATAATATTGCCTCTTTTAACTTTGCAATTTCTTGCAAATGCTCTGGTTTTTCCTTCAGTGTATCTTTCTCAGTGTCTTTTGTTAAAGCAGTCAGTGGTTTTGTAAATTCACCATAATTAGGTAACCATTGTCTCAAAAACCTATGGTTCCTGAGAGTTCTGAGTTGCCACTTGGTCTTAGGGGCACTCAGCTTTTGTATATCTGCTACTCTCTTTTGGGAAATGCTTCTAGGTCCCTCAGACAACACAAACCCTAAATATTCTAAGTGAGGAAAACACCATAGAAGTTTAGTTTTTGATATTTTGTGTCCCCTCTTGCAGAGCTCACACAGAAGATGTTTATTATCATGAAGGCACACTTTTGCAGATGGTGATGCTAGAAGTAAATCATCTACAAAGTGAATAAGTTTACTGTCCTTAAACTGAATATTTTTCAAATCTTTGTTTAAAATTTGAGAAAACAATGAAAGACTTTCACAGAATCCCTATGGCAAATGGGACCATGTATATTGATTTCCCTGCCACATGAATGCAAATATTTTTCATGAGTCTTCCTGTATAGATATTGAGAAAAAAAGCAGAACATAAATCAACCACAGTAAAATATTTTGCATGACTTGGGATAGATGAAATGATGGTATCAGGACTTGCTTGGTACAACTGGGTAAGATTTTACCACATGATTATTAACAGCTCTTAAATCTTGAACAAATCAATAGACTATTTGTCCTTTAGCATCTAGCTTGAGTTTTTAAGTGGTAAAATTGGGATGTTATATTCAGAGATGCATGGTATTAATATGCCTTCTTGCAACAATGAATTTATTATTGAGGTAATCCAATCAATGGTCTCTTTGCTAAGTGGGTATTGTGGAATGGATGGTGGTGGACCTCCTTTAGTCAGCACATTAACAGGGGTTGCTTATTTGAATAAACCTACAACTGTAGAATCTGTAGCCCATAAACCTTTTGGAATATAAACTGGTATGTGATAGATGTTATTCCCTCCCCCTCTGATTCTACTGTATCTAGGAATAATACAGGGAAAAGGTTTAGGAATTCTTCTGGGAGATTTAAATAAATATCTCCAGTTAGGGTACATACTATTGTTGATCTCAATTTATGAAGAAGATCCTTATCTACTAGATTAATTGGGGAATTTGGCATTAAAAGAAAAGTGTGTTCTACACTTAGAGATCTAAGTGAAACTATTCTTGGTTCTAGCTTTTTGACTTTTTGAGGTTTTCCTGTCACAGCCACAACTTCTATTGAACTCACTGCTTTTCACTCCTCAGGGGATTTCTGCAACACAGATTTGGCAGCTCCTATGTCTAAGAGACAATCATAAACTTCTGTTCCTATTTTTAGGTTTACATGGGATTCTGTGATATTTTCTGGAGATTGGACAGGTATTACAGGAGCCAACATACTAAGATCAGGAAAACTCAGCACTTGTTCCTGTTCCTCATTCTCTAATTCTTCATTGACTTTTCCTGCACTAATTTGCCACATTTTAAAAATCTCTTTGTCATTTTCTTTAGTTTTTACTACATTGCCCAGACTTCCTAGTCCATTTTCTCCATATTCTATATTTTTAACTGGATAGGCCTTGGCACATTTTTGTAATGAAATTTCACCTTTTTGCATATCAAGTTTTTGGGAATTCCCACCAGCTACTTGGAAATATTTTGTACAAGCATCTTCTTTGATATATTCTTGCATGGCATTCAGGTCTCTGACTTGTTGTGAATTATGGTAGCATCCAGTATCAAAATAATTTGGGTTGTTTGGTCTCCCATACTGGAATGCATTAATAAATCCATTATTAAAACCATAATTTCTATATCCATTTTGCCTGAATCCTTTAAAGTGATTAAATCTAATGCCTCAGTTTCCCCTAAAGCTTTGTCCAATGAATTGTCACCTAAATCTGCATTCTTTCATGAGCTGACCAGGTCAGTTACAAAGAAAACATCTTGGGGTTTGTCTGTATGGTCTGGGGTAATTATTTCTGAGTTGTCTATAAATTCTTAGTGCAGCTACTATTTTTTCCTACACTTCATTGGATTTCAGTTTTTGTTTAAGTTCTCTAATTTCTTTAGTTATCAATTAGATCATTTTCTCTTCTGGTTGCTTATCTTTCTCATCTTAGAAAATATAGTTAGCAATTTCCTAAATTTCATCAAGACCCATTTCAAACCAATTTGGTCAGTTACTCTGAAAATAATTTCAGACCATAGGACATGCATTTTAAAAAAAACTGCCTGTGAATGTGATTTATATTCTAATATGTTAAAGTATCCAACCCAATCCATTTTTCAGCATAGTCAATAATTCTATTGAGGAAAGTGAAGGGAGTCTCTCCCACTTCCTGCTTTAAGCACTCAAATTTAGACCAGGTTCCCAAGCATCTGGAATTTTGCCTCATAGTTTCAATTATTGCCTCCCTGTCTGTAGTTAAGTCTCTGTACCCAGCAAAAGAGTTATATTCCCAACCAGGAATTCCAAGTTGGCCAATCAGCAAATTAGGGGGTTATTATTAGTGTCCTATATAATCTCCTGTTTCTACCTTTTTGTTAATCCTTCTTATTTGGACGTTGACATGGATGTCAATGTCCAAATAAGAAGGATTGTACAGCTTAACTAAGCGCTTAAACTACTTTACAACTGCCATTGTTTCTTCTTCATATGATGGAATATTTTTCTTAAAAGTGTCTATATCATCCTGTGTAAACTTTTTGTGGCGCATGAGATTCACTATCTCATGCTCTGGAAATACTCTGGGTACCTCCCTTAGAGGAAACATATGAGCTGATTTGCTTTCTAATGCTTCAGTTTCCATTTCTAATTTAGTTGCACCCTCTAATTTAGTTGCATCATTTTCTGTAGTTTCTGCCATTGTCCCTTTAGCCTTGAGTAATTTCTCATATTGAGTTTGCATTCTATCTAGTTTAGTCTCTAGATAGTTCACTTTTAACATTAGATCACTCTTTGCAGTAGCTTGCTTGATGCTTGATTTTAAATGTTTAGACACAACTACTAAAGATTTGATCATCATGTAAAAGCACATGATAAACAGTAGCACAGGGACATAAGAGATTAGTTGTAGGAGTGTCAATGAGAGTACTGGCATTAGAAAGTCATAGGCATATAAATTTTATATATATTCTGATACAATAGTGAAAATGATAGAAGTCATATCTAACAGAGAAAATCCCATGGTGGTTTTATGTAGCTAATTCACCAGGTTTTCGGAGAGTACAGATTCTTTGTATCAAATTGCCTGGGAGATGGATTTTGTAGCCACCTAGAGTTCAGTTCACTGTTACTACAGTTCACTGTGAGACAGCTCTAGCTGCTTCCACGGACCCCCTGCTGAGTTAATGGTTCCAATTACCCAAATTGACAACTGGTCCCTTTAAATCACAGTTAGGTTCTTTGTCCTATTTAGCTCGCCAAACTGCAAAATTAAAAAAAAATTATAATGGCGAGCTACACAAAATAGATAGAAAAACTGTTCCAATGTAGGTTCAAAACTTTTCAAAACTAAAAGTATCTTCAATGCTGAAGTGAAGCTCAAATGTGAATTTCCCTTCAGGGCCAGGTGCAAGGATGCTGAAGAGACTCTTATTATAAAAATAAAATATTTATTGAAATATATAAGGATAAATAAGGATTTCTAATTCTAAGGGATTCTAAATCCACCCAAATAAACTCCCTGGTTCCACAAGAAACCACTTCTCCTGTGTTTCACAGGCTACACTACTCCTCCCTGATCTGACTAACCCAAATTTATACTATCTGAATAAAAACTACCACTATTATCCTTATACTTCTTAACTTTGCCTTCAAATTATAAAATAGCAAAGGCTAGCTGGTTGAGTCTCAACAAGAATCCACTTAGAACTCCAAGTCTTAAAAGACTCAGAGTCCAAACCAAAGACCAAGTTTCTCTTTGGTCTTCTCAGAGTTAAACAATTTATAAAAAGCAATACAGATAATCAATAGTGTTTCCCAAGTTAGGAAAGGAAAACACTGAGCTCCTTCACATCTTTCCCTCAGACAGAGAGAGAGGCAAGGATGTTACCTCCTCCAGCCCTGAGACAGAGTCTCTGGGTGTGTGTCTCAGACACACTGCCAGAGACCAACTACCAACTGCCAGAGAGGGTAACTGATATAGAAAAATGTTTATAACCTTCACATCTGAAATTAACACACTCTCTCAACTCTGCTTCAAACTCCAATTCTTTTCTCAAGCCAGTCACTTTACTTCTTATCTCTCAACTAATAAAATAACACTTATTTTCTAATATCATCCTTACAGTGGGTAGGAAGAAGGGAATAAAATAGAAGTGTACTTATCTAAGGGATGATAGGACAGGGATTGAAGGCTCCTTTCTCATTTTAATAATATGTCAAATGATTATGTGAATGATGCATTCCCCCCCAAAAAAGTTGTTTTTTTTCCCCTCTCAGGTGGAAAAGTCATTTTGACTGTGTTCTATAGCAGTGATAACATTTGTTGCCAAGTATTCTTACTTGTAATCAGGTTTCTTTCCTAGAATGCTAGAACTGGCATATAATAGAAATCTTAACAAAGAATCTGAAAATTCACATATTCACCCAGAAAAGTCAGATTAGTTGTTGTTTGTAAGAACCAAGTTCTTAGCATTGCTGAACAATTAGAAACAAAACCTTAGGAAGACAACCAAGTTTTGTAATAAAATGTCATGAGTCATTCAGTAAAATAAATTAACTTTTTTTCCTTGTGACTTGCTGAATGTATTATTTGTCAGATTCAAGAGTATTACACTGACAATTACTTTCTAGAATTTATTCTAAGAACAAGATGATGTGAACAAAGCCAACTCAGTAGGGGAAAAGGAAAGAAAACCTGAGAAACTACAGATGAGTGAGCCAATTTCGAACAAACAAGACCTGACTTGAACTTTCCTCAGCATTCCAACTTAACTGAACCCTCTGGTTCAGGTCAGATGTGACTAGTGGTGAGAGCAGTCCTTGTTCTTTTGACATTTCTAAAGATTTCAAAACTAAAAATACTAATCATTTCTTGAAAGAGCCTAATATCCCAGAATTTCTGAGAAGTTTAGATAAATTTAGATAAGAATCTACAGTTTAAAATCCTACTAAGTCTGATTCAGTTTTACCCTGAATTTTTATAGGTCATTTTTTAGGGTCCTTGTGGCCCTACACTATAAATGATATCTCATCATAACAAGATCTTGAATGCTTCCAATACTACAAAATCTATTTCCTTGAATAGGTTCAAGACCAAGAAATATGAGTCCTAAGTAATAGGAAAGCTGTTGAATATTGCCATTGTGATTTAGATTCCCCTAAAAAGATCTTTCTCATAGAATTCAAAAAACAAAATGAGGAAAGTAAGATAAGGTAGTAAATAATGAATGAATAATCTCTTTATGTCATTTTACTCTTTTAAAAAAAATAAAACCCTTACCTTCCGTCTTGTAGTCAATACTGTGTATTGGTTCTAAGGCAGAGTGGTAAGGACTAGGCAATGGGGGTTAAGTGACTTACCCAGGGCCACACAGCTGGGAAGTTTCTGAAGTCAAATTTGAACCGAGGACCTCCCATCTCTAGGCCTGACTCTCAATCCACTGAACTACCCAGCTGCCCCTATGTCATTTTGCTTTTAGAGAGATTTGCTCCCCATACCTACTGGGCATGGTATTCTTGTTGCTGGGATGTCTTGGGCTAATATTAGCCCAGGAAGGTTTGAAGGCATTTTCCCCCTTTTCTTTCGGTTGTATTAAATATTCCTGTTGTGACTATGGCAGGAATCCCTATGACAATTTTTCTCCTTATGTGTTTTGCAGAGAAGCATTACTCTCTTGGCATATCTTCCATTCATCTTGGCACTAGCATATTGAAGGAAAGTAGCCAATTGTTAGAAGACTGGAGAAAATTCAGGAACATTTCTTCTCTATTCTGTTTCAGAACAACTGAGGGTGTCCAGGTGACAGTTTGCTTAAGAACTGATGATTAGTTCTATATGGAAGACAAGCAAAGATCAATCAGCAATAGGGTCAAAAAGTCTCTGGATCTTAAAGTTTCTGAAAAGAAACCAGTGAAGTAAGTCAGGGATCATGACTGACAGTTAACATATATTGGGAATTGATTCTCTTATTTTAACATTTTTTGGTAGCGGTTCCACTTAACTTTTTTTTTTCCTGTGAATAGTGTGGGCAGCTTTGACAGTGTCCACATTGACTCATTCATCTGCAGCCATCTTTCTCCATCCATTATCAGAGTCTAAATTGCAGTGTCTAGAATTAGATATATGTGAGTATTATCAAAAGTCTCCTCAATCTGGGGACATTGTCAAGATCTGATAATACTGAATGGAACAAACCAAAGGAACCAGCAACATATACACTAAAATGTATTCATCCATTCTACTAGCAAGGCAATGAGGGGTACTATCTATAGCCAAAATTTAAAGGAAACACAATATTGCTTGTCCTAGTATAATTTTACTTAGATAGGAGTTTCTTTTCCTCCAAGGTAGGATTTCCAGAGAAAATAGAACAGTTCATTGTACATTGGGGAAAGGACCATATTTGGAGTTAGGTTTGGAATTGTGGCTCTTCTACTTCTTCTCTGTGTAAGATTGACCAAGGGTTTCAACTTCTCTTGAGTACTGATTTCCCTATTTATAAATTATAAGTGTAGAAGTCCCTTCCAGGTTTCTTTCCAGGGAGGATTCTTTCCAGGTCTAAATCTATGATCTTCAGAGCATGATTACAGTTATTTTGTGGACAAATTCCGCTGTATGTTCAATAATGTGCTACAAAATATCCAAGAATCTATTAATATGAATAGGCTAGTTAGGAACTCTATACTTTTAGAAATTTTATTCTTTACCCTATCATATCTATAAAAAGAATGTGGTATATTTAGAAAATAGAGTGCTAGGGCTGGAATGAGAAAGATGTGGGTTTTAATTTCACCTCTAACAAATGATCAGATTGTAACCTTGGATAGATCACTTAACCACTAAGTGAATACCTAAGACATCTTCTAGTTGTCATTTGTACTCAAAGATAAAAATGACATCATAATGTCCGGGCCAATATATAGTGTGTCTATGGTTAATCAGACCAATTCATGCTTATAAGACCATCACAGGATGGGCACAATTAGATCATAAGAATATTTTAAATACTAGACATCTAAATTATACATGAAATTATACATTATTTGACATTCAGAGAAGTGATAATGATCTTTATAATGATGCTACAAAAGATACTGAGAAGTAGTGGTTGGTCAGCTAGGGAGAGAAACAGGATGAAGGAGAGTCATGGAAACCCAGAAGTAGATTGTTCACTAGTGTTAAATTTTACAAGGTTATTGAAAAGGAAAAGGACTGAGGAAAAAAAGCCCGTTTGGTTTTGTAAAATTTTGGAAGTGAAAGTTTGAATGTAGGTATATTTTATCCATATGCATAATTCCTATGTTAGCATCTGTATTACAATGAAATCTTTCTTACACAAAAGAGGCACCAGTATTTTTAACATAGGCATTCTTTAAATCAAACTTCCTTAAATCAGTATCTTAAGGACCCTTCTGATCCATTATGATGAAAATTTATGAGAGAAAATTCATATGCTCTATATACACAATGGCTGTTTATAGAATATGGTTTATGTGGCTGGTATCATCAATCTTTTATTTTACATGCTTTAACAGTCACCATACAATGACTCATGGAAATTTAGAGTTAGATAGTCTCTCAAAGGCTAAAAATTTAGTCCGATATATTCCAGTTCCTAACATCCTAGCAACTGGTCATCTAGGCTGATATAGAAAGCAAGTGCTCCTAAGCTCCCTTTTTTTAAGACAGACAACAAGAGGAATGTTTAACTAGTACCTTTCAGATAGATGGAACTATACTGATTCTGACCAAGCTATGTCAGAGTTCAAAGGATCCTTGGAGGTCATTTAGTTCTGTATCTGAACAGCTATTCCATCCATCCATCTTTGATAATTCTTTTCAGTATTGCAATTGCATAATTGGATGTAGCAAGAAGTTGAGAACTCAGAGAACAATTTATTTTTTAAAAGTATCAAAAAGCCAAACAACTTTGAAATACTTATGAACTTGAACCAATGCAATGACCAGCCACAATTCTACTATGCCACATTGCCTCTGATAAATAATTATAATTTATCACATTCGTATCACACTTTAAAATTTGCATGGGATTTTTCTCATAGCAATCCTGTGAAGTAGACCTTTTAAATGTTACAGGTATCATCATCTCCACTTTGCAACTGAGGAAACAGACTTAGAAAAGTTAAGTGACCACACTAGGCCCCACAATTAGAAAGTAATAGAAATAGGATTTCAACCCATTTCTCTCTTCTCATTTCTGGGTCAGTATACTTTCCACTCCTTGGTTTTCCTAGCTTTCTGCCCAAGTCTTCTCGAACTCCTTGGTGGAACATTCAGCTATGTTATACTTGCTGACCATGGGCATTCCCCCAAGGCTTTTCTCCTCCCTCTATCCACTTTCACTTGGCAATCTCATCAGTTAACATTGACTTAATTAATATCTCTATTCAGGAAATTTGCAGATCTAGTTGGCTTGTTAGGTTGGGTTCTCCCCAGTCTAATATCTCCAACTACCACTGGATATTTTAAAGTAGATGTGCTATACTTAATTTAAACTCGATGTATCCAAAATTAAATCATTACCTTCCTCCAAAAAGGAGATGTGGATATGATTAGGGATGTAGAATCTAATGATCACTCTATTGCAAATATTAATAATATGGAAATAGGTTTTTGTGGCAAGCTGTCAAACCTACACTGCCTGACATGGTCACAGTTGGAAACTGAGGACAGCAAGGTAGTCCCCAGAAAAGATGAGAAACCCACTGAACCCTCTCTATGTGACTTCTCCCACTAACTTCCATATTAATTAAATTGTTATAGTTATTGTTCTCTCCCCAGTTACAAGAGAAATAATATGAGATCAAATACTTACAGGGTTAACACATACATGCCCCACTTTAATCCCCCCAGAATGCCACCCTAAAGATCCACTCCAAAGATCTTATTCACATAATCAAAACCTAAAGAATTCCATGCACCCACTACCCTCCCCCCTTCTCTACTTTAGCATAGTTATATTCAGATTTTCCACACCCATTGCAAGCTAAGCATGACAGGTACATCAATCACTCCTCTAAAACGCAAGCTGCTGACATACTTTACTATTTCTGTTTGTGTACAATAACTAGGCAACATAGCTAGGTGCTTTAATGAAACACAAAAAAATATATAACATGAAAATTGAGGGAATTCCTAATTCTGGTTTATCTTAAATTTACCCCTAAACCCTGCACCCAGAAACAAATGTTTATGTTACCTCTTTCCCTAGTAATTCTGATTGATTATCAAAGCTGGTTCTCTTAGATGGTCATCCCACAGGTCAGGGGGAACTGACCCCTGATTACGCTGCCTGCATCATTCACCTCCATCACTCTCCCTTTGTTGTAATAAAGTGGTATGCAAGATGATCATAAAATACTAATTGAACAATCTATTAGAAATTGATGTGACACATCCAATTACCTGCTAGAAATCATGTATGTTGAAAAATGATTGTGTGTCAAGAAGCATGTAACCACTGAAGCTATATAATAAACATGAACTCTGAACCTGGGAAATAGCTTTGTGGCACCTGAGTATCAGGTCCTGAGCACTGAGTTGTCTCCCATCTCCTCATTATTTGTCTAAGCCATCACACCTAGACAGAAAACAACCCTCGGCTTTGAGAGACTACTGGCAGGCTTTCAAAAGGTTTTGATCAATGATACATGTAAAACCCAGTAGAATTACTCTTTGGCTATGGATGCAGGGATGGAGGAGGGGAGGGAAAGAACATGAATCATGTAACCATCAAAAAATATTCTAAATTAATTAATTAAAAAATTTAAATCCTTCCTTGTTACCTAATTTCCCTACAGTCCATCCTCCTAGTTACAATAGATATAATGTAGATATGATCTTTCACTCCTCACTCATATTCCAATATTCAATTCATTATATACTTTCATAAGATCTTTCCTATATGCCTTCTTTTCTTTCTTGATACTGTAACCACATCAATACAGACTTTCATCATCTCATGTCCAGACTAATTTAATAGCCTGTTGATTGGTCTCTCTCTCTCAAATTTCTCCTCACTCCAGTCCATCCTCCACTCAATCATCAAAATGATATTCCTAAAATGCAGAGCTGACAAAATCACATTGTATTCTTTAAAAATATGTATTTTCTTTTTAATCAGCAAAATCTACCTTCTTATCCTCTCAACCAACTCCACTCCATTGAGGAAACACAAAAATATCATATTATAAACATACATAATTACTCAAAATGAATTTCCACATTGGCCATATCACCTTTCTACCAGGGGGATGGTAGTAGGTTTCATAATTAGTCCTCTGGAACAATGGGAATACTGGTGGGTCATTACATTGGTAAGAGTGGGAAAATAATAGTCTATGTATTAGGTTGTTCTTTTGTTAAGTTGTTTATGGCAATATGGGATTGCTGGGCAAGCACACTGAGCAATAAGGTAATGAGAAATCATGCTTCTTTCTTCCTCCTCTCCCCCGCCCCCCACAAACTTCTGTCATCCTCTTCAGTTGGAGAGTCAAGCTGGGATTCAGAATGAGTAAGTTGACTAGAATTTTAACAGATAACACACTCTCTAAATTGTTATAAATAGGGATTTATTTTAAGGAAGGGGGGGTAAGGGAATTTGGATAGGAGAGAGGGGTTGCAGGATTTTCCCTGATCTATTGTAAATCTTAAAATGAGTAAGTAAAATTATATAGTCTTTTAAACGGGATATTATCAACAGCTTTCAAAGTCTTCAGAGCCAAACTCCAAATATTTCAGAAAGAAATTAATAACCAAAAGACAGAGAAATCTCCTTAGCTTTTCCTCCTCAAGTCTCAGGAAAAAGAGCCAGTAAGAAGCAGTTTGTGTCTCCCCTGTTTAACTGCCTTCCCCAGGTCACATTCTCCTCTGGTAGTTTTCCTTGATGGACATATCTTCAAGCTTCTATTCATTGCATCTGCTTTTCCAGGTTTTCTATAGCATTGATCTTACATCTATTATATTTATATACCATATCATGTTTATTCATCCCCCATTTTATGGATACCCCCACAGATTCCCAGTTGTTGTCACCTCAACTAAAGCTATAGGTATTTTTTATATCCTTGGAGTTTGTTTTGCTTAGTATTTATTCCAGCCTATCCTCAGTATCAGATAACCTCTCAGTCAGTCACCTCTCAGGTGGTCTGGTCCAGACAAATGATTCACTGTGGCTCTTTTCTAGATTCCTCCATTAGGATTAAAAAAAAAAACAAACCCTTATCTTCCATCTTAGAATCAGTACTGTTTCCTTAGAATCAGTACTGTACTGGTTCCAAGGCAGAAGAGCGGTAAGAGCTAGGCAATGGGGATTAAGCAACTTGCCCAGGGTCACCCATCTAGGAAGTGTCTAAGGCCAAATTTGAACCCAGGACCTCCTGTCTCTAGGCCTGGCTCTCAGTCCACTGAACCACTGAGCTTCCCCCAGGAGTTTTTAGAGTATATTTTCTAGATGTGTTTGGAGGTCTTTTGGGGGGAAGCTCACTGAACTGCTTCCTGATACTCCACTCTTATTTCAATTTCCGACCTTCTCCTAATCAATAAAATTCAGTGACTCCTTATTATATTCAGGATCAAATATAAAATCTTCTATTTGGCTTTTAAAGTTTCACGACCTGGACTCTTCTCTTTTTTCGTCTTATACTTTACACCTTTTCTGCCTATTCTGTAATCCAGTGGTTTCCTTTATTTTTCTTGCCTGTGACAGACACTCCATCCCACAACTCCAACAATTTTCACTAGCTGTCCTTCATGCCTGGAATTCTCTGCCTCCTCATCTGTATTTCCTAGCTTCTCTGGCCTCTTTCAAGTCCATCTCAAAATCGCACATTTTCTAAGAAGCCTTTTCAAGTACTCCTAAATTTCAATATCTTCTATCTGAGATTATTTCCAATGTATCCTCTCTATATATATTTTCATAGGTTGTCTTCTCCCACCAGACTGTGAGCTTCTTGACAGCAGAAACATTTGTTTTATCTTTGTATTGCTAACTCTGAATACAGTGGCTGACACATAGTAGGCACTTAATAAATGCTAGGTTGAATGACTATTCTACTTTACCATGTTACCCTCTGCTTTCTCCTAAACACAATGGAATACATTGTAGGTAGGCTCGAAGTTAATGATGCATCCCATGTTAGTGACTCTAATTTTTTTTCTTTAATTTGGAAAAATAAAGATTAACTCATGCTCTTCTACTTGGAACTAGAAATAAACTTCATTACTTGGTAATATTTAGCTATTGAATCAAATAATACACTGGCTTTTGAATGAAGAAAGAACACTTATGGAAACCACATAAAATTTAAAACTATAGCAAGAATAAAATAAACTACAGAACAATATTAGTTCATAAAAAAAATTGAACACCGATATAAACTCATTATACTGTAACTTCCTACAAAGTACAAAACAAGGTCAATATTTGATGATCCAAAACTGAAAACAAAGTGAAGCATGGAAGAACCAACAATCTTAGAGAGACAAAAGAGATCAGTATACTATTTGTGAAAGTACTTGGGAAACAAAGGGATGAATATAGGTGATAATTGGGGGGAAATCCATATTAGCATTTCCTATTGAAGATGGATTTAAAATTTTTTATTCAATTATTTCAAATATTTTTTTCTTGCTCTATGATCTCCATTTTCCCTATCCCCTGCCTTCCTTCAGGATCAGCTTTTCTGTGGTTACAGTGAATGTAACAGAAAATCCTCTTCATTTTATGGAACTGCAAAAATATCAAATCTGTCTGAGCATTGGGCCAATGAACAAGTAAAGAAATTTGAAAAGAGCACTTTGGCAAAGATTAGAGAAAATGGAAATTCTATCACAAATCATAGAAGTGATCATATGTGTTAGGTAATTCTGAACAAAAATCTGTTTCCTCAATCAGATGCTGTTATTCAGTAACATAATCTGTACTTACTAAGATAACAGAGAAAGAAGGAGAAAAATACCTAGTGGGATAAAAAGCCATCTTATTCAGTGTTATATTAGAATGCACAGATTTTGTGACAGTGGTTTTTCTTAAAGTGAAAAGTCCTATTCACTACTTCCAGAGAGCATAGCACAATGGGAACTCAACATTGCTTCCTTTTTGTGTTACAGCAAATAACCACAACTAAGTTAACCCAGAAACAAAACAAGTTCTAAGGAATTCTTTGAAGGAGGTTTCTTTCTAGTTTTCAGGGGAGGAAAAGACAGCTATCAAACACTTTCTTCTCCATGCTGTTTCATTTTGATAAAAATCACAGAATATTAGGATTGAGAAAGACCTCAGGAATGATCTAGTTCTATCCCCATAGAGTTTCACTTTATGCAGTTATATGAGGAAACAGTCATAAAGAGCTAAAGTGACTTATCCAAGGTCACAATATCAGTAAGTGGCAGAGCTAGAAATAAAATTCATGTCCTCTGACCCCAACCTAGTACTATTTCCACAGCACAAAATCAGAACATGAATCTTGAATTTCTTAGTCCATACTTAGAGATAAAATATCTCTGAGATAGTTTAGTTGCTCCAAATCTCTTGCAGAACAATGTCATGAGTCATAAAAGTGTATCTGCAGGAAACAAAGGTTTTATATTAACAAAGGAAGGAGAGAGATTTTTAGAAACTGACAAATAATTTTTAATAAAAGGAGAAGATCAAAATGTCACCTAGGTATTTTCTCTATGAATGTAACATACAACCAAATACCCTTAGGATCACAAGATCATTATCTTGGAAGAGTCCACAAAGGTCATCCAACCCCACAAGGATCATCTAACCCCAGCCAAAACATTTCTCTCCTCTAGACTTTCTTTCCAATAAAATAGTAAGGCAAATCCTCTCATAATAAACATTTCAAAGAGAGCATCATGGAGTCCTAAGAAAGTATAGAAACTACTTTCCACAGTACATCACTGAATAGTTTCCTACAGACAAGTACTGGGGCATGTATGTGTGTGTGTGTGTTTGTCTGTGTGTCTGTATTTTTGTAATATAAATGTAAATATTTTTAATACTTAAACTTTCTGAACTTTAACCCTTCAATATCTACTAAGTTAAAGACATTTGTGATTTTGATTGGTGGAAAGCATTCCCACAGTAAGAGTTATTCATGTTAATATCACATAGATCATAAAGAAAAAAACTAGAATGGACCCCACAGTTTATTTAGACTTGTACTCTCATTTTACAAATGATAAAACAGATTCAGGAAGTATAAAATGATATTTCCAAGACTAAAAACTAGAGTTTTATAGTATTATAAAGTTTGCAAAGCATATAAAATACATTTCTCATTAAATCTTCATTTTTCACCTGGCTATATTATTTAAGCTATTTTGGGACTTTTCTGACTGATTTATTCACTCTGGACCAGAAATTCATTATAAGGATAACCTAATCATTGAGTAAGAACTCTTTACCCTTGGTGGTTATTCAGTCATTCAGTCATGTCCAACTCTTCATGACCCTGTAGACCATACTATCCATTGGGTTTCCTTGGAGTGGTTTGTCATTTCCTTCTCCAGTAGATTAAGGCAAACTGAAGTGAAGTGATTTGACCAGAGTCACCCAACTAGTGTCTGTCTGAGGCTAGCTTTGGGCTTGGATCATCCTGAGTCTATTCACTGAGCCATCTAGCTCCCTCTTAGTCTTGGTATTCTACCTCATCACTCTGATTAAAGTTCTTGTCCTCTGCTCTTCCCTTTACATCTACCTTTGAAAAGTAGACCATGAAACCTCCATTCAAGGAGAAATAAAAGCTCAAACATGTATTCATTTCTCACCTAGTTTTACTTCCTCATGACTTCTCTGACTAACTTCTCCAATGCTGTTCCAACCATCCCACCCTCCCCGGCATGTCTTCCATTCTCCCCATCCTTTTCATCTTTATTTTGGGTTTTCACTTCCTCCATTGATTGTAATCTTCTGGGGGGCAAAGAATGTCTTTTTTTTTTGGTATTTATATTTCCAGTGTAAAATAGTTCTTAGTACATAGTAGGTGCTTATGACTATCAGGTCTTACAATAATCTTGTCTTTTAGGCACTGTTATTATATACATTGGACATATTATCATATATTGTATTAATTATAATATAATATAATTATGTATTATATTCACTGGATAGATTAAAAGATTGAAGACGAAAGAGGATATATGACTTACCCCAGGTCACACAACTTGTAAATATTTGAGATAGGAATTGATTCCAATTCTTTATATTGGAGAACATTCTTCACTACGGCTCTCTGCATATTCCTCATCCTGCAGAAATCAAAAATCATGCTTGTATCTAGAACTTTAGAATTTTGTTGATGTTTTTGTTGTAAAGCACAGGAAAACTGTGTCAGCCATTGTGAAAGTGTTAGTTCTCATTTTGATGAAATGAAAATATATGGTTTTATCTACAAATATCCAAAATTTTTACTGAATTATTTATTTAAAACCTCAATAACTAACCAAAACAATTATGCTAGTGTTTCACATTTAATAAATAGTTAAATTATTTCTATTTCTACATATATATGCATACTGTATTAGAGAGGTGGTTTAGTTTTTAGAATTGAGATGAAAAGAGTGGAGACTTCCCTTCTCAAAGCAGGGTTCAGGGGACACAGCTGATGTTTAAGGTTGCCTCATAGAGAGGAGAGGGAGTTTGAAGATTTTCCCCCTTCTGCCTTCCCTCCTTAGCTAAAGTTGCTCCACTACTCGAGACCAAAGGGTCTCCCCTTGATCTGTTCACTCACACTTAGCTTGGGGAAAAGATAACTATTTTAATGTCACTTCAATCAGGGTAATACAAAGGAATAACTAGCAGGGAAAGAAGGGAAAGGAAGGTGGGAAAAGGGGGTCCCTGTCTCTATCTAAAACCCTTTTCCCTCCCTCCTCAAGTTTTAGGGGAACTTAGACCTTTGCAGCCTGAGCTCCCTAAGAGAAAGTCAGGTTGACTCACCCTGGGTTTGGCCCCTTGGTCCCAGTTCAGACTCAGGGCAACAGGAGCTAAGGTAAAGTCAGACAGAGATTTAAAATGTCTTTCTCAGGTTTCCTCTTCAATAGTCTTTTTAATTGGGAAATGTTGGAGGGAAAGATTTCTAGTCACAATCAGGAAAAAGTAAGTAACCCTCAGGAGAAAGTTTTATTCTACCTCTCACTTTGGCTTCTCTAGACTGAGCAGCTAACTCCTCTCTCAGAGTCTTCTCCTCCTCAAGAGTCCAAACTCCTGGGGCCCCTTCCCCACCCCCACCCCCCACCCCACCCCCACCGAGGTGATCAGTTCCACACACTCTTCAGCCTGGCACTTTTCTTATGTGCCAGCCTCTGTCACAATACAAATGTGTGTGTGTGTGTGGGGGGGTGTGTGTGTATGCAGGAGGGCAACTAAGTAATGCAGTGGACAAAGTGCCAGACCTAGCACTGTCAGTTTTATCTTCTCTAAAATAAGCTTGAGAAGGAAATGGCAAACCACTCCTATGTCTTTGGCAAGAAAACCCAAAATGGGGTCACAAAGAATTGGATGTAACTGAAATAACTGAACATGGGTATATGTATTCGCATGCATATATGTGTATGTACATATATATATATATATATGTTTATCCTTCTTTGAAACTAACTTTTAAGGTACTGTTTTGCTCTAGGTGATCATTTTTGTTTTTGGTCAAAATATAAGTTCAGTAAGATCTTGTATTCCCTATTTATTTCAGTCATCTGTTTGATGTTTACGATATAGTATACTCTGGAATAATATTTGTGAAACCCCATAGTATCTGATGAGCAGTTGCACATGGAATCACACTTTTCTACTGCCAAGATCTCAATTTTACACTCGAGAGAGATCACACAGGTTCTTATTTCCAGCTTTGCATGTAAGCACTTTCTACCTGGTACAGAATATATGCATTTATACTCATTCATGGAATATGGATATTTATTATCTATTTATTATTTATCTACCATTCTTCCCTTTTTCTGTGAAGAGGTATTGAATGCATGCTTAGATGGAAATTCCAACTAAAAGCATGTAATAAGTTGAAACATGTTTAATCATTATTAGAAAGACTTATTGAGTACATTTAGATTTATAATAAATATTTGTTAACTACCTTAGTGACTATTTGAAGCAATGTAGTGGAACATAGCAATGGATTATAAGTCAAAAGATCTGCCTTTGGACTTCACTCAAGACACTTATCATCACCAAATGTGTGTGTAAAATATAGATAATAATATTTGCGTTGTCAACCTTGGTGACGTGAAACTCAAATAGAAACAGGGTCACCAAGTAATATAAGGATGCCTATGATTCACTTATTGACTTAATTTTAAAATATATTTGTGTTTTATTGTATTTTTATTGATTTTTAAAAATATTACCCAGTTATACTTTCATCTGGTTCAGGACCAGGTGGAGTGAGGATAGGTATTGACACTTCTGATCTAACTCTTTAGGGAATAAAAGGATTAACTATGATAATGTACACAAAGTACTTCATAAGCTTTGAAGTACTTTATAAATATAAACTACTTATGTTAAAAGCACTCTGCCAGGCACTTGGGAAGACTCTTTGATGGAGTAATTATTTCATCTCTGTGGATATTCCCCAGGCTTGTGTAGATTTCAACTCCTCCATCTCTTATCCTATACAAATTTTTGCATGTGTTTTTAAAAACTTTTCAGTAGGACATCCACCCAAATTCCCCCAGACTTTTACTTGTTCTCTTATTTTTATTGTAGCTTTTTCTCATCACAGTTTTTTCTAGTTATGCATTCTTTATGTCATTTTTCATCATTGTAGATCATCATTGACACTTTTGCAACTTGCTTGTGCCCATTCATGCCTTCCTATTGCCCTTTAGATTATCTCTATTTTTTTAGTTGTGGTGGTACATAATTTATAGTCATATAGTATGATCAGGAGAATATTCAGTTTCTATAAATGACTTTGTAGCAGTAAAAATTTAGGGATCAATGAAAGTAGTATGCAACTTTTCAAATACAAGATATCTTAAGCTTTTCCTACTCAATCATGGACCCAGGCTATTATTTATTTACAATACTCATTTTGAAGAAAGATAGATAGTGAGAGAGAGAGAGAGAGAGAGAGAGAGAGAGAGAGAGGTAGAGATAGAAAGATATATATATATTTATATATATATATATGTTTAGTCAATAATAGATATATGCACATTTATCTCTGTGGGTACAACTATTGTTGTCACTCTAATTAGACTGTGATTTCCTTGAAGGTAGAGATTATCTTTTGCTTGTTTTTTTACCCTCCAGGCTTAGAAAATGCCTGAAACATAGTAGGCATTATAATAAATGTTCTTTCATTAGTTACACAAATTCAACTGTTGATACCATTTTTTAAAAATGTGTGTTTTAATTCACTTTATTTTTTCAATGTGGATTGTTAGGCTAATCTTTTTTCAGACAATTCTCTGAAGAGAACTTGTATTTTCCAATGCTCAGTATAATTTAAAGCATCATTTGTTTAAAAAAAAAGATAATTTGGAAGCCCTTACAAATAGAGAAACATTCATTTGAAATCCATGGGTAATATGTTCCAAGATACTGGCAAGCACCTTGGGTGAGCAGATGTCTTTTGCCTTTATGCCTCACTTGATGTCAATACTTAGGTTTTCATTGAACAATGTTATTTAAATGGTTATATCTGATTATATCTGCCATCATGTTATATGATGTTAATGTATGACTGAGAGGTGCTCTGTCTGAAGAAAGTCTTCGAGATTATACTTCATCATACAAAGTCAAATTATTTTAAATTAAAAAAAAACAATAGATGGAGTGAAAACTGAGTTTACTTAAGAAAACTATATATACCTGGCCTCTTCTCCCCAAACCCCAAAATTTTATTAAGAATATTATATGTATCAAATAACAAATATTATACATAACAAATTATATATGTTATATGTGTTTATACATAAATTATAAGTGCACATGTGTAATACATAACAAAGTATTGCATATATTACACACATATATCTTATACACATACATATATAAATAAAACAAAATAGCCTTTAAATTTTTATGGAGGATAGAAAGTAAAGAAATTGGTCACTCACTAGTGGCTGAAATCGCATTTTTCTCTTCCTTTGTTTTCTCTTACTTTGTATAAAACCCTCTCTGTGAGCAGAAAACCAAAAAAGCTGAGGGTAAGCAGCTAGGAAAAACTGATGTTTAAAAGAGTGTACCCTCTACCTTGAATAGAGCCCACCTTATCAGATTAAAAAGAAAATTAAAGGCTGGGAAAATTATCGAATATCAAAAGAAACACCTAACCATTGAAAAATTTTATGGAGACAAAGAAGAGTAAGGAACAGGCTCAGTAGGGGACAATGAGATCAAAGTAATCCCATGCAAAACTTCAAAGCAAATGGAAAAAGAGGCATATAAATCCAATAAAGAAGACAGTTCCATGAAAAGTAGAATTGACCAAATGTGAAAGGTGATTTAAAAAGTCATGGAAGAAAATCATTCTTTAAAAATTAGAATTGGGCGGATAGAAGCTAATGACTTCATGAAACATCAGAAAACAATAAAAAATCAAAATAATAAAAAAATAGAAGAAAATATGAAATATCTCATTGAAAAATCAACTGACCCAGAAAATAGAACCAGGAGAGACAATATAGGAATTACTAAACTAGCTGAAAGTCATGACAAAAAAGATAAATATGATATTATAAGAATTTTTTCAAGGAAACTGTCCTGATATTATTGAACAGGAGGGTAAAATAGAAATTGAAGGAATCAACGGATCACCCCTACAATAAATTCTTAAATAAGAACTCCTAGGAAGATTATAGTTAAATACAATATCTACCAGGCCAAGGGTACTGCAAGCATCCAGAAAGAAACTACTCAAATATTATAGAGCCACAGTAAGGAGTACACAGGATTTGTCAGCTTCTACTTTGAAGGATAAGAAGACTTGGTATATGATATTCCAGAAGGCCAAGGAACTGGGTTTACAAAACAGAATCATCTACCCATCAAAACTGACTATATTCTTCTGGGGTGGGGGGTAAATGGGGGAATGATCATTTAATAAAATAGACAATTTCCAAGAATTCTGATTTTTAAAAAAAACAGACCTACACAGAAAATTTGATGTCCAAATTCAAGATTCAAAAGAAGCTACCTTTCTTCACATTTTTTTCATTAGTTCCCTGGATATCCTTGATCCTTTATTCTTCCAAATGAACTTGTTATGGTTTTCTCTAATTCAGTAAAATAGTTTTTGGTAGTTCAATGGGTATGGCACTAAATAGATATATAAGTTTGGGTAGGATGGTCATTTTTATTATGTTAGCTCGTCCCATCCACGAGCAATCAATGTTTTTCTAATTGTTTAGATCTAGTTTTATTTGTGTGGAGAGTGTTTTGTAGTTGTGTTCATATAGTTCCTGTGTTTGTCTTGGCAGATAGATTCCTAAGTATTTTATATTGTCTTGGGTGACTTTAAATGGAATTTCTCTTTCTAATTCTCTTTCTAATTCTTGCTGCTGAACTCGGTTGGAGATATATAGAAATGCTTATGTGGGTTTATTTTGTATCCTGCAATTTTGCTAAAGTTTTTGATTATTTCGATTAGCTTTTTGGTTGATTCTCTAGGATTCTTTAAGTAAATCATCATATCATCCACAAAGAGTGACAGCTTGGTCTCCTCATTGCCAATTTTAATACCTTCAATTTCTTTTTCTTCTCTAATTGCTACTGTTAGTGTCTCTAGTATAATATTAAATAATAAAGGTGATAATGGGCATCCTTGTTTGACTCCTGATCTTATTGGGAAGGCTTTTAGTTTTTCCCCATTGCAGATGATGTTTGCTAATGATTTTAGGTATATACTGTTTAGTATTTTTAGGAAAGGCACTTCTATTCCTATACTTTCTAGCTTTTTCAATAGGAATTGGTGGTGTATTTTGTCAAAGGCTTTTTCTGCATCTATTGAGAAAATCATGTGATTTTTGTCAGTTTGCTTGTTTATATGGTCAATTATGTGGATGGTTTTCCTAATATTGAACCATCCTTGCATTCCTGGTATGAATCCTACCTAATTGTAGTGGAAAACCCTTGTGATGACTTGCTGGAGTCTTTTTGCTAGTATCCTATTTAAGATTTTTGCATCTATATTCATTAGGGAGATTGGTCTAAAATTTTCTTTCTCTGTTTTTAACCTGCCTGGCTTTGGAATCAGTACCATGTTTGTGTCATAAAAAGAATTTGGTAGAACCCTTTCTTGCCTTATTCTGTCAAATAGTTTGTATAGTATTGGGGTTAGCCGTTCTTTGAATGTTTGATAGAATTCAATTGTGAATCCATCTGGACCTGGGGATTTTTCTTAGGGAGTTCTTTGATGGCTTGTTCAATTTCTTTTTCTGATATGGGGTTATTTAGATAATTTATTTCTTCTTCTTTTAGTCTAGGCAATTTATATTTTTGTAAGGATTCATCCATACCATTTAGATTGCCATATTTGTTGCCATATAATTGGGCATAGTAGTTTTTAATGATTGCCTTGATTTCCTCTTCATTAGAGGTGAGGTCTCCCTTTTCATCTTGGATACTGTCAATTTGGTTTTTTTCTTTCCTTTTTTTAATTAGACTGACGAGTACTTTGTCAATTTTATTTGTTTTTTTCAAAGTCCCAGCTTCTAGTATTATTTATTAAATCAATAGTTCTTTGACTTTCACTTTTATTAATTTCTCCTTTGATTTTTAGGATTTCTAATTTAGTCTTCATCTGAGGATTTTTAATTTGTTCACTTTCCAGTTTTTTAATTTGCATGCCCAATTCATTGATCTCTGCCCTTCTTAATTTGTTTATATATAAACTCAAGGATATAAATTTCCCCATGAGTACTACTTTGGCTACATCCCATAGGTTTTGAAAGGATGTCTTACCATTGTCATTTTCTTCAATGAAGTTATTAACTGTTTCTATGACTTGTTCTTTAACTAGCTGGTTTTGGAGAATCATATTGTTTAATTTCCAATTAATTTTTTATTTATCTATCCATGTACCCTTACTAATTATTATTTTTATTGCATTGTGGTCTGAGAAGGTTGCATTTATTATTTCTGCCCTTTTGCACTTGTTTGCAATGATTTTGTGCCCTAGTACATGGTCAATTTTTGTGAATGTACCATGTGCTGCTGAAAAGAAGGTATATTCCTTTTTGTCCTTATTTATTTTTCTTCATATGTCTACTAACTCTATTTTTTCTAAGATTTCATTTGCTTCTCTCACCTCTTTCTGATTTATTTTTTGATTTGATTATCTAGTTTGGATAGGGGAAGGTTCAGATCTCCACTAGTATAGTTTTTCTATCTATTTCATCCTTGAGCTCCTCTAGTTTCTCCTTTAAAAATTTGGATGCTCTGCCATTTGGTGCATACATATTGAGTACAGATATTTCCTCATTGTCTATACTGCCTTTTATCAGGATGTAATTACCTTCCCTATCTCTTTTAACTAGATTTATTTTTACTTTGGCTTTGTCCGATATCATGATTGCTACTCCTGCCTTCTTTTTATCATTTGATGCCCAATAGATTTGGCTCCATCCTCTTACTTTCACCCTATGAGTATCTACCTTCCTCATGTTTGTTTCTTGCAGACAGCATATGGTAGGGTTGTGGATTCTAATCCACTCTGTTATTCGCTTGTGTTTTATGGGTGAGTTCATACCATTCACATTCAGAATTATGATTACTTGCTGTGTATTTCCCAGCATTTTGATTTCTACTCCTGTTCCTGCCTTTTCTTCTTTCACTATTTCCTTCTACGCCAATGTTTGTTTATAGTCAGTCCCCCTATTTCCCCCCCTTATTTTACTTCCCTTTCTACCACCCTCCCTTCTTATTCCCTCCCTTATTTTCCCCTGTAATCTTTTTAAAATTTCCCTCCACCCTTTCCCTCCCTTGTACTGCTTCCCTCCCCACCAGTCTATTTTTTACCCTTCTACTCCCCTATAGGGCACAAGTCTATTCTCTTCCCGAATGGATTGGATTGTTCTTCCCTCTTTGGGTCAGTTTCAAAGTACATAAAAGTTGAGTATTTTCTATCTCCAACCTCTTTACCCTTCCAGTGTATCGATGTTCTCCCCCCTCCTGCCATGAGCTTCTTTGTGACATATAAATTTACCCCCATTTGTTTCTTTTCCCATTTCTTTTAGTCATAACCTCTTTTGTTTTTTAGCTTTAGTCATGTATATATATATACACATGTATATGTATTTATGCATGCATATATCTATATACCTGTTTATGTCTTGTCCTTTCATCCTATACAGTTTGTCACTGTTCCCTCTGAGTGTAGTTCTTCTAGCTGCTCAGGTGATAGCAACAGTTTGTGAGAATTGCCAATGACCTCATTTCTTATAGGGATACATATTTTAACTTATTGAGTCTCTTAAAGTTTTTTGTTGTTGTTGTTGTTTTTTTGCTTTTCCCCCTCTTTTTTAATTGCCTTTTGATGATTCTCTTGAGTTCTGTGGTTGGACTTCAAATTTTCTGTTCAGGTCTGGTCTTTTATTTATGAATGTTTGGAACTCTTCTGTTGTGTTAAATGACCATACTTTCCCCTGTAAGAATATAGTCAGTTTTGATGGGTGTTTTATGCTTGGCTGTAGACCTAGTTCCCTTGCTTTCCAGAATATCATATTCCATGCCTTTTGGTCCTTCAGTGTGGATGCAACCAGATCCTGTGTTAACCTCACCGTGTTTCCATGGATTCTGAATGGTTTCTTCTTGGCAGCTTGTAATATCTTTTCTTTCATCTGATTGTTTTTGAATTTGGCTATAACATTTCTTGGTGTTGTCAGTTGGGGATTAAATACAGGGGGTTATCTGTGGATTCTTTCAATCTCCACTTTCCCCTTTTGTTCTAAGATCTTGGGACAGTTTTCCTGGATAATTTCCTCTAGTATTATGTCCAGGCTTTTTCTTTGGTCGTGGTCCTCTGGTAGTCCAATTATTCTTAAATTGTCTCTTCTTGAATGATTTTCTAAATTGTGTTTTGTGAATGAGATGCTTCACATTTTCCTCAATTTTTTCATTCTTGTTTTGTTTTATAGTGTCCTGCTGCCTTGTGAAGTCACTTAATTCCAGTTGTATTGTGGTTCTTAAAGATTGGATTTCATCTCTGGCTTTTTGGTCATCCTTTTCCTTCTGGTCTGATTTTCTTTGAAGATCGTCTTTCATCCTCTTTACCTCATCTTTCATCTCCTTTGCCTCATTTTCCAGCTGGTTGATTTTGGCTTTCAAGACACTATTTTCTCGTTTTAGTTCAAGTGCCTCTGTTTCCAGATGACTTATCTTAATTTTTTAAGTTCTTTTCCCAATTGTCTTCAGCCTCTCTTAGTTGTGTTTTGAGTTCTTCCACAGCCTGTATCCAATTCGCTGGGATTTCTGGTTTATCGTTTGCTAATCTCTCCCCCTCTATTCCATTTGCTGAGTAGTAGCTGTCTATTCTAGTTTCTTTCTTCTTTTTCTGTTGTTTGCTCAAATTCAACCCTTCTTTACTCCCCATATTTGTCTGTGGTCTTCTTCTTCTCATTTTTTTTTGTTTTTGGGGGGACTTCTATCAGTCTCCCCTCTTGGAGCTTTAACAGAAGATCTCTTGGTATAGTCTCTGGGGGAGAGTTGTTGGGGGTTTGAGCTTCCCTGTACTCTGGAGGCTTTTGACTGGCTTAAAGTCCAGCAGTCAATGAGGATTGGTGGGTAGCCTGGGCTTCCCTGCATCCTGTAGACTTTTGATGGGGTTAAGTTCAGCTTGGTTGGGCTGTGTTTGCTCTGAGTTCTAAACTTCCTGGACAGCTGGAGCAAATATGGAGGATCTTCAAAGCTCTGGCCAGGCTGCCAGGTCTATGCTCCTTTTAGGCCTCCATCTTGACTCTGCCTCTAGGTTTCTGTTCTTTCAGAAGACCCTGCTATCTAAGGGGGGAGGGGTCATGGCCTCCCTGGGCTCTGAGTGCTCCTGATGGGATTAAGTTCAGCTGGTGTGGGCCGAATGATCCCCGAACCAAAAAACCTCCTCCTCCACAATCTGTGTTGAATTCCTGGAGACTGGCCCAGGTTGCTTTAAAGGCAAGCCCTTCGGAGTTACCCCTTTGCTGGCCCTGAGGTTTCTGTCCTTTCAGAAGCTCTGAGGGCTCCTGATGGGATTGGGTTCAGCTGGTGCCCTAATGCTGGAACCTCCCTTGATACTCAGAGGGAAGGACCCAGCCAGGGGACTACAGGCTTCCCCCTTCTCTCTATGTTTCCCTGACATCTGTGTTGGGTGCCCCGGAGACTGGCTTAGGTTGCTTTCAAGGTGAGTCCTTCAGAATAGCCAGCCCTGATGCCCTTTTGCCGGCCCTGAGGTTCCCGCTGATGCCATGGGCTCAGCACTCTGGGATGGGGGCGGGGATGGGTCCTGGGACCTTCTTTCTGCCTACCCCTTAGATCTGAGTGATCTAGGGTTCTGGCTTTTGGAGGGCCATACCTTTTGATCCAGGTCTAGGAGGAGGGTTCCCTGGGTCTGTCCTTTTGTTCAGTTTGAATTTCGGTGTCCTGGGAGCATTCAGTTTGTGATTGGTAAGGAAGGGATTTCAGAGGTCTGAACTTTCGCTGCCTCTAAGCCGCCATCTTGACCAGAAGTCCTATATTGATCTTTAATTTGTACCTTGACCTTTGCTGAAGAACAAAATATCGCTATATTATAAGCCCATGAACATCTTGCCTAACCCTTGTCGCTAGAACCATTGAAGATCACATGTTGCCCTTGTTAATTGTCACATAGATGATGATGGATGGATTTCAACAAAACTGGTTAAATTGTGTTCAAACTTTGGAGAATTTAATGAGTTAAGAATTTAAATGGCAATTCTAAGGGGTCTTCAGAAATAATTTTAGTAACTAGTACTTTCTGAATGGATGATTTAAAAAAAATATATATATATAATATTATAAAGAATGTTGTATTAAAGGCAGAGAAACAGAGAAATGTTCCTGCCAAGGCGTTTCTATGAATCAGGAAGCCAAAAAAGAGCTCCTACAAAACCCTTCATTTTAATTTACTTTCAACAGAACAATCTATATTTCTTGATGATGTTCTAGACCCAAATAAGTTTTACTTTGTTTAAAAATATGTTTAGCAAGGTTGAAAGATTTGCTACATCTATAAAAATTGTGACAAGTATCCATCAGTTCATAGGTTTTTTTTTAATGTAATGCAACAACTTATGTGAAATATGATAGTAGGTTTGTTTGCTATTGTAATTAACTGTGCTATTGTGAATTTTAGGGACTTTGACACTTCTTTGAATGTACATTATCTACTGTGTTACTGTTTTATTCTGAAAATCATTTGTACTCACACATGGCTGACACAGTATGTCACTGATTTTAAGCTATATATTTTTGATTTTTAAAACTTTTTTTCCTTCTAGGTGAAATATAGTATCTGACTTATTTTTTCTCTCCTTTTTGTATTTGAAGCACATGGCAACAATATTGAGAATATTTTTCTTTAATTTTTTTTATTTTGCAGTAATATGTTTTATATACATTTGTTCCAATATTAATGTATACCGAAAAATCTTTAGACTATAAAAATGATGCCATTGATTGTTCAAAAGAATTATCTGACTTTGCTTCATGATTCTGTCTGATTTAAGAAGAAAGGAATATACAAAAGAGGCATTATACAGTGCTAAAGAAGCACAGAGCACCTGCATAGTGTCTATGGAAAACAAGGTCAAAGAGACTAGATCCCAGTGGGATTGATGTAATTTTGAGCCAAGATAAGAGGACTTGAACTTTTTTGGCATTTGAGGTTGCAACTGTTTTCACATATGTCAGAGGCTGGGCTTTCTTTGAGCCACATTCTATCATGAACCTCCTTTTTGCTGCCATCCTGACTCCAATTTGCTGCTGAAATCTAGCCCCTTTTCTTTCTTTCATGGTGTGGCAAACTTTGTATAGCCTTAGCTACATAATTGCTTAAATTATTTTAATTGGGCCTTGATTCAAGGACCTGTTGTGCATTTGTTTTCTTGCTATAAATTTGTTTTTCCTTTACTTAGATCTTTTTAGACATAAGAATTTCACATTTTGTATTTCATCCACAAGTTATTTTTCTCTTTTATTTGGATTTTTTCATGTTTTTGATTTTCTTTTGAAAATTGATTCATATACCTCATAACTCAGCCATGCATCCCTGAGTGGTCCCTGTGTTTGTTATTATCCACCTCAGGGGGACCAAGTTATTGTTGTGAACTTTGATTTAAATTTGAGCATTTTTAGGATAAGAGACTTGCTACCTCCCAGAATCCAGAATGTGCCATGAAGATAGATGCCTGCAGAGACTACATGCTGCACCAGAAGATCCAGAGAGATCTTTGGGATGGTAATTGAATTATGGAGGCATTCAAATGGTTTTGTTTTGAATGTATACTCTTATGCCAAAGGGTACTGCCCCCAAAATTGGCTTTTTGTCAACCTAGTAATCATTGGTTTTATTTGCTTTTCCTTTTATCCTCAAATTATTGCAATCTTTAAGTTGATTATGTATCCATGATCCTTTTGGGGAAATTGGATTCCCACTAGGATCACAGTAGGGAATATGCAAAAATGGAGATTTTGAGCCATTGGACTTCATCCCCCAAAGTCCCTTAGAATTTCCCAAAATTCCCTTTTCTTGTGTCTCTGCATTTTGAGTGATTGTATTTAAAAGGCTATAATTCCTCCCTCTTCCTCTTTTTTTTTGACCTTCTACTGGGCTGAATTCAGGTAGTTCTTTTGCCCTAGTTAATAATAATAAAAATTTCCAAATATAATATGTAGTTATTGATTATTAATTTTGAAACCCACATATCATATTAGTTAGAAGAAGTATACCTAGACAGAGGTTGTGAGAGTAAGCTCTTTAGGATGACATGCAAAAAAAAATCAAGTGGTCAAGAAGAGGATTGCACTGAGAAAAAAGAGAACAGAGAGAGGGAAAATGGGATAAATTATATCACCAAAAGAGTGGCAAAAATATTAAAGTGAAGTGGAGAATGAGGGTAGTTACAGATAATATATAAACCTTATTTTGGTCAGGATTGACTCAGACAAGTAATTACAACCAAACTCATTGGGGTATAGAATCCCTTAAGAAATGGAGAAATAGAAGGAGAATAAGAAAGGTGGTGGGAAAGTGAATAATATAAAGGAGGAAGAATTGGATGGGGGCTTAAAAGCAAAACACTTTTTTTAGAGGGGAAGGGTGAAAGGTGAAAACGCAGGACTAAAAGGAGAAAACAAAATGGGAGCAAACATACAAGATGTAATCATAACTGTGAATGTAAATGAGATAAACTCACCCATAAAACAGAAGCAGATAGCAGAGTTGATTAAAAAACAGAATCCTATCATACATTGTTTATTTAAAAAACACATTTGAGTTAGGTAGACAAACACAGATTAAATGTAGGGGGATGAAACAGAATCTACTGAGCTTCAACTGAGATAAAGCATGAGTAACAATCATAATCTCAGACAAACCCAAACAAAAATAGATCCAATTAAAAGAGATAAGTAAGGTTATTGTGTATTGATAAAAGGTATTATAGATAATGAAATATTACAATACATAGCATCTATGCACAAAATAGTATAACCCCCTAATTTTTAAATGAAAAATTAAATGAGCTTAAGTAGGAAATAAACAGTAAGACTATACTAGAGGGTTATGCTACCTTCCTTTCTCAGACCTCAATAAATCTAATCAAAAAATAACCAAGAAAAAAGTAAAGGAAGTACAAGAAATTTTGGAAAAGTTTAATTTAATAAATCTTTGGAGAAAGTTGAATGGGGATAAAACAGAATATGCCTTCTTTTTAGAATCATGTGGTACATACACTAAAATTGACCAGTACTAAGGCATTAAAACTTCACAACCAAATGCAAACAATTAGATATAATAAATGCATACTTTTCAGATAATAATGCAATAAAATTATAATCAATAAAGGTTCATGGAAATATAAATTAAAAGTCAATTCTAATTCTTCAAAAAACTGTTTCAAAGAACAAATTACAAAAACAATAAATTATTTCATTAAAAAGAATTATAATGAGGCAATCACATATCAAAATTTATGGGATATAGCCAAAATATTATTTAGGGTAAAATGCATATCCCAAATTCTTATATCAATCAAAGGGAGGAAAAACAGATCAATGAATTGGATGTACAACTAAAAAAACATTAAAAATTAAATAGTAAATTTTAAAAATCAAAGGAAAAATTAGTGTAGTTGAAAGTAAGATGATTTTATAAGACTAGGAGTTGGCTTTATGGGGGGGGGGAGATAAAGCATTGATTAATTTAACTTTGAAAAGGAAAAAAAAGAAAATCAAATTGCCAGTATAAAAATGGAAGATGTGAATTCACCTTCAATAAATAGAAAATTAAAACAATCATTAGGAGATATTTTACCCAATTATATGACAATAAATCTCATAATCTTGATGAAATGGATAAATATTTACAAATATATAAATTGCCCAGATTAAGAAAAGAAGAAACAGAATACTTAAATAATCCCATCTCAGAAAGAGAGACTGAACAAGTCATCAGTGAAGTCCTAAGAAAAAATTCTCAGGGTCAGATGTATTCACAAATGAATTCTGGAAAACATCAAAGAACAATTAATCTCAGTACTATATAAACTAATTGGCAAAATAAGCAAAGAAGGAGTCCTACCAAATTTTTTTCATGACACAAATATGATACTGATACCTAAGCCAGGAAGACCAAAGACAATTCAACAAATATTAGATAGATAGATAGATAGATAGATAGATAGATAGATAGATAGATAATGTATATATACATTTATTTATATGTGTGTACATACATATAGGGAGACAGAGAGGTATAAAATAAATAAATGGAGCTGTACCTCATATTTTCTATATCTTTCAGGCAGCCATGTGTTCTACTGTAGAGAAGTGGTAAAGTAGAAACTCTTGCACAATATTACCTATTCTGTTTTTAATGTTTTCATCAAGAAATACAGTCACTAAAATTATTAAACAAATCAATCAGAGATTATTAATGTTTTCTGGACGATATATTAAAGTTGAAATTCATTTAATTTCATTTCTTCAACTGCTTATTAAGTACCTACTATGTGCAAATCATTCAGCTACACAACAGGGGAATAAAAGCCAAAGACAAAAAAAAAACCAACCAGTCCCTTTCCTGGAAAAGTATTTAGGGAATACAATTGTTACATAGATAAGTAAAAGATAATTTGAAAGTGGGAAAACACTAAAATTGGATGATAAGAAGGTTTTCTCAAGAGAAGTGACCCTTAAATTATACATTAAGGGAAGCTTCAGATTCTTAGAGGAAGGGCATGAGGGAAGGGTATTTAGGTGATTTATAGGTATAGCTTATCAATTCAGATCTACAGATAAGGGAAGAGTTAATGATCAACAAGCACTTATTTCATACCTACCAATGGGCAATAATTGTGCAGACTATTTTTTTAACTTTTCCTTGCTTTATAATGAAGACTTTTTCCTCTTTTGTGTGTAGGGAGACTCTTCTCTTGGATTCTAAATTGAAAGCAAGGGCTAATAATAACCATAAAGCTTATACACGGATAATATCTATAATTTTTCCCCAGGATTTTCTGTGTGATATCTAGACCTTGTTCTATCTTAAAAAGTGATTCTGAAATGTTTTCAGGATTATGTCACTTCCAGAACAGATTTCCTTAGGGTATGTTTAGTCTGTTTCCAGCAAGCTTCTTGAAATCCTCTTCATCAGTACTATTTTAGCTTCCTAATATGGCATTGACGTAGCCATGTTGCACAGTGGCTAGAGGGGTGATACTTATTTAACCTCTGAGCCTTGGTTTTCTTACTGGTAAAATGGTGATAAGAATACCTGTAGGTAATAGGGTTTTGTTAGATTAAAAGGAAGTAAGTAAAATATACAACAAATTGTAAAACACTGTAAACATGCCAGATTTTACCATCAAACTAGGAAAAAACAAAAAATGCTATATGAGATGAATGAGACATTTTCTGAATTTTTTCATAAAAAAGAACTGTTAAAATAGCTGTGTAAATAACTTAATGTGCTCTGGAAACTTGTGTGTGAAGCATGGAGTCTCCAGTCCTGAGACATGGTCACCTACGGGCACAACCGTCCAAAACTGACATGAGCACAGGAATTCTTTGAGCTCAGACTGATGGTAATTTGTGAAGTCCTCATTTCCTCTCTGTGGAAGTTATTCTTTGGCTAGCTTATTCTTTCAAGCAGCTGTGGAAAGCAGGCTTACTTCCTCAGTACTCCTTTTTAGCTGCCATTGTTGTTAACAAAGGAAAAAGAGGGCTAGTTTTCCAAATGTACTCTGCAGAGTTATGAAAATACCAAACACTCATTTTGTGGTCCTGCCTCATTCCAGCTTCACTGAGCAAGAAAACATCTCCCATTATTGAAAGAGACAGAAAGAATGAGACTGTGAACTCATTCTCCCAGATCCAGGACTGCCACATTCCCCCTTAAGGACTGGTAATGTCTTTTTTTTAATACAGTATAGGCTCAAGTCCCCATTCCAATGAATTCCCCCTACTATTAACTGCCAGTGGTTAGCAACCCAGTTTCCTTTAACTAATTAATATCATTATATCTTTTACAAAGAGGAATTTATTGGAAGATATACCAAAGACAGAATTACAAATATCTCCAATCCCTTTACCTAGGACTCATATTCTACTGACTCAAATCTGAAAAGAGTGGACTCAGATTTACTACAACTTCTATCTAACTTCAACTCTCCACCCCACGTTCACAATTGAATGCAGAATAGCCACTGGATGAGTCTTCATCACATTTGCCACTGAACTGCAATTCTCTCCAATCATTCATCAGGACCTGACTGCTGGGTTAGATAGCTATAAATCCCAGCATGGTTGCTCATTCCTAGACTTCTCATGAGTAACCATTTTAACGTTCTGAGGTTCATAATGTTACAACTATCTTTCCTACTCATTCACCCCCAAACAAGAAAAAACAAACACGAAAACAGAAACATCAGACAACTATATGGGTGAGCCATATGTAGGCTGCAAATGATAATGATGATAAAAAACCATAATAACAGCTAACATTTGTTTAAAAACAATAATAACAACAAACACTTTCAGGTTTGCAATTTTTTTGCAGGATTACAAAAAAAAAAGACTTGTACAAATTTAACTCCTGGCCTCATAACAATTTAGGACTTTAGCTGTTATTATTAACCTCATGTAATAGAGGCTCCTTCACTAGAGTATTTAAGGTAAAGGAAGTGCTGGAATGGAGACACTAGGAAATAAGAGTAGAGGAGAACTTGAGATTCTCACTCCTCCCCCCACCCACTTCCTGTCTATTTCTGTTGATCTTAACAGCTCTTCAGAGATGGTAAGTTAACAGCAGCTTTCAATAGACTAATTTCACTCTATAATATTTTTCAAAAAGGAATTTATTTTAAAGGAAGAAAGTTAGGGAGTTGGGATAGGGTAGAGGGAATTTATGGTTTCCCTAATGTATTCTAAAAGTCAATATAAGGAAGTAAGCTTGATTTGTCTTTGAGGGGATATTGCCAATATTTTGAAAAGCATCTTCAGAGCTATGCCCCAGTCTTTTCCAATGTTAAGTTATTAGTCAGGAATTCAGTGCAGTGGTCTGCTGGCTTCTCTTTCACAGTTCAGGAGAACAGAAGTAAAGATTCATATGTGGGCTTTCTTAACTGTCTCCCTGACCAAATTCTTCCCTAGAAGCTTTGCTTCTCTCCTTGATTGACAGTCCTTCAAGCTTCCATTCCTTGCATCTGCTTGCAAGTCTCTCTGTTGTGCTAATCAGTTTCTGACACTCATTTTACAGATAGTATAACTGAAGCAGACAGATGTTCAGCAACTTGTCTAAGGTAATGAATGTCAGAGACTACATTTGAACTAGAGTCTTCCTTACTCCAAGTCTGGAGGTCAGTCTGCCATCATCTGGCTAATTCTAAAGAGCCCAGGACCTCTCCCCATCAAGTTCCATTAGGGAGTAAAAATAGCCAAACCATTACTTTTTCTGGCTAATATCTTTTGGTGATAGTACTATCTAAATGATCAATCAGCTGTCTAACTCTTCATCACATGTTCCTTGACATTTGACAAGGACCAGTTTCAGAATGTGCATGACAAACTAATGGTACTTTTAGATATCATCATGCCATTCTGGAAGCAAGTTCCCAAGTTCTTCCAAATGAAGAATGTCCCCCACCAACCTTACACCTGGATATACTATCCAAGCCAAAGAAGTCAGTACAATTGGTTCACTAAGATTTAGATAAAGAATTTAGATAAATAAAGCAATGAAAATAAAAACAGAGAAATTCAAATCTGAAAACCCCTCTCCATTCTGACTATCTGGGGCTTATGTAGCATTCAAAGAAGGTAATGGGAGAGGAAAATTTGCTTATGGGATTCCTTACTGGCAGGAGGAAAAACTACTTCCTCTTCAGTGGACAGAAAAGAAAAGGGAGATACAATATAGCTAACTGAGCCCCTTGTCAACACCTTGTATTCCCTTTTCATAATTGATTTGCAATGCAAATCTAGTCTAATATATAACTCATGATCTGAATATCTCCATCATCATTTCCTGCTCTTAGCCATTACTCTATATCATACTCAAAGTTCCATCAACTTCTTTTGTGGCTACCTGCAAGATTACTTCTTTTCAATCCTACATGCTTTATGGCCATATCAGAGTCATTCATTTATTTTGACTAAAGATTCCTGGAAAATCTGGGTAGTCTGTACCATGTCTAGGGCAACCCCTCACACTCCTTTCTTCAGTGATCCAAGATTTCTGGGATGATCGTGTAGTCATCAGATAATCAGTCAAACCCTTACTTTCTATGGTAATGCTTGTTGGTGAGGCAAAGCAAGCTATACAAATAATACCACATCTAAAAGAAATAGTTTCAGACCAGATTTAAAGAAAACAAACATTTATACAGAATCAGATGCTGTTCTCCCAAAGACTCAACTTTTAATAATGATATTTAACCTAACCATAAAACTACCTAGAAAGATGTATAGAGGAGGAGACCAATGCTAAAATACCCTTCAGAGTACATACATCCATATGTGCGTGTATCCACATATATGTATATATGGATCTAACCCTGTTTTTCTGTGGGATCTGAAAAAATGTAACTCAGCCTAGAACTTTCCCTTTCCCCCACCTCATTTGCTACTTGACTGAGCCCATGAGACTCCTAAGAAACTCTACTGGGTGGTATAAACACTTAAACTATTCTTTTCTTACTTTTCTAATTAGTCAAAGAAAAGAAACAGCCCTGATTGCTTTCTGCTAATACAGGAATGTCTTCTCGGTGTCCTTATGTCTTTTCTATAGAAAGAAATAGAAAATCAAAAGGACCATGTTTATATGCATGTATTATACATGTTCTTATTTAAATTTCATTTGACTATCTTTTCTCATTAAAATATTTTCTCTTACTGTGCTCTCTTTCCAAAATTCCTATTTTTTAACTGTGGATTATGGTAAAATAATAATTTACAGTAATCAACTTTAATTATAACACAACATTGATAAAGGGTCTTCTCTATAACATAACAATCTGGTCTTTTGGCCGAACTATGGAAGTCACTTTCTCATATAATATTTGTTCAAAAACTTTTTAATTTGATGTAATCAAAATTATTTATTTTATATTTTGTGATTTTTTTCTAAGACTTCCTTGGTTTTAAAATCTTTCCTTTCCCAAATGTCTGACATGTATACTATTCTGTGTTCACCTAATTTACTTACAGATTCCTTCTTTATGTTCAAGTCATTCACCCATTCTGAGTTTATCTTGGTGTAGGGTGTGAGGTATTGATCCAAGCCTAATATCTCCCACACTGTCTTCCAATTTTCCCAGCAGTTTTTATCAAATAGTGGATTTTGGTCCCAAAAGTTGGGATATTTGAGCTTATCATAGACTGTCTTGCTGAGATCACTTACCCCAAGTCTACTCCACTGATCCTCCTTTCTGTCTCTTAGCCAGTACCATATTGTTTTGATGACCCCTGCTTTATAATATAGTCTGAGATCTGGGACTGCAAGGCCTTGTTCCTTCACATTTTTTTTTTCATTATTTCTCTGGATAACCTTGATCTTTTGTTCTTCCAAATGAACTTGTTATAGTTTTTTTTTTTCTAATTCAATAAAAAAAGTTTTTTGTCAGTTCAATGGGTATGGTACTAAATAATTAAATAAGTTTGGGTAGGATGGTCATTTTTATTATGTTAGCTCATCCTACCTATGAGAAGTTAATGTTTTTCCAATTGTTTAGATCTAGTTTTAATTGTGTGAAAAGTGTTTTGTAGTTGTGTTCATTAGTTCCTGTGTTTGTCTCAGCAAATAGATTCCTAAGTATTTTATCTTGTCTAGGGTGATTTTAAATGGAATTTCTCTTTCTAATTCCTGCTGCTGAGATGTGTTGGAGATATATAGAAATGCTGATGACTTCTGTGGGTTTATTTTGTATCCTACAACTTTGCTAAAATTGTTGATTATTTTCACTAGCTTTTTAGTTGATTCTCTAGGATTCTTTAAGTAGACCATCATATCATCCACAAAGAGTAATAGCTTGGTCTCCTCATTGCCAATTTTAATACCTTCAATTTCTTTTCCTTCGCTAGTGTTTCTAGTACAATGTTAAATAATAGAGGTGATAATGGGCATCCTTGTTTCACTCCAAACTTGGTTTTCAATAAATACTGTACTTTATTTTTAGGAAAGACCTTTCTATTCCTATATTTTATAGTGTTTTCAATAGGGATGAGTGTTGTATTTTGTCAAAGGCTTTTTCTGGGTCTATTGAGATAATCATGTGATTTTTATTGGTTTGTTTGTTGATATGGTCAATTATGTGGATGATTTTCCTAATATTGAACCATCCTTGCATTCCTGGAATAAATCCCACCTGATTGTAGTGAATAACCCTCATTGATGACTTGCCGTTTTCTCATATAATATTGACTGAATAAGGATTTTTATTAAAATGGGGATTCTCCCTATATAAAATGTGAATGAATTGCATCATTTGGAATTTTTTAAATCCTCCCTAAGTCTCTCCATTTAAATAATGACTCTCATTCCTAAATATTTATCCCTTATCTCATTATTGGAGCATTATATTTTACCTCTCAAAGAGACAGAGAGGGACATCAGAGGACAGGGAAGCAGGGAGTCATATGTGCCTTCAGGCAATTCTTGGTTCTACCAAAGAATAAGACAGCCAACAAGATCAGCTGATGGTCAACAGCAAAAGCAGCTGATGGTCAGCTGCTGCATTCAACAAAACAAATTATGGCCCAATGTATCTTATACCTCTAATTCTTCATCTGAACACAAATCACAAGTCAGACTCACCTTCTCATCCTGTGCCATTTCCATGTTCTCCTACTCACATTTCCACAGGAATTTGCCTTACAGCTTTTAGCATTGGGAAAGGAAAAAAAATGTTTTTATGGAGTTCTTTCTTAGTCAGATATATTTTTTCTACTAAACCTGTAGGTTTTTTCTCTATGTCTAACGCAAGAGTTTCTTAGAATAGAGCTGACAAGCTATTTTGCAAGATTAAGTGCTTCTTATACCTCTTCATGGTTTCTCTCTGCCCACACTGTACAAGAGATGTCATCCCTTCACTATAGGGTTCTTAATGTAGGGTTCATATACTTGGGTTTTTTAAATTATTTTGTTAATTTTATTTCAGTGTAATTTATGTCCTTTCTAATCCTTTTTTATATAAAATAATTTTTTAAATTTAAAAGTGTTATTCTTAAAAAAAAAGATCAAGGATTTCACCAAACTCCCTGAAGGGGGTCCATGATATAGAAAAAAAGATTAAGAATTCTTGCCTTGAAGCTAGTGCCAAACGTGACATGTATGACAATTTTCAGTGGGCAAAGAGATTGCCACTTTTAGGATTCATGGAACAATTGATAAGTATATGGTTTGTCATAGATCTCCCTTCTTTGCTTATCATAAATCTCCCATATCTTATGATGCTTTATTTGGAACTAGATAGGACATACTAAAACATCTAAATTCTTAAATATTTATATGGTCTATGGTTCCTTCCTAGTACGTATACTTACCATCATGGAGAGGTATTAATCCACCCATACTTGCCCATCCCAGGGACTAATCTGTGCTCTTCCATAAGTTAACCCTAGACATTATATCCAATGCTTAGAGATATCCTCATTTTCTTTTGACATTGCAAAGTGGAGTGTATGTAGCACAGATGCTTCCTAATAGTTACCCCCTACTCTTGCCAAATGATCAGTATATGTTCTTGTTCTGTCATTCATATAATTTCTTTGATACCCTGGTTCTGCCTTGTAATGTAGAGGAGCATAGGTGGAAAAGCATCATTCTATATAGAGATAACTTTAACAAACTTTTGTTCTTCACAAAGGAAGGAGGTAAACAGCTGTTAATAAAGACATTCTCACCATGTAGGCTCCATGACCTCAGAGGGAAGCAGGTAGAAAAAGATACCCATGCTCCCCTCAGGACTCCCCCTTATATATCATCTGATGCAAAGAAACATCATGATGCCAATGGGAGATTGGCCCAATATGTATAAGAAAGAGGGGTATTTTCAAACTGCCTAATAAATAGAAGAGAATGAGGATTAGAGAAGTATGAATGATGAAAATGGAATTAGGAAACTTAACCTTAGCAGTACCATTCCAGTAAGAGACTGAAATAGGGGCCAGGGACTGGACTGGTCAAAGTGGTCTCTACTAGTCTCTATTCCTCATTCTTTATGTTATGTATTAGTTAATTTGTTCCCACCTGTCATACATATCTCCATCACCCTCTAAGTGATATCCACATTTTATTTTTTAGAGACTGTGTGATTCCATCTATTGCATAAAAAATGGCACCCAAGCTCTCATCTCTGCCTTTTCACTAGTCATCTTCCATAACTGGGATGCACTCTTTACTTGTCTTTACCTTATAAAATCCAACTATAATCTTGAAGGGATTTGTCTTCAAAATAGGCCCTAATAAACCCAAATTAATCTCTATTTTGTGATCTATGTGAAACACCTATATTTGGGCCTAGTGTCTTCCTGATGTTCCACAAATGCTCTGTTCTAGTGACTATAAGAAGACTTAATAGACTTCATAGACTTCATAGACTATAAGAAGATATAATAAAGGAAGGCATATCCATATCAAGATTCAATTAAAATTTCTTTTTGGTGCTTCTTGCCTAATGTGAGTCATTAATACCCTCAAAAGAGTAGAGTTCTACAATATGATGTCACATTTTTGAAAGATTTCCAATTCTAGCAAAATATAGATTGTTCTATCCCTTTGCTGACAAAGTATTCATATATGCAGTGATACTAAGTACTTCATTGGTCACAATGATCCCTAATCTCTAGGAGCTTATATTAAAAAGATGACTATGGTATAGTGATCAGAGAGAGATCTAGGTTGATCCTTCCATCCTATTAATCACCAATGTCAACATTAAACACTCATGAGAAAAATGTCTATTCAAAAGCCAGATCACAAGACCACATTTCTTTTCTGTTACTAGAGCAAACTGCTTTTATCAAACATACCTGATTTCCTAAACTGGAGCAGATTTATTTTCTTAAAGTCCTAATAATTCATTGAAACATGTTGAAGGTTTAGGGCAAACCAATTTCTAAATCAGCAACTCTTTAATCCAATCTGTAATCCTCATGATAAAAAAAAAATTAAAAACAAAGCTCATTAACTAGAAAATAGGCAATACTGACATAGCCAATTAATAACATGCATAATTTAGGAAAACATTTAATTACAGCTAAGTAGGATTGACAGAGGTTTTTACTGCTATGCATGCCCATTGAATTTCAGGGCTCCATAGAATAAGAAGTTCAACTAAAAACAAAACTTTCATTGATTTCTCTAGAAATACACATGCAAGTGTATATATGGATATGCATGTATATAGGTCTGTATATATATATCTATATATATATGTATATGTGCATATATATAAGCACATTGCTTTCCCCTAATTAGCCAGTAGAATATTACATTTATTCTCCATTGAAAAAGAAACCATATAGTTGCTTTTTCTATATTCCTCTGATCTTCCCTTGCTATTGTTCAAGGAAAAGATCAAAGGTACAAGATTTTGAGGTCACCAAAGAAAAAAACTGAATTCTGGCATGAAAAATCAGTTTGAAACAGATATTCACACCAACAAGTATCTTTCCATTAAAAAAATCAATTTTTCCTACTAGAAATAAATACTAGGCAATAAGTATTGTTCATTCCAGAATCTAGGCGAGAAAACAACAATGAGACAAAAATTCAGACTTCAAGTAAAGTCTTTGAGAAGATCTTTTAATAGTACAGAAATTCACTGAAGAGGCACAGGATACCAGAGCAAAAGCCAAATGAGAAGCACCAAATGACATGCTTGCCTTCTCTTCCCTAAGACTCATAGAAAGCCTTGCTCCTGTGTCTTTAGGTAACACCTGTATTGTTATCAATAGTACAAATATGACTCGTGGCATTGCTTAGATACAGGGACCATGTCTCCCTGGCCCCAAAGGGAAACCAGCAATTGAAGCACTCATTAAATAATACAAAGGTTGTATAATATAGTGGATAAATGACAATAGCTATGTGGAAGTAGTACCACTTAAACAATAACCAATAGCCATTTCTTAAGCACCTAATATGTGCCAAGCATTGTGTTAACCACAATGGACAATGTGCAAAATCACAATGGATGCCAGTCATCTCACTACAATTTGTCTAAAAAGTCAGAGATGTGCTCAAGATTCTTTGGAGGAGGGATTCCATATAGTCTGAGTTCCTTTTGCATATTCAGAAAATTCAGTACAAAATGAAAAATGGTGGTTACTTAGCACCTGAATATTATCTTTTTAACTGTGAACTGGCCAGAGAATAGGGAATAGGTTGCTCAGTTTAAAGGGTATGTTGAATATGATTTTTTTAGTTATTTACTACTTGGAGGTTTTGTAGAATCTTAGCTAATATGAATTCCTCTTAAGAGGTGATCTTTGTCCCAGTTGTTAAAACTATGGACTTAACCAATATATTAGTGGTTTTTAACTGGAGACCCATAGACCCCCCTAGTTTGAGCCCTTGGATGGGAACTCAAAATTATGTAAAACATACAGTGATAGGTATAATTCTTAAAATTCATTGATCCCCACATTCAAGTAAAAACAGCAAATTATTCATCTTCAAAATACTATAAGTGTTCATTGTCTAATGCTTAGAACCCAGAATAGGCAACTGAGTGCAATTCTTTCACAACTGACCTGTAAAATATAATGGAAAGCATTAGCATTGCAAGCTCTCAATGAGAGATTTTTTTTCATAGCAAGAAAAGGATGATAATCAGAATATTCATAAATCCATATTATTAAATATCTTGATGTACTCAAAATTTAAATTCACTCATTTCCTTTATTCATACCCAGTCACTCCCCATGTCATCCATCAAATGTCCTCTGTAAAACTTACCATTATCATCCTCTCTTTGTTGAAGTTATTCCCTGCCTATCATATCAATTAAATGAGATTGAGAGACTAGAAAGCAACACCATAGCTGTGCAAAAGTCTGTATTTCTAATATTTATCTCAATATCTTATCTTACACATAAAAGGAGTAATTAAAACTTGCTAATGGTTATGATTTGGAGAGCTTCACTTTGAGTTCTTCTTGTCTACCCCAAGACACAAGTGACTTAGTTTTACTACAGAAAATAATAAAATTATGTTGTAGTGACTCCAAATTCATTCTATCTTGCCTCAACAAAATCAATCCTGCCAAGGCTCATAAGACCCACACTTGACCACAAAGACAATCAACTAGAATTCCGGCATGGACAATAAAAAGACCTTAAGAGAATAGGGGTGAAGGCACAGGATTCAGAATTAAAAGGCAGTTATGAGAAGAATCTAGTTCGCTAAGAACATAGAACATAGAATTTGAGAATGGGATTTGGATTCCTAGACCACAGTTTAAAACAAAATTTTTAAAAAGTATTTGATCATACTATCCCCTCAGGATAATGCCCTCATCAACATCAACCCATAACATTATGAGTTCTCTTTGAGTGATTTTAAAACTGTCTTTTTATTCCTATTGTATCCGTAATACTTAGCACAGTTCTTGTCATATAGTTGGTACTTTATAAGTGTTTATTAAATTGAATTGATTGGCATGAAATAAATGCTTATTTAATTGATTTTTAATCAAATGCTTGAAAATTATGTCTGCAATGGTTTCTTCCACATCGTCTCCTCTCACTATTGAACATTTAGAAATATAGCTTATTGTTTCATTACTGAACTGAAACATCTCTCTCTGAAAAGTTACTTTAGATATCTTATTTGTCAAACCTGATTTTTTTTTATCAATCCTTTCCCACCCATCTGCTACAAATGACTATTGACCATTCCTATATTATCTACACTCTCTCCTTTCTTTTTTTAATGACCCTACTCTGTCCTAGTTCTCCAGGTCTGATTGTTCTTTCCTAGCACATCATTCATACCATGCTCTGTAGTTGTAGGTGTAATTTAAAGCTCTGGTCTAGGCTCATTTCTCTTCTCTCTCTTGGTAATCTCATCAACCCCCATGTGTTTAATGATCATCTCTTTTCAGATGACTCTCAGACATACATGTGCACCCCTAGCCTCTACCTTGAATGACAATCACATTTCATCAATTGTCTATTAGATATTTCAAGCAGTATGTCCCAGAAACATCTCTAATTCAATATATTTGATACTGAAGTCATTATGATTGTCTTTCTATCTAACCTCTTCCCTTTTCCTGACTTTACTGAATCTATCAAAGACATCACCATCCTAGGCTTAAAACTTCAACATTATCCTTAACTATCCACACTCTTATTCCACATATACAATCAGTTGCCTGATATTGCCTTTCCTTTCTTGTCAACCTCTCTCATATTTGATCTTTTTATCTACTTATTTGGATACCACCTTAGTTTGGACTATCATCATTTCCCACCTAGATCATTACACTGGCCTTCTAATTGGTCTCATGCCTCAAATCTCTCTTCATTCCAGTATATTCTACTGGAGTGAAAGTAATTTTCTTTAAATACAAATTTGACCATGTGCCTCACATACTCAATCAACTCTAGTGGCTTTGTATTGCTTCTATGAACAGTTATAAATCCTTCTCTTTATCTCTCAAAGTCCTACATAACCTGATTCCAACCTATCTTTCTAGTCTTGTTGAACATTACTCTCCCTTCTCTACTCTACAACCCAGCCAAAATAGCCTTTTCCAAGGAGAGGATAAAGTAGATGAAAAGTTCAATAAGTAGATAATAAACACAAGCAGGAATGTAGAACATGGTAGAGGTGGAAAGATTTCAATGATCAAATCATCTCTCTCTTCTCTCTTCTTTCTTCCATTCTTCAAGCTACAATCATAAAAGTGGATGGGCGGAACAAAGAGAAAACTAAGGTGTTGTGATAAGATATGAGAGGTAGGAAGGAATAGTGTTGCTAGATTAGATTAGATCAAGCCTCACTCACTAGTAAAATAAAGCTGGAACAATCACAATTATAAGAATTTTCATTCTCTCACTTTCAGTATAGGAATATCCCACCCAACAGATTCCCAGTATCTATTATCTTCCCTTAATGTTTTCTTTGACCTGAAGGAATGGGAAGATATTTGGGCTGGGAGACTGAGTCTAATGCTTCAATAGAGAGGACCACTTAAATATTTCCTAGTAATTTTAATTTGTGTTCTAATTAACTTGTGACCTTGTTTCTCAATCTTCTGAATGAGGTAGGTCAACCAAAAATAGAGAAATTTCTCAGGTGCTTGGAGGAACAAGAGCCAGTTAAGAGTTACATAATTGTATTATCTCTAGATAAACCATTATTTTCTCCCAGTTTTATTTTTCATCAAGATACCAAAGAGAATTTTACCTGCTCATACATGCCCTACTGGTGGAAAAAGGCAGTCATTTATGTGAATAATGGGAAGAGCTCAGAGAGAAATAACTCCTCCCTTAGGCCAGTGATTGAAGTTGCCTAGTGGGCAAGTCATGTATTATCCTTGCTAGTTCCAGCTTTTGAATGTTTGCATAAAACAGGATAGGCATTAATGTACATTCTATTGCTACTCTAGTAGTACCTCTAGTGTCACTTAAGATAACTTCAAGTGCGGATCCAGTTATACCACTGACCCAGTAGAGAAGAAACAGAGAGATTGTTATAGTCTATGATGTGCCCTAAAATTCAAGAAAGAAGATTTCAAAGCGATATGCAGAAAAGCATAAGAAGGATCTTATGAACAATATTTCTATAGGGAAAGTAAGCCCAGGATGGTTAGAAAGCTTTCAACAATTCAATTCTGAAGTCACAAACAGAAACAATTCCAATGAAGAAGAAAGGGATGAACTGTCTAAAAGGATTGTTGTAATGGCGACAGGGGATTCAAAAGCCAGCTTAGATTTTTTAAAAGACATATAGAAGATGGAAACAGAGAAAAATAATGAAGGAAGAATTGAAAATATGCTAGAAAGCCAGTCTGTGATACTAGAGATCCTAAGCTCAAAAGAAACTGGTGCTGACCAAAAAAGGGACTATAAAAAGTTACTTTTTTATTTTTAATTATATTGGGAAATGAGATATATCCAAGAAGTGATTAGACCCTTGCATGTGTTAGAGGAGATGATAAAAAATATGGTAGCAGATGGTTATAATTCTAGCCCAGGACTACCCTCCTCTGAGGACAGTAAAGTGGTCAAGATTATGGCACCAACCTCCATAGAGAAAGCAAAATTAATTTGCTCCTCTTTTGTTTGTTTTCTCTATGAAGTAATTTGACTGATAAAGCCAAGATAGTCAATAAGGATTTAATGTTCAAGATAAGAAGAGAAATAATTTTTTAAATTATCTAATTTCCCTTGATGAATTCATATTATTTGAGATCCAAGTGAATTAAATCTTATGATCATAAAAGAATTGGAGAGAAAGATTTGATAAACTACTATTGGGAACCTTTAAAATATCATGGAAAGGGGGAAGCTAACTGTTTCAGTGGATTGAGAGTCAGGTCAAGATACAGGAGCTCCTGGGTTTAAATCTGGCTTCATAGACTTCCTAGTTAATGACCCAGAGCAAGTCACTTAACAGTATTGATTCTAAGAGGGAAGGGAAGGTTTTAAAAATAATGGAAAACAAGACAGGTCATGCAAAACTGAAGAAAGGAAAAAGTTCACTCTTCATTTTTTACCCAAAGGTAAGATAGTAACATCTTCGAACTATAGATGAATATATTTTGGTTCAGTTCTGGAAAACTTCCAACATGTATAGTAACAGCTGTTCCCCACAGGTCGCATGAGGTTATTAGTTAATGGCTTGAAGAAAAGTAGATTCAACATCTCTAGTTTCTTCTCCCCCCACCCTTCCTCAAGAGAAACTTTAACTCCTGAAAGAAGGAGAAACAAAAGAAGAGGCTAAAAACTTGACCCATATACTCTCCTAAAGGAGGAGGAGGGAATGGATGCAGGGCTAGAATTATCTTTATCTACTCCCTTAAGTATATCTAAGGAATATAGTTTTCAGATTCAAACTGACTTCTGATTACTGTGTTTTATTAAGAAGAAAATTAAAACCAATCTTTATATTCAAGACTTGACTCTCTTTTTAAAAAATACCAGATCTATGATGAAAACACATAGCAGGTAGCAAAGAAACTACAATCTAAGTCCAAAGCAAACATAAATAAGAGAAAATATACATAGGAGAATATATAATATAAAATGCACAGTGAAGGAGCTCAGCCATTGGGATTGAGATAACAGCTCAATCACGGAAGAGAATACTAGATCTCAAAGATCCTCAGTCTTCAGTGTAAATAACTGTGGATAGGAACATCATGGAGACTACTAGCAATTCTCGTGTCAGCTTTTCTCCAATATATTTTCTTTCAGCAACCTGTAGTGGGATTGGCATCTTCCATCTTCTCTCCCAATGCTGGAAGTCAACAGAATCTGAAGTAACCACAGAACTCAGAGATTCCTAAGCACAAAGCAGAAAGACTTGAAAGTACAGCTCTCCTCTCTATCATTCTCATCAACCCTGCCCCATTCCTCATTCCAGAGCAGAGCACTGACCTCTACCAAAATGAGAGAATGCTATACTAATGGGCTTTGGGACTCAGTTACATAGACTATTGCCATGAAAAACTAATTGCATCTATGGTTTATAGGTATATGTTTAAGCCCACTATAGTAACTAAGGCATTTATAACTGGCAAAATGAACTTAGGTACAGAGAAAAGCTTAAAACAGGATATATATGTATACACATATGAATACTCATATGTACATATACATATATTTAATTACTGAATCAAAGTTTTGTCTATTCTTTGGATAGATGTAGACTACCAATGGGAAGATAAACTACCTCCCTTGAAAAATGGACTGATTTCTACATGTGGACTTTAACAACATAAACTTTATTAATAAAAACAGAAAAAAATATTTGCAAAGCTTATTTCAGCATCATATGGAAAGAAAGGTGGAAAATTAGGCACTCAAGTGTCCCAATATGTAGTTGAGATGGACCATATGTAAACCAGATATTGTGCCTTCCCAGAATTATTGCTACTAGCTGAAAATTGTTGGCAGATCAGCTCCATGTAGACAAAGTAAAATTTAAAAGCCAATCAATTATAATATTTTCTATATATATATATATAAAACCACACTCTGCAGAACTCATCAGATTACCTTTTTGTTTCTCAGCTTTTACATTTTTATTTTTATTGTTCATTTGTTTAGTCATGTATGACTCTTTATGGACCACAGCATGCTAAGCTTTCTGTCTCCTAGTACCAAAATCTGTTAAGCTTGTGGTCCACGACCCTATCTGTTTATCTTATCTTCTTCAATCCTATTCTTTTGTCTTTAATCTTTCCTAACATTAGAGTCTTTTTCAATGAGTCTTATCATCTTATGGCATGACCAAAGTATTTAAACTTGTCTTTGTCCTTCCCATTAATAGTCTGAATTAATTTTTTATGTATTGACTAATTTGATCTCCTTGCTCTCCAAGGGCCTCTCAAAAGTATTCTCAGCATCACAATTCAGAAGAGTTGATTCTGCATCACTCAATTTTCCTTATAGTCCAATTCTCACAGCCACACAGTGCCCCTAAAAAAACCATAGCTTTGACTGTACAGATCTCTGCTTTTTAGTATGTTGTCTAGATTTGCTATAGCTTTCCTTCCATGTAGTAAGTTTTTTTTTTTAATTTCATGGCTATTAACACCAACTTTAGTGATCTTTGAGTAAAAAAATATAGTATTAGGTTTCAAGCCACCCTTTAAACTCTCCTCTTTTACTGTCATTAAGAGGCTTCTTAATTTTTTTATACTTTCTGCCATCAGAATGTCATCATATCAATAGCTGAGATTTTCAAAATTTCTCCCAAAATATTAATGCTGGGGTTTTTATCCATTCAGCTTGGCAGTTTGCATGAAGTTCTCTGTATATAAGTTAAATAAATAAAGTAACAATACACAGCCTTGTCATACTCTTAAATCAATCATTCCTTCTTCCATTCTGACTGTTGCTTCTTGATCTGCATTCTGGTTCCACCAGAGGCAAGTAAGATAATCTGGTATTCCTATTTCTTTGAGGACTTGACACATTTTGTTCTGATCTGCACAGGCTTTAGTGTAATCAATGAAGCAGAAGTAGATGCTTTCTGAAATTCCTTTGCTTTCTCTATAATCCAGTGACTGGTGGCAATTTGGTCTATAGTTTCTCTACTTCGTCAAAAACAAGCCTGCATTTCTGGTAATTCTTGGTTCACATTTCACTAAAGCTTGAAGAATATTAAGCATAGCCTTTCTAGAATGTGAAATGTGTGTAATTGTTTTGTAATTTGAACATTCTTTGGCATTGCCCTTCTTTTGGATTAAAGTGTAAATTGATCTTTTCCAGTCTAATGGCCACTGTTGAGTCATCCAAATTTGTTGGCATATTGAATTCAACACTTCAATAGCACTATCTTTTAGGTTTTTAAATGGTTCATTTGGTGTTCCATTGCCTTCATTAGCATTATTGGTAACAATGCTGCATAAGGTCCACATGACTTAATTTTTCTGCATATATGGCTCTAGATCAGCAAATACACCAGAGGGGTTACTGATGGTGTTAAGATATTTCTTATATAATTCTGTATATTCTTGCCACCTCTTTTTAACTTCTATTATGTCCCTAACATTTTAGCCTTTTATCATGCTCATTTTTGCATGAAATGTTTCCTTCATAGTTCTGATTTTCTTAAAGAGATCACTTGTCTTTCCTATTTTACTGTTTTCTTCTGTTTCTTTGTAATGTTCCTTTAAGAAAACCCTTTTATCTCTCTTTGCTATTTTCTGGAATTCTGAATTCAGATGGGTATACATTTCTCCTTTCCCTTTCCCTTTTGTTTTCCTTCTTTCCTCAACTATCTGTAAATGGTCATCTTAGAGCTGTTTTGCTTTATTTTTATTCTTTTTCTTTGGAATTTTTTTTGGCTGCAAAGTTTAGAATCAATCTGATTTTGATATTGACCATCTGGTGATGTCTATGTGTAGAGTCATACTTTGGGATGTTGAAAAATTTGCTTTGTATGGCCACAATTTAGTTTAACAAAATTCTATTAGTCCCTGTCCTTGCCTATTATTCCAATTATTTTTCAATTTCCTGCTTTTACATTTTAGTCACCTATGATGAGTATGACACCTTTTAAGAAATATTATTTCTAGGAGATGTTATTAATCATCATAGAATTGAGCAATTTTGGCCTTCTCTGTATCATGAACATTAATTTGTATTACACTATGATGTTGAATGGTGTGACTTGGATTCAAATATCATTGTCATTTTTGAGATTATTGTCCAGCTCTTTCATGTCGACATGGCAGGGGAAGTCCTATCTGGTGGAGAGACTTCCGATCACTTCAACATCTCCAATGGTGTGAAACAAGGCTGTGTCCTCGCTCTGATACTATTCAACCTATACTTCACCCAAGTATTACAACATGCTGTGATGGATCTAGACCTGGGCGTCTACATCAAATACCGACTGGATGGCTCACTATTCGACCTTCGCCGCCTGACTGCAAAAACAAAGACAACAGAGAGACTCATCCTGGAAGCTCTCTTCGCAGATGACTGTGCTCTCATGGCCCACCAAGAAAATCATCTTCAAACCATTGTGGACAGGTTCTCTACTGCAACAAAACTGTTTGGCCTGACTATCAGCCTCAGCAAAACAGAGGTGCTGTTCCAATCTGCACCAAGGAGGCCAACGAACCAGCCGTGCATTACAATCGACGGCACGCAGCTTTCTAACGTCAACACTTTCAAGTACCTGGGCAGCACCATCGCCAACGACGGGTCCCTAGACCACGAGATTAATGCCAGGATCCAAAAGGCCAGCCAGGTACTCGGGTGGCTGCGCTGCAAAGTCCTCCAACACAGAGGTGTAAGCACTGCGACGAAGCTCAAAGTGTATAACGCAGTGGTCCTCAGCTCGCTCCTGTATGGTTGTGAGACATGGACACTGTACCGGAAGCACATGAAACAGCTGGAGCAATTCCACCAAGGCTCCCTCTGGTCACTCATGAGGATCCGGTGGCAGGACCGAATCACCAACCAGGAAGTCCTCGACAGAGCCAACTCCACCAGCATTGAAGTCCTGGTCCTCAAAGCCCAGCTACGATGGTCTGGACATGTCATCCGCATGGACCCACAGCGAATACCAAGACAGGTATTCTATGGTGAACTGTCAGCTGGACTCAGGAAACAAGGCCGACCAAAGAGAAGATTCAAGGATCAGCTAAAGTCAAACTTGAAGTGGGCTGGCATCACACCAAAGGAACTAGAACTCGCTGCCTCTGACAGAAGCAGCTGGAGAACCCACATTAACCATGTCGCCACCACCTTTGAAGATGAGCGACATCGACGTCTTGCCGCTGGGCGTGAACGCCGCACCTCCCATAACAACTGGCGTCCCATGCCCCATGTGCCACAAACTCTGCGCCTCAGCCTTTGGACTCCAAAGCCACATGAGGGTACATCAATAGATGATAATGCACAAAGATAGTCATCATTCTCGGTCACCGAGAGACTACCACTAGTCCAATACTGATTATCTTTGAATACAGAGCAGGGCCTGAAATCAGGAAGATCCATCTTCCTGAGTTCAAATTTGGCCTCAGATACTTATTAACTGTGTAAACTGGGATAAATCACAGAACCCTGTTTGCCTCAATTCCTCACCTGTAAAATGAGTCGAAGGAAATGAAAAACCACTCAAGTGTTCCTTTGCCAAGAAAATCCCACCTAGAATCACAAAGAGTTGCAAATGACTAAACAACTGCTTTTCTTACCTTTTTACTGATTATGAAAGCCATATATACCATTTCTTCTAACCGATTCTAACCCACAGTAGCACATGTAAAGATTACCTCAATTAAATTCACCTATTCCTATCCATTTAAGTTCACAAACAATCCAAAATGCCAGTGTTTAAGATTTGATCACCTCTTTAACCACATTTAGCTTATCTTGGTTCAAAGATCTTACATTCTCATTCCTGTGAAATAATATTCTTCAAAGCATCAGACTTTCATCACTAGACATTTCACATAGCAAGTGAGTTATCTCCTTATTTGGTTCTTTGCTCATCAATTCGTTCTCATGTTTACCACTCTTTGTTGTTACAGTTATATAGTTGGAAATCTATAGCTCAGCAATTTGGAACAATGCTATAAAACCTAATTAATTATACATATTCTTTGACCTAACAATATCTGGTTTATTCTCTTCTTTCCACTTTGAAGTCATTCTCTAATTCTAACTCAAATCCCTTAATACTTTCCCCTTTCCCTACTAGAAGACAAAAGCTGTTAATTTGAAATATTATGAAAAGAACCTTAGAACCATATTCGATTTCTAGCAAATTGGGATTATTATATTTAGCATATACTAATGTTCTCCATTTCAGTTGAGGTAAGTAAGGGCACATTGCAAAAGGAAAGATGGAACATTGAAAGAAGAGGTGATTAACACCAGTGTCTAGTTTGTTCATAATCCTTACAGATATCACAAAATTTCATTTGGAAAAGAAGAGCTCAGAGGTCATATAGTCCATCCTTTACAAGATCCCTCTTTGCAACATCTCTGACACATAGTAATTTAGCCTTTCCTTGAATATCTCCTGTGAAGCAAATTTACTACCTATGAAGGCAGATAATTCCACTTTCCCCATATAATGAATGGATGTTTTTTCTTATTTCCACTCTGTCTGTCTGTCTGTCTCTGTTTCTCTCTCTCAGCTTCTGCCTACTTTTATACCAATGCCAAGCAAAACAATTCTATACTCTTTTCTAAATAAGCTTTTAAATATCTGAAAAAAGCTTCAGATGATCTCTTTCCCAAAGTAAGCCCCATTTCTTTCATTTGTTCTCTATATAGCTATGAAATCTCTTGCCACAGAGCACTAGATTTACAGTCAGGAAGACTTAAATTCTAATCCTGCATTTGACAATTACTAGTTATGTGGCACTGAGCAAGTTACCTAACCTCCATTTGCTTTAGTTTCTTCATCAGTAAAATGAGTAAAATGTGGATAATCATTGAACTCATCTCATAAGGTATTTAGAAAAATTCCAATGAGATAATATATGAAAAGTGCTTAGCAAAACCTTAAATATATAACTGTGGACACACAAATAATATATACATATACATGTGTATACATACATACATATTTACATAAATCTGTTTTGTTTTGTTTTTTAATAATGGCGTAACAAAATGCTTCTGTAGTGGATGGAGAGCTGGCCTTGAATCCGGGAAAATCTGGTTCCTAGTCCTGCCTGCATATACTGGCCCTTTGACTTTCATCTCTTTATCTTTAGAAATAACTCTCCAAATCTCTAAGATGAAGAAAGCATGCTGACATGATATGGTGGAAAGGTTTTGTTTTTTTTTTTCGCCTGGAAGTTCCCCATACCAATTAAGTCAGGTTCCATCTCTATCCTTATCCTGGTTAACTGCCCTAAATTGGGGTACTTCAAACTACACGTAATCCTCCAAATGTGACCAACTCATGAACAATTACAACAGGACTAGCATCTCCTTTGTTTGGCCCAAATGCCTCTGTTAATGCTGTTCTTTTTGTATGTCATATCAGACTTTTGACTAACACTTAGTTTGCAGTATTTTGAGACTACTTTTCCTATTAATTGTGCTCTAACCACACTTTGCCAACATATACTTATACTATTAACTTTTTGTCATTATTTCTTAGTGAAATTTAACCAATGCAAAATAGTTGCCACAGCTTGGAGCCTTGGAAATACTCAGAAACCAATAAAATATGTTACTTTGTATTGCTCTTCATTTCATTATTATATGCACAGGGCATATATGGAGAAGGTGAATTGGAGTGGGAAGAAATCATAAGTACAGAGACAAATTAAATACTTAATAACAAATTGAACTTAATAAATGCTTATTTAGCTGCATTGTTATGGAAACCATATTACCCAGCAAGTACTTGATCTATTTGATAATCAAAGATACCTGGTAGTCAAGGTCAACACCAGTCATTTTCAGAACAATTACTGAGAAAGATTATAAGTAGTATCCTCTCTAAGAATGGAAAAGAGAATTCAATGGTAAAATATTCTTGTCAAGATATTAGACATGAGACTTAACTAGGTCATAGAATCCTGAAAGCAATACAAAGTAAACTGGGACAACAAATATGTCTGACAGGAATCAAATCAGCCAGTTGTTTTGAGAAATTTATTTTCAATAGGAATAATAGAACCATGACATTTAAACCTATCATGTCAGAACTAAATGCATTATCTTAAGAAAATGTGCTAGCACTTTGAAACAAGATGATATCTTCCAGGTGGGACGATTCCATGGAAAGATATGTATTTTCTTTTTATTTGTGTGAGCCATTAAATAAAATGATGGAAGGAAAAGGTGTTCTTGTCTTCATCTAATCCCACCTGAAGTGGTGGTCCTTTTGATCATATTATCACTAATTTTTAATCTTGCTTAATCCATAGGTTCCTTCTTCATTTCCAACAAACATACTTAGATCTCCCTAGTTCTTAAATTTAAAAAAACTTTGCTTGATTCTGTCATTCTTTCATATGATCATTCAGTATCTCCCCTACCTTCAACAGACTCCTAAAAAAAAGCCTTCAATGTTCATAGCCTGAACTTCCTTACCTTAGACACTTCTCAATTTCCTCAATCTGACTTCACATCCACTGCTTAACTCAAACTACTCTCTCCAATGTTATCAAGTATCTCTTAATTGCTAATTTCAATTGCTTTATTTTTTCTAATCCTTATCCTTCTTGTAGCGTTTTGCAAATATATACATCCTTCCATTGCATATTTCCCTGTTTCATGACACTAATTTCTCTGGTTTTCTTTCTACTTGTCTGACCTCTCCACTTCAATATCTCCATCTTTGCCTTTTTCTCTTTTTTTATCCTTTTAAAGTGACTTTTTCTTCTTTTATCATGAACTTGAAAAGTATCAACAAACATTATAATTCTCATCTGTAATAGATAGATATTCCCTGAGGGTATATATTGATTGATACTAAATGACTAATGGATCAAGCTTTTCTACACTCCTCCCTTGATGACCTCCCTTCAGCTTCTCCTTCCCCCTTTCTTCAGTTTCACTCAGTGTGAGCTAGGAGATTTCAATGAAATAGTTCTTAATCTTCTTTTCTTAGCAAGGGGCTTATTTGGGGAAGACAGGACAAGGATGGATGATAAGGTAAGAGGGATAGGATTTCCCTATTCTCTAAAATTGAGGGTTAAGAGGATATTGGGAGAAATAGAAATGCAGTCACTCTTGTGAAACAGAGTCAATCATATATGAGGACAACTGTTCTCCTCCTCCTCCTCTTCCATTCTCTATTATAATATAATCAACTTCCTGTTAGAGACCTCTCCTTTGATGTTCCAGGAGCATCTCAAATTAACATGCCCAGAAAATAATTTGTGATCTTTTTTGCTAAACTCATCCCTTCTCCTAACTTCTCACTTATTATCAAGAGCATTATTACCCTTTATAATCTTAGAATTATCTTCAACTAACTCCTCACTCTCCATTGCCATACCCATGTCCAATAAGTTACTGAAAATTATTGACCCTACTACCTCTTCAATTTCTTTTGCATCAACATTTTTCTCTCTATCTGCATTCAGCTCTTCCTCACCTCACCACTGGATTCCTATTACACCTCCTAATTCATCTCCATCATCACCACTCTAATCCATCTGCCACAGAACTACTAAGTTATCATTTTTCATGCATACATGAGATCATGTTGCTACTTTGCTCAAGGATCTTTATTGATTCCCTGTGGCCTTTGGGTAAAATACAAGATGACTTACTGATTAACATTTAAAATTCTTCATTATTTGGAATTGGCTTAATTTTCCTGACCTTTCATATTACGTTCTATTACACATTGTACATTCTAGCCAAAGTTGTCTAGTTATTAATGTAACATTCCCTCTCCCACCTCCATACTTTTTGCCCCTTTGTGTCCTCTTCTCTTCTAATCCTTTGATTACTTCAAAAACCTAATCAGGAGTCATACCCTACATGATGCCCTTCTGGATTTCCCCAGTTTTTAATTAGCTTCCCTTTGCCTTTAAATTATTTAGTTTACTTTTATTTGAATCCTTAAAGTAGAATACAAGATCCCTGAGATAAAGGACTATCACTTTTGTCTATTTCCCTAGTAGCATCTAGTATGTGTGTGTGTGTGTGTGTGTGTGTGTATACCTTGAATTTAGTAGATACTTTATAGTTATTATAATGAACAATAAAAGCTGACATTTATATTGGAGTTTAAAGATTGGAATGTGCTTTACATATTTGAATTTAATTGACTAAGAGGAGCAAACTAGGCAAGTAAACATTTGATAAATGGTACATTCTTTTCAAAATACTTCTAAGTTGTTTGCTGATCTAATGATCCTATATAGATATGAACTGTTCAACATCTTGATTTTGGAAGAATCACAATTACACTTGACCCAAAGTGAAGTGGAAAAACCCATTTGGGGTTTAAATAGATATTACCAATGATGTCTTATACACGAAAAGTAGAGTAAAAAAAGGACATTAATGTTCAAAAATACAAACAGATTACATATTGAGAATGATGACTTGTTCATAGCCTAAAAGTTGCAATGGTATCTGTAGAATATTACAAGTTCTACAGAGTGGCCTCCATCTCATAGCATGGAACCACTTTTGTAGATTTACAGAATAAAGAAATTTCAGAGAGGGACAAGAATTATACATGTTGAAAGACACAATGAATTGTTATCTGTGTTGGTAGAACTACTCATGCCAATTCAATCACCAACTCATTGAGATATTATATATTAAATTTGATTACATATTAAATATGATATATATATTTCCTCAAATTTTTTAATTGCAAAAGTTTTAAGACCTAAGGTTTGGTGTTCTTTTAAGAAAATTCCCTGGAAATGTGCAAAAACTGTATTAGAAATCTTGTGCTCTCAGAAAATTCCCAACATATATTTGACTAAGAAACAAAAACCTTAAAATAATAAAGTTTCAAGTACATTCAATACTATTTCCACATTAACCCCAACTGAGCCCAATGGACAATAAAAAGATTGCTTTAAGTTTCACTTTCATACCCAAATGAGTGAAAACTCTAATTTTTTCCCTGTAAAATTATCTGTAGTCCCAATTCTTTCAAATGAATGACATGTTTTAAAATATCTACAGGAACACAAATGTTTTAAGCTCTTTTATAGGTCTATAATAACAAGAATATTTTATTCATAATTGATTATTATTCTTGGCTAGACCAAGTCTCAAAAATTGCCTTAGAAGCATTCTCATCATCACTGACTTTATATTATTAGAAATCTTAATTCATTTTCAAAACAGTAACATCACAAGATTTGCTTTAGTCCATACTCAAATCTGTCTATGACTCTACTGCCACCACAAGGTCACCTTGAAAATTGAGAAGATTCTTGGCTCCTGAAAAGAAGCAACCAAAACCTTTAGGGGAATAATATGCTACAACCAGAATTTGAATCTCAGGTCCTTCATATCTTTTGTTACAAATAAACTTTAATACTTTGGTATAATTGTTTTTCAAAATCTATTAGCCTTCTATTTCTGGCCTTTTCTGTCTCATCTTTTTTTTTATCTTTTTTAAACCCTTACCTTCTGTCCTGGAACCAATAGTGTTAAGGGCTAGGCAATGGAGGTCAAGTGACTTGCCCAGGGTCACACATTTTTTAATAAAAATAAATGGTAAAAAGATCATTAGTAATTAGCTTCTTCTATTATTAGTATTAATCTGAGCCATAGGCTATAACAGATATAGAGATCTGTATCTCTATATAGATATACATATCTATATATATATATCTATATATATAAATATGGAGCTCAATTTACTAGTTTAGAGAACTAAAGATTCTTCTTTTTTTTTTTCAAATTAACATCATAACCTTATAGACACATCTTCCAAACAACTTCTGGATAACCAAACCCACATACCAAGCAATAGAAAAATTAACCCTTTTGTGCCTAGAAATTCCACTCTAGAACCTCCCCCCATTTCTATCCCATCCCTGATTGGCAGGGGTTTTGGACCTCCACTATATCTAGGCCAAAGCTTCAGCTATTTTTTGGCCTTCTCCTCACTGATGACTAGATACACAGATAGCCCTCACTGACCTCTACTTTTCCAGGTCTCTTCAGCCAAGCTTCCTCTACTGGGACTCTCACCTCCCTCTAGTCCCCAGTTTTTACTGGGATGCCTAGACTATTTAGTTCATCTGGGCAGTGAGTGTTTCTTGCCTCCTCCTTTTCTGCTTTCTTTTGTGTTTCCCTCTTTTTTGTTGTTTTTCCTTCTTAAGCTCTTTAGGAAGACAGACTGAATATTTAGCTGCCTTAAATTTGAATAACTAGGACTAAGCATAGCAGATAGCAATAATAAATGTTTAACAAATACTCCTTGACTTCACTGACTCTATGTCTCTTTCTGCATATCTATATGTATATCTGTCTTTTTTCCCCTCTTTTTGACATCTCTTTCTGTCTCCGTCTGTCTCTCTGACTCCTAATAGAATGTAAGCCCCTTGAAAGCAAGAACTATGTTGCTTTCGTGTTTCAGTTCTGGCACTTAGTGCTGTTTTTAGACTCTAATAAACACTTACTATTTATTGATTCATTCATTTATATCCAATATAGTAATATAAGTTCAAGTACTTGGGTCAATATTAGTGGCTTTGTGGGCTCGTGCAAATCTTTTGAACTTTCTGATACTTTGCTTTATCTTCTATAAAATGAGGATAATTAATATATTAACTGATAAAGAGTTGTGATTAAAGTACTTTTTAGTACTATAAAAATTAGCTGTCTCAAAACATTTGTCACTAACCAAATAATAATTCTTCAGAATTTAGGAATCTGGGGTAATGTTTACCTTTCAAAAATCCTGTCATTCAAAAAGATAAAGTGAAATTGAGAGGAATTAACCACAACAAAAAACTTTAGAAATTATATTCTCAGCTGTCTCATTTGACCATGCCATTTTCTTCCTAAAACAGTGAGATTCCATCTCAAAGTAGCTGTCCCATCAAATCAACAAACATAAATTTAATACCTAATGTGACATAGTTTTATATTAACTTCTCTCTTTCCTTACTTTCCTATCTGAAATTGCCAATGCCAAGAGATAAATTGTCTGGTCAAGTTCATCTCCAAAAGCTTCATTATTCCTAGAAGCCTTAGCACCAATACCATAAGATTTCCCCTTGCTGAACTTGCCCTTTGTTTCTTAATATGATGCCCAATTGTACGTTATCTTTGCCAATTCAATTTTTTCTTTTAAAAAATGATAAGCCAGCACCAACAAATTTACTAATGTAAATACTTAACGTTCTTGAAAAAGTAGTCAACATCAACAATTTCACTAAAGTATGATCATAGTGGCTTAGTGAAATGAGAGCCAGGTCTAGTGATGAGAGGTCCTGGTTTCAAATGTGGATTCAGAGTTTCATAGCTCTGTGACCCTGGGCAAGTTATTTAACTCCATTTGCCTTGCACTTAACCATTCTTCTGCCTTGGATAGGTTCCAAAATAGAAGATAAGAGTTTAAAACAAACCAAAAATTTACTAATTCAAAACAGCTCTGGGCTCACTTTCTCAATTCTCAATGGCAGTGGGTCTTCAGAAGGACAAATGTTGTTCTGTCCCAGAGTTATAGGAGATAATCCTGCTGGAGTATTACTTCTAACACTCCAGTTTCTGACCTCCTATAGATTCTGCTCCCCTATATTATATATTAATACATAACTGATATATATTGATAAATAACTGAGATATTTAACCAGTCAACATCAATTTAGCTTTTACAAAAGTATTTTGTTAAGAAATCATCATACAACCTTCTTCCTATACATATTGGATTATAGTCTCCCTTTGCTAATTATGATCCCTGAGAAGAATGAGTTTAAGTCACCTTAATGCAAAGATGTTTTAACACAACTATGTAGAACACATGAAACTAAAGAGTACTTCAAGAAGCCTAGCCTTAAACGCCCTTTTATTTTATTAGGAATTCTTCATGAAATTACCATTATTATAAAATTCTGTCTGGATGTTGGCGTCATACTAAGTCCATGGATGATACCATCTACAGGATTTTCTTCTGTTGTTGGGCACTTCTACAACACCTGAACTTTGCTACCAACTTTTATTGCTGGCTCTTCTGTCCTTGGAATTTCTCAATACTGTAATGTACCTTGACTAATTTGATCTTTGGATACTTGATGACCAAAGATCATAGAAGAAACACAAGAGAAACAAGATGGCATTTGGTCATAAACACTTGGGCAAGGAAATTTAGCTTGATGAATTTCTTTGGCATTCACAGGAGGTTTTTTTTTTCCTCCCTAGTAGCAAAAAAGAAAATAATTAAAGGGGAAGATCATGTACACAGTATCATGCAATGTCCCTTCAGTTCTTTAGCCAATCACAAGACAATTCATCTCCACACTGTATAAAACCTGCAGTCATTCATGACCAGATGTAGCCTAGAAAATCTCCACTCATGTTTGGATTGGAGCCAGGCCAAGAACATCTATGATTTTAGAACTGAAAACAGAAAGATAATTTCTGTGCCTGCCTTACTGCTTGGCTATTATTGACCAAAATCTCATTATTCATTTATATGTTTCATTAATTTCATATTTTGAGGGCAATTTTGTATAATGGAGCAATGACTATCTCTGGAGTCAGAAAACCTGGATCAGAGTTCAAGGTCTGCTACTTACCACTCTTGTCAGTTGGAGGAAGTACTTTTTAGGGCTCAATTCCCTCATTATCACTATGACTACCCACCATTCTCTTCTTTTTCTCTACTAACTTCCTTGAGAAAGTAATTTATACTCAATTCCTCTACTTCTCTTCTCCATCACTTCTAAACCCTCTGTAATCTGACTTTTGTCTCCATTAGTAAAAGGGAGAGCCCCCCTCTAATGGTATTAAGAACCTCTTCTATGCTAATCTGGTGGTCTTTTCTCAGTTCTAATTCTTCTTGACCTATTTGTCACATTTGACACTGCTAGGCAAGACTTTCCACTGTGAGGGTGCTTTCCTCACCTTTTTCTTTTACACCACCCCTAATTTTTCTCTTCCCCTCTTCGAATATAAGCTCCTTGAGAGTAGAAACTCTCTTGTTGTTGTTATTGTTTTTGTTTCCCTAGCATTTAGCATAGTGCTTAGAACATAATTAAGACATTACAGATGATTATTCACTTGATTCTCTCTCTCCCACTGTCTCTGCCTCTCACATTAATTACACAACTCTCAGTCTGGCACAAGCCCTCTTCATCTCTTTCCTGGACTATTTAAATAGTCTTCGAAATAATCTTTTAGTTAGCCTCTCTGTACTCAACCCCTCATCTATCACTCAGCTGCCAAAGTGATTCTTATTGAAGCATAAATCTAACCATGTCCCCTCCATATTCTGCCCAACTCAAAAAGCTCAAGTGCCTCTATTTGACCTCTAGGATCAAATAAGAATTTATATTTTTAGTCTTTTAAATCCCTTAAACATTCCCAATATGTTTATACTCTACTTCCATGGTATACTCTGTGATCCTGGCTTATTAGATATTTTTCACACATTACCATTTATCTACCAACTCCATCCCATTGACTTTGTTTTCCCCTAGATTTGGAATTCTACACCCTCTCAACTCCACCACCTAAATTTCTTAGCTTCTATTTAAATCCCACATTCTATAAGAAGCCTTTCTTGATTCCTTCCACTGACTCCACCCTATATTTCTGCTAATGCGTTCCCTTTGAGATTACCCTGTATATAATCTGTGTATATTTAAGAAATATCTCATTATTTACATGCCATTTCCCCCATTAGAAAATTAGTTCCTCAATGTCAGTGATTGCTTTTGCCTTTTTTCTATCTCAAGCACTTGGGAGAGAGCTGGTGCAATGCAGATGACACATAAATTCTTGTTGACTGACCAAATAGACTAAAAGATTTCTTAATTCCTTTCCAGCTTAAAATTTAATTAGCCTAAATGCCCTGCATTGGGATACAGGAATCAACTTCTATGGAGTTAAATTAATGAATTATTACTGTTTCTCTAATATAGAACAGTAAAGTTACTTTATTAGTACATAAATAAATACAGTCTTGGTATGGGTATTGATGTTACAAAAAAATTTTGCATGGGTATATAGCACCATCTACTGATAAATCCATATGAAAGTCATCTTAAGTTTATATTTGACTTTTTCCACATGGTAAAACGTCTAAGTAATCATTTTTAGATCCCCTGAAACTTCTATTTTGGCTATTTGTTAGAAGTGGGGAAATGAAAACTAAATATAAAAAAACACACTTTTCCCCAATTCCAAGAGTGCTGCAGAAACTCTCTAGGAAATTAGCCCAAATCAACTACTAGATTGACTCTGAAGCTATAGTGACTAGAGGCTGGCAAAGAAGCTTGACCCAGTGAATTTCAAGACTGACCATAGTTATGGCTGATAGAATATTCTAGGATCAGCTGTGAAATGGAATGAGATTTCATGGACATTTGGATATAATTAGTCCTGGTGGAAATGACTAAATGAATTACATACATTTATCCCGGCGCTATCCATCTTCTTTGCAAACACTTAACCCTAAAAATATTCAAATGGCAGAGCTTTGAAATACTTTTGGCCCAAGGATCTTCTTTTAATCAACTAATCAGCAAGCATTTGTGGAGTACTTTCTCTATATAAAATTCTGTATTGGACATCCTATGGGAGTCAAAAATTCTATTTATGAGAAATGGAGTAAGTAAGAATAAAGATGAAAAAAACACACTTTCCCTAATTCCAAAATATTTCTAAGTTCTGCAGAAACTCTCTAGGGAATAATCCAAAACTACTACTAGATTGACTCAGGTGCTATAGTGAATAAAAGCTGATATAGAAGATTGACCCAATTACTTAAAAAAAGTATAAGTACTTGAAAACATTCTCATCTATTTGAGAATATGGCATCAACTTATGTAAAAAGTATTTTAATTTAAAATTTTTCTTTTAAGATATAAGATATATATATTAATTTTAAAAAATATCGGTGAGCACCAATATTTTCCAAACTCTCATCTGTGAACTACTATCAGGGAGTTTTTTTGTTAATTGGTGTAACTTTTATTACCAAAAGTCCTTATTTCTTAAAACTTGTAAGCTGAAAAAATAACTTCACTTTGTCTTTCTCCTTGCACCTTGTTGTTTTCAGCCTATCTCTCAGGTTCTCTTTGGCTACTGATCGCCATGCCCTGAGTTCCTTACAACTCTAGCACCAGGCTTTTTTAGGATACAAAAGACTGAAGTAAAAAATGTAAAAATTTTCCAATACACAGTATGGTTTGGCTATGGAAATACTAGTATAAACTATTCATGCTATGTGTTTCAAATAGGGTGAGGTCCATGAGTGTCCTAGGAGGGCCTCCAGGAAGAGGGAAGTTAAATAGAAAGGAAAGGTGAGTAATATTTTACAATCAGTGGTTGGGGAAGGGAAGAAAAAATAAATAAAAGCTAAAGCAACATGAACATGCAAAATATTTGAGGGTGAGAGGATTGGGCTAAATAATCCAAATGATTTGAATGGAGAATTCATATAATGAATTAGTAGAAACCTAATTGGAAAAAGTAGGTTATAACCTGGTTGTAGGAGTCCTTGAATACCAAGTTAAGGAATTTAGCCTTTTCCTATAGATAACAGAGAATCACCTGTACTATCTAATTCACAGAATTTCTTTTGTTAGGAAAACTTCCTTTTGGAAATTCCAAAGTATTATTTCTATTTGAACTATTATGGAAAGTTTGGGAGCTGGGGAATCTTAAAAAAAAGATAAAATTCTGGTAGATAATGACCTCCAGGAAAACAACTAGTTTAGAGGATATTATAATCAAGTTGGGCTCTTGGATAGTTTAAGATGTGATAGATCATTTGAACTATATGAATAGTTTAAATGATAAAGACATGAACCAAACTGACAGTATTAAGAACGATACAAGAGATATTGTGAAGGAAGAAATGACGGGATTTGGTGAACCTCTCATTTTATCCCCATATACGAAATTATCTAGAATTTTAAGTGTAAGTGACTAGACAAATACCAGTCAAATTGATAGCAATAGAGATAATAAACCTCAGAGAGCTTTTGTGACAATCAAATAAGGTAACATACATAAAGCATTTTCAAACTTTGAAATGCTATGTAAATGCTGGCTATTTCTTATAAATTTCACAATATCCCTTATTATATAAATTAACAACATTTGACATGCCTACTATGTAACAGGGGCTGTGCTAAATGATGGGTATATAAATGCAAAAGTGAGAAGAAATAAGGCACTGGTAGTACAGATGACAAGTTGTTCAAAGTGGGCACACAGAATAGTATTAATCCTGTTGTGTAGTTAGAATTTTGGGAAATGGGCAGTGAGCAAACAGTCCAATTTCCCGGTAAAGAATCAAGTTGCAAGCAACAAGAGCAAATTTAAATTTATTTTAGTCTTGCTATACCCACCCAATCAACAAAATATCAACATAAGGCCTTCTTCAAGTCCAAGTCAACTTAGAAGGTTAGAAGTAAAAATCTCTGGCACAAGGATGGAGGCTGACCTTTAGACTATGTGAATGCAATACCAGTGGTGGAACTAGCAAGATAATTTCATTCGATACATATTTCCACAATCCCCTTGTTGTGACTGAAGACATATTGCATATACTATTTAAAAAACTCATGATAAAATGAAAGGACAGTGTGCTTTGATCTGCAATCAGATTTTGGGTCCCATGTGAAAAAGGAAGGGGGAAGACTTTTCCTTTCTATTAAATAGAGAGGGCTGAATGGGTTTGTCTTACTGGAAAGATGTAGGCTACAGTGAAACAGCTGATGGAAACTGGGGAGACAAAGGTGTGATCTGCTGGTGGAGAGAAGATGGTGAGATCTCTCCCTTCCTCAAGTTAACTGTAACCAGAGCTTGAGGGACTTCTAGAGAGACAGGAAGGAGAGCTTCTGTCTCTTCCCACAAGGGATATTTTAAAACTATGTCCCTTTGATCACCAATGTGGGGACTAGCTGAAGAAAAATGCCTGTATCCCAGTCAGCTGCTATAGAACAAAAGTTTGTTGTCAGACCCTTATTTAAGGAGGATTATGGCAGACCAGGTCTAGTTTTGCCACAGATGAGACAGGATTCACCCTTGATTCTTGCTCTCAATCACCCAACTTCTCTCTTGTTATGGAAAAGGCCAACCCCAAATCTGACTTGAACTAAAGAATTTATTTGGAAAGGGAAAGGAAGGTAGGGAAGGGGAAAGAGGAGTAGGATGCCCTGAAAAGCTAAAAACCCCAACAGCTCAATCAAGGGGCAGGAGTGTGAGCCCCAAAAGACTCAACTCCCTTTTCCAGCTGTCAGCGCTCTTTACTCTATGCTACTATTTATCTACTCTCTAAATCTAAAGCAGTTCAAGAAAAGACAAGAAGAGACCCAGAAACGAAGTCAGAAAGCTGGCTCAGTTATTTGTGAGATTCTAAATTAAACTTCTGAGTCTGTGACTCTTACTGGCAGATGGAGGGAGGTACTAGAAAGCTTTCTAGATGAGAACAGCTTCAAAGAATAGGCAGGAAAGTCTGAGTCTTCTCTCTCTTGTGGCTTGGCATGTCCCTCAGCCACACAGAAAAGGACCTGGCCCCTTCCAGTATAGGGCTGGAAGTCCTGGAGTTGACCAGAATTCTCCTCAGCTCACAGTTCCCTACCCACAATACTTTGCTGTCTCCCAACAGGTTCTGACAAGATCCCACTTGCCATTCTTACACATGATAAAAAAACAACACCTATAACCAAAGAGGGAACTTTTCAAATCTGAAAAAACAACTTCAGCAAAGTTGCACAATGTAAAATAAGCACATATAAATCACCTGCATTTCTACTACCAACAAAATTCATCAGAAAGAGCTAGAAAAAATTCAATTTAAAATAACTGCAGAAAATATAAAAACCTTAGGAGTCTAAGTGCTGAGACAAAACCAGAGACTATATGAACACAATTATAAAATGTGTTAGGCAAATATAGATATAAACAAATGGAGAAATATTAATTCTTCATGCTTAGATCAGGCCAATATTATAAAAATAACAATTCTACCCACATTAATTTACTTATTCAGTACCATACCAATCAAACTACCACATAATTATTATATAGAGTTAGAAAAAATAATAAGAAAATTCACTTGGAAAATAAAAAGATCAAGAATATCAAGGCAATCAATGAAAAAAATTAGAAGGTAGCATAGCAGTATCAAAGTTCAAATTATGTTGCAAAGTAGTAATCATAAAAAAATAATATGGTAAACTAAGAAATAGGGTGGTAGATCAGTAAAGTAGAGTAGGTGTACTATACAAAATGATAAATTACTATAGTAATTGAGTGTTTGATAAACCCAAAGATCCAAGCTTTCAGGGATAAGAACTCACCATTTGACAAAAATTGCTGGTGAAACTGGAAAGTAGGGTGGGAAAAAAGTAGGCATAGACCATCATCCCCCATTGTATCCCAATATAAGACCAAAATGGATACATGATTTAGACATAAAAGCTGATATTAGTAAATGAGGGGAGAATAGAAATATGTACCTGGATCTATGGATACTGAAACAGCTCATGGCCAAACAAGAGTTAGAGAAGATCATGTGAAGTAAAATAGATAGTTTTGATTACATGAAGTTAATTTGTTTTTCACAAACAAAATTCAGCCAAATTTAGAGGAAAACAGAAAACTAGGGAAATTTTTTTAAGTTCCTCTAATAAATGACTGATATCTTAAAAATTATGGGGAGGTAAGTCAAATTTATAAATATATGAGCCATTATGCACTGATAAGTGGTAGCAGAATATAAATTAGGAATTTTCAGAGAAAAGAAATCTAAGCTAACAATAGTCACATGAAAAAAAATGCTCTAAATCTTTATTGATTATAGAAACACACATTAAAACGACCCTGTGATACCACCTCATACCTATCAGATTGGTTTACGTGGTAGAAAAAGCAAATGACAAATGTTGCAAGGGATGTTGAAAAATCGGGACACTAATGCATTGTTGGTAGTGTTTATGAAATTGTCTGAACCTTCTGGAGAATAATTTAGAGCTATATTCAAAGAGCAATAAAACTGCATGTATCATTTGACCCAGAAATACTTCTAATAAGAGTCTATATCCCAAAGAATACAAAGAAAAAGCTAAAGGACCTATTTGTACAAACATTTATAGCAGTTATTTTGTGGTGGCAAAGAACTGGAAATTGAAGAGATGCTTATTAATTATGGAATGGCTGAATAAACTGTGGTATATGAATCTAATATAAAACTATTGTGTTTTGCCACCACAAAGAGCACAGCTTTGAATATTTTTGCACAAGCCTTTTCCATTATTATCTCTTTGGGGTACAAACCCAGCAGTGCTATGGCTGGATCAAAGGGCAGACAGTCCTTTATCACCCTTTGGGTATAGTTCCAAATTGCGCTTCAGAATGATTGATCAGTTCAAAACTCCACCAATGAGGGGATCCCCTCATTGGGGCAAGAAAAGGGGAAGAAAATTTAAAACTCTCACTGAAAATCAATTGACCTGGAGAATAGATCCTGGAGAGATTATCTAAAATTCATTGGATTGCCTGAAAGTCATGGTCAAAAAAATAACATGGATGCCATATTGAAAGAAATTATTAAGGAAAACTGATCTGATATTCTTGAATAAGAAGGAAAAATAGAAATTGAAAGAATCCATCAATCATCTCCTGAAAGAAATTCCAAATTTTAAAATCCAAGGATTTTTATAGCCAGATTCCAGAACTCCTAAGCCAAGGAGAAAATACTAATAGAAAAAAAAACCCAATTCAAATATTGTGGAACCACAATAAGGATTATATAAGTCCTAGGAGCCTTCTACATTAAAGAATCAGAAGACATGGAATATAATATTCCATAAGACAAAGGATCTAAGCCTACAACCAAAAATCACCTATCCAGTAAAAATGAACATAATATTGTAGGAAAGAAATGGACATTTAATGAAATAAAGGAATTATAGGCATTCCTGATAAAATGACCAGGGCTAACAAAAAATTTGGATGATCAATACTCAAAAGAAGCATAAAATGGTAAAAAGAAAAAGTTCAAGGAAATCATTGTGGTTAAAATAATTACATCCTTGCATGGAAAAGGTGGTAAATAGGATACTTAAGATTTCAATAGGAGGAGAGTGTGGAACAGGCTTGAAGAAAGAAAGCATTTGCAGGACAAGCCAGGCATACAGACCAAGGTGAAGGATCTGTCTGTCAATCAAGGCGAAGATTCATGTTCCCAGGAGAGGCAGTTGGGGAGCCTGGCCAGAGGAAAGGAACTGGGACTTTGGGCTCTGGGTTTATTGACCAGGAGAGAAACCTCTTCTCTGGAGTTCCTGATCAAGAGAGACTGCCTTTACATGATGTAGGCAGAGAGAGAGACCTTTGTAGCTTTTGACAGAGACTGGACTTGAGTTACTCAAGCAGAGGTTATCTGACTAAAGAAAGAGGAAAAGAAGAAAAATACGTGTCCTCCATCTCTCTGGCTGTCTCTGAGTCACCGTTGTGACAAGACTAACATTTCCCAAAATCCTCCCAATTCTCCTTAGAGATTAGGGTCACCCCTATCCCTTTTACCTCAATCCTCCTCCTGTTTCCCAATAAACCTCCTTACCCAAAAAAAAAAAAAGAAATACCTGTGGAAACTTATATGAACTGATGCAAACTGAAGTGAGCAGATCCAGGAGAGTATTGTGTAAGAACAATATTATAAGGAAGGATGACCAATTGTGAAAGACTTAGCTACTCTGATCAATACAATTATCCAAGACAATCACAAAAGACCCATGATTAAAAAACTACTATCTACCTTCAGAAAGAAAAAAATGATGGACTCAGTCCAAATTGCAGCATCCTTTTTATAAATTTCTTTATTTCCCTTTTCTTTGCAAAATAGCTAATATGGAAATATATCTTGCATGGTTTCACATGTATAAGCAAAATAAAAAAATTGCTTGCATTCCTTCTTAAGTGGTGGGAGAGGAGCAATAGGACAAATTGAATTTGGAGTTTAATTTTTTTTAAATGAGATTTTAAAATGTTTACATGTAATTAGCAAATATTTAACAAAATAAAAATATTTTAAAGAAAACAAAACATCTACCCTTTTACTAGAATTATTCATTTTAATTTAATTATTTGTTAGAATTATTAATAATTAAGTAGCCTTATCCAGTTGACAAACCTAACTGGCCTATCTTTGATGATGTCTTACCAAGTAGTAAAAGCAGCTACTTGTATTTTCTTAGAATTACTAAAGACAGAATTCATGGAAGCATGCTATTGTTCTTTATTTCTCCTTTGCCTTGTCTAGTGAGAAGTATATAAGTTGATATACCCAAATGCAGTGTATTTTTTAAGTTCTGTTAAAAATGAGTCTGATAAGGAGAAAGTGGGGGAGGGAAGAAACAGTCTTTTTATTAACAACAATCATCTACACCTGAGATGATCATTAGAGGCTATAGATAATTCTTTTTAAGTGTATTAGCTAGCTTTGCTCTACTTTCTGAGATTAAATTCCCTAGTCAGGTAGTACAGATCTTAGTATCAGGAAGATTTGAATTTTAATCTTGACCCCAGATACTTATTAGGTGTGTGATGCTCATAATATCAATAAACATTTCTGGTCATCACTTTACTTCTCAGTGAAATTAAGTGGTTGAATGACATGTCCTTTGATGTCTCTTCCAGCTCTAAATCTATTATCCCATGGGCCCAATCCTTGTGAGAGCATAAATGCTGAGTGTGACAGCTAGGGAAGTAGAAGGACAGTTAATATTCCAACAAGTTAGAAACAGTGTTGTCACAAAACATTTTGGCACCCTTTAAGAAAGTGTAGCTTAGACAAAAAACCCTACACTTGTCATTCTTCTTTGAAACTAAACTTATTCTTTGTAATTTCTCAATATTATATTTTTGTTATTTTGTACTCAATTCTTTCCAACTAAACTGTGATAGCCCTCTTTGTTCATTACAGATCATTTTTAATAGGTAGACTACTCTAGTTATTCATTATTTATACTCTTTCATGCTTTAATAAAGGCGAAAGGAATGTCAAATAAATAAATTGTTGTGGTCATATATACATGTATATATATATATATATATATATATATATATATATATATATATATATATATATATATATATATATTCTGGACTGTTTTCTTCATTTGGATTTAATTCATATATATCTTTCCATGTCCAATGTTGACTATATAAGCATTTCTTACAGAATATTAATTTTCCATTGCATTTGTATTCTAAAAATTAGGTAGCCATTTCCCAGTTAATGAATGTCTACTTTGTTTCCCACAAAAAAAAAAGTGTTTTTGTACATATATTCATTGGTAGAGCAGCCTTTCCTTTTGTTGTTGTTATTTTGGAATGTATTCATGGCAGTGAAATTTCTGAGTCAAAGATATAGACATTGTTTTAGCAATGAGAATGTGAAGCTGACATCATCACTGGGTTCTTGTATAGCCAGTTCTTATTGGTATATTAAGTGGTATTTGCTTCCATTATTCCAAGGAACCATTGCCACCTGTTAGAACCTACTGGAATTAGAGAACTAATGATGCATGAAGGTGGTTAGATCTTTAATGTTCAGTCTCTATAATGATATGTTCCTCCTGGTTTACTCTTGATTTGACCTCTACTCAGCCTTTTGATGAATAGGACTTTGTGTTTTAGAGTTAAAAGATATCTTAGAGATAATCTAATCCAAAGCACCCATTTTCATTTGAGTAAATTGAGACAGAGAGGTCAAGTGAGTAGCTCATGGATACATAGGGAATGAATGTGCCTAGGGTTCAAACCTGAGTCTTTTGGCTATAAATTCTGAAACTCCACTACATCATAATGTTTATTTGGAATTAAAATATTAGGAAGAAACATTATGTATTTCTGCATTTTGCGGTTGTACAATTAACTGTCATTTGTGAATAAGTTAAATCAGAATTTTAGTGCCTGCAAGTCCCAAACTTAAAAGCTTTGCCATGTATGTTACCATAGGAACAAAGTAGGAGTAATCTGACACTGCCCAATGGGTCAATCCAACTTTGTCACATCACATCCATCTATAAGAAATTCCCTTCAGAAATTTATTAATCTGAGTAATGCCAACATTTTGTATTTGCATAGTACTTTTAAGTTAAATATGCTTTTATGTCCATGATCTCATTTTATCTTCTCAAATGTCCTATAAAGTGGGCAGAGCAGAAATATTTCCCTCATTTTTTGCATATGAAGAAATATAAATCCATTTTCAGAGATTTCTTCAGGATCACACAGCTATTTATTTGCAGAATAGAACCCAGATCTCCTAAATCTTCAGCTAGAATTTAATATAAAATTCCACACTCATGCCTTCTTAATTGGATTTGGTGACAAGCCTGCAGGAAAAATGCAAAAATACCCACCATTCATTTGATGTATGCTTTGGAACAAGTTATATCACTTCAGTCTCCTAGTTTAGGAAATGGAAATAATATTAACATTATAAGGCTAATTGTGTGAAATAATATTCATAAACCAAATAGTTAAGTATGATGCTTTAATTCTTAATAATATTGAAGAATTCTATGCTTATATATTCTAGTGTAGCTTCAATAAGAAGCTACTTAAAAAAAAAAAACAAGGTTTGAGTGAGGAAAGAGGAAATAATGCTTCACATACTTACCAATTTTCCCAAGGGTGCAGGCAGGGGAAATTCATGGAGAAAGCACTATAAAGCTAGACGATTTCTCCAAAAGCAAATTCATAGCAAAGAAGCTAAATTTACAATGGATACCTTAATTTTAAGCAAGATTCCTTATTTATCTTCCATGAAGTTGTTAGATCTGGATTTGAACTTCCATTGGATGATCTACAAATTGATTTTTCCTTTTTCCTTTTACCTATACATAGGAGGCTTTGCATGCTAGAACTACATGAGGAAGAAGGTTTCATAAGCAAAATTGAAACTTGAAGCCTGATTTTAAAACCTCCAAAGTATACCTTATTATTATGAATAGTTGTTGTTATTGTAGTTGAGTCATTTTTCAGTTGTCTGACTCTATTTGGAGATTTCTTCACAAAGATATTGGAATTACTTGCTAATTCCTTCTCCAGTTCTTTTTACAGATGAGGAAGCTGTAGCAAATAGAATTAAGTGACTTGCCCAGGGTCCCACTTCCTAAAGATGGGTGGGATATGACTGTGTAGGATTGGCTCTTCGGGTAGTGTCAGAATACTCCTTCCTTAATTCCTGTGGTAGCAGATTACCTGACTACAGGTCTAGCACTCAATCAACTGAATTGCCTAGCTGCTCTACTGTGAATAGCAGAAATTACAAATAATTAAAGTCTGAGGCTTCCTGAATGAAATAAAACATAACTTGTCAAAAGCATTTCCAAAGAGATGTTTAGTACCTCACATGGGGCTCTTGTGCATCTTCTTTGGCCACCTAGAGAAATTGATGAAAACTTTCTTGAAATCAAGTATCATTCTTATTTAATGAAGTGCCAGTATGTTGAAAAACAGGAAAATGGATGAACTTTCCCCGCTTTTATCCTGTCTTTAGTAGATTCTTAAAAGATACAGAGTAACTGGTGAGAAAAAAAAAAGAAATATAAAAAGGCACACTCACTTAGTAAGCATCTTTCTATGATTATAGTGCCTAGAATTTTATCTTCATTGATTCACAATATCTCAGTCATTCATCACATTTACAGTAAAATCCTTGTTTGATACGATGTGGGTGGGGTACTCAAACATGAGTATAGCATATGGGAAGAGAGTGAAAACATAAAACATAATACCAAAGAGAGATCAGCCCCATACAGGAAAAAAAGAACACTAAATTTGGAGTCAGAGAACCTGGGTTTAAATCTGTTCTGACATTTCCTCCTTGTGTCATATTACATTGGAAGTCATATCACTTGACTTTGTCTCAGTTTCTTCATTTGTAAAAAGAGGACTAGAAATATGATCATATGAATATATGTAATATTATTAATTTTGTTTTAATAATGTAAGTAATGAGACTGCAAAACCTCAAATCCTTTCTCAGAAAAGAAAATTCAAATGACTTTAATATTAGTATGAGTCCATAGATCATGTTTCTTTGTGTGCTTTGCTGGTGATATCTACTTTAAGTTTGTAAAAATAATTAAAAATTCGGGAAGCAAGATAATATAAAATTTACAATATGAGGGAGGAATTCAGTCTTTAGACATACAAATTTAGGCCATGTTGCCTGGAAAAAAGCCATTACTAGGGCAGGACAGTCTGGGCATTCTCCCGGGTGACTGAAATTTAGAGGAAGCAAATATCTAAAACAGCATTTTTGTGAAGAATGAACAGTTTTAAAATGGATAGCATTTACATGTTGACAGCACTTTCACTCCTTGAAAAACACAGAGACAACAGAGCTTAGCGCCTAGTTAGCAAGAATAGTTGTTTAAACTAGGAGGCTACCAGATTGCAGTCTTCCTTCTCCCAACTCCACATAGCAGATTCCCCAGCAGCTGCCTCCCCGAGTTCCATGGCATCCACTAGAATAAAGAATCATTGAACTCCAGAGCTGTAAGGGACCTTTGAGGTCACGTGATACAACACTCCAATTTTACCAATGAGGAAGCGAAAGGATTAGGAGGAAACCTGCCTGAGGTCACTTTGCTAGTTACTGGAAGAACCCAGATCACATCAGAAACATTCATCAACGTCCCAATGCTAATCTAATAGTGCCATTAGGAATGGGAATTTTAGCATTTTCCTTCTCAGAGTATCTGTCCTGCATAATAGTCATTTTTTGTCATTCCTGTATTTATTTGGGTCCCTCTTTGTTAGAACACAAAGCAAGTGCAGAAGATGTAGCTGAACTGCAGAGGGCATCAGTGGTCCAGATAACATGATGGAAGCTCCTATTTCATTACTACAGCAAGGGAAAGTTGAAGAAAGGGATCCACACCCTCTGGGCCCAGGCTCCTAATTCAAAGAATTGCAGCAGCTTCTGCTTTGCACACAGTAGGAATTTAATAAAGACTGCTGCTGTGAATTCTTCTTGTATCTTGGACCAGGATTTAGTTATAGATTCCATCTTTTTTTCTACTGAGTGGCTTGCAGGGTCCTAAAGTTTCTTTGTGCATAATTTGTCACTGAGGGACTTAAAATAGTACCCCGCAAATTATTATTGTTATTGAGCTTTAAGGGAACAGCATTACTTGATAGGTGGAAAACTGAGCCATAATTCCCATTGCAACAGTAATGAAATAGCACTTAGAAAAAGAAAAGGAACATTTTGCATACAGCAACATTTTACTGCTTCAGGCTAATTAAGGGCAAACTTTATTCAGATTGGCAAAAAAAAGTATAAATTATGCAATTATTTCCCCCAAAATCAGTTTTCTTATTCAAGCACATATGTTAGCAAACTAACCTGACATAGTTTTTTTTTTTAATGAAGTGTCCTGTAATAGAAGTTCTTAAGCAATCTGTTTTAATAACTGCTATTTTCATCTTTAAAATCTGCTAAATGGTTCCCATAAATTATTCTTTTGAGTCTCACAATGACCTCGCGGTACAGGTATCATTATCGCTACTTTATAATTGAGAAGACTGAGTTTTAAAGAAGTTTAGTGACTATCCATGCTCATCTGGTCAATAAGTGTCAGAGATTATCTTGAAAACCAGTCTACTGATTCCATATCTGCCTCACTAATCACTATTCCATACCTGACATGAGACTTGACAAAATGGCTGGTTTTTCACTTATATAAAGAACTCCTGGATGAGGAAACGTATTCTGCCAATACAAGTTAATATCTTTTCTTCAAGATCAAAATTTGGGTTGTCAGGGGCATTGAACTAATAGGCTATATACAAAGCTGGTATACATTAGCAGCAAGGTGACCCTAAGTGAAGAAGATCTTAGTTCACACCATCCTTAAACACTTTCTATCTGTGTGATCCTGGTCAGTTAATCTCTCTCTGTCTCAGTTTCCTCATTTGTAAAATGGAGACAATAATGGGACCTACTTCCCCAGGGCTGTAATGAGGATTAAATAAGAATATCAATAAAGTGCTTAGCACAGTGCCTGGCATTCAAATACTTTTTCCTTTGTTCCTCCTTCCTGCCATTTATCAGAATCAAGACTTGAACTTCTTGACTCCAGTCAGCTCTTTGTGCCTTACAATATATTCTCTCTCATATTCCATATCTCTTGCCCTTTAAATATTACACAAGACGGGGGCAGCTGGGTTGCTCAGTGGATTGAGAGTCAGTCCTAGAGATAGGAGGTCCTAGGTTTATATCTGGCCTCAGACACTTCCCAACTGTGTGACCCTGGGAAAGTCACTTGACCCCCATTGCCTAGCCCTTACCACTCTTCTGCCTTGGAACCAATACACAGTATTGATTCCAAGACAGAAAGTAATGGTTTTAAAAATAAATAAAAGTAAATATTACACAAGATCAATTCACAGAAATTGTTTAAACACTTATAGTTATTTCTAAAGTTCTTGCACTTCAAAGCAGAAAACTATTGAATATTTTCAAATTATACACTATTGCAAGCTTGTTTATACCATTGCTATGAAATATCTATTTTTAAAAAATTCTATGGGAACTTTCTATTTATTTATTTTGAAAATTTTATTTAATAAGTCAATTTAGAACATTATTCTTTGGTTACAAGAATCATGTTCTTTCTCTCCCATCCCCCACCCCTTCCTGTAGCTATACACAATTCCACTGAGTTTTACATGTGTCCTTGATCAGAACCTATTTCCGTGTTGTTGATGGTTGCCCTAGGATGATCATTTAGAGACTACGTCCCCAATCATATCCCAATTGACCCATGTGATTAAGCAGTTGTTTTTCTTCTGTGTTTCTACTCCCACAGTTCTTCCTCTGAATGTGGATAGTGTTCTTTCTCATAAATCCCTCCTTTTTGTTCAGGATCACTGCTTTGCTACTAATGGAGAAGTCTATTACATGTGATTGTACCACAGTGTATCAGTCTCTGTTTACAATGTTCTCCTAGTTCTGCTCTTTTTGCTCTGTACCAATTCCTGGAGGTCATTCCAGTTCAAATGTAATTCCTCCAGTTCATTATTCCTTTGAGCACAATAGTATTCCATCACCAACAGATACCACAATTTGTTCAGCTATTCCCCAATAGAAGGGCATCCCCTCATTTTTTTATTTTTTTTGCCAAAAGAGCGCATTTATGAATATTCTTGTACAAGTCTTTTTCCTTATGCTCTCTTTGGAGTATAAACTTAGCAGTGGTATGGCTGGATCAAAGGCCAGACAGTCTTTTAGCGCCCTTAGGGCATAGGTCCAATTTGTCCTCCAGAATAGTTGGATCAATTCCCAACTCCACCAGAAATGCATTAATGTCCCAACTTTGCCATATCCCCTCCAGCATTCATAACTTTCCTTTGCTGTCATGTTAGCCAATCTGCTAGGTGTGAGGTTGTTTTGATTTGTATCTCTCTGATTATAAGAGATTTAGAACACTTTTTCATGTGCTTATTAATAGTTTTGATTTCTTTATCTGAAAACTGCCTATTCATGTCCCTTGTCCATTTATCAATTGGGTAATGGCTTGATTTTTTGTACAATTGATTTAGATCTTTAAAAATTTGAGTAATTAGACCTTTGTCAGAGGTTTTTGTTATGAAGATTTTTCCCCAATTTGTTACTTCCCTTCTAATTTTGGTGGCATTGGTTTTATTTGTACAAAAACTTCTTAATTTAATGTAATCAAAATTATTTATTTTACATTTTCTAACTCTTGCTTGGTCTTAAAATCTTTCCTTTCCCAAAGATCTGACATGTATAGTATTCTGTGTTCACCTAATTGGCTTATAGTTTCCTTCTTTATATTCAGGTCATTTATCCATTCTGAGTTTATCTTGATGTCGGGTATGAGATGTTGATCCAAACCCAATTTCTTCCATACTGTCTTCCAATTTTTCCAGCAGTTTTTATCAAATAGTGGGGTTTTGTCCCAAAAGCAGGGATCTTTGTTCTTATCATAGACTGTCTTCAAGAGGCCACTTACCTCAAGTCTATTCCAATAATCCTCCTTTCTGTTTCTTAGCCAGGACTCATATTGTTTTGATGACCACTGTTTTATAGTATAGTTTGAGATCTGATATTGTAAGGCCACCTTCCTTCATATTTTTTTTTCAATATTTCACTGGATATCCTTGATCTTTTGTTCTTCCAAATGAACTTTGCTATGTTTGTTTTTCTAGTTCAGTTAAAAAAGGTTTTTTGGTAGTTCAATGGTTATGGCCCTAAATAAATAAATTAGTTTGGGTAAGATTGTTACTTTTATTATGTTAGCTCATCCAACCCATAAGCAATTAATGTTTTTCCAATTATTTTGATCTTATATTAATTGTGTGGAGAGTGTTTTGTAGTTGTGTTCATATAGTTCCTGTGTTTGTCTTGACAGATAGATTCCTAAGTATTTTATATTATCTAGGGTGATTTTAAATGGAATTTCTCTTTCAAATTCTTGCTGCTAAGATGTGTTGGAAATATATAGAAATGCTGATGACATGTGGGTTCATTTTGTATCCTGCAACTTTGTTAAGTTCTTGCTTATTCTTACTAGCTTTTTAGTTCATTCTCTAGGATTCTTTAAGTAGACCATCATATCATCTGCAAAGAGTGATAGCGTGGTCTCCTCATTGCTTATTTTAATATTTTCAATTTCTTTTTCTTCTCTAATTGTTACAACTAGTGTTTCTAGTACAATGTTAAATAATAGAGGTGATAATGGACATCCTTGTTTCACTCCTGATCTTATTGGGAAGGCTTCTAGTTTATCACCATTGTAGATGATGCTTGCTGATGGTTTTAGATATAAACTGTTTATTATTTTTAGGAAAGACCTTTCTATTCCTATACTTTCTAGTGTTTTCAGTAGGAATGAGTGTTGTATTTTGTCAAAGGCTTTTTCTGCATCTATTGAGATAATCACGTGATTTTATTGGTTTGCTACTTGATATGGTCAATTATGTGGATGATTTTCCTAATATTCCCTATCCTTACATTCCTGGTATAGATACCACCTGATCATAATGAATAACCCTCGTGATTACTTGCTAGAGTCTTGCAAGTATTCTATTTAAGATTTTTGCATCTATGTTCCTTAAGGAGATTGGTCTATAGTTTTCTTTCTCTGTTTTTGACCTGCCTGGCTTTGGAATCAGTACCATGTTTGTGTCATAAAATGAATTTGGTAGAACGTCTTCATTTCTTATTCTGTCAATTCTTATTCTGGATACTGTTAATTTGTTTTTTTTCTTTCCTTTTAATTAGATTGACCAGTACTTTGTCTATTTTGGAATCAGTACCATAATTGTGTCATAAAATGAATTTGGTAGAATGTCTTCATTTCTTATTCTGTCAATTCTTATTCTGGATACTGTTAATTTGTTTTTTTTTTCTTTCCTTTTAATTAGATGGACCAGTACTTTGTCTATTTTATTTGTTTTTTCAAAGTACCAGCTTCTAGTCTTATTTATTAAATCAATAGTTCTTTGACTTTTGATTTTATTAATTTCTTCTTTAATTTTTAGGATCTCTAATTTAGTTTTCATGTGAGGATTTTTATTTTGTTCACTTTCTAGTTTTTTTAATTTGCGTGTCCATTTCATTGACCTCTGCCTGCCTGATTTGTTAATATATGAACGCAAGGATATAAATTTTCCCCTCACTACTGCTTTTGCTGAATCCCATAGATTTTGAAAGGATGTTTCATAATTGTCATTTTCTTCGAGGAAATTTTTTATTGTTTCTATGATTTGTTCTTTAACTAACTGATTTTGGAGAATCATATTATTTAATTTCTAATTAATTTTATTTGCCCCCCATGTACCCTTACTAATTATTATTTTTTATTGTATTGTGATCTGAAAAGTTTGAATTTATGCTATGAAATATCTAAAGAAAAATTCATGCCAAGAAAATGTAACTTCGGTTTTATAGATAGCTAAATCCTGTCAAATTCTGACAAATTGTCTGGTTTAAAGAACTTTATCCAAGGAGTATTTCCAAATATTGAATAAAAATACTTTTAATCTGCTTCCACACAAAAACTGATTTGTAGAGTTAAAACAAGTATCCAAATAATTCAGAGGAGGAAATTAGTATTAATTTTAAAATTAGAGTTTGGCCTGTTTTCATCAAATCTGGTTATTTGCATTACTAGTTTATCCTAAATCCTTGATTTTATATAGCTTACAATAGACCAAATACTCTGTTTCTACTTGTTTCCTTATTAATGGGAGGGATGGCTTTAAATGATTTATTGTTAGTGAATGTGGTTTTCCTCTCTGAGAAGCTAGATTTTAGCAAACATTTTCCATTGAAAGAGGAGCATAAAATTCAGTACCTTAGAGAATGAAGTGATTGGTAATAGCAAATATAAGAACAAGGTATCCATTGCTTCTGTGGTATATCTATCATCTCAGGTCTGTCAATATACCATAAGCTGGAGGAGCTATACAAGAATGACAAACACAGAAAAAAGGAAAAGGTGAAATTCTCTCTGAGAGTTAAAGCCTTCCCTTTTCTGAGTTTATGGGTTCCATGTGCAGAATAGAAAGCACTAAGACTTAAACTCAATGTCCTAAGCCTTATGGACTTTGCAAAAGTTAGGGTCCATAGGTTTGGTTTTGTTTTTTTTAAGACAGGCAGTAATTTTTTAAACCCTTACCTTCTGTCTTGGAATCAATACTGTGTATTGGCTCCAAGGCAGAAGAGTGGTAAGGGCTAGGCAATGGGGGTCAAGTGACTTGCCCAGGGTCACACAGATGGGAAGTGTCTGAGGACAGATTTGAACCTATGACCTCCCATCTCTAGGCCTAGCTCTCAATCCACTGAGCTACCCAGCTGCCCCCAGGCAGTAATTTTTTAAAAGACTTCTCATTACAAAAATCAGAGTTAGATATTACAATTCAGAAAGGGTATTTGTTATGGCCAGAACATCCAAAGTGGAGAAGACAGGCCAAGAAGACAAGTTAAATTTCCAGTGACCAGTACACTGAAATCTCTAGGAAAAATCAAAGAGGAAACTGATTCTTGTGGTTATAATTTGGGGTTGTGTTGGGGCTAGATGGAATATTTTGAGAGACCAGATAGAAAAGTCTTCCTTAGAAGGAATATAAGAGACAAGGATAGGCTTTCCATAGGCCCGTGGCCAGATTCCAAGATAAAGATGGCAAGAATAAGTTCCAGAGAGAAATAATGGTGAATTGGGAAAAAAAAATCATTGGGCCTGGGGTCAGTCGACATTATTTCTTCTCTTTATATTGTTACTAACTTGCTGGGTGAATATAGGCAAATCAATTAATTTCTCTGAACCTCCATTTCCTTATCTGTAAAATGGAGATATTTAGTTGACGTGGAAACCGTTTTATTTTAAACATGTACAATATGAAAACTTTTCCTTGTATGTATAAGGAAAAGTTTTCCTTGTGTGTACAAGGAAAAGGTTTTAAAAAGATTAAGTTGCTATTTTATTATGAGTTATTACTGTTATTTTTGTACAGAGAGGGAATCTTTTGAAAGCATCATAGAAAGGATGTCTCTGTTGTAGTTCTGTAGTTCTGGGATCCTACAACCAGAATTAAGGGTTAGGAAAACATTTTGAGGAAGGGCTGAGATTTATATCCTTTTATTCTGTCTTGGATGGATCCTTTTAGTATGGTATATGGGTACTGCCCTCTAAATAGCAAGCCTCATTCAATAAAATATAAGCTTATTTTGAGTTTAATTCCCACCACAGGTTTCAAACCCAAATTGTGCTTGCTCTCTTCAAGATGCACCTTCAAACCACCTCAAGATTACTTGGATACATGCAAGAAATAGATACCTTGGAAGAGATTCCATATTCCTTAAAGTGCAGCAAAGAAGCAGGTATTTTGAATCAGAAATCAAAATACTAACCAGGACTGATACAGATAGACACACTAGGAAGGAAAGGGCATTCAAACACTCCAGTGGCAAAATTTATTGAGAAAGCATTTCCACCAAGAGATTGCACCATGGCTTTCAAATTACAAATGCCAAGGGTCATTGCTCTATAATCTACTTTCCAAATAATATGAATAAAGATTACTGCCAAGAAAACCAGTAAAGCCTTGATACTTTTCCTGAATTTCATAACTATATCTATGCAAGGATCTATTCTAGATAAGGCTTCATATATGCTAATTGACTTTATTATCATGTATAATTTCATAATGCTTAAATATAATAAATACACATTATTATTTACCATGTGTGTTTATTACATATTTATATTAAGAATATAAATAAAATCCAAGCAGAAATCAGCAACTGGACAGTGGTGCTGCTTTTGTATAGTTCAGAACTGTAGACAGCTCCTAGTTCTCAGTGGCAAGTTAATGTTTTTTGCTAACTAAATCCATTAGCTAGAAACTTGTAGCTTGATCTAAACTTCTGGTCCTACAGGACTGGGCTAACTGATTCCAGAAAAATATCAGAGGGATTTATAAGCCAAGAAAAAGGGGAAAAATCAGAAACAATTAAAATCCAGTCCCTTTTCAATGTGCAGATGAGACAAGGTTTCACTTATCAGACATCTATATGCTTGGAAGTTTTTTCCTTTGATTTGTTAGTGTGGACTCCCTCTTTGTTTCCCTTCAGTAAATCCTTTTTTGTTGTGTTTTTTAACCAACCCCACCACATAAAAGATCTGTTTTTCATTGTTTTCAGGAAGCAGGGCAAAGGAAAAGTAGTTATCAAAAGAATGCATATGCCTTTTCCTGAAGATCAAGTTGTTCGTTGAAGAGGACAGTTTCTGAAAGGAGAGGTGGCAGCAATGAAATCCCATTTGGGGACAACAATGAGGTAAGTACTATGCCTTGCTATTAAAATAAACATGTTATTTTATTAGCTGTAGAAGGTCTATGGTGTCAGTGCACTCAGTTGTGAATGGAATAAGACTAAAAAATACAGTAAAACAATGTTAATCTGTGATTAAGTAAATATGTGACCCCACAGGAATCCTTTACATAGTGCCGTGACCACTGTTTCTTGTTGAGCTTAACATCAGGGGTCTATACAGTGCCAGATCACTAGTATCTTTGAAAAGTTCAAAGACTTCTTCATACACATACACACTACTGTCCCCAAAATATTCTTCTTTTGTCTAAAAAGCCATACCATTTTTTCTTATGTCTTATGTGATATAAAATGACCCAAATAGTGGATGACTTTGGCATCATGGATAACTTGGTTATGAAAAAGGAATAAATTATTATTCGAAATCTCACTGTATTTATTAGCACTAAAAGCATAAGGGGGAGATCACAATTAAAACACATTACCAGAAGAAATCACAAAGCCAATAACTGATGTTCTCAAGAGGAAAAGGCTTATTAATTGGAAAACTAGCTTGGATTCTATTTCTGGATGCTTTTAAAATTTGTTCTTTGTCAACTTTTGATATACTTCACCAAATTTTATAAATCTTTAATCCATATATTTAAAGTGATTCCTTTCTGTTTACTCACACACCTTCTATTATTAGGAACAATTGTCCCTAAGACTAAACTCAAAATACTCAGCCTGGCTTTTTAACCTTTCTACAATCTTGTTGTATCCTACCTTTCTTATTTATTTAATATTATTCCCCTTTAAATGATCTCTATTCCAGTCCAACTGACTTACTTATTATTTCCTAGAAACACATTTCACCTTCTATTTTTCTAATCTTGTACACAAGTGACCTCCAAAATCTGAAATATATTTCTGGTTCCTCTATACTTATTGATTCATTAGTTGCCTTTTACATGCAATTCAGGTACTACTTTTTTTTAAAACCCTTACCTTCCATCTTAGAATCATTACTGTGTATTTGTTCTAAGGAAGAAGAGCAGTAAGGGCAATGGGGGTTAAGCAACTTGCCCAGGGTCACACAACTAGGAACTGTCTGAGGCCAGATTTGAACCTATAGCCTCCCATCTCTAAGTCTGGCTCTCAATCCACTGAGCAACCCAGCCACCACTTTCTAAATAAGTCTTTTCCTGGTCCACCAAAGGATTCCTCTCCTAGGTACAAATGCTCTTTCCCTCTAAAATTAATTTTGGTATTATGTCATATATCTTTATTTATATGTGCATATGTGTAACCCCAAAATAATTCAAATGCCTAGTGCAGGTACAGACTAATCAATTTTAAGTTGTAATTCAGGCCTATTGGTCAGCATATAGCACTTATGGTGTGCTGAACATGTTCCACTTAAAAGTACTGAATTAAATAAACAACCAGATAAATTACTATACTAACAGAATTACATTAAAGATCTCTATGCAATTAGCAGTGCCTTGAACATAGTATGTATATATCATTCACGTGTGTGTGCATGTGTAACTATATTCCACAAAACAATGCTAGCTCATAAAAGATATTTTAAGTTATTGGGGGGGAGTTCCCCCATAGTGTGGTAGAGTGGTAATTGTTTGGTGGCAAAGATTTGTGTTGGAATCCTGGCTGTTTTAACATCTTTGTGCCTTGGACAAGTGACTTCATCTCTCTCTATTGTTTCCTTATCTGTAATATCTAAAGTCTGTTGAATATTATCCTATTAGAGATGTTATTCCATCAAGCAAAAGTGCTATAAAGCAATTACCCAACCACCAAGAAAAAACATTCCTTAAGCATGGAAATGGTGATAGCATAATAGTATCCTCTGATTATTAAAGCAGACAAGGAAAAGCAAAAACTAGCCAAGGCAGCAGCTGCAGTGTATACATGTTACATTTGTTTCCTAGGAAATGTGCTTCAGAAAGGTAGCAAATGGCATTTAATTCATGCCCCAGGGCTCTCTTCAGATTAAAAGTTAATTTCCTCCACTGGTGCCATAGTGTATCTGCAGGCTTAACACAACTTGGCAGTGTTACTGTCAAAGCATGACTCATGGTCCAAATGCTGCTTCATGATGCCTCCATTTTAAATTCAGAAGCATCTGCCAGCTGAGAATGTATGTGACCCCCTGCTAGGTCATGATGATAACAACTGAATCACAATAATGCCAAGAAACATCAAAAAAGGAAAAGCAAATTTCACAACAAGCCAAAGGAGAATTACAGCTCATCATTCTCAAGGTGAAATGTACCTTCCCAATAAGCAAAGGCATTTCTCTACTCTGGGTAACATTCCTGTTGCATCTCATCAAAAATAATGATAGAGAAGGCTTGACGTTTGGGGGTTTTTTTGGACTTAAAGGTAGAGCTGACCCATTTTTGGAAGGGAAATGCTAAATTTTATCCATGAACTATGGGGACAGTGGGGGAGAGTTGAAGAAGGAAGAAGAGGATGCCACATACTTGTGGAGTCCTTGCAACCTAGAGGGACCCTTACACAGCTTCAGAAAAACCAAAGCAGAAGGAAGAGTTGGAAGCATGGTGGAAGGCTTCTGCTTCTCACTGCTCATAGCTTTAGGAGAATTCAACAATTATCTACGCGACTGTATATGCTTCTGATAGGTATCATTTCTTGTGGATTAGCTGCACTTTAAAGGGAATGAGTCATAGAATGTGGGAAAGAAAGGCAACAAGAAGACAAAGGGCTGCTATTAGAGGAGGAGAAGGAGAAGGTTTGAGCAAACAACTTCAAACAATAAAATGTTAAAGTTGGCAGGCACTTTAAAGGCCAACCAGATGCTTTATCTTCTTTTTAGAGATGATGAAAGTGAGGCCCAGTGACATTAAGGTGATTTGTATGCAGTCACACACCAGTTAGTTACAGAAATTGAAATAAACCCAAATATTCTGCATCCCAATTCTGTGCTCTTGGCACTTTTAACAGGATTGTCTATGGCTGGCTGATCTTCTTTACAAACATGCACCTTTATCTATACCCTTCAGCTTCTGGGACATCATACATCAATCTCTTCATGCCACAGTGGCTAAATGTATCACAGGTCACTGACTCTCTTTTAAACTGTGCTACAGTATGCAGGCAAGTGTATCTCACTGAGAAACACACATGCTCTTGAACAGAGATATATAAATTGAATTTTAATAAATCATCAATAATAGAAAGTAGTATATAAATATACTCAAATGAACTTGCAAGTAAGAATCCTAATAATTCGCTGTGTAGGATCCTTATGAAATTTGGAGGTTCTTCAGCACTTTCTCTTGTTACTTAAGGATACCATGGAGCTTGCCAGCTGTCTATCAATAGTCAGTCCTCACTTTCCCAACATAATGAGCTGATCTTCTTTTTTCACTCTCATAAGTTCTTGACAAATTAGCTTTCATGATTGTTCATTTATAATATATGACAGCCCTCACCTCAACTTCTTTTGGTGATCCTCAATTTTGTTTCCTTAGAGACTATTGGGTTCTATAACTGGAAGCAATAAAAAAGCATGATAATCCTTAAAAAGTATTTAGAATTATGTCTGTTTCAGGGAGAAATTTGAAATAATTTTAAACACTTTTTCAAAGACAATTTAACTTGCTCTTCTCCTTTTCAAATAGTGCTCTAATTCCCTGTCTGTTGGCAGTCTATCCTACTAGGTGGTACAGTGAATATAGTATTGGACATGGAATCAAGAGGATCTGAGTGTGAATCCTACCCCATACTCTTACTATTTGTATGATCTTGGGAAGTCAATTAATCTCCTTTAGTTTCTTTCCTCATCTGCAAAACAGTATTGAGAATAGCAGTTTCCTTAGAAGCCTGTTGTGAGGATCAGATGAAATAATGTACATAGAGCATTTGTAAAACTTAAAGTGTTCTATATATCTATATATATAAGGATATATAGATATTATATTATTATATTATATTATATTATAGATATTATATTATTATTATAGATATATCTATTGGCTTCATGGATAGAATGATCAATCTGGAATGAATAATTGAATTCATACCTTGCTTCACATACTGTGTGACACTGGGCAGGTTACAATTTCACTGAGCCTAAGTTTTGTCATCTGTAAGATTATAATAATAATATCTCATTTAATGTGCTTTGCATGTAGTAAACATTAAAAACACTATATAAAGTCTAGCTATTGTCATTATCAAGTATCTAAAATAACTACATAGAGTAGCAATAGGTAATTTTTTTGACTGAAGAGAATAAACTACTCCCTCTCTCTGGCCCCAGCCCCGGTGTGGTAATAGCACACATGCCCAGTTCTTTACTTTAGACATGACTTTTCCTTTACCCATTACCCTCGCTCTGTCCCCAAGCAAAGGGGAAAAGAGGGAGCTCTTTAAGCTGCTGTTGAGATAAGACAATTAAACTTGTCTAACACCACTGACTCATAAGGGCTTTATCTTTTTTTCTGCTTATCAGTCCTACTATTTCCCAACTGGTTAACTCTTTGTTCAGACCCAGAGTCTAGATTCACACAATTTTTTCCCACTTTGGGGGAATGTTAATATTTTATTTCAATAAAACCTCTTGTCATTTACTCAGTGACTTAGAGAGGAAAAGGATATTTGAAACATTTTCTTATTCATCTTCTTTGGTTTAATAATAAAATCCAGTATTTTCCTCCACAACATTCTCTCTTTCAGATAACCTGAAAACTGATCCCTCAATACTCTAAAAATTTTGTCACTTGTAACATAGAACTCCTCTGTGTATATGAATATAAATGTTTTTCCATTCCTCTATAATCACATCTGGGCATGTGATGTTAGAATCCAAATGTGGTGATTCTACTGCCTTTGATGTTAAAAAGAACCAGTCATACAAATCTTTCATTTGATTGTTGCCTTCCTTAAAGTTTCATCCTTTATATTTATGTCATATGTCACTCCAATCCATCTTCTACTAAGCTGCCAAAATATTTTTAGGTACAAATCTGACCATCTTACTCCTACTCAATAAACTCTAGTGATTCCCTATTGCTTTTAGGATCAAATATAAATAAATTCCTCTGTTCATCTTCTAAAGTCCTCTACAATCTTACCCAAACTATCTTTTCACCATTATTTCATGTTACTCTCCTTCCTGCTCTCTTTTTTATGTTCTTCACCTACAACATTGTGCTACCCATCTCTATGACTCCATATTGGGTGGTTCTTATGCCTGGAATAAATTCCCACTGTAAACCTCAAAATTTCTCAGACTTATGAATGTTATGAATTCCCTAGCAGATAGTGAGAATTCTACTTGAATGTGAGGGCTCCTTGCCTTGGGAATATCCCTACTCCACCCTACTTAGGACTGCTTTAGGACAGAGAGCTCCTTGAGAACAATGAAAAGTGCTTTGACCCATGCTTATGGAAAGGACAGGAAGTTCTTTGAGTCATGACTATTTTAGAATTGATACAATGGGATGCTAAGTGCCTATAAAGGTGGGGCAACTTGTAAACTACTTAGACCTAAAAGGTGAAAACTTACTCAGAGGTTTTATCTTAATGAAATTAGTCAACACAGCAGCATTTTTTTCTCTCTTACTAAAGAGATTAATCTACTCAGCTGTGAATTCAAAATGGGCTGTCTTTTGGAAAACATCTACAGTGATTGGTAGATGTAGGGACTTAGGGGAGGTGACATGGGAGAAAAACCCCTATATAAGAAAAAGCAGAATCTCTTGATAGATGTAGCCCTTTGGAGAAAGCCTTTTGGAGGATCTCTGATGAGGACCACTTGGGAAGAATCTCTTGAGAGAGGCCTTTTGGAACAGTCTCTGGCTGGAAGGCTCTCTGGTGAAGTCAGCTGAGAGGGAACTGGCTTGGTGTCACTAAAATCCTTGTTTAGTCAGACCTTGTGGTGAGTGTTAAAAAACTGACTGATTTCTCTCTTAAGGCTCAGGTCTAGGCCATATTGGCTGGAGGCCCTTCATACTTATTCCTTTCTTACTCTCTCTCTCTTTCTTTGATTACTCATTGTATTGTTAATTAAAATCTCTATAAAACCCAATTGACTTGGGTATTTGAATAATTGGGAATATTTCCCTGGCGACCACCTTATATTTGATTTTAAAACCCAAGACACTGTAGTGAAACATATTTCTGCGGTCAAATTTACTCACCCTCTCTTATATCTATCACAATTTATATCTTCCACTATTTTAATCACTACAGTTTAAGACCTCAACCATTTTAAATCTCACACCACCTCATTATTTAATCAAAGAGCTTCTATTTTCCTTAATGACAGTTTAAACATTAATTTCTTTAAGGGACCTTTTTTTCTTATACCCCAAGCTGCTTCTTCATTCCTTCCCTAAAACTGTATTTAAATTTTTATATCTGGATATACCCATCTACATATAGGTCTCTTCCAAGTAATTACTTCAAAGTAATGATTCTTCAATACATTGTATTTGTATCTTCATGAACTCGAACAGTGCCTGACACATAATAGACAATAATTGTTTGTTAATTGATTGATTGATTCATAAATGCCTAAAGAGTGACATAGTTTAGTTGAGTCTCTCACCATGTTTTCTTTATCTTTTCCCTCTACTCCTTCTTGCTGTTTTATGAAGCAATATTTCTTATAATCATTTATCTTTCTGTTTTAGAAGGCTTTACAAACAAATTTTCATGCTAAAATATGTTGTTCATCTCTCCCAAATCACACTTTATGGTATATAAAGCAATTTGTCTCTAAAGAAGGAACTTTTTAGTCTCTTTTGACTTTTCTTCTTTTAGCAGTTGATTTTTTCAGTTAAAATTCTATAGGAAAGAGGACTGTGGACATCATTAAATCTAACCCCCTCATTTTATACATTGAGGAAACTGAGACCCAGAGAGATTAACTGACTTGCTTGTGGCCATGGTTAGTAATTAACAGTCAGGATTTTAGAAACAACATATAGTTGGTTTTCAGAACTCAGTCTTCATTTTAACTCATTTTATTTTCTGTAATTTGGGAAATTTCATGCCAATACATGAAGTGACCCAGGTGGTCTGTCTCCCTCCCATACTTCATGATTGTCATGGTTTATGAGTGGTCCTCTGACAAACTCTCCACTACAAACTTCAGGCTGGTAATTGTTTGAAATAATTGTGATGTGATTGGCTGGTCCCATATGGACATAGGAGAATTCCAGACCTCAGGATATTCTCACAGAAGGTCACTGCATAATGCCCTCAATTGCAATGTTTAAGTGCTCTGGGCCTCCCCAAACTCTCTAGATTACCTAAGCATATAAAGATCTGGGTTATAGGACTGAATGTCACTAATCTTACTGCCCTCCTCTGTAAAATCAGTAGATTGGGCTAGATGATTTCTGAGGACCCTGTTAGTTATGAAGTTGAATGTTTTTGTCTTCCCTTGGGAGTCTAAAACAGTGCTTACAGACTGGGAAGATTTATTCTCACTTTAGACTCTTGCTGTAGGTCTAGCCTCTGGTGCTTTCTACTATTTTGGAAACACTGGATGAGGAGTTAGAATACTTGAGTTCCAGGCTCAGTTCTGGTACTTTGTGACCTTGTATAAATCACATACTTTTTCTGAGCCTGACAGTCCTCAATGGAAAATGAGAGACTTTGATGAGACCAATGTCTATGGTCCCTTAGAATGATATTGATGAATATCATACATATTGCTAGACTTGGTTGATATGTTGGTTTTAAGGAACTGCTTTTTCTTTGTGTTTCTTTTTCATTTTTTGGCTACAAGGAATTACTCATTAGGCAGGAAAGGAAAGGATTGTTTAGAAATGGAGGTAATGTTAAAAGCTAAGGATATCAATGAAAACAAAAATTTAAAGATAATTAAATTACATAGGAACTTTACATGACCAATGTTGATGATACTTGTTTATTTCCCATATTTCTTCATAAAAACTGATTAAATGTTTTTATTTATATATCATATGCAAATGTAAAATAAATAAATAAGGTAAGATTAGAACATTTTTCATTGTACTTCTCATTTTTTCCTACCATATCCCATCTTTTCTCCAGTAAGTCCACAGTCTGGTAATGCAAACTGATTCAGGTAATAACTGCCCTGGTAAGGAGTATTTCCTATCTTGTTAGAAATAATCAATTTCTTTTTTATGTTATTTGGATCTTTACATGTCTGGCTCCTTAAGAATCTTTTCTCAAAAAATAGTTCTGACAAATGTGGCTTTTTTTGTGTGGAGTCTAAATATCATGAGCTTCTTTCATTCTTAACTTCTGAATGATATTTCTTAAGATATTTTCTTCTAACCTTCCCTATTCCCATATTTTATTAACTATCATTGAGTATTAAAATATGTTGATTTATTTTGGAAAATATTAGCAAATTCCTCAAAGAATGTCTCTACTTTTGTCTTCAAAGAATGTCTTTTCATTTCCTGTAATTAAGGTGGGCACAAATACAATTATTTACATGGTTGTCCTTTTGCAAATACTTACCATGAGCACTATAGTACTAGTTGAACAAAAATCTCTTGAAACCACGTTTCCTGTTTACATTGGGCATATAATAAGAGCAGTTTAATCAATTTCTTTATTTACCTCTCCTAGGAGAACCTAAGGGCCTTCTTTACATTTTAAGACTCTCTTCCATTTTATTTTCTTATTTCTAACAAGAATGTCAAGATTGCACCATGAAATGGGATCTCATATTTTGGAACAAGTTAATGTATATAGTTGGTCTAACAGCTCTGTGATTATTAACAACATCTATCCCCTTTCCCTGCCACCATCCTTGCAGGAACAAACATATACCCAGCACTAAAGACCATTTTGTCTTTTTCATCTCATCGATTTCCTGGCCCAGGGAATTCACCACCATCTAGACTCCCTATATTCAGTCAGGCTGATGTTCAGCAGACATAGGCTGCTATGCTAAAGATTTTCCAGCATAGCCAAACCTGCTAGAGAAGAATTTGAACTCCAATGGTATAGCATAAGGGTCTTTGAAAACAATGAAGCGTGGCCCTAAGATATTATAAATAAAGTCAGATTTAAATTTACATTTATATTAGTTTGAATTAATCTAACATACAAATTAAAGGAACCTTTTGGTGCTGTTTTTCTTGCTGTCAAAATCAATATTTCATAAGATCTACTATCATTCAAGTAACACAGAATATAGAATCAGAAGTCCCGGCTTCACATTCTAGTTCTTCTATTTACTATTGTGTGACATTGGAGTAATTCATTTAACCTTGCAGAGCCTCAGTTTTCTTGCCATCAGTGTTGGTTTGAGTGATCATTGAAGTAACTCCCAGCTCTCAGTCCTATGATGTTAAAAATGGTCTATTGACAAACCTCCGAGCTCAGATTTTTATGCATCAGGTTTTCCTAACTTGGGAAGACTTGGCAACCCTCATGCTAATGTATAAAAAGCACCAACTCACAATCCCTAATTTCATGGAACTGCAGAGATTCAGAATGGTGTTTTTAATCACTACAGATTATGCTACTTTAACTTTCTACCCATACTTTATGGAAATAAATTATGTCTTGATTTCCTTTATACTCATCCTGTTAAGTTGGCAGAGATTGCTGCCTACAATCCCCAAATAAGGTGTTTTTTTTTTTATTTTTCATTTTTTTGTCTTGTCATAGTAAAGAATTGTAAGTGAATTTCCTCAAGATCTACTACTGCAATGCAGCTTGGTCTGGAAACCTGAAACAGCCAATTAATTTTATGATTTCTGTATTTCTTAAGGCATTTCAGTGATCAAAGCTTTTTTTTTAAACAACAACCAAAAAAGCTAAAGGCCTGCAGTAACAAAACTGCAGTGTTTTCTTGGGGATGGGACTTCCTGCAGCATAAACCATGTATGTTCTACAAAGCAGACACTGTGTCAAGATTCATTGGTACCTGGCAACCAATCTCCACAGCAAATCCAGGCAATGTACAATACTTCATGCTGTACAGTTTCATGTGTGAGGGAAGAGTCAAAATAGACATATTCATCAAATCTGATCCAGGGCTAGCACTTCAGAATGCATCTTAAAAATAGTCAGATAGAGAGTGTAAATTGTTATTGTATCTCTAGCCCTTAGGCAAATCACGTCTTATTAAAATGCCTACTTATACATTCAGTAAATGGTTGGCAGCTTTTTGAGTATGTATTATTTAAAAAATCAGGGTGATGTCAACATGGTGAGATGGAAAAAATTATAGGCAATTAAGAATCATAGATCTAGAAGACACGTTCTTAATGTGCATCTGTCATGGACTCTTTTGTCCCTCTGGTGAAGTCTGTGTAAACACCTTCTCATATAATTTTTTTAAAGAAAGAAATGCTGAATTTCAGATAGATATTAGTAAAAACAAAGATTTTACATTTTCCTATCCATGTTCATAGAACCACTATTCACAGATAGGTTGTGGGAGAGAGGACATGTGGACCTCAGTTTAAGAATTCTGCTCTAAAGAGACCTCAAAGGCAATCCCATTCCACTCCCTTCATTTAATAAATGAGGAAACTAAGGCCCAAAGAGTTTAGTTTACTCAATCCAGGTTTTTCAAGCAATATCAAAGGTCCTCCCTCTTGCATCAGAGCCAATGCTCTCTCCATCACACAACCCTGCTTTTGAATCATAAAATTCTCAAGTTTGAATTACAATTCTACTTTTTATTATCTAGAAACATTGACTCAGTAAAAAACTCAGTTTCATTTGAAAACAAATTAGACTTGGTAAGGAATTTTTAGCCTGGAGAAAAGAGGTTACCATGGGGCATATGCATAAGGCATAGGCCTTCTTTTGATGACTACTTATCTTTTGCCCCACTTCCTGGGATCATGAATTTGGATGAGGAAAAACTACATATTTATTTCCCTAATCTCGAAATGAAATTTGGCATTTCATTCAATTATTAATTTATAAATAATACATTTTATGAAATAGTACATGGGGTTCACCAGACTGTCAAAGGACTTCATGATATTAAAAAAGGTTAAGAACTCCTGAGCTAGATTATCAATAAAATTCTTTTCTTTTTTAAACTCCTGTTATTTCTTCATGTCTTTACAGGAGTCTATCAAATGACAAATAATTGTATTTTTATTCATTAAAACTTAAATCAAACATATCTGAGCAGTCCTAGCTTCATTTTAAGTTTACTACTATCAACAATTCATTATTCCTTCTGAGGTCTGTAAATCAGGATCCCAACATGTTAGATTCCAATCTTATTTTTACCAATTTCACTAGAATGATTTAAAAGAACCTCAGACATGTTATCTGCCTGAATTGCCCAGAACTAAGTCCTAAAATAAAACTGATATTAGAGAAATTCCTTATTGACCAATTTGTGATCTGCTTCCTTAGATATTATGTCATTCAGTGGTCAAAGGATATCCAATCTGATGGCAAATCTTGCCATTTCAACCATTACAATGCCTTTCATATATCTTTCTCTTTCTCCATTCATACAGCTGTCCTCCTGGTTCATGCTTTCATGCTAGGACTATTGCAGTAATATCTTTGTTGGCCTACCTACATCAAGTATCTTCCTATTCAAATAAATGACCCATTAATCTGCCAAAGTGACTTTTCTGTAGTACTTATCTGTCATATCTGGCCACATCAGACCAAGCTCCTACCCTTCCCCATCAAAAAACTCCAATGTCTTCCCATTACCTCTAGGATCAAATAGGAAACCCTCTGTTTGGCATTTAAATCTTTCACAGCTTGGCCTCTTTCCACCTTTCCAATCTTCTCATACTTTACATCCCTCTCTATACTTTGTGGTCCAGAAGCAATAGTCTCTTTGCTGTTCCTTAGACAAGGTACTTAGTCACCCATCTTCAAGCATTTGCACTGACTATTCTCTAAGACTGGAATACTCTTCCTTCTCATCTTTATCTCCTGACATCCCTGGATTCCTTTAAGTCCCTGCTAAAATTCTATCTTTCATAAGAAGCTTTTTCCAATCCTTCCTAATGCTAATGCATTCTCTCTATTGCTTATCTCCAATTTATTCTGTATTTATTCATTTTACTTGTATATAGTTGCTTGCATGTTGACTCTCCCATTAGACTGTGAATTCCTTGAGAGAATGGACTGTATTTGAACTTTCTATGCATCCCCAATCCTTAGTACAGTGCTTGACAAATAAAAGAAAGTGGATAGTCCTTGGGGCTTGGGCTCAGGAAGAGACAAATTCAAATATTGCTTCAAATATTTGCTATCTCTATGACCTTGAGCAAGTCATTTAACCTCTGACTGCCTCCTTTACCTCATTTGTAAAATGGAGCTAATAATAGTACTTGCCTCCCAGAGGAATGTATTAAAATATGTAAAGAACTTTACAAACCTTAAAAGCACTAGATAAATGATAAGACTACATGATTCAACTATATTCAAAGGGCTCTAAAACCATACATATCCTTTGTCCTAAAGGGAATCAAAAAAGGGGAAAGAACCTATTATACAAAAATATTTACTGAAGCTCTTATTGTGGTAGCAAAGGACTTGTCCATGAAATGGGAAATGGCTGAACAAGTTGTACTACATGATAGTGATGGAATGTTGTGCTATAAAAATGACAAGGAGAATGATTTTTGGAAAAATATGGAAAAACTTACATGAACTGATACAAAGTGATGTTAACAGAACCAGAGGAACTTTGTCCACAGGGACAGCAATATTTCTTGATGAATAACTGTGATGGTCTAGTTATTCTCAACAATGTAGTGATCCAAGGCAGAGATTCGTGATGAAAAAAATGCCCTCTAAGATAGAAGTGATGGAGTATCAATGCAGACTGAAACGTGCAATATTTCATTTTCTTCTTTTTTCTATTTGAGGTATCTTCCATAAAATGACTGATATGGGAAAAAGATTACAGGATTCAAAACCATGTAATTATGATGATGATATTAATTATTAGTTAGCATTTACATAACAATTATAGTTTTTCAAAGTTCTTTCCACATATTATCCTGATTGATTTTCACAATAACTATAAGAGATAAATGCCATTGTGACACTCATTTTATTGATGAGGAAACCAAGTCTGAGAATAATGCCCAAAGTTTAAGTGTCTGAGGCCAGGTTCAAACTTAGCTCTTCCTGACTCCAGATCTAGCTCTCTTTCCATAATAAATTTAGTGCTTATTTTATAATAATTAACTAAAGTGAAATGACTATTTTTGTACTACCTATGAAATCCAATCCAAATGAAGTTCCTTTAAATTAAGTTTGGGGATACTGGACCTTCAGTTGATTGTATTCTACTATTTTATCCTATAATAAATAGTATTTTACTAAGGCAAATATGGACACTTAAATTATATTAGAGACTTAATTGGAAATGTATTTATTTTTAGCATTCATTATGCATTCTTGGGAACTATGAAGAATAAACAAGCTTAAATATTAAATAACTGTGATCTATTTTAAATGCCATGTGTTGGGAAGATCACTCATAAGTTTAAGAACATCCAGAGAAGTACAACAAAGATGGTGAAGGGCCTTGAATTTATGTCACATGGGGATCTGATGAAGGACCTGAGCATGTTAAATATGGAGAAGAAAATATTGAATTCTTCTCAAGAATATACAGAACTGCTGTGTAAAAAGAATTAAATTTGTCTTGGCGACAAAGCACAGAACTAAGAAAAAGTAGGAGAAAGGGCCAACAAGCAAATCTAGTTTTGCTGTAAGAAAACACATGTACCTCCCAGACTTCTGTCAGCTTTAAAATATCGCTCTAGCCCCAAGCTACAACCACATATACATTTTCATCATATTTTAAGCTTAAGGAAGACAAGAAATAATATACTTTCCCCACAATATCATCTTCCCCAATCCTACCTTTCATCTGCTGTCTCCTTATCTTTTCCATTGGCTTGGGGAGTCATTATATTGTTGATTGTGTTATGTATGCTGGACTCTCTGGAGGATAATTAGCCTTTCTCCTGGTGTGACTGAATCCAGCCATTAATGATTCCCATAAAAGTCATTCAGGGTCAGTGGAGATGAGGGCTGGCATAGAATTGCTGAGGTAGAAGTATAAGTCCTCCCTGAACACTAAAGTAACCTCTTCTTTCCTGGGCTCTATTCCTTCCCCATTCCTTATCTTGATGGTAGACTTGGGGATGTCCAGAAATTTCTGACTTCCTACACATGTTGTGGAGCTTTAGGGCTTCCAGTCCAAGTCCATCATGAAGTCTCTTTCCCTCACTCTACCCCATCACTTGTCCCAAGTGTCAGATTTGCTATTGACATATGGTTCATTTCTGTATACATCCTAATGAGGAGAGTTTCAGCTTGATTTGAGGGAAGGCTGGATTACAGCATTGATATGTAAATTTAAAGCAGAGACATTCTACCATAATGAAAAACTGCAATTAATTTCTTGCAATGCCATTTAAATGAATGTTCCTACTTCCATAGAAACAAAAGCTTTTGGTTACTGTGACATGTCAGTGAAAATATAACCACAATGTCTTTATCTCCATGGAGACAGTGAATTTTGACCCTATTTTTTCCATCTTCAATCTCCTAAAAAATGAAAAAAAAACCCAAAACCTAATATAAAATCATACTGTGTTAATTGGCAGAGTTATATCTATGGATATTGATCTTATATCATAATTTGAAAGGGAATTATAATGAACTTGGAAAAATAATTTTTTTAAAAATCTACAAAATTTATTTTTCCCCATCACCTCTAGTTCTAAAAATTATACACATTAATTATATTTTTCCAATGTCTCATATTAACATAAGTCTCTGAGGGGAATACTGACTCCATATTAAAATTACTTTTTAATTATTAACAAAATTATGTAATTATTAATATAGAGTCAATATTCCTCTGATAAATAGACTTATCTTACTACAAGAGATTAGACAAATCCAATTAGTCCGAAATGGTCTGAGGGAGGATCAGATCTTTCTGACTTCAAATCCAGTGCTCTAACCATTATGCAACATTGCAGTGTTCGTTTAGTCACTTATATATAGCATCTTCTTAATAGCTCCTATATTTCTATATAATTGCATTCTAACAGGTTCAATTGTATTCTTTATTCCTTGCAATATGATTTCTGTTGAGTTACATTTGAATCAATATCTCAGAATGTTCATTTTTTAAAATTCAGTTTCCTTTACTTTTGCTCCAGAACGAATTGATTTTCTGATGATGGGACAATGGCAATGTTGAGATTTTAGAAAAGAATACCAAAAACAAAGAGTGCTGAGTGAAAACCCACCAGATCTCCCATGATGCTGAGCCATAAAGTACATTTGGAGGACATCAAAAGTACAGTCAGATTAAAAAAAATCAGAAACAGAGAAATAATTACTCTAAAGGTTTGTTATACTCTCAGAGAAAAATCAGAGAGGATTTCATTTTGATTTTTCAAATCCTTGCTACCAGTTTATTTCTACAGCATAGTATTTACTTCTCCTTTTTCCTTTAGGCGTACCTTACAACCACTCACATTCCAAATAGACATCCACATCCTATCACCCTCTCCCCCAGAGGCACAGAGCCAAACTCTCTTCCAGACTAGGAAGGCTGAGTCAGTCTATTTTGTTCTTAAGACAGCATCATCTAAAGATAAGACTTGCCAGTGTTTTGAGGGGACTGCCCTTTAAGGAGGCTTATTTCTCTAATCAAAAAAAGACAGAAACAAACAAACCTCAGAACAATGCCCCATCAGCCTAACAAAATAGGTGCAATTTCTACCCTTTTAAAGTATTATCGCCAGGAAGTCTGTTAGGAATTGCCCACATGATCATAGACTTAGAACTGGAAGGGGCCATAGAGACCCTATTCCTCAAGATGCTCATTTGTACACATATCCATTTATTTAGGGTATAAGAGCAAAAAGGTAAATGTAAAGCATGGATGTGTTCCATTGCATCATTACTCTATAACTATAGGCCTGTGGTACTAAACCTGGAGTCAGAAGAGATCTGGGCTCTAATCTTGGCTCTGAAACTTCTGAAATTATGTGTGATGGAAAATCATTTAACCACTGAGCTTGAGGATAATAATACTTGCTTTACTGCCTACAGTACAGTCCTGAGGTTCTGTGGAGAAATGATTTGCAAACCTTGTGTTATGTAAATGTCAGTTATTATTTTATGAACTTTCCAGTTTGTTACTAGCACTAGCACTCCCTATTTCAACATCATTTATCCTTACATGCTATAATGACAAAGCGAGTAGCATATTAAGAAAAATTGAGTCTTGCATAGTATTTTAGCATGAGGAAGGTGGAGATTCATGTTAACTCTAGGAAAACAAAAGCAGTGGCAGAAAGCTAGATTCATCCTTCCTTCTACTTAGTGCATGGTTATTTAGCAAATGGAGGAATCATTTCAGAGCCAGAAATATTAAGTTCTAATTCTAGCTATCTTTGACTTTTGACTTCAAGCTTTAGTTATCTCCCCTGTATCATGGAGAGGACAGTGGTTTCCTTTGAAGAGATATTAGGAAGAGTATTTATTGATTTTATTTGATTGACATAAGCCAATAGCAAAATGATCTGGAGTCATGATGATGGCACTATGAATTTTGAATCATAATAAACAGCAGAGCACCTTGAGATTTGTAGCTGTTAAACAATCATTAAAATTAAATCATTAAAATCATTAAAATTTTTCCTTTTTGGAAAAAGTGGGGAAGGGTCTAGACCTCTGATTTCATGAGTGTTAGGAACTCCCAGTGAAGCAGCTATTTTTCACAATGCAAATAAGCAACTATTTTGGTTAGAGTACACAGAAATGCTAAGTGATTTTTTTCCCATTCCTACAGTGTATATCAGGGACAGGATTTGATCCCAGATCTTAGTTCTTTTCCTACCATTACAGTTTCCTTGTAAGAGAATACAATTTTTATATACAAATAATATATGAAAAGTAAGTCTCTGAGTCTGGAAGGGATAGGTTCAAGTTCTACTTTCTCCTTCATTCCCTCCCTTTGATATAAGCTGACTGTAACAATAAGTAAGTCATTTAATCTCTCAATCCTTCGATGGTCTCCCTGAAGTCTAGCCTGCAGAACACTTGTTATTCTTTATTAGAATAGGTTTGTTCACTGGAAACTTCCCTCCCCCATTTTTTATAGTCATAATAAGCAGCAGTGCTCCAAATGTTTGAAAGAGGGCAGGCACCATGTCTTCTCTAATGGTAGTAAAAAGGACAAGGAAGGAAGCAAGTGTTTATTTAGTTCTTACATGGCACCCGCCACTGTGCTAAGCAATTTATCAATTTATCAATATTGCCTTATTTGATCCTCACAAATCTTGTGAGGAAAGTGAGAGAAAGTGATTTGCCCAGGCACTCACCTAGTGTTTGAGGCAAAATTTGAACTCAGGTCTTTTTAAAAGATATTTTATTTTCTCCAGTACATGTAATAACAATTTTTTCCATATATTTTCTGAAATTATAAGATTGAAATTGTCTCTCTTCCTCCCTTCCCTCCCCCTTCCTGGAGACAGTAAGTAATTTGACCTGGGTTATATATGTAATATCATGCAAAACATATTTCCATATTGTTGTAAGAGAATAATCATATTAAGCCAAAACCCCAAAATAAAAATGCAAATAAAGTTAAAAAATGTGCTTTGATATACATTCAGACTTCAACAGTTATTTCTGTGGAGGTGAATAGCATTTTTTGTCATATGTCCTACAAAATTGTCCCAGATCATCATATTGCTGAGAGTAGCTAAGTCTTTCACAGTTGAACATCACACAATATTGTCATCACTGTGTACAATGTTCTCCTGTTCTGCTCATTTCACTCTGCATCAGTTCATGAAAGTCTTTCCAGATTTTTCTGCAATCATTTTGTTAATCATTTCTTACAGCACAATAGTATTTCATAACGATCATTTGCTACAATTTGTTCAGTAATTCCCCAAATGATTGGCCTACCCTCAGTTTCCAATTCTCTACCATCCAACAAGCTGCTCTATTTTTGTAAAAGTAGGTCCTTCCCCTCCTTTTGTTTTTAACCTTTTGGTATACAGACCTAGTATAAGTGACTCAGAGAGGGAAGATTTTAATTTTTAGGTTTTTATTCAAGGCACCTAGGGACGATGCTTGAACATAGTGGGCATTTAATGAATTCTTACTAAACTTATTGAATTATTTAAGGTAGAAAAAGGGGGAGAAAAAAGCAATATATGCTGATTCAGAGATCAAAAGATCCCTCTAACTACTGTACGGTTCCTATCCCTCCTGCCCCTACCACATGCATATGAATTCATTTAATGTTTTTGAAACTCTGCCCACCAATTTACCCTTCCTTCTTCCACTTTTATGTCTTGTCAGAGCCAAATAATCCCTGATGTGAAGTGTAGGCGGGAAGTCTATGGGTTATTAGCTACCCTGCATGCTGAAAACTGTCAGAATGGCTCCAATATTGATTTGGTCTTACTGTGCACTAATCAGAAATAGGACATTATCCACAAAATAGAAGATAAATCTGCAGAATCCTCTACTGCATCCATAAACTCAATTTCCAAGTAACAGTGGGAGCTTTCTAGAAATATAATCGCCTCATAGAAGCTAAGGACCAAACTAAAATCCCTTGTAACTCTTGGGGAGCAGCAGGCAGTAAAACATTATTGCTGTTATTTAAATAACCTCAGGGCTAGCCTTTAAAATCTAGCGATTAATATCTGTGAGAAGAGGCTAGGTGTAGTAAATAAAGGATGGAGTTTGCAATCTGATCATCTTGCTTTAAAGTTCAGCCTGTGAAATACACTTGGTTGTATAACCATGGTCAAGTTATTTTAACCCTCAGTGCCCCCACCAAACTCTCTAAGACTCCAAATTACAGAAGATTGGACAATGAACAGCAGAGAAGGAAGTTTTCAGAGACTCGCCCTTGCTAGCATCTATTCAAAATTTCTTTGGATTCCCAAACATTCTAATAATGCCACACATGTATATTGTGAATTCTTGTTTTCTTTTTCCTTTTATTCTATTTTGACCTTAAATAACACTCTCTCCTCCAAAAGTGATTATTTACATATAGTATAGTAGAACAACAAGAAGGTGGTATGTAAATTTTTATTTATTTATATGGATAACATTTTAAAAATAATATTAGAAATTTAATACAATATTGTTGATACTATCGTACTTGCCACTACTTCCTTCTGAATGTCCTTCTATAGTCCTCCATGCAATTTAAAAAATGATCTAATGTTTGATTTTTAACTATTTTTAACTATTTTTAAGTTTAAGTTTTATTTTTTAAAAATAATTTCAAAATGATTCAATGATTTACACCTTTTTTTGATGTTATCATCATTCCTAATCCCAATCTTTTCCACCACCATTCCAAATTAAATTAAAAAAAAATACTTGTAATGAGGTTAGTCAAGCCAAAGTCAAGTCACACAGTGGCCATGTCTGAATATGTGTGTCCCCTTAGGCAATTACCTCTCTGAAAGGAGATTAGTAAAATGCTTCATCAGTACAGTTCTTCTGGGGTGAATGTTTTAGGGTTTTTAAGTCTTTTAGAGTCATTTTTCTTTTTAATATTCCTCTCATTGCATTAAATGTTTTTCCCCCATGCTGCTCACTTCACTCTATAGCAGTTCCTCAATTCCTAGAAAGGGGCAGTTAGGTGGTAGAGAAGATAGAGAGCCAGGCCCTGAGTCAGAACTCATCTTCCTGAGTTCAAATATGGACTCAGACATTTACTAGCTGTGAAACCCTGGGTAAGTAATTTAAATTGGGAAAACCCAACTGTAAAATGAACTGGAGGAGGAAATGACAAACTATCCCAATACCTTTGCCAATAAAACACAAATAGGATCACAAAGTGTTGGAAAGGCCTGAACAAAAACTCCCAGAATTCTCAGAAATAATCTTTTTCATCCATTTATGCAGTATAGCATTCATATATTATTAATTTCTCAAATACTTCCTAATTGATTGAAACTTCTTAGTTACCAATCCTCTTCTCTTTCTTACATTTTTAGTCTACTCTTCAAAATAAAGAAGTCTTTTTTTTTCCCTTTATGGTTATCCCTTACTGATATTACCCTTCCTCTTAACACTACTTTATATACCAATGAATTCCTCCTTTTATTTTCCCTTCTTTTTCCTTATTAAAATCCTCAGAACAGAACCAGTTTACCTCCATTACCTCCCTTTTCTCATCTGCCTCCCTTAATGTTTTAAAAATGTGAAGGCTCTGAAAGAACACTTGTTACTTTCCCCCTAGAACATTAGCAATATATCATCATGTAGCTCCTAATAAATGCTCAAATAATTTTGCCCTTTCCAGATTTCTCTGGATTCTTGTGTTTGTAAGTTAAAGGTTCAACTCTGTTCTAATCTTTTCATCAAAAAGAGACTTAAAAGTCTTCTATTTCATTAAGCATCTATTTTTGTCCTCATAGAATTATACTCAGCTTTGCAAATTAAATTTATTTTTAATTGTAAGTTGATATGTTTTGCCTTTTTTTTAAAACAGTGAATTATAAACTTCTTTCTCATTTATTGTATACAACAATAAAACTTCTAAACTGCTGCCAGCTATTGAGTGATCCTAACTATTTTCTCTTGGTTCTTGAACTCCCTCAGTCTCAATACTTGCAATATTTATAGTGCAAGTTTATGCACAGATATGTACATATATACACATATGCATATAAAATATAGATATAGATATATATCATTTTGATGTGGAAACTAGATTTAGGCTATGCAATTTCTGGGACCTTTCATTTTGGGTTTTCTTTCAGGAGGTGATTTGTATATTCTTTTAATTTTTACTTTGCCCTCTAAAGTTCTAAAGGATCTGGACACTTTTAATTTATCATTAAAAAAATACATTTCTTAGGCTATTTTTTCATTATGGTTCTCAAGGAGTTTGCTGATCCTCACATAATCTCTCCTTAACCTATTTTCCAGCTCACATGCTTTTTTAAAGAAAATACTTTACATTTTATTCTATTTTAAAAATCTTATGCTTTTTCTAATATAGCTTTCTGTCTCATAGTCATTCATTTCTATTAGATTTATTATATTTTAGGGAGTCTGTTACTTGGTTAAGACTTCATACTTTCTCTTGTGTATTTATATTTCTTCTGAGCCTTTCATCCAGAGATTTTAAGTTTTTAAAAAATAAATTTTCATTGATATTTTATGCCACCATAAATTTCTCCCAATATTCCTCCCCTTTTTCTTGCCAGGGAGTTATCCATATAACAAATATTTTTTAAAGTCAGAAAAACATTAAAAAGAAAAAAACATCAGAAAACCAGATCAATATATTGCAAAAAAAAAATCTAAAACTATATGTAATTTATAATTCTCGTGGACCTTCCCCTTTTGTAAAGTGGTGGAATGGGGTCTTCTGTTTCTTCATCTATATTTGTACTTTGTAGTATTTAAGCATTCATTTTTTAAAAAATGTGATTATTTCTTTTTTACTTTGTTGTAGACATTGTAGATATTGTTTTCTTGGCTTTAAGTATTCCATTCTGCATCAGGCCATGTAGACTTTTCGCATTTCCCTATATTGATAATAATGTTCATGTCTTATAGCATAGTAACATTCCATTCCATTAATGCACAACAATTACTTTTATCATCCCCAGATTAATTAATTGATGGGCATCTACTTCTCCCTACACATGATTCTTTACTTTCAAAAATATTGCTGCTATAAATATTTTGGCATATGTGGGCCTTTCTTCTTATTAATACCATCCTCGAAGTATAAACCTCATAATAGAATTGATAGTTTTAAGGATATGAACATTTTAATCACTTTCATTTACATAATACAAAATTGCTTTCCAAATGGTCTTCATGATTCACAATGCCACCAAGAATACACAAGTATTTCCCTCTTCTCACAATTTCTCTAATATTGAACACTCTCATCTGTAACCTTTGTTAACTTTCAGAATGTAGCTGAAAATTCAGGATTGTTTCCACTTGCATTTCTCTAAATAATGATTTGGAATTTTTTTCTACACAGTTGTCAGTAGTTTGATATCTTTGATATGATATGATATGATATCAAATATGTCAGACATATTTGATAGAAAGTTTTGGTTTTCCTTTCAACTGCTTCTCTTCTTATATTGGGTACTTTAACTTTATGCACGTCTTCCAATTTTATGTAATCAAAGTTATCTCTTTTGTTGTCTTTAATTGTCCCTTTTACTTTTTTTGTTATGACTATATCATCTACTCATACCTTTCATAGGTCACAGTCACATTTTTTCATAATCTTCATGATCTATGATTCTTCTAATTATTTTATAGGATCATCTTTATTATTCAAGCATAAGGTCTAAAATTTAATCTTTGCCTTAGTTTCTCCTAGGTATTCATGTAGTCCTTTCAGAAAATCTAATTTTTTCCTTTGAGTATCTTCTTTTAGTTATGGTGTTATTCACCTTCTAGTTTGGATTTTGAGTTATCTCTTATTTCATTTTAATTTCTTATATTAGCTTGTATCTTTTTTATGTTTACCCATCTCTTTAGTCTTGGTTCACTTAGTTACTGAATTAGGTCTTGGTGTTAGATCCAGGCTTTGCCACTTGCTGCACTTTGGTGTGAGATGGTTGACTCTGCTTAACTGTGATCTATATCAGTTATGAGTTCCTGTGTTGACCTCCACCTCTTAGAGTTAGACTCCCCTGGATCTTTCATCTTTAGAGTTCTTGGTTTTCAGGGCTCAGTATAAGGTTTTATTTTAGAGTACTTGGGGAACTTGAAGTCCCTGAGTCTGATCTGTCCAAGTCTGAACACTACTACCCATTGATCAGTTTTTGTTCCCATGGGTGGCTTTGAAGGTACTTATTGTGGTTTTCTAACCACTCTGAAGTATTCTTATATGAATTATTCCCTACTCTCTTTGCCTATAGATACTGGCATTTATGAAGTCAATAGCAGTATTCTGGTGGTATTAGGAGGTTTCTGGATTTTCTGATGAAGATCTTTCTAATTGCCTGTGGACTTCTGGTTTAGTTATTGGGGATTTCTGAAGTGAAAGAATTTATTTACCATAGTTCTCATTAGATATTTTTATCATTATTCAGTCTGGTATTATTATCCCAGGTTCTCTGGAGTGGCTATGTAGAAGCTAAGCTGCTTGCTTATTTTCAGGTAACCATATTGGTCAAGAGGCTATATTAGAGATTTTAATAGATTTTCAAATATACCATCATTAGAAAAAGAATTTCAAAATTGGATGCAACTTCTGAGATCATTTAGAATCCAGATCTAAAATAAAGAATTACCACCTAGAACCACCTTCAACTTCTCACATGTCTTTTATACCACATCTACACCCTCCTAGATACTCTATTCTATTCTATGACTGGTATTTGTATTAGAGATTCTACATATATCTCTGGCTTACAATTCTAATTTTGATTAGAGTTTGCTGACTTTCTGTTAGCCATATTTACCACTTACCAGTTGAAATTGCCATTCACAAAAATCTGCCCACCTCCAAAATCTTAATATATTAATATCATTTTCTCAGGCTACTTTCCCCCCTTAAAATTCTAAGATAACCACCATCTCTCTATTTTTTAATCATTAAGTCCACAATTACTAGAGGAAATTCAGAACGAAGAATTAACTGAACCAGCATAAAATAAAGCCCTTGTGCTATTTTTCTGCCCTAACCATAGCAACCACCAATGGGGGAGAGTTAGCTTGAAGGAGAAACTTGGAGGAAAATAAAGAACATGATGGCATCTTCAAATATTTAAATGTCTGTTGCACAGGAAAAGGATATCTGGTCTATTTTGGTCCAGAGTTATGGTAAAAACAGGAGCAATGGGTTAAACTCAAAGAGAGAAAAGTTTAGAAAATGAAAGGAAGACCACCTTAGTAATTAGCACTATCTTCATTGAATGCAATAGCCAAATTCAATTTTTTTCCACCTAACAACCTAGTAAGATAGGAATGGACTATTGTATCCCAGTTACATAGAGTAGGAAACTGAGATTAAGTGATTTGTGCAAAGTCATATATACAGCTGGTAAGTGATGAAGCCAGGAATAGAACTTCAGGCTCTAGACTCATGCTTCTGCCTTCTGAATCTTATTCCTATTTTCTACTTCATCACACTGCTTTTTGAATCTATTAATGAATCTGCACAACATTCCTGTGAAGTGTATAATTGTAATAATCACAGGTTTATTTTTTTAGAGAAGGTAATGAAGAGATAGTTGAGTTAAATAACTTGTCCCTAAAATGGAATTCACTGATGAAGTTGGCTTCAAAGTCATAGAGACAGAAAAAGAGCCTCAGAAGAATTTTTTTAATCTAAGAAAATCAACAAACACCTAGAGTGGGGGACTCTCAAGTAGACTTAGTTTTCTGGGATAAGTTAAAAGGAAATTTGCCAATTCCAAAACAACTTCCTTACTTAAATTTGTGAAAAGACCCAAAATTCCCTTGGTTTATGTACTTCTTTTCCTGATGGAGATCCTAACCTTGACATACATTAGTACACATTCTTCTTAAGTGCCTATTGTTGAAATAATTCATCACCTGTTAGCTAGTCATCTGGTGAAGAAAGTGGGTGCCCTTGAATGATCTATTGTCTGTTGTTTGCCCCATAATGCAAACTTTTCCAGCTTAGTGTAGGACCTATAAAAGTTTGAGGCAGCTAGGTGACACAGTGGCTAGAATACTGCACTCAGAGTTAAAAAGACCTGAGTTTTAATACTGGTCAGCCATTTACTAGCTAGATAACCTTCAGTTAGTTATCTAACCTCTTTCAGCCTTACTTTCCTCATCTGTAAAATGGGGAAATAATATCACTTTCCTCAAATGGTTATTGTGAATATCAAATGAGATAACATAGGTAGAGCCCTTTGCAAACTTCATAGCTCTATAGAAATGCTATCTGGGAGCATGTATTCCATCTAGTAGATTAATGTTCAAGGACCAATGGACATCTTCATTCTGAAATCACATGGCAGAAGTGGACTTTAGTTATTTGTCTATTGTCTTAAATAAAATTGCATACTGAATTTTCTTCTACGTATGGACTCTTAATGTGCCCCATACTGTCCCTACCTTAGTGAGAGTGGAAGATTGCAAATGTAATTTGCCTTGAATTGATGATGAGGTCTAACTTCTTGAACATACAGAATTTTAACTAAATTCAACATATTTATTAAGTATTCATTGTGTACCAAATGAACTAGTCCACTGCATCCCCAAAGGGATTGAATCAGAAAGAAAACAGAATGAGAAATTTCATGGGCATCATCCTTTGTAGGGTGGATTTGTGGGATGATTTAATCCTGGAAGTATAGATCCTTTTGTTATTTTAAATGGTAACCTTGGTCAGATAGTCTTAAACTTGTTCCTGACTTTAATATAATTTCCAGAGATAGTGCAAGGTCCTTCTGAAGACTATACCTAACCCAGAGTTTTACTTCTGCTTTATAGGAAAAAGGGATCTTCTATGAGACTAAATAGCAGTGAGTGATACAGAGTTGCTCAAAAGTATCCACAGCTGAGAATCTGGACTTTGGGGCTTTGCAGGAAATATTGAAAATATGTTCCCTCCTCTACCATGTTATATCTCCCAAATTTTTTTGGAAATTCTGTCTCCTCCCATAAAATCCTGATGAGATATTGTAATATGTGGGTTTTGAAAAACAAACTATGTATTATTGGAATTTTGGATATTAGAACCAGGCTTTTGTACTAGGACAATACCTTTTCTCTCATTTCAAATAAGTCATTCTTACTAACTAGGTCAAAACTGACAAGCCCTAATATTTGTTTGTTCTTACCTTTGTCCTTTCAACAAACAGTAAAAACTATTTAAATGCCTTGAGATTCATAGATCTAAAGCTAGAAGGGACCTCAGAAGTCATCTTATCTAACTCCATCATCATACAGATGAGAAAACTGAAGCCCAGGGAGGTAGAGTGACTTACTCAAGGACACATAGGTATTATGTACCAGAAATGAAATATGAACCCATGTTCACTGACTCCAGAGCAAGTGTTCTTTCTACAGAAGAAAAGTTCTTATCATTTTGCTTGTATCCTCATTGTCTTGCACATAGTAGGTGCTCAGCTGGGTTTTTTATATTTTATCCAGATTACATATAGATACAATTTTAATAATCATGTTCTAATATCTTTGAATCCATGTGTTCTCTCCCTCCCATCACTCTCCCCTCCCCAAGATGGCAGGTAATATGATCCAGATTGTTTAGGTGCTATATGCAATATACATTTCCATGTTCATTATGTTGTGAAAGAAGATATATCTGGTTTACACTAGAGAAAATTCATGAAGGCTGGATTTCAGTTGTTAATTAAACTTACAGAGGACAGAGACTGGACCTGTGGTTTCATTGGTATAAGAAACTTCTAGGGAAGGAAACTTTCTCTATTAATGCAGATTGGCATCTTTTCTGTAGCTTATATTATAAAGTTGCTTACAGCCTGAGATGGTAAGTAGCTTGTTTTCCCAGACTCACACAACAGTATGTATCATAGATGGGACTTGAACCCAGAACTTCCTAGCCAAGACAAGCTTTCTATTCACTATGCCTTTCTGCCTCTCTTAACTGAATAGAAAGGATTTTAATTGAATAATACTCCCAAGTTCTGGGGTGTATGGGGTACTCAGGGAGGAGTAATATCTTTGGTATGGAGGGCTTGTTATGCCCTTCTAGGGCAGCTCCAGCCTCTGACCCTCACTTGACACCCAGCTCTAACTTGTGGCTTCCAGTAGCTGCTAGCATGCGGCAGCAGCCACACCCTGGGCAACGGCTAGAAGCCGGCTAAACCTTGTGTGGGTAGTCATCAGGTCGTCGTTGACCCCTGGTGAACCAGGGCTTTGCTCACCCAGCATGTGAAGACTGCTTCCACGGAACAGGCAGAAGAAACCAACAAGAAGGTTCAACGGCTGAGATGGCGACACAGCAAAGCACTGTGGAGTGCTTAGTGCGTGTTGGAGCACAAAAGACAACATGGCCATCCAATGCAGCTGAGGAAGTCTCCAGGTGTAACGACTTTTCATGCCAATGGACCCAGGCTTCCAATGCCAAGAGAGTGGGACTGTCTCTGTGAATCAACTTTTCCACTTAAATCTTCATGCACAAGTGTCTTTGTGCACAAAAACGCACAAAGACAATCGTCATCCTCGGTTACCGAGAGACTACTACCACTCCCAAGTTCTACAAAATTTCTAGGATTTTTTGAGTAACATAAAGAAGTCTCTAGGAAACCATCCAAACATCACCAGCACCTTCTCCTCCGACTACACCTACCCAATATTCCAGTGATCACAGAGGACATTCAACAAATGCTAACTGACCATCTGACTACTAATGATTTCATTGGAAACTGCCCAACCTAAGTTTAATACATTAGAAAAGGAAATTATCCCATAAGTATAGATTAAGGTCAATGAGTCATGACTTCTTATAGGTGAAAAGAATAATGGTGTTGTATTTTTAAACTGATTGAATTATATGCTTTGGTAACTTCATTCATTGAGATTTAGGTCCTTGCAGTTATGGAAAAGAATCATGGTCAAGATTTTCACCCCAACAGAAAGCTACCAAGAGTCCAAAAGGCAAAGATGAAGCATAGACAGCTATGAGCTGGATTAATAGTATGTTGAAAGTTAGAAAAAGTCAGTTATTTTTATCATAATTATGGTTTTCTTCAACTAATCTTGCTTATATAACATTTAACTGAATCATGGGATTTTGAGCTGGAAAGGATCTTAGAGGCCATCTAGTCCACCTCCTTATTTATTGATGAGGAAATTAAGGCCCAAAAGGATAAAATTCATTTCTCATATATTATAGAGAGTAATAGAATAATTTTAATTATAAATAAAATAAATATAAGTAATTTTTTAAAATCCTCTTTCTTCACATGCAACTATGTCTTTCCACTGTTCCATGCTACAAAGGGAATCTTGTATTCTTTTGAACTCTAGATGTCAGTTGGGAGGCAGTTCAATCTAATTCCTTAGTAGCATGATGTTGCAGAGAATGGGATGCACCACCTTGCCCTGTATTAGCTATACATTTATACTTGGTTCTGTTTCACATTCTTACTCTGGAATTCAGAATGAGATGATGACTCTTAGTCATTCAGCATGCACAAGGGTTTATAATCTAGCATAGTTTGTTAAGAGTCAGACTATCTAGAGGTTTCAATGCACAATTCAAAAGAGAACTCTTACTTGGATGGTCACTGTTCTGTCACTTTCCGAATGTAGGTGCCCTCAGGCAAAACACTTCACATAACTGTGTCTCAGTTTCCTCTTCTGTAAAAACTATAATTATAATTATTTGTCTCTCAGTTATGTGGGTAAATGAATGTTTCAAAAAACCTGGAAATGTAAATGACTCTGCACAGAAATTAATCACTTTTGTTATTTTTTTAAAAACCCTTACCTTCTATCTTAGAATTGATAGTAATTATTAGTTGCAAAGCAGAAGAAGAGTGGTAAGGGCTAGGCAATTGGGGTTAAGTGACTTGGCCAGGATCACATAGTGAGGTAGTATCTGAGGTCAGATTTGAATTTAGGGACTCCCCTCTCCAAACTTGGCTCTCTATCCACTGAACCTCCTAGCTCCCCCAAAAATTTATTACTCAAAGTCTAGTCTTGAAACTTTGAGACCAAGAAAAAGATAGTGGGTAGGTTACCAGGCACTTTTAATAAGGTCTCAGCTGGAACTGGTAGAATTTGGGAAAAATTGGACCAACTAAATAATATCAAAGAAAATATAACACTGAAACTGAAGTAATAAGCTACCTCTTTACAGAAAATAATGAATCTGGGATGTATGTGTCCTATTAAGAAGAAAAGAAAATCATTGGAGAACTCAGCAGTCTGAGGATAGGTCTCGTGGGAGGTAATCTGGGAAAAATATAAATCTATGGATACAGCACAGTAATGATGCTCATTATATTCTGTCTGAATCATAGGAGCATGAATTCATTTTCAGGGATGCTCTTACAATACTCTGTATAGACAAAATAAGTGGATTTTCAATACAATTAAAACATTACCGTACAGCATTCCAGAACTGTTTGCATTTCTCTGCCAAAAGAAAACTTTAGGAAGTCAATTCAACAAGCACTTTCCTTAAATACCCAAAACATGCCTACAGCTATAAGGAAGGGCAAGAGCATCCTAACATAACTATATCCTCTAGGAACTAACATTTCACTGTATCTGAAATGTACTAAGTTCATCAGAATTATGTTAGAGAGAGGAGGTAGAGGAGATAAGAGGGACTCCAGGATTTTCCAAGATTCAGGATGCTTTCTATTGAAGGCTGGAAGGTGGAGACTTTAAAAGGGCAGATGATTTTTGCTGGCTCCTGCTCTTGTAGCACTGACATTGTCCTAGCATGTGTCAATTCTTTAATTTCCTATGAAAGAGCTATGGTTAACCACACTCTCCACAAGCCACATCCAATCCAGCATCCTGGGACTACAATACTGCCTATTCTTTGTAGCTTCTTATTCATTCATTTGTAATGTCTTCTCTTGAACTAAAAAAGGGTAATCATCTATGTGGATATAGCATCATAGATTCAGAACTGAAAGGGATATTAGAAATCATTGAATCTAGTACCCTTATTTTAGAGTTAGGAATCTGTGCTGTAAAGAAGTTAAATTATTTGCCCAGGATCTTAACTAGTATTTATTTGAGGCTAAATTTGAACTTAGATCTTCCTGACTCCAAGTCTAGTATTCTCTCCACTGAAACACCATATAGGATATAGAATCAGAAATTTAGATTTGGAAGGGACCTTATAGGTAAGGCTTTAAGTCTAACCCCCCTTTTTTATAGATGAGGCCCAGAAAGGATAAATGAATTGAATAGAGTTGACTAGTAGATATTTGAGGTAGAATTCAAACTCAGGTTCTCCAACCAAAATTTCTCACAGAAAATTTTGAAATATAATGATGGAATTCATTTATGCTTATCCATCCAGCTGGAAATACAGAATACCCTGATGCTAAAAGGAAGATTAGAGCAAAATGGAATAAGTAAGTCGATTTTCATACTGAAAAATTAGAGCATGTAAAATATCAAATTTCAGATTTAATATCTCAGAGGAAAAGTATCACTATTATAAATAGTTTATAGGACCCCTACTAACATGGCCAAGAGTACCAGAATCCAATGCAAAGTTGAGGAAACATTGGCATCAACCCTCTCTAATACCCCTGAGTTCAAATGCCTTAGTTGCTGAAAGATCAGGATAAAGGAAGACATTCTATTTTCATCTGTTTAGGTATGGTAGGAGAATAGTCTTTCCCAAACTTAGTGGTATCCAAAAGTTTTTTCCCCATTTTTTAAAAAATCTCTTACCTTCTATCTTGGAGTTAATACTGTGTATTGACTCCAAAGCAGAAGAAAAGTAAGGGCTAGACAATGGGGATAAAGTGACTTGCCCAGGGTCACACAGCTGGAAAGTGTCTGAGGCCAGATTTGAACCTAGGACCTCCCATCTCTAGGACTGGCTCTCAATCCACTGAGCTGCCCAGCTGTCCTCTTTTTCCCATTTTAAGATTTTATGCTATCAAGGTAATCACTATACAGATTTATTTTCAATATATTTTATAGGAGATTGATTAGGGAACATTTCTGCTCAACTCAATGAGCATATAAAGAAGTTAGCCTTTGCTTGGAATTTTATTGTATATTCCCATGATAGTTTTGGGCATGCCCACTGACAATTGAAAGACTTCAGTAATGATTTTACTAGATCCGTTATTCTGAATTTGGTTTGTGCTATATTATACTAGGGAGCATTCTTACACTATTTTTGCTGCTTCATCTCCTTTTCCAAACACTCATCAGAGGATGTCTTATAGGCTATTTGTTTCCAGGAGGCATCAACTCATTAACAAAAGCTATCAGGGATGGGCTACTATCCTGACCTTAAGCCAATGTACCTGCTGATCCAAAAGAATAGAAGCAACTGGGACAGTGGTATATTGTCAGGGTTTTGTGTGTGTGTGTGTGTGTGTGTGTGTGTGTGTGTGTGTGTGTGTGTATTTTTAATTGCTTATTGTTTCCTGGGAGTCCTTCGTATTTTCTTCATCTTTCCAGTATAATAAAGGTTTCCTGTTTCTAATATATGCTTCCTAAACTTGAGATCTTTTATAGGAATTGAGGAACCTCTTATCTCTATTCATAGAGAACAAGACATGACTTCTATTTGGAAATTTCAAAGAAGCAAATCTGGGTAGAGACACTATAAAGCAATAAGTTATAATTATGGACCCAATCCAAATAAACCCATAGTTTAGTTCTATGGATCATAGTTTACATTATATTTTAATTTTTCAAAACTTCTATTGGCTACCCACTTACATAATGAGCCTACTGTAAAGATTAACTTTAAACATTTTCTAATTTGAAAAGCCATGTAAAGTCAATGATTGTTAATAATATGAAATTCAATTTGAATTATGGGCAGGTAGGCCAAGTAATGAGGATTGGGAAAGGGTTCTGTATTCCCCTATCTCATGTAATAAAGGTATAACTTCCTGTGGAAGAGAAAATAAACCATTTGGTCATTTTTTATGTTGTATGTTATATGTCTGAACAAATACTTAAATTCAAAATGAACTGTTCAAGGAGTTTCACAAATTGACTGGAATTCGGCTATGGCTCTGCATGTGACACTGCCCTTTTAGAGATCATAGGCATTTTGTGGTATACAGATAAGATTTTCTTCTTTTTTGTGGTATCTTAGAAATAGGAATCCTCTCCTGTAAATTTAAGATGATAAAAAAACACATCTCAGTTATCTGACTTTTTCTTGTCCTTTATTTTCCATGTTCAGTTTGATATCAGATGATGTTAATTCTACCTTTATAATATCTCTTATTTCCATTCTTTTATTTTCCCCTGCCTTTGCCATTACTCTATTCAAAGCCTTTAACATGTGTCACCTGCATCATTCTGGAAATCCTCTAATAAGTCCCTCTGTTGGCAAACTCCTCTCCAATCAAGGTTCACTCTCCTCCTTGAACAATGTTCTTATGGCACACTGCTGAATATCTCATCCTTTAATCAAAAACATAAACCCATAAAATAAAAAATTCCCTAGCTTGATATCCCAGACTATCCACAGTCTGCCTTCAACCAACTTCTCAAATCTTATTTCCCATTATTCCCTTTTGTATATGTTCTACAGTCTAGATGCATTTTCAGACAACATCCACTTATCAATAGAGTTCTCTTTCTTGAAGGTCCAGTTTAGGTGCCACTTCTACCTATCATCTATCCCAAGTCTAAGAACAAAAAAAATAAGCTTCCAAAATCAATAGTTCATTCCTCTCATTCTAATTTCTTCTATATACTTTATTGCATTATAGTTATTTAATTATGCTCCTTGAGGACAGGGACTATAGTTCTTATCTCTGTATTCCAATTTCTTAGTATAATGCCTTCCACAGAATATCATGTTCATTTTTTAATGCTCATTTCATTGAAGTGAATTATAGTGTCACTTGGACTCAGTTATGTTAGGATTAGTACTGTCCTGGGCCAACTTAATTCTAGACCAGTAAGATGTTGTTGTAGCTTTTCCTACCATGCTGCAGACAGACCTGGTTAACTTCCTAGATTACTTCCTAACTCCTACTAATGATGATGATGATGATGATGATGATAATAATAATAATTTCATTGAGGAAAAACTCTGAATGTAAAAACTACTTAGAGACACACTAGGGATAAGAGAGCAGAGAACTGACAATACTTCATGTTTTCAATGAATTATTTTGACAGGGGTTGAATTATCAAGTTGAGCCTAACTGGTAACTACTGATCTCCAGCTTCCTTTTCTGGAAAACTTCTCCTTTTCTCTTGCTGAAACTTCCTCCAACTTATGAGCAAGAATTCTATCCACATCCAGAGAAAGAACTGAGGTAACAGAAGCAAAGAAAGGCATGTTATCAATCACATGGTACGATGAGGATATGATTGGGGTTCTGATGTTGAAAAATCACTCTATTGCAAATATGAATAGCATGGAAGTAGGTTTTGAGCAATGATACATATATAACCCAGTGGAATTGCTTGTCAGCTCAGGCTGGGGGATGGGGGGAAGAAGGAAGGAAAAGAATATGAATCATGTAACCATGGAAAAATATTCTAAATAATTAAAAAAAAGAAACTTCCTCCTATGAAAAAGAATTTGCCTTCCTTTATGAAGATGAATCAGGGTTCTGATCCTGAAAGCATTTTAAGAAAGAAGCCTTTTAAGTGGGAAAGGTGTTAAGTCCACAAAACATGGTACTAATTACATTCAGTGAACTCAAGAGAACCCTATATTGTTGTGTTCTCCACCAAGATGTGATTGACTACATACAACTAGTGAAGGGAAGGGGAATACTCTGGAGAATTTTACTACTTAATAAAGTTTGGTAAGATTTCTAATTCTCAGTAGCTCTTTGCAAAATGATTTCAAAAATTTTGGAATGATATGTCATAGGTACTATGTCTCTTACTGAAATAGAAAACCTAATGAAAAACTATATATTTTGGTTTCTTAAGCTTCACCTAATGAGAAAACATACCTGTAAGGATATAAATAGTATGCAAAAATTTTCAGTAATATTTTTTGGAAAATTAGTTTCTTTTGGCTCTATTTAAAATATCCATGTTGAGGACAGCAAGGTGGCTCAGTGGATCTCTGAGAACTGGACCCAGAGATGGGATGTCCTCAGTTCAAATCTGGCCTCTGACACTTTCTACCTGTGTGGCCCTGGGCAAGTCTTTTAAACCTCTTGTCTCACCCTTACCAATGCTCTGATTGAAACAACTACACGGTATTGACTGTAAGACAGAAGGTAAAGGATTAAAAAAAATCTCCATGTTTTAAGTCAATAAATGGAGAAAAAAGGAGATTAAGATCTAGAGTAGAGTTAAGGGATGAATGAGGAAGAAGAAAGGAAATAAAAGAGGATAAAAAAAAGAAAAAATATATTAAAATTATGGAAGGAACCTCTCCTATGATATCCCACTCTCACTAATCTTCAACCTTTCCCTGCCTACTGATTATTTACCTACTTCCTACAAAAATACTCATCTCCCTCTGCCCTCTAAAAATCTCACTTCATCTCACTCTTAGTCTGGCTTCTGACCTCAGAATTCAACTGAAACTACTATATCTGAAGTTACCAATGATCTCGTAATTGCCAAATCTAATGACTTTTCCTCAGCCCTCATGTCTCTTGACTTCTCTGCATCCTATGATCAGTCAATTAACATCTTTTGGGTATTCTCTCTTCTCTAATTGTTTTGACAAAGCTCTGTTCTACTTTTCCTCCTGCCACTAAATATGATCATTCCAGATGATGCCCACTAACTGGATGTCTATCAAAGTGCTTCCTAGGGCCTTCTTCTCTTCTCCCTCCCTGTTATTTCACTTGGAAATTCCTCACTTGTTAATCAGCTCCTAACGGATTCACTTCACATCTCTATGCAGTGAATTCTATAATCTATTTATCCAGGTTTAACTTCTATCTTGAACTTCAGGCTTGTATCACCAACTGCCACTTGAACATCTTAGACTGAACATCACATAAACATCTCAAATTCTTCATGTCCAAATTCAGAATTCATTTTCCCCCCACAAACATCCGCCCTTACCAACATTCTCTATCAAGGGTAGCACCATGCTTCTCATTTTCTATATTTACAGTCCATGTCTTTCCTTAATTTCTCATTTGTTCTTATACCACATAAGATATTACCAAGTCTTGTCATTTCTATCTTCTCATCATTTCTTATACATGTTCCCTTCTGTCTACTCATACAGATATCACCATAGTACAAGTCTCCATCATATTACACCTGGATTATTGCAGGAATTTTCAGGTTGGTCTACCTGGATTAATTCTCCCCCAACTCCAACCCATTTGCCATTTAGATGCCAAAGAGTTCTTCCGTTATAAAGTAATTTTTAATGTTTATTTTTTCTCTCAAGGTTTCTAATTGAAGATATGTCTAGACTGTGTCTTTCTTTGACTATATAAATTTTGATGTCATTTACTCTGAAATTGTGCATTAGTCATATGTAAATGTAGTCATAGTAGAATATGTTTAATATTCTCCTTTAAAAATGATCACCATTTCTATAGTATTCTATAATGTACTTTACTACTTGAAGGAAACAATATTCATATATCTTTAAACTGTACAAGTAATTAATAAAGTGGTTCCAACCCACAAAGGTGAATAACCTTGAAAATAGGTTAAAAATCTTTGCTGATGTCTTTATTTGACTTCAGAAAAATCCATTGGACTGTCATATTCACTGTTTTCATTTTCCTCAAAGCCGAGTTGTACTCTCTGTAAACAAGCTAAGTGTTTTAGGCTATATTAGGATTTATATGTGTTTTTCAAACTCCTAGAGTATATACAAAAGCAATTCCCTCACCCAATCAAAATCCCGTTTATACAAATTTGAAATAAATATCATTGTGTGGGCCAGATAAGATAATGCATGTGAGCACTTATTCCATTTTAAAGCACCATATAAATGCCATTTATTATCATTATCAGATCAGGGGAGAGTATTCATTATTTATTCCCTATTTTCTCCAATTTTTCTTTCTACATTTGAAGTCAAATTTGTTCCAGAGAGGTTAAATATACACAACTCTTATTCATACAGGTATTGATCTAATTTGATGAAGCTCCTTTCCTCTACTTCCCTTTCTTTTTTTCATATCTCTCACTTATTTTAGTACTTCAGTGAAAAAGAGGTCATAAGGTTAAAGAAAATCAATTTTGGTCCTCTCTATCTATGGAGCATTGAGGGAGGCTGGTAAGAAAATGCAGATATGCACAAAAGTGCCACAACCTTTTTTGGAATATTAATACTGCTTGTAGCCTAGACTTTGGCCCTATAAGTCAGTTCAAGGACTCTGAATACGGCACAGTCTCCAAAATTCCTTCCAAATGTTTCCAAAGCATCTGGAATTCAAATATTTGAGATTTTTTCCTTTGGGTTGGAATATGAACTCTGTGTGACTAAAGTTTTTTTAATTCCCTATGCTTCTATAAAATACCTAGTATTGACAAGGAAATACTAGTTACATTAGGTACTTGTTGACTGATTGGGTCCTAAGAGTTTTTTTTTTAATATTAAAGAATCCATCTTATATAAGTAGTTATAGGAGAGACTATTAGGCTCAAGGCATTTGACACCCCTAACCCTTGGGAAAATGCCCCACTGACCCAGAAAAATGAATCAAATTAGTTAAAAAACATTTTTTTATTTTTATTTGGTCATTTCCAAACATTATTCATTGGAAACAAAGATCATTTTCTTTTCTTCCCTCCCCAACCCTCTCATACCTCTCCCATAGCCCACGCACGATTCCACTGGGTATCACAAGTGTTCTTGATTCAAACCCATTTCCATGTTGTTGGTATTTGCATTAGAGTGTTCATTTAGAGTCTCTCCTCAGTCATATCCCCTCCACCCCTGTAGTCAAGCAGTTGCTTTTCATCAGTGTTTTTACTCCCACAGTTTATCTTCTGCTTGTGGATAGTGTTTTTTAGATCCCTGCAGATTGTTCAGGGACATTGCATTGCCACTAATGGAGAAGTCCTTTACATTCGATTGTACCACAGTGTATCAGTCTCTGTGTACAATGTTCTCCTGGTTCTGCTCCTTTTGCTCTGCATCACTTCTTGGAGGTTGTTCCAGTCTCCATGGAATTCCTCCACTTTATTATTCCTTTTAGCACAATAGTATTCCATCACTAACTTATACCACAATTTGTTCAGCCATTCCCCAATTGAAGGGCATCCCCTCATTTCCCAATTTTTGGCCACCACAGAGTGCAAGTATAAATATTCTTGTACATGTCTTTTTCCTTATTATCTCTTTGGGGTACAAACCCAGCAGTGCTATGGCTGGATCAAAGAGCAGACAGTCTTTTATCATCCTTGGGGCATAGTTCCAAATTACCCTCCAGAATGGCTGGATCAATTCACAACTCCACCAGCAATGAATTAGTGTCCCTACTTTGCCACATCCCCTCCAGCATTCATTACTTTCCATAGCTGTTATGTTAGCCAATCTGCTAGGTGTGAGATGATACCTCAGAGTTGTTTTGATTTGCATCTCTCTGATTATAAGAGATGTAGAACACTTTCTCATGTGCTTATTAATAGTTTTGATTTCTTTGGCTGAGAATTGCCTGTTCATGTCCCTTGCCCATTTATCAATTGGAGAATGGCTTGATATTTTGTACAATTGATTTAGCTCTATGTAAATTTGAGTAATGAAACCTTTGTCAGAGGTTTTTATGAAGGTTGTTTCCCAATTTGTTGCTACCCTTCTGATTTTAGTTACATTGTTTTTGTTTGTACAAAAACTTTTTAATTTGATGTAGTCAAAATTATTTATTTTACATTTGTGACTCTTTCTAAGTCTTGCTTGGTTTTAAAATCTTTCCCTTCCCAAAGGTCTGACATGTATACTATTCTGTGTTCACCTAATTTACTTATAGTTTCCTTCTTTATGTTCAAGTCATTCACTCATTCTAAATTTATTTTGGTGTAGGGTGTGAGGTGTTGATCCAAACCTAATCTCTCCCACACTGTCTTCCAATTTTCCCAGCAGTTTTTATCAAATAATGGATTTTTGTCCCAAAAGCTGGGGTCTTTGGGTTTGTCATAAACTGTGTTGCTGAGATCATTTACGCCAAGTCTATTCCACTGATCCTCCTTTCTGTCTCTTAGCCAGTACCAAATTGTTTTGATAACCACTGCTTTATAGTATAGTTTGAGATCTGGGACTGCAAATCCTCCTTCCTTTGCATTTTTTTCATGATTTCCCTGGATATCCTTGATCTTTTGTTCTTCCAAATGAACTTAGTTATGTTTTTTTTCTAATTCAGTAAAGAAGATTTTTGGTAGTTCAATGGGTATGGCACTAAATAAGTAAATTAATTTGGGTAGGATTGTCATTTTTATTATGTTAGCTCACCCCACCCATGAGCAATCAGTGTTTTTCCAATTGTTTAGATCTAGTTTTAGCTGTGTGGAAAGTGTTTTGTAGTTGTGTTCATATAGTTCCTGTGTTTGTCTCAGCAGATAGATTCCTAAGTATTTTATATTGTCTAGGGTGATTTTAAATGGTATTTCACTTTCTAATTCTTGCTGCTGAAATGGGTTAGAGATATATAGAAATGCTGATGACTTATGCGGGCTTATTTTGTATCCTGCAACTTTGCTAAAGTTGTTGATTATTTCGAGTAACTTTTTGGTTGATTCTCTAGAACTCCTTAAGTAAACCATTATATCATCTGCAAAGAGTGATAGCTTGGTCTCCTAATTGCCAATTTTAATACCTTCAATTTCTTTTTCTTCTCTAATTGCTACTGCTAGTGTTTCTAGTACAATGTTAAATAATAGAGGTGATAATGGGCATCCTTGTTTTACTTCTGATCTTATTGGAAAGGCTTCTAGTTTATCCCCATTGCTGATGATGTTTGCTGATGGTTTTAGATATATAGGAAAGATCCTTCTATTCCTATACTTTCTAGTGTTTTCAATAGGAATGGGTGTTGTATTTTATCAAAGGCTTTTTCTGCATCTATTGAGATAATCATGTGATTTTTGTCAGTTTGCTTGTTAATATGGTCAATTATGTGGATGGTTTTCCTAATATTGAACCATCCTTGCATTCCTGGTATGAATCCTGCCTGGTCATAGTGGATGACCCTTGTGATGACTTGCTGGAGCCTTTTTGCTAGTATCCTATTTAAGATTTTTGTGTCTATATTCATTAGGGAGATTGGTCTATAGTTTTCTTTCTCTGTTTTTGACCTGCCTGGCTTTGGGATCATCAGTACCATGTTTGTGTCGTAGAATGAATTTGGTAGAACTCCTTCTTGGCCTATTCTGTCAAATAGTTTGTTTAATATTGGGATTAGTTGTTCTTTGAATGTTTGATAGAATTCATTTGTGACTCCATCTGGACCTGGGGATTTTTTCTTAGGGAGTTCTTTGATGGCTTGTTCAATTTCTTTTTCTGAAATGGGGTTGTTAAGGTAATTTATTTCTTCCTTTTTTAGACTAGGCAATTTATATTTTTGTAAGTATTCATCCATATCACTTAGATTGCCATATTTGTTGCCATATAATTGGGCATAGTAGTTTTTAATGATTGCCTTAATTTCCTCTTCATTAGAGGTGAGGTCTCCCTTTTCCTCTTGGATACTGTCAATTTGGTTTATTTCTTTCCTTTTTTTTTAATTAGACTGACTAGTACTTTGTCTATTTTATTTGTTTTTTTCAAAGTCCCAGCTTCTACTCTTATTTATTAAATCAATAGTTCTTTGACTTTCAATTTTATTAATTTCTCCTTTGAGTTTTAGGATCTCTAATTTCATCTTCATCTGAGGATTTTTAATTTGTTCACTTTCTAATTTTTTAATTTGCATGCCCAATTCATTGACCTCTGCCCTTCTTAATTTGTTAATATATGAACTCAAGGATATAAATTTCCCCCTGAGTACTGCTTTGGCTGCATCTCTTAGGTTTTGCAAGGATGTCTCATCATTGTCATTTTCTTCAATGAAGTTATTAATTGTTTCTATGATTTGTTCTTTAACTAACTGGTTTTGGAGAATCATATTGTTTAATTTCCAATTAATTTTCAATTTACCTCTCCATGTTCCCTTACTAATTATTATTTTCATTGCATTGTGATCTGAGAAAGTTGCATTTATTATTTCTGCTCTTTTGCACTTGTTTGCAATGTTTTTATGCCCTAATACATGGTCAATTTTTGTGAATGTACCATGTGCTGCTGAAAAGAAGGTATATTCCTTTCTGTCCCTATTTATTTTTCTCCACATGTCTACTAACTCTAATTTTTCTAAGATTTCATTTGCTTCTCTTACCGCTTTCTTATTTATTTTTTGGTTTGATATATCTAGTTCAGATAGAGGAAGGTTCAGGTCTCCCACTAGTATAGTTTTTCTATCTATTTCATCCTTGAGTTCCTCTAGTTTCTCCTTTAGAAATTTGGATGCTATGCCATTTGGTGCATACATGTTGAGTACAGACATTTCCTCACTGTCTATTCTGCCTTTTATCAGGATGTAATTACCTTCCCTATCTCTTTTAACTAGATTTATTTTTACTTTGGCTTTGTCGGATATCATGATTGCGACTCCTGCCTTCTCTTTTGTCAGTTGATGCCCAATAGATTTGGCTCCACCCTCTTATTTTCACCCTATGTGTATCTACCTTTCTCATATGTGTTTCTTGTAGACAGCATATGGTAGGGTTTTGGACTCTAATCCACTCTGCTATTTGCTTGCGTTTTATGGGTGAGTTCATTCCATTCACATTCAGAGTTATGATTACTAGCTGTGTATTTCCCAGCATTTTGATTTCTACTCCTGGTCCTGCCTTTTCTTCTTTCACTATTTCCTTCTACACCAATATTTGCTTTTGAACAGTCGTCCTTGTTCCCCCTCTTATTTTACTTCCCTTTCTACCCCCTCCTTATTTATCCCCCCACTTATTTTCCCTGTAGTCTTTCTAAAATTAACTCCCCGCTCCCTCCCTCTCTTGTACTGCTTCCCTCCCCATCAGACCATTTGTTACCCTTCTACTCCCCTATAGGGTGCAAATCTATTCTCTGCCCCCAATGGATTGGATTGTTTTTCCCTCTTTAAGTCACTTTCAAAACACATAAAAGTTGAGTATTTCCTGTCTCCAACCTCTTTACCCTTGCAGTGTATTGATGTTCTCCCCCCTCCCACCATGAGCTTCTTTATGACATATAAATTTACTCCCATTTGTTTCTTTTCCCACTTCTTTTAATATTAACCTATTTTAAGCTCTAGTTATATATATACATATATATATATGCATACTCATGTGTATGTATTTTTGCATGCATATATCTATATATCTATTTATGTCTTGTCCTTTCGTTCTATACAGTTTGTTGCTATTCCCTCTAAGTATACTTCTTTTTGCTGCCAAGGTAATAACAACAGTTTTTAAGAATTACCAATGACCTCTTTTCTTATAGGGATACATATCATTTTAACTTATTGAGTCCCTTAAAATTTTTTTTTTGTTTTTTTTTCCCCCTCTTTTTTAATTACCTTTTGATGGTTCTCTTGAGTTCTGTGCTTAGACATCAAATTTTCTGTTCAGGTCTGGTCTTTTCTTTAAGAATTCTTGAAATTCTTCTATTTTGTTGAATGACCATACTTTCCCCTGTAAGAATATAGTCAGTTTTTCTGGGTAGTTGATTCTTGGTTGTAGACCTAGTTCCCTTGCTTTCCGGAATATCGTATTCCATGCCTTTCTTTTTTTCAGTGTTGATGCAGCCAGATCCTGCATTATCCTCACTGTGGTTCCTTGGTATCTGAATGACTTCTTCTTGGCAGCTTGTAATATCTTTTCTTTGGTCTGATAGTTCTTGAATTTGGCTATAACATTTCTGGGTGTTGCCAGTTGGGGATTAAGTACAGGAGGTGATCTGTGGATTCTATCAATCTCCACTTTTTCCTCTTGTTCAAGCATTTCGGGGCAGTTTTCTTTAATAATTTCTTGTAATATAATGTCCAGGCTTTTTCTTTTGTCATAGTCTTCTGGTAGGCCAATAATTCTTAAATTATCTCTCCTTGAATGATTTTCTAAATCCTCTGTTTTGTGAATGAGATGCTTCATATTTTCCTCAATTTTTTCATTCTTTTGGTTTTGTTTTATAGTGTCCTGCTGCCTTGTGAGGTCACTTGATTCTAGTTGTTGTATTCTGGTTCTTAAAGACTGGATTTCATCCTTCGTTTTTTGGTTGTCCTTTTCCTTTCGGTCGGATTTTCTTTGGAGGTCATCTTTCATCTTCTTCACTTCATCTTTCATCTGCTTTGCCTCATCTTTCATCTCCTTTGCCTCATTTTCCAGCTGGTTGATTTTGGCTTTCAAGACACTATTTTCTGTTTCCAGATGACTTATCTTAGTTTTTAAGTTCTTTTCCCAATTGTCTTCAACCTCTCTTAATTGTGTTTTGAATTGCATTTTGAGTTCTTCCAAAGCCTGTATCCAATTCTCTGGGATTTCTGATTTTTCCTTTGCTGATCCCTCCCCCTCTGTTTCATTCACTCTTTGCTCATTACCTGTGCAGAAGCTGTATATCGTAATTTCTTTCTTCTTTTTCTGTTGTTTGCTCGAGTTTACCCCTTCTTTGCTCCCCGTAGTTGGCTATGCTCTTGCTCCTCTCATTTTGTTTTGCTTTTGGGGCTGTCAGTCTCCTCCTCTGGAGGCTTTTGATTGGATTGAGTTCAACTGGGTTTGGCTGTGTGTGGCATGGAGCTCTGAGGCTCTGAAGACTCCTGGAAGGCTGGACCGCCCAGGCTTTCTCCAGTTCTCACCAGCTGCTTCTCCACTGTCCTCAAGTGCCTTTGCCTGTCTCCCTAAACTCTGAGGAGTTCTGATGGAATTAGGTTCAACTGAATTGGTCTGGATGTGCCCTGAGGCAATGGTGAGATTGGAGCCCGATGGAGGGACCCAGCCACAGCCCAGTCTCTCCCTGGCTTCCTCCCCGCTGTCCAAGCTGGATGCTCTGAGCCTGGCGCCCCACTGCTCACAAGGTAGACCCTCCAAACCAGCATCTTTTCCCTCTCAGGTTCCCGCTACTGCTGGGGGCGCAGCCCTCTGGGTTGTGGGGGAGGGGTCCTGGGACCTTCCCTCTGCCTTTCCCTTAGCCCTGAGTATTCTCGGATTTCAGCTTTTGGAGGGCATACCTTTTGATTTGAGTCCAGAAGGAGGGTTCCCCACTTTGGTCCTGTTGTTCAGCTTGAATTTCGGTGCCCTAGGAGCATTCAGTCTATATTGGTTAAGGAAGGGTCTTCCACGAGGTCTGAAATTTTGCTGCTTGCTAAGCTGCCATCTTGACTCCGCCGTTAAAAAACATTTGTTAAAGGATCACTATATACCATGTGCTATGTTAAACACTGAAAATCAAATTAAATTGGGATAAGCACAAGCTGAAAAAGTCTCGCAACCATCCAGATCCTGGGAGAACCCAAGTCATTCCCATAGCATTGACTTGTAGGATTCTTGGACTGAGGAACATGAAACCATGACTTCACTAAAAACAGGGACCAATTGATGAAGGGGACATCTTCAAAATTAAGACAAAAACAATTAAGGAAAGCACAATCAATTTAAAGATCATATTTGTCAAATGAATCTCTTTGAACCAACTCACTGCTCTGAAAGTAGTCCTGCTTATTGCCTCTTATCTCATCTGACTCTTGTTTCATTAACCTTCGCCTTTCCCTATCCCAAACACAGTCTATTGTCCCACACTTGTCTGGTGTTTCATTATGAAAGAATCTTCTAAATGAATACCAAGGGCCAATATGTACTTAGAATAATTAATGTCAAATTGATCACATTTTCTTTTTCATGGGGTTGCTGCATTTATAAATCAAGATAATAGCATTCTCAAAAAATATATTTGGATCTCATCTAAACAATTTATACCTTTGTTCTTGATGAAAAAAATAGAGGTAAGCTAAATAATAGTACATTAAGGTAGGATTGGAAGTGGTTGGATCCAAAGATTCTTGATTAATATATGTGCTAAGAGTCCCTGAGAAGAATGCTATGAGTTCCAGTTCCATTAAACATTTGAATCAAAAGAAGATGAAGCCACAGGTGACATGTTTATTAAATTTTCATATGACATAATATTGGGAAGAGGAGTCAGATGCCAGAATTAGTAGACAAAATGATTCCAACAGTGTGGAACAGTTATTCTATAGAATGGTGAGTTAGAACTAATAAAATGAAATTAAATGGGGAAGAATTAGAGAAACCCATTCACTTGGGTTAACCAAAAAAAAAAAATCTTGCCTACATGTTGGAGAAAACGTTTCCAAAGAGCAGTTCATATGAAAAAGTTAGGGGATTAGAAACTAAGTATAACTCAGTAGTATGATATTATCCAAAGCTTCTAACATGGTAAATTTTAGGATATGGTTTAAAAATAAATAATTGGCGAGTTATAAAAGAAATGGCGATAGCAAGCCACATAAATATAGATAGGAAACTCACGAATAAAGGTTCAAAACTGTTCAGATACTTTCGATAGAGGTAATCAAAAGTATCTTCAGTAATGAAGTGAAGCTCAAATGTTAACTTCCCTTCAGGGCCAGGCACAAGGACACTAAAGAGACTATTATAAAAATAAAATATTTATTGAAACATATAAGGATAAATAAAGGATTTCTAATTCTAAGGGATTCTAAATCCACCCAAATAAACTCCCAGGTTCCACAAGGAACTGTTTCTCCTGTATTTCACAGGCTATACTACTCCTCCCTGATCTGACTAACCCAAATTTATACTATCTAAATAAAAACTACCATTATTATCCTTATAATTCTTAACTTTGCCTTCAAATTATAAAATAGCAAAGGCTAGCTGGTTGAGTCTCAACAAGAATCAAGTTATGACTCTGAGCCTTAACAGACTCAGAGTCCAAACCAATGACCAGGTTTTTCTTCAGTCTTCTCAGAGTTAAATCAATCTATATAAACTGCAATAGATAGTCAATAATATTTCCAAGTTGGGAAAGAAAAACACTGAGTTCCTTCCAGTCTTTCTCTCAGAAAGAGAGAGAGAGACAAAGATGGTATCTCCTCCAGCCCTTGAGAGAGAGCCTCTGAGTGTATGTCTCTGCCAACTGCCAGAGCCCAACTCCCAACTGCCAGAGAGAGTAATTGACACAAAAAAATGGTTATAACTGTCAGCAATTGAAATTAACATGCTCTCAGCTCTGCTTCAAACTCGAATTCTTTTCTCAAGACAGCCACTCTACTTTTTAATCCCTAAACTAATAAAACAATACTTATTTTCTAATACCATCCTTACAATTTTTCCCCTTCAAGCATATGGAGAGATAAAAAAAAATCTCTCCCTCATGCTCACTATTCTATGTAATTCTAAAGCTATACCTAACCTTATTTTTATTATTATTATATTTCCTAAAAATAGTCTTAATCTTATTACTACACCTTATCTATGCCAACCTGTTCTAGGGATATAAATGAAAGAAAAGAAAATTTCAATGAAATTGAAATATTTGCACAAATGCAAGTATAAAACATACAATTACAGAAATTCAAAATGCAAAATATGAAATGCAAACTTTAAAAAAACCTTTTTGAAACAATAAAATACAGTTACAAACTAACTTATGTTTCACAAAAAACTAAAGTCTATCTAAAATAATAACTATGCAAAATTCATGCAAACTTCATTTTACAAATCCTATTTGAACAATTCAAATGAAACTTTTTACAATGCTAAGACCATATCCTATTATTAATACAGAAAACCAAAACTAAATACATTAAAACTCAAAATCAACTCACTATAATAAAATAAAAAGTTGTAATAATTTAACTGTATACACATCTATATAAATATAAAGATCTGTACAATTTCTACATCTATGTATGTGTTATATACAAACTATTTGCATGTTGCAGGAGGAAAATAAACTTCCATCCTTAAAATAGTCTAAGAAAAACTTAAAGATTTTCTTTAGAAAGCTATGTATGTTTTCTTGATTTTATCACCAAGGAACACATAAAGTCTTCCTGTGAGATAAGCTCTGTAATGATGAGGAGTAGGAAAGAGAACCATTGGGGGTGAATGGAATGTTGAGGATTGACAGTTGCTTGAGAGAAGAACTACAAATGGGAACTGAACAAGGACTTCTGGAAAATTCTTCTGAGGAGTGGGATTGTGAAGGCTGAGAAACAGAAGGGAGTGGAAGGAAGAGCTGTTTCTCAGGCCATTCAAGATACCTGTGGAAATTTCTGTCACAGACCAAAATCCTAATATCCAGGGTTCCTGTTTCAACATCGCTGGTTCCTGTCAAGAAACCTAATTTCTTCAAAGACATTCATTTCCATGAACTATTGAGATACGGAACTTAAATAGGTGAGCAGTGCTCTCCCCTATTCTACCTGTCCCCTAGGTATGAGAAAACCTTGTACTATAGTAATTAGTTTTATTTAGAAAGAGATTTAGGGTAACCAAAACCTCTCTAACCTTGACCCTTTGCCCCAATCAACAATTAAATCAAACAAGCAGTCAAATAGTGAATTCAATTTAGTTTATTTACATCTAGAGAGAAAGTCCATTGGCAGACTCCATCTTGTTGCCAGTTTCCAAGAAGACATGAGGGGGAGTCTTGTGAGTTCCCCAAAGCAGCACATATCCAGATTGACGTCTCATATACTTCTCCTTGTAGAGAAGAGGGCAAGCCAAGAGGCAAGCTTTCACCAAGGGGAAATCTCCATTTTGTCTCCCTCAAGTAATTCAGGGACTCTGAGGGAGTAGTGAGGAAAGCCATTTTCATCAGTCCTTTCCTCACTGTCTTTAACCCTCATTTCTCCATCTAAGGAGTGTGAGTCCCCCCAGAATTACAGATCTAATTATTTTAATGTGTTTAATTATTATTATTTTCCCAAGGTGATTTATCTGTATTTATTTATTTCTATGGGTATTCATCACCTGGTTATAATGTTACAGAGTGAGTGGGTGAGAAATGCGTCCTATATGTGTATATTATTTTGTAGTGAATACTTACCAAATCTTTAAAGTCACCTCCTCTGCTACTCTCTTCTATCTTACTGTTTTTACTATGTAGTGTTTATAACTATAGTGAAACTGTGTAGTGTTATAATGGCACAAAAATCTTACAGTTCATGTCCATAATCAATTTGTGTTTCTCTTCTCTGTGTTGATTTGTTTTTCAATGTCTTTGTTGCAGTTCAATCATACTTTTGGCTGTCATCTATGTTTCTTCTATGCTGTCTTCTCCTTTGTCTTGATCTTGATCTCTGTCTCCATTTCATTCTTCTTCCTCTTGAATAATTTCTTCTAATATCTTTTTGACTGCTGCCATTTTGTCTGATGCAGTCTCTTCTTCTACAGTTACTTTTTTTCACATGTGAGCAATGCAGTCACTTTTCTTTCTCTAATACACGGATACCTGATGATGTTGTCAAAATAACATGGAAAGGTCCTACCCATAATGGTTGTGTTGCACTAGTTCTGTTAAAGTTTTTTATGTAAACGGAATCCCCATGTTTTATCAAATGGAGTGCATAATCTAATGGACCCCCTTGACTTAAAATTCCCATTTCTTGTAATTCTCGAACCCTGCTTTGCAACTCTGTGATATATTCAGCAAGTGTAAGATCTCTTCCAAGCATAGATACATGAGCTTTTTAAAAAATATTTTGCCTACAATGATAAATGTCCAAATAACATTTCATGTGGTGAGATATGCACATCTCCTCTTGGTCTAGTGCTCAGATAAAACAGCACAAGAGACAAAAACTCTGGCCACTTCAAATGAATTTCCATGCATAATTTCCCAACCATAGATTTGTTTCTCTGTTTAGTCTCTCCACCTGACCAGAACTTTGAAGGTGATATGGATCATGAAATTTTGGCATGATATACAGATTCTCATAAACTTGCTTTAGAACTGAATCTGTAAAATGGCTCCCTTTGTCAGAATATACTCTTAGTGGTATACCATATCTTGGAATGATCTCTTTCCACAAGATTTTGGGATTTTGCAAATCTGCATGTGTTTTTATTAGATAGAAAAGCTTCTGGCCATCTAGTTAGTTTGTACACTATTACTAGACAAAATTTAAATTGTCCTTATTTGGGCATTATAGGTTTTTAAATTAATATCCAATAACTAAATATTATATTTTATAAAGTTTTATTAATAATAACTTAAAAGCTGCCTGACTTCAGCCCAGTTTCAGGTCCAAGAGAGGAGTTACAGCCACTTAAATACAATCATGCAAAAGGTGGGGATGTAGGAAAATGGAATTTTGGGAAATACTAAGGGACTTCTAGGGAATGAAGTCCAAATGCTCATCTACATACAGGAAAAACAAATCTATAACAGGTCTTTGAATCAGGGCCAAATTAAAATGATTTACACATTTGTGCATTTACCCAATCAGTAGCCAGGAATATAGAAAGTTTGCCACATCATGAAAGACAGAAAGGGGACTACATTATAGGAGCCAGAGAGGAGTCAAAAGTAGGTGCTTAAGAGAATGTGGCTCAGAGGAAGTCCAGCCTCTGACATATGTCAAAACAGCCACAACCTTGAACCCCAAACAAGTTCAAGTCCTCTGTCTTGACTCAAAATTATATCAATCCTACTGGGATCTGATCTCTTTGACCTTGTGCTACATAGGCACTATGCAGGTGTTCTGTACTTCTTTAGCACTGTACAGTGGCTCTTTTGTATATTCCCTTCTTCTGGAATCAGACAGAATCATAAAGCAAAGACCCAATCAATGGAATTTTTATAGTCTAAAGCTTTTGAGAGCAGGCATTAATATTAAAACAAATGTATTTAAAACATATATTACTGCAAAATTAAAAAATAAAGAAAAATCTTAATACTGGAGACATGTGCTTCAAATAGAAAAAGGAGAGAAAAAATAAAACTCAGACACTATACTGCACATGCAAGGAAAAAATCCGTTTTTTAAAAAGAGTTTTAAAAATCAAAAATATATAGCTTAAAATCAATGACACATCGTGTCAGCCATGTGTGAGTACAAATGATTTTCAGAATAAAACAGTAACACAGTAGATAATGCACATTCAAAGAAGTACCAAAGTCCCCAAAATTCACAATAGCCCAGTTAATTACAATAGCAAAGAAACCCACTATAATATTTTACATAAGTTGCTGTATGACATAAAAAACCTATGAACTGATGGATATTTGCTACAATTTTTACAGATGTAGCAAATCTTTCAACTTGGCAAACATATTTTTAAAAAAGTAAAACTTATTTGGGTCTAGAACATCAACAAGAAATCTAGATTGTTCTGCTGTAAGTAAATTAAAATAAAGAGTTTTGCAGGAGCTCATTTTTTCTGGCTTCCTGATTCATAGAAACACCTTAGTAGAAACATTTCTTTGTTTCTCTACCTCTAATACAACATTCTTTATAATATATATGTAAAAATCATCCATTTAGAAACTACTAGTTACTAAAATTATTTCTGAAGACCCCTTAAAATTACAATTTAAATTCTTAGCTTATTAAATTCTCCAAAGGTTTCACTCAATTTAACCAGTTTTGTTGAAATCCATCCATCATCATCTATGTGACAATTAACAAAGGCAACATGTAATCTCCGATGGATCTAGTGACAAGGGTTTGGGCAAGATGTTCATGGGCTTATAAAGTGATGTCTTGTTCTTCAGCAGAGATAAAGGTACATATATAGGCAAAACATAGTAGCTTCAAAGGATTCAGTATAACAGAAAGATATTGATTAAATTAAAACAGATAAACTTAAAAAAGTTTAAACCTTAAAGCAATCAGTAAATACAATAATATAAACCAATGAGAAGGTGCAGGCAGGCAGTGCAGTCAAAAAAAATCCTTTTTACCAATCCCAATAGTCTTGTTCACTATTATAGGAGGAGGATAAACTCAAAATAGTTAGCAAGAAACTTCCAGATCTTTTTTAAAGTTTCCTCCCCCTCTCCCTATATTTATTATCCATTTAGATTTTTGTTTGTCAGAGGTCTGAATTTCCTCATAAAAGCATAGGGAAGAATCTCCACTCTGCATGTTTAGAGCAGTTAGCACATTTAGAACTTTGTCAAAATATTTCAGGTTGTTTTGTAGCATAAGCAGCCTAGCTTGTGGCATATTCTTGAAGATAAGGAAATAAAGTGGGAAATCTCCAATGAAAATAAAAAGTCCCAGGATAAGAATTAAGCATATCCAAACTGCATTTTTTTTGCTCTTCTAACTCAAATTATTGTTTCAGAGTTTCAAGCATACTTTGCAATAGCATTTTTCCTGAAAGAGGCTGACTGGGGTGATGAAAGATGACCCTTTTGTGAATTGCTTGGCAGATATAAGAGTAAAATGCTTTTGGAAGAATTGGTTTTCCCACTGACACTATTCAAATCCCATTTTGTTTTCTAGCTCCAAAATCTTACTCCTACTTCTGAACCTCTTTGTCATTGTATGATTTTTCTAAATCTGTGGTATGTATAACAGAGAGATTCATAATGCAAGCTGGAGCATTTTGCGGAGCATACCATGCAACCATATCCACTATACAATTTCCTCTGGCAACTAAATCTTGTCTTAAAGAATGCCCTTTGAAATGAATCACTGCCAACTCCTTTGGTAGTTGGGGAGATGACAGCAATTCTTGAATTATTTCTGCATGAGTGATTCTTTTCCCACTAGATGCTAAAAATCCTCTCTGAAGCAAGAGAGGATAGACAGCATGAAAAATTCCAAATGCACATTTGGAATCAGTGTAAATATTTGCAGTTTGTCTCTTGCAAGCTCACATGCATGTTTTAAAGGAATTAATTCTGCTCCCTGAGCACTTAGGTTCCTAGGTACTGAAGCAAACCATTCTGCATATATGATGATCCATCTGTGAATAAGTTCAGGTCAGGGTTGTCAAGAGGTGTGTCTGACATATTTTCTCAAGGCCTTTCTATTAATTGCTCTGCAGTTTCACAATTGTGCAATGGTTCCCCCTGTGTTGGTAAATTGGGTAATAATGTAGTTGGATTTAAGGTGTTGCATTTCTTTAATGCTATATGTTCATTCCCCAAATGCACTATGTCATATTTAGCCAGGCATTGATCTGAAAATGCCTGCATTCTGAACTTTTGGAGAAGTGCCTCAAATTTATGTGAACAATAAACTGTCAGTGGGCAGCCTAACACTAAATCTGCAGATTTGGTAACAAGAAATGCAGTTGCTGCCACCCCTCTTGAGCATGGAGCTATTCCTGTGGCTATGGGGATCTAGTTGACGAGAATAATATACAATAGGATATTGGTTTGATCCTAAGCTCTGAGTCAAAACTTCTGAAGCTATCCCCTTTCACTTGTGGTTATAGAGTGAGAATGGTTTCAAATAATTAGAGATACCAAGAGCAGGAGTCGAAAATATTGCCTCTTTTAACTTTGCAATTACTTGCAAATGCTCTGGTTTTAGCTTCAGTGGATCTTTCTCAGTGTCTTTTGTTAAAGCAGTCAGTGGTTTTGTATGTTCACCATAATTAGGTATCCATTGTCTGCAAAAACCTGTGGTTCCTAAGAGAGTTCTGATTTGCCATTTGGTGTTAGGGGCACTCAGCTTTTGTATGTCCGCTACTCTCTTTTTGGGAAATGCTTCTAGACCCCTCAGACAGCATAGACCATAAATATTCTACATGAGAAAGACACCATAGAAGTTTAGTTTTTGATATTTTGTGTCCCCTCTTGCAGAGCTACACAGAAGATATTACTATAATGTAGGCACACTTTTGCAGATGGTGATGCTAGAAGTAAATCATCTACAAAGTGAATAAGTTTACTATCTTTAAAATGAATATTTTTCAAATCCTTGTTAAGGATTTAAGAAAACAATGAAGTACTTTCACAGAATCCCTATGGCAAACAAGACCATATATATTGATTTCCCTGCCATGTGAATACAAGTATTTTGCATGAATCTTCCTGTATAGGTATTGAGCAAAAAGCAGAGCATAAATCAACCACAGTAAAATATTTTGCATGACTTGGGATAGATGAAATGATGGTAGCAGGACTTGGTACTACTGGGTAAGATTTTACCACATGATCGTTAACAGCTCTTAAATCTTGAACAAATCAATAAACTATTTGTCTTTCAGCATCTAGCTTGGGTTTTAAGTGGTAAAATTGGGGTGTTATATTCAGAGATGATGCATCATATTAATATACCTTGCTGCAATAATGAATTTATTATCGAAATAATCCCATCAATGGTCTCTTTGCTAAGTGGGTATTGTAGAATGCATGGTGGTGGCCCTCCTTTAGTCAGTACATTAACAGAGGTTGCTGATTTAAATAAATCTACATCTTTAGAATCTGTAGCCCAAAAGCCTTTTGGAATATCATCTGGTATCTCATAGATGTTATTCCCTCCCCCTCTGATTCTACTGTATCTAGGAATAATACAGGGAAAAGGTTTAGGAATTCTTCTGGGAGATTTAAAGAAACATCTCCAGTTATGCTCTCAATTTACAAAGAAGATCCCTATCCATCCACTAGATTCATTGAGGAATTTGGCATTAAAAGAAAAGTGTGTTCTACACTTAGAGGTCTAAGTGAAACCATTCTTGGTTCTAGCCTTTTGACTTTTTGAGGTTTTCCTGTCACAGCCACAACTTCTATTGAACCCACTGCTTTGCACTCTTCAGGGGATATCTGCAACACAGATTTGGTAGCACCTGTGTCTAAGAGATAATCATAAACTTGTGTTCCTATTTTTAGGGTTACATGGGGTTCTGTCCTATTTTCTAAAGAATGGATAGCTATCACAGGAGCTAACATATTAAGATCAGGAAAACTCAACATTTGTTCCTGTTCCTCATTCTCTAATTCTTCATTGATTTCTCCTGCACTAATTTCACTTGTTTTTAAAATCTCTTTATCATTTTCATTAGTTTTTATTCCATTGTCCATACTTCCTAGTTCATTTTCTACATATACTATATTTTTAACTGCATAGACCTTGGCATACTTTCATAATGAAGTTGCACCTTTTGGCATATCAAGTTTTTGGGGATTCCCACTAGCTACTTGGAAATATTTTGAATGAGCACCTGCTTTGATATATAGTCTTGCATGGTATTCAGGTCTTCAGCTTGTTGCGAATTATGTAGCATCCAGTATCAAAATAATTTGGGTAGTTTAGTCTCCCATGCTGGAATGCATTATTAAGCCTGTTGTTAAACCCATAATTTCTATATCCATTTTCCCTGAATCCATTAAAGCAATTAAATCTATTGCCTCAGTTTCCCCTGAAGCTTTGTCCAAAGAATTGTCCCCTAAATCTGCACTCTTTCATGAGATGACCAGGTCTGTTACAAAGAAAACATCTTGAGGTTTGTCTATATTGTCTGTGGTTGTAATTATTTCTGAGTTGTCTATAAGTTCTTAGTGCAGCCACAGTTTTTTCCTGTATTTAATTGGATTTCAGTTTTTGTATAAGCTCTCTGATTTCTTTGGTTAAGTTATCAATTATATAATTTTTCTTTTCTGATGGCCTATCTTTCTCATCTTGGAAAACATAGTTAACATTCTCCTAATTTCATCAAGAGCCATGTGAAACCAATTTGGACAGTTAGTCTGAAAATAATTTTGGATCATAGGGCATGCATTTTTTACAAACTGCCTGTGAATGTGATTTACGTTCTATATATTAAAATATCCAACCCAATCCATTTTTCTGCACAGTCAATAATCCTATTGAGGAAAGTGGATGGAGTCTCTTCCACTTCCCTGCTTTAGGTGCTCAAATTTAGACCAGGTTCCTGGGCATCTGGAATTTTGCGATTATTGCCTCCCTGGCTATAGTTAAGTCTCTGCACCTTGGAAAAGAGTTAACTTCCCAATCAGGATCCTGAGTTGGCCAATCGGCAATTCAGGGGTTATTACTAGTGTCCTTTATAATCTGCTGTTTCTCCCATTTTGTTAATAACTCATCCATAAGGATGTGAAAGTCTAAATAAAAAGTATTGCAAAGCTTAACTAAGCACTTAAACTGCTTTACAACTACCATGGGTTCTTCTTCACATGTTGGAGTGTTTTTCTTAAAACTGTCTATATCAGCTTGTGTAAACTTTTTGTGGCACATGAGATTCACTATCCCATGCTCTGGGGACACTCTAAGTACCTCCCTTCAAGGGAACATATGAGCTGGTTTGCTTTCTAATGCTTCAGTTTCCATTTCTAATTTTTGTTGGATTATCTGATTTAGTTACACCTTCTAATTTAGTTGCTTCATGTTCTTTAGTTTCTGCCATTGTCCCTTTATCCTTGAGTAATTCCTCATATTGAGTTTTCTCTATCTAGTTCAGTTTCTAGATAGTTCCCTTTTAACATTAGATCCCTCTTTGAAGTAGCTTGCTTGATGGTTGCTTTTAAATGTTTAAACATAACTGTCAAAGATTTGATCATCATGTAAAATCACATGATAAACAACAGTAGTACAGGGACATAGATTAGTTGTATAAGTGTCAATGAGAGTAGTGGCATTAGAAAGTCATAGGCAAGTAAATTTCATATATATTTTGGTACAATCATTAAAATGAGAGAAGTCATATCTAATAGAGGAGATCCCATGGTGATTCTATATATCTAATTCACCAGGTTTTCTGAGAGTACAGAGTCTTTGTATCAAGTTGACTGGGAGATGGATTTTGTAGCCACCTAGAATTCAGCTCACTGTTATTACACCTCACAGTGAAACTCAGATCTAGCTGCTTCCACAGACCCCTGCTGGGGTAAGGGTTCCAACTGCCTAAGTTGACAATTGGAACCTTAAAATCAGATAATTAGGTTCTTTGTTCTATTTAGCTCGCCAATGTTGGAATTTGTTTTGGACTGTGGTTGGAACTTGAGTTTTCCATTTCCTTTTTATGGGTTCAGTTTGGGAGATAGAATTAAGGAGAAATAATTCATGTTTAAATAATTAATTAATCTTTAAATAAAATAAATTTAAAAATCTAACTTGAACTTAAGTGCCTTTCATAGAACTAAAGTGTCCATAGCTAGGAATGTAATAGTCCATTCTATTTTGTCCAATAATCTCAGTCAAATTATATCTGGCATACTATGCCCTATATGGATACTATATTCAAGAAGGGATAATTTCAAATTGGGGCAGATCTGGAGAGAATAATCATGACAGTGAGAGGAGTGGAGGTCATGACATAATTTCCAGTTGAAGAAATGTGTTTATTAGTTTGGAAAAGAAAAAATTCAAGGAATAAATAATAACTGACAGCTTATATTTGAAGAGCTATTGTGTAGAAGACAGAGTTGTTCGATTTATCATCCTAGACTTCCCATTCTATCTCGCCCCTCTCCCATACCTGATCTCTTGAGAAGTAAAGTCAAGTCTATCTTTGTAATATTACTTTTTACAAATCTTTTCTTTCCGCTACCACTGGCACCATCACTTCCCACATAAATTGTTAAAATTGTCTCCTGTTTCATCTCCCTGCCTCAAGTCTTATTCCACTCCAATTCATACTTACTAAACTATTAAATTTATTTTCCCAAAGTCCAATTCTAGCCATGTCACCTTGCCTATTCTAAAAACTCCACTGATGCACTATATATACTCTAGAATAAAATTTAAAATCCTTTTTTGCTTTAACTTACTTTATCACCTTTCCAGTTTTCTTACATCTACATATTCTACCATCAAGTTACAATGGCTTCCTTTCTGGTCCTCAAACAAGACATTCCATATTCTATTTATTAATATTTTCATTGCTCATCTCCCATGCCTGAAGTTCTTTTCACATCTGCTCCATCTCCTGGCTTCCCTAAATTCCTTCAGGTCCCACACCAAATTCCCAGGTTCTTATATTACCCTTTCCTGTTTACCTTTAATATTGAAGCCTTCTGTCTAATATATATCCATTTTATAATTTGGACTCTTGTTTGTACATAATGATTTGAATGTTCTTTCCCCCATTAGACTATAACCCCCTTAGGTTTCTCATCAATGTAATGGTTTGGATTCAATGACAGCTAAGTTCCCTTCTAGCTCTATAACTTCAAAATTATTTTAAAATTCTATAAAATGATGAAAAAAATAAAATTGTAGGGAAGTTTGCATAGCCAGATCTCAGATGGGATTATAAAATAGCAATTGTCAAAACAAATACTGATTAAAACAGAAATATATATATATATATATATATATATTATATATGTGCGTGTGTGTATGTATATCTGTGAAGCAAACTAGATAAGGAAAAACCAGAAATGCTCATACACAATAGTTCAGTCTTTAATAAATCCAGAATCATAAACTAGGAAAGAATTCTTTTTTGACAATAGCTATTGGAGAAGCTGGGAAGAAGCTTAGTAGTAATTAGGTTTAGACCATAATCTTACACCACCTACCACAATAAGCTCCAAACTTAAATAAATCTACATTGAAAGGTCATTATTTTTAAATTTTAGAGGTATTTACAAAGATGTACCCTTCATAGAGATGTATTGGAAAAAATAAGTCATCCAAAAAAGCAATAGAGGTGAACATAAAAGATAAGATAGATAATGAAAGTTAGACAAAATTATGCTTTTGTCCAAATAAAATCAAAACAAAATAGCATGCCAAGCAGAAAAATTTTGTGTTAAGTATCTGATGAAAATGATGTATAGTCTATATAAAGAAATTGATGTAATATGGGTAAGACCAAAACCATGCCCTAAATAGATAGATTGTAAAATGATGTAAATTAACTATTTCAAAAGAATTGCAAACCATTGACAAGCATATGACAAGTTGATCCAAATCAAAAGTAGAAAAATATACATCTAGACAATTATTATGTTTTAACTCATAGCCATAAAGTTGGTAAAAATGATAAACATAGATACCATTAATGTAAAGAGACTATGAGAATTCAGATACACTAATACTCTATGAGTATATCTGTGAACTATTCCAAACTATTCTGGAAATGTTTCCAAATAAAAGTCATTAAACTATATACTTTGACCCAATGATGTCATTACTAGACAAATAATTCAATGAGGCCAAGGACAGAAAATAGGTCCCATATATAGTAGTTTATTTGATGACCAAAAAATAACCTGCAAAGATAGTGGTGCAAAACACTTTATGGAATCAAATTATGGAATATGAATGCAATGAAATATCAGTCTATAAGAAATGGCAAATGAAGAATAAGAACTTAAGATTATTTGTTGATGACCTCATATCATTTAACATTTAACATTACAGGATCCAAAAAAAGTATTTTAAACGATGTTAATAGGCTAAAACATTGGGATGAATCTTGTAAGATGTAATAGAACAGGGATAAATGCAATGTATTATTCTTTGGTTTAAAAAATAGCTTTACAATTACAGAATGAAAGAAGCTTAGTTAGACAGCAAAAGTTCTGGGGGTGTTACATGTATTGCAGGTTCAAAATGAGTCAGCAATGTGATGCATAAGCCCAAAGAGTCCATGTGATCTTGAGCTAAATTCAGTCATATCTTTCAGAAATAAGATGATAGTCTCTCTCTGTACTCTGCCTTCACCAGATCATATCCAGAGCACTATGTTCAGTTTTGGGTGCCACAATCTAAGAGTAACATTAATAAGCTTTGTTTTGATATGTAAGAGGGATTGGACTGGTTTTGTTTGGTAACAGAAGAACAGAAATAGGAGCAATGGGTGGAAGAAGCAAATTGGCAAATTTAGACTTTGTCAAGAAAAACTTCCTAGTAATTAAAGCTATTCAAAAATGAAACAAGCTGCCTTGGGAAATGGGTTGTCTTTCATTGGAGGACTTCAAGAAGAAGTTAGATAACAACACTTGCTGTATATACTGTAGCGGGCATCTTTTTCATACAGTTAGATTATATGACCACTGAGATACCTTCAAAACCTGATATTCTATGATATTCTATGAACTGATTTAGAGTGAAGCAATCATGTCTAGGAGAATACAACAATGAGTAAATGAAAAGAATACTAAAAGGATGCTGAATTCTGAATAATAGTGATTGAATAATGATTGATCTAGTCCCTAAAAAATACAAATAATGAAATTTGCTTCTTTCTGAAAGAGAGAGTGGGTAATATATGTGGATGATGTAGCATGCTGTCAGACTTGACCTCCTAATTGATGAATTTTGTCCAAATATTCTGATCTGTTACAGAGAAATTTCATTGAGAAAGGGGAAAATAACTGTGGTTCAAAAATATATCTTGAATAAAATGGTTTTTAGTATGCTTGATGGGGGAATACACCACAGTTCCATAATTATGATTGCCCCAAAAGAGTTTAAATTAAACCTGCAACAGCAAAGATTTCTAAAGTTCTGTAAGACCCATATTACATAATAAATACTCCCTAGGCTTATTTCTATGCCAAATCAATAAATCTGACCTTAACCCTTTTTTTAAACTGTTTTCTTTTGGGAAACAATCATCATATGTCTACCTGGAATTAGACCCAGATATGAAGGAAAATAAATTATGACCAGAGAAGTGGTCAAGATTAGCAAAGGGTAGTAAAACAGAGCTTTTTTAAACTACATTTAAAAAAAAGACTATGCCCATGTTTTTGGCAGAATATTTCATTCTTTGTGATATGTAGGTGCTAGTTAGTGATGATTCTAGTTGTGTGACTTTAATTTGAAATAAATTAGCAACTGAGGAGGATTTGAGAACCTATTAGCTTCTCTTCTTTTTACGTTCATGGGACAGTCTGTTCTCACAAAAGTGCTTGAAAGCTTTCTGAGTTACAGTGGAATTACAGCACCCAAGATCAAATCCTACCATTTACACTCTACCAGTGTAACCTTAGGCATGTCATTTAACCTTCTTAGGACTCATGTTTTCATGCATTGAAATGGGACAGAATCAGAAAGAAATAGTATCTGATGCTGTTCTAAGCCATAGCCCAGACACTCACATCATTCCCTTAATAGCAATTAGCTGACAGCTAAGAGCAATATTATCCTATATGGTAGCACAGCATAAATGTATGGTAGGAAGGCAGAAGAGGGGAGAAGGGGATATAGGAAAAGGAGGCCACTAGAAGGGAAAATAAGTAGTTGCTGAAGATGAATTTGGCTTCCTTCACATTTTTTTTCTTAAAGCTTGCCCTGTACATGCTCTACCAACTGTGAGTTGGTAATGTCATCTTTGCACAGACATGAATTTGCCATTGCCAAGGTAATGTCAGTTTTAATGTCAGTAAAATTGTTGGAGCACGAATTGTTGAGATGAAGATTAAATTAAGATTATATGTGAATATTTTACATCATATTCTATAATGAATTCAAAATGTATGTGTAACCTCAATATTAAATGATATAACCATCTAATTTTTAGTGGTATTAATCATGCCATCAAAATCCAGAAGTCAATCTTAGATATCACAGCTATGGATAAGAGATATATTCTTATCCAAATAAAGAGTGGAAGTAACTACAAATGAAGACTCTGAGTACCTGAAATAAGGTGGGGTTTTTTTGTACTTTTGTACAAAGTTAATAAGAAAGGAGAAGGTTAACTGGAAAAAAATTTGAAATAAAATTTCTTGTTATGTTTACTATAAAAGATATATAGAAAATAAACAAACATGTCAGCCCAAAAGTCTTTCTTCAATACAGAAGTGGTCAAAAGATAATGAAGATATATGAAATATAGTAGTAGTAGTAGTGGTCTCTCGGTAACCGAGGATGACAATTGTCTTTGTGTGTTTTTGTGCACAAAGACACTTGTGCGTGAAGGAGATTTAAGTGGAAAAGTCGATGCACAGAGACAGTCCCACTCTCTCGGCATTGGAAGCCTGGGTCCAGTGGCATGAAAAGTCGTTACACCTGGAGACTTCCTCAACTGCATTGGATGGCCGTGTTGTCTTTTGTGCTCCAACACGCCCTAAGCACTCCACAGTGCTTTGCTGCGTCGCCATCTCAGCCGTTGAACCTTCTTATTGGTTTCTTCCATCTGTTCAGCCAAAGCAGTCTTCACATGCTGGGTGAGCAAAGCCCTAGTTCACCAGGGGTCGACGTCGACCCGATGGCTACCCTCACAAGGTTTAGCCGGCCTGTCAAAGCCGTTGCCTGGGGTGTGGCCGCTGCCACATGGTAGCAGCTACTGGGAGCCACAAGTGAGAGCTGGGTGTCAGGTGAGGGTCAGAGGCTGGAGAGCTGCCCTAGGAGGACACGACAAGCCCTCCATACCAGAGATACTACCCCTCCCTGAGCACCCCATACACCCCTATATGAAATATATATGTATGTATATAACATGAGGTTTTACTCCACAAGGAATTTGTCAAAAATTACAATATAGGAATAGTCAGTGATAGAGAGGCTATGGAAAGACAGGCACATAATGAATTATTGGATGAGCTAAGAATGAGTATAACAGTTCTGGAAAGCAATTTGCAATTGTGTAAAGAAGGTGGCTAAAAAGCTATATCCTTTGACCCAGAGATTTTCCTCCTAGACATATATATGCATATGCATATATATGTCTAGGAGGTCTCTGGCAGAAAACAAAAATCTCCATATACATGGTATGAACTCCATACAATGAAACAATGGATTCCAACATGGTACAATTTGTGGTATATGAATGTAATGGAATATTATTGGGCTATAATGACTGTTATGAATATGGAGATATAGAGAAACAAATATGAACAAAGTGAAATAAGAAAAGACAAGAAAAATATATATGCAATGACAACAACAATGTAATTTGGTGGGAGGAAGGACCACAAAACAATGAAAAATGAATGTTAGTTACAAAGCACAAGCTTGCCTGCCAAAAAGGTATGAAAACACCATCCCACCCTTCTCAACTTCTTTACAAAGGTGGGAGGGGTCTATATTTGTGGAATATTGTATAAAATGTTATATTTTGATGTATTAATTGATTTTGTATAATGTTTTTCTCTTTCTTCCTCCTATGGAAATTATTTGTTATAAAGGATGGCTTTCTGGCATTGGGAAGGGAAGGCTACAGAAAAGAAAAAGATACTAATAAAATCTATTGCAAAAATCTTCATATAATTTCAGTTAATTATGTTATCTCAGTGTTCTCTCCTCTATCTTTTCTATCTACCCTCTCCCCTCTTCCTATAAACAGAGATAACTGCAAATTATCTGGAATCAAATTTTATGATTATCTTTCAGAAGTATATTTCTAGAAACAAAGTAGTTGCCAATAGACTAAGAAATGGATAAACTAATTGTGAAACATTAATATAATGGAATATTTCCGTGCTCCAAGAAATGACAAATATTTAGAATTTAGAGAGGTATGGGATGTTATATGAACTGAAAAGGAGTGAAATAATCATAACTAGGAAAATATATACATGTTCAGAAGTATAAATGGAAAGAACAACAAACATAACAAAAATAAGCACTATAATTGTAATGATTAAGTTTTTCCAAAAGGAAAGATTGGACAATGTTCCTTCCTTCCTTCTGTGGGGGAGATTAAGTGTGGAGTATCATTGGGAATGGGGAGGGACTATGGATATGAACCATTACAAATACTTTTAGATTCAGTGGATCTGTTGCATTTTCTTCTGTTTCTTTCTTATACTTTGTTATAGGAATGCACCTTTGGTCAGAGACTGGCAAACAGGAAGCTAAGATGCTGTCAAATCAAAAGGTGGTTTCATTTTACAATCTATGGGAGAATTCAGAATGAATGTTTCTCATTTTGACAATCCTGGTTTAAAAAGAATCTAAATTGTCTAAGAAGATTTTTTTGTTTTGTATATCTTTTTTATTACAGGGTAACATGAAAAGATGGAACTCTGTAGCTATATTCAGCTATCAGTGTTTTTTTTTTCATTTAATATAGTATACAAAGCTGGAGTGTCTAAAATCCATGTAGACCATGTTTTAGGATATACACAAATAGATCAGACCACTTACTAACAGACTTGAATGCTGACACCCCTGTTTCCATGGCAACAAAGCTTGTGCAAGTATTCCAAAGGCTCTCTTGATTTCATAAATATCAGCTTGCACCAGGGAGTCACTAGTTACTTCATGTCATAACCCAAGCACAACCAAAATATCCTTGCCTGTTAGTAGACTCAATAACTCTGTAACTCCTCCTGAGAGAAGCAAGTTTCTATGTGACAGCTTTTCTCTTTATTTTCCCCTCTCTCTGACAGGAGACTATAGCTTAGATTACATGAGGAGATTCATTCTGATTTTGATGTCTCTGTTTGTGTAAATCTGTTGTATAGATATAAAAAAAAAATATATATATATATATATATAATTCATAGATATCATTAGCTCACATAAAGTCCATTATCCAATAAATTTGGAATCAAAGGATTGCCCTTTCTATCACATACCATATGTTTGATCATTTAACCTTTTGAGCCTTAGTTTCCTAATTTATAAAACAACAGGACTGAACTTGAAAGCTTTTAAGATGCCCCTAACCCAGTTCTAAACATCTGATTCTATAAACTAATGAGAGAAGAATAAGTTGGATGCTAGAAAGTAAATCACAATATAACCTAAAGAATTCCTTTTCATGAAAATTCAAAGAAAGGAATTTTTGTTATATTTCAACTGGTAATGAGAAAACCATTACAGGAGTAGTCTTTGAGATGATCAGAGAGTGATAGTTTTCATAATTTGTCAAATTTTCAGCCAGAATTCATTTATGCCTTCATCCTAAATATGATCCTACCAGGAAAAAATGGACCCTCAATCATATAGAAGGCCTTCAAACATTCCTAGTGAAAAAAATTAGGCAAAAGTGAAATCTGAAATGCAAATACTGGAATCCAAAGAAAAATAAAAAGGTACATATAAGTAAAACAATGAGAAGGAACCATATAAAGATAAACTTTATATTCTAATGTTAAAAATTGATGGATCCTTTCTGAATCTTAAAGCCATTAAGGTAATCATGCCAAAGCAATAGTCAAATAAGATAGAAGCTCTATAATAGTTTTATCACATTTTAATAATGCTGAAAGAAGAAAGGAAAAAAGAGGGTTTGGCTACACTAAGAGGTAAATAATAAGAAACATGGAAGAACTCCTTATGGCATAAAAAGGTAGGCAAGTAAAGAATCTAAAGAAAGTGGAAGGAATTGGAGGAGTAGTGTGTAACTTGAATTTCTCTTTTAACTAAACTAGTCAAAAGAGAGTTAAACGTATACACCTCATTTGATGTAGATATACCTTCAGTAGGGATACTGATAAAAATAGGAAGAGGATAATAGGTACTAAAAGAGGTAGGACAGATTAAGGGAGAGTTCAGTTATAAGTAAAACGAACTCCATATTTGGAAGTGGAATAGTGAAGAGGTTAAAAGGGAGAAAGAAAAAAATCTATAATAAAGAATAAGCAAGGAATACAGAGAATAGTAATTATTTTCTTTTTTAAATTAATTAATTTAGAATATTTTCCCTTGGCTACATGATTCATGTTCTTTCCCTCCCCTTCCCATAGCCAGCAAGCAATTCTACTAGGTTTTACATATATCATTGATTAAGACCTATTTCCAATATTATTGATGTTTGCAATAGAGTGATCATTTAGAGTCTATATCCCCAATCATATCCCCCCAATGAACCATATGATCAAGCAAATGCTTTTCAAGAAGAATAATTATAACAGGTAAATGGTAGAGTAGACAGAGCATCAGACCTGGAGTCAGAAGAATGAGTCTTTCTGAGATGAAATCTTGTCTCAGACACTTCCTACCTGTGTGACCCTCAGCAGGTCACTTAACCCTGTTCACCTCAGTTTCCTCATCTGTAAAATGAGTGGAGAAGGAAACAGAAAATCACTCCAGTATCTCTACCAAGAAAACCTCACATTGGATCATGAAGAGTCAGCAACAAATGAAACACACGAACAATTAGAACAAAACAGGGGCACTATCATTAACTATCATAACTGTGAATGTGAATGGAGTGAACTCACCCATAAAAAGAGTGTTGCGAAATGGATTTGAATGAAAAATCTAAGAAAATGTTATTTACAAGACATACTTGAAACAGGATTTACATAAATCCACACTTACAACAACTCTGGGAGGAAGGTAGAGCAAATACTATTTTCCCAATTTTATAGGTAAGAACAGTTCAGTGCCTTGGTTAGAGTCACAAAACTAGCCATTTTGAGAACCAGAACCAAAACACAGACCTTCTGACTCCAAAACTGATGCCATTCACAACATATCATTTTGCCTTCCTAAGTTTTCTGTTTACAGAATTCAAAAACAGTAGTCCTAACTTTGACATTTTCTTAGCTGTTATGATTATGACATGAGTGAATTCATTCCACTGAGCTTCAGTCATCACATTCTTAAAATGTAGATAATAATACTTGTGCTACTCACATCCTATGGATAGCTATGAAGAAAGCACTTTGTAGCCTTTTAAGTGTTAGATAAATCCAAACTTTCTCATAGAGACATTGGTAAGTGTCCACTTTGTGCCAGGCATTGTGCTAAGCCACCCAGAGAAATCTTAAAGTAATGCAGTCAATCGAGGAGTGAGATGTATGAGCTGAGCTTGCTCCCTAAATGGAGGTTTGGAATTCATGTCCCTTCACTCCAAAGAGAGAAGCAAAAGGTAGTCATGAGGAGGAGTATCTAAGCTAATGACATTTTAAAAGATGTTTTCCCAGGAATTAGCTTCCTGGGGCAAGGTGAGGTCAGTCAGAGAAATTCCAAAGTAGGGCATCCCAGTGAGAAATGCTTGAGATAATGAAAGGGAAACTAGGGTGTTTTATCAGATAATCATCAGCTAGATCTGAAGACAAATTCTGGAGCAGGAACCTCTCTCAAAGAGGGTCCTCCTCTCAGCTAAACTTTTGTGAGACCATAGCTTGGCAGTGTTTATTTTTTTTGCCAATGTATCACTAGAGCTTTAATATTTTTAATCTTTATCTCCTGCCAGACAAGGAAAATGCTGGAAGCTTTTCTGATGGCAGAGAATGTGTCCCCCATGACAGATCAATATTTGCCTCAGCAAGGAATTTTGGCTTTTTCTCAGAACAATGCCTGGCATGATCTGCTGGCAGCCACCCACAACTGCAGTGGAAGCCATTCCTTAGGAGATCTGCAGATAGCCCCAGAAAACTGAAGGGTTTTTAACAAAAAGAAGTCACAGCATAGGTAGGCAGGTAGCTGAGAGCAGATAGATTGATAGATAGATAACAGATAGGGAGAAATATTGATGGGTGGATATGTATGTAGATAGATAAATTAGTGGATTACAAATGGATTTATAGATTAGTGAATAGACAGATAGAATCTGTGCAAGTACTAGGGATACAAACACATATAGGCAAGCAAAGGCAGTCATTACTTTCAAATATCCTACATTACAATGGGAAAACATAGCACATGCAGGAGAGCCAAAAAGTGGGGCTGAGGAGGGGAGTGTCAAATAGTTCTTTAGAAGTTAAGCTATTGGAGGGTGTCTATTTTCTAGTTTTTGTGAGAAACTTCCACTTTGTTTTCTTCAATATTTAGATAATATTTCTCTCTAAATTCTGTAAATTTAAGACTGGTATTAGATTGATACTTTTGTTTAATCATATCCAATTTTTCAAGACCCCATTTTGGGGTTTTATTGGCAAAGGTACTGAAGTAGTTTGCCATTTCTTTCTCCAGCTCATTTACAGATGAGTAACTAAGGAAAACTGGGTTAAGTGACTCACCCAGGATCCCACAGCTAGTGTCTGAGGCCAGATTTGAATTCATCAAGATGAATCTGCCTGATTCTGAGCCCAGTGCTCTATCCATTGTGCCACCTTGCTGCATGGTGTAAGGTTGTAACCTCAAATTTGCTAGAAGGGGACTATAATGGAAATTGAAAAATCTCTGAAATTTAATCTGGGTCAATAATATTGTGAGATCCTCTGACACAAGGGCTATATTAGGTAAATCTTAGTTAATCTCAAAATATGACATGCATATAATTAATCACATTTTAAATGCTATAGAAGAGCTGTTTGCTTAAATATTAATTTTTATATGAACACTTTGGACTTTGATAGGCATTTCCCTAATTTCTCTATATTAAATTGGATCTCTCTCTCTCTCTCTCTCTCTCTCTCTCTCTCTCTCTCTCTCTCTCTCTCTCTCTCTCTCTTTCTCTGGGGGTGTGTGTGTACATTTTCTTTCTAAGTATTTGTTTGATATTATCTAATACCCAATCCACTATTTGCCCCAGGAACATATATGTGGGGGGAGAGAGAGAGAGAGAAAGAGGGAGAGAGAGAGAGAGACAGAGAGACAGAGAGACAAAGACAGAGACAGAGACAGAGAGACAGAGACAGAGAGACAGAAAGAGAGAGACAGAGAGAGAGAGAGAGAGAGAGAGAGAGAGAGAGAGAGAGAGAGAGAGAGAGAGAGAGAGAGAGAGAAAAGGCTAGATGCAGAAACCTTTTTAGTGGCAGAGAATCTGTCCTACAATATATAATATATATATATATATATTTTTTTTTTCTCTTATGGTGATCTCATTAGTTTCCAATGTTTCATTTATCATCTCTGCAGATTATCATTATGCGGATAATTGTGAATCCTGGGCTCTTTCCTGAGTTTCAGTCTTGTTTTTCTGATAAAATTGCCTTGGTGACATTTCCATCTGGATGTCCTGTGGGCATTTCAAACTCAAATTGCCAAAAACAGAATTCTTTCTTTTCCTTGCAAACTCTCCCATCCATTCTAAATTTCATTTCTTTTGAACTATTTTTCTCCATTTCAAGACAGCTCATGATCCATTTCTAGTTCATAGGCTTTCCTGGCCCCCTCTATAGTTAATTCTTTCTCTTTCTTAAATTTATCTTACATTTATTCATCTGTGTATGGATTGTATCCCCTATGCTGAATGGAAATTCTTTGAGAGGAATGTTTTTTTTTTTGGTTGTTGTTTTGTTTTGCTTTTATGTCTTCAATATCTAGAATATAATAAGTACTAAATAATTGCTTATTGAATTGAATTGAATGAATTGTCTTGACTTTATAAAAAGGGGACATACTCTTCATTTCCTGTGTCCTTTAAGGAAAAAATCAAGCAAACTACAATAGCAAAAGGTCAGTGAGATGGTAGAATTTTTAACATTTAATGGCCAATACTAATAAACATTAACAAAGGCTAAATCTTAGCATTTTCAGGATAAAGATTGTAGCATAGATTTAAAGGTGGAAAGAATGTTAGATATCACATAATCTAATACCTTCATTCTACATATAAGGAAACTGAGGGCCAGATAAACTAAATGATATAACCAAGCTAAATTTCAAATCCAGGTCTTTTAATTCTAAACCAAATGTTCTTTCCATTACAACACAGTAACCTCTGAGAGAAGACTCAGATACACTTTTAAAAATCAAGTGATAAACTCAAATCATTAGGAGGTTGATGCATTTTCCTTCCAAGTATCTGATATTATCTACTCCCAATTCTATTATCAAAACCAGACATACCTAAATAAAATTTGCTTAATTAATTACTCTTTATCCTTCTTTGGATGCTTCTCCAACTGGGTAGTCAAACAGGAGAATCATTGATCAATCTCATGAATCCACAAATCAACTTGATATGATTATAAAGTATAAACTTTTGTTAGGAGACTCTTCCTATGGAACTAAATGTTTTTAACTAGCTTCTTACTAAGAAAATTATTACTGTATGGCTTTTTGTAACTTTTTATTTTTATAAACTGTCTTCCCTATGGAATCCCAACTAGATCCCAAAGATTCTTCTTCCTACCTACTTCTTTCTTCTCCTAAAAGGAGAAATAGTCAAAACAGAAATACTTGGCAATGAGATACATGGATTATCCCAGGACAGTCTGCAACTAGAGGCGTTTCCCCCAGTTTTTGGTTGCCTTCTACCTTCCCATTTCTTTTTTTTTTAACACAGTTAAGTGATGAGACAGATTCTATAGATCCCACATTAAGAACCCCTGCCTTGGAATTTTAGAATAATAAATTAATTCAAATTAAGTTATTAATCATTTTATTTGTCACTCATATGTGATATGTCCTATATCTTAATATTAGGACTTATTGTCTTAATCCAAAGGAATGTCTAATACTTAGAATTTAGATACCTCAACAAGTATGTGGACAAGAATTTATAATTTATTTTCTCCAATTTAGTTAGTCAATAAACTAAGTGATTTGCCCACTCTTAGAGTCTGCTGGAGCTCAGACTTGCAGAACTAAGTGTTCTGTCTGAGTAAAGCAACACTATACCATTCTATGCTTCTTTCCCATTGTATAAAAAGTCTATTATATTTTGCCTGTTTAAGACTGGTCCTTTCTTTAGATCTGGCCAGAATAAAAATTTTAATACTTATCCATTTAAAGTGACAGCATTTGGGGCATTCTGCATCTCGTAAAAACAGAAAATAAGCCATTTGTGCTTTAATAGGTTATTCCCTGATAATTTAATCATGTGCCTCTCCCAATTCCAAACTTCCCACACCTCATGCCACTAATAATAATAATAACAACCCCAGTTATTTTACCATTTACTCAAAAAAAAAAAAGAAAAGATTGTTGAAAATCCCATTCTGCCTCTTGACTGATTTGCTGCAGTACATTTGCTAGCATATGGCAAAGAACCATAAATAATTAAAATTAAATTACACATGTCAAAGCAAATAAGTAAAGTACATTTAGCAGTACAGCTGACAGCCATCATTTTCGAGTTATAATTTTTACTTACCTGATCATTCAAAAGCATTCTCTGCATCAAAATGGATTAATAAAAAATCATATGGTTACAATGACATCAAAAATGAGTTTGGATTTTGCTTCATTTTGTTTTTAATGCAAGTTTCTATTTCCAGGATGATTTAGAGTCAGATATGATTGTGCAATTCAAATCACTGACATTAATTTATTTACTTTTTAAATGTCATCGCATCATGGTATGTTTATTGGTGTTTGATTTTTTAAGTAGTTGATAAAATAATACCTCAATCCTTCAATTTTGTCCTTTATTTCTAGCTTTTTTCATTTCAAGCAAAAACAAATAGATCATTGACTATGAATTAATAGAAAAATAATTTAATAAGTAGTACAATATAAATGAATGTGATCAAACGTCAGCTGGGCTTTCATTGCCACCCAGTAATCTTTCTGTTTGTTTATTTCCAATGGACTTCCTAGCATACCCACTTCTCAGCAGAGTATTTGACACCTATTGTGGATTCCCTAACATTTCTTTTTCCACACATGAAAATCTGTTTTGTGTTCCCCTTTCCTTTCCTCTTTCCTTGAGGTATAGGAGAAGGCCCCTTTTATCTTGTCTAGGTTAACACTTTATGCTCTTGAGCTCATGCCTTCTGGGTCTTAGTCTATTAATTATTTTATTTTTCTCATCTTCAACTCAAATCCTGATGCTCCCTTCCAGCTCTTCTTCCAATCTTTCACTGCTAAACATGTAGAAAAGGATTATCTATATCTACTACTTCTTCTCCCTTATGTTAATTATTGCTATTGTCCCATCATGTCTAATTTCTTATGGCTCAATTCGGGATTTTCTTGGCAAATATACTGGAATGGTTGTTCATTTCCTTCTCCAGCACATTTGACAGATGAGGAAACTGAGGCAAACAAGGTTCAGTGACTGTGCCAGAGGCACACAGCTAGGAAGTGTCTGAGGCCAGATTTGAACTCAAGTCTTACTGACTCCTGGCCCAGCACTCTTATCCAGTATGCCACTTAGCTGTCCTTCTTGCTCACTACTGACTACTCAGTCCTTTGAGGAACCAGTATGTCTTTTTATCTCAATACTCTTTTGATTCTACAGAATCATCAAAGCTCTTGAATTATCAAAATGGCTTTAATCTATAATGACTTTTAAACTGTCTTTATTCTCCCTCAGTTTTCTGCATTTGCCTTCTTGATAATCTGTTTTTCGTGGTAGAGTGAGGGGAATCACTGTCAGAGATATCTCAGTAAATGTTTAACTGGATCTCTGAAAAAAAATGTTTATGTGACACACGTTTAAGTTCAATCTACATTATTAACATTTTCTCCATCACTTTCTTAGGAATGGGCAATCAGCAAATCAATAAATCAAGTCTTAATTGGCAGCATTTGTTTATTTCTGAGATATAGCTATTAACAATAAAAATTTAACAATCAGCTTTTTACAAGATATTTTGAACAGGCTGCAGTACACCCCTGAACACTATCCTGTCTCCTATTTCTAAATCACTCTGTCCAAGTCTCCTTTACTTTTATTACTCCTCTCACTACCGAATTATGAATGACCCTCAAGTTTCTCTTTCAGTCCTCTTCTCTTTTTGTTTTTATATAATCTACTTCATGATTCAATTTTTATTCCTATATATGTATGCATTCAGTCCTAGTGTCCTTAGACTTGAAAAAATCTCATGTTCAACTTAATCATATATTTATTATTACATATAGTTGTATATATTATACATACAAAGTATAAATCGATGAAATATATGTCTTTTAAACTTTATATTTTCAGGCCAAAGAAGAAACACATGTTTTGACTATATTCTTGTGGTAGTGAAACAGAATAATTAAAATGAGGAAAACTACTACTGATTGAAATAGAAAGGTAAACTGAAGGGAACTGTTTCATCTTGCAATGACTGCTCTACTCTGGCTGTGACTAGAGAGCTGCTACAGGGACCTGAAACTGATTACTTGTAATGGAGCTAGGAATGAGAAATGCTAAGGGATTCTGCCACACAGGGATACTGGTACACAGGGGAACTGCTATACAAGGGAACTGCTCTGGGTTTTACTCTGGGATTTGCCTACTGATCCCTACTGATGGCTGATGGATCAGTATATCTTTCTAATCTCCTCCTCCCTTTCACTCCCTCCCTTCTCCAATCCTTTTCTTCCTGCCACCCTCTCCTCCCAATTCTTCCCTCCCCCTGGAGTGAACTATAAAGATATTCTTTTCTTTTCCTTTTCGAGTCAGGGAGTTTATTGGAATAACAGGATGGGAAACTGAGGTGAGAGGGATGGGGATTTCCCTAAACTACCAGGAGAATTTTAGGAGGGTTTGAGAAAGTAGTCCAGTCACAAACTGTGACTTTAAGACAGTTAGGGAGATGGAGGACAACAGCCTTTTAATTCTTCTTTCTTCTTCTTCACAAAATCATCAAGGTTTCTCAGCTTAACCCCAGAGAAAAATAAAGTTCAAAATCTCTCCTTCAGCCTGGCTTGTTTCCTTTCTCAGGTTCAATCCAAAAGAGAAACAAAGTTCAAAGTCTCTCAGTTTCTCCTGGCCAGCTCAACTCTCAAATAGACCACCAACTCAAAAGCCAAGTTTCTCCTTCTTCTCAACTTCAACTGTCCAAAGCCAGAGAACCCCCAAAAGCCAAGCCAGCCCCATAAGGGTCTTTCAGCTAGGTTTCAACCTCCAGAGAGAGTGACTCCAAGTCCAGTACCCTACCCCCCCGCACCCCGGTCAGCTCAACTGCCAATTCCTGGGAACATTCCATTTTGAAAACTCCTTTTTTTGATTGACAGATAGGTCTCCATGCCTGGTTCCTGCATCTTGGCTTACAAGTTCTCTCTCTCCCCATGCCTCTACCACAATTCTCCCTATTCCTCTACCACAGTAGCTTCTTAATTTTCCTAATTATTCTAATCTTAGGTTAGCTGTATAGTACAGAGAGTGCTGGATCTGAATCCAGACAGAAGTACCTGAAATAATTCTGGGCAAATTACTTAATCTTTTTGTCCTCAGTTTCCTCATCTGTAAGATAGTGAAGAAAGTGTTTTATATATGATTACAAATCCAATTTTCTTTCCATTACATCACAATGAAGTGAATGAATGAACTTTCCATCCCAGGTTCAAGTTATCCACAAGGTTAGTAAGAATGCTACCTCTTATCATAGAGGCAGCATGGAGAAGTAGATAAATCTAATTAAAACCCTACCTTTTAGGATTGTCATAATATTCATATGAGATGATAACTTAAGGTGGTAATAAATGCTAATTAGTATTATTATCATCATCATCATTATTATCATTATCAACATTATTATGGTCTTACTTTGAATTTCCATGTTTTCTTCAGGTGCTATCACCAGATCCCCATTTCTATTTCATTGGAGCTAATATTTAAGACCCATAAATTTGACATGTGTTAGGAAAGGATAAATAATGAATAGAGAACATAAAATGTATGCAAATAAAACAGAATTGAAAGTAAAGATAGGTAATAAGGGAGCAACTAGAAGCATTCAATGAATTAGAATCTCTTAAGCATAAGAATTAGTCACAAAACACTCAAAGAACTTGCAGAAATAGGTCATGTGGCGCAGTAAAAAGCACATAGGATTGGTATTTTGGAGACATGAGATATAATCTAGCCTCTACTGTTAACTATAAATGTGATTGAATGAACACTGAGCTGATTTGCACCTCAGTCTCTTAAGAGATAAAATGAGAAAATAGGTCTAAATGATCTCTAAATTCTCCCCTAGTTCTGACATGCTTCACTTTTATGTTGATTGCAGAATTGCCCACATGATTTTTAAGAAAAAAAAAAGAAGTAGTGATAGATGTGAGATTTACACATGCCAAAAATCTCGGGAAGGTGGGAAATTCTGAAAATTATTGATTTGTAAGAATGAATTCTCATCACAGTACAATCACAAATGTATTTTTTAATTTTATTTAATCAATTTAGAATATTTTTTCCATGGTTACAAGGTTCATGTTCTTTTCCACTCCTCCCACCAATCCCCTCTGATAGCTGATGCACAATTCCACTGGGTTTTACATAGGTTATTGATCAAGACCTATTTCTATATTATTAATATTTGTACTAAGGTGATAATTTAGAGTCTATATGCCCAGTCATATCCCCATTGACCTATATGATCAAGCAGTTGTTTTTCTTCTGTGTTTCTACTTCCACAGTTCTTCCTCTGAATATGAATAGCATTCTTTCACATAAGGCCCTATGAATTGTTCTGGATTATTGCATTGCTACTTGTAAAGAAGTCCACTACACTTGATTGTACCACAGTGTATCAGTCTCTGTGTACAGTGTTCTCATGGTTCTTGCTCCCTTCACTTTGCATCAATTCCTAGAGGTCATTCCAGTTCACATGAAATTCCTCCTGTTCATTATTTCTTTGAGCACAATAGTATCCCATCACCAACATATAACATAATTTGTTCAGCCATTCTCCTATTGAAGGGCATCCCCTCATTTTCCAATTTTTTGCTACCACAAAGAGTGCCGTTATGAATATTCTTGTACAAGTCTTTTTCCGTGTGATCTCTTTGGGGTACAAATCCAGCAGTGCTATGGCTGGATCAAAGGACAGACAGTCTTTAGTGCCCTTTGGGCATAGTTCCAAATTGTCTTCCAGAATGGTTGAATCAGTTCACAACTCCACCAGCAATACATTAATATCCCAACTTTGCCACGTCCCCTCCAACATTTATTACTTTCCTTTGCTGTCATGTTAGTCAATCTGTTTGGTGTGAGGTGATAACTCAGAGTTGTTCTGATTTGCATTTCTCTGATTATAAGAGATTTAGAACATTTTTTCATGTGTTTATTAATAGTCTTGATTTCTTTATCTGAAAATTGCCTATTCATGTCCCTTGCCCATATATCAACTGGGGAATGACTTGACTTTTTTGTACAATTGATTTATCTCCTTATATATTTGAGTAATTGGACCTTTGTCAGAGGTTTTTGTTATGAAGATTTTTTCCCCAATTTGTTGCTTCCCTTCTAATTTTAGTTACATTGGTTTTGTTTGTACACAAACCTTTTGATCAAATGTAATCAAAATTATTTAGTTTACATTTTGTAATTTTTTCTAACTCTTGCTTGGTCTTAAAATCTTTCCTTTCCCAAAGATCTGACAAGTATACCATTCTATGTTCACTTAATTTACTTATAGTTTCCTTCTTTATATTAAAGTCATTCACCCATTCTGAGTTTATCTTGGTTAGAGTGTGAGATGTTGATCTAAACCTAATCTCTCCCATATTGTTTTCCAGTTTTCCCAGCAGTTTTTGTCAAATAGTGGATTTCTGTCTCAAAAGCTGGGATCTTTGGGCTTCCCATAGATAGTCTTGCTGAGGTCACTTACCCCAAGTCTATTGCACTGATCCGTCTTTCTGTCTCTTAGCCAGTACCATATTGTTTTGATAACCACTGCTTTATAGTGCATTTAGAGATCTGGTACTGCAAGGCCACCTTCCTTCACATTTTTTTTCATTATTTCCCTTGATATTTTTGATTTTTTGTTCTTCCAAATGAACTTTGTTATGTTTTTTTCTAATTCAGTAAAAAAGTTTCGTGGTAGTTTGATGGGTATGGCACTAAATAAGGAAATTAGTTTGGGTAGGATTGTCCTTTTTATTATATTATCTTGTCCTACCCATGAGCAAATAATGTTTTTATAATTATTTAGATCTTGTTTTAATTATGTGGAAAGTGTTTTGTAGTAGTTGTTCATATAGTTCCTGTGTTTGTCTTGGCAGGTAGATTCCTAAGTATTTTATATTGTCTAGTGTGGTTTTAAGTGGAATTTCTCTAACTCTTGCTGCCGAGATGTGTTGGAAATATGTAGAAATGCTGATGACTTATGTGGGCTTATTTTGTATCCTGCAACTTTGCTAAAGTTGTCGATTATTTCTATTAGCTTTTTAGTTGATTCTCTAGGATTCTTTAAGTAGACCATCATATCATCTGCAAAAAGTGATAGTTTGGTCTCCTCATTGCCTCTTTTAACACCTTCAATTTCTTTTTCTTCTCTAATTGCTACTGCTAGTGTTTCTAGTACAATGTTAAATAATATAGGTGTTAATGGGCGTCCTTGTTCTCTCCTGATCTTATTGGGAAGGTTTCGAATTTATCCCCATTGCAAATGATGCTTGCTGATGGCTTTAAATATATACTGTTTATTATTCTTAGGAAAGGCCCTTCTAGTCCTATACTTTCTAGTGTTTTTCAATAGGAATGAGTGTTGCATTTTGTCAAAGGCTTTTTCTGCATCTATTGAGATAATCATGTGGTTTTTTGATGGTTTGCTTGTTGATTTGGTCAATTATGTAGATGGTTTTACTAATCTTGAATCACACTGGCATTCCTAGTATAAATCCCACTTGATCATAATGAATAAGTATTGTGATCACTTGCTGGAGTCTTTTTGCTAGTATTCTATTTAAGATTTTTGTATCTATGTTCATTATGGAGATTGGACTATAGTTTTCTTTCTTTGTTATTGGCCTGCCTGGCTTTGGAATCAGTACCATATTTGTGTCATAAAAGGAATTTGGTAGAATTCCTTCTTTTCTTATTATGTCAAATAGTTTGTATAATATTGGGATTAGTTGTTCTTTAAATGTTTGATAGAATTCATTTGTGACTCCATGTGGACCTGGGGATTTTTTCTTAGGGAGTTCTTTGATGGCTTATTCAATTTATTTTTCTGATATGGGATTATTTAAGTATTCTATTTCTTCTTCTGTTAAACCAGGCAATTTATATTTTTGTAAATATTCATCCATATCATCTACATTGCCATATTTATTGTCATATAATTGGGCAAAATGGCTTTTAATGATTGCCTAAATTTCATCTTCATTAGAAGCTAGGTCTCCCTTTTCATCTATGATACTGTTAATTTGGTTTTCTTCTTTCTTTTTTTATTAGATTGACAGGTACTTTGTCTATTTTATTTGTTTTTTCAAAGTACCATCTTCTAGTCTTATTTTTTAATTCAATAGTTCTTTTACTTTCAATTTTATTAATTTCTCCTTTGATTTTTCAGATCCCTAATTTAGTTTTCATCTGGGGATTTTTAATTTGTTCACTTTCAAGTTTTTTAATTTGCATACCCAATTCATTGACCTCTGACCTCCATAATTTGTTAATATATGAACTCAAGGATATAAATTTCCCCCTAGTATACTGCTTTGGCTGCCTCACATAGATTTTGAAAAGATATCTCATCATTTTCATTTTCTTCAATGAAATTATTAATTGTTTCTATGATTTGTTCTTTAACTGGTTTTGGAGAATCATATTATTTAATTTCCAATTAATTTTTATTTGGCTCTCTATGTACCCTTAATAATAATAATTTTATTGTATTATGATCTGAAAATGTTAGATTTATTATTTCTGTTCTTTTGCACTTGTTTTCCATGTTTTTATACCCTAGTACATGGTCAATCTTTGTGAATGTACCATGTGCTGCTGAAAAGAAGATGTTATCCTTTTTGTCCCTATTTATTTTTCTCCATATAGCTATTAACTGTAGTATTTCTAAGATTTCATTCACATCTTTTACCTCTTTATTATTTATTTTTTGGTTTGATTTATCTGTATCTGATCTAGGAAGGTTCAGGTCTCCCACTAGTATAGTTTTACTATCTACTTTCTCCTTCAAGTTTGCTAGTTTCTCCTTTAGAAATCTGGATGCTATACTATTTGGTGCATATATGCTGAGGACTGATATATCTTCATTGTCTATACCATCTTTTATCAGGATGTAATTACCTTCCCTATTGCTTTTAATAAGATCTATTTTTACTTTGGCTTTCTCAGATATCATGATTGCAACTCCTGCCTTCTTTTTCTCATTTGAAGCCCAATAGATTTTCCTTCAGCCTTTGACCATTATCTTATGTGTGTCCTCCTGCCTTATGTGTGTTTCTTGTAGACAACATATGGTAGGTTTGTAATTTCTAATCAACTCTGATATTTGCTTTTGCTTTATGGATGTGTTCATCCCATTTACATTCAGAGTTATGATTGCCACATCTATATTCCCCAACATTTTAATATCCTCTCCTAGTTCTGCCCTGTCTTTTTCTGTTATTTCCTTTTAAAGCAGTGGTTTGCTTTTAATCAGTCCCCCTAATCCCCACCCTTATTTTACTTCCCCTCCTTTTTGTTCCCTACTTATTTTTTAGGGTCTATTAAATTCCCTCCCTCCTTATCTTTCCCTCCCTTTTTGTACTCCCCATTCCACTCACCCCCTTAGTTTTCCCCTTCTCACTTTCCCTGTAGAGTAAGATAGAATTAAATACCCCAAGGGATCTAGATGCTCTTCCCTCTCAGAACTGATCCCACTGGGAGTAAGGTTTAAGTATTACCTATTAGCACGCTCTTCCTTTCCTTCTTATAATAGTATTCTTCCCCTCCCATTCCCATGTGCCTCTTTGTGTGATATAAATTGTCCTACTTACTTTACTCCTTCACGTTTCTCTTGGTGCCATCTTCTATTCTCCTCCCTCTTTTTCTTTTTTTTTAGATATCATCTTAGACCACTTATTTCCCCAATCTCTACCTAGTAATGATTCTTCTCATTACTGTAATAGTGAATATAAATTTGAGAGTTACAAATAATATTTTTCCATATATTAATATAAGTAATTTGATATTATTGAAACCCTTAAAGAAGAAAATTTAAATAAAAACACATTTTCTTTCCCTTCTCTTTGTTATTTACCTTTTCATGTTTCTCTTGATTTTTATGTTTACATATCAAACTTTCCACTTAGTTCTGGCCTTTTCTTTACAAATACTTGGAAATTTTGTTGAATGCCCATACTTTCCCCTGCAACTATATAATCAATTGTGTAAGCCTGATTTGTGCTCCTTGATATCTGAATCGCCTCTTTCTGGTTTCTTGTAAAATTTTCTCCTAAGTTTGGAAGCTCTTGAATTTGGCAATTACATTCTTGGGAGTTGTCTTTTGAAGATTTAGTGCAGAAGGTATTCTATGAACTCTTTCAATGTCTATTTTGCCCTCTTGTTCAAGAACATCAGGGCAGTTTTCTTAGATAATTTCTTGTAGTATGATATCAAGATTTCTTTTTATTTCAGAGTTTTGGGGTTGACTAATGTTTCTCAAATTTTCTCTTTTAGGCCTGTTTTCATGATCAGTCATCTTCTCAGTGAGATATTTCATGTTTCATTCTATTTTGTCAGTCTTTTAACTTTGCTTTATTAATTCTTTCTGTTTTGCAAGATAATTGGGTTCCAACTGCCCAATTTGGGGGTTTAAAGACTGGTTTTCTGCTATAATATTTTGGTTTTTTGCTATAATCTTTTTATTTTCCTTTTCAGCTTGGTCTATCCTGCTTTTCATGACTTCCAGCTGTTTAACTGTGTTCTCCAATTTATTTATCATTTCATTTGATTTTTGAACTTCTTTCTCCAATTGGGAGTTCCTGTCTTTTAGACTGTTGTTTTCTTTTTGAACTATTTTCAACTTTTCTTGCCAAAATTCCTCCATTTTTCTCAGAATCTCAGATTTAAATTCCTCAAGAGTTTGTGGTCAATTTCCATCTGGGGGGAAAGTTTAGATGCATTTAATTATTTGTTGTCCTCTCCTGTTTCCTCTGCATTCTGTATTTTTTCTCCATGAAATGTATTCAGGGTCAAGGCCTTCTTCTTGATCTTCATGGTGGTTGGAAACTGTATTTTCTGGGCATTGTTTTCCATCTCTAAGCTGTTTTTTCCCCTTTCCTTTCCAGTCAGGAGTCTGAGTGAAGAGGGCAGGCTCTCTCTGTATGGATCTAAGGAGAGGTGTTTTTGCCCAAGGCCACCTCTCGGATCTCCAAGGCTTCTACTAAGTGCTTCCCCTCTCTGTGTTATCTCTGAGACCAAGTTCTGCACTCTTCAGCCTGCTGAGGTCTCAAGTCTAGCTGCTTTCAGGGGTAGGTCCCTTGTGGTCTTAGTCAGTTGCCAAGGATCTAGAGGTGCCCCCTTGATCACCTGCTGATTCTAGAACATTGGCTCTCACCCTGGCTCTGTAAGTGTGGTGGGGAAGGGTTGATCAGCTCATGTTTTGGTGGGAGCTATTTCACCCCCTTATAGTGTGGAAATGCCCAAATCCCACATACCTTCAATGCTGTGCCCTACTGTAGAGAACCTTTGTTCATCTGAATTCAGGTTTTTTGGCCATTTGAGGTAGTCTATATCAGTAGGTGATGAGAGAGGAAGAATCCTGTGTCTAAACTGCAGCCATGTTAACCCAGAAGTCCCACAAAATGTATTATTAATGGGTGATTATGTGAACATTTATAAAGAATGCATAATTGCTATAATCTACTATAGATTCACTAATTAAAATCATATTAGTCTAAAATATTAACCACAATAACATCAATATAGTTATGTAGGTATACATACATACATTATATATTATATACAAAAATAATGTAATACTTTAAGTTTTCCAAAGTTTTAACAAGAATTATCTCATTTGATCTTCACAAAAAGCTTCAGAGCTAAATGCTATTATGATCCCCATGTTACATATGAGGAAACTGAGACAAATCAAGGGTAAGTGACTCTTCTGCAGTCACAAAGCTCATGTTGTGAACTTAGATCTTCCTGACTTCATGCTTGATATTTACATCAAAGAAACACTAAAGACACAATATAGTCATAACAGGAAAATATTTTTAAGTCTCATAATACCTTTTGGAACAGAATAAATAAATGGATGCGACATAATAGTGAAGTTATATGAATTCATGGCTAATTGAATACCTGTGTACAATATATCAATTAATAGATAGATGTCAACCTGAAAGAAGACCTCTAATAACAGGAAACTATTTTATTCTGTTTTTCCAACATTTTTACCAATCAATATATGGATGTCATAGGGATGTGGAATGAACTTATGATTTTCCTTGGTGGAGAATGCAATTTGTAGCCTTAAGTGACTAGAGATTTGCTTTGGTTCACATGGCCAGTTTGTAGAAGAGTTAAGACCCGAAACCAGTCTTCCTGGCTTCATGGCTATCTCTCTATTTATGACTTCATGCTGCCTCTTTGGAAGAGGTGCTGTATTTATTAGCCTTGAGATAACTTGAACTTGAGATGGATAATCCATTCACAACACTGTGATACAATGGAAAAAGGCTAGATATAGACTAGGGCAACTTTGGTTCACATGCTTGCTCCTTCATTACTTCTCTTGAGCAAATCTCTTAACCTTTCAGGGTCTCACTTTCCTCCTTTATAAAACAAAGAAATTGGACTAGATGATTTCTAAAGTTTCTTCCAGCTGTAAATGATGATCAAGATCCAACAAGATTTTGACAGGCTCAAGTGATGGGTTAATACTAAGAAGATCAGATCTAATAGGGATAAACATAAACCTGCATTTAGGGACAAAAACATAAACTGAACTAATATAAGGAAGGGCAGGGACCTGACTTTGTTAGTGTGAGAGTACCTTGGGAGTTTTGGTTGCCTGCACACTTAATATGAGTCAGAAATCTGATGTAGTTGCCAATGCAATCTTAAGTTTCATTAATAGTTGGATAGTGTTCAAAACAAGGGAGGGAATATTCCTATTGCTTCTGTCTTAGTCTGGCCTCACCTGAAGTATTGTACTATGTTCATCTATAGACATCACATTCAAAGCAAGACCTAGCAAAACGTCGAGCTTTGGAGAGGAAGGCTACTTGAATGGCAAGAGGACACAAAACCTTGTGAGGAAGGAATCTGGGAAAGTTAACCTGGAGAAGATAAGGCTTAGCAGAGCTCTCACATATTTAAAGAACCATCATGAAGGAGATATTAAAGTTTTATCCTTTATGACTTCAGAGGTACTGCCAGAAGTTGAATTTTATAGGAAAGAAGATTTATTTTTCAATATAAAGACAATATAAATGTCCCCTGTGACATAGAAACAAAGATAAGTAGAATGAACCAACACAATGGTGATATCTGCCTCTGTAAGCCTCATTCAATCCACTGCCTCTGCAATAATCATTAACATTTACACAGTACATTAAGGTTTGAAAAGCACTTTACACTTGTAATTTGTTTGTAGCTACCAATATCACATTTGATCCTCACAGCAGACCTACAAAAAAGGTGTTGGTATTATCCCCACTTTACAGATGAGGAAACTGAGGCTGATATGGGTTAAGTGATTCATTCAAGGTCATTCAACTAGTAATTAACTTGGCAGGATCTGAAATCAGATCTTCCTGTCTCCCATACCAACATTCTTTCCACTGTACCGCCTAGGAAAAAGGCATGCTTCAATGAGAATACTATGAAATCAAGATTAGTTATTGGACTCATCAGAGTTCTGATATCTTCCAGGATCATTTTCCCTTTACTTTGTTTCAAGCAGATTACTGTTGGAAGACTTTTTGGGGAAACTAATGGACTTATATGTGAACTGAGTTAGATTCTGAGAACACAAAGAAAACAATCCAACTGTAACAAACCTCAATTGTCTTTCACTGTACTGTGGGGGGAAAGCCAGAAAGGATCCGTGCAGCATATACACAAATAAGTACAATACAATATAATTTGAGGGAAGAGAAAAGGAGAATGACTGGGAGGATCAGGGAAGGCTTCACAGAGGATTTGGCGATTGAATTAAACCTTGAAGGAAGGCAAGGGTTTTGCTAGGTGAAGCTAAAGTGAGAGTTTTGTCTTTGGAGACCTGTGAGCATGAGGGTGGGAGATAGAGCATCCAGTTAAGGAAGCATTCCAGACTTCCAAGGTAAGGCACCTTTGAGTACTTCTCTTCTCCTGAAAAAACTCTTAGGGAAATATGTTCCATATGTTTCCATGTCGCTTGATCTATCATGCAGAAAAGGAATTAGCTTTGAAGAACTAGAAGATAGAAGACTAATGATAGGTTGTCTTGATGTCAGGCAAATCTTGCTATTGATAAAAGCCACCCAAAAGTAGAATAGGCTTCCTTAGAAGAAAGCAGGTACCTCCAACCAATGGTCTTCAAACTAGGGCCAAATCACTGCTTTTCAGATTCATTGTAAAGGGGATCTTTGTTCTGACATGAGTTGGCTTTGTGACTTCTAATGTCTCTTCTGATCCTTTTTAGATCCTATGGTTCACTAAGATCTGGTGTGAAGTGAAAGAGCATTAAAAGCAGGTCAAAATGTTGCTGTTTAGTAGAATCAGTCATGTCCAGTTCCTTGGGATGCCATTTGGCATTTTCTTGGCAAAGATACTGGAGTGATTTTCCATTTCCTTCTCCAGATCATTTTATCAATGAGGAAAACAAGGCAAACAGGGTTAAGTGACTTCTCCAAGGTCACACAACTAGAAAATGTTCTGGGTCAAATATGAATTCAAGTCCTGACTTCAGGTCCAGCACTGTATCCAATGGCCACTTTGACCCAGTTACTTAGCCCTTCAAGGCTTCAATTTCTTCATCTGGAAAATAAAGATGAGTACTTAGGAATCTACTTCAGAGGAGTACTATGAGGAGCCAATGAGTTATTGTTTATAAATCACTGTGAAAAGTGCTACATAAAGAAAATCTATTAGCTTATTACTATAGTATCATTCTTTTGGGAAAATGTCCTGTATTCTTCCCCTTACTCCAGAAAGGCCTTTAGAGATCATCTGATTTGTCTTCTTTCATTTCTCAGGCTTTCAGATTCCAAAGTTTGAGCTTTCTTCTGAAACACAAGCAGTCTTATTTCCAGGATGTTTATGTCTTTTGGATAACAATCATTGTTCCCGAGCCTACAGGGAAAATTATGGTAGTGACAAATGTTGTTCAAGACAAAGAGAAGTAAGTAGATGAGACAAGATAGAAACAAAATTGGAGTGCTAAAGATTGGTGAGAAGGAAAGAATAGCTCCTCATCTGCTTAATACCTAAAGAAAATTAGAAAGATTTTAACAAAATACTTTAAGTGGGAGTTGCTTATTGTTCTTCCCTCTAATAAATTGGTTTGCTGTCAGTGTTTCGCAGTGAGTCATTCAAAGACACAGACAAGCTAAGTAATTGGAAGATGGCAGGTAAGAAGGTAATAGGAAAGAAATACTAAAATGATTTGAGTGACTGAAACCAAAAATTCCAGTCAAAAGGGAAGGGATTTGTTCAGTAGAGAATTATAGTCTTTAAAAAATCCAAATGAAAACTTAGGAATCAGAAGATTTGGGTTCCTTTCAGAGTTCTACAAACTGGCAACTTTCTGAACTTTAATTCCCTCCTCTATAAAACAGGATTATTTTATTTATACCATTTATTTCACAGGGTTCATATGAGGAGATGGATTTGTAAACTATAAAGTGCTGAATAAACGTTTGTGATTTGGACGTAGATCAAAGGAATTTTGAGAATCGGGTAGGATGAGAAGTGAAAATATTTTGTAACCACAAAATGTTAACTAGGTTGGGTTTTTTTAGGCCACATTTAGAAATTTCATCTGGATTCATTGTCTCCATGATAGAGACAAATATCAGGAAAATTTCATGAAATGTAGAGATCTCAAAATTTTATGGGCTTGGAAATTTTAAAATGATCAAACTTACAGGTTCTTTTTTAGAGAAAAAGACTGATGTATACAGTGCAATATAGTCTCTGTCTTTGAGTCATTCTGAACTTTAAGAACATGGAAAGAAATCTATGAGTGTAACTAGCAAAGCAGGATGGGTATGCCTTAGAGAAATTTAGAAGATAGTAACTTTTTTTTTAAATAAAGGAAGTGGGGCAGCTAAGTGGCACAGTGGATAGAGTGTCAGGCCTGTAGGCAGGAGATCCTGGTTCTCATCTGGTCTCAGAGACTTCCTAGCTAAGTGACCCTGAGCAAGTCACCTAACCTCAGTTGCCTAATCCTTACTGTTCTTGCTATTCTGCCATGGAGCTATACTTAGTATCACATCTAAGACAAAAAGTAAGAGTTAAAAAAAAAAGTAAAGGAAGCAAGTGGGTGAGTATTGATAAAGCTTACAAAGATGATGATTCAGATGGCAGGTATTTTTTTGATAAATAAGAGATATGTGAGTCACATGAACTTAAAAAATAATAGCAGCTTTATGGCATTTAAGATTTCCAAAGCACTTTATAATTAATTTATTTGTGTAAAGATTTTTAACCTATTAAATGCAATAATAAAAATCCACATATATGATCCAAATTATCCCCCTCTCCTTTGCCTCCCCTCCCTCAGAGATGGCAAGCAATTTGATTTGGTTTATACATGTATTAGCATGCAAAACATATATAATTAATTCACTTGATCCTTATCGCTTCACTGGTAATAAGGTGCCATTATTATCTCCTGGTTTCTTCCTTATCTGGAAGGAAATTCAGGCAGAGGTTAAGTGACTTGCCCAGGATCCCACAGCTGTTCAGGGACTGAGGCTAGATTTAAACTTATTTTTTTTTCTGAATTCAGGTACAATGCTCTCATAATTGTGCTACATAACTGAATTAAATCAATATATTCAACATTGGAAATCCTAGCTTTACTATGTGTTTGTAGCCCTTTGGGGTTTACAAAGTTTTTTCAATAGTATACAGAAGAGGGGAGCTAGGTGGCTCAGTGAACACATAGCCAGATCTGGAAACCAGAAGTCTTTGGTTCATATCTGGCCTCAGACACCTCCTAGCTGTGTGACCCTGGGCAAGTCACTTAAACCCCATTGCCTAGCCCTTGCCTTATTTCTGCCTTGAAACTCAGTGTTGATTCTAAGATGGAAACTAAGAGGGTTTTTTTTAATAATATGCAGACAAAATGACAGAGATGAAAATAAAGAAAAGGAATAAATGCAGAGTTCTAGAAGTGTTCCAGAACATATTTAGGGATACAGTTGAAGCTGTATATGGGGAAGAAGAACCAGGAAAAATATTATTTTAAACTCTTATAAATACAATAGCAGGCACTACAGATAGGAAAGAATTATTCAAAAAGTATTCTGGATAAACCTCTTGCTAGAATATGACACAGATTCTTATTTAGAATGCTGACATCTTCTAGAACACTAGAACAATTTGTTAATTTTTCAAGAAAATTGTGCATAGGCAAATCTTTTTTTCTTTTTTTGCTGAATGCCAACAGTATCCCGACAATGAGTGACTTGGCAATAAATGAAATAAAAGAAATTAGAAAATTAAGGCAGGGGTAAGACAACCTCTTTTTTTATGAAGAATGCCAAGTGCTTTTAAAACATTTACAGAAACTCCTAATTTTGGAGACAGACTGATGACAAATATATATTTTTATAAATCAGGAATCTCTTTATATGGATACTTTTTACTATGATGTAAATCACAACACAGTGATGTCTGCCCATCACGGACCACTTGCTCTCCAAAATAATCTCCAGAAGGGGTTCACATAACACTCTAATTGCCTTCCTCTGTCTAGTTCCCTTGACATTTGTTGAGTTAAAAATGGAGCTCATGAGCTGTCCATCAGTTATTCTCCAGCATTACCTTATAGCAGACCAATCTATTTTTTTGTTCCTACTCATGTATCTCTCTGGTGAAATTCTTTTCACAATTTCTCCTTTGTATAAAAGCACAGTTCAAATGGTATAATTTGAGGATTTAATAAAGTTTGAAACATCAAAAAGGGGAGGAAAAGATTGCATTTGCTTTATTCTACATATTATGTAGGTTAGGAATAACCAGTAGGCTATTTTGGTTCCAAGTGGTGGCACCACGCTAACTCAGAGAGCCTTGTAATATGCCAGATATAAATGAAACTAAGGATCAAATTATGAAATCCAATCCCAACCTTAATTTCAAGTTTTCCTAGGGGGTCAAAAGCCGATGTGGAATGTTTGTGTCTATACACTTGTGCATGAGTAAGTGTGCTCATATTTATGGCTCTTCTTATGCTCACTGTGGGTCTTAAAGTGAATAGTATTCTTTTTCATAAGTCCCTCAGAATTCTCTTGGTTCATTGTATTGCTGTTAATAGTAAAGCTTATCACATTTGATCTTTCCACAATGTTGTAGTTGCTATGTATAATGTTCTCCTGGTTCTGCTTATTTTACTCTGCATCAGTTCACATCAGTCTTTTCAGCTCTTTCTGAAATCTTCCTTTTCATCATTCCTTACAGCACAATAGTGTTCCATCAACATCACATAACCACAATTTGTTCAGCCATTTCCCAGTTGAGGGACCTCCCTTTAGTTTCCAAATCTTTGTCACTACAGAAAGAGCAGCTATAAATCAAATTGGATATCTGTAAAACACTTAGCACGGTACCTGACACATAGAATGCACATAACAACATCCCTTGTCCCTTCCCTAGTTCTACAGTATGGAAAGGTTATTATGAGAGGATTGCATAATTTCAGATTATCAAATGGACCTCTGATATCATCAATTTGGAAATGTACTGCAATGAAAAAGATTGCAACCAAACTATGCTCGTCTATCCTATGCAGCTCTTAGTCGTTCTCCATAATGGCTTCATCTAACAATATTGCTGCCAATGTTCTTGTATACTCATCTGCCAATATGTGCTACCCCACCTGAGCACAGAGAAGGAATAATAACCCAGCTGAAGAAGATAAAAGAAAATCTGTGCATCCTTGATTTCACCCTCCCCTGTCTCTGTTCTAAAAACAAAAATTAAAGACCATGAAAATAATTGCATAGAAAGGTATTTAAAATAACATAAGCAATTAATTAAAATGATGAATATAAGCATAAAGAAAAGGAATATGAGAATCTTCAAATTTAATGATAAGGTAGATAATGTAAAATATGAAGTGTGGGCGGAAAAAGGAGACTAAGAAATATTACAATCATGTAGTTGCCAAGGAGACACAGGGATAGTCTGTGGATGACCTAGCTTGGAGAACTCTTTGTAAAAGGTAAAATATATTCAAGAGTGGTTTAAGAACAATCACAGTAAAAAGCATCACATAGGGAACAAGAGACACAAAAACAGATGGTTTATGAGTTCCAGGAAAAATAATTGTTAGGAAAAAAATAGTAATAGACTTTAAAATGCCAAGGTTGAGGAATCATTTGTTTAAAAGGCAGATGCTGTACAGCAGTGGTTCTCAACCTCTCAATTTGTAGCAATGAGAATACATAATGTATATCAGGTATTTACATTCCGAATCATAACTGTAGCAAAATTACAGTTTTGAAGTAGCCACCAAAATGATTTTTTGGTTTGGGGTCACTGCAACATGAGGAACTGTATTGCGGGGTCATAGCATTAGAAAGGTTGAGAACCATGGTGATAGAGGGAAGGACAGTTGAATACAACAAATGCATGATCACCAAAAAATAAGATACAATATTTAAAATGACATTGCTAATCAGATGAAGGGGGGAAAAAACTTAGTTTTTCCTTCCATTCACCAGTATTAGAAGAATACAGCATGGAAATACAGGGGGAAAATCAGTTGCCTAAAATTGTGTTTTGTCCACTTCCCACAGACAATGATTTCTTCTGATCCATTTGATGTTTGTCTGTACTGCATAAGTTTGGATAAGCATGGCCAGACTCATAGAAACTGTTTATTTCTTCATCAGCATGATGTCTGCAATTTGGGAAACCTTTACCATATCACTGGTATAAAGATAATTTTAAGATTGTGACTTAAAATCTGAATTAATTGTTGCCAGGGGAAAATCCCAATAAAATATCCAAGTCAGCCTGGAAATTTATGGTAATTTTAATTAATATATAGGAAAAGATTTCAAGGAGAAAGAGGGAAGAGGGTATAGGATTTCTCCCACCTGGCCTGTGCCAGGAGGAGTTCAAGATCTCCGCCCCTAGGCCTCTGAAGAAGATTAGAGGCTTCCAGGAGGATAAAGTTGGAAAGTAAAGGAAGGAAACTCAGCCAGAAACTCACCACCAAACCGGACAATAGCTGTAGCCACACTAAGATGCCAAAAGGCTGAGCACGCTGCCACCAGCCACCTCTCTGCCACAAAAGGTACCAGAGAGAGGAAGTGAGCCAACTATATAGACCTTTTACTCTTGTGTCCCCTCCTCTAAATTTTCACATCTACCAATCACGTGATTGGTAGATATCAATCAGATACCAATCTGATACCAATCAGAGGCTTTTTCTCCAGGACTGCCCATTCTTTAGTTCTCATTTCTTTGATTAGATTATATCTTTTGAGTTACTTAACACTTCTTTGTTAAGTTCACCTTTGTTAGTTACTTAACCTTTTTGTGATTAATTTAATCTTTATAGTTACTTAACACCTTTTTGTATTAAGATCTAAAAATGGATTTAGCTTACTTAAAGTTCTAGCTTCACTATAAAGTAAGAACTAAGTACCTTCATTGTTCAATCACGAGATTACAACTTTATCTTCACCATAAAGTAGGATCTAAGTAGGGTGGAGTAATTTAAAGTTCACACTGGTGATTCCTGGCTATGACTACATGGACCAACTGATGAAACCTATTTAGTCATGCATAATTCAGAAAACACAATACACTGAGAATTATATTTTTGCTTATATGTAACTATTAAAAACACTAATCATTAGTATTAATAATTTTATAACATAATTGATGGCATAATTCATCATTTAAAGCCATTTTTACTTTTAGATAGCTTAGCTATTAGACTTTGTCTTTAAGTACTACATACATTTAATATGCTTCACCTTACTCTGTTTTGAAAATAAAATTTTTGTTCACTATAGCTTCTCATCAAAAATACCTAGTTACCCTGACCATTCATCTTTTGTTCATTTTAACTGAATCTTTAATGACTTATGTTTATCATGGTAGCCAGTGGCCATCTTTGGACACCTAAACTCTCTCTAAATGAAAAACAATAACTTTGAACAATGCTATTAATTGGTCCTTGAATCTAGACTAATGCTATTCTTATTCTTCCAGGATTCTAGTTCCTTGAGCCTTACTGAGATCCCTATTTTATGTGATGCCTCTTTCCCATCCAGATTAAAGGCTATATATAAGGACAGGGGAAAGGAACATTATTTACTTTACTGCACCAACAAAATGAGAACCTTTTAATAAACATCACAAAATAAGATCTATTTTGCCAGCTCTGGGAGAGGGAAGGAAGAAAGGAGGGTGACAATTTGGATCATATAATTTCAAAAACCTTATATGGGAATTTATTACATGTTGGCAAAAAATGTAACAGTTAAAATAGTTAAGATAAGATATATAGACTCATATTTTTTAAAAAGGAAATGGATTTAAAAAATTCAAATAAGTATTTTGGATGATGAACCAATTTATAATGAATCTGGGAAACTTTAAAATTAAAGAGAATTGCTACTACACAGTTTGAATTGGGGAGAGGAGGGTAAAAGCTGAATAAATTTTTGTGAGATCTGTTACTAAGGGAAACGATAGAATTTTCTCTGGCTCTGGATTTGGAGCCAGAAAAATTATGTACAATCCTAGTTCTACTATTAACTACTTATAAGATCTTAGACAATTCATTTAAATTCTCTGAACTTCCTCATTTTTAAATTGATCAAGATAACCTTTAAGGTCCCTTCTATTTCTAACTCTTTTGATGCTGTGATTACAAAAAAAAAGAGATTTTTTTTATTTTTTCCCTGACTAGGTACAGTAAGAGTAAAATATTGTTCTCAGGAACAGATGACATCAAAATATCTTTTAGAATTCTTTTATTTCAAATTTATTACCCATAATCATAGATTCTCTGTATCTTTTTAAATAATCACATAATTTTATTTTCCTTTTTATTAGTAACTATAGCATTCCATGAGTTTTTCCATCTTTCTCTATTTATAATCTTCACAGCAAAAAAGATGCTCTCTGCAAATTGACACATCTCATTGCCATAATGACAGGCCTTTTTCAGTACTTCATTTTATCCCTTGAGCAACAGATACCATCTTCATTTTGTTTCTTTACATGGAAAGCTTGAACCAAATTAAATTTCAGCCAAGATAAATGACAGCAATTGGTTTTTTATCAGATTAACCTATTAGCATAGTCGCTCCCTTTCCAAGTCAGGTTTTGCAGTACATTATCTTCTCCCTTTCATTGCTCTCCTTATAAGGAAGAATTGTGAAATGCTGTAATTTAAGTATGGCACCTGACTGATTATAGTTCTAAAACTTCCCACCAGGAAAACATTTCAGGGAAGCTGATCATCAGAGGAAACCATCATTTTTTAAAGTTATCTCAATATATATGTGTTCTTGGATCTGTAAGTCTGAAGACTTAACCATTATCCTCTTTTTATGGGTAACATTTTAATAACTGGTGAAATAGAAAGGTGTTAATCTATGCAAACTATTTCTCTAGCACACTGGGTAACCATGCATTATCACTAAATTGGTAGTATGGCTTGAAAGGACATTTTTTCATTTCCATCCCCAACTTCTATGTTTTATTCTAAATGCGTTCTGTCATTTTCACTTTGTAGGAAAAATATGCCTAGGATCAGAAGAAGATGAAAGGTAAAACAAGTTTAATTTTAGATTTGTCCAGACAGACATGTTAAAGAAATACAAAGCAATAGTTCAATATTAGAGTATAAGTATACTCATAACTAAAATATACTAAGGATCAGTGTTTTACCGTCAATCAAAAAGAATTTGCCAATTTTCGAGACATACTGCTAAGTGACAAAGAAACAAGCAAAAATTAAAATATTTCTACTCTAAAGAAGCTAACATCCCATGACTGTACATAAACTGAAGATTTTGTTGTTGTGGTTCAGTCATGTTTAACTCTTCATGACCCCATGGACCATACTGTCCATGGGTTTTTCTTGGCAAAGATATTGAGAGAATTAAGGAAAATGGAGGTTAAGTGATTTGCCCAGAGTTACACAGATAATAAGTGTCTGAAGCCAGACTTGAATTCAGATCTTACTGACTCCAGACCCAGCATTCTATCCACCAAGTCATCTAGCTGTCCTACTAAAGATTTTAGATCCCTATCCATCTTGATAAATACTAAATCCTTGAAATAGGGTTAGGCTAATTCTCCTTCTGATATATTAACTCCATTTAAATGTATTTTTAAAACAATTAAAATTACAAATTATCTTCCCTTGTTTTTCATTTTCAATTTTTTTCTTTTAAATATCTTATTTGACTGTCTGTGCTTTTTTCTCCATTTAAAAAAAAATGATAATTTTGATTCTCCCCCCAAAACCAACTGAATTCCTTTACTAAATACATTCTCTTCCCACCCAAATAATAGTTATTATTAATAGAAAGAAGGGATGTCTCCTTTATTTTTGACAGTTTGTTACTTACATTGACTATTGTGTGAATTTCACTATTTCTTCATGTGACCCTATGTTTTCATAATCATTTTAGATATTATAGTAAGGCAGAGTGATATGGTGGACAGAGAGCCATAAAGACTTCAGCACAAGTTTCATGCCAGACACCTACAGGCTGTATGACTTGGAGGAACTCATTTTATCTGTTAGTGGTCTAGGCAAAGCTTTAAGACTATTAATTATAAGGGGTTGGGGCAAGGAGTCAAGATGGCAGAGTTAAAACAATATTTTTCCAAGATCTTCCAATACATCCCTTCCAAATAGTCTAAAAAAAAAACAAATTCTGAACAGAAAAGTCAATTAAAAATCATTGGTAGTTGTTTTTCCAGCTAAGAGAAGCTGAGTAAGACAAAAAATGACATGTTTATGGATATGGAGGTAGGAGCTGACCAGGAATACTGAACAAGGGTGGCAGCAATACCTGGTTCTGACAGCAGCAACAATGATGAGGACTGTAAGAAGACTGAACATGAAGTCAGAAAGATCTGTACATTACTACTGGGGGTAGGGTGGGAGGGAAGGGGGAAGAATGGGAGTCATCTGGCAGCTCTGTCACCCATTCCTCAGATCCAATTCTACATTGTTAGAGTGTTTTCACTTAGGAGCTCTCTTTACCAATGAAATCAAAAGTCCAATCCCTACTTTAAACAGCATTTTTTTTATTCTGATTTTATCTGGTTATATGTAAAAAATCAATCAAAGGCTGAGAGTTGTGCACTGAGAGGAAAGGGAAGGGAGAGAAAGAATGAGGTAAATTATATAACATAAAGAGGTAATAAAATCAATACAAATTGGGGAGGATAAGGGTGGTAACAGGGAATGCTTAAACTTTACTCTCTTTGTAACTGGCTCACAGAGAGGAAAATGAGTATACTCAGTGAGCCATAGCATTCTACCTTACCCTACAGAAAAGTAGAAGGAGAGAAAGACAAGGGAAGTGGGGATAAATAAAGGGAAAGGGGATACACATTTAGTGATCATAATGCGTAATGTGAATGGGATGAACTCACCCATTAAATGGAAGTGGATAGCAGAGTAGATAAAAACCATAATTCTATTATATGTTGTTTACAAGAAACACATCTAAGGCAATGTGACACACAGAGATTCAAAGTAAAAGGCTAGAGTAGAATATATTATGCATCTTCTAAAGTAAAAAAAAAAGCCAGAGTAGCAATCATGATATCAGACAAAGCCAAAGTAGAAAGTGATCTGATTAAAAGAGATAAGGAAGGAAATTACATTTTGCTAAAAGGCACTATAAACAATGAAGTAATATCATTACTAAACATTTATACACCAAATGGTAGAGTATCTAAATTTCTAAAGGAAAAATTGAAGGCTTAGGAAATAGATAGTAAGACCATACTAATGGGGGATCTAAACCTTCCCCTTTCAGAACTAGATAAATTGAACCAAAAAGAAATAAGAAAGAAGTAAGGGAAGTAAATGAAATGCTAGAAAAATTAGAGTTAATAGATATCTGGAGAACACTGAACAGGGATAAAAAGGAATATACTTTCCCCTCATAAGTACATGGCACATATACAAAGACTGACCATGTACTAGGGCATAGAAATATTGTAAACAAATGCAGAAAAGCAGAAATAATAAATGCCACTTTTTCAGATCACAATACAGTAAAATTATAATTAACAAGAGTCAGAGAGAGGCAGAATCAAGATGGCAGCATAGAGGCAGCAAAAGTTCAGACCTCTGAAAACCCTTCCTCACGTATTAAAAACCAAATGCTCCCATGGGACTGAAACCAAATCTAACAACAGGACAGAGCTAAGGAACCCTCCTGCTGGACTCAACTTAAAGGGTATACCCCCAAAAAGCCTAAATTCAAGAACATTCCAGTTTAAGGGGAAGGAAGAAGGAAGGTCCCAGGACCACACCCCTACCTATAGTACTGAGCCTCCAGCAGTGGCTGGAATCTCTGGGCAAGAAAGAGCTATGATAAGCCCAAAGATCCCAGCTTTGGGGACCAAAATCCACTATTTGATAAAAACTACTGGGAAAATTGGAAGACAGTATAGGAGAGATTAGGTTTGGATCAACATCTCACAACCTACACCAAGATGAACTCAGAATGGGTGAATGACTTGAATATAAAGAAGGAAACTATAAATAAATTAGGTGAACACAGAATAGTATACATGTCAGATCTTTGGGAAAGGAAAGATTTTAAGACCAGGCAAGAGTTAGGAAAAAAATCAGAAAATATAAAATAAATAATTTTGATTACATCAAACTAAAAAGGTTTTGTACAAACAACACCAATGCAATCAATATTAGAAAGGAAGCAATGAATTGGGAAAAATCTTCATAACAAAAACCTCTGACAAAACTTTAATTACTCAAATTTATAAAGAACTAAATCAATTATACAAAAAGTCAAGCCATTCTCCAATTGATAAATGGGCAAGGGACATGAATAGGCAATTTTCAGATAAAAGAACTCAAAACTACTAATAAGCACATGAAAAAGTATTCTAAATCTCTTATAATCAGAGAGATGCAAATCAAAACAACTCTGAAGTATCACCTCACACCTAGCAGATTGGCTAACATGACAGCAAAGGAAAGTAATGAATGCTGGTGGGGATGTGGCAAAGTTGGGACATTAATGCATTGCTGGTGGAGTTGTGAATTGATCCAACTATTCTGGAGGGCAATTTGGAACTATGCCAATGGGTGCTAAAAGACTTTTGCCCTTTGATCCAGCCATAGCACTGCTGGGTTTGTACCCCAAAGAGATTATAAGGAAAAAGATTTGTACAAGAATATTCATACCTGTGCTCTTTGTGGAAAAATTGGAAAATGAGATGCCCTTCAATTGGGGAATAGCTGAACAAATTGTGGTATATGTTGGTGATGAAATATTACTGTGCTCAAAGGAATAATAAACTGGAGGAATTCCATGTGAATTGGAATGACCTAGAGGAATTAATGCAGAGTGAAAGGAGGTGAACCAGGAGAACATTGTAAACAGAGACTGATACACTGTGGTATAATCGAATGTAATGGACTTCGCCTTTAGTGACAATGCAGTGATCCTGAACAACTCAGGGGAATCTACAAGGAAGAACACTATCCACATCCAGAGGAAAAACTGTAGGAGCAGAAACACTGAAGAAAAACAACTGCTTGATTACATGGGTCGATGGGGATATGATTAGGGATGTAGACTCTAAATGATCATCATAGTACAAACATCAACAATGTGGAAATAGGTTCTGATCCAGGACACATGTTAAACCCAATGGAATTGCATGTCGGCTACAAGAAGGAGTGGGGAGAGGTGAGGGAAGGAAAGAATATGATTCTTGTAACCAACGAATAATGTTCTGAATTGACTAAATAAAATTTTCAAAAAAAATAATTAAGGGTTTGTGGAAAGTCAAATTTAAAATTAATTGGAACTAAATAATCTAATTCTTCAAAACTGGTTGGTTGAAGAACAAATCAAAGAAGCAATTACTAGTTTAATTTAAGAGAATGCCAATGAGGAAACCACTTATCAAAATCTATGGGATGCAGCCAAAGCAGTAGTCAGGGGAAAATTTATATTGCTGAGTGCCTATATCAAGAAAATAGAGAGGATGGAGAGAAATGAATTGAACTTGCAACTTAAAAGAATTAGAAAAAGAACAAATTTAAAATCTGCAGATAAAAACTAAATTATAAATCCTAAAAATTAAAGGAGAAATTAATCAAATTGAAAGTAAAAGAACTATTGAACTAATAAATAAGGAGCTGGTACTGTGGGGGGAAAAACAAATAAAATAAATAAAGTAGTAGTCAATCTAATAAAAAAAGAAAGAAGAAAATCAAATTAACAGTATCAAAGATGAAAGGGGCAATCTCACCTGTACTGAAGAAGAAATTAAGGTAATTATTAAGAACTTTGCTCAATTACATGGCAATGAATAAATTAATATAGGTGAAATTGGTGAATAATTACAAAAATATAAATTGCCCAGATTAACAAAGGAGGAAATAAAATTCTTAAACCAGTCCATCTCAGAAAAAGAAATTGAGCAAGCCATCAAGGAACTTCCCAAGAAAAATTCCCCAGGGCCTGATGGATTCACAAGTGAATTCTATCAAACATTTAAAGAAAAACTAATCCTAATACTATATAAATTATTTGACAAAATAAGCAAATAAGGAGTTTTACCAAATTCCTTTTATGAGACAAATATTGTACTGATTCCAAAGCGAGGCAGACCAAATACTAAGAAAGAAAACTACAGACCAATCTCCTTAATGAATATAGATTCAAAAATCTTAAATAAAATACTATCCAAAAAAAACTCCATGTAATCAAAAGGATTATCCAGTATGATCAGGTGGGATTTATACCAGGAATGCAAGGATGGTTTAATATAAGGAAAACTATCCACATAATTGACCATATCAATAATCAAACCAACAAAATTAACATGATTATCTCAATAGATACAGAAAAAATCCTTTGACAAAATATAACACCCATTCCTATTGAAAACACTAGAAAATATAGGAATAGAAGAGCCATTTATCAAAATAATAAACAGTATATATTTAAAACCATCAGCAAGTATCATCTGCAATGGGGACATGTTAGAAGCCTTCCCAATAAGATCAGGAGTGAAGCAAGGATGCCCATTATCAGCTCTTTTATTCAATGTTGTACTAAAAATACTAGCAGTTGCAATTAGAGAAGAAAAAAGAAATTGAAGGGAACAAAGTAGGCAATGAGAAGACTAAACTATCACTTTTCAGATGATATGATGGTATATTTAAAAGAACCTCAGAAAGAACATAACAATGTAAAATAGATAAAATTACATAAAGTTTAATTTATTTTTTTGCTAAAAACAAAGCCAAATGCATTTAAAATAAGAAAGCAAATGGTTGAGCAGTGATCTAGATTAGGTACATAAGTTATACCAAAGATCCAAGCATTGTGGGCAAGAATTCAGTGTTTTACAAAAATTGCTGGAAAAACTTGAAAGCAATCTGGCAGAAAATAGGAATAGACTATCATCTTATACTTTAAATTAAGAGAAGGTCAAATTAGATGCTTGATATTGTAGTTGGATATTTGTTAATTAAGAATTAATTAAGAGTTCATTAGGAAATACAGCAAGTAGCATAAGTTATTGATAAATGCATAATATATTTATAAGATAGGTCTTTTTAAAAAATCTAAATAGAATCTCAGATGGACTTATAGGTAAGAGAGAATTTTCCCAGAGTACTTTTGGAGACAGTTACCGAACTGACACTGCACTCTGTAAGCTAACCCTGTCCTGAAATGATGTTCAAGAGCAACCCTGTGAGATTTGAAAAATCTCATATTTATCTACAAATATTTATCTTACAAGATCTGACTAGCAAAAGAGGTTGTTGGTTAACATTGGTGCAAGCCCAACATGTTTGCTGGGCAAGTGGAGAAGGCTGTGGAAATTCAAGCTGTTATACAGCAAAGAGAAAGAGACCTGACCTATGTCTCTTGTATATAATTTAGATAGGATAGATAGATTAAGCTTTTTGGAGATTTCAATAGAATAGGAATAGAGAATAGCCTCAACTCTGTTGGGCAAGAAGGCAATCCATTAGGATCAGATTTGGTTGGAGTAAGAAATTATAGCTTAGGGACTTATATATCATAAGAATTTATTCCCAATAGTTTAGTTTCCTTTTACTATCCCATTTCCTTAGTTTTTTTACCATAATAAAAAATATTTTTATATAACTGGCTGAGTCAGAATTCTTAGGCTGATCTGAGATGCCATTTTCTCAAACAGTCAGATGCAACAGCCTGTCCACACAGGACATAATTATTGGTATTATCATCTTATACCAATAATCAATAATTGTTAAGAAACTCTTATAACAATATACACATAAAGGTTGATAGCATAAGCAAATTATGGGGGGGCGGGCATGGGGGAAATTTTTGTCAAATCTTTGCATAAAAGGAGAGTTTATAACCAAACAAAAGGTAGAAGGAAGCACAGGAGGTAAAATGGATAACTTTGACGCCATTAACTTAAAAAAAATAGGTTTTACACAAACAAAACCAAGGCAGTCAAAATTACAAGGAAAACAGGAAACAAAGAAAGAATTTTCAGAATATTTCTCTGACAAATATCTAATTTTTCAAATACATAGAAAACCAAGTCAAATTTATAAGTTTCAGAAATTTATAAAGAGCCAATTCCTGATTGATGTCATCAAAAGATATGAGCATGCAGTTTTCAGGAGAAATCAAAGCTATTATAAATATAATTTTTGCCCTAAATCACTAATAATTAGAGAAATGCAAGTTAAATAAATTCTGATGTACCACCCCATACCTCTCAGATTTCTGCACCTGACATTAAAGGAAATTACAAATTCTTGAGGGGATGTGGAAAAACTGATATATTAATGCAGTATTGGTGGAGTTGTGAACTGGTTCAGCCATTCTAGGAAAAAAAATGGAACTATGCCTAAAAAACTATTAAAATGTGTATACTCCTTGACTGAGAAATACCAATACTACATCTGTATCCCCAAGAAACCAAAGGAAAAAGGATAATTTCCCCAAATACAAATAGGCTACTTACCTCCCTACTTGACAAATGGTTAAAGTAAATGAATAAGAAAAATTTAAGGAAAAAAGAGCCATGAATTCTCCAAACAATAAATTATTAGATAAGTTAAATTTCATGTAATTCCAAAGTTCATTTTCACACATATAAAATTGGCAAAGTTGGCCAAAATAAAAAAAAAAAGAAGAAAAATGAAAAATGTTGAAGAAAGTTTGGGGAAACAGCCACTAACCTTATGTAATATCTCTGGAGTTAAGAATTCATTCATGCATTCTGGAAAGAAATTTGAAACCTTGTCCAGAAAGTTATAAAACTGCATATATGCTTTGATTCATCAATACCTATCCTCCCAAGAAATCAAAGAAAGAGGAAAAGGACCCATGTGAATAGCAACTTTTTTTGTAATTGAAAAGAGCTAGAAAAAAAAGAGAGTATTCATTAATTATATAATGACTGAGCAAATGATGAATTATGAATATAACTAAATGTTATTTTTGCTCTAAGAAATTATGAAAGGGACAGTTTCAGAGAAACATGAGAAGATGTGAATGAACTGATGCAGAATACAGTGAACAAAAACTGAAGAATCTATACAATAATATCAATATTGTAAACACAAAAAAACTTTGATAGACTTGAGTACTTTGATCAATACAATGACCAATCTTTATTCCAGAGAACTAATAATGAACCATGCTATCACTTCCTAACAGAAAGGTGATGGACTCAGAGTACAGACTGAATTTTTTTTGGGGACGTGGTAAATATGGGAAGACTTTTTTTTTTCTTGACAATGCATACTAATTCCAATGAGAGAGGAGGTATGTTGAAAACAAAAATAGACTGTTGTTGATTTTTTTTTAATTTCAAAATAAAGAATTGGGGAGTGTGGAAGAGAGAAATTGAGAAGCATGCAAAAGGCAGAAGCAGTAGCTGAATGATGATCTGTCAGTCAAACTATTTGGTTTGTTCTATTTGGAATGTTACAGGGAGAAACAGTTGGAGGCAAAAACAACTGCTGGCTGGATCCTGGTTACCTTGTATGAGGGAAGATGGAGGTTTTTTTTTTCTCTCTTGGACTTTGGAGACTCAAACTGAAGGAAGTCTGGTGACATTGAAGGCAGAAGAAAGAAGGGCAAAAATCCAGATATCTCTCTGACTTGCTCTGTTGATGATAGTGACTAAACTTCCAGACATATCAGGCATTTCTCTCAATTTGAACTCTATCCCGATATCCTCCAACCTAAGGCTCACTGTAGTATTAGGGAAATCCTCAACCCTCTTACCTCCATTCCTTATCCCTTACTGTCTTCCCCAAATAAACCCCTTACTTAAGATAAAGAAGAGAAAGAGTATTTCATGTGAAACATCATAAACTCACCCTGAGTGATTTAGAAAGAAGAAGGAAGAAGAGGGAGGTTGAAGGGAAGAAGAGGGAGGAAGGGTGGTATAGAGGGAGGAGGGAAAGATCGAAGAAAGAAGATAACTGCCTGATCTTTAGTTATCAATTACCAATCAATATAGTCCCTTATTATTATTTATTACAAGAGACTATTCAGAAACCAAGAAAGAACAGGAATATGCAGGGGAAAAATTAAGATGACAGAACAAGGGTCATGCTGAGGGCAATTTTCTGGAGAAGATCTAATTGAAAAGAGATAATATAGATATGTATTCCAGTCAGCATAATTACCTGCCTTCCTCTAGCTCCATTCAGTGGTAGGAACCTATGAAGGAAATGTTACTTGGCTGGTAAAATAAAGGTAAATTTGACTTGCAGATGTTCAACCCTTCTGCTCCCTCTTCTCTCCTAAAAAGAAGTAAAGCTGAATCCTTTCTGAATCTTATTTACATTCTCTCTAGGGGTTCTGGGTATTCAGGTGGGATCTTTTTTCCAGTCATCATTCTCTCTTCCCTGCCTCCTTCCTCTCTGGAGACTGAATCAACAATATAAATCATTAAAAATAATTAGTTCACTTTTATCCTAAAGGCAACATTGTGGCCCCTCTCTTTGCTACACTATGGCATTTATTTTGGATGGAAAGGTTTGAATAAAATCAAAATAGCTCAAATCCTATAGTTAATAAAATTTCTAAATTTCAGACAGCAGTTTGATTATCTGCTAACTTAATTTTAGATATTTCCTGGTAAGCTCTCTTTTCTTATGGCTGAGGCAAAATCATGATAGAAGAAATTCTTAGATAAAAGAAGCAAGCAGAGTATTTACAGGGCTTGTTAATGGACATGTATGAAGAAGAGAAATTGAGGCAAAGCTATATTCTTAGGAATTTTCTTTAGTACTTGAAGAGTTAAATAATCCTGGTAGCTGTAGGACAAGTCATCTATTTGGAAATTACTTGCAGGGACTCAACAGTTCACCTTAATCTCCATACTGTAGCTATTTAATTTTTTTTTCCCTTTAGCCTGTCAGCCCTATGTAACCAATTCTTTCCAGTTCAGCTCATTAAATCCCACATGAGATGTCATCTTTTTCACTACTTCTTGTAATACTGCTCTTGCTTCTGCTGCTGCTCAACTCTTGCAGTACCCATTCCCTCCTTAATCTCTTTTCACTAAAAAATCATATTCAAAAACTCCTTAGCATGACTCGAGTCCACCTTCCATCTCAGCTATCATAATAGCCCAAATTGCACTCACAGATAAAAGATATTGCTTGTCCCACTAATATACAAATTACAGAATACCAGTAAGTTGTCAAGATTCTATTGCAGTGAGAGTGATCCAGGACTAAGATTTGTTAAGGCATGTGTGACAATAAGACGAGAACAAATGCTTGAAAATTGGAGGATAGTATAGGATTGAGGTTGATGAAAGGATCAAACTTGGGAAAGAAGGAGAGTATAGCTGGTGTGGGCATGATGACCCAGGAAAGTACCGAGGGGCAGATAGATCTGATTAATTGGAGAACATGCTGAGAATGAAAAAATAGATTGCTAATGCCTTCAGTGTATTTTTGAGAATACTTTTTGTAATAGTTATTAATTACTATTTAAACAAGATAGAATTAATTTGTACATCTCCCAGAATGATGTGAAGGAGAGACAAAAAGTGGGTTATATGGTTCATTAATATCTTGCTTGTTAGTTAAGATTGGATTATTTAAGATTTTTATTTCTTAATTTATTCTTTTGAGTACTTTAGATTTTGTAGATAATTTATCCATTTCCTTTAAATACTCAGATTCTTTTGGCAGAGAATTTTTATAGTAGCTTCAGATCATTCTCAAACCTTACTGTTTACTATAAATTCACAATGTTCCTTTAAAATTATTTTTTCTTTTTCTTTCTCAGGATAGGTAATAGTTTATTGAGTTAAATCTTTTTAAAATGACTTTGTGTTTTATATTTTTATTTTTAAATACTTTTATTTTAAATATTGCTTTTTTGTGATTATTTTAAGATTGAAATTTTCTTTATTTTCTAGTCTTTAAAATTGTTGATTCAATTTATTTCTCCTCTCTTTTACATAATATATATATATATATATATATATATATTGCCCACACTGGGCTTTGATCACCAAAGTTTTTGCCAAATTTCCCTAGACCCAGGCTACCACCTAACTTCCTAACCACATCCATATTTTTTTCAGCTTCTTTTTATAAAAGCATAAAGATAAAAATGTGTTATTTAATATTTAAATTTGAAACTTGTCAGAGGGTCAGTAAAATCTACTTAACTCACTTTCTGTTTTCCTTCATTAGCTTTCTATTATATTTATTATGCTCTAAAAGATTATTAAAATCCCCCATGTTATAATATTATATATCATTTTAAATTTTCTTAAAATTTATTTTTTATAATTTATACCTTGTGAGATCTGCTTAACATATTTGTTCTTTTACTATTTCTACTATACTTTTAAGTATTGCATAGTGTACTTTTTTGTGCTTATCTTTATGCTTTTATAAAAAGTCTTTATTTTATGCCTTAACTAACTAGTGTATAACAATGACATGTAGTCAGATATATTTCTTAGATGTAGCAAATTCTTGGCAATTTTACCTATTCTACCTTTCATATTGGTGGGGGAGAAGATGAATTTTTTATTCAAATACATTTTGACTCATATTTGCTAAGTTTATGCATTCTACTAAATATTCATGTGTATATACCTATGCCTGTATGTATGTATGTATGTATGTATGTATGTATGTATATAAATAAATTATAATAAGGAGACAATGTTAACAAGAGTGCAGCATATACAATTTATGGGATGCAGGTAAAACATTACTCAAACACAATTGATATCTAAAAGCAGAGGGGGAGAAATAGAGAGATAGTTAAATTGAGCGTGTGCATGATTTTGTATACATACACATATTACATAAGAAGAAATATACACACATGTATGTCTTTATCTGCTTCTGTATCTGTACTAGTCTTTATAAATTGCTTTATATCACTAATCTGAGCCTGGTTATCCTGCCCAATTCCAAATTTCCTGAATTACTGTAATTCTCTTTTTTGGGTTAATTTTATCCTCCCCTTCCCTAGCATAGTAAAATACAGGATCTTCCCTGTTCTCTTATCACAACTTCATCCATGATCTTATCTGACATTAATTTGTAATATTCCTATCCAATAAATGTTTTTATTTTCCTTGACCCTCCTTCTGCTTTTTTCCTTTGCTTAGGATCTATAATAGGAGTTTTTAACCTAGGATCCACAGATTTTGGGGGAGTTCATGGAAAGATTTCATGGAATATATAATTTTTGAGACAATTATATTTGAATATAATTGGTGTCATTTGTATGTATTTTTATGCATTTTGAAATATTCTGAGAATGAGTTCTTAGACTTTTCCAGTTTGAGGTCCATAATAATAAGAATTTCTGCTTTAAAATGTATTTCTATCAGTGTTAAGTCTAGAAGGAGGTAGCAAGGTGCAATGGGCAATGTTTAGTAGCCAGAGTATAAGGTTCTTGTCCTTTTCTTTGAGTTTTCTCCCATCCTAATGCCCTTTTGATGTCTACTATCATCTTTTGGAAATTTTCATGCTTGTGTACCACTCCTGAAGAGGGTACCCTTAGGACCACCATTCTCTGGGGGCCCTGGTACCAGAAATGTTTAGAGAAGATATAGCAACACTTCTCACCCTCCCCTCCACATTCGATACCCACAACAGAAGTTGATCAAAGATTCCAGACTCAGACCTTACCTCCCACTCTGCCTCTCTGGGATTGCTTTATGATGCTACCTCAGCAGCCTGTTTCTGATTAATAAGAACAGACTCCAACTTCTCCTTCTATGATCACTATGCTGTAATGTTGTGACATTACTATTTTACCACAACAAAGGCAAGGAGGGCAATTGAGAATCTTGCATTCACCTCTTTTCCTGGAACCCCCTCAATCCTATGCTCTCCTCTCCTCACCCATGAGGAAGAATTGCTTTATATTATTCAATGATCAATAATATTGATTACTTACAAAGCAATAATTTTGTCTATAGAAAATGAATTCATTTTCCCCCTTTTACTCTTATCTTGAATTTTCTTTTTTGTTTGTTTTTATATTGGAATTGGACTCCAATATAAAATATTGGACTCCACTCCAATATAAAATATTGGACTCCAATATTTTATATTGGAGTCAGTTAGGTGGCACCATGGATTAAGCACTGCCTGGAGTCAGAAAGTTGTTCAGTTGCCTTTTAATCATGTCTGACTCTTTGTATGACCCCATTAGAGTTTCTCTTACAAAAATACTGGGGTGGTTTCTCATTTCCTTTTCCAGTTCATTTTACACATGAGGACACTGAGGCAAACAATGTTAAGTGACTTGCTCAGGGTCACACAGCCAGTAAGTATCTGAGACTAGCAAGATTTGAACACAAAGATAGATGAGTCTCCTGACTACAGGCCATACCACTTGAGTTCAAATATGATCTCAGACACTTAATTAGCTTTGTGATGCTGGACAAGTGTCTGCCTCAATTTCTTTAAAGGTAAAATGAGGATAATAGTTCTTACTTCAGAAGGTTGTTGTGTCTATAAAAGAAAATATTTGTAAAGTGGTTTGCAAATTAATAAGAATAATCAATATTATTATTAGTTATCATTATTATAATATTTATTATTCTTTAATGATATCTTCCATTAATCTTTCAGATTATCACTCCTCTTTGCTATCAAATATTGTTTTAACATGTGCTAACAAGTGATTAGTGGCAAAATCAACTGGAATCTACTTTGCTCTTCAAACACTTCTTTGATTTGTTCTAATCTAGCAAATTTTTGAAGAGTGCCACTTGGCAGGGAGAAATGCTTAAAATAATCCATTTCAAGGGAAGTTTTGTGTGAAGGTAACATAATCTTAAAATGTAAAGATGGAAAGGAATTTCAGGGATTATCCAGTCCACCTCCATTATCTTAGAAATAAGAAAATTGAGGTCCTGAGAGCTTAATTGCTTTCCTCAAAATCAACCATCTAATGAATAGCTGATCATGGATTAGAGTCAGAATTTGAACTCAGGTTGTTGAACTCTTAAATTAATTTCTAATCCCGCTGCATTTTACTGTTTCTGTGTTGTCTACTGCTATCAAAGAGAGAAAAAAATAAAGAGAGGTAGTTCAAGGACAGAGTTCAGAGTGATTTCCAAAGTGACTGAAAAAATACCATTGCATTTAGGCCTTCCTTTCCTTTCAAGCTGAGACATCTCTTGTCTAAAGAAGATTAAATAGTTGTTATAGCTCCAGCTCAGTGCTCTACTGAGTCCTTATGAGTTTAGTGATGCATTAAGATTTTTAAAATTTATCCAAAGGAGCCATCATTCACCCTATGAACAAGACAAGCTAAGTATTGTTAGTGGCAGTTACAATAATTCAGAACACAGGTCAAAACTGAAAGTCACAACTCAGAATAAATGCAAAAGAACATCAAAGGAAAAGAAAGAAATTAGAGCCCTGGGTAGGGTTGTTGTTCTTTTTTTTTATGGGGATGAGGTGAGAGGAATGAAATAATCAAATACAGAATGACTTGATCTTCTTTCAACTCTTTAGCCAATGGAAAGTGCTTAGGTACTATTTGCCCATTTTTTGAGCTTAAACTTTTGAGTTTTTTTACTTTTGTCTACCTTATGTCAATAAAATGCATTCAGCTGATTTTTTAAATGGAAAATGTTATTGAATAAGATTAGAGGAAGTTATTGAATAAGATTAGAGGAAGCCTTAAAGGTCATCTAGTCTAATCAAATGTCAAAAAGGAAACTGAGATTCAGAAGTCAAAGATATCAAAAGTTACGAAGGTAGCAAGTAAAAGAACGAGTAGACTGAACCATGTTTCTTGACTCCAAAGCAAGTGCTCTTCCAATGGGAATTGCAGTACTGCCATCTTTCAGCCATGACAAAACTACTTAAAATTGACTTTATTATAAGTCAGTTGTCTCTAGTTATAAAATGGATAGGTCTTCTTAAATTCACTAACAGTGGCCAGAGGTTGTGTCTACACTTACCTAAATTTTATACTTTCCCCAACACCTTGGATAGAAAGTGCACTCTCAATACAGTAGGTGTTCAATGATTGTTCTGTTGAATTAAAAACCCAGTTTTATCTTTATAAAAAAGGGAAATTACACTGGGATTTATTTTTTTGTAAGTAAAATGGAATGTGAGAAAAGGGATACATCAAAAAGAAAAAAATAAGTAAGTAAAAATTCAGACTGGTAAGAGCCAAGGAAGAAAGTTGTAATAATTGATTTGCTTCTACAAATAAAAGTTTCTTTACATTAGCTAGAGTTCTCAGGGACAACAAGAATCAAGAAAGCCCATATACTTTTCTTGAAAAGGACAAAAAATAATTTATATTCCTCTCCCATACAAGCCCTGTTACGTCAACAAACATTTATTAAACACTATTACAGACTCTGGACTGAGTGTTGAAAATATACATACTTTCAAAGGGACAGCTAGTTGGCTCATGGGGTGTGGAGTGGTGGGGAGGGAGGCCAGTGCCAGGTCTGAAGTTGGGATGACCTGGGTTTAAATATAGCCTCAGACACTTCCTAGAAGTGTGACTCTGTACTTACTACTGATTCTAAAACAGAAAGTTAGGGTTTAAAAAATACATGCAGAAAGACAGCTGTTGCCTCAAGGAGCTTACAGTCTAATAAAGGGAGTAAATACATAAAAGAAAGGCAAAGAGAATAGGTGGAGGAACTTGGAGGTGAAATAGATATGGTGGAGAAAGAAGCTCAGAGAAGAGTGAAGTTGGGAAAGTAATGAAGAAGCCTTCAGGGCTGGTCTGGGAACTTTATTTCTTAATGAATATGTTTCTGTGACCTAATGTATGGTCAATTTTTGTGAATGTGCCATGTGGTGCTGAGAAGAAGGTGTATTCCTTTTTATCCCTATTTATTTTTCTCCATATGTATATTAATTCTAATTTTTCTAAGATTCCATTCACTTCTTTTACCTCTTATTTATTTTTTGATTTGATTTATCTAAATTTGATAATGGTTGGTTTAAGCCTCCTACTAATATGGTTTTACTGTCTATTTCTTCCTTCAATTCTCCTAGTTTCTCCATTAGAAATTTGGGTGCTATAATATTTGGTGCATACATGTTGATTGGTGATATTTCCCCATTATCTAAAGTCCCTTTTAACAAAATATAATTACCTTCCCTATCCCTTTTGATCAGGTCTATTTTTGCTTTGGCTTTATCAGATATCATGATTTCCACTCCTGCCTTCTTTCTGTCAGTTGAGGCCCAGAAGGTCTTACTCCATCCTTTAATTCTGACCTTGTGGCTGTCAACCCGCCTCATGTGTGTTTCTTGAAGACAACATATGGTAGGGTTTTGGATTCTAATCCATTCTTCTATTCATCTACGTTTTATGGGTGAGTTCATCCCATTCAAGTTCAAAGTTATGACTGTCATTTGTGGACTCCCTGGCATTTTGATATCCTTCCCTGGTTCTAACCTTTTCTTCTTTGGCTCTACCTTTTAGTCCAGTGATTTACTTTAAATCAGTCCCCCTTGTCCCTTCCCTTGATATGTTTCCCTTTTTAGTCCCTGCCTTTTTCTTCCCTCCCCTCCCCCCCTTTCCCTTCCCTTTTGTTTTCCTTCTCCCCCTCTCCCCCTCTCCCCCTTGGTTTTCCCTTCTTCCTACCCTTGTTGGGTAAGATAGAATTCAAGATCCCAATGGATTTGGATGTTTTTCCCTCTCAGAGTTGATTTCCCTGAGAATAAGGTTTAAGTAAAAACTCTCTTCCTCTCCTTCTTATAGGAGTTTTCTTCCCCTCCCCTTCCCATGTGAATCTTTGTGTGAGAACGATTATTCTATTTGGTCTTTCTTTTCCCCCTATTTACACATTACATTTTCCCCACATTAGTATACATAGATTGATATAAATGTAGTCCTTATAGAAGAGAGTTTGAATAAAAGAAGAAGATAACATTTTTCTCCTTTTCCCTTTCCTTCATATTTACCTTTTCAGGTATTCCATGCTCTTTGATTTTCAATATTGAACTTTCCACAGAGCTCGGGTCTTTTCATTGCAAAAAGTTGGAAATCTTCTATTTTGTTGAATGCCCATACTTTCCCTTGGAAGTATATAGTCAGTTTTGCTGGATAGCTGATTCTTGGTTGAAGACCCAGCTCTCTTGCCTTTCTGAAGATCATGTTCCATGCTTTACAATCATTTAGAGTAGAACTTGCAAGGTCTTATGTGACACTGATTGGCATTCCTTTATATCTAAATTGTCTTTTTCTGGCTTCTTGTAGGATTTTTTCTTTTGTTTGAGAGTTTTGGAATTTGGCAATTACATTCCTGGGAGTTGTCTTTTGGGGGTTTAGTGTAGAAGGTGTTCTGTGAGCTCTGTCAGTGGCTGTATTGCCCCCTTGTTCTAGAATCTCTGGGCAATTTTCTTTGATTATATCTTGTATCACCATGTCTAGTTTGGTGTTTATTTCTGGCTTTTCTGTGAGTCCAATTATTCTTAAATTATCTCTTCTCCCTCTATTTTCCAGATCTGTCACCTTGTTGGTGAGATATTTTATGTTCTCTTTTAATTTCTTGGTCTTTTGGCTTTGCTTTATTAGTTCTTGCTTTAAAGCCTGGTTTTCTTTTTCAGTTTGGTCAAACTGGTTTTGTAGATGCGTGAATTTCTTTTGCATTATTTCCCACTTTTCCTCCCAGAAGGCTTCCATCTTTTTGATCATTTCAGATTCAAATTCTTCATGGGTTTGTGGAGAGTTTCCATTTCCTTTAGAAGATTTCGGAGCATTTGCTTGTGTTTCCTCTTCTATCTCCTCTGTGTTTTGTATTTTTGCTCCATAAAATGTGTCCAAAGTCGCCCCCTTCTTCTTGTTTGTTTTTTTTTTTTAATTTTGGGTCTTTTGTGCTTCTGTGGAGTTTGCCATCTCTATCTGAGTGGGGAGGACTAGCTTTTCTTATCTCTGTCTGGTGTTCAGAGGTTCTAGCCCTAGGCAGATTGTCCATTCTATGCAGTTGATATTCTGTCTTCCTGGGGAAGCCAGGAATTGCTGGTGTGTCCCTGTTACTGCCCTCTTCTCCTCAGCACCCTCCAGATGCTTCTCAGTTGCCTTACTTCCACGCTCTAAGCCTGGCTTGGCCCTTGTTTCTGTGCCTTAGCTGGCCAGTGCTAGCACTCTGCGGGGGGAGGGGCCGCGGCTTCCTGGAGCTCTGAGGGCTCCTGATGAGATTAACTTTTCCCTGGGTTGAACTGAGTATGCCTTGAGGCAGGGACTTTTTTCGTGAGACTCCAATGGAAGGATCCAGCCAGGGGGTTACAAGCTCCCCCGTCTCTCTCTGTTTCCCTGCTGTCTGGGTGCCCCCTCTACTGGGTCAGGTTGTTTTCAGGGTGTGGCCTTCAGAATAGCTGGCTCCCAAGGCCCTTTTGCCAGCCTTGAGGGTTGCTGTTGTTCCAGAAGACCCTGCTCTCTGAGGGGGAGGGGCCGCGGCTCCCCGGAGCTCCGAGAGCTCCTCCCAGGGGCTTACAAGCTCCCCTGTCTCTCTCTGTTTCCCTGCTGTCTGGGTGCCTTCTCAACTGGGTCAGGTTGTTTTCAGGGTGTGGCCTTCAGATTAGCCAGCCGTGGGGCTCTGAGGTTGCCTCTGCTGCCTTGGACTCGGCGCTCTGGGTTGGGGGTGATGGGTCCTAGGACCTTCCTTCTGCCTACCCCTTAGGTCCGAGTGGTCTCAGGTTCTGGCTTTTGGGGGGTGGAGTACCTTTTGATCCAGGTCCAGGTCCAGGAGGAGGACTCCCGGGGTCTATGCTGTTGATCGTTTTGAATTTCGGTGCCCTAGGAGCATATAGGTTGAGTTTGGTAGGGAAGGGTTTCAGGAGATCTGAACTTTAGCTTTCTCTAAGCCACCATCTTGACCTGAAGCCTGTACCTGATATTACTGACAATCCTGGCAAGAAAAAAAATTTTAGGTGCTTCTGAAGATAGAGGGGAAAATTTTTGCCTTTATTTCATCCATGACTGAAAAACATGCCAGATAACATTCAGAAGTGAATAGCTCTCATGCTGAATACACTCAGAGATAGAGTCATCCATGTTTATCAGTCCACACCATCCATAGACCTGAATGTCATGCCTCTGAAGTCCAGTGGAAGATAAAGTGCAGGCTACACAAACTCAAAGCAATTGACCATTTCTGAGAATATTTGTAATAGCATTAATTTATGATTACATGGATGATTAATTAAATGACTTTTTTACAGTCTCCTAAATTGTACTGAGATCTAGAGAAGAGTTAAATCAAAATGACTCACTTGGTAAGTAGCTTGTTTTCAGGGAATGATGGTTTAGTCATCTCTTTTTCAGACCCACGGCTAGCCAATAAAAATAGGATGTTAGAATGGAGTCAATATCTAATTAATGTTGTTTACTACCATCAGCTTTCCAAAATAAGTACATTCTGGATATATACAATGCAGAGTTTTAAAAGATCTAAAACCTAATACTATCCTTGACATCCTCATTCTATCAATTTAATCCTTCCCTCAGGAGCAAGAAAGCAGTGGAAGCTTTGAAAACCAGACCACATGTCTTACTATCAAGGTTTGTAAACATGCCAGAATCTAGAAGCTTTCAATCAGGTTCAAAACTGTGGTGGATGTACATTTTTTCAAAATACCTTTGGATATCTTAAAATAAAAAGCAGTTTCATATGGGGAGGTAATAGGTATGTCCAATTTAGCATGTGATATATTACAAAGGAAAACCAAAGTAGAAGCTTCCGGCAATTGCCAAAAGTGGGCTGGTTCTCTGAAACTCAGTATGATCTCTCAAAATTTGGACCAAGGTCAGGTATTCACCTTGCTCAAATAAATCCTTCTCTCACAGAAATATCCATTTTAGTTAAAATAGAACATGTTGTTCACTTCTCTCTACGTCTCTGTTGGTCATTTCATCTACTCTCACATATTTAAATATCTCCAAAATGATTAGACCAGGTCTACCTCATCTTTATTCTGAATTCAGTGGAACACATCACCAACTGTCTATTTGACATGTCTAACTAGATGTCCCCATAGGCATCTCAAACTCAAGACAGATGACACAAACTCAATCTATTACCCCCTAAACCTTCTTTTCCTAATATTCCTGTTTCTGTAAGGGCATTATCATTTTTTGGGTGATCCAGGTTTTCACTTTCTAGGTGATCTCTGAGCATCACTCTCATTTTCTCCTATCCCCAATCAGTTGCCCATTCTTGTAAATTTTACTTTCACAATACATTTCCCATCAATCTCCATTTCACTCAGGGACATAGTAGTTTAGGTCCTTATTACCTCTTTCTGGCATTAGTACAGTTAACTCCTAATTGATTTCCCTATCTCCAGTTCCTCCAGTTTCCTTTATCTCTAATCTACCCTTCTACAACTACAAAATTGAAATTCTTAAAGTACAGATCTGCCTGTCATTTCTTTCCCTATGAATCCCCAGTGATTCCTTCTTGCCTCTTTGATATTCTAGGATATTCCAGGGTGAAGAAGCTCCAGGTGCTAAGGGAGGTTTCGGGGTGAGTGCAGGTGAGGCATAGTATTAAAGTCCAGAAAGTCGGAAGCACATCAGAGAGGGGATGGGACAAGGCAAGCAGCCTTGGTATTTTCTTGACAGCCTTCTATTTTCTTTCCCAAGGTACCTAGAAGATATGTCTCCTATTTGAGTAAGGTTCCTGACTGATCCAGAAGGTGAACAAAGTGACTTTTCCCTAATTTCTCTTTCAAAGTCTCTCAAGTAATAGGATTTTAAGATTTAGAATGAGAAGGCATCTTAGAAGTCTTCTAGTTCAACTTCTTTATTTGAACCAGAGCCATATACAATAATATTTTCAATTGGAGCAAATGGGAGCGAAGTATAGAGGTGGTAGCTCATCTAGGCTGAGTTTCTGGGGGAGGAAATAAACGATGGAATCATCCAGGATTTTCTTCATTGCCAGAATTACAACTACCAAGGAGAAGAAATATGTGCTGCTGCTACTTCCAGAAAGTAGCAAAGAAAGGAGGGGAGAAGACTGAAAGAAAGGTGAGTAAAAAGGAAGCTTAATGAAATAGGATAGCGTCTCTTACCACTGCCTCCAAGATTTAAAAAGTATTCTCAAGAGAGGTATTGTCAGCGATCTCTAAATTCTTCTGGAATTGGGCCTTAACTATCTTGTCCTAGTTATGAAAATTGGGAGCTTTGAGAAGACAAGTTATTTTTTCTTGTTCAGTCATTTTTCAGTCATATATGGCTCTTTCTGACCTAATTTGGGGTTTTCATGACAAAGATACTCAAGTGATTTGCCATTTCTTCTCCAGCTCATTTTATAGAAGAGAAAATGGAAGCAAATAGAGTCGAGTGACTTGCCCAGGGTCACACAAATACTAAATGTTTGAAGTCAAATTTGAACTCAGATCTTCCTAACTCCTGGTTCAACACCCTAACCACTCTAGGCATTATTTGTTAAAGTTATATAGTTCCTTAGTAGAAGGATTTGAACATAGCATCTCTAATTTCCAGGCCAGTGTTTTGGTGTTTTTTCCCACTGTTGCGTTTTTTTTTAACACACCCAAGAGTCTTCATGGTGACAAATCAGCAAAAGTCATTCAAATCATAGAGCAATACAGTTATGGATTCTATAATGGTGCTGACCCTCAGAGTCCAACAGAGAAAAACACATAGGAAGAAAGTCATGAGGATAGACAAGCACTTCCACTGAATCAGAAACTGTGAGATATCCCTTTTCACATGTATTCTCTAAGCTTAAATCCATTTCTTTTTGTAATCTGTATGAACCTCTGGGAGAGGTATAGTCCAGGTTTAAGGGGGACACGTGTGTGTGTATTATTCTTACTATATCATATTAACAAAAACTAATTTCTAAAAGATAATGGGTTAATTGGTTGGTTAATTGAAATCTGAAGCACACTGGAGAAGGGTTCACAATGAACAGTACTTGAAAACCCCAAACTCCTCAGGGCTATCCTAAAAGCCCTGGAGAGAAGAACCATCAGCCATCTTCTAAGGATTAAGTCTGCCAATGATTGTGGAAGCAAAATCATAAATGTCATACATGTCAATTACTTGTGGGAATAAGTCACAAATGTTAATTATTAGCCTAAGCTCCTAAAACCTATACTTATTAAAGCTCTTGGTTGTCTAATCCACCTCGTATACTATGAGAATGGGAGATCCTGGGTTTATAGTAAATAATATGTCCTCAAAAGAAAATAGTTGAATCACGTAGGTGGCTCATAGGTCTAAAGATGGAAGGTCTTGGGTTCCAATGTGGTCTCAGACACTTCCTAGCTGTGTGACAGGGCAAATCACTTAAGCCCAATTGCCTAGCCCTTGCTACTCTTCTGCCTGGGAACTGATACTTAATATTGATTCTAAGACAAAAAGGTAAAGATTTGAGGGGAAAATAGAGATGGTTAACATATATGTAGGTAGATTTACTTGCTTTGAAAAGACCAAAGATGATTTTTCATTCTTGTCTATCCCTTCCTGAAACAAGAGAAGAAAACCTAAGCATCACCAACAGACAAGTGATTCTTAATCAATCAACAAGCATTTATTACTGTGTTTCAGGACTGATGGTAGGTCCTGGGGCTATAAAGACAAAAATGCAAAGATTTCTACTCTCTAGGCTACTTAAGTATAAATATCATTTCTTTAGTTGGATCGATGAGAATCAGGCAATAATGAGATATGATCATAATTAATAGCACGTTGATAACACTCCAGATTTTGTTAAGCCTTTTCCTAATTTTTTGATAGAAAGCTAGGATAAGAAACTACTGGAGGTCACCATGATCAAGCCATGATCCATGGCATGTTAGTTTCTGTGAGTACTCAGTTCCTGATCCTACCATCTCTACTGTTCCTCTCTACCATCTCTACTGTACCTCAAAAAGGTACCTCTGTACCTTTTTGAAATTATTCTTCTCCATCCTTAATCTTTCCTGATGTCTCTTCCTGATGTCTGGGTGTCCTCCATGATCTACTTAACTGGTTTGCGGGCCCTAGAAGGAAGAAAGAGACTAATTTCAGATACCAAACTGAACTTGTTTCTGTCCTGGAACTGCTTAAATGCTTTAAACCACATCTCTGAGGTAGACCTCTCCCTTTCCCACTTTATGAGGATTCTCAGTATTTGACTTAAGCATTGGGTCCCATTTTGGGGGGAGAAGCCATATAATGTAAAACTATTAGGGATCATAGACATTTTCTAGTACAGGAGTTCTTAACCTGGGACCATAAACAGATTTTACATGTCATAGTCTATGAACTTAGATGAGGAGTGTGAACAAGGGGATGACCAGGAGCAAAGAGAAAGCTGAAGTTTGAAGAGATGCTGAGAAGAGGAGGAAATGGAACCTTCACAAGACCTCGGGGGATGGGATAGAGTTCCATCCAGGCTCAAAAGCAGTTGGAGGAAAAGACTCAAGGTTCTTCTTATCTGGAACTCTGTGGAGCTGGGTGGAAGAAATACAAATCTCAAAATCCTTTGCTTGAAGAAGATCTCAATTCTCAACTGAAGCCAGTCTTTGAGATAAAGACTCTCTTTTTCCCTTAGGGGAACCCAGAGCTTATTCCTGAAAAGATTTCCTTGGTCAAACTCTCAAGAGCCATATAGGAAAGAAAATCTTAGGGACTTCCTCTTCCCTCTGTCCTTTCTTTATTCTTTCAACAATCTTATACCCATATAAATTAGATACCTTGAGTTATACTAGAACTTGATTCAGAGTCTATGTGTTAGGAGGGGAATTTCAATCCATCAGTTAAGAAGGAGGCTGAGGGGAATCAGATTTACCCTTTAGTCTAGCCTGACTGACTCCATTGGTAAGAGCTCAGTTTAGGGATAGAGGGGAAGAAGTGACACATAAAATTCAATCCCCAAACAGCTGTTGATTTGTTCCTTCCTTTTCAAAGTCCCCCTCTATTACAGGAGGGAGTGATTTTTTTCTTCTTTATTCTACTCACTGCTAACTGAAATTCAGCATTACCTTACTATTCTGAGAAGGGGTCTATAGGCTTCCCAAGACTGTCATACTGTCAAAGGGGTCCCTGATACACAAAGAATTAAACCGCTCATCATTTTACAAGAGAGGGACTGAGGCTCAGAGATGTTAAAAGACTTGTCCAAAATCACAAAGGTAAAAAGTAAGAGTCGGGACAGCTAGATAACTCAGTGGGTTGAGAGCCAGTCCTAGAGACCAAATGTCCTGGCTTCAAATCTAGCCACAGATATTTCCTAGCTCTGTGACCCTGGGCAAGTGGCTTAACCCCCATTGCCTTGCCCTTAGTGACCTTCTGCCTTGAGACCAATACCCAGTATGGATTCTAAGATGAAAAGTAAGGGTTAAAAAAAATAACAGTCAAGAAAAAGAATCCAAGAAATTCTAAGCAGTATCTAACTTTTCTATCTTTGTGGTGATTGTTTCTCTATTTAGAAAGATGTCTTTGCTGGCAGTTTTGTTTTCTCCAATCTAGCTTTTACTATCAGGGACTGCAGTTGGCTTTTTATTTATTTTGTTTATTCATTTATTGTTAGTTTGGAGATTTGATATTTCCCCATCCACATTCTGGTGGTTGATAGAATGTTGCCCTTATAGGTGTATATTTTTCGAGAAGCTTTTCATTTCTATTACCTCCTTATAGTTTAACAAACATCAAGGAGGCAGGTAGGGCCGGGATCATTGTCTCTGTAACAGCTGAGGAAAAACTGCATTCTCCTGGAAGCTGTGAGGTTTGCCCCCCAAGCCTCAGCTTATACTATATGCCTTATATACTTATATAGCTTATACTTGCACCTGCATGAGTCTCTACTAGAACATGGATCTCCTAACCCCTGCCCTTGGGTCTCTGCAAACCGACCAGCAAAAGCCAAAGGTCGGTCTCCCGCTAGCAAGAAGGCTCTATCCATTTAGGGGGTGCATTTAAACTATAAGATTATAGGATGGAAGGGGGAGGCAAAAGACCACATTTACAGGCAGGTGGAAGCTTTGCTGTGGTCTATAAGACACATTGTTGGATCCTTCTTTCTCATGCAATAAAGGAAAAAAACAAAACACGGATGCTAGCGGCAAGGAGGTACCCTAGGGGCTCTGAGAGCCCCTCTGCCTCGTGCTCTGGCCCTCTTCTCCATAGCAACTAGTCTCTGCCCATGCAGCTTGGCCTCCAGGACCCAAGACTGGTCCACCCAGCTCGGAAACTGCAACCTGCTCTCGGGCTGTGCTGCCGCGGGGTAGAGTGTGGCTTGGCCGGGTTCCTCCGTGGGTCTCATACACATTCTTGTCACCACCGGGCGGCGAGCTGGCAGCAGGAGGAAGCTGTGGCCACAGGAGGACAGACTGGCTGAATTCCCCGCCCCTCCCACCCGAGACATTGCGGTGGTAGCAGCAGCAGCACCAGTGGAGGCGGCAGCAGCATCTGCAGAGCATTCAGCCAGCTGGGCGGGACTTGGAGCTAGGAAGGAGGGGGAGGTGTGTTTGAGGAGAAGGGACCAGAGGGAGGGGTGGGCAGAGCTGGAGGGCGTGGTTCTGGGGCCGGGCTAGCTGAAGAAGAGGCGTCCCCGAGACTGCTTGCAGACTGGGGCGAGAGTGCTTTGGTTGAATAGGACACTCACACAGCGGCTGCGGCGGCAGCAGCAGCAGCAGCAGCAGCAGCAGCAGCAACAGCAGCAGCAGCAGCAGCATCCTCTCCTCACTCCGCCTCGCCTCGCTTTCCCCTCTTCTGTTTCTCCTGTCCCTCTTCACCTGACCGTCTCCCTTCCCAGGACCTGAGCTGCCCAGTCCACGGCAGTGGCTGTGGCGGCAGGGCCCAGGATCTGCGCCCAGGTAAGCTACACCTAAGTCTGGTTACATATGTGAGACTCCTAACCTAAGCCACCTCATCTAAGGTCCCTAAAGAGGTCGCCCTTGGGGGAGGGAGAGATGCCTCCTCCACCAGGACCCTCACACTCAACTCATTCCCTTGTCTGAACACCTTGGAAGCAGGTGGAGATTGGTCCAACTGTCAAAACCCCCATCTGCCATGCTGTAGCTTCCTCAGATCTGTGTGCCCCGGGTGCTCCTGTTGTCCATCTATTTGCCTGTCTAGCTGAGGGACTCCTCGGGGCCACGAGCTGGAGACTTGCACTTTGGCAGGCTTGGGATCTGCTTATTCAAAGCTGTTATTACCTGAACTCGGTAGATTATGGGGAGTAGGCAATGGTATAAGAGGTAAATGAAAGAGGAACTGGGGGGGGGTCGTTATTTATTTTCAATTTCCTATCTAACTGCCTTTAACTTACTGCACGCTTCACGATGACTGGTAAGTGAAAAAGCAGCCCTGCCGTTTTAATCATATTCTATGCAATTTGTTAGTACCAAAATCAAAGAAAAAATATTTTTCCCTATTGAAAAAGGGAGGAGGGACAGGCAAAGGACACAAAGATGAAATTTTTGAAGTTCAAAATCTAAATAACCTTTTAGCAAGGAAGATAGAAAGCTATAATGGGAAAACCCATTATTGCTGTTCTTTTCTTTCTTTAAATCTTTTTTTTTCCTTTTGGTTAATGATGGTTGTTTCAGGACTGCAGTGTTGCCTCCCTTTCCCCACCCTCCTCTTTTGTTTAAGGATGGAAATTTCAAGAAAGTGTGTGTGAGGGGGGTGGGAGTAGGGATGTGTGGGCTTGGGAGGAGGGGTAAGAAGGCAGGGGACAGGATTCGGAAGACCATCCCCTGCAAACTGGGGAATCGATTTCCTCCTGACTGGCATCACAGGGCTAAAAGGCTTTTGTCAGAAAATAAAAAGCTTTCACCAGCAACAAGCCTATTTGGAATGGTTGCCATGTACCATCTGCTGTGTGCATCCCATCAGAATACTCTCAGTGTAAAAACCTCAAAAGACAAAAATATAATGGGTTATGTTTTTTAAAAAAAATCACAAAGGGGAAGAGACAAAAACATCTGAGATAGTTCATTTTTGGCCAAGAATTTTTATTTGAATGCTAAAGGATTAGAAAATGAAATTGGGTTAGCTATAATGCAAGACAAAGGATATTTTTAGGAGGTTTGTGTTTGTAGGGCAGAGGAGGTATTCTATAAGGACAGTTAATTTGTATTTTAAAACATTTAGTCTGAAACGACCAGCCAGAGGAGGAAATGACTGCAAACTGAAATAGAGGTTTTCAGCCGCAGTGAGGCGGTGGAGAACAAAGCCTTTTTATGTAAGAGAAATTATGCAAAATGTCCTATGCATGGGCTGCAGGTACCAGCCCAGAGTGAAGGCAAATCTCTTTTGCTCTGTCATTAGGCTATGGATAATTACGATTTTTTTTCTTTTGCACTGAAATTAGATTGACCAAAAAGACTTCCTAGGTTCCTTTGTAATGTTTTAGTCTGAGAGGCAGATTATAATCTTTTATCTGTAGATAACCATGAAGCACTGATTTTATTGGGTAGGTGTGTGCATTTTTGGAAAGAATTCTTACGGTTTCATGAATAGTTTGGTGTCAATTAGCTTATGTATTTATATATAATATTCATATGATGAGTATATACATATATTTATGTACAAACCTATACATATACTAAAAAGCTTCTTTTTCAACCAAGAATGCTATTCTGGTCCATGTGCAGCTTTTAAATTTATATTGCTGGTTATTTGTATCTATTCTTCACAGGTTCATTTCTGTCATAAGTGTTTGCTCAGCAACATTTTTACTATACAGCTTATTTAAATATACTGCATTTTACAGTTTGGCATAAGGGTATTATATATTTCCAACAGTTTTGTGAGAGGTTCCTCCCCTTAAAAAATGGAGAACCTTTTGTTCAACCTTTGCAATCCAAATGACTTGTTTCTGAAATGAGGTTTGGTTTCTTTTTTATTCCAACAATCTTAATTTATTTTTTTTATTTTTTCAGCCTCTATTTTTTAAATATTTTTCTATCTATAGACATTTTCTATCTGTTACTATTCTTTTCCTAGAAAAGAACCTGTTTCTTGGTTGCACCTGTACTGGTTTAGGCTTTTCTTTATGTCTAGACTATGGGATATCAGAGCCAATGGATTTTAGGAGGAGTCACAGATTCAGGACTTACTCATTCTCTGCTGCAACTCCCTCTTCCCTCCCTGATGAATGACATGCTTACAGCACCTTAAACAGGGTTTGGGAGGAGAGTGAAAAAGAATGTGCTGAGAGAGCATTACCCAATGAAACTGGCACAGTTCTTACTTCATAGGTCACTCCTGAAGGTATTTCAAAAGCTCTAAAAATGTAAGCTGTCTCCTAGTAGTAACTAAATAGCAGAAGCTTGGAGATCTCAGATCTCAGGGCCAAAACTCCTTTTCTGACAACATCCACTAACATTTGCCTAAATTAAAAGAATTGTGTGTATGTGCCTGCTATATATTTTCAGCTATCTTGAACAAGGCTAGAAATATGCAATATGTAATTTTGGCACAAACCCTTCAAGCTTGAAGGGACAACCTCATTCATTCACCACTTTTGGCTTAGATCAGTTTTCAAAATTTCTAAATGTCAGCAGTAAGGAGGAAGAAAGGATGCTTTGGGAGACTTTCTTTTGACATTACTATTGTGACTCAGATGTACAGTGTTACATTTTACTAGATTCATGACACACCCTGTTGCTGTTAAAACTTGAGAAATAAAGTTTGGATGTTGACATTTAAAAGATAGCTAATAATAATGTAAAGAGATTGAATTTAACTGTATAAATTGCTATGTCCATGTATCTTCCATTTAAGAAGTAAAACTGTTGCAGTGGTTTTTTTAGTTTTTTTGTATTTACTGATAACTAACAATTGTATGTAATTTTCAACATTTTTTCTTAACAAACCCATGAGGTTGGCAGCAACCTTGGGCAATTCACATAACCTTCCTGGGCCTTGGTTTCTTCATCTGTAGAACTAAAGGGACTAGTTTTGACTGCTAAGATCCCTTTCCTGTCTTGATCTATGATTATTAGATAGTGCTATTCTGATAACCATGACCTCCAAGAAATCTACCACAAGGGGTCCACAAAGCATTCTCTTGTCATTGGAGAGATAGCAATGGAATTCACATAGACAGGTGAGAAAATCAAAGTTTAGGCATGTTAAATGATTTAGCTATGATCATATAATTATTAGATATCAGAACTAGATGAGAGGAATTGGGTTTATTTAGAAGAGCTGGTTTTGCTCGTTATCTATCAGCTATGACTCTTCAAAGTCCCTTCACCCTCTACTTCAGGTTTTTTTTTTTTTAATCTGTAAAATGGGAAATGGACTAAATTCCTGTTAAGGTTCTCAGTAGCTCTAAATCCTGTGATTCTGTAAAACCAAATCCCCTGACTCCAACTCCAGGGACCTTTCCACCAAACTGCCCTGTGTCATGATTCTTTATGGTTCAGGAGATCTAATTCTCCTCAGTTCTCTTTCTTCTTGGCAGATCAGATTAAAATATTCAAAATAGCAGTCATAGTAACTAATGGTACTACCCACAGATCAATTCTGCATGCCTTGACTATATATTGCAAAACCAGAAATAGACATTTAGGTAAATTACTAGTGAAACATGTAAGCCTCTATAATGATTCTGAAGGAACTCATGCTACGGAAGTTAAGAAGATCTAAGCATATTAGTAAGATCTTTGAGTCATACTTTTTTCTTCAAGACACATCATTCCTTTTCCATTTTGATTCTATGTTTTCATAGCATTGGGGAAGCCAGAATCTGGTTGATGGCTTCCTCAAATATTTATTAAGCAATTGCTATGTGCTAGGCACTGTTCTTGGTTCTAGGGAGACAAAACTAAAAAGGCACCATAATCCCTATTCTTGCTTAAAGGCATTTTTATCTCTTCAGTGAATTCTTCTCCCTTTGTACATTTCTTTTCAAGGCAGTATTTAAATGACACTCATTCTTTTCTAAATCCTTTTTTATTCAGTCTAGCACCTTTTATATATAATATTTTTTCCTCCCCCTTTTTAACAAATGGCATGTCGGTATCCATACCAATTGAGTGATTTGTAGCATAGGGTTTTTCACTCCATGTATTTATTTTTTAAAATTTCCCACCATATGAATAGCATTATATTAATTTTTATGTGAGGCAATAACAATGGCAATGCCCCCAGCCCTTCGATGAAATTTTGCTTAAATTCTAGGTGAGGGAAGCAAACCATACAGACAGGCATACTTTATCCAGAGTTGAGTTCCATGTTTCTGATTTAATTCTTTTCACTTATCACTTATAGAGTCCCCAAAAGTGATTTGCCCCTCTTCTTGGATTTCTCCTAGGACTCTTGTCACCTCCCTTTTGTCCTTCTGACACATTTTGTTACACTTAATAATAATTATACCTAGCACTTATATAGCACTTATTATGTTAAGTGCTTTACAATTATTATCTCATTTGATTCTCACAACAACCCTAGGAGGTAGGTGCTATTATTATCCCATTTTATAAAAGAGGAAACTGAGGTAAATGGAGATGAAATGACTTGCCTGGGGTCACACAGCTAATAAGAATATAAGGTTAGATTTGAACTCAGGTCTTCTTGACCCAGTACTCTACTTATGCACTGTGCCACCTAGCTGCCAATAAGATTGAGCAGTGGAGGGGCTTTATTTTTAGCCTCTTACTTAGCAGACAAGCAAAATGAAGTTGAGGACTATGAAGCAACAATAGCAAAACTGGCTTTGTCTCCTCTACTAGGTAGAAAGATCATTAAAGACAAGGTCACATTAGACTCTAAGCTACTTGAGATATTTGTTTCATTCCCCATACCTTGCTCAGTGTCTGACAGATAGAAAATAGGAATGATCTTTTGATCTCCTGGCACAGACCCCAAATAGATCACCATTAATGCAGATGTCTGCTCGTTTTGTCCATGCCCTCCTCTAAATCTCCTACAAGGGGTCTGCCCAACATAGTTTTGACACTGCATAGATGCCAATAGAATTTATGTAGGATTGTTGAGAAACAAATAATCATCAAGTGATCACCACCTCATATGAAAAGACATCCTCACACTTGAGTAGGGGAATGTAAGGTATAAAAGATGAAAGAAAATGAAATTTATTAACTGCACACAAAAAGGCAGATAATCCTTGGCCCTCAAGGAGCTTCCTTTTAAAAAGAAGAGTGCTCACCAGTGAAGGGAATTTTGTTCTGGAAAGTCCCAGGGATCATTAGCTGATTTATAGGGCAAGTGTTTCATAAATGTTTAGTGAATTAATAACAATAGTTCCCATCCTATAAATATCCTTTGTGGAGTTATGTTAATATCCCATTAGACATGCTAAATTTGGATGTAGAAATGTGTTTTCCTCCCCCAAATCCCAATTTATAAATTATAAAATATCTTTTGAAGATTTGTGACAATTTAACTGATAAATTACTACATCATACATACACACACACACATACACACATACACATGTGTAGCAATTTGGAATAGTAAGTAAATAGTTAGCTAGACTTGGCATTGGGAAAACTGTGATCAAACCCATTACTGATGGTTACTAGCTGTGTGGCCCTGGGCAAGTCATTGAATACCACTCTACCTTAGTTTCCTTATTTATAAGGATCTGTAAGGTCTCTTCCAGTTGTAAATGTATGCACAAATATATATACACACATGTAAGTGTGTATATATAGATATATACTTTTCAAAAAATATCTTCTAATTTTTGAAAAGTATATTGCCAAGGAAAGAAGATGTCAACTCCTCAATCATATTCACAGAAGAAAATTAATGGAAGGACATTGCTATTAATGGGTAGGCACCAATAAAAATTCCAAAATAAAGAAAACACACCCATTATAAATGATCTTTTGAAATTCTCTGAGGCTAATCATTCCCCTGAAATTACTTCAGTCTCTTAAAGCATCAAAGAAACTATAAAAGAAGTAAAACTTTTCAAATGGTCCTTGGAAAGTGAAAGGAGAGAAAGAGAATAAGAAAATGTGTCTGTTGTTTGTAGCTGGATGGGAAGGTAGGAAGATGATACATTCAGAGAAGAACATTTTTTAGAGTGGGTGGAGAGGGAAAGAATCTGTTTTGTTTTCCTACCTCAACATTATTTTGTTCCCATCCCTCCTCTGCTATTTTGAGGCCTTGAGTGCTTCCTTATAGAGATTTTTAGAATGCTCATTAGAAGTTGTTCTTCAGGATAAATTGAAATACAAAAGTGAATTATATTAGGCTGAAAGTTTTATTACAAATAATTTAAATCAAGAGTTTTCCAGGTTTCTCCATTATAGAAATAGAAAGATAGAATTCCTTCTTTCGGTCTCTCTCTCTCTCTCTCTCTCTCTCTCTCTCTCTCTCTCTCTCTCTCTCTCTCTCTGTGTGTGTGTGTGTGTGTGTGTATATTTAAACACAAACATACTAGATGGAGTACTAGATTAGATTATCAGATTTTAGGCTAATCCCACTTCTGCCACTAATAAGCTAGATGAGATTGGCTAAAACATTGCACCTCTCTGAACCTTGGTTTCCTAATCAGTAAAATGAAGGGGTTAGACTAATTGATCACTAAGGAACTTTTCAGTTCTAAAAGTCTAGAATCTAGGATATTCAAAAATTTGTGAGAAAATATCTCGATGCAGGCAAAATAGAGTACATTTTCTTTAATCTATTGTCAAACGTTAAGTATTTTTATTCATGAAACTCCAATATATACTAATGACCTCAGGATTATTTAAAGCCCTTTGTTTGGCATTTTTAAAGCTCTTCCTTGGCCCCTTCCCACATTCTAATCTTCTTATATTCCCCTCCACATAATCTGCCATCCAGACATATTGGCCTACTTGCTATTTCTTGAACATGACATCTCTGATCTCCATGACTACCCAGGATGTCCTACTCACTTCTATCTCCAACCCTAACTCTCCTTGCCACCATCTCTTAGAATCTCAGACTTAATTCAGATATTACCTTAAGTAAGAGTCCTTTCTTGACATGTTTCATCCACAAGTATATATATATACATCACCACCACACCCTTCCCTAGCTTCTAGAGACTTCCCTTCTAAGGTTACTATCTTTGTATCTTATTTGTATCTCCTAACATTTTCTCTTCATTTTTAATTCTTTTGAGGTCAGTGAACTATTTTAGTCTTTCTTTTTCTTTTATCCCCAGTATGGTACATAGTAAGAGAATAATTAATTCATCTTGTGTTATTTTTTGTTTAAATTGTAGGAGTCCCAATTAGTATAATCATATAAGACCTCAGATTGAATCCATCAATCAAAAATAAACTGGGTATGATAAATTTTTGTCCAAATTTTAAAGGATCATAAAGACTTTGGGTTATTGGATGAAAGTACTTGAAACTTGGAAATACTGTGTGTTAGATTGAAAGAATAAGACAATCCTCTGGGCTTTTGTATAATACAGCAATCCATTTGGGAATATGCGTTCCAACAAATAGAGTTCTACTCAAGTAGTGGTCAAATCTAGTTATAAAGGACTCCTGAGAAAGAATTGCCTTTGGATATTATTCTTCTGTGATACGCTGAAGTCACAGAATCTCAGAGGTGGATGGGACCTTAACTATCTAGTATAATACATATCTGGAGTATTTCCTCTATGACTAACATGACAAAAAGCCAGGTCAAGACTCTGCTTGAGAAGAAACTGACTACTTCCTAAAGCAAGCCATTTTTCTTTTAGATAGTTTTAGTTATGAGGAGGATTTCCCTTCTATCAAGCCTAAATTTGCCTTTCTGTAGCTTCCACTCAGTGCCCCTTGTTCTGCCCAATGGGGCCAAACATAGTGAATCTAGACCCTCTGTCCCGCTGCCCTCCCTAAAAATTCTTGAAGATAGCTATCATGTCCCTTCTATTCTGCAACCTTAGATTTCCAGTACCTTCCACTGATCCTTATGTTACACAGACTCAGTGCCCTTTACCACGCTGGTCGCTCTCCTCTGGATATTCCCCAGATTACTGATGTCCTTTACAAAGTGTAATACTGAGAACTAAATAAGTTAACTCAAAGGCTGAGCAGTAAAGAGTATATCACCTCCTTATGTCTGCAACCTGTCATACTTAATGCAGTCCATGATTGATTAGGGTTTTTTAGACTGCTGTTTCACACCTGTTGGCATTTTGAGCTTAACAGTTCACTAAACCTGCAGGTATTTTTTAAAAAGTCTGTCTAGTCAGCCTCACCACCCTCCCTTCTGCTTTTGAAATTGATTTTTTCAGCTCAAGCATACAACTTCATGTTTATTATTCTCAAATTTCATTTTCTGTGATCTATTTGAATAGTCTAGCCTGTATAGATCTTTTACAATCCTGTCACCCATTGAGTTGGATATCCCTCACACTTTTTGTGTGGTAGACAAATAATCAGTATGTCATGTGTATCTTTTTTCTTAGTCATTGATAATAATATTTAGTAGCACAGTCACATGCAGATTCCTGAGACACTCCCCTGAGGACTTTCTTCAAGGATGATATAGAACCATTAATGGTTTCTCTTTGATTTTCTATGTGAATCTATCTATTTCTACCATCTTCTGGCTCACAGTTTCAATATCCTTTCTTCAAGAATAATTGGAGGGAATTTCAGAACTATTCGATTTCCATGGTGATGCTAGAAAAGTACTGACTTTGGATTCAGAGTAGATTAATTCAAATCGCATCTCTGCCATGTGCTACCTATAAGACTATGGACAAATAATTTCTGTATGGTCCTCATTTTCCTCTTCTTTAAAATGAGAGTTGAGCTACATTATCCTCTAAAGTACCCTCTAACTAAATCAATTACTCTATGAAATCCTTGCTTTTGCCCTTTTAATCTCAGTTTCAAGGAGACCAGAGAACACTCCTCTACTTTTATGTTAACAGTAGTATCTACTTTAAAAGCAGGTCTTAGTGTTGCTGGGACTTCTTGAATGTGTACTACCTAATATTCATAATTTTCCTCTTCTTTTATCTTGGTAGGCTTTGACCATTTTTTTTTTACTATCAGGGGCTGCCTTTCATTTTATGAGCTGAAAATTAACTTTTTAATAGGTGTACTTTGGATTCACTGTGGCTCTTACTGGCAGCAATTTCCTGTATTTAATTTTAGTAGGTCAGTATTAATTAAGGAAACCCAATTTTGGATTTGTAGCATCAAATTCTTTTGTTCAGAAACAAATTAGATATATTAATGCACTTTTTTTAAAAAAGCTACTACATTTCATGTTCCTCAGGAAAAGACAACAACAACAACAATAATATTTATGTGATATTTTGAGGTTGGCAAAGTACTTTATGAAATGATAGACTATACATTATTTAATTTGGCCCTCACAACAATCCTGTGAGGTAGCTGCTATTATTATCTCCTCTTTACAGATAAGGGAAGTGAGTCGTAGGAAGGTTAAATGATACCTTTGGTCACACAACTATTAAGTGTCTTTGGTAGAATTCAAACCAAATTCCCCTCTCCAAAACGTGCACTCTATTCACTATGTCATGGAGCAACATCCATGCTACTCTCTCATACTGGCACACCTAGTACACCTGTGGACTCAAAAGTGAATTCTCATTTATTTCCTTTAATGTTACCTTTTTTCCCATGGGGAAGAGACAGGCAGCATGGCATATAGAAGTCCATCTTTGGAGTCACTTTTGTATAGTGAAAAATCAGTCAACTGAAAAACATTGATTAAGCTCTTAACTATGTGTCAGGAACTGGGCTAAGCAGAAATGATAGAAAGCCCCCCCAATTATCCCTTTATTTAAGAAGCTCACATTCTTATGGTGAAGCCTTGTCTCTAGAGTCAGAAAGCTTAGTTTCAAACCCCAATTTTGATAATTACTATTTAAAAAAAACCCTTACCTTCCATCTTATAATCAATACAAAGTATTGGTCCCAAGGCAGAAGAGTGGTAAGGGCTAGGCAATGGGGATGAAGTGACTTGCCCAAGGTCACACACTTGGGAAGTGTCTGAGGTCATATTTGAACCTAGGACCTCTAGACTTGGCTCTCAATTCACTGAACCACCCAACTGCCTCTCTTTGAAAATACTATTAACCTGACCTTGAGCAAGTCATTTAATTTCCTTTTCCTTCAATTTCCTCATCTCTAATATGAGGATGATTGGACTTGATGATATGTGAGGTTCTTTCTACCTCTAAATCTTTTATCCTAAAACCTGCAGTATTCTGGCTTTATGACCATAGACAAGTCATATAAAATCTTAATTTTGTAAGGCAAATTTTTTTAACATCATAGGTTAAAGAAGAGTTACAAATTAGCTTTGATGAGGGATGTTTCTACCCTGGAAGTTCCTTCCATAAATGAAATAACAGAATGGAGTTCTCATCTACATCCACCAAAGCAGTTCAGTGAGAAAATTAATAGAACTTAAAAAACTTTCCTTTTTTACTTTCTATTTTATTATATATTTGCAATAAATCAATTCTGTATCCTTCCCCATATCCTTCCTCTTGTGCCCTGCCCATATACCAGGAGTTTCCCACACTGATAAAAATCACAGGGCTGGACCAAAAAGTAGAAATATACATATAACTATTCATACCTTATATTAAACTTACAAGTTTGATAAGCTTACACATCTAAAAAGACTAATAATAATGATGTGGATAATATCTCAAATGTATATAGTTCCATTTTATAAAGTATTTTCCTCACAACAACCCTATGAAGTAGGTAATGCAAATATTGCTCCAATTTTACAGGTGAGAATACTGAGTTTCAAAACAGGTAAGTGACTTGTTCAAGGTCAGAGAACTAGGACTTGAGGCCATGATTTTTTTGCCTGTCAATTGTGGGGGTTTTTCAATTCTCCATCCTAGATACTGAGACCACCAGAACTGGCATCAACCATATCCAACACTTCAGAGAGTTCTCGAATTTTAGAGTAAGCCAAGTTGAGGTCATCTTTTGCAGCCTCTCAGTTTAGAGGTGAGAAAACAAAGATCTAGAGAAGCTAAATGATTTCACCGAGGTCACAGGTAGCAAGGGACAGAGCTGGGATGAGCAGCCCCATGTCCTAATTAGATCATGGGATGCACACACCCTCTCTCTTACTCCTCCTCCATGCCCATCCTGGCTCCAGTCCTGTTGCCAGGGCCAAGGGTGGAGTGAGGTGACTGCTCAGGTGTGCCCAACTTTGTGACTCAACTGACTTTCCTATTCCTTTAAAGGAGGGAAGGCTCCAGAATCCCAGGGCCATTCAACGTGTGGCCATGCAGGGCTGTCTGGGTCAGGAAACCCCTGACAGGTTTCTACTCCAATGCCATTTTCCTATAATGACTTTTTATGGGAAAAGGTTCAGAATTTTATTGGGGAGTTGAGGGTACATACATAGAGTGTTCAGTTGTGTTGGGCACATACAAAAGAGAGCTTCTAACTTTAAAGTCCAAGGCCAGCACCTCCGAACTAATTGGGCAGTGTTTACAGAGGATTCCTCATATAGGATAACAATAAAAGATAATCCTTACTTTTAGTAGTTCCCTCGGTTTGACTATTTTTATCCAAAAGGAAATGATCAGGGAAGACTCTGGGTCTCTATGCTTTATGCCCTTCCTCCACTTACCTTCTTACTCATTTCTTTTGGTTTCTATGCCTATAATGCTTCTGACTCCCTTTTATTTTTTCCCCTTTACTTCCAAAAGACAGCAAATTAATAGAACTAGCTGTTGCCATGGTTACCACTTTTTGTAGCTTCTTCACCTGCACCCACGCTGCTTGGGCATTGTACTGTCTTTATTTGACAAATATTTGAAAGGTGCAACATGCATCCTGCAGGAAGGGAAGCTAAGCAGAAACAGAGTTTATGCCTTCACTGAGAGATGCAGGTACAATTAATTCACCAAAGACCTTTGCCACACCCAAACTAAAGGAATTAATGACTATAAAAGTCATTGGAGGGGCAGTGCAAGCAATACCCTAGAGATTTGATCTACTGACCCTTATAACATCATCGGTAGTGTGTGTAGGGGGAGGAAATGAAACATACCCTAGATAAATGTGTTCATCACCAGAAATAGATTGGTGGCTTATGATTGATTCTTCCTAATTAGATTCCAAGTGGAGAGAACAAGACTTATTAGAGATTTTTTATGAATATTAGAGAGAGAAGACAAAAAAGAGACCACTTCTTTCTGATGGATATTGGATTTGTGACATATGCAAAAAAATAGCAGCATAAGTGTACAACTGTTTCCTTTGTTCAAGGACTAAGCTTTGTAAAAGAAAATTTAATATTGCAATTCTTTCAATAAGGCATAAAGATTTATTAAGTTTAGTCACTTGCATTAGGCCTCGGGATCTCAAAGAAAAAAGAACTAGTCCCTGTACTCAGGGAACTTAGATTCTACTTTTAAAAATGGTTTTTGAAAATTTGGTGAATGGAAAAATGAAATCCCCAAATCTTATGCCTGCCAATAAATAAAGAAGGCTTTATTTAGTGAATAACAAAATGTTCCTCCTCCAAGTTTCCTTTTGGGTGGGCCCTTCCTTGGTCATCCCTAAAGTAATTTAGTTTAAATATTATTGATAACAAAATGGTAGCATTTCATTATTGATAGAAAGCATCATCAGTCTTGGAGTCAAGAGCTGAGGCAAGTCCCACTTCTGGCCCATACTGGTTGTGTAATCATTAACTAATTACTTAACCTCTCAGGGCTTTGGGCTTATCTTAGAACACTTCAATCTCCTATTAATTCCTGAGCTGCAGCCTGCATCAAAGGAGGAAGTTTCTATACTCTGGAGTTCTACAGACTGATGTAACCATAGGTTTAGACTGAGAAGGAAAAACAAAGCCAGATAACATTCAAGTTAGAGTGATGACTCATTAAGAGACAGGAACAGAATCTTTAAGAGTATCTCATATAGATTTTAAAATTTTAATTAAATTTTCCCTGTCCCTATTGGGAGAGTCTGTGCTTTAATAATATAATTGATTAAACACTAGAGATATATAGTATTTTGAAGAACCAAAATTCAGGAATAAGCCAAGATTTCATTTTAAGGATCATGATTGGTGACCTGTGATGCCTCTATTCTTATTATTTGATAATATATTTTAAGGGAATCAGCAAATAGTAGTTAATAAACAAAGATTATCAAGAACGGATATAGAAATGAGCACAGAAGAAAAAAACTAGGCTTATTTAAATATCTTCGCTCTGTGTTTCTTATCTAAATCTAATGGGATTCCTGTTGATTTACTCATGAGTGTATCTATTAAATTATTCCTACACTAAAACCAGAGCTTTATCAATACCTTTCTTCCTTTGGGACAAAAATCATTTTGGTATGTTTATTGTTATTTTTATGCCTATGATGGGGACCATAGGGATGGCAATTTACCTTACCACTTACTCTATCGAAGTGGTGGTAATGTGGGCTTTAGGAGAATATCATAGGGATGGGACATTGAGAATGGTATCCAACAAATAATTGAGCTCCAGTTTTGGTTGATGACATGGTGTGAAGACATGGTGCCCAATAAAACCATCTATGTAAAGGAAGGTTCCCCATGCCACGTTTACATCCTCAGACAAAATCCAGTTCATGGTATTTATAATTATCCTCAAGCCTAGAGTCTAAGAGAGATTGAAATGAAATAAAATGAAAATTTGGCAAGCATTTTTCATCTAAACTGTGGAAGGTGCAAATTTATCTCAGAGAAATGTCATTATTTTATTTTGGAATATATTTAACTTTTTTTCTCTCCTCTCTCAGCAGCTTCAGTTGTAAACACTTGTAAATGCTGGCCACAAAACAATTTAGAACTATAAACATAAGTAAATAGGATATTATGTAAAATATAGCTTTTGGGCCAGAAATAATTATTCTTGCTAAAATCTTCTGACTTTCTCCAGTGAGTTTATTTCATTTTTAGATGGTTCTTGAGTTGTCTTAAAAACAAATGGCCAATATGACTGAGCATTGTCAGCTTGCCATAGTAAAGCAACTCTGGATTTGAAATCAAGAGAGTCTTATATTTGAATCCATCCTCTTAACAATTGTGGTATGGCCATGGTCAAGATACTTAGTGTCATTGAGTCTCAGTTTCCTATATGGGAAACATATGCTATACTATTTATATATATATATATATATATATATATAAAAGTATACATATGTAATACCTTGTTTCTGTGAGGTTTTTATGAGTGAAAATGAGATCATGTATATAAAACATTTTGTCAATTTAGTCTGATCACATATATATACATATATGGAAATAGATGTGTGACAAAATAACTATTTTCTGGAATAATTAATACACATAAAATAGAAGATATTCATTCCTCAGGAAGCTATTTTACCCTGGTTTTTTGTTTGCTTCTCACCATTTTGGAAATAGGAAGAAAAATATACTTTTTTTCTACAAATATAAGTATTTGTTTTCAAAAGCATAGATTAAAGCTTGAAGCAATCATCTAGTCTAGTCCCTTTAGTTATTTTTAAAATATGAAGAAACTGAGGTTTCAGAGAAATTGGGTGACTTGAGCAGTCAAATTGGTAGTATGTAGTTGTACCAAAACAGAACCCATAATCTCTGACTTCAAATCCAATTTTCCCTACCCTGCCATATTGTTATAATATTGATGAGCATTATCTGGGTTTTTACTATTACCTTTTGGATGGTATGGACCCACTTCTACTCAGAGCATGTTTGTCAGAGTCAGTAATAATTATTTTAGCTTTAGTAGATTTTTTCAATAATAGTCTACATTATTTGGGCATAAGTATTATTAAAGTTCTTGATTGTAGTGTTGGGTTTTGATCTAAATCAGATTCTGAAATATCCACATTTAATGGAAGTAAGATATGGATAACTCAAATCATGAGATAATAAAATTTATTTCTAGTCATCTTTGAAGACAGTTGGGTCATTCAAAGGAAAATTTTCATGTTTCTGATGTTTTAAAAATGATCCCCCCCCCAACCTTCTCATTCACTTCTTAATGCCTTGATAGCTGGTTTCTAGAATTCTCACTCAGCTGATACTACTGTCTCCAAGGCTATCAATGATTCCTCATTTGCTTTTAATCCTATGGTTCTTTCTCAAGTTTCATCCCTGTTGATCTCTTCAGCATTTGACACTGGAGACCACCCACTCTTCTTGCATACTCTTGACTCCTTATCTTTTGATATAATTTTCTTTTGGTTTTTCTACCATTCTGCCTGTTCCTTCTCAGTCTCCTTTGCTAGATCATTATCCACTGCCCAGCCTCTAACTCTGAGTTTGTCCCTGATGGTTCAATTCTGGACCCTCCTTTTTTGTTCCTATATATCTTCTATTTTGATTATCTCATAATATCCCATGGGTACAATTATCACTAAATTCTATACATATACATTAAAGTTCTATATATTCAACTATTCTCTCCCTCCCTAGTTCTAGGGGACATTTCAAATGAATCATGTCCAGAACAGAAATCTTTACATGCCTTCTTTCTCAGATCTCTATTTCTATTGAGGTCCCTGCCAATCTTCTAGTCTCCAGGTTTTCAAAGTAGGGGTCAAACTTGATCCTTCTGTCTTTGTTGCCCTACCCCCTCCAATCAGTACCAGATCTGGTTACATCTATCTCTGTAACCTCTCTCAAGCTGTGCCCTTACCCCATCACCTTCCTATTTATATTATTATTCATCATGTTTCACCTAGATCATTTTTGCAACCTTGAAATTGATGTTCTGACAATAACCTTTCCCCTTATTGATTCTGTCATTCTCTTCAATCTAATTTCCACTCAGACAAAACATTGATATTCCTCAATCATAGGTTGGAACATATTACTTTCTGCTTAAGTCTCAATGTCTCCTTACTGTCTTTAGGATAAAATGTAATTTTCTCTGGCCTTTAAATCCCTTTACAATCTAGCTTTAGTATATCTTTCTAGTCTTGTTGTGTATTGCTTTTCCAGACAAGCTAGTTTTCTTATTGCTTTCTGTACAGTATATCCCATCTCCTACCTCTATATCTTTTTACTATTTTATTAATATTAATATTTATGAAATGTGCATCCTTCCTACTTCTGACCCATATAATCTCTGGAGTCCTTCAACATACTCTGGTCTATGTAAACTCATTTATTTACCCCAAAATGACTTTGTATATATTTTTTTCATATGTTGTGTGCCACCACCACCACCATTACCCAATTATCTGAATAGCATGTAAACACCTTTAAAAATTATCATTGACTTTATATATAATATGTAACATAATAATCTAATACATATGATTTGTTATAAATATGTAATAAATTGTAACAAATATGCTTATCCAAGAGAATTCTCATATTAACTTTGTCTAAAAATCTATCTTTTTGTTCCCTCTTTCTTTTCTTTCCTTTCCCCCTTCCCCTTACTTTCCTCCCAAAGAAGATAGGTAATATGATATAGACTGTACATATATTATCATATAATACATATTTCCATCTTTGTCATGTTGTGAAACAATGCACATTCTTACAACAGAAGAAAAATTCACACAGTAAATAAAGTGAAAATGCTGTATTTCTATCTGCCCACAGTCTGTTCCTTTTATAGCAGTGTAAGTCCTTTTTTGTCATGTGCATTCTTGTAGTTGCCCAGGTTCCTTGCCTTGTTAATAATAATTAAGCTATTCAAAGTTGATCATCATACATTATTGCACTGTGTACAATGTTCTCCTGGTTCTGCTCACTTCATTTTGCATCACTTCATGTAAGTCTTTTGAGCAGTTTTTGTGATCATCTTGTTGGTCATTTCTTATAGCACAATAGTATCCCATTACAAGCATATACCATAGCTTATTCAGCTATTCTACAATTGATGGGATGTCCCTTCAGTTTCTAGTTGTTTATCACCACAAAAAGAACTACTATAAATATTTTAGAACATATAGATTCTTTTCCTTTTTGCTTGATCACTTTTAAGACAGGGATTGACTAATTTTTGTCTTTATTCTTCACCTCTCACAGTGTCTAGTACTTAGTAAATATGATAATTTCTCATTGGTTGATAAGATATTTACTTAATGAGTGCTTTTGGAATGAATGATTTAACAGTTTTAAGGAAGCTAGAAAACTATCTTGTTTTCTTGTCAATCAACCAAATATTTATGTGCTTCTTCCATGTATGTTGGCATATTGGTCCATCTGAGGATACAGATAAATTTGACATGCTCCCACCCTGCAAACTGGAATTTGAATTGAAAGTTTTCACTCTGTATCCTGCCTCTGCAAGTTATTCAAAGCCTCCATTTCCTCATCAGTAAAATGAGAGAAACTAGATGATTTCTAAGTCCTCTTCCATCCAGAGCATTCATGGTTTTATAATGGCATTGGAGAAACACAATATAAATACACGAGAAAGTAAATAATACATAAATACAAGGCATCACTTGCTGATGCCTGATGAGCAACACAGACCTGCAAATATTAGAGAATTTCAATGGAACAGGTGAACACTATGAACTAGACTGATTCAGGAAGGCTCATGGAGGTAAGTGTGAAAGTAGTAAATAGTTAGGACTTGGAATATGAAGAGAGGATGGAATAAAAACACACACACAGAAGTGAGAACAGGCAAAGAATGTTCATGAGATGGTAAGTATGGCTAGAATGTGGAGTTCAAGCTGGGAAGTCATGAAAAAAAAATGCTGAATGTTAAATAATTATGAAAGAGCTTTTACTGCCAAGGTGAGGAGTTTGGACTTTATTCTGTATGTCAACTAGGGAGTCATAGAAGGTTATTGAACATGGGTCCTGACATACAAGAGTGTCCTAGGTCTCTTTTCTAGCAGCGGTGTCTAAGATGTATTGGAGGGGAAAGAGACATTGACACCTGTTAGGAAGCACCTTTGATAGTTCAGACACAGAAGGCAAAAGCCTGAACTTGAATTTGGCTGTGAGAGTTGAAAGGGGCAAGGAAGGAACATAGACTAGAGACATGAATGAAGGATCAATCAAACTCTTCCTGGAAAAAAAAGGAAAGGAATTATTCTTATCCTCCTCTTCAGCTCTTCCTTGGTTTTCCTACCTTGTCAACTTCTCAGACAACTGATGAGGCACAAGTGTGGGAAATACAGCATATGGAAGGTCATTTAATTTCTCTGTGACACAGTTTGTAAAATGAAGGAGTTACATTACCTGACTCTGAAGACACCTTTCAACCCTCACATTTGAATCCATTCTAATCTAAAATCTCTTTAAATATGAGGCTCAGTCCAATTCTCAAGCATTTATTTTCCAGAGTACTGAAGGAGTTCCCACAAGATAAACCATAACTTCTTCATTTGTGTGTTTCAAGAAAAAAAATCAGTAATTCTGCTACTCTCATCAAAAATGAGTTTCTGCTCTTTGATTACTATTCCAAACATGGGGAGAATGTTTTTAAAACATAATCATCAATTGTCTCTAATAGTTTCTTATGCATGAATCTTTTTACCTGTTATGAAGGCATAGGAATTATTTTATTTAGCTCAAAATGGAAGGGGAAAATCTAAGTGACATCTAGACTTTTTCCTTTACTTTATGGCTGAAGATAATAGGGCAGCTAGTTATAGTAATAGGGTGGTCCAGTGAATAGAGTGCCAGCCATGAAGTCAGGAAGATCTGAGTTCAAATTTGACCTCAGATACTTTCTATGTGACCCTGGACAACTCACTCAAACTCTTTTTGCCTCAGTTTCCTCATCTGGAAAATGAACTGGAGAAGGAAATGGCAAACTGTTCTTTGCCAAGAAAACTTCAAATGGGGTTACAGAGATTCAAACACAAATAAAGCAACAATGCAACAAACAACTCAGAGAAATATAGGCTTGTCCCAGACCACATAGCTGTTTTCAGTATTAGAACCTGTTTCTCCTAATTCCCTAGCTAAAGCTTTTCCCATTGTACTTTAAATACTACTAGTTACTTCCAGAAATTCAAATGCTTTTTTGGTCAGAAGGGAAGAAGAAAGGAAGAGGAGAGCCTGAACCTGTTCCATCCTTCCCCCTCCCTACCATGCAGATGCCCCGTTCTTCAGTACCGTAAAGATTTAGAAAGTTGAATGAGACACTTAGACATTAAGTGTCCAAAGGTGATAACAGCTAGTTTGTGTCAAACACAGGACTTGAACTTGGCTACTAAATCCAGCCATCTATTTATAAATTCATGGGGCCTTTCATGCTGTCACCAGAATATGGGACTTGTGTTTAAATTATTGTGACTTCTGCTCTATCCCTAACAGTAAACAGTTACTATTTCCATCTGGTTAAGTTTCTGCTTTTGGTTTTAGTCCAGAGCTAAAATGTAGAACTAAGGGGGCAGCTGAGTAGCTCAGTGGATTGAGAGTCAAGCCTAGAGATGGGAGGTCCTAGGTTCAAATCTGGCCTCAGACACTTCCCAGCTGTGTGACCCTGGGCAAGTCACTTAACCCCCATTGCCTAGCCCTTACCACTCTTCTGCCTTGGAGTCAATACACAGTATTGACTCCAAGACAGAAGGTAAGGATTTAAAAAAATAAAATAAAATGTAGAACTAAGTAGTTAGGCTGAGCTGTCCTCCCTATCAAAAGAGTGAAAAGTTTGGTTTATACAGCTTTTCCTGAAAAGGAGTCGCAGCTATGTTTGTCATTTTTTCAGTTATCCCTTAGTCTGGACATGTTCTATGTTTTATCTGGCTTGGCTATGAAAATGAGGCATGTGAAAACAAGGAGAACATTCTGTGATATGGAAATCGTCTCTTTTGGATATTTGGGGAGTGGAGAGGAGAGCACTGTGTTGTGGGCAGCTTGGCTAGAAAGCACCTGGTCGCCAGATGGTTAGCAGCTTCTTTCTTCACGTCCACACCTTTATTTGGGATTACTGTGGGCTCCTCTCTCTAATAGATTTGGGCAGTTTGGAGTCAGAGAGAGTTAGAAAATTGTAACCAGTTGCATGTCAACCAAAGTGGTGGTAGTGGACAAAGAGCTGAATGATCATGGCAGATAGGGGGTAGATGGTCTGAATCAAAGCTTCTGAAAAGAGTGTGACTAGGAACATTGGCAGAAGCTATTTTGGGCTCTGATTCAGGGACTCTGAGTTTTAGGGACATCTGCAAAACAATTCAAATAGTAGCCAGGAGGTAGAATGAAATGGTGAGATGCTAGTAGAAATGATAGGATGGGACAAAGGTTTCCCCAGGCAAATAGAATTTTACACTTTCCTATGGATGCATATAATTAAACAAGAGTCAGACACCACAGTGAGTAATTTGTGCTTTTGAAGGTACCATTTAGCTTTGTTATGATATTAGAAGATTAAACCTTGACATGTGTAGTTTTTTAGGGGGGGTGGTATCTGACTCTTTCTGACTTCATTTGGGATTTTCTTGACAAAGTTATTGTCATTTGACATTTCTCCCTACAACTTATTCTACAGATGAGGAAACTGAGGCAAACAGATTTAAGTGACTGGCTCAGGGTCATGTAGGTAATAAGTGTCTGAGGCCAAATTTGAACTCAGTAAGATGAATGATTCTGACTCTAAACCCAGCACCATCCACTGTGCCAATAGCTGTGCAGAACTGTTACATGGTTCATCTTTTTTTATTTTAAAACAATGTTTCATAGTTACTATTATTTTTAACATAGAGTTCTTAAAAGTATATATTCAATACAATGTATGGTTATTTTTAAAATAGCGATTCTATTCTATTATACACAAACATAAAGACAATAAAGTAACTATGATATGTTTGTATACATATTTGAATGTGTGTATTTATTTTGCAAAATAACAAGATCCACTTTTATAAGAGATATTACATTTTTTATGGTTAACCATTTTAGTGGATAACAATGAGAGGTGATTGGATTATTTCTTCACTCCTAGTTTGAGGAGCTGTCCTACCCCCATTCAGTCCCAAGACATATCTGGAAAAATCAATGTCAGATAAATATTCACAGAAAAGTTCTTTTGGGTTTAATAAAGAAGATATAATTTCTAATCAATATTAGTACCTTCTAATTGACATTAGGTTTTCCCCAAAACAAATCCAAATGTAATTTTTCTTGTATAGATTCCATGGGTGATCAGGAAGAGGGAACAAACAAAAAATCTCTATGCTCTTAAAAAATGTTTTGTTAGACAATATTGAATGTGAGTAGAATCAGCTAAAATTATTCACTACCTTGTTTATATTTAAATTATTTTAAGTCAGTTTGTATCATAGTATTCCCCTTAAATCCCCATTAATATTCTTTGATTCTCATTCATTTTTATGTGATTATAATTAGTGAAGGCATTATTTCATAAAGAACTTTTGAGATTTCTTTGTATTTTCATACTTTTATCTTAATTACATTATAGCCCATTGCATCAAATATATTACAATTTATTTAACCATTCTCCTATTGTTAGATATTTAATTTTGAACCAAGATTGTTTTGTAAATTTCATATAATGTTATCATGAAAATCTTGGAACAGATAGCATATTTATAGTTTTTTTCCCTGTTATTTGATAACACATCTAAGGCCTTGTATCCCTTTAAATTTAAATGATTTGAATGAGTTTAGTAAATTACCTTTAAAGACAAACATATTTATAAGGAGAAACAATACAACATAGTTGGATAAAGAGCTGGCCATGGAATCAGGAAAATCTGGGTTTTAGATTTGCCTCTAATATAGGTTGGGTGACCTTGGACAAGTTACTTAATGACTCAGTGACTATAGAAATTGGAGAGACATTAAATTTCCTAGCAAGTATCAGTCTGGATTTGATAGAGGTTGTTTCTTTACCATCAGACTTCTATAGCAATGATATCAACAGTCAAGACCAAAATAGTTTATTGTGATTACATTATAAAATGTGTAGTCTATCTCCAGTTTTGTGATTAGCACAAAATGGTGCCATAAATAATAGCATAGTAAACCATGACATGTGTCTATCAGAAATTAAATCCATGCTTTAAAAAATCCAATTTGCCTTTTAATTGGCAAGTTACAGATCATTTCTACTATTATGTTCAATTTTTAAGTTTTAGTAAATTCTTAAAGTTTCTCAAGAACTTTGCCATAACTTTTATCTAGTAATTCTATAATTGATGGCTTCCTATTCATCTCAGTGCCTGGAGGTAGAAGGAATGGGAGAGGTCATATGGGAATCTTACTGAAGCTTTATCTTCTCCCCACACTCTTCTTCTAACAATTTCTTTGAGTGTCTCTTGCCATTGTGACTCATCTCCTGTCACTAAACTTCTCTAGGTGTCGGTTTCCTCATCTTAAAAATGTAGAAAGATGAACTTCTGAGGTCCCTTTCATTTCTAAATCTATGCTTCTGTGTCATTGTACCAAGGCTATGGACCAATTTTGCTGATTCCCCTTTCTGTCAAGTTTTCAAACTTAGCTCTCCCGGCTGCTACCACACCAATACTCATCTCACTTGGATGTGGAGGCTCAAGGAACAGGCATGAAGAAGAACAAATCAGAACAAATGGCAGTAAGACAAAGAGAAGTAACAGTAGTGGATAGATCGAACCAAGGTGGAAGCTTGGCTGGGAAGAATGAGTATGTTACATTTCTCTGGGAGGCAGTTTAATATGGTGGAAAGAACACTAGAGCCCAATCTGACTCTAAATCTAACCCTAATATTAACTCTAACACAAACCCTAACCCTAATTTGGGTCTCCTGGCTGTGATTAATTATTCCTCTTTGGATATTCTATATCCTAGCCAAATTAGCTTTCACACTCTTCCTCACTTGATGCATGCCACCTCTTACTCTTTCACACTTAAATAGTGCTTTTTCTTTCCTCTCCATTAACTCTCAACTTCCCAGATTCTTTTGCTTTTATCAAGGCTTAACAGGCATTACCTCCCAAGCTATCTTCCTGATCCCTCTTATGGTTAGTTTTCTCTCTATCCTCAAAGGATCTTGATTTTTATCTGTCTGTTTACTTGTATTCCTCAGTTGGATGGAACAGCTTTGTGTTCTGTATCCTAAGTGCTGATTGGCTCATTGACTGTAGGTTAATAAGGTTAATAAGAGTGTGGGAAGGGTTTATAAAGCCTTAAATATATATATATATATATATATTATATATTATATAGAAATAATAAAATAAATATAATGCTGCTACTTCACAGATTTTCACCTATCACTGGGGTCTCTGGAATGTAACTCCTACAATAGGTGAGGGATCACTGTACTTCACTGCTCTATGGCTTAGGTTGCTGATCTTTAAAATAAGTCTCAAATTAGATTAACTCCAAGAATATCCTAGTCATGGTCATCGAAGTCTTTCCTTCCTTCCTTCCTTCTTCTTTTCCTTTTCCTTTTTCTTCTTTCTTCTTCTGTTTCCTCCTCCTTCTTGAGTTCTGGATTTCAAGTCTGCTTTATGCTTTGAAGGAACTTAAAGATCTGAAAAAATTAGCATAACTAGAAAGGAGGAGGAATGGCTCTACGCATAGATAAATAATCTTTTTGTCACCTAGTAAGCAAAGTCTCTAAGCCCTGGCAGCAATTAATAAATAAATAAACAAAAATTCAGACAAATAAATAAATGAATAAATAAAACAAAAAGGAAAAAAAACAATCTAGATGATTCCTTTTGATATTTATTTCCTAAAGAAATAGCTCCTGGGCACATATTGGGAATTGGTCTTTTTAAAGTGTGAGGAATAATATCCTAATTCTTCAGGGGATGCTATTAAATGAGTCTTGAAGCATTTATGTCTGCTCAGAGGCTCATGTGACTCAAAGAGTCTGGTTTGAGGGAACATCAAGATGAAAATGATTTTAACTTACTTATTTTGTTTTCCCTGAGCCATGTGGTAGGCCACAGAATTATAATTTTCATATTATGGTAAATTGTAGTCTATAGGTCTTGCTTCAACTTCATTATAATGGATTTTTACTATATTTAGATATTTATAAGTAGGCTGTATATGTTTCTATTGGGGAATATATTCTATAATGAATATACTTGTATACAGTGCATAGTTTAGGTATAAGTTTCATCTTTTGATATTTACCTTTAAAAACTCCACAAGTAGTCCTTTCAGCAAAATATGGGACTCATTAGTCACAGTGTGGAGTTCTGGATTTCATGTCTGCTTTATGCTTTGAAGGAACTTAAAGAGCTGAAAAAATTAGCATAACTAGAAAGGATTACTGCCTCTATGTATAAATTAAATAAATTTCCTTCATGGTGTGATATGAGGAACAGTAGTAACCCCAACATCCACCTCCCCTGATCAATCAGCTTTGACCAAAAATTTCCCATCATTTCTAATGCATTTGAATAGATTCTCAAGCTTTTTGCCAGGGAAATTTCTAAACCCATTCTTTGAATAATGTTTTAAAATGAATTTTAAGAACCATATAATATTACAAAAGAAAACAAATAAAATAGAAAATAAAGTAATATTTTTTCACAGTTATTTTCCTGGGCCCCTTAAAATCTGCCCATGAACCCGTTAAGAACCCTTGCTTTAAGTTAAAATTTTGCAATCCAGAGTTAAAATGTAAACAAGTTTTAAGCCAAAATCACCAAGTCACATATAATTAATTAGTTTATCATCATCACCAGTCAGCTAGCTTTTAAACCTCCTAAAGAGAGAATATGGAGAAAAGTAACATTCGATGAGGAATAATGAATAGGGAGAAGTTAAACTTGTGGGGTGCTACCCAAAGAGTACAATCCAGTGAGTGCTGAACGTCAGTTATTCTAAATAAGTTACCAAAAGAGTCTTTCCTTGGGAAGCACCTCATGAATCAAACTATTCTCTCTTCCCTAAATCCTGCCTAGGAAACAGATGAAAAGCACTCTTTGTTCAAATTATAATGCAGCATTGACTCAGGATCTCATTGAGTTAATCTATTAGTGAGTGTGTTTATATATATGCATGCATGCATGTATACACACACGCATATATATGTAGGTAAATATGTATATGCATGCAAGTTTTGTATATGTATACATATAGACATCTCTTGGACCGGATCAATGCCTAGGTAATAAACAGAACCCCAATTTTAAGAAGAACATCTGAATGAATGAAATTTTGGGAATTGTGCAATGTTTTTTCTTGCTTGCAGCCACAAGTTGTCTTTTTAGCACTACTATTCTCCTAGTGATGGATAGGATCATGGCAAAGCACAGTCTCTGAGGATCAAATAATAATGGTTTCCATTTTGTAGAACTTTAAGACTTACAATGTGTTTTCAGACCTGCAAGTGACCTAACCATTCAGGCAGTGGATGACAACAGAATTTAAATAGTAGCCAAAAAACATGGGCTGTCCTCAGATGTGTAGGCTGGTGTTCCCCAGGTAATCTGCGCAGACAATGGATTAATGAATGTAAAGAGGGTGCTAAGATGCATTAACAGCAACTTGAATATTATAAGTGACATTAAAAAAAATCTTAAGCAAGAACTGGATCAAGAAAGTAAAGTGACCACAAAGAGAATGACAACTAACATAGAAAAAGGCAAAATACCTCACTGGCTTCTAGGAAATATTAGAACAAGAGGATGGTTCTTCATTACTTTGATTCTTCTCTTTTAGATACTCTCCAGCTTATCTGTGCCTTTCCTAAAATAGGTATGATCTGATCAGGGCAGAGTACAGCCAGTACAGTAAGTCTTTTGTCCAAAGCATTGCAGTAGCTTTGAACTTGGAGTTAGCAAAACTTGAGTTTGAATTAGATAACATATTATTAACGTATTAATTTAGCTACGAACAGAGTAACTGAGGCCATTTAGCATCTCTCAGCATCCGCTTCCTCCTCTATAAAATGGGGATAATAAGAGCACCCACCTCCCAGAAGTGTAAGGATCAAGTGAGATAATAGATGGAAAATCTTTGCAAACCTTCAAATGCTATATAAATGTCAGCTCTTATTATTATGCTGAAAGTGAGGTTTTCCTTCATACTCACTGATTCACTCTCCTGGAGTCTCAGACTGAAAAACCTTTAACAAAGTGTTTGTTCAGGATCTTGACAAAGCTCACCAAAAGGAATTTCAACAAGCACCGGAGCAGAGCCATTGGATCTAATTTAATCCCGGTTAAGCTAGGTGCCAGGGTGCAAAAGGAATATTATCTGTGTATATCACCCTTCACAAGGAACTTAGAGTCTTCCTGGAAACAACAATCTGGTTCGTGATTAGGCCTGGATAAGATATCTCTATGGAAGGGGGCAGGTTTGGGGTTGCCAAGAGATAACAGGAGAATAAGTAGAACCCTTACAGATGAGGATAAAGAAATGGGAGAGGGAGAGAAAGTATTAAAAAGAGGTGATGGAGAGCGCTAGACAAATTGATACTTTAAAATGTTGTTTGAGAAGAAGGTGCTTTTGAAAACATTCCAAGTTTTCTACTTTATATTTTTCTACTATATATATAAAATTATCAGATACTATGTGGAAGGCATTATGCTAGGTGATGAGGAACGAAGCAGAAGCCAAAAAAGTCTCTCATTTCAAGCAAGAGACATTCCATTGAGGGTTCAAAACACGATGAGTAAATGGAAAGCATATACAAAGTGATCCAAAATAATTTCAGGAAAGAGAACTAGAAAGATGAGGAAAAGCTTTGGGGGAAAAGATGACACGAGTGCAATATGTACTTTATGAAACTTTGTTGGAGGAGTACATTTCAGACATGGGAGAACCAGTTGGGCAAAGGTGTAGAGGTGGAAGATGGCATTTTGTGTAACAATAATGATAACAGCTAGCATTTACATAGGGTGTCAGGCACTGTGCTATTTACAATTTACAGGGCTTTACCATTACTTTATATTATCGCCACAATAACCCTACCAAGTGGATGCTATTATTCTCCCCATTTTATAAATGAAGAATCTTTGGTAAAGGTGAAATGAATTGCCCAGGGTCACACAGTTATTAAGTATCTGAGACAGGATTTGAACCCCTACTGTCCTGACTTCAGTGTTTTATCCATTTTCCTACCTAGATGCTCCTGAACAAGAAACAACCAGACAGTTTTTCTTTCTAAAATGGAGTGTATATGACATAAGACAAGGAAGACATGGAAACCATATCATAGAGACTTTAAATGTCAGAGTGAAGATTTTTTTTAAAAAATTATCTTGGAGATAGGAAGGAAATTACAAAAAAATTTTGGGTTGGAGATCAGCATTTTAGGAATATGAATTTAGCAGAAGTGTCAAAGATGTGCTGGAGTGGGAGAGACTAGAAGCAGAGAGTCAAATTAAGAAACTACTGTAGTAGTTCAGGCAAGCAGGGCTGATGACGTGAAATAAGACAGATAGTGGGAGCAGAGAGGATATGGATAATGAGATGTGGTGAAGGTAGGCTCAATTCAACTTGGCAAGGATGATTCATACTAACTTTACTGGGCAACCCCCTTTGTTGTAAGCATCTTAAGGTGACCTTCTATCAAATCTGAAAGATACTTTGTTTTGGTTGATTGGTCTAAATTTGCTATGTGGGAAGACTTCTGTAGCCCAAAGATTGGAGCTGCCCATCTGTTTTCACTTCTATTTCCTACAGAAGCAACCTTCCCCCTTTTAAGATTACTCTCCTCCCTCCACCACCATAGCAAAGTACTTGTTATCCTTTGATACAGGGTAGGAGAAGCTCATTTTAGCCTTTTATGGTGCAACATAATAATAAATGAAATATGAAATATATATTTAAAATACATTTATCCTACATTTATGTTATAGTTAAAGTTTAACATTCTCCATATCAAATATCATTCAACCCTAGGACACAGTACAATTACTGGAATAGAAAGAGAAAGGGGACACAAATTACTTTGAAAATACAAACAGTACATATTATATTAGAGAAGCAAAATATTTTATTAAATGGTGTCATGGATGGCTATTTGAATGTTTTATTACTTTATATATGTCCGGTAGCAATGGAAGAATTAGTATAGCTAATTTACTACATGAGCTAAAGATTATCTCACATACCCTGGAAAGTTCATGTTATCTGTAGGCTATTTGCAAATGACTTTTATTACATTTTGTGAGGTTCTTGTACCATATGCATAAATCCTTGGGGAGATAGGTTATTTTGGAAATAGTAATAAGCAGAAGATCAAGAAATAGGTGTGCCCAAAAGATTTATTCCATTATTTTTCAAAGCAAAGTCCACATGTTTCTGAACTATAAGTAATTGTAAATTACTGGAGGACCAATTAGGGCAATGTCTTCCAGACAATATCTACTGCAAATCAGATTAGAGAAGTGATGGGGGCATATTTTATTCTGTTTACAGATCATGAATCCTGAGAAGGAGAAAAGGAAAAAGGAGGTTTAGAAGCAACTGAGCAGATACAAAAAGCAGATTGTCAAGTAGTCTGTGTAGTTGCCCCAGTAAGGAAACAAGGGCAGTAATTCTGCTGCTACTGAATTAAAATCTGAAGCTAGCTTTGTCTTTGAACTTTGGAAGACACTTCATCACTACTGTAGCATGGCTATAAATTGAGACACAGTCCTGGCCTGAACTACATTTGAATTTCATTTTGTTTTATGAGTCAAAAACAGAGGGCTTTTAGTGGTATACAGACACTCAAGTCTACACAAGGGAAAAAAATAAACACCATATAAAAGTTTGATTAGAAATGTTGTATTAACCATAGTATAAGGTTCATGGAAAAAGTTTAAAACCAAATATTTTCACAAATAACCCAGATTTTTTTTTTGAGTTGAACTTATTTGACCAAGGATTAGATTGGGGGGAAATAGAATTGTATTTGATTAAAGATACACACACACACAAACACACACACACACAAATATTCATGCACTTTAAAACTCACATGAAACTTGTCTTTCATTCTGATTTAAAATTTTTATGCTAATCTGATAGTCATGGATCTATAATGAAGAAAGTCATATTTCTGTGAAAGCCTTAGATTCTGATTCTTAGCCTGATTTATACCAATAAAGTGTTTATGCAAGGAACATATTTAGGTGAAAAGTTTCCTTATGAAATTTAATGAGCCCACATCAATATTTCTGTCCCCTAAATGACTATAGAAATAAATTGTAGAGGGCAATGAACTATTTCTTAAATAGCCTAAGTCCACATTATAAAGTGATTAAAGCCTACACATCAGTAATGAGGTAAATGTTAAATGATGAGGGGAATGAAGTGGGAAGGGATCCTCAACAAAGAGATTATGATTTACCTTTAGTCTTTTGACCTATACATGAATGGTTTGTTTAGTTACATTCCAGCTTGCTAATTTTTTCCTACCAGCAAATAGACTTGTTTCAAGAAGTCAGTATTTATAAAGAGTGAAGAATCTCAAGGTTAGAACTCAGTTATTCCATAACAAACATTTCTTTAATACCTACAATGCTCCAAGGTTTAATTCTGAGTCTCCTACAAAAAGAAAGACTTAAGAAAAGTGTCTGCCCTCAAGGAGTCTACAGTCTGGGTAGGGGAAGGGATTAGACAAAATTAAAAGTAGACAAGGACTAAAGGCAAAGGGCGGGTTTAAAAAATAAAATTCCCAAATGATAATGGCTAGAAGGAGCTCTAGCAAGTAACACTAGCACCAAAACTCATGTTAAAATTACACTATGGGAATTAATAGATGAAGCACACCCACAAAAGAAACCTTCCTGAAATTATTCCCCCCTTTTTCTTTTTTCATCTATTTTGCTTTTGTCACCTGGTTTGAGAAAGGAGGAGAAAAAAAGGAAAGTAGTGAGAAAACTAGCACATTTTCTCAAGACCCTTTGAATTGCTAAAAATCCAAAGAAGGTGTTAACTTAAATGCTTCATTTTTCCTTCCTCCTGAAGGTACCTGAGACCCATCTCATTTTCTTTAGTATTTGAAAGCTAGGTATCCAGCAGAAGCAGAGATATATAACTGCTGGGGGAAGGGACATGACACTTCAGAAGCACATGCCTCATCAGTCCATGCTCAGTTTTATGCATCTCATTATAGGAAGACCACTAAGAAGATAGAGGGTTTGGAGGAGAACCACAAAGAAAGCAAAGGACCACAAGGTCATCACATAAGAAGTTTGGTTGAAGGAACAAGGAATGATTAGTCTGTGAAAGAAAAGACTTAAGAGAGGCAGTTACAGCTGTCTTCAAGTATTTGAAAAGCAATTATGTGGGAGAAGGATTAGCCTAGTTTGCTTTATTAGCTACAGAAAACAAAACTAGAGAGCAGTAGGTGGCAGTTGCTAAAAGATAAATTTAGTCCTAAATTTTTTTCTAACAATTAAAATTATCTGAAAATGGAATGACTTGCCTTGAGAGATGGTCTTCACACAGCTAAAAGCACAGAGGATGTTATTTTTTCTCATGATGAGAGAATTATATATCTATGTATCTACATATTTATGCTAATATGTTAAATATATGAATGTATAATAATATATTCATACATAATTTATACTCACTGTGGTTTTATTTTTAAATTTCATTTTAAAATATTGACTTTAATTTTTAAAATTGAAAGTTTTATTTTTTCAACAATTGTTTATTGTTTATAATAAAACTTTACAAATAATCAGTCCCTCCAACAGCATGGGATGGACTGGACGGTGTAGAACCTTGGATTGGACATCTGTTACTGTGGAGGAATTATGATTAAATTTCTCCCAATGGAGTGGTAAAGAGTGAACGAATGCTTTCACTTTCTAAATGCATGGTTCCATTGGTCTTCTACTTCTGCAAGGATGACTGAATGCCAAATGTTCTGTTATCTGGTCCTGATGCAATTAACTTTTATTATTTTTAACAAGAACAAATAATTTACCAAATGGTTTAGCAATCAGAAACAGCAGTGAGGGGACCTGCTTGCTTAGTTTATCTCTTCAGGGCAGGGAATTAAGATCTGTCTATAGCTTTAACCCTTTCTGTGTCCCTGAAAATTTAGCACTTATGTAATCTCTCTCATGCTGTTTTTAGTTCCTCAATGGCTATTTATTTAGCACCTACTAGGGGAAGGGAATAAGCATTTATTAAGCACCTACTATGTGTCAGGCATTATATAGGCTAACTAAATATTTTCATATTTGATCATTTTATCTCATTTGCATGCCTATTGCATGCAGGGTAATATATTAGACACTGTGGGTGAAAAGTTATTTTTCTTCCTTCATAGTGAATGTAATTTATACTTTACTAAAGGACAGGAATTTCTTTTCATTTTGTATTCCCAGTCATTAATACATTTTCTTATGGAGAGGCAGCATGGTATGGATTATACACTAGTTTAGGTGTTGGGAAGACCAGGGTTCAGATTCCACCTCTAATCCTTAATAGTCATGTGACCATGGGCAAATCACTAAATCTCAGTTTCTTAATCTGTTAGATGAGAATAATGCCCAGAGTAGCAGTATCACAGGACTGCTTCAGTGCATACAATTTATGTATTTATGAAGCTTACTACAAATCTTTAAGTGTCATGTAAATGTCAGCTATTATTGACATTTACATATAAGAGCTTAGGAGGACTTACTGGTAGGGAGTGAATTCATTTACAAAATATGATAGTCCCTGCCTTCCAAGAATTTATATGACTTATGAAATTGTTCAGTTTTTATTATAATGCTCTTCTCACTGTATCAGAAAAAGCATTTGATTAATCTCCACACCAACATGAAAGTTTCCACAGTAGTATGAAGGAATTTTTACTGTTGATTTTCTGAGAGGTTTGGTGCCAGGTGTCTGGATCCAGTAATCTTGAAGGTTAGCTGGGTACCACTGCGGGACAGACTAGCATGCTGATTCTCAGAATATTGGATCCTGAAAGAACCTTACAGATCATCTAAAAGCTTGGTTCATAGGCTGGGTGGATAGATTTCAGGGGGGGAGTTTATGAATTCACATGGGAAAAATCACCTTTTATTGTCATTAATCCTTGGTTTCCTTTGTAATCCAATGCATTTAATTTATTCATTTAGAAACATTTTTTATAATAGGTGTATAAGAGAGCTTCCTTAGAGACACACAAAATGTTAAGAAAAACACCTGATCTAGTCTAATCCTTTCTTTGTCCATACATGAAAAGAGAAGTTCAGAGAGGCTTGGTGACAACCTAAAGTCACATAGCTCATTCTTTTCAGAGAATCATGGCTAGAACTCAAGCCCTTCTGCCTCTTAGCCCAAATTTCTGTCCACTCTATTTTACTGTTTCTTTGTACTAGGCTACAATTTTTAGGTCAAAGATATCTCTCTTCTTTATACCTGTACTTTCGTTGAATTTCCTATTTGTGCTGAGGACATGACTGGCTCCATCACTTTTAACCTCAGAATTATCTTGGCTCTTTTCTCTTCCTCATTATGCATATCTGATAAGTTGCCAAGCAGAAGGTATTTCTACCTGAGCACATCTCATTGTCTTCCTTCTTTCTCTGCATTCACACGGCCACCTCAATCCAGAGTAATGATAATAGCCTTCTAATTGACTTCCCTCCTTCCATTCTCTGTTTTCCAATCTTTACATAACTGCCAAAATTAATCTCCTGAAGGCTGTTCCCTTGGCTTTCCATTTTCTATAAGAAAAAAGAGACAACTTAGCTATTATTTAAGACTCTTCACAATCTGGCTCCCAACTATTTTTCTAATCTATTTTATACTTTTCTCCTTCACAGACTCTTAGTCTGCCAAATAACTATTAGCTATTCCCTTAATTTAATGCTCCCACCTCCCAGCTTTGTGCATTGCAGGTACATTCCTTCACAAAATCAGTAACCCCTACCTGGCAGGTATTCATTTCTTCTTGGTAGTTTCCTCTGAATTATTTGTTTTTCTTCAAGGCTCTGTCAAGAAGCCCTTCCTCCAAGAAGACTTCCTAGACTCCCCCAATTGTTAGTGCTATTCTCTTTTCAACTGTCATTGCATTATACTGCATTGTGTATCTGCCCCCCCTTTCTTCATAATATAAGCTCCTTGAGAACCGATTCTAGCTTCTATTTTTGTATCTCCAAGGTCTAGCACAGTGCCTTGAACAGGTTAATTAATTGATTTCAAATTAAAATTTAAAAATTTAACAGACTTTATAAGTTGGCTTAATAAATTACCTTACCATCATTTTGTAATTATGAAAAACATTGATCAAAAAGCATTATTTTGAGGGAATATGTAAAATTTTGGTCTTCAAAGACTAGTATTATTCAAAATTATTGAATACTTGTCTGGTGCTTAGAATATTTTCTTTATGTATTTTTTATAATTTGATATGCCTATGCTAATCCATTTTAAAGGAATAGCTTGCTGATATGATATTCTTAGTTTAAAAAAATTACAGAAATATCAACAAGCCTCACACTGTCATCAAATGAAGCCCACATATATACATATAATAAATAGCAAGATAGTACAGGCCTTTATAGTAGGTTGCATTCTACTATGGGAATACAAGTAGGGTGGTGAGGGAATACTAACATCTAAAGCAATAACTCTTGAAGGACAGTCATGAAGGATAGTTCCTGAGGATAGTCAAGAAGAAAGTTAAGGATTCGAGAAGACAGAGGTGAAAAGAGGGAGAGCACTCCAAGCATGAAGGACAACCTGCATAAACACATGGAGCCTGGAGACAGGATTTCTTGATCAAGTAGGGGAGAGTATACAGCAAGGAGGTCATTCTGACTAGTGTAGAATGGGATTTGATGGAGTGATAAACAGTAGCCTGAAAAAATAGGCTAGAAAAAGTGTTTTAAACAACAAACAAAGGACTGTATTTTTAATCCTAAAGGCAGTGAAGATTCACTGAAGTTTCTTGAACAAGGGAGTTACTTAGATCTTTTCTTTAGAAATCTCAATTTGGCATCTTATGGAAGATAGATTGCAGTTGGATGAAGGTAAACCAGTACTACCAAAATCTTTGCTACATAGGAATACTTTGTTAATTTCTGCGGATATGAATGGTTCCCACATAGGATATAGTAAGCATGAAAGGAAGGGAATTTATAAACTATATGGGTTCTTGTTAGCTATTTCCAATTCTAGACAACTTAAAAAAATAAATTGTCAGTCACAGAGGCAATGAATACATTTTAAATAATATGTAATCCAAGTTATTTTAGAATGGCATAATGGACCATGTTTCCATAATTTATTAGTAGCACAACATTAGGAGACCTTTTATCTTCTCATCTTCGAAAGTGATAACAATCTTCAGTTATAGTACAAATAATTTCTGCCATAAACCTGGAGCTTACTCTCTCACAAATACAAAGGAAAGAGTGGGCTCGACCGTGGACCACAAAGGTGACAAAGACAATTCCTAACTCCTGGTAGTTAGGATCTGAAACTTAGTTCCTTTTTCATAGAATCCTCACATAATTCCACTGGGGGATTAGCATTTCTAGGAAATGGTTTGCTCAGTAAAGTTTATACCTCTCCTTAGCTAAACTCCCAGTGGCAAGAGATCTTACTTTTTAAAGCTGCTTCCTTCCTTGTGCAACTGTTTCTCTGTATCTTTGACTAACTGGAGGTTGTACATCTGCTCCTAAAGGATGTGGTATCTCCCACTGATCCAGGATCTCTGAAGACAAGGCTGATGATCTGGGGGAGGGGGGGAGAATAATAAAACACACACACACACACACACACACACACACACACACATCTCATCTCTCCTCTCCCTCCCCTTGCCGCACAGATGTCTGCTTCCACAAGTTCTTTCAGCTCTCAAACTCTGAAATTGCTCGAGGACCCAGACATTTAAAATCTTCAGAGGCATGGCTACCTGTTTTCTGCCAATCACATTATTTCTTTCTTGATGTGGAAATTTTTTCATATCTCATAAAAGGATCAGAGTGTAGATATATCTTGTTTACAAATTAAAGCTTCATCATCCATACCTGTATTAACTGAGATAGAGGGGGGAAACAAGTAGTTGATCCTCTTTAGGAAAATGTTCTTTTATATTTAAAATTCCTTGACACAAAAAATGATTTTGACCTACTTAAATCTCTGTTATGTTAAAGCTCAAGTTACATGAGGGGTGTTTGCACTGATTATCTTGTATTCTTGGAGTCAGAGTGGCAAAAAGGGTGTTGATTCAAAAAGAAAATAAGGATTTAAAAAAATAAAGAGTGCTGAATTTGAGTCTGGATAACTTGGATCTGAATATCAATTCTGATATTTACTATCTGTATTTACTTGAGCAAGTTATTCTCTGGATTTCATCAATCAAAGAGGAGGATGGGTAAAATAGACACTTGAGTCCCCTTCCTAGTTAAACGTCCGTGAAATACAACTCTCAACTCTCCTGTAAGGTGTTACTTGGAGAATTAGTTACAATTTCAAAATATCATATTCAAGAGATCTGTTTATAATAAGGTGGTTACAAATAAATAAATAAATATATAGTGATAATTTAACATAATAATATATCTTTCTACCTAGAGATACATATTATAGACCTATTTTAGGATTACAAAAGTATATTAGGCTTTCCGCGTCAGAGTGTGAGAGAGAACAACTAAGATCTAACATTTCATGTCTGTGGCTGCATGAATGCACTAGATAAATGGTTCTGTGGTATACTAGAGACCATCATTACTAGGATTTTTCATGATTATGGCACATTTTTTATATTCATGGGCATAATGGTAGATTTTCCAACACAATGGTTTTGTATATTAAAAAGGGACTGTAAGAGATTCATCCAGCCTTAGATGAGGGTGGAGTTAATGTCATGGGTTCGGCGAAAGTAAAAGCTACATCATATTCATTAGGGTCTAGAATGGATCAGAGTGTGGTTTCAGTGTTTGGGTTTTTTCAAAACCCTAAAGCTATGTCATGCAGGTTTTTCAGCATAGATGTTTCAACACAACTGAGGGACGCAGCCAAAAATGTGGGTGGAGAGGAGTGAAAAGTCGGTGTTCCGGTTTCTTACATGCTTTCTTCCTATTCTTAAGAAAAAGTCAGAAAATAATCACCACAGAAGATTCTGCTGGCTATGCAGGTGAATTAGTAGTAAGAAAATGAGGTGACAATTTGTGTGGTATCTTAACAAGTATAGTGCCTTGTTACAGAGGTTCAAGAAAACATCTTTTGATCATAAGATAATCTCAAGGAGAACAGACAGAAAAGCATGAAATGAAGATCAAGATATGAAGATCAATTTACTAACAAGACAAATATAATGATTCCAGAAGAATCTTTGGCTCACCCACACCTGAGAAAAATGTCATTTTCATTTAAATATTAAGTAGCATATTTTAGTATTCTGGATTCCATATATCAAGAAGACAATGGAGCATTAGTTTTTCTATCTGAATTTTTCGTCTCCTTTAAAAGGAATTTTATAAAAATAAACAACTCCAAGGACTAAAGAAATTTGATCAACATAATAATCAACCATGATTCCAGAGGTCTAAGGAAGAAGAACTCTGTTTTCCTCAGGACAAAGAGAGGATGATCTAACACATATGAGAAGGAACAAATTTTGGGGTGTGACAAACATGGAGATTTTTTTTCTCCCCTTGATTATGTGTATATGATACATGGGTCCTTTCTGCTCTTTCTGGGAGGGGCCTTGGATGTTATGTAGTCCAACGCTTCCATTTTACAGATGAGATTATGCCCTGAAGGGTTAAGCAATTTGCCCAACTCTTATGGCTAATAAGTGGCAGAATGGGGACTTGAATCCAGATCTTCTGATTCTAAACCTTGTGCTCATTCTATCACTTCATGCTTTTGAGGATTAAGGTTTATGCATACATGACAAAGATGAAAGTAGAAAAATTCTGTCATTTTCCACTATGATGCCCAAACAATCAGAATTTTAAAAACATATGGATAGTGGACTGGGTTTTCCAATATTTATCTAAATATTTGACCTTCCTTTCAAAGAGCATGGCTAGTTTTTTAGACAACAATAAGAAGTTGTATGAAAGTACTATTTTACTCTCATCTTAACATCTACTACTTCCTTTCATTGACTAATAAGGCCTATATGGGGCTAGATGAAACTAATACATTTCTATTTATAGCACTGACATACTTAAATATGAGCCCTTTGGTTTTGAGCATTGCTCCAGTTTAGCTTTTGAGGTCTATTGTATTTATTTTTCACCTTTGTGATTTTCTCTTCTCTTTTGATCTACCCATAACATAATATAGGATATTTGTCCCCTCTGATTAAAAAAAAATCACAAATCCTAGTCTTTGATGTTTGGTTGCTTATTTATTGACAATTGCTGTTTTTGAAAGGAGTGGACCTGCCATTTTATCTGCCCTGGAAATATCATGACTATGAAAATGGGGGCATATTTTGAATGTTCAGTTGTGGGATGTATTTGTCATGGACACTCCAATTGGAACCACCTAGACAGGTATGAGCCAAGGGAAACAAGTTTGCTGTTACTATAAAAGTATCTGAAATTCCAGCACTACAATGGGAGAGAGGAGGAGGCTCCAGTTGGCTTCTCTCTCCACCCAAGTCTGAATACTTTGTGCTAAGGTTTGTTTCAGAGTGTGGGAGCAGAATATTTGCATTAGGGAACCAGTTATGGAAAATTAAGCCACAAACTCTTGCCTACTGCTACTCTGTAGAGAAAGGTAGAATTGAAAGTCTTGAAGCCCATGGACCTCTTATTCTGAAGTCTGAGGGACATCTTCTTTCACCTATGAGACTCATAGAGCTAAATAATAAATTTTCACAGTGAATCTTGATCATATATTAATTCAGAGATGGAAAGGTTGTGAAAGGCACCCTCATCCAACCCTGTCCTTGGTCAGCTAAACAGTTAAGTGATGCAAGAAAAATGAAAGATATTGTCCTCAGTACTTATTAGCTATGTGACTTGGTCAAGTCACTTAATACTGCTCAGCCTCCGTTTTTCTCATCTATAAAATGGACATAATATCATTACTCATTGCAGGATTCTTCTGAGGATCATCTCACATAGCATAGGTAAGGTGTTTTGGAATATATGTGTATGTGTGTGTATACATACATATATATCCCATTTTTATTTTACAAGTCAGAAAAATGAGGCCCAGGGAAATTGAATAATTTGACTAAGACTGTACAGTTTGTTAATAACACTGCTACTCTCTAGTAGGTAGTAAGTGGCTGGTAACAGCTGGGGTTTAATGGATAGAGTGCTGAGCCTGGGGTCAGGAGGACTTCAGTTCAAATATGACCTCAGACACTTACTAGCTCTGTGTCCTTGGGCAAGTTACTTCATCTCTGTCTCAGTTTTCTCATCTGCAAAATGGATATATTAGCAAAAATTTCCCAGAGTTGTGAGAATCAAAAGAATTAAAGTGCTTAATGGAGTGTATGGCACATAGTAGACAATATTTAAATGCTAGTTTATATCATGAAAACCTAGGTTCTCTGCCTCCAAATTCAACATTTTTTTCATTGTGTTATATTGTTGTCTTAAATGGAGTTTAATGTATTCCCCATTGCATGGAATACCAAGATATAGCTGGCTATTCTTTCATGGCCAATGGAAGGTAATTATGGTTCTTATTCCAGATGTATTTGTGGATCAAGGAAAGTGATAAAAAATATATATTTACTCTCTGACTCCCTGTCTGTCAAAACAAAATTTGACATTAGTTCTCTAGAAGTGATGATGAAGAATTTTGCCTTAATATAAATTTCTTTCAGACAGTTTATTATCTTGCCAGATATCTGCATTTTAAGTGAAACATTGTTGAGTAGAATTAATTTAAGATATTTTGAGTTCATACAAGGGAATGAAAGACTTTGTCCCCTTCTAAAGGAGTTTTGGCATCATTGAACAGTGAGAACTTTGTTCCCTTATAATGGAGTTTGGGGCCTCATTTGACAACAGAAGGCTCCTATGCTGACTTTTAAGACTGACTAAAATTTGGATTAGACCCTAGCGTAACTTAGAAGAGGCAGGAAGGTGAATGGTCAATGTTTGTCTCTCCTTGAACAGATAGTGGCTGAATTCCTTAGAAGAACACAATCAAGGAAATTGACTGACTATGCCTCTTGGGGATCTTCTCTAGGCAGCTATGGATGGGGACCTAGAAGTACAGGAGTCTTAAATTCATTAGCTACAGTGGGAGGGGAATATACTAGATATGACATTTCCGTCACCTTTTTTCTTTTCCTATCCTTGAGATTGCTCCTCATTCTTTTACTATCTCATTTTTCTCTCCTTATGGGTGTCCTCATGATTCTTTACTCTGTCCTATGGCCTTTTCTTTCTTTGCAATTCTCATGTATGATCATACCCATTCCCTAGCCTTCAATTATCACTTCTATACAAATAAATTCCAAATCTATCCCTCTTCTTTTCCTTTGGGTCTATATCTGTATTAATAAGTGATTGGTAGATGACCTGGATGTCTTTCTAACACTTCAAATAAAGCATTTCCAAAATGATCCCATCATTATTTTCCCCAAACCTGATTCATCTCTAAATTTCCCCTTTTCTCATGATAGCATTGCCCTTCCTTAGTCATCTCGGATGCTTTCTTGTCTCTTGCTTCTCATGCTTGGTCAAATGCCAAGTCACATCAATTGCACTTCCACAATATCTCCTCTTTACTTCTTTTCCATTCACATTGATAGTATAGGTCCTCATTTGTTTTGAAATTATGGATTATTTTAATTATAGGCTAGTTTATTTCTCCTTTCTAATGAATCTTTCACTGGACTCTCAAACCAATCTTCTTAATACAAAAGCCTGGTCATGTCCCTCTCCTGTTCTAATATCTTCAGTGGTTCCCTAGTATGTACAGAATTAAAAAAAAAAAACTCCTTAATCTGGCATTTAAAGTTCTCCACAATTTGTTTCAAGCTCTCTTTCTAGCTTTACTTAAGACTAAATTTCATGCTAACTAGCTGACTGGATGTCCTCGCTCTGTTCCCAACATTTGTCCACCCTGTCCTCCATCCCTGGTATGTCAATCTGACCTGTTGTTATTCTCTTCCTTGAAAGTTCTGGTCAGGTGGACACTTGATAAATACTATTTGAAATACAATTAGATTAAGAATTAGAAGATTGTGAGATTGTAGGATCAGCTTTTAGCTCAGCCGTGGAGTAATTGTGTGTGATCTTGAGTTACTGACAAATTCATTCAAGCTCAGCTTCTTCATTTGTAAAATGAAGACAATAGAGCTTGTACTACCTAACATATAAAGTTGGTTGTAAGAGTCAAATGAGATAACCATTGTAATGTACACTGTTACCCTAAACAAAATGATTCAGGAGGTTGTTTGTGTGTGCTTTATATTTTTATAGCTATTTCCAGTTGTCTAATACAGATCTCTGCCATTAGAAAATGATTATTGAATGAATATGTGAATGATCTTTTCTAGCACTCAGGATACATCATGTTCTGGTGATTGTCTGACAAGTAGTCTCTACTGCCTCCAAAACTCTTCTGGCCTTCCTTTCTTTTCCTTCCACAGATTGGATCTGTTTTCTCTCACCTAATCTACACTTCTCTTATTCAAGACATTAAAGATACATAATTTATATTCTCTGTCAAATCTGATGCCATTTTAGGTTATAATGAATATTTCATGCCATAACAGATCTTTTTTTTTTCTAACATTCTCAAATACAGTCATTCGACAACCATTTATTAAGTATTTACCATTTGCAAGTCATTGTTCTAGGATCCTGTGTTCTTTGTGATTACTTGTGATTATTTGTTATATTGTCTCTGAATTGGAATCAGAGTTTCTGACAACAAAACTAAATTTTTCATTAACTGAGGTATTTTTGTCTCAGAATACACAGGCTACTTAAAATGTCCTCATTTTATTTTCTCACCTTCTGGACTCACCTTCTGTCTTCCTTCTTGCCTAATATCTTTTCAGAAAGCCCTTTTTCTGATGTCCCCAAATTGTCCATGCTCTCTTTTTTATCAAATGTTTGTGTTACATATTTTTAAAATTAAATATGTCTCTGAAGGTATGGGCTATTTTTTGTTTTAACCCTAATGTCTAGCATCATACCTTGCCCATAGTAGATATTTAATAAAGGTTTAATGGATTATCTTGCTGGTTTGGGAAGACCCAGTTTAGCAATGATTGTTTCTTTTCTCTTTCATTAAATATCAGGAATAAATAGAATAGCGTCTGCTGAAGCCATAACTTATTTATTTTTATTCTGTAATTGATGAGGATTAAAATAGTTTATCTCTGTCTTTTAGTGCTGATTCATATATATATATATACATATATATATATAAACAATTATTCATTTTTGTTCAAATCTCTTGCCCTTCTAGACTAAAGAATTCCAGTTTTATCTTTCATTATCTTTTCTTCTTTCCTAATCCCTACAATTGTCATAATTTCTTCTCTGTGTTCTCTGAATTCTTTTGATTTCTCAAATTGTAAAGCCAAATTTAAGTGCTATTGATTAACAGTATAGTGAGATATACTATGTGTGCAAATTATTTTATTTGGCTTACTTTATCCTGATGTCAGTATCATCATTGCTATATTTAAACGTTGTGATACTATTTCATGTTTTGGCTTTCTTGGTTAAGGAATTTTTTTTTCCAAGTGGCTATCCTACTGGTGAAAAAACAGTTCTTTACAAGGCAACCAGACTATTGATGATAAACCTTTCCATACTTAGCTAGGTTTGTTTTTGGACATTAGAATTGGTCTGTTTCTGTGACCATTAAAACCCTTTTTGATGGGGTATCACCTGCCAGAGCTTAGGCTCCATTGATGCAGCCTTCCAGAGTCCATATCATGATGAAGAACTAGGGTAGGACATGGTGGAGAAGAAGTAAAGCAAGATGAGCATGAGTAGGGCTCAGCTAATGACAAATAAGGAAATTCAAAGAAAAAAAGGAATAAAGCGGGAAAAATAAGGGAATGTGCATTTCTTATACTCCTACTCAGTGGCAAGCACTATGCTAGGCACTTACAAATATCTCATTTGTGTAAAAGGTGGCATCAGAGAAATGTACTTTAGGAAAATAAAATATCCCGGGCATATGACAAGGGACATCAAATGGGTAGCCCACATACTCTACTGGTATCCTAATAAAATGAGGAAACTTTCAAGTACAATGAGCTGAATCGTTATATGAACCGCCTGAAGTAGACCATTATGTTTAGTAAATAGAGACCATTGATTTGTTCAGGAAATCAGCAGAATACTGAAATCAAAAGCTCTTTAGATGTGGACCATACTACATTTGTTGATACATTCTTTTATATCTATTGAAAGAGCCTATAAATTATAATTTCACGTTTCCAATGTAAAATGTAATCAGTGTTGTTTCTTAGTTCTTTTTTAGGTTTAATGGCAGGATGACATTGACATAGAAGTCATTTGTTATAAGGGTGCCATAAGTAGTATTTTTTTTTAAAAACACAACAATCAGGCATTATATAACACTATATCTGAGAAACGGTTGGCATGGTTATATTGATCCAAAAGAATTAGGTCTCCATCTGCTTTTGCATTTGACTTTCTGTAAAACACTCTCCATTCCATAGTTGTACTGTGTGCAAAAAAAAAAAAAAATCTAAGGAAATTTGGCTTCTATTTCTCTTAGACAACAGTATTTTAAAATTCTAAAATATCTGAGGATAAATGAGATTAGTTATAAATATTTTTAGCTTTATCAAAGGTATTGCTACATAAATATAAGAATTTATAAATTTTATATTTTAGAATACTAGTTTTGTATATGTGCTAGTGATGGAAGTCCACTGAATTTCTAGTTTTGAATATAGCCATCTCTATTTTGTGATCCAAGAACTCCTTTAAATTATGTCAGTACTTTATTTCCCACCATGTTCTGAAGTACTGAATCAGAAAACTGGGGCTAGAAAGGTTGGCCCAGTCTTCATAATTTACTCTTAAGATAACTGAAGCCTGCAAGAAGTCAGGTGACTTCTTTGGCTCCAACATCTAGTTGTAGACCTGGATTAGGTCTGAAGTCTCTTGACTGCCAATCTGATGCCCTTTGCTTTTTTTTTTCCTTCTTAAGATGCTTATCCTATTGTTAGCTTTTTAGGTGCCAAGGTCAAATCTCCATGACAGTAATCTAAAATGACAGTACAGGAAAACAACAAGCCAAGCCTCTTAAGTATATTTCTTGTCTCTCATCCCTGAGTCACTTCTTAAACAGAGTCTTTAATGTGGTGAGATACCAATAATTATTTATACAAGCTATTTATTATTCAGTAGATTTTATAGAATATGCTTTTCCTATGGAGCTGGAGAGGGTAGAAAAAAATTAAATAAACATAAAATAAAATAAATTCTCTTGTAATGATCTCTACCATTTCTCAAACCTGTCTAGACCCAGAAAGACTTTTCATTCAACTTGAGTAACTCTCAGAAAGAGATTCATTCCTCCCTCAGTGACCTGCTTTCAAGTTTGGGCACAGTCCTGAGAAGGTGGCTGCACCCCACACATCTCTGAGCTGGACAATCCCAGTGGCAATCCTGATGACACAGCCTGGAGGTGCTGAAGGGAGGGGTCAGTTACAAAATATCTGTACTGAGTTCCTTTGTTGCCTGAATCCTCCAAGAAAGAGCACTGGTCGGTCAATGGCAACTTGTAGTTTGTTTGGCTGCTATGGCATTCCATTCCTAAGCCTGGTTTACTTGTTTCTAATGATTTGTTCTTTTCATTGATGCAGGAAGACAAGTAGAAAGCAAAAAGGACATAGCAGACAATTAGTGTTTTAATAAAGGGAAGATTACGTTTAAAGAATGATTTGGAAGGCTGAGGGTTCATACTCAGATCAATGGGATCTTTTTGCATTATTCTGACCTTATAATAGGAGGCTAATTTTGGCAGAGGAAATCACTATCATTCAAAACAATCTCATTAAACAATAACAACCAAATAGGGACCTTCATAAAAAGAGTCAACATTTTTCAGAGACCAAAGTGAGAAGGATGTAGGTCATTAGGAAGTCATTTCCCCTTCTGAGTTTCTACAGAAATCTTTTGGTGTGTGTTTAGGAAAGAAAAATGTGGATTTCCTAAAATCTAGTCTGTTCCTACTAGTGAGGCTTCTTAATCTAGATTAAAAAGAAAAATAAAAATTATAGTCTTACTCTTAGTACCTTTCATGACCCTCCCAAAGAATAATATCTTATTTTGTGGAATTTTATGTAATTAGTGTTTTACCATTGGCCTACATAATAGTGAATTAAGGACTGAATGAATAATTTCCTAGTGGCAGTAAGAGTGAATGAGAATGAGTGCTCTTTGATTTGAAGGATGACACTGCTGAAATGGAACTTTCTCTGCTAAGATAAAAATGTTATTTTTGGCATTTGTGGTATCCACCCATGTTCATTTATTGGAATATTAGGGTAGGCACAGCCTGCTTGTTGGCCACCTATGTTGTATATGCGGATTGATTGTGAAAGTTGCCAAAATCATCCTGTAGCTGGCTATTGTCACATTTCTCTCCTATTTTCACCAAGTATTTGAGAGAATTACCAGACAACAGATTTGTGGAAAATAGTCATCTTTGACCCATCAGACTGGATGACAAGTGAACAGCTACCAGCAATTATGCAAAAATTAAGAAAAACATTTTTTCATATACCAATTTATAGAAGTAGGGCTCAACATTTAAACTTCCTGTTACCTAGATAAGTACAATGAAATGGAGTGTTTTTTTTTTAATGAGCAAAAATAGATTCCCCCATTTCCATACATTCCTAATTTAAGTAAAAAAAAGAAAAACCAGAATAAAATCCTTATAACAAGTATTCATAATCAATAAAAATATTCACTATGTTCATACATCCCATTTAATTTTATAAACTGAATCGAACACCTTTCTATCAAGAGGTATCTTGCTTCATCATTGATGCCTTAGAATCATGGATGGACATTGTCTTAATCAAAGTTTTTAAGGCTTACAAAGATATATCTAAATAAATATCTAAATCCTGGTTCTTCTTAGTTCACTCTGCATCAGTCCATAAAAGTTTTCCCATATTTCACTGAAACCATTCTATTTTTCAAACTCTTATCTCATGTCTTAGAATAAATACTGTGTTCCAAGGTAGAAAAGTGGTAAGGGCTAGGCAATGGGGTAGGGTGGGGTGGTTAAGTGATTTGTCCAATGTCACACAGCTGGGAAGTGTCTAGAAACCATTCTTCTTATCGTTTATTTATTTTTTAAACCCTTACCTTCCGTCTTGGAATCAATACTGTGTATTGGCTCCAAGGCAGAAGAATGGTAAGGGTTAGGCAATGGGGGTTAAGTGACTTGCCCAGGGTCACCCAGCTGGGAAGTGTCTGAGGCCAGATTTGAACCTAGGACCTCTCGTCTCTAGGCTTGACTCTCAATCCACTGAGCTACTCAGCTGCCCCTTCTTATCATTTATTTTAACACAACATTTTGTTATATTGATATACCATAATTTCTTTAGCCATATATACACAAACACACACACACACACACACACACACACACACACAAGGATTCTTTTCTTTCTTTGATCTCTTTGAAACATAGTTCTAACTGATATTTTTAGATAAAAAAGCATACATTATATAATTAACCTTTTGGTGCATAGTTCTATATTGCTTTTCAAAATGACTATAGATCAATTCACAGAACCACCTGGTGCATTAATATGCCCATTTTTCACATCCCCTCCAACATTTATCATCTTGTCAATTTTAACAATGGAATATAACAGAAAAGAAATGGGTTTGGAAGTCAGGAGAGACATGACTTCAAATGTCTCTTCTGAACCTTTCTAGCTATAAGAAAATCATTCAACTTTTCTGAACTCCGGGATTCTTATATATATTTTTAAAGTGTGGTGGGACAGAATAAATAAAAGTTTAAAAAACCAACAAAATAAAACTTTCTCTTTTAAGAGTTGTGGTGAGGGTCAAATGAGATCATTTATATAAAGTGCTTTTAAGACATCTGTTTAAATCATTGGAACAACTTTAGAGGTGGAAGGAATATTTGAGATCATCTAGTCCATATTTCTCATTTAATACTTGGGAAAACTGAAACCTAGAGACTTGTTAAGTGACTTGTTCAAGGTCAACCATATTGTAAGTGGTAGTCCTAATATTCAAATGTGGGTCCGCTAACTGCATATCTAGCTTTCTTTTCACTGTGCCTTTCTAAACCTATAATGGCAGAAACACTAGTTTCAGCCATCTCATCACAAAATTATAGTCAATTGATATTATCATTACAGGATCCTTTTCAGTGTAAAATTCAAAGTAGTAGAACTTTTCACCTATTCATTTTGGTTAGAGTATTTTATTTTTAATATGATGAACTACAGGTTAAAATTTTTAGTTTAGATTGTGAATTTTTCCTTCTATCTTGGGTTAGGCTGGATACCAACAAGTGGATTATTAGCTCTTTGTTGTGTCCCTTTTCCCATCTTTTGCCATTAAAGTTGCTTTTTTCCTTGTTTTTGCTTTGTTTTGATTTTTGTGTGATTTCATTTGTGTAAGGAAATCTTAATTTCTTATGCTATTGCAAATTATCATTATCTCTATAATTTCTAGTCTGGGATACCGAGGGTAAACTATTTGCCCCCCAAACCAAAATGCTTTAGAGGACAGACTGGAACCCAGGTCTTCATGATTTCTGGTCCAGTTCATAATTCACTATTCCTTTCTTGGATGAATTACAGCCACAAAACAAGTCATTCCTGATGGCATAGTGAGTCTTAATAAATACATGAAAAGATTTTTCTTACTGCTAAATTAATTTGAGGATTTCTAATTTTGAATAAACAGAGAGGAAGTTTCTATTCTTGGTTAATAAGGGCTTTTTTCATAAATGTATCCAAACATGAGCATAATAGTGAATGAAGTAAATGATTGAAGTTTTCTTTCATAGGAGGTCTGGCTATTAAAAGGCAGGAATCCTATTTAATAATGTAGATTTTGTATAAAATGTTTGGCTTCACTCCCAGATTAGGAAGTTCTCCCTTAAGAAACCACCTGTGATGGAAGTTTTCACTTCACTGTTGGGAATGAATATTTTTCTGCCATTAAAAAATATGAAGAAGTACTAAAGAAACTAGTATGAAATTCTTCTTTCCCAAAGAAGTTAATAACATAATAATACTTCTATTAATGAAAAGGCTCTGTCCCAGTGAAAAACACCTTAGGGAGAGATGCCATTAACAGTGATAGAAAGTATTTAAGAAGTAAAGAAATTAAGTTGCCAGCCAGTCAGAAGAGGTTTGACTATACAAAATATCATCAAGTATGAACTAAAATAAAGTATTACACTGATTAGTCATACTAATGTCAATCAATTAACAAGTAGAAATGACCGTTAAGTTTTTTTTTTTTTTAACAATAAAGAGGGCATGCTAGAGATAGGAGAAATTGGGGTATATCAAAAGTGATGGAGAGAGAAATGATTTGGAGAGGTGAGAGCAGGGATGCTGAAGGGAAATGGAAAGTATCATCCTTTATGTGACTTAAATATGACTTCATGTGACTTATAAAGTATTATCTTCATTTTTAACAGGACTGACTTTAGTTATAAAGATTTTTCTTTCCCTCTTCCTGCCCCAAAGGATCATTCTTTGAAATACCACTGTAGCTGATTATTGCCATGTCATTGTTCCAGATCAATAGTGCTATTGCTAAGTCTGTGGCATGGTTTTCATTAGGAAGCCTCAGGCCATCATTAGGGATTCATCAATGGAATAATTAATAAAATACAAATTTTTTAAAGCCAAATTTTTAAAAGACAAAAAAAAAACTAAAATTGGGAACTTGCTTTAAAGAAAGGATTTTCTGTTCTTTTTTACATAGGACATAGTCCACCTCCTTCCAGAAAGGAAGCTTAAGGGCAAATTGAATTTCTTTTTCACTAGTAGAGTATATGAAGGGCTTGGTGCTTCTTCTCATAAAACACTGTGATTCAAAACGAAATTATTAGTCTGTGGATAGGATCTTCTCAGACCTTTGGCATTGGCTTCTTAAGTAACAGTATGATAGGAAAATGTAGTGTTTACAGTTTATACATGACATATCTTAAGCTCTTAGCATATTGTAAAATGGAACATTTTTAGAGAAGAGGGAGTAACATTGGAATTGGTTCTAAACTTGGTCCTATCATATTTATGACTGTGAACTTGCTACTTAAAATTTCCATCACTTTTCCCCTAAGGGCAAAAAATCTTTCTTTTATGTAAAATGGATATCTATGTCTTATGAATTATTTATAACATATAAATTGCATGAAAAAATATTCATTGGATTAGTCCAGTATTTCTACAGATTGTCCATACCTATAATTCAAAATTAATTTCTAGGTGAACTGGAAAGGATTAATTTCTTCCTCTTCTGTCCCTATCATCAACTTCCTTCTCTATTATTCATATGTTGAATGAATTATTTGAGGTAGAAATCTAAATGAAATAAAGCCATTTGGAAAATAAAAACCTTTTTAAGTTGTTAATGTTCTATCAAACTTGATTAGCAAATGAACTATTATAAGAAATAGCATTTTAGAGAACAAAAAGAAAATAGAAATTCATAGACTGTGAGAGAAGGATTCACCTTTATTCCTTTAAATCCTCAGTTTCTTGATTTACTTGAAACTTGAGTGAATGGATAATTACTTCATTTGTTCTGATAGCTCCCAGTATATTTTTTTTAACTACAGAATACTCCGTCAGCCCATTTTCTTTTATTTCTGCCTTCCTTGCCTATCTTTTTTGGGATCGCAGGTGGTAGCATTCACTGAAATATCTTTTTAGCTCTTTCTGGTCACTTTCTAGTTGAGGCCTGTGTTTATTCCACCACCCATTGCTATAGATTTTCCCCTCTGTTTTATTTTTCTTCTCACTCTCTAGAGAGGAGTCACATTAACCTCTTTTCTCCTTTTAGGTTTTAGCAAATGAACACAGTGTGTTCTTGCCAACTTATCATTCTTATATACATAAGTGAGATACACCAGTAATAGAAAGATCAGACTAGAATCAAAGGATATTTAAAATTATAAAGATTTTAGATATTATCTGAGCCTCCCTAATTTTATATATCCAATTCAATTTAGTGAGCATTTGTTATTAAATATAAAGAATAAGGGCAACACTAGGAATACAAAGAGATATTCAATAAAGACACTGTTCATATTGAACCTAAAATCTAATAGAGGTATAAAGATTTGATACCATTGATGTGTTTGAATTCCTCATAGGCTTGTAGTATCTAGGACAGCTTCAAATTTCCTGGAACAGATAAGAGTTTGAAGATTCGTGATCTTGTCATGAGCTTTTAAAGGACAGAGTAGATCATGTCCAAGGTAATGTCAGTTACTTATCTATTTTACTTAGATGAGGTATCATTGGTCAAGGTCAAATTGTGCAGGATAAAAACTAGATCCTAAAACTTCTGTCTTGTCAAGAGATATGACCAAACAGGCCTCAAAAAAAAATACTATAAAATATTAACAACTATAGGGAGAAAATATTTTAAATCACAATAATTGGATGAATACAAATAAAAATTAAAAAACCAAAGTAATTTATACCTAATACATTGACAAATGTGACAAAATATGGAAATGATTGATTGCAAGAGGATTGTAGAAATATGAGTATTTTGCTACTCATATATTTTTAAATATTGGTGAATGATCGATGAAGCTCTAAAATGAGTCAAACTGTTATGGAAAGGAATTTAGAATTGTGCTAAGGAAAATGACTAAAATGTACATGCCCTTTAATCCTGAAGCTGCCATTGGAAGGTATATACCCCAAAGAGGTCAATGACAAAGTTAAAGGACCCACATGCACCAATTGAGGAATAGCTGAATAAAGTGTGCTACATGAATGTCACAAACACTTATGTGCTTTAAGATAGCATAACCGTAATGATTATAGAGAAGAATGTGAAGAATTTCATGAAGTGATACAAGATGACATCAGTGGAAGCAGGAAAGCAGTATACTCTATGACTATGATGATGAAAATGACCAAGATAACACCCCTCCCCCAATTAAAATTGAATGCCATGAGAGAAAAAGTTTGGTTCCAAAGAAGAGATAATGAGATCAAGCAATGGAGAACTGGGTTGTGGATTATTGCATACAACATCAGCCTTTTTTTGTATATTGGTTAGATTTGATGAACTTTTGTCCTTCCACTTTTTGAATGTTTTTATTCAGTGAAATGAAGAGTCAGGAGGGGAAGGATACAGTGGGAAATATTTTTATAAAAACAAAAATGTCAACAAAATTATTTTTAAAAACTTGCTCTTGCCAGTGCACAATATGAAATGGAAATTATGGATCATTTATTGAAATGAGTATCGCTTACATTTCCATTAATATATTTCAAAGAGTATTTGTCAATGAACAGGACTTGCTTTTTTTAATTAATGATCTATTGTTTAATTGAGTACAGTTATGCACCTACCTATCAAGTGCTCAATGAGATTAATAAAGCTATTGACCAAAAATTGTAATTAATTTGGAAATTTAGGCTTCAAAAACTTGTTTTTAATTGCGAAATGTGTGTTTTTTTATGAACTGCATCAGACAAAACAAAGAATAAGAGCTGTAAGTTCTCCTGAAAGCCAAAGTAGGATATGGCAATTGATGAATAAAACAATAGTTTAAAGGTCACATATTATTTAATGGCTCTAACAGCAAGGAACAACCATCCTGAGACAACTAAAGCATATAATGAAATGCTTAGGCCTACCTTATACCTTATTGCTTGCCATGAATGTAATTAAAACTAAAAATGAATAATATAATTTTGAATCCAACTTAACTAAATATTATGATAAGCTTGCTTTATGTTGATATCATTTTACTCTTGACTTGAAAGAAGTTTGGAATTAATTTGATTTCAGTAGGAAATCTAAGCCTTCTGTAGGACTTTACCCATCAGAAATTAGTGTGCTCATAAAGACCCAACAATCTCCTTTTACATGGTTCATTAAAATAACTTCAAAGCATTTAGAGGGATGCACTAAAATGTTAGAATAAAGTACTAGTCCTGAGGAGCTGAAAATGGTTTTTGAGGAAATGTTAGTTGTTAGCAGGAAAATGAGTGTCATTATTTGACTTTTCCTGGAGGACTGAACTGAGCCATAGGTGTAGGGATATTTGTTTCCTAATGTCACATGGTAAATTAGTGTCTGACTTCGGATAAATAAGAGTTTCTAATTTGTTTTCTGTCTGCTATTCTATATTCATAAGAGTTGAGAACTAATATATCTACATTCTTATTCTAGTCTAAAGCAACCATAGATTCAGAAATATAGAATGAAAGACTTAGAAGGTACCTTAGAGAAGAATAAGTCTAGATCTCTATTTAAATTTTATTTATTTATTTAAAAACCCCTACCTTCTGTTTTGGAGTCAATAGTAGTTACTGGTTTAAAGGCAAAAGAGTGGCTTGCCAAGTCCATGTAGCTAGCTAGGTCCATAAAGTGTCTGGGTTCAGATGTGAATATAAGTCTGTCTTACTCTCTATCCACTATGTTCTCTGGCTGCCCCTCAGATCCCTTATTTTATAATTTAGGAAATAGACTTAGAGAAGGGTGAAATTATTTAAGAATAGCCCCATTATTTTGGAAAGGATAGCATAAACTATATATTTCTAAGAATATTTGTTTTCTAAAATAAAAGTAAAACTATAAAACAATATACATATAACATATTTATAAAACACATGTATAGTACATATGTAACATATTGTTGTGATTTGGTCATATATGATTCTTTGTGCCTTCATTGAGGGTTTTCTTGACAAAGATACTGGAATGTTTTGCCATTTCCTTTTCCATTTCAGATAAGAAAATTGAGGCAAGCAGGGTTAAGTGACTTGCCCAGGGTCACACAGCTAGAAAACATCTGAGGCCAGATTTGAGTGCAGGAGGATGAGGATTCCTGATACAAAACCCAGTGCTCTATCCACTGTGCCATCAAGCTGCCCAGCGTATGTAACATAAAGATCTATATATAACACAGGAATAAGAAAATTCATCTTACTTTTCTAAAACACCAAAATGACTTTATGTAACATTTTCCTTCTATAGCAGGAATTAACCTCTTTGGAATTCTAATGAAACTTATTTTGAAATGTATAAACTAAAATGCATTGAATTATAAAGGAAATAAATTATATCGAAATATCATTATGAAACTATTTTAAAATGTAAATCTATGCCCCCTATTTTATAGAATAGACTGAATGTGAATATATGTGCATATATATGTATATATATATATATATATCACAAAGTCAAGTTTGCTGGATGACTCTTACAGAAATTTCTATTTTGCACACTACTGAGGAACCCAATAATGTCTTTCAACAATTACTTTCCATATGTAAACAGAGGCAAGAGTTTAGAGCTCTGCTGGTATTTATGGGTTATTTTATGGGGAAGCCATCAGCCAAGTAGGACACTCTTTTAGATGTACAAACACTTTGTGATTCTCCTTTCTCTGCCTTTTTGGAAGATTTATACTTTCCTCGTTATTGTGTGGTTTCCTTCACCTTCTTGTTTATCATATGCCTGAGTCCAAACTAGTTGACAACCACCTTGGAGATCAATGATAAAAATAAATTAAAAACTCAAATATTTGTCTGTGTGTGTATATATGTATATAGACAGATCTCTATATGTGTATAGAGCAATATCTATTTATATTTCTAAATAATGATACTTGCTAGGACCTGGAATATAAAGACAAAGATATGAAATTATCCCTGCTTTTAGGCTGCTTACATTCTCCAGGGAGATGTAGATCTCTAGAGATAAATCAGCATGAATCACTTTGAAGGGAGAACAATTGCTAATGATTTAGGAAGTCCTCATAGAAGAAGTGGCACCTTAGCTGAACCTTGAAAGGAAATCAATATTTCAAAAGCTAGGCAGTGCATTGCAGGCTCTGGGAAACTCTGAAAGGCACAGAGCTAAAGGATACAGGTTCAGGAGTTAGACATGGCTAATACTCTTTTTTAGCTAGTCCACATCCATTAAGAGCATTAATGTGAAGTAAAGCTATGAAAGATCCTTTGGAGTCAATTTATACAAAACTTTAAATGTGAAGATTAGGAGAGCAGCAATCATAGCAAGGCAATAGGGAGCCACTGAAGTTTTTCTAGTAAGGGCATTTTCAAAGATTGTTATAATGGTTGTGTGGCAAATGGGTTAGAGAAGGGAAACTAATAAGGAAACTATTAAAAAAAAAAAGCCAGCCCAGGAGGGAGGGAATGAGATCCTGAATTAGACTGGTCGCCATCTGAGTGGAACAAGGGACTGCTTTTGAGAAATGTGGAGTTAGAATAAATGAGATTGAGCAGCTGAGTGAGTAAATGGTATTTAGGAGAGAAGAATCAAGTATAATGTTGAGGCATGAACCTAGGTAGGACAATAGTAGCATGGTGACATTATATGGAGGACAAGGGGCATGAGAAAGGAAGACAGCAGATTCTATTTTGAGCATGTTGAGTTTGAAGTGCATATGGTACCTCCATGAGGAGACGTTGGTTGGCACTTTGAACCTCTGGCCTTGTATTCCTTTCCAAGTAATATAAACATATTTTTACAAATTCTAGGTTTAGAAATAGCCTGAATGCTTTTATGTATTGCATAATTAGTTTAGTGATGGAGTCTAAGGAGACCACATGTGATCTATATGTTCTCTAGTGTAAAAAACTATTCTCTAGTGTAAAAAAGGTCTACCTCAGAGACAGAGACAATATTTTTCCAGTCTTTAAACAACCCCAGAAGGATGAGGTTTCTGAATGCTTTTCATTGCTTTGGATGCTATCAAGCCAATGAGGATGGTACTAGGAGCTCCACTGATGATGCTTCTTTAAGGCATTTAAGTTCATCTGGCTCCCATCTAATATTATTTTCCTAAAATATCACTCTTCTCACATGTCTTCTTTGCTCAAACAGTTTCAATGACCTTCCATTCCCAAACTCTTTAGACCCTCCACAATCTGGCCCTACTGTGCCTTCCCAGCTTTGTCCTTTGCTCTTGCCTAGCAGGGAGAATAGGGATTGGACTTGTGATTTTATTAACATAAAGCAGTGGCTGTCAAACTTTTTTGGTTTCATAACTCATTTATGCTCTTGAATATTATTGAAGTCCTCACAAGGAGATGATATCTGTGCCAGTTATATCTATCAGTATTTGCACTTTTAAAAATTAAAATGTCTTAGTAGTGTTATGAAAATAGTTTTGACCTCATGGACTCCCCTAAAGATCAGAGAAGGAGATTCCTGAGACTATATTTTAAGAACAACTAATGTAAGGAAATCCCAAATGAGCAACTCCCTCTCCCAATGAGAATTGGCCCCTTTTCTGCAATTTATAGTATTAAGAAGTTGCCTAGAAATGAGAAGCTAGGTGTCTTGCCCAGGATCACACAATTAGTCTGTGTTGGAGGCATGACTTGAAACTATATTTTCCACATTTCCAGGCCAGCTCTCTATGCAATAAAACAAGCCTCCTTTTAACCTTCTGTAGTTCTGCTGGTATGTTCATTGCTTGATAAACATACTTTGCTTATTACATTTGCTTATATCTCTCTAAGCCATGCTCCACACTTAGCCTCCCCTGTTCTTTCTTTTTATCTAGACTTCCACCTTTCAAGTCCCAGTTCAAATCTCACCTGTTCTCAACTATAACATTTATTTCTTGTCCCATCCATTTGTTTTTTTCTTTCTTTCATGGTCTTATTTAGCTTGAAAACTTCTGCAGGATTTAGACAGATTATGTCTTAGATCACCTTCTTTCTGGTTTTCTTAGTGGACCTAGCATAGTAAAGCAAAGAGCAGGCAGAAAATTTTCTCTGATTTTTTGCCCTTTAAGAGTAACTTTATGCTTGGGGTTCAACCTGCCAACTGATTTTGTCTTGTTAGGCAATGGGTAATCATTTTTGTCCCCATCTTATGATTAGTGCAAGTGATCAGACTCAGTTGTTAAGAAGGCTAGAGACCAGCTTACTCCTTATTCCATTTATTGTTATCTGGAGCAACTACCTAGCACACATTTCTTTTTTCCTCCCCAGCCTCTATCCATTAGCCTCATGAGATTTGCATCCTTCCCATTTTCTAAGTGTTTCAAAGACTGACAGATAATGATGTGCACTTTACTTGCTCCACAGTGCTTCACTGATACTATCTAATTAGCCCCTTTGTGATTCTTTGATCATAATTCATCCTATCTAGTAGTTTATAGATGAGGAAACAGCAGTGAAGACTTAAGAAATAGCAAATGATGTGGCTAGAACTTAGAACTGTTTGGACAGCTTTCAGTGCCTACAGGGCAAGCAACGTGCATAGGCATTCCCACCCTTTCTGAACTTCAAGGCTGTCGAATAGTGTTACCAGGACCACACAGAAAGTTGGAAGAGACTGAGTCAGTGCCAGATTTCCTCTTTTATTTAATGAAATACTAACACACAAAACCATGTTTAATGCCCATCTCCAAGTAGGCATGCACTGTGCAGTTATTTTTTGTCCTCAATATCCTAGTGATTCCAACATTGCCCATAATTAACAGTCTGTGGTCTTTAACCCTCACTTTCTCCTTGAATTAGAGGACTTTGGGGGAGGCACACAGTAGGGTTATGATCATTCCTCTTCTTGCCCTTTTCTTCTCTTCTCATTTTGGCTATTGGCTTCTTTTTCATCACCAGTTCATACCCTGTATTCCACAAAGTGCCCTTGGTGTTGCTGTTGCTTATGGTACCAATAGGCTATGGCTTATTAGATAAGAGATTTCAAGCTAGAAAGGAACATTAGCCCATGGCTCTCTATATTTTGTCCCTTCTCTGTTGCTTTCGTTGTAATTTACTCCATCATCCATATCTTAGTTTCCCACATTTTTGATACAGTATACAAAATTACTTTAGCATATATGAATTTATATCTTCTATTTGGGGGAAGAGAAAAGCTCAACAATGCTTTGGGCAGAAGGAAATGTTTTACCAATGGAGAGGATCATTAAAAACAGGTTGGCATGTTTATGAACAATTCCCATTGGCACTTACTTAATAGGAAAAATGGTCTTACATATGGCAAAGTGTTTTTATATGTACATTGAGCTAGGCATGTTATGAAATGAGCCTTCTTTAGCAGTCTGAGCTTATAGTATTTTATATTTACACATGCATTTTCTCCTCATACCTTTATCTCCTCTTCCCTCCTTCCCTTTCCTCTCCTCTCCCACCACCTGGGATTCTGAGAAAAATAACTCCTTCATCCCTCTTTACCTTTTGATAAGCAGGGTAGGCAAGGTGGGAAACTGCCAGGAACTCTGCAAAAGCAATTGTTCTTACTTATGGATTCTTATCTAGACAAAACAGAAAAGATTAATCTTATCTCTGGGTCTTTGGTTAGGTTAGAGAAGATGCAAAACTACTCAGCACTCAGGCTTTTACTCCCTCCTAGCCAAAGCTTAATTGCGTTAAAAATTATTTTGCCTTTTCCCCATCTCTCATGACTGAGCTGGAAAGGACTTTGTCCCAATATAATGGTTTTTAACTCTTTTATATCATGGACACCTTTTGCAGTCTGGACTCCTCTGAAAAAATGTTTTTATATGTGTAAAATAAAACATTGTATTAAGAAGGAAACCAATTATATTAACAGGCAGTTATAAAAAAAATTAGAGGTCACGGACCCCAGGTTAAGAACCACTGCTTAATACCTTCAACCCCATGGAGAGACAAGAGCAATTACAGTGTTACTTAGTCCGTTGACTTTGCACCCAAATATACTTCAGTCTCTAAATTTTAAATGAAAAACTATATTTAGCAAGAGCCTTCATTCATGTTGAATCATTCCTATTTTCCATTATTTTCTCTTATGAACATACATATAGCTATGTTTTAGGGAAGTCAATATTTAGTAATTGATGAAAAAGAAAACTATTAGAATTTTACTTATTATTTCCTAAAAATGAAGAGATTAAAAAAATCTTATGAGAAAATAGAGTTTTGTAAAACAGTGAACCAGAACATAATATACATAGAAAACAGAAATACAATAAACAGTAGGAATAAAAGAGAGGAACAACCTTGCATTTGACAAAAATATAGAGGCAAGTTTTGGGGGATAAGAACTCATAGTTCACTTAAAAATAGCTAAAATAAGATCAAAATGGATACATGACCTAGACATACATAAAAGGAGATATAAGCAAATTAGAAGAACAGAGAACAGATTACTTCTCAGATTTATAGATAAACAAGGAATTTACGAGTTGATGAGAGATGGAGAGCACTGTAAGATGTAAAATTTTGAGTAGCATAAATTAAAAAGGTTTTGTCCAAATGAAACAATTGTAGCCAAGATTAGAAGGAAAGCAGAAAATGGGGAAGGGGATTATATACAATTTCCTGGATAGAGGTACAATGTAAAATTTATTAAAATAAGAGTTATCTCCCAAAAGGCAAAAGTGTTGAACAGACAGCTTTTGGAAGAAGAAATCAAAAGCCATATATAGACATATGAAATTATACTCTAAATCACTACTGATTAGAGAAATGCAAATAAAAACAAGGCTGAGATGTCATCTCACACATATCAGATTGTCTGAAATAATAAAAAGGCAAATTGACAAATGTTGAAGAGGATGTGGGGAAATGGGGACATTCACACGCTGTTGATAAAACTGTGAACTGATTCAACCATGTTGGAGAGCAATTTGGAATTACAGAACTGTGTATACCCTTAGACCCAGTAATACCATTACTGAGTCTATTTCCTTAGAAGATCAGGGAAACAAGAAAGCACCTATAGGTTTCAAAATATTTATAGCAGCTCTCTTTGTGGTGGCAAAGAATTGGAAATTGAGAGGATGACCATCTATTGAGGAATAGCTAAATAAATTGTGGTATATGATTCTAATGGAATATTTCTGAGCCATAAGCTAATTTTTAAAGAAACTTGGGAAGATCTACAAAAAATAATGAAGGGTGAAATGAGTAGAACAAAGAGAACACTTTATACAGCTATGTAATAAATATTTCAACAATGACTTGCAAATGTCCACCTCCAGAAAAAGAAATAAATAGAACACAAAAGACATAATTTATATGTATATGTGTGTATATACACACACACGGACACACACATACACATACAATTTGTCAAGGGATGCCTTCTGTTGTGTAAGGAGAAGAGAGAAGGGTTGAGATAAGTTCTGGGAACAAATTCTGTTAAATAAAAATAAAAGTGGTAGCAATCAATAAAGACTTATTAAGTGCCTGTCAAGTGACATGTGCTATGCTAAGGGCTAAGGATACAAAAGATGCAAAAGATAGCCCCTGCCCTCAAGAAGCTTATGATCTCCTAGTAGAGACAACATGCAAAAAATATATATATAAAACAAGTTGTGCACAGGATAAATTGAAAGTAATTAATAGAGGGAAGGCATATTTAAGCAAGTCTAACCCTTCTGTTTTCAAATGAAATTTCATTAAATGCTTCAAGATTCATGATTTCATTTCTGTGGATACCTTTGCCATAAATACTGGTTGTATACTGCCTCTGGCTTATTCTGAGTTGGTTTTGCCAAAAAATTTATCACTTGGTGACTAGCTTTATAATTTTTATGCATAGGAAAAAAAAGTTCATTGGAAAGTTGAAGAATGAACAAATGAAACCTCATTGTATTTTTGTAAATCTTATCAAAAACCAGAATAATTTTGAACTTTTACAGCAATTGGTTTCAAAGGTCAACTAGGCTATTGTTTTATCTTTTTTTCCCAATGATTTTTCATTATGATTGATATCCCCGAGATGTTATAAAAAACAGACAGACATATATTCATTGTGCTTCATGCCGTAATTGATTGCCTTTTTCTTTTCACTGGGAGCCCTTCTGGGATGTTATTACTGATTGTGTTCCACAGTAAGTTGTATGTCTGGGCAGAGAGCCAGGGATTTAAAGTCTGCAAATATGTTTATTAGGGAGAGAAAATGTCCCTTAGGACTGTTCCAGGTGTGCCATACCAAGTAGAAAATCCTCTCAAGGTGGTATTGAAATACACTATACCTTCCGTTCTGGTTTGTTTAGAACTGTAACTAGCAAAGCTGGCCTTTAATTATGTTGAAATTGAAGTGATGTATAAGGGAGCAAAGGCCACATGTAAAAAAGTACCAAACTCTATGCTGACTCTATTCTCCACACCTCCCTCCTCATCCCCTACAACTGGTAATAATTCAGATCATTAGTAATCAGAGTTGTTAACAATGAAGATTCTTTCTATTTGAGAAAAGTACAAGGTGAACACTAATTATTTAAGTTCATTTGCCCAATAAAGATTTCTAGAAAGCTTTAAGTGCTCTATATAAAGGGAAGAAATAAAAGTTTATCATATTTTATATCATAAAAGTAAATTATTATTGCTATTGCTATGGTTTGCCATTGTTTCTCAGCTAGCTTTATAAAAAACTACATACCCCAGCAGTATTTTTAAAAGAAAATTTTACATATAATTTAATTTTAAAACTAGAAAAAATGGAAGATATGTTCAAATCTTTTCCTTATGAGGGAACTAAATAATTAATTATCTTTAAGCAAGGAAACAATTTAAAATTCCTTCCCCCCCAAACCTTCTCTCTTTTTAAAATCTTAATGATACCCTATCCCTCACAAAGATTGTGAAGCAGACCACCCATTGCTAGGGCAAATACTCTTGAGTGTAATGGGTAATCCCTGGCCATGAAACAGATTAAATGACTCACTAAGAGACTGCACTGATTCTGGTCTTATTACTACCATGCTCTAACAAAATGAGAAAAAGACTATCTCTGTTTTCTAAATGATGCTTTCAAAACCTCCCAACAAATTAGATAGAGAGTAGATATTGTCTTCATACTTTTAGGTGGGCAAATATAATCACCTCAAAGATAAAATTACTAAAGTACAATATTTCACTTTAAATTAAAAAAAAAACTTTACCTTCCATCTTAGAATCAATACTGTGTATTGGTTCCAAGGCAGAAGAGTGGTAAAGACTAGGCAATGGGGGTCAAGTGACTTACCCAGGGTCACACAGCTGGGAAGTGTCTGAGGCCAGATTTGAACCTAGGACCTCCCATCTCTAGGTCTGATTCTCATTCCACTGAACTACCCAGCTGCCCCCTTTAAATTGAAATAAGTGATCTATGATAGTAAGCACTAGAGGAAACAATTGAGTGTAGCCTTTGAAACTATCTATGGCTTTACAGTTGGTTTTTCTCCTAGCCTTAGCCTCTTGTTCCCCTTAGCTTTTTATCCTCAGGTTCCAAGAATATATATATATATTAATTTTTGAGATTATTTCAATAAAGGTTGGGAGTTTGGGGCAGGTGCTATAAGAAATAATCATATAGAAGGGTGGATACTTATTCTAGCTAGGATTTCAAGCTGAAGGAAAAGACTTTACAGTCACCTGTCTATTCAGTGGACCACTTTAATCCTGAATGTTTCACTTAAGTCAGTTAGGAATTTTATAAAATTAGGGAAATTTTTGCTCCTTCTCTCCCATAGCTTTTTCTTTGGGGAGATATCCATGCCTTTAGGCAAATAGGATGCCAAATTCCTGTTTGTCATAATTTTCACTGTATTATTAACTGAATATTAACTGTAGCAAATTTTAGTCAGTAAATCCTTTTACAAAACTTACAATTGAGGACTTTGTCTCCCTCCTCCTCCATCTCAAGTGGGTCATTCTGTATAGATTTTATTCATGATCATTGTCAAGTATTAAAGTGGTAAAGAGTCTAGGCTTGATCCTCTTTTATATGTACAGGAAAAGAGAGGATGAGAGAGAAATAGAGGAGGATGTGGTATAATTTTACCACAGAAATTTTCATTATCATTAGGCAGTCCAGTGGCTAGAGCACTAGACTTGGAGAAATTAAAGCCTGAGTTCAAATCCAGTCTCAGATACGTACTTTTCGTGTGATCCTGGGCAAGTCACTTAGCTTTTCAAACTCAGTGTTCTCACTAGAGAAGGAGGATAATAATATCTACTGTCCAAAGTTGATGAGAATATTAAATGATATAATATTTGTAAAGTTCTTCACAGACCTTAAAAGTGCTAAATATTAGTGTTATACTTTAAATGGGACAGTAATACCCTGTTCAACAGGATTACATGAGAGAATATTTATAAAATGCTTTCCAAACCTTAAAAAAGGGACAGTTAGGTGGCTCAAATGACAGACCTAGAGATGGGAGGTCCTAGGTTCAAATCTGACCTCAGAGATTTCTTAGTGGTATGACCTTGGGCAAGTCACTTAACATGTCTAGCTCTTACCACTCGTCTGTTTTGAACCAATACTTAGTATTGATTCTAAGACAGAAGGTAAGGATTTTTAAAGGTACATTAATGGTAGTTGTAATTATTATTATTATTATTATTATGTCTTTATAGAATGATATATTATAATACTAAAAGCTAGCATCTATTTAAAAGTATCTATTTGTGTATTTACATAAAACAAAGGCTATGATTATGTAACCCTATATTTTGCACAATATTTTTGATAGGATCATGGATTTGAAAATGTAAACAGAGGTTAGAGATCATTTCATTGAAACCATTCATTTCGCAGATAAGGAAACTGAGGTCAATAGAGGTTAAGACTCTTACTGAGGTCACATAGGTCAAATAAATGGCCTAAAAAGTATTACACTGAGAATGCTTTTTATCATGAGTTGGGAAAAACTAAAAACAAAAATAGTCTCAAGAATGGACTAAGAACACTTCTTTAACCCTGAACTTGAGAAGAGTCCTTCCCTTGCTAGAACATTTACTTTTGCCCTTAGCCAAAATCAAATCAGTTTGCTTTTCAGCTTTTTTGGTCAATGAGAAGATAAGGTCTCTACTTTCTCAGGACTAGGTCAAAACTGCTTTTGGTCCAGTTGCTTAAATTATTATTCATTATTGAAATTGTTTAAATAGCATTGCTATTTATACATTGCGAGCTTTATCTTACAGTGACCATTTAATATAAAATTATAAAATATATAAAATATAAAAATATTTTTAAAAATCTGCTACATTGACAGAATCCAAGTATTTTTTTTACTTTGTGCCTGTTTATCCCTATTTTTGTTAAATTCTACAATCCATTCTCACCTTTCCTCTCTATCACCATCTTACTTCAGACTCTGGTCATCTCTCTCCTTAATTATTATAATAGCTTCCTAAGTAATAACTTCTTATATACCCCCTTTCAAAATGATTCTTCTCCTTACTATCAAAGTTAGGTTTTGAATGGAGCATTGACCTGGCACTCTCATTCTCAACCACCGTGCTTCCCCAGCTTCCCATTGCCTTATGGAGAAAATACAAATCCATTGCCCTAGCTTGAAAAGCCCTCCTCAGCCTCATTCCAGCCTACTTTATTTCCCATTACTATATTTTATGACCGTGCCAACTTATATTCAACTTATATTCATTTCTGCCTGATTGTGGCCCTATCCTATTCTGTCTTTGTATGTTCTGTCCAATATCCCTGAAATAATCTCCCTCCTATTTTCACCTGTTGGCATCCTTCTCTTTTTTCAAAGCCCAAATCAATCTTGCAGGCTCCTGTGGAAGTGATCTCTCCCTTCTTATATTTCTAAATTGGACTTCTCCTATGTGATTAAACTTATTTGTGCACTATCTTCCTCCATCTACTAAATGGTATGTTCCCTGAAGGGAGTGACTTCATCATTTTCATCTCTGAATCCCTAGTACATTGCAGGTACTTAATTTCTATTCATTGATAACTTTTGAATGGGATTGTTTCTTATAAATCTCAGGTTGTCATGTGGAAGTAAAAGTCATCAATAACACACAGTTGAGAATATTGTTCAACAGTTCATTGTAGCCCTAGGAGCTAAGTAAAGTTGATTTTTCCCAGCAGAAACAACTACCTCAAAATATTTATCTAGTTTTATGATTACATATTGTGATATGTGATTATACATTGGAAGAAACACAATATGTCTTTAATTTGATCCTGATTCCTAAAATATAATAAACTCTCTTTGATACTAGAAACTATGGGATTGACAGAATTAATGTGAAAATGTACCTGATGTTTCCTCTGGACCTGGAAAATATTAACAAGGGTTAATTACATAATAATTTCTCATTAATAATAACTCATTACATAATAATTTCTTAAAATCTGTTCCTAAGTATTCTGTACCAATCAGTCAAGATATGAAGTGTGGGTAATGAGCAAGGCTATTCTTTCTCTTTGAATGGAAAGGACCTCTGGAATACTCTCTGTTGAGTTCATTTGTTTAGAGAAAAATTTTCCATTTTGAAGGCAAAATAAACTCTTCATCTCCTTGTAGATTGATGATTCCATAGATTCAATTAGTTATCTTGATATTTTGATAGTTGGCTGGATACAGACCCCTTGTGACCACAAGCCCTCTGAAAATCTTCTGTAGAGGACCTATCCAATGTGTTGGTGTCTAACCACTGGTTCTTTTACTATTATAGCAGTACCAGTGTACAACCCAGGCTGCATATTTATGGTCTCTTTTCTCTTCAGATGACTGGCTTATTTAATTTTTCCTGTTGTATATTGTCCTCAATAACATCTTTTAGTTCCCTTTTCTAGCACAAATTATATTTGGTATGAATGTGAAATCAACTTTTGACTGCCATGTATCTCTCAATTCTTCTGGTTATTTTAAATTTTAACTTTTTTGAGACTATGAAATACTATGATTCATATACATATGAAATTATGGTATTGTTGAAGATTCAGGCATTTGTAGCAATTAACAGTTTGAGATCAGTGAACGTATTCAAAATTTGGTTCAGTATAATCTTCTTATCCTACTTTAATTGGTACCTAGTCAATTCATTGACCTTTTGTAACATCTAATACACACACACACACACACACACACACACACACACACACACACACACACACACAGGAATATTTGTTCCGGCTAGGCAAAATGCATTTTTATCTGCTTTTTTTTCCAGTATGGATTCTACCAGTTTTTTTTGTAGTGCTGTGAATTTCATAATTAATAAATAAATATTAATCACCCACTACAGGCTAATCATTGCATTAGACACTAGAGATATAAATACAAAGAATTTTTATTGTTATCATGATTAACATGTCATCTCTAAAATGGAGCATTCAAGAACTTCTCCATCAATAAGCAATTCTTTAATTCTTTAGTTACACTGGTGGTAAAGTTTAGTGTGCACATGGTTCCATCAAAACTCTGCTCAAGTGACACCTTGAAACTTTCCTAATACTCCCCAGATGCTAGTATGCTCTTCTCTCTTCCCTCAAAAAAATAAAATATTTGGTTTGCATATGTTTGTAGATGTGGATGTATATAAATAGATGTATATACCTGCACATATATGTACATTTATCTCCTCTGACATAATGAAGGAAACTTGAGGAGAGAGAGCTAGCTAGCTAGATAGGCAGGTAGACAGAGCTATCTATGATCCTTTCTATTATTTTGAAATTCTTTTCTTTCTTGTAAAAATTGGAAATGTATCATACGACTATATCAGAGAGAAGAAAGATCGAAAATCGTTCAAAACCTTGAAAATGTATTAGTAAGCTGAGACCCTTTCCCAAGTCGCCATTAATAGCTGCCAATTTTAAGGACAAAAAATTTAAATTCTGGCCTGCTATTTACTATTTATGTGACGTTGGAAGAGTAACTAAATCCTCTCTGAGACTCAATCTCCTTATATAAAAGCTTGAGTTAAAGATCTCTACGGTCCTTTTCAGTCTAGATCCTATGGATCCTATGGAAGCATGCCAATCCCAAAATGATAGCAGTCATTTGGAAACAGAATCCACTAGACTTCAATTTTAGCCTGTACTTTTGTGCTAATTAAACATCTGAGTAAACAGGTGCTGAAAAGATCCTTTTACAGGAAGGGGCAAAATGGGAAAACCTGCTGCAGTACTCATCAGCATTGTCTTTCACCTCTCTATACTATGGCTGAGGGAGAAATTGGGGAATTATTTTATTGCTTACTACCAGCTATCCTGAAAGGCAAACACCCCACTGCTTTCAAAGCACTCCCTAAGGGTAATTAAGAGCATGGGCATAGTGCCCAGCATAATAAAAACAGACTTAGAGCTTTTCAACAACTTTAGGCTGGGAAAAAGTGCATTGAAAGTTTTATTTCTTGAATAACATACGATGTCCATATGATTAAGTGCCCTCATTTTCTTTCCCTGCCACAAGGTTCACAATCATACATTAATTGTTCCAGCTGTTTTATTAACTAGTTGTCTAAATGTTGCTATTGAATGTTCTTTCCCTTTGGACAAATTTCTTGAAAATTTCTTCACAACTCCATGTCTTTCTCATACATGTTCATTCAAGGAAAGGGTCAGCCATAACAAATGCTGTCCACCTGTGTATTGGAGAGTATCTTGGACATACTTGTTGAATTCAGTTGAGTAAATGAAACATTTTTAAAGCATTTCCACTCTAATGAGAAATGGCCAATGAATTTATCTTAGAATAACTGTTATCCTATAATATCTTCCCCAGAACCATGAAAATATTTAGATTTTTAGGGGGCATTCATCAACAGGAATTATTGTTGCTTATTGACAACAGATCTATAATTTTTAGTCTTAGAGATTTTTTTAATGACACTGAGAGGTTAATTGATTTGCCTTGGCCATGTAACTCAGTGGCATTAAACTCAAACAGAGAAGAACAAATATTAACTTAGAAAACCACAAATTAACATTATCTATGTTGTATTGAATTTTTATTTATTTTGTTAAATATTTTCTAATTATATTTTAGTATGGGTAGGGCCTCCTTTGGAACTTCTGTGTGCCTCATGAAGTCTTTGACCTGGGGTTTGACACTTCTGATGTAGTTAATATGGATTAAAGGCAAGAGTTGCACTTGCCAAGGTCAACCCTCTTTTACTCTATTCTGTCTCTCAAAATTGTCTTCAACAATAGCACAGATTTTCATATGTTTAGGTGGGTCAGACAGATACAATCCTTCTCATATCCCTTCCCAGATCATTGCCTCTATGCTACATTACTATAAAATCTCTGTGCTATTGATAATGTGCAGGTGCCATTTTCCTGCTTTTACAGTGTTAAAGATGGAATGTAAAGGTAGAGAGATTAAGTCACCTGGCCAAGAACATATGGAAGGTCAGTGGTAGAATGAAGTAAAGCAAGTTTTCTCATGTCTATTTCTATAAAAGAAAGATGTATGCAGAATACATTGGTGTTCATATGTATTCCTCACAACCAAATGTCATTTGGCAAGTCATTAAATTTTCCTTTCACTTCATCTAGCATGGATTTTTGAAATGAAAATTAAGATAGTTCTTTATTTTGTTCAATAACAATTAGGAATTACATTTTGTTCTTTTTTTTCTAAAATTCAATTTTTAACAATTATAAGAATTCTGATTTTTAAAAAATCACTGACATGACCTTTAATTTTTCTTCCATCTTTAAACAATTTATGACTCAAAATAAACATAGAAATTCAGAGTTTAAAGGGACCTCAGGGACCATTTGCCCAACCCATACCTGAATAAGAATCTACTCTTAGTCTTATATGGTCTTCCTGCATTTTCATGAAAACCTGTTATTGAGAGAGGAAACCCTTTTCTATCATGGCAAACATTCCACTTTTCAGTAGTTTGATAATTAGATGACTTTACCTGATACAACCTCTCTAGCACTTCTCCCAGAAGGTCAATTAACTAGTGCTCTCATAGTACTAGGACTAATCCCCAAGGGCTTAGGTGAGAAGTAGTGTCTCTTAAAAGCCCCCACTGGTGTAGTTCCTATTTAAATCAGCCAGTAGACATCAATTAGCTTTTTTAGCAAAGAGCATTTACTAAAGTGGTATAATAAGAAGAACTGGCATAAAGTATTCTCTCCCAAAAGTTGTCCCCTATTGCTAGCATTCCTTTGTGGTATAAGATTTCCTTAAAGGTATTTCAACTATTATGTAGCTATATTTCTATATATATTTGTGTCCATGATTATCCTCAGTATGTTTTCTGTGCTCTAGGTTGAATGAGTTGTCTGCTAATAGTATAGTCTGTCCCATAATATGGTCAGTTGAATATGTGGAGTCAAGGGAAGAAAGGAAGAAGTATAACTTTTTCTCTGAGCTCACCTCACCTTCCTTCTGTGCTCTTGCTAGAAGTCAAGAATAGCCCTTCATAAAGCACAACAAAGCCTGGAATTCTCCGCCTTTACTCATTTGCCACTGGACTAAGTCAGCTGCTGAATTTTTTCTGCTATTTAAAGCACCTTGAGGAGTTTCTTGGCTTGTTTGGTTAGCCAGTCACACTGTTCTCTTCAGAACCAAGCAAAGAAGAGTTCAGACCTTGAAAGGAAAGCACAGGATATAGTCTGTCTTGTTCACACCTTTGAAATTCCTCTTGGGTGATCACTCATATTTAACAAAAACCTTGTTATTAAATTAATTAAGTTTGGGGTTAGAATCCCACGCATGCACTTATTTCAAACTTTGCCTCTTTGTTTCTTCCACCCATTCGGGGCACTACCCAGAAATTTTCAGATCTAGGAATGTTCAGAACCCAGATTGAGTCAAACCGAGGTAGACATGTGTAAATGTTTCGAGGATAGGATGAGAGTACTCATTTTCATCAGTGTTTATATATTAAGCATCATTCATGCAGTTGGTAGCCAAATATTCTTTGCTCATAGGCATTTCACTATGCTAACTATTGAATATATTTTATTTCATGTATGTTTTGACCACCCCCAAAAAAGCTTTACTTTTAAAAAATTAGCAGATTCCAGAAAGTTTTTTGTGTGTGTCTAAAATAATGGCTCTACGTCTGTTCTCTTATTACACACTCTTTTTACCTTTCAAACACATCTGGGTCAGGTATATATGAATAATTTAGTTACTTGGTGGTGTTCAACATGCATTATTAAGAAACAAATGTTGTAGTTACTGGTACCCTCTAATTATTCTAAGGCTTCTTTTTTGTATTATTATTGTGTTTTCAACTTTCCAGCCATCTTTAATAATCTAGATGCTTTATGTTTTCTTTAACTACTACCACCATGGTGTTTGTCTAGAAGTAGTATAGACTACTTAGCATTTCAGCATCACTGAAACTAAATGTGGTGAAATGCAATCAGTTAGGGGTATTCTAGCAGTTGACACAGTATCTTGAATGTTAGACACATTTTTAGTAGTCCACCTTTCAGAGAGGCAGGATAATATACTGGAAGCTCCCTATACTAGCTTTGTGTCCCCAAGCAAGACACTAAAACTTTGTTTGCCTCAGTTTTCTCATCCTTAAAATGGGGATAACATTAGCACTTGCTTCTCAGAGTTGTTGTGAGAATAAAATGAAATAATCATTGTAAACTGCTTAGCACCATGCCAGACACATAATAATTTCTCTATAAACATTAGTTATTACTAGTTGGAGTGACACAAAGTTGGGTTCAAGTCTTGTGACTTATGTAAACTAGCTAAATGACTAAATTACTTTGAATTAAAGTCCTCACTCTGAAATGTCCTAGATATGTGACCATGAGCAAAGCATTGGGGTCTCAGTGCCCCAGGTCACTCCAAAACTATTGATTGCTTAGGAGTTTCCAATCAGCATTACAGGACTGGAGGAATTTTTCCACACTGGAATTTACTCAGAACAATAAAATCACAGATCCAGAGTTCTCCCACAAGATCCAATTTTTCTTTTACAATGGCTATGCTGGTAGCAAAATTTACTAGTGGGATATGTGTTAACCCTCTCCATGGATGAGCAGATAAGTAATTGCTTTTGAGAATAGAACTTCAGTAAGAATGGAGCTAAGTGGAATATTCTTTCCCCTGGGAAAATGCCAAATTGCCCTACTGAAAGGAATCATTGTTTCAATATTTATTGAAACAATTTTATTATAGACTCAAACTTTTCTATAAGTAGGACATTTTATTTGCTTTCATATCTGAGGAACTGAAAATACTACTTTTTAGCCCTCGATTATTAAGATTTCATGAAGAAGGACCTTCCCCCCCCCATTATCTTTGGATCATCTCCAGATCTTAACATGATATAGCAAGCGCTTTTAAAATATTTGCTGACTTTTTCCTGAATATGATATTTGATGATCAGATGAAAACATGGAGTTACAAATACCCTTTATTAAAATAGTTAGAAAAATTTATTCTATATCAGACACTATTCTGCTAAGCAGTTAGACGTACAAAGAAAGACAAAGCTGGAGAAACAATGCATATAACTGTGTACAAACAATATATAAACAAGAAAATTGCAGATAATCTCATAATCTTTGCTAGCATTGAAATAACAGAACTATCTACAGGAAATAAAATATTGCTGGCACCAAAAAAATGATATTTTGACTTATTTAAAGCAGTTCCATATACCATGGAAGCTCTTTGTAATATCACATTATTGTAATTCATATTATTCAGGATAAATTGATAACTTAGGCAATTTGTTAATTAGAGGTTATGAGGCCTTATAAGAACTATGTTACTAAAGATAATAGTATTTGTTTAATTCTCTCGTTATTTAATAAAGGAAGAAAGAGTTCAACATAAAATTTGGGGAAAGATATACTTTTGTTTATCTTCCTATTTCCTTCCCTCCAAATGTAATGCTACCCTGACTTGAGAGAGAAACCAGGACAGAACAAATGATACAATGCTATGTGGCTAAGTGTTAGGGAGGAGATTGGGGTAAACAAATTATAGGAGAACTGAGAGGTTGGTAATTATAAACCCAGACTGTATGATTTCTATCTTGGGAATTGGGGAATAAAATAACTTTGTATTCAGTGAAGTATGTCATTGGGAACGAAATACACCAAATGATCTTTGAAAGCATATCAATAACGCTTGTGAGGAATGCTTGATAGAAAGAGTAAGTCCCTAGATTTCACACTGTATTCAACAAGCCAGTTATTTTGTATTCAAAGCATTGTATCTATTGAAGCTTTTTGTTAGTTTTGAGTGGAGTTGTTAGTAGGAAATCCTAAGCATTTTTGTATGGCTGAACCCAGAGACATACCCTCTTGTCAATGAATATCTCATCTTTCATTGTTTAAGATCACAGTTCTGGTCCTTTCTCTGTGTTGGACTCCTTAAAAACACATTACAAATCAGGTCAATGAAATGACTGCTGTATCATCTGGCTTTTTTGGAACCTACCCCTTACCACTCTTCCCCACAGACCTTGTTTAAAAATGCACACTTATTTCAAGTCTTATCTGAAAGCTGAAATTCTGCAAGAAGTCTTTCCTCATACCCTTTAATGCCAGTGCTTTCCCTCTGCTGATTATCTCTGATTTTTCCTCTATATCTTGTTTCTCCCTACTTGTTTGCATGTTGTCTTCCCTATTAGACTGTAAGCCCCTTGAGGACAGGGTCTCTATTTTGAGTTTCTTTGTATTTCCACCACTTAGTAGAGGGTGTTAAGTACAGAGTGGATTGACATTCTGATTAATTCAGTGGTTCTGTATTATTTCCAGGGATGCAATCCAATCCATTTAGTATATTTCATATGTAGAAGCCATCCTTTGCTGCCCAGTACCTTCTCAACACTATAGTGTCCAAAAGGGACATTTAGACTAAAAACAATTGATCAGATATATATTTTAGTTTTAATAGTGTTATACTAAAATATTTAAGTGTGAAATATTTCTGCTTTGAATAAATCATTGAAATTGTCCTGCTATTACTAATACAGAAAAAAAAAAGTTAAATTTCTAGTTAAGAGGATTCAAGCGTTTCTTATCTTATTGTGTGGCAAATTACATTATGTGAGCTCTCACTTCAAATTCATATTTTACATCAGAAGACAATAATGACACCCAAATTATAGATTCAGACCCTCTAAGAACTAAGTCTTTTACACTGATGAAGGAGGCATCTTCATCTGAAAAAAGACATTATCTCTGTCTTTTAAAAGATCCTTTTGTTGTTGTACTTCAGTCATGTCCGACTCTATGTGACCCAGGGAGATCTTACAGATAAGGAAGTAAGGGAAATAGGGGGTTCAATAATTTACCCAGAATCCTACATCTATTAAGTTTTTAAAGTCACATTTGAACTCAGATCTTTCTGACTCCAGATCCACACCACCTAGCTACACGAAAATCTTTCACATTGAAGAAAGTCCTGCTAAAGTTCAAGCCTTCTCATCTATGGCTCCCTGAAAGCTTAATTCAGGTTTTTGGTACTCTTTGGACAGGATCTTTTTAAACTTGACTTCACAAACTTTTATCCAATGTTTTTCCTTTACCAGACCAGCTGGGTGGCACAGTGAGTAGAGTACATGGGTTCCCTTCAGGAATATCTGAGTTCAAATTTTATTTCAGACATTTAATAGATATGTGACCCTGGGAAGTTACTAAACCTCTATTTACCTCAGTTTCTTCATTTGTAAAATGAAAATAATAATGACACTTACCACTCAATGTGGGTGTGAGTATCTAATGAGATAATATTTGTAAAGCACTTAGCAGAGTACCTGGCACATAGCACTATATAAATGTTAGCTATTATCTATTATTGTATGACTCCAACAAAAGGGCAGTCAATGAAAGAGAAAACAAGGAAAAGTGTCTCATATACATGGAAATGAACATGGATATACTATCCCCAGTTTTCCAGTAGAAAGTAGAGTAGGGGAGTAGAAAGGGAAAAATATAAGCTTTAAGCCCCTACTCAAAGGTACTTAATACTGCCCAGAATGATAAAATTATTATGATAATATCCCAATCTGCTAACTTGCTCTTGGCACTACAAACCCTGATGGTTTGCAGTCTTAAAGAAGTTAGTAATTATTAAGCATTTATTAAGCACCTACTATTGCCACTCACTGTGTGAAGCACTGGGAATAGAGATAAGAAAAAGATAGTCCCTACTTTCAAGAAGTTTACAATCTAATAGGGCAAGACAAAAAGAAGCTAAAAAGATGGTGGGGGATACCAAAGGTCAGGGTGTTCAAGGATGATGTCCATGGAGATTAACTAATCAGAGCTCCCAATGGATGAAAAATGAAATTTTGAAATTGACTGCTACCAAAGACAGAATAAATGTTATTTATTGTTTCTAAGTCCCAGTATCTAACAAAGTTCTCAGCCTTTGAGTGATGAGATAGTTCTTTCTATTTTGTTTCCTATTTGTCTATTCTCAAAATGGATGCCTATGCTACATTTTATTTTAATAATACTTTATGATAGGCTATACTGTGAAAAACAAAATTATCCTAAAATTCTCTTAGATTTGCACTGTCACTGTACTAGAATGTGTGTGTGTATATGTGTGTATAATATTTTGGAAGGGTTATCCAAATGTATTGTCAGTTTTTAGCTTAAAGAAAGGGGAAATTTTATTAATTTCCTTTTGTCTTTATGAAAATTAAAGAAGGCTCTTTATTCTGTGGAAAAAAACAGCACTTCATGCCAGCTGGCAGAGATTAGAAACCACAGGACCTTGAATGGAGGTAAAGTCTAAGGAGATTTATTATGCCCTATCCTCTGGCAGCTCTGGAGACTTACAAAGGATGTCAGCCTGTCAGGAGACCTTGGCTTTGTTCCTCATTGTACCACTTTGGACCCTATGACCTTGGCTCAATGCTATTGTCTCTGGGCACTTGCTTCTCTCTCTCTCTCTCTCTCTCTCTCTCTCTCTCTCTCTCTCTCTCTCTCTCTCTCTCTCTCTCTCTCTCTGTCTGTAGTCTGGGGGAGAACACAACTCTAGCAGATCCTCTGCCCCCAGCCTACTGTCCAGGGATGCTGGGAAAACCCAGGCTTTGATATTTTTAGAAGAGCTTTGAACTATTTGGGGAGTTTTGAAGATTGCTAAAATAAATTTATTACATCCTGAGAAAAGGAAATAGCTAGGGTTTTTTTTTTTTTTATCATACTTCACTGTACAGTTACAAGGTATGTTATGGGTAGTCTACAATTCACTGTTGGCAGAGATCAAAAGTATAACAGCTTATTTGAAGTAGTTCTAGTGCAATTGGACAAAAAAACCAAACCTCTGTTCCCCTTTATAAGTAAGTTTAATTGAGGCATAGATACCATTAAGAAAGGTCACATGTCTTGTAGCCATTCTCTCTGTACTTTCAGAAACTTTGAGATTTGTGGCTAGGTTAGAAAGTCATTAATGCCTCCCAGCCATCTACTTTATTTTTTCTCCCTTTTTTAATTGACTCAGCTCCTTTCTGGCAAAAAAGAAAAAAGAAATCTTATTAAAATGCTTGAAGCTGCTCTCTATGTTCTCAAAGGTACATTGAAATGTAGACAGATGGAAGCACAATAGTAATTGTGTGGAGTGAAGGGTGACTCAGACATACAAAACCAAAAGTGGCCAAAGAGTTGCTCATTATTGAGAAAGAAAGGCCTATTGAGACTCATTAGCTGCTGGAGAGTGTGCATGGTTACTGTGCTCTTGATATTCATACTGCCAGGTGCTACTAGAACAATACTATTGCCACTAAGATGGGATAAGGTGTTCCACCTGACAGCAAAGGGCACTGCCCTGTCCACAGGCACATTTGGCAGAGTTTCTGTGACTACTGTTGTGTAGCTGTTCCTATCCATAACTCACTTGTAAAACAAATTTTATCAATGACAGGTGTTAGGGATGGAACTAGACCTTGTAAAAATAAATCCTCTTCAATAAAAAAAAAAACAACCAATCAGTAAACATTTGTTGAATTGAATTGAGCTAAAAAATGAAATCTTTCTTTTTAATCCCCATATGACAAGTAGCCAGCCAATGAAAATGTAAATTATGGTGCCCACTTTCTTTAAATGGATTAAGTCATTTGTTAAATTAATGGATACAGAACTCTGGTTAAGATTTACAGACTTCCTGTAAATTAAATCACCAGTTTGTTAACACTTAATTGGACTACCAGTTGAGAAATGTCTTCCAGTATGTTGCCAACTTTAATTGATTTTTACCTTCATAACATCCCTCATATATGCTCCCTTATCAGATTGGACACCATTATAACTGGTGCAGACCTTTCTCACTTCATGCCTTGACTATTATAATAGTGTTCTAATCTGTTTTTCAACATCAAGACTTTTTCCACTCAAGTCCATCCTCCACTCAGTTGTCAAAGTAACCTTCCTAAATGTCACTCCTTATTCTATAAATTCCAGTGACTTCCTATCATAACCAAATCTCTCTCTCTCTCTCTCTCTCTCTATATATATATATATATATATATATATTATACCTATATTATATATAAAATCTTCTGTTTGGCTTTCGAAGCCCTGCATAACCTACCTTTCTAGTCTTCTTACACCTTATACTGCCCTCATGTACTTCCTGTTCCTCACACTAAGCATTCCATCTCCTGATGACCTATATTTTCACTGACTGTTTATTATACATGCATATATAGATGTGAAATTATACATAAAATATGTATTTATGCATATATATTTTGTTTACACAAAGCTATTTTAGATGATTAACTTGAGAGTGGAGACTATGTTCTATATTTTTGATTCCTTCAACTTTTAGCACACTACCTGGCACATAGCAGGTTCTCAAAAAATGCTAATTGACTGCCTAACTTTAAAAAGAAAGGATGCTTCTTGAGAGCAAGGACCTTTCTTTTAGCTTGACTTTCTTTTGCCCTCAGGCAAAAGGACCCAGTGTTGTGAAGTATAGGCACTCAACAAATGTTCCTTTCAATGGACTTGAATTGCTATAGGTTATTCTCCTTTGTCTCATTAAGTGTGCAAGAGAGTAAAGCCAATTCCTCCAGTTTATTAGCTTGTATATGTGATAGCCTGAAAGTCTCAATTAGGCTTGCACAGACACTTTTTTTTTAATACTTATGGGAAAACAAAAATGCTTATCCTAAGGAGAATATAAATTATCTTTCTTTTCATATTAATAAAGTCCATGACTCACTCTTTCCTTAAATATGCCTTTAGGTAGCATTTCTTTTATGAAGCTACAACGATTCTAAAATGTCATTTGTTTCTGTTTCTGTTGTCCACCTGTTTCAGAAGTTGTTGTTTTTCCCCCACAAAATCCAGCTCACAAGTATTTTGTCCATAGGGTCAGGTAGTCGAGCCCTATATTGGTTTCTCCTTTCTACCAACCTTTGCCTCTAGTCTCAGAAAGAAGAGCATTCTCTGACCTGTATTTTGCTTTTTTAACTGGGCAGCAAATGGCTATTTTGATAAGTAGGAGCATAGGAGCATGGGAGGAAAGGATTCCCTTCTCACCAGGTGGTGAGTGACTGTGGGGTGGGGGGATTCCTTTCTTGGTAGCTGGCAAGTAGCCACTGCAGCTGCAGGGGATAGGGACTTGTTCTCAGCCTCCCAAATTCCAACTTGGAATCAGTTTCCTCAACAAACAATACTACAAATGATGGTTGAATTTCCAGGCCAGCCCACAGGAAAAAAAAACCCTATTTAACCCACACTATAGCTGACATACTATACTATTTTAGAAATGATTCTATTTCATTTTCACTGTAGATTAAATAGACTTTTGTGGGTTAGCCTGGAAACATCTACTGTTTATAACATTGTTTCTATTAAACTCCTTACAGAAGGACTTTTAGAGTATAACCTATTTGTAAATTGGGGACTGCCCAAATAAGAAAGTAAATAATAAGGGGAAAATAAACAGCTAAATAAGTTTAATGTATTATTCTGGACAATTTTTTTTTGTCAATTATGACAAAAAAAAGAATATCTGGGTCGGAGAAGGAATTTGACTACAAATTTACTAACAGGTCTTTTTCCATCATTAATATTTTCTGACTCTTAGAAATGTTAAATGTTGATGGTACCTATTGACGTGGGAATTGTACGCCCAGAAACCCTTTTTCCATCATTAATATTTTCTGACTCTTAGAAATGTTAAATGTAGGGGGCAGCTGGGTAGCTCAGTGGATTGAGAGCCAGAACTAGAGACGGGAGGTCCTAGGTTCAAATCCGGCCTCAGTCACTTCCTAGCTGTGTGACCCTGGGCAAGTCACTTGACCCCCATTGCCTAGCCCTTACCACTCTTCTGCCTTGGAGCCAATACACAGTATTGACTCCAAGACAGAAGGTAAGGGTTTAAAAAAAAAAGAAATGTTAAATGTTGATGGTACCTATTGACATGGGCATTGTACCCCCAGAAACCCAGGTGACCTATTATCAGGGAAACTCCCTTGTTCCCTTACATCCTCATGACTCTGAGCCTAAAAACACCAAATGCACCTCTAGGGTCCTGAGATGACTATCTTCCTTTGATCACCCTCTAGATTTAAGATGGACAGAAAGATGCACCTCAAGGCCATACCTCGATCCTATCAGACATCTGTTTGTTCCCTGGTCTGGGGGAACAGCCTTTCCATCCATGCTGTCCTCCCAAGGAACTGCTCCCCATCTTGCTGTCCCACCTTGCTATCCTCCTGGCCATTCTCAACATTACTTTCTAAATTAATAAATTTCTCTTTTTGTTTTTAAGCTAAGTTTTGGAGTCTTGCATTTTGCAAAAGGTATTCTTCCCAAACCCTAGGGGTACACATCTGAACCCCATAACACCTGTTTTTTCCAGAAGTCAGAACTGACATTGTGTTATGCAAGTTGCACAGAGATTGCTGACCTATATTTTTATTTCCTTTACTTTTGCCTTGTACATTTATTCCCTTCTATTTCAAAGATGAAATTCAATAGGAATTACCAGGTTGAATGAAACCTAATGTTACCTGGATCCAAAGTCAAACACTTTGTATATGGGATCTACAGTCTTTCAAAATTACTCTTTTCTGTTGGAATTAAAGCACATGCAAGAGCAGGCGACAAATTTATCTGGATCCACAGACGAGAGCAATTTGGAGTCTGAGTTCTCCTATGTCCCAGAAATGTCTGGAATGCCTAGCTTTTCTTCTTCTTAGTGTGACCAATGAGCTGGTACAACTGAAGGAAATTGGAGCTTTCAGGAAACATTCACACTTCATTATATGAAGATTTACTACAGCTACACATGCCTTTGAATGCCAAACCTCAATGAGATAACATTATCCTTGACAGTAGAGATGGAGAGGTTAAAATCTGCATGAGTGAAAGGACTATCTACACTGTTGAACTGGTTGTTGAATTACTGGTTTAGTTAAGGTTCTACTCAGTACCTCATCATAATATAAAAATGACCCTGAATTCTGGAAGTCTATGCAGGGAGTACAAACTACTTGTCTATGGGTTAGGCAATGGGCTGTGTGTCAATTGTTAGAAGACATACTTATGTAAGTTAGCAGAAGTCAATGATCAGAGGGTTGGCCATCTGGTTATTTTTTCTTCTTTTTTTAATTACAGTAAGTCCTTTGCTAAGGAGCAGTCAGTCTACTAAGATATAGTTTGTGGAAGGAATTGTCATCTAAGTAAGTCTGAAATTCTTGAAGTGCCATAATAAGGTGTGATAGGAAAATATTTGATTGTAAGAAAGTATTGCTTCTGGTATTACACTCTGATGCAATATAAGAAAGTCAACATACCTGTTACTGACATCAAATAGATTAAAATTTTAGACTATAGTAGCAAGGTGCCTTCATTAGGAATAAAGTTTTAGTCAATCTTAATTTTAAATTTATATTTCCTTTTGAAAGTTATGATGTGTTCCTCTGAGTTTAAAAACCAAACAGCAACTATGTCCAATGAAATCTACTTAGCACAGCAATTGATTTGTTATTTATTGTCAATATAAAATTATTTGATTTAAATTTTAAACCTGAAAATAAAACATTTGGGTTAAAATAGATTGTTTTTCAGAATTCTGAAAATCTACTTCAGTTCTCTACATAACTCAAAAGATAACCTCTTTGTTGGACTATCTGAGTAGTCTTCCAAGTGGTTTCCCAAATTCATGTCTTTTCCCTTTCAAATTTATCTTCTACTTAGCTGCCAAAGTGATTTTTCTAACTTGAAGGTCTAACAATGCATGTAACCTCCTCATGTGATGAGCTCCTATGGCCTCATGTTAGTAAGTCCATAAACATTTATTAAGCCCCTTTAATGATCTAGACGCTATAATAAACCCTGGGGATAGAAATAAAGGCAAAGGATAGTCTCTGCTCTCAAGGAATTCACATGCAAATAATATACCAAAAAAAAGCTAAATATGTCATAAATTGGAAATAATCAACAAAAGAAAGGTAGTATTAGCATTTAGAGAAGTTAGTAACAGACCTTTAGAAGGTGAGATTTTATCTGGGACTTGAAAATAGCCAGAGAAGCCAAGAGGTAGAGCATTCTAAGCATGGGGAATTGACACTGAAAATGTCTCAAGTTGGGAAATGGAGCATCTTTGTGTAAGGAACAGCAAGGAGGATGGTGTTATCCTCCACTTAGTAAACAAAGTAGTTTTCCTAAATCCAAGATCTGATCATGTCAATATTCTTGTTTTCTCCTTCCTTCTACTTTCACTGAAAGAGTTTTTGTGATTTCTTTTCATTTTTCAGAATCAAGTATGAAGTCGTCTGTTTATCACTAAAGTCACAATCTGCTTCACCTCCTACCTTTCCTATCTTACATGTTACTACACCCTAAACACTCTGAGATACAGCAATACTGACCTTGTTGTTTCAATATCAAACCAAAACTCCATTCCCTAACTCCATATGTTTACACTGCCTGTCTCCATGCCAGGTGTATCTCCCCACTTACAACTCACTGTCTCTTTAGTTGCCCTAATTTCTGTCCAGACCCAGCCCAAATCCTTTCTCCTTCAAAAGGCTTTCCCATCCCTCCAGCTACTTTGTGCCTCTCTGTCTGAGATTGCCTTCCACCATATATACAGAAAGAGAGAAAGAGAGAGAGAGAGAGAGAGAGAGAGAGAGAGAGAGAGAGAGAGAGAGAGAGAGAGAGAGAGAGAGAGAGAGAGAGAGAGAGAGAGAAAGTTATTAATAGGTTTTCTTCACCATCACTGTATAAGCTCCTTGAGGGCAAGGGGATTATTTCTACCTTCATTTGTATTCACAACACTTAGCAGATCCTGGCACATAGTAAGCACTTAATAGATGTTTGTTGAATGACTAATTTTATCAGTCACCTTATACTATTCTCATTCACATACTAATCTGCCTCAAGTTGTATTTCCTTCTAGCCAACACATTGTTCAGTTGTTAGCAGCGTAATTACAGAATTCATATTAGAAATGTCATGCAAGACTGATCTATAAGACCCTTTAGAGAAGATCTTGAAAGGTTTTAATAAAGTTTTACTCGTATCATTAGTGTAAGGGTTAAATTAGGAGTTTTGACAAAATAAGAGAGCAGCTTTAATAATTTAAGTTTTAATGAGAATACAGTAGACTTGTAAATTAATATTATCCCTTTAAGCTAGAGAAAAGAAAACTTCTAGCAGCTTTTAACAATTAATAATTTAGTTTAAATAAAATAGAGATAGTAAAAAATATAGTAAAATGAATATAGTAAAGGAGAGAAATATAGGAAAGAGGCGGAGAAAGAAAATTTCCTAATATCTATACTAGTTATCCTATAACTACCCAAAATTATTACCAAAAGGTGCCTATATCTGCCTATAACACTGTTAGAGAAATTCCTGCTGATTACCCTTCAGCTCAGTTCACCAGGGAGACTACCCAACCACCAACTAATCACCAACCCACCAGCAACCAACTCCCAAGGACCAACTCACGCCCAGCAGCCAGCTTCCCTGCAACTGCCAGCCCTGTCAGCAACTGCCACCCAGACCAACTGACACTGGTGCTTTTTTTATACCCTTCTCTCCTTTACTTCCTGTCTCTATGGTTTCTCCTTCCTGTCTCTTTGGTTTCTTCTTCCTGTGGGTTGTTTAATTTCTACACATCTCTATGGTAAGAGGACCTCCAGGTCCCCTATTAATTAAAAAAAGGAATACAGAATTCCTTTTTACATTAGGAAGTATCATTAGAAACCACCGGATAGATTTATTTCCCTTCCAATATATATGTTAGTCTATTGTTTTTGGTAACATTCCTAAAGAATGGGATTGCTATTTATAATTTGTCACTTTTTCTAGATGAATAAATTTAAAGGTGACTAGTTAGAAGTATTCTCTAGGACATCTATGGTTAGGAAAAACCAGTCACTTAAAAAAGAAATAAAAAATAGAAATATTAAATTATAGAGGCTTATATTTGGTCATGGTGTAAAGCTTTAAATTCCATAGAAGGCATTAATATGAATTGGCAGGAGTTTCTTCATCCAAAGTTTTCTATATCAATGAAATCACAGGTCTTGCTCTCCTCTATCCAACAATGGAATTCTGGAATGAGGAAAAAGAAAATCAAAGATGCCAAAGTTATATATAACATCTCATTCCTTTGGTAGAACATTGTATTATGAAAGCAGAATTGATTTTAAGTGGTATTAGAGTACTTAAGAGTATTATGTTTGCCCTATGACACTCAGAGATTGTCAGTGGCTAAACACTTTTAATACCAATTACTGCATTGCATGGTAATGTTTTCTTGTTGTGTAGCATATTAGTCAATTAGTAACTTCTTCATAATGAACATTTATTCTTCTAGCCTCCACATTCAATTTAAGCAATTGTCATAGCTGTTATGTTGTATCATTAAAAATCATGAATTCTATGGAATAGAGGCCCTGTCTGGTGTCATTGAACATAGATATCTTCAGACCCTATAATGTTATTGCAGTGGGATTGGAAGAAAATCAAACAATATTTTATTTTAAGGAATATGGGCTACTTGTAGTGGATATATGCCAGGCTACCAGCAGTCAATAATTATAGGTTCCTAGATCTTAGATGTAGAAAAGATATTTGTGTTCATCTAAACTAACCTTTTCATTTTGCAAAGGAGAAAACTGAGGCCAAGAGAGAATAGACTGGCCCACTGGGCATGCTGTCTGTAAGGTTCAAACACAAATTTAAAAGCCAGGTCTCTTGACTCCAATTCCATCAGTTTTTCCACTGCTTTGTCAATGAATCCACCATGAGATTAATTTCTAAGTTTCTAAAGTTCTTACAAAAGCCAGAAGCATTAATAAAAGCATGAATTTATAGTTGGAAAGAATCTTTGTGATCATCTAGTTAGTCAAAACTCCTATTACAGAGGGACCTGAGGCCCAAAGAGGTAAGTAACTTGCCCAAAGTCCCATTGCCAAGCTAATTCCAAACTTCAGTACTCTGGATTTAAACTTACCCCTTAAGAGCATTATGAAAGCTCACTTAAGAAGGATCCTTATAGCAGTTTGCTAAGTCTACCCAGCTTGCTAAGTAAGTGCACAGGGAATAGGACCAGTGCTACATTGAGAAAGCTAAACTGACTTCCCTAGATTTTTCCCAACACTGTGTTTAACCTTTGGGATGGGTACTGATCAAACTTTCAAGCCTTATAAAAGACTTAAAAGACTACTTTAATGAAGGTATAAGAAACTCTTATTTTCTGCTTTTTCAAGAGCTACTATTCTCATACAAGCAGGAAAAAGGCAATAAATTAGATATCACACTCAGCAAAATAGAAACTTTTGTTGTTTTAAACTAAAATTGGATATCTGCGCTTTATGCTTTTATCATCTTGGGTAATGATATTGCACACATTTATCTTTAATCTGATAATCCAGCTGTTGTTGAACAATTTAATTGTAATTTTAAGGGAAGGAAAAAGAATCAAGAAAATCCATTTAATAGGCCAAAATTGTGAACTGTACATTTTTCTGCTGAATTTTCTCCCAGTGATTTAAGAAAATAAATATGTATTAGTCTTTTCTAGGCTCCTGATTTTTTTTTCCTGTAAAGTATAAAAGCCAATAACAACCTATGCACAGTGGAGGTATTTATATATTTCCATTATCCTACTAACATATAGACATGTAATCCTTTTTTGAATGAAAGAATCAAGGAAAATTTTGCAGGAATTTACTAGATATCTTCTTTTCTAATTTTTTTTTTTGGCTCTTTAGTGGGAAGAAAAGCAAGTGACAGGACAGGAGATCAAATGATGGCAATTTAGATATGCTGCTGTATTAAGCTGCCCCCAAGCAGGAGGGCCTTTCTACTGAATGAAATCTATTTAGATTTATGTTTAAGGTATTGTCAAGAAAGGAGCACAAAAGTCTTGACCTATGTGTTTGAAATGACAGATGTTCACTGTGTAGAAAGAGCCTGAGGGCAACCTAAATCTCTAGTGTTTCTGGACCTTTTCTTTGATTAATAACTTAGCTAAGGAAAAAAAAAACACAACACCAACACCACACAGTGCTATTTGCATAGCAGCTGTTCCTGGTACTGCATCTGGAAGTACCTTCTAAAATAAAAGAAAAGTAACACAACTACTCTTGGCCTTTGAGCTCACAAAAACAGAAAGGGACTTCTTTTCTTTTAGAATTTTATTTCCAGTAAATGCCTTTAATAAATGGAAGAAGTACCAAAGATGGACATTTCTTATTATCATCTTAATATGGAAACATGTTGCCTGGTTTCCATTGATTTGATAAAGCAATGTGAAGCCTATCTCTGGTCACTCTCTATTCTTTCTACTTTACTGGCTAGTTGTCATGGAGCTCACATTTGTGCCAGATTTGATTTAGTTTTTAATTAATTTTCAAATTTTGATATGGTTTACATGATGTGTAAAAATGAAATAAAGCTATTTTGTCTATGACAAAGAGCTTGGGGTAATAGGAATAGCTGATATTTATTTATATAGTACTTTAATGGATCGTGGCATTATAACGTTAGAGTTGGAAGGACTCTTAGAGCTCATCTAGTCCAAGCCTTTTCTTTTACTGATGACATTGAGACCTAGATAGATAGGTAAAGCACCTACTAAGTGCTTGTGGTATGCCACCGGGTCTGCTAATTTCTGGGAATACAAATATGAGCAAAAAGAGCTGTCCCTGCCCTCTAAGAGCCTGCGTTCTAATGAGGGAAGACAACACAAAAGTGAACTGGAAAGTCAGGAAGCAGAAAAGATAACTTTGTGGTACAGTATGAAAAGGCTGGAGAGTCAGGAGAAGAGCTAAATAAGCAATGAGCATGGCTGCCTTGGTCATTTTCTAAAATGAAATTTCAGGGTGGGGGGAAACTCAGTAATCCAAAGAGAGGGGTATGATCATCGTCCAAGGAGAGAAGGCTGCTGGAGAAGTCTTCTTAGCTGAGAATGTGAAGAGGTGTAGATGGAAGTGTCTTACCCAGGATCATACAGGTCAACAATTTCTTTTCAATTTTTTGGAGCTTGACTTTAATCCTGGGAACTTCTGATATTCCTCTATCTTTAAACAAACAAACAAAAAAACCAAACAACCTTCTCTAATCTAGTCAGAGTTGCCTGGGTTATTGAGAGGTTGACTTGCCTAAGGTCAAACAGTTATATAACTATTGGGGACATGACTGGAACTCTTTGTTTTTCTAACACCAAGCCCAGCTGTCTATCTGCTTTGCCACTCAGACTCTACTGTCCCTCCAAGCACAGCATAATTTTATAAAGAAAATAACATCACACTTAATAGCAACCAGACTTTGATATACTTCAGAGCTGCCTGTTTTGATTATGGGCATGGATTTGGGTATCTGAATAGAATTGTGGGGAAATTTTTCCATTTAAAAAGAATACTTACAAAATGAATTATACTTATTTTCATTATTGTACCAAAGTGGTCTTAGCAAGAATTGTAGAGTTTCAATCCCCATTATAGTAGGCAATCAAAATGAATGGATCTATATAGAACTATCAGACTGCTAATTGACTTTGTGTTGCTTGAATTATTACATGAGGAAGAGATCATTTGCTTTTGGCCATGCTATTCTTGAATGTGATGTAATAGATTGATGTTGTCAATAATTTCTGTTATAACAAAAATGTTTAGTCTATCCTCTCGCTAGAACAGATCCTTCCTTATATTCAAACACTAGATTTATACCAGCCTATGGAATTCTTATATCAGACAAAGGACCTTGTGTAGCACAAAAGCCCTAGATAGATTTGAGGGCAGGGGGAGAGGGAGGTGTTTTTTAGCTCTCTGACTTGGAACCCTGACACTCTTCCAAGTTTATTGTAATGAACTTCACTTGTGAGGACAGTTTGTAAAATTTAAAGAAGTAAAATTTTATATCCAGACTGAAGAAAACAAACTAAGACTCCACACTGAGTTCACTGAAAGGAAAGAGGTTCTCCTGGGAGCAAGCTCTTCTCTGGAGACCAATAAAAAGTCTCAGACATAGTTTCAAAGTTTAAAGGGAGCTCAGAGGTCATCTACACCAATGATCTCTAAACTTTATCATATAACTTTAAAAGCAAAGGAAAAATGAACTTTCATCTCCAATATATGTATATTTATAAATTATGTAAACAAATTATAAATTTATCATTTATAAATAAGATCAAAATAATTATAATTTGAAAAACAAATTTATAAATTATGTAAATTAAGCATATATAAGCTTATAAGTCATATATAAATGTTATGAATTATATATATCACAAATATTCAACATTTAAATTAAAAATGATAAATCAACATGAAATAATATTTGATAATGTCATCAACAGAGAATATATGGTATTTGGTGAGTAGCAGAGAGATATGGTCAGACTTGTGCTTTGCAAAAATCACTTTGGCTGTTCTGTAGAGAATGGCCTAGAGAGGGGAAAGACGAAGCAGGAGGCTAATTAGAAGGCTATTGTAATCATCCTGGCAAGAGATAATGAAGCCCTCAACTAGAGTGGTAGCTGTGTGGGTACAGAGAAGGGAACAGATGGAAAAGAGAGTGTGGAGGTAGGAACAAAATTTGGTAACTTCCTACTCAACAACTGGTTGATCATTCACCCTTTAAGGTCATGCCACAGCTTCTTGAGGATATGGGGGCCCCTGCTTTAGAGATCACTGATCTAGTCTGAATCCCCCCTTTATAGATGATGAAATTGAGGTTAAGAATATTGTCAATCAACAAGAATTTATACATTATGTAGCAGGTACACTATTAGGTGCTAGTGATATCAAGAAAAAGTGAAGATGTTTTCTGCACTTCTGGAACTTACATTATAACAGGAAAGATAGGCTGTACACAAATAGGTATATGCATTAGATAGATGATAGATAGATAGATAGAAAGATACATACATATGTATAATTGAAAATCTGTTACCCCCCCCAAAAAAGAACTACATTTCCCAGGAGACCACTGACTTCCTGTCATTGTGTACTTCCTGTTGACAGAGGATATTAGGCTGGCATGTGGAGGGTCCCGCCTCTTTACTTCCTGTCCCAAGCTTGGTGGTGGTAAGGCTGGTGTTTGAACCAGGCTGATCAGCCATGGGCTCGTGGTCTTTATTTTGTATCCTCTTTATTCCTTGATTTCTAATGATCATTAGTAAACCTCCTAAAATATAACATTTTCATTATTGAGATTTAATTTTTACACATACATAAAAATACATATATAGATGTTTACATAAATACATAGATACATAGATGATACAATGCAATCTGAGAAGGGAAGTGAAAGGATCTACAGAAAAGATCATCTACATAAATTAACACTTCAGCTGAGTCTTAAAGAAAGCCAAAAGACCCAAATGAGGATAGAAAGTATTCCAGAATGGACATTAGTTAGTTGAAGAACCCAGAGATAACAGATGCAGCATTGTATGTGAGGAGCAGAAAGTAGGCCTGTGGAGCTGAACTACAGAGGATGTGGAAAGGAGAATTATCTACAAAGATTAAAAACATAGGATAGGACAAGTCTGTGAAGAGTATTACATGCTCAGAGGACAAGTCTATATTTTACACTTGAGAAAATAGGGAGCCACCAGATTTATTAAAAGGAGAATGACATGTTCAGATCCATGTTTTAGGAAATGATGGGAACTCTTTAGAGGATGGTTTGGAATTTAAGACAAGGAGCTCAGTTACTTTAATATACTTTAAAGATGATTAAAGGTTGCTTTAATCATCTAGGTGGAAAGGAGATGAGTGCCTGAACTAGAACTGTATATATATGAATGGAGAGGAGAGGAAGTATACCAAATATGTTGAAGAGAAAGAAATTACAATATTTGGCAACTGGTTGGCTATGTGGGTCAAGTGGTACATAGTGAAGGAGCTAAAGATGACACAAGATTGTGAATTTGAGTGGCTGGAAGGATCGTGGTATTCTGGGCTGAAATAGAAAAGTTCAGAAGAGACAGGTTTTTGGGGTAAAGACAATAAGGTCTGTTTCAGACATATTCATTTTAATATGGCATCCAATTTGAACTATCCTCCTAAGGGCAATTAATTAGTGATGCAGGAGTGGAGGTCAGGCTAGAACTGGATATAGATGTGGAAAGAAACTACATATAAGTGATAATTGAAGATTACAGTTAATGAAACTACTGAGTGAAAGGTAATAAATGGGAAAGAGAAGAGGGCTCAGGATAGAGCTTTGGGGTAAACTCATAGCTAATGAGTGTAACATGCTAAAGTGTGAAAATATAAATATATAATATATAAAGTAACTGATCTTGCTTTATTTTATGTGCATCATAGCGATTTATTAACTTGAGCTTAGTGACCTCATCTTGTGACTTGTTGCAAGAATGAATGTAAAAATAGTTGTGGCATTTTAAAAGGTCACCTTTTGATGCCAATGCATCTTTCCTTTAATTCTAAAATATATTTCACGTAAACGTTGTACATTTATTATTATAATATGTACTATTATGCAGCATATTTTATCCTCAATTGTTTAAGCTGACCAATATCCTTTCCTGCAAGACAGATGGGAATGTGTATGATAATCTAGACATTTGAGGCATTCAGATGTTTGATGTAATTTGTCACTTGTCCTGTTTAAAAAAAAGACACAAAACACAAAAAGAAAAAATTCTAATTAAAAGTTTATTAGGGGTTTTAAAAAAATGAATGATTCAGCAAAGAAGATAAATGGTCAGATGAGGAAAAAGAGACCCAAGAGAAAGCTGTGTGCTAGGAAAACTGAAAGAGAAGAGAATATTCAGGAATGGCTTGTAGTCAATAGTGTCAGATACCACAGAGAGATCAAGAACACCTGAGAAAAAGCCATTAGATTTCACAATTAAAAGGTTATTAATAACTGGGGGCAGCTGGGTAGCTTAGTGGATTGAGAGTCAGGCCTAGAGACGGGAGGTCCTAGGTTCAAAATCTGGCCTCAGACACTTCCCAGCTGTGTGACCCTGGGCAAGTCACTTGACCCCCATTGCCTAGCCCTTACCACTCTTCTGCCTTGGAGCCAATACGCAGTATTGACTCCAAGATGGAAGGTAGGGGTTTAAAAAAAAAAGGTTATTAATAACTTCAGAGAGAACAGAATACAATAGGTTTTAGGAGAGAGTAGAGACAACGCATGTAAATAACTCTTCACAACTCACCACTCATTTAATTCTATACATTCAATTTCTTTTTACATGTACAATTATAATTCATTAATCTACATCTTTCTTCCTCTTTTTCTCACAACTCATGTTGTCACTTGAGGAAAATATTTTTTCTGTTTCTTTCTTTCCCCTTGTCTTTCTGGCTATCTCTTTTCCTTTTCTTCCTCCTTCATTCTGTTTGTGTAACCAAAAGAGGTATGAGTTATAGCTGATAATGTAGATTTGTAATCATGATATAGCTGCATTATGGAAAAGAAAAACCATTAAATTCAAAATGGTTTTGGAAATACAGAACTACTGCCAACAATAGGCTCTTTGAATGTATTTCTTTAGTTTGTCATTGAAAACGTGCAATGTTCTAACCATTCCTTGGTAAAGAAGACTTTTTATGAGCTAGCCTTGGAACCTAAACATGATTTTTATAGCTCCTTTTTTAATATTGGCAAATAGACTACAATTTCTAAATATCAATCTGACTAATAGACAAGGCAATCTCTTTAAATTAGGGATTTCTTGTAATGATAAATTATTTTAAATGTTTTTCTCATATCAGATTAAAGATTTCAGTGATACATGCATGTATGTTGCCTCTGTCTGCCAGCCAACAAAAGGGCATACCAAATTTCCACAGTAAGGATGTTTATGTGTGTGTATATGGGTGGTGGATAGGTTTGTGAAGTATAAGGAAAAATAAATGTTGCACATGCCAGTGTTCCTCAGTAAAATGTAGTGATCCATTTTAAACCATAAAATGCTAATGGAGATTAATAGGCTGCTTAGATTTTCTTGATGGAGGCTGATATCTGACTTTAGATCTATTAAAGGAGATTTGTCAATCCAGATTAAACATTGACCATCTCAGGGTCAGTGGTAGTGTGAAAACACACACACACACACACACACACACACACACACACACACAAGTCTATGAATGTACTCAGAGCAGATTAAAGATTCAAAAATCTGCCAGCTTTTATGTTTTAAAGTCCAAACTTCTTTTAAGAAAAATGCTAATCCACTAAGTAGAGAATTACTAAGAACATTTATCTTTTGGTTGGCATGTTAGAGCACAAGCATTAGGGCTGATTTTATTTAAAAGCATTATATAAATATATATATATATATATATGGAAAGAGACAATTAAAACAAATCTAATTTTAGGTATAGGCTGTAGATTTTTTAATGAAGTCTGGAAAGAATATGAGCATGGAAGCACTATGTCCCTAAAACTACCAAATGAATAAATACATGGATTCAAAATCCCTACATTTTAGGCCTTATTTTGTCATTAATTTACTCTGAGACTTTGAGCAAATAAGTTAATCTGTCTGAGATTTGTTTTTCTCATCTGTCAAATTATAATTGGACTGAATGATTTTTCAGGATCCCTTTGCATTTTGTCATTCTTTATAACATTTTTACTTTGTAAAGTTGAACCATTTATTTCCCAGAAGTGATGAAGCTATCCCTCTTTCATTAAACATTTAATGAGCATTTTATAAATGTTTTGTAGAGAGAAGAGCATAAATATTTGTATAGCACTTACTATTTTCTGAGCACTGTGTTTGTTAGGGTCACATAAGCACTTGCGTTGGCATTTGAACTCAGATCTTTCTTACTTCAGGTCCAGTACTGTATCCTTTATACCATCAAACTATCTGCTAAGGAAACATAAGAGTGACAAAATCCTGACTCTCAAGGAGCTTACGTTCCACTGGGGAAATAAATCATTAATCAATTAATTAATTAAATTAAAATTTTTTAATTTTTATTTTATTTTAATTTTATTATTATTATTAAATTTTAAATTAACTAATTTAAAAAATAAAGAATTAATGAAAATTAAAAAATAAAAATAAATTTTAACTGTATCTGCAAGAAAATTCGAGGGGAGATTAAGGACAAATAACTTCTTGGTGAATGGTGAAAGGCTTCAAAGAGAAGGGATTTCCTGAATGAAGCCTTGAAAGAAGCCAGTTTTGAAAAGGCAGAAGTGAGGAGGAAGTATATTCTAGACAAAGGGAACAGTCATGTAGAGATACAGAGGTGGGAAATGTAATCCTGAGTTCAGAGTACAACAAGTCAGCTATTTTGCCTAGAACATAAGGTGAGTGGAATTGTAGGCTGCAATGGATTTTTAAAGCACTTTAAATTTCTAGTTGAGTTTGTATTTTGTCCCAGAGCCAATAATGAGCCACCAAAGACTCTTGAGCAGGCTTGTGATATGGTCCCAACTGTAACATAGGAAGATCACTTTGATGGGTCTATGGAGGATGGGTTAGAGAGGGGAAAGGCAAGGTAGTACCGGTTAATCAATAATCCAGATGAAGGACGATAAGGGCTTGAACAACCTAAGGTAGTTGCCCTTGGAATGATGAGAAGGGGATGGATGTGAGAGGTGTTGTGGAGGTAGAATACATACCACTTGGCCGTTCGCTAGATGAGGGAAGTGAGGGACAGTGAAAAATTGAGTAAACCTCTGAAATTGGTAACCTGCATTATAAGAAGGATAGTGATACCCTTGTGATATAATAATCCTATTTTCAGAAATTGTATGGCTACTCTTTATTGTTTATCTAAGTTAAATGTTGATTATGGATGTTCGAATATTTTTTCTTCAGCTAATGTAATTAACATGGGATTTTTTTGTTGTTGTTTTCTTCTAGATTTTATTAATCTGATCCAAGGTCTCCTGTGACTTCCAACTGAAACAGAGGTGGGTAATTTTTTTCTAATTTAATCCATAATTAAACTGAAGATAACACAAAACACATAATTGGTTATTAGAAATTCAAAATATGGGAGAATTCTTTTCATGAGTGATAGAAAGCTGGGATTTAGAATGAGAGGAGGGTGATTTCATGGCCTATGACTATTGCTAATTGGTTTCCATACTAACATTATACAGATTATTGTTATTAAAGCTCATATAATTCCTTGCACATTAAGTTTTTTATATAATATATAACTGATCATTTAATATTGTAGTAATAAAAACATCACATTCTTTTGATGGCATATGTGGAAAACATTTTCTTCTTTTTTCTATGAGGATGAAGATGTATATAGAGTATTTCAGCAGAAGGAATTTGAAAGATTGTTTTCTGAAGGAGAAAACATTACTTTTTGAAATTACTAAGTGTCTTATATGGGTTTTTCTCTTTCTTATGTATTGAAGTTTTAGTTGGTCAGTCAAAAAACATTTTTCAAATACCTACAATGTGCCAGGCACTATGATAAGTATTAAACATATAAAACAAGGCAAAAAGTCTGTCCAGATGTCAAGGTGCTCAGTATCTAATAAGGGAGACAATGCAAACTACTGTATACAAATAAATTCTATAATAAAAGATAAATTGGAAATAAGCAACAAGAGGAAGGTACTAGAATTAAGAGATCTGGGAAAGGCTTCTTGCAGCAAGTGGGATTTTAATTGCCCTGAACTTGCTCTATTTGCCTAGATTTGACAATTAAAAACAAAGAATTTACCTGATCATAGCTTTTCTTAGCATTCTATATTGCCCAGAGTCATACAGATAGCAAAGTAAATGAACTGGAATTCTTCCTGTTACCTAGCATAAATAGCCACCACCTAAACTGGAAGAGTAACTATAATGCATCTGACAACCTTAAGAAGAAAATGGCATTCTAACAAACCAAGAAATAAAGCCAAACATGAATATCCCCTGAATCTTCAGGAGGCTTTTGATTTCATCTTGTAGTTTAAAGTTAGCAGCTCTGAAAAACATATTTTCCAGTAAAAAAGACTGTGATTGAAAAACAGCTTGTCATTTGAAGTTACAAATTAGCAGACTTTCCATTTGACTTTCATATTTTTCAAATGTCTCATAAATGTAGGATTTTTGGACTGGTACTCTAACCAAATTATCTGAGCTCAATGTACTGGAATCATGTAGAAGATATCCACGTGAATAGTCTTCAGGACTGATTTGTTACTTTTTTCTTTCAACTGAAGACACATTCAGAAAAATTTTACTTCCAAACAAATTACATTCCTTCCATCTAAAAGCAGAGGAATATTGTTAATATTCTGGAGATAGTGTGTAGTAAAGAGGTCTTACCTTTTGGAGTCAGGAGAGACCTTGATTTAAACCTGACCTGACCACTTAATGCATATTAGTTGTGTGGCTAGAGCCTCAGTTTTGCATTCTAGAATAAATACAAGGATAATAATGCCTGTGGTGCTTGCCTTACTGGATTGTAGTGAAGGTCATATGACATGTATCAAATGCCAAATACTTTACAAACCTTAAAATACTTATTTAAATGTCAATCATTATTGTAATTAATGAATCAATTACCATTCATTCATGGTAAAATCCTAGAATTGGACTCAGAAGTCTTGTTTGATGTCATAGTCTTTAATTTGCCATCATCTTGAACATAGAAAATAGGTATAATATGAACTATCCCTCCATGATAGGTTTGTTGAAGGAACCAAATGCCCTGCTAGAATGGAAGCTCTCTGAGGGAGGGACTATTTCATATCTGTTTCTGCAAGCTATGGTATGGTGCATATTGCAAGATGCTCAATAAATTATTATTGATTGAGCCATTCATAAATGGATGAAGCAGCCTACATATGGCAAAGAAGTAAACAATGACTTGCCCAAGGATGCAGATAATTAGTGTCAGAGCCATGGATATAACGCAGTCACCAGGCTTCTAACTAAGGCTCCTTCTATTATATCAAACTTCCCTTTGCAGATAGCACGATTCTTTGTCAGATTTAAGAAGAGGCTAAGGACAAAATTCTTGAAAAAACATAGCTAAGATTACTTTCTATTTACTTATCTACATGCATCATATAAAATGTCCTTATGGACAAAAAAAAAATCTTTCAATGTTTCCTCTTTAGTCAGAAATCAAAGCTTTGTAGCATACATGGAATAAAAGCCTTAGAGATGTTAATAAAGCTTAAAAGTCTGAATCTCATGTTTAAGCAGACATTACATAGTACTGCAGCATTTCAGCCATATTTCTGAGAGCAATGCATTAAATTTTTCTTCCAGAGTACAAGGGAATCACAACGGGAGCCTTTTCTTATTGGAATTTTAATTTAGTAGCTGCTGTTATTAACATGGTTGCTTGGCTCCTCCTGGCTGACCACTTCCCAGGGAGAAAGAATCAAAGGATAGATTTTAAAAACATGAATAAAAATGAAAGAATGAAGGTTTACATGTTATGAAAATCATAATACCAACAATATGGTCTTAGCAATGGACTGTGCTTTCTGAGAATAATCCTAGCTCAGCGTGGGGAGGTTCATCACCAAGCACATGGCCACTTGCTAATAAATCATTTCACTTTGGTAAGCCATGAAAAAAAAAATACAAAATATACCAAATGGTCCCCAGTCCTGTGTTCCCACCTTCTAACTCTGCACTGATAGTAGCATGATGGTGAGGAGTTTAGAAGTAATGGGTTCTAAAACGGATAGCATTTTTTGCTCTACAAATATGACCAGCTGTTGCTGATACCATTTTCCTGTCTTTGGCTTTTTGTCTATAATGCCTATAATGCTCTTCCTTATTACTTTGGCTTCTTGGAATACCTGGTTTCCTTTAATCTGTCCCCAGCTCAGGGGTCGTCTTCTAAAGGAGGTCTTTGCTAGACCCTCCAGGTACTAATGCTTTCACCTGTAGGGTTACCTTTTATGTGTACATGCCTATATATGTACATGTTGTTTCTCCCATGAGGATATAATTTCCTGGATGGCAGAAATGATTTTAATTTTTTTTTATTTATAACACTAACAAGTAGTGTACTATTTGTCACCTAGGAAGCAGTTGACTGATCATCTATTGGTGTTTTAAAAGTGAGATTCTCATATGATTCTTGTAACCAAGGGATAATGTTCTAAATTGACTAATTAAATAAAAATTTCAAAATAAAAGTGAGATCCTTGTCCAATGAGTCATATAAATAGAGAAAATGAATTATATCAATCTAGACATGTCCTCAGAGAAATGGAGGGCTGGAAACAAACAAAAAAAAACTGGACTGAGTTATATAATAAGAATGAAAGATAACTGACACTTTACAGAACCAGAAGAAAACCCTCATTTGCCTTTTGGTGAACCTTTCAATGGGGTTTATGGGGAAACAGTTTCATTGAAGGACAAGCCATTCCTTGAGTGTGATGCAGATCCCCTGGGCTAATGGACTATAAGGATAATAATACATGACAAGCGTTCCTTTCCCACATCCTTTTTCTGTCTCTGCTCAACTTCATCTCACTGTCTTTCTCAAACCTGTCTATATGACCTCGAATAGAGAGAGAGAGTTAATAAGGGGCAGTCTTCCTCCAGGGACACAACACCAGCCTCCAACCCTTTCCATTACTGCCCCATCTGGTTATTCCTCTTCCTCTCAAGGTTCCAAGAGAGTGTTGTGGCTATACTGTGGAATATTCTCAGAAATCAGCAAAATTAAAGACACTGTTTTTCCATCTGTTTAGACCCTACCATGTAGTCAAATCAGAGACATCTCATCTGGGATGGAAAGCTTTTCCTCTCTTTATTTTAAACCACGGGTTAAGGGACTTAGATGAAATTGTAAATGACCAGGTGCTTTATTAGAAGTATCAAGCAATAGGTGCAGCTAAGTGGCACAGTGGATAGAGAGCCAGCCCCGCAGTCAGGAAGACCTGAATTCAAATCTAGCCTCAGACATTCACTGGCTATGTAAACCTGGGCAAGTCATTTAACCATGTTTGCCTGAATTCTTCATGTGTAAAAGGAGAAGGAAATGGCAAACTACTCCAGTATCTTTGCCATGAAAGCCTCAAATGGGTCAGCAATAGTCAGACATGATTGGAAAATGACTGAACAACATTAACAACAAATTAATATGGAAATACAGTCGAACAAGACATAGAGAAGGCTGTAACAGGGATTTATATACCACTTTCTCCCTATACAAGATGTTAAATCAATATGAAAGGGGTGTTTCTAAACAAAGTAATTTAAGATTTAAACTCTAGAAAGGCATTAAAAAAGTTGACATTGGATGCACTTAGTTGAGTAATTTCCATAGCATAGTTTGGTCAGATTTTAACTTCAGTCATTTTCTCCTACATGCCCAGCTCTCCAATCTATGTGCTCATTTGCTCACATCTCACATTTACCTTTTTGCCTACCATGCCTGGCATCCAAAATTGTTGAGGAAGATGCTATGAATTTTCCTTAATGTCTGTGAACAGCCTAACCTAAGAATCCTCTATCATCCCAGGAAGGTCCCCCCAATTTTTGTTTCTGGAGAGGTTTTCCAACATCTCAGTAAGCCCATATATCAGTAGCCCAAGGCAATAGTAGTTTAGGTTTTCCTAGGATATAGCATCATATATCATATATCTGTAGCCCAGGGCTATAGTAGTTTAGGTTTTCCTAGGATATAGCATCATTTTGGAAGACATATCAATTAAAAGATGTCAAGGGCATCACAGAGAGAGGAACATAACAAATCCTGAGTTTCAGCCAGGGCATTACTAAAACAAAAACATGTTGCCAAATATGGACAGGCAGTTCCTGCTCAAGAAATATTTTCATTTGAGCACACAGATGGGAATGAAATGATCACTTAATTAAACAGGTAATCAGTTATGTAAATCCTATTTTAGAAGGCCAGTTAGAAGCAACAATGATTTTCTTCAGTTTAGTAACCAGAAGCAAAGCCCAGAGTACAATTTGTAGTTAGAATATTCCCACCTTTTCTTTGAGTATTTCCTTTTATATAGAAAACTCATTTCAAAATTAGATCAACTGTTCTATATGATAAATAATAATGTTTGAAAATAAGTTTTTGATAGGAATGTATAAATGTATAAATGAAAAGCTTGACTCAGATATTTGAATATTTCTTTTAGCTCTTTGTCCTTTTCATTACATATCTAGTGTAATTTACAAATAATTCAGGAAAAGTCAATATTTTTTGGAAAAATTAAGCATTTGGACCAATTGAAACAAATATAAGTATCTTATTTTTTACAAAAAGACTAAATAATTTCAGAAGAATGTCCTAAAAAAAAATCCTTCTCCCACTCCCATGGGTTAAGTGAAGGGATTAGTCATAATCTTCATAGTTGTTTCATAAAAACTGAAAACCTATGATGATCAAGTGTGAATGACTTAGCTGTTCTCAGCAATACAATGATCTAAAACAATTCCAAAGGATATAAAATGAAAAATGCTATCCACCTCCAGAGACAAAACTGATGGAATCTGAATGCAAATTGACACATACTTTTTTTTTATTATTCTTGGGGTTTTAGTGAGGAGGACTGTGTTTTCTTTTGCAACAAGGCTAATGTGGAACTGTTTTGCATGACTGCACATGTATAATCTATATCAAATTGCTTACCAACTCAAGGAGGGGATGTAGGGAGGGAAAGAATTTAGAACACAAAATTTAAAAAAATGTTTAAAATTACATATAATTGATAAAAAAAATAAAAATCTGCTGTAAAATCTAAATACAGATATAATAATGTTGATTGGAATACTTGTCTTTGAAATTATATCAACTTCTGGTTACCTAGCTATTTAAGTCCCTAACTCATATGTTCCTAAACTGAGGTCTATAGATCCACCAAAGGATCAGGGGCTAGATTTCTGGGGGTCCATGAACCTGAATAGAAAAAAAAATAATCTTTATTTTATTATAATTGGTATTTTTATGCACTAAAAACATTATTTTGAGAAGGGATTTATAGCCTGACTTGGACTTTCAAAAGAGTTCATGACTCCCCAAAGGTCAAGAATCTTTTCTCTAAAGAAATTGCTTCCTATGATTACTCAGATATCCAAAGCCCCAATTTCACCTATCACCTCTCTTTTTTTCTTTTATTTCTATTTTGTTTAGCTTTATGCTATATTTTCTAAATCATGGATAAAATACTTCATTATCTACTTCCTTTCTATTCCCAATTCCAATAGTATTTCATTATTTTACAAAGATTGAAGGTTATGAATTTTGAATATGGAAGAATCAAGATTATTTTAAAATATTCCTCTTTATCTTGTTCTTTGCCTGCCTTAACAGGGATGGAGATCATTCATTTATCAAGGCAAAACAGAGACTATTATAAATGGGGAGATTTGGAACAGAGATGCAGAGTTTTTAAAAAATGAACAAATCTAAATAAATATATAGATTGATGGATAGGTAGATAGATAGATAGATAGATAGATAGATAGATAGATAGATAGATAGATAGATAGATAGATGGATGGATGGATGGATGGATGGATGGATGGATGCACTAAATAAGATTTCAATCATATAATTCACAAGTGACCAGTATTCAATTACCCTCTTTGCAAAATGGCAGCAGCAGTTTACTTGCTAGAAATATTTTTAGGAAGAAATGCACATGAGGATAATAAGTGGCTGTCTACTTGTAATACTCAACAACATGTTACACAATTGGATGTTTCTACTACTGATTACAAAAAACGTATAAAATATGTTAAATTTTAATGTTTGGGAGAGATACTATGCAAATAATTTTCTTTTTAAATTAATCTTAAAAAGGTCAGAACTGATAATTACCTATAATTTTATGAATTATCCAAATTAAATGGATCAAACCTGGGCTTATGTCTGACTCCAACTAAATATAGTTTTAGAAACTTGCCAGAATATCAGAGAAGTTAATGACTCTATGGTCTCACAGCTAGTGAATCTCAGAAGTAAGACTTGTTACCAGATATTCTCAACTTTAAATCCAGCACTGAAATCTGTACTTCACTGCCTCTCTCACACCAAAATGTTACTCGGAGAATGAGTGGGAGTATAATTTTTATTCTCTTACTATATTGACTAGCAACATCACCTTTACTCTTCAATCTGGCATTATTTTTTTGCAACTTTTGCTATTTCCACATTGACTTTTTAATAGGTTCCTATGACTCAAGAAACCATAACTTAGTGGGATATGTACTAGTTATTAGACTCTCCATGTTGGATTGGTCCATAATTGTGAGAATCATCTTTCATGGGTTTTCTAAAGGAAGCCTTCCCAGTGTATAAATGGAGATTTATAGATTAAATTTTCATTTTTATACCAGCTTCAGAGAACTTGACAGAATTTTCATTATGCTGGCATCATTTTGGGGGATCCCACAGCTTCCATGAGCATAAGAGAGAGGGATGGATTTATGGAAGAAATTGAGCTGTACCTCCTCTACATTCCAAACTAAGTTTTCTCTATCTCTCATACCACCTAGGTGTCACATTGTATTATAGCCATGCCCTTTCTCCCCTTGTGGATGATAATATACACCTTTGTTACTCTTCTTCTTATACCACACACCTCTATAAAGTAGGTGATCTACATATATAATAAATGTGTGATGAATGAACTAATTGAAAGATGAGCATTCTGAATTGTTGTCATCACCTGCATACTATATTTTCCCTGGCATCTTCATGAGAGGGCAGGGAGAGAATAGTAGAAAAAGAAGAAAATTATACCCCAAAGATTCTCAAAATGGCAATTTGGCATGAAAAGAGAAAGGATATGGTATAGTAGGTACAGTATCAAGATTTCTGGTAAGGAAAAAAACTGAGTTCAAATCTTGCTTATGAAATTTCCTACCTGGCTTAACATGTGCAAATCACTCAACTAACCTCTCTGAAAGCCTTTGATAAATATGGAAGAGTACATTTAGTCATAGGGTAGCTAGTGGTGAAGTGGATAGGGCACTAGACTGTGAATCAGGAAGAGTCATCTTCCCAAGTTCAAATCTGGCCTCCAATAATAGATATGTGACTCTGGGTAAGTTTCTTAATCCTGTTTCTCTCAGTTTCCTCATCTATAAAATGATCTGGGAAAGGAAATGGCAAACCACTACAGTACCTTTACCAAGAAAACTCTAAATGGAACCATAAAGTGTCAGACATGAATGAACAATGAAATATTTATTCATAGACGTTCTCTATTTAATTTGAAGAATTTAGAAAACTATATAAAAAGAAAAGGTTACTTTTTAAGATAAATCTTTTTTTTTTTCAAATTGTACTGGTTCTCTTTGTATTTGAAACTGTTTGCCACATTCCAATTTCAATGTAAATACAGTGCAGAGCTGAAAAGAATTCTTGTGAAACTTTGCTGACAATCTTGTCATGATTCTGGAGAGATTTTTAGAATCCCAAGTTATCTGTTTACTACTTCAATCAAGAGGCTCCAGGATAGTGATACTCACATATCAGACTGGAAAGACCAGTTAGTGCTGAAAGCACTTACATTCATCAGTGTATTTTTCTATAATCTAATGAGAAATGCTTTTTGTTCACTCTTGTAAAAAGGGATTTTTTTTCCTTGTTTCATTTCTTAAAAACCTGGAAATTTGCTGCTGACATTTCTGCAGTGAGGCAGATCAGACTGGAAGGAAAAAAAAGAGGTGCTTGTCTCTCTAATTGCCTATTGCTCTAAATACTTCCTTTTCTCATGTGACCTAATAAAAAGTCCCAGAAGGGAATGTTTTTAGAATTGCAAATTTACTTTCTCACACAGATCTTCTAACTTACTGAGGAAATAGAGGCACTGAGGAAATACAGAGCAAATAGGTAAACACAGCCCACTGGAAATTTCTTAAGCATTGGCTTGAGGTTGCAGATCTAAGTCCAAGCCAAGAAAACAAATATGCTCAGCTGATGATTTTCTTTCACACTCAGTCTGGTACTATCAAATAACTCAAGGAGGCTGCTACTTGGGCAACCACTTCCATTCTCCCTCTTAGAACCAGCCCTGAAGAATTAATTCACTGATTAACTAATATTGGTTCCTTTTCAGTGACCATCTGAAAGATGCAACACCATTCCCATTAATAGTTCAGCTTCTGATCTTTTTTAAACACTTCATATTGCTTAAGGAACAGTTTTCAGTTCCGGTTTGATATTCTAGCTGTAGAGAATTAGAGACTAAAAGTATATTATACACATTTTCCTCTTACATAAAAGAAACCCATTAATTAGGAAGTCTTTTATGATCAGCTTAATTTAAGGTGAGAAGTTTGAGAGATTAAAAGTGAGAATTCTTTTTGGTTCTTCAACTTTCACAAATCAGCATGGAGCAATAAGTCTCAGATTTCAGCTGAGGAGGGGAAAAAAAGGCAAAGACATTAGTTACATAGCAACCAAAATGCTTTAATAAAATTTTTATCATTGCTAGTATTGGAAGTTAGCTACACTAATGAACATGCCACAGAGGGTCTGTTTTCCTTTTCAGCCAGACTCCCTGGGGGCATTTTTGTTAAAGAAAGTGAAATTGTCTGGGAGTCCAATACCTGCCAACTTCCAGGTCCTGTCTCGGGGAGTTGCTGAGCGACTACAATTAGGTTATAGAGTAGATTGTAGTAAAAGGATTTTCATTTAGTTTCATTCATGTTAAAACTTGCACCTTACTAGGAAGAAGTTGAATAAGACCGCTCCTCATTTAATGATTAAAAGCCTATTTAATCAGAGTCTAGTAAGTAGCTTCCAAAGATCACCTTGTACATGAAAATTTTACCTGGCACACACACACACACACACACACACACACACACACACACACACACAATTTTATACCACCAGGTTTCTAGTATGGAAGTACTTTTCTGAAACAAACACATTTCCCCTCTCTAAAATATATTCCTAAGAAAACAGAGGAGAAACAGAACCAATTAAATACCTTTCTGCTTATAGCCTGATTTTCATTAGAGCCAAACCAAATTTCCTTTAGTTGTGCAGTACCCAAATCCTCATATGGATCTACAATCTTAAACATCTTTGAAATCTCTCCAGTGATTCAGATTACTGCCTCCATCCATGCCTGCTAATCCTGTGAGAAACTTATCCAGTAGTCCCCAAAAGTTCAGACAAGAGGGGATCTACCCAACATAGTTAAAGACTCTCTTTTTCTCTGACCTCTTGAGAGTACAATGGGACAGTCTGGTTGTCCATTTGTCATTCTTCATTCTCACCATATGACCAGCCCATCTTCTTTTTCGGTCCTACAACTTTGTGATGACATCCTTTACTCCTGCTCTTCTCCAGAGTTTCTTATTTCTGTCCTACAACTTTGTGATGACATCCTTTACTCCTGCTCTTCTCCAGAGTTTCTTATTTTGGTCCTACAACTTTGTGATGACATCCTTTACTCCTGCTCTTCTCCAGAGTTTCTTATTTTGGTCCTACAACTTTGTGATGACATCCTTTACTCCTGCTCTTCTCCAGAGTTTCTTATTTTGGTCCTACAACTTTGTGATGACATCCTTTACTCCTGCTCTTCTCCAGAGTTTCTTATTTTGGTCCTACAACTTTGTGATGACATCCTTTACTCCTGCTCTTCTCCAGAGTTTCTTATTTTGGTCCTACAACTTTGTGATGACATCCTTTACTCCTGCTCTTCTCCAGAGTTTCTTATTTTGGTCCTACAACTTTGTGATGACATCCTTTACTCCTGCTCTTCTCCAGAGTTTCTTATTTTGGTCCTACAACTTTGTGATGACATCCTTTACTCCTGCTCTTCTCCAGAGTTTCTTATTTTGGTCCTACAACTTTGTGATGACATCCTTTACTCCTGCTCTTCTCCAGAGTTTCTTATTTTGGTCCTACAACTTTGTGATGACATCCTTTACTCCTGCTCTTCTCCAGAGTTTCTTATTTTGGTCCTACAACTTTGTGATGACATCCTTTACTCCTGCTCTTCTCCAGAGTTTCTTATTTTGGTCCTACAACTTTGTGATGACATCCTTTACTCCTGCTCTTCTCCAGAGTTTCTTATTTTGGTCCTACAACTTTGTGATGACATCCTTTACTCCTGCTCTTCTCCAGAGTTTCTTATTTCTGTCCTACAACTTTGTGATGACATCCTTTACTCCTGCTCTTCTCCAGAGTGTATTTATTCTCTTCTAATACAATGGCAGCCTACTCTTACCTACCATGTGTGTGTCTTTTCATTATTGTATGCAATTCTGCAGAAATATTCCAGATCTGCCATACAAAAATCCTGATAACATATTTATATTAAAAAGCTAGACCATTGCTTTTATGGTGTCTATGGTACGTAGAATAAAAACGCAGTGATCTGGATCCTTTGGGAAATGAGTCTTCTGGGATACTAAAAAAAAAAAAACACAAAACAACCACTTTAAGCAGCAGTATTTTAAGAGTTTTAATCATTTTTTGTAGAAATCATTCTAGAATATATTGCACACTTCCCTGCCTTAATGATTTGGATAATTATTATAAATGTTAACCATTATGCTGTGGTAATATACAGTGTTACACTGAGATATTGAAGATTATCTGCACTTATTTATGTCAATTCTAAGAAAAAAATGTATTTACAGAGAATTGTGCTACAAGGAGACCATTCTTAGATTTCTAAGTTCTGGGGATTGTTGTGCCTGCTTTTCATGGTGGTTTATTTCTTCTTTTCCCTCTAAATTCCATACCTGTCAGTTCTTTCTTTTTTCCTAACATATCAAAATGCCAGCTCATACTCAAAAACTTCCTATCTTCAAGGCAAGTGTGGTGTGTGTCATAACCTGTAGATATGGAGTCAGCCTTGTATGCAGACCTAGGGTCAAGAACTACCCCCAAACTCTTAGTGATGGTGGTGAAGTCACTTTTCTCTCAGTGTAACAATCTTCTCAACTCTCCAGTTTCCTAAACATAGATATAAAAGATCAAGGTTGAGCCATCTACACCCCATTCTTAAATGTGTAAGGCAGTGATTCTAGGTAAGAGATACAAATTTTATTTTAAAATAGCCTATGCCTTTAAAGAGTTCTCCTGGAGAATACAACATCTAAAATAAGATAATCTGAGCAGAAAGAGCCCTAGGGATGATAGGGGGAAAAGAAAGACTGTTGTTGAATAGGAAGTGCATTCTAGCTATGAGGTAAATCATTGAATCCTGAAAGGATTTGCTGGATTCTAGAGAAAACAAGTAGCCCAGTTTGGCCATGACTGGCACAAAACAGGGATGAAAGGGAAAAATCTGGAAAAAAAAAACTATCAATTCTAAGGCAGAAGTGTTTGTAGATTATCCTAGAGCCAATGAAGATTTTTAGTCCAGTAAGTAACATGACTAGACCTATTTTTAAAATATTTTTATTTTTTTCCACATTATTTAATTAATTTATTTAAGAATATTTTTCCATGGTTACATAATTCATATTATTATTATTATTATTCATATTATGCTATTTTCCCTTCCTACTCCCATAGCTGACAAACAATTTCACTGGCCTATACATTAGACCTATGTTTTTAGAAAGACTATTTTGGGGGCAGCTAGGTAGCACAGTAGATAGAGCTCCAGACCTGGAGTCAGAAGGACCTGGATTCAAATCTGACCTCAGTCATTTCATATCTGTGCAACTGTGGGAAAGTCACTCAATTCCATTTGCTCAGTCCTTACCTTTTCTGCCTTAGAATTGATACTGTCATATGAGCACCATTCTATACTATCACTTTTGAATCTGAGTATAGTTAAATGGAAGAACTGTCTTTAGGAAAACTGGCAGCTTGTAATTATATTCACATATACGAATAAGCCATACTTAAGATTGTTGAGTAGGATGTAAGACATTAGAGCTAGATAGTTCTCTTAGGGAATATGGAAGAACATGAATTTCACATCAAAATTGTCTCTTCTGATATCTCATTTGAGTCCTTCAAAATGTTTTTCTCATTTAAATGAATAAAGAGACTCAGAATTTAATTTTTATATTACTGTATTACTTTTAGTTTTGGTTATTGGGAATATTCTAGATTTGTAGTAACCTATATAATGATTCACAATACATTAAGTGGTTGATATCTTGCCATACTGTTTTAATGAATAAATAACAGCGAGCATTTATATAGTGTGTAAACATTTACAAAACACTTCACAAATATGATCTCATTTTATCCTAAAAATCCCCCTTGCTCTTGGTGACCATCTTAACTTCTGTGGGATCAGTTAGTATCTTGATTTAGAAGACCATAAGATCTACATAGACAGTTCTAGTTTCTCTCCTGAGCTCTAGTTCAGTATTATCAATTAACCATTGGTTATATCCAACAAAATAGGTGTCTGAAATACAATGGGTCCAAAATGGAAATCATTATTTTGCCTTTTTTTTATCTTTCCTCATCCAAACCAACACCCCCCAACCCCACCTAGCCCAGTATCTGGCAGATTTTATTCTTATTCTGTCTTTTTTTTAGTCATATACAGCTCTTTGAGACCCATTTGGGGGTTTCTTGGCAAAAATACTGGACTGATTATTCATTTCTTTCTCAAGCTCATTTTATGGCTGAAGAAACTGAGGCAAACAGTGTTAAGTGATTTGTCCAGGATCACACAGCTAGTAAGGGTCTGAGGGTGGAGTTGAATTCAGGAAGATGAGTCTCCTTGACTCTAGATTCAACACTTTAGCCATTGTTCTACCTACCTGTCCTGATCTGAAACCTAGTCAGTGTTTTACAAATGCTTGTTGACTGGCATTTCTAACTTTATTGTGGTCACAACTATCCTTCGAGTTATATAGGTTTACGATCTTGGAGTCTTCCTCAACTCCAAGTTGTCCCCTCTCAAATATCCTTCATATCCAATCAGTTATGAGGTCTTGGGGATTCTACTGAACCTCCCTGGCATCTCTCACATCCCCTTCTCTGTTGTCCCACAGCAACCACCATCCATTACCTCTCCCAAGGTCTATTCAATAGGCTCCTAACTGTTCTTGCTTCAAGTCTCTCCTGGGCTCCAGGTCCACACAATAGCCCAAGTGATAGGGTCTGACCATATCATTTCCTTATTCATAAAAGCTCCAGTGACTCCCCGTTACTTTTAAGATAAAATACAAACTGCTCAGTTTGGCACCTAATGCCCTTGTAAATCTGTCTCTAGCCTATACTATTCTAGACTTTTATACATTCTCCTCCTTTATAACTAAGTAATCCAGCCTGACAGACTCACTTGCTTTTCTTTGTACATGACATTCCATTTCCTACCTCCATTCCTTTAATACATTCTCTCCTACCTTTGCATTCTAGAAGTCTCAGCATCCTTAGAAGTTTAGCCAAAGTATTTTCTCCTATGTGAAGCTTTTCCAGCCACTAGTTCCTCATTAAAGGTAAATTATTTTTATTTACTTGTATGTATTTTGTCTTTATTTATGTGTACATGTTTACTTCTAATAGAAGGTAAACTGTTCAAGGTTTTGTCTTTGCATATCCAACACCTAGCACACCGCCTGACCCATAGTAGGTACAAATATATTCATTTATTGATTGATGTAAAAACAAAAAGCATTTTGAAAATGCATTCAGAATGGTTTTTCCATTTAAGAGCTGTATGATCCTGGGAGAGTAATTTAACCTCTTTCAATTTCCTCAACTGTAAAATGCAGGTAATGATAGCACCTACCTCCAAGAGTTGTGAAAATCAATTGAAATAATATTTATACAGGGCTTCCCAGAGCCCCTCTCACATAGCGAATCTATACGAAAAGTTTGTTCTCTTTCCCCATCCTTAAAAAATTAGTAGTATAATTTTGAAATGCATTCCAAAAAAGGGAAACTTCAAGCTAAAGATCTAAAACATAGTATAGCAAGCATATAATTTTAATCAAGTAATAAAGCAAACATGGCTTTTTAATTCTTCATTCTTTCAATTAGTAGCCATTTATTATATATTTCTTATATGTAAAGTACAAAACACAGAGACATAGTGCCTATCCTATAGCTCTTTGAATTTTAGCCAGGGTGGGGAAGGGATATGACACCCAAATATGTAATCTACTGCTCAAAAAGTAGAGTGCAGAACAGAGTGTAAGAGAAGGAATCAGCATTACCTGAGATGAATAGAAATTGACATAGAAATCACATCTTTCTCTAAACGATTTCTTCCTTCATTATATTCTTTTATACTTTTTAAAACTTGCAACTAAAAAGAAAATAAATCATAAGAGAACTTTTAATTCAAAGACTAGAAAACCATGAAAGTTAATTAAGATGAGTAATTATAGAAGTATAAAGTTAATGATATTCACTCATCCTTTAGCAAACCTGGGAAAATGATAAAGTATATATGCAAAGCCATTATGCAAATGTAAATGCAGCCTTACGATTTATGTCAATTTAGTTTGTCCAAATCTGCAATTTTACTTCTTCCAGCATTGATCAATGCCTACAATCTAGAGATAGTCCTTTAAAAACAATTCTTACCTTTCCACTTAGAATCAATACTTTGTATCGGTTCCATGACAGAAGAGTTGTTAAAGGATAGGCAGTGGGGGCTAAGTGACTAACCCAAGGCCATATAGTAGGAAGTGTCTGAGGTCAGATTTGAACCAAGACTTCTCTCTAGACCTGGATCTCAATCCACTGAGCCGCCTGGCTGCTCCCTAGATAGTCTTAAAGAATAGTATATTTAAATACATAGAAGAAATAATTATTTCCAGACTTATCCAAACTATTGTGGAATGCTTTCCTAGAAATCTGAGATAATTATTACATGTTACATTTAGATAATGGAAGCCTTTACCTGTATGGGCTGAGTTCCATAGGATAGAAGTTTCATGTGAAAACCAAATATAGAATCTAAGAAAAATCTTAGATAAAACTTCCTAGTCAGCATTAGAATGCACAAAATGCATTCAAGAGCACATAAAGGATTATTTAAGAAATTAAGGTAAAAATGGAGAATTGAACAAAATTGCCAAGATATTAACTCAATCCTTTGCTTTGGGTAAGTTTGAATTGCGTTCTAAAGCAAGAGGTATGCATTGTGCTAAATCCTCATTGCAGAAATCAAGGTGATTTTTCACAAGCTCTGTTGCCCAATCACTTCAATGACAATTGATGGGTTTTCTTAGTCATTAAAACGAACTTTGTCTGTCAATAGAATATTAAATATGTCATATTGAAAATCAGTTATTTCATTGGCATGGGTGCTCTATTTACCCCTGAAAATTAGAATCCTGTCTCAGGGGTAGAGGAGATCTCAGAGGACTTCTAATCCAATCAGTACTTGAATACGAATTCCTCCTGCAACATATTATACTCATGTGGTTATGTGCAACATATTATACTCAATAGTCATCCAGTTTTTGCTAAAAGACCACCAATGAGAAGAAGCCCACCACTTTTGGTTGTAGCCTATTTTGAATGGTTTCAATTCTACTCATAAGAAGTATGCCATCAAATACCTACTGTTGACTGGGAAAAACACAGAACTATTAAATAGTCAAAATCATTCTTTAATCAAGGGAAAGGGGTTCAATGAGATAGTAGACCTTGACCCAGAGCTGCGTGCCACAGGACTGCACAGAGTCCGAGGATTGAACTCTGGCCTCTCTGGACACAGAGCCCTGGGAGTGGCACCATGCTAGATGAGGACCCTGAGGAGCCATTAAAGTTGGGAAGTTTAACTACCTTTCTAGGTGAAACATGGGGGCTAAGGATGAGAGGGACAGTTGATTGACTTTACAATGTTAAGAAAGGAAAAGGAGGAGTTCCAATGGACACAAAAGGGAAAGACCCAGCCAAGGGCTGGGCCATTTTGGTAAAGGACTTTGGCCTAAAGGGAGAAACCATTGGGACAAAAGAGACACTCAACATCTTAAAGTCTATTGTTAGTCTGAGAAGCAGTGAAGTAGGACTTTCCCTCTCAGAGGAGCTCCCTTGTGACAAGGTCAAACCAGGAGCCTTAACCCTTAAACTAAGTAATCTGGGGTTCATTTAATCTTTCTAGGCTACAGGTTTGGGGACTTTTAGATTCCATGTTGACACTTCTATGCACCAAACACTGTGATAGACATTGGGACCATGGAGATAAAACCAAAAAGGAACTTGCTCTCAAAGAGCTTGCATTTTACTGGGAAGAAAGTTTGTAAATAAAATTTAAAAATATAAAGTAATTGCAAGGTAGTAAAGAGAGGAGTGGTATCCTAGGGAGTGATGACACTAACAACTAAAGGAAATCAAACAAGATCTCTTGTGGAAAGTGGTACTTGAACTGATTCTTAAAGTAAGGTAGGGAGCCTAAGAAGTAGAGACCCATTCCAGAATGGAGCCCAGCCAGTGATTAGAACACTTTTCTTTACAAGTCCATTTTATTTTCCTCTTTGATTCCTACTCCTGAACTTCAAAGTCAAACAGAACAAGTCATCTCCTTCTTCCTTGTAACATCTATTCAAATTCTCGAAGACTGTAGTCATGCCCTCCCCATATTTTTTCCAAGCTAAATATCCTCACATGCCTTAATCAATTCTTATGTACTTTAGTTATTGGCTTGTTTTTTTTTTTGTCTTTTTTTAGTTTGTTGATGTGTTTGTTATAATGGGTACCTATTATGACCAGTTTAGCTAGCTGCATTTAGGGGATAAAATGCGATTGTTTATTTGCCCAAAATGGAAGATTTTTTTACAACTATCGTTTTTCTGCAATAATCATTTCCTGTTATTAAGTCTTGCAAAACATGTTAGTTGAGATGCCATTTGTTTTTAGACTATTCAGTCAGTAAGCTGTGGGTCAGGTTTTATCCTCTTATTATTCAATTAAAAATGATCAAGCATTAAAGAGCATTATTTAGCTTAGATTGCTTTTCCTCTTTTCCTTTGTATCTTAAAAATTTCCATTGTTTGAAATCTGAAGTTTTTCCAGGTGCTTTTATTTTGAATGTTAACAAAAGGCTCTATTAGTTTGCCACCCTGTCTAAATGATTATCAAATGCCATTTTCTAAAAACATGTAAATATAAAGAGATTTAGCTCTGCCATATTAAAGCAGCTATGTTGCAATACATCACTGACTTTTTTAGGTTTTATATTTAAAGAGTGGGAAAATTATCACCTAAGTCAGGCCAGCAGAAAATGAAATTAATTTGAGCTACATAAATTTTATCTAAAATCCTAGCCTGCTAGAAATTGGGAGGGAGCTTAGAGATCATCAAATCCAATCCTCTCTTTTGATCAAAAGGAAACCAAGACAAACAAGTGAAATGACTTTTAGGGTCACAAGGGTAGGCAGTGGCCAAGTTAAAATTAGAATTGAGGGCTTTGGACTCCCTATCCTGACCTTTCTCGTATATCACACTGTCTGGAGAGAATACATTTGGTTCACATAGAAAAAAAAAATTTAAACAAAAACGTACATTATACTTCAGTATCTTCCAGTTATGTCATTGCCTAAACTAAATCTCAAAACAAACCATATGTCAAATTTGTATTTCAGTGAATCTCAAGGGACTATCTCAAACTGTTTGCTATGTTAGAAAATATATAATGAAAAATATTGTTTGAAATAAATACATCATAATTTTCTTAGAAAGATTTTGGATACAGAGATTTTCATTCTAATCTTATTAGATTATACCCATATCTGAGCATTAGCCAGGTTAAGTAGTATTACATAGACTACCTCTGTAATTGTGATTTTAGAAGGGAAAATAGATAATGAATGAAATGCAACATATTTAAATAAATTATTGTTAATTATTCAGTGGGTACCATTTTATAGTGGATAGGATGAAAGATTTGGAGTCAGGGAGACTTAGGTTCAAATCTAGCATCTGGAACTTATTAACAGTGTGACCCTGGTCAAGTCACTTAAACTTCATGTCACTTCAGACAACTTCTGAAAATTTAATCATAGGATCATAGGATTTTGATCTGGGAGGCACAATAGAGGACATCTAGTCTGAACTCCTTATGTTACAGAAGAGAAAACTTTGGCTCAGAGAAGTGACTTGCCCAAAGTAACAATGTTAACAAACAGAATTAAGATTTTCTTATGTTCTAATTAGAATTTCTCCCATTCATTCCTATAGGTTTTGGCACATAAGTTATAATTACCATCTTTTTATGGTCATCATAACCTATTCAAGATAAAATGATCAAATATCTCATGAAATGATGTCTTTTATTGCCTTTGAATGCAATTACCCTAGAGAGTGGGTGAAATATGCTTCTCTTAAATTGTAACTTTCTTTTCTCTTCTGCTCTCATCACAAGAATTTTCCATATTAATGTGGTACATTTCCAAAAGCATGTCAATTCATTGGTTATTAGACAAACATTTCATAATTGAAGTACCAACAATTAATATTTATTTGCAGTCTAAAAACAGTAATCATTCATGTCCTTTGCCTCCCTTTCTGCCATTTCCCTAACTGTCAGTTATTTGTGCAGTCAGTCAGAGGGCTCATTATCTCTGCTGGTGGAAGGAATCCCATATATAGTCACAGAGCCATCGAATATCTTTAAAGTAAAGTAGCATCTGTATTGGGAAATATAGAAACTATCTTTTGAGACAATAAGCATCTCTAGAACAGGAAGCATTTGTCATAAATACAGGGATGCTCTTTCGGGCTAGGAGAGTCACCTCATAAAGTTGCTGTGAGGAAAGAGCTTTGAAACCAATAAATTCCAATAGAATAGAATTATAAGCCAGAGTTGTATGGAATTTCTGTCCTAGAAAGCTGATATCATGGAATAAACTTATTATATATTGCATTTATGAAATTGCAATGAACTTTGAATGAAGATCTATTGGCTTGGGGTGTACTTATTCATTTATTTATTCATTCAGTAAACATTAAATACCTGAAATGTGTAAGAGATTGTAGTAGGGAAGAAATATACATACATGCAATTCCCAGCAATACTGAGCTTACAGTCCAGAAGGAAAAATACTGAATGTGTGCCTATATGTATAATTTCAAAAGAGAAAGTCACTGTATAAGGTATACAGGGTTAAAGATTGTTTTTGGCTTGGAATAGAGGAATAAAGAAAGCTTAGAGGAAGTAGTATTTATTCTGGACTTTGAAGATAGGTATGATTTTTATCTGCTATCGACTGGAAACAAAAGGTAAGGAGACCATTTCCATGGAAACGATTTCATACATAAGGAAGGGTCTGAGGAACAGCACAGAGCAGTTCTGCCATCATTGTACTAGGAAGGAAAGGAAGAACCCAATTCCATCAAAACTAACTTATTCCTTCATGTTGGACCAGAAGTGGTTTTGTTTTTTTTTAACTTTTTTTGTGTCATGGTCCCCGTTTGCAGATAGTAAATCCCATTGACCCCTTCTCAGTATAATGTTTGCAAACGAATACTATAAAACATAGGATTACAAAGGAAATTTTAATTAAAAAAATGTATATACATATTTGTTCAATGAAGTAAGTTCATTGCCTCCATATTAAACAACTCTTGCCTTAGAGTTCCATTGATTAAAGAAAGCTCTCAAGGTCAGTGACATTGGTAGCATAATCTTATCTCAATTTTCACTAAGGGGACACAATGCAGATAACAGTGACAGAAAACTGGGTAGAGGAGACAAGTTTAGAATCCTTCTCGAGGTAGAGGGAGGGAAAGGAAATCTCTCCTTCATCCTTCCTTTCCCTCATTTTTATGATATATCTTACTTACCCCTCCCCTCAAGAATGAATGCATATGCAGTTCAGAAACACTGGTGTGAAAATAGCAGTCATGATTCTGAACATTTAACTTTATAGATAACTTTTCAGGAGCAAGAAGCACCTTCATTCTCCATATAGGGAGCTCCTTATAGCCCCCATTTTTTGTATTCATTTTCTCATTTCTTAAAGCAGCAGAGAAAAACTGGAGTCACTTCTAGCTGTAATTACATAGTGAGAATACCTTCAGGGCAATTTTCCACCTTGGGATTTACTAGCTGTCTTATTGCTTCAGAGATCAAGATGTAAATCACTGCCTCCTATTAGCATGCTACCATGTGTGAGACAGTCATGCGAGCTAAATTGAAATGCTGAAAAGGAAAATGTGTGACTGCACATCAGTGCTGCTGTGTTATTTTCAGATGTTGTATAGGGAAGCCAGCAATTTTCTTTTCCATCTCAGTTCATCATAGCTGCATTGTCATATGTGAATTCTATGGAATAAAATAGAATGACTTTGGTTTCCTAAAACCATCTTATTTCTGCTGCATTGTCATATATTGGCATTTTCCTTAAAGGCAGGGGCTGAATTTGATATTTCCTTGTGTTATCTATAGTGACTGGGTGTTCAATAAGTGTTTATTAAATGAGGAAATGCATGTAGGCAGGAATAATCTTTTTTTTCTATTAAAAAAAGAGAGACAGAGGGAGAAAAAGGGGAAGAAAAGAAAGAAGGAAGGAAGGAAGGAAGGAAGGAAGGAAGGAAGGAAGGAAGGAAGGAAGGAAGGAAGGAAGGAAGGAAGGAAGGAAGGAAGGAAGGAAAGGAGGGAGGGAGGGAGGGAGGAAGGAAGACTGACTTTTCATTCAAATTCCACCTCTGCCATCTACCAGCTTTGCATGACTCTACCCAACTTCTCTGAGCCTCTGTTTACTGATCTGGAAAAAAAAAGTGATAATATTATATCTCATATCCCATTCATAGGGTTATTGTGAAGCTCAAGTAAGACTTTACTACATAAAAAAAAAATTTTGGCAAACTTTAAAGAGCTATTTAAATTTTGGTTATCATCATTTGTGCAATTAAATGACAGCATTCTTTATGTTAGTGGTTCCCAATGGTTTTTTTTTTTTTGTTCTCCAAACACTTTTCACCACCACAACCACCAAAATTAAAAATGTATTCTAAACCCAAGAGTAACTTAATATACTATTCATAATGTTCTCTAATTGCTTAGTGTTTAAGTAACATTATTTTTTCAATTGGAACCCCTTTGAACCTTTATTTCAAACTCCCAAGGGATATTCAAACCTCTAGGTAGCAACTACTGCTTTTGGTTAAACATTCTTTTTTGTATTTTACAGAATCTGAAAACTGAAAGGGAAATGTAGAAGTAACCTAGTTGTACCCCCACCAGAATTTGCTCTGCAAATAAGTCATTTAGCCTTGTGTTGAAAAACTCTAGTGATGAGAAGTTCACTCTCCCCAAACCCTCTGAACGTCAAGAAGGTAGATAGAAACAAAATGGAAAGTGCTTTGGCTTTGAGTATCAGAGAGAGTGGGTTTGAACCTTGGCTCTGTTACACACTACTTGTGTGACCTTCCCCTAATCACTTGAGCTCTTTGGGCCTCAGTCTCCTTAAAAATAAGTGGTTTGGACTAGACTGTCTTCAAAGTCTTATACAGCTCTTTTCTTTTGATCCTTTTTTAAGCCAACTTTAATGATGTAGGAATTTATTCCTTACACTGAATAGAAATCTGCCTGATAGTAACTCCTACCCATTGGTTCTAGATCTATGCTTATGAAGGTTCCAGTGGACTAAAGTGTGAAAGCAATGCTTTCCTATATAATCCCCCCCCAAAAAATTCCTTGAGTGAGCACCAAGTGAGACAGGAAGATTCTAGAATTTTTGTTATAATATTTTAATAGGAATTTGGAGATGCTGGGTGAAAGGAAAACATTGCCCTAAGTTAAGAACCAAGAATAGGGTATCATCCAGGAATCAATCAACATTTATTAAGCACCTACTATGTACTATACACTATAAAAATCATTGAGGATACAGAGGCAAAAGAAAGTCCCGGACCTCAAGGAGTTTATAGTTTAATGGAGAGAGCATCCAAGAAGAGATAGTTAAAAGTACCAGAAAGTTCAAGAAAGATGAGGACTGAGAAAAACTATTGGATGTGTAGATTTGGCAATTATAACATCATTTGGAAAGAGAAGTTTCAGTTGAAGGATGAGATTCAAAGCTGTACTGCAGAGTTAAAAAGAGAAAGGGAGAGGAGGTGGAGAGAGATTATAGTCAGTTTTTTTTTTTCTAGAAGTTTGAGAAAGCAAAGTAAAACAAGATGATAACTTGAGGACATGCTAGATTCAAAGTGTTGAATATTGTATTATTGCATTATTTATTTAGCACAGAGGTGTCTAACTAATATACAATATGAGCTGAATGCCACCCACAATACATTTGAGTGCTGCCCCAAACAGATTAAATGTAGTTGGTAAATGTTTAATAACATAAATAAAAATATACTAAAACACATATAATAATACAACTTAAAATTAAGTCAGTATGCAGCCCATAGGGAGCTTTAGGTACAGTTTAATGGCTTCTTTTTCTATCTGAGTTTGATACCAGTGACTAGCAGGCTTTTCTTTCTGTCATTGACTTTCTTGAGCTCCAAACTCATGGGAATAAACTATAACAAAGTATAGCATGAAGAATCACTGTCTGGGTGTCAGAAGATATAAGTTCTTTCAACTCTAGTTCCATTACTCCAATGATCTTTGGAAAGTCACTAAATCTCTATGGGCCTTAGTTGCCTTATTAGTTAATGAGTCAATAGAAATAAATGATCTCTAGTGGTATTTGAGGTCATGCAAAGTAACATTATCAACAGCATAGAGTTCTTTCTTCTTGTCCTCTGTAGTTACAATCCATTTTTGCCTGGGTAAAAAAATTATAACAAAAAAATCTGAAATCTTCCTGTTTCACATGAGGCTGACATTGGAGGATTACATATGAAATTATCCCTAGCTTATCTTTTGATGGCTTTCTTTTCTTATCCAAATAAAATAGAAGGGAAAGGTTGATCTATTGTTCCTATGAGAATGATGAAGAAAAAATCCAATAAAACCTATCTACAAATGATGCACCTAATCAAAGGCTAACCTATGTGGTACAGCACAATGATGGCCACCCATCTTCAGAGAAAATGGATTCATCAGTAGTGGGATAGTTTTGAAAGAAAATGGAAGAGGTAAGACTTGGGCAGGATCATATTGGATGAATAGGATTTGGGAAAGGGGAATGGGGAGAGCATTTCAGAGAGGGGAAATAACATAAAAAAGACCAGTGATCAAGGAAGCTAGCCTGCCTAGGATGGTGGGTAAAGAGGAGTTGGGTTTTCCTAATGCTAGGGGGCAAAAAACAGGCTCCCTTTATTAGCAAATAAGCCAACTGGAAAAGGCAGGGTCAGTCTTTTCAAGCTCTATCTTTAAGAGCATTATATCTGTGAGCTTCTTATTCTCCACTAAAACGAAGAGGATGAAATGTTGGAAATATGCAGCAGGCATTCAGCTTCCCAGCTAAAGTGACTCATAGCTATCCAAATTTCTTTTGGTTTTCCAGGGCTATCAAATTAATTTTCATATTGAATTGTTTAAGAATAAATCTAACCTTTAATAATAATAAGCTACAGGATAAAAATTAGTACTTTCAGTAGTTGTTAATTTTTCTTTAATTTTCCCAACAAGACATTTCACAAATAGAAGAAATTTACTAAGGAATGGAGAAATGACCTTAAGCATCTTTCCTATATAATAAAATAAGTAAAATCATTCATGCTCAAGAAAAGGCAACAGAGTGTTTTCTAAGTCTACTGGTGATCAGTATTAGACAAAGCAAAGATAATTTTATTTTGGGATTAAACAGGGAATGATTAGAAGGTGTGGAAAGGAAAACTGAATCAAGCTTTGGGCCTTTCTGCCACTCAGATGGAACATTCAGATGGAACAGTTAGAATGTTGGTGTGAAGATGTTGACAACAATGACAGTGGAGGGGGTGGGGGGTGAGGGAGAGACCTGGAGAGTGACAATTGCTCTTGAGGTTCTCTTTTTCCTGGTCCTGAGACTGGAAGGAGCACTCTCTCCTTGTATCTGGATAGAAATACCTCTATTCCTGGATTTAACACAAACTGTATGCTCTACCTGGATTCCTGTGATCATGTCATAAAACAAGAGGATTTAAGGGGAGCAGTTTGAACTGTAAGGCCAATCTTTAGGGCCCTAGCCAGAAGAGACAGACCCAGCCAGTTCTGAAGGTCAGAACCTTTTCTTCCTCTTTCTGTCTACTGCTAAGACTTTGAATTTAAGAAAGTTGGCATAGATTAGCATAGAAAGGAATAAAAGAAACCTTCTACAAGCCTGTGGGGCCTGGCCTCAGCTCAAAAGCTGAGAGAGACTCAAACCCATTCTGTCGCAAAGAATAGGGCAATCCCTCTTCCTTTTACCCTGGCACCTTCCCAATCTAAACTTGTTATTAAATCATCTTGAGTTAACGCGCAATCAGATAAAAGGACTATCATTTCAGTGTACATAGAGGGAGCAAAACCTAAGGACAGCCATTCAACCATAAAGGGTCCTTATTAGACCACTGCTGGGTGACCTTAGTCTGGGGGGAGGATTGTCCCTCAGGAGGGTTGGTGCTTACCTGCTCTGGGGTATCTTCAACATCAATCAATAGAGAAGGCATCCCCTCAGACTATCATAGTTGGCCCATTTCTCAGGAACCCCATTTTTCAAAGATAGCCTCTCAGCAAGAGGTATCTCTCTCCTTTTACCTCACCAGCAGCCATATTCCTTCTATCCCTTCAACTCCTCCATTCCCTGTGACAAACCCTTCCTTATCCACTGTACCTCTTCAATCCTCTACAATTCCTATAACTATTACAAAGGCAATGCATCTGTCTTCCATCTTCCCCTAACCCCTGAGTAAAATAGAAGCTAGGTAAATTAAAGGGGTGGAGTTTATCAAATCCCAGGGTGCTTTTGATGTATCTGGAGAGAACAGAGAGGACCATTAGAAGCATTATTAGAAGGAAATTAAACAACTACTTGAAACTGATTGAGCTACTGCATTCACTGGTTTTTTTCTATACTTACTCTCATTCTTTTCACTAAAAGCCACTCCCTGAGCCAATTCAAATGCTAATGTTTGGCCATCTGCTTTTCTAGCTGGGGCATGCTGATAGGTCACGTGACCCCAATTATTATAATTATAGGCTTTTGGGGACCAGTCATTATTTTGCACCAAGAGTAAGCGTCTGTCCCTGATAAGTAGATGGGGTCAGTTTTTAAAAAATATTTTCTATATATTGTTTACAGAAAACCAATGAATCTTATTTTCTTAACATATATATGTATATACACATAGAAGTCTATGAATTTGAATTAATGGAATCCCATTTTCCAGATAGTTAACTTACATTTTTCTCAAGCTACATTGAAATGATGGAGAAAACATCATTTGAAAAGTACCCATAAATGAATTTTGTAGACAGTAAGCAATGAATATTATTAAGCAGCCTTCAGTGGTGTGATGGTGTCTCACTTAGACAATCTCAATTGGAATTCTCTTCATAAAGAGAGCAGAAAGAAAAGAAGGGAAATTAAACAGTGATTACAGATTTTCAGAAGAAAGGTTAGTGATATTAATAACAATAGTGATATTAATGATAAATGGGAGTATATAATTAACATGTATGACCTTGTCTTTATTTGACAGAAATAAATGCCAAGCATTTGCTGCCCACCTTCACTGGTGGGCCATTATTTATTTTCTTAAGAGGGTCATTTTATCTAATTGGGGGTGGGGGTGCATTTATTCTCGCAAGATAGTCTTGTAGTGCCAAATTCTTTTCTCTTTTTCTTAATTTTATTAGAAGAGTGACATATTTAAGGTTAGGGAGGATCCATTACTTTAAATTCTTCGTATCGATTCTAATAACACATATAAATAAGACATTTAAAAAAATATCTCCAGTCTAGATTCATTGCTTTAATTTATTGTCATATATATTACAATATAAACAAATATATATTCTAATAGTATATCTAAATGACATCTAAAAAGATACATAGATATAGATATATTTTATAGACATATATACATATTATAGATATAGAGATAAGTTTTCTAGAACTTGGTTTAATTAGTTCCATTCTAGACCAGGATAAAAATTACCTATAACTCATTGTTCAGTGAAGATCTTTTTCCCCCTTTTTTTCTTTTTTTATTATCATGCAAAACACACTTCCATATTGGTCATTGTTATCTTATTTCTTCAAGGGCAGATAATACTATGGATAAATGATTGCAAAATAATCAACATAATATCTAGATTTCCTTATCAATTATCCATGATCAGGAACCTTAGTATCTTTCTTGAAACATACTTGTTTTCTTGGTGTCACTTCTAAAATACTTAATGCTTCGTAGGTCAGGAATAGGATGTCAGATCAATTTGACAGTATTTCCCCTCATTCCCCTCCCTTTTCATCAGAGACTATCAGTCTTTATGTCTGTTCCTTATTATCCTTTTAATCTCCTAACCACAAAAGAACCAGTCCTGGGGATCAGTCCCAGCTCCAGCTGCAAGGGGAGGATAACTATCTAGCCTTTTCTAGGTTCACTGGGAGGGAACAGCAGGGAGTCTTCTCAATGTTATCAGCTGGAACCTTGTGCCTTTTACAGATAACATGGGAATCATATTCATGATCCAACTGTTCTCCATAAGCCTTGAAAATGGGATTTTCAGGGGGACCTTTTAAACTTAGACCTTGGATATTCCGTGGCTTAGGAAAATATGTTTTGTGCACTAACCTGTTTAATTCAAATTAGAATTAGAATAGAATCTTGAGGGGAAGTAGGGGTGCTACTTCACTGGGGGGTGCTCTGTCCTGCCCTGAAGTTTAAATATGGCCTTTATTGCCTTTGCCAGCTCTCTAATTTTTCCAGGCAGTCCATTAATATAACTGAGTGAATGAGAATGGTGTGTAGTCTGTTATTCCATGCCTTCCCAGTAGAAATGATGGGCACCATCTGCTCTACCAGAAACCATCCTTGTATGCCGCTTGCCAAGAGGGGCCTCAGATGTGACAACAGAGGAGAGGAATGTCTGAAGAAAATGAAGGATAAAAGAGTAACACAAACAGACGGGAGATAATTTGAACAGAAAATCATAGCGCTGACTATGAAGGCAGGGCAAAGGTCAGGGAACATTATAAACAAGGACAAAACAGAAACTATGGAAATAAATAACAAGGCAAGATTGTGAATGTGGATCCTCGTAGAAAAGATAGGATAAACCAGTAAACAAAAAGGCAGTGACCTGGAGGATATTTCTTAGAGGAGTGTAAATGAAACATATACATTTAACATATGCTCAAAATTTGGGCTTCTTTTTCTAGGGTCCAGAATTTTCTGTTGCTTCCTATGTCTTATTTAAATGAAAGTGGCAACTGGTAGAAGGAAATCTCTGTAAAGAGTTAAGCACCTCCTTAGAGCTGTGTAATTCTTGATGTTCAATAATTTTGCAAAGTTAAATAGTATTCCCTACTAAGAATACCTACCTCCTGGAGATGTTATGATAATGTAATGAGATCATATTTGCAAATCACTTAGCACAGTGACTGGTTATAGTCAGCTCTTAATACAAGTGTATTTCTTTCCTTCCTTTCCACAGTAAAGGCTGGGGATTGGGAGGAGCAGCACCCATAGTAGAAAGCGACAATGGATCTGAGGTCAGAAGTCCAAGGTTGAAATCCAGTCTATGCTACTTCCTTTAAAAAAAAAAGTCACACCTATGATTTTATCATTGATAATAGTGCAAGTCAGGAGTTTGGGGTTTGGAGGAGTGAGAATGAGAAATTAAGTGAATTTCCCATGGTCACAAAGCTAGTATTTGGGAGGGGCAGCCTCGGGGGCTTAGTAGATTGAGAGCAGGATCAAAAAGATGTGAGGTCCTTTGGGACAAAAATCCATTATTTGATAAAAACTGCTGGGAAAATTGGAAGACAGTGTGGGAGAGATTAGGTTTGGATCAACACCTCACACCCTACACCAAGATAAATTCAGAATGGGTGAATGACTTGAACATAAAGAAAGAAACTATAAGTAAATTAGGTGAACACAGAATAGTATACCTGTTAGACCTTTGGGAAGGGAAAGGCTTTAAAACCAAGCAAGACTTAGAAAGAGTCACAAAATGTAAAATAAATAATTTTGATTACATCAAATTAAAAAGGTTTTGTACAAACCAAACCAATGTAACTAAAATCAGAAGGGTAGCAACAAATTGGGGAAAAAATCTTCATAAAAACCTCTGACAAAGGTTTAATTACTCAAATTTACAAAGATCTAAATCAATTGTACAAAAAACCAAGCCATTCTCCAATTGATAAATGGGCAAGGGACATGAACAAGCAGTTCTCAGCCAAAGAAATCAAAACTATTAATAAGCACATGAAAAAGTATTCTACATCTCTTATAATCAGAGAGATGCAAATCAAAACAACTCTGAGGTATCACCTCACACCTAGCAGATTGGCTAACATAACAGCTATGGAAAGTAGTGAATGCTGGAGGGGATGCGGCAAAGTAGGGACACTAATTCATTGCTGGTGGAGTTGTGAATTGATCCAACCATTCTGGAGGGCAATTTGGAACTATGCCCAAAGGACGATAAAAGACTGTCCGCCCTTTGATCCAGCCATAGCACTGCTGGGTTTGTACCCCAAAGAGATAATAAGGAAAAAGACTTGGACAAGAATATTCATAGCTGCGCTCTTTGTGGTGGCCAAAAATTGGAAAATGAGGGGCTGCCCTTCAATTGGGGAATGACTGAACAAATTGTGGTATATGTTGGTGATGGAATACTATTGTGCAAAAAGGAACAATAAAGTAGAGGAATTCCATGGAGACTGGAACGACCTCCAGGAACTGATGCAGAGCGAAAGGAGCAGAACCAGGAAAACATTGTACACAGAGACTGATACATTGTGGTACAATTAAGGTAATGGACTTCCCCATTAGTGGCAATGCAGTGATCCTGAACAATCTGCAGGGATCTAAAAAACACTATCTACAAGCAGAGGATAAACTGTGGGAGTAAAAACACCGATGAAAAGCAACTGCTTGACTACAGGGGTGGAGGGGATATGACTGAGGAGAGACTCTAAATGAACACTCTAATGCAAATACCAACAACATGGAAATGGGTTTGAATCAAGAACACATATGATACCCAGTGGAATCACGCGTGGGCTATGGGAGAGGTGGTGAGAGGGTTGGGGAGGGAAGAAAAGAAAATGATCTTTGTTTCCAATGAATAATGTTTGGAAATGACCAAATAAAAATTAAAAACAAAAAATGTGAGGTCCTAAGTTCAAATGTGACCCCAAACCTTTCCTAGCTGAGTGATCCAGGGCAAGACATTTAACCTCCATTGCCTAGCTCATACAGCTCTTCTGCCTTGGAACCAAAACAAAAAACATTATTGATTCTAAGGAGGAAGGTAAGACCAAAAGCAAAAACAAAAAACCCCTAATATTCGTTGGAGGCAGGACTCGGGTCCAGGTCTTCCTAACTCCAGAACCATTTCTCAATTAATTTCTCATTTCTTGAATATTTCTCAAATCATAGAGATTTCCTCACAGGGAATCTAGGCTTATCCCCTCATTTTATAGATAAGGAGACAGAAATGGAGGCTGAAAGAAATTAAATAACTTGGCCAAAATCACACAGGGTCTAAGTCAAAAAACCAAGATCTTAATCCAGGTATCCCAGACTCTAGATTCAGAGCTCCTTCCACAGTAGCATGTGGCTGTAGCCACTTATTATTCTTTAAACAGGAGCAAATACCAAGTTCTTGAGCATAATAATATTCATACTGCTTATCTCACAGGCTTGTGTGAAGAGCATCCTTTTGTAAACTAGCCAGTGCTTTCATCCATGGAAGTTATTATTTTAAAGTAATGTATGATATAAGCCTCAAAACAAACTTTATTATATCTCTCAAAGTTCTTGTTAAGGAAACATCTATTAGCAAATTGATTAACAAGAATAATAATAGCTAGCATTTAAAGTCTGCAAAGTGCTTCACCTATGTTTTCTCATTTGATCCTCACAACAGAATTAGGAAGAAGTTGCTGTTATTTATCCCGATATTAACAATGAGGGAATTGGGGCAAACAAAGGTTAAAAGAGTTGTTCAAATTCTTACAGTTATTAAGTATCTGAGGTAGCATCTGAACTCAAGGCTTCCTGACTTGAATAAGTCCAGCACTGTTTACTGCCCCACCTAACTGCTTCTAACTCCAAGTAATTTATATATTTCTTTTTAGATAATATGTTGTTGTGTATTTATTTTTAACATGCTTTATCTTGCTGAGAATTCTAATTCTGGGAAGATATTAAATGAAAATAGAAATAGTTGGTATGGGGTAGTTCCTGTTTAGGTCTAAACTAGGATAGATGATCTTCAAGCTCTTTTCTATCACCAGTAACCAGGTACGAAGAGAAGGGAAGACAGATACAGTTCACACTGTGACTGATATTGGAGGCAATACCCCGAACGGTGAATCACTGAATTGAAGGACTAGAAATAAGATCCAAATTAAGAAACTGATGATGCCTGAATTTATTTTTTTAATTTCCTATTGCACTAAATTAACTTAGAATTTGTTTTTTATAGTTTATTTATATCTATTTATTTATTTACCTACCCATCTCTCCCTTTATTCAGAACTATAACTAGATATATATAGATTTAGAAAGCTCTAGCTATACCCATATACATGTGTATAGGTCTATATATAAACACAAAAATATATATATATCTCCAAATCTATAACTAGATTATAGATCTAGAAAGAACTAGATATACCTGTTGATGTTGTTTTGTTGCTGTTGTTTTTCATCTGTATCCAACTCTTTGTGCCCCCATTTTGGGGGGAATATTTTCTTGACAAAACTACTGGAGTGGTTTGCTATTTCAATCTCCAGGTCATTTTACATATGAGGAAAATGAAGCAAACAGGATTAAGTGTCTTGTCCAGGTTTACACAACTAGTAAGTGTCTGAGACCAGATTTAAACTCACAGAAGAGAGCCTTCCAAACCCCAGGCTTGGTGCATTATCCATTGTGCCACCTGGTTGCCCCCAGATATACATATAAGTAGACAGACAGACAGATAGATGATAGCTAGACAGACATACAGACAGATGAGAGATAGATATATAGATAGATAGATAGATAGATAGATAGATAGATAGATAGATAGATAGACAGACAGACAGTAGAGATGGAGAGGTGAGCTAGATAATGATAGAGATGGATAGGAGAGAGACAGAGACAGACAAATAGATAGGCAGATAGATAGACAGACAGATAGATAGATAGATAGATAGATAGATAGATAGATAGATAGATAGATAAATAGATAGATAGATGATAGGTCTTTTTTGCTCTGGAAAGAAGTTTTTAATGAAATTTGCCTGTGTTATTACAAAAACAATTTATTAAACACTATTGGAAATATAAAATAAATTATTTGGCATGTTAAAGCGATCAGAAAAAAATATTTATATAACTATAAATATATATATAGCTAGTTATAGGTATAGATGCATATATATGGGTATATATCTATTGCATATATCTAGACATAAATTTAACCATACCTAAATACACATATATGTACTCACATCTAAATAATTTCAATATATGTCTTTGTGCTACATTGTTGTTTATCCTCCTTGAAGATGACCAATGACATCACAATGCTGGGGTCAAGGTATAGTATTTGGACTGTGGCTTATCAGTCCAATTTGAGCTCAGAAGGCTTTACTAAAAGTGCGGCACATTTAGTTCATTTGAACATTTGGGATGGAGATGACTAGTTTTTCCTTTGTGCTACTGTATTATATAGAGACATAGAGATGTATAGATGCATCCAGATATACAGAGCATAGACACTATGTAGTCAGATACTCTATATGTGTATATATGGTACATATGTATGCATACATTTATATGTGTATATTATATATGATATGTATATTATGCATACACATATATATCCATGCATGAATATCCCCCTGTTGTATATAGACAGAGGGTATAAGTACTTAAATATCTGTCGTTTTAAATCAGATTTTAATAGGTAGGTAGTATGGTAAATGGCAAATCCAAAAAAATAGTTTGTTAAAATTAATAGCAACAGAACTTTATGTTGGCAAATGTCTTTAAAGTTATTCCCAAGCCCTGTTATATTCAACTGAAGTTGAATGATATACATTTGTATTTGACACTTATTATAGATAAGATAAACAATCAAAAAACACAGAATGGCTAGGACTAAAAAGCATTCTTTTCATTTTAGAAGTGAACGATGCAATGGAAAGAACATTCCACTGAAAGTCAAGGAACTTGGGTTCACGTTATGGCTTTGCCCCTGACTCACTGCCAGGCTATCTGGGCTTCAGATTCTTCATCTCTAGAATGAGAGAACTTCAAGGAGCTTCTGAGGTCCCTTTCAGTGCTAGATTTCTTATCCTAAAAGATGAATTTTGAGGGGTATTTCAGATTTAAGATATTATGCATTTCCTTAAAATTAAAGGATGTAAAATACAAAATGATCTCTTTGTGCCTACTGACATCATTACTTTCAACAGCATGATGATTGCTAGTAGTAACTTTCTGAAAAGCAATATGCATAAGGTTATGGGCAAAGCAGGATAGGGACTCTCAAGTATTTAAGTTCCTAACAAACAAGAAATCTTCAAAAGGAAGCAAACCCCAGTGAGGACACATTTCTAACCTACAGCAAGCAGTTGTTAATTTTGCTTCTTTATTTTTATTTCTTTTGCTAAGTGACTTGAGTCAAAGATTGAGTTGCCCCAGATTTCCAGATCTGTCTTTGATTCACACTTAAGCGCCTACTCCTATTCATAATTTAAACACAACTCTTATAAGAATCTATTTTGAAAAGCCGTGACTAACTATGGGCATTCTTAAATAGAAGTTAGTGGGAATTAAAGGTCTGCTTTTTCCTTCCAATCAGTTTTTTGGGGGGAGGAATTTTTTTTCTTTGCTTTCCCAGTTTAGAACGGTAAAAGAGATGCTATTCTCCCTGAAAAGAATTTCACTGGTTTTTTGCTTTGGGCAGCTTCTCACTGCTTCTAAATATACACCATCCTTTAGGCCCTCTTAATTTTTATTTAAAATAGTGAAACAGCTTTGTTCTATGGAAAGCCTACATATTATAATGTCTACTTGGCAACTTCTTTTGGTATCCACAAGAATTGGCATAGAAACTATAGAAGACAGTTTGGGTGCTTACTGAAATATAAAAAGACTTCACTTTGGAAAATCCTATGATTTACATAATTCTTCATATTTAATATTCATTTTAAGTTCACTTTCAGCTTCTAGTTTTTCCATAGATGAAGGCCTTTTACCTGGTCTTTTCTTTTTTTAAAGTAGCATACTTCAGATTTGGCAGCAATGAAATGTAAGAGTGAAAAACTTGAAGGAATTGATCAGTATCTAGAAGAGTGCATGTGTACATGAAAGAAAAACACAGAACTCTACTTGCTTTGAAATTTTAACTTTTCTGCAATCACTTTCTCACCACTCTTTCTCTTTTATGGAATATTGTGAAATTAATGTTTATTATTGGACCCCAACCCTTCTGAAGTTCTGTATAAACTCCCTTGTTTAGGGTTGAGGGTAAGGACAAAGGGGAAAGTGGTACACATTAATTACTAGAGCTGTTGGTCTGCATGTTGTTGAGACTCCAAAGTAGGTTTTTCTTTTTTTATTCCTTTTGTTCTTTCTCAGTAGTATCAGTACTTTCTGTTTTTGAATAGTCACTATATAATTAGTGAATTTTTAAAAAATGACATTCATAGTTCTGCCTTAGGGGTTCATGATAGACTCTTTAAAAAACAACAGTCTTACCTTCCATCTTAGAACCAATACTTTGGATTGGTTTCAAGGCAGAAGAGTAGTAAGGGCTAGGCAATGAGGGTTAAATAACTTGTCCAGGGTCACACAGCTAGAAAGTGTCTGAGACTAAATTTGAACCCAGGACCTCCTACCTTCAGGCCTGAGTTTCACTCTACTTAACCACCTAGCTGCCCACCTCCACCCATTATCTGATATTAATTGAGGACATTAATTACATAAGAAGAAAATATAATGAGCTATATTTTAATATCATTCTTAGCCATACTCAGGTTGTCCCAAAAATATTAGTGCCATTTTTAACAATGAAAGATATGAGACTTTGGAAATGCTTTGTATTAAATAATACATACATGAATGTATAGATACATATATTAATATATATGCATGTGTATATAAATTCACATTTATATGTCTGTATTCCATGTTCAATGCACATACAATTATGAATAATGCCTTAGGAACTTGTAAGAAATGTAGCATTTCTGTTTATTTTGAACTTCATGTGAACATTCACAACAGTGATTTGAAAGTAGGAAGGAACAGTTTCATCTTACACACAGATGCAACTTTCCCAAATTATTATTTTTTTAAACTTCAGATTTTGTAATTAAGTTGGAATTTGGGGCACAATTGTATATATGTATTTGCATATATATGTATATATATACATTATATATATATAAAGAGTTACTCTTCAATTACAAAGAAGGAAGTGATATACAAATATATTTTAAATGCATTAAATATTTCCAACTTCATTTTTCATTAGTTTTCAAGCAAACAAAATTTCATGTTATATTTATTTTAAAAAAAGTGAAAAACAAAAGGTAGCTGCATTTTACATTTAGTGAGTTTGGAATAAGCTACATTGTGATTTCTGCATTTTGTTAAGTTATTGCATTTATTATGTGTAAATTATAATCAAATAATATATGTGATTTCAATTTTTCAATATGTTCTTGAAGAATAGTTTCTTTTCCAATTCCATGTTTCATTTGTAGACTAGGCAGGGCATATTTGGAATCTCTTGCATATCAGTATAAATTATATATGAACATTTTCAGCCAGTTTTTAGCTGTCTTCTTCTATTACTTTCCCTCCACTCTCTTTCTTTGAATCTTCTCCCCTTTCTCTTGTTCCCTACTTTTCTGCCGGAGGTGCTCATTTTTCCCCTATTGGTTCCTAAACCCAATCAATATGGCCTTGTTCTTGTGGATGAAAACAGGTGTTTTGGGGAGTCCAATAGGTATATTTTAGGGTTTAAATAATCCATCACATTCTTCAAGGTCAGTTAGATTTTCATCTTCAGAAAAATATCAGCCAAAAGAAGTAGGGTATTTAAAAGATTCACAAAACAAAGATGTTGTGAAGATCAAATAAGATAGTGTTGAAAAGGGTTTTGCCAACTATAAAGTGTAATAAAAATATGAGATGATGTTGATAGAGTGATATGACTCTCTCTGGGTCTAAATTTCTTGTAGTGGCTGGGTATTTTTGTTCCATCTTTCTATCCCTGGTGCTCAGAGTACGAAAATGCTTTGCAAATTTCAGGGTCATAACAAATATTTGTTCTGTTGGATTGATTTGGACGTTAGTTTCTTCATTTGTAAAATTAGGGATTTGGGTGAAAGATCCCTAAGTTCCTTTTCGGCTTCCATGCTCTGACTCTCCATGACTAAATGCATTAGACTGGGAGTCTGGAGACAAAGGTTCTAATTTTAGTTCTGCTGTTAGCCAGCATCCTGACCTTTGACATGTTGCCTAAAGTAACAGCCAGTCCGGTGTGCAAATTGCTTGTGTGGTTAAAAATGTTCAGTGGCAGCACACCTGCTCAGTGGTAGCCACAGCTGGTAGGCAGGACCAAGTTCTGCCGAATGCTCTTTTATTCAGATTTAGTGGTAGGGATGCCCAAGAAGAGAGGAAGGCACTTTCTGGTCTTTTGAACCCTAATACAGACTGTCCCCCATCCAGTAGTTCTAACCCTCCCAGTTACACACGCACAAGGTGGCAAGTAGTAGAACTGAGGACAATGATCATAGTTCATAAGTCTGATTTGGGAAATTACACATAACCCAAACTACAAGCAATAGACACACTATAATGTCCAATCGGAATGCTCATTTTTACACACAATAGTTACCTGATTGCTGAATGAATTGCTTTGAAAGGAAATTTCACAGAGAAATAGAAAACCTTCCAAACTTCTGATAGTGCAGTTTTCCTTAATATCTAAACTCCCATCTTGCTTTATGACAATATCCCTACCCCCTCCCACCCAGTCTGGGAAAAAAAATTCTCTACTCAAGTAACTGATTCGTTCCATTTCCTGTAGGACTTCTTGTGGTTTCTGGTTTCCAGCCAATTCTATTTTTGCATTCAGTTTTCTCCCTGTTACTTTCTGTTTTCTAAAAGGATACTTTCCTCTGACATTTTGTTAAAGTGGAATTTCTCTTAAATTTGCCAGGATTATAAACTTGCAGAAATCTGGAGAAAGACATATAGGTGACAGGTAAATGGAATTAAATTCAGGAGAGGCTTTTGAGTCCTGAAACTTGTAAAGCAATGCTTGGACATATATTATTGTTATACCCAGCACTGAATCCCTTTTGGTGTGTATACTAGAGTATTCTCTTTACTAGTCATTACAGGGTGTTTAGAGCAGCTAAGGAGTACAGTGGATTAGAGTACAAGGCTTGGAGTCAGAAAGACTCCACTTCCGGAGTTTAAATCTGGTCTCAGACACTTATTAGATGTGTTACCCTGGGCAAGTCACTTGTTTGCTCAAGTTTCCACATGTGTAAAATGAGTTGGAGAAGTAAATGGCAAACTATTCCAGCCTCTTTGCCAAAAAAAAAAAACAAACCCAAATAGGGTCAAGAAGAGTCAAACACAACTGAAACATACTGAAAAAACAACATGGTGTATGCGTATTTATATATGTATATGTTTATTTAAGATCAGGGTTTCTAATTTTTGTATATGAATATATAAGTATGTATATGCATATCACAATGCTTTGATGTATATAGAGAGAAACACTGACACAGAGATAGATAGAGATAGAGAAAAAAAGAGAGATTGAGAATCTAAATAAGGAATCCAGGTAAATGAACAAAAGGGTATATAACACTGATAGGAAACAGATAAACAGGAAGACTACTATTTCATATTAGATAGGAAATAAAATTTTAAGAAGTCTCATGTAGGAGAAAAACTAACCAAAGGAATGTACAAATGACTCAGAGTCCAAATATGGGCACAAGGAGATCCTGGAATTAAAGAAAAATCATTCTTGAGCTTTTTTAAGATAAGACTTTCTAATTTTGTTTGCTTAAGATATGCCAGCATTTGCAATTTGAGAAGCAAGCAATCCACATAGAATTTCATGAAATTTACTGTACTCTCCCAGAAGGAATCTTATGAGAATAATAATAAACATTTATAGAACTTTAATGTTTTCTGTGGCTATAGACTGAGTTCTGGAAGAGACCTAGTCCAATCCTCTCATTTTAAAGTTGAAGAAACTGAGGCCAAGAGAGATTAAGAGACTTGTGCAAGATCACAAAGATGAGGATGCTTTCTTTTTAACAATCTGTAAGGTAAAAGGACACATTTATTATCATCTCAGTTTTGAAATAAAAAAAAAAAAGAGGTCAGAAAGGTTGACTGTTGCCATGATCAGACAGATGGTAAATGGTGGCAATAGGGTTTGAACTCAAAACTTCTGATTTTTGACCCCCTGCTAAAAACTACTGGATTTTTTCCAGTTCAGGAGTTTTTTGGTTTAGTTTTGAGTTTTATCTATAATACGTTAATTATTGTGATTAGTTTATCTTTTCCTGGGGCAACTATGAGATTCTCAGGACTCTTCTGGGGACTCAATGTGCATATGTTTCTCTTTTGGATAAAGGGAGTCTTTCCTTCAGAATCCTTGCCAAATTCCAAGACACCTGAGTTCAGACACTCCCAAGAGGGAGTGATGGGATCTAGACCACGCCCTGGGAGGGGGGACATTCTTGGGTAGAAGCTTCTTGGTCTGAGGAATAGAATGCTACACTTTGATCTTGGCAAGACCATAGCTCAAATTTCATCTTGAGCATTGATTAATTAGTGAATTGTGGGCACTTGTTCAACCTCTATGAGCCTCCTCTGCAAGATGTTGATAATGATACCCTATAATATTTGCCACATGAAGTTCTTGTGAGATAAAATATTTAAAGCATATTCATTAGAAGTTTTCTTAAGATGGTAGAGAGCAAATAATGCTATGTAGGGAGGCAGCCAGTTGGCACAGTGGATAGAATACCTGGCCTAGAGCCAGGAAGATTCATTTTTTTTTTAATTCAAATCTGACCTCAGATTAATAGCTTTATGAAGGTGGACAACTCACTTCACCCTGTTTGCCTCAGTTTCCTCACCTATAAAATGAGCTGGAAAAGGAAATGGCAAACCACTTTGGTATCTTTTCCAAGAAAACCCCAAAGGGATGAGACATGACTGAAAAACAAATAAACAAATACTACCTAGAGCAATGTGCAAGGTGGGTATAGGAGAAATGTATAAGACTACATTTTTTTTTCTTGATGAGGTTGTCAGTGTCAGGGAATTCAATTCAACATATCACATAGTCAAAGTACTATTTATCTTATTTGTAAAATGGGATTATAACAGCATCTAAATTGCTGAGTATGTTATAAATATCATCTGGATTAACCTACATAAAAAGGAAATGGCAAACCACTTTGGTATCTTTTCCAAGAAAACCCCAAAGGGATGAGACATGACTGAAAAACAAATAAACAAATACTACCTAGAGCAATGTGCAAGGTGGGTATAGGAGAAATGTATAAGACTACATTTTTTTTTCTTGATGAGGTTGTCAGTGTCAGGGAATTCAATTCAACATATCACATAGTCAAAGTACTATTTATCTTATTTGTAAAATGGGATTATAACAGCATCTAAATTGCTGAGTATGTTATAAATATCATCTGGATTAACCTACATAAATTGCTTTGCAACCTTAAAGGGCCATAAAATTATAATAATTATTAATATTATTATGCCATCTACAAATGAATAATGACTAACTCCTAAGGATATCTTGTTCACTGCCTTGTCAGGCAATGTAAAAATAAGGAGGAAGGACAAAATAAGTAAATATAGATAGATTTACACAACTTTTCATTTGATGTATTTTCTACTAAATCCACTCATTTTAAGACTGATTACAGAAAAATCTTTCAAGAAATATAATTAACTTTTCAGAAATTATATTATTAACACTGCAGGTAGATAGTAAGTTGTGGCTAAAATTGAATAGGAGGAGGAAAGCAATCGGAATTGCATTTGGGAAATTACATGAGACTTTAAATGAGCACTAGCTGCTACATGGCACAGAAACCCATCTTTTCCACACCAATATTCTCTTACCAAATCCCAGGTCCAGATTGTCCTCTTCTTGGCGTTCTATAGATGCCAATCAGAGAACACTACAGTCATCAGAGAATCAAATATTCATGTGAATCAGAGGGAAAAGGTGTCATGCATGAAGGATATAAGGTGGGTACAACATATTACCACCAACATCATATTACCAATTAGTAACTTAAGGTAAACACTGACTTAGGTTAAGTAGAGGGAGACTCAAATGAATCAACAGGAAGAAATGACCTTGATTTATTGCAACAAGCAGCTATTATATACTCAATAAATTCCACACTTTGGGGGATCTAAGGCAAAAATGAAACAGTCCCTGCCTATAAGGAATATACTTTCTACTGGAATAATAAAACATGTTTACAAATTAATATAAAGTTATTTGGAGTGTGGGGAATACAACACTAATACTAATAGCTCATATTCACTTTTTAAACATATTGCCTTATTTGATTCTCAAAACAACCTTGTGAGCTTAGGGCTTTTATTACCCCATTTTGCAGAGGGGGAAACAGGCTGAGAATTACCCCAAATCACATGAGAAGTAAGTGCTTAAAGCAAGTCTCAAACTTGGCTCTTCTTGACCCCAAGCCCAGCACTTTATCCACTATATAACCTACCTTAGCCTAGCACCTAGGAAAACCAGGGAAAATTCCACAGAGGAGGAAGCACCTTGATTATAAAGGATATAGAGATAAGGCAGTATGGGAAAATCTTTGTTTAAAAAAAAAGGCTAATTTCATGAAACTTGGGGCTTTCTTCTACTGTTCATGAGTTGATCCCAGACTCAGATGACAGGATTGTATGGTTCTATGAATCATCTCCAAAGGGGATAGGAATACGTGGATCTACCTTTGAGAGGCATTGTGTATCTAAAGCATGTTGTAAACTACAGAGTAACACAGAAATGTGTGGTATTGCAACATTATGTTCTGTTGCTGAATGTCTACCTAAAAAATGGTGAGTCATAAAGAGAACAAAGTTTTCCCTTGATACTCCTGAGAAATGTACTAGTTAATATGACTGTCTTGTCAGTGTGCCTAAGATGATTCCACTCTTGTAAGCTAAAATATTTATATACAAAAAACATAAATTTTTTATTTATTCACTTGATTCACATTCTCATAGACCAGCTCCCCAGCCTCCTAAACACTTTTTTTTTAGCTATTGCAGTGGGGTTTGAGTTTATTTCCATGGTTGTCATGTAGCCTATAGTCTTAAAGGCTTTTCTGGAACCCCAAGACACTGTATGAGTTGCCCAAGTTGTGTTTGTCATATTTATCAGAAGCAGGACTTGGTATCAAGTCTTTCTAACCAAAAGGAAATATAGGGGATATTTGCCATACTTCCCCCTGAGTGGCAGACAGATTTGTGCTTCTAAACCAAAGAATAAATTTGGAAGAGTTTACTTCAACTTAGTTGTTTGTTTCTAAAATACAAATTTTTTCCCTCTGGATGAATTAGAAAATAGAGTGTTAGTAAGCACATGAAAAAGTGTACTAAATCTCTTATAATCAGAGAGATGCAAATCAAAACAACTCTGAGGTATCACCTCACACCTAGCAGATTGGCTAACATAACAGCTATGGAAAGTAATGAATGCTGGAGGGGATGTGGCAAAGTGGGGACATTAATGCATTGCTGGTGGAGTTGTGAATTGATCTAACCATTCTGGAGGGCAATTTGAAACTATGCCAAAAGGGCGATAAAAGAAAGTCTGCAGCCATAGCACTGCTGGGTTTGTACCCCAAAGAGATAATAAGGAAAAAGACTTGTACAAGAAAATTCATAGCTGCGCTCTTTGTGGTGGCCAAAAATTGGAAAATGAGGGAAGGACCTCCAGGAAATGATGTAGTGAGAGGAGCAGAACCAGGAAAACATTCTACACAGGGACTGATACACTGTGGTACAATCAAATGTAATGGACTTCTCCATTAGTGTCAGTGCAGTGATCCTAAACAATCTGCAGGGATCTAAAAAACACTATCCACAAGTAGAGGACAAACTGTGGGAGTAAAAACACTGAGAAAAAGCAACTGCTTGACTACACGGGTTGAGGGGACATATCTGAGGAGAGACTCTAAATGAACACTCTAATGCAAATACCAACAACATGGAAATGGGTTCGAATCAAGAACACATGTGATACTCAGTGGAATCGTGAGTCGGCTAAGGGAGAGATGGGGGGGGGGGGAGGAAAAGAAAATGATCTTTGTCTCCAATGAATAATGTCTGGAAAGGACCAAATAAAATAATGTTAAAAAATAAAATAAAATAAAATGAAATAAAATAGAATAGAATGAAGTAAGTTGGGGTAGGAAAAAAAAAGAAAAGAAAATAGAATGTTGACAGATTTGATCCATCCCTCCCCTCCCCCCCCAACTGAAGGCTACTTTAGCAGATGTGAACTCTACTGACCTCTTGCTTCTCTGATGTTTTATCGAAAGTGACCTACAAAGGTCAGCTCTGTAAAAACTTGTTCAGATTGCCTATTTTCAAGTTCTGTTGACTCAGTATTCATGTAGCAGTACATATTTTTAGTGATGCTAAAACAGAATTGTCTGGTGTTTAAGCCCATCTGGAACAGCAGGAATAGCTAAAATTTTGCCTATAATTTGTTGTACTTTATTTGAGATTGACCTGTTTGAAACTTGATTCAACTCAAACACTGTAGCTCACTGTAAAAGTATTTCAGGCTTCCCTTTTTTCTGAGGATTAAAAGGTATCCAGCAGTAGTAATTATTGTAACATCCAGTGAGAAGCAGCATAGAGGATATAAAATGCTGAAATTGGAGTCAGAAACAACTGGATTTAAATCTGTTACCTAATTACAAAATTGAGTGAAATGTTGAGAAAAAAAACTTTGTCTTGGGGCTTCTTCTAGAAAGATATAAATGTTTTCCTGAAAGTTAAATCTGTACATGGCAAGGCCAAACTCCTGTCTTTAGCGGTAGGGAAAAGTTAATAAATATTTTTTGATGCTCTTCCTCCTCCTATCTCACCTTATAGGCCTGCAACTCTCTGAAAGTCAAAGTCTTTTTCCCATTTAAGTTATAATTTAAAAGAGTAAATGGATTTATTAAATATAATTGATCAGTTTAACTGTTTTTACAGTGTTTTCTTCTACTAACTAACCAAAAATTTTATTGCATAAACCAAGTTGTTCTTTTCTAATAGAATGCTTCTTATTGAGATTATAAATTAGGTAAAATATTTACCACATTTTACATTAGAGACTTTTGTTGGAAAACTTCCCTATTGAGGCAGGTTGATGGCTCAATAGATAGAGCTAGAGATGAGAAGTCCTGAGTTAAAATCTGGCTCAGATACTTCCTAGCTGTGTGATCCTGGGCAAGTCACTTAACCCTAGTAACCTAGCCCTTACTGTTCTTCTACTTTGGAACCAAAACAAAACATTGATTCTAAGATAGAAGTTAGGTTTTTATTTTTAAAAAAATAGAATTTCCTATTCCACCTTAGTCCCCTCCTAAGCTCCCATCAGGTCTTACTCACTGCAGAATACTTTTATGAACTTATTCACATGAAAGTGCAAATATCTGATAAGTTTTAAGAAATATCTGAGTTGAGTCTTTAATGATAGAATATCGCTTCAGAGATAGGTTGGTGGGCAAATGATTTGGATTTTTCCAGAGGTCTTACCTCACTTAACTTTATTTTATGTCACAAACTTTGCAATAGATCAGACCTTGTTTCCATGTCTTTAGGTCATCCAAGACTTCATTATCCTGACTTTGCTCTATACCAGCCTAACCTACTCCCTCTGGGAATTTTCCTACAAGGATAGTCTTGTTTCCATAGCATCCATGTTCCTCCTTTGTCCTTGAAAACATCTATTCTGCCAGCCTGACTTTTTCTAAGGAATACTTCAGCATCTTCCACTACTCTTTGAGATTTTCATGTGACCCTTGAAACTGCAAGGCTTGTACCTTATTGTAACCAGATTTCTTTTTGCTTTTGCTAAGTAGCAAGAATATGGCACACTTTCAGCCCTTACTGTGTACACACTGGTGGGCATCATTTTTTCCCCACAAAACTCTTTCATTCAGAATCTGGTGTTTAGTTCAGTATGGTCTTCCAATGTGGTCTTATAGAGTAACATTTACTGAAAAACCAACAGTAACAAATTTGCAAATGAAATTTGTGTGCATATTATATGTACATTTTCCAAGTGAATCTGTGAAACATATAATGATCAAAATGTATAAAGAATTAGGTTGCTTAAACTCGTTTTTTTCTGGGAGAATTTCATAGGTGTGGGTGCCAAAGCAGAGTATGAGACATGTAGGTCTTTGTGTAGACTCATAACCATGCTGTTATATGAGGACAAAATGTAATTCTTGATTGAAGTTCAAATGAAATAACAGTTAGTACATGTTCACATAAATGCATTACTCATTCAGATTCTCATTATTTTCTCTCATCTGTAAAATGGTCTATTATAATTGTAGGGCTGAGATGTAATTCTCAGAACCCTTAATCTTTAGTCCTTTGCTTAGTTTTTCATGCTTAGAGAACTATGTATGCATTTGATTAGTTTCTGAACTTTTGTTATTAATTTTAAAAGACCCAAGTAAAGCCTAGATAAGTCTCCTATGAATTATTATTCTTCCTATTTTGCTGTTAAGAAAACTGTGGTTTAGGGAATTGAATATACGTGCTTATGGTAATAAAGCTACTTTGTGGTACAGGGAGGTCTAGAACCCAAGTCTCCTTCATTCTAGAACTGTAGGGAATTAAGGAGGTTTGGATACCCAAAGAAGGTGATAAAAATCCTGTGGCTACTGATATTGGTGTGATTGATCATATCAGGAGAAAGATTGAGGGGAAAAAGGCATGGAGGGACAGAGGGAATGAGAGAGTGACACACATGGACAAATACACAGAGGGGAGAGGGAGAGAGAGAGAGAGAGAGAGAGACAGAGACAGAGACAGAGAGACAGAGAGAGAGAGAGAGAGAAAGGAGAGAGAGACAGAGACAGAGACAGAGAGAGAGACAGAGAGAGAGAGAAAAAGAGATAAAGAGAGAGTTTGATAAGACATTCTCAATATCATTGGCATAAATAGTCCAGTCTGGAAGGGACTTTGGTTTTAGAAGATGGTGAGTCAGCTTAGACATACTGAGTTTTAAATGAAAATAGGACTTTTCTTAGAGGTTTCTAATAAGACTGAGAAATGTGCCACATTTAGGAAAGAAGGTGAAGCTGGGGCTTGGAGATATACATTTGGTAGCCATCCACAGAGTGAGGTCAAAATCTGAACTGCTATAAATACTGAAGATCAAATCCTATCTCCAGAAATATGACTATTTCCAATAAAACTGAGTTGTGAATTAGCTTATGGGACAGGCTTGTGTTTTATCCCCTCAAACCTACAATATTAATCATGATAATTCACATTTTTCTTATACTTAAAGGTTTATAAAGTACTTTACTCATTCACAACTCTGTGATGTAAATAGTGCAACTATATTCTTATTTTAGAAATAAAAAAGACCAAGAGAGGTTAAGTGAACTGCTCAGATCAACTAGCTAACAAGTGTCAGAACTAAGATTCAAACGAAGCTCCATCTTCTCTCCATCGGTAAGCAAGCGTTTATGAATCGCTGTCTATGTACCAGGCATTGTACTAAGCACTAGACTTACAAAAAAGGGGAAGACACAATCTTTTCCCTTAAAGAACTCACAGTCCAGTGGGGAAGACAATAGGAACAATAATTGTATAAAAACAAGGAAAGGTCAGGACATATGGGAGATAAACTTAGAGCATTAAAAGGTGTTTTTATGGTTAGAAAAAGGTTTTTGTGCTACCATTAAAAGGAGCAGAGAAAGGTTTCTTACAGAAAGTAATCTTTTACCTGGGACATGGAAAAAAAAGTGTGGGAAGCTCAGAGATGGAGGCAAAGAGAAACAGAATTGTGGCTATAGGAACCAGCCAGTGAAATGCGTGAAATCATGAGGTGGAGCATCTTTTCTGAAAAGTAGCAAGGAGACCAGTGTCATTGCATTGTAGAGTACTTGGAGGAATATAAAGTTTAAGAATGTTGGAAAAGGTAGGAAGGAGCTGGGTTATAAAGATTTTTCAAAGTTAAAGACAATTTGAAATTGTATTCTTGAGGTTTGGGGCACTGGACTTTTTTCATGGCAGAGGAGACAAGAAGGGGAAAAATGACTAGGACTTTAGAAAGATCATTTTGGTATCTTAGCAGAGGATGACCTGGAGTGGGGAGAGACTTGAGACCAAAACCAGTGTTCTTGTCTCTATACCATGTCAAAAAAAATTCTCCTATAACTATGAAATTCCTCTTTATAAATTCATTTTTATATGCTTCTGATTATTATAATGATTAAATTCTGGGCTAATTAAAATAGACCATCTGTACATAATTCAAATGCTCTTCAAGCCATAGAGTCTGTTGGTAGCTTGATAGGATTTTGATCCACATCATTAACTTCTGTGGCTTTCTGATGCTTTCTGTGGTCTCAGATTCATAGACCTCCTGCTCTTTCATGGTTCCCTAAGTCTTACTCAGTTATGTTTTTGCAGAACATGAGAAAAACTAAAGATGCTAAATATTATCTTGATGTCAACTAAAAGCTAGCTTCTAGAAGTCATCTCCGTTATCCTCTTTATGGATTACCTATTTGCCAATCAGTGCTTAAAACTGTGAACCCCCTCCATGACTCACATTTCATTTAGCCTGATTCTGAGCTACTTTAGATGTATGCCAGTTTGTTTGATTTGTGATTAACTAGTCACAAACATGCACACATATTCCACAAGACTGCCTTCTGTCCAAAGTACCATTAAAGTGGTGACTAATCAGAGGATCTTTAGATTCATAGACTCTTAGCCCTAGAAGGAAAGCATCTAGGCTCAGAGAGGTTTTCAGTGCCCTGCCTGTATCCAAATAGGACATCACTGGAGGTGGGATGAACACCTTTCTCTTGACTTCAGCTAATATTTCTTAAGAACCTAGTGTGTGCAAAGGACTGTGTTTGGTGCTTAGGAAATAAAGAGAGCTGTGACAGAGGACCTGCCCTTTAAATTCTAAATGTGTTTAAGAACAATTAAATAATTCAGTGCATTGGAAAAGTAAAATAAGTATGAATGACAGGTTGTGGAAATGTGTCATGAGAAATCTAAGAAAGGAATATTCTTTATAACGCATCATGCTATTGATTGAATTCATTGTATACCTATGTTGCTAGCTTGTGGAACAGTGGATAGAGTGCTGGGCCTAGAGCCAGGAGGACTTGAGTTCAAATCTGGCCTCAGATAGGACTTAAACGTAGTATGAGACTCAAGGTTGTAATGCTTGACATATGTTAAGTCATAGGACTTCCTTGTATCTACATTCTTTGTGAAGTACTCAGACAAGTACCAAAGTTTGACTCTCATCCTGGCTCCCTATATCCCTGATAATGACAAAAATCAGACCAGGGAATGACACTTCCCTATCAAAAATAAAATTCTAGTTTTTTTTTTCTTTCTTATATTATGGCAACTTCCTGTAGTCTAGGCTGCAAATGGGTAAGTGAAATATTACTGCATTCTGTCCTACAGACTTGTGGGTTAGAAATTATTTTAAATTGGACCTATATAAGGGCCTGTTAGAAATGTATTAAACCCAAATAAGAGCCTATTTTTTTTCCCTTTTTTCTTTCCATTTTTTTCCCTTTCTTTATGTTTTTGGTTGTTTTTATCTTCTTTTGATAATTAACTCACACACCCCCATAACTCAACATTGCATCCTGAGCTGAACTGGATGTTCAGGGGGGGATTGTATTTTAATAAAATCCAAGATTTTGAATTTTTGTTCAAGAAAAGATCTTCAAGGAAGAAGCTTTCTAACTCCTAAATCCAGAGAATGAACTGTTTAAGAAAGATGCCAGAAAACCTATACTACATCAAGAAGATCCAGAACGACCTTTTGGATATGGTTGATTGAACTGAAGTTTGATTGAACATTTATTTGTAAATGTACACTTTTATGCCAAGGGGACTACCCCTAATTTGACTTTTTGTCAATGCGCCTAGCAAAACATTGGTTTTGCTTTCTCTCTTTTCTATTTCTCCCTAACTATTGTAATTTCCTCTTAGAAATTGAATATTGTATACATCTATAGTAAAAGTGTTGAGGACTACAAGATGATTATGTTAAATGATCAATGGGGAGACTAGTCTCCCAATGATCATCAGGGGGATTGAGAACTTGGAAATTACTCCACCCTACTTAGATGTACTTATGGGGAAGATAAAGTTGTAATCTCCTGATTGAACAATGAAGGTCCTTAGTTCTCACTTTATAGTGAAACTAGAACCTTTTAAGCTAAGTCTATTTTTAGGTCAATACAAAAAGATATTAAGTACCTATGAAGGTTAAATTAATCACAAAAAGGTCAAGTTACTAACAAAAGGTGAACTTAACAAAGAAGTATGAAGTAGCTCAAAAGATATAATCCAGAAGTCACCCCTGCCTGCTTCAGTTTCTCCAGTTATAAAATGGGCATAATAATAGCACCTTCTTCCCCGAGATGTTATGAAGGTCAAATAAGATATTTGTAAAGCACTTAGCCTATGGTGCCTGGCACATAGTAAGCAATTAATAAATGCTTTTTCTTCATTTCTTTCCTTGTACCTGATAGAATGCAAACTCAGAGCAGTGTATTGGAGCTCTGTTTTTAAGGAATTTTCTACTTTAGATCTTTTAGAATGACTATGAAGAATAAATGTTTCTTGAAAGCCAAAGGAACTTGATGACAGTGATGTAAATGTAGCATTTTGGCCACAAGTTCAGTACTTGATGTTTGTCTCAGGTTGTGACATTTCCATCCAGGCAGTGAGCATTTATGATGCACCTACTAGATAAAAGGTATCTCGCTACATCCTGGGGATGCAAAGGCAAAAGTGAAAGTCACCTCCACTCATAAGCTCATAAGAAGCTTACATCTTCCTGAAGAGTTACATGTAAACAGATATAAGTGGAAATTTGTGCCATGAACAAACTGAGAGCATTTCAAAGACATCTGGGAAAGGATTCCTAAGGACATGGCCCATGAGCCAAGCCCTGAAAGAAGCTAGAGATTCTTAAAGGCAAAAGGGAGATAGTCACATAATGTAATTTCTAGGAGCTTCTTTCTACAATGAAGTGCAGGCAAGAAAATAAGCTCTTCATGGGCATTGGGGGTGAATGGAAAGGGGTCCAGAGCATGAAACATATTTAAATAATGTTGATTCCTTACCTGAAAGGAAATCCAAAAGTGTAAAGTACCATTAGGGGCACAAAGTGAGGATGCAAAAAGGAGGGAATAAAAAAATAACAGGAGGCAAGTAAGAGATAGTAATTAAAGTAATATACCTGAAGTCAAGAAGAATTGAACTCAGATATGACCTTTAACACATACTAGCTGTGTTCCCTCTGTTTACCTCAGTTTCCTCATATGTAAAATGGGAATAATAGTAGCATATCCCTCTCAGGGTGATTTTGAGAATATTAAGTAATAATTGTAAAGTGCTTAACACACTGCCTAATACAAAATAATTACTATATAAATGTTAGCTAATATGATGGTGGTGGTGATGATGGTGATGATGATGATGATTAGCTAGAGACTTGTGATTTTATGAGTAGAGATGTTCTAGTAGAGTAGCTTCTTCCTCGAAACACACTATAAATTGCTAAGCATTATGGAGTTTCCTGAATCACAAAGAGGGCAGTACTTACAGTCTACCAATTTATGCATTATACCACATTCTCTGTATACTAAAACAGCATTATTCTTTAAGGAGTTAACCTCTTCCTTATTTTCCAAATTTCCCTTATCTCTATCTTTAATGATGATGATGCCTTGGAGGACAATTACCATACTTCCCATATGTCCTTTGTTGCCATGATCAGTGACAGATACTAATCTGGGTGAACCATTTGGCTGACTCAATATGGCAGTTTGGGCAATTCAGCTAATACTCTTGATTCAGACACCCAGATAACAAGTTTGTCATTACCTGTCATTCCAGAAATGCAAATAGTCAATCACTGGAATCATCATGTTTTTGACACGCATAAGTGTTATTTGATAACAGCAACACTCAGTATAAAGGTACTTCATAAGAAATGATATTTCTCTTTTGCTTAAAGGAGGAAAGAGACCTTAAGTCTCAAAAACTATGGAGTAGTTATCATTTTTATTTATTATCCCTTTGCCAAGTGGTTTAGTTAATTGTTATTCCTTACCTTAGATATGCAGATCTCAAAATCAACACTTTAATTCATAATAATAGTATGAAAAACAAATTTTGGCTTCTAATTTTTCCCTATGACTGAGAAAGAGAAAATATGTTATAGCAGAAATAGAATTAAACTAGGATGAAATAACACTAGAGTCCAGTTTTGGAACTAATTAGTTCTGTGACTTTAGGTTAAGGCAAAGATTCTTAATCTTTTTGTGTATGATAAGTTTGGTAAGCCTATGGATCCATCATCAACATCATGTTTTTAAATGTATAGAATAAAATGTAAAGGATTAAAATTAAAAAAAATTTAATTAAAATTTAATTATCAAATATTATTTCACATAAATGCATAGACCCCAATTTAAGAATTCCTGGCTTACAACTTCTCATTTTTTAACTTAAAATTTTTTTTCAATTACCTGTAGAAACAATTTTTGACAATTGTTTTCTGACATTTTGTGATTCAGATTCTCTCTACCTTCATATCCCTATCTACCCAGGCAGAAAATAGTCTGATAAAGGTTTTACCAGTGCTTTTGTACAATACATATTTCCATATTCTTCATGTAAGATATTTAACTTCTTGAATCCTAGTTCTAGATTAACATTTTTTTCAAAATCTGCTCTGCGGAAACCTGGAGTTTTATAAAATAATAATAATAACATTCTATTGAATTTTAAAACTAGAAGTTATTTAAATTATCTCATTCAATTTTCATCAACAACTCTCCAAGGTAGTTACTATTCTTATCCTCATTTGATATATAAAGAAACTGAGGCTAAGAGATGTTAAATGACTTATTCAGGGTCACACAGCTAATAAAGTTTGGAATTAGAACTCAGATTGTGCTGATTCCAACTCCAGGAATCATTCAACCATGCCACCCAGTTGCTTCACCAAGAGTGATGTCACAATAAGCAAACACAAAAATCATAATTTACTTTGTGGTCTGAGTCTATTCAGAAAATGTATGTGTTCACATTGAAGACAGAGAATTTGCAGAAGACTTGATGCAGAAAAAGAGAGTGAATAAGGAATTCTCTGCAGAAAAAGAGAGTGAACAAGGGACTCTCTCGTTTCAGTTAATGGTAATCAGTATCAGAACCAGTCAGTAGAACTATTTTTAACACCCCCTCAAGCCAGGTAGGGACTGTGGCTTGACTGCCCCCACCTTATCTTTAATAACTACCTTAACATAACTCTCCAGGTTGCATACTTAAGAGCAATCAAAGTAAAAGGAGTCTGTCCTAATTAGACTCTTTGAAGCCTCTTTCTGGATTAAGTCAGTGATTCCAGGAGGTTCCTCCAAAAGGAGCCTAGAGGTTTGGTAGGAATTTCTGCCAGCTTGTGCTCTCCCATTTAATCTTTGATCTTTAATAAAAATTATTTTTGCTACTTTGTTGTGCTCATTTTAGTGCTTCCACAATTCAGACTTGGACTTTCTGTGGGATATGGTACCCAGGACTGAAAATCAACAATAATTATTCAAAATTGATCAAAGGACTAAGTGGAGTTGGCCTCCTCTTGGTTTATTCTTATAAAAAAAAAGGAAAAGAAAAAGGAAAACCTGTACCTTCCATCTTAATACATTATAATTCTATGGGGGGAGGGGGAGCAGCTGGGTGGCAGCTGGGTGGCTCAGGGGATTGAGAGCCAGGCTTAGAGAAGGGAGGTCCTAGGTTCAAATCTGGCCTCAGACAATTTCCAGCCATGTAACTTTGGACAAGTCACTTGACCCCCATTGCCAAGCCTTTACTGCTCTTTTGCCTTGGAACCAATACATAATATTGATTCTAAGATGGAAGGTAAGGGTTTAGAAACAAACAAACAAAAAAGAATCAATACATGGTGTTTGTTCCAAGGCACAAGAGTGGTAAGGGCTAGACAATGGTGGGGTGTAAGCGACTTGCCCAGGGTCACACAGCTAGGAAGTGTTTGAGGCTAGATTTGAACCCAGGACTCATATCTCTAGGCCTGGCTTTCAATCCCCTCAGCTACCTAGCTGCCCCATCTTGGTTCACTCTTTAAATGAGCCCAATGATATAATGGTGCATGGTCAGTTGGGTATTCATCTCTCTCAGAAATATTTATATAATAATCAGTGTCCATTTATGTTTTATCAGACTTCATCTGATTATAATTATATATTAGTGATCATTATGGATAATTAAATAGAATTGCAAAGTTTGAAGAGAAAACAATAAGTTGTTAGTGACAAGATGCAGCTTATGAAATAAACATTTGTGGGTTTCATTTGAATGCCAAGTGTCCAATAGCAGAAAAAAAATGAAAAATTTACCATAGCTATAGCTACTATAAGATGGCTTTTGGTATTGATTCATACTGTGTGTGATAGTACCAAATTTGCAAAAAAAAAAAAAGAAGAAGAAGTCTGATTCCAAGTAGTCACAGGCCATTTACTATCAAAATAGCAATAATTAATTGAAAACGTTCAGATTTCTTGAAGAGGAATATTGATAAATTAAGACAGTCCTCCATAATACTGTCACAATTCTGTCTAAATGTCAGTTAAAAAATAAAACTATTGTGAAAGACCTTTCAGATTGAAGTTATGCAAAGCTTTATCTCGTTATAAAACTTTTTGACCACAAGTATTCGAATCCTTTTAAAAACAAAACAAATTGTAATATTGTTGAATCCAACAGAAAATTGTTCTGATTATCATATACACATATATATAATGTGTGTAAATATAATATAATTATATTATTTACCCATACACATATACATACACATTCACATTGTCTTCTGTGATTTGTATTTTTAGTAGAAACCATTATAAAAGTTTTAAAAGATTTTCCTATAAAGCGGTCAGTGTAGTTTTGTTTAATTTAATGATTTCTCCTTCAATGAAATGATCCAAAATCAAACAGATTTCTTTCACTTCTAAGTGATTATGACTCTTTTATGATCATTAGATTGCCAGGATGAAAACACAATGTATTTGCAGTGTGATCCAAGCTATTACTGCCCTTCTACTAATGACATTTCATGTGTGCTAAAATGGATGGCTTGGTCTTGAGGTGACCCTATTCTTAGAAATACAACAAATATTTATTATGTACCTACTCTATGTAGAACATTGTGCAATAAGATGCAGAGTTTAGATAGTTTCAGCCTTCATGGAGTATATGCTTCAATGATTCTATGCTCCCACTGAAATGAGTACCCCCAACCCTTTCCCAAACATCAATAGCATGCAATACAACAGTATTTAGTATTTAGTAAGTTATACCTTTTGTTTTTAGCTTTTTGCCCTGATGCAAGATCATCAACTAGACATTTTAGAGCCATATGTCATTCTAAGTATTTAAGTGTGGTTCTTTTAGCTAAAATAATGAAATGCATTTGTCCTTCTTTACTCTTCTAATCCATGCCTAGAAGGATTTGAGTACTTTGGCTAGAAAGTAGTACCCTTGGACTGAAAGTCCAAGGCTTCATTTTCTCTTTTCCACTATCCAAGTCACTGAGGTCCCACCATGGTACCCAACTTGGACTTCTACTAAAGCATAGGGCTTACTGCTGCCATTTTCTTTTACTATTATTGTCACACGTCTTGCTCCGTCTGGCCTGGATTCTCCCTCCTTTTCAATGAGACTAGTGACTAATCTGCATTCTCATCTTTTCCTCATGATGCCATCACCCAACATCATAAGCATATCCTAAGAGGTGGAGTCCTTAACGGGTAGACTTGTGACTCCTGCATAGCAGATTGAGAAATAGAGGCTTGCAGTCCTTGTGCAATACGCAAGACAGTTTTAGTCTTTTAAGAAGGACAGTGTAGACCCAGTTTTTAGGTAGGAGAAATATAAATTAATTGTCTGCTTGTGATTCAGGCTGAAGAAATATAAATAATACACATGCACACATGCACATACACACACATATGATTTTATGTATTTTATTTATATTTATGTTTATATATGTATTTTATATGTTTCTGTAATGTTTTAAGTCAAAACTAGTGATTTCCTAGATTAGTAATTATAATCTGGATCTAATGGAAGGAATACAAAATTCTAATAAGCCATTATTAGGTAATTCTTTATGTAGATTTGATTAATTCAACATAAACACTATAGGAAATAATTCATTGTTTATGATAGTTGTCTTATGTTTTAGATCAAAAGAAGAAGTTTTAGTAAACACCTTAATTCAAAGTATACTGTATTTTTACTTTTTTTTCCCTAATTTGTATCATGTTTTCATAGAACTTGATTAGTTACCATTTTCTTTTATGTTCAGAGCCAAATTCAGAGAACTAGATACATATTTCCCTGCTCATTTTCCCCTTGCTTCATCCTATCCCACTAAGCCTTATACTCTTAAGTTTACAAATGCTCTCTGTATTACTGATGAAAAACTCAACTTAATTTAATACAAAGCTTAATTTTTTTAATGATTTCCTGGCATGTTAATAGTTTCTCTATTAATATGTTAAGCAGCTTATATAACATTGCACACATGGCAGAACTATGAGCCTAAGAAATTCACCAACAGTTCTTCTAAACTTCCACTCAATAAACTTTAAAGGCCAAACAGAAATACCCATCCACCCCCATCTTCCTGGGTCCCTCCCACATTCTCTAACAAATTATGCTATTTAAAGTTAGAAGATCATACAATCATCATAATTCTAGAGCTGGAATCGACTCAGAGGCCATGTAGCCCAACTTCCTCATTTTTATTTAATGAAATTGAGGCACAGTGGAGTGAATCAACTTGCCCAAAGTCACATAGTTAGTGCCAGATGTAGGAGAGTAGCCCAGAGCCTCTAATAATAAGCTAGCACTTTTTCTTTTTTAAGCATTTTTAACTTAACACCCAAAAAGACAGCATTTCTTTCCATGCAGCATGACAGAGGATTCTATATGAAACCACAAATCTCTGCTTTTTAAAAATGTACATAATAAATTCTACACCTCATTCGACAAACTGCATTGCTTGTTGCTACTTGTTCATGAGCTTCCTTCTGTTCTGTGCATTAAAAAAAATGTTTTTGTACATCAATATTGCCAATCTCTTCTCCTGTCACTATCCCCTCCCAATTAAAAACAAAGAAAGAGACTCAATTTTTGACAAATAAGCACAGTCAGACAGAATGATCCCACTTAAAAATGTAGGTCACTTTTTGCACCCTGAGTCTATCACCTCTCAGGAGGTAGGTAACATGCCTCATCATAGGACCTGTAGTTTGACATTGCATTTAACAGCACTGTTAAGTCTTTCTAAATGTTTTGTTTAGATTATTTAACAATGTTTTTGGATAAATTGTTCTACTTCTATCCACTTTACTTTGCCTTCAATTCACACTTATCTGGGATCCTCTGAAATCATCTCTTTCCTCATTTGTTATGATGAAATAATATGTTATTTTATTCATATGCTAAAATCTGTTCAACCTTTCCTGAAATGTCTGAGGCAATCTAAAGCACCACCTTAGATTCTAGTTCTTTAGCTTTCCTCACTTCTTTTATCATTGCATCATTGTTTCCCTTAATACATTTTTTATATTCAAAGAACAGTGATAAACTTTTCTGTTATATTCTGTTCAAATATTATTGAATTCCCACTCTTACATTACTTGTAAAGCAAATTTTACAGTTCCTGAACTCTACTCAACAATCCAAAAAGCACGAAGTTTAGCAAAACAGACAGCAAGTTCTAGAGAAATGGTCAAACCGATGTGTTTCTTTAGACACAGCTTCAGCTGGTTCTTGCTAATCATAGTGGTCAGAGCCATCTGCAGACATGCAAAAGTGATTTTCATGCTCCTTGATGCTTCTCTGAAGAGGGAAAACGAGAAGCCACGAAATTCAAATTGGTCAATTTTGTTGCCCTTTATTACACGTTGAATTGAAAGCTGTATTTCATGACCACAAGTAAAGAAAGAACAAGGAGCTCATTTAAGAATATCAGAAAGCCCTGCATGAGAGCAGAAGTTAGAAACAACCAGCTGTGTGATCATAGGAAAATTACTCTTGAACCTCACTTCCCTCCTCTGTAAAAGGAGGTGATTGAACTAATGATCTCTAGAAGCTCTTCCATTTTTTATAGTCTGTGACCATTTGAAATATATATGTGTGTGTGTGTGTGTGTGTGTGTGTGTGTGTGTGTGTGTGTCTATTTATTTATATTGGTTAAGGTACAAGGGAATAAAGCTTCTCTGAATTCTATGTGGAAGGGTTCACAGGCTGAAGCCTAGGGAAAGAGGTAGTATTTGGCCAACAGAAAAGATGGTGCTATGAGCTGAGCAAGTCAGGCTATCAACCTGGCAGACCATGCCATGAGTACCAGATCCCTTTCAACATTTCTCTTCTGGATTATTTACCTTGCAGAGATGACTCTTGTTGTCTTCTCTGATACAGCCACCTCCTGTGATACAGGCAACACTTCTTCCCTGCCCCTGTCTCTCCTCAGGTGTTTTCCATACTCTGATGTCAAATCTTAAAAGAAAGATTTCTTTTTAATTATGAATCAATCTACAGGTATTTGCTACATACTGGTTTCTAGCACTGTACTAGATATTATTGCAGGATCCAAAAGAAGTGTGGGTGCCTATCTTCAGCCTAACTTGGAAGACAAGAATATTAATTTACATGAAATAATGGCAACAATGTAAGATAGCATTTATTTATCTCTGATATTAAGGAGATGGTTAATATGAGCCTGGGGATGGAATGTGTTGACTGTCTGAGAATCAGTTTAACTAAAGTCAAACATCTATCACCAGTTCGGCTCTAAGAAAATGAAACTTTTGGCTATAGTAATTTTTACAGAATCTACTTAGTTATTAAGGCATTGTAATCTGTGTCAGTGGTGTAAGTACCCACATGATGAAATAACAACTTCTTGATTTATTAAAGGTAGCATAATGATAGTTGAAGCTCCTTGGTTCACCAAACCATTTTACCAAACTGTAGTCCAACTATAGAAACAATTGGAATTTCCCATGCTTTAATTCCAACTCCTTGTCTAATTTACATTAATCTTTTCAGGCATGAGTTAATCTTGGTTTTGATTGAATAATGTCTTGGGTTGTTTCTGAGATTATTTCCTTCAGTGACTCATTGCGGAATTAAATTGAATTTCTACTAGTTGCCAGAATTTGACATTGATATAAATGTGTAAGTGATCTTGAGAACCTGAAACTTTGCCTGAGCTGTAGCTCAGCTTTAGAATTTCTGAATTCTGAATAGTATTATATGTGCTCCAGTTTAAGGAAACCTGTAAGGTGAAAAACACAAGTTTACCTAACAGATAATTAGAGGATGAGAGACTTTTTTTTTTGTTTATATAATAAAATAGAAGAGCTGCTTATTGGGTTCCTTAAGAGTTAGGAATGTCTTTTGTCTTTTTTTTGTATTCCCAAAAGCTAGCATAGTATATTTTATAAAGCAGATGCTTACTGATATCTAAATGATGTATTTATTTATAATTTGTCTTAATAACTATAAACAAAAAAATCTGCAAAGTCTTTTAGTGTTATTTAATTTGATAGTGCTACGAGGTTGGAATGATAGATATATCATCCCTGTTTTACAAATAAGGAAACTGATGGCAACAGAGATTAAATGGCTTGTCTAGAGTCACTCTGGTAGTCAGTATTGGAGTTTAGATTGGATCCCTGATCTTTTTTTTATTTCAAGTCTAGTATTCTCTCCACTGTTCCACACTGCCTCTCTTATCTGTATTATTGTTGTTGTTGTTTTTAACTGTCATGTTTTCCAGAAAAAAGTTCACTCTGAAATTTAAAAATAGCAACAGTGGGAAACATTAGAGATTGTGCCCTTGACCAAAGCATATAACCACTCCCCCCAAAAAAAATCCAAGATAAAATTAGTAAGTTTTATTTGAGATAGTAAAATTATGCCCCAAGTCCTAGCCACCTGGAATATTATACACATAGGTTATACAGGGGTGCCACAGTATATAAAGTGCATGTATAGAAAATAAAACTATAGCCATATTATCTACTTTACCTACCTAAAACTAATAGAGTAGCTATAGTAAATGTCATTAAAATTTTTCATTAATAATTAAAATGTTTCTTATAATCTGGAAGGAATTGTTTCAAGACAAGCTGCATAATCCACATTCTTTTAGTAAAAATATGTGCAGAGAAGTTTGAAATGTTTCCCCCCACCCTTGAATTTCCTTGTGTCTTGTCATGTCCCACCACTAGGTGGCAGCAAGTCAAGTGTTAATGGATGACATTTGTAGTCATGCTTAAAAGGGCTGGGATGGGACCATGGTTTGGGGTCCTGAACAGTTATTTCTCGTATAAGACTGGGAGCTTTATCTCAGAACTGGAGATTAAAGGGAAATCTTAGGAAGCCTCATAGCAAATCAGAAAGTATAAGCATCTGTGTCCTAATCCTGGCTCAAAGAGAAGAGCATCAAGCTTCAGGGGTCTGTTGAAATGTAGGTTGGGAAGGCAAATCCAGACCCATCAGTAAGCGTGAGTGAAAGCCATCAGAAAGGAGAAGAACCAAGACTGAGCAAGTGTCTAAAAAAGAAGAGCAAAAGTTTGAGAATTTGGGCCCATTAGAGGAAGGAAAGTGTGCCATGTAGAATAAATGATTTGGTGCAGTACTCTTAACATGAGTCAGAGTGTTCCAGCTGTTCTTTCTATCCTATAAATTAAGAATTCTTATCCTGGTTTCCAGGATCACTTTGACAGATTTTGGGGGATTTGTAAACCTGGATAGGAAGGAAAAAATCTTTATTTTGACTTATATCTAGCCTAAATTAAACATTTCCTCTAATTATGATTTATTAAAAAAATTATTCTAAAAAAGGATCTATGGGTTTCACTAGATTGTCAAAGGGATCCAAGACACAAAGGAGGTTAAAAGCCCTTCTTTTAAAGGCAACATGCCTGTAAAGATTAAGAATCTAAGTAGAGCTATTCTCAAAGTGGAAATGATTTTTTTCCAAAATTAGCATTTACTGTGTCTAAATCTTTGAAGGTTTTGATAAGCTTTTGATTTTGGAAAATTTGGAGAAAATAAATCTTTTTTATCTAATCTACTTTTTTAATAGTTGCTATACCTCTTCCATACCTATTATCTCAATCAAAGAGGGCAAAAAATATTGGGTAGTCTTCTGAAGTAGAAAAGAAGTCATAGAAAGGGTAGCCTAGGGTATTTATTTTTTGGTAGGGATGGGGATGAGGGAGGGTGGAGGAAGAAGCAGTCATACTGCTTTGCCTTTATGTTGTTGGGGTTCTGAACTCCTCATTAACTTGCACATAGCTGGAACCCAGTTGCAGTTTTTTTTTTCTTTTTAATGAGTGAAAGAAAAACACAGAATAGAACAATAAATTGGAAAGTATCAAATATTAGTGGCTAACTGTACTTATAAACCATGCCCAAGATCTTATAAAGCTGAGTACAAATTTCACACTGACTTTCAGCATGTAACTAGTGGAAAAAAATTCTCCATTTTCTGTCAGGGCTAGTATAGATATCATGTAATTTCAGGCAATCAGAATTGGCTGTTGGTTATATAGGGTATGAGTAGCCAGTTTGTGTTTTATATCACATCTTAGTCAAATTCATATATTTGTCTCCCCATTGTTTCCTTACCCATTGGTCACCTGCTACAGCAAGAACAGAGGAGAAGAAAGCATAAAATGGAAAACAGGCCATTTTTCTTCTGTGTGACTGCTTTAAATAGTTTGCAGCATATTAGCAATAGTGGCACATAATAAGAATTTATATAAAACATATAACCATGGAAAACTATGAATAGAAAAAGAGGTTAGTCAAATACTGAGAGAAAGGGATAGAACTTGGACAGTCTAAGGGTTGTACTGGTAGCCATTAAATGTTCAAATAGCAAAACTCATCAGTGTGTTGGTAAACATTGTAGATGAAGGGTTGTTAAACTTTTTTCTGCTAAATGTACATAAAATAAAATGCAAAAGGTTATAATGGACATTAATTATATTGAAATATAGTTATCAAAATGTATAACTATCAATTGATAAAGATGATCTTCATATATCTCAAATTAAGTACCCAAGATATACAATATTTATAAAAATAGATTGTTAGGATTGTAGGAGTTTCTCTATAACCCAAGACATAATATCCCCATCAACAAGGTGACAGGTACATCAAAGAACCAAAATGCTTTCATAATATAGTTAAAATAATTGGCAAGGGTCATGAACAATTGTGATGCAGTATGGTGAGATCAGTGTTAAAACAGTCAAAAATTATTTTATTGGGTCTTTTGAATATGTAAATTATTCACAATCTTTGAATTGCCTTTCTTAGCAATTATATTGTACATTAATTTATTTTTTATATTCATTTGTCATTATAAAATGGTTTTAGGAGATTTTGTTGTGCAATCTCCATTGCAGAGGACTTGATAAATCATTAGTACTGAGAGCTTTGTCTTTGTGCATATGCATTTCCTCATTTTTAAAACTAAGGTTCATGTGGAATATATGAGTAGTTATAGTCATGCTTCTTTTTAACTCTGGCCAACTTTGCATACATATTCATATGTTGACCTGCTGATAAATAAGCATATCATTGACAATATAGCTTAAAGTTCTGTAACATTGTTAGTCAAGACAAAGGGCTTAATATCCTTTTACCTCAGGAGGCTTGTTTTCTGGGTAAATTAATTACAGTGTTTCTCCTGCAAGACTTCTAGAAAATAAAATTGCTCAGTATCTTATTCTTAGCATACTAATTATTATGTCCTGGTCACAGTTCATATTCCCAAATAGAAAACCTAAGACAAAAAGAACTTAAACTTTTCATTCTTCCCTCTTATTCTGTGAGAGCCCTTTGCCTACAAGTATAGTTAACATTATTCTTACTTAGGGTTAGTAAATGGGAAAAGAGGGGCTACAGCAATGAAATTACATCAGTGTCACCATTAGAAACTAAAAACCAAGAACTCTTTATACTGGATGCTTCTATTTTATTATATAGAAAAAGGAATACAGAACTGAAATATGACTTCAATGGTACATCTAAAGTCAAACTCCTATGATTTCACTTCTGTAGTTAGAAAAAAAATGATTTCTCAAAGATCAGAAACTTGGATTATTATTTAAAACCCAGAGTAACACCTTTCTAATGATTAGAAATCAATTAAAATTTCTAAAAAAAATTGAAATAAGTTAAAATATGCATTTTATTTATATAATAATGATAGCTCATTTTTATATAGCTTATTTTAAATGTCTACAAAGTTTCTGGACTTAATACAGCAAACCTGTGACATGGGCAATTTGATTTTTACCATTATTTTACAAGTTAGGAAAGGGAGAGGAGTCACATAACAGGTATTTGTTAAAGTCAGAACTCAATTCTTGCTCATTCTAAAGCTAGTGATTATTTTTTCAGTATTTTAATCCATCTTTTGGAGCTACTTTATTTCAAGCTTCTATTTATCTCCAATCATGTGCTATACACATATTTTGAGAAGCTGATCAGGCGTGAATCAAATTTATAACTGCTGTCACTTATGTTTTTGGGTCTATTATAAATAGCTAGCAATATGGCCCTTGACATACCCCCTTTCAGAAGCACTCTTGCTGCTTGGAGATAGAACCTGGGAGCTTCCCCCTTTCCTCTAAGTGTGCAAAGGAGCACTTTACTTTGCAGAGTCCTTAGAACTTTTCCTCTAAAAAGTGTGATGTGAGGGATATAGTTGATACTAAAATATCAGACAATTATAATATCATAATGTAAGAAAAGCAAAATTCTAGTGCTTGAAATTCTTTCACTTTTACATATGTAGTAGTGTATGAAGACTATAGTGCCTAAATCGTGTGTGTGTGTGTGTGTGTGTGTGTGTGTGTGTGTGTGTGTGTGTGTGTGTGTTGGGAGGAGAGGGGGACAAGGAGAAGAGAGAGAGTGAGAGTGAGAGAGAGAGAGAGCAAATTCCCCATTTGTTTTTTTACTCCAAGAGTGAAATTATCATTTCTAAAACTGTCTTCCTTAAGAAAGCAATCAAGAAAAAAAAAAAAGAGAAAGAAATAACTCTTTATTGGAGGGACTAAATATTTTCAGATTGCTAAAATTCTCCTTTTCATGTAAATCACCCAGTATTCCAGATTAAATTGGACTTGGGGAGATGGGTAAAGCAGTTCTTAAATAATTTCACAAAATACTCATTATCATCATAAATGAAAATACTACTAATAAAGACCTATTCTAAAATCAACCGTTCATAACTTATATAGCAAATTCTACGAAATTCACATTTTTATTTTGGTGCTACTAACATGCCCTTAGAAGGATAATGAAAATGAATCTTCCAAGAAATGCTTGTGAACTTGTTCCCTTGCCTTTTTTCTTTCCTAAGTCTTCTATCCTCTTGTTGGATTTTGCTTTGCTAAGCTATCACATATTTGCAATTGGCTAGGCTACCATATGACTTTAGATTATTCTGGGAAATCTGGGAGAAAAAAACTTTTCTGAGTTACATAGAATCATAGAATTTCAGGGCAAAAAAGGATTTTAGAGGACCTCATCTAGAACAACCCTTCTCATTTAACAGTTGAACTGGTAAAGATCAGTGAGTTGAATGATTTATTTAATTAGAGTTTTAATAATAGTTGTAGACATGAGTCTAGAACCCAGATCTCATAATTTGTAATCCAGGGCTCTCTTCATTTGCACCAAATGATTAATCTACTCATTCAAAGAGCAAACATTTATTATACTCACAAATGTAAGAAACCTGACTTACATAGTGAAAGGCTAGACTGCTAAGTACTGAATTCTGTCCACAAAGGGTTTAAAGTTTTAGTCAATAAGATATAAACCCAAGTAACTACAATATGTGATAAAAAATATAACATATGAGAGAAATGCAATCAGACCATAAGAATTCATTGGAAGCAAAGATTACTTGTATGGTGGAATCAGGGACTATTTCATGGAAAAGGCATCAATCAAGTTGGTGATAAACCACCAATTTGACCCCATTCAGCAGGAAAAATGAGAAGCCAGATGCACCTCTCTTTGGTGGCTCTAACAGTTCCCTCTACTTAGCAGAAGTATCCACTGGAGCAGTGTCCAGGTCTCTTTGAGTCTCAGAAAGTGGCCAACTTTCTATCCCACAATTCCTCCTCTTTCTAGGGGACCCATAGACTTTTCCATCCTGGTGATGTGGTTGGTGCTTCTTTATTCAATCAGAATCTACTGTAAGCTTAGTATTTATTCCAGGACAGAAGGTAAGGGTTTAAAAAAATTGACAATAAATTACTTTAGCATAATGGAGTTGATTCTTCACAAAAAAAGGGGGGGGGGGATAGATATACTTGGATACTCCAGGCGGTGTTTTATTCTTGTCATAAAATCAATAAATACAATAAAGTAATACATAATAAAATATCTACTACATTACTGTTCCCCTGTAGCCTCTTCCAGGAGGACCAAAGACAGAACATAGGATGCTCAGATCCCAGGAATTCTAGGAAAGATGTTATTTAGTTTCCTTACAACCTCAATGACTACTTCTCTTGTAAAGCTGGCCCGAGTGTAATACAGATAATACAGTAGAGTTCCCAATTGTTTTTTTTTTTACTTTTAAACCAATAGGATTAGTTCTTATTAGCTAAAAACTAAGGGACTCTAGTTCCAAAATGCAGCTGGACCCAAAGTTAAGCCTCCTCCTCTGAAGCACAAGGGATAATCTCAGGGTATGGCACTTTCATGATTGGTGTCTCCTCCTTGCTTAAGCCCTTCTTCTATTCAATCCATCCTCCAGACATCTTTCAAAAGTGATTTTCCTAAAGTGAAGAATTGACCACATCAGTCCTTTATTCAATAATCTCTAATGGCTCCCTATTCACTCTAGTATCAAATATTTCATCTTTACATCATTTAAAATTTTCTTGTTGTTTGTGTAAGTTTAATTTATGTGTATATAAGTGTTGCATCATTTCAGTACTATCCAACTCTTCATGGCCCTATTTGAAGTTTGTTTTTTTTTGTTTTTGTTTTTGCTGGAGATACTAGAGTAGTTTGCCATTTCCTTCTCCAGTTCATTTTTTAGATGAAGAAACTGAGGCAAGCAGGATTAAGTGACTTGTGCAGGGTCACATAGCTAAAAAGTATCTGAAGCCAGAATTGAAATCTGGAAGATGAGTCTTCTTTAATGCAAACCTGGAACTCACTGAATTATCTACTAAAACATCTTATAATCATTAATTAAGTAGTGTATAGACACATGCATATATGTACATATTTATCTACAAATCTGTATGTAAATATGTAAATAGATATATGGAAGTGTATCTTTGAGTTTTTTTTAAACCCTTACCTTCCATCTTGGAATCAATACCAAGGCAAAATTTTGGTAAGGTCTAGGCAATGAGGGTCAAGTGACTTTCCCAGGGTCACACAGCTGGAAAGTGTCTGAGGTTTTTTTTTTTCCTGATAGGGCTATATGATCAAAAAAGTAAAAGGTCATTGCCCTTTTAAGTGGTTTCCCAAGTTGCTATGAGAGAAAAGAAATACATCATCTTCTGGTGATTGATGATCCAGCCTTGCCAACTAAGCTATTTTTTGGAATACGGACAGTTCTCTACCAGGCCATACTTAAAGCCTTTTCTAAGGTCTTCTAGAGTAAGAGGTCACCATTATAGTGTGATGAGGCATTGTAACAGGACTTCAGCCAGAGATTAAAGATTTTTGTATTGCTGTAGAAAAGAACAGGCAAATTTGATTTGGGTTTCATTTGTCTGAGCCTGAAAAAATTATCTTCTAATGACTTTTCAGCTTATCTTCCTACCTTTTGATCAGTTTCTTACCAACAATTTCACTTAACATATTTCTATTGTCTTTCCAGTTAAAATTAGGTGGCCCAATAAAGCATCCATCTCTATTGCCCTCTTACATGGTAACTCTTATAGTATTCACTATGAAAATCCCACATATTAATATATATTCCCAGTAGGAAGAAATAAAGTGAAATTTGCAAAGCCATGGGGAAGGAATCCAATTTTCATTTCTATCTCTGCTGGAAGGCTTCCACCTACCTGCTCTGTTTTAGGAAGCACTTAAGTAATTTCATTATGGGAACAATTGATAAATTGAAACTACTTTATGTCATTTCTCATCATGATTTGCTCAGAGATAAGTAGTAATCTCTATTTTGAAGTTTGGGAAATAGGCACAAAAAATTTCAATGACTTTGGCAAAGTCACATAGGCAGACTCTGTCCTTGATGACTTCTGGGCAGCTCTTCCTGATTGTCCTGTAAACTGAATTTAGGATATAGAGTTGAGAAAATTGCTGTGATCAAAGAAATATTCTTTCTCTGGATCTTATTTCTAGAGTGTTGTATCAAAGATAGCCCTTGTAGGGCAGAATCAAGATGGCAGAGTAGAGCAGAGAAGATCAAAGTTAACATGAGATTCCTCTCCAATCAACCTAAAATACTTGGAAAAAATGAGAATTTTCAAAATTATGTATTTTTTTGGTATTTATTCTTCAAGGTCACTCAATTCCTGACATTCTGCTATGATGCTATGAGACTACACTGTTATTTGGAAAGCTTAATCAAGAGCAAGTAACTAGTTAGTAAGCACCTATTCAGTATCTGCACTGTTTCAGTCACTGAGTATACAAAGATAAAGAAGAAAAAGTCCTTGCCCTTGATACTTGATAGAACTTAATAGAAAATTTCATCACACGTCTTTAGATAATGAGAGAGAAACTGAGGTTATCACAAAAATGAGTTTGAGGTCACAATTCTCCATTGACAGTCTTTTCTGAGACACCATCAGGAGAGACCAGGAGTCAATATACTCAAATTCTAGTTCTGGTTCTTCCTTACAGTGTCCATTTAGCCAGTAGTCCAGTTATTTGAATTCTCGTTCTCACCTATAAAATGAAAAGTTCAAATTAGATAATTTATACAATTCCTTTCAATTTCAAAATACTGCCATGTCCTTTGCAAGCTACATTTTCTATGTTAACAAAGAGTCATCATACCCACAATTCAGCAGGTCTCTATTTTTATTGACATAAGCTGTCTTATCAAAACCCATTTATGATTCAATGCAACTCCTCCCATAAATCTGCAGAAAAGCATCATTTAATTTATTAAAGACAGTGAGAAAGTGCCACCTCTTCATCTGTTTGATGATATCCTCCAATCTTATTATATAACCCATCCATGTTCATAACTAAATATATTTTTCCTGTATAATATTTTATAACACTTGTCCTGAACAACTTTTTTCACTGGAATTATTCTACATTCTATATATTCCTTCTGTACCTCTCTCTCTGTGGTACTCTGAGTGACTCATATTTGGGAGACTGGTATTCTGTGCTGTAGTACTTTAAAATCCATCATATCCATTAAAAATACATTGGAATTTCCTAGGTTCAGTCCAGTTGATTCTCATTATAACAACTAACATTTATAAAACACTTTATAATTTCTCATTTGAACAAGTTTGGGATATAGCTTTCATTGTTAGTATTGTCCACACTTTATAGAAGAAGAAACTGAAACTAAGATCAAATGACTTGCCTATGGTCCTACCCACTGCAACTAAATGTTAAAGGAAAGATTTTAATCTGAGTCTTTCTGATTATAAATACCAACAGTCTATCCACTCTGCTATGCTTTCAGTCCAAATTATTTTTCATGTGTTGAGTTTGGAGAGAGAGAGAGAGAGAGAGAGAGAGAGACAGAGACAGAGACAGAGACAGAGACAGAGACAGAGAGACAGAGACAGAGACAGAGACAGAGACAGAGACAGAGAGACAGAGAGACAGAGACAGAGAACAGCTATTTAGTCTATCCACCCAACTTTATTGAATAGTCTTGAGAGTAGGTATTCATCCACTTGGGTTTAACTGTGTGAATAGTTTGAGTATATTCTTCTAATAATTATGAATCTTGTGTACAAGACTCCACAGAATTCCAGGGCTTAGTACAGTCCGCATGTAGTCATCCACAGACAGAGGGCTCCATAAATCTCTGCTACCTATATGGAATTCCTCTTCATTTTGGACTTTACTTCAGATGTTCTTGATGGCAGCGCCAAACACTTTTAGCAAGCATAAAGCTCCCTGTTATATGCCTTTCTTGATAGTTCTAATCACAGGACCATCAAAGTTATTTTGTTGTATCAAAATATCTTTTATAATTTTAACATAGGCATGGGCAACAATATGGAGGGGGAGGCTTTTAAGGTGGCATTTTGCAGTTGGAAATTTTTTTAAAACCTTTACCTTCTGTCTTAGAATTAATACCACGTATTGCTTCCAAGACAGATGAGTGGTAATGGCTAGGCAATGAGGAATAAATTACTTACCCAGGGTCACACAGCTAGGAGATATCTTAGGCCAGATTTTAAATGAGGGCTTCCCATCTTTAGGTCTGGCTCTCAATCCACTGAAATGTTTAGTTGCCGTGAATTATTTTCTTAAGTCAACAAACAATTGGATCTTGTATTCTCTTCACCTTTAAGTCAAATAAGTAACTATAAAGATAAAAAGCTATAGACCATAATTTGAAAATCTTGTCTCCTAACTAATAACTTTATAAACAATTTCTTGATAATTACATAGAATATTTTACAAAGATTTTATGGAGAGAAAGACATATGGTTGCTATTTTTTGTACTCTTTCCTTTCCCCTTATGATTATAAAGTCTTTGGTATCCTCGTTTCTTTCAGGTATCTTAAATCTTGATGTTTCATTCTCCTCAAAATCATGCTACCTCCTACATGGACCCCTTCTGTCTAATCAAGTTCTTTTTTTCATCATTAATATACTTAATGATATTTCTGTTTTCTCATATAATATATTATATTCTGCAATGTTAGAGGACAGATATGGTATCTTTGTTGTCTCATTTATGGAGAAGATAGGGTTTTTTTTTTAACAAAAAATCTTGATTGCTTCTTTTTTCCATACCTTATGTATTTGCCATCTTTCTTACAGTACCATCCTTTAATGTTCTCAAAATGATCTGACTTCACTGGGTTTTTAGACTTTCCAAGCTTCCTGTAAATTAATTTTTCTCACCCATTATTTCTTAATGTTTTACAAGGTGATTCTGCTTATTAGCTTTCACTCTCTTCTCCCATAAGATTTTATACTTGAATTTATATTCAACTCTTATGTGCCGTATAGCTGTCATAGCTTTCTTCTTTACAAGAAGATAAGATATTTGGTGACTGAGGTGACATCTGGGTCCTTTTTTAGGGACCTAAAAATTAATCTCTATTTTTTAAACTGTAAGAAAGAAACTGATTGAAAAAATTAAAATGAGGAAATGGGTTGGAAAGTCATTAGAAGCCAACTTTTCAGGCTCAGGCGCCTGTTATTTTTTACAGTAATTTAAAAAAAAATCTTTCATCTCTCCCACTAAATTCTTGCTCCAGTGCCTCATCATACTATAAAAGTGACCCTTTATTCTAGAAGACTGGGTGAAAAGGCTTTGATTGTGGTCTTGCAATGAACTGTCTGTCTATAGTCCAAGAGCTAGTTGGCAGGGTTTATCCACACACACTTCATCATCACTTCCTAAGGAAGTTTAGCCAATTAGAGATTCATTTAGGTAAATTAGAATCATCTTTCAAAAATCCTCTGGGGGAGTCCAGAAGGTATTAGGGAATCACACTTTGTATAAATTAGGTCAATGAGGTTTCAGAGGCAGCACCGTATAAAAGAAAAGCCACTGGACACACACACACACACTCACATACATGTGTGTGTCTACAACTGTGTCTGTATCCATATGCATATATATCTAGACGTGCATATACACACATGCATACATATAGACATGCAAATATATGTAAGTCCAATATTAGAATCCTAATTCTGCTGCTTAAAAGTTACATGGTTATCTCAGCCTTAGAATGGGACTTCCTTGAAAGAAAAGATACCAAATTTTGTATTTGTTCACCCAAAGTTTAGCCCTGGACTTTAGTAAGAGAGTAATAATAGCTTTCCTGACGAAAAATCTATAAAATGGAGATTTCTCTACTACTCACCTCATAGGATTCCTTTAAGGATAAAATGAGATCATATACAGAGGGCACTTTAAAAACTATAAATCAATATAAAAATGCCAATTTTTTTTTTGTTTTGACAGAGTAGTGATGTTTGAAATAAAAGAATAGGAATTTTCATTCAGGAGCCAAGTGGGGTCGGTGCTTTTGTAGTGTAGGCTATTTTGAGGTTAAGTAGGGTATAATGTTAGGATAACATTAGGAAACTGGGAATCTGAGGAGAAGGTTCTAGAAGTTGGGAGTGAGGTAGGAAAAGGGAAATTTGAGGGTGCCAAAGACAAACGTTACCAATTTCTTCAGTATTTTTTGCCAGAAGCCCAGTGTCCCACAATGAGAAGGAAAATTACTTTCTCGACCCCTTCCTTCACTGGTCCTGGACACTGAGTTCAGATTTCTATTGTTATTGTTAACAGCTTGGATCCGCTACATTATATGTTGAATGGGCTTTTGTGCACTATCCAACTTCAGTTTCTCAGAACACCAGTGATTTTGTTGGTGGAGTTACTCCCTCCGTGGATTCAGATTGCCAGTCTTGCAGGTCTTTATAGATGGTTCCATGTATTTCCTTGTCACCCCATCTCTAGCCTCTTTCCCAAAGTCATTGTTTCATAGCCATCTTGCTGATAGTGTATTTCTCTATACTTAGATGGGTTAGTCTTTGAATTGCAGACATACAAAGCCTAGAACTCATACTCAAAGATATTCTATCATGAATCTATCATATGTCTGAATTAGGAAGGCAATCATTTTATGATTTTTCTGTATAAAAGATTTCCAAGGTTAAATGAACTCTGAGTTCTACTTGGAAATGAACTTTTGAAATACAACTTATTTGCATCTTGGAGATTGGCTGGATTTTATATGTATAATTGAAATTTACAATCATATAAAATGAAATTTATATCACTTAAGAGTCCAATCCCAAGGCTAATTCCTGTGTTGTTTTTCAATTACATCCTACTCTTTATGGCTCCATTTTTTTTGGCAAGGATACTAGTGTGGTTTACTGATTCTTTCCCCAGCTCATTTTATAGGTGAGGAAACTGAGGCAAAAATTTTAATGATTTTTTTCTTGGTCACACAGATAAAGTGTCTGAGAAGAAGACTCTAGAAGATGGTAGAGAGGCATGAAAAGGAAAATATGAGGATGCAAAAGACAAACTTTACTAATTTCAATATTTTTGGCAAAGACCTTGTAACATACAAAAGAGGAGAAAATTTACTTTTTCTTTACCTTCACTGGTCTAAACTCAGGAAGATAAGTCTTGGTGACTTGAGACCTGGACCTCTAATCACTGCACTACTTATCTATCTAATCATATATACAGAATCTACATAGTTTCTCTCTACCACAAAGTAAATAATGTAGCAGATAGACAGGACCCACTGCATTAGGCTGTCACTTTAGAAGAGAGAATTTATGTACAGAATAACTGTTCTCAAACTTTTCTTTCTCTCATTAGTTGAAATTCTTCTTTTCCATATGAAGCAAATAATATCAGAAGCCAGCAGAGCACACACCAAAAATCTAGATCATCTAGATCATTCAAACAAACACAGCATCTCATAAAGACCAAAATAGAAGGGAACACATTTCAGCCAGGGGCAACCAGCACAATAATGTTGCTGTGTAGATAAATATTATCAATTTTCCAGCCCACTAACCAACCCTTGAAATGGAAAGTGATTGCAAAACAGCTAATTGAAATATCTACATTTCAATTAGTTATAAAATTATTAATCAATATATTTAAAGAAGTAACAATCTATTTTAAGAGAAATACTGTTGAGTTTTAAATATGGATCACATATATATATATATAAAGAGAGAGAGAGAGAGAGAGAGAGAGAGAGAGAGAGAGAGAGAGAGAGAGAGAGAGAGAGAGAGAGAGAGAGAAGATTATAACTTGATGGGTCTAGAGAAGGGGATGCTGATCTTTGTATTCAAGGCTAGACCAGTTTGAGAAATGTATATCTTTTAAATTACCTAATTTCCAAAGAGACCCTAGCCCTTTCTTTTGAACTTTTAAAAAAGTGCACGAATAAAATGGAGTTAGCAACATCCAGTAAGCTTTTAAAAATCTGTGATCTAATATTGTGTAGTTCACATTGTCTTCAGTTAAAAATAGGTTGGGGGCATCCAAGGTTGTAGGTCAATATGCCTTTTGGCCCCACTTAATTTAAAGGCATCCTATACTCTTCAAGGTATGTATTCACAAGGTACTATTCAAGGTATTCCAGCTGAACTAGAAAGACTCAGAACAGGTCTATAGTAGTCCAGGGTTCCTCCTCAGAATGAGTCTCCTGGATCTGTATTTTAAGGCAGGCTGGCATTGAAACTGCCCCATGATTGGTGAGTAACCCAGGCTTGATTAGAGATGAGAGAGGACAACTGAAGAATAACCTTCTTACATTCTAAAATTTAATTTTATGACATTAGGATTTAGAGCTAGAGGGAACCTTAAAGGTAATTTGGTCCAACTCTCAAAGATGGGAAGACTGAGTCCTTAGAGTTTGACAATGTATTCATATTTTTAACCAGCTAATTTTTTTCTTTTTGTCAATGGCACCATCCCCCCACTACCCAGGCTGATAATCTTGGAGTCATTTTTGGAATTTTCCCTTTCTCTTGAAACACATCTACCAATTTTCTCGTCTTTACTACTTTCGTATCATGTCTCCCATCCACTTCTGTCTGTTCATGCTTTATTCATCCTGCCTAGCTCTGGACCTTATATTATCTTCCCTAAACATCCACAGTAGGCATCTGACTGGTCTTCCTCAATTCTCTTCCTTATCCTTTATTCTTCTGCCCATTTGATTTTAATGCACTGCTCTGAGCATATTCTCTTTTCAGAAACCTCCAATGATATCCCCATTGCTGCTGAGTAAACTCAAATGCTGGTTCAAGACCTTTAATCTTTATATATCCAACCCAAATTATTCCCCTGGCATACTCTACATTCCAGCCAAATAGCACAGCTCTCTGTTTCACCCTCATTCTTTTCCTGCCTTTTCTTGCCTCTAAGACTGTGTTCACATCTCATGCTTGTAATGGCCTTCTCTACCTCAATTTCTAGATTTCAAAATGTCTCTGCTTTCAAGGTTCAACTAAAATCTCATTTTTCCTGTGAAGCCTTTCATAAACTGAACAGATAAAAAAATGATCTTTCTTCCTTCATATTTCTTACAGGGCTTTGTCTATACCTATTTTTGTGGCATAGAACACTTTGGAAGTTTGGTGAATTCCTCAAAATATTGTTTTTAAATGCATACAATTCAGTATATTACGAAGAAAGCCAATTATACTGAAATAAAGTTATCAAAATATATATTTTTTAAATGAGCCCACATATCCAAGGCTAAAAACCTTGGATAATGCTTATCACTTCCTATTCTTCCTTTCCTAGGTTAGGCTTTTGACTTTTTCAGGGAAAGTGTTAGGATTTATCGATTTTTGTATCCCTGGCAACTCATATAGTGCCTTGCATACAGTAGACAATGACTGTTGGATTGAATTGAAATATCTGATCAAAATTATGATGAATTATAAATGTTCACATTTTCCTCAAAACCCTAAATTAACTATTATTTTCACAGATTTCCAAATTTAATTTTTTAATTAAAATGCCTACATTCCATCACCCTCTGTGATTAAAATACAAAGAAAATACTACTAATGTAATTGCTAAAAGTAAATGGTGAGAGAGATAAGACTATCCCCTCAGAGTTATGAAGCCTAAAATAGGCTAACAAAGGTATTGCTTGGTGGTCCAATCATGACATTACCTTCTGGGACTGCTTCCATTGATTGGATTTTTGATCTTCCCCTTGTTTCATTTTATGATGCATACTATATCATAAATGGATGTGGGATAATGTCCAGATGTCCCTAACATAGCCATGTGAGAGGCAACAGTGGGGTCTGGTAGATGGGGCACAGGATAAGAGCCAGTGTACACTGCATGAGACAAAAAGTGATGAAATCTGGTTACTCATTAAGTAGAAGGAAGAAAAATAAATAGCCCAGATGTCCAGGAAGCAACAACTTTTCCTTTTCCCCTTGCCAAGGCAATTTTATCAGATTGTGATGTCCCAGAGAGGCTGGGGAGGGGGGACACACAGAGACCCAGTGGTTTCATAAGCCTTCTTTTCATAGTAAGTTAAATTAGTAAAGAAAAAAATCCATGCCATGTTTCTTCCGTTGGTATTGCCCTTTGCCTCTTTGTTTGTGGTTTTTCTTTGTTTGTAGCAAAGCCAGATGATGGAATGATGAATGCCCAGTCTATGAGTGGTTTAGCAATGTTTCATATAAGTTGCTTTAAGAATTCCTCATTCTCTGACACTGAAAGTGGCAGACAACTTCTATAAATTATTTATAACAACCTGGAAAAGCATCAAACACACTAAGAACTGTAAGGAAGTGCTTTTAAATAAGTTTTATTGATGCCTTTTATTTTTTTAAACAGTTATTTCTGGATGCTACCCTCTCTTCTAGTCACTTTCTCCCACCCCAAGAATTGAAGCCTTCTTTGTAACAATACTTAAGCAGAACAAAGTAAAACAGTGATGGCATCTGACTCTCTCTCTCTCTCTCTCTCTCTCTCTCTCTCTCTCTCTCTCTCTCTCTCTCTCTCTCTCTCTCTCTCTTTCTCTCTCTCTCTCTCTCTCTCTCTCTCTCTCTCCCTCTCTCTCTCTTTCTCTCTCTCCCCCTATCTTATTTATGTATGTATATGTGTATATATATATATATATGTGTGTGTGTGTGTGTGAGTATACCTTGCATTTATTTATACATATATGTATGAATGTATGTTTGTATCATTTTGTCTACCAGGTATTCACCTCTCTGCTGACCAGTGTGAGTTATACATTATCATTTTTTGCTCAGCAAACACCTTTTTCTTTCATTTTATATTATCATACCATAATTATGATATTTTAATTATACTATTATGGTATATCATGCATACATAATATATTAATGATATACATATATAATCTCTTGACTTCTTATTCTGCATATTATATATCACTGTGTCATTTCATACAAATTTTTCTGTTTCTCTCTGAAAGTTGTTACCAGCATTCACTCAGCAGACCAAAAGAATTTATTTATTAGACATGGTATAGATTTTGTTTTCAAATGCTACCAATCTGGGGAAGCAACCACATTTGAGCAATATTAGTGTAAATCTCATATCAGTTCAGTTAATTTAAACTGGAAATTGCCAGAAATAATCACCAGTTCCTGCCACCCTCAATAAAGCCACCCATGGTATAGTGTAGGAGGCATATGAATCAATAGTGAGACCTTTTAATAATTTATCATTGACTGTTCAAGTTCTTGGTTCAATAGATTTAAATCCTTTACTTAGAAAACAAGTATGCTTTTTTACTGCACAAAACAATTATGTTTTTTTTTACTGCACAAATCCTATCAGAAAGTAAAAAAGTTTCTAAAAGAATCAAAACTATGTTTAAAATAATTTCTCAAATATAAAGCTTTGGTGAACATTTATGTGAAACTGAAGATCCCTTTATGGAATTCAAATGTAAAACTCTAAGCACAAATCCTGAGCTCATTCAGTTTTCTTCCTTACCTGCCTTAAGGATATAAACTTATCCTTTTTTTGAGGGGAGGAAGTCAGAGAGAGGAGTCATTGTACAATGCTACCTGTATCTATATCTCCATCTGCATCTTTATCTAGAAAGGTCAGTGAGTTAAGAGATGAGAAAAGGAGAAGGCAGTGAAGAGATCTTCATTTCTCATCTGCTCAATTTAGTACAGTTTTTGAGAGTTAGGAAAAATGTATCATTAAAACCAGACAAATACATAAACAAAAAACAGACTAATCTTATAACTGATTGATTGTTTAATGTGCAAACTTTTAGGAAGTGTTTTTAAGCTAGGTTAATAAGGCAGTGCTGGTGGTTTTGGCATATAGAATCAGTACCTAAAGACATTCGACTATTCTTATGAAGAAAGGAAAGGGAATGCACATTTATTAAATACCAACTATGTATTAGGCACTATGCTAAGTACTTTTACAAGATTGTCTTATTTTCTTTGATTGATCTGATTTATACAAAATTTATTTTTTTTGTCCTCATGTTGTTGAACTGTTCCCCTCACATGCCTCAATCATGCAACTTTGCACTCTATAAGCCTAGCTATTTTCTTTCTTTATGGGGACAAGGACTACCTCAGGAATTCTAGCATCCTTTCTCTTCTCTCATATATAGGAACTCACCAAAACCTATTGGATTAATCCCCCCTTAAGAAAAAACATCAAAATACAGCTTTAGATTAGGAAGGAACTTCTGGCTCGGTTCTGAACCATAGTGAATTCTTTGGGTCAGTTTCTGTTCAGTTATGTTGAGAAGCTCCTTAATTTCATTAGTAAACTCTCCTCAAAATATACTATTGGACAAGTTGATAAAACAGAATCATGAAAGATATTATTAGAGAGAAAGTTAATAAATATCTAAAAAGGAAATTGGTGATCACAAAGGGCCAGCTTGGCTTCATCCACAACAGATCTTGCCAGACTAAATCATTTTCTTTTCGGTGTTGCCAAACAAGTCAATTGGGAGAATTCTGTAGAGTTTGTATTCATTTTAACAACGTATTTGATAAAGCCTCCTGGGCTGGGTTTTTAGAAAGGATGAAGGATGACAGGTAATAACCTAGTTAGGGTGATACAGAATTGGTTAAATGGGTTGACCCAAACAAAAATCATTAATATTCTGATATCAAATTAGGAGGACCAGGATTTCTGTAGCGTAATATCAAAATAATGGAGATAGACAACTAAGAGATCTTTTCTCAGTACTGTAAAGGATCCTCCCATGCCAAGGGGTTTCATATTCCAATAGAGTTCTTACTATTAGTAGGAAATTTTTTCAAGTATGAAATTTCCCAATGGTGAAATTTCCAACATTCATAAGTCTAAGAAATTTTAAGGTTTACAGTACTGAAGTATATCCAACTTACTGTGGATTAATAGCATCATCATAAACATGAAGTGTGGCATGTTATTCCCCTTCTGAAGAATTCACATTTAAATATTTATTTCTCTTCAAGATGGACCTGGAATTCAGAGCCAAAATGCTGCTTTTGGGTCATTTAAACAGTTTTCACAGGTGTCTCTGAAAGGATAATCCAAAATGAGAAGGCTTCCTGAAAGTAACCAAACATTCTTCTTCAAACCAGAAGGCAAGCAGCCAAGAGAAATGAAATGTTTTTTGTTTGCTTCTCTCATGATTTCCCTACTCAGACTCTTCCTGCCTCTTTTGAAACTTCAGGCTGCAAATATATTGTGGGTGACATTCTCTCTTTCCAAGATCAGGTTCATGTAGGGTGCATTTAATTTAGGCTATTGATGTGATGGAACTAATGAATTTGTATATCATCAATACACATTTGAGGAGTAAAGGGGCCAACTATCCAAATTTAAAATTTCCTCTGCCAAGCACTGGCTGTACGTTAATCAAGTAAGAAAGTAATGTTGACTGCAGGTGGCGGGTGAATATTGATGCCTCAATGATTTATAAGGCAGCACTGGAGGGCAAATGAAATTTAAGATTTGTTTAGAACAATGTCCCTGTTTAAAACTACTCTTGTTTGCACCCAGCTGGACATTCAGCAACACCAGGGACTGAATGAGAGCTTTCAAGTGCCTCAGCCTGCCTCACCTGTCAGACTAAGTCTCTGGTTTTTTATAAATGAAACTCTGTTTCTTTCCCAAAAACTCTTGCCACCCTTGCCCCTCCACTTTTCCCATCGTTCCTTCGGGGTCTTGATCATCCTAACATTATAGCTATAGGTGTTCTTTGAATTTTTCTTTTTTTTGTCCAAAAAGTGCATAGAGAGTTCTCTGGCCATTGCCCAATAGCTGTTCTTTATTATCTTACTTTCTTTGCAAAGCCCTTCTTGAGACCTCTCAGATACTCTATTTGAGACTGTCTTTTTCTTTGTTCTTGGACCTTCCTAAATATCACAACCCTCTGTTTTCTAAGATTTCAGTTTCTACGTGGCCTGCATAGGCCTCCAACTTTCATTCCCTCATAGTGCCATGGTCTATAATCAGTCCACAAATGTTTACTCATACCTTGATAATATCTAGCAAAACTGCAGGGATAAAGAGTGTTAAGAATTCTTTTCTTCCCTTAAAGAACTGACAGACTAGGTGGGGAGCTTTGACTACCACATTAGAAACAAAGAAAACCAATCAGGCAATGAGCATTTATTAACTCTTCCTATATGTTAATGACTGTGCTAAGACTGAGGATATAAATACAAGAGTGATTAAGTTCCCATGCTCAAGGAGATTTTATTCTAATAATTTATTTGAAAAAAAAACATTCCATATTTTATTCTAAAATGGCAAGTGTCCATTGATCTTTTTGCAGAATTATACAAAACCCAACATTCATGGAGCTCTTTTCAAATCAGTTTAAATATATGATGTCATTTATTCCTCACGGTAATTGCCATATAAGGACTATAGGAATCATGCTCCCTGTTTTATAGATGAGGAAATTGAGGCTCCAAGTGGCTGGGCAACTTATTCTTTATGTAATTGATAAGAACTAGAGGCAGAATTTAAACCCATGTTCCTCCAGACTCCAAGTCTAGCTCTCTTTCCACTATGCCATCATGTCAGAAGGTGCTTATACACTGTGTAGCTCTTCATTTGTTCTCTTCCTTCCTGTGGTTGGCAGCTCATAGTAAAAGGATTCTATACATTGAGCAGAAATTCTATTTTATTCCCTTCCTCCTCCCAGGTTAGCATCCAGAAAACTAATACTGATTATGGAGTTCCTTATTGGTAAAACACTCTATGAGACAATGAAGCAAGGTAGAAAAGAAGTGAACACATTTATAGCTTTAAAACCATGATTCTATGGTGGGAAAGAAAATTTCTTGAATAATTTTCTTACTCCTGCCCCAACCAGACCATCGCCCCTTATCCTTAACCATACCCTCTTCCCCAAAGGTAATGAAGGGAAAGGAAGAAGATAGATCAGAAAAAGAAAGGAAAGAATAGAGGGGGGAAAGGAATAAAAATGGATAGGAATGGATAGGAATAGAAGAACTATGGAATGGTAATATATTAGGAGCTGTCCTAAGATACTTCCCTCTCCCTCTCTCTACACACTTCAGACTTTTTTATAGTCTAATAAGCATTGGAGTGCACTGATGGGGAAACTGGATGATATTAGTGTATAAGCAGTGTTAGACACATTTTAAAAGAATTTCTTTCATAGGCAGTTTAGATGTAGTTTCTCTACCTAACAATCGCTGGTATGTGTAGATTACTTTAAGATTTACAAAGTGGTTTACATACATTATCTCATTGGGTCCTAATTTGGCCCTGCAACCGATTTGACCATGGAATTCTTGGGGCTTGAAATATGTTGATGGGACCAGTCAGTGTTGTTAAGAGGGTATGAACAAGACTTGGAAGTGGAAAGTGATTCCTTGAGTCACTTCCTGTGACAGGGTCTTCGGGATGTGAATGTGAGATGTAAGTTATTCAGCATTAGCAACTTGGGTTTTCATGGACATTCCTTCTCTCTTTTAGGGTATTAATGTAAGGCAAAGAATTTATTGTTGAATTGGCTAATAATAGCTCGTATCTATATATCACTTTAAGGTTTCCAAGTCACTCTACATAATATTTCCCCCATCCCAACCCTTGAGGTAATGAGGGAAAGTTATTATCACATCTGCAGCTACAATAGCAAGGAACTGAATACTGTCTCCATGGACCAAAATATAGCACTTGCTGTACTTCAGCAACATAGGCTGCTGAATATAGCATCTACTCAATAATCTAATACGATGTAACAAGCCATTATTACGTACCTACTTTGTTAAAGAATAATTTGCTAAAATACACCTCCAGTCATTTCCTCCTTTCAATGTCAGCCTTTTTGGTAGTGGTATCTTGTCTCTACTGACTCTACCCAAGATAAATTCCTTCATCATAATCCTTATTCTGGATTATCTCTTGGAGCAATAATTTCTTTTTTTAATCTAGTATTCTTTTTTTGGTAATATTTTTCCTCAATTACATGTCAAAGCATTCATTTTGTCACATTCTGAATTCCAAGTTCTTTCCCTACTTCCCCTCCTTGCTCCCTGAGACAAACCAATAATTTCTATCTCTGTCTCTTTTCAATGACTATTTTCTACCCCCTTTCTCAGATGAGGAGACTGAGGCTCAACATAGTGAAATGACTTGTTCAAAGTCACACAGCTAGGAAATAGCAAAATGTGAATTTCAGGCTTGGTCTCCTGACCCCAAATGTAGCAATATACTGTTTCTCTTGAAAACATTATTCTGAAAAAATCAGAATAAAGGGTTGGTTTGGACCAGGTGTGTTAAACATTAAGCATGGGACACTAAAGAAACTTGTGGATAGAATTTCTCTGAAAATGCTCTAGAATGTACAGCATAAGAATCAATTACACGACTTCTACTGCTCCTTCTAGTACTAAAAGTTAGAGAAAATGCCAATATTTAAGAAGAAAGACCAACATTTAAAACTTAGAGATGAAGTAACCTTTAAAACTTAGAAGGCAAAATAAACAAGAGGGTAGTGGGGGGAGTGAGATTCCAGAAGTCTGTCTCCCAAACAGCTGGGTCCTTATTTTTCAGTCATGAAAAATTGATAGGTTCTACTCAGGAAAAAACTAACCAGTAGTTAGAATAAATGTGCCTTTATGTACTGAGCTCTTTCTCTTTCTTCCATAGCTCTATGAAAGGCCAGATTGACTAGACTCCTTCTGCTTTTAGTCAATACAAATAAATCAGTGGGTATCAAGAGAGTCCAGGACATTCAGTCGAAATTCTGCAATCAGAAATTCAGATCTCTTTGCCTGACTCTTCCACCGACCCTTGGGCAGAATATTTAAACTCTTTTGTAGCTTCCTTTCCTAGAAAAATAGAAGTACTCCTATATCAGTGCCCACCACAAATTTATCTTTTTGCTTTACTACAAAATTTAATATGCCATTGGGGCAGAAAAAAAAAAAACATTTGTGTGTGTAAAGATTAAAATTTAGTGGAGACTGAGGCAGGCAGAAATTAGTTTCTCTCTGCAAGGAGTATTATATTTTTAGAGGTTTATTGAAGATTAAGGATTAAAGAAAATACAGAATAAGAAACACATGCCTAGGCCAGAGAGGCCTAGACAAGACTTCACCTACATTATGGAAAGAGCCACGTCTACTCCAAAATGGAAGTCCAAAAGAAGAAACCCAAAAGCCTTTGCAATCAGGTTAAATCCCTTCTCGATCTTGGCCCACCTGAGAATTTCCATGAGATTACAAAGCATTTTGGGGAAGTGGAGCAAGGAATTATGGGGATTGAAGTCCAGAGTTCAAGTCTAATTTTTACATGTGCTTGTAGAGATGAATAGTAAAAAGAAAACCTAAGGTAATTACTTGTAGGTATTGAGGAATATCTTGCTAATTGTAGAAAGCATTTTTTAAAAGAAGCTTAAAAGTCATTACATTTCCAATAAATTTTAAATAATTTTCAGACATTGTAAAAACTATATAATTGCATATAAATTTTAAATAATTTTTAGGCAGTTAACTTAATGCGCTCAAAACATTCCTGTGAGGACTACCAAAACTAAGAATTGTAAAATTTCAGAATTGGAAGGAATCTTAGTCATCATTTAGTTCAAATCATATCTGAAAAAGAATCCTCCCAATAACATATTTACATATATTGCTTAAAGATCTCCAACAAGGTGGCACTCACTTCTTCCAATTCTTCTTCTGGAGACCTCTGATCTTTAAGAAATTTTCCCTTACATTAAATCTAAAATACCTCTTTGTAACTCTCATACATGGTTGCTAGATTTGCACTCTTTGGCAAGAAGAATAAATCTTAAACTCTCTTCCATGAGGCAGGTTTTAAAATACTTGAAGACAATTGTCCCTCTTCTCCTTCCCACCTCTTATCCTATTCCCTACTCAGACCTCTAGTCTCCTTTTCTCTAAGTTAAATATACATAGTTCCTCTTGAGCTAATCCCTATTTATCATACATTTAAGCACTGTTAGCTATCCTACTTGCCATTCTCAATTTATCATTGCCCTTCCTAAAATGTGGAGAAGTAGGGAATTAAGAGTAAAATTTAAGCAATTTTGTCACTGATCAAAATCTTAAAGTTAAATTTGCTGTGTTATAGATTTGTACTTTTTCTTTCACCAACAAAATGTCCCTCCCCATCAAGTGAAGGAAAACACACACACATATTTGTACATATGTACATGTCTTCTTATATAGGCATATGAAATATGCATTTATTTATCTCTGTATTACATTTATCTATTTTTAATAAAAATTTAATTTTAATTTAAAAATATGTGTATATAGATAAACATAGATATACATTTTGTATGCCTATACATTTCAACATAATGTATATCGTATAATACACTTATTATGATACAATATAATAAAAACAAATTATATTACATTTATATAACCTTTTATAAACATATAAACTTTTATGTCTGAACATTTAACCTAAAGAAAAGAAGAATGGGAATCAGTAATGTGGGAAGTAGGCTCAAAGGTAGAAAGGAGAACAGGCACAAAAATTGACTTAAATATGGCAAAATTATTATCCCTTACTTTCCATTTATGGATGATAATGATGATGATGATGATAGCACCAAAATGTCTTTAATACCCTTGCCTCCCTCATATTCAGCCTGTTGACTTTCTACCTCTCCATCCATGCCCAATTCAAATGTCACATCAGCCAAGCAATCTTTTGGTGATCCCAGGCCTTTTGGTCTACAAATGATCTTGCATGTACTTCACATGTGCTTTCGTGCATATGTCATAACTTCCTACTAGACAGCATGATGCAAGAATCATCTCTTATCTCCCCCACCACCTAGTATAGCGATCTCTTTTCATGTAGTTAAGGAATAATTACATATTGAACTAAATGAAAAAAATACTTCTTAATGTAAGAAAATCAGAACTGGATTTGGACATCTGGAGATAATTATCCAAGATTTGTGAATTGATTAATTGGAGTAGCAGCTATCTCATAAACATCCACATTACCGGAGATACTTTAATTGTTTAAAAATGCCTAGCATAATGAACTTCGGTGGGAGCAAGAGACTAGAATGAGTCTTTTTGGACCCCAGGAGCCAGAAGTTCCTTGACAAGCACAGACTTTATAGTAATACTTTGCAATTACATATTTTGGTAAGACACGACTTTACCAAAAGAATCACAGAGAAAATCACATGAGCAACATGCTCATATTGTGATAGTTACATCACCAAAACCTTTATTAAGCACTTACCCATTCATCAGGTGCTATTTTTCTTATGATTAATGATTTCACACATTTTAGAATATCCTGTCTACTTTATTTAAGACAAAAGGGCTTATGGAACTAAGAAAACAGCAATATGAATTTGTTTTGAAATCTCCTTTCATAAAGTATACAATCAACTCCTCATTACATATACTATAGAAAGGAACATCAGAGATCACACAAAGTGGTGGATAATGAAAACAGCCTTTGTTCTGGTGTGTTTCTGCAGTTACATTTAATTATCAAGGTACTTGTTATAAGAAATTTTATGCTTCCTTAAAAAGATACAAAAATGGTTCCATATTATAAGGACTGTCTCAAGAGGACTTAGTTATTTAGCTACAAAACATTTCCCTGCTACCAAAGACAAAAAAGAGTAAATGCAACAAGAAGTTATTAGCAACCTTTATATTGAATATATAGTGTGGTAGATAGGTGGGAAATAAACATTTTAGAGGGGAAAAAATGTCCCTTCCTTCAAGATGTTTATAGTCTAGAGGAGGAATTATATCTAAAACATGATTATGTAAAATGTGCATTATGCTATGAGTAAATAAAACAGTTAAACAAAACAAGGTCTTTACCAACTGATGGGGGATAAGGCATGGTGAAGGGTTGAGTAGAAGAAGGGAGGGGTATGGAAGGCTTCCTGAAGGATGACTTTATAGAACTGCAATGAGAGCCTCTGCTAAGACAGTAGCAATGAGAAAAGAGAGCTTACAATTCACCAACAGCATCCTATTTCTTCTAGAATAAAATATAAACTCTTCAGCACAGTATCTGGCACACAGTAAGCACTTAATCTCTGATCACTGACTAAATTATGAATTTATCTGTTCCACAAGTTCAGTCATTATCTTTACAAACATTATTCCTGTGTGTGGGTGTTTGTGTGTGTGTGATATAAATGAGCATACATTTATTACCAAATGTATATACATATATCTATAATCTTGCCCATGGATATCTCTATATAGATGTCTCACTGACCCCTCCAACAAAATATTGAAAATGAAATTAGTAATCTTCCCCCCTTAAAACTATCCCTCTCCTGAAAGTTTTATTTCTATTGAGGTCCTTATGATTTTGTAAATCACTTTAGTCCCTAACCAATAGTTTTCTTAGATTTTTTCCTTTCATTTGCTTCTAAATCTAGTCAGTTGTCAAGGTAGATTCCACCTCTCAAAGGTGTTTCATATCTTTCCCCTTTGCTTAGTCATTACCCTAATTCAGGTACTCCTTATCTCTTACCTATAATGTTGTGATAATCTCTCAATTATTATTTCTATATTCCAAAGAAAGGGATCTAAGTAGAATTAGAACAATCAATAACTTAGATAGTAATCGTGTATTAAGTGCTTACTATGTGCCAGATCCTGTGCTAAGGACTGGGACTACAAAGGCAATGTGTATAGGGCAGGAGAGGGTGGTGAAACATTTAAATAGGTAAATCCATACAAAATCTGGAGCAACCAGAAAAGGCCTCTTCCTGAGGGGTAGTTTGAGCTGAATCTGAAAGAAAGCCAGAGAAGCAAAGAGGAAAGCTTGGAAGAGTATGTCAGGCATAAAGGATAGCAAGTACAAAGATATAAAGACAGGTGATGAAGTATAATGTTTGAGGAATTGCCAATAGAGTAAGAGAGCAGAATCATAGCATGAGTGGAAGGGAGTAAAGTGTAAGAAGAATAGAAATCTAGAAAGAGATAATGCTATGAAGAGCTTTGCATAACAAATGAAAGAGTTTATATCTTATCTCATAGGTAATAGGGAGCCAGTGGAGCTCACTGAATAGGGTGGAGTAACATGTAAGATCAAGACTTAACTGAGTGGAGATTGGATAAACATATGGAGAAACTTGAAGAAAAGGAGATCAGTTAGACAGTTAGAAGACTATCTAGAGGGAAAAAAAAGAAAAGGAAGATCCAGGAAGAGACTTATGAAATACCACTCTTTGGCAAAGAAAGTTTGGATGATGAACTAGCAAAAGAGACCAAGAAAGATTCATCTGGTTGCTAGGATGAGTTCCAGGAGAGAAAAATGTCAAGGGAAACCCAAGGATGAGAGAATATCCAGGAGAACAACGTAGTCAGTGATGTAAAAAGTTACAGAACGCTCACAGGGGGTAAGGATAGAGAAAATAATGAATCATTTATCAATTAAGGTATTGATAGTTTTTATATCAGTTTTGTTAGAGATTAGATTTTTGAGAGAAATTGCCAGGGTTTCAGAAGTATGTGTGTTGTGAGGAAGACAACTGTTGTAAATAATTATTTCTAGAAATTTGATAGTGAAAGGGAAGGAGAAATAGAGATTTTTACTAATTCCTCAAAGAAGCTTGAGATTTGAAGCAATGGTAGAGTCTGGTGAAAATTATTTTTTAAGGGATGAGATAAGCCTCCTCATAAGAGCAGAAAAGATTATAAAAGAAAGACTGAAGTTGAGAGAGAATTGGTGACTAATGGTAGAAGACAATAAAAATGATAGGAGATAGGGTCAAAGTAAAAAATAAATGGATAAGCTAACCTTCAAAAGGTTCAGAGGAGAAAAACTTCTCTTCGTCAAAGTCTAGAGAAAAGATGGAGAGTCGGAGATCTATAGGAGCTCTGAAGAGATATTCAGAATTTTCTCCCCAAATTAGGAGGTTAGTTCATCTCTCAAGAAGGGTGTCAATAGACTTGAGGAAGGAGAAAATTTAGAAAAGCCACTGCAAGGAGTATATACTAAAGCATCAAATCAGACCTCATAAAAGTACTGCCACAAAATAATAATAATAAAGTTGAAATTAGAGAACAGAATTTTATATTGAATTGAGTTGATTTGGATGTAACTCCTTCTAGAGGTGTTCATCAGTATGGGAGTAAGAGTGAATAAGGAATATAACAGAAATTACCTCCAAACGATCATTGATTTGTTGTGAACAAAGAGAATCAAGGCAAATGGCAGTGCGTGGCTTAACTACTTAATTGCAGCATCAAGGCTATCTAGAAAAAAATAAGTGAAATTAGAAAATAGATGAATTGGAGAAAATAGAGTAATTGAGTGAGAGACTAAAGGTTTGGTGAGGATCAACAGTTTGAGGAAACATGACAAGATAAAGAAGAGAATGTGATGAAAAATGATAATTTCAGAGTTGAAGATCTTGGAGGTAGTATAGTTTAGAGATGGTTCTGAGATCTAGGATTGTAAACATCTGCTGTAGGTGACTGAGGTGGTAGCAGTGGTGTGCTGCGGTGGTTAGAGCAGTCTTCAGAGAGCATATTGTTAAATTTTCAGTGTGGACATTTATTTACACCTTAAAAATTGGCAGGTTTTATAAATCAAGAGTCTGATTTACTGTTATATTGATTGGACTAAAGAGGGTGATGGAATGAATGTTGGCAAAGCAAATTAAACTTTAAAATATTTTGTCTTCGTTTTTTTGAGAGCTAGTTGTTAACATTTACCAGCCCATACTTGGGTAGAATGGGATATGCCACTTCCCATAGCTCATAGAAGTTTAGATTATGTATTGATGAGATACCTTAAAGGCACATCTACATGAATATTTAAGACACCCTTTATGAGAGCAGGAAGTTAAGTAGAAATAATAATTGACTCTAGTCTAGGTAAATTGTTTGATGGAGAAGAGAGAATGACTTGAGGACTAGTAAATGAAAGAGATAAAGTTATTGCCAAGGTAAAATTAGAATGGTAAAAATAGAATGGACCACAGGGGCATGGTTGCTGCATGGTGGAAGCAGATACTATCCATTCCTCTCAATTATAACAATAAACACTTGGAACACTGTGATGTTCCATTTAATTGAACAAGCATTTTATTAAGTATCTGCTGTGTGCAGGGCATTCTAATAGTTGCTGAAAGAAAAATGGTATTGGATAAAATATTACTCTTTCCCTCAAATACTTTATAGAGGAGTAGAGATATGATATATTCCTAGATCACTATAATAAATAATAAGAGCTTCCAAGAGGTGCAAAACAACATATATAAAAGGAAAAAAAGAACTTTTACCAAGTGATAAATCAAGGAAAGTTTATACACATGTGTGTATTTAAATATATGCATATTATCTATATAAAACTATGGCTTTTTTTTGTTTGTGTGTCTTATCAGACTATTCTATTTCCAATCAAATGTAGCTTTTTAGATTTGAGGTTTTGGAGTATTTAAAAAGTTTTTCTTGATGCCTTCCTAATATGCTCACCCTACCTTTTAATCCTCCTATGTAACAAAGAGAAACAGTAAAACAAATGCAAAAATGATAAGGAAGTGTGACTCTGTCTGATGATGTATATGCACCATTCTGCACCTTTGTACACCACTTCTCTATCAAAAGGATGAAGGTATATTTCTTGTTCTCTGAGACTATTATTGGTCATGTAGTTAAATAGAGTTCTGATGTTTTCATTTATATTCTTGTAGTCATTCTGTATATTGCTCTACCAACTCTTTACTCAATACCAGTTCATACAAATCTGTCCATGTTTATTGGAATTCTTCATAATTATCATAGTTTACAGAAGTATTTGATTATATCTATATAATAAAATTTGTTCTGACATCAATTCCACAACCATTTACTTTTTTCCCTTTTCTTGCTATTAGTTATGATTGTTTATTTACTGAAAAATATAAGATGAACAGTTTTAAAGAAACTTGCTCATTTAGCTGCTAGGGATTTTTTAGCTCATTTGCCAGGGTTAAAAACCCATTCTTATAGCTGCATTTTAGAGTAGCTTATTTTGCCCATTTTGTCCATGTTTATTACATTAAAAAATGAAGACATCAGCATTTAATTTGAATTTGTCAGTGAATGCAGAAAACACAAGCAGTTGTGTCTTCAGTTCCCTGGATGAATCATGGAGTGTTTCTTCCTATTAAATAAGACTTCACACTCACCCACTTACCCTCTCACATTCACTGGCTCAGTTGCCCACTCAGGAACACACACCCACCCATATAGGATAGCCCTCCTTACAGAGCATATGTACTAAAATGTCCACGAGAAAGAGATGTATGTATTTGGAAAATACCTATATTTGATTATGTCAGGATAGCAGACTCATGCTCTTTCTTCCAAATTTTGCAGATAAGGTTTATCATCAAGGTATCTGCTTCCTTGCCATCTGTTTTGCAATCCTGAATTCTGTTCCCACCACTCTATGGAAGTTGTATTTTCCAAGCTCAATGACAACCTCATCATCAGCAAATCCAGGGCTCTTTTCTTTAGTATTGATCCTTCTTATCTTCTTTTTAGCATAACTCTGAGAAAATACTATGATTACTATGCTAAGTTTCATTCAAGGAAGACCTAAAAATCCTTCCTCTAACTGTTCAACTACAGTAAAATTACTGAACCCTGGTTTTCTCATCTCTAAATCAGACTAAAAATTGTCTTATTGCCTATATCACAGATGCATTATATGGTACAGGATAATAAGTTCAAGGTGCTTTGCAGGTCCCATAGCAATATCCATATTTCAGCTCCTGTTATCGATCACTCTCCATTTCTTGACACCATGGCATTGCTTGGATTTTTCAATACTACACTGTCATGGAGCTCTTCCTAGACTAGCCAATTATTTGGTGGTTCCTCTTTCTCCTTGCCCTTATAAACATGAATATTCCTGAATGTCTGTCCTTGACCCTCACTTTTCTCTCTCTGCATTCTGCTTTGACAACTTTCAGTGTATGTATATGTATACAGTATATGTAACTTTCAGTGATCTATTTCCATATCTGTATCTTCACCCAACCTGTCCTGAGAATTTTAGTCCAGTATTGCCAAAGGCCAGTTGTAAGTATGTCAACTCAAAGTCAAATGATGAAAACCAAACTCATCAACCTATCTCCAACATCTTCTTCCAAACATCTCTTTCTATTAATCTAATACCTTACTTATATCACTCAGATAAGCTGACAGAAACCATCTTATTGCTCCATTAATCCCCTACACCATTTTCCCCTTTTTTACCCTCTAACAGTTAAAATATCTAAGAAAGAGTTGGCAAACACAGATCTGGAACTTAGAAGAAAGGCCAGGCCTAGAGATACAGAATGGTAAATAAATAACAGTACAAGCCTAGGTCACAAATAAACTCTTCAAGAGATGGAGACACAAAAACAGAAAGTTAAGGATTGTAAGAAACTCCCCATAGTTATGGAGTGGGAGGAAAAGAAGAAATTATTAAAGGAGAAGCGATGGAGATGTTGAAAGAGAACCACATTTTGATGTTGTAGAAGTGAAATGGTGAGTTTTAAGAAAAATCGTGTCTCCTATGGTTAAAAGATTAACTAAAATAGGCAAGAGGCTGCAACACTGGCATTGCATTTAGTAATAAAGAGACAATAGGTAGCCTGGATTTTTTTTTCATTAGTGTAGTGCTGACAAACCAGACTGCAGTTGAGGGAACTGAAGGAATTGGGAATTGAGTGAACCACACTGACTTCATCTTTTGCCTTAATTCTGGATCTACTTCAGTTCCTTTTCTATTCATTCATGGGTCTAGTCCAATATATGTCTTAAACTTCATTCAATTGTGGGAAGTGGGAGGAAATCTTATTGTATCAATTAAATCTCATCCCTTATGGCTGAGAACCTGGACCACCTCTTCCTGTTGCTTAGTGACTCTTAACTAAAGACCTAGGATACACTTACCAAAGACCCAGTCAGATCCAAAGACTGATGCAAGGAGTTTTCTCAACAGTTATACATCTCAAGCCACCCATACAGCACCTCATATCGATTAATCAGTGATTGTTCCCATATTGCTTTGGTTGAATACATACCTTTGAGAGGAATGGAATGCCTCTTTTTCTGGTTTCAGAGAATTGGAGCTATTCTCTCTCCCTCTCCCAATTTGGAAAATCTTTAATCGTTCCTCTATTTAGAAATAAGATTACCTAATTTTATGTTCTGGTTGATTTTTTTATCAATTGATATTTGATTAATCATTTTAATGTATAAAAAAATGTCTCCTTCTTTATTCAAGGAACAATCCTAAACTGAGGAGATCTGGTCCTGGTTTGTTAGTTAATAAATTGATATGGTAGGGACTTAAAACCTTAGTCTCATCACTTATTTCGTCTTTCACCTGTCACTCAGGATAACTAAAAGGGACAAAAAAAAATAAAATTTTTCCTCAAGCAAGGATATCTGCTTCATATTTTAACAAAGAGAGTGAAGAGCCATTAGCAGTGAAACAAAAGGTATATGCGGAATTAGGATCCCATAGATTCAGAGAAGGGATGGAATCCAACAGTGCCTAAACATAATAGTTACTTAAGAAATCATTGCTAAAATGAAATAAGGTATAAGTGAAAAGGATTGGAATAAAAGAAAAGCCAATGTGTTCTCAGAGATCAGAAAAGAAAATATCACACTATTTGTACTCTATATACTTTTGCTGGTCTATTTTGCTCAAATCATCCTATTTTAGTGATCAACATTTTTAAAGTACATGCATTTAAATTACATCTTTTTGTGTGAAACTCAAAAAGGGAATATGAAGACCTATATGTGTTTGAGTATTGTTAAATGCATACATATTCATGCTCAATATGTCAAAGATTTCTGATTTCATTGGTGCCATATTTATGTGGATGAATTTTAAAAGTTGCCTTTGGTTCAGTAAAGTTAATTAACTTGACTATGGTTCCAAAGCTTATAAAGGTCAGAGGCTATGATTTAAACCCAGGTGTCCTTTTCTCTAAGTCAGGCGCTCCAAACTGCTCTATCTGAATCTCCTTGTGGCTTCAAAACTAGTTGAATTAGATTCAAAAAGAGCTGATCTAGTGTTGTGCCATAAGCCTGGTTCCTCCCTCAGTCTACTCATCTTTGTCAGTGTCTGAAATGAAATTATAGATGGCATGTTTCTTAAAAACTCAGCTGACGCGAACCTGGAAAAACTAGCTAATATGTTGGATGACAGAATTAGGTTCCAAAAAGGTTTTGACAGAATGAAATGATGGGTTGTGTCTAATGGGATGAAATGTAATAAGAATAAATGTAAAAGGACTGCAAATTTAAGTTTAAAAATTCAACTCCATGATCCAGGAATGGGAGAGAAATCATTTTTGTTGGAAAGACTTATTATTAGGACTTTAAGCAAAACGTAAACTCATTATAAACCAACAATATGAAATGGTACCTTAAAAGTTAACTCAATCCCAGGGTCATGTGTCTGATTATGTTCATTTCTGAGCAATATATTTTTGGTTGATTATTGTAGAGCTTGGATGTGATTAGAAAACAGCCAGGTGGTGTAGAGACTTGAAATTAGGGAATCAAGAGTCAACTCATAGCAGATTATATCTTTAAATTTTCAGTCAGCCATTCTAACAATAATCATTTATTAAGCATTTTTTATGTGTAGGTACTATGCTAAGTGCTGGAATAGAAATAAAGGTGTGGATTAAAAAAGACATCCCATGCTGCATGAACTTACATATAAATAGGAAAAGACAACACATAAAAGGAGATTGAAAGGCAGGATGGGGTAGCGGGAAATATGTGCAAAGACAAGGTGTAGAAAATCCCTTTTGGAGATGAGTCAGCAAGACATAGTATGGAGAGGTTTGAAAATGCCTTTGGCATGAGCCTCCTCCTTAAATTGGAGGGTCTGGGAAAAAAATGAGTCAATCAAAAAGTGAGACCTCAGAAGCAGAGAATACTTCCAATATGAGAATACATTCCAGGGGAAATGATTCCTGTGTCATGATAGTGAAGGTCCTGTGGAGATGAGTCAGCAATATCCAGTATGGAGAGGGATGGAGATATCTGTGGCTTGGACCTCCTCCTTAAATTGGAGGTTCTGAGAGGAATCAGCCAGTAAGAAAACGAGGGTGTTGGAGTCAAATCAAGTCAACACATATTAATTGTCTTCTCTGTGCCAGGCAGCAGACTAAGCATAAAGAAAGGCAAGAATATCCCCTATCCTAAAAGGAGCTTACAATCTTTTGGAGGAAGGATATATGATGAGAAGCAAAAAAGCAGTGAAGTTATAGATCAGAGGACCTAAATTCATAGCCTAATTTGATTTCCTATTTCCTTGTGACTTTGGACAAAATAATTTATCTGGTTTTGGCCTCAGTTTCCTCACTGGCAAAAGGAAGCTATTTGATAAGTTTAGATCTTTTTGATTTTTTGACTGTTGAGAAACTCGTGTCTTTTATGTGTCTTGTCTTAAGTCTTGAAACTTTTAAGTATGGTGATTGTTCCTTACTATCTACAGTTTATAATGCTTATTTCTAATTGGTAGATGTTTCCTATTAAATTAATAGCGTGATCTTTCCAAACCAGTAAAATGCTTTATGGACAGAGCTGGAATCTGAAGAGGAAAGAACTGCCCTTGTTCTAGAATTACAAGTGTAGTTTCTTCTTCTACCATCTTCAGAAGAGTTCGTACAGTCAGATTGAATTAACAGTGGAAGGAAAGAATTAGATCAAATGAGATTGTGCAGCCATATTCCTAACTATTGAACTAAGAGTTCCCAATGAATTATTTTGGAGGGAGAAAGCTGTCCTCAGACTTTCAATTCTGTAGTTTGCTATAGGAGATTTTTAGAGAATTCAGTCTTGGTTATAACAGTTGATTCCATCTGTAGCATATCCTTGTGCACAGCACAGAAATAACTAGTAGACTTAAGACACAGGTGTGCCCCAAAATCTAGTTTGAAGAAGTTGTCTTTGGTGACCAAAATAAACCTCCCCCCCCCAAATGATCTCTAGGCATAGAGATCATGCTTTGCCAGATTTTTTTTTGCAAGATTACTGAATATTGAACATGCTTTGGGAAACTCTAATGAGAAAAAAAAGAAAGTTAAGGGAATGATTTAATCTAATTAACCTGTCTCTTACTGACCTTAAATGAAGTACTGAACAAATACTAGTCATATGTTAGACTATAGAATGAATATGCTACTTATATAAAGGAAAGTGTTATTTCCAAATTAGACAAAGAATATTCCTAAAGTTGACAGCATGCATATAAAATAAGAAAAATAAGAGGATAGCAGCCATTTAATATGATAGCTAGAATACTGGCCCAAGAAATCAGGATGCTGGAATTATGGTCAAGGCTAAACTGGTTGTGTGATTTTTAAAAGTCATTTGTATGAGAGAATTGCATTAAATGATTTCTGAGGAACCTTTTTATCTCTAAAGCTTCATAATTTGCTGGCCATCAAAGGGTTCAGCTACAAGAATGACTTTATTGCACTGTGTATATGAAAAGTTGATTGGTGATGGTAAAATTTGCTGATGAGAAAAGGTGACGAGTGAAGGTTATTTAGAGAAGAGATCTCATTTGCTCCAATGCAATTCAATGTACATTAGGGATAGATGGGCAGAGAGGCACAAAAAGGACCTACCTATTTCAAGAGAAAAAAATTGATTCATGAAAATCACTCCCCTTTTTTATGCTTCCAAATTTCCTCTTTTGTACTCAACCACTTTGATGATCTGACTATTCCAAGTTCCCTCTATCCTCACCCCCATCCCTTATTTTTCCTTTCTACTTTTCATTGCTGGTAACCATAGTGATGCTTACCACAGATAGCTCTCATAGCACTCTAACCCTCCCTCCCCATTCTCTCTCTCTCTTTTTTTTAACAACCTAACCCCTTTGATATATATTGCATTTTTATTGTTAGACGATGCAATATTATATGTATGCTTTAAAGACTTATTTTATTTACCAAATTTCTTGTCCATTTCCTTTCAAAGGAAAAATGGGGAATTTTCCTTTCATTTAACCTCTCTGAAGGGCAATTTAAAATGGGAATGTGCAACCGTTAATTTCAGTTGCTGGCATGGTGGGGAAACTGATTATGCCAGAGATTCTTCTCCCAATTTGGAGCTTTGGGAATGGAAGAGCCCCTGAGTACCAAAGGCAATCATCTCCTCTTTGCTTTAATGTGCAAAATGAATAAATGTGGAAATATATGAAAGTGATTACCACTAAATCATGATTCAACCTTAGTATTCAGACCCCTGCTATCTGCTGTTTTCTCTCAAAAGGGAAATATTTGCCTTATAAACAGGAGATATTCATAAAGAGCTAGAATTCTTAATAAGAAAAAGGCAAATGTCTCCCAATACAGCCATTTATGATCAATCAATTAGCTTTGGAGTAAAAGTAAGGAAATTTCCATCATTAATTTTGGGTGTGTTCTTTAAAACTCAGTGACCAAAATATCAAACAGAAAAAAAAAAAATCCTTGTCCTCAATGCAGATAAAGTCTGAAACTTCCTTTTAATCAGATCCAGTCTTTCAAACCTGAGTATTAAGCTTCCTCTGCTATCTTATGTATGCTATAAGCCTCTGTGTGTGTGTGTGTGTGTGTGTGTGTGAATGTGTGCATGTGTATGTGTATCTGGCACTGGCACAAAGGCAACCAGATGATGACATTCATAGGATTATAGGACTGACTCCTAGGTTCACACTTGGTTGGATGCAATTAAAATGCCTGTCAGGCATTTGATACCAGAAGCCCCTTGACAAACTGCTAAATCTACCAGCAGCGCAGCATCCTTTTGTGAGTGAATGATGGCGGAGCTGGGTGGCTTGTCATCATTCTCGAAAATTCTGTGGCTACTGAGCTCTCTCTCCCTCTCCCACTCGCCTTATTTTCCTTTTCGCCACTGCAGGGACTTTTTCTAATTTGCAGTTTTCATTTTCTCGACACACATAGACACAAGCTGGCGGCTTGCAGACTGCGTCTGTCTAGAGATAGACGGTCAAACCAATGGATAATAATACTGGAGAAGAATGATTTTGCAGCAATACTTGAAGAATAGAATTTGGGGGTCTTGCTGCATATGCGCCGGTAATGATTTTTTTTTCAAAGGATCTACTTTGTTTGATTTAAAAAGGATTCTGAGGAAAATGCTGTAAGATGCAAGGATTGAGCCTTCTGGAAATTAAGTACTGCATTACAGCAATACTGATGAAATCAAGACATATATTTATTTTATGACTAAGAAGAATGCATTTGCTTACTTACAAGCTGAATAATTTATTATTTCAAAAATTATATTTCTGCATATATATTTTTGTCTTTTTTCACTTTATTTCTATAGGTTCTACAGCCTGTTGTCATTATCACAGGAAACATTGATTGGAAACCACTCATTCAGAAAATTAAAAGGTACCACATGTTATTTTTTTATGTGTTTAACGATGGGTGAAGCAAGGATCTATTCTTTGAGCCATCTGCATGTTTTCATTTGAATCATTCTCTGTTTTCTTGGATTTTCATTTGGAAGCTAAATTTGATGATGTTCTACATTATCTGATCTCATATCATCTTTACATGCTTTCTGAGACTGTTTGATTAGAATGAATGTAGAATCAACTGAGTCATTTGTCTATCTGGCACATTTTTAATCTACTGATTAGTTTTAAAGGATTGAAAACATATTGAGAAAACTGTTCCATGTTTTGTCTCCATGTTGAAAATCATTAGCATCGGGGGCAAAAAGACAATCTAATACTGTATGAATTTTAATGGGTTAAATTCACTGGCTTGCCTTTCTCGGGTAGAATGAATGATAGAGAGTGAATCTGAAGGCACAGGGATGACTCAGTATGGGGCTGGCAAATAAAACCTCCTTAACCCCTTCATTACCACCTTAAATTTTTCGTATGGCATCTTTGTTCAAGGATCTGTGACTGTGGATACTGAAGGAACATAATTCATGCTTTTTTCATATGCTCTTTGCAGCATAAGAAACTAACCTAACAATTATCATGAAAGTAGTGAACGCCATTCTTTTTGTCTCTTTTTACCCAAAGCACAACATAGATAATATTGGTTTCTAATTTCTGCTTTGCTGTTAGGTATATAAGGTATGTTGGAGAAAGCAATATAGGGATTATTTTTACTTTAATTCCATTAGGATATCTTTGCACTTTCACAATCACTCTTGATATCCTGATCTATCTGCTGCTTTTCAGAATGAATGATATTCTGCCTTACTGAGAATCATATCAATCTTTTTTAATGCTTAACTAGAATATGTCTGGTTTTTGTTCCTGAGATTTTCTATGGTAAAATATTGGATGGATGATTTTCAGGACCATTTTAACCAAGGGAGGCTATTCATCTTCTTTTGGCTTGAAAATCCCAATGTAGTGTTGTATACATACACATATGTATACATGTGTAAATAATATTTAGAACACTTGAAAGCAGCTCCTATATTGTATTTGCTTAATTTTTCAATATATAGTCACAAATCCATTTATTGCTTCATTAATTCATTTGCAAGTATCTTCTGAGTGCATACTATGTGCCTATCTATGTACCAAGCACCACATAGTATAGAAAATGGAAGACTTAGCTCTTCCTTTGAAAAGCTTAAGATTTTTGGGCAGAGATCTCTGACATTTAGAGAATAGAGAATCATAATGTGATTTTAAAAGACAGAAAATGTTAATTAAAATATTAAATGAAGTATGGCAAACTAGTCCTGCCTGGTAATTTATGGATCATCTGATTTTGTTCCTCAAAAACTAAATGCAATTTCACCATATCTCAGGTTGGAAAAATAATCAAGCCATATTTGTCCTCCCAAACATTTAAAAAACAACCAACAAAGCTATGGCACTATTCTACAATTCATATTTTCATTTGGAGAAGTGTTCTATGTTTTTATAAGGTATGTCCTTTTGGTAATTTTTCCCATCTAATTAAAATCTGTCACTGGTACAAATGCCTGAAAGAAGCCAGGCTTTTGTGATTGTGGCCCCTGATCTTCAGGTTTAATTCAGATAATCACAGTAAAAACATCATACTATGGTGTGCTTGAGAGTGGATTACAAACATAGATAAATTGTCTATTTGATGGATAATCTGTCCAACATACCACTGATTACCCAAAATGCTGACTAGCATTGTTTCTGCAGTAGAGGTACTCAGCATCATCCCTCTGTGGTATCTGCTTCAACTTCCTTGATTCGTTTTCTACTGTAATTGATAAGAATTAATGTCTGCCTTATCCTCATGGTAATCATGAACTATATAGTGCCAAGCTTTTTACAAACCACTAATGAATTGCTCAGAACTAATGGCTGCTTATTGTTTGCACTACTGGAACCTGCAAGAATCAAAGATTCTATACTCTGGCTTGTCTAATCAATAGCTCATCAGCAATAAGCAATAAATTGATTATTAATTCAGCCATTGTGTTCCATAAGCACTATGTCTGCTTTTGCAATCCTCAGAGGAATTTTGCTGTGCAGTAGTGTTTGATTTCTGTTCTCTTAAGTATATGGATCCAACTATTTTGCCATTAATATGATGAGGGGAGGTGACAGTCAATAGTATCAAAAGAAGCAAAAACCTTACTTCTTTTAGTTAAGATTAGGGGGAATTTTATTTTTCCTTTTATTTTAAGGAAGCTAAATTACAGCACAAATCTTACTCTATTAAAATCCCCAAATAGTATTTCAAGTTTTAACACTGTTTCCTGGTCTTCACATCTCTAGCCAAGGTTTTGCTGCAGCACAGGAGAGGATCAGTCCTCCTCCTCCTCCCTCTGCCCCCCCCCCAACATTAACAAATAAAAATGATGTCATACTTATCAGCCTATGATGATCAATCAGCAGGGCTATTATAACAAGATGAATAATGGTCATTCAGAAATACTTGAAGGTTACACCAGTAAATAGCAACATTAATTTTTTTAATAAGAGTTCAAATTAACAGTTGTAGGTGTTCCCTAAACACATAGATATGAAAGAGTGGACATTCGACTTTTTAAAAACAATAGCTCTGTTTATATAGGACTTCTTTATGAGACTGCAATGTGGTTAAAATTGAATTCTAAATATGCGTGCATGTGTATGCATATGTACATTGGTGGTATACATTATATATCTTTACAACTATAACAATGAGATTTGGATTTCATCCCATTTTGTCCTATTACTTGGAGAATAGCTTTATTACTCAAATAGGAGGAAAGTACAAGAAGAATTAGCATTTGAAAACAAGCATGGTAATGAAAGTAGCTTCTTCAGCCTACTATTAAAATAGTAATTTCAGGTCTAATTGTGATTTGTCATGAAATTGACTGGAAAATTTAGGTAGTAAAATTATATATATGTATATATGCACATATAATACCTAAATTATATATGTAATACCTAAATTATATATACATATATAAAACTTTTATATTTATAATATGTTTATATTATAAAAATAATACCTAATATATAACTAAATTATATATAATACCCAGAATTTCATTATAGATGTATATATTTATATAAAAATGTGTACTAGTTATCTACAAATAGTGATAGTGAAGGTAGAAACAAAATAAAATTAAGAAGATCATAGTGCAACAGTTGCCCCTTTCACCTTGGTCTCTGCTTTTTTTACACATGGTCATAAAGAAACACCATTGGGACAGATTCTCAGGAGCTGTCCCTATCCTTGCTCCCCTTGAGAGTTAGCACACACAGGACCACGCATACATTTAGTGCCATTATATAAAGACATTGTGCATTTATGTGGGTTAAAATTTCTGTTAGGAACTTCCCATGTTCTTTTCTCTCACTTCTCTTCTCCAACCAGGTGTACCTGTTTGTTTTCCCAGAAGGTGATGGGCCCACTAACAAGTGCCATTTTTATTACTAGTATCTACACCTGTTACTCAGAGCTCAAAGATCAAGCTCAGAGATCATCTAGTTCAGCCTTCTTATTTGACAGATAACAAAATTGAGGTCCTGTGCTTAAGGTTAGTCTAAGGAATGGGATTTGAACCCACAAATTCTGACTCCAAAGCCAATACTTTTGAGATGTCACAGTACCAAGCTTGATCTATTGTTTCTTAATCTCTACATGGAATCTTGAGCCTTTGTTTCACAGTCTCCTAACGTTGAATCTTTGTTCCTGCTGCCTCCCTGGATTCTGGACCTCTCGTCTTTTCAATCTCACTCTAGCTGATCTCTTTGGATGTGATCTGGTTACCTTTGCTTCAGAGTTCCTTCTAGTCTAGCCAACTTCCTAATCCAAGACCTCTCTCTGGAATTGTCCTATTAGAGTCTAAATCCTGATGTAGTATTTTGCCTCCTTTGAGCAAAGGCAAGGCAAATCATTGAGTGTGCTCTTTGGCATCAATAACAATCCATCTCTCTGGAAAAAAAGGAAAAGTTAGATTCAAAATAATCTACTACTTTCTGTTCTAGATATAATAAAAGGTAGCAATGACCACATTTCCAATTTTTCTCCTTTATCTAATTAACATTTCAATAATTATGTGCTGATATAGAGTCTTGAATTCCACAATCTTTTTACCATTTTATATACTTTACTTTTTTTATCCCAAATGAAGTATTTGTCCTGCCTCCCATCTTAAGGGGGTTATGAAAAAAAAATCTGCACTACCTTATGTTTCCATAATTGAATTGGTTCAGTTTGTTGCAGCAAATGACGTTGGTCTGAGTGACTCTTGTTTGCAGAAAGTCAAAAGAACACTTAAAAGGTGTCCACCATAATTAACTGCTCTGTCCAATCCTTTCAAGTCTCTGCCAAACAGGAAATTATGCTTCTGGCTCCAACCTTACATTGCAGGCCTCTGTAATATAATGACCACTGGTTGTAGTTCCTCTGTTTTGATTTCATAAGAGATGCAATAGTTTAAACCTACATTGTTAGCATTAGAAAACTGAGAACCCCAAGGGAAATACAGCATCCAGTATTCATATAAAAAGAAGTAATTTGTCATAATAAAGCAAGTTAATTCATTCATCAAGCATAAAGAAATCAAGTATTGCCTGGTAGAGGTAAAGAAAATAGCTTCTAATTACAAAATAATAGATTTGTCTCCACTTAATTAAGATAACCGTGTTTCTGGCCGTTCTAGTTTTAGGTGTTTTTTTTAATCCTTACTTTCTGACTTGGAATCAATACCGTGTATTGGTTTCAAAGCAGAAGAGTAGTAATGACTAGGCAGTGGGGGTTGAGTGACTTGCCCAGGGTCACATAGCTAGGAGGTGTCTGATACCAGAATTGAACCCAGGACTTCCCATCTCTTGACCAGACTCTCATCCACTGAGCCACCCAGCTGCCCTCCAGGTGTTTTCAGTAGATAAAGCCCCAGTGTTTAGTTAGTATGTTCATTGCTACTAAGTTTTTAGGAGTCAGAATTCATCTCATCACTTCTTTCTTAGCTCTCAGAGTAGCTGGTCTTTGCATGGCCTCCTTAAAAGAGCTTTCCTTTGGAAAAGAGTGAATTAACCTGGATTTCCAGATATTATTCTCACTTTTTGAAGGGGGCTCCGGACCTATGACTGATCTATTTAGGGAACTTCTTACATAGCAACTCCATGCACTGACTCAAATGATCTGCATTCTTCGGTAACATAAAGAATTAGATAATGTTCTGATGGAGTGAAAAGAACAAATTAGGCAGGAGTACTTGAATTCAGAACTTCTTGACTTCCCAAAGCTGACACTCTATTGCAGGGGGTCTTAATCTTTTGTGTGTCATGAGTTTCTATTCTATTCTGGTGAAGCTTATGGACTCCCTTTTAAATGCAGAAGATAAAAATGGGGTTACCAAGAAAAAACAATTAAATTGAAATACAGTTGTCAAATATTAAAATATTTCTGACCATACAGTTTCATCATTAAATATTTTATGATGACTTGATTTACTCACCAAGCTTTCTTTCTATCTTATTTGTTTCACCAGTAGTTTCTCTATTCTGCTAGATCCTACTTCTCATAATCTCCACCATCATCCAGAATAACATTTGATAAATGCAATTACATTCTAAATGGATTTTGCCCTTGGCTGCCTTATCTTTCTATTTGGAGAGGGAACCAACTAGTTGCTTGCTGAGGTGATCTCATCATGGTACTTGATTTATATTGATTAAACTTCTTTAGGAAATCTTTTAATATATGTCAATGTCTTTTGAAGCTATATAAATATAGATAATTGATCTAAATCTATGTAGACATAAATCCATATAAATATATTTGCAAATGTCAAACAGATTAAATTTTATTTTAGAGAAATGAAATATCCATTGTTTATTGATGAGGGGAATTCCATGGACAGATATGAAATTTAGGAAAATCATCTTGGCAGCTGGATGGAGGATGATATCTTGAGAAAGGGAAATGTATTTGAAATAGAGCAAATGTAGAGAAGAGAGAAATTATAAGAAAATGCATGCAAAGGACAGAAGCTGGAGATGGGTCAGCTGTCAATCAAACGAAAATTCCATTTGGAATGTTTCCAGGGAAAGCTTATCCTCTATCTTTCCTGTTTTCCCCAATAAACCCTTATTTGAGATAAAGAAGAGAAAAGGGTATTTCCTCTGAAACATCATAGCTCACCCTGAGTGACTTAGAAGGAGGCTGAAGAAGAAGGAGGTAGGGGAAACTGAAGGGAAGAAGAAGAGAGGAAGGGAGATTGGAAGAGGGGAGGAAGGAAAGTATAAAAGGTAGGCAAAGGAAGATAACTACCTGATCCTTTAGTTATGTAGTATCCATCAAATATACCCTCAAATATCATCTATTACATAAGTGAGATATGATGAGGGTCTAAGTTAAGGTAGTCATTGTATATAGGGAAAAGACAGAGTTGAGATATATTGTGGAGATAGAAATGAATTTGACTATTGATAGTAATTACAGAATAAGAGACTAGAGTCAAGGGTGATACCAAATATGTGAACCTACAAAAAAAGCAGGATGATGTCCTACACCACAATAGAAAAGTTCAGAAGAAGTAAGAGTGTTGGGAAGGAAAGGGAGAGACAATGAGTTTTGTTTGGGATATGTTGAGATAAGAAACCTATTGGAGTATCCACTTTGTCTAATAAATAGTTCATGATGCAGTACTAAAGATTAAAGCTGGATATATAGACTTGGGAGACATCTACAGAGAGAAAGTAATTAAACCCAAGGTAGCTGATGCAGTCACCAAGTGAGAGAATTTGGAGAATATGGAGCAATTAGTACATCCAGGAGAGAGTCTAGAGCTGCATTCACACTCAAGGAGTTTGATGTGGATCATGAACCAGAAAGGAAGCCAAGAAGGAGTAGTCAGATAGATCAGTAATAAACTAAGAGAACGACGTCATGAAAACTCAGAGAAGGGAGAATATATGGAAAGAGATGGAAATCAAGGGTCAAAAACTAGAAAATTAAAGAAGGATGAGGACAGAGAAAAGGTCTTTAGATATAGCAATTAAGAAATCAAAGGTAACTTCAAAGAGAATAGTGATTAGATTGAAAGCCAGATTTCAGAGGATAAGGAAGTGAATGAGAAAAAAAGGATTAGAAATAATGGCTGAAGACAAATTGTTCTGGTTCCAGTTAGAGACATAGGTCAGCAATTTCAGGCTAAATATCTCCACATTTATCAAGTAATTCTGGCATGTCATAATGTTTAGGACTTTAAACATCTTTGTTGCCTTCCTCTGGATGCTCTCCAGCTTGTAAATATCCTTTCTCAAATGTTGCACCTCAAACTGAACATAATACTCCAAAACAAGTCTGATCAGAGTACAACAGAACTATAGCTTCTCTAGCTTTGCATACCATGTCTTTCTTAATGAAGCCTAAGGCTGCTTTAACCACTTGGGCTGTTCTATCACACAATTTACTCATCTGGAGTTGTCAGATCCCTTTCAGGTGAACTTGTCTACCTGCTCCTCTCCCACATTGTACTTAAGAAAATTACTTTTTCAATTTCTATATAAGACTACTTCTAACTCTATTCAGTCCTACTATATTTGTCTCCATGTTCTAATATTCTGACAACTTTTTAGAATCTCATTCTGTCACTGAGTGTTAGCTCTTTCAAGTTTTGTGTCACCTTCTGTTTTTATGAGCAGGAAATCTAATGTTTTCATCCAGATCATTGATAAGGATGTTAAAAAGCACAGGATCAAACAAAAAATCTCTTGAACACTCCACTTTCCAAGTTGACATTCATTTCTTAATTTTATTTAGTTTAATATTTAAATAGATTAGGAGATGTGACTCTGAGAAGTATTTCTAATCAACAGTTTATTGCCCTAGTAAAGGAGAAATAGAAGTCAGATAGGACTCTAATGGTTGCCTGAAGAGATTGATGATGCCTGTATTCTTGTAGCTGCTTCCAAGAAGAAATAGATCTAATGAAGATGCTGTTTCAGGTCATCCTGACACACCATACCAAACAATAATCCTGAATGGACATAATTCTTTATCATTACAGACTTCTCAGTAGAAACAGTAGAATGACACAAGTAGAATGACCTTGAAGGATTCAATGATGTTATTTTCAGTTACCATCTTCTTCATCTCTTAATATCTTCACTTTTGTCAAACTCTCAAATATTTTGTCCAAATAATATTCCATCTCATTATATTCTACTGAATCTGGTGGATAGGGTTTGATTTCTTTTATTTTCTTTTTTTATTATTTATTTAGAATAGTTTCTCATAGTTACATGATGCATAATTTTTCCCAACACTTTTCGTTCCCCTTTCCTGAAGCTGACAAGCAATTCCACTGGTTATACATGTATCATATTTCAAAACCTATCTCCATGTTATTCATATTTGGAGTGGAATGATCTTTGAACATAAAAACCCCAATTATATCCCCTTTGAACCACATGATCAAGGGTATGTTTTTCTTCTTTGTTTCTGCTCCCACAGTTCTTTCTCTGCATTCTTTCTCATAATTTCCTCTAGATTGTCCTGGGTCATTACATTGCTACCAGTAGAAAAGTCTATTATATTCTATTGTGCTGTAATGTATCAGCCTCTGTGTACAATGTTCTCCTGGTTCTGCTCCTTTCACTCTGAATCACTTCCTGGAGGTCTTTCCCAGTACACATGGAATTCCTCCAGTTCATTATTCCATCCAGCACAATAGTATTCCATCACCATCAGATACCACAACTTGTTCAGCCATTCCCCAATCAATGGACACCCCTCGTTTTCCAATTTTTTGCCACCACAAAGAGTGTGGCTATAAATATTTTTGTACAAGTCTTTTTCCTTATGATCTCTTTAGGATACAAACCCAGCAGTGGTATGGCTAGATTAGAGGACAGGCAGTCTTTTAAAGCCTTTGAGGCATAGTTCCAAATTGCCCTCCAGAATGGTTGGATTAATTCACAATTCCACCAACAGTTTATTAGTGTTCCAATTTTGTCACATCCCCTCCAACATTTATCACTTTCCTTTGCTGCCATATTGGCCAATCTGCTAGGTGTGAGGTAGTACCTCAATATTGTTTTAATTTACATTTCTCTAATCAGGAGGGATTTAGAATACTTTTTCATGTGCTTATTGATAGTTTTTATTTCATACTGTGAAAATTGCCTATTCCTGCCCCTTGGCCATTTGTCAGTTGGGGAATGGCTTGATTTTTTTATAATATTTGACTTAGTTTCTTATATATTTGGGAAATTAAACCTTTGTCAGAGAGTTTTGTTATACAAAAATTTTTTCCAGTTTGTTGCTCTCCTTCTAATTGTTTTAATTCCTTTTAAACAGTCAAGACTTATTTGAACATCTTCTGGCTGTTTATAATTGTTATAATAACTTGATTCATTATCTATGTATACACCTACAAAAATCCTCTTGAACCAAGGACTGTAGTGATTGAACAAAAACATCTAAACAATCCCTGAGCTTTAGGAGCTAAGTGACTGCCTTCAAACTCAGTTCCTGAGATTCTTCTCAACTTTGGCATTCCTATATTCCTGGAACAAAAATGATGAGAGCCTTCCATAACTCCTAAGCTTGCAAAATTAGTGATAATGTATTCAAATATTTTTGAATGCACCTTTGACCTTATCAATCACTGCAAAGATACATTAACATTGCTTAACACACCAAGATTTTCAGAAGATAGAGCTTTTAAAGTTTGATTGACTCATTCCATTATTCCCACTTTTATTTTATTTATCCTCTCTTAATACACGAATATGATATTTCTTCATCTTTAAATAAGTTTTTATTTAAAAAACCAATCAGTCCTTAAAGAAAAATTTATTGATTGGTTATGATGTGTTTGGTACTGTGCTGTCCAGGACATAGGAGTATAAAAATGGTCTCTGCCCTTAAGGAATGGAGACTCTTGTTGAACAAAGAAGACATATGTCAAGACAACAGCAAAACAAATAATCTGGTGTTCAAAAATAAATGAATGAAAAAAATTATCAATAGAAAAAGGAAAGTGACTGCAATTATGATTTCAATGGTATCAGGAAGTTCCAGATGAGGAAAAATCTACCAGTGTTTTTGGATATCTTCTTTCCTGCTTTTAGACTTAGAAAACAAACAATTAAAAACTACCTCTTATAATATGCTAAATTGTAAAACGTGGACTACTGTTTCTATATGAGTTCAGAGGACAGAAACAAAATCAGTAAAAGTTGAAATAGGTAGGAAGGTTTAATTTAGAAGATAGATTCTAAAGAATAGGTAGGTATATAGTAAGGGGCAGGTAAAAAAGGCATTCCTGAAAAAGGGGAAAATAAAAAGCAAAATTCAACACAAGAAAAGACCTAGAGGTGGCAATGAGAGGACAGGAAACACTGAGACTGGCCACTATATTGAGTGTATTAGAGGATAATGGTATATATGATGGGTCCCAATTATGAAGGACTCTCTGAAAAGCTAGTCAAAAGGGTTTAGAATTGAAATGGATGGAATTAGGGAATCATTAAAGGGTAATAAATAGAGAATATAGGATGATGGAAATATCTCACTACTTTAAGGAATATTAGAGCAGCATTAATATGCATAATGAATTAGAGTTAACTGGAATAATCTAAGAAAAAATAGAACTATGGTAGTGGCAGTAGAAAGGAGGAAGGAATGGTTAAGAGCTATTCTGAAGAAAAAATCAATGTAACAGTGATAAACTGGATATGAGGAATAAAATGAAAGGATTAGTCAAAAATTATTGCAAAAGAGACATTGCCAATTTCCATTGCTCAGCATCATACTAGAGGTATAGGTGTTTCTTTATTGCAATTGCTGTTCACATCAAGTATTTGAATGCCCTATTTAACTATTCCCTTTCTCTTATCAAAACATTTTTATTGTTGTCTAGCAAAAATCGTTCATCCCAATGAATTTAATTTCCCTGTAGTTTTCCACATTTCCTCTGTTCGTCCCTCCAATTATTATTTCAACTACATTATAATCTCATAGAGGTAAAAGTTTTTTTTAATTTCTAATAACTCCTAATATAGATCAGAGAAGTAATATAAATATATTTTTGCTAAATGACTGAATGTCTAAGTGAAAGAAGACTTGTACCCAGCTTGAGCCTTTAGTTATAGCAGCAAAGGCAAAGGTAATAGATTTAGGACATGATGTGAAAAAAAAAATGGAGGCATTTTTACCAAAATCATTGTTACTCAGTGTGAAGATGGATGACAAATAGGAAATTGATCCAAATATTTCCTATATAGTAACATTATCTTAGTTGGTGGAAAAGGTAGACATGGCATTTCATCTTCTTTCATGTTTAATTTGAGCTGGTGAACTGATAATTTTTGCTTTTCTTAACTGACTTCACTTTATACTTCTCAAGTGTTCTTTTCTCTTTATCCTCTGTTCTGCTATAATTTTTGCTTAATAGTGTACATTTATGAATGAGTGTACTGTGATGCATTCTCCATGAGGACAAGGGACCATATTTCAGTTGTTTTTAGATCACTCCCAACAATAGTGCCTTCTATATTATTGAATGAATGACTCTACTGCAGGAAGTCTTCTAATGAAGTGATATCCAGGGCTGAACAATAGGGGAAATTGTATATATAGTAAAAATTAATATATATGGGTGTTCTGAATGGATTTCTCTATCAAATTGTGTTATCAATTAATTGTTTTGCTTTCTCCAAAAGATATTTACAATCTAATTAACCAGAGCTGATTATCTCCCTTTCCCCAGTCAAGGCTGGAACTCCAATGGTAAATTCACACTTTCCAATTAGTCTTTTTTTCTAATTTGTCATTATGGTATAGACCAATGAAATATTCAATTTCTAAGATTATAGCTTATTTTATGTTAGTTATTTTTAGGGTGGCTGCTTCTATCTAACTTCATATTAATAGTTGGCAGAATCCATCTATCATGCAGCAGGTTATTTCTGGGATGTTCCTGAAGACAGCTAATCATATACAGTGTGTTGAATCTTCTTACTTTTAGCTTTAGAGAGCAGCACATGCTGACATTGTACCTTTATTTTGGGATTCAGATCTTCTGTCTGGCATATTCTCATCTGTGTGCTGTTTCTGGCCCTCATACTTAAGTTTCTAGATCCTACCTCACCTTTTCTCATCACTCTCCCTCAACTTGGAATTCCCCTTTTTCTATTTCTCTCTTTGGTTTCTTCTAACCATCATTCTCAACTCATTGCTTCATTCTGATTTTTCCTTTGCCTTAGTATCCTCCATCTTACATTTATTGGTATATGGATCCATTACTTACATCTCTGTACAGAAAGGGGAACCTTAGATATGGCAAGGAGGAAAAAGATTAAGTATATAAAAAGTAAATAAATCAAGAGCATAAAAATAAATTCAGTGATGTGATGGAGTCCTAATTACTTATACACTAATCTCAATTTCACACCAGAAACTGTAGCCATATCCATAGTAAGAACTACTCCTTGTCTATTACCTATTATTATCCTTAATTTTATCTCTGATAATGGGCTCTAATACTAAACCTGATTTTAGTGTAGATTAGGGACTGAACTAGAGAATTCAAACTGGACTAAAAACTCAACAATGATCACAAGACAACTTTGTCATTATTCCTTTATAAAATTAAATACATAATGCAAAAGAAACCAATAACAGATTTTCATTAAAAATTGGATGGCCACACCAATGATAAGAAGTTATTTTTGGCAAGATAAGAACTGTGAAGATCAGAATGAGTGTGTGTGTTGTGAAGTGCAATAGATGAGTTGATGCTACCATCCAATTTTTTTTTTACAATTGAATTTTAGGTTCTAATTAAAAACCTAGGAGTGCTGTAATGTTTATTCTCTTATTGCTTATCAAAATTATGAATGTGCAAATCTATGTTAATATTGAGAATAATTTTATACTGTTAATTAGATTGCAAAATGCATTATTAATTTGATATGAGTTAAGCTAATTGAGAGTAGTTGGTCTGTCAGTATGGCAATGGTTTAATAGAATTATAGTAATAAAAAATGTCTAAAGTATAAAAGTTAAATAATTACTTATTAGTGAAAATTAAATATTAGGAGAGGTCCAAGAATCATAAATTTTACTTTGACTTCAATGCAGTGGGAGCAGTTTGAATACAAATGAAGACAAAAATTTCCATCCAGAGTCTGAATTCAATAACTGCATGGATATAGTTGTGTATATGGGGCAGCAAGCTTTGGCTAGAGCACTGAACCTGGACTACAGAAAATCAAGTTCAATCCAGCCTCAGATGCTTATTAATAGTGTTACCCTGAGCAAGTCGCTTAACTCCATTTGACTTAGTTTACTTGTGTATAAAATGAGCTGGAGAAGGAAATGGCAAACCACTCCATCGTCTTTGTCAAGAAAATCCCAAATGGGTTCACAAAGAGTTGACACAACTGAAAAGACAAAATAGATATGAATATAACCTTCTTCAATTTCTTTAAAAAAGAAAATAACAAAGCATTTATCTAGACACGTTCTGTGAATGACAAGAACAAGACATACATTATAGGTGAGGTCATTGTTTATTATGGATTCAAAACTCAGATAATCTCTTAGTAATATTTTGTTCATAATGAAGATATATGAATATTTTTAGAATAAGTAATAAACTATGATGAAATAGTAATAGGTTTGGTGATGTGATTTAAGTTCTATAGATCCCCCGGAAACAGAAGAATGTGAATAAAATGTATTACATTTATGGCCACTACCAAAAAGTAAAGGGAATTAAACCACAAATAAATAATGACTCAGATGTCAATTGCCTTTTTTAATGGCAAAAAACCCCTAACCCATTAGCTGGTAAATCTCTTCCTAAATCACTCATGTCTGCCCATGTACCAAGTAGGTGGTTGATAAAAGTGGGAGAATATTTGTGAAGGATTAGAGGAAAAGAAAAAGATGCTAATTCAATTTGACATCATTTGTCAAAAATACCTTTTAACAAAGAGTAAGTGCATAAATAATCCTCATTATCAACATCAGTCTGCATTTATATGGTACATTTATATTACAAAATATTATATTTTACATTATAATTAAAAATATTATATTGCATTAATATTACATATTAGCTATACAATTCCTTTGTGGTAGACAATAATAGTACACAATTCATCTCCTCCCATACAATTTTAAGACTTTCAAACTACCAATCAGCAAGTATTTTTGTTAGATGTCTACTATATGCCAAGCACCACATTAAGCTCTAGGGATGCAAATAAATGAATAAAACAGTTCCTAAGCACAATAAAATTACTGGGAGACCAATACTTATCAAACTCATCCAGCATAAAAATAGTAAATAAATATAAATATGTACAAAATAGTTAAATACAAGACAGCTTGAGAGAGAGGACACTTTCGATTTGGGGCACCATGAAAGGTTTCATGCAGTATATCTGGCCTGAGCTTCCTTTAAAACAGTGGTTCTCAACCTTTCTAATGCTGTGACCCCGCAATACAGTTCCTCATGTTGCGGTGACCCAAACCAAAAAATTATTTTGGGGGCTACTTCAAAACTGTAATTTTTCTACAGTTATGATTCGGAATGTAAATACCTGATATGCATTGTGTATTCTCATTGCTACAAACTGAGAGGTTGAGGACCACTGGTTTAAAAGAATAAGACTTGGTGACACAGGAGAAAGGAGGGACAGCACTCTAGGGGTGAGCAACAGGAATGGAGATGGGATTAGGCTAGTTTGACTAGATTGCAGAATTTGTCCCCATAACCTAATGACATTAGCAATCATTTTATTCTAAAGGTGTAGTGATAGAGAACATCACTGCTGTGGCACTGATCTAGGAAACAACCCGTTGAAGAATCCCCTTATACCAATCCATCTCCATCAGCACCTACTCTGCATTTTACAGTCTTACAAAGTGGTCTGATCATGAAGGGTTTATGTGACTTTCCCAAAGTCCCAGAGATAATAAGCCTCAGAAGCAGGACTTGAGCCAGACAGATCTCCCTTGCTCTGAAGTCAGTTCTCTATCCCCAACCCTAAACTTACTTTTTTTTATAATTGCAGAATCTGCACCAAAATAAGCAACTATAATTGTTGAAATTTCCCTTCATCAGGAGCTCCTGTTCTTTTCCTTGTTATATATGAAAACACTTAGGAGCTATCATTATATGTAAAGATTAAAATTTTAGGGGATACTGAGGCAAGATAGAAATTAGTTTCTCTCTGCAAGGAGTATCCTATTTTAGAGATTTATTACAGATTAAGGATTTAAGAAATTACAGAAGAAGAAAAGCACATGCCTAGGCCAGAGAGGTCTAGACAGGATAACCTCACATCATGGAAGAGATGCATCTGCTCCAAAACGGAAGTCCAAAAAGAGAGCCAAAAGCCTTTGCAATCAGGTTAAATACCCCATCTCGATCTTGGCCCAGGTGAGGGTACAAAGCCTTCTGGGGAAGTGGAGCAAGGGCTTCTGGGGATTGAAGTCCAGAGTTCGAGTTCATTTTTACATATACTGCCCTAAAGTAGAATAACACATCCTCCTAAATACAAAGCCTGTTGAAATGATCTGTAGTTATAAGAATGGGATATCGAGGAGGATTAGGGCTTTGGTCACTGTCACCATATAGGGGTAGGGCAAAATCAAGGTGAAATAGTGTTGAGTCATCACAAAAATATACAGAAATTAATTTGGTTCTGAAGCATAGCACCTGAGGCTATTTCCATTCACGGGGTAAAGTAATGTTATAGTTAATGTTAAAAATTCAGTCTTTGAAGGTTATCTGCAATGAAGATTTTTCTGAGCAACTCCAAGCTGCCTCAGCTTTCTTTAGTTTGATCCTAGAGGCAGGTCCTTCCAGCATGTTATGTCCAGCTTGTATTGAGGTTCTTTCCCCAAATAAGGCATAATCCTGGTCTGTTCCTTTCCCAGCTGTGTCAATGAGCCATTTTCTACCCAATTTACAATTATACCTTCATTCTCTTCTGTCTAAAGAAAGATAAATAGAGTCAGGCCCAGAGATGGGAGGTCCTGGGTTCAAATCTTATCTCAGCCACTTCCTAGCTATGTGACCCTGGGCAAGTCACTTGACCCCCATTGCCTAGCCCTTACCACTCTTCTGCCTTGGAACCAATACCTAGTATTGATTCTAAGACAGAAGGTAAGGGTTTAAAAAAATAAAGAAAGGTAAAAGAAAATCATTCTTATGGGTTTTTTCTCCCTATGAAAGGCAGCATGACCCAATGGACTTAGAGATGGCTTTGAAGCCACTTTCAAGTCTGACCTTTGATACTCACTGGGTAAATTACTTAACCACAGAGTGCTCTAAATAAATCTCTAGGACCATAAGTTACCTGCTTGGGGAGAGGGAATTCTCTATTGGAAGATGCCTAAACCAATAACATAAATCCATTCCCTAGCCTTATTTTGCCTTCCAGATGTATCTTTTAGCAGTCAACTCACTTGTCAATCTGTCTTACGGAAAGAAAAACAAGAAGGTTTAAGTAGCAATCTTCTAGAAATAAAGAGGAGGAAATGATATAGGAACCACTAGTACCCAGTGAAAACGTTAGGAGAGGTCAGCCCAAATAGGAATACAGAATATAGTGGTAGAGAGATTTGGGGAGATGCCAAACATAATATCAAGAGAATTGAGCATAGGATGCAGCTAACCCAGGTAGAGTGGTGGGGATGAGAGCCAGAGAAATCAGGGAGGCACATTAATGATTCTGCCTGAATGTTTTCACCACATAGTTTTAATAAGAACGAGAATACATGGACTTTGTGGGGAGTGAGGGGGGACACTACCCAGAATCTTCCACATTTGTGAGTGACTCAGCTGTGCACTCTAGAAAGAGCTGGCTTGCCTGCCCCAGAATCCCAGGTTCACTCCTAGTACATAAAAAGACTACTGATTAATACAGATAGGGTAGAAAAGAGACTTAACAAAAAAAGACTACTTTAGCTCAACATCTGTTTCACTGCTATATTTCACAAAAATTTTGTATTTTGATATTGCCATTAGACTATCCTCTTCCCCACCATTTCTTTCACATTATAATCCATCTGTAAAAGCAATAATAAGCTAGAGTTACTAATCAGTCAATTCATGATAATCTTTGTAACTTCCACTACTTTTTATGTTAAGATTTTAATGGGTATGACATCGATAGATATGTTTAATTTTCAAGAATTCTTTAAACATTAACTGGAGAAATATTTACACAACACTCCAATGTCACTGGCAAGCAGATTTTCTTTTGCAGCTGTTTTTTAGTAATCTACATATAGATTGTATTTCATTTATATATTCATGCAAAGAGAGACATTGTGCCATTGCCAGAAATGTTTAAAGTTGGTCCCCTTTTCTAGTCTCAACTCCAAGCCATAGCTCATGACTCAATCAAATTTCCATTATTTCAACTTGGGAAAAAAAGGTGACATTCACAAGCTATTTAACATTCTTCTTAGAAGGGGTAGTAGGGAAAAATAAATTAGTGTTCATTATTTATAAAGAGAAATTATGTAATTTATTTCTGAAATGTGGAGAGTTGAAAGTCAACCCACTAGAGATGTAGGTTTCTGGGTTTTTTAGAGCCTGTTAGTGTTTTCCCTTGTGCCATTAATGATTCATCAAGTATGTAAATGGGAAGGGTGTTGATTTATTCCAGTTTCCTTCATCAATTATTATATTCTCTGCCACAAATTATTTCTGGCTAGGACCAGTGGTGGTATTTGGCAGGCCTCTATTTTCCCATTCAATACCAACTGGAATAAAGGAGGAAATGGCAGGCTGGGGCTGGTTGACTCATTGAATCTGTTGTAAAGGAGCCTTGCTCAAATTTTTTTAAAACACATCAGGAGAAAAACCTTATTTTTTATCTGAGGAAACAATTCAACCTTACAATGGCTTTACTGCTCATATTACTTTTTCAAGATATTGTTTAGAAATTTCCTTTTAACAAGACATTTAACATAACTTGATGTCCTGAATGAGTTTATTGACCAAATATGTGTGAATCTTTTATTCCCAGAGAGTAACTAAGGCTCCACTCAATATGAAGTTACTTTATATACTCCTTGCTCAGTTTTGATTCATTCAGTGTAAAAATAGAATTAAACCAACATGCTTTACCTTCTGCTTAAGACATTTTCTACCCACACTAGGTCAAGTTGTTCATTTATTGGTATAATTCACAGAAGAAATATCAACAGAGAAAAAAAAAGCAGGTTGAGATATTTCATTTGCTTTCTACTTCTTAAAAACAAGTTGCCTTTATTTCATTTTTTATTTGCCATCATATATGAAGATGACCCTAAAAGTTTTGCAACTAGAGAGTAAGCACTGAAATGTTCTTCTAACTTGGACAAGTTTGGGGCAACTATTTATATCTACTCAGGAATATGAGCTCTTTCAGGCTATACACTATGATTTTTATTCTTCTTTGTATCCTTAGCATTTAACACAGAACCTGACATGATAGGAGCTTGATAAATGGCTATTAATGGTGATGATGATGATGATGTTGATGATGATGGTGATGGTGATGATGATGATGTAAGTCGAAAGATTAGTGGAACTAAATGGGGAAAAATTTAACTCCTAACTGTTCACCAGGTAGTGAATTCTTTTTGACCAAAATTATAAAATACTATGCTCTATCTCTTAAGCAATGGAGGAATTATCTGTGATGGTAGCCTGACTTTCACACCAATGAAATCCCAGGTCTTTGAAGTAGTAAAATGTCAGAAAACTCTATATATTATTCTTTTAAGTTAATGCCAATAGAAATCACAAAGAAAACAAAGTTCTCATGAACCATGTAAAAGTCAACCTTATCGAATACCACTTTCATTTAAGCAACTAACCCCAATTGCCTAACCCTTACCGTTCTTCTGCCATAAAATCAGTACTTAATATTAATTTTAAGTCAAGATAAGGGTTTAATTTTTTAAAGCAAATATATCCCAAAACAACAGAGGCAATAAAACTTTTAGGATTTCTATCACAATCAGCTAGCCAATCCCAAAATAAAAGTTTGAGTGTGATCAAGTAAAGATGAATTATATTATTATATTATATATACTCTGTTATAATAAATACTTAATAAGTCTTTCTCCCCATGCTAGGTCCATTTCCCTTCATATCCCCTGATTTTTCAATGATTCTTCCTAGAGGAAAAAAAAACCCTTTTAAGCATTAACTCAGATCCAGTATCACTCTTTGGTCTGTGGCCCAATGTTTAAGGGCATCATCATCTCATTGACTCATATCTGGGAACATAAACATCTCTATCTCTTTTATAAAGTCCTAAGAGGACGAAAGATTAGTCAGGGCATGTGCACATGTGCTCTTATCCACTCTAAGTGGAAATTGTAGTTTGTATTTATATTTTATGTGTCCCTGTGGTATGCAAGGATGAATCTATATTTTTGAGGCTTGCTATGTCATTTATAGCTTGGGTCTTCCAGAGGGCAGCTGTCACCTTTTATGCTCAAAAGTCTACTGGGAAAAAATGAGTTTGTTGGACTGGATGTTTAGAGTCACTCTTTATCTCATCATCATCATCATTTCTTGTCAAAGAAAAGCACTCAGAGTAGTCAGTAACTAGATAAATACAGTAATACAGTACTGATGGGTACAATGACACAGATGTGATCTCTATTATTTTGCTTCTTGAGAAAAACAACATTTAAATCTTCAGCTTTTTGTTCTTATATTGAGGAAACTATCAAAAGGAAACACATATTTGATTTTATTTGCCTGAAGGTACCATTAGGAAGTTTTAGGCTTATCAAAAAGCTGACAGACTTGAAGGTGGGTTTTTTTTTTTTTTAATGATGTGCTTTTTTTCCCCTTTATGTGAAAAAAGAGAATTAGGCACTAAGTAAACTTCTTTTAAGCAAGCTTATCCAAAGCATTCACAGAATGTGGGTGGGTAGATTTGCTTACTTAACCAGCATGGTTACCATCTGTCTTTCTCTAAATTTCTTCCTTCCTAATCCTTTGTCATCTCTATGAGAAAACTGTCAATATATTCTTTTTCTGAGGGGGAAAAGGGATGAGTTTAAATTGTGCAGAGTAACAGAAGATTTGCTGTTTATAATGGATAATTATCTCACATAATAAAAAGAAGAAACTGCTCTGGGTATTTCAAACAAAATCTTCCTTTCCGGTGTATTCTCCAGACCTTTCATCAGTGAAAAATCAGTAGCTACTGTTACGTGACTCCAGATTTGCTCTAGCCACAAGACATACACATTAATGATAAGAAAACCAATTTGTAAAAATATATGTTATCTCCAGTCAAAGTCACAAGCACCGGCTTTCCTATGCAATGGGATGTGGACTTGACAGCGATGGTGGTGGGGAAACTTATTTATTGTAAATTCCATTTAATTGATGTTTTGTTTCAATTAGCAGTGAAATATCTTATATAATACGGTAGATAGTTTTTGTTCTCTGTCATGAATGTGAACTCAGGTTTGCAATAATTCACTTCTGATTAAAAAAGAAGTACCCTTCAGGGGAAATATATGGCAGTCTGTGCAGCCTGCTCTTGACATAGAATACTACACAAATCCATGCCTTAATCTGACCTAATCCAGATGAACTAGTTTGGCTGTTGAATTAAGCAAGTATACTGACAGACGAATAGTGTGGTTTTTGAATCTTACAACTGAATCGTGAAAATGAAAATCAAGTCCATTTCATTGGCTGCCCTACCAAGCTATGCCAATGCTTTTTTTTCCCCTTTTCTATTGTGGTTTTCATCTGAAATATTAACTTAATTGGACATTCTAAGAGGGAGGTCTTTTTGGATGTGATTTCTTTGTTTTCATTTTGGATGTTTTTATAAAGGTTTCCACAAAATTATCTCCTTTATTTCACCCAAATAACTTCCACTCGTCTGATTTTTTTTTTTTTTAAGAAAAAGCAGCCAGTACTTTTTTTCACCTTCTGCAGACCAGGATGTCTAAAATGCTGTTCACATTCTTGTTTGTGGGGAGAGAACTGTTAGATTCTTAAATTTCTTAAGCAAAAATAACAAGTAATTAGGCTGTTGTAAAAAGAAAATGCTAGTAATTATAGTTTGCCAGACGCTGTAGAAGGGGGCCGGAAAGCCAAAATGCTATAGTGTTGGCAAATCCTGAGACATTTTTTTTAGACTGAAATAAACTCCTAGGGTGAAATGCCTTCCCCATGGAAATACTTGGGAATGATTTAAAACCCTCTGGGCTGTCATACCAGCTTTCATAGTTACAGATTGGCAAATTCTCTTGGAAGAGTATTACCTAAGTAGTGGAAATTTAAAATGTTTCTAAGAGTTTTTCCCCCCTCTACAATCACAGTTAAAGTGGGTGGGATAGAATAAGAACATCTGCAGGATGTGAATAAATGAGAAAATAACAATAACTGGATGTACCTTCTTTCATTTGATTTCTCAGTAACCCTCTGAAGTAAGTGAAAATACACTGTGTCATTTTTTCCCTTTTTGCAGATGAGAAGACTGAGGCTCAGGGAAGCTCAAACATGCGAGGTCTCTTCTAGCTCTAAATCTAGGACCACATTACATAATAATTGACATTTATATTACACTTCAAACTTTGCCAAATGTTTTATTTACATTGTCTCATTTGAATTTTACAGCTACCCTATGAGACACTTCTATAGGCATTATAATGTGATTTTTAAAGAGGAAAAAACTGAAGTTCAGAGAAGTTCTTAGGATCATAGATTTTGAGGTGGAAGGGAATTTTGAACTGATAAAGTCAGAGAGAGATTTTGAACCCAGGTCTCTCCTAAGGTCAAGTCCAGTGCTTTTTCTTATATATTTGATAGGACCAAAAGTACCTACTATAAATACTATTAATATTGCTACTACTCCAAAGATTTTAAAATAAACCACCCAAGTTGGGGCCAGGGGAAGAGGGCATGTGAATTCACATGAATTCTCCTTTGGTCCATAGCACAAATGGATTGAGAACTGGGTAAGACCATAGAGGCAAGTCCATCTTATCATTTACAGATGAGGGGAACTAATCCCCAAAGAAATTAACTGTTCTGAAAATAGATTTTGCTGAGAATTGGCCCTTGAGAGAAGCCCTGCTCTATCATCCAAATCTCACCTTGGCTAGAATCATAATTCAAAGAGCTACTATTTCAAAACCATACATGCTGACATGTGTTTCTATAAAACTCTCTGAAACACAAAGGTTCTCTTTCATTCACTGTTAGAGGAGAAAGGAGCTGGGAACTTTCATCTGTATGACCATAATGATGCTTTGAGATTGAGGTCTTTCATTAGGATTTATTTCTGGATCTTATAGTGTCACACTAGTATTCTCTTCATAGTCCAAAGGGGAACTCCAAAGTTTGGGAATCAAGGAATAACCTACTTGATCTGGTGTCAGTTTTCAAAGTCTTGTGATGTCCAGATACAACTGTGAGTTACATTTAGTGCCTGATGACTATTGTCATCAACCTCTTCATATGCCTTGCCTTTTAGACTCTTCAGGAAACTCCTTCAGACTTGGAATTTATTTCTATGTTGGTATAATAAGGCTAAAGTAAATTAATGGGCAACAGAATGACTACTTTTTTTTGGTTTTGGTTTTGTTTGGTTTTGTTTTCCAGCAGAACAGAAGGACAGGTTGTGAGCATTTTCAATGCTCACATGGAGAAAAACAGAACAGGGAACTAAGAGAGAAAAGGAGAAAGAAGGGGAAAGTTGGAAAGAAGAAAAAATGGAGGGGGTGGAGGAAGAGAAAAGAGGCAGAGACTTTAATTTGTTCATCAAACCGAGTCTGATGCTGATGAATCACATAGCTTTATGCCCCTATATCAAGCCCTCAGTTCAGTAGAACCCACCCCCATATTTTGTAGTTCATGACTTCATTTCCAACTGCCTGTCCTTTCTTTAATGTAATACCTAATGGTTACCATGGCTCAGGTCAACCAATAGTGTGAGTCACTGGCATCTGAATAGATGAGAGTTATTTTTCCTATTTGGTATGAAGTAATTTCATAATCAGATTGCCTTTTTAAATACAATAATACAGAAAACCACCCCTTAATGGAGACATACTAGAAAATAAAGGAAGGGTTAATCTTCTGTTAAAAGAGATCTCTGCAAACTTCTGGCAATAATGGTAATTATGGAATGGTTTGCTCTTGTCACATCCACATGATATGTCTTTCAGATCTGAATTAGCAGCAAATGTGTTCCGAAGACATGGTCATAATTATTTATTAGGAAAGAAGGAAATGTTCAGTTTTCAGCTAGTAATGGTGCAGACTATACAAAAGCAGGACAAAAACACATTTACATCTCCCCCTCTTTGATTTTTAGGTATATTTCTATATAATTATAAGGAACTATATCTTTTTGCCAGACTATTTTACATTGGTTTCCCCCCTGTATATTCACACAGGTGAGGTAGGGGAAAATTACTCTGAAAGTTAAAAGGAGTTAATAAGTAAAGGCTTGATGGCTGTATGACAGGCATTTTGTGGAAGATATTCCTGCATAGGGAGTAGAATGAACTTAATGTTATCCGAGGCCCTGTCCAGAATAAACATTCTGTGATTCATTGAACCCTATATGGAAAACATGACTCCTGTCACCCAACACGATGGCCTTTTATAAGTTGGAAAATAGAAGTTATATGTTAGAATCTACTAAATGTCTTTGTCTCTCTGGTATCTAGGACAGCTTATCAAATGCTTATTAAGTTATTCAAAAATATACAAGGAATAATTGCTAACATTTACAAAGCAATCCAAAGTTTACACAGTGCTTTAATTGCATTCTCTAATGAGCCATAGAGTCCTGCAGGTACTGCCATCTCCATCATAGAGACAAATTAATTAAGATCAAAGAGTCTGAGTGAGTTACCCATAGTAACACGGATAGTAAATGTCAGAAGTTTCACTTTTTAAAATACCACATTAGAATCAATACTATGCATTGGTCCTAAGGCAGAAGAGTGGGAACACCTAAGCAATGGGGATTGTGATTTGCCCAGGGTCACACAGCTAGGAAATGTGACCCTAGGATCTTCCATCTCCAAACTTCCCTGAATATTAGTTTAGTCAATAACTAATAAATGAACTTTTTTTAAGTTCATATTATGTGCCAAGTCCTGTGATTACCTCTAAGAATACAAGAAAGTCCAAAAAAAGAAAATTTCCCACCCTCAAGCAATGGTCATTCTGATGAAAGAGACAATGTGTAAATAATTAGGTGCAAAAGAAATATATTTATCATACATGAAAGATAATCTGAAAACAAAAGTATTAGCAGCTAGGAGGGACCAACCTGGAAAGATATCCTGCAGAAAGTTACACTTGAGTGTTGAAGAAAGTTGAAGTAAGAAGCAGAAATGAGAAATGGAGAGAAGACAGGAAAGGAGAAGAGAAGAGTGTAAAGATGAGAAAAGGAAAGAAAAGTAGAAGAAATGAAAGGAGAAAAGAAGAAAGGAGAGAAGAGGAAGAAAGAAGGGAGAAGAGGAAGAAAGAAGGAAGGATAGGAGGGAAGGAGAGATTAAAGAGAATTCCAGAAAATGGAAATAGCCATTGCAAAGGCACAGTTTTAAGAGAGAGAGTACCATGTAAAAGGAATTATAAGTAGGCCAACCTATCTAGATGTCTAGTGTATGGAATAAAGTATGAGAAAGTAGGAAGAGTAGTGAAGGAACAGGTTACAAAGAGTTTTAAATATCCAAGAAAGGACTTTCTTTTTTCTTTGGAAATAACCACAGACCATTTAGACTCTAGTAAGTTTGCTGATCTGAAATTATTTTCAGAATAGGATTTTTAAAATGATTTCCATACAAAGGGGTGGAAATGATTCTTTTTCTTTTTGCATTTGGGTAGAATAATGAGCTTATCGTATGGGATAATGACACTTTTTTTTTTGAAATTCAACTTTTTGGTGAAATTGGAAATCGATGTCTTAAGATTCATTGTCAAATCTACATGTAATATTTCTCTTTCATTTCCTGTTTTTTTTAGCATATGTGAACAGTCCTTGGTGTACACAGAGTATGGACTGGTAGTGTCAGAACAGTCTGGGATAGTAGACCCATCCTCATTATTTCCTCCTCTACCCATCAGAGGAATAATCTCAGGTCATGAGGATCACATTAGGGTAAAGGACAATATTTCCTCTTGATATGGTGGGCCTAAACCATGTGCAAAACCAAGAAAATATGGGTTTATAAACAATAGCACTTCTGTCCTAAATTCTTAGATTGCAAATCAGTTCCCAGTCCTACTTAATTTGTAATTCCACTAAGAACACACAACTTTCCAGACAAAAGCACTATGAGATTCTTGAATTCAAGAATATCCCCTGTTCATCTACCTTATGCATTTTTCATTACTCAAAAATCATCATTGTAATGCTCATATCTATAGTGAAAGTTCAAGAATCATTTTAAAATTCATCTTTTCATTTTCATCATGTTTTTAATGAATGAAAAAATTGCTCAAAAATTTTGTAATGAGGTCTTAAATGCAAATTATCTTGAGATTTAAAGAAAAAAATTTGCTAAGCATAAGATACTGACATAGATGCAACAAAAAAGGACAGGCCTTTTTTCCAGATGGAAAAAAAAATAATCAATAGAGTCTCAAAGTCTGGAATCTCATTTAACATTTTCATGATCTTGTCTGGTATGAATCTTACTTAACATTTTCATGATTACAATGATCTGTAAAAATAAGTAACCAGAAAAATATCGCAGTCAGGATCTTCTGGGAAACAAATACCCAGCTTATGGAATTAACCTGTAGGAGGCAACTAACTGACATAGTGGATAGAATGCCCAGATTTGGAGTCAGAAAGATATTGAGTTCCATCCCCATCTCAAACATTTACTAGCTGTGTGAGCCTGGATGAGTCATTTAACCTCTCTCAACCTCATTTCTTCATCTAGAAGATGAAGTTAATCATAGCACCTACCTTATAGGGTTGTTCTGTGGATCAAATGAGATAATATATGTAAAGTGTTTTGCACAAAGCACTGTATACATGACTGCTATCATTTTAAAAGTTCTTATCGGGATATGGAAAGTTCTTATTAGGATTATTTTAAAAGTTCTTATTGGGATATTATCAGCAATAATGCCCTTACCCCACCCCAAAACTGAAAGTTATTTTTTCTTCATTTGGCCTCTTAAGCATTTTATATTCAGCTTATTAAAATGTCAGGTTCTAATTTGCTAAATTCATCTCACATTCCTCCTGCTTCAACTTATTGGATTGTAAACTCCCTGAAAGCAAGGATGTCTTTTTTTTTTCATTTATATCTTTTCTAGCACTTGGCATAGTGCATCACACAAAATGAGTGCTTACTAAAAGGTTATTGAATGAATATGTGAGAGATGATATGTACAATCATCCAATAAACACTACTTATGATCCTATTTATTGGTTTAAATTTTATTTCATGATTATCCCTTTATGTTAAAAGAAAGTGTGTATTACCTGGGATTTTGATGGAAATATATTTTTCTTCTAGCAATTAGATATGATTATGTACTAGAAAAGTAATTGACAATAAATTCCTCCTTTGCTAAAAATTAGTTTGAGGGTCTGTGGCAAAGTTTCTTTTTATGTTATTATTGAATTCCTAATTATCCCCAAAAGACATTTATGCTATTATCTCAGCAGAAACAACTTCTTTATTCGAATTCTTCAAATCATTACTGTTAAGAATTATTCTGCCTTACCCTACCTCCCACAGGATGAGCAATTAAAGCTACATTTGAAGTAATAAATAGATAGATAAAGATCACATGTTTTCCTATTGTATGATAACCATATGTTTAGCTTTCTGATATTTAAAGACTACAGAAACACATCCCTGCCAGTTTATATGCCTGAGATATATACATGAGGACTAATACATTTGCCTAATCTTGAACAGCATTACCAATAAGGAAAAGAATGAGATCTGTGCTCTGCCCAGTAAGGAAGATAAAGAAAGCTTAGGCAGCTCTAAAAATGGCATTCTGATGGCAATCATTGAGTGAACATCTTGGGATAAAACGTGACCTTGATCCTTAGTAGTATTCTGGTTTCAGGCATGGCCACCAAAATCATCATAAATATCTCAGGGGAACTAACTCTGTGCTAAAGAGATCATTTTATCATGTTACTTCCTCAAGTTCTCATATTGATCCTTTTCTGTCCACGTCTTCCTATTCATATGGCCTTCAGTCCCTCATCATCTCTCACTTAGAATACTATAATAGTGTCCTTACTTTTAGTTTCTCCACTTTCTGATGCATTCCAGCTTACAAAATAATCTTCCTAAAGCACAGGTCTGACCTTTTCTTTCCCCTTCTTAAGGATCTTTAGTGACTCACCATTACCTCCATATTAAAATTCAGACTCGTCAATCTGGGTTGTTGTTTTGCTGGGTTTTTTTTTAAATCCTGCATGGCATACCCTTAGGAGAAACCTGGACCTTCATGAAGTCTTGGCCTACGTGATATTATTCAAGCATGGTATTCCACCCCATGCTCCATTGGATCATTACAAAGACTTCCTTCCATGTCTAAAATGCATTCCTTCCTTACTTCTATCTCTTATAATTCTTAACTCCTTTTAAGAATACCCTTAGGCATTACCTTCCACTGGACTCTCTTGATTTACCTTGCATTTTCTAATTTTGTGTTTACTTATTAATATATTTATTTTGTATTCTTTTGTGCTCCACAAAAAATATAAGTTCCTTGAGGGCAAGACTATTTTTCATCTATATATCATCAGTTCCTAGAATACTAACTTGCACATAGTAGGTATGTAAAAAAATGTATGTTGGCTTGACTTAATAGGAATCTCCCCTGTAATAATCCCAAAAAGGAGGTTATCTGAGCTCTCTAAAACAGGAGTTCCTAGTTTGGGGACTTCAGACATCAAGAGGTCATCCATGAGGGGACCTGTGAGCTTAGTTGAACAAAATAACATTTATTTCCACTAACATTTGATGTCTTTGGTCATAATCTATATTTTATTTCACACATTTAAAAACTTTTTGAGAACAATCCTAACTCTGCAAGAAGCCTTTTCAGATCACCTTAATGCTAGTAACTTCACTCTAAGAGATTATATCCAATTCATCCTGTGTACATCTTTATTTATATATATTGTCTCCCCCTTTAGAATTTGACTTTCTTGAAGGCAGGGATTGTTTATGTGTTCTTTTGTATACCCAGGGCTTAGTAGTGCAGTACCTGGCTCATAACAGATGCTTAATAAACGTAGGTGGCTTGAGATGGAGTTTATAAACTTCAAAGTCATCAATAAGCATTTATTAAACACCCACTATGTGTTAGACACTGTGCAACCTGCAAAGGAATCCAATGAAACAAAAACATGTTAAAAAGCCACGCTTTAAAGACCCCTAGAGACAGCTTTAGACAATTCTAACTATTAGGAAGTTGTTCTGTGTACCAGGGTTAAATCTGACTCTCTACTTTGCACCCATGACTTCCAGCTCTTTTCCCTGGAGACAAACAGAGCAAGTCTTATCCTTCTGCTACATGAGCAGCACTATAGTTCTTCAAGTAGGTTGGAAGACAGTGCAATATACTGTTCCTCAAATCTTAGAGGCAAAGACAAGCTGTACCCAAATCTGTAATCATCCCCAGTAGTTGCTCATGGAAACCACTGCCATCAACAAAATTACACATTTGTAACAAGCAAAGCACAACACATGAGCATCTTTCTAAAACACAGCTGTTAACAGAGTCCCATAGAGGTAGCAGTTTTGTAGGCTAGAATAACATGAGAATATGAGCTCCAAGTCATTAAAATCCAACTGGAAGATTTATTATTCTTTAAACTGTCAGGGAAGGAATAAGTAATCATTTCCAATATGATCTTGTATTAGAATTTCTTCCCAGTAGAATGTGCTTTTCTTAAGATATGAGCTGAGTATACCATATAAATCAAACTTCATGTCCTGTGCCTCTCAAATTACTATGCAAACAATTCACAAAGTCCTTCAGTGGGAAAAAATTAGATATCTGAGTGCTATCAGCATTTTACACTATCCCCACCCGCCCCCATTCAAGAGTTCTAAGCACTATGAGACATTGAGAGTTAGGTGGCCACCTTATTAAACCTGGAATTAGAAGACCTCAGTTCAAATCCTGCCTCATATTTGCTGATTATGTGATCATGTTGTCAACCTCACAGGACCACAAATTTCTCATCGGTAAAATGGGCGTACCACTCACTCTCTGCACTGTTCTACCTCCTAGGATTTTGGAAAAAAGCTGTTTTGCAAACCTCAAAGTCTTATAGAAACACTGGTTATTATTTTACTCACCTTCCTAATCTATCTTGATGACTTATTTTTATTCCTGCTGCAATTATGTTAGCATTTTGAATTTTTAAAAACCTTCTAATTGTATCAGAACACTTAATGTGGCCTTTGAGGAGAAGAGTGCTTTCTTAAAAATAATTACGTGATTTTTTAATGTTTTAATCTAAAATATACAAGGGTCTCTGGCCCTTTTTTATGCACTTTCCTGACCTTTTCAATCAGAATAGACTGAATATTATCGGGGGGGAATGTTTGAATTGCAGTCTGTCTGCTGGAGTGTAATGGTATAAGTACTATTCCCTTGGGTCCCCATTGGAAATGGGCTGTGCTTTTCATCAAGCAGACACAGCAAGGGAAATTTTAAATAAATAATTGAATGGATCTAGAGCTATGTTATTTTTAAATGGGAAATTTACAGATCATTAGATGATATTGCAGATGGCAGAAATCTGAGGAGAAACATGATAGAGAACAAATGAAAGAAATGGCCCCCAACTAACTTACTTGGGATACATAACCATATTGTGCACAATGGAGTCTCATTAGAAAAGAAAAGAAATTCATAGGAAAGATGATCAAAAAGATTAGTACATCATAAGCTTCCATCTGACAAGTAAAAGTCTAATGGGGGAATGCCACTCTAATTTTTAAAATATCCTTTTAACAAAGATTTATTTAGTATTTTGGGAGAGGGAAAAATTATTTGTTTCTTTCTCCATACTGGAATAATTTTCAGTGCTTTCTTAAAGTATCTATAACTACTGTTGCCCTTTATTGGGCTAAATGATCCCCTAATCTCATGGGATAGACAAAATCTCCAAGAATTTAACTGAGATGAAAAGAGCTCACATTAACCCAGTGCCTTATTGCTTTTCAAATACTTCCTTCACAAAACCTTAGGAAGGCAATCACACTTGAGTATATTTTTTTTTTACTTTTTAGAAATAGAGTAAGATCTAACTTCAGTGATTTGTAAATAAGTGTTAAATGAAAAACTCAAACTCAAATCTTCTGACTCCATTTTATAAGATTCTCCCCACAATATAAATACTGTTTTTATAGTAATTTCTGCACTTGCAAAACTCACCTACTGAATGTTAGTTAGAAACATAGCCAGGTTTTAATGTAAACGTTTTTTTTTCCAGTTCATGGTATGTAGAAGCAGTTAAAATAAGATATAAGGAGAAAAGTAGGTGGATTTCAAAAGGAAGATGCTAATGGATTTTTGCCTTTTCTTTCATACATCTTTTCACTCTAACAGAGAAATAAATTTTAATGATACATTCTTAGCACAAAATGTTTTGATTGGCCTCATAGAAAAGACAGAAAGTGATATAGTGAGAGGGAAGAAGACTCATCTCTGTCTCTTCCTAACTTTGGAACTTTAGGCAACACATAACCTTTCTGGTTCTCAGTTTATTTATCTGTAAAATGTAGAAAAGATAACCTTTAAGGCCACTTCTATGAGCTTAAATTCTTTTTGCTTTTTCCCAACATGGAGTTATTTTGGCTTTTCTCAAAGTCTTATATCTTCCACAAGTTCCTTATAGGAGAAGGGAGGTTGGGTTATCAAGAGTGCAAGCCTTTATGTGGAATGTCCTGGGAACAGTACATATTGCAGGTTGGGGCAAAAGATACGCTTGTAACAAACACTACTGGGGATCATAGGACTAAGTGCAGAGTCCATAACTGTCTGCCCTTAAGGCTGTCATAGATCAGTCAATAAATTGCAAATCTGTTGCTAATAAATCTCTTGGAGCGTAAATAATACATACTTTTTACCCCAACATTTGCAAACATTCTGCAAGACCATGTTAGACTCCTTCATTGGCTTATTGTGATTCAGAAGAGAGTCAAGGTTAGAACCTTGTCTCTGAAGAAACCCATTGCGTTCATTAGCACTGAATGTTGCCAAAGCCTTTACAATCCAGGCAGACAAAACAGAGAACTGTGGGTACCTCTTACTGTCTGTCCTTCAGAAAGAGACAGTCATTAGAGCAGCTGGGGCACTAAAAGCATCACTGGCTCACTTGCTGCTCTTAAATCCATCCTTTAATCTTATATATTTGTGTATTCTAATATAAATCAGACCCATACAGCTTAACAGTAGAACTTAATTGGCCACTGGGAGCTTTAGATTAAGCCTGTCTCAGGGAGTAGCAATGCCTCAGGTTTTCTGGGAGTTGGCCATGGTTTTGCAGACCCTGATTTCTATGTGTGCTCCCCTGAGCTTATTTCTATTTACTCCTCCTCCTTCTTGTGTTCCAACTATCCTTTCTCTCTGTGGTGTCTCTTTGCCTAAATGCAAGCCAAATAAGTAAAACATACTAATATAACACCCTTCTAAAATGAACAAGAAGAAAGGGAATTACATAGCCACCGACAGGATAATAGGAGAGAGGGAAAAGCCTGCTAACATTTGAAAGAGCTCCCCACTCATAAAGAAACTTCCTTCCATGCTTACTATTTATATAGTAAAGCAACAGGGATCTTTTTATATCAGAGCATCTCTCTGCCAAGTCCCTTCTGCCCTTTGTTTTGTGAATTCTCAATGATAGATGTGCACCTACATGAATATTTCTATGGCTATTGATATGAAAACATACGTGGATAGATGCTGTAACAGATGGCCCAAGACACCTGGATATGATCAAATGTAGGTTGAAAAAATGTCCTTGACTTTCTTTTTTCTCCCCATACCCCCACCCTTCAAACCATTATCACTTAACTAAAAAAAAGATCACTTAAAAAAAGAGTAATTACAAACATTTTTAGTAATGAAATACTGACTCCCACTGTTAGGAAAACAGACGTTGGAAAAAATTATATTTAAAGTCAAGATTAGAGAATGAGAAAGGGTGGGAGCCAGTTTTCTATTCCCATTGGGCTAATTAAGTTCTCCAGTATGTTCTTCTTTAACACTATGCAAAAAAGATGATAGACTCAAGATAACTACAGGTTGCCCTTTATTATAAACTCTTAGCGTGAACCCACAAGAGCTTGTGAGGTTTTATCTTCTTCTAAAGCAGTTCTTAGTTCTTTTTTTTTTTTGTATCAGGCACCATTTTGGATGTCTAGTGAAACCTATGGATTCTTCTTGAGAATATTTTTTAAATTCATGAAATGCATAGGATTACCAAAGAAATCAATGATATTCAAATATATAGATCTATATGTATATAGAGAGAGCTATCTAGATATATAAATATATGTGTATATCTGTGCATATATAGATAGATCTAGATAGATAGATAGATAGATAGATAGATAGATAGATAGATAGATAGATAGATAGATAGATGGATGGATGGATAGATAGGTAGATAGATAGATAGATAGATAGATAGATAGATAGATAGATAGATAGATAGATAGATAGATAGACAGACACGCCATGGATGGAGTCTAGGTAAAGAACATGAATGTGTTAAGAGTATGAATCATTGAATTCCTTGGATCACAATTATACTTCCAATGTCCATACTGACCTTTGCAGTTAGTCTTTAACTCAGTAACTTTGTCTCAGTCACAAAGCTTCTCAGAATCCATGCATGCTGTGTCAGGTAGACAGATGGCAAACAGCAGGTGAATTTGGATTCATTACAAAATAAGGTCGTTACCAGCACTGCCATGATCTCAAAGACATGCTACATCCAGAAGATTTAAGAAATTAATTTGAATGATAAGCCAGCTAAAGAGTTGTATTCACATTATGAAACTGAGATTAGACCTTAATGTTAGATTTCCATAGTCCATATAATGGAATATAACTGTACTATACTGTAGGAACTGACAAATACAATGGATACAGAAAGCATGGAAAGACGATATGAACTGGTGAAAGGAAAGTAGCAGAATCACGAAAAAATACACATACAAAACAATATAAATTGAAAGAATACACTCAAAACAATTAAAAATAATATTGCTAAGTTAAAAAGATTATACTTTGTCTCAAAGAAGAAATATGAGAAGGTAGCTTTCTCTGCTTCTGTGCCGTGGTGGACATGAGGTAGGTTTCAAAAGACAGATCATCACGTAAAATCAAGTTGTTTTTACTTTTTAAAACATTGATGGTATTGCTCATTTTTTTCTCTTCTTTTTAAAATATTTTCTATTATGAAAGATGCTTCTCTGGAAGGATGAAAAATGTATAGAGAGAAATCTAGGTAATATAAAACCCAAAAGTCCTCAACAAAATTTATTTTTTAAAAAGAATTATGTTATCTTGATGAATATGCTCTAATGTTTTGTGGCTAAGTGCTGATGTCCTTGGAATCTAGAGACCTAATTGAACTCAATCTCATGCTCCAATAACATAATAGCCTTAATTCATTTGATAGTTCTTTAGCCTTTTTTACTAAATGTTTTGTCCAAAATGTGCCTGGGGTATGACATGAGATAATATATATGAAGCACATTATAAATCTTAAAATGCTATATAAATAATAGATGTTGTCAGAAGCAGCCCTCCAGGTATCATTTTTAAGGTATCCCTAAATGACAATAGAGGAGGATGAATGATGCAACCAGGACCTGCTAGGCACCTTCATATCTGTAATAAAAAAATCACCTAAAGAAATCAATGTAATCAGTTAGCAACCCCCTGCCTTATTAACACAGTCCTCCTCCCACCCTCCTTTTTATGATGTCCTTTTCCCTCTTGAGCACACCTTACTATTGATTTTAAACTGTATTAAAATGCCTTGGGAAGTTAGGAGAGGAGGGAGACATATATAGTAAAATTCTGCACCTATAATCCCATCATAGATGACTACGATTCTGAAGAACATTGTTAGGTACCAATGGAGTTTTAAGAAATGATAGCGGAATCCAGCCAAATTCAATGAAACACACATTTATTAAATACCTACTATATTCAAGGCACTATGATAAGAAAATGAAATATAGTCACTTTCCTCAGAAAGTCACATTTTTACTCTCTCCAGCAATAAGTAAACATATTTTTATCTACAGAAATGCAGTATAATTTGAAGAGGAAGGAATATACACTAGCAACTGGTGGCATTAGGAAAGCTTTCACTCCAAAACTGGCTTCTGATTTTACATTGGGAGAAAGCTATGAATTTTAAGTGGCAGAGGAAAGGAAAGAGTGTATTTTTGGCAGAAGTTCTAGCCTGTGCAAAGGCATGGAGGTCTAGTACTAAGTTTAAGGAATAGAAAATGGGACAGTTTAGATGGAAGTTAAGAGTGCGTGAAGAAAAGTAATGGATAGGAAGGCTGATAAGGTAAGTCAGAGCCAGATTCTGGAAGTAATTTAAATGGCAAACTGAAGACTTTGTATTTTATATTAGAGGCAAGAGAGAGCTAGAAAAGATACAACATTAAAAAGACTTCTTTGTGTAATGTGGAGAATAGATTAAAGAAAGGAAGGACTAGAAATAAGATTCTGTCTCTAAAAAAACCATATTCTGAAAGAGGAGACACAATTCTTGATGAATTTTAGCATTTTACCACTTTTGAAATGGAGGTTAATTTTGAATGAGTGGACATGAGTTCAAATATTGGCCTCCACCTACTACCTCAGTAATCTGGGTAAGCTTCTTTTCTTATGCCTCTCTGGACATCAGGATTCTCATTTGTAAAAGAAGGGGAAAGAGAAATTGTCCTCTATCACCTTAGATGTCTCTTCTAGTTCCAATTCTATGTACCTACCTAAAGAAATAGTGAACTGAGGTTACTTAGTTCAATCTCCAGTAACAAAATGAAAGAAAATTTCTGTCTAAGCCAGCCTCCATGCAGGCTACATTTGACTTCTTCCTCTCAGCTATTTTGTCAATGTCGAGGTTTTTGTCCTTCTTCCTTCAGTCTTTTATGAGTGTATAACAACCATAGGAACACATTTTTAGGAGGCTCTGATAATGTGAAAGTTATGTGGGGGGCACTGATCTTGGAAGAAAGTAAAACAAGCCACAGACCTTTTCTATCTTCCTTTCAAAAGCTTTTTGAAAGCCTCCTTGCCAAAATTCTTTGATTTTCCTCTCTGTGTAGCATATACTGTCCCCATACACTTTCTTTTGGGTAAACTTGAAACACATGTTACATATTAACATCTGGGCAATGGAAAAAGTCCCATTTCAGTGTTTGTTATACTTCTTCCTTCTTATCCCCCTTGGCTGGATTCATTCATGGTCTAGCTCTGCGCTGTAGCCTTGGACACATTGCCTTAACCTTTTAAACATCTATCCTCTCATCTGTAAAATAAAGTAATTGGACTAACATTATTTTGTAAGACCCTTTTCAGCTCAAGGGAGAGGTAGGGATATGAAACTGAAAGTAATTTTAAAACTGTCAAGCCTAGCCAGAGGGAAGACTACATTTTTATTATTAGGATCCTAGATTTAGAGATGAAAAGGAGCAATCTGATTTAAGTGTGAGTTTTGAGGAGGAAGGGATAGAGGAGATATGGAGGTGCAAGAAACAAGATTAAGCAATCAATTGGTCATTGGAATGAGTTATGGAGGCTGGTAAGTGAGAGTGAAGAATGTCTGAATACTACTCGCAAACTTAGATGCCTGGAAGAATGTGGTTATCCTTAGTGGAAATAAGGAAGTAAGGAGAAGTATATTTAGGAAGAAAGAAAAGTTTTGTTTTAGATATGTTGGGTGTTAAACACTTTGGTTACTGAATGTAGAGATGTCAAACAGGCAGATGGAGACACAGAACTTGAGCTCTGGAGACAAAGCATAAACTTATATTTGAATATAAACTTATTTTGAAGAAAAATACAGGATTGTATCTACCTTTCCTAGTCTCTCTTACTCATTCAAGACTTTAGAGAATGATTGTATGTGGAATAAAAAAGTAAGAAAGAAAATGATAGAATAAGCAATTTTACGCAAATACTGGTTTCATTCAGCTGTTTTCCTCCCTGACACAGGAAATGTTTGCCCTACTTTCCTTATTGCTGATTTAGGAGAGAGAAGAATGGCCTGTTAGTGTTTTCTTGTTTAAAGTAGAATGCCAGATCTTACTGAAGATGAGAGTAGGTGTGAGATAGATATCCTCTTCTTGGCTAAAGTTTATCTTCCCTTCACCATAAGGCTGATGACAGAGTCAATTCTTTTCCTTTTCTGGAAAGAAATAAATGTTATTTGCTATTGCAGATCAAAACAACTTGGTCATTGGGATGGCATTTTTTTGATAGCTAAAAAAATGAAAAGACTATCTTTCTTCTTGGTTACAAATCTAAATCCTTTTACATTAAATTGAATTCTTTAGAGAAAGATGTCTTTTAGGAAACAAAATGCAATCATCTCTCTAGGAAGCCATATGGCATATATATATATATATGTATATATATAGAGAGAGAGAGAGACTTCTTTCATTTTTAAAGTATTATTATATCCATTATAGTTCTTGTTTTAATAGCAGTTATTTCCTTCATAAGCCTTCCCTACTTTGAACATTCTATTTCACAAGGAATCAGCAAAACCAACAATTTGGAAGAGATTGGGTTTCATCCACTCTTCTCTGGAATCAAGAGTGGCCCCTGCAGTGAATCTGATTTGGGATGCTTTATAATGTTTTCATTTACCTCTCAACAAGTATTCTCTCTATTGTCCTACTTACTTTCCTGTGATTTCCCATATGTATAAGATTTCCATGTTTTGCCATGGGCATAATATTTGAGTAGGTGTTAGCCTGGATAGTGTAGAGGTAATTAGCAACTGAAAAACTTTTTAAGGATTTTGCAGATTTTGACAATGGATGGAAATGTTGTAAACCTAAAGGTTTTATCTTCCTCATGAACTAGAGGCAGAGACATTGATCCATCAAATAATTAAATCTATTGAAATTTGACTGTATACCAACTGTATGTACTTGATAAGTATTTTAGAAGAATACAGATAGCTATAAAACCATCACTATCCTCAAGTTTATAATGTATTTGAGAAGAGCCAGATAAAATAAATCAAAGTAATACATGTTTATTGTTTGCCTATTGTGTAAATGGTGCTTTGCTAGGCTGCTTATGAGTTGGGGGGAAATAAATTTTCTAAAGTTCTTCTCAAACCTCAATGATCCCCAATTGTAGGAGGTATTATTTTTTCTTTTCATAAAATAATTGCTCATATTTTATAGTGTTTTTAATGCATATGAAGCATTTTCCTAACAGTCCTGGAGAGTAAGTAGGAAAGTATCTTCCCATTTGCAGGTGAGAAAACTGGGACTCCAGAGAGTTGCCCAAGACTATACAAACAGCAAGTTGTAGAATGGATATCTGATCTGACTCCAAATCCAATTTGCTTTCCATTTGCTAAGCATACCAAGGAGAGTAGTTGGTAGGTAAGATTAACATGGGGCCAGATTGTAGAGAATGGAATGGGGGCCACTGAGAAGCGGGGCTTTGGATTTTTTTTCTTAGCAGTGAGATGATTGGTGCATTATTCTAGAAAGATCAATCTGGTCCTAGAGTGCAGGTTGTCTGCAGTGTTTTGGGCCATTCATTGCCTCTTATTAGTTTTCAGAGCTGCATCACTTTTATTTTTGTTAATACATAAATAAGCATTAAGTCTTATACTTAATATAAAAATTGGAAACAAAATAGGAGATGGGCTTCTGTCAGCTAAGTAGTGCTATATTTCCTCTGAACTGCCAGCTCCCAAAGGTGTCCCGGTTTTTAAGTAGATGAAAGCTGAGTAGTTTAAGAGAATTCAGTTATTGGCACCTGGACTCTGTCTGTCTGCTGCTGTATGTTCACTGAATGGCAGTGCCAATTTCTACACTAACAATTTATTTTGTTCCTAGTTATGAAACCAAAGAGTGAGCTTGTGTTAAGAGGGAAGAGGCTGCATTAACTTATCTAGGGTTTCTGGAACCTGTGGCTTTTTCACACAATTGGTGTTTCTTTCAGAGCTTTTCCCTGGAAGAGTGTGTCACAACATGTTTTTAAGAAATTTCAGTACACTTGATTTACTCATATTTCTTTAACTCTTCCATACTAATTTTGTGTCTTTAGGATCCTGAATACTATTACTATATATATAGATATTGTATATCATTCACTCACATTTAAAATTTTTTAATTCATAACAAATCTATAAGATAGGTGATATCAAGTTCATATTGAAATGTTTCTTGCATGATAACTAAGAAAAACACAAATTATCTATGTTGTCTTGTGTTTTTATTAATTTTGTTAAAATTTACATTACTTTTTTTAATTTTAAAGATATTTTATTTTACCAATTACATGTAATAATAAATTTCTACTTAAGTTTTCTGAAGTTGTATGATCCAGATGGTCTCCTTCCTACCCTTTCCTCCCCTCCCTGGAGCAGCAAGCAATTTTATCTAGATTATACATGTATTATCATGTAAGATATATTTCCATATTATTCATTTTTCTAAGAGAATATTCATATAAGACCAAAACCCCAAAACAAAAACCCAAGTAAACAAGTGAAAAATTACATGCTTTGATCAGCATTTTGACTCTAATAGTTCTTTCGCTATCAATTATAATTTAATTTGGGCCATACTTAGGAGTTTTGTGGGCCCACATGCAACCTCTAGACTGGGAGTCTGACATCTTTAATGTAATTAATACTCATTTTATGGATGAGAAAATTGAGAATAAAAGAAAGAACTTTAACTAGAACTCAGAATTTAGAGTCCTTAAACATGTATTCACATCCTGGCTCTGATAATTATTCATTTAGGCCCTTTGGTAAATCCTTTCTAGTCTAGGATTTCAATTTCTTCAGTAAAGACTATTTCCTTGGAAAGAGGGAGTTTGAATATATAACCTCTCAATTCTTCCTAGTTTCAAACCCTTTAAATACGATCTAGCCATTGTTGATATTTTTTGAAGAAGGTGGACAGAAAACTTTCCTAAAATAAGCTTAACTTTACAAAGTTTTTAAACATTGTCATCTTCCAAAACCTTTTCCTCTTATGAACTTCCAAATAGTTTCCATCTTTCAGTAGGCCAGAATTTCAATTTCAGTGTCATGCTTGACTCCTCTCTTACTCAACCTAACACATTCAATCAATTGGCAAATCTTGTGGTTTTTACATGTGTAGCATCTCTCATATATGCCCCTATCTCTCCACTTACACAGTCATCTTCCTAGTTTTCCCTTCATCACCTTTTGCCTGATTTCTTGCAATAGCTTTCTGTAATCAGAAAATCTCCCTGCATCAAATGTCTCTCCTCTCCACTCCACTGCCAAGATGATTTTTCTAAAGTATAACTCTGACCTATTACCCCCTGCTCAAAGAGTGCTAGTAAATAGTTCTCTATTATCTGCAGAATTAAATGTAAATTCTTTGGGAACCTCCTTATAATCTGGCTCCTTCCTTCTTTTCCAGTCTTGATATCCATCTTCTCCATACATTTCTCATTGACTTATTTTTTTCTCCTCCAACATGAAGCTTCCTCTTTCATCTCTGGATTACTTATACAATGTTTCTTATGCATGACCCTTATTGCCCACTGTCACAAAGCCCTTTTATTATCTAATTGGAGCTCCAAAAAGAATACTTATTTCATAGCTACATAGATTGACCTATACTTCTTCAACCCTAGCTACTTCCTTCAATTTAAGCAGGATGCCACCCCTTTCACCTTTGATCTCTCATCCAGCCTTAGTTATTGTTAGTGCCCATGCTGCCCTGAATTTACTTTGTATATAATATTTTAGATAACATGTTATAACATATAAGCATGTATATATACCATGTAACTATGTAGATAGAGCATAAATGTTATTTATGTTGCATAATGGAATAATACAAAATATAAACACTATATCTATGTACTAAATGTATCATTCCAGTAATATAGAAGCTTTTTAAGGGCAAAGGACATTATTGTTTGGGTGTTGCTTTTTGCTGTGGTTATTTTATCTTTGTATCTCCAGCTCCTGGTAGAGTACCTGAGAGGTAATAAGAATTCTGTAAAAATTGCTGAAGAATGTTTAATTTTTCATTCTAGTCATTATCCATTCAATTATTTTTAACATTTCAAATCATTTTTTTCTGCCAGATACAGAATTCTGTTTAAAAGAAATGCTGGTTTAAAAGGCAAAACAAAACAAGATCTCATGAATTAAAAAAAAGGATTTGATCTGGATTACTTTACAGTAAAAAAAAAATTTTTTTAGTCCTCTATGTTTTATATCTTTTATCTGGGCCACTAATGAGTAGTAGTAACAACTGCCTGGAATGAAAATGTCATAGGGAGATGGAAGTCATTCAGTAACACGTTAGGGTAAATGAATGTGCACTGGCAGCCATCCTGCTGCTTCAAAGATTGGCTGGATAATGGATATTTTCCCAACAATATTAGTAATTCAGTCCCCAATAGCAGAAATGCTGTGATTATGGACATAAGTACACTGAATCACAAGCATTGTTCAAAATCTAGGGGAGTAGATTGATGGTAGTAGGGATGTACTACAAAGGAACCCTTGTGAATTCCAGAGCAGGCTGAATAGAATAATGATCTCAATTAAGCAATTAAGATTAATTCTGAGAAGAAAAACGCAGGATTCCAGCAACTTGAAACATTTCAGTTTGGGGTCCACTGACAAAACCCCTATGGGGCTCCTATAACAAAGTGATGTTCTTGATAGGACATATTTAAGAAAACTTAAATTTGTAAATGTGTTATATGTTGCATGCAAATGCAGCAAGGGTTTATTTATAAAGTTTCTTTTGTTAAAACAATGAGTTCTTTAACCCTTTGAGGGAGCCTCCCTGGGCTTAGGTCTCAAAAAAAGTTCTCTGTGAGATTTATTCTTGGGCCATTGTCAGACAAATTCTATACACAGAATTTTGATAGCAGAAAAAATGCTGAATTTGAAATCAAAATATTTGAGTATGAATCATGCTTCTAAGATTTACTATCCCTCTGACCTGGGAGAAGACATTTAAGTCTGCTGGGATTTGTGTTTCTGATTTATAAAAAATATAGGGTTTGGACTTGATCTCTAAATTCTATGAACTCTTTTTTTATGGGTGTGCTTACACCAGGCCTCCTACAGTCAATCACATTATATAACTAGAAGACCTTTAGCTTCATAAGGAATCTAAGGAACAAAGAAAGACAGTAGAAACCTTAGCAGGTACTCATCAGTTGGGAAATTTCCATATTAGAGACTCAGTAACAGGGTGTCTGACTGTATGTCACACCGGTTGAGTTTGGAAATGCTCGTCCCAACTTTGGCCACAAGGTTATAAGACATTCTGACCCTACCATCTTATGAAATTGAAGATGAAGAATGTCATTGGAGTTGGCACTCACTTCTGGGAAATTACTAATCTTTTAAAAGCTTGGAAAGTGGGATATTAATACCAGTTCAAGACAGGTTTAAATGGGAGTGACCATGAATGAATAAATAATTTTAAAAGAAAATAATCTGTTTTAACACAAAAACTAATAGAAGTAATTCTGGAGATTTGGAACACATAATATTGAAGATGAAGAAGGAAGGGATGTATCTGGAATATTTTTTGGATTCTATAATTTCCTCTAGGGTGCTATTTTCAATAAATCACATATCAGATTATTCACAGAGCATCTGTCTTTTTCTAAGAGGTTAGGTCAAACACCATTTCATTTGAACTAATTTTTAAATACCTCTTGAGAAATGGAGACTGCACTAAGAATTGAAACCCCAATTCCCCAATATCTCTCTCTAGGTTCGTTCACTAGATTCCCTTAATTGGAATGGGAATGGATGCCAAAGCATGTTGTATTAATTGAAGATCCTTCTTAATCTCCAGATAATATACTTTTTAAAAAAAGTAACAAAAAGTATAAAATTTAAAGGGTTTTTAAAATTTTTAGAAAATTATGTTTATATTTTATTCCTATAACATGTCCTCCTTTGATAAGTTTTATCAGCTGCAATGTATATGTGTGTATACAACATATATACATTTAACAACATGCAATGATAAAACTCTATGTAATGAGGGGAAGTGGATAGAGAGCCAAGTCTGGAGATGAGAGGTTCTTGGTTCAAATATGACCTCATTCACTTCCTAGCAATGTGACCCTAGGCAAGGCATTTACCCCCAACTGCCTAGGCCTTATCACTCTTCTGCCTTGGGACCAATACTGAGTATTGATTTTAAAGTGAAAGATAAGGCATTAAGAAAAAAAGCTATGTAATAGAATAACAAACATTGACTTAATGTGGAATTGAAAGAATGAATGAATAAATGATTGACTAAAAGAATCTATTTAGAACTACAGTATGTTTCAGGCATTGTGCTAAGGACCAGTAATACTAATTAAAAAACTAAGACAGTCTGTGATGTTGAGGAATCTACATTCTAATACAGGGAAATGGCATGCATAGAGAGACAGTGAAAAGAAAGAAGAAATTATTTTTCTTGCAGTTATTCATTCTTTTAATAAGTATTTATTGAGGGTCTGCTATGACCAAGGCACTGGGTAACGAACTGAGTGGAATGCAAAAACTTAACTACATTTTTTTCTTTGCAAATGCCCTATCTGAAACTCTATCATGCAGCTGCAAAATACAATTATATTTATAATAGTTCCAGTCCTGCAGTCCTAGTTAGAAGGGTAGTCAAGCAATTAAACTTAGTTGAAACAAAAACAAACCAAAAAAGTAAAATCAAAAACAACACCACTATCAACCTAAGTTTGAGAAGTGTCTTAGAGCTTTATTTTAACATCATCGCTTTGAAGTAGTGTCTCTGTATTGCACAGAATTTAGATATATGTGCTAAAAAATACTGTGCATTTCTGCTTTTTCCCCCTATAAAGACACTAATTTAACAGATGGTGACAACCCAGAAATTTTTAAACACAATAACACTGTACCTTTTTTATAAATTTATTTGTTTCAAGTTGTGGCTAATTAAGACCAGCTTCTAAAATGAAACGAGAAGAATTTCTTAGCAACAATACTCTAAGAATGTCTTTTTAAAACTTCAGATGTCTAATAGGTTAAGTTACCTTCATTGTGTCACTCAATCCACAAAGGTAGAGAAAATTTAATTACCTTGTTTAAAAATTCCACTGCATCCTGTGGCTGGACAAAATCAATGCATCCTGGGCTAGACCCTCCATCCTGTAGCATTTATTTCATTCAGTTAATTATTGTATTAGGAGAAATGATCGTCTTTTTTGGAAGAGCTAGCAGGGCTGACCAGTAACCAGCTACTTATTAGAATTATCATGTTTTTAAAAGTACATACTCTCTGATATAATATTTATGAAGCAAAAATCATAGGAGCAAAGTCGAAAGGCAATGTCAACTGAGGAAGCAAGCTGTCACAATGATATCCAAATAACATGTAATTAAACATATTATAGTGTTTGTTTCAGGCAGCATGTTTCCTATTCATAGTATCCCATTTCTGTCTGCAGTGGTTGAAAAGTGCAGTTAAAGAATTACTGACATATTCTATTGTGAAAACAAAGAAAAATTATAAAAATCGAAGAAAGAACCTTTAGTACAAGCCTCAAAACAAAGATAGGAAAGAAAATATATTCAGGAACATGGAACTGGAATAAAAGATTAGTTTATATTGGTGTTTGAAAGGTCATATATAGTGGATATGGTTGGCAATGGAAGTTTAAATTATTGAAGCTACAGAAAGAAAAATTCTGGATGCAAAAGAACAATGAACTTGGAAGCAGAAAAGTTGTGTTCAAATTCAGTCTGAGTCTCTTATCAGCATTTGACATTGGGCAAATAACTTCTCCCTTCCCTGGACCTTATGTCCCTGATCTGTAAAATGAAGGGCATGGACTAGATGGCCTGTAAGATTCCTTTCCACTCTTAACATTCTTGGAGTTTCTGTGCACTCCCCAGAAGTAGGTTGGAGTAAAGAGAAGCCAAAAAGCAAGTTCTGAATAAACTGAGTTAACCCAGAGAAATAAACAACATAAACCAATGGGTTTGGAAGGATAATCTAGCCAACTTCTACCATAATCACTGGGTTGGAGGTTCATATTAGACTTAATAATATGTGTTCAGGATTCTTCCAGGGCCTTTCTCAAATAGTCTAAACTATCTGAACAAAGGAATAATACTTATGAGTTTTCTAAATCCTTAAAATGAAACCATAACATAATCTTAAGTTACAAGTTATAGGGAGATTGGCCTATTCTAAAAGAGACTATTCCCATAGAATTTTATTTAACAAATATTTATTAAATACAAACTACATGCTAAACCTTATTCAGCATTAGGAATGCAAAGATGAATATGACGTGGATTTTGCTTTCAAGTAGCTTATGACCTAGTGAGGAGATAAAAGGGAATGTGTTTTAAATACAAAGATGAAAGCCAGATGAAATTCAAGGACAAAGAGTTTATCTACTTTGGAATAGGCAAGAAATTTAGGAAATTCTTCTTAAAGGAGATTGCACCTGAATTAACCTTGAAAGAAGGGAAACATTTCCATATTGGGGTTGTAAGCCTGGCTGTGGCAGGAACAAAGACCTGAAGATAGAAAAAGTCAATTAAGAATCCTGGAGAAAGAATAGTCTGGTTGCCTTGAAGAGAATAAAAGATATATTAGAACCTGGAATTTCAGGATTAGGAGTTTATGATGCTACCCAGGTCATTTAGTTTTAAAATAAAACCTAAAAACATAGTTGAAATTCAATCAGTCTAGTTGTTGGGCATTGTGAATAAACTCTTAAACTTTCTAGTTAATTATTGGGCATTATGAAGTTATCTTCCTGTAATGATGAAAAAATGATACATGTGTTCATTCTTGACAGACATTGCTTCTTACCAAACCTCAGGAACTGGTGCTTTATGTGAACTTCTTGACATAACCCAAAGGAGCACTTAAGCTTTTTCAGCTTACTGATTGGCAAATGGAGCCTTTGGAATAGCAGGATAAAAAGAGAGGAAGACACCAGAGCAGTTTCTAAGATGTGAATGCTGAAGGAGAGGATTGGCCTAATGTGCCTCTGCCTCATTACTTTGTAGTCTCCTCTCCCAGATAAAGGAACTGCAATTTTAAGAGTGCCTATTAATTCCCTCTATATAACTGACCTGAAGAAATTTATTTTCTCCTATTTTTCTCTTTCAATGAATGTGTCTTATGTATAAAATACTTAGGAGTTATTAATGGTTTCCTATCTTTCTTTCTAGAAACCAAAATCATCTTATTGATCCTTTAAGAGGAGAACATAACATCCTTGCTTCTTTGCCATCAGCTTAACTTGGTAAGACCCTTTCTACTATTATGTAATTACTGAAGGATTGTGGGGATAAAAAATATCATTACAAAATTGCCTTTCCTTATTTAAAAAAAGAACAAACTACCAACTACTTCAGATAGAAACAAATATCTCTATGAACTATAAAATAGTACATTCATTGGCTCACAGTGTACCAAAATTGCATTTAAAAGTAAATAACTGATTGAATTTATCATAGTAATAAGAATATGGGACATTGATTTCACATGATGGTGCTGACTGTTATCAAATAGCATAATTTATTCTTTGGAGTATCTCTGAGACACATAGCTTTTATAACATTGTGGAAGACTAAATGCTTGCACTGTGTTCTTGTTGGATAACAGAATACCATTTTTCTATCAATTTAGGTCTAGAGAAGGATTCTACAAGAAATCTAGTCCAACCTCTTTGTTTCATAGTCGAACAAAGTGAATCTCAGAGAGGAGAAATTACTTGCCTATGATTAAATAGCTAGTTAGTGACAAAGCTGGAACTAAACCTAATTTGGTTAATCTGATTACTCCTATCAAATATTCAGTGCATTACAATGTGCAGTTAATCCTGGATGCTACAAGGCCATTGGAGAACAGGCTCAAAAAAGTTTCTTCCAATCTAATAAGATTTTGAGTTCAGCACTAATAATAAAGTGTTCCTATATTATTGCTTCTAAGATAAAATATGAACCTTTTATGTTTGACTCTTAAAGATCTTCACCACCTGGCCCCAACCTATCCTTTGTTTCCTCTATTCTTTTCACAGAACAATTCACTTTCCTTAATGGTTTTGGCATCTGATTACAGACTTCTTCTCTAAGCTGCCCCCCTCCCAACCACCATTTTCAGTAACTCCAACCTCTGTGTTGATAACCATACATACAAGCCAGGCTTCAGAGTCCCTTATTTCCTTATTTTGTGTGATGCCCATCTCACTCTATTTTCACCACTCAACTAAGATAATGACACCTTAAATCTCACCATTACTATGAACTACTTTACTGCCAAAATTTATAAATATGAAATGTCAATCTCTGTCAACAATCATATACTTTCTCACCTTTGTTAGGCTTTTTGTCCTACCAAGAATTCTCTTTGCTCTCATCAAGAACTCTAAGTCTTTGATTTTTCCTCATTCTATTCTAACTCTTCTGTTCTGGATGCCTATCTACCCAAACCTGATCCCATGGACAACCATTTCAACACTTCACCTTTGAATGAATGTTGCCTTCCCCTTCATGGTTATTGTTGTTATTGGATTTTTTTCTTTTAATCCACATCCCTAGTAATTTCTCACCATTTCTTGATTTCAATCTTCCTCTAGTCTTCTGGAGGGGAGGAATCTCGGACTGAGTTAATTTCAATATACTGCCAATTTATGAGATCTAATTTCATGTAGGCCCTCCATTTTCCTTGAGAGTTTTTTCTGATTTGTCCCTTATCAGCTACTTACCACAATTCCTTTAGTTTCATCAAGTTCAGAGCATCATCCCTGCCTTGCTTATGAGTTTGCCTCCCAATGAGAAAATTATAGCTCTTAAACAGGAGCTGTCTCAATTCTAGTTCTCTGTGTTGTGAAATTTCTATATAGGCTTGTATATTTTTCCCTTCATTTGTTCCTGTCACAAGAGGAATTGGCCCTTCTTGCCAAGGGTAAAACCTCCTTGAACCTGTTCTCTCCCCACTATTCGTTGTCTTGCCTTGAACAATCATTTTATTTCTTATGCATATCTTCTTCACTCTTTCCACCAATCTCTTTTTGTCCTTAGAAATAGGGTATTAGTAAAAGTTCTCTCTATCTCTACCTTCTCAAGCAACCTTCCCGGGACTGCCTTTTCTTCATTTCTGAACTTCTGGAAAGAGCAATTTGATATACTTCGGCATCACTTATTCACTCTTTGGCCTCCTGCAATCTGATTTATCTCACCATTGCTCTATGGAAAGTGCTGTCAGTAATCCCCAGTGACCTTCTAGTCACCATATTGAACCTCCATTGATCTTTCTGCAACATAGAACACTGTTCACAGCTATTTAATTTGCTCTGTCGCCTTAAATAATTCACTTGACCTCTTGGGACAGTTGCTTTTAGTTAATATTAGAAAATTAAACTGAATGGGCTCTGAGATCTCTTCCAGTTCTGAAATCTCATCATTCTGTAATCTCTAACTCCATTCCATTAGAAGCCATCATTCTCCCCTCTAAACTAGAGAACCCCATTTATAAATAACAACAGCAACAAAAAGGATGATAATAATAATAACTAACCTTTATAAGACTTTAAAATGCTATCTATAATGCACTACATAATATATCTACTAAATATAATGCAAAGGACTATATGAGTATATATGTATGTGTTGGAGAAGAAAATGGTAAACCCCTCTAGTACCTTTGGCAAGAAAATCTCAAATGGGGTCACAAAGAGTTGGACACGACTGAAATGACTGTACATATAAGTATGTAGAGATATGATATATATATATAATTTTTATATTTGATCCTCACAATATTCAGTGAATTAAGTGCTATAATTATCTTCATGTTGCATATGCTGAAACTGGGATAAGAGAGGTTATATACGTTGTTCAATATTACCTAGTTGTATTCAGACTCCGATCTTCTTGACTCCAAGCTCAGCACTACTTAGATGTTGGCTAGACATTTCTATCTTGGTATATAGTTGCCACCTCACATTCCACATATCTAAAAGCAGACTCATCATTCCCCCCCACCATCCAAAAACAAAAAACACGCCGTTCCTCCCAGCATTCCTGTTTCTGTCAGTGATATGTAACCTCATTCTCTGAGTCTCCCGAATTTGAGATGGAATATTCAAGGATCCTGAACTTCCCAATTATAATATATGTATCTAAGTATTATAATTTTCTGTCTTTTTCCATATTTCATACCCTCTTTGCATTAGTGAAACTAGACTACTGACTGTTCCCCGAAGTGGCAACAATCCTCATTTTCCTGCTTCCTTCTCTTTATCTAATTTGTCCCCATGTGTGAAGCCCATTTTCTCCTGCCCTTTCACTTGTGGTACACTAGATAGAGTCAGGAAGATGTAGGTTTGAATCCTCCTAATAGCACTTGTTCTCTTTGTGGCTCATGATAAAGTCACTGAACCTCTGTAGACTTTGTCTTCCTCATCTATAAAACAGGAACAATAATACCTGAGGTTGCTGACAGACTTGAGAGTAAATATATATAGTAGACTTGAAAATTTTGCCTATATACTATAAAATGTCAGCTTTTCATATTATGAGCTAAACCTAGACAGCCTAGGTAGTGCAGTGGCTCGAGTGCTGGACCTGGAATCAGAGACTCATCTTCCTGAGTTTGAGTTCAAACACAGACATTTAAATAGCTATTTTGTGATTTTGCTCATTTCAGGACTCCTCTGGCTCTTTATTTGGGCACTACTGTCAGGTGGCCCCGCATTATGGTTGTTAATAAGAATGCAGAGGACAGGGACAATCATTTATCTTTCTGTTTCCATACCCCAAGTCTTATACACTTGTACATAATAAATGTTTTAGCATTTTTTCATTGAATGTATTAGATCAGTAGCATGTAGTCCGTGTGAGATATATTACATCCTTGATTTGTTAGTAAGGAATTCAACTTTTCTTACACTTTATCCTTATATATTTTCCTAGTAGAACAGTAGTTTCTCCTTAGACTCCTTGAGCCATTCAAGTCTAATGGGACACTTAACCCATGCTGTATTTTCACATGGTATAATAATGAGAATCTGTTTCATTTTCCCAGAAACAACCCTGGGTAAACACAACCTCTTAAAATTAAAAGAAACTTAAAAGGAAAAAGCTTCAGTTTGATTGCTGTGGACTATTTCCCAATCCTGCACCCTAAGAGAGTATAAGCAAAACATGTAAGAAGTTCAAAAGAAACCCTAACTAGATGTTCTCTTTCATCACCACTTTTAATGATTGTAGGGTTTTCTGAGGGCAAAAGAAATGGAAATACTCAGTAGTTAGATCACTGGACTTGGAATCCTTTGTCTGTAATTGGTTCATTGTGTGTACTTGGGGCTGGTGCCTAAATTCCCTCCAAAAATTAAGTAGAAAATCCAGCCTATTTGTCCTATGAGGAAAAGGAAAATATGGCCTCTGTATATCAGCAATAGTGCTGTTTTGGAGAAAGTTGAGAAAGAGAGATATAGACAGAGATACAAAGAAAGCGACAGAGAGAACCATCCTTTCAGCTACTATTTCCTTCATGTTGAACTGATTTAAATATGAATATTTAAATCAGTTCAACTATATACATATATATGTAGTGAGCATCATTAGCGTGTTATAATTGCTTATATCGCTAAGATTTTTTTTAAAGCTATTTGACAAGGAGAAATCAAACAATACAGTCATAATGCCCCCAGTTGCTTTAATAAAAGAAAAAAATTAAAATTTTAAGTTATCTTCTCTGGAAAAGAATACTCTGAGTTATACTAATCACTGCTCTATCAGTATCCATCCCCAGTGCCAGAATGTTTTAGGTAAATTATTATTAAAAGAGGCTAAAAATATTTTAAAATAAAAAGTTTGTTAGAAAATTAGTATTAAATGTAATCTTTATAAATTATTACTCTAACATTCATTATAAATGAGAAATAGTTTGCAGGCCCTAGAATACTTCTGGCTCTATTTATACTCAGAATCATAGAGTGAGAGATTTTTTGATCTAGCTCCCTTTTTTTTACTGGTAAAGAAACTGGGACTTAGAGAGGAGAATCTGCCCCAGGTGTTCTAACTCCAAGTCCCTTATATTGCAGGAGCACACACACACACAGTAGAGGGGTCTAATTTTAAGGGGACTCTCCCGTGCCTAAAACAAGATAGAAAGAGGGGAAATTGCCTACATCTCCTGGCAAGAACTAAAATAACAATAACAATCCTCCTACTTAACAGGCTGAGTCATAAGCACATTCTCCTGATTTGTCTACAGCTCGGAGCAGATTGTTTGGGCTGGAATTTTGTAGGCAGAGGTGGTACCACCTGCTGCAAGGTCTTTAGCTCTTGTTAACATTATGGCAGCTGTTGGAGGCTTGGTCTTTTAGCAGTTGGCCCAATGATAATAGGAAGAAAAGATAAGGTCCTGTGGGGTGGGTGAACACCATCAAAACTAGGGTTGGGAACGAGGACTCACCAATGGTTTTCCCAATTTTATCATGAGCCAATAACCAATCAAGGTTAACTTTAGGTGATAGGAGAATTATTTTATCTGATTAGCTTGAGAAGTTCATCTTCCCATTGACTGCTAAGGAGGAATAAAGACAAGACATATGATCATGTCCACATGGTTCAGTGAGAACAAAGGTAGGAGAGAAGGAGGGATAGAGATTGCTGTTCATTCATTTCAATCAGATCTGACTTTGTGACTCTGTGTGAGGTTTTCTTGGCAAAGATACTGGAGTGATTTGCCATTTTCTTCTCCAGCTCATTTTACACATGAGGAAATTGAGGTAAACAGAGTTAAATGATTTGCTCAGGATCTCATAGTCACATAGAACTCACATCCTCCTGATGGTGGGCCTGGTACTCTATCTACTGCCTGAAAAGAAAGAAAAGAGAGTCATTTAGATACCTTTTAAAAATATTTTAATGAGGACAGCTGGGTGACTCAGTGGATTAAAGAGCCAGGCCTAGAGACAGGAGGTCCTGGGTTCAAATCTGGACTTTCCTAGCTGTATTACCCTGGGCAAGTCACTTAACCCCCATTGCTAGCCCTTACCACTTTTCTACATTGGAACCAATATTTAGTATTGATCTAAGATGGAAGGTAAGGGTTTAAGAAAGAATGAAATAAAAATAAATAAGTAAACAAATGAATAAATAAATGAATGAATGAATGAATAAATGAATGAATGGATAAATGAATAAATAAATAAATAAACATTGCCCAGAAGAGAATTGAAGAAAGCACAGAATCACAAACAAGCCAGAAAACCACTGGTTAAATGAATTACATATTTTTAAAGAAAAGCAAAGAAATCCAGTTACTGGTATAATCCTCTTTTTCTATCCTACTATATATATATAGAAATACCCACTTTATCTGGTGTCTGTTAAATTCAAAGTGAAAATAAATTATTTTTTAAAAGAAGAGCAAGAAGTTGTCATCATGTCTTTGAAAGACTGAGGGTCCAATCTGCATGTAGGAAAAGCTCTTCCCTGCCCCCAACCTCAAAATAATCAAATAGGTGGGAACTTGCTATTTTCTTCAAGATTCAGGTCACTGCATAATTCACCTTACTGAAACATACTCTCCATAGGAATTTTTTTCTGCTAATTTTCAAACATATGGATTTGGTAGTTAGTTTACATTCTATATGGCTAAATGAATTATTTGGTATAGGCTTAGAAAAAGCATTGTTTTTAGTTTCTATTTTAGGTTGTCAATAATGGTTTTCTTATATCCCTACTGTATGCCAGGTACGGTACTCGAACCCTCTTAAGGTCCTTTACAAGCTTTTAAAAAATGGCTTTTCATTCATAAGAAACAAAAAACATGTTGTATTAAGAATAAATGAAGTTGTGGACTTTCCCTTCCTGTAGAAACGCTTTAAGACTGTAGGTTGCAAAGCAGGTCTGTGTTGGTAGGGGGCCTTTTCTCACGAGATATTCACACAAGCCCTGAAATCCAAAAATAAAGGCTTTATCCAAAATAAAACACACATTAAGAGAGGAATTATTGGACAGATGACTGATTGCCATAGTCAAATGTATGGGCATAAGCTCCATCTTTAGTAGATGAACTTCAGGCCAAAGCTTGAGCAGTGTTTCCATAGGAAAGATATTCTGCTCTAGTTTTTGTTTTGTTTTGTTCTTATCTCGTTATATTACATGGGTAAGGGCAACTGGGAAGCATGGAGAATAAAAAGCCAGACTTGGAGTAAAAAGGTCCTGAGTTCAAATCTGGCCTCAGACACTTCCTAGCTATGTAACCCTGGACAAGTCACTTAAAACCAATTGCCTAGCCCTTACCAATCTTCTGCCTTAAAATCTATGTTTATTATCCATTCTAAGACAGAATATGTGTGTTATTTTTTTAAAGGTAAACAAAAAAACCTCCATATTACATGGGTAAACTCAAGGAATTTTTCTTCTGGTCTTGAACTTTCTCTGAATGGCATAAAATACATATTAATAATCACTGTGTAATTTAGTTAGAACAAGTATTATCATCCCCATATTACAGACAGAGATGTTGAGTCCTTGTGAAATTAAATTTTTTTGCCTATCGTGGCATAGCTATTGCCTGGGTACTCAGGATTTGAACCAAAGTCTGTTGACTCCAAGTCCAGCTTCTTATCCTCCCTGCTGTGTGACTTCAACCTAGGAACACATAGCAAAATCAGAAACACAAGCCAGATCAGAAATTAAAAAAAAAAGACTTGTAAGCTATAAATGGATTTTAAAATCTAAATATTGGTAAATGAATTGAACCACAATTTGAACTAACTAAAATAGAGAGGCAGGAAAATGTCTAAGTGAAACTGTTTTGCTACAACTTCATAATCTTTGGGATTTCTCTGAAGAATCATTAGCAGAGTAGTATATCTTTCCTATGACCTTTCATTGTGGCAGCTTCCCCCCTACCACCTTCTTATCTGAATGACCAAGGATCAAAGAATCACAAATTCTAAAACCCCAGAGCTGGAAAGGACCTCAAAGGTCCAACTCATGCCTGAACAAGCATCCCCTGTACAACATCTGCACTGTGTTCATGCAGCCACTGATGGGCAAGTCCCCAGGAAAAGGAATGATGTGCCAGCCAAAGGCATTTTGAGATGGAGAAGAGACCAGTTAAGGAAGTTTATTCTGGAGTTATCTCAAGAATAGATGTAGAGTGTGTAGAAGCTACAGGATGCAAATCATGTTTCTGGATCAGCAAGCAGGAAGGTATAACAACATCACAAAAGGAATCAGTGTCTTCCTTCCCTCCTCACCAGTGCCTTTGACTTCATCATTTGGCCATTTTGGAAAGAGTTGAGCAGGAAGTGTGCCTTCCTATGAGTTTGCTCTCTCTCTCCTCCCACTCAACCACCCACGGGATGTTCTTGTTGCTGTTGGAATCTGATGTGCAGGCAAAGAATTGGAGAGATTTATCTATATTTGCTTCAGAACTCTGCTGAAGCTTTTCAAATTATACTGTTTTTGCACAGTCCTTTTTTCCCCCAATCTGGCCCACCATTCGATTAAGGAAAGACCCTCCTATAATGTGAATATATTTGAATTCGCTAGGTAAACACACCAAGCTAACAAGGTAAATTATAAGCAATCAAATTAAAATAATAAAATAACATGATAATTGTGCAATTGAGAACCAATAGTCAGATTTATATGAAACATCAGTTAAGTGATGTTGGTTCCTTTTGGGGGTGATAGAGTGGGGAGAGGAAGACTACGATATATGTTAGAAAACTACTTCTCAAATTGAAGAAGCATGAATGATTGCTACAAATAAAAAACATTAAATACAGAGCTTTCATATTGAAGAAGAGATGCTTTTGCTATCTTGTAGTTCTGACAATATCATCATGTAAAGGTATGTGGCATTGCAAGAGAAAGTGATAGAACATAATCTCAGTTTGAACTGAGATATATGTCCATTTAAGGATAAAACAAAAAATTCAGAAGCAGAAGAATAAAGCAAAAGGCATTTTCCCACACATTCTATGCATTAGCAAGAATCTCAGATGAGTTTTGACAGTCTGGTAAACTCATAAATTCTAGTAAGACAGCCCTTGTTTTGGTTCTCATATTTGGTCTTTAAGCATTTGTTTGTACAGAACACAACCAAATGTCAGGATAGCACAGTCTAGGTAACACTACATGAAGACTCTTCTGTCTGCTACACATTTTCCAGATAAAGTACCCTACAAAATAAACTTGCCTGAGTTCCAGCCTCCTGTTACTGCAGAATTCTCAGAGCTCCATGAAATGCTGCATTGCAGTAGAGAGCTCCCACTGGCTTTTCCTTAAAGGTTAGAAGTCCTTTTTTCCCTCTCTTCCTTTGCCTATGAGTGGGTAGCATTTTAATCAAGTTCCCTAGGCATCAAGCCATTGTAGAAGTGCTGCATCCCACAGGGGGAAGAAAACCTCATCCTTTTTCTAGATGTATCTAAGAGGAGGGGGTCTGTACTGTTTTCCTGTCATTTCAAAGTTAATATTTCAGCACATGAAAGGATGGGATTGATGGGTAATGAAAAGTGCCTCTGGACAGGCGCAAGCATGATTAACCTTTGTCCACGTCTCCTTTACATACCTTGGCTTCTTGGGTGATTCTGTGGTTTTTTTTTAAAGCTCGAGTTCAGTTTAAATATCTCTATCTAGTTGTTTTCTATGGATCTCAGTTGCCCACAGAAAATACCTTGCTTCTGAGGCAGCTGTGCCTCCTCCAAAGTAAAATGCTTCAGTGAGGAGGTAGGTGCCAAGGTTGAAGTCATTTAAAACCCATCTGGACAAAGCCCGCAACAAAATATCCGGTGATGATCAATCTTGAATAAGGAATGGGTAGCCAAAAAGACCTGAGAGATCTGTCTTCAAGGCACATTGTGATGCTAGAAAGTGCTTGGTCCTAGGGAGGCTGCATCTAAGGCTTTTTTGTTTTCTCAATGTGTGTGCTTTTGCCTTGCATATGTTTACAATCTGAAGGAGCCTTGTTTAGGGATTTAAAGATTCTCAGGAGATATTTTTAAGAATAAGAGAATTTAAAAAGAAGTCCTGGTTAGCAGAAATCATAGTGTGGCAAAATCTACTTAGATCTCTTAAGTAAATTGTAGAAAAGTCTCAAGATTTGAGGCTTTTTTTGTTTTTGTTTTTGTTGAGTTAAGAATATATGCTCCATAAATTGCAAATATATTATTCAACTTAGGCATATGGATTTTAAACAGCACTGTTATGTCTGCAGAGGACATATATTGAAATGTTCTTTGATATTCTGTTCTCAATATAGCACTAAGGTAATTGTGGATTATCTGGGAGCAACAGGGTTAAAAGAAGGTAATTCTTGTTTCTATAAGTTTCTAAAACCCTTATGAATACCAGAAAGTATCCATTTTTCTTTTTGCCCTATAGCTGGTTATAAAATATGGCAAATATTAAAATATTTAAACCGAAAGATTCTTGTCTTTTAGTATATAACTTTTGGCAATCTTTATGGTAGTCTGTCAGAAAACAAGATTCTCTCCTTTTGATATAATTGGACTTATAAACATGTGGTAGATTTAATTTTTCCATCAGACACAGGAAATTTCCAAATTTCATTTCTCTCTCTCTCTCCCTCTCTGCTTTCCTCTTTTCTTCCCTCTCTTGTGCCCCCCTTCATTTTCTTTTAATTAAGGTTCAGCTTGGCAGCCTCTGTCTTCTTCAAAGCAAAAGGCTGTTTTCATTTTTGATAATTCCTGAAAAGCATTTTACAGCTTCCTGAGGAATTTTGGTTTCCTTTACAAGTCAGGCAGATGGTTTATATTGCCTTAGGGAAGGTGTGGGCATCACAATTTTTGGTTTACCATGAATCTAGCAAGAGAATGCATGTCAGTCTGTCTGTCTCAAATGCCTGCCTCTCTATTTCATGTGGTTGAAAAAGTCAAACGAAATTATAAACCCAGAATTGAGTCCCTTTCTTTGCCTTTTCATTTCTCATTAGATATCAAAAAGGAAATAATCCCTTGAGTCTTAGCAAATGCTGGTTTAAATCATCAATGGATTTAATGTTTGTTTGGAGGAAGGGTCATAGTACCTTGTATCAGGCCCCTCGTAAGTACAAAGCACAGAACTAGGAAAGCAAATATAATCAATGAACAAGGTAGATTGGCTGCTCAAGTGGTTAAAAACCCATTTGAACTTGCTCAGTAAGCTCTTGGTTGTTCACTTTCATGTTTCTATAATCTGCACTCATCTTTATTTTATGATGTAAAATTGTTCATATGTCCTTACAAGTCCCAAATAAAGTATAATTCTTTTGTTCATTGGGGCAGCATCCTAGATTTCTGGCCTACAATCAGAAGGAGAGTGAACTAATGAGGTGGGGATCAGAGTGGGAGCTATACGTGAAGGATGAGAAGATAGAAGCCCAGAAAGGATGGGAAGCAATGCACTATTTTGAGGAACAAGCTGAATTAGTATGGGGCCATATCTGAATTTCTCTAAAAATTTTAATCCCCATAGCTCTGACCTTAGCCAGCAGCAAAAAATAGTTTTACACATGGCCAAAATGGGCATCAGTTTATGTGGGATTTTCTCAGAAGTGACTCAGAAGCCTTAGTATCTCTTTCTCATCTAGGAAGAAGAGTATCTAAAATTCTGCTGTTAGAAATTATTCCTTTAGGATTTCTATTTGGATGGTATACTCTTAACATGTAAATATTCCTAGAAGAAATATCATAGTTAGTTTAAAAAAACACTAACTAGAATTAGGAGACCAGGGATCTTTCACTATACTTACTGGATTCCTTGCCATCAGATCTTGAGCAAGTCATTTCTGCTATATTTGCCTTAGTGTCCCCATTAGTAAAATGAGAAATATAAGATTTATAGACTCTTCCCTTTCTTTTCTAACTTTCGATGATTCTCTGAAATGAAGAATAATACTAAATTATTAGTGAAATATCAGATTGGAACAGGGCATGGCAGTACTGGATAATCAGAGAAGAGACAGAGAGAAGGCTAAAGGGTAGGAATGGGATATAAAAAAAGGGGATGAGAGATCGAGATCATAGATTTCACTTATTTTAGAATCCTGCCTAAAGTTGTCTCTAATTTAAATATAATGTCACCAGGAATAAGTCAGGAGATGATGTGAAATTTTTAGACCAGTCACTTATATGAAATATATTTTGTATTTTTCTCCTCTTTGCTTCTACTTATGCCATTATCCTCCCTTTACATGCCCTCACCACTTACCTCCTGCCTGCCTGAATTATCTATATTTTGGATATTTTTAATTCAAAAATTAAATTAATAAGTTTATATCTCTTCACAAATGATGAGGCATGGGAAGGCTAGGCTCAAAATCTAAGACCTTCTTCTTCTAATACTTTTCCTGCCCTTGTAATACAAAGTGATAATAGCTTTCCACTCTGAAGATATGTCCCTGCAACCTTCTTTGCCAATGAATGATATATATATTTTTGTATTCTTTTTGGTATTTCTCCTTAGCCTAATATTATTGTTGAACTTCTTAAGGTCTCTTTAATAACCTTTTCTCCCTCCAGACTAGAATGAGGGAACCTCCAATTCTCATCCTCCATTAAATTAGTTGTCCTGCAAACCTTCTGGAGGCTTGGTTCTTTAGGTCTTGGTCACAGAGCACCCTGAAAGATTAATCTCCCCCCCAAAATACAATTTAATTGAAGAATCAGAGATTTTTATTTTTTTAATTTAGTGAATATTTTTGCATTCATTTTTTAGTTCCAAATCCTTTCCTTCCCTCAAGCCCCTTACCTTACCTGCTGAAAACGCAAGCCATGCAATCAATAATCATAATGCATATAAACCAGAAAAATAGAGATTTTGCTGTAATTACCAAGTACATTGCCTATTAGAGGAACTATTAACTCTAATACAAATACAGATCTGTCAGAAATTATCCCTATAGAATGAAAATAGAAGGTCATTGGCTATACAGCTGCCTCCAGAACTTATTCTCAGTAAAAGCTCCTCTTTTTTTTTCATTTTAGCCTTTCTCACTTCATACATTTATTTTCTATGGTGTCTTTGGCTTTAAAAGTACCATGCTTTATTTTAACAAGCTGAACCTATGCTTCCAGCTTCCTATCAAAGGTCCTCCAAAAATGAGTGCCTGGTTCATAAGTCATGGAAGCTTTGAAAGGAGAAGAGGGAAGGAGAAGGAAAGGGGAAGTGGTTATGTTCTATATTCTTATCCATACCTAAAGCAGTGCTCCCTGCATCCTACATGCTTTTCATTTAAAAAATACCTTAAATGACCTAATCTCTGGGCACCTCAGTTTATTCACTTATTAAATAGGGATGATAATATTTAGAGGTCATTGAACCTCTCTTTGAATATTTCTAGTTCCAGGGAACCTAGAGGGCTTAAAAAAATCCAACTTTTTAATTATAAGATGTGAGAAATATGTATACAATGCAATTAACCTTGTAAGAATATGAGGGTTGGGGAGTTTACTAGTAAGTCAACCATGTGAATAACAAATACACTGATGCAATTAAAAAAAATTAAACTGAGTCTTCTCACACACACTGGCTACTTGTGGTCCTTGTACCACCCTAATCAGCATGCTTTTTTAACTATCTGTGTTTCTGATCTGGACCATCAATACCAAACATAATTCAGACATCCAATTGACTAAGCCCTGATGGAGCTCAGAACTCCTGAATGAAATACATCCATCAGTCTCAGCCTTTCCAGGAACAGGGATTAAAGGCAAATGCCATTACGCCTATTACACTAACAGTCTTGGACTGCATTAAATTTGAGAGGCATCATATCCAAAAGCAGGGGAGGTGGTTGTATAATATAGTATTGTGTATATAGTATCTGTGTTCAGTACCGGGAGACATATTTTAGGGACAATGTCATTAGAAGAGGGCAACGAGGATGGGGCAAGGTTTCAAGTTAATGCCATATGAGAATTGGTTGAAAAAACTTGAGATGTTCATTGTCAGGACCAGCAGGGGTAAGAATGCAGATGGACTAGGGCTGATGGCAAACAATTGACAAATTTATTGGTCACAGCTAGATATTTATAGAGGGTTGAATCAGGCAGAGGGATTAGATCACTCACAATAGAATTCAATGATTAACAGGATGGAAACAATGGATTTAAATTACCTCAGTGGCTCTGAACAGTTTTCTATAGATGATACGTCAACATGTCAATGTGTGACCCAGCTTCTCACAGAAGAACATACAGTTTTTACAAAGTATAGCAGGGAGGGGTTAAAAACTTCAGGTGATGTCATGGGGCTGTGTTACTGCTTCTTGCTGGTTATGGCATTGATTTTCCTGGGGTCTACTTTCACTACTGGGGACTACAGTTCATCAAAACTAAAAGGGGACACAGGGAGACAAAACATCTTTTAAGTATTAATTTGTCCCATGCTTCAGGGAAAGCAGGATTGGATTTATTCTTCTTGGCTCCAGAACTACAATCAATGGACATGTTACAAAAAAAGAAAATGTAGTCTCACTCAATGTCAGGAACAATTTGTTAACAGTTATTTCTCTTCTACCACTTCTTTATTATCTCATTACTTTTCTCTTAATAACTGCTTTTTTCCTCTTCTTTGTTATAAGGCAGGTATTTTAAAAGGCTGCATATAAATTGAGTCTTATAGAAGTTAATAATAAGAAGAATTCTTTGTGTCAGGAGGGCTTTAGTCTTGAACTTTAATTATATTGCAAATTATAAAAATAATCCAAAATCATTCAGCCAAAATATGTATGGAGTGGCTAACAAATTTTCAGATTAAATGTTTCCTTTAATTAATTCTAATAGTAAAATGGAAGGCTTATGTGTATTGCAGTATTCAAAGATCTCTAAAGTCTCAAGATAAGAGCAGTAAAATATTCTTAAGTTGTAATGATGGGTACAATAAAATCCCACAGATGTATGAAAACATTGTTCCTTGTCAAAACATTATCAAATTAAATAATATGGAGCTCACTTTTTGAATCAACTGAGATCCATGACATCTCTTCCAGAAATGTCATGAAAATCCTTCTCACCATGAAACTTTTTGAATGAATTTCTCATTACTAAAGCATTGAAATGTTTCATTGACCCCAATCTTTTCCTTTCCTGCAGGCCCAAGGTTATTTCTAGTCTTTCTCTATATCCATGAATAATACACAAAAGATAATTGTCTACTTCAGGTTTTTAATTATAAAATAAAATACATAAGATTACTAAGGAAACCAATTATATTAAAATATAGTTATTAGTTTGAAAAAACAAGTTCAAGAGCCTTCATGTTAAGAAACCTTGTTCTAGGTCAAGGATTCCCAAATTGGACTTTGTAATAACAGTTGTCCAGCTTCCATACTCCCTACTCACTTACTCAGAAATGAAAATAGTGAATTCAAAGATCCATTGGTCTGATATCACAGCTCAGTGTCCCTCTCTTCATTCAGCAACAACAATAATAAAGACTAGCATTTAAGGTTGTCAAAGTGCTTAGCAAGTATTATTTTGTTCTCACAACAACCCTAAGAAGGTAGGTTCTATTATTATGCTTATTTTATGGTTAAGGAAAATGAAACAAAAAGTGATTAAATGAAATTCCCAGAGTCACACAGATAGTAAATATCTGAGTCTAGATTCGCACTGCAGTCTTCTTAACTACAGACCCAGTGTTCTGCGTGCGAGGACATCCAAAAACTGCCAATTCCAGGTTGCTATGAGCATATAGAAATTTCTTTTGACCAGTGAAAATTTTTTAGCTCTTGGCATGAGAGCCTGACCTATTAGCATGTTGGAAAAGTAGTTGACTACGAGTCAAAATACCTGTACATTTAGCATAATATTGCTCACAAAAATTAACCGGAGTCTCTCTTTGTTTATAAAATGGGGTAATTATACCCATAACATCTCTTCCAGGATTGTTGTTTTAAGCTCAAATAATAATTGAATTCACTATGTAAATGCCAGCTATTAGTTTTACAAAGCAGAAGAGGCTTTGAGTATATGCTATATATGTCTTCTGGGCACTTTTCAGAATCAGAAAGGCACTACTCCAGGTCATTGAATTTTCAGGCAGAGATCCTATAGGATCTGATCTGCTTTGTAGAAGGAATGGGAATCCACCCTGAAGAAGCAGCTACATTCTACCAGTCACAGATCTAAGAAATATTAAAACAAATTGAGAGAATTGGATGAGATCTAGTTCTTGAACTCTTGTAGTTTCACTATTTCTCTGGAATGTGGAAAGAACTATAGAATCATAGAGTTTCAAGGGACAAATTTTTTCATCTTTTCTCTGTAATTAAGTTTGACCATTATAATTATGGAATATTCAGTTTTTGTTATTGTTCTTTAAAATTACCTTAGTGTTTATGACTCCCATATACTATTCTCCTGGTCCTGCTTACTTTAAATATTTTCCTGATTCTCCGAATTCTTTATAGTCATAATTTTTTATGGTAAAGTAACATTATATTACATACACATATTACAACTTGTTTTGCCATTCCCACAACAAATAAGCATCTTTTTTCCATTTCTTTACTACCCCCAAATGTACTGCTATGAATATTTCAACATTTATAAAACCCTACTGGATTTGACATCCTTAGGTCATATACATAGCAGTGAAATTTCTGAATTAAAGGGAATAGACATTTTAGTCAGTTTGCTTGCATATTTTCAATTATTCTTTTGAAAACAACTTTGGGAGAACAAAATATTTGAAACTCCAATATTTTACTTTCTTTTGGCATCAACAAAAACAAAAAGTCATCAAAATTTGTATTTAAAATAAGACAAAGTCAGCACTATTATCAATCCATTAAGAGTAAATATTTGAGTGCCTGCTAAGTGTCTAATACTATATGATTTTGATCTACTGAGATTGAAGAATCCTCAGAGCCATGTATAATTTATTCAATTAATCACAAAACCAAAATGGTTACCTTTGACTTCATGAAAAGAGTATGAAAATTAGTAAGATAAATTGTTAGTGAAGGTTCTTGCAGGAGATCTGTTGTAACTATGTACACAACCATAACCCTTGACTTTTCTTACTGTTCCTCACTGGCTATGAAGTCATAGGACATTGTGATCCCCATGTTTTTAATTGAGTAGAAATGGTACATTAGCTGTCAGTGCTGGGCAGAACATTCCCTAGGAACACATCCTAAAACTAGTTTTCCTATGTCAAACTCACTATAAATGCAGAATTAAACATGTTTGTCAACTAACTCATTTTCCTCTTCAAATTTCTTAATATTTTATCATTCTGAATTTTTTTCAGCGATATCATGGGCAATAAAATGCTATTTGGTGGTAATCGACTGATATTTCTAATGCTCAGTTTAATAGTAAAGCAAAGAGAAAAAAGAAGAGCTGTTGTGGTTATGTAAGCTCCTAAGACAAGTGCCTCTATGCTAAATACCATTTTCAGACAAATAATCCAATTTACAATATATTAAATCTGACAACTGGGCAATTCCACTATATTTTCTTTTATTTGGTTTATTGAGTAAGGGAGTGACATGTTAGACCTGTGACTCATCTTCCTAAATTCCAGTTGGTTGATCATATAATACTTAGGATCTGCCATCCTTTTTAAGTCAGACCTTGGCATCTAGTGTGCACAACTGTCCCTTTGAAAAGCACTGCTTTAGAGATTTTGTTAATTTGCTCTTGATTTCAATCTGTCCCTCCTTTGCTTTCCTTTATTATGCATATAATTTTATATTTGTTAAAGCCTTATGTTTCCAAGAACCATGCCTTGTATAGAATTAATGGTTTTGGCTTAAAAATCAATGTTTTCTATTTCATATGTACCATATTCCAAGTTACAGTGGTACACGCTGCTATGTTGTTGTTTTTTTAATACTGCACCAAATTGGAACTTGAGCTAGGATATTATGTGACTGCAGTCCTGAAAACCATTTGAGATTTCAGTTAGAATCTCTAAGTCTTGTCTGCCATATTGCACTCTGCTAATGATATCCACAAAACTGGTGATAGATGCAGGGCCATGTTTTGGGAATGGAAAAAAACAATGAATTAAGAATCATAAAACCTAGTCTGTATCTCAGCCTTGCTATTTACTATTTGCATGGCAAATCAATTCACTCATCACAGCTTCAGTTTCTTCAACTGTAATATAAAGGTGGAAAGGGAATGAATCAGGTGGTCACTAAAGTGCTCTCCAGCTATAATTCTTATTACCTTTTGAATTCTAATTTAATTGTCTTTTTCACTGGGAAAGAGTTTTAAATCATATCTGAACCTCTCTGGTTGTTTTGTAGATTATATATATCTATATCTATATGTAGATATAGATATATTTAAACCCTTACCTTCCGTCTTGGAATCAATACTGTGTATTGGTTCCAAGAAAGAAGAGTGGTAAGGGCTAGGCAATGGGGGTTGAGTGACTTGCCCAGGGTCACACAACTGGGAAGTGTCTGAGGTCAGATTTGAACCCAGGACCTCCCATCTCTAGTCTTGACTCTCAATCCACTGAGCTACCCAGCTGCCCCCTTATTGTTATCTTTTAATAGCATACATTTTTGCATTTGTGAACACATTCATATTCATACATTAAGTTCAAGGTTGGGGAAGAGAAGGAGATGGTAAATTGTACTAACCACCTACAATTAAGTAAATAAATAGGAATGTATAGATCATTTCTGTGGTATAATAGGCCAGTAAAGCCGCATTCTTGGGCAATGAGAAGTCAGATTTAGCAGCAAAACCAAAAGGCAGCAAAAATGTCAGTTCTGATCTCTCTTGGGTTTTGTTTGCCATAAGGATTTTATTTCTCCCTTTTATACATTTTTGGAAGAAATGTGACAGTTATGCCTCATTTCCCTTTGCCCGCCAGGCCTTAGGATACATGTCAAGGGAAATTGCTTTTTAAGTACCATTCTAAAGTAGAGAAACAAACTTACCTATTTCTTATTCACTGATGATAGGGAAAATGGGATTCTTTCTCCTAAGGTAAAATATTGTAATAGTATGACTTTCCTAATAGACTATGGATTTCCAGGTGAGAATGTATGTGTTTTAAACACATCTCACCAATATATGTCATAACCTTTAGAGTGAGTCTATGGAAGCATGCTGTTAAATTACTTTGTAGTTCTTTATCTTACTTTTGAGGGACAAAATGATCCATTTTCAGAAGATTTGGGTCTAATCCCAACTCACATCTATCTACTTGGTTTGTGAATTCAGAGACAATATTTTACCTCTATAGAGCTTAGTTTCTTTTTCCTGTAAGATGCATGAATTAGGATAAATGATATTTAAGATTTCTTCCAGTACTAACCCCTTTGCTCTTATTAGCAGTGGCAAAAAGGAAATAGGAAAAATGCAATGAAAAATGCTTTTTTTAACTTGAAAAAAGGTTTGTATACATTCAAAAAAGTCTACAAAATTATGCAAATGTGATATGTATCTACTGTGGAAAGGGTTGTGTAAACTTTGTCAGTCTTCTTAGACACATACATATATGTAGATAATGTATGAATAATGCTGATGTGTTATGGAATTGTCTCAAAAAAGAAATATAACTTTAAAAATGTTAGAAATACATATATATATAATTGATTTGAAGGAAATGAATTAAAATATCATGGATTTAGATTGAGAACCTGAAGGAACCCTTAGACATCTAGCATATCTCCCTCCCCCATTTTACAGATGAGGAAACTGAGACTCAGAGAAGTAAATTGAATTCACCAAGTTCATGGATGTGATAGAACTAGAATTTGAAACAAAAGCCTCCTATTGCAAACCTAGGACTCTTTCCATCATACCTTTCTACTTCATTATTAATCATATAGAATTTAACTAATTGAAATCATTCTTGAAGCTGGCCTCATTTTATTGTTTTGTTTCAGTGAAGGCTGACTTTTTTGTGTTTTTGCTTTTCTAGTGGTATTCACCTTTTTCTTAGTTTCTAGACAATAAAACTCAGCAAGACCCAGTTTCTATTTGGTGAATAAAAATGAATATACAACATGAGTCTATCTCTTTCCTATTATCAAGTATGATATAGCCCTTGGATTGGCTTGCCAGTTGAGCAAAACAACTTGATTTCCTTTGAACGGTATTTTCAATCATTCTGTGTGTATGTGTGTATGTTAGGAGAAGGGGGATGGATAAAGGAAAGGGTGAATGGCAACATAGCTTTCATGGAAAGAAGCAGGGCTCTGATGAATCCATTGTCTTACCAGTTCATGAATGCATTTCTCAGCCTTTTCTTCTCATTCCTACCTGAAAACTGATATGTTGAAATCCTGCTTTATTTATGCTTCAACTGATGAGGAAAATGGAAATAACAATTAAATTTATTCCCTTTGCTGGAACAATACATTTTTTAAAAATAGGAATATTTATCATTTATTACACTGGCTGGCATATGGTGGCATATGCTGGACAAATTATTGACTGACTGATTGATATATCTATATAAGCAATTGATAAAATCTGTCATTAGCACCAGCAGCAAATAACATGAGCTGTTTCTGGATACTATAGGCAATTTCCACAGCCACTGCCAAATTCAGAAAAATAAAGTGCTCTAGAGGTGAGGAGATGAGCAGCAGTGAATCCTAGGAAACCTAAAATGTGTCTGAGCAGCAGGTTCTATGTGGTAAACTATCAAGGAAGATAGTAGTGATGATGATGATAATGGCAGTAGGAATCAGGATGATGATGATGCTGACAAGAAAGAAGATTAGGAGGAGATACACTATGTTACAGTAGAAAGAATGCAGAATTTAAAGACAGAAGATCTATATTCCCATGCTGGTGACTTGTATTTTCTTAGACAAGTCACTTAACCTCATTGAGTACTTATACAAAGTGAAGAGTTGGCCTATTCATCTTTGAGCTCCTTTCCAGCTCTAAAAGTAATGAATTCTAATACCAATGATGAAATATAACTTTAATGAGACAACTATAAGAATGTCCTTTGCCAGATAAGAATCCCAATTTTTTGTTCAGGCAATATATTCACTATTGCTATGTGGCATCTTCTTTCTCTTCAAAATATAATACTATGAAGGCTAAGGGGCAAGGCATGTGTCAAATATGTAGGCTAGATGATGAGTGCCATAGGAGTTCATTAGAAGCGATTCCTACAGACTGCGATCCAAGGAGAGTTGTAACTTAAGCTATTTCTAAATATTTTTTCTTTAGTTTTTAAAGAGGACTATAATAGAAAAATCCTCAATAATTATAGTGGTAGTTATGAATATGGAAAAGCTATAAAAGAACCTATATTTATTTAGGTGCAACTTTTCCTTTATTGTATTTACAGGATAGACAGAACAGATTGTGGCACAATAGAGAGCTGACTTTTAAATTAAACAGTTTGTTTTCCAACTAGAAAGCTGTAGCAATTCAGTGTAAGAGTTGGGGTTTTGAATGACTGTTTTTAACACATGACTGTACTTCCTCTCATTTTAATTTCTAATTGAAAGCCTAAAGGTATTAGCAGACTTCATTAAAATCCCACAGGAAGTTTTTGGAAGCTTTGTTTATACTTTACCTTTGTCCTGAAATTTTTTGTCTTTTCAGATTTCCTGCCCATCATTATGCCACATCTTCTCTTCCTTCTCTTTCTTTTTCTTGTTTTTTTGCCCTCTGCCCTCTGTCTCTTTCGTGCTATAGTAACATTACCCTAACTTGTTTGAAGCTTCCCTGACTAGCAATAAGCAGTACTATTATATAGTCTTAAGCTAAGTGGAAGAACTTGAGAAGGAATTAAAATCAATGACATTTCTCATGTACATCCAGGAGCATAGAATATAAGTTCTTTGAGGGCAAAAACTGATTTGCATTTTTACAATGACCCCAGCAATTAATCCAATGGTCTGCCACATAATAGACCATGAAATTGAATGAGTGGATGAAAATATATTTCCACGGTATCAGAAGCAAACCATTTTTTCCTGTTACTTACCAGTCTTACCTTTAAGGTTGAATAATCCCTAAAAGAGACAGCTAAAGCTCAGTGGTAAAGAGCAGTGAGCTTGAAGTCAAGAAGACATCAATTCAAATCTAGCCTCAAACATTTCCTACTTGTGTGATTCTGGCCAAGCACTTATACCTGACAAAAGGATCAATTGGAGAAGGAAATGATAAACCATTCCAGTATTCTTGAAAACCCCATGCATAGTTATGGTGCAGGGGGTCATGAAACGTCAGACACAAATGAACAATAATCCCTAAGAATTTTTTTTCATTTTTCATTTTCAAAAACACCAAAAAGAATTTGATTCCTCATCCTTCTACTTAGTATTTGAAACTGGAAATGAAGAACATTTCAAAGCCCAGGTTGAAGAACATTACACCCTCAAATGTGTCAATTGTTAGTATTTCTTAAATGTACTGAGCCCAAATCAATTAATGGGCAAATTTCTTTACAAAAATACCCTTCAAATAAAAGGATTTGTTATTTTTGGCTATGTGGAATTGAAATGGAAATAAATAAAAGTAAAAGAATTCAATTAGAAAAAAATGGAACTGAAGATATGTAAATGTCTAGATATAGACTTGATTCTCTTGAGTTTACCTGATTCTATGTGTAAACCTATTGCTAAGAGAAGTATATTATGGATAAACTTGAGTATGGTAGTCAGATTAATTTAATTCATATTCAGTCCCTGACAGATATAAAAATCAAGCCCATGTGCTCTATTAGGTGAACTTTTTACCTAATTGCTTGGAACCTGAGCTGGTTCCAAACTATGCCACTGCAATTCTAGCCTTCCCCCTCTTCCTTCTCCTCTTCCCACCAGATCTCATATTTTTATTTCTAATAGGTAAAGTTTTCACCCTATCTGTCTTAGAATAAGGGCACCAGAATAAGGCCAACTCTAAACTATGCCACTGTGTTTGGACTTATGCCCTGTCCCCCCACCGCACTGCCACTTAAAAATCTCTTTGTGTTATCTTCTCTCTATTTGAATGTTACCTCTTGCGGGCAGGGGATCTCTTTCTTACTTGTATTTGTATCTTAGAATTTAACACAATGCTTGACATATAGTTAGTACTTTCATTATTTAATTCATCCATCTCTCCATTTATTCATGTGAAGTATCTGATTGCTTTCAGCAGAGAAAGCAGAAAATTAAATCTAAAGCCAAAATTCAGTGAAGTGCTAATTGATAGAAGTCAAGTATTCTTGGAAAACATATAGGATTATATTTTATAATTTGTTTTCCTTAACAATGTGTTCCATATTCATTTTCCCTTTTAAATGAAGGAATACTGTACAAAGAATTTCCCTAGATTTTAGAAAGGCATTTGATAAGGTTTCTCATACTGTTCCTATAGAACGGTGACAGTTCCTATAGAAGGTTCCTATAGACAGGTTAAGTGAGAATATAATTAGTTAGATTTTGATGCTTTCGAATGGCAGTACTCAGAGTGGTCATTAAGGCTTCAATTTTATCCTGTAAGGAGGTCTCAAATGGAGTATCCCATTGGTCATTGTTTGGTCTATACTGTTTTACATTCATAGCTGTGTCTTGGATAAAGGCATGGATAATATGCTTGGAAACTTGAAGATGACACAAAATTCAACACTGAATGACACACTCATGGACCCAAAAGATATTGTCAATTTACAATATTAGACAGAATCTAATTAGGTAAAATTTAATAGGGACAAATGTAAAATGTTTTATTATGGTTCAAAAATTCAATTTCATGGGTATATGATGGGTGAGTTTGACTAGATAGTCAATCATCTGAAAAATAATTTAGAATTTCAGTGGCCTTGAAGTTTAATATGGGTCACTTGTTTGAGGTGGCAATCAAGAAAGCTGATGTGATCTTAGATTACACTTAAGTGGCATAGTGCCGGGAATAGGGAGGTCATAGTTTCTAATGTTACCAGTCCTGCCCACACCACATCTAAAGTGCTATGTTCAATTTTAGGTCCCATATCTTAGGTATAATGTGGATAAACTAGATAATGTCCAGCAAATAATAGTAGCCAGTATGGTGAAAGGACTCAAGCTTATGCTATAAAATTATTTTAAAATATCTGGCATTATTTTGCCTGGAAAAGAGTTAGGAGGTTTATATGAGTACTCTCTCTGAATATTTGAAAGGTTGTCATTCCTCAATCCAGAAGGCAGAACCAGAATCCATGTGTATAAAGCTCCAAGGTCATAAATTTAAGCTCAGTGCAATGTTTCTAAAATTAAAGACATTCCAAAGCATAATGGACTGCTTTATGGGGTTGGTATAAGGAATCTATCTGTCTCCTCTCTCTTATCAATATGACCACATGTCTGATATACTGTAGAGAACAGTCTTCTCCAGGAAAAGATTGAATGAGATGGTCTTTGAGGTCTCTGACTTCTGATGTGCTGTGAGATTCTTTGATTTTTAAATAGACAATTTAGAAGTGGTAAGATCATCTATTTTCATAATGATTTACATATAAGATTCCTAAGGGGGGAAATATTTGTTATCTTCATCTCCCATGAAGAATACATATGAATTAAGCTATAATGTTTCTTATATTTTAGTCTTACTGAGTTCATTCTTTGCTTAAAAGTTTTCAACCATTCTATTATCTACCAAATAAAGTTCCCAACTCCTTAATTTAGTGTATTACGTCTCCAATCTGGTGCAACTTTATCTATTCTACCCGATTTCAAGTGATTGATCACTACATACTCTAGATGCCACCCAAACTATAGTATAAAAACCTTTCTTCATGATATCCGGTACTCCTAAAATGTCTTTCTTATTTCCCTTGGCTAGTCGAAAACTGTGCCATTCTTGACATTCCATCTTCTATACTAGCTCCCTCAACAGACCTTACTTGTTCCCCCTCTTGGGAGGTGATATTTCCTTCACTGAACCTTCTGAGAATTTATAATAAATATTTCTAGAATCTAGTACAATTTTTGTTGGAGAGCCTGACTAAGGCGCTACTGCCACCTGGTGACATCATCATCACATTGCAAGTTCAGATCTTTTGAAAGGGGAATAAATCTTTTTCATGACCTTTGAATCAGCAAACTTAAACTTAGCATACAAACAGCAGCAAAATCAATTCAGCAACATTGTATTAAACATCTATCATGCTCAGGGATATTCACCAGGAGTTTACATATAAACGATAAAGTGAAACAGTACCTGCCCTCAAGAAGCTTACAATCTAATAAAAAAAAAATGATGTAGAATCTATGTTACAGTAATGACTGATATACATACAAAAGAGAGGTTCAGAGTCGACTTCTATAAGAACCTTGAGGAGAAATAAATCATTTGTAACTGCTGGGATTAATGACGATTTCATGGTAGAGGTAGGCACCTGATGTAGGTCTGGGAGAAAGGGAGGCATTTTTTTTATTTAGAAAGGGAAAGTGATACTATTGCAGAGTCAAAGGGCAAAGACAGAAGAAAAGACAGTAATTAATCTGATTTGACCTGGATGTTAACTTTTTGAAGGTTAGTAATTTGGAATACTATGGAAAGGTATGAAGTCATTATCCGTAGTCTTGAGTTATAGAATAAGAAGTTTATCCTAACCTGGTAGGTAATAGAGAGCTGGTGAAGGTTTGTGAGTAGGATTTAATATGACCAGAATGGTGCATTGGGAAAATCGTTTAGGCATCAGTGTAAAAAAGTGAATTGAAAGGGAAATAAGCCAGGGGAAAGAAAACCAGTCAAGAGACTGTTAAATAGTCTAGGGAAGAGATTATGAAGGTGTAAATACAGATAAATGAAATATTGTCAAGCCAGAACTAGCCTGATTTGACAGCTGATTAGATGGCCAGATGGATGGATGGTGGAATGCATGAAAAAGAAGTATGGTGTTAATGTTTAGAATTTGGAAAAAAAAATCCACTGTACTAAGAGGAGTGATATCTGCTTTCTCATCTCTATTTAACAATTTACTGGTTCTATGTCCTTTGGCAAATCATTTAGCCTCCTTAAACAGATTACTAATCTGTTTAATAATACTGGAATTTGTCTCCATTTCCTTGTTCTGTTTTTAGGAGTATATTTGGTACATTCTTTTGTACTTAATACATTCTTTTATATCGCATTTGTTTGTGTATATCCTTTATTAAGGCCCATTAGATTTGTAAGTTCCTTAGTCAAGCACTGTTTCTTTTTAATCACTGTATTCCTAGTCAGCTTTGAGCCTTGTACATAGTTAATACTATGTCTTCTTTGAAGAGAGGATAGAACCTAATGATTTATTGCGATCCCCTTCTTACCCTAAATTATGCAATATTATATAACATATTAACAATATTATATCTCAGTCTCTGATGACTTTCAGTAAGATGGGTTACAAAATAATTTTCCATAAAAGTTAAAACTCTCTATTTCCATTAAAGAATTATTGATGAATTAACTCACAAATCCAACATTAAGATGAGCTGAAAACTTTTTCAAAAGAAGACTTTTAGATTGTAAAATGACCTGTAGAATGCTGGGACTTTTAGTATTGAAAGCACTTTTGAAGCAATTTTTGCACTGTAGCATTTCCTTTTAGCATATCTTTTACAAATCCTCCCATCATGATACTCTAGAAAACTCATAGCATACAGAATTTTAGGTGTCATCATCAGTGTACTCTTCATTGAACAATCCTATGCTAAAGGCATCAAGTTGTATAAAAGGAAGTAATATTCAACTTTGTCGATTTTATGATTCAAAAAATCTATATAAATAAGTTATTTGAAATGAAAAATGACATACATGTATTCTGATATAGTAGATAATATTTTAACATGTGTCTATCTGTTTTCTGGTCTGATACTAATGCAGATATTTTTATCTTTTGTTTCATTAGCTATTATGCCATAATTTCCTAATTTTATTCATTAGAGATGACTTCTATACTAGGACTAATAAGATAAAACATGGAGCATTGCCAAGATGGTAGCTAATGTTTATTCCATTTACAGGAGAGTTCACAAGGGAGAGAAGAATGGCGGATGACCGGAAGGATGAAGCTAAAGCACCTCACTGGACATCAAGTCAACTGGCAGAGGCATCCTCTCACCCACATTCACCTGAGCTTAAGGAACAAGGAGGAGCAGGGGATGGAATAGTCCGAAGTGCCAATGGATTTCCATACAGAGAGGAAGAAGAAGGTGGCTATGGAGATCATGGGCAACAGGGAACCTATTCAACAACCAAAGAGAATGGGATAAATGGAGAGCTCATGACTGCTGAAAGGGAAACAGCAGGTAACTAAAGGTCTTCTTTTTCCTACTTTGAGTTCTGATTCAAAGTCAATTTTTTTCTGAAAAGAACTTACACAGGACATTTTCTTTCATTGATGAGGGATTTTAAATATAAATTATTCCAGGAAGTGGAAGGTAAAAGGGGAGATCTGTTATGGGGGAAAAGAGGAATCATTTTCTTAAGACATAGTGAATAGAACTATATCCTTTACCTCTGCTTACTTATTACATATTTTAGCTTTATTTTACATTTTAATGAATGAGTTATTTAGATGTGACTTATTTTTAAATCCAGTAACTATTCACATCTATCCCCATATTATTAATTTCAAAATTTTAGAAACTTAAAGATTTTGGTGTGATTATGATTATTTTATTTTTAAAATATACTTCAAATCTATTTGCCTTTAAGTTGCTCATAATTTTTTGCTCAGAAAAGACAAATCCTACTACTAAGTAGGGAACACAATAAAAATATTCTCTCTAAACAATATTTTTTCTATATTTTAAAATACTTCCAAAGTTTAATGATGTTGCTATCTACTGTTACATAACATGTCAACAAATGATAGAATGATAGAAGTATATATTAGTGATTTGTAACCTGTTCCAGAGTTAACTCAAACTTCAAGAGTAGAGATAAAATGAACTAATAAACCATGAACACAAAATTACATAACATAATGGAATAATAAAAGTTATATTAAAAATGCAATGATCAAAGCAAAAGATACTTTTAAATCAGTCATTACTAGCTGCTACATGAGCTAAAAGTTCCCTTCCTTTCCCAAAGTCATTGAGTTGATAACTTAAAATGCTACTATAATTAATATCTTACCATCTATATTAGTAATTAGTTCATTTAATGGCTGAGATGCATCAATAGTATCATTCTGTTGCCCACAAGTGGTAGGAACCATTTCCTTCACTGAACCCCAATAAAATGTCTCTAAACTTTTTTAAAAAACATCTTATACAATTTCTTGGTATGTTTTCTTTAATATACTTGAATATTCTGTGATTCTAATTCAGGGCAATACATTTCCAAAGTATAATTGACATAATTTGTCCATGTCATTGAAACTTTGACTCCATAAAATCTCAAATTACTTTTATTGCTATTACTGTTAATAAAAACATTATTAAATTTTAAGTTATAGCTGCTTTAATGACAATCTACACCTGTGCACATAACAGAGAAGTCTGGAATAATTACTAGATTGGGAACCAATCTGCATTTCAAATTAGATCAAAAGAGATAATGTATGCAAAGTGCTATGCCAACCTTGAAGCACTATGTAATTTTGAGCTATTATTAATACTATTATTCTTTCAGGGTTCATGTGCCCATAATGATGAGTACTCAGTTACTCCAATAATTTGCATAGGTGTTAAAAAAATAAAATAAAAAATAAACAAATTCCAGGCCTCTAATAGAAAGAGAATCTAGTTCTCCTGAAAATTATCATATACTTGTAAGATCATGTTCTGTATAGTTATGAAGGTAGTAACTAGTATTTATTGAGGGCCTTCTGGATATGAAGCCAATACTTGGTAATGTGAGGAAAATACAGAAGAAAGGCAAGATGAGAGGCTCTCCTATTCTTCAATTACAATCTATGTGAGGAGAAAGAGCATGCATGCACACACAATGGCAAAGGAATCCCTACAGAGCATCATATCTTTCATTCCCTCAATATTTTTTGAGCATCTATGTTCCAAGTACCAAACTATGACCAAGATACTCCCATGCTCCCAGTTACTCTAGTTTGTTCTATATCGTTATCTGAAGGAAGAAAAACTATCTAGAAATTAATACAGTCCGCCTGAAGTGACAAAGAATGAATGAAAGTATTGATGAAGGAAATGGAAAAGAAAGAAGGGCTCAGATAGATGCTGCAAATTAAAAACTGGAATTGAAATGTAAACTTTCTCAATTTATAGAAGGTATTTAGAAAATGTCTTTTTTCATGATTTTTTCTAATATGAGCTATCTGTAGATAGATGGTACATTTGATTATTTATCCAATACTTAGTCTTTTGATGTGTTAATTGTAGGTAACTCACTAATGTTATGGGTAAAAATTAGGGTTGTTGACTGAATATATTATTTTAGTGGTCGCCAGGGATTTAAATTCAATCCCACTAAAATACTCAAGTCAGTTTGGGATTTTTATGGTGGTTTAATTACAATGGTGGGAAGAAATTAAGAAGAAAAGACAGAGGAGAGGGAATTGGACTGCTCCAGCCCACTCTGCGTCAAGCAGGAGTTCAGAGACTTCGACCAAGGGGCCTCTCCAGAAAGCCAAGGGAAAGGGGAGTCAGTCTTATCACTCACCACGTGACCGTCTAAAAGGAAGCAGTCTGAGGAGCATCTCCAGGCTCAAGTTCCAGGGCCAAGTCTGCCAAAGCTCCCAACGCTGTCCAGAGAGAGGAAGTGACATGAAATAAATGGGCAGTTCTTTTCATCACTTCCTGTGTCTCACATATACCAATGGTAACTTAAGTTTGGCTTAGGACAGCCCAGGGGGTCTGTCAGTGGTTTCTGATTCGTCACTTGCTAGCACATGTCAGTCACAGGCCATAAATTAATCCTTAAGTGGGGGTGTATACATTCCTGGTTGCTAGAATTCTAAAGACTAAGCAAGGAGGAGTAAAACTAAAATTCACACTAATGAGCTCTTGATACTATATAGCCATAGATAATACAGCCATGCCCAGAGAAAACCATGTTGAGTTAACTAAATAAATTGAAGTAGTCAAATTTTGAGTAATATTCTTATACTTTTGACTATGATGGTGTGACTATGATTCTGCTTCCATCTCTGTGAAAACAATATAGATCAAAATAGTGTTTAATAGTATCTCTAGTTGATATCTTTGGCTTCTGAGATTAATAATGTTAATCATATACACTTAGATAATGTTTATATATGCATATTTGTATCCTTATCTTTTTTGGTTTGATTTAAAAATTGTATGTCTACAAAAATATTGAAGACACCTGCAAGGAACATGCAGGTTATTAATAGAATATATATTCACTTCAAATCAGGATTTATCTTTAAAAATATATCAAGAAATTAAATATTAAATCATATAAGTAATGTTAAGCATGAGCCTACAGAAAAGGCAAATGATTTCCAAAATATTCATTCCTAATGAGTAAAGAAAGTTGTACAATAGTTATGATAAGCTATAAATGTATAAATCTCTAGTTCACTTTTCAGATATATTTTATATTTATATTATAAACCTATACATATACTCAATATCATAGGATCGTGACTCTATTGCTGATTAGAAGGAATAGTGATTTGACCTAATATGTGCAAGGCATTGTAGCAGACTCAGAACCTGTTCCTGTGTCCTCAAGAGGCTTAAATCAATATTGATTAGTCAAAGCAAAATGAAACATGTGTATGCATATGTGTGTATGTATGTGTTTAGAGAGACAGAGAGGTGTTCCTGTTTTATTCAAAAGGTCATAAAGAGCTACTAAAGCTTCTTAAGCAAATGAGTTACACATGATCATATCTCTCTTTTGGAATATCAGTTTGACGACTTTGTGAAAAATGAATTGGAGAGGGAAGAGACTGGAGACAAATAGACCAATTGTAGGTTGGATGAGACAATAACTAGTACAGTCTTTCTAATACTCAAATCTGCTCTACAAAGTTTCTAATAGTTGCTACGTGTAAACTGCCAGAGTCTTTTATATCCTTCTATATAAAGCAATCCACTCTGATTTCAGACAGCTTTAATTGTTAAAAGAGCAGTGAGGTGGCACAGTGGAGAGTATGCCAGACCTGGGGTCACGAAGACTCATCTTCCTTGATCTTGAGGAAGTCACTTAACCCTGTTTGCCTTAGTTTTCTCATCTATTAAATGAATTAGAAAAGGAAATGGCAAACCACTCCAATGTCGTTGACAAAAAGAAAATAAAAAGGGATCTCAAAGAATCAGACTGAAACAACCGAAGAACACAAAAATCATTGAAATGTTTTGGTCCTGATCTCACACCATTTGTCACAATAAGTTCCAAATGGATATAGAAATAAAAAGTCACATCATAAGCAATTTAGAGAAGCAGAAAAAGAGTTCATGACTAAATGAGGAAAAGAGGATCACAGGAGATAAAATATCTTTCATTATGTAACAATATAAAGTTTTTGTACCTATAAAATCAATGCAGTTTTTTTGAAGTTTTTGTTTTCCTTGCACTGAGTCAAAATCAGCCTCTCTTGGACTTTGAGTTATCAGTCCTCTGAAATTAAAAAGAAGAGAGAATCTCATCTTTGGTTACCAGCCCTTCAGATATTTAATTTAATTTAATATCTCCCTACCTCAAGCCTTTTTTCCCCAGACTAAACATTTTGAATCCCCTAAAGAATATCTCAAATAAATGATTTCAACACCCCTCATTATCCTAGTCTTCCTCCTCTAATGCATTTTCATTTTTGTGTATCTTCAAAGAGGTATTATTAGGGATTTTGATTTATTAATGTATTGATATCAAAACCAAGCTCAGGTGAAAGGATGCATAAGTAGAATCAGCACTAGAATCACCTTTTGGGTCAGTGTCTAGATGGCCCAAATCCAAGTAAGGAATCAATATCTTTATTCAGGGCTTCACATGGTCCTGCAAAGTTGGACCCGTTTACACTAGGGTTACATCCTTTTATGCTCAAATTTTTGTGCACAGTTACCAAAAAAACAACACATAAAAAACAAAAAACAAAAACAGATTAGCCTAAAATAAGCAAAGTTCCACAGATATGAATAACTAATCATGATCAAGTCAAACCCCAAATGAAAACTTATATAAGTATAATTCCTTTGGTACTTTATTTTGTCATCTTTTAAATTCAGCAATTATTCCATGTTTTTTCCCTCCACATCCCCCTACACACACACACACACACACACACACACACACACACACACACACACACACCCTTCTCATATGACATAAATGCATGTATATCCATATCAATTTTCATCATGTAATTTTGGGAACATTTTTTCAACATGCTGAACCTTTTTTGTAGCTTAGTTTTCTTTGAAAAGCATGCCTTCCCTCTCTTCATCCAAATAATTATTACAATTATTAAACAAGGGAGCATAGGAAACTTCAAACACCTGTGAATCCATCAATCTCTCCTTATGTCTTGAGAAACTGTCAAATGCATTACTAAAATCCCAAATCTACTGTTTCTGACATTTACTTCACCAACTAGGTTAATAGCCTTATTTAAGAGAGAGAGACAGACAGAGAGAGAGAGAGAGAGAGAGAGAGAGAGAGAGAGAGAGAGAGAGAGAGAGAGAGAGAGAGAGAGACAGAGAGAGACGGAGAGAGACAGAGAGAGAGAAATAATGTTAGTTCAGCATCATTTTTTTTAGTAAATCCATGCTGGTGCCTAGTGACTACCACTTTCTCTTTCCAAGTGCTTACAAATCATCTGGTTCATGAAACATTTTCAAATATTTTTCTGGAGAACTTACTCAAACTCAATAGACTATAGCTCCTGGAACCATTTTCCTTCTTTAAAAAAAACAAACAAACAAACAAAAAATGAAGACAATATTATTGAAGGACCATTGATCCCAAATCAGCCATCACTGGCCAAGTTCTATGGCAGCAATAGTCAACTTTATTGAAATCACATGCCCAAAGTTCAACTTTAAGCTGCCTGTGAGCCCCCCATATTAACCCAGTCAGCCTAGTGAGGAAGTGATCACACTGGGTGGCTGGAGAGAGAGGCAGGGCATGTAAAAAATGTCCTTGGGCAATTCCAATGAGGAAACTCCTCCCGTCAATGTAGATCAACAAGTGTTAACAATTTATGGCTTTACAATAGTAGTTTTAGGATTTATTACAGTACCTATGGACACAGAAGAGTTAAGTCATATGCTCAAATGGCTAGTATCAGAAGCAGAATTTGAATGTAGATCTTTCTGCATCAGAAGCCAGCTCTCCAATCACTCCCCTATGTAGCCTTTCTGTAAGATAAGAAGGTAAGTATCTTTTCATTTTCATCTTCACAGAGATGTTGCACATTTGCTATCATATTACTTGAATATATAGAGATAACTTATTGTTGTTATGTATCTAGTCCATTACCACCAAAACCTATTTTAAAGTTTTAAATAAACTTCCTTAAAATACAATTGGAATTTCCCAGTGAAATGGAAGCCCTATTTCCTCAAAATGATTTCTAATATGTATGGCTCCACAGTATGTACTTTTTTCTGAGTCAAAGATCTTTCCCCTGTTTATATTAATTGTCCTTATATGCAGAGCTCTGTGCTAAAGTATTGGGGAAGTTGAAGTTTAGATAAGCCACAGGTTTTGCTCTCATGGAACCCAATATGTAGGAGAAGGATACTATCTACACTACTCCATATTATATAATAAATCCATAAATGGACTGCAAAACAAAATGCTAGTTGTGGTTTGAAGGAGAAGGTGTTATTTATGGAGGTTGGTAGGTATCCTATATTTCCATCTTTCTAGTTGCATTCTTGATTATCCTTTAAACCTCAGATCAAATTCCTTTCTGCAGTCATCTCTGATCCACCCAGTCAGGAATAGCATTCATCTCCTCAGACCTCATGTAGCACTTTGCACATGCTATTTTTTATTCTATATATTATGTGTCACATCTCCCTAGACAGTAAACTGTAAGACTAATGGCCATATCTTGTCTGAAGTCATATTTATTTTAATGCTGTGAAGAGTACTTAGAATACAGTAGGCACTTCATAAATTTGTGCTACATTGAATTGACTCTGAGTTGAGAGAAACAGAGGTTGAAGATTTTTGAGGAGCCTCTGAGAGAGAAGTGGTAAGAGATGAGGAAGGAAGTGGTAGCAAGGGTAAGGAAAGAGGAATTCCTGTGGGTACCAGACAGTCCCAGACAACCATCTGTGTGGGAAGGATGTATTTTTATTGCATACAAATAAGCTAGAGATTGCCTATACATAATATATTCTTTTGGTTGTGCTGAGCCAAACAATAGGATGTGATTGTTGAATGCCACTAAATCCACATCCCACCATACAGACGCATCTCAGTCATGTTGAACTTACAGGTTTTTGTTCTTTCCCAATAAGAAGAATTTAATTTCTGTGTGTGTGTGTGTGTGTGTGTGTGTGTGTGAGTGTGTGTTAGGAAGGAAGAAAAGGGTAGGGAGAGAAAGGGGGGGGAGAGAGAGAGAGAGAGAGAGAGAGAGAGAGAGAGAGAGAGAGAGAGAGAGAGAGAGAGATGGGGGAGGGAATAGAGGACAGTGACAAAGACATAGGCAGAGAGAAGTAGAAACAGAAGATATCCCTATACAGATAAAGGTGTAGGTTTGTTGTGTGCGTGTTTGTGTGTGTGTATGTGTATGTGAAAAGTCAGAAAAAGAAAGAAGAAATGAAAGGGAGGGAGGAAGACAGATACATAGACATGGAGACAGAGATAGAAAACATCCCTTCACACATAAAAAGGATGGAAGGGTTAAAAGTAATAGAGAGAAAGAGAGAAAGGGATGGAGGGGGGAAGACCGAGTGTACAAGAAAGAGATAGACAAAGGGAGTGAGAGACAAAGACAGAACATATTTCTACTTGGGTAAAGGTATATGTGGGAGTGTGTGAACGATAAAGAGAGAAACAGAAAGAGGGAGGGGAGCAGAGAGAGACAGAGATAAATAAATAGATAATTAGAGGCATAGAGAAACAGAGACAGTGAGAGAAAAGATAGGGAATAACTATAGCTAAAGCTAAAGTGTTGGGATGAGGGGCCAGGGAGGTCCATGTGTAGGTGTGACAGTGGAACAGAAAGAAAGGAAGGGAGAGAGAGTGAAGGAGACCATCAAAGGCAGAGACAGAAACTGAGAGAGAAGCAGAGAAAGATAGAGGAATAGAGGACATCCCTATGAAACTAAAGGGGTATGTGTGTATGGGGGTGTGTGAGAGAGAGAAATAGAGACAGAGGGAAGAAGAAGGAGAGAGGCAGGAATAAAGAGCCAGATACAGAAAAAAAAAGACATAGACAAAACCAGAGAGAGGCAGAGATACAGGTGCATACACACACACACACACACACACACACACACACACACCCCAGAGAGATAGAGGTCATGTCTACACAAATAAAGGGATGTGTATATGATATGTATATGGGTAGATGAGTATATGTCTTTTGTTCTAGGATGTTCTGTCCAAATAGGGCTGTATGTGAGGGAGCGAGGGGGGGATATGGAAAGTGAAGTCAAATTATTGTACGCAGATATATGGCAGGAAGCGACACTCAAAATATCACCATGGTAGGTATGTGTTAGTATCAAATCCAAGACTAGAGAAGGATCAAAGGGGAAGAGAAAGCATATGGGTAACGGAAAATTGTTGATGCTGGAAGGCAATAAAGGAAAGACTGAGGGAGATAGCAGGGTGTAATGAGGAAAACTCAGAATTTTAAGTCAGAGGACTTGAGTTTCTAACCCAGTCCTGATACTTATTAACTGTGTGACCTTAGGCAAGTCATGTCAGTGTCTGGCCCTCAGGTTTCTCATCTTTAAAATAAAGTCAATCTGGACCCTTCCAGCTCTAAATCTATTCTCCTCTGATCCATTAGACTTTCTGTCTTACTAAAAAGATTTTTTTACCTCATTGAGAAACACTGAATTTTGCAAAACTAATGTTTCTTCTTAGATATAGGTATTGTTGAATTTTTTTAAACATGGGAGCAGATGGGAAAGAAACCAAATCATTGAGCTTGCAAGAACTGTAAGAATTTCTAGACAAACTCCTACATTTCAGATTAGGTAACTGAGGTCCAAGAGGATAAAGGTACTTCCCCAAGGTCACACAGCTATTTCTTGGTGAGGCTGTATTCCAAAGATATTGATTCTGAAGTCCAGTGTTTTGTTTTCATTTGGTTTGATTTGCTTGTTGGTTTTTTTTTTCTAATAGAACCAACTACTAAGATCAGAACCACACAGCCAACCATAGTTTCAAGCAGAGACTAAATTGTTTTTGTCTTCTGGTAAAGAAGAATGTCATATCCATTTGCTTTTCAAAATGACAAAAATCCAAAATGCTATCCCACATTTCAGGGTGAGTGGAGAAAGGAAAGAGGCGGTTCAGAGATGTTGATAGATGTAGAGTCATTGAAGCATTTAAAGACATGTTTTGATGTTTTGGACTCCCAAGATGTATAATCCTTTGGAAGAAATTAAAAAGACGGGAGATGGAGGATACAGTGTTTACCTGTCAAAAAGTATGAGTGAAGTAACTTTGGAAGATTTGGATTTAGTTAGATCAGCAACTGATATTTCTCAATGTGACATGAAATCACCTTGCCTCTTCTAAACGTTCCCTTTCACCATAATATCCTCATACTATTTCCTTGTTTTCACTATTCCCTACAATATAATTAGAGTTATGGGGCTAGCCCTTGACCCCACATGGCCAGTATAATAAAAACTTAGCTGTGTTTTTATGTCCTATTCAGACATTCTTTATAATAAAGTTTTTATGACAGTAAATATTTTTCAAACTTAATTCCCAAAAACATACTCATTAGAATTATATGTAAACTATAAATAAATAAGTTCCCAAAAAAGGGTCAAAAGTCTTCTCTGACTAAAATACATTCACTTTAGTACATGGACTTTTTTGACAGATGCCTAAAGTTGCTTAGAGACATTTTTAGCCACTTTTTGAATGAGTTCTAGATAAGTATCCCCAACATCCTTTGGCATACTGGAAAGAGTAATAGACTTGGATTCAAGAAGACCTGAATTCAAATCCCATATCAGACACTATCTGTGTCACTATGGGCAAATCATGTACCATCACTATGCCTGAGGTTTTTTATCTATAAAGTGAAGATAATAATGGTAACCCTTTAGAGTTGTGCTCAAATGAAAAAATAAAGGTATTTGTAAATCTTAAAGTAGTACATATATATAATGATTATTATCATAATTTTCAGTGTTTGCCTAAGTAGATCTGTGTCTATCTATAATTCTCTGCATTTTGGCTAACAAATAACTAATTTTTAGTTGGTTAGACAAATTAGAGAGATAATATTAAATATTAAATGATATTGGATGATAGAAAGAGATAGAAAGGAGAGAGAGGGAGTGAGAGGAGAAGGAGAGGGAGAAACACCTATTAAGTACTTGTTATGTACCAGGAAGTTGTGATAAACAGTGGTAATACACAGACAACAAGCAAGAGCGTCCCTGTTCTCAAGGAGTTTATATTCTAGTGGAGAATGGGACAATACATAAAGAAGAGCTGGAAAGCTGGCAGTAAGTTGGAGTATGGTGTGGAGATAGCTGGGAATTGGATGATAACAACTACATTTAAATGTGCCATTAAATACAATTAAAATTCAAGATTCTACAAAAACTTGGGGGATAAGATTGGCATTGTGCAAAAGTGAAGAGCTGTGCATACTGCCATTTCCATCATGCTCTACTCTGTACTTTTCCTGGATTTTCATCTGATCTCCCTTTCCATCCTCTCCACCATTCCTAATATTGCATTTTAAGACAAGATTTTCAATTTTTCAGTAAAGTATACATGATGCTTAAAATGAGTTTGTGTATTTATTATTATAATATAATATATATATATATTATGTAATATAACACTACAATGTGTGCAATAATTTCTGTGCACAATAGAATGAAAGCAATCACCTCTCTCCCTCTCTCCTTCTATGCCCCCCAAAGCGCTCTCGGGCTCTCTCTCTCTCTCTCTCTCTCTCTGTCTCTGTCTCATAAACAACTCCAGCAGCTCTATAGACTGCAGTTTTCTTTTCTCTGTTACCATGCCAACCACTCACTGCTCTGGTTGAGATTTCTCTGTGTACTCCACTGAGAGACAGAGTATGGAATTGGGAGTTATTTAGCATTCAAGGAAGGATCTGCAGAAAGAAAAAAACCAACTGTGTGTGTGTAGGTTCAGAGCCTGACTTTGTGAAGAAGAGGAGAAAGGGAAAAGCTTTTTCATTTTTTCACACTGAAGGTTAGGTGCCCATGGAATTTAGAGAAAAGATACGGATAAATAGGACAAGAGAATTTTTAGATGTAGCATTGGCATTCTTTCTCAGCTCTAATGCAAAAAAAAAAAAGATGTCTATGCATTACCCTCAGTTATCATTATACAGCCTTTTCTTGTTGGTTAATGAAATGAATAAGAGTTCAGTGTTTAGCATTAGATTAGGTTAAGATTTAATAAACAATTCCTCCTTGATCCATAATGAGGCATATGTGTATATATATATAAACAAGCATGTTCAGGAACCTTCATTTGCCCAGCAGGGTAACCCAAGGTCCAATGCATAGATTATCACTTCCCATGAAGAAGCAAATGGAAGGAGGGGGTGAATGGGGAATAAATATTTACTACGCACACACTATGTCCTAGCTATTGTGCTAAGTGAAAACTGAGGCAGACAGCAATTGACTTTCACAGTGTCCTGAGATAGTAAGTGGATTTCAGGTCTTTCTGAATTCAGGCTGATGATGCTATCCACTGACCCACCAAATGATGTGATTTTAAAAAATTAATATTAATCTTACGCCTGCTAAGAAAAGTTGTGACCCTTGAGCAATGAGACTGAATTCATATCATCCACAAAAAATTTAATCCTATGTCACAGTTTTAGCTAGAACTTTTAAGGATTATCCTCGATTTCAACACTCTTTCTTCATATGATTTACAAAGACTGTCTTCATTAAATTATAGAATATCCTAGTGGGGAAAGAACTTAGCAACCATCTCATCAAACTTATACCCGAAAAAGAATTCCCATTGCAGCATAACTGATAGTCATTCAGCCACTGATTATAGACCCCCAAAGAGAGAGAAACCTACTATTACTCAAGGCAACTTATTCCACTTGTGGATAGTTCTAATTGTTAGGTTATTTCTTCATGATGTCAAGCCTAAATTTGTCCCATTCTCAGCTTCTGTCCAGTGCTCTTGGTTCTGTCTGTTCATGACAAATGGTTCAAGTTTATTCACTGTTATTTTTAGTCATCAATAGTTCAGATGTGTTGGTAGAAAATTACTTTATATCTGTTGGTGGTGTTTTCCTTGCTAATTGAATCTTTATTGATTGGATTATAAGATTATAGAATGAGAATAGAAAGGAACTTCAGAAGCCATTTGATGCAACCTTGCCATTTTCAGCTGATAAAAGAGTGCTGTAATGACCAAGTGACTGGTTCAATGTCATGCAGATAGTTATCCTTAGAGGCAGCAGCCCAAGTCCTCTGACTACAGCCAAGATACTTCCACAGGATCATTTTGGATTAATGCTGACTTAAAAAATAATAATAACCATTTGCTATTTATCTTATGATTTTACCTTTTCATTTCTTATTTTCCTTTGAGCACAACTTCTTTTGGTTTGGTTTTTCTTTTGTCAGTTGATCTTCCTAGTTTCTATTAGTTCAACCACTGATTTTTCTTCTCTTTTGGGGTTTCCTTTGTTCCTTCTTCTCTTAAACCAAAAATAAAAATTCCATCATCTCCATCTGGAAGAATATTAAAACATTCAAATTGTCTTTTTTATTCATGTTAAACCAAGGTACTGTTTACATTGTCTACCATAGAATCTTAGGCATAACTGGCAATTAATAAAAGTTTATTGAATTAAATTGAATAAAGAAAAGGAAAACATAGTCATCTTTACTAGTTAGATTTTACTTTATATTTTGGTTACCTTGGGCTCCAGTTAAACACATGGCTTCTTAGCTTTAAAATCTCTTTCTGATCCTTATTTCTTTAGTCATTCAATTGTGTTCCCACATCACACACATCCCCAAAATACATAATTTAATTATTATTTGTCTACTGTGTGCAGATATTATAGAATAGAAAGACAATCACAGTTTCCCAAATGTAAACTTCAGAGGTCTCAATGTGATATAAATGATTCAGATTAACCACTGTGGAGTTAAGGAAGAAAGAGCAATAATCTATTTAGGACTAAGAAAGCAGAGAGCTTCAGTAAAACATTTTTATCCTTATTAAGTGACATTAGTTGTTAAATGCATGAGAATCATACATGTTCTACCTGCAGAAGACAGGCATCCTGTTATAGTCTGCTTACCATAGAATGTAAACTTCTAGCACCATTTGGCTTGCTAAGAAGAGTATTTCTCTCCGGGAATGAAAAGGACTTTCCTCCAGTATCCCTCCCTCTTAAGTTTTTTGGTGCAGAAAGACAAGCTCTAACACCCTGCCTTACCCTTTGGGGGTTGTATCTGTTTAAAGAGTAAGATAAGTAGAGTGAAAAAGAACCTAGCAAATCAGATGACTTTCCCTTTGCTCATTGAGCCATCTCTCCATTGGGATTCCAAGTTTCTCTCCTTCCTCTCACACCCTTCTCACACACCCACACACCCACACACACACCCCCACACACACCCTCTCACTGCTCCTGAATAAGTTACATGGCTGCATGTCCTTTAACAGTCTGGGGAATTGTCTAGAAATTAATCTTGGGAGCAGATAAACAGTGCAGCTGGTGCTGCATTGCAGATCTAATAGCTTTAACAATATCTGAGTTGGCATCATGAGGCCCCCAGGGAAAAGGGCACCGTATGGCTACATGCACTCACTGAAGCTAGTCTAGCAGGATGAGTCATAATCCAGCTACACTCGCTGAAAATGAATTTCAGAAGCCAACATCACTGTAGAGAAATATAATAGTAAAACATATGCCCTGGACAGACATATTTATGCCACTTTTCATTTAGATGTAGAGCAGTTAATTTAAAAACACAGCTAATAGGTCCTTGATGTATTGATATGTATATAAAGGATATTGAATTGTATGCTTTTCCCTTAATATTTTTATTTTTCCTCTAAAAATCACAAAGTAATTTTGTTTATGGATTTATGATTGATTTGAATAATACTCAAATCCCAAGAATTGCTGTTAATTCATAGTAGCTCTCAAGCGAGTATTGGTTTAGAAACAAATTCAATAAAGAAAGGGAAGAGCACAAACCATAAATAATAACAGTTCATACTACTTTGACACTAACAGGTACTTTCCTTACAAGCACCCTAGGAGGTAGGGAGCAGAAGTATTTTTCTTCCCATTTTCAAACAGTGATAATGGAGATAAGATTTAAGAGAAACAACTTGCCCCAGATCATACTGTTTGTTAGTAAATGGTAGTGCCTTGACTCAGCCCAGAGATTTCTAACTACAACTTGGGACCTCTTTCCCTTTCAAAATGCTTCTGCCCTTCTCAAATGTGTCTTCATCATGGAAAAAAGATACACTCTTCATCATCCTTGTTGTTCTCCCACTGATATCATCACCTTTTACAAAAGGTACCCATGGTGCCTTGATCACCCCTGTTCATATTTGGCTTTGTGAAATGAGGAATCAAAAATCAGCCAGGTCAAACAGACCAAGCACTAGACTGGGAGTCAGAAGACTTACATTCTGCCTCTACTGCTTATCTTACTACTTTTGCCAAGTCACTAACTCTCTAACCTTTTGTTTTCCATATCAACAAAACTTGTATCACTGGAACATAGAATTTGCAATGGAAGCAACCTTTGAGGTCATCAAGCCCAGGTCCTTATTTTATAGTTGGTAAAACTAAGACACCCAGACTTGCCCAAGGCCAGAGGGAGTAAATTGCAAAAAAACTTTATCCTAGTTTCTCTAATTCCCAATCCTGAAATCTTTCCACTGCATCATGCTCTAAGTTAAACTACAAGCTATACAAATTGGAATACTATTATTATTTGCCTTTCAGTAATTTCCCCAAGACTTATGACAAAGAATGCTATCCATCTCCAGAGAAAGAACTGTAGGAGTTAGATGAAAGCATACAATTTTTTCATTTGTTTATTTGGATTCATATTTTGGGGTTTTGGTTTTACTTCAGTTACAAAAACAAATAATATGGAAATGTTTTACAAGATAATACATGTATAAATGAGATTGAATTGCCCACCAGCACTGGAAAAGGGAAGGGAATGGAGGAAGGGAGACGAAAACTTCTCTGGAAATTTGTTACATGTAATTGGTAACAAATAAATGTTTAGATATACAAAAAAGGCTAATTTCCTCAAATCACTATGTCACAATTCAATTTGGCCCACAAAATTTATATCAGCTCTTTTCCCATTTTTGTCCCTTCATTCCAAAACAAAACAAAACAAAACAATAAATGAAGGGAATTGGCCTAGATGATTCTTAAGGTCAATTCTACCTCAGAATCCATGGTCCTAAGTCTTTCAAATCCACCATCAGAGGCTTATTGTAAAATTAGAAGCAACTAGTAGCCATTATTTTTGAAATTAAATTGGTTAGTGCAAAATAATATTCCCAGAAGCCTGTTTTGTTAGTAGAGCCAACTTTGGAAGTAAAGAAGCTAGTGAACTGGAGATAAGGAAAGAGAACTTTCAAATAGCCTAAGACCCAGATACTCAATGTTCACACAAGGTATGTACCTAGAGGAACAGGGCAAAAGGAGGAAGATTCAAGAAACATTAAGTATGAAAATTTGGAATGGACCAAAAGTAGAGGAAAAGAAAAGAGACAAGTTAAAGATGACTTAAAGCCATCTGCTTGAAGAATGAGGCAGGTAGTAATACTAATAATATTAATAAAGAAGTTAGGCAGTAGTGATAAATTATGCAGGAGGAGGATGGACAGTTTTTTGACATTGTTTTGTTTGAGATGATCCATGGACAATGAAACCTACTGAACTGGAGAGAAAACGAGAACTGGGTATTGTAAAACTAAATCTAGGAATCATCCATGACCTAACCACAAGGCGGCACAGTTACAAAAATAACCTTTCATGGTTCATTACCAGAAAATTGAGCATTATTTGACAGGTGGTTAGAAATTTGAAAAGCTCCTGAAATATTTCTTAAGAAATACTGAAAATAAATCTCCCTTCCTTCTTCAGTATTTTAAAATAAGGATGATCTCATCTTTGTTTGAGCCCTAGTTTATTTCATTTTGGATAAGTGAATGATCTAAGCCTTGGACCAAAGAAATAGATGGCTAAGGTCAAAATATTCAGTCTTTTCTTCTCTTTAATAGATAATACCTAAATTATCTTGGAGAGAGAGTTATTTATTCTGTATTTGTAGATACTAGAGAAAGAATTCCTATTAACATTACAACTTTCTTTTTTAAAATATTTGTAGATGAAAAACTCTTTGAAAGGTAGGGTATTTCCCTCCCAATTGTATTAGTCATGTGACTCTAATGACTTTTGTGATTTACTTCTTGACATGTAAGATAAAAAATCAACATCATATGCTTCTTAATATGTCAGTAGTTACTTGAATATTTCAATAGATCTACGATCTCTCTATACCAATACTCCCCTTTGGCACAAATCACAATTTAACCTTTTTTTTTTTTTTTGGTGTGGGTTGGTTTGGTTTGTTTGGAGCAAGAGGTGCTCTGCAATGCTTATTCCCAATTTCCCACTCCACTATAGAGGACCTTCTGAACATGGTAGTGTCATTTTCTTTGCCATCCAGCTTTTATCCCTCATTTACATTTCATAACCAACCTACCTCCTTTTACAGGCTTACATATTCTGGATAGTATATGTTAACCCATCATTGGATTAACATTGGTCATGGGCCATGTCATCATCAGTGATGCAACTGAGATTTCTTGCACTGCCTCATACTTCTTTCCATTGCCACTGCAGCCACTTGCAATTCTGATTCTTCTGAAATAACTCCATTCCATGATTCCTAAGCAAATAGCATCACTGGGAGAAGAACAGGGACCATTCCTTTTTTGTCTTTCTATTTGCTTTTACCTAGTAGTATTCAATTGAATTGAATTGAAGATTAGATTCTATTATTAAGTAAAACTCTAAAATCTCTTCTGTTTTACAATCCAACAGCCTCATACCCATTCCTGGAGACCATATTCTGTTCTTTTTTTTCCTTACTTATTAGGATCAATATTATCAAAACACTTTTTTTCTAACCATATTCATTAAGGTTTTTAATTATTAAGCAATTTTCTTCTTCCAATTAGGAAAGAGAAGTAGTTATTATGTGAAGATGATTATGTTATAAGATCTCTAAGATCTCTTCCACCTTTGAGCCAACATAGTATAGTATACAGAGTATTGGGCTGAAATTTAGTAAGATTTTGGTTTGAATTCAGAAACTTACTACCTGAGTGACCCTGGATCAAGTCACTTAACCTCTCTTGGCCTCAGTTTCTAATTTGTAAAATGAGAGATTAGAATTCGAATGACCTCTGATGTCACTTTGAATTCTAAATCTATAATCCTCATAAAAAATAGTCCCCAAAATAATTTCCTTATATTCATCTCTCTCATGTATGTACAAAGTTAACCTAATTTTCAAAACAAAAGGAAAATGTTTTAATATTCATGGATTTCAAAACCTGTAGTATTTGTTTTTTCTCACATCTATACCTAAAATCCTCATGTAGGGTATCAAAATATGACTTACAAGTGTGTGAATAAATGATTGAGAAGAATGGAATAGTTCTCATTTCCTAAAGAACTTTATTGACACTAAAATGCTGACAGTGAATGAGTAGAACCCATTTCTTAACAATTAAGTAAGTAAATAAAAGTATACATTTAGATGATCTATAGAATCAAGTCATCTATCTCCCACATGTTTCCTGGAAATCTTAATCTTATCTGGTAAACAAGATAAAAAGTTTAATTCAAATATGTATTTTTAAAAACTAATGCAATTTTAAGACCTTAATTCATAGGGAGATTTTTTAATTGTGAATAGCAAATTTAAATGATTGAGAAAATTTTTCATTAGGATTAGCTAATTTAGGGAACTGATCATAGCTTGAGATACCAATGCAAAAAAGGTACCCAATTCTGTAGTACCCATTCATGTGTTTTCTTCTGTAGTACCCATTCATGTGTTAGATTCTCAGTGAATGTTGTTGATAAACATGAATGTCCAGTTTTTCTCATGCAGCTAATTTTTTCTCTTTACAAATAGATCATGTAACTGTATAATTATCTGTATTTAAAGCCAGGATTATATGACCATAGTATCATGTCACTGGAGAAATTTCATCAAATTTAAAGCCTTGATTGTTTTCTTTGTATCTTTAGAAGTAGACTGGATAATTCAGAAAGGAGGTGGATTAGTTAGTTATACAACAAGAGCAAGGAATAAGAAATAGATTAAATGTAGCACTTATACTCTCAAAATAATAAAAGATCTACAAGAAGGCTTTCAACATTTTAGGGAAATATTTTGATGTAGATTTATGGAAAGACATGGACAAGAGTTATATAGTAGAAAAAGCCATAGGGTTGTGACCCATACCATTGGAAAGAATACCTAAATCAGTAAGATCTTTGATCCAATGAAATAATAAAATAATGATTTAATACTTATTAAGAAAGATAAGTAGCAATTTAAAAGATACTAATATTTTCCTTTGGGCAGCTAGGTGACACAGTAGATAGAGTGCCAGTCCTGGAGACAGGAGGATTCCTCTTCCTGAATTCAAATTTGTTTTTGAGACACTTCCTAGCTGTGTGATCCTGGGCAAGTCATTTAACCCTATTTTCCTCAGCTTCTCATCTGTAAAGTGAACTAAAGAAAGAAATGGCAAACTACTTGAGTATTTTTGCTAAGAAAACCCCAAGTGGAATCAAGAAGAATCAGACATGACTGAAAAAGATTTTAAAATATTTCCCTCATGATAGACAAGCAGTTTGTCCTTTAATTCATAACCAAATAATTCACAAATTGGACTACCTGACATTGAATCTAAGGTAAAAGGATCCCTGTATTCCCCATGATATGCTAGGGAATCTTATTAAAGGTATTCAATCTTCACCTCTCCAAAAAAAACCCATAATTTTGTAGAGTTGGTCAAGTATGTTTTATGGTTTGTTTTTGCTGGTCATGACTTCTCATTACATTTGGAATTGGAAATTTAGAAGCTAGCTGAACTTTCTCTAGCTAAGCTACCTAATAATAATACTGACTAAAATTTGCTTAGCATTTTATCTACATTATCTCAGTTCTCAAAATAACCCCTTTAGGTAGTTGTACTATAGATATATTATACTGATTTTAAAGAAAGGGAAATAAATGCTCTAAGAGTGAAAGCAATTTATCCCAGGACATACAGTTAATACCTGAAGTAATTCAAATCCTGGTCTTCTGATTTCAAACCCAACAATTTATCCAATCTGCTGTATTTCCAGTGGTTAGATTAGCACCTGATAAATGTTTGTTGATTGAATAATTAATTGCCAAGATTCTCCATGAATAGGAAATTATTATTTTTAAGCCATGCAAAAAAAATTTCCAATTTATATTTACTTCTGAAAAGTTGAGTTAATTGACATTAAGTTCCAGCCAGTAGTGCTGTCTCTGCTACCTTTAAGTCTAGAATATCATCTTTTCTTTGATCTCTTTTAGATATGAAAAATATGCTTTAAAATATATTGATTGTCTTTCATCTAATCTAGGGGGAAATAATCCCATGTTAACAAATGTACTTATTTCTTTAATCAAAGACTTCTTTATAAAAGGCATTTCCTATTTTAAAATATTTTTCTTGGTTTCAAAAAAAAATGTTTGTTGGATGTTGTGTGAATATAATATAGTAACAATACCCAAAATGCAATTTCATCTCTAATAGAGATTAATTGGCCTCTCTTGTTGCTCACAGGTGCCATTATTCTTGCCTCAATTTCATGTTAATTTTTGCCTTTACTGAAGAGTATATAACAAAAGCTCTAACTTAAAATAAGACCATCACAGGTTCTGACTTCAGGAGATTTTGACTTTGAAACATATATTTCTTTCTTATAACATTGCCAATTCCCAAATAGCCATCAAGTCACAGAGTATTTTTCTGAAGCAGCAGAAATTTGGTTTCTTGGGGTGGGGGTGCTTTGTAAAAGGCCTTATTGGATCTGCGAAACTTTGGGGTCTCTCCTCAGAATTCAAAGCAATTTACTTTCTATATGGTTCATGCTTTCTGAATATGTGGCTAGAAATGCACATATGGGAAACATGAAAATAATATTACTCTCCTGAGGAAAAACTACTTCTTGGGGCCCTGGCCACTGACTGCTTTGTTAAGTTGTTTAACAAGGAAATGAATGAAATTGGTTACTATGATATTTAAATTTTAATGATCATTAGGGAATTTGAAATAGTCATGAAATATAGATAATCCACATAAGCATATCAGAGGAAAGCAAAGGGATTCTGGAGACTAGGGTTGGGACTTTTAAAAAAGGAATAAAGAGAATTTTGAAAGGGGAGAGAAAAGCACTGAAGGTGAAGTCTGCTTACTTGACAATTTCTCCAGGACTTGACGCTGATGTCAAATGATATCATAATCAAGTACTGTATGCCGCATTTACAAATTCATTACCTTATTCAGCACCTATAAAAAAGCCACAAAGAAGAGACATACAAGTTATGAGGAATACAAGAATGAGGAAAATTAAGCCCCTAAAAGTACCCTGTCTACAGTACCCAAAAACTAATTTATTTATCCAGGGTCACAGAGTTAGTATGTATGAAAGGTCAGACTTGTAACCTGGTCTTCCCAGTTTCAGAGCCATCTTTCTATGCACTATTCCCTGCTAGTTCTTTATAATTAAACCATTAGACTTTTTAATAGGAATATAGTATTTTCTATGCTTAATTAAAATCACTAATGTCCAATTTTAGTTCAGCAGAAAAGGAAAATTGTTAAATAGGCAACTATATCTTAAAAATGAATTGTCAAAAGATGATTTTTATTTCTTCTCTCACTAATATTCTGTATCCTCTTAAGTAAAGGAATTATTGTGTCTCCTTGTGCAGGAGATAAAAAAAAATACTATTTCTCATGAGACGTTTTATATAAATTGAGGGTCAAAAGAATCACTTTCATTTTAGAAAAAAATTTAGCATTGAAAGGGGGGAATTTTATACCTGATTTTGCTTTTTGGCATTATGACAAATCTCAACAATACTTTGAAATATTAGCATTTCTTTTCTTGCTTTAATTAATGGAAGACCTCTTCCAACCCTAAGATCCTTTGGCTGTCTGCCACTCCTACTTAGAATCAAGATCCCTATTAGTAATTAGTAAATGGTAATAGTAATATTTTAGGTACTTTCTAACAAATAACTTCTTTAGTATTTCAAATGGTACATAGTTTTATTAGCATCATTGGTCTTCCAATCCCAATCTCAACCTCTCTTTGTTTTAATAGATGTTCTTTGTGAGGTGCTATGGCCAAATATTATTGCCGGGTGTCCGACCTTCTGGTGATCAGGTGGCAGACACACAGGTGGTCTTCAGGCTTGGACTTAAAACCTTTCCAGCTTGATAGGACCTGCCAGTGCTTGTGTCCTATGAAAATATCCTTCAAGAACCAATGGTTCTTCACATTATGCATAGGAAGCAGCAGTGGTATTTGTATATCACAGCAGCAAAGACAACCAGATAGATGTGGGAGAGTAGATAATGTAATCACCTTGGTGTCAGGCGTGTTGCATCTGAATCTTGTTTGCTATAGGACAGATCCTGGGAAAGTCACTCAATCTCAGTTTTCTCATCATTAAAATGGGGAGTTATAATAGCTGTAGCCCTTATTTTGAAGTTGTTGTGGAAATTAAATAAAAGTATATATTTATATGCATGTAAATAAATATAATATATTAATGTGTAATATGTTAAATATATATAAAGCACTTTGCAAACCTAGAGCTACCTAAATATTGTTGTTCCTAGTATTACCACTTCAATCACCAACAAAACTACTACTGCTGCTGCTACCTAGGCTATTACTGTTGCATCAGAGATGGAATTAGAATATGTCAGAGGATACTAGTAAAAAAAAAAGGCTTTGTCACAGACTTAGTCCTCTTATGTTCCTTTCTTTCTGGCCATTATTTTTTCCTAAATTCATGATTATTAGATATTGTAGTGGGAAATTTTTTAAGAAGAAGAATATAAACTAATTTCTAAACTCAGGAGAACTTCGTATATAACAAAAATCCCCAACCCCACTAGTTTTAAGAATCTGATCTAATAATGAAAATTTCCCATTTCTTCATACCAAGACCGTCCTTTGGTTTCTCTATTAAAATTAATGACATTGTCATTTTTAAACATGTTTTGAATAAAATAGGCACCAAGATTTGGGCTGAGAATATTAGTTTCATATTACCAATCTAAGGAATTTTATAACCTGTACAGTTATATGACACATTTCACTCAAATGGAAACTGAATTTTGAAGATATCTGAAAAGCTTTAGACTCTTTGGTACAGAATAGCAGGGAAAAAAATGCTGACTGGCCTCAGATAGTTAGCTATGTGACCCTGGGCAAGTCATTTAACCCTAATTACCTGACCCTTACCACTCTTCTGCCTTAGAAACAATACTTAATAAAAAACATAAGGTAAGGATTTAAAAAAGAATACTGTACTGGTAGTAAGAAGAAATGTTGCAAATCCTGGCTTCATTACTGTTACTCTTTAATGTTAGGCAGTCTACTCTCCCCATCCCTACCATTCCCCATGTGACCCATAGTTTTCTTTGCTATAAAATTAGGGATTTAGGTAGAAATGCCTATATTCTAACTCCATCTCTATTATCTTGTAATAATTATTTCCATTAAAACATTGTAAAGCAATTTGTAGATTTCATGGGCTAAAATCACAGGATATTTCTGGTTCTCATATATTTCATATCAGAAAAGTAGTAATATTCCACTTTGTTTTTTACATATACTGAAAACCCCCAAACAAATAAAACAAATATAGCAAATAGAAAGCTCCAGTCACTACCGTCAAAATTTACCAAGCTCCTGTCTTTGCCTTTCCCCTACTGGGTTCAAGTCCTAACAAATGTCTGCAGATAGCTTTGTTCCATGGTTCATAGATATAGGACTGGGATAAACCTTAGCAGTCATCCCACTCTACTATGATGCAGAAAAGTCATTTCGAGTCTGATCTTTTACATTTATCCTCTGTATGAATTACAGGCTTTCTATGGCTATTGCCATAGTTCAACACATCTGTCTTTACACTGATACCCTTTCAGATATTCTGGGCCTTGTCAGTTCCTTAGATTAAATCCTTGGCTAACTAAGGTAGTGCTCAAAGACCTTCATTTACTAAAAGATGGTCATGGTAAAGCTCGCTTTAGAGTTTACCCCAATAAAGGACCTCACAGGAAAAAATGTTGAGTTTTTTTTTTTATTTGCACTGACTATACCTCTAATCCTGGCCATCCATCTACTAAATGAATATTCAGGCAGAAGCATGGATTGAATTGCTCAATGTCATTAGCACTACTGGAAAAAATGGGGAAAAAAACTATCCTCTGCCCTCTCTACAAAATTATATGGTCTTTAAAAGCAAAGATTATGCATTGTGTAGCTCCATATCCCCTGTTGTGCCACTTGCAAAAAGTAATTACTTGGTAAATATTTATTGACTGAAAAAATTGATATCTGATTGGTCCTGAGATAAAAGCATCATTCCCCAGAAAAGAGACAACACATGTTGACTATATACCTGTTCACTGCCATTTTTTTAATAGTAAGCTAGTAGATGTCACATAGAAAATGGTTATATTCTTGACAACAATATCTATAAATTGCCTCCACTTGTACCTGAAATATCATTCAGAGATTTAGATATGTCTGTGTAATTTCTAATGCATTCTTCTACATGATAATTATGTACAAGCCAGACTGGTATACATGATAGACTATACATCATATTATATCAATTAACCTGAAAAGGAAGTATCCATGCCTATTTCCAGCTGCAAATGACCTTGGCAAAAGCTAATGGACTAAACATCATTCCATATTATGGTCAAATTCCTCTTATAATTGATAGGAGTCTGGCTGGAGAAGAGACCATATAATTTGGCATGTTTTATGAATTCTTATTGTAGAAATATCAGGGAAACCAAAAGGAAAGCTGGTCCTTCAGTTTCCCTCATCACCAATTGCATGAGGGAAAGCAAGCATCATAGGAACCATTTACTTTTCAGATTAATCAAAGCAAAAAGCGAACAACTTTTCTTATTTCCTTGTTTTTTTAATTTATCAAGGACATTTATTTCACAGGGAGCTGTACACTACACAGTGCTTTCCTTGTGGACAAGTTTCCATGTCGGCAGCAATTAGCATTGGTTTCCTGGGTAACCATTCTGTACCCTACTGAGAGAAACCTTTTCTTGACAGGAGCATTCTGTCTGAAAATGTTTTGTTTTCCTTGTTTCTTAAGCTTATGGTACATTTGCTTTATTTTATTTCTTTTAACATAGCATTATTATACCTTTTTCCCTCGCAAACAGCAAAATTGTTGGCTTTTATATTCCATCTGGTTGTATTTACTGTCATTGTACCTTGCCTCTCATCTTTTAACCACAACCTGAAAGAAATCAGCATAAACATGCTCTCAGGGACATGCCAAGTTTCTTTGGATTTCTTGTTCTGAATCTAATTAGTAGAACTGTGAATATTCAAGCAATCACAGCTGGTCTTGATGATAACACAAAGGTTACACATTGAAAAAAAAATTCTTTGTGTGCCCAAGATGGACTCATATACTTTGTATCATAGAATGTTAGAGCTGGAAATGATCTAAGAGATTCTCTAGCCCAACTACTTCATTTTACCGAGGAGTAAAATGAAACCTAAAGAGGTAAAATGACATATTCCATAATTTAATCTTGGAAGTAGCTGTAAATTTTTCACTGAGGCTGGGCAAGTTCCAAATCTGTTGTTTTCATTGCTGGAGGGTATGGGGATGCAATTTTGATAGAATTATATGGTGAAGTAACAAATGTATATTTGGTATCAAGGGATTATTTCACTATGGTTCTAAGACAATATTAGGATGGATTGAATGTACTCACTGAAGTAGTGGAGAATGAGTCTTATAATGGAAGAATCTAGCAGCTTGAAATAGTAATAAATGTCCGGGCAGTTTGGTTCTGCAGGATCTTTTAGTGCAAAGAAAGGTATTGTAGAAAGTACATTCTGTGCATTTTCGAGCTCTAGAGATGAAATAAATTTAAAAGCAGTAGCTGGAGTTACTCTTTGTAGAGTGGTGATGAAACCATCCTTCAGTGAAGAGCTCATTAGTAAAGTGACAGGGACTCGCGGTATAAAAAAATATAACATATAGGATTACAAAAGAATACCAACATATTTTTAGAAGCTTACAAACTACAGGCTAAGAAGCCCTGACTAGGGGAAAATGCCCAGAATGTTGGTGGCTCCTCTGAAGGATCTACAGAAGAATGTGGACAGAAAGCATACAAGATGAGAAAGCTCTGATTGAATCAATCACTAAGTATCTATTAAGTGATAATAATGTGCCAAGAACTGTTCTAGGCACTGGAGAAACAAATACAAAAATGAGACAACCCATGCCCCCAAAGAATTTACATTCTACCCATATTGGTGAAATCACAAGAATGACAAATTTAGATTTAGGCAATCCTCAGTTATCTTTCCTGCACATTATCTTTTTTGTATTATTGCAAGAGTAGCCCCTATAGAGAGTACAAAAAGAGAAGGTGGGATGGTGCCAAAGACTAATTCCTCATCATTTCACATTTTACTTCTTACTGTCTTAGTAACAACTCTAAGACAAGCAACAACAACAAGTAACAACTCTAAGAATGGCAAGCAAGTTCTAGACACACAGGGTTAAGTGACTTACCCAGGGTCACACAGCTAGGAACTATCTGAGGGCAGATTTAAACCCAGGTCTTCCAGACTTCAGGTCTGGCACTCTATTCACTGAGCCGCCTTGCTGCCCCTGCTGTCAACTTTTAATAGAACACTCTACAAGTGCCAATTGGGTGCAGAATACTGTGCTAGTCCATGAAGGATATACACAATTTAGATAAGACATAAGTCCCTACCCCCCTGCATTTAATTCTTGGTTTCTCTTTTCTGGTGACTCCCTTCTATTGTTTATTCAGGACAGAAGAGGTGGGGGAAGTCCTAAAAGCCAGAAAAGAGGAGAATTGACTAGAGACTAAATTTGGCAGGTGGAAAACAAAAGCCCATAATTAAAACAAGCAAACAGAACTTAAAATTATCCGATTTCCAGAGTTCTGGTTTTATGAATATCTTCCTCTGGATTTGTTCTGTTTGTTCTATATACTTGTCATTACTCTTTCCTGAACTTTAACTGAACCTTAACTAAAAGCCCAAGACCCTGTAGCCATTGTCTAAAGATGTTGTTTCCACAGTAGCTCCCCTATTTATAGACTCTGTTACGATGAGGCTGTCTTTTCTTTTTGCAGTGAAGTCACTGTTTTTGCTACAGTGACTGAGCCTTCTCGGTAACAAAAATATCTATTCAGGGGAAACTCGAAAATCAACTTTACTTGCTAAAATTCCCTAAAATAAATCTGTGAATTTTTTTAAATTTACTCTGATTAAAATTATATATTCTGCAACTTTCTGCTACTTCCTATTCAATATTATGCACTTTTCCCATCCCACTTGCCCAAAGAAACTTTATAAGTACAAGATGAAACTTAGTTCTTAACAGCCTATTTGATGATTAAAGTATCACAGGCCCAAAGCATGGCAAATCTTCTGTGAATACACAAAAACATCTGTGTGATTTGGTGGGGAAATTCCTCCATCTGTGCCTTATTATATAAGTCTTAGGAAGTTTACTAAAGCACCCAGAGAGTGAATGACTTGTCCGTGGCTACACAGCTTCTAAACATCAAAGGTGGCCTCAGGCCCAGCACTCTATTTACTATTCCACATATTTGTCTAATCAGTCATTTTCAAGAGACGTATCACCAGACTGGCCGAGAGGTGATGAATAGTTGAACTATAACTCCTAAAAACCATTTGTTAAACTGTAAAGGGGCCAGGATCTGTAATAATAGTCCCTGGAGTTCTTATTTTGAGATATTATCTGCAAGAATATGTCCTTTAAAGATCAGTATTCAAAATATTATATACTTTATTTAATGCTATTTTATATAACACATACCCTTGATGTAGTTAAAATGAGTATCCTTGGGCAATTCTCCCAAATTTCATTATTGTTCATGTTTAGTCAAGTTTGACTCTTCCTGATCCCATTTGGGTTTTTCTCAGCAAAGCTACTGGAGTGGTTTGCCTTTATCCTTCTCCAGCTCATTTTACTGATGGGAAAACTGAGGCAAACAGATTCAATCACTTTGCACAAGATCACACAACTATTAAGTGTCTGAGGCTGGATTTAAACTGAGGTCCTCCTGACTTCAGGCTGGGCACTCTATCCACATTGCTGCCTAGCTGCCCTCTCTCAAAATACAAGTATAAAATAAATGTGATATATTCAAAACACCAATGGGTCTACCCTCTCAGTGACTAAGGATTGCACCTCCCAATAAGAATCGAATATGTGCACAACTTCCCCATAGAGAGAGGAAGCTGACTGAGATTCCACTCTGACTCCATGGATAGGAATAACTGCTAGATGATGATGAAGTGATCCCAAGGTCCCTGGCCACGGTGGTAGAAGACTGAAACAAGTATGCTCCTGTCTCAAATAAAGGGTAATTTCTGGAGACAGAACTTGTTGCTTGGGAACAAGTAATTTGCCCCAGGTTCATAAGCATTCTATCATAAGTTCTCTCACATTTTCTCAGGCAGATTATGTTGCTCCTAGGAAGAGACTGATGTTGTTCAGTTGTTCTGTCATGTCTGACTCTTCGTGACTCGGTGGTTCACATTGCACCGCTGCTTGTCAAGGGGGGTTTTCTTGGCAGATACTAGAGTGATTTGCCGTTACCTTCTCCAGGGACTACTTATACTTATTTCTGTCCTAGCTTTCATTCAACCAGTAGGCTGATTTCACTTTTGCATTTGCTTGGGCAATTACTAAAGGAAAGAAGTGTCAGCAATTTCTCCAGGGAGAAATCATACAAAATGACTACTGATAATATGATGAGAAATACCAGCTCTCTTTGTACAGTTGAAGAGGATGGGGAGGGATAAGAGTTCCCTGAATTATTGTCAGACCAGCCAATCATTGAAATGGTAAGTGGGGAAAGAGGGCGGGCAGATTTCCTTATGCCCCTATTATAGTTTCCCTCTCCTCCTCCACATCTCACTCCCATATCTCCTAAGGGTGGCATTCTTGAAAGATGTTGATATTTTCAAGTTATCTAGATCAAATTTAATTTCACTTTGGGGCAAGCTACCTGTAAGCATAGGTTAGGAAGCATCAATATTTGCCAGCTATTTCAGATTGACATTTTAGGAATACTTCTGATTATATTTGCTTTTATAACTCAAAAAATTCACTACAGGGGTAGCTGGGTGGTTCAGTGGATTGAGAGACAGGTCTAGAGATGGGAGGTGCTAGGTTCAAATATGGCCTCAGACACTTCCCAGCTGTGTTACTCTGGGCAAGTCACTTAACTCCCCTTGTCTAGCCCTTACCATTCTTCTGCCTTGGAACCAATAGAGTATTGATTCCAAGAAGGAAGGTAAGGGTTTTAAAAAATGCACTACAGGCATTTAAAAGTCCAAATCAATGGCTCTACTCCCACTAGTGAATGTGATGAGATTAGACCTGTAATTTTGTTGATCCTGAAGATTTCTAACAGGAACACTCCCTTTACTGATGCATATTGGCACCTTCTCCGTAAATGATAGTCTTTTGCTTTTGCATGTAAACTTTCAGTAATGAATCTAGGAGAAGGTCTTCAACTTTACCTAAAACTTATTAGATTTTATTTTTTTTTAACTGAGCTTCTCCAAATATGTGCACCTGTACATTATTTCTATGACTCCAGGTCTGTGTTCTGCTATTTTGCAGCCTCACCTTACCAATAAATCATGTCACCTTTTTGGATCCATTTTCTCAACTACAAAATTGAGGGGCTGGACTAGATTCATCTATAGGACCTTACAAGATCTTATGATCTTTGTCAATGACATTTTTCCCATTCACCACTTTTAAAGCATGCTTAGATAGACACTACATGGAAATAGAGTTTGGTCAACTTCTTCCATCTCTAGCAGTGCTTTGCATATAGTACGCATTTAATAAGTATTTGGTGAATTAAATTAAATCATGTGAAATCATTATGTTGTGTTCATTAATTAATTAATTAGTAGAATATTTAAGGTAGAAGTCAGACTCATGCTTTAAGCTCTAGATTTAGATTCATATACATTTATTGATAACAGCTTTAAGATTTGCAAAGAACTAATCTTATTTGACTTCACAATCCTATGAGGTAGGTGTTATTACTATCCTCATTTACAGATGAGAAAGCTGAGGCTGAGAGGAACTAGAACCCAGTTATTTCTAATTTTATGTATAGCACTAGACCCCAATCTTTAAGGGTCTATAGCTTTTACATTAAGAGACTAGGTGCCATTTATTTTATCAAACAGTGATTTAAAAAACAGCATATCCCTTAAAAGAAATAAAGGGCAGATGATGAAAGATAGGATATTCATCCTTTGAGGGAAAAAGTGGGGAATAATGGGTATGGAACGTTTATTTTGTTAAATATAATCACTTTGCCTATTAGTTTTGCTTAACTGTTTTTCATTGTGGCAAGGGAGGATTCGGTAGGATTTGGTATATTGGAAAAATAACTATGGCTATAAACAATTGAAAGCTTCATTAAATATGGGGGAAAACAGATTAGATGGTCTCTAGCCCCATTTTCCTGCACCTTCATATCCAGTTGCCTATGAGGGAACATTAACCACAGAATCTAATTACTTCACTTATATTATGTTGGAATCATCCTTAACTCTTCCCTCTCCTTAATGTCTCATATGCAATCTTGTAAATTCCACATAATATATCTTGTATCCGTGTCCCAATTGCTATTCCCCAAACCACCATGCTAGTCTGTGCTCTCATCACCTCCTACTTTGACTATTTCAATAGACTCCAAATTGTCATACAACTCTTTGGTCTCTCCCTCCCCAAGTCATCGTTCACACAGCTCCCAATGTGCTATTCCTAAAGCACTACCTTGCTCAAGAAGCTCCAAAGACTCTTGCCTTTGTAAAAATCCAAACTCCTATGATAGGCTTTCAAAGACTCACAATTTGGTTCCAGCCTACCTCGCCAGGATCATTTTTGATGATAGCACACTCTGCTATCTAATACAGCTGGTTTGTTTGCTGTTTCTTGTGTCCATCTACTTAAATTCCCACATTCTTGGTTTTTCTCAGCCTTTCACCCATGCATTGAATGTACTCTTTCCTAAACTCTGCCCAACAGCAACATTTTCTTCCTTCAGAGGTCACCTCCAATGTTACTTCTTACAAGAAACCCAACTCACTTACCCACTTCCATCCCAGTTGCTTGTGTCTTTCTCCCAGAAATTACTTTGCATATATTTTGTACTTAGGGTTATATGCACATATTGTTTCCTCTAATAGCATATAAGCTCTTTTGGGTAGAGACAGTTTAATCTTTATGTCCCTTGCACCAAACACAGTGTCTAGCAAATAGTGAGCTCTTAATAAATGTTTGTCAAACTTGGACCTTACCTTTTCCTCGAAGCCTTAACTTTGATATATAATATATACTTAATGGGTTTGAATAATCTTTATATTAATTGTATTAATACCCAGTAAATATATATAGGCAGAATATAAAATAGTAGATTAAAAATCCTAACTCAACTTAGTTTAAATATACTTTTCTGTGTCCAGTATCCTAAAGGTTTTCTATCCATATTATATAATATCTATCATCAATTATGGCTCTAAAGAACTGTTTAAATTGAAGTAACATCAGGCAAATAGGAAAAAGTCATCAATTCAGCTTCTTAAAATCTGCTACAGCAAATATATATGAATAAACAACATGAATATATGCTATGTTTATACCAGTGCATTCAATTGTGAACTTTAAGTGGTCCTGAAGTTTTCTTCTTCTTAGGTGCATAGGTTTACTTGTGCAGTATGTGAGGAAGTATGATCTCATTTCAAAAAGTATTAAATTAGGAATCAGAATTTAAGGATGCTTTTTTTAATTCCTCTGCTTAATTCTCCATTTAAAAGGCAACATTAGCCCACTTCACAATAAAGTTATGATAAAGCAGCATAGTAGAAAAGCTTGTGGAAACTATCATCAAAAGATCTGGGATCAAGTCCCAAGTCTTTTACTTACTATCTCTTTTACTTCTGCAAGCCACTGTCTTTGGTCCTCAGTTTCCTGATCTACAAAGTAGAGGTAATGACAATAACGCCAACTACCTCAAAATATTATTGTAAAGAAAGCACTTTACACATATGAGGAACTCGTGCTATACATACTCTTTTCTTTCTAGGATGGTTTTTCTAGCCAGGCTTTCTATGGGTTTACTTTTCATTCTATAGTACTTTTTCTTCAAAAACTCTTCACTTAAGTCCTTCTCTTGTGGAATAAGGGTAAGGGTAGGTTCAAAAAGGCTTAATATCTCTTCAAAAAGAACACAGGCTTAGGAAGTTCCTGTAAAGCTTTTCATTCTTAGGTTCCTTCCCTTCAAGAACTCCTCACTCAAGTCTTCTACCTGTTGTATAAGGGTAAGCCTGAGTTCTTCAAGGCTAAAAAACTGTGTCAGAAGAACATAAACTGAAAATACCTACCTTTATCCCATCTGTCTGAGAAAGGAATATTTGGAGACTTTAACTCTGATTCGTCCTTGTAAATAGAAGATAAAAAGTGATGATGTGTTTACCAAATTTTATTTACTATTATAGTTATTTGTATGTGTGTATTTTTATTTCCTTTCTTGAGGTGTATACTCAGTAATGTTAGGGTCAGGATTGGGGTCTTTGTCATCCCTTCAGTCTCCTTTCACAGTATTTTTTATACATAGTGGACAACCAATAATTGCTTGTTGAATTAAATTAAATTAAATTTAAGTAAAAAAAATCAATAAGTCCTTGATATTACTTACATCATTTTACACTTGCCTACCTTAACTTTCCTTCTCTCTTTCTTATGTGCCAATTGGAGTATTAATGATTTTTTAGAATCCTTTTTGTTCTTTTAAATGATCTTTTTTATAGTTTTTGAGGTTGGAGAAAGCAGATTTAGGAAAGCTTATCATCTTTTGGTGATTTTCCCCTTTCTTCACCTATTTTTCAATGCATTGATAAAAATGATTTTTTTTCCTTTCTGCTTTTCCTTCTGCCACTGTTTATTACAGAGGAAGTATCTGCAAGGATAGTCCAAGTAGTAACTGCGGAAGCTGTTGCAGTCCTGAAAGGTGAACAAGAGAAAGAAGCCCAGCCTAAAGACCAACCTACAGGACTCCCTATAGGTAAATCCAGGAGCTTCCCAGGGTTATCTATACTTCCTGTCTCTATCTTGTCCTCAACCTGTATCAATTCTACTTTGTTAAGGGTGCCTAAGGTTGTTGTGACATGTTGGGCTTTAGTTCATCTTTTATAAGCAGGAAGTTTTAAATATCCTGAGTCCAATTTGGGGGAGACAGATTTTGAGTTCCTATCCTAATTCATTCTCTTAATTCTTTCATCCCCTTAGAACTAAGTCAATTAGAGAAAACTATAGTTCCATCAGTAAAGAGCTATGCATAGCTTCAAGCACAAAGAAATTACTTTCCCTTTTTTCTCAGCTTATTATAATTTCCCTAATCTCTCTCCTCTTTCTTTTCCTCTATATTTCTATTCATTTTTTTGCTATGCTATGATCCAATATAAGTCCTTATTATGCACACCTTGCACTAATTAAACAGCATCCTAACAGGGCTTGGTATTTTAAACAGGGCAACTAAGAAATAGAAGTCTATGATCTCCTCTCTTTCTAATCTGTGCTTCAGAGAACTACCAGTCTGATCTTCCTGGTGCAGAGATCTAATTATATCACTCCTTTACTGAAACATTCAGCAAAATCTTCAGTGGCTTCTTACTGTCTGTGAAATATAATTTAAACTTATATGTTATTCAAGGCCCTCTACCCACTGGGAACTTCAGCCTTATCTCTCCCCTATATGCAAGTCAAACTAGACTGCTCTTTTGTTTCCTACTTACACAGTCTTTTACCTTTTCCTGGAGTAGCTTCCCAATCTATAAAGTCCACTTCTAGTGTTACCTCTTCTATGCAGCTTGGAAAAGACTACTCTCCCAGACTTTATCCAACACTTTTGTCTTGTACTTTATGGGTTTGGATTATAGTATTCTGTTTGTACCTTATGCCCATACTAGACTATAAGCTGAATAAAGGTAAGAAGTTTGTTTCATCTAACTTTTTAGTATCCTGTTGCAACTAATATTTTTTTTCTCCAGACAGTAGGTCTTCAATTAATATTTGCTGAATTGAATTAAAGAGACCATCACCTTAGCTTGTCATCATTGCCTAGGAGAATTACTGAAAATGTAGTTCTGATATCAATGATGAAATTTCATATTTTATAGTACTTTTCAAAGTGTTCTCCATATAGTAGCATTGAAGAATAGGTAATATATTATTATCCCCATTTCACAGTTGATAAAATTGTAGATTAGAAAGATAAAGCAGATTTCCTAGGATCACACATCTAGGAAGAAGTGGAGCCAGATCACAAATAGCAGAATCACAATATTTGAGAGTTGGAATAGTCCTTATTAGCCATCTAGTCTAACCCATACATAGAATTAATCTCCAGCAGCTAAAATATTTCATTCTAGTGCCTAATTCTAGTATTTAATCCCCTGTTTATGGTTCTTTACACTCATTATCTTTACACTACATTCTCTTAGAAGATTACACACTAAAGACATGTCAAAACTATTTGGAACAAACAAACTCTCCCTCTGATATCAGTCTCATACTTTAAAAGTACATAAGGATACTCAGAACACTAGTCTTAACTGTAAGTTGCATATTTGTTTTAGTTTTCAGGAGTCAACCATTTTCACGAATACTATTCTTCATTTATCTTCATAAAAAATAATTTAAAATATGATTATCTATTACTTGGATCAAAGGTGCTTTGGGCAATTGCAAGGGTTGGAGGTTGGAAAGGATTGATTTCTAGGACTGGAGAGTCCTGAAGACATAAAAAACTATCACAAAGTGAATCAGATTTGTATAGAACACAAAGCACATATAGTAAGCCAACTGGCGTGTCTGCACATCCCCACTAAAGTCACATGTTACATCATATGTCTAGATTTCCTCTTTCAGCCAATCATTTAGATTATTTAGGGGTTAGTGATTTTATCTGCACAACTTCAATTCTTTACTATCAATTTTATGGCAGAAAAAAGCTAACATACTCCAGTAAATTTAATTTAATGTATGTAAAATGTTACATCGTCCTTAGATGGGGCAATGGTATTAAAATCCCTAGAATTTATTGAGTACATACATATATGTGTGTTTGTGTGTATTACATTAAGATTTATTGATAAGCACATACTTTATCCATGTTATTTCTTTGGTATCTGATAAATTTAAGAAAAAACATATGTAATTCAATAAGAATAAAAGATTATGTAAATATTTTCATCATTCAGGGTTGAGTTCAATCTATGAAGTTGAAATTCATAATATATTATAAATAGATGGGTTCTACTGCTATTCTTGAAAAATAATATTTTCTCTTCAAAGCTATTATACCAATTCTCAGTACCATAAAAAAGAGAAGAATTTAAAGAGGGAAGAAAAATACTGTTATTTTACTGAATTAAATAAAATCCTTAGCACCTTCCAGCATAATTCATAATTATCTACAGTGGCATGGTCAAATGATAGGCAGACATTTTTATTAACTTATTCTTCTTTCCTCCAAGGGTGCTTGTGATTTTTATCCTCCCCTGGTTGTTTTAGAATGTTGGCATATATTATCAGCATTCTGTATTGTTATTTAAGTGGTTTAAAGCTCTCCCATGTTTTCATAATTTTTTAATTTTTCACAAAAATTTTTATCATGCATAATTTTTAAAATTACTGTCAAAAAGGAGTGTCAGAGCGCTTCATATTTCCTTTTCAGATCAAATCCAGTGTCAGGAGTTATAAAGTACAGGTTTGGATGTAATATATAAGAACAAGTAGTAAAATATTTTGCCAATCTAACAGGCATAAAGAAAGCTGACTGAATAAATTCATGATTATTAAGAGATATTTGCTCATTTTTTGTTATACACTTTCTAGAAAAAAATCTGTGCTTTGCTTTTTTTTGAAGTTCATGAAAGTATGTCTAGGATAATATCTCTGATTAAAATTAATTGTGGTGTACTGTTGTAACTTTCCTTGAATTGACTAGAAATCCCTCATTAAAATTATATGATATGCAAAGGTAAAGGCTTATTGGAAATGAATTGCTCAATCCCATTTCTCTATTGTTCCATCTCTAGCAGTTGAAGAGTCTGCTAATCTGCCTCCCTCTCCACCTCCATCACCAGCCTCTGAACAGACTGGAACATTGGAGGAAGGTAAGCACACCTGGGGTATTTGGGGACACAGTCCTCAGGTAAAGGGCATCCAGACTCCAATTCATATGGTACAGCTCTCTAAGATATTGGTAGATAGACTTGCTTATGTTTTGCCTTAACTTTTTCAGTTTTGTTTTTACTTGCTTTATCTTTAAAAGGGTATTAATATACTTCCTTCAAGTAATTTGGAATTAAAATTTTATACTGGGTAAATGTTCATTTGACCAAAATAAAATCAGAAGTCAGGATAGGTGATGAACAAAGAAAGAAAAAAGTCTGCCAACAAGGAACTAGAATAATAATGATTCCTTTAATAATAGCTTCTTCTGCCAGCAAGAACAACTGGCTTCATGTGTTTGTAAGTCAATTATATAATGTCAGAAATGAGAGAGATATATGCAGTCTTGAGAAAATGTTGGCTAGGACTGAAAATGACAAACTCAGAGCCATAAACTGGGTTCCAGGCCCCAACAGGGCACCTTCCAGACCATAGTTCTTGGAATCAGAAGCATCCAATTCAACTAAGTCAGTGAAGTATGAGTATAATACTATGTAAGCTTTCTTGCTGTCTATACTGAAAACAAAAAATATTTTAAAAATAAAATAGGTTCATCTATAAATGACTAGGCAAGCCTCTAAATTGACTGATGTAGGCATTGAGCTGCTGAGAACCCTCCTAAGAGCATAAAAATTCAGTTTTAACAGGCTCTGACTTCCCCATTCCTATCAGAAATGTATTACCTAGACAGAGATCTTTTCACAATTTGGGATTGTGGGGGACAGTCACCCTTTGGAATTCTACTGGTTACCTTGCCTCTACTTTCTGGAGAAAACCCAATCCTGAATATTAAAACCAATTCAATTAAAATACAACTAAACCTGCTTTAACTTAATACCCTTTCAGTGAAATGTTCTTTTGCTGTTGCAGCTTATTAGAGAAAGAAGTAAAGAGGGAAATGAGGTTATCTCACTTCTCATAGAATTTCCCTTGGAGAGATAACTGGAAAGAACATTGGATTTATAAAGAAAAAAAAAGACTATGACTTAACTCCTGACCTCTCCTCACTAACTGGGTATATTGGTTGGCAAATTATTGCTCATTTCTAAGCCTTAGTTTTCTTCTCTATGAAATGGGTGGATCATAGATGGTCATTAAGGTCTGTTATGAATCTAAATCCTATGAAACATCAAAAAAATGATCCATGTTTTAAAGCAAGCTTTTAATGTTTTGGGATTGGGTTCTGATTTTCAGAAAACACATATGATATTAGATCATGAATCTTATTTTTTAAATTAGAGCTGTTTTTGAGTTACAAGCTCACAAAGAATCAGTTTTTAAAATCAACTCATATCTATTTTTTCTTAATAACATCTTGCTTTGTATAATTAAAATTGATTGACATGTAAAGTATAGAAATTATTTCACAAGCCAAAAATATTAAGGCTACAGGTTTGGCAGAGGGTCTGGATGGTATTCAGTTATTACGATGGCCACATATATGTAACAAGAGTTATGAGGATAAAATTGGCTAGGAATAAAGTAATATATGACAATTGAAACCACTGAAATAACCAGTTTCATTTGTTATATAACTAAAATAAATTAGTAACAGAGAGAGAGAGAGAGAGAGAGAGAGAGAGAGAGAGAGAGAGAGAGAGAGAGAGAGAGAGAGTTTGTGTGTTTAATTGGTTTGTATAGGAAAAGTCAGTCTACAGTGGAGTTTTTGGATTAGTAAATATTAGGATAGGAAAAAAAGGTGTGATTTCCCAAACTACCTTAATTATGATTCCAACCCAAGTAACAAAAGTGGCCAGGCTATAGCCCAACACCTCTAAGCAAAAATTAGGGGGCTTTTTAACTAGAATTATTCTAAGACTTAATGAGGAAGTAAGGGGTTTGTGACTTTGTACTAACTTTGGTAAATTTTGTTTTGTTTTGTTTTTAATGTTCTTTTCCCTAGAAGGCAACATATAAAGAGTCTTTAAAAATAATAATTTAAAATTGCTAATTGATATTATTTTCTGATATATTATCATAATTAATCATCTTATTTTATACTTATTCTCTGGGTCATTTGCAAAGATGTATAACCTAATCATCAAATAAATAAGTGATACACCCAGAAGTCTGGGTTTATAAGCTCAAGGTTAGTGTAGTCCTACTATATACCAAGCTAACTGTTTTTCAAATGAGATGACTTCCTTTTTAACTTTCTATGACATTTAGCTTACATTCCTGAAGAAAGGGAAAGACCAGTGCAACCAAGTTCTGAATGAGGGTTTCTCCACCTTCTCCTTTCCCAAATGTTTAAGACGTTTAGACTTTTATTGTTTCTGTGTTCTTGTGGGGAGATCATTCCTATCATGAAGATAGTTTTCCTTCTGAAGTCAAGCTGCAGTGGCAAACAGATGATATGCAAGCTTGAGAAGTTCACCAGTTTTTCAAGACTGAAAGGATTGGTGGTAGTTGTAACAGTAACAGTGCCTTCATCTCTCTGCTTTGTAGAGCTGCCCTAGACCTTCATGGGAGGTAAATCTATGTGGATTCACTGAAAATATCAGAAAATTGACTCTAGGAAGTGTATCAGAACATTTTAACCAAAGTTAACTATAATTTGAGAGCCAGTCAGTAAGCCAACTGTTAAGTGTCTGCCATGTGCCAGGCACTGTGCTAATATGAATCAATGAATAAAGCCATCCCTAATAGCAAAAAAAAAAAAACCTCACATCCTAACAGAGAAAACAAAAAGGACATATCTAAGTATCTATAAAATATTTTTAAACCCTTACTTTTGTGTCTTAGAAATAACTCTTAAGACAAAAGGGCAAGGTCTAAGCAAATGGAATTATATGACTTGCCCAGAATTACAGAGAAATAAAATGTCTATGGCCAAATTTGAATCCAGGTCCTCCTATCCAGACCTACTGTTCTATCTACTGAGCCACCTAGTTTCCCCTACAAAATAAACTTAAAGAGAATAAATAAAAATAAATATGGAGCAGTTTATGCCAAAGTAATTTGGGAGACAACACCCCAGCAGGACAGACCATCTGGTATGGTAGAGGACATTGAGTGCTCTGCAAAATAGTACAAATAATACTTTCAAGTATAATTCCAGAGCAAAACTAGAATTTTTCATTAATGAGATTTTCAGAGAACTGATTACATTAATTGCAATCCTTTAGTACCAATTTTGAAAATTTCATTTATGAAAAAATTGACTATTCAATTACAAAATCTAGGATGATCGATCTCATTATAATATTCCATGAGTCAGGAGACCTTATAATCAAATTCTGCCATAACAAATGGTAGGCCTTTAGAATTACTCCTGTCATCCAAGGCTAACACTGGTGCTATAAAAGCATTATGTTATCCCCAAATCAAAAATAGATGCATGTGTGGCTTAGCAAAGGAAGGTAATTAAGCAATTTGCCAGAGAACACCGTGGTCCCCTTCTAAAACTGATCTTGAGGTCATGTTATACTAGATGGGATCTTCTGGGATTGTGAAACTCACCTTTCTGTGGACGTGTCCAAAACTACATGACTTAACCTACTTCATAGTAAACTATCACTTGAGGGTTCCACCATCTTTAAATTTGAGGTCACTGACTGAGTGACCTCGTCCTAAATATACATTGAACCTCATTAGGTAGCCATTGTTGAGATTTGGGGTACTTCAAAAGAGGCTTGAAATATAATCGATAATACCAGGCAGGACTTCATTTGGTTTTTCCAGGCATACTTTTTGATGTTGCCAGACTTCAGGGAAACCAAGAACTGGAAAGGAGCAACTTTTCAAAAAGAACTTTTTTAAAATTTTTATTTAACTTATCATTTTGGGTGAGGAAAGGTTTTTGAAAATATTAAGCAATGTTTCTTTGAAAAGTTCAGATCTAAGGCAAGGTTCTGGGTTGTTTCCAAATTGTGGCAACATCATAAAAGGGTAGTAGGAACAGGTCTAAATCTCTGTGAGAGCAAAAAGCTGGATGAGTCATTTCATTGAAACCACCATTTCTGAGGTTTCAAGTGTTGTTAGTTTCAGGTTCATTTTCCAGGAAATTGGTGTTGAAAGCAAATCAGAGAATACTTACTTTGAATCCATCAGTTCTCTTGAGTTTGCTTAACATAATGGGAAATGTTTTAAGAGGTTGAAATGATTTATAGCCCCATTAGTCAGTGCAAAATATTGGTGGCTATGCTATGAGTCAAGACCAATGTCCATGATTTAGTCAAGTATTAGAGTTTTTCTATAGGCCAGTTTTTCTCATTTTAAATGAGAATTAATTTAAAGTAGTGAATGCAGAGACCTAAAATTAAATTTCAGGTTTTTTCCTTCACTATGTAAGAGTAAAATGAAAAATAAAATGTGAAGCCTTAAACTTTTAAACTTTAAGTTTTGTATTAATGTCAGCTATTATTATTAGGATTATTGTTGTTATTTGATGGTTAAAAGAAGTTCTAAGCATCTGTCCTAAAATAATGTCCTTGAAATCATTATTTTAATGAAGTGCTTTAAGGTTTTAAAAAACACTATGTAAAAATTTTCTCATCATCATAGTAATTATCAGCTTATCTCTCTGGTTTTCATTACTTAGCTGTGAAAAATAAATTATCACCCTGAAAGCTAACTGTTATGTTATAGAAAAAAATTATATGATTCTTGGTGCTAAATTTCTAATGAAAATTGAACTTACAAACATGCCCTTTAACTTTTTTCTAAGTTAATACCAATAGGGATAAAATTCTAAATTTTGACCAGTAACTGCACAAAGGAATGTATGAGCCAATTACAATCTAGTTTTGTAGAAAGAACATTGTATTTGTGGTCACAAGATCACAAGTTCAAATTGTGACTCCATTATTGACTTACTGAATGACACTGGCAAAGTCACTTCACTTCTATAAATCTCAGTTTCTTCATATATAAAATGAAAGATCTGAACTTGATATTTTTAAAGTTCAAGAGCAAGAATTAAAACAGAACAAAACAAAATCTAGATGCCTGCTACTATCTGATTCAATCAATAGCATGAGTTACTACTAAGTTTTATGTTCTCATAGAAATTTTTGTATTTAAGAAATTTGAATGCCCCCTCAGTCACTACTTAGATTCAGAAATGTATTGAGGTAGATCGGTTGAAATATCACTACATATGGATAAGAAAGTCAATTGAAGAAGCTGGTATTTAAGGTTGAGTAATCCAGGGATACATAATTACATCAACTAGAGACAGCCTTGTCTTTGTGAATGAATGATTAAAATAAGGATGAATAGATAAGGCAATAAATGTAAAAACATTTCATTAAAAATTAAAGACAGTGAGAGATGCATATACATACTTCAGAAATACTGAATAATTCATCAGTTCCTTGTCCCTCTTGCAGATGAGGTTACTTACAGTTTAAGTACAACATGATTTCTTTTGGGATGAATGAACAAGAATACAATGGAATGGTTTAATGGAAATTTTGTGCTTATTCTAAATTATTTAATCATTTTCAAATATGGAAGTAAATGTACTTTTCTTTTTTTAGAATGTTGACTTAAAATGATTGTCTTAAAATGTCTGTAAATCTTAATCTTAAAATTTTTTTAAGTATTTATGTGCTTTCAATAAGGGGTTTGAATAAGATGATGTCTAAGGTAACTTCCAGTTCTAAAGTTTTGTTCATCTATTTTCTCAAAACTACCAAAAGTAAGATTTCTTAATAGGTTATATAAAGAAATGTAGTGCTTAATTTTCATCATCCTTATCTTTTTAAAAAAAGAACTTTTTAAGCAATATACTGATTTTTGAGAAATTACTTTGGATTCAAAATCAACTTTGGAGGACTACAGAAGAGCTCTCTACAGAAAAATGTAAATTCTATTCAATGGATAATGCTCTCTTTCTCTCTGGTTACAGTGGCCCCACAAAAGCAACTTGCCAGGTGTCCCTAAATTCAAGATGCTATAGCATTCAGAAGTCAGAAATTGCTTCCTAATGGTCCTCAGTCCACTGTGGAGATGCCTTTTTCCCCAGTGGGATGACTGCAGTCCTAATATCCCTTTAATGTTAACGAGTGAGTTAAATGTAGATGAGACTATAACTATGCATTTTTAAATTGTCCTATTCAAATATAGGATTCTATGGGTTCTATGTCACAGGAAGCAAATGCTTACTTCTTGAAAAGCTATCCAATAAATTGAAAAACTCTTCCAATGTAAAGGTTATGGATTTTCCCCCAATGAAATTAGATTCACACCCAGGCATTATTCAAGAAATTCTAATCAATTTGAGGCTTTCCTTTTTCTTCTTTTTTTATATGTTTTCAATGGAGTTTATTTGGTCAGTAAACAATAATTTATTAAGTGCTTACCATATGCCAATACCAGAATAACCTCTGGGATGCTACAAAAGGCAAAAAGAAGGGCTGGAGTGAGATTCCACTCCTTCATTTTTTTCAATTTCATCTAATTAATCCTGGAAGTATAGCATCGGGCTGATTTCTGCAATGAATGGTTTAGCAGAGGTAGAAGCGGGTGGTTTGTTTTGTTGCAACTTTAGTAGCATAAGAATACAAAAATCCCAAAGATAAACCACCATTTGTGGAGACCAAAAAGGGTGGTGTGGCTTGGTCATATTTGGCAAACACCAATGACCCAGTAATCATATGAGCCAATTATGAGAAGATTGAAATCACAGGGTTGGAAGACTCCTGCTTCCACCAATAAGGATTTCCTGCAATCCAAGGTGGAAAAAAGAAACATTATAAAAAAGAAAATATTCAAATTCAGTTTATACTCAGATTATTTTCACTGTACTTAAGTGGTTTTACATTGAGCCAGTTTGAAGGGAGAAAGCTAATTTTATTCTGCTCTTATTTGATGAACCTAGGTGTTTTATGGGTAAGACATCAACCTATTTTTACAGGAATCAAAGATGCTTACAAAAAAATTCAATGGGACACAGGCAGGGACATTGGAAGCTTTCAAAGATAGGCATTGTCAGTATTATAATGAACTAAAACTTTAACCAGAAAACAACTAACTAAAATCCCTGAATGATTTTTTTTTCTGAAAACTACTTTTAGGAGAAAGAAACAAAGCAAGTTTATTTCAGAGCTGTGTTCAAAAAAACCAGTTTCCAGGAACCAGTGCAGATTCAACCTCATCTCTTCTTTTATCTACTTCTAACAGTCACTTACAGTGAGGATGAGTATCCAAACTGGTGACCTCAAGGCACTACAACTAACCTCAATTATCTAAGGAAAAAGGTCATCTTGTTCTCTGTGCCCTCTCTATTAGGGCAGGATTGGAGACTGATACATTTAGAATGTGTTTTTGAATGTTTAATTTTCAACAAACTTTTCTACTGAAAGGAATTTCTAACTAACCTATTAATCAGAAAATTAAAATAAGCAACATCCCTAGTTCCCTGAGCATTCCAGTTAATTTAAGAATTTTAGAATATTCCAAATAGGAAAAGTTTTCCCTTACTTTGTCACCTATTTTTAACAACTTTCTTTTTTGTAGCTGATGAAATTTACACCTTTGTAAATGTAAGAAGATTGAAAATTGGTTTCTACCTAAGGAAATGGTGGATTAATTTTTCTAATGCTGGTTTCCATGCCAATGTTTCTATGGTTGTTTGGGCTTATTGGAAGAGATGATATAGAAGACTTCTGAATTGCATTAAAGCTGCACACTACCTGTGACTCATGTAGATCAATCAATGGCAATAAAATTGTCAAAAGGAATAAGTTGAATTCACTGGATATTGAAGCATGAAACATTCATCTCTTCCCATTCGTCATTGGCTTGGCCTGGCTGATTTCCATCCATTCATCCCACCCTGTTGCTTCTATGGATCTTTGTGTCCTTGGGCATGCCTCCATCCTGTCCCATCTTATCTTGTGTCTGTCTGTCTTGTCTAGTTCTCCCTGCAGTTTCTTCCGTGTGTCTGTTTGTAGATGAAGGGGCTGAGGATAAAGTGGGACCTCTGCCTGCCACCAGTGGGGAGAGGCGTAAGCTCCTAGCCCCCTCCATTTCAGTGTCTGTGCCTGATGATGACCCTTACAATTCAGATGAGGAGTACTATGAGCACCCCTTGTTCAGCTCAGAGTGGACTGACTCTAGTATGCTCACCAGTGCCACCACGCAGATGGCAGAGGCCCTGTTGAGCCATGATAAAGGTGAACCAAGCATGGTCCCTTTTTGCTCCTCCTCCCCACCCTGAAACCTTGACCACATTCATCATGTTACATGTGCCTTCATGTTGGGGAGGGAACAGAGACCACCTGTTTTTTCCACATGGAAATGAAGTCCTTATGTAGGTCAGTCAGCCCCCCACGTTCAAAGAAGTAGAGTGGAAGTATTCTTCCTTTTCTTGAAAAGGAGGGTTTCATTTCAAAGCAACAGCAAAGAATGAGATGAGAGATTAATTCTGGGATAAATCTTTCCTGCTGCCTATTAATAGATAAATTCTGAGAGCGTACACATTTCTTTTCTTCATGTATAAGCTAATGAAGACACATATGTTTCTTATATTCTTCTGCCCAAGCACATAGATAGCATTATTGGAATATAATGTTAAAAATGGATAATGCTTTTAACTGTGCTCAAGTTCATGATGTGCAAAACTTTAACCTGGGAAAAGGTTACTTCGGTAGTTTATTGGGGCTGAACTGATTATATAACTTGATTGTTTTCCTATATGCCACCTAGCTATGTTCTGAAATTGGGATGGGAATCGTTTAGTGACTCTGTTGAGGTATCTAAGGGGCATAGGGATAGAGCACTATACTAGAGTCAAAAATTCTTTCATGATTTCAAATCCTACCTCAAAAATCTACCAGCTATGTGACCCTGGACAGCCCACATACCCATCCTCAGCTTTAGTTCCTTAAGCTGTAAAATGGGGATAAAAATGGTTCTTATCTCAAAGGACTAATGTGAGAGTCAAATATTTTTATATAAATCATTTGCAGCTTGAACAAATGGCAAGTGTTTTGCAAAATTTAAAGTGCTACATAAAAGTTAGCTGTATCTATCATTATTATTTATTTTTAATTGGCATTGTTGAGATAGAACAAGAAGAGGCACACAATTAATTGTAAAGTAACAATCTGGTAAATCCCATGAAGGAAAGCAAACTATTCTCAAGTCTTAAGGAAGACATTGCCCCAGCATCAGAAAAGACAAGTATGTGTGACTATAATATCAAGAAATGTAGTTGTAGACAATCTTACTATTACGAATAACAGCCTATTATCCTGTATCCTACAACCTGCTAGACTATATCTTGTCCAGTGGTATCCATATCCTACAGTAGAGATGGCAACTTTTCTTGGAATTAAAAATGCACCAGTGCCACTCCTAATTTGATGATGTAAAGGAGTGTCTATTTATAGGAGAAAAACAATCTTCCAATAGGATCCAAAAGATAAACAAACAAACAAACAAACAAACAAAAACTACCAGTGACTCAAATGAAGACTGATTGGAAGAGAGCAAATAAGTATGATTTATGAAAAATGGAAACTCAAGAGATTTAAGTAGGCTTTGAAAAACCTTAAGTGCATGGTATATTGAATCTAATTGAGTAGTTGAGGGAAGTAGCACTAAACTTCTTTTAACTTGATCAAAAAATTGATTATTTTATACCACTATGAAAGGACACTTTTAATGAACATGGTAAGGTAGTATCAGAAAAGCAAAAATGCCACTAATAAAAAGAAGGTCCAAAGTAATAATTTTTACATCAAAATTAAATGTGAAAAAAATCACATTTTATTCCAGCAATTTACTCTCACCACAGTGTTCATGTCATTTTCCAACATAACTCTCCCATTGAAATTTAATTCAACATGAAAAATGTTTCACTACAATTACAAATTTTCATTAGTATGAATATTTTCCAACCAATTGCTCTTCATATAACCTTCAAATGTAAATAGAAAAAACAAATGGATGAAACATTTTATTGGATTTGGACATTTGTTATTATTATTTAAACTTTAAATGTCTGTACTATGACATGATGATTTTTTTAAAGTTCTAAGACATATGAGATATCATTTTACTTTGCTTTATAAATTTTAATAAAAAATCCTAGAAGCCAACACTTGTTAAAAAAAAAGGATACACATTTTCGCCATTCTTTCATATTCAAGGAGAAATACACAACAATGTCATTACTTATGACTGGAGTTCCATTAATGTATTAGAAACTGTACATAAGAAATAGGTTCTCAGAATAATATTTTTTTGTTTCATCCTAACCATATTTTCCAAAATGCTTTACATTATTTGACATTTTTCATTTTTTTCTATATTCTATAGAGAATAAAAAGGATAACTGTAACAATTCACTGTAGGAATAGATGAATGAAGAGTAGATCTATTATTTTGTTAGTGAAGTTATTCTCAGATGAGGAGACTCCCTTTCCCAAAGTAGGATGAAACCTTCTTTACCATGTACAGTCATAGGGAATTATCTAGAGCACTGATAAATGATTTGCATAGGAGTCACATAGCCAGTATGTCAGAGTCAAGTTTTGAACTCAAGTATTCTAGGCTTCAAGGCTGGCTCCCCATTTACTATCCCATGCTGCTTCTTATATCAAAAAATATTGAATAAATGCTAGTAAATATTCATGGAGTTTATATTAAAGCAACTAAGGTACTTAATCTCTGTCTTTTCTTTCTTCCAAGAAAAATTGACCTCTAAAAGTTTATTTTGTATGGGCTCTCTCTCTCTCCAAAATTGTTATCAGTTCTCATATGGAGACTTCCTACATTGGAAAAAACAGTACATAACTAACAAATGCAGTACTTTTCTGAGTGCATTAATACCACTACATTTCATAATCATCTGTTAACAAGTAGCATCATCTCTTATTTCCAGCAAATATTCAACATATTTTCAACCTATAGCCATATCTGCTAAGGGAAAATAGAGCAATAAAACTCTTTCAGCTCTCAGTTTTCAAAATAAATGGCATTTCAAGAGATTAAAATACATTATCATTTAAATGAATGTGTGCTATAATATAGCAACTTGTAAAGAATGCATCTTTCATCATAAGATTAATTTGTTTATCCTTAGAAGAAAATCCACTTGAGGTTGCTATTATGTCATGGAGATGGAGCTGAAAGTGTTATCTGTATGAGCTCTGTTGAATGTTGTACTGTGTATTGTCTGTAGTCCTGATGTCAACATATTTTTCATCCCTAAGAAGAAGAAACTGTAAAGGGTCCAGTGCCTGAGGAAGTGAAGCATGCTGTTCTTCCTGAAAAAGAATGGGGCAAAGAGTGTGGACTTCCTAAGTCCCCAGACCAACCAAAAGACCTCAGTGAGGTCCAAATGGAGTCTAGTTCGAAAGCCAAAATAATTCCTGAAGAAAGTGTTTCCACTGGGGGACCACTTGAGAAAACTATAAAAGTGGTCCAGGAAGTGTCTCTGGATATAAAAACACCTTTCTCTGCTGGGGAAGGTGTGTCTTCTTTAGGATTTGCATGTGTTTGCCTACGAACAGGCTGTTTTGTAGCTTATCAAGTTGGCACTTTTCCCAAGCTGTTCCATCTCTTATTCTTCTCATTCTTATAGTGCTCCAGTTGTTATGCTTAAAGAATACATAGCTTGTATTTGCATTGGTGCCACATGACCGCATGGTTTCCTGCTGCTGCACCTGATTCCTGATTTTACTTTGCTATGATACAATATGCTTTGCAGCTAAGCTGATAATGTCACCTGAGTGCTTTTCCCTTCCCCATCTCAGATGTTTGCCAGTCACATTGCTAATATGTGTACACTTTTATTTTATTTTATTTTTTAATTTTTGGTGCAGAAATTCATCTGCTTTTCTTTCAAAAACTAGTTTTGTTGACTTGGACAGTAATACCAGAGGCTTAAACTATAGGCGTGTTTTTGTTTGCAGTGCAGTGTGCTGTATTTTTATGCTTCAGTGCATTCTGGTTTAGTTTTCTTTGAGCTACTGCTGATGCTTCTCATGTCAAATTCCTTCCATTCATTGAAGCTCATCCTTTGATCATTTCCAAACTTCTTGAGTTTTTATTCATCTCACCTTTACTAGAAGTTCATAAAGTATTTCTTTTCTATTGTTACAACAGGATACACAAATACTTAAGGTAATGATGTTCCAAACACTTTATTTTTGAGAGATGGTTGAATTTTATTCTTTTCCTCCAAACTTTAAAAGTACAGGTAACCCAAAAGTCTTAGTGCAGTATTAAGCTTAAATAGCTATTAGCTAAAGTGTCATTAGCTAATAGCTATTAAAGATTCAAGCTGCGATAAAACTCTTGGACTATCATTTAATTCCATTTGGTCCAACGGGCACATAGACCTAAAGCTACAAAAGCCAGGCACAGTGGTACATATCTTTAGTTAGTCCTTGCTGCTAGGTCTGCTAAGGATGGTGGATCATTTGAGTTCAGGAATTCTGAAAACAACTAGAGCTAAAACCAATCCTGTATCTATGCTAAATCCAGCATGAGTATTGTGGACTTCTGAGAGCTGAGATCCTCACTGTCTAATAAAGGCCTGAATTAGTCTTAGTCTAGGTCAGAAAAACAGAGCAGGTTAAAGCTTCCATACTGATCCATACTGGGATTGAGTCTGTGAGCTAATGCTACATGTCCAGCCTGAATAAGATAAGAAGATTCAATCTCAAAAAACCAGAGCAAAACAAGCTACAAGTATGAACGTCAGTTATCACAGCCACAAGAAATCTATTAAAATAAATGCATTATATTTCCAGTTAGCCTTTTAGAGGCTCTCAAAAAGCAATGCTTCTTCAGTTTTCAGAATTCCACCATTTGAGCTGACCAAAACCTAAGGAATTTTAGAATTGACATTGAATTTTCTTGGTCTAAGCACTCAACTCTTCAGTCTTTATTACTTCTATTTTTAACATTTCATTGAAAGACTGATACAAAGTATTTTAAAATATCCAACAGATGTTGAATCATAAAGTTAAGATTTTTAACAGATGACAAATTAAATTATTCCCATATTTCTTGTCCCATTTTCATGGCGTAGTTTATGAATGAGTGGTTAACAACAATATCAGTTATTTCCTTGTAAATGTGAAATATACAGTTAGCTTTGAAGATTCATATCAATGATATATTGCTTAGGTTGTTTGGTTTTTTTTTTTTAATTTGGGCCCTAAGTCTATTCGAAACCTTTATACTTAAAATATTCAAAACCCTATCTTGTACAGAAATAATCTCTTCTGACTATAAGCTGCTATTTACTTGTTATTGAAAGAACTAATGCAAAAGATTAGCATAAATCAATGCCTTTCTCTACTTAACCCATAAAGGCTGCATCATGGCCTCTATGGTTTACTCAGTAAAGACTTTTTTAAAAAAAAATTTGAAATGTACATCTGGAGGCACACACACTTTTTACTTATCTAAAGCACATTTCTCATACACACTTGAGGGATAAAAAATTCCACAAAGACACAGGTAGAGCCTACACCAGCAATAGTAACATGCAACTTCATTTTCATACTGATTGTTAAATAAATAATGTGCCTGCATGTTTCCATGTATTTTTTCTTTTTTATCCTTCCATCCATTAATCATGTCAAAGAATGATTTTAAGCTGTTTGCCTAAATGCACTGTGAATGATTTGTTTAAAAAGCAACCCAATTACTTCAGATTTATTTACAGCCTCGAAGATGGAGTTCCATGAACAACAGGGCACTGCTCCTCTCACAGCTGAACCATTAGACAAGAAGGAAAAAGAACCTGGAAAGGAAAGTAAGCCTGCCGAACTGCCTAAACATGATGCCTTAGTTGCCCAGCCAGCGCAACCCGAGACTGTAGATACAAAAGACATACATGGCAAAGAAGATGGAAAGGCACCTCTTACCCTATTTGAACAGACTTTAGGGGAAGAGGTAGAATACATGCAACAGAAAAGTGAGCCAAGCTCTGCAGCACTTGATGTGAGCTTTCCTGTAGAGACTGTATTTCAGAAAGAGCAAAAAGACTTGTCCATTGAAGTCCCCAAGGATGAGTGGAGTACATATAGTCAGTTATCTCCTGGCCCTCTCACACCCATGAAAGAAAACTATGACATTCAAGGAATCCCAAAATGGGATGGGAAAAAACTAGATTCTCCAAAGCCAACTCCCTTTGGAAGTGTGAGCTTTCCTTTACCTTCTGAACCCAAGATTGATTTGTCAGATGCCACTAAAGATAAATTTGTTTCCGAAGCACTATCCTTAGCACCAGAGACACTGAAGCCAGAAGATAAAAAGGCTAAGGAAGAGCCTAGTGGTCCACAGATTACCAAAGAGATTCCAAAGGAAGAACAAAAACATGTGGAAAAAACTTCAAAGGCAGAGGAAACAGCCTCAATGGAAATTACACCATCTATAGAAACTGACAAAGCAACTGTAGAAAGTCCTGTTCAGAAAATTTCCAGTGTTGGGCAAGAAAAAGACATAATAAAGCAGGAAAGTGAGCAGAAAAAGGAGCCTAGCACATTTGATGGACAAAAGTCTACTTTATTTGATAGTGAATTTCATCCAAAACCAGAAGAGAAAAACATTATTCCTGAAAAGAAAATTACGTCAAAAGAAGGTGAAACACAGAAGATATTAGATGAAGAGATGGGCATAATCAGTGTCTCAACAGAGAAAACATTCCAAAAGGAAGAAAAGAAAGACCAAAAAACTCCCGTTGATGATTCATTCCCTGAAAGCTTAGAGCAAACTCTCTCAGTTGCAGCCACAACTTCAAAAATGCTGGACAAGGCCTCTGATGAACTTCGTCTCCTCAGCGAAAAGAGTGCAATGAAGGAAATCTTTCAAGAGGAAATTGTGGACAAAGATCTTGAGGCCCATGGGACGGGAGTTGCAGCTTCTCTTGACTTTGATAGGCACCTGGATGAAGACAAATCTGGAATGTCAAAGTACTTTGAAACCTCTACGTTGAAAGAAGAAACCACAAAAAGTATCCAGTCTGGCAGTGATTACTATGAATTGAGTGATACAAAAGAAAGCTATGAATCCTATGATACAATTTCACCTATACATAAAGGTTCTGAAAAGGAATTTTACCCAGGAAAGGAGCAACAATCCACTCCCATGTTAGAAGGCGGATACAGTACCCTTGCACAGAGCTATCCAGCTGACCTGCCTGAGGAACCTAGCTCTCCCCAAGAGAGGATGTTCACCATTGATCCAAAAGTTTACGGAGAAAAAAGAGATCTCCACAGCAAAAATAAGGATGATTTGACACTAAGCCGGAGTTTAGGACTTGGTGGGAGATCTGCCATAGAACAAAGAAGCATGTCAATCAATTTGCCCATGTCTTGCCTGGATTCCATTGCACTGGGGTTTAACTTTGGCCGAGGACATGATCTCTCTCCACTGGCTTCTGATATTCTAACTAATACTAGTGGGAGCATGGATGAAGGGGACGATTACCTTCCAGCCACAACTCCTGCCCTTGAGAAAGCTCCTTGTTTTCCAATAGAAAGCAAAGAAGAAGAAGAACAATTGGAGGAAGAGAAAGTGACCAGAGCAGAAAATATCCAGGTAGAATCGTTGTGTGAGTCGCCTTTCTTGGCCAAAGATTATTATAAAAATGGGTCTGTGATGGCCCCTGACTTGCCTGAAATGCTGGATCTAGCAGGCACAAGGTCCAGGCTAGCCTCCGTAAGTGCAGATGCTGAGGTGGCAAGAAGGAAATCAGTACCGTCAGAGACAGTAGTTGAAGAGAGCAGTACTGGCTTGCCTGCTGTCACTGATGAAAATCATGTTTCTCCAAAAGCAGACAGTCAACTTGAGGATCTAGGTTACTGTGTTTTCAATAAATATACAGTTCCTCTACCATCACCCGTCCAAGACAGTGAGAATTTGTCAGGTGAAAGTGGCCCTTTCTATGACAGTTCTGATGACAAGATCAGAAGAGATTTGGCTGCAGATCTATCTTTGATTGAAGTGAAATTGGCAGCAGCTGGACGAGTTAAAGAAGACTTTAGTAGTGAGGGAGAACTATCCCAGGCCATCTCTAGTGATAAGTCAGTTCTTGGTAGAGAATTTGATCATGAAAGAAAGAGTAATGATAAGTTGGATACTGTGTTAGAAAAGAGTGAAGAACATATTGAATCCAAAGAAATACTGCTTCTGGAAGAAAAAGAACAACCCATAAAAGTACCAGAGGGAGTGGATAAAGTTGAAGCATTTGGAACAGGAATGACCTTTGAACAAGTATTTGGGAAAGAGCCCATCAAACCCAAAGATGCCTCTATTTTCATAAGTGAAAAGGCAGAAAAGAGTCTTAGTTCAGTGCCAGAGGTGGCTGAGGCAGAACCATCACCAAAAGCAGATCATGCATTGGATGATGGTGCCAAGAAAGTTGAGCAGAGTGAACCCGATGCAAAGATCAGTGACTTTGGGCAGGCTGCTTCAGGACTGAGAGTAGATACCGAGAAAGGAACAGAACCTTGTACACAGGCTGCTCAAGAGGACAAGACCCACTTAGCCAAACCCCCTGAGGCAGCTGCATTTCCAAGTACTGAGCCCAGCCACCTGAAAGAGAGTATCAAGGTTTCTGAGACAGAGGTCAAAGAAAAAGTGGCCAAGCCTGACCTGGTACACCAGGAAGCAGTAGATAAAGAGGAATCCTATGAGTCAAGTGGAGAACATGACCACACTCCTGAGAGTCTGACTATGGAGTCCTTGAAACCTGATGAGGGCAAGAAAGAAGTGACTCCAGAGGTAACTGTTTTGCAGGAAGATATCACAATCAAATTGCCAACAGAAGAACCTCCAGCAATAAGTGATTCAAAGAGTTATGAAGAGCAGCCTGAAGGAACTGAAATCCAGATGGAACCTGATCAGCAGCCAAAAGAAGAAGTCAAGGAAACTCCAGACATCTCCATCACTCCCTCAGAAGTCATCGAACCATTGCTGCAAGGGATTGTATCTGAACCAGACAAGGTTCCAAAGGTAGAAGAAGAAGAAGAAGTAGAAGAAGAAGAAGAAGAAATAGAAGCTCGGGGAGAATATGATAAACTACTTTTCCGCTCAGAAACTCTCCAAATAACAGACTTGAGTGTTCCAGCTGTCAAAGAGGAATTGGTAGAGTTGAGTGCAGCTGAAATGCCTGAATACAAGGGAGTAATTGAGTCAGTGGTGACCATCGAGGATGATTTCATCACCGTAGTGCAAACCACAACAGATGAAGGGGAAACCGGTTCCCACAGTGTACGTTTTGCTGCCCTAGAGCAGTCAGAGGTGGAAAGGAGGTCGTCTCCTCCTGAAGAAGAACCACAGGTAGAAGAATCTGCAGAAGCCCTTGAAGAACCCAAAGAGGGCTCCCCTGAGGCCCCTGCTTCCCCAGAAAAGGAAGAAGTTGGCTTTTCTGAATACAAGACAGAAACATATGATGACTACAAAGATGAAACAACCATTGATGACTCCATCATGGATGCTGACAGCCTCTGGGTGGATACTCAAGGTGTGCATTATCCTTTTTTTTTTCTCTCTTGCTACCTAACAAAATTTAATAACCTAATGGACAAAAGTTATTAATGTCCAGTGCCCCAAATAGTTATAAATACCCTAATATTTTAAAGTATCCCTCTATTTTATTGTTTTCAACCTGAAGGACCTTTGATGTCCATTACTAATTTCTGATGTTGCTGTTGTTTTGTTGTTATAATTTCCTTTGATCCCACAGATGATGATAGAAGCATCATGACAGAGCAGTTAGAGACTGTTCCTAAAGAAGAGAAAGCAGAGAAGGAAGTTCGGAGACCGTCTCTCGATAAACATAGGAAAGAAAAACCTTTTAAAACTGGGAGAGGCAGAATTTCCACTCCTGAAAGAAAAATAGCTAAAAAGGAACCTAGCACAGTCTCCAGAGATGAAGTGAGAAGGAAAAAAGGTTCATTTAAAAATCATTATTATTTCTTTTTTTATATATATGCCAAGTACTTCAAGGTTACTGTTTTGTGACCAATACCTTAACCATGGTAACTTTAATAACTTCAAATTTTATACAGTTTTATTCAACTTGTTCATTTTTTTCCTGATTGTGTGCTTTTGTGTTTTCTTATCCATAGCAGTTTATAAGAAGGCTGAACTTGGTAAAAAAACAGAAGTTCAGGCCCACTCTCCCTCCAGGAAAATCATTTTAAAACCTGCTATCAAATATACTAGACCAACTCATCTCTCCTGTGTTAAGCGGAAAACGACAGGTGACTGTGTTCAATTCTGCAATGTGGCTGGCAAACATAGACACCTATCTTTTTTTTTTAATCCCATTGCCTTAGCAGCTTCTTCATCTTATTTTTTTTCTTCTGAGATCTTCCAATGTCATAAACAATATTGCTATTAAGCTTATTATATCATTGTTTTGTTTTGTTTTCCCCCAGACAGAAGTCATTATCACATATATGCTTGTCATGCTCAGACATATCAGTGCGTGAGTGTATCCTGGCATTGCGTTTTAGTGTCATGTTGTACCGATCTTGCTTTCCATTCTCTGTGTTCTGGTGGGGAAATGGTGACAACTTTTACCATAATGTACATCTCCATTATTTTGAGTTTTTTTTCTCCTCATGCCTAAAACCATATGTATTTCTCACATTTTCTACATCAGCACTGCCAAATCTGTTACTGATGTTGATGAATTTCATTAAAACCACCAAATGAATCTGAGGGTTTATTAAATGAAAGAGAAAGAGAAAAATGATGGTAAATTTAAGTGGCACAATGTGATTTCCAAAATGCTTTTGCTTGGGAGGGAAAGAAAATGGAAGGAAAACGGTAGTATATTGTAATAAATCTCAGCAGATTTCATTTCTCAGCAATCCAAAATTAGCAAGACTTGCCATCCAAGAGCACTACATTTTCCTTGCTGACACTTTGATGTCAAGATAAAGAAATGTGATGGGCCTACCAAGGGAAATTTACCTGCATAATCAGCACATACAACTCTAAGATAAAACTTATTTTCCATGGCTTTCTGAGCCTCTGAAACCTACCTATATTTCACTACCTCCTTAATTTGTCATTATTTTGTGATGCACCATAGTCTATATATCACTTAGTCTTGCAAAAATAGGGGAAGAAATGTCATACAGCAATAATAGTGGATACCATACAAGTCCCTGGATCCCAAAGCAGAAATTGTATCATAGGTGAACTATAGGTGTATGATGATGCTATTTCTCTCTAATTTTGTATTGTACTTAATCATTTTAACTTTCATTGGCTAGCAGACCTGTATGAGATACCAGATGTACAAAACAATTAAAAAAGAATTCCCTTTCCTTTCATTGCAAACCTCATACACCCCTCTATAAATAAACCTTGAGAGGGTTTTTCTCTGAAGGTTTATAACAACTCAAATAATGAGTCTATGAATCTGTTTGATTATGAGGTTTCTTTGACATCCTCTAAAGTACAAAATATTACGTAAACTTTTTTTTCCTATAGGAATTCACTTCCTTTCAGGCCTTCTATATCTAGGGTATATTTGGGAAATCAGTGCTTATAAATTACACATGGACCCCCGAAGGTAAAGCTTATAATTTGAGGCTTCCATATTGTACGGGTTATGCTGAATTGGGAGTTAGATGTGTCCTTAGCAATCATGTATCATTATCTTCTTAGGTTTTCAGCACCTTCCAGTTTGGCATATGTCTTCTAGTTAAATAGATGGGTGACTAGATTGAATCACCTGGGCCTGGCTTCAGAATCTATAGAATATAAGTCTCAATTTGCAGCTTTATCCATGTATGATTATATCAGAATTCAGCAGAGAAGTTTGCATAGTGAGTTTTTTTGTTTGCTCTTTCTAGAACTGAGAAGTAGCCATTCTCACATACCCCCAAGTTTTTAAAAGCCTAAAAGGTGCCCAAGAAAGAAATGAGATACTAGTTTTACCTCATGTTTAGTACTTGTTTTATGTGATGTATTATGCACTAAGTCATTATCTGTCTTTCTCTGTACATTAAATGGTTAGATTTTAAAAAGGATGTGTAGAAGGGTTAAGTAGAGGGTTAACTCAAGTTTCTTTGCATTGTCATGCCAGAAGGAGGCGAAATTCTCCACTAATCTAAAAAGTAAAAAAAAAAATTGAGGTATCTGATCACAGTTTTAGGAACATTTTCTTCCTTGAAGTAGAAAGGCAAAACCCACTAGTTTCCCTAGTCAGACATTATTTATAGTTTAATGAGAAATATTTAAGATTTAGTGGAGAGAAAGATTATGATTTACCTCTTCCTTAGGCAGAAGTTTTTATTCTGTTCCATGTAGTTACAGACTCAACATTATAAGGACCAAGATTTTGTAGCATTGGTGGGAAAACATAAAACTACAAACTGGAGAAACATTTCTTTCATGGAACAGTAGAAAACTGAAGTCATTGATGTAAAGCAATTGCAATATATAGCATTTGCAATAAAACAAATGAGCAAAATTGCCCATTCAGTTTTTTAAAATTTGTTTTAAAAGTTGTATATTGGATAATTTAGAAACATATTTATCTTATCAAAATTAGCATTATCATTTTAATACTTAGATGAATTCTTGATCAACTTATGTGTGGGGAAGCCCAATCCCTTCCTCCTTATCATCTGTTATTCTTGGACATATCTTTCAGGAAATCCTTTCAAGAGGAGCTACCCAAAGTAGTAGAAATATTCTCCTGGTTCTTTTAATATTTTGTGGATACCAGGGAAACATTCAGCTTATCCAGTTATTTTTCATCTTTATAGATACACACACAATGTGGACACCCTTTTTCAAACAAAATTTATCTAAGTCTCAGTGATATAAAATCTAGGAAACCAAAACATAAAAGAAGGAAAGTACTTTTTTGCCCTTTGGAAGAGTTAATCTATAGGTTCTTTGAATCTTCCACCCAAAAAAGAAGTCTTATTCTATCTTGAAAATTTTGTCAGTAATCAATAATTCTATATTAAAACCACCAATTGTAAAATAACCCTGTTGGCAGATAAGTAAGAAGCATAGAAATATATATATGCATATGTATATATTTAAATTAAACCTTTCTACCTTATGAAAGAGGGAAGAGAAATAAGAGAAGCAAGCTCATTTGGGGGAGAGGGGAAATGATTATAAGAAAATATTTCATCACCTAAGCAGCTATCCCAGTGTCTACGTCACCATCTACTAGTATGAACATGTAAGATGCTATTACCATTGTTACTAATGTCCTAAACATCACAAAGAATAGAATGTATAATTTATTACATTCTGAAAGAATGTATAAGAAATCACCTCATATTATTCTGTGGCCCTGGCATTAAATCTGTTTGTTTGGTCATTGTTGTTGTTATTCTTGTTATTGCTACTGGATTCAGAGAGAGCTCAAGGGTCACTTTATTTTAATTTCTATCATAGCCACAATGAATTGAATAAAGAGTCATTTAATTCATGTGAAGTTGTGGGATCAGGTAAGTTATCAACAGACAGTGTCTCTTGTAAAATTATATAATAGAATGAAGTTAAAAACACCACCAGGAAAAAAAAAGAAACAGCAGTAACAGATGTGGTCATAACAAGCAGGGAGTGCATGTTTAGAACGCATCCTGCTTTACATCCTGAAATTTAAAAATGTCTCTCTCCTTTTCTCTTCTTTCTAAGTTATCCACCCCCTAACCCCTTCTTTTTTGGACATTTTAAGTCAACCAAAATGTTTTATATATACATATATACAAATATTAGGAACTGAAGGGCTGAGGAAGGCCTGGAGTAAGCTAACATTGACAGGTTTGATGGGAAGTAGCAAAGATTTCTGAGGACATGATCCTTACAGATCCAGAAAAAGAACTGAGGATCTTTAATGATTCCCCATGGTATGGATTATTATTTTTAAGTCTTTTAAGCCATATTGCTTGCTTGCTACCACCAAAATAAAAACAAAATCTGAGTAAATGAACAATTGGGTTGTGTAGGAATTAAAGGATCCTAACTATTCATGAGGAAGTCTCCCAAGGCCAGATAATGGTTTGAAAAATTTAAACAAAGCATGCTTAAGAGGTCTGAATCTAGCACTGAAGACCTGTGTTCTAATCTATTACTAACTAATGTGATTCTAATTATCTAGTAGAACCCCTTCATTTAGAGATGAAAAAAGCAAAGTTCAAGTAGAATAAGTGATTTGACCAAGGGAATAAATGAAAAAGTCAGAATTGGGTTCTTTTCATTCCTAATGCAGTGGTTGTAATAACACTAAATCTGGTACTTCCTCTTTCCTTTCTATTGAGCTAAAGTTCTTAGAGATCACTTGGGGCATGAGGGGCATTTATAGTTAAATAAAATGTTTGAAGTAAAGAGGCCAAATGGATTTTTTTTTTTTACTTCCAAGCCATAGAATAGGAAACCCAGGAAAAATATTAGAAAGGATTGGGAGAGTAGGGAACCTTAATAAGTAGATAAATTTGGGCTATATAAAACAGAACAAAGAATATGGGACTACTCCTCTGGAGACCTTAGTTGGCAACCTAAACTCGTAGTGGTAGTAGCAGTAGCAATAGCAATAGCGGTGGCGGCGGTAGTAGCAGCAGCAGTAACTAGTAGTAGTAGTAGTAGTAGTAGTAGTAGTAGTAGTAGTAGTAGTAGTAACAGCAGCAACAGCAGCACCCACATCCTATATTCCTATATTTGTTATGAGGATAAAATGAGATAATACTTTCAACATACTTTATAAGTGTCATCTCATTTTATCCTCATAACAAATCTGGGACATAGGTGCTATTATTATACCTATTTTATAGATGAGGAAACTGATACAAATAAAGGTTAAGGATCTGGCCCAGATCACACAGCCAATAAGTGTTTGAGGCTGGATTTGAACTGAGGTCTTCCTGACTCCAGGGCCAGGGCTCTTCCCACTATGCCACCTATGGTTTATAAAACCTAATAAACAAAGTTCATTGTGCCCTTCTCTATGGACATTATCAGTTGTACTCGAAGTATTATTTAAATGTTTTCATGACTTTTAACCATCATTATTATTGTTGGTTCAACAGCAGCAGGTGGAGAAACAAACCAGGCTTCTGGTACATTTAAACAAGGAAAGGACAGATTCTCAGTAAGTAAAATAATTTTATCCTTGTTCTTGATTTGAATTTCACTTCTGTATTCCTAGAGACATTTTGATTATTTAGTTTCAGCATTGTGAGTAATTTATATCTTTTGTTTGAAATGTAATCTTAAATCATTTAAACAAAATTTATTTTCTGTTGCTCCCTTACATTCACAACCTTGTCAAAGATATAAGCACTAAGTAATATATGTATAAAGATCTTTAGCAATGTCTATGTTAGATAAAGTGAGGGAGAGTTTTTCTAAATCAGATACATTCCAAGGTTATGTTTTGAGCACAAAGTTCTAACACCTAATTTGACCAAATAATTTCTCCCTTTAATTTCCATTATTCAGAGATAATTTTAAACTGAACTAATAGGACTGACAAACTAGCAAAAAAGACGGGTGTAATATAGTTACCTGGCATGGCCAGTAGGCTAAGAACGGGCACTTTGATTTCCTAATTCAATATTATTAGAAGACATTGCAAACAAATATACTAAGGCCCTATCTCAATTGTACTTAATGTACAGTCAAAGGACAAAGTTCTTTTGTGGGTAGAAGGAAAAGCTGTCTTGTGATTGGGTTAAACAATCATGTGACAAATCCATGAAATCATAGTCATTTCAGAGTAGATTCACAAATATCTATCGCCATCTTTTTGGTGGCTTCCACTTTTTGAGTTTCCAGATCCAATCAATCAGTTATGATGTATATAGATTTCTATTTTTTGTGTAGTCCTTAAAAACATCAGAATTTTTTAAAGCAAGGCTTATATATAAATATATAAAGGAATTATGATGCATCATCTTTAGGAGAGGGAATACAAAAGGAAAAAAAAAAAAGAAAAAACCACCCCTGCTCTCAGGGAACTTGCATTTTTTCTGAGTCCTAGGGATATTCCCAGGATAATAAAGTGACTTGCCTAAGGTTATACAAGTAGTGTCAAGGAGGGTTTGAACACAAGACTTTCCTGATTCCAAACCTAGAATTGTCTCTTTTATTTTTCCATGTTCTGTTTTTTTTTTTAAGTGGAATATCTTCTTTAACACTAAAAACGTGTTTTTACTTGGAAACTTTTAGCTAACTGATATAGTTTTATTTCATTTATTCTCACATTAAAAATCTTCATTTACGGCATGGTTGAATGATATGTTGGTTTATTCAGACACATTTCTTAACAATGTGGCTATTAATGTCTTCATGCTTTGATAAACACAAAACTTTATATGACTACATTTAGTCCCAAAGATAAGTATCTCAATTCTTCCATTTTTTGATTGATGCATAATTGATGCATAAGGCAGCAACATCAGGAAGAAAGTTAAACTGAGCTTCATGCCATGAGAACATCATGTTAACAATGACATTTATTCTGAATACCCCATTTTTATCTCTGATTTATCCCATTTCCCAGCCTTACCCCACTGATTTGCACCGGACCTGTGTTAGTAGTGGTGACCCCTAGGATCCTTTCTTTTATTCACATTTTCCAGATTTATGGCAGGAATGGTCATCCTCTGGCACTGAAGACAATGTCATCACTGTATTTTTCTAAACCACACTTTTGATTATGTGTGGGAACAGCCAAATAGGGTGACTTGTGCTGGCTGACCCACTTAGACTTCCCACACATGCTTCCGTGGGCTGTAGGAGGAGAAGAGACAGTGTCCAATCTGTAAGCGTTCATTGGCTTACGGTAGTATCAGCCGAGGGTAAAACTAGAAATGAGACCTCGGTGTACCAGTCGTGACTTTGGTTAAGTGAAAGTATTACTAGCATTTTTATGGAGAGAATGTACCATTCCATCTTACATTCTTACATTTTTAATAATATCCCAAAAGAGATGTCCTTCTGGCCATAGGTCCTTCCCTGAACTTGTACATCCAATGCATAAATATAGGCATAGACTACCCAAGGACTCCTGCACCTTTAATATTAGCCTTGTCATTTAAATGCACAGTTTCTTTAGTGCTAACTTTAATCCTAGAAATCATAGACGACACTTCAGTGTGCTCCATATTTCACAAATATTCCCAAAAGAATCTGGAAATACTGCCTTGAATGTTGGATGCAATGGATGATTATCCATATGTTTCTACCATATGGTCTCCTTTTTTCTCCATTGGACATATCAGTTTTGCATTTTAAGGTGAATTCACTCATTTTTAAGCATATAATCAGATTAGGGATAATGGACTCTGGAGCAAATAAACATGTTAGCAAAATTGCTTATACTTATGCAGTGCTTAAAAACTGTGAAGCACTCTATACACATTATTTCCTTCGATTCTCACAATGATCTGGTAATACAGGTGGTTAGGAGCAGTGTAATTATTAATATTTTGTATATAATAAAACTAAGGGCAAGAAAGGTATCTCCCACATGGAGAGGAAAGGAATATTGGATGTGAAGTCAGGAAAAGTTCGATTCCAATCCTTTGTCTAATATATGTTAGCTATGTGGCCATGAGTCAAGCATTTACCCCTCTGAGCCTGGATTTTTATCTGTAAAATATGGAGATGGCAATACCTACCTCTTGCACAGTTTTTGTGAGGGTCAAATTAATTAATGGTTTGGAAACTCCACAAAGCACTGTATAAGTGCCAGCTGCTACTAACGTCTTCAATATCACCATTATTATTACTAACTTCTCCTACAGACAGCATCCCTTCTCAAGATCCTCAGAGGCTCCAGGATTTATGTTAAAAGAATCTTCAAAACTCTACCTAAAAATTTCTCCATTGCTTCAACTTCTTTTAACTTCCATGTCTGGCTCAAAACATCTGGATACCCCTTGGCCATATCTGAAACCCAACCCCTACATCACCTGACAACATCCCCGCTTCTAAATTCTTATACTTGGAAATATCCCCATCTTTTATCCTCCCTCCCTCCATTAACCCTACTCTCGCTGTCTCCTCAATCTAACTTATTTACTTTTTTCCCCAGAACCCCACACTTTAATCATTTTCTAGCCATTGCCCTAAATTTCATTATCCCTTTGACTTTCTTTGTTTCCATCATGTGAGTTCTCTATACCAACTAACTGCTATTGATTTTCTTTTCTCTGGATCCTAGACTGTTAAGCATTTCTGGAAATAGGCTGAAAATCAAACACATTTCATTCACTATCAATTTATGCTACATGACTGTGGCTTCACTGTTGCTTAGCAACCCATTTGTTCTATTATTTATTCATTTCCCTATCTCATTTCCTACAGCAAATGGTCAACATGTTTTCTTACTCTCAGCTGTTTCTCCATGCTACTTTCATACTGTCTATTTTATTAAGGATATAGAAACAAGGAGAATCATCTCAACTTCTCCCATCTTTATTTTACCTTTATAACTTAGCTTTAATTTTCTAAATTTCATTACCTATGCCTTTAATCCCAATTAGGTGACATAGCGGGACAAGATCAAGAATCAGGAAAACCTGAATCCAAATGCAGGTTCTGACACTTATTAGCTGTGTGATCCTAGCAAGTCACTTCACCTCTGTCTGCCTCTGTTTCCTCATCCATAAAAGGATGATCAAATGAATTAATATTTGCAAAGTATTAAGCACAGTATCTGGCACATAGTAGACCTTTAATAAATGCTTGCTTATTTCCTTCCTTCCTTCTCTCCTTCTTTCACCCACCCTCCCTCTAGGATTTTGCTCTACCATTGCCCCTGGCTCTCATTCATCTCTCATATCTCTATCACTATTATCTCTTTTTGCATTGGCACTTTCTGATTGGCTTACAAACATGCCCAGGTTCTTCCAAATCTAATCTTAACGGATTTAAACCCCCTACCCCACTAAGCTCCTGCACCACCCTTCTCTTCCATTTTATCGCCAAACTTTGAATTTCAGAATGTCCTTCAGTAAGGCAGAAGTTTTTGCTATTGGTATTTGCATGAGAGCATTATGATATCAATTTTGATGTTTGTTCCCTTGTAGTTGTGGCCTAGCCTAAGCAAAATGCAAGGGAAGTCTGTTGTCCTCACTTGAACACACACCATATTATCCTTAGTTCTATCACAGCATCCATCACTATCACCAGATATAAAAGAATTATGTCTCTTTAGAATAGATTTATTTCTCATTATATTTGTTGTTTATATTTTTACATGAAGGATTTTAGATACTTTATTTTATGTTTTTGTCTCATGTATAAGACTAGATTTCTACTCTGTCTCATGTATAAGACTAGATTTCTACTCTGTCAAAGATCCTTGTCTCCAACAGTTAAGACAAAACCATTGCTTCCTTTAAGAGGTAGCTCAAACTCTTCTAACTCTGCTAAAATAGCTCCCTTTCTCAATTTTCTGGTTTTTTCTGGTATTCTTCAAAAGACCCACCTGAATTCTTTCCTTACTTTGAGTCATATATGAGATCAAGATCAAGGTTATAGAAGATAAGATCAGGAAATTTATGAAAACAATATTCCCCAAAATTGCAAAACAGTCAGAAATATAAGCAGATTTTAATTGAAAAGAAAACATATTCCAAATTTCTCTTTGCATGATAAAGCTAACCAATAACCAAAATATTTTTTCATCAAAATTCTTTAAAGCCTCAGTTTCTCAAAACAGCATACTACCAAAATAATGTCATATGTGTAAGGATAAACTACTTACTATTTTGCTTTTTTAATAAATTTCTGATTTACCATTTCCACACACCATATACAACATTTTTCTAATGTACTTAAATCTTTAAATATACTTCAGAAAACCTATATTTGAGCTTCTAATTGAGTTATACAAGTTTAGAATTTTTGTCTTAATTCATTTTTTTTTCAAATCTCTTAGAAAAACACTGGCATTTAAAGGTAAGAAGTAGAAATACTTGGTGGATATGAAAATAAGGTATTTACCTTTTTTAAAGAGAGATGGAAGGAAAAGAAGGAAAAGCTTTTGGTTCACCATGGTATAAAAATAGAAACCTAATAATTCCCTAGTCTAATTGCTAAGAAGTTACAGGAAATATACAAAGATAAACTGAGTTTTATCAAAGTTAGTCAATCATGGTAAATGTAACCTATTAAAAAAAAAGTGTTTCCCTAAATTATTAGGTCAATAATTATCCTATTATGATGTCTACTCCCTCAAGTAATGGGGAGCAGGAGAGAAAGTTCCCCTAGTACTGAAGTCAGCACCAAAAATTGTCCTCCAATACCTGGAATGCAGCTCTCCTCATGTCTGCTTTTAAAATCATTTAAGGCTCAGCCCAATTGCCAACTTCTATAAGAAGGATACACTCATCTTCCCAGGCGATGTTGCCATCAAATTCTGGTGTGAGAGATTACCTTGCATTTTCTTTGTATAATTTGTATTTAATTATCTGTAGACATTTTAACCCACCATCCTCCAATAGAATATGAGGTCCTTGAGAGAATCAGTTCTTATTGTTTTGGTCTTTGTATCCCCAAAGTCTTATACAATGCCTGATGCATAGTAGATACAATAAATGATTGATGAATGAATGATGAAATCCATCCAATGGTACATTTGATTTTGGTTTTTCTCTTTGACTAGGATGGTGTAAGCAAGAGTCCTGAAAAGCGCTCATCTCTGCCCAGGCCTTCCTCCATCCTTCCTACTCGAAGAGGTGTATCAGGAGACAGAGATGAGAATTCCTTCTCACTCAACACTTCTATGTCTTCTTCAGTACGACGAACCACTAGTATGTATGCTTCTATTCATTTTTCTCTTATTTTAATAGAAATAGCTCAGGCAGATCTATAGTAAACTTATTATTTGCACTTTCAAAATTATTTCTGAAGAAGCTTAATTAGAACTAGGCAATATTTAACAAGATCTATCGTCAGGCTAGAATGGGTTCATTCTGTGACTAAAAGCAATCCCCTAAAAATTCTGAAAGTCATATTTCTTCTATGTAACATACTTCCTATTTTCTTAACCCTAATCAGAAGATAATAACATACTCTTTAGAGTAGAAGGATATCTGCTTATCATAAAAGGAAGGGGCAATATTATTTATCTATGATTTGTCTCTCTAGTTAGTACCATGGTACATTTTCTTTTAAAATGTCGCTAACTTTAGTCACTTCCATATTACCAGTTGTCTTCTCCAGAACCAAAAGTATCAAGAAGTCTGGCTGGCAAAAATTTCTTCATTTCCTAATATATCCAAAAACATAAAACCAACAATAATAAGCTTTATCTTACACATGTAGGTCAGTTTGCCTTATAGGGCTACGTCACAAAACAAAACCAAGTTTCTGGAGTAATTGGGTATTAACCTTGCCAATTTTCAAATTATCATTCATAACTCATGTTGTTTGAGAATATTCCTCTTATTCACAATCCACAAAATTCAGAATTTCCAATAAGGAACAGGAAGTAGGAGAAAATTGAAAAACTAGTATTGTTACTATGAAAGTACTGCTTCACCTGGTATGTTGAAATTAATAACTTGAAATTTTCAGGTGCTATAAATTTTGTTGTTATATCTAAACAACTAAATCAAACTCCTTTTTTAGCCACTGATCACAATAATAATTCCAATTATTCCAAAATTCCAATTATTCCAAATATTCCAATTATAGCCAACTCAAGTGATTTTTATTTTAAAATCATAATCACCTAACATGGTTAGTTAGGACATCAAATCTATTCAAGAGGAGGTGGTTTTAACTTCCCTCTTGTGCATGCTGCTTAATTGGCTTACTGCTGATTATTGAACAAGCTCTTCTTGTCCTTCAAATGTTAACATTTTTATTTCTCTCATAAGTAAAGGAATGTATAGGTTATGGTAGTTTATTTTTGTTTTGTTTTGATTTATTTGTTTTTGCTTTAAGGAAATGTTTTTTGTGTCTCTAAACTCATTTGTTTTTTTTTCTTTTGAAAAAGAGATGAAGCTACTTCTATTTCAGGGCTCTGAGTGATTTGAGCAAACAAATAGTGTTACACAAGCATCATCTCAATACTCAAAGGAGTCAGAATGCTGAGATTTTTTTTCTACTCAAGTAAATGCTTACTATCATTGAGTTGAGTACAAAATATCCACTTAGATAAAAACTTGTTGAAAACTCATTATATACATATGAATGGGGTAGAAATCTGTTTCTCACAGAAGGGGTTTAAAAATGTCATGTAATAGGGCAGATTCAAAGAAGGAATGGATGTGAAGAGCAATAATAATCATAGCTAATTATATAGTATTTCAAGACTCACAAAGCACTTTACATGTTATCCAGATGGATCCTCACAATAAATATACTAGGTGGGTGCTATTGTTATTTCATAGATGAGGAAACTAAGGCTAAGGAAGCTTAAATGCCTCGCCATAGGTCACATACCTAGTAAGTGTCAGAAGTGATTCAAATTCAGGCCTTCCTAACTCCAAGTTCAGTATTCTATCTACTACTCCACCTACCTGCCTGAATAGTAGAACATTTTTTAGTTAAAATATTCTTCATAAGAACCATGAGAAAATACTTCCTCGACTTCTTTGCAGAGAAAGGAAGGCCAGGTGTGCATATATCTTTTTTTTTTTAACATATTAATTTGTTTTACTGGGTTTTTTTCCTTCCTCTTTATAAAAACTGATAAGGACTGGTTTGGGGAGAGGGATATTAGAGAGGAATATAAGAAGAAAGGCATTTGTAAAATAAAAGATATCAATAAAATCTATTTTTACAAAAACAAAAATATTTTTTTTAAATATCCTACCTTAACAAAAATAATTCTGATAAATAATATCATGGCATGAAATTCAGATATTTTTGGTCTCTAATTAACTTTATAATGGACATATTCCTTTAGTCTGAATTTATTATGGTATTAATTCACTTTATCATAACAATTTTGGTTTTCAGAAAGGACATTTGGAAAATATAGCATTTTCTAAAAGTCTCAAATGTGCTTAGAACTGAACTATTTATTTAGGGTAAATTGGGCAAGAGATGACTAGAGATAGGCAGTCTGAGAAAACTGGGATCCAATCCAGGAAGAGTTTCAGAGCTATATCAGCAAAACCTTGAATTATATTTATAGGTATACACCTAAACACCACAGATAATTGACCCAAATAGGTACTGGCTCCATGATCTCATCGTTTTAAACTAATTTGTTCTTGATTAATTAAAAGAAAGCCTTTTTTATAATACTTTTTTAATTTCAATTATTTGCTTACAAAATTCTTCCTTATTCTGGTTCTTAATATTATAGCATTTTATCGCTAGTAAAATTACTGAATATCTGAAAAACTAAGATCTCTTCCAGCTCAAGAACCTGTTATTCTATAATCTGAGGATAAAAGACAGACTTTGTCAGTAAATAGAAATATTTACTATGTACAGTAGCAGTTAGACCACATAGCATTTTGCCTGTTCTTTTATATTATCCTCTCTCTCACTGCAGACAAGAAAATATCTGACATTTTGTAAAGCTATTTGAAAAGCAGAGAGGGAATTATCATAGGATATCATCTAGCCTGAGAAAAAGCAAATGCATTGCCATGAAGAGTTTGTCAACAACTCAGCCTGTAAAAGTGTGTGGTTAGATATTTTTTACAGCTCAAAGAATGTGAATTTAGCCTTTATAACCTCAAAGTATGTGCCCTGGGGAGCCCAGTGAATTTGTGTCTTGACAGGCAGTCCTACATACTCTAGTGAAATTGTAATATGAGTTGAGTACCATAGAAATGATTAAAAAGAAAGACCTTGAGATTTTAGCTTTCTGTCATCTGGAGATATGGCACTCATGATTTTGTCTCATATTTTTAACTGTCTTAAAATATAAGGTAGTTTTCTATTGATTATAGAGAGTAAGTTTTCCCTGGAGCAAAAAATCATTTCAGCAAGATCTGCCCCATAGCAGAGAGCATTGACTGCCCTCATGTAGGCTTTCTCCACATTCATGCTGGGCAATTCCTGTGACTTTCTCTCCACCTATATTCTCTAAAACTAATTTTTAAAGGTTGTTGGTTTTTATACTTAATCAAAAATCTAGTATTTCAGTGAGGTTTGGATAGGATTGGGAGAAGGATAGTTTGAGAAAAGTCCTTTAGAAAGGGGACAAATAATGTGATGTGATAGACCAAAGAACCCAGTGCTTAAATTAGTTTAATGAAAAGTTGAAAAGTCCTATTGAGGTATAAGCATATAAGCAGCTTTGAAATGTAATATGTAAAAAAAAATGGAAATAATAATAGCTAGTATTTATATAGTACTTTATTTATTGAAGTATGAGTATGTAAACAGCTTTGAAATAAAATAGGAGTGAAAAGCTTTAAAAAAAATCAAATTTACAATTCCCCAACAAAACTGGGAATAATAATTAGCATTTATATAGTACTTTGAGGTTTACAAAGTACTTTGCAAATATTTATATTATTTGACCCTCACAAGAACCTTGGCAGGTAGGCATTATTGTTCCTATTTTATAGATAGGAGAGTGAAGTTAAGAACTTGCCTGGAAGTCAGACAGGGATGTGAAGCCAAATTTGAGTTCATATTTTCCTGACTAAAAGTCCAGTGCTATATCCACTATACTACCAGGAAAACTAAACCTGAAGAAGATACTTAGGGGAAAACAGAATCATTTTTAAATGTCCTCTTGTGGAAGAGGGTACAACAAAACAAGATTGCTTAAACTTCAAATCAGTTCATTGCAAGTGTGATTTGTATGTTTAAGTAAGATCAAAGAACATGTAAGGGATGATATCCAACTTATTTTAAATAGTAATTAGTGAAAGCCTATAAAGATTTTTTGATGGTGAAAATGGTGATGATGATATTGACTCTTAACTGTTTCCCTCTACGTTTTCTCTGATGGCTTGGACAAATTATTTCCCATAATATTCAATTTCTCTAGCTGTATAATGGAGAAAACTCTGATTTTTTTTTTACCTCATTTATGCCATTATGTTAATTTTGGAATATTTTTAAAGCCTAAGAAATGAAAAGTAGAATGAGTTTTGAGCCTTGTGGGTAACAAAACTTTGAGAGTAAAAGTTGTCATTCTCAGATCCCCAAAAATCTTCTTCATGGTCTTGCATTTTAGTCAGAGGCAAATTTTTGAAGGAGTACATGCTCATAGTCTTAAACATATAGAAAACTTTAGAAGTTTTCTAGGCCAAATTCTTAACTTTATATGATAAGTAAACTAAGACCTTTGAAAGTCAACTAACTTACTGTGGTAGGAGTAGCCTCTGCCATGTGTTTCCAGAAAAGGCAGAACTAAAACTTAATTGGTCCAGGGACCTAAGACTTACATTGTTATTGTTTCCTGACCACTTAAGGCATTAAAAGGAAGGTTTAAAAGGACTCAGAGTCAGACTTTATGGATGTCCCACTGCCATTTCATGGATAGCCAGTACCATTGTGATCCAACTTCTGATCAAAAGCATTTCCTTTTGGAAATGAGGGAGCTTTATCTCCATGAACTAGTGCTGAGGATACCTTGCCTTCTACTATTAGTGAACTTCCCTTTTCTTAAGTTCTAAATGATCTATAATCTCATTTCATTCCAATTTCCAACTAGCTAGCTTATCACCAAGTGGCAGTGCCAAGGTTTAGTCCAAGCCCCCTCTATTCTCATTCTCTCTCTCTCTCTCTCTCTCTCTCTCTCTCTCTCTCACTCTCTCTATTTCTTTTTCTCCTCTTCCTCACTCACTCTCATTCTCTCAAATGCCATGGAAGTTCTGACTTCCTCCATTTCTTATTTAGGATAGTTCACCATTCCTTAGTCAACAAATGGCGACCACTCACTCCCAAGAACGTACCACACATTAGTGTTCTGCTTACTGTGAACACTAGATCGGCTTAGTCCCCTGCCCCTCAGTACTCCCAAGCTCAAAAGAACCATCAACCTCAGCTTCCACACTAAACTGTTAAAATAGTTATCTTGACCTAAAGGACAAATCCACCTTGGAGAACTGAATTCGATTTACTGTTGCTTTTTCCTTCTAGGGTCTGAGCCTATTCGCAGAACAGGAAAAAGCGGTACATCAACACCCACTACTCCAGGCTCTACTGCCATCACTCCTGGTACACCACCCAGCTATTCTTCTCGTACCCCAGGCACTCCTGGTACCCCTAGTTATCCCAGAACCCCTCACACACCAGGAACTCCCAAATCCGCCATCCTGGTACCCACCGAGAAAAAAGTTGCCATCATTCGTACTCCTCCAAAGTCTCCAGCTACGCCTAAACAACTACGGCTTATTAACCAACCACTGCCTGATCTGAAGAATGTAAGGTCCAAAATTGGGTCCACAGACAACATCAGATATCAGCCTAAAGGCGGACAGGTAAGAACTAAATGAATATTTAATTCTTTACTTTAATCAAACAATCCATGGGATATAAGAATGATACGTTGTATATCATACTTTGAAAGTAGAAAGGAAAAGGGTAAAAAATAATGGGGAAAGAAAGGAATTGGAAAGGGGAAGCAAGTGTGGGGAAACAAAGGAAAGTTGATTATAGATTAAAATTTCCTTAGAGTTTGAAACCTGACTGGAATAGCTAGACTGGATGCAAATATGAATATGAAAATTAGATGAGTTGTTTTCACTCCCATTGCTGTTATCATACAAAACTGCTGAATAATAACCCATTGGAATCATTGATACAAGTTGGTTGCTGTAGGAGATTCTTCTTGGCTGAATTTGTTGGCCAAGGATTGAGTAATTTTCACTGCTTTATAGAAGACCTGATTCAATGTCTAATATTAGTTGGAGTTTTTTTTTTATCTTAACTGCTAATTTCTTATTCAATTGACCAGGTTGGATTTTTACCATTTTTACCTCCCTCTCCAGCTCTATTTCCCATCCCCAACTATGATTTTTCTACTTGCACCCTCTAATGTTGAAGTGCTTTTTTCCAGGTTCTCTCTTTGATTGACTTGACTCTGTAAGTAGAGGCAACCCTATGTTGATGACAAAAGATGAGCTGTGTACTAACTATAGGTGATAGAGTTCCAGTTTCAGCCCTTCTATTATGCTTTGTGTTTACTTTGTCATTCTGTTGACAAAGTCAAATGGTTAACCTTTAACCAAAGGGTCTTCAGCTTCTTAGCTGTTAATAATGTTTCTACTGAGCTATCAAGGGATTCCAAACTGGCTTAGTTCTTTCATGTTAGCCTATGTGCTACATGATCAGGGGGGAATCACTTGGCCAATTTTTCCCTGAAAATAAACAATAATGCCAGTGTTATTCAATATTATAAAAGCATATCCTAATCCCCTAATTCTGATTCATCCCCATGAATATTACAGTGCGGGTGGCAAGTGAAAATAAGAATACTCAAATGAATAGAATGTTTATGAAGCACATACCTTATGCTAATAACTATGTAATAAACTCTGGAAGAACAAAAACAAAAAGAAAACAGTCCCTGCCCCAAAGGAGTTCATTTTCTAATGGAGACAATATGTATGAAAACATGGCCAAGGGAACAGTAATTTGGTTTGGGAAGACATAGAAATAGTGAATGGAGCCATCAGAGAGTTGGCTGGCATGCCCTCTCCAGGAACAAAGTTGATTTGATTGCAGTTCCCAAATAAAATAATGGAAAATGGAGAGAGAGACACAGACAAATATAGAGATAGAGACAAAGACAGAGAGAGAATTTATTACTTTTCATGAATGCGCTAGGTACTGTGCTAAATGCTGAGGATATAGTACAAGCAAGCAAGACAGTACTTCTCAAGGAGCTTACATCCTAAGAGAGGTAGACAACACAAAAAGGAATGCTCTAAGCAGGAGGCATAAAGGCTTAGGGGGGCATAGTGTAGTGACTTTCAGGAGGTGTCCTAGGGGCCTGAGCCCTACAGGCAAAAAGCACACCTAGCAGAGCCAGAAGAAAATGAGAATGAGAGGGAGAGAGAAAAATCCACTTTCCAAACGTGTAAATATATGAATAATCTGTGATTGCATCAATGTAAGAATTTTCTTATTAAAATATCCCTCTTCCTTTTCAGATCTGTAACCAAATGACTTAGTAGATATGTCTTAGGTGATTATCTGAAGCATATAGATGTTAAATATCTTGCCAGAGTCTTAGCAGGTGATAGAGGCAAGATTGGCAAGCAGGGCATTCTAACTTCAAGTTCAACACCTGTCTCACTCTGTGTATATACAAGTCACTTTCTTGCTTCCCATAATATTTCTCCTCCTTCCTTACCACTGTACCTGCAAGCTCTTCTGCCATTGACTTGTGGTATTCACTATCATGGCAAAGAAATGGCATATAGTCAGGCAACTCCTTAGACCATGAGGAGACTACTTGTCTCCAGATATAACCTATTGATCCAAGGGTATAATATTACTCTCTTTGATGGAGAGTTTCTTTTTCTGTCTATAACTTCTTGTGGTCCTATGTCAGAAAATTTAGATGTAAAAAAAAATATATTATGCATACAAAGTCATCCTAGGAGTGCTGAAATAGTTTTTCTTGTGCTGTGGTCAAGGATGTTATTAAAAGATCTCAAAGTTTACTGGGATCATTTAAGAATCAGAAGTCAGTTAATGGGGAAGCTAGGCTGCTAAGTGGTTAGAGAGTCAGGTGTAGAGACTGGAGGTCCTAGATTCAAATCTGATTTCAGACACTGTCCAGCTGTGTGACCCTGAGCCAGTCATTTAAATTCAATTACCTAGACCCTATAATCTTGTCTTGTAACTCTGACTCTTGACAGAAGGAATGCATAAATAAGCATTTGCTAAATTTTTATTAGTTGATTGATGTATGGTATTAGGATTTTTTAACCTTAAGTCTTTGGATTTATTTTTAATATTTTACAACTATATTTTACTATAATTTATTTCCTTTGAAATTCTATGCATTTTATTTTTATGGATTTAAAAACATAATTTTAGAAGCTAAATAAAAGAAAGCATAAAACAAAGAAGCTAACAATTCCTGTTTGTAATAAAGATATGAAAAAATATTTCCAAATAAATTCAGACAAAACTTCTCTTCATAAAATAATAAATAAGAAAGGTGAAAATGAGCACTTAAAATTCTATTAAATTAGAATCCACTTGCATATTTGATTTTAGCATAGTTTATTTGAATTTCCACTAGAACAAAACCAACAGGTAATGAAAATGTCTTAAAATTCATTCCCCATGGATGTTAGCTCTTTGTCAGTTGAAAACACATATTTGAAATCTAGAAAATATTTAGATTTCTTATTCTCTTATATTAATACATAGTTAATTTCTAAGGACAGTTTGAGCTCTTTTGCATTATTTGATCAAAGCTAAAAATATTAATTTAAATGACTGTAACTTTTGTTTTTTGTTCAGGAAAGCATCAGTGATTTTGAGATTATAAATTTTCATCATTCTTTCCAATTCCTGCCATTTTTTCTAAGCAGTATCAATTGTACTAGTTTATATTCATGAAAGTGTTAGGATTCAGCACAATCTGGTTTTGCTTATGATCCCAAGGGAAGTATGTGTAATATGCATCAGAAATGTCACTGGGACTAAAAACAAGCTATGGTATTTGGGGCACCAATTTCTAGTAAAAATGTACCTAGAAATTTAAAAATAGGTTTCTATTGGATTTTTTTCCAAAAAAAAATGTTCCTGAAATTTGTAGATTAAGGAAAGTAGTGGAGTATTTCCCTATCAATTTTGTTGATTGTCTTCCAACTTATATCTGAAATATATATATATATATTTGTTATCCCCCTTTTTCTTTGTCTTCCCTGATTATGAATATTTTAGTATCTGCACTGAACTGCTTTCTACTAGATTATATTATACCTAACACTAGAAAACATTTATCCACAGGAACTACAATGAAATTTTATTAGAAATTATCATAATTAAAAAAAAAAACTTAGCAAGTTTGGTCTAGAAAGTGATAGAAATTACAGTAAAATATAGATATTTAATCCTGGCATGTTTTTGGAGATATTTCCTTTTATTGGTAGCAAATTTTAACCTACAGTAAAGTCTAGACAGCTTCCAGTTTTGTCCTGGGGGAAATAAAAGCAAATCCAAAACACTAGCTTTATAATCATTTTGCATTGGCAAAGCAGGGGGTGTTTACTCACTCTGTATCAAGAAACATATGGCAGGACTTAAGCTTCAGACCCTTTAGACAATTACCTATCAATTCATTTAACTTTTAGAAAGAAGGGAAAAGGAAGAAAGTTAAGAATGCTTTCTGCGTTCCTATGGGATGAGCCTTTCAAGGGAAAAGAAAATTTTATCTCCAGTTTTCTAGAAACTTTCCTGACCATTGGGATTTTGAAACTGAAAAAAAATAAGGAGAGATTCCCTTTCTTGATATGCTAGCTAAGAGGTATTCGACTGACTCTTGTCCTAAAAGAGTATATCATTATTTGCAAGATAAAGAAGAAATCTTCCTTTAGGTACATGTCTTGTTCATCCAGTGAATAAAAGTACTTTCTTGAATGGGAAAGAAGAGCATAATGAAACTGAGGGAAACTGGGGCAAATAGCAATGAGTGTCTTGCCCAGCGTTGCATAGGTAGAATGTGCCTGAGGTCAGATTTAAACTTAGGACTTCTTGACTCCAGGACTGGTTCTTAATTCAGAACACACATTATTCTGACTATGTGAGACATCTTAAATATGCCCTCTTGAATGGTATCTTCCTTTCCTGTGTCTCTTTAGAAAACAATTGAAAATAGGAAGAAGAGAGATGAGAATGGAAGAAAAAAATATTCAGAGAAAACTAAACCCAGAATCCATATTTGTTGTAGACACAGTTAACTGATAAAAGTGGTCCATTATTAACTCATTATTATCATCAATAGTACAAAATTACCAAATTAGCTGATATTCTGTGCCAATAGAATATTCTGGGTAGAACAAGGCACATGTGTTCAACTTGAGTTCCTTCTTATAAACCATAAATCTATGAATAAACCAAGCAAAACCATTCTGAGGCTCTCCTAGAATCGTTTTATTTCTTCTATTCAATGATTATTCCAATTCTTAATCCTTCAAAAAAAGACTATAATGTGAAGTCAACAATTGCATTTTTCAATGTTAGACAAGAGATTTCCTTTGTAATTTTTTCACTCTAGATTCAAATAATCATTACTTATTACTCAACTACTCTTCAGTGATAGTCTTTCAAACAATAATCATTTTGATCACCCACTTTTTGCAATAAACATTGTTTAAAAAGCAAAGATGATTAAGATATAGCCTATTGCAAGGATGTCAAGAAAATATGAAATGTGACATTAAGAAAGTGATGAAGTACTAGTCAGTGCTATACAAGAGGAATTTTAAAAAGAGAAAAAAACCTTTTAGAGTGGGGATCAAGGAAGAGAGAAATGTTTGACCTGGAACTTGAGGAATGAGCAGTATTCCCAAAAATAGAGATGGGGGTGGAGATAGGAGATTATTACAGGAAGGAGAATTTTTTTTTTGCTTGTAAAGATGAGAAAACCCCAGAGTGTTCAGGGAATGAGATAACAGAGTTGCACAGGAAAATAGAAAATACTAGGAGATTAGTTGGGAAGAGAATACTGCTGCCAAACTTTGCAGAACATTGAATGCTGGATTGAACAATTTGAATATTGTTCAACAACAGGTGGTGAAGTTCAACTGAAGGTTTTAAATGGAAAGCATCATAATCAGATCTTGTATTTGGGAAATATTATCCTAGAATTGTTATGCAAAAGATATATCTAAGAAGAAAGAGATTTGAGGTATATTAGTCAACAATAACTAATGTTTTTAAAGCAAAGAATTTTTTTCTCAGAATATCCACTCTTTTGGCAATATAAATGTTAGAAAAATGAAACTCTGAAACGTTGTAACTTTCCCTAGACTAAAAAGCATGACTATGATGGGACTTATATAGTGGTCCTCAACTACAATTCATCACACTTTTCAGTGTGCCAATATTGCCTCTCGGGACACCATCACAATAGTATCAGTGAATAGTACTTTGATGCATCTGTGATCTCATTGGTGCAGGATTCTATCCATTGGTGCCTAGTTCGTGTGCCACCTTGTGATCCTATACAACTCTTGTAACATGTTCTTCTATAAGTCTTCCACAAGGACCTCCATCCAGCATACTGAGGAAATTCATGTAAATATATTGAAGAGTAATGTGTAAATTCTTCAGGGCTTAGCATTTGGAACAATATGGAAAGGGACAGAGGGGAAGGAATGACAGAAAACCGACTCATTTTGAGCATAAAGAGGAACATTCTGCCTGAAATGGAAGGTATGAAGAAAAGATGGGTTTGGTTTTGAATTTGTAAAGTTTGAAGCACCAGTGGAGTATTTAGGTGGAGGGAAGAATTCCTTATGTGGTACTAGTGATATAGATCTGGGTGTTTAAGACCACTTTTCCATTCCTACTAAAAAAGCTCAAGTTCAGGCTCTTGCAATTTGCCATATGGAAACAGTTCCTGATACTGACAGACAGATGGATTTGAACCCAAAATTAAACAGGAAAGGAGAAGCAGCTCGATTTTCTTCAATAAATTGCAAATCTCCTTAAATGACCCCTAAAATGTCCTGCAAATTAAGGCTTATCTTTTTAATGTCAATGTTGTACCAGCTTTATATTGCTATGAAACAAGGAACACTACAGGCTCTAAAAAATTGAATATGAATATCATGAGAATTGGTGGAGAGGGACATGGTATAATTAGCCTGAAAAATATAACCAGTAATGAGGATCCTTGAAGAGAAATGGAAGGAGGAGGGGAAGGGTGTCAGTAGGAAAAAATAGGAAGAGAGTATCTGCTGTTCAGATGGACAATTAGAGTACTCTACTGGTAGCCTCACAATCTAGCAGAACCCCTATAGAAAACAAAGAAGACTATAGGCAACATTCACACAGTATATGCAGGAATGAACTATTTGTATGGAAATAATATCCGAATCTGTGAGACTGAAGAACTATTTGAATATATCAATATGTCTCTTCTTTGACAGTTTTGTTCACTGCAGGAAAGAACCATGACATTTATCTTTTTATCTCCCACAGCATCTAGTCTAGTACCTTGAGAATTGCAGGTTCCCAATATGGGTTTGCTAAATTAATGATTATTGTCTCCAGGATATAGACATCACAAAGGAGATCAGTCTATAACCAGATAAACAAAAAAATAACTAAGAAAAAGTAGCAATTAATAAAGATGGGAACATTCAATTCTCAAAGATGATAGACATAAAAGGGTCTTGAAGACTTAAAGTCATCTTGAAGTGAAAAACTATTTTTGTCCAAGCTGAATCCCACCCAGATTTTCACACATACAGTTTTAGCAATGGAAAGGCAAATGTGGACTAATAGTAGGAGAAAATTCTTCTTCTATTCTATCCTGCTTGTGTGTGGTTGTTTTTTTTTGTTTTTTTTTTTGAGGAATGACACTATTCAATGAGATAAGTCTGTGATTAATGGAATAGATGAAATAGTTTAAGATATATTGAGCTCTGCAATAGACCATATAAATAAGGGTAATACTTTAAGCTGTAATCATTTAGAGGGGAGTTCATCAGAATGTAAAAATGAAAATATATGATCTCAGCCTAATGCAGATGTTTCAAATTAATTATCAGAGCTCCAATGATCTGATAAGTATGTCTGTTAAATGCAACAATTTTGAAATTACTTGTATAGTCTAGGCAAAATATGAACATCTGGATGAAAGGCAATTATTTCTATAGAGATCCATGGCCTTAAGAACATTATTTCTCTAAGAAAGTTAAGCTATATGAACCAATGGCATTAAAATATTCAGACAATAGGTGCCAAAGAAATTCAACACACTGCTTCTACCTTTCTTTTATTTTACTTTTTCATGGAAATGTTTCTAAAAGACATCCATGAGTTAGATAGTTGGGGCTTTGTTTCCTGAGAAACTTAGAGGAGTTTATGAGACTTAGTTTAAAGTGGTAAAGAGCTTTTGACAATCATAAGAGAACATAAGACATGTATAAGAGATCACTGTAATATATAGAAGACAAATAAAACTTATCCCTTAGAAGCAGCAATTTTATGGCATAGTGAATAGAGCAGTGGGTCTGGAGTCAGGAATAGGAGTTAAAATCCAGCCTCAAATAATTAGTTGTTATATGATCCTGGATAAAGCCACTTAACCTATCTGCCTCAGTTTCTTTAGCTGTAAACCAGAGATCATAAAAGCATCTACATCAGAGGAGTATCACAATGGAGATAATATCAGTATAGCCCTTAGCACACAGTGCCTTGCACAAAGAAGCTGCATAATAATTATTTATTTCCTCTCATTTCCTTTGTTATGTTTCAAAATTATTTGTAAAGTGAATTTAATGGACAAATATTTGGCTGTGACTAGAAAAATTATGCAAATGAATCTATTTTGGGATCTGATCACATTGATTAATAGAATTTTAGAGTAGAAAAAGACCAGTTGTAGAAAAAGAAAGTCACCATGTAGAACAAACTATACCCCCCAAAAAAATCCCCACTATAACAGAGGAGAAGCCTCCACCTGAAGACTTCTAATAAGGGAGAATCCATTGCCTACTGAGGTAGTCAAATCTACTTTTGAATAACTAATTCTTTTCCCCAATATCAGTCCCAAGTTTGCTTCTTATAACTTCCATCTATTGCTCTTGTTTCTGCCTTTCAGAGCCAAACAATTTTATCTGTCTTCTATAGCCAGTCAAACTTGAACAAAGCTGTCCTGTCGCCTAGTTCCTTCATCTGATTCTCGTGTGACACATATTCAATGAACTTCATCATCCTAGTTTCCAGACATAACTAGAGTTGGTCTTCCAAGGCTATGCCTCGGGATATTAACATTTACAAGGCATAAAAAATTAAATACATGTCAGTCAGCAACATCAAAGCCACTACAATAACTCCCCTACTAAACCTAGAAGGCGAATCATTGGTGGAACTAATCAAAATATAATGACCAGATATAAAGCTGTAATAAGCAAGATGAAGATCAGACATAGACCATACAAAGCTACTATTCAAAGCATGCAGTTGCATTAGATTTGAAGGACAATGCCTTTTTATATCCTTACCTTTGGAGGAAATATAACTAGTGTTGTTTGTTTTTTTAGGAGCTTATAAAAAGCTCTGTAAGCCTGTATAGAATTTTAACCTGACTGCAAGGTTTTTACTGGTGTAATTTCAGAAAAGAACATTATGAACTTCTATTTTCCTATCTAATGTACTCCTGTCTGTATTTCTTTTCAATATAAACTATTTCTGGTGCTCATCTGATCTGAATGGATAAGTTGTCATTAAAAATAAAGACTGTAGCCATGGAAATGTTCTTCAGATACTCAAAAATGAGGAAAGAAAAGCACTTTTACCAGTAACTATAGGGGAGTGCGTTCTTGACATACCTAATGAAAAAGAGATATCTCAATGAACCAAAAATAAAAAATATGTGTCAGTTTCTTTGATTGGCAGGCACCATTGTAGGACTAGGGGACCTAAACTAGGGTGGGAAAGTGGCAGCTATGTACCCAAAATATGGCAATTTATAGGGCAGGAAAATTAAATACATGTTAGCAAGAAGCATAGAAGCCACTGAAATAACTAATTTCCCCCTCCTGCTCAACTAAATACCTTAGTTATTTAGATTATTTTGGATTTTTACCATTTTTATGAGATTCAGTGTGGCTTTGTGCAATCAGGATTATTGAGTTAATAGCCATATCCAACAATACCCATGTCTGTGACCCTGAGCATGTCACTTAATCTCTAAGTTTCTGTAAAGCTGCCAATCTGCCTTGATAGAATTGGTTTCCTAAGAAAGGTAGCTCCCCACACTAACATGCGGTCAAAACTAGACAAGAGGCTTTTCATAGCAAATATTTGAACTGTTTTCCTGAGGCACCCAAATTTCCCCCTTACATCTCCATTTGGAATACTTTGCTGGGTGAGAAATAAAGAGCCAAGACTAGTTTAATGATGCTCTCCCCCCCCCCAAAAAAAAATGAGCTTCTCCCAGCATCTGGTCAAGTTAACAAAGGAAGAGGGGAAAAGAAGGTAATAATTGTTTTAAATTTTTTCTTATCCTTGCAAGTGTTGCATTCCATGATTATTTCATCTTTTTTTGATTTGATCTCCTGAATAGTCAAACAATTTACATGGGGATAATACATAAGAACTTCAAGCTCTTCAAACCTCAATACTTTTTTTTACCATAAATTTTAGCATGTCTTCAAAAGAAGTTGATTTCAAAATTTTTATTCTTGAAAAAAATAAACATGGGGGAACAACAAGCCTTTAGGGTGCAGGGAGACTAAAGGAAATAGACTCAGTACTCTCTATATATATAGCTAAGTGCCAATAGAGTATATCTTTATGCCTATATATATATAAAACTAAGTGCCAGTAGAGTAAATCTAATCAAGTTTCAGGTCATTACCTGGTAGATTTCCTGAGCAGTCAGAGAATATCTGGTTGTCCTCTGTTGATCAAATGAAAAGGGAAGGCCAAAGATAGAGGAATAAAAAAACTAATCAGCAGTAGTTTGCAGATATTTTAGTTTTAAACTGGATTTTCCATGACTTTGCAAGTTATTCACTCTGGAAACAGTTTAATTTTGCATTTGCTGCCATTTCCATAGTAGAGCACTAAATGGAGGATTAGCAGATCTGTCCTGGAATCCTATCTCAAGTTGGAGTCACCAACATTTTATTAATTTTTCCAGTTCTCTAGCCCAGGAGTCCTTCCTTATAGGAATAGTCTTCTTCTAGTCATATCACTCTCCTCCTGCAGCAAGACCACTCTAGAGAGATTCCTTATCTCTCTCTATGAGCAATTAAACACAGAGGTAGCTACATCATTTCAACTGAGCTGTCAAGATGGGAGTCAATATTAGGTATTTTACAACTATTCAGAAACTATAGTGTCAAAGTTGTTATATGTATCATTGGGGATATTGCATTTCTGATACTGTTAATTATAATTCATAAACTCACAACAATCTATGTAAAATAGCTTTCTTCACTCTCCTTCCTAAAGAATAACTAAATGAAAATGAAAGAAGTTAACTTTTACCCCCAAAAAGTGTTTTTTTTAAATATATTTTATTTGATCATTTCCAAGCATTATTCGTTAAAGACATAGATCATTTTCTTTTCCTCCCCCCCACCCCCCATAGCCGACGCGTAAGTCCACTGGGCATTAGATGTTTTCTTGATTTGAACCCATTGCTTTGTTGATAGTATTTGCATTAGAGTGTTCATTTAGAGTCTATCCTCTGTCATGTCCCCTCAACCTCTGTATTCAGGCAGTTGCTTTTTCTCGGTGTTTCCACTCCCACAGTTTATCCTTTGCTTATGAATGGTGTTTTTTTCTCCTGGATCCCTGTAAGTTGTTCAGGGACATTACACCGCCACTAATGGAGAAGTCCATTACGTTCGATTATACCACAGTGTATTAGTCTCTGTGTACAATGTTCTCCTGGTTCTGCTCCTCTCGCTCTGCATCACTTCCTGGAGGTTGTTCCAGTCTCCATGGAACTTCTCCACTTTATTATTCCTTTTAGCACAATAGTACTCCACCAAAAAGTGTTTTAAAAGCACTATGAATTTAAACTCTGCCTTGTCTCCCAGGGGAGAAAAACCCAACAGGAATTTCGTTGAGAAGAAAAAAAGAAAAGGGGGGAAAAGGGATATTGAAGTATTTTTTAAATGCACAGAATAGTGCATTCAGTACACCATTAGGAAAAGAAAACAATGTCAAAAGTTACATGTTGAATATATTCTTCATCTATAAAGTGTGGGGAACTAGAATCCCTACATTCTCTAAGAGTTCTCAATCTACGACCTATTATTTCCATTTCCCTGCCCATCATTTGAATCACTACACATTGAGGGTGTATTAATGGCAGTGATAAAACCAAAGATTGATGTTAGAGGATCATGAGAAATTCTGGCTTGTACAAATTTCTATTTGGTATATAACCCTAAAAATATAGCTCCTCTAGTATACAGTTTGTTCACTCCCACATTCATTCAACAAATTTTTTTTAGCATGTGCTAGGTACAAAACTAAGTGCTCACTACTTTAGGGGGGATATAAAGATGAATAAGATAGTTCCTGCCTTCAAAAAACTTAAAACCTTAGTCAGGGAATTCATATATATATATATATATATATAAACACCCAGGAACCAACACTACAAAATAGCATTTGGCAACTATTGTAAAAATAGCTCAAGATATTATAGAAATTTAGAGGTGAGGGAAACTATTTCTTACTTAGGTAATTGGGAAAGAAGAATCAAAATGACATTTAGCCTGAGCTTTGGAGAACGAATGGGTAGGATTTTAAAGGGAGATGTAGAAAGAAAGTTCCTCCAGATGGAGGGAAATAATGAGTAAAAAGTAGGAAAGTGGGAAGGCTTCACCTATGCTGAAGGAAGAGAGAATGTTCCTGTTTGGTTAGTGTTTTGAGTTGGGATACAAAGGCAAGAAGATAAATTCAATCGAGATAGTAGGGATACTTTAATGCCAAGACACGGAGTTTGGGTTTTGCTCAGGGATCTCTCCCTCCAGTAGGCTATATACTCTGTGAGGAGAGAGACCATTCTTGAAACCTCCAGAAACCTAGTACAATGCCTTGACATAATCGATGCTTTATAAACATCTGTGAATTGAAACAATTAGCATTTAGGTTAAATATTGCTTGGTAATTATCTGGAAAGCAAAGATATTATAATTAATACATGTGGGGAAGAACAGATGACTCTAGGTTCAAAAAACTGGGATTCTCATCGTACCATAAATCTGGGATTCTAATCCTACCCAAAATCTAAGATTCTAATCCTACCTATGCCATTTATTACTCCTCTGATCCTGAGCAAATCACTTAACTTCAGCAACCCACAGCTTCCTCATCAATAAAATGAGATTGGAAAAGATGGCCTCAAAATGTCTTTCTGGTGCTAGAGCCCTTATTCTGTAATCCAGTGAATGTTCCAGCTGCTCCCCCATTCACAAACAACAGGGAGTTAGTTGCTCTGTTGCACAAAGTCCCATTATAGTTGTACTCTGGTATTTAAACATGTACATTTGAAAGATTTGTTCAGATAGTTTTTCCCCTTAAGATATATTTTACAAGACATGAGAACAATTGACATGTAAGTGCCTGAGAAACTGTTCTTTATTTAGACCCTGGAGAATAGGAACTGACAGCTTTTATCAGAAAATTACTCTGTGATAGGACCTTGCCATCCTCACCGGGCATCTTTTTTTTCTGTTTTCTGAAATGACTACATCCAGTGGCAAAATATGCTGTTAGCTGAGCCTCAGGAAGTCTGTGGTGGTGAAGAGCCAGACATTTCCTCCAGCGAAGCTGAGAGAATTCCACAGGAGTCAGCTGATTAGGGAAAGGCATTAGACTGGAACTTGTCATGTCTGATAAGTTCTGCATGTAAAAAAGACACTTTTTGCAGTCTATGGGGAGGGCGTGATGAATGCAATCTTATATGTCCCGTGCTACTCAGTTTTTCACAGGCAAGAATCTAACATGGAAACACAATGTCAGCAACATGGAATGAGCCTCTTGGCTCGCTCAGGAAATAAGTGGGAACCTTTGTTTTTTCAGAGAAAACATATACACCATGATATTGCCACCTTAACAGAACATACTCTGACTGATTTATCATCATTTTAAAGATATTTAAGAGCTCTTATTCAGTGCTACAGTTGTGACAAAGAGAAAAGAATAAGACCTTAAAAAAAGAAAAAATAGAGGATTGGTGAAAAGATTTCCATTGGATAATACTTTATTGCCTCCTGAGGAAATCTTTTAATATTTCATCTTTCTCATTAATAACTGTAGGCTCCCATAGCACACCCTTCCATTTGGTAACTGGTTCTTTGGATAACAAAAAGCAAACTCTCTCCAATCATGGTTGAAAGTGTTCATATTTAGTAAGCAAATAGTAACATTATCTTCATAAAAAATAAAAAGCCCTTTCACTGAATTAATTACTTCTCATTTTCACTGATTGTGTTTCCCTAGTAAACAAGTCATCTAGAGGCAAAGCTCTGTGAAGGACCATTAAGCCCCAATCTGCTCCTAAAGGCGGTTAGAAGAATTCAGATGACATCTACTTCATATCCAGACTAATGAGGCCCTTAGAGATACCAATTGAATGGAGCAATTTTAGGAGAACAAATAGAATGTTCCTCTTTCAGAAAAACAGTTTATCACTAAACACTGAAATGGAATGGTACTCATTAGTTTAAACCCATGCAGCTGTCAAGAGTTTGTACTATACTTTTCAAGAGGAACTATGTTTATTGGTGAATTCAGCCTCTCCTTGTGCTCCCTTCTTTTTTTAAATGGAATCTTTATTATATGGCCTAAAACCAAGTCAAATCATCATGCTTTCTGAGTTCCTATTTTTAAATGAGGCCATTTCTTGAAGTCACTGATGAGAGGTGTTGGTGACATTGTCCTTTAGGGGACATACCAGCAGGCAATGCTAGTCCAGCAGTTCAGGCCAATTTTATTGTGCATTTTCAACTCTTTCTTTTTCCCCTCTGTCATGGCATCAACCTTAAAGCCTAATGTAAGTCTGGGGGCTATGTTTTTGTTTGAGGTTTTTTTTTTGCTTGTTTCTAAATGAGGAGAAAAAAAATTCCTCCCAAGAATTGCCAATGCATGCAACCTTTGGATTGTTCCTCCATATCAGAAGAGGAAGGAAAAGCAGCTAAGATCAGGAGACGTTCATTTCAGCCCATGTTTTTATTTCAACCCTAAGAAATAGCCAGAAGCCAAAAATGAGTATCAGAAAGAGTCAGAGTGGCAGCGTCATGGAGATTGAGATTCCCTTACTTTTTTGATTTCAAGGTGAGGTCTTACAACACCATTTATTGAGAGCTCTCCTAATATACCTCATTTAAGATGGTGCGTTATTTTGTTAGATCTTTCCATTAATGCTCAGCAGCAGGACACAGATCACTTTTTCACACCAATAGCTGCCTTCGCTTCTAAGTAACAAGACTTGTATAAATTTTTTAATTGATTCTACTCCCCCATTTGGGGAGCTAAGAGTGAAGTTCATTGAGGATGATAAATTAAAAATGAAAGCAACTCATAACACGGAGTCAGCTTTCTGACTTCTGACTGGCTCAAGGGGTAAAAAGGAATCCCAAGACCAATATCTCTACAGTTTAGTAGAGGGATAGTGGAGAGTGAGCCACATTCCATTGGCTGCTACTTAGTAAAACCTGGAAGGGTTGCGATGGGTAGAGAAAAATGATACTTAGTAGTATCATAGTATGATAGTAGTATGATAGTAGAGATGGAGAGGGGAAAAGGAAATCCTAGCAAAGATACAATTATAGCTTATAGAACTATAGAATGCTTGCTCCCCTTTCTCCTTTCTCTTATCACCCTATTCATATTTTGTTAAATTTTTAACAAATACCCCAGTGCCCGAGAAGAGAATGGAAAAGGTTTCCACATTTGCTGTAAAGGACAAAACAACAAAGCTAGTTTGATGGAGTCAATTATTGACTAATAGGATTACACACCTTATTATCTAACAGACCTCAATGGGCATGAGCGGGGGAAAGTTGTTTGGAGAATTTTGCTTTACTCCTTTATTTATATCAATGAATACCTTTATTTTTCTAGGTAAACAGTTGACAGTCCTGTGTTCAGAAAGAGAACCTTCATTATTATTCAGCTTGAATTGTTACTAATCTTTTTACCCCATCTTTGGTCCTAATATTTTATTTCTGGTTTGAGCATATTTGTTATCTTCAAAGAAGAAATCTTTGCTAGAATGGAATGCGCCCTCCCAGGGTCCTTTCCCCTTTATTAATAATGATAGTAGTAGAGGGCAGCTAGGTGGCTCAGGGGATTGAGAGCCAGGTCTAGACATGGGAGTCCTGGGTTTAACTCTGGTCTCAGATACTTCCTAGCTGTGTGACTCTGGGCGACTCACTTAACCCCAGTTGCCTAACCCCTACTACTCTTCTGCTTTGGAACCAATGCACAGTATTGATTCTAAGCCAGAAGGAAAAAAGTTTTTAAAAATGGTAGTAGAGTAGTAGTAGTAGTAGTAGTAGTAGTAGTAGTAGTAGTAGTAGTAGTAGTAGTAGTAGTAGTAGTAGTAGAGTAGTAGTAGTAGTAGTGTAGTAGTAGTAGTAGTAGTAGTAGTAGTAGTAGTAGTAGTAGTAGTAGAAGAAGTAGTAGTAGTGGTAGTAGTAATGGCTAATATTCATATAGCATTTTGTAAAGCACATTTAATTCTCTTATCTCATTGATCCTCAAAGTAAATATGTGAGGAATATAGTATAAATGTTATTATCCCCATCTTACTGAGGTTTAAGGGAGTAAAACTCACTAAAAATGGATAATATCTACTTAGCCAGAAAATGGTGGATTCAAGATTCAAATACAGGTCTTAGATTTGAATTTTTTAACTTGTTCCCACTGTATTTCTCAAAAATTTCCTAGCATTCTTAAAAGAAATCAGCTGTTTTCTTCATTGTAAAGGATGTAGATAACCTCTAAGTATTAAGGAATATCAAAGAGAATCCTAAGGTGCACTTCTTAGATATAACCTGACTAGTAAATTTAAATAGAATGTGTTCAAATGATCTATTAAATGAATGACAAGGAAGAAGAAATCTGCCATAGTTAATAGTGTTTTAGACTTGAACTAGATCATGGAGGTCTCCATAGTGGGGACCTGAATCGCAGGACTAGCAAAAAATTTTACCTAAAATGCTGAAGATCCTCCATACTATGCTGAGTCCAAGGTGTAGGCTTCCCTTTTCATGCTTAGACAGTGTTCATCCTAGCAATTACCTTCCACAGTTTGCAGCTAAGTGACGTTACTGTGCCATTAAATTCTAGTGACTGATACGACATACTGTGATTCTTCAGACGTTTGACAAATTAATATGTAGGCAAATACCATACTTAGCTTTCATAATAAGACTCACTTTTACCCCACATGGAAAAGTAGGGTCATTCTGGCTTCCTAATCCCTCTCCAGAATGAAAGACATTTGCAGTAAGTTCCCTTCAATTCCTTTTAGGTTAGGATTTTAAACAAGAAGATGGATTTTAGCGAGGTTCAGTCCAGATGTGGTTCCAAGGATAACATCAAACATTCTGCAGGGGGAGGAAATGTAAGTAGAAGCTACTACTTGAAGGGTATCCTTGATTGTGAGTGAACTACCTGCAGAGCCAAACCTCTGTCACCTTTCCTGCCTTGCTCCCCACACACACTTTTTCCTCCTTTCACTACCGTTTAATGTGTCAGCCTGGTCTAGTGGTATGTCAATCTTGTCTATTGAGTAATGGGCTTCCTATCCTTCCCTCAAGAGTCTTTCAGCAAATTAAAATGAATAAGCTATGCCTTGGAAGCTAGGAGGACAGCCAGGCCATTTTCTTTCCCATTTTGATTCACTGGTCTGAGTGCCAGGTGCTCCCTCCCTTCTTCCTCCAGGGAAAATACAATATCAGCTAGCTGAGGCACACATTCCAGCAGTTTTCATTGAAATGATGTCAGTCCAACTTGTATAGGAAACAGAAACATAGTCTTAGAAGTCCTCAAAGCAGGATGTAATCTCCAGTCTTAACAAGTGAACTATCACTTGGGCTATTACAGAAATGATCACGTAAATTCTACTTATAATTCAAAATAAAAGAACTTAAATCCCAGTGTAAATTGCTTCTCAGGAATTTTCCCTACTTTCCTTCACCAGAACAAAAGTGATGTGGCAGGATGGGAAAGTACAAATCCAAAGACCAGACACTAAATGTCTCCAGGACACAACTGAAATGGTCTATACCTAGAGAACAAGGAGGATTCTTACTCGGTGGGAGTAATGCCAGTCCCATCTCTTCAATAGATATCCCAACACAAAGATTTCATTCTGTTTGAATTTCCCTCAAGCAAGTAGCAGGTGATCTGAACCAGATGTCCGAGTTTTTTCCTGGCTTTTGCCACTCATGAGCAGAAGGGAAGGGGAGGGAAGCAATCAAGTGACATTCCCACCCTAGCATCTGGTTCCTGGAACATTCCGAAGAATAATTACTGTGGGGTCCATACCTTGCTCACTGTTGAGCTTAATGAAAGGGGCTGGATGGGTTAAATGCTGGGTGTCAGATATTGATACTCATGACTGCTTTTCCCTTTCCTCCTCCTCACACTGATGAGGACACATCACTTGGTCCTGGGACTGGGGAGTCAACCTGAGTACTTCATACTGTTCTAATACAGAGTTGAAGGAAGGCAGGACGAGTTCAACCAGCTGCTCCTCTCCTCAATTACAAGTACAGCCAATGATTGTGCCTAAGCAGCAAGGTTTGAATTGGGAGTCTGAATGACCCAAAAGGAGATGGGAAAACTTCCTCCCTCCAAGGCCAGGGAAGGGAAAACCCTCGAGAAAACCAAGGGAAGAGAGCTGAGCACTACTCTGATACTATTACAGAGTGCTTGACCAAGGCATGGCCATTTCTTTATATCTTAGAAAAGAAGCCAGTTCCTCATACTCTGCCTATATCTGAAATCTACTGGTCACAAGGGACACTCTTTCCTCTAGAGAGGCTTTTTCAGTTTTAACCAATTCATCTTCCTTTGCTTTCTCTGGGTCTTTGCTTATAAAAGGTTTTAACATGGTCATGCCTATTGCTCTGATTGAATGAAAGCTTGTATTAATCCGGTTGTGGTGTCTCCTGTTTCTACTAATAAAATCTTCTGTTCCAGGGCTCTTCCCACTTGGGTCCTTCCTTTCTACCCAAATGTGTTCAGGTGTGTGTGTGTGTGTGTGTGTGCGTGTGTGCGTGTGTGCGTGTGTGTGTGTGTGTGTGCACATGCATACCTACGTATGCTTTCCACTAATTCTGTGTGGGCTTGAACACCACTTTGTGTGCATATCTCAGCCATCTAAAATATATCTTGTGTGATTCGTGCAGATACAAATTGTGACCAAGAAGATTGACTTAAGCCACGTGACATCCAAATGCGGTTCCCTAAAGAACATCCGTCATCGGCCAGGTAACAAATAAAAAAAAATAGTTTAAGAATGGAAATAATTCAGACGGGTTATCTTCACCTCCTTCCAAATAAACTTCTGGAACATTTTATTATATTCCAGTCCTTCAGTTTCTAACAAATGTCGGGTTTGTAGAATTCCTGCAATTGAGACACGTGCGAATTAAATACGTTAAAGACGACAGTGCCTCAACTCTGATTTTTCAGACTAGAAATGCAAAGAATAAGAAAGACGCTGACACATTAAAGAATATAGCACAAGAATAATATAGATCAATTAAGACAACATAGAACAATTTACCTGTCATAAAGAAGGGAAGAAATAATGACCAAATAAGAGACAGAGAACCTTAAAAGATATAAAATGAATCATTGTGACTATATTAAATTACAAAGGTCTTGTGCAAACTTTGGTGACTTTTTATGCAGCAATGACCATGGAGACTATCAGCAGTCACAAATATAGAGTGGGAAGGGAACTTCTAGTCTAAAGCTTTCGCTCTAGATTAAAAATAAATAAATAAATAAATAAATAAATGAATGAATGAATGAATGAATAAATAAATGAATGAATGAATGAATAAATAAATAAATAAATGAATAAATAAATAAATAAACAAATAAATAAATAAATTATATAATAATAATAATAATAATAACTTAAATTTTTAAAAAAGCCAAGGTCAATGAAGTGATTATACCATTCTGGGACCTGAGGCTAATTTTTTTAAGGTTTCTACCTATCTTCTTACAAGGGTACAAACCAAAGCAAAATTATCTTTCTATCTCCTACAGGCGGTGGCCGTGTGAAAATCGAAAGTGTGAAGCTGGATTTCAAAGAAAAAGCACAAGCTAAAGTGGGATCCCTTGATAATGCCCACCACATACCCGGAGGTGGTAATGTCAAGGTATGAATCGTCTTAGAAGCCAATATGATCACCAATTAAAGAGTTGGGGTGGTAAGGAATCGGGGATGCCCTAGCCTTTATGGTCAAATCCAAAGATTAGGGACCCCCACACACACTTGAATTTGTGATGACTAAGTCAATAAAAAATGTTCTTTCTCCTGGACAGATCGACAGCCAAAAATTGAATTTCAGAGAGCACGCTAAGGCTCGGGTAGACCATGGTGCTGAGATCATTACACAGTCTCCAGGCAGATCCAGTGTGGCTTCACCCAGGCGACTCAGCAACGTCTCTTCATCTGGAAGCATCAACCTGCTTGAATCCCCCCAGCTGGCCACTTTGGCCGAAGATGTCACTGCTGCCCTTGCTAAGCAGGGCTTATGAATCTGTCTCATTTAACACTAAATGAAGTAATGCTATTTAGGCATGAGCTCTTGGCAGGAACAGGCTCAGAGCAGGTGTTGTATTCAATCCTTACAAATTCTAAAATAAATCTGATCCCGAGATTGCGATAACCATGACAATAAGAAATAATCCCCCAGATTTAAGTAGATGCAGAAATTGACCTGATTTCCATGTGCAACAGGGAGACTCATTGACTTTCCATGAGTTCAATTGCAATATATGCCATTGGATGATCATTGTTGCTCTGCTCTGTCTTGCATGGAGTACTATGATAAAAATGCATTTTTACCTATCATGTGCCTGAAGGCCATCCACTATTTCCTGAAGAGCCTTGTTAATATCCAAGCTGCTCATTTCACTGGTCTGTTTATGGGCAACAAAAGTTGTCCTTTTGTAACTTATTACAGGTTAAATTAAACTGAAAGAGTCTGATTACAAGATGAGAAGAACATATAAAAAAAAAACCAAGTTTTAAAAGTGTTATTTTGTATAAATAGGGAGAAAGATTCAATTAAGTTATTAACATTTGGGGCCTGGATAATTAAATCAGTGTATAGGTGATTCCGATAAATTATTTAACTAATTAAAAAAAAGTAGTTGAAGAACATTTGAACTGTGTTTTGAGGAAGTGATGGAAAAGAGCAGCTATTAGACACAGAGCACTTCCACAATGATGAACTTGTATCTGATTAGGATGTCAGTTAATTGGCTAGATTTGTGTCCACACTACAAGTTTCACATTCTTTCCATCTGTTTGATACAGTATTATAGATATACATATATATATAAATATATTTCTCTGTGGCCATTTGTGATACTCCCTCATATACTTGAATATTATACTTCTTTATTATTCACAGTATCTGTGTCTCTTGCACCCTTTGGTGTTGAAATTTTAGGTATGTGAAAGTAGATGTTAGCAGGGTTTTTTCCCTATTAAAAAAAAACACAAAACATTTAAAAAGAGAAAAACTTTTAGCATGAAGTTGCTTTCTGTAACAACTAAAAACCGTGCCCCTGTTTTAGTGCCAGATGCAAGTCTCTTCTGTGATGCTAGAATTTTTATTTTCCTTTTATGTTTCTCTTCACCAACAGGGAGTTTGCTGGGGAGGACTAGATATATGTAAAGGGGTTGAAAAACTGTTGGTTTGAGATTCTGGAATTTTTTTAAATTAAGAAGTAATTTGGGTTTTACTCCTATAACTATGAGATGATGGCCTCTTTTATTTATTTCTTTTTTTTTTTCATTTGCTAAAGTTGAATCCAAGAGCGAATTTGGAAAATGTCATTCATCTCCTTGTTAAACTAGTTGGGCTATCAGAGAGGTGTCCACCCTTTGAAATAGAATATCCACATGTGAAAAAGGCTTTTAATTAGGAGACTTTTTTTTTTTAAGTGTGCATAAAAACAAAGTGGAGATACAACATCCTATTTGATGGCTATTCCTTCCAGGACTTAAGCTAAAAACACTGCATAAATTAAAGAAACACTATAGCTTAGTATGGTTTCTCAAGAGAAAGTGCTGTTCTGATATTATCTACAGTAATCTTGTCTAGAAATCTCAAAAAGATTCATTCAAATTGCACATGATGGTTGATTTTTAAATACATTGACATTTTCTATGGTCCATTTCTGAGCTGTGCTGAAACGGGGCCAAAAGATGACATGCTTTATGGAAACTCTGCTATTTTAAGAGTTCCCAAGATTCCTCATCTTAGCGGCTGGGCTAAAACTGAGCTGTCAAATCAGACAGGGAGATCTGGTGTTCCTTTTGAGCTAATTCAATTTTAATACTTGAGGTCAACATTAGGGAGGAGAGAATTAGTGTGGGATTCAGCAGCTTTTTAGTGTGTATCATCTAACAAAAATACCAAGTGTGAAGAGACAGTGACATGTAGGGGTAGAGTAATGACCCATTTGACATCATTAATATGAATTTCCAAAGGGAAAACCCTAGAAACACAGAAAAACCCTCATGACATTAGCTTTCAAGCGAGAGCTTTTATACACTCTCAATCCTGTCTAACCCTGTCTATCAGTCATCAGTTTGATGCCAATGTTGTGTTTAGAAACTGGGACAGTGGGTTTCTGATTTCTGCCTTGTGATCTCTGAGTAGAGTTTGCTTAAACTAACCCTAGCATTATACCCAGAAACAGTTCCTGGTGTAGTGCACCAAAGTCCTTTCTATGTTGCACAAGAAAAAACAAGCAGGCAAACTAGTAGTGTGGACCACAATGCCCAGACCCACCAATGAGTGCAAAATAACTTTGCAGTATTTTTGTTAAGCTTTTTGTTAGTGTTAGGTAGCAACTAAGGTACTGTGGAACATCCACTTGGCTAAAATTGAACACCAACTGGTCAGGACAACATTTAACCTGTGGTTCGAGTATTTTTTTAGATCTCCTTTAAAATTACACATACCAAAAAAAAAAACATAAAAAAACAATCAATTCATAATGGTGACATTTAGTTACAAGCATACAAAAGTCTAGAGTTAGGTTAGTGGAAGACATCTGAGTCATTAGTCTTATGCTTTGATTTAGCAAATTTTCTTGTCCAGCCCTAGCAAGGTCTTTTGAATGAGTCATTTGCCTTGCCCAGAAGGAAGCGTGATTCTTGGTAAAATCAGCAAAAAAAGAAGCAGATTTTGCTGACTTGAAGGAAGCACACAGGTTAAGTTACAGGGCTCTTGAAGCCACTTGAAAAAAGCCAAGCCTTATCTTCAACCTCAAGAACACTACTGAACTTAAGCTTTGCAAACACAATACTAATGAAGAAGACAATGCATCTGGTGGTCTAGAAGTCAGAGTTCTAAAAGCTTTCATTCTAGATCCTCTATATCCAGATTTATTCGGGCTTTGGCTGCTGAGAATCAGTCTCACTGTAACTGCTTAAGTAATCCAGATTCATGAAGAGTTCTATGGCCAGTGTTCCCAAAAGAACCAACTCTCTCTGGAATCACCTGCAACTGAGAAACATTTAAATTACTATGATCCAGATTCACGAAGAGTTTTAAAGGCCACGTTCCCATGAGAACCAACTCTCTCTGGATTCACCTGCTGTGTTAGCAAAGGATGGTGGGCACCAGACCCATTCACAAGCAAAAGATCTAGGTAGCATTGAGTAGCAAGGACCTGAAAAGAGCTGGACAGAGAAAATTGATGGAAGTAGGAAAACTCAAAGGCAGTCAGCCTACAAATACCGAAAATAGACTACATTTTTTCCTGCTTTGCACAACAGGAAATGGTATATTAACCACCAAATAATATTGCATTAGTATTAATGTAGTGATATTCCTCATAATTGATTTTGACACAACTGGAAATAGAAACATTTTTTCTTTCATGCCAGAAGAGAAAGAAAAGGGAATTATTTAGCCTTTAAGAGGCAGAAAAAGGATTTGCTGCTTGGAAATAAATTCGTATTATGTGGAGACAGATTCTAATAGTCCTTCAAAAACATGGATCTTTCAGCTTAATTCTATGTTTGGGTTTAAAATTATACCGATAGGATTATAGCCTAGGTGAATAATCTGGAGCAATTCCCTCTACAACAAACAAAGCTGCCTATTTTCAGACTCAGAAACGGTTAATCATAACAATTCACTTCAACTTTAGCAAAGAGGAAAAAAAAAACAAGCAAAAAATGCATACCCAGTGTGCCCAGATTCCAAGTGTTAAAATATATCTTACAAATGTATGGGGTTTTTTTTTCTGAGAATTCTAGAGCCTGTTACCATAGAGAGGCATTTCTTCAGTGGCTGGTGGTAGTTAGTTCATGTTTTTCAATCAGATTTGCAATTGTATTTGTTGCTGTATAGTGATTGTTTTGCAAAATAAAATTGCTTGTCATCTAACTACTTATTTCATCAGACTTCTGCTTTTTCCACCGCCATGTTGGGAGAGAGAGAGAGAGAGGAAGAGAGAGAGAGAGAGAGAGAGAGAGAGAGAGAGAGAGAGAGAGAGAGAGAGAGAGAGAGAGAGAGAGAGAGAGAGAGAGAAGGAGAGACCATGTGGATATTTATGCTTATGTGTATGCTTCATTTTACCTTTGTTTAAAGGACAGGAAGAGTACTACAGCCAAGAAGTTTGGTTTTTGTTCCTCATTTCTGTCCCTCTCCCCAAGTTCTACTGGTAAGAGGTGTAGCCCACAAAATCCCCCAGTGTGACTAAACCAGATTAAAATGTAATTGGGGTGCACCTAGGTGACTCACTGGATGGAGCACCAAGTCTGAGGTCAAGAACACCTCAGTTTGAATCTAGGATACTTCCTAAGTGTGTGACCCTGGACAAGTCACTTAACCCTATTTGCCTAGCCCTTGCCTTCCTGTCTTAGAGTTGTTATTAAGACAGAAAGTAAGGATTTTTTTAATGTAATTGGGAAATGTGTGACTAGGTAAACAAAAAAGAGAATGCAACAAAGATATTGGGAATTTGTGGTTTTCTAAGTTGATATGATGCCCACAGGAATCCATTCCTATTTGAGTTTGACACCATTGCCTTGGACACCCAAGTTCCTCCAGACCTCAGTAAATGAATAAGTCCCAACAAGCCGCCATCACTCTAGCCTTCCAGTTTCTGCTCACTTGGTATCCTGAGGACTGTCACTACCAGGCAAACTTTCTGTCCTTCCCTATCCCTCTCCACTCAATTGTAATTTATCCATCAGTCCCTCCTCTCCAATGAACCAAAGTGTCACTACCTAGTGAAGCCCTCTTAATAAATGGGTTAGTAGGGAAGGGAACTAGCAACAACCTGTTAATGAACATATTTTATCTATGGCTTCCAGAGCCCCAGGACCTACTGTCCCACCCTTGCTTTCACTAATTCCAAAAGATCATCAATTTAGAGTTGGAAGTAAACAGAGGGTGGATCCAAACTCTTCCTTTTCCAGAGAAGGAAATGGGCAGATAATCTATTCTGCCTTTCCAGAGTCACTACAGTAAGGTGAGAGGCAAGTAATTTTGGGCAAGGAGGTAGTTTTCAGAGCATCCAATCACCTCTGGTAGGCTGCAACCTGTTAATACAGAGAAGAGTCTATGATAGAGTAAGGAAAGTATCTGACTTGGAATTAGGAAAGGCTTGAATATAATACTATGTGAAGATGGACAAGACAATCTCTAAATCTCACTTTCCTGACCTGAAAAATGAAAATAATTTTCCCTCAGTGGGTTGCTGTGAAAATCAAATTTGATAATGATCATAAAGTGTTTTGTCCAAATTTTGTCTGTGGGTTGGGTAGCTGGGTGGTACAGTAAATAGAACAATGAGCTTGGAGTCAGGAAGACCTGTATTCCAGTTTGACTTCAGATACTTACTAGCTGAATAACCTTGGGCAAGTCCTTAACCATGTTTTCCTCAGTTTCTTCATCTCTAAATTGAGCTGAAGAGGGAAATGGCAAACCACTCCAATATCTTTGCCAAGAAAACACCAAATGAGTCTTGAAACAATTGAACAAAAAGTATGGATAGAGGGCTGGACTTGGAAAGGGGGAGCCTTCCTTGGCTTAAAAATCTGTCTCAGATTCTATTTGTTCATCCACGGACAAGTAACTTAATAGCCAAATATCCTCTCGACCTCTCTATCTATAGAATAGTTATAACACCAGCTATTTGTAGAATTATTTTGACATGAAATGAATGAACAAATTTTTAAAAAGGCTTTTCTTAAGTCTCTTAATGTGGGAAACACTATGTTAAATCATGGACATACAAGAGTGCAAAAAGGAAGAGTTCTTATTCTCAGAGTTTACCTTCTAATAGGGGAAACAATAAACATTTGGGAGTGGTGACCAGTAGGAGGTAGTAAGTAGGACCATGGAGTAAATTGACACTTAATTTAGGAACAATGATAGAGGGTTGTTTTCTTTCTGTTTTGTTTTGCTGGGGTTTTTTGGTTCATGGTTCCAGGACTAGAGCAAGACTGGACAAGACTGAAATAACATGCAGACCCTAGAGATTGTGGAAGAGAGAACCAGAGAAGAGGGAGTGAAGCTATTTACTATCTGAAATGCTTACCATCAGTGATTATCCCATTCCATCCTATCCACTTCAGTTTTCATTTGCTAATAAGAAAATAAAGTTGACAAAATGAAAAGTCTTGCCCTGGTCCCCTGGATTTTCATCTTTTGTCCTTGCTTCCATTTAAGACTCTTTGGAAGACACTGAGTTGGAAAGGTCCATGTGAGTTGTCTAGTCAAATCCCCTCATTTCATAGATGAGAACAATGGAGGCCAAGAGGGGTAGATGTAAATCAGTTCTGTGTTTTTAAGTGCCTGCTGTGTTTAGAGCACTGCACTCACCACTTGAGGCACAAAGAAGAAAAAACATCAAACAGGAATTTCTGTGTGTTATGTTAACTTGGAAAATAATTTTGAAGACAAATCTATCTTAAAATAAGAGGGATTTATTGGGAGAGGAAAGTTAAGCATGCATGTGTGGCTAAGTCCCTCCCAGCAGGAGAAACTGCCCAGTGAGGGAGCTGTGAGCTGGGTTTTTAAAAAGGTTAAAATCACCAGTAGGAAAGGGATGAGGGGTTCTTGAGCAGTTAGTAAAGAAGGTAGGGATGTCCAAAACAGGAGAAGGGATTATCATTATGTCCCTAGGGTTCCTTCATTAGAATATCTGGTTAGTCTATCTATTCAACTGATCTCATCAGTGTGGCCAGCAGTTCTGAGTAAGCAAGGATGTGATCATTACTTAAAATTACTATACATTATAAATATTTTAAATATCCATGGTTAACATTTATTTTTCAAAAAAATGGTCCCTCTGTTGCATTCATTATTAAGACAATAAAAAAAATATCACTTAAAGAAACTTGGCTCTCTTTCTCCAATAGCCTATCTTGAATGATAGCCTAATGATCAGCTGGACTACCAAAGGATGTCTCATTTTATTCATTCAACCCTTCAGAATATTTGCTTTTAGATTGGGAAGTATGTAAGGTATGGAAGGTATGTAAGGTGGAGAGGATGTAAAGGAGAGAGTCTGTATTCCTACAAGAATGTGTAAAATCTCAGCCAGCTCTTCATTTGGCAACAGTTACTCTGCTTGGTTTTGATCCTACTAACATCATTAGCTTTAGCACCAGTACCTCTGCCCCTTTTCAGGTTCCTCTTATGTATTGTATATTTTATGTATTATAAAGCTCCTTGAGGGCATGGATTGGCTTTCTTTTATTTTTTTATATCCACAGCCCTTAGCACACTGCTTGGCATTTAGTGTTTAATGTTTATTATGTCATATAGAATTGAAAAGCATTTCATCCAATGCTCTACATTCAACAGCAGAGAAATGGAAAAGTACAATACTTTTTTTTCCTTTCCTTGCTTTTCCTATATTTATTTCCAATATTATTTCCCATTTGGTCAGACTTTTCAGTTTTCTGTTAGCAATAATCATGCCTCCAATAAACATCATTGGCTACAATACTGCCACTGTGCAAAGCTCTTTGGTCAGTTTTCATATACTCATTATGCTCTTCACACATAGGAATAGTCTGGTTTATTACCATTCCAACAACTAAGAGCAATCTACAGAAAATCTGTCCTCTACTGTCAGTCAGCTCTCACCTTCATTTCTCTTTCACTTCAAAAAATAGGTGGAAGTCATGATCACCAACACACGAGGTGGACAATTGCTGGGAAATAGATAATATTTGGCATGACATTAGCAATCCTAAGAATGAAAACATTAAGAACCTTTTTTGGACACTAGGATAGAAAAGTAGACTAAAGACAGCATTGTTGGGAGCAGCTAGGTGGCTCAGTGGATGGAGAGCCAAGCCCAGAGATAGGGGGGTTCTGCGTTCAAAATTGACCTCAGACATTTCCTAACTGTGTGACTCTGGGCAAATCACTTAATCCCCATTGCCCAGCTCTTACCACTCTTCTGCCTTGGAACCAATATGGAGTACTGATTCTAAGATGGAAGGTAAGGGTTTTTTTTTTGGGGGGGGGGGAATAGCATTGTTTTTGGCTTGGTATTACCAGCACCCAACCCACTTGTGCAGAGTTTTTATTTTTGTTTTTGGTGAAGAAAAGGCAGTGAGGAAAAGGAAGATTCTGGTGAGGAAATGCCCTCTACTCACCTGCTCTATAATATTTTGCCTTAGAGCCTCTGACACTGAAAAGGTAGAAGATTTGTCTAAGGCCACTAGACTATATCTAATTCTAAGAGACTTGAACATCACTGTCTTCTAGATTCCAAGTGTGACTCTGTACACTGGCTGTGTCTAATATTTACATTTACTAAATATTTAAGAAATTGAATTAAATTGAATAAAAAGAACATGTCTCAAAGTCATAAGATGATAATAATAATTTGGAAGCTGGATGACTTAGTGCATAGAGTGCTGGGCTTAAGAGTCAGGAAGAATTGAATTTAAATGTGGTCTCAGACACAAACTAACTGTATGATCCCAGGAAAGTCATTTATTTCAATTTTCTCAATTGTAAAATAGAAATAATAACAGGACCTCCTCTCAGGGTTGTTGATCATATATTCATAAATCACTTAGACCATAGCTAGTGCTATATCAGTGCTTTTTCCCTACCCTAAAAGATCTAGCATTAGCTCAAGACTCTGCCACTTATTTATTACTTGTGTGAAAATGGGCAAATTGCTTCCCCTCCCAGTACACATTTCTTCTTCTATAAGCTGAGTAGTTTAGATTTGATGATCTCTAATGTCATTCCCAGCTCTAAATATCCTATGATCTTATCCATATCAGAGAGTTAGGGGGTGCATTTTCTAGAACCATCCTTCTTTGTAGTTATTTGAATGGCTTGAGTCAAATTTTTCAGCTAATCCATTCTCCCTGAGGAAGCATCACTAGTTTTGAATTGGCATTCAGAAATTATTTCCATATTCTCATGAATAGTTTGTAGAAAAAGCAGTCTCTCACCTCTTGAAATCTTTTTCATTTAAACCAGATAAAAGCTTTAAAGCTCATTGGGTTCATTGTCAAAAGGGCATTTCTCTTAGATTTAGTAACCCAATCCATTTGCAATTTGAACTATATTGGACAGCTGAATTTACTTTTATTTTATTTTGACATACCTCAAATGTTACATAACTTTGACTTTCATTCTAGATTTCTCCACATTTAGGAATCAGAACCATGAGGGATATTCCTATGGGGAAATAAAGTCAGATTTAGATAGATATTCTAAAGCTCTCAGAAGGTAAACGACATGCCAAAGCTTAAATATGTCAGAAGTGGGATTTGAACTCTTGTCTCCATGACTTTGAGGCCAGTTTTCTATCATCTGTACCGTGCTGCCTCTTATGCCTACTTTTAAAGTCCAACTCAAGTGCTACTTTCTTCATGGGGTTTTCTCTGATACCCTCACAGAAATTAGATTCCCCCTTCAAAAATCATCATCACCATCACTAAAATTTACATAGCACTTTAAGGTTTGCAAAGTCTATCTCATTTATAAATATTATAAATGCTACCTCATTTGATCCTCACAACCATCCTTCGAGGTGGGAGATGAGGAAATTGAAGCAAGACTGGAATTAGTGACTTGCCCAGGGTAACAAAGCTAAGAAATATCAGAAGTTGAATTTGACCTCAAGACTTCCTGACTCCTAGCACTCTATCCATTGCATAGGAATGTTCAGTTTAGATCTCTTTTATGTCCCTATTTTATTCTATTTTCTATCATACTTATTTCTCTATCCTATATTCCTACATCCTTTCCACCATTAAATAGTAGGTTCTTTGAGAGCATTGACAACTATTTTTCATTTTTACATCCCCAGCACCTTGAACAGGAATTTGTACATAAATTTTTATTAAATTGTGTGTGAATTAAATATCTGAGGAACCTTTGACCCAGTCCAATCCCAGAGGACTCACCACAATAAGTAGCCACAGGAGTTACAGAGTCCTGTGTCTTACTCTGCTAGTGTGGCAGGCCAGATTCCTAATCAGCAGAAGTCAGAAGTCAGGGGATGGGACCTATGGGGACTAAAGGTCAATTGAGGGATCCAGAAGGAAGGCTTAGCCTGAACTTGAAAAGCCACCTGAAGTTCAGGGGAGGCTTGGCCATTCCTTTGTCCTTTTGAAAGGATCTCTCTCTTTCCCAGCCATCTGGATTATCTATGTAGCTATCTCTAGCAAGCAGCATGGTGGAGACCATGCTAGACTGGAATCTAGGACCTGATAGAGCAGAATTAAGTTAGAAAATTTAGTAAAAAGTCTCTCAAACTAATTTTTACTCCTAACAATTGAATTGAACGTTTTCTGTCTTGTGAACACACTATGGCACATAATTCTGCTTAAGTTCAGGAGCCACTATGTAAAGCTACCATGTTGAAACTTAGCCAATTACTTTCAGAAAAAAATTAAAATAAAAACTAAGGCACATGAATTAGTTAGTCAGCTCTATAAAACATGACTGTTATCTCTAATTCTTTTTAATAAACTCCAAATGCCACCTTCCTCTAAATGATCTTTTACTTTAGTCCTTCAGTGCCTGATCAAATCCATCACATAAAATGACCTTTACTCATAGCTTCACCTTAACTTTATTCTCACCAAAAGGGGCCACTCTAATATAACAACCTCACACTGACTTTATTCATCAGAGGAATTTTCTCCTTATGACCTAAGTTCACAAAGTCATCTCTCAAAGTTACCAACCAGATTCATTCCTCCAACCCAAACTCAAAGCACCCAATTCAGTTAATCTCATGACTGGCACAGCCTTACCTCTGGGGCCCCTTCTTACACACTCTACTTTACATGCATAGCCACTCAGAATCTACCTTTCTTGACTCCATGGATATGGGACATCGAAACATGCCTATTGGGATGGTCATCATATAATTCATGAGAAAGGAAAATGCTACAAGCATAAACACAGTTAATATGGGGGATCTTTCTATGACATTTTAATTTTTCTTTCTATAACAAAGAATTTGTTCCAGAGATTCTATTAATTCAGTAAATTCAGATATTTATTGGCCCCTATGCTGCTATAGAGCCTGAGATAAGAAAAATAAAGTGTTGTTGCAAAAAAGTATACTCTTCCCTAAAGAGATAATGTTGCTGTGGTTAAAATAATCTTGAGGGACTGATTTGAGAGCAAGAGTATTCGTTTATTGATTAGGTCAGCAGTATAACCAATAAGTGACATGACATTCGAAGTGACTCAAGACATTGATGGGTCTGGATCAGGAACCCATATATACTTTGGGGAGCTTGTTATTCAGCTCTTCCCTTGGACATCCCAAAATATCTCTAACTGGTGAAAAGATACTTAGGAGGCAACTGTCCATCAAACTCTCAGCCCTTCCCCATCTCCATGTTATTGGGTTTATGTATCCAGGAAAAGAACCTTTGTCCCCTTCATTTACGAACCAAATTCTGTTAAAAGGAAGACATTCTTTGGGATCCCTATGGACAAAGAAAATGCAAAAAGAAGCAGACTGGATCAAATATCTGACCCCAAAACTCAGACACAGAAATACACAGTAATTCTAATTTACAGGAATTGATTGGGGTCTTCATAATCCAGAGCCCTGATGTAGGAATTAATATAGCATATGAAAAATAAATTCTCACAATCCCCTCTCTGCTTCTTGGGGAAACTGGGCCACAGTTTCCCCAATGAAGCACCCCAAATATGATGACTATACATTTCACAGAGTGCCTAACTATAATGCTGGGGCATTTCATAATATGAAGTTGAAAAACATTGATGGATGTGTTGAAAAGTAGCCATTAGGGGACATTCCCCTTTTTTTGGCACAAGAATCTTACAAATAAAATAACAGTGCATGAGAGAAACATGAAAGGGAGAGGTGATCCAACCCACACTATCCAGTCCTTTATGGCCAAAGTTCCAACATCTTATGATGCAGGGGTCAGATTTCTGGGGACATCTTTTGTTATCATCTTCTTAGGCCATCTGGAGATTTTAGTCCTCAGAGCAGTTTCTTTTGCAGTTCTGCTTTCTCCTGGTTCAGGTAACTGATAACATCTTTCTCCAAAATTATTTGAAAAATAGATCTTGATACAATTTAACACAGCTACCAGATTTTGCATTATGAATAGTCAGGAGATAATTTAAACCTTAGGATTATAATTTTATTAACCTAAAGGATAACCAATTATAAAACTCTACACTAAAGAATTTACATTTCCTATATTTTTTGCTGTTGTTAATATCTGTCTGAACCAGGTACTTGCTTGGGAAACTGCCAATAACAAACTGAAAGGAAATTTAAAAGAATCTATAAGGATTTAATTAGCTTTTCTAATAAAAAAATTATATAAACCCAATTTCTTCAATTTGGTACTAGAACATGTACAATGCCTTAGAAGCAAATTAGAAATATATAATCATCTGATCTACTTTCTTCAAAAAAAAAATTTCAATTATTATCTCATCGCTTCCATTATTTATTCTTGAGATTATTTATGTTATTATTTATTATTCATCTTAACCTTCTCAAAATTTCTCAATATCCAAATAGGAGGATGATATTCTGCTGAGAATCTCATCATTTATAAAATTCATAGATGACTTGTGGTTTCTATGCCTAAACAATATGACGGAAGATAGATAAAATAAGGGAGGACTCTGGAAGTGAATAGATTGCTCTATAAATTATGGGCAGATAATTATATGTTTTTATATCCTTCAGAGCAGGGAACTAGAAAGGAGATTGAAATTTCTGCTATATTTCAGAGACTCAGGAACTCAGTGGTGAGGGCACTGTACAAGAAGATATCACAAACCCTAACTCCTCCATCTTTTAGACTTTTGAGTTTCTATGGCTGAAAATATTAATCACCTGTAGACTAGAGACTAGTACTCTTATGGTGAAGTCCTTTGAACTTAACTGTATCAGTTCTTGGAGAATAGACCATCTCTGAGTCTATCCTCAAAATTTTTCCCACTTGCTATAATTGGTTGATTCTTATGGAATACAGAGCATTTCAATGACAAGATGTAGTTTTAGAACAGGACGTTAGTAAATATCCTTATACACAACACACAAATGCAAACTCACTCACTATTAAATTGTATAAAAGAGTTGTGAATTACAATAAATCATGGGGTCCTTCAGCTTAGTGAACTACCTTTCTCCTAAGAAGAGAAACAAATCACCAATAATGTAGGGTTATTAGAAGAGTATATACAATGACAAAGCAGCAAACGAGCAATTTCTCAACTGAACTTAATTAAGTCCCCTCCCCCTCAATCTCAGATTCATTATCTTAGCAGAATTTTTCTCTACATGCTTCTAGAGAAATAGTTCTTCCACTCAAAAATCCAGTTATTTTTTTAAAACAAAGTTAATCTTTGAGAGCTATTATTATTAAGATATTAGAAAGAGAAATACTTTCTGAAGTGATCTATCTGTTCAGAATATTTTTAAAAGATGAAAAAATATGTAAATGGACCTTAATATGACCTTATTGTGATAAATAGTACAAAGACCTTTCATATATATTCAGAACTATTCATATAATTAGAATCAAAATGTTTTGCTTTCCTTATTAGAATGTTCTAAAAATGTCTAGGTGGTTGCTTGTGTATAATTGTGAAGAAATAAAAATGTATTGCTTTACGCTAAGGAAAAACACATAGTTTTTACACTAGCCCCATTTGCAATGAGGTCATCACCTTCTAAATGCTCATGGCATATTCATTTGTGTAAACAGCTAAAGCCAAGGGTGGTACTTGGCTATTTCTGGTGTCTTGCCATGACAAAAGTTGGAACCATGGCAACCACATATCACGTGGTAAGTATTTTTCTGAATATCTAAGCTACAATACTTTCAGAAAAGCCATGAACCCCTCCCCCACTTTAAAAAATCCTTTTAACAAAGTTTTTTTCTCCCCAAAATGAACATCATTCCTAGTCAAGTTGAACCCTATTCCTGCCCTTTAATGCAATGCTTCTTATGACTGTCTCTTTGTATTTTTAAATGGGAATGAGAGATCACAACTGAATAATAAAACTTCAAAGGATAACTGGGATGGAAATAAAAATTGATCCTTTTCTGTGGCACTACTTATTGAAAATTCAAAACAAAACCCATTTTCTATTCATGTAAATTAGCAAGCAAAGTTTCTATGAGTTCATGGACAGAGAAAGTTCCTGATGTAAAAACTCCAACTATCAACACAGACAGAAATTACAAATTATCTATAATTTATAATACAAATGATTAATCAACTTGTTTATTATCACATAGCTAGTGCCATAAACATCATTTGAACCTATGTCTATCTGACTCTTAGTCCACTACTCTACTAAGCCAGTAGTGTTAAAATCAGACAGAAATGGGTTCATTCAATCATACATAAGGATCCATATGATTTGCATGTTGAATTAGTTTTAAAATAGAATGCCATATTCATTTTACTTTATTTTTATATTTTAAATGTTAGATATCTCACAATTGCATTTTAATCTGGTTTGGGCCACATCAAGCAGTGTTGTTGATCTGTTGGCAGTGCCTTTGAGAATTATTTAAGTTATATTCAATTGTATGCAAAGGTATGCAAAAAGGTATAAAAGATCAAAATGAATCCCTTAGGAACAGAGTTTGGTGTTTTCAGAGGTCTATATAACAACCACACAAAGGTAAATGCCAGAAGTCTATGGTTATTACTTATCCATTGTAAAGGGGGGAAAGGGGTTATTTTTAGAGTTGGACTTGATTATTTAAGACTTTGGTAGCCAGGAATTTAATTAATTCCAAAGAGATTTTATTTACAATTTATTTACAAAATGTAGAAAGAGTTAAGCAAGCAATCAGAGAGAGGATAAGGTAAGATATCTAGCCTGAGAACTAAGTAATTTACTCCCAGCAAGGAGAACTAGTTTCAACTGGCCTCAGCAAAGCTGAGGACCTGGGAAGTCTCTTCAGAAAATCTAGCAGTTAGGAGTCAGCTTGTTCACTCACTGAGTGTCAGTCCAGTCAGTAGATTCTTCTGCCCTTCTTCACCAGCCTCAACTCAAAAGCATGAAGAATTGAATTCCAGCAGAAGTGGAAGTCCAAGTTGAACTCCGCTCCAAGGATCCCTGTTCCAAGTCAAACTCCACTTTAAAAGACATTTTCTCTTGGGTCACTTTCCCTAATTCCACATCTACCAATCACAATTGATGCTCTACTTTAGGACTGCCTAGAAAGCAGTCAGTCGTTTCTCAGTTGTCATCCACTATCTCACACGTGGGTCACAGATCTCCCACTTCATGATTAAGTGGGATATCTGCACTTTTGGTGATTAGATCTAAAAATCAGAAGGTCTCCATACTTAACTTTTAAGTAGGGTATTTACACTTATGGGGATTAAAACCTAAAAATAGACATGAGTTACAATTTAAATCTTCACAAATCTTCAGGGAAGAGTTAAGTACCTTCGTTGTTACAATCAGAAGAGAACCAAATCCAATCTACACATCATATATTCAGAATATGACTAAGGAATAAGCAAAAGTCACCACAGCTGCTCTCTAATATCTTGCAGACTTTAGGAATTAGATAATATCCAATATTTTAATAGTGCTTTACCACTTACAAAGCAATTCTCATCTTCAATCACATCTGAACCTCACAATAACCCTGTGAGCTAGGTGGTATTGTCCCCATTTTAAAAATGAAACAGCTAAGGATGAGAGGTTAAGTGACTTTCTCATAGTCTTGCAACTCTTATATATGTGAGTCAGAATTCTGACTCAGGTCTTTCTCCAAATCTAACAAATTTTGAACTATGCCAAATAGTTGACTAACAAAAAAATTTCATTTAAAAAATAAGTTAATGGAATATCTTCATAAAAGAGGCATGTTAGTAGTAGATAGGGTTCTAGCATTGGAATGATCAAGAATTGGTTTCACATATTTCTACTGATACTTACCAGCTGTATGAGCAAAAGCAGGTCCTTTAACATCTGTGTGTCTCAAGCTACCTCCTAAGTGACATTTGTATATTACTTATAAATCAATCTCAGCCTAGATCAGGGAAGCAAGTTCCCATATGGAAGGAGTTCTTAACTTTTTGTGTGTGTTATGGGCTCCTCTTGGCCATCTGGTGATGCCTCTGGACTCCTTCTCAGAATAATGCTCTTAATGCACAAAAAAATACAGAGGATTAAAAAGGAAATCAATTATATTAAAATACAATTTTCAAAAAAGCAATATGTCTTTGGAACTCAGGATAAGAATCCACACTTTATAGGGAGATCTCCATGAAAATATTACCCATGCCTGCATATCTGTGTTTATTAATTACCTAATAATTTGTTATGACCTCATCACTCAACTTTCTCAAAAATTATAAATATTCAATACTTTCTTAGTTGTATTGCTCTTTTTAAAAATATGAAAAATATTTCTCAATATGCCCCTACTTCTACCCATTCCATGGGAGACATCCCCTTACTACAAAGAATACAGAAGAGGGGGAAAAAAACAGTTCAGCAAAATTAACAACATATCAAACAAGTATGACATCTTAAGTAGCATTCCTCACCTATAGTTCCCCACCCCTAAAAATAAAAGATATGTATATATATTATTATATGTATTTTTGGAAACCAAGCTTGGACAATACAACTAGGACCTGATTTGTGTAACTAATGAATCCCATGAAATGTTTACATGTGTTTGAATTTAAATTACCCAAAGTTAAAATTATGTAAAATATGGCAATTGGTTCCAACACAATGGAAATATGCAGAGTAATTGAAATAATGGAACCTAGAATGGATTCATTAATCACACTAATCAGGTTGTAACTGTATAATTTCACAGCGTTCAGTTTCCACTTTTTGGGTTATTGCTACTTGGCTATATGTTTTCATTGTTTTAATCATTGAATATATTGTTTTCTTAGTCTACTTAATACATATTGTATCAGTTCATATGTCTTTCCTTGCCTATTGGTATTCTTTGTATTCATTCTTTCTTAAGAGCAAAATAATATTCCAAATTGGAAGACAGTGTGGGAGAGACTAGGAATAGATCAACACCTCACACCCTACACCAAGATAAATTCAAAATGGGTGAGTGACTTAAACATAAAGAAGGAAACCATAAGTAAATTGGGTAAACACAGAATAGTATACATGTCAGACCTTTGGGAGGGAAAAGGCTTTAAAACCAAGCAAGACATAGAAAGAATCACAAAATGTAAAATAAATAATTTTGACTACATCAAATTAAAAAGCTTTTGTACAAACAAAACCAATGTAACTAAAATCAGAAGGGAAACAACAAATTGGGAAAAAATCTTCATAGAAACCTCTGACAAAGGTTTAATTACTCATATTTATAAAGAGCTAAATCAATTGTACAAAAAATCAAGCCATTCTCCAATTGATAAATGGGCAACGGACATGGATAGGCAGTTCTCAGATAAAGAAATCAAAACTATTAACAAGCACATGAAGAAGTGTTCTAAATCTCTTATAATCAGAGAGATGCAAATAAAAACAACTCTGAGGTATCACCTCACACCTAGCAGATTGGCTAACATAACAGCAAAGGAAAGTAATGAATGCTGGAGGGGATGTGGCCAAGTAGGGACATTAATTCATTGCTGGTGGAGTTGTGAACTGATCCAACCATTCTGGAGGGCAATTTGGAACTATGCCCAAAGGACGACAAAAGAATATCTACCCTTTGATCCAGCCATAGCACTGCTGGGTCTGTACCCCAAAGAGATAATGGACAAAAAGACTTGTACAAAAATATTCATAGCTGCGCTCTTTGTGGTGGCCCAAAACTGGAAAACGAGGGGATGCCCATCAATTGGGGAATGGCTGAACAAACTGTGGTATATGTTGGTGATGGAATACTATTGTGCTAAAAGGAATAATAAAGTGGAGGAGTTCCATGAAGACTGGAACAACCTCCAGGAAGTGATGCAGAGCGAGAGGAGCAGAACCAGGAGAACATTGTACACAGAGACAAATACACTGTGGTATAATCGAACGTAATGGACGTCTCCATTAATGGCGGTGTAATGTCCCTGAACAATTTGCAGGGATCCAGGAGAAAAAAACACTATTCATAAACAAAGGATAAACTATGGGAGTAGAAACACCGAGGAAAAGCAACTGCCTGAATACAGCGGTTGAGGGGACATGACAGAGGAGAGACTCTAAATGAACACTCTAATGCAAATATTATCAACAAAGCAATGGGTTCAAATCAAGAAAACATCTAATGCCCAGTGGATTTACGCATCGGCTATGGGGGGTGGGGGGGAGGAAAAGAAAATGATCTATGTCTTTAACGAATAATGCTTGGAAATGATCAAATAAAATATATTTTAAAAAAAGGAAATGGCAAAAAAAATAATATTCCATTACATTCATGAACCAAAGCTTAAGGAGTTCTGAAATCTTAGACATCTACTTTATTTCTTGTTCTTTGTTACTATAAAATAATTCTTCTAAACTATTTTGGTCCATAATTGACATCATTGTGGCATGTGTCTATGAGCAGAATATCTAAGTTAAATAGTATGAAATTTTAATTACTTTCTTAGCAAATTTCAAATTGCTTTCTATAATACATAGATTCAGAGCTCTAACAACACTTCACTAATGTGCCTTTCTTTCCACATCCCCTCCAACATTGATTATTCACATCCTTATCAATTTTCTGGATGTGAAGAAAAATGTCAAAATCATTTCAATATGCTTGCTTCTTATTAGTTATATGGAAAAAATTCCACATAGTTGTTAAAAGTCTATAATTCTTTTTAGAATTCATTGTTCAGATCCTTCAACCATTCAACCACTGGGGAATGGTCATAAGTCTCCAAGGGTAGAGTGAGATTCCAAGGTGAAAGAGTTTCTTTGGTAGGGTAAAAAAAAAGTACTATTGAGAATCAAGATTACAATCTATAGAATGGTATACAGGCATACTTCATTTTGTGGCATTTCATTTTATTACACTTCACAGATTTTACTTTATTTTATAAATTGAAGATTTGTGGCAACCCTTCATCAAACAAGTGTATCATTATCATTTTTCCAATAGCATGTGCTCACATAATTCTCTGTGTCACATTTTGATAATTCTCACAATAATTTTAATTTTCTCATTATTTTTATATCTTTATGGTGATCTGTGATCAGGGATTTTTATGTTACTATTATAATTGTTTTGGGGTGCCACCCACTATACCCAAATAAGGTGGTAAACATAATTGAAAAATGCTGTGTGTGTGTTCTGACCAAACATTTCCCCATCTTTCTCTCCCTCTCCTTAAGACCCTGACATATAACAATATTGAAGTTAGGCAAATTAATAACCCTACAATGGTTACTAAGTGTTCAAGAGAAAGGAAGAGGTGGTCCATATGACAAGCTTCATTGTTGTCTTATTTTTAAAAATTGCCACAGCCACCTCAGCCTTCAGCAATCATCACTTTGACCAGGTAAGCATCAGCATCAAGACATGACCCTCTATTAGCAAAACAACAAAAACAAAAACAAAAACAAAAAAAAACTAAATGCTCAAATAATAGCTTTTTTAGCAATGAAATGTTTTAATTAAGTTATATACATGGATTTCTTTGGATATAATACTGTTACACACCCATTAGACTATAAGTATAATATAAACCTAACTTTTATATATACCAGGAAACGAATAAAAAATTGCCCATTTCTCTTTATTGTGATATTTACTTTATTGTAGTGGTCTGGAACTGAACACACAACATATCTCAGGTGAGCTATGATGTTAGAATTCATTGGTATTTTGTTGCATATATTCCTTTTTTATTCTTTCTTAGGAGAGAAGGCTCTCTGGAAGAGAGGAAATGGACATATTGAGAAATTTAGGTGATGTAAATAAAAATATTTTAGTTCATATCTTATTATAAGATTAATAGTGTTTTTTCTCACAGCAACTCTTTGAAGTAAACATTACAAATATTATTATTCCCATTTTATAATTTGGGAAATTGGGATCAGAGAGATGATGGAATACAAGATTGGAGAGCTAGTAAATATGGGAGCTGCTACCTTATTCCAAGTCCAGTGTTCTTTCTACTCCATCATATTGATATAATACCCATGATTTTAGTTCATGTTGTATTGAAAAATACAATGTTAAATATGAAGATGGGCGATTGGTTTCATTTTAAAAAAATTTTAACTGCTTTTTGTATTTTCTTCACTACCTACCTTTGATAACAAAGTGTAAGCTTATATAATTTTCATAATAACAGATATGTCAAATTGTGCTTTTAATCCCAGAATCAAGTTTCTGTAAGAAATAATAGAATGTTTTCATCTTTGAATATTTTATGTTAATTAAATACATATTGGAAATAAAGGAAAAGGCATTACTCTACAGTTCTTTTATTTGTGAAATCTTACTATTCAACTTCTAAATTAATTTTTTATAAAATTATATTTATGTATTTTTTTAATTGTGGCAACTTCAAAATCACCTTATCTCCAACATGGAGACGAGAAGAGAGGCACTTTTTAAATGTCTATCATAAGTCAGCAACTTTGCTAAGCATTTTACAAATATACATAGATCCCTCCAGTTTAGCAAAACAGAATTAAGCAAAACAAAGCATACAATGGTCTTCTCTGGCAATTATGCTTCACTCTGCGCCTATAGTCTATTCCTTTTCTTCTGAGGGGAGACAGCTATGTTTCTTAGTTCTTTAAAGTCAATAGTAATTGATTGATCAGAGTTCTGATATATTTCAGTCTAGTTTTCCTTGATATATTATGGTCATATTATGCTATTTTCTTGCTTCTGTTTTATCACCTTGTACTAGTTCATGCAACACTCCATAAGTTTTTTGGAATCCTTAATATTAATTTATTTTGGCAAATTAACATTTAATTATTTACATATACCACTAATTATTCAGTCATTCTCCAATTTATGATCAAATACTACTTTCTATTTTTTTAGCACCACAAAGGGGCTGATATAAATATTTTTGCATGTATAGAAATTCTCCCTCTTTTGTTAATCTCTTAGAGATTGATCAGAAATGTTATCACTAGTCAAAGTGTCTGTAAAATGTAGATATTTTTCTAATATAGTTACAAATGGTTTTCAAGAATGAGTGGGCCAATTTACAATTTCACCAATAATATAATGTACTTTTCTCTCCCTTCCCATTTCAATATTTGCTATTTTTGTCAAGATATAAGGTAAAGAGTATACGGTAAAAACTCATTGTTGCTTTAATTAGAGATTTAGAGCATTGCCTCATATTGTAATTCAAAATTTGTATTTCTTCTTTTGAAAATGCCTGTTTATAGCTTTTGAACTCTTATCTTTTAGACAATGACTTGTTCTTATGTGGGATGGAAGTAAATCTATTATTTCATTAATATGGGAAATCTCTGTTGAGTAAATTCACTCTACTAGTGTGAATTAGCACCTTCTTTATAACTTATCTTAATGAGTTGCCTGGAAAACTAAAACATTCATTTACCTATACAGGGTCATTATAGACAGTCTGTATCAAAGACAGGACTTGAACTAGTCTTTCTTGACTCTAATTGACTCTTAAACCACTACACTACTTTTCCCATTTAAATAGGAAGATGTTGTTTTTACATATTTATATCAGTTCCCCAAATGTAATCTAACTTTAGAAATGTCAGCTATTGGCATTAAATTGTCCTTCAAAATTATCAAGAATTCAAAAATATTCAAACAAAATCAAAACTGAGAAAATATAGGGAAAAATAAAATATCTCATATCAAAAGCAATTGACCTGGAAAAAAGATCAAGAAGAAATAACTTAAGAATAACAGTATTACCTAAAATCTATGAACAAAGAAAAGAGCCTTAATATCCTATTTCAAAAATCCATTTAATAAAATTTCCCAGACATATTTGGATAGGAGAGAAACATGAAATTAGAAATAATCCAGTTAAATCAATGCCAAAATTCAGAACTTCCAAACAAAATAAAAAATACTATTTGCATTCAAAAAGGAAAAAATCAAATATCAAATAAGCACAATCTTAATCACACAAAACTTATCAGCTCTTACATTAAAGAAGCTATAACATGAAATATTCCAAAAGATAAAACAAGTCTACAAACCAGAATAGCATACCTAGCAAAATTAAGTATAAAATTATAAGGCAGAGTGTACTTTCAGTAAAATAGAGGATTTTCAACTATAAATATGGAAGTCAAGAGAAAAATTAAAAAGATAAACATAATGAACAATAAAAATAATATTTAAAAGGATGAATTGTTTATATATTAATGCAGAGCAAATATTAAAAGGTATCTTTTAAAATACTGGGTTCAGAAGAGGTCATTTAGTTAGTCAGTTGGGAAAATAGACCTATAAATAGCTTTTTAGAAACTTTTAAGATGTTATAAGAGAAAAGAAAATAGAAGGGGAAAAGGAGGAAAGATGTGGTAACAAGATACAAAATCAGGTTGCATGGTAATTAAAATCATATGCAAACATGGAATGAATAGAGGGAAGGGATATCACATGGCTTTCATTTTTGTCTAAACTGATCAAAAAAGTAGCAGAAAATTATTTTGTATTGGTATATTTCAACTCAGAGTGATTTTTTTCTATGTCCACATCTGTATATATTCTATCTAATCTATCTACGGAGTTAGTTATTTTAAGTCTTTTTAAGTTCCTTTCTGATAAAGACATAGAATAGAAAGAAAAAGAAAGGTAAACACAAGAGTATATTCAGGGAGAGATTGGTCATAAGCAAAAGAAACTGTAGAGGGGTGATATAGATAGAGTATAAAGAAGAATAAGTTAAAAAGTAAAAAAGAAAGGGTAATAATTTGAAATAAAGAGTAAAAGGGGTGATTAGAGATAAAAACATAATAGAATAGAATGGAGAGAAATAAAGAATTTACTAGCTTTATGGTGGATATCAATGTGATTAACTCACCCATAAAATGAAAGAATTTAGCAAAATGGATCTGAGAGAAAAATCTAACAATCTATCATTTAGAAGAAACCAACTTGAAACACAAAGACTCACTGAGAGTTAAATTAAAAGACTGAAGCAAAATCCATCATTATGTTTCAAGTGAACATAAAAATGCAGGGGTAACAATTATGATTTCAGGCAAGGCACAAAAAATAAACTTGATTTAAAAAGATAGAGAAGGGAAACTATATTTTGCTGACAAGTAACATAATAAATTGATTTTTAAAACAAGATATGTGTAATCAATGGCATAGTTTTTAAATACTTAAAAGTATTAATAAATCATAAGGAGAAATAGGTAATAAATTATAGTAGAATAATGCCCTAATTTAACTCTATCAGTTCCAGATAATTATAAAAAATAAGGAAGAAATTAAAGAACTGATTAAAATCTTATAGCAATTAAATATGTTATATCTCTGCCAATTATTAAATAGAATTAGGTAACCACATAATATTCAGCTGCCTTTACACAAATTGGCCATCTCCAAGGACATGAAAACATATAAATAAATGCCCCAAATCAAAAATATTACACATATGACTTGCTAATTACAGTTAATTAAAATTATAATAAAGGACCACTGAAAAAAGAAACTAAATAATAATACTAAAGAATTATTGTGCTGATGAACAAATAGTAGAAATGATAGAAAATTTCAATAAATGATCACAATGAAATAACACCACAAAATGTTTATGATGCATCCAAAGCTGTCCTCAATACTCCTGTTAACTAAAAAAAGAAAAGAACAGCTCAAAGAATATGGAATTCAACCACAAACACTATGAAGCAAATATATTAAAAACTTAAGCACCAAAATATAAATCCTGAAAAAAGAGATGAAATAAGTAGTATTGAAACTCCCCAAAAATAGAATTCTTATATAAAAGTAGAAGCTGTTTAAAATAAGAAGAAACAAATGATTAGACGATTTGATTACAAAGAAGAGGAAAACCATATTTGCCAGTTTCAAAGGTGAAAAATATTTGCAGCAAATGAAGATTAAATAATGAATATTATTGGAAGTCATTTTGCCTGACTATCTGACAATAAATTCAATAACTGAAATAAAATTAATATTTGCAAGAAAATAAATCTAAACTAACAAAATGAGAAACAGAAGAGTTTAAGCAGCCTGATTTCAGAGGAAAAAAATTAAACAAGGCATTAATGAACTGTCAAGGATTAAAAAAAAAAACACCAGAACCAGATGGCTTCATAAGCAAATTTTATCAAATATTCAAAGAACAATTAATTACATTATATAAATAATTTGCAAAAATAACCAAAGAAGATATCCTACAAAATTCGCTCTATGATACAGGAATGGTCTTAATACATAAAACAGGGAGCTGACACTAGTGTCCTGATTGTTCCACAAACAAAACATTCCATCTCTTCTATATATCATCAACAAAACTCAGCAGAAAGGAATAGAAAGAAAAAAGCCATTTCAAAAATCTATAGACAACATAAAATATTGGGGATTCCACTTTCCAAGGCAAACCCAGGAACTACATGAACACAATAATGAAACACTTTTCAAATAAAGACAGACCTGAGCAACTGAAAAAATATTAATTGTTCATAGGTAGCCCAAGTCAATATAATAATGATAATTCTACCTAAATTATTTATTCTGTGCCATACCAATCAAGTTTCTAAAAATTTTATAGAACTAGGAAAAAAATAAAACTTATTTGAAGAAGCAAAAGATAAAGAATATCAAGGCAATCAATGAAAATATATTACTTGGGCAATACTATGCCCAAAGAGCTATAAAACTCTTCATGTCCTTTAACCCAATAATACCATTAAAAGATATGTGTTCCAAAGAGATCAAAGAAAAAGAAAAAGAACCTACATGTACAGAAGTATTTATATGTACAGAAGTATTTATAATACCAGAGTATTATAAAAGCAGCTCTTTTAATAGATGCAAAGATTTAGAAATTGAGGGGATACCTATAAATTGGGGAATGGTTGAACAAGTTGTTTTATGTGATTAAGATGGAATTTTTATTGTTCAACTGTTCATTCTCTTCTGATTCTTTTTGACCACCTGGATCATAGTTATTTCTGGGATATTCTTGGGAAAGGTACTGGAGTGGTTTGCCATTTTCTTCTCCAGTGGTTTCAGTGAATCCTTTTTTCAGATAGTCAGAAGTAAGTGACTTGCCCAGGATCACATAGTTAGGAAGTGTCTAAGGCCAACTCTGAAGTTCTGGTCCAGCACTCTATCCACTAAGCCACCTAGTTGTCTCCATCATGATGAAATTCTATTGTGTTATAAGAATGATGAGGGATGGTCTCAGAACCCCTGGGAATACTTGTATGAATTTATGCAAAGTGAAACAAGTAGACCCAGTCAAACTTATTATATATTAACAGCAATATAAAACTAAGATAAACTGTAAAAGGCTTAGCTTCTTTAATCAATATAATAATTCATGACAATTTCAAAGGACTCATGATGAAAAATGCCATTCACATTCAGATCAGAATTGAAGAATTCAGAGTGCATATTGAGGAATACTTTTTTAATTTATTTTACTTTTCTTACCTTTTTTTTGCAACATGGCTAATATAGAAATATGTTTTGCACGATTTCACATACATAATTGAGATCATATTGCTCACCTCATTTGATCTCATAACAACACTGAGGAAAGTACTACAAGCACCATCATTTTGTAAATAAGAAAATTGAGGTTCAGAGAGCGTAGAGTCATACAACTCCATAAGAATGGAGGATAAGATTCTGAGCAGAAGAAAACATAATATATTTTTAATAGTTCATTTATACCTTGTTCAACTTCTTACTCTGAAATTGGGCTGCTTAAACTTTCTATTTCTACTTTTGTAAATTTAGATTTTATGTTTTCTGAGTGAAGGAAAGTGGAGAGCCTAGAATGAATGAGTGAATTTGTAATTCAATTTTTGAAATGAATGTTAAAATAAATAATAAAGCATATTTTCAAAAATCAATTCATCTCTCAGCTCTGGGCATTTTCTCTGCCTATCCTGCTTTTAGGAAACATTCTCCCTACTGCATTTTGACTACTGATCTCTGTATTCTTTTAAGATTAACTAAAATTCCATCTTCTACAGGAAGGCTTTCTTCCTCTTAGTTCTATTGTCTTCTTTCTTTTAGTTATTTTCTGTTTATCTTGTATAACACTTGCTTTATATGTAATTTATTTTCATTAGATTGTAAGCACCCAGAATTTATAGGGATTGTATTTTGTTTCCTTTTATCTTCAGGACTTAGCACAATACCTGAAATTTAATAGACATTTAATAAATATTGATTGAGCTATGAAGGAACTACTAGACAAAAAATGATTGAATATTGGGGAGAAAGGTGATGTCTTTGAATAATCTGTATGAAGAAATTGGAATAATCTGATCATAGAAAGGAGATGACTTTGGTGCAGATAATAGCCACCTCTTCTTCAGAGAGTTGAGTTAAGGAGAGAATAAAGATAAAGTTGAGTAGTTTTGAGATACAGAAAAGAAGAGAAGAGAGAAACTATGGCAAAGAACCTTTATTTTCTTGGTAAACTATGAAATCATATCCTCTGCTAAGAAACTGGGTAAAGGGTGCTGGAGCAAGTTTGAGGAAAGGAGAGAAGAACTGAGATAGTATCTATATGGAATGTGATTGATTAGAGAGGAATACAAAGATTGCTTTGATAAAAATAATAAGTAATCAATTGCCTTATCAATACTTCAAAACTACTGATAAAAACAGAGAAAGTGTGTTATTCACAAAGATAAAAGTTAAAACAGCAGAAAGTAAATACATTAGGGACTAATTTTAAGTGGTAATATGTCAAGGGAGTTGTTTCTAAAGAAGAAAATATAGAAATAGGCAACAGTGGTACAGTTAGAGCTGGAATAATGATGAATTCAGATTACTATCCCACATTTGAACCTCAATTTTCTCATCTATAAAATGGTGATATTTGTATACTTTCCTCAGTGTTGTTGTGAGGATCAAGTGAGATTTTCTAACTTTAAAATAATTTGCAAACTTTAAAGTAATATGAGCTATTATTATTCCACTATTGCATTAAATGCTCTGATGATAAATGTTTCAAGTATGTTTTTGGAATAATAAAATGCTACTTGCTCTGTCTAGGAGGAAAAAAAAGTCAAATGTATAAACTATAGCCATAAAGAATCACATAATTTTGGTTATTTCAAGAGAATTTTTAAAATTCTACTTAATTTATTTTTTCACTTGATCTATGATTTCATTAGTGTGGGGTACCCCTGATCAGGAATTTCCTTTACCAATACATATTGTGACCTTTTTTGCAACTGATAGTATTAAAGAATATCTGCATCGCTGAGACATTAGGTGCCTTACCCAATATCACATAACCATTGTATAGTAAAGGTAGGTAAAAAATATTGACAAAAACTTGTCCAAGGAAATATAGAAAGTATATATATAATAATTGTGTTAGTGCCTTATTGAAATATTATACATATATGCTTTGTATTTGTTTAACTGTTAAAGAAATATAGTTATATAGTACTCTTGTTTTTACTTATATTTTGAAATGTTTGTTTGTTAATGGTAAGTTCAGTCTTTTCTTGGATTCTCTACTGACTGCCCAAACTTTATCTCTCCATCCTGGAATATGAATCTTCATTCTCCTAACTTTGGCAAATTCTACTCCCAAACTTTCATCTGAGGAAGTGGCTAAGGCAGGTATGCTCAGCCTTCTCAGTCCTCCCCCCGCCCTTTTTTTTCTTTTTCTTTTTTTATTTATAATATTTTCCATGGTTACATGATTCATGATCCCCCCCCCCTTTTCCCTCCCCCATCCCAGAGCTGACAAGCAATCCCATTGGGTTATACACACATCACTGTTCAAAACCTATCTCCATGTTATTAATATTTGTGATAGAGTGATCTTTTAACATTAAAACCCTAATCATATCCCTATCTAACCACATGATTGATCATATGTTTTTCTTCTGTGTTTCTGTTCCCACAGTCCTTTCCCTGGATGTGGATAGTATTCTTTCTCTGGATTGTCCTAGGTCATTGCATTGCTGCTAGTAGAAAAGACTATTACATTTGATTGTGCTGTCATGTATCAGTCTCTGTAAAATGTTCTTCTGGTTCTGTTCCTTTCACTCTGCATTAATTCCTGGAGGTCTTTCCAGTTCACATGGAATTCCTCCAGTTCATTATTCCTTTCATCACAGTAGTATTCCATTGCGATCAGATACCAGAAGTTATCCAGCCATTCCCCAATCAAAGGAAATCCCCTCATTTTCCAATTTTTTTGCCACCTCAAAGAGCACAGCTATGAATATTTTTGTACATCTTTAGGGGATACAAATCCAGCAGTGGTGTGACTGGGTCAAAGGGCAGACATTCTTTTAAAGCCCTTTGGTCAAAATTCCAAATTGCCCTCCAGAATGGCTGGATAAATTCACAGCTCCACCAGCAATGTATTAGTGCCACAATTTTGCCACATCCCCTCCAACATTTATCACTTCCCTTTGCTGTATAATGGTCAGTCTGCTAGGTGTATTTTGTATTATTTTAATAAGACTTAATCAATTTTTGTGTATTAATAATTAACCCACTATGTATTGGTGAAGCCCCCACTCTCCAAGTTTGAGCTTCTTCAATCCTGTAACTTGCTGACCATGGAGGAAAATGAGTCAACTTTATCACTGGATATTTTCCCAACACAAAACTTTCCAGAGGATCATTATGGAAGGTTTATGGAAATCCCCCATTCTGAGTCAAACCAAGCTTAGTCCATCCATCCAGTCTTAGTTTAGCTTGCATCACTGGACTATTTTTGGTACTACTACCATTTCTACTGTAAAAAAGAGCTGGCCTGACTGTCATATACATCTTTGGCTACTGAGGAACCTTGAATCCCTTTTAATGGTGATTGCTAGCCTTGCTAACAAATTGATCATGCTCAGATTTTTTTTCCTCAGTTTCTCTTTATCACAGATTTTTAGCATGACAACTGCATTACTTCTATTCATACATTCATTGACATTTTGGAAAGAGTACTCTTATGGTTATTACCATTATTGCTACCCATTTGTATTTCCTATTATCATCTTATTCTCATTTCTAAAAGGATATATTATATATCTATGAGACTGCCCTCTCATTTACACTTCCTCCTTTTTTAATTTACAAGGTTTCCAAAATCCATTATTTCACTAATAGGATTTTTCTTTTGTTCTGAACCTTCTTTTACTAGTTTTTCAGAATCAAAATTATTTTTATTTTTAATTTGGTATATTCCTATTTAATTTATTAGATTTGTACCTTATTAAAAGTTGGCACTATGCAATTGCTAAAGAAAAATCAAAAGAGAATGTTGTGAAATTATAAAGAATAAACATTGCTTGAAGGAAAAGATTTCAGAAGATGTTTCCCACACTACCCCTTTGTAGAGATGGGGAGAGAGTTCCGTAAGTGTTGCACATTTCACATATTTTCAAACTTTTTTGATGTATCCCTAACATTTGTTGATTTTTCTTTTTTTTTAATTAGTATTTGTTATATGAGATGGTTATTTTTGAGGAGGAGGATAGATAGTGGGAAAAATTATCATGATGTAAAAAAAACCTAATTTTTTGAAAAATTATCACTATGAAAAGTAAATGGGGAAAACGGTCATGTGCCAAAAATATCCCTAAATCAGAGACCATGCTCTTCACAATGAATATTTCTTATTACCTTGGTGTCTATTTACCTCATTCAATTAAGTGCCTATGATTTTACTTTTCTGCTTAATAGGTGACGATGATATGATGCTTTGCCCCCCAATTCTAGTGTTTTATTTCTAGGCCAATGAGTCTTCTGGTGCTGCTTTCTATCTATATTTTTGCTTCTTTCCATATTTGCTTTTACTGCTTTAATATTCCTAAACTCCATATAATTCTGAAACCTTGATATTCAATCATTTTGACTCTGGAAGCCCAAGAAAGAGAAGCTGACCAGGGAAAGAGCAAAATGGTGCCATTCAAATGTATCCAGTGGACCACAAAAAAATAAATGGCTGCACGAGATAATTATGTGTGCTCTTCCTCACACCAATTAACTTTCACCCACAACTGATTCATCTTGGTTTCTTTGGTTTTTGTCTTTCTCTGAAAGAAACAGTACAGGCAATGTCGGTTTCCTGCTGACATTTTAAATTCTCACATCACAGTAATTTGCAGGCTTCCTCTGACCTGCCAAGCTTGCAGTTCTTCCTGGTTTACACTCCCCCCCCCCCCCCCCCCCCGCCCTTCTATGCACCCTTCCAGTAGAGCTCTAGGGAAGGGAAATGTGTGTGCCTCTTTGTGTGTGTGTGTGTGTGTGTGTGTGTGTGTGTGTGTGTGTTGGGGTGGAGGTGGAAGTGGAGAGTCAAAAGGATGCACCTGATCTCGTGGCTAGAGGTGTGAGTGATGTTAGTGTCAATGACAGCTCCCAAATGCTCCTCCTTCCCAAACGGTGCTTCCCAGTCACTGCTGTCAGGAGGTCAGGAGACAGTGGACATTCCTGGGGTACAGCTAGTAGGAGAGGAACAGTTTTACTGCGGGATGTAGAGGCCAAGTTAGACGAAAAAAGACGCAGGGGGAATGCTAAGAGTGGAAGCTACCTACCGCTTCAACGGGTTGCTGCCTGCTGCCTTCCCATAACCCTTAGCTGAACTACTGTGTGCGGGTCGCTGTCCACAGTGGGAGGTGCTGAAAGCAAAGGAAGGGAGAGTGGGGGGCGAGGCGGACATCTTCTTCCTCCCCCCTCCTCCCTTCGCTGTTCCTCCAATCCTCCCCTCCTCCCGCAGCCATTTTATACTGGCGGAGGGGGGCGGGGGAAGGGGAGAGGGACGGGAGATCTGGGCGGAGAGAGCCGGCACTGCCTCGGGGAAGGAGGGGATGAGAGTTGGGGGGAACAGCGGGAGGAGGAGGAAGAGGAGGCGGCGGCGGCTACCGAGGAGGCAGTGCTGGGTCCCTCAATAGGGCTCACAGGAGCCACCATCATGGTGAAGAGGAAAAGCTCCGAGGGCCAGGAGCAGGACAGCGGCCGAGGCATTCCCCTCCCCATCCAGACCTTCCTATGGAGGCAAACCAGGTGAGGGGCATAGAGACACGCCGCACTGCGCGGTCCTAGAATACTTCCTCCCCGCTCCCCCCCAACCCCGATTCCCTGGGCCACTGGAGATGCTCTGGATGGGGCCAATGCTCTGCTGCTGTTGCTGCAGCACCAATGCGTGCAACTCCCTCCCCGGGGAGGAAAAAAGCAAGCCTTTGGAATCTTTTTTAATGAAGTTTGAGCACATACAGACAGGAAACTATCAAATATATAGATATAGATATTACATATATACATATATATCTTATTTGAGGATCAAGGAAGGTACCTGGAAAGGGAAGAGGGGGAGGAGAAACAAGGAAGATAAGCGTGCTTATGCGTACTGATTTCTCCTACACCTCCTGCTGTAATTTTGGACCTGTGACCTGTTGTTTGTCCAGTTTCTCATATTGAGAGAGTGCCCGTTATGACCACTTGTTACCATTTTTGCTTTCACGTAGACATGCTTGTCATCTTCCTGGTCAAAGCCCTTGAGGAAAGCTTTTCAGAGAAAGATTGCCTCTTTTTTTTTTCCTTGGAAAGGCCCAAATCCTTTTCCAATAAGCAACCTCTAAAATATATAGCTGCCAGATGTAAAAATGGATTCTGAAAATTGTGGCTTTCAATTCAACTCCAAGTCTAAAAAGATGTAATCATTTTCAATTTTCAACAGTATTAGTAGTACATTTGAAGTACACCAAGTAGATAACCATTTCTTCTAGAAATGTACTCTTACTTTTAGGTTAACAATGAGCACATGACCCTTGAATATAGAATTACTGTATAAAAACAATGACTGTAGCTGACAACAAATGATTGTTCATTAGCTGTTCTTAAACATGCCATTTGAGTCTTATGACACTATGCTTTTCATTTTGTTAGCTATAAAAATACAAAGGATATTTAATGATTATATATAAATAATATTTTGCTTTGATTGCTATTGCTTCAATTTTTAAAATTTGTTAATTTTTCAGTGCCTTTTTGAGGCCCAAACTGGGGAAACAATATGAAGCCTCCTGTGTGGTATGTGATTTTCACTTTTTAACTGACAAATCCATCCTAGTCACTGTGATAAATAGAAGAACCTGTGATTAATTTCAGTAGTAGATGCCTATGAGACATATATGAAATACTCAAGGAAGCAAAATAATATGAACTTGTGGATTTTTTCATGTGAATCATCAAATTTGTATGACAAGTTGAAAAACATATAAAGATACAAAGCATCAGAAAAGAATGTTCATAAACAAAAGATAATCTTCAAGTTATTTTCAGAAGTTTTCAGCTAGCCTACTTGGTCCAATAAACTCTACAATGACATAACTTCCAAAAACTAAGTTGGGGAACTTATTTGACTACTAGCAAATTATATTAGTAAATCTTCCAACAAACAGCTATACTACTGTGTAGCTCTGTTGTCTACATGGGAGAGTGCATATTTTCAAGGTTGTTGATAATGTTTCATTTCCACAATAACATTTATCCTCCCAAACTCCCCATAAAAGAAACTAGACAGGCACTATCCATCTCATCTTACAGACTGAAAAAATAGAGAGAGAGAGAGAGAAATGGAGATCTAGTAGAATGGCAATGGAATTCACATAGAACCAAGATAGATATAAATTGAGATCTAGTTGAGAACATTACATCTCTATTGTCATCCACAATACGTATATGAAAATTTGTTAAATGGCAGATAGGCATACCAACCAAAAATGGCCAAATGGGGCCCTAACCCAATCAAAAATCAGTAAGAGCAACTTAAATCTTTTATAGCCATTAGCTTTTGCTTGAAGTACACAATTTGAAATTTCTTATTCAATTTTTTTCTAAATGATCAAAACAGAGTTCTTAAAGATACATTTTCATAGATTCATTGCTTCATGATTCTGCTTAGCTCAGCTCAGAAGTAACTTTATGTTTTTATTACTATAAATTCTCTTTCAATGTGTATTTATTCTTTATCTGCCTTTCAGTAGTCCTAAATTTGCTCTTTGTACTTGAACTGGACCCATCCATCTATAATTTGGCATACCTATTTGGCAAATGTCTATTTATAAATGAAATATAAACACATGAACCAAGGTATGGAGGAAAGAGGGAGTGGGGAGAGTGGGGGTAGGGAAACAAGGTGTGTATGCAAGAAAAGAAAATTATTTCCAGGATTGGGGAAAAAAAAACAGTTTCTTAAGCAGCATATTCACTTAACATGAAAAGGACATGACTATATAGAATTTATACATAGATCATTTTAGATGCTAATTTTTTGCTGTAGGAAGTATTCTCAAAGATTATTTTAGGTGTTTTATTTAGGTGAATCTTTTATACTTTTAAATTCCTAAAACACTTATCCTTTAGTTAATTAATGCTTCAGATGCTTGGAGGCTGAAGAATTTAAAAGTATTTGGATCTACAACACAAGCACAATCTAAAGGCCTTTATTTAGCTTGTTAAGAGAAAACAAAAGGCCACAACTCTGATCTCTCCTTTTTTTCTATAACAGAATCACAGAATAGCTTTGATTACAAGGTCTTTTTTTTTTTATCTTTCATATGCATGTGAGGTAAATGGGTGAATTGGTACTTTGTAGGGTTTTAGCTACCAATTTGGTCATTTGTTTTTTTATCTCAATTTTCCCCAGCCTTAATTCCAACTCAATTCCCTATACATATTTGAAGTAGAGAGAGTAAAATAATAAAATCTCATTCTGGAATGCTTAGAAAAAGCTTAACTTTGTTAACATTCCAGAACAGAACATAGAATAATTGAAATCATTCATTCAAAAGTACCTTAGATGTGGGGGCAGGGTGTCCTACATCAGGAACAAATGCCAGCTCTGACTTTAGAGACACTTGAGAGTCAGTTCAGATGATCCCAGAATTAGGTTCAGTAAGGAGGTATTGTGTTTAAGATCAGAGGTACACAAAAGCAGAAAACATTTATTGACAACAATTTTAACCATGAAGACCCTTAAGATATTTGGTTCCTTCTGTAAACTTCAAGAAACCTCTATGAGTTACTCAAGAATATTTTAATTAGCATATTTCATTTTTCATTCATATTTCATTCTTGATTTTAAAAATCAAGACCAAACTAGCTTCTTTTCCCCATTGTATAGAAATTAATATCTACACATATGTATTTCATGCAAACTACAAAAATAGACTTGAAAATTTATAAATGGAAAAGTTATAATAGATCAATATTTACTTGAATACCTATAGAGATATAATTTTTAAGGTGACAACATTGAAGATTTTGGGGGCTTAGAATTGGTATCATAGATAGCATGGTATATTAGAAAAGTCAGAAGACCTGTGAGTTGAGTCTCAGACTAGCAATATGACCTTTGGAAAATCATGTGTAGAATAAAGGGATGGGACTAGATCACCTTGGAGGTTACTTCCAGATCTAAAGCTAAAATCCTACATGATCATAAGAATTAGAATTGTAAAGAACCTTAGAGATCATGTAGTGAAATCATTTTATTTGACAGAGGATGAAACCGAGGCTTAGAGTATTTTAATGGCTTTATTGGCACGGTCACAGATCTATGCTATGTAAAATTCCAACCCAGGGCCATTGACTCCAAATTGAGTGCACTCTTTACTGTACTGAAACCTCAGCTTTATAAGTTATAAAATACAGAAACTTAAGTTTCTCTACCTATATCATAAGGTTACTAAGAATAGGAAACACAAGAATGTATTTAATGTGTTTTGTAGACTGTGAAGTGTTATGTCAATGTGAGTTATTATTTTTATCTTTTAAAAATACCTGTTAGCATAAGTATTTTCTTTTCTCCATCTTCTAGTCCTTTGAACGAGTTCTGGTAGAAAACAAGCTCCATGGCCTCTCTCCAGCCCTTTCTGAAGCCATCCAGAGCATTTCCCGCTGGGAGCTGGTCCAGGCTGCATTGCCTCATGTTCTTCACTGCACTGCAACACTACTCTCTAACAGAAATAAGCTAGGTTGGTCCTCCATCATGTGCTATTCAGTGTATACCATTACCTGCCTATGGGAATTCTGGCTGAACCAATGTGTTCTTAGTGTGGTTCTCAGAAAACTAATGACAAATCATTCTGTAATGACAACCTCTACCTGTTGCCAATTTTTGTCTTCAGAACCAGCACTTTTGCCTCTGGATCCATTCCTTTCCTTTGTGACCATGGATTTATGCATCCATCTCTGAAGACCTTGCCCTGATAGTTACATCCTATTTACATCTCTTTGGATCACAGTTGTATTTTTAGTTTAAGGACTGGTGATTTAGATGTTACAGGAACTCTTCCTCCCAGAGACTTTCACAACTAACCTTTAGCTTATGCAGCGGTTCTCAACCTCTCAATTTGTAGCAATGAGAATACACAATGCATATCAGGTATTTACATTTCAAATCATAACTGTAGCAAAATTACAGTTTTGAAGTAGCCACCAAAATGATTTTTTGGTTTGGGGTCACCGTAACATGAGGAACTGTATTGCGGGGTCACAGCATTAGAAAGGTTGAGAACCACTGGTTTATAGTCTTGAGAGAGTATCCTGAAGTTAAGTTATTTATTTGCTTGTATTGTGCAATTTTAGCTCAGGTCATCTTGACTCCAAGTCTGACACTATCCATAAAGCCATGTTGCCTCTCTTTTGCTTTTTACTTGTCCCTTAAAATGAAGTGTAATCAATATTTTAAAACCCTTACCTTCTATCTTAGAATCAATACTTTGTATTGGTTCTAAGGCAGAAGAGTAGAATGGAATATAGTTAAAATTATATAAATGAGGAAAAAGATTCAGAAGGTTAAACAAGTGATATATATACATATATATACATATATATATATATTTTTTTTTAGAACCTTATCTTTCATCTTAGAATAAATACCGTGTATTGGTTCCAAGGCAGAAGAGTGGTAAAGGCTAGGCAATGGGAGTTAAGTGATTTGTCCAGAGTCACACAACTAGGAAGTGTCTGTGGCCAGATATGAACCTAGGACTCCCCATCTCTGGGTCTGGGTCTCAATCCACTGATCCAATCAGCTGCCCCTAACTATATCTTTTGTTTTAAAAAGTTATTTTATAATCTTTGTTGTTAGTTTCACTTCTATATTTTCTCTACTTGAATTTATTAATGAAAATAACCACATTAGGTCTCATATAGCAATCTCTGAAATCATATGTTAAGCCTATTAATTGACACAACTGTAAAAAGAATTTCTCAGCAAAATATACTTGGTATATACCTTTCTGTGCATTTCTTCAGGTAATCATCAATATATTGGTATTCCCAGTGGCAGCTGGACTGAAAGATTTTATGGTTAATGGTTACAATCATGTAGTGGGAGAACCTAGTATTATCCTTTGCTGCTCACATGAAATTCATAGAACCAGGAAATCTTTGACCTAACCTAGTTCTACTGCCACATGTGGAGGAACACTCAAAACTGAAATCCAGTCTTTCTGAACTGACATCCAATTATCTGACATTAAGCCAATATTTAATTACCTTTGAAAATTCACTAAAGGAATGGGAAAGAATATTTCTAAAGTTTAATATCTCTGATTCTTGTAAATGATTTTTAAAAAGATGTATTTTAATGATATAGTAATATAGTTTACCTTGTATTTGAAGGAATTTTGAAAAAGATTATAATTATTATCCACTTTGAGCAAATTTCATATTATGAAATTGAAAGGCTAATTCAGATAAATTATGGAGTGATTATTCATTTTATAGTATAGGATTCATTTAAATATTGAGGCCCTTTTTATATCTTATGAAAGAAAAAAATTAATACTAATACTGAGCCCTACAATTTAGGCTCAAATGTGCCAGAAACAATTTTATTTCATTAATACTAATCTATATCCAAGGAATTTCTAACTTGGAGACTATAATGAATGACTAACATAGCCTCCCCCAGCCCTACCACACCCCAATCCCTTTAATGTGACTCTTTGTTCCAAGAAAATGTCAGAAAATATTTATAGAAAATCTGGATGGACAAAGGAAAAATATGTTAAAATGCAACCTGGTAAACATTACCGAATTATCCAGTAAACAGCTTACATAGACCACCTCTCTCACTCCTAGCACTACACAAAGGGACTTCCTTCTTAATCCTTTCCCTGTAGAGAAGAGTGTTAGCTCACTAATCCTCTCTGGTGGGCCAGTAAAGGAGACTGTGCTTAGATGAGTCAATATATACATTACTTCAGAGGTGGGGAAGGAAATTATATAAATCAGACTAGATTTATTCTTTGTTAAAAAGTTTAGTACTGTCCTTAATCCATTTCCCTAAGAAAGCCTTGTTATTCAAGAGGCATTTCCAAGGATTTTGAACCATCTTTAGAGAAGAACATTTGTTAATATTTTCAAGTTTACTAAAAATGTTTTTATATTTTTATACAACCTACATGAATGAAAACCTCAACCCAAAAACCCTTATATAGCCATTTTTAATCTTTTTTTCTGCCATGGACCCTATTGTCATCCCCTATGGACATCTTCTCAGAATAAAGTTTTTAAATGGATAAGATAAAAAACAGGGTTGCAAAGGAAATCAATTATACTGAAATAGTTATCAAAGTATTTTTTAAAATAAGTTCAGGCACATGTAAAACCCAGTGGAATTAAGAATTGACTATGGGTTGGGGGTGGGAGGAAGGGAGGGTAAGAACATGAATCAGGTAACCATGGAAAATTTTTCTTAATTAATCATTTAAATAAAATTTAAACAACATAAAAACAAGTTCAGGACCTTGGGCCAAGAACTACTGCTTTATGATATTGTTCACCATTGCTTTGGGTAGCTGTTAATCCCTTGAAACCAGTAAATCTTTAACAAGTTGTTTCATTGCATTCAATTGACTGTTATTTTCAACACCCTTAGAAAGGGGGGAAAGCTAAAGCATGGAGTGCAGGTCCCCTCACCTGGTAAATTAGTAGCAGAAATCTCACAGTCATTTGGAACCGATTGCTTAATCCACAAAGTCTCTAGTCATGCTCTAAAGATGTCACCAGTAACTCTTTTTCATTCAGGTCATCAGGATAAACTAGGTGTTGCAGAAACCAAGCTCCTTCACACCCTGCACTGGATGCTGCTCGAGGCCCCCCAAGATTGCAACAGTGATCGGTTTGGGGGTGGTGAAAGAGGCTCCAGTTGGGGTGGTGGCAGCAGTGCCTTCATTCATCAAGTTGAAAACCAGGGATCCCCAGTGCATGCTCGGCGAAGCAGCTCCCATGAAGAAGAAGAGAATAGTCGTAGGAAATTCTTCCAGAACTCCATGGCCACTGTCGAACTCTTTGTGTTCCTATTTGCTCCTTTGGTGCACCGAATCAAGGTAAGGAGACTTCCAGAGAGAAATAAAGCAACCTCAAGTAACCTTCCTACCTCTGTAAGACCAAGTCTTGGTAGAATCATTTTTGCATATCAGTTCATAGGCAGAAAATGTCTTTTAAGACTAAGTGCTATTTAATCAATGAAAAAAAATTATAAACAATTAGAACTGGGAAAAAGTGGAATGGGCTGGCTCAAAGTGATCGGTTGCCCCATATGTATAGAACAAAGTTTGGATGGCCTCTTGTCAAGTGTAGTAAATAGTTGCTTTTGTTTCATGTTGGTCTAGATGGTTGCTTATGTCCCCTTCCACTCTCAAGTCTGTGTGACTCTGTAAACAGGTCCCAAAGACAGGGTGATGTTGTCCCCAAAGGAACAGATTATTCTTGATAGACATTGGCTTCTTGATACATAGATTGGGAAGGGAGGTATATAGGAATAGGATGACCTGGAAATGTTTCTACAAAATGAGAAACCTTGAGTCCTGATAACCTTTATAATCTCTGTAGCTCTATCAGCACAGCTCCATAGTCTAGTATGATATGTTCTAGGGACCCTTCCCAGTCTAGTGTGACCACTTCAGGGTCTTATATTCTGTGATTTTAAGTGAGGAGCTTTCTCTCAGGCTAGATTTAATCTAACTTACGTATTTCAGTTTTCTAAATGATCTAAAAAAAGTATATCTTTTTTGTTGTTCTTGTTCAATTGTTTCAATCATGTCTGACTCTTCATGACCCCATTTAGGGTTTTCTTGGCAAAAATACTTTTTGCAGATCAGGAAACTAAGGGAAACAAGGTTAAATGACTTGCCAGGCTCACACAATTAGTCAGTGTCTGAAGCCAGATTTGAACTCAGGGAGATGAGTCTTCCTGACTCTAGATCTTGCCCTCTATTCACTGAAAGGGTCATAGCAAAAGTTAGTCACACTAAAATCAAAGTCAAGTCTTGAGCCTAATAATGACCCCCAAAGACTGAGGGGAAAAATTTGTATATATTCACATCTAACCTTCAAATTAATATAAAGAAATATAATTAAAATGGCTATTAGTGGTGGCAATGATAAAGTAAAGAAGGCATAAATTTAACATTGTAAGAGAAGAATGTAAGAGGTAGCATGGCAAAGAAGGAGTTGGTCTCAGATTTTTTTAGATCAACTCAGATGACCCCATAAGAGACTTAGGTTCCCCTCTAACACTACTAGCTGTATGACTGGACAAGTCACCTAACCTCTCAGTGCCTCAGACAACTCTTTACATTCCAGAGAGATGGAGGAGATACCAGCATGTATTAATAGTAGAAGCAGCTGGGTGTTGCAGAGAAGAGAGTACAAAGTCTGGAATTAGGAATTAGGAAGACTCATGAATTCTGAGTTCAAATCTGGCCTTAGACACTTACTAGACTTACCCTGGGTAAGTCATTTACTTCACCCCTATTTGCTAATTGATAATTTGTTGTTGTTGATAATTTGTTCATTATCTGTAAAATGGGGACACACTAGAGAAGAAAATGTCACACCGCTCCAGTATCTTTGCCCAGAAAAGCCCATGAACTTAAGATTTGGACACTACTGAATAACTGAACAACAGCAACAAATTCATTACAAATTCTGATTTTAAATGTTATTTTAAAGTGTAAATATTTTTTTTAATTTAAATTTGAAACTTGAAAATTTTATGTTTTGTGGAAAAGTGTATGGCTCTTTTAACTGATGAAAACTCTAAGCCAAATATCTTCATCTGTTCCAAGAGAGAACCTTAGGAAACAATGAAAAACAAAGTGAAGGATGGGGGCCCAGCAGTACCAGGTCTTAAACTGTACTATAAAACAGCGGTCATCAAAACACTATGGTACTAGCTAAGAGACAGAAGGATAGATCAATGGAATAGATTTGGGGCAAATGATCTCAGCAAAATAGTGTTCGATAAACCAAAGACCCCACCTTTTGGCACAGGAACTCACTATTGACAGGAGAGAACCTTAGATGCAAAAGAACATAATTGCAGACAAATTCATAGCAAATAACCAATTGAGGGAGCAGGATTGACAGGCCTCAAAAGAAAAGTTTTAAGTAAGGCTTGGTGGAGAAAAACTATGTAATTTGAAAACATAATGTAATTGGATATAAGGAAGAGAATATCAGAAACTCATAGGTTAGTGAAAACTAAATCCATTGTGATTAGTAGAAAACAGTCATATTGAAATAACATATGCTATTTTATATTTTTATTTCCTATAAAACATATATTAGCATTCTCCATTTAAATTTGTTGTCATATGTCTAAGTATTCCCAAAAGCCCATCCACAGATCCCCTAACTTTTGTGTGGGGATTCTCACCCAATTCATTGCTATCATTGCTCAGTACTCTGTACCAACTTTTTGTCCATGAGACTGAACATTACTGAAAAGCAATCCAGCTCTTCCTCATGCACAAAAATCAGGTTTTGTTGTGTGGCAGATAAATCCCTGGACTTGGAGTTAGGAACACTGAATTTCAAATTCTCTGGAGACAATTACTAATTGTATGACCCTAGGTAAATCACTAACTTCCTCATTCCTGTGTTTGTTTTCCACTATAAAATGAAGATAATAATCAGACCTTCAGATGGTTGGTGGTTGTTGTAAAGCTCAAATCAAATAAGTTAAAATAGATGAAGATCCTTGCAAATCTTAAAGTGGTTTCTCTCTCATAAAGTGGATCTCCTCTCATCCCTGAAATTATTTTGGGCTTTTAACATCCTTTGGTCCAAATCAGGAGGGCTCATTTTGGCTCTACCTGTTGCAGCCCTGGTGAAAAGGCATTTTCTATATCTCCTATTGACATGGTATAACATCTACAACAATGAACCCTATGCTACCAAGGATGAAAACCAAGATGGTACACAATATAACCACACGCTAAGGATCTGTGGCTTCTTTCTGATGCCTACTGATTATTTCCACTCCTGCCTTTCCACAATTGCTATTTTCCCATCAATAGCCCCCAAAGCAGACAAAATGGGTTGGGGAGTTTTTCATCAAGAGCTGAGGAGGTCACTGAGCAGAATGTGACAGTCAAGCATGTGTTTTGGTCATGTCAATTTGGCTGGTCCATAAAGAATGAATGGAAGAGTTTTTAGTCAAGGAGTCCAGAGAGGAAGTTCTGGTAGTGATCTAAGTAAAAGTGGATCAATTAGGCACTATGATAACTTATGGAGATACAAGTATAAAAGTGAGTTAGTCAAGGCCAACGAGGTGGTTCAGTGGTGGAAAGCCAGGCCCAGAGATGGGAGATCCTGGGTTCAAATGTGGTCTCAAATACTTCCTAGCTGGGTGACCCTAGGTTAGTCACTTAACCCCCATTGCCTAGACTTTACTGCTCTTCTGCCTTGGAACCAATATACAGTATTGATTCTAAGATGGAAGGTAAGGGTTAAAAATATATGGGTTTTTTTTTAAGTTAGATAGTTTCTGTTGTATAAAAGATGAAATTTTGTTAGGGAAAAGGAGCATAATATGTTCACATAGATAAGTAGATACAGGATACACACCAAATGCACAGTGACTGGGAGGCAGGGAAAAGATGGACAGAATAAAGAAAGACTCTGAAAGGAAGAGTACTTGAGCTGAGCCTGAGAGGAGATGGAGTTACAAGAAGTATAGGTAACAAGAGTGAGCATTCTAGGTGAGAAGAGTAGCTGGGCAATGACAAAGTGACAAAAGATGGAGTGTTATCTTCAGGGAACATGGTGGCCAGGTTTTACTGGAGCAGAAACTGTGTGAGGGAGAGTAATGGGTAATCAATCAGGAAAGCATCTTGAGCAGGGAAATGGTATAGACAAATGAGAACTTTAGGACTCTCATTTTGGCAGCTGTCTGGAGGATGGATTGGAAAGATCACAGATTGAAAAGGCAGGCAGACCAAATAAGAGCTTATCACAAGAGTTCAAGTGAGAGGGAATGAGGGCAAACTATGAGTAACAATAGCTGATGAGGATAAATTGGCAAGACTTTGAAAAAGAGATTGAAGGTACAGTTTTTTTTTTCCTTAAGAGAAGATACTTTAATTTTCATATTTCTACTTTTATCTTTCATGATTATAAAATAAATATCGCCATAGATATATTTATTTATTTGTTTTTAACATTCATCTTTAAAAATTTTGAGTTTCCATTCCTCTACTTTCTTCTCTTAAAAAACAAAACTATCAATAAAAAACTTGGCAGTGAATAATGAAAAATACCCCTAGACACAAAATCCAACTACAAAAAAATGAAAAAAAAAAGAAAAGCTATTGGTCTGTGAGCTTGTCTCCATCACAAAATAACCCTTAGTAAATAATATTTCTAAAGCAAACATGCTCTTTCCTCTCCTATTGCTTAAACACACCTCCTAATTCTAAAAACAAAAACTGAGGTGTGCTTCCTTGCCACTTAGAATTTTTTCTTTTGCAAAAGCGTATACAAACAAGTCATATAAAAAATGAGGAAATAAAAATATTTACTTACTTTTTATAATTGAATTTTATCTTATATTTAGATCTGAATTTTCTCCCTCCCTTTTCCCCTTTCCGTTCCCAATTAGAAAGTAAGCAAAACAAAACCCATTACCAATATGTATAGTTACACGAAATGAATTTCCAAAATTATCCATGTCCATGCTTCAATTTTTCACTCTCTCTAGAGGGAGATTGCAAAATTCTAGAAGTTTCTTTCCCTTCTTCCTCTCACCCAGTAGTTTCTAATAATATTTAGCATTTCATTCATCTTTTTTAGCTTTCCTGGGAATGGACTGAAAGCCAACCCAGACAATAGGTCTCCCAGGGTGTGTGGTATTGTTGATGCAAGTTTTATAGGTTGTAAAAGAAACATGGATAATAGGATATTATTCCCACTTGTTTTATGAGTGACAGTAAAATGGCAACATTCCACCTACCACCAACTCATCCAATCGATTACATCACCAATATTTATGAAGCACATTCTATGTATAAGAACACTGTTTCTAAGGTAATAGAAGAGAAAAATCAGAGTATGATCCCTACTTTCATGGAGTAGAGTGTCTAGATGTGGAGAAGAACTAGGTTCTTCTTCTGGTATCATTAATGAATGAATAAGGCATTTATTAAGGGCTTAGTTTATACAAAGCAAAGCACTAAGTTCTGGGAATACACATTTCCTTGTTCTCAAAGAGCTCACATTCTAATGGGGAGACAACACTTCAGCTACAAAACAAATAGAAGGCTCAGAGTCCTCTGGAAACAATGGCAAAGCAGATATTAATGTTTCCTTTTCCATGTTATATTCTCTGATAAAATATCAGTTTCTGATGTTGATGTTGACCCATTTGGTAGTTCCAAGGACTTTGGTGGCCAGAACTAGCTTTTTTAGGCTCTAGCACCTGCAAGGCTACATCTCCCCAGAGGTTCCTTCCTAGGATGATGGCCAAGGACACTGGGATAGAACCATTACTCTTCTCAAGGTCTTGGACTTAGTGCTATCTCCCTCAGGGTTTGAAGGAGGATAATGATCAAGATGTCTGGTGGTGGTTTGATTTGCTTGGCTCATGCTCCCTAATATCTGTCCCTCACGCTGCTTTCCTCCTTGAGCTATATAAACTTACTTGGCTTATGTTAGTTGAAAGATGGTGGGCATGGTTGGGCACCCCTTTCCCACAGGTGTTGCTTCCACAAATGATAGCTGTATGGTCTATGGTAGAAACAGAAGCTGTGATTTTAGTGCTGCCACTCCCTGGGTTTCTGTGATTATCTTCTTGTTGGTGGTAATTGGTTAGCAGTCATGCTGCTCATGAGAAAAGTGGGATTCCTCCTTGCCATTATTTCTCAATCAATCAATAACCATTTAATAAGTGCCTAATATGTTGCAGGATAGTTTGGAAGTTGGTATGGTTATGGGGGAGCACTGCTCTCTCAAAGGTCTTGGCCTCAGGATGCTCAAGTATCTCCATCAGGATCTCAGAAGAGATGGTGGTCAAGACTGTGGTCTTTTTTTTTTTTTGGTGGCATGTGTTTGTTTTGTTTTGGTAGTTTGTTTAGTTTCCTGGCATATGCTACCTCTTGTCTGTCTCCCAGTATCAATACATCAGTTAGGCTGGCTTCCCTGTCAGATTCTTACTCTTTTTATTCCATGAAACTTATTTAATTCACCCCTGATATGAGTAGCCTTTTGTCCCCTTCTTAGGATCTAGATTAAGGATCTTGCTTTTTCTTTTCCACCAGGAATCTGACCTGACTTTTCGATTGGCCAGTGGTCTTGTTATTTGGCAACCAATGTGGGAACACAGACAACCTGAGGTCTCTGCCTTTACAGCTCTGGTGAAACCTATCCGGAACATTATTACAGGTAAGTGATTAGAGTCCCAATATATCCCATAGAGTCCCAGTGAGGCAAAATAAATAAGATTCTCTTGGGAATTTCCTTCTTTGCTCCTTTCTCATTTGGCATGAGGATGATAGGATGATTTTTTTTCAATGAAGAGGTCAATTCCTTCTGATAGATGACTTTTGTAGTTCTTATGAAGAATCTTTCAATCAACACACACTTATTAAGTACACTTAGTAATACAAAACCTAGCAAATGTATTTCTAGGTAAAAAGTGATGGTAAATTTTGATCAAATAGTGATAATATGTTCCTTTTCTTCTTTTATAACTTTGGTAAGTTAGCAGCTCTCTTTGTGATTCTTCACAAATAAAATGAAGCCTTTCCTGATAATTTGATTCAATCCAAGAAGTGCCTATTATTTACAAGACACTCATATTACCCCTTGTCCTCAGAGGAGAGTATAACTGAGTCTTATTTTGAAAACAGGTGGACTTAATAGAATTAATAGTTTTCATGCATTATATAAGTAAACTGCTGAATCATTGACAAAACCGTGTTCTATAGTAGCAAGCTTAAGGGAATAATTTAAGTAAATTTTAAATTTATAAGTATATTTTAAAATTAAACATTTGACTGATCTCAGAACATGTGTTCAAGAAAATATCTTCATTAGTTCTTCATTTTGCATAATATGTCATATTCCTTTGTTTTGATGATAAAATGAAATTATAAAAATCCTCACTTCAACCCTTCCATGAATTGTTTTTATCCTTGTAGCCAAGAGAAGTTCTCCAGTCAACAGTCAAAGTCAGGCCTGTGATTCACCTAATCAGGGCACAGGGCACTCAGAGGTAAGTTTATTAATATTATGTTAATGATATCCCTCTGAAGAACTCTTTGATGCCCCTTTCTGGCATCAAAGTAGCCAGCAGGATACACAGGGGGCAGGTCCTACCAAGCTGGAAAGACTTCAAGTACAGGCTTATCAATGACCTGGATGTCTATCATCCAAGAACCAGCCTACCCAAGCTCAGAAAGGCTTATGTAAGGGTGAAAAAGGGGTTATTTATAAAAGGTTAGAGTGGATTCTTTTAAAAATAGGGTTGCCAGAAATTTAATGTATTCCAAAGGGATTTATTTACCATTTATTTACGAAATATAGAAAGAGTGAAATAAAATCAGAGAGAGGTTAGGGTAAAATATCTAGCCTAAGTACTAAGTAATTTACTCCTGGCCCCTGGCTCAACCTGGGCAGGGAGAGTTAGTCTGTAGCTGACCTCGACAAAGCTGAGGACCTGGGAAAGTCTCTCTCAAGAGGTAGGTCTCTCCTGAGCCTAGTTTTTTTCAGTAAATCCAGGAAAGGAGTCAGCCTGTTCACTCACCATGTGTCAGTCCAAAGGAAGAGATTTAAGAACAGCCAGGGTCTCAGGTTCAGTCAACAGATTCTTCTCCAGTCTGGACTACAAAGAATGAAGAAGTCCCTCTCATAGGAAGTTCAACGCCAAATAGAACTCCAAGTAAAAACTGCACACAGGAAGTTGACACTCATTTTTAAAGACACTTTCTTTTGCATCACTTCCTGTGCCTTCCCCTAATTTTACATCTACCAATCATGGTTGAAGCTTTGCTTTAGGACTGCCCAGGGGCACTCAGTTTAATTCTGATTCGTCACCCACTATTACACACATAGGTCACAGACCTTAATGATTAAGTGGGATGTTTATACTTTTGGTGATTAGATCTAATAATGGGCAGATCTCCCCACTCAACTGTAAGTAGCATGTTTATATTTTGGTGATTTCATTTCCACAATCAGAGGAGAGTTAAATTTAATCTTCACACTTCTTATCTCTTCATTCTGTTAATAATTAATTTTGATCCATAATTCCATAATCAAGATCTAAGGGAAAAAAGTACAATAAAATAGTAGATCTAGAGTTGAAAAAAAAAACCCAGAAAGCTCTCTGGTCTTTTCTCAAATTTTGGCAGCAATTTTGAGAAGAATTATGGTGTAATGATTTTCTATCCATTATAGAATTCCAAATTCTGCCTTCAATACTATATCACTTAAATCCTCTGTGCCTCAGTTTCTTCATCTATAAAATAAAGAGCTTGGACTTGATGACCTCTAAGTTTCTTTTCAACTCTAAGGCTATGACCCTATGGTCTCAGAATAAGTTCTAAGAAATTACCTTTATTTTACAGAGGAAGGAACTGAGGCCAAGTAGCTTACGTGACTTGCCCCAATTTATATTGAAAGCAAGACTTGCAGTATAGTTTTCTGATTCTAGAGCATTTGGCAATGCTTACACTAAGGGAATTATATTTCCTTGAATGTATAAAGTAATAACGATGATGTATATAAAAGTAATACCTTGAATATCTCTATAAGTTCTCTTAAAATGCTCCATTGTCCTCTTCATCCATTCCCTCATTCAGTTTTAATTAAATATACACTAGGTACTCAGCATTGTGCTAGATGCCATAAGAGGATACAGAAAAATAATATGTCAATCCAATTTATCTTCTATACTTTAGAGTCTTCCTGGGGGCTCAAGATCTAACCAGTATATACCAGCTCTAGCCAATATGTAATTACATGTTAAATTAAAATTTCTAACTAGAGAAGAAAGAAAACAGTGAGATTAGTATATTTTAGAGGCTCCATGGAGAGAATGGGAAATTGGGAGAATAGGGTGTCTTTGTATAAATGGAACAGAGAAGGAAGAACATTTTAGACAATGGAGTCAATTCAAAGGTGATTCAAAGGTAGTGAAAATAGCAGCCTAGCTACGGTGGAAGGCATGGATTGGGAAATTGTAAAGAATAGGATTGAATTAGGTCAAATGGAGCAAAGTTATAAAAGGTCTTCAAAGCTATTCATAGAGAATTTCTGACCACAAGGTTACCTGAGCTGGAGATAGACCACGGAGATCCCACATATTGAGTCAAAAAGCCCTGAAGTTTATACCAGACCAAATAATGATTTTTTAAAAATCTGATGATATATTACAAAGAGGGATTTCTTCCATCTCTGAATTGTACAAAAAGTAACCAGGAGCCAAAGGACAACAGGAAAGAGTGTTACCAGAGACTTGAGGAAAAAGTCTATCTGCTACCATAAAAGGAAGTGACAAGAGTCTGAATACAAATGGAGATATATCATTCTTCACTTTATTTCCTCCATGACTTTTTCTCTAGAGTAAACAATATGTGTCTCCTTTTACCACATAATGAACATGGAAATATGTATTACTTGATAATGTATGTACAGCTATCTGGTATTACCTGCCATCCTGGGGAGGGGAGAGAAGAGGGAGGGAGGGAGGGAGCATAGATCATAAAATGTCAGGAAACAATTATTTAAAAGTGTATTAAAATGTAAAAAAACTAATATTTTTATAAAGAGAGCTACCACCAAGCCAGCCCCCAGAGACATGTGTAGCCTGCAAGGCTCTGTATGTGGAGACAGCAAGAGCATAAAGCTAACATGGAAAATTCATCTGCGGGACCCTTAAATATTCCAGACATTAACTTTGGATAATGATTGGTATTGCATAACAGCCTCCAGACAAGGACAATCCAAGTCCAGACTATCTGCTGTCCTTAACACTCACCTGAGATGCTATAGAAGGTCCTGAATATTCAGTACTGTGACCATTAAAGATCTATGGGAGAGAGGCCACGTCAAGAGGTGAAGGGCTGTGCAGGAACCCAAGCAACCCAGGGAGCTGAAGTAGGATTGACCTCCATACCCAAGCACACAGAGGGGGCCAAAACTAGTTCCTGGCACAAAAGTCCAATTCAATAACTAAAGCTGAAGAGATGAATAAATCAAAGAAAACATCATTCATTATAAAAATAGAGATCACTGGAAATATGGAATAACTGTAACAATGACAAACAGACTCAGAGGCAGGACTATGCTAGAGCCAGCTCAAACAGGTTTGCCAAGGCATATTGTTAAATTTTCAGAGTGATAATTTGCACCTTAGAAATTGGCAAATACTGCAAATCAATTTGACCTATTGTTTTGTTGACTGTCTAGACTAAGAAAGTGATAGAGAAAATGTTAATACAATGCAGATCAAATCTAAAAATATATTATATGAACATTGGGTATAGGGGAACTGGATAAATATTTACCAATACACCCCTGCAAGGTAACCTGCATTTTTCACAAGAATTATAAGAATATAAAAAATGAAGGAAGAGATAAGAAATGAAGTAGAAGCTTTAGAGGAAAGAATTGGGAAAAGAATAAATACTTTAGAAAGAAACTAGTAAATATTACCGATGAAATGAAATCCTTGAAATTTAGAATAGACCAAACAATAAATGACTATGCAAAAGAAAGAAATAGTAAAATGAAATCCAAAATTGAGATAATTGAAGAAATGTTAGCTGTCTTATATCAGAAACAACATACTTAGAAAACAGGTGAAAAGAGATATTTTAAGAATCATTGGACTCTATGAAAGTCATTAAAAAAAAACCTGAATAATATATTCCAATACAACAGAAATGAAAACTGTCTAAATCTATTAGAAGAAGGCAAAGATAGGAGGAAAAAATCCACTAATCCCCTTCCTAAGGAAGTTCAATAGAAAAATCCCATGGATATTGTAGTCAAAATCCAATGCTCCTGTATCAAAGGAAAATACGACAAGCATCCAGAAACAAGCAGTTGGAATACAAATGAACTAGAATCAGTTATTATTATTGTCAATGGCTCTTATCACCAAAGCCCATGAGACTGAAATCTTATGTTGTTGAAATAACCTTATCTGTGATGAGACTGATGAATGTGCAATTAACCATCATGGTAAAGGTTAAATATCCAACCAGAAAGATGGATTGGGTCTTACCTTTGATGAATGACTCCACAGAGAGAACCTTGTCTTTCAAATTTAACATGCAGTGCTTGCTTTTGTAGGTTTTGCTCTAATGCTTCACAGGTCTATTTTCAACATCTTCTCTTTATATAATTCACCTGATCTTTGTTTGATTAATTCTTTCGGGATTGCTCCTATCTTCCAAATACATATTATTCTGGCACATACTTGGGAAAGTTCCAACAGAAGACCATAGGATATTATATTTCTGTGGGAATTTTTTTAAATTTATTTATCAGATTTTCCTGATTTTTTCCCCTCTATTCTTTTAAGTAATCTTGTCTTCTAAAGGATAGCTATCTATGAAGAGAAAAGGTGAGGGATAGGGGAGAATTTGCATAAAATTGTAAAAATTGAGATAGCGATAAGAATTTATTTTAAAATGATTTTTGTTTCAAAACATCAAAAGATATCAGTAAAAAGTTATCTTAAAGAAAAAAAGATCCTCAGATAAGCCTGATTAGTGACTGAATAGCTAGCCTGGCTTATAGTATGCAACAGATGGGGAATTTGAAGAACAGAATGTTCTAAATTTGCAAATTTGCACTTGTACTGCCATGATCAACTAAGAAAAAAATACTTTTAAAAACATCAAGATTCCATATATGTTAAATACTAGATTGTACTAGAATATGCATATGGAAGCAAAATTAATTCCTGTTGGTTTCTCCAACCCACAAGGGTCTGCAGGTAGTAGGTGAATCATTCCAGTCAGATTCCATCTCACCAAGAGCCACCATTTCGGGCTGCCATCGGGGAAATTCTTTTGATGGAAGCATGTCCTCACAAGCGTCTCTAGAGAGAGGTCCTGCACATTCCAGGTGAGGACTCTTGATATGAAAAATGTATATATATGTGTATGTGTGTGGACATGTATCTGTGTATGTATATGTACATATATATAAATTTTCATGTAAGACAAAGTATAGATAGCCAGTATATATATATACATATATATAGGTATAGTGTATTTGTGTGTGTATATCATAAATATTGAATATTTTAATACTTCTTTCACCCAAATATGTAAAACATTGTTTTTATAGCATGTAATTTTTCCTAATAAAATAAAATCAGTAAATACATGTGAATCAAGTTCCTGAAAAAAAAGAAAATCCCTCAAAATTTCACAAATCTTCTCTTTGGAGTCCATATTTTTTTACAATATCTTTCTTATTTGGGTGAATTGGGAGAAATATCTGATTGAGAGAAAAGTTCCATGTGAGAATATTCTTAAAGAAATCCAGTTCTATTATTTTCAGTTAAATAGAAAGACTTCACAAGAGGTTTTAAAAATGTTGCCTAGTGTGATAGCTCAAAATGAGTTTATTATACCAATTATACATAAATGGGTACTTTTAAACTGCTTGAGACTGTTATTATATAGAATTTAAATATTCTCTCTATAATCTAGTTTATGAAGCTAATTTGCTTAGCTAATACATTCATTTTTTGTTAAGTATTTATCAACACCTTTCTGAATAAGTAGATTTTAGAATTAGTATTATTTTGTGACTCAATTTAATTCAATAAATATTAATCACTTAGTATGTACAGGACCCTTTACTCATGCTGGAAAAGATGAAAATGGACTCATCTCTAAAATAATTTGCAATTTTTTATGAGGAAAAAGCATGTAGACAAGTGATAAACAGATTAAAACATGATGAATGAATAGGAGAGGTCAAAAACATGCCACTGAATCTCAGAGAATCTGCTTGTGCTATATCTTGACTAATAATGGATAAATAATTTGTAATAATCAATGAATTTGTTCTTACTGGAATAAGTATATAATAATTGGAATCATTTATTTTTTCTATTTTATTTTTTAATTTTAATAACAAATTTCCACTTATGTTTTCCAAAGTCATATGATCCATATTGTCTCCATCCTTTCTTCCCTCCCCCCTCCTGGAGTTGACAAGCAATTCGATTTGGTTATACATGTATTATCATGCAAAACATTTTTTTAATATAATTGGAATTGTTTAAGGAAGATTAGCATGTCCCCTTGAAAGTCTGACTAGAGCCTTCCTTTCTTAAATTATTATATGATCCACCTTCCTTGTCTATGTCTTGTATGTATGTAATGGTTTAAATATTTTCTCTCATATTAGAATGTAAGCTTCTTGAGGGCAGGGACTATTTCTGCCTTTTAAAAAAAAATCTCCAGTGTCTTGTGTAAAGGATTGATACATATTTGTTAATTGAGTGTACAAATGCCTGCATGACAAGATAATAATAATAATAATAATTAGCTAACATTTATATAGCACTTACTATGTGTCACGTACTGAGCCAAACACTTCTTGGATAAGGAAATGGCAAACCACTTCAGTATGCCAAGAAAACCTCAAATGGGATTATGAAGAATCAGACATAACCGAAAAAAAATGAAGAGCAACATTGTTATGTGCTTTATAAAGATCATCCTTGTAGCTACCCAGGGAAGCAGGTATCTCCATCTTAAGATAAGGAAACTGAGACAAACAGAAGTTAGGTGATTTTCCTGGGGTGTCTGAGGTCAGATTTGAACTCAAATCTTCCAGACTCCAAATCTGGCTCTCCGTCCCCTCAACCTATTTTAATTACTTGGCAGCGTATCTTTTTCATCCTATTAATTATCCTATTCTATTAAGCTATAAGCTCCCTGGGGGTAGAGACTGGTTTTATCTCCAGAACTATAATGTCTAGCCACTCAAATCACATTCCCTTTATGTTCTCAGAGTCAGGGCATTTCTTTTCCACATCTTAGCATAAATACTTAATAGATGATCTTCCCAATGAGCCAGACCCCTTTCCTTTGCTTCTTTTTATGGTTTTTCGAATGCAGAAGTAGTACTAGAGTTGTCTGTATATTTTTCTTGCAATACATCTTCAAGACTACTTCTCCTCCCATTCAAGCCATTTTGGGCAAAACTAAAGGTTATTTATCTCATACTGTGTCCTTCCATTGGCCTTGGGGATGATTCATAAAATTTCAATTATTTCAAGATCATGATGTTCCATGCAACCAAATAGAATTACCTAGACAAGAAGGGTGTTAAAAGGTAAAGGGAAGTAAATAAGCATTTATTGAGCCCTTTACAAATATTATCTCATTTGATCCTCATAACAACTCTGTAAGGTAACTGCTATAATTAGCACCCATTTTGCAGATGAGGGAAGTGAAGCAAAGAGAGGCTTCTATATCTAAATTTAAGCTCAGGTCTTCCTGACACTAGGCTCTGCACTCTATCCATTGTGCCAGCTAGCTGCCTGTTAAACAGATGGGCTATCTAGCAGTGAGCTATTTGAGAACATTGAAAGCATTGCAGTTTGCCCAAGGTGATTATAATATAACAGACATAGATAATAGAATCCAGCAGCCAGAAAAGATCTCGGGGGCCACCTTGTCCAAATTGTACCTATACAAGAATCTTTGCTGCCATGTGCCCTATAAATTGTCATTCGACCCTTTCTTGAAGACCTCCAATGAGGGAAGAATCCACTTTCTTATTTATTCATTGTTAGATATCCTGGTGATTGGAAGTATTTTTTATTTAATTTTTTTATTTTAAAATATTTTTCAAGGATGCATGATTTATTTTCTCTCTCTACTTTTTCCTACCCCCTCCCAGAAATAACAAGCAATGATTGAAAGTATTTTTTAACATTTTTAATTTTCTAAATTTTTTCACATCATCCACCTATTGTTTACTACTTCTTCCATTTGAGACCACAAAGCATTCATTTTTCCATGTGATAGCCCTTCATATACTTGAAGACAAGCTAGTAGGTTCCCACCCCTTCCAAATCTTCTCCTCTCCAGTTGAAACATTCCCAGTTTCTTCAACCAATCTTAATATGTATTATCTTAAGAACCTTAATACTTTTCCCACTTGCACCCCTTGGTGAACCATTTCAACAAAACATGGTCCTTTTCTCTTGAATACTTTGCTCCTTATCACCAATCTTGTCTTCTCAAACTTTAGTCTTGCATTTCTCTCTCACATCCTCTGCCATTGTTTTGACCCAATTCTGCTGAATGAAGCTGGAGAAAATAAGAAAGCCATGGTAAATGGGATCTGCTACAGATTCATATTGTAGAATCTCACCTATATCCTCATTAAAATAAGGCATTTTCATCTGCATAATTATTCCACTCACAACAACCATTTTTCCAAAAGAATTTCCATCCCTCCTCAAACCTTTCAACTGAGGTGTTTTCCTCATATTTCACTGAAAAAAAAATGAGCCCTTCTTCAAGAATTCCCTCTTCTCCCCTCCTGATCATTTCACATTACCCAGATGCCTTCTGTTACTATTTCTGCCTTCCCTCCTTTCTCACATGAAGAGGTGTCTTTCTCCTTGCCAAGGCTAACCCTTCCACATGCACATGTGATCTCATTATGTGTTGTCTTTTCCAACAGATTGCCACCTCTTTTTATCATCCTCACTTTCACTTATCAATTTGTTCCTGTCTCCCAGGTGCTTCCCCACTGCCTACAAGGATACCCATGTCTCCTTCAACCTCAAAGAACCCTGCTCATCCAGGCATCCCTAATAACTATTGCCCCATCTCTCCTCCCTTTATGGCTAACCTCCTAGACAAGACCATCTATAAAACCATGCCTCTACTTACTCTCCTGTCATCATTCAACCTCATGATTCAACAAATTCATTTCTCCAAAGTTATATTTTTCTCTTAAAGAAAAATAAAGGCTTTTGCTCAGTCTTCATCTTTCCTGAATCTTCTTCAGCCTTAGATATGATCTCCTTCTTCTCCTCAATACTTGCTTCTCTGTAAGTTTCCATGACACATTTCTATCTGGTTTTCTTCCTACCTATCTAACCATTTCTCAGTGTTCTTTTTCTAGATCATTACCTCTAATGGTGAGTGTCCCCCAGAGCTCTCTCCTGGATTCTCTTCTCTTCTCTTTCAAAACTATTTTACTTGAGGATCTCTTCAGGACCTGTGAATTCAAATGTTATCTCTATGCTGATGTTCTTCCATTTACTTATCCAACCCTTACCTCTTTGTTAACATCTCCAACTGCCTATCAGACATCTTGAACTGTATGTCCTATGGATAGCTTAAATTCAGTGGGTCCACAAGTGAATTCCTTCTATTCCCTTCTTATTCTTATTTCTCCATTTTGCTTAAGAGTTCTACATCCTCCCATCAACATTCACCTATGTTTCATCTTGGACTCCTCTACCTTTAGTCTTTCTCTCCCCAACACCATCCAACATGTTGCTCCATCATGTTAATTTTTCCTTTCTAACAGCACTCATACATATCCCCTTCTCTCCTCTTTGACACCATGACCACTGTATAGGCCTTCATCATCTCACACCAGGATGACTGCAATAGACTATTACAAAAAAAAAAAACCTCTCCTTACAATAGTCCATTCTTCATGCAGCTTTCAAAGTGATCTTCATAAAATACAGATCTGACCATGTCACATTTCTATTCAATTAATCCTAGTGGTTCCCTATCATCTCCAAGACCAAATATAAAATGCTCTTTTAGTTGTACAAAATCCTTCATAACATATTTTCTTTCTTTGTCTTCTTATACCTTATTTGCCTCCATATACTCAGTAATCCAGTAAGCCTGTCCTCCTTGCTGTTCCTCACAAAAGACATTCCATCTCCCAACTCCAGATATTTTCACTGGCTCTTTCTCATGCCTAGAACTCTCTCCTTCCCCATCTACCTCATGACTTCCCTGGCTTCCACAAGTCTAAAATCCTACCTTCTGCAAGAAGCCTTTCCTTATATCATCCTTAATCTTTATGCCTTCCCTCTATTGATTATCTATGATTTATCTTATATATGTCTTATTTACACAAGTTGCTTGCATGTTGTCTCCTTCATTAATCTGTGAGCTCCTTAAGGGAAGGGATTGCTTTCATGTTCCTAGCACTTAAAAGTATTGTTCTGAATTCTCAACCACAAGCTCTTGAACATTGTGTCTCTTAATGCAATATAAGGTTATATTTCATTTTGTTTTTATTGGAGAGGGGAAGGGGATTAACTGCCATATAATATTAATGACTCATATTGAGTCTGAGGTATTTATTGATCCTCAGATCTTTTTCAGATTATCTACCATTTGTCCCCCATCTTGTACTAGTAAAGCTGATTTTTTAAACCTAAGTCAAAGATTTTAAATTCATCCCTAATAAAAATCATTACTATTATACTGAGCCCAATGTTCTAGCCTGTGTATCTTGTTTTTGGATTAAGGTTATCATCTACTGTATCTGCTTTCCCACCTACTCTATGTCATCTGAAAATCTGATGAACATGCCATCTGGACTCTGTACTGTCACTGACAAAACTCATAACTATTATAGAACCAAATATAGATATGTGACAGCATTCCATTAGAGACCTCCTTCATGTTTACTCTAACAGCCAGCAAAGGGAAAAAAACAGTCCCCCTCCAGGTAAAATCAGAGAGAAAATGAATCAGCCCAAGGCCAACGGTCTCTGTCCAGTAGAATTCCAGAATTCTGCACTCTGCTACTCCAAGTTCTGCCCTCTGTACACTTCATGTGCTTAAATCCTCTCTTCCTTTTAACATGATCCAGTAGAATTTATGTAGTTAATGTGGCCCCACTGGTGTAGAGACTTCTTCCTAGAATATGAATTGCAACCTATTCTTGTCTAGCCATCATTTATGGTTCTTTTATATGTCCCATGAATTTACCATAGGGATACTTCTAGGAGATTTCTTCATAAGCTCAGCACATTATGTATGCAAGTAGGGCATATGTATGGTCTATCCATTACCCTTCACTAAATAATCCATATTTTTGAATCATGCATTTCTCTAAAAACATCCTTTTTACATAGTTCCTCTTGTGTAATTGGCCAAGTTAATTTTCCCTCAAACCATTTTTTTATCTATAGACAGGGCTGGATTCCAAATTGTTTCAAGTCTATCTTGAATGAATGAAATTCACTTGGCATTTTTCAATACCTTTTTAATATTTTATTTATAAATTTGAGAAAATAACATAATTCTTAAATAATAACCCAAATGATACCAATTATTAAAAAACACTTCCAAGCTCTTTGATTGTCTATGTCAGATGAAAAGTTAAATCACAATATCAGTCTTCTCCAAGAGAATATCTCCTCAATAATTCTTGAAATTTCAACATCTCCACAATTTGTGCCTTTACTATTGCCTTCAGACATGTTCAAATCTCCTCAGTCTTTAAAAACCTTCACTTGTCACTACTGTTGTCTTATTTATCTTTTTAAAATGTTTTACTTTTTCAATTACATGTAGAAACAATTTTTGACAAGTGTTTTCTGGCATTTTGCAATTCAGATTCTCTCCCTTTTCACCTCCCCCCTGAGCTCCCCAAGGCTGTAAATAGTCTAATAGAGGTTATACTAGTGCTTTAATGCAGTACATATTTCCATATTTCTGATGCCATATCACTACTGTATCCTTATGCTATCTTTCTATATTTCTCCTTCCTTTCTCAGACAAATTTGTGGTAAAATAATTTTCTACACTCACTGCCTACATGTTCTCATCTCACAAGCTATCCTCAACTCTGCCATATGGCTTTTGACTTCATCAATCAACTTAAAATGTTCTCTTGTTTTTTTTTTCTCAGTCCTAACTCATTTTGACCAATGTACTCTTTCTGCTCTATCTGATGCTGTTTACTACTGTATCTTTGTAAATTCTTTCCCCCCTGTGAGTTTTTGTAATACTGTTCCCTTCTGGTTCACCTCTAATCAGTCTGATTGATCCTTCCCAATCTCCTCTGACTCATCATCCACTTTGTGGTTAATAACTACCTTTAGTCCCCATGGTTCTATCCTGGGTCCTCTTCTTCCTCTATGTGTTCTCTCCTGTTACTTTATCTACTACTATGTGTTTCATTTTCATTTCTGTGAAATTATCTCTCCCAGGACTTCAGTCTTACATTGCCATTTATCTATTGGAAAACTCAACTTGGATATTACAGAGATACCATAAACTTAGCAATGGCTAAGATTGAACTAATATCACCCCTTAAATCCTCCCCTTAAGTCATCCACAATTACCTAATCAAAGTTATCACTATCCCTCCGCCATATTAGACACCTAACTTTGGCATTATCCTTGACTCCTTGATCCATTTGCCCCATATATCCAAATAGTTGCCAAATCTTAGTATTCCTGACTTCACATCTCTTGCATCTGACCCCTTCTGAATTCTCACACATGTATTATCATAATTCAATCTCTCATCACCTCTTGATGAGATTCTTACAACAGCCTCTAAATTTGTTCCTCTGCCTCCTCCAGTCTATTCTCTCTCCAGTCTATCTATTTAATACTTGGCTACCAAAGCAATTTTCATTAAGCACAGATCTGGCTATAGGACTCCCCTATTCAATAAATACCATTTACTCCCTGTTGCCTTTATCATAATATATGAATTCCTCTATTAATCTTTTTAAGTTATTCACAACCTGTTGGCAACCTATCCTTCCATCATCATTGGGCATTATTGTCCTTCCTGTACTCTGTGATGCAGACAAACTGGCCTCTCTGTTTCTCATACACAACACTCCAACTCCCATCTCCATACATTTGCACTCTATTTCCCATTCTCTATTTCTGGAATTAACTGCCTCCTTGCCTCTACCTCTGTCTCTTCATTTAAGATATAGCTCAGACAGTATCTTTCGTATAAAGTCTATACTTACTGATAACTTTGATTTGTTCTTCTGAAAATTGCCTGACCATGAACTTTGACTGTTTATCAACTGTGGAGGTTCATATTATTATGAATTTGGCTCATTTTCCTGTGTATTTGAGAAATTAAACCTTTTTCAGGTTTTCTATAAAATTTTTCAACCAGTTTCTGGTTTTCCTTCTAATTCTGGCTGATTTGGTTTTGTTTGTGCAAAATCTTTAATTTCATGCAATCAAAATTATCCATTTAACCTCCTATGGTCCTCTTTTACTTCTTGTTTCATCAAGAGCTCTTCCTTATCCATAGATCTGACAGGTAATTTCTTCTATGCTCCCTTACTTTATTATATCATGTCTAAATCTTATACCCATTTTGACTGTTTTCTAGTTTCCCTAGCAATTTTTGCTGAATATAGATTTCTCAACAGAAAATCTTTGGATCTTTGAGTTTATTAAATACTAGCTTAATGTGGTCATTTATTTGTATATTTTGATTGCTAGTATAGTTCATTGATCACCCACTCTATACTTGAACTGTCACCAGATTGTTTTGATTATTGGTTTGTAGTATAACTTGAGATGGAGTACTGCTAGGCAAAATTTCTTCACTTTTTCATTGATAATCTTAACCTTTTGTTCTTCTAGATAAATTTTATAATTTTTTCTAGCTATATAAAATAATTATTTGATAGTTTGATTATTATGGAACTAAATAAATTAATTCAGATAGTATTGTTACTTTTAACATATTGCTTGACTTGCCAATGAGCAATCAATATTTCTTCACTTATTTCTATATGTCTTCATTTATGTGAAAAGTGTTTTTAATTGTGTTCATATAATTCTTAGGTTTCATTAGCAGGCAACTTCCAAGTATTTTATGCTCTTTCATTTATTTTAAATGGATTTTGTCTTTCTATTTTTCTCCTGGTTTTTTGTTGGTAATATATAGAAATGTTGATGATTTTGTGGGCTTATTTTATATCCTTCAACATTACTAAATTTGTTAACTGTTTCTGATAGTTTTTAGTTGACTCTTGAATTCTCTAAATATACCATCATATCATCTCTAAAAAGTAGTAATTTTGTTTTCCTATGAGAAATCCCTTCAATTTCTTTGCTTGTCTTATTGCCATAGTTTTCTTTCTCTGTTTCTGCCCACCTTGATTTAGCTATCAAAACCATATTTGTGCCATAGAAGGAATTTGGCAGAACTCCTTTTATGCCTATTTTTTCCAAACAGTTATGTAATATTGCAATTAATTGTTGTTTAAATGTTTGGTAGCATTTGCCTATAAATTCTACTGGTCTTGGGTTTTTTTAGTGAGCTCATTTATAACATATTCAATTTAATTTTCCAAGAGAGTTATTGAAATAATATTCTATTTTCCCTTTTAATCTGAACAATTTGTATTTTCATAAATATTCATCAATATCATTTAGATTATCAATTCTATTGGCATATAGTTAGACAAAATAGTTTATTTTTAAAAAATAAAACCAAATCATGGTTATTTATTAGTCCAATGGTCTTTTGGGCTTTTTTTTTTATTTTTATTATATCAATCTCTCCTTTTATCATTGGGATTTCCAGTTTGGTGTTTAATTGGAATTTTTTAATTTGCTCTTTTTCTAATTTTTTTAGTTGCATGCCCAGTTTGTTGATCTATTCTTTCTCTCTTTTGTTGATATCAGTTTTCAGAGAGCTAAAATTTGCCACAAATATGGTTTCAGCTGTATCCCATGAATTTTAGCATGTTGTCTCATTATTATTATCTTTAATGAAGTTACTGATTGTCTCTATGATTTGTTCTTTGGCTGACTCATTATTTAGCATTAGATTATTTAGTTTCCAATTAATTTTTATCTATTTTTAATGACCTATTCATCTCCTTAACTTCTTTCTTGTTTATTATTTTATGGTTAGATTTATGTAGGTCTGAGAGGGATAAATTGAGATTCCCTACTGTTATAGTTTTATTGTCTATTTCTCTTGTAACTCATATAACCTTTCCTTCAAGAATTAATGCTTTTTAGTGCCTCTCTGTTCAGTATTGATATTACTTTGTTTTCTATGGTAGCTTTTAACAAAATGTATTTTCCCTGATTATCTATTTTAATTATGCCTGATTTTGCTTCTACTTTGTCTGAGAACAATTCCCATTCCTGTTATTGTTTTTTTAACTTTGACTGAAGCATAATAGATCTTACTCCATCCATTTATTTTAACCTTGTGTGTATGTCTTTCTGTTTGAAGTACCTTTCTTGCAAACAACACATTGTTGGATTGTGTTTATTAATAAATTCTGCTCTCTACTTCCATTTTGTAGATGAGTACATCTTATTTACATTTAGAGCTATGATTGCTAACTGTGTATTTCCCGCTAACCGCTAAGAGAATAAGAATTCTCTTATTTATGCTTAATTTAATAATAATAACCTATTTATGCTAAATTTTTTCTCTGTCCTCATTTCAAAAATCTACTTGGCTATTCATCATAACCTCCCATAATTTGGTCTTTCTCTTGCTACTTCCTCTTTCTTAGTTCCTTCTTCTCCCACTTCACTGTTGGAATATGATGAATTTCTATGCTTAAATGTGTTTGTGTGTATGCGTAATATATGGGTGTACATATATTTATATACATGGGTATATGTAGATACATATTTACAGACATATATGTTATGTGTGTAAAATTCCCTCTTTGAGCCAGTTCCAATGAGAATAAAATTGCCTGCCTCCTTCCCCCACTTTCCCCTCCATTGTAAAAACTCTTCCTTGAATGTCGCTTTTATGTGAGATCATTTTCTCCTTTCTCCCTTCTCTGGATGTATCCCTTTTACTCACCATTGCATTCTTAATTTTTGTTGAGATCATCTCAATATAATAGATTTACACCTATGCCCTCTCTCTGAAGACTCCTTCTAACTCTCCTTTAAATAAGGAACCTTCCTAGATGGATAGTGGTAGATTGGTGGTAGTCTCTCGGTGACCGAGAATGACTATTGTCTTTGTGCATTATCATCTATTGATGTACCCTCATGTGGCTTTGAAGTCCAAAGGCTAAGGCGCAGAGTTTGTGGCACATGGAGCATGGGATGCCAGTTGTTACGGGAGGTGCAGTTGTGGCCTGTAAAAACAAGTTTATTGAGAGTAGGGAAATTATGAATACAGTCCTAAATCTATCCAGCTATATTTCCTCCCCTCCAATCTATGCCCCACCTCAGGGAGTTTGCTCTTCTGATCTTCTCAAGCCCTTCTCATATCTTCCTACTCTTATCTAAAAACCCCAAAAGCTATCTATCTCTAAACTAATCTATGTACTAGAGAATAACAAAAAGAGGAAAAGGAAAGGAATCACAGATGAATTTGAGATCTTATCTAATGCATGAGGCTGACTGCTCTAAGTAACCAAAAGACCCAGATGACAATCTTTGGATTACCTTGACCAAGAGAATTTCTAGCAGATGGATCACTGGCAGATGTTCTCTGTACTTTAGGGAAAACAGTTCACTCCAAAGCAGATTCTCAACCAAGGAGTCACTAATATCTCCACGAGACTATGCCTACCAAGAGAAAATCTGTCAGAGCAAAACCTCCTTCCAGCTCAGTGGAAACAGGGCCAAGAGTGAATGACAGTTAATGCCAGTACAAAATTCCCACAATCCTTCTTTCCTCAGAATATTCTCCCAGAGCTCATATCCAAATTCTCCTCTTTTCTTCTTAAGGCTAATCCATGAAATTGGCTCTATCCCTTACCTACATTCCTATGCTTAATAAGGATAAAGTTCCTTAGGAATTAATATGTATCATCTTCCTACATAGTAATATAAATTGTTTAGTCTTATTAAGTTCATTATGGCCTTTTCCTCAAGTTTACCTTTCTTTTCATTTCCTGGGTCATGTTTGAATGTCAAATTTTCTATTCAGCTCTGATCTTTTTATCATGAATTTGAGTCATCTATTTCCCTGGAAAGATTATACTCAGTTCTGATGGATAGGTTATTCTTGATTATAATCATTGCTCCTTTACCTTCTGTAATCTCATATTCTACATTCTCACCTCATCTCTTTGTAAAGGCAGATGCTAAATCTTGTGTGATTCTAACTGTAGCTTAGTGATATTTGAATTACTTCTTTTAGCTACTTTCAGTATTTTTCCCAGATCTAGGAGCTTTGGAATGTGACTAGAATATTCCTGAGATTTTTGATTTTGGTATCTCAAGAGGTGATTGGTGAATTCTTTATATTTCTTCTTTGCCTTCTGATTCTATGATATCTAAGAAGTTTTCCTTTATAATTTTTGAAATATTGTTTCTAGTTTCTTTTTTTTATCCTGGGTTTCAGGTAGTCCATAATTCTTAAACTGTCTCTTTTCAATCTATTTTCCAAGTCAGTTGTTTTTTCAATGAGATTTTATATCTTCTTTTTTTTCCCTAGACTTTTGACTTTATTTAACTTTTTTCTTGATATATCATTGAGTCATTAGGTTCCACTTGACTAGCTCTAATTTTAAGGACTTCTTTTCAGTCTCAACCTTCCCTCTCTTAATAGAAGATTTCTATGATCAGTTTCTTTTTTCTAGTTTATTTCTTGACTTTCAACTTTATGTTAGAGTTAGAATATCTTCATTTATGGGGCAGGGGGATGGCTATCCTAACCTTCTGTGGCTAGGTCCATTCTCAGTAAAGCAAAAACAGATGAATGAAATAGAGAGACTTCTATTCTCTCTATTTCTCTCACTAGGACTACTGTTTCCCTCTGACTTCAAATCATAACCACTCCTAACTGCCCTGGACTGGGTAATGGGTGAAGCAACTGCTAAATGGAACCCAATCTTTCTCTTGACACTAGAATAAGAGTCCTCCATAATGTCTTTCTGACCAGGAGTTTAGTACCCTTACCACTCTTGAAGTCATCACTGCTGCTGCTACTGCCAGACATAGAGAGTGCTACCACTTCCTTTAGTCCACACAGTTTGTACTGCTTTCTCCTCCTCTTCCCCTGCTCTCAGCCAGCCTCCATCCCAGTGTTCACAGGCAAATTTCTTGGACCTCCTATGCTGTCCTGGGCTGAAAAAAATGAGATGCTATGACTTTTTTTGTTGTTATGCTCAGAATTTGACTTGAAGATTTTTTAAAAACTTGTTCACACATTCATTATATTTGTACACTCTTTCCTCATTCTGTGAGTCATATGGCATAAAATTTGAGCAATGACCAAAATCTTCCTCATATTGATTATTCTTGCAAAGTTTCTTCCCTGAAGGGATTATATTACATTTAAGCATATCTGGATACTCATTGCATACTATATCATGTGTATCATATTTATGGATATGAGGAAAGAGTGTACAAATATAATGAATGTGTGAAGCCCTGTAATGAAAGTATAAGCATTACTCAACATCAGGGAATTCATACTGAAGAAAAACATTATAAATGTAATGAATGTGGCAACGCCTTTAGCCGTAGCACATTCCTTACTCAACATCAAAGTATTCACACTGGGAAGAGACACTATAAGTGTAATGAATGCAGTAAAGCCTTCAGTCAGAGAACCCACCTTGTTCAGCATCAGAGAATCCACACTGGAGAGAGACCCTATGAATGTAATGATTGTGGAAAAGCCTTTAGCCAGAGATCCCACCTTGTCGAGCATCAGAGAAACCACACTGGAGAAAAACCTTATGATTGTAATGAATGTGGCAAAGCCTTCAGGGACAACTCATCTCTTATTCGATATCAGATCATCCATACTGGAGAAAAAACATATGAATGCCTTGAATGTGGAAAGGCATTCAGTCATAGCTCAACCCTTACTCAGCATCAGAGAACACATACTGGAGAGAAACCCTACGAGTGTAAAACATGTGGGAAAGCATTTAGTCACAGCTCATCCCTTAGTCAACATCAGAGGATCCACACTGGAGAGAAACCCTTTGAATGCAATGAATGTGGAAAAGCCTTCAGTAACAGCTCATCCTTTACTAAACATCAGAGAATTCATACTGGAGAGAAACGTTATAAATGTAGTGAATGTGGAAAAGCCTTCAGCCAGAGCACCCATGTTATTCAGCATCAAAGAATCCATACTGGAGAAAAACCCTATGAATGTAATCAGTGTGGAAAAGCCTTCAGCGAAAACTCATCACTTACTCGACATCAAATAATCCATTCTGGAGAAAAACCACATGAATGCAATGAATGTGAGAAAATGTTTCGGCACAGCTCTTCTCTTAATCAGCATCAGAGAATTCATACTGGAGAGAAACCCTATGAGTGTAGTACATGTAGGAAAACATTCAGTTGCAGATCATCACTTTGTAAACATAAAAGACTCCATATTGAGAAGTTATATAAATGAAATATGTGGTAAAACTTTCAACAAGAGCTTATCCTTTATAGATACCTGAGAATTGCTACTGAAATGACGTACAAATGTTTACTATGTTTTCTTATAAAGTATATCTTTTTAAAAGTTACTTCATTAATCATCTGTATTTTCATCTTGTGTGGGTCCTAATTACTAATGAAGATTGTGACTCCTTTATACTAAAAAAAAAAAAAAACTTGTTCAAAAGATTGGGTTGGGAGAGCTGAGTAGAAATAATCAATTCCTTCCACCATCTTGGCTCTACCTAGATTAAATATCTACCATGCCAACCCACATCTCTCTCCTAAGGTCCAATCCTAAATCAACAATTACTGGCTGCACATATCTATTTGGTTATCCCATAGGTATCTCAAACTCAATGCATCCAAAAAAGGACTTAATATATTTTACACCAAAACTTGTTCTCTTTAACTTCTATACCTTTGCCAAAGACACCACCAAGCTTCCAATTATCAAAGTTTCACCCTCAGAATTATCCTCTATGCTTCCATGTCCATCGCCCCCTCCCCAATACTCAGTCATTTCCCAAATCCTTTACATTCCACCTTCACAAGGTGTCTTACCTCCATTTACTTCTCTCCATTAATATAGCTACAATTTTTGCTCAAGACTTCCTTGTTTCTTACCTTGGCTATTGTAGTAGACCCCTACATGGTCTCCCTGTATACAATCTTCCAACTTCTCTCTCTTATTCACACATTTATTAAAAAGCTTTCTTCTTCTTAAGAAGTTTTAGTGGCTACCTAATACTATAGCAAAAACTCTGGCATTTAGAGCTCTTCACAATTCTCCTCCAGATTATTTTTTCATAATCATTTCTCTTTCCTTCACATCATGCACTCTAACTTTCAACTAACAACATTATATCTCTCACACTCATGCCTTTGAAGGATCCCCCATCCTCAAAATGCTCTCCAACCTCACTTTCAAGTCTGGCAACTCCTAGCTGCCTTTCATACTGAAGTGCCACATCCTAGGAAAGACTTGTACTGACTTCCCCAATTAGTGTTTTCCAGTGCTATTCAGTGAATTATTTTCAACTTATTTTGAATATGTATTGTAGTTATTTACCCATATATCTGTTATCTGCTCCTTCTGGCACAGTGAATAGAGTGCCAGGTTTGGAGTCACAGAGACCCAAGTTCAAGTCCAGCCTTAGACACTTACAAACTAAATTATACTAGGCAAGTCATTTAAGGGGGTTAATAATAGTACCTACCCCACAAGGTGGTTGTGGGAATCAAATGAGATAAGGATAACAAATCTTTTAGCACAATGGCTGGCACATAATAAATACTGTATAAATGTTATTTATTTGTTGTTTCTATTATTATCATTATTGAAGACAGGGACTATTTCATTTTTTTTTGTCTTTGTAGTTCTAATGTCTAGGTTGGTCCATAAAAGTTAGCAATAAATCACCATATCATTAGTGAATTAAGTTGAATTAAATTTCATGGTAAAATTTCAAAGCCATAAAATTTAAAACTTACATTTCTTACATAGAAAGTCCTCTCAACCAAAGGTTGAGAAATCTAAAATAGAAAAGAAATATTTGCTTTTTATTTGTAACAAAATTAAATTTGAATTTTTCTCAATTGCCACCTGATGAAGGACAACTTCAACAGAGAGAGAGGTCTGTGTGAAGAAAATGGTGTTTTTGTGCTCTGGCCTTCATACACACACACACACACACACACACACACACACACACACACACACACACACACACACACACACCACTGTTGAATTAGAAATGAGTCAGTGGCCTGATAGAGAAAATAAACTATGGAGTCTTTCCATTAAGCTTCATTAGCTTGTTGCCATGGAACTGACAAAGCCCATAGACTTTTCTAAAGGATAGTTAAGGTCTGAACATTGGTGGAACCCATTTATTAATCACAGGAGAGAACAGAAGAGAACTTCAATAACCAAGGATATGTATATCCTGGCAACAGAAGCTGTTTACTCCTGCCAACCTAATCCAATTATAGCATCGCTTTCATCTTAATCTTGAGTGAACCAAACATAGCTGGCTATTCCCTGAATTCTACACTCATTCCATTGTGGTGCAAGTTCCCTAAATGAATATGAAATTCCATTTTTAATTACCAAAAGAATAGTTTTTAATTTCTGATTCATTAAAAACACCTCATGGGGTCAGGGCTAATTCTCATGGTTCAGAATTTACATCAATCTTTCTTGTTTTTAGGAAGCTAGCCTCCTGGTCCCAGAACAAGCATCTTGTAATTCAACAATCAAGCTTTGTAAACTCTATTAAATAGGGACCTAATAACAGGAAAATAGCCACTAAATTTCCTTTTTAAAGGTCTTCTCTTTCTATATTTTTAAAAACCCATACTTTCCATCTTACAAATGATAATAAGAATCTGTTCCAAGGCAGAAACATGGTAAGGGCTAGGCTATTGAGGTTAAGTGACTTGCCCAGGATCACACAGGTTCTCTATATCTTTTGCATTTAGAAAAATGGAGTCTCTTCTTTCTTTTCCTTTTTTCTTGTCAATTCTTTTTGATTCCCTTGTTTTAAAAGTCTATTTTTGATCAAACAAAAAGTTTGATTAATCATACATGATTTGGCTTTACAGAATGCCTCCAATTAAAAAAAAAAACCTGTATGTGAATGAACATCTGAATTTAAGGGTCAGCTAGGTGGCTCAGTGGATTGAGAGTTAGTTAGGCCTAGAGACAGGGGAAGTCTTGGGTTCAAATCTGGTTTCAGAGACTTTCTAGATGTGTGACCCTGGGCTTTATTAATCTTCTGCCTCAGAATCAAGCACAGTATTGATTCTAATATGGAAGATAAAAGTTTTTTTTTTTTTAGAAAATCAATTTTAAAACTAGATAAAATAGAATAATACTCAGGTTACAGAAGGATATTTCTCTTTATAAAATAGTTCACATAGCAAGAGTCCCCTTTTTTGTATCATAAGGTTCCTTTAAATCATGGCTCCCTGGTACATCTCAAATATGCATTTAGTTAACAAAATTGATTTATGTCCAACTTTTCAACAAGACATATTTATTTTTTTAACTTTTTAATTTTTTCCAAATATGTGTAGAAATAATTTTTTAACAATTAGTATCTGACATTTTGAGATTCAGATTCTCTCCCTCCTTCCCCCCTCCCCTTACTTCCTGAAGTAGTAAATATTCTGATATAGGTTATACCAGGGCAAGGTATACACTTCTTAAAGCAAGGGGAAATGGCTTTAGAACTCAAAGGTTGGTGGTTTGGGCATAATTGCTTGTTCTACTTTCTTCAATTTTTTTAATTCTTTCTTATGCATAATGACTGTCTAGGTGATGGGGGAGGGGGGGGAGGAATTGTGAAAGGAAACTATTCTACCAAAGACCTAAAACTCTTTTTCTTATTGTCCATGTCTACATGCACAATGGCCCATAATCACATATTTTCCTTGATCATTCAAATAATTGTTGATAACTGTAAATTTGTACTAATTAGTTAGTATCCAGTCAGTTCTAGGCAACGTGGTCAAACCAAATAAGTTGGTGGACAAAGCAAGCAGGGTAGTTCTTTTTTTTTTTTAATCTTTACCTTCCATCTCAGAATCAATATTGTCTTTTGGTTCCAAGATAGAAGAGGCTGTGCAATGGAGGTTAAGTGACTTGCCCAGGGTCACACAGCTTGAAAGTGTCTGAGGCTAGACTTGAATCCAGGACCTCCAGTCTCTAGGCCTGGCTCTCAATCTATTGAGACACCTAGCTACCCCCTAGATATTTTTGAGACAGATATTGACTAATTTAGATGATTGGAATACCAAATGGTAAATGCCTCTCCCAGACTATCTTACTCATTCCTCAGAAATGACATGAATACTGTTAGAATCAAGTACACTGTAGTAACAATGTATTTACCTATTCATCCAAGGTAGGAAATGGCTAATAAATTCCTATAAGTTGATACCTTACTGGACAGAATTGTTTTGAATGCTGGGATAATAAAATAGATTTTAATAAAACATAACCATTGCAGAGGGGGAACATGTCACCAATTCTTGTGAAATATTCTCTTTCTTTTCAAATATTCCTATATTTTTATATTATACTTTATACACATGATACCCTTCCCAGTAAAATCCAAGTTCCTTAAGGGCAATCATTATTGAATTTTATCTTTGCATTTTCATGTAGGATGGTCTCTGACAGGCACTTGACAAATGTTTATTCATTTGAATGCACAAAAATGTCACAATTTATTTTAATGCCAAATACAAGAAAATCTTCTACTAAAAAATAATTGTTTCTATGTTACCTTACACTAATTCAAAATACATATGCATTGATCTCAGAAGGCTAATAATTAATTATGACATATTAACCAGTCTGACTTTTATTTATACTGTTCTTTTTGCCGAGAAATTGAATTCTGAGTTACGCTAAACTGATAATGATGTTCTTAGGTAGCTTGGAGGAAGAATGGACCAAGCTCTGGACATGGAAAAATCAAGACTAAAGTTCAGATACTACCCAATAAACTTATTGACTGTGTGACCCTAAGCAAGGGACTTAACACAACTTCAGTCTTCTCCTCTCTACAAAATGGAGATAATAATGTTACCTTCCATATGGGATGTTACAAGAATTTAATACATAAAGCAAACCTGAAAGTGTTATATCTAAGTTATTGTTATTATTGTTATTATTTGATATTATTCTTCTTCGATATGAACGATAAGCATCTTGGTTTTAACTTCTCTCCATAGTATATTTATTTCTGTCAATGGCCGTATTATCCTCACCGTGACCCAAGGCTCCCACCCTCAGTCATCTTTGTCTCTTCCTTTCATGGAACAATTAATCTCCAACTTCAGGGAAGGGTGCCTCCCCAATATGTCTCATTTCTATCCCAATTTTTTATTTCTACTGCAACCAATTTTTTCAGATGTCCATCACCTCTCATCTATTATAATAGTCTCTTAATTAATCTTTCTATCACTTCTCCAATCTATCCATCAGAGCACTGCCAATGCACCATTTTAATCATCTCACTTCTCTCCTCTAAAACTTTTAATGACTACCTATTGCCTAACACTGACATTCAAGGCTATTTCCAGTCTATCTCCAACCTACCTTTCCAGCTCTGTCTCACATTGTTCTATTATATTTGATCTATGTTGCACCTAAATTACTATACTTTCTGAGTTTCTTTATCCTGCCTGGTCATCTCTCCATATCTTCATTATTGCTATTTCCTATGCCTATAATGAATTCCCCCACTTAAATTTTCTCAGAGAACTTTGGAGCTTTTGTTGCACCAATAGTAATAACAGGCATTTATAGAGTAATAATTGTTCATAATCACATTTATAGAGTAATAACAAACATTTATAATATGTATTTATTACATAAATGTATTTATGTATGTTTTGAAAATCACTCACTTTTGACATTTGATTGTCATTTTTCTTCATGCTTTATCGTGTTTTTAAATTATATTAAAATCACTAATAGAAGGCCTCTGGTGCCTTAGGGTAGATTCTCATTAGGAGACCAGATTTGCATAAAAATAACAAGAATGAAGGAAGTAAGGATGAGCAGGTGTCTGCATGGATGTAAGGAATGGCTACATTAATAAAATCATGGATTCATTGTAAATATTAGATGATAAATCCTTAAGAATAAGGGATGTGTCTAATTTCATCCTCATATCATCAGTGTAGTGCTCATACTAGACACTAAATAAGTTCTGGTTGAATTGAATTGCATTGAAAAGCAAACCAAGTTAAAGATTGGCCAAGAGAACCATCCCAGGCTTTGTCGTAAATGAAAATTGTGGAAATCATGATATTACTTCATCTAGCACACACCAGTGCTCTTGAGATTGGTTCTATTCAGGTTTAGCCAAAACATTCCATGTCAAAACTCTGTCTACGGGATACCAGATGTCAAGAAAATCTTTTAAATTCAGCCTACTTTTCTATTGACAGGACAGTAAATGTTTAGATATTTAGAATCCCCTCACTGTGAGGAGATTGATTTTTAAAATTTTATTCAAATATTTATTATTGTGTAGCTACAGTCTTGGCCTGGCAAAATATTCCCTGAAGATGAAAAAAAGGACTATTTTATGACTACAAACTGAGTCAGCATTTATAGTGGTTAGAGAGCTAGCCTTGAAGTCAGGAAGACTTGTGTTCAAGTCCTACCCTGCACACATATTGTCTAAGAGGGCTTAACTTCTCCATGCTCAAGGCATCATTCTAGTACTCTAAACTACAGAGAGGGTGCCAGCCCACCTGCACTGAAGTTTCTTAATCTGGGAGTTCCCTATACCAATGAAATCTCAGTTCCAGTTTTTATCCCTAATTTCTAATGTGTTCCATTCTTTTGCTATATTTCACTTAAAAGATCCTTTAAAGAGGAAAAGTTAGGCTAATTCCTTGATGTTCTCTTCCTTTGAAGGACTCCTGGAAGCTGGCTTCATCAACTGATACTAAGAAAGTTGCAAGCCTCCAAGCCAAACATGATGGAACTGGGGCTCCCACTGCCATCCCCCCTCCTTAGTCCCTCTTATGACCTTTCCCCCTGCAAGTCTCATTATTCCAATCTGATTTCACCTGTATAGAAATGTGGTTAGGGAACAGAGATTGAGGTGAGGGTGCAGGTCTTTGATATTTGCCCTCCTTCTAAGCACAACGTGCTTGGCTCTTGAAAAAATAACTTTTGACATATCCCCTTATCAAAGAGAAGAATCCTTGATCTGGATATCTGAGCCTGTTTTTAAGAGTAGAGGGAAACCCATCAAATCCAGATTGAATGGCTGAAAAGATCTGATTTCAAAGAATTAAGAGAAGCTGAGAAACTTCAGAGTTAAGTCTAAAATGTGACTTTCTCTAAGTGTTGCCTGGGGGCACCAGGAATCTACCTCATTGCAAAACAGAGACAATCTCATGCAAAATATGCATGAGATTTGGTGAGATCTTGTGAGTTTGTAGTGTATTTTAATTAGATGGAATGGGATGAGAGCATGCCAAGAAGCAATTAAAGCTAAAATGTCACTTTCCCTGAGTATTTCCAGGAGCCATCAGAAATCTATCCTATTGCAAAAATGGAGATGATTCCTAAAGTTATGTGAGATTTGTTGAGGTACAATGAAGTGTATGGTTAAGTGAGAATCTACTAACCTTGAAATTACTAATACTTATCCTTCAAGTTGGAAGTTGTAGCTTCCTTCAAGGTTAAATCCAACAGGTCTTGGGGGCAGCTGGGTGGCTCAGTGGATTGAAAGCCAGGCCTAGAGATGGGAGGTCCTAGGTTCAAATCTGGCCTCAGACACTTCCCAGCTGTGTGAGCCTGGGCAAGTCACTTAACCCCCATTGCCTAGCCCTTACAGCTCTTCTGCCTTGGAACCAATACACAGTATTGATTCCAAGATGGAAGGTAAGGATTTAAAAAAAAAAATCCAACAGATCTTACTTGATTCTCCCAGCTATTAATTCCCAACACTCTGAAAAACACTTTGTATTTATTTAGTATATCTTGATTTACTTATCTGTAATTATATTGTGTCACCTGAGGAAAGTAGTTCTTAACCTGGGGGCCTTGAACTTTTAAAAAATGTTTTAATAATTATTTAAATGTAATTGATTTACTTCATAATCCCATGTGTTTTATTTTATTTATTTTAAAAATATTCTGGTTTCCGTAGTCTTCATCATATTGCCAAAGGACCCATGCTGTAAAAATCAATAGACAAATTAATGACTGAATATATAGACGGATGAATAAATGAGCTAAATTAGAACCTCCTACCCTTGGTGAATATATAAGCTCCTTCTGCATAGTGGCTACTTGTCCCTATATCCCAAGCACTTAGCACAGTGCATGACACATGACAGATTTTTCCTAAAAGTTTACTGAATGATTTCTGATTTGATTTGATATGCAACAGGGCTTCTCTGGTGATACCTCCTTGCCAAAGGTCCCGCTATGCCACCTACTTTGATGTTGCCGTACTACGCTGCCTGCTGCAGCCCCATTGGTCAGAGGAAGGCACTCAGTGGTCCCTGATGTATTATCTGCAGAGATTAAGGCATATGTTAGAAGAGAAGCCAGAAAAGTCCCCAGAGCCAGAGATTCTGCACCTGCCCAGACCTCGAAGCAGTTCCATGGTGGCAGCAACTCCCTCGCTAGTGAACACTCATAAAACCCAAGTAAGAATATTTTTATTCACTCTGGAACAATCACTTTACAAATTACCAAACACTGGGGCAGGGAGGTGGCACAGTGGATTAAGAGTCAGGTCTGGAGTTGGGAGGGCCAGGTTCAATTATGATCTCAGATACTTCCTAGCTGTGAGATCCTTAGCAAGTTACTTAACCCAATTTGCCTAGCCCTTGCCCTTCTGTCTTAGAGTTGTTACTAAGACAGATGATAAGGTTGTTATTGTTTGTTTTTTTTAATTAAAAAAAGGGGACAAATAGGTGATTCAGTGGATAGAAAGCCATTCTTGGAGACAGGCAGTCACGGGTTCAAATTTGGTCTTTGACACTTGCTACTTGTCTAACCCCATGCAAGTCACTTGACTCCATTGCCCAGTCCTTACCCCTCTTCTGCCTTGGAACCAATACTAAGTATCAGTTCTAAAGTGGGATGTGAGGATTTATTTTTTTAATTTTAAACAAGTTGACAAGTATTTACTTTCTTCTATTTCTCTGCAAATAACTGTCATTGCTTTGTGGGCCTATTATATTTGAAGGATTGCCCACAAACTTTTATTTTTTCCTGTCTTTTGCTGCTAGAGTTTGGGCTTTTTAAATCATTCTTTTGCAATAAATTTAACCCCCAAACAAGAAACTATTAAATTAACTAACATACATTTAAGGTTTTTACTGATACAGAATGGAATGTTCTACTAAAGGAAATATTCTGGTAAACTGAGCTAAACATATATGCCACAATTAAATAGGCAACTTTTAAAGCATTTGATTAAAATAAAGATGCTAATGCCTCACATTTATGAGCTTGTGAATATTTACAAGCCGCTTTCCACACAGTTTTTCCATGGGGTATCAGCAAAACTTATTGATGCCATTTTAGGGATGAAAAAACTGATACAGTATAAAGTGACTTGTCCATGGTCACTTAAGCACTAAATATTATACTTGTGCTGAACATTAGTGACTTGATTTTTTAAAGTAAATGTAGATATTTGAGAAAATATGCCAAATACTTCTACCTTTACTCAGTAACAGATTCTGAAATTTGTTTAAAATGAACCCATTAGTTTATTTTTCTTTCACTAAAAAAGTAACAAAGTACAGAAAGTTTGAGGTAGAGTTAAGGGGCTCATGGGAACATAATTTTAGAGCTGGAAGAGAAAGCATCTAATATCACCTTTTCACTGTACAAAAAGCTTTCTAAGATTTCAAATTCAGTTAATTGAAAGTATCATCTTGGAAAAACTCTAGCATATGAATATAATTGTGGAATTTTGAGAGCAAAGATTAAAAGAGTAGCTAAATAAGAGGGGAGCTTGATATAGTAAAAATATGCACTTTCACCTGTTGGAGGATAATTCTAGCTAAAGTGGGTGGCTACTTGGATGAATCATTGCAGTGAAAAGTCTTCATTGCACCTAAAATCTTGGTCTTTCATTTTAATACAACCAGGAAATAAGACTTCCAGACTTCTAGACTATGCAACACCACAGCATGGTGTTTGTCCCCAGAAAAGTAGGACACAAAGTTAATAATGCATGAAATAAGATCTTCTTGCAATGACAAAATGCAGTAGTTGGGAAATGCCAGGCTTTAAAAGTTCAATACTTAATGGGCAATTTGAAAACAAATAATCTAATAACTCCTCACAAATAAGACCTCAAAAAGAACTGCATCATCTTAATATTACTTACAGGAGTTATCCATTGGCTTGATTTTTTTTCCACATCTGACTTGATTGTTTTTTTTAAGGATCTCACCATGAAATGTAATGAGGAAGAAAAATCTCTGAGTACAGAAGCCTTTTCCAAAGTGTCCTTGACCAATTTGCGTAGATCTGCAGTTCCAGATCTGTCTTCAGACTTGGGCATGAACATTTTTAAAAAGGTGAGTGAAACTAGCAAGGATGTCAAATGTATTATGGAAGAAAGACATAAACAACCCTAACTCAACTAGATACCTAGAAAGACGCAATATTGTCCCACGGAAAAGAGTATAGATGCCCCAATAGACAATGACAGTCCTAATTTTGTTTACTGCTATCATTTACATAGGAAGATGGTATGCCATGTACATAGGTTTGATTGTGTCTTTTTCCCAGAGCACTGACAATGTGTATTCATTCACTCACTGTACCTCACCCAATTCTCCTTTTGTGTCCAATGCCACTTATTTTCTAACTAACTACTTTTCATGACTGGCTTTCATGTTATGAGACCCATTACTTTGCCTTTCTTGTTACTGGGCTAACAGACCACAAGTATAAGCGAGTGGAAAAAACCACCTGTGCCTATCTTTGTTCCCTATTTTTAGGTAGTAGGCAGCTTTCCAGCCAACGGGCAGACAGATGAGTCACTGATGTCCAAAATAGAGCAAGGGAAGACACATGCCAGTCAATACTTCAATGAAAGATATCTGTTTTCTTCCCTTGTTCTGTTTTGGACAGCATCAGTGGTTTGTTCTATGTCTGTCCTTTTCCCAGAATATTATCTGTTTTTTTTTTTTACTACCAATTTTAAGGTCTCTAGATAACTGAACTGAGTGCAATCATTTCTGTGACCTTCTCTCCCCTCTACCTATATCCCTACCCCTACCCTTACCTCTCTCTCTCTCTCTCTCTCTCTCTCTCTCTCTCTCAATCTCTCTCTCTCTCTCTCTCTCTCTCTCTCTCTCTCAATCTCTCTCTCTCTCTTTCTCTGTTAATCTCTCTCTTTCTCTCTTTTGTCTCTCTGTCTCTCGGTCTTTGTCTGTCTCTCCTTCTGTCTCTGTCTGTCTGTCTCTCCTCACCTCCCTCCATTCTGCAGTTTAAAAGTCGCAAGGAAGACCGAGAACGCAAAGGTTCTATCCCATTTCACCATACGGGAAAGAGAAGACAGCGTCGAATGGGAGTGCCTTTCCTGCTTCATGAAGATCACCTGGATGTGTCACCCACACGCAGCACCTTCTCATTTGGGAGCTTCTCTGGACTTGGAGATGATAGACGTGGCATTGATAAAGGAGGCTGGCAAACTACCATATTAGGTAACAGCAAGGCTCAAATGTTTTTTGTGATGTCCCAATCTAATATTCTAAAGAATATAGAATTTCAAAATCATTCTGGAGAAGCTAGATAAAGATCTTGAAGTACAAGTTCCAAGTATAGAATAATTCCATGTCTTCACAATCAAAACAGAGCAAATTTCCTTTGAGGGATCTAGAGAACTTCCAGAGACCTGGCATTAAAGTGCTTCAAAGGCCTAAGAGGCATTTTGGATCCAAAGTTAGTTTAATAACCCTGATATATATATATATATATATATATATATATATATATATATATATATATATATATACATACAAATACCATTTTATAATGTAATAATGGAAATAATAATGTAAGAGAACAATAGGGAGGTTGATTAAGGTTTCAGAATTAGGAAAATTAGGGTTCGTGCTCAGCCCCTAATATGACATACTATGTGCCCCTGGGCAAGGCAACTAACTTCAGTGTTTCCCAGAAAACTTTTAATAACTATAAACTGCAGGAGTGGCTGATCTGCATAGTTTGAATGATTTTTCTCACCTGGAATTTCCCCATAGCAGCAAAATTACGGGTCAAAAAGAAAAAAGTAATAGCATCAGCTAACATTAAGAACCAATAGTTGGGGGCATCTAGGTGGCTCACTAGATAGAGCATCAATCCTTGAAATGGAAGGTCCTGGGTTCAAATGTGAACACAGATACTTTTTTAGCTGTGCGACCTTGGGCAAGTCACTTAAGTCCTATTGCCAAGTCCTTAGTACTCTTCTGCCTTGGAACTGATATTCATTATTGATTTTCAGACAGAAAGTAAGGGTTTTAAAAGGAAGAACCAATAGTTGACCTATTATATAACAGGTGGTTGCTGAAATGTGTGTTAGAATGGATTTGATCCATCCTCAGGAAGCTTCATATAGAGACTGATCCTAAATTTTAAGGAGTGCAAGATTGTCTGTATTTCAAGCTAAGCTCCATTACATTCTCATTGCTCCTACCTCCTCCTATGTCTTTTTTCAAAGATAAAGAATAATTAAATAGTTCAACAGAATCCTTTACAAATTAAAAAAAAAAACATGCCTTTTTTCACCTTAGGCAAGTTCACCAGACGGGGAAGTTCTGATGCAGCCACTGAAATGGAGAGTCTGAGTGCCAGGCACTCCCATTCCCATCACACACTTGTCAGTGATTTACCAGATCACTCAAACAGCCATGGAGAAAATACTGTCAAAGAAGGTATGTTCTGTGTTCTAAAGAGAATTCAAGTAAGGTTGAGGTGGGGGAAGCAGTGGCCCTTTTTCTGTTTCTGAATTGGTAGTATATAAAAGCTGTCAATGAAAATGTCTTCTTCTATTCTCTACTTGGGCATACCTTATTCATCCTAAAAGGATTCCTACTCTATGTCCTACTCTACATCTATTTTATCTAGCAGGGATGCCCATCAACTGGGGAATGGTTCAAGAAGCTGTGGCATATGATTATGATAGAATATGGCCATGCTCAAGAACATGACAAAAGCTTATTTTTAATGGAAAGACCCACATGAAATTATGAAGAGGGAAATGAATAGAACCACAAAAACATTATATCCAACCCAACAACTGAATTATTGTTTGAATAATGACATATGTAGGTCCATCTCCAGAGAAAAAACTGATAAAAAGAAACAAGAAAACATAGTTTATATATATATATATATGTATATATATATATATCTTCTGGTCAAATGCTGCCCTCTCTAGTGTAGGGAGGGCAAGGAAGGAGGGAGATACATGGAAATTTTCATGTAATATATTTAAAATCAATAGCATGTAGCAACTAGGTGGTACAGTGGATAGAATGCCAGCCTTCAAATCAGGAAGACTCATATTAATGAATTAAAATCTGGCCTCAGATATTGCTAGCTACATAAGCCTGGAAAAGTCACTTAACCCTATTGCCTCAGTTTCCTCATCTGTAAAATGAGCTGGAGAAGGAAATGACTAACTACTCTAGTATTTTTGCCAAGGAAATCCCAAATGGGGTCAGAAAGACTTGGACATGACTGAAACAATTGAACAGCAACAATATAAAACTAGGGCACAAAGTCAAAGACTTTAAAGAGCCTAGGGGAATATAATTAAGAAACAGAATCTAATATTTCCTATGTCCATCCTCACTAGGAAATATTTCACCTGTAACAAAAACAGCTGAGGGTGGGGCTTGGGGAGGAGATTGACTAAGGGTAGACAGAGCACACTGTGATGGAAAGAGATTAAGAACATGACAGGGATAGTAGCTAAATGAAGGAATGCCCACATAACAACTAGAGTCAATGAAGAATCTCTAGGTAGCATTTAGGGTTGGCACTTTGGGGCAAAAGTCTTATTTGATTCATGTAGTTTTTAGCTCTGTTTCTCTAGGTTGCTAAAAAGGAAGTAGAAAGTTTTTTACCCTAACGTGAAAGCTACACAATGTAAGGTTGGCTTCCAAGGAGAATTGAGAGTGTGCATCATGGCATATCCACACGTTACTGGCATCTCTGACTTCTTTTAATCTCTTCTTGGTTCCCAAATGATTCAATAGTGGCTTCCATCATGACATTTTTTTCCCCAATCACCCTTGATTTTTTAAGAGTCCTTTTCTCTACCTAAAACACATGGGTAATAAGTGATTAGAAGGACAAAATGGACATGGTCAAAAGAAAATATTTTAACTCAAATAGATAAAATTTTGATCTTTGAATTCAGTCAGTGATCCAAAAATCCAAAAATTGATCATTTGTGGAGGACTAAACTATTATCAGTAGAGGGAGGTTCCAAGATCATCCCAAGGGAATCATGGTGGAAAATGCTTGCAGTCTCATTGTAAATCAAAGCATGCCATCTTTCACTTTATTTCCTTTATGAGTTTGTTTTAATATATGTGTTAAGTGTCATCTTCCATGACATGAGGAACATGGAACTATGTATTACATGAAAGCACTAGTATAATGTATCTGACTATTTACCACTACTGGAAGGAAAGGGAAGAGGGAGGGTAAGAATCTGAATTGTAAAATGTCAGAAAACAATTGCCAAAAAATGTTCTACATATAATTGGAAAATTTTTAATAAAAAAGAAAGAATGTCATTTCTCTGAATGGTCAACTAGTCAGTGCTTTGCTACATTTCGAAGGCCATTCATAAATGATCCTGCTTAGACTGTGAGAACCCAGCCCAGGAATTAGGGGACCTATAAAAACACAACTATAAGAATTAAGTACAAAGTAGAATAAATAGTGAACAATGTTGAAGAAAACCGATCAGTTGTGATGAGGGAAATTAATGAGTTAATCAATTAATATTAGACAATTACAGAATTTCAGAGTTGGAAGGAAATGCACAGGTCATGTAGACTAAAAATACCCAGCAAGTATCCATCTGGCTTTTACCTAAAGTTCTTCAGGAAGAGGTTATTTACTTCCTCTTGAAGTAAATTTATTGAAGTTTAGTTTTTTCTTCCTTAACTTAAGCCTAAATGTGCCTCTGCAACTCCTTACACACATCTCATAGTTCTGCCTTCTAGGACCAAGTAGAACAAATCTACATCCTACATTTCAGTCCCTTAAATACTCAAAGACAACTATTATGTTCTGTATGAGGGTAATGATGAAATGATTTATCATTATGATTCTAAAATGGTTTATTTAATTAATTTATAATATCAAAAATTGTTTTCTGACATTTTACAATTCAGATTCTTACCCTCCCTCTTCCCCTTCCTTCCAGTAGTAGTAATACTTTAAATAAATCAATGTTAAGTCCCTCCATTATTAATATACTAGGCATTATGGAAAATACAAATCAATCTATGGACATCGAGTGACTTCTATGTGTCAGGCACTTTACTAAGTATTAGAAACGAACATCAGGAATTAGACAATCTCTGTCCTCAGGAGCTTACATTCTATTAAGAAATAATAAAGATTAAAAAGAATAATGCATGGTCCCTGTCTTCATGGAAGTCTGCCAAGGAACATATCATGTGTACAAATAAATATAAGGTAGCATGTAAAAGTGCAATGAAAGCATCAAGCTGCAGGCTCTAGGAGTTTAGAGAAGGAAACTTCCAATGGAGAATCATAGAAATAGGATTTAGAAATGTTGGAAGACAGGGGTTCCACAGGAAAGAGCATTTGATCCGGGCTTTAAAGACAGGTAGGAATTAGAACAGGAGGAGCTGTGCATGATTGGGAAGGAGATGATAGCATGCAAAGACCCAAAGACAGAAAAAGGTAACGGGTTCAAGTACTAAGCAGTCTCCCTTGAAATGAACACAAAGAAAAGTAAAGGGAAATAAGATTAAAAAGTTAGGCTAAGACTATTCTGTATCAAATTCTGTGCCCTCCTTGACAATGTTCAGCAATTTAAAAGCAATAGTAGTGGAGATGTGGTTAGAGTGGAGGATTGGTAAAATGATTTGGATGAAAGGACAAGGAATCTAGAATATTAGAGAAATAAGAATTATTTCAATATAATTGGTTCCTTGTGTATTCTACTCTGTTTTATTTTTTAACTCAAAACCATGCTTGTCAGGAGGCCATAGATTTCAGCAAGCTGCTAAGGGGGTACATGACACAAAAAAATTAAGAAACCTTATTTTATGTGTTAGCACATTTGAGAGTGGTGATATCCTCGTAATTTCTGTAGTGGTTTAGCCCAGTTTTAATATTGTAGCAAGAGATCAGAAATCTATGAAGCTAAAACTGTGGTGATTATCCTTGTGTTTATTGTGGATACGAAACAATGTTGTGAGCTCAGAAGGAAACTGTAAGACATTGTTTTCCCTTTCTCAGTACGATCTCAGATCTCCACCATCACAGTCGCAACTTTCAACACCACCCTGGCATCATTCAATGTGGGCTATGCAGACTTTTTCAGCGAGCACATGAGGAAGTTATGCAACCAGGTGCCTATCCCAGAGATGCCCCATGAACCTCTGGCATGTGCCAACCTGCCCCGAAGTCTAACTGACTCCTGCATCAATTACAGCTATTTAGAAGATACTGAACATATAGATGGGACTAACAATTTTGTCCACAAGAACGGCATGCTGGATCTTTCGGTAATGAACAAAGGTTAAAGTTTCTCATACTATAAACTAAGAAATGAATATTTCTTTGTGGGGTTTATTATGCTATAAAATGAGCAAATATGAGCTATTCTGATTGTTGTCCTTGTTATATTTATTACCAGAATTAAAGGGAGAATTGTGAATTTCAAGGAAAATTGAACTTAAAACAAAATAAATTTGTATATGTGAAACCCTTTACAAAACTACCTTCTACCATGTATTCATGCTTCAGAAAACTTTAAGTAGCTGTGATTTCATCAGTGCACTTGGAGGACTGACCTTCAAGGAAGAAAGACTTAGATCCCTGACACATACTAACTGTGTGACCATAAACAAGTCTGGCAAGTGTGTGGTGTCTGAAACAGCAAACACTTAAATGTTTATTGACTGTTTGACAGTCCTAACATCTCAGTATCCCAGGAAGCTCTTTACGACTTGAATTTACTTAAGGATTGTCAATCTATACTGATTGATGGACGGATCTTCTGTACTTGAAAGTCCATAAACAATCAGGAATGAAAGAAAGAAAGAGAGAGACTCAGTCAAACAGACGGAGACAGACAGACAGGCAGATAGATAGATAGATAGATAGGTAAGGAGAGAGAGAGAGAGAGAGAGAGAGAGAGAGAGAGAGAGAGAGAGAGAGAGAGAGAGAGAGAGAGAGAGAGAGAGAGAGAGAGAGAGAGAAGGACAGACCAACCAAGCGATGGATGGATGGATGGATGGATGGATGGATGGATGGATGGATGGATGGATGAATGGATGTTCGGATAGACAGAGAGAGAGAGAGAGAGAGAGAGAGAGAGAGAGAGAGAGAGAGAGAGAGAGAGAGAGAGAGAGAGAGATTCACATCTGTGTTTGGATATTCCAAACTCTTGGTACAGTTTTAAGCTATTAAAACACAAAGCTGCACTAAGACTTTTATGACACTAGATAAATGGAAAGATGGATAGCTATAGATAGAGATTGATTGTGTATACACACACACACATTTATATTATATATAATAGTTTATGAAGAACTGGCCTCAGAAGGAGGAAGGCCTGGGTTCAAATCCTTTAGTGTGCCCACTGAGCATTTATTTAATTTCTCATACCCTCAATAACATTATGTGACTATCAACTGCAGATCAACTGATCTGTTTTGGTAAAGAGAGTTTCCTAACTTGTTTTTTTTCTACCAATGAATTCACAGATATGTTCTTCCTCCCAAAAGAAAGTGTATAGGTGTAAATTACATATGGATATCATAGATGTGTTATATATATAAAACATTACCTATTTCCTTATCTTTATCTATATTTATGCCCACATCTATACTTATATCAATATCATATCTATATCATATGTTATATCATATCTATATCATATGTTCACATATGTAGCCATCAATATGTATATCTCTAAACATATGTGCATATAGATAAATAAGTATATACCTCAGCTTTGATGACTATCTATGTGCAGAGAAAAATTATAGAAATATTTTTTGCTTAGAGTATTTGGTAATTCTACTGTCACTCTGTCTCACAATTCTCATCACAGAAAGAAAAATAGTCTGTATACTTCACAGATATTTTGGGAAAGCTTAGTAGAATAGTAGCAATAATATATTTGATATTCTTTAGAAGATATATATGCTGTCATGTTTTGCTGACTAATGAAATACTTTTAAAACATCACACACATACACATCCTAGGCATGAGTCTATGCAAAAGGCCATATCAATATGTCCAAAACTATTTGGACATTGGAAAAAATTCACAAAGCAGAAGAATTCTTAGCTCAGAACTGTGTTAAGGGAAATTGGGAAAATTCTTTCCTCTAGTAGACTATGAGATCTATGGGAATAAAGACTTCTTTAAACTGTATTTATATTTCTAGTCCTTAGCACTGAGCCTATCACACAATAGTAATTTTTTTCCAGATTATGCATCAATACAATTTTAATAATAGTTTTATGACATTTTGCACATAGTAGGTAGTTAATATAATCTTGTTGGCTGACTGATGATTGACCAAATTGAACAGGTCAAGTGACTCAATATCTTTGTGTGTGTGTTTCCTTGTTTTCTCCTCAGGTGATTCTGAAGGCTGTTTATCTTGTCCTGAATCATGACATCAGCTCTCGCATCTGTGATGTGGCACTGAACATTGTTGAGTGCTTGCTCCAGCTTGGTGTGGTCCCCTGTGTAGAAAAGAACAGAAAGAAAAGTGAAAACAAGGAAAATGAGACTTCAGAGAAGAGGCCAAGTGAAGGGACCTTTCAACTCAAAGGGCCTTCTGGAAGCACAACATGTGGATTTGGGGGTTCCTTGGTTAGTGGAACTGGAGATGGTGGTGGAGAAGAAGGTGGAGGTGGCGATGGAGGAGGTGGTGGAGGTGATGGAGGAGGAGGAAGCGGAGGTGGAGGAGGAGGAGGAGGAGGTGGTGGAGGAGGTGGAGGTGGCCCTTATGAAAAAAATGATAAGAACCAAGAGAAGGTATGGTTGAATTCCATTGCATGTTATACTGAAATATCATCCCATGCTTATGCTCACTGCTCGTTGGCAAAAATTCTATTGAACTAAACCAATAACTACTGATTATTTTTGTTTGGTATTGAATTGGGACATGTTATTTCATCAGTTGAATTCAGTAATAATTTAAGTGCCTTCTATATACCAGGTACTATGCTGAGTGCTAGGGATGCAAAGTCAAAAAAAATGAGTCTCTGACCTTCAAGGGACATTCTACTAAAGACATTCCAGGTGTGGAGACTCTCCAGTGATGTATTTTGGAAAGTCTTCTGTAATTTATAGTTCTCAAGAATTTCCTGGGACATGATGTTTAAGTGTCAGCCTGGAAAGTGGCTAATAAAAAAAATGATTGATATGGAGAAAATGGTCCTTTGTGCTCCCAAAGGTACCTCAGTAAAATATTTAGATGAAATTCCAAATTTTTAAAAGTAGTCTTGCCAACCAGACAGTATTAGTGACAATGTACCCTCCTATTGCATTGCATGAGACATTGTCATAAACCACATGCTCCTATTTTTCTAAAAAACCCCTAAGAGTTATTTTCTCTTTCAGCATATTCTGGACATCGGTTAGTTCACAAAAATCTGAAACTGCATCAATTTGCTCTGTCTCATTTCCTTTTTTTCTAATTTAGGACATAGTTAAGGAGCTTTTGACAACCATTGTCTTAGGAAAGTCTCTCTAGACAAAAGGGAAGAGCATTCATCTACTCAAGACCCTTGTTTGCTGCTCCATTCCTTTATCAAACTCAATCTTTCCCTTTAGCCTTAGGGATAAAACAATAAACCTTGTTAGAGGCTACTAAGCCTAATTCCCATGCCTAACTTCAATTCACATATTAGTTTTCATTGAATACCCAAACAGTAGAACTTTCACATTCCCTGTACCAATTCTGGTTCACAGGTCTATTTAGGAATAGAAATTAACTATACGAAGTTTGGAATTTACCTAATATTTTCTGCTGGTGCATACTATAATCTCAGATCTAAACTAGGGATTCTCTATCTTTTTTTTTTTTTACTAAATATCACAGGACTCCTAATGATGAAGTTCTTCTCTTTTCTCTTTCTCCATCCCAAATTCCTCATGATTCAGCCTTTAGAGGCAGACTACTTCCTTCATTTGCCTCTTGACTGCCAATCACTATTTGCCCTTTGGTATTCTTATTTTTTTAAACCCTTACCTTCCATCTTAAAATCAATATTGTGTATTGGTTCCAAGGCAGAAGATCGGTAAGGACTAGGCAATGGGAGTTAAGTGACTTGCCCAGGGTCACACAGCTGGGAAGTGTCTGAGGCCAGATTTGAACCTAGGACCTTCCATCTCTAAGCCTGGCTCTCAATCCACTGAGCCACCCAGCTGCCCCCAGGATTCTCATTTTTTATTTTTATCTTTTTTGTATCCCTCCTCTCCAGTATGTCATTCTTTTCCTAACCTTTTCTTCTGCCCCTGAGGAGTCTTAAAGCCTATCCCTTTCCAATTCTGCAGGCATCCCAGAGGACCCTTTAAAGATGCCCCAAACATTGCTTTTGGGCAACAATGATTTGGACCTCAGTACAGGGTGGAATTGATTAAGTTTGAAAAACCCATTAATAGTATATAACCTTCACAACTAGTAACTACATAGGATTTAATGAGAATATCTCAGGTTATAGAGATTCAAATTTATAAAGACTTTATAAATGTATATATTATATATGTAATATTATATAATTACATATTGTATAATATATTATGTTGTTTAATATATAATTATATGTAATTACATAATATTACAAATATAAATCCTGATTACTCTTATCTTTCATATGCTATGTATCTCTTCTGCATATCCATAATCTTTTTTACTATATTTTTTAAAATTAATTAATTTGTTCCATTAAAATACTCCATTAACTCCCTCTTATAGGCTTTTATAAAGCAAAGAAAGCTATATGTAGAGAGGGAAAATATGGTCCTAGAAATGGTAGTAGGTTGCTAAACATGTTCATAAGAGGTCAAAAAGAAAAAAAGAGAAAACTGAAGTCATAGGGCAGCTAGTAGGCTCAGTGCCCAGAGATAGGAGGTCCTGGATTTCAATCTGGTCTCAGTCCCTTCCTGGTTGTGTGATCCAGGCAAGTCACTTAGCCTCTATTGCTTAACTTTACCACTCTTCTGTCTTGGAACCAGTACACAGCACTGATTCTAAGATGGAAAGCATTGGGGTTTTTTGTTGTGTTTTTTTTTTTAATGCCAATTATATAGTTGTTGGGATTTTTTAAGTCAAACTAGTAGTTTCTGGAATAACATTGTGGTGATCTATTTGAAATAATAGGAGCTCTTCGTGTATAATGCTTTGGAAAATAATCTGTTTAAGGTTCAAGAAGTATTTTGGTATTGACTTTTTTAATTAGAGAAGGTTTTATTTCCCCCTTAGCATTTCATTTCCATTAAAACTTGAAAGATCACTTAATTGTACAAACTGATAACATATAATTCCTCTACTGGTGAAAGAAAAAAAAGATAGTAAGGCAGGATATCAGATTTCTCCCTGTGTTTGCCACTACTCTGCTCTAGGACCTTGGGAAAATTAACCAACTTTTTTCTAATCCTCTTCTCCTATTTTTAAATAAATAGATTTTTCTGTCCTCCTCTTTGTGGATATGACCCTAACTCCCATACTTATAATGTTTCCTTTGAAATCCCACTTTTATTTTATAAATAAATCTAAAAATAGATATAAAATAAATTTATTTTATAAATAAATAAATAAAATCTTATTTTATTTTATACATTTGAAATCATTATTAGGAGAAAGTATTCCTTAGCTTTACCAGACTGACAAAGGGATCCTTCTCACAGACAGACAGACAGACAGACAGACAGACAGACAGACAAAGACAGAGAGAAAGAGAGACAGAGACAGAGACAGAGGGAGGGGAGAGAGAGATTAAGATTAGGAACCTTAAAGTTTCAAAGATTACTGGGAACAGTCATTTGGCAAACTGAAATTGATTAAAAAATTGTGACCAATTTTCAAAACTTAACATTCCTCACCTTGTGCTGGCATGGAGTTGTGCCTTCTGATCAGTTATCTTATTCAAGAAAAAATTATTTTATTTTCTCAGTGATTGCCACCGTAATCATACGTAGTTATTTTTCATGGCATCAAAGACTTGTAAAAGATGTACCAAATGTGTGGAGTAGCTTGGCTTGTTTTAAACAATATATATACCAGCTAATTTTGGAAAAAAGCTGCAGTTGTAGCTATCAACAGCTGACTAATATTCTTCAGGCTGTGGGGATTTCCTTGTAATAGACAGTATTTTAACTGGGGATCAAATATGGTAGCTTATTCAAGGTAAATGCAGAATTAGCCCAAGGACATGAATGGGAGTGTTAAACCAGTGTTTATTCTTCTCTCTCATGGGTACTAGGATGAAAGCACACCTGTAAGCACCCATAGGCTTGCTCTAACCATGCTCATCAAAATTGTAAAATCTTTGGGTTGTGCCTATGGCTGTGGAGAAGGACACCGAGGGCTCTCTGGCGATCGTCTGAGACACCAGGTATTCCGAGAGAATGTAAGAGAATTAAAGTAGATTCCATCTCCCTTCCCCATCCCTCCCTCCAGCTTATAGGATTCCTTATCAATGAGGACCCATAGTTTTCTATTAAATTGAATGCTTTGTAGCAATAATAATGTCATGAAAAAGAAATTATCTTAGTTATCTCAGGGCATTATAAAACCCAAATCGAGGAAAGTTTAATTAAGAAAATGACTTTTGCTACTTGTCTAGTGCAGGCTGGCTGGCTCTAAATTGAGGGAAAGATTTATAATTAGAATATGTGAACAGGGGTTTGAAATACACATTGTAAGTGAATAAATTTAACCAATTTCAAGTGTCAAAAGCCAAGTGTTTGTTTTTTTTAATCACCTGGCTGGATATAGTGGTCACGCACTTTAACTCTGGAAATGGGGGAAGGATTAAATATTTAATATTTTATTTTATTAAACATATTATTTAAGTATTGATATGAAATTCTGTGGAAAAAGTGGACAGCCAGTACCAGTAGTTAGTGTTATATCTCATGGTTCTGTTCCAGAACTGAATTAAGACTTTATTTCAAGACCAAAGTTGGTGAATTTGAGACCTTTATGAAACCTGAAACTCTACAGTTTGGGTCTGATGAACATTATTCCAGGGGGAAAATTGGTAACTTGTCCTGACGTGCACCATTTGCATCTTAATCCTCTAGATCAGAGGTTCCCAAGTTTTCAAGTATGAGAACTCAATATCAAAGAGATTCTGGGACCCCTACATGATAGAAGCTGGACAATTAGAGTCCATTGACTGGGAAAGTACATGATGGCAGAAAGCTAATCTGAATTTAATAATTCTTTTAAATGAATTTTATCTTCTTAATCACAATAGCATCCATATGTATTTGTAAAATAATATTTATATCTAAATTTATTTATTTACAGCTAGATTTATTTAATCTTCAAAATGATACTGCTTGAGGCATATTTGGACTTGCAAGTGACCCATTATAGTAACTCCAAGGTCCCCTACCTAAAGTCCACAGACTGGGAACCCCTGCTCTAGATTATTCTTTTACTTTCACTTTCAGACCAAAATAAACTCTGAAAATAAAAGCAACTGTTTGCTGAAATAGCTTGCTTTAAGTTGAAACATGGTTACAGCCTTTCTTTCTCTTGGCCTTTATTTTAAAATAAGAGATATAGGCAAACCTAAATCCAGGAGATCACTCTACAAATTTGGTCCAAGTTTCAAGATCTTGCTAACCTGAGTGCTAACCCAGTTTTAATATTAGCTTTTGTCCTGAAACATTCACTCAAAATTATTAGCATGCTGTTTCTTTAATTAATTTAAGGGTCAATCTTGCTTTTTCCCTTTTCTTCTATTGGAAAATATATATATATATATATATATATATATATATATATATATATATATATATATATATATTGTGCTTATTTTTAAATTTTTAGGTTATAGCAGAATTCATTTTTGACACTTTTATCTGGCCTTGGACTCTAACATACATTATTTATTTATTTTGAAGACCAGTTCTGCAGCCTACTTTGCAAATTTATTTTTTTTAACCTTCCTTTTGCTTCTCAATTTGAGTGACTATGTTTTGACTTAAGAAACCCCCTCACTATGGAAAGGATCAGTTATATAAGAAAAAAACCCATCAAAGTGAAGGGAGAAATGTTCATTTGTGATTGTCCTAGTTGGAACTGAGTTAAAAACTTTTTGGTATTGTAAGGGTAAAAAAAGGGTTAACTTTTTAAAAGTTTGGATTTTATATTTAAGAGTTTGGTCACCAGAGATGTAATTCATTCCAAAGAGATTTTTATTTACAATTTCATTACAAAATATAGAAAGAGTGAAGCAAGAAATCAGAGAGAGGATAAGGTAAGATATCCAGTCTCAGCATTAAGTCATTTATCTCCAGCCCCACCCCTGGTCAGGGAGAGTTAGTTTTAGCCAAGGACCTGGGGAAGTCTCTCTCAAGAGAAAATCTTTTCTGAGACCTTTCTCTTCGGAGAAAAAGCAGCAGTTAAGAGTCATCCTTTCACTCACCACATGTCAGTCCAGTCAGCAGATCCTTCTGCCCCTCTATACCAACCTCAACTCGAAAGCATAAAGAATTGAATTCTCATAGGAAGTAACAGCTCCTTTTAAAGACATTTTTTCTTGTGCCACTTCCTGTGTCTTCCCCTAATTCTATGTTTACCAATCACAGTTGACTCTTTGTTTTAGGACTTCCCCCCTGAACAGTCAGTCAATTCTGATTTGTCACCCACTTTTTCACATATGGGTACAGATCTCCCATTTAATGTGTGAAATGCGTGTTCTTACCTTTTTTGGTTAAATCCAAAATGGGTAGATCTCCATACTTAACTTTTAAGTACCCTGTTTACACTTTGGGGATTAAATCTAAAAATAGACAGGGGATTACCATTTAATCTTCACAGTCAAGGAAAAGCCAAGTCCCTTCATTGTTACAATCAGGGGAGAGCCAAATCCAATCTTCACAGTAGCAAGCCATTTGATCTAAGTTTCCACACTCTATAGAACAATATCAACACAAAGAGGAGGAATGATTATCATTGCTGACAACCCCCAAGCTCCTTTCCTAGACAAAGAGTCCCTATGAGAAAGGTAGCTTGGTATAATGGAGAAGAGACTGGCCTTGGAGAAAGGAAGACCTGGATTCCAGTCTTATCTCTGAGATGTATTGTTCTGTATAAAACTATATCAGGGCAGGGACTTCCGGTTAAGATGGCGGCTTAGAGAAAGCTGAAGTTCAGATCTCCGGAAAACCCTTCCCGACCGATCTCAAACTAGAAGCTCCTAAGGCGCCGAAATTCAAAACGATCAACAGCACAGACCCTGGGAACCCTCCTCCTGGACCTGGACCCAGTTCAAAAGGTACGGCTCCCCTTAAAAGCCAGAACCCGAGATCCCTCGGACCTCAGGGGTAGGAGCGCAGAGTCCAAGGCTCCCGGAAGCGGCAGCCGCGCCGGGCTCAGAGAGCAGGGTCTGAGGAACAACAACCCTCAGGGTCTTCTACCCAAGTCCCAGTCCGGGTGAAAGTTACTGCCCTGGGCTTCCGCTGCAAAGAGCCGGTCGGTCAAAGAGCCACTCGGTCCGGGTGAAAGTTACTGCCTGGGGCCTCCGCTGCAGAGAGCTGGTCAAAACAACAGCAACCCTCAGGGCGGGCAAGACAGCCTCACGGGCTGGATCCTGCTATCCAAGTCTCAGTGAAAGTCTGTGCTCTCGGAGCTTGGGGAAGCGGCAGCCCATCCCCCCGCAGGCCGAGGAAACAGCCTCACGGCCAGGGATTCTGAAGGCAACTTCCGGAAATCGAGCCAGGGGGAGAGTGTGGCCTCGTGGTCCGACCCTTCCATTCCAGTTCCAGTGAGGCATATTCAGTTTAACCCAGGGAACGCTCATAGAACCAACATCTGCCCAGGACTAAAGCCTCTGATCACCAGACAAAGACAAGAAAAGCCAATCCTCCACGTTCAGAGATGACAAACTCCACAGAAGCACAGAAGCCCCAAAATACCAAGAAAAATAAGAAGAAAGGGGCGACTCTGGACACATTCTATGGAGCCAAAATACAAAATACAGAGCAGATAGAAGAAGATATACAAGAAAATTCTCCAAAATCTTCCAAAGGAAATAGAAACTCTCCACAAACCCATGAAGAATTTGAATCAGAAAGGACCAAAAAGATGGAAGCCCTCTGGGAGGAAAAGTGGGAAATGATGCAAAAGAAATTCACGCATCTACAAAACCAGTTTGACCAAACTGTAAAAGAAAACCAGGCTTTAAAGCAAGAACTAATAAAGCAAAGCCAAAACACCAAGAAATTAGAAGAGAACATAAAATATCTCACCGACAAGGTGATAGATCTGGAAAACAGGGGGAGAAGAGAAAATTTAAGAATAATTGGACTCCCAGAAAAGCCAGAAATAAACACCAAACTGGACATGGTGATACAAGATATAATCAAAGAAAATTGCCCAGAGATTCTAGAACAAGGGGGCAATACATCCACTGACAGAGCTCACAGAACACCTTCTACACTAAACCCCCAAAAGACAACTCCCAGGAATGTAATTGCCAAATTCCAAAGCTATCAAACAAAAGAAAAAATCCTACAGGAAGCCAGAAAAAGACAATTTAGATATAAAGGAATGCCAATCAGGGTCACACAAGACCTTGCAAGTTCTACGCTGAATGATCGTAAGGCATGGAACATGATCTTCAGAAAGGCAAGAGAGCTGGGTCTCCAACCAAGAATCAGCTACCCAGCAAAACTGACTATATACTTCCAAGGGAAAGTATGGGCATTCAACAAAATAGAAGACTTCCAACTTTTTGCAAAGAAAAGACCAGAGCTCTGTGGAAAGTTTGATACCGAAAATCAAAGAGCAAGGAATACCTGAAAAGGTAAATATTAAGGAAAGGGGAAAAATGTTATCTTCTTTTACTCAAACTCTCTTCTATAAGGACTACATTTATATCAACCTATGTATACTAATATGTGGGGAAAATGTAATGTATAAATAGGGGGTAAAGAAAGACCAAATAGAATAATGGTTCTCACACAAAGATTCACAGGGGAAGGGGAGGGGAAGAAAACTCCTATAAGAAGGAGAGGAAGAGAGGGGGGGGGGTTTACTTAAACCTCAATCTCAGGGAAATCAACTCTGAGAGGGAAAAACATCCAGATCCATTGGGATCTTGAATTCTATCTTACCCAACAAGGGTAAGGAGAAGGGAAAACCAAGGGGGGGGAGGGGGAGAGGGAGAACAAAAAGGGAGGGAAAGAGAGGGGGGAGGGGGAGGGAACAAAAAGGGAGGGACTAAAAAGGGAAACATCAAGGGAGGGGACAAGGGGGACTGATTCAAAGTAAATCACTGGACTAAAAGGTAGAGCCGAAGAAGAAAAGGTTAGAATTAGGGAAGGCAATCAAAATGCCAGGGAGTCCACAAATGACAATCATAACTTTGAACGTGAATGGGATGAACTCACCCATAAAACGTAGACGAATAACTGAATGGATTAGAATCCAAAACCCTACCATATGTTGTCTTCAAGAAACACACATGAGGCGGGTTGACACCCACAAGGTCAGAATTAAAGGATGGAGTAAGACCTTCTGGGCCTCAACTGATAGAAAGAAGGCAGGAGTGGTAATCATGATATCTGATAAAGCCAATGCAAAAATAGACCTGATCAAAAGGGATAGGGAAGGTAATTATATTTTGTTAAAAGGGACTCTAGACAATGAGGAAATATCATTAATCAACATGTATGCACCAAATAATATAGCACCCAAATTTCTAATGGAGAAACTAGGAGAATTGAAGGAAGAAATAGACAATAAAACCATACTAGTGGGAGACTTAAACCAACCATTATCAAATTTAGATAAATCAAATCAAAAAATAAATAAGAAAGAGGTAAAAGAAGTGAATGAAATCTTAGAAAAATTAGAATTAATAGACATATGGAGAAAAATAAATAGGGATAAAAAGGAATACACCTTCTTCTCAGCACCACATGGCACATTCACAAAAATTGACTATACATTAGGTCACAGAAACATAGCACACAAATGCAAAAAAGCAGAAATAATGAATGCAGCCTTCTCAGATCACAAGGCAATAAAAATAATGATTATTAATGGTACATGGAAAACCAAATCTAAAACCAATTGGAAATTAAACAATATGATACTCCAAAACCGTTTAGCTAAAGAAGAAATCATAGAAACAATTAATAATTTCATCAAGGAAAATGACAATGGCGAAACATCCTTTCAAACCTTTTGGGATGCAGCCAAAGCGGTAATCAGAGGCAAATTCATATCCCTGAAAGCTCATATTAACAAACAAGGGAGAGCAGAGATCAATCAATTGGAAATGCAATTGAAAAAACTCGAAAGCGATCAAATTAAAAACCCCCAGCAGAAAACCAAATTAGAAATCCTAAAAATTAAGGGAGAAATTAATAAAATCGAAAGTGATAGAACTATTGATTTAATAAATAAGACAAGAAGCTGGTACTTTGAAAAAACAAACAAAATAGACAAAGTACTGGTCAATCTAATTAAAAAAAGGAAGGAAGAAAAGCAAATTCACAGCATTAAAGATGAAAAGGGGGACAGCACCTCCAATGAGGAGGAAATTAAGGCAATCATTAGAAATTACTTTGCCCAATTATATGGCAATAAATACACCAATTTAGGAGAAATGGATGAATATATACAAAAATACAAACTGCCTAGACTAACAGAAGAGGAAATAGAATTCTTAAATAATCCTATATCAGAAATTGAAATCCATCAAGCCATCAAAGAACTTCCTAAGAAAAAATCCCCAGGGCCTGATGGATTCACCTGTGAATTCTATCAAACATTCAGAGAACAGTTAACCCCAATACTATACAAACTATTTGACATAATAAGCAAAGAGGGAGTTCTACCAAACTCCTTTTATGACACAAACATGGTACTGATTCCAAAACCAGGCAGGTCAAAAACAGAGAAAGAAAACTATAGACCAATCTCCCTAATGAATATAGATGCAAAAATTTTAAATAGGATACTAGCAAAAAGACTCCAGCAAGTGATCAGAAGGATCATTCACCATGATCAAGTAGGATTCATACCAGGGATGCAGGGCTGGTTCAACATTAGGAAAACCATCCACATAATTGACCACATCAACAAGCAAACTAGCAAGAACCACATGATTATCTCAATAGATGCAGAAAAAGCCTTTGATAAAATACAACACCCATTCCTATTAAAAACACTAGAAAGCATAGGAATAGAAGGGTCATTCCTAAAAATAATAAACAGTATATATCTAAAACCAACAGCTAATATCATCTGCAATGGGGATAAACTAGATGCATTCCCAGTAAGATCAGGAGTGAAACAAGGATGCCCATTATCACCTCTACTATTTGACATTGTACTAGAAACACTAGCAGTAGCAATTAGAGAAGATAAAGAAATTGAAGGCATCAGAATAGGCAAGGAGGAGACCAAGTTATCACTCTTTGCGGATGACATGATGGTCTACTTAAAGAATCCTAGAGATTCAACCAAAAAGCTAATTGAAATAATCAACAACTTTAGCAAAGTTGCAGGATACAAAATAAACCCACATAAATCATCAGCTTTTCTATATATCTCCAACACAGCTCAGCAGCAAGAACTAGAAAGAGAAATCCCATTCAAAATCACCTTAGACAAAATAAAATACCTAGGAATCTATCTCCCAAGACAAACACAGGAACTATATGAACACAACTACAAAACACTCGCCACACAACTAAAACTAGACTTGAACAATTGGAAAAACATTAACTGCTCATGGATAGGACGAGCCAATATAATAAAAATGACCATCCTACCCAAACTTATTTATCTATTTAGTGCCATACCCATTGAACTACCAAAATACTTCTTCACTGATTTAGAAAAAACCATAACAAAGTTCATTTGGAAGAACAAAAGATCAAGGATATCCAGGGAAATAATGAAAAAAAACACATATGATGGGGGCCTTGCAGTCCCAGACCTCAAACTATATTACAAAGCAGCAGTCATCAAAACAATTTGGTACTGGCTAAGAAACAGAAAGGAAGATCAGTGGAATAGACTGGGGGAAAACGACCTCAGCAAGACAGTATACGATAAACCCAAAGATCCCAGCTTTTGGGACAAAAATCCACTATTCGATAAAAACTGCTGGGAAAATTGGAAGACAGTGTGGGAGAGACTAGGAATAGATCAACACCTCACACCCTACACCAAGATAAATTCAAAATGGGTGAGTGACTTAAACATAAAGAAGGAAACCATAAGTAAATTGGGTAAACACAGAATAGTATACATGTCAGACCTTTGGGAGGGGAAAGGCTTTAAAACCAAGCAAGATATAGAAAGAATCACAAAATGTAAAATAAATAATTTTGACTACATCAAACTAAAAAGCTTTTGTACAAACAAAACCAATATAACTAAAATCAGAAGGGAAACAACAAATTGGGAAAAAATCTTCATAGAAACCTCTGACAAAGGTTTAATTACTCATATTTATAATGAGCTAAATCAATTGTACAAAAAATCAAGCCATTCTCCAATTGATAAATGGGCAAGGGAAATGGATAGGCAGTTCTCAGATAAAGAAATCAAAACTATTAACAAGCACATGAAGAAGTGTTCTACATCTCTTATAATCAGAGAGATGCAAATCAAAACAACTCTGAGGTATCACCTCACACCTAGCAGATTGGCTAACATAACAGCAAAGGAAAGTAATGAATGCTGGAGGGGATGTGGCAAAGTAGGGACATTAATTCATTGCTGGTGGAGCTGTGAACTGATCCAACCATTCTGGAGGGCAATTTGGAACTATGCCCAAAGGGCGACAAAAGAATATCTACCCTTTGACCCAGCCATAGCACTGCTGGGTCTGTACCCCAAAGAGATAATGGACACAAAGACTTGTACAAAAATATTCATAGCTGCGCTCTTTGTGGTGGCCCAAAACTGGAAAACGAGGGGATACCCATCAATTGGGGAATGGCTGAACAAACTGTGGTATATGTTGGTGATGGAATACTATTGTGCTCAAAGGAATAATAAAGTGGAGAAGTTCCATGGAGACTGGAACAACCTCCAGGAAGTGATGCAGAGCGAGAGGAGCAGAACCAGGAGAACATTGTACACAGAGACTAATACACTGTGGTATAATCGAACGTAATGGACTTCTACATTAGGGGCGGTGTAATGTCCCTGAACAACTTGCAGGGATCCAGGAGAAAAAAAAACACCATTCATAAGCAAAGGATAAACTATGGGAGTGGAAACACCGAGAAAAAGCAACTGCCTGAATACAGAGGTTGAGGGGACATGACAGAGGATAGACTTTAAATGAACACTCTAATGCAAATACTATCAACAAAGCAATGGGTTCAAATCAAGAAAACATCTAATGCCCAGTGGACTTACGCGTCGGCTATGGGGGGTGGGGGGGAGGAAAAGAAAATGATCTATGTCTTTAACGAATAATGCTTGGAAATGATCAAATAAAATATATTAAAAAAAAAAAAAACTATATCAGGGCAGCTAAGTAGAACAATTAACAGAACACCAGTAGAGTCAGGAGGACCTGGGTTCATACTGGCCTTGGATACTTCCTAGCTGTGTGATCTTAGGCAAGTCACTTAAATCTGCTTGCCTAGCCCTTACCACTCTTATAAAACCTAGGATAGAAGGAAAGGGTTGTTGTTGTTGTTTTTTAAAGACTATATATTACTGACAAATTGTCTATGCAAAAAAATGGTGGAAGTTTCTATGCCAGGAGTAGCCCATATTGATAAAATAACAGGTCCTGAGGCAGGGATGGTGGAAAAAGGAATTCATAGAAATTTCAGGGAAGCAGAGAAAATACTCAACAGAAAGTTATTAACTCAGTCTGCAAATATTCCATGTGTTAACTTGGGACCTAGTTATATACTTATAATAGCAAATAGATTTGCCTGTGGATTTTAAGTAAATATGGTAAATAATTATACGGCTAGCTAGACAATAGATTTTCCCAGAGTAAAGCCTAAGAATTTACTAAAAAAAAAAAACATAAATCATTTTAAAACTAAGAATTTCTGAAATTTTCATTTTGGAAACTTCTCTAGTGTCCCCTCAAAACAGCTAAAAATATTTTCTCACTCTCCACTACTGTCTACCTCCAGCAAATGTGTTAAAATGGAACTGAAAATTATCAAGTTACTAAATGTTGAAATAGTTATTGAATTGGAAAAGAAGCAAATAGCTTCTAACATAGCCTAATTGCTATTATCCCAAGTGACTAAATGGTCTAAAATCTTCAAATTTTCTTAAAACTCTTTTAAAAGGAACAAAGTACACCATTTGAAGACTATTTTCTAAGCTTTATTATGAACTGCTCCATGGAATTTTTTAGAAGTCCTAATGGCCTCTGAATGATTGAGTTTGGCAAAATACTTTTAAATATTTTTAAACATTTATTATTTATGTATTTTAACATTTTTTCTTTTAAATTTTGAGTTCCAAATTCTCCATCACAATCATATGTCACAACTTGTTCATCCATTCAACTGATAAGCATCCCCTTGATTTCCAATTCTTTACCACCCTAAAAAGAACAACTATAAATATTTTTGTAAATGGACTTTTTCCTTTTTCTTTGAGCTTTTGGGGTATAGACCTAGTAGTGGTATTGCTGGGTAAAAGTTATTGTATGCACAATTTTATAGTCATTGGGCCATAGTTCCATATTTTTCTTCAGAATGATTGGACAATGATTAGACCAGTTCACTATTCTATCTTTATCGTCTCTGTGCTGAGAACTCCCTAAGCTTCTTGCTAATGCTTTTACTGCATGTTTGGGCTCCAGACAGGTCATCCCCAGGGGCTGGTATCATAGATATCTGCTAATCTCTTAAATTTTTTTAGTCTGAAAAAAATGTCTCTCTGTTGACTGTGGTTCTCCCAAATTTGGTTTGAGGCATTATTTTAAAATTGTTTGGAAAAATATTAAGAGAGTTCAGCTGGGTGGCTAGCCCTAATCTTCCATCTTGGCCTCACAGTTACTGGGTACTTTCATTTATTTTAGAGTAAATGACATAATTTATACATTAGCATTTTCTATTTCAACATTTTCTTTGCAAAAATTACAGTGCCATGTGACAAAAATCATTTCTATAATGAGATTTTTTTTAATCCAGCATTTTTATTTAAAAGCATGCAATTCTATTCTGTAACAAATAGTATTTATTTTATAGGTAAATAAATGACAATTTCACTGAAATCTAATCAGCAACCTGCTTGGGAATAAAGTTTGGTTATTCTTATTTCCAGCCTTCAAAAACTACTGTCTTTAGAGAGGGAAAATAAAACAACATTAGGATTATTTTACTTTGTGTAAAAAAAAAAAATAGGTAAAGTTTCTATTCACTGTGATTTAAGGATATAGCAAGAAACTTCCTAAAGATTCTAAATGTTAGTCTTTTCCAGTTAATTTAAAATTTTCTCAGGCTTCCATGTCAAAGAGATTGTTTTTTTAGGGTTAATACTCAAGGGAATATTTCATATGCCCCATCCCCAGGTCTGCCTTCCATGATCTGGCATCTTGGTATTAATTAATAGAATCCCAGGGCTTAGGGTCACTCCTGGAGAATCCCTTTTTAGGTCTTCCCTTTATTTTTGGTGGCCTGTTATTTTCTCTACTCTCCCTCCACCATGCTAGATTTATCATGATCGATTCCCAATTATTTTTATTAAAGTGTATCATTTGCTAGTCCTATATGTCATCCCCATAAAACCAGGATCTCTGCATTTCCTTAGGCTAAGATGCTCATGAAAAAGGCTTCAAGGGTCTCCTGTCACTCCCAGCTACTACATGGACATAGAATCTTGGGAATTAGGGCTAGTAAGAACCCAAGAGACTCTCTACTACAACCTCCTCATTTTGATAGTCATTTTCTGGAGATAACAGTCATGTTTTCATGAATGTCTACTTTGAGCATGAATGCTTGATTGGATGGTTAACTCCTTGAGAGTAGGGGCTATTCCAGACCTATATTTAGGATCTTAGGTTTAGAGATTAATGGTACCTTTGAAGTCATTAAGTCCAGTTGGGAAAACTGGAATCCAGATTAGTAAAATGACTTACCGAAGATCATGTAGGTAAATAAGGGACAGCTTCAGGATTTGAATTCAGGTCCTCTGACCTCTGATCCAACATTCTTCCCACTATAGCATCCTCAGCTCCCACCAGAGGGCCTGGACATAGGAATTGCTAAAAGGTTTGTTGGGATCAATGGGGCTAGACAGAGTAGCACTAGCCAAGATGAATTTATACCCTTACTTTCAGAGGCTTCTGGATGGTCGGGGTTGGAGGAGGAGGGGGAAAATGATAACGGTCACTTAAGTAGATGCTCTTGACTTTTTTACTTTTCTTACTTCGTTGCAGGCCCAGAATTGCCTCACTAAGCTTTATAAGCTAGATAAAATGCAGTTCCGACAAACCATGAGGGACTATGTGAACAAGGATTCCCTCAATAACGTAGTGGATTTCTTGCATGCTTTGCTAGGATTCTGTATGGAACCAGTCACTGATAGTAAGTATGGATGTCGCCAAAAGGACTAGGAGAGACCATGGTGAGGTAGGCCATGTGCTATTTGGAGGTCCTCTCAAGTTCCTCAAGGTAGAATGTGTTTAAAAATATATAAGCATGGATTTCCAGGGCCAGTTAAGTGAAGAAAAGAAGAAGGCTATCTTTCAAGACTTCGATTGGGGGAGATGCTGTGGAAAATTGTATATTTGTCAAGTATGCACCAATGGGAAAATTATTGATTGCAAAATAAATTTGCATTTTTATTATTGCAGGAAAATAACCCTGACTGTGCTCTAGAATAATTTATTGTCAACAGTGCTCTAGTGTGATTTCCGATAATCCTGAGATCTATGGTACACAATTAGCAAGCTGACATTAGCTAACATGGAAAAGGGAGCAATTTGTTCCTTTTAGGGAGAGGAATTAACTAAGTTAATTCAAAGTTCAGCCAGGTCCATTGATCATGGACTCTGATTTGATTAAAGGCAAGACCTCAGCCTTTAGTCATTCCCTAATCTTTGCAGCCAGTAGTCAAGCAAGATATATCTAGATTTGGCATCTCTACACTGGAGTGGGCAGGTTTCTGGGGATCTTTATTCTTAGTTCTCAGATGGCTAGAAAAATGCATATGCATATATATGGCTACATAATATGTGTGTATACATATATACTGATACATAGACACATGTAGAAATACAATAAACAAAACAGAATTGTATCTCTTACTTGAAGACTGACTCTAATGATTTTTTCATTACAGTATTTGCCAGAATAAACAAATTATACTAACATTCTATGCAAGTATAGGTAAAGAGTTCTATATTGTTTCATGGTTACAGGGCAATAGGTAAACTCCTCTAGAGGATGTGGGATCAAATCCCAGCTCTAGCCCTTACTACCTATGTGGCCTTGAGCACATCATGCCTCAGTTTTCTCATCGGTAAAATAAAAATATGGGATCAAATGGCCGCTGTGGTGTTTTCTAGCTCTAAATATTTGATTCTTTAACCACTATTCTAGTAGGAGCATTCCTTATAGTAATATAAGAAGACCATCTGGAATAGACCAAACATTTCAAATATATTTTTAATGAAAATTCAGCTACACATATACTACAAAATAATTTGTACTCAACAGTGTACTAAGTATGATTTCCAATAATCCTGAAGTCTGCAGTAAGCAATTAGCAAGCTGATTCTTAACAGGTTAAAGTAAGCAATGTGTCCTTTTTAGGCAGAGGGATTAGCTACAAGTTAATTCAAAGTTCAGTCAAGAATGATTAGTTGATCATGGATGCCAACTTGATTAAAGCCAAGGCTTCCAGCCTTTTGGCCATTCCCTAAGATTTGCAGCCCATAGTCAAGTGGAGGCAATGAATATTTATAAAGCACTTATTAACATGCCCAGCACTATGCTAAGAGCTGAAGATAAAAAGAAAAGAAAAAAAAAGTCCTTGCCTTGAAGGAGCTTACATTCCAATGAATATGTATTAGTAATAAGTATTTAAATTCTGGATTGGAATATCAATGACCTGTTGGGAAAAGGTTGCTAACAGCCTGCTTCCTTTTCTACATCCTTGGGCATTTGGCCAGCACTTGGGGGTACTGCTGGGCAGTAAGGATTGTGCAGGTCCACAACTCACCAAGACTTCATGGATCCCCAGATATTGCTAGCACATTCCCTCCCCATATCTTTTGGGTCTTTATGGAAGGGAGGACCAAATGACTAACAACCTTTAAAAACGGCATATATCACCACACTTCCTTCTCTTCTGTTTTCTGTGGTTTACCTCCACGCTGGTTCTCACATCTTTCTTTTCTTGATTCGAACCCATTTCCATGTTGTTGGAATTTGCATTAGAGTGTTCATTTAGAGTCTCTCCTCAATCATGTCCCTTCCACCCCTGTAGTCAAGCAGTTGCTTTTCCTCAGTGTTTTTACTCCCACAGTTTGTCCTCTGCTTGTGGATAGTGTGTTTCTCCTAGATCCCTGCAGATTGTTCAGGGACATTGCATTGCCACTAATGGAGAAGTCCATTACGTTCAATTGTACCACAGTGTATCAGTCTCTGTGTACAATGTTTTCCTGGTTCTGCTCCTCTCGCTCTGCATCAGTTCCTGGAGGTTGTTCAGTCCCCATGGAATTCCTCCACTTTATTATTCCTTTTAGCACAATAGTATTCCATCACCAACATATACCACAATTTGTTCAGCCATTCCCCAATTGATGAGCATCCCCTCATTTTCCAATTTTGGGCCACCACAAAGAGCGCAGCTATGAATATTCTTGTACAAGTCTTTTTCCTTATTCTCTCTTTGGGGTACAAACCCAGCAGTGCTATAGCTGGATCAAAGGGCAGACAGTCTTTTATCGCCCTTTGGACATAGTTCCAAATTGCCCTCCAGAATGGTTGGATCAATTCACAACTCCACCAGCAATGAATTAATGTCCCTACTTTGCCACATCCCCTCCAGCATTCACTACTTTCCTCTGCTGTCATGTTAGCCAATCTGCTAGGTGTGAGGTGATACCTCAGAGTAGTTTTGATTTGCATCTCTGATTATAAGAGATTCAGAACACTTTTTCATGTGCTTATTAATAGTTTTGATTTCTTTATCTGAGAACTGCCTATTCATGTCCCTTGCCCATTTATCAATTACATCTTTCTTTTCCTCTCTTATCAAGTCCTAGTTTGGACCCACATCCTCTCCCTGTGTATTATTTTAATAGCTTCATATCTTGTCTCTGTGTCACCATCTCTTCTCCATACCTCCAAATACATCCTTCATCAATAGTCATGCTAATCTTTCTAAGGCACAAATCTGACTAATAGCTCCACCATTCAAAAATTGCTTTTCTGTTTGATAATTCCTCCTACCTGAAATGCAAATTTGTTAGCTTAATCTTTTAAGGAAGGTTCTTTCATGATTTATCACCACCTTTCTTTCAGTCTAATCTCACATATTATATTAGTCCTTTTCATGCCTTTTTATGTTCCATCCAGACCATATTATGGCTACTACTACTATTACTACTTCTACTACTACCATTACTACTATCACTTACCACCACTACCACTACTACAACCACTAAAGCTTCTACTACTGCTGCAATTATTACTGCTACTACTACTACTACTACTATTACTACTACAACCACTACTGCTCATATTTAACATTTTATAGCACTTTAAAGTGTACAAAGAGCTTTGCATATATTATCTCATTTGATCCTTATTCTTAATATCCTGTCTTCTCCCACTCAATTAATAATGATAATAATTTTAAAAATATTATATTAATAATAATAGCTAGCAATAACTAGTGCTTTAAAGCTTACAAAATGCTTATAATTATTTTTTTCTTTTTTCTCCCAATAGGTAGGTGCTATTATTAGATAATTCCTCATTTTCCACTTAAGGAAAATGAGAGAGATTAAAATTAAGTGACTTGTCTAGAGTCACTAACTAGTTCATATATTGAGGGAATTATGGATTGGAACAGTAGTTGGTTAATTGTGAGAATTGAGTGAACCACACTAATTCCAAATCTTCTCAATTCTGTAGCTAGCTCAGTTCCTTTTCTATTCAATTATGGGTCTATCTAATTTCTTTCTTCTGAGAAGACTTTATTCAATTGTGGGAACTGGGAGAAAAGCTTATTGCACTGTTTGAACCTAGCCCTACATGGCTGGAAAGCTAAACCACCTCTACCTCCTGTTTAGAGATTCTTAATTAAGGACCTAAGTCATATTGACCAAAAAATGGTCAGATCCAAAGACTGATGAAATGAGTTTTCTTGTTTAAGATATTATATATCTTAAACAATGCATGTGTATTTTCTGAAAACTGTCCTCATATTGATCAATCGGGTATTGCATCCCTGTTCCTTTATCTGAACACAGACACTTGGGGTAAGGGGGACACTTCTCTTTCTGATTTCAGGGAACTGCACCTTTTACTCTCCTTTTCTAAATTTGGAAAGTCCTTAATCTGTCCTCCATTTAAAAATCAGATTAACTAATATTATATCCTGTTTAATTGTTTCTAATTGGCATTTTGATTAAACTTTTAGCGAATAAAATATATTGTATTATAAAAATATGCTATATACAAATGTTTCTCCCCCTGTTTTTGAGGTCCAGCCATGAGCTGAGGAAGAGGCTTGGTCTCAATTTGTTAGGCAATTGGTATGCACTGTTTAATAAATCAAAATGCTCTGCAAAGCTCAAACCTTTGTTTTCTCAAGCGTTTCATCTTTTACCTACCACAGTATGAATCAGAATTTGAACTCAAGTCAGCCTGACTGCAGGTCTAATACTCCTCCCAATTTACAACCTATCTACTTCCATTCTATTTAACAAACATTTAATATGTGACTGTAAGCCCCTCCCCCCACAAAGACCAAACATTCAATGGGGGGAGATTATATGTACATATATAAGCATATATGGGTCACCAACCTAGTTCAAACTACAGTAGTAAAAACAGCTTTTACCTGGGCCATTAAAATTGCCTTTTAATTGGTCTTTTACCTTGTCTCTCTTTTTTCCCCCCCAATTCATCCTCTACACATATCCCAAAGTAATAATCCAAAGTGCAATATTGATTGTCATTCCTCTACTCAATAAACTCTAATGAATCCTAGTGACCTCCAGGGTTAGAAGCAAATAGCTGCATGACTTTGAAAGCATCTTATAGCTTGGGGGCAGCTGGGTAGCTCAATGGAGAAGAGAGCCAGACTTAGAGACAGGAGTTCAAATCTGGCCTCAGACACTTCCCAAATGTGTGACCCTGGACAAGTCACTTAATCCCCATTTCCTAGTCCTTACCATTCTTTTGCCTTGGAACCAATACATAGTATTGATTCTAAGGTGGAAGGTAAGGGTTTTTTATATACATATATATTTTTATACATTCTATTACATATTTTATTATGTATTATTATATTGTATGAGATATATTTATACATATTTTACACATATACATATATATATAACAGCCTGATGCTAATCCACCTATCTAGCCTCCTTATGTGTTATTGTAAAGTCTTATTATTCATTATTTCCTTTCACAAACTTCGTGATCTAGTCAGATTGGCTTTGCTTTGCCTTCCACTCATCTTCTATTCGATTTTCCCCTCCTCTTTAATCCTTTTATCCCTGAATTCCTCCTTACCTTTAAATCCTTTTATATCAAGGACCAGTGCATTATCACCTTTTTCATGAAGGTGTTCCTCTTTCCTCACTTGCAAGTGATCTTTCCCTTCTCTAGATAATATCTAAGTTTCATACTTTGTGTCTCCAGTATGTAACATAGTCTATTGTGCATATACCCACATGGCTTCATAGATGTTTTATTACAATATCTTAAACAATGCATGTGTATTTTCTGAAAACTGTCCTCATATTGATCAATTGGGTATTGCATCCCTGTTCCTTTATCTGAACACAGACACTTGGGGTAAGGGGGACACTTCTCTTTCTGATTTCAGGGAACTGCACCTTTTACTCTCCTTTTCTAAATTTGGAAAGTCCTTAATCTGTTCTCCATTTAAAAATCAGATTAACTAATATTGTATCCTGTTTAATTGGATCTCCCAGTGTGAGCAATATTAGCAATGGCAGATGACTTGGCTTCCAACTTCCTGCATTTAACAGTTGTTTGAGATTCAGAAAAGTTGAGTCTCCCAACTAATGATTATTAAAAGTGAAATCTGATGTCCACTGTGTCATACTTTTTCCTTGAACATGGTTTGCCTTGGGTTTAACTGGTGCCTAATAAATGTTTGTTGGGTTGAAATGATTTCCTTGTCAGAATTTTCCATTTTTTCCCCTTTTAGCCTCATTTCATACTTCCTGTCAGCATTTCCTTCCTACTCCTTGTTGAGTACAATAGCTTAGGCAAGAAGTATAGCAACCCTTCACTGAATATGTGGGTGAACCCTATAAGATATCATTTAGACCGTGGGGGTACCATTTCGAACAGAAGAGATCATTGTTAAAATAATTCTATGTCTGAAAGTCTTTCCCTCCCACAAAAGATTAGAATTATAGGATCATATATTTAGAGTGGAAAGAGAACTTAGAGTTCATCTAATTAAACCCCTTCATTTTATAAATAAGGAAACTGAAGCCCAGAGTCTTCTACAAATATTACACTACAGAGCTAAGATTTGAACCCATGTTCTCTGACTCACATAGCATTCTCACCATTTCCACCTTTAGATGCTATCAAAAGATTCTCTAAACAAGATGAAATAATTATCTAAGAGAAAAGGCTGTAAAGGGAGTGCTGTTTATTTGTTTCAAAGTCTACAGGGTATTATTATGACTTTTGTTTCATAACGTGTCTCCTTTTGCTAGTGAATTGTTTGCAAGATCCCATTGTTCCACTAAGCAAATTGCCTTTAAATTGTGCCTTTGCTTTCCAGATAAAGCTGGGTTTGGGAATAACTTCACCACAGTGGACAACAAATCCACAGCGCAGAATGTGGAAGGTATTATTGTCAGTGCTATGTTTAAATCGCTCATCACCCGCTGTGCATCTACTACGCATGAACTACACAGCCCTGAAAACCTGGTGAGGATCTCTCTGCAGAAGGGTATGCCATCTCAAATACATGAGAGGCCTTAAAACCAGAGCAACAAAGAAGAAAGGAGGAAGGGAGGCTAGAGAAGTGGGGAAGTTGGGGCAGGGAATAGTAGATGGGTATCTTCTATTTTGTCACTGTTCCTTCAGCACCAGCAGTAGGTGATTCACTGAGGAAACTTAAGAGCACCCTCACTCTATAGTCCACTTTCCCTGGCCAAAGAATTCCCAAGATGGAAAAGAGGAAAGTAGAGGAATATTTATTAGCTATTCATCTCATGAAGATTTTTTAATCATTTGTGAGATGTTTGCAATGGACTTTGAGCTCCAATCAAGTAGGTACAGATTTACTCAGACTTGTTAAGTCCAACCTTGGCTCAATTGGGGAAAATTTTGACTGAATTCCACTCAGAAAATGAATTTACAGATGACCAAGAAAGTGGACTAGAATAGTGACTATGAGGCTGTCCTTAAATCCTATAATTTTAAAACTGATGATTTTAGAAAGATCTTGGAGAACAGAATGCCCTCTTAATAGATAAACAGTCTACAAAGTGACTAATTTCAGATAGGGCAAATATATAAATGGGCTTTGCTTGATTATATTTATTCGCTATTCAGCAATGCAATAATCCAGGACTCTTCTGAGGGACTTATGAGAAAGAATGCCATTCACATCCAGAAACAACTGTGGAAGTAGAAACACAGGAGAAAAACAACTGCTTGATCACATGAGTCAATGGGGATATGACTGGGGATAGAGATTCTAAACAATCACCTTGGTGCAAATATTAATAATATGGAAATAGGTCTTGATCAATGACACATGTAAAACCCAGTGGAATTGCTCATTGGCTATGAGGAAGGGAATGAGGAGGGGAGGGAAAGAACATGAATCATGTAACCATGGAAGAATATGCCAAATTAATTAATTAAATAAAAATTTTCAATTAACAAATAAAATGGGAGAAGAAAAATAAATAAATAAAAATAAAAGCTGAATCTTAATGAGGAAGAGATTAAAAATATATATTTGTTCACTATTTGGGATACCAAAAAATAAGAAAAAGAAAGGAATGAATGATAATGAATCATTTTTAAAAACACAGAAGGAGCAGAAAGAAGTTCAGAAGGGGATACAGACAAGTAAGACATTGTTGGAACTAATGTTAAATTCTTGACAGAACAATCCATATGTAATGAAGTTTCACAATTTTACATGCTGTCTGCCCTCTTTTTCTTTTCTTTGAACTGGGAAATGTTCATGTTTTTGTTGTATCAAGTTCATAATGACAAAAAATTTTAATCATAACAGTGATAAAGATTACAACAAAATGCTAATGGTTTTATGAGCACTATTCCAAATTATATTTGCTTTAGTAATGAATGCAAATATGCTATGGAATGATTGCCACTGTATATTAAATGAAGGTTATAATCTGACATCTAAGATTCCTAATAGCAGGACTGGGTTAATTAAACTCCCCTCAGGATCTTAAAGAGTCAACTGGGACAGGTGTGCAAGAAGTTATTATTTAATTGCTTCCCAAAAAAATTGTGGCTTGAGACAGTGCTGCCAAAACTGATTTTAATAGGTGGCTGAAGATATATTCTGCATTCTAACTAGCTATATATGTTACAGCCTCATAAACAAATTCTGCCCATTGGCACATAAGTGAGCCTGTGAGTAAATGAAGCACAATTCCTGCCCCAATTCAGAAAATCACTTAGAACTCTAAAGATTCAGATTCAAAAAGAGAATAAACAAAACAAGACCAAATGGGAACTATTTTTCCTGACTTGCAAAATCATCAAATAAAGGTCCTAAGTTACTGAATGCCTCATAAAAACCTTTTAGAGAGTTTGCTAGTCCCTTCTCTTACCCCTTCCCCTCTACTGATCACACAAATGACAATTTCATCACAAATATCAATTTTTCCGTCTGTTAACACATAAGTTGGGTTTGACTGACCAAAATGATTCTTTATATTCATACAGAATGGCTATTTAGAAAACAGGGCTAGAAATGGGCAGATTTTTATAAGATGCCATGTATCCTGACACCTAAGTATTGTTTTCTGATGTCTTTGAAATAGTCAGGCTTGTTGCAGAAGACCTTCCAATGAGAATTATATCAACTTTAGCTATGATGGAGAGAACTAAAAAATGCTTTTAGACAAAGGCCAAAAACTGGAATCAAACTCCAAATCAAAACCCCCTCCCTTTTTACTTCCTCCTTTGATCATAATTATGAATTATTAGTAGAAGCCTAGGAATTAAAAGGCTGGGGCTATACTATTATAATTTTATATTGCATCTGATGATCTTGAGGTCTAAAGTATTCAAGCTGACCTTATTTTAAATTAATTATATTTTTTTCCAATTACCAAAAACCTACTCTGTCTACCTCCTACCCAAATTCCCCCTGGGAAAAAAATGCTATAAATATGCATGGTCAAGAAAGACCCATTCCTTAATTGGCCACATCCAAAGTACATATTTTTCATTTTTCCACCCAGAATTCATCAGTTCTCCAAAAGCAGATTTTATCATTAGTCTTCTAGAATTCTGGTTGGCCCTCCTGCTCATCATTATTTTTAAAGGTGGTTTGACTTTACAATGCTTTTCTTTTCACATACATTTTTCTTCCTAGTTCTGCTCTTTTCACTCTTCATTGATTCATACAAGTCTTCTCAGTTTTCTCTAAAATTTCTCTTTTCATCATTTCTTATAACACAGTGCTTTTTTATTACATATCTCATATATGCAAATATATAGATTGTATATACGTGTATGTGTGCATGTGTGTATAAATGTACATAGAAACATCACAATTTATTCAACCATTTCCAACTTATGGGCACTTCCTTAGTTTTCTGCTCTTGACTACCACAGAAAGAGCTATTATAATTATGTCACACACATGACTCCTTTTCAAATTTCTCTGATGAAGGAAAAGTCTAGAAACACTTAATTTTATCACCCCCAGAGATGCAGGATGAAATTGTTCCTCAAGTTTTCACTTGAAAAATGTGCGTGTATTAGCACATAGCCTCAGTGATAAATCACACTTTTTTTGAAAAATTAATTTCAGCACTATTCCAAGCCCTCTTTTTCAGGCTCCAGAAGAAAACTCTCTAATGATATAACTGTCTCTCTTTTCTGCTTCACCTCATGCTTGCCATTCCATAGGGACTTTACTGTGACATTCGGCAGCTGGTTCAGTTCATCAAGGAAGCTCATGGAAATGTTTTCAGGAGGGTCGCCCTGAGTGCCTTGCTAGACAGTGCAGAAAAGTTAGCCCCAGGAAAAAGATCAGAGGAGGCAGAACAGGACTCAAAACCTTCAGGGAGCAAAAGGTATGTCTGTCATTGGGAAGGGAACTCATTACATGTTTCTATCAACCTTATGGCAAGATAGTATTTTGTTCCTTTGCATTTTATGTTTAATGGGTGCTTGCCCTGCAAAATTCACAAGTGAAGTCTTAAATTTTATTAAATTTTAAATTAAATATTAAAATGTTGTTTGGTGTGCAGCTAGATGGTTCAGCGGATAAAGAACCAGGCATAGAAATGGGAAGTCCTGAGTTCAAGTCTAGCCTCAAGCATTTCCTAGCTCTGTGCCTCTGAGCAAGTCATTTAAACCCAGTTGCCTACCCCTTACTGCCCTTATGCCTTGGAATCAATATTCCGTGTCGATTCTAGAGGGAAGGTCAAGGTTTTTTTTTAAATGTAGATGGGAAATTTTTAACAAAATAAAATATGATACAATATAGATAATATTAATTTGAGGTTTATTTTGTTAAATGTTTAATTTTAATCTGATTCCAACCTTGGCAGTGTTGCAGGGCATTTAGGCCACATGTTTAACACCTTTGCTCCTGCAGATAATTCAGCAAGACAATGCGTTTAGAGCTTCTTCATACAAGATTTCACAGGTCCAGCATCCATCCATCCCAATGCCAGAGGCAGAAGTATAACTTGTCAGTGTTCTGGACAACTGTTTAAGACTATAAGTTGGAGAGAAAGTATTCATATGCTTTGGTAAAAGGAGCTTCCCCCTCTGGGAGTTCTTTATTATCAATAAAATAGGTCCAGTCCCTATCGTGCATTTAAAAAGGACAACCAAGAGCTAAATTTACATTCTTTTACCTCAATATAAAATATATATTATCAAATGATGGCATTTTCAAGAAGATTAGCGATTGTGTTTTCATTATTTGTGTTATCATTTTCAAGCACTTTTTTTTTAATAAAATGACTACCTACTTTATTGACTGTACATTAGCCCATTTTAATGGGTGACATGAACTATTCCCTCAGGTCAGAGGCTGGAATTGATAAAGGCCAGGGATCATCAGCACCTGATGAGTGTCGCAGCTACATGTCTGGCCGTCCCTTGCAAACTCCAGAACAGTAAGTAGCAGAGAACGTGGTCCCAAAGAAATGTTGCAATAGTTAGTAAGGGAAAATTCTACTGCAAAATTATTGAATCATCCATTTGAAATTACTTGTATCATTTGTTTTCTTGGCCTTTCTATCTTTCTCCTTGGGGACATTGTCTACCTGACCATTTCCCTTATCCTTTATCTGATCTAGTCCTTTTGCCTTCAGAAATTCTTCAAACATGTTCTTAACAAGAGTCTCCAAGTTTGTGTCCACTACCATGATCTGTGCTGTGCATTTAGGAATCACAAATCATTAAATGTTTTTAAGGTAGATCAGAGTTTGTATTGCAGCCATGGAAATGATGTAGATCTGTGTCAGAATTTGCCAGAGAATGGTTTCTTTTTGAAATGGCATCTGGAGGATGATGGAACATAGTGGTGTTGCTTATGTATCCTACAGAATCTACAATCATATTTGTCATTTTGCTATATAAGATATTATAAATCCAATAGCCTAGAATAGCTGCCAGCACTACTACCCCACAGATCACTTGTTTGAACATCTTTGCCTTTAGGAATTGTGAAGTTCAGTCAGTCTGGGTGCCAAATTGTAATAAGAAATAATAAGGGACTATATTGATTGGTAATTGATAACTAATAGATCTGGCTGTTATCTTCTTTCTTCTGACTTTCCCTCCTCCCTCTTGCCTCCCCCCTTTTGGTGATTCTCCTTCTGGTTTCTCTAAATCACTCAGGGTGAGTTTATGATGTTTCACAGGAAATACTCTTTCTCTTCTTTATCTTAAGTAAAGGGTTTATTTGGGAAAACAGGAAGGGATAAGGAATGGAGGTAAGAGGGTTGGGGATTTCCCTAATACTACAATGAGTCTGGGTTGGAGGATGTTGGAATATAGTTCAAATTGAGAGAAATGGCTGATAGGTCTGGAAGTTCAATCTCTATCACAACAGAACAAGTTAGAGAGATATCTGGACTTTTGTCCTTCTTTCTTCTGCCTTCAAAGTCTCCAGACCATATCTTTTCTGTCTTCAAGGTTAAAAGACATAACCCTTCAGTTGGTCTGTTCCTTTCCTTCCAACTGCCTTTCCCGGAAACATTCCAAATAGAACCCTCTCATTTGACTAACAAAAGCAACTGCTTCTGTCTTTTTGCATGCTTTCCCAATTTCTCTCTTCCACACTTTCTAATGTTTTTTACCTTCACTCTAGACTAAGCATTAATCACTTTAGGAGCCTCTTGAATTCTGTTTTTATTGTGTTCTCTCTCCATTATATTCTGTAGACCATGAATGAATTAATTTTTGGAAAATCCCATTTTAATTCTCCTCAAAAATTTTCAGTTGCTTCCTATAATCAATAAGATAAAATTCAAATTCTTCAACATGGTGACCAGAATCTCTCTTAATTACACACCTCTTTGGCTTTCAAATCATTTCTTTTTTATCTTTTTTCATTATTTCGTTCTATCTCAATTTTAAAATCTATTTTGTCTCCAATACTATTAATAATTTTCATAGTCAAGCAAATTCTTACATTATCTATATCCCCTCAAAAAAAGTCTCATTCTGCAACATGAGCCCATTACATCTGTCTCAGGAGGTGGACAGCAGACTTCATTCATTGGCGGGCCTCAGAAAATGTTCATTATGTTAGTCAGAGTTTATGAGCTTTTCCAAATCATTTGTTTCACAATGCTTACTGTTGAATACAGTTTCCACCTGGTTCTGCTCACTTCATTTTGCAACAATTCATACAATCTTCTCAGGCTTCTGTGAAACTGTCCTTTTCATAATTTCTTACATATTATGATATTCAATCATATTTTCATGCCATAATTTGTTCAGGCATTCGCCCAAATTGATTGGCACTCCTTGAGCTTCAAGTTATTTGTAAGCACAAAAAGCATTGCAATAAGTATTATTATACATATAGAATTTTTGCCTCTTTTTTTGATTTATTTAGGTTAGTCCAAAGAGTGATATTGCTTGGGTAAAAAATATGTATAGATTATCAGTTATTTAGTAACTTTTCATTTTTTTCCAGATTGCATGTTGATACAACTTTTAATAATCATTTTCTGAAATTTTGCAATCCATGTTTTCTCTTTCCCTCCCATCCTACCAGCTTCTTTAAGACAGCAGATAATATGACCTAGGTTGTACATGTATTATCATATAATACATATTTCCATGTTTGGCATATTGTAAAAGAAAATACATATCACTTATGCTAGAAAAAAATTTCATGGAAGACATAAAGTGAAGAACGGTATACATCGATCTGCACTCAGACTCCATCAGTTCCTTCTATGGTGGTGGATAGCCCTTTTCATCATGAATCCTTTAGAGTTGTCATGTTTATTCTTGACTGTGGTCCTTTGTGCCTGTTCTGGAGGGAATATCCTTCATCTCTGTCTCTTCCAACCCATATTTTACCCATCCTTCAGGACACAACTAATCCAACACTATTAGTCCTCTGACTGATGTGGTCCCCTTTCTTCTTTCCTTTCTCCATATTTTTATAGTACTTTTTGTTAATAGGAGAGAATTTGTCACTTTATCACACATCAAATAAATGAGAAAAGGAATGTAAAAACACTTTGAGCTGAAAGTTGTGGGTCATTTGGGAGGACTATGTTTTTACTAGTGCAGGAATACTTGAAAAGATTTGCTCTATGGATGAGTCTATTGAATGATGAAGTACTAGTAGCCAGTGGAGTGAAGGGGCTACATTATCTTCCTTGTGAATGAACATAGCTTCCCTTCTTTTCCAACTGGGGTTCATACCCAATGTCTTTCCTCAGTTTCTCCACTTTTCACATTGGCAAACCTTAAATGTATCAAATAAATGTTCTCATGATATGATAAATTACTTGGTAGTTGTTAAAAAATAGAAGTAATGCTATGAAAAACTCATCATGATCCTTTCAAGCAATAATGGAAAGCCTATTTGTTATTTAACTGATTCTGTAAATATAAACCTCTCTTGATTTATTAATTTCTAATCATACTTTATATTAATCATGATGTATTTCAGCAATCTCTTAAAGCAGCATCTATTTTTACTCAAAACAGAAGACATATTGAAAGGGAAACTAAGGCATAAAGGAACAAAAACAATTTCAGGCAAATCCAAGGAAAGATATTGGACTCAGACTCACAGAAACTCAGAGGTCAAAGAGATATCAGAGACCATTTACTGATATCTATATATGAATGAGAATTTCTATAACATTTCCAACAAATATTCTTGCAGTCTTCTCTTAATATGTCAAGGCAAAAGGAAAAATAAAGCAACGTAATATTGTGCTTTCTTCCCTCACTTGGCAGCCCATTCCATTGATTTCTTCCAAAGAATTTCATCCATGGAATATTAGCTGTTCTTTCTTGGAACTCTTTGAAATGAACCTTCCCAAAATATAAAATGCATGTCAGACATATACTGACCCAACACATCCTACATGGCACAGTTTCCCAAGTTACAAAATGTCCACTCCATTTGGGAGCAAGAGCACTTGTGTGGTGATAAAGGAAGGTCTCCCTAGGGGAGTAGCATGATAGTGATGAGACCAGGGGTGAGAAGCTGGCAGCCAGGACACAGCTGACTTACTCTATCCATGGCAATAATATGGGACAAAGAGTTGGTCACTGATTCTGCGCTTTATCCATGAACAATACCTTAAGTCTACAACTGGCCATACACATGGCTCCTAACTCTCTCCTGTAGGTCCTATAGCACAAAGCCTCAGTGCCCTGTATTATTTACATCTGTACACATATCTCCTTACTTTTTCTGTTTCTTATTCTCCCTTTTTCCCTTGTTCTTTTATCCTTCTTTTTCTACAAAGGTTACATTGACTAAGTAATGCTCAAATGAATACTGGTTTTTAGGTTCTTATAGCTCTGGAATTCATTATTGATATAAAGCCATTAGACAAAGCTGACATACCACCCTATCATGATGGCAAAGCTGATAAATGGTCCCACTAGATGCTTTTTTCCCCCTTCAGAGAGCTTATTCATACACTGATCAGAATCTTATGAATTCTCTGAAGGTAAGAAAATGCATGTGACATTAATATTTTATATGATCCTGCTGAGGAACTCATTTCTACAAACTAGCATAGGTTCATTTTAGAATCAAAAAATAAAACTTGGGGTTAACAAATAAGAATTCAACGGTCACATATCACTGGTAAGCTTTGGGGAGATGAAATTGGATTTTATATAAGTTTCAGTGTGAAAAAATAAATCTTTTACATAGCACCTAGGAAAGATTCCAAATCTTGTCTCCAAGGGCTGCAAGAAAATTTTAAATTATTGTTTAAAATCTTATAAACACTGACTTTATCAATTGTTTTTGGTTCGTGTTGATTTCCATACACTACTTCAGCCTCTCATTTTCCCACATTGGAAATTTTACTCCCTAAGCTTGGTAATAACTGTTATCAGAATGAAATGTCTCTGCTACTATCTCACAGGCATTAAAACACTTGTCAAATGAAGCACATATATATATACATATATATTTTTTAATAAGTAAAAGCAAATATATGAGGACTCATCCATTTGACAATGTGATAATGGCTCTAAGTATCTTTGGGAGAAACCAATACAGTGGTATGCTGGTAAATGTTTAACAACCAGCTCTCTATGCGGGGTTTTTTTTTAAGTGCATGTACTTTTAGATTTAATCTGCATCATTTTTTATCCATCACTTTCTTAAATCTAGGCAATCCGCAAACAATAAATCTAACTCTGATTTGTAGCATTTGTCAATTTCTGAGGTGTAAATGCTAATGCTAAAAATTTAATAATAATCTCTCAGGAGTCGGTTCAAGCTGGAGAGTATATCGGATTACAGCTTTTGAGAAAGGCACTGTGATCTAGTGGAAAGGGTTATGCTGGGAGCAAAGAAACCTTGATTGAAATCCCATCTCAAACTAACCAGCAGTATGACGCTTAGCAAGTTATTTAACTTTTCTTTGTCTCTGAGTTTTAATAAATTTCTAACTCCCTTCTAGTTCTAAGATCTCTTATTTCACTCTTCCACACACTATGGTGCTTCTGTGTTCATAAAATATAGTTATATAAAATTATATATGAGATAACACACCTTGGCAAGTTTAGGGAAAAGATGAAAAGGAAGGTAATTTTGTATAAGTGTAGAAAGTGATATCTGCTGGTATTGATCCTAGATTTTATTTACTCACAGTGATGAACAGATGCAAGGGGCAAACCTAGGACGCAAAGATTTCTGGCGCAAGATGTTCAAATCTCAGAGTGCAGCAAGTGACACCAGCAGCCAGTCAGAGCAGGACACTTCAGAGTGTACCACCGCTCACTCTGGAACAACCACCGATAGGCGATCGCGGTCACGGTCCCGAAGGATTTCACTCCGAAAGAAACTTAAACTCCCCATAGGTAAAAGTAGGTCTATTTATTTATTTGTTTATTATTTATTTTGTATGTTGGCACTATAAAGGGGGCTAGGAATTCCACCCTATCAAATGAAATAATATTGCTAATTCATCCTGTCAATCAATCAAAAAACTATTTAGTTATCTACTATGTTTCTAGGCAGTGTCCTAGGCAGTGGACATAATCATCCTATTTTGAGCCCAACCTGCATATTTTCATCCCAGATAGATAGCTTGAATAATTTCTCAACATTCATACTCTTTCCTATTGTGATACTTTCCCTATTGCAAGGATATATATGCTAGAATTCTTGCTTGACTGAGTTTGGAGAAAATACCAAACTCTGTTAATAGACTTTGTTTATTAAATAGGAAACTGGTTAAAGCGATCATCTCTCTCGGGTCTAGCTGATGGTGTGGAAGATCTCTTGGACATTAGCTCAGTTGATCGTCTGTCTTTCATCAGGCAAAGCTCAAAGGTAAAATACTATCACTTGTTGGGAAAGCAGCATAAACTAATAAAACTTTCAGCATTGGAGATACCATAAGATCATAGACTCAGAACAAGCAAGTACCTTAAAAAACATCAAATACAAATTTCCCATTTTATAGATGAGAAAAAGTGAGCACAACTAGTAAACATGAAAGCCAAAATTTGAATGTAAGCCTGCCTTACTTAAAATATAGCATTCTGCCCATGACAACTCTCCAGGAGTTCACTTAAACATGATTAAAGATTCCTTTAAAGTAAATAAATTTGGAGAAGATCAAAGAAAAGCAATGAAACTGATACCATCTATAAAAATTTACTTTAGAGGTAGCTAGTTGGCACAGTAGATAGAACTCTGTGTTAGTTCAAATTCTGCCTCAGATTTACTAGCTTTGTGACCTAAAACAAATCCCTTCACTTCTTTCAACCTCAGTTTACTCATCTGTAAAATGGGAGGCTCAGATGTTCTAGCCACATCTATGATCATGGCTTGATAGATTGGTAGAACAAATGTTAGAGGATCAGAATTCCAAACTTATTCTTGATGCTAATTTGATCATGAGCAAGTTCTTTAGTGTCTCTGGTCCTTAGTAATTCCCAAAGTGAGATGAAAGAGTACTAAATAAAGGGTTAAAGGTACTGAGTTCAGAATTCAACTCTGGGGTTGAGAGATGGAGTGTCTTGTGTGAGGAACAACAAGAAGACCATTATCACTGGTCTGTAGATTTGATAGGAGAGAACAAGGTATAAGAAGATTGGAAAAGTGGGAAAGGTCCAGCTTGGAAAGACCTGGTCCCTCTGTAAGATGAAGTTGAACTTGATAATGGACTCTGTGGCTCTTTCCAGTTCTAGATTTAATAAACACTGAACAAATGCCTGTTATGTGCCAGGGTTGTACTAAGACTTGTTATACAAAAAGAAGTAAAAGACAATCCATGCCCTTATGGAGTTTCCAATCTAATGAGAAGACAACATGTAAACAAATATATACAAAGCAAGCTATCTCTAGAATAACTAGGAAATAATCAACAGAGGGAAGGGGCTAGAATTAAGGGGGTTTGGGAAAGGGTTCTTGGAAGGGGGGATTTTAGTGGGGACCTAAAGTGATCTAGGGAGGTCCATCATCAGAGTGGAAGAGGGAGAACATTTCAGGCATGGGGGAAGTCAGAAAAAAATTCCCAGGGCTGAGATAAACTATCTTCTTGATAAACCCACATAAATAATCAGCATTTCTATATAGTTCTAACAAAACTCAGCAGCAAGAGTTAGAAAGAGAAATTCCATTTAAAATCACCCTAGACAATATAAAATACTTAGGAATCTATCTGCCAAGACAAACACAGGAATTATATGAACACAACTACAAAACACTCTCCACACAATTAAGATTAGATCTAAACAATTGGAAACATATTAGTTGCTCCTGGGTAGGATGAGTTAATATAATAAAAATGGCAATCCTACCCAAATTAATTTACTTATTCAGTGCCATACCTATCAAGCTACCAAAAAACTTTTTAATAAAATCTGTCTCTGGTGTGGAGGATCTTTTCCTTCACTTGGAGTCCTTTTTTATTGTTTTTTTTTCCCAATAAATCAACAAGCATTTATTAAGGACCTTCTATATGCCAGGCAATGTTAGTTTCTAGGGATTTTAATTTTGCTTGGTTTTTTTTATTCCAAACCTACTATCCCTAAGTCAAAAGGAGTCTTCATATGAACAAATGAAGTTTTCAATTAATCATCATAAAAGCAGAATCTTTATATCATATAATAATGTGGATAAGACTAATTTCAGAAAGGAAAAGTAGTTTAGTAGATAGAAAGCTGGCCTGAAAGTCAAAAAGTAATTTTTGGGGGACAGCTGGGTAGCTCAGTGGATTGAGAGCCAAGCTTAGAGATGGGAAGTCCTAGGTTCAAATATGACCTCAGACACTTCCCACCTGTGTGACCCTGGGCAAGTCACTTGACCCCCATTGTCTAGCCCTTACCACTCTTCTGTCTTGGAGCCAATACACAATATTGACTCCAAGACGGAAGTTAAGGGTTTAAAAAAAAATAATTTTTTTTTCTGGTCTTGCCTCTGACATATTGGCTATATAAGCCACGGGAAATCACTTAAACTTTTAGCCCCTCAGGTGATTCTCTAAGTTTATAAATGGCCAAACAGTTATTGCTCTCCATTGGTGAATGGAATTTTCTCACTGTTGCTCCCTACACTGATGAAATCACACCTCTGAAGAAAATTTTAATAAGAGAATAAAAAAATAAAAATGGATGAGGGGTGGGGGAATTTTTGTTTCTATGACCTATTCTGATATCTTTTCATATTATTTATTTTTTAAAAATGTATTTTACTGCTCTTATTATTCCTGCTTTGTAACTTTGAAGTAAAAAAAAAATCTGAGAACCATTGGGCCAAGAAGAACTATGCTTTATTTAATTCTCAGAACAAGAAACAGATAAACATAGTACAGTATTTAAAAATTAATTCGTTTTAAAAACTAGCCTTTCTGAGAGAATTATCTGATTCTATTTGGCCCTCTTTAGCATCCGATGTTTTATTTGAAGTTGTTTATGTAAAGGAAGACCATGGGGTTTGTTTTTTGTTTTGTTTTTTTGCTGATGACTGTGCATTGAGGCTCCCTTGAGTCACATGCTAGGAAAAGAACATCATCATTTTTCACCAAATTATTTTTACAATGCTTCATTGTCAAAAATCCAATCTGTTCTCTGGCTATTCTAACATTTATTTTGCAATATTGTTATCAGCATGTGAGAATATACTACAATAATTAACCCAGCTTTTTTAGATGAATCCCAAAGCACTCAAAATCAATTTATGTGTTAAAAAAATTTTTCATGGCAAGGAGTAGTCATACCAGAACATGTTTCCATCTAATTTAGCCTTATTTCTTAGACCAATTTTCTGTTTTCTCAGGTTAAGTTCACCAGTGCAGTGAAACTATCTGAAGGAGGCCCAGGAAGTGGGATGGAGAATGGAAGAGATGATGAAGAGAATTTCTTCAAACGACTTGGTAAATGACATGTAACCATTAGAAATCTATCTAGGCTACATCACACTGAAAAAGAAATTATGGTTCCATTGAAAAATCTATTCCCATCTCTCCTTTTGTTTTCCTTTCTTTTTCTGCTTACCTACCTTCCTTTCTCTCCATTACTGCTTTTTTCTCTTGTTTTATTTTCCTTTATATCATTCCTATTTGTTGTCTTCCTTTCCCATGCCATTTTTCTTTCTGATTTGTTATAACGATCATACCATAATACCAGTCCAATCTTAAGCATCACTTGATTTAACTTTCCATAGAGAGATAATAGATGATAAATATAAGTATGTATATATTTTACATATGAATACATATGTGTGTTTTAACAATTTCCCTGACAACTTTTTACCCAGCCTCTGTTTGAATAATTTTTAGAGTTAGAAAGCTTATTACTTGACAGGGCAATCTGTCCCTTGATAATTGTTGTTGTTGTTCAGTCATTTCAATTGTGTCTGACATTCTACAACCACATTTGGAGTTTTCTTGGTCAAAATACCGGAATGTCTTGCCATTTACTTCTCCAACTCATTTTACAGAGGAGAATACTGAGGCAAACAGTTTTAAATAATCTGGTAGATGTCTGAGATCAGATTTTAGTTTGGAAGACTCACCTTCCTGACTTCAGACCCAGCACTTTATTTATTCACTGTGCTACCCACCTGTCCAGCCTTGATTATGACTATAATATTCCTCCCTGTCACTTTGGCCAATTCTACCCTTTATTTGTATTCTAAAGCTATAGAGAATAACTGCTGTTTCTCCCACAAGGCAAACTTTGAAATGCTTCAAGACAATTATCTTCTCCTTTTTTTCTTCTGTTGTCTGATCTAAAAATGCCCAGATGCTTCAACTTTTCTTCATATGAGAGGATTTCTATTGTTATTGTTATTCTGATAGGTCTCTGGATTTATCATGTTTATATAATATTCAAAATGTAGCATCATCAGAATGAAATCTAGTGGGACTATTACTTCCTATGCTCTCTGCATATGTGAATATATACATATATGTATACATATGTATATGCATTTGTACACATATTCTTTGGCTGATGGGCTGTATTGTTCTGGAGAGGTGGAGTAGAGGGAAGGAAGGAAGAAAAGGGCAAAAGCTTTTATGTACTGCCTACCATGTGCTAGACGTGCTAAAAACATTTTTACAAATATTAAGACATTTGATCAAAATGCTATTTCATAACATTCATATACTATAGTTTGTTCAATTGTTGCCAAGCTAATCAATAATTATTTTTTACCAGTTGGTTTCGCTATAACTAAAAATGTCACTGGCAACTTCCTCACATATAGGACCATTTTCTGTTTTTTACCTCCATGGCGTATATGATCAGGAGAGGAACATTGAAAGAGTATGACTAGTTTAGTGACATCTCATAATTTTTCACATTGGTATCCAGAAGTTCAACTAAATTATTAGGGCTCTACCAAGAGTTTATTTGTTTGCCTATCTTCCTAAAGCCCATTCAACATCGATTTCCATTTTTATACTCTTTTTCAAACTGGTAGCATTATGCTAGAGCATGACTGTAATAACTTTTGTCACTGGCATACCACAATTGAACTGACGCTCCAGTTATTTTTAGACAAACTACTATCCAGTAACTCCTCCCTCCTACTGAATTTTAGAAGTTGGGTTTTTTAGCCTAAGTATAAACTCTATATTAATCCCTTCTAGTTTCATCTTTTTGGTTTCAGCACAATTCTTTTTGAATCCTTACCTTGGTTTCCAGTGTGTTGGATATCCTCCTCTGCTTTGTGTTCTCTTTAAGTTTTTGTTTGTATTCCATCTGTCCCTTTATCCAAGTCATTGAGAAAAATTATTAAGCAGCACAGAACCAAACATAGGGAGATGATCAAGGCATTCTGCCAAACACCTAGTTCCAAGTTGACTTTCAACCATTAATGGCTATTCAATTTGTTAGCCATTCATTCAATATTGGTCACATAAATCAATTCTCATCTAACCCTCATCTCTCCAATATTTCACACCAAAGTAACCTGAAACTTTATCAAAATCTTTGTTGAAATCTAGAGAAACTGGACAGCATTCTCTAGATGTTCTGGATATTAGCTTTTTAGAAAAAAAGAGAGGATTGAGGTTTGCAAAGCATTTTATATTCTTTTAATTGATATATCATTTTAAAAATATTTTATTTGTTCCATTAAAAATTGAAAAGATTAACAGTCACTTTTTAAAATTTTGAGTTCCAAATTCTCTCCATCATCTGTTTCTGATAAAGTTAAAATAACTATTCAGTATTTGATTTTCTAGATGTCCACTAATATTTCTTCTTAGCAGTATTTTCTAGAATTTTGCTAAAAGTTTAAATCAATATCAATAGTTTAAAGTTTTTACTTTCCAATCCCTTTCCTTTTTTAGAAATCAAGACAATATCTGCCCTGAACTCATCAAAATCACACACTAGCTTCCTTATATCTTTACTTATCTTGGACATCAACTGACTACTAGTCAGTTTTATTCTGTCCTTTTCAGTTCGAAGAATATTCTTTCTTAATGAAAACAGAAGAAGAAGAATTAAATGGCATTTTTTCTTTATAACCATCTCTTAATCTTATCTCATCACCCCCTAACGATTGTCCTGTCTCTTTGATCTTCTTTCTCAAAGTAAAACATCAACAACCCTTTTAAAATTATATTTAGCTTTCCTGAGCAGTCAAAACTCATGCTTAACTTAACATACTTAACATTCCTAATACTGTTCTTTCCCCATTATCTGCTTTTGCTTCTGTTTTCCACATGTGGCTTTTAAAAATCTAAGTTAGTAGAGTAATTTCCTGTGCATCCACATCAATCTCTTCAAAACGTTTCCACTTTTCCTAGTTATTACAATTGATTCTCTTTGTTTCATGAGAATTCCATTCTTAAAAGTCCTCATCATCTGACCTCTCTGCTAGAATTTTCATCCTTTAGGATTTTACCTGTATTCTGAGCCTCAGATCATGCAATATGGTCCATATTTTAATATATGCTGTCCTTATATATTTTAAACTGAAACCACATTTTTTAGCTACCAGATTCACTGACTATCTGCAGTCTCAATGAATAAGTGTATTCAGGTCTTCACTTAACACATATTAGGTGCTTAATAAATATTTATTGATTGATATTTGTCAAATATTGATTTAGATTGGGAGAGAGGAAATTGGAATGGGGATGAGTGAAAAAAATTATTTTCAAAGTTCTTCTAAATCTGTGCTCTAATTCTCTCTCCCACTTGATGTTGTCTGCCTCTTCAGGTTGCCACAGCTTTGATGACCATCTGAGCTCCAACCAGGAAGGGGCAAAATATAAGAATGTGGTGAATCTGGGAGCAATTAGGCAAGGCATGAAGAGATTTCAGTTTCTGCTGAACTGCTGCGAACCAGGTACTATTCCTGATGCCTCCATCCTGGCAGCTGCCCTCGATCTGGTAAGTCATTTGAAGGTTCTGCCTAATGCTTTCCTCATTTTCCAAGTGACACTGTCAAGTGAGATAAGCACAAATAGTGAAACTCAAAGCTTTCTCTCCATGTCAAAGCAAAGAGTGGGCAACCTGGGTCCCAAATGGAAAGAGTTCAGTTTAGGTAAATATTTCCATATGTGACTCAAGTTCAGTTTCCAAATCCTTCTATGTACCTTCTACTTTTAAAACTACTAAGAATGGTGATTTATTGATATATCCCATAATAACACTAGATAAGAAATTTTAAAACATGAGGAGAGAGCTTTTCTGGCAACTTTCATATTTATTCAAACTAAAGCATTTGAAGACTTTATTAACAAACCAAGATCTTCAAATACAGTTTTAATTCTGTACTTTTACAGATCCTAGTTCATGAGATGGCATAGGGCTAAGAGATTATAAAGTTTATCTCCCCCTCCCATTTTACAGAGAAGGAAAGTGAGGCTCTGAGATGTTAAATAAGGTCATAGTCACACAGTCAGTAAGTAACAGAGCAAGTTATTTGAATCCAGGTCTTCTGATACTAAATTTAATACTTTTCCCACTTTGTTAGATTAAATTCCTGCCTGGGGTGTAAATTAAAATGGATTTAAAAGGTCTTAGAACCATCCTAGATTCCATGTCATGTCTTAGAAATCATCCACCCCTTATAACGTAATTCATTTAAATTGTTTTAGTGTATTTGCAGCTTCATAGAGCTAATTCTTATGTTAGGCAAAAGTCTTTTGCAGTGTGTAAAAATAGAATTTCACCCTCCAAAGATCCTAAATGTTAAATGTATTTTTTTTTATCATATAAGATGTTTAACTGTCAACCATAAAATGACAGAATTTCTGAATTGGAAAACACCCCAAATACCATTCAGTCTAAACTCTCATTTTACAAAGAATTCCCCTCTACAACTTTCTAAATATTGGCTTGGCTAGCCTTCACATAAACACTCCTGGTGTGCCTCCAGAGGCAGCCCATCTTGCTGACATCAAATCCAAGTAAGCCTCTGCAACTTCCATCCACCACTTTTGGTGGCTCTTTGTAACTTCCATCCTTTGGTTTCTTTGTAATGTGCATTACAAATCTAATACTTCATCCACATAGTAGTCCTTCAAGTACTTGAAGACAGCTATGTTCCTCTCCCTAACATTTCACTAAACAAAATATGATCAGTTCCTTCAATACATTTTCCTACGGCATGGTTTCTAGTCCTTCCACCATCAAGGTTGCCCTTTTCTGCTTCAGTCCTTTCCCTGCCCAGGGTTGAGGACAATATCTCAGATATAGTCTGATCAGGGCAGATTTATTTTTTATTTGAAAGGAAATATTTTAAAGAATTTTTTCTTTTAAAGAAATAAAGAAAATAGTTTATTTCTAAGAAAATATTTTCAAGAAAACTTTTGGTTTTTTGAAGATATTTTAAATGTTCATAATTATTTCTTTAAAGTATGCTATAGTAAATTAAAAATTCAAAATCATAAATTTGGAAAAGTCCTTGAAATATCTACTCTATCATTTCAACTTCAGGATGAATTAAAGTTAGACAATATGAGAGTGATTTGTATGTCTCCTTTTTTAAAATTTTTTTCATGAGAGAAAAATAGATATCAAAGATTCATTTTCTAGACCTTGGGATAACTACAGGTAGGTTCTAATCCTGAACTCAGACCAGTGATACTGGTGATGGCATAGACATGGCAGAACTAAACTGGAGCATGAGGCTGGACCAAGTGACAAGCACTAAGTAAGATCCTAATAGCAAAACCCAGGACACCAAATTAGAGCAGGAAAGGAAACAGGCTTGATCTTCCTAGATTATGAATTTGTGGATCTTTCTCTTTCTCCTACTGCAAAGCAGATTGGTCCCAGAGATTAGGCTAAACCAAAGGTAGGGATTTTACATCCACAGACCCTAAGGAAGTTATGTGGCTCATTTATTCTCTGATTGACTTAAGTAAAATCTATTTAATCTCTTGGCTTTTAAGACAGTTGAAGATGACGAAAAACCTCAAAACATGATTCATTTAAGAAGTATGGAATAACTGAATCCCCGAGCAAAAATACAAGTATATTGATGAATTATTGGCTCATTAATTAGATTTTAACTCTGATTTTTTCAATTATTGTTTGACATCCAAAGTTGAATTAATCAAATTGATTGAGTGAATATAATTACAGTTTTGAGTCTTTTTTTAACCTTTACATTCTATCTTAGAATCAATACTATATATATATTTTTTAAATATCCCAGAAATTTATTGAATGTTTTGCTTGAATACACTGAATGTAGAAAGACAGATTTTTTGCTTTTGGTGCTCCTGGTAAATTTCAAAGAGGCACTAATACTATGTATTGGTTCTAAGGCAGAAGAGTGGTAAGGACTAGGCAATGGGGATTAAGTAACTTGTCCAGGGTCACACAGCTAGGAAGTGTCTGAGATCACATTTGAACCCAAGACCTCCTGTCTGGACCTGGTTTTCAATCCACTGAACCACCCAGCTGCCCCTTAGTCTCTCGTTTTACACAAATATTTTTTATGAGGCAAAAGCTTCCAAATCCCTATTTATCTTTCAACAAAGAAGGTCCTATGTATTTATTTCATATATACGTATATATATTATATAATACAAATGTTGAGAATCCATTCAAAATGGGCTTAATAACCACATGCCTGTGGCTCTAAGGCATAAAGATTCTGGAATCTGTTGTTTGCTAAAATGCTTTATTTAATATTATGCAGTTGTTCCCTGTAACTCAGTCCAAAGGTCTGGACTTGAGTAATCATAAAACTGTTCTTTGCATTTGTTTTAAATCTAAAGCTTAACCACAGTCTTTTAGTTAAAGAAAATAATTTTCATTATTTTATATTTTTAAAAACACCAATGACATTTTGCCATCTTAGTCATATAATCTAAATGAATTTTTTGTTTTTTAGGGGAAAAGTTCCTAATACACTTATTAAAAGTACTATCTAATAACAATTACAGAAACATATAAATATGTACGGACTTCTGGAATGTTCAAAATTTATGCAAATGAAAGACAATTTATTTTAAATGTGTCCCCTCACATTGTTGCTATGACAACTGGCAAAAATTAGGGGCAATCAGCTCCAGTTTCAGGTCCACCCAGTCTCTATTAACATTTTTTTAAATAAAAAGTTAACAAGAACTGAATGTTACTTCTTTTAAAGATATTTGACATTTTTGAAAGGGCTTTCATTCCTTTCCAAAGCTTTATGTGTATAAACAAAGCAAAGACAATTATACAAACAGTCAAGTAACAGTATGAATAACAGTTCATTTAAAATATATATTTTAAGCTTGAAAAATCCACTCAATATTCTGGTAGGAAATCTGAGTATTTTTCTTATTTAAAAAAATGAGGAAACTGAGACCCAGAGAGTAGAGTTCTTTGCCAGGGTTCATATTCCTAATAAACGTCAGAAGCAATACTTATTCTAAGACCAGCATGCTTTTTACTAGATCGGACTGAAAAAATGCATCATGTTCGGAATAGTCACCACAGACTCTTTCCAGAGATAATCTCTGTCAACTAAAATATTGCTTCTGACCATAACTACTCTACGAATGGACAGAGGGAAAAGAACTCTGTCAGATGCCTGACATTTCATTTAGGAAAGAACTTAATACAGGTGAAGCAGTAAATATGGAATTACAAATTCCTGCATTGTAGTAGGCTTGGAGTCGGTGCATAGCCAGAAACACATCTCTTGTTTACTGTCAGTGACTTAAAGTCAGTTAGCATGCTGTATTCATTAAAAGTGTAGCCTGCTACATTAGGATGTATTATATTATTTTAGTTAGGAGGTCAAAAAGATCCATGTAACTGCCTAATGTGTGACATAAAAGATTAGATTCTACATAATAGTATCTGTCCACCACTATATTCTGGCAGGAAAGGATCAATTAGTGGCTATTTTTTACATTGTAAATTTAGATACTCTCCTTCAAAACATAAAAAATGGGGTTTGTGCCATAACTTCCAGCTGACAACAATACTCACCAGGACTTCCTAGCAAAATAAAATGAGAATCCAATTATTTCACCATTTTCTGCTTTAAAATACTGCTGAAGATCTAATCTTTTGGTTTTAAAAAGAAAGATTTTCATTTCAGCCGGTTCATGCTGGTTAATTTCCCTTTGGAGATCAAAAGTTGAAAAACAGATGATAAGAAAGGAATAGTGATGTCCCTCTCTGATTTTGCCACAAATTGAAGGTCAAATAGAAATCCTCAAAAACTTCTCCCAATTAACTTTATTTGATTTGAAATATGTAAAGAAATAAAGTGGAAATTTGTTCTGATTCTGTGGGGTGGGGTTGGAGGCTAGAAGTAACACCTGCCTTTGAAGATAACTTTGTCATGGTCATCATACATTTACTATACATATTACATTTGAAAAGAATAGGGTTTGACTCACTGTAAAATAATAGGCTATTAAAAACAGATTCTACTGCACATTTCACATAGCACTTTTACAAAAAGTACATGCTGCCAAAATGAACTGATTTCCCAATAACCTACTCCAAATAGCTTGAAAATTACTTTTTTAAATTAAGTTTAAAATCAATTGATCTCTTTAAAAATGAATCTAAGTTAATAAGATCTACTTAAACAATAGTCTAGTGAAAGCGTAGATGAATTTCCTTGTCATTGAATTAAGGTTTAATATTGTTAATTTCATGAAAGACTTAATTATTTTATGAGGAAATAAAGCACGTCAAGTAATTATTTATCTACAAACTTATAAGAACTGAATCTTTCCTACTTGGAGTGGGTTACTGGGGACCCTAACAACAACTTCAGTAGAATCCCCCTTTCTCCACTAGCCTTGAAGAGTATACAAAGCTCCTTCTGAGTTTATTATCTACAACTTATTAATTACACCCTCACTATGAAGTTATTATATCTTCTAGTTAAAAAGAAATTTTGTATTCTGATTTATTTACCAAGGAATCTTCCCAATGCACTTTCCCTTAGTTTTCTTGTCCTATATCCACATAATATGTGATTGGGGTTGAAATTAGAGAGTCCCAGATCCCCTAATATCAAGGAGGTAGTTTTCTACCAATTACTCCAGATCCTTCCAAGATTGAATACATTTGGAAAAAAGCAACTGTAACATTTTCCTCCCCAGCTCAGACTGAGGGAAAATAACATGTTTCTGTGAAAGCCAAAGTTCCAGGTCATTTCAGAACTGTTATTATTTGGTCTTTGAATTGCATAGAAAGCTTTTCCCAAGCAATTGAAATTGCCAGTTTCTCGCTGGGCTGATGAGGACTGATGAGGCTTCTGTGGTTCAGCCTGCTCCAATCTGACCGTGTCAACATGGCCTCAGAAAATAGAGCTAACTGTGGATACAGTTGGATGAGGAGCTGCATAATGCACAGAAATGCCTGGTCCAGCCAGATTGAAGAAGACCACAGATGTGACTAAAATGAATCTAAACTTGAAATGGTTTGGCCAAGGTCTGTACTCTCTGTTCATTGAATTGAAAGGGCACTTCGTTCTCTGGGGCAATCAGTGCCTTTCACGAAACTAAAATTCCTCCTAAGATTCAGTAAATTTTTCTTAGGGTAAGAATAAAGTTTTTTTTCTTAAGCAGCATCTGCAAGGCAATATGAACATTATCTCCCATTCATCAGCTGATGTTGAAAAAATTGAGAAATGAAAGTGGAAAGCAATAAAGAGGAAGGCTTGAAATTTGAAGCCCTCTGGTTGTAAATGTTATCGGGTAAAGAGCTGTATGGCATAATGACATTTTCAGATACCTGAAAATTCAACAAGATAATTTTAACGATGGAGGTCATCCCCTGTATTTTCACACATTAAGTTTTTTTTCTTTGGTATCATGGGAATTGTGAATCATTCATTGTTGGAATACAAGCATTCAGGTGGCATCAGTTCAATAAAAGGAGAAGGTAAATGAAATGTCTTCTGAAGAGTAGTTTTTAAAATATGGCTACTCTTATTTCAAAATAATAAGAAGAATTCTTTTTGGGAGTGCCAGTACAATAGAATTTTTGCTTTGGTGTTTAGTTTTAATTTTCATTGTAGTAACCTGTGGTTCTTTTCAGCTATGCAACATTCGCCTGATTCATTTTCTCTCCATTTGTGATGTGTTTCTCTGTGATGTCAATTCATCCCTGTCCATTCTGTCATATCTCCATCTTTCTCTTGCTGCTTCTTCAGATTGCACTGCGCGTTAAGAGGTAAGATCTATCAAAGGAGGTGAAAGTGACATATTTAAGTCCAGGAAGAATCCTCTCTCCAGGGAGTTCCATTTTTCTGCCTGAAAATCAGCACTTTAGCACAACTTTTTGTGAGAATCTTATAAAGACATTAGTTCTGTCTTATTCTCAAGTGTCTTGTTCCCTTCTCTGCACATGTTGAGTTTTGAATCAATGTTATGGAACAACCACTGTTCCACTAGTCCACACATCAGAGAACTTTTTTGGCACTTTGATTGACTCTCTCCATCTTCTGTAAAGTCATATACACACTGCAAAAGCAAGGGAAACATTTATTAAGATCGAACATGATTTCATTGACTATATGACTCCAGGCCCTATCACAGTATCATAGCAACACAGAGTTAAACCTGAAAGGGGCTTTAAAAGTCATTCAATCCAAGTCTTTCCTTTTACAGATGAAGAACTAAGATTCAGAGAGATTAAGTATATTGCCCAACATTACACAGGTAGCAAATGGCAGAGCTGAGATTTGAACTTTTCCTTCCATACACACTGCCTTATTCTTGAGATAATGTATGTAAAAAAACTTTGCAAATCTTAAAGCACTATTTAAATATTTTCAAATTTTGCCCAGTTTGTCTACACAGATTAAATTAGTCAACTAGATATATCTACCCATTACAAAATATATTGGGATCAAGTACTGTGTCATTAAGGGCATATGGTGGAGCTGAAATAGAAAGTAGTCTCTATTCAAACAGTAACCTTGGATCAGAACTTCCCCAGGTCCAATTAGTAACAATGCCTGATTTTTACTCTGTGAAATGCCTAAGAATTAAGAGCTGGTATTATTGCTAACAACTTGAATGCAACATCCTCACTCTTTTCTTGTAGTAGACACTATTTTGGAAAGTAATTCTTTTGAAGAGTGGTTTTTCTTGATGGGACGAAGTAATCAGCATCTACTAACTTTCTGAGACTCAAAGCTATGGTCCATCCATTAAGCCCTTAAATTCCTCACCTTGTTACTTTTGTTTTGTCATCTGAGAATTAAGAGAAAGTAAAAAGTAGAATCATTTTTACATGGATTTGGATTAGGGTAGAAGAGTCTTCTCATTAATCTTAGAAGTCAAAACATACCTCTCTTAATAATCTCCTCCTACATTCACATGAATCATCTTCTCAGGTCTCCAGTCATCATGCATTAAATCAGGATCCCCAGATGTTGAAAGTATGTCACAATATGCCACATTAGAAATAAACATGACTTTCATTGTCCTTCAAACTACACTATTTTTAAAACCCTTACCTTCCATTTTGAAATCAGTTCTATGCATTGGTTCCAAAGCAGAAGAGCAAAGAGAGCTAGGCAACGGCTATTAAGTGATTTGCCCAGAAGTGTCTGAGGCCAGATTGGAACCTAGGATCTCCCATCTCTAGGGCTGGTTCTCAACCCACTGAGCCACCCATCTGCCCCAAACTAGCATTTTTTAAGCCAGCTTTTCAAGGAAGCAGACCGGTTACACCCAATTTAGAAGTCTCTCAGCCTGCTAGTCAAATATGCATAGGATTTATCAATCAAATATCTAGAGCTGGAAGAGTCCCCAGAAGCTATAAAATCCAATATCCCTCTTTTTCCAGTTGAGAAAACTAAGACATAGGGAAGTTAAGGGACTTGCTGAAGGTCACACAAATAGTAGGTATCACAGATAGAACTTAAACATAAGTATTCAATGCTATTTCCATTACACCATTCTGCTTCTCATTTTATATAGTTGTGTTCATGTCCCATACCTATTAATAGGTATACTTCCTCATGAGATCAATGTTTGTCGATGTGAAATCATCATCATATTCTTCAAGTCAGTTCCTAAAATTTTTCATAAGCCTCATACATATAATATAGTTGGTGACAGATTTTTAGGACCAATGTTTGTTTGCTCTATTTGTGTATAGTGAGTAATGTATAGAAGTATACTTTGATCCAATAAAGAACATTTCTAGGCATTATAGGAAATAGTCACTGAGAAAATTTTGAAGAAACCTTCCTCAAATGAACCAGTGTGACAAATTCCAAACAATCAATACAAATAATACAAAAAATAATTTATTTCTGTTTAAATAACTTTAATTTTTTAAAAGCCAGAAAAAACATTCACAAAGGATCAGCAGGCATTAATCACAATTTCCTGGAGGTTTCTGAGCAAGCTTTGCCAAGAGACCAGGCATGTCCTCAGGCAGCATCATAAGGAATAGAGTTCTTGACTACACCTTTGTCCCCACACCTACCTTCACCTGGAAATGCCCTAGAATTTTATCTGTCATTCTGTATAGATCTAAAATGATCCTTTTGCATATGCTCAGCACATTTATTGATTGATTGATGAGGCTGATGGTCCATCACTGGACTGTAGAGATCAGAAAGAGTTTAGATGGGCTTCTACAGTAATTCAGTCATTTGACTCAATTAGGCAGGCGATATCAATAGAGTCATGCTCTAATTACTCTTCTTGTGGTAAAGAATGGGAGAAGTCCTGGTCTACTCTACCTTGAAAATCTTAAGGAATTCTTTAAGTAAATGATGCATGAAGGAAATAGAAAGATGGAAAGCTACTAATAGAAAGTTGTAAGGGAAATGAATAGTGATAAACTAAATTTTAACTTTGAATTGTTTAACAGCAATGAAAGCAAAGAAAAAGAAAGCATTGGAGCACCCCAAATGTTCAAATGGAGTGCCCAAAAATGTAATACAGTAATAATAAATGAAAAAGGGAAATGTATTGAGATTGCTATAGCATGATACTAAGATGTTGATAAACATCAGAAGGGATAATACAAGGTATAAGAAAGAAATTAAGATAACCAATGAAGAAGAAAACAGAGAAGGAAAAGGTCAGAACAATGGTTGAAAATGAATATCTTCAATAGGAAGCAAGGGGGAAAGGTAAGAAGGAAGGAAGGAAGGAAGGAAGGAAGGAAGGAAGGAAGGAAGGAAGGAAGGAAGGAAGGAAGGAAGGAAGGAAGGAAGGAAGGAAGGAAGGAAGGAAGGAAGGAAGGAAAGAAGGTTTTTTAAAATACCTGTCCCAATAATTGTATATAAAAAATAAATCATAGTCTTGAAATTGAAGAGCTGTGCTTAGTTGTCTATTTTATATGTCTATTAATGTATTCTAATTCTACATATAGCCTAGTAAATATTTCATATTAAAATGGTTCCTGAAGATAATACAAATCAATCATTATTGAATTCATTGGATAGGGAGAGAAAGAACAACATGATGGATCTGGGATTCTGTTTCAAATCATTGCCAAAATAAAGAGAAAGATTAAACCACATCCACTATATCAGTGGTTCTCAACCTTTCTAATGCCGTGACCCCGCAATACAGTTCCTCATGTTGCAGTGACCCCAAACCAAAAAATCATTTTGGTGGCTACTTCAAAACTGTAATTTTGCTACAGTTATGATTTGGAATGTAAATACCTGATATGCATTATGTATTCTCATTGCTAGAAATTGAGAGGTTGAGAACTGCTGTACTATATAGTATAAATAAATATTACTCACACTTAACTCTCTTCTCTTAGATCTTTTATTTAATTCCCTATGGACCCATCCAGTATGACAATATATTATTGCTAATAACTAAATTGAGATAGTAACTTACAAATCACTGATATTTTGTTTTTTAATGAAAGTAGCTGACAGTATAAAATGTTTATAAGAGTTGTATTAAATAGTAGTTTGTTAGTTTTCATTGCCTTCAAATAATACCTCATTTTTTTAATTACTGTGGTTTGTAGCGAAAAAACTTAAGATCTCATCCTTAGAAGGATTATAATGTCTTTGGTTCTAAGTTCACATTTAAGCTCTTGGAACCTCAACATTCTAGGAATCCTATCTATATCCTTCCTCACCTATAGCCTGCTTTTCAAAAACATCTCAACAGTAGTTGTTGGAGAGGTTAGAGGAAATATTTCACGTGTTCTCCAAAATGTTTCTTATGAATCAATTGGATAGTTTCCTTTTTTAATACACTTAAAAGTTAATGCCTACTTTTTTCATGTTCTTCATATAGAATAATGAAAATGGATCAATTTACTCCAAGACTATGTGTTCTATTTTGTGACTAGTCAGAAGGTATCTTGTGTTATAAGCTGGTAGTAATGTTATGATAATGAGGAGGAGGAAGAAGAGGATAATAGTATTTAGAGCATATAATTAAAAATATTTGTTTATAAGTTAATATAATTTATAGCAATAATAATTGTATTTACATTTATTTTAAACTTTGCAAAGTGCTTTTCATACATTATTTCATTTGCAATTCATAATAGAACTGTGTATACAGGAACTTTTGCTCCCATTTTGTAGGTGAGAAAACTAAGACAGAGAAATAAAGTTGTTAGACCTGGGTCACATAGCTATCAAGTGTCAAATACCAGATTTGGAACCCACAACTTTTAAACTCTAAATCAAATCCAGTCTCCAATTCCACATGCTGTTTGTCATGATATCAATGGCCACATCCTCCTGTTAAAATAACAAAAACAATAATAATACCTTACATCTGTGTAGGGTTCAACAATTTATAAAGCATTTCATCATACACAGTCTCATTTGACCCTCAAAACTCTGTGGGGGTAGACTGAGCAAGTTTTAAAAAACTTTTTTTTTCCTATAGACCATTTCACAGATGACTAAACTAAGTCTCAGAGGCCATGTAGACAAACTGAATAATATGCTTCAGTGGAAGGTAGCCAAGATCTTCTCTTTAGTGGGACAGTATGAATTTTATTTTTTGTTCTCTTCATACAAGTAGAATTTGAGGGAAACCAAATGGTCAAGAATTCTATTAAAATAAAGGCTTAAAGGACTAGAAATAGTTTGCCTGCTTCATAATAAGGATCATTCTTCCTCCACATATTCAGTGAAACCCCGCACTCTCCCACATACCTTGGTTTGCATGCCAAAGCATGACACAGCTGCCCCCTGAATGTACAAAAGTGGGTGGTGGGTGGTGGGTGTGGAAAATTTTGATGAGCTAATTGTGAAATCAATGAGCTCAAAAGCAAAAAAACTTGCTTGAATTTTTATTCTTCTTGATCCAAAGTTCTTAAGCCTCTGGACCACATGCCACCACATTAGACGGAGACCATTTTGGAAGTCCAATATGAGAAAAATGAAAAAAAGTATGGAGGTATAAACAAGCAGATTAAAACAGTTATTTGTTCACTCTGAGGTCTTCACAAAATTACCATTTCCCAAATGACACATTTATTTCCTACTTGAGCAACTGCCAGGTCTTTGCTTTAATCGTATCTAATTTCCCTTTTCCCTCCCATTCAAACCAGGAAGCTCCAGTGGTGGCCAGAGCAGCGCTGTTCCTGGAGTGTGCTCGCTTTGTTCACCGTTGCAATCGTGGAAATTGGCCTGAGTGGATGAAGGGACACCATGTAAACATCACCAAGAAAGGTCTCTCCCGGGGCCGATCACCCATTGTGGGCAACAAGCGGAATCAAAAGTTACAGTGGAATGCAGCCAAACTCTTCTACCAATGGGGAGATGTGAGCCACAGTTGTTTCTTATCTTGTAAAATCTGAGTGAAATCAATTAGCAAAGACTTTTCATAGAATAGGGTACTGATCATTTTAAAATATCTTCTCTAATCATTGAAATATAAATTAAAAAGAAAAGTGGGGGGCAGGGGGGATTACAGTGGTCTTTGAATTCATTCTGTGAGAATGGGTATGGTATCACAAAAAGAACTTGGATGATTGAGATCCAAATTTCAGGTTACCATTCATTCTGGTTTAGAAATCCAGGTCGGTTTCTATCTGTACAATTATTTCTCCCAGTACGAAAGGACAAGAGAATTAAGGCCAACATTATAAGCAAGCCTTACAATTAACTAATGAAACATGTTCTTCTTGAGGCTCAGTTTCCCCTCCCTTGAAACAGAAATAATAATGCCTGCCTTGCCTCTTTCTGACAGCATTTTTGCAAAGATTGTACTTCTAATTCAGAGGTAGAAAAGACCCCAAAGTCCATCTAGTCTGACCTTCTCACTTTACACATAAGAAAACAGGCCCAAAGAAAATCAGTGGCTTGTCCAAGATCATATAGGCATTATCAGAGGTAGGATTAAAATCCAAATCCTCTCACTCCATGGCCATTGCTCATCATTACACCCCCATCTAAGAGCCTGGTATGCCCCTATACTATTCCAATAGATAGATCAGATCCCTGAAAATGTATCCTTTTTTAAACAATTAACTGGAATAAAATACCTAACTTCCAATCGTAATTCAATCTAGCATGTCTATTAATGTATGCAAGAACTTAGAAGGGTCTTCTTTTTTTTTTTCTAATTGAGTCCTGCCAAGAAAAGCCAACTAGATATAAGATTTTAAGGCTTGTGCTAGCTACGTATGCTTGTGTATATGTGTATGTGAATTCATATTTAGAATTAAAGTAACTATTTTTGTGCTCTTAAAAGCAAGTCATCTAGATTGATAAAAATGGTATATTTTATACATTTGTTATTTAAAAAAAGTTTCTAGTTCTGATATTGAGAGAAAAGACTGCTACCTGCCTGATAGGATAACTGCAGATAACTTTGTTTTTATCTAAGAAAGCTAATATTTGCATTTATGTGACTCAAACTAGATGGGGATGAGATAAACCTGAAGCATTCCTGGAGGCATGGAAGTGCTAATGGATGTATTACTTCCATTCTCATATCTGAACTGATATAATGTGAATTGGAGGCAGTGAGGCCTAGTGAAAGGAATAGTAGGCAAAGCACGGGGGTTGGCATGTCTGCTTCCTTATTTGCATAATGAAGACATAACTCATCATTTTTCTGTCCATTGTCCCCATCCAAGTCTTTGAGGAGCAAAAAACCTTTTTAAAGGTTAGATAGAAAAATAAATCAAATATATATATATATATATATATATATATATATATATATATACATGTATATATAACCAATTCTCTAGAGCACTGTGAGGTTATCTCTCAGAAGGATGGTATCATGTTCCTATGGAAGCAGTGGAATGGTGAAAAGGGTTTAGGATTTAGAGAATCTGGTTCAAATGCTGGCTTTGCTACTCACTACCTGTTTGGCCAAACTCTCATGGCTTCGTCTCATTCATAAAATGAAAGGAATGGCCTAGAAATCAGGGACTTCTTAACCTTGAGATTGTGAACTTGAATTTTTCTTTTTTGACATTTTGATGACTTTTGATCATTTTATTTCAATTTAATTCCTTTCCTTTGCATCTAAAAATATTATTCTGAGAAGGGGCCCATCAGCTTCATTATACTGCCATAAGGGTGCATGACACCAAAGAGGTTAAGAATTTCTAAACTAGAAAATCTTGAAAAGCCCTTGCAGCTTGAAATCTTTTGATTCTATGAAGTGAATTAAAGTCTTCCAAAGCACTGTGTGTGTATTCTCTTACTATATGATGGCCAGCAATAATTCTTTATTCATTAAGGGTACCTGCTCTAGAGTTTCTAAGGTATAGCTATTCCCGTTTTTTACCTGAGAATACCTGGGCTCTAATAATTTAAACTAAATAGTTGATCCTGGTGAAGGTAATTTAAACCTAATGATTAAACTTTATTTAAACATGAATAATGGAGAGAAATAAGGATATTACTGGATAAAGATCATTACCTTTTAGAACTGTAAGGATCCATGGGCTTTTCTCCGAATATCTTTTTTTTTTAAATAAAAGGCAAATGTTCATTTCTCTTTTTATAAGTAACTTAATACCCCAAATAGAAAAGAATTAGAAATTCTTAGGTAAAAATTAGGTACCTGTCACTGACTGATTATAAAATCTCCTCATCTAAACAAGTGCTTTCCTTTAACTCCAGAGAAAGTCTGTGACCTTTCTATTAACTCCAGGCTGCCCCAAGCCCTTTTCATAACTCCTGGCCCAACCTGTTCCTTGAAGCTCTTGGTATAATAAATTCTGATATTTCTCTAAACCTATTACTCTGTGAACACTAACTAAACTTGCCTGCTCCCCACCAAGTTGGTCATTGGTCTATGGTCCAGAACTCCAAGTTCTCTCTTAGGATTATCATAAGGAGAAAAGGAAAGAGTTGTGTATAAGCTTTTGGAAAGTGAAAAATTTCTGTAAATATATGATTACTGTTGAGGTGCGGAGACTAGACCTGTGAAATTATTAGTATAAAGAACTTTTTGGTTGAGGATTCCTACTAATGCACAAAGGGCACCTTCTCTGCAATTTATGATCTTAAAGAGTTGCTAAGAGTACCAAGACATCAAATGATTTGTCAGAGGTAGTATTGGAACCTGGACCATCTAGAAGCTACAGCTATTCTCTGTCCACTCACCCTGTGGCCTCTCAGTAGCTTCTAAATGAACAAGTTGTTTCAAAAACTATTCAGAAATCCTCAGTGGATTGTGGTCCTTCCTTGCCTTCTCACTAAAGCATGCATGAGTAATGGCCCTTTGTTATTGTTGTTTGGTCATTTCAGTTGTGTCTTTTTGTGGCCCCAGTTGGGTTTTCTTGACAAAGGTAATGGAGTGGTTTGCCATTTCCCTCTCCAGCTCATTTTAAAGATGAAGAAACTGAGACCAACAGGGTTAAATAACTTGCCCGAGTCATATAGCTTTCAAGTATCTGTTATATTTGAACTCATTTTCCCAACTCCAGGCCCAACTTGTATCCCTTAGCAATACAAAATGTTTTAGAAAAACCCAGTGATTCTGTACCTCTCTCCACTCCAAAAGTCAGTGAGGATATTCAGTCATCCTCCTCACTTGGGAGTTTTAACAGATGGGAATCAAGCATTGTAGCTATGCAGTTCCTCCCACTGGGATTATGTTGTGTGTTCTTGGGCACAGGAGAATTTGAAAGTCTGTCACCTTTGTGGAAAGAAGTTGAGCTCTTGAGACCAAGAAGTTATTGGACTCCAGATGTTGTTATGAAAAGATCATCCCCACCTGCCTGTTTTTATGAGTTTTCTTTTGTATTTTCCCCTTATTAGTCATGCTTGGCTGGAGCTTATCAGATTTAGAGCTAAAAGTGAATTATTTTGCTGGAACTTTTCAAATCGCCCAGTTAGTTCTTTTTTCCTGATGTGTTGAGTTCACCACTTAATCTGAAAGGTAAAGACCAGCTCATGCTCTCTCAAGGTACAAAGAATTCAACTCTAATTGCATTTTTTATTTAGGGTACTTTGACAAAATCCATGTCTGCCTTGGTTTGGTATTCATCAAAGAAAAGATTATTACTTAGTAATTTGCTCAAAATCTTGATGTGTAATATTTATTGGGGAAAATGGGGAATTGGAAAAACAGGGGATAAGGAAGGCTTGTAGCAAGGAATGGAGGAGTTTAGGGAGAGAGGGAATATTGCTGCTGGTGAGGCAGAGGTGAGAGATTTCCCCTGCTGAGAGGCAGCAGCAGGGATCCGATAAGGACCGTTTGTCTTTAAATGACTGAGCTGATGTTCAGCTTCCTTTATGCCCAGAAAAGATAGTCCACTTATTTGACTGTGATATTCTTTTTTTTTTGCAGCTCATTTTTTTTATTTATTATTTTTTTTAATATGTTTTTTTTGATCATTTCCAAGCATTATTCGTTAAAGACATAGATCATTTTCTTTTCCTCCCCCCCACCCCCCATAGCCGACGCGTAAGTCCACTGGGCATTAGATGTTTTCTTGATTTGAACTCATTGCTTTGTTGATAATATTTGCATTAGAGTGTTCGTTTAGAGTCCCTCCTCTGTCATGTCCCCTCAACCTCTGTATTCAGGCAGTTGCTTTTTCTCGGTGTTTCCACTCCCATAGTTTATCCTTTGCTTATGAATGGTGTTTTTTTCTCCTGGATCCCTGCAAGTTGTTCAGGGACATTACACTGCCACTAATGGAGAAGTCCATTACGCTCGATTATACCACAGTGTGTTAGTCTCTGTGTACAATGTTCTCCTGGTTCTGCTCCTCTCGCTCTGCATCACTTCCTGGAGGTTGTTCCAGTCTCCATGGAACTTCTCCACTTTATTATTCCTTTTAGCACAATAGTATTCTATCACCAACATATACCACAGTTTGTTCAGCCATTCCCCAATTGATGGGCATCCCCTCGTTTTCCAGTTTTGGGCCACCACAAAGAGCGCAGCTATGAATATTTTTGTACAAGTCTTTGTGTCCATTATCTCTTTGGGCTACAGACCCAGCAGTGCTATGGCTGGGTCAAAGGGTAGATATTCTTTGACTGTGATATTCTAATAAGAGAAATTTTAATAACCAGTTTGGATTGGAGAGATATCAGGGAAAAAAAGAAGAGAGAAGTCCCTAAATAAGGATGGAGTCTTCTTAGCTTTGGAGCTGAGGCCAGGCCTCACAGGCTGGTGGAGGGTTTCTCCCACTCTCATCCTCTGTGGTAGTTTTGCCAATTTCAGAATCTAAGCAGTAGACAGAAAGCAACAAGAATAGTTCTAACTTTCAGAACTGGTTGGGCCTGTATCTTCTGGATGAACCAAGTAGAGGCACTCCTAATCCAGACTGAGAATCCAACGCTCCTCCCACCTCCAACACCAGGAAGGAAGGAAGCCTGGAAGGAAGGAAGTGCTAGTCACAAGCTCCAACTGCCACTCCCAGTTACCCCTTCCCCCATCAACTGTCAGTCTTGACAATTTCCTCTCTATGGATAGTCCCACTGTTGCTTATTCCAACACAATGGCAGAAAGTCCAGAACTTGTTCTTGTTTCCTTCCCACAGATTTAGGCAGAATTCAATTGAATTTAACATAACATATTTATTAAAGCATCTACTCTAGTGCTAGGCATTGAGATGCAAAGCTAGATAAGACTTAGATCCTTCTCTTAAGGAACTGGCAGTCTTCTACACAAATAAGTATGATAAAGAGCCATCAGTGCAAAAGATAGATCTAAGCAAAATGCTATAAGAAAATGGATGACAAAAGAGTTCATTTTCATGGGAAGTGTAGGGTTGTTGAGAGAGGAAAGGGGAGAAAAATGGAATTAAGGAAGACTTTGTAGAGAGGGCAGCATGTTAGCTGGACCTTGAAGGAAAGAAATGGTCCTCAGTAGTTAGAAATAGTATAATGGGGAAAAAAAACTGAGCTTGACATCTAGAGAAACGTGGACTCAGATCCTAGCTCTGATTTTTGCTTGTTGTATAAAGTAAGATATCACATAACCTTTTGGTACATCATGCTTTTTCCCTATTATAAAACTAGATTTTTTAAAATTTTTATTTAATATATTAATGTCTTATTAATTTAACATTAATATAGTTTGTATTTGTTTATATAGTAATATATTATTATACTTATTATTAATATATTTTGCTTTCATTCTGCCTTAATTTCCTCTTATATAAATCCTTTCCCACTTCGAGTCACCTCATAATAAAAAATTAGTTTTAAAATATATATAAACAAAAAAGGAAATAAAACAAAATACCATGAATGCGTTAGAAGAAATTGACATTTTATCCAATTGATAATAGAATAATCACATGTATGACCATTCCCCATATCCAAAGTCCAGTCAAAGGTATCTCCTCACATCTCTTTTTCAGGGCCAGGCTTCTTCTTTAAAATTTCGTAACACTGATATTCTGTTTGTCTTTTTATAGATATTATGTATTGTTTTCCTGGCTTTCTTTTTACTTCACTTTGCAACAGTTTATTTCCATAATAAAACAATTTGTTTTTCCATGCCTTTCTATTCATCATATTCATCATTTCTTACTAAATACATTCATCCACCACAATTTGTTTAGTCATTCCCCTCATTGATGGCCATCTATTTTGTTTTGATTTCTTTGATACCACACAAAGTGCTATTAATATATTAGCACAAATAGAACCTTTCTTTTTTTTTTTACCAACCTTATAGGGGTATATAACTAGCATTTTTTGAATATTCAAAGATGGTAATAGTGGAATAGGGCAGGGAAAAAATAGCTATTTTAGCACTTAAATTCATTTTTGAGCCACTTTTCAGGACATCCAAGGTTGTCTAACAGTTAGCTCATTATAATAAGGTCCCTGATTTGTTCATAACAGGGTTCACCACTCCCACTGTTTCAATAAGGGGTAGTGAAAAGACAATTTGGGAAGCCTTGATGACTTGGTCTCTTCTTCCCAATGGGGGGATTGGTAAAATAGGGTAAATTGGTAAAATTAGGGTAAATAAGGATGTGTAAATTTTGGCAGTGCTCTAATAAGAGACAATTCTGAGTTTCTGGATATAATGTTGTTATAAACTTTCATAGAGTAGGACTCTACCCATGTGCTATTATTAAGTTACTTTAAATAGTTCCTATTCCTGATGTAATAGTTGGGTATTATAGCTTGGTACAAGCAGCTAGGTGGCACAGTGGATAGAATGCCAATCTTTCCTGTATTCAAATAATCTGGCCTCAGACATTCACTGGCTGTGTGACCCTGGGCAAGTCACTTAACACTCTTTGCCTCAGTTCCTCATCTATAAAATGATATGGAGAAGAGAATGGTAAACCACTCTAGGACTTTTGCTAAGAAAACCCCAAACGGGATTGAGAAGAGCCAGACATGACTGAAATGACTGAACAACAATAACATCTATGTGCAAAATGTATTTGTTTTCTAGTTGATTTTGTTTTTCTTGCTCATTTGTAATATCACACAAGAAAATCCCCCAGACTATACAAAAGTAGACTGGGAAAAGTGCTTCCCTGAGTGGTATACAAAGATAACTTCCATGACTGAATACATTAAAAATTCCCCATTCATTACTATCCAGATAAGTATCATCAAAGAGCATTATCAGAAATCCTCCAGAGGATCAAGACTTGGTGTTTGGTTTTTTGTTTGTTTGCTTGTTTTGTTTTTTGTTAGCAATAGCTTCTACAACAAATCATTGCTTATTCTCTTAGATTTTTGCTATTAAAAAAAAAAAACATTCATAGACAAAAGAGAAATTTGGATTTGTAACATGTTCTAATGGATAGAGAGCCATCTTCTGACCTGGAAGATGTGGGTTGAAGTCCTGCCTCTGAGCCTCATTGGCTGTGGGACCCTAAAGTCATTTAGCTCCTTAATGCTCCAGGCATTTCTCTCCGTTGCAGGGAAACTGTACTCTCTGCATTGACAAAATAATAATAATAATAATTCCTCATTTGAAGCTCTTTTACCAATGGAATCTCAGGTCCAGTGCTATTCTTTCTCCACACAGAATTAACAAAGAGTAGATTGTTTGCATGGAGTTATTCATATAAAAATTTAGCCTAATACATCTTAGAGACACCATTAATGTTTTCTGTTTCTTGGTTTCTATATATGTAAAATCAGAAAAATGGTACTGCCAAGGCATGCCATGCTTGGAATGATTCACCAATATTACATTCTCTATAACACTAAGACCCGATTCTCAGAAACTGAAATTGTATGCTTTTGTTTTTGTTTTTTTGATTCTTTCCCCTCTTTATGGCAGGCAATTGGTGTCCGACTGAATGAACTGTGCCATGGAGAAAGTGAGAGCCCAGCCAATCTGTTAGGTCTTATTTACGACGAGGAGACCAAGAGGAAACTGAGAAAAGAGGATGAGGAAGAAGACTTTTTAGATGACAGTAAGGAGACTCCCTTTACTACAAGAACCCCTGCTTGTAAGAACCTCTGCTTTAGAAAGAGCACTTAATTCTCTTTTCTCTTTCATATTCTTGCCACTTCCCCACATGCCCTCACCCTTTTTTGCTGTGCATGACTGTAAAGCATGTGGACAGGGGCGCTGAAAAGATCACAAGGGGCTATAGAACAGAGGTAATGAATCATACTCATGCTGTCTCCCCGCCTTTCGCCTTTGTATTTGTCCTTTTGCATTTTGCTATCACACAAATATTAAAAATTGATTCTATCCCCTTCAGAGAGAATAGCCCTATTTAAAGTGGTGGAAAATTACTAGCATTTCTGAAACCTCCCTCCTTCTACCTCCTTTGTTATTTTGAGACTGACATGCCATCAGATAGCATAGAGAGAAATTTTTAACAATGAAATACTTTTCAAATCACCGAGGCCACTGAAGTATTGAAATATTTAATTGAATTATGTTGCAGCATTCAACATCCAATTGAAACCTAGAAAAAATAAATTCACAGGTGTTAAAAATGTGAATGCCTGTCATTCTGTATTTATAACTGGAAATCAAATTCAGGTCTCATGCCATAGAACTTCAAAGAAGTTTGTATATGTCCTTTCCAAGACCATTTGTGTACATGTGTTCTACTGTACCATATCCGCATGCATTTGTGAGTGTCCCATCACCTTTTCTGGTTATAAGACAATAATATTAAACTTATGAACTTCATTTCTTATGTTGAGAAACAGTATGGCTTGGATGGTAGAGAACAAGCCTTGGATTCAGGAACCTGTTCAAGTGTTGCCTCTGGTCCATCACTTAATTTCCCGTTCCATAGGCAGCTCTCCAAGACTCCAAGTTGGGAAGCGGTTCTTCCCTTTTTGGTACATGCAGTTGGACTTTTTACCCTGGGTGTTTACTCTGTCAGGGAAATCACAGATCTGGACCAAAGAATAAAATGCAGCCTAGAAGATTGAGAATATCTTTTTATGTATTTAGTTATAAATGTAAGAACATGATTCTAGGTTAATTCAATGCACATCTATTAATAGCTCAATCACTTCTATAGTGCTTTAAGGTTTGTAAACCGTTTTACCTATGTTCAGTCATTAAATCCTCACCACAATAGGTTGATAAGTGCTCTATTATACCCATTTTGCAATTGAGGAAACTGAGGCAGAAAGATTAAGTGACTTGTGCAGGGTCACACAATTAGAATTCAAATGCACATCATCCAGATTCCTGAGTCCTACCCCTGTGCCACCTTGCTGCCATCTGTGCCAGGAATAGAATAACAGTATAAATAATTAAATGAAATTTTCCAAAATGAAAAAATAAAGAAAAAAGAACACTATATTAGACACATCCACTGAGGACCCATTTCTGAGATGCCTCCCTCCACACTCGTCTGAGAGTCCAGTACAGGCCACGAGGCCTTGCAGGGCCCTCCTGGGACAGACTTCAGTCTAATTGTTTAGTAAAAGCATTTTGGTGGAGAGCAGAGGGAGTCCTGGACCTGGAATCGGGGGGACACATGTTTAAAACCTTCTTATTGGCTGTGTCAAGACAACGTGAAATGATCGAAAACCTCCTTAGGTGCCGGGCTCTGTACTGATCCCTATGACATTAAGAAACACAAAGGCAAGAGACGTCTGTGCTCGCCAGGAGTTCACACACACACATACACACACGCACGCACACACACACACACCCGCACACGCACACACGCACACACACACAGAGTAAATTAGTGCTACTTAAAGGAGACCAGGAAAGACTTTTTGCAGAAGAGAGTAGGAGTTTTTGGGACTGGAGGTATGTATTTTAACCTCGCTGAAACTCAGCTTCCTCATCTGTAATAATAATTGGTGGTGATAATAACACTTATTAGAAGTCTAGATGTCTGTAGGCAACAAAGTGGCTCCGTGAATGGAGAGCCAAGCCTGGACAAGGGAGGTCCTGAGTTCAAATGTAGCCTCAGACATTTCCTAGCAGTGTGACCTTGGGCCAGTCACTTAACCCCATTGCCTAACCCTGACCACTTTTCTGCCTTGAAACCAACACACAGTATTAATTCTAAGACAGAAGGTAAGGGTTTACATTTTTTTTACTTAAGGTGCCATAACAAGTAGGGCGTTGTACTTGGGAGCAAACTCTGCTTCAGACACTAACCGTGTGACCTTCTTTATGCCTCAGCGTCCTCATCCATAGGAGGAAGGAATTGGTTTTAATAGCCTCCCTTCAAGATCCAAACCACTGATCCTGTCCTTCCTAGCACAGCCCTGAATTTCCAAAGGTCCTTCAGAGCAGGGATGGCTTAAAGAGAGACTTGCCTTCTCAGGACCATTCCTTATGGGAGGCCACTAAGGTAGACGTGTATATATTTCAGCCAAGAAGCTTCTGTCCCCTTCCCTTCGTCATAGGCAGGGTTCTGAGGGACCAATTCCTAATGGAAGCACCTTTGTGTTCCCAGTTTTAGCTCAGAGAACTCTCAATACTATGCTGCCCAGAAACAGCACAGGGACGTCCACAGGAGGCCTTGGCAGAAAAGAGGTCCTTAAGGTGCATCCATCACAAGCCCTTTGTTCAGAAACGCTTTCCTGTGTGTGGCCCTGCCATGATGAATCAGGATGGTGGCCTTAAGAACAAAATGCAGAGAGAGAAAATAATGCAAACAGCCTAGTAAATGTCACTTAGCAACGTCTGAAAAGCCCAGCATCCGAGCTAATTGCTGCTGTGACTCAACCACAGAACACAAAAAGCATTTTCAAAAATCACTTCTGCCACGATGCTGTTGCTAGGGAGCTCAGAGATGCTGTCTCCATGGTCCCTGATGGGGAGAAATGGACCGCTGCTCATGTGGCACTGCCATTGGTCGATGCCAAAGTCACAGCAAAGGATGGTCTTAGAGAGCAGGGGCTCCGCTAGGGCAGATTCCCTAAACGCCCATAGGCAGCCAGCATCCCTCTAGGATATAATATATATACATATAATACATATATTATAATGTGCATATATAAGATACATATGTAAAAATTTATAAATATATATTACAAATATGTTTTAACTATTACATATATGTATATATATATATATATTTACAAGATAATCTCAGAAAGAAACCATTAGCATTAAAGAAGACCAGGAAAGACTTTTTGCAGAAGAAAAGAGAAGCATTTGTGACTGGATCTATATATAGTAATATATGTTAAGTTCACTATTTTAAGGAATAGTTTGTATTTCATCATGCCTGTCATCTCAACCTAAATGCCTATCTTATCTTTTCTATGATAACATTAAAATTATTTTTCTGTAAAGAAAGAAAAAAAAAATATATATATATCCTGTTCCCTTTCTATAAAAGAGATTAGGAGGCCAGTTAGATGGCTCAGTGGATTGAGAGCCAGTCCTGGAGATGGGACATCCTGCATTCAAATCTGGCCTCATATACTTACTAGCTACTGTATGACTCTAGACAAGTCATTTAGCCTCTGCCTTCCTCCGTTTCCTCATCTCTAAAATGGGGCTAATAATAGCTAGTAAAGTTGTGAGGATCAAATGAGGGAATGTTTGCAAAGCATTTTGTATAGCTCCTGGTATGTAGTAGGTACTTAATCAATACTTATCAACAGAGGTCGTCACTTGATTTTTTTTCTAATAGCTTTGATTACAGAGCTTTTTTGTCAAAATGAAAACTGGAAACAAGGATACAAAATAGTTGATTAGCAATTGTGTATTGAAAGCAGTAAAGGCTTCCACAATACGAAACAAACCAGTTCTGAGTTTCTCCCAAGATAAAGTTTAACAATTCTAATTTCTTCAGTATTTATCAAAATACAAAAGAGAAAAAAAGTAAAGATTTTTTTTTCTTTTCAGATTGCAAGTCTGACCCTTGTAGTATGGGAACATTTGACACATAGAGAGATAGGGGGAATTGTTCCAGAATCGAACTGAATACATCTAGAAGGAGTAACTCCCCAAGCTCCCATGCTCAATTTATTTTCTTCCAAAACCTAGATACCATAGAAAAATACCTAGTATTCTTGACTGTGTCTTATCTCCAAGCCAAGCTTTGAGGCTAATGTAGGCTGGGCTTACTATAGAGAGGTTTCTGGGACAGTTTCAAACAATAGCACCATACACTTAGCAAAAATTAAAAGGCTGTGTTTCTTGTTATCCAAATGTGTCAAAAAGTTGTTTTCTCTCTTCTTCAAATCTTTACTTTCAGGGGCAACTGGGTGACTCAATGGATTGAGAGTCAGGCTTATAGATGGGAGGTCCTAAATTCAAATCTGGCCTCAGACATTTCCTAGCTATGTGACCCTGAGCAAGTTACTTAACCCCTATTGCCTAGTCCTTACCATTCTTTAACCTCAGAATCAATACATGATTCTAAGAGGGAAGGAAAGGGTTTAAAGAAATAAAAAATAAAATTTTAATTTTTAAAAAACTCCTTACTTTCTGTTTTAGAATTGATATCAGGTATCAGTTCCAACATCATTCTGTTCCCTCTACCTAGCTGGTCCTCTAGAGCTGCTAAACTAATTTATGTTGTGCATTCCTCAAGGTAAAAGTGAAGAACATTCCATAGTTGTACTGTAGTCATGGCAACATATCAAGTAAATGGTATTAAAACCCAGAAAAATAGAGAAGGTTTAGGTCAGCAAAGCTTCTCTGTATAGACAAGCCATTAGATTATCTGGTTGCTGCTAAGCAGATCTTATTTTATAGCTCAACATTGAGCTTGTTTGCTTTCCATTACACAAATATGCAAAGGGTCTGTGATTTCTTCTAGTTTGAGAATTCTTTCTACCACCAAAGACCATTGTTGTCTTCAGGGGGAATAAATTCTAGGGAGCTGGCTGAGGCAGAAAAGGAGCAAACACTTATTATTATGCACCTACTGTGTGCTTTGCACATATCTCATCTGATCCTCACAACCTTGGGAGGGAGATGGCATTATGGTCCCCATTTTATAGTTAAAGGAACTGAGGCAGATGGCAGAGGGGAAGTTATTTACCCAGCATCCGAGGGCTAATAATTGTCTGAGGTTTGAGCTTGGCTCTTCTCCATTTCAGGTTGAGTTTCCTATCCTCTGCCCCATCTAGTGGCTTTTTCTCAGCAATACAGTTAGTAAATCAAGATTTAAGCTATTGGGCTTCCTTCTTGGCTACAAGACCAGCATGTCACTTGGCCAGCCTGTCCTACATAATTAAGATAACCTGAATCTGTTTGAATGACAAATTAAAGAATTTTTAGAATTCAATTTTTTTTTGAGCATTTGATTCTTAAACCTAGGATCCTTTACTCTCGATAGGGTCGATATAGTACTCAAATATCTAATGGGTTATCTGATGACATGATTCTGAGATCATCTCTAGAAAGTTGCAAAATGGACAACTATTATGTGTATAGATGTGAATAGACAGCCTTCTGAGGAATTAAAGTCTTCCACTTGACATTGATTGGGAATGCTTCCATGTTTAGAGATACACTTTGATTTTACACATGTGTAATGGTGTTCATCAGACTGAACCTCTGCATCATCCTTTGGGCTCTCCTCTTAACAAAGAAATGCCCTCCTTCACAGGTACTGTGAACCCCACCAAATGTGGCTGCCCCTTTGCCCTCAAGATGGCAGCCTGCCAACTTCTACTAGAGATCACGACCTTCTTAAGAGAGACTTTTTCCTGCCTCCCTCGCCCACGTACTGAACCTCTGGTGGTAAGTGAAGCACGGATGTTGAAAATAAGGAAAATATTTAGACAAGCGCACACAGAGGTTCATATGCTTTCTCAGCTTGCTACATTTTCTATGGCCAAATGTACAAATATAATTTTATAAGTTAATTCAACCCAAAGATTCTCATGTTTAAAAAAAAGTGGATTCTTTTTCCCCATAATCCTATCAAAAGTTAATTTTCTGCAGAGAAATCACAAAAGGGAGCACAGCTACAGAAAATAATTGACCCTTGTTACTAGCCTGTGAAGATAAAAGGGTTGCCTATTTGAGTAAGAAATGCTGTAGTTATTAACGTGCCTTAAATTTTTCCAAAATGGCAGATTGTGTCTTATAACCAAAATGTGTTTTCAAAAATAAAATCTGTGCTTTTGCCTATGTTTTTAACTCCTCTGGGGGAATATTTCTCCTAGTAAACACATTATCATTTAAGCCATAAGTAATAATGGTAATGATCACAACAATAAAAAAACTCAATTTTTTTTTACAATAAAATTTGTGCTTTTGCATATCTTTTTTATCTTTTGGGGGAATGTTTCTCTCAGTCAGTACATTATCATTTAAGTCATGAGTAATAGTGATAATGATAAAAAAATAACATCAACAATAATAAAAACCCACCTTTTTCAACAAAATCTGTGCTTTTGCCTGTTTTTGACTCCTTTAAGTGAGAATTTCTTCCAGTAAGCACATTGTCATTCAAGTTATGAGTGGTAATGATCATTATAACAATAGCAATAACAGTAGTATTTACAGAGCACTTTGAGATATTCAAATCTTTTATAAATTTTATCTCATTTTATCTTCACAACAACTTGAGAAGATAGATATAATTATTATCTTCATTTTACAGATGAGAAGACTGAGGCAAATGAAAGTTAAAGGATTTATTTGTTCAGGTCATCTAGCTAGTATGTATCTGAGGCAGGGTTTGAACTCAAGGCTTCCTGAATCCAGGTCCAGTGTTCTGTCCAATGATCTGCCTATAATTTGTCTTCTGCAGGCTAAACATCTTCTACTTCCTTTAATTAATCCTAATATGGTATGATTTTTGAGTCTCTTTGCCATCTTGTTTGCCCTTGAGCTTGTTCATAACCTTTCTCAAATGGAGCATTTCAAACTAAACTTGATATTCAGATGTTATCTGACCAAGGCAAAAAAGACTGGTAATATCACATCACCAGTCTTGGTTGCTGTGCCTCCATAGTCCTTGAGAGTCCCAGAATCTTAAGCAGGTAAAGAACAGGCTAACTGCACTTTCCTTATCTCGCATTGGTGAATGGATTTTTTTAACACAGTTATGAGACTGTTTATGAGACTATATTTATGAAATATAGTAGTGATATATATTATATATAAATAAGGCTTTGTTTAAAAGACTAATTTTGAAATATCGTAGTGATATATATGTGTGTATATATATATATATATATATATATATATATATATATATATATATATATATATATAGTCCTCCTGGATAAAGAAATGGCCTTGCATTGGGAAGGATTGAGTTCAAGTCCCACCTCTCACCTAAATAGGCTGTATGCTACACTGGACAATTTACTCAATGTCTCAGTACACTAGGCAACTCTGTAATTACTCATTTCAGAGTAGAGACTAATCTGCAGTAGTCACGTAAATGTTCTATACCAGTAAAACCAAATTTTGTCCCCCAAATCATATTTTTAGATTCAACCCAGTGCTCATTTTTCATGCCACTCTGCCATCCAATGGACTGGCTATTGCTCTGAGCATTTTGTTATCTGCAAGTGTGATAATTCTATGCCTTTATCCAGGTCTTGGATAAAAGCAGAACAAGACCAAATGCAGATCCTAAGATATTGCAGCTTCCAAATTGTAGTGGAACCATGAATTGTTACTTTTTGAGATATCATCACTCAACCCCTTCCAAATCCAAATTCCAAACTGTCCAGTTGACACCTATCCATCTTTTCAACAAGAAAAAAAAATGAAGACTTCATCTTTTGCTAAAATCTAGCCTCCATATATCAGTTCTAGGGTATTCTTCCTGTCCAATCTCCCAATAACACTGCTAAAAAAAATTAGTTTATCTGGAACAACTTGTTCCTAATGAAATATACCAGCTTGTTGTGATCACTGCTAGCTTTTATTCATGCTTACTAGCCATCTTTTTATAAAAATCTGTCAAAAAAGCATTTATCAAGCACATACTATATACCAGGCATTGAACTAAGTGTTGCAGATGCAAAAAAAAAAAAGGCAAAAACTATCTGCTCTCATGAAAATTGCAATGTAATCAAGGAGGCTATACTTATGCCACCATGTACAAACAAGAGACAGCCAATGAAAACACTGAGCTGAGAGATGGCGTGTATTGGGTAAAGGAAATGAAGGAAGGCCAGTATCATTGGGTCATAGAATATGTGGTAGGGAGCAAGATATAAGATCGGGCCAGGTAATGAAGGGCTTTGAGAGAAATATTTTATATTTAATCATAGAGATCATAGGAAGTCATTGGAGTTTTATCAAATATGGAGATGACATGATTGGACTTGGGCATGAGGTGATGAGGGCTTAGATCAGAGTGGCCATGTCAGAGAGAAGGGGACATAGATAAGAAATGCTATGAAAGTAAAATTGTCAAGACTTGCCAATAGGTTGGAATTAGGAAATAAGAGTAAGGAGTCAAGGTTTAAACCTAGAAGTCAGGGAAGATATTAGGGCCCTTGGCAGTAACAGGAAAATTCAGAAAATAAAAGGACTTGAGGGAAGATTATGAGCTCAGTTTTGGTGTTTAAGGTGGCTGTGGGACATCCAATCTAAGGTATCCAATAGACAATTGGAAATAGGAGACTATAATTCAGAAGAGAGATTGACTGGATGGATAGATCTGGGAATTAATAGGATAGAAATGATCATTGAATCTATAGGAGCTAATGAAATTACCAAGTGAAATGGTGTGGAGGGAGAAGAGAAGAGGACTCAGAATAGTCTTGGAGAATACCTGCAATTAGTGGATCTGACCTGAATAAAGGTCAAGTAGAACTAGGAGAGAGCAGTGTCTCAAAAACCTAGAGAGAAGAAAGTATTAAGGAGGAGAGGAGATCAAAAGTGACAAAGATTGCAGAGAAGTCAAGAAGAATGAAGCCAAAGAAAATGCAATGAGATCTGGTCATTCAAAGATCATGGGGAAATGTAAAGAGAATAGTTTGAATTGAATGATGAAGTTAAAAACCAGACTGCAGAGAGTTTAAAAGTGAGAGGAAAGGAAATAGAGATAACAATTGTACATAACCTTCTCAAGGAGTTTAGTCCAAAATGGGAGTATCTGGGAGCATGTGGACAGACTGAACAGGAGCTTCATGAGGACAGGGGAGACATGGGTATGTTTGTAGAGAGTAGGAAAGCAAGCAATAATTAGGAAAAGATTAATTATTAGTGAGAGAGCAGGGATCATCAGGAGAAGATGGTATAGAATGGGATCACTTGTGCATGTAGAGGGGTTAATTATGACAAGGAAAAGGTCTATCCTTGCATGTAAGACAGGGGTAAAAGGGACATTTTGGTGAATGAAACCTGAGTGAGATGAGATGAGATGAGATGAGATGAGGAGGGGAGAAGAGGGAGCTCTCTGTAAACAGCCTCAATTTTTACAATGAAATATGAGGCAAGCTTCTCAGCTGAAAGAGTTGGTATAAGAGCTATTAGAAGGAAAAAGCCACTGTGGTAAGTGAGATAGTAAATCAATTAGGAAGGGGTAAAAGGATTGCCTGGCCACACTGAGGACCCAGTTGAGATTCCACAACATAAATCTGTATAATGGATCTAACCACTAAAGTTTCATTGTTTTCTCCAACTTCATTCAATGAGTAGGGGTAAAGACAGTAGATGGTGATAATAGTCCATGGCAGGGTCAGATTAGTGATAAAATAATGGAGTAAGGGACTCAAGAGAAGAAGATAGTGTAGAAGTAAACTGGTTCACCAAGGGGTCAAAATGGAAAAAGGAGGAGAATATTACTAGAGCAAAAGTAATGACCTAGAAATTGGTCTGGAGTCACAATAAGGATGGAAAAGCAGGGTTAAGAGTCTCACAGCAGTAGAAAAGGTGAAATGATAACAGATTGGGATCAAATAAGTGAATTTTAGAATTCCTGAACCTATAAGTGGAACACTTGTGAATATTAACAAGATCAATGGTATAACCATCTTTATATGTAGCTATGATATGGCAGAAGAACAGGAAATGAACAATATGAGTAACTAGGAGGTTGAACATATGTTTATATATTTAATATATAGTTATAGTTATATAAACTTAACATATTATAACATATATACTTCCTCAGATGTGTAGATAGATAGATAGATAGATAGATAGATAGATAGATAGATACTTCTTCAAATACCCCAACCTCCCAGTTACATTAGGGCAAATCAGGAAAAGCTTCTTTTGGAAGATAGAATTTTGCCTGGGACTTGAAGGAAGTCATAAAGGCCAGATCAGAGATGAGGAGAAAGACCATTCCACTCATAGGGAGAATGTTTGGGAAATCAGTTGGTACCAGCCACTAGAATCTTGATTAGTTGGTAAATATAGATTGAATGAATTCCAAGGAAGTAAATGTCACTGAGTGATGGAAATAGAGGGAAGACTTAAAGTGCCATCAGGGAGCAAGAAGGATTCCAGCTTTCACGCTAGGACCATTGAGTCAGGAGGTTTAAGTGAAAGTAAAGCCACTATTAGAAAGGGTGGCCAGGGAAGCTGTGTTAGCAGGAGGGAGCCAGTGGTTTCCAGATTGAGTGATTTCAAAAAGATGGAAGAAGCAGGAGAGGGAAAGGTTTCAGATGAAAGCAAGTGTTTACCTTGCAGCAGGTATTCCAAAGAGCATTATGAAAAGTGCATTATGAGTAGTGAAGACTGAAATTCTTGAGAGGCAGTATTTCTTAACTTTAAAAACAACTTGTTAATTGTTAATTGACTGGTCAAGGAATCCTACCCTAGTCAAATGATTCTTTGAAAATTCAAATACTTCCAACCACTCTCTTGGCCCAGGCATCTATATACACTTCTTAGGAGCTCATAATTCAGCTTCTCCCTTGAACATCCCAAGACATGTCTCATTGGTAAATAGCTAATTAGGAGGTGGTCCATCATAATCCCAACTCATCCCCAAACCATGAAAGTCACATAAGCTTAAAGGGAATCCTTGTCTCACTATTCTGTTAACTAAATTTTGTTCAAAGGTTCAAAGGTGGGTTCAAAGGAATCCTTGGGATTCCTAAGGACAAAGAAAATGACCCAGACCCTAAATGAAGGAATACCCTGAAGTTCTCTCTGACCCATGGCCCTTTTATAGAAATTAATATAGGATATGAAAAATAAATCCTTCCAATAGCTTCAGAGTGGTGGAAGTAGATGAGTAGGCAGTGGACAGAGAAAAATTTTAATAATTTACAGCTGGATAGGGATTCATTCTTACTGGGATGGGAAAGGAAAAGTGATGTGGGAGTTTGTGAGAATTATGATGGTATTGGTACTTTGTTAATCATTATGGAGTGAGTGTGGGTTAAGTGATCGGCATCCCCAATGAACAACGTGTAGCTGGAAAGCTATTAAGGGGCAGGGGAGAAGAAGAGGTAGTATTCACAAGGAGCAGCAGGCTCAAGTAGAACATTGAGGGAGATTATGTGATACAATGGTGTATCTCTCCTTACCCTCCAGACAACTGGTGGGGGTATGAAATTGTGGCTAGAAATCTAATTCAATCTTGCCTATAATTTTTGACTATTCTTCCTTTTATTGAAAAATTAGGATTCTCTTTGTCATTTCTAATTCTTAATATTAGAACATGCAAGAGACCATTGCAAGCATCACTCTGTCCCAGCATAACATTTTTTTCAGTACCTTAGAATGCAATTATTCTGCACCTTATGAAGTGAACATATCAGAAGCAGAGTGCTCCTATTCTCTTGGGTTTCAACTCCTCTTGAACATTTTTTGTTCCTTTCTTTCCCATTCATACAGCCTTCTTACTGTGAGAAAACATACCAAATAGGAAAGGAGGCATTGTTCTATCATGATCATTTCATCTCTCTCAAGAAGACATTTTATCTCTTTTTCCTTCTCATAGCTTTTCTTTATTGTACTTACATTTTTCAACAACCTCACTCTGAGCTTTCATGCCCAATACCATTCCTGAAGGACTGTTTCACATTTTTATTCCTTCTGTTACCTCCATCTCCTTACTTTGAGTCAACCACAAGTGATGAAAATACCAACTATCATTTCTAAGCTCTTCAGTTTCTTGCCCCAAACTATTTTTTATAGATTCCTGCTGAGAGTATAATTTATCTTCATATGAATCAACATCTGTGGGCTGGATGGCATAAAACCTTCAAGGTGAGCTTTAATAGTGAACCTGAAGGGAGTTTGGATGCAATCCAGAGACAATAAAACCAAAAGGAGTCAAGGAAACATTCAAAAAGTCAGGGTCAGTTTGCCAGATGGTAAAAAACAATGTGACATCCTGAGAGAAGCCAACACAGCAAACAGGAAATTAAATCAGGCACAGAGAACATTGATTCCGATAACTTTTTGAGATAGAAACCAACAAAGAGAGAATCTATTTTTTTATGATGTGCCAGGCCCTGTGCTGAGTGCCAGAGATACAAATACATTATATTATAATACTGTAGGAAAAATAGAAAGGGGATCTAGAAAGAGGATCTAAGAGGGGAAGGTAAGTGTCCATGTGGGGGCAAGGCAGCCAGTGGGAAGGTAGAATAGAACAGAGAGGGACCCGAACAGGGAATGAAGGGAGCAGCATGGCTGGGGTGCCTCAAGAAATGGTGATCCATCCAGGTCAAGGGCTCTCCCATTAAAATAGAGTGTCCTCCAGAAAGAATCTCCCTGCAGGGCCAAGGCAGCAGCAGGCACACTGAAGCCTTTGGGAGAGTGAATTAAGCTGGGAATGAAGTGATCATCACTTCACTTTAAACAGAGTCACATTGAGAAACTGTAGCCAAAAAGCCATCCAATTTTACAAAGATTTAGTAAACTCTCTCAATATGAAAATCAATTTAAGACTTTGCATATGCATAATCTCTTCAAGAAAATTATATTCTATTAGTGGAGTGAACATAGATACACAAAATCCTACAAAATATTTATTGCAAATAAGGTCAGTTAGATTAAGTCATTGGCATCCCCAGTGCAGCAACCCAGAGACAGGCTGACCAATGAGGAGGCTCACTAATAGTCTAGGTGGTTGATAGGTGATGACTGTTAAAACAAAAGGGGTGGCTGTGTGAGTAGAAAGAAGGGAGAGATGGGAGAAAAGCCATTAGGTAGAAACTGAGAAGACTTGGTGGCTCATCAGATAGGTGGGACAAAGGAGGAAAATCAGGAAGAGCAAGAGTATAAACCTTGGTGACTTGGAGACAGAAAGAGGCAAGTTTGGAAGAGGGGTGGGTTTAGAGTAAAAGTTAATAAGCTCCATTTTGAACATGGAATGAATAAAAAAAAAATAATGTAAATCTTTCACTGAACATTCATGAGTTTAAACGGAATGGCTCCATTTGACATTAATGAATGCTCCAAAGCTAAATCCTAAATTTGTCATGAAAAGAAAATTAGCATTCTTAACCTGATTAAACCAACATGAAGGGTTATAAATGCTTGAAACTGCTTTCTAAGAGATGGCACTAAATTGAGAATGAACAATTGAGAGCTAAGCATAAATATTGCCCAAACAGAAATGCTCTAAAGATTTAATAAAAGAATGGCAGCAGGAGTGTTTGCAAACCTCTAGTGTATTTGATTAATGTAATAAAATTTGCACAGCTCTGGAAACCTACATTTGGCAGCATAATATGGGGAATAACACCATGTCTCAAGAGGTATAGGAGTAGGTCTTTTAAGAAATTCAACAGGAAGCAGTGAAAAGTATGGGTTGTAGAGGCTGCCAGGGATGAAAAAAAGGAAGGAAGGAAGGAAGGAAGGAAGGAAGGAAGGAAGGAAGGAAGGAAGGAAGGAAGGAAGGAAGGAAGGAAGGAAGGAAGGAAGGAAGGAAGGAAGGAAGGAAGGAAGGAAGGAAGGAAGGAAGGAAGGAAGGAAGGAAGGAAGGAAGGAAGGAAGGAAGGAAGGAAGGAAGGAAGGAAGGAAGGAAGGAAGGAAGGGAGGGAGGGAGGGAGGGAGGGAGGGAGGGAGGGAGGGAGGGAGAGAGGGAGGGAGGGAGGGAGGGAGGGAGGGAGGGAGGGAGGGAGGGGAGGGAGGGAGGGAGGAAGGAAACAAGCAAGGAAGCAAGGAAGCAAGCAAGGAAGGAAGGAAGCAAGGAAGCAAGCAAGGAAGCAAGCAAGGAAGGAAGCAAGGAAGGAAGGAAGGAATCCCTATTTTACCAAAGAGGAAATTAAGGCAAAGTGACTTGCTTAGGATCATATAGCTAGTAAGTATTTGGGGCCAGATTGAAAGTGAGATCTTCCTAATTCCAAGACTGGCACTCTATTCACTATTCCACCTAACCACATGGGAGACTTGAGGAATAAATGAATGATCAAGTAAATAAATGAATGGTGGCAGTATGTTAGATGCTTAAAAGTGAAGGGAGATATAAAAATAGGCACATATCAAAGTATTTTCTCACAACCTTGGGAAATATATAGTACAGATATTATTATGCCCATTTTAAAAGATGAGATTACTGAAGGACAAGAATAGGAAGTGATTTCCCTGTGGTCACAGAAATAGAGGATGCTTTAGAATATACATGCTCATAAATCCTGAGTCCAATTATCTTTCCATTATACTTCAATTAGATATCAAGAAACTTAAATTTATGTCTTTTTATCTCTGAAGAGAGCCCTCTTTCTTCTAGATTTTTTAAAATAAATTAATTCATATTCAGTTGTCATCATCAAATAGCAATTTTGGGTGCCTCATAATGCTCAGGGTAACAGCAATCATTCTGACACTCAAGCTAAATCTCCTTTAAAATGGAAATGTCAGGCACAAGTAACCTTCTATAGAATCATTTAACTTAAAGAATATAATAAATATATTCCTTTATTAGCCTTGCTTAGGAGCCCATCCTCTGTATTTTGCTTGGAGTTTCCTTCCATGCTGTATTTTTCTGGTCCTTAAGTAACATTGCCCAATGAGTGAAGACTGGTTCTCCCAGGCTCCAAATCATACTGGAAGGAATTTTGCACCTGGAGTGAGAGGACCTGTGTTCAAATCCCAACTCTGCCATTTACTATACTACATGACCTTGAACAAATAACTTTCAGTATCTGGGCCTCTGTGGCATCACCTTTAAAGTGAGATTAGACTATAATCCGTATGGTCTCACCAACACTAAAATTAAATTCAGAACCAAGCCTGTGCCTATAGTGTAGCCAATATGATTGGCACAGTGCTAGAACTGTGATGGAGGGCTATTAGATAGTTGCCAGATTATTGGAAGATGGTAGGGAGCTACAGATTCAAGAACAGTTATTTAAAGCCTAAATCTAACATTTACATCCATCAGAAGAGATCCAGTCATTAAAATATAACTAAGGCATACACAGTAACAGCAATAATGTATCATGATCAATTGTGAATGACAACAATTATCAGCAAAATTGATAGCAATGCAATGATCCAGGACAATCCCAAGAGACCTATGAGAAAGAACGCTATCCATAGCCAGAGAAAGAATGATGGGAGCAGAAATGCAGAAGGAAAACATTTGATTTTTCACTTGTTTATATGGGTATTGGATGTGAGGGTTTTGGTTTTTAAAAGATTATTACAAATATGAATAATATGGAAATAAGTCCTGAGATAATACATGTGTAACCCAGTAGAATTACTTGTCCGCTCTGAGAAGAGGGAGGAAAAGAAAGTGAATCATGTAACCATGGAAAAATACTTAAATAAAAATTAAAAAGAACAATTATCAGCAATACGAGGATCTAAAATAACCCCAAGACTCATGGTGAAAAAAGCTATCTACCACCAGAGAAAGAACTGAGGGAGTCTGAATGCAAATGGAAACATACCATTTTCTACTTCATTTCTCTTATGAGTTTTTTCTTACATAAGAAGCATACATATCTTCTTTCACCACAATGACAAACATGGAAATATGTGTTGCATGACAGCACATGTATATCCTACATCATGTTACTGCCATCTCAGGGAGGGAAGAGGAGAGGAAGGGAGAGAAAGGGCACAAATTGCAAAATGTCAGAAAACAATTATTAAAAATTGAATCTATTTGCAATCTTGAAAAGAAAAATATAATAAAATTTTTAATAGATATAACTCATGGAATTCTGAATGCTAGTCAGTTTGCTCCTTCCAGTCCAGTTCTCATCTTGGAATAAACCTTTAAACTGTCCGCCTTGGTGTTTCAGGACCTAGAGAGCTGCCGACTCCGGCTAGATCCCGAGTTAGACCGGCACAGGTATGAGAGGAAGATTAGCTTTGCTGGAATCCTGGACGACAATGAAGACTCAAAGGATTCCCTCCACAGCAGCAGTCACACCCTCAAATCTGACACTGGTGTTGAGGAGAAGAAAGGTATGTAAAAACAGAGAGGCTTTCTTGCTTCAATATTTCTTGCAGTGCATTCAGTTTGCAAGAAATGTGTGCCAGAAAGAAGCCATTAATATTCCCAGGAAGCTCCCATGTCTTTGGCTGCTAGGGCTGGGCTCATACAGTGACAGAGACCAAGGCAGCTTGCTAAGTCATGGGAACACTGAGATCAGGACTTGATTCCCAGTGATGGAAACAAAAATGAAGGAAACCAAGGCAAGGCTTTCATTTATTCCTAATCTCAGTGGCCCTTTCAAGGTTTCCTTCAAAAATGAAAACAAGAGAACATTGCCTTATTTCAAAACAATAATTTCAGTTTCTGTTGTAAGTGTTGGTGTCATCTTTGTCATACTGTTTATAAGGGATAATCATGTTATTTAGAAAAAAGATGGAATTTCTGCATACATCATAAATTAATATGATTAGAAGTTGGTGGCATTCGATAAAACTTACATAGCAGTTGTATGACATTGTATGGACTTTACAAAGAACCTAAAGGCTTATAAATCATTGAAAAATGAAAATTAAGGTGAGAAGGAAGAGATAGAAGAGAAAAAATAAAGCTTGTTAATTAAAAAAGGAAAATTGAATTAAAAATTAAAATTGATTTTAGAGCTGCCCATCTGTATTTGGTAAATATAACAGAATGCCTTCCATCTTTTTTTTCTTAAGCACATCTCATACTAATTTCTCCATACACTGTCATAATACAAGTGTTGCAATACAAAATGCAGTCAGAATTATTTGGCATATTCTCTTAAAAACTATATAGTGATTCAATTCATTAAACTAGATAAAATAGTTGGGAGGAAGGGAAGGGGAAGATATTCCTAGGCAATGTGAAGCTTAGGTTCAGGAAGACCTAACTTTGAATCTTGCCTCAGATTCTTACTTAGTAATGAGACCACTGATCTCATTTAACTTTTTTTTAACCCTTACCTTAGTTTAGAATCAATACTGTGTATTAGTTCCAAGGCAGAGAGGGCTAGGCAGTGAGAGTTAAATGACTTAGCTAGGAAGTGCCTGAGACCAGATTTGAACCCAGGACCCTCCCATCTCTTGGCCTAGCTTTCAATCCACTGCACCATCTAACTGCATCCTTGTTTAACTTTTTTCAACCTTAACTTTGTCATTTTTAAAATGAGAGAAATGTATTCAATGGTCTTTAAGGATTCTTCCCTCTATAAATCTATGATCCTAAGACCCTATAAGTTTTGTACACATCTATATAAAGGCTAAGCCATTTTAAAATAATTTTATTATGATAGTGTAGCTTAGAGATTATTTTAATTTTATGATTATCATTAAGAACACCAAAACATTCTATATTTTTGCCAAAATAAATCTGCATAATACCTACCCAATAATGATTAATACCTATTTTCTGCTCTTCTATAAATTCGGTACCTCTGTAGGGGAAGATTATTCAAGAAATAATTTTTTTCCCTCTGATGACATTTTCTTGTCAGTCTTCTAACACCCTGGCAACTTTTTTCTTTTCTTTTTTTAAATTTTAAATTTTTAAATTTTTTCCATGATTGATGTTTTCTCCCTCCCCTCATCCCTCCCCACTCTCGGAGTTGACAAGCAATTCCACTGGGTTATACATATATATATTATATATATATATATATATATATATATATATATATAATCATCACTCAAACCCATTTCAATATTATTCATTTTCATTAAAGAGCAAGTCTTTAAAATCCAAACCCTAAATCATGTACCCATATAATTAAGTGATAAATTACTTGTTTTTCTTCTGTGTTTCTACTCCCACAATTCTTTCTCTAGGTGTGGATAACATTCTTTCTCATAAATCCCTCAGAATTGTCCTGGATCATTGCTATTAGTAGCCATTTCAATTGCCTTTAATCATCCCACAATGAAGAAATGACTAATCTAAGAGTGAAATATGCATATATATGATTAATATGAAAATCAAACTATACATAGATACATGTGTGTATATACCAGTATACATATATGTATGTATGTATATAAAGGAGGAAGTATTCCATGAAGATTCTCTTTATCAAGAAGACTAGCTGAAGGCTACCTTATTTTGTAGGCTCACATTATCAGCTGCTAAAACCAAATTGAAGGTTAAGACCAGAACTCCCTAATGGTTTAAATGATTCCATACCAGCTGTTTTCTCAAAAACTAAGCACGGATAGGATTAATAGCTGAATAAACTGCTTCTGATGACCATTTTGGCTCTACCAAAGATAGTTGTAATGGGAGATCCTCTTTAGGGGCAAGAACTGCCTAAAATCTGTGACTGCCAAACCAGACCACAGCACAGAGCTCATCATGTCATTCCATGTAATTATGCAATACTAGAACAATACCAATGATTGTAATTAGTTAATTGAATCATCAAAAATTAATTACCAGGGTAGTCAATTATAATGAAATTTTGATCATAGAGAGCATGTCTGGGTCACTTCCAAGTTGGTGGTGCCAAATTAGGTTTGCTTTTGGCAAACTATCTTTTAATTATATTTTTAAAAAGAAATGAACTCAATGAGCTCATCAAATGATCCCAGTGTGGGAAACTAGGAGCCTGCCAATTCTTCCTTGGTACCTCTAGTAGAGCAAATTGCTTCAGAATTACCCACCTTGGTTTTGTTCCCCAAGAGATATCATCAGCTATAGTTTTGTCTGAGAATAAATGACAGGAAGCCTAGATGGGGATGATGATGTAGTCATGTGGTCACTGAAAGTCCTTTTTGGTAAGCATTAGCTCTGGGAGTTCTCAATCACCCTGGGGAACCTGTCAATCAGCTTCAATATAAGTTCATTAGACAGAATGCACAAGAGCATATATAAAGGTGGAAAGAACACTCAAATCAGAGGATTTGTCTACCCATTCCTGAAATCCTCATTACCTAGAAAATCTACTTAAGAATCCACTTCATTGGACCAATGTAGTCAAAGCAGAAACTGAAGTATGAATTGATTCATTTGAGACCATCAACCAATTGGACAAGTTTTTCTTCTTCACATTCCTGCTGATTATTTGCTATCACAGAAGTAAAGGCTAAAATTTGTTGTTGGAGGGTCATCAAATCTTTTATATGTGTAATTCAGAGGGAGAAAGGAGCATACGTGCATGCACTTCCCTGCTTTCCCAATAGTAAATTACTGATTCAATAGTTTGAAATCCTTATTTGGGGATGCCCGAAAATGTCCCTTTTTATCTTATGGGGGGATATCAACCAATCTCAGAACAAAGTATATTTTAATTACCTTTACATAATCACAGTGCAGTTTTGGTTGAGTGGTTCTGTGAAATCAAACAAATGGTGGGGTGTTGCCATCCCAAGAATAAGAATTCATATGAATCTACTTGTTTCCTTTCAAATCCACTGTAGTGAAATTGCTTTGAGAGACAAAGGCACATATTAGCAGTGATGCAAATTATAATTTTATTCTGTTTCTACTTGCTGCAGGTAGGAAGAAACAAAGATGTAGTAATTAAGCCTAAACAACACTGTGGAAAACATACACTGGAGAGTTTTGTGCTATAATTAAAATGTAGCCTGATGTTATATAGTCTTCATTGGCTGTGTCCAACTGTGCTTTGGAAATTATAATCTTCTCCAGATCTATCCAGATGTGCTAAAGGAGTCCCCTAAGGAATTTCCCAACCATATAATTTTTAGATAATTTTAGTCTGAGTTGAAAGAATGAATCAGAGAAGGAAGAATCTACATTGGTCCACAGTAATTCTTCTGGGTAGGTCTATATGCCTATAAAGACATATATAGCTGATATTTTAGTATCCATTCATTACATTAGCTTATACAATTGCCTATATGTTAGGTAACTGTGGGAAAATGTCACTTTTCGGACAAATTCTTTGTTAGATTTGGGTTCAACAGAAAATTTCACCTAATTTGTAGTTATTTATCCACCTCAGTAAATAGTTTGAGTATCCTGTTCTCCTTGTTCCTTGAGAACTCGTCACCTAAATATGGTCCCTGGTTCATTCATGTCTCCTTATGCTGAAAAATCTTCTTCTAACCCTTCCGAATAAGAATGAATGACAACAGCCATAAAGTCTTCAGAAGCATGACCTATATCTATATGTATAGACTCCCATACCTATAGACATGTAGATACGTAAAGAGAAGGCTTGAAGGGAAAAGGTCAAGTTTTCACGTCTAAAATTGTTTTTTTTTTCCTCTACTGATCAATTTCTCTTACTCACAGAACACTAAAAGATGAATAATGCATGTTCTTCTCAGTACATGTAGACTGTCAGGGTGACTCAGGGTGTTGCAACATTTGGACTCACAAGGAGGATCATGGGAAATCAGTAGGGGCATTGAAAATGGAACCATTTCATATTCATGCTCACCAAAAACACCAGCCCGAAAACAGATCCCTTAGCAGCCTTGCTGAAGACCTACTGCTGGCACGGAGAGAGAGGAACCACTTGGGGTATTAATTACTTAAGGTATTCCAAAATGAATGGGTTTACGCGGCTGCTCAAAGAACCGTGTAAGTCCCATTACAAAAATTGCATTTAAAGATTGTCATCATCCATTCTCTTGACTGGAACAATAATGAAATGTGAATATATTCAATATCCTAGATCATGCTTGTGAACCTGAGGCAAGGAAGGGAGCAGGTTGGTCCCAGACTTGATCATCCGTGTTTGCTAAACGCCTTTTTTTTCTCTGATCATCAATGTAGACCCTGCTCTAAATCTGATTCCCGGAGCTCGACCATAGCAATGGCTTTGGAGGAAGCCAGCCGCTTGGCCGAGAAAACAGTTTCTTTGCATACAGGGCAACAGTGAGGGGGCAGGGTAGGGCAGGGATGAGATGGGGAGGGCAGGGATGGCCACCAGGAATGGAGAGGACTAAGCGGGGGAAGACCTATTTTATTCTTTTAATGCAGTTCCCAGCAGGAAGATCAGGCTAGGAGGCTCCCGCCTGCTCCACATTAAAGGAACCCGCAGTTTCCGGGTGAAGAAGGGGGGTTCCTTATCCAGTATTCGCCGAGCCGGCAGCTTAAAGAGTACCAAGCTATCACGGCAGGACTCAGAGTCTGAGAATGAGGAGCTGCAGCTGTCCCAGAGCAGGGACACTGTCACTGATATAGGTAACATAGAGGAGATGGGTGGACAGGGAAATGGGAGGAGAAAAGACAGCGTCCTCTGGTAGCTCTTGGCCGAAGAGATGGCCGCCAACACCCAAGTAAATACGTAGCAGTGATTCAATAAGGGAAGATTAGGCAAAAGGTATTCATTAGTCAGAGGTGTTGACTGCACCCCAGCAAGACAAATCCATTAGCTGAAGAGAAAAGCAGCCCCACTGTTAGCTCATGATTGGACCTCTTCATCAGTTGTTTGGTTCCCCATCCATTGGATGATCGAGTCTAGAGACAACCCCCTAGCATTGTCTGGACCCTCGTGGAAACTTGCTTGGCAAGGCTAGAAGGATTTGGGAAGAGTCCATTTTTAGGAGAATTTCTCCCTCTTGGGTTCCCATGGACAAGATTGGTCTGGTGAGTTTAGGTGCAGGGTTCATCTCCCTCCTCAGCTCTGTGTACTCAGGGGTCTTCCCCCCCAACACTGATGCCCCCGTGGGGCAATAGCACTAGTCAGAGCTATAGCAGTAAGATGGCGGCAGTGGCAAGAACAGGAGCAGCTCCAGACTGTGAGGTCACCGTGTGAGGGTTGGTGTTCTTGTTCCACTTCAGCTGCCAATTCTGGTCCATGATGTGGTCACGGTGAACTCAACAACACAGGAGTTTTACTTATTTTTATCTCTTTTCCCCCTTTCTCCATATGTGAGCCATGGCCTGCCCTTCTGGTAACCATGAACTTGACCTGTCCTTGTCACTGCCAGTCCAGTGGGTGGCCAAGGGGGAGAGATCCCCCTTCGGTCTCTAAAAACAATGATTTTCTGTTCGGTTTGTTACCCAGCTGGGCAAAGGTGGCCTGCCTGCAAATGTTTTCCTTTGGATTCACAAGCATGGACAATGGTACTGCACAGTCACACACACTCACTCACACACACACACACATACGCTCACCCCAAAAGGAGAAAAATAAAACATTTTCTGGTACTTTTCTTTTGAAGAAGGGAGCCCCTGGAGTGCCAGTGAGCCAAGCATCGAGCCTGAGGGGCTGAGCAATACTGGCACGGAAGAAAACTACCACAGGAATATGTCATGGCTCCATGTAAGTAAAATCAATAAGCATTTATTAGACCCCCTACAGTAGGCAAGGCATTATGTTGTAAGTAGTGGTTTATTTTTTTTAATTAACTTTTTGGCCTTCCCTTTTAGCAAAGGGAAAGAAATGTCACTAAGATAAACATTTTTATACCACCATAGACTAGAAACTGGCAAATATCTGTTATATCTATTTCAGCTAAAAACCAGAGAATAGCGGAAGCTGATATTATACTGACATATTCTGTGCTAAGCCTGCCAGTGACTCCAAGATCATCTGCAGGCCAGGATCATGAGATATCTACGCCTAGTGGGAGTACAGATGGGCTGTCATGACCAGTTCATATACTTTAACCGAAGCACAGTCAAGGACCAGATTTTTCCAGTCTCTAGGGATCCTTTGCTGTCTCCCCCGCCCCAGGATGGTCATTTTCCTACTCTTTCACATAGTTTCTTCTACAATTATAAGGCATTAAATATTGCTTCATTGTTTAAGATCTCTATTTATCAATACTTAGAAACTAACATGCATACACATGTAATAAATAATAAAAACAATACACATCTATTATAGATGGATTATTGACCGGATTGAGTTATAAACAGTCATTTGCCAGTCTTTGTTTGCTTCACAGGACTTCTTAGATAAGAGGTTAATGCTGGTAGATAAAAGCAAACTGGTCCAGAAAGGAAGCATGCTCGTTAACATTCTTCTAACCACCTGCAGTTTCCCTTTCCAAATCTTCCCTGGCTGTTGGGAAACATCTGTAGGACTTTTTGTGTTTCAGGTTATGATCTTATTGTGCAATCAGCAAAGTTTCATCTGCACACACATCGACTATTGCCACCCTCACTGCTACCTTCACCACAGTCGCTCCTGTGCCCGCTTGGTGCGGGCCATCAAATTGCTTTATGGGGATACTGTGGATTCCCTTCGGGAAGACAATGCAGTCCATAATGTGGGCTTTCGGGGCAAGAAGCAAAAAGAGGTAAGAACATCAATTAATGTGGCATATGTTATGATTTACATTTCTTTGATAATTCATGAGGCGGAGTATTCTTCCAGATGATTGTTATTAACACAATAAAACTTTGAGACACTACCTCAAAAATTGAGGGAAAATTAAATTAACCAAATTCACTACTGAGAGAAACAGGTATACTCCTTCATTGTTAGTAGACGTAAATTTTTAAGATACTTTTTTGGAGAGCTATCTGCACATGCCCAGGAAAAGTTATAAAAATCATATTCTTAGACTTAGTACCAATCTGTTGCTGGGAATATACCCTGGAAAGAAAAATAAATAACCCAAGAGAAGCTATTTGTTCAAAGATTTTTTTAAGCAATATTATTTGCCATTGCAAAAACTGGAAACAATGAGTGTCCAATAACAGAAGAATGATTAAATAAAATGTGAGCCATTCCAGAAAGGAAGACACAGCCAACCTGGGAACTTTCCTTAAGAATGAAGACAAGTCGTCTAACTTCTTGAAGGTTCGTTTTGTATATCTGTAAAAATGCAGATTTTATTTAAGAAGAGAAGAGGACACTGGTATGCTATTCTGTCCTTTGACACACATTCAATGTATAAACATGAGCAGGTTATTTAACTTTGCAACGCCCTCTGAGTCAACTCTGAAAGACAGCCCAGGCTTAAAGGCAGGTGCTAAGCTGTGTTGATAAAGGGACTTGCCTCAGTGGAACCCAATGGAAGCTCAGGTCTTAGCCAAAAAATAAATACTTGTCCTATGTACCTCATCTTATTATGAGGAAAACACTGTGCAAAGCATAAAATGCTCCATGGAGTATCCCAAAAGCTTTAAGTGGTCCGAGGTGCAATAAGACTTGTGGGACATGAAGTATAAATGCAAGTTGTTTTTGCTGTTGTCATTCTTACCATTATTCAGAAGTGAGGCTAATTTCCCCCAGCACTCCTCTTTGTGAGATTTGAAAGCAGCCTCCAAATTAACTTATATAAGCACACGCTGCTTTATGCTCTGAAATGCTTTTGCGTTCCCAGAAAAAAGCAGTACATGACTCTCCTTTGCACAAATTATAGATGTTCCAAAGTCTGCACCTGCCTGCTTTTTGTCTTTGGAGAGCACGGCATGAGCTCTGACTCACTTGTTTCAAAAGCACATTCTTTGGGAAAGATGGAGCCATCCTATTCACAGAAATTCCGTGTGGTAAGCCTTTGGGGTCAAACTCTTGAAAGACTCTTCTGGAACCCATGGGTAGACTCAGTGTTCACTCTTCTCTCAATAACTCTACCTGTAACCCCATTCAAGAATGAGGCAGAAACACGATTCTTCTCCCTTGGCGTGGGTTGAAGAAGCAGCTCTCTTCAACCCACGCCCGAGGGGGAAAGAATGAACTGAAAGGACCAGCATGTACTGGCTTGGAGAAGGGAGAGTTCTGTATCTCCTCCCACATGATACAGCCCCTGAAATATAGCTGAAGGTCAAGAGAGCTTGGATCAGAGTGAATGAGTTATCTGTCCCCATTCAGGTACGGCACCTCCCACAGCTTCTCTGGTTTCAGAAGGGCCCACCAACAATTTTTGTATTAGTTAAAAAGTTTAAACTGGTGACTTTTCTATTGCTGGAATAAAAGGATAACAACGGTGACAATATAAGAAGCTTTTAAGCCCTTATCCCAGCACTTTCACATTTGGTCCACACAAGTAACCTGGTGAAGTGGTGTTATCATTATCCCCGTTTTACCAAAAACTCACCCAAAGTAGTTCGTGTGACTCACTCTGGGTCGCCTAAATAGTTTGAATCCTACCTCTGACTAGCTGCCTAGCCCTAATCAAGTCATTCAGCCTCATTTTCTTCAGCTGTAAAATGGGGAAAATAGTAACACCTAAATCACAAGGATGTTATAATGGCCAAATGGGAATATATGTGGAGCACTTGTGCTAACCATGAACAGCTGTATAATATTAGCTTATCATCAAATGTCTAAGGCAGGACCAAATCCAACTTGACCTAGGCTGAGAGGTTGCTCAGCAAGACAGGGAGAGGAAATGTTTTCTATATTCTAGGACTAGATGTTCTAGGGCCAGATTAGAACAGGGAGGGGAAATGTTTTCTGTGTTCTAGGACCAGATTAGAACAGAGAGGGCAAATGTTTTCTGTGTTCTAGAACCAGATTGGAACAGGGAGAGGAAATGTTTTCTGTGTTCTAGGACCAGATTGTAACAGGGAGAGGAAATGTTTTCTGTGTTCTAGGACCAGATTGTAACAGGGAGAGGAAATGTTTTCTGTGTTCTAGGACCAGATTGTAACAGGGAGAGGAAATGTTTTCTGTTTTCTCACGACCAGATTAGAACTCCCCCCCCCCCCCCCCCCCCCCCGCCCAAGATCATTAGTAGAGTGAATCTTAAATGGCCTTTTGGTTAATGAAGATGTCTACCCTTAGTTTCCAGAAACTTTTGGGCTAGAAGGAGATCTGATGGAGAAATCTCTACTGGAGAGTGGTTTTCCATTGCTTATAGATGTGTGCACACCTGAAATCCTTCTTTCTTTTTATAACGTATATGTCATGTTCTTTTCAGTGCTCAGATAAGTCATGCCTGAGGACACCCTCTCTGAAGAAGAGAGTTACGGAGACTAACCTAGAAGGCAAAAAGGACTCTGGGATGTTAAAATACATCAGACATCAGGTATGGGTCATTACATCACATTTATTAGTAACATATTTACAGTTATTCCTAAAATAAAATATATAAACATAGACAATAAGCATTAAATGCTTTGTATGAAGCACTCTATGAAGCATTGAGCATATGAAAAGAGGTAAAAGTCTCTGAACTCCTTGAGTTCACAATCTAATAGGGGCACAAAAAACAAATATGTACAAATAAGCTATGCATATTATAAGTAAGAAATCTTTAAAAGTGGGAAGGCATTAAAATTAAGAGGAGTTTGGGGAAGGCTTACTGTAGAAGATGGGATTTTAGTCAAGATTTAAGGGATAACAGTAGGCAGAGATGAGCAGGGGAGAACATCCAGAAAAAAATGCCAAGAGATAAAGTGTCTTGTTTACAGAACAGCAAGAAGATTGATATCACAGGATTAAAGAGTATGTTATGGTGATTCAGGTGTAAAAAGAGGGAAAAAATGGGTGATGAGAAGATAGGTTACGAAGGGCTTTGAATGCCAAAGAGAATTTCATATATAACCCCAGGAGTGATGGGGAACCACTTGAGTTTATTGACCAAAGAGAGAGGGTGATATAATCTCTGGCTCATTTTCTCAGAGCAGAAGAAAGCAGGTGGCTGAATGGAGGATGGATTGGAGTGATAAGAGACTTCTGGCAGGTTGACCAACCAACATGTGATAGTCCATGAGTGGGGTGATGAGGTCCTGTATCACAGCAGAGAAGGGAGTGTATTTAAGAGATGTTGCAAAGGGAAAATAGTGAGAGATAGTGAGGAAGCAAGGATGGAACTTAAGTTTTGATCTTAGGAGGACTGGTGGTATCCCTAACAGTAATAAGAAAGTTTGGAGAGGAAACTTTTCAGGGGATAAGATAATTGGTTCAGTTTGGGATATGTTGCTTTTAAGGTGTCTCTTAGATATCCGATCTGAGATGCTTTAAAGTTAAGTGGAAATTAAGACTGGAGGTTAGGGAAGGATAAATAGATTTGAGAATCATGAGAATGGAGATGATAATTAAATCCATGGTTGCTGATGAGATCATCAGGTTGAAGTAGTATAGAAGGAGAAGAGAAAGCACCCAGGAAAGAGCCCAATAGGATATCTATGGGTAAAGTCTCTGACCTAGATGACATTCTAGCAAGGGAGACTGAGGAATGATCTAATGGACAGGAGGAGAACAAGGAAAGGGCCATGTCCTGAAAACATAGAAGAGAATATCAAAGAGAAGAGGATAATTAATACAATCAAAGACTTCAGAGAAGCCAAGAATAGTAATAATTGATAAAAGACCACTGGATCTAGCAATAAGAGATCACGAGTGACTTTGGAGAAAGCAAATTTGGTGGAATGATAGTCAGAACTTTGATTGCAAATAGTTAGGAAGAGAAAAGAGACAAGAGGAAGACACCCAGTATGGGTGGCCTTTTCAAGTAGTTTAGCCACAAAGGGCAGAAGAGAAATAGGACAATGTTTAGGGGGGATGAAGGATCAAGGGAGGATTTTTGGAGGTGGAGAGACATGAGTTTATTTTAAAGGCAATAGGGAATGTGCCCGTAGACAGGAAGATATATGTGAGAAAGTGAGACAAATAATAGAAATAGGAGGTCAATTATGAAGGAAGATGAATTAGCCTTGATAAGGATTAAAAAAAAAAAAACCTTTTCATGTGAGACAGGGCTAAAAAAGGAGTAACAAAAAGCACTTGAGTGATATGAGATGAGGAAAAAGGAGAAGAGAAGGCTCATAGCTATAATGACCTCAAATTTTCTGTCAAATGTGAGGCAGGACTCTCAACTGGAAAGTGTGGATGACAGAGAGAGACAAAATATTGCATCTCTCTCTCGTCCACAGAAGATGTGGGGAGGGAGCCATGGGAAGCCAGAAAAGAGATGAAAAGGGTTAGACCAGCCTCTGTGGAGAGTAGTATAGTGAATGAATGGTGGAGGTGTACGAGAATTGCCTAGCAACAATGAGGGCTCAGTTGAAATTGTGTAACATAAATTTAGAGTGGATTCAGTGAGAACAGTTGCATGATTTTCTCCATCTTCATTCAGCAGCACATATGTAGGAGCAAAGACAGAAGATAGTGGGAGTGAACTAAAGCTAAAATTTAGTAAGGCACCATCATATCACAATATGAGGGGGCCAAGAACTCAAATGGGAAAGGACAGTGTAGAGTCATATTGGTTCATTAAGAGGTCAAGCTGGGAAAGAGAAAAGAGCAAACATACCTACAAATGGTCATCCCTGTTGAAGTGAAAAAGATTGCAGCCCCACTCATACCCTGCCGTGCTCAGAATAAATTCTTCCTTAGTTTATGGCCAGGGATCTATGCCAGTGAGGCTACAAGAGGAGTTCTCCACTACGGTTCTTAGAATGGAAATACTCCCTCTTTTAATGCCTATCAGAAAGCGAATTCTGCCCTTCTATCTACATAGAGAACTAAAGGGAAAAGAGTTTTCTGAATCCTAGGTTCTAACTTAGATCACTTCTTTCCACAGAAAAAATGTTTCTACTTGTCATCAAGTTCCCAGGCTAGTTCACAAAACCTGGAGAAAAAAGTAGCAGAAATGGTTACTGGTGTTAAATAGGACTACCTTGTTACCTAATTATAATTTGTAACATTATTTCAATTGGAAATATAATTTGGAATCCCTAACAGAAGTACACATCAGATTTTGGAAGAGCCCATTTATAAGTTGGGGGCAGCCTATGTTTTTAGAAAAGAAATGAATCCATAGAACAGAATTTAAGAGTTGGAAAGAACCCCGGGGGCTACTAAAACAACCCATGTATAAATGATTGTCCAGCCTCTACTTATCTTACTCAAGGCAGGGAGGAGGCTGAGGGGAATGCAGTATACCTTAAGGCAGCTATTCAGCTTTTTGGACAATTCAAATTATTAGGAATTTTGGGGGGCATCAAGCTTAAATTAGCCTCTTTGTAACTGATACCCATGCCCATTGCTCCCAGTTCTGCCCTCTGGGGCCAGGAGAGCTATTCCAATTCCTTCTCCGTGTGACAGCATTTCAGATAGTTGAAGACAACTATTTTATGTGCCCACCCCGAATCTCCTTTGCTCCAGTCCAGATATATACTGTGGTTTCAACCGATTCTCTGGGTCCAGCTTTCACCATCCTAGCTGCTTTCCTCTATTCACTCCCCAGCTTGTCAATGCCTTTTTAAACCATTGTGCTCAGAATGGAGCACAGTATTTTGACAAGGGCAGAGTACAGTGGAGACTCTTCCTTCTTCTAGAGGTCATGCCCCTCTTAATGAAGCTCCAAAACTTCATTGGGTTCATGGTCATTGTTGTCATTGTTTTCTGCCATATCTCACTGCTTACTCAAACTAGTCCAGCTAAAATCCCCATATCTTTTCAGCCAATCACTTAAGAAGCATTTATTAAATGATGGCTTTTTGTCAGATATTGTACTAAGCACTGCGAACAGAAGAATAGTCCCTACCCCCAAAGAGCTTACATTCTAATTTTTTTAAAAAATACCCGAGGAAGAAGGGATATGTCAGTGTAGGGTAGACAAAGTCCTGTAGAAATAAATCAGTAGCATAGCAGAAAGACATCTGCCTATCCATTCCACCACCACCGCCATCTTATTTTTGTGAGATTGATTTTTTTAATCCAGATATACTTTTCATGTATCCCTACTGAATTTTATATTTTTGGATTCAACCCAATGTTCTGGCCTATCAAGTTCCTTTTGGATCCTGATGCTTTCATCCACTGTGTTAGCTCTCCCTCTCAACTTGGTGACGTATGGAAATCTATAAGCATATCACTTAATATTTTATCAAAGCCACCAATAAAAATTGGCATAGGGTCAAGCACAGTTAGTTCCTTGAGGTGTACTACATTGGTAACTCCCTGCCATGTTGACATTGTAATGGTAAGAACTATTCTCTGCCATCATTCCTAATACTCTGAGAGTGTAGTCGTAGAGTACAAAACTATGTCTATAACCCATTCAGTGCAGCCTGATCAAAATCAACACAGAATATGGACATGAAGAGGTGTTTTCCCCTTCTTGTGCATCATTCTACTAACCAAAAAACAATTTGCTGACTGATTCCAAATCTGCTCCTATAGATGCTAAAATGTAAACTTATTTTTAATGAGTCTACGTATCACTAGTCCTAAGATACTCCTTGGCTTGATAGTAAGTCCTAATATACCTCATCATCTAAATAGCTTCTCCTTTAGGTAATGTTTCATTCTCACTTTGAGAAAGAACTAGGAAAACAAATCTGACAGTCTGTCAAATTTGGGAAACTGTCAGTGTTATCCTCATTTGAAATGCTTTTGAAATGTGATGGGGTTTTTTTTCATTCTTTTCCCAAGGTAATGAGTCTGTCCCCAGCTCCTTTGTCTCTGCTAATCAAGGCAGCACCAATTCTGACAGAGGAGATGTACGGAGACATCCAACCCGCAGCCTGGGAGTTACTGCTCAGTATGGATGAGCACATGGCTGGAGCTGCAGGTAACACAAGACAAGAACCACCCACGGAGTCCTCTATTGCTTTGCTACAGCTCATATTTTAAAATGAGAGCTTTATGAATTCAGATTTATCTCCTCAATCAGATAAAATGTCATATTGCTCTAGATATAGTGGTGAACTGAGAGATGGGTCCCAAGTTCTAGGAACCAAAGGATTTTAGAGCTGTAAAGACCAACTCTCTCAGTGTGTAGAAGAGAAAGATGAAGTTCAAAAGTTAACATTAACCCCAAATCAGATAAATAGTAGATAGCAGTCTGGAGATTGACATCCAAGCCTTTGAAAGCCAGGATGGGGATCATCCAATGACTTTCACTTCTGTTGAAGAATTGAAGAATCCTGTATGTATAAAATATGACTTTATCTTATAACTACACTTTCAAAGTATTTTCCATAAAAAAACCACAATTCTAAGTGATTTTTCTTCTCCCACATATACTGTGCATCATTACCATCATCAGTGGATACTTATTGGTTTCCTACTGTGGGCAAGTCACTGTACAAGGCATTTGAGGTATAGAAATCACAGAAGTTACTGACAAAAATGTTAAAGCCGCCCATAGATTAAAAAATAATAATAGTAGATGATGGTGATGATAATGATGATGGGAATAAGCATTTATGTAGTTTCTACTATCCTCATAACAATCTTACAAGGTAGGTTCTATTATTATCCTCATTTATCCAGTTGAGCATCCCTCAGTTGTCCCAATTAAAGAAACTGATGCATAAAGAAGTCAAGTGGCTAACATAGCTGTTAAATGTCTGAGATTTGAATTTAGATCTTCCTAACTCCAGGACAATGCTCTACCCAGTGCACAACCTAGTTGCCCCTTCTTTAAAAGCCTAGAATACTACATTGGAAACCTCTTTTCATGTTGCCATTGAACCATTAATAACTATTTTTTAATTTGGCCATCGCTTGCTGACACTCTCTATGTATACAAATAAAACAGCAATGTAAGATATCATATACTAGGTGACAGGTGATGGGCAAAAGAAACAAAACAGAAGTAAAGAAGTATTTACTTAAAGTTGGGGGAAATGCAAACAGAAAGGATGGGACTTGGCATGAGTCTTTTGCCCAATTCTAATTTTTAAAGAATGATTTTCTTCCATAACTTTTTCAACCTCCTTTTTCATTTGGTCAATTCTACTCTTCATGGAACTCTTTCCTTCCTTGGATTTTTTTTTACCTCTTTTTCCAGTTGGTCTTGACCTGAGTCTTCAGGGATGAATAGGACTTATATAATCAAAGACAGGGAGAAAAGTCTAAGCCATAGAACATTGTAAGCAAATAGATAAAAGCAGGAGTGTGAATGAGATGTTTGCAGAACAATGAAAAAACAATGGATTATTAGGGGAGTAGTAGAAGATGAGGAGTCTCAAAAAGTTTTAATCCAAAATGACTGAAAGAATAATGGTACTATTGATATAAAGGGGAGAGTCCAAGGGGAAAATTATTTTGAGGAAAAGATGATGACCTTCATCTGAGACATGCTGACTTTAAAGTGATGACTGGGCAAATCTGGTTAGAGACATGCAAAAAGTACTTGAAGATGTAGAGAGAAAGTCCTGAAGAGAGGATAAGAGGAGAAAGTATATGGAGAAATCACCTTTCTGGGGTGATACTTGAAGCCATGAGGATGGATGAAATCTTTCCTAAAAAGGGAGATGAGTCTAGAACAAGAACAGAACATTGAGCATTCAAGAATGCCCATGTAAACAAAGATTCTTGCTATGGGACACCAGGAGGAGCAAAGGGACTTGGGGAAGAAAGAGTGAAAAGGCAACTACTCCCCTTGAAGAGAGATGGAATAAGAGTATAGTTTCAAAGCAGCCAAGGTAGGGGGGCTTTCAAGGAGAAGATCATTAAGAGTGTTATATAAGTTAAAGAAGGCAAGAAGAACAAGAAGTGGGAGGATAGGGTGGATTTGGTATTAAGAAATCATGATTTCTCTTTCATAAGAAATAATATTTTCCTTTTGTCTTATGTAGAAAAATAAATTTTTATTGATATAGTTTGTCTTATTCCTTTCTCTACCTCTTCTAGGGCATAATGCCTTATAACAAAGAAGAAAAAAAAGAAAAAACTAGCCAATACACCAAAAAAAGTTCATTATTGTATATAGTATTCAACATCCTTAGTTCCACACCTCTGCAAGAAAGGGAGGGAGGAACTTTTCCATAGCTCTTACTTAGGAGTAAGCTTGGTTAGTATAGTTCCATGCCATTAAGTTTCATTTTTTGTTATTTATTTCCATTTCATTACTGAAGTTATTGTGTATGTTGTTTTCCTGGTTCTGCTTGCTTTTCCTTGCGACAACATTTTATATAATCTTCCAATGCTTTTCTGTATTCATCAAATTCATCTTTTTTCTGGCAATGCAGTAATATTCCTTTACATTTATGCACCATAACTTAAATATGAGGAAATTGAGACTGAGAGAGATTACATGACTTACCCAGGGTCCCAGAGCTAATAAGTATCTAAAGCAGGATTTGAACTCAGATTTTCCTAACTCTAGGACCAATGCTTCAGCCAGAGGTAACGATAAAAGGAGGTAGCACATTCCAGGTATTTGAGATAGTCAATACATAGAGAGAAAATGGATTATATAATGATCACATAGAGAGAAAATGGATTATATAATGAACAAAGTGAAGACTATTTTGCCTAGATCTTAGGGTGAAAGATGGGGAATACTTTCCAGTGAGGCTGGAAATGTAGGTTGGGGCCAGGATGTCAAGATTTGTAAAAACTAAGCAGAGAAGCTTGCATTTTTGTCCTAGAAACAAGAGGAAAGCACTGGCGTTGATCAATAGGATAGTCACAAGGTTAGATCAATATTTAAAGAAAATTACTTTGGAAGCAGTATGGAGGATGAACTGGAAATAGTAAAATCATTTGGGAGGCTGTTTGTTGTAATAATCTAGGTAAGAGATGATAAAGAACTGAAATAAAGTAGTAGATATATCAGGAGAGGAGGACATATCCAAGAGATGTTACAGATGTAGAAACATCAGATTTTGGCAGGATAATGCTAAGGTTTTGAACCTCAGATACTGGAAGGATGATGATGTCTTTCACAGAAATAGCTAAGTTTGGAAGAAGGGAAGGACCAGCATTGCCTTTGTTTCCAGTTCTTTGCTCTTGCTACTACTGCTATTACTACCAAAAAAAAAAAAGTGCCATTCTAAATATTTTGGTGTGTGCATAGGACCTTGGAAAGAGCATTTTCAGTGAAGCAGTTAGGACAGATGTTCTATTACAAAAGGATTGATAAATCAAGAGGTCATGGGTAAGTGGTAGCAGAGAAGGGAGGTTATTTCAAGAAGCTGAGAGGTGCTGAGATCTTTGGCCTCCACTCAGTGGTCTGCCGCTTAAATCTTTTAACTGTTGGTTCTGTAGGGACAAAATGAATACAGGGCTAATTTTTAGTTTTAATTTGCACTATTACTATTTTCTCAATCATTCTCTTATTTCTAGGCAATCTTAGGCAATAATTTAAGCTTTGATGTGTAACATTTGCTGATTTCTGAGGAGCAAATAATTACAGCAAAATTTTAACAATCGGCTCTTTCAAACCAGTAAGATCTGTTTCCAATACACCCTGCCTCTATCCCAAGTAGAATGGAAATCTAATAATCAAGTGCCTAGAAATAAGAAAATTTAAGAGCTAGGAGAGACCAGATTCAGAGGATTTTAAGTAGAACATCTAATTTAATCACATAATTTTTCAAGTAAACAAGGAAACAATCTCAGGAAGGACATGTGAAATGCTCAAGGCAATCCAATAAACCAACAACAGAAACCAAGAGTAAAACCTAGATTAGCTCCCAGTTTATTTCCCTTTTTATTACACTATGATAAGTCATTCTCCTAGAGTTTTGGGGAACTATGCCATGGGAACCTGACATGTAAAAAAACTTAAGTCAAAAATTCTGGTAAAATGAGTATAGTCAGTATAAATCTTTCCTGAATCATCCCTCACCAGGTAAGAATCTTCTCCTTTCTCAATCTCTTATGTCTACCTGACCTCAGACCTGAGTTCAAATCCTGATTCGTATGGTTACTAGCTAGATATGTGACTCTGGGTAAATCATTTATTCTCTCTCTACCTAAGTTACCTCCTATGCAAAATGGAGATAATAATAGCATCTACTTCATAGAGCTGTTGTGAGGATCAAATGTGAGAAAACATTAAGCTTTACATAAATTGAATCTTTTTGTTGTGTACATAGCACTTTCTAACTTATATTTGTTTGAGTACATGTCATTCTTATACTTGGCTGTGTGCGTCTTGAGAGTAGTCAGTGTTGACACAGGAAGACAGAATCTCAGAGTTAGAAGGGACCTCAGTGACCTTTCAGTCCAAATCAGACTCTAACAGGAATCCTCACTATGACACTTCTGACAAGTAGTCATTTGGTTTTTCCATGAAGTCTCCCACTGAGAGAGAACCCCTTCTTCTCTAGATAGCCCATCCCTCTTTGGGGCAGCTCTGACTTGTAAAATGTTTCAGGGCTTCAAACCTAAAGTCTCCTCTTTTCAATTTATACTTATTTTTCCCTGTTCTGGGGCCAAATAGAATATATGTCATCTCTTTCCCACACAGCAGACTTTTCAATACTTGGATGCAGATAATATGACAACCTCCTGTCCTTCTGCTAAGCAGCTTCATTCCTATCAACCAATTCACATGTGGCGGACTTTTAGCTCTTCACCATTCTGGTTGCTTTTCTCTGGACATTCTCTAATTTATCCTTGACTTTTCTAGAATTTATTTTTCATAACTGAATATATTGCTCTAGAAGTGATCCAACCAGGGCAAAGTATAATGCAACTGAAGCTGTGCTTCTCTCAAACTTACACTAATTTGGGGGGCAGCTATATCATGCTATTCATTCATATTCTTCTTAGAGTCCACTAAAACCCATGCATCTTTACAATTAAACTATTATGCAGCTTTGCCTTGCTTGGAAGGGGAGGACCTTGAACCCAAGTGAAAGGCTTTACATTTATCCCTATTTATTTTATTTTATTTATCCTAAAACTCAAACTTGCCAAGGTCTTTTTGGATTCTGACTCTGTCATCCATTATATTAGCTATCTCTCCCAGCTTTGTATCTATAAATTAGATAAAGATGCCATAAATGCTTTTATCAAAATCACTTATTAAATTTTTTCAAATATTAAAAATAAAAGTATCTAGATAGAACAGGATGAACCACAGATCCCTGAGGTGCTCCACTGGAGACCTCACATGTTGACATCAAACCATGAATGACTACCACAAGTTCCAAGTTCATCTAATTGTACTATCTATTCCATATTTTTTATCTTTTTCACAGAAGTAGCATGACATAATTTATCAAACACCTAGTTAAAATTCAGGTAATTTAAATCACTAACATTCTACTGATTTGCCAGTTTAGCAATCCTTTAAAAACAAAAAGGAAATTTCATGAGACTGACATGACATATTTTTCATTAAACCATGCTGGATCTTTGTGATCTTCCTCTTCATTTTCACTAACCATTTCTTTAATTAATAATACATCTTGGAATTTTCCTGGGGCAGCTCAGTGGTAGAGTGGATAGTCCTGGAATAAGAGGATCTGAGTTCAAATTTGGCCTCAAATATTTACTAACTGTGTGTCTCTGGGCAAGTCACTTAACCCTCTTTTGCATCAGTTTCCTTTCCTGTAAAATGAGCTGAGGAAGAAGCAAACCACTCCAGTATCTTTGCCAAGAAAACCCCAAATAAGGGCATGAAGAGTCAGACACAATTGTACAAAAGAATTTTGCCAGGGATTGGAGTCAAGACAATGAACCTATATCATTTGTAGGCTTTGTTCTCTAGACTTTATTGAAAACTGGCTTTCCTTCTTCTAGAGTTCCTCTCCCTTTATCTATATTATTTCTCAGAAATCACACTAAGTGGTTTCTTTAGAACCTGAGGATATAAACCCAGGTGTCATAACTTTATCAAAGATGATTATATGCTCTTGAAATCTCCTTATTTATCTTGAGTGCCAATTCATTGTTGGCCATATTTTTAAAATATCAGTTCAAAAATCACTGTATTTTCACCTGTGGATATCCAATTCCTAGAAGAGTGCCCTGCAAATAATATGCATTATAAATGTATGAATGGGGGGGGGGGTAAATTTTTAATAATGGGGGAAAATCTAGCTTTCAGAGTTGAAAGAGACATTAGAAAGTGCTTACCTCATTTTACAAATTGGGAACTTGAAAATCACAGAACTGAGTTATCCTTTGGTCCTACAGTATTCTACAGTCTCTCAAGTTGTAAGTGGCAGCTCCATTATTTAAAGACAGATACTTTGCCTTCAGATGAAATAGTCTCTATTACTGGGAGAAACATAGGATTAAATCCCATGTCAGACATGTAGTAATCATACAACAATGATTTTTTGAGGCTGAGATCCCCATCTTTCAAATGAAATTTTAGCTGTAAGAGGCAGAAGAGTCAAGGGAATGTTTTTAAGACAAGCAAAATCTGACAACACATGTAGAAGAGAAGTGAAAGCAATAGAGTTAGCAAGTTCTATTTCTATCAGAGTCACTGGTTCCTTCTTCCATGGCCCATGATTTGTTATCCTAAATATAACTTATCATTGTTCATGATGATGTTTCTGATTGCTGTTTGTTTTCTCGGAGACTCACAAAATCTCTTTCAGCATTCTTCACTTTCTTCATTTTAGGAATAATAGAATCACAGAGTTTGAGGTTTGAAAGAGACCTCAGAATTCATGTAGTCCACTGTGTTCTTGAAAAAAAGTTCCCTACAATGTACCTAATTAGCAGTCACCCAGCCTTTGCTTAAAGGCCTCCAGAATGGGGGAACACATTCTACCTCAGAAGACAGCTCATTCCACCTCCCCTAGATGATTATGAGTTTAATTATGAGTTCTCCCTTATGTTCATAAAGTCTGAAGTAAGTTTGAAATATGGATTTTTTAATTATCTGGAAAAGTTAACATTTTTATGCACTTATTCACTTGAAAGAACGTCTTTTTCTTCAAACCTTACAATATTTCACCAAAGCTGTTTATTTAAAACAAAATTTCACTTTGGATCAAATGACAAGAGCAAGAAATTAATTTTAAAAGAATAACAGCTTGAAGTCTGCTTTAAATAGGTCAATGGTTAGAGTTATATGATTGGAGCCCATCGACTAGAATAGTTCTAGCAAAAGTCACCATACTTTGGCCCTGTTAAAATGTCACTGCACTATGAAACCATAAATTGGGAGCTGGTGGGTGGAATAAAAGATGGTGTTCCATGCCCTTCTCTAAAACAAGGGGCTTTCTTGCCAGTATTGTTGGACAGGTTTCATTTCCCCTAAGGGTTGTTTTCACCAGAGCTTGGAGGGTTGTTTTCCAGACACATAAGCCCAGTGACATGTCATTGATTAATGCTGGATTGCTCCCTTCTAGCTGCCATGTTCCTGTTATGCGCGGTAAAAGTCCCAGAAGCTGTTTCTGACATGCTGATGTCAGAATTCCATCACCCAGAGACTGTGCAACGGCTCAATGCCATCCTCAAGTTTCATACTCTCTGGAGATTCCGCTACCAGGTGTGGCCTCGGATGGAGGAAGGAGCTCAGCAGATTTTTAAGGTAAGGATGGCTCAGTTATGAGAGGTACATCACTGTGCCCTGATTCCAAGCTCTTTCAATAAAAATAATGTCAAACTTTTTCAGAAAATCAGTTCAAATGAAAAACATTTCAATTCTGTTTAAGAAATGGTAGGGCATCTGCTGAAGCTGGTTCACTGGGATAATTCCTTTTTTATTATATTTTTTCAGTTCCAAATTCTCTCCTTCCCTCTCTTACCCACTAATAAGAAAGAAATGCAAAACCCATTATACTTATGAAGTCATGCAAAACATTTAATGGAGAAATTACTAAAGATTCAAACATCCTCATACCAGCTCATCTAAAATAGTAAACTATAAATAGAGCTTGACTATAACAATATTTATATAATACTTTAGGGGTTACAAAACATCTGCTTAGGTATTATCTCTTGTTATCTTCCTGATAACCCAACAGCTGTTATTATCCCCATTTTACAGAGAGGTAAAATAGCTTGTGCATAGTTATACAACTAGTACAAAACCAGGTCTCCTCTGACTGGGTCGAGAATACTTTCTATCTATATACTCATTGATATCTCAATGGCAACTTTATAGTTGTAATTATAGAGTTTTCCATTATAAAGAGCCAGAAGAATAAAATCCCTCAATGGTACTCAGCCATAGCCAAAATTATCTCCTTGTGTACTAGTAAGGTGAATGAAATGACTTTCAATTAGAAAAGCTCTTTTTAAATCAGAAATGACTGCCCTTTATATAGCATGGCTATAAATTCTGGGTTCTAATGCAAATTTTCAAGGTCTCCCTTTAAATATTTTATCTATTAATGATTAAAACTGCACTAAGATTTTTGAGACACCCAATACATGAGGTTGGGATTGAGGTTGGGGGATAGAGAGAGAGATGATGATGATGATGATGCAAGAAAGGAAGTGATTTCGTGGGAGAAGGCCATAGCATTTAAGTGAATCAAGGAGAGCATCTTATAAAAGAACAGCTGAACTTCAAAGGAAACTAAGAACTCCAAGAGACAGAGGGGTGAGGTGGGAATCCATTCCAGGCATAAGAGACAGCCCAGAACAAAAGTAATGAATTGGGAAATGGAGTGCTAAGTGAGAAAAGTAACAAGAAAACCAGTTTGGGTATACCTGGAGGAAAGTAACGTACAATGAAGCTAAAGAACATAGGTTCAGACCAGGTTGTGAAGGGCTTTATGTGCCAGAAAGAGGAGTTAATATTTGATGCTAAGGAGCTAATAGAGTTTATTGGATTTAGAAGAGTGATACCTTCAGAACTGTGCTATATAAAAATCCAATAAACTTTGATAGGAGAGAGAAAGGTGAGCTGACTATGCAGATCTAAATAACTGATTTGCCAACACATGGGGTTGTATTTAAATCGAGGGTTTGTGGAGCCTTCCAGAGGAGCTCTGAACAAGAAAGGAAAGGATCTTTCTGAGAGATCATTTTGTCAGTGATAGATTGGGGGTAGTGGTCCTAACAATGGACTTGAAGTCTGAAGACTAGAGCTTGTCTCAAGTCTATACTGTTCATGCTGTATGACCTTAGGTAACTTTTTTTTTAACCTTGATTTTTCTTCTTCTATAGAGATAATGTTGATTCTACCTCACAGCGTTTTAGTGAGGGTAAAATGAAGCAAAGGTTGAAAAACATTTTAGAAACTGCAAAAACAAATGCAGAGGGAAGGTGGCAATTAGTCCAACAACTTTATTTTATGTGTGAGGCAGCTAAAGCCCAAGGAACCTAAATGTCCTGACCAAGATCTCACAGCTGGCTAACAGAGTTGGCACTAGAAACCCATCCTCTGTCTAATGATGGTGTGTAAATTCATTTCCTTGTCATCAAAATCTTGAAGTAGCTTAGGAGCTACCATCAGAGCCCCACACCATTGGGACCGCTAAAGGCAGCCATCACAACTCTGCCCCCTTCAACACTATTTTCTTTTTCTACCTAACAACCTCTGTTTCTGTCTATTTACAGATTCCTCCTCCTAGTATAAATTTCACTCTGCCCTCACCAGTATTGGGAATGCCTTCAGTCCCCATGTTTGACCCCCCATGGGTACCACAATGCAGTGGGAGTGTACAGGACCCAATTAATGAAGATCAGTCGGTAAGTGGCCCACAAATTTATTTCTATAGCTTCAGGTGACAAAGTCACAAGGAGATGAATGAAAATATAAACTTTGTCAATGTGTTCCATTTTTTATTTTTTAAAGTTACGTTGAGCAATAAAAAATAAATACATAAATCTTTTCTTTAATTAATTGATTTTTTTTGTTATTGAGAGAGTAGGAAAGACTAGTAGTACTAACTGTTGAATTTTGCACTCTGATTTTCTTCCAGTTAGTAGACCATACAGGCACCACAGAAAGCATACTAGAAGAATATGGCTATAGATTGTATAGCCATTGGGGATCATCATTTTTGCTTTTAGAGTTCCTTCAGCTTGTACTATATGAGCTTAAGCCCTATTCTGCCCTTGTAGAGTTATAGTACAACACAAGATGCATGTTTGGAAAATCATGCAATTTGGAGAAAATGCAAATATGTGTGTGTGTTAAGTATACATGTATAGGGTTAATAGACATGTATATAGACAGGATCTCCCAAAATCGTGGTATAGTTTTCATCTTTAACAGCTTTGGGGACACTGTATATTAAGTTAGAGGCTTTAGGGGCAGCTGGGTAACTCAATGGATTAAGAGCCAAGCCTAGAGATGGGAGGTCCTGGATTCAAATGTGGCCTCAGATACTTCCTAGTTGTGTGAGCCTGGACAAGTCACTTAACCCCCATTCTTCTCATCTTACCATTACCTTAGCATTCTTCTGCCTTGGAACCAATACACAGTATTGATTCTAAGAAAGAAAATAAGAGGTTTCATAAATAAATAAGCAAACAAACAAATAATAAACAAAAGAGGCTTTAATAAATGCATTTTTTATTTTTGTTTTCAACATAACAACTGTCTTGATTTCCTAATGCAAAATTGATTGTCCTCTGGACATCCCAGAATGTTCTTCCTACTATTCCTCTCCCCATCCTGGCTTCCCTGGTTTCTCTTGTAATAGGAAGAGGACATTTGCAAAAGAACTGTGTAATGCAAACATTAGAGTGATTGACAGGATCATGTGACAGAGTCACATGGGAGACTAAAGGTAAAGATCTAAGTAAAGATTCTTCTGGGAGTTGTAATGATATATCCCCAGTGTCAGTACATTGAATCATTGCTCGTAAATTACAAAACAAGTCCTCCCAAGAAGGTTCATTGGACAGTCTAGCATACAAAGAAATGCATGTTCCACAGATAAAGGACCTAAAGTTATCATTTTTAGGTTGTAATTTTGCTACTCTCTCTGGTTTTCCAGTAGCTCCAATCACTTCCATAGTACCAACAGCTTTACAATCTTTAGGAAGACTTTGTAAAACTGATTTACTGGCTCCAGTATCCACCAAAAGATCATATATCTGATCCCCTATAGTTACAGAAACATAGGGTTCAGTGCTATTTGGAGGTTGGAATGTTTCAAGAACTGTTACAAGCACAATAACATCAGTACAAAGCTCAGTCATTTCCTGTCCATCCATGTCTACATCTGCTTGAATTACATTACTTTCCCAGGATTTTGTATCATTTGGTCTTATATTACTCTCATTGGTCCTTAAATTCTCCAACTTAGTATCATTGTTCTCATTTACAATTTCATTATTATTATTTAGTTTATATTCTTCATTAATTTCTCTTATTCTGCATTCATTAATATTTTCTATTAAATTTATATTACAATGTTCTTTCTCTGTACAATTATTTATACTAATTATATCCTCCTTTGATTCAATTAATTCATTTGTATCACCATCTATTGTATTTTCATTACCCTCAATTTCATTTATCCTCAACTCATTTTCATTTATACCACACTCATTTCTTGATTCATTTTCATATGTCATAGGGGAAACCTTCATAAGGCACATGTACCCTTATTCTGATCACCTTTTACTACCTGGTTGTACTTTGTTCTAGCTTCAGAATTTACCCATGATTGCATAGTATCTATATTTGGAGCTTGTTGGCCCTGGCAACATGCATTTTGGCATTAATTAACATATCTGTCTTGATTATTATTATTGTTATTCCATCTGTTGTTATTTTTATAATTATTACTCCGATTATTGTATTGTCTATTAAAACCATTATTCCTATTAATTTGCCTTCTGACTTGATTTCTGAATCTGCAGTCTCTGTACAGATGTCCAAACTGATCACAAAGGAAACAGTGCCTAGGACCTGATCTCTTCTCACTAGGCCTATAGTTATTATTATTATAATACCTTGGCTGCACAGATCTCAAAGCAGCCACTGCCTTTATTTCCTTAATTTCACTTTCCTTAGCTTTCATTTCAGCTTCCCTTAATTTTATTTTCAAATCTTCAACAATGGAATCCCTATCATCAGCTTTTTCTTCTGGATCATTTGTTAAATAAGTAGCCTTTCTCCTCAATTCCTCCAGATCAAGTTCCTCCCAATCTGGGTGATTTGACTTAAAGAATTGTCTGACCCTTGGAACTGCATTCTTCACAAAGATACCTTTGATGTGGACAATGGTGCCTTCTTCAAGTGCATCATCCCCAATAGAGTTTCAACTGCCTTGGTTATCCTTTCCAGGAAAACCTCAGGTGCTTCAGATACCTTTTGCTTTATGACCTCAAACTTGGACCAAGCATTGGGCCTCTTTGTATATCTCCCCATAACATCTGGGATTTCATCTCTTGCTTTAATTAGCATATCATGTCCCATCATCTGCAGTATCTAGCTTCAAATTTTCTGGTCATGATTGTAACAGAGGGTCTGATCTCATCTCCTCTATAAACTTATTTCTCTCTCTCTTAATTAGGACCTCTTTCATTAGGAGAGTAAAATCATTAAAATCAGGGTCATATAATTTAATTGTCCTACGCATCTCCTTAATCACTTTATTTGGCTCGTCACTAAAATTTGGGGTTCTCCTTTTAATGGATTCAAGGTCCTCCAGGGAAAATCTTTTGTGAGTTCTAACCTTATGCACCTCATTCTTTGTAACCACTGGCAAATCTCTAAGGGGACATAGATTCACTATTCCTGCTCCAACCTATTTAGCCTTTTTCCCTTATTGCTTATATAGCTGTTATCATTTCCATGTCCCAGGTTCATAGTAATGTTATTCATAAAGTGTTCCAGTGTATCCATTTGTTATTTCATGTGCATGATCATAATTTTCAAGTTAAAATCCCTTTTAAACCAAGCTACTAGATCTTTTAGCTGATTTCCACAAATACACAGAGGCACAAGACTTGTACATGACACACCCACCAATAACAGTAAGGGGAACATAGACCATTATATCACATAACTTCATGTCCATTACAGACTTCATACAGTCCATCTGAAATATAGCATGACAATAATTTGGGAAAGTTATAAATATAAGGAATACACATAACATATTCACATAACAAAATTAACATATTCCTTAACATTCTTGATGACATGTTAGCATCCATAGGTACAGTAGAATTTAAAACAATATTGTTACAATGTTCTTTATACATAAAACAAATAAGATGTTACAATTTTTTTCAAATTTAAAAAAACAGCTTTTTTTAAGATGGCCGCTCCATGATGGTTGCTGGAAGTCTGTGATGCAGTAAAAAATAACTCCCTTGGGCAAGCCAAGCCCTCAGAATTCTATTTGACTTTCCCCCTGAGCTCCTAACAACTTAGAGAGGTTTTAGAATGTCGACTCAAACTGAACTTCCTATGGCTACTTTACTATACTTAAGAAAAACTATAAACATACAATGAACATACAATAAACCTAGCTGGCTCTGCCAAAGCTGTAATAATGGGATTTGGTAGGGGAATGAACAAGAAGAAAACAATAAAAATCTCAAGTGGAGTCCAATCAAATGGGCCAGGATCTTCAGATGAAAATTGTCCAAAGCAGGTCCAGTGGAGAAGTGGGTCTTCAATCCTCTGTTCTAGCTGCCAGCAGCCAATTCAAAAGATTCCTCTCTTAAACTGGTGTCACCAAAAGTCAGAAACCTGTCAAAACTCCAATCCCAAGGTCCTTCAGGAGAAAAGTAGACCTTAGAATCTTTACCCAGATCTTGACCCTTAGGCTCCCTTGTGACTCTCTGTCACATGCTCCTGTCAATCACTCTAACGTTTGCATTACACAGTTCTTTTGCAAACATCCTCTCCCTATTACACTCTTCAGGCCTCAACTAAAACTGTACCTTCTACAGGAAGCCTTCCCAATGCCTCTTAATTCTACTGCCTTTCCTCCACAAATTGCTGCCTATCTATCTAGTTTGTAGCATGCCTGCACATTTTGTTTTCTTCTTGTCTCCCCCATTAGATTGTGAGCTTCTTGAGGACAGGAACTATCTTTTGCTTTTTGTTGCATCTCTGGTGCTTAGCATTGTCCTGGGCACCTAATAGTTGCTTAAGAAGTATTTACTGACTACTGACTCAGGTCTCACAAAATTATCTAAGAATTTAAGTTACAGAGGAGGCAATATTCTACATTAGAACAAGGGAGTTTGCTTTGCGCAGTGGGAGTTTTGTCTATATCAATCAAATCATAGTTTCAATTTTAAAAAAAGACATATCAGAGAGAAAGACGCCATAGAATACCTTGTACCTCTTGTCACAAAAAATCTTTTCTTCCTATAAAAAAAAAAAATTTCAAAGGTCAGTAGGACTAAGTCCCTTATGAAATCAGTCAAAAAAAAAAAAGAATTTAGTAAGCACTTATAAATGCCAGGCACTGCTCTTAAGTGCTAAAGATTTAAGGACAAAAAACAATCCTTGCCCTCAAGGAGCCCACATTCTAATGGAGGAGACAACATATCTGTAAGTAGGTACCTACAAGGTAGACATAGGAAAAAATGGAGGGTAATCTCAGAGGAAAAAGCTTTCTGAAGAAAGTAAGATTTGAGCTAAGTTTTAAAGGATTCCAAAGAAATAATTGCCCTTAATTAAAACCCCAGAAGAAAATGGAGTGGATGCTACTGTTAGAAAAACACAGATATTCCTAAAGAACTCTGCTGAAAAGAATACTGGATCTGGAGTTAAAAGACCTGTTTGAAACCCAGGCTAAACTACCTACGACCTGTATGACCTTTGTCAAGTTCCTTAACTTAGTTCCTCAGGGTCTTCATTTGCAAAATGAGAATATTGGATTAAATGACTTCTAAGGTTTTACATTTAGCTTTAAAATCTTATTATATGAAGTGGGACAGATTTAACCTGTACAAAACTAAGAAATAAGCTTAAAGGAAAAATATGGGATAATTGAAGCTATCACTTTGAAATCTTCCAAGAGTAGTTATTTGTTTATATAGTTCCTTTGAATTTGATACTTAACATGGAGTTCTTTGTGTGAACCTTGATTTACTTTTTGTGCAGACATAATATTGATTTGTATAAGGAACTCTAATTAAGGAAATTCCATCTCCTAGAGCAGATTGTCAAATGTTCTGAAATTTAAAATCTGAAAGTTGTGTAGGGCAAAGAATGTTTAATTGACTTGCCCGGGTAATCCACCACACAATGTAACCTGTCAAAATCCTTACCAGTTGCTATGAAATAAATTTGTTTCTGTCTTCAACTACCCTCAGAAATCTTTTTCTGCCCGAGCTGTATCACGGTCTCATCAGAGAGCAGAGCATATCCTCAAGAACTTACAGCAAGAGGAAGAAAAGAAGAGACTTGGTCGAGAAGCCAGCCTCATTACTGCCATTCCCATCACCCAAGAGGCTTGCTACGAGCCAACATGCACCCCCAACTCAGAGCAGGAAGAAGAAGGTGTGCTTTAGTTTCTCTTAGAAGTACAAGATGATAGAAACTAATAGTGATTTATAGAAAATGGACTTGATTTAATGGCTTACCATTTCAGACTGCTTGGTGAAGGGAAAAGCTAAAGAATCAAATCTTCCATTCTACTTTCCCATCCATCACCACCATCAAAAGAAAATGGAAGAATTTTTAAGAACAAACTCATCCTGTTTTAAGTAAAATATACTACCCATGATGAAAAACCAATCAATTAAATGAATTAAAATTTAATGAGGTTAGAGGAAGATTCTGAATCCTCCAAGTATCAATGGAAAACTTTTTTATTTTTAATAAAACATTGCAGAGTTAATCTTTGTTAACTATTTCAGTGGTACTTTTGTGGTGATGTGCCAAGTTATGAGAGCACTATAAAGGATCTATGAACCCAGAATGGACCATTTCAGTACATAGGCAGCAAACACAACCAATGACATATTGCTAAGAAATTCTCCCTTGAATTGGGGAGTTTGAACCCCTTCAAACTCACCTATGCAAGGTATTTGGTAACAACAGGTAAAGAATAGTTTGGCAGATGGCTCCAGGAGAACAATTTCCTAATTACTCTTTTTTTAAAACCCTTACCTTTCACCATAGAATCAATACTATGCATTGATTCTAAGGCAGAAGCATTGCAAAGGGTTAGGCAATAGAGGTTAGATGACTTGCCCAGGATCACACAGCTAGAAAGTACTGAGACCAGAATTGAACCCAGGACCTCCTGTCTCCAGGCTTAGCTCTCTATCCACTGGGCCACCTGGGTGCCCCCTTTCTAATTACTCTTAAGATCAGTGGTCCCCTTCCAATTATTCTTAGGATCAGTAGTCCTGCATAAATCTTGGAGGGACTCCTGTCTTTTGATCTGGATGAGTCAGTGTGTGTGTGTATGTGTGTGTGTGTGCATGAGTGTGTGCACACGCATGTGTATTCACTTGTGTGTTTTCCCCCAAAGCACAAATTGAGTCACCTAAGTCTTGTTTTGTAAAAAGGAAGGATACTATGAAAATAAAAATCCTAGCTGTTATAATGCTAACATTATTAAAAAAACAAAATTTATATTCTCTGTTTTCTCTGTCAGTAGAAGAAGTCACTAACCTGGCATCCCGACGTCTTTCCGTCAGTCCATCCTGCACATCAAGTACTTCCCATAGGAATTACTCCTTTCGCCGTGGCTCTGTTTGGTCTGTGCGTTCAGCTGTCAGTGCGGAAGGTGAGCCCTGCTGGAAATATAATTTATATTGCATTCTTCTTCATAATTTCTCATTTAATCTCATTTCTCATCATTGCATTTTCATGGATAAAGAACTTTTTGTTTCACAGTTGGCTACCTAAAAACAACATGAGATGTTGTGCAACAAGATGATTTTTCACCCAACCTTTACAATCATCCTTTACAAGCAGAGCTCATCTTTTTTCAAAATTATTATTATGGAGCTCCATTTCACTACGTTGGTGCCCACCTTTGGTTGAAGGCAGTTCCACACTGCCAGGCCAACTTTTGGCGAGTAGGCTTTGCTCTGGCTTCCTGTTTTGACACTGTTTTGCATTTTTTTAAAAGGCAGACTCAGTTACGTCTGTATTATGAGAAAGGCTCAGAATGCCTTATTCAAGAGAATTTGCTTAGCCTTTATGTCCCATGGAAGGAAACTAAGCAATGGCCTAGAAGAACACTTTCCATTTCTATTGGGGATCCCGTTCTCCTCAAGTCACTCCTCCCAGCTGGCCCCTGCTCACTTAGGAAGGTATCTGAAATGATTGATTCAGACATCCCTATTTCTGCCTCTCTGAAAAAGGAAGAGTTCTTACGAGGAGATGTTTTATTCATCACTTTCCTACACACTTTTGAAAGAAGAAACTTGTCATAATTTGAGTTTTAAGTTATTACAGAATGACGTTACCTTAAAAAATTAGAAATATTTTCTATTTCTGACTTGTTCTTTAAGAACAGAATAGCAATTAGCCAAGTAGACAGATAGAGATAAACATTCAGATTTGTAGACATCAATCGTCAGAGATACAGGTACAGAGAGATATCCATTTAGATCTCGCCTCCTTCCTTCAGATGAAGAACACACCACGGAGCATACGCCAAACCACCATGTGCCACAGCCCCCTCAGGCAGTGTTCCCAGCATGCATCTGTGCTGCGGTCCTGCCCATCGTTCATCTGATGGAAGATGGAGAGGTTCGGGAAGATGGGGTAGCAGGTAGGATTTTTGAAATTTAAATGATCTCAGCCCCTTACAAATAGGCTAAGAATCCACCATACTTTCATCTTTCCTTGCACAAATTACTTCTGTTTCCTTTAGAGATTTCTCTTGATTTCATGTTGTAAGATTTAGATTAATATCCAACACTCCAAGAATTATATTTCATAAACTTTATTAATAATCACTTGAAGTAGAAGGAATAAAAAGGAAATCAGAGTGAAAAAAAAACAAATTATCTAACAAAATTAAGACTACATGAGCTATAGTCTCCTGGCTCTCACCTCACACCACCTTCACCAAACCCCATTACAGGAAGACACAGAGAGGTGGGGCTACACCAAATTCATATCCTCTCTATGTCAGCACAGAAGTGAGAAGGAAGATGGGATGCTGGGAATTGGAGTTCTAGGGTACAAAAATAATGTGGAACTCTGTCAGGAAAGGGACTGTTCTGGCCTTCAGCCAAGCAGTCAATAAATGTTGAGTGCCAGGCACTGTGCTAAGCCTCCAGGGTACAAAGACAGGCAAAAGTGGCCCCCTGAAGGCACCAACATTCCAAATGGGAAGACAACATATCCATGATGAGGTACACACACAACACATACAGATCATCTTAGAGAGGAATCTGAGTAGGAATAGGAAGGACCCCCCTACAGAAGCAGGAATGGGAGCTGAATCTTGAAGGAAGCCAGGGGAAAGTAAGAGGTTGGGAGCTAGGAGATGGTGAAGGGAGTGTTACAGGGTTCCAAGGATAGCAAGTAGACCTTCCTTTGTATCTCGATTATAGAAAACCTAGAAGTGCACAAATTAAAAAAGGACCAAAAAAAAAAAACAGGAAGAGAACAATTTATCAAGAACTTTCATTGCCAGGCAGAGAATTTTATAATTGCTCTTCTAGGTAAAGGGGAGCCACTGGGTTTATTGATTGGTGGAGTGCTAGGGAGGAGGTCTATGGTCAGACCTAGACCTTAGAAACATGATAGAAGCTGGATCCAGTGAAAAAGAAACTGAAGCCAGGGAGATCAAGTAGATATTCCAGGCAAGAGGGCCTGAACTGGGGGCAGGAAGGGCTGTGAATGAAGGGGTATATGCAAGAGATGTAGAGAAAGAACTGAGCAGATTCTACCATGATGTGGATCTGTGAGGAAAGTGAAAAAGAAAGAACAAGGATAAGGCCAAGGTTCCAAGTCAGGGTGACTGTAAGGATGGCTCCCTAGAGAGTAATACAGATGCTTAGAAGTAGTAAAAATGATCTATGAATTCTATAGCAGCTATGAAAGCCAAGCATAAAGAAGTTCAAATTTCCCCCAGAGAACCTGACAATCGTGCGACTGTTCATCATAAATTAAAACGACACCCCTACCCTTGGCTCTACCATCCACAGAGTACATTGTTGAGCTGTTGTTCTAGGACACTGTGGCACTGATAATCCTTACTCCTGAATCTCATGTCCCTTTGGAACATTTGTGTCCAGACTGGTTGGACTTAGAAGTCAGGTTTGCACGACAATTTGTCTAGCCCTTCTTTCTACTTCATCATGCTGCTTCCCCCCAATTTTAATTTTTTTCATTTATTAATATTAATGAATTTGATTCTTAATATTAACATGTTAATTTAATTTAACAATTTTATAGAATTATAATAGTCGATATTCATATAATGCTTTAATGTTTGTCAAGTGCTTTATGCACATTATCTCATACAACTAGACAAGACAATACCTAGATTATTATTACTGTTTTACAGATGAGGAAACTGAGGCTCAGTAAAGTTGAATGACTTGGCACAGTCACCCAACTAATAAGTGTCAGAAGTACAATCTGAAGCTGGATCTCCCTCACTCAGAGTCTAATTCTCAATCCACTGTATCTCAATGCCTCTATGATACATGTTTACTAAATATCTTCATATATTCTATGTTAAAACCATTTTATACCTCCCAGTAGAAATCATACAGTCTATTCCCTCCTTTCCCCATGTAGAAGAAAATGCAAATCTGCTAAATGGTGCATAACCATTCTGTAGACCTTTCCAAAGGCAAAAAGAAAATGGGTATGACATCACAAGAAGTGTTCGGTATTGATCATCTCCACAAGCACCTCAAGGTTCCTCCCTGAGATAATGCTCTTTTTCTTTAAAAGTGAGTGCTGTAGCCCAGCAGGTCCTGTGGAACTGTTTAATTGAAGATCCTTCGACAGTCCTTCGACACTTCCTAGAAAAACTCACCATAAGCAACAGACAGGTAAATTACTCTTCTGTTGTTTTTGTAGAAAAGGAAATCAAAATACATGCCTACATAGCTCAGTTCACCAGCGGTATTCCTATAAGTCTGGGGTTTGCCTCAACATGCCGCCCTGGGAAGTGATGTCTCCTTTGTGTCACTTTTGGGATTGTCATCTTCTTAATACAAAAAAAGCACACATTCCAAATGAAATATCTTTTTATACTATACCAATTAGATATTGCATATGTTCAAAGCAAGGGGCATATAATCAAATGGACTATCAAGGTAAAGAGCAAGAAAAAAGTTCCTCAAGAAAAGGAAGACATTCTCACAGGTTCTCCTCATGAAATGGGAGAGGAAATGGGATAAGTCCTGCTTCCAGACACCTCTTGGGATTCAGTGAGTTCAGTCCCTCAGCAGGCTTAGGGTGTTTCCCTTCTGACAGCAAAGCCTATTTCCCTCTGACTTGGAGCTGCTGCTGACACAGGCAGCTGTAATGATCCTCTGCTACATTGATTCCCAATGTGTGGTCTTGGGGGTCTCTGGGACCCTTTCAGGGACCCTGTGTGATCAAAACTATTTCCTAAGAACATCTCTTACTTCCTAACATGATAAATATTGATGACTGTAGACCACACAAACAAAAGTTCTTTGGTGGAGGTGGGGAGGGGACAAAATGCTCAAATGCCCCTGACCAAAGGGTTCTTCTCCATTAAGTTGCTGCTACCCTCTGTTGCAGAGCTCTGCATTCCCCACTGAGCAACTGTTGTCATCTGCTGCTAGGCTGCTGCTTCTTCCATCAGGCAGTGCTATCACTCTTTCAAGATGCATATATCCTCCAAGATGCTGTCTGTCATTGTCTTCTGTCTTTCCCTCTTGGTGATCACCACCACTTCCATGGCTTCGATTATTGCCTTTATGCCAATAACACCCCAAATCTCTATCTCTAACCTCTCACTCCAGGTCTATAATTCCAGTTACCTGCTAGAGAGCTTTGCCTTGATTTTTCATCAGCTCCTAAAACTAACATGTCCAAAACCAAATTCCTCATCTTTTCTCCCTCCCTAGAATTTGCCCTTCTACCTAACTGCTTTTTCTGTTGGCAGCCACACAAGTCATAGAAGTGCATAAGGTATCAATAATGAAATATTAAATTGTGTTATGTATACTTTTTAAACTTAGATACATTTTTTAAAAATAATTTTTGAGAATTTCCAATATGTCTACTCTGTATGGTCTACTGAAAATCTCAATCCAATTTTAACAACATTTATCAAGTAACTAGTCTATGCAAGACATTATCTGAGTTTGGGGGATACAAAGATAACAATGACAAAAACTTAAAAGTCTATGAAGCCTTTTCCTCATCCTTTGAGATAGGCAATACAAATGTTATCATTCTCATTTTATAGATGGGGAACCCGAGCCTCAGAAATATTAAGTGGCTTTCCAGGGTCACCCCCAAAATAAGTGAAGAAGCAAAGACACGAATCCTGATCTTCACACTTAGACACTTATTCCCTTTCCATTCTAACTTAGTGAAATGACACGTCACTGGCCCCAAAGAGCTAGTGATTTGTGAACCAAAATATTTGATTAACTAGAACATATCCTTTGTCAATTTGTCAATATCATGTATTGATTCTACGATGGAAAGTAAAGGTAAAAAAAAATAGTCTACCTACCTCTGGTTGTTGATTACTGTTAAAAATTAGCTCCTAAAAAAGAAGCAATGTTGTAGAAGGTTTAAGTAATATTTCATGACTCTTCCATATTACTTTATGATAGGTAGTTAGCATATATAGCACTGGATTCAGGAAACCCATTTCTGATACTATCTATGTAATCATGGACAAATCACTAGCTTCTGGAAGCCTCAGTTTACTCACCTATAAAATGAGGGCAATGTTTTCCCTACCTCTCTCGAAAGATTTTTGTGAGGGCACACCATATAAATGTGAGTTATTATTATTTGGGGAACTCATCAAATAAAAATAAAATTGCAATGTGAGTAAAAAGTAAGGGAAAACTTCCATTGAATTATTTGTCTATATCTAGTTTCTACCATACTGTTTTTCAGTTTTTCCAGCAGTTTTTATCTATTCTTGTCCCCAAAACTTAGATCTTTGGGTTTATCAAACACTAGATTGCTATGATCTTTTACAGTATATATTGTGTACTAATCTATTCCTATGATCCACATTCTATTTATCAGCCAATACTAGATTGTTCTAATGATTAGTGCTTTGTAGTTTATTTTGAGATTTGATATGGCTAGGCCACCTATCATCCTTTTTTTTCCCCTTACTTCCCTTGATACCCTTGATATACTTGACTTTTTGTTCTTCCAAATAAAATTTGTTATTTTTCTGGCACTATAAAATAATTTTTGATAGTTTGATTGGTATGACACTGAATAAATTAATTTAGGTACAATTGTCATTTTTATTATATTAGCTCAGCTTACTCCTGAGTAATTCATATTTTTCCAATTGTTTAGATCTGACTTTGTATGGAAAAGTGTTTCGTAATTGTGTTCATTTAATTCCTGTTTGTCTTGGCAAATAGACTCCCAGGTATTTTATAGACAATATAAAATTGTCTACAGTTATTTTAAATGGAATTTCTCTTTTTATCTCTTGCTGCTGGACATTGTTGGTAATATATATATATATAGAAATGGTGATGATTTATATGGATTAATTTTGTATTCTGTAATTTTGCTAAAGTTATTATTTCAACTAGTTTTTTAGTTGATTCTCTTAAGTATACCATCATATCATCTGCAAAGAGTGATAGTTTAGTTCCCTCATTGCCTACTTTAATTTCTTGTTTCTTTTTTCTTCTCTTATTTCCATAACTGGCATTCCTAATACAATATATTGAATAGTACTGTTGATAATAGACAATCTTTTTTCATCCCTAATCTTATTAAGAAGACTTCTAGCTTATCCCCATTACAGATAATACTTGCTTATGGCTTTAGATAGATACTACTTATTTTAAGGAAAGCTCTATTTATTCCTATGCTTTCTAGTGTGAATAGGAATGAGTATTGCATTTTGTGAAAAGCTTTTTCTGCATCTATTGAGAGAATTATATATTTCTGTGGGTTTTGTTGTTATGATCAATTATGCTGATAATTTTCCTAATATTGAATCAGTCCTGCATATCTGGTATAAATTGAACCTGGTCATAGTGAATAATCCTTGTGATATATTGCTATAGTCTCCCTGATAGTATTTTATTTAAAATTTTTGCTTCTACATTCATTATGGAAGTTGGTCTATAATGTTCTTTCTTTGTTTTTGCTCTTCCTGGATTAGGTATCTGCACCATATTTGTGTCATAAAAGGAATTTGGTAGGACTCCTTCTTTGCCTATTTTTCCAAATAGTCTATATAGTATTGGGATTAATTGTTCTTTAAATGTTTGGTAGAATTCACTTGTGAATCTATCTGGACCTGGGGATTTTTTCTTAGGCTATTCATTGATGGCCTATTTTCTTTTTCTAAGATGGGCTTATTTTAGCATTCTATTTTCTCTTCTGATAATCTGGACAATTTATAGTTTCATAAATATTCATCCATTTCACTTTGAATTTCATATTTAGTGGCATATAATTGGGTAAAATAGCTCCTAATTATTGCCTTAATTTCTTCTTCATTGGTGGCAAATTTACTCTTTTCATTTTTATAATGGTCATTTGATTTTTCTTTTACTTTTTAAACTCAAATTATACAATAGTATCTATTTTTCCATTTTTTCATATAATTATTTCCTGCTCTTGTTTATGAGTTCAATAGTTTTATTACTTTGAATTTTATTAATTTCTCCTTTGATTTTCAGGATTTCCAATTTCTTTAGTTGGAAATTTTTAATTTTTTCTGTTTGTTTTTTTTTTAGTGCATATCTAGGGTTTTTTGGTTTGGGGTTTGTTTGTTTGTTTGTTTGTTGATATAAAGGTTTAGAGATATAAATTGTCCCATAAGTCCTGCTTTAGCTGTATCCCATAAATGTTGATATGTTGTCTCATTGTTGTCACTCTTCAATGAAATTACTGATTGCTTTTATAATTTGTTCTTTGACCCACCCATTCTTTAGAATCATCTTATTTAGTTTCCAATTAATTTTAATTTGTCTTTCCATGACCCCTTTTTAATTATAATTCTTATTGTATTATGATCTGAAAAGGATGCATTTATTATTTTTGCTTTTCTGCATTTGGGTTGTGAAGTTTTTATGCCTTGATACCTGGTCAATTTTTGTGTAGGTGCCATGTACCACTGAGAAGAAGGTATATTCCTTTTCTGTTACCATCCAATTTTCTCCAGACATTTCTAAAATCTAACTTTTCTAAAATTTCATTCATCTCCTTAATTTTTTTTCTTGTTGAACTTTTTTGTTGTTGTTGTTTGTTATTTATCTAGTTCTGAGAGAGGAAAGTTGAGGTCCTCTACTAAGACAGTTTTACTGTTTATTTCCTTCAGTAGTTCATTTAATGTCACCTTTAAAAATCTGCATGTTATGCCATTTAGTGCCTATGTGTTTAGTATTGATATTACTTTACTGTCCATTTTACCTTTTATCAGGATGTAATTTCCTTCCTTATCTCTTTTAAGTAGATCTATTTTTTTTGCTTTAGCTTTGTCTGAGATCATGATTACTACCCCTCCTTCTTTATTTTACTTCAGCTGAAGCATAATAGATTCTGCTCCACTCTCTTACCTTTATTCTATGTCTCCCTGCTTCAAATGTGTTTCTTATAAACAATATATTATAGGATTTTAGTTTTAAACCTGCTATGATTTCCAACTGTGTATTCCCCTCCATCCCATTTTCTTCTTTTGATCCTACTCTTTCTCTCTTCCTTAATGCTGACCTTCCTCACAAGCACCATTTCTCCCATATCATCCTCCCTTCTATAAGTCCCCTCTGTTTTTTATTCCCCTCCTTCTTCTTTATAGGGTAAGATAGATTTCTATGTCCAACTGAATAAGAATGTTACTCCCTCTCTGAGCTAATCCTGATGAGAGTAATATTTAATTATTGCCCATCATCACACTCATCCTCCCCTCTACTTTAATAGCTTTTTTCTCTTATTCAGATGAAATGATTTACTTCATTCTGTTCTCCCTTCCCTCTTCTCTCAGAAAAATCCCCTTTTTTGCCTCTTAATTTTTTTATCATGTCATCATAGTCAATGTATTCCCATACCCTCTGTCTATGTATACTCATTCTTAAAGTTCTTAGGAATTAGAAGTATCATCTTCCCATTTGAGAATGTAAATGTTTTGGCCTTATTCAATCCCTTAGTCTTTCTCTTTCCTGTTTACCTTTTTATATTTCTCTTGAGTCTTGTATTTGAACATCAAATTTTCTCAGGTCTAGTCTTTTCCTCAGGAATACTTGGTAATCTTCTATTTTATTAAACTGTAATTTTTTTGCCCTGAAAGGATATAATCAGTTTTGATGGGTAGATAATTCTTGGTTATGAACCTACTTTCTTTGCCTTCTGGAATATCATATTCCAAGCTTTCTAATCCTTTGACAAAGAAGCTGCTAAATCCTGTGTAATCCTGACTGTAGCTCCATAGTATTTGAATTGTTTCTTTCTGGCTGTTTGCAGTATTTTCTTCCTAGCTTAGGAGCTCTTGAATTTGGCTATAATATTCTGGCATTTTCATTTAGGAATTTCTTTCAATAAGTTATCAGTGGATTCTTTCCATTTCTATGTTATCTCTTATTCAAGAATATCAGGGCAGTTTACTTTAATAATTTCTTATAATGTGATGTTGAGGATTTTTTTTCATCATGACTTTCAAGTAGTCTGATAATACTTAAATTATGTCTCCTGGATCTATTTCCAGGTCTGTTGTTTTCCCAATGAAATAGCTCATCTTTTCTTCTAATTTTTTCATTCTTTTGAATTTGTTTTATTTTTCTTGATGTCTCATGAAGTTGTTAGCTTCCACATACCCAATTCTAATTTTTAAGGACTATTTTTGAACTTCCTTTTCCATTTAACTGATTCTATTTTTAAAGTATTTATTTTCTCCATTGAATTTTTGTACTTCTTTTCTCTTTCAGCCAATTATAATTTTTAAGGAATTCTTCTCTTCAGTGGATTTCTGGGCCTCTTTTATTATTTGGTTATTTCTGCTTCTTAAGGTGTTACTTTTCTTCCTTTGTCACTTTCATTTCTTTTCCTCATTTTTCTTCTGCCACTCTAATTTTTTGAAAATTTGTATGAGCTCTTCCAGAATATGAGACCAATTCCCATTTTCCTTTGAAGTTTTGCATGTAGCTGCTTTGATCTCATTTTCCCCTTCTGGGTTTGTGCCTTTTGCTTCCTTTTCTACATAATAATTCTCTATGGTTAGGTGCTTTTGTTTTGTTTTGTTTTATTTACTCACTTCCCCAGCTTTTTTTTCTTGACTTTCATTTTCATCTTAAATATGGGTTCTGTTCCCAAGATAGAGGAGGCATGCTCTTTTTTCCCCATTATTTTCTTGTTGCTACCCTCAAATCAAGTTCTGGTTATTTGTAACTTTCAATTATTCCAAAGTGGTATGATGGCCTATAGGCTAAGAAGCCATGTCTTCTGACTGATTTTAGTTTCCCTCAGGGACTGCTACTGGCTTGCACTGCTAGGCACACTGTTGGGGCTCAGGGACTCATTGATAGCTTGTGCTGGGGTTCAGACCTCATTGAAAGTTTGCATTAGGGCTTGGAACTTATAGAGGTGGGCATGAAGGTGCTCTGCTATTTGCTTATGCAGCGTCTGGGGTCCTGCTTTTGGCCTGGGGCCAGGTTCAGAACCTCATGCAGCAGGGGAAGCTTGCGGTTGGCCTAAGTGGGGCTCCTCGGTGTGGCCTTATTGCAGACTGTGCTCCCCTCTTACCCTACCTTCCAAGTTGTCTTTTGCAGGAAAATTGACTCACCCCATGCATATATGTTGGTTCTACCCCTCTAGTTTTCATTTTGAAGTTTTATGTTAAGGTTGGTTGGAGGGGATTTTCAGAGAGATTTGGGCTTTTGCGCTTCTACTCTGCCATCTTGGCTCTGCCTCTCACTAAATTCTTTATAGGATTAGATTACTTAAAAATTGGTAGCTAGAAGAAAGATGATCCAGTGTGTCTGAACAATTTTCTGTCTTTCAGGATGAGTTAATGTATATGTTGAGAAAACTTCTCCTGAATATTGGAGACTTTCCAGCTCAAACATCACATATCCTGTTCAACTACCTGGTGAGTTTTATCAGGGAAGTAATATGTGCTTGCCCATTTCCCACTAAGAAGAAGCAGCATTTGGTCAAGTAAAGATGTATGTACTTTCAGTATTCAACATCAATATACTTGCTTACCTTGGCTTCTATAATTCTATTTCTATTTTTTTCTATTTCTATTTCTAAAAAATCATGAATTTTCAAAGTATAGATTATTCTGGGAATTTATGTCTTTCATATTACTATTCTTTTTCATTAGTAATAAATATAAAGGACATGTCATAAGAAAGCTAATGATTACTGGTAGACACTAACAGAGAAAAACCATAGAGAGATTATCAGAATTTTCCAGAAAATCAGAAATATACTTAGCAGTTAATGTATATTACAATTATGAAAAATATATAAACAAAGAAAAAAGAAGTATAGTTAGTGGATACAGAGACTGCCTTACAATAGGTGTCTGCAGCAAGAAGCAGGAGTTGGACTCTCAAATCAACTTTGTAGTTTATGATTTGAAAATAACATCTAAAGTAATTGAAATTTTTTAATAATTCATTTTACTGGAAAGGTAAACTAATAAAAGGGGAAAATAGAGAGAGAGAGACAGACCAACAGACAAACACCAAATCAGTGATGCATTCATGACCTTGGACAAGCCATTTCAATATTCAATTGTTCAGATTCCTCATAATTAAAATGGCGATAATATTTACACTAACTATATCATAAAATTGTTGTGAGAAAAGCACTTTGAAACTTTAGGGCACCATGGAAATGTGGGATATTCTGATGATTATGATAAATACATGTGATTTTAATAGGTCCCTTTCCTCCACCATCACCAACACCTCTTCATGTTCCCATTACTGAAAATAATAGCAACTCTGCTTTTTTACTAGTTATGTCAACCTAGGCACATTGGTTTCCTCATTCCTACAAAATGAAGGTATTATGACTAGATAATCTCTATCAGGCTTCTGCTAACAATTTGTGTATCTCTGAAACCTATAGAAAAATAGGGAGGTCATGGGTGGGAGGGAATACAAGTGACTAGGCTGGTGTATATTGGGGAATAAAAGAAACTATGCCCTTATCCTTCATCCCCATCATTTTTTTAGCCAGTATTGAAGGGAAAATTGTATATACCATGTTGATTCTCCCCTCTGGCACCTGAAAATCAAAGGCCATCAACAATCATAGATTCTATTTGTATAATTCTGTATTATTTTGAAGGATCTGGGCTTTCACAAGTGGGAGCACTCCCACTCCTTCGAACAGTGCTAGTTGTAATCTATACATTTGACTTTGTTCTTAGGAGACAACATGGCACAATATTAGCTCTGCATTTAGAGGAATTAGGTTCAAATTCTACTTATACTTCTTTCTTTTTGTGTGGCCTTGGTCAAGTCAATTTGGGCTTTGGACCTCTATTTCCTTGTCTATAAAATTAGGTGGTTTGACTAGATGGCTTTGGAGGTTTTTTCTAGTTCAAAATCTACAATACGGATATATGATGATCTCCTCAATATGATCCCATAAAGAACAAAAGATCAAGAATATCAAGGGAAATAATGGGAAAAAAATGTGAAGGATGGGGGCTTACCAGTACCAGATCTTAAACTATATGATAAAGCAGTGATTATTGGAACAATTTGGTACTGGCTAAGGGATGGAAGGGCGAATCAATGGAATAGACTAGGGATAAATGACCTCAACAAACTAGTGCTCAGTATGATTCCATAAGCCTTGTCATAAGAGGTTGATACATTTTACGGAGGATTTTACTCTAGACCAAGAGTTCTTGGTGTCATAGGTTCCTTTAGCAGTCTGGTGAAGGAAGCCTTTGGATTCTTCATAACAGTGTTTTTAATGCATAGAATAAAAATACAAAGGATTTCAATTAAATCAATTATATTTAAATATATTTATCAAACTATTTTTCCCATCCAAGTTCACAGACCAACACTGCTCTGGATTTCACAATATTATATGAACTTTATATTGATGTTTTTCAGTTGCTTCAGTCATGTTTGCTTTTTTGTGACTCCATTTGGGGTTTTCTTGTCAAAAATACTGGAGTGTTTGTTCATTTCCTTCTCTAGCTCATTTTACAGCTGAAGAAACTGAGGCAAACAAGGTTAAATGACTTGCTCAGGGTCACACAGCTAGCAGGTGCTTGAGGTTAGATTTGAGTTCAGGAAGATGAATTTTCCTAACTACATTGGGCACTCTATCTCCTGTGTTACCTGGCTATCTCTGAACTTTGTCAAACACTTTATAGATCCAATCTCATTTGTTCCTCCCAACAACCTTTGATGCCCGTAACATAAATTTTATTGCTCCCATTTTGCAAATGTGTAAGATCGAAGAAACAATGGCAGGAATAAATTAAATGACCAAGCCAGTATCACAGTGGTATTAACTGGGACCACTGAAAATTATATCATGTTTCCTGATTCCAAATCCTGGGTGCTTTTCACTATATCACAGTATCTGAAGGATAAGATACTCTGTACATATGGATACATCTGGTGAGGACAGAGAAAGGAAAAAATAAGTAACATTGACATATTTCTTCCAGGTCTTATGGGAGGGCATGGGATAGTTTGGGGAAAGGGGTTAGAGAAGCAGATAATAGAAGCCACTCTTTGATGCCCAACATCAGAATTATTCTACACTTAGACAAATACCATCTGAAATGCAAATCATTTCAACAATCATTTATGAAATACCTACTACATGGATAGCATCTAGGTAAATATGATTCGTGAAGTACACATAAGCAACCTCTAAAATACCCTTCATGTGACATGGATAGGGCATTCTACTCTTGTCTCAATGATTTCTTCTTTCAGTGTTGTATAGAAATGGATTCATCGGTTCTAGGGTCAGTTCCCAGGTACCAGGTCACTAGAATACCATTGTGAAAACTATTAGAGGTAATCATAGAAGAAAGACTTCAAAGGATGTTAGAAGAAAATTGTTTTGTTTTGAAGGCTGAGGAAATATTAAGAAAGACTGAGGTCATTCACTTTACCAGATCTAGTGCCCACGGGTGCAGATATTCAGCTACAAGATTTTAGTTTCTCTGGTATTGCTTTTATCGGTAAGATCATAGTTAGTAGAAAGGGAGGAAAATCAGTCAGAGACTCATGACCTGGATGACCACAGATTTATGGCTTGGTTTTATACCATAATGTCACAATCATTGGCTGAAGACTACAATTTGTGTGGCTTGGGAGACTAACAGTGAAGTCACTTGCCGTGTTCTTCTTGACTGTGTCAACTCTTTGCCTTCTATGCCTTCCAGGTAGGATTGATCATGTATTTTGTGCGCACGCCCTGCGAATGGGGAATGGATGCCATTTCAGCCACTCTGACTTTCCTTTGGGAAGTGGTAGGGTATGTGGAAGGTCTTTTCTTTAAAGACCTCAAACAGACAATGAAGAAGGAGCAGTGTGAAGTAAAGCTCCTAGTCACTGCCTCCATGCCAGGTAAGACCGCCACTCTTGATTAAGAAGTCAATATTTGTTAAGCATCCGCTTATGTGCCAGGCATTGTGCTAAGTGCTCGGAATACAAGGACAGGCAAAAGACAGTGCCTGCCCTTAAAGAGCTTTCAATCTAACTGAGGAGACAACATGCAAACAAATATGTTGCATTACTATAATTTTTCTTTCTTTCACTTTCTTTCTTTTCTTTTATTTTTTCCTTTCTTTCTTTCTTTTTTAATATTACATCTACTCTGTTTTTAAAAAATTATAAAGATCCCCTTTCATGAGAAAATAATCCAGGTCCTATCTCCCTTGGAATCCAGTACATTAAAGAAATCTCTCTTAATGCAGTGTAGGGAATGACAATAGTGCCTTTAAAAAGTCAGCAGTTGCCAAATTAAAAATGGAGACATGAGAACTAAGATCCATGTGAATCAGTCCTTGAAGAGCTGCCAGTTTTGAACATTTAAAAGGTCTGTCAGAAAGGGGGTGCTGCTGAATTTGAAAGGCCTTCTGAATGGAATTTTGGCAAGTCAAAGAGTCAAGTATTGTGTTTGTGGCAGGAGTCCCACGGATTTGTAACCTGCATAGGTGACTGCTCAATGAAAAAGGGAAAGATCAATAATCATGAAAAAAAGAAAGTTGCAAAATAGTGAGGACAATCATCCAAACTCTAGGATTTAAAGGATTTTAGATGACTTCCTTTTCTGAAATCTTCTATAGTCTTTTACACTAATAGTGATTATGATATTCTATATATATTTAGGAGTAGAGAAATAGCACATCATTTCTAATATTCTGACTATTGTCAGTTAAAAGGATCAAGTTAGTATTATAGCAAAGTAATCTCTTATTACTGACACTACTCATTTTTTAACAAAGCTCAACATTATATCATTTTATTGTGAAAAAGTTAGACAAATTTACAGTTAGAAAATGGAAGTGCATGAACATAATAACTTCACGAACCAAACAAAGGAGTTTGAACCATGTTTCAAATCTTTAGTCATTAGATGAGCTTAGTTTTCTTTCTTTTTTTCCAATTTATCTATTCTTGGGGCACCATATGCATTAAAGAATAGGCTGTTTGTCTCAAGTAATGACTTTGAAGTGAAATATAAGTGCCAGCAATTAAAATTGCCTTTCTCAAAAATGATGACTATTAATGATTGGAATTCTCTTGTTGTTCTTATGCACATCTATTGAACAAGTATCCCATTCTATCACAAATGTAACAGCATATGAAAACTTTCCTTTTCCTTAGGCACAAAGACTTTGGTTGTACACGGGCAGAATGAATGTGATATCCCAACCCAGTTACCTGTACATGAAGATACACAATTTGAAGCTCTTTTGAAGGTAGAAATGACTTATTGGAAGAAGTACATAATTTCCTTTTTAGCGATGTATTCATATCAGTGAAGATCTAGTCCAGAATTTCATGGAGTCTTTGCTAGTTTACATGAATTCCTAAATTTGTTTCCTTTGGGAAGAATGTTTGGGGAGGGGGAAAAAAGAACTATAATGTTCTGTGCATATTATTTTTCTTTGCATGGGACTTTGTGCTGATATTTAATTTAAAATTAAAATGTCAAGAGTTTGTTCATACTGTTAGATACAAAAGCAGCTTTGCAGCAGTGGATCCAGAAACCCAACCCAAGTGTGAACAGAATCACTTTGGTTGTAAGAAGGCCACCAGTTTAAATCTACTTAATTCAGCAAGAATTTATTAAATGACCACTATACGTGAGGTCTTGTACTGTAAACTGGAAATACAAAGACATAAACATAAAAGATATTATCTTCGAGGCAGCTACATGGCTCAGTGGATAGAGCATCAGGTCTGGAGTCAGGGGGACCTGGGTTTAGATCTGGCCTCAAATACTTCCCAACTGTGCGACCCTGAGCAAGTCACTTAACTCTATTTGTGTGGCCTTTGTCCATCTTAGGGTTGTTACTAAGACAGAAAATAAATGTTTAAAAGAAAAAAAAATGTTAAGGTCTCATCCTCAGGGATTTTGCATTCTCCTGGGGAAAACATGTACACAAATAACTAAATACCATAGACATAGACTTAGTCTCTCTAACAGAATTATAACTCTAGGCTCAGATCTGAAGAATGACCCCAAAGGAGTAATTTTTCTCTTTAACTAATAGTCCTCATCTGGAGTTACTATAGAAAAATCTCTTATGACATTCCAATGGTATTGTTCATCCAGAAGTTTCCCTAAATGTAAACAAAATGGGTCTTCAGCCTTTAGATAAGCTCCTCAAGAAGCACATGAGAATTGGATATGAGATAACCTATATTTTACCCCACAGAAAAAAGTGCTTAAGATACAAAGGATTCATAGGAGCCCATGAGAGGAGAGGCAAGACACAAAGAAAGAAAATAGAGAAGGAAAAAGAAAGAAATAAGGAAGGATGATAGGAAGAAAGAAAATGTTACAGGGAAAAGGGAGGGAAATTTTACATCTTTTCTTTGCCTCTATCCTTTCAGATAACATTGAGGGACCTCCCAAGAAAAATGAAATTCATCTATAATTTATACTCTGATTTTGTTAAAGCCTTCTAATTGGCCTCCCTGCTTCAATCCTCTTCTCTCTTTAATCCAGTCTTTTCCTCACTGCCAAAATAATCCTTCTAAGTCACAGGTTTGACCATGTCACTCCTTCTTTCAAAAACATTCAGTGCCTCCAGCCTATATTTCTAGCCCTGTTTCTCATTACTCCCCTTTAGCCTAGAATATACACTACCATATCTTGTCTAGATCTTAGAATCCTTATCTCCTTTAAAAGCTCAGCTCAGGTGCCCCTTTCTCCTTGAAGCCCTATCTTATCACCCTAGTCCTGAGGACTCTTTCTAGTTGAATCTAATCTGTATATTCCATTCTGGTTATTATACCCACCAATGGACTGCAAATCCTTGAGGGCAGGAATTATTTCATTGTGTCTTTGTATCCTAGCATAATGGTCTGGACATCTAGATCTTTGTCAAATTGAATTCAACCAAGAGTAAACCAAATGAACAATAAACCTCCATTTATCTAGAGGTCAGATTGCAAGCAACTTCAACTAGTGTGTGAATCTAAAAACAGCAAGGGAATCGGCTAGCTCTGGGCCAAGGAGGAAATAAAGATCATGAATTGCAGAATTGGAGAATTCCTCATTGGAGAATTATGAAGCCATCGTCAATCTGTCATCCAAACAATTAAATGCATTAGCTTAGAAGCAGCCGTGAAACACTGAGTTCTAAAAAGTAATAGATTTCAGTGGAAGGCAGAAACTATAAAAAGAGAAGAAAAATTATGAGTGCTAGAGACAGGCTAATGAAGTATCAAACTTTATAATAAATCATATTGTCAATCATGTTTATCATGAAGATGCCGAACCCTCTATATTTAGTATGCAATATTTAATCCATCCATTAATAAACATTTTAAAATCGCTCACGATGTGCCAGGCAACGTAAAACTGAGCATACAGAGATAAGCAAAAATAGTTCTTAACATGGGGGAAACAACACTCCAATAAAGAGGTACATTCAAGATATATTCAGAACAGACTGAAGTTAATTTTGTATTGAAAGACTCTAGCAGTTTGAGGCGTTTGCAAAGACCTCTTATAATAAGGGGCATTTGAGCCGTGTTTTAAAGGCTGCCAGGGATTAATAAGGGGGGAGAGCATGCCTCTTGTAGCGTACAGCTGGTACAAAGGCATGGAGATAGTAGAAAATCTGTTATGAAAATTTCAAGCCAAGTCAGGAAGCATTCATTAAGCACCTACGGTGTGCCAGACACACTATGCTAAGCTTCCCACAGAAATCACTTTTTAAAACATTTGTAACTTCAAAAGGCAAGTCAATTTTGTGGAAAAAAATCATCCATGTGAAATAATTGCTCAACCATATTATACAAATAGCATGTTACCAATATATAATTTTACACACTATATGAACTAGTATATATATTTGTTGTTGTTGTTCTAGGAGTGTCTAGAATTTTTTAACATACCAGAAACCCAATCAACACACTACTTTCTTATGGATAAACGATGGAATCTTATTCATTATAACAAGGTATGGACTGCTATTATAAGACTCACTTGGAACTATTTTTAATGCTTCTCATTTCATCTTTGTAGCTCACCTACATCTAAGAGATAAAAGAAATGGACTAAATATTATCTTCTGTTATGTCTATCTCTTGTGCAATTCTTATTTCACTTTCCTAAATCATTAAACTTAAATAGTTCCAACCAGTGATGGGAAAAGCCACAGAAAGACAATTAACTTACCCATGAAGTGCATTTCTTCTTTTGGGGATGACCACTTAGTGAATTACCTGCTTCTCAGGATAGTTCTGCTTCTAATATATTCCCTTAGTGATCTGGAAAAATTGATCCAGCTTATTCCGAGAGAGTACCTAAGTTGTTCTGTTTCATTTGGAACAGGATGACTACACAGAAGACAAATAAATGTGATTTTTGTTTGCCTGACCTTCACTTTTACTTTCTTCTTAATATAGAAAAAAATAACATTTTGAAAATTTTTTATTTTTCCTTTTTTTTATATGCTCCTACTACAGACTTATGTGCGTGATATTTATCCTTTCCGGAGGTCCGTATCGCCTCAGCTGAATCTTGTACATATGCATCCAGAAAAAGGCCAAGAACTCATTCAAAAGCAGGTCTCCTCAACAATACAATATTCTTTTATATTCTGAATATAAAAGTTATCACCTATTTTGATCCTTTATAGAGCCTTATGTATAAAACATTTTTAAATATGTTATATATGTATATATTGATATGATGAGTGTGAAGTAGAAATTCAGAATTGCTATATTGATTGAATTTCTTGAATTTCTCTTCTACTGAATTAGATTATTTTTCACATGGCTAGTGATAATTTGCATTTCTTTCCTTGAAAACTGCCTAGTCATATCTTTTTACCATGTGAATGATCCTTATTCTTATAAATTGAATCAGTTCCTTATTGGAAATGAGATCTTTATCAGAGAAATATGTTGCCAATATCTTTCCTAGTTACTTGTTTTCTTTCCAATATTAATATAATTATCTAGCATTATATTAATTATATAATGTTATAATTAATAATAATGTTATTTAATATTATTTTATGCCAAAACTTTTCATTTTTATATAATCAAAATTATTCCATTTATCTTGTCACCATCTTTAACTCTTGTTTGATCATGAACTCTTTCCTTATCAGTAGATTCAAAATTTAATCCTTTCCTCATATCTCTTGAAGTTTCTGTGGGATGTGAGAGGTTTCTTGTTAACCAGAAAATATATAAATATAAATCTAATTGAAAAGCACTAGAAACACCTCAACAGAATCATCTTTCAGTGATTTTTTTTACATAAGTGAAAAAGAAAAAGAAGGACAGAGAAGGAAGATGGAAAGAAACAATAGATTTGGCATTCAAAATCTTAATTTTAGTCCCATTCTTCAAATTGAAAAGCTGTGACCCTGAGTAGTCATTTCTTTTCTAAAGACCTCAGTTTCCTCATCAACAGTATGAAGTACTTTTCAGGTTTTGGAACTTATGTGTGGAGAAAAGCATAGTAAACATATTTTATTCTAAATCAGATGGTTTAGAAGCATATTTAATGTTCTTACAATATAATAACTGGATAATATAACTCAACAGTGTGCCTAAGATTATTTTAATAAAGTACTTAAAAATCAAATATGTAAGTATCAATACCACCTTATTTTGGCTCATGGGGCATATCACTGAAATTAATTAACAAGTTAACTCAAATTAGATCTTCTGATTTTCATATTGATTTAGTATTTATAATATATGTGGTCAAAAGTTTTAATAATTTGTTATCACTTTGGTCATCCTATACATAAAAAAAACAAGTTAGTTGAATCTAAGCCAGAACATACAATAAGGGCTAGCTTCATGGAGGATTTCAATAAGACTTGCATGAAACTGGGTCCTTTCCTGCCTTAATTATAAATATTGTCAGCATTAATTTGCATAATCAACTATTTTCAAAAAGAAAAATAATCATCTTTACACATACACACACATATATATGCAAGTATGAATTCATGTCTTACACATGTTCTTGAATGATATGGAAAATTTCTAAGATCTTTAATCTAGAAGTCATTCTAGCCCCCTATTCCAATGAAAAATGAGATAGAAAAGTCTTCACAATGAAAAATTGCTTTATTCAACTTTTACCAAGAAAAAAATAATCAGAAGACTAAGCACTCAAGTTAAGAAATGTTCAAGGAAAATAATCTTTTTTTTTAAACTTATCCTAAGGTGGCACTCTAACATACTGTCATATTTGTTTCAGTAATGGTTTATTTTAACTATTTTTTCCTCCTCTTTTTGTACACTTTCTTATAAAAGTTGGGTCTGGGGAAGGGTGATTTTCTAATATAGAGTATCCCAAAATTCTATGTGCAATTTTGAGCTATAATAGCTTAAATAGCTTTAATAATTCCATCCACTAACTGATCTGTTTTCTAAGTTTGGATTGTCATAGCTTATGTTTCCTTAAAGCAAAAATACATTTAACCATGAACAAGAAAGACAGTCCATTGCAATGGACCAACCTAGGTGCAAAAGAAGAGGTGGGATGATGGTATGGATAAGGAGGAAAAAAACTTGGAATTAGGGAATCTTAAGTGGAGTCCCTGCTAAAGTTTTAATAGCTTAAAGCTGCACAAAGACTTTGGGGATACACTATTTTAGAAAAAATTAATTAAAATATTTAGTTAACCCAAAATGGTGATATTTCAAAATTCCACTATTTTTTATTACATGTTCTAAAAAATCTTCACTTTATAAAAGAGTCCTCATCCTACATATAAGCCAACTGGATTCTCAAGTTTTTCTACTTGTTCCTCCAAAATGAATGTTACAAAATAAAGTTGAATGTGCAATGCAGGTTCTGAAGTATTATGGATAAAAGAGGGAAGGTGAAAGGACTTCTACATTCTTTTAATTGCTGAAACTGTGCCTTGAAACTCCATTTATTAAAATGAGGGGACCAACAGAGGAGCAAGAGATTTTTTTTAACTTGAAATTCATTTTTTATTCTCCTAGACAATTGTATACAGCTTGTCACATAAAAGTAGTAAATTCTCAAAGAAAAACAAGCAATAATTTTTGCCTCTTATTCACAGGTTGGAAGGAAAAATTTTAACAGAACAATTTGCTTAGCCATTCCCCAATCAATGGGCTTCAGCTTTGTTTCTAGTCATTTGCTATCCAAAAAGTACAAAGACTTTTTCCCCCAGTTGACTCCTTCACAAGGAAATTTTTTTTTTAAAGCAAAGAGAGCCCTAATCCATCCTACTTAAATTCTGAATGGGAGCTGTACATCTTTGAAGGCATCTAAAGATTTTTTAAATTGATTATATGGTTTGTTTATTGATTATGGGTGGTTAACTGATCCCTTAGGTTCAGTTAAATTAAGACAATGGTGAGTGTAATAGGCAACAGCTAAAAAAATTAGAAGAAAAAGTGGCAAATGTTGGAGCAGTTAACTGATTTCCATATGGAATTTCTTATTTCACAACACAGAAGCAGAGATCTGAAAAAAAAAACTCAATTTCAAATGTTAAAGGTAGAAAGATAGACACAGATGGATGGATGGATGGATGGATAGATAGATATGAGAGAGCATTCATTAATCACTGTGCCACTGTGCTGGCCATGTGCTAAGCACTGAGTATACAAATGCCCAAAGAGGAAGGAAAAAAAAATAGTCCCACCTATAAGAAGTTTATGTACAAGACAAAGTATAAAGGGAAGCTGGAATATTGTGCTTTTCTATATATACTGTTGTACTCTGTGAGAGTTTGAAATATATAAGAAACTCTTTTCTATGCTGGAATAGTAGAAGGAAGAAGTGAATCAATGCAAATATTCTTTAATTTCTCTGTAGAGCTAAGAAAAAATGCTCCCTGCCTTGTTTTCACCAAGGTCTTTCTTTTGTCTTTCTACTAATGGACTTGGACCCTTCAAGACTTTTAATCTTCTCTGGTTTTCATTATTGGTTTGAGTAGGTGTTTACGCGGAAGCTTGAGGAAGTCGGACGAGTCTTGTTTCTCATATCCCTCACCCAGAAAATCCCCATCGCCCACAAGCAATCCCATGTTTCAATGCTCCAGGAGGACCTTTTGCGCCTGCCTTCCTTCCCTCGAAGTGCTATTGATGCTGAGTTCTCATTGTTTAGTGATCCTCAAGGTATGGGGAGGCCATGGTAGCCTCTTTTTTTTCTGCCTTCCAACCTCTCTACTTGATATCAAGGGGCTTCTTTGTCATGGTTCTGGGGTAGTTCGTTGTCTGTTCCACAATGCATGGTGGATGAGATTATTGTGTAGAGGACAAAAGCTGTGTAGTATATAGAAGAAGGAGCCCTGGTCTTGGATTCAGGTGGCCCAAATTTGAATCCTGGCTCTGCCACTGATTAATTAATTAGATATATCTACAGGAATTCCTCTCTGTGCCTAAATTTTCCTATGTTTAAAATGGGGATAATGTTATTGGTACTACCTGCTTCACAGACACGATTTGAGAAAAATAGTTTGCAAATTCAAACATGCCTTTTTTTTTTTTTATACAGACCTACAATTTCAATGATATAAAAAATCTATGGTAAAGAAACTGTACTGAGAGATGGTAACTGTTCTGCAACTTGTAGTCTTAGTCACCTAAGGCACTGAGAGGTTAAGAAACTTGCCTAGCAGAGCACAAGCAATATATTCAGAGGTGGAACTTATTTATTTAATTACTTAATCAATATTCCTAATAGATTTGAACGCATGTCTCTAACAATAGCAGCTATATGGCTCAGTGCAGAGAACACTGGGCCTGGAATTAGGAAGACCAGAGTTCAAATTCGGCCTCAGACACTTACTGGCTATGTGACTCTGGGCAAGTCACTTCACCCTGTTTGCCTCTGTTTCCTCATCTGTAAAATGAGCTAGAGATGGAAGTGGCCAACCTCTCCAGTATCGTTGCCAGGAAAACCCCCATGGACAATGTGGTCCACAGGTTCATGAAGAGTCCAACTCTTCATGAACAAATGAACAGCAACCACTTCTGACTCCAAGGCTGGCTCTCCATCATGATATCCTGCCCCTGTGAGTTCTTCTTGCCTTCTCAAGCTCACCATGTTGGCACAGCAATTATTCTGTCTCTGTTGCCTTCAACAGCTGGGAAGGAGCTCTTCGGTCTTGATACTCTTCAAAAGAGCCTCTGGATTAAGCTTCTGGAGGAGATGTTTCTGGGGATGCCCAGTGAGTTTCCCTGGGGAGACGAGATCATGCTTTTTCTCAATGTTTTCAATGGCGCTCTTATCTTACACCCAGAAGACAGCGCCCTGCTCAGGCAGTACGCAGCCACTGTCATCAACACAGCTGTCCACTTCAACCACCTTTTCTCCCTCAGCGGCTACCAGTGGATTCTCCCTACCATGCTGCAGGTGAGTCTCAGTGTTTTCATCTCTCCCTTCTCAGGTTCAGTAGAGGAAAATGTCTTTGTCTGATGGTCAAGCAAGAACTTTGACCGAGCCTTTCAAGGGATCTCACCAAATTCTCACGATAATTAAATCTATCAACAAACACTTATTGTTGTTCACTTTATGAGAGATGGGCAGCCAAGTGATGCAGTAGACAGTTTCTCAGGAAGACCCAGGTTCAAATTTGCACTGACACCAGCTGTGTGACTCTGGGCATTTTACTTAACCCTGTTTGCCTCCATTTCCTTATTTTAAAACCAGTTGGGGGAAGGGGGGCACTGGGTAGCTCAGTGGATTGAGAGCCAGGCCTAGAGATGGGAGGTCCTAGGTTCAAATCTGGCCCCAGACACTTCCCAGCTGTGTGATACACAGTATTGATTCCAAGATGAAAGGTAAGGTTTTAAAAAAAATAAAATAGAATAAAACCAGTTGGAGAAGGAAATGACAAACCACTTCAGTATCATTTCCAATAAAACTCCAAATAGGGTTGTAGCCAGACACAACTAAAACATGGAACAACAAATGTGCCAGAAGCCAGACACATTCTAAGGCAAAACACCAAGAAAGAAACAATCTCTACTTAGAAAGTGATTATATTCTCTTTTTAAAATATTTTTTATTAGAGAAAATAAAAAGTAATTCCAGAATTTGGACTCTTTAGCAATGAAAGTGAGCTAATTATTACTCACACATCAATCCCCAATGAAGTTTCACTTCCCTTCAATCCTTATTTTCTTTTTTTTAAGGGCTTATATTCTAACAGAGAAGTGGCAGAGAACAATAACAAAGATATACATGGATGTTTTATATATATATATATATATATATATATATATATATAACAGAATAACAACAAAGAGAACCAATAGACATAAATGTAAAGTAATTAAATACATCAGAATTTGAATGGCAGAGCACTACTAGTTGTAAGATGAGAAAAGTCTTCTTTGGTCTCTCCTCATTGGATTTTCCATGGTCTCTTAGGTATATTTTCCCCCTTTCTCTTAAAAGAACAACTTATACCCTAGGTCTTTTATTTCCCATATTCAATAATAAATTATCATGGGAGTATCTGGGTGGTTCAGTGGATTGAGAGTCAGGCCTAGAGACAGGAGGTCCTAGGTTCAAATCTGGCCTCAGAAGCTTCCCAGCTACATGACCCTGGACAAGTCACTTAATCCCCATTGCCTAGCCCTTACTGCTCTTCTGCCTTGGGACCAACACACAGTATTGATTCTAAGGCAGAAAGGAAGGGTCAAAAAACAATAATAATAATAAAATGTCATTATGATTCTATGTAGTTAAATAGCACAGTGGGTATAAGTACTAGATTTAAAGTATATCAATAGTACAAATATTTATATTTTATAATATATATTTTATAAATAAGGGATAGGGAGATAAAAATTTCATAGGCCATAGATGGTACCATGAGAGAATGCTGGGCCTGGAGTCAGAAAGATCCTTTACCTGAGTTTAAACCTGGCCTCAGGCACTTCTTAGCTATGTGACCCTGAGCAAGTCACTTATTCACCAACCCTATTTGCTTCTGTTTCCTCATCTATAAAATGGAAAATGAGAATGGAATGGAAAATAGAAAAGGAAATGACAAACCATTCCAGCATCTTTGCTGAGAAAATCCCAAACAGGGTCCCAAAAAGTCAGACATGACTGAAATGACTGAGCAGCAACAGTAACAAGCACTTATAAAATGTCTACCGTATATTGGGCACTGTGCTAAGTGATTTTTAAAAATATTATTTCATTTGACTCTCACAACCCTGCCAGGCACATGGTATTATTATCCCCATTATACAGTTAAGGAAACTAAAGTTAACCGAAATTAAGTGACTCACCCAGGGTCACACAACCATGGTACCTCCAGCCATATTTGAACTCAGGCCTGACTCCAGGCCACCAACTGCCTCCTAAGACTCAGAAAATTTAAGGGACTTGCCCAAAATCTCACCATTAGCAATGACAAAACAGGGACCATCACCTTGGTTTTTCTGACACCAAAGCCAGTGTTTTTCTATACTATGGACTCATTTAATGCAAGCAATGACTTCCCCCCACCCTTTAACTTTACTCAGGTGTATGCAGATTATGAAAGCAACCCACAACTGCGTCAAGCCATTGAGTTTGCCTGCCATCAGTTCTACATTCTTCATCGTAAGCCATTTGTGCTCCAGTTATTTGCTAGTGTGGCACCTCTCCTAGAATTTCCTGTGAGTAAAGTCTATCTCTTTCTTTGATCTATGGGACAACAGTAACAGAATAATTCCTTTCTGTTTCATCCAGCAAAACATATCCCAATCTATGGATAGCATCTCACAGAAAGGCAAAAAATGGTTATGGAAAAAAATGAACCTCTAGTCAGCCTTGCAGGAGACCGAGTAAAATTAAGCCTTGCCACGAGCTTTCTGTAGAGAAAACCAGAAGCAGGACAACAAGTAGATCTGAAGCAGAACAGATCTGCTAGCATTTCTTCCTAGTGATCAAGCTCAAAAATTACTGGTGAGCCACAACCTTTGGTTTGTATGCCTTCAGTACTTGGCGAACTATGTGAATCAATGGTACGTTAGAAGATGGAATGAGAGAAATGCTGCTGGATATGACAAAATATACATCGAAGAAATATGTTCTTGAGGTGACATAATCTTAAAGGTACTTTAGGATCCATTTTAAAGATATCTCAAAAGAAAGAATAGTCCCCCAAATGGAAAAGATGACAAGGATACTTTATGTCCTTCCCCACTCCCAACAAAAAGAAGACCAAGAGAACATCAGTAATTACCTCCTCATATCCCTATAGTCTTATGAAAAAGAGTCTAGACAGGCTTTGAGAAATCTTTGATGAATGCATGCGATTAATCATCATAGTTAATATTGACATAGCATTTACTATTTGCCAGGTACTGTGCTAGGTGCTTAATAATTATTATCTCATTGAATCCTACAGGAACCCTGCAAGATAGGTGCTATTTTTACCCTCCCTTTACAGAAAAGGAAAAGGAGACAAGCAGGGGTTAACTGACTCCCCCAGAATCACACAGAAACTAAGTTTTCAAAGCTAGATTTGAACTTGGATCTCCCTGGCTCCAGATTCAGAAATCCATCCACCACATCACCTGGGTTGTCCCCTACAATTAGCCTCCTTATATGCATTTCCATAGCAGCCATCACTTTATAGTTGGACAATGGACAGTTTTAAAGGTGTAAAGAATAGAAAATTCTTCTGTCTATTGTTTATATTTCTAAAAGAATTAGAATCAATAGAACAAATCACATTTTCAAACACTCTTCCCCAACCAGAGATCTTCCATTAACATTGCAAAGTTCTAAGAGACTCCATGATGGGCATCACCAAAGAGATAAGTGCTTAAGTGAGGTATAAAGCAGAGATATGTCCCCTCTCTGATGGCTGATGGCATGGACATGTCCTATGCTGAGTCAGACTCAAAGGATGCTCTGTTAAGGGTTATGCTCGCCTAATGACTTTACTCACAGATCGCACTGAGGGCTTTTATCAAATCTCCAAACACGACAAAACCTCCTTAATGTAACCCACTGCAATGCCACAGAAATTGGTTTATCCCCAACATATAAAGTCAGTTTTAAAATGCATATTGCCAAGATTTCCCATATTTAGATAAACAGCTAGATTGATAAGTTTGTTAGTATATACATACATGTGCTTGTGCATGTATGCATATATATGTGCATAAACACACAAGTTACAATATATAAATACACAAACATATATTTTAGAGTCAACTGAGTAGCACAATGGATAGAGTATAAGGCCTGGAGTAGGGAAGACCTGAGTTTAAATCTGGTCTCAGATACTTATTAGATTGCAACCCTGGACAAGTCACTGTGAAAGGGAATTCCTCATTCTCTTTGTCTATTTTTAATCAGTCTACTTAACCCATACTTTATTCATATTTAACCCCTACTTAACACTCTGTTAGCCATCAAGTAAGAGAATTCACAAGTCACTTACTTGGAGAGCTCCACCATTTTAACCCACTCAATCAGAAACTCGTGACTCCTTTGATAAAAGTTGACACCTTCAGAGGGTGAGAAGTGGATCCCACAGACATTGCCCCCCTAGGCAGTGCTAGGCAATTTGGAAGCCGTGATTGGCCCCTGTGAAGAGGGGAAGGGACAAGAAGTGAATATAAATAGTCCTGAACTTCTTTGGCTGTAGTCTTAGGCTTGAATCTTCAGCTTAGAGAATCTTAGACTGGGACTGTGGCTTGGAGCTATGACTTGAGACTTTAACCTCAGACTCTGGCTCTTTGACTGCTAAGACTGCTCCTGGATCTTCTCCTTTGGAGCTTCGGCTTGGGTGAGTGCGTAGCTGGCATTCCTTTCCTAGCTTCTGGAGAGATTAGTTCCAGAGGAGGCCATGTGGGTGGAACACTAGGTCCTTCAATCAAGAGTTAACAAACCCTGCCAGGTTGAGCTGAGCACCAGAGCAATATTTAGTGTAATAGGCTAGACATCTTCTCTACCCTCTTTTCGCATTTCTCTACTTCCACTCTTTCTACCTCTTTGTAAATAAAAGCTATTAAAAGTCATTTTAACTTGAGCTATAGTATTTTAATTAGGCAACCATAATATTAATTTAGAATTCTTATATATTTAGTCAAACTCTTAATTTAATTCCTTACATCACTAAACCCTGTTTGCTGACAATTCCTTATCTGTACAATGATTTGGAGAAGGAAATGGTATACCATGCTGGTATCTTTACCAAAAGAAAAAAAAAATGGCTCCCAAAGAGTTGAAAACAACTGAATAACAAATATATTTTAGGTGCTATAGATGTCCACAAAGAATACCCAAAATTTAGGGAAAATATCAGACCAGGCCATATTTGGGAAACAGCTTCTAGAGACTGCTTGTTGCCCCCAAAGCCCCTAGAATCAGAGAGAAGGTCACACAACCCCATAGTGTCTCTATGAAATTACATGGTTTAGTTACAAATTACTTGGTTTAGTAACCAAGCCCAGTTTTGTGTTCAACTGATTTCTCTAAAGGGAAAGGCTACACACTTTCTGTAATAGAAAGAAATTGGAAACAAAGTCTATATCCATCATTTAGAGAATGGCGAATGAAACTGTGGCATAGGATTGCAGTGGACCATGGTTATATTGTAAGAAATTATGACTATGAAGAATACAGAAAAGCATGGGAAGATGTTCATGAACTAGAGCAAACAGAAGCAAGCGGGACAAGGAACACACTGTCTACACAATGGCCACAATAATGGGATTGGAAAGAACAGCAACAAAAATCAGGACTCGGTGCTGCAAAATTATAATAAATGGTCCTGGCCAAGTTAACTCTCAGAGAAGATCTGGAATGATGGGCCTCATTCCTTCTTCACAGGGGTAGTGAACTCTGGGTATGGAATACTGCGTAAATGTAAATGTTGGTCCTTGTTAAGGAGCTGAGAGTTTTGCTGAACTGCTTATTTTTTTTCTCTTGTTTCTTTTTTGTTATAAGGATAATGCCCTGTCTCTAATAGGATGAGAAGCTAAGAATAATAGTAGGCTAGGAATGTAATGAGAAAAAAATAGATTTTCTTCCAAAAAAAATAAAGGAAAAGGCTACAGCCCTAAGTTATCATACTGCTTTATTTCATACAGAAATGGATAAGCAAACATGCTTGTTTTTTTTTCCTTTAATTTGACATTTGAATCTTGATTAAACTGTACAAACAGAGGCTTTAATATGAAGGTGAAAAATTAGGTTAAAAAAAAGCTTTGTCATTTACACAGGATGCTGCCAATAATGGGCCAAGTAAAGGTGTATCGGCACAATGCCTGTTTGATTTGCTGCAGTCTCTGGAGGGAGAAACCACTGATATACTGGATATCTTGGAACTGGTAAAAGCAGAAAAGCCTCTAAAATCATTAGGTAAGAAGCAAATCTCTGAAATCCTTATATTTTCCCAAAGTATAGATTTTTTTTTAATTTAGACTTGGGCATCAAGCCAGCAGGAGATATGTGGGCCAATCATGTGAATTGCATGGGGACATTGCACTCTCCCTTATTCTCTTGATCACCATGAAATACCACCTCGAGAAAGTGAATCTAACCTGTGCCCTGAAAACATGAGCTATGCAACATGGATTTTGTAGCTAACACTACAGTCTTTAGAAAACAAGAAACTTTAGAAAACTTCACTTCTTTGTTTTTTTGGACCATCTCCTAATATTTGTTCTGAAGGACTATCCCTATAAAAGGGCCTTTGTTATTGTCCCAAATATACAGTCCAGTTAAAGGCACTGTTTCTAACTTCAATTCCATGAACTTGTTTGGTTTTTTTTTAATATTTTGAGTACATATTCAACATAATTGGTTTCTTCTATAATCTATTTTCTATTTTTTTTAAGTGCTTATCTGAGAAGGGGGCCATAGACTTTCCCAGACTACCAAAGCAAACCGTGACACAAAAAAGGGTCACATTTGGGAGAGAAGGAGGTGCACAGCAAGGTGACTCAGTGGATTAAGAGTCAGCCCTGGACATGAGAGGTCCTGGGTTCAAATCTAGCCTCAGAAACTTCCTAGCTGTGTGACCCTGGGCAAGTTTGTTAACTTCCATTAGCCCATACCACTCTTTTGCCTTGGAACCAATACACAGTATTAATTCCAAGATGGAAGGTTATGGGTGTGTTTTTTTTAAGACAAATGATCTTTTCTTCTTATCCTTAGACTTGGAGAAGTAGCTTGGTATAGTAAATAGTTTGCTGAAGACCTGGAATCAAAACTTGACTCTGGCACATATATTATGTGACAATCAGAAAGTCGCTTTATTTGTCAATGTGGTAGGCACCTCTCTAGAACTACAAGTTACAGATGAGTTGCCAAATTGCATTGGTTCAGGGAATTTCCACATCAGGAATTTCCTACACTGATGAAATAATAAGTAGAGATCCTGCCAGACTCTAGACTTGCAGAAATGTGCAACAGCGTCATCTTCTGTTTCTAATCTACTAAAAAAAAATGAAAAATAGCAAAGTGCCTTATCTAGAGGACTGGACTGTCAGACTGACAGAATGAAGAACTGAAGGATGGAGGAAAATGTTCTCTTTGGGATGAAGGTCTAAAAGGGAGGTGGTGGTACCTTTATCTTTATTGTCTTTATCACCAGCAGAATTCACTGAGCTGGATTCCTTCAACTTTTGCCTCTGCAGATTTCTGCTATGGGAATGAAGATCTGACTTTTTCTATTAGTGAAGCCATTAAGCTTTGCGTTACTGTGGTGGCTTATGCTCCAGAATCATTCAGAAGGTAACTAAGAAATGTTCATCTGTTTTGGGCCTGGTGATAACATCACCTGAAACAGTGGGAGACGAGGGGGGGAAATGATGTAGGAAGCATGGTGCTTAATAAATGGAAAGAAGTCAAAATTACATTGAAAAATAACAAGAAATCATCATTCTTTTAGATGACACAGTAGTGGAACCATCATATGTAGTATCTATTGACTCAAAATCTGGTGTACTATATAGTGAGGAAAATATTTAAAGTAATGTTTATTAGGTGAATTTTTTAGCCACACTAGTACATTTTTCAGAGATACTAGTAAAACTTATTTATTTGAATGCCCCTATTTTGAAATCAGGAATGATTTAAAGGGGCTGAGTGGAGTCGTTTGATATAGGATAAATTACTACTATAAATGATTACTTGAAGGACAATTTAAACATATACAAAAGAAACAACTATTTGTTTTTTAAATTAAGTTTATATAATTAATTTAAAATATTTTTCCATGGCTACATGATTCATGTTCTTTCCCTCCCCTCCTCCTCCCCCTGCCCCCATAGCCAATGAGTAAAACCACTGGGTTTTACATGTGTCATTGATCAAGACCTATTTCCATATTATTGATAATTGTACCAGGGTGATCATTTAGAGTCTACATCCCCAATCATATCCCCATAAACCCATGTGATAAAACAGTTGAAAAATAATTATTTTTAAATACATATACACAAGCACACAGAACCATCCATTCACCTACAAATAATTGACAAGCTAATTAAAAAAAAATACCGGCTATTCATTTTAAAAGATCTCTAAGAACAAGACAATTTGAATGAGTGAACTATGCTAGCCTAGTTTGGGTTGCCACATAGACTTCAAAGAAATCTAGCTACATTTCATATTTTATATTGTGAAATTTCAGTCAGAAACTATTTTTGCTCCAAAACCAAAAGTTCATATATTTGTCTGGGAAATTATTTGCTTTTAGTATCATCTGGAACTCTGAGCTTCCCTTTACACTTTCTAACTTTATGGTTTACTGTTCATCTTCCTCTTTTATTCCCACCAACGTCTCACATTTATCACAATAAATATACCTCTTCCTCCCTTTCTTTGTTCTCTTCATCAGTCCATCCACTTTTTCATTTCATTAGTTTCTCTATTGGCCTTCATACATGCCATGATGAATTGTTTTAGTTCTATACTCACTAGCAGTCCTCATCAAATAAACAGCTTCCACTCCCAAATACCAAAACTATGATTTAAACTTGATGTCTTGGATAATATTTTGTTTTTCCATAGTCTCAGCATCAAAATTTCATTATAAGTCATCAGTTTCTCATATGAAATCAAAATACCCAGTTTGGGCCTTGGGAAATATCCATACAGATAAAATAATAGTGCAGAAATATTCATTTATGGAAATGCATAGCATCAGAGCTAAAGAAGGTTGTTTGTGTTCTAAAAAGCAGTGGGAAGAGCATTGGTTCTAAAGTTGGGAATGTGGGTCAAAAATCCCTTTTTGATGCCGACTGGCTATGTGACCTTGGACAAGTCACAGACTCCCTGGGCCTTAGTTTCCATATTCATAAAATATATGAGTTTGGATTCGATATCCTTTGAGATCCTTTCCAGCTCTAGATCTAAGGTCCTACGAAAGGATTATTGGAGACCCTTAGACTGCATCATTCTCATGTTTTATTTTTCCATTGCCTCAACTCAAGCAAGTGTACAGAAGCAGAATGTGAAACATGATTTACTTTTCTTTTGATGAAGCCTTCAGATGCTGATGGTCTTAGAAGCTTTAGTTCCGTGTTACCTACAAAAGTTAAAGAGACAGACATCCCAAGTGGAAACAGTCCCTGCCGCCCGAGAGGAGATTGCAGCCACAGCTGCTCTGGCCACCTCCCTGCAGGCCCTCTTATACAGTGTGGAAGTTCTCACCAGGTAATTCCATTCACAGAACTATCTCCATTTTTAAATCATGTTACCAGTAAGAAAGAAAATGCCATGACTCGAAAACTCCAAGCACACCCGGATTCATTTCCAGACCTCCAATTTAATAGAAACTTGGGTTTTCGTGGCTTTCCCTTGGATTGTATCCCTTTGACCTTTGACGTATCAGTTCAGAAGGAAATTTTATCTGGGTTTTTAAGGAAATAGTAAGGATGAAGAGAAGCTATTGGTGTATCACTGCAATCCCTAAAAGTGCTTTGATTATGGATTTCTTATCATTGTTGAGGGTTTACCAGTCCTAGTTGTTTTAAATACGGCCGAGAGAGAGAGAGAGAGAGAGAGAGAGAGAGAGAGACTAAGTGACCATAAAGTCTCTGAAGGATCTGACATTATTCTGTAGTCATTTGTGAGGCCAAGTGGAAGGGCTGACTATACTAGTCTCATACATATTTTCCATTTCTTATCTAGAATTATTAAATTTGCAGTTCCTATAGATTTCGATTTTTAGTGCACAAAAACTGTAAGAGAAAATTTATGTTGGTTTGTGCAGATTTTACCAATATGTTGTTTTAATTATCATGGTTATAATTGAACCTAAATTACATCATAAAAATGACAATGTTCTTATAGATTCATGAGGGATGGAGGGGAATAAGCATTTATTAAGCATCTATTGTGTGCTCAGCTTGGGCATATCACTTCAGTCAGTTTGCCCTGGTTTACTCGCTGGAAAATGAAATGGCAAACCACTCCAATATCTTTGTCAAGAAAATCTCAGGGGGGAAACTGGGTAGCTCAGTGGATTGAGAGCCAGACCTAGAGACGGGAGATCCTGGGTTCAAATCTAGCCTCAGACACTTCCCGGCTGTGTGACCCTGGGCAAGTCACTCAACCCCCAGTGCCTAGCCCTTACCGCTCTTCTGCCTTGGAGCCAATACACAGTATTGATTCCAAGGTGGAAGATAACGGTCTAAGAAAAGAAAAGAAAAGAAAACAAAAGAAAAGAAAAGAAAAGAAAAGAAAGCCCCAAACGGGGTCATTTGGAAACAGACAAGATAAGAATGACTAAACAACAAAAAACTATGTACTGAGGGAAGGAAAAGGGGGGAAAAAGCATTTATATAACACCTGCTATGTGCCAGGCACATGTTAAGTAATTAATTAATTATGACATTAATACAGAAAAATACAGAATTGAATTCAGGTCTTCCTGACTCTAGGTCCAGAGCTCCACTGACTGCATAATTAAATTACTCTAGAGAATCAACGTTCCCATTAAATACTTTTCTAATCCGATCCAACAAGCATGTATTAAACTCTTCCTTTATAAAGCATGGGTAGTGCTAGGGGCTGGTGATACAAAGACAAACCAAACTAAACCAGTTCTTGTCCTCTCTATGATCCATATGAAAAACACGAGTTCATAAATCGAATCATTTGAAGAGCAAAGAGACAACACTAAAAGGGAAGTCAGAGAAAAGGCTGGGAGGCCCTAAGAGGTCGAGGCTCTGCATCCCGATGACAGTCTAACAGTCACTCCAGCCCTGGCTCGACACTCTTGGTGCCAAGGATGCCTTTGTCTTTGCATACTTCAGAAATACTGTTGACTCGCAATGAGGACCTCAAAGATCTATACAGACCAACAATAACTCACCTTTATGTAGCCCTTTCAGGTTTTCAGAGTGTTTTCTCAACACAGTGAGGTAGGTATGGTAAGTATTATCTCCGTTGTACAGATAAGGAAACTGAGGCTTGGGGGGTTAGAGGACTTCTTTATCCTTGGTCACACATCTGGTAAGTGAATGAGCCCCAATTTTAGATCAGCTGAAAGCGCTGCAATTGGAGCCAAGGGAACCCCAGGCTCAGATCTCAGCTGGGCCACTTGCCACCCGTGTGCCTAGGAACGAGTCCCTTAACTTCCCTGAGCCTCGACTTCCTCCTCTGTCAAAAACCGTGGGGGCGGGTGAGGAGGCTGGCAGCGGTGGCTTCTAAGGTTCCTTCAGGCTCTGGTCCTCGATTCTGTCTGTGGTAAGTTCGCGTTGAGTCTAGAGCTCTGCCCACCCTCGTCAGGCTCCCTCCTGGATGGAGGCGTCACTCACGGCTTGTGGCTTCATCTTTTCCCAGGCCTATGACAGCCCCTCAGATGAGCAGGTGTGATCAAGGCCATAAGGGGACCACTGCCGCTAACCACACCATGTCGTCAGGAGTGAACACCAGGTAATGCTCCCCAATTGCTCTTCTGCATCCTTCTCTCTCTGTCCACATTCCTCCTCATCCCACACCATTGGGCTCGGTCTCAATCATGCCCCGCTGCGCATTAAATGGAGCTCTGCAAAGTGCCCCGGGGAAGGACAATTCTTGGCACCTCGGAGGTACTTCATTTCTCTACCTTAATTTTTTTCTTCCATCTTTAAATCAAAGGGTTGTATTGGGTGGCCTTTAAGGTCCTTTCTTATTCCAAATCAGGGATCCCCAAATCTCTTGTTTTATCAATGGGGAAACGGAAGACCAAAGAAGCTAAATGTCAAGGTGTCATCAGACACAAATTAAGGATTTGAACTCAGATCCTCTGACTTCAGAGGCTGTAATCTTTCCACAGGATTGTGATGCACAGAGTTAATTTTCTAAACCTCACATACATCTTACTCATACACCAATTGTAAATACTTTAATGGTCTGATCTTTTAGACCATTCAAAAAAACTCTAATCTATTCATTAGTGCAAATAACTTACTAGTTTACTATAATGAAAATAATATTTTAGAGGCATTTGGGGGAAACTTTCTGACTAAACACAATTTTAGGGAGTTTATTAAGAGAGAAAGATTTCCTCAAATATCTTGATTATCATCAGCCAGTGAATAATATGTCTCTAAAGCAGTTTTCTCTTTCTTTCTTCCTTTTTCTTTCTTTATTTTTCTTTCTTTCCTTCCTTCTTCCTTCCTTCCTTCCTTCATTTCTTCCTTCCTTTCTTCCTTCCTTCCTTTCTTCCTTTCTTCCTACCTTCCTTTCTCTCTTTCTTTCTTCCTTCCTTCCTCCCTTCCTCCCTTCCTCCCTTCTTCCCTTCCTTCCTTCCTCCCTTCCTCCCTTCCTCCCTTCTTCCCTTCCTCCCTCCCTTCCTTCCTTCCTTCCTTCCTTTCCCTTCCTTCCTTCCTTCCTTCCTTCCTTCCTTCCTTCCTTCCTTCCTTCCTTCCTTCCTTCCTTCCTTCCTTCCTTCCTTCCTTCCTTCCTTCCTTCCTTTCTTCATTCCTTTACCTTCTGTTTTGGTTTTAATTCTTAAGACAGAAGAGCCATAAGGGCAAGGCAGTTGGGGTTAAGATACTTGCCCAGGGGGGTTACACATCTAAAGAGGCTTTTTTTTTCCCTTCAGAAATCCATTTGTAGAGAATATGGAAAACAAAGCATCACAAAAAAGACATTTGGTCAATAGTCATAATTCCTTAAGCATGCAAATACAGCACCTAAGTCAAGGAACCCAATTTGCATGTACTTCCTATGGACAGGGGATATTAGCCAGTGGGTTGGCAAGCCTCGAGCTCTTTTTGGCTTGATGACAGCAAACATGGTGGTGGTAAGCGAGGGTTTAAACTGGCTGATTAGCCATGGGCACGCACATGGTCTTTATTTTGTATCCCTCTTATTCCTTTATTTTCTAATGATCATTAATAAATATCTTAAAATATATAATTTTATTATTGAGATTAAATTTTAATTTTTACAGTTGAAAAGCATTCATGAGGCCAGTTTTGAATTCAGGTCCTCCCAAGTCCAGGCCTGGGGCTCCCCAGTCACCCCTGCAGTTTTCTTTTTCTAGTTCACCACTGATAAGAGTGTCTTCAAATACATTTTTCTCTTTTGTACATTTTACTTGTAAAATATCGTCAAGATTCTTCCCTCCGGCCGAAGTTGCCTGGACCATATTTTTATTCTCAAAGTGTACAGATCTGGTATAATAGACAGGAACTATGGTTTCACCTTTCTTAGGTTTAATAGATATGTCATTGTGTGTTGATAAAGGTATGTACGCTGATGAAATAAAGCCTTAGCTGCCCCGTGGGAAGGGCCGTGTTGTTCCGATAATGATTCAGGCTACATTTCTCACTGCCCAGGTACCAAGAGCAAGGAGCGAAGCTACACTTTATCAGGTACGGTAAGCCTTGCATCCCATCTCACTCACTCGGCCATCCCGGGATGAACTCCTCTGAGCTATGTTACGGTACATCGGATTTCAGTGAATTGAGGCAAGGTAACACCTTTTCTGGTTAAACCGATGGAAGGTGTCTGAGGCCAGGAAAAGCAACAGAACTCCTCAGGTTGGAGGGACCCTCCTTCCCGATGCTGTCTCACTTCCTTTGTTCTTGCAGAAGGGCTATTGCTTTACAATTATGTGGCTCTATCAGTTCAGCAGGAGGGGTTCATCACCATCTATTCCTTTTGCTCACCTGCAGCTGCCTGCCTGCCTGCCTGCCTGCCTGCCCCACAAGGCTCGCCCCACTTCACCAACTTTTTTTATTCTTGCTATTATTCCTCCCTAGGGAAAACCTACATTTGTTGGAGGAAGGTCAAGGTCTTCCTCGGGAAGAGCTGGATGAACGAATTGCTAGGGAGGAGTTCCGGAGACCCAGAGAATCTCTGCTAAATATTTGCACTGAGTTCTATAAACATTGTGGACCAAGGCTAAAGATCTTGCAGAACCTAGCAGGAGAGCCTCGGGTCACTGCCCTGGAGCTGCTGGACGTAAAATCTCACATGAGGTACTGTCATTACTGTCCAAATGAGCTCTGTCTCTAGGGCTGTGTGGAACTCCAGAGAGACAAATTGGAGTAAAACGTGATTTGTTATGAGAACATCTGGCGGGAAAATCTTGTTGTTTGGTCATCTAGATAGGCATTCTATGTAGTTATGCTTGATTTCCAGCAAAATGGGAAGGTTCCTGTATTGGGAGAGCAATACAAGAGAGTGGAAACAAGTTCCTGGGGGCAAACAACCAGAATCAATATATTTTTTCAGTAAATATAGAAAAGTTAAAAAGAAAAAATATTAACATTTTTCTAGTCACTATTATAGTCAGTGCCCTAAAGAATATGAAAGAGCATTCCAAATATGGGCATGAGACATTTTTCAGGTATCTTAAGGATTGTATAATGTAATCCTCATTGTCTACTATGAGATGCTTTTTTAAAAAAATTGGTTGGATGACTACCAAAGCATTGATCATCAAAAAGAACCACCCAATTAGAATTCTAGTGAACTGGTGCCTATATTGCTCAGCTATATTGTTAATGACACACTTTCAATGGGAAACATTAAGCCACAATGTAGCATAATAAATGTAAATCTCACAGAAGAATATTCACAAAAATCATCAAAACTATATTAATGAGCAAACTTAAATTCTCAATGTCTAACGAAAACATGGAGTATAGTAACTACATAGGGTTGAGTGTCCCCAGTCTATTCCAGTATGCTGGAGCATCTTTAAAGAAGCAAACGCAAAGGGAGTTTGACAAGAACTAAAGTTGTTAGATGCAGGAAAATTTCATTCACCACTACTATCTTCGATGGATTTTATAGGAGATCCAGTTGTGTGGTATATTTTTTATTGATATTCTATGGCATATGGCATTCTATAATATATGAGGTGTCACAAAAACAGAAGTGCAGAATGACAGGAGCAAAAGACAAATTATATGACTTAAAATAAGAATTCATGAGTAATGAGAAATAGATCTATACAAGTAAGTATATGTAATGGCTGCAGTTCTATCTATAATATCAAAATGAGCCATATTTAACTTCAAATGACCAAGCAAAGATATCTATAACAAGATCCTATGTTATAATTCATTAAAATGAAATTTATTGTTATTGAACTTTGGTTGGCTAGAGAAGGAGACTTTCTTGACATCAATATATCTACTTTGTGGTAGATATAGATATAGAAATGGAGAAAGGACAAAATTTATACAATGGCATAATGAAATACAACTCTTAGGAAAAGAATAATATGATTTATCTGAGCAGTGATATTACTATATCAGTAATGGACCTGGGTAATGTGGCAGTTCAATTTGAGCCAATCTCTTAAAGAATTTACTAAAAGATCTGGCCTTTATACTTAAAAAAAAGCTTAATGGATAGTGGCCCAAATAGAATGAAAATACCATTTGATATGGACCTGTTGAGGCAATGTGTATTCACTATTTCCACACAGTATACATCACTGTATTTAGAGCCAAAAGAGATCTTTGAGATCAATTAATTCAACCCCATTCATTTAGCAGAAGAGAAACCAAATCCCACTGGAATGATTTGGCCAAAGTCACCTAGGTCATCAGTAGCAGGAGCAGGATTTGAAGCCAGTTCATATTGACTCCAATTTGGAGGGTTTTCCATTATACCAGTAACTGAGGCACATATTCGCCATTAGAGATGGTTCCTACCTAGTTATCCAGGATTTTTCCATTGTCACATTCCACTTTATATGAGCTTACTCCTTTCCTGGTCACCTTCCTGAATGAAAATATGCCTACCCCAGATCCCATTTGCCTAGGGTCCTACTACGTAACTTCTTTGCAAATCCCACATATTCCTCATATCTATTGGTGACAATGCATATAATAAAGGCCTTTAGTACCTTAACTCAAAAGAGTTTATTTGAAGAAATTTTAGGTAACACTCATTAATTAGGTAATTCTCATTAAATTAAATAAATAAAAATTAAAATTAAATTAAATACTCATTAGGTAATTCTCATTGAAGTCCTTTGAAGAAAAGTCCTATAAAGGACTCAAACCTCTCAACTAGAGGTCTGACCAAGTGACCCCTGAACTTATTTCCAACTCTGAAATACTATGATTTTATAAATTGTAAGAGGAATATTTGGAGGGAGTTGAGGTGCAGAACACGAAGGCATTTTATTGCCCTTTAAATCATATTACATAAGTAACTGTCTAATTATGACTAATAACACTCTGAAGCATTCAAAAATCATTTACTGAGCCCCAAATTTATACAAGGTGCTGTGTGGGATTCAGAGATGACAAAGACACAGTTCCCACTCTCAAGAAGCATACATTCTACGAGAAGAAAAAATATGTGCACCTATATGATAATATAAAATAGCATATTATAATAAGTGACTATAATAGGTGCTTCCTCTCTCCACTCTCCCACTCTCCCCTCCAAAAGGAAACAGAGACATTGAGGAAAGAGATTTTTCCAGCAGGCTGGGATTAAAAAATGCTTCATGAAAGTGACAGTCCCTGAACTGGCCTTTGAAGAATAGGTAGAATTTCAACAGGGATAGGCGAGAGACCAAGAAAAAGGAAATATATTCTAGATACAGAGGCCACATAGTACAAAAAGATGGCCTAAGTTCAGAGAAAAAGGAATAATTCATAGCAGAATCACTGCAGTATATAAATAGGAAAAGTTAAAGATAAGGCTAGAGCCACCCTGTGGAAAGTCTCAAATGCCACACAAAAGAGCTTAAGCTTGATTCATCAATGCATCTGTGGCACCACGAGTTCCTCCTCTGGACTGTTGGCCAGCAACAGCAGCAAATTCAGTCATTTTCAGGAATATTTTCATCTTGTGTTTCTCATTCAATTCAAATTGTCTTTAATAATTTATTCATTCATCTCAGCTAATCAGAATATTAAATTACCCAGAAAGCACATTGCTAATCACTTGGGAAAATAAGAACTTGCTATATATTAAATTTCTGTACGCTTATTCTCAGCCTAATAAACATGATTTTTTTCTATTCAATGAAAATCTGTATTCCCTAGATACCAGCACATGCATTAAAATTATCATACATGCTTAAACACATATGTCTGTATACTCACATAGATATAAGCATATGTATACTCTGATGTATGTCTCAGCCGTCAGAGGACTAGAAAGACTGCAAGTGCACAGCCATGGAAATTGAGAGTGTAAGATGGGGTATTGTTAATTCATTTAAACCAGCAATGAAAAAAGTCTATGATTCTGACAAGTGGGCAGCTATCATGCTGCTCTATGGATAAACTCACATTGTAGAATCCCGGGCTGCTTCTTAATGAGCAATAATTTTAGGTTGGCGGAAATTGCACATTCCCTTCTGAAACTGGCACCCTACGATACCCAGACAATGGAAAGCCGCGGGCTCCGCCGCTACATCATGGAAATGCTACCGATCACTGACTGGACTGCCGAAGCAGTGAGACCTGCTCTTATTCTCATCTTAAAGAGATTGGATCGTATGTTTAATAAAATTCACAAGATGCCTACCTTGAGGTGAGCAGGTATAATGGAAACAAATATTTGGCCTGTCTCTAGTGTTACGAGCCTTGATGGTCAAGCATGTCATTTTATTGATGCTGTCGTATTGCACGGAATTGGAACAATGAGTTAAATATAACATTGCTGATCTCACATACCGTTATTTTTATAAATTGCCTTCGTCATAAGTTCTCATTTGCAAAGGCAGGAGAGAAAATACTTAAAGAAGCAAAGGTGGAAATCTCAAAATCTCCTCTTACCTCTTACTATTATTAGTATAGAGAAAACAATGTTTTAGAGAAATGTAAACTATATATAAAATTAAGCTAGGAGACAGACTGAATTTTACACTAACATAGCAACATATGTGCATTTAAACTTATCTATGAGGCTAATCTGAAATTAGAAGTGTTCACATACAAGTTCAATTTCAGTAACAACAAACATTTATTAAACACCTACAAAGATAAAAAAAGATAAATGAGAAACAAGTCTTCCCTTAAGGAACTTCCAGCCTATTTGGAATCATAAAATAATTTTTTTACCTGATTTTTTATTTCATGAGGAACTCTCAGTGAGGAAACTCCCTCTTCTAATGCAGAACAGCACATATTAAACAATTTATAGTCCTAAGTGTTTCCTGCAGCTTTGAGAATTTAAAATTATTTTCCCAGGGTGACATGGTAGTATATCTCAGAGATAGGCTGGAACTCAGGTCATCTCCCATCCACCACACTGCCCTACATATCCAAGTTTAATACAAATGAGAAAATAAGGACATAAGGGGGCTATAAGATTCTTTGAGATCAGATGAGGGGGAGATCATTTTTGAGTTGAAGGAATCACTTCTAGTGGTAAGGAGTATTTGACCTTTATAAAAACTCTCCAAGCAGAGTTTAGTGAAAGTATTGAATTTGTCATACCAAACCAAAGTACAGGTATCTCAAAAATCTAAAGTAGTTGTAAGCTTATAAATTCATAAAGTAATACACGAAGATAGGTTGACCCCCAGAAATAGTCACAAATATTTTGTCCTTTAAAGAATAGATTTCCTTTGTGAAATTAATATCTCTGGTACCAAGCCAACTGAAAATTTAATTCTTCCCAATAATCCTATGCCCTCATGTGCTGAGAGTTCATTTAATAAAGCAATGTGTCAACCAGGTCTAGTAAACTAGGGTTATGGTAACTATGACAATCATCCAGACTTGGCAAAACCAAATTGGACTTAGTGAAAGTATTTCTCCTCCTTTCCAACTGACCCCAAAGTCTTGCTCAAAATTTGGTGATATTTTCTAAGTGTCATCCTCCAGAACTACTCTAATTCAGATTCTGCCACTCCTCCTCTTAAGTAAACTTTAGTAGTTTTGGATTTTCAAAAGGAAATGCCAAAAACCTTTTCTAATGTTTGGTGGTAACATAAATTTGTCCATATTCTTCACCTACCATGTCCCCTCCCATCTCAGTTTCCCACCTTACTGTCTGGAGTGGCTAGACTAGGATTGATCTATTTTTACTAAACCATTAATGTCTTAAGTCACTTTCTAGGCTTTTCCCCTCTATGGATCCTATTAATCCATTCTTGTCCTAGCTTGCCCCCAGATCTTGTAAAGGATGAGACTGACTATATTGTTCTTCCTGGGTACCTTAAATACTTCAGCTTCCAGGAGTGTCAGTCTTAGCTCTTTTATAAGCTATACATTTCCATTTCAAACCAGATAGCCAAAAGATTTTCTGATTATTTGAGGAAGAAAAGACAAGCCATGTGACCCCTCTTCATGGAAAACTCTGAAACTGATATCGGCTTTGGCAAAGCCAAAATTCATTTATTTTCCAACATTGTCAAAGCAAAAGAATACAAAAATTAAGTTCTCAGTCTTTGACTACCTTGCAGTTACCAAAACAAAACAAAACCAAAAAACCTACATCAGGTCAGTTTATGAAACTGGAACCTTACCATATCAGCTTAGATCCTTGTCCTCCCCCTCAAAAAAATCACTTCCTTCTTTGAATATGATTTTCATGACAGCAGGATCTAAAAAGTGTCCCAAAACATAATTCCCTGATGTATCAGTCAACGGTATCTATCCAAGTGCCATCTAATGAGACCAGTTCAAAAAACGTGAGATTCATTCAGGTGTGCTCCCCTGCAATGACTCACTCCATGAAGGATTTTCCAAGATGACATTCTCAAGACCCTCTTTCAGAGAAAAATATTAAGAGCTTAAAATGCAACCCATTCATCATCTTTGTTTTTTCTTCAATAGATTTTGTGTCATTAGTCAAGTGAGGCAGAAGTGCCTCTGCTACGTTTCCAATATCTTCTTCCCCTCCCAGTGTGCTCTGTACTTTTGGAACAACATGGGTAAAATCCATCCCGTGTAACGTACTTTGTTGTCTCAGATACCCATCCTGTCTTAAAATGTCTCCTCCTCCTGTCAGAACCACTGTGTCACATTCACCTTGTCTCCAAGCATCTAAGAAGGAGGAACAAGCAGCTAATGGCACCTACTGTTGTATTCCAGGCGACAGGTTGAGTGGGAGCCTGCCAGCAATTTGATTGAAGGGGTTTGTTTGACACTTCAGAGGCAGCCAATCATATCCTTCCTGCCTCACCTTAGGTCACTGATCAATGTCTGTGTCAATCTGGTGAGTAGCCAAGTGGCAATCTTCTGAACCTTTACTAAACTTCACTCTGCTATTGACTTCTTTGGACTGAAGATTACAGATCAATCACTTTGCCCACCCCTGCCCACTCATGTAAGCAGACTGCTCAGGTGACATTGTAAATGAGAAGGTACATTTTCAGAGTAGTTCATGGGGAGATGCTGGGACTGATCCCTGTGGTAATGGGTTTCAGGTATGTTGCTTCCCACGTACTACTTTGAAAATCCACCTCAGTATGTTGCGCTGAGAGTTGAGGGCTGCGAGTTGGAGAGTGGGGTGGCGGAGACTGCACAACTGGCTAATATGAGGGTCAGAAGGGATATTTCAAATATCCAGAGGATTCTTTTCTCCGGGGGTGGGGGGAGTACAAAATGGCACTATGAGTTGGCCAGGCTAATGTTGATATGAATGAAACCAATTACTCTACCATCCAAGTAATATCTAGAGTCTGGTCCTGAGGTTTTGTGCAATGTGTAGATGCCATGTTAGAGCATTTCATCAGATCAGAGCACCTTAGATTAGCTTGATGCTTAATTTGTAGAGTGATAAACTCTGCATTACCAGAATGCCTGATGCAAATAGACCAGTTGTCATTATCACCTTCATTAGAACATTCACCACCAAATATTTTTTGAATAGCTTTGAATTAAGGAGTAAGTATGTCCAATCTCCTCATTACATATAATGAGATGGCTTTTCAGTTCATATCTCATTGTATATTTAGTTGGATCTAAACATTGTACAATACTTAGGATGGATTAATGGAATAAACAGACCAGACTCCAGATATTACATGCCACAGGAAGAAAGCAACAGAAAAAATGGAAAGCAAAATGTCCAACCTTGTAATTCTATTTTACCAATGAGTTTAACCCTTCAACTGTACCTGCATGAAAATGCAATTGTCAAGGCTGGTCATGTGCTCTGTTTGTATTTCAGGTGATGGGAGTGGTAGGACCTTCCAGTGTTGCTGATGGATTACCCCTTCTTCATCTCAGCCCTTATCTCTCACCACCTCTGCCCTTCAGCACAGCTGTTGTCCGGCTTGTAGCATTGCAGATACAGGTGTGACTGCCTGGCCTGTTGTCAGGCTCATTAACTTTTTGGTTGAGGCACCAGATCATAGGTGCTCTCTTTATTGCTGCAAAGGCTGGGCAAAATCTGTGGAAAAAAATACACATCTACACACTACCCACTTTATGTAGGTTTAGAGCATCAGCCTCAAGCTTTGTCTTCACTAGTGTTTCTTTCATTCTTCTGAAGATCTCAAAAACACCAGAATCACTTGACCCTGAAACATTATAGGAAATTTTTCCAGTATATAGACATCACAGGAAAAGAAAATACCATTCACAGATAATCAGCTAACAATGTTTGTTTCAAAAAAAGGTCCATTATCGCCCTAAATATTGAAAGTCTGGCAAAAAGATTCAAAGATCATTACAAATACATCTTCTTTTTGGTATTGTTATCAGACTTTGAATATTTTAATTTTTTCTTTAATAAGAAAATTTTTTGTCAGTTGAATATCTGTGTGTGCTTAGGATTTTTATCCCTATTTATTTCATCTCTGCCAGAATGGCAAGCTCCTTGGCTTGTCTGCATTTCATTCAATTACAAAGAGAAATCATAGTCATCATAAAGGAAAACTGTGTCCCAAAGAAGTGTACAAACAATAGCTGACAAACTGGTGTGAAGGAGGTGACTGGTCCATCCATCATCCAGCAACCAACCGTATAGAACAGCCACCCAGAGCATGTATAGATTGTAGAGGAAAGGTTAAACTCAGAGCTATGATTATCCCTTAGAATGCAACAGATGACATCCCTAAAATGATGCGGTTTCAGTTACCCATGTAAAGATATTATCTGTTTCTTCCCATGTTGCTTAGCTCTTTCTGACTTGAAGAGTGCCCTGCTCAGGGGTAAGAGGACTTTTTAGTCAGACCTGACCTGAATGACTCTCAAGTGGCAAGTTCTTCTCTTCCTCTTCATTCGCCTCTAAAATAGAGGGCATTGGCGGGTAGAGAGGGAAAAGTAAAGGGGGGAAATTAGTTTAATCCACAGCATGAATATTGTTTTCCATGTCATTTTCAAAGCTGTATCCCTTGCCACTCTCTTTTTAGGCATATTCACACTTATGGCAAATGCATGGTCAGATTTCGATTTTGAATGAATCCAGTGTCCTACCTAGCCCACAACCATGCTCACAGTTTACAGGAGCAACAGGGAGAATCACCACCTGTGTTGTGTTATGAAAAAAGAGAGGATAGAGGTCAATTAATATCTCTTTTTTTTATTATTACTGCGCAGGCTTTAAAAGAAGATTTTCCTTTAAGCCATGTGATCTCCCCATTCACCAATCAGGAGAGAAGGGAAGGGATGCTTTTAAATCTGCTCATCCCATTTGTGCTCACAGTAGGATCTGGAAGCAAAGGTCTGATTAATTTAATGAAAGGAGATATATTGTTGTTATTGTTGTTGTTGTTGTTGTAATTGGTGTTGTCTTCCTAAATGACCAATGTGTGAGTTTCTTCGAAGGCTTTCCCAGAAGGTTGCCTGAGGGATTTAACCAAAGATACCTTAGGAAGTGTTTCCTTTCTTTTCAGTAGTCACTCTGGAACAACAGTTTCTCTACTGCACTTTCTGGATTAGATTTTTCCCTTTGGAAATGATTCAATACACCAAAAAGTCAGGAGGATGTGGCTAAGCTTAACTAGCATTGACAGAAGAAGTGCATCCATTTGGGGAAGGCATTGGAGGGTGGGATCTCTCTGGGGGAGGGAATGTGTATTGACCGTTTTTGGCTACCAAAGAGTTGATTTTAAATCTGTCAAATGTCACGTAATCATTTTGCATTCTCTCTCTTTCTCTTTCTTCTCCTTCAACCTCTTATGGGGATTTGCCCTTTTGAGGGGAAGAATTTATCTCAGATATAGGGGAAACAGTCAATGAGTATTTATTTGAAAAGAGAAAGCAGGTAATTTCTATGAGACCGCTGAGCCTTTCATGTTCTGCTATGAAAAATGTGCCTGGCTACAATAACATTGTCTTTGTCCATAGGAGAAGCCGTGCCTCTCAGCCTTATGAGATGGAGGAAAAGTCCTCAATGATAAATGTTCTAGTTTGAAAATGAAAACAGACTTGAATTTACTATGTGTAATGGGGGGGAGGGGGAAGCATGCATTTTGATTGGTTTTCTTTCCACTTCCCTACCCCAAATTCTGCCCCTCTTCAGATAGCCCATGGTTAGAGCAGCCTGAGGTCCTTCTGCTGCTCCAGACGGTTATCAATATCCTCCTACCTCCTCGAATCATTAGCACGTCCCGCAGCAAGAACTTTATGCTGGAGAGTTCCCCAGCACACTGCTCCACCCCTGGAGATGCTGGGAAGGATTTGCGTAGGGAAGGGCTGGCTGAGTCTACCAGTCAGGCTGCATATTTAGGTGAGTAACCAGCTTTGCCATGACAAAAGTCATTGATACAGTGCCAAACAACACTAAAAAGAATTAAAGATGAAACTAGTCCAATATGACATGGTTTGGTTTGGGAGTTTGTTTGTTTGTTTGTTTGTTTAAACAGATTATTGGCCCAATTACTGTCTATGAATGTATCTTCAAGGACATAAGGACTGGTTTGCTTGATTTTTAAAATGGCATTTGGAAAAGTAGGGAAGGTAGCTATAGTGAGGCCTCTCCTTTGATTCCTGGGCAATGAAAACAAAGAATGATCCATTATCGTTTGACTAACATGAATTCCTCAGCTAATCTAGAAGACTAGGGTCATAATTAACTGCTGGACCTACCTCTCCAAACTCATGTCTCCTTTTGGCCTAATGCAACTCTTCCTTCTAAGGAAGCCATTTAACCTAACCTCCTACCACCTTTCCCATGTTATTTCTCCCTCTCTGTCTTTCTGTCATGTTGATCCTGATCTGCATTATTGTGGCCCCACACAGTCAGGTCCTTGGTCAAAGTGATGGCTAAAGAACTCAATTATATGTGGCAGCAAAAATGAGAATTGGCAGACAGGAAGCAACAGGGAAGAGGAAGCCTTGAGAAGAGAACGGTGCAATAGCTGAGACTATATCTCCAAAGCTTTTCCTTCTGTAGAATATTTTGGTCATTTCTTGAAGTAAATCTTGGTGGAGATAAGGGAGGTTAGGAAAAAAAGATAAGAAAAGGTGGTAGTTGGGGCAGCAGAGTGGGCGGGTTACCATGGTGTAGAGTATTTGTGGTTGGATACACTCTGAGAAAGAATTTAATCACCCATTCTCATGTACCTGTGGCAAAACCATGCTACCCTCCTCTTCAGAGAGTTGATGGACACAATGTACAAAGTGAGAAGGATTTAGATGGGTCAATGAGGATGTTAGTTTTGTTTGACTATATGTATTTCTTATAAGAACTTTGTTTTTTCACTTTAGAAGGGAGTAGGAGAGGAAGAAAATAGATTTTTAATGGAAATAAAAATTTTTAAACCCTTACCTTCCATCTTAGAATCAATACTTTATATTGGTTCTAAGGGAGAAGAGCAGTAAGGGCTAGGCAATGAGGGTTAAGTGACTTGTCCAGGGTCACACAGCTAGGAAGTATCTGAGGCCATATGTGAACCTAAGACCTTCCATCTCTAGACCTTGCTTTCAATCCACTGAGCCACCCAGCTGCCCCTGAAATAAATTGTTTAAGTATGTTTGAAGTTGATAATTAAGGAGAAGGGAGAAAAGTGTATATTCAGAACTAAACTGCATTGGTGACTCAGCTGTCATGAAAGTGGAAATATGTGGCTCGGAATTGGAGACAAAAACCACCAATGAGACTGAACTGAATTCAGATTTGGTAGAAGATGAAAGAAGGCAGTAAACATGGGATTTTACTGCCCTTTGGAAAAGACAGGATAAATAAAGCTCATCTTACTAATTAAAATAGGATCTTCTCCATACTTCAATTGAGAAATTCAGGCATGATAAAAGCTAACCTCCATATCTATGAAAGTAATGGCCTCAGAAATAGAAGAAAGGGTAGCTTTAAAAGTTGGTGCAAAAGAAAAGGCAACTAGGAATTCCTGAGTGCAAGAATGGTTTCATTTTTTTCTTTTTGTGAGTCAACCAATTAATAACTAGTTCTTAAGTACCAACTGTGTGTAAAATAGCAAAGATACAAAGGCAAGGTTTGAAAAACTCCTCTACTCTCAAGATTCAAGATATCCCTAACACTTAACGCCTAACACATAGTTGATGTTCAATAAATTTTTGTTGATTGAATTGCAATAATTAAGTATTTATTAAGTGTTTCTGGGCCAGGCACTATGCTAAACAAAAAGAAAGCCTCTACCATCAAGGAAATTACTTTCTAATGGTGAAAGACATTTAATACATAAAACAAAGATGAGAAGAAGGGGCAGAAGACATGGTGACAAAGGCCAAAGAAGGAAAGAGACTGATCTTGGTCCTTCCTTAAAATGGAGGTTTCAAGAGGATCTTTCAAGTGGAGGAAGAGGGGCCCTGAGGACAAAAAGAGAAGGCAGATGATCCATGATGGCATGGTCCAGAGGGTTAAATCTGGTTGGTCTGGATCATTGCTCAAAATGAAGGTTCCAGGAGGAACTTGTTCATTTCTGCTTTGGAGGTCAGTGATAACATTGCTGTCTGCCAAAGCAAGACTGTACAACTCTCAGAAAATAAGAGATTACAAATCATGTTTTGAAAAATCTCCTTAGATTCTTTTCCTTATTTCTTACATCTGGGTCTTACAAGATTTTGGCAAAATGTATTAGAGAAGAGTATTTAAGTTATCTTACTGCAAAAGATGGAATCTAATTCCTGTGCTTGCTACATTAAAAGACTTGACCACTTATAAAAAGACTGAAGGGGGAAAAAATCTGCCTCTGAAGTCCCTGACTTTGTTGAAAAGCTCCTGAGTTATTTGTTAGCTAAGTATGAGTCCTGTAACCTCTTTCTTGTCCTAATACCAAAGCCAGCTAGTCATGCCTTTTTTTTTCTCATTTTCTCCACCTGCAGCTCTGAAGGTGATTCTTGTTTGCTTTGAGAGGCAGCTTGGCAGTCAGTGGTACTGGCTGAGTCTGCAAGTCAAAGAGATGGCACTAAGAAAGGTGGGAGGGCTGGCCTTGTGGGACTTCCTCGACTTCATCGTTCGAACTCGGATTCCCATCTTTGTGCTCCTAAGGCCCTTCATTCAATGTAAGGTGAGTGTTTCCTCCTCTTGAAGTCCATCAACTTACCAAATGGTGCCTAACAACTAACCATGCGTTATCTGTGGAAAAGAATATTATTAAACTTGCAATTTTTTAACCCCTTACTGTCTGTCCTAGAATCAATACGATATATGGTTTCCAAGGCAGAAGAATGATTAAGGGCGAGGCAATGGGATGACTTGTCCAGGGTCACCCAGCTAGGAAGTGTCTGAGGCCAGATTTGAATCCAGGATCTCCTGTCTCTAGGTTTGGTCCTCAACCCACCAAGACACCCAATTACCCTCAATGGTTGCAATTTCTACTACAATGTTTAGATAAAGAATCTATGAAGAAATACAGGTTTTGTATCTTATATCCTGAAGGTCCGCTAACCGAAGCTCAGGAAACACTCAAGAAATTAAAATTCCAAATGTTCTCCCCAGACCAGGCATTATCACAGAGTCTCTGAGTCTCCAGGAGGTCCCAGCTTCCAGGCAGGAAAGCCTGGGAAGAATGGTTCTATTCAGGGGAAGTTATGGACCTGGGTTCGAACCCCAGGTGTGCCATTGACAACTTAGATGATTTGGGGCAGACTTCTTCCCTGTTTTGGAACTCTGTTTCCTTTTGTACAAAATGACTGGCAAAGTCAACCCAAGAAGTGAGGCTGAGAGTGGACAGTGAGCCGTCTGACCCCTTGGACAGGGCTCTTAGCCACTCTAATAGGGCTCTTACCCTTTTCTGGGTGACGGGCTCCTTTGGCAAGGTAGAGCCCAGGAAGTTCTCTTCTGAATAATGTTTCTGAATACATAATGCAATATGCATATGATAACAAAAGAAATCAATTATAGTATAGAAGTATAGAAATCAAATATAGTATGCAAGAAGCTATTATCCAAATATTAAGTAAGAAATGAGTGGACAGACCTTCAGTTAAGAATCCTTATACTACAGACTCTAAACAATCACCCTAATATAGATAGATATTAATAATATGGAAATAGATCTTGATCAATGATACATGTAAAACCCAGGGGAATTGCTCATTGACTATGGGAGGGAAAGAACATGAATCATGGAACCATGGAAAAATATTCTAAATTAATTAATTAAATAAAAATTTTCTCATTAAAAAAAAAGAATTCTTGTGCTATAATGGATAAAAGATTAGACTTGTTGTCAGGAAGAGCTGATTTCAAATCCTGAATGACTAGCTATAGGGCTCTGGAAAAGTCACTTAAACTCTATAAACTTTAGTTTCCTCAAATATAAAATGAGTTTAAAACAGGCATGTCCATCCCAGGCTTGTAGGAGATGTGTACAAGGTTCTTCTGGGTACTTTAAAGCATTGTATAAATGTGGCCTGGAGTTATTACATGGCTGCACTATTTTAAAATATTTATAACTTGAAAACCTTCCATACTATCTATTATCCCACTCTCCTCACGTACAGCTTCCCTAGGAAAATGACTCAGCATTATGAATGAAGGAGATCCTATTGTTGTTGGTTTTTTCCCCTTCAGCTTTTAGCTCAGCCTGCTGAGAACCATGAGGAGCTCTCTGCCCGACAACACATTGCTGACCAGCTGGAGAGGCGCTTTATCCCCCGGCCCCTCTGCAAGAGTTCTCTCATTACTGAATTCAACAGTGAACTTAAGATTCTGAAAGAGGCTGTGCACAGTGGGTCAGGTAAGGATGCTGGGCAAGAACCACTACACTCTTTGGTCATTCCAAAGCTTCTCCATACCTGGATGAGCCAAGCTTCCAAAAAAGGTCTCTTTCGGTACAAAAGGCTATAAACATGCATTAAGCACTTTCTATGTGTCAGGCATTCCCTTTCTACAGCTCAACTGAATAAAGAAGGTCCTTGTTCTTCAATTTCCTAAAAATCTGCTCCCACCCCTCCTCAGTTGAATCCATATAAAACACCGTTTTCTGTCTAGAGGAGGCACCCGTATCCTGTACATGTGGAAAGTAAAAGGCACATTTCTGCCTTCATTGCTTAATATGACAAAGTGGCAAACAAAGAAAAATGATGAAAATATAATCCAGGCTTCGTAACATAATACTTACTGTTTAGATATTTGCTTTAAATATGCCACCAGGGTTAAGGGATATTAAAATTCATTTATTTTCTGGGGGAAAAAAAGGTTTGTCTTGGATTTTATATTCTGCTTTTTAACTGTGAACTGCATTGGAAATACAAATTTGAGCATTTTTTTATCAAGGTACATAAGGTAAACATTGACAAATTGGCAACACCAATAGCCTACAAATCAAAAGAAAAAGAAATAAAATCTGGCAAGAAAACAATATGAACACATTTCCTAGGTAATCCTATAGGTAACCGATGCCAATGTCATTCTCTATATATTTGTAAGTATATTTTATCCAAGACTGATCCTTCTTACTCTTTTTTATTAATATTTTTATATTCCCACTCTTTTTTCCTGCTTTGCCTTTCAGTGAAAATGTTTTGTCACATTGTTCACCTTTCCTAAGTAACACACATCATTGGAGAAAAGCTTTGTCATTTTTTAGAAACCCTAAATAAATGTTTTCTATATTCTGTTTCCCATCCATAAACAGCCTACCAAGGGAAAACCTCCATCAGCACAGTGGGCACCTCCACCTCTGCTTACCGCTTGAGCCTGGCCACCATGTCCCGCTCCAACACTGGCACTGGCACTGTTTGGGAGCAGGACAGTGAGCCTTCCCAGCAGGCTTCCCAGGATACCCTGAGTCGGACTGATGAGGAGGATGAAGAAAGTAAGCAACATGACAAATTTGAAAAATGGGGTTTTTCAGGCTAAAATGAAAGTAGGAATAGAATTTATTGACCTTCATGCCTTTTCTAGCTCTTGTTTCTTTGGATTCTTCAAAAATGCCTCCATAATTATTCAAACACAGAGTAATCATTGTATAATAAACTTGTCTCCAAAGTTCTTAAATTGTATTAAGTAGTCAAATTCTAAAATTTTTGTGGTAATTGTCCAAGGATACTATACAAAAAAGAAATGCACTTAGAAGTCCCAAACTTCATTTTTGCTCACAACTTCAACCTATTCTACCAACTGTAAGGCTTTTTGTTTGTTTCTTTGTTTTGTTATAGTTTTATTTTTTGTTTTTGTTTACTGAAACAAAAATAACAAAGAAAACAATTTGAATTAAATTTTCTTTCCTAAGACATTGTGTGCAATATAGCGGAAAGAACCCTGGACTTGGGAATCAATTATCCGAGGCTTGACAAAGATGTTATTGGGAAAGTATAAGCCATAACACATTGCATACATGAGCTATTATTATTTTCAAATGCATGCACTACACAAAACCACCAAAATAACCCTAAACTAGGCAAAGGAACTGGGGAAATGAAGCCAGAAGACCAGAAAGTAATCCCTAAATAACTGGAGCTGGCAATACCAGTTGTGACCTAAGATATCAACATATATGGGGAAGTAAAATTTGAGTTTGAATGAGAGATAGTGCCTTAAACAAGGACATGAGTGATGTCCTTCTATAGATATCACAAATCTAGCATCATGATGTTCATTGTGATATATATTGTGTGCATCACAAGACATGGATTTTTTGGATAAAAGTAGAGTATAAACAGAAGCATAAAAGTAAATAATTGACTCTTTAAAAGAATGTTTATTTGATACATGCTAATTTTTAATCTGCATCATTGACATTTTCTCCAACACTTTCTTAAGTCTAGAGTCTAAATTTTTTTTTAAAATCTTGGCAAAACAATAAATCAAGGTCTTATTTGTAACTTTGCCCAAGGTGTAAACACTCACACTGAAAATTTAACCATCAGCTCTCTCAAATCATTTTGAACTGGCTCTGCACACTCCTGAGCATATGGATATTTTATAGGCTATTAGAATGATTGGGGAGGAGGAACCCTTTCTGAATTTAGAGGCTAAAGATTTCATTAAAATAGGGAACTCACTAGATAAATAAACACCCTTTACCAGTGTAGGTCAGCTGAGGCTCTCCAATTAATGATTGACATTCTGAGCATTTTCCGATTTTCTGAGCATTTGGTACTGAGGTTTTCCACAAGAGTTTCTGTACCAATGTTGCTACTTCTTCTCACCTCATTTCCCTCTTTGCCTTTTTAGATGACTCGGTGAGCATGCCCAGTGTGGTAAGTGAACAAGAAGCTTACCTCATGAGCGCCATTGGAAGGCGGCGATTCTCAAGTCATGTCTCCAGCATGTCTGCACCTCAGACTGAGGTGGGAATGTTGCCCAGTCAGAGGTAAAAAACTCTTATTTTGTGTATTACCTTTTTTAAGCCTAAAGTAGCCATTCTGGAACTTAATCTGACCACAGTACCCCACCAATCAAAAACTTCAATGCCTCTCAATAACTTTCCACTCAATTACTTTTAAGATAAATTCCTCTGCTGCGCCCTTAAAGCTCTTCCCAGTCTGGCCCTTTCCTCCCTTTCTGGCCTCTTACACATCAGTTCCCCCCTACACACACAGTGCCTTTGTCCTGGCTGTCCCCTATGCCTGGAATGCTCTGCTCCCCACTCCCCAGCTGCTAGTGCCTTTCCTTGTCATTTTAAATTGTATCTCTTCTTTCTGTATCTTGTATAGATTTATCCATGTGCATGTTGTTCCTCTCATTAGGGTGTAAGCTCCTTGAGGGCAGGGACAGTTTGCACTTTTTCTCTGGATCCCTAATGTTTAGGACAGTGCCTGGCACTTGGTAAGGGCTTAATAAATGCTTGTTGATTGATTGGTTTACTTAGCTCAAAATGAAAAGGGGAGAGTGCATTGGGATCTTAGACATGCATTTAACAGTTATTTGCCACTTTAATTTCATCTATATAGATATAGATATTCTCCTCATTAGGGATATAGATCCCTCATTAGAACTCCACTCCACTGATAGTGAGCTAAAGTTCCAACAATCTCTTTAAAGTTGAGCATTTTTAGTGTATTTTATATATATATCCTTCTTGATTTAAAGTTATGCTTATTTTAAAATGATTGATTTGATGTTTGCTTTAGTCTTGTTAGTATGATTTTAGGGAGAATGTAAAATTCCTAAAATTCTTCATAACGAGCAATTTGCAAAGTGGTTGCTTGACCTGGATAAATTTAGCTTTAAATAGACATAGAGACATACTTCTTGTTCTGAATATTGTCCCTTGAAAAGGCTGGGTCAATTAAGACAATGTGTCTCCTTAACCCACTTTGACTGACCCAATCGATCCGCCATCCCATCCCACTTGGAACTGATCAAGGTATCAGAGCTAAGAACAGTGACTGATGGTTTGTCTCAGTCAACTTCTACTCTTAGATCCGAAATAATCTTGTATCAAATAGGCACTTGGCTTCCTTTCCTGGTAAAGAACATTCTCTCATCACTGTCAGGGCTCAGAAGACATGTAATGCTTGAGGACTTTTCTGGAATAATGAATTTGGTGAATTGTATCTTCTCTAGAAGGCGCCTGTGCTCAGTCTGAAGTAGTCAAGATGTGGGACTTTGGGCAAAGCATCTACCTCTGGGTTTTGGCTTCCTCATCTTTAAAATAAGGGAATTATTCCAGATTCTCTCTGAGGTTCTGTCTAACTCTTTTAGTCTGTTCTTCAAGATGAGATTTGACAGACTGTAGCGAGTAGGAAGCTCCAGTCTGGCCTCTGACACCTACTGGCGGGGTAACCCCAGGAGAGTCACTTAATTTCTCCACGAATTATAAGCTTATAAATTGCAAATAAATTGTCCATCTGTCTCAGTGAAGGGAGTTTTCATACCAAGGAGAATTCTCTACAATGATGAAATCACAGACCCAGATGAAAAACATTTCTGGAAAGCATTCCTTCCATGGTGTTAATAATATATGAGAGTGAAAACAAGAAAAATCCCAGATAACTGAACAATATAAAATTCTGTTGCAGGAAGTTAAATGCCTTAAAGGCAGACTCCATATTGCCCCATCTTTCAAAGGATTGCTCTAGAAGGTGTTTGATTTCTCTCTGTTCTCTGTCTCTTTAACTCTTAACTTGTCATAATCACATATATATTGAAGGAAGAAATAACAAACTCTTTGTCTTAGATCTGACAAACTTTAATTAAAAAAAAAAAAAACTCAGAGCTTCTCCTGCCAGAAATTAACTACCCCCAAAACCCTGAATCTTCTCAAAGTTCCCTTCTTGGCATACGATTGATCCTTATATAGACCAATCCCATGCCTGGAAGTAGGGTGTGTGGACCTTCCCTAGCACAGGATTGGCCCAATTCAAGACCAATCCAATGCCAGGAAGTAGGGGAGAGGGGACCCCTAGAGCACACTGGGGGATGTAGTTCCCCTGGCCACAATATTTTGAAACTCAAAACATGAAATAGAAATCAGGGGTCATGATAATTTCAATTTTTAAAAATTAGTTTTCAGCTAAATATAATTATGAAAGTTCTCAAAATTTGGTGTAAGTTTTAAAAGCATTTACCAAACCAATGAAAGATAGCATTGTGCAGTAGTAGATAGAGCACTGGGCTTAACATCAGGAAAATTAGACCTCAAATAATTACTACCTGTGTGACCCCAAGCAAGTGACTTAATCTCTCTGGGCCTCAGACACCTCTTCTATAAAATGTGAAGATTGGACTCAGTGACCTACCTGTATGGTCTTTTCAAGATCTAAGTCTATGATTCTATGATATGGCTCAGTGAACAAAATGTTGAAACTAGAGTAAAGAAGACCAAAGTTCAAATCTGACCTCAGATACTAGCTGTGTGACCTTGGGCAAGTCACAGAACCTCTGCCTCAATTTCCTTATCTGTAAAATGTGGATAAGAATAGGATCTACTTCCCAGGAGTTTTGTAAGACTCAAAAACGTTAATATTTATAAAAGTATGTTGCAAACCTTAAAGTGCTCTATAAATACTAACTAAAAAGATGAAATTAAATTCATGAGGTGAAGTTCAAGTTAGAAAGATTTTTAGAAAATAAGAGATTAGGAGGAAATTAACAATTATTTTAATGAAACATCTATGAAGTGTTCTATCCATAAAGCACATTATATAAAAGTATGTTATGATGGCTACCACAGGAGATCCACCAAAAATGCTAGAGAACTTCCTAACTTTTCCTCAATATCATGACAATACCAGTGGAGCAATTTCTATCACTTTGTCTTCTCTCCTTTTTCTTGCCTAGATATTATTCTAAAGAAATGACTAACCACAATTGATCATTTTTAATTTTTTCCAAACATTTTTCAATTTTTTACTAACAAGAATTGGTGGGGAAAACTTGTGAATCAAACATTGCAAACTCTTTAAAGGAAGTAATATTTCATTATTTCATGTAGCATAGAAAGCATGGTGTGGTGGCAGAAATTCTGAAGGGATCTAGAGCCAAGTTATTCCTTCTCTGCTCCTAAATATGTAAGGGACTTCAGGCAAGTTAGGGCACTTTTCAAGCTTCACTTTTGTCATCTGTGATATTAGAGGATAGCAGCTGATTGTTTCTAATATTAGTTTCCAGCTCTAGACCTATAATCCTATGAGATAGTACTTAATCAACAGAGTTCTGGCAAAGGTGGACCGGGTAAATTTATTGCTTCTCATTTTCCATGCAAAATAAGAATGTAACTTCTTGTCCATGTGGAGATTAGCCTTAAGAGACAAGTATTAGGGGACTCCATTTTTTAACTTCCTTAGTAAGTCTTTAAAAATCTGATTTCTAAGCTCATCAAAATACTACAAACAGGGGGCAGCTGAGTGGCTCAGTGGATTGAGAGCCAGGCCTAGATAGGGGAGGTCCTAGGTTCAAATCTGGCCTCAGACACTTCCCAGCTGTGTGACCCTGGGCAAGTCACTTGACCTCTATTGCCTAGCCCTTACCACTCTTCTGCCTTGGAGCCAATGCACAGTATTGACTCCAAGACGGAAGGTAAGGGTTTAAAAAAAAATACTACGAACAGTGAACATATATTTGATGGTCCAATAACCTATTAACATGTTCTTTTGAGAACCAGCAATGAACTATACTTAGCACAGAAATAAACAATGGGATGAAAACACTTATAGCGTATAAGTGGGATTTTGACCATTTCGACGTCATCCCCAGAAGTCCCTTAGTATTTCCCAAAGTTCCTTTTAATCTCCCCACCACATTGCGTGGTCATGTTTGTATAAGTTCTGAGGCTCCGTTTCCCTCTCTCTCTTTTTCTCCCGACTGGACTGGTTTTATGTAGTTCTTTTACTTTTTTTATTTTAATAAAACTTTTAAAATATAATAGTTATTGAACATTAATTTTAATCTTAACGATATCCTACCAACCATTTTCACCAAAAAATATATAAACATTTAAAATACAAAATTTTCAACAGTCTTAAACAAATGCAAATATTCCTTTCATCATTTTCTATAAGGATTTAGTTTATACCCAATGGGAAAAATGGGGGCAAGCAGTATGTCCTCAGTATGTTCAATTGCCATCCATCTGGGTAGATGGATAAACAGAACTACAATCTGGACAGACTGAAATTGGAGAGGCTGATGGAGATTTCTATATTTATTCATTTCTACTTGACTCATTAAATGGAAGGTAGAGGGAAAAACAGGGTGTTTTTTTTTTCATTTTCTACATTTGGAGAAGTAGAATATTTCCTAAAATTCTATCTTTTTAGTATAATTCTGCAAACTTTGAAGCACATCTAGACTTCTTAAATAGCAGTAATTAATTCAGTACAATCAAACAAGTATTTACTGAGTGCCTATGACGTGCCCAGCACTGTGTTCTACAGTAAAGTATAAGACAGAGCCCCAGTCCTCAAGGAAGTCTCTGCAGCAAGGAAACTCATGGCCTGTTTATCTTATTAATCTCTTCTTGACCAGCTGACAGTTTCCCTCTTTTGACATCTACTTTTCAATCATTATAATAGATGCAATATTAATTGCTAAAGGAGAAGATGATTTGAATTTGTGAGGATTTCCCAGGTTAAATCCCTTCAATTTACTTGCATCTTCATTGTAGTGTTAGCTTGGGCATATATTGATTTTGCTTTTTTGTTTGTTTAAAATATTAAAGAATCAAAAGTTGGTATTAGGAGCTCATGGTAAGTGGTTTGGGGTTCTAATTGCCAAGGAAAAATAAAAATTCAAAGAGAGTGATTTTCAATGAAGCTGCAAGTAAATTAATCAAATAGTTTCAAAATAAATATGTTTTGATTTTTTGTAGATTGTTTCTAGACAGCAAGACGAAGCTCATACATTGATTTGGAGTACTCTAAGTCCCAACACCTGACCTATAGATGGCTCCTTTAAATTAATATCCAGACATGTTTTTCATAACCCTGTGATTCCATGTCCTGATGAACCCAGTGTGAGGCCAAATGGTTGATTGTCCTCCTTTTCCTTCCTTGTTCTGTTGATTTTTTCCCCTTTTTTAGTTCTTAAAAAAATAGACAATTGCATGCTTTTTTTGCATTTTCTTTCCCTAAATGCTTCATCTCCCTACCCCTCCTGCAGTGAACCTAATGTCCTCGATGACTCCCAGTGCCTGGCCGCTGAGGGCAGCCTTTCTAGGTACAGTGTCAATGCTACCTGTCTGTCAGTGTCTGTGCTGGGATACTAACTGTACCCTGTCTCTCTGTCTCTTTTTCACCCCCTTTCTCTCTATTCCATTCCTTTCCCCATGTTGTTCATGGATACACCAGTCTGCAAGTCAAAGGTGTAGCAAACCTTTCTAGACTTTTCAGCTATATATGGCAAGACTATAGTGGGGAAGGGGGGTGGGGGGGGGGGAAGCCCAAGAACAGTTCTGTAGTGTTTTATGGGCAATCTGTATATCAATCTAAACAGTCTGATGTACCAGTGTTAAATTTTTCCTAGTTAAATGTTTCCCTTCCACACTAATATTCATTAATAATTTTCCAGGAACCTCATCAATATGTCTAATTTAAGTATGACAGTCAAGAAATCCTTTATTAAAATATTGAGGGGGAGGCTAAGTAGGTTGTCTAGAGATGGGAGGTCATGGGTTCCAATATGGCCTCAGACATTTCCTGACTATGTGACTCTGGGCAAGTCACTTAACCCCTGTGGTCTAGCCCTTACTGCTCTTCTGCCTTGGAACCAATACACAATATTGATTCTAAAACAGAAAATAAGAGTTTATTTTTTTCATTGAGACAGAGTTTTAGTGGATACCATATTTCATTTGAAAATACTATGAGAATAATGTCAATTTTATGCATGTTAATTCCCTTTTTGAATTCATTTTATAGAATCTCTTTCATACTTTAGGAAGCTTTTCCAAATAGAACTTATATGAGGAATTTACAACTCAAAATAAATCCAACTCATCTAACTAAAAATTGTCCAGTAAAATCAGCATAAAAAATGTTCCTTGGTTGAATTAGAAAAGTTTTATGATACCAGCACAACATACAATTATCATTCTGTAGATCTAAAGATTTTTAAAGAAGGGATGGACTGCACCTTTAACACTCAGATAAATGACATCAATGGTTCCTACCATTGTACTTTCATAGTCATACCTCTCAACTGATCCTCATTGTGGGGGGAGGGGGGAGACAATGCTTCCTGTCCATAACTAGTGTTTTTACTCCATTTCAAATGAATATCTGACCCTTTAAGTCTTGCACTTATCAACTGTTCCATGCCAGTGTCTCTTGTTATATAAGTAAAGATGAGGAGATGTTGAGAGGCTTTTCTTGTGACCATTCCCTTTTAAGAATTTTGTCACTTTTTTTTTAAAGCATTTTGTTCAGATTTCACATTTTTCTTTCATGTTAAAAATTAGAAATTCATTCCATCATCAGATGTATCTTTTTTGGTTAGATTAGATTCATGACATTCATTTATGTTTGACAGCCCTAACCCAGAAAGTTCAGTCTCTTATCATTGATGGAAGAGCTGCAGAGCTAAGATTTGTTCCCATTGGCAGAAGCTCAAATAAGGGTTATCTGGCATAAACAAAATAACAAAAAAGGAACAGTTCTCAAGATGGTTTTGTATAATTATGCACAATTTTTCTAAAAAGCAGATAATCTATAATGGAGTTAAAAATAGCTTGTCTTTTAAGAAACTTATCTGTCTACACTTAAGTTTATGTTTAAACAAGACAGCATTCCTTAAAAACTCCCTTGAAATTCTCTCAAAATGCTCTAAAGAATTTAGCATTAAAGAAATCAAAGTGATTCATTGTCTAACCCGTTTTGCTGACTTGAGAAGGGCATAATGCATTACATCAAATTTCCATTAGTCCTATTACATATCTGAAGTCAATGTGTTTTGGTCATATGTTACAAATCTTGCCATGTGGCCAGGAGCTATATCATTTAAAGCAAGAGGCAGGAATTGGGTCAAGAGAATGGGTCAACTCTTAATATTCTCTAAGGGAATTAAATACCTCAACCCAATCTTCCCTGGTTCTACTGTTGTTGAAAATAAATCTAAGATCATGTTCAGGCAAGAATAATTTTGTCAAGCCAACAGGTCAGAGTGTTTAGAACTTGTCTAGTCTTGGTTACAGAATAATCTGACTATTCCCAGTTAGGCTTCTTCTGAATATCCATATGGCTTGAAGCTAATTACAGATAGCTCTTGAACTTGAAGACAGGAATGTATTTTGTTTGCTGAAGGTAAACCAAGTTATTAGAGCAGTGATGTTCTACTGAGAGGCAACGTATAGACTTTTGCCACATACCACCCAAACTTCACCATGTCATCAAGTTCTTAGCATTTTACAAGTCGGGTTTTGTCAATAGAGCATGTTTCTGATGAAATAGTCTTAGCCAACATTTCAAAGTATCTGTAAGATAAAAAGAACAAAAGAATTTCCTTTTCACGAGTTAAAAATAAGTATCAAAGAATCCCTTTCTAAATATGTACCCACCTATTTTGAAAACTAAATCATGGTTAGGCAGAATATTCATGAGAATAAGGTAGACTAAATCATGTGAGGTAGCATATTCAGCAGAAAGAGATGAGATGTGGAGTAAGAAGACCTGATTATAGTCCCAAAACGTTAATATCTTCCAGTTGTGTGATTTGGGGCAAGTCAACAACAAACTCTCTGATTTTCAGTTTTTGTTATCTATAAAAGTCAATCCCATGCCCATCAGGGTTGTTGTATCTAATAAGATCATATATGTAAAAAGTCATTGTTGTTGAATTGTTTCCATTACATCTGTCTCTTCATGACTCTATTTGGGGTTCTTTTGGCAAAAATACTGCAGTGGTTTGCCATTTCCTTTTCCAGACATTTATAGATGAAGAAACCGAGGCTGAAAGGGTTAAGTGACTTCCCCAGGGTCATATAGCTAGTAAGTGTTTGAGGCAGGATTTGAACCCAAGAAGATAAGTCTTCCTGATTCCTGGCCCAGTACTCTATCCATAGCACCACCTTGCTGCCCCATGAAAATGTTAGACTAGTTTAAAAATATAAGGTGTTATGGAAGGAAACTACAACTAGTGAATAGGAATAAAAATGTTATCAGCTCTTCAGTACCAAAATTTCATGATCCACAGTTCTTTAGGTTACAATGTCTTTAATATTGTGGGTACTTGATAAATATTAAACGGGAAGCATATGTTTGTGGGGAAGGGTAGAATTTTGTTTCCCCCCTTTTTTGTGAATACCCCAAGCCATTTTCTGTGGCACCACAGTTTGTTACTGTGGTGGAAAGCTCACCTCAGACTTAACAATTCTTCTGTATGGGATGCTCCATTTGGAAAATCTCCAGTATGTACATATAACTTAGCTTGTAAGTATGACTAAAAAGAAAATAAAAGCACCTGCTCATTTTTCTTGTGCTGATCTCACATTGTAGTTTGTTTATTTCTCTTTTCTGTTAAGTATGGTCTTTAAGTCAGGGAAAGTAGCTTTCAATAAGAGCTCCGTGGTTCAAATTTTGTACTGCCTTGATGACCATCCTGAAGTCTAAAACAATTCTTCATGCATAATCTTGTCTATCTTTTTATTTTATGTAAAATCTATGATGAGTGTCGGTTTTGCTAAAATAGTCTCTTGCAGATTAGTGAATGATACAGACAGTGAATGATTCCTCTGGAAGAGGGAAATGCATACCAAAATCCTTCCAAGACTGTCTTAGCTCCTCTTGCAATTAAATAGTCCTTATAATTTATTCTTTTGGTGGGAAACATGTAGTAAGATTCTCTTTTGGTTTTTGGTAGCAGAGAGGGTTTTATTTGCTGTCATCCAGCAATCTCTTCAACTGGAAATCCTGCTTATATTATTCCTATAAAAATCTAAATTATGTAGTACACAATTGCTATGTTTCTTATCACCTTAAAAATGCAGGGGGCATCTGGGTGGCTCAGTGGATTGAGAGCCAGAGACAGGAGGTCCTAGGTTCATATTTGGCCTCAGACACTTCCTAGCTGTGTGACCCTGGGCAAGTCACTTGACCCCCATTTCCTAGCCCTTACCACTCTTCTGCCTTAGAACCAATACATAGTATTGATTCGAAGACGGAAGGTAAGGGTTTAAAAAAAAATGAAAGTGAACATTTCTCTCAAAATGTAATTCTAGAAAATGGTGTTAGCTTTATATTAGAAAACTCTCTGGGCTTTAGAATATACATGTTAATAATTTCTCCCTTGATAAACATTAAGGCAAAAGAGATTAAGTATCACTCTTTTCTAAGACTCAGAATTTCAGATGAAAAATGTAATAGGAAAGTTTATTTGTTTTGGGGGACAGAGGTTGTCCACTGATAAAATTAATACTGATTGTTCTTCTCTTATACATGATATCTGAGGTATCCTTCATGTAGAGGACTATGCTGATCTAGAAACTTTCATGATTTATGATAGGGTCTATAGTGATATAGACTCTGGATTTTTGTTGCAAGTATACAAATGATCCACATTTCAGTTATATAGGTGACCAGAAGTCAGGTATTTTAACTTAAGAACTTAAATAAAATTAAAATGTAACATTTTTGCTCTGTAAAATAAGAAATAAATCTGGTTGTTGTAGCTCTTAAAGCCGAAAACACCAATAGAGTTACATAGTATTCATTTTCCTTTACTTCTTAAAGATAAATTCCTTTAAAATGCAAGACATAATGTAGACAGGAACATGGCAATTTATATATTCACCTCAAAATACATTGTCTTGGCATTTCCAGTTCTATATATTTTCCTGGGTAAAAATTCAAAATTCTACAGAGCTGTTACAGATTTCCCTTGTTTTGTGTAATATGGAGATATGCCTACACTGAAATTATTTTTGACTTGTGATTGAAGGTTGTTTTAAGCATCTAAAGAAGAAATTTGTGGTATTAGATTCCATTCTACGCAATGGCTTCAATCATTGTTAAATCTCTCTCTATATGGGGCAGCTGGATAGCTCAGTGGATTTAGAGCCAGGTCTGGAGACAGGAGGTTCTAGGTTTAAATCTGACCTCAGACACTTCCTAGCTGCGTGACCCTGGGCAAGTCACTTGACCCCAACAGCCTCCCTTTTCCTCTCTTCTGCCTTGGAACTGATATTTAGTATTGATTTCAAGATGTAAAGTAAGTGTTTAAAAAATATCTATTTATTATAGTCTGTCCAAACTATAGAAGTAAACATCAGTGCTTTAGTGTCAGAAGAAACATATTATCTTATTATCTCACTTACTATCTTAGGTGTGTGTTTTCAAGGACATGTCTAAGATTTTCATCTTTTAAATCATTTATACAAAGTACTTGCTCTGATAATAAACTTTGTATAGTTATTTAAGGTAAGCCTTAAGTTTATGATCTCTGATTTGGAATTCTGACCAGGTTGCTAACATTGTACAATGATATCTATTACCCCTGACATAAGATGGTTTTTTCCTTCTATTTCATACAGTTTTCTCACATTATAGTATATGACATTTCCATTATAATCCTACTATCAATTCCTATTTATATAGCATTTTTAATGGTACTTCAAAACTCCATTATCCCCTTGATATTAGTACTGCCTCTAGTAATGCAGATCACAGTTTTCCACACCTCTAAATTCCTCACTTGGTCTTTAGATCACTAACAATAATCTTCTCTGTATTTTGCTGGTCGTCAGACAAAACATTTTCCAACTGTAGTTCATTTCAGTAATGGCTGCAGTGCTCTCCCACATAGATGAGCTTTGTTCTTAATGTGGAACTTTGGAGACTCGCCTCACTAGGAATTACTGATTTATTCTAAAAGAATTAAGAATAAGATCAAGCAATATGGTAAATATGGCCATAGATAGCATGGCTTATTTGGAATATCCCGGCATGTTAATGGTTGATTTTGTTCACTATCTGATAATATGACCCCAAATACTAGTTTGGCAATGTTGTAGTTCTTTCTTTTTCTATGCCTCTCCCACCCCTTCATTTAGCTAAGTCCTTAGGGGAAAGAGAAATAAGTGGAGAGATAATGTGAGGAAGTGGATAAAGAGCCAGGCTTGAGGGTGGATTCAAATTCCGCCTCAGACACATGCTCAATAGGTAAATATTAGTCACTTAACTTGCCCCTGCTCCAAAGAATTCTCCAAAACTAAGTTACAATGCTTCAACTAATCCACATTGGTAGAGGATATTTTCTCACTTGGAGGTATTTCCAAATATCAGTGAAATCACAGATCTGAAAACAACCACACAAAAAAAGTAGTTTTTTCTCTTAGACACTTCTGATTACTAATCACTTTATACAATGCCTAACTCTGAGCTATCATTAGGTAACAGCTCTTTATTAAGAACAAGGTAAAAAAGATTAAACATTAAATGAGTATTGATGACATCATTCTCTGAATTAAGTTGTGTTCCAGTGGTATAATACTTTCCCCCTTGTTAACAGCACTTCCCCTATGTGCTTATAGTTTAGGGGAAAACTGGCATTCATAGGTCAATTGGCCATCCACAAAGAAAGATCACTGCCAAGTTATATTTTACTATAAAGGATTCAATTCGATTCAACAAACATTTATTAAGCAACTACTGTGTGCAGAGCAATATGAGTAGAGAGAGAGATAACAAGCTTAGAAAATACTATCCTTGCCCACCCTCATGAAGCATTGACCCAATGACACAAATATCTCATTGATCCAGTAATTCTCTTTTAGGTTTAAGAGTAATGCTATGGAAATATTCAGAGTGTATCATTGAAAAAAGATAATTTAAGATACAAGGGAAAGTTAAATTTCAGTGCATTTAATGGGATTTAAAGCTCTAAAAATAAGTTAATTGATAGCTTTGATAGACTATGATATCAAAAAATTTTAAATATACCTACTTATGACTATGTTTAATCACTAGTCTCAAAAAGACTTCAGGCTGCAAACATAGATTGAATGTTGATCCTGTTCATGTGTCATGCCCCTTCACCTAAATGGAACCTGTGTCTGTTGTGTTTCACATTTGTTCATTTTCTTTTATTTAAATGGAAATTGTTTTAATTAAGTGTCATTATCAGAGAGAGCTGTTTCTCTTTCCTATCTCTCCCCAAATTTGAGATTACAAAATGCCATCTTATATTCTTCCTGTGAATGGTATGCTCCATAATCAGGGTATGCCATAGGTGGTTATTTTGGTATGAGGTGCAACATCATCTGTGGCTGAAAACAAAGAACCTCAATTTTGGCAGTTTGGAAATACGGGGCCTTGTGCCAAACACCATAACTCCTCAAACATTTGGAAATCCCCACCTAAGGATGCCCGTCCCACCTAGCCTTCAAAGATAGCTCTGTCTTTGAAGTGACTGTGTCACATTAGTGGTTTGTGGTCACACTGGCTAGGGCCAATTCTCTGTACTTCTTTGTTTTTGTTAATACTCCTGATTTTTAACAGGGTGGCAAGTATACAGAGTGAACCTGGCCAACAGAATCTCCTTATTCAGCAACCCCTGGGAAGGAAGAGAGGTCTAAGGCAGGTAAGTACTTGAGGACATACGTGATCGTATTCAAGACAGAGCCAGTGGATTCTCTCAAGTTTCTCTTGCCTTTACCCTATTTCATTTCTTTTAGCTAAGACGACCCCTTCTGTCTCGTCAAAAGACTCAGTCTGAACCTCGAAGCCGCCATGGGGCTCGGCTCTCAACTACTCGCCGAAGCATCCAGCCTAAAACAAAGCCCACAGGTAAGGCAACATTCACCCACGTGACAGTGTGGGTACACAATGACATGTTGTAAGGGGAGCGGGTGCCTGGATATAGAAGGTGGTACATAGTTTAGGGTTATCTTTTCCTTATTGTAAAGAGATGATGGGAGGAAGAGTTCTGTGCATACCAACACCGTTATTTTCTAGATGTTGGGAGATTCCACATACACATACCCTTTTCTCTCCACCTCCAGAAAGTAATATACTATTTGGTTAAGAGAGTTTATTTTTAAAAGGTTGATACCTTTTCAATCAAATAAGCAAGCCAATATTCACTAAACACCTACTATGTGCCAGGCGTTGTGCTAAGCACTGGAGATACAAAGAAAAAAGTGACAGTTCCTGCCCTCGAGCTTACATTCTAAGGAGGGAGACAACATGTACCAATGTAAGTATATACAGAATATATACAAAATAAATACAGGGTAGTTTTGAGAGGGAGGACACTAGCAGCTAGGGGTATCCAAAAAGCATTCATGTAGAACGTGGCACTTGAGCTGAGTAACCAGGGATTCCAAGAGATAGCACTGAGCAGGGAGAGAATTCCAGGCATGGAGGCTCATTGGTGCAAAGACCTAGAGACAGGGTCTTTAATTGTTAAAAATTATTAAATGTTTAAGATGGTGCTTAGAAGGAAGATAAAAAAAATTAAGGCAGATCCTTTTCTAGGGGAGGTACCTCATGTATACACATGCACAAAATACAAAAAGTCATAATGATATGCATCCATCTGCCCATACAAAAGGCCAAATCCTTAGCTCATTAATTAAAGCCAAGTTTGGACAGCTGTCATAAAGGATAATGATTTATTAGCTTAATGCAGTAAATCTTAATGACTTCATAAAAATAATGACTACAACAGATTTTTTTTGTATTATAGAGGCATTAAATCAAAATATTTACTTTTACTAACAGATAATAGTAATGCCAGTAAAGGCGGGAGAGCTTAGTTCAGATGAATGAGAGCTGAAAATGTCAATTGTGTTTTTCTGTTCATCCCCCATTTTCTGCCTCCCCGGAAACAGATCAGAAACGATCAGTGACCTTCACAGAAACTCAGCCAGAGACGGCACCTTCCCCAGCAGATACCCTTCCTGCCACCACCCAACAACAGTGTTGCAGCAAGAGCAGTCCTGGTCAATCTGGTAAACCAGAAGCAGGAGAGAAACCAGTCCTCACATCTTCCCCCGCCACCATAGTTGCTGATCGGCACAGCCAGAGTCCCTGCCAGGTAATGAATGGCTCTCATGATACCTTGAGACTGACTTCCCTTTAGGTATAATTTGAACATGCAGTGGTTTCCTGATTTTTATATTTTATGATCAAGCCTGAGGCAATTAACTTCATTTGAGAGAGCACTACTACTAAAGCTGAAATCAATAATTATTCTACATGAGGTACTTTACTTGATGGAGAAGAAACATTTTGGGTACAAATTTTGAGAGAAAGCATTTTGTATGGAACTCCAAAATATTCCTTTGAGGCAACAAGGAGGCAGGGTGGATAGAGTATGGAGTCTAGAATCAAGAAGAACACTATCAAGTTTGAACACTACTTCTGATGTGTAACTCAGCTACAGTTTACACATCTATAAAATAAGGATAATTCCACTTTGTTATAGTCATTTCAGTTGTGTCTGATTCTTCATGACCCCCATTTGCAGTTTTCTTGACAAAGATACTGGAATGTTTTGCCATTCCTTTTCCAGCTCATTTTACAAATAAGGAAACTGAGACCAGAGTTAAATGAGGGTAGTAAAGGTCTGAAACCAAATTTGAACTGAGGAAGATGAATCTTCTTGACTCCAAACCCAGCACTCAATCCACTGTGCCACCTAGCTGCCCTAACAATAATAATAACAATAACAGCACTTACTTCAAAATGCATGTAAAGCACTTTGCAAAATTTAGAATGCTATAAATGTTAGATATTCTTTTTGAAGTAATGGGTAGAAACATTTGATATGACAAGTTTCAGAGAAATGACTGGTATAATACAAGAGCGTTTAGAAGAAGAGCAGCAGAACCACACAGGGATAGAAATTGACAAAACATTTTTACTACTGATGCAGGGAGGAAAGAGAAAAACAGATGCCAACAAGGGAATGGTCTCATAGTCTCAGTGTGAAGGCCCCATTGCCCTGGAACTATGAAGTGGCTTTTGTACTCCAGTGGAAAGCTCAGAGCTCCTCATAACCCAAATTTATTAGATCTTTAGACAAAGAGCCAGCATGGCACCAATAGGAGACTACTGTACTATCCATAGAAATATAGTTGAGTGAGGATATTTTCTAAATTGCCATATAAGGAGTGAAGGAAGATGCGGGCATACAGGGAATTTAACTCCAGCTGTGCCATCTCACAAGACACAAAGAGACAGAAGGGGGAAACTTAATAACCAGTCTCTGGGCTTATTAGCTTTAGTATACATGCTGGGGTTCTGGGGCCAAAAAAAGCAAAATTAATTTTCACCAGACTATGATTGCCTTTGTTGAAATGAATGATTCAAATATCAAAATGGAGCTATACATATGTATGTATAGACACTCAAAAGTACTTGCCAGAAACAATTTTGCCTAAAAAGCATTGATTAATTTATATGTGGCCTTAAAATAAAGTCTTTTATACTTTATATTAAAATGAGAAATTGTATTCTATTCAATGCAACAAATATTTGTTAAATGCCTAGTGTGTTCAAAGTACCATACTAGGAATTGAAGATGGATACAAAGACAAAAATGAAACAGTTCTTATGCTCAAGGACCTTACATTCTCTGATATAATGTATATACAAATTAAAACATGAGATTTTAAATAATAAAATAATTTTAAGAGAGAGGGAGAAAGCAAAGAAATTTTTTATGAAGCCATTTCATAAAAGGGTTTAATAATGCTAAGTATTATGATTATAGTCTTTTCTATGACATTCTGAGGAAATTAGAGAGGTATCTGAAATGGAATAATTATTTTTGAAGCTCTTTGGTGGTACATGGAATCATAATTAGTGTTGCAGGTCATCCAGTCCATTTCTCTCATTTTTAAGATGAGGAAATTGAGAAACAAAAAGGCTAAGTGAATTACCCTAACTCAAATATATAGTAAATAACAAAGCTGGGACTGAAACCCATGTCCTCTGACCCCAAATCCCAGCAATCTTTCTCCTATATAAAACTGCCTCTAATCTCTGAATGCAAAATTTTGGCACTTAGAAAGAATATTTCCTCTGCCTTGTGAAGGTCTCAAACTTATTGGCTATCTTGGTTCTAGAGTAAGGACCATCCCACTGAAGAGAAAGTAAAGGAAAAAGAAGATGATGCTGAGGTCACACAAGGAGCTACAGCACATAGCCCGTCATCTACCCAGCTTTCAGACACTGAAGACTTCGCAGGACTTGAGACCACAAGCTTGCTACAGCCTGATGACACCATTCTTCATATCAGTGAGGAAAATGGGATGGAGAATCCTCTATTAACAAGCCAGTTCAGTTTTACTCATATTGAACTGGGGGAGACAGATATTGACCTAGATGAATCTCATGTTTAATTTTATATTTAATAGGGGTTAGGGGAAGAATGAATTATCTTGCTGAAGCACTTACATTTCTCTAGGTAAGACAGTGGTGACAGATTATCATTAGCCAATTTAAAAAAGCACTTTAGATCCATAGAGGGCACAAATCTAAGCAAGTTCGCTACCAATCCACAGAATATTTTTTAAAAATAATAAAATTAATTAGACTCATTTGGTTTTGTGAAGACCACATATGCCATAGAAGAATGGGAGAATGAGCCATTTCCATGCATATAATTTGTCATTCATTAAGCCTTGAGCTATTACAAATATACTGTAAACATCATGTTATCTAAGAAAAAGGACAAACTTACTAATATATTCTAAAAAAAAGAAACCCACTCTTTGAAAATGTTGGTCACATTTACATCTCACCTGAATGTTATTTTTATAGTTTCAAAATAAATATATAACTTATTCGTGAGTAGCAAATTATATTTAAGATGAAATAAAATACCAATATCACAAAGTTAAATAGAAAGAAAAGTCCACTGCTGATTTTCCTAGTAAAAAAATAATATCATTAAGGAAAAGTGTAGTTTTTTGAGGGATAGGCTTTCCCTTTCACTTTACTTTATAAACCAGAATGCTAATGTTATAAGAACCTTCTGTCCATTTCAAAATATAGCTATCTGGTTATACAGTATTATGTGGGGAGAGGAACAGTTCTTTACAAAGCTAAAAATTCTTTTCAGAGACAGAGATTATGATTATGTGAAGGCCAAATGTGAAAACAGTGGCTAAAAGGGATGAGATTTCTTATTATAGCCATGATTATATCAAAGTATGGCTATGGAGGCAATTGGAAATATGTATTTATTCTCAGGAATAGTAGTTGTTGTCGATCCTCAAAGACCTACTCTCCTATGGCTACTGTTAGTACTGTACTGAGGTTATTAGAACCAACTTAATAGCCTTTCCTTTATGATAACAGTATTCCTAAGGGCCTCAAAGGAACATACATTTAATATACAAGATAACACTCTAGAAATGAGAAGATTTCTCCATCATTTAGGCCAAGTCATAAGTTATTCCTATTCTTATGGCTTGCACATGGGCTTTTCATATGAAGTTATTTCCTTAGTGTTCAAAGAAATATGAAAAGAGAGGGATTGATCTCACTATGATAAAATCATAGGATTATGGATATCACAATTCAAAGTTGAATTTAAATGTTTATATTAGAAAACGACATGTCTATAAGGCAAATTACAAACTTATGCTTCTCTGATTCTTTGACTTATGCCTAAATTAAAATGCTATGTAAATGCAAAGTCTAATCCTAGAGTTGAAGTTAAACATAGACCTTATGTTACAATGAATTTTAAATTATTCTGTATGTCTATACTTTATCTATATTGGTTATATACCCTATCTGCATATACAGAGGAGGCTACTAAACCTAAATCTAATACAGAAAAGGCATTCTTCTAGTAGAGATACTTAATGAATCAGCTTAAAATTATATTTTGAATGATGTCAAAATGTAATCTAAAGACATTCTTAGCCCTGTCAGAGAATACGATGTGATGTATCGCTAAATAAATGATGAAACAAATACCTGCCTAAACCTAGATTAAGTAGAAATTCAAAAATTAGAGAGGCCAAATGTACTCTTATTTATTTTACAGTATTTCATATAGTTTGCACTTATTGCCATCTAACCCTCCAATGCAGGTACATATCTATTATAAGGATTTTGTGAATCTCTCAAGTAAGCTGGTATATTTCTGCTATTTAGAAAATATGCTGCTGCTCAGTTAGTGTTAGAGGCCTTATGTCTATGTAATTTTCAAGTGTCTGGGTTGTGTGAACGTCTTTATGTATGTGCATGTTCCAGTCCAGTTTATTGATTCAGATTAGACATAAACATAATTGTACAGGAGAGCAAAAAAAAAGGGGGGGGCGGTTATGGAGGGAGGTGGGATGTTAAGGAACAACGTTACTTTCAACAAGTATCTTAAGTACAGTTTCATATAGTTATCAAAGCACAGGACTCCTTTTAAAAGTGACATCATGCCTATTTGCTTTTTATCTAATCCCTCCTTGCTTTTCTACTGTTGATGTCTTTTAAAACTTCTTCAGTGTTCCAAATATCAGTATAGGTAAAAAAAAAATAGCCCCTCTTCTAAGAAATATGGCCTTATTTAGAGGGAGTGTTGACCTACTAGGGCAATATCTCTGCTTCTAGGTGTATTCAGGTTTGTTTGTTTTTTAGACGTCCTAAATTATGTTGAATGTCTATGTGTATGGGTAAAATATTTGTATGTATGTACATAAGATTGTCATAAGTTGTATTTTCAGGATTATTGTTGTCCTGGAGTTTAAAGGTATAGGAAGGGAGGAATAAAGATGAAGAAAATTATACAGAATTTTAACCATTTGCTTAATGTTCAAAACATTGAAAGCAGGTGCTTTTACTGAATGGAAGTCTCAATGTCATTTATCTTGACAAAGTAAATAGAATAACCTATTTCGAATATAGGGATCATTTGTTAAAACATTCATATATATAAAAATGTATTGATTTATGTTGGGGAAAATATAACAAGAGCCCTTCATGATGAATGTCTTCAAATTCAACAAATTGCTCCTTAAAATAACCCAAAAATGTCCAAGCCTAATTTGTCTTTTTAGATCACTTAAACATACCTATTCCATAATGGTCGATGATGGTTCAAATGAATTAGATTTAATTTATCCAGTTCAAATGCTTGGGATAGATGGTTGAATATTTTTCTAAGAATCTCCTACTTGCAAATTGTGAAACATTTTTCTCCAGTGTATCATGTACCCCAATGGTGTCAAACTCTAAAAGTAGGGGTCACTGTACTATACATAAGGATCCCAAAAGGCTGCATATTAACTTAGTTTTCAAATGTTACATTATCTATGCTCTATTGTATTTTTGTTTGTTTTGTCAAATATTTCTCAATTACATTTTATTATGGTTCAGGCCACACTCGGGAGTGTTGTGGGTCACATGTGGCCATGGGCTGCATGTTTGACATCTATGACGTACCTCATAATCTGTTGACTTCATATAGTACCTTCTATTTTATAAAAGAGGAAAACTGAGTCACAGAAAAGGTTGTAGTAATGCACGTAGGAATTATGCTGATAATATATACTTTACCAAAATTCTTCAAAGTGTGATGGGGAAAAGAGCCTGTGAGGTATCAGTTTCAGGCTAAACCAGGGTGAATCTTGGTTTAGGGAGTCAGTATGATCTAGTAGATAGAGCAATGAATTAAGAGGCAGATCCCAATTCAAATCCTTCAGTGAAGTCAGTTAATTAACATCTTTTGGCTTCAGTTTTTTATTGTAAAATGGGGAAAGGAGTGAGAATTAAATGATCCCTAAAGTCCCTTCTAGCTCTAAATCCTGTGCTCCACAGTTTCTAATTTTAAGCTTTTAACAATTATTACAGCATGACCACATGGCCCTTGTTTTGAAAGAGGAGCTCACCTTCTAGTCAACAAAGGGCATTCTTTTGCTCTGTTATCTGGCTAGGAAAACATCAAAGATAAAAGCAAGGTGCTGGGAGGAAGGATCATAAAAGGACATTATTTCAGCTCAATGCATAAATTAAAAGTTCAATCTCAAGTTATCAGAATAATAGAAACCAGAGGCTGGTGAATCTGCTCCCTGGTTCAGTAAATCATGCAGTGGTCTACATGACCTATACTTTACAATTCCATACTTTTAAAAAATAATATTTCATAAATTAGTCCTCCTTATTTGCCTCAGCTTCTAATATCAGCAATAGACTGGCGCTGTTTTAGAAAGCTTTGATTTTTCACTCAGGGGAATAAGAGCAAATTGAAGGTAGAGTGTACTTGATTAGGTTTGAGAACAATGTATGTGTTTTAAAGAATAGAGAAATCTGTCAGATTACTGCACAGTTTGTCCCAGAGTATTTTTTTATAGTCATTACAACAATAGGATGAACATTTTCCCATTAGCCATCTCAAAGATTTATGTTAGAGGTAATAATAAAAGATTGAAATTATCTATTTTCCCCAAAATGAATAACCGTGAAGACTGTATGTTGAATGACCAAAGAGCATGGATATGAAGAAGTATCATGACAAATACCATATGAAAAGTATTTGAAAAATGTTTATTAAATATATTAGAGTCCATTGTTTGAATATGCACATATAATAAAGTAAATATAAAAGCATTTGAAATTACTGTGTTAGTGTACCTCACTTCCTTATGTCTACAATTTTGACTTACTCTAGAATGGAACTTAACCTTTTATATGTCATGGACTCCTAAGAATAATGTTGCGTTGTATTTTTTTTAAGTGCATAGGATTAGAACAGAAACTAATTATATTGAAGTAAACTTATAAAAATAGTTTTCAAAAATAAGTTCACACAACTGTATTATAAAGCAGTAATTATCAAAACTATCTAGTACTTGATAACAAATAGAAAGCTGGATCAGTTGAACAGAACAGACATTCAACAAAGAGTGATAAAAGATTATAATAGTACCTTATATATGACAAAAGTATAGATCCAAGTTTTTGTGATAAGAACTTATTATTTGTTTAAAAATGCTGAGATAATTGAAAAATAGTTTGGCAGAAACCAGATATAGGCTAATATCTTACACTATTCATTAAGATCAAAATGGACACATGACCTAGATATAAAGAGAGATATCATAAGCTAATGAGAAGAACAGGGAATGTATTACCTATTAGATTTATGATAGGAGAGGAATTTATGAATAAGCAAGAGAAAGAGAGCCTTGTTAGATGTAACCATTACAGGAAAAATAGATACTGTACAAATAAAACTAATGTAGCTAAGATTAGAAGGAAAGCAGAAAATGGGGGGGGGGGAGGTTGATATTTTATAGACAGTTTCTCAGATAGACATCTCATACCTAAAATAGAGAACTTTGTCAAATTTGTAAAAATAAGAACCATCCCCAATTGATAAATGGTCAAAGATATGATCAAATAGTTTTTGGATGAAGAAGTCAAAACCATATGTAGGCTTTTGAAAAAAGTTCTAAATCATTACTGATTAGAGAAATGCAAATCAAAAGAATTCTGAGATATCATTTCACATTTATCAAATTAGCTAAAATATAGAATGGCAAAATCACAAATGTTGGAGGGGATGTGGAGAAATGGAGACACATACGCTGTTGGCAGAACTGTTATTTTGTTCATTTTGGAGAGAAATTTGGAGTTATGTCCAGTTATAAAACTGTGTGTTACCTTAGACCCAACAGTATCCCTATAGTATCTGTTTCCCAAGGAGATCAGGGGAAAAAGGAAAAGAAACTATATGCTCTGAAATATTTTTATTAGTTCTCTTTGTAATGGCAAAGAGCTGGAAATCACGGGGATGACCGTCAATTGGGGAATGGCTCAACAAGCTGTGGCATATTATTAGGATGGAATACTACTGCAACATAAGAAATAAGGAGTGAGTTAATTAAAAAAAAAACTTAAGACCTACATAAAATTATGAAGAGTGAAATAAGTAGAACCAAGAAAACAATACATGTAGCTACAGAATTAATATTTGAAGAATAATTTGTAAATGTCCAGCTCCAGAGAAAGAACTGACAAATAGAAACACAAAGGGCATAATTTATGTAAGAGAGGAAAGCAGACTTATCATGCTGGAAGGAAGGGCATGAAGGAGAGAGAATTCAGGAGAAGGAACAGAGAAACTGAGAAGATCCAAACAGTTGAACTCACTTCTGTTTGGGAAGCCCACCGGAGAGGTTGATCTGAGCAAACCCCTGAGCCTTCAGCACCCTCCTGGGAAGCCAGACCCTAGTATCCAGTGGAAGACAAACCATAGTGAATAAATAGGACTTTGCCAGAAAGCCATTCACCACAAGATTTCCTCTCAATCCCTCTAGAGAGCCTTGAATTTGATATCATAGCTAGGACAGCTAGGAATTAGGACAGCCCTTATAACTGACCCTATAGGGTCAAGCAGGCAAAGCCTGACCCTGCAGGCTTTGGGGAGAAGGGGTTCAGTTGTTATTGTCAACATGGAAATCTAGAAATCCCCAGTTTTTTTAGTTTGAGGGCAGAAACCCCAAGTTTTGACCTTGTCTCCGGAGAGGTTTCTCCCTGAGGAAGGTCCTGATTCACCAGACAATGGACATCCTGGTAGTTTTGGGTGGGAACAGCTAATCCTGTCCAATATTAAGTATCTCTTTTGTCCCTATGGTTTCTCCCCCTAGGCTAAGGTCCATTACCAAGGCAGCCCAGCCCTGAGCTGGGGCTTTCCCTTTTGTGCCCATTGTGGGGCATCAGCCCCTCTCTGTCTGGAACTCTTCATTTTCCTTTCTTACCATTGTAAAGTCAGTCTACTGTCCATCTCACTCCAATCCCCCAGGGCATCTAGAGTGGTATATAGGTTCCCCAAATTCTTTTGTTCCCTGGAGTCCATCCTGAGTTGGTGGCACTCCCAGGGGTCAATGACCAGGGCGTCCAGACTCTGTGCAGTCTCAGGGAGCAGCTCTGTGGTCACAATCTAGTAGTGCTAACCCCTTTTTCGCTTGATTAAAGAGTGATTTTGACTATTTAATAGTTCTGCGTTTTTTCTATTTGACAAATAGCTATTTGCTAGATCAAGTGTCTGCTTCAGAGTCTCCAAGAAGAGAGACTTTGGAGTTTGGGGGGAGGAAAGTTACACTTCTCTCCTTAGAGAAGGAGAGCTGTCTGTCCTGTATTTTATTTCAACCAAGTCTCTGAGGGAACAGTAACCTGTGATTTTGAAGGCAACCACAGTGGGATTTACCAGGGAAAGAGAGGGAGAAACCATTATATCCCCTCTCTCCACCTCTTGGCTCCATTCCATCTATACCACATTCTGGTCCTGAATTCAGTGGTGGGGGAACTCCATTTCTCTCCCTCTATTACATTTACACATACATTTTTGTTGTTTGGGGCTGACAAAATGGTGCAGGGAGGGGAGGAAGAAGGTGAGGTACCTAGGAATTTTAATGTAACCAACCAAGTAATTTCTAAAAAATTTTAGAGCAAAAAATACATTTATAGACCTCAAGTAAAGAAACTGCTAGAAATTCTTTATTCTCAGTGTATTTTGTTTTATGGGCATATATAGCTTTGTCAGCATGTCATGTTGGTACCTACATTACAGTGGAACTGAGTTATACAAACATTTACTAAATATATTTTCAAGAATACACAGGTGTTAACACTTAAAATTATCTTGATAGGCTGATTTGGGGGTAAGAATGTAAGTTTATTTAATATATCAGGTTCATTGGTTAGGCGAGCATCATAACCAATAAAGTGACAGAGCTCTTCACTCTCATGACCAGAGATGACAGAACTGAATCAGCCAACTTAATAAATAGGAGTTCACTATTCAGCCCCCTCCCTTAACCATTTCAAGATATCTTTAATTGGTGATAGATAATTAAGAGGTGGTCCATTAACCTACCTCCCCCTCCCCCATTCTGTTTGTCTATTCTGGTCACACTTACACAGGAAAAGAACCCTCCCCTTTATTTATTAACCAAATTCTGTTAAAAAGGAAGACACTCCTCAGGATTCCCAAGGACAAAGAAAATGCAAGAAACTGCAGGCTCAAAGGATAAACTATGGGAGTGGAAACACCGAGAAAAAGCAACTGCCTGAATACAGAGGTTGAGGGGACATGACAGAGGATAGACTTTAAATGAACACTCTAATGCAAATACTATCAACAAAGCAATGGGTTCAAATCAAGAAAACATCTAATGCCCAGTGGACTTACGCGTCGGCTATGGGGGGTGAGGGGGAGGAAAAGAAAATGATCTATGTCTTTAACGAATAATGCTTGGAAATGATCAAATAAAATATATTAAAAAAAAAAAAAAAAGAAACTGCAGGCTCTCTGTCCCAGATCTCTGACACAGGAATACACAGTCATTCTTCCTAATATACAGGAATTAATACATAGTAGATCAAAAGTAAATTCTCACAAAAGAAAGGACATAAGACGCATTTATTAAGCTCCAACTAAGTTCCAAGCACTGTGCTAAGTATTTTATTAATATTATCTTATTTGATCCTTGCTACAACCCTGAAAGGGAGGTACTATTATTATTATCCCCATTCTACAGTTGAGGAAATTGAGGCAAACATTAATTAATTTGTACAGGAACATACCTCTATTAAGTGTCTGAGGCCAAACTTGAACTTGGGTCTTCCTGACTCCAGGGCCAGCACTCTGGGCACTGAAAACACAAAGATGGAAAATATATGGACTGAAAAAAACAAGCTGGGTTCCAATCCCCACTTTGCTACTAACCGTACATAACCTTTGGTGAGGTGAAAAGGATAGTCATTTGGAGTTGTCAACTAGGAAAAACACAGAACTATTAAATAGTCAAAATCACTCTTTAATCAAGGGAAAAAGGGGTTAGCGCTGCTACTACGACAACAGAGCTGATTTCCAAGACTGCACCGGAGTCAAGACGCTCTGGTCACCAGCCCCTGGGAGTGCCACCGACTCAGGATGGACTCCGAGGAACAAAAGAACTTAGAGAACCTATATACCACTCTAGATGACCTGGGGGCTTTAGGATTAGAGGGACAGTTGATTGACTTTACAATGGTAAGAAAGGAAAATGAAGAGTTCCAGACAGGAATAATAGTGAGGGGCTGGGGCCCTACAATGGACACAAAAGGGAAAGACTCAGCCTAGGGCTGGGTCACCTTGGTCATGGACTTTAGCCTAGGGGGAAGAAACCATTGGGACAAAAGGGATGTTCAATATTGGATGGGATTAGCTGTTCCCACCCAAACTACCAGGAAGTTCACTGTCTGGTGAAGAGGGACCTTCCCTCAGGGGGAAACTCTCCTGTGACAAGGTCAAAACCTGGGGTTTCTATACTTAAACTAAATAAACTGGGGATCTCTAGATTTCCATGTTGACACACCCCCCTTTTGGTCAAGACTGAACGTCGCTGACCAAACATGGACAAATGAGTAATGCTATATGGAATTGAACTCCATCCCCTACTGGTGAGAAAGTCTAGGGACACAGATATTGGTGATTGGCATTTGGGGGCGCTCCCCAATGCCACCGGCACATTGACAATTGAGCCAGAAAGGCAGGCAGTCTGCCTTTGGCCAAAAACTGACTAACAATCAAAACACTACCCCAATTCCCAAATTCTTAAGTCTTTCACTTCTGGTGGGTCCTGATGATGCCTTCAGCCTCCTCTCTCTCAGACTTCTGTCCTCTGGCAGGCTCCTCCTTTGGTATCAGCCAGCTTCCTTGCTGCTGCAAGAGAAAACTTAAGAGAGATCTATAAACACATTCTTTAACAGGACTTGATCTACTCCCTATATGCTTATTCACTATAAGGATTATCCACACTGCTAACCTCAAATCTGTAATTCCATCTTATTAATTTTAATAATGTCTTTTCCACACAAATCATAAAATCATGTAATTTACATGCTTAATTAGAAAGATTGCCTTACTTTACCAAAATATAAAAATCCTACAAACTGTAGAAATATAAAAGCAGAAAAATTCTCACTATTAAAATGCTTCTAATTTTTCCTAAATTTAAAACCTTATACACTCAACTCACACACCCCCCTTTAGGGAGGTTGAGATGCTAGGGATTTTGAAATTGATTTCATTCCTTTTAGCTACTTAACCATAACCATGGTCCAGATTTAAAATATTTATCTTCTATTACTAACAATCATTTCTAGGCTCCATCATTTCTTCCTAACCTCTTCTGATACTACTTTGAGACAAATTAGCACTCTGGAATCTTTGCTGCAAATTCTCAGCTGTCACTTTCAAACCGTAGTCAGGTAAAAATGTTCCCTTTTAAAACTTTTCTTACTTCCACTAAGTTTGGGGAATAGCTCTGTCCTTTCCAGGTTCTCTACTTAAAAGGGACTTTGCTCAGGGTAAATAGAATCTTCAGGGGAAATAAAAATAGTTTTATGTCTGCTACAGAAACATTTCTAGTCAATGAAAATGATGAGACCCAATACTTATCCGGATCCAATATCTTGGGGCTCCTTCAGGTTTCTCGTAGGGATGTCTTCAAGAATCCTTCAGATTATAGGCTACAGGAAAATCTTGTCCAGGCTTTTGGCTCTTAAGAAATGTCTTGAAATTAAACTAATAGGTTTTAATCACTTCACCCACACTTCAGAATTGGGGTGGTAAAATACAGGACATTCCTAAAAAATTTTAGAATTTCCCAGGTGAGAAATTCCTTTATTAGCGGTCATGTGCCAATGATCATCAGAAATAATGATCACAAAACCATTAGTTCTCTCCACTAAAAAAAAGTAAAAATTAGTTATCAGTAATCACTGGTCTTTTAAAACAAAAATCTATTGTAATGGTTGCACTCTGGAAATTTACCTTAAAAATTCAAAAATTAGTTTATAGTTTATGATCCTTTTACTTTTTCAGAATCTAAAACCAGTAATATGTTTTTCCAAACACAAAATTTAGGATTACTAAGAAAGCTTAGAAATTACCTTTAACTCTGAATACTTCTACAATTCCTTTCTTTTCTTTCTTTCCTTTTTTTTTGCTCTAATTTACTTTTGGCTCCAAGTTTCCCTTTCTCTTATCCTTGCCTCAAGCCACTTTGGCCTAAGGCTAAAGCCGCTTCTAAAGAGGAAATTTGTTGGTCAGTTTAAAATGTTCTGGGCTTCCTTACCATTTAAAGCAATACCCTTTTCCCCATTATTTCTTGTCATTTACACCAATTCAATGACCAGTCAGGTCTGCAGTTGACCATCCTAAAATGAACTTTCTTTACTCCAGAACTCACACTTTGCTATTTGAAAACAATTAACAGCTTGGAAAAATGTAAAGTTATAGCACTCAAATAACCAATTAGTACCTAGAATAAAATGCACCTTGTTACTAATATTAACTGTGCTTGATACACAATATTTCACCCATTAACAAAACCAAAACTTTGGGAAGAAAAATTAGACCTTAAAGTTAAGAATTTCTGGACCTCCTTTTGCCTCCTGTTGGATATTCCCATATCCAGATCACCAGTTCTGGTCTCACCTCTTCAACTTTTGGGAGCAATTCATTGTTAACACAACTTACAGACATTATTTGCTAACATTTAAATCACAAGCATTTGATTATTAGCGAAGTCTCCGCCTAAGGAATCCATTAGACATACAATACAAGCAAAAGCCCACAGAAAAAAATTTGAGAAGAAATCCAGAACTTAAATTCTTAAGCTTCTATGAGCTTTTTTTTTTTGCAAAACTATTTAAATAATAAACCATTTAAACCTCAAACCATTGTATCTCAATTCATGGAGAAACTTTCTCTCTTTTAATCAACTTAAAGCAGTTACTCAGACCCTCAATTGAACACTCAAGGCTCTCACACCCCAAACTTGAGTTTCCCATTCAAAACTTTCAGCCAACCATTCACGCCTCTGACCAGCTCTCCTGGCCCTCACCTCTCTCTGGTTCTTACCCTTCTCCTGGTCTATGGACCGTTCTGACCTGGTTTTTCTTCGAGTGTGTCCCTCGAGCCTTTGGTTGAAGACTTCTTCAATCTCTCGACCTGCTTTGCTTAACACAGACTGCAGAAACAACATCCTTTCCTCATTGAGTGAACCCCACCTTGGCCAGCTTACCTTCGGATTGGCCTTTGTCATTGCTTGCCACTTCTCTAAGTACTTTCTTGCATCAGGTCCATACTTTGAAACCATATAACTTTCGGCCGTATTTCTTTGGGCTACAGACCGCCCCACCAAATTTTGGGACAACAGACAAGCTGTTACCCATGTCCAATGACTATGGACAAATTGACTAAGGATCCCTTAATTAAAGAGCGAGTTATTCCCAAACCAGAGATGCGAGTCCTACCTCCGAGAGAGCCGCTTACCTGGCCCTTGCTAACCGGACTCCTGACCCAACCCCAAACAGGTTGTGTGTGGTACCTCAAGTCTGGGGTCCTCGTTAGCTGGAGGGCTCAGGCCGCGGGGACTTCGGATCTCGCTGGGGCCTCCATTAATGTCAACTAGGAAAAACACAGAACTATTAAATAGTCAAAATCACTCTTTAATCAAGGGAAAAAGGGGTTAGCGCTGCTACTACGACAACAGAGCTGATTTCCAAGACTGCACCGGAGTCAAGACGCTCTGGTCACCAGCCCCTGGGAGTGCCACCGACTCAGGATGGACTCCGAGGAACAAAAGAACTTAGAGAACCTATATACCACTCTAGATGACCTGGGGGCTTTAGGATTAGAGGGACAGTTGATTGACTTTACAATGGTAAGAAAGGAAAATGAAGAGTTCCAGACAGGAATAATAGTGAGGGGCTGGGGCCCTACAATGGACACAAAAGGGAAAGACTCAGCCTAGGGCTGGGTCACCTTGGTCATGGACTTTAGCCTAGGGGGAAGAAACCATTGGGACAAAAGGGATGTTCAATATTGGATGGGATTAGCTGTTCCCACCCAAACTACCAGGAAGTTCACTGTCTGGTGAAGAGGGACCTTCCCTCAGGGGGAAACTCTCCTGTGACAAGGTCAAAACCTGGGGTTTCTATACTTAAACTAAATAAACTGGGGATCTCTAGATTTCCATGTTGACAGAGTCAAGTTCTGGCTCCGTTGTTTACTTTGTGACCTTAGGTGATGGGCATCATCTCTCTGGATCTCTATCTCCTAATGTAGGAAATAAAAGTCCTGGACGATCTCTAAGGTCCCTCCCAATTCTAAAATTATGACCTTGTTACCTCATCTCTGGGCTACTGTTGCCTCATCTGAAAAACAAAGGCAATTGACCTGGAAAGTCTCTTAAGGTTTTCTGCTCTGAAATTTGTTCTATTTGTGCTATTCATGATGCTGCTTCATCAGCAGCAGAAAATAACTGAAATGGTGATGATTATAATAAAATGTACATGGTGCTTACCAAGTGGAAAGTGCTTGATAATGATTATCTCATTCGATCCTCATGATGACCTTGGGAGGTGGGAGCTAGTGTGCCCATTTCAGAGGAAACTGAGGCAAACAGAGGTTAAGTAACTTTCTCAGGGTTACACAGCTAATAAGGCTCTGAGGCCAGAGGAAGATGCCCAAAGTGCAAGCTCTCATGGGTTCTGGACAAATCATAAAGATTTTTTGTATGAACCTGCCACAGACCATACCTTATCTTCAAGATACAGAAATGTCCATCATTAGAACACTGGCTACCCTGTGCTGGATGTTTTTGGACTCAGTACAGGAAGACTAAAACATGAAGGAAATTGGATCTGCTTTGCTAGAGAAAATGTGCACACAATGTGTAAGGGTAAATGTTAGGGTTGTGACTTAATCTAAATTTAATTGGTCACCAGGGAAAAATCCCAAATAAAATACTTAAGTCAGTTTTGAAAATTTTATGGTGGTTTAATTAATATAGAGGGAAGGAATTAAGAAGAAGAGAGAGGTAAAAGGGTATAGGATTTCTCCAGCCTAGCCTGTTCCAGGGGGAGTTCAAAGACCTCCATCAGTAGGTCTCTTCAGAAGATTAGAGGCTTTCTAAGAGAATAGTGTTTTGGAAAGTAAAGGAGAAAAGAATCAGCCTAAACTCCAAAAGAGCTCAGAGAAGACCCTCACCTGAACTAGGCTACTAAGGTTCCCCCAGTATTTGTATCAAGGAAGCTCACCGCCAAACCCGGACAATAGCTGCCGCCAAGATGCCAAGATGCTCAGCACACTGCTGCCAGCCACCTCTCCGCGAAAAGCGGCCGGCAAGAGGAAGTGGCAAGAAATATATAGACTGTTTTTTTATATCACTTCCTGCTTCTCACATGTACCAATGGTAGCTTACGCTTGACTTAGGACAGCCCAGAGGTCTGTTTCTGATTTGTCATTTGCTAGCATATGTCTATCATAGGCCATCCTTCTTGATACTTAATCCTTATCCAGTAGGGGTGTAGACATTCCTGTTTTGTTAGACTAAGCAGGGTGGAGTAAATTGAAAATTCACAAATGTGATCAAAGATATTCTTCTATAAAGGAAACAATTATTCATACCAGTTAAACAAAACCTGCATGACTCTCTGGTCTTTCAGCTTCTTCCTTCTCTCCTTTTCTAATCCATTTTCCTCTTCCCATGCCAAATGCTTACTCCAATTGTATCTGAAACTGGCTGATCTCAGTTCCATGAGGCATTCCAGGTAACCCCTTGATTCAATAAAACTGAGTGAATGGGGGAGGTGAAGTAGAGGATGACTGACTAGATGATAAAGTCATCCACAGAAATAAGAAAATTAAGAGGAAGAAGAAGTTTAGAAGTAAAGAAGAATGCATTTTGTTCTGGATATGTTGAGTTTGAGAAGCTATGAGACAGCCAGGTAGAGCTAAATAGCAGATAGACCAGCAGTAAGCCAGAGACAGAGAAGGACCAGGGCAAGAATGTGAAGATGATCCCGAGAAGATTGTTAGGAAGAACAAGAAGAGAGTGGTATCATAGAAACCCAAGGAGGAAACTATCCAGGATAGATGATGGTGAACCATGTCAAATGTTTTGAAGAGTAAAAAAAATGATGAGGACTGAAAAACGATTATTATATTTGGTAACTTAAGTGTCAAAGTGATGCTGTTTCACCTAGCTTTGGGCTATTTAGAATTGCCTTTGTTTTGTGAATCTTAAAATTTCTCAGACTCTACCTTAGAACAAAAGGTTAAGGTTATTCCCCATTTAAACAATGGAAGTACTTGATCAGGAATGTATTGAGAACTTTACATTAATCCACCCATACTTAGGCATACCTTAGGGGAAGATAAAGTTGTAAAACTCCTTACTGAACAATGAAAAGTACTTAACCCATACTTAAAGTAAAGCTAAAACCCTTAAGATGGGTCTATTTTTAGACCTAATACAAAAAGGTGCTAAGTACTTATGAAGGTCAAATTAATCAAATTAAAAGTTTAAGCAAGCTTAACAAGAGGTGTGAGGTTTTAGTTTACCCAGAGAAGGTGATAACAAGGTGTGAATTAAGAATGGTCAGTCCTGTGAAAACATCTACTGTGATTGGTAGATGTGAAAACTTAGGGGAGGTGACATAGGAAAAAATTCTCATTAAAAGGAGGTCAGAAAGGCCTCTGAAGTTAATTCACCTATGGAGCTGAATTGGAGGCTGGTCTCTGTCTCGATGGCTAAAAGGTAATTCAGCCTTGAAAGCTGAAGTGGAGTTTCCTGAGCTATACTGGAGGGTCTCTCTGAACACTAGAGTTTTGCTTGGAAGGATCTTGTGGTGAGTTGATAAAAGAGTGACTGATCTCTCTCTTAAGGCTTAAGCCTAGGCTGGCCTAGGCTGGCCTAGCCCTTTTCTCATTATTTCCTCTTACTCTCTCCCTTTCCTTAATTCCTTATTTGTATTCATTAAAATCTCCATAAAAACCCAGCTGACTTGGGTATTTCATATTTGGGAAATTTTCCCATGGCGACCACTTTATTTTTAATATAAAATCAGGACACAAAAAATTATCTTTACAGTTTTGGCAATTCGAAGTCTTGAAACCATATTTTCGCGGTCACAGTTTAAGGCAACCACTCTTTTGTCTATTACAGTTTCTAGATTTTGATAAGAAAAATCAGGATTAACCTAATAAGACAATGACATGAGCTCTATAGGTAACCCTGCAAATATTCCTTCACAAGAACTGTTCAGATTAGCCCTGAGCAGTCCCAGAATAGAACCAAGAAGGGAAGGAGCTTACAGGTTTTATAGTATTTTATAGTATTCTATGAAAGAGGGGAGGAGATCTCTGGGATAGGACAACAAGGGAGAAACTTCTGCCTAGCAATGGATATTCATCATTGGAATATGCATAAGAAGAAAGAGCAAGTTTGGAGGTGTAGATAATAAAATTTGTTTTTAGATATATTGAATTTGACACGCAAACTTAAAGAGGCAGCTAACAAATACTTTTCAATGAGGGCCAAGAGTGCAGGAGAGCAGACATGGATAGAGATACAGATTTGAGAATCATTTATCTAATAGAGATGAAAACATGGTAGTAGATTAGATTAGTGTGAGAAGGAAAAAAGAAAGAAAAGTATAGAACCTAGGTAATCCTATGTAGTATGAACTCCACTCAACTGGAATTCCCTGTATCTCCCTCTTGGTTGTGTGAGGTATTTAGGGATAGTCAACATTATCCAAATATAATTCAAGTCACCTTCCAATACATTCTCTGCCAACAAAGCAGGTCTAAAGGTCTTGCTCATCTTGAATGATTGAAAATCTGTTACCCTAAAAAAGAACTACATATCCCAAGAGCCCACTGACTTCCTGTCATTATGTACTTCCTGTAGACAGAGGATAAAGGGTGTGGGCTTTGAAGGCTCCTTCTCTCTGATGTAGAATCAGTATTGCTGGTGATGAGTGGAGTTTACTAAAAAATGGCTAACCAGCCATGGGCATGTGGTCTTTATTTTGTATCTTCTTTATTCCTTGATTTCTAATGATCATTAATAAGTCTCTTAAAATATAATATTATTATTGAGCTTTAATTTTAAATTTTACAATCTACAGCATTGGAATCATGAACTAAGTGAGGGGGTGGCTATGTTTCTCCTTCTTTTTTTAGGCCCTGTGGGCTCAAGAATTGGTTTTGGGGTTATAGGCCTGTTTCATGTTTCCTTTTCCATTGCAGACACAGGGAACTCAAAGCCATGGTGACCTTAAAGTCAGGAATCCAAGTTCAAACACAGCAGAAAAGCCTTATGAAGCTAGGATTCTGGGACTCAAGCCTGTAAAAATTAAATTATATCTCTAATAATAAAAATATTATATTTTATGAGGTTTATTAAGGATTATTAAAAGTCAAGGAATAAAGAAGATACAAAATAAAAACCACGTGTCCATGACTGATTAGTCCATTCAAAATCCCCATGTTTAGCTTACTTGCTACACTTGCTACATAATTGCAATGGAAGAGCAGAGACGTGGGAGGCTTTACTGCCAGTTAAATACCAATTGTGATCTCGCCTACCTGGGGACTCAGGAGAGATTATAGGGAATTCTGGTAAATACCAAGGACTTCTGGGGATTGAAGTCTAGGGTTCAAAATTTCCATTTTTACAAGCCCAAGGGTATTTTTGACTTGGGACTTGAAGGAACTAATGATATGTAGTAGCTAACTTAAACTGTGAACCTATTGTCCCTTCTCCCCCTACCTATTAAGGTGCTATAAGGCGGGAGGGGGATTATCCCACCCTATATCACACCAAGATGTTAGGTAGAATATTTGTCTGTTTACTTTCGAAATAAATATTCCCTTATAAAAGATAATCTAATTGTTAAATTGTTAAATGGAACCGGGACACAAAGGACCTCTGAAATTGAGGAATCATAATTGATGAGGGTGAATTTAATATAAATTGTATCTCATTCCACTTGAAAGCCCATTTTGGTTTGGTATCAACCTGCCCTTTTTCTGGGCACACATATGTACTATGAGAGGATGCCAGAGACCTTCTGCCTCCCTGACATCCAAGAAGAGGCTGGCCCCTAGCCCCTGATGACTCCTGGTATCCAGAAGACTGGGCTCTGATCTAGACTGAGGTCAAGTTTGTTCAACCAGAGACCCAGAAGAAATTATGTCAATGGCTTTATATGAGAGAGAGGAAGCATAGTTCTCTTGGCTCTGGAGACTTACTGGCCCTGCAGCTTTTAGGCTCAGCCAGGTGATTATGCAATTCTCTTTCTCTCCAACTTTTACTAACAATATGCAGTTTCTAGAGAATTTTAATTATAAGTCATTGAAGTCAATGACAGAGAGACTAAGTAACCTTAATCCTCCTAAAGCTACCAAGAAAACCAAGGGAGGATTAAAAATGTAACAGAGCTGGGCTGGCCTTTAGGTCATGAAGGTGTAAAAGGACCAGTATTTTGCAGCTTCTTTCCTTTCACTCACAATAAAGGGAGGCTTTACCTAAAAGAAAAATATGCACTGAGGACCTCATTGACCACTGAACCTACTATTCCCAGGCAGTTTTGTTATAATTAAAATAGGTGTCTGCCATAAACTGTGGCAGATTAAAAGAGTTAAAATGGTTGGGTGTCATAAACTGTAGTGAGTTAAAATAGTGGAAGATATAAATTATAGTAGATATAAGAGTGGGTGAGTAAAATTGTGACCACAGGAAATGTGTTTCACTACAGTGTCTTGGGGTTAAATCAATATATAAGGTGGTTGCCAGGGAAATATTCCCAATTATGAATATACCCAAGTCAACTAGGTTTTATAGAGAATTTAATTAATAATACAATGAGGAATTAAAGAAAAGAGAGAAAGAGAGAAAAAGGAAATAAGTATGAAGGGCCTTAAGCCAACATGGCCTAGACCTGAGTATTGAGAGAGATCAGTCAGTCAGTCTTTTATCACTCATCACAAGGTCTGTCTTAAGCAAGGATTCTAGTGACAGAGTTTCCTCAGAGAGAGTTCCAGCCAGAGTCCTCCTCAAAGAGCCTTCCAGCCAGAGACTGTTTCAAAGGGCCTCTCTCAAGAGCCTCCAGAGGGACAGAGTCCCCTCAGAGGAGCTCCAGTGAGACCTCCTTAGAGATTGTCCTCCAAGAGCTTCCCTTCTTCAGAGCCTCTCTCAAGAGATTCTCCAAAAGGATTCTCATCAGAGCTCTTCCTCAAAAGGATTGATTTCAAGAGATTCTGCTTTCTCTTATATAGGGGGTTTTCTCCTATGTCACCTCCCCTAAGTTCTTCCATCTACCAATCACAGTAGACGTTTTCTAAAGGACAGCCCATTACTGCTGGGTCGACTAATCCCTTTAGTAAGTTTGAATCAGAAAAAAACACTGCTGGGTCGACTAATCTCTTTAGTATGTTTGAACCAGAAAAACTTCAGAATAAGTTTTCACCTCTTTGCTCCTGGCAGGTTTACAAGTTGCCTGACCTTTAATAGGTACTTAGCACCCCTTTGTATTACTTCTAAAAATAGGCATGGCTTAAAGAACTTTTTGCCTCACTATAAGTATGGGCCCAAGTACCCTCATTGTTTAGCAAGGAGTTTTTTCCCCTAAAGCAGTCCTTAGGTACTGGTAGAGTAGAGGTCTTCCCAATTCTAATCTAAATAGAGTTCTCACATCCAAATGTGGAATGTTCCCAGGGGGGAATTGTTCTAATTGAGAATTCCCCAATGGGGAAATTTTTTAACATTCACAAGTCTGAGAAATTTCAAGATTTACAATTCCCCCTGATGATCATTGGGAGACTAGTCTCCCCATTGATCATTTAACATAATCATTTTGTAATCCTAAATGCACTTCTAACTAAAGATATACACAATATTCAATTTTTCTAAGAGGAATTAGAATAATGAGGGAGGAAATAGAAAAGAAAAGAAAGCAAAACCAATGTTTTTTCTCTTCTTTTGATAATTGACTTGACTTGAGAGAGGCTCTGGAGAACAGAAACTCTTGGAGGACAATCTCTAAGGAGGTCTCTCTGGAGCTCCTCTGAGGGGACTCTGTCCCTCTGGAGGCTCTTGAGAGAGGCCCTTTGAAACAGTCTCTGGCTGGAAGGCTCTCTGAGGAGACTCTGTCACTAGAATCCTTGCTTAAGACAGACCTTGTGGTGAGTGATAAAAGACTGACTGACTGATCTCTCTCTCTTAAGATTCGGGTCTAGGCCATGTTGGCTTAAGGCCCTTCATACTTATTTCCTTTTTCTCTCTTTCTCTCTTTTTTTGTGTTATTAATTAAATTCTCTATAAAACCCAGTTGACTTGGGTATATTCATAATTGGGAATATTTCCCTGGCAACCACCTTATATATTGATTTAAAAACAAGACACTGTAGTGAAACATATTTTCTGCGGTCACAATTTACTCACCCACTCTTATATCTACTATAATTTATATCTTCCACTATTTTAACTCTTACAGTTTATAGCTTTCAACCATTTTAACTCTCACAGTTTATGGCTCTACTATTTTAATTATAACAGTTTATGCCTCCCACTCTTTTAATTATCACAGTTTATGGCTTCACTAATTTAATTGTTACAGTTTCTCATCTAAGTACTAATCAGGCCTGACCTTACTTAGCTTCTGAGGTCAGATAATATTGGGGACCAGGTGGTAGTATTTTTTCTATAAAATGTGGGAAAATACGGAATCATAAGTTTAAGGCTGGAAGGGACCTCTGCATTATATTGACCAAGAAATTGAGAAGCAGGGGCAGCTGGGTATCTCAGCAAATTGAGAGCCAGGGCCTAAAGTTAGGAAGTCCTAGTTTCAAATCTGGCCTCAGACACTTCCTAGTTATGTGACCCTAGGCAAGTCACTTAATTCCCATTGCCTAGCCCATGCCACTATTCTGCCTTAGAACCAATATACAGTATTGATTCTAAGATGGAAGAGTAAGGATTTAAATAAAAAAAATGTTTTAAAAAGCAACTGAGAAGCAGAAAGGTTAAATGATTTGCTCAGTGCCACATGATTTGTAATTATCTGAGCTAGTTAATTTGAACTCCATTATTTCATGGAGTTACCACCTAGATTTTTTGTTTTTTGAGGCTGGGATAAGAGGAGACAATAGCAGCCAATAAGTAAGGAAATACTGAAAATTAAGGAGAGATGTTATTTTTTAAGGGACAAGTTGTTGGAGAAGACAGATTAGGATCATGGGTACCAGTAGAGGGGTTGTTTTTTACAAGAAAAGTCATCTTTATTTTCTGACACTGTTACAAAGGAGATAGGGATATGCAGGATGCCTGGTATAAAAATGGAAAGAAAAAAAAAAGAAAATAGAGCTCATAATGGATAGAAAAGAGAGTTGAAATAAATGTAGGATCTGTAATATAAATAATCAGAGAAAAGGAATAGTAAGGCAGTGAGGTCCTAGTTGAGGGCAGTTAATCTCTCTAACAGCATTCTAAAGCAAGAGTAGAAAAAAATAAGAAGGATCTTGGGATGGATCCAGGGCTAGAATTAGAAGAGATGAAAAATGGGGGTTGGGAATTCAAATATAGAGATCATGAAGTTAAACAGGTTACCTATAAGGTCAAGAAGAAAGTATGGTAATTAAAATAAAAATAAAAGTGATGGCCTAAGCTAAGTTGGGAGGGAATGAATAACTAGAGGTTGCAGGGAAAGTGAAGAATGTTTCAGAATTGTGAAGCATGGAGACAAATAGCAATGAAGTCTGAGCTAATATGGATCTTTTGACTTGGTCTAATGGTGTCCTATATTTTTTATAAACAGCTGGTACACTGAAGACCAGCAGTGCAGCTGTAATCAGAAGAGTAAAGCACAGGTCTTTCAGAATTCGGAATCAGGCTATTTTTGTCGGTGATGACCCTGAGGGTGACCACTCTAGTGACTGAGTTAGTGGAGTTAGAATCTGAGCAATTGAGAAGTAGTTAAGACTGAAGTCTCCAGGTAATGAGGGAGGGGTCGGGAGTGTGAGGACGATCTTAAGCCAGTTCAAGAACTTAAGCTCTGGAAAAAAATATATATATAAAGAAAAAGCAGTTTAAAAACAGAAATAAGCAGAGGGAAACTTTCGAAGTTTTGGTGACTTTTTAATGATTGTGGCAGGTCTGGAATTGGCAGCCAGGGGCCAAGTCCGTCAGTCAACATTTAAGTGCCTACAACCAGCTAGGGGCTAGTTGGAATACAGTCCCACCCAGTCAGGAGCCCCTTAAGCAGTCTGTTGGAGGCCTGGGTCACATCTCAAAATTATGTGTTTAACTGCATAAAATAAAACCAGAATGTTATCTAACCGGCAATAAACTTAAAACCAAATGGGCTTAAATAAATATACTTAAAAATAAACACACCTAAAAATCCATTTCCAAGTGGGGTAGTGGACTGGCCACGCAGCAAGACCAAGCCACCACCCGCAGCCTCGCTTCCGCTCAGAGAGGAGAAGTCGGGACTTCCTGTTCCCGAAGGACAGCGCCTTCCGGCGTCACCCGGAAGACTTGATCAGGAAGGGGAAGACGAGAGTGCTTGCGCTCTCTGTTAGAAGCATAGTCCAGAGGATCAGCACCCACCATGGCGTCAGGCTGCAAAATTGGCCCGTCCATCCTCAATAGCGACCTGGCCTGCCTGGGGGCCGAGTGCACCCGGATGCTGGATTCCGGGGCCGACTATCTGCACCTGGATGTAATGGACGGGTAACTTCGCCGGGGAGCGGGAGCCGGGGCTGGGGTGGGCCGGGACTGCTGCACATGCTCCTCTGGGAAGGCCTAGGTGGCCGCCCGGGCGCGTGTCTCTCCCTAGTGATCAGAGGGTCAGAACATGGCTCAGACGCCTCTCTAACCAATATAGATTCCAGGCAAGGAGAACGAGGCCCCCAAGGGATGGAAGGGACGTGCCCAACGCCCTGGCAGCAAGGGCAGTGCTCTTTCCACCACACCTAGTTGTGAACTCTCCCTATTCAGTCGGTTCTCTTTATCTAGGACTGATCTAGATGAATGTTAACCAAAACTTTATGTATTTGTTTTTAATAATAAGAATTTTTTCGAAACTTTTTTAAAGAAATGCCGTTAAGGTCATGTTTTATACAGCAGTCATTTGCCGATACCGTTTGTTCCAAAGATCTTAGTACAGTAATAAGCTCTTTTTTAAAAATCAGTTTTTAAGGGCTTAATGCGATGGCGCAGGCTGACCTATTCTGTTATCGGTATGAAGTGGTTATAACTATTAAGTGGTGGTGTAGTAGCTGTTGGATTTCCAGTTTTGGAACTCGTTTTGCCAGGGAGTTTTGCTTGCATCTTTTGCAACATTTTACTTGGTCTTGGCCTGTCTTGTATTTTTCATAAACATGTGGAACACCAAAGACCAACAATTCAGCAAGAATCACAAGAGTAATAAAAGCGACTTAAAACCACGCTAAGACTTTTGGGACACCTTTTATATTTACCCATCTCCATCAACACTCACAGCTAGGCCTTAAGATATGCAATATTTAGTGGATAAATAAGATTTTTATATAATATACAATCATCTGTCCTTTGACTTTTGCCTGTCCTTCTTGTTGCTTTAAGGGAGGTCTAGAACAATGGTTTCTTTGGTATAGGAACACAGTGAAGAAATTCCCCTTACAACCCACATCTCTAGCTTTTTAATTTTAGAAAGTATCCCTAGGGTCCTACAGGGGATATAGCTGGTACAAGTGGACAGAGTGCTGGACCTGAATTCATCCATTCTTACTTACCAGCTCTGTGTCTGTAGGCAAGTTAATTATTTTTAATTATAGGCAAGTTATTATTTGTTCGCCTCAGTCCCCTCCTGGAAAATGGAGATAATAATAGGACCTATCTCCCTGGACCTTTGATTTCTTTGCTAGTGGAAATTGCCAATGCAAGTTGTTACCTTCTCCATAACTTACAGTTAGAGCATAGAGAGGTTATGATGTTTCCAGCATCATTGAGTCTGTATGTCTGATGCGGCTTTATTCACTATATTGCAATACCCTCTATATGATTATCAAGAAAACCAAATCCTCCAGAACAAATGCTTTCACACCTAATACCATGCTTTCTTGCCTGATATATGCATTGTGAATAGAAAAATCCCTGAATAATTCCAAGCCTACTATTTGTCTCTAACTCTTTGTTTTTCTTTCTTCCCTGGCCCATATTTACCTGAACCACTAAGGAAAGCTTTCTCCTGTTTATCTTTTTATTATTCAGAGTATTCTCCAATGGGGGAATTCTACAAATTCAAATTTAACAAACAATGAACAATTACTTGGTGCTAAGCTCTTTGCTACCTGGGGAAGATAAAGGTTTAGATAAATTGACCTTATAAAGTAGCCAATCATTTTCTTAGAGGTTATCACCTAACTATTGGATAATAATGTAGTTAAAAGCTGAAGTGACACATTCATTCTGAAGTATCTCAACTATGCTATGGAAAAGTCCCAGGGAGAAAGTCCTTACTAACCAGGAAGTTCAGGGAACACTTTGTGGAGGGGATGGCATTTAGGTTGGACCCTAAAGGATGGCAAGACTAGATTTAGAACTAGAAGAGACTTTAGAATTCATCTAGTTCAACCTTATTATTTTTACCGATAAGGGAACTGAGACTCTGCAAGAATTAAATAACTTGCTTTTGGTCATGGTGTAGCAAGTTACTGGGCTGAGATTTGAATGTAAGTCCTTTCACTCAGGTCAATGGCTCCTTCCACTGAAGTCTGCTTTTGAGGAGGTGAGAAGAGAGAAAGGGTGTTCTGGGGCCAGGGAAAGGGGTTAATTAGCTAAGACATCAAGGCAGGACTCAAGAGAGATTGTTTAAGGGGACAGGAATCTGGTTTGATGAAGGCATGGGAGGTGAGGTAGAGGGATTGGCATTTTCCTCAGCAGGCAATAGAATCACTCAAAAGAGTTTTTAAGGACATGACAAGATCTGTGAATGCAGCAAAAAGGATAAATTTAGCATGAATGATAGGGGAAGGGGAAGTATAAAGGGATTACTGAAGACCTGTTAGGAAGCTATTGCAAGAAGAATTTAACAGTCTATTCTGTAAAGATAAAGCTAGTGACCAATAGTCACTGTTTAATAATGGTGTTTTGTAGCACCTTTCTTTTGAGAGCTCTGAGCTGGAACCTTTTTTTTTTAAACCCTTATCTTCCATCTTGGAATCAATACTGTATATTGGTTACAAGGCAGAAGAGTGGTAAGGGCTAGGCAATGGAGGTTAAGTGACTTACCCAGGGTCACACAGCTGGGAAGTGTCTGAGGCCAGATTTGAACCCAGGACCTCCCACCTCTAGGCCTGGCTCTCAATCCACTGAGCTACTGAGCTGCCCCCTGGAACCTTTTAAATACTCAGAAAGTTTAATAAGTTGCCCCAAAACCTTTTTGTTATCTGGCAATCAAAGCTATTTTTACTTTTTTTGTTATACAACAGTAAACCCTTAGATTGTATAGATTTTTCTATATTTCTCATGTTTTCATTCAACCTGAATTTTTATTAAGCTCCCAGAGGACTTTCATATTTTATTTGATCTTCACAAATACTCATTTGAGTAATTAATGCTACTCCCATTTCAAATGAAGGAATGAATGAAAAAGGTATTTATTGAGTATGTACTGTGTGCCAAGCAAAAAGGGATATTGATGTTCAAAGAAGTTGTAACTGGTCCACAGTTAAAATGGCTCACTGGCCATTACTACCTGCACTTAACCAGCTTACCATATTTCAGGCATCTTTTATATTCTGTTGCCCTTCCATATTCTTTTGGTACTCTTTGGTACCGTACCTTCAATACAAAGTAATATATAGGGTTTTGGGTTTTTGTTTTAATTAAAAGCCCTTATCTTCTGTCTTAGAATCCAGGCAGAAGAGCGGTAAGGGTTCAGTGATTTGCCCAGGAGTATCAGAGCAGATTTGAACCCCAGCTCTTTCCTCCTTTCAACTCCAGGCCTGGACCTCTATCTACTGAGTCACCTATCTGCCCCCTAATCGCCCTTCTTTTTTAAGTTGTTTTTTTTTTCCCATTGTGGTTACAGTCCCCTGGGTGATGGGTGGATCACTGGACACACCTAGAACAGGAAAAACAACCAAGGCAGTACTAAAACCGAGCCATTTAGGAGGCCAGAGGAACAAAAGATTACTGAAGACAAATAGGTTTAAAAATTTTTTTTAAGAAACACCCAAATGTTTGAGTGTTGTGTCAGACATAGGAAATGGAGCCAGTTAAAACACCAGCCATATATTTTTGTAATTTGTTAGTAACTGATAGAAGGCTGACCCTTGGGGAGGAGGGGGGTCATTATTTTTTTTAATAATCTATCATTTTATTCTCCATTGGCAAGTTGAGTTGTTTTTTGTTTTTTTTTTTTTTTGACGGAGAGTCAGGAGACAGTGTTTATGCCCTGAATTCTTTACAGTCTTTCTATCTTGTTTCTAAATCCTGAGGTGACCACTGATAACTCTTAACTAATCAGTTTCTAACATTAGGAAATGAATTGGGATGAGAACCCTGAGTTTTAGCTGAGCTTCTGTACTGTTATGAGAACCCTGAGTTTTAGCTGAGCTTCTGTATTGTCACTGTGGTTTTCTTTTTCTCCTAGTTGCCTTGGCTTATTCTCTTTCATTACCTCTTACATCATTAGAACTTGGATCCCTTCTCTCCAGGTCCGTCCCCTCAATCCATATGGTTATGGCTTTCTAAACAAAAACTTAACAAAAAGTACCTTAATTGATGAGGGAGGGAGTAATATTAAGAAGGGAACATTCGAGAGCCATTATTAGAGTTCCATGCCTGAAGGTCCAGAGAAGTTCCCGAGTGGTAGAGACCTGTAATATAATGACCTTCTTTGTGCAATTATGGGGACTTGTGTGGATTCTAATCAGTTAAATTCAGTATTTTTGGAAATGGCTTTCTGTTGTTATGAGGAGCTGTCCCCAGAGTGATTCATAGGAGTAAAGGAAAATGTCTGACATTATTTTCAGACAAGAGTTAACTGATTTTGAAGGGACCTAGGTCCAAGTCCTATCCCTACGGTCATATATAGTACAACTTTAAACCTTTTACTACTTTTGACTTTCTAGGAGACATGGAGAGGTATGTGGGGCATCCAGTTTGTTTAGGTATATAGCAGCAAAACTACAAAATGTCAGTGACATAATGTAAAACCAGGAACTAACCATTATATCTTTAAAATCACAGACCTATCAAAAGGAAAAGGGGGTCTGAATGTTAGCTGTAGGTTTACATATTATTGCTTGTTATTCTTTGCTGACTTGGCTCATTTCATTCCCTGGGTTAATAGTTTCTGAGATGTAAAATGAGAGAATTTCCCAGATAGAAATAATTTACATTAGATAGGTTAACAGTTGAGTGATTCTTAGTGAATAGGATAAAGAATTACCCAGGGTAAGATTGGGAAGATAAACTCAACTAAAGTCTCTTCATTCCTCATCATAACTTGGAGATGAGTCCTTTTTTCTTCTCATTCTTCAAATTCTATCCCTTGATAAACAGGCTTACTAAGCAAGAATAGAAGGCATGCTTTTGAATGATCAGTCTAGCTAGATTCTGAAAGGCACATTATTACATTTATATAAATTCATTTTATATATTTATATAAATTCTCAAACCATCACCCAAAGATGGCCTTGTTTGGAAAAAAACATGTACACCAACAGATTAATCCTACAAAGGGAAAGTAATCTTCAGCTACTTATATATAGAGAGAGAAGGGCTCAAAGTGGAGTAGTGCTTCTTAAAGAGTGACTATTGTTTATATCAAAGGAAAGAAGTGTTAAGAACCACCAGATTCACTGAAGTCTTTGATCCTATGATTCTTCTGTTTTCTGTTCCCTAGAGAGTTAGAAAGAAGGAAAGAAAAGCCTTCAGAAACTCTTTAATTATAAGAATAGCCAATGAACAATGCATCCAGTGTGCACTTGCAAAAAAATTCACTTACCTGAAACTAGTATTAGATTTAAATTTCTTTAGCCTTAGGACATAAGTTTAATTTCCCTTTTTGTCTGTCTAGCAAATTATACTCATCTTCAGTGAATAAATAATGTAAACTGAGGGTCAGTAGTACCTCTTTGTTTTATAGTCCACTATTTCAGTCAGGTGAAAGCATTTTACAGTTAATAATCCTCTTAACAGTAAAATAGAAAGCACTCCTTATTTGTAAAGGGGTTTGTCAAGTCAAGTCAAGTGCCTAAGCTCTTACCACAATTCAGAGCCAGGAGCCTGGAATACTATAGTTTGGGCTTTTTAGTGTACTATCCATTAGACCTTACTGCTTGTCCTTATGTCTCTTGCTCCAAAAGGTAGATAAACATAGGAGTCCTATTCTTGATCAACCTTGAAAATCAGTACTACTGGGGTAGTGTCAGAGTGACCTAACCTCCAGATTGCCAGTTTGACTCAAAGTATCTGTGAAGCTGTCCTTAGAGTAATTCACTTTCACCACCTCAACTGTCCCTTTGAAGCTTGTAATATCCAAATTCATGGCATTAACCTTCTGCTTGCTGAATAAATGTTTGATTTAAAATCTTACCTGCTTTATTAATATAAATCTTTTGAAGCTGAATATGTGCCAATGAGGGCAGTATAGTTCATGGTCAAGAACATTACATTTGGAAGCAAATATGTAGGAATCCATATACCTATAATGACACAGTTTTTGCCAGTATGCTAGACTGCTCTGGTGTTAGCATGCACAGTGGACTCAAATTCCAGCCTTCCCACTAATTGCCTTAGTTAGGCAAGCCATCTAAACTTTCTGAATTTCATTTTCTCCATCTATCAAAGGAAGATTATTCTTTACTTGCCCTGCTAACCTCAGAGTTGTTTTTATAAAATAATACATTTAAAAGGTATAAAATACTCCTAAGGATGATGTATTTGTTAAAGTTTCTAAGTGAGCATTGATTGTTCTTAATTCAACGACTTCAAGCATGTTTAATTTTGTTTCATACTGACACTGTAAAGTGTTTGGTCTTTTTTGTTGTTGTTCCTATCTTCCATCACAGAATCAATATTGTGTATTGGTTCCAGGGCAGAAGAGTGGGAAGGAGTAGACCTTAGGGGTGAAGTGACTTGGCCAGGGTCACATATCTAGGAAATGCCTTGAGGCCAGATATGAATCCAGGACCTCCCTTCTCTAGACTTGTCTCTCTTACACAATGAGCCATTTAGCTACCATTTGACCCTGTGAAGTATTAAACTGTTGTCATCTCACTGATTTCCCCATTACCTTTCAGTCTTTACATTGAAATGTTCAGAAAACAGTTAATTTCATTAAAATAAAATTTTCTTTATTTTGTAGGCATTTTGTTCCCAATATCACTTTTGGTCACCCTGTAGTAGAAAGCCTTCGAAAGCAACTAGGCCAAGACCCTTTCTTTGGTAAGTAGTTATGAAATTTTAAGTACAGTGATGTAGCCAATTAAATTAGATTCACAACAGTTTGTTTCTATGTCCAATGCCATAATGGAGAGAAAACGGTGTAAAGGATGGCTATTATTGACTATAGGCACCCTAAATCCAGCTTTTTTTTTTTTTAATAAAACCTGAATATGGCCAGAGAATTGTTTATTATATTTCACCCTTCACAAAATGTTTCATATTAGGAATACAGCCAATGGGAGTGTTGTCATGAAATTTGCAATCATTACATCTACATTTCTTTTAAATATAGAATTTTAGGGTTTGTTTGCTATTTATTTTAGTTGGATGTTTAGACAGTTTTTCTGTCTTACCTCACTGCTTTCGACACATATTTCTCCCACCATACTCCCAACTGGTAATTTAAATTTAATTTAAATTAAAAACTAGTCATTTCAGTTGGTCTGTATATATGGCATATTTACCAATATGTTTAATAAGGATATTAAAATAATAAAAATTAGCTTATTTTGATCCACACCATATTTATATATATCTACATAAATGTAAATAGTTCAAATTCTCAAAATCTGAAAGCTAATGATATGTGTTTGCTGTAAAAATTCTGGAAATTGAGAAATATTACTCTCTGACTAGATAATCCATATATTCAGTCTTTGCAAGTTTTCTATTGGTTCTTCTAATGAGATTATTCAGTAATTCAAGCATGGATGAGCATTGGGTCATGTTTGTGGATATCCTCCATTAAATTTATATGCTGATGCCTCAGTAGAGTGTAAGGGGAAATTTTTTTTTTGAAGGATCCCTTAACTTCTCTCTTAGAATCAATACAGTGTATTGATTCCAAGGCAGAAGAGCAATAAGGGCTAGGCAATGGGATTAAATGACTTGTCCAGGGTCACACAGCTAGGAAGTATCAGAGTCTATATTTGAACCCAGGACTTCACATCTCTAGTCCTGGTTCTCAATGCACTGAGCCACCTAGCTACCCCTTGTAAAGATGATTCTTGAGTTCTCATACATATAATCAGCAACCATTTATTTTTAAACTTTTGCCTTCTGTCTTAGAATCAATACTCTATATTGGTTCTAAGGCAGAAAAGTGGTATGGGCTAGGCAATGGGGGATAAGTGACTTAGCCAAGGTCACCCAGCTAGGAAGTGTCTGAGGTCATATTTGAACCCAGGACTTCCCATTTCCAGCTCTGTTTCTCAATCCACTGGGCTACCCAGCTGCATTCCAAGAAGTATTCTTGTGAAGTTCTAACACCTCAGTGCCTAGTGTGCCTTTTAAGAAATTAGGAATAGTATTTTTGAAAATAAAGTTAGTCAAAGCAACTGGACTGAACTAAATTTACAGAAAGAAATTCTACTGGAAGTTAAAATTTTGAAAATCACATTATCAAATTTTAAGATGTTTCAGAGAGGGATACAAGAAGTAAGAAGATAGTCATATTGTTATTACCCCCTAAAGGGCAGTTGTTATAATATCAACAGGTACTAAAACACTTCTAATAATCCCACCTCATTGATAAGTAGTATGTAATGGCTGGGACTTAAAGTTGATTACAGAATACAAATTAATTTTCTCTTTTTTCATACTTAATTTTGCTGTCCCTTTCAGACATGCACATGATGGTTTCTAGACCAGAACAGTGGGTAAAGCCAATGGCTATAGCAGGAGCAAATCAATATACCTTTCATCTGGAAGCTACTGAGAACCCTGGAGCATTGATTAAAGACATTCGAGAGAATGGGATGAAGGTAAGAATTAGTGATCTATTTATTTATTTTGTGTGTTTTTTTGGTTATTCCTTCTTTTGACTAAAGAAGATGGAGGAGTATGTAAGAAATAACAGAAGTTGTAACAAAAGTTACTATCTACTACCTGGAGAAAATAAGTTTTATTTGGCTTTGCCAATGTCTAAGATATACTGTCTTTCACATAAACTTTGTACCAAACATCTGATTCACCTTGTAGGGTTTCAAGAGACCTGAGGTTTGTTACAGCTTCTGCCACTAGCTAGTTATGACCTTGGTCAAGTTGCTAATGAGGAAACCTGGATTTCCTGATCCATAAAATGAGAAGTTAAGGGTTACATACTAGGTAATATTCCTTTTAGCTCTTAACATTCTCTGGTGTTTTCTTTTTCTTTTCCTTTTTCCTTTTTTTTATGTTCTAAATTTGATGCATTTGTTTTACCTTGAAGCAAAACCAAAGCTTTCACTTTAACACAGAGACTAATTTGATAAAAGGTCATGAAAAAGTGATGGAGGATCCTGTTATTTCCTTTATAATGTGGCACTACACTGTTGGAGAAGAAATTTAAATAACACTGAGAAACTCAATGGTAGTACAAACATTACAACTTCCATGCATGCATGCCTTCAAGGATCTCTCTCTCTCTTAAAATAGTCTCTAAACATCTAGGGTTCAGTGGGATGATGTTGCAAGAATTCTTTGGAAGGATAAAAAGTTTACATTGTTGAAATTTCGCAGAAGAATATTAAGCCCAAAACAGTGGGTTCATTTCTCTTCATTTCCAGGGATAGATCTGATATTTTACTTTTTTTTTTTCATCAATTAAAGCTGATAGTGTTAATTTTACACCTGTTCCAAGTAGGTTACAACCAAGTCCAATAAAGCTGGTTATTCACTTTACCAGATAGAGAAATTTGCTGATTCAGCTTACACCTAGCAGCAATGCCAAAATGGGTGTTGTTATTGTCAGCTGTTCAAGCAAGATTGATTGAAGTTTCCATCTTCTCATTAACTTTTTGGTAGATTGACCCTCCAAATTCAGTGCTATCTTTCGTGTGTGTGTGTGTGTGTGTGTGTGTGTGTGTGTGTGTGTGTGTGTGTGTGTGTGCCTGTGCCTGCGTGCGCGCGCGCGCGCTCGGGCGCGCACTGGAAGTCAGCAGCTTTATAAGCCAAGCAAAATTATTCTGAGACAATTTGATTTGGCTGTTTCAAAACTCATCTAACAACCAACAAGCCATCCTTCATGAGCCAATACAGCCCAGCCATAGATGATCAGTCTGGGAAACTAATATCAACATTTTCACCAAGACTGAAATAGCCTCTTCTATAGGAGATCTTTAATTTCCCACTCTTGCCTGTATTTGGCACAAATATAGTGAATAGTCAGCTTCAAAGTGCCAGCCAATTCATTCTCCATGCTGATTTCTGTCCCCGGCATATTGTCTGTGTTCCATTTTTGAATGAAGGCCCATAATCACAGATCTTGTACTTGATTTCCAAGTTACCTGAAGCTTTCCCTGTATCACTATATGAATGACCAGATTGTGGAAAATTCCACTTCACTGGAAGATTTGGTTCTAAGATCTTTTTTAACCATACCAAACCCATATTCTTTGTTGAAGATATCCTTAGCTGCCTTTCCTAGGTCACATTTATTTGGTGTGGTACATGTTTCTTCTCTGACTGAGGAGCCACTTTCATTTCTAGGGCAAAGCTGGAGGTCTCTACACTAACCTGTGTGCACTGTCTCTGTGTTTTCTTAATCCTTTTTAAATTAAAAAAGCATTCTGGTGATATTTTCCAAAAATTATTTCTGAAAAATGATAAAATTAATGTACTTATTTCCACTTGCCTTCAATAATTTATATACATACATATATTGAAAATGCCACTGGAGACTTTCAGCTGGGCATGATTATCCAAACAATATTTATGGAGATGGAATTTGCTAGCTTAGAAGTTTTTTTATGTCTAATATATAAAATATTTTACTGGTGTAATGTTGTGATAGTGATTCACAGATTAATATGCATCCCTTTATTGTAGGTTGGTCTTGCTATTAAACCAGGCACTACAGTTGAGTATTTGGCACCATGGGCCAATCAGATAGATATGGCCTTAGTCATGACAGTGGAACCTGGCTTTGGAGGGCAGAAGTTCATGGAAGACATGATGCCAAAGGTAATAAAGGGTGTGCTCTTCAGAGGCAACTGCTTATGTGTGTGGTGGAAATAACAGGTTCTGTCTTTTCACAAGTTTTTTTCTTTGGCCTTTGTGAATATTAGAACACTTTCTTTTTCCTCTTTGTTGGTGCTAGGGTCATTTTGGCAACTTGCTGAGTCTGTGACTTACATCTCTTAGTAAAAACTCACTCTCTTAGCTCTTTGTAGCATCTCCAAATAAGAGTCTAACTGTATCTGCTCCTCAGATTCAACCATACTTGATTTTTCTTCATAGCCACTGTCTCCAGGACAAAGTTAAAAAACCCCAAAACTTCAAGTTATTCCCAAGGGATAAACAACAACCATCATTGTTGTTCCTGAACCTATTTTTGCTGTTCTCTATTAAGGACACTAGCCACGATGCTTCCATTCACCAAGGTTCTCCACCTTGAAGTCATCCTCAACTCTTCACCCTTCTTCATCTTCCACATACATTCTAATGCTAGGTTAGTACTTCTGCCTGTACTCTTCTCTGGCTACTACCTTAATTTAATCTCTCATCCCTCCAGTAGTTTCTTTTAGCCCCAGATTGTATTTGCTCCCCCTTTCCAATGCATTTTCTTATAGTCTCCCAAATTATCTGCACAAATTTGTTATTCCTTTTCAGGAATATAAATGTTTCCTTCCAGAAAGACATAGTTTTTCATTTCCAACAATTTTCTGGTGCAGTTTAGTATCACTTTTCCTTGAATACATGTGCAGCTTAAATAATAAGTAGTGCCTCTTTCTGAGCCATAGAGTACTAATGGCTGCATGGATTGAAGTAGTGTCTTATAAATGACCCATAGAATGGCTGAGATACAATTGGCACTTTTAGTGCATTAACAAACTTCTGTACACTCTACATTGTCAATTCACATGGCTCTGCTGCCTAAGGTCCTGTGTGGCCACACAGAAGACCCAAGAAAAAGCATGTGGGCCATGTTTTAAGGTGTCTCAGTTCACCCTCTCTCCTACTTGATGGACATTTTCCCAGTGCCTATTCAGTGGCATTCAGCTTCTGGTATTCAGATGTCTGATTCTTTGATCAAGTGCACATTTGTGACCATCATGTCCTTTAGAACCTCTACCATCCCCTCAAGCTGTCAACCTATACTCTCCAGACACCTAGAAAAATCACCTACACTAGCTGCCTTGTCTTTGCAGTGTGGCTTCTGATCTCATCACTCAGCCAAAACTGCTCTCCAAAATTAACAACATTCTTTTAATTGCCAAATCAGATGCTTCTTCTCCTCTTCTCATTTCTTAGACCTTACTGCTGAATTGAACCTTTCTGATTGCCCTCCTGAGTCTTCCTGACACTCACTACTTTCTTCTAGGTCCTCCTGCCTGTGTTGACTGCCCTTCTTCAATCTCCTTTGTTTCTGACTATGCCCCCTAATAGTAGCTGTTCCACAGGGTTGCAACCTAAGCCCTGTGTGCTGTATCTCCTGGTGACCTCAGCAGCTCCTCTGAGTTTTCATTCTCTTCTCTGCAGATTACTGGGCTCTCTGTGTCCAGCCAGTCTCTCTCCTGAGTTTCAGGCTTACATAATCAATTGCCTCTGGGGCATTTCAGTAAGTTCAGTTCAGTAAGAACATTATCTCCCAAAGGGCACCCTCATATATATGGTCTGCCAGGTTTGGAACTCAGCGTCCTCTTTGACTCTTTTCACCACTTTAGATTACTCAGTTGCCAGGTGTGATTTGCTGTACTTCTCCACAGTCTCTCACACAGGATCCCTTCTCTCTTCTAACATAGCTCTCATCTGGATTATCATTTTCTTGCCCCAAGCCTCTCCTTATCTCAGTTCTCCCTGCATGCCACTTCTTGAGTGACTTTCCTTAAACCCAAGATCTGATCATTTCATGCCCTTATTTAAAGCCCTGGTTAGCTTTGAAAGCCTTACCTAATCTGACCCCAATCTTTCATCCCCTTTGGACTTGATGTCCCATCCCCCACTTTGCCATCCAATGAAGCCAGCCTTCTCTCTGACTCCTTGCACACAATACTCCATCTCCTGTGTAAATTGGTGCCTGTCCATTCTCATATACTTGTTTCTCATTCAAATTCAAGTTCCTTTAGAGAAGGGATTGTTTCATTCTTTGTATCTCTAGGCCTGGTGCAGAGTGTAGGTACTCATAAATGGTTGTTGATGGTCAAAAGTTGATTTGTCTACACCCTGACATCACTGTTTTGGGATGTGGCTGTTATTTCTCTTTGGTTCTAAGTTGCTTTCCCTTTCTGGAAAGGGTAGCTCAGTACATACTACCAGGTCATCTCTCAGCAGACTTGTTTTGATCTCCTGAATTAGTTTGAGTGATCAGGGAAACCTGTCATTTAACCTAAGAGGCACACCTGGGGAAAAGCTATTTTCTGTGGCCTTGGTAGGCTTCTTCTGGGCCTGGCCTGCCTTTCCAGACTTTCTCGCACATTACATCTGTTCATGGACTCTGCGTTGCTTCCAGCCTCACTTGCTTGCTGTCTCTTAACCTTGATGCTTCATCTCCTGGTTTTGATCATTTGCTGGGGTGCCCCTCTGTGCCTAGAATGCACTCATTTCTGCCCTCTGCCTTTTAGGATCCCTAACTTCCTTCAAAATTCAGACTATGTTCCTTTTTCCTTTAAGAAGTGTTTTCATCTCTTTCGCTGTCACTTTGGTCTCTTTTCCTCCTTCAGTTGCCTTATGTATACCTATTGCCATGTTTCTTGCCCTTCCCTTTTTAAAAAAAGAATGGAAGCTCCTGGAGAGCAGAGACTGTCCTTTTGGCTTTTAAACTCAAATCAAATGAAATGCTATATGTAAAATTCATTGCAAATCTTAAAAGTGTTCTGTAAATGTTCACTATTATTATCTAAAGTTTTATAAAGTAGAAGTGGTACTTTGCAAATAATAGAAATTTAAATGTATCTCTGAGTGATTTCTAGATCGAGAGTTTTAATATTAAGCATCCTTTAACCTTAATATAATATTTCAGATTATTTTTCCATAGGATTTTAATACTTGTAATTTTTTTCAAGACTAAGCAAAACAAAATGGCTATTTTTTTAAAATTTTGATGACCATAGTGAACATTTTTTATTAGACTGCTTCCACAAACTTCAGACTAGGATTCACAGATTTTTCCTGTCCTGTGTTTCTAGGTTCATTGGCTGAGGACCCAGTTCCCCTCTCTGGATATTGAAGTAGATGGTGGAGTAGGTCCTGACACGATTCATAAATGTGCAGAGGTAATTATTTCTATTTAGCTGGTTTGGACATATTTAGTTTTCTTCCCCCCATTAGATTATAAGCTCCTTGAGGACAGGCAAGGAATGTCTTTTGCTTCTCTTTGTATCTTTAGTGCTTAGCACAATACCTGGGGCAAAGGAAGTACTTAAATGTTTCTATACTGATATTTATGGTGGGTGGTGATCCACTATCAGTGATCTCTGAGTTCCTGAGGAAAAGGGACTGAGGAAGGCAGATGCCCTAATTTTTAAAAAAGGAAAAAAAATAGAATAGAGTCATCTTACTTTAGACTGGCGAGTTTTACTTTTATTCTTGGCAAAATTTAGAATATGTTTTTAAAAAGACGGTTAATCAACATCTAGAAGAGAAGTCCAGGTAGCCTGGTTTCATTAAGAGCAAGCCATGCCAAACTAATTTCTTTCTCTGGCAGGTTTCTTAAGTTGGTCCATTAGGGAATGTTGTAGATAGTTTACGAGCAGAACTTCTTATGCCCTTCTTGTGACAAAATAGAGATTTGAGTTAGGTAGTATTAGGCTGATTTGGAGCTAATTGAATGGCTAAGATCAATGGTACAGGAATTGCTGGTTTGGGAAGAGATCTCCAGTGCCACAATCCAAGAATCTGCAGTTGTCTTTGCTGTTCAAAACATTTTTATCAGTCATTTGGATAAAGGTATAGATAGTTGTATAAACAGTCTTTTATTAAATAGCCACTTTGTGTCAGAAGCTGTGGTAAGGGCTAAGCATACAAGTAAAAGCCTGCCCCAAAAGAATTTCCATTCTATCCCAGAAAATAGCATGTATGTATATAAACCCATATGCTATAAATGCAAGGTGGTTGTGGCAGGGAGAGCACTAGACTGAGGCTTTTTGTAGAAAATGGCCATTGGTTGCAATAAAGGATTCTAAGAAGCTGAGGTGAGGGAGGAAGAATGCATTCTAGTTTTGGCAACCAGCCAATGCAGAGGTACCAACGAGGGATGGAGTGTCATTTTGGAGAAACAGCAAGGCCAATTTGGCACAGTGTGAGAAGGGTAGTGGTGTATAATGAAGATGTCAGATAAGTAAATTAATGCTGGGTTGTGAACGTTTCTTTTTTTTTTTTAAACCCTTACCTTCTGTCTTAGAATCAATACTGGGTATTGGTTCCAAGGCAGAAGAGTTGTAAGGGCTGTGCAATGGGAGTCAAGTGAGTGAACATTTCTAAAAGCCTAATTGTTTTTTGTTTGCCCCTAAAAGCACTGAATTTGATTGAATAAAGGAGTGAAATTCTCAAATCTGCATTTTAGGAATGTCATTAGTAGCTTAGTGGAGGAAAGGTGAGAGTGAGTGAGGAGAGACTTGTAAAAGGGGGAAAGATGGCAAGTTCCATTTTTGGACCATTGATGTCTCTGGGATATCCAGTGTACAGTAGGTAGTTGGTGATGGGACTAGAGACCATGAGGGAGGATAAATGGCCCAGGTCAGAGATATGACATGGGGGGGGGGGGGTTCTCTCTCTCTGAGAGAAAATGAATGGACAGACGGCAAATGGTGAAAGGTGGAGAATAAGGACTGAGAAGACTGACAATTGATTTTTGGTTACTGGAGAGAATACTGAGTTAATAGTTGAGATAACTTAGTTCTTTATAGTCAGACCATAGATGGTAGAGAGTTAAGAGATGGAGAAGAGAAGAAATGAAGAAGGTATAGATTGTAACTGAGAGATAAAAGAACATATATAAATAGTCTGAGGTTATTGGTGGTGCAAATGTTCTTAGGATTAAGAAAATTCAGGCATATTATTAAGCAATAGGAAGGGACAGTTAGAAAGGGGGAAGGAACTGTTGCAAGGGCAATCTGGAGAAGGCAAGTGGGGTTGAAAGGAATATGCTGCTTGGGGTGGTGGGGAATTACAGGCTTTGATGAGAAGGCAGATTGCAGGAGAGAAGAGGGGATGGTGTTGGAGTTCTGAGATGTTGAGAAATGTAGACTAGGGAACTCCATATATAGCTTCAGTATTTTCTCAGTAAAGCACAAAGCAAACTTAGAGGGGACAGGATGGGACAGGTCAGATGGTGTGCTCGGCTTGAGAGGTTTGGAACAGCCTCTGGAAAATAGGATAAAATATAAATTAAGGAGGAGTTCGTTAAAATATTGCTTTCAGTGAGGGACAAATTGAGATTCATTCAGCATGCTTAAGTGATTTCTTCTAGCTTTAATTCAACAGCAAATGGATTGCAGCAGAATAGTTGGGTTGGGGAATGATCCCAGGACTGGGGTCTGGCAAGGTATGAGCATTGATAGGTCTGTGGGCAAGGACTCGAGAGGAGAGTCATAGAGTTAATTGAATTTTTAAATTGGGAGAATGGTTAAGTGAGAGCTGATGAAATGGATCTAGGATTGAGGGAAGGAAAGAGATCCTCCTAAGAAGAATAGGTTTAGAAAGGAGTAAGATACAGTGAGAAATGGGATGTCAGTGGCAGCAGGGCCCTGGCCTACTTGATAGCCAGGTCAGGGAATCCCCATACATTTGCAGGTGACCTAAAGTTGGGAGTAGCAGAAACTGATGTTTCTGTAGAGCTTCACAGGTTAAGGTTTTGTTCAAATAGGAAGACATGAAATTCAATAATAGGTATGAATGTAAAGGCATCCGTTTGGGTTAAAAATCTGCTTCAGTGGTACAAGCAAGTTACAGTGTAGTTAAATGGCATTTCATCTAACATGCTTTTAATGGCCTGCATACTCAATGTAATTCAAGATCAATGTGGCATTCCAAAAGGCCAGAGTGAACTTAGGCTGCTATAGAGAGGAATAACATCCTAAGACTTGTAAGAGGCAATATTTCTGCTCAGTTTTCTCTTTCAGGCCTCCTCTGTAGAGGCGTATTCAGTACAGCAGCTTCCTTAGTTCAGACCCTTCTCTCCTGTCGCCTGGGCCTGCTGTAACAGCCTTCTAGTTGGGTGCCAGCCCATCTTCCATAATACTCTAGATTGGCAGTCCTAAAATAGAGGTCTGGCATTGCTGCCCAAGAAGCTGGAGTGACTCCCTCTGCCTCTAGGATAAATTTCAAACTTTGTTCAGCAGCCCATCTCTCCAAAGTGATTGCATATTAATCTTCATACCTTTAATGAGCCTCCATTTCTTAGCTGTTTTCAGGGTCCCAGATACCACTTCCTACATGAAGCTTTACCCAATTCCCTAGCCATTCTCTCCCCTCCATCCCTCAAAAATTACTATGTGGTTACTTTCCTGTAGGTGTTGCATTTACTTATCTCTGCACATGTAGCTTCCCCTAATAGTATAGAAACACCTGGGGAGGAATGAAGGACTGGTTTTGCACCTACCTAGTACAGTCTTGCACATAGTAGGTACTTGATGTTTGTAAAATTGAAATGGGTATTGATTAGTGATTGTGGCGAGGATGGCCACCAAAATGGTGATGGACCTTGAGATCATGCAAAATGAGGAATACCTGAGAGTGGGGAATGAGTTGATGCAGATGAAGTATTTGAAGAATTGCCATATAAAAAAGAATAGTTTCCAGAGGCAGTGGAGGTTTTCAAACAAATAGTGGATAGCCACTTGTTAAGTTTTGTTAATGCATTCTTGCTCAGGTAGTTTGTTCCAGAAGTAGCTTCTGAAGTACAGTATTTGGATCATGTGATTCTGTTAATTAAATTTATGACTCAAAATAGAAGAATGAAAAACATTATTAATCAAGATTTAAAGTTTAAAGTTTGGTGGGTTTTTTTGTTTTGTTTTGTTTTGTTTTAATCTCAAGTGCTTATTTGGCAAATACTAAAAAAGTCATCATAGCCCAGACTTTTTATATTAAAAAGTTCAGGTAAATATATGGACACGTGTATACACACACACACACGCACACACCTTATTTATCCTGACCTTTGTGAATGTTGAAATTTCCTTAAAACATATATATGGTGACTATTTCCAGTAGTTACAGTAGTATGTATTTGATTTCCAGTCAGTCAGATGCTGAAGATTGGAAACATTCATCTCTTCCATTAGCTGACTTCCATATTTCTCTGTCTCAGGCAGGAGCTAATATGATTGTGTCTGGTAGTGCTATCATGAGGAGCGAAGACCCCAGATCTGTCATCAATCTCCTGAGAAATGTTTGTTCAGAAGCTGCTCAGAAACGCTCTCTGGATAGATGAGATTTCCAGGCAAATATCCTCCTGTGCCCAGCCCACCTCCTCAATAGACCAGATTATTCAGCCTCATTTTCACCTGGTGCACAAGAACCCAAGGAGCTCAAGAATCATGCTGCTGCAGAAGTGGGGCCACTGTCTGTCCCAAGCAGTTAAGCCTTCATCTTGTTGACTTCAGCATATATACCGATATGCTGAGGTCAAGAATGGAAATAGGTGCATATGTGATAATTACTAGGTTTTTAAAGAGTTGGGAATTAAATTTTTATGTGGCCTAAAGTACAGAGTTTTTACTAGAAGACTTGATTTTTTAAAAAAAAGAATATATTATGTTGCCTTGTCTTAAGGTTGAAAAAAATTTTGTCTCAGAGGCAGAAGAAAAAAACAGCAGCTGCTAACTGTAAAAGGACTAAAATGGGTAATACTGCTCCTCTTGAAAGTATTCTCAAATGTTTCTGCATCATTATAAAAGGTTTGCTTTACTCATTAGCTTTCTTTAGGAAACAGTTGTCTTTGTTTGGGGCATCAATTGATTTTCATATATGCAATTTCTTTGTGTGGCTGGGTTTGGTTTCTTGGGGGGAAAATCTAAGCCAAATGCTTTTGAGTGGAATGAGATGATTCCTTTCTAAGTTTCTTTATCTCTTTCCCCTCCCATCATCCCTTTATACTTATCTTGACCACATTTTCATGTGATTGACCACTGTACCTTGTTTTCCCAGTTGACCAAATGACACAAACCATTTTCAGCCCCCCCCTCCCCTCTTTTTTTCCCTTCATTTTGGGCAGTAACCTACTTTGGAACTAAACTATAAGACGACTGAGGATTATGTTGTTTACAAGAGTTTATTTTTTATATACTTAAAAAAACATTTATTTCAGGCTCCTTCTTGCCTATAGCAAAATATGTTCAATGCTTGTTGGACAGAAAGCCGACTTGTCTCTTTCTCCAGATCAGAAGTATGGCCTCAGATCCTTCAGGTGGCTGGGTCCAAAAATACAACAGTTTAGGACATCATTGTCTAGGAGTGTCCTCAGGTCACAAGGAAAAAGGTAGCGTGGACTATTCCAAGTAACTTTTAATTGACCACTTTTTAAAGAATTCATAATTTGATTATGCTAATACCAAGTTAGATCAGGAGTGTTTTCATTTAGTTCTGGACCTAGTGTATCCTTACATCTTACAGAGCACTCGGGTGCTTCTTGTATCCTGGATCTCATTTCATTCTTCTGACACTCTTAAAGGAAGCAGAACAGTTATTGTCCTCATTTTACAACTGAGGAAACCAAAGCACAGAGCAGTAAGTTAAGGCAACACATGGAGGTTATGTGGATAGAGATTTGGAGTTCAGACATGGGTTCAACTTGCATTACTGGTTTGATGTCAGGATCTCAAAGTCCTCTTCCAGGGTCTTTCAGAGCCCTAAATGAATGAACCTAGGTCCTTATTAGAAGTATGTCTGATCGACATGGTTTTATTCTTTCACCTCCGGTGGTAATAATGCAGAAGAATCCACTGATCAGAGGTTTATTTATAACTTCTGTGCTTGATTAAATATTTAGGTAATAACTGTAATGGCTACTTCAAGGAAAAAGGAGTAGAACTTTAATTATCCTCAGGTTAATGTGAATTTTTATGTCTTTCATTACGGTATATTTACTGTAAACACTTGATGTTTGTTGAATGAATGAATGAATAGGATGGGGAACCTAGAGTTGCATAGCATTAAAGAGGGATTTTGTGTTTGTTTTTTTAAAAATAGGACTATTTTGCTTACTCTGTGTGATTTGGGAGGCAGAAAAAGGAATATTTTGTAACAATAAGGATAAAACTTCACAAAGCAAAGTACTGAAAATTAATTGTACTACCAAGCTGTGTTCTTTTTTTTGAAGTTTTTTCCTTGACACTTTATATCTTATGAAAGGGTGATAGTATGGATCGTTTTAGTATTTTAATCACATTCACACTACAAAAGACATATAGAAATAACTTTAATTAAAAAACTTACATAGAAGATCATGGTATCAGACATGACAGCAAGATTCAAGTTTTAATTTTCTGGACAAACTTGTGTTTGTGAGGCTTTTGTTTTTGTTTTTCTTTAAAAATAAATGTACAGTGAAACTACAAGCAGAGGCTTGTCAGTGTTGAAATTTGATTGAACTCCCCCCTCCCCCCAAAGGGTCCAATATCAAGTTTTCCAATTCCTGACAAAAACTGTGTCAAATCACACAAACTAGGCCAGCTGGCCAGTGTTAGTTTAGTAAGTATGGGTACTACAACTTGAAGCAATAGTTTTTCCTTGAGAAAAAGTGATTTCTATAAATTGTCCTCAACTGCTCCATACAGCAAAAATATAATGGTATGGTAGCTTAAAAAGGATTCCATTTAAAATGCACACAACTTGGTATAAATCGTATTAGCCTCATTTTATGATACAAGTAGATATGAATGGACAAATCATCATTTGCTTTTAAAGCAAGGTATGGTAAGGAATTTAGAGATTCATTAGCTAGGAATACACCAAAGCAGTATTTTCAAGCTCATTCTGATGATTGTTTCCCTTTCAGTGAATTATTTTAAATATGCATATTTTAAAGACCCATTCAGGTTCTTGTAGCACAGTGAAAACAAAGTAGTAAATATAAGGAAAGCCAAAGTTAATATCTCAAAGACATGGTGACTTAATGTACCAATTAAACTCTAATGAGTGAACAGAAACAGTCTGTTGTGTCTAACAGAAATCAGTGATTTAAAAATAAAAGATTATCTCTTTTGTATATTAAGAATTTTATAAATGACTTCCACTTGTTAATGGTAGTAAAGCATGTTTAAAAAAAACAACAACCTCCCCACCCCACCCCCATAGTTAAGACCTTCAGAAGTCTGTATTTAATTAAAATCTTTCTGTGTTTATGGATCTATAAAGCTAGATTTTGGTTCTTATATCTTCAGGGTTGTTCATATGTGGATTTTAAAACTGAGTTGCTAGCCATAACAGTACTTTTAGTATATTTAAGGCAGTTTTATGAGTTTAGTGTTTTTGTTTCTTGTGTATTTAAAAAAAAAAAACATTATGCTACAGTCTGACACACCAGGACCATACAGTACATCTTAAAGGAGAAAAAGTATCAGTAACAAAAAGTAGGCATTTGACACCAGAATTCAGGAAATAATTAGGTTATTTTCTTGGTGCCAGTGATTTGGCCTTGCCTAATAAGAGCAAATGACTATTGCACCTGTGGTCTGAAGACCAAAAGAACTTTTTTCTCTTGTGGATCAAGAAGGAAAGAAAGTGTCATTTTTTTTTATTTTTAACCTGTCTCTTAGCACGAAAGATTAATACATTACATGCTGTTTCTCTAATGCATTGAAATTTGTGAGGTTTCTTTTGTTGTTGAAGAGTGTTGAAAGGGAAGGGTCTGCCTTGTTTTCTCCAGTTTAATTAGCTTTTTTCTTATGAACCACTAAGTTCCCTGTCACCTATTTTTCTTTAGACTACTGAGTCCTAGACCAGGAGGTTTATAATCTTCCAGTCTGTCTACTGATTGCTTTTTTGGAGGATGACTGTGATCTGACACAGTACTACAGAAGACTTCACCAGGGAAAGCTGTGCTTGGCCTTTCAACCTGATAGTTTTTTTCATCTTGGCACAATAAAGCTACCTCTTCATCCTTCAGTGGAAAAGCCCGTCGTTCCCACCACACAGACTGAAAAGCAAAAGGGGAAAAAATAGGATTTTCAGTTGAATTACAGCTGCTTGTGTTTGAACTCTTAAATCAAATTTTACAGAATTATTGTTAGGTTCTTTTGATAATGGAAAATTAATTACTCCAGGTACGTTTTTGCTGATCCTTGAATACATCACCTAAGCAAGAAAATACAAGCTCAGTGTCGATGCCCCTATCATTTAGGTCAATAATGTAAAGCCACCTCAGGAACATTAATTACAAGATCTTTGCTCTTGGAGAGTAGTAGAAGCTATACGCACTACTCATTTTGTAAAAGTACAAATTAAAGGTGTTTCTTAGGGGGTAAAGGCTACTTCCTACCCCTTGCCTGATCGTGCCTTCATCCTCAGGGTCACTTTGTCCTGAATCCCACCTATTAAAAGGCCACTGCACACAAACACCTTATTTTGCTCCAAATGAGAGAATGTATATAGTTTAAGACAAGCATAAGAAACTGCAAATTCTTCCTAAGAGAGTACAGGTGGAAAAACTCAAGACTTATTACATAATATGTACTAATGGTATGGTTGTTCATCCTTTCTGGCTGTCATTTTATCAACCACCTTTGCGTCTTGGGATTCTTTTACCTCTTTTTACTTAAAGCAGTTCTTCCATTTTTAAACTGGCTAGCTGAAAGATAATCCTTTAATCCTTTCAACTTGTAGCAGGGAGACCAAGCTCAATTTTGTATGTTATTTGGCACTGAAAGAATCACAAACTTGGCATAGCCTGCAGGCCAGTGGAATTTCCTGACCCACTAGACTTGCTGAAAGCATTTTATCTAAGAATTTTGTAGTCCTTTTTAACATTTAAAAATATAGAGTATTCACAACATTCTTAACTTTCATAATGGACCACAAAGTTCTTGGTCACCTATTTTTCTTTTAGATCAGGAGATTTGTAGTCTAGTTTGTCTACTGATTGCTTTTTTGATGTTAATAACATTTTGCATGCAAAGGGGAAAAAAATTTCTGAAACATTAACTTTAAGTTGCTAAGGAGAAGCAGCATAGTATATTAGATAAGAAAGTCTTAGAACCAGGAAGGCTTCTGACATACTATCCGAATGACTGCACAAGTGAGTTAAATATTCTAGACAACCCTCCAAGATTAGAAGCTTTAGAGAGCCATTCCTCATCCTGGAGTTCTCCCTATCCCTCAGGTCATCCAGTAAATTAGCAGCAGCAGGACCAAACATTGCACAAAGAACTTGGGAGTCAACATCATTTATTTAGGCCACAGAAGAACAGTTTCCAAGATAAGTATCTTCTACAAAGAGGTAAAAGTATGGGAAATTATGCATTACCCATAAGATTTTGCTAGGAATGAGTTCCCTACCTTGGCTTCTTGATTTTTGTTTAACAAAGGCGAGGTATGAACACATAGACCATGCATTTCAGAAGGAAACTCAAGGATGGCTTCAGAAACACAGTTCTCAATAGCATTGATATCACTGTGGTTTTCTTTTAATATTGAGTCTTGTCCTTGCTGCCCTTCAGCATTTTTGCCATAAGATCTAATGGGAAAATAAAAATCATCAGTAATAGAATTTATAGATTGTTCCCTTAATTTATATAAAGCAAAAAATTGAGTCCAGAGTTTTAACAAATAACACAAGGGATCTTATAAGTAATTTAATGTGATTAGACAAACCACAGCCTTCCTTCCATAAAGATCACCTTAATGGTAGAGTCATCAAGGTACTATTAGAAACTGGCAGCTGTATAAGGTGTAAATGGGGTGTGGGGTGCTATTGAATCACTTTCCCTTTTAGGTTTAGAAATGGCTCATCTCAGGATGATTTTAGTAAGCTGACCTCTTTGCTCCTGCTTTCCTAACAAAATTCACAGGTCACCTAATCAAATACATACCTGTACAGAAAGGCAGGCTCCAACATTCTAAATAAATTATCATAGTTGTTCCTTAGAAACCTCTGCTGTTCTCTAGGGTTGTGATGGCGAGCCTATGGCACACTGCTCAAAGGGGCACATAAGGTATCACCCACTATAGAGTTCATTACTAGAAAGGCAGAGGGACTTGGGGGAGAGCTACTCCCTTTCCCTTCTCCACCTGAGGACATTTTCTCACTTCACCTGCCCCTCTGGCCAGCAGCCCACCCTGTCTGGTGAGGGAGTACACAAAGTACACAGCACAGAGTCTGGTTGGGGTAGGGGGCATGCCATGCAGTCTCTAAAAGGTTCACCATCATTGCTCTAGGACATTGCAGATTATCTCTGGCTCTTTCCAGTCACTAGAAAGGATTTTCTAAAAACCTAAGTCCTCTTTTCTTGACTATTGCCCACTGCTCCTAGGTCTGATTAGTCAAAGAGAACAAACTCACATGATCTATCCCTTCTACCTCTACGTGCAAGCTGCTATCATATGCCTTCCCCCAAATCTTATTTTCTCCATACCAAATATTAACAGCATTTATATAGTATGTTAAGTTTTGCAAAATGGTGTACAAATACTGTCTCATTTGACCCTCACAACATTCCTGCAAGGTAGGTGCTATTATTACCATTTTAGTGGTTTGCCCACAGTCCTATAGCCAGCTGGGTAAATATCTCCAATTTTCTTAAATCATATGTCTTTATTTTTCACATATTTTCAAGGCCTTTCTTCCTGTTCTTCCTAAAATGTGCCCAGAATTGAAGAGAATACCTTAGATAATACCTAAATATATATTGTCTTTTAATAATCAGTAACAAATATGCTTTTCAGCTTGTCAAATTTTTCTGATGTTATTTTGTTTTTCAAAGGGCTTAAAATTATACTGTAAAAACTTTTTTTTTTAAAAATGGCAATTACCTGACCCCTATTGCCTGGCTCTGTGTTCCAATGGTATTCTGTAATGGTTGCAACGACACCCATGAAGGGCTCAATTCATATCTTCCCCTACACCTCTGCAGGGATAGATCTCTAGGCTGTGGAGAAAGATGTGAACTGAGCCTTGTACATGCTAGGACATCTCTTGGAGTGAGTGTTCTACAGCAAGGCTGGACATCTTGAGACCTAAACAAAGGAATATGTTTTTAAAATGCTAGTTATATTAACTATGCCACTAAAACTAAGAAAAAGCAAATGATTTCAAATTCTGCATAATGAACTAGGAACTCTCTTGCTTATTTATACCTTGGCTATATTTTTATATTATCTCACATGTAAAATTCAGTTAAACAAATTCCATTTATTAAGACTGCCCAGAGGTTTTTCATTGAAACCACTACCTCTAGATTCTGCAGGTTCATTGTTAAAAGATATTTTCTTAAAAACACATCTGATGAAACAGTAATGTTCACATTTCAAAGTAATGCTAAATGAAATCCATTAATGATTATCCTATTTTAGCCTATTTTATCTACAGAGAACTAAAATATTACTCATAAGCCAAAATCAGCTATCACTGAAGTTGGTGAATACATATGTGACAAGCCCAGTGCAGAAGTGTAGATTTCATCACTGCACCATTAGCCGTAACAGCAGTATCCTCAGCTGTGAAAAAGTCTTTGCTTCTTGTGAATAAGGAGAATGGATGTTGTGTTCACATGCTGCGACTAACCCAGTTTTCCAAGGGTTTTTCTTTTGAGTGCTTGCTTTCTAATACGCTCATTATGGGATCCTGGATGACTTCTGTTTTCAGGTCTCTTTTAATTTATAACACTCACCTGCTATTTCTTCTGTGCCACTTGCTTTGTTCCCACAGTGACCACCTTGCTTGCTCTCTCTCTTCATATTTTTTGTGGCGTAGGGAGAAGACTTCATCAGAAAGATCTTCTATCTGGAATTAGAAATAAAAGTTTACTGCTGCTTCTGTGAGGGACATTACAAAGAATGAGCATAAAGATCTTTAGTGCATCCTTTACAAGACAATCTGTGGAATAGTAGGATCATAAATTTAAAGCCAAAGAAGACCTTTAGAGGTCTTCTAGTCCAACCTCCTCATTTTACAGATGAGGAAAGGCCTCACTCAGGCCCATAGAGATGAAGTAAAATTGACTAAAATCATATTGATCATAGCAGAGCCCAAGTCTTGTTGGACTCTAAAACTATTATATTTTTATTACACCAGAACTCTAGAATAAATATGTTCAAAATAAAACACAAGAATAAATCTATTCTCTATTCTTTTAAGGATGACTTCAAATTCTTTAAAACGGTAAAGTTTGAAAGCTTAACTTGTGTAATCTTAGCTATATTCAGACTCAGCAAAACTGTAAGTTTTTTGACTGCCTGAACTACTTTCATACTTTTTCTATTCCAATAACACTCAGTAAAGTGTTTGGTGTACATCTCTAAAATACTTTCTAATTCATTAATTGTTAACGTTAACTAAAACTGAGAGCCTCGAATATATTAGATTTTTACCTTACAAAAAATTCATTCTAGAGTCAAACCTGCATTCAGATCCCAGATCTCTGATCCTATGATTCCACAAGTTCTCCTGTGAATGACTTCAGGTCCTGCCCTTATGGAGCTTACCATCTAATGGGAGTGAGGAAGGTAGGGATATGACACATAAATAACCATAATTCAAAACAATACATGATCAGTGCATAAAAGAAATACTCAGTACTACATGAAGGTAGGGGAAGGAAAGGACAGGACTGCTCAAAGGGTAGTCAGGTTGGGGTGTCAATTCACTGAAAAAAGCAGCATTTGAGTTGGACTATAAAGAACACAGATATTTAATAAGGTAGGAGACTTTCAAGTATATGGAACTGTGCAAGCAAAGGCACCAAGATAGAAAAGAAAAGAATGGGACATAAATATGGTGGATAGTAAGGAATTATTGAATCTAATTGGGAGTAGAAACTACATCAGAGGTGTCAAAACTTGTGGCTGAGAGCCATAAAACTTCCAAGTGATTTTAAGTCATATGCAGGGGCAGAGATCTGTTTCTATTTGAGTTTGACACTACTGGACTACAAAGGAGGAAGTAACGTGAGATAAGATCAGAAAGTGAGGGTGCCTAAAATGTAGAAGGCTTTGAATGCCAGGGAAAGGAATTTGAACTTTTATTTGAAAAGCACCAAGAAATAAAAAATAAAACCATAAAGGATATAAGAACCAGAAGGTTCCTTAGGGATCTAATCCCACAACCTTATTTTACAGATAAGAAAGGTGATGTTCAGAGGATGGACTCACCCAATGACACCAAACTAGTTAAATAGGAAAACTAGAAAGGGAGCCCAGGCTTTCTGACAGGGATACTACAACCAGGTTAAGTGTAAAATCTTGTTAGAAGGTACTTCCAAAAATCATTACAATACTGGTAATAAGACTGAGCTTTGTGAGCACAGAGCCTGGTTTTATGTTTTTTTAATCCTCCTAGTGCTTAATACCTTGTAAATAAATGCTTGATAAATACTTGCTGATCTGATGAAACAACAAAAACAAGAATGGATACCAGAGACACGAGCTAGGGAAAAGAATTGAGGCAGTGGGAAGAGTCAAAGATAAAAAATACAGTAGACATGGTATGTGGTGGTACTCTTAGTAAATAAAGTCAGGTTTAGCTTGGTGCGAGAGTAGTATCTGAAGTGCTGGCTGCTTCCTCACCTCTACCTACTGTTGGAATCCTTCACTTCCTCCTGTGGAAAGACTTCTTTCTCCCTCTGGAAGTTATATTTATTTTGTCCAAGTCTTATATACCACCATTATTAGTAAGAGAGAAGCTGAGGGAAGGTTTGTTTGTTTTTAACCCTTTCAGCTAGCACCTAGAATAGTACCTTGCCCAAATCATGTACTTAATACATATTGAATGGCAAGAAACGTCCTTAGGCAGCAGCTACTGCTCCTGAATTTGGGTGAAGTACAGGTGAAAGATACAATTTGAAAGTCATCTGCAAGAGATGGTAGTTGGAGTAAATAAGATTGCTAAGAGGAAGAGTAGAGACTGAATATTAGAACCTTGGTGAATAGCCATTTGAAGAAAGTCAGAAGAAGGTAAGATACCAGTGAAAGAGGCAGAGCAGAGGAAGAACAGTCAGGGGAGAGTGCTCTCTCCGAAGCCAAGGTAGGAGAGGATATCCAAAAAGGAGAGAAGGCACATATGGTCTATGCCTTCAGCAGCTTATGGTCGACTGGGTCAGGGGAGGGGAGATAATAATGTATACAGGTTAAGGAAATAAAAGGTCATTTGAAGAGGGATCATGAGCATACTAAGTGTGGACCGAGAGAGATATCTAAGCCTTAAATTCTAGTAACTGTTGTGGAAGGGGGAGCGTATGGTCAGCCAGTGCAAAAGCATGAGGACAGGAGATGGATTATGTAATTGAAAGCATAGCAGGGGGCCAGCTTGCCTGAAAAGGAGTACAGGAAGAAGAATATGAACTGAGTCTGGGAATAAGCCGAACTGTGGAGGGCTATAAATGCAAGACTGAGGAATTTGTACTCTTATGTGGGAGAACCAAATGGGAAGGCCTATGCCTTTGGAAGATTATATTAGTAGCTGACTGGAGAGACGGACAACAGGAAGACAATTATGGAACATACTGCAATATCTAGGTAATGAGGGCCTAAACTAAGGTAGTGGTTATGTGAAGGAATGGCACGGGCAGAACTGACAAGACAGGCTTACCAAACGGATGTGGTGAGGGAGGGAGACAAAAAAGTCATGAATGACCCTGAATTAAATAACTGGTGGTAGGAAAAAATGGTGCCTTCAACATAGAGAAGTTTAGGAGACTGGCAGATTTAGGGCAAAAGAAAATGGATTTGGGGAGGAAGAAGTATATGTTTCCTTCTCAGAGGTTCCTTTCCTTCATACATTTTACAAATAAGGATCCAACTGTAGAAAGTTAAGTCAGGTAGCAAATAGCTTTAAATATGTGTGTGTGTGTGTGTGTGTGTAATTTATAAGATTAAGCATTTTTTGGGAAAAAGTCATTAGAAAGAAAGAAGGAATGTAGGAAAGAAGATAAAGAAGCTGCAATAAGATTACCTTAATCTTCTCAAGGAAGTATAATAGTTAAAAGTTGGTATTAGAATAATAATAATTTATAATGATAATCACAAAAATAGTACTGGTTTTGTGCCAGGCATAGTGCTAAAGGCTTTTATAATTATTATCTCACTTGTTCCTCACCACAACCCTGGGAGGGATATGCTATTACCCCCCCTTCCATTTTATTATCTCAGTTTTATAGCTGAAGAAACAAAGGCAAACAGATTAAGTGACTTTCCCAGGGTCACACAGCTAGTAAGTGTCTGAGGCTGGATTTGAACTAGGTCTTCTTGACACCAGGCCCAATGCTCTCTCTCCACTGTGCCACCTTGCTGTAATAATAAGCAAAAAGCAATAAAGGCTAAAAACTATGTCACTGGTAAGGAATACATTGGAGCTTTGTTTTTCTAATCATGCCAAATAACCCTGAACATGATTTTCTTTCCTGTTCCCTCAAGGATGTGTCTTGATTGATTAAGAACTTCTCTAGACAGATAGATGAAATAAATAATAAAATTTTATTTTAATGAGCAAACCATTTAAAATTGTATTCTCAGATGAAACAGGTGATACCCTGTATCTCTATAGTTCTTTTGAACCCTGGAGAAGGCAGAAGGCACACCCTTTCCCCTGTACCTTTTCCCTCCAAACTCCTGTGTTCTGGAGCAGTGGGGTGGCTGGAGGATACCGCTCTGTTTTTCCCAACCTTGATCACAGGCCTGATCCCACCACTGATCTACCAGAGCTTGACCGAGATTGCTCCACTTGCCGGTGCTGGGCTTGGTTTAGACACTGAGCTGCTAAGAACTCTTGTTCTTAGAACAACACTTAGAACCCGAGTGATCCCCCAGGATCAGGGTCTACAGCCTCCATCCTCCACCCCTCCACCCCACACACTGTGTCACTGGAAGGTGAATCCTGTTGCAGATATTTCAGGTGAAAAAAATGTACTCTATTAAAGGAAAATGAATCAAGAGTTGAAGAAAATAGTTGTGAAAATTAACTGTTCTCTAATGAGCACATAATCAGGAGCTGAGATATCTCTGGTCCTCGTCCAGGTAACAACCACATTGTCACGAGGATGCTACTGCGTCCAACGCACAGAACACGTGCCTGTAACACAGCGAACTTCCTTGTAATACCACTTGCCATAATGGTGATGTGGAAGAGGCATGAAGGAAGAGAGAGAAATTTCAAGCATGCAAGACAGAAAGCTGGGGCCATGATCTGCCAATCAAGGTGAAGATTCCAAAACGGAATGTTCCCAGGAAAGACAGTTGGAGCCTGGCCAGAGGAGATGAACTGAAAAACTTCTCTGGGGGTTTTCTGATCAAAGGAGACTGGTTTCATCTGTCCTGGGTTGACTGACCTGCATATATCACCTTTTGAAATGCTCTATGGTCAGCCACTTTGGCATGGTAGAGCCACCTTACTTGTCCATGTTAAGAGGGGAATGTGTTCTTTATGAATACTTAAAACAGATACAATGTAGGATTGAAGAACTGAGGAAACTGGGTTTGCTTGTGCAAAGAATACCTCTAGATTTTTCGTTGCATAAGATAAAACCAGGTGTAACAACCCCAGCATCTATAAAGGTTGATCAAAGAGATCCATGGTTCCATGCTTCACATGTGAAATTGCATCACACCCATAATACTGAGTAGCCCTAGGAAAATAATCGGTAAGCAGTAACAGTCCCTACTGAAAACATAGAAAAGCACATGAGAGAGGCAAGTATGCCACCAGAACACAGACTAGAGAGCCCTGCACATGTTGAAATGATTAAAGGATAGCGCCCCTGAAGCAAATAGAATTTCATGAAGGAATACAGCCTGTAACACAGACAATAAGAGAAATATACATTTAGAACACTAGCAGCCATAAGAAAAAAACCTATATGATTTTTATACAAAGTCTGCCAGCCAACCATAGTAACAGAACATAAAGAAACAATGTTATTTCAAATGAATACATGATTCTTTAAATTCTATCTCCAAGAAATAAGTACAATAATCATACAAGAAATAATCACAGTAACCATATAATAAATCTAGTGAAAGGTGAAACAACAAGAATTCCTATATTCCTAGATACTTCAAATTATTCTTTACTCTTTAAAAAATCTTGAGAACTTATGCATAATGCTCATATCCACCCATGAAATATACATGTACAGCTTACTTGCATTCATGAAGCTGTACATATGCAAATCTTACCCTCATGCATGAAGAGAACACATATAAATCTTACTTTCAGACATGAAGATTGATAAATTCTAACAAACATTCATGAAGATTCTATCTTACTTCCATGCACATGTAAATTTCACTCTTACCTGCATGCACATGTAAAAACCTAACTTGCATACATGTTCGTGTGTTCCCGGTTCCTGATTATTCTAGTAGATCCTGATTTGAAGAACATGTCTTCAATCAAGACTAGAAGATGAAGAGTGGCATGCTGACCAGAGAGGAAGACAGAGTTCTACAAGCAGCATAAAAGGACATAGAAGGACTTTGGAACTTTGAAATTTTGGAACTTGTGATCATAAGGATATGTAAGAATGCATCATACGTGTTACCACCACATATGCATTCACATGCTACATAGAATTACACTTTAGGAAGACATCTCATGGAATGGGCAAGTATACAACATGCATAATTGCATAACAAAAAGACACTTTTTTGTGGAAAATTCAAACATTTCTTTTCTGCATGAGATTGCACAGAAATTTAGAATGCTGTACATATGTAAATCTGTACTAAGTACAACCTATGTGCACATGTAAATACTAAGTTACTAACGGACTAATTTAATTAGGATAGTTAATTAATATTCTAACTACTAAAAATACTGACAGCCTAGTGAATTTGTTCAAGTCTTAGGGAAATAGAGACTGAAGTATAGAAGTTAGATTGCATTATGATTGCAGGTTAGCATTTGTTAGTATTAGAAGAATTTTCTTGGTTAAATTTAGTTATTAGGAAATAGGACAAAATTGCATATTCTGTATGTTAGTGAAATCATTGGAATGATTTGAAAACTTGTTATAAGGATTTGTTATGAAATAACTATGTCATGTAAATCCCTTGCCTGAACTATTTTCCTATCCCACTCTTAGCTTAGCACTAGGTAGGCAGAATAGCTAAGATAAGTTAGGATTTTGTTATTTGGGGGTGGTTAAGAGAATATTTCATATGGTACAGGGTTAATAATAGATAGATAGAATTATAATAAAGGTAAGGATCATTAAAAAATGTAAGGTGCATTTTTTTTAAAGAAAAGGGGAGAACGTGGAAGAGGCATGAAAGAGAGAGAAATTTCAAGCATGCAAGTCAGAAAGCTGGGGCCATGATCTGCCAATCAATGTGAAGATTCCAAAATGGAATGTTCCCAGGAAAAGCAGTTGGAGCCTGGCCAGAGGAGATGAACTGAAAAACTTCTTCTCTGGGGGTTTTCTGATCAAAGGAGACTGGTTTCATCTGTCCTAGGTTGAAGGGCCTTTGAGGGGGCTTCTGGAATTAATCTGAGAAGAAATTAACTTTTGTTGGTGGCTTTGTGTAATTGGAAGAAAGAAGATTTAACAGTTGTCCTTCATCTTTCTGACTGTTTCTGTCACAGCTGTGACAGGACTGATATTTCCCAAAATCCTCCCAATCCTCCTTATAGATTAGAGACACCTCTATCCCTCTCACCTCAATCCCCATCCTGTTGTTCCCAATAAACCCCCTTATTTGAGAAAGGAAAAGAAAGGAGGTTTTCCTCATGAATCCCACAGTCCACTTGGGGGGGGGGTGAAGCCAAAAGGCTTCAAGAAGAGGGTGGTGAAGGGAATGGTCGAAGGGAGGAGGAGGGTAGGAAATATCTTGATCTATTAGCCATCAATAGTGATCAATAGGCAAACCCAAAGTAACTCCTCTAGCAGCCTCTCTCTATCTCTCAGAAGTACTTCTATCTCCATTTTAACAACTAGGCACCTTGAGGTTTCCCCTGGTAGTAGTGTCTCCATTTATAACTAGGCACTCACAGGTTCCCCTAGCATCTCTCTAGTCAAGCCAGAGTATATCCATTTACCACAACCAGGAATAGTTCAACCCCGATTGTCCTTCTTTATTACAGTACCAAACCTGTTTACTGCTTCACAAAGGATACTTCACTGTGAGAACCAGCATAAATCATTAATTACTAAACTGAATACTGTAAAATATCCCCAAACCAAATAGAATATTTTGTCTTCTCCCCCCAGATTCCTTCCCAAATGAATCTTTGGCTATTTATACAGATTTATTTTCATTGTAGTATCATCTGAAGAAGAAATACAAAAGAATAATTTTACAATCAACATTAATGCCCTTTTGGGTGGACTCTCTAATGGCCAACTAGGTGGCACAGAGGATAGAGCACCAGATCTGGAATCAGGAAGATCTGAGTTCAAATATGGCCTCAGATCTTTATAGCCTATGTGACAGTGGGCAAGTCACTTAACCTTTGTTTGCCTCAGTCTCCTCAATTATAAAATGGGTATAACAAGTCTCTACCTCCTGGGGTTGTTTTGAGGAACAAATGAGGTAACATTTGTAAAGCCTGGAACAGAGTAGGTGCTACATAAATGCGAACTATTGCTAAAGCCACACTATAGCTTCAGTACCAGTTGCCTAGCCCAGTTGCCTAGCCTTTGCTATTCTTCTGCCTTGGAGCTGGTTTTTAGTACCAGTTACTTCTATGTTACTTGATATTTAGTATCGATTCTAAGAAGATAAGAAAATAACTGCATTGAGCCTCCTATGATTTCACTCAAGGACCCCGGGATCTCTATTCCTTTTTCAAATAAACACGCCATTGGAGAATTTTATTTCTGCTTGTGCCCCACTAGCCTCCCTGGGTGTGCGGGGAGAGAAGGGAGCAGAGGATGAGGTGCCCTCCTGCTGCTTCTGTGACCCCCAGAGAAAGCGGCCTCTGCCTTTAGAGTTTGAAATTGTCCCGTAGGTGAAAGAAAGCATCTGCAGAAGAAAAATTTCTGACTTTCTGTTGGAACTTTTCTTTGCTAAGTTAAAAGATTATTTTTTCTACTACTTTCATGCAAATTCTTGAACTCTGAAAACTTCCTTTAATAAAATGTGCCAAATTTAAACTGTTTTAAGATGAATGAGGACATCTAGGAAAAAAGAAGCCACATGCTTTGTTCAATAGAGACATAGATTTCTATTTGATTTATTAATTTAAGAATTGCATATAGAAGCAAAGCCAAAGTGAATAGCCTATCACAGCCGTGGATAAAAACAATTGTTTTAATATTAGCCCATTTTCAGAAGAAAAAAAAAGGAAAATGACATAGATATTATATTTTAATTTCTCAGGGTAATGGAATTAGGTGTAACATGTAATCCAAAACAAATGAAAAATGCTCAAACTTGGCTAGTTTAAAAGTCTGTTGCTCCCTCAGAACCTCTCCCCGTCTAAGGTTTTCATAAGTTCAAATTCACTTTTAGAGTATACCTATAATTTGCATTTTTCCTTTCAATAAAAAGGTAACTTACTTCTTCCCCTAAATGAAATTCTTCCAGAGGCCGCAGATCAACAATCCTCCAGCTGTTGAAGATATAAATGGGTTCAAATATTATTCATTTACCAAAGTTGAATTCTTAATTTTTCTAATCAATTGATCAACCAGTGAGCATTTATTAAGCACCTACTACATGCTAGGCACTGTGCTAAGTGTTGGGGATACAAAGACAAAAACAATTCCTGCTTTGAAAGTTTAAAATTCTCAAGAGAGAGATTTTCTTATGGTATATACAGAATAGAGACAAAGATAAGGTACTTCAATAAAAGGACGGTCATTAAAGAAGGGCACTAGTACTTGGGAGCTTATGGAAAGAAGTCATGTATAAGATGTATCTTGAAGAGAGATTCCATGAGACAGAGGTGAAGAAGGAATGCATGACGGGATAGCCAGGCAAAGCTACTGAGACTGGAGATGAAGTACCAAGTGTGCAAAAGAAAAAAGGCCAGCTGGGCCAGATGTCAGAGTACAGGAAGAGAAAGAACATAATACTGAGGCTCCAAAGACAGGCGGGGCCAGGTTATGAAGAGCCTTAAAATCTAAATGGAGAATATAAACAGAAATAAAGTATAGGTGCTTTCCCTTGTTATTTCCATAATCTAGTCTTCTTTTAAAACTAATGAGATTTTAAAGAAAGGAAAAAATTCCAAATGAAATTTTGGCAAAAAGTCAGGAAAGTCAAGTAGAGGCTTCATTTCTCCCAAAAGAATGAACCCTAAACTGACTGGCTTAATGTTTGAACTCACAGATAATTTTGAAACAAGCTACAAATAAGTTCTTTAAAAATATAACCAGAAATATTTCTTTTCCACTCACATTACTTTATCTCACTCTCTCTAAGCTTTAAGTAAACACTGCTAATCTTATTCCCTCACAAGACAAATCAAGGTAAAGCAATAGTCAGTATTTGTTAAGCACTTGTTAGGTGGGAATTAATACTGGGGGAGAGACGGGCAGTAAATAAGACATAGTGACTGCCTTTAAGGAATTTATAATTTACCAGAACATTCATACTATCCAGGACCCAGTAGGCTTAAGCACCAAAACTGAATTCCAACTTTCTTATGCTTGGACTCCTGTCCTAGTCTCTTCACTCATCTCTTGACCCACTTCCGCTAAGCTTTGCCAACTCTAATTAATCCTACATGCTACTTTTATCATGGTATTCCCCTATAAATAACACAGAAGTGAAAACCATGCCGAGAACATAAGGCTCAAACTTCTTACCTTAGAATTCAACGCTGTCTGTCCAGTCTAACCTCATCTTCCCAAGGAAAATTGTATATTCATTGTATCCTGAATTGCATATTTTTGAAAGTGTCTCTGTTCCTGGAATGCCTCCCCTCTTCCCCTCCAGTTACAGAGATCCTACACTTTCTTGCTTACAGCCCTCTTGAAAGCTGAGACCCTCCTTTTTTATGAAGCTTTCCTATGTCATCCCGGTATCTAGATTTTCTGAATCCATGATGCTTAATCTCACTAACAATAACCTAGCGATATAACATTTGCTTTCTTCTAATCAACTTGTACAGTTATTACAAATATTATGTATTAATTTCTTGTTTCATAGTTAAATTGTAATGGTGGTATAAACAAGAATATGAAACCTCTTCCATTCCTTTACCCCCATCCCACACTATTGTCTATGTATAAATGCCCTACAATTAATTCATATCTAATGATTAAAGACTAAATTTAGACTAGGCATAAAAGAAACAAAGTGTTGGTAAAGTAAGGGCTTTTAATGAGAACTCAACATTTGCATAAAGATTTGTACTTTATTTTAGCACCAATGAAAAATGTTTACACTTTGGCTTTTTTTTTATGTTAACCCTCAATTTTTCTTTCATGATAAGGGGAGGAGAAAAAGCAAAATATGACACTTTTATAAGAAATATAACACTATTTTGTTGTTGAAATACAACACTTTCCCAAGAATAATTAAAAAACAATCAGGAAGAAAAAATATATACCTTGGAGTAAGTATTTCTTTATATTGCAGCTTCTCCAACTTGGCTGGGGCCACTAGTGACATAGGAATCACAATATTATCTATGTCATAAGAGCTCTCACTTCTTAATCTCCGCCTTGTCGTATTCTGCAAAATATAATTTTGCGACACAATCTATAGTTAAATTGTGTCTATCATAATCAAGATAAACCTAAAGATTGAAGGAACAGATTCTTTTTTTCTAATATTTATGTAAGTTACATTTAAGGGGTTTGGGAATCTGGCTCTAAAATCTGAAGAAAAAAGAACTGGGAAAGCCCAACTTGGAATTCATATTAGTAATCTAAATACAAAATATGTATTTAAAGTCACATCCTTTTTTTTTTGGTTGGGGGGGGGGGTTCAAGAATTCATTAGAATTGTCCTATGCATTAAAATCCAAGCCCAGTTTTGTGTGCCCATCTTTTCATGGTTCATTCAACTTAAGTCAAAAGAACCCTAGCATCTAATTGCAGCCACCCAGAGCAGGCATTCCTAACCTGCATCCATTAACTATTTTGGGAGTAACTAATAATAAATGAATAAATAATGATAGTAAAATTGGTTTTCTTATTTTATGTTATACATTTTGACATTATTCTGAGAAGTGGTTCAGAGACTTTGCCAGATTGTGAAAGGGGTCCATGCCACACTTAAAAAAAAAAAGGTTCAGAACCTTTGACCAAGGGAAAAAAGAAAATAAAGAGTAGAGAAGACTTAATTTAAAAATCTAAAGCATCCTGCTAAGTCTTCCTCTAAAATTTTCACCTTAAAATTATGATTGGTCTTATAGTCCAGGCTTTTTATAGATTGATAAATAGAATTGTTTAGTGTGGAGATCCGCCACATTTCAAATTTACTATGCTTTAGCTTATTAACATGTAGGTTAACAAAAGAAAGGGATAATGGTACTCTTTGCTACATTAAAAAATGCTACTAAATGGAATGATTGAATTTATAGTTTGCCATATTTTATCAAGCTGGGGGAGAAAAGGTCCTACCAGAATTAGTTGATACTAACCTAGAAGTCAAAATCTCTACATTTTTCTATTTGGAATAATTCATTTCCTTCAGAACTTAGCAGAGTACCTGGCACATAATAAGTGTTGAGTAAATGTTTATTGACTGATTGATTTAGGGCAGCATATCAGCTCTGTAAAAAGAAGAAAAGCTTATCTTTATTTTTTTTAATTGGTAGCAACAAAGTTGGGGTGGAAAGAGATCTGGCCCTATAGTCAGAAGCCCTGGGTTTAAAGTCCCCCTGCAACACTTCCAACCTCTGAACCATATATTTTAAGTTAAAAAGGCCCTTGGAAGTTCCTCATTTTACAGATAAAAAAACTGAGGCCCATGAAGATGAAGTAACTATGGCCTTGATTTCACAACCCGTGCTTGTTTTGTACTACCCCATACTGCCTTTTCATTTCATGACTGTGTAACCCCAGACAAGTCACTGCATCCTCCTCATCCTTAGGCTCCTCATCTGCAAAGTAGGAATATTACCAGACACTACCTTCCCCTAAAGGTTTTTTTAAGGACAGTGCTTTATAAAGCACTTGGTAAATATATGTTGGTATTGTATAATGAAAGTTCTGAGCCCACTAAGTGATTTTCTCTAACCGTCAAAAATGAAGGTTAGGTTGGCCTAGATTATTTCTAAAGTTTCCTTCCAGCTTCATTTTGCTGCCTTCAAAACAAATCTGGCCTCAGAAATTATTTTCCTGCCTTTACTACCTCTTCTCCTGAAAAAAAAAATTCTGAGCAAGTTTTCTTATTGACAAGTCTATTTCCACTTTGGAAAGTATGGGCCTAAGAAGCCCCTAGAAGAGTGAACTTTACTTTCAAAGATTTTAGTTCAATTCTGAGTGCAAAAGTGGATTTTGTATATGTATGTGTATATGTATGTTATATATATATATGTGTGTGTGTGTGTGTGCATATATATATATAAATATATTCCTAGAAAAGAAGAAGCTGTAGCTATAGGACAATGTGTGGCTTTTTTAAAACACACACAAAAAAGTATGTTTTGCTTTCATAAAATTCAGGCCTCAAAATATGATCATTCAAATCAGGCTAATACCAAACATCCCACCTTTTAAAAGTGAACTTGTGGTTGTATTATGGAGCTTATTATGGAGCTCAGCAACTGTGTTATAACTAGTCTTGGAGAACTGCCTGGGTTCTGAGAGAATAAGTAACTTGTTTGAAGTCATATGACCACTATATGACAAAGGCAGAACTTGAACTTGGGGCATTCCTAACACAGAGCAAAGTCGTTATACGTTGTGGCATATTGCTATCTCAACAATTCCCAAGTGGTTAATTAATATCAAGGGCTGTTACAGATTAGCTAAGATGCTTTATCCACGGAAAGAGCCCGCAAAAATAAAACATAAAAACAGTTTATTTTTAAGACTCTTTGTAATACAATTTTAGTAATCAATTAAAAATACATACTTGTGATGAATTCTGGGTTGACCTAGATATCATATTGATATTAGTGACCGCAGTAAAACTGTTATGGGACCCTGATTCCGTATGTTGTAAAGTAAATTCTTCAAACCTATTTCTTTCCCCTGTCAGAAAAGAAAACATCAAGAATGTAATAAATTAAAAAAGGGCTGATGGAGCAAGAAAAGTAATAAATCACCTCGATACCTAGGTTCCACATTATACAAGAAGCCTAATCACAGCACTCCCAGCAGGGAATCAACGAACTATAGAGATCTGATGAGACTTTTAGTCAATTATTCTCTCCAAATGCTTGTCACAGCCAAAAACAAATCTTGTTTTATTGACATGTTACAAAGTGCTATTACTTACCATCTTAATAATTGTTCCCACAGAAATGTTTTATCACCTGTGAATTACTGTTTTATGCCTGAGATTAACCTGATTTTAACATATTATGAAAAGTTAGCCTTTACAATTTATGAACAGTGATTATGATCAACCTAGTAATTACAAAATCTTACCAAAAAATTACAAAATTACAAAAAAACAAAAGAAATCACAAATGGTTACTCTGAGAGTTGGGAACTTGGTGATAAAACTAGTGCCCAGTAATACCACATGGAGAGCCGTTACTAAACCCTGAGAGGTCCCTCGCTGTGGAAGATGTACAAAGGGCAGCACGGCTATTGCGCCATCAGGAATGATGAGCCAGATGAATTCACAAAAACATGGAAAGTCTTACAAGAACTGATGTAAAGTCAAGTGAGCAGAAGCAGGAGAACATTGTATACAGTAACAGCAATATTACACTGATCCACTGTGAAGGACTACATCATCATCAGCCAAGCAAGTCTCCGAGATAACAACCACCAGGACCTCCCTCGGGCACAGAGCATTCCATCTTCCCCTCTTGTTTCCTTCATGAGATATCTATCGCCCTTGGGATGTGTGTCTTCTATCATAACATGAGCCATATGGAAACAGCATCACATGAATGTATGGCTAGGAAGTGGCGCACCCATCCAGTGCCAGTCTGGATATGCTGGTTTTATTAGGCCTCTGTTAGGTCTACATAATAAGGCTCAGCTCTGCAGCTTGCTAGCCAAAGTGGTGACCTAAGATTTTGTTTTCCTTATTTTTAAATTGGTGATAATACTACTAACACTGCCTGCTTTGTGGCATTTGGAGAGGGGGTGGAGGAGGATGAGGGGGAAACAAGCACTTGATAAGTGTGAATGATTATTACAAGGTAGCTTATTTTGTTTAAGCATTTTCCTTATCAATAAAACCAGAGGATAGACTGGGATCATCTCTAAGGTCTCTTTAATCTCCATGTCCTGTGATCCTATAGTACTAAACAAATTGTGGAAATCAATAGCTTTTTCAGAATATCCTGAGTTTTCACATTCTTGACATAAACAATTTTATTTGAAATATTTCCTGTTTTCTCACTTCAATTTGCACTCTTCAAGTTCATTAACACTTTAAAATAAATGAAATTTGTTATTGCTTTATTACCAAGGAAATCACACATCCATTGCCCACCTCCCACCCCCACAAAGACCTTACTCATTCTACTTCCTTTGTCAATACTATGACAAAGAGCACAGGGCAAGTAAGGGCTTGAAGGACCTTGGTAAGGGCTTAATTTTTCTTTTTTTTTTTTTTACATCAGACCTCTAATTTCATTTCTTTAGGGGAACTATCTAGTAGGGCACTTCTAATAATGCAGGTTAACAATTATCTGCACCTTATAGTCTAGAGTGACAGTATGCTATGAGTTGTAAGCACTGACTTTGGAGATAGGAAAGCCTAAAAGTTCAAGTCCCACCTCTGACATACAGTGGCTTTCTGACTCTGGGCAACTCTTGGTATTTCTCAGCAATAACCTGAAATCATAAAATATTCAAAGTAGTAGACTCTAAATTGAAGTTTCATTGTACCATTCAGTATGTTATCCAAACGTGTAAAAATTAAAAAAAATTTTTTTTAATTTTAAAATTTAAATTAAAAAAAAATTGCCACAAGTGGGCAAAATAAGATGTACCTCATATATGATCATCTAAGACTTTCCTACTTGAATTAAACATCCACAGGACAAAGAATCTTAACAGCAGATAATAAAAATATAACAACAACAAGCATCTTATACCAGCAAGTTGAGAAGTCTTTGAGTATAGACCTGGCAAAGACTGTGCCTATCATTTAAGAATCAGACTACAAGGATCATCACAATGTAGTTATTAGCTAGCTAGTTCTCATCATAGCAATTTACTAAATAATCTATTAAAGCATATAATGGTTGTGATATGACTTGAGAGGGTATCACACTAGTGAAAACAGATCTTTTGAATTATGGAGTTTATTTCTTTGAAAAAACAAAATAGGAACACGTAGCTCTCACTGACAGAACTACACTGATTTCTAAGCAAATCTCATTGATTCAGACATAATGATAATAGGTGATGACAGATTATCTATTATCACAGATGACAACAACACATCATCAAATAAAACACAGAATTTAGGTATTTTAATATTATAACTTGTCACGTTCCATGATTTATAGCCAGATAGCAGCATCAGAGGAATAATAGTGTTAACAAGATGGGACTTTGTTTTAGGAGAAAGTCTGAGGTCATTTAAAGTACTATGTAATTTCCCAAATGAAATCCAACCTACTCTCTTCCTCTGTTTGATTCCAAGCCCAGTTCGTTATTCATCCACAGTATCCCTGTAAGATATGTTCTGACATGAGTATATATTCATGTGTGTGTGCACAGATCTACATGTACACATAAAGATCAATTTCATATTTGTATAATATAAAGATTTGGCTAAATATAATAAAATAGACCCAAGATTTACATACAGATGTAAAGTTGGTCAACACATATACATATAAAATAGATATAGATATGCATACATATACCCTAAATCCACAGTCTATGAAGAATCAAAATTGAATGTCTGAAAGGGGAAGGGAGATATGCCATGGTTATAAAGAGATTTCAGCATATTGCAAATGACAAATTAAATATATGTACAAAGTATGAGACAAATAATCAAAGCGATGTATGACCAGAACAAAAAGGAGGCGGGCCTGTCCTGAAGAGCAGGGATGCCAACCTTAAATAGAAATGAGAATCTTTAAACTCCAAATAAGGGTCCCCTTGGGCTGGATACTTAGTTTTAAATTTTAATGTTATCTACATTATAGTTTTATTTATTTTATTAAATATTTCCCATGTACATTTTAATGTAGCTCGGGAGTATCATGGGCCATGTGTTTGACACATTTGACACAAAGCATCAGAACATCCTCCATGTAACACTGGGATCCAGGTGAAAGGGCCCACCCTTCCTTCTGGAGGACTTGGCTTGGAGAGCACTTTACACATTTATCTCATTTTATATTTATATATTTATATATATATATGTATATACATTTGTATATATAAGCTATTGGAAAATGAGAGGTGTCATGGGTGATTATCTGCAGCATCAGAGAAAGTTCTTGAGAATCAGTGAAATTCTGGATATATTATCGATGAAGTACAAGCATAATAAATTAAAATAGTTTTCAAAGAATGAGGAAGTACACTAAAAAAGTTGGTTGCTTTAAGATTGAATTATATGTTGACAGAATTTGTATTTTTGCTTATATGTCCTTTTCACCGAGCACAGTACAAGGCGCTTAGTAAATGCTTACTGGTTAACTGGAGCACACTCATTACCAACATGGTAAAGCAGCAGTTTGGGCTGATACAATTATACCGTCAAGGCTCTGCTCTCCTTCTTTATCCCTATTAGCTGCTCCCAGCCTGCACTTTTTAAAGTTCTTAGTCTCCCCCAAGAGATACATGGGCAAAGGCAGGGCCAAGGGGCTCTTTGAGCTTCAGGTAAGAGCAGGGAGTCACAAGGACTATTGAGAAAGACAATAATTGGGGGCGAGGGGGGGGCCCTATGACTTCCAAGTGATTCTTGTTAACTTTCAAGAAATCTCAGAAGAGTCTGTAATAAATAAGACATTGCCAGCAAGCACCTGCATTTGAAAGTAATGCCCCTGAGGTATCCTGAGAGATACTTGTTGCCAACCTATTGCCCAGTTTAAGATGTGCAAAGGAAGTCTAGGAATCCATGAGTCATAGAAATACAATCCTCATATCAAGTGGGGCAACAAGGAATGAAATTCTGGGGAGCCACCAGTAAGTCAAAAAGACAATGTTTTGCTCACCGAGAATTGAGAACTGATTTGTTCTTCATGTTATGACAGGCAGCAATATCTTGGTTTCCTTCTGAACTGACAATTATCCTGCATGATAGGCCGAAGGGCTGGGTTGCTTTTATATCTCAGGTTTTTACTCCTTTAACTTACCTATTGCGGTTTCACTTAAGTGCCTTTTTTTCCTTCCCTGTAACAATTGTGCGGAGGTTTCTGATCTGGTCTGAGGTTTGCATACGGGAGAATATCCACTCCTCCATGGGGTAAGGGGAGTACTCTGTGAAATATGTGCTACAGAAAAGAAAAGAAAGTCAATATGGCCTTTTAACAAATGAATCAATACAAATAGATAATGGCAGGTTCAATTAAAATCTTTAGTTTAAAAATATTTGAATATACAGGCTCAAATAGTCAAACAATGCCATAACAGATGAAAGGCAAAAACTACAAAATCCAAAAGTTCATCCCCACATGAACCCAAGCAATTTATTGAGATGGAGAGAATATGCATACCAGCAACATCCATTTCAACTTGGGCTACTCCTAGCTCTCCTCTCCTCTCCACCATCAAAAAAAAAAAAAAAGGATTCCAATCCACCATCACCGGTTTGAGTGTTAGGGAAGGATATCTTGCCTACTACCAATAACAAACTGGAAAAGCAAAGCAAAGGATTTTTCCTACTGTCAGGGTCTAGTGAGCAGTTACACAAAATCCCAGAATACAACCAGCTCAGTTTCTTTGTCTCACGTGAGTTTAGTTCTTTCCCTGCACTAGGAGTCATTAGTCATCTTCTCTGTATTGTTTAACTGATTCAAATCACAGATTTTTCAAACCTGCCATGAAGTTCGAGATTGTGAAGATTCCCTCCCCTCCTGCCTCTGCCACTCAGACAAATATGCTTCAGTGTTCTCATCTGTAACACCTCTCACTTCAAACACTCTGCTGGTTAATCTTGTTTAGCTCAGTAAGAGAAAAATCTCAGCCTTCTCTGATCATGAAAAAATATTCATTGGCAAACACTTTCACAGGGAAAATTTTTGTTTCTCAGTTCCTAGAAGTGTTATCAGCAATATAGGCAGAATGCTGTACTTAAAAAAATACAACTTTTCAAAGCCTGCCAATGTCAAAGTGTTAAAATAAAAATCATGAACAGCCAGAAAATCAAAATGTTGGTTAAAGGTTTCGTTGCTTGTTCCTATAAAAATCTGCTAATACTGAAAATTTTACAAGAAAATAGTGACCAATAGAAAAACAATTCATCAGAACACCTACAATGAAGGTAAATTATTGTTCCTGAGGAACATCTGTTAATTTCCCAACAACTAACATGTCATTATATCATAGGATACTAGTAACTTTCAACTTAAATTCAGTTGTGTTTCAATTTTAGCTCTTTAACATAAACAAAGTTTGAGTATGTACAAAAATATTTCACACAAGTATAATTTGACAGTCATAATTGTGGTCTGTAAAACAAAGAAAGAACTTAAGACTGTCATTCCAAAGTAGAAATAAGCAGGATGGGATTGAACTAAAAATACCTATAACTCTAAAGATTTTTCCATATATCATACCAGTTGAAGGAGATAAGATACATTCTTCTTCGAGTAATGTACTTTCAGCCGGGTCTCCTTTGATTTCATTCTTTTTCAACAGTGTTTCAAAATGTAAATGAAGTGGAACATCTGCAAAATGAAAGTAAAAAGTAAAAATATGTTCCATCAATAAATGTTTCATTTTGTGGGTGAAAAATGTTTTCTTTTTTTTTCCTTTACAAGCTGCATATTATTTTAGGAAAATAATAATAGTTTTTAAAGTTATAAATATCAGATTTAGCAAAGAACTTTTCTAAACAATAATATTCAAGACATTAAAGATATATTACTATCCAAGATTGAGTAATTAAAAAAAAAAACCTTTATCTTCTGTCTTGGAATAAATGCTGTATATTGATTCCAAGGCAGAAGAGTGGTAAGGGCTAGGTGATTGTGATTAAGTGACTTGCCCAGGGTCACACAGCTGGGAAGTGTCTGAGGCCAGATCTGAACCTAGGACCTCCCTTCTCTAGGCCTGGCTCTCAATCCAATGAGCCAATTAGCTGCCCTTGATTAGTAATGTTTTTGTTGTTGTTGTTTTTTTAGTCTAGGAAAAATACAGTAGATATAGGCCCATAGGCCTATATCAACAATTTAGAAATATTACATAAAAGGGCCTCAAGGGTTCTTAACTTACTTGTGATTGTTTGATTTCTAGAAAAGAAAACTAGATGTTCCAAATGATTCTACTAACGGTGTCTCAGAAGTCTTAGTGCAATTTTAAGCTGTAACAACTTCAAAAATATAAATGTTACAAATGTATAAAAAAACTAATATATGAAAGGTTTATTTTAAATATGGGCATTTCTCACTGAAATTTAAACATAACCAACATTTTATGCTAATATATCACTCTAGTTGACTTTTAAACTTTGTAAAAATTCATCAACTGCTTCTCAGTGAAAAATAGGATTTCATTTGTAATTTTAGCTTTAAGATCATCCAAAGAAAGAGGTTTTGATACATAGCTGACATTTTTTGACATGATCTGAAAAGAAAGAGTCTAATAGATATAGATTAGGTGACCAAGATAATCAAACAAGATCTCCTTTATCAATCCAATGTTCTAAGAAAATGTCATCCAGAAACTGTCAAAATACCAAATGATTACATTAAAATAAAAATTTTATCATTCATTTCAGTTGTAGAATTATTCAAAATTCACAAAACTAAAACAGTCAAAATTAAATTTAAATAAACTTTCAAATAACATTTTTCATATGTTTGTATAATTCCTGGTTCTAAAGTGATTTAAGTTTAGAACTGCCTGCACTAAAATTGTTGTGGCATTTTGTAATACACAAACTAGATAGACTTAAAGCTCATTGCGTACACTACACCTTGCAGTTTAAATCAATGAAGTTTTATTGAAATTTATAAAATATCATAAAGTGACTAAAATAATAGTGTCAAATCAGTAATATTAAAACTACAGTATGACCGTCTTTGCTTTCACAAAAGTTAAATATCTTCAGTGATAGATTCTCCCTCTTTTAAAGATGAACAAAGAAAAACAATATGTCATTGTATACTCAAGTACCTTGTACCTGTCTTCTAGCTAGGAGAAAGGAACTAACCAAGGAAATGAAACATACTTTGCATGTCAATTCATTTTAATCTACTAAGGGAACAAGAACATTTATTTACAAAGATAACTAATCTTGTTTTGAGATGTACTTACAAATTACCTCATAAATTATTTCAGATGTATATTAATTTTTCAAAAAGATACTTAAAGAAATAATAGTTCTCTGAAAAAGCTAGTTATAACCTAAATTATAACACCAAAATGCAGTAGAAATCCAACAAGGGAATCTGCCAGAGGGGATGCTTGGTTAGGACAGAGAATTTGAAGTTCATGGGAAGGAAAAGCTGATCTAGGTGTGATCCTTGCTTTAAAGACAATGATTTTCAAAGACAAAAGTATCAAAGTTAGGTAGAAGAGAGAAATGAGAGGATAGGTACTATTTTAAAAGTGGTAATCTGGAACTTTATCAAATATCCATTCAGTCTAAAACCAGAGAAGTTTGCTTTGTGGTATGAAATAAACAAGTCTGTGGGTACTTATGTGTGTGTACTTATATATACATGTATGTACACACATGTATATGTACACACATATGATGAATGTGTCCTCTAAGGAGTTCATAGTTCAGAATAAAAAGACAGGATGAAATAATTATAGCAGTCCTAGATTCCAAACTCAGCAGCAGAGGATATATGGCAAAATATCTCAAGTTCTAAAGAGTCAATATGCAAATAAAAATTAGAATTACACTCTCCCTCAAAATGTTGACTAAGCATTTAAATACTAATGATTCCCCAGATGGCTAACAAGCTTGTTTTCTGAAGAAATATGATCACTGATAGCTGATTTGGGAGGTAATATTCTTAAACTCCTCCCCAACTAAAACTTAACTTTGTGTGCCTGTCAATTACATACTTCTTCAACCAAGAACATCCTTATTTGTTGTTAGAGAAAACCTAAAAATGCCCAGGTCAGTTGTTAAAAGAGACCTAAAAATGTGCTCCCAAGAAGAATGTTAGGAAGAAATCAGCTTGAGCATATCTTTGGATAAAAACTTATTTGTAAGTAACTGGAGTTTCTTCATAGATAGGCTAAAATCATCTGTTTATATATTTTGGGGGGTTGAAAGGAAGATCAAGCTAAAAATAACCACTATCAAGCTTATAAGATTATGCTGACATCCTCAACAGGATAGGTTCAGACAATGGTGCTTTATTGAAAATGTTAGGGGAGAACAAGCTGGTTGACCTGCAGATTTCAAATAAGGAGTCCTTAAGAACTGTAATTATGGTTTCCCTTCTTCCTGAATGAATGCCATGACTTTAGAAGGCACAAGTAAATCCAGCCTCATCAAAAAAGAAAATGCAATTTGATAGTCCAAAGAGAAGGTACTTTTTTAACACAAATTAGACCATGAAGTTTATGACAAAAGGACACATACAGATATTGGTACTACTTAATGTCTTTCACCTTTCTTTAGATAAAAAATATAAAGATCTCCTCCTATCAGGGAAAAAGATGGGAAAGACAGAGAAGAATTATGTTTTGGTTGCTATGAATGCCAAACACAACTGGAAAGGAACTAGGCATGAGCCCTAATGATAGCATTGTTCTTCAGGACTGTCAAGAAATCAAGGGTTTGGCATTTCACTAATCCTTCTTGTGAAAATCTTCCAGGAAAAATACTTGAACAAGTATAAATATATGTTAAGAACCAAAGTGATGTTCATTTGCATGAAAATCGAGCAAAGAGCCCCTTCAGAAGGCAGGAAGTTAAAGGTGAGAAATGTGAAAGGTAGGGCAGAATGGCTAATAACATCTTTTCTAAAATCTTGGGAGTCCCATATAGAAGGAGAAATAAAAGAAGGTTTGGGCCCTTAGATGATAATCCAAACTCTAAAGTAAGAAATAAAACATTTAGGTCCCTAATATAGAGAATAATAAATAACTCATGCTGACATTTGACCAAAGTTGACATTTCTGGAGCACTTTGAAGTTTCCAAGGTGCTTTCTTCACAACTCTGTAGTAGGTTTATAGTATAAGTATTTTTATCCCCATTTTAGAGCTGATAAAATTGAGGCTAGGTTAACTAGCTGTATTATAGTCTTATCTAAGATATGAGTAAAACTCTAGTTTCTAGACTCTAAATCTAGTATTCTGTCCATCATGCCATACTACCTCTGAGCTTTCAATGACCACTGAAGGTAGAGAAGGCAAGAAATGTTCTTTTTTCCCTAATGTCTGGCAGTTCAAATGTGATCATGGATGGAAAGTCCTGAGCAACAGAAAATTAAAATCCAGTAGTCATTGAACACCCTTCTTTATTAGACACCCCATAGCTAAAAGAATTTAAGAAAAGATAACACAAGAGTAGATGCCTGAGATCATTTTATTCCATCTTTGGAAAAACTCAGATAAGGCAAAACGCAGATCATTATTATTTGGTTAAGAAAACTGTATCTATATATAATACTGCATTAAAATTTTATATTGCTAAAAATAAAATAGTCCAAAATGTAAGGAAGAAAATTGCATTTTCTTACCATTGAGAAACAAATTTTGGTAATGCTGACAGCATTAGCAAAAAAAATGTGAAAGATTTAACTTATCCAAAAGGAGGTCAAAAGTTTGAGCCTTTCCACCAAAATAGTTTCTGGTTTATTTTATGAATTTATTAAGCAGAGCTAGAATATTAACTTAGTATAGAATTAAACTTGCACAATTCTGAGAAAATTTTTGTTTCCAATAACTAGTAAATGAGACTAAAAGAAATATTGAGAAAACTGTTAATTTTCAACAAAAAGAAATAAATTATTAGTCTACTTGGAAATTCCTTATAAGGAGATTTACCTGATGGGAGTGATAAAACAGAATGGAAAGAAGAATCTAGCTCTGGTACATGTTGCTTTAATATCTCAGACTTTGTATTGTGATCACAATTATTCCAGGTTGAAGCTGATATCATGCAAGACATTTGTCTAGCATTATGAAATGGAGTTTCTTTGGAAGGCAAAGCCTGCAAAGAAAAAAAGACAAAATAAAATGAAGTAATAAACTGAAATATAAATTTTACTTTCTAAAACCCATCTAGCATGAAGAAAACTTCAATGATAGTAGCAGTGTCATAGAGCAATAGAATATTGCTTATTTAAAAGGTCACTTTTGCAAGAAGCCTGGTACATAGTAGGTACTTAATAAAGGTTTATTGACTGACTAATTTTTTACAAGAAGCATTTTCAAATAATCTAGAAAAGATAAGGAAACTTGGTAAATTTTCTGAGGTTCACTCTAAATTTATATTTGCCAATGCCCTAGTTAATTATTTCAACTGAAATTTCTCCTTCAAAGTTACCAAAGATCTCTTAGTCAGCCAACAAACATTTATTAAGTGTTTTCTATTTGCCAAGCACTGTGCTAAGAGCTAAGGCAGAAACAGAAAGGCCAATCCCTGAACTCAAGGAGCTCATAGCCTAATAGGGGAGATGACATGCCAGCAACTACAAACAAATAAGCTATATACATGATAATCAACATAGGAAAGGCACTGGAATTAAGAGGGGTGGGGAAAGGTTTCCTATGAAAGGTGGGATTTTAGATGAGACTTGAAGGAAGCCAGAGAAGCAAAGAAGCAGAGATGAGGGAGAACATTCTAGGCATGGGGGGACCACCAGTAAAAATGTTCTGTCAGGAGATGGAGTATCATGCAAGAATGATAAGCAAGCCATTGTCAATGGAGAGAAGGAAAGGAGGGAAAGTCTAAGACATAAGACTGAAGAGGTGAGGTAGGACTTGTTAGGAAGGGCTTTGAAGGTCAAACAATTTCATCCCAGAGGTGATAATGAACCCCTGGAGTTTATTGGGGCAGCAGAAGAAGGAGGGATGTGACATGATCAGACCTGTACTTTAGAGGGATCACTTTGACAGCTGGGTAGGAGATAGACTGGAATGAGGAGAAACTTATGGTGAGGAAGTCAACCAGGTATGAAGTAATGTCCAGGTATGAGGTGATGAGGGTGTATACCAACGAGAGGGCAGTTTCAGAGGATAGAAGAGGGTATATTCAAGAGATGTTAAAAGCTGTAGGCCTGCTATGAAGGAGAAGAGAAAATGAGGAGTTGAAGATGATATCTGAGTTGCAAGCCTAAATGTTTGGATGGTGATGTGCTTGACAGCAAGAGAAGTTTGGAATATGGGAAGGAAGGTTTTAGACATGTTGAATGTAAGATGCTTACAGTGCATTCAGACCGAGATGTCCAATAGGCAGCTGGAGATGTGAGACTAGAGGTCAGCAGAGGATAGATAAGTAGATCTGATCATCAGCATAAAGATGAGAATTAAATTTATGGAAGCTGGTGAGATCACCAAGTGAAGCCCAAGACAAGAGTCCTGTGGGATACTTATGATTAGCTGGCATGAACTGAAAGAAAATCTAGCAAAGGATATTGAGACATCAGATAGGTAGGAGAAGAACTAAAAGAAAGTGGTGTCATGAAGATTAGAGCACAAAGAAGATCAAGAAGAAGAGGGTGATGGACAGTGAAGATGAGATTGAGGAAAGGCCATTGGAATTAAGAGATCATAAGTAACTTTGGAGAGAGCAATTTCGGTAGAATGATCTTAGTTGAAAGCCAGACTACAAAGAAGTAGTACAATGGTCTTCCTGACCTCTGTGGCTTCTGACACTGCTCATCACCTCTTCCACACTACTCCTTCCTTTTTTGGGATTTCATTACTCTTCTCACATGGTTCTCCAACTAACTGCCAGTCTACTAGTCTTCCAAGACTGTCAGGTGCTTTCTTCTCTTTTTTTTCTTTGTTTATTTTCTTTTTTCTCTCACTTGGTGATTTCATCAAATTCCAGGAATCCAATTACCATCTCTATCCAGATGACTCCCAGCCTCCTTGGTGAGCTCTAGTCAAACATCACCAATTGTCTCTGGGACATTTCAAACCAGATGCCACATAGGCATCTCAAATTCAGCAAGTCCAAAACAAAGCTCACTATTTCCCTCTCCCCTCCAAGTCCACTCCTATTCTGAATTTTTGTATTACAGTTGAGGGTACCACCATCGACCTTCCAGGCACCTCCTTTTAAAACCCAGGCATCAGGCTTGACTCTCACTTACTTCCTATGTTAAAGCTCATTTCTTTCTCAACAATCTCTCTCAAGTACATCCACTTCTTTCTTTTTTCTCATCCACCCTCTTACTTCAGGCTTCAATATTTCTCATGTGGAAGAATGGGATACATTTCTACTTGGTCTACTCTCCCAACCCCAAGTTTCTCCCCACTTTAATCTATCCTTCAAAAAGCCACCAAGTAATTCTACCAAAGAGTAGGTCTAACCATGTTCCTCCCTTATTTAATAATCTTCAGAACTTCCCTCTTAATTCTACCATCAAATATGAATTCCTCTTCAACATTTAAAGCTCTTTGCAACCTAGCTACCTTGCACTCCAGCCAGATGGGCCTACCAGTTGTTCCTAATACTACAGGCCATCACTAGTCTCCCTCTTTTTATATTGATTATCTCCAATGTCTGGAATGATTTTCTTCATTTCCACTTCTTGGAACTTCTATTTCAAATAAATTGCCTACTGTCTATGCCTTTGACCTAGAGCCTCTACTACAGGGCATATGCCCTCAAAGAAGTACTATTAAGAATACTCCTATATAAACAAAATAAATGCATATTGATTTCAGAAGGGCTAAGAATATTATTTTCCATAAGTGTAAAGTGGAATTACTGTGCTAAAAGAAGTGATTAATATGACTGCAGAAAGCAAAGAAATATTCACAAGATCTGATACAGAGTAAAGTGGCAACATCAAGAAAGCAATATACACAATTACTATAATGTAAATGGAAAGAACAAAAAGCACAAAACAATTAAAAGTGAATGTTGCAAAATTACCAAAAACAAACATGGCCCCAAGAAAGAGCTCTAAGGAAATACCACTAATTCACTCTTTTTTTTTTAAACCCTTACTTTCCATCTTGGAGTCAATACTGTGTATTGGCTCCAAGGCAGAAGAGTGGTAAGGGCTAGGCAATGGGGGGCAAGTGACTTGCCCAGGGTCACACAGCTGGGAAGTGTCTGAGGCCAGATTTGAACCTAGGACCTCCCATCTCTAGGCTGGCTCTCAATCCACTCTTTTTCGAAAGTAGGAGGTTCACAGGTATAAAACTTTTGACAATTAAAAAAAATATTTTTATCTGTTTCACTGATTTTTTTCTGTTCCTCTTTTTTATGGCTCTCTTGGTGGGGAAATGGAAAGGAATACAGGAAGAAATTTAAGTGATACTATAAAAATTAATTCCCAGGCATCTTACCCTCTCTTACCCCCTCCACACAACATAGAGAAGGCATTAACGGATTAAAAAAAAAGTATATGTCATATCTTTCGCATTTCATCAGTTCATTCTCTAGAAGTGAACATTCACAAGTTATTCTTCAAATATTAATTCTGTAGCTTTATAAAATTTTTCCTTGGATCAACTCATTTTGCTTTTCATTATTTCATGTAGGTCTTTCCAAGTTTTTAAAAAACTAACCTGTTCATCATTTCTTATAACAAAGTAGAAACCCATAATAATCACATACCACAATTTATTTAGCCATTCCCCAACAGATGACTGTCCCTTCAATTTCCAGTTCTTTTCTACCATAAATGGAGTTTTTATAATATTCTGGTACATGTAATTCCTTTTCCTTTTCCCCTGACTTCATTGGGAAACAGACCAAACAGTGGTATTGCTGGGTATAAGGGTCTACAAAGTTTATAACTCTAGCTCAATTCCAAATTCCTCTCAAAATGGTTAGATCAGTTCACAGTACCACCAACAGTGTATCAGTATCCTCATTTTTCCATGTTCCATCCAACATGTCATTTTGCTCATTTTAGCCAATATGTTTATGTGAGATATCTCAGAATTATTTTGATTTGCATTTCTCTAATCAGTAATGATTTAAAGCATCTTTCAAATGCCTATAGAGCTTTGATTTCTTTATCCAAAAACTATTTATATCTTTTGATGGTTTATCAGTCCAGGAATGGCTCTTATTTTTATCAATTTGACAGTTTTCTCTATATTTTAGGCTTCTAATTGAGAAACTGGCTAAAATTTTCCCCATTTTTCACCTTTCCTTCTAATTTTGCTACATTTTATTTGTATAAAGCCTTTTTAATTTCATGTAATCAAAATTATCCATTTCTCTCTTATTTATTCATAAAATTTTCTCCTATCCCCAGTTCAAGTGCCCAGAGGGCAAATTCAAGCTGAATGTAAGCCTCCCCAACCCCCCACCCCCTTAACCAGAGAGAGCTGAGGGAGAAAGTGTTTGCTGTGGGTGGCTGGACAGAGGGGTGGAGCACACAAAAAAATGTCCTTAGGAATTGGGAAGAGGGGGGATGGAACAGCTCTCCACTCTGCATGAGTGCCACAGCTTTGCCAATGTGGCTATAGAGAGTATGTTCCCAATTCTTCTAATTTGCTTATATCTCCCCTTATGTCTAGGTCACGTATCTATTTTGATCTTAGTGAATGTTGTAAGATATTTATACCTAGTTTCTGCCAATGTACTTTCCAGTTGTCCCAGTAATTTTTACCCACTGAGTGAATTCTTATCTCACAAATTTGGATCTATACTTTTTCAAATCAAAGGTTGGCATAATCTTTCACCACTGTTTGTAGTATGTCTGTTCTGTTCCACTGATCTTTCTATTTCTTAGCCAGCACCAAATAGTTTTGATAATTCTTGCTTTATAATATGATTTAAAATCTGGTACTGCTTGACCGCCTTTCCTTTACATTTTTTTTCATTAATTACTTTGATAAGTCTTGATTTTTTTGTTCTTTCGAATGAATTTTATCATTTTTTTTCTAACTCAAGAAAACAACCGAATATATGATTTTTCAGAGCAGGGGAAATTTTAACTTTTTCTTTGCATAATCAGCACTTAGCTCTGTGCCTGGCATATCGAAAGCACTTAATAAATGTTTGCTGATTAACTATAGTACAGACACTCAATCTCATTACATTTTGAGTCAAAGGACCTCTCTGCTACTTTCTCCCTATGTGACACTGAGTCAGTACTTTACAGTTCTGAGTCCTACCATATCTAAAAGTGAGTCTCCTAGGTCCAAATCTATGATCCTCTGAATCACTCAGTCTTTCTACCTTTTCGGGGAATCATGAGGAATCACGGAAAAAAGGGGGTTTTCCTTATTCCTTCTGAAAATCTTAGCAGAGGGCACAGCGTTAATAGGCAAAAATGTCAAGACAAAAGGATTAGGTTATTGACTAGACCATGGGTCTAAGCAGGAGATGCAACTGAGCCTAAGGAACTTCATGTTCCCTTCCTTTGGCTGTACAGAGTGAAGCTCAAGTTTCTCTCTTCCTCAAATTAGACTGCCTAGTTTACCATGTTCAAGTGTATAACAGTATTTGATTAAAATATGAGCAAAAATTGACTATGTATATTATTAAGAAACCTACATTTTTAATTCAAAGTTTTCATTTCATAGTGAGTTTCACCAATACCACATCCTATTTAGAAATCAGGTATCTTTCATATGCTAATTTTAAAATTATTTATGTTTAATGAAAACTTTATGAAGTTTGTACCTACATAATCCACAAAAGGCACCCACATAACATATTATCTCATTTGACTATAGGACTGGTGACATTCAAACAGCACTTTAAAGGTTATAATATAGCTGCTTTACAATAACTCCTTGAATCAGGCAATGCAGAGATTATATCATTTTTAAGATAGAAAACCAAGTTGTAACAGGTTAAATGACTTAACCAAGGTCATTTAACACCAAGACTAGGGGGTTGTTTTGCTTTGTTTTGATGACACTATACTCTGATGATGCTTTTCATTTTTATTTTGAAATATTTTTGGACTTGAGTACAGCATGGTATAGTGGATAGAGAGGAAGACAGGGGTTCAATACTAACTCCGGTGCCTACTGCCTTTGGGACCCTGGCCTCCATGGGCTAAGAGATCTTTTAAAACTTTTAAAGTACAGAGCAGATATTGGTCTATTTGGTAAACAGAGTTTTCTCACCTGGGAGTTTCCTATGTAGACAAAATTACCACATTCAGTCACTACCCCTATTTAGATATCAAATTTCCTTAATTATCCACAAGTCTTCCCTAACCCAAATAAACTTTTAGTTCCTTGACTGTTATTTTTAATCCTTAGGGATGCTAGGAAGAGTCTATGCTCAAAGTTAAATTCCACTTGCTGCTATGTACCTTCTCCCACTTCTAAAACTCAATTAAAAAGCATATGAACAGGAATTTATACCTAGCACCTAATGCTATTCTTTAATTGATGTGCTAGCAATTTTGATTCACCCCACAGCTACTCTTTGCATTTGGTGGTATATTTCCACAAGGTATAGCAAAGCATAGTATTTAAAATAAACAAAGAAAAAATGTTAAGACCTCTAGGGAGAGAAAGAGTGCCATAAACAGAATATAAACTAAGTTCCTGAAGGGATTTTTTTAGGTCATTTCTTTTTTAATACAATTTTCTGATTCTAGGAAACACTTTGGACAGCCTATAGCCACTATTAGTAATGCTCATAAAAAAATCTACCTTTGGAAATAAGTACTTTTATGTCTCTGTCTCTGTCTGTCTGTCTGTCTTTCAGTAGTTAGTAGGTTTTGGTAACCAAATTCAAGAAAACTTTTAAGAAATTTGACCATTCCTCACCAGAACAGAAATATAGAATGACTCTCTCTCAATTACAGCATTACCTATATACAGTAGCCCAATTTCATTATTAACCAATAAATAATACTTCTTATGTACTCACAGTGTCTGACACTGTGATAAGTGTTGTACATAATGGGATAAAAAGACAAATAAGTAAAATTCCAATAAAAAATAACAAATAGCTTCTGAGTCCTGGTGTTCAACAATAACCCTTCAGGCTTCTTATCCTTCCCAATCTCAAAAATCCTAATTACTCACAAAGAAATCAAAGGTTCCAGTAGCTTAAGTGCTATCACAGAATTTCCAAGTTGGACAGGATCACACATGCCATATAGTCTAATTCATACCTAAAAAATTATCCCCTCTATAACATAGTCTGTAAGTGATCATCCCACCTTTAACTGATGATGTCTATGAATGGAAAACCCACTATCTCCTATGGCAGCTCACTCAAATTTTCAAGAATTCTAATCTTTAGGAGTTTTTTCTTTTAATCAAAATTAAATGTGCCTTTTTGCAACTTCTACCCATTGTTCCTGCTTCTTCTCTAAGGGACCAAAAGAACAAATCTAACCTCCTTTCAATCTTCAAACACTTGAAGACAGTCATCAGGAATATTTCCTTTAACCCTTCTATTCTCTAGGTTCAACTAAATACTGTGCTCCAGGTTTCTTCAACTGAATTTCATAAAGCATAAATTAAAGCCTTTCACATCCTGATTTTTGGATCCCTGAAAACTTCCTAATGTCCATCCTAAACTGTGGTATGCTAACAAAACACAATACTCTGGTATGAGTTCTAACTAGAGCAAGATATGGTACAAGTATCACCTCCTTATTTCTGAATTGAGACAGCATGGTGTAATGGCTGGAGAACTAGACTTGGGAACTGAGAAGACATAGCTTTAAATATAGCTTACCTGTGTGAGTCACTTCACTTTTCATGGCCACAAGTTTACAAAAGTAAACACTTTTCCACAATATTTTCCCTCATTTACATTTTTTTAAACCCTTACCTTCCACCTTAGAATCAATACTATGGATTGGTTCCAAGGCAAAAGAGATTGGTTCCAAGGCTAGGCAATAAGGGTTAAGTGACTTGCCCAGGATCACCCAGCTAGGAAGTGTCTGAGGCCGAATTTGAACCCAGGACCCCCCATCCCTCTCTAGGCCTGATTCTCAATCCAATGAGTGACCCAGCTGCAAACCCCGCCCTATCCCTCCCTGCCAATTTATATTTTGAAGCAATTTTTAATATTCACTTTCTGGCAATGAGCTCCAAATTCCTGCACTGTCTCCTCCCCCTACTCCTCCCTGAGATGGGAAGCAATTTGATTTTGGTTATACATGTTCTATCATGAAATAAATATTTCCATATTCATCATGTTGTGGAAAACACATATCACTAAAACATTTTCTTGAAGAAAATTAGAATGAAAAATGGTATCTTTCATTTTTATTAAGTCTCCATCAGTTCTTTCTCTGGTGGTGGATAACATTTTTTTTATAATGAGTCTTTTGAAATTGTCTTGGATTAATGGATTGCTGAAAGTAACTATCATTCACACTTGATCATCATCCAATATTGCTGTTAACTGTTTTCCAAGTTCTGTTCACTTCATTTTGCATAGGTTCATAAAAATATGTTCAGGTTTTTTCCAAGTTTTCCTGTTCACTAATTCTTATTGCACAACAGTATTCGATTACAATCATATACTACAATTTGTCCCCAATTGATACATATCCCGTCAGTTTCCAATTCTTTGTAATAACAGAGAGCTGCTTTAAATGTTTTTGTACAAATAGGTCCCTTTCTCTTTTTTTGGATCTTTTTGGGGCATAGATCTAGTATTGGTATTTCTGGGTCAAAGAGAAGGCACTGTTTTATAGCCCTTTGGGCATGGTTCCAAATTGCTCTCCAGAATGGTTATCAGTTTACAATTCCACCAACATTGCATTAGTGTTCCAATTTTCCCACAGCCCCTCCAATATTCAACATTTTCCCTTTCCGTCATATTAGCCAATCTGCCAGGTATGAGGCCATACTTCGGAGTTGTTTTAATTTGCATTTCTCTAAAACTTGAAGTCTGGTATGCTCAGCACCCTCACATTTTTTCCCCATTAATTTCCTTGATAATCTTTGACCTTCTGTTCTTCCAGATGAATTTTTTTTAGCTCTATGAAACAATTTTTGATTATTAGAACAACACTGCTATTGAAGACCTATTGAGCAAGAAGAACAAAGCCTTTATGGAGTGGCAAAATAACCCAAACTCTGCTCCTACAAAGGACAGATTCAAGTCTCTCCAAACCATGGTGCAGCGTGAGATCAGGAAGATGCAAGACCGATGGTGGGAAAAAAAGGCAGAAGAAATCCAGCGTTTTGCTGATATGAAAAACTACAAACAATTTTTCAGTGCCCTCAAGACTGTCTATGGGCCATTAAAACCCACCACCACTCCCTTGCTATCCTCTGATGGTGACACTCTCATAAAAGATAAAAAAGGCATCAGCAACAGGTGGAAAGAACACTTCAGTCAGCTTCTCAACCGACCCTCTTCAGTTGACCAAAGTGCCCTTGACCAGATCCCCCAAAACCGCTCCATTGAACAACTTGACGTCCCTCCTTCAATAGAGGAAGTCCAAAAAGCCATTAAACAAATGGGTGCAGGCAAAGCAGCCGGTAAAGACGGGATCCCAACCGAGGTGTACAAGGCCTTAAAGGGAAAGGCGCTCCAGGCATTCCACATAGTGCTGACCAGCATATGGGAAGAGGAAGACATGCCCCCAGAACTCAGAGATGCCTCCATCGTAGCCCTATACAAGAACAAAGGGCACGAGCAGCCTGTGACAACTACAGAGGCATCTCACTACTCTCCACTGCTGGAAAGATCCTCGCCTGTGTTATACTCAATAGACTCCTGTCATCTGTTTCAGAGCAGAACCTGCCTGAATCACAATGTGGCTTCCGACCAGATCGTAGCACCATCGACATGGTCTTCACGGTGAGGCAAATGCAGGAAAAATGCCTTGAGCAGAACCTCAGTCTCTACATTGTCTTCATAGACCTGACAAAGGCGTTTGACACAGCGAACAGGGACGCATTGTGGGTGATCCTCAGCAAGCTCGTCAAACTGATCCAACTCTTTCATGTCGACATGACAGGGGAAGTCTTATCTGGTGGAGAGACTTCTGATCGCTTCAACATCTCCAATGGCGTGAAACAAGGCTGTGTCCTAGCTCCGGTACTATTCAACCTATGCTTCACCCAAGTATTACGACATGCTGTGATGGATCTAGACCTGGGCATCTACATCAAATACCGACTGGATGGCTCACTATTCGACCTTCGCCGCCTGACTGCAAAAACAAAGACAACAGAGAGACTCATCCTGGAAGCTCTCTTTGCAGATGACTGTGCTCTCATGGCCCACCAAGAAAATCATCTCCAGATCATTGTGGACAGGTTCTCCACCGCAACAAAACTGTTTGGCCTGACTATCAGCCTCAGCAAAACAGGTGCTGTTCCAACCTGCACCAGGGAGGCCAACTAACCATCCGTGCATTACAATTGACAGCATGTGGCTTTCTAAAGTCAACACTTTCAAGTACCTGGGCAGCACCATCGCCAACCACGGGTCCCTAGACCACGAGATTAATGCCAGGATCCAAAAGGCCAGCCAGGCACTCGGGCGGCTGCGCTGCAAAGTCCTCCAACACAGCGGTGTAAGCACTGCGATGAAGCTCAAAGTGTACAACGCAGTGGTCCTCAGCTCGCTCCTGAATGGTGGCGAGACATGGACACTGTACCGGAAGCACATGAAACAGCTGGAGCAATTCCACCAACGATCCCTCTGGTCAATCATGAGGATCCAATGGCAGGACCGAATCACCAACCAGGAAGTCCTCGACAGAGCCAACTCCACCAGCATCGAAGTCCTGGTCCTCCAAACCCAGATACGATGGTCTGGACACGTCATCTGCATGGACCCACAGCGAATATTAAGACAGGTATTCTACGGTGAACTGTCAGCTGGACTCAGGAAACAAGGCCGACCAAAGAGAAGATTCAAGGATCAGCTAAAGTCCAACTTGAAGTGGGCTGGCAAAGCAACTAGAACTCGCTGCCTCTGACAGAAGCAGCTGGCGAGCCCACATTAACCATGCCGCCACCACCTTTGAAGATGAGCGACGTCGACGTCTTGCCGCTGCGCGTGAACGCGGACACCAGGCCACAACCACAGCTCCCGTAACAACTGGCGTCCCATGCCCCATGTGCCACAAACTCTGCGCCTCAGCCTTTGGACTCCAAAGCCACATGAGGGTACACCGTAGATGAAACTGCACAAAGACAATAGTCATTCTCGGTCACCGAGAGACTACCACTTCTACTACTACTACCAGCACATCATCTGCAAAGAGTGATAATTTAGTTTCCTCACTGCCTATTCTAATTCTTTCTATTTCTTTTTCTCCTCATGCATTTCTAGTATAATACTGAATAATAGTGGTGATAATGGACATCCTTGCTTCATTCCTGACAGTACTAAGTTTCTAGCTTATCTCCATTATAGATAATACTTGCTGATAGTTTTAGATTAACACTATTTATTTTAAGGAAAGCTCTATTTTTTACTATGTCCTCCAGTATTTTAATAGGAATTGGTGTTGCATTTTGTCAAAAGCTTTTTCTCTATCTATTGAGGTAATTATATGACTTGTTCATTTTTGTTATTGATATGTTCAATTATGGTGATAGTTTTCCTAATATTGAACCTGCATTCTTGGTATAAATCTCCCTTGTCAGAGTTTGTGATATTTTGCTATAATATCCTTGCTAGTATTTTATTTAAGATTTTTGTATCAATATTCATTACAGAAAAAAATTGGTCTATAGTTTTCTTTCTTTGTTTTCGCTCTTCCAGCTTACTTTTTTTAATAAAAGGTTTTATTGAAAGACTAACACTGAACAATACCAACAACTAAAATTACTTAGTAATTGTTTACATTTAAATTAATATCAATTTTTAAATCATCAGAATAATTTTATAGTCACTCTCTCTTAATTCAGTATACTTTACCTGGGGCACATTCACTTTTTTCAATATAACCGATTTCTTCTTTGTAATGCTTTTTATCTTATTTTATGAATTTAAAAACATTGTTCTGAGAAGGGGCCAACAGATTTTACCAGACAAAACAGGTCCATGTTGCCAAAAAAAAAAAGTTCACTTTTTCTATTACATGCTAGGTACCCTGCTAATATGATCTCATTTGAACCTCACAACATCCTGGGAAGAAAGTGCTATTATTATTCCTATTTCACAGTTGAAGAAACTGAGGCAAACTGATGATACATGTGACTCAGGCCTTTCTCTGGTTATGCTGAAGAGCTATGGATTTGTTTTCTTGCACTGGTATTTGCTTACTGGTGGTCTCCTTTCCTACTGTGGGTTGCTAGTTCACTTTCTATGTAGTTCTGGGGTAAAGGATGTCACTATATTTCCTCGATGAATTAAAAAAAATTTTTTTCTGGTGCAAATTTCAGGCAAGTGTGAGATTTACATAGGAATTTCTGTTCAGAAAGCCATCTTGATTGGAAGGCAACTACTACTTTAAAATAATTTTTCGAAAAGTGGCTAACTGATGATTTTTAAAAAAAAAAATTAGACTCCAGGGGGCAGCTGGGTGGTGTAATGGATTGAGCCAGGCCTAGTGATAGGAGATTCTGGGTTCAAATCTGGCCTCAGGCACTTCCCAGCCCTGTGACCCTGGGCAAGTCACTTAACCTGAATTGCCTAGCCCTTATCTCTCTTCTGCCTTGGACAATACACAGTATTGATTCTAAGATGGAAGGTACACTGAGTGTGCGCTCTCATTCTCTCTCTCTCTCTCTCTCTCTCTCTCTCTCTCTCTCTCTCTCTCTCTCTCTCTCTCTCTCTCTCCCCTTCTCTCTTTCTGTCTCTCTCTCTGTCTCTCCCTCCCCTTTCCAGTTAAGTAACTTGGCTTTAATAACCATCACTAATATAGGAGGATGCTTCTTTTCTCAAATTTGATCAGTTAGAGAAATGAACCAAGCACATTGTTGAAAAGTAATTTCCATATCTCTGGCTCTTCTTGCCTCTATTTGTCATGGCTCAAAGTTCCTTCTTCAATAAATAGAAATGCTTATCTTTCCATTCCCTAACTCCTCCCTGATCTGGATTTTTATTGTTCTGGCCCCTTCAAGTCACTACAAGGTTGTTATACAGATAAATGAAATGTTAATACATGTACTTCATAGCATGTAATACTGAAGAACAAAGGAAGGGAACATATTTCTATATCTGTATGAAGTACATGCTCAATGCCCTAAAAGAAAATAAAGCCCTTACAAAAGTAATTCAGAGTCTAATTGGCATGCATAGCATTTTTATTTTCTTTTGCATTTGGCTTTGTTATACAAGAAATAAGAAAAGAAACAAAAGCAGATATTCTTTCAAAATCCAGAGTAAATGCTGAACAAAAAAAAGATTCTTTTTAGCTAAAAAGATTACTATTATGGAACTGTCATGGTCAGAAAAATAATTTTTAAAAAGTTTTAAGGAAAGGCAAAATATAATTAAGATTTCCATAAATGGCTATTACATAATGACTTATTCTTCATATGAATATTTTTTTAAAACACAACTCTCCTAATTCAAGTGAAATGGTCAAAGAATATGAAGTTTTCAAAAGGAAATACAAACACATATCATATGAAAAAATTGTTTAAAATCACTAGTAACTGAAGAAATATAAATTAAAGCAATTCAAAGGTATCAACTCATGCCTTCAAACCATCACATTAACCAAGATAAGTCAAATTTAGTATTGGGCTTTGGGAAGGTAGATATGTTAATTCATTGCTGGTCGAGTTATGAATTGATCTACCTAATGGGAAAATCAATTGAAATCATGCAAGGAAAATTATTAAAAGTTTCTATTTTTAGTCAGATATATATATATATGTCTTGAGGGGGTTATACCACAAGAAAGTTAATGTCAACTAGAAAAGGCCCTTGTGTATAATAAAATATTGACAGAACTACTATTTGTGATAAAAAAGAATGCAAGAAACAAGATATTTATCAAATAACTATAGGGAATGGCAGAATAAACTGTGATATATGAATGTAATAGGATATTATTTCACCAGAAGGAACATGAATATGAAGAATCCAGAGAAACATGGAAAACTCAAGCCAATAAATATTTTACTAAGTGTTTGGTATGAGCAAGGTGAAAGGCATTGTGCAAAGTGAACAAAGAGGAACCAAAATGAAACTAAGCACAACATATGAATAAGAAACACTAATAGGCAACAAAAATCAAATCAAATATAAGACAATGTTGGTACCATCTTAGAGTAAAGCAAAGTCTTTGTTTTTCTTAACAGTCCTTAAACTACAAAAGCGGAAAGTTATTTGTCTTCTTAGTTGCAATCATACTACTGCTAAAAACTGCAATGGAAGTAACACGTCTGGGTGTTGAAAGAGAAGTATCTGTTATATCAAAACATACCAATTAAAAAGGTGATTCTCTAGTTCATATGCAAATTTAGTCATCATAATACTGTTCTTGCTTGGTTCTCTAATGCTGTTTTATACATGTTGCTTCCTTTTCTTTTTCTTTTTTTGTCTTAAAAAATACTATTTATTATATAGGATGGGTTTCTGGGAAAAGGAAGAGGAATACTGGGGAAAACTATGATCACATAAAAAACAAAAGACATCAATGAAAATTTTATATTTAAAAATATGGTTATCAAAATAATTTTTTAAACTCTTACCTTCTATCTTAGAATTAATATTGTCTATTGTTCCAAAGTAGAAAAGTGGTAAAGTCTAGGCAAATAGAGGTTAAGTGACTTGACCAGGGTCACACAGCTAGGAAATTTCTGAGGTCAGATTTGAACCCAGAACCTTCCATCTCTAATTCTGGCTCTCAATCTATTGAACTAACTGGCTACTCCCTCAAAATAATTTTTAAAAACAAGTTCATAAGCCCTAGGTGGAAAACTCCTATGCTAGAAATAAAAATGACCAGAGATCACTGACAAGTGTTTTGGGGTTTCATAATGCCTTGAAATACCAAAGCACTGGCATCATCCTATAATTCTGCCCCAATCTAGAAGGAGAAAAAATACAAATTTAGAAGGATAACTACTTGTAGTAAGGAAATGATTACCGAAGTCCAGGAACAAGGAAAAATAAGGTCCTGCACCTAAAGTAACCTTGGAATTTCCTTCAGCCTACAAATAATTGTGTATGATCTACCACATCTAGTTGTTTAAAAAAAATGTATGATCAGTTACATCAGTAGGCTGTACAACCTGACCTCAAATATCATTGTGTCTTTCTATTACAATAGATTCTTTCAACTGGATGAAATAATCACTATTCCCATGGCAGTCATTTATTAAAATTAAAATACTCAAAAAAGAGTAATTTCCAAAATTATTTGTGAATAAGTTTTTTATAAATTAGCAAACCAATCACTTATTGGAACCCAGAGAAAATTAGAAAATAAATACTTAAGTTATGATTTGGAAGGACAGGGAGGAAAAGGTAACATTTGGGAGCACTAGCCAGATTGTGGCACAGCCTTAGGAAGATAAGTTTACATGGAATACTACCTGATGACACATGAGGTCACGAGGCCACAAGGGCTGAAAGGAAACATGAAAAGGTTGAGAGATATCAAAAGGAAAGAGACAATGAAACTTCAAATTGTTTGCCATGGGGATATGGTCTAAAGTGAGTTAACTGACCAAATATTTTTAATCATTTATTCTCCTCATCATTTCCTACCCTGCTTTCTGACTCTGTCATCTCCAGATCCTCATCTTTCTGCAAGATGAAATCATCACAGAAATTTACACTTCATCAGGTCATTTCCTCACACCTGCTCTCATGACTTCATCATGCTCCTGTGCTGAATATCCTCTCCCTCGATTATACATTTTCAATTTTTTTTATATGTTGTCTCCCCTATTAGATTGTGAGCTCCTTGAGGACAGGGACTATTGTCCCTTTCTTTGTATCCACCACACTTGGCACAGTGCCTGGCACATAGTAGGCACTTAACAAATGTTTGACTCTGACTTTCTGACTCTTCCTTAAACACTTATTTATGCATACACACACACACACACACACACACACACACACACACACACCACACACACACCCCAATTGTATTTCAACAAAATTAAAATTCACTTCCCTAACCTAAAAAAAAAAAATTATAGTAAACTGCCATCTGGTATTACTTACTTTATGTTCTTCCCTGATAGAATAGATGCAGGCAATTGTGCTACGTTAAATAACAGCCCACAGAACAGAAGGTGCTTCCTTAAAAATATTACAAGTTCACAGTTAGGTAATAATATTTTCCTATTTAGTTGTCACATAAATAAGAAATATTCATTGAAAGATTATTAGTAACAGCAATATTGTACAATGATCAATTGTAAAACTTAGCTGATCTCAGCAATACAATGATCCAAGACATTTCCAAAGGGCTTATGATGAAAAATGCTATTCACCTACAGAGAAAGAACTGATGAAATCTGAATGCAGATCAAAGCATACTAAATTTTCACCTTATTCTCTTCATTTTTATGTGTCTTCCACAACATGACTAATATGAAAATATGTTTTATGATTGCACATGTATAACCTATATCAAATTGCTTGTCATCTCAGGGAAGGGGCAAGGAGAGAATTTGGAACTCAAAAAAAAATTTTTTTAAGAATATTAAAGAGTTTTTTCACATATAATTGGAAAAAATAAATTACCAAAAAATTATAATATTATTTATATCTAAAGTAAGAAAAATGTATCAGTATTATTTTGAATGATAATCTTCACATTTCAGGTGAAACCCTTGACTCAACCTTGAACTGCTATTCTATCAACTTGTTATATTTGCTTATTCATATTTATATGCCTGTAGTATATCAAAAGACATACTAATAACCATGACAATATATTAAAATAGCAATGTACTAGGTATTTTATGGAAAATGAAGACACACGAACAAGGTCTAAACACATTCCCTTCAACAAATAATAAACACCTACTATATACACACTAAGTGTTGTATTCAGAGTTGTGGATAAATGGATGAAATTCTCCAAAGTCTTTGTAAGTAAATATGAGACATTTATCATACAAAAAATTTTATACAAGGTAGAATGTAAAAGAGAGCTATAAATAAAGTTGAGAAATTACTTCCAGTTGGGAGAAATCAGGGAAAACTTTTTAGTTGGTTCTTGAAGGGAGGGATTAATCAATAGTCAAAAGTGTTTTCTAAGAGTTGGGATGACCAACCTTTGCAAATCACAAAGAGAGAACAGGAGGAATCAAGGGAGAAAATATTCTAGTTGAAATAGAACGTGTATAAAAGGCTGAAATACAGCTAGCATTTTGGACTTCTTTTTTCTTTTCCTCACCCTTCACTTTAGTTACCACATTTTGTCTATACTACCCCCACAATGTCTTTCATCTCTCCCTTTCTCCCAATTCACACTGACACCACCTTAGTTCAGCCCTAGTAAAACTACTCACTTAGATACAATAACAGGCCCCTAAATTAGTTCTCTGCCTCCAGGCTTACTCTTCTTTGATACAGTCTTCAAACAGCTACCAAAACAACCTTCCTACAGCACAGTTAACCATGTCTCTCTCTGGTTTAAAAATCTTCAGTAGATCCCTAATGTATCTGGAATAATATCTAAATTCTCTAGCTTGGTCCTTGGACCTCTCCCAAATATGGCTTCAACCTGCCTTTCCAGATTTATTTCACATTCCTCACCTTCATCCATCCATCCTATGTTCCCATCAAATGGAATAACCAGTTGTTTCTTAAACTAAACATACCTTCCACCACCACCATACATTCATCCATGTTGTCCCTCCATACTTCAAATGCTCTCTTCACTTCCTTTCATAATCCTCTGCTCAGGTGACACCTCTTCTAGAAAGTCTTTCATGATCCCCTCAGCTAAAAATGTTCTCTCCTCAAATAGTTTACAGCACGTTGTACGTTACCATTATGATCCTCCTCCTCCTCTGTCTCCGTCTCTTGTTTCCTTCCCACCCCTTTATCATCTTCTCTTTATTTTTTCTCTCCTTTCGCCAGGAATCACTCATAGTTAGGTAGCTCTACTATCTCAATTCACCACATTAGTCATCTCTTAAGAAAACAAAACAAACAACTTAGGTACTTCATAAATGAACAAAAGGTTTCTGATGGCAGAATCCTGCCACTGCCTTGATTAACTTCTGTTAGCTGCTAAAAGAGTCAGACTTCTCCTCCAAAGACAGTATTCCGAATTCACAGACTTTTCTTACTTTCTCTATTCCAGCAATAATCCTTTTCCCACTCCGTCTACTTCTTTCCTGTACACAACAACCTCACATACAGACAGAGATGGGGAATGGCCCTGTGATTTCTTTTGTATGAAGAACACTGAAATGAAGAAACTCTTTCCCAAAGCAGGTCAACAACTCCTATCCAATTTGTTGTCTTAAAGAATTGCCCAGAGCAAATGTGTCCAGATTAAAATGTAGTTGAGAAATGTTTCTCGAGAGTTCGTAGCTGAGTTTGACACTACAGGCCTAGAGTATTGAAAGGTTAAGTGACTTCTCCAAGTTCACACAGCCAGTGCAGACCGAAGATCGGACTAGAATTCATATCTTCCTACATCTAAAGCCAATTCTCATTCCACTATACCAAGCTGGTCACATGCAGAATTAGTTCTAAATTCTTTTGGATTGTAATTTACATGAGAGTAGTAACCAGGTCTTTAATTATCTTTTTTGTTTCCCTAAGAATGTAGTATAAGTAAATGATTATTGAGTGAATCAACCTATTTATAGAGTCATCAGAAACTTTGGTTTACAAAATTGTATATGTGTGTATATATACACACACATACTTGAAATAATTTACCGATATAGGCTCATATTTTGCTCTATTTTCTTGATACAGGTTTAAGAGGAAATGCCTTTTTTATCTATTCAGAGAACTACCAAGTATTGTTTTAATGAGTTTTTGAGTTTTAAAATATATATTTTTTGGAAATTGATTCCCTTTAGAAATTAGAATTAGGTTTAGGAGTTAGTTTGAAGCCTTCCAGAAATGCCCACATTATGTAAGACTCTACAGATCCAAATAACTAAACATCTACCAGTTAAATACCAGATAGGATGAAGAAGTTCTTTCCCTGAAGAGGGAAAAATGAGTACTTTTTTCACTGAACAAATATCACTAAAGGATTTATATTCTATTATTCAAGCATGGTATGGCTATCATCTTTACTTCTTCTCTCCTTTGCCAAACCATGAAGAGCAAATATCAACTACTCTATTCTAGAACCGGACAGAGGATTGAGGAGTGAGAAAGGCCAGAGCTCTAGCTTTAAAACTTAGTGCAGTTAAAGCCCACATGACAAAATTTCTCTTAAAAAGCCTGTGCTCAAGAGTATATACACTTTCACCATCATCTTTTTCTCTATTAGAAGTACTTCTCCTGCACTGACCATTTTTGTCCATTTCATAACAGATTTCTATGTACAACTAATTCTACAATCAATTAGATTGTAATCATCATGGGAACACAGAAAATATCTTTAATTATCTTAGTATTTCCCCTAAATTTAGCATGGTGCCTTGCAAATAATACACGTGCAATAGATGATTGTTAAATAAAGGATTATCTTTTTAACTCCCCTAGAATTTAGCATAACTTTTTTTTTTTTGCAAAAGAATGATGATGAAAGAGATCACAGGAATTTGACACCTGATAAAGTTGGCTAGAGAATTTAGTCATAGATAAACTTTAGATGAGAAAAAGAGTCATTTGGACTCCATGGCCATAGCCTAAGCACTACAGGAGCTTACTTACACTAAGTGAAAATAAATTTTGTGTTTTTTAGACTTATAAATCAAAACATGAATGTAATGATAAAAAATGTATACTTGAAAATGAATATGAATAGACCAGACCTGTTTTACCCTATGTCCTCTAGGTGCTACTCATCCAGCTTTCACTTATCATGAAATCACTAAATAGGGTGCTTTAATTAGCCTTCTTCTTTACCCTTTTAGTTTTCCATTTACCACCAGTGTTTTCTGGTCAGCCTCTCCACCCATAGGACTTACAAATAAATCTTGGGACTGTACTATTGCCATAGAACCGTACACTGCCTATGCTTTCCATAGCTCTCTGATCTAACTATTAGGCTTGTGGCTGGTGCCAGAACAGTCTTCCCCCAGTGCCTACCAGCTTCCTAATCTTACCTGACACCGCAAAGCAAGAAAACAAGGGCACAGTGTACACAGCAGTTACTGAAGAGGCCAGAGGACAGACAATCTGGCAAGTAAGTACCCCAGAAAGATGCCACAGGAGATCCCTTAGAATGCAAACGGGGAGACACTTAGTCTGAAGAATAATGAAGCTGAGGGCTTACTTAGGAACCAAAGGTAAGACATTGTCACGTAGCACTACGGAAGCAAGGACGAAACAGGGATGGTGGCACAGACTCACTTGTGCTCTACAGCACCCAGGAGGGCAAGCAAAAACGTCTTTACGATTAAAGCCGGAAGGTAGGACTGTGTGAATCACTTCAACACAAGATGAAGTTAGTTATAGATGATTTTTTGAGGGGGTAGTTTACATCGGTGTGGTAGCACCTAGCAAGGACATCCCCTCTAACAATGTAGACCAGCAACTATTCTGGTTGTCAGTCAGCCAACAAGCATTTATTAAGCACTATATGCCAGAGGCTGTGCTTGGTCCTATGGATACATGGAAGGCACATAATATGGTCGCTGGCCTCAAGGAGCACACATTATAATGGAAATACAATATAAGACATTGAGAGTAGACGGAAGGTCATCTCAGGGGGAAGGCTCTTCTTGGGACAGGCCGAGGAAACGGGACAAGAGGCCCAAGAAAGGCCTCCTGCAGAAGGTAGGATGCGTAAAGTATGAGATGAGTCTTAAGTGATTTACTTCAGGTCAAAAGACCTGAACCCAGGTCTTTCAGTCCTCCATCCCCCAAAACATGCTGCCTCTACATGAAAAGGATGACAGTAAGTCAAGTTATTTATTATATATTATTGTAAACATATATAGGAAAGTATTTTGAGCTAATAATTCTACTTTTAATCAATCACATTTTTTAAATCTCAAGCGTCAATTTTTAAGTAACCACTTTTAAAATTAATTTAAGAATTACCGTGAAGGGGCAGCTAGGTAGCACAACTGATAGGTCAACAGGGCTGGAATCAGGAAGATCCAGGTTCAAATTTGAGCTCTGACACGTCATACTGTGAGACCGTGGACAAGTCATTTAAGTTTAACTGCTTAACCCTTGCCACTCTTCTGTCTTAGAATATTAGTATCTATTTTAAGAGAGAAGTTAAGGGTTTAAAAAAAGGAATTAACCCTAAAGTTAAATAGATTCTTTTTTCCCTAGAGTGATTTTATAAGGAGGGATAAAATAAACTACCCAAAGGCCCCAAACCTTAATGAAGTAACACTTATATTTACAATTGATTTGGCTTCTCATGGAACTGAAATAAATTCTCTTAACTTTCATTTAATCACTTTTGTAATTTTTAATTTTAGTCAATCTTTTATTTCATCAATTTGGAGAATTCCCTATATATGAACTCCTTCTACCAATGCAAATCAGCAACTTATTTGTAACTTAGTGCCTTAGATATAGTGTAGTGGGCAACAAGAAGCTATTGTCAGAGACAAAATCTGAACCCTGGTCTTCCTGCCAACACTATACTTTTTCAATAATATAAGGTAATTAGTTAAATCAAAGTATGAAAAGATAATTTTAAATACTTATTATAATAAATAGTAATAAATGTTAAGTGACAAAAACAATAAGGTCTTCTTATGTTATTATGTATCATAAAAGAAATTAAAGTTCATTTATTTCACCTGAAACACTTGATGGTTCTGGTACTATATAATTTGGATAACAAAAGGGAGTTTTTCTAACTTTGATGCTTTTAGTAAAATAAATTTTAGCTGAATTAAACAAACAATGATCAAAAAAATGATAAGAGAAAGGAAGCAGAATTAGTGGAGATAGGCAAATAAGGAAGACTGAAGGCCAATTTCTTTGCCTCTAAAATATTTACCAGTTCTACAAACTTTCTGTTCTAAAACACTCATGAAATATTTGTGAAATTGACATTCTGCTTATCTTCACGAGTAAAATTACTTTTTAGAAACAAGACTTGTTAAAAATTAATTTAACACATTTGTGGATAAATATTAGCAGTGTGATCAGAAACCTTTTATTTTGCTGTATTTTATCATCAATTCAATTACTGATAACCCTAAACTCAAATACATTTGTTATAAATGTTTAATTCGCTCTGGAGCTTAGAACTCAAAGAGCCCTTAAAGATCCTCTAGTTTAACACGCTCATTTTATAAAGTCCCAATATGTTTCCAGGATCATAGAGTTAGTAAGTAGCTGTGTCAGAATTAAAATCCAAATTTTTTATTCCAAATCCAAGTCTTTCCACTAGACCATGCTGGATGTAATGATTTTAAGAAATTGTGTACAGTGAGTATCCTATCATCTATAATATAGACAAATGTTGATATCTTTATTCATGTATTATTTATTCTTTCTTCCCACCAAAAACAATCTTACCTTTGGAATCCAATAACAAGCAGGGCTCAATCTGTAGAGTTTTCGTTTGTGGAAACTCTGAAGAGGTCTTGTTCGTGCTGCTGTGCTCATGAGAGTCAAAGATGGAGATCTCAATCTTGTTCTGTCTTTTCTCCTTTTCTTAATATGCTTCTGGTTAAGTAACCAGCTACTGGAGGAAGAGAGTTCATCTAAATTCTCTGAAGCACTGAAATGCCATGAAATAATTGGGAAAAAAATCAGACAAAAAAAGGAAAAAAACCTAAATTTAAATTGCTGTACCACTATTACAACTGCAGAAAACTTATCCTAGACAATTTTGTTATGATGATTAGTAGTAGAATTGAGAGAAAATAATTAAGAACTTAAAATTTCAATTCCACTCCTAGTACTGAAAACACTTCTTTTTTATCTTTTGAAACAAATGCTTCTCTACACCAAATAATTATTATATGACTTAAAGAACAAGACTTTTAAAAATGCCTGATAGAAATGGGCATCTATGCCTCCCCTTATTTTCCAATAGTATGTCAGTCAATTGACAATCATATTTTAAGCATTTAGTATATACCGGGCATTATGGTAAGTGCTGAAGATACAAAGAAAGGCAAACTATATCTCAAATATATCAAAGAAAGTAGAAAAGGACACTCCAAAAATAATGATAGAAGTTGTTTTTTTTAAACAAAGAATTGTAAACTAAATAAGGTGGTACTCCTCTACTGGGGAAGATTGGTCAAATGGTCAAATGATGATATATGAATATAAGGGAATATTATTCTACTTTAAGAAATGGTAAAAGGCAATGTTTGAGAAAAACCTGGAAAGATTTGTATGAACTGATAGGGTGTGAAGTGAGAAGACCACAAGAATAATTTATATAATATCAACAACACTGTAAAAACAACTGAAATACCAATCAACTGGTCAATGAAATGACCATTCATGGTTCAAGAGGACTGATGAAGATACCTCCTGACAGATGTGATTTTTTTTCTAATGGAGAAAGGAAAAAAATTTTTTTTGACTATTTTTTTAAATTTCTAAATTGGGTAAAATGTTTTTAAAAGGCCAAAACAGTCCCTGCCCTCAGGTAGCATGCTGGAGTATACAATAAGTACTAGATACATAACATTGCTAGACATGTACAAGTATATATCCAATATAAATAGAAGGTAAACTGAGAGGGGAAGATATTAAAAGCTGAGGAACAATTAAAGGCCTACTGGAAAAGATGGGATTTGAGCTGAATCTTGTAGGAAGTCAGAGACTTCTTATAGGTAAAGGAGATATCTGGAGACATTCCAGGCATAAGGGAGAACCAGTGCAAAAGCACAGAGATGGGCTGCCATATTCAAGAAATTGCTTGTAAGCCAAGGTAGCTGAATCAGAGGTTTCATGGAAGAAAGAAAAGTATAAGAATTCTGAAAAAGTAGTAAGGGGCCAAAATGTGAAGGGCTTTAAATGCCAAACACAGTGCTTCACATATGATCCAGACATAATAGGAGCCACTGGAGCTCATTAAGGAGGGCGGTGACATTGTCATACATAGAAAAAAAAAATCCCCTTTGCAGATGGACTGAAGTGGAAAGACTTGATGTGGGAGACCAGTGAGAAAGTCACAACAAGCTAAGAGGCCACAAGGATATGAACTAAGAGGGATGGCTGTGTGAATGGACAGAAGGGGATATATAGATGAGATGTGGTGAAAGTAAAACCGGCAACAGATTGGTTAAAGTAGAGTGAGAGTGAGCAGTTAAAAACAACACCAAAATTGGGAATCGAGGCATCTGGAAGGATAGTGGCATCTTTGACTGAAATTGGAAAGTTATGAAAAGGGGAAGATATAATGGGAAAGAAAATGGATTCTGTTTTGGACATGTTGAGTTTGAGATGTTTATGGGACATTCGTTAAGGTAGCTGGTAATGCATGGGAACTACTTCCATAGATATAATAATTGAACTCTTGGGAATTTGATGAAGTCACCAAATGAGATAAAGTAGAAAGAAAAGAGGGTCCAGGGCAGAAACTTGGGGGACATCCACAGCTGATCAATGTAAGAAGGATGAAGAACCAGCAAAAGATCTTATCAACCAAATAAGAGAACCAGTAAAGAGCAATGACAATAAAAAACCAGAGGAGAAATATTCAAGAAGACGGAGCTTAGCCACAAATGACAGAACAATGGATATCACAGGTGATAGAAAGAAGTAAAGGGATTATTAAGGATGGGCATATGTGTAGACAGCACAGAGGGCGATGGTAGGTACCTTCTTCACAATGAAGCCCTACTACTAGAGCCTTTCCATTTACTTTATATGTATCTTCTTTAGGTTTATATGTGTGCATGTTGTTTCCCCATTAGAACGTAAACTTCATGAAGACAGGGAATGTTCTATTTTTGTCTTCATATCCTTAGTAACTATCATTGTTGGCAACATGGCAAGCATTTTAAAGAGGCTTGTTGATTAACTGGACAATAAACTCCATTAATTCTTTATTATCTCTAAGGTCAAATATAAACTCTTCCATTTGGCATTTACAACCTTCCACAACTTGGCTCCAACCTACCTTTCCAGGCTCTTTATATATTACTCTTCTTTAGGTATTTTTATCATTCAGGCAAACTGGCCTTCTTGACATTCTTTCCAAAGGAAATTCTATTTCTTATTACCATGTCTTTCACAGGCTGTCTCATGCTTGGAATATTCTTCCTCTTTACCTCTGCCTCTAGGAATCCCTAGTTCACTTCAAATCCAGCTCAAGTACCACCTACAAAAAGCCTTGCCTAATCTCTCTGACTATTCTCCTTTTCCCCCTATATTACAATTTGTTTTGTAATATGTATGTATTATTATGTAATATGTATGTGTATATATGTAGATATACACACATGCACATAAAGACATAGATATACACACATAATACATATGCTTAGGAGGTATTTTAGAATCAGATATCCATGTGCAATCGGAATCAGTGCTCAACAGGTTGAAACTCAGTTTGATATCAAATTAGAAGACTAAAAATAAATGAGAGGTCGCTTCTCGATTTAAATTTATGATCCTATGAGTCTAGGAGAACACTATCTGAGATTACAGACGCTCTGCTCTGACTAGCTTAATTAAATATGAAAAGGCTCAACTGATCACTTGGTAACAAATGATTTGGCCATGGAGATCCATGCAAGCAATTTTGTGTAACCCCTTTCCACTTCTTCAGTAGAGTAAAAATATGTAAAAGTTATTAAAAATCAGTCTCTAGACCATCTATAAAACATTTACTTGACTGCAATGCTCGAAACATGAACTCCCTATACAGTGACTAATAAATTTACAAATTACTAGGGGATATAAACTGCTATCAGCCTCTCTCACTATAAATGAAACCAGAAAGCAGAGAAGGAAGGTACAGCTAATAAGAGGGCTCATAAGCTTCTCTTAGAAAAAAAAATAAATAAAGGTATCAGTGGAGTTTATTTTTACCATTTTTTGCAAAAATAAAAAGAATCACCATTTCTTGGGGAATCTGGTTATCTTGTATTTCAGTTGCCATAAGAATTTTTTAAAAATCACTGAAAACAAATGAAAACTTATGAGTCAATATCTACTAAAGAGAAGAAAGGTAAAAAAATTATGCAAAGAACTTTATGAGATTCTCCAAATTAAATGAAAATATGGTTTTATACTTGATGATTTCAATGCAAACATGGGAATTAGTGAGGGTGGTAAAAAAAACCATAACTCGAGTAAGAAATGAGTGAAGCCAAAAACTTTTAGCCTATACAAAAGTCTCATACCTAAACATTAAGAATATTTTATTTTAGAAAATAATTGAAAGGCACCTATCATGGGAAACACTGAATAGCATCAACTTCTTTTTCAAGGCCCCACTCTCCTGATGGGAATGCTCTTCCAGAGGATTTTCTATAAACAATGAAGCTCTCTTTGCAGCAGATGTTATGGTAATTAAATTATATCCAGTGTTAAAGATCTACAAACATTCCAAAAGAGTTTGGCCTAACCATCTACACATGAAAAATCAAGTTTGTAAAGAATGCCAATTGTCATATATTTCAAATGTTTAATATTATTAGTTTATATATCAAACAAAATACAAAATCATTTTAAAAAATAATGCCATTTTATACTACTTATTCAAACAAGTGGGAAGAATTTTCAATTGTTAAGTTACTTATTTATAAAAAATTAAATGCTCACTATTAAAAATTCAAATGTGTGAAAGCAGAGACCAAAATATGTTCTAAAATACTTTAAAATATAAATTCATTTATAAAACAAGCCAGAATTCACACAAAACTGTCATTTTGAACTCTTGATTTTTATTTACTTTTATGTTACTGCTAATTTTTTTAAAACCCATACCAATCAATACTGTGTTTTTCTTCAAAGGTAGAGCAGCAGTAAGGGCTAGGCAATGGGGGTTAAGTGACTTGCCCAGGGTCACACTGCTAGGAAGTACCTGAGGTCAAATTTGAACCTAGAAGCTCCAGTCTCTAGGCCTAGCTCTCAATCCACTTGCTGCCCCCTGCTAAATTTTTTTTGAAAAAATTATCAGAATGCTTTCTCTCAAACAAAAGGGGGATTGATGTTAATTAAGATTAAAACATTGATTTTGGTCACATTCAATAAATAAACCATATTCTTTTCAATGAAGCTGATTTGGCACATAAACTACATTAATCACCACAGAAAAGAAGTTACTACACATTCAGAGTTTCTTAACCTACAGCAAGAATCTAAAGAAACTCTAAACAAAAATAAGAAACAGACCAAAGGATGACCAAAGAATATGTATATTATCAGAAGAATGACGTTCAACTCTTCTAGCTTTAACTTTAAATTTATGGGTCAGCAAGATAGCTCAAGGTTAAGAACCAGGTCCAGGGATGGGAGGTTCTGGTTTCAAATCTGGCCCTAGACACTTCCTGGCTGTGTGATCCTAAGCAACTCATTTAACCCCCATTACCTAATCCTTAATAATTTTCTGCATTGGAAACAATACACTATATTGATTCTAAGAGGGAAGGTAAGGGTTAAAAAAAACCCTTATATTACATTTCAAAAAATTATTTTATTATAGAAGAATCACCATTTCATAATAAAATTATAATAGATTATCATGCTTAATCTATCATATATTAGTTTACTATGGTATCTCCACCTGTGGAGAATTTGTAATGTAAAATAATCAAGAATGACAAAGACAAGCACATGTACAATTATAAAAACACTAACCAAAATAAAACATACTGCTTTTAATGAAAATAAGTTTGATATTTCTGAACAAATTACAACTTAAGCAAATAAGCAGTGTTGATGTGAAATAATTATCATAATGAAATAGTAATTTAATTGATTCACTAGAAGTGCATGTTATTTATTTCATGTCATGTCTAAAAACACTTTGAAGCCAAAAGAAAAGCCAAATCCAGACATTATTTCAAAGTTTAAAACTTCACTTGTTTGGAGGTAATAGAAATCAATGGGGAAAAGTCATTTACAACATTTTCAATAGTTCTAGAAGATAAATTCTAACCTTTACTCTTTGCTATGGTAAAGTAAGTTATACAGTGCTTTTTTTGTTATAAACTTTGTCCTCAGGTACTTAACTTTGAACCTTGATGCCAAAGTTATTTTTAACTAAAAACTTTTTGATAATTTTTTGGTGCATAAGATCAATCAAAAAGTATATTAATGAATTGATTAAAAAATAACTGAGTAAATTTACTTTTAAAAAATTATAAGAACATTGGAGCCTTAAATATGAAAGCACAAAACAAATGAAAAATAAATTTAATTCTATAGCCTTTAGCTGTCTTTCAATACTTACATGTATAATTACTAATTCTGAGAATTATATAGTATATATTATAAAAGTATAAACTGTATAAAGTATAAAATGTATATTTGTAAATATGTGTTTATATACTACTCTTATGCTATATAATATAAAATGAATTTTAATGAATTAGACTAGAAGCAAAATAACACTCTGACAAAGAGGTCACATCTAAGTAATCTCAACCATTTACAACATAGCTGAGAACTTATAAGAAAAATAAAACTTTTGAGGGCAAAATAAATTCCATAAAAGCCACTCACTTTAAAAATTTACTAAGCAGCAATGGCTTCAAAGGTTCATATTCACAAAGTCCATTTTTCACAGTCAGTTAATGAGCATTTTATTAAGCACTGACCATATGCCAGGGATCGGCCTAAGCATTGGGGATACAAAGAAAAACAAAAAAGTCTCTGTCCTCAAGGGTTTCATGATCTCAAGGGGGAAATAAGAAGCAAATAAATATATGCAAACAAGCTATGTATAGGATAAATGGGAAATAACTAACCAAAGAAATATACTAGAATTAAGAGGCATTAGACTCCTATAGAACATGAGATTTTAGCTGGGACTTGAAGAAAGTGAGGGAAGCCAGGAGGCAAAGATGAGAAAGAATTCTAGGCATGGGAGAGCAGGCTAGTGGTAGTATCAGAGAAGCGGAGGTGGTATATTCAAGAAATTTGGCAAAAGTGAAATTGACAGGCCTTGGGACAACTTGGATATGAGAAGTAAGAGACAGAAAAGAGTCAAGGAGGACAACTGGGTTGGAAGCCTGTGGGACTGGGAGAGTATTACCCTCAATAATAATAGGGAAGTTTAGAAAGGGTAGCATGTTGGGGAAAAGTAATGAATTCCATTTAGGACAAGTTCAAGTTCAGTGTCTAAAAATCTGTCAGAAATGCAAGACTAGAGGTCATCAGAGAGGTTAGGATAGAATATATGGCTTTAAGAATTGTCATTATAGTGATAATAATTAAATACATGGGAGTTGATGAAATTCCCAAGTGAAACAGCACAAAGGGAGAAGAGGAACTGGTCCAAAATAGAGCTCTGTAGGGTAATCATAAGAGACTGAGGAGGGGTCAGAGAGATTAGAAGAAAACCAAGAGAGCAATGTCTCAGAAACTTTGGGAATGAGTAAAATTAACAGTGTCAAGGGTTGCAGAGAAGTTAAAGAGGATGAGAAATGAGAAAACGCCATTGATTTTGGCAATTAAGAGACCACTGATAACTCTGGAAAGGGCAATTTCAGTGGAATGAAGTCAGAAGCCAAATTGTAGAGTTAGGAGTGAAAAAAGAAGTAGAAGTACATAGTGTAGACAGCCTTCTCAAGAAGTTTAGCCAGGAGGGGCAGAAAAGATAATAGAAAAAGGGTTAGCAAGGGCTGAAGGATCAAAGGAAGATTTTTTTGAGGATGGAGGAGAAAAGAGAATGCTTATAGGCAGGAGGGAATCCATCAGGTGAGAAGGAAAGACAAATGGTAAGTGACAGAACATGTTTGATTTTAGACACAATTTTAACGCAGCAATAGTTGAAAAAAAAGTGTTAACTTACAGTGAGAAAAGCAAAAACGTATAGCTATTTGTATCATCTAATACTAAGACACTAAGACTGTTTTACCTTCCCTGAATAGCCTCTGAGGTTAGTGTATTATACCCCATTTCCACCCTAAGTCATCAAAAGAAGGTGAAATTCTCTTAAATATACAAGTAAAGAAATATATTTTTAAAAATTCCATTTAAAACTAATGAACTTTAAAAATTTTTTTGACATTAAAGATGTGGGGTTTTTTTTAATTAAACAAGGGGAAACACTTATAAGGAAAAGCTCCTTCCCTTGTAGGGATCCTTAATATTGCCTATTGATTAATTACTATTCAAATCTCTCTTCTCATAATCTCACTCTTCCAAAGTCACATTTTTTTAGGGGCAGAGCCAAGATGCCAGAGCATAAGGGGCATTCAAGCCAAACTCTCCCAACATTTTCCTCCAAACAGTTTCAAAATAATGAGTTGATTCAAATTCTCAAGTGGTATAACCAACTAAAGGTTGAGATGAGACATTTTTCAGCTTAGGATAACACCAGAGGCCATGAAGAGAGGTCTATAGCACTGATGTGGTATCTGGCCAGGAGCACAATACAATGGCTACACTGACTGTGAGCCTCTGAGGTAGTTAGATGCAACAGCAAACTTGGGAAATCTCATTGTCCAGATATGGCAAGAGGACTGAATACCTGGTCAGAGATAGGTTACAAGGAAGACCTGGATAGAAAAGTAGGTACCATTTGGCAACACTATTGACCATTACCCAGTTCTGGGATATAGATCCAGGGCAAAGAAGAACATCTGTGGGAAGAAGGGATAGGGATGCTAGAGGTCACTGTTGCAGGGCAGAGGGAACAGGGACCTTAGTTTTTGGTTCCAGTGTCAGGGAGGAAAGGACCAACTATGCTTGCAATTGTATAGGAACAGGGATTCTTTCTGGATAAGAACCAAAATGCAGACCAAGAATGCAATGACCATACCTCTCTCCAAATCACACTGTCTTGGAAGTCCCCAAAACTAGCTACTAAAGAAAGAGATTTTGTTTAAAGATTTTTAAAAATCAAATAAGAGTGTTAGAGTAAAAAATGGGAAAAGTGAAAGCAATGCAAGAAGCCAAGAAAATTAGGTATAGAGAAATCCTTCTAAATTAGAATTGGTCAAGTGGGAGAAGATGACACCATAAGACATCAAGAAACAATAAAACAAAGTCAAAAAATGAAAAAAGAAAAGAAAAATAACTAGCTAGAACAGAATCTATTATGCTTCAACTGAATTTTAAAAAGCAGGAGTGGTAATAAAGATGTGAAACAAAACAAAAGCAAAAACAAAGACTAAAATAGGGAAAATGCATGTTGCTAAGAGATAACACAGATAATGAAGTAATAGAAATATTAAATGTATGCACCAACTGGCAAAGCATCCAAATTATAAAAGGAAAGTTAATTACAGAGGAAATAGAACATAGGATTACACTAGTGGAGAGGTTTTAATATAGCCCTCTCAAAACAAGATAAATATAACTATAATATATATATGTATATATAAGAGAAGTTGAGATAAATATAATTTTAGAAAAATTAGATATTACTGACCTCTGGAGAAAACGGAAAGTGGAAAGGGCATATTTTTTCCCAGCAAATCATGGCACCTTCACAAAAACTGGCCATGTTTTAGCACATATACACCTCACAAACAATGCAGGAAACCAAAAATATTAAATGCATCCTTTTCACACCATAATAAAATAAAAATTATAATCAATGAAACATCTTGGAAGCAAAGACTAAAAACTTAATTGGAAAATTAATAATCAATGCTAAGAATGAGTTGGTCAAAGATCAAATCATAGAAAACATCAACAATTTCATTAAAAATAATGATAACCATGAGACAACATTCCAAAATTTATAGGATGCAGCCAAAGTGGCACTTGGGGGAAAATTTATATCTCCAAATGTTATATCAATTAAAGAGAAAGAATAGATTAATGAATTGAGTATGCAATTAAAAAGACTAGAAAAAAGAACAAATTAAAAATCCCTCAATTAAAATAATTGTAGAGTTTTCAGAAGAAATCAAAACTATCAATAGTCATGAGAAAATGCTCTAAATTACCAGTGATTAAATTATTTTAATTAAAACAACACTGAGGTACTACTTCATACCCATTAGATTTGCTGACATGAAGGAAAAGGAAAATGATAAAATGCTGGAGGGGTTGTGGAAAAAACTGGGGTTCCAATGCACCATTGGCAGAGTTTTGAACTGATCTAACCATTCTAGAGAATATTTGGATTTGTGCCCAAAGGGTTTTAAAACTGTGTATACCTTTTATCCAGCAATATTCCTACCCAAAGAGATCAATGAAAAGGGAAAAGGAGTTGTTTGTATAAAAATATTTATAGCACATTTTTGTGTGGTGGCAAAACCTAGAAACTTGATGGGATGTTCATCAGTTGGGGAATGGTTAACATGTAGTTTAGAATTATGATGAAATATTGTTGTGCTATAAAAAATAATGAAGAGATGGTTCCAGAAAAAAACCAACATTTTTGTTATCCATATCCAACTCTTTGTGACCCCATTTAGAATTTTCTTGGAAAAGATAGAGTGGTTTGCCATTTCCTTCTCCAGATCACTTAACAGGTGAGGAAATTGAGATAAACAGGATTACACAATTGGTAAATGTCTAAGACCAGAATCAAATTCATAAATATAAGTCTTCCTGATTCCAGGACCAGCACTCTATCAACTGTGCCACATGATACAGAGTGAAGTGAGCAGAAACAGGAGAAAAAATGGAACACTATAACCGTAATATTGTGGTTAATGATCAACTGTAAAAGATTTAACTACTCTGAACAATACAATTATCATAGACAATCCCAAAGAATTCATAATGAAGAATGCTACCTACCTCCAGAGTCAGAACTGATAAACTCTAATTACATTGAAACCCCCTTTCTTTTGTTTTTTTTTTAGTTTGAGGTTTTTTTCCTTTTGCAAAATAGTTAACATAGAAATATGTTTTGCATGATTTCATATGTATAATGGATTATTGGTTGCTTTCTCAATAGATAGAGGAGGAATTAGGTAATTTTGGAACTCAAAAAATGCTAAAAAAAATTTTAAGACACTAAATTTACTAACAAAAATTATACATTGTGACTTAATAGGATTTATACCAGGAATGCAGAAATAATTTACTATAAGGAACCTATCAGTATAATTGATAATACCAATAACAAAAGTAATAAGAACTATATGACTATATAGTTATAGAAAAAGTCTCTGACAAAATGCATTTATTCCTATTAACAACACTAGAAAACATAGTATAAATGAATTTTTTCTTAAAATGATACAAAGTGTCTACCTAAAGCCATCAGCATGGATCATTTGTAATGGAGAAAAGCTAAAAAATCTTCCCAATAAAATCAAGAGTAAAACAAGGATGCCCATTATCACCAATATTATTTAATGTAGTATTAGAAATTTCTAGCAATAGCACTGAGAGAAGATATTGATGGAATCAGAATGGGCGAAGAAGTAATAAAATGATCTCTCTTTGCAAATGGCATGATGGTATATGTGGAAAATCCTAGCTATTCAATAAAAAGCTAGTTGAAACTATCAATAATTTTAGCAAAATATCAGGATGTTAAATAACTCCACATAAATCATTAGCATTTTTACATACTACTAACAAAGTCCTGCAAGAAGTGATAGAAAGATACTCCATTTAAAATAACCACAGATAGAATAAAACATCTGGAAACATATCTGCCAAAACAAATGTAGGAACTACATAAACATAATTATAAAATACTTTTTATACAAATAAAAGTCATATCTCAATAACTGGAGAAATAATAATTGTTCATAGATGGGTACAGCCAATATAATCGAAATGGCAATCCTATCTAATTTATTTATTCAATGCCATCCCAACTAAACTGCCAAAAAACTATTTTATTAAGTTAGGAAAAATAAAACAAAGTTCATTTGGAAGAACACGAGATTGAGAATATCAAAACCATTCATGAAAGAAAAAAAAAACAAAGGAAAGAGGACTAGTAGTACCAGATTTTAAATTGCATTATAAAGCAGTAATTATTCAAAACTATCTGGTACTGGTTAAAAAAAAATAGAAAGGTAGCTCAGTGGAAAAGAAGAGACATACAACAAACAGCAGTAAAACGATTTTCATAATCTTATATTTGACAAAAAGCATAGATCTAGGCTTTTGGGATAAGAAATCACTATTCAGTAAAAATTGTTGGGAAAACTGGAAAGTGGATTGGCAGAAACTAGGAATAGATCAATATCTTACACTATTCAGTAAGATAAGATAAAAATGGATGCATGATCTAGATATAAAAGAAGATGTCATAAGTAAATTGGAAAAAAAGGGAACATATTACCTATCATATTTATGGATAGTAGAGGAATTTATGAGGCAACAAGAGATGGAAAGCATTGTAAAAGGTAAAATGAATAATTCAGAATATAATAAATTGAAAAGTTTTGTACAAATAAAATAAATGTTGCCAAGATTATAAAGAAAGGAGAAAATGGGGGTGGGGTTAAAGACATCCTCTCAGATGGCAGTCTCAAATCTTAAAATGTATAAATAGCTTAATCAAATTTATAAGAATAAGAGCCCTCCCCAAATTGATGGATGGGCAAAAGATATGAACAGAAAATTTTCGTATGAAGAAATCAAAGCTATATGTAAATATATGAAAAAATGCTCTAAATCACTACTGATTAGAAAAACGCAAACCAAAATAATTCTGAGATATCTCACACCCATCAGATTGGTTACAATAAAAAAAGGGCAAAACGCCCAAATGTTGGAAGAGATGTGGAAAAATGGGGACACTAATGTACTGTTGGTGGAACCAGGAACTGATCCAACTATTTGGGAACAATTTGAAGTTACACCGAGATAATTGTGAAACTTTATATTCTTAGACCCTGCAATATTATCCATGGGTCTATTTCCCAAGAAGTTCAGGAAAAAAGAAAAAGAACTCATATGTTCCAAAATATTGATAGCACCTCTCTTTGTGTTGTCAAAGAACTGGAAATCAAGGGGATATCCATCAAATGGGAAATAGCTAAATGAACTGTGGTACATGATTGTGATGGACCTCTACTGCATCATAAGAAACTATAAGCAGGTTAATGTTTTTTAAACTTGGAAAGGGCTAGGTGGCTCAGCTGATTGAGAGCCAAGCCTATAGATTTTGTAAAATTTGGAATAAAAAACTAAAAGAATTTTTAAAAAGGAAAAAAGATGCTAAATTGGAGCAGCTTGATGGTTCAATGGGAGAGAACCAGGCCTGATGATGGGAAGCCCTCAATTCAAATTTGACATCAAACACTTCCTAACTGGGTGATCCTGGGCAAGCCACTTAACTCAAAACGCCCTTGGCCCTTACTATTTTTTTTTTTTGCTTTGGAACTAGATACTTAGTATCAATTCTAAGATTAGATGGTAAGAGGTTTGTTTGTTTTTTTTAAACACTAAATCAGTTATTCTTTCTTTATTATTACTTTCACTGAATTTTAAGCCTTGCTTCAATCTCTCTCTCTCTCTGTCTCTTTTTCAAAGCACAGAAGGTGAGTAACAATGTTCAAAATTATAGGTTCAGGCATCATTACATTCTTGTTTCATTTTTCTGGAGAAAAACCCTGAAAGTATTAAAGTCTCAGATGCTTACTTCCTAGTTAATGATTACAAAATCCTTTAACAAATAAAATTCAGCAATCATCTAATATAAAATATTTGTTTTAAAAATGAGGAAACTGAACCCTAGAAAAATAAAGCTACTTAAGCCAAGGATAATTTCAAAAATGCTTTTAAAAATCAGGTATTTTACACCAATATATGTACCTTATATGTATTTAAAACACTAATAAACCCACAAATAATTAGAATATTGTATAAAATATTTTGTTTCTAGAAATATTTTGAGTCAGATAAGTAGCAGCATTAAAAGAAAAACATGAAGAATTTTTCTCATAAAGAATGCATTCTATAACTATTAAAGCACATTGTCAAAAAAAATTTTAAGCAATGATGCCAGTGATATAAAATAATTCTAAGGTTTATAACAAAAGATTGAGAATGATAAGAGGTATCATGCATTTTCATAAAACTCATATCAAGATAGGTTTTTATAGTCTGAAGAACCATATTCAACAATTTCTGACTATATCTAGGGGTGAGGCAGCATGGTATAGTGGATAGAACTAATCTTAGATACAGAAAGTCCTAGATTCAAATTATACCTCAGACATATATTGTCTGTGTGGCTTGGCAAATCAGATAAACTCTAGCAACTCTCTACTATTACAAACTGAGGAGCAGATGACACTCTGCTTTGGTAGAGAGAGATTCCTCATCAAGAATTCATTAAATAAATGAAATCACAGGCCTGGTCCAAGAAAATACCAAAAGGTATAACTACTAGGATTTGCTTTCAGGAAATAAGCACTTGAATTGACATATAGATTTGGCACACAATATACAGGCACAATCCAAATATGTATATTTTTGGACAGTATCATCTGTGCTTTGTAAGACATGATTTGTTAAGAATAGCCTAATGTATGCTAAAACGACTCCATTTTAATCATTCTTTTCCTCCTTGCCACATACACACATGCTCATCAATCCTTTTACAAGGAAAAACATTTAGTTTAGCAGCTGGCTTAAAATTACAATATGTTGTCTTTTAAGGACTCTCAAGCCTGCTCTGCTTTTCTTTTTTTCAGATGAATTATAATAAATTCAGCTCTAGCCCCTTACCTCTACTCTGTGTGCATCTCCCAGCCTCAATTGTGTTTCTTGTAAACAACATATTGTAGGATTCTAGTGTTTAATTCAATCTGCTACCTGCTTCTGTTTTATGGGTGAGTTCATCCCATTCATATTCACAGTTACGATTACTGTGTATTCTCCTCCATCTTATTTTCACCTTTTGACTGATTTGGCTCACCTCTTCCAAAACCTTCCTATTAGTGTCAAGAGCTCCCAGTTCCATCCTTCCAGTCATTCAAGCTTTCAATTTTAGACTCATCATCACAACTTCATTTTAACTCACCCCAAATATTCAATAAGTGTCTAATTTTTTTTATTTCTGTTGCTACAGTATCTCTGACTATCCTCTTTTTTCTATTCCCAGAGCCAAAACTGCATTTCAGATATTTATAACTTCTCACTTGCACTACCAAAATAGTCTTATAATAGGTGTCCCTGTCTCAAGCCTCTCAGTTCACTCTCCACAAAGTTCCCAAGTGATTTTTCACAAAATGCAGGCCCAACTATGTCATCCTCCTACTCAATGCACTCCAGTGTTTCTCTATTACTTCAATGATCAAATAAAAACTTTTCTGTGTGACATTTAAAATTCAAATCCTTTCCTATGTTTCCCATAATCTGGTATGTCCCCTTCTTCCTCCATTTACTCTATGGTTCAGGCATACTAGGCTGCTTACTGTATGCCCATACTGAATGCTCAATCTCCTGTATTTATCTTTACATGGCTGTCACCAATGCTGCAATCTTATGCTTTTTGACCTCCATCTCAGAGAATCCCTAGGAAAGACTTAAGTCAAACCCCACCTTCTACAGAAGGCTTTTCCTTGGTCCCTCAGATACTAGTATCCTCCCCCTTTAATGCATCTTTTATGTACATTACATGTAATTACATATGCCCACATTATAATCTCCCCACTACAATGGAAGCTCCTTGAAGGAAGATGACAACACCTAGAATCATGCCCAACACATGGTAAGTCCTTAATAAATGCTTTTTTATGGACTGATTAGAACAAGGATTATTTTTTCAAAGTTTATTTAGTATCTCGTTTTAAATGATGTTACAGCTATGGTACACTTTTTTGGTATGGCAAAGAAGATGATTAAAAATAAACTATAACTATTAATGATAGCAAGCAATACACACAATAAATACAACAATGTAAATGAAAACTATTATGCGCAAGGTGAGGGGAACCACAAATGTGGGAAAATGCTTATATTTTTTTGATGTATTGATAGGTTTGCTATCTTTAATACCTCTTTTCCTTTTTATAAAAAAACTGTAATAAGGAACAGCTCTCTTGGAGAAGGAAGAGGGATATTGAAAGAATCTAGGCAATGTAAAGCTGACAAAAGATATAATTAAAATCTATTAAAATATTACTGAAAGGTAGTATTTATAGAGTACTTTTAAATTTTCAGAGTATTTTTACATAAATGTTTTAGTGATTTTCATCCCTCTCAAAAAATCCTTGGAGATATGTTCTTATGATATTATCAAACCCATTCTGTGGAAGAGGAAAACTGAATTTGACAAACTTAGTGATGATTTCAATAATACCAAGTTGCTTCTCAGTACAAAACTTCATCATTCAAACTCAAACATTTTCTCCTATAATAATGTAGGGTTATGAATCTCAGAACCATTCAATTCCAAAGAATCTAAGTTGCAGTTATTTCAAATGTCAGTGGAGATGTGATGATTAAGTTTGCCAATTGGGATTTAGCCCATTACTACCTTTTAGTCTGATTCTGATCCCAATTCACTGTCCACGTGAAGTGCCTACCTCACATATAATTATCTACCATTGGAAAAAGAACAATACATTTTCTTTCTCCACTGTCTCCAAAGATATCCTATATTCACAAGATGATGTATGAGGATATTAACAAAGAAGTAATCAAAAAAGAAGACGGGCAAGTCATGTAGCAAAAGTGAAGGACAACATAGACAGACAAAATGCTATTTTAAAACACCAAAATAATTAAAAAAGATCTAGAGAGAAAGGTCCTTATGAGGTTATATAAATCTTGTGCAGAGGATCTATAGTAGAAAACAGACAAGAACTTCATAGAAGAAAAAGGCATGGATTGGATACAATCAGCATTTATTGAGGGTGTTACTATTTCCTTTGGTAATAAGATCATAAATCCAGTGATATACTTTGGATTCTAATACTAATTTGAGAAAGATGTAGTATAAACAAAGTGATATAGGAAAAGTAAATCATACAAAACAGGTGTGATAAACAAGATTACAGATTTTAAGTGAGGAAATATTTTAGAGGCCACAGAGTTCAACAACCTCATTGTATAAAGGATGAAAGTGAGGCATACCAAGATTAACTGACTTTTCAAGGATCACACAGCTAGTAGGTTTCTAAAAGAAAGATCTGAACTCAAGTCTTCCTGACTCCAAATTCAGTGCCATATCCACTACACCATGATGCTGCTAAAGATCATACTGAATGATGAATACTTTGAATTCTTATCTTTTATGCCATTTTAGAACCATAATAAGATATTATAAAATTATTTATGACCTTTCACATTAAGTATTTTTAGTTGAATTGTTATAGTTATTTTCAGAAAACAAATTTTACATTACAAAATCTGATATTTGAAAAGCCAAACTGGAAAGTTGTTTTAGTACAGTGGATTTGAAACATAAAAGATATATACCAGTTTTCCCTTACTATTGTCTTTCATGGCATTAGGTTTCCTTTAAGAAACTTATACTTTCTTTAGATATGAAAGAAACTAGAGGTTTTTTTCTTTTTTCAAAAGAGAAAGATAGCCATTTGAAACTGTAAAACACTACATTTGTCTATATAAGCATATGGATAAATAGGGTAGGGTATGATTCCATATTTAGGGCTAGAATAACAATGTAATAGCAAATTACTAATTAAATTTCTTCATTCAAAAATTACATATTTCTGAGGCCTATTCTTTTACCATTCATAAATTTAACTTTAATGTCTTTAATTTTAATCTAAACCAGGGTTAACAAATTTAGATACAAGGTCCAAATTCAGTCCCTTTGACTATTTTTGTCCAGTCTGCAAGCTAATGTATTAGTCGACACCTATTTTAATCTAAAATTATTTCTAAGTCATTAACAGTTCTGCTTTAACAATATATACATAGTTAGAAGGAAGAGGTAGACCAAATTCTTTTGTAAGCATAAAATAAGACAAAACACAGGCATAAACAAAAACATATTATACCATCACCTACCTCCGAGAAATGCCATTGGCCAGTCTTTTATGCCTACAGGGCTTAGAAGAAAGGGGTGATGAAGTTGGGGATAAGTTGAGTGGAGCAATCAGACTGTTGATTATTTCAGTCAGTTGTGCACTCTGCAAAAAAACAGTCATCTTTTCAGTATTTCTATGCATGAATTTATACATTATTTATCTTTCAGAACTCCAATACCAGAAAATGTTTAATTTTTCCTGAAATAACATGTTTACATTTTTAATAAGGGTTTTAATCTTCCAATTCCTATTATTGGCATTTATCTTCTTATATATGCTTCCGCAAATGTAAACAGCTGAAAATATTACCTCCTTTATATTATCCTTATTCTACTATCTTCACTGTTCATTGTCTTCTTTAACCACAAATGTTTATGCTTGGTTTGTATTTTAATCTATTTGATCTTGATCCCAATTTTGTTTAGATTACAGGAAGATTTTTTTCTCAAAAAATCAAGAGTGGTAGGCATGGTTAGAGAGTGGTTTGGTTGAAAACAAGATCTGAAGCCCATTTCTTAAAAAGAAGGTAAATGCACTTACAATAAAAATCAATTTAACCAATTCAAAAGATACCCTGACCCATGAAGCTAAGTGCTAGATATATAAACACAAAAATAAAACAGTCCTTCTCTCAAAGGAACTTGTATCCTCCTACAGTTGGGGTGTGGGGATCTGACATGGACACAAACAGATACAAAAATGAGATAAAGTCACTTTAAAAGGGAGAATATGTTCTTATTAAAGGGGGGGAGGGAAAGGTATCAGTGTTAGGAAGAGCATACCTTTTGGAGAAGGCAATACCTGAACTGTGCTTTGAAGGCCATAACGCGCAAAGGCAGAGACAAGAAAGGGTATTTCATATAGAGAAAACGGAAAATGCATGGGGTTGGGGAAAAGAAAATCAATCAATAAACATTTATTAAGTCCTTCTTAGGTACTGAGCACCATGAAGCTTCTATTCTAATAGAAGGCACTGTTACTTATATAGAAAGCAGATTCAAGGTAATCTAGCAAGAGAAGACACTCGGATCTGTGCATGGGGGAAGAGTCAGCCAAAGAAGACTTCATCATAAGGGAGGTATCTGAATTGAATCTTGAAGGAAAGCCAGGAATCCAAGAATTATAGGTAAGTGGGGAAGAGTCAAATGGGGAAGGTTGGAAGAAAGGTATTTTTAGGAGAAGAGAGGAGTTCTATTTTGGACATATTGAGTCTGAGGTGTTTAAGAGATCTCTAAGTAAAGAGTAATATCTAAAAGAGTTGGTAATGCAGGACAGGTATTCAGGAGAGAAATTAAGGTGAAAAGGATAGATTTGGGAGTCGAGTGCATAGAATTAATAATTAAATTCAGAAAAGCTGGTGAGATTGCAAAGGGGGAAGAGTCAAGGTAGAAGCAAAGAGGGACCAAGCCTAGAAGGGAGAATAACATTTACAACCACTACCTTATTTATCTTCACATTATCTACTCCAGGAAGTGGTTGTTATTTTATATACATTTTCTGAGGTAGAAAGAGGTCAAGTGACTTGCCCAAAGTCAAATAAATTTTCTAAGCTAGTATATGTCTAAAGTGGGTTTTGAATTCAGGTCTTCCTAATGCCAGGCTCCACCTGGCTACCAAGAAAATTAGGCTACAAGAAAAAGTAAACAAGACCTAACAGGTGTGATAAGAGGAACATAGACACAGAGCCAAGAGGGCCCTTAGTGGCCACTGAGTTTAACACTCTCATTTAACAAATGATGAAAGTGAGGCACATACAAGTTAAGTCACTTTTCCAGAGTCACATAGTAAGTACCTAAAGGTAAGATTTGAACTCAGGTCTTCCTGACTCCCCAGTTCAGTGCCCTATGCACTTGCTGTATTATGTACTACATCAGGCTTCTTCTAAAGACCACATTGATCTCTGAATAATATTGATTTGACTTGCTATATTATCAAATTGCTTATGCCTAGATAATTTATAACCTTTTCTGTTAAGCATTTCATATATAACCATCTCTCGAAAGTCAGTATATTGATGACTGGTTATCCATGCAGAGTTTCTCTGTCACCCACGATGCTTATTTGATGCTTCTTCCTAACAATCTAAATATGCTCACAGAAATAATAACAACATTTATGGAGGGATTTAAGATTTTACATTTTACATTAAAGATTTACATTTTACACATGATATATCACTTGATTCTCACCACAACTGTATGAATTAAGTACTATTTTTATCTACACTTTGTAGAACAGGAAAACAATCAGAGAAAGATTAAATTACTTTCCTATGGCCATAGAGCTAATAATCCTGATCCCTCCAAACAGCCTAAACTATGGTACCAATACTTCAGTGTTCCAATGGGTTCCTGATCTTTGAAATCTAAACTTTCTTATAGAGGTACAGATCCAGTCACACTTTTTTCCATCTACTATGACATTTGTTCATGTTGTTCAGCTATTTCAGTCCTATTCAACTCTCCACTCGAGGATCTTTATATTGACATAGTTTGCCATTTTCTCCTCCGGATCATTGGACAGATAAGGAAATTGAGGCAAACAAGGTTAAGTGGTGCACTGAGAGTCAAACAACTAGATTCTTAAAGCCAGATTTGAATCCACAAAGATGAGTCTTTCTAATTGTAGGCCCAGCACTCCACACATTAAGCCACCTACCTGCTCCTCTGATATCTATTCATATCTTCCTAAAATTTTCATGATGATTCCACCAGTGGGCCAATGTCTTTCCAACAGCACATGGATAACAACAGAGATTGCAAACCATCCACAAAGTAATTGCTTGCCTTATCTCCAAAAGTGTCTATTTCCTTGTCTGCTTATACATCCCTCTAAAAATGTCTATTTTATGCTGCTTTTCCAGCAGCTTCTTATTCATATTATGGACTTTTCAAAACTCCAGACACCCCTGTGGGGGACCGGTATAGCCCAACCAATTTAAATATAATTAGGAAATGTTTATCAAAATAAGTAAAAACACGATGCAATATAATGTTCAATTGTGATTTTCTCAGCCAATATGAAGCCCACAGGGATCAATTTCTACTTGAGTTTGACAATAGGCCTTCATTTTCCTATTCACATTTTTCCTGAAATAAAAATTGGGCTGAAGTTTCTTCTTGAGTTTTTATGAATTTGGGAGTCTCTACATGGCAAGCTTCTATTAAGAACTCATTATGTGCCAGATGCTCTATTAACTTCTGGGATGAAAAGATCAAAGTACAATAGTCCCTGTCTTCAAAGATCTTAGATACTATAGAAGTAAGAGAAGAAATGCACAAATGTACAAAATGGACATGTTCCAGGTATAAAGTAACTGGGGGTAGAGAGAGAAACCTCAATTACCTTCTCACTTTTATTTTTTCTTCTAAAAGGGATTTTGTTTTGATCTTTCCCTAATAAGGTGATGTGACTGTGTAAAGAGAGCAAAATTTAAAGCAATTCTCACATCAAAAGAAAAGTTGTTTTCCATTTGCAAGAATGTAATCAATTTCATTTTTTGTGATTTTATTTGGTGCTCATAATGCTTTCAATCTCTTATGCTGAGGAAAATATTCATGATAGATGGCCATGAGTCTTAGAGAGTCTATAATACTCTGATATCTCATTTCTTATTCTTGAATCATGTTTTCTAACATATTTTTCACTGTCTTTTTCATTTAACAAGTATTTAAATAATGTGTTCATTTATTTCGAAGATTGTAGTAAATTTTTCCTTCACAAAAGATAATGAAGTATAGCTGAAATTGTTGTTTTGGTAGTCTTTCGTAAATATTTATTCTGAGCACTGCAATAACCCATGAAAAGATATTGCTCGTTACCTTTGAATACCTGATAAAAGAGACTCTTCTGATTCATTTAACTGCTTCTGTAAAGAGAATCTATGAGACATCTTTCAATTTAACTTCTATTACTTTTTGTAATAGAGGTCCTCTAATGGTATGTACATTAATACTGCTTAGTACATGATCATTTCATACATTTATTGGACAAGTACCCATTGGGTAAGAGGCACTGCACTGAGCAGTGAGGAATACAAAGACAAAAATTAAAGGGTCTTGTCACAAGAAGGAAATTCTATACAACAAAAGCAGAAATTAGAGGAAATTTTATATTTCTAAATGCTTTTATTAATAAAATAGAGAAAGAAAAGATTAGTGGATTAAGAATGAAATTTAAAAAATTAAAAATCGCCAACTAAATACCAAATTAGAAATCCTAAAAAATAAAAGAGCAATAAAATTGAACATAATAAAGCCACAGAGTTAATAAATAAATCTAGCAGTTGGTCTTATGAAAAAAAATCAACAAAATTGATAAACCATTGATTAACAATAGAGAGAAGAGAACTAAATCATTAGTATTAAAGATGAAATTAAAGCAATTATTAGGAGTTATTTTACTCAATTATATGAAAATTTAACAATGTAAGAGAAATGTAATACTCACAAAAAATAAACTGCTAGACTACTAGGGCAAAAAATAGAATATCGAAATAAACCTGGTTAAGCAACACGAATTGAAAAAGTAACGATTATCTTCTTAAGAAAAAAGCATAGGACCAGATGGATTTGCAAAGGGAATTCTACCATATGTCAATTATTTTCAACATTAAATAAATTACTTGAAATAACAAGTAAAGGAGTTTTACTCCTTTTATAAAAGAAGTATAGTACTGATACCTAAACCAGGAAGAGCAAAAACAGAGAAAGAAAATTATAGACAAAAATCTTAAATAAAATACTAGTTAGAAGACTACAACAAGATGTCATAAAGATAATACATTGTAACCAAATAGGATTTATACCAGGAATGTAGAAATGGTTTAATATAAGGAAAACTATCAACACAATTGATAATATCAATAACAAAAGTAATAAAATCCATATGATTATATGAATAGATACAGAAAAAGCCTTTGACTAAATACAAAACTCATCCCTAATAAAACACTGAGAAGCATAAGCATAAATGGAGTTTTACTTAAAATAATATAGAACATCTACCTAAAACCATCAGCAAGTATTATTTATAATGAGGAGAAGCTAAAAATCTTCCTGATACATTCAGGAGTGATACAAGGATGCCCATTATCATCAATATTATTTAACATAGTTTTGGAAATGCTAGCAATAGCAATGAGAAAGGAAATTGACAGAATCAGAATGAAAAAAGAGATAATAAAATTATTTCTGTTAAAAGATGACATGATGTTATATGTGGAAAGTACTAGAGATTCAACTAAGAAGTTAGCTGAAACTATCAATAACTTTAGCAAAAGAGGATATAAAATAAACCCACAAAAATCATCAGCATTTTTCTATATTATTAACAAAGTCCTGCAAGAAGAGATAGAAAATAACAAAGAGAATAAAATACCTGGGAGTATACCTGCCAAAACAAAATCAAGAACCATGTTAACATAATTATAAAACACATTTTACACAAATAAAATCACATCAAAACAACTAGAAAAATGTTTTCATAGATGGGTAGAGCCAATATAATTGGGATTACAATCCTACCTAGACTAGTCTACTTATTCAGTGCCATCCAAATTAAAAAGTTATTTTATTGAGTTAGAAAAAATAATAAATTCACATAGAGGAAAAAGAGATTAAAAAAATCAAAAGAATTTTGAAATGAAAATGAAAAGAAACCATAAAGAGGGCTAGCAATACCAGATTTTAAATTGTATCATAAAGCGGTAATTATCAAAACTATCTAGTATTAATACTAGTTAAGAAATAGACATGTATCTCAGTGGAACTGAACAGACATACAACAAACAGCAGTAAAAGATTATAATAATCTTGTATTTGACAAAAACATAGATCCAACTTTTGGGGACAAGAAATCACAATTTGGTAAAAATTGCTCAAGTAACTGGAAAGTAGTTTGGCAGAAACTAGGTATAGACCAACATCTTATACTATTCATTAAGATAAGATCAAAATGAATATATGATCTAGATATATAAGTAGATATCATATATAAGTAAATTGGAAGAACAGGGAACATATTACGTTTCACATTTATAGGTAGGAAAGGAATTTATGAATCAGCAGAAGATAGAAAGAATTGTGAAATCTAACATGCGCAATTTTGAGTATATCAAATTGAAAAGGTTTTTGTGCAAATGAGACGAATGTTGCTAAAATTAGAAGGAAAGTAGAGAATTGGGGGAGAAAAATTTTATAGACAAGCTTCTCTGATAGAGGTCTCATAACTGTTGACTTGGAAATAACACAGAAGTACCAAAGTAGTCAGAAAAACCACTCTTTAATCAGGAATAGGGATAGGTTCAATATTCGGCCAACACACAGAGTCAAGCTCCTAAAAATCACACAAAGCCAAAGGCTCTGGGACTCTTGGAACCATATCCCTTCAGGAGAAAGAACTGCGCTAGGTGCTAACTCCCTCCTGGGAGAAGACACGCTGCTAGATGAGTCTGCCAACTCCAAAGAGGAACAGAACTGGGGGGGGGGTCCCTTATACCCTCTAAGAACTGGGTAAGGGAAGCCTGCAGAGACAAACTGCAAAAGGTTAGCAAAGGGATTAGTAGCCAGCCCCAGGGGTATCACCAAGTGTTCACTATAACCATTACAAAGGCAAGGGTCCAACTGGGGAGCTGGGCTATGGAGAGAACTTTAACATAACAAGAGAAGTTTATAAAACAAATAAAAGGCATTTTTAATAGGTCCTCAAAACCCACCCACACTAGGGTCCCCAAACAGCTCAAGGTCTACAGTTCAAACCAAAACACGTGTGCCTAGTACTGAGGGTTTCTCAAAAGGGTGGGGAGTAAACTGAGGCATCCAAATTTCCTGTAGATAACTAAAACAGAGAGAGCTTTATCAAAGTTATAAGAATAAAAGCCACTCCCCACTTGATGGCTGGGCAAAAGATATGAATAGACAGTTTTTCAAATGACAAAATCAGTCATCTCTGAGTATATGAAAAAATGCTCTGGAGCACTGTTAATTAGAGGCACGCAGACAGGTCAATTCTAGGAAGACATCTCCCACCCACCAGTCTGGCTGGAATGATGGAAGGGGGAGATAACGGTACTGGAGGGGATGTGGAAAGGTGGGGACACTGGACACTGTTGGAGGTGTGTACCTGTCCAGCCATTTCAGAGGGCTATTTGGAGTTACGCCCAGAGAGCTGTCTGACTGTGTATGTCCTCGAACCCAATGGCGCTATATGGAGACTGCTGGGTCTCTTTCGGGGGGGGGGGGGAAGGGAAGCCCCGATATTCAGGGGTATTTGTAGCAGTTCTCTTTGTGGTGGTAGGAAACTGGAGGTGGAATGAAGGAGGAGGGGGTGCCCATCAGATGGGGAACCACTGGACAGGTTGTGGTGTACAATTGTGATGGAATACTACTGAGCCATTAAGAAATAATGAGCAGGCTAATTTTTTTTAAAACTTGGAAAGAACTACATGAAATGATAAACAGTAAATGAGTATAAGCAAAATAACATTGTACACAACTACAGAATTAATAGTAGAAGAATAAATTGTGAGTGTTACCTCCAGAAGGTAAACTGCAAGGTGAAAACAGGAAAGACTTAATTTGTAAGAACATGTCTGTCTCCTGGATGGTACCTTCTATGGTGCAAGGAGGGTAGGGAAGGGCTGGGTAACTTGTGGATGAGTTTTATTGTGGAGATATGAAGACAAGTAAGATAAACATTTAAGGGATTTGTGATTTCATTTATATACAATATTCTTTTTCTTTGTATATGGAAATGCTTATTTTATTTGATTTTTTTATTTGGAATTAAAAGAAAAATAAGAAACATTCTATGTGGGAGAAACAGTATATACACAGAGAAATAGATACAAAATAAATACAAAGTAATATTGAAGTTAGAGGAGAAAACAACTGAGAAGATAACGAAAAGTCATGTGTAGGAGATGAGCTTGAGCTGAAATGAAGCTAGGAATTCCAAAAGGCAGATGCATTCCAGATCAAAGGGACATTGCAAGCAAAGACAAAAATATGGGGAAAGAAGTGTCATGTATGGATATGGAAAAAAAACGGGTTTGGCTAGAACACAGAGTACATGAAGTGAGTAATTTGCAAAAAATCTGGAAGCATAAGGTAGAGGAAGATAGTGAAGATAATGTCAAACAAGGAGGTTACATTTGTTCCTACAAGCAATAGGGAAGCACAGAAGATCATTAAGTAGAGTGATAACAGTCAGACCTGTGCTTTGGGAATGTCACCTGGATATCTATGTGAAAAATAAACTGGACAAGAGGGATGGTTGAGGCAAAGAAACCAATGAGAAGAATAGCATAATCGTTCAGGTAAGAGGCTTTAAGAGCCTAAACTAGTGAAGCGTCTGGTGAGTGACACAGGCAGGAGAGATGAGGGAGTTAGAAAGTCTTGGCAAGTGTTTAGCTATGGGGAGCAAAGAAGGCAAGAGAAAGTAAAAGTTCAATGATGACTGAAGTCACAAATCTCAATGAATAGAAGGATGAAATAGTGCAGCTAGGGAGAGGGGTGGGTTTAAAGGTTAAGTGTAACATTAAGTTGGACATGCCCAACAGCAGTGGATGATACTGAACTCAAAAGAGACTAGGAGCCATTCAGCATTGTTCATGTTTTTCTTGGGTTATTCTGACCAAAGATTTCATTACTAAGTAGTCAGCCTAATAAACTTCCATATAACCCCATGCAAATGCAGCCAATATAGGAATATCCTAATTTATGAAATTCCAGCATTTGAATTACTGATACGAGTATGGGATTGAGGCTACCCTCCTCTCCCTGAGCTGCCATTATTGATAGGACACCTTCTTTCATAATTGCTCAATGCCTCTCTTCCTCTCATAAGAGCCATCCATGACCCTCCAAAAGTCAAGAGAATCTGGAAAAAAATTAAGATGTGATCTTTAAGTCACATAGATAACCAAGAAACCCCCAGGGTAGAGAGAGAGAAAAAGAAAACTTATGGGGAGAAGTTGTAGCTTTGGAATAAAACTATGGAATCAAAAGTAAATGAAGGGGAAAAAAGTAGACAAAGGAACAAAATGTAAAAAAAAAAAGCATTTTAGAGAGTTGGCAAAAGGAATACACTCTTAAGCAAAACTTAATATTGCCTTTGTATATTCCTATATTTTGTTGTTGTTGTTTGGCCCTTCAAGTGTGTCTATCTTCATGGCCCCATGGTCCATAGCTATCTATGGGATTTTTGGGTTGTCTTTGGCAAGGCTATTGGAATGGTTTGCCATTTCTTTCTCTAGTGGATCCTTTTTTGACAGGCAATCAGAGGTTAAGTGCCCAGGTCACATAGTTAGAAAATGTCTGTAACCACATTTGAACTTAGAACTTCATGATTCCAGGGCCAAGATCAAACAGAGAGGAACTATCTGAGGGTAGATTTGAATTCAAGTCTTTCTAACTCCAGACAGCATTCTTTTTTTTTTTTAACCCTTACCTTCTGTCTTGGAGTCAATACTATGTATTGGCTCTAAGGCAGGAGAGTGAATAAGGACTAGGCAATAGGGGTCAAGTGACTTGCCCAGGGTCACACAGCTAGGAAGTGGCTGAGGCCAGATTTGAACCTCGGACCTCCTATCTCTAGGCCTGGTTCTCAATCCACTGAGCTACCCAGTTGCCCCCTCCAGACAGCATTCTTAATCACTGAGCCACCTTTGCCTCTATATCTTCCCATATACTATCTAAAATTCCATCATTTAAAATGTTTTAAAAAATCAGATCTAGAGCTGGAAGAAACCTCAAAATTTATCTGGTCCAATTACTTCATTTTACAGTTGAGAAAACTGAGTCTTACATGAGGTAAGTGACATCCCCAAGTTCACTCAGATAATAAATGTCAGAGAACCTCATTTATGTTTACCAGCAACCACTTTTAAAAAAGAACTATATAGGTGAAGGCTTCATCAACTGACTTTTCTTCTACCACCTAGCAAATGGAGAGAAAATCATCTAATAGCCAATTTTGGAACATGAAGTACTTTCCAGAGGATGGAGAGCATGGGTAGAGATAAAACTATCAACAGTAGGAACTCAGGGCAGCATAAGAAGACTGGGTGACACTGGAAAACCAGAGAAGGACATATAAAGGGAGAGAGAACAATGCCAAAAACTAGCTCCCTGTGGGAATCTCCAGATCCTGAAAAAAGAAAGAATTCTAATCCCTCTGTACCATAACACTTCACCTGCTGCAAAGACTTAGAACTATTAATAATGTAGTTCAATTACATTATTGCTTAGAAAGGTTTTTTAAGGCATTCCTTAAAACCAGCACAATTTAGTTCCTATAAAACAATGCCTCATCATCTTTTTTTTTTAAACCAGACCTACAATTCCATTGGTTTAGAGAATTCATGTTAGGAATTCTTTGATTAAAGCATATCAATACCTTCCTTGCAATGTACTTACAGTTTAAGTCATACAGAATTACCCAGTGAGCTCTTTGTTAATAAAGGCATACTGACCTCAGATTTTCCTGTCTCCAAGGCCAACTTTCTACACATTACACCATGCTTCCATGCATTTACAGTTCAAAGTAACCTACATGCAAGTAAAGTTTGTGAATATATGTTGGCCAATTGGTGATCTGCTTCTAAAGGATTTGTTTATCTGTAATTTTAGATTAGCTGTGCTATGGCTCTCCTTTATTAACAGAGATAATTAGGAGTGGTCATATGTATTTAACTAGAAGTTGACCCCTGGGATATGAAAAATGTCACATATCCAGACATGAGTCCATAACAGTTTCCCAGATGGCTAACTAGGAATATTATATCCTTGAAAGACCAGGTCGATTGCAGGGTCTCTTGGGAAGTCTAACTTAACTTAAAGACCGTATGCACAGTAAACCTAAGATCAAAACAAATCTCTGAAATTACCAATCAGAGGCTCCAAATAACAAGGGAGATTTCAGAATTAAAATGACCTAGAAGGCACATTTGAACCTTCTATTTATACACAAGTATTTCATATAAGAATACCTATTCCATGTTTGACATTATTATGAAGAAAAAACAGCTTATTGTCTGAAAAGTCTATGAGATAGATAGAATTGTCTTGGAAGAAAATAGATTTTCACTTCAAAACTATCATATTGTGGCTTTTTGTCATTTATATTTTAGATTTTTAGATATTTGAATTACAGCAATATGTAAAGTGGAAATTCTACTAAATTAGTGACACAAGAAGTGATCTATAATTATAATTAATATACTGTATGTTAATAGGAATAAATAATAAATATCCCATATAGCCAAAAATATACTGTTGTCTACTTAAATGCTTTCAAAGGTATAAAGCACTAACTCCACATGAAAATCTACTCCTATTTCACTTTACCTGTTTTTCTATATTTCGAAGAAGTAGTGTAGGGCTACTTGGTGACATTTCAAAATCTTGTTCTGGTAAAGAATCTTGTCTCTCCTGGGGAACCTGAGAATTCCCCGTGGTGTTTAATAAAGTTCCTTGATCTGTCAATTGTATCTGCTTCTTCAAAATATCTTTCGGAAGTTGGCATTCTTCTAGGATCACTGTCCCCTAAATAACAGCAATTAAATACAGTTCAATTGAGGACAAATTAATTCTGTATGATTTTTAGAATTACATATAAATTAAGACTTCCTAGTACTGAAGAGATAGAAAGTGAGTATAATTTTGAAAACAAGATATGTATTAAAGCGCATATAACAATAAATCAGATTATCATTTGTGTAATTTCTTTCATTACTTTATAATCAGTAAATATAAAAGCACAACTTAGAGCTGAAAGTGATGTTAGATATACATCTAGTCCTATCCTTTCATTTTACAAATGAGGAAAATGAGTCTGACAGGTCACATGACTTGCCAAAATTCATCACATTAGTGACCACCAAAATGTGAAAAAAGTAATTACCTTGCCAAAGAATATCTGATCACATCACTTTCCTGATAAGGAATCATTTTAGCTCCCTATTATCTCAGAAATAAAATACAAACATTTCAGCTGAACATTTAAAGCCCTTCCAATTCCTATCTATATTTATTACACATTAATCCTACTTGCATATTTTACATTCCAGCTAAACTTGCTCTTCCTTTAATTCAGCAGTCTATCTCTTACTTCTTTGCCTTTACAAAGACTTTCCCTACATGCCTAGTATGATCTTTTCTCAAAATCATTTCCCAGAATTCTTGGTTTCCTTCAAAGATCAATTCAGTTTAACTATCTCCTATGGGAAGTCTTCCCTAGTTATCCAGGGTTTCTCACTCCTAAAATTGTATTCTTTCAGTAGAATGTAAGCATCTTTCATAGTCAAAACTCCTAGAAAAAGCTCTTTACTCAGTGCCTAGTACAGTGGAAAGCATGATGGCATGGTGCATTGGAAAGAGCATTTGAACCTAGAATCACAGGACTTAAACCGTGGCTCATTGTTACCTTGGCCAATCACTTTACCTCTTTTGGCTTCAAATAACTCCTCTGTAAAAATAAGGATTTGGGAGTAGATGATGTCTAAGGTCCCTTTCACCTCTTGATCTGTGATCCTGACCAGTCATTCACTATACAAACTCTTGCATAATAGATTCTTTGTCATCATAATTATACAAATGACTCTTTCTAAAATTACTGTCTTAAGTAACAAATCCAAGAAGCATTTTGCACAGTACCTGACAGATAATAGATGCTTAATAAACATGAATTGACTGAACTTTTATAGCCTCATCCTTCTTGATCTCTCTCCATCATTTGATGTTGCTAATCATCTTCTCTTCCTAGGTACTCTCCCCATCTGGGTTTTCATGACACTTTTTCTTTTTTCCTACTACCTGGCTGGTAGTCCCTCAGTCTTCTTTCTTTTTAAACCCTTACTTTCTGTTTTAGAATCAATACTAAGTATAGGTTCCAAGGGATAAGAATGTGGTAGTTAAGTGACTTGCCCAGGGTCACACAGCCAGGACATGTCTGAGGCCAGATTTAAACCTGAGACCTCCCATCACTGGGTCTGACTCTCAATAGCTGCCCTCTTCCCTCAATCTTCTTCCTTGGATCATCACCTATGTCTTGTCCTCTGAGGACAACTTCTATCTTGAGCCTTGTTCTCTCTCTCTAGAGGATCTAATTGGATACCAAAAATTCAAGTAATATCTCTATATGATAACTCCCATATCTATACAGCCAACTTCTCCTCTGTTAGGCTTCAGTCCCATATAATCAACTAACTGTCTATTGGACATTTTCAATTTATAGGTCCCAAAGGCAGTTTAAAGTTGCTATGTACAAAATAGAACTCATAATCTTTCACTAAACTTATGGCTCTGAAATTCTCTGTATTTCTGTTGAGGGCACAATCCTTTAAGGCCCCCAAGTCTCACAATCTCAGAGTTGTTTTTAACTCTTTACTCTCACTTATATAGTATGAATTGCTGGGAGTAGGGGGTGTGCATGCATGAATGTGTGTGTGTGTGTGTGTGTGTGTGTGTGTGTGCTTCTCCTTAGGTAGCCTGTTGGCCTTAATGTGGACACCAGATTGGCTTTAGCCCTTCTGAAGCTCAGAACTCCTAAATTGAAATAATAGTGACAGCAACAGGCTCAGCCTTCCAGACAGCTGGGATTACAGATATGGGCTACCACCTTCCAGCTCAAATCTGGCTAATTCTACTTCCACATCCCTCAAATTCATCACCTTCTCACATCTTCTCTCACCTAGAATACTGCCATACCTTCATGATTAATAGTTTGACTGCCTTGATCAAATCTTTCCTTTCTCTAATCCATAAGTCTATACAACTGACAAAGTAATATTTCTAAAGCACATGTGTGACTTATCTCTCCCCTTTCCAATAAGCTCCAATAGTTCCTTTCTATTGCCTCTATGATCATATATCTTATAATCAGAGAGATGCAAATTAAAACAACTCTGAGGTATCACACCTAGCAGATTGGCTAACATGACAGCAAAGGAAAATAATGAATGCTGGAGGGGATGTGGCAAAGTTGGGACATTAATTCATTGCTGGTGGAGCTGTGAACTGATCCAACCATTCTGGAGGGCAATTTGGAACTATGCCCAAAGGGCGATAAAAGACTGTCTGCCCTTTGATCCAGCCATAGCACTGCTGGGTTTGTACCCCAAAGAGATAATAAGGAAAAGTACATGTACAAGAATATTCATAGCTGCGCTCTTTGTGGTGGCAAAAAATTGGAAAATATGATCAAATATAAACTCTTCATAATCTGGCTTCAAACGACCTACAATTATCCTCTTTCAATAATTCTTCTGTCTAGTCAACTACTAGCTGTCCCTCATATGCATTTCACCTCCAGCATGAATACCTTTGAACCATTCATGGTGCCTAGAATGCACCTCCCTCTTCACTTCTTAGAATGTTTTCTTTATAGTTCAAGCTTAAATACCACATTCTACATGTGACACCTGATTCTCCTAAGGTACTGATGCCTTTTCCAACAAACTATCTTGTATACATTTTCAATATATTTTATATCTGCATATTTGAATATAGAATGTAAGTTCTTGACACCTGAGGCTATTTCAATTTTGTTTGTGTATTTCTAACACATAGAAGGTAGTAGTTGCCAAATAAATGTTTGCTGAATTTAACTGTGCTCTTCATCCCTCAAAGCATTCAAATGTTTAAATGTTAAGGGGACTCTTACAAGGGGTAGAAGTACTTTACATTTAAATCATGCTTCACATTATATAAATGTAGTAGAGTACTGTCAATTGTGTCATCTCATTTAATGTCAACAATTGTAGTAGATTAACACCATTACATAGACAGATCAGGAGAATACCTTCTACAGACTGTATCATCTCATATACCTTTTTAGCTTCTAAAATTCTTGTCCATGTTCTTCTAGAAACTCTCTATTAAGGGACTAAATGGTAATTAGAAGATTTTTTCCTCTGAATATTTTTGGAAGAACAATGCACAACTCAGTTTATTATTATATTATTAAAATCCCTCAATCTCATTATATGATAATTTTTTTTCTGATTATAATTGTCCTTGATACTTTGATGCCAGTAGGATAGTATTTGTATTAAAAAGATAGGCTTTAGAAGCAGTGAGCAACTTGGGATGATTTAAAGTCTTGTTCAATTCCCTAAATGTCATTCAGTTTGATCTTCTTCTTATTCAATTCTAGTATTAGGTCACATTGTTCATAGAGAGTGCCTGTCCAAGATGTACGTACGATACATACTGACAAAATAACACAACAAGTTGCCCATTTAACAGCATGGCATAATCTGGTATAGTGGAAAGAACATTGGAAAACTAGTTTTGAATCATGACTTTGATACTCACTAGTTATGTAAATCTAGACAAATAACAATCTCATTGAGACTGTTTCCTCATATGCAAAATGGGTTGAATACACTTCACTGAGAAATAAGGAAAGAACTTTGTAAACCTTAAGTACTTTAAAAAATGAATAAAATTATGTTTTGTCAACCATTTTGTTTTCTTGGTATTGACATGTAGAACAATATTGGCATGCTGTAATGAAAAAAGTACTGGATTTAGAGTCAAAGACATCCAAGATCAAATCCCATCTTGAACATCTGTCACCTACAGGCAAGTCATTTAACCTGAGTTTAACTTTGCCCATGTGATAGAACTGAGAGAATAATTATACAGTCTCATCATATGGGGTTGTAGAGATCAAAGGAACTGTCAAATATTTTAATTAATGAAGTATATCTCAATGAAAATAATATAAAATCATGTGCAAATAAAAACATTTAGAGAACCTAAATGTTAATAAGAAGATGTCTTCTGTATGGACTCTGCATAAGAAATCTTATATAACACTGGACATGCATATGTAGGTATGTATTTATCTTCCTGTTTTATGCCCTGGTTGAGAACAATAATCAATGGATCATCAAATAGTTGCTGTCAGACAATCTTATCTGATTTCCAAAGTGTGGAAGCCATGATGCTTGAGAAGAACCTTTATGGCTGTATTTTGTTCCATCAAGTTAAATGTTTGGGTTTTTTAAATTAACGAGTCAACAGAATAAGATGCCATATTTTCTGCAATTTTTGGTCAAATTATATGGCTGTAAAAATGTGTTCAGTTTCAGAAAATCATCAATGGACAGTTCTTTTCTCAAGCTTTCATCAGAAATAACTTTAATATTTGCACAGGCAGTTCATTTCATAAAATGATAGGTGAGAAAATTCATCAGTAATTATTGACATCTCTTGGTTATTCTCAAGGGGTTCATTACAATTGCTTATATTTTTCATTCATTGTCTCTTTGATTTATCTTAAAGACATACTCTCATGCTTTAAAATTATGTTGCCTCCAGCATACATCTAGATGGATTTGGTCAAGTCCATTCCCTCTTCCTAAATTAATCTTTTAAAACAACATTACTGCTTTCTCATCTAGTACTTCAGTGACTAAGATGACAATTCAAATATTGTTGCTTATGAAAAGATATCATGATAGATATACTTGCAATTGTTGCTGTTTCTACATATATTTGTTGCAGTCCTAATCTGAACATGATTTAGCTTATAGTTGGTTTTCAAATCAAAGCCTTTAATAAGCTGCTTTTCTCCTCTTTCTCTCTAAAAGACAATGATGCCTGTAATCTCCTCCCCTCTGCAGTGGTTAGCAAGTAAGCTTCCACTCTAAAGATGTATTAATTGTCTTTTGATGATTATTGTCTATTGAGTTTTTATGCTTGGCAAGATCAATTATTTGCTGGCTTATGTGGTTTCTGTATTCTCTGGGTGTCTTTACTGTAAACTTTTAAAATTAGTTAAACATCTCAGTGAAATAAAGGATGAATCAGAATCATTGTCCTTACTTATACATTTTTCATTTCTCAATATTGTTCAGTTGTTTATTCAACTATAAAAACTGTGTATTACAGATATAGCATAAATCTCATTGTTTTCTTTTAATGTGCTATTGATTTTCAAGTCAATGATCCAACTATACAAAGAGACATGGACCCTGAAACCACTCTTGTCAATAACCAATTATTTCCTATCAAAAGGCAATTTCATTTTTTTGAGTTTGATAACCCCATCATCTTCTCAATTTAAAGAGTAATCATAATATACATGTATGAATTTTGGAGTACCTATATATACATATATATACACACATATATATATATATAATTAGCTTTGTAATTTCTTGGTTGTAAAACTACATTTTCACCATTTTATTTCCTTTCCACCCCAAAGTTTATTCACATTGAGCTTACTAAGTATCAAGGAATATTTTTACTTAGAGAATGAGTGCTGGAACTAGAGTCAGAAAGACTTCCACCTCACATACAATTACTAGCTTTGTGACCCTAGACAAGTCATTTAACCTTTGTCATCCTCAATTTTTTACCTATAAAACAGGAATAATACTAATAGCACTTACCTTACAGGCTTGTTGTGAAAATAAAAGAACACTTGTAAAGCATTTTTCAAGCTTTCAAGGGCTATATAAATGCTAGCTATTATTATTTTCCTAGAATTTCTCAGCTTTTTCTTCTGCAATAGATCATGATGAGGTAGAACATTTAAATAAAATCATTGCATAAAAAAAGGCAAAAAACTTATGTAGAAGTATAAAAATACTAATAAGTGTTGATTAGCTTACAAGAAAACAACATAACAAATGTCAAACGCATCATTCTGGAAAAGGAACATTAAAATCTGGTTAAATGATTTTCTAGCATTTTGCAGGGAAAAAAAAGAATATAATGCTTCTTTTTAAAGGGAATAAATTGCCAGACTCATATTCGGCCTACACTAAAAAAACCAAGAAACACTTAAGTTCTGTAGAATATACAGTATTGAGGATATGCAAAAAATTCTGGAGGTAGAACATAATGGACCTATATAACATAATCATAATTTAAACAACTTTTCCTAGGACTAAGTTATATGAACCAGATACTCCAGCTTAAGATGTACATTGATGATTATAAATTGGCCCAAAGAAAGTTAATTGGGAAACTCAGATCTGCTTTGTTGATCAGTCATAAATTATTTTTGATTTTAGTCATCCAAATTCTACTCATTGTCCAAATGAAATCTTACTATTTTGTTTCCTTTAAAAAGAATATTCTTTTATGATTATTCGGTGGCCTTACAAGGGAAAAGTACCTCAAAATAAATAATGATAAATTAGTCTACAATTGCATTTCACACCTAAAAGCTATACACTGTCTTATATAAGAATTCAATTGACCCTGGGATGCTGCACTGCCTGTCCCTTAACTGACATCTGACAATATGATCAATTCACCTTTTACAGTAAGCAAATTATAAGAACTGTAGATCTCATTTGACATCTGAGCAGATATCTATTAAGGAAAAGAATTTACTACAGTAATTTAAGATGTAACCTCCACCAGGGAACAGCTAAATAAAATGACATCTAATTTTACAACAAAAATAATGGCAAAGGTTTTACATTTATCTTTTATCCTGTAACATTACTGTGTCAGAAAACATGAAAGACATGAAATTTACTAACAAGTTTAGTTAACAAAGAAGTCCTTAGTTCCAATTCAATCAGCAAATGATCATAAAAACAAAAAAGGATCAGGAGCAGGTGGATTGAAAGCCAGGCATAGCTGTGTGACCCTGGGCAAGTCACTTAATTCCCATTGTCCAGTCTTTACCACTCTTCTGCCTTGAAACCAATACACAGTATTGATTCCAAGACAAAGGTAAGGGTTTTTAAAAAATATAGGTTAATTTGATGAATATATCAAGATTACCAAAACACTCAAGCTGAACATGTTGCCACTTTTTCTTGCTTTTTTGTCAATATCTTTTGTGGTTTTAAAGATCTCATTAGAAAAGATTTTAGAGCTTTCAGGAACCTCAGAAATCATCTAGTCTGTCTCAGATTATTTATGAGAAAAACTAAACCCAAAGTCAAATAATCGTCTTATATCACATGGGACTACACACAGCATTAGACTTAGAACCAGAAAACTGATTCAGATTCCGCTTTAAACAAATAATTGCTATATAAACATAAGCAAGTTATTTCAGCTCTCCTAGCCTGTTTCCTCATTGTAAAGAGCAAATAAAAATACATTTAAAATTTGTTTCATAGTGCTGTTATGAATAATGTGCTTTAAAACTTTAAAGTACTATATGAATGTAAATCATTATTATTAGTCATAGCCAGGACAATGGCAGTCTTCCAGAATAATATTCTTCACATTTCAAAATAATGATTACTAATCACTGATTACGAAAGATTGCTACTTAGGAGGTTAATGCAAATCAGATTGTGATAACATATGGCCATATGCCTGTCACCCCTGTTGCTGGGTAGGCTGAAGCTTGAACTCAGAAGGGATGCACTGCAGTGTGCTAAGCCAACTGAATGTCTGCACTAGTCCTGCATCAATTTGGTAAGCCCCTAGAAATAGGGGGCCATCAGCTTTCCTAAAGGAGGCAAACCAACCCAGGAGAGAAACTGAGCAGATCAAATGACTCTTGCCCATGAGTAGCTACTGTACTTCCAACCTGGGCAAAATAGAGACTTGTCTTTAAAAAAAATGAGTGCAATTCTCTGATTCATAGGTTATAAATTGGGGAGAAACTTTTTATAAGTTTATATGAAGTTGAAATTCCGTTTAATGCATATAGACTATGCACAACTTGCACAGATTTTAAGTACTATTTTCAGTCTCCATATTACTTTCTTTTGGCATAAGTTACCTGACTGCTCATTAGTAATTCTGCTTAAATAGCTTTAAGTCTTAAACACAGAAGATATTATACTAAATTAGGACAACTGAGGTATTCAGCCTAGGATTTTATCTTAGAGTTGCGCTGATGCAATTTTTTATAGAAGATAGCAGTGATCCTCCAGGTAAACTATATAAAGTAAAAATATACATAGTTTATATATACATAGAGCACAATTTTATGTTCCTAAAGTATCTGTTAATAAATATATTATTAAATATAGTTATATTTATATGTATTATATTAATATATACATATATATATAGGTAAAAATTTTTCAATGAAACTTTTCCTCGATTTCCCTTTCATCTTCCCCCAATCAAAAAAATGTTGTTAGAAACACATGAAGCAAAAAAAAATTCCCACAATGACCATATCCAAGCAAATATTAATTTTAATATGTATCCTGAGTCTTTTTGCCTTTCTATAAGGAGGTAGGATTAGAATATGAGTCCTCTGGAATCATGACTGCTTTTTGTATTGCTTAGAGTTCCTAAATTTTTCAAAGTTGTTTGTCTTTATAATATTGTTATTCTATAAATTGTCTGCCTGGTTCTACTCACTTTGCTCTGCCTCAGTTGATACAAATCTTCCCAGATGTCTCTGAAATTAACCCCATCATCATTTCTTAAAACAAAATAGTATTTCATCACATTCATATACTATAACTTGTCCTACTATTCTCAACTGGTAATAACCCCTTTAGTTTCTAAATCCCTGCCAACACAAAAAGTTGCTATAAATGTTATTACATTTTCCCCCTTTCTCTAACCTCTTTGGAGACATGTACCTAAAATGGTATTGCTGGTTCAAAGAATATGTACATTTTAATAAGTTTTAGAGACATAGTTTCAAATTGTTTTCCCAGAATGGCTAGACTAATTCATTGCTTCACCAACAGTGCATTAATGTACCCATTTTTCTAGAGTCTCTCCAATATTTATCATTTTCCTTTTTTTATCAAGTCTGTTAATCTAATGGGTTTAAGGTAGAACCTCAGAGTTGTTTTAATGTTCAATTCTCTATTAGTGATTTACAGCATTTTTCACATGCCTATTGATAGTTCAGATTTATTACTCTGAAAACCTCTTATTCATATCCTTTCAGCATTAAAAGGGGAATGAGTAGTTAAGTCTTAAAATTTTGAACCAGTTCCCTTTGTTTCTAAGAAATGAAATCTATATCACAAAAATTTGCTACCAAGATTTTTCTAATTTACACATTCCTCTTCTACTTTTAATTGTACTAGTTTTATTTGTGCAAAAACTTTTATATTTTATATAACCAAAATTGTTCACTTTACCTTATATAATTCTTCTCTATCTCTTCTGGATCATGAACCCTTCCCCTATACATATTTTGGCAAGATGTCTTAAGTCAGTTATCCATTTACAGTTTATCTAGAGGTAGCTAAATGATTCAGTAGATCAAGTGTAAGACCTAAAATCAGGAAAATGCGAGTTTCAGTCCTGTCTCAGACCGTTCCTTAATTGTTGTGACTGGGCAAGTGATTTAAATTTTCTGTGTTCCAATTTCATCATCTGTAAAATGGAAGCAATAACAGTACCTACTTCCCAGGGTTATTTCCTGATTAAATGAGCTAACATATATAAAGATCTTTATAAACCTTAAAGAAATATGTAAATCCTAACAATTATGTTGATATATGGTGTAAGATGTTGGTCTAGTTTCTGTTAGAATGTTTTCCAGTTTTCCTCAAATAATAAGTTCTTATCCAAAAAGCTAGAATCTTTAAGTTTTCAAAATTTAGGCTACTATTAGCTCGTTTGCTTGTATATACTATTCCACTAATTGATATCCTTATTTCTTAATGAGTTCCTATTTTTCTGATGAATATTGCTTTGTAAATATGTAGTACTGCTAGGTTCCTTTCCTTCTCATTTCTTCCCCATTATTTACCTTATGATTCTTAATCTTTTGTTCTTCCAGATGAATCTTGTTATTTTTCCTAGCTCTAGAATATTATCCTATGGTAGTTTCATATGGCACAGAATAAATAAATTTCAATAATATTCTCATTTTTTATTATTTTGGCTCAGACAACCCTGAACAATTTACATTAATATCTCCCTTAATATGCCCTCCCTCTTCTTCTCTCCTCTTTTTGTGATAGTTGTTGTTCTAAGTCTCTTTCCCTTCAGTTTCACTGTTAAGTAGAAAGTATTTCTGTATCTAATTTGTGTATGTGAGTGTTTATAAGTTTTATTTCCTCCTTTGACTAGTTCAGATGAGAATGAGGTTCAAGTGTCATCTGCTTCTTCTACCCTTCCCCCATAATACACCTTGATTATGTTAGAAAAATTTCCCCATTTTCTATCCTATTGTATTCCTTTCCTTTCCTCTTTCTTTTCTTTTTTTTTCTATTAAGACCACCAAAATATAACCGAACCACTTGCAGGTCCTCTGTCTTAGCAGGATGATGATGATGATTATGAGTTCTAAGGAGACACATTATTTGGCTATATTATACATTGAATAGGCTTTTTTTTTAAGTCACCCTGGTGCTGGCTGTCTTTATTTCTTGCCTGGATTATTGCAACAGCCTGAATGTTGGTCTAACTGGGCTCATATCAATCCTAACTATAGTTCATCCACCACTCCTTCATTAAACTGATCTCAATAAAGTGTATATCACTCCTCTTATTCAATAAATTCTAGTTAATTTCTATTACCTCCAGGATTAAATATAAAATCCTCTTGTGTGGCTTTTATAACTCTTCGTAATCTGACCCCTTTGTACCCTTCTATTCTTTTTACAACTTATTTCTTTCAACATATTCTGCAATCCAAAGACACTGTCTTTTTTGCTGTTCCTTACCTAAAACAATCACTCCCAAATCTGAACATTTTCACTGGATGACCTCCTTTCTCTCACTTCCCCTCATCTCCTGGCTTTCCTAGCTTCCTTCAAGTTTCAGCTAAAAACCTTCTGCAAGAAGCCTTTCTTTGTCCACTATCACCAATCTATTGGATACATACATACATACATACATACATACATACATACATACAGATAGATAGGTAGATAGACAGACATATAGTTAATTGATAGACAGATAGATGGAAGTATGGGCTTATAGATATATCTGGTTTGTACATGGTTTTTTGCTTGTCATCTCCTCCACTAGACTGTAAACTTTTTGAGGTTAGGTACTATGTCCTGCCTTGCTTTGTATCCCCATCACTTAGCACAGTCCTTGGAAAACTCTAGGCACTTAATAAATGCTTATTGAATTGTTGGTTTTAAAGACTAATAGCTCCACATTGAAGATTGAGGATGCCATGCTTAAAACAAAGAGCACTGAGTAGCAGCCATCAAATATCTGCTGGCCACTCCCAACCTAGAAAGAGTAATATTTGAAAGCCATTATCTGGGAATATTTCAAGAAGGATAAGGTCATGTGAGTTAGACTTTGAAGAGTAAATGGGTTTTTAATAACCAAGATGGAGGGGCAAGAAACAGCATGATCAAAGGCACAGAGGAAGGAAAGAACAGGATGAATTACAGGAAAAGCAATCAAAAACTCACACTTATATGTTACTTAAAAGTTTATAAAGCAAAATCTTCAAAACAATCCTACTAAGTAATATAAACATTTTTATTATTATTTTATAAATAAGCCAACTAGGACTCAGAAGAATTATATGTCTTTTAAGTGTAAGGAACTGAGGATGCAAAGAGATAAAAGAGCCCCTACTTCAGAATTTACACTTTTCTCAGAAACAACATGTACTAAAATAAGCAGAGTAAAAGAAAAACTCAGTCAGATTTCCTTTTGCTAAGGGACCATTAATAAGTGGGAGATTCACTAGGAAATGGCTCCTAAGTTCGGGCATTGAAAATATACAAGGCTATTTTGAGGCAGAAATGATGAGGAAGTCCATTTCAAGCAAAGGAAACAGCATATTAAAATGTACAGAGGCAAGAGATAAAAGATCATCTTTCAGAGAACAGTCAGTAGTCTGGTTTGGCTAGGACAGTGGAGATGTGAAAAGGGGTGTGGAGTGACAGGAGGCTGCAGGAACAGCAGATTGTTTTAAGGCTTTAAATGCCATAAAGTTTATATGGAAAGTCATTGAATGCTTTAGAAAAAGGGAGTGATATGGTCAGGTCTGATATGTAGAGGATAGATGGGAAAGGGTTACAGAGACCAACTTGGACACTACCATAATGAATGAGTCAACAGATGAAGACCTAAATTAGGATGGTAGTTCTGCAAGTGAATGAAAAGGATCACTGCGTTTCTCATGGTCACAGTATGGAAGGGACAGCGGAGGCCATTAATCTAAGCCTCTAATTTTCCAGTTAAGTAAAATTTGAGCCTTAGATTTTAACCTTGATCTTCAGATACCAAATTTCAGATACCCAAAGGGAGCACACAGGGGGTAAGGTAGGTCACTTACAGGTGGCAGAGCTGGAGGGGAGGGGAGTGCTTAGGCCACTCCACCTCCCTATACTTGCTGAGGACATTCCTCACTTCACCCTCCCCTCTGCCCAGCAGCCCAACAGGAGCTTCCTCCTCCCCCTTTTTTGGGGAGGGGAGTGTATTGATCATGTGGGGGAGAGGGATACTCAATCTGGGAGATGGGGTGGGGCCCAGCACTCTATCTCTAAAAGGTTTGCTATCACTGTCCTAAGGAAACATTTCTCCCCAGAGCTAACCGGCTGTTTTAATAAAGCACTGTACAATATTACCTGTCAAAGAGAATGTGGTTTTTATTCCACAATTTCTAAATCTACCTCTGTGCAACTTCTACCCACTCATCCTAGATTTGGCCTCTTGGGTCAAACACAGTTAAGTCTAACCCCCTTTCTGCACCCTTATTCTTCAAGTGTTCAAAGATAACTATCAAAATTCTCCCTAAATCTTCTTTTTTCTGGCTAAAGTGCCTCAGCTCCTTCATGTCAGAGGGGCTCCCCTTTCTTGTGCAATGAACCCCTCTGGCAACAGTCTAGTGAAGTCTAATGATCCCTTCACAGAATCATATCTTACGTGCTTAAAATAAAATAAACAGGATTACCATGGACACAAATTAGACACATGCAATTATAAAATAATTTTTAAACATGTTCAAAAGCTTTATTCTATTGCACGACTTCAAAAACCCTAACCAAAGTAGTTAGTCTCCTTTTAACCATGACTATTGTGATCATATATCATAAACCTCTGTGTGTTTGTATGTATGTGAAAACAGCAAAGACCTAATGTCTTGGCCAAACTCATAATCCAAGTAATTCTCTTCTGTTTGGCTAAACCCTTACTTTTTCCATTAGAAATATAGTTCCTTTTCCCTTCCTGCCATTGCTACAACTGTTATTTTTCACTTCTAAATAACTGACATCTACAAAAGATGGAAGATACTTCAGAAGTGTGCAGACATTTTTATAAAAATGTGATTTTAAAAAATGTTTTGAGTTCTTTGATCAAATTTTTCTTCTCACACATGTAAAACAATCAGAGGATTAATCAATTCATTCAATAAACATTTATTAATCACTCTTCTAACCACTAATACAGATACACAGTTTAGATAAAACACAGTCCCTGCTGTCATAAGGCCTACAGCAGGTAAATAGGACAAATGTATGTAACCATAATATACAGTATTTCATTTTAGGTAGTTTAGAGAATTGCAAAACAAAATACTATGAAATGTTATTGGGAAAAGTTGATTACCATTTGGGGACATCATGGGAATGGTGGCTGAATTTAAAAGGACTGTAAGGATTGAAGAAGACAGAAGATATTTCAGTCAGAGAAGACACTCTGAACATAAAGCAATGAAAAGTAGTATATCAGGTCTGAGTAAAGTGTATATGGAAAGGCTGGAGTTACCAGACTGTAGGAGGGTTTGGAAGTCCAGACAAAGGAGCTAGAGCTTTCTTGACAAAAAAGTAGTGCCATCAAAAATTCTGGACAGAGGAATAACAAGTCTAGATAGATATGCATGCTAAGTAAATTATTCTGACAGTAGTAGGAAAGATAGATTGGGAAGGGAAGAGGGAATGGGTGAAAAAGAGCCACCAGGAGGCTACTTTAATAGTCCAAGGGTGGTCTTGGGAATCTGCTCATGTGCTGGCAGTGGGAAATTGAGAAGAGGGCAGAGTTTTAATAAATATGTGGAGGCTTAGTAACTACTGGAATGGGATGTGAAATAAAGGAAAGTTCAAGATAATTTCAAGGATTCTACCATGGAAAATTCACTGCTGTAAACAGAAATAAAATCATAAAGGAGGGGCAGGTTGGAAAGATTAAACAAGATTGGTTTGTTGAATATTGTACCTAGGGAAATTATACATTTTTACAGTACTAAAAACACAGACAATGCCTTTAGGCTTTTAAAGACATGTTAATTTTGAGGTGTCAGCAGAATATTCAGACAGAAATGTCTTGTCAAGGAGCCTGTCAGTTCTTTTAATTTAAAATTTTACATTTTTCCTAAATTTAACACAGAAAAAAAGTATAACAAAGTGTACTGTCTTGTCTTTAAGCTAGTATTTTTGCTAGGAAAAAAACCTAGGAGCCTAGTTTTAGTAAATAATATTCAGTACAATTTCTCACATGTAAATTCTAAAATCAACAAAGTAGGTACTTAAAAATATATTTAAATAATTACTAATTCACTTAAGCAGAATCATCTGAAGCAAGGAATAATTTAGAAATGGTGACAGAAACTTCTTTAGAAAAAAAAAGAGTGCAAAAAAGAATTTAAATTTACATTAATATAGCAACATGTTTTAAAAGGCTACTAAAAATGTCAATTTTTATAAAATTCCTTAACAATATTTAAATTAATTATTTTTATTTTTCTATGAATTATTCTTTGTATAAACAGAATATTAATCATTTAAAAGAGCCCATTTATGAGCACATAGACAATACCTTGGTGGCACGTATCTGCCTGTGAATGTCAGTTAGCTGTTGGATTTTGTATTCTAGCTCCGAAATCTGGGCCTGAAGCCACGTCCAGCGGCTGCCAACTCTAGCTCTGTCTACAAGCCACTTCCATTCAGTACTATAGTTACTGTGAACAAGATACAACAAGGTTAGCCAGTGAAAAAATACATGTATATTTCCATAAAGACAGCTTTAACATCTCACTTTTATCATTAATTCTAAATTTCCCTTAAAAAAACACTTTCATTCAAGGTTGAATAGAATATAAATATAGCATATAAAAATTTAAACAATTTCATTTTTTTCCAGCTACCCCTTAAAAGCATAAAGGTATTTAGTATTCTATAATGTATAATTTCCTTAAATATAATAGTAGAATAAACCAGGGCAGAAAACTCAGACCATGATATCAATAATTTATTATAAATTCAATTCAGTCTTCTACTGTTTATTAGTTTTCAAGTATATGATTTGATCTATACTAGATCTAAATTGTTTAAGCAAGGCATAATAAAGTCTTCTGCACACATCTTAAGGCAAAATAGGCATAAACTTATTAAGTTAATTAGGCTATTAAACAAGCCAAGTATGAAAATTCAAACTACATATTTGTTGTCAAAGCTCAGAGTCATGAAATTTAGAATCGGAACTGATGTCAGTGGTCATCTTGTACAATATACACCCTTAAATAAAAACCTGTTAAAATATACCCAATAAGTAGTCAGCCTTCCTTGGCTTTCAACTCCAAAAGTTTCTCTAAATTCTGAATAACTCCTACTGTTTAATCCTATTATAATAGTTTCTATAGGACCTCTGTACTGTTTAATTGATGAAACTGGTTATAGAAAATATGCTATATATATCCACACTAGTTTATAAGATTTAGATATAAAATAGTTAATGCCTAGCCCTCTTTTAATTAAAAAAAAAACAGGGCATGTGAAAATAAGTATACTAAACTTGGGGAAAGGTTTCTCCTGTACCTTTTTGCTATTAGTTTGCTTTAGTAGATGACTTGTACATTTATTGGATTTTTCCCCCCAAGTCCTTTTTGTGAAATGGTTGGTGTGGGGAAAAATAATAGCAATTTGACAGAATTACTAAGATTATCAAAGCCTCAGCTATAACCCAAATCTGTTCAATCTAAACATAGAAATGCTATTTTTATTCAGTCTTGTTTAACTCTTCATGACCCTGTGGGCCACAGCATCCCAGTACTCTGTGGGGTTTTCTTTGTAAAGATACTACAGTAATTTCCCATTTCCTCCTCCAGTGGATTAAGGCAAACAGAGGTAGTGATTTGCTCAGGGTCACACAGCTAGTAAATGTCAAAGGTTGAATTTAATTCAGGTCTTAGTGAGTCCATGTCCAATGCTCTATCCACTGAACCACAATGCTGCCTCTACATGAAAATAGGTCCAAAGAAAGAATATGACAATAATATACAATAAAATGATTACTTTCCCTAGAGAATTTATGTAAATAAGTGGATATGAAACAGCATGACAGGACAAAGAGAACACTGGATTTAAAGATTTGGCCAAATCAAAGATGATTTTAAAAATGGTCATGTTCTCATCAGAAAAAGACAAAATATGTGGTTTAGTTACAAAGAAGAGACTCTCATTTACTTCTTTTAGTAGGTCAATAAGCATTTATTAAGTATGAAAAAAAGTTAAAGACAGTCCTTTAATGGGGAAAACAATAAGTAAACAAATGTATACAAACAAGCTACATATAGGATAAATAGGAATAGTTAAAAGAAGAAAGGCATTAGATTTAAGGGAGATTAGGAAAGATTTCCTATAAAAGGTAGGCTGTTATCTAGAACTTGAAGGAAGTCAGAGGAGCTAAGCAGGAAACAGAAATAAAGAAGGAGAAAACTTCAGATCTGAGGGACATTTCAGATATAGAACCTAAGAAAATGCCTAGAGCTGAGAGATGGGGTGACTTGTTCCTGGAACAGAAAGGAAGCCAATGTCACTGGATCTAAGAGTAGGTGGTAGGGTATGAGGTGGTGGTGTTGCTTTTTGTCTTTTGTTTTTGAGGACAAATGATATGGAGTAATGTCTTGATTTGTATGTAAACTGAATTTAAGTGAGGCAGAATTACACAAAGTTATCAGCTTCACTATCTCTTCCATAGTAGAGGAAGCCCAATAGCAAGACAAAATCAGGACCACTGGTAAAGGCCTAAGAGGTAGTAGATGACGTTGGTGTCAATGTGTCTGCCCAAGTTGTTCTCATCCACCTAGTCTTCTGGGGGAAGACTTCACATGTTTTGAGTAGACATTGTCTGTCAGTTACCCTCAACCTGGTTTACCCATCTCCTGAAATGGTTTTACTGAAGTGTAGCTGCTATGTATGCTATAGCTTCTTGGAGCCAGTGGTGAAGTATAAGTTGTAAAAAGACTGTGAAAGTATGGGGGAAGGGCTATTAGGTTATGAAGGCTTTGGAACACTAAACAAAAGGTTTTTGATCCTGGAGGTGACAAGTTGCCACTAGAATGTATTGAATACGAGGATGACATGGTCACACCAGCACATAAGAAAAATCACTTTCATGGCTGATTGAAGGACTGGAATAGGGAGATTTGAGGTAGGCAGGCCCAACTATTACATGGCTATTGCAGTAATCAATGTGTGAGATGAGAGACTGCATTACAGGGGTGGCAGTGTTAGAGAAGAGATGGAGGCATATTTGAGAGATGTTGCAAAAGTAGATTTCACAAATCTTGGCAATAGCTTGGATGTGGGAATGACAGATAGTGAGAAGTCTGTCACAAAGTAGATACCCTAAAATGTTCATTGATTTTTCCTCTGATTCAAGAGATCATTATTTCAGAGGTATTTCTTCTCTGTCTTACAAGGATAACAAATTTAGTAATGTAAAGCAGAGTATTTACTTCAGAGTTACTCTTATAAAGTCCCTATGGTGTGAAGGATAACATTCTTATCTTCTGTTATTAAATGCTTTAGTACTTGGCATAGAATGGCTTTAAGAAAATAATTGTAATACTGCTGATATTTAATGCCAATTGGGATTAAATTATTTTAATTTTTGTCCTCAGTGTTGGTTCAATAATAACAGAAATTTCTATAAATGTTTGTTTTGTGGCTACTTCTCAAAAAATTATTGTGCTAGGTGTTGAAAGAGGAAAAAATATAAATAGTACAAATAATATATTCCAAGGGGAAAGGTGATGTATCAAGCCTAAAAATGTAATATGAAATAATTTTCTTAAATGTTTGTCTTCATGAAAAACAAATTCATTCAGAATACTTCACACTTCTATGATCAATCAAATGTCATTTCCCATTTCATTCCCAGAGGAAACCACAAAAATACCAGATATTTACATAAAAAACCTGACCTTAGCTCCTTTTTTATGATATCAGCAAATAAGAGTTGTCAATTATTTGGATGTTACCATTAAGTAGGTTAAATGAGTAACTGTATTTTTCATCCAGAATTATAGAACTCCAGAATCTCAGAGTTGGAAAAGATTTGAAAGAACATCCAGTCCATTAACTGAAAAAAAAACATGACCTGTTCAGTATACTCAAGCAGAAATCATCTAACCCTCTGAAAGTCTATGGGAGAGAACCTAATTCTCTTCCCTGAAATAGACCAATTTCTAATCATACCTCAAGTATAAATCTGTTCCTCTGCAATGTCTGCCTATTGCTCCTCTTACAACCCTATGAAGCCAAGCAGCACAAATTAAATTGCTCTTTCACATGAAAGCCCAGTTGCAAAATAAAAGTCAGGACGACTGGAGATGCCCCAGGATACAATGGGTTCTGCTTCTATCACCTTTGTCGTCAGAACAACATTGTTCCCATTTGCCCATTCCACTGGAGGAAATCTTCATATGCTTGAGGTAGAGATCCTCCTAGTCATTGATGGATTTGAAGCCTCAAATCCAGATTAATCTCAACCTGGTTTTACCCTCTCTGCCAAAAAAGTATGTAATGACTGCTGTGCATGTTACATCTTTCTGGTGACACATGTGAGAGACAGACAACCAAAGCTCTGAAAAGAACTTGGCAAGCCCTCATGCCAGAGGTGCTAGTCCTCCCAGAGCACTTATACACCTGTGTATTTTAGTGTGGAATCACTAAAGGCTTTTGAGCAAGAGGTTCCATGCCTTAAGCAGATTGCTTTAGCAGCTGCATGGAAAACATATTGGAGAGAGGAAAGAAGAAAAACAAGATGAGGCAGGAATTAGGAGGTCAATACAGCAAACCAGATGGTGATGAAGAATTAAAATACAGTTGTGGTAGTGTGAATTGAAAGAAGGGAGCAGATGTTTAAAATGCTATAGAAATAGAAAGGACAAAACTTGGTAACTAATTACATGAAAGGGATTAGAAAAAAGGGGAAGAGTCAATGATAATTCCAAGATTACAAGTTTAGGTGATGAGGTTCTCCTCAACATTGTGATACACTCAGTAGAACTAACTAAGATAATTTGGAAGGAAGTGTTAGAGGAAAAGACAATCAGATCTATTTTGATCATGTCCAAGTTTGAATATTCAAGAGAATTCCAGCAGGTAGTAAATTATGTGAGACTAGAGTCCAGAATAAAAATCAGAAGTGAACATGTGATTTTGGAGTCAATTTTTATAAATGAAAAACCCAGGAAATCTGAGAGAATAGCAAGGGAGAAATCACAGAGAGAAAAGGGTGCAAGAGAGAGATCTGAGAAACATCCTCACTATGGGGGTCATCCAGCAAAAATGTTAAAGAAGTAGTAGTCAGAAAGGTTGAACAACAAGATGAAAGAAATGTTACCAAATCCAAGGGAGCAAGAAAGGATAAAGTCAACATTGTAAGAAATCTCAGAAAGTCCAAAAGGATGAGGATTTCTGAAATACCACTGGATTTAACAATTTGAAGAGCATTCTTAACCTGACATAAAGCAATTTTAGTGGTAAAGTTAAATCTCAAATTCTAAAGGTTTAAGAAAAAAGGGAATGGCAAGGAAGGGAATATAGATGGTTCTTTCTAAGATGTCAGCAGTGTAAGCAATATAGAACAATGGAGGGGACAACATGGTCAAGTGAAGCTTTTTAAAGGATTGGGTAGATCTGAGCATGTTTATAGGCAATGGGAAAAAAAAGTCAGTAGATAGAGGGAAACTGAAGATAAGGCATTGGGAATGATCAATGAAGCAAGCTCTTGGAGGAAATGAGAGAAGATGGGATTGAGAGCTTTGACAGGTGCTGATTCTTCCTCTGAGAGAGGAGTAAAGGAGGCCAGGATAGAGGGAGATGTAGAAGGATTTTGATGTATGGTTTAGGGTAGAGTTCATTTCCCAAGAAATGGACTCTTTTTCTCATTAAAATGAAATGCAAGAATATCTTGAAAGCCAGAAGAAGGAATTATTATTAATGGTTTGAAAAGGAAAAGTCCGATTAACTGGGAAAGGGAATGGATAGGTCATTTAGGGAAGACTAAAAGTATTACTGCATATCAGTAAGGCTCCAATTGAGACCAGATAATATGATTTTATAGTAAGCATTGTAGCCATTTAACTTAATAAAATAACTTCCTCTAGCAATTTTTAGCAGCTCTGGAGCATGAACAAAGAAAGCGGATGAACACAATAATCCAAGTTTGAGGACTAGCAGGACCAGAATGGTGGTAGATAAAATATTAAGATCAAGGGTAGAAAATAGTATACAGTTGAACTAAATAATTACAGAATAAAAACTTAAAAAAAAGTAACGTGAGAGCAGAGGTGATAGATTATGAATACAGTTGGGGAATGGAAGAATTAGTGGCTGTGGCTTAGACAAAGATTAGATATTGGAGAGGAACAGGAAACTGTCATCATAAGAGTACATTTTCAGAGTTCAAACTCATAGAATACAGAACGGAATGGAAAAATGGCTGTGAGCTAACCATTGGATTCCTTGAGAAATAAGAGAAAGTGACATGGAGGCCAGGCTATTATAGCAATGTAGATCAACTGTTATAGAAGAATGAAGTGAACCTTGAGGAAGAAAAGACTTTTGGAAGATGTTAACAGAAAAAGGATCTAGAACTTGCAATGTGGAGCAAAGAAAATGCCAACTTCTCTTGGCACAATTCATCATGAGAAAAGGGATAATCAGCAGTGGAGAGGATGGCCAGTGATTCACTGTCTTCCAAAGGCAGGAAGGTTTCAATCTGAAAATGCAAAAAGGTCAAAGACAAAGGAAAATTTATTCATGATTAAGAGGTCCACAGAAAAGAAAAAGGATTGCAAAGTAGTTGGAATCAATAATATTGAGAATGAGTAGAAGGGAAGAATAGCAGGAAAGGACATTTTTGCCCTAGGAGATGGAGACTCTGAAATATTAGAATTAAGCAGTTGCAGTTGCAAATATACCTGGTATTAGGGCTTCTGCTTCCTATGGTCTTGTGATGGTGGGAAGAAAGTTACCTCTTTGGTCACAAAGAATTGAGTTTGGTGTCAATGTTCAGATTAAAGGTTTGGTTCCCCAGGGGCACAAGCTCAGATTCAATACTTAGATGGTAAAGAATGAGGCGAACCCAGAGGATATCCCACAGAGTACTTCATATTATTTCTAATAATTAATAATAAATAAATCTGATAAAAATAGTATTTTACAAATAACATTCCAAAATAGAAAAAATCCATTTATCTGAATGAAATACTTGAAAATTGAATTTGATTTTTTAAAAAGCACATTAGAATTAATTAATGTTTGTAATAAAATGCAATTCCCATGAAAATGCTTGATGTATATGGTAACACAAAGTGAATAAATAGGAACCAGTGAAACTTCTGTGATTTACACATAAATCAACTGTTAAAATGTTATAATATATACAAGTTCATCATGACTGATTAATGAAGACTTAGATGCTATATTTAAAATTTCATTAGAGAATCCTTTAATTGAATCTTCCTCTGTGAAAAATTATATGATAGACAGCAAAATGATTTCTTAAACAATCCTCAAGGACTTAACAGATGAAAAAAGAAACTTTAACACCTCATTATATTACCTTTATACAATTTCTCCATCCATTCACTCCACTCCCTCAAAAAAAGATACCTTAAACTTGGATCATGCACTAGATTCTGTGTCAAGTCTGATACCAAAGTGCTGGTTCACTTATGGTCTTCAGTGTGGCAACTGAATCCCTAAGTCAGGAAGGTAGAAGGTGAGGAAGGATCCAGGTCTGAGATAACAGTTTGAATTTTTTCCAGGTCTAAACACATTGTCAGATCAAACTTTCCCACTCCAAATGAGGTGTTTGAGACTTGGTAAAGACAGTACTAGGAAGAATGTGTGGATCAAAGAACAAATCACAGAAATAATAATTTTATTAAAGTTTATGACAACAGATAGCATGCCAAAATTTGTGGGATGTAGCCAAAGCAGTTCTAAATATCAATAAAAAAGGAGAAAAAGAAGATCTACAAACTGGACATGTAAATTTAAAAAAAAAACTAGAAAAGATCCAATTTAAAACCAAAATAGAGATCCTAGAAATCAAAGAAAAGTTTAATAAAACTAAATTTTTTAAAAATTTGAACAAACATAAATAAAACTTGGGTTGACTTTATAAATAAATATAGGAAATTCTGATTTTTTTTTCAAAATAAGAAAACAAATAAACAGTATCAAAAATAAAAAGGATAAATTAAAAAAAACAAAGAAAAAGAAATTAAAGCAACTACTAGGAACTATTTTGCCCAATTATGTGACAGTGAAACTGACAATCTAAATAAAGTAGATGAATATTTTCAAAAATATAAATTGTCCAGATTAACAGAAGAGGGAATAAAAGACTTCAATAACCCTCTTGGGGAAAAAGTAATTGAATAAGCCATAAATTAATTCCCTAAGGAAAAAAAATTCCAGTACCAGATAGATTTACAAGTGAGTCCTATTAACTCTAATACTATATAAAATGTTTGAAAAAATAAAATAGGTAAAAGAGCAATTAAGACGGCTTACTAGATAAAGACTGGGGGTCCTGAGTTCAAATCTAACCTTCAATACTTCCTAGCTGTATGACCCTGGGCAAATCACTTAAATGCAATTGCCTAGCCCTTATTGTTGTTCTGCTTTGGCACCAATACTTGGTATTGACTCCAAAATAGATGATAAAGAGTTTCTTTAAAAATAGAAAAGAAAAAAATAAGGAAGGAATCATACCAAAGCCCTTTTATGACATAAATATGGTTTTGGCATTTAAACTGGGAGAGCAAACCAGAGAGAGAAAATTACAAAACAATTTTCTCTAATGAATATTGATGCAAAAATTGCAAATAAAATACTTAGTAAGATTACAGCAATACATCATAAACATAGGATCAGGCTGGATTTATACAATAATTAAGGGCTATTTCAATATTGGGAAAACTACAAGGAAAACTATAAGGATAATTATACTGATAATAAAAACATTATAACAACAAGGTAGAAAAAGCTTCTAACAAAATGAAACATCCATTTCTATTTTTAAAAAACAACCACAGAAAGCATAGGGATAAATGAAGCTTTTCTTAAAATGATAAATAGAATATATATATATATAAATATATGTGTATATATATATATATATTCTCTATAAGTAAAATATAAAACCAAGACAAAGTAATTTCAATAATGGGGATAAGCCTTTTCAATGAGATTAGGGGTGAAGCAAAGCTATCTACTATCTTCATCATCATTCAATATTTTACAGAAATGCTAACTCTAGCAATAATACAATAAAAAGAAATTAAAGGAATAACCATATATAGTAAAGAAACAAAACTATCAGTTTTTGCAGATAATATGATAGTATACTTAAGAGAAGCCTAGAAAAATCAACTAAAAATTAGCAAAGCAATTAAAACCTTTTAGCAAAGTTATAGGCCATAAAAATAAACCCATACAAATCATCAATATTTTTACATATTACCAATCAAACTCAGCAAGAAGAGTTAGAAAAAGAAATTTCATTTGTGAGTCTACCTGCCAAGAATCTTACAGGAAGTATATGAACATAATTATAAAATACCTTTCACAAAATACAGATCTAAATAACTGGAGACATATTAATTGTTCATGAGCAGGCTGAAGCAATATAATAAAAGTGAAACTACCTAAATTAATTTACTAATTCAGTGATACACCAATCAAATTATCAAAGAATTTCTTTAAAGAGCTAGAAAAGAATCATGACAAAATCAATCTGAAGGAACAAAGGATTAAGAATATCAAGGGAATTGATGAAAAAGATGTGAAGGAAAAGGACCTACTGGTACCAGATCTCAAACTATACTCCAAGTGATAATCATCAAAACAATTTGGTTCTGGATTATAGTGGTTGATGAAAAGAATAGATTAAATACACAAAATATAAAAACAAATGATCATGGTAACCTATTGTTCAATAAACCCAAAGATCCCACATATTGAGCTAAGAAATCACTTATGTAACCAAAACTGCTAGGAAAACTGAAAAGAAGTCTGGCAGAAACCAGCATCTCACACTATATAACCAGATAAACTCAAAACAAGTACAGGATTTAGATATAAAAATGGATATCTTAAGCAAATTAGTGGAGTATGGAAGAAATTGCCTGTCAGATCGATGATCAGGTAAAAGTTCATGAACAGTAAGAGGAAGATACATTAAACTAAAAAGGTTTTACAAAAAATCAAACTAAAACTAAAAGAGAAATGGGAAAACTTTATAGTAAGTTGCTCTGATAATGGTCTCATTTCTCAAATATATGGGGAAAAGACCCAAATTTATAAAAAAATAAAACCTACTCCCTAATTGATAAAAGATCAAAAACTATGAACATCAAAAGTCAGATAGAAATGCTCTAAATCACTAATAATTAGAGAAATGCGAACTAAAACAACTTTAAATTATCATCTCATATCCATTAGATTATCTAAGAGAAAAGGAAAATGACAAATGCTGGAAGTAATGTGGGAAAATAGGTACACTAAGTCACTTTTCATGGAGCTGTGAAGTAATCTTAACCATTCTTGAGCATAATTTATGAAATATTATTTAAGAAATGCCAAGGGAGACAAGTTCTCTCAGAAAACCAGAGAAGACTCATGGGAACTGATGGATGCAAAGTAAAGTGAGTGAACAAGGAAAGTAATGTATAAAGTAATATTATAAAGATAATCAACTGTGAAAGACTTAGTAACTCTGATCAATACAATGATCTGCCACAATTCCAAAGGATGTACAATAAAAAAAAATTTTTTACCTACTTGCAGAGAGTTATCTGATGCACTTGGAATACAGACTGAAGCATATTTTTTCTCTATTTTTCTTGCTTTTTTTTCAGAACATGGCTAATATGGAAATATGTTTTCCATTACTTCATATGTATAATGGGTAATGGGCGGGAGAGAAAATTTGGAACTGAAAATAAAAATGAAATTAAAAAAAAGAAAAAGACAATACTTGGTCTTAGCAGGAGGTCTCTGTTTTCCTGCCTAAAGGAAAGGTGCCTGAAGCATTTGTCCCAAAGAACAATGAGGTTGGGAGTTGCCAAAAGCCAAAAATAAATTCAAAGAAAGCTGACAACCGTGCTAGAAGCTCAGAATGATAAAAACACACAAATGCTTATAGAATTTAGCATAGGAAATTATTCTCTAGTCTTATTACCAACGTATAGACAATCCTGTGTCTCATGTACAACACTTTCCTTTGACTCATTATCTGGTTTTTGACCCTGCTCTATTCTAATGCTTCTAGATGTCTAGCTCCCTATGCCAAATTCCTATTTACTATTCTTAATTTGTTCTTTTGAGCCAGAGGCAGTAGTATAATAAAGATTTGGATTCAAAATATGGAAGAATTTCTAATATGTCTAACAATGTAATTGATTGTCTTTCAGAGTCGTAAACTCCCCATCAATAGACATATTCAAACAGAGGCAGAGTGACTATATGCTAAAAATTGTTTTTTTGGGAGGAGTTTGGAACTAGATAATCCCATCATATGGATACACAATATTCTGATTCACTAAGAGTTTTAACATCTCCCTCTACATACAAATTTTTAGTAGGAGGGCATCTTTAATTTAGCAATTTATTTAGAAGAATGATGAATGAATCAATCACTAATGAACATTTATTAAAGACTTACTACATGTCATGTACTGTGCTGAGTGATTTTGATACCAAAACAAAAAAGGTAAAGACATTTCCTATGCTTAAAGAGGTCTCATTCTAAAGGTAAAATGAATACCAACTGATGAGTGATAAATAAAACTTGATGGCATACCTACACAGTGTTGGTAGAACTCTGAATTGGTCTAATCAGCTGGAAAACAATTTCAAATGATACAAAGAAAGTGACTAAAATATGCAAACTCCAAGACCTCAAAAAACTTACTGGGTATATGCCTAAAGAAGATCATTCATTAGGAAAAAAATCCTGTATACAATGATCCCTCACCTATTGTGGGAGTTACATTCCAGAGACCCCAGCTATAGGTGAAAATATGCAAAGTAGCATTTTTATATTTTTTAAATATATATTTTAAGGCTTTATAAACCCTTTCCACTCTCCTACAAACCTTTTCCACACTTATATTACACTGAGCCAATCAGTGTCCAGGATATAGAACACAGTGCTGTGGTTGGTTGCCTTTCATTCCATCAGTCAATAGTGTGAGATGATAAGTGTAACTCCTGTATATGGAATTGGATATATACACACATTTTTTTTAACCCCAGATACAGCGAAACCCTGATAAGTGAACCGCGATATAGTAAGGGATAACCGTATACCAAAATATTTATAGTACCAAGGAACTTGAAACAAAGTAAGATGCTCATTGATATTACTATACTATAAAAACCAAAAAGAGAAAGAGAAAAAAAGGGAAGAAACTTATAAACTGATTAAAAGTAAAGAAGTAGATTTAAGAATAACAATACAAATGGCAGCAACAGGAAAACAATTCAAATTGCAATGAAAACATAATGTGATGCATCTTCCTCTCTTTGCAATGGTTGGTGAGCAGGAATATGTAACATTGCAAATGTCAGATTTTATCAATATGTTTATAAGTTTTATTGAGCCTGATTTTTTCCTCCTTTTTATTCTTTGTTACAAAGGATTTTATTCTTCTCAAAAATGTAGGTGGTGTAAAGACAAAAGATATCAACAAAATCTATTTTAAAATACCTACATATATAGATGTACATACATATAAATTACTGTAAATGGATGGAATATATAGCTTTCAGCTCAAGAATTCATCCAACTCAAATCTGCTTATGTGATCTTATGATCTCAATAATGTGATACTGGTTTAAACAGCATAATAATAAAAAAGGCAGGTTGGCCCCTTGAAATGCTGACTTGAGTTGTTACCCTGTGAGTTAAATCATAGCTATTATTCCTACAGATATTCAGTAGGGATGAACTGTTAAAGGGTAGCTTGGTTAGGTTAAGAAAAAAGAAACAAATAATGAATACAAAATACAAAAGTAAATTAAAATTCAAAAAATCAATAAACATTTATGTGATCTAAATTAGACATGCCATATACTGGCTCAAGTAAAAGCAATGGGGTATGGTGGTGGATAAAGTGCTACAACTGGAATTAGGAAGATTTGAGTTCAAATTCTATCTCAAACACATACTAGTTGTGTGACCTTGAGCTAATGTGTCTTTGAACAAGTCAATTAACTTCTATCTCAGTTTCCTTAACCACAAAATGGGAATAATAATAGCACCTATCTCTCAGGATTAATGTGAGGCTCACATGAGATAACATTTGTAAAATGTTTTGTAAAAAAGCCTTATAGAAATGCTACATATTCTTATTTATAGTATATCATTAACACAATATTTTTGTAATTATGTTTTTATTCAATTATTGATATATGCATTATATGTTAATATATGTTTACAATAACATAATATTATTAATGTTATATTATTGTATTGAAGATGTAATGTTGTAAGAAATAGGGTGAATAGTTACCCCAAGGAGTTCCCCAATAACTTTTTAAATTGTTGCTTACTACTTAAGGACTGCTTTATTGCTAAATATATTGGCTCTACTTTGAGGATTGAGCTCTTACCTAAGAAAGAGAACAAGTATTTATATAACATCCCATGGGCCAGGCACTGTGCTAAGCACTCTTACAACTAACTTATTTGATTCTCACAGCCTAGCAGGTAAGCGCTACTATTATTATTCCTATTTTATAACAGAAGGCACTGAGGCAAACAGATTTCAAGTGATTTGTCTAGGGTCATATAGCCCTAGTGACCATATTTGAACTCAAATCTTCCTGATTTCAGGCCTAGAACACTGTGTACTATGGTACCCCTTAGTTGCCTCTAAGGATTCCAGAAAGACTGGATGCCATACTTTGATTTTAAGAAATATAATTTTAAAAGACCCAATACAAACACACACACATATGTGCACACGCTGTATTTTAAGAATTAAGTTTAGTATGAGCTTTTAGTTTTATATATTAAGACAAAAAAGGCAGAAGAAAGTTAATTGGCAATTAATACAGAAAGGGAAAGACTAGTTGAGAATGTCTTGTAGACACATGTATGGAACTATTAAAATTCCTCCTCTTCGGTGACACTATTCAAACATATTTCAAGAAGGCAGTGCCAAGTTCTAATTTATTATGATCTCAGAGCTTATCTAAAGAATAGGCTATGAAATTCTAAGATCTAAGAATTCCTTGCAAGCCAGAGCATGCAAAACCTTCCTTATATGCTAAAGCTTTTCACTTGGTTTCCTTTTTGAGCTTTAAAATTTTTATTAATAGTTTTTGTTTTTACATCACCATTTCCAATTCTATCCCTCTCCTCACCCAATCCAGCAAAAATCTTCTTGGCTCACTTGTTACTTCCTCCTAATACTACTATATTATTCCAGGTAAAACATGACTTGCATTGTAGTACATAATGTGTGACTGAAAAGACTCCTAGATTTGGAGACAGAAGAGCTGCATCAAACCCCTACACTGATATTTACTACCTTTTGCGACTTTTGTCAAATCACCTCCCTTCTAGGAACTTAAACATCCATCTTAGTTATGAACAAGCTCATATCTGAAAGTCCTTTCCAGCTCTAGATCCTCTAATTCTAGAGAATCTAGTGCCAACCACAGAGAAGTCTAGGCTGTGTTTAGGTGGGGGAAATGGGGCAAAAACATCAATGTCCCGGCCATCAAAAAAAAAAAAGCAAGTTCAGATGATAATAATTTGTGGCTTATACCTAAAATCTAAAATTTTTAAATGATTCCCAATTACGTTTGACCCTCTTCTATTGATTATGAAGTTATCTGTTAAACAAATGAATATTTTTTAGTAGGTACCTATGATTGGCAATACACTGTTAGAGGCTAGGGATGCAAAACACATTGTAATGTCCATGAATAAATAACCAAAATTCTATGGATTTTAAAAATACAGTAATTAACTTACATTTAAAAGAAAACAGGAACCATGTTACTGATCTTTGTATTTCTCCTGGTACTTAATACAAAAAGTAGGCACTTAAACATTTGTTAAATGAACAAATTACAAAGTTAAAACAGCAAATACATTTCCTTTTTCAACCAGCAAATGTTACTTGAAAAGTAAAAGTCAAGATCATGACCAAGGAATCTTTTTTATAACAAAGGTAAAAGAACTATAAAAATGAGGGGTGGGGGGAGAAAAATCAATCAAAGAAATTAATCTATGACTGCTTTAATTGCATTTATTTTAAAAAGGAACAATATGTTTAAATAATCTGCCTTTTTAAATTAAGAACTAAGAGAAAAATGCCTATATACATGCCAAGTACAGTATATGAAACTACAAATACTGTTACTAAAAATCTATTTAACTTTGTTTAGACAGACACTAACAACTTGATGCAAACTATCAAAAGTACTTTATATAAAAACTAGATGTCTTCTGAGACCGAGTCATGTGTGTGCATTGCTGAAGTATTAGGCAACATAGTTTAATAATTATTGTTTAATATTAATATTATAACTCATATTTTATATATTTATGTTATTTATTACTAATATTACTATCATATTCAAAGATTAAAAGGCAGCTAAGTTGCTCAGTGGAAGGAGTGCTAGGCCTAGAAGGAAGATTCATCTTCATGAGTTCAAATCTGGTTTTAGACATTTACTAGCTATGGGACTCAGGGCAAGTCACTTCACTTTGTTTGCTCCAGTTTTCTCAACTACAAAATGATCTAGAGAAGGAAATGGCAAACCATCCAGCATCTTTGCAAAGAAAACCTCATATGGTGACATGAAGAGTTGGACACTAGTGAAATGAATGAAAAAAATTTTATGGCACTCCTCTAATCTCGTCTAGCAACCTTATCAAAAAAGGAAATAAAAGGCATGACCTTATTGATAAAATTATTTTGAAACCTTATGATTAATATATCCTTTACTACATGTTTGTTAATCAGCCTTTTAATAGCAAGTTTTAGCTTTTCTGACCTAGTCTTTGGTGGGAAGACTCCTTAAAAAAAAAAGTGAAGAAAGATCTGCCATCAATGAAGTGAAAACTAGGTCATATAGCATCAACATTCACATAGAGACCCAGGAAGAGATTTCAGAAAGTGCAGTCTGTAAGTTCTATAGAAAAATCTATAAACTTGCCATGAAAAAAAAGCAAACTACAAATATGTAAACTGGCACTAATCCTAATGCTGGCTGACAATGAAGCAGGAAATGTTCCATACTGCATCCAGGCATATTTTCCAGAAAATGAAATTAGAATAAAGATACCACAAAGAAACTACAATAATGCTTATCTTCAATCACTTTAAAAAGCTAAATGTCAATGTGGATGAAAGCTAAATTGAACTTTGTTATTACAATGAAATTATTAAACTGAATCATGATAACAATGTAGACATGTTCTAAAGTTTTGCTAGGAATCTAGTCAAGCTCCAGAGTCTGCCAACTATGAGACTGAGATTCACTGAACTTAAAAAATATATATATATATGCTTATACTTCCAGTTCTCTTGAACCTATATTTTGCTTCCAAGCTGTGACATTTCTATCTTTGGTTCTTCGGTCCTAACCCAAGGTCAACTATTTTAGTGATACAGATCTTCTATGTTCTTGAACTCTCAATTTTCTCTTGCTCCTTTTAGGTGCTATCTCTTTCATGGACAACTTTCCTAATCTCCATGTTTAAAGTGAATCCAACCTCTTTGAAAATTGGAACATCATATATTTTCAATATATGACATTAAAAAATCTTGGTGACAGAACTAGAGCTACAACTTTATAAACTGACCCAACAGAAACTAAGTTTAACCTTTTATCATAACTGAAAGCCAATTTCTATAAGTGATCCAGTCAACAATGATTTATTAAGAGCCTCCTCTGTGCTAAGCACGTGCCAAGTACAGTGCATGCAACTACTTTAAATGCTGTTACTAAAAATCTTCCACATCACTTCGCTTAAACAGACACTACTTGATGCAATGTATCAAAGTATTGATGTAAAAACAAAACAAAAAACTACATTATATGGACTTAATTTGCTATTTTTGAAAGCACATATACCAAATGGTTTCAGTCCTTTGACCCTCCCTGTTCTTGAGGACTGAAAATAAAAGTATAGTGTTATCAGAAAATTATTAAAAATAGTAAATTTATAATATTAGAATTTGTATGTTTTAGAAGTTAGCAACACAATATATTCAGTTACTACATGATTTCTACTCTATCCATATAAGCTTTATAACTAGAATATCATTATGTTCCTTTTCTTAAAGATAAGTCACATAAACTAATAAATCAAGTATTCAATATTTGATTCTCTCCTTCATTATAAATTTGTAGAGTTCATGAAAAAATTAATCAGTAATATATTTTAAAACAATGTTTAAAATGAGATGAAAGTCAGGAGAGAAGAGAAAGAGGATGAGTAATATAAAAATGTAGTTAAAATACTGATATTCTAATTTTTCATAAATCAGGAAAAAAAAGCCCTAGCTGAACTGAATTCTGGAACACCAAAACCAGAATTGAGCTCGAGTTTGGTCAGTCACTTCGGTCAAGATATAAAATAGTCAGACTGGATCACATTTGGAGTAAGATTAAGACCTTGGCCATAAAATAACATAAAACACAAGTGGATACCCAGATAGGTAGGAGGGAAAATCCACTTACCTACAAAGAGTTTTTATTACCAAAATTAATTGTTTCTCCTATTAAAAGAAATTGAATAATATAGGAGGACAAATGGCATATGTACATACTTAACTGTACTAGGTAGACAATGCAAAACCAAAGGTATGAACTTATACTTTTTTTCTTTTACACAATTTAAAGGATACAAAAATACTTATCTAATTTAGAAAAAAAATTTGTTATAATATTCTACTAAACTTAATGTGTATTAATGCTGGGTACCAAACAATTGCTAAATAGCCAAAAATCTAGCAATTTCACACTTACACCATGACACTTTTTCTAATGGGCTTCTCATCCAAATCTTCATCTGAGCTGCTGTCAGTTGCATCAGAGTCTAAACCCTCTTCAACATGAGACAACAACCCTGCAGCCGATAGTGCAAACTTCTGAATTTCTGCAATGGTGCACTTCCCAAAACCATTTTTGGTATCTTTCCACAAATCATTCTCTGCATTAGATATGCAGACTTCTGGTTTAATTTCGGTGCATCTGTGGAAACTATTGTCCAGAATTCTGGCAGGTTCATGAAAGATTCTCATTCTTTGGGACTGATGTTTCATAGAGAATTTCATTTGTTGACCACAGTGTTTAACAACATGCTTTGCCAGGAGCATCTGCAAATGTTTCTGAGTTCTTTTGGCTTGGCTAAAGAGAATTTTTTGTTTGCTTACACAATGAAGTAAACGAGCATTTACTTCTTCTTCTTTCTCAGTGGCAGGGGAGCTAATAAGTACATTTGTGTGCCCAGGCCAAGCTTTCTTTTGGGCACACTGCAAAAAACTCTTTTTACTCTCAGTACCAGTAGCTTTATCCAAAAGACCATTCTTTTGGTACCATTTACAGTTTGGAAGCTCTATGTTTTCCACACTACTGACTTTGGTTACACTGGAATCCAAAACACTTGGCAAATCAGTTATGCACTGACTTGTGGTTTCTGATAAAGGTTCCTGTTTGATGAAATCTTCAGAATTAGGAGGACAAAGTCTACTGAGCCTAATGCTGGTGCCATTTCGCAGTGTATTTTTTAGCTTATTGCCATTAGGGTCTCCTAATTTCTTTTGTGTATAATTTTCACTATACATATTTAATGAAGAATTAGAACTCATTAGAAAGACAGTCTGATAATGTTTTGAAGGCTGAGGAGAGCCAAAGTGTTTCAAATTCACAAAATTAGTATTAAGGCTAGGTTCAGGAGTTGGAAACCCCAGCATTGAGCAATTAATCTGTGTAATGGAGTCTCCCTTTAGTTTTTCTTCAACAGTTCCTGGACTTTCCATACAAAGTACTGTGTCAGACTCCATGGTTCTAGATAAAGAAGATGACAAGTGGATACCATGTCCCTTCATTCCGGCCTCTCTCAAAGCTGGGGTCATGGCGACTCCTATGGGTAATTGCAGGAAACCTGGAAATAAAATAAGAAAATGAGTAATGAAATATTTACACATTTAAACAGCAAGTTTTTACACTGGTTCATAACTTTTTCTGGACATAGTGCTGCACATTTCTGATTTAAAAGAACAGAATGGAGTTCCTTCTCCTTCTAACTCTCCCTCACCCTCAGCTTCTTCTATGTTAGTCAGACTTTAGATAGTTCATAAAGGTGGCAGTAAGGACAAAAAAGTACTGTTAATTTTGTTAGTGAGGCCCAAAACACCCACCCAACACCTAGACATCATATACATATTTATACACAAAACAAATTCTCAAGAAATATCAGAATGAATGAATTAATAAATACATGAAGGTTAATGAAGACATTTGTATTTAAACAAACTTGCATCAGATTCAAAGGAAAAAATTTCTACCTCTGAATCTAGGTCCTTACCTTGGATATGACCTTTAATTATATAATTTCAATAAATATCAGAATTAAATACTTTTAGACCTATATATTTAGTTGTTTTACTCCTACATTGATCACTATAATATTCAGTTTTAAAACTTATTTTAATCACCTGTACTAACATCTAAAACTAAAAATATTCTATTACAATAGTAATCTTCACTAAATATACAGACCATGAAAATAGTCTCAATTTATAAATATATCAATCAATATATCAATAAATCAATATATTTTAACCATTATTAGAAACTCTCCCATTCTCAAGTGTACATATTTTTCATAATAAAACCCATGACTAAACAAGAATTTCTTTTATTGCATAACCAACAGATAGTCTAGCCTTTGCTTGAGATTTTCAAATGAAAAAAGAAAGTACTAACTATTGAGGCAGCTATTCTATTTCACTTTCAGACAGGTCTCATTGTTAGAAAGGTTTTTTATTATTATATCAAGTTTAAATTTCCCTCTCTGCAATTTCCATCTCTTTATCCTTGTTCTGCCCTCTATGGCCAAGAATAATCATCCATCCATGAGATGACTCTTCAAATACTTAAAAGGAGTTATTACATTTCCCCATAAGTCTTCGCTTAGCATCTCTTAAACATCTTCAGTTCCCTCAACTGATCCTAGTATGGCAAAAACTGGAGGCTCTTCATAATTCAGGTTGTCTTCCTCTAAGTACATTTTGCTTGTCAGAAAGAAATACTTAAAATCACAAAATATTAGATCTGGAAGGGGCTTAGGCAATTATCTAATCCAACACTTTCATTTTATAGATGAAGAAATTGAAAAGCTTCTTGGTTAGTGGCACAATCAAAACTAAAACCCAGATTTCCTAACTCCTAGTCCAGTGGATGCTTTATACTAATTTACACTACCTCTATAAGATTTATCTAAGATGATTATTTTAACAAAACACAATCTCTCATTATGACAGGAGCTATTAAACTTTACCTTAGAGGAGCTGCTAGGCACTGGCATTTTAGAGATGACAAAATCTATACAGCTTCTAGCCAACATATTCACAGTAGATACTAATACTTAAGTATACAAACAAGCAAAAGATTTCATAAAAAACCTGGTCTGATATGTAAGGAAACACATCTTAAAAAAAAAAAAAGGCTGTCCAATTAAAGTCCAAAACAAAAGAGACACAAAAGCTAAATTTTATCTAATGTATCCAGGAATGAAAGTAATGATTAAGAATCTCTCCATTGGATCCCTGAAAATGATCCCAGAAGGGCCCCCAAATAATCCCAGATTAACCTCCCCCGTGTTACCAGTGTCTGGAGCTACTTCTCCAACTCCCACTAGCACTGGTGGTGGGGTCTTCAGAGAAGAGTTGACCACTATTACTCTCACCTTGCTTCAGTTGTACCCCATCCAGACATATATCCAGGCCTTCTATCCTCCTCCTCCTGTTCTACCTCGCAAAACAAAAACAAAAACCACTCAAAAATAACCTCAAGCTTTTTAAAGATGTGTGTTTTCACACATATATGTTTGTATTCATATTATATATTATATGTGATTAAATAATAATTATGTATTATTTGCATAAAGGTATAAAATATGTGCATATAGGAATTAATTGAATCTAGGATTTTACAATCCCTCTACATTTGGATTTTGAATTATCAATAAGTAAGAGACATCTAGATTTTGTTTTGAGCACATATATTCTATAGCACCAGTTGTCATACAATATATTGAGAAAGTCTCTCCTCATGCCTTGAAATGTATAAGTTGCTTTTATTTTTTTACATTTTTAGCATATAAAATAGATCAAAGCATAATAGGATTATAGATTTTAAAGTACACACATTCTTAAATTAAATATTGCTAAAACATTCTAACAATGGGTGCCTTAGAATAGATGTATATGTACACATACATATATGCTCAAAACAAAATCTAGACTTTCCTCATCAATTAATACTTTAATTCACAAATTCAACAGTATTATAAAATCCTAGATTTAGTAAACTCATTTTATTACATAATCATACAAGAAAAATTCAAGTTTAACAAGAAGTCTTCTGTGTATTCAAACTTCTACCTTGAATAAGAAATATTCATGTACATTAAATGAGCAGATATTAGGAATTTACTTTTTAAAGGTTTATTACACCATATGGAAAAAATTCCAAATCCCAAATAATAAAAATGCAAATTCAAACAATTTTAAGGTTTTACTTTCCAACCATCAGACTGGTAAATATGACTCAAATAATCATTGTAAGAGGTACCAAAGAATGGGCAAACCAATACAGTATTGTGAGAGGTGTGATTCTGGCCAACTATTCTTGAAATCAAAAGACATCAAACTATATAAACCCTTTGATCCACAGGACCCAAAGGGACAAAAGAGATCCATACGCACAAAAATATTTATAGCAATCATTTTTGTTTCAAAGACCTGGGAAGAGGCTGCCCATTAATTGGAGATATGTAATTTCACCCATTTCTCTCTCTCTCTCTTTTTTTTGTAGATGAATATGTTTGTGTTTATTTTTTAAGAATTACCCAAAAGGGGGGGGGGGACCAATCAATTTCCAAAGCAAGTCAGACAAGAAAGTCCCAGTTTTATTATCACCTATATTTTCTAGAGCAAGTAGTATAATAATGACTACTATGAAGCATTGAGTTGCTGAAATATCTTTTAAATATAAAAAAGATTAGTGCCCAAGGGAATATGCTAACTATTATTATATTCTAATTATGTTTATTTGGTATGAAGTATAACAATTCTTAGATGACTAGATTACTCAATTCATTAAGTGATATTATAGGGAGTACCAAGAATGTTCAATTTACACAACATATTGAAAAACTCAGAGTTTCTTTTTAAAAAGGCATAGTCTTTTTTTTTTTAAACCCTTACCTTCTCTTTTAGAATTAATACTATGTATTGGTTCTAAGGCAGAAGAGTGGTAATACGGGCTAGGTAATGGGGGTTAAGTTACTTGCCAGGGTCACACAACTAGGAAGTATTTGAAGCTAGATTTGATCCCAGGACCTCTTGTCTCCAGGCCTGGCTCTCTAATCACTGAGCCATCTACCTGCCCAGGGCCTAGTCTTTCATATATACTTAATTCTTGATTATTAGTGTTCAAATTATGTACACGCTTTTAAAAAGAAGTTCTTTGATGTCCAACTGGATCCTGCAGAATCTCTCTCCAGTGGTTCTTCCCAATTCTGAGTTCTGCTGTTCCAATTATTATCACCTTTGATAAATATTTATACTCACTGAAAATTCATCCTAAATTTGGTATTAATCACAATGCTGAAAAAAAAATCACAATCCTTTCTTCCTCAAGGAGTTTAGTTCAATAATAAAGAGAGCTTCAAAACCCAAAATTCAGTCCTACAGGTATTCATTGAAATGTCTACAATCTGTCAGGCATTATTCTAGGTGTTAGAAGGTAAAAACACAAAACTAAAACCTCCACCAGGGATTGATATTCTATTGGGGGAAAACTACATAAACACAAATAAGTAAATACAAAGTAATAAAAGGAGGGATTCACTAAAACCTAGGGGAATCATGAAAGGCCTCTTGTGATAGATAGCAATTGAGCTGAGTCTTGAATAAAGGACAGGATTCCAACAGAAATAGAGTGAAGGCATTTTGGGAATGAGAGATAGCTTGTGCAAAAGCACATATGTGTAACACAATATCATTAATACAATGTCATATTGGGAACAGCAAGTAAGTCTGATCAGTGAGAACAAAGTGTGAAATGGGGAAGACTGGAAAGAGGCGACAGAGTAGTGATGATGAACCTTAGAACCTCTTAAACATCACATGCCATGCCCCCCCTCCCCAAGAGACTGAGTGCCCTTCCTTACCCCAGAGGAGGGAGGAAGAAAGAGAGGGGAGGGGCAGCATGGTGGAGAGGGAAAGGGAGAAGCTCCACTTGAGTTGCTCTGCCTTTCTAGTAACTAACTGCCTGGAATGGCATGCATGTCTACAGAGAGGTCTCTGTGTGCCATCTCTGGCACATGTGGCATAGATTCACCATCATGGCTATAGAGAGTCAGCTTGTAAAGACTTTAAATGCTAAAAAAAAAGGAATTTGTATTTTATCCTCTAGAAAATGGGGAGTTACACAGAAACTTTTTGAACAGGGGCATGATATGGACAGAAATGTGATTTTGAAATGTTAATTAGACAGCTGTGTGAAGGTTAGATTGGAGAGGAGAAAGGTTGGGTGTGGAGAGACCAATTATTACCAATTGCTATTACAATAATTCAAGGAAGAGATAAAAGGGGATTGAATTAGGATGATAATGTATGACTAGGAATGAGACAAATATGGAAAAAAATTGGCAATTGATAAGATACAGGGAATGAGGCAGGAATCTGAAGAATGGAAGTATCTTCCACAGAAATAAAGAATTTAGGAGAGATGATTTTAGGGGGAAATATAATGAAATCTACTTTTTAAAAGTTCTATCCAAGCTTCCTATAGAAGACAGAAATAGAATTATTGACCAAAGAGGAAGAATACAGGTAAGAAATAAGGGAGAAGCCACATTGAAAAATAAATTCTTCATGACTATTCTACTTGGAAATTGGATTATCTAATTACAAGTAGATTCTTGAAAATGTAAAGTGATTTGTGATTTGAACAAATGTAGTTACTCCCTCCACTAACAAAGGTTCTCCTTTGAGGAGTCATTATGGTTGTGGAGATACCACTAAATTCCCAAAGACTCTGTCAGTAGAGTCCAAGTTCTAGTAGAGCCTGCAAAACTAGAAAATACTTCAAATTTTGGCTTAGAGATGGATTGTACCATCTAAGAATAAATCTAAGAGCAAAAAAGTTTATCAGAGGATGAGGTACTAGATGATAAATATTTTGGCTCCAGAAACTTATGAAACTACCTATGGGTTGCTTAAACTACAGAATATCAAATTAAATGTTTGGAAACTATAATGGTACTCTTTCAAAGAATAAAAGAACGATCAAAACACTGTCAACTCTATGCCATGTGTTTTGACAAATAATGAGCATATAGATAACTATATTTTGGCAATTACTCTTTAACAAAAGAATTCTATAATTACATTTGGCTTTAGGTTAATTAAAATCATTTGCATCAGGCAAATACAAAAAGTTTTCAGTTTTTCTTGGTAACATTAATAATTAACCTTAAAAATATAAAAACTGGCTATAGATAATCTTCAAACTGGCAATCTAGAGTCAATTTCACTATGCCCATTAGAGAAGTGATAAAATTGATGAGGTTGCATACTTCATAAAATTCTGAAAAGGGCTTGTCATGCTCAAGTTTACTCTTATTATAAACAAAGTAAAATTTGTTTAATTAAAAACTAAAATGGTTCATTCATTGCTTCAGACATAAATTCTAATTCTCTTTTAATTTATGCTTTAACATAGGAACCATTCTTTATGAGCTAAAAAGAGAATAATTATTTGCACCTTTAAACAAAACCTCTGTTGCTTCCAAAATGTTTCCATTAGTTAAGAGAGTATATTTTAAAAATATTAATATTTTAGTATTTGTCTTTAATCAAATGAAATCTGGCAAACTGCCAACATGGAATATTTTGTCAAATGTGTACTGTATGGGTTGCCTAGACCTAGAAGAAAATACGGTATTAATATTTACTAGATTGGGCTTGATATTTAACAAGGAAAAGCAACAATAAAAAAGTAACAAATTAACATTTACTGAGTTGGGCTTGATACTTAACATAAGTAACAAAAAAAGTTAAGAATCAAAGTATCTTCTTCATAAAAAGTAGGTGAACTTTTTGCAAATTTTCTAGGAATGTTGAAAGCATACCATTTAGTTTAATGATCTTAAACCTATACTAAGATATATCCCTAAGAAAATTCACATTTAAAGGCAAATTTCAAATTTTTGTTTACCTTATTATAATAAATCTGTGATTTTTTATAGTCTACTAAAGGTTTTTTTTTTTTAATTTTCAATCCGTAGATATTTAAAACTCATAGAATTGTAATGTGGATAATTTTAGACCACCACTAACGTGTAGTTTTAAAAAAGAGAAAGCTTTATTTAGGAAAAAGAAAGCCAAGGCACTTGCCTGAATTTTTAGAAGCTCAAGGATCCTACAAGGATTTATATGTGTGTATGTGTATGTATATATACACTCTACTACTGAGATATGTATACATCTTTCTCTTTGACAATTTTCCTTTAAAAAAAGGAATAGAAAACAGAGTTTAATTTATAGGCTAATAAAATAAAAGGGAAAGCATTTATGCAGATTATTGCCTTCCACAGTTGCTCAATAGGAACACGTAAACATAGTACTACAGTGTCACATTTTCCAGATTTCTTCATAGAACAATTTGGAAAGTCTCAACGTACAGGAGTTTGCTACAATAATTGGAATGTCCTGGATGTTTGTAGTTGGCTCAGTTCTTTAAAAGTTTGTAAGTAAGAGTTTATCTTAGTGAGAAATTTTATAACTAAGAAATTCTTCTGCTTAAAAAAAAAATTACCTTAAAAGGAATTTCTCTTTGAAACTATGGGAATTCAATTAAAGATAAAACAGTTTGGGTGGTCACATAAAACATCAAACAAAATATATTTCGAGTATATCTAAATATTTTGCAGTTATCAGTGCATGACTTAAAAACATGACTAAAGAATCAAGTTATCTACTTTATCACTGTTAGTATGTAAACCTAGATACAACAAGTTTACATTTTAAAGTTCGTTGCCAAATCAGCTCAGCTAAATACTTTAATCTCAGATTAATTTTATGTGACAGAACATGTAGAGTACAGCAACTAAAAATATTAAATGTGGGCCTCATAAATATGTCTAACAACCATTTGAGAATTAGGGGAGAAGAGTTTAGGATTAGGTACAAAGTCATTATTAGAACAAATAGATGATAAGAGTTAATAATGGATTTTTTAAAAAGAGGAACATTCAAAACTATTCTCTCAAATAACATAATATTTAATAATATCTAAGATTTATATAATAATATCTAACAACTCTGAGGTTTTCAAAGTACTCTACAAATGTAACCACATTTGATCCTCATAACAACCCAGCAAGATAGTTACTGTTTTTATCCCCATTTTACTGATAAAGAAATTGAGACTGACAAGTTGCAAGCTAGTTGATGTCTGAGACAGAATTTGAACTGACTCCAGTACTGGTATTCTATCTATTTTGCTACCTGGCTGTCTAATCTAAAAAATGTTTATATCCATTTGCAGGTAAAAAGAAATGCTAGAATACTAAATAAAATGAAAATTTATTAAGATTCTAAGAGTAACTTGATGGTTTAGGAAGAAATTTTGAAGTTCATATTACCAAAAAGCATTTTATTCATGCCTGTATGGTACAATAATACCTTATTTATCTCAGATGAGTGACATAAGGTGATCCTTATAAATCAATTCTCCAAGTAACTGAAGCTTGCCCTTTTAGATAACAATATTTCACATTTATCTACCATCCTAAATAGAATATTGAACAAAATTTAAACTTTTCTTGATGTCATTGTTAGGAATATCAATTGTTATACTGTATCAAAAAAGAAAACCAGTCCTTAGAGTTAAGAGAAGTGTTATTAAAATGGATTATTCAAATCAGTGACTTTGTTAGTTGATTCTGCTTCTTCCAGTTATTCCGCTTATCACTTTTTAACTGTCAACTTCTCAGTGTTAAGCCCTTAATCGACTTTCAGAGCCTGGCTCCTTTTAATCTATAATCCTAGCCACTATGTTTAACAAAAAAAAAAAATTAAGACTGAGTCCTAAAGATGTTTCTAGGCATTTCCTGTATTTAAAAAGTATATAGATGGACTTTCTTGACTTTTCTTCTCAGAGCAAGTTTCAGGGCTGATTTTCTACCTCAGTTTTACTGAGACTAATGGAGTCTGCTTTCTCCGGTGCCTCCCCAACCAGCTCCTTCACCCCATGGAGAGCTTCAAAAGGAGGGAATCTCAGCTTGGGACCTGAGTCAGTGATTTCTCTATATGTGGGAAACATTCTATGTTCATCACATCTCCCCAGTTCTCTTTAGGTGAATCTAAAGCTAGTACCACAAGCAAGTTTAATCTGATCCACAGGCACCAGATCTCCATGTATTTATTAAGCTAAATTATTCACCAACTGGATTCACCCTGAGGTCCCCAGTGCTTACATAAATACCTCTGCTAATACTGGCCATCATTATCACTTCATCATTACATGGAGCATGGGACCTTGCAACCAACTACTTCCCATCTAGTACTTTTCTAAAAATTTCTTTTTAAAGGAAGTGGGGACCACATCTGTGATTTCATTCTTGTAGGGCATTCCTGGTATAGAAAATCCTACCATCAAAATAGATGACTAATATCTCTTTAATTTGTAGTCTTAAGAGAGTTGCTTGAGGCACTAATGGGTTAAATGACTGTCCATGGTCACATGACCAGTATGAGAAATAGGACTTAAACTCAAGATCTTCCTTACTCCAAGAATGTAGCTCCCTCTCCACTATACCACACTGCTCCTCTTTACCTAGTCCTATTATAACATAATGTACCTCCTGCTCCACTAATATCTGTGATTGAAAAAGCATTGTCTCCCAATGCAAAGACCTCCCTCCTTCCATTCACCTCTCCTTGTCTTCTCATCCCTATTCAATTCAACTCTACTCCTCTCAAATCACTTTCATCCTCTGCCCTCACCTTCCATCATATGATGAACCACTCGAACCACTCATTCTATGGTTAACAAAGTCCCCTGCATTCTGGATGTCTTCATTTTGTACTCTGTCCTTCTTGCATTCATAAACAGAAACCTAGCTACTCTAGAGGACACCGAATTCTTGACTTCCCTCTTCACTGTTATCTATTCCTTTCTATGCCTCTCCTAAACACTGAACCTGAAACAGTTGGCATATGAAGCTCTGCATTGCCTTTTACTTCCTCTGATACCATCAGTCAACAACCTTTTCTCCTTTGATGTTGATTCCTTCCATCTATATAACATAGTCCAGATCCTTATGACTATAATATACCAGCCAGAGGCACTCTGCCTCTTTACCAAGAAGTTCAATACCTGGGGGCAGTTGGATAGCTCAGTGGATTTAGAGTCAGGCCTAGAGATGGGAGGTATCTGGGTTCAAATCTGGCCTCAGACACTTCCCAGTTGTGTGACCCTGGACAAGTTACTTAACCCCCACTGCCTAGCTCTTACTGCTCTTCTGCCTTGGAACCAATACACAGTATTGATTCCAAGATGGAAGGTAAGGGTTACAAAAGAAGACGAAGAAGTTCAATACCTAGCTCACAGTATCCCCTTGGTAGTCTATATAACATGACTTAAAGCTCAAAGACTATCTGTAGGGAGCTAAATATTGTTACTGAGTCATATCTGGTCAATACCCTCATTTGGGATAATGGGTGTAATATTTGTTTCTTGGCATTCTGTCATCTAGCAACATGTGGTACCTACATTATACCCTATGAAGCTATTGCTTATATCCTTCAACATGGTTGTATACAATATTTCTTTATCCTGAATTCTTGCCCTGCATTAAGAGCTGTATATTAGAGATCTCTTCCAGGATGTCCCATCAACATTTTAAAGATGATGTTTGTTACATTAAAATTTTATTTTCTTTTATTTGGTAACATATGGTATCTATTTGGTCTCATTTCTAGCTAAAGGCTATGAACATTTTTATTTTATTTATATTATTTTATTTGTTTCTTACATTAAAATTCCCAGGTATCTTGATTCTGCCTTCACAATGCCCCTCAAAATGCTTTCTTTTTATTGTGATGGCCTCCATACTAAATCAGACAAGATCAGGACCACTACCCTGAATTACTACACTATCTTCCATCAGTCCCCCTGATTCAGTCACCCTTTATTTAACATACAATTTCGAAAATACTATTTATAAGGCACAGGTCTGATAATGTCATTTCTCTGCTCAAAAACTTTCCAAGGCTCCTGAACTAGAGTATTTCTAATATAAAATACAAATTCCTCAGTCTGTTAACATTTTGGGACTTCCAATCTAGCTCCAACCAACCTTTCCAATCTGACTACACATTATTTCTCTTGATGAACTCTAAGTTCCAAATAAAACTACAACATGAGTTTTTCCTGAACTTAATCATCTCCCATTTCTATGCATTCACATAGGCAATTCCTCATATCTGCAATGCACTTGTTCCTTCCAGGCTCAGCTCTTATACGATGAATTCCATGGAAACCCCAGTCATTAATGTTCTCCCCTTATCATACCTCATATTTCACTTGTGTTCATGTTGTACACATTTTGTAAATCCTTAAACAGACAGTAAGCTCATTGAGGAAAGGAGCTATTTTGTTTTTGTCTCTGTGTTCACAGCATCTAGCTGGAAATGAGACCAAATAGATACCACATGCCACAATAACTGTCCATATTCTACACCACAGAATTTGAGAGAAATCAGGCCATCTTGCTAGAAATATTTGTAAAATTAAAACAGAATCTAAAACCTTTTTCGTATTTGAAGATAAATATATCCTGAAATAATTAAGTAAATATAAAATACTTTTAGGAAGGAATAGCAACAAACAGAATGATCAGAAGAGTCTCCTAGACAGAAGGTCACACCTGAGCTGGGGATTTCAAGGAATTCTCAAGAAGGAAGCTAGTGGTACTAAGAAGTGGAGGTAAGGAAGAACACTACAGGTATGAAAGCTAACCCTATTCAAAGGAATGGAACCACTAGAGAGTGGAATTGAAAGGGACCTCAGTTGCCATATAATTCAACACGTATCTGAATAGGTATCTCTTCTATAAAATACCCAATTTATGACCATCCAGCCTTTGCTTGAAGAACTACAAAAAAAGAACTCCCATTACCCCCTGAGGAGGTCCACTCCACTTTTGGGCAGCTGTAATTATTAAGGTGCAGATAGCTAGAGTAGATAAAGTGCTGTACCTGGTATCAGAGAAACCTGAGTTCAAATTTATCCTCAGCCATTTACTAACTGTATGACCCTGAGCGTGGGGCATGTCAATTAACCTCTGTTTGCTTCAGTTTCATCATCAACCTTCCAAGGTTGTTGTAAGGATAAAAATAATAATATTTATGAACCACTTTGCAAACCTTAAAGCAATATGTAAATACTAATTATGATGATGATTAACATCATTCTCAAATTTGATTCTCTGCAACTTTTACCTATTGCTTCTGCCCTCTGGGGCCAAAAAGAAAAAGTCTAATACATCTTCCAAAGGATAGCCTTTTAAATACTTTAATAGAGCTATCATATGTTTTCTCAGTGCTAAAAATTTTCAGTTCTTCATATGATATGGTCTCAAGGTTCTGGTATGGTGGATGAAATCAGAGGACTTTGGTTTAAATATCAACTTTGCCACTACACATGATGGTAGGCAAATCACTTCAAATTTTCCAAGCTTCAGTTTCTTCATCTATAAAATGACAGCTTTAGACTAGAGAGCCTCTAAGATACCTTCCAGCTTTAGATCTGTAAGTATAAAGTGGTTAGGAATGAGAGTACAGAGAGAAAATATTTTCATCTTAGTTTGTGTGAACTCTGAACCACAGGAACAACAGAAGCAAGAGCTAAGAGTCTGCCTGCCTGCCATAGCATAAAGGAAGAAATAGTTGCTTAGTTCCCTACCCTTTGGATTCTGTGATGACTGAACATGATGTCTGGAATTGAAGAAAAGTATTGGGCAAATAGCAATAACTAGGACATAGATTATGGCTGTGGTTGCAGGGAAGAAAAAAATAAAATGAAAGCCAGTAAGATTTACCAATAGATCAAATAAACAAACTAAAAAGAAGAAAGGCAGCTAAATTTCAATGGAATTTAGTTAAGAGACCAACAAATGATATTTGAGGATTCATAGTCTCTTTACAATCCTGTTAGAAAACTTTATGAAATGTAGTAATAAAAGTGCTATGTTACTTGGTAACTTCAATTATACACTATATGCCAAGGAGATGCCTTGCTTAAGATCAGAGATAATGTACTATTTATATCTCTAAAGAGTCTAGAAAAGTTTTATACATATAGTAGGAAGTTGGTACATATTTACTTAATTTTCAGACTCTTGTTCAAAGAACTTTTATTTCAGAGAATTTTCCACCACAACTAGACATGCTTTTTTGGTCCAAAATGTATATACTTTTTTCTATGATATATATATGTGTGTGTATATATATATATATATTCTATGACATAAAGAAAAAAGGAGCTTTGTCTTTCAGGACTCTATCTATAAATACCTCAAATTGGGGTTTTTTGTTTAAAAGCAAACATCACCCATAAGTCAGCTGATCCATATTCCACATGACCATTATCAAGTTACAAATGACCTAGTCAGTGAAATACTACATTCCCTTTTCCCCAAACCTATCAAGTTTAGGGTAGACAAAAAAGGAAATGCCTATAATGAAAACTAAACACCAGTTTGCTTGTTTAGTATAAATTCTTAGGCTTTTAGTAGAGTACTAGTTCACAGAATCTGGAGCTATTAGTGATCATCTAGTCCTATACCCTCATTTTTAAAAATGAGAAAACTGAGGCATAAAAAGTAAAGCAACTTGCTCTCCAAGTCTCACAGGGAGTAAGGAGAACTAATTGAAGCTCAGACCCCCTAATTCTAAATCCTTCCTAAGCTTCCACCTTACCACACAAGGAAAGATAAAAAACCTCTGCCAAAACACTGGCTAATTTTTAATATTCTACTTTGATGGCAAGGTCAGACTATTCCTTCCCAACCCCACTTCCTACTGGGGGTGGGTGGGTGGGAGGATTACATTTACTATTCTTTCCATTTACAAATACAGGCTCAATTCTTCTAACAACTCCATTCTAGGAGTTTGTCCAGGCCAGGCTATGCAACTAGGAAAATAACGACCCAAGGGAACAACACATGTATTAAAGTTCAGAATATAAGATGTTCCTTTTCATTTTCACTCACGCTTATACATACATACACACACACAGAATCGCAGACACACAAAGTCACTGCTGCCACGGCCACACCCTCCTCACGTCTTAAAAAGAGATCCAGAACGGTTAAAGATAGAGGATATAAGACTGGTACCAAGGAAGGAAAGAGGAGGGGAAATACGAGGGGAAATACAACCACGTGGTATGCTTTTTGCGCACGCGCCAGCCAAAACAAAAGCGATGCAGGGCAGACCACGCCCCCTTCTCCACGTGACCCACAGCTGGTCCGCCCCAGCTCTCAGCCCCGCCCTTCTCTTTCCCTCCTCCCCGGTCCCCTCCCCTCAAGCTCTCCCCAGCCAGTTCGGTTTTGGCCGTTTAAATTGGGCTCCGGTCCCGACCCCTCCCAGCGAGCGCGAGCTTCTGCCGGGGACCCTGTGGCTAACAGCCCCAAGAAGGCTCGGAAGTTGATCGGGCGGGTCCCCCTGCCTCCTGGTCAAGTCTCCTCCTGCCCCGCTTCTCCCGCCGCCCCTCCCCGCGCTGCGGTCCCCGGCTTCGGGTGCTCCCCGCGCCCCTCAGGGACGGCAGAGCCCTCTCCCCCTCAGTCCGACGCGGAGACCCCGGGCCACTCGCCTGCTGGGGCGCCCCCGCTCCCCGCCGCCTCTGCCGGCGCACCGTCGGTCCGGCCGTGGTGGGAGCTGCTGAGGTGGTCTCTGGCCGCCCGCCGCCTGCCCGCCTCCCCCCCGCCCGGGGCGCCGCTAACTCTCTCCTCAGCTCGCCCGGGCCGCCGCCGCGGTTTAACAGTCCGCTGGCTGCCCGCAGCTCAGGACGGCTCGGGGGATGGAACCTTGCCGGGGGAGGCGGGGCCCGGCACGGAGCCGGCCAATCGCAGCGGGGGAGGAGGCCGCACTATGCAAATTAAAAGAGATGAGAGGTGGGGGGGGAACCCCGGGGAAGGAGGCGGGACCTGCAGGAAGCATTTCGGAAGTTCTGGAACCCTTCTGGGAGTCCGATTCCAGCAGCGCTGCTCCCCTTCTTTCCCTTCTCCCAATCTGTGCATCATCCTTTCCCTGACCAGATTCGCAAAAGGTTGAATAGAGTTGCTCCTCTGCTTCTGCTGTAGAATGTCGGGTACCCGACAGTGCCCTCCAACCTGCTCAATGTAAAAGTAAGGCTTTCACGAAAGGCATCACCTCTCGGAAAAAGTCAGACTGCTGTTTTGCAGGATAGGGTAACTATTGCCTATTTGAGACTGCATCCTCTTTCCGATCCACGCAATCCCCGGCGCTCACCTGGACTGGTTTCAAAAGCAGCTGCCTTTCACTGTTAAAAAGTCAAGGGCATCCGAACATCTATCACGCCAGCAGTTCCAAAAAGTTCGCATCCTCGACCCCATCCCCTGCCAACCCTGGAGGTCTTTAAATCACTTAATTTTAGTCTCCCCAAGACAGTCTCCTCCCCAAATTTAATGCTAACTAGATTCTTGTAAAACCAGGAGGCTTGTCATTTGAGAGTTTTCACATCTAGATGATAACGTTACGAAAGTTGGGTCAACTCCGTAGTAGTGCAGTCAAAAGAGACAATAAATAGAGTTACTTGACTCTGGTTATCTAACAAACTCCCACTCTGGGGGGCCTGGTTTCTTTGTTCCACTAAACTACAGTTCTGCATTTCTACAACTCAGAAATCTTTTTCGGATCAATCATTCTATCTCGGCGCTAAATATTTTTATATTGCACCTGTGATTTCATTGATGCGAAGTCACTTTTGGTTTTTGGCCCTGTCGAGAAGTTTCTTTGGTTTAGGAAACTTCACCAAAGTGGAATGGTATCTTCCCTGTAATTTCTAGAATTTCCACAAGCCCCGAGGGGTTAAAATGCTTATTAGCCCAGGGTCATAAAACCAGTATATGTTAAAAGAACTTAAATCCCGTTTTGCCTTAGCTCTAAAGAGCTGACTATCAGATTCCCGGCTAGTAAATTGTTTGCATTTTTATTCCTAGAACCTAGCTCAGTGCTTGGCACGTAATAGGTGCTTAATAAATACTCGATGATTGATAATGTCAGACTGCTCCTTTAGGCAGTGGCATTATACATTGCTTCCTTAAATACTAAATTTACACCTAATTCATTAGAAAAAAGTAGCTCATGAGGATTTTAGGCTCAAGATAATGATCAACTGCACTTGTCTCTGCAGCTACATTAACTTAACAAAAGTGTGGGAAAGACCCGGAAAAGTGATTTATAACAAAGGAGTATAATACTAAAGATTGACAAATGGGAAATTGGTGGATCAATTTATAAAAAACAGATCATGGACTTTGTAATAATTATGAAAAATTTGTACTTTGGATGAAGTCCAGATTCATGATATTTTTTGGTATAGGGAACTCCCTCAACAAATGCAGACTCACAAGTTCTGCAATTTATGTTAGAGCTGTCTGGAAGCAGTGAGAGGTTAAGGGATTTGACCAGGGTCACAGCCGGGTTTGTCAGAGCTGAATTTATTGGTGAGGATAATAGCAACCTATAAAAAAGTTACTGCAAAATATTTCATCAGTCACATCAGTCACAGTTCACACATCACACATTATGCAATAAGAGGAAAAGTTTCCAAAAACTGATTTATTGGAGAAAAAAAATCGAGCAATGCTGGGTGGTATGAGTAATCAATGAACCACACATTTATTTATTATCTTCTATGTGCTAAGTAGTGTATGCACATAAATCAACATAAGATGTGGTCCCTACCCTTTAAGAGCTTATCACCTTCTTGAGCAGATAAAACACTTAAAAAGATAAGTAAAAATAAAAAGTTAGTGCCAAGAAAATGAGAGAAATAAGTGTCATTAGAGTCCAAGAGAAGGAAATAGCCTGGGTTTCTAGTTGCTCTAATAGAAGAAATACCCATATCATCAATCTATTTAAATATTTGGGAAATAAAAAAGAAAATCAGTTTCTAAAATACACATAAAGTAGAGCTTAAAAAAAAAAAACTAAAAAGAGCTTCCTACTATGATAATAGCATTTAGACCTGCTGGGAATCTGGAGAAAGAATTGAGTATTGAATATTCAGTAATTTGCATGTTGAAAACTGTTATCCAGATCTAAGCTTCATCTTTTCTCTTCTATCTTCCTGATACTTTCTAGTTCATGCCAGAAAAATCACACTGGGATTATTCAAGTTAAAAAGCCTATTTGCTGACCTGCTCCAGCTTCCAGACAACTGTATCCATCATTTCTCTCCTCCCTCCCAAACTTCCTCTTAATTATAATCATATCTCACATTTCTATAGCTTTACATTTTTTACATTACAAAGTGCTTTATATACATTAACTTATTTGATCTTCACTTCAAGTCTGAAAAGTCCATATTTTAATTATTTTATCCTTTTCACAAATGAGGAAACTGAGAGTCAAAAATGTTAAGCAATCTGCCCACAGGCACATAGACTGAAGAGCAGAGCTGGAACTTTAACACCTGATGCTCTAATTCCAAATCCCATGCTCTTTCCATTACACAATGATTCAAGTGGTCTTATTAGCAATGTATTCGCCAGGACTTGTAGTGAAGTTTTGGGACTCTAAATCTATTGTCCTGCCCTCTTCTCATATTAGCAACTTATTTTAGCCCTTTGTTTTTCATAACCAGGTTTTTCATAACCAGGTTTCAAAGTAAGAGAGTAAGAAGGGGGTAAATCTAAGGAGTTAAAAAGGTTACATTAGAGTGGAGAACAGGATCATCAAGAAATCTCTTATACCAACACCCATCTGGTTCCTAAAGGCTCACCTTTTCAGCATATTTGATTTCTCTCCATTGCTTCACATAGGTAACCCATCACTGAATCTTGCTAATACTTTTCTTGTCTCATGGATGCACTCCTTTTGTCTATCTATACCACTCTGCTATCCACTCTTTATCAGTTTGCTTCCAGTTTATTTCAAGAAATTTTAGCCTGCTTTCTTGCCTCTGGTCTCTTTATTGCTCTTTATCCTCTATATCTTCTTCAAACATGTATATAGAAAATATATGTACATGTATAAATGTATATACATATGTGTGTATATATGTGTATACATGCATATAAATGAGATTAACTTTCCTTAAATGTTTTTATATAATTTTGAGACTCAGGAAATGGGCCAGTATACAGTAGTACATACACTGAATCTAAAGTCTAGCTTCCAGACCTACTGCCATCCTTGCCACCAAAATGACTTTCTCTATTTTTTCCTTATGCTCAGGGAAGATCAGCTTTATTTCTCACTTCCCATAAATGAGAACTCCTAAAGCACAGGTATTATTGGTTTGCTTTTCTGCTCAAAAAATTCTAGTGGCTCCCTATTGCCTCTAAAATCAGACAAATTATTCTGTTAACCATTAGAAGCCTTTCTCAATCTTGTTCCAGCCTACCCTTCCAGGCTTATTACACATTCCTCCCTTTCATTCACTTTACAGTCTTGTCAGACTAATCTACTTGCTCTTCCTCATATTTGACTTTCTATCTTCTTCCTCCAAACTAAAAATGAACTTCCTTCTTACCTCCACTCCCTAGATTCTCTAGCTTCCTTTAAAGTTCAGCTCAAGTACCACCTTCTCTGTGAGGCCTTTTTCTGTTTCCCCAAGCTATTAGTACTATATCCAAATAATATTATATTTACTTAGATATGTCTTTATTTCTAGAGCACTTAGCACAGTGCCTAGCACATAGTAGGTGTTTAATATATAGAGGTAGTGGCACAGTGGACAGAATGCTGGGCTTGGAGTCAGGGAGAGAAACCTGATTTCAAATGTGGCCTCAGACATTCTGTGTCTATGTGACCCCCTACGCAAGTCACTCAGACATTGTCTACCTCAGTTTCCTCAACTATAAATTGGGGATAATATGGCACCTACTCCTTCATTGTCATGCTAGATTGTTTTCCTTCTTTTACTTAATTTACTGCATTTGTTTCACATTGCATTGTTTCTCTGAATTTTCCCCTTCATTATTTCTTTAAAAAACAATCCTATTCCATGACATTCCTTTACCACAATATTATTCATCCCTCAGTCAGGAAGCATCTGCTTTGTTTCCAGCTCTTTTATACCATAAAAAGTACTTCTATAGATATTTTTCTGTATATGGAACTTTTCTATCTTTTATTTTCTTAAAATATATGCCTAGCAGTGGGAATTCCAGTTCTTAGCATAGAGTCCATCATATAAAAGGTACTTAATAAATACTAGTTGATTCATTTATTAGGACAAAGGTTTAGGCATTTTAGTTACTTTTTAGAAGTTTAATTCCAAATCAAAGCAGCTACATTAAAAGATTCTCAAAAAAAAACAAAACCCTGCTCAATCAGCAAAATAAGGGTTTATTGAGCTTCACTGATGTAATTAATAACAATTATTGGTACTCCTCCAAACATTTATGAGCACAATATTTGACATTACATATCATTTCATTTGAGTTATAAGGAAGCTATTTTATTGTGATGCCTTGAGTTAGATTTTCTTCCTTTGAAAACATATCTCTAAAATTATGAAAAGTGAAGAAAAATTATTTCACCTTCATTCCTAACAAAGCTCTATTGCCCATACTTTTGTATCACTTTTCTGGTGCTGATCGCTTTGAAAAGGCCCTTGAGCTACTTTTTGTAAGTGGGTAAATTTGTGTACAGTCTTCACATCTAGTCTGCAAATTCTTCTAGGACAGAGATGCTGTCTTCTTTTTTCTTTTATGACATTCTGTTCAGTCCTTTGTTTTGTTTTGCTTTTGTGGGGAGGGGAACAACTAAGTGGCATGGTGAATAGAATTCTGGATCTGGTGTAAAAAAATGAAGTTCAATCCCACTCTCAGATATTTTACTACCTATGTGACCTTAGGTGAGTTGATTAACTTTTGTCTGCCTTAGTTTCTTAGTTCTTAGTTGCCATCTGTAAAATGGCGATAATAATAGCACCTACTACCCAGGATTGTTGTGAAAATAAAATGAAAATGTGTAATTTACTTTGCATACATTAAAGTAACATAAAAATGCTAGCTATTATTATAATAATAATTATTATTATTGCTTAAAGCACAGGAAGTGGACACAATATTTTAGTCTATTGTATTTCTAAAGTAGAGGCAGCCTGTTCTTGAACTGAGGTAAATTGTCATATGGGAGTAGGTATTCATATATGGTTTCAAATGGCAAATTAAAGAGGCAGGATAGCTCATCTGTAAACATTACCTCTTTGGCAAATTATTAAAGCAGTGTTCACAAGCTTTTCATTGTAAGATACATATTTTCTACATTGAAATTCCTATACTTGTAATAGCACAAGTGGGGGAGGCAATAAAAATGCTCAAGGGAATTTAGGCAAGTCTTTCAAAAAAAATTACACTTGACTACAAGTAGATATAGAAAATGAAGACGGAAACAGGAGGGGGAGAGAGACAGAGACAGAGACAGAGATAGAGAATGTAGGAGCTATAATATTATTGTGAACTGTACAAGAGGGAAATGATTTATTTTTTGAAGTTATGACTGAAGTTCCAATTCTTTTCTTATGTTCTCTTTAACTAAATATTGACTTTCATTTTCTTTACTTATACCTGGTGTCCTAACTGCTCTAACTTACTGAGAAGAGTGAGGGTTTTCAACAGGAATCATTTCTCAATTCTTATCACTCTCACTTTCCTTTCTAATCACAAAAGAGAAAAAAATTTAACAGTTCACTAAAGCCAATATTCTTTCCCAATTAATCCATTTTCTTCCATCTCTACCACAACCTTATTCCAGTAATAATGCTTTTTTAATTCATATACCTTCAACCTCTTTCTTTCCTTCTGCCAACAAACATGCTCAGATCTCAATAAAAAAAATCCTCCAAAATCTTTCCTTGATCCTTGAACTATGCTCATTTTCCTATATCCCATATGATTCACTTAAATTCTTGAAAAAGTTATCTTTCCCCAACATTTTCCATTCTAGAAAGCAATTTGGAATTATCCTATGAAAGTGGCCCTTAACCACTGCTAAGCATGTACCACAAAATGATCAATGATTAAAAAAAAAAGATCTCAAAGAAAAAAAAATTTAAGCAGTATGTTTTTGTATTAAGAAAGGATTGGAAACAAAATGGATATCTATTAACTGAAGAATGACTAAAATGGTAGATGAATAAAATGGAAATTAACTGTTTTATAAGAAATTATTAATATGGTGAATATAAAGAAACCTGAGAAGAATTATATCAACTGATAAAAATGAATTAAGTGGAAGCAGGAGATCAATATACATAGTAACTACAAAGAAAAACAATTGATTTTTAATTCTGTGAAATTATAATGATCAAGTTTGGCCCCCAAAAAAGAGATATGAAAAAGTATCTCCTCTTTTTTTTTTTTGCAGAGTATATTATAGATAAGGAAGACTGTAGAAAACTTACTGATGTGTTGGCTAGTTTTACTGCACTATTTTTCTTGTTTTTCTTATTTATTATAAGGGAAGACTCTCTGGATTAGGGTTAGCCAGATCATACATTGGTAAACGCACATAATGTAAAAACAAAAAAAATCAATAAAATTATTTTTAAAAGAAGAATTACTTGGAGGAATGGAAGAATGATGTGATTGCCTTACTATGAATTGCCTGAGACTAGAAATATCCTTCATACTTTCAGAAAGATGGTTGGGTAAGAGGATCTTTTTTTTTTCATCTCAAATAGCTAGGAATATGCCAAATAAAAATAAAATGTTTAAGTATAAAGAAAGTGGGAAGAAGGAAGAATTTTCCACAAGGACATCATCACAAAAAAAAAATCAGCAAAGAAACTGAGAGCTAGCTCCTAATACAATAATAATTTAAAAATTCTATCAGGTAAAAAGTGCCAGGAAAAAAGTCCCAAGTGAAGAGAATAATTCTAAAATGACTACAAGTAGCAGAAAAGAAAACAAAATGTCCACATTGTATAGGGTGACTAGGCTTAAAAAAGAAAAGAAGGAAGAAATAGAATAGAATTATAGCACATAATGAAGAGCAAAAAGAGAAGAGATAACTTAGAAGCTAGAAAATCTTACCAAAGTAGGGAGCAGATAGAATAAAACATTTAATGTTATGAAAAGAATTATTTAAGACGTATCAAAAGGGATAAAAATTAGATGTGATATTTCTTTATTTTAAAAAATGAGTTAAAAAAGGGTCTCCAAAAGCCATTTGGAATCATTGACCTCTAAGAAAATCATGAAGAAAAATAAAAGACAACATTATTTTTCAGGAAATCATAAAATAAAGTTTCCAGAAGTATTGGAATCAAAATGCAATGGTAAATTAACATATCTACATGATACAACCAGAGAAGAATCTGAGGTTTACCTAACAGAAGAAATTTGGTCATGTTCCAATACTTCTAGCTAAAAGACAAAATGTGATAAGTGGTAAAAATATATATAGATCTTGAATCAAGGAATCAATGCAGAAATGCACAGGTCTCTTCACTCTATGCAGTAAATGAAAGAAAATGCTACAATAAAACAAAAGGCAATGAAAAAAATGGCTTACGTAATAGTGACAACAGAGAAATATTTTTTGATGACTTAAAAGTGTTCCTTTTAAGAAACTCAGTTCTAGACAGCTTTTGAAATAAAAATTTGACAGGAGAAAAGAAATTGAAGAGAGACAAATGAGAAGGATGAATTGCTCTAAATTCAGTGAACAAACACTTATTAAACACCTTCTTTGCGCCAGCACTAGAGATACATAGAAAAGCAAAAGATAGCCTTTGCACTTGAGGAAGTATCAACCTAATAGGAGAAACAACAAGCAAACAAATATGTACAAACAACAAGCTAATAGTTGATGAATAAGAATAATTTATAGAAAATGTAAGAGTTAAGAGGGTTTGGGAAAATCTCCCTATAGAAGGGAAGATTTTAGCTGGACTTGAAAGAAACCTGGGAAGACAGGAAGCGAGACTCAAAGGAACCAAATAATGAAAATAGTGCTTACATACTAAAAGGAGATATCAAGACTATTAACCCTTAGGAGTCCCATGTCATCTAGCAATCATTCAAAAAAGTCAATTTCTCAACTTGGATGTTCAAACAATTCTAGTACTCTGATGAAAGACAAAATACTAGAAGAAAGGGACATTGAATTGCTCATCCAGGGAAGGTAGGAACATTCTTACAACCTTGGCTTTTATCTCCAAATGAGATAACATTTGTAAAGCACTTAGCATGGTACAGTATTTGATACATAGTGGGTGCTTAATGATGCTTATTCTCTGCCTTTCTTGCTCTGTCTTTCTTATCTTGGGTATCAATTCCTTATTAGCATTTAGTATTATTAATAGGAACATTTAAGAGACTTCAATAAGAATTTATAAGCAATTACCCTTCCTTTTGGACACTAAAAAACATACCCTATGTAAAATGGAGAACATAATTGTCAGTATATATATATACATACATAGGGTATGTTTTTTAGTGTCCAAAAGGAAGGGTAATTGCTTATAAATTCTTATTGAAGTCTCTTATGTATATGTATACATACATAAGTATATATATGTATGTATATGTATACATACATAAGTATATATATGTATATATGTATATACACATATGTATATATATATGTGTGGTTTTATTTGGCTTTGATAATCAGAAGTTTGTTGAACAAAGATCTCTAGAGTTGCATTCATCAAGGAACTTTTATGATCTTAAAATATATTAGGAAAAACCTTGTCAGAGGAGATTTTTTAAAAAAACTTGTTTTACCAAATCAAATGCTTTTTTGTAAAATACAAACAACAAACAGGGTAAGAGTTCATATTTCCTATATTTTTCAATTAACTTCAGCTTTAATATGGTGAGTTCCTTAGTGAGAGGTCCCCAAGTGGGAAATGGTACAGGTGAAGTTCCCATGTAAATAAGATTGGGTACATCTTTGAGTACATCCTGCACTTCCAGCCTGGATGAAATATGGAGACCTAGGCTAAAGGTCCCTGAGTACCTTTAAAACTCTGTTACCTCTAGCATGGTTTTCTTCTGAATTTATTTAGTCAAATTCATCTGTCCTCCATAAATTAAAATGAAATCCCCTCCTCTCCCAGTCTCTCTTGATCTATGTCAAGCTTTCCAAGCTTTTCCTTTTTATTGACCTTTTCCTGTCTATGGCTTTTTGCTGTTTTTGAAAAGCAAAATTATGCTTAATATTCTGCCATTCTTCTCCACCATGTATTGATAATGATCCTGCACTCTTAATGTGTTGTTTTTAATTGCCCTGTCTCTTTAGCATGAAAGAAAATTGTATTAGTTGGCAGAGATGATTTCTGCTCTTTGGATCTCCTCATGATTATAATCAGATTAAATGTTGTTACATTTATGCACTTCCCATTTTTTTAGAGTACATGATATGTTTGAAAATATTGGGTCAGAAATGTTATAATTGCATACAGTGTCATCTCACCTTTACCCTTTCTTCTAATTGTTACCATCTTTGGCTTTTGCTCTAATTAGTCAATAGTCTGATTGCATGTAATGTTTCCTACAGCAGTCATTTGTAACTTTTGGTCTATATGGCAGGGTGGGAGGGGGTTGGGGGAGGAAATGTGATATTCCATTTTTCCCATGCCCCATGCCTCTTTTCTACTTTATTCAGAATATAAAAACATGAGACTTTTGAGAAGTTTCTAGATTTTAGTCCTTAATTTTTAGCCCCATATTATATTTTTGAAATATTTATTCTTCCCATTTGCATTGAAGCCACAGTATACCAAATTATATGCTGATTTAGATGATAAGTACATACCATATACTTAAAGGAATTTCTCTGGAGAGAATTGAATTGACCTAGAGGAGCCATTCCATAGAGAATGCTCTTTATCAAGAGGACTTGTAAAATTCTCCAAACATTTTATACCATATATTTGTGTGAGTAAATATTGTCAATTTATTCTTAAGTTGAAATACGGAAATAAATGATGCAGAATCATATATGACTATGTTTGATATTGACCATTGCTTTTTTAAAAAAAGATCAACATTAAAATTAATTTTATATATGATTATTACAATTGTTAAAATATTCTAAGTCATAACTTATTTTATTAAAATGTTATTTGTATTCCACTAGATGCATGAGATAAAGTGAATAGGAAATCTTACAGATAATATAGGGCACATGGGGTCTTCTTAGATTCCTTTTTTAAGAGAGTCATAATTATTTCATAATTATTTTTCATATTCTACTTAGATTTTTCACAATTATAAGTAGACTAACATTTTATATTTTATAAACATATTAGGTCAATTTTTATTTGAAACTTTGAGAGAACAAAAATTATTAGAATAATTATCAGCACTTAATGAATAAATATTTTAAAAAGAAATATATTCAGTTACTCTGCCGGTTCACAACACTTTTTCGTTGCCTTTGAAAGGAGTTCTCGGGACAAAAGACACTGGGAAACGCTCGTCTAAACGACAGGACAGGTCCATTTTTTTCTGAGGCCCCAAGGTAAGGCTTTAATGAACCAAAGAGTGTGCTAACAAAGAGCCTGGCTCCCCTTTCATTGGAGGCCAGGGTGTCCGGTGCCTGAGGACTGATCAGTGACGGGCATATAACCTCCTAGTGGTCACTCCAGGCCCTCGTGCCCCTAGTCCTGGACTTCTGCAAGCCTCCCTCGCAGTCTCCCTGTCTCTATCGATCTCGTCCCCTCTGCAGGGCATCCGTCCAGAATAATCCTCAGGTACGGATGGGATCCCGGCCCTATTCTGCTTAAAGCAAAGACGACGTTTCTGGTTCTCCCTTCAGACCCTCCCTCTGACCAGACGTCACTTTTCTAGCCGTGGACGGCTGTCGCCCCTGCTCTCCGCTCCAGTTGAAGTGGGGCGCTGAGGTGGCGCTCTCCAGACGCAGCCCCGCGGACTCTGCCTCTATTGACCTCCTCCTTGTGCCCGCGGTGCCTTCTCTTTCCTGGTCCAGTGAGCCGGAATTCCCCTTTGTCCTTTAAATTCCGGCTCCAGCACCGTGTTGGTGCAGGAAGTCCTCTCCGAGGCGAGGCGCCCCGCCGGCCCCTCACCCTGTCAGTGCCCTTTTCTCCGCCGCGAGCCCTTCAGCACCGAACGTTGCTCACCCTGTCTCCTACTACTTAGCGGCAGCGCGCGGCAGGGGCGCGGATGTGGAGAGCCTGGCCTGGCAGACTCTGCCAGGTCTGAGAGGTTTGGGGGCAGCGATGTCGTCTCTGGAGGGAAGGCCTGGGAGCCCCGCCCGCCTCCCCTGCCCTAGAGCATTGGGAGGACCCCAGAGGCTGCGGGCTCTTCTCAGGGTGACCCAGCTCTGGGGGCCAAAGGAAGGACGAGAGTCCGAGTCCTCGCGGAATCCCCGGGTGTACAGTTTTGTGCCCGAGACAGAGGACAGACGTAGCTCCTCCGCTCAAGAAGGTTGCCCTCTCCTTGGAAAAGCCAAGTAACAGTCATCAGACATTTTAGGCGCCCAGGAAGGAACGGTGGCGGCCATAGTGGCTCCAAGGTTGGGCCTTGGAGGCTGGGTTGGAGCTAGATAAGGAGAGAGGAAAGGTGCCACTCGGGCACGTGCGACCAAGCGCTCTTCAGTGAGAGAGAGGGCCAGCTTGAGTAAAATGGAGGGATAAGAGGAGAGAGAGAACTAAAAGTAGTTGGATCGAGGTAAGAAAGGACTTAGAATAGAACAATGAGTAAACTTCTTTGGGCAATGCAGAATTAGTTAGAATTTCTATTTTTTAAAATTAAAAAAAAAAATTAAAACCCTTCCCTTCTGTCTTAGAATCAATACGGTGTATTTGTTCCAAGGCAGAAGAGCGGTCAGCGCCAGGCCAGGGGGGTTAAGTGACTTGCCCAGGGTCACACCATCAGTAGGCCTGGCTCTCAATCCACTGAGCCACCCATTAGTTAGAATTTCTAACTAATTCTAACTAAATTTCTAACCCAGCGGCCCCCATTAGTTAGCATTTCTAAGCAAAACAGTAGTGTGATGGGAAGCGTGATGGGATATGAAGGATCTTGTGTAAACAGGTTTTCGAAGGGACTTTAACCTTCACACTTTTACACATGAGAAAATGGACCCTACAACTGAATCCAGATTTCCTGGGGCGGGTCAGAGATCTTTCCGGTGTCCCTTAGTGCCGCCATGCTTCCATTCACCCACGTTTGGTGACCTTTCTGGCATCCTCATCTCCTATATCCAATGAGTGGCCAAATGTCATGGTTTCTCCCTCTATTGACGTCCCTTGCATGTGCCTCCTGTTCTCTGCGCTCACAGAGCAACCATTCTTCAGAGGTCTTTATCATCCCCTCATTCTCTTTAAGGCAACTTAACTGTCTGGCTGCCCCTTTCCATTCACTCCTGTGGCTTGTTCACGCAGTAACCTCCCCCCCAGCTGCACAAGCAAAACGCAAAAACTCTTAAAAAATAAAGAGGGGGCAGCTCTGTGTGGATCGAGAGCCTCGGACCCTTGGTAGCGGTGTGATTCTGGGAAAGTCACTTAATATTGCCTAGCCCTTAACCCTTTTCTGCCGCTATTGATTACACTAATCAAATCAAGGTTACAAAAGCAAAGTCTAAATGTCCATTTTTCGTTGTTTCTGGCTTCAGGGCTGAGGTATGCTCCATGCTTTTATTGTTCTTTTGGGGAGGATGGATAAAAAGGTCATAGTGGACAAGAGGGAGAAAAAAGGTCAGAGAACAGAACCATAAACTGCTCTCAGAAGAAATGAAAGTATTCTGGAGATACTCTAACAACATTCTTATTTTCCGTTAATTCCTGCTTTTCCCTCTTATTTATAGGTTTCTTCCATTAGAATGTGAGCTCCTTGAAGGCATGGGCTATCTTTTCACCTTTCAGGGTCTTTTTTTCTTTTTAAACCTGTTCTAGTATCTAGTGACTTGCCCAGGGTCGCATAGCTAGAAAGTGACTGAGACCCTCTTTGAACCCAGGTCTTCCCGACTCCAAGCCTGGCACTATCCACTGTGGTACCTACCTGCCCCTTCCTCAGTGTCTTCATGAAGATCTCTAAGACAAAATTACAGGAAAAAAGTGTCCATGTGGAAACTTTAATGAAGCAAACAAATGGATATTTTTAAGTGTCCGTCTACTTCAGTGGAAGGTGTTTTGATGAAAAGGGGTCTCCAAACCAGTGAAATCACAGATCCACAAGGAGTACCTGTCTGTGCCAAATAGTGTTTTACAATGTGATTGTGTAGACACGATGTACATATACACGGATGCCATTAATCCATTACCTTTTAAACATTTTCCCCTTTATAATGCTGTCGTTTCTTTCTTCTGAAGTTCAGATAAGAGGACCTTGTTCATAAAACTTCATGGAGAGCTTGCTTTTGTTTTTAAGGATGTGATAAATTCAAAATGTAATTTTCTAAGCTGTCCTACTTGTATGCACTCCCTTCTGGACTACTTTGGGTTGGCTCCTATTTTTTTTGAGTGGAGGCAGAATTGGAGGAAGAAAAGGGTCTTAGTTTCAGCCTCCTCTTTTTCCATATCTTAAAATTATTCTCACATGGCAGCATTTCCCATATTCCTCAGGCAGCTGGACAGGGAATCCTCTCTTAGAATAAAGGGTTTTGTTAAGCAAAACAAACCTAGGGACCACATTTGACAGCACGTGCCTCATGCCAAACTTGTAGATGATTACCATCTTTCTATCAAAAGGAGACATATTTCATAAACAGTCCATTGTCGCCAAGATTGGTCACTGCCCAGACCTACATTCTGCTGGCTCTCAGCATCATCATTTATTATAGTCATTTGATATGTCATTCCCTTGGTTGCACTTACTTTGTTCTGCGTCAGTTCATAGAGGTCTTCCCAAATTTCTCTGCCTTCTTACTGTTTTCCCCTCAATGTAATAACACTTCATTAAACTGACAAATAAAGCACTTTTCTTTTTTGCAACAGCAAAGAATGCCAAGAATATTTTGGTTTCATGGGATCTTTCTCCCTATCATCGATCTCCCTGGGGATATCTGACTGGTGGCGAGATCATTGGGTTGAAGGGTACGAATAATTTAGTGACTTTTCTTCCATAGTTTCAAATTGTTTCACAGAATGGTTGGCTACTTTACAGCTTTGCCTATGTGCATTAATGTGCCAGTCTTCCCACAGATCCTTCTACAGCATATATTTCCATTTTTATCGCCTTTAACAAACAATATGATGTATATGAGCATATACTGATGGTAAATTTGAACAGTACAAACCTTAGTATAGAAACCTCTCATTATTATCAATCCTGTAGAGAGGACAGAAAACGTACCATGTTACACACACACACACACACACATACACACACATTATTGTCTTAAGTTCAAAAGTCAATATAGCCAAAAAAGATTTTTAAAAAATTATGCTAGAGTGAACCTCATGAAAAGCCTTTCCTAATTTAACTAGGTTGGCTAGCAGGCACGAGTCAGAGGCATCGCCTCAACGGGCCCATCTCTGCAGTCTTTCAAACTTGATAAATCCTGTCAGAACTTGCTCTCTGTTGGAAGAATCTTCAAGAGCTCAGGCAAGGCCAGCTCTCTCAGAACTTCAGAAACATTTGAATTTATAGCTCTCACCTAGTTTACTCATTAAAAAGATTATGCAATACAAGAAAGGATGCAATATAAAATTCTAAGAATTAGGGTTTCTCCTTCTGATGATCAGCGATGTATCTGATACACATTTGACTACTCAAATTGTGCAATAATAATTTTTTATATTTTAGTATATTTATATATAGATACAAATGCCATTTCAAAGTTATCCCTTATGAGTCTAATTCTGTGATATAGAAATCAAGGACTGAACTTTCAAGTAGAGTCTGATACCTGAAACTGGGCAAAAAAGAAAAACTACAGTGACATAAAAGCAATGCAAAAAAAGGTAACAAAATTCAGGTCACATAAAATGGGCAGCTTTAGAACCAAAATGTCAAATCAAAACATTTTTTTATTAATCTATGACAAATGTGAAATGTAAGGGAAAATGACTTTCCAGTAGTTGTTTGTTTTTTGGAAATTACTTTGTGGAGAGTCTGGATATTTTTGAGTCTGTTGTATCAATGCAAAATGTACTAATAAAAACAATTTCAGATTTTAGAATTCTTTAGCATGATTTTGTAAACCTTAAGTAGTTATTCCTACAGTTTTTAATCTGATTTTTACAAATTTTCATTTCTCACAGAGAGATACTATTTCTACAACTCAAACTAATCTCCAAAAATCTTTATATACAGTTGTTTTATCTTCTGATGACATTAATTGGTTGCTTGTAAGAATAAGGCCTTGGACTCTTTTGGTCTTTATATTATGGAATTTTCCTTAGGAAATGGTGACAATTTTATATTTATATGGTGGTCCTTTTATGTTTCACATTATTTGGCATCAATATCTTGTTTAAATATGTCAGGTAGTTGAAATTGCTTAAATTGCATGTTCTCTCTTCTCATTTGGTATTGATTTTGATTATTGCTTTCAAAAGTTGATAATTTAATGGTACAGTGAGCTGATTTAAAAAAGCTTCTGCATTAGTAACCAGTCATTTCCTGTTCACTACAATATTTCATTTATGATGTTATTGAATGCTTGCCATGTCCAGTGGCTCCACTCTTTTCCCTAAGAAAAGTCATGATTCATAGGCATGAAGCTTCTCTTTGGTCTATGAACTTTTGGCCTTTTTTGCTGTTTGATCCTGATCCATGCTTTCAAAACATTTTTTGCCATCCTCTTTGCACTGAAGTTGCTGACCATTAAAGTATATGTTGATTTAATGTGGAGGATCTTTGAAAAATTTCTGAACCACTCCATCTTTTCAATCAATGTTGATGTATACAATGCGATTATTTTCATGATGATCTTTTTCACAAATTTTCATTTTAAGTACAACAGAAGATGAATAAATATCCTACAGAAAAGTTTCTTACTGTCTTTAGAAGCCACCAATTCCTTTATTGGTTTTTACAAGTACTTGTGAGTTTGAGTCACCCTTCAATTTGGGTATAAGTTTAATTTACCTCCAAGTTTGGAATTTTAAGAATGGATTTGAATCAATTTTTTTTTACAGCAATATGCCCTCAGATTGGTTGCTGGAAAATCACATTTATATCAGACAAAAGAAGTTAATGCTTATAAACAGTCTGAAAACTGTGATCCTTTGTATTCTCTGATATCATCATTGCAGAAATATAGAAAGGGCTGTACTAGTTGGTATTTATTCTTCTTTAATAGGTGGGCCACAGTTAAAGAATTTGTTACCAAAAGTTCAGTCTATTGATTACAAGTCAGTTTCTCTGTATTTACCTAGACTGGTCCTTGGAAGACAGAACAGTCCACTGCTGGTTGCAACACTTGAAATCTTTCTAGAAAGGCAGGACTTGTTAGAGTGTGGGCTTTACTGGAAGAGACTTAGAGAACCCAAAGTCACTTCTATACCAGGAAGAAGCATCGGAGTAGGGCTTTGTGGACACATTTTAAAATTTCCTATTTAGTTGATGGAGCTCCCCATTCTAGTCTGGCAGGAGCTTTCTGGGTCCTGATTCAAAAATGTTACTTGCTAGCTATCCCTGCCAGGACTGTTTTGTCTGAAAATCTGATGAGGATGCCATAGATATGTTCATCCATATTTCCAATGATAAAAATATATTCCCTCGGGGGAAATTCAAGGTTAAGAAAATGTTTTTTTCAGAGTCAGAAACCACTAAGAAAAGAATTCTACCCTGGAGCATGGAGGAATAGGCATGGATCCACAGTGAATAGGCACATAAAATTTAGGAGACAACCAGTTTCCAACAATCCCCCTCTCCTATCCAGGCAGAAGTTATTTTTTAAAAAAAAGAAGCACAATGGCAGACATACCACTTTGGTTTTCATGGTTATCAAGAATAAGTTGAGTCTAAACATTAAAAATAGTTTAATGTTTTGCTAACAAATACAAAATATGTTCTTAAATAATGTGATTAATTTGCAAATCAAAAATTCCATATTTATTGGCATTAATTATTTTGTTCTGAAAATACAGGCCATTCCTTTGAGACTGATGAAATGAACCAAAATTTTCAAAAATGGGTAAGTGGGCTATTACTAAGTGACAATTCTCTTATAAATTCAAGTGGAAAGAGCAGTTACTAAATAAGACCTTGCCAGGCACAGAAACTGAAGAAATTAGGTGGACAACTTAAGCAAAAGTCAATTGGAATTTTTCCAAATTAAGTTGGACTATGTTAATTCAAACTCAAATTAATCTTATTTTAAAATTTAGATTACATTTAAGTTTGAGCCACTCAGATACTAAAATGTATTATCTTTTTTCCTTCTCAGCTTATGTAAAATGGTATTAAAATTTAAACCTCCCATTTAAAAATTTCAGAAGTTAGTGTATAATGAACTCTTCCTCACAATGTAATTTTTCAACTCCAAACTTTGTTTCATTCTGCATAAAAAAATTAAAACGTATTTTTCCTTTATACACTGTACTCTATCATGAAGAAATTTAAATCCACAACAGCAGTAATTGGCTTCCAGGATGTGAGCAGATGTTTACTTGTCACGTATGATGTCTCTAGCAATCAGCTCCTTCATTATTTCATTGGTACCACCATAGATTGGTTGTACTCGGGCATCCACATATGATCTGGGTAAACAAGAAGGGTGAGGGAAGGTAGAAAAAGAATGAATAATAGAGGTCTTAGAACTTGTAAATTATGGACTATCAAGTAATGGGTAATTATTTTAAAGTGCATACTATTTAGTTCCCAAGAGAAGAGAGGGGAAATACTATTTAAAAGTTTTGTTTTTTGACAGAGTTGTACTATCCCTGGATTGAAATAACTATATAAGATATATTTAGTTTTATAATCCAATATATTATGAAAAATAACAGATAGATTGAAACCCACAAGAAAATTGCAAAGGTAATCAGGCAACATTGTTATATATTTTTGCCAATTTAATCTTCTAACAACATAAATACAGGACTAAATGAAAGTTAAAAAAAATTTAAATAAAAGAGAAATCTAAATTCCCTTTGGGTGTCAGCGTTTCTAGGCGTAATTGGAATCCAAGATTATTGGAAAAGAAAACAAAAAAAAGCTTTACATTTTTCCTCAATAATCTTCCCATAGCCATAGCTATAAAGTCAGTGTTTTAGAAAGGAAAGCTCCCTACAGAAATAACAGAAGTTTTCTGAATTTACAAAAGGTTAATATCTGCACTATAATAATATACAAGGATAACAGAAGGAGAGACTGAGTCTTCCACACAATGCTCTAAGTGTAACTTTACCTGTGGTAAAAGTAATTATACTGGAGGTATCTGGGTGGCTCAGTAGATTGAGAGCCAGGTCTAGAGATGGGAGGTCCTGGGTTCAAATTTGACATCAGACACTTCCTAGCTGGGTGATCCTGGGCAAGTCACTTAACCTCCATTGCCTAGTCCTTATTCACTCTCCTGCCTTGGGTCTAATACACAGTATTGATTCTAAGGTGGAAGGTAAGGGTTTAAAAAATTATACCAATTATCATCTTGCATTTTCCAGTGTTCTTTACTTTTTATTCTCCTCTATTTCATCTCATTTTATCCTTATAGTTCTGTGAGCCACTTTACAGACAAGGACATCAAATCGCAGAGAAATGTAGTAACTTTGGCTCTGCTAATTAATGGCAGTTATTTAGTGGTAACATTACTAATTAATACCAGTGCTGAGAGTTAGAACCAAAGTTTCCACACTCTTAATCCAGTTCTCTTTTCACTAGTTCATACTACCGTTATTAGTCAAGATACCAAGGTTAACATTAGCTTAGTTCTCTTTCAGAGAGAAATGTTCCAAGACTTTTTATAATGTCTCTTTCAGGAGTGGAAGATGGGCTATACAAAACAGACAAATACAACATGTCACTTCCATGGAAAACGTGGCCAAAGAGTTCTGTGATCCAACTATTCTTTCCATATACCTTATATTCTTGGATATCCCCTCACAGCTTTTAACATGGCAGCTGCTACAAACAGTAGACACTTAATGAATACTTGATTTTAAGCATTACCTAAGCTAGTTTTAAAAGTCTGAACGCACACCAGTACTGAGACTTCGTCGTAAGGACAGTGGTGTTTCTAAGAGCTTTTTATTCTCTCTCTCTCTTGCTCGGTTTGTCTCCGTCTCGTTCTTATTCTCTCTGTCTCTCTCCTCTTCCTCCCCTCCAGTTCTTTTTTTCCCTCTCTAACCTCCTTCCTTTAATCATTCCTTCCCCCTCTCCATTTTCTCTTCTCTGCCCCCTTTCAGCTGCCAAACCTAGCACTCAAAATGGTCACGTTCTATTTTGCCAACCCCAAAGAAACTAAATAGTGATTTATCTTTGTTTTTAGGACTGGCTTGGTCATTTCCCCACAAACTATAGACCTTTCAAAGTAGCTCACACTGATTTCATAGGACCAAAAATTTAGAGTTGGAAGGAACCACTGAAGCCAATTAATACAATTCCTCATTTTTCTGATGACAAATTAGACCTATGGAAACCTAAGGTCCTAAGGTCCAACGGGTAATGAGTATCAGAAAGGACTTGAACTCAGGGTCTGACTTCAGAGATGGTGTTTTTTGACTGTACTATACTGCTGCTCTAAATCAGTCAGTCAGTCCTTTATAAGTTACTGGTTAAATCCATCCATAAACACATTAACAGGAAAAGAAACAGAAGGAATGTTAATCATATCTGGCTACAAAGTCCCAAAGCTCATATTGCTTCTCTGATACTGTGAGAGGTCTTGAAATGATAAATCTAAGACAATTTCATGGAACTGTGAGATTGAAATAAACTGATTTCCTTTCCCTATAAGGGAGTGGTATGGAGAAATCACAGGCCACCCTGACTGGATTTGGAGACTAAAGATGTGAGATTGAATACTAATACTTCCCTTATTCTACTTGTGACCCTGTACAAGTTAACAATCTGTTTTCTCAATAATAACACAAATATTTCCGTGATCTCTTAAAAGTACAAAACCCTATTCTAGTATTTTAAGGTTACTTTCCACATACAATGAAGACTTATCAACACATAGCTTAATGTAACACGGTAACTTCTCTCCTATCCTATGAGAAATAACACCAAAGACTTTTTCACTGAATGAGAATTATGGCAGAGTGGACACAAATTGGCTGACCATGGGCAAATCGCTTGAACTCTCAGTTCCCCCGGCAATTTTCCAAAACTCAAGGTTGGAAACGATTTGCAATGGTACGAGTATTCTCTTCCCCTATTCTAGAGAATTCATAAGTCAGTTTGAGGAATCTAAGATTAGTATGTTAATACATTGTGATGTTAAGGGCTATGTAGCTACATCCTTCTTAATCCTTAATTCTTCCTAATGCTTAGGAGAAAAAAAAATAACCCAACTCATTTGAATGTTCGCATAATCCTGGACTGCCTGGAAAGTTAATTATTCTTTGGCAGAAACAGGAATCTCTCAGATTCAAACAACTATGCCCAACACACTACTAGGCTGTGACTTTTACTTTTAACTGACCTAAAAGGGATGACTTCTGAGAACACTAAGACCAACAATTCTGTCATACTCAAAGCACCTAGATTTTTGACTTCTGTCCATACTTTTTCTGTACCTTCCTCAAAAAGCCAAATTAATATTTAACTACTTCATATCAGTGACTAGAAATAGAGGCAATAGTTAAGTGAAAGGGAAGCACACAATCTTTCTTCATTTTACTCTGTTTCCATTACAACTGCTGGTATAACATGTCCAAATTTTCCCTCCTCCACAAAAGGATCCACTCAAGGGACAAATCAACCATTTTATTACACATTCCATAACAGTGTTCTACATGGAGAATAAAATTTGTGTGAACTGATTTGGCAATTGTTTTGGAATAGGAAACACAAAAACAAAATGTTACAGAAGAATGTCATTTAAAAAAAAAACTATTTTGTCACTTTGAATCAGTCATTAAATATTTATTGTCTACTATGGGCCAGGCAGTGTGCTAAGTTCTGAGGATACAAAAGGGCAAAGGGGAGCTGCTGTCTTGAAGGGGATCACAGTCTAATGACGGAAAGGATAGTTAAGCAAATGCATACAAATAAGCTACATGAGGACATACATGGAGAAACTCAAAAGAGTGAAGAAACTAGAATTCAGGGGGATCACATAAGAGTTCGTATGGAAGGGGGATTTTAGCTGGCACTTGAAGAAAGCCAGGGAATCCAGGAATCAAAGATGAGGAAAGGAGAGCATTCCAGGGATGGGGGACAATCAGTGAAAATGTCTACTCAGGAGATCAAGTCTCTGGTAACAAGGCACAGAAAGGAGGTCACCATCACTGGACCAGAGCATACGGAAGGTGGAATGAATAAGAAGGCTAGAAGGTAGGAAAGCATCAGGTTCTAAAAGGCTTTGAACCTCAAAAGGAAGCTTTTACATTTGGCCCTATAGGTGACAGGGCTTACTGGGAGAGATGCTATTAACATAAAGTCAGGAGAACTTGGATCCAAATTAGAGAGAGGAGGTGACAGAAAGTGAGGGGTTGAGGATGGCATACAAGTTTATTTCTAATTTCCCTGAGATAAAGGGATGAAAATACCTGCTTTTAATTAAGACCTTTTGGAGACAGCTTCCAGATAGCAAAAGATGGCCTAGTAGAAATTTACCTACTGTATTTTGTTTTATTTAAAGACTAAAATAAATAGGCCATGATTAATCTGCATCGCTGGTTACCAAAAATGAGAAAATAACAGGTTATGTGCATGCAATTTCTATTCTGAACTAGTTGATGAGGGTGTTTTGTTTTGTATTGTTTTGATATCATTGACAGCTGCTATTCTCATTAGGAACTAGAAGCACATCAAAATGGTTATAAGTAAGCCAAGCAACATGAAAGGTTGTGAAAGCCCAGAACTATACACGGTTGAAGCTAATTTTAGGAAAAAGAAGTGGGTTTTTTCCCTCCCTTCAGATAATCTAATAGTTTAGGTAAAATTAGGAGAGTTTTTATAAATCCCACAGCTTTCTCCCTATTGAATTAGAAAGAAAGCAAATTTTTATATGTGTAGCCTGAATTCTTCTTTTTGTGGAGACCGTGTGTAAACTGTTAATCTGGGTGAGTCAGAGAAAAAACACATTCCCTAGCTCAGTGAAGAGAAAATGCTGTGGGAAGACCAATGTGGCAAACACAACAGTGAAGGGAGAGAGTTAGTTATGGGGAGGGAGAAACCTCTGGAATGTGTTTGTCGGCCTATTTACAAATTGGCATGTTTCCACAGACAAGTTATAAACATATAACTTAGTCAGGATAGATAACTTTAAACATTCTTATTTTAGGTCTTCTACTAAAAGGAATTGCATTATTGTAATTTTCCTGAAAAACTAACTTGAAGAGTTAAGATATTAGACATCCCTTTTGAAGCTAATTTTTTTAAGTATTCAAAAAACATAATGGCTATTAGTCTTATTTATTTTAAGCTGAAAAGATCAAGTGGATGAAACAAGTCTCCATAATGATATTCCTGTCTCCTTACTTTCCTGCATTTTCTTTCTTTCTTTCTTTATTTTTTTAAAAGCCTTACCTTCTGCCTTAGAATCAACACTAAGTATTGGTCTAAGGCAGAAGATTGGCAAGGGCTAAACAAACAGGGATTAAGTGACTTGCCCAGGGTCACCCAGCTAGGAAGTATCTGAATCCGGATTTGAACCCAGGATCTCCTGACTCTAGGCCTGGCTCTCAATCCACTGAGCTACCCAGTTGCCCCCATTTTCCTATATTTTAAACCTGATTTTAAAAACTTTGTCTGAAGGCCTTATTTCTTTTTTTTAAACCCTTATATATATACTGTATATTATATATATGTATATGTATATGTATGTATATGTATATGTAAATATATATATATACTGTGTATTGGCTCCAAGGCAGAAGAGTGGTAAGGGCTAGGCAATGGGGGTCAAGTGACTTGCCCAGGTTCACACAGCTGGGAAGTGGCTGAAGCCGGATTCGAACCTAGGACCTCCCACCTCTAGGCTTGGCTCTCAATCCACTGAGCTACCCAGCCGCCCAATCCACTGAGCTACCCAAGCAGTGTTGCTATCATATGTTTTGTCACACTTGAGGGTCATTCTCAGTCATCTGGATAATAGATAATTTTCTCTGCACTTTATTTACAATCTATGGAATTCATGATCTTTATTTGCTTATCTTCAAAAAGAGTATAATAAAACTTTTTCTTCCTAAGAAATACTCACTTTGCAATAGGGTACTCCCACATGTATCCCCATCCTCCATGGAGCTGCACACAATCATAAGCCACACTGTTTTGTAGTTCAGATGCCCTAATTGGACAAAATACAGGAAGAAAAAAGGAGTTTAGAAACTAGATTCCTGTGGAATGGTCCCAAATCTGGGAACAGAGTATTTATGTCTATGTAAATAAATAAGTTTTTGGAGCCATTTAACTCTAAGACATAGATCTATCATGTAGGCTGCCGATCAAAAATGGTCAATTTTATTTTGTAAGTTTAATTGAATTTTTTAATGAACAAAAATCTGCTCCCCCCCCCCTTTCCCCTTCCTCTATTCCACACTCCCCAAAGAAGGCAGATTTGAAAAGATTCAGTTCTTATTAGATGGAATTAAAATGTATAATTAGCAAATGTTTTCTATATAACATAGCTGTCCATCCAAAATACATATGAAAATAAAATTTAAAACTCACACATAAAACCTTCTTGGTTAATTATTACATTTGCCAGGTTTTAATTAAAGCTGTATCCATGTAGATGAGATAAGCATAAGGTTTATCCTATTACATATTGAAATAATTCAGGCCAAAAAATGCTACCATGTTCAGGATGAAGGTGTTTACTTGACTTAAATTACTCAGATTCTGTTTTACTAAGTATTCTCTGATTTCTTACTACCAAATTCATTGGCAGTTATAAGAGTAATTTTTGTCAATCATAAAAAGACTGACCATTCTTAGGTAATAGTGAAACTCTAAGGAAGAAATGCCTATTAAAATTACATGCCTTTAATATAGCAAAAACATATTCATATACAAAAAGAATTAACCTTGCATATATACTTGTTTTTTAAGTACAATATCATATGGAGAGCTTAAAAAATGAAGTGCTGGATTTCTGCCCCCTCGCCCCAAACTCACTGACCTTATGCTAAAATTCCATGAGAAGACAATGGGATAGAAATGTTATATATCCTACCAAAAAATGCAGCATAACACTGAAATTTCTCCCCTTCCAAGTATGAAGAAAAGGACAAAAAACCAAAGCAAACATGTAATATTGAGTACAGAAACAATTTCCTATCTCAAACATTTTTTAGCTCAAAAGGTTATAAAAAGTTTAATAATTCAACTGTTTAAAGACAGAATTGATAGGAACCCTGGGCGCAATGACATTTAGAATTTTGGAAGTATCTTTGCTAAGAATTATGAAATATTTTCTATATTCCAACTAATTATTTCCTTGCTTCATCTCTTAAATATGAGTTGTAATGGATCAGGTCTTTCCAAAGAATGTTGAGGAAAATGGATAGCAAAGCATTTTGAAATCTGTCTATCATTTGCTTTGTTATATATGAAATTAAAAGGGGAGCATCAAAATGTAAAATATCTCCCCCAAAGGCACCTTTTCCAAATTTCTATAGGCTATTTTTCAACCTGCAATTAAATTATTCGTATAAAAACATAAGCACTATCCTGATTATTTCTGCTTGCTTTGCTTTTGGCCTGACTGAATTTAGGTTAATGAATAATGACAAGTTTTTCCCCCATCATGATTTCAGGGTAATAGGATATGAGAGTGTTTATTTTTTTAAAAAAGAGAAAGTAACTTGCTATCTCTGACTTTGTTCCTATGTCCTTGGATCTTAAAAATCAATATGAAGTTTGAGTGAACTTTTTCTTTTGCTCATACTTAGACAGCCAAGAGCAGAACCCTTCTCTCAACTCAATCAAATTGGGCGTTTCTCCCCTATCTTAAAATGATATATTTATTAAAGTATTTTTCCATGGTCACATGATTCATGTTCTCTCCCTCCCTCTTTCCTCCTTCCTCCCAGAGCTGACAAGCAATTCTACTGGGTTATACATGTATTATCACTCAATATCTATTTCCATATCATTCATTTTTGTAATAATCTTTTACAACCAAAACCCCAAATCCTTTACCCATATAAACAAGTGATAAATCATGTTTTTCAAAATGATATTTTAAATGTCTGATTGGACATTAATTCCTTCTCCTTTAGGCAAATGCCTCAAGTAACTTTGAAAATGGATAATTTCTTGATGGGAACTAGTCACTGATCCTTGTTCATCCTTCTAATAATCTAATTAAGAGGACTAGTCTAAACTTCATTACCAATCCTCCTGACAGATGAATTCTCAGCCTGGCTTAAATTACCTCAATGCGACCTTTCAATTGGCCTATTACCCTTTTGCACTGATAGAGCCTCCTCTCTCTGAGAGGCTCAGAGTTAGGGGTGAAACTGGCCCACTTCCACAGCAGTCTGCAAAGACACCACCCTTCAATTACTAGAACATACATACCAGTATTTTGCCATGGAAGCAGTGGCGGAGTCCAGACGTTTTGCCTCATGCAGCTGGAGACAGCTGTCCACAAAAGCCCTGGTCACACAGATGTGTGTTTTCAATTCAGCTAGTTTGTGTTGCACCGTCTTGTGTCCGAAGGAGGAAGAGGACATTTTTTTAAAAAGGAACATGTGAGACCTTTTAAATGCATGGTTTCTCAAGAATCATAAACAACGTGGGGGCCTTCCTGCCTCCAAATGGTTATGTTATATTTTGTTCAAAAGTTAAACTCTTACCATTCAAATTGGGACATCCAAAATTTCAGTGCTGGGGAAAATTGCAAACACAGGGAGAAAAAGATGGAAGAATTAACAGTCTCTTTGGATTTTAGAACATGAGGTCATACTTCCTGAGTAACAGTTATTTCTTTCAAGTTGGAGCCCCATCTTGTGGTGCAATACTTGACACACAGCTATTAAAAAAGATCTGAGTTAGCCGCCATTCTGTACCTTCTTTGGAAAATGAGATTGTTTCTTTCTTCTGCATTGGCCCCAAGCAATGAGATTCACAGCTGCCCTTTCTGTTTCCCAGTTGAATTAAGTAGTTTGCTGGCAAAGGTACTTTTCCCCTGATGAAGATGGAAATAAGGAGACCTATACTTTCTTAAGACCCAGATCCCTAATGCACTGAGCAATGTTATCCCATTTCTTAGCAGTTTCTTTTATTAAAAAGGTTTTTTTAAATTAAATACTTAATGAACAAACCCACAAAAACAATCAAAGATGCCTACAAAGTTGGCAAGAATAGTATCACACCCAATCTACAATAAGGCAGAACCTGTATTAACAAATAGCCTAAGAAAATACTCCTGGTTCAGTCTTCTTAGAGGACACAGCTGAAAGTTCTGACTACTTTGACTAGGGCTTTTCTTCCGCCCTTCTTTCTTTAAAAAAAGGGGGAGGATATAATTGTAGCCCTATTTTTTGTTTGAAGTCCAGCTTCTTGACACATACTGACTGTGTGAACCCAAGACCCAAGCAAGTCACTCTCTTGGTGCTCTAGGCAACGTTCTCAGACTCTAAATTGTACAGAAGGTATAACCTGCATGGAAAGACAATTTCCTCATCTAGGGAGTTCCACGTATTAATAAATTCACAGATGTGGTACCAGTTCCCATCTCTATAGCTGTAGGTACTGTCTATAAAGGTAGCCACCCTCTTCCACTCTCCTAGCAGCATTGTCTTGGGTTATTCAGAAACAGTGTATACATATGCCAAGGCACGTCCTTGGTGGCAGTCACAAAGGAGGGCTGTCCTGGGCCGGAAGGGAAGATGCCTGACTCGATAATACTGCTCCAACAACCCTAGAACCAGTTTTATTCCAGCCACGTTGTTGGGTACTTAAATGAACCTGTTACCCCTAGAAAGGGAGAAGAAGGAAAGCAAGAACATGGTTTGGTCCAGGAAGGGAGACAAGGTTGGTGATGGAGAAAGTTCTGAAAGGTAGGGAAGGCTTATAAACTTAGATATAAAAGTTTATCTCCTGAAGCATTTGCTACTGTCTATTGACTCAAATTGGCTTTCCCAGTGTGGGGCTGTCCCCACTCTTTTTGCTATTCATGGCACATGACACACTCAGCTTCATCTCCCGACCCCATGCCTTTGCTATGACTATCTCCCATGCCTGGAATCTTTATCCTCTTTGTCTCTACACTTGCTTCAAGACTCAGTTCAAATCCCACCTTCTACAACAAACCTTTCCCAGTTCCCTCCTCTGCTAGTGTCTTCCCTCTGCAATTACTTTCCATTTAAACTGTATACCTTGTATGTATAATTTTTTTCCCTATTTTTACCCCCATTAGAAAGTTAACTTCTTGAGGCCAAGCGCCAAGTTTTTGCTTTTCTTCATTTCTAAAGCACTTATCACAGGGTTTGGTGTGTAGTAAGTGCTAAATAAGTGTTTGTTGACCCATTTCATGACCACTCTGCTCTCTAATCTTATCTTGGAATCAGAGTAAGTGATGCCTTTCAACAGAGTAGGAGACTAGAAGTTTTTTCTCCTCTCACTTTTCCATTCTTTTTTTCTTTCCTTCTTAAAATCACAAACTTCTCTACCGTAGAGTGGAAAGCAGAACTCTTTCACCTCTAGGTGCCCCATTAAACAAATTTAGCGGCCAGTCACTAAATGAAAAAGAACAAAAGAAAAAAACCTTCTACCACTGAGATAGAAATGGATAGAAATAGAAATATGGAAGGATCAAGCTCACTGAGACTAATTCTTTCAAGGGAGAAGCTGCTCTTAATGAATGTCAGTACCTTTGGATACTAAACTGAACTCTAATGAAGCCTATTTGGAATTCTTACTTCTCATTCGAGTTTGGGCTCTTTATTAGCCGATTGCAATCACTTAGCACTTGTTTTTTCTGCCTCCCTCCTCCTTTTCCCCCTAATCCATACTCCACAGAGTTGTCAAAGTGAATAAAATCCCACAGCATAGGTGTAACCATAACACATCCCTGCTCAACACCCTCCACTGGCTCCCTGTGGCCACTAGGATTAAATATGAACTGCTCTGATGTTCATTTGAAACCCATCATAATCTGGCTTTCGTCAAACTCATCAGATGTCATACATAGTTCTCCCATGACCCCTTAGTCTGTGAGCTCCTAGATGGCAGGGACTATCTTTTGCCTTTCTTTGCATCCCCAGTGCTCACCCTAGTGCTTGGCACATAGTAGGTCCTTAATAAATGTTCACTGAAGACTGACACACCACCACAAACTTCCAACTTCCCCCTCAGTGAGTTTTTATCAGCTGGGGCACCTGTGGACACTGCCTAAACAAACACTCTTCTGTTCTCCAGAAACTTACCCACACTCCACTATTTCCACATAATTTAATCATCAATGAAAGTTAGCAATAGAAACAAGGTATTTCATTTATAGTCCAGCTTTCTATTATTGAATTCTAAGCTCCTCGTGGTATTAAAACATGAATTCATGCTAAATATATAAAAATATTCAAATAATACATTGAAAACATTTTGTTCTTTATGATACATTTTTTAGAATTGGAGTTGGGAGAGACCTTGAAGGCTTAGCCCAACTGAATTTGTTAATTATAAAACTAGTTAATGAAGAAATAGCTAAGCTAGTTTCTTACATATCAAGATCATAATGTTTGACTACATCCATTGTTTTCATAACTAATGGTGAGAAACTGGCAATGAATCATGTTCTTGGCATGTTCTCTCTCCAAACCACAATTTCTTCCCTTTTTATGTCAGAATCTCCTGAATCCAGGAGAATAAAAGATGTGGGCCCTTCACTGCTTTGGAATGGACCAAGATTCACGATAGAAAATTGGATTTCAATTCCAACTATATACAAGTGGGTAGTAGGAAAAAAACCAGGCAGGGGAATGGCCATTGCAACTAAGCACTCTTTCTGTGTTTCTCTCAGCTGTATTTTTCTATCCAGCATAAAAGTGGTAATCTTGTTGCTTTCAATTTTAATTGCATATAAAGTCTGGATTAGTAGGTCTACAAATCCTGTAACCAAAGCATTTGTTAAGACTTTAGGCCTCTGTTCAACAATAAGGTTCATGGCATATTTCCAGAGATTATATAAAGTATCCAAAGGTTGTTTAAAAAGTATAAAATTGTATAAATTGATTAAATTGAGTAACAGGGAAATCCTTTCTTATCAAAACTTTTATTTCAAAGTGGTTGTAACTTATATTGCTCTTGAAATTAGAGGCTAAGAAGGCTCTCATTTCTCAAAGCACTTTAAAATCAGCTACTTAAGCTGGGTAGCTGTGGAGAACTGTCTGAGAGTGAGGGAGTCAGGACAACTTGGATTCCAATTTGGCTTCAGACCCTTACTGGCTGTATGGCCTAGGATGAGTCCCTTAACTCATCTATAAAATGGAAATAACAGCATCTACCTCCCAGGGGTTTCCAGGATCCAGTGAGATTTTATATACCATATGGTACTTTGTGAATCTTCACGTGGTATATTCATGCTGGCTATTATAGGGATAAAAGTTAGATACTGTGAAATATCTTAGAAATATTCCTAAGCCAGCCCCTTGCTACCTTCGCAGGCTTCTTAGACTTTACTCATCCCTGTGTGCTCGGCCACCCAATGGCCGGAGCTTTCTTGCTCTCCTTGTAAGGTTCTGCCTTTGGACTCAGACCTTTTCACAGATGGTTTCCTAGGCCTGAGCGTTCTCCTTCCTTGTCTCGCCCTACCAGCTAAGGCCTTGTGCTGTGCCCCCCCCCCCCCCCCCAACAGGTTTACTATCCTTAACTCTTGGGGTAAATGGGTTTTGCTGTCCCTGCAAAGAACATCGTTCCCAAGTGTGCTGATTCATGGTGTGGGGCTCGAGTGTGAGCTCCAGGTCTGGGCAGCAGGAGTGATCCCCGAGCTCTGGGGGAAACCTTGCCCTGTACCTTCCTCTAGAGACCATCTCCAGCTTGTACTAGCTGTCTGCATGTTGTCTCCCTCACTAGACCGAACTCCCCGAGAACAAGGACTGTTTTGTCCCTCTCTTTGTATCCCCAGCAGTTACCCTGGTAGATCAGTTCCCAAGTACCAGAGTGGTAAGGGCTGGGAAGCTGGGGTTAAGCGACTTGCCCAGGGTCACACAGCGAGGAGGTATCTGAGGCCAGATTTGAACCCAGGACTTCCCCATCTCTAGGTCTGGCTCTCTGTCCACTGCGCTTTCCTGCTGCCCGGAGGCCACAGTTTTAAATTCAATCTGGACCATCACTTTCTTAAATCTAGCCAATCCATAAACAATAAACAATAAACATAAACAATAAATCAAGCCTAACTGATTGCACGGTGATAGGGTGCACTGAAAGCGCTTACACCGTGCTCTGGGAACTCCTTCCAGTCAGCTCTAGCACACTCCTGGCCGAGGTCACAGGCCAGGTTTCTGTCCACTCTCCATGCTTTTACGCCCCCCCCCCCCCCCCAGACAGCTGGGAAGCAGAGGCCAGAGACACGCACCCATCGACCCATTCTGGGTGGCAGCACCCTGGCTGCAGCCTCAGATGACTTCTCTCCTGCAAGGAGGAGGAGGAAGAGGGGAAGGATGAGAAGAAAGAGGAGGAGGAGGAGGAGGAGGAGGAGGAGGAGGAGGAGGAGGAGGAGGAGGAGGAGGAGGAGGAGGAGGAGGAGGAGGAGTTCAGGCACAGACAGAGGAGGAAGGAGGTGAAGGGCTCCAGGGAAGAGCAGCTATCCTGTGCTGAGAGTTTGCTGCAGGTACTTCATAGGTTCAAACGTCCCAAGTGGAAATAAATGTCAAAGGTTAATGGTCCCAACTGCCCCTTTAGTAATGAAGAAAAGGAGGCCCGGGAGGTGACTGGTCCAAGGTCATGAGGGCAGTAAACAGCAAATAGAGGGTTTGGACCCAGGGCCTCTGATTCTGGACCTCATTATTATCGCCTGCCTTAACAGGTGGGAAGTTGCCCATTCCTGGAACCCTTCAAGTAGAAGACACATGACCATTTTCTGTCAATCATCATTTAGATAAAGGTTGGAATACAGGTTGAATCCCGGAGATCTCCAATTCTATGATGAGAAGTACCATTCTGCTAAAACTGTCAAGTCAGCAAAGACGTCACAGTTACTAATAAAATGTTTTTCTTTACTCCATCCTCATCCTCCTTAACTATTCTGACACATTTGACTAATTCCTCTTTTTAGGCAAACAGGGTTAAATGACTTGCCCAGGGACACACAGCCAGTAAGCATCAGAACCACACTTTAACTCGGGGCCACAGGACTCCAGGACTAGTGCTCCCTCTATTGGGCCACTTAGCTGCCCTGCACACTTCTGTGGCATGCTCTTTCTGATTTCCGTTCCTTTCTCAGTTTCCATGACTGGTTTCTCCTTCTGAGTTGCTGTTACTGTTTTCTCATCTCCCTTCCAGGGATTCTGCCTTCGACAATATCAGTTTGGAATGATCTATTCCCATGACTTCAATGATCACCTCTACACAGAGGACTCCCAAATATAGAGCCACAGCCTTTCCCATGAATTCCAGCACTGAATTTCCATGTTTCAATCAGACATGTCTACCTAGTTGTATATTCCAGAACTAAATTTATCTTCTTTCCTTCCCTCAAATCTGTACCTCTTCCTAACTTGCTTATTTCTGAATAGAGAATCACCATTTAACTAGTCCCCAAGGCTAAAAATCTCAACAACTGTCTTTTTTTTTTTTAAACACTTACCTTCCGTCTTGGAGTCAATACTGTGTATTGCAATGCTCCAAGGCAGAAGAGTGGTAAGGGCTAGGCAATGGGGGTCAAGTGACTTGCCCAGGGTCACACAGCTGGGAAGTGTCTGAGGTCAGATTTGAATCTAGGACCTCCCGTCTCTAGGCCTGGCTCTCAACACACTGAGCTACCCAGCTGCCCCCTCAACAACTGTCTTTGGTTTTTCTTTCTCCCTCCCTGTCCTCATCTTGCCAAGTCCTTGACTCCTGCAACAGCCTCCTAATTAATCACCCTGACTCTTGGTTCTCCTTCCTTTCATCCATCCTTCACACAGTTGCCAAAATAATCTTTATGGGTCTGACCTTTGGATTCTCCTCCTAAAAACACAAATTCAGCCTCTCATTCAGGACCCTGGACAAACCAGCATTAATTTTCAGGCCTTATTTTCTGTCCCTACTCTTCATACTCCCTACTTTTGGGACAAGTTAAGCTCTCAGTTTCCAGACCTTATCTTGGCCACTTATGGTGCCTGTTATATTTTTAAAAGAATACAAAATAACAACTATAACAACAAAAAACCATGGCTCACAAAGTTTAGTGTCCAGGTCAGATAAAGAAGCCTGACTGTTATTTCTAGCAAGTGGAGGAAGAGGCACAGGTTATTCCACAGATATGTCTCATGAGTCAGAATCTTAGAACCCTAGGCTACAGATTTGGAAGGGACTCCAGGGAAGGAGGAAACTGAGGCTGAGGGAGTGAAGTTCATATAGGTAGTAAGCATCCAAAGTCAAATTTGAACTCAGATCAATTAAGGTTCTTTCCATTATAACAATAACAATTTTTGTTTTAACAGATTCTGATCCCCAGTAATTTCTGTGAGAATATGAAGTAGAAAATGAAGAGCAGTTTAAGTAGATTATCACTTATTTGCAGTTGCCCTTGGAAGTAAGGAAGAACAGCTTATCTTTTTCAAGACAAGAACAGACTTGATTATTTGTTATTAGCCTTAATAATTTGTCATTAGCTTCAGAAAAGTGCAGGAACAGGGAGTCTTGCTGATTATCTGCAGAACGCAGCACAGGGTATGGGGAGAGAGAAAGCTGGAACTTAACTGCTAAATTTATCTGAAATGAAGGACAAAAAGATCCCCTTTCATCTGCACCTCTTTTATTACTTTCATGTCTTAAATCCTTCAAGTTTTAGGCCTAGCACCATACATATCCTCTGGGATACAATCTCTGATCCCATCCTCTTAGAATCATTCTCAGTGTGACCCCTTCTTTCATATATACCTATCTTAATGCAGCATCTGCCTAGGACAGGCACTGCAAATGGACAATGAATGGGCCCAGAACTAAACAGAAGGAGGGGAGTGGACTGGAATGCATTCAATAATTTCAACATACCCCCCAACATAAAGGCCCATCTTTCTCAGTCAGTCAATAAATATCTATTAATGTTTGGCTATTCCTTCTCTCTCACAGTCCTCATTCAATTATTTGCTAAGATCTTGGCTCCTGTAATAGCCTCCTCATTGCTCTTCCCACCTCTGAATTTTCCCTACTTGAATCCATCCTTCAAAGAGTTACCAAAATAATCTTTATAGATCTGACTTTTGGATCCTCTTCCTTAAAATACAAATTCAGTCTCTCATTTACTGTGTTAAAAGCTGAAGATACAAAGTAAAATACAGTCCTTTTCCTTACAAAGCCTTCCACCTATTAGGAGAGAAAACGTGCAAATAATTGTATGCAAACAAGCTATATACAGGGTAAACTGGAAATAATCGACAGAAAGAAAGTATTAGAAGCATGGTGGAAGCAGGTCAGGGAGCCAGGAGCAGATTAGGAGCTGATCATTACAAGCGTGGAAAACAGTCAATGAAAATGGTCAAAGACACCAAAAGGGGTCCCGTGTCAGTGATCGCAGGGTATAGAGTTGTGGGAGAAGAGGGGGAGAACATGAAGTGTAAGAAGAGTGGAAAGGTTGGGGGGAAGAGGCTGGCCAGGCTATGAAGGGCTTTGAATGCAGCCAATGGATGCTATTAAGTGGAGGATTGAGAGAGGGTGGTCTGACCTGCTTTTTAGATTCTGACAACTGAGTAGAGGACACACCACAACGGGGAAAGGCTTTCAGCAGGGAGGGCGGCCACACACTACTGAAATAACCTGGGTATGAAGTTGAGAAGGGCCTGCACTAGGATGGAGTCAATCCAGAAGAAAGAAGGGAGCATAAAAGAGTGATGTTAGGAAGGTGACATTGCTGGGACCTGGCAAGAGATTGAATATGGAGGAAAAGGCGGTGAGAGAGGGAGGAGGGAACTATTACAGGTTCCTTGTGTTGGGGACTGAGAGAATGGGGGACCCCACAATAGTGATCAGGAGCTAGAAAGAGAAGAGGTTTGTGGAGAAGGACAAGAAGTTCTGTTTTGGACTTGCTGAGCTCAAGACATCTATGGGACATTTCATTTGAGGTATCCAGTTGGCAGAAGACTGGAGGTGATCCTAGTGGTCAGGGCTAGAGAAGTCAAGCTGAGAACTGCCAGCACAGACATGGTAACTGAATCCATAGGAGCTGATGAGATCGACAAGCAAAACAGTATTCTCATCATATTATGGATGAGAAGTTACGATTAGTAAGTGTCAGAGCGTAAGTGTCCTTTATCTCCCCTAAAAATATTTAGAAACAAATAATTTAACGTATTTAAGGGAGATAAGGATATTTCTATATTTATTTATAAATACAAGAGAAGAAAAGAGGCCCAGGACAGAGCCCTGGGAAATGCCTATAGAAACCAATATTCTTAAATTGATACTCTGTGGCTATGTGTTCATGAAATAAAAATTATAACCTACACTTGAACAAAACTGTGGGCAGCTGAAAGAACAGATAGATGCTCTTGGCCAGAGCACTGGGACTTTATAGGCTTCAGATAGCATCCTGACAATGATGACTTTTTACACACGGTAGGAAGTATAAAATGTATCATTGAGGACCATACTCGTGTGTGTGTGTGTGTGTGTGTGTGTGTGTGTGTGTGTGTGTGTGTGTGAGATTTTCCTTGACCTTTTCCAAGTCTGACACTGTGAAACACATCCTTCTTCAGTCTCTCTTTCCTTGGTATTACTTCACTGTGTTAGAGTACAAATGAGAATATAGATCCACCACAGGGGGAAGGTAAACACCCAACTTAAAAACCTTGGGGCAATCTAGAAACTACAGAAGTTAATGTTTTCTTCACTATCAGTAAAACATTAAGCAAAGCATTTGAGTGTGAAATGTCAAGGTTCTCTGTTCATCTCATTATAATCTTAGATTACTCATTCCCACAGGGCACAGGTTGCCCAACTCATTTTTAAATTAAAAAAAAAATCAAATTTCAGTTGGTATTTTTGGTTTTTATATCAGTTTCATTTCTGAATTTACTCCCTAAACATCCCTTGTAAAATAAAAAAAAGGAGAAAAAACAGCAACATCATCAGTACAACAACCAAGACTGCAGTATATAAATGCTTCATATCTACATATCCCAGTTCTCCAAGGAAGGCTAACTCACTTAAAAAATAATAGCATAGTAATATACAGAAAATATGGATCAATCAGTGCTTTAGAAGAAAAGGAATCAAGCCTAGAGATGGGAGTTTCTAGGTTCAAATCTGGCCTCAGACACTTCCCAGGTGTGTGACCCTGGGCAAGTCACTTGACCCCTATTGCCTAGCCCTTACCACTCTTCTGCCTTGAAATCAATACACAGTATTGACTTTAGAGTGGAAGGAAGGTTTTGAAGAAAAAATAAAGAAGGAAGAAGATAATCTAACTGAAAATTAATGGGGAGTCATTGAAGGATTTTTAAGAGTATAAACGACTGAAAAGTTTTCTTTTAATCATTTCAGCACTTACAGAATGCTTCCTAGGTGTTCAGCAAAATCTCATAAGGAAAAAGAAAACACACTTTCTAACTATAATGAGGACATGGCAAGATGCCCAAATAGACCTCTAAGACTCTACTCATGGCTGGAAAATCACTTAAATATTGAAGTGGTGGTAAGAAAGATCCATTGGATACTGTATGGGAAAATGAGCAGGACTGAAGCCAAAGAGAAGGAATTTGTCAAGCTCATTGGGGTAACGGTATTCTTGTTTAGGTATAAATTGGACTAGCTGGTTTCTGAGGACCCTTTCATCTCTTAGACTCTTGGATCCTCATCTTTCTCTTCAAATTATGGATGAGAAATTGTGAGCAGTAAGTGTCAGATACAGCAAAAGTGTCCTTTATCTCCCTAAATATATTATAAACAAATAATTAAATGTGTTTAGGAGATATAAAGATATTTCTATATTTATTTTAAAATGCAAAAATGTATTTAGAGGAAATAAAGGATACCTTTGTTGTTTCTGACACTTTTTATTCCTTTAAAAATGGACTATGCCATTCATTTGATTTTAATAGGTCACCACTGGCAATCACTGAATAAATGGTGATTATTACTGATCTTCATTTCTGAGGCAGGTAATAACCATCTGAAAATCTGAAACAACTCTTTTGAAGTTGTCACTACTAAGTAGAACCAAGCAAATGAAGGAGGCTAGAAATGGAGATATGGAAATCATACTTCTCCAATATTATGTATCCCTAGATATCCTCTTTTCTGGTGGCTGACTGTTGCCTCTTTGTAAGGCCTTGTCCTTCAAGCTCACATGAAATGCTGACTAGATCTGAACCATCTTATATCAGAAATGTGCTTATTAGTATGGTGAAACATTCAACAATAAGAAGAAACACAGAGCAAGATGTTCCAAATTACTTGAACTAAGCTTACCTGGATATGTGCAACCGTTTTCCCAAAAGCTTTTCTTTGTTTGACATAATTCCTTGTTTCTTCAAACATAAATTCACAGGCAGAAATGGCAAGATCAGCAATTGCTAATCTTTCCTGTAAGGCAAAAGAGAGGAACCCTAAATATAATTCTGGTTACTCGTGAAGATCCTTCCAATAAATTTTTACTTATAGTAAGCCCCCAAAATAATTTTTACAAGTCTAATATCTAAACCTCAGAAATATCATATTTTTAGCAATCATGAGAAAAAGATTTTAGGGGAAAAGCTATATATATCATAAATATCATATCAACAGATATAGCCTACTTATTATATGACTGCTATATGCCAGGCACTTGTGTTGGGTACCACTGATGATAAAAAACAAGTACTTATTATGTATCTGGATGAGATTCTTCTACTCCTAGATTCATAATAACTATCAGTATATGAAAATAATCAATGATATTGTACTTAACTAAAAATATGTTTGTTCAGTTATTTTTCCAGTTGTGACTCTTTATGATCTCATTTGGGATTTTCTTAGCAAATATGGAGTGGTTTGCCATTTCCTTCTCCAACTCATTTTATGGATGGACAAGCTAAGGCAAACAGAGTTAAGTGACTTGCTCAGGTTCACACAGCTATTATCTGAGATCAGATTTGAATTCAAGAAGAGGAGTCTTTCTGATTTCAAGCCCAGCACTTTATCAACTGAGCCATCTAGCTTCCCTTTAATTCTTTACCATAAATATTAATAATATAAAATTATAACATGAATATTAAATAATAATGATTCAAGCTATGGTACCTAACACTCCAGGAAGAATGCACACTGGACTTAGTCCCAGGAGACACCTAGTTTTAAATTTTAATACGTTTAAAGCTGCACAAAGACTTTGGGGATATATATAGTTACAAAATAGATAAGGTAATTTTGGTAGGGAAGGCACTGGCAGTTGAGAGGTTCAGTAAAGACTTCATAGGGGGCAGCTGGGTAGCTCAGTGGATTGAGAGCCAGACCAGACACAGAGGTCCTAGGTTCAAATCTAGCCTCAGACACTTCCGAGCTGTGTGACCGTGGGTGAATCACTGAACCCCCATTGCCTAGTCCTTACCACTTTTCTGCCTTGGAATCAATACACAGTATTGATTCTAAGGTGGACGGTAAGGGTTTTTAAAAAAAAAAAGACTTCATGAAAAAGGCAGCACTTTAACTGAGTCTTGCAAGAACCTTGGGATTTTGTGAGCTAGACAAAGAGGAATTACATTCCAAGATACTAAGGGCACCAGACAGTGTGAAAGCATGGAGATGGGAAATGGAGTGTTGGGTATCAGGAACATGAGGTAGATTTGTTTGGACCTATCGCTTTATGGACCATCTGATGTGTGATGGCAGATCATGTGTAATAAAGCTGAAAAGCTGGAGTCATGTTTTGAAGGCCTGAAATACCAAATAGAAAAGTTATCGTTGTTTTTAGAGACCATTGGGATCTGGGAAGCATTTGGATGAAGATGATAACTCCATGGCTTGGATATAATGAGTTACAAGTAAAAGAGTGTGTAGAAAGAAACATGGGAATCCAAGACAGAAGTGGAGTGTCACTGTGTGATAGAGGCACAGACCATTCCATGTATCAAAACCTGGAAAGGAAAGCCAACTTTTCCCATGTTGGAGAGGGAAACTTGACTGAAGAGCTAATCATTCTCATCTTGCTCCCAGAAAACGGAGTTTAAGACGTAATCTACAGCTCAAAGCAGGATAACCCTAAAGAAGGGAAGGAAGCTCTGCAGAACTTAAGTCATAGCTAGAACCTTAGGGAAAAAATCTGTCACTGGCAGTCCTAGAACAGGAAAATTATTTTAGCTCTCAGAAACCCCAAAGGAGATAAAAACAAAGCATGGTGAATGGAGAACAAGCCAAAGGGAACATAGATCAGAGGGAATCAGAGGTCAGAAAGTTTACTCCAACTCTTTCCAAGGCAGAAATAGAAATGGCTTTGGTAGAGTTACAGCTTCACATAGAAGCCCAGATTAAAATCCTAGAAGGATCTGCCTGACTTTATCTTTATGGTCACCCAGGCTGTGACGGAGGCACCCTTTAACAGATTTTAGGATCAGACTAATTTTTTCCTTCTATTTGGAGAACAAAGCTGGAGGGTTGAAGGTGGACTCCTCTGGTAAGGAACTTGCACTCATCTGGAGGAGCAAGATTGAACGGTTGAGTCAAGTTAGTCCAGAGATCTAGTCTAGTGCAATTGTAAGCACCTATCCCTCACTCTGGCTCATGCTACAGAAATATCAGCAATGTATATCTGAGCAAGAATATCACAAACTGCTTGCAGACATCTAGGTGTGCTGAAGAAAGGGTATTAACTGCTTCTTGCTGGGTTGGTCAGAGGCACATCTATTTTCAGATGACCATTTTGCAGCCAGAACTCTCTCTGGATGGATCTGAATGATTCCTAATCAAAATTGATGATAGAAAGAACTCTAATATCCTTTTGCAGGAGAAAGTGGGAGAAGGAATTGTCAGTTCAATTTCAATCCCCCTTCTGAAGGAAGCTAATATGACTAAATATAGGAGAATGACCTAGAGGGAACTTGGGGTACTTGTCCCCCATCGTCAACTTATGGAATGCTTTTTTACCCAAAAAATTAGGCAAAAAGTTAAATCTACATACAAATGAATCAAAGATATCCCATAAGCCACTTATTTTAATAACTATGGAAACCTAAAAATAGTCCATTATAAAATATAAGAAATTCTAACAATTGTGATCAGAATGGAGAGTTATATCTCTTGTTGGATTTATCTGTGGGATTGCTATATAGAACTATATATACATACTCTATATATACACTACCTAAAATGGAATGGTAATACCTATCATCTGGGTAGGGTGGTGAATCACTGTATAGCTCCAAGTACTTAGAATAATTATGTGCTTATACAATAAATTAAGAGAAATGGTCCCTGTGCCTGAAGGGGGGGAAAATGCACAGGCTAACTTCTCTATCTAACAGTAGGAAAAGATCCACAGGTGCTTCTGACTGTGGGCTGTGTTGAAAGTAGTTCCATCCCAACTCTTTTACACATACAAAGTGGTCAGCTTTGTCTGATGGAATGTAACAGTTACCTTGGCACCAACATGTGCTAGTCTGATCACTCTCTGAGAGGCAGTGGGGTATCATGGAATACACACTGGACTCACTCTGAGGAGATTAAGTTAATCCTGTCTCTAACATTTACTAACATTGTGAACATGGTCAAAGTCATTGAATGTCAGTTTCCTCATCTTTAAAATAGAAACAATATGCATAAAGTAAAGACATATAAATGTATATAAAGTACATAAAGAAAAACTTAAATTGCTATAGTAAATAATAACTAATGTGTTTGAAGAGGATAGAGGAGTGCAGCTCTCTACAGGTTAAGCTTTATTAACTCGAACTAAGAAAATGACTTTACCCATATTAAACATTTGCAAAGCTGAATCTGCCATTCAGCATTAGTTAGCTGACAATGTCTAGCCTGGCAATCTGCTGCCAATCTTGGCCTTTTTAAAATATAAAATCTCTGTTTACTATAAGGACGATTCACAAACTTCCTGCTTCTCCTATTAACCTTTTGAGTATTGGTTGCCTAGCGTAGGCTTTGGTCATCAATACAGAGTTTATAAGGCTCATTTAGGAGCTAAGCCCTAAGAATTCGAGCAGTGTCATGTTATTTCCAAATGGCTGAATAATATGCACTGAACATGGAATGGTATTAAAAAAATTTTTTTTTAATCCTCACCTTATGTCTTATTGATTCTTAGGCAGAAGGATGGTATGTACTAGGCAATTGGAGTTAGGTGACTTGCCCAGGGTCACATGCAAGGTTTAATAATACACTTTCGTAGTTCTGTGAGCTAACCATTCTTTTTCTAGTCTATTTCATAAGAAAGGCTCAGTCACTAAGACAATGTTCTTTTCTTTTTGTTTTCTCTCTAAAACCAAGCAGTGCCCATTTAGAACTTTGTTTCAAAGTTCTCAATAACGTTTTAAAGTTGAGCAATCTTAATCCAAATCCAAAAAAATGATAGGCCATGGAACCTAACAGTTTAGCAATAATGCCTTGGGGCTATATTTTATGTGTAATCCTGTGCTACTGTGAATCTTAAAACTGCTCAAACTCTACCTTAAAACATTTGGTTAAGGCTGTTCCCCATTTTAAACAATGAAGGTTCTTGGTCAGGAATGTATGTGAGAACTTTACATTACTCCACCCATACTTAGGCATACTTTAGGGGAAGATAAAGTTGTAAAACTCCTTACTGAACAATGAAAAGGTATTTAACTCATACTTATAGTGAGGCAAAAGCCCTTAAGCTAGGTCTATTTTTAGATCTAATACAAAAGGGTGCTAAGTACCTATGAAGGTCAAATTAATCACTAAAAGGTCAGGCAACTTGCAAGGGGCAAAGAGGTGTGAATTTACTCAGAAGATATAATCTACCCAGAGAAGGTGATAACAAGATGTAAACCTGCACCATCTACCAGGGCCATTCCAGGAAACGGAATCTCTTCATTTGAATTGTCTTAAGAAGAGTCTGAAGATCACCACCAAGGCCCTTTCTCAAACCAAACCGCAAGCATTCAAACCACTACAGAGAGCACAACACCAATGGGACAGCCACATTGCTTAAATGCTGTAAACATTTGCCTAAAAGATCATTCTACTGAGAGCTCACCCAAGATAAGTGCTTATGTAGAAGTCAGAAGAAGTGATAAAAATATACTCTAAAGTTCTCTCTGAGAATTCTGGTATTGATTGTGAGACAGGGGAGACACTAACACAGGAACGCATGGCATGTCTGCATGAAAGTGCTGTGCAATGAGCAGAGCAGAATTGCAGTAGCTCAAAAGAAATGTGAGATGCACAGATTTAGAGACATTTCCATCCCAAATGTTCATATGGGTTATTTGCGCCCGACCTGTTGGAGCCTTCTGAGCTCATATTAGCCTGAATCACCATAGTTGGACATAATGAGCATTGACCCCAATGTAGAGATGACATCTTAGTCCTCTTCAAGTACAAAGGCCAACAATCAACCAACCAGTTTTATTGTCTATTTCCTTTGGTAATTCATTTAATTTTTCCTTTAAAAATTTGAATGCTTTGTCATTTGGTTTATCTCTATTCAATATTGATATTACTTTTATTATTTTATTATTTCTTTTAGCAAGATGTAGTTTCCCTACTTATGTTTTCTAATTAGACCTGATTTTGCTTTTGCTTTTTCTGAGATCATGATTGCTTCCCATGCCTTTATTACTTCAGGTGAAGCACAATAGAGTCTGCTCCAACCCTCTATGTATTTCTGCTTCAAGTGTTTTTTTTGTAAACAACTTATTTTTGAATTCTAGTTTCTAGATTCTGAGCTATTCCTTCTGCTTTTGCTTTATGAGCAAGTTCATCCCATTCACAATTATGATTACCAACTGTGCATTTCCCTTCACCTTATTTTCTTTTGTTTATCTTTTTTTTCATCCTGGCCCTCCTCAAAAATCTTTCCCCCCCCTGACTATTGCCTTCTTTTTTGTCTTCCTTTTTTATCATTCCTTTCTCTTATCCTCCTATCCTCTTTCTTGTTGGGTAAGACAGATTTCTATTACTAATTATATATATATATATATATATATATATATATATATGTATATGTATATATAAATTTTTTTCCCTCTGTTTGTGAACAAATCTGTGAGGTTTAAGTGTTGACCCATCCCCCACCTTTTCCCTCTCCACTGTAAAAACTCTTGCTTGTGTGTCTTCTTTAAATGAGATAATTTCCCCCATTCTTACTCTCCTTTCCCTCTTCTCCCAGAGCATCTTTCTTTCTAACCGATTTTTTTCAATTTCCCAACATAATTGATCCCAGCACCTCCCATCTTTAGGCCTGGTTCTCAATCCATTGAGCCACCAAGCTGCCCAACAAAGTCTAATTTTTGAGAAATTCTTTTTTTCGGTCAACTTTTGTTCCTTTTCCCATTTGGCCAATTCTGCTTTTTAAGAAATTATTTTAATCAGTGAATTTTTCTACCTCTTCTTCCATTTGGCCAATTATGTTTGTTAGGGTGTTTTAAAAGCATTTTTGTGCCTCTCTTACCAGACTTTTAATTATGTTTTCCTAATTTTCCTCCTTTTCTTTCATTTATTTACCTAATTTTTCTTCTACTATATTTAATTTTTAGAATAATTTTTTTTAGTTCTTCCAGGAATTCTTATTTGATTTGCTTCTAATTCACATTTTTCTTTGAAGCTATGCTTTGCAGCTGTTATAACTTCATTGTTTTCTTCTGAGTTTGTATCTTGATCTTTTCCTGTCATCATAGTAGCTATGCTCACATTCTTTTTTTGTTCTTTATTTGGAACTTTATGCTAAAGTTGAACTATCTAATCCTGGTGTGAGGGGTTTGGAGGCAGGGGGAACTCTATCTCAGGCTTCAGGCTTTTTCATACTACTGTTTTCTGAGCTAGTTTCAGGGATGTAGAACTTTTTGATGCTTCCAAGGTGGTGTGATCTGGGGATAGGTGGGTCACCGATTTCTTGGTGTACACTCTGATCAGGAAGGGTCCCTAATTCATTGGGTTTGCAATTGATATTGCTCTTCAGGGGCCCTGCTCCTTTGGGAATGAAATTGATACTGTCCCTCAGGGATTCTGTTCCCTCTTGACTGAAAGTGCTTCTGTATCATCCTTAAATGTGCCATAGATGTCAGTATAGACAATGGAGTTGCCAAAGAATCCCCCCCCCCCCCCCCCAGGATTCTCAATCCCTCTTGACTAAAAGTGATCCTCTCTGACCTGAAACTATGACTAAGAAGAGAGTACAGGCAATGGAACTTCCAAATAGTGTCTGGTACAGTGTCCAGTACTAATTTTCTGACCAGTTGCCAGGTCCCCTTACTGTTACTGGCTCGAGAGCTATCAAAGTTTTTGCTTCTACTGTTATCACCACCTAATTCTACCATTGGTGTTTCATCCATGGGAGCTCCGGGCCAGCCTCCTCCCCTATGTCAAAGATCTCTTTCAAACCTCCTAAACTGGCTTGGGCCAATTGTTTTGGTCTAATTGTAATGTTTTACTTTGACATTTTGTTGGCTCTGTCATTCAAGAATTCAATTTGAGGTGTTATTTTAAATTTGTTTGGAGGGGACTGCTGGGAGAGTTCAGCTGAGTGCCATCTTTGCTCAACCCCAAAATATCCCTTCCTTTTCTCTTTACCTATTTTCCCATTACTTCCTTATTGAATAAGATGAATTTCAGTATCCAATTGCAAACATATATTCTTTCCTCATTGAACTAGTTTGGATGAGAGTGAGTTTTAAATGTTGCCTGATCGCTCTAACTTTCCTTCCTTGGAGACCTACTAATGTGATAGAATTTTCCCCATTCTTTCTTCTCCTTTTCCTCCTCTCTCAATTGTATTCTTTTTTGCCACTCTTCTAATTCTTCCTTTGAAATCATCATCTTTTGAAATCATACTTAGGTCTTCTTTCATTAGACTACATCTAGGATCCCTGGTCATGATAAAGTTCTGAGAGGTTTACAAATATTATATCTCCATATTAAAAAAAACAGTTTAACCTTCTTTTGTCCCTTCTATTTATATTTATTCATATTCTCATTCATATTTACCTTGTTATTCTTCTCTTGAATTCCATGTTTCAATACCAAATTTTCTATTCATCTGTGGTCATTTAGTCAGGAATGCTTGAAAGCTCTTTATTTCATAAAACATTCATTTTTCCCCTGTAGAATTATACTCAGTTTTGGGGGCATGTTATTCTTGATTTAATTCTAGATCCTTTGTCTTCTGGAATATACTGCAAGGTCTCCACTCCTTAATTTTGGTGGCTGTTAAATCTGTGATCCTTACTGGGGCTCATTGGTACTTTAATTATTTTGTTGTTGTTGCTTCCAGTATTTTCTCCTTAACTTGAGAATTCTGGATTTTGGCTATAATATTCCTGGGAGTTTTCATTTTGAGGTTTCTTTTAAGAAGTGATCAGTGGATTTGTTCAATTTCTATTGTATCCTCTGGTTCTAAGACAGTGATAGTTTGATTTTCATTTCATTTGGCTAATTATAATTTTTATCTTCTTCAGTAAGGTTCTGTACCTCTTTTATCAAGCTATTAATTCTCTTTTCATAAATTTCCTGGTTAGCTCTCATTTCTTTTCCCACTTTTTCTACTACTATTTTTATCTGTTTTCTCAAATGATTTTTTTTGCTCTTAAATTTTTTTTTCTTTATCTCTTGTTTTAACACTTCTAGGGTTTCTTGCTGAGTTTGTGCCCAATCTGCATTTTTCTTTGAGGCTTTGCTTGTAATGATTTTCATCTAACTGTCTTTAGTTTGTGTCTTGATCTAACCTGTCATTATAGTAGTTTTTTATGGTTGGATTCTTTTTTAGTTTGGTCATTCTTCCAATATATTTCTTGACTTTGGACTATATATTAGAGTTGGGCTCTGTTCACTTCTGGTGGGGAATATCCGCCCTGATCACCTGCTACTTTCACAGCTTGGTCTGAGGACCTACAAGTTTTTAGTATTTCCATAATGGCATGATTCTAGAAGTCTGTTCATTGCTCACTTGGTTTGAGCTCTGCAGGTTCTGGGCCTGATTTAGGTCTGTTAGTTTATGTGTAATTGAAATTTATAATACTGTTGGGTCTAGCTCTCTGGAAGGTTCTGCAGGTTGAGAGCAACTGAACTTCTGTCTCCCTTTTGGTCTTAGTCTTCTGCCCTGGTTTTTCTACTGCAGGGTTATGTTGTGTTACATTACTTTCTGGAATTTGTTTTGTGCTTAGTACTCAGTGAGGTCCTTGTGTATGGTCATGGTTGCTCCTCTCTACCTTGGATCTCTGATGCAGAACTAGGGATTGGGTGACAGAGCTGCCAGATGGCCCCTGTCCCTGCTCCTAGTGCTATTTCAGCAGTTTTGGGGATCTTTTTGTTCTAGTACTATCTGCCCTGGCACTCTATCTTCATTTCCTTTCCATCACTGGGTGTCAGACTGTGTCTGTACTGCTACTACTACTATACTATGCATTGTTTACTTTCTCTTAGCTTTCCTAATCAGAATTCATTGTGGCATTTTTCCAATTAATCCTATTCTATTTCACATTTGTATGATACAGAGGTAGAAATGTATATATTTATACAGGATACCAGCATGAATATAAGATGACCTCACCTGTGGGAGCTCTGCCATGAGGTAATAGAAGCCTTTGTTTTCTTCTCCAAGAAGGGCACTTGCTGGCAAACGGACATCTTCAAAAAATAGCTCTGCGGTATCCTTTTTAAAAAGGACATAAGCCAAGACAAATAAATTATAATGTACAGCCATAGTATTTATAAATGCAAGGAGACAATATCTTTCCACATACTTATATGTGAAAAGAAGGACAAGAAATCTTGAAATATACTTGAAATATACTTGAAAATTTTTACTTGGTGACTCATGACTCAGGTGGCAAGTTAATAATAATTAATAAAATAACAATAATATTAGCACTTACATAGCACCTACAATGTCCCAGATATTGTGCTAAGTGCCTTTATAAAAATTATCTTATTTGAGCTTCACAACAACTCTGGGAGGCAGGTGCTATTATTATTCTCATTTTACAGCTAAGGCAACTGAGGCAAATAGTGGATAAGTTACTTGCTTAAGGCCACACAGCTGTTAAGTGTCTGAGGCCAGATTTGAACTCATTTTCCTGGCTCTTGGTCTCCTGCACCACCTAGAATGTTCAATATTAAACAAGCATCATTATTAAGCAGCTATCGCTTATAGTACTGTTTACCTGAGCTTTTAATCCCATTTTATGCAGCTTCCGTCCCTTGATGAATCCTTTCATTCCATTTTCCACTAGGAAAAGACTAATTCCATGGGCAGGTGAGCGAGCTTCACGATTAGTAACGGCGACAACGATCACTACGTCACACATCCACCCATTGGTGATGAAGACCTATAGGAAAACATAAAACATCAAGATACTTTCTAACGCTCCAGAGAGACAACTTGATGTAATGTTGGGAATGGAGGCCTCATGGCCAATAAGATCCAGGTTCAAATTTCATTTGATACCTATTAGCTGTGTGATTCTCGAAAAGTCAAATTAACTTCTTAGTACTCTAGGCAACTCTCTAAATTGGAGAGGAGTCCATGTGCATTGGCAGGAGTTCCCTGTACCCACAAAGTCCCAAGTGCAGTCTGTATCCCTGCCCTATTGTGTTCCGCATCTGTGTGCTGGAGAGGAAGACATGTATTTCAGTCAGAATACACTGCTCCTCACCTCCATACAGTCAGCTGAACAATGACGAACTTCATTCCTTAAAAAGGAATGGAAGGGGAAACATCCAAGTGCTGCCAAGAGCAGTCTCTCAATTCTTGTTTGGCCAAGATTGCAAAAAATGAGGGGCAGAGTGCTTTGTTTTCAAATCAAAAACTTAATTATGTATTCACTGTACAGTTAGAAACTAGTTTAGAATCAAATATCACTGAAGGAGCCTGAGGCAAAACCATGTCACCACACTGTGGCATTTACATAACAATATTTAAAAGGCCAATTCTGTGTAATTCAACAGATTTTAACCACAAATCTTTCACATTAGGAAGACAAAAAAAAAGGTTAATGGTCACAGGCCTTTTTTCTCTGGGTATAATGTATAAATAATACAAACTGTATAAAAATTAAATACAAAATAACCTGGATATGGGAAGGGGAGGGAGGAGCACTCACAACTGGAAAATCAGGAAAAGTCTCTTATAGAAGGTGGTCCTTGAGCCTTTAAAAGAAACCCAGGGTTCCAATAGGGAGGAGATGAATGAGGGAACATCGAGCAGGCCAGTTTGGCTAAAGTGAATGAAAGGGAGGAATGTGAAATTAGTCTGGAGAGCCTGAAGTCTCTTCTCAGCAGAAGAGAAAAGGATGAGATAAAGACAAAGAACAGAACTTGTCACCAGGCAAGTCATACTAATAGCATAACACTTCTAGAGGGTTGTACAGTTTACACAGAACTTGCGTGCTAATGGCCATTTAACCTCTACAATAATCCATGGAGACAAAGAGCAGAGAACCGCAAATTTACACAAATTAGAAGCATTCTAATCCAGTACTCTCAGATGAAGAAACTGAGGCCAGAAAGAGTATGTGTCTTGCCTTAGGTTGCACAAGGAATAGGGTCAAACTCAAATACTGCTTCCAAATCCAGCAATCTCTCTAGGATCTATTTTATAGATGGGGGAACTTCAAAGAGACCAAGCTAATTCATGATAGTAGTGCTACTAGAACTTGGTCCCAGTGGTCTTTCCAGTTTAATTAGATTCAATTCAACAAATATGATGAAATGTCTACTATTTAGAGGACAAAAATATAACTTCACCTATGTAATGGATAAACTGATGCTGTTATTGATAAGCTAAAGTAGTTATATTAAACCTATTTTGTAGATGTTTGTTAGGGGTTAAACTATTGTGCAGGTGGTTGATAAATGTCCCAAAGCTTTTTGATACAACCCTTATTTATTATCATGAGAGTAGGGATAGGAACAGGAATTAGGAATAGAATAGGAAATCTCTTAACCTTATACTAAAATATCTAGATAACCCCCCCCCCCCCAAATCTAACTGCTTTCTTGGCAGTTTCTTCTTGTCTAAGTAGCCTCCTTAAACTACTCTCACTATCTAAAGTATTTTCTCTATCTAAACTAACCTATGCTAAACAATGAACCTTAAATTGATATATAAAATCAAACTGTCAGATATAACTGTCAGAATCTCTTGGCAGAGAGAAACTGATGCAGGCCCAGCTCCCAAGTCAGAGAGAGTGGGCAGAGCCCCTCTGACAGCTCTTGCCCTTTCAGGAGAAAAGCTCTCCAGAATCAGATTTTAACTCTACTTTGTAGGTATATCTCAAACTCTCAAAAGTAACTTTCTCAAAAGTGACTAACCGATCTTTTTTCTGAGAGAATGACCCAGCAACTCCGCTCCCAAGGAAGTCAGAGCAATATGGAGCCCAGAACTAACTGCTTTTCCTCTTTTATGGAGGGCTTCTTAAAGAGACAGAGACTTGAGCTATTTGCTCTGTCTCTTAAAGCAACAGAGTGATATTAATTAACTTCCTCTAATCTAGAAATTTTGCTTCTAAGGAGACAGAGCGACCATTAAATAAATTCCTTATAACACCTATATCCCTAACTCTTCTTTCTTCATAATTCATTATTGGGTTCCCACTTTAATTTTAAGCCCAATTTCCTGAGAAAGGGCCCTAAAAAACCTGTCTGCTGTTTGATGCCACACAAAAAATTTCTACTGCATTTTGCAAAGGTCTTTGAGGTTAAAAGGGGTATATTACCTCCAGAGAAGAGTCCTATGTTAGGCATGGGGTGAGGAAGAGTGTGATGACTTAGGCATTTCACTCCACTTTAATACAAAGTTTCTCTCTGTATCTAGATAGATACTTATCCATAACAGGGAAGAACATACAAGACACATAAGTCTGACTGAGGCAGCCTAAGCAAAGATGAAGAGGCAGGAGGTGGTATGGTGTCATGTGTGTGGGACAGACAGAAGGTCAGCTTGGCTGGACCTTGGCATGAGGGCAGGAAAATGACAGTGTAGGATAATTCAGAAGACAGCATAGGATATAGAATAGTATAATAACAAGATAGGATAATGCCCAACACATAAGTGCTTAGTAAATGTTTATTGACTGATTAATTGAAGGAGTAGGTTGGAGCCATGTTGTAAAGAGATTTAAGTCCTAAATAGAGGCATTTAGATGAAATCTAAGAAAGCATCAAGTAGTAATGAAGAAGGCATCCAATACTTACACAGAAATTAAGAGTAATAAGCAAAAACTAACAACCTGAATACAAGCAGGCAGATTTGAGCTCAGAGCTGTCACTTGCACTTTGGGGGAATGGGACTGATGACAAGAATATGACTCTGGGGAGAGTTACTGTACTTTATTCATAAGGCACAAACCTGACAGAAACAACCAGGAGGCACAGTGGATAGAACCCTGGGCCTGGAGTCAGGAAGACATGAGTTTAAATCCAATCTCAGACAATTACTAGCTGTGTAAGTCACTTAACCTGTCTGTTTTAGTTTCCTCATCTATAAAATAATACATAATGTACACAATAGAAACTATATTTTACAAAAAATACATAGTCACAATGTGCTAAATGTCACAATGGATAGAGTTTCAGGCCCAGAGTCAGGAATTCGAATCAGGTTGAATTCAAAACTGACTTCAAATCTGGCCTCAGATACTAGCTGTTAACCCTAGGCAAGTCACTTAACCCTGTTTGCCTCAGTTTCCTCATTGGTAAAATGATCTGGAGAAGGCAATGGCCAGTCACTCATATCTTTATCAAGAAAATCCCAAATGAGGTCACAAAGAGTTAGACACAACTAAAACAACTGAACAACAATAAATATAAAACATAAAAAAATGCAAGTATATCAAGTAAGAGAGCCCCTACTCTCAAGGAACTTATGTTTTAATGGGAAATAGGACACATGGGAGCTAAAAAGAGGGTAGGAAACTGGACTAAGATTGGTCTGGTTAGAAGTACTAGCTTTTACATACCTTGCTACCATTGAGAATCCAGTCACTTCCATCTTTCTTTGCATTTGTTCTTACTCCCTGTAAGTCACTATAATTGGTAAGGAGAAAAAATGAAAAGAAACAAGTGTTATCACCCAGGAAAAATCCAGTGATAAAAACAATGCAAAAATAGCTGGTTTAAAAACATGAGTCAATTAATAACTGAAGAGTGAATCAAACTCTCTTTGTCTATCAATCAGCAACTTTTAAGTTAATCAATCAAAAAGTAAGTATCCCTACTTAGTACCTTACCAGTCACTAAGTATGAGAGTTCACAAGTCACTTGCTAGAGTGGGTGACAGTTCCAGAGGCCACTGCTCTGCACCTGGGCAGTGCTAGGCAAATTGAAAGCCTGTGATTGGTTTCCATAAAGTTGGGGACAGGAAGTGATGTGGAAAAAGAACTATAAAAAGTCCTGAACTTCTTGTCCAAGGGACCTCTCCTTTGGAGTTTGTCTTTGGATTCACTCTGAGTCAGTGAGCTAGACTGAAGTAGGAGACTCTTTCCCTGGATCCTGTGACAGCTTGCTGGGTGAGTAGCTGGCATTCCTTTCCCTGGCTTTTAGAGAGATTGGTTCCAAAGAATCCTGCCTTGACTTTGGAGGAGACTGAATTGGTGGAACTTTGGCTAAAGACACCACCGGGACCTGGGCTGAGCCAGACACAAGAGCAGCACTTAGGGTGGTAGGCTAGACAATTTTCTACCTTCTTACATTTTTCCTCTTTTGTTCTTTCCAACTCTTTGTAAATATAGCTGCCAAAAGTCATAAACTATAATATTTTTAAATTGGTGTTCACAATATTATGTTAGAATTCTCACATTTATCATAAAACTTAAATTAAACTCTTACATAACTATGGTGGATTTAAACAGGTCTTTAAAATGCTTTTTCAGGGACATAAAGGAAAATACTGCCAACTTCATATTCTAGAAATTATCAAAGCTGCATCTTCTGTTGCATTAAAAAGGAGATTATATATATATATATATATACATATACATATACACAGAGTAATGTGAACATTAAAGGGAAATGTCTATGAAAATGGGAAAAAATGTGTACAGGGCATATTAGAAAAGTAGAAAAACCTCATTTTTGTCTTTGTATCCTCAGCACCAGTGTAGTTCTTGTCACACAGAATAAATAAAGATAAATGATTTGAGGGCATGATGTGAAAGCACTTCCATAAGGCCTAAATTCAAATCTGACCTTTGACACTTACTGGCTATATGATCTTGGGTAGTTCACTTAATCTATGTTTGCCCTTCACAACATGGCTCCAAGCTACCCCTTCAATTAACCAATCAACCTGTAAAACATTTATTAAGCACCTATTATTACCAGGCACTGGGCTAATGTCCTTTTGGCATTATCCTATTTTATTTCCCTGTCCTCATACTAAAATCCAGGCAAACTGACTTTCTGTCTGTCACCCATGGCATTATATCTCCTATCTCTTCATCTTTGCCCTGGCTCTCTCAGTTCTAGAATTATGGAGGATTTACCTCTAATATTTTCCTACCTGTTTCTCCATCCTGGAATGCACTCTCTTCCTACCTCCTCATAGAATTTATTTTCCTTTAAGACAGTTCAAGCTCTCAAAATTTAGAAGGAAATGAGGGTTGAAGATTCTTCTTGCATGTAGTTATAGTTGCAGAAAAATATTTTTTTTAAATAGTATTTTGTTTTTTCCTTGGTTGCATGTAGAAATCGTTTTTGACATTTTTTTTTTAGTTTTGAGTTCTAAACTCTCTCCCTCCTTTCCCCCCAACTCCAACCTGAGACAGTGGGTAATCTGATATAGACTTTACATTAAAAAATGTTATTTAAAAAAAGACTGTGCATGATGTGATATATGCTAGTTGTAATTTTGAAATGATAGTAAAGTCCATACCAAGTTTGTCAAATTTATATAAATTCTACTTGCTAATAAAAAGAAGAGTTAATACTAAAAAAAATACAATACAAACAATACCTTCTCTGGTGTCCTCAGCAACTAGTGTTGCCCTCTCTTCCAAATACAGTGTATTAAACTATATAAATGAGGAAAATAATAGCACCTTCCTCATGGGATTGTTCTGAGAATCAAATGAGATACAACTTGTAAAGCCTTTGGTACAGTGTCTGGAACATTTATTGTTGTTGTTCAGTTGCATCCAGCTCTTCCCAACCTCGTACACCACAACACAATATTGTCCACCACAGAGGGACTGGAATGGTTTGCCATTTCCTTCTCTGATGGTTTAAGGCAGCTAGAGGCTTAACTTGCCAAGGGTCACACAACTATCAAATGCCTGAAGATGAATTTGAAATCGGGTCTTCCTGAATTCAGGCCCAGGGTTCTATCCACTGGGTCATCTAGGTGCCTTGGCCTAGTACACAGTAGGCACTTAATAAATGCTTGTTTGCTCCCCCCATTTCATATTTTTTTCACAAATTCATTTGGTTTTCTTTTAGGATTCTCAGCTTCAGAAATCTCCAGTGGAAAAGGCTGGAAGAGAGCAGGACATATGAAGGAGCTCTTTATTTGAAAGGCAGTAAGGCTCTGTGGTCCACAATGCTCCCACATATGGCCTGAACCAGATGAAAATATAAATGGGAAATATTTTTAAAATAATTAAAAATACAATAAAACAATGAATTCTATATTTTATAGACTTTGAACTTTGTAAATTTGTTTATATAAGAGGACAGATGGAAATTGAGACTTATATGTAAGACTGAATGTGATGAAATAATAAAACACAAGTAATTTCACATATTAGGGGAATAGCATGCATCACTACATAACTTGGAAGAAAGAAGAGATCCGTCAGTCAACATGAGAAGTGGAAATCTGAAGAAACTTGATATGTATTAATTCAACACAACACTATTGGACACAAAACACAAAATCACAAACTGACATATTGGGAGACCTTGTTTAAATAAACAAGTGTCTGAAATTGTATTTATGCAAAATGTAAATATGTATATAGTTAGTTCCATAAGGTTTTAGGCAATTAGAAAGCTTAACAGTTATTTCTATTTGACTGACCTTCAGGATGTTGAACAATGTATACTATTGTATTATATGTAAATAATCTCTATAAATAATGTATATACTATAATTAAGTTAGTAACATAGTGATAGAGTCTGTAAATATATAGCATAGCAAGTATAGATTAGGTTAGAGATTAGACAAGAGACTTAGATAATAGTTATAGTAAGTAGAGAATAGGTTAGGAGTAAGCTAAATTGAACATAGCATACACGATTAGTTATACATAGGAATAGACTTAAGCTGCATTTGCAGATAGTAAACTTTTAATTGTTTATTGTTAAGCTGATGCTGAAATTGTGTTTAATGGAAATATATATAGATAAGATAGTCTGAAAATAATATATATATAAAATAGGAAAAATTTGTTTTAGTTAACTTAGCAAGAGTAAGTAGTATTAGCACTAAGATCCAAATTTCTTATAATGGTTTTGTTCAAACATTTATTGTAAAACCTGAAAACTACCTTTACCCAAACTTTCCTGCATAGAATTCCTTAGAGTAGATTTAGTAAATTAGTAACTATGATAAAAATAAGTGACCTTGGGAAGGTCACAACAAAAAAAGGGGACAATTGTGGAAAGGAAATTAGAACAAGTTCTGGACTTTCTGCCACTGTGGTTGGAACAAGCAACAGTGGGAATATTAGAGAGAGAAGAAATTGTCAAGACTGACAGTTGGTGGGGGAAGGGGCAACTGGGGGTAGCAGTGGGCCTTGTGACTAGCACTTCCTTCCTGGCATGGGAGAGGGAGGGGTTTGGGCTTCCCAGTCTGGATAAGAGTGCCTCAATTTATTCAGCCTGAAGAGACAGACCCAACCAGCTCTGAATGTCTGAACTCTTCTTGTTGCTTGCTATCTATTGCTAAGATTTTGAAATTAAGAAAACTAGTATAGATATAGCGTAGGCAGGAATAAGAGAAACCCTCCATCAGTCTGTGAGGCCTGGCCTCAGCTCCAAAGCTGAGAAAGACTCCAATCTTATTTAGGGACATCCCTCTTCCCTTTTCCCTGATACCTCTCCAATCTGAACTGGTTATTAAAATTTATCTTATTTGAATATCGCAGTCAAATAAGTGGACTATCTTTCCTGGGGCACAGAGGGAGCTGAACCTCAGTTCAGTCATTCAATTACAAATATTCCTTATCGGACCCCTGCTGGGTGACCAAATTCTGGGGAAAGGCTTGTCCCTCAGGAGGGATGGTGTTTACCTACTCTGGGGCAACTTCAGCAGCAATCCAGAGAGAAAACATCCCTGCAGACTATCATAAGTGGCTCATTTCTTGGACACCCCATTTGGTTCAAAAATAGCCTCTCAGCAGGGGGCATCTCTCTCCTTTTCCTCACTGGCAGCCATATTCCCTCTCTCCCTTCAACTCCTCCATACCCCTGCTACAAACCTTCCATATCCCCCGTTGTTCATATCCACCCATCTTTCTCTATAAATATTATAGGAGAAGGCGTCACGGAGATGCCTGTAGAAACCACAGACTGCACCAAAACATTGAGAATGAACTTTGGGATGTGGTGAATTGAACTGTGAGGAGTTGAATGCATTTATTTTTAATGTATACTCTTATGCCAAAGGGAATTGCCCCCTTATTGGCTTTTTGTCAATGCACCTAGCAATCACTGGTTTTGTTCTCTTTATCTTTTATTTCCCTCTTATCCCCAGATTATTGTAATTTCCCCTTAGAAAGTACAACATTGTATGTACCTCTAGTTAAAGCTCTTTAGAGATACAAGTTGGTTATGTGTACTGATTCATTGGGGAAATTATGTATGTAAATCTGGGAGATTTCTACATGCTCGTTTCCCAATAGAATCACGGCGGGGATTGTGTCATTAGGATTTTCTCCCCAGGACTCTAAATCCCAGCTTCCCATGTTCCTTCTCACATTAAGTGCTAACATAGGAAGGATATAAGTTTTGTGTAGCCCCACCTCTCATTCTCTTTTCCCGTGAACTCAGCTGGGAAAGCTGGCTTTACTCAGGCTTTTACTTTTGTCCTTTTATTTCTTTTACTTCAAGTGATTATTAATAAATCTTATAAAATATAATACTTGAAGTTATTGGATATTCATTTAAATTTTACAATATGAAGTATAATTGTTTTCCCTAAAAATACCTGTTAAAATAGGCCCTGAAATTCTTGGCAAACAAAGGTCCTCTTCTGGCAAGACTGCTAAGAATGTTCAGACAAAATCTGCTAGCTTACCTTCCTGCCCCAGGTTCCGTCATAGCAATGGCTCCAATACATTTGCCAGCAGTCATCTCTGGGATAAATCGTTTAATCTGTTCTTCTGACCCATAGTTTGCAATATAGGGCATGGCAATGTCTGAATGAAGAACAAATCCTGGGCCTGTACAATTTGAGTATGCTCTTATAAAGTAAGGAGGATAAAGAGGGAGGGAGAACAAGGGGAAAAAATGTAAAGCCTAAATTTTTTAAATGTTCAAGTCTTCTAGTGCTGCTTGATTCTGATATTAATTTTTTAATTAATTTATTTAGTAAATTTAGAATATTATTCCTTGGTTACAAGAGTTACATTATTTCCCTCCTTCCTCTCCTCCCACCTTTTCCACAGCTGACATGCAATTTCATTGGGTATTACATGTGTCCTTGATCAGAACCTATTTCCATGTTGTTGGTGTTTGCATTAGGATGTTCGTTCATTTAGTCTACATCCCCAGCCATATCCTCTCAACCCATGTATTCAAGCAGTTGTTTTTCTTCTGTGTTTCTACTCTCACAGTTTTTCCTCTGAATGTGGATAGTGGTTTTTCTCGTAGATCCCTCCAAGTTGTTCAAGATCACTGCACTGCCACTAATGGAGAAGTCCATTACGTTCGATTGTACCACAGTGTATCGGTCTCTGTTCTGGTTCTGCTCCTTTCACTCTGTATCAATTCCTGGAGGTCATTCCAATTCTCATGGAATTCCTCCACTTTATTATTCCTTTGAGCACAATAGTACTCCATCACCAACATATCACAATTAATTCATCCATTCCCCAACTGGAGGGCATCCCCTCATTTTCCAATTTTTTTGCCACCACAAAGAGCGCAGCTATAAATATTCGTGTACAAGTCTTTCCTTATTATCCCTTTGGAGTATAAAACCAGCAGTGCTATGGCTGGATCAAAGGGCAGACAGTCTTTTAGCACCCTTTGGGCATAGTTCCAAATTGCCTTCCAGAATGGTTGGATTAATTCACAACTCTACCAGCAATGCATTAATGTCCTGACTTTGCCACATCTCCTCCAGCATTCATTACTTTCCATTGCTGTCATGTTAGCCAATCTGCTGGGTGTGAGGTGATACCTCAGAGTTGTTTTGATTTTCATATCTCTGATTATAAGAGATTTAGAACACTTTTTTATGTGTTTATTAATAGTTTTGCTTTCTTTAACTGAAAATTGCCTATTCATGTCCTTTGCTCATTTATCAACTGGAGAATGGCTTGATTTTTTTGTACAATTGGTTTAACTCTTTATCAATTTGAGTAATTAGACCTTTGTCAGAGGTTTTTGTCATGAAGATCATTTCCCAATTTGTTGCTTCCCTTCTAATTTTGGTTGCATTGGTTTGGTTTGTACAAAAACTTTTTATTTTGATGTAATAATGTTGACCCAAACCTAATCTCTCCCATATTGTCTTCCACAGCAGTTTTTATCAAATAGTGGGTTTGGTCCCAAAAGCTGGGATCTTTGGGCTTATCATAGACTGTCTTATTGAGGTCACTGTGAGGTCACTTACAACAAGTCTATTCCACTGATCCTCTTTTCTGTCCCTTAGCCAGTATCATATTGTTTTGATGACCACTGCTTTATAGTATAGTTTGAGATCTGGGACTGCAAGGCCACCTTCCTTCGCATTTTTATTCATGATTTCCCTGGATATCCTTGATCTTTTGTTCTTCCAAATGAACTTTGTTATGGTTTTTCCCAATTCAGTAAAAAATGTTTTTGGTAGTTCAATGGGTATGGCACTAAATAAGCAAATTAATTTGGATGGGATTGTCATTTTTATTATGTTAACCTCATTCTACCCATGAGCAGTCGATGTTTTTCTAATTGTTTTTTCCAATTTTCCAATCTACTTTTAATTGTGTGGAGAGTGTTTTGTAGTTGTGTTCATATAGTTCCTGTGTTTGTTTTGGCAATTAAATTCCTAAGGATTTTATATTGTCTAGGGTGATTTTAAATGGAATTTCTCTTTCTAATTCTTGCTGCTGAGATGTGTTGGAGATATATAGAAATGCTGATGACTTATGAGGGTTTATTTTGTATCCTGCAACTTTGCTAAAGTTGTTGATTATTTCGACTAGCTTTTTGGTTTCTGATATTAATTTTAAAAAAATATTTTGATGGATCTACAATCTCTGAGTCCTTCCCTCCAACCATGAAACATATAACCCATTTAGAACAACCCAATGTTCTTCCATATATCTTGTTATTGTATGGATGTCATTTGGTTATCCATCAGTTATCCCATTCTCTCTCATTCTATGACTGGAACATATTATTTTTTTACCTCTGTTCATAAAATTTTTGATATAAATAATTGTTAAGGATCAAATGCCAGTCTCATAAATGGATTTCCATGAATATTTGACTAAAATGTTTTTGATAACAAATTTTATTGTCTAAAGATTGAACAATTTAGAAGATACCATCTCCTTCCCTGCTCTTCCCTCATCCCCGTGGTCCAGTGATATAATCAGAGTGCTTGAGTTTCAAAGGAAATGACATTGATGTATAAGTAGACAACGAGATAATGCATTCTACTTAGTGTAAAAAGCACTCAACTGGAAGCCAGAAACCCTAGGTTAATGGTAGAGCTTCATCCCTAAGTAACCATGGATAAGTCACAAAGCATTCTGGGTCTCAGTTTCCTTATCAGAAAAATAAAGACATTACAATAAATGATGCCTAAGGTCTTTTCCAGCTCTAGCATACTGGGATTTATTATTCATCACAGAAATATCGATCAATATACTTAGTAAATAAAAATACAGTCCAAACACTTACTGTTCTTCCCAGGCAACGGCCATGGAAAGCACATCTCCACCAACACCACCACATTTCTCTGCAATGTTGATACCCAGCAGTCCTTGTTTTCCTGCTTTTTCCCAAAGTTCCCTACTTACCTCTCCAGCTTTTTCCCACCTACAAATAAAAAAGAGTTAAGAATTAGAAAACTTCCCATTCCCCAGGTCATCAGATCTTCTACTTTATCTTCTACTGGAGTCAATCTGTCCTGTGGCTGACACCTTATACAAGCTCTGGTGCTGTCTTACCCTGTTCCTTCTTTTTTTCCCCCCTGCCTTTTCTCCTCTCTTTCCTCTTCTCCTATAGACATGTTAGCCCTGTCTAGCACTCAGTAGAAAAGACAGGCAATGCATGACTCTACTGATAGCCTTTGAATTAAATAAAGTACTATTCTTTTGCCTCGAGTTTGAGCATCAGAGGATGTAATTAATGTAAATTAATATATGTCAGTCTTTTAAAGTGATTTCAATATCACATCCCAAAGTTGGAAGGGCTTGAGAGAAAGCCTGAGAAAGGGCAAGAAAAAAAGCAAAGAATCCTGCTCTACTGTCCTTCCAGCTGGAGAAAAGGAAAGCAAGTGAGCCTACAACATGGCTTCCAAGAAATGGAACACTAAGAAATTCAGGCCTATATTTATGACTTAAATTAACCAATACAACTGCTAGTGGTATACATGCTAACTGCCTTCAAAAAAAAATCCCACTGATTCTTATCATTGATTAGAAAATGAAGAATTGTTAATTACTGAGGGAACAGGAGAACAACATAATAGAAGATAAATGGAATATCACTGCAACATAAAAAATGATAAAAAAGGGTGGCTTCAGAGTAAAGTGGGAAGACTTATACGAATTTGTGCTAAGAAAACCATTTAGAAATGATGTAGAAAGACATCAGAGTGATTTTTAAAAGGCTGAAAAACAACAAGAACAAACTCATAAAAGAACTTTGAATCAAACTAAATACTTCTGGTCTAGCTCTTCATCAACAACAGTGTACTAACCAATAGCCAGGCAATGTTCCAGGTCCAAGATATATAACATAGACCACATAAGGAAAAGATGCCCAAGCTACATCTAAATTAATGACATTCCAAATATAAACAAAAAATATCTTATTTACTCTGTGTGATATGGAATAACTTCCTCTTGAAAGAACTTTCGGACACTTTCCCTGAAGATGTCATGGTCTGAAGAGAAGATTCTTCGAATGCCAATATCTGTGAAGTTTTTGGCAGAAGAACTTTCTAGACGACCTTCCCTTCCCGAATGGGAGGACCTAAAAAGAAAACATTTCAAAAATCCATTAGCAAATCTGCTTTATGTAGTCTGACATGTCTCCCTCCCCCACCCCCAATTAGGCATCTACAACTTTGTTAAACCATGAGAAGTTACACCTTTTCAGGAAAGTCACTTCAGGACCAGAAATATAATATGCTGGATGGGATACATGCATAGGCATATAATGATAATAATGAATGTAATCTTAATAAAAACTCAACATTTATATTGTTCCTGAAGATTTGTAAATCACTTTACATAATATGCTATCTCATTTGATCCTCATTACCATAGTAGGAGATAGCTGCTATTTATTATCCCCATTTTATAAATGAGGAAACAGGCCAACAGAGGCGAAATGACTGGCTCCGGGGCACACAGCTAAGTAAATGTCAAAAGTAAAATTTGATTTTCAGGATTTCCTGATTCCAAGTTTAGCACTATGTCCACTGTATCTATTTATCTAAATATAAATAGACACACACATACATGTATATATAGATATTCATATCTATATAGACACAGAGAGAGATATAAAAGATAGATAAACAGATAGACTGATTTGCGGTGAGATGGAGAGTAAGGGAGGAAGGATTTGGAAAGGAACTTTACAGAGCACCTGGGCCCAAACTAGTAGGGTCACTTTCAAAAATTGTAAAGTCAGCTTCTGACTGATATGTCAAAGTTCACCTTTGAAATTTTATGGAGATGGGTGTAATAATCATTCTGTGTTCCTGTACACTGCAGGGGAAGGGCAACTCCTCTGTACTAGTGGAATTGATTCTTCACTGGGAGTTCCCTAAACCAATGAAATCACAGGAAGAAAAAAAACTGTAGGAAAAAAAAAAGAACATAAATAAGTGGAGGTTTTAAAGATAAAAAGGTGAGAACTATAAGGCAGACCTCCTAAAAGATTCAGGCCAGATTTCTATTCAAAGGCAACTGAGAGCAGTTTTTCCCACACCAGGAGGAAGAGGCAACAAAATTGACATGAGAGACTAAGGGAAAATGTCTCTTTTTCATTCTAAGAAATGAAATTAAAGTGTTGGCCAATTTTGCCTTAGGAAAGAAACTATATTTTAAAAATTGCTACACCTAGGTTTGCATAAGCTACACCCAAAGTAAAGAAAGCAAAAGCAGCTGATTTACATGATTAGAAGAGCAAGTTCTACAGGATAATTGGGTAACCCTATTAAACTTTATTCACTGATGGTAAAAGTAAAAAGAAATCAATTTAATTAATTTTGAGTAAGAGTCAACTATATGCTAGGCTCTCTGCAAGTCACTGAAGATTTGTTTGTTTCTGACTGGATTTACTGATTTCATTAGCACCGGGGACTTCTCTGAGGCAAGCCCCTCTACCAATCCAGAGCAGCAACTCCTGGGCAATTTATTATTATTTTTTTGACTTCAAGAGTGCACTGAGAATTTAAATCTGGAAGCTAGAAACTGTCGGAGGCTGGGATTGGGGATGCAGGCCCAAATACCCTTTTTTCTTACCTTCCCCCTTCCATTTCCCCTCATCACTTCTTCCCCTTGCAGTGGGAACAATGATCAAAGCAGTTGTGCCATAACTTGCAGAAAGATAGCGTCACATAAATCAATTTGAACTCCCTAGACTAAAACTTCCCTCTTGGGCCACCACTCCCCACCAGGTGTCTTTCTCTAATTAGAACAGAAGATCCTGCATGGCACACGGGGCATACACACAGAGATATATTTGTATCCCAAGATTTAGCATTTTAAAATTTCTTTTTCATTTGTGCATTTCATTTCTTTCAGGTTTCTGACTTTGAAATCAGTCCACTGCACTGATGCCCCTCAAGGTCCAGAGGCTATAGAGACCCCCAGATGCCTCTCAGGGCCCAGAGACTACAGAGATCCCAAAATGTCTCTCAAGACCTAGAGGATAGAGAGACCCCCAAATGGCTCTCAAGGCCCAGAGGCCAAGAGACCCCCAAATGCCTCTGAAGGCCCAAAGACTACAGAGACCCTCTAATGCCTCTGAAAGGCCCAGAGGATAGAGATCCCCAAACTAATAAGTCCTGCCCTCAGGGAGAAAGGGGAATACCACAAAAGAAGTGTAATACTAGATAAAGTATGGTGAGCAACAAATGAGAGAAAGGAAAGGAAAGGAAAGGAATCCAGATAAAGTGGTCTAGGAGAATTTGAGGCAGAAAGGAGCTAGGGCCATCAGTGGCCATCAGCCAATCAATCAATCAGTCAATAAACAGAAGGTACCTACTAAGTGCCAGGTACTGTGCTAAGTACTTCCTCAGGAGAGGAAGCACAAGATTTTGGAAACTGAAAAAGGAAATGCTTTTCCTGCACAGGGGCAACTGGGTGGCTCAGTAATGAAGTGCTGGACTTGGAGTCAGGAAGACCCAAGATCAAATTTGGCCTCAGACTTGTATTAGTTATGTGACCCTGGAAAAGTCAATGAATCCTGTTTGCCTCAGTTTCCTCATCTGTAAAACTATATGGAGAGGGTAATGGGAAACTGCTCCAGTATCTGCTAAGAAAACCCCAAAGAGGGCCATGAAGAATTAGATAAGATACAACTGAAAAACATTCCTGGGGGATGGGGGTGGGGTGGGGGGGGGTTCTGGAGTCTATTTGAACAAGAGGTGAATCCCCCAAACCACAATTTCCAGAAACTTACTGACTGAGTAGAACTCATCTCAGAATAATAAACCATTACTATTAATCCTCCTCATGGAACCTTCTCAAAAAGATGAGAATGAAGGGGCAATGAGGAAGCTCAGTGGATAGATAGAGCACCAAGCCCAGGGTCAGAAGGACCTGGGTTCAAGTGTTTGAGCACTTTCTAGCTGTATGACCTTAGGCAAGTCATTTAACCCCTTCCTCTGGCCCTTGCCCCTCTGCCTCACATTTGTTACTTGGACAGAAAGTAAGGGTAAAAAAAGAGCTTGGAATGAACTAATACCTGATGTTACCCAGCACTCTCAGGAACCAGGAACAAGAACAAGTGGGAAGGAAGAAGGGTGACTCACATACCTCTCTTTATCTTGGCCGGCTCTAGTGAGTTCTACATTGGAGTGTAAGCAGGCCCAGAGAGCCTTCCATGGGATGTGACACTGACTGGCTTTCTACAGAAGGCCCAAGGGTAGCGGCTCTGAGGCTTTTGGGGGAGAGATGAGGGCATTTTCACTTCTGATACAGAAAATAGTGACAGTCATTGCCGTCCTAACCAAAAGACTTTTTTTGGGGGGGGGGGGGGTAACCTCCGTAATTTAAAGAAAGTAAGGCGAAGAGTTCGAGAACCCCTCGGTACTTTAGATGGACTGATAAAAACCACACTTCCCTCAGAGTTTCCCCTAGGGAGGCTTTCGGAGGCCCCAGGTTTCCTCTGACAGGGGTCAGCCCCTCAGAGCCAAGCCCCACTCTGTGGGCGGTCAGGCAGAACACACGGTTTAAGCGCCTACTAAGTGGCTCACCATCCACTGGGGTAGCCTAAGGCTCTTCTCCATTTGGAGCATCCCTCCCGTTTTGGGGCTCCAAGAGGCTGCTCAGAGCTTGTCCTCCCCCTTCTCCCTTCTCCCTCCCCTCCCCCATCTCGAAGGCGGCCTTTGCCCCAGGGCGGCCCCAAAGAGCTAAATTTAGCAGCTGCACCAGCAAAGGCTCGCTTGCCTCCCCCCAACCTCCCTTCTGTCACTGGCAAAGGAAGCCAGAATTCATGACCACGGTCAGCAGGAAGGAGGCCAAAGTTCACGTCCCGACCAAGGCCCTTCCAGGTTGGGGAAAGGAGGCCAGAGTTCACCCTCCCGATGGGCTGGGTCGGGTCCCGCTCTACAACTGGAGGAAGGGACCGGTCTACACTGTCTGAGCCGCTTCCTGTAGCGGGGCGGCGACCACCCGACACTCTCTCCCACTAGGCGCGGAGCGCGGAGGCCCCACAGCTGGCGCGGAGACGGGGGTGGGGGGTGGGGGGGGGAAAGGGCAGAGCTCTCCCTGCTACCCACCCTGGGAAAGTCACCCACGCCCCAGCGGGGACGGGTAGGGGGCGGTTAGTCCCGAGTAGTGCCCAATGCCCAGGCGTTTCTCGGCACTAACGACGGGATCCCACAAACTTCCCTTTTCCGAGGGGCTGCGATCCCCCCGCCTTTCAACCTCTTCTCACCTACCCCCGCCCCCAGACAGGCCTTGGCCAGGCACTCGCCTAGTATTCGGGTCGGACCGGAGCAAAGGCTGGACGGTCAGACGTCTCCAAGCTCGGAGGGACCTGCAAAACAGCCGAGAGGTCATGGTCAGGGTTAAGGTGCGCCGAGAGAGTTCTCGGAGAAAGCCCGACCTCGAAGCACTCTTATCCTGTCTGCCGCTGGGCGGGGTGCGAACCGAAGCGCCCTCTAGCGACCGGCAGGGATCCGTCCCGAGGAAGCTGCCCTCTGCCTCCGCTCCACCGGGTCATCACAGGAAAAATGAACCTGGTTCTCCTAGCCACCCCCGGAGCTCTGGGGACCCAAACCCAACGCCCCTAACAGGGTTGCCTTCAGGTGGTCAGTAAGTCCCCAAACATGAATTAGTTACGTTTATTTAGCTAGTCAGGAGGTAGATAAAAAGGCAAGTATTTATTGTGTCCTGCTATGTGCAAAATGGCAAACCACATCTTTCCCAAGAAAACCCAGACGTGGTCACGGCGAGTCAATATCAGTGCGCCAAAGCGCAATCCCTGCTTCTTAGGGAGCCCACGTTGCGATGGGGGCTGGGGGCCACGTGCAAATAATGACTTTTATTCAAAGTAAAGATGCTACTGGTGTCCGCGGGAAAGATGATGGGCTTGGAGGGCGGGAACGGCCAACAACAGAAGGGATTTGAGCCTTTAAAGCGCCTTTAAGTAGGATGGCCAGGCCAGTCCCCTCTGCGTGTCTCTTGTTTTTGTGTTGCCTTCCATCTTTAGACTTCAAGCTCCCTAAGGCAGACCCCATATATTTATAACTCCGTTGCTAGCGCGATGTCTGGGACATAGCTAATAAATGTTCATTGTCTGACCAACTAACTCTAGCTTTTGGTCTATGTCTATTTCATCATTTGGGGGTTAATTTGAAGTGGGCTGGAGAAGGATATTCAGATATTGATTCAGAATTTATTTAACTTTACCCTGATTATTTTGCTACCAATTAAGATTCCATAAAATAACCCTTTGAATAATTTCAGCATTCATCACGTCAGCTCCCTTCCTTGTGTACCTTTCAGGGTGATCTATTTGAAAAGGTAATGAATTAAACTCTGCATAAAAACTTGAAACGCAGTTAAATGCAACATGAAATGTATAGAGATACTCCATGCTAGGGGAAAAGGCTATAAAAACTCAATAAAGGTATACAGCAAGCTGTGATTGATCAAAGAGCTTAGATCAGTGATTCCAATTTTGCATTAAATAGCAGAAAGACAGAGCTAAGATCTTTCCTGAAACAGGTCCTCATTAATACAAGGTCATTTATTTATTTGTTTGTTTGTTTATTTACTTATTTGCCAATTCTCAGTCTCCAGCAAGGGCCAGCTAACACCCCCCCCCCCAAAAAAAGAAAACAGGACAAAAAAGAAAAGAAAGCCTAGAAATGGCAACATGTTAAAGGAATTAATTAAATAAATACATATATTATTGCTAATAATAATAATAGCTAGCATTAGAAGCCTTCCCAATAAGATCAGGAGTGAAACATGGATGCCCATTATCACCAATATTATTTAACATGGTATTAGAAATGCTAGCAATAGCAATAGGAGAAGAAAAAGAAATTGAAGGAATCAGAATGGGCAAAGAGATAATAAAACTATCTCTGTTTGCAGATGACTTAATGGTATATGTGGAAAATCCTAGAGATTCAACTAAAAAGTTGAAACTATAAATAATTTTAGCAAAGTAGGATACAAATAAATCTATATAAATCCTAAGCATTTTTATATATTACTAACAAAGTCTTGCAAGCAGAGATAGAAAGAGAAATTCCATTTAAAATAACTACAGGTAGGATAAAATACTTGGAAATAAACCTCCCAAAACAAACTCAGGAACTACATGAACATAATTATAAAATACTTTTTATACAAATTAAGTCAGATCTAAGTAACTGGAGAAATATTAATTGTTCATGGATGGGCAGAGCCAATATTATTTAAATGACAATTGTACCTAAGCCAATCTACTTATTTCTATGCCTTTCCAAATGAATTACCAAAAATTATTTTATTGAGTTACAAAAAATGATAAGATGATTCATTTGGAAGATCAAGAATATCTCAAGAATTAAAGAGGGGAAAAGGTAAAGGAAGGAGGGCTAGTAGTACCAGATTTTACCTGCATTATAAAGCAGTCATTATCAAAACCATCTGGCCCTGGTTAAGAAATAGAAAAAGTATCTCAGTGGAACAGAAGAGGCATAAATAAACAGTGGTAAAAAGATTATAGTAACCTTGTTTTTGACAAAAAAACAACAACATAGAACCAAGTTTGGGGGATAAGAAATTACCATTTTGTAAAAATTGCTGGGGCAACTGGAAGCTAGTTTGGTAGAAACTAGGTAAAGATCTTACATTACAGTAATTTACATTATTCACTAAGATCAAAATGGAGACATAATCTAGACATACTTTACATAAGTAAAGTAGAGCAGGGAACATATTACCTATCAGATTAAGAATTGGAAAGGAATTTATGACTCTACAAGAGAGGAAGAACATTGTGAAATATAAAATATGAAAACATGATCTAAATCTGATAAGAAATGCAAACCAAAACAATTCTGAGATATCTCACACCTACCAGACTAGCGAAACTGACTAAAGGGCAAAATGAAAAATGTTGGATGGGATGAAAACTGGGGACACTAATACACTGTTAGGGGAGCTGTGAACTGTGAACTGTGAACTGATCCAACCATTTTGGAGAGCAATTTAAAATTATACCTAGAGGGTTATAAAACTGTATATACCCTTAGAACCAAAAATACAATTGCTAGAGATCAGGGGAAAAGAAAAAGAATCCATATGTTCCAAAATATTTATAGCAGCTCTCTTTATGGAGGAAAAGAACTGTAAATTGAAGGGATGCCCCTCAATTGGGAAATGGCGAAACAAATGGCCATATATGATTTTGATGGAATACTACTGCACCATAAGAAGTAATGAGCAGGATAATTTATTTTTTCTCCTGATTACATGTAAAAACAATTTCTAACATTTTTCAAACACGATTGAGTCTTGAATTCTCTCCCTCCCTCCCCTCTGCCCCACAACCCCCATTGAGATAGTAAGCAATCTCATATAGATTTTATATGTGCATTCATGTAAAACATTTTTCCATATTAATCCTTTCATGGAAGGAAACTCAATTAGAAAGAAAATTAAGGAAGTGACAAAAATGCTTTGGTTTGGATTAAGGAAGTGACAAAAATGCTTTGGTTTGGATTCAGATTCAGTTCTTTTTCTCTGGAAGTAGATGGCATTTTTTATCATGAGTCCTTTGGGATAGTTTTGGATCACTGAATTGCTGAGGAAAGCTATTATTCAATTGTTCATTGTAAAGTATTCCTGTACAAGTACAATGTTCTGGTTCTGCTTATTTCACCCTGCTTCACTTCATGGGAATCTTTCCAGGTTTTTCTGTGCTCCTTCTGCTTGTAATTTCTTACACCACAATAGTATTCTGTTACAATCCTATACTATAACTTATTTAACCATTCCTCAATTGATGGGTATTCCCTCTCTTCCAAATCTTAGCTCCCCTAAAAATAGCTGCTCTAAATATTTTTGTACATATAATTCCTTTTTAAAAAATCTCTTTGGGATACAAACCTAGTAATGGTATTTCTGGGTCAAAGGATACATATTGTTTTACAGCCCTTTGGGCATAGGTCCAAACTGCTCTCCTGAATGACTGAATCAGTTCACAATCCCCCCCCAACATTGCATTTGTATCCCAGATTTCCCACATCCCCTCCAAGTTTTGTCATTTTCCTTTTCTCTCATAATAGCCAATCTGATAGTTGTAGGGGGGGGGGGAATACCTCAGAATTTTAAAATTGCATTTCTTTAAATAATAGTGATTTAGAGGGCAGCTAGGTAGCTCAATGGATTGAGAGTCAGGCCTAGAGATGGGAGGTCCTAGGTTCAAATCTGACCTCAGACACTTCCCAGCTGTGTGACCCTGGGCAAGTCACTTAACGCCCATTGCCTAGCCCTTACTGCTTTTCTGCCTGGAACCAATATATAGTATTGATTCGAAGATGGAAGGTAAGGGTTTTATTTTTTTTTAAAACCCCAATAAAAATAATAATGATTTTTTGCATATGCAATGCCTTTTTTATTTTTTTTATTTTTTATTTTTTATAAACCCTTACCTTCTGTCTTGGAGTCAATACTCTGTATTGACTCCAAAGCAGAAGAGTGGTAAGGGCTAGGCAATGGGGGTCAAGTGACTTGCCCAGGGTCACACAGCTGGGAAGTGTCTGAGGCCAGATTTGAACCTAGGGCCTCCCATCTCTAGGACTGGCTCTCAATCCACTGAGCTACCCAACTGCCCCCATGCAATGCCTTTTTTTGCATAACTAGAGAGTTTTAATTTGTCAAAATGCCTTTGATCATTTATCAATTGGGGGATGATTTATATTATAGATTCAACTTGTTCCTCTATGTATTTGAAAAAGTAAGCCTTTATTAGAGTCATAAAAACTTTTCACACCACTATGACTACTGTGTATTACTTTCCATTCTGTATTCCCCGTTTAGTGTCTTATATCCATCTTCCCCAATTTACCCTCTTTTCTGTCAGCATCACCCACCTTCTTAACCCCTTCTCCTCCCACTGTCCTATTGTAATACACAATTGATTGTGTATGTTCTGCCCTCATTGAGCCAATTCTGATGAAAGCAAGGTCCACATGTTCTCCCCAGCTCTCCTGTTCATTCTTGATTCTTTTATGTGCAATAATTTTCCCATTCTATTTTTCCCTACCCCCCTTCTCCTAATCCTCTTTCTCTCACCTTAATTCAATTTAATTTAGTATATATCTTCTTATCATATTCAACTCACAACCTTGTCCTCGGTCTATGTATACTCCTTTTAACTGCCCTAATAATGACCAAGTTCTTTAGTGTTATATGAATCATTTCCCTGTGTAGGTTTGTAAACAGTTTAAGCTTTTTGAAAGTCTTTTGATTTCTCTTTCCTGTCTGACTTTTTTTTAAATAAGTCGCTTGAGACTTGTATTTGAGAGACACATTGTGCATTTAGCTCTGATATTTTCATCAGGAATGTTTGAAAGTTCTCTATGTCACTGAATACCTATTTTTTCCCTCTGAAGGATTATTCTCAGTTTTGCTGGGTACATGATTCTTGGTTGAAGTCCTAGCTGCTTTGCCCTCAAATATCATATTCCATGTCCTCTGATTCTTTAAGGTAGAAGCTGATAAGTTTTGTGCTATTGTGACTGTGACTCCATGATATTTGAATTTCTTCTTTTTGGCTACATGCTATATTTTCTTCTTGATCTGGGAGTTCAGGAATTTGACTATAATATTCCTGGGAGTTATCCTTTTGGGATGTCTTTCAGGAGATGATTGGTGGACATTTTCTATTTTGCCCTCTGACTCTAGAATATCAGGGCCGTTTTCTTGATGATTTCTTGAAAGATGATGAAAGTAAGGTCCGCATGTTCTCCCCAGCTCTTTTTTTGGCCAAGATCTTTTTTTGATCATGACTTTCAGGTTGTCTAATAATTCTCAAATTCTCTCTCTTCTATTTATTTCCCAGGTCAGTTGTTTTTCCCATGAGATAATTCATATTTTCTTCTATTTTTTCCATTCCTTTGACTTTAATTGTTCTTAATTCTAATATTGAAGGCATTAACTTCCACTTGCCTAATTCTAATTTTTTGGATGTGATTTTCTTGAGTGAGCTTTTGTACTTCCTTTTCCATTTGGCCAGTCCAACTTTGTAAAGAGTTCTTTTCCTCAGTGAATTTTTGTACCTCTTTGTTTAAAGGACGAATTCTTCCTTTCTAGATTTTTTTCCTTCAGTGTATTTTTTAATTTCCTTTTCCCACTTGGTTGTTTCTCCTTATAGGGGGTTTTCTTCTTTGGATTTTTGTGCCTCTTTTACCAATTGGTCCATTTTGGTTTTTTAAAATATTAATTTGATCAGTATTTTTTTGGGGGGGTACTTCTTTTAACAAGCTCTACTCTTTTTTCATGGCTTTTCTGTATTGCTCTCATTTCTTTTCCCAATTTTCTTCTACCTCTCTTATTTGATTTTTAAAATCATTTTTTGAATTCTTTGTTAATTCTTTTGGGGCTTGAGAGCAATTCTTATTTTTGTTGGAGGTTTTGGATGCAACAGTAGTGACTTTATTGTCTTCTGAATTTGAATCTACCCTGTAATGCAGAAATTGGGGAGTGACTGGGACTCTTGTGGATGGGATTTACTATGTAGATTTGAAGAAAAGTAAGTCAAATATGTAAGTGATTTGTGTTTAATTTATGTGCAATCTTTTTTCTTTGTAAATAGAAATGCTTGTTTTATTTGCTTTTAAAAATTTGGAACAAAAATAAAATAAAAAAGTTAGCATTTATATAGCACTTTACAAATATCTCACTTTCCCCTCACAACAACCCTTGAAGGTAGGTCCTATTTTTCTTCCTGTTTTAAATGAGGAAATCAAGGCAGACACGGGTTAAGTGACTAATGTTGGACCTGGATTTAAGCTCATCTTCCTGACTCTAAGCAGAGCACTCTTTATCTACTGGGTCATTTAGCTGTCTCATTGAGATACAAGGGTAGGAGCAAGATACCCAGAAAGACAGGAATTGGCATTCCTGTAGAGCTAAGAACTCCAGAATACCTTATTTACATGAGAAACCCAACCCTTATCACTTGTCTAGTCTAGTGGTAGTCTCTCGGTGATCGAGAATGACTATTGTCTTTGTGCAGTTTCATCTACGGTGTACCCTCATGTGGCTTTGGAGTCCAAAGGCTGAGGAGCAAAGTTTGTGGCACATGGGGCATGGGACTCCAGTTGTTACGGGAGGTGAGGTTGTGGCCTGGTGTTGGCTTTCACGCGCAGTGGCGAGATGTCGACGTCGTTCATCTTCAAAGGTGGTGGCGGCCTGGTGAATGTGGGCTCGCCAGCTGCTTCTGTCAGAGGCAGTGAGTTCTAGTTGTTTTGGTGTCATGCCAGCCCACTTCAAGTTGGACTTTAGCTGATCCTTGAATCTTTTCTTTGGTCGGCCTTGTTTCCTGAGTCCAGCTGACAGTTCACCTTAGAATACCTGTCTTGGTATTCGCTGTGGGTCCATGCGGATGACGTGTCCAGACCATCTAGCTGGGTTTTGAGGACCATGACTTCGATGCTGGTGGAGTTGGCTCTGTCGAGGACTTCCTGGTTGGTGATTCGGTCCTGCCATCAGATCCTCATGATTGACCGGAGGGAGCATTGGTGGAATTGCTCCAGCTGTTTCATGTGCTTCCAGTACAGTGTCCATGTCTCGCAACCGTACAGGAGCGAGCTGAGGACCACTGTGTTGTACACTTTGAGCTTCATCGCAGTGCTTACACCTCTGTGTTGGAGGACTTTGCAGCGCAGCTGCCTGAGTGCCTGGCTGGCCTTTTGGATCCTGGCATTGATCTCATGGTCTAGGGATCCGTCGTTGGCGATGGTACTGCCCAGGTACTTGAAAGTGCTGATGTTGGAAAGCTGCGTGCCGTCGATAGTTATGCACGGCTGGTTAGTTGGCCTCCCTGGCGCAGGTTGGAACAGCACCTCTGTTTTGCTGAGGCTGATAGTCAGGCCAAGCAATTTTGTTGCAGTGGAGAATCTGTCCACAATGGTTTGGAGATGATTTTCTTGGTGGGCCATGAGAGCACAGTCATCTGCGAAGAGAGCTTCCAGGATGAGTCTCTCTGTTGTCTTTGTTTTTGCAGTCAGGTGGTGAAGGTCGAATAGTGAGCCATCCAGTCGGTATTTGATGTAGACGCCCAGGTCTAGATCCATCACAGCATGTCGTAATACTTGGGTGAAGTATAGGTTGAATAGTACCGGAGCGAGGACACAGACTTGTTTCACGCCATTGGAGATGTTGAAGCGATCAGAAGTCTCTCCACCAGATAGGACTTCCCCTGTCATGTCGACATGAAAGAGTTGGATCAGTTTGACGAATTTTGCTGGGCAACCGAGCTTGCTGAGGATCACCCACAATGTGTCCCTGTTCACTGTGTCGAACGCCTTTGTCAGGTCTATGAAGACAATGTAGAGACTCAGGTTCTGCTCAAGGCATTTTTCCTGCATTTGCTTCACCGTGAAGACCATGTCGATGGTGCTACAATCTGGTCGGAAGCCACATTGTGATTCAGGCAGGTTCTGCTCTGAAACAGATGACAGGAGTTTGTTGAGTATAACATGGGCGAGGATCTTTCCGGCAGTGGAGAGTAGTGAGATGCTTCTGTAGTTGTCACAGGCTGCTCGTGAGCCTTTGTTCTTGTATAGGGCTATGATGGAGGCATCTCTGAGTTCTGGGGGCATGTCTTCCTCTTCCCATATGCTGGTCAGCACTATGTGGAATGCCTGGAGCGCCTTTCCCTTTAAGGCCTTGTACACCTCGGTTGGGATCCCGTCTTTACCGGGTGCCTTGCCTGCACTCATTTGTTTAATGGCTTTTTGGACTTCCTCTATTGAAGGAGGGACATCAAGTTGATCAATGGTGCAGTTTTGGGGGATCTGGTCAAGGGTGCTTTGGTCGACTGAAGAGGGTCGGTTGAGAAGCTGACTGAAGTGTTCTTTCCACCTGTTGCTGATGCCTTTTTTATCTTTTATGAGAGTGTCACCATCAGAGGATAGCAAGGGAGTGGTAGTGGGTTTTAATGGCCCATAGACAGTCTTGAGGGCACTGAAAAATTGTTTGTAGTTTTTCGTATCAGCAAAATGCTGGATTTCTTCTGCCTTTTTTTCCCACCATCAGTCTTGCATCTTCCTGATCTCACGCTGCGCCATGGCTTGGAGAGACTTGAATCTGTCCTTTTTAGGAGCAGAGTTTGGGTTATTTTGCCACTCCATAAAGGCTTTGTTCTTCTTGCTCAATAGGTCTTCTATAGCAGTGTTGTTCTCGTCGAACCAGTCCTGGTGGTTGCGTTGTTTTGGGCCTAGGACTGCCTTTGATGTTTCTTTCACTGCGTCTCTGAACTGGTTCCATTTCTCAGTTGAGCTTCCAGTGAGTGGTTCCTTGGCAGACAGCTTGTCGTCCAGGCAGGACTGGAATGTTTGCAAATAAGATGGATCTCTAAGACGACTCACGTTGTAAAATGCGCGAACTGTCTGGGCGCGTTTTGGATGGTGAGGCGCAATGCGCATTTGAAGAATCGCTCTAACCAATCGGTGGTCTGTCCAGCATTCAGCTCCTCTCATGGCTCTGGTGATCTTTACATCCTGGATGTCTCGCCGGCGTACAATGATGTAGTCAATGAGATGCCACTGTTTTGATCTTGGGTGCATCCACGTTGTTTTATATTTGTTCGCCATTCTGAACACAGTGTTCGTGATGGTGAGTTCGAACTCTGAGCATTTGCTGAGTAACAATAGGCCGTTGTTGTTCATTTTGCCCATGCCGTGTTTGCTGAGCACTCCTTTCCATCTTTCATGGTCCTGTCCAACGCGGGTGTTGAAGTCTCCCAGTAGTATCAGCTTGTCATTTGTGGGTGCTGAGTGCAGGACGGCACTCAGGTCAGAGTAGAACTGCTCGATGGTCTCCTCTGTGCTGGTCAGTGTTGGGGCATATGCGCTGATGATTGTGGCGTACAGGTCTTTGCTGAGAGGCAAATGGATCTTCATGAGCCTCTCGCTGATGCCCACAGGCAAGTCTGGCAGCTGTTTGAGCAAACTGGTCTTGATGGCCAAGCTAACACCATGTATTCTGTCTTCATTTGAGGCTCTACCTTTCCAGAAGAAGGTGTATCCAGTGGTGGGTTCACTGAGTGATCCCTCTTCTGGTAAGCGTGTTTCGCTTAAGGCTGCGATGTCGATGTTATATCGTGCCAGTTCTTTACCAATTAGAGCTGTTCTTCTCTCAGGTCTTGGGGTATTCTCTCTATCAAGTAATGTCCTGATGTTCCATGCTCCTAGTAGGAGTTTCTTTGTATTTTTTCTTTGATTTCGACCGCTTAAAGGGATGACCCGCCAGCCGCGGTGTGCTGACCGGGTGTTTGTAGGGCAGGCAATGTTTGGGACATCTTTTCTAGTCCCCTCCCTTGATTAGGGTGAGCAGTGCTGTCCTAGAGAGGGCTGCTCAGTCGCCCAGGATGCTGCTGAACATCCCTGCTGCCCACAGGGCCTAGCGACCACTGGTCCGTGGGCCGCCTACGTGCAGAATCGTGACTACAACTGCCAGTGGTCACCTCCACCTGAGGCTCACATTCTACTCTTAAGTAATTCATACAGATTTCTTAATCCAAAGGGACTCCTATATATTAGAAATTTAATGTGAAATTTATAATGATTTTGAAGCTTAATTTAACAGATACTGACATCCTTATGGATTTAGAAAGGTAATTAGGACATATTGAACAAGCTTGAAATTTGGTAAAAAAAAGTTTAGATTGTTATTAGTTTTGATAAATTAATAGGGACAAATTTTTTCCTTGGCATATTTGTTCTGCATTCAGAATAATAATTGCTGGAGAACGGTCTTATCATACTTTTGTACCTGTGGAATTAAAAATAACTACTCAATATTGGCCTCTGAATAAAATCAGCACAGAATGCCAGTGCTGGGAGAGGAATGTATAGAATCCCCCCCCCCATATAGGTGATTTGGAGATACATTCAAATGACCTAATGTTCTTAAATTGATGGCAATCAGTTTTATTTGGGGGGTGATGCTTTGTTTTATTTTTTACTTTAAAATTTTTTATTATTTATTTTAACATTACCTAAAAACATTTTTTGAGTTCCAATTTCTCTCCCTTTCTCAAAACCCTCTCTCACCGACTGAAAAGGTAAACAATATGATATCAATTATATATGTGAAACTATATACAACATATTAGCCATGTTGCAAAAAAAAAATAATAAAGCAAGAAAAATAAAGTGAGAACTTTATGCTTCAATTTGCACTCAGAGTTCTTTCTCTGGAGGCAGATAACATTCTGTATCATGAATTCTTTTTAAGTATATATAGATGTATATTAAAAATATAGCTTTCAAAACTCTCCTCATTTCAGTTTTCTTTTGAAATTTCTTCAGTTACCTTCTCTGAATTTTATTTAAAAAATACCTCAATGCCTGATTTTTCTTTTTAAAAAATTTGGCAATCTTTATATTCAACACATTCACTTTATAAATTGAGAAGAATAAAGAAAAAAAGAAATAAAACAAATCCCTTGTAACAAATATATAAAATAAAACTGAGCAGATTCCCATGTTGAGAATATCCAAAAATAGATGTTTAATTCTGCATATCACCTTTCTGCCAGGTATAAGTAACGTGCTTCATCTTCAGTATTGTGGAATCATGGTTAGTGATTGCATTGATCAGAGTTTTTAAGTCTTTCAAAGCCTGATTATTAATGAGATCAGTCTGACATCTGTGAATCTTAAAACTACTCAGACTGTACCTTAGAAGATTTGGTTAAATTTTTCCCCTATTGTAACAATGGAGGTACTTGATTAGGAATGTATTGAGAACTTTTAAAATTACTCCACCCTACTCAGACAGTGCCTTAGGGGAAGATAAAGGTGCAAACTCCTGATTGAACAATGAAAAGTCCCTAACTCATACTTACAGTAAAGCTAGAACCTTAAGCTAGGTCTATTTTTAGATCTAATACAAAAAGGGTGCTAAGTATCTATAAAGATTAAATTAGTACCTAAAAGGTCAAGTAACTTACAAAAGGCAAGCTTAACAAAAGAGGTGTGAAATACTCAGTAGATTTTATCTAACCTGAAAAGGTGAGAATAAAAGAAGAAGAGAACTAAGAATGGGCAATCCTGGAAAAAAAAGTGTCTACTGTGATTAGTAGATGTGAAAATTTAGGGGAGGTGACATAAGAGAAAATTTCTTTAAAAGGAAGGGATAAGAGGAATTCAAGGGGGTTATTGAATTTGAGTTGAATTGAGTAGTTGGAGTTGGTTAGAGTTCGTAGTTTTAGTTTTTGGATTGGAAGTTGGTTGGAGTTGGAGTTCGGAGGTTTGAAGCTTGCTTGAAGACAATCTTGTGGTGAGTGATAAAGACTGACTCGCTCTCCCTTAGGCTCAGGCCTAGGCCATTTGGCCTAGGCCCTTTCTACTATTCTCTCTCTCTCTCTCTCTCTCTCTCTCTCTCTCTCTCTCTCTCTCTCTCTCCTTCCCTTAATTCCTTCATTTGTATTAATTAAAATCTCCATAAAACCCAGCTGACAGGGGATATTTTCATATTTGGGAATTTTCCCATGGTGACCACTTAATTTTAGATTTTAAATCAAGACACTAAAAATTATCTTTACAATTTGGCCAAAATCTTTACAGTCTTGGCAAACCACATTTTCATGGTTACACATCATTAATAAAGAGGAATGTTCTGGTGAATTAAATAGTGAGAAATCATGTGGATTCTAGATCTATATCTGGAAAGGATCAAAGAGGAAAAGGGTCTATATGTACCAAAATATTTATAGCAATTTCTTTGTAGTAGAAAACTGATCTCCAGTGAAATGAGGGGAACCAGGAAAACAATTTATATAATATCATTTGAAAGAAAAACAACTTTGAAATGAAGGCAGTCATTTAAATCAGAAACACAACAGATTGGTTCTTGATAGTGAAAGCTGACTTAAACAGGATAATGAGCTGATTTAACTAGGATAATAAAGTGACTTAACCAATATAATCTAACAGATCAAGTTCAAATCAGGACACTTGTCAAAGTATCATGTACCACAATTTGTTCAGTCATTCCCCAATTGAGGGACAACCCCTCTTTAGGAATCAGTTTAAAGAGAATCAGAAAATTTCCCAACATGAGCTGTGAGTAAATAAATATTTAATCAACATTTAATCATGTTACTACCAGGCATTGTGCTTAACTACCTGGGATTCAAAAAGAGGCAAATCCTCAAGGAGTTCATTATCTGATAAGGGTAACTACATGCAAACAAATATATTCAAAACAAGCTATATTCAGTACAAATTGGAAAAAATGAACAGGGAATACACTGGAATTAAGAGGAGTTGGGAAAAGCTTGAGAAGGTTTGAAATGAAGGCAGTCATTTAAATCAGAAACACAACAGATTGGTTCTTGGCAGTGGAAGCTGACTTAACGAGGATAATGAGCTGATTTAACTGGGATTATAAAGTGATTTAACCAGTATAATATTGTCAAACTTACATACAAAGCAGTGGTAAAGTTTTAGATATAATATTTATTTATTTAATAAAATATTCTATTTATTATTTTACTTAACATTTATTTAATTGATAAATTAATATTTATTTAATAATATATTTAACATATATATATATATAATTTTATTTTATTTTTACATTTTAGTTCAGGCAGCCAAACTTCATCAAGACTTGGAGATTTCAAAAGGTTCCTTGCCTAGGAATTTAATAAGGAAAAAACTCCCCTCTATCCAACCCAGGCCCACTGGAGTCAGAAAGTGGTCTTCACCCAAGTTATGGCACCAGAATTGTTGAAGAATGACTCACTTTGCATTTCTGGCTTAGCTAAAACATAGCCAGGACAACTATAGATTAGTTGCAGTTGCATCAGGAGAGAGACCTTTGAACCCAAAGCCTTCAGATCATCATGAAGCTCCTTTCCCTTGATTGAGCAAAGCTGGTTATTTTTTTTATCATCTCTGAAAAAGAAAATCAAATGAAAGTGAAACAAAACTAACTAGGAGAGAGAGGGACAACGTTAAGAGACTGGTGAGGGCAGGAAATTCTAGGAGAGTTAGGGAGGTTCAGGAACCAAGTGGGGCTATAGAAATATTCTGAGCAGGGTAATGTGTAAATAAATGCTTGTTGATTAAAGCAAGCTGGACAAGTGCTTCTCCCTTGTTCTCCCTATGAGAATGAGATTTCTCCTATAAAAAGTCATTTGTACTGTCAACCTGAATTAAACAAAACTATCAAAGTAAGGTCTGTAATGAAGGCAAGAAGATTGTAATCTGGAGTTCTTTGCCATAACAGAGCACTAGAGTTCTTTGGGGGAAGCAGGGTTTAAATATATTTGGGAGAGGACAACTGGTTGATAGTTAATTGAGAGCGGTGTGACCCTGGGCAAGTCACTTGACCCCCATTGCCTAGCTCTTACCACTCTTCTGCCTTGCAACCAATACACCGTATTAGTGCCTCTTTGAAATTTACCAGGCGCCTCAAAAGCAAACAATCCCAATCTTTCTACATTCAGTGTATTGAAGCAGAACATTCAATACATTTCTGGGATATTTAAAAAAATATATAGTATTGATTCTAAGATGGAAGGTTAAGAGTTAAAAAAAATATTGCTTTGGGGAGGCACAACCTGGAAAAGAGATTAACTAAAATGCTTTATAAAATAATCAGAATTCATAGACTGGGAAGGACATCAATAGCTAGAGGCTGCAGTTGCTGGGGGAGGAAGTTTGGAGCTGAGGGATTGAGCAAGATCCGTTGAGAGTCACAGTAGCGAGGCCAGTGGAAGGGCAGCAGCCGCAGTGGACAGTAGCAATGCCAAACTCTAGTAGTACATTAAGATAAAGAGTTCTAGGATACTGAATCTACCATCCCTTTAGCTCTGAATTAAAAGTGATTCAGTTAAACGAATATTGATCAAGTGCTTATGATTTTCAAGGCATCCAGCTACAAAGATGAAAACAAAGTTGTCATCCAGTTTCTATTCTATTGAGTGAGGTAGATAGGGGGCACAATACACACACATACAAGTAAATGCAAAATAATAAAAGCCTCATTTCAAACTGAGAGAGTATTAAGAACTGGGGCAATCAGGAAAGTCCTCCTAGAATTTGTCTTAAATGGAGGAAAAGTTTTCAGGGAGCAAAGGTGAGGATTGCATTCTAGATGTGGAGAGTACCTGTGTGGGCACCTGTGCGGGCACAGGCATTAGGTAAATGGAAATACGTGCTGAAATAGCCAGCCAGTTTGGCTAGAATTAAGAGTGAAGGAAGGGAAAAATATACAATAAACCAGAAACGTAGATGGGAGCCAGGATTATAAATGTGAGCTTCAGGATTATGTAGTTTATTTTTTTGTTAAGTTTATTTTTTTTCTATACTAGGTTTTTTTGGTTAGAAAATATTTTAGGAATGGGACTTCCGGTCAAGATGGCGGTGTGGAAGCAGTGAAAGTTCAGACCTCGGAAACTCTTCCTTACCGATCGCAAACAGAGTCCTCCTAGGCCACCGAAATTCAAGCTGAACAACAGGATAGACCTGGAGAAACCTCCTCCTGGACCTGGATCAAAAGGTACCATACCCCAAAAGCCAGAACCCTAGATCACTCCAATCTAAGGGGTAGACAGAAAGAAGGTCCCAGGACCCATCCCCCCCAACCCAGAGTGCTGAGCCCAAGGCAGCAGCGGGAACCTCAGGGCTCTGAGGACTCACCTTGAAAACAACCCGAGCCAGTCTCCGGGGCGCCCAACACAGATGGCAGGGAAACATAGAGAGAAGGGGGAAGCCTGTAGCCCCCTGGCTGGGTTCTTCCATTTGAGTCTCAAGGGAGGTCCCAGCTTTAGGGCACCAGCTGAACCCAATCCCATCAGGAGCCCACAGAGCTACTGAAAGGACAGAAAACTCAGGGTTGGCAAAGGGGTTGCTCCGAAGAGCTTACCTTGAAAGTAACCCGGGCCAGTTTCTGGGCACCCAACACAGACTGTGGAGGAGGAGGTTGCTGCTTTTCTTTTTCTTCTTTTTTTGGCTTGGGGATCCTTCGGCCCACACCACCTGAACCTAATCCCATCAGAAGCCATCAGAGTCCAGGCAAGCCACGACCCCTCCCCCCTTAGAGAGCTGGGTCTTCTGAAAGAACCAGCTGAACCTAATCCCATCAGGAGCCCTCAGAGCTACTGAAAGGACAGAAAACTCAGGGCTGGCAAAGGGGTTGCTCCAAAGAGCTTACCTTGAAAGTAACCCGGGCCAGTTTCTGGGCACTCAACACAGACTGTGGAAGAGGAGTTTGCTGCTTTTTTTTTTCTTCCTTTTTTTGGCTCTGGGATCGTTCGGCCCACACCACCTGAACCTAATCCCATCAGGAGCCATCAGAGTCCAGGCAAGCCACAACCCCTCCCCCCATAGAGAGCTGGGTCTTCTGAAAAAACAGAAACCTAGAGGTGAAGTCAAGATGGCAGCATAGAAGGAGCATAGACCTGGCAGCCTGGCCAGAGCTTTAGAGATCCTCCATATCTGCTCCAGCCATCCAGGAAGTTTAAAACTCAGAGTAAACCCAGCCCAACTAAACTGAACTCAATCCCATCAAAAGTCTCCAGAACACAGGGAAGCCCAGGCTCCCCATCCATCCTCATTGACTGCTGGACTTTAAGCCAATAAAAAGCCTCCAGAGGACAGGAAAGCTCAAACCCCCAACAACCCTCCCTCAGAGATTACACCAAGAGATCCTCTGTTAAAGCTCCAAGAGGGGAGACTGATAGAAGTCCCTAAAAAACAAAAAAAAAATGAGAGGAACAAGAGCACAGAAAAATACAGGGAGAAAAGAAGGGGTGAATTTGAACAAACAACAGAAACAGAAGAAAGAAACTACAATAGACAGCTACTACTCACCAAATGGAACAGAGGGGGAGAGATCAGCAAACAATAAACCAGAAATCCCAGCGAATTGGATACAGGCTGTGGAAGAACACAAAACACAACTAAGAGAGGCTGAAGACAATTGGGAAAAGAACTTAAAAATTAAGATAAGTCATCTGGAAACAGAGGCACTTGAACTAAAACAAGAAAATAGTGTCCTGAAAGCCAAAATCATCCAGCTGGAAAATGAGGCAAAGGAGATGAAAGATGAGGCAAAGGAGATGAAAGACAAGATAAAGAGGATGAAAGACGATCTTCAAAGAAACTCAGACCAGAAGGAAAAAGACGACCAAAAAGCCAAAGATGAAATCCAATCTTTAAGAACCAGAGTAAAACAACTAGAATCAAGTGACCTCACAAGGCAGCAGGACACTATAAAACAAAACAAAAAGAATGAAAAAATTGAGGAAAATGTGAAGCATCTCATTCACAAAACAGACGATTTAGAAAATCGTTCAAGAAGAGACAATTTAAGAATAATTGGACGACCAGAAGACCATGACAAAAGAAAAAGCCTGGAAATAATACTAGAGGAAATTATCCAGGAAAACTGTCCCGAAATCTTAGAACAAGAGGGGAAAGTGGAGATTGAAAGAATCCACAGATCACCCCCTGTATTTAATCCCCAACTGACAACACCAAGAAATGTTATAGCCAAATTCAAAAACAATCAGATAAAAGAACAGGTATTACAACTTGCCAAGAAGAAACCATTCAGATACCATGGAAACACGGTGAGGATAACACAGGATCTGTCTGCATCCACACTGAAGGACCGAAAGGCATGGAATATGATATTCCGGAAAGCAAGGGAACTAGGCCTACAGCCAAGAATAAAATACCATCAAAACTGACTATATTCTTACAGGGGAAAGTATGGTCATTTAACACAACAGAAGAGTTCCAAGCATTCATAAATAAAAGACCAGACCTGAACAGAAAATTCAAAGTCCAACTACAGAACTCAAGAGAATCATCAAAAGGTAATTAAAAAAGAGGGGAAAAACAACAACAACAAAAAAGGTTTTTTTAAGAGACTCAATAAGTTAAAATGATATGTATCCCTATAAGAAAAGAGGTCACTGGCAACTCTTAAAAACTGTTGCTATCACCTAAGCAGCTAGAAGAACTACACTCAGAGGGAACAGTGACAAACTGTATAGGATGAAAGGACAAGACATAAATAGGTATATAGATATATGCATGCATAAATACATATACATGTGTATGTATATATATATATACATGACTAAAGCTAAAAAAGAAAAGAGGTTATGACTAAAAGAAATGGGAAAAGAAACAAATGGGGGTAAATTTATATGTCACAAAGAAGCTCATGGCGGGAGGGGGGAGAACATCGATACACTGGAAGGGTAAAGAGGTTGGAGATAGGAAATACTCAACTCTTACGTACTTTGAAACTGACCCAAAGAGGGAAGAACAATCCAATCCATTGGGGAAGAGAATAGATTTGCGCCCTATAGGGGAGTAGAAGGGTAAAAAACAGACTGGTGGGGAGGGAAGCAGTGCAAGGGAGGGAGAGGGTGGGGGGGGAATTTTTAAAAAGACTAGAGGGGAAAATAAGGGAGGGAATAAGAAGGGAGGGGGGTAGAAAGGGAAATACAAGGAGGACGGATTTAAAGTAAATCACTGGACTAAAAGGTAGAGCTGAAGAAGAAAGGTTAGAATTAGGGAAGGATATCAAAATGCCAGGGAGTCCACAAGTGACAGTCATAACATTGAACGTGAATGGGATGAACTCACCCATAAAACGTAGACGAATAGAAGAATGGATTAGAATCCAAAACCCTACCATATGTTGTCTCCAAGAAACACACATGAGGTGGGTAGACACCCACAAGGTCAGAATTAAAGGATGGAGTAAGACCTTCTGGGCCTCAACTGACAGAAAGAAGGCAGGAGTGGCAATCATGATATCTGATAAAGCCAAAGCAAAAATAGACCTGATCAAAAGGGATAGGGAAGGTAATTATATTTTGTTAAAAGGAACTTTAGATAATGAGGAAATATCACTAATCAACATATATGCACCAAATAATATAGCACCCAAATTTCTAATGGAGAAACCAGGAGAATTGAAGGAAGAAATAGACAGTAAAACCATATTAGTGGGAGACTTGAACCAACCATTATCAAATTTAGATTAATCAAATCAAAAAATAAATAAGAAAGAGGTAAAAGAAGTGAACAAAATCTTAGAAAAATTAGAATTAATAGACATATGGAGAAAAATAAATAGGGATAAAAAGGAATACACCTTCTTCTCAGCACCACATGGCACATTCACAAAGATTGACCATACATTAGGTCACAAAAACATGGCACAGAAATGCAGAAAAGCAGAAATGCAGCCTTTTCAGACCACAAGGCAATAAAAATAATGATCAGTAATGGTACATGGAAAACCAAATCAAAAACTAATTGTAAACTAAACAATATGATACTCCAAAATTGTTTAGTTAGAGAAGAAATCATAGAAACAATTAATAATTTCATCGAGGAAAATGACAATGGCGAGACATCCTTTCAAACCTTTTGGGATGCAGCCAAAGCGGTAATCAGAAGTAAATTCATATCCCTGAGTGCATATATTAACAAACTAGGGAGAGCAGAGATCAATCAATTGGAAATGCAAATAAAAAAACTCGAAAGTGACCAAATTAAAACCCCCCAGCAGAAAACCAAACTAGAAATCCTAAAAATTAAGGGAGAAATTAATAAAATCAAAAGTGATAGAACTATTGATTTAATAAATAAGACAAGAAGCTGGTACTTTGAAAAAACAAACAAAATAGACAAAGTACTGGTCAATCTAATTAAAAAAAGGAAGGAAGAAAAGCAAATTAACAGCATCAAAGATGAAAAGGGGGACATCACCTCTGAGGAAGAGGAAATTAAGGCAATCATTAAAAATTACTTTGCCCAATTATATGGCAATAAATATACCAATTTAAGTGATATGGATGAATATATACAAAAATACAAACTGCCTAGACTAACAGAAGAGGAAATAGAATTCTTAAATAATCCCATATCAGAAAATGAAATCCAACAGGCCATCAAAGAACTTCCTAAGAAAAAATCCCCGGGGCCTGATGGATTCACCAGTGAATTCTATCAAACATTCAGAGAACAGTTAATCCCAATACTATATAAAGTATTTGACATAATAAGCAAAGAGGGAGTTCTACCAAACTCCTTTTATGACACAAACATGGTACTGGTTCCAAAACCAGGCAGGTCAAAAACAGAGAAAGAAAACTATAGATCAATCTCCCTAATGAATATAGATGCAAAAATCTTAAATAGGATACTAGCAAAAAGACTCCAGCAAGTGATCAGAAGGGTCATCCACCATGATCAAGTAGGATTTATACCAGGGATGCAGGGCTGGTTCAATATTAGGAAAACCATCCACAAAATTGACCACATCAACAAGCAAACCAACAAGAACCACATGATTATCTCAATAGATGCAGAAAAAGCCTTTGATAAAATACAACACCCATTCCTAATAAAAACACTAGAAAGCATAGGAATAGAAGGGTCATTCCTAAAAATAATAAACAGTATATATCTAAAACCATCAGCTAATATCATCTGCAATGGGGATAAACTAGATGCATTCCCAATAAGATCAGGAGTGAAACAAGGATGCCCATTATCACCTCTATTATTTGACATTGTACTAGAAACACTAGCAGTAGCAATTAGAGAAGAAAAAGAAATTGAAGGCATCAAAATAGGCAAGGAGGAGACCAAGTTATCACTCTTTGCAGATGACATGATGGTCTACTTAAAGAATCCTAGAGATTTAACCAAAAAGCTAATTGAAATAATCAACAACTTTAGCAAAGTTGCAGGATACAAAATAAACCCACATAAGTCATCAGCTTTTCTATATATCTCCAACATAGCTCAGCAGCAAGAACTAGAAAGAGAAATCCCATTCAAAATCACCTTAGACAAAATAAAATACCTAGGAATCTACCTCCCAAGACAAACACAGGAACTATATGAACACAACTACAAAACACTCTCCACACAACTAAAACTAGACTTGAGCAATTGGAAAAACATTAACTGCTCATGGGTAGGACGAGCCAATATAATAAAAATGACCATCCTACCCAAACTTATTTATCTATTTAGTGCCATACCCATGGAACTCCCAAAAAATTTCTTTACTGATTTGGAAAAAACCATAACAAAGTTCATTTGGAAGAACAAAAGATCAAGGATATCCAGGGAAATCATGAAAAAAAAAACACAAATGAGGGGGGCCTTGCAGCCCCAGACCTCAAACTATATTACAAAGCAGCAGTCATCAAAACAATTTGGTACTGGCTAAGAGACAGAAAGGAGGATCAGTGGAATAGACTGGGGGCAAGTGACCTCAGCAAGACAGTATACGATAAACCCAAAGATCCCAGGTCTTGGGACAAAAATCCACTATTCGATAAGAACTGCTGGGAAAATTGGAAGACAGTGTGGGAGAGATTAGGAATTGACCAACACCTGACACCCTACACCAAGATAAATTCAAAATGGGTGAAAGACTTAAACATAAAGAAGGAAACCATAAGTAAATTGGGTAAACACAGAATAGTATACATGTCAAACCTTTGGGAGGGGAAAGACTTTAAAACCAAGCAAGACATATAAAGAATCACAAAATGTAAAATAAATAATTTCGACTACATCAAATTAAAAGGCTTTTGTACAAACAAAACCAATGTAACTAAAATGAGAAGGAAAACAACAAATTGGGAAAAAATCTTCATAAAAACCTCTGACAAAGGTTTAATTACTCAAATTTATAAAGAGCTAAATCAATTGTACAAAAAAATCAAGCCATTCCCCAATTGATAAATGGGCAAGGGACATGGATAGGCAGTTTTCAGAAAAAGAAATCAAAACTATTAATAAGCACATGAAGAAGTGTTCTAAATCTCTCATAATCAGAGAGATGCAAATCAAAACAACTCTGAGGTATCACCTCACATCTAGCAGATTGGCTAACATGACAGTTATGGAAAGTAATGAATGCTGGAGGGGATGTGGCAAAGTAGGGACATTAATTCATTGCTGGTGGAGTTGTGAACTGATCCAACCATTCTGGAGGGCAATTTGGAACTATGCACAAAGGGCGATAAAAGAATATCTACCTTTGATCCAGCCATAGCACTGCTGGGTCTGTACCCCAAAGAGATAATGGACACAAAGACTTGTACAAAAATATTCATAGCTGCGCTCTTTGTGGTGGCCAAAAATTGGAAAATGAGGGGATGCCCATCAATTAGGGAATGGCTGAACAAATTGTGGTATATGTTGGTGATGGAATACTATTGTGCTAAAAGGAATAATAAAGTGGAGGAGTTCCATGGAGACGGGAACAACCTCCAGGAAGTGATGCAGAGCGAGAGGAGCAGAACCAGGAGAACATTGTACACAGAGACTAATACACTGTGGTATAATCGAACGTAATGGACTTCTCCATTAGTGGCAGTGTAATGTCCCTGAACAATCTGCAGGGACCTAGGAGAAAAAACACTATCCATAAGCAGAGGACAAACTGAGGGAGTAGAAACACCGAGGAAAAGCAACTGCCTGACTACAATGGCTGAGGGGACATGACAGAGGAGAGACTCTAAACGAACACTCTAATGCAAATACTAACAACATGGCAATGGGTTAGAACCAAGAACACATGTGATACCCAGTGGAATCACGCGTTGGCTACGGGGGTGGGGGGGTGGGGGTGGGAGGGAGGAAAAGAAAATGATCTTTGTCTTTAATGAATAATGCATGGAAATGATCAAATAAAATACTATTAAAAAAAACTCAAAAAATACTAGAAAAAAAGTAAAAATTTTTAATCTATCAATAGAAATGTCAGCTTTCCACTTGAAATTTAATATATTCTCAAAAATATGTTATTTTCTATCTTAATTCCAATTTTAATATATTTTCCAAAAAAATTCCCCCCCAAAAAAGTATTTTAGGAATGTAAAATTGGCAACTGTGTGAAAGATGTATTGGAGAGGGAAGAGATTCATTTGGTCTTGCTTCAAATAGTCATTGCATCAAGGATTTATGAAATACCAAGTATTGTGGAGGATTCAGAAACATAAGACCTTGATCCTGACCTGGGGGAATTTCCAATCTAATTGGGGAAATAAATCAGATACCTGCAATAATGGTCATAAATGTAAAAGAAGACATAATTACAACAAAGTGATAAGCTTTATCGTTATGACAATAAATGCTGTAATTTCAGAACAATCATAGAAATCAAGAAAATCTGAGTCATATAAATTATCTATGTACATCGAAATCAGCACATGACACCAAACAGGAAAAACAGAAAGGCATTTGATGTCCTGTTTTGAGTGTTGTAGAAAGACAAGGAACTATTGAAACTTTAAAAAAATGTTATCTTTCTTTTTATATAACCTTAATTTCCTGATATACTCTTCTTGCCACATACTCCTAAAGAGTACTTCCTTTTAATAAAGAAAATCATCGTTGGGAATGTTAACCAACATATCAACCAAGTTAAATGTTATAAACAGTGTTCCACAGCCACAGCCACTTAATTCTAGGAAGAGAAAAAAAGAATTCAAAACTTTTTGTACCAATGCACAAAATTTTAATTGGCACATCTGTGGAACTGTAACAATTTTACCCAATTTTGTTTTAGTGGTAATTAATGATCTTTCTTCTTTCTTTGAGATAAAATTTATTTTATAACCATATAATAGTCACCATAATTTACTTCCCACTGCCATTTTCATACAGTTTTGATGATTTTTTTTATCTTTATAGAGGAAGCTAATTAATATGGCAGAGAGAGTACTGAACCTGGTGTCAGGGAGACCTGAATTTAAATTTAGCCTGAGATTCTTAGTATCTATATGACCCCAGGCAAGTCACTTAACAGCTATTAGTTGACTCATCTATAAAACTGGGATGGTAATAGAGTCTATTTCCTGGGATTGTTATAAGGATCAAGAGAGATCACATTTATGAAGCACTTTGCAAACCTTAAAATGCCATTTAAATGCCAACTATTTTATTTTCACAATTTATTCGTCTTTGAAAATATTAAGGGTTCTACTAATAAAACCAAGGCTTCTAATATATGTAAATTATTCTCATAAAATATTATTTAGTTGGGGAATTAGGCATGCAGTTGTATAACCTTCCATTAAAAGTAGGGTAATTCACGACTTTGGCACTTTGATAGATTTATGTGCCAATCATCCGGCATCCTGCTTTCTTTCATATATTGTGAAAATTAATCTCTCAATGACCTTACCACCAACTTCTTCTGGATATACTTATTCAAATAAAGCTATTGTGCTCACTTTGGCAGGACAGCTCAATCTGTCTAAACCAGTATACCAACAAAACAGAGAAGAAACTCCTTCAGGGCAGAAAAGCTCAAACGTGTGCTGTGGGCGTGAAGAGGTGCACCCCTGGGGTTCGGGAAGGATACCTTTTGCAAGAATGCAAGACTCCAAAACTTAGCTTAAAAATAAAAAAGAGAAATTTATTAATTTAGAGAGTAATGTTGAGAATGGCCAGGAGGATAGTACAGCAAGATTGAAGGCTGCTCCTTGGAAGCATGTATGGAAAGGCTATCACCCTGGGAGGACAGCATGGATGGAAATGCTGTCCCCCAGACGACATCAGTTCTGGGGATTTTATACTCTTTACAATAGATTCTATGTCACGGTGTGGACATGACTCTAGAGTGGTAACCACTCAGGCATTCGGTGGGGTGGGGTGGTCATCTGACTGGGGTCTGCCTGGAGACATAGGGAATGACCCTCATAAAAGATTCCTTAGTTTTAGGGAACAGACAGATGTCTGAGATGTAGCCTGATAGAATCAAGGTGTAGCCTGGAGGTGCATCTCTCTGTCCATCTTAAATCTAAAGGAGGATCAAAGGAGGCACGAAGATGTAAGGGAGCAAAGGAATTTCACTGATAATAGTTTGCCTGAGCTTCTGGGGTTACAATGCCCATGTCACTTGTAGATCCAGCAAACAAACAGAGGAACAAGTGTTCAGCCCATAAGGAGAGGGAAAGAAGAAAAAATATGAGTAAACAAGAGAAGAAAAAAAAAAGGAAATTACACTTGAACAAAGTACAGATGGAATGGAAGAAGAACAAGGAACAACAAGAAAAACCTCAAAAACCTTTGCAAATTGGACTCAGGCTCTGGAAGAGCTAAAAAAAGAATTAAAAAAACAAATAAGACAGGTTGAAGAAAATTGGGAAAAGAACGTAAAAAGCAAAATAAGTCATCTGGAAACAGAGGCACATGAACTAAAACAAGAAAGTAGTTTATTAAAAGCCAATATTCACTAGCTTGAAAATGAGGCAAAAAAAATTAAAGGATGAAAAAAATGAAGAATGAAGGGTGAGGCCAAAGTCCCCAGCACTCTAGCACTGCAGGAATGCAAGGAAAAATGAATCTTTTATGTGCTTTCTCACTGGGACACAATCTGGGGTGTTGGATATCTAGGGGAAGCCTGTGCCCCCATATCAGCATTAGTAGCAGAAGAGTTGAAGAAAAAGCCTCATCTGGAAAGTGATCCCTGAGGTGAGCTTTGGCGAAAACCAAGGATTCTAAGAGATAGAGATGAGTAGAGAGTGCATTCCAGACATGAGCAACAGGCTGGAGAAAAGCAAAGAGAGGTCCTTACTATGACAATTGATTTAAATTGGTAAAATTCTTTGCAAAATGGAGAGATCCCTTCTTAGTTTTATTTGTTACATTTCCCATTTTTCAATGTTAATATTTTGCTTAAATAGGTTAAGTTATAGCTATATTAATTATATACTTTATCTCATTTTAAAAAATTTCTTCTAATTTGAAATTGATTTTCATCTTCACTCTATAAATTAATGACCTGGCCTAATTTCACAGAGAAATGATTTGAAAATGACTTGCCTATTTTCAATCAGATGTTTACTGGCTGAATGAGAGAATTAGAAAAAACATTTTTTTTCACTATCCTTCCCTATTCCAACTCTTGCATTAAAGTTCCCTAGGCTATGAGTTAACATAGGAGATTTAGGTTTAGTTTTAGTTTACTAAAACTATGGTCTTTCACTTTAATGTTCTGTCGATTTTAGCTCCTCATTCTCTGCAAAACATACTGGAACATAAATTCTGTTTATCTTCATGATGGTCTTATGTAAATATCTACTCTAAGTACTACAATATGAGCTGACAAAATCATGAAAATATTATCTGTTGCTTCTGGGAATTCAATAAAACTAACCCCTTTAGTGCCTTTATACATCCATTGAAGGCGAGCCTGTGATCCATCCTTCCATTTAGTTGTATTTTCTTTTGTCTTCCATCTTCTTTTTATTTATTTATTTATTTATTTATTTATTTATTTATTTATTTATTTATTTATTTATTTATTTATTTATTTATTTATTCATTCATTCATTCATTCATTCATTCATTTATTCATTTATTCATTCATTCATTTATTTATTCATTCATTCATTCATTCATTCACTCACTCACTCACTCATTCATTCATCCATTTATTTATTTATTTATTCATTCATTCATTCATTTATTTATTTATTTATTTATTTTTAAAACCCTTACCTTCCATCTTGGAGTCAATACTGTGTATTGGCTCCAAGGCAGAAGAGTGGTAAGGGCTAGGCAATGGGGGTCAAGTGACTTGCCCAGGGTCACACAACTGGGAAGTGTCTGAGGTCAGATTTGAACCTAGGACCTCCTGTCTCTAGGCCTAGCTCTCAACACATTGAGCTACCCAGCTGCCCCCCATCTTCTTTTATAAAGAAAATATCATTGTTGATACGATTCAGCCCCTTCTGTAGTATGTTCGTTTCTATAGTAGCTAAGGATTTCTCATTCAAAATTCAACAGTTAGATGAATGGTTATATATGGCACAAAGTTATAGTGATGAGCACTCTTTGCCCCCTTTTCTGCCAATCTGCTTATAATTAAAGAATTAGAAGGAAAAGGCACAGAAATCAATATTTTTTTGTGTTCTCTTAATTTTTATGTATAGATGTTACTTCTGCAAAATCATTTTTCATTCCTATGGAGATCTCAAAACCTAGGAAGTCTGGCACAGAGGGAGATAGATAGAAAAAGAAATGGGAAATACCATTGGAGGAGAAGGGAATAGGCATTTATATAGGACTTGCTCTGTGCTAGGCACAATGCTAAATACTTTTTTACAATATTATCCCATTTGATCATTATCACTGGAGAGATAGGTTCTATTATTATCTTGTTGATCTGAAAAAATAATCAGAACTACCAAAGTAGTTATAGTCACATCAGGGCCAGGAGAATATAACAAAGCAACACAACACCGTGCTGCTGCTCTTGGAGGATTATATTCCTGGCAAGATAATATTCCAGAACTAAAACTCTGAGACTTCTTATTGAACCACAGGAAGTGGGGTGCTTATGTTACAGACAAAAGAGTGGTTGCCTTAAACTGTAACCGTGAAAATATGAATTTCAAGACTTTGAATAGCTAAAACTGTAAAGATAATTTTTAGTGTCTTGATTTTACATTAAAAATAAAGTGGTCGCCATGGGGAAAATTCCCAAATATGAAATACCCAAGTCAGCTGGGTTTTATGGAGATTTTAATTAATACAAATTAAGGAATTAAAGAAAAAGGAGAGAGAATAAGAGAAATATAGTATGAAGGGCTTAGGTCAACATGGCCTAGGCCTGAGCCTTAAGAGAGAGACTAGTCAGTCTTTTATCAACTCACCACAAGATCCTTCCAAGCAAAACTCTATTGTTCAGAGAGACCCAGCTACTCCAACTAGTCCGAGCTCCAACTTGTGACAAGGAAATCACTTTAAAAGACTGATATATATTAATTTAAGGTCGCCAAGGAATTCAGCTATGTAATTCCTAAATGAAAACTCAAGTCAGCCGTCAACCTTTTATAGAGTTTAATTACAAACAGGAGGAAGAAAGGAATTAGAGAGAGAGAGAGAGAGAGAGGGAGAGAGAAAGGGGAGAGAAGGGAATAGGGCTTAAATACCCCTTCTGTTTAGGCTGGGCCAAAAGGCCCAAGCCCTTAGATAGCTGGGGCAAAGAAAAGAGATCAGTCCCTATTACTCACGTGACCAAAAATGGAGAAACAGTCTCCGGGGCCTCCACCTCCAGCTTCCTTCAGAGCAAGCTTCTCAGAGCACCTCTCCAACCACTCAGAGCCAAAACTCTCCAACCACCCCTCCAGTCCTCAGACCCCTCTATCTTTAAGGAAACCATCCAAGTTCCCTCCCCTCAGTTCTCACATCTACCAATCACTGGCCATCATTTTCCCTGTGCCAATGGTGGCTCTAGTTTAACCCAGGAGCGCCCAGAGGTCTGTGGCTTTGCACATGTCTGTTGGAGGTCACATTCTCAAATAATTAAATCTTGATCTTTTGCTACAGCCCTTCCTAAATCCTGTTACCCTGAGTAGGGTAGAGATTGGAATAATTAAATTTTGATCTATGCTGCAGCCCTTCCTAAATCCTGTTAGGACTGAGTAGGGTGGAGATTGTAATTTCCAAGACTTGGTTCTGTTATTCCAAGTATCTCCATTGTATCAATTCTAAAATCAATCATGACTCAAAGAAATTCCTGTTCTATGCTTAAGCATAGGTCAAAGTCCTTTCCATTGTTCAGCAAAAGGTTTCTGTCCTAAAGTAATCTTAAGAAGGGAGGAGGAGGAACCTCCCATGCCAATGGGGTTCACATTCCAATAGCCAAGACCCACTATCAATAGGAAATTTTTCAAGTATGAAATTTCCCAATGGTGAAATTTCCAACATTTATAAGTCTAAGAAAATTTAAGGTTTACAAACTCAGCTACCAAAGCTGCACTCATTTCAGCCACTGAGAGAGAGACCAGCCTCCAATTCAGCTCCAAAGCTGAATCCACTTCAGAGCCTTTCTGACCTCCTTTTAAAGAGAATTTTCTCCTATGTCACCTCCCCTAAGTTTTCACATCTACCAATCACAGTAGACGTTTTCCAAAGGACTGACCATTCTTAGTTTTTAGTTCTCACCTTCTCTGGGTAGATTATATCTTCTGAGTAAGTTCACACCTCTTTGCCCCTTGCAAGTTGCCTGACCTTTTAGTGATTAATTTGACCTTCATAGGCACATAGCACCTTTTTGTATTAGATCTAAAAATAGACTTAGCTTAAGGGCTTTTGCCTCACTATAAGTATGAGTTAAGTACTTATTGTTCAGTAAGGAGTTTACAACTTTATCTTCCCCTTAAGGTATGCTTAAGTATGGGTGGAGTAATGTTAGAAGTACCCACATTCCTGATCAAGTACCTTCATTGTTTAAAATGGGTTTAGCTTAATCAAACCTTCTGAAGTAGAGTCTGAGAATTTTTAAGATTCACAAGTCTGAGAAATTTTAAGATTCACACTTAAGTAGTTTTTGAAGAGGGGGGCATCAACCTGGTTACATGAATTTACTAAAACTTGGGAAAGATGCAGGCAGCCAAAGTCTAAGGTGACTGGAAACAGCTAAGCAGCATTAGCCAGAGGCTAGGATGATTGGACAGGCACTTAGGAGATGATTGTCTTTAGCTGAACCCTGGCTCAGGTCATTGGAATGGTATTTAAGAGTTTATTGTCTTCTTTAAACTCAGTCCTTGGGGAAAAAGGCAAACCCAAGTCTTACTTAATCCAATATTTGTCTATTTTTGTTGTTGTTGTTGTTGACGCTGTGGGAACCATCTAGGAAATGAGGCAGCCTGGATATTCTGTCACTCCTCATTTTTCTAATTGAGGAGCCTGAGGTAAACAGAGGTTAGGTGACTTATCTAGGGCCACATAGGTAATAAATGTCTGAGTCCAGAACCAGTGCCCTATCCACTGTCCCACCGGGTGCCTTAGTAAGAAGTGAAATGATTCTCATTCTTTCTAGATGGGGATATGTCAGTGGAAACTGTCTGGCACTCTGTGCACATACAGGAAGCTATGCAACAGAAAAGTTAGAAGCAACTGGAAAGATCTGAACATTGTTACCCTTCTTTGCTTACTTTTTGCCTTTTTTTCCTCTGACCTTCCCAATCTAGGCTTTCATGAGAGAGGTAGGAAGGAGCCAGCCAGAGACCAGAACAGCTAAAAATGTTGCACGGATCAAAAGCTGTAGCTCCATGACAACAAGGTGCCCCAAAGCCAGTGCAGCCAGAAACTGCTTATCTTTGAGCAGAGATGGGTCTCAGTAATCTCAAGGAGAGAAGATTCAGGGTTACCAAGGCTTCCGGCCAGCTATTATGAATCCTATTGAGCTGGTAGCTGAGTAACATCTATTTTCCTCCCTGCATTCTCAGGGTCCCCTTATTTCTTGTCTCTGATTCTGAGACGGGGAGCTGACATCCTTCTCCCAATTCCCTTGCCATAGCTGTAGGTGAGGCTGCTCAGAATTTCCCTCCAGCTCTGCTCAAATCTCTGCGAGGGCAATTTTGGGAAGATATTCAGAAAATGACTGCAAATATTAGCCTCTCTCTACCAATGTTTGTCCCCACCCCCTTTTCCTTCATATTATACAATGTCAAAAATTTTAGAGCTGTTTTAAGTTTGAATAATTTAAAGTAGTTGAAACCTGCACTAAGGCTTTTGAGACACCCCACACATACAAAGAAGTGTATATATATTTTGTGTATATGTACACACGTGTAAATGTACATATATGTATATACATGTATACATGGATGTATCTACACACACACAAAACTTTTGGGACCACAGCATGTTAAGCCTTTGGATTTTTGAATGCAGTGAGCTGAGAGAAAGGAGAACCAATCAGGTGGGGATTCGTGAAGTGTATACAGACAATAAATTCCATATTTAAAATATTTTGAGAACTATTCCAGTTTGCTCCCTGAGGTTTCATTAAAGTCTTTTAGTGGGTAGCAACATGAGTTTACAAGTGGCTCAGAGCAGCCTAAGCGATTGCATGGTAAATACTCTTTTTTAGGCCATTGGGGGTACCATAATCTCTGCCAAAGGCTAATCCACAGGGGTCAGATAGAAACTGACATGGTTGAGTTGGTTGCGCCACCTGATGGGCAATTCTGATTTTACACATACCTACTCCATAACATGGTGACATGCTGTCTTTCTATAGCCTGAAGGAATGGAAGTACTGGAGCTGCAGAAGTAGGGGTGTGAAGAAACCAGGTGAACTAGTTTCCTATCTGATTATTAAATTTGAAATGTGAGCATTTACACCTCGATTGCTATAAATCAGCCATTTTATTCATTGTTTTGTTGCTTGTCTAGTCTTGCAAAAGTAAGAAAGTATTAGTAATACAGATTAAACTTAAAAGGAAACCCTGTGTGTATATAACATATATTTGTATATAATACTTATGATATACGTTATATATACAAATATTGTACACATAAAATTATATAATATAAAATATAGCATAAGACATAATAATATAATATGTTTATATTTTATATTATTAAGGCATTTTTCCTTCTTTAAGCTTTTGTGTTTCCATATATGTGTGTGTGTGTATATATATATTACAGAGAGCCTGTTGGTAAACGTTTACCAGAATAGAATTGCAGTCACCTAAAGGGCCTTATATACGTGTCCAAATAAACTCTAGTGGGAAAGGGAGAAGAGTGTCATAAGTGTTATACATGGCTTTCATGGCCCAAAGAATTCATGACTAATTTTTAAGCTTATTAGTCGTAAACTGGATGTGACCTACCCAAATGAGCTAATAATATTGGGAAATGGATTAGATATAGTCATGGACTAGGACTACTTCCTCTAGAACTAAATATGATGTCTAGCAGTAAACATAATATGGTCAAAGGGAGCTAGAAACCATCTTGGCCAGCAAAAACCTGACCTCATTACTCAGTACTGACAAAGTAACTAAGAACAATATAATATAATATATGATATATATTATTTATATATTATTATATAATAATATATAACATAATATAATAATTTGTAAAATTTGTGTTCAATAGAAACATTAGATGGTAGTAGACTAATGCATATTGCAATGGTATGGCCATTTCATGAAATTTGTTTTTGTATTTATATTTTGGTTGTATGAGTGTTCTTCTACCTTTAACCTCTAATTCTTTCTACCAGGCTAACTAACCTGCCAGTGAATTGAAAATCATTCTTAGTACAAATATAAAATAGAAGTAACTATAAATAGCTCCTCTGACTTATGAAAAGAATAGCATTCTACATTTTTTGGTTCTGGGCTTTTCCATATAAGAAATATATTTCAGAGTTGCATGCTGGGGGGAAAAAGATGGTGGAGTAGAAGGGAATCCTTAGCTCATCCAAACCCTATAAACCCACAAAAAGAGAACACAAGGTGCCTCAAAACAAAGGAAAGCAGAAAGAATACATCTCATTGGAATGAGGAGGGAGAATATCCCTGTGAGTAAGGCATCAGGGAATAGCAGAACTTGAACCAGCCCAAAGTACTTCTACATGATCTGAGGCAATGAAACAGGAGACAGAGCAGTCCTACATACTGTTAACAAAATGATAGAGTAGGGGAAAAAAACAGCACTGGAACTCCAAGTTTCCATGTGGCCTGAGGTAACAAAAGAACAGAGGGAAAACCAACACAAAGCTATGGCAGAGTGAAAGAGTAACACAATGAACTGCCAAGTGACCTGAGGAAATGAACAGCAGAAGGGGAACAGCTTATGTGGCCTATGTCAAGGAATTGGCAGAGTGGGAATCATTCCAGCAAAGGAGACAACAGGAAACCAACAGCAGTGGGAGCAGAATCCAACTGGACAAAACAACTGCAAGCCTCCACACAAGAAGCCAGCCAGGATACCTTATCCCTCTCCTCAAAAGTGTACACTGAAGGATCCAAAGACATTCTGGCCTCTCCTAAGCACCAGAGACTACACTAAAAACTCAGGGTAGCATTCATTTTATTCCATGAGCCAAGCAGAACCTCAACAGAGAGAAATAATAACTAGAAAAATGAGCAAAAGACAAAGAAGAAAAATGTCACCTTTGAAACTTATTTTAGTGAAGAGGAAGATCAGAATATAAACTTAGAAGACCAAAACAATGACTAAAAGGAAACATATGAAGCCCCAAAAGGAAGGGAGAAAGGATATCAGGTCCCCAAAAACCTCTTGAAAGAATGTAAAAAGAAATTTAAAAAATCAAATGATAAAAAAAATGATAGAAAGATTCAACAACTTGGACATTAGAATGGACCAAAAGGGAATTGAAGCACCCCCCCCCCAAAAAAAAAACACTGAAGAAAACAACGTCCTAAAAACTAGAATGGGTCAAATGGAAAAGGAAACACAAAAGCTCAAGGAAGAAAATAACTTCCCAAAATTAGAATTGAGCAAATGGAGAGTAATGACTCCATAAGGCATAAGGAAATAATAACTCAAAATCAAAAGAATGAAAAAATAGAAGAAATTCTGAAATATCTCACTGGAAAAATAACTAACCTATAAAATAGTTCTAGGATAGACAATCTAAGAGTCATCAGAATGCTTGAAAGCTATCATCCAAAAAAGTCTGAACATCATATTAGAAAAAATCACCAGAGAAAATTGTCTTGATGTTCTCAAGCAAGAGGGGAAAAAAGAAATAGAAAGAATCCACTGATTACCTACTAAAAGTTCCCCTAAAATATTATTATAGCCAAATTGAAAATCTCCCAGATCAAGGAAAAAGTACTGAAAGTGAGCAGAAGAAAATAATTCGAATCTCATGGAATTATAGTCAGAATCATACAAGACATGGTAGCTTCTACATCAAAGGACCTTTCTGGGGGAAAAAATGATGTTTAATGAAATATAGGACTTCTGGGCATTCCCGACTCCCCCCACCCCCAAAAGCCAGAGCTGGAAAGAAAATTCAGTAACCAAATTTGATACTCAAAGGAAGCATAAAAAGGTAAACAGAACAGTGAAAACTTAAGGGTTTCAATGAAACTGAATTGAATATATTAATACTTGGGGAGGTGATAAGATACTTAAGATCTTTATGATACTTGAGATGCTTAAAGTATTTAAAGCACTCAAGATATTTAAAGTCCTTAAGATACTTAAGAATTTTATTACTATTAGGACAGTAAGAAGGAGTATACATATAAAGAAGGAAGAGATTAAGCAGAATAGAATTGATTGATATCAAAGAAAAAGGAAAAAGAAAATTTAAAGAATGGGAAAAAGAACACTTGAGAAAAGGAGAGGTAAATTATCTCATATGAAGAGATGCTTAAGAGTCAATACACTGGAGGAGATGAATGTGTGTGGCAGGCAATGATCAAACTTTATTGTCACTGGATTTAGCTCAAAGTGAGAATGGCACACACTCAGCTATCTATAGAAACCTAACTTACCCTATAGGGAAGTAGGAGGGAAAAGGGAATAAGAGAAAGGGGTGGATAGACAAAAAGAACAGTGGACTGGGGGAGGCAGTGGTTAGAAGCAAAACATTTATGAATAGGAAAAGGCTAAAAGGGAGGAGAGATAAGGGTAAAAAGGGAGAAAATAAGATGGAAGGAAACATACAATTAGTAATCATAGCTATGAATGTGAATGTGATGAACTCACTTATGAAATGGAAAAGGATAGCAGAATGGATTAAAACCCCAAATCCCACAATATTCTGTCTACAAGAAACACATTTATTTATTTATTTTTTAAATTTGTATTTAGTCAATTTAGAACATTATTCCTTGGTTACATGAATCATATTCTTTCCCTCCCTCCCCTCCCTCCCCCTTTCCCATAGCGGACACACAATTCCACTGGGTATTACATGTGTCTTTCATCAGAACCTATTTCCATGTTGATGTTTGCACTAGGACGATCACTTAGAGTCTGTTTCCCCAATCATATCCCCTTGACCCATGTAATCAAGCAGTTGTTTCTCTTCAGTGTTTTTACTCCCACAGTTTTTCCTCTGAATGTGGATAGTGTTCTTTTTCATAGATCGCTCCAGGTTGTTCAGGATCACTGCATTGCCACTAATGTAGAAGTCCATTACATTTGATAGTACCACAGTGTATCAATCTCTGTGTAAAATGTTCTCCTGGTTCTGCTCCTTTCACTCTGCATCAATTCCTGGAGGTCATTCCAATTCCCATGGAATTCCTCCAGTTGATTATTCCTTTGAGCACAATAGTATTCCATCACCAACATATACCACAATTTGTTCAGCCATTCCCCAATTGGAGGGCATCTCCTCATTTTTCATTTTTTTTTGCCACCACAAAGAGCTCAGCTATGAATATTCTTGTACATGTCATTTTCCTTATTATCTCTTTGGGGGTACAAGCCCAGCAGTGCTATGGCTGGATCAAAGAGCAGACAGTCTTTTAGCGCCCTTTGGGCATAGTTCCAAATTGCCCTCCAGAATGGTTGGATCAATTCACAACTCTACCAGCAATGCATTAATGTCCCGACTTTGCCAAATCCCCTCCAGCATTCATTACTTTCCTTTGCTGTCATGTTAGCCAATCTGCTAGGTGTGAGGTGATACCTCAGAGTTGTTTTGATTTGCATCTCTCTGATAATAAGAGATTTAGAACACTTCTTCATGTGCTTATTAATAGTTTTGATTTCTTTAACTGAAAATTGCTTATTCATGTCCCTTGCCCATTTATCAATTTGAGAATGGCTTGAATTTCTGTACAATTGATTTAGCTCTTCATAAATTTGAGTAATTAGATCTTTGTCAGAGGTTTTTGTTATGAAGATTGTTTCCCAATTTGTTGTTTCCCTTCTAATTTTGGTTGCATTGGTTTTGTTTGTACAAAATCTTTTTAATTTGATGTAATCAAAATTATTTATTTTACATTTTGTGATTTTTTTTTCCTAACTCTTGCTTGGTTTTAAAATCTTTCCTTTCCCAAAGATATGACATGTATACTATTCTGTATTCACCTAATTTACTTATAGTTTCCTTCTTTATATTCAAGTCATTCACCCATTCTGAGTTTATCTTGGTGTAGGGTGTGAGATGTTGATCCAAACCTAATCTCTCCCATACTGTCTTCCAATTTTCCCAGCAGTTTTTATCAAATAGTGGGTTTTGGTCCCCAAAGCTGGGATCTTTGGCTTATCATAGACTGTCTTGCTGAGGTCACTTACCCGAAGTCTATTCCACTGATCTTCCTTTCTGTCTCTTAACCAGTATCATATTGTTTTGATGACCACTGCTTTATATATAGTTTGAGATCTGGGACTGCAAGGTCACCTTCCTTCACAGTTTTTTTTCCCCATTATTTGCCTGGATATCCTTGATCTTTTGTTCTTTAAAATGAACTTTGTTATGGTTTTTTTCTAATTCAGTAAAAAAAGGGTTTTTGGTAGTTCAATTGGTATGGCACTAAATAAGTAAATTAATTTAGATAGGAGTATCATTTGTATTATGTTAGCTCGTCCTATCTATGAGCAATAGATGTTTCTCCAATTGTTTAGATCTAGTTTTAATTGTGTGGAGAGTGTTTTGTAGTTGTGCTCATATAGTTCCTGTGTTTGTCTTGGCAGATAGATTCCTAAGTATTTTATATTGTCTAGGTGATTTTAAATGGAATTTCTCTTTTTAACTCTTGTTGCTGAGATGTGTTGGGAATATATAGAAATGCTAATGACTTATGTGGATTTATTTTGTATCCTGCAACTTTGCTAAAGTTGTTGATTATTTCGACTAGTTTTTTAGTTGATTCTCTAGGATTCTTTAAATAGACCACCATATCATCTGCAAAGAGTGATAGCTTGATCTCCTCATTGCCTATTTTAATACCTTCAATTTCTTTTTCTTCTCTAATTGCTACTGCTAGTGTTTCTAGCACAATGTCAAATAGTAGAGGTGATAATGGGCATCCTTGTTTAACTCCTGATCTTACTGGGAAGGCTTCTAGTTTATCCCCATTGCAGATGATGTTTGCTGGTGGTTTTAGATATATACTGTTTATTATTTTTAGGAAAGGCCCTTCTATTCCTATGCTTTCTAGTGTTTTCAATACGAATGAGTGTTGTATTTTGTCAAAGGATTTTCTGCATATATTAAGATAATCATGTGATTTTTGTCAGTTTGCTTGTTAATATGGTCAATTATATGTATGTTTTTCCTAATATTAAACCATCCTTGCATACTTGGTATAAATCCTACATGGTCATAATGAATAACCCTTGTGATCACTTGCTGGAGTCTTTTTGCTAGTATTCTATTTAAAGTCTTTGCATCTATGTTCCTTAAGGAGATTGGTCTGTAGTTTTCTTTCTCTGTTTTTGACCTGCCTGGCTTTGGAATCAGTACCATAGTTGTGTCGTAAAAGGAATTTGGTAAAACTCCTTCTTTGCTTATTCTGTCAAATAGTTTGTATTAGTTTGGGATTAGTTCTTTGAATGTTTGATAGAATTCATTTGTGAATCCATCTGGTTCTGGATATTTTTTCTTAGGGAATTCTTTTATGACTTGTTCAATTTCTTTTTCTGATATGGGGTCGTTTAGGTATTCTATTTCTTCCTCTGTTAGTCTAGCCAATTTATATTTTTGTAAGTATTCATATCACCTAGACTTCCATATTTATTGCCATGTAATTAGGCATAATAATTTTTAATGATTGCCTTAATTTCTTCTTCATTAGAGGTGACGTCTCCCTTTTCATCTATGATACTGTCAATTTAGTTTTCTTCTTTCCTTTTTTAAATTAGATTGACCAGTACTTTGTCTATTTTATTTGTTTTTTTTCAAAGTACTAGCTTCTAGGTTTATTTATTAAATCAATAGTTCTTTGACTTTCAATTTTCTTAATTTCTCCTTTGATTTTTAGGATCTCTAATTTAGTCTTCATCTGAGGATTTTTAATTTGTTCACTTTCTAGTTTTTTAATTTGCATGCCCAATTCATTGCCCTGCCCTCCCTAATTTGTTAATATATGAACTCAAGTATATAAATTTCCCCCTGAGTACTGCTTTGGCTGCATCCCATAGATTTTGAAAGGATGTCTCATCATTGTCATTTTCTTCAATGAAGTTATTAATTGTTTCTGTTTGTTCTTTAACCAATTTTGGAGAATTGCATTAGTTTCCAATTAATTTTTGATTTGCCTGTCCATGTACCCTTACTAATTATTATTTTCATTGCATTGTGGTCTGAGAAGGTTGTATTTATTATTTCTTCTCTTTTGCACTTGTTTGCAATGTTTTTAATACCCTAGTACATGGTCAATCTTTGTGAGCATACCATGTGCTGCTGAAAAGAAGGTTTATTCCTTTTTGTCCCTATTTATTTTTCTCCACATATCTACTAGCTCTAATTTTTCTAAGATTTCATTCACTTCTCTTACCTCTTTCTTATTTATTTTTTGGTTTGATTTATCTAGTTCAGATAGAGGAAGGTTCAGGTCTCCCACTAGTATAGTTTTTCTATCTATTTCATTCTTGAGCTCCCCTAGTTTCTCCTTTAGAAATTTGGATGCTATGCCATTTGGTGTATACATGTTGAGTACTGATATTTCCTCATTGTCTATACTGCCTTTTATCAGGATGTAATTACCATCCCTATCTCTTTTGACTAGATTTATTTTTAGTTTGGCTTTGTTGGATATCATGATTAGGACTCCTGTCTTCTTTTTATCAGTTGATACCCAATAGATTTGTCTCCATCCTTTTACTTTTTTACCCTATGTGTGTCTACCTTCCTCATGTGTGTTTCTTGTAGCAGCATATGGTCGGTTTTGGTTTCTAATCTACTCTGCTATCCACTTGCATTTTATGGGTGAGTTCATTCCATTCACATTCAGAGTTATGATTATCAGCTCTGTATTTCCCAGCATTTTGAAAATGACCTGAAATCCTCCCTCTGGCCCTATTTTATCTTAGAAGCAGGCCTAGAGGAGATCTACACATCTCACCATTTGAGATGCTTTTTGGACATCCACCTATACAGGCTAAATCTTTCTCCCCTGCATATACATCACTATTAGGGGAGATACTACTATTGCTTCCTATATAAAGGAATTACAGAACAAACTGTGTGAACTTCATGACTCTGGAGCTGCAGTACAAGTGGACTACTAGACTTTTCATGACCTGAACCCAGGAGATAAAGTGTATATTAAGAATTTCAAGCACACTGGAGCAACTCAGCCTTCCTGGGAAGGACCATTCCAAATATTGTTAACTACTCCAACATCTATAAAGGTTGGAGAGAAGGACTCTTGGATTCATTGCTCACATGTAAAGAGAGCATCTTCTGTTGAGAATGATTGACTGTATCCTATCACATGCATTGGAGATCCATTGACAAATGGATGCTGTTTTTCGAGAACACATTGAATTCCTGATTTTTCTTCCCTTATTTTTTATTTGATTTTTCCCTTTTTTCTCATTTCTTGTACTAAAGGTACATACACTTAATATTATTTTTTGCAGTATTATAAATTATATATATATTCTTGCTATAGTATCAATGCATACCCAAAAGCTTTAAACTGTGGGAACCTGCTATTTATTGATAAAATGTTATGGGACTATGATTAATGTTTGTATCTGATTCTAGAAAATGGAATAAAAACAAGGAACACAGACTTAACCTGAATAGTGCCAAAAAGAGCACACAGAAAATACTAATATGGACTCGAGGTTGTGACGTTTGACATATGTTAAGTCATAGGACTTCCTTGTATCTATACTCTTTGTGAAGTACTCAGACAAATACCAAAGTTTGACTATCATGCTGGCTCCCTATATCCCTGATAATGAAAAAAAAAAAAAACAGACCAGGGAATGACGCTTCCCTATCAAAATAGAATTCTAGTTCTTTTCTTCTTATGTTATGGTAACTTCCTGTAGTCTTGGCTGCAAATGGGTAAGTGAAATATTATTTCATTCTGTCCTACAGACTTGTGGGATTAGAAATTACTTTAAATTGGACCTTTACAAGGGCCTGTTAGAAATTTATTAAACCCAAATAAGGACCTATTTTGATTTTTTTCCTTTTTGTTTTTGGTTGTTTTTCTCTTCTTTTGATAATCGATTCATACACCCCCATAACTCAACATTGCATCCTGAGCTGACCTGGATGTTTTTTTAAACACCCACTTCAGGGGGGTATTGTATTTTAATATAAAATCCAAGATTTTTGATTTTTTGTTCAAGATTGTATTTTAATATAAAATCCAAAATTTTTGAATTTTTTGTTTGAGAAAAGATCTTCAAGGAAGAAGCTTGCTAACTCCTAAACTCAGAGAATGAAGTGTTGCAGAAAGATGCCTGAAAACCCACACTACATCAAAAAGATCAAGAATGAATTTTGGGTGTGGTTGATTGAACTGAAGTTTGATTGAACATTTATTTGTAAATGTACACTTTTATGCCAAGGGAACTGCCCCTAATTTGGCTTTTTGTCAATGCACCTAGTAAAACATTGGTTTTGCTTTCTTTCTTTTCTATTCCTCCCTCACTACTGTAATTTCTTCATAGAAAATTGAATATTGTATACATCTGTAGTTTGAAGTGCTTTAGGACTACAAGATGATTATGTTAAATGATCAATGGAGAGACTAGTCTCCCAATGATCATCAGGGGGGATTGTGAATATTAAAACTACTCAGTCTCTACTTTAGAAGATTTAATTAAGCTATTCCCCATTTTTAACAATGAAGAGACTTAATCAGGAATGTATTGAGAACTTTTAAAATTACTCCACCCTACTCAAACAGTGCCTTAGGGGAAGATAAAGTTATAAACCCCTTATTGAACAATGAAAAGTTCCTAACTCATACTTATAGTAAAGCTAGAACCTTAAGCTAGGTCTATTTTTAGATCTAATGCAAAAGGGTGCTAAGTACCTATAAAGGTTAAATTAGTACCTAAAAGGTCAAGCAACTTACAAAAGTCAAGTTTAACAAAAGAGGTGTGAAGTACTCAGAAGATTTAATCTAACCAGAGAAGGTGAGAACAAAAGAAGATGAGAACTAAGAATGGGCAGTCCTGGAAAGAAAAAGCATCTACTCTGATTGGTAGACTTAAAAATTTAGGGGAGGTAACATAAGGGAAAATTTCTTTACAAGGAAGGGGTAAAAAGGTAATAGGGTGGTTGCTGAAGTGAGAGTAGTTGGAGTTAGTTGGAGTTCGGAGTTTGAAGGACTGGAGCTTCCTTGAAGACGATCTTGTGGTGAGTGATAAAAACTGACTCTCTCTCCCTTAGGCTCAGGCCTAGGCCATAGACACTTTTCTACTGCTTGGCTATTCAATCTCTCTCTCTCTCTCTCTCTCTCTCTCTCTCTCTCTCTCTCTCTCCCCCCCCCTCTCTCCTTCCCTTAATTTTTATATTAATTAAAATATCCATAAATCACAGCTGACTTGGGTATTTTTCATATTTGGGAATTTCCCATGGCAACCACTTATTAAGATTTTAAGTCAAAACACTAAAATTATCCTTTACAGTTTGGCGCATTTACACAATATAAATTTACAATTTATAGTTGTTTACTTTCACAATTTCCACTTCTAGTCTTGCCTTTTGTTCTTTCACTATTTCCTTCTACACCAGTGTTTTGTTTTTAATCAGTCCCCCTAATTCCCACCCTTATTTTACTTCCCTTTCTACTCCCCCTCCCTTCTAATTCCCCTCTTATTTTGTTTACAGTCTTTTTAAACTACCCCCCTACACTCTCCCTCTCTTGTATTGATTCCCTCTGCACAATTCCATTTGTTACCCTTCTACTTCCTTATGGGGTGCAAATCAATTCTCTGCCCCATTGTATTTGATTGTTCTTCCCTATTTAAGTCAATTTCAATGCACATAAGAATTGATTATTTCCTATCTCCAACCTCTTTACCCTTCCACTGTACTGATGTTCTCCCTCCCCCTTCCTGCCATGCACTTCTTTGTGATATGTACCCCATTTCTCTTAGTATTAACTTCTTTTTAAAAATCTAGTTGTATGTATATATATATATGTATATATATACATAAATATATTTATGCATACATATATCTATTTACATATTTATGTCTTGGTATTTCATCCTATACAGTTCATCACTGTTCCCTCTAAGTATAATTTTTCTAGCTACCCAGGTAATAATAATAATAATTTTTAAGAGTTACCAATATACTCTTTTCTTATAGGGATACATATCATTTTAATTTATTGGGTCCCTTAAAAAAAGTTTTTGTTTTGTTTTGTTTTGTTTTGCTTCCCCCCCTTCCCCATCTTAATTACCTTTTGATGATTCTCTTCTGTGCTTGGGCATCAAATTTTCTGTTCAGGTCTGATCTTTTCTTTACAAATGTTTGGAGTTCTTCTATTTTATGACCATGCTTTCCCCTGTAAGAATATAGTCAGTTTTGCTGGGTAGTTGATTCTTGGTTGTAGACCTAGTTCCCTTGCTTTCAGGAATATCATATTCAATTCCTTTCAGTCTTTCAGTGTAGATGCAGCCAGATCCTATGTTATCCTCACTGTAGTTCCATGGTATCTGAATGACTTCTTAGCAGCTTGTAATATTTTTTACTTGGTCTGATAGTTCTTGAATTTGGCTATAACATTCCTGGGTGTTGTGAGTTGGGGATTAAGTATAGGAGGTGATCTGTGGATTTTTTCAATCTCTATTTTCCCTCTTGTTCTAGAATGTCAGGGCAGTTTTCTTGGATAATTTCCTGTAGGATGATGTCCAGATTTTTACTTTTGTCGTGGTCTTCCAATGATTCTTAAATTGTCTCTCCTGGAATGATTTTCTAAATCTTCTGTTTTGTGAATGAGGTGTTTCATATTTACCTCAATTTTTTCATTCTTTTGATTTTGTTTTATAGTTTCCTGCTACCTTGTGAAGTTGCTTGCTTCTAATTGTTGTATTCTAGTTTTTAAAGACTGAATTTCACCCCTGGCTTTTTGGTCATCCTTCTCCTTCTAGTCTGATTTTTCTTTGGAGGTCATCTTTCATCTTTTTTGCCTCATCTTTCATCTACTTTGTCTCATTTTCAAGCTGATTAATTTTGGCTTTCAAGACACTATTTTCTGTTTCCAGATGACTTATCTTGCTTTTTAAGTTCTTTCCCCAGTTGTCTTCAGCCTCTCTTAATTGTGTTTTGAATTGTATTTTGAGTTCTTCCAAAGCCTGTCTCCAATTCGCTGGAGTTTCTGTGTTTTGGCTTGGTGTTCCTTGATCCTCTTCTGTTACATTTGCTCTTTGTTCATTGCCTGGATAGAAGCTGTCAATTGTAATTTATTTTTTCTTTTTCTATTGTTTGCTCATATTTGCCCTTTCTTTTCCCCCTGTAGTTGCCTGCACTCTTGATCCTCTCATTATGTATTGGATCTGTGGTTTGGGGCTCTTCTGTCAACCTTCACCCTTGGATCTTAGCAAGGCTCTCAGAGCAATCTGTGGGGGAGGGGTGTTAGAGCTTGAGCTTCCCTGCCCTCTGAAGGCTTGATAAGATTAAACCCAGTGGAACTGAACTTGCAGAGCTGGATGTGCCCTGAGGCCAAAACCTTGGAAGGGGGGGAGCAATATGGAGTGTCTCAACTGCAACTAGGCTGCCTGCTCTGCTCCTCTTCTCCAGCTCCCTCCCCATCACCTGTGTTCAAAGCCCTGAGCCTGGCACAGCTTTGCCCGCAAGGTACTCCCTCTAGACCCTCCAAGGTATTGCCCTTGCCCACCCAGAAATTCCAGTCACTGCTGGTGGTTCATTATTGTAGGTGGGGGAGGGGTCCTGGAACCTTCCTTCTTCCTTCCCCTTAAACCTGAGTGTTCTCAAATTTAGGCTTTTGGGGAGCGTACCTTTTAAGTTGAGTCTAGCAGGAGGGCTCCTTGGTTCTGTCCTGTTGTTAGGTTTGGTTTTCAGTCCCCTAGGAGCATTTGGTTTTTAATCTGTAAGGAAGGGTTTTCAGAGGTCTGAACTTTTGCTGCCTCTAGGCTACCATCTTGACTCTACCTCCCAAGAAACATATTTAAAGCAGAGAGACACACTCAGATTAAAAGTAAGTGGATAGGCCAAATCTATTATGCTTCAGCTAAAGTTTAAAAGCAAGGGTAGCAATCATGATCTCAAATAAAGAACAAGTAAAAATCGATCTAATCACAAGTGATAAGGAAGGAAATTACATATTGATAAAAGGCACCATAGACAGTGAAACAATATCCATACTAAACATCTATGCAACAATTAGTAAATAACATGCAAATTTCTAAAGGAGAAGTTACATGAGTAACAGTGAGAAATAGTTAAACTTAATTTGGGGGGTGACCTCAACCTTCTTCTCAAAAAATAAATAAGAAAGAAGTTAAGGAGGTTAATAAAACTTTAGAAAAATTTAGATATGATAGACTTCTGGAGAAAACTGAATGGGAATGGAAAAGATTATGCCTTTTTCTCAGCAGTATGTGGCATCTTTACAAAAATAGGGCATAAAAACTTTACAACTAAGTGTAGAAAAGAAGAAATATTAAATGCATATTTGTCAAATCATAATGCAATAAAATTATATTCAACAAAGAAGCAAAAAGACTAAAAATTATGAACTAAATAATCTTAACTTAAGAATCTAAAAGATGAATGGCTCAAAAAATCATAGAAACAATCAATAATTTAATTAAAAGGAAAGATAATGAGAAGAAAGCATAACAAAAATTTATGGGGATACAGCCAAAGCTGGTTTAAGGGGAAGAATTTATATCTCTAAATGCTTATATCAATAAAATAGAGAAAGAGCAGATCAATGAATTGGGCATGGAACTAAGAAAAACAGCAAATTAAAATTCCCCAATTAAACACCAACTTAGACATCCTGAAAATCAAAGGAGAGATGACTAAAATTGAAAGTAATAAGACCACTCAACTAATTAATATATGCAGCCAGTTTTGTGGAAAACAATAAGTACAATAAAATAGATGTCATTGGTTATTTGATTAAAAAAAAAAGAAAACCAAATTACCAGTATCAAAAATGAAAAAGTTGAAATCACAACTCATGAATAAAAATTAAAGCAATTATCGAGAGTTATTTTGCCCAGTTATATGCCAATAATCTGGCAATCTAAGTGAAATGGATGAATATTTATAAAAATAAAAATTGCTCAGATTAATAAGAAAAGAAATAGACTACTCAAACCATCCAATCACAGAAAATATAATTAAACAAACCATCAAAGAATTTCCTAAGAAAATGGCCCCTGGGTGTAAGGGTAGTAAATCTAAAATTCACATGGGTCAGATAGATTTATAAGTGTATTCTACCAAACATTCAAAGAAAAATTAACTTTAATACTATATAAACTATTTGGAAAAATAGGGGAAGAAGGAATTCTTCCAAATTCTTTTTATGACACAAATATGGTACTGATATGTAAACCAGGAAGAGCTAAAACAGAGAAAGAAAATTATAGACCCACCTCTCTAATGAATATTGATGTAAATATAAAAATATAATTATTAGAAAGGAGATTATAGCATTGTCACAAGGATCATAAACCATGACCAGGTGGGTTTTGGATCAGGAATATAGACTTGGTTCACTATGAGTAATACTATAAACATAATTGACCATATCAATAACAATACAAACAGAAACCATATGATTATCTTAATAGGTGCATAAAAATCTTTTGATAAAATAAAAATACTTATTCCTTATAAAAATACTGGAATTAAATGAGCTTTCCTTTAAGTGATAAATGGCATCTATCCAAAACCACTAGCAAACATTATCTGTAATGGGAATTAAACTAGAATCCTTTCTATTAAGATTAGGGGTGAAGTAAGAATGTTCATTATCATCATTACTATTTAATATTATACAAGAAATGCTAGCTATAGTAATAGGAGCAGAAAAAGAAATTGAAGGAATTAGAATAACCAATGAGGAAATAAAACTATCATTTGTGAATGTGAAATCCCCTACCCACCACCCCATGATTACATCAGTAATACCAGTTTTTAAAAACTTTTCTAAAAATAATAATTTTTTATAAAGTAAATCAACCAGCTGGTATGACTCTTATCCACCCCATATTGTATTATGTAAAATTGTTGTTCAAACACATCCATGTGACATCTGATTTTTACTTCACTTCTTCTTTGTTAATTGATTTTTGCTGACTGCACTTGATGCTTAGGAGTACTTGAGGCTTAGAAGTACTTGATGTTTAGGAATACTTGATACTTAGGAATACTTGATTCTCGGGAATCACTGAAATATTTTATTTTTAGCAACAAGTTCTTGATCTATATAAGGAGGCTGCTCACAAGGCTTGGGGTCTTCAGTTGTCCACTGAAGTCCAGCTTTATTGTGAGACCAGGCCTCTCTCAATAAATCTATTTCTTTTTGAGTTGGGGACTTTGTTTTATTTTTCAGTGTCTTGGCTAATAAATTTTCATCACACACTCTTTGTAGAGATTTATGGTATACATTGAGAATCCCAGAGAATCAACCAAAAACCTAATCAAAACAATTAACAACTTCAGAAAAATTGCAAGATACAAAATAAACCCACATAAATCACAAGCATTTCTATTTACCACCACCAAAGTCCAATAAGAGAAAGAAAAGGAAATTCCATTTAAACTGTAGGAAATATAAAATACTTAGGGGTATACTTAGCAAAACAAACAGCATCTATATGAACATGATTACAAAACACTTTTTTACATAAAGTCAGATGTAAACAATTGGAAAGACATTAATTGCTCATAGAAAGGCCAAGGTAATATAATAAAAATGACAATTCTGTCTAAATGAATTTACCTATTCAATGCTATATCAATTATGCTACCCAAAATTATTTCCTAGAACTAGAAAAAATAATAACAAAATTAATCTGGAAGAACAAAGGGTCAAGAATATAAAGGGACTTAATGAAAAAATATATGAAGAAAGAAGATTGATTTGTACCTGATTTCAAACCATACTATAAAGTGGTGACCAAAACAATCTCATACTGGCTAAGGAATAGAGTAGTAGAACAATGGAATAAGAAATCAACACAAATTAATGGCCAGAGTAACCTAGTGTTTGATAAACCCAAGTATTCAAGATATAAGAGGAAGAATTCACTATTTGACAAAAACTGCTGGGAAAACTAGAAAACAACATGGCAGAAAATAGGCATAGACAGATATCTCATACCATACATTTAAATCGACATAAATAAATTCTACCATACATCTAAATCTAAATAAAAAACAATATCATAAATGAATTGGGGAAATGTGGATAAGTTTAACTGTCAGACTTATGGATGAGGGAAGAATTAATGACCAAACAAGACATAGAGAACATAACAAAAAAGTGAAATGGAGAATTTTGATTATATTTAAAAGATTTTGTACAAACAGAACCATTACAACCAAAATTAGAAGGGAAACAATAAATTGGGGGGGGGGGGTTATAAGAAGTATCTCTGACAAAGGTCTCATTTCTCAATTATATAGGGAACTGAGTAAAATTTATGAGAATACAAAGCATTCCTGAATTTAAAAATAGTCAGAGAATCTGAACAGGCAGTTCTCATATAATGCAATTAAAACTATCTATGAAATATAAAAAAATGTTCCAAATAACAATTGATTAGAGAAATGCAAATTAAAACAATTCTGAGATATCACGTTATACCTATCAGATTAGCTGATATGACCAAAAAAAGAAATGATAAATGTTGGAGGAAATGTGGGAAAATTGGCACACTAATTCATTGTTAGCAGAACTGTGAACCAATACAACCATTCTGTAGAGCATTTTGGAGACACACCCAAAGGACCATAAAAATATGCATGTTCTTTGTCCCAGCAACACCACTATTGGGTTTGCATCTCAAAGAGATCAGAGATAGGGGGAAATGACTTGTACAAAAATATTTTAGTAGCTCTTTTTGGGATGGTGAAGAATTGGAAACTTAGGGGGGTGTCCCTCAATTGAGGAATGGTTGAACAAGTTGTGGTATATGAGGTTGTAACGGAATACTATTACGCCATAAAGAATGATGAACATGAGTTCAGAAAACCCAGAAAGACTTGTATGAACTGATGCAAAGTGAAGTGAGCAGAATCAGGAGAACAATGTATACAATCATAGAAATATTTTATGATGATCAACTGTGAAGGACTAAACTATTTCAGCAAAATAAAATTCTAAGATAACCCCAAAAGACTCATGATAAAAAATGCTATCCACTGCCAAAGAAGGAATTGGTGGAATCCAACTGCAGATCAAAGAATGCCATCTTTCACTTTATGAGTTTTTTTTAATTGTGTGTGTGATGTGTCTTTTGCACAGGAAATATGGAAATATGTATTGCATGAAAGCATTGGTATAATATATATCAGACTTTTTGCCATCTCAGAGAGGAGGTGATAGAGGAAGGGAGAGAATCTGAATCACAAAATGTCAGAAAACAATTGTCAAAAAGTATTTCTATATGTAATTGAAAAAAAAAACTTAAAAAAGGTAAGGGGAAAAAAAGAAATGTATTTGCAACACAAGCATCTGAATAGTTCAGGGAAAGAAGGAACTCCAACACAGAATAATTTAGAAATTTAAAATTAAATTGTTCTGTGTTCCTGAAAAATGAGCAGACATAAAGCAAGCCTATTTTCCCATATTGTGGTATTGTTATCAAAGTCCATTAAAGAAGATGGTAAATAGATTAAGTCTTCAGAAAAGTAGCAGGATTTGTGGGGCAATCAAACAAGAGAATTTCACCATAGGTACTGCTGATAGATTCTTAGTGCTCAGAATGAGGGGGATGATAATCTTACTGCAATCTCTTCTGCTCAGACCACAACAGGAGTCCTATGTTAAATTCTGAGGGAAGTGATTCAGGAAGGAAATGGTGAACTTGCCAAAGATTATCCAGTAGAAACTGAGTAACTCTCTTAGTAGGGTTAAAGAAGGAATTCCTGCTCATTTATAGAAGACCATATGGTGACTGAAGTCTTTTCCAACTCTGTGGTTGTATAATCTTATGAACTTATTTTTTTTTTCTTTTCAGTTTCTTGGATTGTAAATAGTATTCACATAAGGTTCAAGTATAAATTTCCTACAGGTCAATAAATTGCCTTTATAGAAAACTAATTGCAAATAATATACTCCAACTCAATAAAACAAAAACAAAAAGCTGTGTTGTGTCCTTAAAAATAATTAAAATATAGTTTTATTTTTTGTTTCAACAGAAAGGAATATCACTCTCCTTTATGGCATTCATGTAGTCAAGGAAATATCAATGTGTCATTTTTAACCTTTTGCATTTTTCCTTCTTTCATTCTTAACTGCATTTCCCTTTAGAAGATTATCAATTGCCTGTCCTACTACAAACACTTTGATTTAAGATTGGCCCTGCCAGTCATTGCTACATTAGGTAGAGAAATGAAATGTTTATGAAGTAATCTATATTGTCCTTCTGATCCACAGATTTTGGTAATAGAAAGTTCAATTTAATGTTCCAATAAAGTGCAATCTAATACATACCGTGCCAATTAATCTCAGAGACTGATGTAGGAGCAATGGTTGATGTGTTCTGTTGCATACCAGACTTTCTAAAGCATAATCATGTGGGTAAAAGAATAGAAATGCATTTTACAGCCCAAGATAAATCAAGAATAATAGGTCAGTCTACTGAGAAAGCTTTTTTTTTTCAATTATAGATTTGAAGCAGTTTATATATTTCTAAATAAATCAGGTTTCATAAGTATTAAAAGAATGAAAATTGAGAGCCACTTTGAACATCTTTAAAATGAGAACCTAGGGAAGAATGGTTTAGATTTATCCTTAAGAATCACCAGGTATGGAACATGAAGATACAATAGTGAACTTGGGACCAACTTTTTCAGACATTCTTCAACAAGCCTTCCATTTTTAGGTTCACTTCTTTACACAGACAATTCAGCAATATTCCTGATTGACTCATGAAAATTTAACAAACTAGAATGTTGCCTCTAAATTTGTAAACAGTACTTGAGACACTGGAAAAGACTATTTTGGTGGTGATGAGTCTTCCCTCTATCTAGTCAGATGGAAACTTTTCCATGTATTTAATGAATAGTCTTCATGAATTTCTATGATCCAAATAATTCATCTCTTGTTAGTCAGTCTTCTTATACTGACTCTATTCTCCTTACCTCTACCTCTTAGACTTCCTGGCCTCTTCAGTTCAAATGCCATCTCCTTCATAGGACTTTCCACCCCTAACTGTTATCCCTTCTCTCAAAATTACCATGTACTGACTTTATATATGTTTTCTATCTATTTATATGGGTACATGTTCCCTCAACTGGTGCAAATTCTCTAACAGCAAAGATTGTGTCATTGTTATCTTTACTTAGAATCTAGCACAATGCACTGCTCATAGTAGGTGCTTTAAAAATGCTTCTTGATGACTCGATTGGCTTGGGTAGAGGGATTTTGTGAATAGAGGAAGTTTAGAAAACTATCAGTTCTTCCCTCTTCCCATCTCTTCACTGGCTTATCCATCTATTCTCTCTGAAAGAGGCATTAGGTGATACATGTAAAACCCAGTAGAATTGCTTACTGGCTATGGGAAGAGGGGAGGAAGGAAAGGAGGGAAAGAACATGAATCATGTAACCATGGAAAAATATTTAAAGTTAATTAAATAAAATTTTAAAAAGAAACATGAAAAGGTATCAGGTAGAAAAATAAATGGAACCTATAACCTATAGTCTATGTGGCTCCTCTGACATCAATTATTACTTAATCTTATTGATGGGTATTGGTAAAGGTGATTACATTCTCTAAAAGTATAAAGCAATAGATGAGTTTTATCTCATCAATTCCTCTGACATGCCTGTCAAACAGAGGTGGAAGGCCCTATTATTCAAGTTTCTGAGTTGAGTAAGTCTAAAAAAGGTGAATATTTGGCTATTCTTGGATTGTACAGCAAGTCTGTGGCAGAGTTGAGCTTTTTTCTGATGTGATTTGTTGCTTTATCCAATAGTTAGATCAAATTACTAAAAAATCCTCCAATCCAACCCACCCTTTCCCCCTCCTAAGTTATGCTCACTTAAAGTCAGTGTCAATGCTAAAAGAGTGAAAGTTAGAAATTGTCCAGTTCGCTCTCCTCATTTTACAGATGAAGAAATAGGTTTGTAGAGGTTAGCTGACTTGTTTGAAGCAGTGCAGTTAGTTCTTGTCAGACCCTTTTCCCCTGCCTGCTCATCTCAGTTTTCTTCTCATATCACATTGTCTCCTTTATATGATATAGACATATTTTAAGAATTAAATCTATATTAAACAATTTCTAAAATTATAAAAGTATATAAAATGTTTTGTTTTTAAACAAGTGGTTATTTTTGGAATTTTTTAAGTTATAAATTTCTTAAACAAACTACAATAAATAAAAGAGTAGATTATACACATATATTACATATGTGTATATATACATGTCTTTTAAATATATATATATGTAGATAAAAATCTCATTAAGGTGAACATCACACTTTGTCAAGCCCTAATCTAGCATCCATTATCTGCTTTCTCCCAACTGAAGCTGCATCACTATTAAGTGTCCATTATGTGTCAGGTCAGACCATGGAGATACAAAGACCAAAAATGGAGACACTGTCTTCTACAAGCTTACATTGTACCTAGGTGTGTGTGGTGGGGAGCAAGGACACAATGCATCCACAGACAAATAAGTACAAGACCTTGAGTAAAACATTGAGTGCTTGAGAGAATAATGTTTAGTCATTTTAGAAAGACGCCTGAAGCCTTATGGTGAAGGGCTTAAAAGTTGAACAGAAGAATTTGGATTTTATTCTGTGGGTAAGAGGGAGCCACTGAAGTTTCTTTGACAAGAAAGTGAAAAATCTCAGATATTTAGGAATATATATTTAGTCCCTTTGTGGCAAGTGGATTGAAGAGGGGAGAGACTTGATTCAGGGAGCCCAATTCACAAGCTACTGGGATAGTCTAGGTAAAAAGGTGATTAAAATCTAAATGATGTTGTTTGGGGTATGAATGAAGAAGTTGGGATGGATATGGGAGATAACATTGAGGTAGATTCAACAAAATATGGCAAATGATTTTTGGTAATGAGAAGTGAATGAGAGTGAAGCGCCCAAAATGCCACCTGAGTTGGGAGATTAGTGATCATCCACTAGAAGATAGTGGTACCTTCAATAGATATAGATATAGGGGAAGAGCTAAACAAGTGGAACAAGTATGTGGTTGTATTGGAAAACTATTGGGCTATAAGATATGACAAGCAAGATGATTTCAGAAAAACCTTGAAAGATTTACATGAAGTGATGCAAAATGAAGTGAGCAGAAGCAGAAGAAAATTGGAACAGTAGCAGAAATACTGTATGATGAATAATTGTGAATGACCTAGGTATTTTCAGCAATAGGTTGATCCAAGACAATCCCAACAACTCATGATGAAAAATATCCACTTTCAGAAAAAGAACTAAAGAAGTCTAAATGCAGACCAAAACATACTACACATAATTTTTTGTTTGAAGTCTTGTAATAATTAAAAATGGGTTTGACAAATATAAGAATTTAAAAAAATTATTGTGGTCATCCTTTATAAAAATAATTAAATTCTCCAGTCAAAATGACTATAAGCAGCTTTTATTTACAACAAGGTAGAGACATTAATGTGGGAAATATAGGAAAGAGGGAGAAAAAAAATTGCCTAGCTACAAATACCCTAAATCCTAATCCTAATGCCTCTGGATCATGAATGCAAATCTGAAAGTGAATATCACCAAAATCCAAACTCCTAATTGGGAAGCCCAAATCCAAAGAGCCAGGACATATTGAAGAATCCATCAAGAACCATAAGCACACACAAGGATAAGATCGCCAACAGTCTCACCAAAGCTCATGCTGAAGAGAGTGTCCCACCAAGGCACCAACCAAGAGAGGAGAGAGTGAGAGAGAGAGAGAGAGAGAGAGAGAGAGAGAGAGAGAGAGAGAGAAAGAGAAAGAGAGAGAGAGAATCAAAATGACTCTTCTCCTTGGTCTTGCTTTTTATAGTCCTTTTTCCATTTCACTTCCTGTCTCTCCCACTTCATGGGAACCAATCACAGACTCCCAAATTAGCCTAGCACTGCCCAAGATGGGGCAGTGCTTGTGGCCTTTGGGGGTGTGATCTCTTTTTCTAGTGACTTTTGAACTCTTTTACTTAGTGACTAAGTGTTATGTAGGGGCACTTTAAATTCTTGATTGATTAAATTAAAGGTTGCTGACTGATTACATTAAAAATAAAAAAGAGTTTCTTTCTCTCTTCACAATTTCCACAAAAATGACCCAAATGGAAACAATGTTTTATGTGACTGTATATATAAAATCTGTATCAAATTGCTCACCATCTCAGAGAGAGGGGAGGGAAGGAGAGGGAGAATGAGAATTTGGAATTCAAAATAAAAAATAACCGAATGTTGAAGATTATTTTTACATGTAATTGGGGAAAATGAAATATCTAAAAAAAGAAATAAGTTCAGAAATACAGGAGGTTCTGCAAGTGTGTGTCTCAAAGGAAGGTAGAATAGACATCTCTAGTCTCTTTACTCCCCATTCTTCTCCAAGGGAAACTTTCATTCCTGGCAGGATTGGAAGCAGACGGGTGAGGTTGGAGGACCACTTTGTACTCAAAGAGAGAGAATACCTGGTTAGAATTATCTCGATCTGTTCCCTTATTGTTCTGTAAAGGAATATCTTTGGTTTTGAGCTAACTTTTGATCTCTTTGTCATTTTTTTGGGGGGGGGGGAAGGGAGGACTCCAAGCTCTTTATCTAAATGCTTTATCCTTTCCCCTCATAATGCCAGTTCCACAATGAATACACATAGCAAACAGAATTTAAAAAAACAACAACTCATTTATCCAAATCATAGAAAAACAGAAAGCAGAAGAGATATACATAGAACATATGCTGGACAATATAGAGTGAAGAAGCTCTCCTATTGGGGGATAAATCAGCTCAACCAAAAGAGCTTGATCTCGCCCAAGGGGAAATTCTCCAAAGCCTCTAGAGTAGTAAGCTGGGAATAAGGATGTGATGGAGAGTCTAGTCCCATTCCTGTCTTCTTACAGACTTTTCCTTCAGCAGCCTGAAATCAGGTTGATCTCTTCCATTTTTCTTCTCAAAGCCGTAGGCCAGGAACACTTGAAGCAACTTGACGTCATGAAGAAGACTCAAAGCTTGATGAATTCCCAAAAAGGAACTCAAAGGGGATTGAGTGGTGAAACTAATTCAACCCCACCTCTCATACAGGGCAGGGTCTCCATTTCCATCAGTAAGGAGAGAGTACCCATATCAATGAGTATATTACATAAGGAAGTTGAGAAAAGAGCTTTGGGGAGAAGATTATAAGTTCTGCCATAGACATGTTGAGAGTGAGATGTCTAAGACTCCCTCCTGAAGACGTCCAAAAGGAATTTGATCACATGGGACTGGAGTTCAAGAGAGTAATTAGGGGTAATACAAAGATCTGGGAATTTTCTGAAGAGTGATGATAATTAAACTATGGACCTGATGATGATATCACCAATAGGGTGCAGAGGAAGAAGAATAAATAATATATATGTATATCTAAATAAATAAATAAAGGAAGGAAGGAAGGAAGAAAGAAGAATAAAGAAAGAATAAAGGGCCTAGGATATAGTCATATCATACACTAAGATAGACTTTTTGCAAAGATAACTGAAAAGGACCAAACAATCAAGTGTGAGGAGAATTTTTAATTGGAGAAAAAATAAAATATGATAAAAAATAAATAGATGTAGCAATAGAGTGGATCATGACAGAGCACTATCATGAAAATCCAGAATGAGAGAGAATCTAGAAAAGTGGGTGGTTGGTAGTGTCCGATACTGCAGAGGTCAAGGAGCATGAAGACTGACAAAAGAACACTGGAATGAGCAATAAAGTTGCTGTTGGTGATCATTAAAGAACACAATTTCAGTCACATGTTGCTAATGGAAGCTCGATTTCAAGGGTTTGAAACGCTGAGTTAAAGGTGAGAAAGTGGAGGAAATCTGTGTAGACATCTTGTCCTAGAAGTTGGCTGCTCTAAATTCAAGTTATCTAACTTGAATCAGGTGTTAAATGCTATATGACAATCTTTTTTTTTTCTTCTCTGGTTTTCTCTCTCTTTCTTCCATAGCTGTGCCAAATCTTCTCTCCTTTCGAGTCTGCTTCCCCATCTCCTCTCCCTTCAGCAGAGAATGTCACTTCTTAGTTTACTAAGAAAATTGAGGTCATTTGTCAAGTGCTTCCTTCTTCTCCCTATCCCACCAAGGAATTTCCAGCCTCTTCCCTCTAAAGGAAGGAAAGGAGGAGACATGGGTAGAAAGAACTAGAGGAGAAAGTCTTGGCCCATTCTGTCTCAGGAGATGGAGGCACAGCCCGTAGATTTTCAGATTGGTCCCTTTTTGGGGTGGGAAGAGTATAAGTGCGGTGGAGACAGACCTCTAGCCTCAACATTGATGCTTGGCTAGGGCCATTGCATTCCATGTTTTATATAATATTTTTGGATTTTACCTGTAAGTGACAGGTTCTCAAATCTAATTTACTGAATGACAACCCTGATCAGAAAGATTCCCATCAAAACAAAGCCTCTGTTGTTCTTTATTTAAAGCAGCAGGGTCAACTGTCCTTGGGGTCAGGAAGGAAGACTTAAGTTTAAATCTTATGTCTGACATATACTGCCTGGGTGACCCTAGTGAGTCACTCTTAGTGCTTAGGCAGCTCTATAAAATTCCTTTTTCTATAAAATTCATTTTCAGGATATCAGTTCCTTCAACAATAAAGCGAAAGGATTAGAGTTTGGTTTCTCTGACTCTTTAAAGGACAATAAACATTTTTCTACTTTTGAAATATGCTCATTTCATCTCTCTTTTTCCCAAAGACTCAGAGAAATCACAATGGCATGATCGAAGAATGGAGAAGAGCTGGGACCTGCTTTTTCTGCTCCTTCTTTCATATACCACAGGGAGTCACCAGAGACCAAGTTAAACTGCTTTTCTCTGCCTGTTTAAGTACCCTGCCCTTGAAATTCTCTGGGTCCCTGTTATGAGCCCAACTCTTTTCTCTTTCTTTTTCTGAAATGATTCCTTTGTAGAGTTTGATTTTTGTGAAACAGGAGACCCCTTTCTATTTATTAAGCTATTAAAGCTAATCCTATCTGGCTCAAGGTCAGAAGTAGATCTGAGTAAATGGAAACTATAGAAACACACATGAAAGGTTGATCAGTTAAAAAAAATGGTTGCTGAAAAAAGTTGTTGATAAACTAACAACAAATTTATTTCTGTTCTCTCTCTTAGAGAAAATATTTCAACTTAAGGATAGAGAAAATCATCCAGAATTTAAAAAAATGATACTTGTTGAAGTTTTGAAAATTAATTAAATAGGGGCAACTAATAGGTAGCACCAGACCTGCAGTCAGGAGGACCTAGGTTCAAGTCAGACCTCAGACACTTCCAATCTGTATGATCCTGGACAAATTATTTAACCCTAATTTGCTCCCCTTTGTTACTCTTCTGTCTTAGAATCAATACTGCAAGAGTATCCTAAAGGTCCATAGACTAAGATTTAAAAAAAAGCAATTTTAGAGAAGATATTGCCAGTAACTTGGACCAGGAAAGCAGATATTCCAGAGTGAGGACCATCATGATTCCAAATGGACTAAAAAGATGACAGGGATAGAGGATGTCCCTAGACATCAGGCACTACATCATGAGACTCTGGGTGAGCCTTTGGATATAATGAGCTGAACTATGGGTGGCTGGACCCTTCATCCTCTTCTGTCCTTCCTTTGTGCTGTTATTTTCTCTTATAAAACTCTAGTGCCAAAAAAGGGGGACACCCACTAATGACTCCTCATCAATGTGCCTATGGTACACTTTTTTTTTTAATATATTTTATTTGATCATTTCCAAGCATTATTCGTTAAAGACATAGATCATTTTCTTTTCCTCCCCCCCACCCCCCATAGCCGACGCGTAAGTCCACTGGGCATTAGATGTTTTCTTGTTTTGAACCCATTGCTTTGTTGATAGTATTTGCATTAGAGTGTTCATTTAGAGTCTATCCTCTGTCATGTCCCCTCAACCTCTGTATACACTTTTTAATAGGTTAAGAAACATGAGTGAGACCTTCCATAAAACGTAGCCTATCTTTGGGCCTTTATGCACTCTGATAAGACAATCCTGAAAGGTATCGATATTAGATATAGGATGGTTCATTGAGGAGACAAACATGTTAATCTCCCAAAGAATCAGAGGAGAGATTGTGAGAATTGAACACCAGGTTGCACCCATTTTCTTAGAACTCTAAGGTTTGTCTTAGGGTGTTTCTCTAGTGAACTGGGTTTCCATTCAGCCCCTACTCTTTGATTGGATTAAAAACAGGACCTGAGGAATATCTGGATAAGTGGGGGCATCTGAATATTATGGGAGGATGCTAGAAGCCTCCCTGGTGTTCTGGAAGACCCTTGTCTCTTGTCCCTCATGACTCCTGCCATCTGGAAGACTGGCTTCTGACCTGGACCGAGGTTAAGTCTGTCTCATCAGGGTGACCCAGAAAAAGTTTCTTTTTTTTAGCCAAGAAGTGGGAATAAATGGGGGCATGGGGTAAAAAGTGAGTTTGGGTTAACTAGGTGACACCATGTGAACCATTTTCTCTCTTCTACTAGCTTTTTTACTATTTAATAAATAAGTACAAATGAACACATTAACTCTAGAGAATTTTAATCATAACAATATTGTTCCCTGGCTGAGAATCGAACCCTGGACCATGGTGGTGAGAGGACTGAATCCTAACCAGTAGACCAAGAAAGAAAGAAAGAAAATTAATTTAATAGCCCCAGAAAAACACACAATGCCGAACGGCAGGTCATATCTAAAATATTAACATTGTTCTTATGCCACACATACCCATATCAGAAGATCTGAAAATTCCAGTCCCATCTCTGACACCATTTAGTGACATAACCTTGAATAAGTCACGTAACTTCTCCGTCTCAAATTTCCTCATCTGTAAAATGAAGATAATACCAAATTTACTGTTATTTCCCATTTGTCCTTTTTAGTTAAATAGAAAGCCAACCCCACAGAAATTATGCCTTTCTCTATGCTTTGTAAAGCAGTAAATGCACTGCTGTTTACATAATGAACAAGCTCATTATGTAAAACATATAGCTATGTTTTGTTCACATGGACTCCAGATTTGCTATTTGTGAGATGCTCTTTGACATCCATAATTATCTCCTCTTCTCTGCTTGGAGGGAACTTCTGAGGAGCAAAATGGAGAAGCAACATGATGTAGTGGATTGAGGACTAGTCTTGTAGTCAGGGAGGCTTGGGTTCAAGTATTGACTTGGAAATAGATTGTTTTTGTAACCACCGCCAAGTGTTTTACCCTTCCACTCTCTTGGGCAACTCTAAGACGATAAGTTGCATTATAGGGGTTGACCTGCCATGGTAAAGGGAGTTTTCCCTAAGGAGAGCTCTCCTCCAATGAAATCAGAGACCTGGACAACATCATAGCAAGGCAATGTGCAGACTAGCCTGAAAAAATATGTAAAAGTGTGTGACTGGATAAAGCCCATTTTCCTGTATGGTGAACCTACCCTCTCATGGGTACTGGAGGAAGAGACAAGTGGGGGGGGAAATCAGCGTTTATGTGCTTCCCAGGGGTGAGAGCTGGGAAAGCAACTTGGAATATGATCTCAGCAGAAACTATCAAGTAAGGATCTAAACTTAGATGACCAGTCACAGGCTTCTTTTATGTTGGCATCCTGTCTGGATTTCTGCCAATGTGCCAAGGAAACAACCCCAGTTGGCAGCACCTGCCTAGGTTCCTTTTGGGTTGATCTGGGATTTATATTTTAAAATCCTTAGATCATAATACGTGATAAACTTCTTAGAACTTTCCATTTCCCATTAAGATTCTTATCTCCTTTCCAACTTCACATGACCTGAAGAAAAAAACCTATTGAGGGAAAAATGAGTCAAGAATTTAAATAATCATAAAGTTGAGTCCAATGTCCTGAATTTAGGTTTCAAAGAAATGATTCAGGGGTTTTTGTAAGCTTAGATTAGATAAAAAGAAAAAAACTCTTCAATGAATTTATAGAAAATCTTTAGTAACTAAGATACAATAAGTGCTGAGTTAGAATTTGAGTAAATGTTATATTTTATATATATATAAATTATATATTATATATAGTTATATAAAATGTTTTGAAAAGATTATTATCTATTGTCATTATGTAGATATCATACAATGTTATATTCTATATATGTATATAAATTATATATTATATATAGTTATATGAAATGTTTTGAAAAGATTATTATCTATTGTCATTATGTAGATATATAATGTTATATTTTATATATGTATATAAATTATATATTATATATAGTTATATGAAATGTTTTTAAAAGATTATTATTTATTTTCATTATGTAGATATCACACAAGGCAGGTAGGCGGTGCAGTGGATAGAGTACCAGGTCTGGAATCAGGAAAATTCATCTTCCTGAGTAAAATCTGGTCTCAGACACTTACTAGCTGTGTGACACTGGTCAAATCACTTAATCCTTTTAACCTCAGTTTCCTCATCTATAAAATGAGCTGGAAGTAAAAAAATGGCAAATCATTCTATTGTTTTTGCCAAGAAAAACCTATTCATGAGGTCATGAATACTCAGAAACAACTGAAATGACTGGACAACAAAAAATATCATGCAACATTAAAGCTGGAAAGCGACCTTAGAGATCAGTTAGTCCAACATTAAAGCTGGAAAGTGACCTTAGAGATCAGTTAGTCCAGTCCCCTCATTTTATAGGTTAAGAGGCTGAGGAGGAGGAGAGAGGTAGATGGTTTATCCAAGGTCAAACTTCTGGTTAAAAGGGATATTTGGGACCTTTTTGATTCCTAGTCCAATCCCCCTTTCACTCGATTACACTGTGAAGCTCAGAATAGTACTGTTGGGATTGCCCAGAGAATGCATCATATTCTAAACTATTTCTTTCCTCCTCAAGCCCTCGGTGACCACCCTTACCCCTCTCTTAGAGCCATAACTATGAAATATGTCATTTGGGGCAAAAACAGTTGGAGAGGGGCACTCAGTGACAGCACAGAAGATAGCTGGAAGGGGGCTAAGTGTGGCAACTGATCTCAAGTATAATGAACTCCTCCTAGGAGTGATTGTACCACACTGTAGCACAATTTGATGGAGGACCAAAGGGTAAGAGAGGGATAAGTCAGTTGCCATAACAGTAGCATCACATGTCCCTGCAATCATCTCCCTCCCTCCATGCCATTGCTCTGGGGTCAAGTCCCATTATCCCCCAAGCTAGTTTCTTGCCAGTCTTTTGCTTTATTGAAAATAAGGCCACTGGAGTTGAGCTTCTTTGATTCTCTTCTCTATCTTTCCAAAACTTCACATCCTTCTAATTTTCTTTCTCCTCGTTCTTGAAGGTAAGCTTCCTGGGGCAACTGGCTGGCTCAGTGGATAAAGTGCCAGACCTGGAGATGAAAGGCACTGGGTTCAAAAGTGACCCTAGATACTTTCCATTTGTGTGACCCTGGTCAAGTCACTAAACTCCCATTCTCTAGCCCTTACTACTCTTTCTTGGAATTGATAGTATTGATTCTGAGATGGATGGTAAGGCTTTAAAAAAAAGGCAAGTTTACTTCTTTCCAAAGCTAATTCTTCCACATATATCTTCTGTTCTATCCCTACTTTTTCTTCTATGACTTTACTTCATTAATTGTCCCCTCTCTTTTAAGTATCTTAAATATTTCCTCAACCATCTTTTCCCCCTCTGCCTACAAACACACTTGGGTCTTCTGTTTCTTTAAAAAACCAAAACCAAAGTCTCCAATTTTCCATAAAGAAGGATCAAATTAATCAGGGAAATATTAATTAGTCATTGACAGGCCAAGTTTATATAATAAAAATGATACTACCACTAAATTAATTTATATTCAGTATCATACTAATCAAAGTATTACTCTATAGAACTAGGATTTCAAGGGTATTACTGAAAAAAAATGGATAGAAGTACCAGATCTCAAACTATACTTGAAAGCAGTAAGTATCAAAATAACTTGGTACTGATTAAAAAATATAGGAGATAGTCAGTGGAAAAGATTGGGTATACAACATTCCTAAGCAAACCCATCTAATAATTTTTGATTCAATAAAGCAAAAGACCACAGTGGATGGGATCAGGCTATTGACAAAAACTGAGCAGTTGTCTGGTAGAAATTAGGTTAAAATCAATATGTCATACCATAGAGCAAAGTAAACTCCAAATGTACACATAGCTTAGACATAGAAGGTCATATCATAAATAAGATTCATTTCTTAGATATACAAAGGAGATGGTAAAAACCAAATGTTCAAAGGATATAAACAGGTAGTTCTCAAGGGATGAGATACACATTATCTATCACCATATCATATGAAACAATGTACCAAATTACTAATAATTAGAGAAATTCAAATGAAAACATATCTGAGGTTCTACTTTGTATTCATCAGACTCAACATTGCTTAAAAAAAGAAAAATGACAAATATTAGTGGGGCTATGGGAAAATGGGTCCATTGGTGAGGTTGTGAATTGGTCAAGTTGCTCTAGAAATCAATGTGGAATTATGTTCCAAAATAACTAAGTTGTGCATATCCTTTAACCCAACAATATCACTACTAGGTCAAAGGGATCAAAGAAAGAGAAAAAGGTGCTGTGTGTACAAAAGTATTTAAGTGCCTTTTTTGTAGTGGCAAAAATAAATAAAAATTAAGAGGGTACCCATCAATAGAAGACTAGCTGAGCTAATTTTGGTATATGAATTTACTAGCATACCATTAAATTTCAGAGGAAACTAGAAGGACTTGTAAGAACTGATGCAAAATTAAGTAAGCAGAACCAGAAGAACAATTTATTCTATAGCAACAACATTGTAAAAATGAACAATTTTGGAAGATTTGAGAAACTGACCAAACACAATGATCAATTATGATCCCAGAGGATCAATGATAAAGGATGTTCCCTGCCCTCCTCAGTGATATGATGGACATGTCACAGAAGGGTATTGGAGTCAGTATGCAGAAGAAGACATGCATTTTTGGACATGATCAGTATGAGAATTGGTTTTTCTTGACTATGTATATTTCTTTTAAGGGATTTGTTCTTTTTCTGGGGATGAAGCAGGATAATTGGAGAAAAAATTAATGCTTGATAATTGAAAAATATTTAATCTAAAAATTAAACCCCCCACAATCTCCCTCCAACCTCTTCCTCTAATCTCTTTCATTCCCTCATGCTATCATTTTCCTTTTAACAGTCAAACTCTTAGAACAGTCTGCACTCATTACTCCAGCTTCTTCTCTGCTCATTCCTTCATTTCTTGCAGTCACACTATTGCTCTCACTATTCTTCTCAGATAGCTTACTGAAGTTGTTAATGACTTCCTCATCACTAACTCTAATAATCCTTTTTTTCTTCTTGTGTTTATCCTCATTAATCTCTTTGTGGTATTTGACAGTGTAAGCCTCCCCATCCCTCCTTTTTCATTAGCTGTCCTCCATTGGTTTCTGTGCCATGGTGCTGTCCTGGCTTCTCTCTCACCTCTCTGATTATTTCTTTATCTTTCAATGACCTCCTCCTCTTCCTCCCATCTCAAATAGATAGGTGTTCCTTGGGGCTTTGTCCCTTGTCTTCTTATCTTCTCCCTGTTTCCTTTATTTCTTAGTCATCTCATACAGTTTCATGGCTTCAGTAGTTATCTCTATGCATATGACTCCCTTCATTTTCCAGGCTTCATAACATCAAATGTGTAAACTTCATATTATTTTTTCTAAATTTACCCAGATTTTTCTATCATGGAATAACAGAATTCTAGAACTGGAAGAGGGAAGCATTTATAATGTATCTACCCTATGCCTGACCCTAGACTAAGTGCTTTTATAATGATTAACTCATTTGATCCTCATAGCAGCAAAGAAAAGTAGATGGTATTATTATTCCAATTCTTCTGTTGAGGAAACTGAGGCAAAGAGAGGTTATATAACTTTCCCAGGTTCACCCAGCTTGTAAGTGTATATGGTCAAATTTGAATACAGATCTTCCTGACTCCAGGTCCAGTATTGAGCACATTATCCAGATTTTTAAAAATAAGTCCACTTTGTTTAATGTTGCACAAAAAGTATGGGTAGAACCAAAAGTGAAATATACACTATCACATTTGTTTACACCACTCTCTAGGACAGTTCTTCAGATTCACTTTACTATGCAAACAATATAAAGTATGAGGCAATTTGGGGGAACAATCTGAGGCAAAAGGGGGAAGACAAACAAATATATATATATACATATATATACACACATATATACATACATACACATATATATACATATGTGTATATATATATATAAAATAGACTAGCAGCCTAGAGAGTTTAAATAACTTCCCAGAGGTGATGCAACCTATTGGCAACAATTGGATCTGAGATATCCACCTAAGTTATCTGGATGCCCATTTTGGTTCAACATGAAGAAAGGTTTCCCACATATATGGCTCTCCAAATAATAGGGCAGTCTGCTATTGTCAAAGAATGAGGTCCCCATTATTAGAGGCATAGAAGCTAGATGTTGTAGAAGAAAATCATATATGGTTGAGATATTTGACTCGATAACTTCCAAGGTTCCTTCCAACTCAAATACCCTGATTCTATATCACTTTAATCCCAACATTCCTCCTCCTTATCCAGAAGGCTAAACCTACCCCCCAAATCTGGGCTTAATCTCCACAGTCAGTTTTGTTGCTTAGTTAGAGTAGCCATTTCTTGCCATACTTTCTAGTGCAGTTCAGGGAACCTAGTTCTGGTATTGATTCCTCCACCTGGTACAAATCAGTCCTCTGTTACTTGAACCCTCCATGCTCCTTTTATTCTTCCTTAGGAGTAGCAACCTGCTTCTGATCTCTCATCTTTACAACTACTACCAATGCCAGACCTCTACTTACTTACCTGGTGCCAAGTTTCTCTTCCACCCTATACTCCCTAACTTCTAGGTATCTTTCTGTGACTCCCTGATGCCTCTCCCTGATGCTACCTTCCTTTTTGAATGCATATTGATCATTACTGATACCTCATCATTCATTCATTCATTCATTCATTCTTTCTTTAAACATTTAATGCCTATTACAGAGAGACAGCTAAGTGGTTCAGTGGATAGAGAACTGGACTTGGAATCAGGAAAACCTGAATTCAAATCTCACCTCAGATGCTTACTAGCTATGTGCTCCTGGGAAAGTCACTTAACTTCTATTGCTTTGATCCATTGGAGAAGGAAATGGGAAATCCCTCTAGTATCTGTGCCAAGAAAACTCTCTGGACAATATTGATAAGCTGTGGTCCACAGGGTCATAAAGAGTTAAGCACAACTGAACTACTGAATAACAATAATACATATAACATGCAAGGCATAGTGCTGAGTGCTGGAGACTAATGACTTGTCTTGCCCTTTAGTCTGTATAGTTCCTTGTAATGGGACTTTGATGCATGCCCAGATCATCTATGATGGAGGCACCCATGTGGAAGACACTAAGGATCTGCTTTTGGATCTTCCTTTTTGGGAGATGACATCCTGCACTTCTGCATCTTTAAGTTTGCTTCCTGCAGCACATAGGGTTGAAGACCTTGTTCTTCATGGGCTCCATGAACTATGCTAGATGAGGGAAAGAGCCACTTTTCCCCTCACCTTAGACCTTTTGGCTCCAAGAGAGAGTCTTAGCGTTTTGTTCTGTTTTGGTTGTCTTTTCCATTTCTGGAGCAAAGGGTGGAGTTCCCCAGACCTGGGAGCTCAAGCTAGAGCAACTTTAAAGCCAAGGTTCTAGACTGGATCTTGCTGCCAGCTAAGGTACCTTTTGTCCTATTTCCCTGGGTTATTGTGAGAATCACATAAGATAATTGTAACAATTTTATAATGCTTGGTACATCAAATATACTTATAACAATACTCATTATTATTATTATTAGTCTAGTGTTTCTCTTTCTTTTTTCCTGCTATTCCAAATTGCTACTCATCCTGAACTTTTATAATAAATTCTCCTTAATGATTCTGGTAACAACTTGGTAACAACAATTTCCTATTTGCCACTCCCCTTCCATTAATTCATTGTTTACTGTCTCTTTCAGGTCCTTAACTAAAACATTAAATAAGGCAATATTGAGCTGAGATACCAAAAGGAACTTCCAACAAATAACATTCATTCATTTTTTATATCCGTGTGTTTACCTGGCATATCACTACACTATTTTTCATTTTGTTGAGCAAATGTTCAAGTTGAATCAGGGACACGGGAAGCTATATTTAACTAGACTTCTTTAAGCTGGCTCTCAACAAAAAGCAATCTCTATATTGCTGAGCTTTCTTCATCTTTACAGTCATATGAATTTCAAGGAAAATTAAGCTTGTGTTTCTGATTTATTTACACTTTCCTCATTGATGTCCAGGAAACCTTATGAGCCATTTTTATAAGTCCTTTCTCTTTGATCCAGGAAGTTGACTTTAATATGTCATAAATAAAGTTTATACCTGGAAGTGTTTAGTTTCAAAGACAAAATCACAAAGTTTAAGCTTTTTCTAATTACTTAGAACAGTAGAACCAGAACTGGAACTGCTGAGCTAGAACTGAATTTCAGGGCCTTTCATCTTTTATTTGCTTTGTAATCAGTATATTTTACTGGGAGGCATAATGTCTCTGGGGAAGGTATAGAGCTCACATTTTTGAGAATATTTGAAGTGTAAACTGGTATCTTGGGAAGGAAGAGTAGCACTGAGTTACACAAGAGAGAGGAGCACCCATTGGAATTAAAGTCAGAGTAAAAAGTTGTAAGACTGATTCCAAAAAGTGTCTGAGATTCAAAGTATTCTTGTGGCATTTGCCACCATTGAAATTATCTGAATTTGTAAGCATATCCTATAAGAGTCTAATGATTTCTTCCTATGTTGGTAACTGCTACCAGTGGTACTTTGTCTGGGAGTGAAAGATAAGTAAATGGACTGAACTCTAGACATAGACAGCGAATGTTTCAGAAGATAAAATTACATTTTGATATTTTAATTTTTTTTCTCTAAATACATCTTTACTAAATAATAGTAAGAGCTTGCCAACTGACCTATGTGCAAGAAGGACAAACATTCCCTTAACTATCATCCTTCTTGTTTTGTTTTGTTTCGGTTTCGTTTATCCTTCTTATTCATTTCTGCCTGTTATCTTTCCTGGCTTCCTCCAAGTCCCAACGTAAATCCCATCTTCCACAGGAAGCCTTCCCCAACCCCTCTTAAATCTCCTTCCTTCCATTTAGCCTGTAGATAGCTTGTTTGAACATACCTGTTTATTTGTTGTCTCCCTCATTAGATCCTGAGCTCTTTAAGAACAGGGAGTAGCTTCTTCTCTTCGCATCTTCAGTGCTGGTCAGAGTGCCGGTCATGAAATATATGCTTAATAAAAATTGATTAATTGATCCTGTAGAAGAATCAACAGTAACACTCAGCTCTCCTGTCTTTGAGGGGAGGGTTCTTGCCATTATTCCACATTACCTCTACCAAAGTGGTTTTACCTGTTCCAAGAGGGGAAGAGGTGAGGAGGGAGAGGATTCTAGGCATAGGGGACAGCCAGAGAAAATTCCTGAAGCTGAGATGGAGTGTTTTGTTGGATCAAAGAGAACTGGGCAAGGAGTATGGTATAAAATGTACACATCATATATGTTCATAAATGTTACACGCATGCATAGTTGCATGCTTATATCCATATATACACACATGGAAACACGCCTATGTGTCTTAAGGAGCAGGGAAGTGGTACAGTGAATGGATTACTGAGCTTAGAGATAGAAAGACCAGAGTTCAAATAAAGCCCCAGATACTTATTAGCTGTATGACCTTGGACAAATTACTTTTCTCCACTGTAAAATGGGGATCATAATTGCATCTACTTTCCAGAATTTTTTGTAAGGATCAAATTATATTAAATATATATATGCACATAAATATATAAAGTATTTACAAAACCTTAAAGTGCTCTATAAATGCTATTATTATTATCATACTAGTTCCATTGTACCTTTCTTCCTTCTATATATCATTTTGTGTAGACAGGAAACACTCACCATCCCTGTATATCTATTGTATAGCTCTTTATGTCACACTTTTCTAATTCACTTAAATGATATATTAGTAAATATTTTAGTTATCTATCTCTGCATCCTGTATTTGTGAGCTTCATGCAGTCAGTGACCATGTCTCATCTAAACTTTTTATCTTTTTTTTTAAGCCCTCTTATCTCTTCTACAAAATGACTAATTTGGGAAAATGTGTACAATGTTGCACACGTAAAATCTAACATTAGATTGCTACTGTCAAAGGGAGGAGGGAGAGATGGAAGGGAGGGAGAGAGAGAATTTGGAACTTAAAAGAACCCCACAAATGTTAAAAATTGTTTTTACATGTAATTGAGGAATATATAAAATACTAAAAAAATAAAATAGAAAAAAAGTTTAAAAAGCCCTATTGTCTGTTATCTTTCCTCTTTTAATGGGTGATATCATTGACGCAAAATTATGTTATCCCATAGTTTACAAAATAGGTTCCTATTTCTCAAAAGAGACTGTGCCCATTTGCTAATTCTTTAGTGTTAAAACATGAAATGGCAAAACGATTTTTAAGAAATTACACATTTATCTCCTCTGAAGTGTTTTAGTAGATAATGATAGGTAAGAGGGTTATTATTGTTCAATCATGTCTAATTCTTTGTGACCTTATTTTCTTGGCAAAGATACTGGAGCGGTTTGCCATTTGCTTCTCCAGTTCATCTAGTGGACAAGTAAACTGAGGGAAATACGGTTAAACTATTTGCTCAGGGTCACACTGCTAGTAAGTGTCTTGAGGCCAGATTTGAACTCATGTCTTTCTGACTCCAGGCCTGGGGCTCTATCCACTTGGTTACTTGTAGAGAATCTTAAAGGTTGGGACCACCATTGCTGACTACAACTGCAAATTAAGGCAGTGATATAAAGGATTTAACATGCATAGCAATAACCTCCTTGCAACCATGTTCCATTCCTCCCCCACCCCCACCCCCCCCCCCATTTCCCCATACCCATTTTAATTGCATGAGAGAACCATGAAGTTTTGGGGCATATGGGAGAACAGAAATGCCTTATTATATATCTATAACTGGGCAGATAAATGTCCCAGTTTTCTCATCTATAGAATGAGATGGAGATGGAAATTGCGAACCACTCTAGTATCTTTACCAAGAAAACCCCAAATGGGGTCATAAAGAGTAGGGCACAACTGAAATGACCAACAACAATAACAACACAACTATTTAATGGCATAGATAGAATTATAGAATATCTGTCCTTTGGAGACTATTAGAATGTAACTCTTTGAAAAGGTTTGGATAGGAACAGAAATTAAAGCTTAGGAGTTGACTGTCTATTGCTTTCAAATAGGGACATGAGCCAAAGATATTGATCTTGTTAGCAAGAGGGAATAGTTAAAAGAATAAACTTAATTTTATCCAAGGTGGGAGACCCTAGATTTTATTTCACCCACCCTTGGTAGGTTTAAAACTTTAACAATGAGTTGTCTGTCTGGGAAAGGCTTTCTAATCTAAGGAAGGAAGGAAAAAAAGAAGAAAGGAAGAAAGAAGGAAGGAAGGCAGGGAAAAAGGAAGGAAGGAAGAAATGAACAAACTAGATAGCAGATTGATAGAACACCAGACCTGGATTTGGAAGGACCTGGGTTCAAATCTGACAGATATTTCCTGGTTGTGTGACCCTGGGCAAGTCACTTAACCTCAATTACCCATCCCTTCCCACTCCTCTGCTTCAGAACTAATACATAGTATTGATTCTAAGATGGAAGGTAAAGGTTTTAAATAAAGATAGTGTGGTTTAAATGATATTCTTTCATTTAAAGAAATAGAAAGTAAGTTCCATGTTGTCTGAAACTTCCTACACAAAACTGCAGATTTTCAAAGTTAAAGGGGACCTTGTCCAATCCTTGAAGACATTTTTTCAAAGATACTAGAAAATATTTGTCTGCTCATGCAGAGTTAAAAAAAATTATATTTAAAGATTTGGAAACCTAGCACCTGTCATTTGCTCCAGCTGGTGTCGATGTTAAAAATTATCATCAGTGTCCCAACCCTTCCTCTCGGATGCACCTGCTATTGCTTGAGTTATGGCTATTTCAGACCCAGTAATTTAATAAGGTTAGGTCATGCAGTAATAGCACAAGCTGTTGCCCCACTGGGGGATTAATGCAGTTTTATAAGGACTCAATGGACAAGGGTCTAAAACTAGAGACCTTTAAATTTGCAATCTGTATAGATAGCACAGTCTGATTGAAATAGTACAATAGGTTGTAGCATAGGAGACATTTTGTAAATACTTAAAACCTAAAGGATGGATCTTTTGCCACTGGTATGCTTTAATTAAAAGCCCACAGACCTAGGATTTACTTTCTTCTTGGTGTTCTTTGCCGTCAGATGGCATTCTCAAAGTGAAACTTTTCCCCTCTTTCTCCAATCATGCTTTAAATTTAATTTATTTCAACTATTTCTATGAGCCTATTTTAACATTCCAACAATATCTTGGCCACAACAATACAGTGTATCTAAAATATAGTGACCACCAAAACCCGGGGACTATTGCCATCAAAGGCAGACATACTTGAGTTGGCTGATGGCCTAAATAGTAGGAAAATAGCTGCTCCCGAAAGAGTCAAATGCAGCAAAGTGATTTCTAGAGCTGTATAATACCAGCTGTCATGGAGACATTTCCTTTTTGGGAATCCATTAATCACTTCAGCTGTCCTAAGTATTCAAACTATTAAGTTTCAAAAGCTGATTCCATGCTAAAGAAGGAAACAAAACATATTATGAGGAGGAGTTAAAGATGAAAGAAATGATAAGCTTTTGTACCATAATCTTCTCTCTCAGATGTGCTGGGGGGAGAGGGCAGAGAGAGAGACTGAGATAGAGAGACAGAAACAGAAACAGCAAAAGACAATCAGACAGTAGAAGAGATGAGAAAAAAGAATAGCCAATGATATATGTAAAAATGTATCTCTCAAGGACATTTAATAAAAGATTTAAAAGTTCAAAAGAACTTTTGAAAGGACCAGAAACTCTCCTGGCAAAGAAAAAAAGTTTTTTAAAAAGTTGAAAAAATAAGGTCAATAGAGCATTATTTAGACAAGATGCAAGAAATCGACTTTTGCCTTAGCTTTAGATATTTTAAATGAAAAATCTTTATAGAAACAGGTAGGCTCAAGCCATTTAATCTAGTCTATATGTGGCAAAGTATTACTCCTGTAAAATGGCAGCATAGGCTCAAAGACTCTATGTAAAAGAGATCCCTCCACCTCCAAAGGGGGTCTACCCACTTTTGGATAATACTGTTAGGATGATTTTCCTTACATTGAACTGAAATGTCCATGCATTGGCCCAAGGTCTGTTTTATAGACATAAAGGAGGGGATTTCCAGGGGTGGAGCCAAGATGGTGTAATAATCCTCAGTAGCTCTGTGTCACCATGAGAATCCTCTCCAACCAAGATTAAAATATTGCCACAATGAATACAGGAGTGAAAGAAACAAGAAGGAGACAGAGTGAAACAACTTTAAAGAAAAGAAAAATCCCAAAGGTAGGCAATGAACATCTGTGGCACTGGGATGAGAGGAGAGCAGACCCATCAAGAAGCTATAGCAAAGAGGGAAGAGCAAGCCAAGAGTGAGCCACACTCTCCTACCCCACATCTGCTGTCCAAGGTTCAGGAACCTATGCCTGAACCAACATCCAGATCCTGAGACCCTGCCTGAGCAAATAGAGGTATAAGCCAACCCATACCCCTTGACATTTCAAACCTGTGGAGAAGCCTGGAGCCCCAGCCCAGGGAATTATAGTTTGGGCTTGGGACAAGGACTTAATTCACACTTTGAGGTGGATGATAGTTCTAAGTACTGATTTTTTTGCCTAAAAGTTAGGGTGGAGCTCCAAGACAGGACAGTCAAGGGTGTGCCTGATTGGATCAAGTACACAGTGAGACCAAAAATTTGAGACCACGCCTGACCTGATCAAAATCAGAGTGAGATCAAAAGCTTATACCTAAGCCTGAGGCAAGTCTTTAAGCTATCAGGATCACACGGGTCAACTGAATCATCAGGGGGAGGGGGCTCTCAGAACTCCTAGCCCTCAGACCATCACACCATCCCCCCCAAGCCTACCTATAATTAGATAGAAGAAATGAGCAAACAACAACAAAAAAAACAAACCTGACTCTAAAGAATTTTTATGGAGACAAAGAGCAAGGTACATACACATAAGGGAGCAGTGAAAGCAAAGGAAACACACCCAAAGTCCAAAATAAAAATATGAATTGGTCACAGATTCTGGAAAAATTCAAAAAGGATTTCAAAAACCAATTAAGAGAAGTAGAGGAAAAGTGGGGAAGAGAAATTAAAGTGATGCAAGGAGAAATGAAAGTAATGCAAAACAAAAGGAAAGTGATGCAAGAAGAAATGAAAATAATGCAAGAAGAAACGGGCCAATTGAAAAAGGAGAACCAAAAACTGACAGAGGAAAATCAGGCTTTAAAAATTAGAACTGACCATCTAGAAACTAATGATTTCATGAGAAATCAAGAAACAATAAAACAGAATCCAAGGAATGAAAAAAAAAGAGGAAAACATGAAAAAAAACCAACAGACCTAGAAAATAGGTCTAGGAGAGACAATTTGAGAATTATTGGACTACCTGAAAACCATGATCAAGAAAAAACCTTGGATATCATATTACAAGACATTATCAAAGATAACTGCCCAGAGATTCTTGAACAAGAAAATAAAATTGAAATTGAAAGAATTTACAGATCACTTCCAGAAAGAAATCTTCAAATGATAACTTCCAGGAATATAATAGCTAAATTCAAGAGCCACCAAGCCAAGGAAAAATTCTTAACAGTCAGAAAGAAACCATTCAGATACCATGGAGGATATAATATAATCAGGATCACATAGGACCTAGTGGCTTCTACATTAAGGAATTGAAAGGCATGGAACATGGTATTCACGGAGATGAAGGAGAAGAAATATATCCCCATTTCTACATGCTAGATCTTCAAGTACTGGAAAATCCACTACTATGACCCCCTTAAGTTTTGCCTGGAGAAAAGAAGACATTTCTAGGTGCTTATCAATAACTCTGGAATGACCTCAATATTAAACTTAATTTTGCCACTAGGAACATGATATAGATTTCCCTTTTCTTTGTCACCCCTTTGCCCCAGTTTTCTCTTTCTTTCTAGAAATTTAGATAAAAACAAATTGTTCTTCTAGAAAGGATTTGATAATAAATCTTTTTTTCCCTGTATATTTCAAGGGAAATCTTCATTTTTGTTCTTTGCCTTCAGAATATGACAAGAATTACAAAGACAATGTCATTACCAGAGACTGACCAAAGTGATTTATTGATTGTTTCATTTTTTCAAGGGTACACATCTACCCATGGTAGACAGCATAGAAAGAGAGATAACTCAGACTTGAGACCTGTAGAAACTTTGTCCAAGTTGTACTTCTGCAAATATCTGCTTTGTGTAGTAGAAACATAGCTTGAGCATTCAGAAGGAAAAGAAAAAGGTACATAAAAAATTGGGGAGGCCTTCAATATGATATAGTCCAAATTTCTTTGGTTTTTCCTGTCTTGTTGGTCAACTGATCTGGAGAGTTGAGTATGAATGTTCCTAAAGTTTATGGCTTAGTTTCCAGTCAGTCTTCAGAGATGTCTTGTTCTGTTAAGAAGGGGGGAAAAATAGTTAGATTTATGTTGCTTTTTTCTCCTAACAAAAAAAAAGTAAAAGTTTGGTTGGCATTTTTGAGAATAGGGGAGAAAATTTGACTTAAATTTTTGTTTTGTTTTTTATATATGTTATATATTATATGTTTTATATTTATATGTTATATACATAAAATACATATTATATATTAAATTAAATATTTGCTTAAATGTTAAAATGTTTAAATAATTTGTCTTAAAAATCAACAAACATTATTAAGTGCTTACTATGTACTAGTACTGAGGATGCTAATCCCTGGGGACACAGAGAAAATAAAAAACAAAGCCTGCCCCCAAGGAACATCTATTATAATGGAAGAGACATGTAAATAAATGGGTAATTATCCCACAAGGGTAGGCTAACAAGAAGATAACCTTGGGACTTTTTGGTTATAAGATTAGTTTTTCTTTGAAAGAAGTATATAATGTCTGGCTGAGATTCCATCTTTTTTAAAAATTCTTACTTTCTTAATAACAACTCTTAAAGACAGAAGGGCAAGGGCAAAGCAAATGGGATTAAGTGACTTGCCCAGGATCACATAGCTAGGAAGTCTGAGGTTTTTGAACCCAGGTCTTGTCCTCTATCCACTGTGATTCCTAAATGGCTTTCTGTGATTCCATCTTTTACGTCACAGAAATCACTAGCTAGTAGGACACTTATAGACCTTCATCATGGTTTTGTTTTTGGTTCAATTCTATGATTTAATTATTTATTTAGCTTAATTATGGGAAAGTCCTCATGCTGAAATTCCTTCTACAATTCAGATCCTTAGTTCCTCTGTTACTTGTAATCTTTAATTGCCAGGGGGTTCTGAGAGAGGTAAGTTACTGCCCCACTATCACATGGTTAGTAGATGTGAGCAGATGAAGGATTCCATTCCACGTCTTTCTGTATTTCAGACCTATTCTTTCTACTATTCTACCTTTCAGACTTAAAAAAATATAACCAAATTCTGATAAGTTTATCTAGGATATGCTACTCTTAATATTAGACTATAGCCATATAACTTCTTATGGAAGCTACTTAATTAACTATCAAATAGTAATTCCCTTTCCCCCAAACCTTCTTTTTTCCCCCTTGCTTTCAAATGTCTAATAAAGGGCAATTCAGCCAGCCTCTGTCACATTAGTCAGCATGGTTGATTTCTTAATATTTTATCATCTGTTTCAACATGTCCTTTGGAGTCCCACGAAGGCAGCAGAAGGGAAGACCAAGCATGTTTAGATAGAGACTCAATTTGAGGATAGGATAAAACTTTTAGCCATTGCATGAGACACAGGAAGTTACTTTAGATTGACTGAGAAGATGCTTCTTAGGTAGGATATCAACACGGAAGCCCACCAAGTCTGAAAGAGGTTTTCCTCTTCACTTCTGATTCCTGTTAGTCTCCAGCTACTTTCTATTTTTATGGAATGTTATCCTTACTCATCTCCTGTTGAAATCCTACCTATCTTTCAGTGCTCAGCCCAAATGCCAGCTTCCCCTCTATTCCAAACAGAGAGGGTGTCTTTTCCTCTCTGCAGGGTGAAAAACACTCTGTACCACTCATTTAATAGCCCTCATTCTCTCTTGTAGTATCGTTATTTGCCTTTTTATCTTATCTTCCCTGCTCTGACATAGACTGTAGACCTTAAGGAAAGTAGTGCCTTGGGTGTCTTTGTAGCATAGCAAGTGCCTTGGCTGGCCTAGAGAATGTTCTTAATAAAATGCTTCTTAAATTCAATACGAAACAAAATGGTACTGGAGACCAATTAGTACTTAAGAGTTTAAAAAGTTTCCAATCTTGTCCTTTATGTTTTATCCTTCATAAGTTAAAAAAAAGCCCCATTTATCTCCCTCCAGGAAGAGAAGCTGTTCTGTGCTTAGCATGTATTATTTCAGATGATAGTTTTTTTTTTTTTGGTTATTCTCTCTCTACCCCAACCCCAATCTTCTAGCACTGAAAGTGGCTCAAGCACAAGATATATAAATATATATCAACCAGTGTTTCCTATATTCCTCTATAGATTGGAAATATTTATTTATTGTATTTAGTGAATGTTTCTTTATTGTATTCAACGAATGTGATAGAATTTGTTTATTGCATTTCATGAATCTTTCAGGATTTGTTTGATTTTAAAGAAGTAATTGTCATGTATTTGAGCTGGTACCCTTGATAGCCAATTAATTAGATACCTTATTATTGGTGAGGAGGGATAAGGCTTTGTGGGTCCAGTCTGAGGATTCAACCAAATCATCTGATCTACTTTGGTATTGAATTCATAATTTTGTTAGGAATGTGCTTTAATTAAAGATATTAATCAACAACAAGCTTGACATATCAACTTTAGTGAAAACTAAGGAATGTAAAGGAAAGAATGTCTAGTTTCAGAGAGACACAAATGCAAAGAAACTATAGTCCACATTATAATTATATCAAATAACTTGTATTCTTGGGTAGTGGTTCTTCATTGGAAACAATATAATTATATCTGTAAGAGACATGACCCCCCAGAGAAAGAATACAGTCAAATAAATCATGCAGATTAAAGAGATGCTGCTGTACCTTGGGAGTTCCATTTATATGGACATGATGTGTTTGACGAAGGCTGTGGAATAATAGAAAGAGAGGATTAGAATGAGGAAAGTTTCATAAAAGGTTTATGGACAATCTGCTAAATCCTACTTATTTTCTGCTATGACACTAGGAGGTTTAGTACCTGGGTGTCTCTTACTATTAGGGAGAGTCGGTCTCCCAGGCTGGTCTTATTTTTATCTTAATAGGCAATTGCCAAACTTAGTATCCTTAGAGGACAAGCCTTAGTGAATCTTAGACATTTACATGTATTTAAAACATATGTTAGGTTTTAATCCATTCACATTTCACACAGTTATCGAGCTTCAAAAATATGTATTTATAGGAAGGCTGTTAATTCAGAAAGGAACAGCTGGCGTCGGATAATGGGATTTGGATTTCTGTTGTATGGCTTAGCATAGAGGAATGACAAGACACCTGGAGTATACCTAAGAAAGCCTGATAAGAATGTAATTGCTTTATGCCTTGCAAATCTAATCAAAAGGGCTTTAAATGGAAAAGACAAGGAGGCTGGGGGGAAGGAGAAAAGGACCAGTCTATGCGTACCAAGCTAGATCCCATGAAGAATAGCTGGAGTATAGGAAGAGCAGTGGAGCTACAGAGCATTTTAAAGAAGATGAAAATCCATGGAAGGAGTTAGTAGTTATAATGACCTGGCCTCTAATGGCATGACCTATAGGCACAAAGGCATGACCTATAGGCAACAGATAAGATGAAGTGAGGGGCTGCTCTTTGGCATAGTGGATAGAGCGCTGGAGCTGGAGTCAGTAAGACTCATCTTCCTGAGTTCAAATCAGGATCCAGGCACTTACTTACTAGATGTGTGACTCTGGGCAAGTCACTGTTTCCTCATCTGTAAAATGAGCTGGAAAAGGAAATGGCAAACCATTCCAGTATCTCTGCCCTGAAAACCTCAAATAGGGGCAGGAAGAATCAGATACCACTAAAATGACTGACAAGGAACTAGATGAAGTAAATTAGAATGCAATGTTGATCTTCTGGTTATCACAAACTTGGTGGGATAAAACCCAGGCTAGGAACAGATTCTGGAGGGATAGACCTGATTCATAAGAGGCATTAAAGGGGTTGGGAGGAAACAAGGAAGCATTATATATTAAGATGATATACCCCTATGAGGAAATGAGATTATGAACTTGGCTGCAGGTGGGCTGGTGTGGGGGAAGATGGTATCAGCATTTGGGAAAAGTAGTTTTGCCATCAGAGTATACTACAGACTATTATTTCTACAGAAAGAAGTTGATGAGGAGTTTAGGAAGAATCCTAAGCCTGGGAAAGAGACATGGCCCACAGTAGGGATGAGGAGCATAGATTATCCAGATATCTGTTGGAGTTCTCAACCCAGAGTAGTTAATAATTTCCTGACTTGCATTAAAAATAATTTCATCCTTTCAAAAGATAAAGGAAACAAGGAGAAATTCAACAATTCAATTCTGGATCTGATTTTTACTAAAAAGGGAAGAATTAGTTGACTGAGTGATGGGGAGGGAACCTAGTCAAGGGAAGTGATCATTTGATGCTCAGAATTTGTATTAGAGGAGAGAAAACTAGTTAATTCTGACATGTGTTGTAGGTTTTGGGAGGGCAGATTTCAAAGGGTTCAGAGGAAGGATTGGAATGATCTTATGCTTTGAAATGATACAGTGAAAGTCACCCTGAGAGGGATGGAAAACATTGCAGCATGAAATTCAGAGGACATGAGGAGAGAAGGATTCCACTGAAGAAAACCAGGAGCTGTCCAAAGAGACTGGTGTGAATGTACAGGAAACTTGCCAACTGAATCAGATTATATACATGTAAATATACAAATGTATGGATAGATACACAGCAGATGGAGGGAGGGGCAGGTCATGATGAAGGAGAGTGTGAATTAGATTTGTAAGAATGGCTCAAGAAGTGGTAAAGCTCAAGATGAGTAGAGGCCATAAAGAAAAGCTAAGTTTCCACCCCACTCTCCAAGCTATATTTAGAGGAGAGAGCTTAAAGAAAGGATTGGACTGCTAGTTGGTGTGGATGACTGAGAGAGAGAGAGAGAGAGAGAGAGAGAGAGAGAGAGAGAGAGAGAGAGAGAGAGAGAGAGAGAGAGAGAGAGAGAGAGAGAGAGGAAAGGAGGGAGGGAGAGAGAGAGGGAGGGGGAGAGAGAGAGAGAGGCAGAGACAGAGACAGAGACAGAGAGAGAGAGAGAGAGAGAGAGAGAGAGAGAGAGAGAGAGAGAGAGAGAGAGAGAGGCTACCTAATCCTTATTTTACTTGCTTTTTGTGCCAAGGAAAATAATCTCTGGACTAGAAAGAACAGAACATTTGGCCTAACAAATGATTAAGGAATTGATACCCAAATAAAGAAGGTATAATCAGAGGGCACTTAGCTTCCCTTGAGGAATTCAAGTCATTTGGCCCTACCCAACTAGCCTCTCCTTTCATCCTTTTCCAATCTATTCAAATCAACATGCTTAATTGTCAGTGATCTGAATGTGTCACTCCCCTGCTCGAAAAGTTCTAATGGCCCCTTCTTGTCTCTAGGATGAAATAGGAACTCTTTTGCTTGACTTTTAAAGCTCTTTAAAATTTGATTCTTGTCTCTCTTCTCAGGTTTATTACCCATAATTCTCCTTCACATTTTCTATGTTTCAACAAACTAGGTTACATGTTCCCTGGACATGACTTTCCATTCTCCTCTTCTGGACCTTGGCACAGTCTAAGAGATATCTTGGGTTCATCCTCTTTGTATCTCTGCCTCTTTGAATCTCTTTTTCCAGATTCAGCTCAAGAACTATGAGGTCTTACATATTAGCACTCTTCCTTGGAGAAATTATTTTGTTTTTATTCATCTCTCTATATTTCCTCAGATAGAATGTGATCTCCATTTGGGGCAGGGGATTTTACATTCTATCCTTGATTCTCCATTGGTAGGTAGTAGGTACTTATAAAGTGCTGAAGAAGTAAACAGGTTACACCCTTGGTTAATAAAAAACTAATGGGTGTGATCATTGAGCCAGTGTCAATAATACCTGAAAGATAGTAGAAAATTGTGCCGGCATTACAGTATTGGACAAGGGCAAATGTTGTCCAGATTTTTTCAAAAAGGCAAAGCACAGAGTCTGCAGACTATAAACCAGGAACTGAAGTTTAATAATATATTCTAGAATTTGTCTGGGAATTATAAAGAGATGGTTTATCAATATCTAGAAAAAGAGGCCACCACAAAGAGCCAGGCTAACTTACTTCTTTAGGGACAAATGAAGCCAGGCCAAATAGATCCCCCCCTTTTTTTCAGGGGTTCTAAACTTCTAGATCAGAAGATTACTATGAATACATTAGATTTGAGCAGTTTTAAAACACAGTATATTATATGCTGCTATTCTTGTGGAAAATAAGGAAAGATGGGCGCTAGACGTTAATACAATTAAATCTGTAAATGGTTGAATGGCTTCACTCAAAGAATAGACATTAATAATTTTTGGCAGAAGGACTCTAGTAAAGTAGCTCTGTTTCATTCAACATTTTTATAATGACTTGGTTAAAGGCAATGGTGGCAGATTCATGCAATTTACAAATGACGCAAATCTGTAAAAAATTCACTAACATATTGGAGGAAAAGTCAGGATCCCAAAAAAAAAATTGGCAAACTAGAAAATGACGTTGAATCTATTCAGATGAGATTTAATGGGGATAAATGTAAAGTACTACCCTGAGGCTCTGAAAAAAAATCAATTTCATATGTACTAGTTTGGGGAGTACAATCAGAAAGCAGTTCATCTGAAAAAGATCTAGGTTCAATATGATTCAACAATGGCTTATTGAAGCCAAAGAAGGTAATAAAATCAGTGATAATCCCACTAGTGAGATCACAACCGGAGTAGTATATTTTGTCCTGGATGTGATTTTTCAAGAATGACATTGATAAATGAGAGAATGTCCAGACAAGTGCCATTAGAATGGTGAAAGGTTCTTTAGTCTGAGCCCAATGAAGAATGGTTAAAGGAACTGAGGACGTGTCCCTGAAGAAGAAAAGAGACAGTAACTGTTTGCAAGGACAGGAAAAATGACACTTGTTCTCTCTGGTTCCTGAAGGCAGGAATTGTGGAAAGGCAAATCTAAGTTTGATGTAAAAGGAAAAAAGGCCTTTCTGATCATTAGACCTAGCCCCAAACGGGAAGGAACGCTGTTGATAGGGTGTTGCATCACATGATTGCCAAGCTCCCTTCCATTTCTGCAATTAACATTAGATACTAGGCATCTCATTGGGATTTTTTTGTACCACATTTCTTGTTTGAATTCTGGTTGCCACTTGGATATAGCTGAAGCTGCTTCCATATACTTCTAGAATAGTTATTTAGCTGGAAGATACTTGTCCCCTTTCATTAGTCCTTGTCCTTCATATTGAAAGAGGACTAAGATGACATCAGGTCATTTGCCCTGTGCATAAATTGGATTTAAGTGAGGCAGAGTTGCACAAAGTTGTTGGCTTCATTCTCCCTTCCAGAGTCCCTAAAGTCCAATGGCAAGACAAAAGTAAAGATCACTGGTGAAAACTTACAAATGATATTCCCTTTTGGTGTCCACTGGTGAGGATCTTAGCTGGTAATTGTATAATCCCCGCCCCATCCTTTTATAGTCAATTCTCCAATGGCTTTGGAGTATCATGAATTTGGATGTTTTCTCCAGCCATGAAGAATGGAACCCATTGGAATTAATGCCAGCCCAGACAGTGTGACTCTTGCCCATGTTCTCCTCATGCATTTGCTATAGGGACTCCACTCAGTGTGTTTTCTCTTGACATTTTCATGGCTCTCAAAAGTAATAAACTATGCAATTTATTTTTACACAGTAAATTATAAATCAAGTACGTGGGAGGAAAAAGTTCAGGGAAATAAAGCATTTTCCATTCTAAGGACTTGGTGAGATGCAAAATGAAGATAATACAGACACTTTAAATCTCTGTCTGACTCAGTTGCCTCATCTATAAAATGGGGATAATAATAGCCCCTACCTCCCAGGGTTGTTGTGAGGATCAAACCATATATTTATAAGATGTTTTGCAAACCTTAAAGTGCTATAGCTATTACTATTATCATTATCATACCAAAAAAAAAAAAAAGCATTCCAGAACCTACCTTCATAGTTAATGCAGCCATTAGAGTCTTCTTGACCTGCCATCAGGGCTTCTACCTCCTCTTCCTTCATCTTTTCACCTGGAAAAGAAAAAAAAATTGTAGGTATTTAGAAATTAGGGCAGAAAGCAGTTTCCTAATGTATTCTAACTTGCTTTTCTAATTTTATTCAAGATGCTATTTTAAAAAAAGTGTTTACCTTCTGCCTTAGAAGAGAAACTAAATATCATTTCCAAGGCAGAATTGTGGTAAGGGCTAGGCACTTGGGGTTAAGTGACTTGCCCAGGGTCACACATCTAGGAAGTGTTTGAGGTGAAATTTGAACTCCAGATCTGGCTCTTTATCCATTGAGTCACTTTAGCTCCCCCAAGTAATACTAATTTGAGAGGTAGTGTGAATGGTCTAGTGGCTAAAAGAATGATCTTGGATTTAGGAAGACCTAGGTTCAAGGTCTATCTCTTACATGATTTGGTTCTGTAACTGTGGGGAAGTCTTTTAACTCCTCACAGGATTGCAGACAAGTCTCTTAAGTTCCCAAAAGGACTATCTAATGTAGATCAGTGGAAGGATTTTCTGCACTGGGATTTCCTTGGTACTGATGAAAGTACTTCTCTAGAGAAAGCCTTCAGGCACTTCCCCTCCTCCATTTTTAATTTTTAGGGACAAGAAAACATAACAATTTTTGAATATTTGAATTATTTGAATAAACACCACAATGTATTTATATTCTTGCAATTGGAGATGATTATGTCCTTATGATTTAATTCTTTATTCATTACAGGATGGTCTCTCAAGAGTAGATTCTTTTAACCAAGTTCTGACATCCTAAAAACAAATATTGCCACTGACTGGTCAAAGTACGCCATGAATGACTTCCCTCTCCATTGTTCTTCATCAATTGCACTTTGGAACATTTCCCTTTGCGGCACTCATCAGGTCTCCCTTGACCCATATCCCTCTTTCTTCTTCATGGACAGCCTCCCTGCTGGCCTCAGGAAATCAGCTGTACTCACCCAGGGTAGCCAGCACATGACGAAGTTCAGCCCCCATGACTGTTCCATTGCCCTCTTTGTCAAAGACACGCAGCCCCTCCACAAAGTCTTCATAACTTCCCTGGTCCTTGTTGTTGGAGATAGCCTGCATCATGGGCAGGAACTGCTCAAACTCGATTTTCTTGGCATTCATCTCTGAAAGAAATGGGACCATTTTGAGATTTATGGACCCTCCAGAGCCTCTCAAACGTTCTGGATGCACAATAGGACCCCACTCGATCATGCTATCCACAATAGCCATATAATAGCAGCTCCCGTTTGTTGATCAATGACCTGGAAACACTCCAAACAATCTTGATTTCATCTACATTTAAGACGATGAAACTTTTAAGGAGAAGCGTTTCTGGAAGGTAATTTCTTTTTTAGGTGGGGAAGCAATATAAAAGTCCTCTGAGATACTACAGACATTCAATACTTCAAAAACAAGATTGAAATAGACTTGATTTGTAATGGGATTTTTTAATAATGATGTCATCTGGTCAATTCCCACCGTGTGACAGTTTGCTGTACAAAGAACTTTCTTTTTTTTTAAACCTTTACCTTCTGGTATTGGTTCCAAGGCAGAAGAGTGGTAAGGGCTAGGCAATGGGGGTCAAGTGACTTGCCCAGGGTCATACAGCTGGGAAGTGTCAGGCCAGATTAGAACCTAGGACCTCCTGTCTCTGGGTCTGACTCTCAATCCACTGAGTTACCCAGCTGGCCCCTGTTTTTTAAAGCTATTTGGGGGAAAAGCAGGGGGGTGGGGCAGTTAGATGGCTCAGTGGATTGAGAGTTAGGCCTAAAATGGGTCTTGGGTTCAAATTTGACCTTATTTACTTCCTTAGCTATATGACCCTGAGCAAGTCACTTACTGCTCATCTACCTTGGAAGCAACATACAGTATTGATTCTAAGATGGAAGATGACTTTTTTTTTAAAGTAAAGGAAGAGGGGGCAACTGGGTAGCTCAGTGGATTGAAAGCCAAGCCTAGAGATGGAGGTCCTAGGTTCAAATCTGGCCTCAGACACTTCCTAGCTGTGTGATCCTGGGCAAGTCACTTGATCTCCATTGCTTACCCTTTACCACTCTTCTGTCTTGGAATCAATATTGGTTCCAAGACAGGTGAGAGTTTTTATTTAAAAAGAAAAAAAGTAAAGGAAGGCACTAGAAGGCTGAGAAGTGGGAGAAGAATGGTGGATATCAATTCAAATCCTGGTTATACTACTTAGGACCTTTTGGCCAAATCACTACCTCTCTGGCCATTATCTACAAAATGAAGGAGTTGGTCTGGATGACTTTTAAGGTTCTTTCTAGCTTTAAATCTCTGAGCCTTAAAGTATAATATAAGTAAATCTGGACTTAATTCTTGAAGTCTGAAGTTCTCTGGATGAGGGAGCTTTCTTTGGCATATTTTAACAATCTCCCACCAGACTATACAAAATATTGAAATGGTGCAATCATTTATAGACAGAGGAAGGAAATTATCTCGATGCATATTTTCCCTCCTCCAGTGGGCTCTCATAGGATGGAAATTAAATTGGAGAGCAAAGATTAAAACAGATTGAGTCTTGAATGCTGAAGAAATGAGCTACATTAATCTAATCATTCTGTGGTCAAAGATGGATATTTAATTAGAAAAGGGCATTTTAAAAATAAAATTTGACCCATTGCTTTCTTATCTTATCTCATGCTCATGATACTTTTATCTTATTTTATTTTATTTTTTAAACCCTCACCTTCTGTCTTGGAGTTAATACTGTGTATTGGCTACAAGGCAGAAGAGTGGTAAGGGCTAGGCAATGGAGTGACTTGCCCAGGGTCACACAGCTGGGAAGTGTCTGAGGCCAGATTTGTACCTAGGACCTCCCGTCTCTAGTCCTGGCTCTCAATCCACTGAGCTACCCAGGTTCCCCCTCATGATACTTTTAGCATGATTAAAATAATAAAATTCAACCTGGGAAGGGTTGGGGTTTAGAAGAGGGAAAAAGTTTGAACATAATTCTAAAGGTGATTTAGTAGATTACATTTATAATAATAGTTAGCATTTATATAATATTTAAAGGTTTGTAAATGCATTATACATGCTATTGTGCTTTATCCTCACAAAAACCCTAGTAAGTAGGTGCTATTATTATTATCCTCATTTTACAGATAAGGGAATTGAGGCAGACAAGAAGAGATATAACTTGCCCAGGGAAACAATATAAGAGAGTGTCTGAAGCAAGATTTGAACTCAGGTCTTTCTGACTCCAGGTCCAGCCCTCTAGCTAATATGCCACCTAGCTACTTCTAGCTGGTCACTTTCTTTTCTTTGTAATTTACTTTTTAGTTTGTATATTTGCTAAGATGAAGCCATGATCTCTGAACTTATTAAATTAATTGAGGAGAGGTTAAAAAATTACTTGCTATCTGTTGTTATTTAGGGAAGAGGGAGGGACAAAATTCCACTTGGCAATCTCAATTTGCATTCTCCATTCCCAGCTGTTTCTTTTAATTGATATTTTCTCATGTATTGTCCCAAATCACCTGTCTTCCCAAACTGCCAAATGGCTACTTGGGCCCAATGGCTAAATATTGATGTTGAGTGACTGATTTTGCAATAAACGGGTCTGAATTTTACAAAAACATTTCTCACTGATTTCTTCAATGTTTCACTTGTAAAGTTACAAACTGAATTCTGAATGACAATATAGAATTCTGTAACGGAATTCTGATGTCAAAGTCCACAAATGGTTCTGTTATGAAGTCTGATCTCTTTTACTCTTCATTATAGTCATGGATACTTTGGAGATTGCTAAAGAATGCTCAGAATGCTCATTAAAATATAAAAATTTAAATTAAATTAAAAAAAAAATCTTTGCATGAATCACCCAAACCACCACGTTTTCAACTGCTATATTTTCCAAGAATGAGGCAATGCAGTGGGGAAGGGGGGAAGGGGAGGGGGAGGAAAGAGCTGGTCTTTGAGTGTATGAAGAGCCTTTTTGGAACTTTTTGGAACTAATTGGAACTAATACACAGTACTGATTCTAAGATGGAAATTAAGGGTTTACCAAAAAAAAAAGTAATTCTCTACTTTGATTAAAAAATTAAATGGGGAAGTCACTTATTCATCAGCATCTGGAAGCTGACCTTGCCTGCCTAAATATTCAGGTTCTCAGCTTCTCAGAGACATTTCTTTCATGACTTACCTTCATTGCTGGGGTTTCCTAGAACCTTCTTGACTTCTGCATTGGTTGGGTTGGTACCCAGAGCACGGAGCACATCACCAACTTGGCTTAGTGTGATCTTGCTTTCGCCAGTCCTGTCAAAAAGGAGGAAAGCCTCCTTGAAGTCTGTAGGAAGAGAGAAAGCAGGTTATTCAGGGATTCTTTCCTACCACAGACCTATATATATGTTTCTGGTTAAGGTCACTCTAGACTGACAGTTTTAATCTTTTTTAAAAAAAAATTCTAGGCATCTTTTTCTTAGATATACTTTTCTCCAAGTAACAAATGCCATTACTGTCCACATTATAGTCCCACTTGCCTTGTCTTACCTCTGGAGATTATGGCTTTTTCAGCCTCTCTTCATAAAATTCCTTTTATCCATTTCAGCAATAGGCAACCCATGCCACATTTACTACTTTTTTTCTTCATTTAATCTCTCTCTGCTACTTTGAGGAACAGTTATGAATCATTTCCCTTAAAGAACAATAGATTTCTATTCTGATCCCTCCATTTACAAGTTGTGAGACTAAAGACAAATCATTTCACTGAGTATCATTTTCCAAATCTGTAAAGTGGGTATAATAATATTTTAATTGCCAATCTTAAAAAATCGTTGTAAGGCAAATACTTTTGTTAAATGGAAAGTGCTAAAAGTGTGATGGGACTTTGATCCATTATTACAGGAGACCTTAGGAATCCTAGGACTTTTATTACCTTTTCTTAAAAATACATAATATTGCACTTTCATTTTGGGCAGGCTAGTTTTTTAAAGAGTGGCCAAACCAAAACAAATTCTGCAAAATATTATAGTTTTCATTTTGATATTTCATAGTTAAGGTTTTTATTTTTTTTTTTATTAAGTGGTTTGATCAGTTATGGAAAATTCAAGCAAAACTTTTCATGACACGCCTCTAAGAATTAAGGTAACTCCTTTCTTGAGGTCCAGGACTCCTACTTCTTTCTATTGATTAACACCCAGTAGGATAATCATTTTCCTGAAGGCAACTGGTAAGTTCAGAGGTCTATACATTCACATGTCAAAGTAACCATTCCAAACTAATTTATGTTGCCACTGTGCCAAATGCAAGCTAATTGGAATGCTCTCTAGATTATTTTTCTGTTAAGTTTTTTCTGCATTGTATCCTTTAATCATATGGCAAATGCCCACTATATTCCAATATCAGATGTACATCTAAACTATTCTATGACATAATAAAATATTTATATAGCACCTACTATGTGCCAAGCTCTGTGCTAAATGCTTTACTTATGTTATCTCCTTTGATCCTTACAATAAACCTTAGAGGTAAGATGCTATTAGTATCTCCATTTTATAGCTGAGGAACCTGAGGCAAACAGAAATAAAATTATTTGGCCAGGGCTACATAGCAGGTAAGCATAGACAGCATTTTGAACTCAGGTCTTTTTTACTATAGTAATGTGATGATGATAATAATAATAATAGCTAATATTTACATAGAACTTACTATGTGCCAGGCACTGTATTAAGCACTTTATAAATATCAATAATTTGATCCTCATAGCAACCCTGGAGGGTTGGTACTATTATTATTCCCATTTTACAGTGGAAGAAACTGAGGCAGAGGTGAAGTGATTTACTCAGGTTACGTAGATTTACTCAGACATACAAAATGTCTGAGGCTGGATTTGAACTCAAGTTTTTCTGACTCCAGGCTCTGTGCATTATAGTGCCCCTTGTTGTGTTTCTACTTGGCATTATCACTTGAATTCATGTGCAGCTCTATTCAAACTTTTAATTTTTAACCACTGATCTCTTGAGAAAGAGAGCTTGAAATGTGGCATTGAATGGGCAAAGAAATGAGTAGCAAAGAAAAAAGCCAGAGCTCTAATTATGCCAAGAGGGAATTGGAACAGGGAGTCATAGAGGGCACAAAAAATCATGAACCCATCTGTGCCCTTTTTTGGGAGGTAGAAGAAAAAGACAGGAATCCTTTTTTTTTGGCACATGCTCACGCCACCATAGAAAACACCATACATTTCTGAAGGGTCTGAATACCATCCTTTAGCCTGAAATTTACCTGAGTCTGGACCAGTGTTTTAGAAAACTCCATGGCCCCTCTACTCATTCTCTAACCCAAGCTAAAAGTCTCTGGTAGGTCATTCATTTAGGATCATTCACTGGCCAACTATGAAAATGTTTTACTTCTTTTACATGAATCTACAATTTTAAAGTAGACTTCATGACATTTACAATAAGGGCTCAACATTTCCATGACCAATTCTAAGAAAACACACTGCAAGGGCTGCAGTTGATAGATGATCCACAAGTTATGAGTCATCATGTTCTCTTTCATCTTCCTTCTTTAATGGACATGCGAAATTGGAGTCTTCTGTCACTGGCTTCTGTCCTCCATACAGTCTGTTTAGGAGGTTCACTATCATCTTAGTCAGACTGCTGATGCAGGAAGAGAATTTTATGGACTGTAATAGAATAGCTTCCAATCTAATCCTCTCTCCTTTAAATGCTGAGACCAGAAACTGACTCTCCCTGATCAGTTTCCTTCTTGGATAAGATAACTCGTTTTAATTGGAAATCATCTTAAGTGATTCTAGTCTCTCTAAGAATCTAGGAGCTCTTCAGAAGAACCAGAAGGTCTTCAAATTTTGTAAATCTTGCACATTTCCTACTTATAATTTTTAAAGGCTTCAGTGATCAATCTTGGCCCATTCAAGACTAAACTACACTAAAGGAAATATGTCGTTTTCTTGAGTTTGTTTTCCTGACATGAGAAGGGGGGAAAAGACCCCTTAAATAAAGTCTTTCTTTATTTTGAATTTTAAAACAAGTTTAACAGGTAGAGTGAGTTGACTTAATGCATGTAAAATCAGTTGTTCTGTCTCCTTAAAATGGGTTTTAATTGCTCCTTTCTTAGCCTTACAAATGGTATATGTTATAAAAAGATTGCAAGTTTAGACTCTGTCAAGGGCTGCAGAGGACTATACTAAGACTAAGTTATGTCCTCAGTTGAAGTGTTTTAAGAAAATAGAGTGAGATTTTCACTGAGGATGAAAAATAAAGGAAGCGGAATCTTCCAGAGACTTTTCTTTTTAGGTATCTGATATTTTTTCTACTATATTGTTCTAAAATTTGACTTGGCTTGTATATCAGACTATTTGATATGACTTCTTTACAAGGCCATCACCTATGACCATGTAGTAAATGCCCTTGTGAATTTTCCAACTATTTTCCTTCCTCTGTCTGAATTGACAAAAACATCAATGTTTTTCAGACCCATATTTAAGGCTTTTTTTTTTTAATAAATAAGCTATTAGGTTAAAAAATTAAGCAGTATGATTAGTCATTCTAACTAATTCAAAGAGTAGGACATCACAAATCTTACTAGTGTTTCCCTTTCAGTTCCTTATCTTCCTGTGATAAAATACCACTATCATAGTTCCTTGAATATTCTAAGAAAAGAAACCAAACTGTCAAAGAATGTTATCTTCTTTTACCCAGTTAGTATTCCCATTGAACAAAATTCTTTAGAGACAAGAATAAGACACATTTCTAGAGAAAAGCAAGAAATGGATTTGTTGGACCCAAAATAGAACCCTTCTCTCTGTTCTGAAATAATCAAGCATTGTGTGTCTGGAACACAATGAATACTTTCTTAATGTTCTTTAAACCGAAGCTTGGAATGTTCTAGCTCTTCTCTGTTTATATGAAGGACAGGGCCAAAGTAATCAATTTAACATCAAGCATGGTATTGTAGAAAGTATGTTGACTTTCCACATAAACAAAAACAGCTGGACTCCTTTTCTTTCAAAACCCAGACATGGAGGTGATTATTACAAGATGAAAAGAAGAGTGGTGATAAAATGGTTGTTCTATTTCTTTGAGAAATTTAGGCAGCCAAATCGAATAAATTAGATCTCTTAAAATTTCTTTGGGATCTTGAATGATCAAATTACCTGAGTGGCCAAATAATTTTGGTTGACTAGATACTCTGGGCAAATGGCTTTAATTTATGAAAACAAACCAATAGATGAGGTATCAGCACTAGTTGAGAACATCTCCCTTTTGTCTGCCTCAAGACCTTTGGCTGCAGCTCACCAGAGTGAGACTCACTCTTGTTAAATGTTTATATTTAGAGAAGACTTCAGCTCAGTCTACCTATTATGGTAGGCAGGCCTAAAGGGGATAATTAGGCAGAGATTAGCTCTTCCTGAGAGTCAGTTTTTCCACATGCCTTTTTGAGGAGGGCACTCAGAGTAACAACAATCTGATTTAACTTACCATCCTGTTGCTCTTTAGAAAACTCGATCTGTTAGAAAGACATCAATCACAAAGAATGGTTTAACCCAACAGATTCCTGATGTTTCTATGTATCTAGCTGATTCTCTCCTTAGAGGAGGCTCCCAAAGGGTCAGCAGGAAGCAAAATGCTTTGAAGGTTAGTAAGGAGGTCAGGCTGGGGAGCTGAGACCTCCCAGGTTTAGGGAAACTGAGGTTTTGTTGCACTTACCAGCAATCTGGTCAGCACTGAAGGACTGCAGTGAAGAGAGAGGAAGAAGAAAAAAAGATACAGCTAATAATTGTTGAAAATGCATTGACAGAATCCAGAGTATTCTCCTATTTAAAATTTTCTAATACAGAGGTCTGCATTGAGGTAGGTTGTTATGGCCTGAGACTAGGCAGAAGTCTTTAGATCTAGGAATTTTAAGACTCTGAAATAGACAACTGAGGGAAAAATAGTGCCTGGAACTTAAATAGTGAATCCATGCTTCATCAAATGCTGAAATAAATGTCTCCTAGACTGACAAAATGTTTAATAGCTCATTTAAGATTTTGCCCTAGATAGATATACAGCATGAAGATGTTTTGAAGCACTCTCTCCGCTTAGCCAGGACGTTTTCAGTTAAGACAAGGCAATAAACCCAACGAAATACTCTTAACTAAATAGTAAGTAAGTATCCCAGGATCAAAGTTTAGGTTAGATAGTTCTCTAGTGAGAGCTGTTCTTCACTTTCCATTTCCCACACAGTGATCATCATTCTGTCTGGCAAATGCAATTCCATTAATTATTTGTCCTGTGGCAATTGGACTAACTCAAGAAAATCTGGGTGGATGAAAGAGCTCAAGGCAATTTAAAAAGCCCCTTTCCCACGGCCAAAGCCTGGATTCTGAAAGCCTCGCTTCCTCCTCCTCCCCAACCTAACTAGGGCTGCCTCTCTTCCATTTCCCAGGAGCCCTGCAGCAAGGGGCTGCTAAATCATTTCTTGGTCAGACCCACCATGATGGAGATGTGGAGAAGCTGGCGAAGCGAGCTGGAGGAGGCTCCTGTCCCTGTGTGGAGTCCTCCCTCTCCCCAGGCTTCTTATTTATGGGGAGGCTGTGATCTCACGGCCAGGATCAGGTATCCAAAGACAGTGGCCACTCCCCTTGGAGAGTCCTTTAGCTTTCTTAGGGCAAAGGCAAAGAAGGCTCCGTTTCTTACTGGGTCTATCCTAAGGGCTATTTTAGGAGATCACACAGAGCTTGGGAGTGGTCAGCTATAGTGTGGCTGAAGCTTGTCAGCAGTTGGGGCTTTTATCATCTCTCATTGAATACCCCCTGGAGCTTCTCAGCAGGGACCATTTGGGCCACTTCAGTGGTGGGCAAATTAAAAAGTTGCTTCAGGGCCAGGTTCTTTTCTGCTGGAGGATTAGGGTCAGGGCAAGCTTCTGGTCAGCATATTTGGTTATTACTGGGTAGGGGGGTGGGGTGGGTATTTCAGTGGCAACTACCTGGATCAGCCTGGTTTTGGGTTTCAAGAACAGCTGTTATAAAGAGATTAACCCCTGAAATTCTGAAGCTGATGGTTGGGCCCAACTGTAGAGGCTTCCTTTAAAACCGACGAGAACTTTCTGTACATTTGTCTGGCTGAGTGCCATCTATAGTAGCTCAGGCTAGCTGCAGGATAGTGCTGTTCAGTACTTGGAGTTAAGACCTGGGTTCCAGGGACGCCTCTGACATATACTTAGCCTTAGGACATTAGGCTGGAGTCATTTACTAGCTGCATTCCAGGTAACTCAGACTGAAAACTATAAATCAATTGCTGGTCTAACTCAAGAAAATCTGGTTGGATGAAAGAGCTCAAGACAATTTAAAACGCCCCTTTCCCATGGCCAAAGCCTGAAATCTGAAAGAATTCTCCTTCTCCTCCCCAACCTAACTATGACTTCCTCTCCTGGCTGTCTCTCTTCCATTTCCCATGAGCCCTGCAGCAAGGGAGTTTCTACCTCTTTTGTATTCTGTGCACCAAAAGGCACCCATAAGGCTTGGGGGACACAAAGATAACATTCGTGAGATAACCCCAACCCTCAAGGAAGTTGCATCTTCCATTGATCACCAGGAATATAAAACCTGCCCAGCCTAGAAACCATTTTAATCTCCATTTTCTATGCATTTTCACTCCCAAAGCTTTAGTTTCTATTTCTGATTCTGGCACAGATGTCCTTCCTACAGCATCTTTAATCTTATGCCATCTTTTTAACCTTTTCTTCTTCCTTTTTTTAAAGGTAGGACCATCATCGTGCTTTTAAAGATTTCCATCTCCATTTTTTATGTATGTAAGATCTCAAAATACTTATATTTAGCAGTACCTTAAACCCTTATAATATTGACTCTTCCTTCTCCTATTTGGCCTTTAATAATTGTCCAATGTTTCAGCTGTCCAGAAGGTCTGCCAAGCTTTCCTCAACTATAGAAAATGGAGGATATTTTTGGACATTGCCTTATAGGGAGGGCCTGCCATTAAAGGAGTTTGAAGCAACCAAAGAGCTGTGGCACCATGTTGGCCTTTATAAGACTTACAGATTTAGGATGGACTGACAAGCATTTAACTGAGAGTTGAGAGCAAGAGAAAGTCAAACCAGAGACTTATTTATTGGTCAGTGTCTTCTGTTTACTACTGGCCCTCAGAGTAGCAGCAACTCCAGGGATGATTCTGAAGAGATATCAGCTGTGAGAAGTCCCCTGAAGTTTGAATGAAGTACTTATCTATTTTCTACAAGCTGTGATAAAATTAGATAGTCATTAGCTAATTAATCTGTGTCATCAACATGACAAGGTTGAACTAAAAGTAGATGCTTGAATATTGTTCAAGTCAATCACTCTTTCACAGGGAACCCACAAAATAGGAGCCCTCAGACTGTAAGAGATGTTATTTGCAACTCTCCAAGGAGAAAAGTGTATAATTTCCAGGCAGGGAGAGAACAAGACATTAAATTTAAGCCACTGACCAGATTGTAGGAGTTCTTAATATTTTTAGTGTCATCTCCTTCTCAAAAAGTGTTTTTTAAATAAAAATCCTTACTTTCTGTTTTAGTATCATTTCTAAGGCAGAAGAGTAGCAATGGCGAAGCAATTAGGGTTTTGTGACTTGCCCAAGATCACACAATTAGGAAATGTCTGAGGTTAAATTTGAACCCAGATCCTCATGACTCCAGGCCTATTGCTCTATCCACTATGTCATCTACCTCCAGAATAATGTTTTAAAATGCATAATATAAATACAGAAGGTTACAAAGGAAATTAATAACATTGAAATATAATTATCAAAATGTATATATTTTAAAAGCCAAATTTATGTATCCCAGATTAAGAACCCCTATACTAGAAGTGTGTATTTTCTTATAATAATAGATAAGGAACATGTTTTGAGAATTTGAGTTCTTTGGTGAAGACAGATGATACTATTTCTTAATTATTGGTATCCTTATAAATATATGTTAATAAATTTAATCAGTAGATTAAATTTCAAAGGATTATTGGAGAAAATGGAGGTCAAATGTAAATTTGGAAAAGCCCCTAAGAAGTAAGATGGGAAGATAAAGAAAAGTGTTTATTTAATTTTGCAAATGGGTAAGAATTGAGAATATTAGAAAAGAGTATGAGAATATATCTAGAAGAGCCTTCCTTTTTTTTGTTGTAGCCATGAGCAACAAATAATTCAGGAAATGGGACTGATTTTAGTTTAGGATATTTGATCCCTAACTGGGTGGACAGAAGGAACAATGTTTAAAAGTTCCTTAATTCAAAGTTGATTTCTAAAGCATGAAAAATTAATAAAAATGTTTCTTTCTTAGGAAATTCAACTTTATTTGAGCTTAATTTTTATTGATGTGCACATATAATGTACAGTACACTTATTTTGTATTATTGTTCCTGGATGGGAAAGAATAATACAAAGTACTCTAATTAGATGACCTATTTAGGTGCACATTTTTTGAAATAAAATTCTTTTTATTGAGATTTCTCTACTTTCAGTTTTTTCTCATGGATTTTCTTGAAGAACAAGCATAGATATTTACATCCTATCATAGTCTATATTCTCCACCAAATTTGATCTGGAGTTCCCAGAGCCTTCGTAAATCTGAGGTAAATCCCATTACACGTGAAAGATTCCAAGCGTGGGCTGAGACGGGGACTGGAAATCCCAGTTGTGAAGGCTGCCTTCATAAGGGCTCATCCTCAGAGTGGCTGCTTTCTCTGTTGATGAGTGTTTCAGTCATTGAAACTCACTAACCGAGATAGGGTCGGGTGGGGCGGGGAGAAGGGAGGAGGCGAATGGGAAGGGTGCAGTAATAATCTTCATCTGTAGAGGGAGCTCCTACACCGATAAACATCCTAGACCTCCCGACACTGAAAAGAGCTCATAAAGCATCGTTGGAGGGATTCCTTAAAACAGCTTTGACAAAACAAGAGGACCTTAAAATCGAAAAATGCAAAGTTCATTTTTCCTAGTTTGCTTTTCTTTTTGGCCTGCACAGAGACGAAAATAAATAAAATCTACATTTGAAAAAAATTCTGACCTGTTAGTAGGTGGCAATTGGCAAGATGCTAATGTTCTTCAAATTGCGGCGCTTATAGGTAGACCGCCTTAAAGAATTTTTATTGCAGCGGCTACAGGATCCTTGTTCCCCACTAGTTACCTTGAAAAAATTTCCTCAAACGATTCCAGGCAGTTATGAGGCACGATGGATTGAGTTTGGGACTTAATAAGAGTGGTGATAAATCTCAGTTCAAACCCAACCACTGACACTAACTAAATGGGTGATCCTAGGCAAATCAGTTAATTTCTATCTCAGTTTCCTCATCTGTAAAATTGGAATAGGCAGAAAAAAAATCCCTACCTTTTTATCAGCTCTCACCATTCCTTTATGTGCCTCTGCACCATCCCTAGAATGGTCCCCCTGGGCACCAACTTATCTTGGAATTCACTCATTTAGGGTTCAGATCAAATCCTACCTTCAACTTCTGTTTTTGGGACCCCAATGCGTAAGACAGAACTCCACAGTTAAATTAATTCTTATTGAATTGGAAGGAATAAAGGTGATGGCATCAGGAGACTAAGGGGGGGGGGGGAAGGAGAGGGAAGTAGTGCTATAAATACACCACATTTTTTTTCTTTAAAAATTTCTTGAATTTTGTCCTTTGTATGTCCTTAGTAATAGCCACCTACTTCCTAGGGTGGTTGTGAGAATAAAATAAGATAATATTTGTAAGATACTTTTAAAACCTTATAGTACTACAGGAATGCTAGATATTATTATTGTTATTATTATTAAAAGATTTGGTAGGGTTAAGGTAATAAAATCAAGGGTGAGATAAAGTTTCTAGCCTATAGAAAGAATCCATTCCCAAGGGATAATAAAACCCCACAATAATTTTGTTTTTCAAGGAGATTCTGGAGTTGATGTTTATAAGCATGTAGAATTTTAATTAAAGATAATAAAAATATAAGTAGAAATTAAATTCTATAAAGATTAAAATTCTAAAAGCCTTAGGATAATAAAACACATCTTCCAAAAAGTTTCATTATTTCTGCAAGACACATGGAGAGAGAATGATTGATCAAGAAGGGCAAAAGGGGGACTAATAGAGCCAAACCTCTTTTTCAATCACTAGTACGCTGTGGTTACAGAACACCTGATTGAGGACCTGTCAAAGACACCAATGACCGGAAGATGAGAAGGACTTTTGTAAGCATGAGCTCATCTGTTTTCAGCCCATCCTGGTGGGGCTATTACACTGTAACTCCCTCCCTCCAAACACACAGACACGTACCTCTCTTCCCAAACATATTTTCTAGCAGGAGCAACAGTTTACCCTGGGACCCTGCTCATCTGAATTGTTCAGTTTGAATGAAAGAAATCAACTCTTCACTTCCACTTTGTTAAGTCTCAGAAAAGAGGAGCTGCTGAATCCAACAAAAAAATTATTGAGTTGATTGCTGAGACTTGGTATAAGTAGGAGAAACCCAACATGAACTTGTGATATAAGCTCAGATTTCTAATAATAAGATATTAGTTGAAGAGGGAATTTAGAACTGTATGAATGGGAAAGAAAAGTTTTTCAAGGCTAGCCTGAATGACCCGATGAAACTGCAAATCGGTATAGAGACAAAGCTTGAAAGAAAATAGTATAGACCTATGGGAAATGAGACAAGGACATATAAAAATTATAACAAAGAAAAAATGTGGTTATATGTAGTGCTGCTGTTTTTTAGATTTCTGATGTCATCAGCTTTTACTCAATTCAATTCAACAAGAATTTAACACCCACTATGTGCCATGCACTGACTTAGGTATCGGGGACACAAAAACAAAAGTTGAAGATGGGATTTGATCAAAGTGCCTTTGAATTGTTTAATAGATTGATTAGAATAGAATTCTCAAACTGAATTACAAAGTTTGCCAAATACTTGTATACTAGATCAGAGAATTTGGAAATGGTGGGAACTTTTAGAAGTCATCTTTGCTCTCATTCTACAAGTTAGGAAAATGAGACAGAAAAGTTATTTCTTGGTTATTAATTTGTTATATCTAATTCTTCATAATCCCATTTTTTGGGGGCAGAAATACTGGAGTGGTTTGCCTTTCCCTACTCCAGATAATTTTTCAGGTGAGGAAACTGAGGCAAGCAGGGTTAAGTGACTTGCCCAAGGCTATACAATTTGTGTCTAAGGCAAGATTTGAACTCAGCAAGAAGAGTCTTTCTGACTCCAGAAGCATCATTGTATCACCTTTGCCATTTCTACCTTTTCTTAATTGTCAATAATGCCATATACTATAACAAGAGCTCTACTCATATGCCCCATTTTCATCACATTTGTTTCTTTATGTATGTACTTTAAGGGTTTCTCAGCTCTTGCTTCATTCTTTTTACTTTAATTCAAAAATCCCCTTTTGTGACTACAGAATTCCGTAAACACTGGGGCTGCCATTTGTGAGATAACTGGAATCTTGTTACTTTCAGTTCTTTGACTTTAAGAAGAAGGGGGCAAACCCCTCATATAGATATAGCAAATGGACCTGGGATTTCACTGATAAAGAAAACTCAGAGGAGGAAACTGCTATTAACAATGCAGATTAGCACTTTCTCCATAACTCATAGTCTTAGAGAATCCCAAGTCTACTGAGAGGGCCATTGATTTCCCAGGAGTCACACAACCATTCTGTAGTACAGATGGAGCTAGAACAAGGTTTTTTACTACTAAACCACCTATCTACTAAACCACTGGCATATTGTATATAATTTTGTGACTTTTTTTTTTATGTGGAAAACTTTCCCCCAGGATTACAGGAAAGATTAATAGCCTGCAAATTTTAATTTGCCATATAAATGAATATAAATTTAAATTTGAATGAAGCCCCTATTATTTCTAAATGTTGATCTTTGCCACATGGACAATTTTTATTCCCTGCAGGGATAAAACCGGAAGGAAGTATAGAGATCTTGTTTTCATAGAAAAAGTTTCAGAGGATGAAGAGAAGCAAGGGGGGAAAGGTGTTATTGGTGAACTAACCATATCATTTGCAAAATTTCCATGAGTCAGATGGTCTTTAATGTCATGCAATTATGGGACAACTTCTAAATACAATTTGCCAAGGGTTTTTATTTGCAATACTAAAAGGTCAGGAGGCTAAATTTGGCACTATCACTGTCACAAATTCAATCAGCTTACCCAGTTGACTGGCATGAGAAATGGGAGTGAATGACCATTGGTGGAAATACTTCTTCCTCTTAAAAAACTCATGGCATTGCATTTACATGTTGCCCAGTCTTATTATTTGAATTTGATTTTAACAAAAGTTAAAGAATGCTTTTCAAAGATTATTGTCATTCTGCTTGCTGAAATTTCTCATGTATATACAGTGGTTTAAAAATTAGAGGGCTGTAACTCGGTGCTGACACATAGTGATATTTTTAAAAAGATTGGCTGGTTCTGATTTGCCAGCAGAAAGATTTATATTGGAGTGGCTTGACACTATGGTTCAGTTTAATAATTTAATTGTTCCATTGAAAGGCCAATTATAATGATTACAATTTTACAAATGTCATATCAAGAGTCCTGGACTATTTTTTGATGTTATTATTTCTACTGGTGCCACCTAGTCATTATCTAGATGTCTACTTTCAATTAATACATACAGATGGCATTATGTTTCTGCTATTTTCCTTCAAGGCTTAGCAACTACTTGATCATCTAATATTGAATTGGATAAAGTCATTCAGTAGTTCAATTGAGAAAACATTTATTTAAACACCTACTATGTGCAAGTCACTGTGCTAGCAAAGAGCCTACTTGGTTTCAAGTTCTTTGCTACCATAGACTATTAGCATAAATGTTTTTGTGCTTATGGGTTCTCTCCCTCTTTCTTAGATTTCTTCAGGATATAAGTCTAGTGGTGGGTTTTTTTTTTTTTAGCTATTGATAATTTAATGATGTTTTCAACCCATCTTTTTTCAGATGAGGAAACTGAGGCTCCAAAAGAAGTGACAAGCCCAATTTCAGATAGTAATGTGTCACTTCAAACATCCCTCCCTCTCCCAAGCCTGAGCTCCTTAGTGGTTAGTATTCTCTCTCATCCTTAAATTATTTTGTACATTTGCTAGGATTGCTTCATTCTTTGTATTTTTAACCATAGCACTTGGGAAAGTTCCTAAGCCTGAGTCAGTGTTTAATAAATACTAGATTGATAGATGTTGTATATCTAAGGAGAATGGAAAACGTAAACTCCTTATGGTTAGAGGCTGTTTTTACTTTTTTTTTTTTTGGTCTTTGTATCCCTAGCACCTAGTAGGGTGTCAGACTTAGTGTTTAGTGAATACTAAATTGATGTTGTATCCCATAGGGGAATGTAGAATGTAAACTCCTTGTGGGCAGGAACTATTTTTTCTTTTCTTTCTTGTCTTTTATCCCCAGCAGCTAGCACAGTGCCTTGCACATAGTAGGTGCTTAAATAAATGGTTGTTGAATTGAATTGCCAAATGACTTTATCTATTTAAACATAAAATGAACTAATTTGTGCCTATGGCAGCATGTTTCTACATAAATCTCCAGAGGAAAACTTCTAATTTTGATTTTGTCAATTATTTGCAAATCAAACACAGATTGGAAACCATTTTGAGAAAATTAATTTAATGGAAAACTTTGAAAGAATTGTGCCTTTTTCTTTAAAAATGGAGGAAAAAACAGAAATCTTTCAATGTTTTAATTGATTCTTTCAAATTAAAAAAATAAAAATCTTGCGTATTGGGTTCCATTCTTTATTTTTCATAGTGGAGATTTGCACTGATGGGAATGAAGAAAGAAAGACCAGTTGGTGGCACTCTCAGGTCCTAAGATTCTCTCCTGCATCTTATTTTCTGATAATACCCTGGAAGTGAGTTCCAATTACTGACCTGGGGGAGTTTGGGAGGAGAACAGATCATTTTTAGTTGCTCAGTAGAAAGATCAGATAGCTGAATCACTGACACCACAATATTGCTAACTTGCCATTGGTAGGATCTTCTCATCTGCAGCTGCCCTAGTCAGGTGTATATATATATGTATGCAAACACACTTTTAAATATTAATTTTTCATTTTATGGAATACAAAACTGTTTATATTTTTTGCATTGTATCCATTTTGTTTTCTAGTACATGAGTAAAAACTGCCCAAATTTCACATATGAACATTTAAAGTCATGGCTGCGTTCATCTATAGATGACTTTTAAAAATCAGTCCCATGTGCCATTATGCTTTAGGAGTCACACAAAATGGTCTGATGGGGAATAAAAGGCAAGGAAACCAATATCTATGTTATCTTGTAACTTTTTATCCCAAGTTTGTGACTACACTATAAAGGACTCCTGGAGTGATCACAGAGATTGTAGGCTTTAGGACCAGATGTGAAACCAGGCACAGTTAGACAAGAAAAATAGACTGTCTTTCTATGTCTTTTCGAATAGGGATGAAACAAACATTCATTCTGTATATGAATGGGAGGAAGATCTTTTATTTCCTCAGTAAATTGAGCTGCCCTCTGTGGGAAGTCCTTGACTTAGATAAGTGCTTAAAAACTCCTTTTAGGGAATTTCCTGAGGCACCCAGAGGTGAAGTCACTGGTCCGGCAACTGTCCGAGATGGAATTTGAACCGAGGATGTCCCCATGACAAGCCTAAGCACTCTATCCCCTTTACGATGCTTCACTTACATGTGGGAAGGCAGCTAAGTGGGTCAGTGGATACAGCTCTGGGTCTGGAGTGAGGAAGACTTGAAATCAAATCTGACTTAGCTCTGTGACTCTGGGCAAGTCACTTAACCTCTCTTTACCTTAATCCATCAGAGAAGAAAATGGCAAACCACTCCAGTATTTTTGCCAAGAAAATCCCATTCAATGATGACTAAGAGTGGAAGATGCCTCAACAATAACCTCTATGCAGTCTATACCTGAGGGATCGGGAACAACAATAATACCATGGACCTAGTCTAGAATCCATCTAAATCTCAGTCTAGAACCTGACAGGATGGCAAAAGAAGAATGAGTTGAGTTGCAACCAAGTGTTTGCCTAGGCAAATATTTTCTTGTGCCATATCATCCCCTACATAGATCTTAAAGCAGAAGAGAGATGCTTATAATACAAAATTTTCCCGTTCCCCTTAAATTGTACACAAGAATCCTCTTCATTTAAATGATCCTTTGTTGTCCTAAAGTTTGTTGTGCTACCAAATACAGTTCTGTCAATGCATTTTGTAACTTTACCTCTCTTGAAAGAGCACTTGCAGGACCTACGCAGAAGTGACCTGATTGGGTGGTAAACACAGCAAGTGTTAACACTTAGGAAAGCAACCGAGAACCAGGATTCAAAAGAACATCAGAGGAAAATAAATCAAATGTGCTCAAGGCATGCAGCATGCAAATAATTTACTTACACCATGAAGATCATAGAATCACAAGATTGGAACTGGAAAAAACCTTAGAGATCATCTAGTTCAACCCTTGATTCGACAGATGAAGAAACTCAGCTTTTCTTTAAAAATAGTAATAGCTAGCATTTAAAACACTTGATGAGTTCTCAGATTTCAGCCCGTATAGGTAGGTGGTGAATGGGAGAGAGTGCTGGTCCTAGAGTCCAGAAGATCTGAATTCAAATGCTGCCTCAGATCCTTGTTAGGTATGTGATTCTGGGCAAGTTACTCAATTTCTCTTAGTCTATTTCTTCATTTATAATTGGATCAAATGAGCCAATATAGAAAAATTGCTTTGCAAACCTGAAAATTCTATATAAATGCTTTCTATTATTAAACATTTTAGACCTAGGTTTTTCATTGTTTAGTCTTTGTATTCATTTTATTGTTTTACATATTCCCGGATGGTTTTAATGCAATCATTGTTATTAACTATGTGTCAAACTATAAGCACATTTCTAAGGGTTTTTAATTCTGTAATTTACATTTTTTGTCAGATTATCTTGGCACTGTTTTATTGAAAGTACCAGCCTTTTGAGAAGGAAAGATTCTAGAGAACCAATAAGAATAGTGTTTCCAAGTATTTTTGAAAAGGCTACTTAGAATAGGTACATAAAAAAAAAAGAGGAAATAAAGTTAACCTCATCTTATATACTCTATCAGTGAATATATATAGACTTTTCCTAGACTTTGGGAAAACTCAAACCACACAGATTTAGATCTGAAAGAGGCTTTAGAGTCCATTTTGTCTAATCCCTTCATTTTACAGACAAGGGAACAGAGGCCAAGAGCAGTTGGTTAAGTGACTTGCCGATGATCACACGGGTAGCAAGGAACAGGGTCAGCTCTTGAACCCCTGATCTCTGACCCCAAATCCAGCACTTTCACTATGTAACCCAAACCCAACAGCCAGTAAGTCTGGAAATGATGTCACAGTGTATTTTTATAACTACCAGGTACAATGATGTGTATTAACCATATTCATATTATTACACTTGGTTCTTATAAAAGTCCTTGCTCTCAAAATTCTTATTAATGCCATCAATATTGCCTGAATACTTATTGATAATAGCGTCTTTAAAAAATCTCTCACTTTATGCCCTATGAATAACTCTAAGACATAAGGGCAAGGGCTAGGCAATGGGGGATAAGTGATTTGCACTGGGTCACACAACTGGGAAGGGTCTAAGGCCATATCTGAACTCAGGTTCTCCTGACTCTCCATTGCACCACCTAGCCATCCTGAACAGCATCTTAATCCTGGTAGAATTTGACATTTATCTCTGTTTTGTTTTGTTTTATTTCTGTTTTTAATTTGGTAATTGAAGGAAATCAAACAGAGTGAAAGCTGGTCAATTGCATCCTCTTTTTTTTTTTTAACTCTTACTTTCTGTCTTAGAATCAATAATGGGTATTGGTTCCAAGGCAGAAGAGTGGTAAGGACTAGGCAATGGGGGTTAAGTGACTTGTCTAGGATCACAGAGCTGGGAAGTATCTGAGGCCAGATTTGAACTCAGGACCTCCTGTCTCTGGGCTTGACTCTCAATCCACTGAGCCACCCAGCTGCCCCCTGCATCCTTTTTTAATCTGAAATATTTTCAGGACCCAACCACGTAGAGTGGAGCATCTGACTGTATTTCACTAAATTTGGTCTTGTAGTTGGGGAAAAGATGGGTTCTGGCTAGGAGAGGCATTGGGATGTTTGTTTGACCATAGCTGTAGCACTGCATAAATCAAAGTGTTCATGGGCTGCCTTTTCTATGCCTTTGCATGTCTTAGGGACAGTTAGGCAGCTTGGTGGAGTGGAAAGCAGGCTAAGCTCAGGGCTCTCCATGAAGTCTTGTCTCTGTCACACAGGAGCTGGGTGACCACTGGGAAATGACTAAGCCTCTCATTGCCCCAAGACAATTCTAGAAGGCTAAGCTACAGATGGATGTTCTCTACACTAATAAAATCACAGGTTTGGACCAAAAAAAAAATTAGTTAAATCTTTGATCTTATGAAGGATAAGAAAAAGAAAGTTCTTCATCCAGCGATGGACTATTCTTTAAGTTCTTTCTTATTCTTATAAATATTATAAATAAAAAACTATTCTTATAAAATATAATTTTATAAATCTGCAGTCTCTTAATAAGGCTCTCTGTATTGTTTTAAGTTTTTATTCTTTCTTTCTTTAATTTTTGTTTATTATATATTGTTAATTATAATTTTATATTATTTAATTATTATATATAAATCTTTAATAAATAGATATTTAAATTTATATTCTCTCTGTTTAAATATAAATTAAGGAAGAGAGGCAGTGTGTAGTAGGATAGAGAACTTATTTGGAGCCTGGAAGGCCTAAATTCAAGTCTCCCCTCTGACACATACTTGCTATGGGACCCTGGGCAAATCTCTTAATCTCTCAGTGCCTAGGCAACTCTCTGTCTGTAAATTGCCAAGAAAGGACCCACCTGCGTTACAGGAAGAAGTTCCTCCCTGTGAGTTCCCTAAACCAATGAAATTGCAAGTTCAGTCCCTATTCCTAAATAAAGTAAATAACTTAAGTGAGATAAATATAGAAGCATTGATAAAATATGACATGATAAACTATCTTAATATGGAGTTTTTACGGTCATCTTAATTCATAATGGATTTTTTTTATCATATATATGATAAATTATTTTGTTTTATTTTAAAATACCTAAAAATACACACCAGTTCCATAATGGTTCAGAGTATGGAATGCATTTGAATTGTGTTACAAAAATGCCCTTGTTCCAGCTGGCCAATTTTCTTTTCTTATCCTCCTAACAATCCACAGGATAAATGGTATCCTCTAGAGAAATGCTTTCTTGTGTATGCTATTTTGACCCCTGACATTTCCAGGTGGTCAATATTCTTCTTGCTTTGCAAAAAAAAGGTAACAAAAGTGAAAACCCGAGTTCTAAAGCTCCAACAGCTTTGAGATGTTCTTTATAATCTAATACTATTTTCATACTTTTGCTAAGCCTGTGGAAGCCTACAGTAGTATCTAAATGATTGGTTTAATGAAACAGATGGAAGAATAAGCTCATTTTTAAGAATTAAGGGAAATCTCATTAACTTTCCAAATAGATACAAGGTTTTTGGCTTTAACTTCTGGATGTTTTTTTTTTTTTAAGATGACAACCCTTTTCTTCAGAGACATTTCACCCACTACACCGAGTTGCATTTTGTTTTTATTATACAGTTCCTAAATAAAGAAAATTAATGTCTGTTTCCATTAGGCAGATCCTTTACTTCTTAAAGCTCAAAGGTAAAAGGTTTCCTTCATAGGCACTTGCAATTCCAGGTACAAACGGATGCGATTGTGTTATAAATCACAATCAACTTGAATAGCAACAGCTTTGTCATATACTCATCTCCCTAGTGTTCTTACACAGCTGATAGTTAAAGAACAGGGACACCCTGAAATTAGCATAGTGCCTGTAATCATATTCGATTTTTTATAGAGTGATACACAAATCAGCCCACTTTGGTAAAGATATATTAGCTAGGATCACTGGAGTTGAAAATTCCATTTCCTCTTAATGAACTGTACACAGGCAGCCATCAAAGTAACAAATAATTTATTAGAAAGTCTAACATGCATTTCTCCTCATAAATCGGATATCCATACCGTATAGATCCCTCTCAATGCCAAGATTCTACTGCTCATAGATAATCCAGTATATCAAACATCACTCAGAGATCAGTACAGTGGTAATGAATGCCTCCCCTTTTGAGCACTCGGGTTATGTGTTCAAATTATATCTAAGGAAGCTTAAGGGTATTTAATTCTTCCCCCATCCCTTATCTACCAAAAGGATGCCAGGAAAATATTTGCTTCAAGGAGATGCCATTATTTACAACTATCCAAAAATATTTCAATTGGTACTAAAAAAAAAAGAGAGAGAGAGAAAGCACCAAGGCATGAGTGACTAGAGTATCTCAAATTCATTAGGTCTACGTGTGGCATAAACGAAAAGGATCTTCTGAAATCATTGGACCCTGTCTTTCCCCCTTTAGTTTCCATATAAGGCAAAGATTCCTTAGAGATTTTTGAAGTAGTATTTGAACCAATCGCAGTGCTGCTGTGAAGGCAGGGAGGCACGCTTGGTCAGTGACATCCCCAAGAAATACAGGTGTAAGATGATTTACCCTTCTTTTCCAAAAGCTTTCATCACAGCCCAATGTTAATGCAAAAAGCAATGGCACACTTCTTAATTCAGGTTCAGTATTCAAGAACTCAGACATAAACTAATATTATCAAACAGAGCCAACAGGCTTATACTACTTGTTAGTGTCAATTAGAAGCAACTTGCCAGTTTTGAGCACCGCATCACACCATAAAGAAATCACAAAGACGACAGTCATAGTCACTGAAACCCACGAGGATATAATTTTCTGCACTAGGATTTCACTCTAGAGTGGGATCAAATTTCATTTGGCAGAGCTTAAGAGAGAAATTGACTGGAAATGCAAAAAAAAAAATTCCTTATTTAGAAGAAATAAAATAGTTGCCCAACAAGTATGCCCAGGATAACTGGGTCATCTGGTGTTTTAAAACCTCTGCCAAAAGGAGTAGGGATTGCAACTTTTTTTTTTTAATACAGTACCAATCCAAAAAAAAAAAAATCCAGTTTCCTTCAAAAAACTATTATCCGGGCTTAAAAATTTATAGCCTACAATTTTTTTGTTATCTAACAGAGCAGCCCAGGACAAAAGGAAACTGATGAGGAATGGCAAAGAAATTTGAATGAACCCAAATTCTATTACCCTTTCAAAACATCTACTTTTCCTTTCCTGTAGTCACTTAAGCAATTCTAGTTGAGATTTCCTACACATCTCAAAAAACAAAAAGAAACCCCTCCCCTGCAAGTATGACAGTGCTGAGTTAGATCACCCTTCCTAGAAATATATTCTTTTGCAAATTTCTAGAGTTCTCCTCTGGGGAAAGATGTTTTCAGTGACCGCAGCATTCACCTATTTACCTTAATGGCAGAGAGGTCAATTTTTTCTTCTTTTGGTTTGGCTGGAGCTGCTGGGGCTGGAGCAGGGGCAGGTGCTGGGGCAGCGGCTTTCTTAACATCCTTCTTTGGTGCCATTTTGTTTAAAAAAAAAAAGTTTTAAAAATACACCTGCAAAGGAGTCTCTCTCAACACCACCTGTCAAAGTATTCTTGAAAGAGCAGCGGTGGCTTGGTTGATCTACAACCCAGTGCCTTGAAGGTGGACCCAGAGTGTTAAATAGTATAAGGGCATATATATATTTCACTTAGTGCCTAATAGAATCTTGACACATGCAGTTGGATTGGACAGTTCAGTAAGTCGAGGGGGATGTCATTCCGACTCAGACTATAAATGGAATCTAAGGGGTTAGGGCTTCATCACATTTTTTTAAACTCCCTTGGCTTTTTCTCCCCCCTTCTTTCCTCCAGATAAAAAGAAGGGACCATGACAAAGCCAACTCCTGCTCTCTTGCTGACAGTCAAAAGCAAGTTGACTAGTATTTTTTCTTGGTAGAATTTTAGTTCTGCTAGAGTTGTAAATTTCTTTTTTTTCTTTCCCTTCCCCCCATGCCCAAGTATCTTTACTGAAGGATTTAATTTCAACTTGGAATTTTGGCTTTCAGGGCTGGGAAGCTCACCAAACTTCTATCCTGCCCCTTTGCTCTTGCTCCTCCCTTCCTTTCCATATTTTGCAAGAAAGTGTTGATCAGCAAAGAGTTGGTGTTTAAAAATAAAAAGCAGACGTATATGGAAAGCTCATCAAGCTTTGAGAACAGCCTGATCTCCCTTCCAGAGACCAAGCTCTCTAATTCTTCTTTTTTTTTTTTACTGTGAATTTTACAATAAACTTCTCCTTGAAATCCCAAACTACTTTTTGAAATTTAATTTATCTACCATAAGCAGTATTAAGTGGCATGGAGAATGGCTAGTAGATTTGCCTCTCTCTACAGACTCCCCCACACCCCCCCATCATCAACTAGCCATCAATCAAAGGAGACATTTACAGTCTTTGCTCTCTATTTGCAGGCTTAAAGCCTTCAGACAAGTCTAATGATCTTTCATCTTCTTGTCAGCAGGATGATTCTATACCTTAGGTCTTCTGTAGTGGAGATAAAAATTCTATACTTTACCTAGATGGCTAGATTTTTTTAAAGGTAAGAAAAGACTTGAGCTGTCATTCTCTAACAAATTTCTAGCAACCTGAAGGTGTTTATTTTTTATATTTAATTCACCTGCTTAACAACCAGCTCCTAGTCCAGGTTATTTTATCCTTTTGTGTGTGTCATATAAACCCTTTTAATAGTATGGTGAACACTATGTACTTCTCAGAATAATGCTTAATAAAATATAAAAGATTACAAAGGAAACAAAGGTCTTTATGCATGAAAAAGGCCAAGATAACTACTTAATGCATATATTACATTCTGGAAAACTCTTCTTGGATGATTTTATGATTTAAAAAAAACACCTTTTTTTTTTGTACCTGAATTTTTAATTTTTTCCCTCTCACTTTATGTGACATCACAACAACTTAAAAAAGCCCTTACCTTTTGTCTTAGAATTGATAAGGCAGAAGAGTGGTAAGGGCTAGGCAACTGGGGTTAAATTGACTTGCCCAGGATCACACAGCTAGGAAATGTCTGAGGCCTGATTTGAACCCAGGATGTTCTGTCTCCAGGCCTGGCTTTCTAGCCATTGAGGCACCTACCTGCCTCTCATTGAAACATTGAAAAATAATGCTGTTAGGATGATTTCAGAAAGCTGGAAAGACCTACATGAACTGATGCAGAATGAAATAAGCAGAATCAGGAGAACATCATACATAGTAACTGCAATATTGTGGAATGATCAACTGAGATTGATTTAGCTACTCTCAGCAATACAATGATCCAGGAAAATTCTGAGGGACTTATGACAAAGAATGTTATCTACCTCCAGAGAAAGTTGTTGGAATCAGAATGCAGATCAAAGTATATGATTTTTCGCTTTAGTTTATTTGGTGGCTTTGGTTTTATATAATTATTCTCTTACAAAAATAAACAACATGGAATTATATTTTGCATGATAATACATGTATAACCCAGGTAGAACTGCCTGCTAGCTCCAGGAGACAGGAGAGAAGGGAGAGAGGGAGACAATTTGGATTATATAACTTTGGAAAACCTATGTAGAAATTTGTTATTGCATGTAATTGGCAAAATAAAATCTCTTTATAAAAAATGTAATGCTGTTAGGCATGCTTATAAAGGAAGGAGATAAATTACCATCCACTAAGTATTATGTTTTTCACTGGGATCTTAAGATTTTTTAAAAAGTTAACTTTATTTTGAAAAAAAAATACTCCATGACAATTCTCTTCTATCAGAATGTAAACTTTTTGAGAATTAGGGATGATTTCATTCTTTGCTTCACCTGGCACATAGTAGACACTTAGTAAGTGGTTATTGTTTGAGTGATTATCATTGATAATCAATTTAAGTCAATATTGTCATTTCCTATATTTTTTTCAAGGTTTACACTGAGATTGATGGCTTATCAATGACTTACTCAAGATCATACTTCAGTGACACTAATCTCTTTAGCTCATTTTCTGCCTCTGAAGCCCCATAGTCTGGTTTACAGTAGCCCATACAGGCAGTAGAGAGGAATTTCTTACCCTTCCAAGTCAATCATCTCCCCAAATCATCCTCTGACATCTGAATGTCAAAATGTCTTGCTAATATGAATATGTATGTATTTGAGGAAATTGCTTGTCACCCATTTAACAATGAGAATAAAGTTCTTCAGATAGGATACCCTATGCAATTGAAGTATCATTTCTCCCTTCCCACTCCCCTCCTGCCTTTCTTCCCCCTGCTCCAAGGGCAAAACTCTGCATTTTCTTTTCATGACCAAAGGAGGGCTGAAGTCTCTATTATTAGCTAGCACTTTATGATCATTATTTATAGATGACCAATTTTTATTTAACTGTCTTTTTATTTTTCATTCTACACTTTACCCAATATTTTTACAGCATCAAATGAAATATACATAGAGTGCTTTGAAACTTGAAAATACTACATAAATACTTATTAAAGATTGTGACCATTCCTCAAACAGGGAAATTCCAGGTTCTGGCCCCACATCTGTTCATTTAGAAAAGAAATGAAACAATGGCAAGTACGTGTTTTAATAATCTCCCCCCAAATAAATACACTTCAGATTGAGAATTCCACTGGACATTTGAAATATGGAATTAAAACTAATTTTTGAAAAAAGCACAAATGAGAAACAGGAATATTTCATTTCCCATCTATTATAGAAATGGTATAATAGATGTTTTGTACTTCTTAAGGCAAGCTAGCATAGACAGGATATTAGGTTTGGAGTTGGAAAGACATGGATCAAATTGGACTTGTGATATACTTGTTAGCTGTTAGTCTCCTATAGGAAAGTCATTTAACTCCTTCATACATCAGACATAGGACAGGACATAGACTGTGAGTTGGAAGGAACCTCAAAGGTAATCTGGTCCAACTTTCTTCTTTTACAGAGAGGGAACTGAGACTTGGAGGGGTTAAATGATTTGCCCAAGATCTTGTAGGTAGTAACTGACTAAGTAATTGATAGATTGCAATCTGCTTTGCACCAGTGAAGAAAGTTTCCCTCCCAGGAATTTCATATGTTGATTAAATCACAATTTGCGTAGTCATGTATCTAGGAGAAATAGCTTGGCCTCATTTCACAGCTTCCTCTGATTTTGTTTTTCATATTGAAAAAGCCTGGATATAGGATTGAACAGCTATCAAGGTAGAAGACTTTCAGTCACGGGATTTAGAACTAAAAAAGATCTTTAGAGGTTTCCAATCCACTCTCCATCCCCTCCTCTTTTACAGGTGAGGAAACTGAGGCACCAAGCCATTAAGTCATTTACCCCAGTAAATAGTAGAGCTTGGGTTAATCCTGATACCAAAGTGGGTTCTTTCCACCCCACCCCAAAAGAACCAGCATGTCTTAAAATCTTAAGGAAAAAAGTATGTAGCTGAACTTCTTTCCTACTTTGGGAATATCCATTGACCGTGTGCTGCATTTATACTAGAAAGCGAATAGATTTGCAAGAAATACAGTGCTGGGTTTTCTTTTCAATGGCCGAAATGTGTATGTGATATCATTTTGCTTTATTAGTAGCAGGCAGAAACTGTACATGAAGACAAAGGAGTTTCTGAAACTCTGACCCTGAGCACTTTAATGTGATAATCAGCATGGATGTGAACTTTCCCCACTCCCCCTCCTTTGATGGGATTATGTGTCAAGACTCCCTTGTAAGAGAAAGAAAGGGCAACAGCTGAGGATTCATGTCCTTAGTGACAGCTGATGAACACTGTGCCCAGATCTTGAGTGTCCCTCACGCTTAACTGTACCATTTGCTGTATACATTTTTTTAGCTGCTTACCCAAGCATAGGGGAATGGACAAGAAGAATTAAGGGAAGAGAGAAAAAGAAATACCTACTGAAGTTTGGGTGAAATGGATTAAATTTATTCTTCCAAATTCTACTGTTCCATCCCCCTGGGGCTGGTTTTCATCATATAAAGACATCAAAAACGAATTTGCTCCTCTGTTGCCATAGCATAGTCTTTCACCTTCTTTTGGACTAAGATTGTTGTCTTTGGTCAAGAGATTTCACGGCTGGAGGATGGAATCAATGCTCTAGTTTTTGTTTTTCTCATTTCCTATGGGTTGTTCCATGCTTACTAAATACATACATTCATATTTCTCCACCTTTTCTTTTTTCTTTTCTTTCTTTTCTCTACTTTTTCTTTTTTCTTATCAGGATCAAGTGTTTAGTCATTGATTTTTCAACTACCAAGGAATAATTGTTTTTGCTACAGTTCCTGAAAGACATTTTCTGAGAATCTAGGAAGGAACAGTGAAGAGAGAGTATTCAAAGAGTGTTCTAGTTTTCCAGGAACCAAGATGTTTCTAACACCTGAAAGAAAGAGAAGAGGCTAGAAGCAAGGAATTGCTAAATAGTAACTACCAAACTGAGGAGAGATAACCATTTAATTTTGAATTAAAATGGGAACAAAAATGGATAAAATAATGGTTACTGAGTCAGGAAGTCTTGAATTCCAATTTGGTCTCAAATACTCACCAACTGTGTGACACTGGACAAGTCCTTTAATCTGTTTGCCTCAGATTCTTTAACTGTAAAATTTTTATTAAGGAACTTCTGTGTACTAGGCACTAAGAGCTGTACTAGGGAGTGGTAGAAGATGACTCCTGCATAAACATTGCTTTTCAAGACCTTATAATCAAAGAGTAAATGGGGGAAAGGTGTGGGAAGAGTGGGGACAATCCCCTTGAGGTCTGATGGCCGTAAAAGATGTGTGATATTCTCAGTGGATTGAGATCATTCCAGAAGTACAGATTTCTGCTCTGTAACTATAGAGGGCTCAGATAGCAGCTTGTAGCACTCAGAGGCTAAAGACCATGCCCAGGGTCATATACCCATTTATTCACTTCTGCCTCTATTTCTTTTATCTAAATAAAAACAAAGGGCTACATAATATGTCTAGGTGCTTCCACATTCCCATTCTGGATGATATGTTCCTGTGTTTTCCTATTGAATAGATTATTGAATAAATAAGACCTATTGAATAGGTCTTAGGGAGAATTCTTTAGAGTTATTTAAATTATTATGGTAAGAGAAAATGGAGCCTGAAATGACTCCTTTCCAGAGCACTATTTATGAATATGCTTGTTTCTTGATAGTGACGATTTAATTTCTACATAAAATAATAGATGCTGGAACTAAATTATGTACTTGCATTTTTAAGGAAAACATTTTGCTTACTTTTTAATTTTTGCAACCTATACTATAAAGCTACATATCTGGGGCCTAAACTTGAAAGAAAAATCCTCTCAAATCTCACTGTATCACTAGATCTATGGCTCTGTAGAAGCTAGGCGGACCTCACTAGTAAGTAGAGTTAGTAGAAACCGTATTTAAAATTTTAAATTTAAAACTTTTTCAGAACTTAATAGTCTAAATAGTTTCAATCATTGAGTGTGTTATATCTATTCAATAAAAGCATGCTCCTTTATTTAAAAAATGAATATGAAATCAATGGTACAATATCACCCTCCCTGTCTTTATTCTCCCTCTCTCTAATGGTTAGAGAAACTGGGGCTAATAATAACACCTACGTCCCAGGATTGTTGTGAGAATCAAATGAGATAATATTTGTAAAGTGCTTAGCAAAGTACCTGGCCCACAGTAGGTACTTAATGAATGATTGTTTTCTTCCTAAGAAATATTATATAAACATATTTCCAAAGAACACATTTTCAAGCTTAACTGGAAAATGGAGTTAATTTTTTTTATTTTGGCAGTTGATATTTTTCCTCTCTCTTTTTGGGAAAAAAAAAGCAAACAAACAAACAAAAAGCTACCCTATCCATTGGTTAAAATCCCTCCTTTTCTTTAAGATCTGGCTAATATGCTATTTTTCTCTTAAAATCTTCCCCAAAGTCCCAAGGTGAAAGTGATCTTTCCCTTTTCAAAAGTCAGTAAGCACTTTGCCTGGACTACTCTTCAGAATTTATCTCACTTTCCCCGGATCACAGTTTTTGTTCATTTAACCCTGGGGTGAAAGACTTTTAGGACAAGAAAGAGTTGGATGCCCTATGTGGAATTTTTTTTCACTTATGTTGGCCCTATAACCCCATCCAGGAAATTCAGGAAAGAATATGAATCATTCTCTCTCTCTTCCAGTTGCCTCAGAGAAGACTGAAGGATATAAGTTTATTAAAGTCCACAAAGTTTTTACAGAGAAACTTAAAAAAATTAAAAAAAACCCTTACCTTCTGCCTTAGAATTGATGCTAAGTTCAATTCCAGGGCAGAAGAGTGGTAAGGGTTAGGCACTTGGATTTCAGTGACTTGCCCAGGGTCACACAGCTAGGAAGTATCTGAGGGAAGCTTTTTATTAAAAAGAGGAAAATAAATGAGACTCTTGAATGAACAATCATTATAACCAAAGATGTGCAAAAATTTTCACTCCACCATAATCTCAAATATGAGGGCAGAAATTTCTCAGTCCCTTATTTCTCCCACTCCCCCTCCTCAACAAGCCCTAAGTTTAATTATGGCAATCAAGATAATGGCAAACATTTCCAGAATTTTCTTCTCATCTTTAGGTGCTAATACTTCTTCCTCTCTCTCTGGCTTTCTTATCATCTTTCCCAGATTCTTTAATCATTAGAGAGAAATAAAGACTTCCCTTGATATTCAAATGATGAAAAAGAGAGGAAAGGGGAGAAAAAGTCTTCCATTGGTTACATGTATATGTCTTGTAACCTACCCCTCCTCCATCACTCTTCATTGGATTATAAAGTCTTAGAGGGACAGAAATTTAGGCAGTAACCCTCTCTGTACCCCTAGCACATCTCGTAATGCCCAGCATACAAATGCTCCCTAATAAGTATTTGTTCCTGAATTGATGCAAGAAGATGTTTCTCTGCCTCTATTCAGCAAGTCTCTACTATTCCTCAGGGCCAGTGTGGCTCAAGAGGAGGACCAGGTAACATCTCTGGAAGCCTTTGTGACAGATGTATTACAACATACTTGTTTATCTCTCTTCCTGCTAGCAGGTAAAGAAAAATTTAAGAAGCCAAGAGCCATGGCAAGGGAGTCATCAAGGCTTGGTAAAGTAGGAAAGAGAAGCCCTGAGCTGAACAACAAATATTCTACAAGAGTCTTCAGAAATTCTCAAACTCTCCCTGACTTTTTTAGCAAGCCAACTTCCCAACCTAATTGGTTCAGCTGGTTCCATTTTTTTTAGCTGTTTCTCAGTTTTCCTTGTTCTTCTTCTTCATTTCTAGTTCACTTTTGTCTTAAAGGCAGTGCTGCCCAGATGACAAATGACAGATTAGGATGGTGTTGGACAGTTCCGTTTCTCAGGAGGATAATAATGTAGAATGGGGAGAAGAGTCAGATGAACAAGTCGATTGGGGCATCAATAACACCAAGGAGAGGCTGGTGGCTGGTGGATTTTTATTTCTTGTCATTTTAGGACTAGAGGGTTATATATTTGGACAATGGAAGAAGAGCAATGAAAGTCTTCATTTCTCCTTTTCAACTGTGAAACAATCCTTGATGCATCTCTTTTGAACTGGGTTAGTGTGGAACATGATAGTTGGGCCAGGGCTCCATTTTCTCCTTTGCTCTCCTTTTGGAATGGTATTTGTGACCACTGCTCTATCTCTCTTAGTCATGCTTTTCTTTCCTGTCTAGATACTTCATGGAACAGTAAGGATAACAGACAAAATAGATGGACCATCCTTTAAAAGGTCAGATAACACCATGTTCCTCCATGCCGTATCATACAAATTCATGAAATATTCTAGACTTTTTTCTCATATGACACTCAACCTTCCAACTTAGAGAGTTTTCACTGGCTATCTTCCATGCCTGGAATATTCTACTAATCCTTCTTATCTTCTTCAAATAAGACTTGAAGAAACCCTTCTGATTTCCCTGGCTTCCTTTGAGTATTCACTAATGTCATACCTTCTATAAGAAACTGTTTCTCAGTCCTCTTTAGAAAACTCCTTTTCTCTAAGATCACCTTCAATTTATCTGGTATATTTCTTTCTTTTTTTTTTTTGTATAAAACTGTTTGCATTAGACTATGAGTTCTTTGAGAGCAGGACTGGTGTTTTTGTTTTTTTTTCCCCCCTTTGTATCCTCATCACTTAGTGCAGTGCCTGTAGGAGGCTGATAAATGCTAAATTGACTAATTGACCTTTCTCTTGATCTTGCTTCCTTTAGCACAGAGAATTGGTTCAAGCCAACAAGTTCATGCTGTTGTGAGAGAAAACAAGTTTTTAATATTTTAACAATTCAGGAAAATGTCAACTGACTCCATTAATAATATTTGATATTTACATAGTGCTTTAATGTGTAGCCATCATTAGACTATATATCGCTCTTTGAGGGCAGAGATTATTTCACTTTTGTCTTTTGATCTCTTAGTATGTTTCTTGGAACATAGAAAGTACTTGATAAATATTTTCTTGCCTACCATGTAAGACAAGCAAAATGAGTACTGTTCCCATCTTTCTCTCATGATACCATGAACATTGGCTTATCTTATGAAGTTTTCAGCCTCCTGGAATGCTATTTGTTGTTCTGTAGGATCTATTTGGTTCATCAGATGGGTCATCTTATTGATGATCATTTTTAATGACCTACCCAGAATGCCTAGCACATCTGCTACCATTGATTGTCAGAATTCATCATTTTTGATTTTATAAATTTTTAAAAACACAGGATTTGTTCTCTAAGAAAACCTGCATTCTGAGGGGGAGATAACATATAGAAAACAATTTGATGCTGTGAAGATTAAATTTAACTCTCCCCTGATTGTGAAAATGAAATTAATTAACTCTCCCCTGATTGTGAAAATGAAATTAACTCCACTGCCCATTTTTAGATTTAATCACCAAAAGTGTAAACACCCTACTTAAAAGTTGAGTGGGGAGATCTGCCCATTTTTAGATTTAATCACTAAAGGTGTAAACACCCCATTCACACTTTGCACAAAGTCCAGTTTGAAAGAGGATTTCTAAAGGGGAATGAAGCTATCTGCAGATTAATCACACTGTGCGTATCACTTAAGGCTCCATTGCAAGGTATAGGGGTACATCTATAATTCTGGGAGTCTCATTAACAAAGCCATTCAGAAGATATTTGGCTTTGTAATCCACACAGAAAAAGTGAGTCTGTAAACAATGTCTATTGTCTAGACCAGCTCAGTAGTTCTCAAACTTTTTAGACTCAGGACTCAATTACATGCTTTAAAATTATTGATCACCTTCTTTCCCCCTGCTCTCCCCAAGAGCTTTTTTTAAAATGAGTTATACCTTCTACTATTTACTATATTAGAAACTAAAACACCTTAGCATTATTATGAAAATAGTTTTGACCTTATGGATCCTCTGAATGGGTCTCAGGGTCCCCCAGAGGACCCAAGACCACACTTTTAGGACCTTTAGTTTAGACTATGAAACTTTCTTTAATCATTTCTTATTGAACAACAATATTTTGTTATTTGCATAGCATAATTTGTTCAGTCATTTCACAATTTATGGGTACTCCTTTAGTTTCTAGTTCATTGCTCCCTAGGAGAGCAGCAATTAACATTTTAAAAAATATGTCATTTCTCTCTTTGATCTCTTGGGGGTATCAGCTTTATAGTGGTACTTCAAGATTAAGGGTACCCCCATTTTATTGACTTTTGAGGTATAGTTCCAAACTGCTTTCCAGAATGGTTGGATTAATTCCTAATTCTATTAACAGGGCATTACTACACTTGTCTTACAGCTCCTTCATTTTTCACTTTTGACTTTTTGACAACCTTACAGGTGTGAGATGGAATGTCAGAGTTAAATTTGCTTTTTTCTAATTAGCAATAATTTAGGTTTCTTTTTTTTGAGAACTGCTTGTTCACATAAATTGACTGTTTATCTGTTGGAGAATTGCCATCATTCTTATATATTTGAATGGGTTCATCATATATCCATACCCGAAATTTTCTCCTTCCTCATCTCTGTAACTTGACTTCTTTCAAGTTCCAGACAAAATTCAGCCTTCTACAAGAAGCCTTCCCTGATCCCCTTTAAGGCTAGTGATTTCCCTCAGTGATTATCTCTAATTTATCTGGGTTTGGCTTGTTTATAAATAGTTATTTGCCTACTGTATTGTTTTTCCCATTAGACAGTGAGCTCCTAAAGAAAAAGGATTGTATTTTGGCTTTTTTTGAATTCCCAATGTTTAACCCAATGATTGCCACAAAGTAGGTGTTTAATAAACCTTTATTGATTTTATCAGATAATCTTCCCACAAATTTTTTCAGTTAATCATTTCCTTTCTAATTTAACTGCAACGATTTCTGTGTTTTTCAATTGTATGTAACTGAAATTGTTCATTTCCTCTTCTGTGATCTCTCAATTTTTTTGGCATTGCATAAATACTAATGGATTAGTGGGGGCTTTCCATCAGTTATCCCTTATTCTTGCTTTATGATGGTCAGCTTCCTTTAATGTTCGTATTTCTCTCTGGTAACTTTCTTTATACCAGTCTGTTTATACAATTCTTGATTGATAATAGTGGTCATAGACTATATATACCTACTCCATGCCTATATTATGGCGATTTGGGGACATGCAACTTTTAACTCTTCAAAGTCTGTAGTATTCCAAAGGCCCACAGCAATATGATGTCACCCGCAGAATATTGGCACTAAAGAGAAGGGTCTTTGTTTCAGTGAAAAGGTTGGAATCAGTAAAAGAGATGCACGATTTCTCAAAGGCAATCTGGCCCTCTTTCCTCATCCTTTTCAAATCTGGGCTTGGCTTATTGCCCATGCTCTGCACACATGGGAGATATATTCTGATGGACAAACACTCTGAGTTGTACATCCAAATACATTTTGTAGTGTAAAAAATAGGTATTTTTCTTCTACTTGGTTTTATATGTATGGAGAGCAAGTACTATAGCTATTATCAAATTTTACAGATGTAAAAACTGAGTATCAAGGTTGTGACTTGCCCATAATCACATACTTAATAAACATTGGAGGAAGAATTCAAATCTACATTCTTTTTTTAAATTAAATTTTTATTTTTAACAATTTATAACAATTAATAAATTAATAACATTAATTTTAATATAAAATTTTATTAATAAAAATTAATAATGATAAATTAACAATTTATTTTTAACAATTCAAACATTGTTCCTTGGTTTCAAAAAATAAAATCTACATTCTTCTAGACTTTGAGTCAGAGAAAGTACCCTTTTCTAGGCTTTCTGAGTCCAAAAAGTCCTCTATAGTACTCATTCTACTGTACTATACATGCTATTTTCTGACATTTCCCTTTGTTCATATTATAACTAGGTAGGACAATTAAATAGATAGAAACTTAAATATATATGTAATTTCTGCCAACTTAAATGTTTTAAGTTGAAACTCAGAATTTCCCTTTTATTTTCACATAGACAATTCAACTTATATTTCTATGGTCGTGACAATGCTGTAGTGGCACTAGATCAAGTGAAGAACCTAAGGGTTGGGAAGTCCTGGGTTAAAATTCTGCTTTGGGCATTTAATGGTCATGTAAGCCTTCAGGCAGCATTCTGTAAGACTGATTTTCTAAGATAGAAACAGGTTATGACCTAATGTAATTCTGAGATCGCTTTAGGTGATGAATACATTTCTCTATTCTTTTGCTGCTTTTTTCTCCCAGAACAGTTCTGGACCCTCTTTATATTTTAGTCTTTAGTTGACATATTCACTCATATTCAATGATGCGCTTCCAAAGCTTTGCCACCTGCAACCTATTTTTTCTTGTCTGAGCAGCATGTACAAATTGCAGTCCAAATTTGGTGGATGGGATCTATATGGAAATCACATCTTTTTATTTACTTTTCCCCCTCCTTAATGATTTGGGGAGAGGGGGATAGAATTCATGGTTGTGCATCTCTCAGGCAGTAATAAGTACCATTTATTGAAACCACAGACTAGTCCAATCCCAATTTATCCCATCAGAAATCAAGCTACTTTTATGTTATTTCAGAGAATGAACGTGAAGAACATAAAATTAAATCTCATATGCGAGAGAAACTTGGTGGTGAATAATATCATCACAACTTTTCACCCATGTTCATCTATTATGACTTTGGTTTGCCTCGTTAGTTCCCCATCGGCCCCCAATAGTGTGATTTGGTGTGTGTCTCTCTCTTTTCTGGGTCTTTATTTCCTCATCTGAAAAGTTAAAATAGATCTTACCTGTGGAACGTAGCCCATGGGTCAAATCCTGCCCTTCTAACCACAGAGTACAATATCTCTAAGATTTTTAGGGAAAAAGTCACTAAAAAAAACAATTTTGAAAGATCTAAGAACTCTGGTCAATGTGATAATTAACCATAGAATCAAATGACTGATGGGAAAGCATTTGTTACCCACCTCCTGAAAAAGGGTTGATGGACGCAAGGTGCGGAATGAGACAAATGGATATGGCCGATGCAGTTTTCCTTGGCCTTATTTATTTGTTCTAAGGATTTCTTTTTTTTTTTTCCTTTTATGAGTGGGGAGTAGGATTTGAGGAGAAGTGTTGAGGAGGCAGTTATGGTTCATTGATTAAGAGTAGTAGGCTTGGAGTCAGGAAGACCTGAGTTCAAATTCAGCCTCAGACATGTCCTAGCTGTGTGATCTTGGCCAAGTCACTTAAATTCTGCATGTCTAGGAGACAGCTAGTTGTCTGAGTGGATGGAGTGTTGCACCTGGAGTCTGAAAGGCCTGAGTTATAATATGGACTCAGACACTTGCTAGTTGTGTGACTGGACAAGTCACTTAACCTCTGATTGTCTGACAAAAGGATCTATTAGAGGAGAAAATGGCAGATAACTTTAATACCCTGGCCAAAAAACTCCCATGAATAGTTATGGTCATGGGGTCACAAAGAGGTGGACACAACCAAAAGAACATGGAGAGGAAATTGCCAAAAAAAAAAAAAGAAAAGAAAAAGAGAACCAAAAGAGTCAATTAAACATTTAAAAAACTGAACAACCAAATCCTTACCTTCTTTCTTAGATTTGATATAAACATTAGTTCTAAGGCAGAAAAGTAGTAAGGAAGAGGCAATTGGGGTTAAGTGACTTGCCCAGGGTCACACAGGCAGGAAGTATCTGTGGCCAGTTTTGAACCCATATCCTCCTGCTTCCAAGCCTGGTTCTCTATCCAAAGTCCTATCTAATTGCTCCCATTTAAGCATTTTAAAAAATGCATAAAGGAGAACAGAAGAAAGTGTGGAATTAAAAAAAATACAAGGACAGTGATGAAAGTTGTATCTTGAATTTAGCATACTTTAAAAGGAAAGTAAATTATACTGTACAATTAAAAATTTCACAAATAATTCTATTTTTTCTATTCTGCTTTATATATGGAAATGTTCATTTTATAGTGTTTGCTGAGTTCAGAATAAGAAATGTCCCCCAGGTAGCTTATATTCTAATGTACAGCATAAATGTACAAACCATTTATAAGGGGGATACAAGGTGTTTTTAGGGAGCCAGGCATTAGCAGCTGGCAGGATCAGGAAAACACCCATGCAGATGCGGGCACACAAAGCAATCTTGAAGGAAGCTTTAGATTTGGTGAAGCAGAGTAAGGACAGAGATCACTCTAGGCATGTGAGACAGCCAGGGCAAAGGTACGGGGATGGGAGGTAGACTGTTGTGTGTGACAAAGGTCAGTTTGGTTGGATTATAGATTGTGGAGAGCAGAGTAATGTTTAATAAGGTTGAAAAGGCAGATTAGGGCTTGGCTTTGAATAGCTTAAATACCAAATATTTATTTTATTTTTATATATTTTTTCTATTTTCTATTTTTCTATTTATATTTTTATATATTTTCTAGAGGTAGTAGAGAATCATTGTGATTTATTAAAAAGGGTAAATACATGATTGTACAGTAAGGACTTTATTTTATGGGACCAGTAAGTTCCAAGACCCTCTATGTAAGCTGAAAATCGTGCATGATAGTGAATTCCACTATTTAATAAATATTTCTTATATGAATATTCCCAAGTACTGTATAATTTTTCTTAGGCTTCTTAGAGCTACCATCATCACTATTCTGATGCTTTGGGGCCATTATCAATAACTAAATAGTGTTAATGAAACAAAGAAAAGCCCTTTGAAGCAGACACAACTTTTTACAAATGGGAACTCTGGATAAAGACTGAAACAGGAGCTAGTGTTTGGCACGCAATGATGTAATGACAGAGCAAGAATGAGTGTGATTGGGCAAACTGCTGCAAGACTTTATGCCACTTGGGAAAAGGGTGCCGATTAAGAGTGTAATTAAAATTTGTCTATTTTCATGTATTTTGTGTCTTTTTTTTTTAATTGCCACTCACGGATGCTTGAATTTCCATGTGCTGATTTTGTGTAAAACAGGGTCCTACCATACTTTCATTTTTAGGAAAATCATTTTTAGGAAAATTGATGGTTGGGTAAGGAAGATGCATTGGAATGGGGACTGACGAGACAAAGACACTCTTGTCACAGTTCAGAAGGGAGGTGAAGACGGTATTGTTTATGGGAGTAGAGAAAAGGGGACCAATGTGAGAGAGTGTGGAGAAAGAAATGACACTATTTGGCAAAGAGTGAGAATTTGAGGATAATTCTGAGCTTGGGAACCTGGGAAGACTAGAAGGATCATGTTATCATCTCCCACAGCAATAGGGAGGTTTTGAAGAGCTGCCTGTGTGGTGGGAAAGGTACTGATTCCCATTTTGAACAAACATTTTGAGTTTGAGAAGCTTATGAGAAATTTGGTGCTAGATGTACAATAGGCAGAGATCAAGGCTGCTGACCCAACTCTTCAGTGCTACGAACTGAATTGTGGTACATAAAAGGACCATGTGAAAGTGAGAACGGAATATCGGAGAATTATTCATAGAGACTACAGACTAAGGCTTCAGCTAGTTGGTGTTTGCTAATCACCATTATAAGATTCATCCTAATTAGTGACTTCCTAATTGGAGAACTATGAGCAATGAGGTGTCACAGTGAATAAATATAGTGCTGGTCCTGGAAAAAGGAGGACCTCAGTTCACATCTAGCCTCAGACATTTACTAGCTGTGAGATCCTGGGCAAGTCACTTAACCCTCTTTGCCTCAGTTTCTCATCTCTAAAATGAGCAGAAGAATATGGCAAACCATTCCAGTATCTTTGCTAAGAAAACCCCAAATGGGTTCAAGAACAGTTGGACATGGTTGAAATGATTCAACAGCGACAAAAATTTGCGATCTATGAAAAATCTAAAAAATAAAGGGAAGAAGATATTTAAAACACTTTTAAAGTGTTTTTAATTAAATTAATTAAAACATTTAAAAAACAAAATAACACTCTCTTCAGAAAAGCTAAAGGATTTTAGCCAAAAGAAGATAAAAAATCACTCCACAAGAACTTTTACTTAAACACAGGAGTATTCCATAGAGAACAGTCTTTAGCGATTTCCAACATATATCTAGAATAAGAGGACAAAGTAAAAGGATTTTTTTTAGTCAAAAAGAAATAACTTCCTTATTGGGGGCTCTAAGATAGTGAAATTGGTTTTTGAAAGACTTTGCTAATTTTTTTTTTCTATTTAGAATAACATAAGGTGATGATTATTTAGGTAAAAGAAACCCAAGACTTTTCTGGGGTCATCTTCCCCAGGAATAAAGACATAAGAGACATCAGAGTTCATCTCGTCCAACTCCTTCATTTTACAAATAAGGAAACTGAGTAATGGACAAGTCCAGTGACTTGTCCAAGATCACGTAAAAAACAGAGCTGGAATTCGAACCCTGGTCATCTGACCCTAAAACCAGCGTTCTTTCCGGGGCACCAGGCAACTTCTCTAACAAGGAAGATGTTTCGTCTTCACACTCCTCTCATCACTGGATCTTCGTGATGTTGTTTATTTCACACTCCATAAATCCCAGTGAAATCAGGGGACTCATATTATTTTTCTCATTTTGTTGCTGAAGGAGCTGAAGCCCAGAATGTCTTGTGAGAGGTCAGGCAGCCTAGGGGGCTGAGCCAGTACCAGCACCAAGAAGCCTGTGGGTGCAACATGGGCCACAGAAGGAGGCAGGATTCTACATGCTAATCGTGGCCCTTTGCTTCAGGGCAGGGGTGTACAGTTGCTAAAGGAAAGTCATTTGGACTAATTAACATTGCTCAGCTCTTGCTTCATTGTGTCATGTTCCCCAGTTTAGTGAGAGCTCGAGAGGAATTTTGATACTGTAGTATGCGATGTTGGCAAGTGCAACGAGACAAGTAGGAGGACACAGAATCCCAGACGGTGGCACAGGAGAACATGTCCCTCAGGTGCCACTCAAGGAAAAGGGATGGTGGTGATAAGATAAACCTCACAGACTGGCAAAATCACTCTTTTAGACTGTGAACTCCTTGAGAGCTGGGATTTTTTTTTTACCAACATTTAAATTGGAACCCCCAGCTTAGCACAGTACCTGACACCTAACAGGGACTTAGAAATGATTGTTGATTGACTATTCAAAGACTCTTCTTGACATTGAGCAGGAAAATACTGAGTGTAAATTCCAGACAAGGACTAATACCAAAAAAACATGGCATAGTCAACAAAGTCAATCAAAAAGGTATTTTCCTGTGTGCCAACTAAGTGCTGGTGACACAAAGAAAAGCAACAACACTAGTGGTTCAATTTTTGTTCAGGCTTTTTTTTTCAGTCATGTCCAACTCTTTGTGACTCTATTTGGAAATTTCTTGATGAGGTATTGGAGTAGTTTGCCATTTCTCCAGCTTGTTTGACTGGTGAAGAAACTGAGGCAAACTGGGTTAAGCGGTTTGCCCAGGGTCACATGGCTAGTTAGGTGTCCAAGGAGAGATTTAAACCCAGAAAGACAAGTCTTTATGAATCTCAGGCCAGTGCTTTATTCCCCTCTAATAGGGGAGACAGCATGCAAAAAATATTTATGCATACAAGAGACATACAAAGTAAATGAATAGTGGAAAGACCATTGGCTTTAGAATCAGAGGATTTGGGTCCCAGTTCTGCCACATTTCAGCTTTACAACCTTGGGCAAATCACATAACCTCTCTGGCATTTGGTTCTCTCATCTATAACATGACGGAATCGAACTAGATGCCACCCTACATTTTGTTAGTTTAAACACAGCATGAAGAAATTAATAAGAAATGCCATTTAAAAGTATCTAGCATTTAAAATGGTTCTTGAAAGTTTGCAAGCACTTTATATGTTATATCAATTAGCCCTCACAAATGAGCCTATAAGGTAGGGGACATTATTATTCCCATTTTGTAGCTTGGAAAACTGATGCTTTCAAGAGAGTAAGTCATTTGCCTAGGGTCACACAGGTAGTAAATATCTGAAGTTGGATTTGAACTCTCAACTGATTCAAAGTCCAGCACTCTGTCCATGTCCCCACCTAGCTGACTAATAAATGTCTTAGGAAAACGTTTGTCATGAAACAATATGAATGGAGAGTAGCTGCAGGGACCCAAAGGGAGGAAGAAACACTCAAGAAAAATGAGACAAAGAAATTGATTGGGGTGAAACAGGTCTCTTTGGGGGGTAGAAGTCTAGTAGTGGTATTGATGGATCAAATGACATGTAATCTTTTAAAGCTCTTTGAACAAATTCCAAATTGCCTTCCAGAATGGTTGGATCAATTCACAGCTCTACCAGCAATGCATTAGCATCTCAATTTTGCCACATCCCCGCCAACATTTATCATTTTCCTTTACTGTCATATTGGCCAGTCTGCTAGGTTTGAGGTGGTACCTCAGAGTTGTTTTTAATTTGTAGTTCTTTAATAAGGAGGAATTTAGAACATTTTTTCCATGTGATTATTGATAGTTTTGACTTCTTCATCTGAAAACTGCCTATTCATATCCCTTAACCATTTGTCAATTGGGGAATGACTTGGTTTCTTATAAATTTGACTTGATTTTTTATTTATTTGAGAAATTAGACCTTTGTCAGAGAAATTTGATATGAAAGGGTCTCTCTTCTAAAGCAAAAGGAGTACCCCCACCCCTTCTCCAACCAAGTGGGGAGGGGCTGGGTCAGATGCCATGAGTCCTTGTGGAGTCCATTTGGAGTAAAAGCAGCAACTGCTGTGCCCTGAATAGCCCAAGCCTGACATTGCACTTGCTGTCTCCCTTCTTGTCTCCCCAGCTCAAGGTTTTCTAATTTGGTCATGAGGCAATCGACATCTGTGCTTCTAAGACATCTCCCCTGGAGCATGTCAGGCATGCCCCAGAGGATTCTCTGCCACCTTAATCCCAGCCTCAGTAATCCTGCTCTTCCCTCCGCCCATAATCCCCACCCCAACCAAGGAGGGGACATCGCTAAGGGCACACTGATCTCACCAGCTATCCAGTCTCAGAATGCAGCCCCAGATCTTAAAAGCTGGCAACCTAACCGATGCTTCATGGCACTGGCTCTCAGGATCAATGTGAAGAAAATCCTTTGTTATTTCCAACTCACAGTTTGTAGATTTCTGAGTTCCCCGTACACCCTTGTGAGTGACCAAAAATAAATACCGGCTTTTGGTCGAGTTAATGGCCAAGCCCATAAGAGGCAGGTAGAAGATAATGTAGTGCAAAGATTTGCAACAGGCGCCTTCTCAGCGTCTAATGAGAGATTTGTAGCCAAGCTCCAACGTACATATTGATTCTCTACAAGTGAGATTGTTTTTTCCACGCTGGAAATGTCGGTTGTCTCAGGGAGCATCCTCACGGGCTGGAGTCATACTGCCTGCTTTCAAATGCACAGATTAAATACTGCGCAAGATGTTGTTCCTGACACATCCGTGTGGGAGAGATTCAGAATCCCTCGGGTGCTCCTTTGGGCAATTAGAATTCTTGTAGTTTCAGTGGCCCACAGCCTGTGCTCCAGCTGGAGAATTCCTTTTTTTCTTTCCCAGGACGTGTAAAGGAAGAATTCGATTACTGTTCGTTGAAATGGACGACATCGTCGCAAGTCCCATTTCAATAATATGCTAGAGCCCGGAATGACTCTAGGATTGGAAAGGGCACCAAAACGTGGCTAAATAAATAGCACGGTGTCCCCAAACACCTGGCTAGCCTACAATGTTACTGTGTGACAAACACACAGCTCTTTAATTCTACAGTCCTTTTCTTCATTAAACAAAACCTTAAAGGTCTCCCACGAAATCAGAATCAGTTTAAACAGTTAGGGAACTTTTCCTTCCAACTCTGAAGTATTTTTCTAGAGCCCTTGGGAATGCCAGATCTTCCCAGCTAAGCCTCTTTATTTGTGGAGATGCTTTATTTGCTAATTCTATATAGATTCATTTATAGTAATAGTTGGTGTTAATATCACATTTCAGAGTTTGTAAGGCACTTTACATACACCATGTTATTTAGAACTCACACAAACCAAATCTGTGAGGTAAGTGATTCCCATCTTTATTTTATTAAAAACAAAACAAAACAATAAACCCTTCCATTTCTGTTGGAGAGTCAATACACCGTATTGATTCCAAGGCAGAAGAACTGTAAGGGCTAAGCAATGGGGGGATAAATGACACCCAGCTAGGAAGTGCTCCTGTCTCCAGACATGGCTCTCAATCCACAGAGCCACATAGCTGCCCTCTATTCCCACTTTTGTAGATGGGGAAATTGACACTGAGGAAAGTTAAATGATTTGCCCAAGCTAAGAAAGGCCTGAAGGCAAATTTGAACTCGAGGGATTCATGAGTCCACATCCTTTCCCTTTATCACACTAGATTCTTTGTCATGTTGTGTTGGGCTAGAGCTATACAATAAAGATGCTGGAAGGTATTAACTTCTGAATACTACATCTTTACTGTGTCCTTTTACCCAGGAAACTGTAAAAAAAAAAAAAAGACCGTTTATTGATGACTCTTGGACCTCTGTTTTGCTATGGAATCTGTGCCTTAGGTAATTTTTCCCCCTCTTGGGGAACTCTGGAATTCTGGGAGTAGAAACAATAAGGAAAGAATTCGACAGCTTCTTTGGTGCAAGGAAGTCTTAGAAGAGCAGAATTGCTCATATTCTTGGTTTTCAAACTGTCTTTTATGACTATATCCTTTTGCTTAAGTTTCTGAGTCTTTTAATTTCTCTCTTCTCTGAAATTCCTCTTACCAAAGAGATCTGTCCAAATTCCCAGACTATTTGAGTGGCACATATTAATTTGAAGTGTGTTTGGTAGATCTGGCCCATGACTTTATATGGGATACACATACAATCACCATAAGAGTCAGAAGCTCTGGGGCCATTAAGTTGAGTCAGACAAAAAAGTCAGCTAGCTATAGCTTGCTTCCTGGACCAAGAACTGATTTCCTACAAAGCACCTTTCCTGAGTCTTCCAGCTATTCTTCACTTTCCTCTCCTTGATCTTCTCCATTAGTCTGTATTTATTTGGAATATATTTTTCCTGCTATTATCTGTGTGCATATTATTTCCTTAGAGTAGAGTGTGATCTTGCTGAGGATGGAGATTATTCTGTTATTGTCTTTGTATCACTGATGCTTAGCACAATGCCTGTCAAAAGATGTTGAATTGAATCTTCTGGAATGACTTTCTGTTCCTCTACACTAGTGTCTACCTCAGACCTGTAGACTGGGTTTATCCTTTGGATACAGGATTAGAGTTGGAATGACTTCAGAATCGATATAGCGCAATCATTTCATTTTACAGATTAGGAAATCAAAGTCCAGGGAGGTTTTGATTAGACCAAGGTTGTACACTATGCTTAGATCCTAAATGAGGGACTGTTGCACCTTTCTCAGGAGAGGACTGCCTTACACTTAATCCTGGTGATTAACCACATACTGGATCAATATTGCCTGATTCTCATAAAAATACTGGCTCTGTCAGTGATGGGGACAATGGTTCTATCAACTGGGACCTACAGAGAACTCTTCTGGTAGGTATGGAATTGGCCCCACTCTCAAGAATATGTGCTATTCTGTGGGAAGCAACCTCCTGCTCAGTTGTTAGAGTCTTTCTCCTGACAGCATCTGGAGAAGACAGAAGACCTCCAGATGTTCTTGACTGATCTGCTCATGGACTTAATTCCATCTTTGTTGCTATCCAACTATTCAGGCTAGGGTAGCCTCTGTTGATATCCTGCATAGAGGATCAGTCTCTTACCTCAGAAAATAGTCCCACCTAGACAATATACAAAGGGATTTCTCCAGGAAATAAGGGAATATTTTTCCCAGGACCAATATCTACAATGATTCACTCTCCTCCTCCATTTCCACTCTTCCAAATGAAGTAGAAAAAGATGATGAGGCCAGGATTTGATTAGCTCTGGGGGTAGGACAAGGCTCACACTGTGCACCCATAGATATAGCTTCCTGGTATCCATTGACCATTTGAGTTGACAGGGATGAATCATCTAGATGGTATTAAAGGTCCTATCCATATGAGACCCAACTTTGTGAATGTGGCTTTATGATTTCTGAAGATTGTATTAGTCTACTTATTTCTGTATGGAGATGGGGGAGTAGGGACCTCGACCTCAGAAGTTAAATGTCTCTTCATTCTTGCTGTTAGGATTAAGTAAGCTTCTGTTGTTAATCAGTACTTCATTTCATCCAGACATGGAACTTGAACTAAGAGGTTGCAAGCCTGCCCTTAACACCCTGAGGTGAGATTTCTCAGCAGCAGATTTGTCCATTCTAGCAGGGATAAGGGCAGAATATATGCCACCTGCTTTTAGACTACAAGTTAGCACCAAGTATGAGTTTTTAGAATAAGATTGGTTGACTGGCAGAATCTGGTCATCAAATGGGACTTGGGAAGACAAATTCCCTGCATTGCTTGATGAATTACTTAAATTAGATATGTGCAGTATCCTAATGTACCAGGACTACCAGATTTAGTATAGTTGTAGGTCTCAACCCAGGCAATTCACTGACATGACCAATCTAGTCTAGGTCTCCCAATCCCAGCCTTCGAGCTCTATTCTTGGATCAAGTAATGGACAGTTATACAATGGTATAATTTTTTTTGAAAACAAATGCAAAGAATTATGCAATAAAAGTTTCTAAATTGATTATACCCTTTGAGCTTTCCCACTTTGGGGAATATTTCCCAAGGAGATGACCATTTGTTGACAATGCTTTATATGGATCAGAATAGGTATTTTCTTTACTGTGAGATTCTGATATCTTCAAATCACAAAGGCAATGGGGTTGTCATCTGTACATTTTGCATCAGTCAAAGTATAGTCCTATGTAGAGGGCACAGGATTTAATCCATGATGGATGTCACAGCACTCCTGACAAGGGTTGGTCTGAGGTCTAGAGTTGATAAAGACACTAGAATTATATTTTTTCTCAGCTTGAGAAAAAAGTAAATTAACATGAGATCAGGATTAGAGGGTAGAAAGTAGGAGGGTTTCCCTGCATTACATGTATACCCAGTATTGACAAAGACCATTTCATTGAACCATAATCTAGAGAATGGGTAATCATTTGGGCTCCTAGCTGTTAAGCCCTTACTTTCCATCTTAGAATAAATACTGTGTATTGGTTCCAAGACAGAAGATGTGGAAAATCAGGGACACTAATGTATTGTTGGTGGAGTTGTGAACTGATCCAATCATGTTGTAGAGCAATTTAAAATCATACCCAATGTTACAAAACTATGTATATTCTTAGACCCAGGAATACTACTACTGGGTCTTTTCCCCAAAGAGATCAAGGAAAGAGGAAAAGAACTCATATATTCCAAAATATTTATACCATCTCTTTTTTTTGTGTGTGGTGACAAAGAAACTAAACAAATGCCCATCAGTTGAGAAATGCCTGAACAAATTGTGAAGGAATACTACTGTGCCATAAGAAATGATGAACATAATGACTTTTTTAAAAACTTGGAAAGAACTACATGAGATAATGAATAGTGAAATGAGTAGAACCAGGAGAACATTATACACAGTTTTGAAATTAATCCCAGGAAAACAACTTGTGAATGCTACCTTCCAGAAAATGAACAGAAAGGTGAAATAAGAAAGACTTAATTTATATGTATATGTTGGCTGCCTTGAAGATGTCTTTTGTGATGAGCGAGGGTGGAGAGAGACTTGGAAACTAGTGGATATGATTTATTATGTAGATGGAAAAAAAGTGGTATAGACTAGACAATGAGGATTAAATAACTTCCCCAATATCACATAGCTAGGAATTGACTGAGGCACATTTTGAACTCAGGAACTCCCATCTTTAGGCTTGGCTTTCAATCCACTGAGCCACCTAGCTGACCCCAACAGCTTTTTTTAGTATAGCTGAGTTGGGGAGGAAAGACATAGAACAGTGATGGTGAACCTTTTAGAGACAGAGTGCCCAAACTGCAACCTTCACACCACATGTAAGCCTTCCACCTTACCCCAGACAGGGGTAAGAGGGGTGGGTGATGTGAGAAATGTCCTCAGGCACACATGGAGAGGGGAAAGGGAGCAGGCCCCTCTAGCACACTTGCCATAGGTTTGCCAACACAGACCTAGAATGTTCTATTTGTGAACACACTAAGAAGTCAGGATATAGCAAAGGCAGGTAACACATCAAACCACCATAAAAGGCAGAAGCTTTAGGAAGACAGGTTGATACAGACAAATAACTTGGTGAAACTCCCTGTATCTGACTTCTGGATGCAGTGCTGACCTTTGGGGATTGGATCTCTGCTTCTGTACCAACCACTGCTGCCTCAGCCGCTTTAACGCTGGCACTCTTGAAAAACATCAGTTTCTGACCTGGGTTAGCCTCTAGGATTACTTTCACTTGGATATCAATTTAGGTCCTGCCCCACATCTCTAGGACAAGTGATTACTTCAATCACTGGCATATTTTAGTCTTAAAGGGCATATAACAGCAGCTATTTCCTTCTCCCTTTAAAGGTCAGCTATTTTGGCACCAAAGAGAGAAGCAACATACCCTATACATTTGTTTGTTGGAATCAACTTTCTGCGGTCACAGATAGTTGCTTAGACCCAACAAGGATATCTGCCTGACCAACCTGACACCTGGCACAATGCCTTGGACATAGTAGATACTCACTAAATATTTGTTTAATGAATGAGTGAATCAAATGAATCTATTTTATCTAACTGTACATTGTCATAAATTATGAGCTTTATCTACAAAGTTACAGAAGAACATGCCAATTTTAATTCAAAATAATGAAATGTCATGAAGTTTTTCCCTCTATGATCTGAATAGTTGCCTATAAAGTTCAAGTTATATGGTTTCTAATTATCATTTCTTTTACTCTCACTCATGGACAGTTTCATCTTTTCCTTTTTTAATTAATTCTTATTTAAACTGTCTGTATATTTGCATAATCTCCCCTGACATTAAGTTCATTGCCCAATGGATAGAACATTCATTTCGAATTCTCCACATACTTTGCTTGTCAGTCATTATGTCAACTGATACATCGTCAAAGATTCACTACATATTCTATTCTTATGGTTGTTATTACTGTCATTTATATGCGGCTTCTTTTCAAAATTCTTTATAAATTTTTAAATGTTCCGAGTACCAACATACTGACAATTGACGGAATTACTCCTATCTGAAATCTATACATGCCAAATTTCTTTAAACGGTCCATGGTCTCAGTTCCAATTTTAGAAAAGGAGAGTCGTGACATAGTAGATCATAAGAATGTCATTCTGCTTCTCTTGTAACTTATATGGCCAGGGTTTGCTGAAGGAACTTATTGTAGCATGGTTGCAAAGTCTAAATGAAGATCTGAGTTATTCAAAGAACCCTAAGAGTATTTGCTCACAAGGGAGAAGAGCTCAACATACAGGTAAGGATAGAGAATGTGGATTCATCTGAAACTACTATGCACAGTAATATGCTAAAAAAATGGAAAACACCAAATATATATAGTTACCTTTCAAAATATAAGATAATGAAACTAACAGAAGACCAAAGGGAGATCTTAAATAATCTAATCTCAGAAAAAGAAAAAGAACCAACTTTAAAGGGACCAACAAAAGAAAAAACTCTTGGTTCTGTCTGATGGCTTTGTAGGAATGCTCTATCAAACTTTTAAGGAACAACTAATATCAATTCTACACAAATTATTCTCAAAAGTTGAGAAAGAGAATACTGTATCAAAATTCTTTTTAGGAGACAAATGTAATTCTAATAACTAAATCAGGGAAGGATAAAGCACAAAGGAGCTATAAACCAATATCATTTGTGAATATCAAATACAATATTTTAAATCACATCATATAAAGCAGACTATAGTGATTCATCTAAGAAATCATTCATTATTACCAATTTGGATTTACATCAGTGTTGTAGGGATAGCTAAACATTGTCAGCATAATTACAAAACAAAAACATCCAAAACCACATCATTATCTTGACAGAGGCAGAAAAAGCCTTTGAAAAACTCTGGAACTGAAATATGCTAACATGCTACAAAGTATAGTTATGGAGAGATTTTTTTAATATCATAAAAATATCTCTCAAAAATTCATCATAGATACGAGAGAAAAGCAAGGATGTTCATTTTCCTACTATTAATTAATTCTAGAATGTTAGCAATAGCAATTAAAATGGGAGAAAAATTAAAACCATAAAGACTGGCAAAGGAAATAGAACTATTCCTATTTAATGATATATAGGTTTTCTAAGTAAAAAATCCTAGGGAACTAGTAGAGAATCTACTCTACTAGTAGTGAAACAATAGCTTCAACAAAGTTTTAGGTTATAAAATAAACTTACAAAAACAGTAGATATATAATATAACATATTATATAAATATATATAACAATATATAAATATAATAACAAAATCTAAAAGGCAGTTTAGAAAAGGAAATCATATTCAGAATAACCACAGAATACATAAAAATCTGGGGCGCTAATCTACAAAATAGTAAAAATAGCTATATGAAAGAATGTTCCAAATCAGAAATAATAAGAGAAATATAAATGAAAATAACCTTGCAGTTTCCCCTCACAATCAGTAAATTGTTGATGATGATAACATATGAGAATGGTCTGTGTCTGAGGGATCCTGGGCAGATAGGTACACTAGTGCTTTGTTGCTGAATCTATGACAATACAACAGTTTTGGAAAGCAAGTTAGAATTATTCAAATTCATTATTCATTTATAAAACATTCTTACCATTCTGTAACTTAGTCCTGTAGAAAATATTGATTTGTTCGTGTTTTCAGGTTTGTGTCTCCACCATTACTTCTATTTCACTCCTGCTTTCATTCTTGCCTTCTCATGTAAATATTGAAAGAAATAATTTAATGGACTATTATTTTGTTGTTTTTGGTTTCTAAATTTTTTTTGCCCTTCTTGTATTTCTGTTCCCTGGAGTGTTTGAGGGGAAAATAATTTAAGTTCATTTTCTTCATAGAAATGTTTCAAACATCTCTCTCTCTCTCTCTCTCAGATCCATTTTTCTTCATGAATAGTTAGGCTCAGATTTCCAGAATAGGTCACATTGAGCTGCATCTTGAGCAATTATGCTCTTAGCAACTCATTATTCCATTCCCTCCCATGTTTTTTGATGAATGTAGAATAATCTTGTGCTACTGGAGCTTCCTTTCCTTTGTATTTGAACATCTTTCTTCTGATCACTTGTAGAATTTGTCAGTGGAGCTGTTAAATTTAACCTCTATGTATCATGGAGTTTTCATAATTTTGGTGCTCTTGACTGTACCAATATAATGTTTTAAAAATAGTTTTAATGTTACATCTATCATTTCTCAAAGGAATACTTTATAGAACTGAATAAAAGAATAACAAAATGTATTTAAAGAAACAAAAGGTCAAGAAAAGGAAAATAATAAAAAGATAGGAATGAAAGGAGAAGAGAATTTCTAAGCATCAAAGCAGAAGATACTAAGACCATTTGGTATCAGTTTAAAAATAGAGGTAAATCAATTAAACAGACTAGAAAAAAGAGAACTAGAAATAATGAAGCTCAATAAGCTAAAATTTGATAAATTGGGAACCTAAATATTACTTGGGAAAAAACTTACTATTTAATAAGAACTTCTAGGAAAACAAAAACAGTCTGCTGGAAATTAGGCTATCATATTGTATTCCAAAGTAATTTCAAAATGAAGATGTGACTTGATTATTAGAGATCTTACCATTAAAAAATGTGTATTTTTCACCATTATGAGTAGTCAATTCATTCTTACCCAAAGGAGAGAGGCAATTACAAAAAATAAAATAGATAATTTTGATTATAAGAAATTGAAAAGTTTCTGTACAGGTAAAATGAACACATCTAAAATAAGAGAAGCAGTCTAATGGTTAAAACTCTTAGTATCAAGTTCTCATACAAAGGTTTGATATGCCAGTTATATAGATAGCTAAAAGATATGTGTATATTAAAGCCCATAAGTCATTTCCCCAATAGCTAAGTGATCAAAGAATATGAAAAACATTTTTCAAAAGATTAATTTTAAACTATTTAAAGTCATATGAAGGAATGCTCCAAATTACTAATAGCAAGATACATAAAAATTAAAACAACCTTGACATTTCACCTTATATCTTATATATTGCTGCCGTTGACAAAAGGTGAAAATGTCATTGTTCAAGGAATCATGGGCATTTATCAGCACTAGTGAATTGTTTGTGAGTCTATGACAGTACAACCATTTTGGAAAGCAATTTGGAAGCATTTAAATAAATAAATAAAATGCCCATACACTTTGTCCCAGATTCTCCTACTAGGTATATTTTTCAAGGAGGTCATTGATAACAAGAAAACCCCCATATATGTATGCAAAAATATTTATAGTGGCACATTTTGTGGTTGTAAAAAATTGGATACAAAGTAGATACTAATCTATTGGGGAAGGGCTAAATAAATTGTAGTATGTGAATGTAATGGAATATTATGTGGTAAGAAACCATATGGTAAATTCAGAGAAGCAAGGAAAGATCTACATGAAGTGCCATAGAATGAAGTAAGCAGAGGCAAGAAAAAAAATATACAAATATATAGTGACTATAACAATGTAAATGGAAAGAACAACGAAGAAATGGAAAGTGAATGTTACAAAATTACAAATAGCCCCAAAGAAGAGATATGGGAAGGCAACTCCCCCTCATGCTTTGCACTGGTGGCAGATCCATAGGTGGGCATCATTGCATATATTTTCAGATATTTTGTAGATTTCAGTGTTAAGTAAATGAACTTTTATTATGATCATTAATCATGGTGAACACTGATAATAGTTTAAAAGAGAATCAGATGGGCTTAGGGGATCGAGTGATCACTACAGCAAATCTTATGAATAAATCAATCCTACTTATTTTTTTTATAAAAAAGATCACCATTCCCCATCATCAAACAGATGTTTGTACCTTTGAATATCAGATTTTGGTGAATGGTTTGGAACTTCCCCAGTATATCCTCTTGTAAGTTCTGCTCCATAGTTTGAACAACAGTGGATTCTTATTGACAGTCCTAATAGCCTGAAAATAGCCAATCCATTCTGAATCTTATGAATTTAATATATGGAGAAAACAAATAGACCCTTGTACAATAATTCTTGTCTGGACATCAAATTTTTTTTGGCAATTTTATCCATTCAAAACATGGCAGATGTAAAGTAATTATAGGTGTGGAGAGCACTGTGAAGAACTGGGAAGTAAGCAAAAAGTGAAAAGGACAAATGAGCCATAGAAACAGCTGTAGTGTCATACTAAATTTATTTTATAGCAGAGGCCCTCTGACCTTTATTCAGAGTTAGAAACTCTGATTTTACACACAGTTCTAACAATCCTGATTTTCTGAATTCCCAGAACTAAAGCAGATAAAATGTACTAATTTATTTTTAATTTTTAAAATTTTATTTAATTAGATGATTTAGAATATTTTTCCATGGTTATAAGACTCATGTTCTTTCCCTCCCCTCCCCCACCCCTTCCCATATCTGATGCACAATTCCACTGGGTTTAACATGTGTCATTGATCAAGACCTATTTCCATATTATTAATATTTGCACTAGGGTGATCATTTAGTCTACATCCCCAGTCATATCTCCATCAACCCATGTGATCAAGCAGTTGTTTTTCTCCTGTGTTTCTTTTCCCACAGTTCTTCCTCTGGATGTGGATAGCGTTCTTTCTCATGTTTCCTCAGATTAGTTCTGGATCACTGCATTGCTACTAGTAGAGAAGTCCATTACATAAAATGTACTAATTTAGAAGAAAGTTAAGAACCTAATAAACCTTGGGTAAAAAAAAACAAAAACAAAAATCCAGCTGTAAAAAACTCCAATCAGTAAAGGAGAATGAAGTCACAGTCCAATACCATAACTAGTGTTTATAATGTTGATCTGGATCATCCAAAAAAAAAGGTTGAATTATGTTAAATATATTTGACTTAAGAGCTATCATGAAGTGTATAATACATTTTAGTAAGTTTTTCATATATCATCATCATCTTTTTTCTTGTCACACAGCAGTATAAACTTTAGTTGGCTGAACAACTTTTTTTTTTATCATAGAATTTTAGATTCAGAATGGACCTGAGTAGTCATATAGTCCAACCCATACCCATAGAAACAATCCCTGCTATCCTACTTTGGTTACAGCCCTCTATGGAGGGGGCACTTACTATTATCTCTGATACAGTCCATTAGATTTTTGAATAGTTCTAATAGGAAATTTTTACTTTTGTGCTATTAGGAAGAGTTTGGGCAAAATGTTAATATATCATTTTTTTAGCATTATGGTACTTTTGAATGCTAAATCTTGGGGTAGACTTAGTCCTGGGTAGTTTTACAGAAAGAAAGGAGAGATGGTCTTATAAAGACGTATTTATCCATTCCATGCTCACAGCAAGGCAGCATGTAGAATATACCTCTTTTCTCAGCAGTACCAGATGAATGAAAGGAACTTGAAGTAAGAAAATCTCTTTTATATACCCAAATACGTGAGTTGAGACAGAAATAATTAGCAATCATCCCTGATTATTTAGTGGCTGGGAAGTCCCAAAGTACTAAAAGTGGTAGTAGATACTCAATACACTTTTGCTGAATGTAGTCTGTGTGGCTGAACCACAATCAGGGCTCCTATGCATCCTCCAGTCTGATTTTTCTTAGTCTAAGATAGGGAGGGGAAAGGACGATGGCAAAGGATAAATAGGAAGTACCAGCATATAATGGAGATAAATCCTTAGTGGCATATGCTCCAAAGTATTTTTTTTTTTTGAGACTAAGTCTCTCCTTCTTCTCTAGGTTAGATATATGGTGTCACTCATAGCAGAATCCATTGCAGAATGGGAAGTTTGCCTTGCTGTTTCTAAAAGGCACAGGCTGACCCCCTCAGGCAACATGTTGCTCCCCTAGTCCCAAAAGGTTCACCATGTTGGCGTAGGACTTCACGTGGACATTTAGTAGGTTTAATTCTACTGTGCCTCAGAATATCTGAATTCAAGAGATCTACCAGCTTCATCCTCCCCAGAAATAGGTATTACAGGCTTGCACTACTATGTCTAACCTCCAAATTGCCTTTGATTTGGGGTTATTTGTGTGTGGAATAAGTTTTCAGCCCCTCAAAAGAATCTTCCAAGTTTATTTTTCTTGGATACTGAATTTTTTAGCTTCATATGCTTCAACTGAAATGGGAGCCATAGAGAAATTCATATCATATTTTTTCAGGATCCTTTATAACTTTTAATGGTCTTTTGGGATATTAGGGGACCTTCCCAATAATATCTAGAGGGAAAATGTGGCTCATTCCAAAATAGAGAAGCAGAGAGCTTTCTACTTATGTGCCATCCATGCCTTAATATTTGAAGGAGACATATTTTTGTAGTATTTATTTTTCCTTTCTCCTTGAAAAACAAGAGTGAAGGTTCTTTTTCATCCAAGCAATGCTTTAAATAACCCTATCCTCTGTTTGCCTCACAGGAAGGAGAATAAAGATATCTCCTCATGACTCTCCCAGGATAAGAATGTTCCCAATTTACAATATGTAATTAAAAAATTAAGTAGTGCAGGTTGAAGAATATTTTATGATGAGAAGTGTTTTTTCTTTTATATTTCTCAAGTGATTCCCTAAGTTAAATGACTATGAGTTTCTCCTTAGTTTAGAATCCCAAAATGCAAACAATTATCTTTTAATGAATGAAATTTCTGTAGCTATTATTAATCTCTTCCTCAGTTTTGGAAAATACATTCCCCAAATAGTTGTAAACATTTTCAAAAAAACATATGGTTTCTTTTTGTGACAATAGTCATGCCATGTATTGTTTGGTTCCATGTGACACTCTGGGAAAGGAAACTCTTACCAACAGATGAACACCATTTTATGTTGAATAATTTCTTGTCTATTTTCTGAGGACACACAGGAATATGGTGGAATTTCTGCTTCCTGACTTGTTCCACTCATTCAGTAGCAGGGCTAGATTTCCAATTCATTTAACTATATAGAATTACAACAGGGTTCAAGTAAGATGGGTAAGGACTATATGCAATGTCTATTTCTGTATGTTAGAAAGCAAGGGGAAGGGAAGGAAATACGCATTTTTAAAAGCGCCCCTATGTGCTGGACACCATGCATAGTGCTTTTCCAAATGTTTTCTTTTGGGATGCTCAAAACAACCTTGCTATTATAACCATTTTACAGTTGAGGAAACTGAGGCAAAAATGTTGTGATTTGCCTTGGATCACACAGTGTCCAGGACTAGATTTAAACTTAAGTGGTATTGACCTAGGCTTAGGACTCTACACATGGTATTTACCTTGGCTTCCTTACCTGTCAAATGAGTTGGAGAAGGAAATGGCAAACCACTCCAGTGTCTTTGCCAAGAAAACCCTAAATGGGGTCATGGCGAGTTGGACACAACTAAAAAGAACAAACAACAAAGACCATGAAAACCCACCTGTTCACCTCAATAAAACAAATGAGACCTTATTACCTCTAGTGTAAACTCTTCCTTCAGCATTTTTATTTGACTGACGTCAGGATGTAGAACAATGTATATTAGTGTATTATATGTAAATAATCTCTATAAATAATGTATATACTATAATTAGGTGGGTAACAGTGATAGAGTCTAAATATTTAGCATAGCATGTATATAAGTTGTATATAAGATTAGGTTATAGATTAGACTACAGACTTAGATAATAGTTATAATAAGTAGGTAATAGATTAGGAGTAAGTTAAGTTAAACATAGCGTAGACAATTAGTGATATATAGGAATAGACTTAAACTGCATTTGCAGATAGTAAACTTTTAATTGTTTATTGTAAAGCTGATGCTGAAATTGTGTTTAATGGAAATATATATAGATAAGATAGTTTGCAAATAATAATATATATGTAAAATATGAAAACTGTTTTAGTTAACTTAGCAAGAGTAAGTAGTAGTAGTACTAAGATTCAAAATTTCTTTGTAATGGTTTTGTTCAAATATTTATTGTACTGAATTTATTGTAAAACCCTAAAACTACCCTTACCCAAACTTTTCTGCTTAGAATTTCTTAGAGTAGATAAAGTTAGCATAGAATAGTGATAGAATAATTGAGGAAAGTTTATTATTGTGAGGGGAAGTAGTTAGAAATTAGATTTAGTAGATTGGTAACTATAATAAAAATAAGTGACCTTGGGAAGGTCACAACAAAAAAAGGAGGACGATTGTGGAAAGAAAACTAAAACAAGTTCTGAACTTTCTGCCACTGTGTTGGAACAAGCAACAGTAGGAATATTAGAGAGAGAAGAAATTGACAAGACTAACAGTTGGTGGGGGAAGGGACAACTGGGAGTGGGAGTTGGTATTGTGACCAGCACTTCTTTCCTGGCCTGGGAAGTAAGAGGAGCTTTTCTTCCCAGTCTCTGGATAGAAGTGCCTCTATTTTCTTCAGCCTGAAGAGACAGGCCCAACCAGATCTGAAAGTCAGAACTTTTCTTGTTGCTTGATCCCTACTGCTAAGATTTTGAAATTAAGAAAACTAGCACAGATATAGTGTAGACAGGAATAAGAGAAACCCTCCACCAGGCTGTGAGGCCTGGCCTCAGCTTCACTGCTGAGAGAGACTGAAACCTTATCTAGGGAAATCCCTCTTCCCTCTTCCCTGATACCTCTCCAATCCGAACTGGTTATTAACATTTATCTTATTTGAATATCGCAGTCAGATAAGTGGACTATCTTTTCAGGGGGCATAGAGGGAGCTGAACCTCAGTTCAGTCATTCAACTACAAATGGTCCTTATCAGACTCCTGAGTCTGGGAAAGGCTTGTCCCTCAGGAGGGTCCGTGTTTACCTGCTCTGGGGAATCTTTGGCATTAATCCATAGAGAAGACATCCCCGCAGGCTATCACAAATGACCCATTTCTTGAACACCCCATTTTGTTCAAAAATAGCCTCTTGGCAGGGGGAATCTCTCTCCTTTTGCCTCACTGGAAGCCATATTCCCTCTCTCTCTTCAACTCCTCCATTCCCTGCTACAAACCTTCTGTATCCCCTGTTCTTCATATCCACCCATCTTTCCCTATAAATATTACACCTCTAGTGTAAACTCTTCCTTTGACATTTGAAACACTTCATAACCTGGCCCCTTCCTACTTTTCCAGTCTTTGTACACAATAATTCTCTCTAGGGTCTGGCCACATTGGCTGTTGTTTTGCACATGATGTTTCATGTTCAATCTCTTTTTTTCAATCCTTTTTCTTAGACTTTCTCCACCCTTGGATGTTCTCCCTCCTAACATACCTCTTAGAATCTGTGGCTTCCTTTAAGACTCAGTACAAGTACCACCTTCTTCAAGTGGCCTTTTACGCCCCCTCTATTGCTAAAATTCTTAAGGCTCCCCCCTCACTACTCTATTTTTTTTGAATTGATTTATTTCCAGGTTGTCTCCCCCATTAAAATGTAACCTTGTTTTTTTTGTTGTTGTTTTTGTTTTTTTGGTATCCTCAGTACGTAGCCTGGTGCTTGGAACAAACTAAGGGCATAATTAATCTCTGTTTGCTTGCTTGATTCAGTGACATTGCCTTACTGTTTATTTGTAGCATCCAATCATACTCATTATAAAGTTAAGGAGATTTAGGAAAGCTTAATATCCTCACCTCCAGTGCCTTGCACAGTGCTTAATTTGCAGTCTGTTGAACAAGTGAGAGAATGCATTTTATATTGAAAGAAGTGGCTTTAGTATTCATTTGTGAAACTGAACTCTGGGCTCTACCCTTAGTGACTTCTCAGAGAGACAATTGTTATCTTCATTATTATTCCCTTGCCACCCTAGACCTAAATGGTATATTATGTTCAGGAAAGCATCATACAAAAGGCAAGCTATCATTATGAGGATTATTCTGCAATTTTCAGGAGTGACAGTACTCCTGGCACTCATCAGAAGCACTGGATGCCAAATTCTAATACCCAGCTGAGCTCTTCTGTCCTTTCTCCTTTCCAAAACCTCGTCCTTTCTTTCCTTCCAAACTTATCAAGAAGAACCTTTTGCATGATGTCTCTGGATTAGAGTGATCCACAGTAGCTTTCCTGGTTCTTGGCTAGCCAATGTGCCTATTTTATTTTAGCCCAGTTCTGACAACAGGAAACAATGATACATTGCATGCTTTTGGAGGAGCTCGTGGAGAAGCAATTTATAAGTGGAGAGAATTTGAATCAGTGCAGTCCTGTTGAACAGAAAAGCCTTAGCGAAAGTATCTGAGAATCTCTGTTAGGGTGAATTCTCCAGGTTCTTGGAGATAAAACTGTATTTGATCAGAAGTTTTCCCAAGTCAGCTAGGTGGACCAGTAGGGGATAGAGGTCTTACTGAGAATCAGGAAGACCTGAGTTCACTTACTAGCTGGGGGACCCTGAGCAAATCATTTAAAATTTTATTGCTTCATTTCCTCATCTGTAAAATGGAGGTAATAATAAGCATCAGTCTAGGGATATAAGACCAAAAACAAGATAACATCTGTAAATCACTTTACAACCTTAAAATGTTATATAAATGACATCTATTACTATTACAAAAGGTCTTTTTGCAGGGATAGGAAATGAGAACCTTGATACTATTTATATGATAGAATGGAACCCAATAGGAAATAGTTACTGGGGTGAAATTGAGTATAATATCATCTAATAATGTGCAGAGGGGTAAAAAATTGGTCAGGGAGGAACAAGCATTTATATAGCACCAGATACTGTATTTTTTACAGGAAAATACTATTTTCTCCATTTTATAGTTGAGAAAACTGAGTCAAAAGGAAGTTGAGACTTTCCAAGGTTATATAGCTAGAAAATATCTGAAACCAGATTTGAACTTGTGTTCCTGACTAAGCCCAGTGCTTTTTCCACTTTTCCACCAGCTGCCTCTGAAACACACACACACACACACACACACACACACATACACACACACACACACACACACTTTTGCTGTCTAATCAACAGTAGTCATCATTCTGGCTCTGGCTCTGGCTCTTGGTTTCTCTCACTTTTTTGCTCTAGTCATGCTTCTTCCTCTTCTATTCTTTTTGCTGCTGTTCCTCACTTTCAATTCTTTTCTTCTATTTTACTGGTCTTAATTCTATCAAGAACCCAGAGTTAATATTTTTGCTTCATATGTTGCATATTTAAGGTGACCAATAAGTAGTGGCCCCTGCTAAGAAGACTAAGTAGCCCTCATGAAGCTATTGGAAAAAACTTCACAGGCATCAGTTGGGAGAAAGTCAGTCCTATGAGGTCAGATATTTGTTCCTGATTAGAAGGAAAGCTAGAGAATTGTTTAGAACACAGACAGACCTGAAGAACTTCCCTTAGATGGACAGAAGATGGGAAAAGCTGTTGAGATGGGTTGTGATTGATCAGACTGGTTATTGCTAAAAAGCTTTTTATGTGTGTGAGGGCAGAAAGACCTGCTCGAAGGGTTAGCTAGTCCTGGGATGGGTAATTATAAGGAGTGGGACATGGAGGGCTAGAATTGGAACTAGAAAGATTTTGGATTGAATTCTGCCTTGAATCTTGACACTTCCTAGCTATGTGATTGGGAGCACTTATCCTTTCTGAGTGTCAGTTTTGTCACTCATAAAATGGGGATAATAATTGCACTTACCTTAGAGGGTTGTTGTGAATACTAAATAAATAGTAAATCTAAAATACTTAGTAAATCTTAAGTCATAAGTCAGCTATTATAATTGTCTTAATAAATGGAGATAATAATCATAGTAGCTACTTTGCAGTTTGATATGAGGATAAAATGAAACATTGTCAGTAAAGTGACTTGTAAAGTTTATAGCCCTATAAATCCTAGTTGTTAATGGTTTAAAAGTTATAGTGAATGAGCAAGCCCCACATCTTGATGCCTCAAGGAGGGAATTAGTAGTAGTCTATGGGCTCACCATCAAGGACAAGTCTGTGTATTTCTGAATATGAATATAATTTGGAATAATAAGCATGATTCAGTATTTGAATCATGTTAACTATTTTTTTTTTGCAAAGCTGTTAGTCCAGAAAAAAGGCACATATCAATCAGGCACCAAATTATTGTTTTAGACAGTAATAATAAGGTAATGAGTAAGAATTTCTTTTATCTAGTGACAGTGTGTTTATCTTGACTAATAGTAAAATTTCGGAATAGTACAAGATTTTGAAAAGGTTAACATTGCCAGCTTTAACATAGTTTGTGATAAATGATATCAATGAATGATTCAGTTGAGAAGGTTACTTTAGTGTGCCAATAAATCTTTAGGAATTTTTTCCCATATTTAAAAGCAATCGTTCTGCTTTTTGTGTTTCCTAAACTCACAGCATTTGATATAGTGCTTTTCTCTGAGGATTTCAATGTAGTTTTTAGACAATTCTATTAAATAAATATTTATTAAAGCACCTGTTGTGTACAGTGCATTGTGCTAGGAGCTGGAAGAGATAGAAGTTTAGATCTGACATGATTCCTGCATAAGAGAAGCTTATGCTCTGGATGAAAGCTATGACATATTGATAAAGTAGAATATAAAATAATATGAAATTGATGCTTTTGAGTTGGGCAAACAAGGTGCTTTGTGAGATCCAAGATGGGAAAAGATAGTTAATTTCCTAAAGAGGCAGGTATAAAAGGCATCATTTCAGTTAAAGAAATAAAGGCAATAGTTTGAATAACAGGCAGTCCTCAGCAGTGATTTAGAGAGTCAGCTTAGACCCAGGAAGACCTAGGTTTAAGTTTGGTCTCTGCCACCATATCTGGATCATGGTGGGTGTGAGGTTTAACTCTTCTGTGTCCCAGGCAACTCTCAGTCTAAGTTAGAGATGAATTGTCAATCTATGTGAGTGGAGGGAGGAGGGAACTTTCATAATAGGAATTCCTTATACTCAATGAAATCACAGGTCTGAACAAAATATATATTTATGTATAAATCACAAGTCTCTGGTCTTTAAATGAAAACAAATATCCCAAAGTTTACATAGGTTGGTATATATATGAGGAGCAGAATTAATGTTCCATGTACTATATAATGTTAATTCCTTAAATCCTTATTAGACTTGACTCTGTATTTGCTCAATTAACTGCATTTTTGCATAATAATCTCTCTCCTTTCTTCCTTTCTGTTGGGGGTGATTTGGGGGGTAGGAAGCAGATGCATTTCTCTTTTAAGGATATTTTTAGCATATTGCACAGTGCTAGTGAAATGAGATCATTGAAGGTGCTGAATTGAGACCCTTTACAGAGACTGAGAGCATTCTCTTTCTCCTACTGCCTCTGGTTTTTAAAAAAAAATTAATAATTTTACACTTTAGAGAAAAAATTTAGAGTCTCTGCTATAAGATTTCCTTTTCTGAATTCAGCTTTCAAAAAAGTATGCCTGAAGGTCACAGATGATGAATGCCTGGGCATCAGGCTATTAATATTCCCACAGCGTGCTTATGCTAAGTGGCATTATTGTAGTATACACAGGAAACCAATTTTATATCATTTTCCGGTATCCTTAAGTGTTTACAATAAAATTCCATTAAAAAAGAGAGATTAATATCACTGACAACTATTTATATTTCATGTCACCAGAGATGGGGATGGACTAGAGATTAATAAATATCAAATTATTTTCAGGATCATTTATATTTCTCTCCCAAAGAACACCCCCATACTGTTTAGGAACAGACTATACATCTTTTCAAGAATGCCAGCTATAAAATGTATGGGGAAGTGGAGGTAAGGGGGCAGATTGAAGGAGAGGATTGGGAAGGGGAGCCTTTCTATACAGAGTATCTCAAAAATCTTAATGTAGTTTTAAGTTAAAAAAAAACTGCACTAACCTGTACTTTGATGATATTCATTATATTCATTCATTCATTCATTCATTCATTTAATAGACATTTGTTAGAATCCTTCTACATTTAATTCTCTATGCTTGGTGCTAGGAGAGATTAAAATAAAAAAAAAAAAGATGAATAAGAAAGACTTGTTGGCCTGATAAGGGGAGATAAGATATCAACCCTGACAAATAAGTTAAAATGTGACAAACTGAGGAGGTGGTGGATAGAGAAGCTTGGCTTTGGAGAAGGAGGAGTGGACTGACAACTGCTTAGGAAAGCAAATTGTTAAATTTTGAGTCTGAGTGTTTACACCTGGACAGAGCTACAAATCATGGTTTGATTTGTGGTTTTGTTGATTGTCTGGACTTAAAAAAGTGATGAATAAAGTGTTAATAAATGCAGTTTCAATTTAAAAGTATGTTCAGCTTTGGAGATTTGGTTGTTAAGTCTTTAACAGCACCCCACTCACTTCTTTGGCATCTAGAAAAATCTGAGTTCGAGTCCTCTGTCTCTGACATGTATTGATGATCTGATGCTGAGCACTTTCTTTAACATCTTAGCCCCCCAGACAACTCTAAGACTAGAATTAGACTAGAATTTTTAGTATTGTTTTTAGAGGCAATGTCTTGGAATAGATACAATCCCTTATTTGGAGGTAGAAAGACTGGGGTTCAAATTATGCTTTAAATGCTTATTATTGGTTGTGAGATCATGGGCAAGTCATTTCTCCTGTTGGAGTCTGTTTCCTCTTTTCTAAAATTGTAGTAATATTCTTGTTCTTGCCGTGAACGCCTTTGATGAAGCTTACATGAGATAATGTATATAAAGTGCTTTGGTTATTTCAAAGTGCTACATAAATAATAGTTATACCATTGTTCTAATTTGAACAGAAGTCTATTTATAAGTATGTTTTTTCCCTTTGGTCATTTAAATTTATTTAGTATATTTCCCCAGATTCATGTGAGTAACTCTGAATGAAAGTTAATTTGCATCTCTATTCATTGAAATATTTTAATGATAATAACATCCACAAATTCTTTCTTTTAAAAATTATATTCAATGAGAAAGATTTGCTAAGTTCTGATGGCCTCTTTGGAAGCATTAATGTTGAATATGCAGTAGGAAGCTTCTCCTGACATGCATATTCTCTTTCCAGCCTTAGCTTTTGAAATGGCAGAAAGCCCTGTCCAAAATTCAGTATCATTACATTTAATGGAAAGCCATTATGTAATACAATGGAGCTTAAGCTGGTATTTGTCTAATTAGTTCTAAAAGCGCATCTTGCTGATTGTAGGATCTCTTCAAAGGGAAAAGGGACAAAAGCTTCTGCCAGGGAATTAAGTCGAAACCAGCTGAATATTTCTGCACTCTGATTTCTGAGTCTATTTATTCTCTGTTCTCAGGGATAATGCAAGCAATGTTCTTTCCTCTACAGAAGCAAAGGGTGAAATGAATGAAGGGAAGAGTCAAAGAGAATGATGGTGGGTAACTCTTAGGGTAATAAGACATCTGTCAGGAAGACATTTCCACTAGAAATCTTGCTTCCTCTCTGCTCTGGAGTATTATGTTTTTCCCTCTTAAATATACTTTCAATTGAGAAAATATTAACCACTTGGTTTCTGTGGTATTAATTCAGTGAAAACATTCTCATTTGTTTAATCACTTCTCAAAAATAGGATGGTGAAACAATTTCAGGTTTTGTCCTTTTATGTTCTAGATCTGCTAGAGCTGGAAGGAAATCTTAGAGACCATGACATCTAACTCTTTCAATTTACATTTGGGGAAATGAGGTTAAGTAGCTTGTCTAAGGTCACACAAGAGTATCATATGTCCCGATGAGAGCTTTTATTTTAATCTTGTCAGCATGCTTGGCCATTCAGCTTTTCTTCTGCTATTCTATCAGCTCTTAGAAGGCAGATTTTGCATTTTTATTGAAGTTAAATAATTACCTTTATCAACAAGATGCTCCAGATATAGGACAGTACTATAGGAAAGACTAGCTAGTAAATAAGAATACTAAAAATACTTTGTCACCTCAAAGGATTTTATCATGAAGTGAAAGTGATCATTGTACGCATGGTAAGATGTTCATGGGGCAGGATGCCAAGGACAGCAGTGACCAAAGTCAAGTGGGATTCACTAGAAAAGGCTCTCTGGACCACTTGAGTTTTGAGCTTGATTCTTTGACAGCTTCTTACAATGGGTTTGAGGGGATCAGAATTGTATGTAAAAGCACTTCATGAATATTAAAGTTTTGTGTAAATATCAGCTGTTATTATTATAATATACAATATATAATTATGATGATAATTATATTGTTATAATATGTTACGATTGATGGACAGTTCAAATATGCTATCACACAATGTCCAGAGAATATGAGGAAAGAATCTGGTACATTAGGTGGACTCCATCTAGAACAGATTTGGGGATATTTTGATATCAGAAGGCATGGATAAGAGTTGTGCATGAAAGGATGACACTGATGGGTGGGACAGCCTATGCACATCTACACTGATGAAGAGAGGGCTACATTCATGAGATCATACCCTAAGCTGTGTATTCTACATGGTCTAAGTACCATGTATTCTGCTGCCATGAGGTGATTCTTGGCTTAGTTGCTTTGTGAATTTTCTAGAATAGCTGCTCCATAAAGAATTGTGCCAAGATTTTTTTCTTAAAATGAGAGATCTTATTCACAGTAACAGCAATAATGTATGATGCTCAACTGTGAATGACTTAACTATTATCAGCAATTCAAAGATCCAGGAAAACTCCAAGGGACTCATGTTGAAAAAGGCTATCCTTTACCATAGAAAGAACTGATGGAGTCTAAATGCAGACTGAAGCATGCCATTCTTCACTTTATTTCCTCCATGAATTTTTCTCTAGAGTAAGTGTGTCTTCTTTCACAATATGAAGAACATGGAAATATGTATTGCATGATAGCATATATATAATCAATATCATATTGCCTGCCATCTTGGGAAGGGGGAGGGAAGGAGCAGAGGGAAAGAATATGGATCACAAAATGTCAGAAATGATTATTAAAAATTATATCTACATATAATTGGGGAAACATAATAAAATTATATAAAAATAAAATATATATGTCATATAAAAAACAAATGCACACAGACTTGGGGGAACTCTTATTCATTCCTGTGGAAAAATAACTGAAGAGCCTGAATATTGGAAAGTGTAGGATTAATATTTTAAATCAGGGAAAAGATGAGTGTTTAATAAAATCATATTAACTAGTTATCTTAACTAAGTTTAGATATTGAAGTACATTAATCAATTCATCAGTCATTCTCTAAGACTGTCCCCTCCACCCAAATTATCAGGGTACCTTCTGAAGATGTTCCTTTTGGTATCTATAAACTGATCATTTATTTATTGCCTACTATGTATCATGTTTTGTGTCAGGCACTGAATGGTAAAACTCTAAGCAGGAATTGTCCAGATGGAGTTGGGGTAATATTCCTTAGCTCTCTGATTCATATTGGAGAAGGAAAAGAGGCCATAGCTGACAAAGTCAATATTGAGGTTCAGGATGAAACCAGGGAATGGGGCTACTTTGTTTGATTCAGAAAGGAAGGGGATGGTAGTCAAAGTCTGAAGGCAAATAGAAAATGGAAGGAAAGGTGCGTGAGGAAACAGAGTTGTAAAAAATAGAAAACCAGTTTGCATCCAAAGAATAGACATGAAAACATAATTCTCTCTGTGCCTTTGTAGCATTTGGGATCCCCGGGTGAGGAACACTGCATGTGATATCAAATTTCTTTGTTGTGTTGATCAGTTTTATGAATTTTCTTTCCTTTTCAGAAAATTTTCTTATTATAAGGATGGCTTTCTGGGGATGGAGAGGGAATACTACAGAGGAAGATTAAATATTTTCACTAGGAGAGTTAAACATTTAAAAATCTACAGACTCTATTTAGACATTATAAGATGCATCATGGATATGTATAAATATCCTCTAGGTTTCTTCTGGGGCTTGAAGGACAAGTCATCCAGCTTCCTCTCCCAAGGGGAACTTGAAATAAGAGTTGGAAACTGTATTAAGGCTAGAAATGGAGAGGAGTGGAGTTAGCCAATAAACACTTTTTAAGTACCTACTATGAACCAGGAAATATTCTAAGTGTTCTATAAAGGTCAAAGACAGTCCTTATACTCAAGAAACTCACAGCCTAATGGATGAGACAACATGCAAACTACATTTAAACAAACCTGCATACAAGATAAATCAAAGGAAAACAGTATCATGAAAGAAAATTGGATGGCGGGAGTGGGGAGAACATCGATACACTGGAAGGGTAAAGAGGTTGGAGATAGGAAATACTCAACTCTTATGTACTTTGAAACTGACCCAAAGAGGGAAGAACAATCCAACCCATTGGGGAAGAGAATAGATTTGCTCCCTATAGGGGAGTAGAAGGGTAAAAAACAGACTGGTGGGGAGGGAAGCAGTACAAGGGAGGGAGAGTGAATTTTAAAAAGACTACAGGGGAAAATAAGGGAGGGAATAAGAAGGGAGGGGGGTAGAAAGGGAAGTACAAGGGGGACTGATTTAAAGTAAATCACTGGACTAAAAGGTAGAGCTGAAGAAGAAAGGTTAGAATTAGGGAAGGATATCAAAATGCCAGGGAGTCCACAAGTGACAGTCATAACTTTGAACGTGAATGGGATGAACTCACCCATAAAACGTAGACGAATAGCAGAATGGATTAGAATCCAAAACCCTACCATATGTTGTCTTCAAGAAATACACATGAGGCAGGTAGACACCCACAAGGTCAGAATTAAAGGATGGAGTAAGATCTTTTGGGCCTCAACTGACAAAAAGAAGGCAGGAGTGGAAATCATGATATCTGATAAAGCCAAAGCAAAAATAGACCTGATCAAAAGGGATAGGGAAGGTAATTATATTTTGTTAAAAGGGACTTTAGATAATGAGGAAATATCACTAATCAACTGTATGCACCAACTAATATAGCACCCAAATTTCTAATGGAGAAACTAGGAGAATTGAAGGAAGAAATAGATAGTAAAACCATATTAGTGGGAGACTTGAACCAACCATTATCAAATTTAGATAAATAAAATCAAACAATAAATAAGAAAGAGGTAAAAGAAGTGAATGAAATCTTAGAAAAATTAGTATTAATAGACATATGGAGAAAAATAAATAGGGATAAAAAGGAATACACCTTCTTCTCAGTACCACATGGCACATTCACAAAGATTGACCATACATTAGGTCACAGAAACATGGCACACAAATGCAGAAAAGCAGAAATAATAAATGCAGCCTTTTCAGATCACAAGGCAATAAAAATAATGATCAGTAATGGTACATGGAAAAACAAATAAAAAACTAATTAGAAATTAAACAATATGATACTCCAAAATCGTTTAGTTAGAGAAGAAATCATAGAAACAATTAATAATTTCATCAAGGAAAATGACAATGGTGAGACATCCTTTCAAACCTTTTGGGATGCAGCCAAAGCAGTAATCAGAGGTAAATTCATATCCCTGAGTGCATATATTAACAAACTAGGGAGAGCAGAGATCAATCAATTGGAAATGCAAATAAAAAACTTGAAAGCGATCAAATTAAAAACCCCCAGCAGAAAACCAAACTAGAAATCCTAAAAATTAAGGGAGAAATTAATAAAATCGAAAGTGATAGAACTATTGATTTAATAAATAAGACAAGAAGCTGGTACTTTGAAAAAACAAACAAAATAGACAAAGTACTGGTCAATCTAATTAAAAAAAGGAAGGAAGAAAAGCAAATTAACAGCATCAAAGATGAAAAGGGGGACATCACCTCTGATGAAGAGGAAATTAAGGCAATCATTAAAAATTACTTTGCCCAATTATATGGCAATAAATACACCAATTTAGGTGATATGGATGAATATATACAAAAATACAAACTGCCTAGACTAACAGAAGAAGAAATAGAATTCTTAAATAATCCCATATCAGAAAATGAAATCCAACAAGCCATCAAAGAACTTCCTAAGAAAAAGTCCCCAGGGCCTGATGGATTCACCAGTGAATTCTATCAAACATTCAGAGAACAGTTAATCCCAATACTATATAAAGTATTTGACATAATAAGCAAAGAGGGAGTTCTACCAAACTCATTTTATGACACAAACATGGTACTGATTCCAAAACCAGGCAGGTCAAAAACAGAGAAAGAAAACTATAGACCAATATCCCTAATGAATATAGATGCAAAAATCTTAAATAGGATGCTAGCAAAAAGACTCCAGCAAATGATCAGAAGGGTCATCCACCATGATCAAGTAGGATTTATACCAGGGATGCAGGGCTGGTTCAATATTAGGAAAACCATCCACATAATTGACCACATCAACAAGCAAACCAAGAAGAACTACATGATTATCTCAATAGATGCAGAAAAAGCCTTTGATAAAATACAACACCCATTCCTATTAAAAACACTAGAAAGCATAGGAATAGAAGGGTCTTTCCTAAAAATAATAAACAGTATATATCTAAAATCATCAGCAAACATAATCTGCAAAGGGGATAAATTAGATGTATTCCCAATAAGATCAGGAGTGAAACAAGGATGCCCATTATCACCTCTACTATTTGACATTGTACTAAAAACACTAGCAGTAGCAATTAGAGAAGAAAAAGAAATTGAAGGGATCAAAATAGGCAAGGAGGAGACCAAGTTATCACTCTTTGCAGATGACATGATGGTCTACTTAAAGAATCCTAGAGATTCAACCAAAAAGCTAATTGAAATAATCAACAACTTTAGCAAAGTTGCAGGATACAAAATAAATCCACATAAGTCATCAGCATTTCTATATATCTCCAACACAACTCAGCAGCAAAAACTAGAAAGAGAAATCCCATTCAAAATCACCTTAGACAAAATAAAATACCTAGTAATTTATCTCCCGAGACAAACACAGGAACTATATGAACACAACTACAAAACACTCGCCACACAACTAAAACTAGACTTGAGGAATTGGAAAAACATTAACTGTTCATGGATAGGATGAGCCAATATAATAAAAATGACCATCCTACCCAAACTTATTTATCTATTTAGTGCCATACCCATTGAACTCCCAAAAATTTTCTTTACTGATTTAGAAAAAACCATAACAAAGTTCATTTGGAATAACAAAAGATCAAGGATATCCAGGGAAATCATGGAAAAAAAAACACAAATGATGGGGGCCTTGCAGTCCCAGACCTCAAACTATATTACAAAGCAGCAGTCATCAAAAAAATTTGGTACTGGCTAAGAGATAGAAAGGAGGATCAGTGGAATAGACTGGGAGCAAGTGACCTCAGCAAGACAGTATACGATAAACCCAAAGATCCCAGCTTTTGGGACAAAAATCCACTATTCGATAAAAACTGCTGGGAAAATTGGAAGACAGTGTGGGAGAGATTAGGAATAGATCAACACCTGACACCCTACACTAAGATAAATTCAAAATGTGTGAATGACTTAAACATAAAGAAGGAAACCATAATTAAATTGGGTAAACACAGAATAGTATACATGTCAGACCTTGGGGAGGGGAAAGACTTTAAAACCAACAAGACATAGAAAGAATCACAAAATGTAAAATAAATAATTTCGACTACATCAAATTAAAAAGCTTTTGTACAAACAAAACCAATGTAACTAAAATCAGAAGGGAAACAACAAATTGGGAAAAAATCTTCATAAAAACCTCTGACAAAGGTTTAATTACTCAAATTTATAAAGAGCTAAATCAATTGTACAAAAAACCAAGCCATTCTCCAATTGATAAATGGGCAAGGGACATGGATAGGCAGTTTTCAGATAAAGAAATCAAAACTATTAATAAGCACATGAAGAAGCATTCTAAATCTCTTATAATCAGAGAGATGCAAATCAAAACAACTCTGAGGTATCACCTCACACCCAGCAGATTGGCTAACATGATAGCAAAGGAAAGTAATGAATGCTGGAGGGGATGTGGCAAAGTAGGGACATTAATTCATTACTGGTGGAGTTGTGAACTGATCCAACCATTCTGGAGGGCAATTTGGAACTATGCCAAAAGGGCGATTAAAGAAAGTCTGCCCTTTAATCCAGCCATAGCACTGCTGGGTCTGTACCCCAAAGAGATAATGGAGAAAAAGACTTGTACAAGAATATTCATAGCTGCGCTCTTTGTGGTGGCCAAAAATTGGAAAACGAGGGGATGCCCTTCAATTGGGGAATGGCTGAGCAAATTGTGGTATATATTGGTGATGGAATACTATTGTGCTAAAAGGAATAATAAAGTGGAGGAATTCCATGGAGACTGGAACGACCTCCAGGAAGTGATGCAGAGCGAGAGGAGCAGAACCAGGAGAACATTGTACACAGAGACAAACACACTGTGGTATAATCGAACGTAATGGACTTCTCCATTAGTGGCGGTGTAATGTCCCTGAACAATCTGCAGGGATCTAGGAGAAAAAATACTATCCATAAGCAGAGGACAAACTGTGGGAGTAGAAACACCGATGAAAAGCAACTGCCCAACTACAGCGGTTGAGGGGACATGACAGAGGAGAGACTCTAAATGAACACTCATAGCAATGGGTTCAAATCAAGAACACATGTGATACCCAGTGGAATCACGTGTTGGCTAAGGGAGGTGGTGGGGGGAGGAAAAGAAAATGATCTTTGTCTTTAATGAAGATTGCATGGAAATGATCAAATAAAATATTATAAAATTTAAAAAAAAGAAAGAAAATTGGAAAGGTGTCTTGTAGAAAGGATTTTAGTAGAGACTTGAAAGAAACCAGGAGGCAGGGATGATAAGAGAGAGTATTCCTGGCATGGAGAATGATCATTAGAAATGCTCAGATATGAAAGAATGCTAGCCACATCCAGAGGAAGAATTGTGGGAAAAGAAACACAGAAGAAAAACAACTGCTTGATCACATGGGTTGATGGGTCTATGACTGGGGAAGTAGACTCTAAATGATCACCCTAGTGCAAATATTAATAATATGGAAATAGGTCTTGATCAATGACACATGTTAAACCCAGTGGAATTGCACATCAGATATGGGAGGGGAGGGGGAGGAAGAGGAGGGAAAGAATATGAGTCTTGTAACCATGGAAAAATATTCTAAATCATCTAATTAAATAAAATTAAAAAAAAAAAGAAATGCTCAGATATGAAAGACTGGGTATCTCTTTATAAGCAAGAAGCCAATGAGATCACCAAGTAAAATAGGATAAGAGAAGAGAAGAAAGCCTAGGATAGAGTCCCATGGGACACCCAACTTTAGATGCTATAATCTGGATGAAGATCCAGCATAGGAGGCTCTAAAGGAGTAATTAGACAGGTGAGAGGAGAATTGGAATGTAGAATGGAAATTTAGAAAAGGAGAAGAGGGTAATCCACAGTGTGAATAAACTGAAGAGAAGTCAAGTGAGGATGAAGGTATAAAAAATGACTATTAGAGTTGGGAAATAAGAGATCATTGGAGGCACCCATTGAAGACAAAGTGCTTGGTCACAAAAGAGTGGAGAGATATGAGGCAATAGCTGGTAGGAATGAACAGATCAAGTGAAGGTTTTAAGTTGGACAGCACCATGTTTCTAGGCTGGGGGAAGCAACCTATAGGAAGGCAGATAATGAAAATCATTGTTTTATTAGAAAAAATCACAATTATGCATTTTTACAAAGGAAAAAAGGCTAATTGAAATACAAGTTCATTCAGAGATAGTTATCCTTTTACTTCTTTGTGTTCTTTCCAGTTTCAACAGCTGATTAACTTTGCCAATCTTCATTCATTTATATGACAATTTGGAAGTATATTCCCTAAGTATAAGATGTAAATATTTCACTTAATTGTTTTATCTCTAAAACTGCCCTATACTAGGACAACACACAGATTCGTGGCTTGGTTACTTCTGCTATCTGGGTGTTTAGGAATAGGAGGAAACACCTGGACAGGGATGTTAAAAGAATTTCCCCAACTTTGAACTCATGGGGTGATGGAATATGGTAGAATATGGTGTCCTTTATGCTAATTATGTATTGTCTTTGGATAAATAGCTATATTAGGTTTTATATTGCTCATAACCTGGCATTTGCTGTCATCATTGAATTCTGTTTAATTCTGTTTTAATACAGAAATTATTTTAGCTTTTCCATGATCTAAAGAGCTTTTGACAGATTAATCACTGGTGAAAATACTTGGTTGGCACAGGCATTCTCAAATCAGTGATATTTGTTTATGGATCACAGCTGGCTAGGCAGCTATGAAAAGGAAGGAACAAAACCAACCTCAGTCAGCATATTCCTCTTTCTCCTCTTTTTCTTTATTCTTTACCCTCCTGTACATCTCAGTCAATTCAACAGTAAATTTAAAATACATCTTAAAACAGATTCTATAATCCCAGTCACTGTACTAAACTCTGGGGACATCTACATTCTTATCCACAAGGAGAATACACTCTCCTTTTTTCCCTCTCTAATTTTTGAGAGGTTGAGGGGAGTTACTATTTGAATCAAGACTTGATATTTCAATAGAAGATATTTCAGGGTAGAAGTAAACTCAATGAGATTTTTTAATGGAGAAGATTGCTAATGATGGTAGGCTAAGATAATTAGATGCCATCATCCTAATTTAGTGCCTTCAACTACCAGAGATCCTTGATCTACCCAGACAAGAGTAAAAGGTATAATTCTAGGATCTCAGATATGGAGTTGGAAAGGATTGTTATCTAGTTGAACTGCCTCATTTTATAGAAGAGGAAACAAGTCTCCAGAGAGGTTGAATGACAAAGTCATGGTCACACAATGGTAGAAGAGTTGGGATTTGAATTGAGGTTCTATGACTCCAAACCCATCAACTTTTCTTTTGTACCACCCTGTCCTTAGTATTTGATATTGGTAAATAGATAAAGAACAAAGAAGGCTTCAACATGGCAACCTTGTTGGTATAAAACCACTCTGGACAAAAACCATACTTTAGAGGAAAAAATGCTATAGCCTTTAATAATAGAGACGAAATCCTAAAAGAACAATCACATATCACACAACTCTGACTAATTTCTTTGATAACTAACTTATGCATCAAGGCAGCACTCATCTTTAACAAGATTATGTCTCTGCATTACTCTTGTAGGTGTAGAAATACCAGGTAATGCCACTTCAGAAATTTGGGCCATGAAACTTGACTGCATTTTACTCTTGGTTTATGGTTTACCCCATGAGAAGAAAGTCATGGAAGGACTATATTGATTATTGGTGAGTAACTATTAAAACAAGACTATTAGAATGGGGAAGAAACCTTAGAGGATACCTAGAATAACTGATACCACATAAATGATTGTCTCACCTTTGATGAAAATTTTTTACTATAGGGCAGGAGTCAGGAAGGGAAAGGACTTTTAGGACTTTAGAACTTGAATTATTAGGAAGTCTGTCCTTACAACAAATATAAATTTGTCTCTTTGAGAGTCTAACCAAATGGTTTCTTTTTCTTTCTTTTTTAATTTAAAGTTATTAGTTTTTAAATTTTATTTTACTTTAAGATATTTTATTTTCCCAAATACACATAATAATAATAATAATAATAATTATAATAAAAATTATAATATCAAAATTGTCTCTGTCTCTTCCCCCTCTCAGAAATGGTAAGCAATTTGATCTGGGTTATACATGAATTATCATGCCAAACATACTTCCATATTCAACGAGGTGTTTTCTAATTTTGTCCCCCAGGGTCCTAATAAAATATGTTAACTTCTTTACCATGAGTTTCTCAAATACTTAAAAATCATTTTTTATGTTGCCATGAATTCTGTTCTCCAGACTGAATACACCAGTTTTTTCCAAGCAGTACTCATATAGCGTAGATTCTTGGTATCTTCCTATCCCGAATGGCTTCCTTAGGATGTTTTCCAGTATACCAGTGTCCCAAAACAACAAAACACTCATTGCTAAATACAAGATTTCAGTTATGATCTGATAAGGGCAAAGAAAATGCTGCTTGAGATTGCATGGCATTTCTTGTTGGTCATATCAAACTCTTGACTCATATTAAACTCAAGAAAACTGTCACATCTTTTTTCAGACAAATTGCTGCTTTAGACATATATCTCTCAATTTGTGCTCATGAAGTTGATTTTTTAGACCCAAGTAAGACTTTATATTTATTGTAAAAAATTTAGATCCAGCCCAAATGTTCTGTTAAGATCTTTTTGGATCCTGATTGTCAACTAATGTATTAATTATCCTTCTAAAATATTATGTCATTTGCAAATTTGATAACTATGATGCATCTTTATCCAAACCACTGACTATGTTAAGTAGCAAGCATAAAGTGAAGCACAGATCACTGGGGCATTCCAATTGTGACTTATTTCCATGTTGATTCCATGCCAGTACTCTAAAAGATCTGTGATCTCCTTTGTGTGACTGTCCTTCCAACAATGTCGATGTTAGTCTATATATTTCTCTTCATCGTAGTTGACTCTGGCTCATAAGCTCACTAATGGGGTCCATCCAAAAAAATTGCTTAAATTCTCCTAACATTATGAGGACACCATTGAAACATACGAACTATTCCTTGGCTATATACTTTATTCTTTTCACATGAACACTATCTCTTTTACCATTATGCATTTTGTTGTTGGCAAAACACAGCTTCTCTTTCTCTTAGTTTCTTCAACTGTAAAATGGGGATATAACCACAACTATCTTGTAAGACTGTTGTGATGATCAAAGGAGGCATTTATTTTTAAAACATTTAGCATGGTGCCTGGCACCTAGAACACACCATATAAATGTTTATTCCTTTATTAATGACTACCACTTGATCTCACCATTGAAATAATCACAAATCCTGCTAACTACTATTTTCTTAACCATATTTCTACATTTTTCCATAAAACTAATTTGAATGACTTTGTCAAATGTTCCACTTGAAGCAAGCTACATTTATAGCATTATCCTGATCTCTCAATCTAGTATAACTGTCAAAATGTAAGTAATATTAATCTGGTGCAACCCTATTGAGATGAAACCCTTCTGGTTCTTTGTGATTACTTCATTTTCAAGGTGTTCCTAACACTCCTTGTAATATTATTTTAATAGTCAATCTTGCTGGCCTATCGATTTTATTCTCTCTTTTCCTGAAAATTGAGATATTTGCACTTCTCCAGTCCTGAGACATTTTGCCCATTTTACTTTTTAAAGATCGCAAATTGTGGCTCAGCAATCATGTTTACTATTTCTTTAAAGGCAGGAAATAACTTCCATCTTATATCCCTGGTCATTTCTGAGTAATTGTGGCAAATACTGCAGTGTTCTGAACCTTCTTGGTATCAGCTTTTGGAAAATGATGAAATTTTAAAGTCTCTAAATCAAGTCTATTGCTGAAACTATAAACTGATCCAACTATTTTGGAGAATGATCTAGAATTATACCCAAAGAGTTATAAAACTGTTTATTCCTTTTGACCCAGAAATACTACTATTACATTTGTTTCCTAAGGTGATCAGGTTAAAAAAAGAATCTATGTGTGTGTTTTTAAACCCTTATTTTATATCTTAAAATCAATACTGTGTATTAGTTCCAAAGTAGAAGAGTAGTAAGGGCTGGGCAATGGGGGATAAGTGACTTGCCCAGGATCACACAGCTAGGAAGTGTCCAAATTCAGATTTGAACCCAGGACCCCCTGCCTTTAAAATATTTATAGCTCTCTATGTTATATTAAAGAACTGGAAACTGAGGGGATGCCCTTCAGTTGGGGAATGGCTAAATACTTGGTGGCATATGATTGTGATGCAATATTACTGCTCCATAAGAAATGGTAAGCAGGTTAATTTAAAAAAAAATTTTAGAAAGTCCTAAATGAAATTATGAAGAGTGAAACAAGCAGAATCTAAAGAACATTATATACAGCAACACAAGTATTGTCTGAAGAATAACTTGTATAGGTCCATCTCCAGAAAAAGAACTGATAAATAGAAATAAGTAAAACATAGTTTTATATATACACATGTCATTTTGCCAAATGATGCCTTCTCTAGTGCTGGAAATGGAGGAAGGAAGGGAGGGAGTTACCTGAGAGTTTAAATGTAATAAAAAAATAGATTTAAAATTTTCAAGATAAATCAAGTCACAGGAAGGAGTGGTGGGAGGGGAGGGAAAGAATATGATTCTTGTAACCAAGGAAAAATGTTCTAAATTGACTAATAAAATAAAAAAAGATAAATAAAGCCAGTAAGCATACATGAACACTTCTTATGTACCAGGCACTGTGGTAAGAGCTGGAGATGCAAGGAAAGGAAAAACCATCCTCTGACCTCAAGGAGCTCCCATTCTGGTGAGGGAGACCACAGGAAAACAACTATGTTAGGTAACATGAATGGCCGTGTCAGTTCCTGGGCTTGTTTCAAATCCACTCCAACCAACGTTTATTAAAGCGTCAAGTGTGTGGAAAGTACTTTTCTAGATGCTGGAGTGAGATAAAGTGAGAGTGAGCTAATAAAGGGAAAAACCATTCCACTGATAATAATCCTAGAATAGCATTCTTCTTTGACATGACCTTTCTTGTGGAATCTATTTTCCATATCCTCCAATCTATGAGCAGTTCTGGAATAATCCTCCATAGCCTGAACAGAAGTGGTGATGCGCGAATAGCCCAAAGAGTGGCACGTGCATCATTTCCTCTGTTCTACTGACCCTGTTGGCAAGAGTTTTCTGACTGTGTTGAAGGAAGCATTTCTATGAAAGAGGCTGTTCCTTTAATTTCTGTGATGTGCAGTGATGCAGTCTTACTCTAAAGCTTCGCCTTCAGACTTTAAACGATCTAAATTTTAGTTAATAAAGAGGGACTATTAGAGAGCTTCATTGTGGATTCGCTATGCAAGGTGATTCTGAAAAAGCAGTGTTAGAAATCCCTCAATTTGCAGTTTTGAGGCAGATCACACAGCTCACTAAGTGATAGAAGCCCTCATCAAGGCTTGATGAGGCTTCACAAATTTAAATTCATGTAATTCAATTTAACTTGGTTCCACAAAATACCTATTTACTCTGTGCTAGGCTTTATGCTAATACAAATAACAGGGAAACAATCCCTGACCTCAAGGAGCTCAAGTTATGTTGGGCAATGACGGATGATACTGGTAAGAAAAGAGATGTCAATAACTTAAAATCATTTAAAGTCTTAGTCTTTTCTGACGTGGGGGTGGGAGGAGAAGTGAGGAGGGGATGCTTAATTATATTATGGATCATACTTGGATGCTGTCAATAGCATAGTATAAACTTATTTGAGATCCTCCATTTTGTTTAAAATAGACACAAAGTCACTCTAGATAAGAATTTGAGTTAGTGGATTGACACCCTCCAACCCTTTGATATTCATCTAAAGCAACAATTTTAAATATAGGTCTATACAGGGTTGAGGGCTGCATCCACTGGCTTATTGGGATGTTAGAAAAAGGAGTTAATTTGCCACTGATTTTTCCAGATCTCAACCTCATCAGGTAACATTAAATAGCTAAGGGACAAGCAAATCTTCAGTTTGACTAAATTTAACTGCTGTAAAATTACTCTAATCCTAGGGTAAAAAATACTGAAGTGCCTGCCTAAAAGGGAAAAAAGTATCAGGAACTCATAATGAATATGAATACTATACTACTGGACATATATATGTATATATATATGTTTACATATCAGAGAGTTGAAGCAATTATTTGAATTAAAAAATCATGCTATTAAGGAATCAATGACTCTGGGATCTTTTTTTTTTAAACCTTTACCTTCTGTCTTGGAGTCAATACTGTGTATTGGCTCCAAGGCAGAAGAGTGGTAAGGGCTAGGCAGTGGGGGTCAAGTGACTTGCCCAGGGTCACGACTCAGGGATCTTAATACTAACCCGTTACAATAATTAAATTATCTAAATGATTGCATAGTTCTCTATTGCCCTCTGCCCATGTAAATTAATCTAGCATATTTATCAAATATCGTGTGTCCTGATCAGTATTTTGAATAAATTAGTTATTCTTGAAAATAACTTGATAAATTCTCCCAAGGATCCCTCAATTATTTTATTTTTAATCAGGGATGAGTTTAAGAAAGTTGAGATAGACAGCTCTGTGATCAGTTGCAGAACAGCTGCACCACTGGTTTGTTGGATGGTGGGGGTCTCTAAGGGATGATACTGTCCCATGGTACTTCTCCTTGAGGAAGCCGCATTGAGTGATATGGTAGTATCCCCTTCACCAATGGGCAAGTGCCAGGATATAAAATGGGAGGAATGGACCTCTGGGACTAAAATAAAACTGAACCAAATGGTGGAAACATGTTTGACTCCTTAATTTATCTAATCAGAGATGACAGCCGCCATGTAGAACATTTGCTCCCATTCTGCATGCCATTACTGATTGCTGTAGAGCTATTTCTAGGCGCCACTCCAAATTTATGGGAGATGAACTAACAGAGGATTTGGTTACAGCCTGGAGTCACTGCATGAACTGTGCTAGACTGCAACCACTGCAAAACTGTCCTGGCAAAATGTACCTCATGAGTACCCCAAGCATTTCAAAATCATAATATTTAGGGTTAAATAGTGCTCTCTCTCTCTCACTGTTCTCTCTTCTCCTCTCCAGCTCATTCTTTCCCTCTTTTTCTTTATATTCTACTTTGCTAAGAAAGGAAAGTTACTAGCACAAAAATTGGAATTCCTGATTCAAGATTGTTTAGAAAAATGTTGAACCAATGCTAATAAACAAATAATTGAGTTTTTAAAAAAAAAAAAGCCACTTTTATTCATCATAACCAAGCAAATATGTGTTTCTCAAAATACAGTGTTAAATAATGAGTTCATAAAACTTGATGCCTATTTGCTAATGGAAGAAATAATAAGAAATATAAGTAATAGTTTCTTTTCACAAAAGATAATCTACATAGTCTTAGGAGAAGATCACAGTTCTAGTCTATAGCTCTGGATTGCAGGTCTAATCGCAACTAGTAATGTGACTAACCACTTAACTTATCTGTACCTCAGTTTCTTTGTCTGTCAAATGAGAATTAAATAATATTTGTTTTGTGTTTGGTAAGTAGAGATTTGTAATTGTGAAATGAGTTATTTGATGTGGAAATTCTTTTAAAACCCTTATAAATACTTCCACCAAAGCTATGAAAGTTTTACTTATGTGTTTCTGTATGTCACAGAGGAGATGAGATGTGAGATTCTTGAAGATCATATCAGAAGAGGGTAAGCTCCGTTAGGATATGTTAAACTAGAAAAGCTTTGACTATGGACCTAAAAAGAATATGTCATTTCTTTAAAGCCAGGGTTTCTAACTGTTTTTGTGTCATGGGACCGTTTGGCAATCTGCTGAAAGCTATGGATCCTTTTTCAGAATAATGTTTTTATGAACAAAGAATAGTAATACAGAAGATTGCAAAGAAAATCTATTATGTGGAAATGTAGGTATTAAATTAAAAAAAGTGCACAGATGCTTGGCTCTGTTTTAAGAACTAGCCTTACTAAATTAAAAAAAAGTTATATTAATGTCTTGTTTTAACACCAAATTAATTTCCCACTATAAACCTACTTCCCCCTACATTTTAACAGAGAAAAACAACAAAACAAAAACGACTGACAAAACAGTTGTGTTTGCCATCAAAGGCAATATTTTGCACTGATACTTCCCCATCTCTCTGGCAATTGGAGAGAAATGTGTTTTATCATTTGTTCCCTGGTACCAGGATTGCTTGCTGCAGCAAACCAGAGTTCAGCTGGTGTTTTTTTTTAATGTCATTTTAAATTATATTATAATAATTACTGTGTAGGTTGTTTTCTTCTTACTTTGATCTATATTATTTGATTTGTGTCTTCCCATGTTTCTCTGTATTCCTTGTGTTTGTTGCTTGTTGTGGCACAAACATATTGTATTACTTACAAGAAAGAGGCGGTGAGATTTCAGGAAAAGTAGGAGTATGGAGGTGCAAAAGGATAGACTAAAATGTAAAGGGAGAAAGTCTTGCCTATCTTATGTATAATTGAAAATCTGTTACCCTAAAAAAGAACTACCTTTCTGGGAACCCACTGACTTCCTGTCCTTAGTACTTCCTGTAGAGGATATTAGCCAGTAGGTAGTCTTCTTGGGTCTCCTTCTTGGGCTTGCAGCCAGCATAGTGGTGGTGGTAAACTAAGCTCGGGGATTTTAAATGGGCTAATCAGCCATGGGCACATGGTCTTTTATTTTGTATCTTCCTTATTCCTTGATTTCTAATGATCATTAATAAATCTCCTAAATTATAATATTTTGTTATTGAGACCAATTTTAATTTTTATACTTAAATAGTTCAGTTTCATATGAAGAGATAATGGGAGACAATGAACTTGCAAATAGGGAACAGACTATATTCTTTTCTTTTTTTAATTATTTTTTCCTCAATTACACATGAATACAATTTTAAATCATTATTTTCTTACGTTTTGTGATCCATATCCTCTCCCTCTTCCACCCGTGGGCCTCCCCAAGACAGCAGACATTATTTCATAGGCTATACATGTACTATCGTGCAATAGGTATTTCCATGTTGATTATGTCATGAAAGAGGACACATTGCTTATACCAGAAAGAAAAAACTCATGAAGCAAATGAAGTCAAAAATAGTATTCATTGATCTGCATTCAGATTCCATCCATTCCTTCTATGGTGTTGCTAGCCTCTTTCATCAGGAGTCTCTTGGAGTTGTTTTGGGTCCTTGCGTTGCCAATAATCATTAAGTGAAATGAGCAATAACAGCAATAATGTACAATGATCAACTATCTGTGAATGACTTAAATATGAACAGCTTGTTTCTTTTTTTTAATATATTTTATTTGATCATTTCCAAGCATTATTCGTTAAAGACATAGATCATTTTCTTTTCCTCCCCCCACCCCCCATAGCCGACACGTAAGTCCACTGGGCATTAGATGTTTTCTTGATTTGAACCCATTTGTTGATAGTATTTGCATTAGAGTGTTCGTTTAGAGTCTATCCTCTGTCATGTCCCCTCAACCTCTGTATTCAGGCAGTTGCTTTTCCTAGGTGTTTCCACTCCCATAGTTTATCCTTTGCTTATGAATGGTGTTTTTTTCTCCTGGATCCCTGCAAGTTGTTCAGGGACATTACACCGCCACTAATGGAGAAGTCCATTACGTTCGATTATACCACAGTGTATTAGTCTCTGTGTACAATGTTCTCCTGGTTCTGCTCCTCTCGCTCTGCATCACTTCCTGGAGGTTGTTCCAGTCTCCATGGAACTTCTCCACTTTATTATTCCTTTTAGCACAATAGTATTCCATCACCAACATATACCACAGTTTGTTCAGCCATTCCCCAATTGATGGGCATCCCCTCATTTTCCAGTTTTGGGCCACCACAAAGAGCGCAGCTATGAATATTTTTGTACAAGTCTTTGTGTCCATTATCTCTTTGGGGTACAGACCCAGCAGTGCTATGGCTGGGTCAAAGGGTAGATATTCTTTTAGCACCCTTTGGGCATAGTTCCAAATTGCCCTCCAGAATGGTTGGATCAGTTCACAGCTCCACCAGCAATGAATTAATGTCCCTATTTTGCCACATCCCCTCCAGCATTCATTACTTTCCTTTGCTGTTATGTTAGCCAATCTGCTAGGTGTGAGGTGATACCTCAGAGTTGTTTTGATTTGCATCTCTCTGATTATAAGAGATGTAGAGCACTTCTTCATGTGCTTGTTAATAGTTTTGATTTCTTTATCTGAGAACTGCCTATCCATGTGCCTTGCCCATTTATCAATTGGAGAATGGCTTGATTTTTTGTACAATTGATTTAGCTCATTATAAATATGAGTAATTAAACCTTTGTCAGAGGTTTCTATGAAGATTTTTTCCCAATTTGTTGTTTCCCTTCTGATTTTAGTTATATTGGTTTTGTTTGTACAAAAGCTTTTTAGATTGATGTAGTCAAAATTATTTATTTTACATTTTGTGATTCTTTCTATGTCTTGCTTGGTTTTAAAGCCTTTCCCCTCCCAAAGGTCTGACATGTATACTATTCTGTGTTTACCCAATTTACTTATGGTTTCCTTCTTTATGTTTAAGTCACTCACCCATTTTGAATTTATCTTGGTGTAGGGTGTGAGGTGTTGATCTATTCCTAGTCTCTCCCACACTGTCTTCCAATTTTCCCAGCAGTTTTTATCGAATAGTGGATTTTTGTCCCAAAAGCTGGAATCTTTGGGTTTATCGTATACTGTCTTGCTGAGGTCGCTTTCCCCCAGTCTATTCCACTGATCTTCCTTTCTGTTTCTTAGCCAGTACCAAATTGTTTTGATGACTGCTGCTTTGTAATATAGTTTTAGGTCAGGGACTGCAAGGCCCCCATCGTATGTGTTTTTTTTTCATTATTTCCCTGGATATCCTTGATCTTTTGTTCTTCCAAATGAACTTTGTTATGGTTTTTTCTAAATCAGTGAAGAAGTATTTTGGTAGTTCAATGGGTATGGCACTAAATAGATAAATAAGTTTGGGTAGGATGGTCATTTTTATTATATTGGCTCGTCCTATCCATAAGCAGTTAATGTTTTTCCATTTGTTCAAGTCTAGTTTTAGTTGTGTGGCGAGTGTTTTGTAGTTGTGTTCATATAGTTCCTGTGTTTGTCTTGGGAGGTAGATTCCTAGGTATTTTATTTTGTCTAAGGTGATTTTGAATGGGATTTCTCTTTCTAGTTCTTGCTGCTGAGCTGTGTTGGAGATATATAGAAAAGCTGATGATTTATGTGGGTTTATTTTGTATCCTGCAACTTTGCTAAAGTTGTTGATTATTTCAATTAGCTTTTTGGTTGAATCTCTAGGATTCTTTAAGTAGACCATCGTGTCATCTGCAAAGAGTGATAACTTGGTCTCCTCCTTGCCTATTTTGATGCCTTCAATTCCTTTATCTTCTCTAATTGCTACTGCTAGTGTTTCTAGTACAATGTCAAATAGTAGAGGTGATAATGGGCATCCTTGTTTCACTCCTGATCTTATTGGGAATGCATCCAGTTTATCCCCATTGCAGATGATATTAGCTGTTGGTTTTAGATATATACTGTTTATTATTTTTAGGAATGACCCTTCTATTCCTATGCTTTCTAGTGTTTTTAATAGGAATGGGTGTTGTATTTTATCAAAGGCTTTTTCTGCATCTATTGAGATAATCATGTGGTTCTTGCTAGTTTGCTTGTTGATGTGGTCAATTATGTGGATGGTTTTCCTAATGTTGAACCAGCCCTGCATCCCTGGTATGAATCCTACTTGATCATGGTGAATGATCCTTCTGATCACTTGCTGGAGTCTTTTTGCTAGTATCCTATTTAAGATTTTTGCATCTATATTCATTAGGGAGATTGGCCTATAGTTTTCTTTCTCTGTTTTTGACCTGCCTGGTTTTGGAATCAGTACCATGTTTGTGTCGTAAAAGGAGTTTGGTAGAACTCCCTCTTTGCTTATTATGTCGAATAGTTTATATAGTATTGGGATTAACTGTTCTCTGAATGTTTGATAGAATTCACAGGTGAATCCATCAGGCCCTGGGGATTTTTTCTTTGGAAGTTCTTTGATGGCTTGATGGATTTCAATTTCTGATATGGGATTATTTAAGAATTCTATTTCCTCTTCTGTTAGTCTAGGCAGTTTGTATTTTTGTATATATTCATCCATATCACCTAAATTGGTGTATTTATTGCCATATAATTGGGCAAAGTAATTTTTAATGATTGCCTTAATTTCCTCTTCATCAGAGGTGATGTCCCCCTTTTCATCTTTGATGCTGTGAATTTGCTTTTCTTCCTTCCTTTTTTTAATTAGATTGACCAGTACTTTGTCTATTTTGTTTGTTTTTTCAAAGTACCAGCTTCTTGTCTTATTTATTAAATCAATAGTTCTATCACTTTCGATTTTATTAATTTCTCCCTTAATTTTTAGGATTTCTAGTTTGGTTTTCTGCTGGGGGTTTTTAATTTGATCGCTTTCAAGTTTTTTATTTGCATTTCCAATTGATTGATCTCTGCTCTCCCTTGTTTGTTAATATAAGCATTCAGGGATATGAATTTACCTCTGATTACTGCTTTGGCTGCATCCCAAAAGGTTTGAAAGGATGTTTCGCCATTATCATTTTCCTTGATGAAATTATTAATTGTTTCTATGATTTCTTCTTTAACTAAACGGTTTTGGAGTATCATATTGTTTAATTTCCAATTGGTTTTAGATTTGGTTTTCCATGTACCATTACTAATCATTATTTTTATTGCCTTGTGATCTGAAAAGGCTGCATTCATTATTTCTGCTTTTTTGCATTTGTGTGCTATGTTTCTGTGACCTAATGTATGGTCAATTTTTGTGAATGTGCCATGTGGTGCTGAGAAGAAGGTGTATTCCTTTTTATCCCTATTTATTTTTCTCCATATGTCTATTAATACTAATTTTTCTAAGATTTCATTCACTTCTTTTACCTCTTTCTTATTTATTTTTTGATTTGATTTATCTAAATTTGATAATGGTTGGTTTAAGTCTCCCACTAGTATGGTTTTATTGTCTATTTCTTCCTTCAATTCTCCTAGTTTCTCCATTAGAAATTTGGGTGCTATATTATTTGGTGCATACATGTTGATTAATGATATTTCCTCATTGTCTAGAGTCCCTTTTAACAAAATATAATTACCTTCCCTATCCCTTTTGATCAGGTCTATTTTTGCATTGGCTTTATCAGATATCATGATTACCACTCCTGCCTTCTTTCTATCAGTTGAGGCCCAGAAGGTCTTACTCCATCCTTTAATTCTGACCTTGTGGGTGTCAACCCGCCTCATGTGTGTTTCTTGAAGACAACATATGGTAGGGTTTTGGATTCTAATCCATTCTGCTATTCGTCTACGTTTTATGGGTGAGTTCATCCCATTCACGTTCAAAGTTATGATTGTCATTTGTGGACTCCCTGGCATTTTGATTGCCTTCCCTAATTCTAACCTTTTCTTCTTCGGCTCTACCTTTTAGTCCAGTGATTTACTTTGAATCAGTCCCCCTTGTCCCTTCCCTTGATGTTTCCCTTTTTAGTTCCTCCCTTTTTCTTCCCTCCCCCTCCCCCCCTCTCTTTCCCTCCCTTTTTGTTCTCCCCCTCCCCCTCCCCCCCTTGGTTTTCCCTTCTCCTTACCCTTGTTGGGTAAGATAGAATTCAAGATCCCAATGGATCTGGATGTTTTTCCCTCTCAGAGTTGATTTCCCTGAGATTGAGGTTTAAGTAACCCCCCCCCTCTTCCTCTCCTTCTTATAGGAGTTTTCTTCCCCTCCCCTTCCCATGTGAATCTTTGTGTGAGAACGATTATTCTATTTGGTCTTTCTTTACCCCCTATTTATACATTACATTTTCCCCACATATTAGTATACATAGATTGATAGAAATGTAGTCCTTATAGAAGAGAGTTTGAGTAAAAGAAGAAGATAACATTTTTCCCCTTTCCTTAATATTTACCTTTTCAGGTATTCCTTGCTCTTTGATTTTCGGTACCAAACTTTCCACAGAGCTCTGGTCTTTTCTTTGCAAAAAGTTGGAAGTCTTCTATTTTGTTGAATGCCCATACTTTCCCTTGGAAGTATATAGTCAGTTTTGCTGGGTAGCTGATTCTTGGTTGGAGACCCAGCTCTCTTGCCTTTCTGAAGATCATGTTCCATGCCTTACGATCATTCAGAGTAGAACTTGCAAGGTCTTGTGTGACCCTGATTGGCATTCCTTTATATCTAAATTGTCTTTTTCTGGCTTCCTGTAGGATTTTTTCTTTTGTTTGATAGCTTTGGAATTTGGCAATTACATTCCTGGGAGTTGTCTTTTGGGGGTTTAGTGTAGAAGGTGTTCTGTGAGCTCTGTCAGTGGCTGTATTGCCCCCTTGTTCTAGGATCTCTGGGCAATTTTCTTTGATTATATCTTGTATCACCATGTCCAGTTTGGTGTTTATTTCTGGCTTTTCTGGGAGTCCAATTATTCTTAAATTTTCTCTTCTCCCTCTATTTTCCAGATCTATCACCTTGTTGGTGAGATATTTTATGTTCTCTTCTAATTTCTTGGTGTTTTGGCTTTGCTTTATTAATTCTTGCTCTTTTACACGATCGTTGTCTTCCAGCTGCCTGATTCTGGCCTTTAAAGCCTGGTTTTCCTTTTCAGTTTCATCATACCGGTTTTGTAGATGCGTGAATTTCTTTTGCATTATTTCCCACTTTTCCTCCCAGAAGGCTTCCATCTTTTTGGTCATTTCTGATTCAAATTCTTCATAGGTTTGTGGAGAGTTTCCATTTCCTTTGGAAGGTTTTGGAGCATTTTCTTGTATATTATCTTCTATCTGCTCTGTATTTTGTATTTTGGCTCCATAGAATGTGTCCAAAGTCGCCCCTTTCTTCTTATTTTTCTTGGTATTTTGGGGCTTCTGTGCTTCTGTGGAGTTTGCCATCTCTGAATGTGGAGGATTAGCTTTTCTTGTCTCTGTCTGGTGTTCAGAGGCTTTAGTCCTGGGCAGATGGTTCTATGAGCTTTCCCTGGGTTAAACTGAATATGCCTCACTGGAACTGGAATGGAAGGGTCGGACCACGTTGCTTTCCGGAAGTTGCCTTCAGAATCGCTGGTGAGGCTGTTTCGTTGGCCTGCGGGGGGATGGGCTGCAGTTTCCCCAAGCTCAGAGGGCAGGGACTTTCACTGAGACTTGGATAGCAGGATCCAGCCCGTGAGGCTGTCTTGCTCCAGGCAGTGACTTTCACTGGGGCTCGGATAGAAGGCCCTGAGGGTTGTTGTTCCGAGGACCCTGCTCTCTGAGCCCGGCCGGGCTGCGGCTTCCAGGAGCCTTGGACTCTGCGCTCCTACCCCTTAGGTCCGAGTGATCTCGGGTTCTGGCTTTTGAGGGGAGCCATACCTTTTGAACCGGGTCCAGGTCCAGGAGGAGGGTTCCCAGGGTCTGTGCTGTTGATCGTTTTGAATTTCGGCGCCTTAGGAGCTTACAGTTTGAGATCGGTCGGGAAGGGTTTTCCGGAGATCTGAACTTTAGCTTTCTCTAAGCCGCCATCTTAACCGGAAGTCTCAACAGCTTGTATTCTTAACTGTGTTGGGTCACTCATCTGCATGAGATCTTAAATGGAATATCAGAAAGGGGAGTCAAATTAGGAGGGATCACCCCAAGGCAAGGAAGAGTGTCTTGTTGAGGAAAGGAGCTTTTAAACTAATAAGGATGATCTAACAGGAGAGTTTAGACTTCCCCAGGTCAGCAGGGTGATGCAGTGGATAGAAAGCTCCTGGGTCCACTGAGCAGTAGAGCAATTGCCCATTACTGATGCCACATCCCAGAGCAAACTTCAGGGGGACTTTCTTGAGTCAGAAAGGACACAGAGGTTCTGCAGCTCTGGAAGGGAATTGTTAGGAGGAGTGTGTTCTCTTCACTGGTGCCTTATTACCATTGTACTTTATTAATTAATTAATTATTTAATTCATTCATTCGTTTATTTTTTTGCTTATTCATTCATTTATTAATTAATTAATTCATTTATCTATTTGTTCATTCATTGATTATTCATTAATTTGTTTATTTGTTTTTATATATATATATATATACATTTTTTTTTTTTAGCGTGGTAGAATGTCCCCAAATACCATTGTACTTTGAATTAATTGTGTGGCTACTCTTTCTTCTTTGGACTCTGTACATTTACGGGAGAGTGTCCCTTTGTTTTGCAGTGGGGGGATTTGCTCTGTGATGTGTGAGAAAATGTCTTTGCTAAAGAACTGATTCTCTTGGATGAATGTTATGGGAAAGCAAATTGGGGGGCTATAAACTAGTATTAGAAGGATAGCCACCCACAGCATTTTCCATAGGATGCTCAAAGCAGGAACAGCTTATATTTGTGTAACTTGGAGAGTGAGTCCAAACAAGCATTGTGATTTGATCCTATACAATTTGCTGGCCAGTGAGTATTTATTGAGCCAGCTGGCTCTAAGTCAAACACTGGCATATGAGACAGAACATACTCATGCCTTGACCTTGACTTGCAATATTGCTGCATTTCAGAAATGATTTTCTTCTGTGGTAACCAAAACCAAGATTTTCTAGTTTCTGCCTAATTTCCTCTTCACCCCTTTCCATAAATAAGGTCCTCACATACTATTTGGCCTAATTCTGCCTAAAGCTGTGGGGTCAAGAGCATGGGAATCTTTCCAATCTCTTTTAAAATTTTCATGTCACTTTTTATGTTTTGGTCTGTTTATTGAATATTAGGATCAGATCTATTTGTATCAATGTCTGCCTGTTTCCTGTTTGAGATGATGGATGGTACCTATATTAATTAGAAGTAGCAAAATGTGTTGGTTTATGTGCCTGGATGGATGAATACTTAGAACAAAGAGGAAATGATAGACTCTTCCTAACTGTCCCAATGATTTTTAATATGTTGGACATAAGTCTAATAGAATCAGTATGTGCACAGCTCAAGGTTGAGACTTCTTAAAGGCTAACAAATCTGTACTTTTAAAAATGATCTAGCCCAGTGGGTGATATCCTACGGTTGCTGCAGGGACACTGTAAGAGGAGTAGGCAATAAAAAGAAGTAGGGCAACGTGGGGAAGCATCCTACCTTTTGACAGGCATGTTGGATACTGGTGGAGCTACACAGAAAATCTTAGAATTTAAGAAGCTGAAACTTGGGGATGGATGAAGATCTGTTCGATAATGGAGTTGCCATGACTGCACCAGCAGAAATATAACCCCAGGCTGTTGATCCTGCCTGCCACTCAATAAGTACCTCTGGCCTGGTAAGCCTTTCTTGTGTAGCCATTTTCAGTGCTTTGTCATTTGAATGCCACATTTTGATCAGGTGGTCCTATCAGTTTGAGACTGTTAAGGGTAAAATTAGGGTTGTTGACTGAATATATTATACTAGTGGTCACCAGGGAATGAAATTCAATCCCAATAAAATATTCAAGTCAGTTTGGGATTTTTATGGTGGTTTAATTACAATAGAGGGAAGAAATTAAGAAGAAGAAAAGAGAGAAAAGGGAATTGGACTGCTCTGGCAAGCCAGATAGGAGTTGGACATCAAGGAAAGGAGGAATGGAGGAATCAGTCACCTCACCTCCAAGCCTCAAACACCAAAACCTGCCAAGACGCCAAGAATGCCGCCACGAGCTCCCAACGCAGGAAAAACCCAACATCTCCAAGAGAGAGCCCAAGTGAGAGAGGAAGTGACACGATGGTAGCTTAAGCTTTACTTAGGACAGCCCAGGGGGTCTGTCAGTTGTTTTTGATTTGTCACTTGCTAGCATGTTGGTCATAGGCTATCCTCCTCAACACTTAATCCTTAAGTAGGGGTATATACATTCATAGTTGCTAGAATTCTAAGACTAAGCAAGGTGGAGTAATTTAAATTCACACACAAATGGCCAATGAATTTTGCTGCTCTCCTTCCAGCAGGTTTTCAAAGGATGGTTTGGAGTAGTTGCAATCTTTGCAGAGAAAATGTTAAGTTGGTATTGTTTCTATTCTGAAGAAGATGGTCATGATGTTGAATGGCTTACAAAGGCCATTTCAGGACTTATAACTATTAGGTTCCAGGAAAAGGGATATTTTTAATAAGATTTACCCTCAGATTAGTCATTAGACAGCACACTGATTATATGCACACTTGCGGCTAGTTGTCTAACTCAAAGCTAATCAGAATCATTATTCTCTCCAACAAATCTGGATGAGTGCTAACAGAATAGATAACATAAGAAGGAACAAAATAGATCTCTGGTATTTATACAAGACAGCAAAGCCAGATAATTTGGTCCACCAAATCTGGTCTGGTGGTCTTTGTTAGTTTATTCAAGTTGGAGAACTGCCAAAACTACTTCATCTTGTATCATGCTCCATATATCCAGCCTGTGTCTCTAGCTCTATAACTCCTGCTAAGATCTTTCAAGCCACATCTGGCTACTTAATTTTAGAAATTGATGGAGGAGTTAGACTATATGAAAAATCATTGATTTATGTTGCAGTGTAAGTTTAGTTGCTGGCCAGAAAAAGCAAGGGGAAAAAAAATTAAGGCTCATTCCAGCTGATCAACCCTTAAGAATTAATCAAATAATGAAATGGTTAATGAGTTGTATAGCAGAACATTTTCTTCTATTATTGTGTACAAAATGGAAGGCAAGCATTCTTGGATTGATTTCCTGACATGAATCTGTGGTGCGAAACAGTTAAAAATTAATTTCTAATATAGTTCTACTCCTTATAGATCTATGCTATAATCACTTTCAATTTTAAAACAAGCTTCAGGCAAGATTTAAATACTTAGGTATTCTGGTTTATACAAAACTTTTAGATTCATTCAAATTAAACTTCCTTTGCCTAAATGACCCTAATCATTCTAATTTAACTAGATGGAGCTTATTTCCTTATAACTGTGCTTGTCATATTGAATCTTATCTGAGGAGATGAGCTGCATGCCAAATTGATAATATCTATTCCAGATGTTGCCTTGCCACTTTTCAGTCAAGTTATTAATAAAAATTGCAGTAACTCCTTGTCTCTTTTTCTTCTCTTATATTCACTAAGAATCAAAAATTTCGATTAAGGAACTGAAACTCTTCAGGGCTACGTTGGTGGTTATAGAAGAGGAAGATGATTTTATGAATTCTGATGGTGGGCTGTTAACCATATTATGAATAATGGCACACTAGGGGTCTGAGGCATAGAATCTCCAACAATCTTCACTCCTACAGCTTCACTACCACACAGATTTATGTCATTCCTAAGAACCTGAATTCCAAGATTCCATTTTCTAACTACCAGCTCCTATTCTTTGACTGATTTCTCCCATCCCCTCACTCATACTAAACCACTCTTTGCTCTCACCAATATCTGTAGTCCTTTAGGTCTTTCCTAGTCTTAAATCCATCATCTTCATTCTGGTTTCATCTAGTCATTTAAGTTCCTTTTTGGGGGCCCCTTTCCAAAAAGGATTTCTTTCAGTCTCTTCATTATGCATCCTTTCTGTCTGCTCTAGACCCCTATTCTCTAAATCATGAACTCTAATTATCTGTTCTCTCTTTTCTCTGTAGTCCTTATGCAATCAGAATGTCCAAGGTATCCTTTCTAAGGTCTCCCCTTTGACAAATTTTAATCACTTCTTTGTAAAATTTACTTGATAGATTCCCTGTTTCTATTATGCATCATTCCTAGAACAATGCCAGTTACTCCAGGTGTGCCATTGTTGTTTCCATTTGCATTATTTTAATTACTATGTATATTATTTTTATGGCTTTGCTTACTTTACTTTATATTGGTTCAGACAGATTTTTCCATTCTTCTCTGTAGTCATCATATGCCTTTATTTCTTATTGTATAATATCCCATTATATTCATGTACCATAATTTGTTTAACCCTAACTGATGGGCATCTACTTTTTTCCTCCATTCATTTCTTAGCTATCATGAAAAGTACTGCTATAAATATTTTGGAATTTGGGTTTTTTTTTTTTTAGAGTCTATGATTCAAATCTTTGTCAGAGAAGTTTGACATAAAGATTAAGTTGCTAAATTCTAGCCACCATATTGGAAAATATGGTGGTCTAGCCACATGGCAAGGAGGGAAGGGTATGTAGGTGTCCTCAAGACCCAAATCTTTCTGTGATAAAGTAATGAGGGAAGAGTTGGAGACTAACTCCATCTCCTCCATGGCTATTTATGAATTAGAGATGTCTTGGGATATCCAAAGAAGGGACTGAATGATGAGATAACAAGGGATATATAAGATAATGGGTCAGAGGAATTCTTTCTCTTTGGCCCTGCTTGTTCTCATTGGTACCTGTTCAGACTGGGGAGGGAAGTTCAGATTATCATGAGTATTTAACTTAAAATTAAGAAATATTGCCTCTCAAGAATTTCAATCATTACAATACTGTTCTTTAAAAATTTGATAGAATTTGATACAATTCTCCTGTCAGTCCATTAGATCATGGGTTATTTTCTTTGGTATATTCCTTGCAGGTAGGTCTTTTTCCATTTCTTAGATAATAGACTATTTAAGATTTCTATCTGGTCTTCTGAAAGTTTGGATATTTTATATTATTGAGTGTATTCCTCTATTTCTTTTGTGTTCAGTGTTGTTAGCATATAAGGATGCAAAATGTTATGATTATTCTTTTTATTTCTTCTGGTTTTGCTGATTTCATTTTGCTCATTTGCTTTTAAAGATTTGAGTTTCTGTTCTCATTTTTAATCTGATAGCTAAAGGATATCATCAGTTTTATAAATCTTTTCAAAAGACTAGCTTTTAGTTTTATTATTTGTATGGATTTTTTTTTTGCTTCCAATTTTTTCTATTTCCCCTCAAATTTTTATTCTCTCTTCTTCTGTGTTTATTTTAGGCTTATTTGTTGACTAATTTTTAAATGCACATTCATATTAATAATCCTTTTCTATTTTACATTGTGAGAATGATTTCCCCTCTGATAAATGCTTTATCTTCATCTCAGAAATTTTGGTATGCTTTTTCATCATCATCATTTTTTCCATAGTAATTAAAGGCGACATATGAATTCATTCATTTGGCATATATTTTCTATTGTAAAAATGGAGAATTGAACCCTAGACTTCAATTCCCAGAAGTCCTTGGTATTTCCCAGAATTCCCTATAATCTCACCTGAGTCTTCACCTGGGCAAGATCACAATTAGTATTTAACTGGCAATAACGCCTCCCTTGCTCTCTCTCTTCTCAGCCATTGAAATGAGATAGTGAGTAAACTTTGAATGGGCTAATCAGCCCTGGGCATGTGGTTTATTATCTTGTATCTTTGATTTCTAATAATCCTTAATAAACCTCATAAAATATAATATCTTTATTATTAGATACATAATTTAATTTTTATAGTTAACCACTTGAATGAGAACTCATTCTTTTTTAAAGATAGCCTAGATAATTTTTTTACACCACATTTCTCCTGTGCAAGCATCTCTTGAGTCAGCTCACTCCTCCTGACCTTCTTGACCAAGATCAATGACCTGGTCCTGGCCCTGCCCATCAGGCTCCTGCTCCTGGCCTCTAGCCATCTTGTTCACCTGGCCCAGCCCCAGCCCCAGCCCCAGCAACTCTGGCCTCTGACCCAGATCACTCATCACCCCAGGCCCAGCCCCAGGATCCAGGCTGCTGGTAGCTGCTCCTGTGTCTTCAGAATCACAAACCAACTGGTAAGAACTGGGGTGTTCTTTCCTTAGGCAACAATTAGCCTCCATGTGGCAGGGGACCACGAGGAGAAGGAAGAGACTTTTCCAAATAGGAAGTATTGCGTATTCTATGAGAGAGCAGTGCATTTCCTATTTCAAAGGATATTTTTTGAGTGCACTGATACTTTTACTTATCTTACCTGAAATTTAGGGGAGAAATTCATCTCCCTGCAACTCTTTGCCATTTGGGCCTGCCCAATTTGAGATTCCTAAAACCCTCCAGAGTTCTGACAAAAGGCATTTCAATGGATAAAAAACAAAACAAAACAAAACAAAACAAAAAAAATCCCCCAAACTTTAAAGAGACTGGAGGTTATATTTTTCAGACTTTTCAGATTCCAATGTTTTATAAAAATCTCTGTATTTTATTGCATTTTTTGATTGTTTTGTTTAAGATTTAATTTTGTTGGTTTTAAGTTCATATAGGAATGTATTCAATACTATTCTGTTACACTGAATCATTTTAATGTACTGGATTTTAACTACTGTTATATTCTGTTGCTTTTCCCCTATAACTGTACTGAACAAATATTATTGAATAAGCCCACATATAAAAACAGCCTTTTTTCTATTTTGACTTTGTAAATTGTCACATAGAGGATGGATCTACTTAATAAAAAACTGGTTACAATTGTATAACAACCTTTGGAAAATTTAATGAGCTAAATGTCTCAAATTGATTTTAAGGGGTCTTTAGACAGGATTTTTAGATTTTTTTTCAACAACTCTGATCATTTTGCCTGCCTTTAACAGAAGGGAAGGTCCATTTTATTAGCTGAAGTGAAATACAATTATAATTCCCACCTCCCACATTTATAAAAATGTGAATAGATGGGACATCACAGTCTCATATCAAAGGAGCTGGGAAGTTATTCCCAGGGCATGGTACCCCTGGATGGTTCCCCAAAAGGGAGCATTTCTCATTTATAACTCTTCAGCTCACTTTACTTCCACCAGAACAATCTAGATTTCTTGATGATGTTCTAGACCCAAATAAGTTTTACTTTGTTTAAAAATGTATTTGCCAAGGTTTAAATACTGCTACACCTGAAAAACATGTGACAAGTAAGTATCCATTTTCTTTTTCTTTAAATGTCATACAGCAACTTATGTGAAATATGATAATAGGTTTGTTTGCTATTGTAATTAATTGGGTTGTTGTGAATTTGGGGGATTTTGGTACTTTTTAAATTTGCATTACATGTTGTACCACTGTTCTTTATAAAAAACTATTACTTTGTGAAATTCATTTGCTTGGACTCACAGTGGAACATGGCCAGGTATGAAGAGGAAATGGATCTCAGTTTTGGTGAGAAACCTTGTATTCTACATTTCCTTAGCTGACAGTGTGTCAATGATTATAAGCCATATTTTTGAATTTTAAAACTCTTTTATTATTATATTTTTCTTGCATGTGCAATATACTATTTCAGGTTTTTTAAATTTTTTCTCTCCTTTATTATATTTGAAGCACATGCTACCAGTATTAAGATTTTCTTTAACTTTTTTGATTTAGCAGTAATATAGGTTCAAAATATATTTGCTATGTGAATGCATACCCCAAAGCTTGAGACTATAAAAATGATGCCACTGATTGTTTAAAAAAAAATTATGGGACTTTGCTTAATGACTCTGTCTGATTCCAGGACAATAGAATACAAAAAAGAGCCATTGCACAGTGCCAAAGAAGCACAAAACTAAACTGCATAGTGCTAATTGAGCACAAGGTCAAAGAGACCAACCAATCTGGATGGAGTTGATGAAAATTTTGAGCCATGACAAGAGGACTTGAACATATTTGTTTGGGGTTCGAGGTTGCGGCAGTTTAACATGTGTTAAAGGCAGGTCTTCCTTGTTCCACATTCAACCAAGTATCTCAAATTTGGCTCTTACCTGACTCCTATAATCTAGTCCCTTTTCTGTCTTTCATAGTGTGGCAAACTTTCTGTAGTCCTGGCTACTGATTGGGTAAATGTTTAAATCATTTTAACTGGGCCCTGATTCAAGGACCTGTTACAGATTTATTTTTCCGTTTCTTAGAATTTTTACACATAAGATTTTGATAGTCTATATTTCATCCAGAAATTATCTTTTTTATTTGGATTTTTAAAATATTTTTTATTTCTCTTGCCAATTGATTCATATACCTCATAACTCAACCATGCATCCCTAAGTGATCCCTGTGTTTTTCAATCACCCTCTTGGGGGGGGGGGAAATGTATAAATCTTATTATTATTTTAAATTACAAAGTTTAAATTCCTTTTGAGAGAGAAATTTTAGGTTAAAAAACATACTACCTCTCCAAACCCAGAAAGTGAACTGTTTGGAGAATTCACCATGAATAGATGCCTCCACAGGCAACATGCTGCACCAGAAGTTCCAGAGTGAACTTTGGGATGTGGTGATTTGAACTGGGTGGGGTTGAATGCATTTATTTTGTATGTATACTCTAATGCCAAAGGGTACTGCCCCCTAACTGGCTTTTTGTCAATGTGCCTAGCAATTATTGGTTTTGTTCTCTTTTCCTCTTATTCTCAAATTATTGTAATTTCAAAGTTTGTATGTTTACAAGACCCATCTGAGAGACTAGTCTTCCTTAGGCCTCAGGGGAGAATAATGTAAAAATGGAGATTTGAACCCTAGACTTCAATTCCCAGAAGTCCTTGGTATTTCCCAGAATTCCCTATAATCTCACCTGAGTCTCCACCTGGGCAAGATCACAATTAGTATTTAACTGGCAGTAACGCCTCCCTCACTCTATCTCTCTTCTCAGCCATTGCAATGATGTAGTAAGTAAGCTTTGAATGGGCTAATCAGCCCTGGGCATGTGGTTTATTATTTTGTATCCTTGATTTCTAATAATCCTTAATAAACCTCACAAAATATAATGTTTTTATTAATAGATACATAATTTAATTTTTACACTATGTGCATAAGTTCTGGGTAGTTCTCTTCATTTCTCACATCATAGTATTGATTTTTGTCCTGTCTTCTTCTTCTTGGAGACCTATAATCCTTAGGTTGTCTCTGCATCTTGTCTTTGAGATCACTATGTTAAGCTTGCAACATGAGCATTTTTAATATTTTTATTTAGTGGTGTTTTTGTTTTTTTGCTTTTCTTCTTTTATATTCTTACACATCTATATTTTTGTTTTCTAATATACTGTTCTTTTTGCCATTGTAGATTACATTTTTTCTATTCTGCCCATTATTATTGCTATGCAGATCATAAATTCTGCTCTCATGAGTCTCATTTCTCTTTTGAACCACTCTGGAGCATCAGACTGAGGTTCCATGCTCCTTCACATTCCATGGCATCCTCTGTCTTTTCAAGTGTTGGATAATTTTCCTTTGAGTCTATTCATACTTAAACTTGTAGATATTTTGGGGCCATCTTTCCTACTTTTTTTTCCTCTTTGTTTTGCTGATTTCTCTGCATACTTTTAAGGTCTTTCAGGTTTTTTTTTTCTTCCAGAGATCTTTGGTAATTTCAGTACTTTTCTTTTTTCCTGATTTTCTCTGATTCAATTTCTGAGTGATTCCTTTGAAGATGGTTTCCTTGTGGTCTTTATCTCAAAGCATCTCAGTCTCCTCACACCCTAGGCAATTCATGGTTCATCAGCCTAGGTCTTTGCTTTAAGTGATTTTTGGGTGATCAGAAATGGCCTCAGTTTGGTGCTATGCTTGTTTCTTCATGTTTTGTTGAGGGGTGTTTCACCCCCATTCTCATCTCCCCTTTTCCCCAACATACATGGTGTCTTATCCTGGTTCTTCTGTTCCTTAGTTCTCTGGCCTGGCACTGAGAGCTTCCCTGTTGGTGCTCTAAGATTGCATTCTCCATTTTAGGGGCTTGCTGCCTGCTCTGTCAGGACTTAGGCAAACTTCTATAACCTTGAGTTGGGGGTCTCCACAACACTAGATAGAGGGAGGGAAGTAGATTTTGCCATAAGCCTGTGTTGGATTCTTGTTCTGCTAGTGTTGGAAGAGTGAGGCTGAGCAAGCTCAGGTTCAGTGAGTCTATTCATGGGTTTTTAAAAACATCCTTTTGGACTCTCGGTACCTAAACCATGGAGACAGCTGAAGTTCCTTTATCTTTGGTGAATGATTTATGTTTCACAAAGGCTTGAGAAGTCATGGGGATCAAAGAAAATACACAGAACTCCATCCTGTTGCTCACATGGCCTGAAAGCCTCTTTAGCTAGTCTTTCCTTAGTTTAAGTAAGTTATATATGACAACTACACTTATATTACTAAATATATAAATATACACAATAAATATATAAATATATTCTTATATTTTTCTAGTCTTTCTTTATAGTGAACATACATTATAGTTTATTATAATTCTTAAATCTGTTCACTTCACTTTCTACCAGTTTCTGCTATCCAATATTCTCTGAAATAAACCTTTGTAACTTCTTAGAGTGCCTTAATATTATATATATGTATATATTAATATTTCACAATGTGTTCAGCCATTCCCTAATTGTCTAAGAAGCAAATAAAATACTCCTTAAGATTCTAGTTCTTTACTTCCCTTTCCCTTCTCCTTCTTAACAGAAGTTAAATATAGATTGTTTCCTCTCTGGTATATTTCCTTTTAACTCTCTTACACTCCCTACCTCTGATTTTTTTTATTCTGTTGATTTCAGTCTATTTCTACTTCATATTCTTTGTGTGTGTGTGTGTGTGTGTGTGTGTGTGTGTGTGTGTGTGTGTGGTGTGTTCAGCTGTCCCAAGTCTATTTCAGATGAGTGAAGTTCATCCACTACATCCCTCATGCTAGTATATTTTTCTCATATTCCTCATTTTCAATAAATAGTATGTTCTACTTGTTTCCTCCTCTTTTCCATATGTATATTTCTTTTATCCTTACTTCTCTTCCTCCTTCCAATTCTCAAAACAAAACCATTCCACTCTCAAGAACTCTGTTTTTCTTAATTTCCTTAATACCTTTTGAAGACATTGTACTTATGAAGGACACTTAGTTTTTCTCGCCTAATAAGACTGTTAGCACTACATCATATAGCTTCTAATTGCCCAATCAAATTTACCTTTCTAAGTTTCTTTGCATTCTTGTGTTTGTATATCAAAAATCCTACTTTGCTGTGGTCTTTTTATCAGATTTGCTTCAAAGTCATTTATTCTACTTAAATTTTTTTCTTTATAAGACTTTTAGAAGCTTTTCAAGGTAAACTATCCTCGCAAGTCTATCTCTTTTGGCCTTTAGAATATTGTATTCCAAGACCTCCTCTCATTTAACATAGAATCTTACAAGTCTTGTGAGAACCTGATTATTATTCCTTGCTACCTGAACTGCTTCTTAATAGATACTTAAAGCTGTCTTGGATTTCTGGGTTTTGGCTATTATACTCTTGGAACTTTTACTTTTGTGGTTTATTTCAGGTGATCAGTGAATTCTATCTTTACTTTGCTATTTATACTTTGTATCTAATAGATTTGAGCAGCTTCCACTTATGATTCTGTGGCACCTGGACTTCTACCTAATAAGTAAAATAAAATGAGGTTATTTCTCTGAGTATAACATCTTGTATTTATAGGAGCACACAATCTATTCATAAATTCTGCATAGAAAGATAAGGAACAGGAACTTGGCAGAGACTTATAATAGAACAGTGTCTTCCTTCTGATTGACCTGACAGCACATCATTTGGATCTCTTCTAGCACTCCTGATTGGTGGATATTTTAAAAGAGGAAGTGGACTTAAGAGATCTCAGCTCTTTCCCCATTACTTTCATCATAGGGAAGAGAAGAACTACATTTCAGGCTCACTACAACTCATGGAATGTCAGCTAGTTTAATAAAACCCAACTTCTTCTAGCAATCTTGGGTTAGAAAAACACAAGTTGTCTCAATCAGATTTTTTGCTGATTCTTTCCCTTATTGTTGTAAGGATAATTGTAGTGTTTTGACTTAAATCTAAATGATTGATCACCAGGGAAAATTCCCAAATAATAAAATGCCCAAGTCAGCTGGGAATTATGGAGATTTTAATTAATATAGCGAGAAGGAATTAAGGGAGAGAGAGAGAGAGAGAGAGAGAGAGAGAGAGAGAGAGAGAGAGAGAGAGAGAGAGAGAGAGAGAGAGAGAGAGAGAGAGAGAGAATTAATTTAAACTGTTTTGGCTCAGGCTGAGCCAGGCAGTAGTTAAAGGCCTTGGCCAAAGTGGCATCCCTGAGTCTAAGGGTAAGGGACTCAGTCTTATCACTCACCACTAGACCGTCTCCAAGCTGGGTTCCAGTCCTCCACTGAACTCAATCTCCTTAACTGAGTTCAGAATAATCCTATCCTGAACTGACTTTTAGCCTCCTTTTAAAGAGAATTTTTCTCTTATGTCACCTCCCCTAAATTTTACATCTACCAATCACAGTAGACACTTTTTTCCAGGACTGCCCATTCTTAGTTCTCACCACTCTTTAGTTCTCACCTTCTCTGGCTCGATTATATCTTCTGAGATACTTCACACTTCTTTGCTAAGCTTGCCTTTTGTAAGTTACTTGACCTTTTTGTGATTAATTTAACCTTTACAGGTACTTAACACCTTTTTGTATTAGATCTAAAAATAGACAGCTTAAGGTTCTAGCTTCAATATAAGGTATGAGTTAAGTACCTTCATTGTTCAATCAGGAGTTCACAACTTTATCTTCCCCTAAAGTATATCCAAGTATGGGTGGAGTAATGTAAAGTTCCTAAGACATTCCTGATTTTTGTTAGACCAAGTATCTCCATTGTTACAATAAGGAAATAGCTAAATCAAATCTTCTAAAGTACCATCTGAGTAGTTTTTAAGATTCACATTGTAGAGTAGGTCACCTAAATCTAGATGATTTGTCTAGTAAGGACAAAAGGGCAGGAGCATGGGGAATGTGAGGTCAGGGGAGGGTGTATTCTTGTTTCTAGATAAAAAAAGTAGAGGTCTCCACCTTGCCTTAAGAAAAGATAAAAGTCTCTCCCCAGTTAAATGCCTTCAGGACTGTGAGTGAATATCTTTCTGACTCACCTAAGCCCTTTAGAAACTGCCTGAAAGGTTGGTGTTTGAGGGAATGGGTTCATAAAAATATTGCTAATAATATATTAACATTAATTTTCCTCAATATCTTGAAACCTAGCATGTAGGCATCTTAAAAAACAAAGTTTTTAAGTAGTCAGAGATTCTTAAAAGATCTCTCCTTGACCTTTTTTTCCAGGTCAGCTGTCTTGCCATATTTTATATTTTCTTTTTTCAATCTTGATTTTGTTCTAATATTTATATCTCAAGGAATCACAGATTTCTATTTGGACTATTCTAGGTTTGAGTCCATTATTTGGGTAAAGATGATGACTTTCTACTCTAAGCTATTTGATCTTTGAATTCTTTCTTCAAGAGCTTATAATTTTATACTTATTTTCTTTAGCTCTTGCTTCCTACTTCCAGGCATTTATGTAGTCTTTGATGAAAATCCATTTTTCACCCCACTGAATCACCACAGAGTTTTTGTGTGGGAGCTCTTTGCTCTTGTTACCCTGGGACACAAATCCCTGAAAGTTATATATTTTTGTGGCAATCTCTGCTTAGAACTCCCAGAAGTGATTATAATTTCTCATTAGATTTATGTTATGTTGTCTGATATGAACTTAAAGGGTTTTCTGGTGGGCTTGAGAGAGCTGAGTAATCTGCCTCTGTTTTAAACAGCCTTACTTGACTGTAAGTGCACATTCCCTCTTTAACACTCTTTTAACTAAGATCATTGCCAGCATCACAGCCCCACTTACTTTTTCAGTTGTGGAAGATTAGTGATCATGAATGGAAGAGGATAAGGAGGCTGTGGTTCTACTTTCTTTTGTGTGCATCCTTGAGCTTCTTTCTTCTGGGCACTGTTCATTATGACTGCTGGCCCTCTTGTTTTCTTAATGGGTTTCTATTATTTTTCAAAATTGAACAGGGCTTATGAGCATTTGTATTTCTTCTTCTGAAAGCCGAAATGTTATTTTTACTAATACTTCAAGGTATCCAGGGAAACAGTTACAAGGAATAAAGTTCCTTATATCACTTCATAAACTTGTAAAATAGTTGAGAATTAAGTGCTCTGTCTTTACTATTACTGAGCCACATTTAAAAAGATGTTTTTCTTAAATTCTTGGGGGGGGGGTATAAAACATTTCATAGATGCCTTTATCTTAATATTGTAGCCATTTATGGAAGTAATACACCAGGCATTGAACCTTCTCTTGTACCAAGAGTAGTTAAGCCAAAACACCTGAAACAGTGACCACCCAGGACAATGGCTATAACATTCTGCCCTATTAGGTATTTTTCATCAATTTCCTCTTTTAAAAAGGATTGGTTTTTTTTTTTCCCCAGTGGCTTGGACTCTGGCTTCCTTTTAGTGATTTATTCACTTACATTGTTGTAGTCATTGTGTTTTTTTGTTCTGCTCCTACTTTGTGACAATTTGTATCAACTAATTAGATATTCTCATGTTTATCTTGAATTCTTCACATTTTCCATTTATGCACAATATTCCATGATATCTGATGGGCACCCATTTTGTTTCTAGCTCTTTGGTGTCCCCAAAAAATGGACTGGACATTTGTTATCTGCCTTTGACCTCCTTGAGCATATTTATGCATTAGGGGAATCAATGAATCAAAGGGTATGAAGAATTTGGGCTTTTCTTAAATAACTTCATAATTCTATATTAATATGCAGAATGATTGGATCAACTCAAAGTTCTAGTAATAGTCACCTCCACTTCTAAATGTTCCCTTTTGTCTCTTAAGCCAAGGTTAATATCTCATTATAGTTGCCATTTATGCATTCTGTGAAAGGTATATTGACTCATAAATATGAAAACCTTTAGTGAAAGTAAATGTATTTGTTTCCCACATTCCCTAGTCATCCTAGCAGGGACATATCCCACCTTTAGTGGTGCGGTACTCTTAATCGGGAAGGTTTTAGTTTATGGAAATAAAATTCCAGGCTCAAACTCTTACTGGGTGAGTAGAGTCTTCTTGAAAACTTTAAGAAAAAAATCAGTATTTTTGTTCAAATGTGTAAAAGTAAAAAAAAAAGTGGTTTTTCTAAAAGCATAAAATAGATGTGTGAAGTTTGGAATTGAACAGATTTTCATGACCTACTCCAATTAGTGCTATAGTAGAATTTCTTAAGAGACTTATTGCTCATATTCCAACTAACAGAGAGCAATAATTAGTTTCAGTGACTGAGAAAGAAAACAACCATCCCACTAAGAAGTGCTAAATTTCCTTTAAGAAAACACTTATTTTATTTATGGAAACATAAAAGGCAAAAGAGAAGGTTCTATCCTTAGAGAAATTAATTGTGTGCAATGAGCTTAGTAGATGATTCTTATTTAAAGTCACCACGGGAAAAGAAAATTCATACTACAATGGAAATTGATATCCACAAAATGAAAAATCCACTGGAAAACAGTAACAAAAGCCATTGTTAACTGTGCAAATGAAATGCTCCTATGGTTTCTTTCTCCTGCTTTTGGTAAAAAAAAAAACAGCAAAACATGTCCCACCAATATCATCTTGTTCATTTTCCCAATACTAATACATGAATGAGGCCAGTGCTTTTTCCTCTTCTCGTGGGAAATTCTGTTTGTTAAAATGTCATGGTTGGCTCCATTCTTCGGAGGCATCTACCTTATGTGGTACCTAAAGCATCATCTGAGCCAACAAAGGTCTGATCAGTCTTTGGTCATAGGGTAAATTCTCATCACTGTTCTGAAAAGGAGCTATGAAACGGAAGCACCTCTCAGATAGGAAGGAATCAAGAACCTGGACGGGGGAAGAGAGTGAAAGAAAATGGAATCTTTGAAACAGGAGGATATGTAGCCTGAGCTTGGTGTCATTGTGATTCAGTTCAAGGGTCTAAGGAAAGATTGCACCTTTCATCTAGAAGGAACGGTTGTTCAAGAGACTACTTACAAATGAAACATTAGAACAGTAAGAAAAGAGAACAAACTTTATTGAATCTTTTTTAATATAAAATTTTATTTTTTCTCAATTACATGTAATAATTTTTTAACATTCATCTTATAAAAAATTTGAGTTCCAAATTCTCTCCCTCTCTTTGCCCTACCCTATATATATGACCTTACAAAGCACATTTCCACACTGGTATTGTAGAAGAAGATGAATATTAAAAAAATAACATGAAGAAAAATAAGAGTCAAAAATAGTATGCTTCGATTTATATTCTGACTCCATCAGTTCTTTCTCTGGAGGTGGAAAGCATTTTTTCTTGAGTCCCTTGGAATTGTCTTGGATTGCCTTATTGCTGAGGATAGCTCAGCCATTCATAGCTGATCCTCCCACAATATTGCAATTACTGTGATCTTGAGGATCAAGCTTAATAACAAAAAATTGCTTACGTTAATTGTTATGCTTTTAGGATTAAAAAGTACTTTGCATTAGAACATTTCATGTGATCCTTACAACTGCTCTGTAAAGTAGACAGGGCAAGAATGATGACTTCTACTTTACAGATGAAGTCATGGAGGCTGTGATAGGGAAGAGTAACATCCTTAAGGTTATGGGTCTGTTAAGTGTAAATCTGACACTCGTGCCCATATTTGAGAACCAGATTTAGAGCTAGAAGGGATCTTGAAGATGACCTAGCTCCCTTTTAAAAAAATTTTATAGGTGAAGAAATTGGGGCTCACAGACTTTAAGAAATGTTCAAAGTTATTGCTGGTTGTAGGGAGCATTTGAACTCAAGTCTTCAAACTCCAAATCCAGTGATCTTTCCATAGTACCACACTGTGCCTTTTCATGACATTATGCTATAACCTTAGTAATGAGTCATGAATATCTTTAGCAAATGGAAGATCAAAGAAAAACGGGTCAGAGATAAGGCATGAGGATAATTAACTTACAGAATTGCCCCTGGTGGCTAAATATTTGGAATCAAAGAGAAGGAAGTGCCTTCTTTATCCAAGAAGTGTGTCGAGGGGCTTAGGTGGCTATGGGCTAGAAATGGGGTACACAGAGGCCATATCTGGTGAAAAATGGCCAAGAAACAATCTGACTTCACTGTCTAGCATCCAATTTATATACAGAAGTGTGAGGGTAGGGAAGGAAATTGTGGACTTACTGTTTCAAATTTAGCTATTTTAGCCAAACCAGCGTTTGACTCCGTTAAAATTAGGATAGGGAATGTTCATTCTATAAAGGATTGTTTCTATCATTTGTTTATTGTTCTTAGTCACTTGGTAAAAGCTCAATTTCAAGAATCCCAATTTTGTCTGATTTGAATTCAAGGGTCAAAAGGATTTCTTTCCATCCCATACCTCGATCAAGAGAGACGGAAACATTGGTGCGTCGTCCCAAAGGCCAACAAGGGAGGCTTAGTGGACCAGCTCTGAAGATGAAGGGGTTGCTGTGGCAGAAGGAAGGGACAGGATTGGCTGGAGGCAGTGCTACCATCCCACAGATGCGTCACTCCTCTCCACTCTAAGATAGACTGCCATTATGACCTCTGCCTTTTAGTGGAAGCAGATGGACTTATTTTTGGGTTTTCTAGAGTCTTTCAGTGACCTGATAGGAGAGCAAGGCATGAATCCCAGAATTTGAATCTTAAGAGTGGAAGAGAAATCAGCTAATCTCATCTATTTCATAGTTGGAAAATTGAGGTAACTGGGATAAGGGCATCTGAGGTCACACAATTGGTCCATGAATCCATGCTTCCTGACCCTCTAACCAATATGTTTCTTACTGCACAATAATAGTATTTCTGCTCAGGATAACCCATGCTTTTCTTTTTAATTCCTAGTCTTTTTGTATGGATAAAGACTCATGATTTTCTCACTGATTCATGCTATGTTTAGAGATGTTTCCTGTGCTGGTACTAGTTCAATAACCATTTCTAGGAAGCCTGTACAACATCCAACCTGTAGCAAACTTCTACTTATCCTTTGACCTTCTAACTTTTCTATTTAGCTGTATTCTGGAGCAGATGAAACTCCAACTGCTGACTTTGAAACCACAGTTAGCACTCCAATAATAGCCTAAGAGTCATGGAATTAGAATCTTAGCCCTTGAAGGGGCCTTAGAGAGCATCTCTTCCAAGCCTCTCATTTTACAAATGAAGAAATAGCCTACCGAGGTAAAACAAATTTGTAGCATCGCAGCTTTAGTTGGATGGAACATCAGAGGCTGTAGAATCCAACCCTTTAACTTTATGGGTGAGGTATCAGACTCAGAGAGGGAAAGTGTCAAGTCTGTCCACTGGAATTCAAAGCTAGGGCCTCTGACTCCAATTCTAGCCTCTCCCACCCCCAAGGTAATACAGGAAGGACATAGAGAAGACAGGACGACTCGGCTTCCTTTTTGCTGGTTTTCTCTACCATGAGGAATGATGTTCAGACTAGGAAGTATGAGGGGAAATGTCCAACTAAAACCCAAGCAGGAAAGTAAGAGGCCCGACATGTTTTCAATATGGCTGTGATGACGTCTAAACAACTTACATACTGGACGTAGGAAGCCGTTGTTATTACTTCATGATTTTGGAAAAATCATGGAAAATTAGGAAAGGTGTCACCAGACTGAAAACAGCAAATTTGTTCCAATTTTGAGAAAAAGGAAAAAGATGAAGTTTTCAAACCACAGGCCATGGAGCTTTGAATCCCAGAAAATTTCTAGAATGTGTTATTAAAAGATTATTTGCAAGCATTTAGCGGGGAAGCAAGATTCACTGAAAGCTGACATAGATTCATCAGGAGCAGCTTTTGCTAAACCAAACTCATCTCTTTTGCTAGATTCTTGGATTGGATATATAGAGTGATTTAATGGAGTCAAAGATGACACTCAAGTTGCAAGCTGGGTATCTGGGAGGACAGTGGCAACCTGGTCAGGAAACGGGATGTTGAGAAGAGAGGAGGGTTTGGGGGAAGATATTGATTTCTGTGTCATACACGCTGCATTTAAGATGCCGATGGGATGTCCAGTTTGAAGCACAAAAGGCAAATGGCGATGAAGGAGTAGAGTTCAAGAGAGACTAGATAACTGAACCCCTGGGAATGGATGAAATCTTCAAGCAAGAGAGTAAAGAAGGAGAAGAAATGACATTCCAGGTCAGAGCTTGGGGAACTACCCAAGAATAAACCATAGATGCAACTTGGATGATGAACAAGCCGATGAACCTGAAAAGTGGTTGGTTAGATGGGAGAACCAAGAGAGAATGAGGTTCCAAAGACTGTGAGTACTGCCTAGAGGAACACTGCACAGGGGTCAGGAAGGGTCCAGTGAAGAAAAGGTTTGCACACTTTGGAAAGGGCAATTTCAGTTGAACGATGAGGTTGGGAGCCAGATGACAGAGTGGTCAGAGGGGAGAGCTCCTAATGGAGATGGCGTTCTCAAGGATTTTAGCTGGAGGAGAAATATAAGCATTTTCTTAAAAGATGGGGGAGAAGTGGGTGTATTTGTAAGGAATCAGTAGACAGGAAGAAATTGTAGGGGAGGATGAGAGTGGGGACACTTTCCCAGAGAAGTCAGAAAGAGAAGGATTCAAAAGATGTGCATAGAAGGGTGAGTTTTGGCAAGAAGGATCACCTCTTCACCTGAGACCAGAATGAAGGAGATAATGGGAGATGTCTGCGTGGTAAGAGATGGTGAGCAGGGGAAAAGAGGAAGCCTTTTTAAAATGACCTTAAGGCATGTGGCAGAATCAGGACACTAATGCATTGCTGGTGGAATTGTGAATTGATCTGACCATTCTGGAGGGCAATTTGGAACTATGCCCAAAGGGCTATCAAAGAATGCAAACCTTTTGATCCAGTGCTACTAGGTCTACATCCCAAAAAGATTTTTTAAAAATGGGAAAGCACCTGTTTGTACAGAAATATTTATAACTGCCCTTTTTGTGGTGGCAAAAAAACCATAAACTCAAGGGAATGTCCCTCATGTGGAGAATGACTGAACAAATTGTGGTATATATTGGTGATGGAATACTATTGTACTCAAAGGAATAATGAACTGGAGGAATTCCATGAGAACTGGACCGACCTCCAGGAATTGACGTAGAGAGAAAGGAGCAGAACCAGAAGAACACTGTACACAGAGACCAATACACTGTGGCACAATCAAATGTAACAGACTTCTCTACTAGCAGCAATGCAATGATCCAGGACAATTCTGAGGGACTTATGAGAAAGAACACTATGCACATCCAGAGAAAGAACTGTGGGAGCAGAAACACAGAAAACATATGATTTATCACCTGTTTATTTGGGTATATGATTTGGGGTTTTAGTTTTATAAGATTATTCACTTAAAATATGAAAAATATGGAAATGGGTTTTGAGTGATAATACATGTATTGCCCAGACTGGATTGCTTGTCAGCTCCTGGAGGGGAGAGGGAAGAAGGAAGGGAGACAACACGAATCCTATGACTTTGGAAAACTTATGTGGAAACTGGTGATTAAAATAAAGAAAAAACACTTAAAAATAAAATAAAGTGACAAATTCTTGGTGGCAAGGTCCTGAGGGGAGAATGAGAGGAGTGAACTAGGGCTGAGGTAAGACCTGAGCCTTGACAGGACCAGGGGGCAAGGAATGAAATTATCTCTAGGGATTATCTGGTCTTCTGAGAGCAATGACAAATAAACACATAAAATCAGTCAATCAATTATTACTAGTGCATCACCAAAGTCTATATCTTGCAAAGCTCAAGAAGAGACACAATTTTGAACTTAACTCTACTGACATCTACTGGAGATAAGCTAGTTACCATTATAGCCCCAGAGGTAATGCTGGTGTTTTTTACTGGAAAGCATTTTGATTAAAATTAGTCAGGGCAGTGAAGGCCTGCAAAAGGAAATAGCATCAATGGGTGAATCAAAATATAAGTTCCTGAATCACTATGGACCAAATTTAAAGACAGGTTTGTGAAACATGGAGATATGAATTTTACTATTACAGAATCCATTAAAGGGTAAAATAAATGAAAAAAAAAAGGAAAAAAAACCTTTTACCTTCTGTCTTAGAATAGATGCTGTGTATTAGTTCCAAGGCAGAAAAGTGACAAGGGTTAGGCAAAGGGGGGTAAGTGACTTGCCCAGGGTCACATAGCTAGGAAGTGCCTGAATCCAAATTTGAACCCAGGACCTCCCATCTATGCGTGGCTCTCAATCCAATGAACCACAAGGCTGCCCCCAATTCCATTCTCTTATTTAATATTTATTGACATTAGGAAGTGCTGGAAAGAAAATTTGTTACAAATGATCCAAGGATGGACTAATTCCTAGAATGTACATAACACTCAGGAAATAGAAGATTAGAAATAACGAGGAGTAATACTTGATTTTCCTTCTTTCTAAAACTTTGTAGACACATTGATTCTAAGCAAGCTACTGTCATTTTGGCGTCACAGCGGCTAAGTGGCTGGGCTTGGAGTCGGATTCAAATCTGGCCTCAGACACTCGCTATATGATCCTGGGCAAGCTGTTTAACTCCTCTTTGCCTCAGTTTCCTTAACTGTAAAGTGGAGATAATCACAGGCCCTCCGACAGTGCTGCGGTGCTTAACAGAGTGCCAGGGATACGCCCCTTTCCCATGGGGGTCTGCCTTGTCAACAGTGACCCATTTCACACTCATAGATTGGGAGCTGGACGTACATTTACCCCAGAGATGTCAAACTTGGACTGTAGGGGGCAAGTGGCCTGTCAGCCTCAGAAGGGCCAGATAAAAATGTGACTGGAAAATGTTTAGCAAAATAAATACAATTACAGCAGATGCGAATGTGGACTGGTGGCTGGCTAAGTCGACGCGAGGTCTTCAGGGATCTGTTTCTGTCCAAGTTTGAAATCACTGATTTAGTTCAACCGTCTCATTTTATAGATGAGAAAACAAGGGCCCGGAGAGCGAAAGGGGTTTGCCCAGGGTTTAGCGCCCTTCCTCTGGAGTACCTCACGATATTCCTGCCGAGGAAGAGGACTCTGTTTGATAAAAGTGACTGATACCTCATGGGCGTATCAATAACCAATAATCAATTAACAATAAGAAATCATTTTAAATTGATTTTGGCTATTTTTTAGGCTCAGTGGCTGAATTGAAAGCCAACTTCATCCCTTTGAAGTTCTAGAACATGGTAGAGTGGGATGAACATTGGCCTGGAGACTCACACAGGCCTGCATTTGAGATTGGGCTCTGACATGTTTGAGCCTTTATTAACCCAGACAAATCATTTAACCTTGGGGCTTGCTTCCTTTTTCTGTGAAACTGGAATAATACTCAATAGTATTTACCTGCATTGGGTCATTGGGAACAAAATGCTCTCTATGCCTTATAGCCCCGTGTGTGAATGGGTTACATTTATTTTTCATTATAGATTTCAATATCATTATAGAATAACCTCACAGAAATCTGCAATTATGCTAGCACGAGTGTCTTCTTCACAGATACAGACCCCTCTGAGACAGGCGCCAGGGCCCAGGAATTCCTCATTCTACAGGTAAATGGCAAAAACATTTCGCTGTCTGGTTGAGAAGAACATGTACCTGAATGTGTTTACACTTAAGAAAAAATACTCATGTCCATTGTTTCTTCATTCCCTCCCCTCCAGCTTACTGACTGGGGGAGCAGAGAAGCATGACTGTGTGTACAACAGGTCAACTAACAAAAATGGATTATCATGAATATTAAAGCATTTCTTGGGTAAAGCATTGAAAAGAGAGGAAGATGTGTCAGTGTAGAAGTACTGTAAGGGGGAAAAGGGGTTATTTATAAAAGGGTTGGACTGGATTATTTCAGAGCATGGTGGTCAGGAATTTAATTAATTCCAAAGAGATTTATTTACAATTTATTTACATATTGTAGAAAGAGTGATGAAAGAAATGAGAGAGGATGAGGTAAGATATCTAGCCTAAACACTAAGTAATTTATTTCTGGCCCCCTGGCTCAATCCAGGCAGGGGAGTTTAGTCCTCAACCAGCCTTGGCAAAGCCAAGGACCCGGACGTTTCTCAAGAGGTTAGGTCTTCTTCTTCAGAGAAAAATCCAGCCAGTTAAGAGTCAGCTTTTCACTCTCCACATTTTAGCCTAAGGAATGGGGTCTCATGTCCAGTCAACAGATCCTTCTGCCCCTCTTCACTAGCCTCTCAACTTGAAAGCATGAAGAATAGAATTCCTTCAGGAAGTTGTCACTCCCTTTTAAAGACATTTTCTCTTGCATCACTTCCTCTGTCTTCCTCTAATTTTACATCTATAAATCACAGTTGACACTCTGCTCTAGGACTTCCCAGTTGATTCTGATTCATCACCCACTATTGCACATGTGGGTCACAGACTTCCTACTCAATGATTAAGTGGGATGTTTACACTTTTGGTGATTAGATCTAAAAATGGGCAGATCTCCATGTTCTAAAAATAGTCAGGGGTTACAATTTAATCTTCACAATCAGAGGAGAGTTAATTAATTTTATTGTTATAATCAGGGGAGAGTTAAATTTAATCTTCATAGTACTAATACTAAAATGCAAAGGGATGGACTTTGGATAAAGCTGTCCTAAGACAGAAAAATGCTAGGGTTGTGCATCAGAATTTGCCTAGAGATGACTAGCATGAAGAAAGTCAGGGATGCCTGTAGTTTGGGGACAGAGACATGTGGGTTTTAAAATTAATAATCATAACTAGATATTATATTTTATAAAGTTTTATTAATAATAACTAAAACAAAAGAACTGCCTAACTTCAGCCTGGTCACAGGTCCAAGAGAGGAAGAAATAGGAGTTACAAGCATTTAAATACAATCACATAAAATGTGGGGATGCAGGAAAAGGGAATTTTTGGAAATACTAAGGGATCTCTGGTGAATGAAGTCCAATGGCTCAAAATCTCCATTTATACATGTCTCCCTGTGATCCTATTGGGAAATCAGTTTCCCCAAAAGGAGCATGGAAACATAATCAACTTAAAAATTTCAATAATTTGTGGATAAAAAGAAAAGAGAACAAAACCAATGATTACTAGGTTGACAAAAAGCCAATTTGGGGACAGTCCCCTTTGGCATAAGAGTATACATTCAAAACAAAGGCATTTCAACCCCCCATAGTTCAATTCACATCCCAAAGTTTACTCTGGTTTTTCTGGTGCAGCATGTGGTCTCTGCAGGCATCTATCTTCATGGCGCATTCTGGATTCTGGGAGGGGGTAGCAAGTTTCTTATCCTAAAATTGCTCAAATTTAAATCAAAGTTCACAAAAATAACTTGTCTTTCCCCCCACCCCCACCCCCCGGTGAATTATAACAAACATAGGGATCTCTCAGGGATACATGGCTGAGTTATGAGGTACATGAATCAATTTGCAAAAAAAAAATAAAAAACATGAAAAAATCCAAATAAAAGAGAAAAGTAACTTGTGGATGAAATATAAAATATAAAAGTCTTATGTCTAAAAAAATCTAAGTAAAGGAAAAACAAATCTATAACAGGTCCTTGAATCAGAGCCCAATTAAAATGATTTAAGAAATTATGCACTACCCAATCAGTAGTCAGGACTATAGAAAGTTTGCCACACTATGAAAGATAGAAAAGGGACTCGATTTCAGCAGCAAATGGGAGCCATGATGGCAGTGAAAAGTAGGTACTTGATAGAATGTGACTCAGAGGAAGTCCAGCCTCTGACATGTGTCAAAACGGCTGCAACCTTGAACCCCAAACAAGTTCAGGTTCTCTTATCTTGGCTCAAAATTGCATCAATCCCACTGGGATCTGGTCTCTTTGACCTTGTGCTCCATAGACACTATGCAGGTGCTCTGTGTTTCTTCGGCACTGTACAGTGGTTCTTTTGTATATTCCCTTCTTCTGGAACCAGACAGAATCATGAAGCAAAGTTCCATAATTTTTTAAACAATCAATGGCATTATTTTTATAGTCTAAAGTTTTTTGGGTATGCAATGACATTAGAGCAAATATATTTTAAACTTATATTACTGCAAAATCAAAAAAGTTAAAAAAAATCTCAATACTGGTGACATGTGCTTCAAATACAAAAAGGAGAGAAAATAAAAAACTGAAATAGTATATTGCACATGCAAGCAAAAACAATAATAAAAGTTTTAAAAATAAAAAATATATAGCTTAAAATCAGTGATACTGTGTCAGCCATGTGCAAGTACAAAATGATTTTCAAATAAAACAATAACACAATAGATAATGCACATTCAAAGAAGTGCCAAAGTCCCAAAAATTCACAATAGCCCAGTTAAGTACAATAGCAAACAAATCCACTATCATATTTCACATAAGTTGCTGTATGACATAAAAAACCCTATGAACTGATAGATATTTGTCACAATTTTCATAGATGTAGTAAATATTTCAACCTTAGCAAACATATTTTTAAACAAAGTAAAACTTATTTGGGTCTAGAACATCATCAAGAAATCTAGATTGTTCTGCTGGAAGTAAATTAAAATGAAGAGTTTTGCAGGAGCTTTTTTTTTTTTGGCTTCCTGATTCATAGAAACACCTTGGTAGGGACATTTCTTTGTTTCTCTACCTTTAATACAACATTCTTTATAATATATAAATATTTAAAAAATCATCCATTCAGAAACCACTAGTTACTAAAATTATTTCTGAAGACCCTTTAGAATTACCATTTAAATTCTTAGCTCATTAAATTCTCGAAAGGTTGCACACAATTTAACCAGTTTTGTTGAAATCCATCCATCAACATCTATGTGACAATTAACAAAAGCAACATGTGATCTTCGATGGATTTAGTGGCAAGGGTTTGGGGCAAGATGTTCATGGGCTTATACAATGATATTTTGTTCTTCAGCAAAGGTAAAGGTACAAATTAAAGATCAATATAGGCAAAACATAGCTTAAAATGATTCAGTATAACAGAAAGATTTTGATTAAATTAAAACAGATAAACTTTTTTTTCTTTTTTTAAATTTTATAGTATTTTATTTGATCATTTCCATGCATTCTTCCATGCATTAAAGACAAAGATCATTTTCTTTTCCTCCCCCCCACCCCCCGTAGCCAACGCGTGATTCCACTGGGTATCACATGTGTTCTTGATTCGAACCCATTGCCATGTTGTTAATATTTGCATTAGAGTGTTCGTTTAGAGTCTCTCCTCTGTCATGTCCCCTCAACCGCTGTAGTTGGGCAGTTGCTTTTCATCGGTGTTTCTACTCCCACAGTTTGTCCTCTGCTTATGGATAGTATTTTTTCTCCTAGATCCCTGCAGATTGTTCAGGGACATTACACCGCCACTAATGGAGAAGTCCATTACGTTTGATTATACCACAGTGTGTTTGTCTCTGTGTACAATGTTCTCCTGGTTCTGCTCCTCTCGCTCTGCATCACTTCCTGGAGGTCGTTCCAGTCTCCATGGAATTCCTCCACTTTATTATTCCTTTTTGCACAATAATATTCCATCACCAACATATACCACAATTTGTTCAGCCATTGCCCAATTGATGGGCATCCCCTCGTAAAACAGATAAACTTAAAAAAAGTTAAACCTTAAAGCAATCAGTAAATACAATAATATAAACCAATGAGAAGGTGCAGACAGGCACTGTAGTAAAAAAAATACTTACCAACCCCAATAGACTTGTTCTCTATTATTATAAACTCAAAAGAGTTAGCAAGAAACTTCTAAATCTCTTTTAAAGGTTCCTTCCCCTCCCCCATATTATCCATTTAGATTGCGTTTGTCAGAGGTATGAATTTCCTCATAGAAGCACAGGGCAGAATCTCCACTCTGCATATTGAGAGCAGTTAGGACTTTTAGAATTTTGTCAAAATATTTTAGATTGGTTTGCAGTTTAAGCAGCCTAGCTTATGGCATATTCTTGAGGATAAGGAAATAAAGTGGGAAATCTCCAATGAAAATAAAGATTCCCAGGAAAAGAATTAAGCAGACACAAACTGCACATTTGAGCTCTACCAACTCAAACTGTTGTTTCAGAGTTTCAAGCATGCTTTGCAATAGCATTTTTCCTGAAAGAAGATGAATGGGGTTTGTTTAAAGAGTAAACAGAAAGAAGCAAAATTTCAGGGGAAAACAATAGCATATTTGCATGAGAGAAAAAATACTTCTTCTTGGTGTTTTGGGTCAAGAGGAAGTAGGGGAAAAAAACAGGCTTATTCCCCAAAACTGACTGTTCTCCCTGTGAAAAACCTTTAGTAACAGACTTCTAAACTAGGAGTGCAGGATCAGCTTTAAAAAAATCTGCTTGAAAATTAGAAGGCGTGTGGTTCTTTTTTCCATGCTGAAAAATGGCTATGGCAGGTTAGAAAAACATGCGTGGAGTGTGGAAAGGGTTTGGGGCAGAAAGATTTTATACATCACCCTCTGTGGAAAAAAAAACCAGATGGGATTGGCAGGCTCATGGCGGGTCTGGTCTCCGCAAGAGGAGGCTCCAAGCTGGGTGGATAGCATTGAGGAATGCTGGCCAAGCAGATGAACAGGAGAAACTGCAGGCAGCTGCAGGCGGCAGGCGCAGGAACACCCTGCCACTGGACCCTCGAGGTGGGCAGTGACCTGGCAAACTTACTATCTTTATTGTAAGGCTATCTGCTCAAAAATTTTTGAGAATTCATAATCTCTTCATGGTAAGCCAAAAAGTGGGTTTTAAAATTAATAATCAATAACTGAATATTATATTTTATAAAGTTATACTAATAACTAAAAACAAAAGAACTGCCTGACTTCAGCCTGGTTGCAGGTCCAAGAGAGGAAGAGGGAGGAGCTACAGCCACTTAAATACAATCACGCAGGAAAAGGGAATTTTGGGAAATACTAAGGGACTTCTGGGGGATGAAGTCCAAAGGCTCAAAATCTCCATTTAACAAATGGTTTTATGATTCCTGAGCAATAACAGCCACAGCTCCCCTGTGTGGTTCTTGTTCCTGTGCCAGAAGCAATCAGATGAAGGATGTATCATCTCTGACCAAATTTGGTAGAGATCTTCCTTGGGATATATGTTACCAGAAAGGGACAGGCTTCCTAGCATTCTTAAGAGGAACCTCAAATTTCATGGTGTAGCAAACAAGAGGCCCTGGATATTCCTGTATAACCTATGGCCTACTTTCTTCATATTGTCTATTTTATTTTTTAAGCCGTGGGAGTCAGTACTGTGTACTGTTTCTAAAGTTGAAGAGTGGTAAGGCCTAGGCAATGGGGGGTTAAGCGACTTGCCTAGGGTCACACAGTTAGGAGGTGTCTTGAGACATATTTGAACCCAGGATCTCCCATCTTTGGGCCTGACTCTCAACCTACTAAATCACTCTGCTGCCTCCTACCATTTAATGAACATGCGTTTCTGTCTTTCTCAAAGCTGCTTTTTCTCTCTACCTGTATTCCACACGGGGTCCAGATGAGATCTCCATTTCAGAAGGGTGGATGCTTGGCATCTGACTGCTTATATAATAGCCTCAGTGGGTGGTTCAGCTTTATGCTGTGACCAGCCTAAGGGCCCTTTGCTGCCCTCTGTGAAGTCTGACCACTGGAGCACTCGGGGCTCTAAGCTGGCTTTTGCTAGTTTGTTTTTAACCTCCTCGAGCGTTCAGACACCTCTTTGTATCACTTTGTTTGGGAACAGGCAGTCTAGAATGAGGTGAAGGGCAGAGGAGAATCTCTGGGGCCTCCATCCCAACCCTTCTAAAGCCGTGACATGAACAGAAAACCTTCAGAGGGTAAGGGTCATTATGGGCTGAAGGATGCTGTGAAATAGCCTTACCAATAACCAGCCTTGCTTAACTAAATGGCAAGTATGGAATCCTTTGGGTCAGACTCAAGAGTCCTTGGTGATAAATTTAAAACAAACCTGTTTGCCAACAATCAAAAGTTACTGGCCAAATCTTATTTGTTCACGATCCTGTTCTATTCCCCCCCAAGATGTCAATAGTTATAAATAATCTGTGTTTAGCTTTTAATGATTCTTCCTAGCACGCTCTATTTTGATAGGAAGTCCCAGGGATAAATATTTATTTCTAGAATACAGTTTTGAGTATTTGCAGGCAGGTCAACTTTTACCCCCTCATCACAATCCAGCTACCCAAGATGTATCCAGGGGAGGAATCCTGAAAGCTTTGAAGGTGGTTGTGGAACTCACGGACATTCTTTCCCTGCCATAGTGCAAGATTATGTTTAGACTTCAGTAGATAAGCCACAGAAAAAGTAATAAAACCTTACCATTCATGGTTTAAGCGTAACAGGATAAGATGGTACCATTTCTCTTAACTCTATTACTAATGGATTGGAAAGTTTTCCATAATTCTTATAGGGGAAAAGGAAGAGATGAAATGTTAAAAGGTCATGGAAAGTGAATGACTTCTTATTAAAATTAATTATCTACCAATATTAACTGCTTTGGGCACCTAGCAATCTACATTAGAGTGTCAAGCATAAAGTTTTGCAGCATGTAAACTGCAAAATTTTATTGTCTATCTTGGAGATTTGTAAGCAAGGGGGAATCCTATATAATTTCTAAAATTGTATTTCAGAGATACAATCAACAAGGACCATCAAATTTTACCAGAAATCCTCCCAACATTTCCTTAAAAATGTTTTTCTTGTTCAAGTTTCATCATGAGAGAAACTCAACAATTATAATGGTGCTTTATAAACTGATTTAACAAACAAGTCTTGCATCTGCTGGCATAATGACAGAGTGCCTCATAAATGTTTTTTCTGAATACTTATTTGTGGCACAATAAAACATTAACTGAAGATTTATTGTTACCATGGCTATAATTTGAATGCAGATGAAAAGTTAATATAATGTAGAGATGTGAAATTGAACTAGTTGACTATGTGCAGCACTGCTTAGACTCATCCTTCTAGCCTCATTATGTTACCTCTTTGTTTATCATGTATTCCGTTTTCTCCTATTACTTACAAATTTGTCAAATAAGTCCCTGAGGATAATATTGTGAAAGAATTTTGGAAGGCAGTATTTGGGCATCTTATACAGTGAGACCAATGATACCAATATGGACTCTGGCTTAAAACTGATGATGTTCTCACATATTATTAGGTGATAGGTTTGAGTATAAAGGAGGTGCAATGTAGCAATTAAGTATGAGAACCCAAAGAAGCAGATATTGCATGAAGCTTTTAATAATACTGTATTCATGAAGTATTAAGCTTAGCCAAACAATAATTATGTGTCAATCATGATCTTTTCTTCAGTGAAAATCTAGAGATGGTGAGGTAAAGAGAGGAGAGAGATCTTTTCTGAAATGCTAAGACAGAAAAAAGATTGAATAAATCAAATCACTATGAAAAAGTCAGCTCTAGTCAAATCTGTTCTCTAATATGAGGACCAAGTTTTTGTTTGTTCATGAGACTGGGACTTCGTGTCTTTGTGATTCCTCTTTCTAAAGTGGAGAAAAGAAATTGGGGGGAAAAAAACAGAGGAGGAAAAATTGGATAGCATGAACTGTGATGTGTTTTGTGGCTGAGTCACAGGAGGCGATGGCAATATTACCACTGATTCTCATGATTTAATATTTTCTACACTTCATTTCCCTTTCTCAAAGATAAGAATTAATTGGCATAATTGTATAATTACCCTTAACCTGAAAAACAGAAACATTTTGAAAAAATGGAATCAAATTTATTAGAAGATGCAACTTAATTTAGGGCCCCAAATTAACATTTTTTATTTTGGAAATTCTTTCTTAGCATTCATAGGAGCATTGAAATGTCTAGCCTTTTACCAGAGAATCATCTAGCAAATATAGGCATGCTACAAAAATTATGTTTAGTCTATTCCTAATCCTTTCTCTCTCCTTTAACATTGCCAATTCAAGATTCATTTAGGAAATAATCCATAGGGCCACAGAAATGAATTTCTAGAATTATTGCCTCATTTGTTAACAACAGGATGGTGGTTCACATGTGAAACTTGAAAGACACTCTTTGTGGCCTGCAGGCTGAGGGAATGAACTAGAGAACCTTTTAAGGTTTTTGTACACTGTAGTTATAGTTATCAAACAAATATGCACACCCACAAAATTAGTTGTTGCTCAAAAGATTTTCTGTGTCAAAAAATACTGTTTTGGAAAATCAGTTATGGTACAAGATGAAGGTCAGAATAGAGAAAGGAGGGAAAATAGCATTCCTTGATCCAACTTTTGTGACTAAAAGAAAAGAATTTGATTTGTGACAAGTTTTGCAATAAAATACACATTATCATGACAATATTAAAAACATTTATTGAGAATCAATAAGTTAAAATAATTATGTATGTCTTCTTTTCCCCAAACATAAAATAAACAAAGGAACCAAATCAATTTATGGGAAGAAAACAGTTCTTCTATAAATCAAGGGCATATTTGTGTAGAAATAGAGTGCTTCGACTTTGACGGTATCCTTGTTATCTACTGGAGAAAGTGAAAATGAGACGGGGAATGTTTATAGTAAAAGTAATAATGGAAATCTAGGAGAAATAATTGTAGGTATGTAAGAGATCACTTTTGTAATTTTTACTATCTGCTTATAAAAAGTAAGGTATTTTGAGATCTACAAAAGAATACTATGTGGTGGCAGTGAAAAACATTTTCATTACTTCATGGAAATTATTAATGTTCAAGGTGACATTATATCTAACTTCTTCCACCTAAAATCCTACCTACCACAATGGTTTCTAATGTGATATAGTTACAACTGGCATCAAAGGGAAGAAAAAAGAAGGGAAAAGACACTAGGCTCACTAGAGAGAAACGGTCTTTAAAAAGTTAATTTTAGAGACCAGGCCTAGAGACGGGAGGTTTTAGGTTCAAATCTGACCCCAGACACTTCCTAGCTGTGTGACCCTGGGCAAATCACTTAACCCCATTGCCTAGCCCTGACCACTGTTCTGCCTTGGCACCAATACAAAGTATTGATTCCAAGACAGAAAGGTAAGGGCTAAAAAAAAATGTTAATTTTATACAGTGATGAAAAAATAGCTCTGAAAATTTCTCATTACTGTAGACAGGAATATATCATAAATAAATACTAACATTTTAAATATATATGCTAAACTTGTTTCACTATCTTAGGTCCAGGAAGAATACATACCAAAAAAAAAGAAAAAAAAACAAACCCAAGACAAGGAAATGTAAATGAATTTTCATGTAATTAACTTTTAGGAGGTGAGGTTTTAATAAAAATTCAAAATAAAGTTCATGGGACACAAATAAGTGCAAAGATACTTAAAAGCAAAACAAAATAAGCAAATAAAATTAAAGCCATGTTCCCTTTTGTGAACTGTTAGAAAACTTGAGTTGAGGTTTCCTACTTTTTGCTGTCTCTGATTCTAGGTAAAATGAAAAAGATGCCACAAAATTCAACACTACCAACTAAAAATCTCACTTAAAAATTTCTAGCAACCACACTTCAATTGTATGATTTGATTAATTCAATTGTGTTTACATCAAGGGAGGTTTACTAGCCTTTTATCTTAAGGTAATTCATGAATTATTTGATAGCAAACGATTTTAAAGTTACACACCTAAGGTGTTCATGAAGAACTTTCTTGAAACCCTTTTTTGTAAAACAACAAAAACCCAGTTAAACTAAAATCCAAATATCAAGTAGAATTCTCATTGAAAACACAATTTTCATCAAAATAGAAGTCTACTTGGAGTTAAAAGTGTCTGAAGCAGTAAAAGTTAATCATTGCCATCCTCTCTCTCTTTTGCCTTGGTTAGCAACTGTTTATGGAGAAGTACAAAAACAGTACCGCAGACATGGAGCTAAACCAAATGCGCTTTATTATTCTTCACAATCAGCCAAAGGCAGATTAGCATTGCTGTGCATTACATTTTCTTATTACTATAACTGTCCACACAGCTGATCTGAAACCTTTCAAAAGGAAGGTACAGCTTACCCACAGCACTTTAGAAAGATAAGGGGGGGGCAGGGAACCCCCCACAATTTGCACAATCCACAGAAAGACTTACCAGGAAATTGTGTAGGTTAAGTGTTTTTAGAGTCTATTAACAGCAGTATTTAAAGGTTTAAATTATGTCCACTACTATTAGCTATTTTTAGGCTACAGGGAAAATAATAAGGATGTCAACACCAGGGGCCAGTTTGTAGCTCAAATGACAGATTTCAACAGAAGCAGCTTCTTTTTGTTCTTGCAGGGAGACACTGGTCAAATATATACATTCTATTTTCTTAAACTCTTTTTTTTTTTTAAAGCCCTGTAAGAGTCCCAAAAAGCTATAGAAAAAAGAGAGTAAGAGGCAAGGTCCAACTGATCCTTCCAAGATAGCAGTAAAGGAGAGTGTCCATAATCCATGAGTCAGGGGAAGAGCCACTGGTACCGCAAAACCATCCCACATCTAATTCTGAAGACTCAGAAAATGGCAAACTGTAACACACAAATGTTTTCTACTGGGGAAGTATTTTTTTTAATGCGCATATTTTTGTTATCATGAAGTCAGTGAAACAAGTTTTTATTTATGATTTAACAACTCTGTAATTTGTGTTTTATCTGCTCAGGAATCACTATATTTTAGTTAGTTAGTTTTTTTTTTTTTTTGGCTAATGGCCATAGGTAACTTTCTGCCTAGTTTATCAGAATCTTGGTTTCCAGTTAAAGATAGGTAGCATTCAACTCACTTTTATTAGAAATATGGCAGAAAAATGCCATAAAGACAAAAATTAGAAAAACAAAAGGCCCGTGGGCATTTAGTAGAGGCTCGATTTGTTCGGTGGGGTATTAAGCACAAACATCCAAATAAGCCCACCAGAGTCAAATCATTTGCCCAATAGGGGAAGCCCAGCTTTGTTTACTCATGAGATTAGAACTAGGTGCAAACCAGGTGCCTAAGACTGTTCTATTATTTGTGTTGAACAAAATCATTAGGTAATTTGTTGCTATTGTTCAGTCTTCTCCAAGTCTTTGTGGCCCTATTTGGGCTTTCTTGGCAAAAATACTGGAGTATTTGACATTTTCTTTTCTAGCTCAATTTTATAGAAGAAGACAGACCTCAGGCAAACAGAATTGCCCACTCACACAACTAGTAAATGTCTAGGGTCAAATTTGAACTCAGGTCCTCCGGATGCCTGGGTGAACATTTTATCCACTGTGCCACTTACCTGTTCTCATTAGATAATACCACAACTAAATAAACAGATGCTACCGAAGTCTGAGGGGCTCTGTTTTCAAGAAGTTGGCTGGCTGAATTTTCCTTGACCTTTGCAACAAAAGTGGGATAAGTCCTATCCTATTAAAATAAGAAGGTCAGGCTCATATAACTTGATAGAAATTAAAATACTCTACAACATTAGCAAGCAGTTCTAAAGCACAGTGATCACAAAGCAAGTAAAATGGAAGAAAAGGCTCAGGGAGGTGAAAAAAATCACAATATTAATAAACAAAAATATGTCTCACTGATCTCATGGTAATGAGCATTCCAAAATTCAGAGCATTTACCTAGAGCCAAAAATAATAAACATTTAATTATTAGCATACTTTGAACTTTATCAAAACATTACAGAAAAATTTTTAGATTAACATATATTTAATTTTTTTTTTCAATCTGGGAATTCTATACAAATGCTAGCTTATATCCACTAATAAAAATATGAGTGCATTAAACTCTGAATAGACAATGTGAATTTAAGAAAGGTATTCAGGTATCTTGGTCTAGCTTGTGACTTCTGCAATTTTCCAGAGGAAATATATCTCTGTCCCCTATAATAATATCTTTTCCACAGTCCAAAGGAAAATGAATATTTAAGAAGTGGTACCTTCCACTAACAGTTATTTATTAATCTTTTAACTACAATTCAATTTTTAGTACAGTAATGAGAACTGTATGAACATTAAATCACATTGAAAATATTAAATGAATAGTTTCTTACAAGTTCTGCAATATACATGTTTCCAACAAAATACCATACGTTTCACTCCCTTTTAGGAAAATAACCAAAAGGTATTTTTTTCTCTCACCCGTCTACATAAAGAAAATGCCACAAAAGATATCAAGCAGATTAGTGTGGAAAAGACCAATTATTTAAACACAAAGTTTGGTCTCTTGAGTTGAGAAAGGCAGGTGAAAAGCAATGACTCACTGTAGCTTAATGTCGGCATATGTAGCAATGGGCATGCAGTGAGCTGTAAGGACATGTTTATTAGCCTTTCACAGTTCAAAAGCTGGAAATCTGGCTTTTGCAGGAACGAGAAGGTCAGACAGGAAATAAATTGTTCCAGCCATTCCTGAAGAAATCAAAGAGATAAAGACATATCATATTAAGGTGACTTAGTCCAGCATAGTTTTCTGTCCTAGCTTTATTTTGAAATTAAGAGAATAACCTAAGCAGAATTAAAAGCATCTTCTCCTCATTATATGTTAGCCACAGCACTAGAGTTTCTTAGTTCCCACATATAGAATATGTGCATGCTTTACTTATTTGTTCATTACTCATAATGCAAGGAAATCAAGAACTGGTATAATAATTTTTTTCCACTAAATGTGAAGGGTGGGGGGGATAGCTGAAAAATGAAAAGGACCAGAAAGATTACATTAACTGGAGAATCACTCTGCTGGTGAAAAAAATCAGAAAAATGTCTTGGGGTTCCAAATGCATATTTATATTACGAAGAAAACAAATAATGTGAAAAGAATACCTTCAAAGAGGGAGAAAGGTGTATCAGGAGTCCTGCATCCATGTTCTCCATAATCTAGACACCATTCGGCAAACTGAAAAGGAAAGATGTGTCAGATTACTCACAGTACATGGCAAAACTAATCAAGATTGCTTCTCAATCTTCTTCTGAAAATCCAAAGCATTTATAGGGAAGAATACTGTTATCTAATGCTATTGGAACTCCAAGGAATGCTGAGACATTTGTGGACCAAAGAAGAGGAATCAATGAGCTGTCTAAACAATACTTAGTTATATAGAACTAAACTTCTTGAAGTCAAGGATGTTTCACTTTTGTTTCTGCAGCTTTAACATTTAAAGGACTGACTGACTTAAATTTTTATCTGAAAGATTATAAATGAATTGCCAAAGGAAGAAAGGAATAAAATTAATAAGCAAATCCATCTCTAGCCCCGGTTAGACTGTGAAATGAAATAATTTGTTTTCTAAAATGAAAATTTAATTTAATAAACTTTAAAAAGGCTTCTAAAAATTTAACCGTTTCTCTGGAAACACTACAAAAAAAAAGAAACTAGAATAAAGCACTTTTTGTAATGTTTTGAAAAGATTTTTTTCTTTGGCTATTCTGAATATTTACCTTACAAGCTCTGTATAGATATTTCAAGTCAGTGGTGAGGTTGTATAATGTCAGGAAAGCATATGCATTCCCTGCAGCACCATGGCACAATCCATATCCTTTTTTGAGTAATCCAAACTTCCAGATCACATCAGCACATTTCAAGGCATCAGTAAGATATTTCTCCTCTTTGAATACCTGTAGGCAGTTAGGAAAATCCAGTATTACTGTAAATGATAATTTTAACTTCATTGACAACTAAAATATATACTAGATGCAGAAAAAAGAGCCAAAAAGATTTAGAGTCTTACATGATGGGTAAAATCAAAGATGACAAATTTAGTAGAGATAAATAAAGTCCTGAACCTAGATTATTAAAGTTAACTGCAAAAGTATCAGGTGGGGAGTGTATGCTTACATATTTACTTCTGTAAATGAGACCAAAAAATTCTGGTAGACTGTATGCTCAACAACAGTGTGATGTGGTAATCAAAAAAGCTGCATTTGTCCTTAAGCTGCATTAATAAAAGTGTAGTGTACAAAATGAGAGAGATGGTCCTACTAGACTGTCAAAGTCTATTATTACATCTTAAAAACTATGTCCATTTTAGTGTGTCGTGTTTTAGGTAGAAAATTGACAAATAGGGTCTCAACTGAGAGATGGTAAGTGACCAGGACAGTGAAACCTATGTCTTATGAATAATAATTGGAAGAATTTGGAATATTTAGCTTAGGAAAGAGTCATGTAGAAGATGGACTGGGCTTATTCTACTTAGCTATAAGGAACAGAATAATAATCACTAGGTAGGTCTTATAAGAGGTACATTTTAGGCTCTAAAGAAGAACTTTCTAACAGAGTTGTCTAGAAACAGAAAAGACTGCCTTTAGGGTAATGAGTTCCTGGACAAAGGAAGTAACTATAATGAAAGTAGATAATTTCTTTGTCCAAGATGCTGTAGTGGTGGAGGTGAAGTATGGGGGTAGAGGGGGACATTGAACTAGATGGCTTCTGAGGTGCTTTCTATTCTAACTCAGAGGTTCTGCGATTCCTCTACCAGAAGCTGGGGATTAAGAGAAATGGAGCAGGAGGGAGGGTCATAGAAATGAGATCCAGTGACTAAATGATGTTACATGAATGGTAACTAATTTTACTAACACTCAGTGGTTCTACTTATATATTAAAAATGAATGTGACTTTGTACTTGTAAAGGTTTTTTAGAGTGATGGATGAAGTAGCCATTAACATCATCTAATTCATATCAAGCTGTCATCATTAGTCACCTCCTATAGAACACATGGCTTCTTTCTTCAGTGACAAAGATACCCAGTCACTAGGAAATGAGGTGAAGGAATATTCAGGAAATTTCTCTCAAGTGTTTACTCCTTATTTTGGAGAACACAATGCCATTTATGTTTCATACACAATAAGAGCTGAACATTCACTTCATAAAAAATGAAGGAAATATACAGAGGGCTCATATAATTATTAGCTACATGTAGGCTGACTTGCTTTATCCTTTCTACCTTTCAAATTCTGGCCAAAGAAGCAGAAATACACCTTTATGAGAATATTCTTCAACATTTCATATCAAACTGGATTTTATGAAACCATAAGGCATTTTCTTTTTTTTAATGGCTTTGTAGTAAGAGGAAGAATGCTAATATACATGTAATAATTCAATGTTAAGAACAGGTACAGATTACTATGTGGCACAGAAAAGGGTAATTTGAGCATTCTAGACAATACTCCAAAATGTTGAATTTGGTTGTTGAAGTTGGCATTGTCTATAAACAATTAGTTTCTATCATTTATAAAATACATATTACTATACAAACAAATACTTCCTTAGGTATAATAGGCTAAGCATCCTTCATGGTAGTCTTCTCCCCCCCCCCCCCCCCCCCCCCCCCCCCGCAAATCTTGTTTGTAAGGACAATCAAGTATATTCAACACCACATGGACATTAGGAGTGTGCTAGGAGACCCTTTTTAAAAGTCTCTCTTGGCAATGATACCTGATCCCTTTAATTTTGTGTTATTAGTTTCTTGCCTTAAGTGACACATTTGGAAAAAAAAAAAATTAGCTCTTAGGTAAAGGCCTTCTAAAGAGAGGGTTTTTTACATTCTTTGAGAAATTATTAGGAGAAATTTCACTTTGTGAGAGTTAATGAAATTATAATTTAGCTTAAAGTTGTTGTCAATTCCCTTTCTTAGGATGAGAAAGAAGTCTGTACCTTGTGTGCTTGAGTGAGCATGTAGATAACCCCAGGGGCCCCATGGCACCAGTGGACAAGGAGATCTCTGGAATCATCCACACATGGAGGGTAGTTGCCAGAAGGAAATTTCAGCTGGCAGACATAGTCAATGCTGGGCTTGACCACATTATGCAACTTCACTTGGCTTATCTGAAGGCTAGGCTAGGAAACAAAATGATACTTTAGATCCAAACAGGCTTTAACATACATTTCCAAATTAAGAAACAAAGGAAATTTATTATATACTTGAAAAATTCACTTCCTTAGATATTAAAGGAAACATTTATGTTCAATAGTATTTATACCTCAACTTTTAAAAATCAGCTTCATTGTTAAGACAATACTGGTCTGTTTATTAATCCTACTGAAATGAATAATCCTACCTTTAAAAAGAAACTTTTCTACCTAGGTCTGAGAAACAAATTTCAAGGGCATTTTAGGTTCTAGTTGATCATTCTTTTTTCCTTTTTCAGATCTCTTTCTGTACCAGGAGCTCATTTTTTTAAGTTTGAAGAACAGAACATTTCTAATTAGCATTCAATCCAGCCCTCAGGAAATAGTAAAGGACTGTTACGTAATTTTTGAGTCTAGGCTCTCAGTAGAATTCCTGAAGAGTCAAGTTATATTTCATGGACTTGTCCATGTTATTCTGCTACCTAAAAAGCCAGAAAAAGGCAGAAGAAATTTATTATGCAGTTGAAAATTTTACTTCCTTAGACATTTAAGGAAGTACTTGCATTCAACAGCATAAACAGCTTTTCAATGATCAGCTTCACTGAAGGCTTGTGTGGGATTTGATTTTATTATATTCCATTCTGCTATTTAACCAGTTAGTATTTCTTGTTCATCACTAATTGAAACAATCTTTTCCATTATAACATAGAGTGCTTATGGATTAATATTATCTTTGCTAAAATCTCTTCTCTTTAGCCATAACTCTCAACTGTATAAGAACATCAACAAATGTTGAACTTTAAAGGAAGCTATGCAACTTGTGGGAAGTCAGTCAATAGCATTTATTAAGAACCTACTATATGTCAGGAACTGTGCAAAGCTATGGAAATACAAAGAAGGGTAAAAATAGTCACTGCTCTTAAGGAACTGATAGTGTAATTAGAGAGACCTTATTCAAAATCTTCTTACTTTACAGTCCACGTGAATTCTACTTGTGCCAAGTCTATCTTACTTAGGAAGGTATTTCCAAACAGCATTAGGTTCTGAGACTTATTACACACATAAAACTTAACTATTTTTTTCAAGTGAATTACACAAAATCCATCGAATGCCCCTTAAGGTTTGTTATCTGAAACTATGCTCAAGTAACATGTGCTCATTTGTTTTTTATTGATTTTCTTTTTCCTGCGGGGTTCGTTTCAAGAGATTGTCCTATATAATGAGAAACGATTTTCTCAATTCAAGACATTCACCAAAAAAAGTGAATGCATAGCAGGAATGTGTAATATAGAAGTCCAACTCACAACATTTTCAGTTTCCATAGTTCTGAGGAGGTTTTATACACTGCTATAATTTTGATGGCTTTCCAAATTAAAAAAAAAGTATAATGCTTACCACACAATACATACAGGTGTATATACACATAACCCTAATAAGCATTACATATGTGGAATATGCATGTATATATACACATACATATATATGCATACATTATATACACACATATTAATCTGAACCATGATTTCATCAGCATAGATGAAAAAAGTGTAGGAAATTTCTTGATGTGGAAATTTCCTCCCATCGATGCAAAAATGATGATTCATCTGAGTTATCTGGGCCACTGAAAGATTAAGTGACTTGCCCCATGGTCAACAAACCGTGTGCAAGAGGGAGGACAAAAACCTTACTTTACTATGTCTAGTGGAGTTTACTGGCACTAATGTGCCATGGGGTGGCCAGTGAGAACATTAAATGATTATAATGGGTTTCTCAGAAACAATATATGCACAAAGTTGTCCTCATCAATCTCACTGTCTTTTATATTATCATATTACAACCAAGTCTTATACTGACATTGGAATAACGACATTAGGGCTCTAAATGACCACCCATTTCAGTCAGTTAAAGGTTTTGTTCTGCACACATTATTAAGTAACACAAACATCTGTGCAATACTTTAATAAAGAGTTCACTGAAAAGGGAGCTGCTTTTATCAGTAGCAGCCTCATTCAGAACAAAGAGCCAACAAGTAAAGTATTCCACCTTACTATTCCAAATATAAAAGAGAAAAGGGAAAAAAGGGATGTTAAAGACATTTCTTAATTTATGTTTAAGCCACTTTTTCATTTGTTTTCCTACTGTAATGGCTTCTCAAAACAGGAAGGGAAGTATTTGTCTTCTGATCCCCAAGACTCCAGCTCTTTCCTTCTACAAAGCATAATTTCTCTGTTGCTCTGTGTGTGTGCTTGGGGTGTGAATTTTAAAACTAATCCACCCTAATCAGACTGTTCTTTAGAAGATTTGATTTAGCTATTTCTTTATCAATAACAATAGAGATACTTAGAATAACAGAATCAGGTCTTGGGAAGTGCACATATTCCCCACCCTCCTTAGTTTAACAAGATTAGGAAGGTCTGCACCAAACTCAAAGATTAAGTATCTGAGAAAAAAGGCAAGAGACATGTGCAGAAAAAAGTGGACAGACCCCTGGGCTGTCCTAAGTCAAGCTAAGCTATCATTGGTACAGATGAAATGCAGGAAAGTGACGTAAAACCGTCTATATAAGGCACGTCACTTCCTTTTTCCCTGGAGAGGCAACTCTGGCTGGCAGTGTGCTAGGCGTTTCGACATCTTGGAGTGTTGGTGGTGAGTTTGCCTTGAGCTGATTCAGGGTCAGGCATCTGGGTTTAGCCCTTCTTTTTCTGGAGTTCCAGCTGACTCCTTCCTCCTTCATCATACTCCAAACCCTTACTTCCTTATCTCCTGATCTCCCTGCCCGATACTAGCCAGGTGGAGGGGGGCAGAGGGAGAGAAAAAACCTACTCCTTCTCCTTCTTCCTTCTCCTTAATCTCCTCCACTATCAATTAAATCATCATAAAAAATTCCAGCTGACTTGGGTATTTTATTATTTGGGATTTCCCCTGGCAACCACTTAAATTTAGATTTTCAGTCTCAACCATAATTTTAACCTTTACAGGGGGGAGGTTGTGGTGGTAGATATAGACTGTACTTCATCTAGCAGGCCAGAGATTTTGTGAGAAATAATATTCAACCTCTTCTCTTGACAGATCTTAACTCAAATGACAGAAGACTCCTTAGAAAGAGTTTTCATTCCTTTTCATATATTCTCTCGCCAAAATGGCCTTGGATTTTTTTTTTAAGCTTTCTAATTTAGTCTCTGCAAATGCCTTTTCACTGCTGCGTCTTGTCCATGAACCAGCTGTTTACCACTGTTCCCTCACCAAACTGTATGCTCTGCCACCCAGATGAACCCACCATCTGTAAATTTTAGGGTTCCTTTGATGACTTGGAGTTTTAAGAACATTAGCAAATCTAAGTAGCACTACCTAATCTAGTCCACCACAATTCCTTATTTATAACCTTAGGTGTCAGTAAAGATCAATTTAAAACTCTTTTACCTCCATAATATTGTTGCCTAAAAATGTATCCCTTATTTAAAACATGGAAGTCAAGGCTTCAAAGCAACAGTCATAAAAACCATTTGGAACTTATTAAAAAAAAGATCAATGGAATAGACTAGAAAAGGGAGGCTCAGAAACAACAGAATTCAATTAAGCCAGTTATTAGTTTTTATTTGGAAAAAAAACTGCTGGGAAAACTGGAAAGCAGTTTGGCAGAATTAGGCATAAGCTAAGACTTTGACCATATTCTTCAACACATTCTACATGGAAACATAACCTGAAGAGGTCTTCATTTTTCTTTTTCCCTCCTGTTTTTTATATGAACTTAATATTAAACTTCATACTATAAAAATTAGCTAAAAGAGGTATATGATCATTTTTCTCTTTTTTCAGTAGAAGTATTCTTTAAAAAAAAAGGGATAGACATAATCACAAAAGATAAAATAGTTAATTTTGGTTACATGAAATTGAATAGCTTTTACACCAAAAAATTAAATCACCTAGGATAAGAGGTTAAATGATTGATTGATGAAAAGGACAACAAAAACCCTGCATATCTATACACACATGTAAATACACATATACTACATAAAGATACACATATACATACATACAAACATATAAAAAATCAAAAGCCATTCTCTAACAGATATGCGGCAAAAGATATGAATAAACAGCTCTCAAAAGAATTGCAAACCACTAACAACCATATAAAAGAATGCTTCAGAGCACTAAAAATGAGACAAAATCAAAACAAAAAAAAGCCCTGAAGTTTTCAACTTACACCCTGCAAATCAGCATCATGTCAAAAAATGTTTGGAGGGTACGCTTGTAGGAAGATATGTATACTGATGTATCATTAGTGGAGCTGTACTTGATATAATGATTTTGGAACACAATTTGGAATTGTACAAATAAAGTATGATGTTTATACTCTGATTCACAGGTTCCATTACTGGGTTTATAATACAACAAAGCTATTGATAAGAAGAAAGTCTCCATATTTACCAACATACATATTTCGTCACTTTTTGTGATGGCAAAAAAATTTTGTGAAAAAAAAAAAAGCACAGGCATGGCTCAAAAGAGATGATATAAGAAGATACTCCTACTCTCTTAAAAGATATGGCAGATCCACATATGGTGCATACTGTGTATATTTTCAGACATTTCTGATGTGCCAGTGGGTTATGCTTATTTTTTTTGTGTGGGGAGGGTCTCTAAAAATACTCATTATATAAGAGAGCTCCAGGGAGAGTCTCGGAAAAGATGCTGGGAGGAAACTATGGTGATATGAAAACAAAGAATATTAACAAAAATGTATTAAAAATAAAACAAAAATTCTAAGTAAAAGTAATGGAATTTACTTCTTTTGGTAAATATCTTAAATAAATAAAAGAAATGATTTCTAATTATATAAGGCACAACTCTTTAAAATTATGGAATTGCCTCTGCCTCCAATCACTTTTCTCTCATTCTCCCAAAATTATGCCTTCATGGAACTAATGAACCTATGCTGCTTATCAGTGTCTGAAAAACGGGGAAAACAATTTGATAATTCTTAATTTAATCATTCCTACCTGCATCAGATAGTAGTAAATACCTGCCAGTCCATGGGCAGCCCCTACATAATATTCTTGATACCATTCGTACATCAGTGGTGTCTTTGAAATGAAGTTTCTCTTTCTGGCAAGATTCTCACCTGATGATAATATCATTTCACAGACCTGTAGGAGGGAAACAAACATGAATAAATGAAACATTAGAATAAAAATATCTTGGCATGGGATAAGGAATTTGTGTTATTAAGAAGTATGGGAGAATTAGGGATATGGAAACTAGTCTTTGGATATTATTATAATTTTGTACATGAAAGCATTCATAGTTCTTTTCTAAAAACAAAACAAAGATGAGGGTTCCTAAATGCTTTCAGGTAATAAATTATCTGTCAGAAAAAAAAATTTACATAAAGAAGGTCTATATGTACAAAGAGGAATCTGACTCTAATTCTCTGATGAAAAGGGATAAAATTCTTTAATGGAAGTGACATGATTGCCTTTTGGTATCTCTATATAGGAAGTTCTCTAATAGCTCTTAATATTATGTAATATTTCTTGAATGTGTCTGAATTTGAGAGACCACAGGTAATCTCGCTATCTCAGAATACCTTGAGCCACTGAGTAAGAACAAATTCATATTTTGGAAAAACAGTGAGCAAGTGGATTTCATTAATAGCATTAAACAAAAAGTCAGTAATCAGAGAATTGTAAAGGACAGGGGTACCTGTTGAATATGGTGCCGAGGTATCTTTTCTTGTCCAAAGTTCTCATTCACAAAAAGTAAAGCATAAACATAGCCCATTCGTCCATATAGCATTTCATCAGGAGCTCGGGGGTCAAGCTTATTCAGGTGGAGTAGGCTGAAAAACAAAAGAATACATGTAAGGGAATTGGATGGAATGGAAAGGGAGACATGTAAATAGAGCTCTTTCTGCAATTAGTTCTGTCTGGGGCTTCAGGGAAGTTATATATACCTTAAGCTAAATATAGTATTTAAGGATCAAATACAAATCACCAGTAGAATCCTGACTCACAAAAAGTATACAAGCACAAATGTGTTTCTGATTAGCAGCTTTGTGGTTCTAACCTTTATTTAGTTCTGCAAAATGAAGCCACAAAAAATTGTTCTTGGCTCTATGAGCCAGAAAGAAACAGCATAGCATAGTGGATAAAGAGCTGGCCTTAAGAAGTCCTGATGTCAAGTTCTGCTTCTGACATACATTTGGGTAGTCACTTAAAAGAGTTAAGTCTCTTAAGGCTGCACTATGTAGTGAAGGTCAGATAGGCACTGGTAGAGGGATTTTCCTTATTCAAAGGTTTTTAATACCAATAAAATCTCCTATTCCTTTTAGCTTTAAATCTATGATTCTGGATGCAAAAATCTTTTGATGCCTCAATTTCTAAGTGTAATTAATATTGAAGAATTTATATTAGAACTTCAAAAACAATTTTTATGTTATTGTTAAGACTCAAAAGACTTCAATACCTCTCAAGTATTGTTTTTTGAAATGCAAAAATTGAATTCTAAATGCATTGCTCTAGAAGCTTGCCCTGTGGAATGGTAAAACTTCATGGAGAAAAGAAGGATTACACCAAATTAAAATAAAAAGTACCAAGGGTGAATGGTTTTAAAGAAGGATCCAGATTAATTCCTGTTATAATTTAACAAACATCCTGAATATGTCATGTGCTAATAATACTAAGGGCTAACATTGTGTGGTACATTAAAGCTTACAAAATATTTTATATATATTATCTCATTTGATTCTCATAACCACTTTATGAGGTAGGAGCTATTATAAACCTCCTTTTAGAGATGAGGAAATTGAGGCAGAGAAATTAAATAACTCTGCCCAGCATTAGACAGCTAATCAATTGGACAGAATTTAAACCCAGGCATACCTGAATCCAAGACTGCTATTTTATCCAATGTACTACTTACTGAAACAGAATAAATTGATTTAAATGACCTAAACTATTTTCAGATTTATTTAACTCAGTCTACTGAAGGTTGACACTTGAAAACTATTAGAAGGCCAATATATAACTGAAAAACTTCATTCACGAGTAGTCTTGAAAAAAATGTATTGGACATGCTTAAAAAAATAGGGTTGATGGCATTCTCATTAAGAAATTTGGTGTACTGTCTTTTAAAGTAAGTGGGCCAAGTTATACAGGACCTGAAGGTAACAGTTATATGTTTAAACCAAAAAATAAGCTTATCAAGGAATCGGGTCATCTGAAATATTTAGCTTTAAGGGAGTAATAACTAATAGAGGGCATATTCTTCTAGGTGTAGGAAAAAAAATGGCACCAAACTTAGTTGCCAAATCAAATATTTATAGCTTGTACACACAATCCTTCTGTAGCTAAGCACTGGAATCTATGGTTTTTTGAAAAAAAAAAAGTCCTTTGTCTCATAAACTTTTGGTGTTAATTTTACCCCCCCAAAGCTGTTATGTCAAATCCCTCAGCCTAATTAATAAACAAATTGCATTTTTTCCTACTAGCTCATAGAGTCTAGTTCCCTATAAAGATATGAATTATTATTTTTTCCTAAAATGTTATGATAATTTATAAATAAGCAAGACACATTTTAGGATATCAACAATGTTATGAATAAAAATGGGCATCTTTTGGCTTTACAAGAATTCTTCAAGAATGCTAAACATTTCCTTTGTGAGTAGTTCTAGGTTTTCTTGTGTCTGTTAATTCAGTAATACTATTCAGGAAAACTACTAAGATAAAATCTATTTGTCAGTTATAAGCTAATGGAAATTCATGCTCCATAATAAAGATATGACAACAGATGCTTTTAAAATACAAAATGTGAATTGCTTTGAATAGATATGACTTCTTCCCCTCCTCTTACCCCCAGCCCTCTTTTTTTTCATCCTTTATCAATGATGGATTAGGGAAGAATTTGACTTTGAAAAGTCAAACATTATTAAGGCATTAATAATTAGAGCCTTTCACTTCTCACCTCCATGTTGTCTGGTGCATTATTTTTAGAATTTTAATTTAAATTTTTTCCTTTCCACATTTTCCTTTTTGGATGAAACTGCAGCATGTGTTGCTAATGTTTGTCTTGTATGTGTGTGCAAACAGTGTAAAAGTTTGCTTACAAATTACATTCCACCCCATGAACTGTCCAGATCTGATCAAAAGCCCTTTGCTGTTAGAATTCTATAACTATCTAAGACATTAAACCTGTGTTGTTATGTGTGTTGTCTTTCTTTAATTCATTGCATGTTCACAGGCAAGTAGTACATCTATTTGTACTAGGCATTCATATTAACTATACTCAGAAAATTTTGGCAGCAGCATCATTAGAACTCTAAAGCCAGATTAAAGTCATACTAAGATTTTGTTCATATGAAAAAAAAAATACAAAATGTGGTATAGTGGAAAGAGAATTAGTTTGGAGTCAGAGAACTTGGGTTCAAATTGTTAGATCTCTGTGACTTTAGACAATTCATGTATTTCTATGTGCTTAAATTTTCTCATCTAAAATTGGTGGTGGTAGGGAATGGGGTGATCTCTACAAAGGTTTCTTCCAGATAGCACCATGATTCTATGCTTCTACAAAGAATTACAAATGAAAATAAGACATGGCTACAAAACTTTAGCAAGAGATCCAAAGTATTAATAGTCCTTATGTGTCATAAAAATACCAAATTTTTAAAAATTAAATGCCTTCTAGAAGAATGTTTTTAATTAGTTGACAAATTGTCAAGAACTTCAATGAAGCCTTTTCCACTGCTGTTCTTTTTCCACAGATTTTTCTAAAGTCTCTATTTTCCAGAGCTATGAACTTTATAACTGCCAATAGATGGCAGTACAAAATTAGAATTTTGACTAGCATGAAGCCAGTCTTATCATCTGTCATATGAAAGTTCAACAAAGAAGTGGATATTCTCTAAACACTTCATAATAAAGGATAGTATCCTATTAAAATTATCCTCTACAGTTTTGGAGAAAATAGTTATCTCATACTTGTTTGGTTTAAATTCAAGTCATGAAACTCTTCATTTGAGTTCAATCATTAAAGGCAAGGTTTTTCTTTTAATTACATGCTTTATATTTTGCACAATGGTGCTAAACTGAAGACATAATGGCATTTATAAAGCATAATGGATACTTTTAAGTGTTTTTGAAACCTTAAAATTCAGGAGCTGATATCTGCTTCTCCATTAATTTGTTTTGAAATGCTGGTATTGACTGTAACATTTTTTATCACAGGAAATAAAATCGAAGGAAAAATAAAGAAACAATTTTGTTTGTCATCACTCAGACATTTTTCAGAGTGTCTAGTTGTTTGGGGGAATTTCTGGATTGTACAAGGAAATCATTTTAGGAAGTTTTTCCAAGAAGCATTTTCCAGACATATTATCTTATAATAGGAGATAAAAACCATAAAGTAAAAGTTCTGGATCATCCTCAATTAGCTACAATCAATTATGTAAGAATTACTTCCATGATTATAAAATGATAATAATGACCTTCATTTGGGGTCATGTTTTGAGGTCTCTGAGTAGAAGGAGTTAGATAGTAAAAATGGGTATAGGATAAACTAGGAAGCATAATGACTTGTGCTGCTTATTGTAGCTTTTTGTTTAAAGTTATGTAAGGTTCCAACTTACACAAATTCTTGTAGTATACTTTGACATTGACACTAAAATTCTTCATTCCCAAAAGACGATTTATTTAAAACATGTTAGAGGGTCTGGCTAGGATGTGATGCTGGGAGCAGAACTTATTTCACTACACAATACAGTTTGGGTGTTAAATTTATTTTATCAAAGGATTGTTGTGTGGCATACTAGATGGGAAATAGGAGGAAACAAAAGGGAGATAACTTAGAAAAGGAGAGAACAGAAATAAGTACATAAATATCAAATAAGTGTGAAGAGCTCAGTTTTCCTCAGCTGTGATAAAAACATTAAGATAGATGGGCTCATCAAATACAAAGTTCTGATGCTACTAAATGTGTAATGAAGTGATTTATGGTTTTGTTAAAAGAGAAGAAATTATATAGAATCTGAAATTTATTTTTTCAAATTATTATAAATTCCCATGCTCTGTTATAAAGTCTTAAAAACCGAGAAGAGAAAGCTACTGCCTTAATGAATGCATTTTCCTATCACATACCCACATTTTGTACTCCTTGCCTGAAGAGAAATGCTAAAAAAAGATGGATTAAAATTTTGATAAAAACTGTTTATGACTTTGGTGGTCATATTAAAACTGGAATATATGACATTGGGCTTACCTCATCTATTATTTTGTAATCTATAAAAATGAGTCGTTAAAAAAGTTTCTAAAGGACTCTCACCTCACTTAGCTGAAAACTGAAATAGTCTACTTCTGGTTTTTATATTCCAACTTGCATTGAACATGGAATAGTACTCTTTGTGGCCTAATGTTAGGCAATTCAGCCTCAACAGAAGGAAACCATGCTAACTAGCTTTAAGGGTAATCAGTACTTCTTCACCTGTCATTGCTACCTAACCTGGGCCAAACTAGTTGGTGAGTATCACACAAGGAGTTTCCCAACTGGACTAGGAATCAAGTGATTTGGTTCTATTCCTAGCAGTGTCACTAAATCGCTGCTAAGCTGTAAGCATACTAATGTCAAGATACTCACTCTGAAATAGAAACTATAGCCTAATTACAAAAAGGGACTTGTGTATGAGTTACTCAATGATCACAATAAGAATACTGAACTTTGTAAATACAAGGCAATGTCATTAGGATATTCTTAATCCGCCACCCCCCCCCCATTCCCACTTACTCATGTAAAACATGTGCAATTCGTGATCTCTAGACATGACAATCCTCCCCCAAAGAAACTTACCGAGTGATGCAGTCCTCTGCCTGTTTCTCATTCCCCATCTTGTGGTAGACTACTGCTCCCACTGCTAATGGGCCACCATCCCCACAAAGGAAGGTGATAGTGCGCTTGGTCAGGCAGTTTAAGCTCTTTTTTATGTATTCATGGGACATCTGTAAGTAGACTGGGTCTCCATATACATCATAGAGATGTAAGTACAGTAAAGCAATGCCTGGAAAGGAAACATTTGTTAAGGTAGGTGAGGTTCAGCTGATGTTCTCATTGGTACATGTGGGGCCTGGAGTTAGGAAGAAACTGAGTTCAAATTCAGCTTCAGACACTTAAAATCTGTGTGATCTTGGGCAAGTCACTTACCCTGTTTGCCTCAGTTCCCTCAACTGAAAAATGGGGATAACAGCACCTACCTCACAGGGTTGTTGGGAGGATCAACTGAGATAATATCTGTAAAATGCTTAGCACAGTGCTTGGCACATAGTAAGGATGATAAAAATGCTTATTCTCTTCTCCTTTCCTTTACTCAAAACAGAATGCAACAACTGATTTGTACATTCTTCTATCATCTCCAGGATGATGAACACATAAGACACTCAATAAATATTTGTTAAATAACCAAATTAAAGAATCAAAGTTGAATGATAGTAATGAATAAGAACTCAATAAAATGTTTTATGGTTTTAAAAATAATTTTCCTCACAACCAACCAGGCCATGCATGTAAAATTATCCCCACTTGATAAGGAAACTTAAGGGAATTTAAGTGACTTGCCCAGGGGGTGTAAGTGCCAGTAAGTCGCAGATCATCTAGGCCAACTCTTTCATTTTACATATGAAGAAACAGAGGCCCAGGGACATTAAGTATCTTGCTCAAGGTTGCACAGTGACTAAGTGGTAGAGCTGGGATTTTAACCTCAAATGTCAGAGGACATCTGGGTGGCCCAATAGATGGAGTGCTGGGCCTGGAATCGGGAAGACCTGAGATGAAATCCAAACTCAAACACTTATTGGCCATGGGACCTTGGACAAATCACTTACTGCATCTGCCTCAGTGTCCTTATATGCAAAAATGAGCTGGAGAAGGAAGTGGCAAACCACTTCAATATCTTTGCCAAGGAAATTCCAAATAAGGTCTCCAAGAGTCATATACTACAACTGAACTACAACCAAATATCAAGAGCTGAGGCTTGAACCTACTCTGCTGACTTTGAGCTCATTGCTATTTCAATGACAGCAGGCTGCTGCTCATCAAAGAAAATGGCAAAATATTGATCCTTACTAGCATTGACTAACACATCAACACTTTTTTCCTTTCTCTAGACCTGAAATTTTATCAGTGTAGGGAACTCTTGGTGAGGAAACTCCCTCTACCCAATGTACATTAACAATTTTTCTTCACCTTATATGTAGGCTTAGAGAATTGCCAGGCACATTTGCTTGGGGTCAAATGGTCAGTATAGAGGTGAGAACAGGACCCAGTTCTATCAGAATCTGAGGCCAGATCTCTCTGTACCATGCCATGATACTTCTCTATATCTTCCAGTGATTAGACAGCCCAGCTCCAAGTACAAATAAGCAGGCATCTGTGAGCATAAAAAGAGAAACTTGCTTTATGCCTCAGTAAGAAGAGCTCAGTTATTCTTTACAAGATGATTTTCTTCTTATAAGATTAAAAAAAAAAAACACCTCTCCTCTCCTATCCCCATCTTTTTATTTGCTACAGGCAACATATAATATAAAAGTTATTCAATCTCTGAGAAAGTATATTCTATTTTCTTTCACTTCTTTTCTATAGGTACTCAGTTACATCAGTAGTGACACTATCAAAGCTGTATCAGTAACTTTGTCTTTGAGTCTTACTCTATCTACTCCTTTCTTAGCCTACTCTTAAAGACCATACAAAACTAAGGAATCTTTAGGAGGCTCTTATTCCAAATGCTTACCACAGTAGGTAGAACTTCCCTTCTAAAGCCAATTGGTCTCATAAAAAGAGTATGAAGTAGAGAACCTACTCGCCTGCAGCATTTCTAGAATTCTCATTTTTCTCCTTATGGTACACTTTCCATTTCATTAACCATTTCTAAGAAGACACAGGTCCTGTGTTTAAGTCTAAATTAATGGAGCCCATCTCTGTGCAGATTTCAATGCAGGAAGAATGCAGCCTACAAAATCACTTTCCACTGTACTGAGGCCAATTTTAAATTTAGATCGTTTTCTCATTTTGCATGGGTAATCTCCAAAGCTTTGTGCTACAGACAATTCAATTTCACATGTATATTAAGGACAAATTTCCATTTCCTGCCAAAGTTAATAACCTTGTCCATTCCTTTAAGGCAGCTCAATGTTAGTAATTCCACAAGCTGATGATCAGAGGTACCAGTGCTTGGAGTTTGTACGTATAATAAGCACATGAAACTGTGTTTTGGGGTAGGAAAAAAAAATCTCTTTTCACAAGTGATCAATGTCAAGTGCTTCTCCTTGAATGAGGTCCTTAATAGGTTTTATCTCCATCCACCCAACTCATATGAGAGTGGTAGGCTTTAAATTGTTACCTTTTCACTATGCAGGCAGCTCCTATTCCCACTGCTGTCTCAACTGCCCTAATTAAGTAATGTAAGCACCATGGCCAGATATCTGACATGACTGAAGTCTAGGAAAATAAAAAGGGATTAAATACAAGCCTCATGATTGTTTTCCTTCTACAGGCTTTTTCCATCTCATTTTCAGCGATTTCATTGCGCCAAACACATCAATTTTTCTTTTAAAGGAACTTGAGCTATCTGAAAGCTTTAAATGTAAAGTTTGGCATATTTTCCACAAAACACACTAGATAATAATTTCTCACAATATTGTCATGTTTTAAGTGAAATAGGATAGCAATACCCTTGTTAAAGAATTTATAGTTTAGATATAAACAAAATGTTTCAAGACAGAAGACAATTAGAGTGGGGGAAACTAAAGGAGGTTTTTCCAATTTTAGTAATCTATCCATCTAAGATCCAAGTTTCTATCTTTAGCTATACTTTCTATGTACTCAGTTTTTACATTTCTAAAATAATAGATCTTCTATTTCCTTCATTTTATTCATGAGATCATAAAATATTAAAAGTAAAGCATAAAAATGTTTTAAACAAAAAAAGGGGAAAAGTTACCAATTATATTGGCAATAAAAATAATAATGTGGCCAGATAAAAAAATACAAGGCCAAATAAAAAGCAATTAAGCAAATAAGCTGAAGTTTTTAAATGCAATATTCTATTCCTACCAAATTGTAATAGTATAAGAAAGTAAAAAGAAGCATTTTAAATTTTCAGTCCTTTAACGTCTAGAAAACCTTGGGTGAAATGGCTTAAACTTGACATCTATATTGCTTGAAGCATTAGGAAGCTTCATATACTATCATCACATCATTTCTATTTGACCAAAAGTTTCTGGACAGGAACAGCAAGGGATTTGAAGGCTGAAAAGTAGGCATCCCTGCAGGGTTATACAAGGAAAACTTTAAAAAGTTCATATTTCCATCTATCCAACTTATATGTACATTGCTTCTGGCCCCAAATAATGCTTTATAAAATTTTTACATTTGTGAGCAATAAACTTACTTTGAAATTAAGAAAAGAAAACCTTATAGGTGAATCATCACACCCCTCCCTCCCCAAGTTAAAAGTTAAACATTTAACCTAAGTCTCTTGCCAGAAGCATGTTTCAATCAAGTTCACTGGTCAATGGAGAAGCAAAAGGAAAATATTAAGATCCCTCAAGGAGACTAGAAAATTACATTATCTTCTTTTTGTGGCAAGTGAAAAAGAGAGAGGGAAGAGAGGTATAGTGTTTTTGAGATTAGTCAAGTAGAATGCTAACTATCCAAGGAAGAAATGAAATGCTGCAGTCATCTTCATTTTATAGCTACCTTTGGCTCCAAGGCAAAAATTAAAAAAAAAAAGTTTTCTTTCATTGTCTTAATTCCAACTTGAAATTCCTATCTAAGATGGTTTTCAGAATTGATTACTTAAGGGAATTTGTGTAAAATCAATAACCAAAGAACTTCACAGCAACTTGTCAAACTTTATTCAGTAAATACAAGTGGCTATAATTCCCTATTCCCTTTGCATGTGAAACTTTCACAGTTTAGAAAGGACCTTCAAAAGTAATTTAGTCCATATTCTCACTTTACAGATAAGGAAAATGAAGCACACAGTAAAGTGACTTGTCCATGGGCACCCAAGTTGTAAGTGGCAGAGTTAGGATCTGAACTTAGTTCTCTTAACATGAGCTTCTAGAGAGTAAACCAGTATGATTGGTTCACCAAGTGTTAGCACATATATCACGTAGAGATTTTCACTTATTTTGAAGACTTAGATGGCACAGTGGAAAGCTTGTTGGATTTGAAGTCAGAGGCTACTTACTACTGGTGTTAATCCACTCTTATGACTATCTTTTTCAACTCTCTATCTATGGTCTTGTATAATAAAATATATATAATATACATATATATCACACTCAAAGCATACTTAATATAATTTTATCATTCTTTGATTCAGGAAATACTTTAGCATCTTACAGTACTCTAGGTCATCATTACAACCATCAATTTCATTGCAGAATACTACCAAAGGAACAGTATGAATTTTTTGTCATTTGGATTTTGATAAGAGTTTAATAGTAGTGTAGTATAATCAAAGAACTTCAACATTTTATTTTTAATCCAACTGGTGGATGTCTAAAGCATGGTTAAGAGGGATTAATGATTGAAAGTCTAATATAAACAAGATAAAAGTTGTGATATTAAGAATATGAATGCTAATGAAAATTACAGGCCAGTTTTTGCTCCAAGCAAATGAATGTGACCATATAAACACTTTTAGTGGCATTTACAATTAAAGGATGCTCCTTGATTTATTGTTACTGCTGGATACTTAGCTGTAGAAGCTAGGGTCAATGTTGCTTTTCTAAAGATGTTCAGAGGTTATCTTCTCTTAAATGATTTTCTCTTTGCATTAATGCCATTGATACTTCAAGGAGAATTTTCAGCAAGCAGAAATGCTCTTCTGACAGTGAATTGCAGTGAAATCACCTACTTGATTTCTGGTTAATCAAGGTGCTCATTTTCCTAGTAAGAGCAATTGAGATTAGCTATGAAGACATTTCAGGTGATAATTCTAAGGTCAGAATATTAAAAACTTAGAATTTACTTTTTCAGAGGAAATCTTGAACCTCTGATATTTCCTTTGGTTTACTCTGAGATGCAGCATCAAGAAAGGAGGGAAAATACCTCCTACTACAAAAAGAAAAGCCCATATACTTTGCTCAATATTAAGCATTAACATTCTCAAACAACTTTTCTGAAATTTTATTCTGACTTAAAACAGTCAACTAAAAAAAGTAGTTATGAGATAATAAATTTAGGGCTGAAAGTGGCCATGGTAATCTAGTCCAGAGGTGTAAAAATGCAGGCTGTGGGTCACTTCCCAAGTATGGGATGAATTAGACTAAAATGTAACTGGGAAATATATAAAATTTAAAAACTAACAAAAAGAACATAGGTTATATTAACATGATTTTATTAAGTCAAGGATCCTTATGGCCCTATTTCTATTTGAGCCTGACAGCACTGATCTACTCCATACGATTTATTTTACAGATGAGGAAACTTATTTTATTTCCATTTAAATAATCACATATCCCCAAAGGTTAATGTCAATGGGTGTCTGCTGTGTTGTATAAAATGGATTTTAATTTCCCAGATATAATCATGATAACCTGTAGGGCAAATGAAAATTAGATATGTGTGCTCTTATATTTCTGCAATAAGTCCCTAGGATCTGCCACCCATCATGGTCTAGAGTAAAGGATTAGTTTATGGGAAAAGAACTAGGTCTGGAGACATGAGGTCCTTGGTTCAGATCTGGCCTCAGACACTTCCTAGCTGTGTGACCCTGGAAAGTCACTTAACTCTAATTGCCTAGCCCTTATTTCTCTTCTGTCTTCTAATTGATATTTAATATTGATTCTAAGACAGAAGGTAAAGTTTAAAAAAAAAAAGGCAAAAGTACTGAGATATCTGTGTAAAAATATTGTTTTATCCATTACCTCTGTTAAAGGGATTTTCTTAATCTCTCCCTCTGTCTCTTTAAGAGCAGAAGGATTTCTAAGTAGAAGGGAACTGACAGGTGTCTGAGAGAGCTCTGAAGATTTCATTACCTAGGAGACAAGGAAGATATATAAGGAAGGAATTGGGTGACAGTCGGTCTTTTTGCCTCTGGACCTTGAGGGAGGTCTCTAAGGCAAAGGTGACTGGAAGTTTTTACTACTAGCAGATGGGATAGAGAAATGAATTTAAGGAGTTCATAGGTGATGAATGTTTAGTTATTAATATAGGTAGTTAGTGAATAAATTTCTAGGTAAGCAGTATAGGTAGTTAGGCCTGGTTTGCTAGGCAGAAGAACCTGTCCTCCAAGACAGAGTAGGGTTTTTTAGAAATTTTATTTAGGATAATCTCTCTTTCATCCTTTCTATTTTCTATCTGTACCTCTCAAATTAAACTAAGTGTTTTATCAAACTTATCTCCTCACTTTTGTCAAACCCCTACCAAATTAATCCTTAACACCTCATTAATGAAAACTATTCCTATTCTCTGGATGAGACAAAGATTGTAGGAAAAAAAGTCTTGCTCTTTCTAGAGTAAGAAAAGGTCATTTTAATACATTATTTGGATTTGGTATTAAAAGGTATTTTATTGTTAAGCAGGACACATCCTTTTTATGTGGCTTATTCTTTTCAACACATATTTCTCTTGAAGATGTGACAATTCTCTTTAAAAAAAAAAACCAAAACCCTTACTTTCTGATTTAAAATCAATACCCTTTAAAATAAAAACATTCTGTGGATGGTCACACCTTCAGTCATCAATATTTATAATTTAACATCTTGATTAAGTTCATTCCTTGGCAAAAGTTACTTAAAATTTAAATGTGTGCTGTGAATTTCAAAACTACTCAACCCTGTTCAAACCATTCTTTAGGGGATGGGATTTGGCTATTTCCTGATCAATAACAATAGAGATACTTGGAATGACAGAATCAGGTCTTGGAAACTACAATCTCCACCCTACTCAGGGTAACAGGATTTCGGAAGGGCTGCAGCAAAGCTCAAGATTTATTTGAGAATATGGCTTTCAACAGACATTTGCAAAGGGGACAGACCTCTGGGCGGTCCTGGGTTAAGCTAGAGCCACCATTGGCACAGGTGAGAGATAGGAAGTGAGGTAGAGGACAGCTGAGGAGTTCTGGGGACTTCCTGTGTGAGGGAGAGGAGGTTGTTGGAGCCTGGTGCTTGGAGTGGAGGCCCTCAGACTGTTTCTCCATTTTGGTCACGTGAGTGATAGGGACTGATCTCTTTTCTTTGCCCTGGCTATCCAAGGCCTTGGGCCTTTGGCCCAGCCTAAGCAGAGTGGGTATTTAAGCCCTATTCCCTTCTCCCCCCTTCCCCCCCCCAATACTTTTCTTCCTTCTGTTTGTAATTAAAACTCCATAAAAGGTTGACTGCGGACTTGAGTTTTCATTTAGGAATTACATAGCTGAATTCCTTGGTGACCTTAAATTAATATATATCAGTCTTTTAAAGTGATTTCCATATCACAGTGCATGCACACATATATGCAGATGCACACATGTACACACACACATCACTGACTAGTTCTATAAGGTTATAAAGCAGAGATGTGACTTGGAAAAAAGTAAAATTTTAAAAATCTTAAATCTATTCAAAGGAATAGATGACATGAAAGAAGAGCCGGGGAAGCCCCCTTAGGAATTATATTGCTAACAATCCAGCTTAATATTTTCCTTAATACAGTTCTGATGTGAGTTGGGTGATAGATGAAGTTATGGTTAAAAGGTGTTCAGATTATCTCAGAGCCTGGGAGATACTGCTACTAATCATGGCCACCAACTTGATTCAAGCACTCTGCTTTCTTCCTGTCATATTACTGACCGATGGACAATCTCTCATGCCTGGAATGTTTTCCTCACATCACTTCCTGCCTAAAACCTTTCAAAGTTCAATTTAAAAGTTAATCCCTCCATAGTCTTTTCTGAACCTAACAATTGGAAAAGATTCTTCCTAGGATTTTGAAGACCACTTTATTCTTGTTTAATTTTGCACTATAGTTATTTGTGAACTAGTAAAAGGTCACCACTGGACTGAGAGGTTTATGAAGGTAGGGATAAGGGGTTTTCTTTTCTTTTTAATCTTCTCATACTTAGCATAATATTCTGCATATAGATGCCTAATGAATGTTTCCTGAATTGAACTGAAAATGTGACAAGAGTTTGAACTAGTATAGTAAAAGTGGGATGGAGACAGAAGGGAAGCCTGAAAGATATTAAAAGTCAATATTAATAATAAAGTCAACATAAATATTAAAAGTCAAAAGGAATTAGTGATTGACTAAGTTTATGGGATAAAAGAGGGATTAATCAAAAGTTATTCCAAGATTTGAGATGGAGAGATTGGAAGAATGGTAGTACCAGAGGCAGAGACAAAAGGTTTAGAAGAGTCCACTGCAGCATGAAAAATTTTATAAATTCTATTGGGGTAGTAAATTACATTTCTCCAGACTGACTTCAAGCTATTATATCCTGGAATGCTTACAATGTTTGTGAGAAGTGTGGCTAAAACTTGAGGGGAACCACTTAATGCAAAATTTAAGAATTGTGTTCTCTTAAGCGAATAGAATTATATTTTGTCTAAAGAGCACAAAATTCTTTACAAATATTATCTCATTAATCTCAAAACATTGCTTTGAGGAGATAACTGACTCTTATTAAAAATGTTCACAATACTTTATAATTATAATGTGCTTTAAATTATTGATTAAACATTCCTAATGTCTAGTCCTATGAAGTATGAAGGCAATTCAGGAGTGGTCCATTTTTAAATGGCTCCATTTACTGTTAATAAGGCTAATGAAATTATACTTTAGAAATGAGGAAACCAAATCAAGGGTTTGTTTTTTTTTGCCCTGCTACTAAAATTCTAAGGGTGAGATTTACCTCTAGTGCCTTGAATCAAAGTACTTAAATGACAATATAATTTGTGGTTGCTGAAAAAAAAAAGTAAGAGCACAAAAAGAAAGAAGAGAAGTACCAGGCCAGAATTTTAGATACACAGAGTTAGGGGGAATGATGGAGAGCAAGAGAATCAGAAAACGAGACAGAGCAGTAATCACACAGAAAGGAAGAAAATCAAGAGACAGCAATGTCATGAAAATCCAGAGAGTAAACAGGAAAGGGTGGTAAATAGCAACAAAAACTGCAATGAGGTCAAGAAGAATGCGGGTTGAGAAAAGGACATCACATCTGGCAATTAAGAGACCATTAGTAACTTGGCAGAGAACAGTTTTGGTTATATGACAAAAGCCAGATTGCAAGGGTGGAGAAGTCTGAGGAGAGAAAATGGAGGCAGTGGATAAAAATAGCTTTTTTCTAGTGGGTTGGCTATGAAAAAGAAAAGTTGAAGGATGATGACTGGGGTGGGATGGGGTGGATAGGGTTAAGTGAGAGTATTTTATTTAAGATAGGAGATATAGGAATATGTTTGTAGAAACTAGTAGTCAGGATGAGATTGGAGAGTAGAAAAAGGTGGTGCTAGGGGGTAGGGATGACTGTAAAGGAATCTTTTGTTACGGAGAACAGATGTATGGGTCTTTATAAAAGACTTCTATTTTGCATTTCTGTGATTCTTCCTTTAAAAAAAAAAAGCATTTACCTTCTGTCTAAGAATTGATACCATGTTGTTAGTTCCAAAGCAGAAAAGTGGTAAAGGGTGGGCAATTGGGGTTCAGTTGACTTGCCCAGGGTCACACAGCTAGGAAATATCTAAGGTCAGACTTCTCTAGCCCTGGCTCTCTATCCCAGAGTCACCTAATTGCCCCACAATACTGTAATTATTTTCTTAAGACCATCTATTTATTTTATAAATACACCTCAGTGATGTAAATTCTCTCTCAGAGTATTACTTCAGTTTTGTAGATAATTTCCTCATAAGTTATATTAGGTTGGACTACTGAAACATTTTCTTTCTTTCTTGTACTTTTAGGGAGCAAAATTGTGTTGAGATTCTAAGTGCTGCTAAAGTTGAGACACTGAAAGTGCTCAGTTAACATCAGTACTATATATAAATATTGCATGGCAGTAGAAAATTTTTAACAGAAGGGGCAGCTGATTGTACAAATTTTAGTTATAATTTTGCCCAATCTGAACCTTAAAAGTTCAATAATTATTGGAGAAAATGTACTGGATTTCAAATCGGAGGCCTTGAGTTTGAACCCTACCACTGTTACTAGTGGAGTAACTTTGGGTAAGCTAACCTCACTTCTCTGCTCCTTAGTTTCCAGTTTTCAGATCATAAGAACATATGATCATAGATATTGAGCTGAAAGAGACCTTAGAGGCCATCTACCAGGCTTTTCATTTTTTATATTTTGGTAATGAAGGTAAGAGAGAGGGTAAATGGTCTGTCAATGTCATGTAGCCAATAAACTGTAGATTCAGGCCTGGAATCCAATCTTTTGGCCCTAATTTGACTATATATTGAACTGCCTCTATAGTCTGTGCCTAACCAGGATTTTTTAGACTTCTGAAAGTGTTTAATCCTGGGATAAAAGTAGACATATCAAAATAGACTGTGTGACTAGAATAAAATATTATCAAGCTGAGAAGGGACAATCAAATATTTTCACCATACCTGTCCTTTCCTTTCATTTTCTAAGTCATGATTCTAGGGAAGGAATGAGAAGACATTAATCTGCATCAAAATGAATTTCTGCTCCATGTTTACCATCCAGGAGATTTTATTTGGTTTCCAAAACAGGTTTTCTCAAGTAGTCAACAAAAGCCAAATGGAAATTCACTTATATGTCAGATATACCACTTAGGCAAAAGAATAGTTAGAAACAAAATCTAGTTTGGAACAAATTATTAAAGGACAAAATGTTTTTGCTTCAATGTGAACATAAAAAATGACTTGCTAAAAATAAACATGCTTAAATGTAAAAAAAAATATTCTCCAGCTTTTAGTTTTGATTGTCGAAGGAAAACTAGAAAGGTGATGAACTTAAATATTTAACATTTACTGTTGTTCATGATTTTCCCAGAGAACCAAGTAAGAAGTACAAAAAGGCACTGTTTAATATCCCATATGTCAGTATAGTTGGGAAAATGATGGATTTGGGGTAGATGTGGACTCTGTGATTTACTAGGTTTAACCTCAGGCAAGTCACTTGTCCTCCCTGAGCCTCAATTTCCTCTAAAAAGATGTTGGCCTAGATGATCTCTACAGGCACCATCAGCTCTACTGTCTAATTAGTGTCCTAATTAGGCATTAAGTGTTCATTAAATTGTTAATTTATGTCTCACTTTCTCCACTACGATATATGACTTCAACCATATTTTTATCATTCAGTGTGCCTAGCAGAATGCCTTCATTGGTGCCCAATAAATATCTGTTTAATAACTGATAACCAAATATCTTTTTCCTTCTCTGTTCTTTGAGCTCAAGTCAGATCAAATATGCAAATAAATGGTTTGAAAAGTTTATTTAAGCCTTCTACCAGCTAAGTCCCAATTCAACCAATATTTGGTGGTTTGAGAAGGATCAGTAGTATCTGTGAAGGTCTTATGAGTCAAGAATGCCAAATATCTCATCTCAGGCTTCTACTTCCTGTTCCTTGGCTACTCTTTAAGCATTTCTACATGAATTACTCTAAAATTGGTATCTCTAATTTGGATTTCTCTCCTAATCTCAAAACAATGGCTCTCAATTTATGCTTAACAGGAATTTTTTTTTTTTGCAGTTTTGTGGCAGGTATTTGCAAATCCTTAAAAATGTCTTTTATGGACTTAAAAAAAATGTATTGCATATTGTTTTCAAATGTATATAAGTATTGTGTTTAATAAAGTAAAAATGTATTTTAAAGAGTTAACTGAATTCTAAGTACTTTATTATTATTAATTTCCTTAATAAATATAGTATTATTACAACTTTATCAGATGGGAATCTGAGAAATTTCTAACAATAAAAGGTGTGAGTTCCTTATCCACAATCTTACAAATGGAAATTTTCATACTTTAGAAGAGTAAGAAGATTGGGCTTACAATCAGGGGAGCAGGGTCAAATCACAGCTTTGCAAATTTGACTCTGAGCAAGGCAATTAACCTTAAAATGCTTCAATTTTTTCATTTGTAAAATGAGGAAAATACTTGTGCTTCAAGGGTTACTATGAAGTATTTTTAAAAATTCTATATTAACATTAGCTCTATTGGCATCTCAGATTCACAATGTTTAAACCAAATGTATTTTTGTTCCCAAATTTGTTTTTTTATTGACTTTCCTATTCTGTAAATGGTATCACTATTCTGTCAGTTAGTAAGATTTGAAACCTTAATCTTTGACTCCTCTCTCCAACCCTCAAGTCCCAAATTCTATCAGCCATTATGTCCTGTCAATTACATGTTAGAAACTTTTCTCATGCCTAACCCCCTCTTCTTACCACCACCATCATCCTAGTTCAGGCCCTTATTACCTTTTGCCTGAAGAATTTGAATTTCTTTAATACCTTGATTCCCATCTCCAGAGTCTTCTTCACTTCAACCCATTACTCTGCCACCAGATAAATCATTCTAGTCAGATGATCTTATAAATATCAAGCTTAAAACCCTTTGCATACTTCCTTCATTGCTTTCCTCCTCTCAATATCTCAATTAAAATCTTAATTGCCTTCCATAAAATTGAATCCAAAAGCCATCAATTTGTATATGAAACCTTCCATAATATCACCAAGTCAGAAGTGATCCTTCCCATTTCTAGTATCTTATTCAATTCTCATCTTCACATTATACTTATTTATACATATATACATTTACATTAATTTGTGTATTTGTCTTATCTCTCCTATTAGAATATAAGCTATATATTAGTTTACTATATAAATATATATAATACTACATAAATATATAAACTATATAGTTTGTAAACTTGGGGCTGGGATTATGATTTTTAGCTGTTTTAGCATGTAGCAGTGTTGTAAAGAGAAGTATTACTAAGTATTCACTGAATAAATGCACACAGTCTTTCAGCATGCATTCACCTTTTTGGCAATAAATCAGCATTAATTTACTATGGTAAAGTTTTGCGCGTCAGCCTCTGGCTTTGGATATTAAAACACACTGAGGAAAACCAAGTGTTACCTACTGCACAAAAAAAACCAGCTACTTAAAATAGAGCACAGAGAAAATAACTCTCAGGTTCTCTCTCAACTCTGGAGGCAAAACCATTTACCAATTATTGTAAAAGGTTATAATTTAAGTGTTAATGAATTCCAAAACGCTTCCTTTATAGTTCTATGTTCTTTATCATATTCACTCACCCTAGAGGCAATATGCCTCCTGTAAATTTGAAGGATGTTTTGTTCAATTCATCAAATTTAGCACGAATTACTATCTTTAAAGAAGACCTGCTTATAAAGGGAATCAAATGACAAAATGAAGTCACTAGGCTAGTTTATGCTATTCCTTTTGGATAACCCAGGTATCAGGAACAGCTAAGATCCACATTATAAGGCAATTCTCAAAGGTTATGGATTTTGCAAAGTGGAAGGATAAATCTCTTAAGACATAATAATAATGTGGTCCTTTTGGACTACTAATTAATATTGTTGTTTGAAAATATCATCTGGTAGTTAAAAAATTAAATTTGTAGGAGCAAGTTGGGTAGCACACACAGTAGAGCACAAGGTCTGGAGTTGGGAGGATCTGTGTTTAAAATTGCACTCAGGTACTTGCTAGCTGTGTGACTCTGAGGAAGTCACATCCCCCGTTGCCTAACCCTTGCTTCTTTTCTGTCTTATAATTCATACTAAAACAGAAGGTAAGGGTTTAAAAAAAATATATATATATACCAATTTAACAAACATTTGTTAAACATGAAAAAAATGAAATAGTTTTTGTTCTCAAGATTATATTTGTGCTGAAACCGGGTGGAACATGTACACATAGTTAAGTAAATACACAATATTTATAAAGTAAAAACAATAATTTGGTGTAATGAGTGTGTGTGGAGGGGTTGGGATGGGTGAGGGCACTAACAATTGGAGGATCACAAAAGACCTCATTACCTTTTTGTCTTTTAACAGTTAGATACAGACCCCACCAAAGTAGTTGCAGGACACTAGCAAGGAGATTCCATAGGAGAGAACATAGAAGGATTAAACTGGAAAACTAGCATCTTAAATCTATTGTCTGCATATGTTATATATCACTAGGTACGGTATTATAGTTCATTGCACATTTCAAGAGAGGGATTTTTGTGAAAAGAGCTGAAGCTGTTCATTTTCTGTATCTCTTATTAGCAGCTTTAAGAGCTACCAACTGATTTGAGACTACTGGGTGATGATTTACAGGAGAAGATACTCAACAACCCTGTTCTACATAAGCAATTATGAGAAAAAGCTCCTGTCTTGGCCCAATTAATTTTCTATTCAGCAATCACATTGAAAAAATTAATATAGGATTAGGAAGAAAAAAATTATACAAAAGAATGCCAGCGGATTCCATTTTCTTTAGGTGCAAACCATTGGAATCTTTCCAAGGTTTAATTTAAATTCTAAAAAACTTTCACCCTGGACTTTTTAAATACAATGTATCCTTGCTTATCCTTTCAGATTCCCTTTCATGACTTTTACCTGGGAACCTTAATTCGACTTACTATAAAATCTTCAAAATCAATCAGATTGATTAAAAAGTTCTACACACTGCCAATGTCATGCTGTCATTGCTTGAACTTCCTTATTCTGCCTTCATGACTTCATGTTCTCCATTCTAAATTTAGGCTATAAACTCTGAAGGTGGGAAATGCAACCAACCTATATTATCAAATTTTGGGGTACTCAAATATCAAACAATAAAAATAAGGAAAAGGATGACTTGTCCAGTATTCTAGTAATAGTTCTCTCTTTATTAAGGAATGCTTTTCCCATTTACCATCTGAGTGACAACTCACATTAATAATGATAATTCTGTGCTATACAATATCAAAGCATTTTCTGAATCAAAGATTAAATTGTGTTCAGTATTTTTTAGATTTATTAATATTTTGTTGAATTCTAGTTCTTTGAAAATCAGTAATTATTGCATGACATAGAAGTTATTATTCTCTTACCCAGAATAAACACAATAGCTCATCTCTAATTATGCAAGATGATCACTTAAAAAATTAGTATTTAACTTCCAAAATGGGCAGTAGATAATAATGGATTTTTTGCTTATAAAGTTTTAACCATCTGTTATTCATCCTGAAGGCAGAAAGCCAGGTATATAGCTTTTATGTGTAACTGAAATTAACTACGGACCATATTAAAATACCAGTTATATATATATGTGCCAAATTTTAAAAATATAGCAGTATGTCTGAAGCCCATTAAAACCTCTACTCACTTTATTGCATCCTTCACTGTTTCTCCAAAAAGGCAAGAATATATTGAGTGTGGAAACTTAGTCTTGAAGTAAAATTGTCAAGAAATTTTTTCCATTTTATTTAAATTTGTCCTTAGGAATGACTATACATCAATGTCACCAAAGACAGTACAGAGTATGCCTGAATCTATGGGGGAGTTTTTTGAAGTTTACTTCATAGAGGGTAGTGAACAACATGAACTTTTAGGAATTCTGCTGAAAAAGTCTAAACTAAACTTTTAGTTGAAGTCCAAACTATCAAGTGAGAATAAAGGGTGTTAACATTTATGATATGAAACATTTGCTTATCACTGAATATTCATCTCATCTCTGGCCTTTATCTTCTTTCCTGAGACTACTTGGGGAGCCCTATGTTAGCCTGGGACCTACATATCCTGCCTCTAGCTTCCTTCCAGGGTCTTCTGAAATGCTACTGAGGCCATTTCTCAATTAGATCCCCCTCGAATTGCCAGTTTGTGATTCCTGACCAGATTCTCCCAGGCTATCCTTTTGCCTGCTACATCTGATGCCAGCTCTCCCTAGGCCTCACAGCATCATAACCTGCCACAGGTTGGACCTCAAAGGAGAAATCTTGGAAACACTAATCATCTGCCTCTTCAACAGACCTCTCTTTAGCCACTGCTAACTGCCTGGCCTCATTCCAAAATGTACAGCATACTTCCAACCCTATCTAACTCTCCTCATCCCAGTTGATTCTGAATTTATGTCTGTCACTACAAATTCCACCTCCTAAGCCCCCACTGCTTGCTCTCTTACTCCCATCCTCCCCCCCCCCCCCCCACCAAGTGTCTATTTAACACCTCCTCCCCACTCCCAACTTCAAATGTATAACCCTGCAGCTGGTTCAGGGAAGGCGGCTCAGAAAGTGCTAGTGTGGGAAAAGGCTGGCTAGGGGAAGAGGCTTGCAAGGGGAACAGCTAGCTGCTTATGGCTGGTACCTTTTCTTTCTCTTCACTTCTTTAATTATTTAAAACATATAACTTTAATATAGGGTCTCCAAAAAATTTTAATCTTCACACACCTTAATCCTGCTCTCACATTAAGAGACTTCAATATTCATACTTCCTCAAAGACCTTAACTTCTCAGGTCTTCCCATAACTTACTCCCCCACCCCACCTACAGACAGATGGTCATATCCTTATTCTTGCCACTACTCACAAGAGTTCTACTTTCATGCTTATGAATCCTGAAATTCCTTTATATAATCACAATCTTTTATCATTCCCTCTCTCTTATGATCCCTAGTTCCTTTTTAGTCCTCACTGTAACTTTCAACCCTCCAACTCTTCTTTACCTAGTTCATTAATCCTGCAACATCTATGCTTTCCTCCTTTTCCTGCTCTCTCTTTGGATAAGAATAAGCATTGTACAGGAAGAGGAAGTATAGATGAGTTATGATCTGATTCTTTAAAGAATATGTCTTGCTTTTGTCATTACAGACCTAGTGGAGTATTTCTTTTCAGTTATATCAAGGATGTTTCCAAATACTGTATATGATGCTAAATTAGAATCTCAGGTTTAGAGCATGAGCAAAGTCTATCACCATAAAAAGATATACCATAATTTCTTATAGATTTCATGTACGATGTTACCAACAGTCATGCATATTTAATTAAATTAAATCAGCATCAGTACTATATAAACCTAGAAAAGAAAATGGGGCAATTATGTCCAAAGGATAAGAAATATGGATGATAAGTGGTACACAAAAGAGGAAAAAAACCAAATATCTTTAGCAAGACTATAAAATATATCTGTAATTGAATAAAATCTTTAGATACACAATTTAATTACATATTCAGAATATGTTTAAACAGTACTGTGAATACGTTTGTTATAATAATTTTGTATGAGCAATAAGATTGCCTTCTTATGAAAAGATAAGGTACTTGGTAATACTTGCTGGGAAAAATGGCACATTTTAGTTCCATATTATACTAACAATTTAGTTTGTCTTGTAAACAGGTATTGCAAAGCATTTTACTTATCAAAACACTAGAAAGTGTCAGGACATTTGCCTCAAACTAATAAACAAATTTATCTAGATGATGGTATTACATTACAAAGCACTAAATAGTCAGCAACAAAAATCACACTCAAATGTTTAGTGTAACAATTTACTTCATTTAGTCATTATTTAAGCTGCAACAAATGCTATGGCTATAAAGAAGGATAAAGTAAACTTGGCATATTGGTACTACATGGGCAAAACAAGTGAGTCAAAAAAAAAAACCCTATCCTACAAAGATGTGTCTTCTAACTTGACAACAAAATTATTTTTCAGTGTTTGTGACAATTCAAACTTTGGTTTCAAGGCAGTTTTAGTGACAAGGACAAACTGCTTATCAAAAGTTGAAATATGAACTCCATCGTCTACTTGGAAACTCTTAACTCTCTGACACTATGACCCTGGATTTTAACCAGAATTGGTGATTTAAAAGTGAAAGTCATATTATAAAGCCTTAATTTCACTTAGCCATCTTTCACATCTTTTTCAGGATTTTCTTCTTTTTAAGGTAGGAACAGAGAATTCAAAATCTAAACCAAGTCACTGTTTTGACTTAACTATCAGGAGAAAAAAACAATAATAAATTTCACTCACATAGATAATATTTGTCAGAAACAAGACTTGAAACCAGTTTTTGCCAACATCCCCCTCCATCATTCTGTATCTCTTGATAAGTATGAACAACAAATCTAATTTTAATATTTACTGGGAAAAAAATCTTTCATATGCCTAACTTAAATTCCAAATACTGTTAAAGCCTATTTCTTCTTGTTCTATTTTCAGAGGAAAAGTAAAGTATGAGGTCTAAATTGGGGTATTTTTCAAGACTATTGGGTTTCTTTTCAGACTACTTCCTCTAGGCAAAATCTCAGTACTTTTACTTTCTCTCATTGGTTCATTGTATAACAACCCTTTAGTCATCTTTGTAAATTTCCTTCTAAACTGTCAAGAGACTTTGAAGTTTTGAAACTCAGGAATAGACAGAAACTTAGTATGATCTGCATTAGGTAAAACAGAAAGATTAATTTATACAGCCTCCATACTATATTCACTAAAATGCCAGGTTCAATTAGTGTGAAACAACTGACACATGAATTCTGTTTTAATAAGACATCTTTTAGCTGAATTTCCCTGGGTCTGATCACTCTCATATCTTGCAGCTAAACGTGTTCTTAGACCAAGTGTCCTTACCACAACTAATTCTGTTTGTTTCTTAGTTGACTTTTCATAGTAATTTTTTGCAGCAGGCCATTCCAAAGTGGTTCTCACCTGTGAAATTAAAGAACATGCTTTCTCTACAATCAATGAGAACATCAAATATAGGCTACAACCTAATGGCTTGCCATAGTGGAATGAGCACAAGTTTTGGAATACCAACACCTGGGTTTAATGTTTGCTTGGTATGTCTTAGTTCTATAACAAGTGGATTCAATCTCAGTGAGTCTCTCTAGATCTTGTAAAATGGATCAGACTTCCACTACCTATTGTACACGACTGTTGAGAGCAAGGTGGTTTGTACATTTTAAAGCATTTTATAAATGTTTATGATTTTTATAATTATTCTACACAAATGCAATTTCTGAACAAAAGTCATATTTCTTTTAGGCTCTGCTTACCAGACTAATAATGATCTGCTAGTAACAATTCTTTGAAAGAAAACAAGTAAACCTATAGCTTATTCAACTAGACAGTAATGGTCTGCTAATATTCTTGTTTTCATGTAAAAGACATCTCCTTGCAAGGTCTTCATACCTGCCCATCCAGTGTAGATGGTGCAGTCCCGAGGGTCAGCTGATTTTAGGCCTACTTCCATCTGCTGAAGAAGGTCTCGAATCTTATTGTTTATACGATGTAAGAACTCCGAAGTAAGCTGTAAATATCATAAAAGGAAAAAAATACATGTAATAACAAATATGGGATGCTTGACTCCTGGTAGTGTAATGGACTGAGGGTTGGGCTTGGAGTAAGATCTTAGTTCAAATTCTGTCCCCACTGCTTACTAGGTATGCATCTTTGGGCAATACCCATAACTTCTGCTTGTTTCTCCATTTGTAAAATGGGAATAATAGCATCTACTTTGAAGGGTTGTTATGAGGAACAAGTAACATAATATGTATAGACCTTAAGATTGTATATAAGTATTATCTACTCACATTAGAACATAAGCTCCTTCAGGGAGCAGCTGGGTAGCTCAGTGGATTGAGAGCCAGGCCTAGAGACGGGAGGTCCTAGGTTCAAATCTGGCCTCAGACACTTCCCAGTTGTGTGACCCTGGGCAAGTCACTTGACCCCCATTGCCTAGCCCTTACCACTCTTTCTGCCTTGGAGCCAATACACAGTATTGACTCCAAGAAGGAAGGTAAGGGTTTAAAAAAAAGAAAGAACATAAGCTCCTTCAGAGTAAGGATTATTTCATTCTCTTTATTTTTGTATTTTAAGAGTCTAGTGGAGTGCTGGTAAATACTAGGCACTTAATATTTGTTAACTGATTCTTGAAAAGAAATTTTCCCAAATAGGAAAGAATTGACTATAGGAACACATTTTTCTGTTTGGCTAAATTGATCAATTATTTTTTAAATTACTGAAGAGCTCCATTTGTTAAATTACTGAAGATGCTTGCTATTTTGGGTAGGCCTTGTTAAAAATCTTTATTTTTTTTTTAAACTCATACTTTCTGTCTTAGCATTACTTACTAAGTATTGCTCCTAAGGCAGAAGAGCAGTAAGAGCTAAGCAACTGGGGTTAAATGACTTGCCCAAGGTCACACAACTAGGAAGTACCTGAAGCCAGATTTGAACAGTCTTCAGGGCCTGGCTCTCTTATCTTACTGAGCCACCTCATTGCCCCTGACATAATGTTTTCGAACCTTCTTAAAAAGTTTCAGGTGAATAATCATAGTACCTATTTTCATAGAATATGTGCTCACTGAGAGCAAAGACTATGTTTTTTTGCTATTTTTTTTAATACTCCCTAGCACTGAGCACAGTGCCAGGCATGAGATAACATCTTTATAAATGCTTGTTAATGATGATAAAGGCACTTTACAATTTATCAAATGCCTTTTCCTCAAGAACCCATGCCATAGAGTAAAAGTCTCAATATTCCTAAGTAATGCATTGGTGATAAAGGCTCAAGAGAAGTTGCCACTTGTCCAAGGTGACAGTGTTGAAACTGATATTCTCCTAAGAATACTTATCTCCACTATATAATACTCATTCTCAGTACTGAGAGATGGACAATACCCCTTTTCTTTTTGTTTCTAATGTAATTCAACAGAACAAAGGTTTCTCAGATTAAATAAACCAAAAAAAAAGTCAACAATAAAATGGTTTAAGTATTTTCCACAAAATAGGAATTCTTTACAGTTTAATTCTCCATGTATTATCTTCCCTATTTCTTCAGCCTATTAAACTATCAAGTTACAATGATTTTAAAAATTTAAGCATTAATTGGAGGACATTTACTGTATTTTATTAGATACACAGTAGCACTGTTATTTCCCCTAAAGATATGTTTTAACTACTTTTGCTATAAAAACTTATAAAGAGTAGTGGGGGAAGGGAGGAGGAAGCTAGGTAGCACAATGGCTAGAACGCCAGGCCTAGAGTTGGGAGGACCTGGTTCAAATCTGACTTCAGATACTTCCTAGCTATGTGATCCTGGGAAAGTGACTTAACTCCATCTGCCTAGCTCTTGCTCTCCTGTTTTAGTGTTGGTACTAAGACAGAGTAAAGGTTCTTTTCTTTTTTTTTTTTAAAGGATAGTAGAGTAGGAAAAAAAAAAGAATGTCATTTAAAATTCAACTACCAGTACCACACAACTATCGACTATATATAGGGAAATCATTTCTTAGCTGCACTATTTATAATCTGTAGAGCAATATCCAATGTTGTATTTCACTAAAATAAGAAATGTCCTTCAAGTTTGTAACAGGTTAAAAGCTTAAAAATATATATATATATATATTTTTTTGAGATGAAATGTAGTCATATAAAGTCCATAAATCAGAGCACATGCTAACAATGAATACATGCAATCTCATGTACCTAATCAACATCTCTCTCTTAATATATATGTATATATACACACACACACACAGATTATATATATATATATATATATATATATTTATCCTGTCTCACTTCACTTCAAGAAGAAAGGCATTGAACATAATGGACTTCTCCATTAGTGGCAATGCAATGTCCCTGAACAATCTGCAGGGATTTAAAAAACACTATCCACAAGCAGAGGACAAACAGAGGAAAAGCAACTGCTTGACTACAGGGATTGAGGGGACATGTCTGAGGAAAGACTCTAAATGAGCACTCTAATGCAAATACCAACAACATGGAAATGGGTTCGAATCAAGAATACTTGTGATACCCAGTGGAATCGAGCACCGGCTATGGGATGGGGGGAGGGGAGAATGATCTTTGTCTCCAATGAATAATGCTCGGAAATGACCAAACAAAATAATGTTATTAAAAAAAAGAACAAGTGAGAAAAAAATTTGAGGAGGAGGAGGAGTGAGGAGGAGGAAGGAGGAGGAAGAAGAAGAAAGGCTAGATGGGGACATTTCAGTTAGAGAACTACATTTTCTGCCCAGCCTGTAAAATTTAATAACAGTGATTCTATGATGTAGAATAGTAATCATTTGTAGCAGGTCATTAAATAATTAATATCGCGGCAATAACCTGAAGAAACTCTCAAAGACTAGCTTAAGAGTTAAAGATTTCAGTACACTCTTTTATTCTTAGAATACTGCTTTTTAGATATACTCAGCTATCTGTGTGACTAAAGCGAAATCTGAGGGTTATCATATTAAAAAGGGTAGATCTCTGGTGTCTGATCCTCTATGTTTTAATGTTTTTGGAACTGGTTCTAATTGTTTGATTTTGTTTTCTGGAAGCTGTCAGGAAAAGTGTGTTGTGCAATAAATTGTGATTATTGTTTTGAGTCTGGGGAATCTAGCTTAGATTTAGCACAATAGTGATGTGCTCTATTAAGTGTTTGGTTCCTGACTTTCATATACTTTTAAAAGAGGAAAGAAGAAACCTTTGATGGTTTAGAACTAATTTATTATGGTGAAATACTGGAAATAAAGCAGAGTAAAAATATAAAGAAATAAAATGACTTAACAGCATAAAATTAAATACATAACACCAAAAGAATACTACTTTCCTCCTTAAAAGAATTTTACATATAAGACAATCTAGGACATGAGTTATCATTTTGCCATGATGGCACACCCTACAACCTCAGGGCCTTCAGTGCTGAGGTTCTGGCATGAAATAATGTCACATAAGCAATCTTTAGCAGCTTATGGAACAAGTCAGGACCTATTTTTGGGGCTTCTAGATATTCAGTTAGCCTAGATTCAGAGTTAATCTTAAGTGGCTAAATGGAGCTCAGGTTTTCAAGATTGCAAAGACTTTCAGCCCTTTTTTCTGTACCATAGAATTGCAAATAATTTAAGGGTCTTCAAAGATCATTTGTACTTGAACTTAAAAATGTATAGCCTTTCGGGGGCAGCTGGGTAGCTCAGTGGATTGAGAACCAGGCCTAGAGACGGGAGGTCCTAGGTTCAAATCCGGCCTCAGCCACTTCCCAGCTATGTGACACTGGGCAAGTCACTTGACCCCCATTGCCTAGCCCTTACCACTCTTCTGCCTTGGAGCCAATACACAGTATTGACTCCAAGATGGAAGGTAAGGGTTTAAAAAAAAAAAATTTTTTTTTTAATGTATAGCCTTTCTAGCATCCCTCACTAGTGCTAAGGCAGTCACCATCTGAAGATACTCATTTAGGGAGACTGCCCAGTTATCACCTCCAAGGCACCCCTTTTTTACTTTTAAACAGTTCAGAGTATAGCAGGTTTCTTTTATGTGGTATAACTCTGACTCTGGAACTTCTAACTGGTACTTTTACTCTAGCCCTTTGGGTCTACCAATTCCATTTCTATGACAGTCGCTTCAAATCTTTGAAGATCCTTTTAAATCTAGATTCATTGGGCTAAACATCCTGAATTCTGCCAGTGTTTCCTTATTTGACATGGTCTCTGCAGTCCCTTCACTAGGGGAAAGTCATGGCTGCCAAATAGTGAGATTACATTTTAGGCATGGAAAAAGAATGAGACATAGCAAAGAGATCAACATTAGACTACTTTATACCTCCTGAACTAACCTACCTTTATAGATACAATTTACTACAACTAAGTATGTGTTTTAATAAAAGGTTGAACTATGGAGCTAACTTGACAGTGTGCTCTATTAAGGTGTTTAGTGGTCAATAAATTCTAGGGTAGTGTGGTTTTGGGATATATGACTGTTACTCTCAGAGAATAGCAGATAAAACAAAATTGCTAAAAAAAATTAGTTTGTGTTCTGTCTTAGAACCCAATACTAATACTGTGTATTGGTTCCCAGAGAGAAGAGTGGTAAGGGCTAAGCAATGAGGGTTCAGTGACTTGCACAGTGTCACACTGCTAGGAATTTGGATGGAGTACCTTCCACCTCTAGGCATGGCTCTCAAACCCTTGAGCCATTTAACATTTGTGTTTTTAAAGAATGAATTCCCCAAAATAAATACTTTTGGATTAGTTTTTTAAGACTGGTTACTCTTAAAAGTATTTTTACTTACTTTAAAAATTCTGTTTACCAAATAAGGGATTAAAGTATGCATATTATTATTCCCCAAACACTTTCAATTTTCATTTTTGTATGACCTTAAGTAAATCAAAGCAGCTCCTAGAAGTACCTATAAATTTAGCTAATCAACTACTTTATCAATGAGTAGGGAAAGAGTTAAGGAAGAATGAAGAACAGGAAGGACTTTTTAAGCCTTTTTAAACCCAAATTTTAGGTCAATCTAAAGAATTAGAGTTTTAATTAAAAGACAATCCCCAACAAACAATAAGACACATCAGACAAGCTTAGCATGGTACTTGGAACATAATGGAAAGTACTTATTAAATGCTTACTGACTGCTTGTGTTTTCAACGGCGTATAAGCTCCTAATAATGCCCAGTTATAAAAGGTAAAGCTGTGAGAGTCATCAAAAACAATAAAACTACAACCTGACCTTAAAAAACCTAGCACTAAAAAACCAACCCTTATTCTTCAAACCTGAGAGGCAACAAAAGGCAGAGAATGAGGAACAAGGAATGGAGGGTGAGGTGATGGAGGAGAGATGGGCTCTCTTGGAGAAAGATATTGGGGTTCAGGTCTTGCCTCTGACACATATAAAATGTAGGGGCCAAGAGAAAGACTAGATCTATAAATTGGTTGAATTGCTGGGAGTTCCACATCAGGAGTGAAATCAAAAGTCTAGGTTTCCTCAAAAAAAAAAAGTCTTTATACTTAATAAAGCAAATGACATGTCCATCTAGTCTTGTATGAGTTATTTGAAAGCTTTCATGTGGAAAAATTAAAAAAAAAAAGCTTGATTCCAAAAATGTTTTTGTTTTTATATATAAGAGTTCTGGACTTGGAGTCTAAAGACAGGAGTGCAAATCTAACCTTAGACACTTTTACTATTTGTGATCCTGGGCAAGGGAAGGGAAGAAATAGTTTTCCTTTTTTAAATTTAAAGAACTAACTTCTGTCTTAAAAGGAATTCTAAGTCATAAGAATCACAATTGGAGTTAAGGGACTTGTCCAGGGTCACAGCTAGGAAATGTCTGAGGTCAAATTTGAACCCAGAACCTCTGGATTCCAGACCTGGTGCTCTCTCCACTGTGCTACTTTGCTGCCCAGGAAGAAGCTATTGTCCAGCAATTACATGTTTACTGATGAATTCAATATTAATCATGAGAAAACTGACCTTAAACAGCTACAAAGTGTCTGAGACAAGCATGTGAACTCAGGGTTTCCTGACTCCATGTCTGGTTCTGATTCACTGCTCCACAATGCCACCTTACTTAAAACCTTCATGTCACTTAAGGTGTCTCACTCAATTTCCTCAACTGTAAAAATGGGGATAATAACAGCACCTACTTTCCCAGGTTCCTTTGAAGATAAAATGGGATTAGTAAAGTGCTTAGCACAGTTCCTAGTACATAGCAGGAACTTAATAAAATTCCTTCCTTCCCCTTCAATTGCAATACTCTGTAAACTATTGATTTTCCTGGCTTCCTTTTAGGTCCAAAATAAAATCCCATCATCTACAGGAAGCCTTTCTCAATCCCTTTTACTTCTAGTGATTTTCTTCTTTTAATTATTTCCCATTTATCCAGTATAAACCTTGTTTATACATATGTTTACATGTTCTCTTCCCAGTTAGACTGGGTACTCCTTGAGGGCAGGTACTGTCTTTTGCTTCTTTTATTTTTTTATTTCTTGCACTTAGTACAGGGTCTGAGGAATAGCAGGCAATTAAAAAATGTTTAATGATTGACGTTGTTTCCCCTATAAGATAGTAAGCTCCTTGAGGGCAGGGCCTGTCTTTTGCCTCTTTTTTTGGAATCCCAAGCGTTAAGTGCTATTCCCTGCACACAGTGGGCAATTAATAAGTGTTTTGATTCCTCGATCATTTTCTCTTAACTTACCAGCAGGAAAATCAAACAGTGGAGCCAATGCCCAGTCGAAGTGGGGTGGGAGAAAGTGGAAGGGCAAGAATGGCTCTCCTAGCATCGGCGCCCCATCCCAGTTCACCTCCTCAACACCACCACCCCAAACCCCTCCCAAAAAAAAACTCACCCTCCCATAAGCATCAAAGTATCCCGCGGCCTGGGATTTGTTATAATCGGGATAGGGATTCGTGAAGGCCCGTTCTGCCATGATGCCAGCCGCGAATCTGTAAAACAGGGACAAGAGAAAATGCTGGAGTCGGCAGAAGGAAAGGCTGGGAGTGGGGTTGGGGAGTTTACTAGGATGCCCCTGAGCTGTCCGCACCGTCGGTCGGTCAGTCAGTCTTCGGGCAGGTTCGGGCAGGGGCAGCCGCGTGGTGCATCTCCCATGTAGGGCCTCGCCCGGAGCCCAAGGGGGCTCCTCCAAACCCGCCCCAAGCGAGCCGAGACCCTTCTCCCGGCTCCTTCCCGCTCCCTTCCCCTCCCGAAAGAGCCTTTTTTCCCCTTTCAAAATAGAAACGCTTGAAGTACCAGATCCCCTCCTCACCCAGCAGCCTCCTACTCCAATAACCGAAGCGTCCAGCCCACGCCCACTTTCTGACCACCTGGGCCAATGGGAGTGCCCTCCCACTCCGGAGGGGACCCACCCCCTTGTTGCCAGTTTGTTAAAGAGACAGGAGGAGGATTCCAGGCCTGGTGGCCAGAAGGTTCGTCTAACTGCCTCCCCTCCTTAGACGTTGGGATGGCCCATCCCGCGCCTCATAATTAATCCCTCTTTCCTCCCCGTCCCCCGCCCGTGCGCACGCACGCAGAGACGCACAATGCCCCTCCCCTCCCCGAAGCTAGAGATTTTGTGCTGTTTTTATCGCGAGAGCGAGGACATTTAGCACTACCAGTGCTTTAATGGAGGACTGGGGTTCCGTACCGTCGGAATCCTCAACCCCTGAAGGATGGTACTAGAGGGATGGATTGGAGGTCTTCTTTGATGCTCTGGTTTGCCATTTCCGCTTCGTCTGGCAGAACAGGGTTGGGGCGGGAAACCAAAACATCGCTGCTCCTGGACCCCACCGACCTGAAAAAACTTAAAGCCCTAGCCTGCACCCAGCATTTATTAAACGCCTACTGCATGCCAGGCTCTGGGCTGAGTGCTGGGTACTGCGCCTGCGCGCGTGAGGCAAATCTCCATTTCCCCCTACTACCTCCTGCTTTTGAGGAGGAACTTCCTCCATTCGCCCTTCCCCTTCTTTTCGGCTTCTCGGTAAGCCCGTGAACTGGTTATCCCCTCCGAACCTCACCTGGTGCAGATTAACCCCATTTTCCGACTCAGGGAGGCTGTCCAACTGATTAAGGATCTGAAATCGATTCTTTGACTTATGGTCATTCTCTTGTCAGCCAGTCCAAGCGCGTCACCTGGGTTGACTCCTCTCCAAAACCTCAGAACCAGCCGTATCTTGGCCCCGACCATTCTCCTAGAACCTGGACTCAACCTCGTTTCGGTTGTGCCTATGTGTCCCTCTAACTTGAAATGTAACACTGCCCCTAAAAGTGACCTTGACCGTCCTAATGAAGCTGTGCGGCAGGCAGGTCGTTTTTCTCCTGACTTGATAAAACTAAAAGCATTTCGTGAGCTTCTGTCCGTCTCCTTAGGCAGCTGTGAGGTGTATTGGGAAGAGCCCTGAGATTTGAAGACAGAAACTGAGTTCTAATCTAGATAATAAAATGAAAGAATTAAGTCACTATGTACTAAGTACGAGATATAGCACTGGGAATACAAGAAAGGCAAAAACCGTCCCTGCCCTCAAGGATTTCCCAGTGTGGTGGGGGAGACTGCTTTCTGACCACTGTACTTGGGGTTCGGTGCATCCCTTTACCAAAAGTACAAAGGAGATATAAATTGGAGACAATCCTAGAGGGAGTGCAATGGCATTAAGGGGGATCAGGAAAAAGCTTTTATACAAAGTGGGATTTTATTTAAGACGGAAGAAGCTCAGGTGACAAAGATTTGGAGAAATCATCCTAGGTATGGGAGACAGCCAGTAAAAACAAGAGTTGGGAGATGGATGGAAAGTCTCATGAACAGCTGCTGTATCAGCAAAATACTGGAAGGTTGAAAGGTGTAAGAAGACTGGAAATGTAGGAAAGATTGTTATGAATGGTTTTAAAGACCAAAGGATTTGTTTTTTGTATTTGTAGTTTATCTTGGAAAATCCTATGGAGCCATTAGAATTTATTGAATAGGAGAAGTTGTAAAATAATAGTTAGTATTTATAGAATGCTTTTATAAACATCTCATTTGGTCCTCACAAAAACCCAGAATGTTACATGCTGCTGTTATCCCCACTTTATAGATGAGGAAACTGAGGCAAAAAGGAGGTTGTGAATTCACAAGGTCACATAGCTAGGATGAGTGAAGCAGGGTATGAAGTCAGGTCTTTATGATTCCAACTATAGTACCCTATGGAATCTTCCACTTAACTGCCCTGATGTTAAGTCATTTGCCCACTAGCCCAAAATCACAGCTAGCAAATTATAGAACTGGAATGTAACTCAGCTCCTATGACTAATATTAATTAATGACTAATATAGTACTTTTCACTAAACCAAGCTATGACTATCAACTGTGGACTAGAGAAAATGGAGGAGTGGGTATGTGAGGGAAAAGAGTTTGCCATTTGACAAATTATTTGTTACCAGAAAATGTATCAGGGATTTTATGTGTATTTTGTTTAGTACCAGTAAATTATAAAATATTAAATGAAAATGGAGACCAATTTTAGGTTAATTGAAATAAAAACAATATGTTAAGGATCTTCTAAAAATCATTAAGCATTTAGTGTATCACATCTTAATCTATTTTTGGAAATCCTATGAGATAATACTCTAATAGAAGAGAATTATAACAAATACCTTTAGAAAAAGTTTGGGAAATGAAAGAGGATATGTTAATAGAGTGAAGGCAATTTTAAAGAAAATACAAGGGAAAAGAATGATGAGATTCACTAAAAGTAATTGAATAATGCTGGAACATTATAGAACTAACAGAAGAGTTGAATTAGCAGAAAAATGTGTATATGCATATACACATGTACATATATGAGTATACAAAAATAATTATAAAAATTTAACATTTGCAAATCACTTTAACTTTTTAATACACTTGTACTCCACCCCCTGTAGTAGACTGCCCTGTAGCATGAAGGATATACCATCTCTTTTTTTTTTAAGGAGAAATTTTTAGAGACTGGTGGTTAAATTAGTAAAATACAATAGCATAGGATCCCATCTTAGGTTTAGGCCTGAAGGAAAAGTCTTGTCTGTTAAGTGGATCCAGGATCTTTTTGCTATACTGACTGAATGCTTACTTTGTGGAAAGATGTCCCTGCTTTCAAATAGCTTAAACTAGAAAAGAACCAAGGTTGGGTAACTAGGATGGTCATGGGTCTTGAGATTATACCATATGGGACATATGGCAATTCTATATGTAGAATATGCTATCTATCTATCTATCTATCTATCTATCTATCTATCTATCTATCTATCTGTCTGTCTGTCTGTCTGTCTGTCTATCTATCTATCTATCTATCTACCTATCTATCTATGTATCTATCTATCGAATTTGTTGAAGAAACTGTTGAAAAGAAGACGTATTTTAGCTATATTCAAAAGGCTGTCATGTGAAGGTGAAAATATTTGTTTTAACTATACTTGCCACATGTAGAGCAATATATGAAACTTAGAAGCAGATTGGATTTCAATGTAAGGAAAAACTTTTTCAGCAATTAAAATTATTCCAAAGTAGAATGAACTCCATTAGAAGGCAGTGGGTTCCCCTTAACTGTAGATAGTTAAACAGAAGGGAGGCTTATTGAGGATGTTCAAGAGAGGATTCTTACTTAAGAATGAGTTAGACTTTTGAGGGACCATTTATTATTCCAGTTTTGATTACAGACTAATAAAGATATACAGCACGAATATAACTATAACAAGCATATTAACTGAGTTAGAGACTTGCAAAATGCCTCCAAATGATTATAGTAGATATCATAGAGACAATAGCATTTGAGTTGGAATTTAAATGATAAGGATTAGTAAGCAAGCCTTTATTTTGTGCTTTCATGTACTGTGCATTGCACAAAGGAAACAAAGAAAACGCAAAAATGGTCCCTGACTTTATATTTTCATGGGATAGACAAAATGTACCAAAGGAAAAGAGAATGAAAAACATTCCAGGTATAGGGAACAGCAGGAGGTGAGAAAGCAGCAAGTGTTCTCAGGACAATTTAAATATAATGCATATTTTTCCCTCTGATTATATTTGAGTTGAGAGGAAAAGTAGGGTAGAGTTAGATTTTAGTAGACCCTAGAATACCAGGCAAAGGAGATTAAACTTTATTCATTAGATCCAAATAAGGAGCTACTAGAGATATTTGAGCAGAGGAATGGCTACATATATACCATATTACCATTATGACTAGATAAATGTATTTTAATTAATAGTAACAATAATTTTCTACTAAAGTCCTAAAAAGTTCTCTATTACATTTTAAATATTTCCATTTAAGGTCTGGCTTAAGCATCCTCAATCCCCCCACCCCAATGTAGCTTCCTCTTATCCTCGTGGCTGGAAAGTATTATTCTCTTCCTCTACAAATTTCTCATAAAGCATTACTATTCTCTTTTGAATGTGCCAATGTGTCCCTTGTATCATATTTTTTATGTATTTGTCTTTCTCTCTTCCCATTCACCAGTTAGAAGGAAAGTTCCTTGAGGTTAGAGACTTTTTGTCTTTAGTTTATATTTATATAAGTATTTATATCTTCAGCAACTAAAACTGTGTAGATTGTAAACATTTTTAAATGTTTTTGATAGTAGAGACTTTAATGAAAGTACTATACATTAAAACAGTTACATATTAATATATTAATAGAGGGAATGAGTTTCATATTAGATGACCCTGATTCCACTCTGTTTATTCAAAGTTAATATGAAACTGTAGATGCTAATTGACGATAATTGATAATAATGAATGAATAAGAAAGCATTTATTAAGTTATTTTGTTGTTATTGTTCAATCACATCTGACTCTTTGTGAGGTCATTTGGGTTTTTTTTTGGCAACAATACCAGAACGATTTGCCATTTCCTTCTCCATCTCATGTTATAGATGGGAAAACTGAGGCAGAATGTCAAGTGTCTGAGGCTAGATTTGAATTCAAGAAGATGAGTCTTCTTGATTCTAGATCTGACACTCTATCCTCTGTGCCACTTAGCTACTCTATTAAGTAAGGATTATGTTCTAAGTTCTGGGTACAAAAATACAAGCAAACAAGACAATTCTTTGCCTTCTAAGAGTTTACATTCTAATAAGAGAAGACAACACATAAAAGGAAGCTGAAAGTGTAGTGGGATAAAAAATTACCAGGAAGTGATGAAACCTGATTTCAAGAAAGATAAGGCAAAAAATGTATACCAAAACAGAATCTAGCATCTTAGAGAGCAGAGTCCAAGGTTCCAGTGAGAGGGAGATGAAGAAGATGAGGAAGATGATAAGACTGTAGGTTGTATAGTTTGGAAATGGGCAAGATTCTTCTAACTAGTATGTCAGACTGCTAGCGATTCTGGGATTATACTTCCCTTCTGATCCTAAATTTTTATAGCCGATATTGTCATTAATAGGGATCACATTAAAAAAAAGACCTTACCACATATAAAAGATGGGGAAGGGTGAAAGAGGAAGATAAAGGATGGTGGAAACGTCTCACATCGTCCTTGCTCTTATGTACACATCTATAAGCAAATGGCATTGGGAAATTTGGCCGGGGTCACAGAAAGTGTTTCATGGCAAGAGGTAAACTTTCCTAACTAGCTCTAATCTTAATTCTAAAAAATAATTCCAATTTATCTTTTCTTCCCTCCCACGATTCATCCTCTAGGAATTGATTCTATAACTGTTTTTGGGCCAAATGAAAAGTAGGCAAGCGTTATGTAAGTATGTGTTTGATTTCCCATGTCATCAGCCCAGTCACAATGTTATTCTGAGGCAGCTTTCTACTATACACATGGTACAAAACTTATGGATTGACAGCATCTATTGCCTGTGGTAGAAACAAGGACGTAAACAGACATACACCAATGCACACTACAGTACACTGTTTTAATTTCCTTGAGACAACAGTTCCTATGGCGACTTGCAAGATTTTTTTTCCTTCCTTGTCAGGCCTGTTATTAGTGTGCTGATAGATTGCTTTCTCTAAATGTACCTGCTGGGTGAGTACTGCTATTATGTGAGAAAGCAGGTGTTCTGGGGTTTCCTTGGGAGATTTAAAAGATGGTAAGCACAGGAAGTTGAGCAAAGATGTAAAAAGGCTTCAAGTTGATTATTTTTTCTTGTACATTTAATACTCAGATTTATTGGTTAAAAGTCTTAGTTCATACATAGTTTTACTTTATTGGTTGGGGGCTGTAGAAAGAAGAGAGATTTTTAAACATTGTTGAAAACATTCCTTTGAAATCTTTCTGTTGAGTTCTCAGAGCCAATGCTTGTGCAGTGCCAACTCTGACAGGTCCTACCAAGTAAGAAAGACTTTGGATGTAAGCCCAGGGATGGGTTCTATATCTTATCTGTAGACTAGTTTACCTGTGTTGAAGAAGTTTATCATCAGAACTCACAGGGATTTTTTTTTTTTTGACCACAGACTCTTATGAAGAATTTTCTACTAAGTAACTGAGGAATTATGCTCTGTATCAATAGTTATACACAGTGATAAAATGGTACTTTGAAGTCTTTTATAAATTAAAAATGTAACATGCATTGAAAAGGGAAAAATGCCTATTTCTCTGAATACTAAGGTATCTATTTGGTAGAGAGTGAGAGAGTCTTCTCTACAAACCCACCATATCTGAGAAAATTATGTCCTGTTGTTACTTTTGTTTCTTTAGCTGAGATATGGAGAAAAACACATTTCCAATCTCTTAAATTCTTTTGCAGGAGCTATTGGCCTTTAAATAATTTTAAAATGGAAAAAAAATCTTAACTCTCCTATCTGCCCAATAACTACATTATTTTTATTTCATTCTCTGATTTTGGTGCTACCCTTTCCTCACCTAACACCCATTTCCAATAAGGAATTGGAGTTCAGGTGAAAGTTTTGAAACTTTTTTGAGGCATATAAACCTTGCATTATGAATGGGCCTAACAAGTACCTAAAATATGTCAACCAGTTTATTTAACTGATTTTGTATAGAAATATAGCTAAAATTTCTAATTTCCTATTAGCCACCCTAGGATGAAGTATGCTGACCTTGTGGGCATTTTGCTGGTATGGTTATGGTTACATTATTAGAAGACCCAGTTCTTTTCCTTTTATTATCATAGTTTTAGGCAGAACTTCAAAACTTGTAGTTGGAGAAAAAGTCCCCAATATAACATCCATGAGGGTAGAGACTCTGACATTTTTTATATTTGTATCCTCAGCACCTAGGGTAGTAGATAGCTATTAAATGCATATTGAATTAAAATTGAAATGAAATTTCTCAATTTTGTTATTTCTCTCCCAACAGCCCCATAAAACTCACATGTGTTTTTCCCCTCCACCTCAGGCAGGGCTACCTCAGGTTCAAGGAAGTCTTTAGGTCTTTATCCAGTGAAGTGTTTTTTTTTTTAAATTTTCATTTAGTCAATTTAGAACATTATTCCTTGGTTATAAGAATCATATTCTATCCCTTCCTTCCCTCCCTCCCTCCACCCTTCCCATAGCCCACACACAATTTCATTGGGTATCACATGTGTCCTTGATTAGAACCTATTTCCATGTTGTTGATGTTTGTACTGAGATGTTCATTTAGAGTCTATATCCCCAACCATATCCCCTTGACCAGTGTAGTCAAGCAGTTGTTTTTCTTCGGTGTTTCTACTCCCACAGTTTTCCCTCTGAATGTGGATAGTGTTCTTCCTCATTGATCTCTCTGGGTTGTTCAGGATCACTGCATTGCCACTAATGGAGAAATATATTACATTCGATTGTGCCACAGTGTGTCAGTCTCTGTGTACAATGTTCTCCTGGTTCTGCTCTTCTTACTCTGCATCAATACCTGGAGGTTATTCCAGTTCACATGGAATCCCTCCAGTTTATTATTCCTTTTAGCACAATAGTATTCCATCACCAACAGATACCACAATTTGTTCAGCCAATTGAAGGGCATTCCCTCATTTTCCAATTTTTTGCCACCACAAAGAGCACAGCTATGAATATTTTTGTGCATGTCTTTTTCCTTATTATCTCTTTGGGGTACAAAACCAGCAGTGCTATGACTGGATCAAAGGGCAGACAGTCTTTTAATGCCCTTTGGGCATAGTTCCAAATTGCCCTCCAGAATGGTTGGATCAATTCACAACTCCACCAGCAATGCATTAATATCCCAACTTTGCCACATCCCCTCCAGCATTACTTTCCTTTGCTGTCATGTTAGCCAATCTGCTAGGTGTGAGGTGATACCTCAGAGTTGTTTTGATTTGCATATCTCTGATTATAAGAAATTTAGAGCACTTTTTCATGTGCTTATTAATAGTTTTGATTTCTTTAAATGAAAATTACCTATTTACATCCCTTGCCCATTTATCAATTGGAGAATGGCTTGATTTTTTTGTATAATTGATTTAGCTCTTTATAAATTTGAGTAATTAAACCTTTGTCAGAGGTTTTTGTTATGAAGATTGTCTCCCAATTTGTTACTTCCCTTCTAATTTTGGTTGCATTGGTTTTGTTTGTATAAAACGTTTTTAATTTGATGTAATAAAAATTATTGATTTTACATTTTGTGATTTTTTTCTAGCCCTTGCTTGGTTTTAAAATCTTTCCTTTCCCAAAGATCTGACATGTATACTATTCTGTGTTCACCTAATTTACTTGTAGTTTACGTCTTTATGTTCAAGTCATTCACCCATTCTGAGTTTATCTTGGTATAGGGTGTGAGATGTTGATCTAAACCTAATTTCTCCCATACTGTCTTCCAATTTTCCCAGCAGTTTTTAATCAAATAGTTATCCAGTAAAGTTTTACCTTTGAGTCAGGAGACATAAATAATTCAAAACTAGGACATAAGAAAAAAGCATGGTAATAAAAGTAGCAATATATCATTTCCCTTAGAAACCTGGGGCACACTCTCCTAAGATATCATCATGGAGCAGAATAGAAACATAGGTGATGTGTAGTCAGGACACATTGGTACTATTTTATATAGATTCTGTAAGTCTTGGGGAGCATGGTCAATTCCTTAATACCCTTTAGTTTTTTTTCCCAAACTTGGACTGGGGGCTCAACCCCAGGATTACACAGTAAACCTGAAATTACTGTATAGATCCTTAGGGAAGGTGGAACTCACTGGAGGAGAAAATATTATTGTATGCTCAGTTACATCTTTTCAGTATTCCTTTTTTAGTTATAATTTTATTCTTGGGTTTTATTCCTTTATTCTGTGTTTTATCCCTCATTAGCTTTGTTCTTGCCAGAGAATGAAGATACATAGACAAGAGCCAAAAACGAGCCATCTAACATATCAATTTATTAATGAACCTTTAATATTGAAACTGAGTACCTACAATCTCAGAACTGCCTTTTTTTGAGAAATTTTCTTCCTAATAATTATAACTGTCTAATAGAATCAGTCACTTCAGAAGGGAGTGGGTTCTCCTTAGAAGGCTGTGTTTCTACCATATCAGTAGAAGCTAGATGACCATTTATCACTGATATTACAGGTGGTTTTCTTGTTCAAGAATCTCAGGTTCTCTGTCATATGACTGATCATAACATTATCTAATGATAACTGAGGGGACCTAACACTATACAAAATGAATTAATCTTGGCATCATGTTCACTTTAAGTGTAATCTGAAGACAGAAGGATGTTGTAGCTAAGAAACTCTTGCCCAAGGGTCTGCTGTTCTGATTGTTGATTTCCTTTTCCTGATTACCATTTTAGGGTGGACCATAGCCATGCTTTCATCATTCTCACCTCAGCTCACTCACATTCTCTACCTCCTCAGCAAATCCATACTCTCTTTTCCAGCTCTGCTCCATATGTTTGTCTTCCTCCATTAGAATGTAAGCTTTTGAGAGCAGGGACTGCCTTGTTTGATTGCATTTATATCTCCAGTTCAATGTCTAGCGCATAGTAAGTGTTTTTAATTAAATGCTTTATCCTTATCTATATTGATGGTTGGCATCTGTTACATGATTAATGAGTAGATAGATACATTCTATAATGAAGCAGATGAAATTCTCCCAATGCAAATAACATAAACGTTAAAACTTGGTAATTTAATGCAAAGATGCACATAACGCAGATCAGAAAGAAAAAAAAATTAGGAAATAACTCAGGACCAAGTCAAGTTATCAAGATAAATAAGCACTTAACTGTGTGCTAAGCAAATGCAAAAGATCAAAGGATTATGCAAAAGTATTCTGAATACTTTCCATAATAGGATAGATTGAAATGGAAATACAAATACCAAATAGCATCTTGTAAGTATATTCTGGTCTCAATCCCCAAGAGCTATGATGGTAGACCTAGAGCACACATGCCAGAGATAGCATGCATAGACCTCTCTGTGGGAATGCATGCCAAGGACCTAGTGTGCCTGTCCTTTCAGCACAATTTGCCAAAGTTCCTAACTAGAAAGTCAGAGGGAGGTGCAGCTGGGCTGTTCCCCTCCCCCTCTCCCCAAGCCTGACTATATCACCTGATCTCCTGGGTGGAGTAAGGTGGATGATCAGAATACAGCCAGAAACCCAGACTTCAGAGTCTGTGTTAAAGCTGATTCCCCTCCTGGGATTGAAGAGGATCTAGAATTGAGGGGAACATAGCTCACAGTAGGCACATAACTAGAGGGGAGGAGAGTGCTTGCATCCCTCATCTCCACCTCTGCCCAAGTCTGACTATATCTCCAGCCACCCTACCCAACAGTCCAATAGTACTGTTTCCTCCCTTCCCTGGATGGAGTAAGATGGGGAGGCAGGGTGTGCCTAGCACTCAGTGTGGGGAGGGGCACAGAATGTGGTCTCTGGTGGGGCATGGGCACAGCAATTGGTCTGGCAGGTGGGGTGAGGGTGGGGCCTGACACTCCATCTCTAAAAGATTCACCATCATTTCCCTTGAGCAAGGGAACCTTTCCCCTTCAGAGTTCTTGGGTACCCCCAGGATGTTTAAGTTATATCTTCTTTGATGCCGTCAGCTTAACACTGGTTGAGGAGACAATATGACAGATTATGTTTCTTTCATTTTTATGTACCAACGACTGACTAGCATCCCAGTTCCATTTATGGATTTAACATCAATTAACTTTAGCAAAGGGATATTATACTTCAAAGTTACAAGTACAAAAATATAAACCATTCCTTCAACTACTGAGGAAAATTCTTTCCTATTTTGCCTTCATCTCTGGGAAGAATGGGTTTATTATTGAAGTATTAGGATTACAAATGATGTTATTGAGGTAAAGTTTATCCTGTGGCAAAATACTTTGCTTAATGTTTACAGTGTATCTTCCAGCTCTCTTCCTTGAAGGAAGGTCAGGGGCAACGTCCCTTCACTAGGCCAACATATAACTGCCTGGAGACTAAATAATTATATAAAAATCCATTTATTTATGTTTAACAGATATCAGTATAAAGATTAGTAACAAGGAAAGCCTTAACATTAAAAGGGAAACTAAATATCCACCCACTTTCCTATCTTTGCCTCACAGCAAAGTCTTCAGTTTCTTGAAGCTACTCTGAACTTCTTACCACTATTTAAACCCCATAAAACATACTATCTAAACCCCAATCTATAATACTTATTAAAATAGCTTAATTTTGTTAATAGTGTCTCCCAAGTAAATAGTCAGTTAGCCCAATATGGCAGAGGCTAACTGACCAGACTATAGTTCTGAGATGTCTCCTAGAGTTTAGGTGAACAGACCCTTGAACTACATTTTCCAGCATCTTTTTCCCTTTGTCCCCACATCATGTCCTCATGTTGTATCGATAAAATTGTGTATAGCTCCAACCTTTTGCTCTCTCTCTTCTGTTTTTTTGTGATCCAAGAAGGTTCTCTTTACTGAAGGTTTTTTTTTTCTTTCCTCTACTTCAAGTGATTATTAATAAATATTATAAAAATAATACTTGGAGTATTGGACATTAATTTTTAATTTTACATTTTTGGAGAACCACAAAAGGATAGAATCCTTGAAAAAAATGTTTTTAAGAAAGCCTTTCAGTAAAGAAAAAGACATTAAGTTTGCCCAGTGGTGGGGGCCCCACCCACCACAAGAGCTGAGAGCCAAGGTGTTTCCACATGCCCTGAGCTTTCCCAACCCTGCCTGACTTTAGTTTGCCTGACTTAGCCTGGGGCTCCTTGCTGAAAAGGGATAAGTTGAGGTTCCTGAGTGGAGGGTGAGAACTAGAATCCCTCTTTCCCTTACATTGCCAACAGCTGAGTGCTTGCTGATTGCTACCTTGGAACCCCGGGTATGTTTCTCTTAGTCAATAATCAGCCTGCTAAAGGGTTTGTTTTTTTTTTTTCCTGAGGAGAATCTTCTACCCTCTTAAGTCCCTCACCACATGGCAAGGGAAGCAAGAAGCTTCTTGGTGTTTTTACCCCTGATGGGAAGGGGAAGGAAGGATATTCTTCCAAACCTTTTAACTTTAGACAGTGCATACCAGGGTAGCACCACCTATGGACAGAAAGTAGAGATTGCAAGCATGACCCAGTTTCCTGCCTATCTCAAATAGCTCCTGTTTCCAGAGAGCCTTACCACACTCAAACAGCTCCCAGTTTTAGGATGTCTTTTCTTCCTACTGTTCATCAGTGCACTGGTCCTTGTGATTAGCTTGGGTTTTCTTGAGATTCAGGGGGAAGATTCAGGTCTCTATACCCTTTTATCATTTTGGCCTGCTCAGCCTCTGCAACATACCCAATATGGGATTTGTCTACACTATGCCCAGTGCCTGTATTGGGAACCCCAGAGGTATGACCCAAGTTATCTAGATGGATGATGATACTGGGGAGGGAAAGGAACCTTAGTGAGATCTAGAGGTGAATTTTAAACCTTTTCAGACTCCATTGTTTTATTGATGTTAACTCTTTCAGTTTTATTCCCCTCCTAATAGTGAACAAGTCTTTATTAGAATTGGAGAAAAAAACTCTTGAATTCAATGCCTGTAACCTGTCACACTTACTATATTTTGCTGATTATTTGCTTTAAGGTTTAATTTTGTTTTTTAAGTATACATATTAATCTGATCTATACTCTTCTGTTACACAGAATAATTTTAAGTTACTGTGTTCTGGCCATTAGCTATATGTGCTGTTATATTGTCTTTATTTGTACCTTCCCCTATGACTGTACTAGAAAAAAATACCATTGTAAAAGCCCATAAACAACTTGCACAAACCCTTTTCAGTGGCAAAACCATAGGCGCTTATAGATGCTGGATTTGCCACCAGATCCATCAAGGTCACATATTGCCTAAATGGCCTTTTGTTCCTTTTTGCCTTTGTTAATTGTCACATAGATGATGGTGGATGGACTCCATCAAACTGGTTACAACCTGTATACTGTGAATTTTAAAACTACTCCACCCTACTCAGGCCGTACTTTAGAAGATCTGATTTAGCTATTTCCTGATTAGGAGCAATAGAGATACTTGGTTTAACAGAATCAAGTCTTGGGAACTATACATTCTCCACCCTACTCAGTTTAACAAGGTCAGGATGCCTGCACCCTACTCAAAGATTTAATTATCTGAGGAAATGGCTTTCAACAGACATGTGCAGAAATAGCGCACAGACCCCTGGGCTGTCCTAAGTCAAGCTAAGTTATTGGTACAGATGAGATGCACGAAAGTGACGTAAAACTGTCTATGTAAGGCGTGTCACTTGCTCTCCATCTTTCCCTGGAGAGGTGACTCTGACTGGCAGCATGCTAGGCATTCTGACATCTTGAAGTGGTGTTATTTGTCTGGGTTTGGTGGTGAGTTTGCCCTTGAGCTGATTCAGGTTTGGGCATCTTGGCTGAGCCCTTTTGGAGTTCAGGTTGATTCCTTCTTCCTTTACACTCCAAAACCTTACTTTCTAGATCTCCTAAACTTCTCGCCTGGTACTAGCCAGGCAGGAGAAATCCTACTCTTTTTCCTTCTTCCTTCTTCTTAATCTTCTCCACTATATCAATTAAATCACCATAAATTTCCAGCTGACTTGGGTATTTTATTATTTGGGATTTTTCCTGGTGACCAATTAAATTTTAGATTTAAAGTCACAATGCTAAATTATCTTTACAATACAACTTTTAGAGAATTTAATGAGCTAAATATGTCAATTGATTTTAAGGGGTCTTCAGAAGTGATTTTTCAGGATATCTAGTAGTATCCTTACCTCTGACTGATCATTTGCCTGCCTTTGAGTTGTTTGTAACAAGAGGTAATGGTATGGTAGTTGAAATGAAGTGCCATAGCACTATTGTGTTCCCTGTCTCTGCATTTATTAAAAATGTAATCAATGAGACATCTGGATGGGACATATTGGAGACAGGTCTTTTACACTTTTACAGGCTAATACTAGACAGAAGGAGGTTTCCCAAAGGGCTTAGTTACCCTGTAATGGGTTATGATCTCATCTGATGTGACAGAGGCTGGTACTAGAGAAAAAGTGTCAGGCTAAAGAGTATATGAAATTACCTCAATGGGGGAGGGGCCACAGGAGTGGAATCCAGAGGAGGAGAAGACTCTGGCTGGGAGAGCAAAGAAGATCTCTTGGTCTTAAGCACAAGAGAGAAGTTGGGAAAAAGACTTTCTCCTGAGGGTTACCCATTTTTCTTGCTGGTGACTGGAAATCTTTTCCCCTCAATACTTCCCAATTAAAGGGATTTCTGAAGAGAAACCTGAGCAGACTTTATCGCAGCTCCTGTTGCCCAGGGGTGAGTCAACCTGACTTTCTCTCAGGGGGCTCAGGCTACCAAGGCCCGAGTTCCACCCCAAACTCAAGGAGGGAGGGGAAAGGATTTAGATAGAGACAGGGATCTCCTTTTCCCACAGTCCTTTCCCATTCTTCCCTGCCTGCTATTTCCTTTTGTATTACCTGATTGAGTTGACATTAAAAGTTATCTGTTCCCCAAGCTGAGTGTGAGTGAATAGATCAAAGGGAGACCCTTTGGTCTTGAGTAGTGGAGGGGGATCAAGAGGGATGAGAGCAAATTGGGGAGATCAGCTTTAGCTAAGGAGGGAAAGCAGAAGGGGGAAAATCTTCAAACCCACTCTCCTTTCTCTGAGCCAACCCTAAAACATCAGCTGTTCCCCCTGCACCCCACTTTGAGAGGGGAAGTTCTCCTCTCTTTCCCCCTCTCCATACCAAAAGTCCAAACTTCCCTCAGGGTATAAACTTCCCTCTTTTATTTTTTTTAATACACCAGGAGGTGGGAAGGATTTTCCTGGGAAGTCTAGTAGCTTCTGAATGGGTTTTTATATTTGTACCTCTTCAGCTTACTCTACCTTTCCACCAGAATGATCTAAATTCTTGGTGACATTTTAGACCCAAAAGGTTTTCATCAACCGTGTAGAGGTGTTTATTGTTTGATTGTTTCTGGGCTCCTCTGCCACATTTTGGAATGATGGCAGTAATAGAGTTGGTTAAAAAATATCTCAGCCAAGGTTGAAAGATTGGCTGCATCTGGAGAATTTGTGACAAGTATCCATGAGTTCATAGGTTTTTTTCAATATCACACAGCAAATGGCTATATATAGACTGATGTGAATCATAATGATAGTGGGTTTGTTCTCTAGTGTCATTAACTGGGCTATTATAATTTTGGTGAATATTGGTACTTCTTTGAATGTGTATTACCTGCTGTATTACTGTTTTATAAAGCTGTTAATTAGTAAAGTCATTTGCACTCACACTGTGAATCATGGCCAAATTAAAAAAGGAAATGGATCTAATTTTTGAGGTGAGAAACCTTTGTATTCTACCTCTCCTTGGCTGATACAATGTGTCACCAATTGTAAGCTTTATATTTTTTTATTTTTAATCCATTTTTATTACTGTTTCCCTTGTATGTACAATATAGCATTTGGTTTGTTTGTTTTTTTCTCTCATTTATTTGTACTTGAAACACATGTTACCAGTATTAAGGGTTTTTTTTTTTTAATTTTATACTAGAGTAAGTTTAAAATGACCATTAGCCCTAATGTCAGTGCATACCCAAAAGGTTTAGACTATGGAAACCTGCCATTCATTTTTAAAAAAAAATTATGGGACTTTGCTTAACGATTGTGTCTGATTCCAGGAGAAGGGAACACAAAAAGAGCCACTGCACAGTGCCAAGGGAGCAAATAATAACCTGCATAGTGCCAACGAGCACAATGGTCAAAGAGGCCAACTAATCCCAGTGGAATTGATGAGATTCTGCAACAAGGCAAGAGGACTTGAACTTGCTTGAGGTTCAAGGTTGCAGCTATTTGACATATGTCAGACACAGGTCTTTCCCAGCCACACTTCTATCAAATACTTCACTTTGGCTGCCATCCTGGCTCCCCATCCTTGAGAGAAAAGGTAAAATCATACAAGGGAATGCTATTTCCCAATTTGGTGCTAAAATTTAGTCCCCTTTTCTTTCTTTCTTAATGTGGTAATTTTTTATAGTCCTGACTGCTGATTAAGTAAGTGCATAATTGCTAATACAGGCTTATGGGACATAAATCACTTTAATTGGGCCCTGATTCAAGGACCTGTTATAGGTTTCTTTTTCCTTACTTTAGAATATTTACACATATGACTCTGATATTTTATATTTCATACAGAAGTTACTTTTTCTCTTTTATTTGTATTTTTTAAAGTTTTTGATTTTCTTTTGCCATTTGATTCATATACCTCATAACTCAGCCATGTAAACCTGTGTGATCCCTGTGTTTGTCAATATCCTCTTCGAGGGGGGGAATGTATTATTATCCTATAATGCAAAGTTTAAATTATTTTGAGAGTAATTCTATCTCCCCCAATCCAGAAAGTAAACTGTTTGGAGAAGGTGCCATGAAGATGCTTGCAGAAACCACAAACTGCACCAGAAGATCGAGAGTGAACTTTGGGATGTGGTGAGTTTAACTGTTGGGGGTTGAATGCATTTGTTTTGAATGTATACTCTTATGCCAAAGAGAACTGCCCCCAAATTGGCTTTTTGTCAATGTAGCAATCATTGATTTTGTTTTTTCCCTTTTATCTCCAAATTATTATAATTTCCCTTTAGTAACTGCAATATTGTATATACCTTTAACTCTTTAGAGTTATGTTTTTTATGTTTAAATGATCCATTGGGAAGACTAGTCTCCCAAATGATCACAGTGGGATCATGTGAATTTTGTACCCTTGAACTACATTTCCCAGCATCTCTTTCTTTTTGTCCCCACATTACATCCTACATATATTTATCAGTAAAATGTGTAACTCTGCTCTCTCACTCTCTCTCTCACTCTCTCTCTCTCTCTCTCTCTCTCTCTCTCTCTCTCTCTCTCTCTCTCTCTCTCTCTCTCTCTCTCTCTCTCTCCTGCTTTTCGTGGTCTAGGAAACTTCTCTTTACTGAAGGTTTTTTTCTTTCCTCTATGTCAAGTGATTGTTAATAAACCTTATAAAAATAATACTTGGAGTATTGGATATTAATTTTTAATCTTACAATGAAAAATTGGATATAATCTTAGAGATATGGCAATAAGATTTAGTAATACTGGGAAGTGTTTCTTGGAAAAAGTAGATTTTAGCTGAGACCTGAAGGAAATATAGGAAACCAGGAAGCAGAGATGAGAGGGGAGAGAATTCCAGTTATGAAGATCAGTCAGTAAAGATGAAGTGTATTGTCTGAGGAATAGCTAAGAAACTAATATCACTGGATTGTAGAATATGTAGAAGGGAATAAAGTATAAGAGGAGAGGACTGCCTTAAAAAGTAAGAAGGAGCCAGGTAACAAAAGGTTTTAGAAATCAGTTGGTCAATAAGTTAATAAAAATGATTTTTTAAGAACTTACTATGTGTCAAGAATATTTTTAAGCACCAAGAATAAAGATATGAGAAAAAGATAAATGGTCTCTAGCCTCAGAGAGTTTATATTCTAATGGGAAAATACAACATAATGGGGTGGGAAGGTAAGAAAAGTATGAGTGAAGTAGGGTTGTTCTGGATATTTTCCTACAATGAAACTTCCTAGAAGAACTCACCAATGGAAAAAGGGACCTAAAGAAGTGCAACTGAGGATTTTATATTTGATGCTTGAAGTGAAAGGTGGTAATTGGAGTTTATTGAATAGGACAGTGATGGCAAACCTGTGGCACAGTTGCCAAAACGTGCCAAAAACGGCACATTCTATGCTGTGTGTGTGCACTCAGCCACCCTCCCTTTCCATCCCTAACCCTCAGAGTTTGTTACTAGAAAGGGAGAGAGACTGGTGTGGAACTGATCCCCTTCCCCTCTCCACAACACCTGTTAATTTTTTCACGTTCCCCTCCCCTCTGCCCAGCAGCCCAATGGGAGCACACAGGGGATAAGATGGGAAGCTCATAGAGGGCAGGGCTGGAGGGGAGCAGAGCTCTTGGGCCACTCCCCTCCCCCTTTTTACACTCACGGAGGACATTCTTCACTTCACCTTTCCCTCTGTCCAGCAGCCCAAATGGGAGGGCTAAGCGGGGCAAGGCATATCCAGTATGCAGTGGGGGGAGTGGCATGGCACTCAGTCTGGGGCAGTGGGGTGGGGGTGGTGCCTGGTACTCTATCTCTAAAAGGTTTACCATCACTGGAATAGGAGTATGACATATCAGATATGTACTTTTAGGATGATTACTTTAATAGATGAGTAGAGGATGGACTGGACTTCAGTCAGGGAGACAGACCAGAAGGCTATAGCAATAATAATCCAAGTATGAGGTTAGGAAGGCCGGCACCAGGGTGATAACAGTATCAGATAAGAAAAGGGTCATTGAGAGAAGTTACTGAGGTAGAACTGATAAGATTTGGCAACTGATTGCATATAGCAGATAAGAGAGACAGTGAGGAATTGAGGATGACACCTAGATAATAAATGGAGTGAGTCCTGGGAATGGTGATATCCTTGACCAAAATAAGGAAGTTGGGAAGAGGAGAAGGTTGGGAGGAAGAGATAATTTCAGTTTTTGACATGTAGAATTTAAGTTGTTTAGAAGACATATATTTTGAAATATCTAATTAGCAATTGGAAATATAAGAATGAAGGTCAGGAATGAGGTGCCATCCTTGGGTGGCACCTGCATTTAGTGGACATGATCTAGATGAAGATTCAGGAAAGGAGCCTGAGAAGGGATGATCAGATTAGATAGGAGGGCAGCCAGGGGAGAGATGCAGTGTAATGAAAGCTTAAAGAAAAGATATCCAGGAGAAGAGGTGTGATGGACAAAATTAAATGCTGCAGATAGGTTAAAAAGGATGAAGACTGATAAAAGGCCATAGAACAATTTCATGTAAAAGATGAGGTCAAAAGTCAAATTCCAGAATAAAGAAGAGAATGAAAGGAAGTGAAGGCACCAATTAAGTTATTTTCCCAAGGAGTTTAGTTGCAAAAGGGAGGAGAGATATAGGGTAAAATTTAGTAGAGAAGGATGAATCCAGTGAGGTACATGGCTATGAATCATGCATTACCATAATCTTGGGAAAATAAAAATTTTGGGTTACTCAAAGGGGGAGACCAATAGGGAGATATAAATGATGAATTCCTATAGAAGACCTTTATTAATGATGCTTAATGTATATGACCAAAAAATGTAATGTGACAAACTACTTAATTAAATGAGAGATAATAGAGTCGTCATGTGTACTCCCAGAGTTTTGAGTGGAACTTAATGGAGGATTTATGGGATAGAGAGATTGAAGATGAACAAGCCTAAAGAGGTTCTAATCTGGACCATTATTGGGAGAAGCTGTATCAGTCGAATCTGTTTTCAGACACTTTCTAGTTATGTGATCTGGCCTAATCACTTCATCCTGATTACCTAACCCTTACCACTCTTCTGTCTTGGAATTAATGCATAGAATGGATTCTAAGATTGAAGATAAGAGTTAAAAAAAGATTATACAATGATATTATTGGGTTCATTCTTTTTTCATATCATAATTTCTTGTTATTGAGGACTCCAAGTTTTCTGCTTGATCCCTTTCCCACTAACTACCAGTTCTAAAGTGAATACACATAATGGTGTCAACTAGAAAAAACTCAAAACTATTAAATAGTCAAAATCACTCTTTAATCAAGGAAAAGGGGTTAGCACTACTAGGTTACGACAACAGAGACTGAACAGAGTCTGGATGCCTTGGTCACTGACCCCTGGGAGTGCCACTGACTCAGAATGGACTCCGAGGAACAAAAGAATTTGGGGAACCTATATACCATTTGGGGAGTCCAGGGGCAGGGTGGAGAGATTCCTCTGTATCCTCTGTTGAGGGTTTGGGGAGGATCTGATTAGCATATTCTCTCAGAACCTGGTGGATTGGGCCAAGTTGTCTGGAGAACCAAACAAGGCTGTGTATTGCTGTATCTAAAAGAACATCAGAGGTTAGAAAGGGTCTCCCATAGAACAGTTCAAATGGACTCAGCCCTAACTTTGCCCGGGAAGCAATTCTGATTCTGGTTAGGACAATGGGGAGAGCTTGGATCCAATCAATTTTAGTGTCCTCACAGAGTTTGGTGAGGGCTCTTTGTAGGGTCTGATTCATACGTTCTGTTTTCCCTGAAGATTGGGGAAGATTACTTTTAGGGTGAAAACATTCATGGGAGTCACGGAGATACCACTGCAACCTCTGCAACCATCCCAGCCTGACACTCTGGACACGGCTTAATACCTCTTTCTCCTAATGTTAGGCAGGGACAACTCTACACACATTCTCAGCTCTGAAGAAGTTTCAGAAGACAGACCACCATCCCTTTTTCCCTTACATATTAGGAGAGGGGGGAGATGACATGGGCACTGTACCCCAGAAATGCAGGCAGACTACTATCAAGGAAACTCCCTTGATCCCTTCCATCCTCGAGACTCTGAACCTGGAAACACCCAATGACCCCCCCTCTCCCAGGGTCTTGGGATGACTATCTCTGGACATCCTCCAGACTTAAGACAGACAAAGAGATAAAACTTTATGCCTCCAGGCAGACCCCAGTCAGATGACCACCTCACCCCACCAAATGCCTGAGGGCTTACCACTCTAAGTCACCTCCCCACCAGGGCATAGAATCTGTTGTAAAAAGGTATAAAAACCTCAGAACTGATGTCTTGGGGGGTGGGGGGGAGACAGCCTTTCCTTTCATGCTGTCCTCCAAAAGAACTGCTCCCTATCTTGCTGTACCACCTTGCTATCCTCCTGGCCACTCTCAACATTACTTTCTAAATTAATTAATCTCTTTTTTGCTTTTAAGCTAAGTTTTGGAGTCTTGCATCCTTGCAAAAGGTATACTTCCTGAACCTCAAGGGTATCCTTCCCGCCCATAACATTTTGGCACCCAGAAGAAAGAGGGAAACCCCAGGGGTACGCATCAACCCCCAATAACAATAATACACAGCAATCAATCTTTAGCAATAAACACAGCTCACTAACAAAGCAAAGCCAGCTAGTTGCAGCCGTAACAGATATTTTAAGAAATAGACCTAGAGAGTACATCCTGCTCTCCTAACTTTCAGGCCAGTGTTCTTACTACATCAGATTCTCTTCTGGGGGGGTAAAGGATACCCTCTGGTTAAGCTGGATAGCTTATTTACTTATTTTTTTTACATCTGACTTCCATACAATAAGAACAGAACAAGTATAGTGAAAACTGACTACTCTTTTAGCCAACTAGTTTAAAGAGAGTTTGCTGAGTAATTTATATTTTGGCAGTCCTTGGGAAAACCTTTTGTTCACTTGACAGTAAACAGGCAACCTGCCTTGAGGCACTTCTTTCTCTGGCAATCACCAAGTGGCATTTCAGGAATAGAGGCAGGCTTAGTAGCCTGGAGACTAACCTCAGGGTATTATTACTAGCCATCACTACTTCTTTCCTCTCCTAGTACTTGGAGTAGCTTTTCTCCTAAGGAGCCTTCTTTTTCCTGAGGCCCTCTGCTGTGAGACATTTTCCCTTAGATTCTCCTTCGGGAGCATTCAAACTATTCTATCCATTCCCTTCCCCTCTAGCCCCTTGAGTGAATGACTGAGACCAAACACATCTGGGGGACAGGAGTGATAAATTCTGTTTTGTACATGTTAAGTTTGAGATGCCTACAGTGTATAAAATTGGTGATGTTCAACAGACAGTTGGCGATGCTCACGGGGAGTTTAGAAGACTCTGTAGGATTGGATATATAGATCTGCAAGTAGTCTGCATAGAGATGATAATTGAACCCTGGGGAGTTGGTGAGAACACCAAGTAAAAGGGATTAGAGAAGGAAAAGAAGAGGGACTCAGGACAGAACCTTGGGTTGTGCTTTTTAGCAGAGCCTAATCTATCTTTTTCAGGTTCTTAAAAACATGGCTTTATATATGTAGGTATTTGGATAGTGAATTTATCTTCACAGATGCTTGTGTTCTAAGTCATACATGCCAATTTTTAAAAAGCCAAATGGAGAAAAGCTTGGCAGCAGTGAAAAGAAAGGGAAATACACAGCAGGCACCAATGTAATACAGGATGTTCAAATCTTGAAAATGGAATTAGGCCACTGAATCAGTTTGTCTGACTGTCATGGACCATAGGGATGTGTCCTAGTTCTTTAAAAAAAAAACACATCAATAGTTTAAAAGTACAGGTGTATGACAAAATTCAGTGAGAGGATGACCTAGTGGGAAATCATCGAAATTGGGTCTCACTGGATCTTTACTGAACTTGCTGCTTTGTTGTTTATTTTTCTTGAGCTTGGTTTGTTTGTGTGTGTACACACATGCATGTTTATGTAGTCCCCAAAACGAAGTTCTGTTTTTAGCTTTAATAAGTTTAGATGTATAAAAGCTCCAAACCTACAAAATTAAAGTTCAATTATTTTAAATTTCTTTTATTTTTTTAGCTTTTTGAACTTAAATGATAAATTTTTAATTTTAAAAAGATGAGATATAGCATCATTATGCATGGCACATGTGAAATTTCTGGATGATACTTTTTCAGTCTGATGGACTGATAGAACAACTCAATCACATGATCTATCTCCTTTAGATTTTCTTTTGTAGGGTCACTTTAAAAATGCCATGTATGCATGCATGAAGACCTTGTTCTTTGGATGATTTTAAGACTAGGATTAAAATGTAATCTTTCCATCACTGAGCAGCAACAGATAAAAGTCTTTATGTAAAAGGTTTGGAAATTGACTTGAGTGATATCCAACATAAACCCATATTTATGTTGATATAACAATGTGTGGGGCTGTGTTGTTTTGCCCATGTAGATTATTTGTGTCCACTTGGGTCTGTCTAGATGTGGCTTTTAGTGGAGGAAGACTATATATTTCTACCATCTCCTCCTCCTACCCTTCTCCAAAGGAGATTTTGATTCCTTCTGGGAGGAGATGTGAAGTCAAGTGGTCCAGTCTTCAGAGTAGAGAGAGAGAGGAAAAGAGTGGAGACCCTTCTTCTCAAAGCGGGGTTCAGGGGAGACAGTAGATGTAATGGGTTGGCTCAGAGGGAGGAGTGGGGGTTTGAAGATTTTTTCCCCCTTTTGCCTTCCCTCCTTATTTATGGCTGCTCTCCCAAATTGCTCTTGTCCCTCCTGTCCCCCCTCCACTACTTGAGACCAAAGGGTCTCCCCTTGATCTGTTAACTCACACTTGATTCACAGGTTGGAGAACAGATAACTATTTAATGTCATCTTATCTCAATTAGGGTAATATGAAGGAATAACTGGCAGGGAAAGTATGGGAGAGGAAAGTGGGGAAAAGGGGGTCCCTGTCTCTCTCTAAAACCATTTTCCCTCCCTTCTAGAGTTTGGGGGGAACTCAGGCTTTGGCAGCCTGAGCCCCCCTGAGAGATAGTCAGGTTGGCTGACCCTGGGTTTGGCCCCTTAGCCATAGTTCAGACCAGGGCAACAGGAGCTGAGGTAAAGTCTGACAGAGATTCAAAATACCTTTCTCAGGTTTTTCTTCTCTGAATCCCTTCATTTGGGAAGTGTTGAGGGGAAAGATTTACAGTCACAAGCAGAAAAAAAAGGGTAACCCTCAGGAGAAAGTCTTATTCACCCTTCTCTCTTCAGCTTGACTGAGAGACCAACTCCTCTCCCAGCCAGAATCTTCTCCTCTCCTCAAGATTCCAATCTCCTAGGGCCTCTCCCCTGTCAAGGTGATCAGATCCACACACTCTTCAGCCTGGCACTTTTCTTTAGTGCCAGCCTCTGTCACAGATGCAGGAGATTGGAGCCAGAGACTGGCCATGACCACAACCCAGTTTTCCTTAGAGAAAGGGGGTAATAGGCTAGTATTAAATTTATTTGCTTTCTTCAATAGTTAGTCCAAGAGAAATTTTTAAAAATTTAATTTAATTTTTCTTAACATGTACAACATATTTCCATATTGGTCATTTTTTTTGTGAGAGTATACTTATACAAAAACCCAAAATAAAACCATAAATATATTTATCTGAAAGATAGCATAGATTGATCCACATTCATCTAACTGCAACAGTTCTTTCTCTGGAGGTGGATAACATTCAGGAAAAATATTTTTTAGATTCAAGCCGAGCTCCTGATCTCTATCCTTTAATGGGAAAAGAGGGTCCCAAGCTATATATTAAAGGCTTGACTCTCTTACCATCAAATACCACTTTCACAATGAACATATATAGTAAAAAGCAAATAAACCCATTTATCCAAATAAATAGACAGAAATCAGAGAAAAAAAATACATAGGAGAGAACATATGCCAGATGACATAGAGTGGATGAACAAGTAGGACTTGGGAGTAAGATAATAGCTTAACCAAGAAAGAGAGTCTCAGATCTTATTCAATGGGAGATTCCCCAAAGTCTCTAGAGTATTAGTTGGGAATAGAGACATGATCAAAGTATTGGTTCTTGTACATATTAGCTTCTTCCCAGAGTCTTTATCCTTTCAGAGCTCTAAAGAGTCTTGAATGGCATGACTTGCCTCTGATAGCTAGGACTCAGGATGCCAAGAAGTCTCTTCTGACCAGTTCTCTGCCAACTCTGCCTTCCAATAAGCATATGAATATTAAGATAATTCAAAGAATTAGTCTTGAATTTAAAAAATAAGTTTGTAGCAGTTATACTTCCAAAACTATTAAACTAACATCAACTTTAGGGGGTACTTTCTCTCTGTATACATTTATATACATGTTACCTATATAGGAATATGCAAATACATATGTATAATTAAAAAAAAGATATGCCTTGTTGATGCCATTTCCTTACATTTCCTTAAACGAGCCATTGTACTTTATTTCAGACTAACCTCTTCAGATAAAAAAAAAGACAAACAACTTAGCCAAATTATCTGACAGTGACCACTTCTGACTGTGCATATGCTTTTTTTCCTCTAGTAGTCTTCTGCTTCTCAGCTGTGAAGAGGGAAATGTTTCATATTGTGAGCTCCATGAGAGCAGGGATTGTCTTATGCCTCTCTTTGTATTCCTAACACTTGGCATAGTTCCTGGCACATAGTAGGCACTTAATAAATGCATGTTGAATTGACTTACTGACATTTTCTATTCTCTAGGGCCTTAATTTACTCACTTTGACTTCCCTTTAGTGACCTTTTCATGTATATTATTGTAATTATTCTCTAATTGTTTTTGTCTATTTGAATCTTTTTAGCAGCATAAATTGGATGACTTAAAAATAAAAAAAAAATTAGTTAAATTGATTGTGATTTGTTAAATTTATGGTTGTACTTAATATTAAATTGGTGGTTGCCAGGGCTTTAATTTCTAAATCCCAAAATGAATTACTAAAGTAAAATGTAATTTATGGTAGCTTATTTTATAATAGAGGAAGATTTAAGGAAGAGAGAAAAGGGGAGAGAGAGAGAGAGAGAGAGAGAGAGAGAGAGAGAGAGAGAGAGAGAGAGAGAGAGAGAGAGAGAGAGAGAGAGAGAGAGAGAGAAGTTCCAGCTTCCTTTGAGCCAGTTAGAATTTTTTAAGGCACCAGTCAGGGGAAAGGAGTCTCAAGACTATGGGCCTTTCCTTGAGGTTCACACCTCCAGAAAGGGCAAGGAACTAAGTCAGTCTTTACACTCACCACTGTGACTATCTAAAAGGAAAGTAGTCTGTGGTCTCCTGCACGAGATCCTCCAGAGGTCCAGTTCCACAGCCAAGTGTCTTCACTTCAAGTCTGAGTGTCTGTCTTCCAGTCTCTCCTCAAGTGTCTGTTTTCCAGTCCAACTCCAAGTAACTGCTGATTCCAGTCCAAGACCCAGTGACTGATGATGATCTCTGTGTGTCTCTGTTTCCACTATTTAAAGACCTTTTTCTCTTGTGTCACCTCCCCTAAATTTTACGTCTACCAATCATAATAGGTGCTTTTCTGGAGAAAGGACTGCCAATTCTTTCTCATGTGGGTCATAGACCTCCCACTCAATGTATGAAATGGATGTTTACACCTTTTGTGTTTAGTTCACATCTTTTTTTAGTTAGTTCATACCCTTTTGTGGTTAAAATAGGTAGATCTACTTTAAATACTGGGTTTACACTTTGGGGATTAAAATCTAAAAATCCACTGGGGATTACAATTTAATCTTCAAAATAAAGAAAGAGCTAAGTACCTTCATTGTTACAATCAGGGGAGAGCTAAATCCAGTTTTCACAGATTCTACCCTTTGAGGCATGAGAAAATCACTGACACAATTATTATTTTTTTTGTTTTCAGTGGCTATTGAGGCTCATTAATTCATCTAAGAAAAAATACAAACTCCTCAATGTGACAGGTAAGGATTTCCACAGTCTGGCTTTAACTTATTTTTCCAATTTTCACATTTTCCACTTTCCTGTATGCTCTGTTCCAGCCAAAAGATGCATCTAGCTCTTCACCATGGAAAACATTCTAGTTTTTCTTTTTGAGTACAACCAGCTTATGTTGGGGCCAGTTGAAATCTACTCAAAATAATTTGTTATTAAAATTTCAATGTGAACATTTACACCAGGAAATCAGCAAATGGTATAAAGTCATAACAATGCAGTTTGAACTTAAATGTGTGCCATGCATACTTTGGGGGGGGGCAGGGAGAAATTGTTTAAACCCTTTATTAAATATTTACCAGAATACCACTGAGCATAACCCGTGGAGCTTGGGTTATAACCCATTTGAACTGAGCACCCTAGCCACTTGAGTGTTCTCAGCACGAAAAGGTTTTGGGCTGATGCAGCAATCTGTTAGTCTGTATAATTGCAACAGCGTGATGGGGCAGTATCATAGAGGATGAATCACTGATTCAAGAAGAACGCTCCATTAAGGAGACTTTATAGGAAGTGATTCTATCATCTGAGCGTCTCTCTCTTATCTGCTAAATGAGTGAGGGCTATAGAGGCTCTGTCTTGAAGAGCATCTTGTATATGTGTGGAGAGATCCCTCTCCACCTTGTATGTTTAAACCTAGATTTCTGCCCCCGACTGTCTCTTCTACTGTGTTTCTTTCCCTTAACCAAGATAACCAAATAGCTGTCCTAAGAGACAGACCAGTTGGCAATAGGTACTTCAGGAATTTGAGAGCAGTCAGCATCCAATGGCAGTAGGATAGGATTTCTGCCACTATATTCTTCTTGGAGAAGATGACTGTTGAAAGGAAAGTGAGACAAAGTCATGCCCTGAATAGCCCAAAGAGCTGGGACTTGAGATAATTAGTACAATGGAAAATTGAGGTGAAGATGAAACGGCGGTTTAGCAACTCCACAATATGCTTCATGCTTTAATAGTTTAAGTACCAATCTCCTGGGAGAACAAAGAGGCAACTAGAAATATTGTATAATGGGAGACTTGATCATCTTCCCTTGCAGTGCTCATCTTAATTACAAGTTATAGTAACTCCATGAAGATAATTGTAGTTTATTCTCCAACATCTGCTGCAGAGGTTGAAGAGAGAGAAGTTTTATAAAGAATTTAAGATCTTCTAAACTAAATCAACATATGCTTTGATACTTAGGGACTGTGATGCAAAAGTCTGCATAAAGGAAGATAGTGCAAAATATATGTTTGAAAATGTAATTGAGGTTTAAGAAATGAAAGGTGCAAAGAGATTTCAGAGTAATCAGACGTCTCATGTCTCCATGGGATGGATTTTTTTCTTCAAGAAGCGAGTTAGAAGGTACTAGACATGGAATACACTCAAAAGTCATTTAAGAATTGAAATTTGGGGCAGCTTAGGTGGGTCAATAAATTGAGAACCAGACGCAGAGATGGGAAATGCTGGATTCAAACCTGACCTCAGATACTTCCTAGCTGTGTGACCTTAGTCACTTAATCCCTATTGCCTCGCCATTACCACTCTTCTGTTTTTGGAACTAATATACAGTTTTGATTCTAAGATGAAAGGTAAGGGTTTAAAAAAATAAAAATAGAGGGAAGCTGGGTGGCTTAGTGGATTGAGAGTCAGGCCCAGAGATGGGAGGTCCTGGGTTCAAATGTGCCCTCAGACACTTCCTAGCTGTGTGACCCTGGTCAAGTCACTTAACCCCCATTGCCTAGGCTTACCATTCTTCTGCCTGGGAACCAATATATAGTATTGATTCTAAGACAGAGGGTAAAGGACCTCACTGTCTTGTACATTATCTTGCCCGGTGATCCTCAGAATTTTGACAATTCAAATGGAAGTGATTCATTTTCTTGCAATGACCCTCATAGGCTGTCCAGGTTTCCCAGGGCGTACAACGTGGTGAGCCCAGCACCTCTGTAGATCTTCTGTTTCTTAGATGGCCTGACACCTTTTCTCCACCACACTTTCCTTTGGAGACTTCAATTTGGGCGATGTATGTGTCAGCCTCATCATCTATATGTCCATCCCTGGAAAGTACACTGCCAAGGTAAGAGAGCTTCTCCATAGTATTCATATCAGCGAATGGGAAATTGTTAGTTACTGACCTGCGAGTCATTTCAGAATTATTTATGTGTATAGTTAGACTATCTACCAGAAGCATAAAGGCCAAATCCACAAGGGCAGTGATGAGAAGTCACTGTATATTCACAACTTCAGTTGGAAGTGGTCATATAAGTTATCTAGGTCAAACATTGGAAATGGAACAAAACAAAACAAAACAAAACAAAACAGATTCACCTTTATTTTTGTCATTTCCTGCTAAAAACCATGAAGCAGTTTCCTAAAAATTCTGTAGAACTTTCAGCTCTGATTGGCTTGGGACCTCAGTAGCTTGTTGCATGGCCAAGCCACTCAGTAGCTTGCTGGCAGAAACAGTTCCCTTCCCCTTTACCTTCCAGGGCGTTAGGAATATAATTCAGAAATACGAATGGAGACAGAGATGATTCAATGGGACAACAGACAATAATCGCACAGCAGAAGGATTGCATAGGCTATGATCTGTACCAATGGAGGGAATGTTCCCAGCTGGGAGCAAACAGTTCCAATGAAGTATTAAAATATTGTTGACAGTTTCTCAATTTTCTCTCTTCTGATCACTTCCCATCAATTTCTTAACTGTTGTTTTCAGTGCCTCAACTAGGACGTTAATTTGTCATTGAGAAAAGCTACAGTGAGTAAACATTGCAATTTTTTATAACTACTGGGCATTTTTTTTCTTCTGAAAAGCAAGTGGAAACACATGACCTCACTGCAGTTTGCCTAACTGCTAACTCTACTTCATAGGGAATGAAATAGGTGGTTATTTCAGTTTCTTTCCATGGATATTCTGGCACCCCTTAGGAAGTTTAGATGGTGACTGATGGAATCATCCAGTGTTTTTGTATTCCTTTGGTGGAGATGAATTTTGAATCTGGGGCATATGAAGGAAAATCTTAGAAATAGTGGAAATAATGCTTCCCAGAGGACTACCCCAAAACCACAGCAAGCTTTGCAATGTCACTCTTCCTGGGACTCATCTGAAAAATGAACCTTTGGATTATATTGTCATCATTCTAATTTGGAGACAAAATACATTTTGTCTCTCTTACCATTCCAGTCTTTTAAACCCTGTACATTCCCCCTCCAAAAAAGTATTCTAAGAGCCATTTGACATTGACCTCTTTGCTGTTCCTTGAATAAAATACTCCACTTCCTAACTCCAGTTATTTTCACTAGTAGCTATTTCTGGTGACTAGAATGGTCTCCAACTTCAGCTCTACCTCCTGGCTTCCTTGGCTTTCTTCAAATCTCAGGTAAAACCCCACCTATAGGAAGCTTTTCTTGATCCCCTTTCATTCTAATGCCTTTTCTCTGTGGATTATTTTCAGTTGTAAAGATGGCAAGGGATCTTGGCAGAACCCTGAGTTTTGACGGACAGGTACTGAGGTGCCAGTTTGGGAGCAAAGGATTGTGGGAAGAGAACTGTTAGCTGAGGAGGATTCTGGGGGGCCCCAGGGCATTGAGCCCAGGACTGGAAGCTAACTAGTTCTTAATCTGAGTGGCTGAAGGACACCCCAAAGCCAAGAGAGAGAAGACCCAGACTTTCCTGCCTATCTTTGAAGCTGTTTTCATCTACTGCTTTCTTTCATCTGTCAGCAAGAACCACTGACTCAGAAGAAGTTTTTCCTTGGACTCTCTCAAACTGAGCCAGCCTTCTTACTTCTTTCTGGGTCTCTCCTTGCCTTCCTTGAATTGATTTAAATTTAGAGATAAGATATATTAGCATAGAGATAAAGAGCACAGACAGATGGAAAAAGGGGGCTGAGTCCTTTGGGGCTTCAGCTTGACAGGGCATCCTGTACCCATTTTCCTTCAACACTCTAACTTTTCCTTTCAAATAAAATCCTTAGTTGAGTCAGATCTGGGTTTTGATCTGTCTTCATAATAAAAGGGGAGCTGGACAATTGAGGACAGGAATCCTGTCCTGTCTGTGGCAAGACCCAATCTCCATAGAGATTGGTATAACTATAAACCTTGCTCTGAAACAGCTGACAGCTTAGTAGACATCTTTCCCTTCAGCTTGTGCCCACATTTGTGCTCAAGGGATATAGTCTATTAAAATATCCATTGTGAAGAGAGACAGAAAATGTCCCTTTTGTCTCTCTAGAGGTTGCCTCAAGCAAGCTCTTGTTTCAGTTAACCCTAGGGAGGGCGAGATCTTGCCATCTTCTCTCCACCAACAGATTACACTTCAACCTCCATATTGTCCCTCACCATTTGATCCACTCAGCTGTTTTGTTGGTGATTACATCTTTCCAGTGAGACAAAACTATCAACCCCTCCCATTAAAAAAGGAAGAGAAGCCACCCTTTCTTTTTACACAGTTTATTCATTGTATGTGACTTGTTTGTACATAGTTGTTTACATGTTGTTACCTCCATTAGACTGCAAGTTCCTTGAGAGCAAGGACTGCCTTTTGCCTTTCTTTTGTAACCCCAGCATTTGGCACAGTGCCTGGGACATAGTAAGTACTTAATAAATGTTTTTTGACCAACTGATAACTGACAAATTGTGCTTAAAGTACAGGTTTTAGACTATGTCATTTCCCCATATGTAAGATAACATAAAAACTCTTCTATTAGACATTTAAAAACCTTCCTCTCTGGTTCTAAACTATCTTTTGGGGCTATTTATATTTGGCTCCCTTTCCTGTACCTTTTCGTTCAGTCAAACTAGTCTAATTTTTTCTTCTAGTGTTTAATTTCTTGTTTCTCTGCCATTTTGCACAATTTGTTTCCTATGACTGGAAAGTCTTTTCCTTCATCTCTGCTTCTTGGAACTCTTCTCTCTACTCAGGGCTGAAGTCAAGGGCTGCCATCTATTCGAGGCATTTCTGGCTCCCCACAGTTTTAGAACTCCTCTGGTCTCCCAGATTACTTTGTGCTTTATTTTGTATTTCTTTGTGTACATATTATCCCCAAAGAATATAAGGTCAGCAGCGATACCATATTAGGTTTGTTTCCTAAGATGATCAGGGAAAAAGGAAAAGAATGAATGTTCTAAAATATTTATAGAAATTCTTTTTGTTGTTATAGAGAGCTGGAAATCGAGAGGATATCCATTCATTTTGTTTGTTGAAATTTTATTTTAGAGGTAGATAGGTAGAACAGTGAATTGAATACTGGTCTTGGAGTCAGTAAGACCTGAATTTAGCTCCAGCTTCAGATACTAGCTGTGTGATCTGGACAGGTGATTTAAGCTCTATTAACCTCAGTTTCTTCAACTATAAAATTGAGAGTAGTACCCATCTCCCAAAGGTGGTTGTGAGGATCAAATGTGATATTTGTAAAGCACTTAGCACAGTGACTAACATATAACAGGTGTTTAATAATTAGTTGTTTCCTCCTTCTGTCACCTTTATATCACCTACATTTCCCAATGTATTTTTTTCCTTACATTTTCTTCTCTCCTTCTAAACATTCTTTATGGTAAAGAATAAAAACAAGGAAAAGGGGAAAAAAGTTTAGCAAAACTAGCAAACATGTAAAAAAAATTTAATTTTTGTCTAGTGTGACACACTTGTAGTCTCTCACCTTTGCAAAGAAATGGGGAAAGGATCACCCTTATATCTCTTTTTTAGGGCCAATCTTGATTATTATAATTTCATGCTATTCAAATTATATTGTTTTGTGCTTTGCCTTTCCATTTATATCATTGTCGCCATTGTGAATGTTGCTTTCTTGATTCTATTACTTCATTTTGCATTAGTTCATCTAAGTTTTCTCAAGCTCCTCAATATCTATCACAGTGATTGTTTCTAAAAACATAATAATATCTCATTCTATTCATTGTAATAATAGAAAAATGGGTGCTACTGTGGAGCATAAGGGGAGTCTGTGTTCTCTTTCCTTATCCCTCCTAAACAGAAAGGATCTCAATTGAAATTCTCACAGACACTGTATATATACTGATTGGGTCAGTGAGGAGACAGGTCTTTTCCCTTCCCTCTTTCCCTCCTTTAAAAAATATTTTGAATGTATTTTGTTTTTTACCATTTGCAGATTACCCCTATTTCATGAGAGGTTTTGTGTAACAAAGTTAAAACAATTACATAAAACTAATAATTTAGAGGTCTTATCTGAACGTACATGAAACAGTTCACATCTACAACACTTCACTATTTACCCTTTCTCTATTTTTTAATTTAAAACAATTAACAGAAATCATTACCCCCACTCTATTGGGGAAAAAATGGAATCCTCCCCCAAATCTTTGTAACAAATAGACATAGTTCAGCAGAACCAATCTCATCACTGAATATGCATATCTCTGTACTCTAAATCTATCACCCATCAGGAGGCTGATGGTATGTTTCATCCTTCGTCTTCTGGAATCAGTAAGAGTCATTGTATTGCTCAGAGTTCTAACAGATATTAAAGTTTTGGTCTTTAAAGTGTTGTAATTTTTCCATAAAAGGACAAATCACATCCAGTATTCCTATGGAACATATATTCTTAACCTAAGGTCTATGTGAATTTGTTTAAAGGTTTTTTTATAATTATATTTCAATGTAATTGCTTTCTTTTGTAATTCTAAATGTTTTATTTTATAAATTAAAACATTATTCTAGAAAGGAATCCATAGGCTTCACCAAAGTGCCAAAAGGTCTGTGACAAATGAAAAAGGTTAAGTACTCCTGCTTTGGAGATAATGGTGCACAATGAAAAGAATACTAGGTTTGACCACTATGTTTAAGACTTGAGGAAAGCAGAGAGTGGTTATTTCTCAAATCTATAGGTGACCCAAGACGGATAGGGTTAGCTAAGGCATTGTATGACAGAGTCAGGATTCATCTCACACCCCCTTCAAAAAAAAACAAAACATATCAGCAAGCTAGAGCTGTGAGTTGAATATAATAATATAAAATTTAAGAGAGACAGATAAAATAATTCTTCACTTAGTCTTAGAAAAAAAGTAAAATTGACTCCACAAGGAAGGAGTGATTATGGCTACATAACAGTTCTTGTGGAAAAAAAATGTGGGGGGTATGGAGCTTAGTGGATTGAAAGCTCAATATGAACCAACAGTGTAACATGGCAGCCAAAAGTTACATGAAAAGAAACACAATATCCAGAATAAAGAGAAGCTATAGTCCACTCAAGTCAGATCATCTCTGGAAAATTTTATTCAGTTCTGGACATCATATTTTATTCCATTATTTCATTCACATCTGACTATTCATGATCCCATTTGGAATTTTCTTGGCAAAGATATTAGAGTGGTTTGCCATTTCCTTCTTCAGTTCATTTTATAGAGGAAGAAAAGGAGGCAAAGAGACTTAAATTACTTGTTAGGGGAACACAGTAAGTTTCTGAGGTCAGATTTGAACTTAGATCTTTTTGACTCCTGATCTGGTACTATCCACTGTACCATATAGCTGCCCTTACTTTACACCCTATTTTTAAAAGAATTAATTTGAGTGTGGCAAGAGATGAGAAACTATGACTTGTAAGGGTATAAAAGGGGTTATTTATAAAAGGGTTGGACTGGATTATTTAAGAGTGTGGTCGTCAGGAATTTACAAAGAGTTTTCTTTACAGTTTATTTACAAAATGTAGAAAAAGTGAAATAAGAATATCAGAGAGGATGGGGTAAGATGTCTAGATTAAGCACTAAGTAATTTGCTTCTGACCCTTAGCCTAACCTGGGCAGGGAAAGTTGGTTCTTAGCTGGCCTTAGCAAAGCTGAGGACATTGGGGGAAAAACTCTCTCAAGAGGCTAGTCTCTCCTGAGGCTAGTTTCTTCAGAAAATATTCAGGAAAGGAGTCAGCTCTTTCATTCACCACGTCTCCATCCAACAGTCTCATCAGGAACAGGGTCTCAGGTCCAGTCAGCAGATTTTCTCCTTCAGCCTCTACTCCAAAGAATGAAGAAGTCTCACAGGAAATGACCGCTTCTTTTAAAGACGCTTCTTTTGCATTACTTCCTGTGTCTTCCTTCACTTTTTATATGGACAAATCATAGTCTAAAACTTTGCTTAGGACTGCCCAGGAGGTAGTCAGTGGATTCTGATTCTTCACCCACTATTGCACATGTGGGTGACAGACCTCCCACTTAATGGTTAAGTGGGATGTTTACACTTTTGGTGATTAGATCTAAAAATGGGCAGATCTTCCCACTCTACTTTAAGTAGGGTGTTCTAAAAATGGGCAGGGGTTACAATTTAATCTTCACAGACTATAAGAGAAATAGAGAGAGATTTGAGAATCTGAAGGAACTGGGAATGTTTAGCTTGGAGAATAAAAAGAACATTAGAACTCTCTAAAAGTACTTGAAGGGCTATCATATAAAAAAGATAAAAACTTGTCCTTGTCCTTTATGGGGAAAAACTTGTCACAGTGGGTGGAGCTGGCCATGATTTTATGTGGATAAGGCAAATTTCAAATCAGTAGAACATTTTTCCAGCAGTGAGAACTTTTCTTGAATGGTACTGCATGCATCATTGGAGTAGTGAGTTCCTCTCTACTGGAGATCTATAGGTAGAGGCTGGAAGATCATTTGTTGGAGAAATTGCAGAAGAGATGCTTGTCAAGGTATTTGTTGGACTAGATTACCTGAAGTCTGTTCTTTACTTTGAAGCTGGTAGAGGACAGCAATAAGGATTTGGGCTAAGATTTATAAAGATAGATGGAGCGACCTCAAGATCACAATGTTGGTGAGTTATGGGAGTAGAAATGGGAAATGGGGAACAGAGAATATGTTAACTCAGCCTCTTGTCCTACCGTGCTGGGGTACTATGACAGAAGGGGTGACCAATACCTCAGGTGGTAGTCAAGGCTAAAGCAACTCCTAGGGAAAGTCTAAAAACTCCCTATGAGCATAAGTAGATGGAAAGGGTATGAGAGGAAGAAATCTAGAATGGAGAAGACTTTGTTAATGCCATACTGGAAAAGGAACACTGAATGTTAAGGACTGAGTAGGGATGGAACTGAGAAGGATAGAGATGAATTGAGGGTATGGAGAGAGTAGGGGAAAGGAGTTTTTTTGGCCCTAAAGGATACCTATTGACCAAAGTACCTAGCTGATCAGAGGAAAGGACTAGAAGATTGAGAATAATGGTGGTCAGGAAGGTCATGGTAGGAGAAGTCCCTAATATTGGGCAGGATTTAGGTAGTGCAGTCATTTTATTCCCCTTTATCTCTATTCCAATTCTTGAGACTGCCAGTGCTAGTTAATTTAAAATGGAGATGTAACAAGCTTTTCTAATGCTTGTAACAGAAGGTACAAAATGAGTGTGGGCATACATTTTTCTACCTTCCCCGTGGCTTCATTGATCCATTACCCCCAGTCACTTCTGGGAGCCATTACAAAAGTCTGTTACACAGATGTATGATTGAAGTCAATGGTAATGATGGCCAGGATGGTGATGCAATTGACGAGGCTTCTAGTTTGAGCCCTGAAGAGCATATGGAGAGCCACTCCACTATCTTCTTCCAATCAATTTATAAGCATTTATTAAGAGTTTATGGCACTCCAGAAACTGTACAAAGAACTCAGGATACAAAGAAAGATAAAATTCTGTTTGTAACCTCAAAGACTTCATATTCTAATGGGAAAGAAACCATACAAATAATCATGTATGTGGGGTATATGTTCAGGGAGGACTAGTACCTCCGGTGCTGGGCTGCTGAGTTCTTTTCAGGGCTGCTTATCCACATACTTTTGGTGCCTACTTTTCACCCAACTCTCACCTGTCACAATAAATCTGTGATAATGAGACACTGAGGCCCCAAAGGTCCAAACTTTATTTATTGGCAAGGTTAGCAGTTATCAATAATAGAGATCAATGATACCTCAGAAACCAAAGGCCCCTAACATAGTCAGTAGCTTTTTGATACAGTTTAGTGGTTACATAAGGCCCAGATATACCCTTTCCTGACCCCAAATTAAGACTGTGATTGGTTCTTAATTATACTATCTGACCATCTGACTGTGAGTTTTCATCCATCACAACATTAGGCCAGCATCCTCTTGGAAGAACTAACCCCACACCAGGGATTTTCCAGAATACATCTTGTTATGAAGGGGGAGGGCACAGACTTAGATATCCTCCTGTGACATTCTCCAGAAAGTTCCTTATCTACCATTCCTTCTACCAATAGTACTGGGAACATATCTGGTGATCAAGTTAATTTGTCCTTCAGGTATCTTTTTCTTTTTTTAAATCCTTATCTTTTATCTTAGAATCAATACTAATCAATCAACATCTTAGAATCAATACTAGGTAATTGGGATTAAGTGACTTGCCCAGGGTCACACAGCTAGGAAGTGTCTGAGACCATATTTGAACCCAGGACTTTCTGTCTCTAGCCCTGGTTCTCAATCCACTGAGCCACTTAGCTGCCCCCATCCATATTTCTAAACTGACATTTTATGTTGCTTGATAATTAAAGTCTGGGCATTAGACTTGCACAGTAATATTTTAAGCCTTGAAGCCTTAAAGCCTAGTCATAATGGTAAAATTGATTACAGTGGTTATGATTTAGATGAATAAAACCCTTAAATAGAAATCAATAATCAGGAAACAAAAATCAATTCACATACCTGTGGCTCCAAGAATCTGTAGCATGCACAGTGACCATGTCCTGGTAAAAACTTTCTGGATAAGTGGCTAAACCAGGTTGAGGGTAACTGATAGACCTCAAACCCATTGGTGAGTTAGGAGAATGTGTGTCCCAACCAAGCAGTGGAAGATTTCTTTTGGCAAAAGGGGTCAATGAGAAAAAGTTTTTCCAATTAGCTATGAAAGGAGCTGAAGCAAGTTCTGTGGAGCTCTTAGAGCCTGGTCAGATATTGATACCAAGATCATCTATTGCATCCCAGGCCATAACTAATGGTCCTGACTTTTGTCTTGCCTCTGGACTTGGATGACTCTGGAAGGGAAGGCAAACTGATGACTTTGTGCAACTCTGCCTAAGTGAAATCCAATTTACTCACAAGTCAAGCATCAACCCACAGTATTATTGATCTTCTTTGAAATGCAGGATAAACAACAACAATTACATATATCTATTCAGAAATGGAAGGTATTTACAGAAGGGAGGCACTAGCAATGGGGGAAGGACTTACAGAAAGTGGAATTTGAGCTGAACTTTGAAAGAAGGCAGGGAGAAGATGGGATGAGAAGGGAGAACATTTCAAATATGGGGGATGTCTAGTAAGAATATGTACTCAGGAGATGAAGTGATATATTTAAGAAGTAGCAAGTAAGCAAGTAAAGTTGGGTGGGAGTAAAGTGTAAAATGACTTGAAACATAGGAACAGAAAGTTTGTGAAATGCTTTGGATGCCAAAGAGAGCATTTTATATTTGATCCTCGAGGTAATAGAGAGAAGCAGGAGTTTGTTGAGTAAGGAGTGACATGGTTAAACTTGTGCTTTGGGAAAGCTCCCTTGATAATTAAATGGAAGATGGACTGGAGTGGAGAGAGAATTCAGGAAAGGAGACTAAACCTAGTAGGTTATTGCAATTTTTTTTAGGTTTAAGATGATGAGGGCTTTCACCAGGTGTCAAGAAGGGGATATATTGAGATGTTTTGAAGTTAAAAATGATAATGATATGAGGAATTGAGGGAAAATGAGGAGTCAAGGATGCTACAAAGATGGTGAACCAGGGTGATTGGGAGGATGGGAATACCCTCTGAAGTAACAAGGAAATTGAAGAGAAAGGAGGGGTAGAGATCGAGGCCACAATTGATGTTTTGGACATGTTGAATCTGAGATACCTGAAACATTCAGTTTGAGATTTGAAACTCACTCAGTTTTAGTGATATTAGACTGGAATTCAGGAGAGAAATTTAGAATCAGAAATATAGATCTCGGAATCATTTGAATAGAGATGATAACTGTTATGTTGAAAACAGTGGAGAGGGGGAACTAAAAGGAATAAAGGGATGAATCTTTGGGAGCCAGTAAGATCACCAAACAAGATAGTATAAAGGGAAAAAAATCTAAAATAGAGCTTTGGAATAGACCTAATTTTAATGATCATGACCTGAATGAAGATCCAGGAAAGGAGCTGTCAAATAGGTAGGAGGAAATCTCAAAAGAAGTCAAGGAGAGATTTAAATGGCTACAGTGAGGTCAAGAAGGATGAAGACTGAAAAAAAGATTATTAGATTTCACAATTAAGAGATCATTGGCTGGGGAAGCTAGGTATCTCAGTGGATTGAGAGCCAGGCCTAGAGATGGGAAGTCCTGGGTTCAAATATGGCCTCAGATATTTCTTAGCTGTATGACCCTGGGCAAGTCACTTAATATCCATTGCCTAGACCTTATTGCCCTTCTTTCTTGGAACCCATACTCAATATTGATTATGAGATGTAAAGATTAAAAAAAAAGATCAATGGTACCTTTTTTGAAGATGATTTCAACTGAATGATGTTCTCAGAAACTAGATTATAGAACATATAGAAGACAGTGAGAAAATGGAAGTAGAAGGACCTGGTACAGAAAGCTTTCTCAAAAAGGACAGCTGAAGAAAGGAGAAAAAATATAGTAGGATGGTTGGAAGGGATGGCTAGTTCAGGTGAGGTTTTTTGAGGATAAGGAAAAGATTGGGGTATTTGTAGGCATCAGGGAAGAGACTGGTAAATAGGGAAAGACTGACTGAGAGAGAGAGACAGAGAGACCTTCACAGAGGATAATAGAAGGAATAAAATGGGGAGGAAATGAAATTAAAGGTGTATGTCAAACAGTTTGCTTGGAGGATAAGGGCAAACTTTTGTGAAATAGGGATGAATGAGGAAATGAAATGGGGAAATTTTAGATTGGTAAGAGATGAGGAGAAGGAGGAGAGAAGAGGGAACTCTTGGTGAAATGAAAGTCTTCAATTTGTCAAGTGACCTATGAGATAGTGCCCTTAGCTGAGAGGCAGAAGGGAGGGGGTACCATTAGAGGCTTGAGGATGGGTGAAAAGGAATTGTTGCTATGTTGAGTGACAAAATGAACCGTAGAGAAGAATGAAAGTATTGCACTGCTTCAGTGAGGGCCCAGTTGAGACTAAATAGCATCATTTCGTAGTGAACACAGTCAGTCAAGTTTTGTGACTTTCTTCAGTTGAAATAAATAGGAATGAAGTAGCAAATGAATAGAAGGGAGGGAGGCAGTTAGTAGGAGTAATCCAAGATGGAGTTTCCCAAGGCAGGATTGATGATAGGTCAAAGGGGGAAGGGATTTGATTGTTGCTGTTAATGTAGATTTGAATTCATTCTCCAAAGGGTTTAGAATGCAAAGGGAGGAGAACTAATGGATAGAGGAATTAGAGGGAAGGATGAAGAAGGATACAGCTAATAAAGTAGAGGGAAAGGTGAAATGAGAAAAGATTTTGATCAGATAAAGACACTTCAATGTTTATGAACATGGAAATGGAACGCCTCTGGGTCAATGGCAAGATCAAGACTATGACCATCTTCATGGATATCTGAAGTGGCATAGAGGTCCTGGAAACTGAGTAGCTTTAGGTACTGGGAAGATATTTGAGGGAGTAGCTCTCTATGTATCTATGTAGCTATCTTTACATGTCCTACTATGAGGGCAGGAGTTGGAGGAGAGAAAAAACTGAGGTAGGCACTGAAATCATGGAAGAAGGCAGGAGAATGTCTGGGGAGTCCATAGATGGCGGATCTAAGAATTTTGATTGGTGGATACATTTGAATAGTTTAAACTCCGAGGAGAGGTTCCTGAGTTATAGTCCTGGAGAAGGAGTCTGGAAGTAGGAATGGGGAGCAAAGAGTAGTCTAACTCTCCTCACTCCCTTCTTCATCCAGGCAATCTGTGAGTATGAGCCTATTTGCACCCAGTGCTGGAAAGGGTCACTGGAGTATAGTGTCCAAGATGAGTAAGGGTGGATGGAGAGAGGTGAGCAGAGGGAATTAGCTGAAATGAGAGTGTCAAAGATTCTTCTTCGAGGTCCAGTCTTGGGGCTTGTTCTCTGAGACTCTGAGGTCTGATCTAGGAGCAGGAGCAGGAGAAGGCATTGCTGGTCAGGAGGCTGGAGGTAACTGTATGAAGTGGAATGGATGGAGGAGGACCAGGAGAAAAGGGGATGATGTTTGGAGATGGTATTTTCCACTGGTCTGTGCCAGGAACCGAAGCAGGGTGCCAAGAAGGCCCTCTGATAAAGACAGATGCCAGAGGCAGGGCCAAGAACTCTGAGCAAGGCAATGAATGACATGTCCTCATTCTTTAGCGGTGGTGGCCCTCGTGTGTCTGGGCCCTTATTGGTGATGGGAGGCTGAGCAGGTGGGGATTTCTAGATAATAATGGCAGATAGGTTGTGGTTAGAATGGTTTAGTAGTTGCTTCTGCAGATGGAACCAGGAGAGTCAAGTTGGGAGGATACCTCTGATCTAGGAGTTCCTAACCTGGAATCCATGGACATGTTTTTAAAAAATATTAAAAAAAATTTTCCTATAGAAATATTTTTCTTTGTAATCTTATGTATTTTATTTTCCACATTTAAGCACATTTGGGGAAAGAGTCCATAGATTCCATTATTGCCTAAAAAGGACCATAATACAAAAAGATTGAGACCTTGTGTCTGATTCCCCTCACTGCGTGTGTGTGTGTGTGTGTGTGTGTGTGTGTGTGTGTGTGTGTGTGTGTGTGTGTTGGGAATGGGGATGGTAAAAAGTTAGGGCCTTTACTTTTAGGATTGGCAGGGTACCTACTGCACATTATATCAGTGGCCCCTACAAAATTGGAACTTCAAGTCACATATAAATAAGAACTATTATAATTATTTTACAAATGGAAAAAGGCATATCGGGACAAAATGACTTCCTTAAACTTTATATATGTATACTTTACAGTTTGAAATATGCATGAATAAGAAGGTTGCTACTAGAACTAGTCTTTAAAAAGCCCTTAAATAGCCTTTCTTTCCCTTAACTCGATTTTTATCTCTTTTAATAGCATGGCAAAGATGAGATTGAGTTTTTAGTACAGTGAACACATACTGTTGATTCTCTATTCTTTTTGGTCAATGTCAAAAACTGACCATGACCTATAAATTTCAGCTTTAATTTCTTTTATTTTGGAAAGAAAATCTATGTGACTCATCCTTTATTTTTTGGATGTACAAGATTTTTGTTGGAAATTTTACTTGGAGGGGATGAGGGCAAACACATTTAGCTTTGATAGGAAAGTTTTTGAAGGTTTAATTAGAAATTGCCACTAGATGGCGCACATAATTCTTAGGAAAGAAAATTCTGGTTATTTGGGATTTTTGTTTTCTTTGTGTGATATAATGCAGACATATAGCTTAGAAAGCTTTGTGGGGACATGACACTTCAGTGTATTTGTGAGCTTGAGGCCCAGAAGGTACAGCTGCTTTGTTTGACAAGCTGATGGAGAGAGAATCATTAAATAACACTCTTGTCTGAACAAAGAGAAAAGATGAACCATGGAATAAACATTGTTGCACATTTTTCTTCTCTCTTTCTCTCTGTCTCTGTCTCTGTCTGTCTCTCTTCTCTCTTCCTCTCTCCCCCTTTGTCTCTGTGTCTCTCCCTCTCCCCTCTATCTCTGTCTCTTTGTCTCTGTCTCTCTCTCTCTCTCTCTCCCACACATTTTCCTCCCTTCCTTCCTCTAATGATAATCTAAATGTAATAATAGATCAGCGGGTCAGTTTCCCCCCTAAATGATGTACATTTCAGGAATCCAAAAAGATGCTATTAGTCTTCCTTGCTCTCCCTGGTGGGCCATGTTGAAAAGGAAACATGAGTAAGTATGAATTGGAGTAAGTTAATCCTCATGCAAGGAATTAGGCTGAGTACCTTTACCATTATGGTATGTTGTGTTACGTTATGTCATGATATATCATCTTGCGTTATGTCATATTTGCATTTACTAATTGACTTTCTATATCCTTTTGCTGGAGGAAATGAAATAAAAATCCTTGTATATTCAGAGTATAATTTGGACGAGGGCCAAGCGCTTGATGCAGATTATCTAAACAAATTTTGAACAGTAATAATGTGTGATCATTCAGTCATTTTCATTGGATGATCTCAAAACAGAGTTCTTTCCTCACCGCATAAGCTATTTCTTTCTCCTTGGCTGTCAAAATGAAAAGATACATTATTAAGATTTTTTTTTCCCAACAACGGTTATATCCCCTCTCTGGCCACGTTCCAGCCCAGCTGCCTGTCGTTCAGGGAGAAGCTGTGTTCTTGGTGTCTGACTATACCATCGTGCTTTCTTCTTTGCTGAGTGACATACACTGATGGGTCACTGCCTGGCACAGTAGAGTAGAGCTTGGTGTGTGTCCACGCGTGAAGACAGCTTGTTTACCATTCTCTGGGAGCCATCTGGCAGCATCAGGTTCTAATCTTCACGATTTGGGGGGGAAACATCTTTATTATGATTTTGAAGGATTAGTCATCGAAGCATGTGTTGAGGAAAGGGTGGGTTCCAGAACCTGATGACCTCTGAGAGGGTCTCATCCTCTGAATCCTGTTATGTTTTACTTGGCATCTGATATTCAACCACCTGCCGAGACCCCAAGCCTGGTTTTTCTCCAATCTGGATGTCATAAATGAAGTTTCAGATTTTTGCATTTCCTTGAGAATCAGGGGAAATAAACACTCTCTCCCTACTTGCTAATGGTATAGTGTGGGGGCATCTCTGCGTCCCTAGGACCATGCAGACCTATAAGAAAGAGGCTTAGAATCAGCTTGGTGCATCCTTGGGCTTCTAGTTGGAGGACCTAATTCATAAAATGGTATCTAGGAATGGGATTTGGGTTACTGGACTATGACATGAGACATAGGAATGTTAGACTTCCAGTCACATATAGATTCCATATTACAAAGCAAATGTATGAATGCTCCTGGTCTCTTACAAGTTTAATACAAAGGGTACTACCATGAAAAGGACAGGGGAGAAAAACCATTTACATATATCCTTCAAGACAGATAATGAAGAGTTTCTACTGTGTGGGAAGAATAGAAATAGAGACACCCAGAAATACCCTGGAAATAAAATACAAGAAAAACGTAATTAGCAAAACCTATTACTTCAGATGTCTAAAAATACTTTAACAGTTAAAATTTAGGGGAGATGGGGAGACTGAGGCAGGTAGAAATTAGTTTCTCTCTGCAAGGAGTATTATATTTTTTAGAGGTTTATTAAAGGATAAAGATGAAAGAATATACAAGTAAGAAACATGTGCCTAGGCCAGAGGCCTAGACAAAATAACCTCACATCACGCAAGAGACTCGCCTGCTCCAAACGGAAGTCCAAAAGGGCCCAGCCCCCAAAAGCCTTTGAATCAGTCTTAAATACCTTCTCGATCTCAGCCCAGGTGAGATTACAAGGCATTCTGGGGAAGTGGAGCAAAGGCTCATGGGGATTGTAGTCCTGTATTCGAGACTATTTTTTACAATACAAATGTATAAGGCATGAGTAACAAACAAGATAAATTGGAGATCCTAAAGCAAGCAAGAAAATTTGACTAGACATCATTGAGAAGTGATGGGATGAGATGTAGAGCCAGAATATAACAGTGGCATTTGGGTATAGCTCATTCTAAAGGACCTAGATAGAGAAAGGAAGGTGGGGTATATAGCACTGTGAAAGTAGATTTCAAACCCTTCAGAGAAAGCATAGTTAGGACTATTCCATGAACTAAAATTCCACAGTGGGGTTGAGTTTTCAAGAAAGAAATTCTGAAGAAATAAAGAAGCAATTTTGATGACAACAAAAAGGAAATATCTTGAAGATACCAGTGAGAATGCATAAGGAATTCATCAACGAAATTAGATTTTAAGATGTCACATTTGGAAAATAGAAATAAAGGTAAATAAGGGAGAATAAATATAAAGTATAGCGTGATCCTCTAAGAATGGTGCCAGGGATACCAAAGGGGTCAGAATACAAAACCACAGAAGGGATGATGTGGAATGCAAATAAAAATAAAAAGGAAATAATTTTAAAAACCCAAAGTATTGGAAAGAAGAAGGTAAAATAAGGGATTGTGCTTCTGATGGATGGACTGATTATAGTGGAGGATCAAAAGAAGGCTGAGCTTTTTAATTCTTTTCATCTGCTTTCTCTGGGTAGGAGAGAACTGATGACAGATCGGGAGTCAAAACATAAGATAAATTGGGATAAAGTAAGAAGGCATACAGTTGATCTTAAGTTCATGTCAGGGGACCTGATGAATCATATGCCAGAATATGGATAAATGAATGGATGAGAAAGGCTTTTTAAGCACTTATTTTGTTCTATTCATTATGCTAATCACTAGGGATACATTATACAAAATGCAAGGCAATCCCTACTCTCAAGGTAACATTCCGATAGAGGGAGACAATATATTGAAGGAAGTGATGGCCAGGGAGGAGTGCTTTGGTCTGGGAAGTTACAGGGATGGTGAGGGGAGCCAAAGGGCAGTTAATTGATTGATATGACCTTTCTAGGAATTTTAGTGTTGATTTGATCCCTGTTTATGTAGGTGTGTGTGTGGGCTGTGGGTAGGTGATGGAGTGGGCTGAGTGCTAGGATTAGAGCTAGGTGGCATGGTGGAAGGATGACCAGAATGCAAAATTATAGGGAGGGCCAAGCTAGATATTGGGAACTTTTATCATCTAGGAAAGCATAGTCACAGTGTGGGAGCCTGACCTGGGTCAGGCAGACTGATATAGTTGACATTCAATAGACTATGGCCCCAAGATAGGAGCTGGTCAATTTGGAAGAGGAGAATGGAATAGAACAACATGGCAGGAAGATAGGTAGCTATGATTGCTATACCACTGTCAATGATCTCTCAAAAATTGTGGAAAATAGGGAAGATACTCTAGAGTTCAAGAATGACAAATATCCTAATTTTCAGAAGAAAGAAAGAAGGTGGAGTCATCTAGTTATAGACCAGGTAGTTTGACTTATTCTTGAAATTCTAGGACATGTCATTAAAATGATGACTAGTGAACATTTAGAAAATGGAGCAGAGATCAAAAAGAGTTAATATGGTTTCTCTAAGAATTTGTCACAATAGACTAATTTTATTTCATTTTCTGATTGAGTTAGTAGATCAGTGGAAAAGGAATGCAAGTAGATAAAATTTAACCTAAATTTTGGCAAAGCATTTGACAAGATATCTCATGTGCTAGTCTTGATGACTAGATGAGATAAAGATGGAGAGATATAGGTTAAAGAATACAGTTAAGTTTTCTTAGAAGTGGTTGAATGGCTTGCCATTAAAATAGGCATTAATGATTTAATGTCAATTTAAAAGGAGACTGTAAGGTCCTCAGCTTGGTCCTATGCTATTTGTCATTTGATAAGTTATTTAATTGGATAATGGCATAGATGACATTGATCATCATACCTTCAGCTAACACAGTGTTGGGAGGGATAACACGCTACTAGTAGGATTTAAAAATTTTGAGATGTGGAGCATAGGTATAGTTTGAGCAAATGCACACTTATGTAAGGGATGGAAAATATTCATTATGACTGGAGCATATCACATGTAGATGAGTGTTGTCTTACATAAGACTGGAAAGGTAATAAAATGCTACATTGTGGATGGATTTGCATGAGACTTAAGAGTTTTTACATTATTTGGTAAGTGATTGGGAGCAGTTAAAGGATTTTAAGAAGGGGAATTACCTGCTCAGATTTGTGTGAGGAGAAGATTAATCTGAAAATCTATACAGGTAGATTAGAAGAGGGAGAAAGCAGCAATAAGGAGATTAGTTACAGTAGTTCAAGAAAACTGGTAGTGTGGGGGTTGGAATAAAGATGGTATTTTCCCTGGCTGTTTTTTCATGCCTGAAATGCGTGTTTTCCTCAACTCCATCTACTAAGTTCCAACTAAAATTCCATCTTTTACAAGAAGACTTTCCCAAACCCTCTTAATTCTAGTGCATTCTCTCTATAAATTTAAAACTATTTAACCTATATCAAGATTGTTTTGTATGTACTTATTATATGTTGCCTCCATCATTAGATTGTAAGCTCCTTATATATACATATAAAAATTGATTGATTAATTAGCAGTCCTGGGGAAAGAAATGAAGTATTGAACAATGCTTTGAAGATAGATTGAAAATTCTGTTTGGTATCAGATTGTATGTGGGAGGTAAAGAAAGGCTCAAAAATAAGGTTTGGAGCATAGGTAATGTGAAATTGAAGGAGGAGGAGTTGGTTTTGGGGGAAAATAAATTATCTTTTAGACATATTGATTTGGAGGTGCTGATGGGGTACCAGAGTGGAGCTGTCCATGAGAAAGCTGGGAATAGCTGGAGTTTGGGAGAACCATTTGGGGTAGATATACTTGAGTCTTCTGAATAGAGGTGATAGTTGTCAAGGGAGAGAATGTAGAGAAAAAATGATTTAAGAAAGGATTATTGAGATGAGGAGGAGCTGGATGAACTCCTGACATGTTCCAAGTCGCTTCTCTCTTTATATCTCCAGATCATCTGTCTTCACTTATATCTGTATTGTTGTTATTATTGTTTTCTTGTGTACAATTATTCATGACCCTATTTGGAGTGTTCTTGACAATAATACTGGAGTGGTTTTACATTTCATTTTCCAGCTCATTTTATAGATAAGGAAATTGAAGTAAACAGGGTAAAGAGACTTTCCTAGGGTCACACAGCTAGAGTAAGTGTCTGAGGATGGATTTGAACTTATCTCCCTGATTCCAGGCATGGTGTTGTATCCACCGCCCTGTGTAGCTGCTCTTAGCTATATCTATACATGACAGTTGAAGTGATCATATTTTGAAAAGATTTAGTATATTTTTGATGGGGGTGATGACAATTACTTGTTTCAGTTAGTCTAGGCAATCTAGCTTTCTTGAAGGTTTTTCTCTTTCTTCCTTCCTTCTTTCCTTCCTTCCTTCCTTCTTTCCTTCCTTCCTTCCTTCCTTCCTTCCTTCCTTCCTTCCTTCCTTCCTTCCTTCCTTCCTTCCTTCCTTCCTTCCTTCCTTCCTTCTTTCATTTGTGCCCTAGGAAACACCTTAAGACTATAAATTACAAATAAGTTTTGAGTTCTAGCAATGGATGGAGTTTCAACACCATTTTCTATATCAATGAAATCACAAGTCTGGACTAGCAAAAATGAGTGTACATGTCTCAACAATGTTTTTATCTGCCTTTTTCTATATACCTTTTATTTTTCTATGGGTTTTTTAAAAGACTTTCTCTGAATTTCTTACAAAAGACTAAATGTCATGTCATAGGTAAGTTTCTTATCCAACTTAGTTAAGAACACCACGTTAAGGAAAATGTAGGAACAAACTGAACTTTTCCACTCAGTCCTGTAATTGAGTCTTTTCTCTGCAATAATATTAAACTAGGAGGGTAAAGGTTTGGTAATCTTAAAGATTAATGTGATTTATTGGGTCATATCTGCAAACAGAGTCATAACGTCTCCAAAATGCAGAGTTAACACAAGGATATGTAGGTCAGAAGTCCACCTGCTTCTCACCAAAGCTCGTGAATGTAGATTACTCTAAGGTGAGGGTTTATACTCATTGGTGATAAGACAGGCAGGCAATAGTAGCACCATTCATAAATTTTACCTACGTTGGGCTCAGTTCATAATTATTCTACCAACAGACATCTGAGTTACAATCATTAACCTTGAACTTTCCCCCTTGGGTTCTAGGAAATCAATGTTGTTTTATTTAGTAGTGACTGTATGAATAAACTGAGGGCTTCCATTCAAATAAATTTTTTTTTCAATCAGAGAAACACATACTTTTTTTCATTAATATGAACATTTTCTTTTGTCTTCCTATTTGAAAAATTTTTACTTCTCATTTGATCAATAGCGAACATATGGTTTTTTTGAGATCCTTATAGAACTTGATGTATAAATCTGTATAATGCATGATATGAAATCAACATGAAAGAACATGCCATAATAGAAAGCCACTTTCAGGTTAGGAAAACCTGTGTTCAAGTCTTATCTCTGACACATACACATTGATTAATCTCTCAAGGAACAGGAAAGTCTTTAAGACCATACAATGCAGATGTGCTGATGTGCATTGATATTTTCTTCACAGAATGCTCCTTAACCTGGTGAAATCACAGGATTATACTGGACAAGATCAACATTGTAAATCTGTTAGGCTATTTAGGTAGTTCAGTGGATAGAAAATTAGAGCTAGAGAAAGTAAATCCTGGGTTCAAATGTGATTTCAGATGCTTCCTATCTGTGTGACCATGGGCAAGTCACTTAACCCCAGTTTCCTAGCCCTTACCATTCTTCTGCTTTAAAACCATACTTAATATCACTTCTAAGACAGAAGGTAAGGGATATTTAAAAATTATATGTTATATAGATGTTATCAGCATTATAACTTTAGGTCAGAGAAGTTTTTGGCCTCACACTTTTAAATTGACCCACTAGAAGGTCATCAATGAAAAGGTGGCTTTGGTTTTCTTTGTGGACAACAGAAGCTTGACTTCTTATATTATATATTATGTATAATATATTATATGTGATCACCCCCAGGTTCATCACTTTAGAGTGAGGATTTGAGAGAGAGCATAATATGATGTTGATTTGTACACATTTCCTTATAATAGAATTGCTAGTAGGCTTAAAAGTGTTATTATATTTTATGCGTCAGTTCCTAGTAATGGAATGCTGTAGAATGAGCTGATAATTTTGGTGATTTCAATACTTATATTTACTGAAATTATACTTTGTGGTTCAAAAGTATTAGATGTCATTAAGTTGACAATGAGCCTTCTTTTCTAAAATTTTCCTCTCTGAACACAATGTTTTCTCATACTTTTCTTACTCTTTTATTTCTACTAAATCTTTTCCCCCTTTTTACTTTTTTCTAGATTACATACCAATTTAATTTTTAAATATTTTTTTTCAAAATTTAACATATTTTTATTTCAAACAATTTTCCCCATGTTTCCATGATTCATTTTCGTTCCCTCCTATCTTCCCTCCCCACTCCCAGAGCCGGCAAGTAATTCCACTGGGTTGTACAAATTTGATCACTTAATACCTATTTCCATAATTTTCTTTTTTTTCTGATAATTTTAAATCCATGTTCTCTTTCTCCCTCTCATCTCAACCCCCTCCCCCAAAAGGCAGGTGACATAGGTTGTATTCATATGTACATCTATATCCACATATAATAATGTAATACATATTTCTGTGTTCATTATGTTGTGAGAGAGGACATACTGCTAACTCTAGAGAAAAACTCATGGAGGAAATAAAGAATGATATCTATCTATCTATCTATTATGGTGGATAATTTATTTTTTCATGAGTCTCTTGGAATTGTTCTGGATCTTTGCCTTTTTCATAATAATTGTCACTCACAGCTGATCATCCTACATTATTGCTGCTATTGTGTACAATGTTCGCCTGGTTCCACTCACTTCACTTTGAATCATTTCATATAGATCTTTCTAGATTTTTATTTTGGCGATCATCTTGTTCGTCATTTCTTATAGCACAACAGTATTACATTACAAGCATATACCACAACCTATTTAGTCATTTCCCAACCGATGCATGTACTTTCAGTTTCCAGTTCTTTGCTACCACAAAAAGAGCTGCTATGAACATTTTTGTACACATGGGTTCATTTCCCCCATCTTTAATCTCTTTGGGATACAGACCTAGTAGTGGTATTACTGGGTCATAGGGTATTTTGGGGGTATAGACTAGTAGTGACATTATTGGGTCAAAGGCACAGTTTTATGACCCATTGGGCATGGTTCCAGATTGCTCTCCAGATTCACAGCTCTACCAGTAGTAGAATAGTGTCTCAATTTTTACACATCATCTCCAGCATTTATCATTTCCCTTTTTTCCACATTTTCCACACACATTTCCACATTTCCACAATTCCCATTTTCCACATTTTTTCCACATTCCCACAGCCTGGTGGGTCTGAGTTGGTACCTCTGAATTATTTTAATTTGAATTTTTCTACTCAATAGTGCTTTGGAGCATTTTTTCATGTGACTAAAGCCAGTTTTAATTTCTTCATCTGAGAATTGCCTGCTCATATCCTTTGACCATTTGTCATTTGCGAAATGCTTTATATTCTCATAAATTTGACTCAGTTCTATATATATTTGTGAAACAAAGCCTTTGTCAGAGAGATTTGCTATAAATATTTTCCCCAATTTGTTGTTTGCCTTTTAATCTTGGTTGCATTGTTTTTGTGCAGAAACTTTTTAATTTAATGCAGTCAAATTTACCTAATTTACATCTCATAATGTTCTCTATGTCTTGTTTTGACCTAAATTCTTCCCTTAACCATAGGTATTTCAGGTAAATTATTTTGTGCTCCCCTAACATATATGGTATCACCATTTATTTCTAAATCATATCTCCATTTTGAATTTAACTTGGTATATGGCATGAGGTGATTATCTAATATATTTTTATAATTTTGCCCTAATTTTTGCTGTATTATTTTTTAGATTTTTTTCCCAGCAGTTTTTGCAAAAGCTTGAGACTTTAGGTTTGTCCAATACTAGGTTACTATGGTCATTAATCATTTCATGTTGAGGGCTTAATCTATTCTACTGGTCCATCACTCTATTTCTTAGCCAGTACAAGATTGTTTTGATGGCTATTGCTTTATAATATAGTTTGAATTCTGGTAAAGCTAATCCACCTTCCTTCATAATTTTTAAAAATCAATTCCCTTGACATTTTAGGTCTTTTTTTCCTTCCATATGAATTTTGTTATTATTTTTCTTATTCTATGAGAATTTGGGGGTAGTTTGATTGGTATGCTGCTGACTAAGTTAATTAAGTTAGGAAGAATTGTCATTTTTATTACATTGCTTTGTCCTATCCCTGAATAATTAATGTTTATCCAGTTTTTTAGATCTGGCTTCACTTGTGGGAAAATTGTTTTGTAATTGTGATCATATATGTTGTAAATTTGTCTTGGCAGGTAGATTCCCAGCTATTTTATGTCTACATTTACTTTAGGTGAGAGAGTTCTCTTTGTAGCTCATATTGCTGGGCTTTATACTTTTATTAAATCTGCTCTCTGCCCTCTTCGAGGCTTGCATTCCATTGATCTCTTCCTTCTGTCACAGTCCCTTAGGTTTCATTTGTTTCTTGAGCCATGTTGGATTCCATAATCAGCTAATTCAAAGCTCTTGTTAACTCCCTAGGATCTCTTATTCGCTTGACCTTTTACTTTCCTTTCCTTGTTATTCCCTAACTCTAAGTAACTCCTACTATGTCCTCACTTCTGCTTTCAGACTTCAAATCATTGCTAAAGAAAGTCACAAGACTCCTAATTGCATTAACTGTGATTTTTGACAGTGTAACTTGTCTTGGGCCCTCATTGCTTCTCTGCAATTCTTTTGTTCATCTTTTATGAATCTCTATCTCATTTTTCATGGTGGTTTTTCCAATGATTTTCCATTATTCTCAAATGACTACCTTTCTGCCTCAATTACAGTAGTAGCAGTAGATGTTTATAGCTAACATGTGCATCTATATTTATATCTATATGAAGTGAGTTTGCTCTAGCCCTACTTTCTCAGGGCCAAGAAGTCCCTTTTCTTTACTGCCATTGGCTTCCCCTCCCCCTTGTTAGGAATCATTGGCTAGCATCCCAAGTCCCTTTAACTTTTTTTTTTACAAAGGAATTTTTTCCTTTGTAAAGAGATGCATTTTCTTTAAAAATAAAAAAAAAATTAAAATTAAAAAAAGTATTTTTACTTTGTAAAAAGATGAATATTTATAGATAATGCAAGAATACAAACATTTCCCCTAGCTTCTTGGAATGGATAATTGCCCTTATGTCACCTTAGGCTCAGGAGAGGAGGCTTAGGTTAGAAACTTAGCTCAGTTCCTACATAACATTGGTCCAAATTAGGTCATATCCAGATGTGGTATGGATTCTGGATAAATCTATCTCAGCTTTCCCTGGCCAGATTTTAAAAAAATCCAGCCTAGAGGTTGCTCTTTGCTCCTCAGAGCATTAATAACACCTTGACTATACCAAGCCAACTCTGGGACCTCTACACTATTCTCTTTAAACTGTTTTCTTGAAAGTCACAGTGCCCTCGAAGCACCAAGTCCTGTGTTTTTTTTTTCCACAGACCTTATTCTTTCTCTATAATATCTGCTTCCTTGGGTTCCATCTAAGATCTTTGAATTTCTCTGTATGAACTTCATTTTCTCTCTTCTTTTACTTAAGGATGCTTTAATGTTTGGTCCTTGGCCTTTTTCTCTTTTGACGTTCTTTATTAAGAATCTCATTCATTATCTTGGTTTCTGTCATTGCTTTTATGTGATTTATTCCTTAATTTGTATCTTTTGTTCCAATGCTTCTTTTGAGCTCTTATATCTCAATCTGCATATGGCTCCCTCTTCTGAAATATGTTTTGAATATCCCATTGAATAGCTCTAATGTTGTATAGCAAAAAAAAAGCACTGACTTTAGAGTCAAGAGACCCAGCTCTACTAAGTTGCAGGGCTACTATTTACTAATTGTATGGCCATTTCTGAGCCATTTAAACTCTTTCAACCTCAGTTTTCTTATTTTTAAGATAGAAGGTAACAATGACATTTACATTCTCTATTTCAGTGTTGTGAGAAAAGTGCTTTGGTAAATCTTAAAGCTCTACATAAATGTCAGTTCTTTCTAGTATTACCTCCCTCAAACAAATCTTCTTCTTTATTTCCTTATTGCCTTATTACTGATAATGGCACCATCTTTTCCATAGTTACCCATTTCTAAAATCTTAGGGTCATCTTTGATCTCTCTCTCTCTCTCTCTCTCTCTCTGTCTCTCTCTCTGTCTCTCTCTCTCTCTCTGTACCTCTGTCTCTGTCTCTCTCCCCCAATCATTTGAGTACTTGCTATTATGTCTATCCTTTCCATTCTCACTACCACCACCCTAGGTCAAATTCTTATTATCTGTATTAATTAAATCTTGAATCTTTGGACTACATTTCTCACAGTTCCCTTTTCCCTTTCATGTATGTGCCTCAATGATGTGGTTGTGGTTTTTTATTTTCAGTTCTTGCCACCCATATCCTCTCAGTTCATGTGGAAGGCTGGGGGAAGCTTTCTTGGTTTCTCTAGATTTTACTTTCCTTTTGCTTCAAGTTGAATTTAATAAATATTATAAAATATAATGCTTGGAGTACTGAATATTAATTTTAAAATTCACAATTGGTGACCACGAAGGGACAAGAACTGAGAGTTGTTTTTTTTTAAAGCCAGCGGATTCCTGCCCAGCTACAGCTGAGCTTGCTCCTTCCCCCATCCCTCAGTTGCTGCCTCCAGAGGCTACTAGCATTTGCACCCTGGCCCATCCTGGCATGGCTGCCCCATTGGCCATTTAGGCCCCTGCTACCACCGCCTGCAGCTTGTCCAAACCTTGCTGTTTAAACTGCTACTAGCTTGTAGCCACAGCTGCCCCTGCTGTTGGCTCCAGCCCCAGCTACTACCCAAACTGCCAGGCTGCTCCTCTCCCACTGTTTCAAGCCACTCCCAGCTGGGCTTCTGCTGTAGAGGCCACACTCTGTGCTTCTGCTGTTTCTACTGATCCTGCTCCTCCTCTTATGTTTTCATGATTCACTGGGGAAACTGGTCTCCCAAAGGATCACAGGGGAAATTAGACTCTTGAATCTTTGAACTATATTTCCCACAATTCCTTTTTCTCTTTTGTGTATGTGCATCGATGATGTAGTTGGGGATTTTTAGTTTTGGTTCTCACCACCTAAGCCCTCTCAGTTCCATGTGGAAGGTTGGGGGGAGTTCTCTTGGTTTCTCTAGCTTTTACTTTCCCTTTGCTTTGAGTTGAATTTAATAATTGAATATTAATTTTAAAATTCACATATCTTTGGTCTGGATTATTGTCTTAGAGATGAACTGGAGGCAGGTGTTCATGTACTCTTTAATAATCTGTCATGTCATAATTATTTATATATCTTTCTTATTTCCTTCAATTAGGTTTTTAAAATTAAATTTTATTTTCAATCAATATTTTCCCCCTCCTGCCTCCCACCTTTGCATAAAAAAGAAAGGAAAAAAGATCATTTTGAACAAATATGCATGGTCATGGAAAACAAATTCACATATTCACGTAAAAAAGTGTCATTCTGCATATTTAATCCATCATTTTTCTGTTTGGAAGTGGGTAGCATACTTCATGATTAGTTCTCTAGAAACATGATCCTTGTGCTGATCAGAGTTCTTACATTTTCTCCACAAGAGTATAAGATCCTTGAGGCCAAGTATTGTGCCATACTCATAGTTTATTCCTTTTAATGCCCCACATAATGCTGCATAAGTAGTAAGTACATCATAAATGTTTGTTGTATTGAACAGGGCATCAGCATTTTACATCTTTCATTGCATATGTTGCATGAAATTATATTTCCAATGTTTATTTATGGATTTAAAAATGAGACCATACAGTTGAATTTAAGTTTAAAATGATAGTAATTTTGAATATATCATAACACACTCCAAATGATATCTGATTAATGAAGCTCTGATAAATAGGAGAATGGTGTGGAATGAACGGATAGCAATCCAGTTTCAGAGTAAGGAATACCTAGGTCTGGGTTCAAATTGTGCCTCTCACCCATGGCTATTTGACCCTGGGAAAATTACTGAATCTCTTTGTGCCTCCAGACTCTAAGGTGCCGAGTTGCAGAACAGTTGCTGCACTTCATTGGCAGAAGTATTTCTTCAACAAGAATTGCCTTTACCAAGAAAATAACAATAACCTCAGGAGACAGAGATAGAGATAGAGAAACAGAGACAGAGCCCGAGAGAGACACAGGAAGAGAACAATTGAGCATGGGAGCACTAACCTGGACCACTAACCAGAAACATGATGATGGGGAAGTCACATACCATCTTTGAATCTCCATTTCCTCATCTGTATAATTAAAGACTTGGATTCTTTCCAGTTTTAAGGTTCTAGTTTTAAAATTCTATTTCATTCAATTTAACAAATTAATCAATCAGTAAATCAACCAACAAGCATTTATTAAGCACATAGACTTTGTAAGAACCTGTACTAGGTACTGAGACAAAGTCAAGAGAAAAAAAAAAAGACAAAAGTTACCCCCCCCCCTCCAGGGACATACAGTTTTTTCAATAATTTGAAGACCTTAATCTTTGATTCCTATGTTGAAAATTACTCATTGTTATAGCAAGATCATGTCACTGAGAACATGCAAAACTAATAAATAGTCTATGTATGTTTTACTAAATGTATGTTGAATGCATCAGTAAGAATTAATGATGAACAGTAATCATTCTAAATCTCCACACTTTTTAATCTAGATTACTGGCTGTGTTTTCCTGAATATTTGCTTTAGCTCCACTTTCTGGAATACTTCATACTTGATGCTTCAGCTGGAATCTTTTTCACATTCTGCTGTTTTAGCCATCAGTATAGTCAATGATCAACTGTACCAATGAGAAGCTGACAAATAATCAATCTGAACAATGAGATTAAGTGAAATTTTGCTGTATGAAGGATGGAAAATGTATAGATTAGGAAACTAATCTGTAAGAAGTTGTTAGAGTGTCCCAGTAGGAAAGTTCTTTGAAGTCCAGATGGTGGTCTATGAGGACTGTTGTATGGAAATCTCACAATTATTTTGTCAAGAATCTGATAATGAAATGTTTAGAAATGAAGAAAACTTAAATGCAATTCTTCACCAATTTTTGAGGTCCATCTTTTCTGTCCCAACATATAATCCTACGGTGAAAAGTTAACATGGGCTTGGATCACCACTGACTGTCTGAAGAACTTTTGCCATTAAAACACTTATCTTCTGATAGATTATGTGGAACTAAGGCCATTGGTACAGAAATCTGCAGATGAGATGGTCAGCTACTCACAGAGAGATTGTTGAATAATTTCAATATGGAAATATTCCAAAGATAATTTATTGTACACCTGTGCAAACATAAATAGAAGAGATTACTGTTTTGATAACCCTGAGGCATATCACTGCCACTGCCCTGAAATTGAGTCCTGTTAAAGACTAGATAGGGCCTTAGATAGTTTTGCACCTTGAAATTGTACCTTTACCTAGCTAGGCAGACAGATGTCCTGGGGTTAGTGTTCAAATCCTACTTCAGATGAATTATTAACTATGAACCTGGGCAAGTTGCTTAATCTTTGGTTCAGTTTCCTCAAATGTAAAATGGGCATAATTACGACATCTATCTTGCAGGGTTGTTGTGAGGATCAAATGAGATCACAAAAATGATTATCAAATGAAATAAAATTGGTAAGAAGTGCTTAGCACAGTGTCTGGAATGTAGTAGGCTGTATAGAAATGCTTAATTTCTTTTCTCTCTTCTTTCCTTTCCCTTTAGTTGCATCTAACCTCTGCATATGTCAAATCCCATTGATTTGACCTGTTCTATGATTGCTTTTGACCTGTTGAACTACTTCTTTGAACTGGTCTCTTTGCTTTGAGAAAAGGAATGTTTTCTCCATTTCTGTTGGAAGGGATCTGGTTCATAATAACAGCTTTGATTTGGGGGTTATTACTTGGCCTGTCTGTCAGCACTATAGAATCATAGTCAAGAGAACATCAGAGCCAGAAGGAGCTTCTCATATCTGAGAGTACAGAGTACTTTATCTCATTATGGTGGAAAGGTGAATGAAACCCAAGTCATAAGGTTCTTGAACTCAGGTCCCCTCCTGGCTAAGGATTTAAACAATGAATGAGATTATGCTTGTTGCTCTCTTCTGCTCTTGTCTAGGTCCCAGGTGCTCTACCCAACCTTCTTCTTAGTCCTCAATGCCAATTTTCTTTCTGGTATATAGAACCTCTTGGTGGTAATGAGTTTTTCCATACTTAGCAAGTCTGGTTATTAAATAGTAGATTCAGTCTGGCCACCTGGATACTGCTGCTGTAGTTAATCCCTAATTAATTAATTAATTAATTAATCCTAATCCCTCAGGTCCTGGCAATCACTATTACCCTTTAGAAAAAAAAGAAATATATCCAAGAGAAAAAGATTCCCCCCACATCACAAAAAACCAGGGAGAAATAAGAAAGAGAAAACAATTCATGTTGATGAATGGTAGAATTCTGTTAAGTATAATTTTTTTTGCAGGTTCCATATGGTCATGAGATCCTTTGTAACTTATGTGCTCCTAATAATATAAATTAAATTTATTAATAAAATTACATTTTATTTAAATCCTGAGTTAGAATGGCATAGTCAATTCTAAAACTGTAAATTTCTTAGAAGATCCCAAATATGAATCTATAGAGATAGCTCCTTCCTGGAAACTTCTAACACCAATGCCATAAATAGTTCTGTTAAAAAAATAAGGAACAATAACTATTAAATCCTTTATTCTGAGCAGAGAATCACTTTGGTATAGTGGATAAGGTCAGAAAACAGTGGGTTCAAGTTCAGTCTTTGATACATATTAATTGTGTAATTTGTAGGCAAGTCACTTAAACTCTCAGTGCCATAGCACAACTCTCTTAAGGCTAACTTGTAGAACAGTCAAAAATGTGAAATGTGCCTTGGTAGAGGGAGTTTCTTTACTAGTTCTATATACTAATGGACCAAAAAAAATGGGTGAAGGCCTTTTCCTAGGATGTGCTGGAAAAAAGCTACTATTCTTGAATTTTAGTCAAATTTGTCCTGCTCAATTGCTTCTCTTATCTTAGACAGAAAATAATTTTTTTCCCTGCTTATATGTTATAGTAATCAAGAGGCACAAGATGGAGAAATTCCACAGGAGAGATAAAACAAAATAATATATCATCTCCATTAGTATTTTTAGAATCACTGAGCAAAGCTGTCAATGTCAATATTAGCACATGCCCTTGAAGATTTGCCTTCATCACTATTCTCTCTCTAGAGTCACTGGTCAACAGTAAGCCAACATCTCTTTATTGGGTTATTGAAACGACATTCCCACCTTGGCTTGGTACCACAAACCAGACATTTTTTTCATTGAGACATTAAATGCCTTCTATTGATCTAATTACTTTTCTGACCCTCCTTGAAATTGATTACATTTTTTATTCAAGGGAGAATAATTATCTATTCAAGAGACACAGAGGACTCTGAAGTGAACCAGGGTATATATTTTACAGAACGAACTTGTATTTTTCATGACACATGTGGGATCATCGTGTTTCATGCTGCCACAAGATTAAGTAATACTCTGATTCTTACTATTTGGGGAATAGTCCCAAGACTATACAATAATAAAATATTGTCTTATTTGCTCAGTATTATCAGAGAACAAAATATTGTAGATTAGGGAATGTTCCAATGAACTGAAACCCATCTCTCTGAAGAGCCAAAGCTTGCTTTAAATTTTAATTGTTTTCATTGGGAATCTTTCTAAAATGCACCTCATACTTCCTGCTTCAGTAAAGAGTACCCAGAACATAACAAACTTTTCTTGATGACTCAGGATTATCACAAGGAATAATAAATAATACATTATTCTGTAATACAGTTAATGTCCCCAGGGGCTATTGAGATTGTGGGGCTCCTGTTTTAAATGCTGACACTTTCTTGTACTTTCCTAAACAGTGTTTGTTCTGTCTTCTGTCCCAGTATCAGTGGTCCCCGTGATCGATTTCAGCAACATTCCCTCATTTACCAACTTCACTGCTTCTAATTCATTGTCACTTAAAACCAAAAGAGAAGATAGGCTGAAAAATCAGATAACTAAACAATTGAGTCAGTAACCTTAGTTTCATACTTGGCATCAGAAACTCTTACATAACTTGAAGGAACCCAGCAGAATATGGCGAATTTCTCTCCTTTCTGGATCATAAGAGATTTGGGAAACTCTTATATTAGACTTCCCAATAGGTCATGGCCAAACGCTATCTGCAACGCCACATTTCTTAAAAATAAGAAAAAAGTTTTTTGTCAGGTTGAAGAAAGCAGACTAGAACTCACCATACTTTATACATAGAAAGGGTCTTTATGGTGTTCATTAAATTTAGAATAAAAAATTAAAAAAAATAGAACTCACCATTGAACTTTTAGAAAATGAACATTCTTGCCGGTGAATAACTTCTTTGACAGAGCCACGTAGAGTCTTGTCACATAGTTACATTCTAGGCTATATGGTCAGTTGTTGCTAAAGATGCTGCCCTTTAGGACTTCCCCAGTGGATGGCTCTTCTTGTAGTTCTGGACAGCTCTGAGCAGTGGCACTACTTGCTGATGTAGCTACAGTTAGCTGCAATTTAATGCAGTTTTTAGCAAGTGGCATTGACATGACTTCCTCTGGCCATTCTGCAAAATGGTTGCTCTCCAAGTGGCACTAATCCTTTGACATAGAAAATCCCTCCTCTGCCATTGGCGCCATATTGCTAGGAGGGAGAGAGAGAGAGAGAGAGAGAGAGAGATTCCTTAGAAGGGGACATGATTTTCCTTCTTTCACAACTCTACACCAATGCCAGACAAGGGATCTCTGCTCTGACATTTTGCCCCTATTGCTTTGGTTCCTGATGGCCTTTGGCCTTACAGAAATTGTCTAAAGAACAGGGACACAAGACTGCTTTCTTTTCTAACTGGATCTTAGCGCCTTATAAAAGTCTAGCTGTGTAATGCTCTTTTACAGAGACACTTCAGCCTTCTCCTCCTCCTTTTATTATTCATTATATTAGGAATAATTATTAAAATAGAGAGCATTTATCTAGTTCTTTAAGGCTTGCCACCTGATTTATATATATATATATATATTGTCTCATTTGATCCTCAGAATATCACTGTAATATTGGTGCTGTTATTATTCTTATTTCACATATAAGAGAATCTAAGGCTTTACACACTGTACCACCTACCTTTTCCTACCTTAGTGAATGAGCCTCGGTACTGTAGGGGTTACCTAAACACCCTTATATATTTGTATTTAATTCTAAACTTATTGAGTCTTCCTAAGGGTCACAGGATGAAGTTATTTAAATTATCCAGGCTCCAACTTGCCACATTTCTAGCAATAGGGAGGAAGAGGAAAACTGTATAGTTTCTGTCATAAAAACAGAAAAATTTTGTCATCATAAATATTCAAAGTCTATGTGAGCATAATTGCAGTTTTTCTTCTAAGGACAAAGGTTCATGGGCTTTGTGACAACTCTTTCCTTCCCTGCTGAAAGGCCTGTTAAGTTTTCCATGACCACAGCTGTAGTCCAATTGGTTAAAGTTCTCATCATTCTGATTTAACCAAAGAACATCAAGATGTTATTTTATATTTTGGGGGGGTATTTTTCATCTTGAGATCTTGAGAAGTGTCCAAATTTCCTATCCTCATTTATTAGGTTAAAATTCAGAAAAGAGGGAATTTATGTCAAGTTTGAAGTAATGCTGTGTCTTAAAGATTATTTTTAAACTTCCCGTTATTAATAAATATAATTGAAGAAAATATAAACCCATCCTTGTAACTTTAGTGTATCCTCCTAAAATCCCAGCATTTGATTTAGTTAGAATTCATATCTGTATGGGAGTAAAAACACCGATGAAAAGCAACTGCCTGATTACAGGGGTGGAGGTGATAGGACTGAGGAGAGACTCTAAATGAACACTCTAATGCAAATACCAACAACATGGAAATGGGTTAGAAACAGGAACACATGTGATAACCAGTGGAATCGTGCATTGGCTATGGGAGAGGAAAGGGTGGTGGGAGGGAGGGAGGAGGAAAAGAAAATGATCTTTGTTTCCAGTGAATAATGTTCGGGAATGACCAAATAAAATAATGTTAAAAAAAAAAAAAGAATTCATATCTGTGAAATGTAAATAACACATTTCTTCTGTCTTCTAGTTAGCCATGACTATTCCTCAGTTCCTGCTGGCTGTCTTGGTCACTGCCAACCAGGGGGTGCTATTCACTCAACGATGACAGCCTTTCTTTGGCTGGATGGTTGAAGTTATTTTGCTCAATAAACCAAACAGATTCTGGTGGATATCAGCTGTTTCTTCTTGAGTCCATCAGACGTCGTCCTCATTTCCTTTGCTGCCAGTACACACATCAGAAAGAGATGATGTGTTATCCTGTTAGGCAGGGCAATGAATTAGAAGAGAACACCAAATGCTACATTTTCTGGCAATAAACCATTGTAGCTTGGATTCTGGGACCCCTCTGAAAGGTTAGATTGATGGGGAGCTCTATCACTCATCCTGGAAAAGAGCATTACTAAAGAGAAATAATCAAAAGAAGTGAAAAAATCCTGGCATTTTTTATCTGCAATGAAGGCAGTTAGTCCCCTTTACCTGAATGGTGTGTAATTTAGGTCTCTACTTGGACAGATCTTGGACTCTCAGAACCTTGGAGGCTTGAAATGTAGGGCTTCTTCGCTTGCCCCAGTCAACAGTCCTTATCTAGGACCTCGTGTTCTCTCTGTGTTGGGTAGAGGCAGAGGGGGCCTCTGAAAATGTGCTTTTGCATGGGATACTGAGCATTTCTGAAGAGGGTGGACGTGCCTCAGGCCACTGGGCATGACTGTGCTCTCTGTGCATGCATTCCAAAGTGGGGGTGGGACAGAGAACAGACCAGAGAGTTTTACTGGCCTTATGTCCAGTGGAGTTTGTCCTTTGCTTTTCCTGGGGACTACACTGTGCAAACAGACTTTGTATGGAGTGGAGACTACCTCAGGATAGGCACAATTGTGAATGAGAAGATGCTTGCCTTCTGCCACCTTACATTTCCCTTTTGGCATGTTTTTCTTTCTTTTGGTGCCCCTTAATCTCACCCTTCTTCAGAGTCTAAGACCTTTATGCTGTTTTCCTGGACAGACTATTCTTTGGATATTTCATGAATTTAACTCCCTGGTTAGGGGCCCACCTAAGCAGGGTAATGAAATCAGCTCCTTGTCAGCTCAAAGTGCTATCACCACCTGGAGAGGAGGAAGCGGGGTGCAAGTAAGACAGAAAAGCCAGCCTACCACATTGATCTATTAGTGTCTATAGAGCATGAAGAACCAAGAGCCTGATACTTGGGAAGGAACTGGCTACCAGGAAATGAATCTTGCAGGTCCTGGAGTCCATCTTAAAGAAGTCACACTAAAATAAATGTTACTGACTCAACCATTGGAACAATTCTGAGTCCCCAAAGTTTTTCCTTTTATTTCAGATTACTGTTGATGTGCCCTAGAAGTCACTGGCTATCCTTCATCCCTCTGTCTCTTTTCTCATTAAAACAACTTTGTGCAGAGGCCTATTTTCTTGTGGACTTTTTTAGGGGGTTAGAGAGAATTTGTTCCATCCAATTCATTCATTGACCATGGATGGTCAATCTTGTAGTAGAATTTGACCAGAAGCAATGAGTCACAGAAATACTAAAAATGTTTATCTGTACTTATATGGGTGCTTATTGCTTCTTTCATATCTGGACATTTTATGTTTGGAAAGGAGAAGAAAAGAAATTTATGTGAGTGAAAAAGATGGTAGTAGAAGAGATTTTTTTTTTAAATTTATTCCCTACTGTCATAGAACTGGCTATTATGTCAGTGCATGAGATCAGTCCTGCTTCTGTTCAGTCATTTTTTGGAATAGACTCCTTGAAATAAATTGACTTAGCCCTTTCTTTTGCCTGGGTATTGCAGGAATAAGGGAGGTATACTTGGGAATATCTATTTGCAAACACAGAGGAACTAAGACTCTAACTTCTAATCATACCTTCTCTGGGGAATAGCAGGATTTTGCACAAATCCCTCTACAATTCTACTGGGATTTATCGGTACTCACAGACTTGGTAATAGATTTTGTTAAAAAAATAAGGCAAATAAATTTTGAAGAACATTTATGGTCCATTTTTACTGGCCCACCGTTATTTTAGCTACCCCAAAATCTTTGCTTTTTAAAGTCCCAAACTAAAAAAAAAATAAACAAAAACAGTTGATTTACTCTTGGCTCCTTTATCTCCCTGACTCATAGTTCTCCTATTTTCATTCTAGTTGTTGAAGAAAGCCACTCTACTCAAACTTTAGAGGATAGGATGGAGCTTGAGCTTAAGAAGGTGCTGACAGCACTTCTATTCTTTTTACATGCAGAAGCAACTGAGTTAGGACCTACTTATGATCATCATTATTGGATCAGAATTGTGATTTAATTGGTGAAGGGAACTCCGAGTGAAGAAACTCCGTTTACCAATGCAATTTTGATAACTTTTCTGTCATTTAAACTCTTATAGAGTTGTCCAGTGGGCTCTGGAGGGGTTGTGACTTTCCCAGAGTCACATAGCAACTGTATTTGAGTTAGGTCTTGAACCCAGGTTTTTCTGATACTGAGACCAGTTTTCTATAAAAAGAGTAATTACTTAAATCAGATAGTATGCTTCCTTAAATAGAGTACTTCAGGTGAACTTCCTCCATTCTACTACCTGCTCAAGCAGGTGCCTGCCCAGGAGTTAGCTTGTGCTTTCCTGGGGGGGTGGTATAGTCTCCTCTCTAGTGCTATGTTGGGGTCTTTCCCTGAATGGGACCTTGTATTTCCCTTCCACCCCAACCCTGCCTCATACTTACACCAAAAAATGGTGCCATACTCCATGTATGTTTTGGTTAATTTAATTAATGGATTAGAATTACTGGTGATAGCTTGGGAGCAGTTAGTCTACATTTCACAAGATTGTTCCAGCAGATGAAGTTGAGAAATTCTAGCCTAGATGATGAACAATTCTAAAAAAAGTCTTGGAAATCAGGTTATATTTTCTAATAGAGATTCTATGGGGAAAATGACATATTTCTTGAATTTACTCCCTGGTTAGTGACCTACCTGAGCAGGGTAATGAAGTCAGCTCTTTGTCAGGTCAAAGTGTAGATGAGGAAACTGGGTGTAAGTAAACCAGAAAAACCTTTTTTTAAGCGTTGATTTTGTTTAATAATATCTGTGCCATGTTATTATGACGGAATGTAAGTTCATCTTAAACATCAGAATCCCAGAAGTGCAACAGAGCATTACTTAAACATGTAACATTTGGGTAAGGAGAATTCTCAGACATTTGTTTGCTCATATTGTGATAAACAATTATTTTATTATAGCATTGCTCTCTATAGCCAAGTGTTGTCACATAAATTTTTAGATAGTCAATTTTTTCAATAAAACCCTAATGACTTTTTAAGTATAGCAAAATAACCACCATAATCTGTGGTTTGCTTTTGTACATAGAAAGTCTATAGCTTTCTGTTTTAAAATCTAACACAAGAGATAAGAAAACTGAAGGTATTTATGGGAGATTATTTGCAGGACTTTATATATCCCTAATCTCATATCACTGTTTCACATCCAATCAATCAGCAGGTGTTTATTGAGTGGTTGCTGTGTGTCCTACTTCCTCTCAGACCTTGATCATCAATCATTCTCCCCGTCAGAGGGTGAAGATCCTGGGAAAGACACAATAGCTGTGTATCCCTGGGAGGGCAGAGAGCTGCCAGCTAGTCTCTTGGCCCATTTTAGCAGGTCAAGAAGTAACCTCAGGGCTGTTGTCCTATGGTGAGGGAAGGAATTGCACGTGGAAAGTTAGTAGCTTGGTTGAGCCTGGTTGAAGAGTTTGAATGGCTTAAAGGGCATTTTATGTAGTTCTTCAGAGTTTATGTATCATGGGAGGGAGGGAGAGAGAGAGAGAGAGAAACAGAGAGAGAGACGGACAGACAGGCAGACAGACAGACAATAAGAGACAGAGGCAGACAGAGATACAGACAGAGAGACAGAGAGAGAGAGACAGAGAAAAACACAGAGGGAGACAGAGGCATAGAGAGAAAGAGACAGAGGGAGACAGAGGCAGACAGAGAGACAGAGAGACAGAGAGAGAGACAGAGAGAGACAGAGGGAAACAGAGGCAGAGAGAGAAAGAGACAGAGGGAGACAGAGGCAGACAGAGAGACAGAGAGAGAGACAGAGAGAGACAGAGGGAGACAGAGGCAGAGAGAGAAAGAGACAGAGAAAGAGATAGGGGGAGACAGAGAAAGAGAAAAACAGAGGGAGACAGAGAGAGACAGAGACAGAAGGAGACAGAGACAGAGAGACAAAGAGAATGAGACTGATAGCACAAGGTAACCTAAGCCAAAGGGTATAAATAGATTTAAATGATTTGGTTCATTATTTGCTTTCCTTGGCATATCTTGTATAAACCCTTTCCATTATCTCCTTTCTATCTGCCTACATATATGACCAGATATCTGCTTTCTTCTGAAGTTTGTACCTTGAAATGATAGTGATGAAAATGCCACTTGTACTTCATGGTAGGTTGCCACTAATTAAAAGACATAGATATGAGAAAGTGAATCTTGTACACTGGAATGGAAAGTATATGAAAGGAAGTAATGTGAAAGTCCTGGAAAAGCAGATAGGAATCAGATCATGAAATGTTTTAAGGAGAATTTTTTATTGTAACAAGGAGCAATTGAAGATTTTTGAATATGTGGAGGGTAACCATGTCTGGTCTTTGTTCAGGATTATGACTTTGGTAGTTGAGTAGAGGAGAGGTTGAGGAGGATGCAGGGGATTTTGGAGGCAAGGCTATCATAGAAGAACAGTGAGAATTGAAAAAGATATGAACTAGGCTGGTTCAATACCTCCATCATCAATCATTATCCTTGTCAGAGGGTGAAGATCCTGGGAAAGAAGGAATAGCTATGTGTCTAAGACTGTCAGGACTGTCTATAAGATTAGAAGAATATTTAGGAATATAGAATAGACAGTACCAACTGATTTAAGGTGTGTGTGGGGGCAGTAGGCAAAAATTGGGAAATTAGGAAGAAGAATTGGTTTTGAGAGGCATATGAGTCCTATTTTGGTGCTATTGTTTTGAGATGCCTATCGGGCAGTTATGTGTAGAAGTTCAATGACTATCTATACCTGATCCTATTTATATAATTCTGAAATTTCTGAATAGTGAGTATATTCTGAATAATGAGTATTTTAAGGGTCCCAATTTTTTCCTTTGGTATTCAAATATTTCCACTTAGACTTTAGAGAAAATCATGCAAAATCAAGATATACATGCTTAAGAAGCAACAACAACAAAAACTTCCAAAAGGATTATGGTGTTCTATAATTCACTGATTTAGTACAACACTGGGAGAAGATCATTATTAAAGAAATGGATTTTTGCATCAGCAAGCAGTTTGAAATCATTAAAAGCACTACATATTAGATGAGAGCACAGATGGCATATTTTTCATATCTGTAGCTGGACGGTATGAAACCAGGAGCAATATATTAGGTATACCATATAGATAGTCAGGTATGAATTGGTTTAGATTATTCTTTTAAATCTGATATTTTATGAACTACTTATAGATTAGTTATTTGTATATATTTTTATAACCTGATTTTGACTATAAATTTCTTTAAAATAGAGAACAGATCTTATCCATCATTATGTATCTCATACCACTTAGCACAATGCTTTGCACATAGTAGATGTTCAAAAATATCTTTTGAATAAATAGATATTTAAAATAAGAGAGTACAGGATATTATTGACAGAGGGATATTAGAGTCAGGAAGATCAGATGAAATTCTGTTTTTCTATAAAGTTATACTAATAGCAGCCTGAGGGAATGAGGATTTAGACCAGGATCATACTTCATATGACCATACATAGATCTAGATTTGGAAAGAACCTCAAAAGTCCCTCATTTTCCAGATGAGAAAACTGAGACCCAGAGAAATTATCTGATTTGTCATGATCTCATAGAGTAGGATAGTGATGATAATAATAGAGAGGAAGAAATTGGCACTATATATAAGATTTTATAAGAAAAATTATGGAACTTGGTGATTGACTGGATATGGACAATGGTGGGGGATTAGTCAGAGATGACTCAATTTTTTAGTTTAGTTGATGGGAAAAATGGTGGCAATATTGGCATATTAATTTTGGGATGAATGTGCTTGATTTTGAGATGAGGGTGAAATATGTAAATTGAAGAAATTCTGATAGGATGAAGACTTAGGAGGACAGAACTAGAGATTTATATTTGGAATTCATTACCTCAGAGATTGTCATTGAAATAATGAGAATAGAGTAAGAATTATAGAGATTCAAGGACTGATTTCCATTCTGATTAGATCCAGTACAATTCAATTTATCAAACATTTATTAAGCACTATTTATTTGTAAGGTACTGTGTTAGGAACTGTGAATACAAAGATAATGTGATACAATGTGTATGCAGAAGTACAATGATGAGGTAGAGTATTATGAGAGGAGAGAAGAGATCCATAATATTCTATACGAATTTGGAGTGAAAGAACACTTTTAGTTTAGGGATTAGGTAAGAATATGACAAAGTTAGCAACTGAGTTCAGCTTTGAAAGAAAATAATTTTGAAACGGTAAGAATGAGAAAAGCATAAGATTTTAGGCACAGGAATGGGTTGATTCAATGTGTGGGCAAAAGATGGTGAGTAAGGTTTGGGGAACATCTAGTAGTAGAATTTGGCTAGAACCTACAGGATATGAAAGGCAATATACAAAAATTGCTTCTCAAGACTATGTCTTGAGAATAACCTACTTCATTCAGATAAATAAAATCTTTTTTAAAATTAATTTTCCATAATTTTCCATACCATTAACAGTCCAAAGTGTCCATCTGTACTATCCTTATTTTCAGTTACATTGATGAAGCTTAGTTACACTATCTTGGGTGTCAAAATTACTGATTTTGAAGATTTGCCTCAATCCAAGAAATGGTATCAGTTTAAAAAAAAAGTAGAAACCAAATTTTGATTCACCATCAAAAGCAAAGAACACCTGAAAAAATAACTTCATTGAACATTTTACATATTCTTCATTACTCAGTTAATATCTGTAATAAGCAAAGAAATGTGCCTTCCTTCGTACTGGTAACAGAAAGTATGTTAGACATTCTGGTAATGCGTCAGAATTATGGAACGGGATGGTAAAATATGAACATATTTGGCTTCATTTTAACTGAATTTTTTCTCTCCTCATTTTACTGAATATTTATTGCTTTCTGTCAGTTCAGTTCTCTTGTATTTCAGCTATGAGATATGCCTACCATATAATTCCAGGCATTTTTAGTCAAAAACATTTTAAAGACCTTGTCATTGCCTAAATCTTCTCTTACTGGGATATCCAAGGTTCCAGTACTAAATTCTAGTGATTATAAATGTAGACCTTTCTATGAGGCATGAATTTGAAAATATTTTAGATAAAGCATAAAAATTCACATGATCTAGTAAAGGCTATCTATTTATAACTATATATCTGGGTGTATGTATATGCATATGTTCTTATTTTATATTTTACTTTATTTTATTCCAAACTGGAAAACTCCATCCCACTCCCTACCAAAAATCATATGAAATGAAACATAAACAAAGGATGAACATATTATGTTAACTTAATACAACATAAACAAATTATATGTGAAATTGAAGTCTATTTCATAATATGGCAAGATTTTTTTGGAAAACAGATATATAATAATACAATTTACATGTAACTTTCAATGCTGTCCACGTTTTCTGTGTTTCCCTTTGAATTTACTTCTGTTTTCTTCTGCACTTTAAAAATATTTCAATGACCATAATTTTTTCTTTTTTCTTATTTTGGACTTACTTTTGCTAGTCCACTTCTTTCCTCCAAATCTTCTTTCCCAAAATTAAAAAAAAAAAGAAAAACATACCCTTTCTAACTAACAAGCTTAGTAAAGAAAAAAAAAAAGACCCTATATAATGTCCATATTGTGAATTGTATAACTCTTGCTGCACCTGGAATATATTATATCTTTATTTTTTAAATTATTTAAAACATTTCCCCATGGTTATAAGATTTATGTCATATCATTATAATGAAGCAGGGAACATGTTTCAAAATGCTTCTTCTGGAGTCATTGTTCATTGATATAAATTAAGAGATCGTAAGCCTTTCAAAATTCCTTTTATTTACAATATTATTTTCTAAATCAGGGATGATACTTTTTTGGATAATAACCCCTTTGGTATTCTGAAACTGGATCCTTTCCCAGAATAATGTTTTTAAGGGTATTAAGCAAAAGACATAGGATTACAGAGGAAACCAACTATTTTCCAATACATTTATCAAAATTAAAATAAAAAAGTTCACACATCCCAAGAGAAGAATCCCTGGTCTATTTTTTTTTCTTTTTCTGTTCACTTTACTCTGTATCAATTCATGTAAGAATTCCTGTTTTTAAAAACTATCCTTTTTATAATTCTTATTATGTAATAATCTATTATTAATATGGGCATGCTCTCAGTTTCATGCTCTCAGTTTTTCTTTCCCTTTTTCCATTTTTAATCACTTCCTTCTGAAGGAAATCTCTACCTTTTGAAGCAGATGTGTATTTTGTTTTTGACTATGCTATCTTTGTTATTATCCTCCCTCTTAACCTTCTTTTCCCCTCTAAGTCTCTTTCTGTTGAGTATGATGTATCGAATATGTGTGTTCAAGCCTTCTTTTTCACTTTCATTTGGGAATGAGGTTCATCTGATGCCCTTCTCTTCCTCTATGGCTGTATACTCTTTTTCTAATATATCCAAATTATGAGAAATAGCAAACTATACTCCCTTCTTCCTCATTTTTATATTAGTATCTTTCTTCTGATCTTCCTTCTTTTTCCTTTCTTAAAACCTTCAGAAAAGAACAAATCAATCTACAGGTCCTCTGTGTTTCTTATTCAACCCACTGAAGACCATTTGAGGACTTTAAAGTTCCAAAGGGAAACTTTTCCTTTCTTCTATTAGAATATTACTACTATATCACACTATAGCCTCTTTCAATTGCTCAAATTAATTTACTCTTTTAGGTGTCTTTTGGCTCTTGGGTTTGTATTTCAAAGTTTCTATTCAGTTCTAGTGTCATCAGTATTGCTTGCAAGTTCTTTATTCTATTCCTTAGAATTTCATTTCTCTTTTCTACCCTTCTAATGTTATTTACTAAGCTTTGTGGAGTGGAATAAATTATTCTTTTCTGGAAACCTAGAACTTTAAAATTTTGGAATACGGAATTCTTAGATACACTCATGTATAGTAAAAGCATTCATCTCATGTGTGATTCTGACAGTGGGTTTCTTTGTACTTAGACTCTTCTCTTTTTGTGCAGAGACTCTCTTTTGCATCTTTTTATATCTCTAATGTTTAGCACAGTAACCACCACATAGTAGACTTTTAATAACTGTTTACCGAATGATTGAGTGTAGTATTTTTTCTTTGCTGTGTAAGCTTTGAATTATAGTTCTGATGCTCTTGTCACTTTTTCTTTGGAGGTTTATTTAAAGAAAGGATAAGGAGATATTTTTCTATTCTATACATTCTTTTCTTTGCACCCTGGTTCTAATATGTATTTACACTTTTGATTTATGACATTTTGAAATATAGTGTCCATGATTTTTTAAATGTCTTTAGGGAGACTAGTAAATATTAAGTTAACTTTCCTTGATCTATTTTTCAATTCAGTTAGGTTTTTTGATAGCGGATATATAATATTTTCTTCTATTTTTTCAGTCTGGAATTTGATATTTCCTGTAGTTTCATGGAATCATTGGTTTCTTAGGGACTCTTTTACTTGGGAAATGTTTATAATTTCTCTTGTAATTTATTTATTCTTCCAATGCTTTTATCTCTCAGAATCCTTATTTCTTAGAATCTCTGGGTCTGTAATAATTCTTTGTAGTAGTTTGTGTCTTCTCTTATGTTTTCTCTTATCTCCAGTTTCAGTTCCTGAATTGATGCTTTGTGCTAGATCCAGGCTCCAGTCCCTGCAATGATTCTGGATGGGGCATTACCTGACTATTCTTAAGTGCCTTATTGTATCTATGATCTCACTTGTATGAACTCTCCTACCATCAGTGCTGATTAAAATCCATTAATGATTTCTTATCTGGTATGATTATTACTCAAGTATTTCTGTAAATCCTTCAAAGAGGATCCATCCCTGTGCACAAGAGGCCTTCCTGGATCTTGAAGCCTCTGCTTGGTCCTTCCACTTAAATTTACTTTTCCTTTTTATTTTCCTTCTTTATTTTGAGACTTCAATCATCCACTTAGGTTTGCAACTTGGGTATTAGCCTCTACCTCTAAGAACAGATTCAAGTCTCTCCAAGCCACGGCGCAGCATGAGATCAGGAAGATGCAAGACCGATGGTGGGAAAAAAAGGCAGAAGAAATCCAGAGCTTTGCTGATCCGAAAAACTACAAACAGTTTTTCAGTGCCCTCAAGACTGTCTATGGGCCATCAAAACCCACCACCACTCCCTTGCTATCCTCTGATGGTGACACTCTCATAAAAGATAAAAAAGGCATCAGCAACAGGTGGAAAGAACACTTCAGTCAGCTTCTCAACCGACCCTCTTCAGTCGACCAAAGCGCCCTTGACCAGATCCCCAAAACTGCACCATTGAACAACTTGACGTCCCTCCTTCAATAGAGGAAGTCCAAAAAGCCATTAAACAAATGAGTACAGGCAAGGCACCCAGTAAAGACAGGATCCCAACCGAGGTGTACAAGGCCTTAAATGGAAAGGCGCTCCAGGCATTCCACATAGTACTGACCAGCATATGGGAAGAGGAAGACATGCCCCCAGAACTCAGAGATGCCTCCATCATAGCCCTATACAAGAACAAAGGCTCACGAGCAGCCTGTGACAACTACAGAGGCATCTCACTACTCTCCACTGCTGGAAAGATCCTCACCCGTGTTACACTCAACAGACTCCTGTCATCTGTTTCAGAGCAGAACCTGCCTGAATCACAATGTGGCTTCCGACCAGATCGCAGCACCATCAACATGGTCTTCACAGTGAGGCAAATGCAGGAAAAATGCCTTGAGCAGAGCCTGAGTCTCTACATTGTCTTCATAGACCTGACGAAGGCGTTGGACACAGTGAACAGGGACACATTGTGGGTGATCCTTAGCAAGCTCGGTTGCCCAGCAAAATTCGTCAAACTGATCCAGCTCTTTCATGTCGACATGACAGGGGAAGTCCTATCTGGTGGAGAGACTTCCAATCGCTTCAACATCTCCAATGGCGTGAAACAAGGCTGTGTCCTCGCTCAGGTACTATTCAACCTATCCTTCACCCAAGTATTACGACATGCTGTGATGGATCTAGACCTGGGCATCTACATTACATACTGACTGGATGGCTCACTATTCGACCTTTGCCACCTGACTGCAAAAACAAAGGCAACAGAGAGACTCATCCTGGAAGCTCTCTTCGCAGATGACTGTGCTCTCATGGCCCACCAAGAAAATCATCTCCAGATCATTGTGGACAGGTTCTCCACTGCAACAAAATTGTTTGGCCTGACTATCAGCCTCAGCAAAACAGAGGTGCTGTTCCAACCTGCACCAGGGAGGACAACTAACCAGCCATGCATAACTATCGATGGCACTCAGCTTTCTAATGTCAACACTTTCAAGTACCTGGGCAGCACCATCGCCAATGACGGGTCCCTAGACCATGAGATCAATGCCAGGATCCAAAAGGCCAGCCAGGCACTCGGGCGGCTGCGCTCCAAAGTCCTCCAACACAGCAGTGTAAGCACTGCAACGAAGCTCAAAGTGTACAACGCAGTGGTCCTCAGCTCGCTCCTGTACGGTGTGAGACATGGACACTGTACTAGAAGCACATGAAGCAGTTGGAGCAATTCCATCAACGCTCCCTCCGGTCAATCATGAGGATCCGATGGCAGGACCGAATCACCAACCAGGAAGTCCTCGACAGAGCCAACTCCACCAGCATGGAAGTAATGGTCCTCCAAACCCAGCTACGATGGTCTGGACACGTCATCCGCATGGACCCACAGCAAATACCAAGACAGGTATTCTATGGTGAACTGTCAGCTGGACTCAGGAAACAAGGCCGACCAAAGAAAAGATTCAAGGATCAGCTAAAGTCCAACTTGAAGTGGGCTGGCATCACACCAAAGCAACTAGAACCCGCTGCCTCTGTCAGAAGCAGCTGGAGAACCCACATTCACCAGGCCGCCACCACCTTTGAAGATGAGCGACATTGACGTCTTGCCGCTGCGCGTGAATGCCGACACCAGGCCACAACCGCACCTCCCGTAACAACTGGCGTCCCATGCCCCATGTGCCACAAACTGTGCGCCTCAGCCTTTGGACTCCAAAGCCACATGAGGGTACACCGTAGATAAAACTGCACAAAGACAGTAGTCATTCTCGGACACCGAGAGACTACCATGATTAGTCTCTAGTATCCATTCTCCTTAACTCCATCTGCCAGCCCCAATTTCTAATTAATTGCCGAATCTTATCTATTCTGCCACTTCAATTTCAATATCCACTTTTTTTCTCAGTTCTCCTTTCCACCAGATCAGGTTAAGCTCTTATCAATTCTTGCCTAGAATATTATAAAGTGATCTCCTTATTTCCATTTTCTCCACTTTTTTATCCAAACTCTATATTCTGTTGCCAAACTGATATTCTTAAAGGCCTTTCTTGATTTCCCTCAGTTACTATATAGCTCTCCCCACCTCTAACATTTAAGTTACTTTGTTTTTATCTTCCATTTGCTTACATGTATATTTGTAGAATGCAAGCTCCATCAATGTAGAAATTGTCTCTATTTCCCTAGGACTTAGGACAGTACCTTGAACATAATAGCTATTTAGTAAATGCTTGTTGAATTGAACTGAATTTTACCATCTTGCTCACCTTTTTTCTCTTTTCTAAAACATGGTACCCAGAAGTAAACATGATATTCTTTATTTGGATTGACTAGGACTTACTAGTCTTATTAAAACACTGACTTACTTTTATAATCACCTCTCCCATTCTGGATACTGTTCTCAATAATAGGCTGCCATCTCACACTTTTCACTCATGTCAACCAAATGATCCTAGATTTTTTACAAATATATTATCTAGTCTCTCAATTCCCATTTTGTGCTTTTGAAGTAAATTATTTTGAACATATGAAAGATCTTACATTTATGTCTAGTGTTACTACTGTATTAGACCCAATAGTCTGCCTTGTGAAGATCTTTTTGTTTTTCAATTCTCATACAATGTGTTAGCAACTTCTTCCTGCTTTATCATCCACAGATTTTATGTGTGTTATTTATGGCCTTCTTCAACTTGTTGGTAAAAAACTAATAAATGGGGAATGCAGGGGGAAAGGAACAAGCACTTATTTTGCAATTGCCCAATTCTGGGTATTGTACAAAACATTTTTTAGAAACATCTCATCTGATTCTCATAACAATCCTGAAAGGTAGGTGCTGTTATTATCTACAGTTTAAACTTGAGGAAACTGAAGAAAATAGAATTTAAGTGACTTGCCAATTATCACACAGCTAGTACACACAAGTACAAGAGCAGATTCCAAAAGAATCTGATAGTCTTTTTTCCCCCCCAAGTTTATATTAGCCATCAACGATTACCTTTAGAACTTATTCTTTTAACTGAATTTGAATATACTTAACTTTACTATTTGTGCTATCTCTTTTTTCCTTCAAGATACAGCTTGAGCACCACTTTCTATCTAGATGAAACCTTTCTTGATTCCCCAATGATAAGTGCCCATCTGCAAAATTACTTTTTATTTATTTTTATTTTTTCTTATATGTGTATTCTCCCTAGTTAGACTATTCTAGGTTCCTTGATAATAGGGATTATTTTATTCTACACATTTATATACAAAGTACCTGTATGCCATGTTGTTTGGCATATATGGGTGCTTAATAAACTAAGTTTATTGATTGATTGTCCAGCCTACATGATGTGATAGAGGCTGGCACATAAGAAAAGTGCCAGACTGAAGAGTATGTGGATCTGATCACCTTGACAGGGGAGGGGTTCCAGGAGGATGGAATCTTGAGGAGAAGCAGGAAGTTCCCTAGGAAAAGAAGTTGGTCTCTCAGTTTGGAGAAGCCTGAGAGAGAAGGTTGGATAAGACTTTCCCCCGAGGGTTACCCACTTTTTCCTGCTTGTACCTGGAAATCCTTCCCCCTCAACATTTTCTGATGGAAGAGACTCACTGAAGAGAAACCTGAGAAAAGGCATTTTGAATCTCTGTCAGACTTTACCTCAGCTCCTGTTGCCCTGGGTCTGAACTGTGGCCAAGGGGCCAAACCCAGTGTCAGTCAACCTGACTACCTCTCAGGGGTCTTAGGCTGCCAAAGCTTGAGTTCCTCCCAAACTCTAGAAGGGAGGAAAAGTGTTTTAGATAGAGACAGGGACCCCCTTTTCCCCACTTTCCTTTCCCATACTTTCTCCTTCCAGTTATTCCTTTGTATTACCCTGATTGAGTTAATTGACGTTCAAGTAGTTATCTTTTCCCCAAGCTGTGAATCAAGTGTTAGGGATCAGATAGAGGGGAGAGACATCTTCCTAAGAAGAAACCGTTTAGTCTCTAGTAGTGGAGGGGGAACAAGAGGGACAAGAGCAAATCTGGGAGAGCAGCCATAGCTAAGGAGGGAAGGCAGAAGGGGGGAAATCCTCAAACCCCCTTTCTTCTCTCTGAGCCAACCCTAAAAATCCACTGACCTCTCCTAGATCCTGTTTTCTTTACCATCCCCAAACCTTTTTCTGCATTACAATGATGAAATTAATCATGACAGTTATTGCTTTAAATTTTTATTTTTTGTCTCTTTCTCATCTATTAGCATAAAAACTTATGGGTTTTAACTGTAACAATCATACTTATACATTTTTATAATTAATATTGATTTTGATCAAACCACTTCATATTTTGACTTTTCATGCACAATCAATTCTGAGTTGACTTTTATGATGAATAGAGTTGAAATTACTAAATAGTTTTCAAACTTTTAGCTGCTTTCATCTCTAGATTCTGAACCATATTTTAGAACAGTTTTCACTCTCTTTTCCTCACCTAACTTTTCCATTGAAGTCATTAGGCACCAAGGAATATACTGATCATCAAGGCATACCCTGGTTCAATCTGGAGGATCATAAGTTCTTCATAGAACTTTTCTAATCCTTCCTCTGCAAGAGTATATTTAATAAATAAGTAGTAGCATTTATATAGAACTTTTAAGGTTTGAAAAGCATTTTATATATATATTTATGTAATTGGAAAATCTTGGACCTTTGGACTCGATCTCCCAGAATTCTTTTCTTGTCCCAAGAATTCTTTTCCCTTTGTTCATGGTTGCATTTGTTACCTTTGTATCTATGTTTTGGTGACTCCTCCCTTTCTCTCTCTTTTTCACTTGTGAGGCTGGTGAGCTCTCTCTGTTTCTCTAGCTTTTTATTTTCCTTTGCTTCAAGTTTTATTATTAATAAATCTTATAAATATAATACTTGGAGTATTGAATATTAATTTTTAAAATCTACATATTACTTATTTCAGCCTCACAAAAACTCTGGGGGCCAGTTGCTATTATATTCTCATTTTGCAGGTTATGAAACTAAGGCTAAGACAGGTTAATTGCCTTGCTCAGATGTACTCAGTTATGAAGGACTTAAACTTAGATTTTTCTTGCTTTGCCTGTCCACCTCACCATCTAACTCCTCTATTTGCACTTATTTTGAGCATTTCAGGAAATGACATTTTTGGTTTCCAGTGGTTGCACAATGAGACAACTCTGCTACCTCCTTTGGCATTTCTTTTCACTGTTATCAAGAATGATAATGTGGTTATAATTCAATTCCTAGATGTTCGAGTAGCAGAACTGTTTGTTGGTCCTTAGAAAAAGACTGTACTTTGACCAGCAACAATTAAATTGGTATTCATAATTTCCTCCATTAATTTTTCTCTAATATAAAGTGATATGTATCTTTTTTCACAATATAATGAACATAGAAATATGTATTATATGATAACACATATCTTATCTTTTTCTATATTCCCTGCTATTTTGGGGAGATAGAGGTGGGAAAGAGGGAAAGAACATAGATTTCAAAATGTCAGAAAATGATTATTGAAAGTGGTATTGATGTGTAATCTAGAAAAAAACAATTAAAAATGACTATTTGAGGATTGCTTAAGAATCTGGACATTTTTAGTATTTTTTTAACTGTGCTCTTGCTGTAGCCTTCTCTGCCACTCTGCCCCCACCAGCTCAGGAGATTGCATAGATTTGAGAGCCATTTTGTATTTCTCTCTGTTTCATGGGTCACTCAGCCAGGTTTCTGAATATAGTTATTAATAACTAAAGGAAGAGGTGTATCAATTCAGGGTCTATGTATCCTTGGAGGCTCATCCTCTTTCCAATTTAATCTTTAAATGATCTTGGGATGACTGGGCTTACTTGGGCTTATGGCCAAGCTTTCTGCAAACTTGCTTTTCCATCTGTTGCTCCATGTGCTTTATTAATGGTCTCATCATGCAATTGATCAAGGTACTGACTTCTTTGGCCTGGATTCATACATATGACAATTGCTTACCAAGTTATTTACTTTAACAATAAGTTTTATTGATATCTTTTGATTATACATGCAGTTTTTCAGTATATTGCCTCCTTTTCCCCCATTCTCCAACCTTGAGCCATTCCACATAATAAAGCAAAATAGGTTTAAAAAAACAACAGGTATTGCAGTGACCATACCTGACAGAACTTGTATTATTTTGTCTCCATAAATTGCTTTCCTAATATTTATATCTTTTATGATCATTCCCTTCTTCTCCTCTCCTTACCCTACCTTCTTCCATTTTAGATTCTCATCATTTCATTCCTTGATTATTAAAATAGCATCCTTGCTCCACGTCCCTCCCCTCTCCAATTTGGCCCACAGTTTACCCTAAGTGATTTTCTTAAAGTGTAGGTCTGACCATGTTACTCAATAAACTACAGTGGCTCCTTTTAGGATAAAGGACAAACTCATCTGTTTGGCATTTAAAGCCCTTCACAACTTTGATCCAACCTACTCCTCTAGTCTTATTATGTATTATTCTCCTCTCATTCTATAGTCTACAAACTGGCCTTTGTAATCCTTGAAGTACTCTATAATATTTTCTATTATTTCATCTCCATACATTAGGGTAGAAAGCACTCCCTCACAGCTCCATCTCTTAGAATATCTAGTTTCCTTCAGAGTTCAGCTTAAATTCTGTCTCCAACATGGGGCCTGTTCTTGACCCACACACCGCCCTTTAAACCTTCCTTGTAAAATTTACCTTGTATTTATTTTGTACTTCATACTGATTGATCTTTCTTGTTGTGTGAGTGAAGAGCAGCATGCTATAATGTATGGAGTGCTGGCTGAGGTCAGGAAGATCTGAGTTCAAGTCCTACCTTTGACATATGTTGGCTACGTAAAGCTGGGCACACTGGATAAGATTTTTAACTTGGAGGCAAGAAGATCCAAATTTGATACTAAAGTAGGATCCTGGTCACTTAAACTCTCTGAGCCTCAATTTCTTCAACTGCAAAATGAGGAGATTGGTTTTAATAGCCCCTAAAGTTCCTTTCAACTATAGATATATGATTCTATTGACATGGGCATTGTACCCCCCAAAACCCAGGTGAACTATTATCAGGGAAACTTCCTTGCCTTTGCATCCTCCTGACTCTGAACCTAGAAACACCCAATGACCCCCCTAGGGGCCCCAGATGTTTATCCTCTTTGATTGTCCTCTAGATTTAAGATAGACCAAGAGATGAATCTTTATGCCTCCAGGCAGACCCCAGTCAGATGACCACCCCACTCCACCAAATGCCTGAGTCACTAACATTCTATAGGTTACGTCCCCACCATGACATAGCATCTGTTGTGAAGGGTATAAAAGCCCCAGAACTGATGTCATCTGGAGGACAGCCTTTCTATCCATGCTGTCCTCATGGGGAACAGCCTTCCCATTCGTGCTGTCCTCCCAAGGAACTGCTCCCCATCTTGCTGTTCCACCTTGCTATCCTCCTGGCCATTCTCAACAGTACTCCCTAAACTAATAAATTTCTCTTTTTGTTTTTAAGCTAAATTTTGGAGTCTTGCATTCTTGCAAAAGGTGTCCTTCCCAAACCCCAGGGGTTTGTGACTTATCCTCAGGGTACAAAGATTACTGCTAAGTATTGATTCATGGAGTAATGAATCTCATGAAATGGTGGCATTATTTGAATTTTCATTGCATATTTCCATTGGGCTAGAACCAATGATCATTTTATATATAATTATAACTTTAACTAGTATAAATTAGAATAGTGTGACCACTTCATGAGATTAATTTTTTGCACAAATTGAGACAATCTGTATAGGTTATAAAGAAGGTGCTGACCCATATTGCTATAAGGTGTTTTCCTCATCTGGGAGTTGAAATCACAGGTCTTATCCCTATCCCCTTCTCTTGTACTTATATGTATACATGCTATTTTCCACATTAGAATGTAATCTTTGATTTCAATATATATTTGAAGGGCATGAGGGCAAAACACTAGGGCCATGGGGCCAAGGCCTATTGATCCTGGTCAAATGTAAGAGATGAATGAATTGTTTATACTTTTACCTTGATTCCTGTCAATTCCCAATTGGTTCAGGAGGAATTAACTCTTCTCTATCACCAGTTGAAGAAAAGAACTCACTACTTTTGATTTTGTTCTTTAAATATACTTGATACAAAATAAAAAAATTCTTTCCTGATGTAATGGAGGGGAAGAAATGGAGTCCCCTACTACTTAATTCAGGACTAGAGTGTGGTAGAGATGGAGTGGAGGTAAAGGGTGGAGAGAGGGGACAGATTGGTTCTCCCCTCTCATTTACTAATAAACCTCCCCCACAGTCTGTCTCCAGATTCACAAACTATAATTTCTTGAGAGACTGGGTTGAAGTAAAATCCCGAACTGAACTGCTTCTTCTTCCTTGGGGAGGAAATATAGTTCTGCTCCCTAAAGCTTCAGGTCCCTCTCCTTAAATATTATGAGCAGACACTTGATCTATGGAAATAGCTATTTATTCTTGAGGAACACACAAAAGGTAGGGTGAGATTGTGGGATAAAGTAATGGTAAAGTGGGAAATAAGAACTCCCTAAGGGTTAACAGTTGATGAACCTCTTCTCCCCAAAATCCTATAGGCTTTGCCTGCCTGACCCTCTCGGATCAATTATGTTAGCAGTCCTGACTTCTAACTGTCCTAATTATGATATGAAGGTCAAGGACTACTTTAGAGGGAGAGAGGAAATCTTCCTGGGATGGATAGCTTTATATCAAAGTCCTATTCACTCCTGTTGTCTTCTACTGGATTCAGGGGGTCTGGATTCACAGAAGGATGACCAAGTCTCGGGTTTTTCTCAGACCAACCTCTCTGGAGGGCACCCCAAAGAGAAGTGAATCAACTGCCTGGATTCTCTCAGCTCCTCATTTTTTCACCAGAATTCTCCGTCCTTCCTGCCCTTCCCCTGCTCGAGTTGGTCTTCCAACATGATGCATCTGCTTTCCTCTCTTACACTGAAAAGTCTTTATTGTGGCTGATCGAATTAATTTGTCACAGTAGAAATTAGAACTAATGGTAACCAACAGTGACTATGAAGACATTGTGTTGATGAAGAACACAGTTTGGAAATAACCTGAATTGCCTGGTTTAGGATCTAGGAAAAATCTGACAGAGGAACAAGTGTAAGAAAGTTGAAGGATTATAAAAACTAGAAACGCTTGAACCATAAGAAATTGAAGTATGAGAGGAAAAAGAGGTATGAAGTCTGTAAAACCGATAATTCGGGATGCAATTTTGAACTGAGCTCTTTCAATTGCAGTTAGCTCCTGTAGTTGCTAGTTAGCATTGTATAATGGTTCCTCAATTGTCAAGTGATTTAAATGGTTATTTTAGAATTTCTACTTTGCCAGTGCTTATCATTCTATGCCTGCTGAAAAACAAACAAAAAGAGTAATCAATTGAGAATATTTTAATGAGACAAACCAGTCAGTAGCTGTGGGTGACTTGAATCCAAGTATTTGTTCAAATTCAGGAGGTTATGTATGGGGGTTTGATGGAAAGGGTGGGATGGGTGTTGGGGGCTGATGATCTAGGAAAGCAAAAAAAAAAAAACCCAACAGATTTTCTGGTAACTTTTCAGCTATAGAAAAAGGTCACTAATGGGGAGGGTTTATTCTGGAATGTACTTTGAACAGATGGCTTGCATAACTTGTTTTCAATCACCAACCAAAAAGGATTTGGGAACAAAATGATAATTTAGTCATTACATTGGTTGGAACTTCTGATATGTTGTAGATCATCTGAATATTAAGATTTAAACACAGATGTGTATTATACTATGGTAGTCATATTCCATTGATCCTCTAAGCACTGTACCATTTTGTAGAATATTGTATTGAATTATTTTTGCTTGTGGCAGTATAATTTTCCCCACTTGAAAGGTGAAGAAAAAATCATATCCCATAGTTTAGCCATCAGCCTGAAGTTACTCAGGTCAGCAGCAGAAGTATAGCTCAATGATTTCTCTTGGGATCTTTTTTAAAAGAGTTTAGAAACTGAGAGGCCATTTGCAAACGCTGGGTTATCACACAGTTTTGGAGTATTCTTATCTAGTTGAGTTACTGATTAAAACTATGTCATAGTCATCATTTTAGGTCTCCTGGTGTAAAAGTGTCAATATTCAACTAGTTGCCCCTAGATCAAAATGAGTCATAGGGTGCTTAATTAAATCATTTCCCCTTGGGTGTGCTTTCAACGTTTTAAGTCTGGAAGGATGTAGTCTGACTGCCAGATTTAAAGAGAGAAAGATAATTTGTCCATAACTTTGGTGTTAGTTGGGAGAGAATGTGACAATGGTCATGAAGAGAAAGAATAGGTTTTAAAATTATACTGAAGGAGAGAAAAATCTTATGATGTATAAAATGAATGGTCTCATATTTAGAAAAGTTTAATTTCTTTAATTAACTATGCACCAATTTTAGTGCCTCCATACAAAGTTAAAACTAAAACTGGCTCTTTGCTTCCTTTCACTGTTCCCAGCCTGGATGATAGGAGTGTAAGGGTCCCTCACAGAGAGGGGTTAGATAGTGATAACCTGTGAGGGAAACTTCAAAAAATGTGAACTAATAGGTATTCATTGCTTTTTAAAATTGTAGATCTTTAAGTCTGCCAGGACAGATAACAAAAATCTCTTAGATTTGCAGGTCAATGGTAGATATCTTCTCCACTGTTATGCTTAGAGCACAAAGTGTCTCTGCCATTAAACAAGAAAATGTTCTTTGATGTTATTTTAAAATGCCTTCCTTTTTTTGGGGAGGGTGTGTGTGAATATGGGTAGGTGTGTATGTGTAAAGTATTATTTAAGAACCAGTTGCTTCTAAATAGGAAATGGATTTTTAAAAATGAAGTTTTATTATTTGTTATTTAGGTGTTTCAGCCTGTGTTTAACTCTTTGTGACCTCATTTGGGAGTTTTCTTGGCAAGGATATTGGAATGGTTTGCTATTTCCTTCTGTGGTTCACTTTACAAATAAGGAAACTAAGGCAAATAGGGTTAATGGACTTGCCAAGGGTCACATAGCTAGTAAGTGTCTGAGGCCAGATTTGAACTTAGGAAGAGGAATCTCTCTACTGTGTGACCCAACTGCCCCAGGGAAGCTATGCTTTGCAAATGGTAAAGTACTACACTTAGACCTCTTGAAAATAATGTCAAAAAAAGGAAGAAAAGAATATCTAGAGGGGGTTGCCTGAACTAAAGCATATATTCCACTAACTTACCCCATGCCTGACCCAGAATTCCAAACCCTAAGAATGAGCCTGGGGTATTTACTTGTCTATAGAATGCAGTATTCCAACTTCTCTCTGTCATTCTACACTCAGTTGATTGTGATGGCCCACTGGTGTGTTGCCAAGTGTCTGTCCATGAGAAGGCACAGCTGGGCGTAGTTTCAGTTAGCATCCAGTTAAATTGGTCACCTCAGTAGGAGGGGAAGTAACTAATTAAGTTGGTAAGACAAATGCAAGTAGGAAAATGACCAGAGGGCAAGAAAATACCTATTCTGGTTTCTGAGGTTCCAAACTTAATAAAAGAGAGGTCACTTGGGGACAGAAGAATGATAGGTCTTCTAAGAAGGCAAATAACTCATGTAGAAGGAATCTTGAGAGTTCAGAGAAGACTTTAATGTATGAAAGGGGTGCTTGGTATTCTAGGTTTTAAATTTTGTTGAGAAGTTTAAAAAGCTGATCTTGAATTGGGAATTGGTATTTAGTTGATCTACATTAGAGATTTCTGTGTGGGTCCTTGTTAAGGTAATTAAAGTTAGATCTATTTAGAATTGATGTGATTTATGGGAGGAAATGGAAGAGTTATCCAGGATGGACAATTATAGACTAATTGTGATCTTTGAGCATTATTCAGATCCTTTGTAATGTTGGCATACATAATTACAACTGGAAGCAAATGGGATCCTTCTATATGCTTGAGCCCACTCACCTACTCACCTTCAAACAAAATCCCTTTTTAAAAGGAGACTCCCTTATCCTCTGCTGTTTGTAAAATAAGTAGAGAGGTCCAAATGGAGAGCTCTTCCCCCTTTTTATTTGTTCTCCAGACTTAGAGTCTCCAGACTGTTACATGTTCAGATCTCAGATCATTATGAATAGCTTTGGAATAATACCTTGTTGGACTGAACTGATCATTTCATTGGTCTAGAGAGCCTTTTTCTGATCAAACTCCTGAAGATGAAAATCTCCAACAAAAAGCAATCTTTACCGCTTAGTCTTGTAGTTACCTGGGGCTACTGAGAAGTTGTGATTGTCCAGGGTTGTGGGTTTTTTTTTTTGGCTTCAAGTCCAGTTCATTATCCCCTACACACTGTTGTAGAATTAATTTATTATGTAAAAAAAAAGTCACTATCATTATTTTTAGTCAGCTGAAGAGCTGAGGTGATGGAATGGAGAGGATGAATGTAAAGACTGGAAGATCTGAATTCAAAAATTTGCCTCAATCATTTATTCCCTGTGTTCCCTGGGCAAGTCACTTAGCCTTGTCTCAGAAAGTTACTCAACCTGTCTCAACCCATTTCCTCATCCATAATACTGGGATAATAATAGTATCTGCAGGATTTTTGTGAAGTTCAAATAATATGTTAAGACTTTGAAAACTTAAGTATTATATAACTACTAGTGGCTATGATTATTATTTATCTATTCTTGTATGCATCATTTAAGACTTATTTTTTCCCTTTAAAAGGAAAATTCTTTGGGGGAGGAAAAATGGGGCTCCTTTTCAATAGCACCCACTTAACCAGATGGTGAAATGCTGAATTGAGCTTGTGACCCGAGTTGCCCTGTGCTGGCTGCCCTTTGTTCGTGCCCAGCGTCATTTAAATGATAGATTGATGATAGATAGGTGGCCTTGGCCCCTGTGTTTGGCCACTGAGGTCATACAGCTTCTTTGAAGACATATAAGGATTTCCAGCGGTGGTGGGGAAGCAGGATTTTAATGGCAAAAAAGCAAGTCTCTGAAGAGCCTCCCCATGGGCACACACATGTTGTTTGGGCACTCTGCCAGCCCTGGAGTGATGGATTAAAACAGCCTCCCTTTCAGCCATATCCCCTCCCCGCCATGCTGGGGAAGGGAGGAAGGGCACCTTTGAAGAAGGTGGGGCTGTGCATAATTATACCATCCTTCTTCTGCTTAAAGCAAACTTATTTAGAAAGACAAATGACTGCCTACTCTGTAATAACTCTCAAAATCAACCTTAAAATATATTTGTCCATTATTTCTATGAGGCAGATTTCTGAAACTGGAAGACTGTCTATCAGCAGTATTTCTAACTCCCCCAGATCGCTCTGACAGGGGTTTTTGGCTTTGTTTTTATCTTATTTTTTCTAAATCACTAAGGCAATTGGAACAGGGCTGACAGTTCTCAAGATCATTTCATCAAATGAAACAATATTGTAAAGAGGTTAGCACAGAGCCTGACACATAGTAGGTGCTGTAGGATTTAAATGAATATCCAACACTCCAAGAATTATATTTTATAAAGTTTATTATTAATCACTTGAAGTAGGAAGATTAAAAGGAAATATAAGCATGCTTGTTCCCTCTGTCCTTCACCCCCTTTGAGAGGTTTCATTGGATTTACTTTGAAGATATCTGTATCTACTAGTGGCATTACAGTCTTCATCATTTGGAGCTTTTATACTTGAATTGTGAAAAGTAATAACTTGTTAGTGCAGACAAGATTTTATTTGTATTTATGTATTAATATTGGGAAAAGGTACTTATCCTTGCTTTGAAATGTAAAATTTGTGTCATTGAAATCTATTTAAATTTACTCAAGGTCACATCAGTGGCTTTTTAATCAAGACAAAACATCTTACTCAAATACTGATTAGCCATGACAATAGAATTATAAACAGGACTCCAGGTTATGAATTTGTTAAATGTTTTCCCCAGGACTCATTAGCTGGCATTCCAGTGAATATAAGAAAGTCTATACGTGGTCAAACCAGTGGTCTTTCCAATCCAGCATTCAGTTTTAGAGAATGATTCCAAGGAATGTTTCATGGGAAACAAATAAAACATAAGGGGCATAATTATGTGTAATATGTAATTATATAGAATAAATATATAAAAACATAATAAATATATAATAAAATAATAAGGGATATAAACCAAGATCCTTTTTGAATCTATGCTTCTTATAGATCACAAATGACAAAATAAAACAAGTCTGGTTTCCTTCATATTCTTTTGTGATATTTAAAATGGTTGAGGTCTTAAACTGTAGTGATTAAAATAGTGGAAGATATAAATTGTGATAGATATAAGAGAGGGTGAGTAAATTTTACCGCAGAAATATGTTTCACTACAGTGTCTTGGGTTTTAAAATCAAATATAAGGTGGTCGCCAGGGAAATATTCCCAATTATTCAAATACCAAGTCAATTGGGTTTTATAGAGATTTTAATTAACAATACAATGAGTAATCAAAGAAAGAGAGAGAGAGAGTAAGAAAGGAATAAGTATGAAGGGCCTCCAGCCAATATGGCCTAGACCTGAGTCTTAAAAGAGAAATCAGTCAGTTTTTTTAACACTCACCACAAGGTCTGACTAAACAAGGATACTAGTGACACCAGGCCAGCGTCCTTCCTCAAAGAGTCTTCCAGCCAGAGATTGTTTCAAAGGACCTCTCTCAAGAGTCTCCAGAGCTCCTACCCCAGAGGGACAGAGCCCCTCAGAGGAGCTCCTCAAGGAGCTCTCCTTCAGAATGAGATTTCCTCCAAGAGCACTTCTCCAAGAGATCTATCTCCAAGGAAAGAGCCCTCAAGCATCAGTCCTCAAGGAAATGAGTCTCTCAGAATGAGATCCTCCAGAATGAGAATCAGAAATTGAGATGCTTGAATGAGATCCAAGCTCTTATTTTTAAGGGCAAAAATTTCCTCTGTCACCTCCCCTAAGTCCTTACATCTACCAATCACTGGAGATGTTTCTAAAGGACCGCCCATTTTGAATTCACAGCTGAGTAGTTTTAATCTCTTTAGTAAGTAAGAAAAAATGCTGCTGTGTCGACAAATTTCATTAAGAAAAAACCTCTGAATAAGTTATCACCCTTTTAGGTTTAAGTAGTTTACAAGTTGCCCCACCTATATGGGTACCTAGCATCCCATTGTATCAATTTAAAAAACAAGCATGACTCAAAGAACTTCCTGTCCTTTCCATAAGCATGGGTCAAAGCACTTTCATTGTTCAGCAAGGAGTTTTCTGTTCTAAAGCAGTCTTAAGTAGGGTGGAGTAGGGATATTCCCAAGGCAAGGAGTTTTCACATTCAAGTAGAATTCTCACTATCTGCTAGGGAATTTTTTTTAAGTAGAAGATTCCCCAATGGGGAAATTTCCAACATTCATAAGTCTGAGAAAATTTAAGGTTTATACTTTACATATGTCTATGGATTAGGTCTGTCGTTCCTAATATTTTTAACTGGAACTTAAAAACAAAACAAAACAGAATGCTAGACAAAGTGATGTTTCTGGGCTACTCCCTCTACAGGAACCATGTAATGTCATACCTGTTTTAAAAAATGACAAATTATGAGAAGTTTTGTACCCAGCAGGAAACGTGGGTAACCCTCAGGAGAAAGTCTTTTCCCCAACTTCTCTCTTCAGCATCTCAAGACCAAGAGCCCCTCACTGTTCTCCAAGCCAGAGTCTCCTCTTCCTCCTCCAGAATCCACGCCTGGGGCCCCTCCCCCATCAAGGTGATCAATTTCACATCCTCTTCAGCTTGGCACTTTCTCTCTAGTGCCAGCCTCTGTCACATACCTGATATTAGAGTGTGCATTGACTCTAATATACTAATGACATTAGTGCGAAATGACTTTGAGTGAGGTACTATGGATGAAGTGGTGTATGTCTCTACATGTGTATATATTGATTATATTTTATACATACTTATATGTGTCTTTGTTATTTTCCCTGATAGAACATAAGCTTTGTGAGGGCAGGGAATGTTCCATTTTTAGTTTTGTATTTTCATAACAAGATATAGTGCTCTCCATATAGTGAGCATTTCAACCATGCTTAATAATCACATAGATACAATAATAATACACAATTACAAATACATCGATACTTTGGAGATCTGTGATTTCTTCAGTGTGAGTACCCCCTTCCTCAGTGCAGATTGCAGCAGATGGTTTTCATGTGCTACTGAAGAATCTATCATCCTTCAGCCAATCACGGGATAAGATCCCTACATGTACAATGCATAGGCATAATGTGCATATATGTACAGCAGACATATACATAGGTGCTTCCTGAAAAAAATCCCAATAAGTATGAATTTGACCACACATTTGGAATGTTCACCTACCTCTAGTTATTGCAAATTGCAGACTTGTACAAACATTACGAAGTAGTTCTTAAAAAATTATGTCAATATTTGACATCAGAATTGTACAGAGTTCCTCACGGACTTAATCCCTGTGGATTGACACTTTCCACCAAGACAAGTCATCTTTGAAGAAACCTTGATATGTTCTTTTTATTGCCGACAGTTTTACAATAGAGTGTTTCTATTTTCCCTGGTGTCTGATAAGTACTCATTCTCTGCAACCTTGAAAGCCTGCTACAGGTAGCACCTGTCATAAATTTTTTGAAATAGAAAAGATTTGTTTTGTCTGATAGCTTTAGAATTGTCTATGAAAGAAGAGAGTATGCCATCTGGGAAGCTTAAATACTTTTCATTTGATCTTATTCAGATCTCTAATCATAAGCCAATATAATAAGGATTGTAATTTCAAGAAAAAGAAAACAGTTGGGAACTTTACTACTTGTTTTAGGTAAAGGAGAAAATAGTATGAGAAAATGTCATAAAATTTAAGCACACACCCCATGAACTGAGGAGGTTATAAAGTTTAGTATTCCTTTCCTAAAGGAGGCCATACTTATTTGAATTGGAATTTCTTAAACTTGTGTACTTTGAAAGACTGATAAGCTCTAAAGGCATATCAGTGTTTTAATATTTTATGATAAGTTGTGGGCTGGATTTGTGATTGCTAATTGTCAATTTTTAAAAGTACAAGGAATAAAGGAAGTAAGTACATTAATTGGGGAAATGCTTTGATTTATGTTTTTTTTAAATTTATTTTTAGTTTTGGGGTGTAATTGAGGGATTGATTCCTGCCTGTCTCAGTCTTGAGCCCTGAGTAATAGACTTTGCAGCTCTTCTATATTCAGGGTTATTAGTTTACTCTAGAACTGAGCTGCCATCTTTTTGATTTTTCTAATCATAGAACTACCACCTCTATGTGGTACCTGCCAAAAATTCCTTTCGAAATATTGGATACTGGCTTACTGACTCTGAATTTTCTCTAGTGTGTTTGGGGAGTACTTTTCAACCTTTATTCAACTGTAGTATTAATAATATTCAGAACACTGTTTCCTAGATGGAAGTCATATAATGGGCTCTATCCACTCTCTTTCTTTCCATATTTGCTAATGGAAAAACTGTAAAACAAAGGCTGTATCCTAAACTGGACAATAATGTAAATGACCTGAAATCATTCCATACAATGCTGTTGTGTGAAGGCTAGCCTTACAAAGACATTAATGCATACAAAGATGGCAATGTGACAGTGTTTAGAGAGCCTTAGAGTCAGAAAAATTTGGGTTCCTGACTTACCTCTGACATATTGGTTGTGTGACCCTGTACAAGTCCCCACTTCTCAGTACCCCACAGGAAATTCTTTCACATTGTAGGTTATCCAATAGTGGCTGATATGCATTGCTAAAATTTTTGTTACTAGAAATTCCTTATACCAATGAAATCATAAAGCTGGTTTAAACATTCTTTTTTCCTTTTAATAGTGATGTGTATCTGTGATGGCCACCAACTCCTGTATCTATGACCATAATCTAAAAGGGAGGTTAAGCTATGAAAATAAGAAGGCGGTAATGTTTGCTGGTAGCTTTAAAGAAGGAATATCCCCCTCTCTAGTGCTGAGGTTATCTGGAGATAAAATTGACATTTTGGACAGTGTCCCTCATACCTTGGCTTTAGAGGGATTTGTGTGACTATTTTGGAATATCAGGTGAGACTCTTCCTAACAGCAATATAGTTTGGGGAGTTTGATTTCACTGGAAGGTTGTGTATTTCTGTATTGGTGTTCCCATCTGTTGTATGTTTCTAGGAAAATCTTGCGGATTGAGCTGCATTGCAAGCTGCCTGAGGTCTCAGGCTAGAATTCAACCAAAAGGCAAGAGGAGGATGATTCTTTTTTCATATGGTCAGGGGCAGCTGTGGGTGATGATTTTGTGTTGAAGGTCTTAGACAACTGCAGACTTAATAATACCTTCTAAACAGTCCCCTACTCTTTCTGGCATGTTTGTATTTGGGGAACTTGGCAATTCTCATAAAGGGACTCATGATAATTTGAACAACTATGGTAATAGACCTATGACTTTCACAATATTTTCATAAAGTCTTTAGGTAATTTTAAAATATAAAACATGAATTCTTTTTAATATTTTGTACGCACAATGTAGGCAAAAATAAAATAATCTCTGGTAATGAGCAGATTATTTTCTTCTCAAAGGTAATGCATATTTCATTTTTACTAGCCATGGAGCCCAGTTGTTTTTCTTATTTGTAGTCACTGTCGTTGATCATCAAAGTATTTGGAATGATGTAGTTCTGTATAATACTGAAATGTGATGAACAAATTTGAACAAAACTGAATTTAGAAAAGTCTCTAAAGAATATTTCTATTTTGGCTACCTTTGAATTTATTGTGGCATCAAGTGGAAAAGGATATTATAAAGGCCTTGTACTTCCAACACATACATTTCTTATAGTATTTGCCTATAACTTGAATTCATTCGGTCCCTAAGACTCAAGGCCCAGGCTAATTGACTATTATATTGTATTTCATCTGATGGTATATACCATGTTGGTACATTGTAAAATAAACCATTTTAACTCAATATTATTCACCTAGACTTGAAAAACAATTAGAATAAAATAGATAAAATAGTTGTTGACCAGTGTATTAAATTACAAGATGCATGGGGAAACATCTTTAAATTTTTGAGTAATCAAAGTTTTATGACAGTTTACTTTTTGCATTGTAACACAAATAGTATAGTTTAGAAACATTGTTTACCTATCCTTGAGTATCTGCTATGTGTGAGGGATTCATTGGGTAGGATTTTAAAAGAGAAAACATACAAGAAAGGCAGGCATAGTACCTATCTTCAACTTATAGCATAGAAAAAATATAACTTAGTAAAGAACATATAGTTTTGTAAGATTATATACATTTCTACATAAAATAGAAAATGGAAAAACACCATAAAAGCCATTGGAAAAGTATCTCAAAGATGAAAATGTGAAGCATTCTGTCATCATCATCATCATCATCATCATCGTTACCATCAATCATCCTCACCTTTAGTTAACCAATAGTAAAAAGAAAATTTATCTAATGTCAATATGGGGTGAGGTTAGGGAAAAAAACTCTGACTGACCCTTATGTCACTCAATACACTATATTTTATATATTATAATTCAATTCAACATACATTTATCAAGGACCTACCATGTACAAAACATTGTGCTGGATGATGGGGATAGACAAAACCAAAATGAGCCAGTTTGTTAGCCAATTACCTTCCTGACCCTTGTAATAGATACCCCGAGGTACCCAAGTGAAATTCCCTCTGCTTTCTACTGCTCCAGCTCAGCAGCATGGCACAGGAAGTCCCCCAGAAACACCCAAAATTTCTGTAGACACATTGTGATCAGAGGTACAGACATTTCCAGACACTAGCAAAAGGGAACCTGATTGAGCTGAGGATGCCTTTCTGCTTTCCTCCCCACCAGCAGCCCAGATTCCTTCTTATGTCAACAGCATCCTCTTTTTAAGATCCATCTTCCCTTCTCCTTCTCTGGGCCATGGTGGTGAGAGGGTGAATAATCTCTCTGCTCGTCCCTGCGGAAATGAATGATTCCCATTAGAAGGTCCTTCATCCATGTCTCTAAGGGTAGCACCTTCCTGGAAAGGTTTATCCCACATGGCCAAGACTGACTGCTTTGGGTTAGCTGTTTTCTTCCAGATCACCTGCATTCTAGAAATGAAGTCTTATTCAGCCAAAAGCATTCTTAACCTTTTCTCTCTTAGAATTTTCTCTTTTGCTCTTGGAATATTGAGCAAAAACTAAACGCCACTCCAATGTGTGCCTTCACAGTCTTTGCACATGTAGGAACCTGCCATCAATGGGATCCTGAATTGTAATTAATGGTCAAAAAATGGAATTTAGCCTAAAGGAGGAGTTCTTAATTTTTTTGTGTCCTGGTCTTATTTGTTTGTTTCCTGAAGCCTATGGATCTCTTTTCATAATCATGTTTTTTTAAATGAATACAATAAAATATATAGCATTACAAGGGAACTAATTCTTCTGAAATACAATAATAAAATATTAAAAAATAAAGAGCTGTTAAAATCCTTTGATCTAATGGAATCACAATATCCCCTAAACAATCAAGAGTATTCTATACTTTTCTAACTTCCCTCTCCCCAACTCATCGTGAAATCCTATGGTTTAGATTTCTGTGGGAAGGGAAATGAATACAGAGTGGCAATCTTCTGATATTATACATTTATCACAGGAACCTTTAAGGCCTGTTGCCTTACAACACTACCCTAAGGGCTGAGTATCCTTGGGTTGGTGTGGCTGGTGAAAGATGACATGACTGAGGAACCAAAGGCTTGATCTTTGGAGCATATAGATTTATTATCCAATGCGTGGCAACTGCCCAATAAATCAGGAACAGGCCACTTCCTCAGCTAAGGGTTGGGCCCTCAATATAGGGGGAGACATATATATATATGTGTGTGTATATATATATTAAAAACAATTAATCAAATAAAGGCAATTAAAGTTTACAATCACTATGAGCATATACAAAGCAATTGCAAGTTAATATTGGGGATGGTACTATTAAAAAAAAGTGGCATATTTATTATATATGTTATATATAAAATATATATAGATATAATAAAAACATTCCCAACAGAGATATTCAAATGGACATTTATAAAGTATTTCAATATTAGGTAAATATATGGAAGTATATAGAGAAGAAATACACAGGATAAACAGGTGTACATGGATTCTGATGTATATCACTAAAGATAATGTCCCAATCAAAGGAATAATAGATAAATTTGAGCACACGACACTTAAGTTTGCAAAATGTTTTGCATATGTTGTCTCATTTGAGCCTCCCAGAAATTATGTGAGGTAGGTACTATGGATATTATTATCCCTATTTTTTTTTCAGATGAAGAGTGCAATTTTCAAAGGGTTCTGGATGGGGACATGTTTTTGAAGTTCAGAAATAAGGAGCCAGGTTGGAAAAAGAATGAAGGCTACTTTGGGACCCTTGACAAAATAGAAACCCTAGGACAGTGATAGTGAACTTTTCAGAGGGGGCAGGCAATGTAAGAAATATCCTCAGGTACAGGTGCAGAGGGGAGGGGAGCAGTCTGGCCCCTTGTCTTTCTGGCTTTCTAGGAAAGAACTCTGGCCAGCTCTGTGCTGGGGCAATTGCACAAAAGCTCACAGAGAGGTGCCTCCTCTGGTACACGTGCCACAGGTTCGACACCACCGCTCTTGGAGGAGGGTAGGGCAGGAGGAAGCTGACCTAGTGGACCTATATTCCAGCTTGAGAAGACTGCAGAGATAATTAGATGTTCCAGAGCAAGGAGGTGTTATGACTAAAATTATCTCAAGGGAGTAACTTTTGGGTAAAAATGTCAGTTTATTGATTATATCAGTTTATTGGTTAGGCTAGCTTCATAACTAATAAAGTAACATATAGGTCAATGTCCTTTTCACATGACCAGAGATCCCAAATTTTGGTCTTAATAAATATAGACATTTTAATTGAGTTTTAGTTGCTCAGTATTCAGCCTCTCCCTTGAATATGCCAACACATCTCTAATTGGAAGATACCTAATTTGGAGAGAGACCATTAAACCTTTAACCCTTCCCACACTGACAAATGTACAGGTGATTGGTTTGTTATGTACTCTGAAAAATAACACTTGTCCCCTTCATTTATTAACCAAATTCTATTAAAAAAAAGGCATGCTATGGGATTCCAAAGGACAAAGAAAATGCAAAAAGCAGTTAACTGAATGGAATCTCCAGATCCCAGGCACAGAAGCACACAGTAATTCTTCCTAATATATAGGAATTGGTGGCTTTCTACTCCAGGGTCCTGATATAAAAATTAATGCAGTATGTGAAAAACAAATTCTTACCAGGATCCCACATACTAAGGGAAGTTCTAGGAGGAGATAGCAGTAGGGGCATGTTTTTGAAGTCTGGAAGTCAGAAATAGGGTTGGGAGGAGAATGTTGGATAATAAAAGGGGAAAGAGACTGGGTTGCATTTGATAAATTGGATGGTGCTTTCATTCATCCTAAACAGTACTCTGACAGAAAAGCTCAGGTTATCTTGTAGCACCAATAGGGATGCTTTATGGTTTTGAATCATGGAACCTTCCAAACACTAAGGAAATAGAATTTCAGATAGCCCAAAGAACTATTGGAAGACATAAGGCAGGTATAAGTAGGTTATTATACAAAGTGACTTTAATATGCTTTAATTTCATGATGTTATTAAATATTTACAATATTACTTAATTGGAACCATTCAGTAAACATTGATTAGGTGCTTACTAGGTGCTAGCTCAGTTTTAGGCACAAGGAATACAGAAATAAAAACAAAACAGTCCATGACCTTACTGGGGAATACAGAAACAAAAATACCAAATATGAACAAAATCTATGAAGAAATACTGTTCAGTCATTTTCCACTCTTTGTGACCCCATATCAGATTTTCTTGGCAAAACTACTGGTTTGCCATGTCCTTTTCCAGCTCATTTTACAGATGAGGAGACTGAGGGGAGCAGGGTTAAGAAATTTGTTCAGGATCACAGAGCTAGTAAGTGCCTGAGACTGGATTTGAACTCAGCTCTTTCTGACTCTAGGCCACATACTCTATCCACTGTACCACTTAGCTACTCAAATGTAATATTAAGAGGAAATGAAAGCTGGGAAAATTAATAATTGGGAAGATACGGAGGGTCCTTATATAAGAAATGTATTGAGGAAATCTAGGTATTTCCCAGGCAAAGGTGAAAAAATAGTACATTCCAAATAGAGGGTACTACCTGTGTAAAGGCATATGGGTGGGAGATGAAATGTTATCTAATATACTATAATATACTAATATAATATAGCTGATAGAGTTGGTATTGCCTTTCTTGCTATCTAAGTTAGGCTAGTTTTCCCCCTAAAAGGCAAAGGAGCTGTCCCTAAGGCTTGACTGTCCTGAGAGTCCTTGGTTCAAGTCCCATTGCCCCTGGATTCTAGTTTTCTGGGAGCTTCTTGGTCAGCTATTGGCATTAGAAATAAAACCACCTGGAGTAAGACCTCTTCAGACTTGGTGACTATCTCAAGGGCCACCCAGGTACCACCCTCTGCTTTTCTGAATGGAGGCAAAGGAATCACATCTACCCAAGCTAAATGCTATGTTATGCTCTGGCTAAATAAGAATCCTTTGGTTATTTATTGAATGAAATTCCAATGTCTCATTTAATTCTCATTTAATTAATTGTTCACTTTAACATTTTACAACAATGGGGAATAGCCAGTTGACAGTTTTGAGCATGGGAAATAAGATAGCAAAAAATAACACTGGAGGGATAAATGGGGACTAGATTATGGATGGCTTAGTTGTCAGGCTGAGGATTTTGTATTTATTTTATCCTGAAGGCAAGAGAAAGGCAGAATTAAGGCAACATAGTTAGGACTTTGTTTTAGAAAGGCAAGTTGTGGGGCATTTTCTGGGGTCTTGGGGCATGAGAACAAGATAGCTTTTACAACAAGTGGTTTTCTTTGGTTCTGAGTACCAGAAAATCTTTAACACATTACAAATCCCAGGAGGAGCATAGAAAGAACTAAAGGGTGGTAATTTTTTTTTTTGACAGCTTGAATCCCCTATAGTAGAAGTACTTTTTTCTTCCTGACCAGACTTCAGTAATGTATTAATATAGGTGATCACCTTGCTAAAATATTGTGTAGCATTATTTTCTATAGATATTCCATGGTATAGGGTGCAGTTTCATCTATATTCATTGTCTGTCTGTCTATCTATCTATCTATCTATCTATCTATCTATCTATCTATCTATCTATCCATCCATATCTCTCTCTCTCTCTTTCTCTCTATCTGTCTGTCTGTCTCTATTTAATTATATGTCTGAGATAGCATTGCATAGGAGCTAGAGAACCAGCTTCAGAAACACCAAGTCCTGAGTTCAAGTTTGGTCCTTCCCATGCATCACACATTTGACTGTGCGACCCTGAGCAAGTTACTTAACTTGACCTCGCCCCATGTAACTCTTTAAGACAAATTGTAGAACAATGGTGAATCTGTATTAATAAAGGGAATTTCCTTGCCTGGATCTCAGTATACAGATGAAATCACAGGTTGAGATAAAAAAGTGTGTATATATATATATATATATATATATATATATATATATATGGTTTCCTAGAATGAATGCTGCCATTTTATTTTTTCCATTTTAAGAACTTAGCTATTTTAAATGGAATATTTTAGCCCAAGTTCGTATTTCCTGTTTTTCCAGGTGCACCTCAATCATTCTGGGTAAAATAAAGTCTTAGGGGGATGGTCCCATGCTTCTTATTACCTCCAATTTATATTGAAGGCAGAAAATAAAAAAAAAATTTGCTTTATATCCATTTGACTCAAGTAGGAGAATCGAGTACAACTCCCTCCCAAAGCCCCCTCCCCACCATATACCACAAATTCATTATATAGCAAAAGAACAATTAAATAGAAGCATAGGGCTTGATGAAGGACTGGGCTAGTAGGAAGCAGGGAAGCAGGTTAACCAGTAGGAATTGTGAGGCCTCCAGCATAGCTGCAGGGCTTGAACTCCCTGGGGCTGGAGTGGTCTCAAGAGATGCTGGTGCCTTCCGGGGCTCCTTCTGCTAGATTAGAAAAATCTTTACTGAGATGGACAAGGGTGAATTCCTCAGGTTAGAAGGCTGAGTAACTATTTCAGCTGAGCTGTGAGATTTTAATCTCTTTCCCCTTGAGCCTTTTTGTTGGCCAATCAAAACAGTTCCCTTAGCACACAGTGTTGTATAATGATATGCATGTACTGGAGCAGAATTTGCTGTTCAATTTACGGAGCAGAGTTGTCTTCAGCCCCAGGCAGATCTCTGGCTGCTCTGCATCTCTCTCTAAGTTCAACCAATGGCTTGCCTCCCCAAGCTGTACACTCTGTACAGCAGCTGCAACTCGTTATCAGCTTTGTCCAGAATAACAAACAAAGAAAACACATTTTGCAAGGGTTTTCTCCTACCCCACTCAGCAGAGAGTAAGAGGAAATTTAGCAATCATTTGAAATGCTGATTGATTGGCTGTTGACGTAGGGGAGTCCAAGGCCACAAAAGCAATATTAACCCTTGAAAAACAGCAAGTTCTTAGAATTGTCCCTTAGGTCAAAATTTCTGTGATGTGAAAATGTGCAAGTGTCTTCATTAGGGACTGCCATTTTCGAGAGATGAACTTCTGCTAGGCTAGAAAAGACTGGAATGTTGTTTGCATTCATTTGCTATACAATGGAATGGTGATTAAAATTTATTTAAGAAAATAGAGAACTTCTAGTATATGACAAATATTGTTTCTCCACAATTGATATGACATAAATGTATGGTGCAGACAAATGTGTAACAATGAATTCTAAAGAAATCATAGGGTCATAGCTCTAGAGAAGAAGGGATCCAGGGATCATCCAATCCAATCTTCCCATTCTTATAGAGGAGGGTACCAAGGTCTAGAGAGGTTAAGCAATTTGCCGAAGGTCATGGAATAAATAAGAATCAAAGGCAGAATTTGAACCTAGATCATCTGCCTCAGAGCCAGTATTTCTTCCACTATACTAAAAAAGAATTGGAGGGAGGTTACCATAGTGCAGCATGGGATGGAAGAAAGAAGCTTCAGGGAGACCAGTCCCACAAGAGAGGTGGGAGGGTGCTTGTGCAGAAGGCTATGATAGGGGATAATCATAGGGGGTGAGGGTGTAGCCATGGTTGCATAACCGATGGCTCAAAGGCCAGTGGAGGACTTCAAGGTGGAGGTGCCAGGATAGTGGTTGCCATAGGAAGAAGACTCACCCACAAAGGATTGAACTTACAGGATGTTGGTACCCCAGAACACAGATCTATTCATACCCCATTAGTTCTCTCTTTTGGGACAGAATATCTTTAGGAATCTATCCCTCTAAAATTAAGAAAAAAAAAAAAACTCCAACAGAATTATATGTCTATTCCAGGGATCAAATGATAGATGGCCACCTGACCCTGATCTTTTCTGTTGTTTTTAATTTGTGCAATATTTAATTTTCTCAGGGTTTCTTTGGCACTCTCTCCTGTGGGGCTCAAAATTCTCGACAGATTAATATCGTCTATCAATTTCATGAATCCTCACACATCGATGTGAATTAGGTAGTATTCCGGGTGTGCCCAGTTTTTCAAGAATCTGGGGCACAAAGAGGTTAATTGACTTGGCCCAGGAGAGCAGGAGGCTGTGGCAGAGCCAGGGATCCAGTCCATATTTCCTGATTCCACTTTCAAATCTTGACCGTTTGTCCACAGCCAAAGGGAATTCCAAACTGAATAAAGCTAAGTCATTAGAAGAGTAATGGTGGAAAGATTGTGTTTGAAGTGGTTTTGAAATGTTCTGGTTAAGTCCTTACCATGTCTGATGTCGTAGATCTTACAGCCAAGAATCTGTCTTTTTGTGAACATTAATAATCTTTCACATTTTCCTTAAGAAAAAAGACATCTAGAAAGGTTAAGTGACTTACCCAGAGTGACACAATGAATTCATGTCAAAGCTGAGGCTAGGACTCTGTACTTTGATTTGTAGTGAACCTCTGATAGCACTTGGCCATGCTTTCCATCAGCATTTGAAAAATGGCCTAATCAAGTGGCTGGCAAGAAAAAAGAAGTTAATAGGATATATAGAGGGAGAGGGAAGATAGGATAATGTCTGGAATTCTTCAGAAGGAAAATACACTGCCATATCAATATTATTAGTTTTATTTTTGCTTGGTAATAATTGGCTATTAAACAATAAGAAGCATGACATCATGCATAGAAAGACAGCTTCAGATTAAGGAAGACTTGAGCTCAAATCTTGATTTTGACATATTGCTTGTTTGACTATGGACAACTTAACTTTCAATGCCCCAGAAAATTCTAAGAATACATGTCTCAGAGCAGGTGCTAAAAGTTTCCTCACTGGTACTTCCCTATACTAATGAAATCATAGGTATTAACTTCTTCTCCCCTTTTAAAATAGTTATTTGAATTTTTTCTCCCACAATACAAGAAAATCATTTGTGAGTATAGTTAGAAATTGAAATAAAAAAGCATATGGGAAATGAAAGCTTGGAAGAGAATTCCAGGACAATTCCAGATAAAATTTGTTCAATGAATCTGGTTTAGTTTGGTAGTGTTACATGCTTCAATGAAAGTAAGGTACACTTTACATTTTTATCAAATTGAATGGGTCCTGTGAAGCAGTGAAGTTTATAGAAAGAATGTGGGACTGATAATTGGGAAATCTGGTTTTTAGTCCCTAAAGTTGCACATTAGCCAACTGTTGGTGTCCTCAACTGCAAAATGATGCTGTTGATTTATGTCATTTCTAACATCCCAAACAATTTATACATTTTAAATTCATTCCTGATTTTTGAATTTGTTGAACTTTTTTTGGGGGGAGAATATTCAAGGAGGTTTTTTATTTTGGAAACTTATGATTTAACTAAATATCTGATAAATGTCATAATTCTACACCCCCACCCCCATAATCTTTCTAAGTCAGCTGATATAGGGAGGCCTCTAATCTTATTGGTATTAGAATATGACCTGTCACTTGGACTTTGAAACTCTTTCTTTTCTTCTGTTTGAGATAAGGAAAACTGTCTTATTTTAAGTCTGGAAGAAACCCGGAATCCAGTATCAAGGTAGTGAAGTAGTTATTTTTCCAGACATAGTCCAGGGTATTCCAGCCTGAAGAAAAGTGTAATCTCCTTTAAAAAGGACTTTGCTAACTTAGGACTGGACATGGCAATCCTGTTTCCAGCCAAACTGTATATAAGCTTTAACAGTCAAAAGTTTACTTGCTTTGATTTTGATGTGGCTCATCTTTTCTTAGCTGCTCCTATGCAAGAATTGGAAAAGAAGGAACGGTGGTGAGCGGAGTAATTCATTGGCTTCTGATGATGAGTTCTTGAAAAATTGTATTATTCCTGATTGATAGTGCCTTATAACTTTGATATCATTTGGGTATGAGCCTTTACTTTTCTCTCAATGCTTTAGTCTGGATTTCTGTAGTGCCAGGAAAAATAAAAGTTATATGTTATCTAGCAAAAGTTACCTGTTAGTTTGCATGTTTATCAATTTACATAATTTAGGTTTTATTTATGAAATTTAGGACCTTGCCATATATAATCCTTATGAAGGGTATGTGGTATTTATTTTCACTTTTAAAATGTTATCATGAACAAATCTTTGTTTTTCATTTAGATTTTGATCCATAGGCAAATAGGAGAGGAAAAATTAAAAAAAAATTATATTGGTACAAATTATATGTAGGATTTGTGGGTTATATTAAACATATATTATAATTTACCTGGTTAATCTGATTAGTGTCAACAACTAACAGGGTTAATTCAGATATCAGAATCAACATTTTTAGCTTGAATTACCTAGATCAAATCATCACCTTTCTTTGTGATTCTCTTCCTGCCAGAAGGAAGTTGTCTGTGATAGGAGATGGTCTTTAGGGTTTGGGTCAACTCCTTTCGGGGGCATTTGTAAAGCACTTTCATATAGATTATTGCATTTAATCTTGGTGAATGATTTAAAGGTTGGTTTGGTTTATATAACATTATTGCAAGAGTCTTAAATTTCATATACGTCATTTCTATCTTCAAATTAGAATATTTAATGTAATGATTTTACAAATAATTTCAACATTATTTGCAAAAATTTAAGCAATGATTTTTCATGTGGGCCTATGAAGTGTTTATGGTGAATTAGATAGAATGCCCAGTACAGAAATCAGGAAGACTTGAATTCAAATCCAAGCTAGGATATGTTAGCTGCCATACCCTTGGTGTGTCACTTAACTTATGTTTACTTCAGTTCCTTATTTCTAAAATGGGAATAATAATATCATTAACCTCACAGGGTTGTTGTGACGATCAGATGGGATATTTGGAAAGTGCTTAGTACAGTGCATGGAATATATTAATGTTTTATAAGTGTTAATTATTATTACTGTGGGCTTTTTTGTACATTGTTCCATAGGAGCCTTTCTGTGAGATAGGTAGAATACATATTTATCATCCCTTTTTATAAATTAGGACAATGGGGGAACAGGAGAAGCAAATGACTTGCCCAAGGTGACAAGTGGCAGAGCAAAAATTTCAAAAAGAAATCTTTTGTCTCTTTCCTGAACATCACAGCTGCTTCCCAAAGTGGAGAGGAAGCTCCTATTATGGTCTTCATTTTACTGATGAGGACAAGCTGGCAGTGGGAGTAAAAATAACTCAAAATCACATAGAAAGGCAGGTCAACAATGGGGTTAGGATTTCAGCTCTGCTGCATCCTAGCCTGGTGCTTTATCTAGTAGAATATAATTCTGTTAGAATAAATTTAATCAAAATGATGTAGTTTAACATGGCTGAGTATGGTATATACCACCTAACAAAGGAGACACTTTTAACTTTATATTTATCATCTTATCATTTTCTAAGTGATAAACAGGTAATGATTTGAATATTTACTCAAGTGAACTTTTTAATTCAGTTCAGTGTTTTAAAAGTTTATCACTGAGCTTCAACTCTAATGTATGTTTATATCATTGTTATATTCTGTAGAGCTATTCTTCCTCAAAACTTGCCTGAGCATCTTACTTAAAAAGCTTTCTTCTCAGTTTCCTCAGACATAAAAAGTGAGGAAAGTAGAACTAGGCAAACTCTTCAGCCCTGTGATTTTAAAAACTTCAAATCTTTATTGGCTGCAAATGGCAAAAACCAAGTTAGAGTCTTCTTTTTTCCCTTAGGAAAAATGCCAGAAAAACACAGTTACAAATTGGAAGAAATTTAGATTCTTTTAATCTAACTTCCTTCTTCTTTAGATGTGAAAACAGACCCAAAGAGGACACTGTTAGTCAGGAGTAGGGAGTGCTGGGACTAGCATTGGGTCTTTATATTTTATCTCTGTGCCTTTTACAGACACCATACTCTTAGAGAGGGAAAATAATTCTTCCTGGAATCTTTCTTTCTGCAGTTAACATAAGGTCATAGACTATCGGAGTTAGAAGAGACCTTCGAAGTCCCTTAAAAATTGACTTTCAGGCTCTGAGTGTTTGTATCCTTTCTCTGAATATTTTAAAAAGTGCCATTGTCATAGCTATGAGCTATAGAAAAAAAGTTCCCATATGGACAATATCTGCTTGTATCCAGTGCCTGTTATGTGCTTGCTCAACTTGAAATAATACACCTAATTCTTGATGTGGGTCAATATAAAACTGGATGATATCTCAGTTCTCTATAGGAAGGTCTGAAATGACCTTGTTCCCTAGGGCATCCCATTCCTTATTTCACCAATTAAACTATTATTATAAACCATTTCACTTCCCTTTCTCTTATCACTTAAAATATTGCTTCTGCTGTACTTCAGGACCTGGTGGGTCTGTGATATAATTACAGCAAAATCCTCAGAGGGAATCTCTTTATGGATATTCTCATACCTCTTTTCTCTTGCCCCACAGATATTATTTCTTATTCATTTTTTGTGATAGGTTAAGGATTTATGTCAAACTATATAAATTGTTGAGAAACATAGTAAGCCTGTATGTAGTATTTATTGGTTAAGAAAAATTTCTGAATGAGATTTGTATAAAAAGCAAAGCTTTGACAAGCATTGTAGTCTATAAAAGTACTTAGTAGACTAATTACTATATTACCAGCTTGGGACAATTTTTTAAGGTTGGCACCTGTGTCCAATCAGAATAATTGCTTATTTAGTCCGCTTTTTACCTGGTCATACCCTTGTTTTTCATTTAATATACCTTTTCTTTGATGTTTCTGAAGTTACTGACTCATCTAGCTTCATAGTTTATTTGCTGGGCCATTGACCTAAGTTAGGAAAGTTAAGAGAATAACAGATAAATGGCAAAGCCATCTTCCCACCTCTCTCCTACCAAGTCCATGTCATCATGGTTGTCTATTTCAGTATTTTTTCCTTGTTTTAAAATGTATTTCTACAATTTAAGAAAAATTGCAGTCATCCCATGAGTACTGATAGATTGATTGCTATATTATTCATAGATTATTCTTCAACTTGCATATGTATATATTTCAAATATGTAGCAATTAAAAATTATGAAAAATCTGCCACATACTGCAAAGTATGAGTAAAACCATGCCAAATACTTTGAATACTAGCAGGCCTGTGTAAGTAATAATTACACTAAATTGAGTGAAGATAATTTTTTTCTTAAACTAGCAAGCTTATACTTGGCATATTACTTCAATTCTGGGTATTCATTGGATTTGGAAAATCATCAGGGTAGGATAAAGCTGGCATTATTCATACTGTTATACAATTCTTTGATTTTCTTTCATGTTAAAAAAAACAAAGAATTCAGCAACAGAATCTGCTTATAGGGAAATCAGATGTAATGTCATAACATTCTTATTGATCTAAATCAAAGTCCTAAACTTCTTATGTTTGAAATGAAATTTTTTCTTTTCTTACATTTGAAAAGTTAATTTCTATTTTATTTTAAAATTAAGTTTTCCTGAAAGTATTCTTTCAAAATAATTATATATTCTGTCAAGTATCCTTAAAAATCTCTCAAATGAAAAAACTAAACTATTGCCATATCAGTCCAAAAGAAAGTCAAATAGCCTTAGCCCTTAAAATGAGATCACTCTGAATGGTAGAAGTGGGATGGGGAGGGAAAGGTAGAGAGAAAGGAAAACAAAACCCACCACTGATTAGAAATGACACTCAGATTTTATTCAAGTAACATTTGGGGAAAAGGGAAACACTTATATATGACCAACAGTGCTATTCTCATTTTATGAATGGAGAAAGTGAAGGAGGTATTATGACTTAAGTTCAATAAGTGATGAAGAATAATAGAAACATAGGGGTCTTTCCTCTAAATTTGCTGACTTGAACTGTTAGATAAGTTTTCCCAAAATTTTGACTCATAGTTTTAAGCTTAATTATAGTACCGGTCAAAGATTTAGAGTTAAGAACTTAGAGATTATTAAGTCCAACCCCCTCATTTTATTGATAAGTGACTTGCCATGAATCATGCAGTTATTGAGTGTCACAGGTATTATTCAAACACATTTTGGGACTTTGAGTCCAATGTACTATTATTCACTGCACCACCAAATAGTCTATATATCTTACAGCTTCAGCTAGGAATAATTACGAGAAGGCTGCCATGGAGTATAAGTATATATTAAAATTTTGATTTCTTTAATTAGTGAGTGGAAAAAAAGAGTGCCTACCATATGTTTTCAGTGTAAAAGGAGCTACAACATACAAAATACATCTAAAACACAGAATCAAGCCATAGGAAGTTTATTCTCTAGACAGAGAAAAGAAGTATAGGCTTGAAAAACACAGGGGAAAAGCAATAAAAATAACATTATGTACTTCTGTAGCAAAATACTAATCTGTACAGGAAAGAATAGGAAAAACCTCAAGATGTTGATTGGTAAAAACAGTAAATATAAAGGAATTTGTAGAAAGCTCATTGGGATTCAAAGAAGACTTCCTGGAGGAGAGAAGGCTAGAATGTAGCTAAGTGGGGAGCATTAATATAAGCTATGTTAAACTTCTCATTCAGTTTGCTAGACAAATGTTTCACTTTTTGTTTTTGGCAACTCTTTCTCCCAACTGTCTATCATCATCTCCAGTTTATAGATGTGAAAATTTAAGTGCACAAAGATGGAAACATTTGTGTAAAAGCAGAGCCAGTTATTGACATGTTAACCATAACTAATCTTTAGGTGACAGGTGACATCCCCCTCTCTTTTTCTGCCTCCATCTTGTCCTCTGATTATGTACACTCTTTCTTTTATGGCCTTTGTGGGACACCCCGGGGGAATCACCATGACACTGAAGAGAGGAAAGCAATTAGGAGGATGTAGGTAGGGGAGGAGCAGTAGAAGAGTTGGGTGTCCTGTGCAAATACAAAGGCTTCAAAAAACGATAAAAGGGAGTCACAAAAATCTGTCTCCTCCCTTTCTACTGCTGGTGCCTCTCCCATCTGGCAGACTCTCCTTCAGGGCTGTTACTTGCCACAGAATTAGATGGTGGAACAGGAAAGCCAGAATGACCATTTGTAAACTCTGAGCTTTCAGGCTACTTGCTCTAGAGCTCACTGAGCCAACTCCCCTTTCCAGTGTGTTGGCTTTATACAATTTATATCTGAAACTTAATGGTTCTTTAAATATTTTATTATAAAAACTATTAAGGAAAACAAAACCTTTTTTAAAAAAAGTTAATGTATCTTCATGGAAATTAGTTTGGGCCTCTGAAGAGAGTATTAGTTGGAAAGTCAATTAAAAAAAATGAACCATTTAAGACCTTTCTTTAATCCCATTAGAAATGACTTCCCTATGTTTTAGATCAGTGTTTATGAACTTCAGGGCAATATTTCAATTTGCCTTTTAATAGGATCAAGGTTAGCATTGGAAAACCTGATACAACAGACATTCTCATTTATCCTAATCTTGGAATTTAAAAGGACATAGTTATATAGTACTATGGAAAACAATTTCTTTCCTTGCAATGTAATCCAAATGAACACAATACTGAAATATTATTAAGGCTCTTACTTGATTTACCTTTGAGAGAAATAATTCTGTTTTTATTTTCTTCCCTAATTATTATATTATATTATATTATATTATATTATATTATATTATATTATATTATGTTATGTTATGTTATGTTATGTTATGTTATGTTATGTTATGTTATGTTATGTTATGTTATGTTATGTTATGTTATGTTATGTTATATCATATCATATTATATTATATCATATCATATTATATCATATTATATTATATCATAACATATCACATCACATCACATTGTATTGTATTGTATTGTATTATAATATATTCTATTCTATTCTATTCTGTTCTATCCTATCCTATCCTATCTTATATTATATCATATCATATTATATTACATTATATCATATCATATTCTATTATATCATATATTATGCTGTTATCATATTATATATCATATAATTTAGTATTATGTTAATTACATTTATATTATATATTACATTTATACTATATTATATTATTTATTATATATTGAAATATGTTACCATCAGGTGAATTCTTAGATGGAGATTCATATATACATATGTAATGTATATATGTATATCTATACACATCTCTCTATATGCTCATATATATATGTATATATACATATACTTATACCTGTAACATTTATATATTCTTACACATACATATATAGATAGATAATTTATATTAGACATACTTATATTTAGATATACATATATTTATGTATATATACAAAATTTTTGTACATGAGCCATATATTTTTGGGGTCTAGACTATGATTTCATAGGTATAAGGAATACTTAGTATAGAAATTCACTTTACCAATATAGATGAACAACTCATCTTGATTGTAGAGAACTATCAAGGTACTGTGACATTATATGTCTGGTTCATAGTCACTCAGGTAGTATGTGTCAATAAAAGAATTTTGACTTTAATGGCTTTAAGCTTAGCCTTCTGTCTGTTACTCCATATTGCCTTTCGAAGGTAAAGATCTCTGTTGTGAGCTGGGTACCATTAAATTTTGATATCTATGTGTTCCTCTTGAAAACATTTTCTTTTGTGCTATGAGGTAAAAACAGAAAAGAAAAAACTCTTAATCAAATTTCACTCTTCACTAAGTGTGGCATTTCTGCATATCTGGAAATAATTTCTGCTGGGACAGCAGGATTATTTTAAACTAGAATATTTCTTCAAAATAGTCACAATGTAGATCCTTGAAAACCTTGAATTTTTTTATAAATGGAAGCTATAATTTAGGGAACTCATGCAAGAAAAACTGTAAATGATGAATAAAGAAGTTATTAAATGGCACTAGAAAACTGAGCACTTCTTTAGGTATGAAATTTTCTTTGAAAAAGACTAATGATTCTAGGAATATAGTTATCATCTAGAATAGAGAGAGGGATCTTTCAGATCTGGAAGTTCTGTTTTCTGTATATTATATATCATAGTGACATAATATCTCCCATAGGACCTTGCATGGTTTTATTTTCCTAACTATATTTGCAATAAAACCTTTTCATTCTAAGATATTAGCAATGTCTGCTGAAATGGAATTTTTATTCCCAGTTTGCTAACTTGTAAAAGTTAAGTTTTCAAATCACAACAGGGTTTTTTAGCCTTCTGCTGTTTGTTTAGTCTAACTTTAACAGAAGTTTTAAAAAGGTTCAAGAAAGTACTCTCTGAAATAATCAATTTCCCACTTACAAGTTCAGCCAACAAATGTCATCCCTTCCCCACTTCCTCCACCCCGTCATCTCAGGATGACCTTTGTTGGGGTCAAATACAGTAGGCATATGAAACAAAGTACAATAGATAGACAGTAGCATAAGAAAGAATTGAATTCCACAACACACACACATGTGCTAGCACTTGAAAGACTCATTGGTCCTTACTACTTATTGTTCTTAATTTCAGAGCCCAGTATTAAAATAAAAAATGTTGGCTTCATTTCCTTTTTCTTCTTTCTCTCCTGATATATCAGATTTTTTCCGAAATTATTACCATCTGAAATGGAAGAATTAAAATGAATTCCTTGTCTTGTATTGACCTAAACTCAAAGTTTCCTGAGCTACTGGAGTTTTATTTTTGCTAACCTTTCCTTAGGACAGAAATCTATAAACATGGATGAGTCATGAGCTATGTGGTCCATTCATAGGGATTTTCAACTTAAAGGACTTTAAAGACAATACATAATAAACATGATTTAAAAATTATGATTTTAAAAGACAATACATAGTAAATATGATTTTAAAAATATTTTAACATGAACTATGGATAAATCTTTAGGATTTGAGATGAACTGAACTGCTTCTTATTAAGCCAGGTCCACTGAATAATAGCTGATCATGGTAGAAATCAGATGCATTATGGAAAGGACTGCGATAAAATCAGGTGGAAGAGTGCTATTTTATGTTAAACATATTTTCAATAATGTCATCCTCATGTAACCTGTTGCCCCTTAAACTCATGAAGACGGCATCTTCAAAGAACATTTCTTACACAACTTGCAAACTTGCTGTATTTAATTTAGAGAGATTCCAATATTTTCCCCCTGTGGCACATGACCTGAGGATTACTATCAGATAACCCCTCCTCCTGGTCAATGGCCACATACAAAACCTTGCCTAATTTTTTGTGTTTGCACTTGGTGAAAATTAAGAAAACAAGTCCAGCAGGGCTATTTGTTCTGTTCTTTGTGTTGGACTGGAAGAATGAATTGCTGATCACTGGGCACAAAAAAAGCTGATGCTGAATTTTAAGATCTTACTTGGAAATCATTTTTTCTTTTGGGAGTGAACAGTGTCTTAATAATTTGATAATTTTGTTTCACAGGATAAAAATTATAGTAATATATACATCAATTATTAACAAAGTTCAGTTAATGTCAAAGTGACTAGTTTGACTTCTATAATTATTGATTCCTTGTACTCTCTAATCACTTCATATTTGTCAAAATTACTTCCCTCTGGAATGAAGTAACTAGTTGTCTTTTATTTAAATGATTTCTTTCTAAAAAGCCTTAATCCACAAAATTATTTATCTCTTTTAAAACTAATGTATAGTCTATATCATTTATTTTCTTGCTTATGTGCTGAGAAATTAGAAAATACAAATAAAATCCTTCAGTTGCTTTTCTATCAATATAATATTCACTTTAAAGCTGAAAATATATTTTCATCTTTTGTATTTGTTTTCTTATTTTAATTATTGCTATCTGAAGAAGTAGATTTAATTAGCAAAATGGACCAATGGGCACTGATCTGAATTTAGTCAAATGGACAAAGACAAGACAGATCTTGTAGCCCTTACTCTAGCAAGCAAAGTTGCAGGAAAGATAATTAGCCCTATTTATTTTTTTCCTACATTTAAATTTTTCCCTTTTTGAACACAACATCAACATTATAAGTCCAATAAACCAAAAATGCTCCTCGTTACTTCCTAGTTTTATCAACTCTACCTTTGACTCATTCTTTATTAATTTCAATTATGCCTTTAGGTTGCAGAAATCTACATTTACTGTCTCTATAGAATCATTCTCCTCAAAGGTCAGATAGGAGGTTGAAGGAACAGCTAGTTCATTCTCCTTTACTGTTAGGCATGACCACAAATTAATCATGTTTCATTGCCTAGTTACCCTATGGGCACTGTATTAATTACTCTAGAAAGAGAATTATAGAAACAAGAAACCTGCATATTAGCATCTAATAGCCTAAAAGCAAACTTTCTCTTACTTAAAAAAAAAAACACAGATTTTTCTCTGTCTTACTGATCTATTCCAACACTCTTTTTAACTGTATGGTTTTCTTTCTAATGCAAGGGTTTCTTTCTCTCCTTCCTTTTAATTTTGGTCCCTAGCATAGATTAAAAAGATCTGGACACTATACTTTGATTAAGATCACTTCATAGACATGAAGTTTTTTTTTTAAATTAAATCATTCTTCAATATTCTTAACAATGAATAGTTCTGTTTTTCTTTTATCATGCCTTATATTGTTCTAGTATTTTAATCATCTTTAAGTTTCTGTCCTTTGTATCTTCCAGTGTTAGACATAACATGACTTGTATCCAAGAGATTCATTCACATCTGTTAACTGGAGCTTTAAAATGCTGATTTTGGTCAGTTTTCCTAGAGATTATTTTATGTGAAATCTACATATACCTTATATTTTTACATCATATATTTGTATAATGTTTTTTTATATATATCAACATTTATTTCAACCCATTTGTCCTTTTTTTGAGCTTGATTTTTTTTGCCTATTTAATAAGATCATTGAAAAATTATGATCTAGCATCCCAAGTTACTGCTACTACTTCCTTTTCATGCCATAAACACACCCCAAGTTTAGTGCTTTTTGCAAACTTAATTAGTATGAACTGGAATTTATTATTTATGAAACTGAAAGTAGAACTTAGTGCTGAGGAACATTGTTTTAATTGCCTTCTAGGTTGACATCAATTTATTGATAAAGACTTCCTGGAAATTGTGTTTGAAAATCAAATTTTCTATTCAGTTCTGTTTTTTCATCAGCAATGCTGGAATATCTTTTATTTAATTACATATCTAATTTTCCCCTTGAAAGGTTATTTTCAGTTTTGCTAGGTGGATTAATCTTGGTTGTAATCTTAGATCCTTTGCTTTCCAGAATATTATATTGCAGGTCCTCTGCTCCTTTAATGTGGTTACTGCTAAATCTTGTGTGATTCTGTCTGTGATATCATGATTTTTGAATTTCTTCTTTCTGGCTGTTTGCAATATTTTCTCCTTGACCTGGAAGTTCTAGAATTTGGATGTAATATTCCTTTGTGTTTTCTTTTTGGGATTTCTTTTAGAATGTGATTGGTAGATTCTTTCAATTTCTATTTTACTTCCTGATTTTGGTATATTGTGATAGTTTTCTTTGGTACTTTCTTGAAATATGATATCTATGCTCTTTCTCTGATTGTGACTTTCTGGTAATCTCATAATTCTTAAATTATATTTTCTTGATCTATTTTCCAGGTCAGTTGTTTTTTTCAAAGAGATAGTTCATGTTTTTAATTTTTTTTCACTCATTTAACTTTGTTTTATTGTTTCCCAAATGTCTCATGGGCTCATTAGCTTCCTCTTTACTAATTTCTAATTTCTTCAATGAGCTTTTGTACTTCTTTTTCCATTTTGCCAATTCTGTTTTTTAAGATATTATTTTATTCATCACTTTTTGTGCCTCTTTTACTAAGCTGTTAATTGTCTTTTCATAATTTTCTTCCTTTGCATTAATTTCTTTATCTAATTCTTTGTCTACCACTCTTATTTGACTTTGAAAACTTTTAAAATCTCGTCTAGGAATTTTTGTTGTGCTCTTGTCCAATTCACATTTTTCTTTGAGGTTCTGCTTATGGCTATTTTGATTTCATTGTCTTCTGAGATTGTCTCGGTCTCTTTTGTCACCATAGTAGATGTTTTATGATCAAGTTCTTTGTAATTTGTTGTTGTTTGTTCATTTTCCAACCTCATTTCCTGGTTTGGAAGTTTAGGTTAATGTGGAACTCTGTTCCCTGAATGGGGAGGAGGTAGGATGTAGGGGATTTGACTCAAGTTTCAGACTTTTTTTCCACTACTCTTTTCAGAGCTAGATCTGGGGGTTTAGAATTTTTTGGTGCTTCCATAGTGGTGTGATTATCTCTGGCCTGAGAGCTCTTAAAGCTACTGCTGCTTCTGACTCCACCATCTAGTTTTTCATCCATATGGACTTTGGGCCAGCCTCCTCTACCACATGACATATCTTCTTTCTGAACTCCTTTGTACTCTTTTACTGGAAGAATGTCTTCCGTTGACCTTTTGTTGGCACCACCACCTTGGCAATTCCTACAAGATTTATAATTTTAGATAAGAAAGTTAGGTTAATTTGAAAAATCAGTAAGTTACTGAATATCAAAGTTGAAGGCATTAAAGAAATAATCTTCCCAGCTGTGTAATCCTGAGCAAGCTATTTAACACCCCCCATCCCTCCTTTTTGTTTTTGCTTTAGTTCCCTAATCTGTAAAATGAGAGAGGGAATTTGACAACCTCTGAGGGTTCTTTGAGTTCTAAATCTAAGCTTATCTCTTCAATCAAAATGAATTTTAGTGTTGAAATGAAAGTTCACACAGCTAGAATAAGTAATGGAGATGGGATTTGACTACAAGTTTTCTGACTTTCTGTTTCAGAGCTCTTTGTATTTCATCACATCATTTTGTTTAGAAATATCTTTTAATTTAATGCAATAATCCATTTCTTTATTTTATTTTTTCAAATTGATATTATGATCACCTCCCTACCTCCCAATTACTTTCCTTATTTTATCTTTTGAGGTTTTCTCATGTTTTGAGATGTAGAAACTTCATGGATTCTTTTGCTGGCATGTTCCCATGTTCCTCAACTTTCTCATTTTATAGATGAGAAATTGAGATCAAGAGATTTTTCTGCAAGTTCAGAAATGTAAGAAGAAGCCAAAGTAGGATTTCAATTTTATTTTATGAATGTAAATGCACTGCTTTATAGGACTCTCTTCTCAGCTGACCTCTTTTCTAGTTTTCTTTTCTAATTTTCCCACATTGCTTTCATGTTAAATCAAGAAGAATCTCTTAGTTTATTCTTTGGCTTTCTGCATCTCCAAATTGCTACCTCTACCTTGAGATCTGGTACTTGATTTAATTTTATTGATTACCTAAAGATGCAAGGTAGTTAAAAGTCACATGTCACCCAGTAATGCAATATGTTTCTATTGTGAAAGTATAGTTTTTATTTCTTTTTAAAAAAGTATTGGTAATATGATTAAAGGCCATGATAGTTCTCTCTTGATTATGAGAAATTATGAGAAATCTTTCTATCATTTTAGAAACTACCACCTAGTTTATGGATCTGTGAAATAAATGCTTATTTTTGAAAGATGTCCAAGACCATATTGCCTCCCTTTTTTTTCCTGCCTTTCCTTTTGAGATAATTAGTGTCCTTCTGAACCAGCATTTTCATTGTGCCAACTTTTAAAAGTTGTATATACTAATGGAATTATAGACATTTACAGTATTCCTTTTCTCAACTAAACCATAGGATCCTTAGGGTCAGTGACATTGTCTCATTTATTTTAGTAACCCCTTTGTTCCTGGTCAGTGCATCTAACATAGTAGACCAATATGGTGGAAGAATAAGAGAATAAACATTTATATATTGTCTTTTATGTGCCAGGCACTGTGCTAAAAACTTTTTTACAAATAAATTATTTGAACTTCACAATAATCTTGCAAAGTCATGCTATTTTTATCCACATTTTATCATTAAGGAAACTGAGGCAAACAGAAGTTAAGTGTGGGTCATAGAGCTAGGAAGGTTCTGAAGCTGTATTTTTTTTAAGGTTTTCTTGAAGATCAACTGCAATGAGTGAATGTTCTACCCATATGGTCACAGGTTTGTAGATAGACCTTTATATACCTGAGAGTCTATCAAGTCAAGTCTCCTTTTTTTTGCAGATAAGGAAACTGAAGCTAGGAAATTAAATGACTTACCCAAAGTCACACAATAAGTGTCTGGGACAGGATTTTGGAACCCAGATCTTCTTGATTTCAAGTTGAGCACCTATATATCTATATATCACAAAACATAAATGTGGTGCTACATAGGATGTTTTGAGGGCTGGTAGCAATTTCAGTTTCCTAAAAGAGGTAAGTAATATTTATTATCTTTAGTTTGATTTTGATATAGGTTGTACTGATTTCTCATTATCTGTGTTGAGCTATTTCCCTTCTTCCCAATCTGTATCAGTTTTCTTCTTGCTTCCATGTCTATATATTCAAGATGAAAATGGGATATTCAGAATTCTCTGAACCAAGTTCTTACTCTGTTAATCAGCATTGATTCATACCTATTTACCATTGTATCTTCTTTAATATGTATGTATGCCTATATATTTAATATTAATAGCATTTTCACACTTTCTGTGATTTAGAGTCATTCATTATTAATTTTTATGATACCCGTATAAGATAAATGAATGATTGCACAATCATTCCCCTTTGACTGTTGAAGAAAAAGATGAAGAAAGGTTTAACATAGAGGAGTTAAGTGATTTCCCCAAGACCACACTTTATGAACATGTAAACCACAAGCTGCTGATTGACTCTCAATGCAGAGATATACCTGTAGGCTTCAATCTTTTGAAATATTAAGCCTTTACAGGGCTTAATACACAAATCTAGATAGCAAATTTATTAAATTATTTTCCTATATATATTTAGAAAATAGAAGATTTTTGTCATGCAGTATCCTTTTAACATAGTATATTTTCATATTTTCTTATTTTGTAATATATAATCAAAGGGATTTTAATCTGGTTTCTATATTTCCAGCATTAAAGAGGACATTAGGATATTTCCAACTCCAGAAACACTGGGTACTCTTTAGCTCTTAATTCAATTTGTTGTATTCCATAGAGGAAAACAGCCCAGTGCAATAAACAGTAATAACTAAGATAAATGTATCTTAATGGAAAAGAATGGCTAAATCCATAAAAAATCATTTGCAAGTAATTTTTTTTGTGAGTTGCTTGTGGAAATAGAGACCTCTAATGACCCATTTAATATAGAGTATGCTTTTCAAATTCATTAATTTCCTAAATATCTTTTTTATTTTGGGTTACTGTTTGTGCTTATGTTGCTACCATCCATATCCTTGGGAGTAAACAGAGTAGAAATTGAGCTATGTTAATGTAGACTCTTGCTAGGAAGGTATTAGTTATTTCTATTGCCTTGGTGAAGCCAAATACCTCCTAGAGTTGGTAGCATCTCTACTGAACACTCAGATTGCCTAGAATTAACATCCATCGAATCCAAATCTTAAGAAGTCGTCTTGGTCAACCTGAGCAGAGATTCTTTCTACAGCAACCTTGTGAAGTAGTCAGCGCACCCATTGAGTTAGTTATTTTCCATTTTTCTAATCCATAGGATTTTTCTAATTTTCTTCCATTTTCTAATCCTGATTAGGAACTTTATTATTTTATTTATTAAACTGATATCTGTTTTGTAGTAACTTTCATTCATTACTCCTGGTTCTGCTTCAAAAAGACTAAACAAAACAAAATCCTTCCTATACATGTCAGCCCTTCAAATATTTTTTTATCTGTAATGTTTTCTTTATATATTCTTTCTTCATTCTAAACACCTTCAGTTCCTTTACCCAATGGTATAGCATAGTTTTAAGTTGTCTGATCATCCTGATTTCTTTCCTTTTGATGCAGTCAAATTTGTCACAGTCATGCATGAGATATGGTGTTTGACACAATATTCCAAATAATTTGACTAGGTTAAAATATGGCAGTACTATGAGCTGTATGACCCCGGGCAAATCATTTAACCCTTTTTATCTCAGTTCTTCCTCTGTAAAATGAGCTGGGGAAGGACATGGCAAACTTTTCCAGTATTTTATATGTTATTTAAAAGTTGATGAAGGCTGCCATCTATATTTTTAAATCACTTATAAAAATGTTGAAGTGAATGGAGCCAAGGACAAATTTGCTTTATACTTCACTAGATACTTTCCTCCAGGTTGATGTTGATTTTTTATTATTATCTTTTATTTCTTGATTCCTTCATCTACAAGTCTGCATTTTTCTTCCTTAAAGGTTTTCCAGTTTCAAATTTTTGGTTGTATTTCTTATCTAATATTATTCATATCAGAATAATATCTTATTTTATAATGTTTATTTTATCATAATTATTATTAATATTAATTATTACTTGCTATATATATATTTTTTTCAAAGGCAATATGGTTTTGGTAGCCAGGAACAGCTGAGCTCAAGCTCTGCCTCTGCCATATATTGTCTGAGTGACCTTGGATGAATCAGTTAACCTTTCAGTGATCTAGATGACTCTCTAAGAGTCTATACCTACTATCACAGGTATAAATCTATAGTGAGCATTAGCATTTTTCACAGAGAGATCTTTATACTATTGAAATCACAGTTTTGCTCAACATTTTAAATCTTTCTCTAAATAGTTTCTGGATAAATCCCAAACCTTAATATTTGCCCAAGTCTCCTGAAGACTTATTCTTTTCTTTTTAACTTTTACCCACTGTAAAATTCTATTCCAGGGACTTAAAGCCAATAAGTGTCTGAGGTAGGATTTTGAAATATATTCTTTCTGTCTGTAAGTTTAGCATCCTATTTACCCCGCAACTTAGCTGTCTTAGTTCAAAGTATTTGAAGGCTCATCATGGACTCATGTCTAAATTTCTCTTGTAGATTAGAGCCAGGGAACCAGTTAAGTCTCATGCTATAAAGTAGAGTGGCCTCCTATCTCTGTCCCTAAACCAAGTTAATTAGCTCATTTGATCATTTTCTAGAAGCAAGGATGAGACATCTGCTTGTGTAATGGTCTTAGTCTAATTCAGGGTGCTGACATCATGTTTAAAAAAACGACAAAGAATGAAGCTAAAGCATATGGTGGAGCTCATTTCCATTCAGTTGGCCTGCACTGATTTTTGGATCCTTAGTATTTAGGACTTTATATGCTATAGAGAACTAGGATTAAGAAAATATCCATGATGGAGCAGTAGCCCCAAATTCCAGAATTGTCCCACCCAACCCCAAAATTTTCCTTAGATATTTGGGGTATATTTATTTAGGGTTTAATGTTTATATTAATATTTATATTAAGTTCTAAGTTTGAGCCAGAATGTGTCAATTAGCCTTTACCAGAATCATTAGGAACATAAAGTCATTTTAATTTATATATGCTCAACTCAGTTTGCTGTTTCAGACCAATTTGAAGACTTCCCAGATATCACATCTTAGAAATTTGATTGTTTAGATGAGATCTAGAATTGACCTGGTCTCTCAGTAAAGGAATCATTCTTGGCATCAAAAATTTTACATTGGGATCACATCTCATAGACAATGAAATGCACCTGTATTTTAGGCCAGGTGTGGGCAATGGAGAGGGATGTTTTGGATGTAGGTTGAGTTTTATTTCTTGTCCTATTTTGGCAACCATCCGTCCTATGCAATACATAATCTCACTCTCTAGATTGACATTCTTTTTGGATTGCTCTAGGAATTCAGATAGAAGATAAAAGAAAGGAGCCTATTTGAGATGTCCTCACATTTTCTAGTCTCTATGTCTTTGTTCATATTTTTCTCTATGCCTGAAATTCACTTCCTTTGCCACCTCTAATTCCTCTTCTTGTGTAACTAAATCATAAACATGCTTTAAGATGTAGCTTAAATGTTAACTCCTCTATCAACTCTTCACCTATTCCCTTGGCAGGATCTAATTTCTCCCCCAAAGACCTTCCTTACCCCCTAAGGCTATTTTTGTTAGAATATACACCCTTCACCCTTTTGTCTCTATATTCTGCAGGAACTAGCACAGAGAAGGGGTTTTATGCCATAATAATTTGCTTATCTAGTATTTTCACACCTATAGATGGAAAGTTTCTTAAGAGCAGTACATTTTACCCAGCAGCTAGCATATTCCTGTACATATAGATATTTAATACCTTTAATTGAGTGATTAAATTTACATTGGTAAGTCCAATGAGCAAATTATACCTGAGATCCCATTTGTTAAGGCTCCACCAATCAAATTTATTGAAAGTAGTAGACAGCCCAATAAATGTATTTTGAAGGCTTGTAGTAATAATGATGACAAACCTAATGCCTCATCTGTTCTTTCCATAGTTCATTCTACTTTGCTTATTGCTTTACTGTTTGCAAAGTGCTATTACATACATTATCTCATTTAAATCTTACAACAACTATATAAGAGAATTCTTACATGTATTATTGTCTGTACTTTAAAGAAATTGAGACCAAGAGATATAAGATGATTTGCTCAGGGTTACACAGATAGTATCTGGAGACAGTTATAGATATTTACAAGTTAATAGCCAACAGAGCCTTGATGAAATAATAGCAGCCAATGCATCTTTTGCTCCTAATATGTTTGACATAATTAAGGGAATTATTCTATTGTCTAACTAGGGTAACTCATTGTAGTATGGAGGTGACCCAACCTTTCAAAGGCTATCCTAGTAAAGCCCAATGTCTGGAATAATTTCAAATAGGATTCCAGCCTAGCTAAGATTGGAGTGGTCCTTTGCCAGAGGATTAGCCATCAAGACAAACTTTTTGGCCAGAATTTCCTTGAGGACCAGTTATTAATGGTTAGAGAGGCGGTGAGCTCTGTTGTTGGAAGGTCATTACTTATGCAGATATCAATCTTTGGAAACATAAGAGGTTCACAGAAAAGACAGGATATGATGACTTCCATTTTGTGTTGGATCATTTTGGTGATTGTTTAATATTTGTATTGTTTTAAGTAAATATTAGTTGATTCCAGTTTAGAATACTGAATTATGTGAAGTGCAGCAAAGAGAGATGATATAGAATTTTATTTTATTTTATTAATATTATTTTTAAAACTCTTACCTTCCATCTTGGAATCAACACTGTGTATTGGTTCCAAGGCAGAAGAGTGGTAAGGGCTAGGCAATGGGGGTCAAGTGACTTGCCCAGAGTCACACAGCTAGGAAGTGCCTGAGGCCAGATTTAAACCTAGGACCTCCCACCTCTAGGACTGGCTCTCAATCCATTGAGCTACCCAGCTGCCCCCTTGATATAGAATTTTAATAAATATAATATGTCCCTTTTCTCAATCTTATATATAAATCATATATCACATGTGGATCACATACATGTATATATACACACATATATGTAAATACACATAAAACAGAATTTTCTTTCAAGATGAAGGATTGCTTTTGCTTGAATATGAATATGTCAAATGATAATATATGCTCTATCAATTTCTTATATTCCTCCTATCTTCATAAGACTTCAGGTGGCTTTGATCACTCAAATTTAATCAGTAGGAAACTAGGCAACAATCCTTTCTCTATAAAGGTCTTTCACCTTTTAACGTCATTTAGATGTTACTAACATCCAAGTTAAATGTTGTTCTCAAGACTTTCCTCTGTGTTTAGGTCATTTTATTAGGCTGCATAAGCAGTTTCTGTGGTAGGACTTGTTTCCTACACTGCTTGCATATTTTCAGGAGGAGAAGTTAGTATTTGAAGTGATGCAATTTGTGTTACACGGTCATGGAACATCTCAGGAAGTTACATTGAGAGGAGGGGTTGGAGAGTAGGAGGGGCTAAGGCTAAAGACATTTAATGGCAGAATCAATGGGAATTCAACGGAGTCTCTGTGCAGTCAGGCTTAACCAAAAGACTGCACCTTCCCTACCCCTAAATTTTGTTTCAACTTAATTGAAAGTCCCTAAATTAAGTCCCTAAAATCCATCCAATTCTGTTCAGTTTTAGTTGCAATCTTCACCTACAAAATGACGAGGATTTTGACAGCTTGCAAAGTGATAAAGACACTGAAAACTGGATTTTGCAATGGAAATGCTCAACGTCAATGGAAAGTATCGAGAACTGGCGTCAGGTTGCTGAGTGTTAAGGTAATGTTCCCTTATATATTCTTTTTGATACAATTAATGCTACAAAGACTCTAACAAGAAGAAACTGCTCTGCATTGAGCCTCTAAAGACTAATTTATTATTTGCTAAACTGCAGAACTTCATAATGCATCAAATCCTCATTCTAATCTGTAATGAGTTTGAAAATTCCAGGGTGAATTTCACAGAAGGAAAAAAATTTGCAATTCTTGGTGGATATGTAAAACATAGACCTCATTTTTGCAGTAACCATTTCTCAAGGGTTTGGTAGCTGACCAAACTTTTCTTTGAACCCATAAAGTATTGCTAGTAATTTAGGGTGCTATGAGGGTCAACATGGCAGGGCAGATAGAGAGCTCACCTCAGAGCTAGCATGTTCTGGGAATAAACCCTTCCTTAGAGACATACTGGCTGGACAACTCTGGCAACTAATTTAATCTCTTAGGGACTGGGGTAACTCTTAAAGGTTAAAAATGGCAGTACAGGTATCTACTGGTAGAGGGAGTTTCCTCATTGGGTATTTCCTGTGTCAATTAGATCACAACTCTAGTCCAAAAAAAAAAGTTTAGGCTGATGTATGAGAAGCTTTTCTACTAACTGATTTCCATGCCTAAAATATGAATGAGCTCACTGAAATTTTTTCCCCTCTAAGGATCATTTGATATTAACAATCCAACTTGGAGTAGTCATCTTTAGTTTTTTCTTATTAGCAAATCTTCATGTATATCAAATATATCATTTTCATTTTATAGACTGAGAAATTGAGGCAAAACCAGTCATCTGTACCACTACCCAAGTCATTCATTAATACTTACTATTTGTGAGTTCCACTTAGGGTTCATAGTCCCAGCTACAAAAGCTTGGAAAAGCCTCACATAAAGAGGCTTTTGGAAATATAAGTCCTAAAAGAAATTATAGGAGTGGATTTAGAAACACCAGAGTAATTTTTTTTTGGGGGGGGATTCTATTTGAGTGAAATAGAAACTGCCAGGAAAGTATTCCCCAAAACATAGGATATACGTATGGGAATAAAGACTAGAGTATTTTATGCATAAACATACTTCTAAGTAGAATATGATCTCCCTGAAGACAGTAACTTTATTTTCCCCTTTCTCTGTATCTTCAGGCTTTAGCATAATGCCTCATATATTGTAAGCACTTAATAAGTGTTTGTTGATTGAATGACATAATCATTTCAAAGAAAGGAGCTTAATGAAAGTAATAATATCCTGGACTATTGGGGGGAGAATATGTAAATCTAAGAATGCAGATTAGATGCAATAACTGATTATCCTCATAAAATTAGGATGAAGAATGTTCTCTCCATTTCACATAGTAAAAAAAATAGAAACAGAAATGTAGCTTACTGTGTGTGTGATAAGACTATATCCTCCATGAGGTTAGAGAATATTTCATTTTTGTTTTTGTACCTTCAGTGCATAGTAGAGAATCTGGCATGTAGCTGGTGCTTAATTAATGCTACTGGTTAATTGAATACTGAGGACCACATAGTTGGGTGATCAATTTCATACACTCTTCAGCCTGGTACTTTTTCTCTAGTGCCAGCCTCTGTCACAGATTGAAATCATATCCTCATATCCTGGGTTCCAATTAAGGATTTATATATATATATATATATATATATATATATATATATATATATACACACACCCAGCTCAGTTAAAAAAAAAAAAAGCTTTAGAAGATATTTATAACAGTTCTGCAGATAAACTTTGTGAGAAAGCAGTCCTTCTTCCTCCCGTTGGCAGATGTGTTAAGTGTATGCCACAGTTCATAGCTAAGAATGACAAATTTGTAGGAGAAATAAGGCATCATTGCTGGCTGTAAAAGTCATTACTCACACTCAATCAAGTATGGCCCGAATTTCTGGAGGAAATCCAGGCATGAAAAATAGGAGTTCTTGAACTTCAGAAATAGTTTATTAAAATTTTTGACTGGTGCCCACAGGGACTTCTGCTATTATTGATTTATTTTGCTGTAGAATTCTACCCCCTTCCTTGCCCCACTTCCATTTTTAACTTTTCATCCCTAGAAGCCATAAGGCTGCCCCCCTTTTCTGTTTTATAAGTCCTCCTAGTATTTTTAGAGGGGCAAAACCTCTATACCTTGGAGATGCTAGTGGTACAGAGTGATGGCGCTTATGTGTTGGTTAGCCATAGACAGAGATGTTTGTCCTACAGCTAGGTTGGCTTCTGAATGGAATGTGAAACGCGCAGTAGGATTTATGCCTGTGAGGCTTGTCCTGCTGGTGCCATTGGGTATTTCCTCTTCTGAGGTCAGCTTTCCTCCCCCTTTTTGCAAACGGGACTAGGGGTGGGTCTTGACGACAGCAAACTACACCCTTGTTCTTTTATGTTGTTTTTTTATTTGTATATTCTTGGCTAATGTTTATAGATTGGGGTCCTGCCAAATTTCACTTGTAGTGAGGCTAAAGGAAAGAACATCAAGGTATACCTACAATGTAGGTAACATCAAGGATAAGATTGACCAATAGTCATAAAATAGAGAAGAATGTGAGATATGTGAGTTTCTCTGTTAGTGCTGAAAAATATTTAACATCCAGTATTGCATGTGGTGAATTATTATGGGGCAGAGTAGAAAGACCTAGAGGTCCAGAGTCAGAAGACCTAGATTTTAATCCCAGATTGCTGATTTCCTAGCTATGTGCCCTTGAAGAAATCACTTAATCTCTTTGAGACTTAGTTTTTCCCCTTGTGAAATAAGAATAAAGAGACCTTTCCTTGTCCACTTTGTTTAATAAGGCTAAGGGTAAGGTCAAATGAGATAATGCATGAGAAAGCATTCTGAAGCAATCTCAAAGGATAGTGAGTACTAGACTCAGATGGATTGATCTGACATGTGATCTATGTGGGTGTTGTATCCAATAATGCATATCATAACCTATCTAAGCCTAACCATCCCATGCATGCTGTTCCATACATTCACTAGTGAGGTCCATCCAATGTACTTGAGTCTTTCCTCATTTACTTAGTCATGGCCACTCATTAGTACCATCAATAATTTAATTAAAAATAATATATTCTCTGACTTTTGGAAGGAACAAATTAGCATTCTTCTTTGTTCTTTTTATTATGTACCACTATGTATGATATTTATACATTTAGCAGTAATTACCTTTCTTGAAAATGGCAAACTTTCCTGGAATTGTCAAATGGCCATCTGAGTACTCAGATTATTTACAATGTCATGATGTACCTTGTTTGTTTTAATGTTTTAATTCTAAGAATATAAGGCCATACTAGATCAGATCCATATATTTAGCCTAATCATCTTTTATAGCAATGTCAGAGGACTATGTCATGGTGGATTTTTCTTGACATGAATCTCTAAAATTAGGACTGAACCTCCTAAATAACAACTTTAGTTTTACAAATCCTGAGATGAGAAACCTTTGAAAGTCACAAAAGATTAATATTTGAAATTCCATGTTATTTTGAAAGGAAAAGGTAACAAGTTGAGAATCTTGAGACCTTTGGGAAAAGAGTAGGCCATTTCCCTTCAGCCCCTCTCCCTAAAACTCCTACAGCTTTCAATAGAGATTTTCTCAAATTTTTGTAATTGTTAATCAGTATCATAATTAAACCAGAAAACTTTCTAGATAAAATGACTAAGTATCCCCCTATCTTTTCTATACTCTGTTAAGCCTTAGGCTATTCAACTCATTCAGATCATTTTTTCATCTTGTAGATTTTTTTATACTCAGAAATTCCCAAATTAATGCACTTGCTCTTTTGAAACTGAGGTTCAATAATAATACTATCAACAGCTAACATTTACATAATACTTAAACTTTGCAAAGCAGTTTACATGACATATGTGCTACATTATTTTATGTATATACAAAATCCCATTTTATCTTAACAATACTAAATGCTTTGCCTTTTATACAAATTTGTGTCTGAGGTGGGATTTGAACTAAGTCAGGTTCTGTGTTATCCACAGAGTTGTGCTGTCGTTGTCATGTTGTCATGACATTTTCTGACTTCTCACAGGTACTTTAGCTATGAAGTTGACAGCTTCAACAACTGCTGTCGTTCAGACTATGTTCACTTTGTAACCAAGTTTAGTTTGCTCATGTGTGGGTAGTCCCTCCAGTGATTCAGATCACAACCTCCTTTCCTTCTTATAATGTATTCTTGGGCACGTTTTTCCATATGTTGTCCATGGAGGAATGCATTCATGCTCTAAAGGTCTTCCCTATGTTTATTTGAAAATCTCTAGGTCAACATATATAGAATCTGGAAGGAACATCTCAGGGATTTTAATATGGAATTTTGGACCATTTATTGTTTCTTATTCTTGATACATTCTAAGACTTAAAAAATTGATATAGTGAAACCTCTTTATAACATTGTTGCTGAGGCAAAAACTTCCATATACCGTTAAGGTTCACAGTGTTCTATTAGAAGTTTATACAGTTGATTTATAAGAGATTGTGACACCCATGATGTATTCAAAGCCATATAATAAGAAATCATGCTATAATCCCCAATAAGGTAAGTAATGATAATAAGAAATGGTAGTAGCAATGACACAGTTTTTTTTGTGTCATTTACACACAAACAATAATAATTAAAATAGCTGTTTTTTTGTAGCATTAGAGATAGCATAGAATAGTGAATAGAGCTGGGCTTGTGCCCTGCCTCTGATAAAGATTAGTTTTGTGACCTTGGACCAGTACTTTATCAGTTTTTCTGGTCAATTCTCGAAGATTATAAATTGCAGAGAAAGTGCATATATGTGCTGATTTCCGTTTTGCTTGGAAGTTTCCTATACTAATGAAATCATAGATCTAGTTCTTATCCCCAATAAAATAGGATTTTAAAGTTTACTTAAATCCTTTGCATGTTGGAGAAGGAAAGGCAAACAATTTTAGTATCTTTGTCAAGAAAACCCAAATGGAGTCCCAAAGACATGCAAGACAACAACAAAAATGCTTTGCATATATCATTTGTTTTATCTATCAGATAATATGATCTGTGAGTTCGTCAACTGTTGAAGATTAGATAATTTAAATGGATGAGTACACTTTCAGTTTTGAGGAAGTTTGTAAAAGTTAAAAAATTTTTTAAAATTTCCTTCAATTTTGAGGGGTGTGAAGAAAGTTTCCTTTTGTCCTATAGGTAACCTTTCAATCAGGGTCAAATATCTGTCCTCTATAGTGTTTAAAAACTGATTAATTTCTATAATAGTCTAATAGGTTGCAGGCCATACAGAAGTTTGAATAAAGTAGATGGGATAATCTGGAAATTCTGAATGTGCTAGTGGCTGAGAGTGCTTGGTTTGATAGTTTGCTGCTTCTTCTATTCTAGAGCACAGCCGTGTCTATCCACATCTCCAGAAGTCTATCTAGGAAATCTGGTGCTGCTATTGATAATTTAAATGTAACATCCTTTGGGCCCTAACATGAAATGAAAAAAAGACTTCCCTCTTCATGTCAGGCTATCTCAGAGGGAGAAGAGTTTTAGGAAGGCCTTGACTAAGCCATTGGACTCCCAAGATTTGGGTCCTAGGCAAAGGATAGAAAAAGCATCTGGAGGCCACAGCATGAGAGTGTGTGATGATGAGGATGGCAATGGGAGGAAACAAAACTTAGTTTGCCATTCATGATATTGGGTATTTGAATTCTCCAGCTTCACTCTGCTATTTTAATAACCCCTTCTCTATTCCTTTGACTTACCTGCCACCAAATCTTAGCCTTTTCATTCACGTAAGGAATATATTGGCAAAGGTTGAAGATCTTTCAAATGAGTGGGCATTTTGGTGGTGTCTTCCTGGTAAATTTTAATTTTGATTAGTTTACAAAATGAAAAATAAGCCCATGTCCATTTAGTATCACAAGTAACATTTCTATTTCAGATTCTTTTAAAACCATCTAAGAAGGGCAAATAGAATAGAACAATTGAACTGTCATCTACTTATTCCTAGAAACTTTTGTGGAGCTTGCTGTCTCCTCAAACCCACAATTCCCTAAATTTAATAAAACTACCATAACTTTTTCCAACTTTCTAGTTGTTAAAGATCTTTTCCCATTTATGAATTGACTAGCCCTTTGTGTTTTTCATGGTCAACGTGGATTTACAACAATTCTTATGCTTCTCTCACTCAGACTTTAAATGTAAAAAACTATTAATGTGAAATGACAAGCTAACCAACTAAAATTTATGATAATCCTCAGGCCTATAATTGATAATCTATATATACTATACCATTTGTAATATTCTTATAAGTGGTGTAATTTACAGAACTGAAATAAGAAGCTCCTATGAATCCTACACATCCTTATACCTTAGTATTCAGAACAAAGGCACAGACTTGGAAATTTACCACATATTTGTATTCTGGTTTAAATTTAACCAATAATGAGTTAATATTAACTTAGTATGTTGTAAGGTTTAATTGATTACTGCTATTAGGTACTTTGAAATCCTTCAATGGAAAGCATTGAAACTAAAATGAAGCATCATTAAATATTCTTAAACTATAAAAATTGGGCTTAGTTTCTGGGATCTAAACTGTCCATATTTTGACAGCCTAACTTGGAAGGTGAAAATACGATTTTACTTAGCAATAAAAACACATCATGATTTTAATTTACTATCATACTAGCTATGGAATCATTATTTGAAATACATTCCATCTCTAAACCTCCTACATTTAAAGTATGGTTCAGATTTACTTGATTTCATAGAGGATGAGTATTGAAGTAAACTTATAGCTTAGGAACATCAGGCAGGCCTAAAATCAAATGTATATATAGCTTTGGGCATTCATAGAAATGGAAGTGAGCACTGGGGACTTCTAGTTTTTCTAGTATGCAAATCATTTGCATAGATAAATGATTCAACAGTAATGTAGTCAGAGTTCCCAGAGTAAATCATTTTCATTTCCACAACTGCTTAAGGGGCTTATTGTAAAAGCAGTTTTTTTTTTTTATCTTCAGCTCTTCTGTAGAATTTATTGCTATAGCTGGCTAGCGGCTTTATATTATAAAGGGAATCATCATGATTTTATTGGCTAATTTTCACACCCTTTAAGTGGTGACAGTGCCATTATTCCCATTTTACAGATGTGTAAAATGAATATAGCAACTTGTCCCAAGGAGATCTTGGGCTGTCTTTTATCTCCCTCCCTCTGGCTCTTTTTTTTCAGAGGGGATTGTATTAATTTTTGGGAGGGATGTACTTATTTCACATTGGATTGGTTATATAGTCAATCTGCTTAGGATGTTAAAATTTCAAAGATAGTAAACTAATAGTTTTTCACTATAGTGGAGGGAAGTGTGTAAGAGAGAGCCTGTGTGTGTGTGTGTGTGTGTGTGTGTGTATGTGTGTGTTTGCTATTCATATAGCCATGGCTGGGCTTATAACAATCAGAATTCTATGTCCACAGTATCTTCTGAATCTTATTGGAGAACTAGTCACTTATGCACTTGCTTAAATCTTTATGGATTAGGTTTTTCTTATTTATTTATTTATTAATTTATTTATTTATTTTGTATCTTGAGAAAGTGCTTATATACTGAGGAATCAGGCGGGACTAACACATTTGGCTGTCATGAATCCTATTAATATGATATTACGGAGATATTTGAGGTTGCAACTGCTATAATTCATTGGAACTCAGTCACGTGGCATCTCCTTGCAACAAGATGTGACATGTTGCTTCAATTTTCATGTAATTCTGAGCAGCCACAGGTCTACAAAGTCTAACTTAATAGATTTCCTTGTAATCAATTTTAGCTTTCACTAACAGTTTTCATTCTGACTTTACCTCCCTTCAGACTTTTGAAACAAAGGGTTCAAAGGACAGAGAGAGTTCAAAGAGAGCTACTATATCCTCAATTTAAGAACAAGTTGATGATTAGATGAGTAAAGATAAATATACATCTAGCTAATGATTATTAAGCATCCGGAAAACATGTTGGTAAAAACTTACCTAGCAATAAGAATGCAGTCTAGGTAGTTACAAAATTTATTAGGAGTTAAAAAAAATACAAATTCTATAGTTGGCTTCATAAATGCTTGACTCTTAGAACCTGCACCTTCTGAATGAGATTAGCTTAGCACTGAGGATGCATTTTCAAAGCTTCTGAAGAGGAATTTAACCATAATTTCCAGTTGTAGTTGTTGAATTTCTTCTAAGCAGAACATGCTTTGAAAAGACACAGCTTCAACCTGGTCTCAAACTGAACACATTCCTAGGAAAATCCTAACCCATTTACTCTGGTTCTATAGCTCTAAGCAATCATTTTGCTGGGGATGAAAATCAATTAATCAGTTTTGTTTTGCTTTTAATTTTAGTATGTTAGGAAAAATAAAAGTACAGCAAAGCTTTTGCTTGGATGAAAGAAATACATCTTTTTCCAAAAAAGAAAAAGAAGATTTTTTTTCTCAGTGTCTTCCCTTTGAAACATCTCAAATCAACCCAAAACAAATGAACTAATAGCTTTTTAGACTATATTGAAATTTCTTTTTAGATAAAAACCTCATAACGTTATTCTTATAACAAAAAGTATCTTAAATGCGTAAAAGCCCCCAAGTTTAACAGATGTTTATAAGCACTGAATGCAAGGGCATGCCAGTGAGTACATTTTTCACTAGAGAATAAGGGAAAAGGAATTCCCTATATGCTCTTCATCTTAGGGTCATGTAGATGGGGCATTTCTGAGATAGAAGTAATGATAATAATAACAATAACTATCAATTATATAGCATTTAAGTTTTTCAAAAAGTTTTACATAAATGCGATTTCACTTGAGGGCAGCTAGGTGGTACTATAGTGCACAAGCATGTCAGGTCTGGAGTTTGGAAGATGAATGAATCTTACTGAGTTCAAATCTGATTTCATATACTTACTGACTGTGTGACCTTGGGCAAGTCACTTAACCCTACTTGCCCCAGTTTCATAATCTGTAAAATGAGCTGGAGAAGGAAATGACCAACCACTCCAGTATCTTTGCCAAGAAAACTCCAAATGGGGTCACAACTGAAACATGACTTGACTTATTTCACTTGATCCTCACAATAACCTTCTGATATAGGCACTCTTATCCCTATTTTAGAAGTGAAGAAACTGAGGCTAAGAAAGGTTGCTCAGGGCCACATGGTCACACTAATAAACTAAGGCAGAATTTGAGTTCAGGTCTTCCTAAATTCATCTCTTTCTATTTACCATGCAATTGAAAGTACAAAGAAAAAAAAAGGAAAGGAATTAGATATTCACAGAAGGGCAATAGGTTTAAATACTTTGTCATATATTTTACAGAAATTATAAGGTATGTAAAATCTTCATCCTGATGAATGACTCCCATAAATCCCCAGATAAAAGTGAGCACCATTTTTAGTATTAACAGCTCCTGGAGGCCACTCATTTTTTTCTCTAATACTTAGATTCAGTTAAATACTTGTATATAATTAGCTAATAGCATGACTACTAATTACCTAATCTATCTTATTTATCAACTTTTAAATGCCTTTCCTTCTTTTTTCTTCTATCCAAATAACAGCCCTTGCAAGAACTCTTCCCTGTTGCTCTTTGCTGAGGGTCTCTTCATACCTCACACACAGAGAAATATCATTGCTTCTACTCTATAATCCACTTTTCTTGTAATAGCATGCATTATATATAAAATAAAATAATACAATACAATACAACATGATATGATATAATATGATATAACATAATATGCATAAACTAATATGATAAAATATATCACATCATGCCATGCCATGCCATATCATATCACATCATATTATGTTAATTATATTATATCATTTTATGTCATATTATATCTTACAATAGCATGCATTATAATAACAGTAGCATTTGCTTTACATATATTATCTCATTTGATCCTCAAAACAACCCTGCAAGGTAGGTGCTATTGTTATTCTCCTATTATAGATGAGGAAACTGAGGCTGAGAGAGGTTAATTGATTTGCTCAAGGTCACATAGCTGCTAAGTGTCTAAGGTAGATTTTCAACTCATGCATTTCTGTACCTAAGTTCAGTCTTATACTCGGCACCATCCAGCTATATATTGTAGGTGTCTGTATGTGTGTCTGATTTCTCTGCTAAACTCCTTGAGGCAATCTATTAGCTAAATGAGCACTATGCTCTTTAGTTAATGACACAGCACCTATTTGTTATATTTATGCTCTTACCCCTCAATGTTGTCATAAGGCAAATACTTTCTAAACTGTCAAAAAAAACTATAGGAATGTGAGTTATCATTATTATTACTACTATTGTTATTTTTGCCTCATTGCCCCATAAAAGTGGTCAGATACCCCCGGTGTATGTTCTGGGAGTGGCCTGGGGAAGCTTTTCTGGGTCTTATTTCCTCTTAGAAAATTGGAGCTGGGCCAGCCCCAAGTTCTAAAGGGGTACTTGGAGAAGGGGGGCCATTGCAATACTCTCCAGAGATTTTGCTTATCTCCAAAGGTTCCATATGGAATTGGCACCATGAATAGAAGAGCCAATGATATCCCAATTTCCCTGATGTTGCCTAGCCTGGCCCCCCAGTGCCCTCTATGATCTCATTCCTCTGGGCCACACCTGAACAAAACTCACATTTCCTCTAAAGAGACTTGAAGGATGAAGAACTGCTTCAGGATTGGGTTTATTTTGTATGGCTATTGAAGGTTCAACCACAGGGAACCTTTAATAACCTGACATTTCACTCTTGTGTCCATTGGTTGTGGGGTTTCAGAATTATAATCAATTCTTGCTTACTGCTCATGATTTAAGGCAAGGATTTGTGCCTGGAGTTCCTGAAATTGTTAAAAAAGTTTTTTTTTTGTTAGCTATATTTCAATATAATGACTTCTTTTGTAATCCGATGTATTATATATCTTGTGCATTCAAGACATTGTTCTGAGAAGGATCTATAGACATCACCAGACTTCTGCCAAAGGAGTCCAAGATATAAAAAAAAAATAAGAAACTCTAATCTCTAATAAAACTCAAGTTCAAGTTCTTTTAGATGTAATTAAGCAGCATTCATAATGAAGTTATCTATTGATACAATTCACTACCATTTAATTACTTTTATTCATCTGAACAGACTGAAATACATTCAGAACTCTGTTAAACCAAAATCTTTAGTTACGTCCCCCAAAGAGGAAAGATAAGGTCCCCCAATACTTAAAGCAACTAATTTAGACAGAAAAGGAGACTAGTTCAGCTTAGGTTGGTGTTTTGCATCTGATAATAAGAGAATATTGTCTTTTTCTGCCATTGAGAGGGGTCTAGGTAGGAATTCTGAGTAGAATAGCAGGATACTAAAACATGTACAGTTCTAAAGCTTTGCTTGAATCAAATTTTATCCCCCAACAATTATTTATTAGGTGCATGCTATGTCCCAGGCTAGGAATACAAATGATCATTATCATTGTTATTATTATAGAAATCAATAAATCGATCAACATTTATTAAAAACCTAACATGTGTTAAGCATTGGAGATACCAATCATCCTAATAGCAGCTAGCATTTATGTAACTCTAAGGTTTGCAGAGCACTTTTCAAATATTTCAAATATTCTAAAATACTCAAATAGAGAGCTTTCAAAAACTCATGTTGCCCTACCGATAACCTTGAGAGTAGACTTTGTTATTATCTCCATTTTTCAGACGAAGAAACTGAGGCTTAGAGAGTTTAAGCAATTTGCTCAGAGACAGAGAGTTAGTAAGTAAATAATAGAGGCTGTATTTGAACTTGTCTCTTCCTGACTCCAGGGGCAGGGCTCTTTCCATCATGCCACCTAGTGGCAAATTGAAATGGTTTTTACCCTAGAAAAAATATGGAGATAGTTAATAGCTCTTTTATTTGTTATACTGTTAAGGTCCAGAAGAGCTGAAATCTCATTTAAAAACCTAAATCAAGAACACATTCTATAAGCAAATGTGATTAAAAATTTTTATTGCTACAGATCCCACCCAATAGTAAGTTTAATCAGTGATTAACTACATTTGCAGCATTAGTTTATAACTTTGAATAATATCTATTAACATAATGCCATGCTGTTTATGCAGAGAAGTAGAAAAGGGCTAATTTCTCATAACTGATGTTTTTAAAAGATTATTTTTATTCCTTTTTTAAAAACTACAAACATCTCCCTTATGTTACAAAATTAACAAGAGGAGGTTCTAATGCCTTGTCTTGATTTTGAGTAAAAACTCAAGCAAAAAGCTTCTGGCAATTATTATTTTACAATGTGAAAAATTTTCAACATTGATATATCAACATAATAGGGAAACTGATAGACTACATTAATGAAAGGGAAGAAGCAAATTGACTGTTGACATGTTTGGCATGTATTTTAGATTAAGGCTAAAGGAAAAAAAGGAAATGTACTATGTAGAATATGAACTCAATTATCTTCCCTTTCCCCCAAAGAGGGAGGATTAAAATGCACTATTTGTAGTATTAATAAGAGAACTCAATTATTAGAGATAGTTTGGGAGCTGTAGAGAATATGAAAGAATGAAGAAGAGAAAGAAATTGAAAAGATCTGCTAAAATCATTTTATGGAAACTTGATGTAGATTTTTTTTCATGTTAATTGTTGGAATATCTGTTAGATAAGGCTTACGAAGCAACCCCATCCTAAACCAATATTTCATTTTATATACCATGGGGACTTTGACTAGATGTGATGATGAGGAGAAGGCTAATAATAAAACAGTTAACCAGTACCCAGTAAAGAGATTTTGTTCAACAATAAGGAGATAATAACACATTTTGACACAGTGACCCAAATTATACCATTTAAATGAACAATTATAAATGACAGGAGGCAGCATCAACTTTAGACCATCAGGGAAATAAGGGAAAAGAGGCCTTTAAATGTCACTGGTCAGAGGTTGTATGTTGAAGAACTTGAGTTTCTTGACTACTTGTAATGATTCCATCTCAAGATATGAAACCTTTCCTAAAACAAATTAAGATAAAAAAGATGTTTAGAGTAGTATAGTGTGATACTTCCAGATTTAAGTCAGCCTGCAAACATGTTAAATGATTAGGCATTGTGCCACTCATTGAGGGAGAAACAAAGATAGAGATGTGATTCTTGACCTCAAAAAGCTTACAGTCAAACAGAGGAATGGACAAACTAAAAAAGTTATCATAATACAAAATTAGGTATGAAAGTGAAGAATGGGACCAAACAAAAGCTATGATGAGTTCAAAGAAAGAAAAGATGACTGTTGACTAGGAGTAAAAAAGAGAGACTTTATGAAAGAGGGGTGAACATTAGAGTGCTATACCACTGAAAAAGAGGAAGTCCCATGATGAAAGAAGAGATAAATCATGTTTATTTTTAGCAAATCCAGGCTGAGGGGTACTGAGGCAGTTATTTGTTGATTTGAGGGTTATAATTGAGATGTTTGCTGTCTTCTAGGGCATGTATACAGGTTTAGTACTTATGGTTTTTCATATGGACATGACTATACTGATATTCCCAGAAAACCTCTGGAATATATTGCTAAAAATAATGCAAATGATTTTTTAAAAAATCAACTAAATGTGAATTATCCACAAAACTTCTGGAACTCTGCCTCTGTCTTTCTCTCTTTAAAGAAGGACAGCTGATGTTTATTTGGCTAACTTTCATGAAAATTTCATCCTTCAAAAAGTGGAAGAACCAGTGAGGGGAACTATTATTCTGTATGATTTTTTTTTCTTGCAATAAGGTGAAACTAGATCCTGAGGTAGAAACATGAAGGCTTTGGGCAAATGTGTCTCCTTCATCTGAGAATTTATACTAGTGGAAAGGAAAGCTGGGCAGAGTAGAACATACAACCTAAATCTTGTGAAATAAAATTTAAATAGTTCAAAGGAAAGATAGGGGCCAGAGAGATAGGGTGGAAAACTGTAATTAATGAAATTCTGATGACAGAAAGAGAAACCAGTTTCTATGAAGAAGGAAAGAAAAAGTTGTTTAAAGAGACTTGTGGATGCAAAGGTATCTCACCAGCCAACTCAGAGTTTAAAAAGACATGTCTAGAAAATAAAAGCAAAGGCAGGTAAGGGAATATGGATACAAAAATATAACATGGTTCCAAAGAACAGTATCAGTAGTACTGATGTTGAAATTGAGCTGAGGCTAGTGAAAAAAGATAAGGGTAATGGCTTTTGGTTCATAGACATATGTAGAAAAAGAGAATGAAAATAAGGATAAGGATTTCTGACTGGGTGGATGGAATGATGGTAACAGATGACAGATATATGATAGAGTTGTTCAACTCTCATTTAATTTCTGTTTTCACTGCTAAGAAAAATTGTCTTTGTCCTGGAAAGGGCAAAGAAATAAAAATAATAGAGATTTGCTTCAAGCCACCAGACTCAAATGAACTACATCCTAGTGTAGGTTTGATTTTGGAGCTGTCATCAGTAATCTTTGAAAGATTGTGGAGAATATGAAGGTTACTGAAGTACTGAAGAGGGGAAAATGTTCTTTCGGTTTTCACAAGAAAAGAGAACTATTCCCACCAGCTTGTGAGAAATGGCACAGTTTCCTAAAAGGCAGTCGCCAAGAACTACCTTATAAATTTGAGGTGCTTCAATCCCTCAAATTCCAGGATATATATACATATATATATATAATGAATGGCAAAAATTCTGATTTATTCATTTTTAATACTAACACACCAGTATCTTTATATTCCATTCAAGATTCCATTTGAGTACTTAAATTTATTTTGTTGTTTTCATCATGACTGTTCAGTTTTAACTTACCTATTGAAACTATCAATGAAGTGTGTGTTCTTCTATCTATAGTGGTTTCCTGTATACTTTTAGTTTTTAAGGCACCAAAGAGCTATAGTAGTGAGCACTTTAAAAATAACTTAATGTTATGATCTAGTTTCTGTTATGAGGACTTTTTTTGTTTTAGGACATATTATTACTAAGGCTGCTAAAATGTCTTAGGTTGATAACAAAGTGATTTGGGGTGGGGAATCACTTTGCAATGAAATGGCACTTTGGCACCGTTAGCTAGAAAAGGGGATTCCATATAATGGTTTTTTGTACAGAGTTCCTCCATCAATTGTTAGACAACCCAATTGACACTCATCATTTCAAAGCCATTGGAGGCCAATGCATTTAAGAGGAATGTAAAGAGTGGTATAGGCAATAAACAGAAGGCTTATAAAAATATAATGTGGAGTAGGAAGGAGGATTGGGAGATCTATAAAAACCACCAGAAACGAGCAAAAATATAATTAGAGGAGCCAAAAGACTTATTGAATACAATCTCCAAGACTATTTCAGGCAACAGTAAATGTCTCTTCAAATATATCTTCAGTAGATAGAAAGTAAAGTAAGAAACCAGTCCACTAGAGAGGAGGAAATGCAGGGATATAGAAGGGCTAACAAGAATCAGCTTCATTCAGTACATAATTTTCTTCTTCTTTACAAGATTAGATGATGCTTAAAATAAGGATATTCAATTCTAAATTTTTTAGATTGGGGGTGCTGAATGGAAAGGAAAATGATGAATTATAAGTGAAAAAAGTATATAAGGCAGATGGTGCTTAGAATAATATGGGCAAACTGGCAGAAGAAAGTCAATCACAACCCCCCCCACCCTTGTATTTTCTTTTCCCAGATCTTATCAGTTAAACAACTTTTTTAAAAAGATTCCACAAAAGTTGGTTTTTCTATAATGTTTAAGAAATATTTTCTTTGCCTATATTTTCTGTGAGGCAGAAAGTTGAATGTCATGAGACTGTAAAGCCAGAAATATTCCATCTTTATACAGAAGAAGAGTACCATAGGAAAAAGGGTGTTGAATTTGGAGAGGGAAACTTGGATTCTTGTCCTTGCTCTAGTCAGTTTCTCTGACTCAATTTCCTTAGCTGTAAAAGAACGATAAAATACTGGTATACATTCCTATCAGTGTTTATTGAGACTCAAATGATATAATATCTAAAACAGTGCAGGAAAGTCAACTATTATAATATTTACAAAGAAGTGCTATTTTTTCATCTTAATCTTCAAGTCCACAAACATTTATTAGGCATTAATGTGTGTTTATAGTACTTTTCACCCTATGAATGGATGAGCTTTGGATACAAATTAATTTTGTCATTATTCCACAAAACCAGAAGTTAATGTTTTGAATTAGAAAGGGGAAAGGCTATGAGTAAAGACAGACAGGAGCAAGTACATCATGATTTTGGAAGAAGCAACCAAGAAAATATGGGCTCCTTGTAACCAAATGTGAATGGGGCTAAGTAGGTGGCCATGAGTTAATCTTTACTCTTTGTCTCAATTTATGTACAAGTAACTTATTGATTTTTTCCTATTCGAATCAACTAAAGTCACTTTGGGACAAATGACTAAGAAGCTAAGTAGCAGACATGTAAAGATAAAGAGCCAAACTTGAGATTTTTTTCAGTACTTATTCTATGGCGGCAGATTCACTTCAAGAATAAAAATACTAAGACAAGAAAAGAGTTAGGTTTTCACAGCTAATTTTCTGGTGCCAGAATATGCAGAGGATTCCACTAAAAGATAGGAACTTGCAGCTCCTGTTTTGAATGTTGACATATTGTAATAAGTGGGAAGAGCAATGACTAAATCAGACTCCTTGTTCTGCCACATATTAACCTGACAGATTATTTAGCCTCTCTTTTCCTCACTTTGTTCATTAGGCAAATGAGGGGGTTGGATCAGATGATCTCTTATGTTCCTTCTAGCTCGAAAACTCTGATAATATCATTTGACAAAGAAGTGAGCATATGAAGCAGCTATTTTTTTTTCATTTTATGTGATTGAACCCTAACAGAAAGGTCTTAACTTTTCTAATCAATTTTTTTAGGAGAAAAGTAAAATAGCTGTCTGTGTACCATATGCAAGATTTAGGAGAATAAGGTGAAAGTTTAATATTAAGGGTTCTAACTCAGAAGTCTGTCACCTGGAACAAATTCAGTTGGAATGGAGCGGGAGTGTTTCTTGGTTTAAGTCAGGTGGAGATGTTCCAGGAAAGGGGACAGTTGGAAAGAGTCTTCTCTGAAACCGTGAAGGCTTGCTGATGCTTACCTAAGATGCTCCAACTCCCAGAAGGAGGGAGTCGGAGATGAGAAAGGGAAGTAAAAAAGGTCCAGGAGAAGGGAAGAATGGAAAGGACTTCAGGGTTGTCAGCTTGGGGTAGGAAAAGGATAAATGGATTAAATTGTATGACATGACACAGACATGGGACAAAATGGCAGAGATAGAATAGGACACTGTGAGGGGGACATTCTGGTCCAGGATATTGCCTGGGATGGAGAGTCATGGATATTTTAACATATTTTTCACATCCTCCCACCCTTTGAAGTTTATGAGGTCCTCCTGTAATCAAAGCATAAGAAAGGATGCTTCTTCTGTGACTCCTCTTAGCTAGCGCTCAAGTGTTCTCAGCAGCTAGACTAGAACCACATTGTCCCAGCTTAATATTAGAATAATGCTGTTTTGAACTGACTTTATGTTTTATTGAAGAAACTTAATGGTAAATATGAGCTTAAATTTAATTGCTTGACCGATACAATGGAGTTCTTACCAGATAAGGGCATCATGTTTAGAGTATTTTGTTAATCACATTAAATGGAGGTAGATGATTGATGGACTTCATAGATCCCTTCCTTTCCAAAATGGCACGGATTCCCTTTGAGTTGTAGAACCGACTAAAGTGGGATGGGAGCGTAATTCGACATCTTGTACTACTTTTGAAGAAGTAGCTCTTTATGAACTGTTAGTTCTCATTTTCAAACATTTCAACAGTGTCTGTTATCATGTCTTTTACAGAGAAGGCACTCAGTAAATTTCTGTTGACTTGAAAAGCTTCTAAAAACCCAGTTGTGGGGGCAGCTGGGTAGTTCAATGGATTGAGAGCCAGGCCTAGAGCTGGGAGGTCCTAGGTTCAAATCTGCTCTCAGACACTTCCCAGCTGTGTTGACCTTAGGCAAGTCACTTAACCGTCACTGCCTAGCCCTTACCATTCTTCTGCCTTGGAACCAATACATAGTATTGGAATGGAATAGTATGGAATCAATACTATGTATCGATTCCAAGGCAGAAGAGTTTTTAAAAAAATTAAAATAAAAAAAATAAAAACCCAGTCGTGTTTGTCTGTTGTAGTCCTTTTTTCTGGTGAGGCTCCATAGTAGCAGGGAAGTTGTATGGGACAGTTCAGAAAAAATATATTTAATAAATCTATGAATGAATAATTTCTAAAGCTGTGAAAAAAGGAAGTCAGGAATAGTGAAAATAATAACTGATGCCCCATAATTCAAGTATCTCAGACTTGTCAATATAGGAACAGTCTTTGAACAGATGATTCATCAACATTCTATACAGTTTCTGTCCAGAGGGAAACAAAACTGAACACCTGTCTATGACAAAAAGCCATTCATTTGAGAAGAATAAGAACAAGCAGAACATCCCCAGATGTGAATAGTTGTGTGGCCATACATTAAACAGTGCCATATTATTTAATCTTTCAGTTATATTCAAACTTTTGCCTGCCATTATATATATTTATTTAATATATATATGGAATATATATATAATATGGAAAAATATATATGGAAAAAAATATATATATTCCTCCCTCCTGTGTTGCCAAGACTCATGTAGCTTGTTTTTCTAGGCTCAGACAGCACACATTGTGCTGGAAGATGGAACCAAGATGAAAGGTTACTCCTTCGGTCATCCATCATCTGTTGCTGGGGAAGTTGTTTTCAACACTGGCTTGGCGGGGTGAGTATCTTAAGGCACCTTCCTACTTCCATTGATATTGGGAGCAGTGGGTTGATGTTAGATGGAATGGGAGGGAATATTATCCACTAATTTAGGCTAGAGGTGCATTTGATTTTGCAATGGTACCAAACCTCATTAAGTAAGACGTCTTTGAGACATAACAAGGGTAGTTTATTATCTGTTCTTTCTATTGCCTGGTAACTTCTCCAACATCTTTGACAATCCGAGTGGAAAAAAAAATACAATGCGCCTCTCTGTTAGACTACCCACTTCTAATTATATGTGAATCTTAGTAGAGGGAATAATAAAAATGAGGAAAGACATCAGAACAGCCATCTCCCTTTTGGTTCCCAAGAGAATACTTTTGCCATTCAGTAGGATCATGGAATCATTGCCTTCAGAGGTGGAAAGAACTTTAAAAGTTAAGGTGTTTGATTTTTTCAGGTGGGGAAATTGAGGCCCAAAGAAGTGGACCTTTTTCACAAGGTCACCTAATGAGTAGCAGATCCAAGATTTAGGACCATGTCCTCTGATTCTAAATCCAGTGATTTTCCATTACATTTTATGCTTACTTTTTTTTATGAATGGGATTTTCAAGTCACATAGTATTAGAACAGTCTCACAGACTGAAGAAATAATTGATCTCCTCATTATTTCTTATAATCTTGTAATTAAATAGGAAAGATGAAATTACACAGAAAATAGCGTTCATACTCTTCCTATTATTAGTTTTGAAGACTTTTGTCTTGCCATTGGGCTTCAGTGTCTCTGGAAGAGAGAGAGGGTGACACTGACAAATTTATTTAACAGCCTCACTTAAATCCCATTAACAGCAAATCAGGATATCATTTTGTGATGTCATTGATCCTTTCTGAAAATGAAAGACAAAGTGAAGCCAGATGGCTCAGTGGAGAGAGACCCAGACCCAAAGACTGGAGTTTTGGGGTTCAAATATGGCCTCAAATACTTCTTATCTATATGACCCTGGTCAAGTCACTCAATCCCAGTTACCTATCCTTTATCATTTTTCTGCCTTGGAAACACCATTGTCTCCAAGGCAGAAGTAAAGGTTTAAAAAAATAAGAAAATGAAGTACAAGCAACATTATTAGTGGTCATTAAGAGAGAATGTTAATTTAAATGAAAAAAATCACCATCATATATATGACACCAAGGTTTCTTTTTTTAAAAAAAAATCTTTTTGAACACCATGTTTAAAAAATATGCTCAATATTAAAGATATTTTAAAAAACATAATAGTACAAGACAGAGTTGCTGGAGAAACCATATAAGCAGTCTTTTCCTGGAGTGTCTGGGAGTCAGGAGTTCTGGGTCCTTGTCTCACCTCTGCCACAAACTATTTATGTGACTGTGAGTATCTTTGCTTCTGTAGCCCTCATTTTCCTCCTCCATGAAAAGAAAGAAATGAATTAGACTGAGGGGTTAATATTTCTTCTTCATATCATGGATCCTTTGGCAGACTAAAGCCTATGGATCCCTTCTCAGAATAATGACTTTAAATTCATAAAATAAAGTTTATAGGAATATAAAGGAAACCAATTATATTGAAACAAAGCTGTCAAAATAGTAAATATATTAAATAGTAAAAGAAAAACAGTTCATGGATCCCAGATGAAGAATTCCTAAACTAAATTACTTTGAAATTCTGTGATTATAGAATGATATCTCTTCTTTAAAAAAACCCCTTATATACTGCCTTAGGATCAATACTTAATATTGCTTCAGAGGTAGAAGAATGGTAAGGGCTAGGCAATTGGGTTTAAGTGACTTTCCTGGGGTCATACAGCTAGGATGTATCTAAGACTGGATTTGAACCCAGGACTTCCTGTCACCAGGCTTGACTCTCTATACAGTGAGCCATCTTCTTGCCCCCACTATTCTCTAAAAAAAAAAAGAAAGAAAAAAAAAAGAAAAAATATATAATAACTGTGCTTAAGGGATTTTTCATAAGAAAAGGGATACCTTTTCAGTAAAAATAATTGATAAATTCTTTAGGGATCTTCTAGTTGAGTTCAGAAAGGCAAACAGGCATTGAGTTAACTGATGTCCAAGATTTTGGGTGAGATTCCATTGTTTTATTAATGTACATTCTCCCCCAAAACCCTTTACCGCCTAAGTGAAGTACAGAGCACTAGATGGGTTTTAAATAGTTCCACTGGTGAGAATGTTAAATTACAGTGTATGAAATCTGTTTGCAAAGTTTTGCTTCACGAGGCAATTATTTAAGCTTTTCGACAGCACTAATTACTAGCTGTGTTAATATACCTGCCAACAAACAACTGTTTAATATAGATCAGAATGATGGAGGGCACTAGAGTTTTCTTCCCTGTGATAGATTATAGGTAATAAATCTTGTCACATCACAAAAGTCAAACAGGACCTGATGGATTAATTTCCCTTCAATGCAGCAGTTTCCTAGCCCAAGCTATATTTATTCATTTACGGATGAGAGTTAAGAGTTTGTTCAGAAGGAATGGCTAGTTCTGTTGAGGAGAGCTGGAGGAGAAAGGGGCGGGGAGTAAGATTTATTTGTTAAAGATGCATCTCCTTTTGATGCTGGATGGGATGGGATGTGGGTATTTAAAAATTGGTCCAACGACCTCATCTTCTTCTGAAAAGACTGCACTGAGTGGAATTCAGATAGGTCCTTAGAATCATAGACTAGGATCCAGAAGGGACTTTAGAGATTATTCATTCAATTTATCTCATTTTATGGATGAGGTTGCTGAAACCCAGAAAAATTAAATGACTTGCCTAAAATCATACAACTATTTAATGAGAGTCGAGAGTAGAAACCAGCTCAGAGCACTATTGAGTCTTTCATGTTTTGGTAATAAATGTATATCTTACTTAAGCAGAAGGAGTTGGCTGAGAGATGTGTTGCTTGTTGAATTCAATGAAGATCCTGGTTTTCAGTCTTTAGGATGAAATTGAGGGGAAGTGGAGAGTTTATTAGAGAATAGGGCTTATCAGAGAGAATAATAAGTTCAGCTTTTTTAAACACTGTAGCATAATTATATGTAAAGTAAAAATTGAGTATGGAACTGGGAAGATACAGTGAGGAGAGAGTATCCTCTCATCATACCAGCCTTGGACAGTCCAAGCCCAGAGTCATATTTCTAGTATAGAGAGCATGAAACTGAAAGTCAGGCCATTTGGGTTTTACCTGTGAGATTCTGGGAAAACCAGGTGGTTGTGAGAGGTGGATCCTAAGAGATATTCTAGTCCTTCAATTCTAGAATTCTATATTCATGAATATGAGAATTATTAGTGCCAGAAAATGATTTAGAGGTATAGTCAAATGAATTGATGAAGGAACTTTAAGAAGAACCTTGGAAGACTCCCCCCACCCACCCACAACAACCCCCCAAACCCCCCCCACCCACAACACCCAACCCTCCACCCCAACCAAACCACCCACCCCCAACAACCCACCTACACCCAACCCACAACAAATCCCCCCCCAAAACCCCTCCAAATAAGTTAGAGAATTTGAATTTGTAAGCATAGAGAAGGGATTTTCTTTTGTGGTTTCTGAGTTGGTTCTATTATCCTAAAAATGAAATTCATTTATTTATTTTAAATTAAATTAAGAATTTAAACTACTTTTTTTTGTGGATTCTTGTTGCCCTCCTCTATTTCCCCCCCCTCCCAGAGTTGACAAGCAATCTCACTGGGTTATACATATATTATCACTCAAATCCTTTTTCCACATTATTCATTTTTGTAATAATCTTTTTAAAACCGACCCCCCCCAAATTATATGCCCATATAAACAATTGATAAATTATGTTTTCTTCTAAATGTCTACTCCCATAGTTCTTTCTCTAGATGTGGATAGTATTCTTTTTCATAAGTCCCTCAGCTTTGTCCTGGATCATTGCATTGCTTTTAGTAGCAAAGTCAACCACATTTGATCATCCCACAATATTTCAGTTACTGTGTATAAATTTCTCCTGGTTCTACTTATTTCACTCTGCATCAGTTCATAGTGACCTTTCCAGTTCTTATAAAAATCAAGCAGTTCATCATTTCTTATAGCACAGTAGTATTCCATCACCATCATGCATTATTTTGATAGCATACTTCATACTCAAGAAGGAAAGACATGTATAAATCAACAATACTTCTATAATTTACATGCTGGTTTCTAAAACAAAACTAAAAAAAACCTTTTCAATTTTGTGGCAAATGATATTTTGATAAGATTATTAAATTTCATCAGAAACATCAATTTGGATTTGTTTATATCTGGTAAGTTGTGCAAAATTCAAGTCCTTTTCATTTTCTCAGCAAAATGGATAAGTAGAAGATTTTTTAAAGTGGGAATGCAAAGAAAAAGCTTAAAAAACCCAAGCATCTTTATATTTGTTTAAATAATGGCATATATTTGCAAAGTACTTTAAGATTTCCAATATACTTTCACCTATATTATCTTACTGATCTCTATAATAAACCTGTCAGGCAAGCAGGACAAGAATTCTATATCCCATTTTTCAGACAAGAAAGTGAGGCTGAGAAAGGTTAATTACTGAGTGGAATAGCAAGGACTAGAACTTGCCCTTTCTGTCCCTAACTCATTGCTCATTCTGTTAAACCATAATGTCTTTATGTTTAGTCCAGAAAATGTTTCATGCTTTCTTAAATATCAATGCAAAAAAAGGATACAGAAAGTGCCTGGGAAGGTACCTTTATTTTGATGGGTCAGTTTTCGCTCAATGTGTAATTCTATGAGCAAATTTCTATGGCCATCTAAAATCCATTTAAGTTGACTTAGAATAGGGACCTGGCCTTTAAAATATCCATCATCTTACATTCACGGATTTGCAATAATTTTAGTGACTCAAAACTGTTGTCATATAAGCTTCTTTCTGTTGATAACATCTTGATATGTTTACCTAGGTACCCTGAAGCTATTACAGATCCTGCCTACCGAGGACAGATTCTTACAATGGCCAATCCAATTGTGGGAAATGGTGGTGCTCCAGACACTGCTGCACTGGATGAAATGGGTTTGAGCAAATATTTAGAGTCTGATGGCATTAAGGTAATGGTCATGAAATTGATGGAAACATTCTCAGGCAAAGTGAAGCATGCATGACTGGAATAATTTTCTCAACTCAGCTAATATAGACAGTTAATTCGAGTAATATGAGTGCTCAAATTTGTTTTTCTACAAATAGAAAATAAATTGTTTTCCTGTGTGAGAATAATTTAGACCTCAGTCATTCAGAATGGTTGTTTACATTGCCTAGACTGGCTCTTTTTCATTTCAGAGAACTTGTCTAGACTGCGATCTTCAAAAACAATATCCCTGACATAAATTTTCAGTAATGTATATTAAAATTTATACCTTTTACCCACCTTAGTTGGGGCAGCTAGGTGGCAATGGATAGAGGGCTGAGCCTGGAGTCAGAAAGACCTGAATTCAAATCCAGCCTCTGACACTTATTGCCTGGGTGAACTTGGACAAGTCACTTAACCCAGTTTATCTCAGTTTCCTTATCTACAAAACAAGCTGGAGAAGGAAAGAGCAAATCATTCCAGTATCTTTGCTAAGAAGACCCCAAACGGAGTCACAAAGAGTTAGAAATGACTGAACAACAACAAAAGACTCACTTCTATTCATTCAGTAAATAGTCATTAAACTTAAACATTAAAAGTCATTAAAATTAAACATTAAAGTGTTTAATAAAATGTTTAGAAAATTGTGCTACATGCTAGAGGAGATTAAAAATTTATTCAGAATATGTTCCTAACTTTCAATTTATAGTCTAACAGGAGCATATGATGTGAACAGAAATAAGTGAAATATTGACACAGTAGATAAATATGTCAAGAGTTAGGTAAACCTAAGTTTTAAGTCCTGCCCCTGACACATCCTTCCCAGATGACCCTGAACAGGTTTGCTGACCTTTTGATCAGTTCTCTTAAGTCTAACACTAAATTGCAGAGAAGGTGCTGACCTGCATGGTGGTGGGAGGTACTCACCAGTCTCTCCTTATACCAACAGAATCCATGTCCCTATTTTACATTTGAGAAATAAAAACACATAACATATGTGAGGTCCAAGGAAGAGACGGAGTTCGGTATCCCCTGGAGATGGCATTTGAGTGGGTTTTTAAAGAATTGGGTAGGAGTTTAGCAGGAGGAATTTCATGTAAAGACCAAGAGGCAGGACTTAGACTTGACCTTAGAAAACTGGGAGTCCAAGATCTGCAGGGTCAAGGAAAGTCAGTGGTCAGCACATAAGGAATAGATGGACAGACACTCAGATAAGACAATAGCAAAGTCAGAGGTCTGGGCAGATTTGAATCTGAGAGTCCAGCCAATACCAGAAACCTAATTAGGAGATTAGAATTTTGGAATTGAAATATAATTCCTGGAAGGGAGGGTTCTGGGACACCAGAAAAGAAAGCCAATTTCTGGAATTAGTGGGGAGAAACCAGAGCTGATAAGAACTTAATAATGAATATACTTGTTCATTGCTTTATTGCCAAAGTTTGCTATGTCCACTAATGCTTTACAGATGGTATGGACACAATTGCAGCCTACTGTTTTGAAGGATTTCTTTTCTTAAATATTCTTATTGTTGGAGGGGTATATAGAATTATAGGATTCATAAAATTAAAATAAAATCATTATTATGTCTTGGTTATTTCAGCAGATTGCTTTGAGTATGTATCTTTCAGCTTAAAGAATTTCGTGTTTAATTAATAATTAATATTATGCCTGTTTAATTTGTGTTTGGGACCCAAGAGTTGAAATTATGACGTCATTCCCATGGAACTGACTCATGATGGAAACTCACAGTTGTATCAGTTGCTCCAATCAGCATTACCTTTTCGTTGCAGGTGGCAGGTCTGCTGGTGCTGAACTATAGTGAAGAGTTCAATCATTGGCTGGCTACTAAGAGTCTAGGGAAATGGTTACAAGAAGAAAAGGTGAGAAATTTGATCATTGAAATTTGATACTGTGTATTGGCTCCAAGGCAGAAGAGTGATAAGGGCTAGGTAATGGGGGTTAAGTGACTTGCCCAGGGTCACACAGCTGGGAAGTAGAATATACATTTTAGAAGGACATTGCTACCTCACTACTGACAGTTTTTATTCCTGAGAACAATTTGAAACTGAAATGTCATTGGACAGTTGCTGAATAAAACAATACTTTCCTCAATACTCTCCACATTGTTATAGCTACAAGCGAATGCAAATCTCTTTGAGTATTGTGCTCTGGATCTCATAAAGAGATCATTGCATGGTAGCTACCATGGCACTGGAGTAAGGAAGACTTGGTCCTCCAGTTCTACCTCACTTACTAGCTATGTGATCCTGAGCAGGTCCCTTGCTCTCTCTCAGCTTTAGTTTCTTCATTTATAAATTGAAATGATTGGAGGATAAGTTGAGATAACACTTCAAAAGCACTTTGCAAACTTCAGAGTCCTATATAAATGTTTAGTTTTTAGTCACTTTGTTTCTCCTCTTTTATGATTATCCGAGCCTGTTCAAGATATAAAAAGAAATGGTGCTGCAGGGATGTGAATGATAGAATGAATGATAATGCATTTATTAAGAACTGGCTGCTAAATGGGATACAAATATACATAAGACAAATGCTATCTTCAAGAAGCTTACATTCTAATGAGGGAAGATACCATAGAAAGGGAGTTGGGTAGGTTTGTACAGGTGGGAAAATTTATAAATGGTCAGGAAGTGACCTAGAGGTCTAGTGATGGGCAAGATGAGATGAAAGCTTCGTCCTCAGAGTCCAGCATCTCAGAAGCGGATTGCAAGGGTCCAATAGGAGGAAGATTAGGACAGCGGGAAGGATGAAGCTGATGACTGAAGTATTGGTGGCATGGTTTTGAAATTTGACAATTAACAGAGGTTCTCAGGGCTTGTGGTTCAAAAATAAAGTTGTTTATTATTTATATACTTACTCGTGAAATTCTTGAGTCCATATTTCAAGTTTTAACCCAATCATTTAAATTATGAATTAGGAAAGGCAGTAATGGTACCAAAAATGTGTGTATTCTTAATGAGACATAGGGATGGGTAAAAAGAATAAAGGATAAAGCTGGAGCACCTACCTTCTGTACTTTGCCATGATTGAAATCTTTGGTCTGAATAAAATAATAGGTTGGAAAACAGTTAAATGGGGCAGGAAGGTAAAGGTAGTTAAGTTGCCAGAAGAATGTGATGCATTCTCTGTCTCAATTCCTCATGATAGAAATGACACTTCATTTTCATGCTTTTCTGATTCTTCTAGATCCCAGCACTTTATGGAGTGGATACAAGAATGCTGACTAAAATCATTCGGGACAAGGTATAGACCACATTCCTTGCACTTGCACCCTATTTCAGGCACCTCTCCTACCAAAATCTGTCTGTCTTGACTTAATTTTTCTTCACTGTACAAGAAAACCACCAACACCTAATTTAAAATGTAAAGGCACGAATCTCATCAATTTTAGCTTTTTTTATTTTTTGGAGGCAGATTTTTTTATTCTATTATTGATTCTAATGTAGTTCACAAGGTTGAAAATTTGGAGAGTATGCTCATTACTGAATGTACTTGAGGTTAATTCATTCAACAAGTAGATATTGAGTGCCCAGTCTATGCACACTACTACAGGGGATACAAGGCTGGTTGAAAGCATGATTCTTGCTCCCAAAGAGTGCATGCATTATCCTTTTAGGTGATAGGGCATACATAAAACCCATGGAGACTATCAAGGAAGGCAAGGTAACGTTGCAAAAACAGAACACAGAAATGCTATTTGAGTGCAAAAGAAGGCAATAGGTAGTATAAGGTGATGTTAGTTGAGGAAATTTCCTTGGAAGAGGTCAATCTGATGCTAATTTGTTGAAATATCAAAGGATTTCCTCTTTTGTAAAATGAGCAATGATGAAGTAGTTTCAAATAAAGTGAGTTTATTGATAATAGTACTGGCAACCTATTTGCCCTTGGATTGCTATGATTCAGGATTTTCCTTTAGGAAAAGCATGTCTTGAAAGTGATATGACCCACATGATAGTCTGGGTTCCTTGGCCCTAACCTTATATTATAATCTCAAATCCTTGCTTTCAGGGTACTCACTCTACATAATTTGGTTCCTACTTGTGAAATCAGATTCATTAAAAATTTTTTTAACCTACTCAAAAACAAAATAGGAGGTAGTTATTATGTAGTTTCTACCTCTACATTCATATTTATAGTAATAGATACATTCACTAAATGAATGTGTAGTATTTTAATTAAATTATAATCTTGCAGGGAAAAGTTGATATAAATGATTTGAGTCTCGATTGAAAAACACAAACACAGAACTGATAGATCAAAGAAGCCTTCTATAATCCTTAAAATAATATGTTAGATGTTGGGAATTATGGCAGAAAGATCTGAGTACCAGTCTCATTTATCCCACTTAGTAATTAACTACATGATATAGGAACTATTTCAGTTTCTTCCATTGGGCCTCGCTTTCCTTATCTATAAAATAAGGAGGTTGGATCAGATGACCTCTGAAGTTACACTTACTTTCTTTAACTTTTTTTCCTTTAGTTCTTTCTTTCCTTCCTTCCTTCCTTCCTTCCTTCCTTCCTTCCTTCCTTCCTTCCTTCCTTCCTTCCTTCCTTCCTTTTCCTTCCTTCCTTCCTTCCTTCCTTCCTTCCTTCCTTCCTTCCTTCCTTCCTTCCTTCCTTCCTTCCTTCCTTCCTCCCTCCCTTCCTTCCTTCCTCCCTCCCTCCCTCCCTCCCTCCCTCCCTCCCTCCCTCCCTCCCTCCCTCCCTCCCTCCCTCCCTCTCTCTCTCTCTCTCTCTCTCTCTCTCTCTCTCTCTCTCTCTCTCTCTCTCTCTCTCTTTCTTTCTTTCTTTCTTTCTTTCTTTCTTTCTTTCTTTCTTTCTTTCTTTCTTTCTTTCTTTCTTTCTTTCTTTCTTTCTTTCTTTCTTTCTTTCTTTCTTTCTTTCTTTCTTTCTTTCTCTTTTTCTCCTTCTATTATTATATATAATTTATATATAAAATAACATTTTATAATTTTATTATAAATAACTTAATTATTTATTACTGTCAATGGAAACAGGGACTGGCCAAGAAAATGAACCAATGTGCTATGTGACCTAACAGCAATCTAAACTTTAGTATCACATTTCAATTCCCTTTCCCTTGGTTTTTATAAGAAGTAACATTCAGAAAGAAACTCAAATGTTTGTGACATAAAGATGCTTCCAATATCAATCTACTGACAGTGGTAGCAGCAGAAGCTTATGGGGAAGGCTGTAGAGGTAGAAGTAATCAGTGGCAAAATCTGTTCAGCTATTGGATTTTGCAAGTTAAATAGAATTTAGTAAGGTCTAATGATTTTGGGGAAGCAACATACCAGACTGCTTCCAATTCTTAAGATAAATTCTTCATTTTCATCCTTAAACAAGTATTATTTTAATAATTTGGCAGTGGTTTGGCATGTCTAAAATGGCAGTAATGCAAACTTGGAACTTGGGTGATCTTGGTTTATGTAACACACACATACCACAACCTTTTCTATCCACCTTAGTTTGAAAAACGAATTATTATTTCATTCACCATGCTTTTAGGACTAAAGAATGAGACCCGAGTTTCAAAATTAGGAATGCATAAATAAACATTTACTCTGTGAACAGACCATGATGTTATTTAGTAATGCAGTGTGGAGGTGAAAGGTGGTTTGTAATCAGTTTTGCTAGGTAGCTAGGCAGTGAGGCAGCTCTTCCTAGGCCTGGAGTGATCCAATATTTTTGAACACTCAATTGAAAACCATTAACATGCTGGTTTTTCTAATTCCAGCAGCTTAATCCTAAGTGACTTTTCTCCTAAATGACAATTTCAGACATGGAACAAAGCCTTGTTTCTATTTCTTCCCATGCAACAATTTCTTTGGAAAAGGGAAAATCATGCAAGTATTTAACTTTCCTCCCTAAATAAAATCTTGGCAACTAAGATTAACATGACATTTTCATGGAAAGGCTTCTTATGCACACCCAAATTGTCTTTTCAAAGTAGCACAGTAAAGAAATCCAAAAGGAGAATAAGAATACTATTACTTGAAAGGAAGAAATAATTCTTGATTGGATAAATAAGAAAAGGGTGGGAAAAACTTCTGGGTCAAATAGGCACTTTACTGAAAGAATGTAACTGTCAGATTGCTGTCCCAGGTATTGACTAGAGTAAACTTTGCTATTGCCTTGGCTTGGGACTTATTTTGCATAGTATTTAATCTTTGTTCTTAACCAAACTCACTCTGATAGTATAAAGATGACACTATTTTATCCATCCACTTCCAATTTTATCATTCTCTTTTCATCCCAATTGGCAGTTTTGGAGCCTCTGAACTAAAAAAATAACCATTTTTCTAGGGCACCAAAGGCATGTGGTAGTGTTCCAAACTTTACCAACTTGGAATCTCAAGACCTAAATTTGGATACCTTATTTACTCTCAGGAAGCTCTAAATAAACCCATTATATTTTCCATAGTTTTTTTTTTAAAAACCCTTGATATATAAACCTTTTATTTTTCAAGTTTGAGAAGGTGAATAAACTTCCATAGACAAATTAAGCAGTTATAAAGATGTCTAAATTTTGGAGCAGCTGTTCAAATCCCTATGAGTTTAGCCTGTCAGCACCTTCTTTGTTGCTCACATTTAGCTGTCTAATTCTTTAATTTGACAGGGCACCATGCTTGGAAAGATTGAATTTGAAGGTCAGCCTGTGGAGTTTGTGGATCCAAATAAGCAGAACTTGATTGCTGAAGTTTCAACCAAGGTGAGAGACTTTCTCCTTTATATTTGGAAAATGTAGGTCCTTCTCTTTAATCTTACTTATTTGGTATAGTAGCATCTCATTTATTTATCAAGCCACTTTAGTTTTCTACCACACAGAGAATCAGGAAATTAGCAAAATTGTCTTTTTTAATAGCCAAAAAATCCCAGTAAAGCACATATATGCTGATTACAGATTTCCTCACAACTTTACTTTTGAGCCTCTTCACTCCTAACTTGGACCCAATGCCAACCATCTTGGTTATCTGGTTTTTTAGCTCACAACAATAAGAAACAACAAATTAGAAAATTTGATTTGGGGATTTTGACATCAGCAAGAAAGGGCCATTGACAACTTTGACAACGAAGGAGAAGACAAAACCAGAAATTATGAAGAGTGAGAATTCAATAGATGTAACAGTCTGAGGCTATTGCAGTAGAGGAGCAAATAGCTATGTTCACATTAGTTCCTCTCTCCTCACTCACTCAATTTATATTCTGACACATAATTATGTTTACAAGGTTGGCCTCTAGTCATCAAGTTGAATTATGGTAAATATACACTAAGTAAGCAGTGTATCTTCTGTAATTTTCCCTCAAAATGGTTCAGATTAAACAAAAAGTTATTGTGCTTAAAGGCACAGAATGAAATTATTTAGAAAATTCACTTATGTAGTATATATGCCTCATTCAGTCACACTAAAGGATAAGTGAAGCCTTGCTATCACCTTTCCTAAAAGGTAAACCCTCACTGCTTTTAGGAAGTAAAGGTAAGGACAAATGTTTCCTATTAACACTTTGTCTAAAACAAAATGAGCTTGGTATTTAAATGCCAGAGGTTGTAAAATTTATGGGCACATAGTAGAAATTCCAATAAAGGATTCATCTTGACTGATTAACATTTTAAAGTAGTGATGGACAATAAAATAAGCTTGCCTCATATTGTTGCACTGCATTGCACCTTTTCCCCTCTCCTGATACATCCTGAATATTTTAAAAACAGGCCCTCATTAAATTTCATGAAATGCTTTCAAAACAAACATTTTTTTTTTCCCAAAGATTGAAAAGCTGGACTACAAAGTAGTTAGTTGAGTCTCATGAGTCAGTAATAGAAGGGAAAGAATAAATCCCGTCACCCAAGACTTTATGTTTTTAAAAGCTTAATATAAGTTTCATGAAGGCAGGAACCATATCATTTTTATCTTTGTACCCCCAGCATTTAGGATTATATTTTGCATATGCTTACCCCTTGATAAATGTTTTTTTTTTTAAATTAGATATTCTTTGTTGTTGAATTGAATAAATAAGAACAAAAAGGGATATTCATTTAAAGCATGGACTTTTGTTCCAAAAAATGATATTGAAATGTTAGGTTCTATTTATTTTCTCCTCTTTCCACATCCCTCTATTTTTCTCTTCTTGTTTGTTGCCGTTGGTCACTTCTAGAAATGAAAGAATCAAAAACAGGCTTAACATGAGCAGATTTCTTCCTTGAAACCTCTCATGTCAGGGTCTCAGGCAGAATTACTTAGCATTCCCAAGGCCTATTCTCCAGTGCTAAGCACAGTAGTACTTGATAAAAAATAGCTCCAGGCCCTTGCCCTTACAAGAAACTTGGGATCTAATAGACATTTCCATTTCCATTTTTTAATTAAAGAAAATGAACTTCTGAACTTATCTGTGCTTATCTGACCGTCCCAATCTGGTTGGAGCTTACCATGTTGCTGATAGCAAAACGACCAAGAACATTCTGATATGCTGGCAAAGAAAGATGGAGCGAGATACATACTGGCGAAAGTAGACTAAGGAGAAGCCACGATTTGGGAAAGGAAGCCGATAGTGTACGACAAACAGGAGATAAACACTTAAACCCAACACCAACCTGTTAAGGATATGATTCATACGAGCATAAAGGCATGCTCATTGTCCACTGGTAGAAACGTGTTACAAATAGAGATTTCAGAAAAGTATTCTTTTTGGGAGTGGTGGCCTGACTTGAGTCACTCCTCCTTAATAGCCCCTCTTTTCTGAAATAGCCATTCTTGACCCTAAATATTTGAAAGTGCTTCGTGTTTGGTTAGGTGGAATCTACAGCTTCCAAAGCTATAAATCACCGAAGACGTTTTATATTTGGGGCTCAGCTTTACAATGCCACTAAACACTTCTCAGAGGAAGGGTCAATTCTTTTTTTTTTCCTAGGAATATGTGCAGGAATCGAGGCAGATTTTTTTTTTATTTTAGTAGAAGCTGAAACTTAGAGGCTAAGAGAGAGAGCTCTTACTCTTTTTTTTTCTTTTTTTGTGTGTGTTCCACAGAAAACTTTTCAAGGTTGTTAAAGCTTATAGGTTCCATCTTTGAATAATTTTCAGCGCACAAAATATATAAGAATACAAAGAAAACAACTATGTCAAAATACAGTTATTAAACTATTTTTTAATACAGTGTTTAGAGCTTCTAGGTTAAGAAACTTTGTTGAGAGATTCGTCTAAGGAACAGAGAAATTGATTTACTTCTAGTCTTGCAATTGAATGTTGTGGTTCTTGAGATAATCCAAGAATTTTACTGAGACTATCCAAGGGAAATAATTGCAGAGGTGGTCCTCCTCTTACCCCTAGTCCTTCAAAAGTACAAATATCCTGGTTGTAAAGCTTTTAAGGATGAGTCTGTAGTTTCCTTCAGTCTATAGCTTCATTTTCTCAGTGTCAAAAGCAGTTTTATAAATAAACCTGACAGCTCACTCTGCTCCTCAAAGAGGATAATTATCAGCCTGGATAATCTGTCTAATAATAAATACTTATTTCATAGAAATCAGACTACCACAAGACCAAGCGGTTTCCTTATTAGTGAAAAGTGAGAGTAGCTTTATTTGGGGGGAGTGGGTTTGGGGCTGAGGTCAGTACACAGCGTTTCTTGAATGCAGACAGTAGGACTTAATACTCTTTATTTATTTAGTTGTTAGGCAGATACTTTATCCTCTCTTTTCGATAAAGAGATGTGAGAGGCAGTTGTGATTTAGTGGACAGAGAGCTGGCCTTGGAATTAGAAATACTTGGGCTCCAATCTGACCTGTGGCTTGGACTGGCTATGTGACCTTAGACACAACATTCTTCACTTTGCCATGGATGCCCTAGGCAAATCTCTCAACAGGTTTTCTTAAATGAGGGTCTCTAAATTAGTTTAAAATATTTTGATAATTATATTTCAGTGTAATTGGTTTTCTTTGAAATCCTATATATTTTGTGCACTTAAAAACACTATTTTGAGATGGGGTCCATAAGCTTTACCAACTTGTACAAGGGTTCCAAGACACACAGAACTCCCTCCCTCTCAAAGATTCTGAATTGTGGAATAGTTACTGATCTTCATCCTTGGTGGATATTGTACACGTTTGCTCCCCACACCAAGGAAATCTGGGTCCAGACCAATATCCATCTATTTATTTATGTCTAATAGGGTATATATATTTCACAACACATAATACATACACATATCTATCCATGCATATAATACAAACATGTATATGCAGACACAGCTATAGGTATGTAAGCATACATAAAAAGTATATATATAAATTTGCATGTATATTATATATGTATTATGAAAGCCACTGTGTGATTTGTATTTGAAGAAAAATATCCACCAAATATTTAATCATCCTTTTTCTGCCAAAATCCTACAAATATTAAATATCCTGAGCTATTAATCAAAGTTAGGTGACTTAGCCTATTCCGATAGAGCATCAGAACTCAAGAGGGATTAATTATTTTATCCTAAAACTTTGTCTGCTACTTACTAGATATGAATGAATTTTTGCATCTTTTTGGTTCAAGTGGTTTACTTTTTGATGAGGTAAGCTAGAGAATTCTGATCAGTGAAATAGACTGTAGGTTCAAGAGAAATATGGGATTTTGATCATTGGTGATGGATGAATTTATTACTCTAATTTGTTATATATTTATGTATCAATTAGCTTATCATTTTGTACATGAAAGTTAGAGGAGGATGGGTCATAGTGAAGGTGTTAAAACACTCAGAGTAGAATCTTTAGTGTCCCTGAAAGAAGTTGACCAATTTTAGAAGCCCAGAAATACTGATGGATGTTTAATCAACTAGTCTCTGTTTTTTACATGTGTAAAAACCTAAATGATCATTTCTCCATCCTTCAGAGAGTTAGCTGCCAAAATGCTCTCTAGAGTACTGAATGAGCATGTTATTTTCTCACTTCCAAGGACTCACACTCAGCCCTGGACAAACTCTCTCTCTCTCCTCTTGCTCTGTCTTCCTTTTCCTTTCTTTTCTTTATCTCCTTGCAAGCCATCCCTTTTTAAATGTCCAACTCCTAAACTGATTATTATTAGTCAGGGTGAGAAGAGCTTATGTTTCTTTTCTCTGGACCATCTTCAGACTTGATTGTGCTTATGTTTTTTTTAGTTTAACATTGCAGACAGTGTTACTGCTCCCATCATCAATATAAAAGCATTGTGACTGGGTCCCAGTTTACTTATCTGTCAAGAGTTGGGCAGAGTGGCGGTGATGGAGTTGGACAAAATGGTGGCCTTTGAGATCCTTTCTATCTTTAGCTTTGTGATCTTATGAGCTATAATATTAATTACCATTTGAAGTAATATTATCATGGATAATGAAACAACAATAACATTCTGATAAGAATAGCTACACAGAGATTTGCATGAAACTTTTTCTCAAATTGTAGAAATCTGAATTTATTAGCATTTAATTTTATTTTAAAGTTTTTTTTAAATTTCAGGCTTCTCTATTCAGAAACTAAATGTGTGTAATGAGATAGATAGAGGGTTTGTCTGCTGCAAATTCATTCTGATGGCATTGAATCTCCCACCCCTTACCTTATTTAGACAGCACCTTCTCCCTGGGGTCTTTAGAAAGGATGGTTTCCCCCTTGCTGGTAAGCATTCACCTGTGTGAAATGATTTAGTTTGTCACCCAGCACCAACTAGAATTACTATAGAGAGCAATGTCTCATCATGAAGGGTTCCAGCTATGAAATCTTCTGATGCACCAGAGGACTCTTTCCAAGGGGGTTATTATCAAAGTAAAAATAGCCCCATCAGTTTCATGGCAGCACAGAAGGAGCCCATATTGGAGGACAAACAGTCACTGCCTCCGACTGCTGTGAGTCTTGTCCTGTCATAAAGGAGAAGACAGATGCAATCAAGCTGGTCTCCTGGTTCTATTGGTGGGGAAGGACATAGAGAAGCGTGCTTCTGAGTCAAGAAGAGAAGTTGAGGCTGCAAATATAGTTAGAATCCTCTTTACCTGATCATTTATGGATTATACGATTCCTATTTTGAATGCCAGATAATATCATTAGAAAACTATGGCTCTCTATCCAATCCAGTTTAACAAATATCTATCAAGTGTATGGTACAGTTTTGTGTCCTGCCAAAGCATAAAAATAAATTGCAAATAGTATCTCCTGAATAAGAGCTTATTGTCTAATGGAGGGAAGGAGTATAAAACATGTAGATGGATAACGGTTATAGGAGGAAGAATGAATATCAGTAATGGAGAGATTAAATCCGAGTGCTATCTGAATTTTGAAGAGGAGATCACTTTCAGTCTGAGAGATCAGGGAAATTTTTATGGAGGAAGTAATACCTGAGCTAGGCTTCACAAAATAATTTTAACAAAGAGAGCACATGCTCATTGTGGGGTGAGAGATCAATAGTGTGAATGCATGTAGGGAGGAGAGGGCACCATGAGGTTGAGACACAGTACTCACTCAGTATGGTTGGAACAAATGCATAAAAGGAAGTAGAGTCTGATAGGAGGGGATTAAATGTCAGCCTTGGAAATGTCTGAAGCAGCATGGTACCATGGAAAGAATGCTGCACTTGGAGTCTGAGAATCTTAGTTCAAATATTAACTGTACCACTTGGGCAGACATTGAACCTCTCAGGGTCTCATCCTCCTTTGTAAAATAAAGCAGTTGGCTCTGATTTCCTCCCAGTTTCCTTCTAGTTCCAAACACATAGGTCTGCTAATTTAGGATCCTATCTGCAATGGGAAAAGAGAGAAGGTTTTAGGATAAGAAAATGAGAGGATCAGACCTGTGCATTAGTTACAAGATGGCAGCCGTATGAAGAATGGAGTGCAGAGTGGTGCCACTTGCTCCTGTAGTGACATGGTGCTAGTCACTTCATTTGTCTTTACCAGATCTAAATATTCTCTCTCTATACTATTTCATTTGGTGATCTCATAAGTACTCATAATTTCAGTTGTTGTTTCAGCTCAAATGACTCAGATCCACTTGACTGGCCTTACTTGACTTCCAGTCTTGTATTTTCAAATTTTTTCCCTCTTCTTAACTTTCCTATTACAGTCAAGTGTACCATCAACCTCCCAGGCCAATGGCTCACCATCTTGGTGTCATCCTCAACTTCTCACTCTTTCTCATCCCCCATCCCTTATCCAATCAGTGGTTTAGTCCTTCATTTTTACCTTCCTAACTCTCTCTTCATAATCTCTCATATAAACCCCTTTCTCTCCTCCAGCACTGGAACCACCCTGGTGTAGACCTTTGCCAGTCTACACCTGGACAATTGTAATAGCCTGCTCATTGGCATCTCTACCTCAAGTATCTTCATAGTCTGATCCATCTTCCACTTAACCCTCAAATCGATTTTCTTAAGGGAAAATTTAACCATACCACTTCCTCCTCCCATTCAATAAACTCAAGTGGCTCCATATTACCTCTAGGATCTGTCCTTCATAACTAGAATCCTTCCTATTTCTTTTTCTTTTTTTTGCACCTTTCCCTCCTCAAATGTTCCCTGTTATCCAGTGATATTGTCCTCTGCAATTCCTTGCATAAAATGCTCCATCGACTGACTGAGAGCATTTTTCCTCACTGTTCACCACATCTGGAATGCTTTTCCTCCTCCTTTCTGCCTCCCAGCTTTGCTGAATCTCTTCAAATCTTAGCTTAAGTACCACCTTGTTTAAGAAGCCTTTCTTAAGGCTTCTTTAATTTTAGTGATATGCCCCCAGACACTACTTCCAAATTATCCTGTATATATTTTGCTTTTACACAGTTATTTGCTTATCATCTCCCCCATTAGACTGTGGGATCCTGGAGAGGGAAGACTGTTTTTATTTGCAGCACAGTGACTGGCATATAATAGGTGCTTAATAAATTCTTGTTGATTAAATGACTGACCCTATTGTTCTAGTGCAAACCCAATATAATGAAATCCTGAGCCAGGATGGTGGCAGTATGAGGAGAGAATAGAAGACAGATTTGGGAGATGCTGTGATGGTAAAGTAGGGTACAGGGGCAACTGATTATATGTGGGGAAATGATAGAAGAGACAAAGATGACTCATTTGAGTTGATGAGTTTGGATGGACTGCAGAGTTTCAAGGCTTCAGACTGCACATCTAAGTACCTGACACTAGACAGCAGGGCTACCCTGTTTGGTGTGTTACCTGTGCAATTTCACTCTTCACCCCTGGAGTTTTCTGTTTTGAGAGATTACTCAGACTCATTGTAAACAGTCAAGCTGGAGTTTATCTTCCTCTGAGAAGGAAGGCCTGATAGCACTTTTTCTCTTAGGATTACTTCAGAAAATTTGGAAGAAAAAACTACTTAAAGACCTCAAAGATTTGCAACTTGTTTGATTTGAAGATTTTCTCCACTGACATATTCATAACTTTCTTAGAACATGTACTCTTTGAAAGTTACTGTGGCCAAAAAATGTCATGACCCTACCATGTCTGATCAAGTGAGAAGAGGAAGCATGCTGAAGTGGGGAGGGCTGTCACTTCCTGTGAGACCTGGGCAAGTCACAACCTCCTGGGACTTTGGGTTCCTCATCTGCAAAATGAGGGAGTTGGACAAGAAGACCCTGAATATCCCTTCCAGCTCTAGATTCTTTGATCTATGAGAAGCTTCTTAGACTGGGCAGAGAAATAAGCATTCCTCAGAGAAGAGACAAAGTCTCTCTATTTGTTTTCAAGTTTTTGCCAGCTTTTGGCTCCTTGGCATAACTTTTGAGACCCTAAGGGTTCCATAGTGGAGCACTGGGAGAAAAGCTTTTTGGGGGGAATCAGACTCAATTCTCAATTTTTGCTCAAATGAAGTGTCATATTCTTAACTAATAATTCTTAGGATATTAGATATAGAACTAAAAAAGAACCATAAAGGCACCAAACCTCTCATTTTATAGCCAAGGAACTGATAACCAGAAAAAATAGTTGATATTCTTGGTCACCTAAGTGGTAAGTAGTAGAGCTTGGAATGAAACCTATATTCTCTGGCTGTAAATCCAGGGGCTTCCCCCCCCCCCCATTCCTTACTTTTTCTAGTGGTACCATATGACCATGAGTTACAGAAACACATCCATATTTGAAGAATTAAAGTTATAGCTTACCCAAAAGAGAATAAGTAGACACAAAGGTGCTGCAACACATAACTAATGAAAAATTGTGCCGATGTAGTATAAATGATATCATCAAAAAAAAAATTCCTGGCAAGACAAGGAAGTGGGAGAGCCACTTAAGTGATAACCAGGTGACAGCCTGCCTGTGTGGTCCATTGGTGGGAATGCAATATCAAGAGGTGGAGATGAAGGTTCCAGCATGTTGGGTACATCCATCCTTGCCACATTGAAGTCTTTAATGAGAAGATATATAGAGAAGAGTTACACAGATGAGCTGACATGGATAGGTTTTGAGGGAATATGCAGATGAATGAAATTACAGATCTATTAAAATATAATTAGGTGTCCCATCCAGTTTCCATGTCCAATGTCTATGATTTCATATAAATATTTTACCTTAAAATATTCTCTAAAGTTAGAAAGTCTTTTTTAGCCAAGTAGATTTAAGTTTTCATCCTGTCACCTAAATAAAGATTCTTATCCTTTAGAAAGTTCCCCCAAACTCTTGGGAATTGTATACGAAGTCTAATGCCAAAGATAAAGATTAAATTTAGCTGCTTTCCACTTCTTCCATTTTGTGACTTTGAGGGAAAATGTTTTGTGAGAGAATACATGTGGAAAGGTCATTTTTCCTTAACCTCTAAGCAGTACTTAAAGTTGAGCTAATGATTATGATGTGCTTTGAGATCCCATTATGAAATCTGACCTCTAAACACAGTTTTTCAAAATGAGCCAAAAGGATACTGATCGACACCAGGCTAGTTATTTCTGATAGTCTCATGCTGATTTTTTTTTAATTTCAGAATCTTTGCATAGTCTTATTACACAGGCACTCAGCTTTACCACATCCCATATTTATTACAAGTTGAGGATCAAGTGGTGTTTAAGGCATGATGTATCTATTGCCCCATCTGTCTAGTGCTGAATCAGGCAATAATACTCGAAAATCTCATCGCCGCTAGCTGTTAATGAGGCAAAACACGGGAAAGATGGTCGTTAACTATGGAAACAACCAATTTCTTAGGGATCATTGTTATTACTGTAATCAACAGTATATATAAAACAGCAAAGTACATTTTAAAAAATTTCATGAAAAAAAAGATTCAGGCTGTGGCACTTGCTGAGTCTTTCTCGCAAATTGATTGTTAACTGCCAGTCACTCCCCAGTAGTTAGCAATCAATCTGCCACTAGTCTAAGTGCAAACCGTTTCCAAATGTGTTTATGATATTAGTGTGTCGCTCACAATAGTAGCTTCCCTCTAACTCTCTTGATTTCAAAATGCAGGATGTCAAGGTGTATGGCAAAGGAAATCCTGTTAGAGTAGTTGCTGTAGACTGTGGAATAAAGCAGAATGTAATCCGTTTACTAGTGAAGGTAAGTCATTCCCATCCTCTTTTTTTTTCCTTTAGTACAACTATTCCTCAAACTTTCATTTATTTATTTATTTAGGTGTGTGTGTGTGTGTGTGTGTGTGTGTGTGTGTGTGTGTGTGTGTGTGTTTTGATGACTGGTTGAAGACAACCACAGAATTCTTGCCTTGGTCATTGTTTATTGCCTCTGCGTGTGGGGTGGATTTCCCTTGTACCTTTGGTTCACTAAATGACAAACTTTTCATTTTAATTGCACTAGAAACAGAGTACCAAGAGGGCTGAACTAAAAGTCAAAAGATTGGGAGAATTTGAATTCTTACTCCCTCATTCACTGCCTGAATGAACTTGGGCAAGTCCCTTCTCCTTCCTGGAACTAACGTTTTGTTATCTATAAAATGAAGGGATTGCACTAGGTGTGATCCTCTAATCCCGCTTATTAGATATTCGAGAACTCTAGAGCTATCAGCAGCGAAAAAGCAGTTGAATAGCTGTTCTTTCCCCAAAAGAGGATACTTTCTGCCCCATTTATGATGCTTTGGAATAGGGTTGGTGGGCCCCAAGGTGGTGTAGAAAGCCCACGATGGCATTAGATATGCTTTGTCTTTGTATGCCTCCACTTTTGTTTCTGCTCTTATTGTATCCTGAGATAGCATAGGCTAATAAAAGTTTTTCATATTAATCTCTGACTTTCAAAATTCAAGCAATCACTGCAAATTCTTTAGAGAGTGTTTTTTTTTTCTTTTTAGGTATTCTGTAGTTATTATTTTTCCCTGAGGAAACAATTTACTTTGCAGATAGGAGAATTTCCCCTTCCCTTCTTTCTTTTCTTTTCCTGAGGTTAGCATTGTCCCAGGACTGATTCTAAAGCATCTCAAATTATTGGCAGCCCATTATTAACTTTGGGATATGCTTAACATTGAATATATAATTTGTATCTATTTTTATATAAAAAGTTTATATTCTCATATCCAAAAGTCAGTCTGATAAAATTAATCATCATTTCATAGACAAATGTGGTCAGACACTGGGGAAGAAAACTGATTAACAAGTAATGAAGAAAGGGTGCCCACAGGGTAATTTTAAGGAAGGTCAGAGGCAGGCCAGCATGAACTATACAGAAAATAGATTTCTCACCTTTTTGTCAGCTTTCTTTGGTTCTAGATAATACATATCCTGTGTTCATTATGATCCTAATTATGGAGCCTTTATATATATATGTATACATATATATGTAGAAATATATATGCCACCCCTTAAATCTGTAAAAAGATAAATAACTTGCTTTGCATGATTCAACTTGAACGGAGCTTATTAGTTCTCTATTATAGAATGGTACCATTTGAATCACAAAAAATACAGCAGAGCTTCTGAAAGAATTATTTATTTTGCAAAACAAAGCTCTTTGTTATTTCAGTCATGGAAATGAACTTTTTAAGTGAGGGAGTGGGCAACAACAAATAATAATAACATATAATTATCTTTTAAGGTTTGCAAAATACATTATATTTATCCCATTTGACTATCACAATAACTTTGTGAGGTAGGTGTTGTTTTTATCCATTTTCTAGATGAAGAAACTGAGCCTGAGAGAATTTGTCCAGGTTCACACAGCTCTCTCTCTCTCTTTTTTAAGGAAAAAAATATATAATTAAAACTCTTCCTCATTATTTACCTTATGTTGCTTTTTCTAGAGAGGAGCTGAAGTACATTTGGTTCCTTGGAATCATGATTTCACCAAGATGGAATATGATGGACTTTTAATTGCTGGAGGACCCGGGAACCCAGCTCTTGCACAGCCTCTAATTCAGAATGTCAAGAAGGTACAGTATGCATGGAATCTGGGTATAGGTTGGTCTACAGAGGGTCATACATGTTGGGAGTGCTATGAAGAATTTCCTTTAACTTAGAGAGTTTTCTTAAATTATTTTTCATTATTTGTTTCAGTGTAAACATTCTTTCTGTCTCTCAGAGGCAGCAAAGATAAATTATTCTACTGGGGAACCAAGTAGGAGAGTGTCAGAGATAATGGAACCTGTTCCTCAGGCCAAAAAGCAACTTTCAGGCCATTTTCTAGGATCAGGACAGATGATGCCCCATCGACTTCTCCCCCATCTACATCTGCAGTGTTATAACATAACATTATAATTCACATTCATGAGGATGACCTTATCCTTTAGAAATCTATGAGATACTCTCAGAAACAGGACAGAAAAATCTAATGCTTAAAACAGGCATTTGGTTTGTCAATTCAGGTCACATTCATTTTCATTTTGTGTCTTTTGGAGAATGATTCTTGGGAAAATGCCTGTGGAGATGGCATTTTCTCTTCCTCACAGGAGTGTCAGATAACATCTTAAAGCATCCTCCAAGAAGGACTGAGCTATGGTTGGTTTAGTTTTAGTGTTCAGTGTATTTTACTGCGCTCTGAATCTTTGGAAATTGTCATTTATCAAGGGCATTTGCTGTCCTTCAGTTAACCAGAGGTTCTGCCCAATTAACTGAAATGTCATTCTACATAATTGAGAACATCCTATACGGGTAGAGAAGAAAAGTGGCACTATTAGTGCCCTTTCAGAGTTATCAATATATGCGATTCATACCATCCTTTCCTTTATAGATCTTTGAGAGCGATCGTAAAGAGCCTGTCTTTGGAATCAGTACAGGGAATTTAATAACAGGATTGGCTGCTGGAGCCAAGACCTACAAAATGCCCATGGCCAACAGGTAGGACATTTTTTGTTGTTGTGGAGTCATTTCTGTTGTGTCTGACTTTTGTTTACTCCATCAAAAGTTTTCTTGGACAGTGGAGTGGTTTGCCATTTCCTTCTCCAGCTCATTTTACAGATGAGGAAACTGAGGCAAACAGGGTCACAATAAGTGTCTGAGGCTAGATTTGCACTCAAATCTTCCTGATTTCAGGCATTGTACTCCAGCTACCAGAACACCTTGATGGCTTTCTTTCCTTCCTTCCTTCCTTCCTTCCTTCCTTCCTTCCTTCCTTCCTTCCTTCCTTCCTTCCTTCCTTCCTTCCTTCCTTCCTTCCTTCCTTCCTTCCTTCCTTCCCCCTTCTTTCCTTCCTTCCTTCATTTGTTCCTTCCTTCCTTCCTTTTCTTTATTTAAAACTATTCTGTGATTTAATAGATTTCTTTTTATTTCCTCTTAAAAATTTTAAAACTTACATTGTGAATTTTTGACTGCCTTTGAGTAAATAGCTTAATATGTTTGCCAGTTTCTATAAAGCCAGAGAAGAACTTTGAACACCATCTACAGTGCAATTTTCCCCTCTCTAAGTCCAACTAAGGAAGTTAAGCACACCAGGTGTCCACTATTGATTTTTCTTGGTATAATGCTTGGATAGGATTAACAATTTGTGACTCCTCTTGAGTGCAAATTTTACTGAGCAATTGAAACTAGAAGTTTCTCAGTTACTTTCTGCTTGCTACCTTATTGACTAAATCATTTCAGTGATTTCTTTATCCTTATCCCATTTATTTCTCTCCTTTGCTTTTCAGAGGGCAGAACCAGCCAGTGCTGAATATCACAAATAGGCAGGCCTTCATTACTGCTCAGAACCATGGCTATGCACTGGACAACAACACCCTTCCTGCTGGCTGGAAACCACTGTTTGTGAATGTCAATGATCAAACAAATGAAGTAAGCACTTTCTCTAAACCTTTTTCTGGAAGCTATAAGAAAAGGGGGGCAAGTGGGGTCTCATGTCATCCTTCCATTCCATTTACACACACTTTCCTTGTGCAAACTTGTTCTCTTTTTAGGAACATTTTTATAGGTCATTTGTCAAAGCTAGCTGCTCTTTAAAAGATTTTTTTATTTTTTTACTTTTAATCTTCTAATCAGTTGATGGTCTTTGACATCTCTGTGCTTAAGGTGTCACTAAGTGCAAATATGATTAACAGGTAACACTGATATTCAGTCTAGTTCTGACCCATCACTAAGGGTTGAAGGTCCAGAATGACCTAGTCACAGATCTGAGACCCACTTTGGACTCAAGTGGGCCTTCAGTTTTTGTTCCATCTCAGAGAAGCTTTGAGAAGCCACTTAGACCTGGATAGGTAAAACTGGAGATCAAATATATTCTGAGAGATGATCAATGGGATCTAGACCAAATCAGAATGCCTCTGAAGATGGACTGCCCATGAGTCTGTCTCTGTCATCAATCAAGACCAATATTTTCCACATTCTAGTTCCTGAGATTTCCAGATGTTACATGGTACTACCTATTAGTTTCAGAAGGTCTCTTGAGTGGTGTTCCTCTCAGTTTTTCTATTTGAACTTTTTTTTTATACCAGTAAAAGCCATTATTGAAGCTTCTTTCCCCCTCTTTTTTCTTGTCTTTCAGGGAATTATGCATGAGAGCAAACCAATCTTCGGTGTCCAGTTCCACCCCGAAGTTAGTCCAGGGCCAACAGACACAGAGGTATGTCAGAAGGATGATTTCTGTTAACCAAAATACATTTTTTTATTACTGAACATTTTTATGAAATAAAAAGAAATAAAAACAGCCATCAAGGCCTTTGTATGGATACTTGGGTAACAAATTTAAGTATTAAAATCTGCTTGTGAATGTCATAGAGGAAGTTTTCTCTTTTGAAAAAAAAAATTGGGAAAGTCCTTAGGAAACCAGATGCTATTTTTGTATAAATCCATTATCATTCTAATACATTTCAGTTCTCAAGTTTACAATTGTTGAGCTATGCAAATGAATTCCCTCTTGCTCTCTCTTGTTCTCATAACTGAAATGAAATTTTAATCCCCCATCTGTGACTTCACAAAAATCCCTATGGCAACTGGTTGTGTAGCCACTAAGGATGAATAAGCAGCAGCAGGAGAAGTTTGGGTATCGAGGGTGTTGGGAAGGAGAGAGGGCATGTGTGCACATAAATATTATTCAGTCATTTTAAGAGAAGAACCATAAGGAATGCTTAGAGGAGATTTGTTTTTAATTTAAATGTTATTACTTTTGTACGTTGTTAGTTAAGTGCGCAAGCAAAACCTTTTGCTTAGAAGAATTTCTCTATGCATTATTGAGACATATCTGGGAAATTGAACTCTCTCTGTATGATGGTTTGCTGTTTTGTTACACTGACCGTTCTTCGTCAAGGTCAACTGGAGCATTGTATTTGGAGGGGAGATTTTGTGAAATGAGGAGCAGTCTAAAAAATACCCTCCTTGCTCTCCTCTCTCCTCTTCATGGACCAATTCCTTTGCATTCTCTTTTGTGGCATTAGCATTAGTTTGTTGCCTCAATGTTAACTGGAAATGCACGTTATCATTAGTAGGAAGCATCTAGAATATTAACTCCTTGAAGGAGGGCACTGTTGTTTTTTTGTCTTTGTAACCCTGGTGCCTTGAACATAGCAGGTGCTTGTTGAATTAATTGAATCATATTGTCTTCCTAACATATGTAAACAAGTCATAGTTACATTTTAACTATCGTTCTTCCGTACCTAATCAAACATGGGTTATTATACGAAACTTTAAATTTTTAAAAGTCCTTTCCGGAAGATTTACCTTACATTAATAATTGAGAACATTGTATTTAGGATATACACCAACATTCCCTATACTTCTAATTTTGGCTCTTCTAAATGCCTGAAAAGTTAATCCCTTGGGTTGAAACTTCTATCTAGTTAGAGCCCAGAAGTAAAGTTTCTGGTAAAGTTTGAGGGAAAAAAAACATCTCTAGTACTTTGAGTTGTTAGAAATAAAGAAAATACAGAGATGCACATGTATACTTTGTAGTCAGAAGTAACCAGAGTAGGCAAGGAAAAGAACTTTAATTTTTCTGTCAAAAATTTAAGTTTGAAGAAGTAGAAAAAATGAAACTAAGAGCTATCTATACCTGGAAGCTATCATTTTGAATGTTCCTAGATTGTGAGAAACTTTTATTTTTTTACTGTGATAGTGGTGTTGTAGGAGCATTGAGATGTGTTTTTGTTGTGGTAATATTGAAAACAATCGTATAACTGGGACAATTTTGAAATCTTAAGTATTTGTTTATTTTTTTTCCCCACAGTACCTATTTGATTCGTTTTTGTCACTGATAAAGAAGGGGAAAGGAACCACTGTGACATCAGTTCTACCTAAGCCTGCACTAGTAGCATCCAGAATTGAGGTTAGTATATATGTATATATGAATATATATATATATATATATATGCATATATATAATGGATTTTCACTACAGAATAACTTTGAAATGAAGAGTATGTCTCATGAGATATATCTACATAAGAGTAATGGCAAAATCACAATCAATCAAAATTTAAGCAGAGCAGTTTTATTTCTTTTAGATGATTTAGATGTATAGAGATTCTCTTTTTCATGATTACATTAGAAGTCATTTTTTTAACTTCAATCTCAGTAGTTGGGTATTTGCAAGTAAAAACTTTTAATGGATAAAAGGACTTTGTTTTGCTTTGAGTTCTTTATATTGTCACACTACCTAATAAGTAGCAGAAGTACAGATGTTTGAGATAGAGTTTAATTGAGACATTATGAAGAATGGTAGACAAAAGGTTTCTGCTTTAAAATTTTAACTTCATCAGTGTCATAAAAATAATAACAAGATATCTCTAAATAAAAGCAAATAGATAATTAATAATATAATACAACATTGGTATCTTTTGTATTTAAATATATCTTTTATTGTGATTTTACTGTGAGCTTTTCTCAACGTAAAAAGAAACAATTATATTAAAAATTGTAGAGTATATATAATTTGTATAAAACATGACTAGTTTTTTGTTAAAGAAATGTCTTAAACTCTTTGGTCTACAATGAATCAGAGAGCAGAGGAATTTATATATTTCAAATTTGAGTTTCTGTTGACAAACTCAAATGAATGAAAAGAAATGAATTCTCTTGTCTTTATTTACCATCATTCAAATATAGCTAAATCATTACAATGATTATCTTTTTTTTTTTTGCAAAAAGGTTTCCAAAGTCCTTATCCTGGGATCTGGGGGTCTGTCCATTGGCCAGGCAGGAGAATTTGATTACTCAGGATCGCAAGCTGTAAAAGCCATGAAGGTGAGAGAATACTGTGCTTCATCAACACTACTTTGTGTCCTTGAATGAGTCTGATTAGTGTTTCATTATTTAAAATTTATGGCAACACACGTGTTGTAAAGTAATTTATAATTGTTTTCATAGTTTTTTTTTCATGTTTTATTCTTCAGGGAGTTAACAGCCTATTTCATAAGTCATAATAAACTATATGTCTCCTTTTGGAACCTTTACATTTAGAGAAAAGTTAGAAAAGTTATTGATTTTATATAAAAACTAAAATTATTTTCCATTATTCTTTAACTTGTCTTATACTATAAGTTCCTTAAGTTGAAGAACTTCAAGAAGATGGATTTTCATGGAAATGGAATGGTTTCCCCAGTTCACTATTTTATTTATATAATTCCATCATGACCTCCAAATCTTCAAGATGCATTGTGGGAGAAAGTGCTCTAAAGGCAGTGTTTTTGTAGGGAATTTGGATCCTCTGGAAAATGCACCAGCCCAAACCCATCTTAGTTCCTGCTAACTTTGTGTTTGGCTGATCAAGCCAGAAGCACCCACAGACATTTTCTTCTTTTTGCTATTCACAGTCAATCTGCACTGACCTTAAGAAAAATCCCAGTTTTCTGTAACATTCACTAAAAAGCCAGCTTGTCACTCTCTTAGTTTATCCTTCCCTTTCCTTGCCACTTTCTGGGTAGGAGAAAGATAAAGAATATCTAAAGGCAGTAAAAAGGAATCGCTGCTGGATTTCTGGAACAAGTGAATCAGGGTAAAGAGGGTAGGTGGCTGCCCCACTTTAAGTCAAGTTGATATCTGAACCCTTATCTTACATATTCTGACTCTAGACAATTCTTCAGAAGGGTATGTTCCTTGCCATAGAAACGGGGAAGCCATCCAAGGGTCTTCAGAGGAACCAACGAGTAGCTTCTTGTTTGGTCCATTTTCCATTTCTTTTTTCCTACCTGACCCTAGAAATTACTGGGGTTGGCTAGGTGATAGTCACAGCAATTATAGTCATTTTATGAACTTCTTGCCATTTATGCCTGATTGCCATGTAGCACAATAACAATTATGCATATCATTAGCAGAGGAAAGGTCACAGAGAGCAAGCACTCCCTCTGGATCGACTGATTAGCACCAAGATCAGAACTAGCAAAGGAAGGAGGGGCTCCAAAATGAGATGATCAGTTTATACAAGGTTACTATGCAGCAAAATGCCAATATTTTTCTTAAGTGCTGTAGAAATAAAAGAATGAAGAGAAGAACACTTCCTAGATCTGGGAGGAGAATATCTCCCATCCTTCCACTTTTTGATGCAGTTGTTTGGTCCTTTTTTGCCAAATAATTATTTGAGGATAAGGTTATATTTCCCATAATATTGACTTGATTATAGCACCAATTTCTAATCATGTGTATTTCATCTTTGTAGATTGTCAGCTGATAATAGATAATCTTTAATCTCCCTGTTCTGAAACAGAATTTTGAAAGTTTTCCCTAGCCTTTGAAGGAACTCTGTTTGCCAACAGGATGACTTGGAAACCAAGATAATGTTATTTTGTTATCAAGTGGTCAACTGAATTCTGACTAGCTCTAGAAGACCTTTTGTTCTCTTCTTGTCTACATTACTTAAGAAAACCATTGAACATTCAGTATCTATTCAGCCTCAGTCAAGTCATTAGCTAGCTTTCCCTTTGGAATTCTTATTTATTTTGCTAGCCCAGATTTTTCACTAATGAAACCATTTCAAGGCAATGTGGCCTCGGGCACAGCATTGGTTTAAAGCAGTTCATAGAAAATAAGCTTAATTTATAGGAAAGGTGAATAGGCCAGGGAAAGTTGGATAAAGGAGAAAAGCAAATGTCATATAAGATATGCCAATAGTCTAAAAAATCTTATCTAAAGATTTTTGTAATCTTAACAGGCATCCATTAAAGAGAGGTAGAAGACATCTCATCAATTATATGCTTCATGATTGAATTTATCTTTTCAAAGGTTCTTCTAATTCATGTATAGACATCTAGGTGGTTTAGTAGATGGATCACTATTCCTAGAATCCAAAAAGCCTGATTCAAATCCAGCCTCAGATTCCTACTAGCTATGTAATCCTAAGCAAGTCACTGAAATTTCCATTTGCCTTCATTTCCTTATCTGTAAAATAAGCTGGAGAGGGAAATGGCAAACTGCTCTAGTAACTTTGTCAAGAAAAGCCTAAATGGGGTCATGAAGAGTCAGATACAACTGAAAAGACTAAACAATAAAAATAATTGAATGAGTTTTCAAGATGGTGTGTCTAGTCTGGGCTGTACCCAGAGAGTTCTTCAAGGGACTTGATTAAGTTCCTTAGACCTACCTATCTGAGTAAGGTTTATTTGCCTCAAATATAAGACAAGAGAGAATTAAATATCTCTATGGCCTCTTCCAGTTTAGTCTAACATACAAACTTCATTAAATTTCAGAAGAGTTGAAGGCTTTTAAGTGAATTTCACACACTAAAGATCATCAAGCTTCACTCATACCTTCAACCCTATTCATGATTATGATTGTCTTCCTTCTTGAAATAATCCATTGACAATCAGGGGGTTTAGGGCTGACTCAAGCTCTTTTGCAAGTTAGTGGTGAGACTAATAAACCACTTTTACATATTTAGGTCTTCTTTTCCTTATTTGTAAAATAAGGTATAGACTAGGTGATGTCTCCAAGACTTCATCCAGCTCTAAACTCATGGGGTCTTGGTTTTCACATGAGAGTCTTTCCTCCCTCCCACTGATATCTACAATTGACAGAATCCTAAAACTGCATCTCAATAAATTTAACCTTAGAAAAATTAGGATCATCAACTGATACACCAAAGGAATTATAATTTTACTATGTAAAATTTTTCATCCCACTCTCTTTTCTTTGCCTTGTAGATGAAGGAAGCATTAATGTTCTTGTACTATTTTTTCAGGTAGTTAGTGCTTTTCTATGTAAATTTTCATGTCTGAATTGTGGAGTTATAACCCACCTCCCTATAATTAGGTAGGAGATGATATTCTAGATAGCAAATTCAACAATCTATTAAAAGCCTACAGTGGTCAGAAAACTTTACCAAGCTCAGTCACATGCAACGTTTTGCAGAGATTTAATCCCAGCCATCACAGTATTTGCATGTCTAAAGACAGATATACATTATACATAAATAACAGTAGTACTGAATAACATATGACATATAGATCATAGGGAGGCAAACAAAATGCTGTGTGTACTCTTAGGGGCAGCAAAATCATTATGCAGTGGGGGAATCCTGGAACATTTTTTGCTAGTTTCCTGGCATATGATCTGGCATTGGAAGGATTATTAAGAATTCTTTAGGTAGAGAAGGATGTGAGTAGGAACTGTCTTTTGCTTTTCTTTGTATTTTTAGAGATTAGCACAGTACCTAGCATAGAGTAAGCACAATGTTTATTAACTGACTAAAGATATTCTGAAGAAGTAGGAGGCAGAGTGTGCAGTGGCATGAACCCCAGATTTGGTGTCACAGGACTTGGGTTCTAAACTTGTGTCCAGACTGGCCTAGTGTGGACATAGAATCACCTGGCTTTATTACTTATTAACTTTCACTTGATTTTTTTTAGTGCATAACAATAAACAAACAAGACAGTTTGGCTCTCTGAATCTCAGCTTCCTCATCTATAAAATGAAGGTTTGGATGAGATGACCTCTCAATTCCATTCTAGTTCGAAATCTATGATTCTATGACTTTATGTAGATCTTCCTTTCAACAAATATGTTTTTGTAATTTTGATTATAAAAGAATTAGAAGTTAGATAACACAGGGTGAGAGAATGAGTCCTATGATGCTTGTTTGGCTCAGTGCTACCTGTATCCTGGTCTAGAAGAATATTGTTCTTCATTGGCCATGTGAAGGATTATATTGAGTTTTTCCAGATGTCAGGAATGAGGCAGTGAATACAGTTTTCTTCATGTATGTATGTATTTTTAAACCATATGGTCATTTTCTTTTTGGATAATATGTACAGACAGTTGTATAATGTTCTTTTCTTATAGCACTACCAGCAGGGATGAAAGCCTGGAAAAAATGGTCCACTAGAAATAGATTCCTTTTGCCTCAGGCCAAAGGAGAGCACATTAGCTTTCATTTAAAATACATACATTGTCATTTGGTTTACCAACAGTGGAGAGGCAAGCAGCCTCGCTGTCGGGCAGAGTTCCATTTTCTTCATCATTCTGTTTTGTTCTTGGACTCTGGCAGTTTTGGAGCTGAAATATGAAAGGAAGAAGTAGTATTCAGAGTTGTGATTTAGCTTTTCTTCTTTTTTCAGGAGGAAAATGTGAAAACTGTCTTGATGAATCCCAACATCGCTTCTGTCCAGACCAACGAAGTAGGCTTAAAGCAAGCTGATGCTGTCTACTTCCTTCCAATCACTCCCCAATTTGTTACAGAGGTTATAAAAGCTGAAAGACCAGATGGGTTGATTCTGGGCATGGGTGGCCAGACAGCTCTCAATTGTGGTGAGTTCTTTGTACCTGTTATTGTGCTTTATATTTTCCTTATAAGAAGCAGAAAATATTTTTTAATGGGTAGGATAGCTGTTACCAGGCCCATTTCATAAAGATCTTGAGGAAAGGTGAGAAGTTTAGAGTTTCCCACTGAATTCTTAGAGCCTTCTCTAGGGAAAACAAATGTATTTCTAGTTGTTCCTTTTTCTTCCAAGCTCCACTGATCTTGTACTTTACCTGAACTTCCTTTTGCTCTCCACATCTCAATGGTAACTTCAGGAAAGGAATAAAGAATAATTTGAGAATTTGACTAGGTTTTTTTTTTATCACTTGGATTTCCACTATGGCTTTAGTAATAGACCTAGTCATATAAGATGCTAGAGATCATTCTGTCCAGCCACTTTATTTTAAAAGATGCAAAAACTGAGAGTAGGAGAGCCCTAGTGACTAGTAGTAAGTGAATAACTAGGATTTGAGCCAAATTGGTTCAATACACAATTATTAAGTATCTGTTATGTCCAAGGTAATTTTCTTTGAGGATAGAAAGACAAAACCAAAATAGTTCCTGCCCTCAAGCTTACATTCTTCTATGGGGACATAAATCAGATACAGATAAATAAAAACAACCCAGGTTCACTACTTTAAAACCCATGTTTAAATATTTTAGAATACATAAGTTCCTTAGGGACTGAGATTGTTTGATACATTATATTTGTATCCTCAAGGCCTAGAACAGTGCCTGGAATATGGTTGACACTTAATAAATACTTGTTGATTAATTGGTTTTATTATCTCTAGGCAGGCCTAAATTACATAGCAAATCTTATATGAGAGGCTAGTGGAAAACTATAACCCAAGCTTATTGACTATCTTTAAGCAAATAAACCCTTATGTAAGATTACTTAAAGGGTGAGTAGGTGGTAGAGTATCAGGTAGGCAGAAGGAGACATTTTGCCTTGAAATGCTGGGAATGGGCTAGTTGAAATCTCAAGGTCTTAAAAAAGTCTATGATGTTATGGCTACAGATTCCCTCCTTTTCAAACTGTGTTAATGTGTGATCATTTCTTGATTTTGACCATAATACAGAATAAAATTATCTAATTATATAGTGGCAAATTTGTGACTTTTAAAGTGTATATGCCAATTAAGTATCATAGTCATTAATTACAGGAAGGTGAAAGACTCTGACTTTAGGGGGAGATGATCTTATGTACCTTTGGCTAATTAGTTTATAAGCTGTACCTAAAGCTTAAAGACATAAATTTTATTGTATAGCATTTTCCCAAAAGTTGAACAGGATAAGAACTGAACTTTAAGGAAAATAGTTATTCTGATTGTATTTATAGGCTCACCTTCAACAATGCTGTGAGTACATTCTGGAACCTCCAGCAAAAAAGGGGAAAAAATCACAAAACAACCCTTTAATTATTAGCAAATTGGCAAATGAACAACTCTCTAGGGAGAGGCACCCTTTGCTTTTTGTAAGAGCCCTACATGACATAAGTTCATGAATGAAGTTGGAGAGGCAGTGGGAGAAAAGTGCTGAGATTCGACCCTCTAGGAGGAGTTTATTTTTAGACCTCAACATTCTCCTTAAAATTTTCCTGAAGGAACAACACTATGATTCCTACCTAAATAATAGAGACAGTCAATCAACATAGATGATGAAGATAATTGGGAGGTAAGTATCCAAGGTGCTTAAATCAATGTAGATTTCTTTAGGCTATCATTCCAGGGTCCATTATGACTTCTCGAGTTAAAAAAACTACACCATAGTTGGGCTTGCTAAAGGGGAGGTCAGAAGTCAGTCTGAAATTCTCCAAATAGCACTTTGGGTTTGGCTCTTCTACAGGAGTGGAGCTGTTCAAAAGAGGAGTGCTGAAAGAATATGGAGTAAAAGTCCTGGGAACTTCAGTCGAATCTATCATGTTCACCGAGGACAGGCAACTCTTCTCAGACAAACTGAATGAGATTAATGAAAAAATTGCTCCCAGCTTTGCAGTTGAAACAGTAAGGAAATGGTGCCAATATTTGTTTTGAGAGGGTGGTGCACAATGATCATGGTTTGACTCCTATATGTAAACACAATGCATGCATGTATAATTTATACAGACATATATTCATACATGTATATTCGATATCTTAAAAAAGTCATGTCTTTTCTGTACCATTCATATAAAAATATAGGGGTCAGATATTATCTTAATTGTAGAGAGTGTAGAGACGAAGTGACAGACTGTAGGTCGCCCTGTAGGTCAGGGGTACAAGTGCCACTAGAACTCAAGTTCCTTGGGCTGAAAAATCAGTCTGACACTGGCTTGTAAGGTGGCAGGTAGCAATCATTCACTTTTGCCGTATGTGTGAATGAATAGCAGATTTCACAAGGTCAGAGACATTTGAATTATTATATTGGAATAAAATCAATCTTGGGGAAAAAAAGTCATGATATGCATTGAAGCAAGCTTCATTTTGTGAGTTGCCCATACATTGGATATTTAAAGTGAACATTTATGCACTTTAAGGATAATTTTTGGTCTGTGTTAAATTTTATAACTATAAATCTGTCCAATAGTCTCTGTTTTCTTAATCTTGATCTGAGTCCAACCACATTATCAAGGAGATAGTTTTTCATTCAACTTCTTCATCTCCCATGATTAAGATGAGCATCAGTAGAATTCTGCAAAGAATTGATTGCAAAATCAAATGATAGCATAAATATTTAGGACTGAAACATGTCAATAAGCATTTCCAATGTAGGTGTGTTGAATACTTTTGGAAGCTACTGCCTTATATTCATTATTTTAAAATTGGTCTTATTTTATATTGGCTCTCAATGAAAAGCAGGAAGGTAGGATGCGTATATTTACATTCCAGTTGCCAGGTTCATTACTTGGAGGTAATGTCTTGAAGGTACCAGTGAAACATTGGGTTGTTATCTCTTAGAAATCATAATAATCTTCTGGAAAGTATTTCTTATGGCATAAGGTACTTTTGCTTAAGGAAAGTAGCAAAAGACTTAAAATTGAATAAACATTTTCCAATGACTTCTCCTTTGTCAAAACACATTTAATTAGTCTTATGTAGAAAGAGTTGTTTTAGAAGACAGAAAACTATTTTCCTTGGAAGACTGAAAAAAAAAAACTTGTTTAGGTTTAATTCCTTTTAAAATTGTAAGGAGCTAAGGAAATATAATTAAATAAGCTTCAACTTTAACGTTGCTTCTCCTGCCCCCATTTTATTTGTGTCAGTTGAATAAACTCTTTGATTTGTCTTATCTTTCTGAGGTTGGTCATTCTATAAAACTCTTTTTCCTTGTTTCCAGATTGATGATGCTTTAAAGGCAGCAGACAAGATTGGCTACCCAGTGATGATACGTTCTGCCTATGCCCTTGGTGGCTTAGGGTCTGGTATCTGTCCAAACAAGGAAAGCCTGTTAGATCTTGGTACAAAGGTATGTATGTCTAAAGATGAACCTGCTACCAACTAGAGCTATTTCATTCAGAGATAATTCTGCATTTATCCCATCAATATAACTGTTCATAAATTTCTTTTCTTTTTATTATCTAATTACTCTGATGTTTTCTAAAAGTCTATATTCATTATGCATTCTGTTAACTTCAGTAATATGAAATATGATTTTTAAATCTTCTTTTACTTCTAAATTCTGTCCCAAATCAGTAATAAGTATATTGGCCAATATATTTTACTGTACGTCAGTAAGAGTGGATAGAAGTTAAGATGCATTTTTATTTTCTCCCTGGTAATAATGTGATGATATTGACTATACTCAGTGAATTGAGTAAATCCCTTGTTAATTAACATCTATTTTCCCGATGTATGATGCTTAATTTAGTTGTTCTTATATGATTTACACTTAAGAAAACAAAAACAGTGATAGCTCTTAATCAGTAGCTCTTTACTAACTTTGCCTGGTGCTCTTTATTTAGAAATCTAAGTACTCATCTGTCACTTGTAGCGGAGGGCCAGAGGAACTAACAATTTGATAAATCAGGGAAGGCCTCTTGTAGGAGGGGGTCCTTGTGTAGCTAAGAGGGATAGCCAAGAACTTGAAGAAGCAGAAGTGAGGAGGAGAAAAGATTCCAGGCACGAGGGATGGACCTGGAAAAGGGATGGAGGTAGGAGATAAAATGGGCGTGTAGCAAACAGCAAGTTGGCCAATTTGATTGGAATATCATATAGGAAGGGGAATAACATAGAATGACAGGCTGAAACGACATGTGAAAGGCTTCATTCATCATATGCTGACTCTTTAAGGCAATGACTGTGCAGAAACTGTGTCGTATCTCTCCTGTACCGCAAGTGCCTCTCCCAGTGTCTCAGACCTAATTGAGGTTAAATAATGTTTTTGAATTGAATTGAATTACCATCATGGATCATGAAGTCACATAGTTAAACCTCTTTATATTTGTGATTCAGGTGTGAGGTTTGTGGACAGCCTAAATATGCATAAACTTTTTTGGAAGCTCAAGTTAATGAGCTTTTCTGTTCACTGTCATGCACAAAAGTGAGAGTCAACAGGGAGCTCCTAAGAATCCATTTCTCTGTCAAAATCTGTCCTTTGAACACTTCATCGACTGCATTTTCCTCTCCCTGTGTGTTGTGGCAGAACCTTGTGAAAATTAAAGTGTGTAGCGATGAGGAATGGGCAGGGTGGAGGTTGAGTGTCTGATTAAAGTAGCAGTATTGAGGAAGTCCTCTGTTTGGGGGCTCACATAATTGAGTAGGTCTTTGGCTGTCTTACAGTCTCATCGCTGTCATGAATTGCATCAGATGGTTATTTTAGGGCTCTGTTGTCTTAGTAAGAGCTCCAACACAAGTCAGCCAAGAGCTTCATCATTACTGCCTTTTAGGATGGAGGAGAAGCCAGATGATAGCTTCTAAATGATCCATCATATTTCTGGGGAACAGATGCTAAGTAAGTTTGTATGTGTTCAAATAATCAAACACAGTGACAGACTTAGACATCAACTCAGATTTTATTTTTAAAATGGTGAGAAACAGGAAACATTTTAATATAAATGTTTCCTATTTACTCTTTAAGATTCTGAGTTTGTGTGTTTCAACCAAAGAATTTTTAATGAATCTGTAGGAGTTTAGGGTCTCCTACATTTTAGAAGTGCCAAGTGATATTAATTAACATGATTATTATTAATAATGTATATTTGACAGCAATTAAAATGTTTCTCTCTTCAATTCATTAATTCAACAAGCTTTTTAAAGCACCCCATGTTCTAAGCACTGGGGGTGGGGGGGGAGGGCAGTGCAAAGACTGAAAAGCACAAACAGAAAACAAATTAGCCCCTGCCCTCAGCGACAAGAGCTTACAGTCATTTTGGAGGGAAGGCAAGAACAAGTACACATAAATATAAATGAAAATATGGACAAAGTAAGCCAGTGTAAATTCTAACAGAGGTAAAAGGAGAGCGAGCATCTGTGGGGATCAGGAAAGGCTTCTTGTGGGATGTGGCCCTTGAGCTGAGCCAGGAAGGAAGAGATAGATTCTACGAGGCAGGTGAGAAGGGAACACGTTCCAGACATATGGTTCAGTTCATGTTGAGAAACAGAGACAGAAGATGGAATTTTATGTTGACTCGCAGCAGGCCAATTTGGCTGGAAGATGGAGTGTATAAAGGACAGGAATGTGCATTAATTTTGAAAAATTGGAAAGAGATGTAAAACGCTTTAAATGCCAAAAAGGAAGAGTTTGTATATGAGAAACGGGGGCCTTCCTGGAGCTTCTTGAGAAGGCTGGGAGAGAACCATAGACAGAGAACTGAGAATTACTTCAAAAGTCATCGAGTTCAACTCCCTCATTTACAGATGAGGAAACTGAGATCTAAATAGGTTCATGGACTCATCCAAGGTGTTCTCAGATAAAAGGTGTCAGAGATGATGAGTGTTAAGGGATGGGATTTGAATTCCATCCTTGATTCTGGCTCATGAACCACTTTTCATTCCTCCATGCTATGGAATAACGATTTGGAAGTTTGGATTGAATGAGCCTGGAGAGTAATTGAAGGCTGTTGTAAAAGCATAGGTGAGAAGTGACGAAGTCCTGAACTAGCAAGGCTGTCATGTCAGTGGAAAGAAAGAGGTGGCTATAAGAGACAACAAGGATGTAAAATCATAAGATTTGGCAACTGATTGGATAGGGGTGAGAGAGATGGAAGAGTTGAAGATGGCTCCAATATTCCCAACATAGTTGACTGAAGCAATGATGGCTCCCTCAACAGAAACTGGAAAGCTAGACAGAGGGGAAGGTTCGGGGGGAAGGTGATCATGAATTTTGTTTTATAAATGTAAACTTGAGCTGTCTATAAGTACAAAAAGCAACTGGTAATGTGGGAAGAGATTTTAGATGGAAGTGTGATCACAATCATTTCGAATCCCCTTTTTTCCCTAAGGAAATAAATATTTTACTGTTTTTATGTAAAAAAAAAAAGACAGATTAGAGCTGGATACCTAGATTTTGATGTCTTTTGCATGGAGATGATAATTGAATTCAAGATAGCAGAAACAATCATAGAAAGAGTAAAGAAAGAAGAGATTATGGTCCAGTATAAAACTTCCAGGGTGTACAAATTCTTAGGGAGGAGAGGATGTCTGGAAAAAGATAGTAGTCAACAGTGTTAAGTATTGCAGAGAGATAAAGAAGGATGAGAGATGAGTAACAGCTATGAATTTGGCAGTTTAAAGATCGTTTGTAACATTGAGTTCATTTGAGTAACGAGCTCAGAAATTCTTGAATTGAAATTGAAATTGAAAAGTGAATGGAAATTGAGAAAATTAGGAGAGGTAAATAATGTAACAGCGTTTTACTAGAATTTGTGCTGTGCAAAGGGATAGACATATAGAATTCTGGTGAAAAAGGATGATACACTCAAATAGTTTTCTTAAAGGATGAGGCTGATGTGGGCATGTTTACAAGCAGAAGGGAAGGAATCAGTATACAAGGAGAGTTAAAAACGATGTAGAGAGAGGGAGTAAATGAAGGGACAAGTTCCTGGAGAAGCATGAAGGGATAGAGGAGAGGATGAGTAGAAGGGTTGCATTGGAAAAGGAAAGTCATTTTTTTTTTATCAGACTGGATCAAAGAGGTTTTTCAGTGGTTCAGGCAGCTGGAAAATAGACTTTTGGGACAGATAATGTTGAGAGAGGATAAAGAATCCATCAAACAATAAAAGGGTTGGTGTATATCATTGAAAAATAAAGTTCATTTTATACAATATAAATTTGCAGCAGAGAGCATAGTTGTGTGTCTTCCTTCATCTGTATTCAGTAGCATATAAGGAGGAGAAAAAATAGGGGGTGGTGAGGATAATCTAGGGCTATAGTTTGCAAATGAATGACCTGTGATAGAATGAGAGGGGCAAGGGATTTAAGGATACATGGTAACATAAAGTTCAAATAGTTAACTGTAGGATTTTGTATATTTTGTAGAGTAGAAAGGTCAGAGGAAGGACATGGTTTGGAAAAAAATGGAATTAGGAATTATTAATCATATACTGCCTTGGGATATTTCATCTACTGTGGTCTTAAACTGTCATTTAGACCTTTGGCTGTTGTTTAAACTCTCATTGTAAAATCTTTGAGGCTAGGGGTTCATGTTATTTATATTTGCATAAAGTCTAGTTAAAAAAAAGAAAGAAGACTGGAGACTGTGGGTGGGATGGAGAATCATTTTATGAAGGAGTGAGGCACAGAAAAAAATTGAATTGACAGAAAATATGGTAAAATAGAGGAATTTGGGAGTCAAGGATTGTGGTAATAGAATCCTAGTGGGCAAAGAGGAGACCAAAAGAATGACTGTTCCTTTGTGTGACAGGGATAGTGTAAAAGAACTGAACATTTTACAAACTGGGAAGTAAAATTATTTCATGAGAGTCATTGACATAGAAATTGAGGTTCCCAAATATAAAGGCTGGTTTGGGGTGGAAATAATTAGCCAACACAATTTTTAAATAGTTTTGAAATTTATTTAGTAATCAATTGTAGGAGAGGATAAAGCATTATGAGTTGCAAAATAACTATAGAAATTATTGCCATAATCAAGGATTATCTATCTTTTTTCTCTTGCCTTGCCACCAAATGGGTCTTTTGAATTGTTTGTTTATTTTGCTGTGGCTGCATGAGAAAGGCATGTAACTTTCCTTCTCAGATAAGCCAGTAAATTACTTTCCTTTACAAATGTACCTGAAATCATGAGACAAGGGAAGATAGTAAGGACAAGAGCTAGCAAAAAGCCATGCAGTCAGGAGATGGAGTATAGTGTTTGAAGGAGTAGTCCACTATCCCTAGATCCAAATAGATGTGATGAGGAATTGTAAGAAGATAGGAAAGGTAGGAACGGACCAGGTTTTGAAAGACTTCAGATGCCTAAAATGGCATCTCTTTCTTCTGAATCCCCCTTAGCACCTAGAGTACATGATTTATTTAATTATCAATCATATGCTGCCCTGGAATAATTCATCTACTGTGATCTTAAGCTGTTGTTTAGACCTTTGACTGTTATTTAATCTCTCCTTGTAAACTCTTTGAGGCCAGGGGGGCACATTATCTGCATTTACCTGAAGAATGTAGTATAGTACCCTGCACCTGATGGGGTTTAATAAATATTCGTTGAAATAATTTAACTGATTCTCAACTTTCTCCAATAAATAGATGAGGTACTTTGGGACTTGCCTGAAATCTTATAGACCATTAGTATAGTTTCTACTTCATTACAAGGCATCTTTTGATAAGTATATCTTCTTTTTGTTTCAAGCATTTGTCATTTAAATGAGGTTTAAGTTAAACTCACATGAGAAGGAGAAAAACAAATGAGCAGTAGCATGTGGGCAGGTGAAATAATTTAGTTCTTGTTCTTCCATTAACTTGGAAAACACAGGTACAGATAGATAATGAAAAATACATCTGAAAACACCAGCTTCCCCTTTAAAATACTAATCCTATCATCTGACCAATTGAACAACATATATTATGTGTTTATTCCATACCAGGCTCTTTGCAAAAGTGCAAAATAAATGGAAAAAGTGCCAAGAGAGTTCAGGAAAAAAAATTGCAGCTTAATGCTTCTCTGGGTTAAATGATCCCAGAGACTTGCAGGATTAAATGCCATTGCCATTGAGGCTTTCCTTTCCCTTTTTAACTCTTAATTAAGTACATGTTTTAAGGAGAGCCTAGACTGTATGACCTTCAAGGTCCATTCTAACTTGAACATCCTATCATTTTCTGTCACAGACAAAGGGAAATGGGCATTTTGGTATGTCCTGTCTTTGCAGGAGCTAAGTGTCCTAACTGACACATTTTTGCTTCAGACTTGCTGACTGTGATTACTTAGTAAACTTGAAATAATTATAACAATTACACTCATTTATGTGTCTACTCAGGCTTTACAGCCTAAGGCACATGCCACTGTAATGCAAAATCCTGACTTAGCAGCAGGACAGTCATGCCATATATTTCTAGAGCAATTCTTAATTTTTACAGGGTGGTTTTTGGAGGGTTGATTGAAAGATGTTTCTGTTTGTGATCACTACATTTATTATCCACATTCTACATTGCATGTCACCATTACCTGACCTTTACTTATTGTTGGACTCTCTCATAGGCAGTGGAGCTACTCTTTAGAGGAGAAGTTAGCGTTTCCAGACTTATTTTTCCACATTTGTTTATATTTGTCACATTCTCCAGTTTCACAGAAGACTAACTACTGAAATAATTTCATTTTCCTATGCCTGATTGCTCAATTATTTTCTCCTTTTTAAAAATTAGGTTGATTTAACGCCATATCAGCAATTTGAATGGCAACTCTCAATAATGTAAATCAAGCATATTCATGGCTAGATGTTATTTTGAGCATTGCTCTGATTTTCCTGACACCCTGTGCTTTTCCTAAGTGTTGGGAATGACATTTAACTGGGCTGGAGAAGCTGATGTTGACCAGGATTGGATCCAGAACAGCTGCCAAATCTTACAAAAGTTCTAACTAGTGGATTAGAAAACTATCACCGCCATTACCAATACCTCAACACATATTTTCATTTAAAAAAAAAAACAACAACATTCTAACTTTCTTTTCTTTATTCTTTTCAATCCCTTTCAAAAATTCTTATTTCTAGGCATTTGCAATGACCAACCAAATTCTGGTGGAGAGATCAGTCACGGGCTGGAAAGAGATAGAATATGAAGTTGTACGAGATTCAGCAGACAACTGCGTCACAGTCTGTAACATGGAAAATGTTGATGCCATGGGAGTCCATACAGGTAGAGAAATGTGTATAATGGAATTGTCTGAAGGCATGAGATTTTTCAAAGGACTGTGATTCTTTTTATCTTCCAGAGGCTATTATTTTTGGCCAGATAAGGAAGCAGTAATAGTACATTACATTTGTTTAGGAAGGTATGTAAGATAAATAAGCAGTCAGATATTATTATCCCCATTTTATAATTGTAGAAACTGAGGCTCAGGGACTGATACAGGATCATGTAGCTAATAAACAGCAGAAATAGGACTAGAATTCAGTTGCCCTTATTTCACACTGAATCCTGAGAGACTATCAAATTAGTTATTTTCAGTGGATTTTTTTTTGCTTATTTCCACATGGAAATATTTAAAAATCTCTCCAAAGATATTTGTGCCTTTTCCAGGGAGCCACATTGGAGATGGTAGATATTGCCTGGAAATCTCTCTATTTAGACTTTTCCTGAATGGACCTTGGGGATAATGTCTGTCTTGTTTCGTGAAAGCAAATTATGAAATAGGTGAGCCAGGCCATCAGTTGCTGCCCTCAATGAAGGCTTGTTCCTTGACTCTGCAGGTGATTCGGTGGTCGTGGCTCCTGCCCAGACCCTCTCCAATGCAGAGTTTCAGATGCTCCGACAGACTTCGATCAATGTCGTCCGACACTTGGGCATTGTCGGGGAATGCAACATCCAGTTTGCCCTGCATCCTACCTCCATGGAGTACTGCATCATTGAAGTGAACGCCCGGCTCTCCCGAAGCTCTGCCTTAGCCTCCAAGGCCACAGGGTAAGTCCAGGATGGATGAGGATGGGTTTGTCCCAGGGCAGGTGCCCCATTTCAAGACTATAAATGGAAAACTCACTGCCAGGGGCAGACTGTGCTGTATTTACAAACTATCTCCTCCATTTCTGTACGTTGGCTGCAAATCATCTGTGGAACCCTGAGGACACGGTTATTAATGAGTCTGATGCCAGACTGAAGCAAATGGTACAGCTAGGGCACTTTGTCTGTCAGCTAATCATAAACTAATCAAAATCTGGGTGGTCAAAGCAGTCTGCTCCAAATCTGTTTCTTAATTGTGCTTTGCAGATGCCGTTGAAAAGTGCAAATTAGTCCTTAATTTCAGTCCTTAGCTGACTTTCTGTAGATTGGGAAGCCCTGTAGCAAGATGTAGGCAAATGACATCATAGAAACCCAGCATCGTGCCTTTGGGGTGTGTGGAGGGGAGGGTAGCAAATCTGCTGCAAAACCGAATGGCATGGGGATTTTTCCACAGATAAAACACGCACACATACACCCTACAAACCCCAATGACTAAACAGCTGTAGCAACTGGAAGAGTTTGACAGATATCTTAGTATAACAATACACAATAAGTGTGATTAGAAAGCAAATTAATTTTGCCTACTGCTGTTGTCATGTAGATCTCATCGAGCATTTTTGTATATATTTGCCTATAAAGTGCTCTGGGTTATATAGTAGGAGGAATTTGGGGTTAGGCTTAATCAATCAATCAATCAATCAATAAGCACTTAGTATTTGCCACCTGCCATGAGTCCTAGAGACCTAGGTTCTAATTCTGGCTTTGTCACTTACTAGATTTGTGACTTTGGGCCACTTGGTTCTCCTTATTGATGGCTTCAGTTTTTTCATTTAGAAATTAAGGAAATCCAACTAGATAATTTCTGTGGCTCCTTTTGGTCCTAAAGTCTAGTATCTCTAATGGTCATTTGAGTTCTAAAATCTTTTTATTCTACCTGTTGTTCTTTAAAACTCTTCAGCCACTTAAAAAAGATAGTTTTGACATAGCTGAGGAGACTAAATATTTTTTATCTCTAATGGTCATTTGAGTTCTAAAATCTTTTGATTCTACTTGTTGTTCTTTAAAACTCTTTAGCCACTTAAAAAAGATAATTTTGATACAGCTGAGGAGACTAAATATTCTTTTTTTTTTTTTTTTGGTTTGGACTTAGCAAGTTGCCTTACGTTGATTTATAGATAGAATTATCTTAGATGTTGATTTAGAGATGGAATATTCTTCACTCCTCACATCCTTCATACTCCCAGTCATTGTTTATCTGACAGCTCTTTCTTCCTACCCTGTCTCCCTCAGTGTCATCATTCCTACTCTTTTTTCAAAACACCTTGACAATTTCTGCTTTGGAGTAAGTCACTAAGAAGTGCCTCCATGAGCACCTTGTTGGTTAGAGGAATAGGGCATCTGTTTGCTTGGGGTTGAGAAGATGCAGAATGATAAAACACACACTGAGTTAAAGAGAGGTGAATATTTTATGTGAACTATATACTTTGTCATATCTCAAGATCTCTGAAAAAAAATCTTAACCAAAATACTCTATAGAAAACAGAATCATAGGTAACTCTGACATGGAATCAACATAATAATTCTATAAGATACAGATTTGCATTTTGAATTGATTTTTTTAAATATGTAGTGGTGAAACAAGAATTTAACAAAATATTGCTTGACTTTTCTCCTCTAGATACCCATTGGCATTCATTGCTGCAAAAATTGCCCTAGGAATTCCTTTACCAGAAATCAAGAATGTTGTATCTGGGAAGACTTCAGCCTGTTTTGAGCCTAGCCTGGACTATATGGTTACCAAAATTCCTCGTTGGGATCTTGACCGTTTCCATGGAACCTCCAGCAGAATTGGTAGTTCTATGAAAAGTGTAGGAGAAGTGAGTATCTTGTTTATTTATTTTTTGTTCTCATTTTTATATGGAGCTCTGGAGAATAATGAAACTTTTAACATGGTTTGACAAGTAAATACTTTGGAGAGAGAAAAGGATAATAGTTCCTTTATCATTCCCTCGATAGCCACATTCCTTTTTAAGAGTTAACTTCTTTTGGCATTTCGGGTGTGCCGAACATTTTTCTCATTGCTATAAACAGTAAAACTTCAGGAACATTCTGGATGCTCAAGGAATTTCAAAGTCCTTTTGAACTATTTTTATATATGATGTTCAATGAGTGAAAATAATAACAGTTGCACGATAGAAAGAACATGTTCCCTGAAGTCAGTGAACCTGCTAGGTTCAAATAATGTCTCTAATGACTCTCTATATGACTTTGGAAAAGCGACACCTCCCTGAGTTTCATTTTCCTCCTCTGAAAAATTAGAGAGTTGGACTAGAGGCCCTTTAAAGGCCCCTTTGATCTATGAACTTAAAACTATTAAGATAAGAGGCAGGAAGGAGGGGTGATCTAGGAATCAGAGAAGGATAATCTTTCTATTCTGTCACGTTAACTTTCTGGACCAGGTTTCCTAAGGGAGATTTGGTGTAGGTTATTTCTAAAGTTTTCTTACAGCTCTAAATACTCTAAAAGAAACACAGAGTATAGAATTTCACCAGCAATTTCCCATATCATTTTGGAATCATTTAAATATTTTATAATTTTTAATTCAATTTTAAAACTAAGTACTTCAAAGAGTATCTTATTAGGTGCTCAGGAAGGAACAAATATTTAAAGATTATTTAATGCCTCCCCAGTGCCTGTCTTCATGGAGTAGAAAGATAAGACATTGAAGAACATAAATGCAATGTTAAGGTAGGAGAGTAGATATCCAAAACAAAGTGCTGTCTGAGTTTCAAGGGAAAAGAGGACATGAGAAATAATTTTGACAAGAAGGGGGCATTTGAGTTCAGTTAGAATTCTAACAGGAATGAGAGGAAAATTTTTCTAGTGAAACTACATGAGCAAAGGCATAGAGGCAGGAAATTTTAAGATGTATTTATGGGGGGACAGAGAATACATTACTTTGTCTAGATGATAGTGTGAAGGGAAGTTAAAGCTGGAAAAAAGGGTAATATTGGAGAAGAGAAAGGCTTAAGTTCTAGGAAATGGAGTTCCAATTAGGATAATATAATGGAAAGAACACTGAATTTGGAGTCAGAGGACGTGGGCTCAATTCCTAGCTATACCTATTACGTCTGTGACCTCTTTGTTATTTCTAAAATGAGAAATCCCATTTAGTTCTAAATCTTATATCCTGTGATCCTTACTCAATATGACCCTATCCCTGCAAGAGGAAGATAAATTTGGCCTCAGTGAATGAAAGAAACACGGAATAGAAATAGGAGAGAAGGAAAGTAGGAAAACTTATTAGGAGATAATTGCAATAGTCCAGATGTATAGCACAGAGGACATATCTTAGATTGACATTTGTGAGAAGAGAAAAGAAGAGAGAGATACTTTTGAAATAGAACTGACAGGATCTGACAGATTATATTTGGGAAATTGAGAGGAAGGGATAGTCAAAGAAAACCCAAAGGATTGGAATAGGGGAGTCTGGATAAATAGTGGTAAATTAGAAAGAAATAAAGACATTGGAAGGAAGCAATTTTTTTTTGGGGGGGAAAAGATGAATTTAGCTTGATTATCTTGTGTTGGTAGTGCTACAATGTTCTGGTAGCAGTGTCTAGCAGGTAGTTGGACATAGGAATCAGTATATCTCAGAAGAGAGGTCAGGGTTGGAATTGGGTTCGAAGCCCACCTCCGCAGCTTGTTAGCTATTCATTTTACCTCCCCAGGCTTCGGTTTTCTCCCCTCTAAAATGAGGACATTCCATAAGGTTTTTAAATGTCTCCTTCAATTGCAAGTGCTATGATCCTCTCAGCCCACGGGTGATAGAGACGTGGGAGTCATTTGCAAAGAGGTCAGAGTTGAGTGTTTGATTTCAAACATCCTAAGTAAGTAGACACGGCTTTTGGCCGTTTTAGTTTCTTCTTGATAGAGGAAGGGAAATGATGCCGTCAGACTCTGACTTTTGAGGTTTTTAAAGTGTTTTTCCATTCTGTTTTAAGTTTTAGTTTAGTTCTAATTTTGGAAAGAACAGGATTCTATAGAGTTTGGAATAAGAATTCCTTTTATTGGTTGGAAGCAATAGATGAAATCGAGATCATGAACTAATTTTTCCATGAAAACCTGTTGGTTTTGATTTCTTCCATGGTTCTAATTAAATTTAAAAGCTGTCTGCTGTCATGCAAACGCACCTCATTGGTCTCAGAAAGAACTATGGGAGGGAATATGGATGGAGCAGTGTGAAGCCATCATCACCACTTGAAAAACAAGAGAAAAACCATAGACTTCACCAATGCCTAGTAGTGTTAATTTTATCTGCAAAGGAGAATTTGATTACTCTTTATGTAGCTATGGGTTTCCTTGGTGTTTGTAATATGAATGGAGGATTTTATAGCAATGACAGATTAGGAGTGTTTTGTATTTAAAATTGTTTTATGAGTTGTACATTTTTGTTTGATTGTTTGAATTTTTTTCTTATGAGGGAATCATATTCTCTGACTCTAATCAAGATCGGAACTACCATCATAAAAGACTTGCTGATAAATGTTTTCAGTATGACCAGAAACAACTAGATGGTGTAAATTTGATAAGAACATCTTTTCATGAAGCCCAAAGCCCAGGTTCTTAAAAGGAAAGGTCATGGAGAATTTCAACATGTTCACTTTTGGGTCATTATCTGAGGTTTTCACATTTGCCTTCATTATTTTTCATCATTCCAGTCTAGGCAAGAATTTCTTTAGTGAACACTTTTAATATTCTATTTGAAAGCTCTTTAAAGGTGTAGAGAAAGACATGGTTCAATTGTTGTATTTTTACATAACGATTTTTAGAATCAGATAAATAGGGTCATTGTGGGTTGGCTAAAAAGGCTTAGAAATATGGGAAGAAGCTTTGGTTCGTTGATCCACAGGGTTAGGTGTCCGTCACCATTAGAAACAGAATATTTAGTTCTTATTGTAAAGCAAGAATTCTGCCGTCAAATGTCATCATAGACCCAGTAGAGTGTCTCTCTAGGCCTCAGAACTTGGGAGGAAAGTGTGACTTAAAAATGAACATTTATAGACATCTATAAATAATATTGCCAATTCCAACTGACTTCAATAGGAAAAAATGAAGCAATAATAATTTATTATTCAGTCAATTAGCCACTTATTTCTCAAATATAATAATGATGATAATAGCTGGCATTTAAATGATTCTTTAAGTTTTGCATGACATTTTACAAAATATCTCATTGATTACTCACAACTTTCTGGGTACTAGGTGATATTATTATCCCCATTTTATAGATAAAGAAACTGAGACAGAGTGTCTGACTGCCTTTCCTGATTCCAGATCCTGAACTTTTATCTATTGTAGTATACCTAGTTTCTTCTATTATAATTAACTATAAATAATATTTTATTAGCTATATGCCCTCTTACTCTTCTGATAAATTAAATTAATGTAATTACTCAGGAATTTGAAGACAAAAACTAACTTTGAGTAAGATCTATTTGATCTATAACTGGAATTCCTGACACTTTTTTGTGTATAATTGAATCTTTTAGCAGTTTTGTGTAATCAATGAACCCATTCTCAGAATAATGTTTTTAAATGCCTAAACTATATAGCAATATGAAGGAAATCAATTATATAAAAATACAGCTATCAAATGTAATTTTAAAAGTTTTAGTGACCACTAATTAAGAATTCCTAGCTATTATTTATTTAGGAATAACTTAGTAATTACTATTTACAAACGATTAGAACTTACTTTTTAAATCTTATTGAGAAAATGTTTTTTTCATAAAACTATAGAATTTTAGAGATAACAGATTTACAGTTAATTTAATTAAGTCCCCTCTTTTGACAGTTGAGGAAATTGAGGAATAGAGTTAGCAACAGAACTGTAGACAATCCCATTGTCTCCTGATTCTTAGTTCAGTGATTTTTTTCCATATGTATGCCACCATGATTCTCACACTCTCAGCAACTGACTAGCATAAATTTGCCAGTCATGCTCTCTCTGGCAGTAAATAACTAAGTCCTGTGATATCTGAGAGATGGCAGAAAGAGAGGATTTATCTATCATCCGAGGACATGGGTTGGAATCTCTGTTGATCACTGGTATAACTTCAGATTTGGTGCTTCTTCACCAAGGGCTTCAGTTTCTTCATCTTTATAAAAGGTTTGAATAAGATAATCTCCAAGATCCTTTCTGACTCCATTAGTCTCTGAAGTTCATGATTTTACCAATATTGCTTTTCGTATAAAAATTCTTTATTAAAATGATAGTATAAATATTGATTAAATACTCATTCTATATGTATGTACATTAGCATTATGAAAATATATAATTTGAAATAAGACTCAAGACTATAATAAAATTAGTCTTTGGTTGATACTTTTTTGCTCTAGATAAAATAATTTTTAATCTATATTTAATTGATTCCTAGGTTTTATTTTTTCTTTCCCCCCATTCACAGTGCTATTATGTCATTTTAGATAGGTGATATATTTTTATGTAACAAATAATTAAGTGCAATTCAATGGAATTTTTAATGCTAGCATCTAAAATAGCACAGTTATGAAATAGAATATAATTTGCAAGAGTTATATTCTAATAGTAAAATCTTAGCAAAACATACCAAATTGTATGGTTGTTTATGATTGCATACTTGTAATGGTGTTATACACATATGATTCCTTTTATAAAGGGTCTCTATGCCTTTATAAACAGAGCAAGGATAAAGTAATCAGACTCAATTTTGCATGTGGATTGTAGAACTTGTATCATTATTTTACTCTATAATCATACCTTAGCAACGAAAGATTAAAACTGAGTAAAAATTTTAATAGAGGTTATAAAAATGTCTTTATTTTATAGCAACACATAAGTAATGGATGGTGTTTCATTTCAAGCAGACGGCTGCAAGTCCTTTCTCTGATTAGCTAGAAAATCTATGAACACTGTCTCGTCTTATGTATGACCACCTGACAAGTCGAGAGATGATCTGAGTTACACTGTTATTGTGTTACACGTTCTCATTTTAAAAACCAAACCATCTGAAAGAATTATCATGAGGATCAGTGATCTCTGAATGTGGAGAGTGCCATATGAGCAAGTTAAGAAATTCCTAAAAAATGTCTGAATGAAAAAGCCTTAGAGATCATTTAGTACAATCCCTTCATTTTAGGCAGAAGGAAATTGAGTTCTTTCAAGGTTAAATATTTTGCCCAAGGATACACAGAATTTGAACTAAGGTCCCCAACTCTAAATTTAGCACTCTTTTCCTTATATCCTACTTTCTTTTTTAAAAAATTATTCATTTTTTTGAATTGAAAAATATTAATTAATTAATTTAGAATATTTTTCCATGGTTACATGATTCATGTTCTTTCCCTCCCCCACCCCATAGCTGATGTGCAATTCCACTGGGTTTTACATGTATCATTGATCAAGAACTATTTCCATATTGTTGATATTTGCATTAGGTATACCCTACTTTCTTACAGATTAGGGAATATTATTAGATAGATTACTATATTTATAATTAGGAAGATTGGGCTTCAAATTCCACTCCATTTCCTTAATCACTACATTGATTCTGATCTTGATCTTTCTTCAGATCCTTTCAGAGTCCTCTTTCAAACTGTACCACTTTGCTTCCCAACAGATCATAGACTCATAGGAACGTCAAGTCTTAAAACTGGAAGATACGTCAAAGTCTTTCTAGGATACTATCTAAATAGGAATCCCTTTTAAAACATTTCTGACAACTGACTTCACATTGTCTAATGAAAGAGAATTTAACTGTCTCATGAAGCAATTAATTTAATTTTGTTATTTGTTTTTCAGTTGTGTCCAACTGTGTGATCCCATTTGGTTTTTTTTTTTTCAAAGTTACTGGCACCATTTGCCATTTTCTTCCCTAGCTCATTCCACACATAAGGAAACTGAGGCAATCAGGGTTAAGTGGCTTGCCTAGGGTCATATAGCTATTTGAGGATAGATTTGAACTTAGGAAGGCAAATTCTCCTGTTTCCAGGTCTAATTCTCTACTGTATCACTTGCAAATTTAGGGTGACTAATTGTTAGGAAGTTTTTCCTTAAATTAAGCACACATAATACCTCCTCATATTTCCAGTTACTTCTCTCCTTTCTATACTCTGAACTACATAAACAAATACTGTAATTTCCTTCTTGAGAGATACCAAAGGGAATATTTGACATGTTTTACATCTGATTGGAGGATCAATCTCTGATCATTTATCCTTAAAAAGATGGGAACAAATGAGATGTTGGACCCACAAAGGTCATTGCATAGAAATAGTTTTGTTGGTTGAGAGGTCACTTCTCTTCCATTATTCCTACTGAAAAAGACATCAGGATGACAATGGTAATTTTATTGCATATGAACTTATATAAAAGCTTCAGCCTCTACCTTACTTTAAAACCATGGTCCTTGGCAAGTATAGCTGAATTTCTAAGCAATAAAAGGTTTTGTTCCAATGCAATATATATATATATATATATATATATATAAATATACATAAAACACAAATATGAACAGGGAGGAGAAATGTGAGAAAATATATTCAAAGTAGAAGCAAGATTGTTCTTCCTTGTGTCACAAATTAAACACTCCCTTTCACAGTGAACTTCATATTGGAGCCACAGTAGGTAGGCATGAACCCTACTTTGATGAGCCATCACCAAATAATGGAATATTTCCACCCATACTGATTTTTTACTTGCCCTGCAACGTAAACCCTTTGTTCTCTGACAATTGAACTCAATACAGATCTGTCGTCCCGGATCCCCTGGGTCCTCCCTGCTGAAGATTAAATTAAAAATATTTCTCTCTTGTTGACAATTACTTTCCACAGTAGCTATTCCAAATCTCTTTTCTCTTGAAGCCCTCTCTATAACTCTCTGCTTCTGGATGGAAGGGTCTAAGTGGCACCTCCTCCCCATAGAATGGCAATTCCTTGAAGATGCTAACTTTTTCCTAGTCCTTTTATACTTGGTGTCTTTCTCATGCATAGGTATTTAATAAATTCCTGTGGAATTGAACTGAAAAATGAGACATGTGTTCAGTTTTTACATTAACATGAAATTCTTAAACCTCTGTTTGTTCCAGGTGATGGCTATTGGGCGTACCTTTGAAGAGAGTTTCCAGAAGGCTCTGAGAATGTGTCACCCATCTGTTGATGGCTTCACCTCCCGTTTACCAATGAATAAAGATTGGCCATCTAATCTGGATCTCAGGACAGAGCTTGCAGAACCTTCCAGCACACGTATCTATGCCATAGCCAAGGTAATGAAGAAAGAGATGGTTGGGAATTGAAAATTATTTTTTCACTGTTTAAAAAGAAAACTTTTGTGGTTTCCCAAACCAATATTTGATACTTTAACATAATAATTCTGAGTGACAGAACTCATCAGAGAATTCTATAGTTAATAGAAAAATCACTTGTCTTTGTTTAGCTTTAGTGACATGTTACCGTTGCATAGAAGGAATGTCCTTTTCTTTGCAGGAAATTCATCTCGATTTGTTAACATGCATATATAGGTATATGGTTAAACAGAGATGGGTTTTATTGACTATTCATTATTTCTAAACAATCCTTTTACTTAACCTTTGAAAACAGTCAGTGTTGCATTTTAGAAAATAGGATCAATTTAAAGGCACCACTTAAAAGGTGTTGCCCTCAGACTGACCTTCTATATCACAGTCCAATTCTTTAGGAACACTGACAAGTAGCAGATGAGGCAAAGAAAGGAATCCAGGACCATTAAACTCTGGTGCCTTGTTTCTGGTATCTCCATTTTTTCAACCCCATTTTAGGACATATTAGGTTTTCCCCTACTTGGATAGTTTCAGTGGGGAATTTTCTTCTCTTCAAGACTCTGCATAGCCAAAATTATTCTGTTTATTCTTATTCTGTTTCCTTTTTTAAAAAATGGACTCTGTTAAAACAAACAAACAAAAACTTAAATTGGTTCACCCTTTCACCCAGTAGCCCCCTTTTTATGCAAATCAAGTACCATATTAATCTTTCTTCATGTTTACTGTGCTTGTAGTTTGGAAATTCTGATTCTATAAAAGGTGACTCAGGCAGCTGGGATCTGTTTGGTCAGAAATCCCAGAATGTCTTTTTGACATTTAAGAAAAAGTGAACATTAATCCTCGAAGAGTATCAAACCACATTTGAGCTCCGAAGCCCCTCTTTACCACTGTATGTGCCCATGTGTGCATAGTGCTGAAGTGATGAGAATATGAAATTCATCTTTAAAGGGAGAGTTAGCCTTTGTAATTTACCTTTGTAGGAATTAAAAGACACTCTTTATGGTTTGGAAGCTAGGGGCAGTTTTGTGTCACTTATAAGCCTTAGGGGATGAGTAGAAGAGGGGAAAAGGAGGAAGGATTTGTTCCTTTTTTAATTACATATAAGTTGCATTCCTCCTTCCATTTCCTCTCCTTTAGATCTCTTAAATGCAAAATCATCTGATTTTTAAGTGAAAAGGAGAAGGATTGGTGTCTTTTACTAAGTAAATGGATCAATGTGTTATTATGCTGATCTGGTGTCAAGGTTTTACAGGACTAAGATAATTAATGACATTGTGATAAGGAGAAATAACTCCTCAAAGCCCTCATTTCACCTTCTTTATTTTCTGTTCTTTCTCCCCTCCCCTCCCCACATGACAAAATTTGAGGATTAAAAGGGACCACCATAGCCCTTTAGTTTCACCCATATATGAAAGGAAACTTTACTATAACATACTTTAAACCATCTCCTGGTAAATTCTCTGTATATTTATGGGTCCCATTCTTTCAGCCAAAGAGACTTTTCTTAGGCTCAGCAGGCTTGCTCCTGGGCTATCTCAGTAGAATGGGTAAAAATAGGAAGTTCCTAAAGATGCCTTTTGGGCTGGGGACCTAAAGATCAAATCTATAGTCCTCCTCAAAGGTGAGGATTCTTAGCTGAATGTGAGTAGGGGAGTGGAGGCTTTCCACTGCACTATGTACCTGATATTCCATTAAGAAGAGAAAAGGACTGTGGTATAAATTATTGGCTGCTAGCCTACCGAGGAAGGAGCTCATTTCTGTTTGTTAGAGGTCATCATGACTGTTTATTTCTATTGCTACCAGGAACTTGATGATTTTGACAAAGAATTTAAGGCCTGAGGAGAGCTGAAGGGAAGAGAAAAGCAGAAAGGAAGAAAAAAGGAGTAAAGAGAGTGTGTAAATCTTCCCTGGCTTTCATGAGTCTCAGGAAAGGGCAACTTGCTTAAAGGCTTCTTTGCTACAGTCATTGCAAGATGACTGGATCAACCATCTCTCCTGGTTTAGGGGCATGCAGGGCATCATTTCCGATTCTGAAAACACTAACACAGTTTCAGAATGGTTGGGGGTAACAATCACTCTAATGCCATGGCACATCAGAACCAAGAAGTGGCAAGGCTTAGCTAGTATCTGGATTTCTGTCCAGCAGTGTAATTGGGACTTGCCAAATGGCTATTCCTACTTATGTTGTAATGACCCACAAATCACTTTGTTGTTACAGTCCTTTGCCAAAAGGAGTGCTATATTAATAGGAGGTTCTTTTTACCTTACAGTGTCACAATTGGGATCTGATTGAATATTTATGAAAAGGAGATTGCTCTACCTTTAGAATATAAACTCCTTGAGGGCAAGGAATAGTTTCCATTTTTATTTATATTTCTAATGCTTAGTACAATTCCTTATTAAATGCTTTTCAATTGACTAATTTTGGTTGTCAGGATACTCAGAAAGGTTAAGTTTTGAGGAACCTATCTACTATTTTTGACAAAATAAAAAATGAGGATATTAGCAGAAGGATGTAATAATTAGAAGTAGAATGGAATGTTCTTGTTAATTGGAACTTTTAGAGAAAAAAGATCACATATTCTACTTTCTAATATTCATTTTCATTGTCATTTCTGTTAGGAATAAGAGAATTAAATGATGGAAATAATATTTTATATAGAATATAAAATTATATTTTCTACTTAATGATGCACAATGATTCAGTATTATATTTATAATTGGAATATAATAAATAAATTTTATACATATATTATTTACAAATGGAAAATAATTGGATATATTACAAATTTGGATCTTGAAATGTGGCTTTAAAGAGAAAAAAATACATGAAGAGAAAAGAAAATTGCATAATTTAAAGTGATATGTGCATCTCATTTTCCTTGGGGACTAACAAAACCTTGTAGAAAACTGGAATATATTGCATTGGGGATAACATCAGATTGTTTTTTTCCCAACTGAATATGGAGAGATTTGTTTTAAAATAATAAAAGTAGAAACTAAACATCTTTAGAGAACCTTAAAGACACCATCTAATCAAGAAGGCTAAAATTTGGATTTCAATTTCAGCTTACTTTTTCTTTCATTTTGTTTGTATCACATAATTGATCAATCAAGAACCATTTATTAACCATCTACGATAATTCAGGCTCTTTGATAGGGTATGGAGATAAAAATGAATCATCCTCTAACCCTGAAAAGTTTCCATTATGTAAAAGAGTCATGCACATACAAATACATAAAATACATTGTATGTATATTACATGTAAGCAAAAACAATAAAGGTGATGAAGAAAGCAATAGCATTAGCAGCAGGGAGAAATCAGGAAAGGTGTCATGTTGGAAGCAGCATTTGAACTGAACTATAGTGAGAAGATCTGGGTTTAAATCCTTTCTGTTATGCTTATTAACTTTATGTCCTTGACCAAGATATGTCATATCTCAGCCTCAGTTTTCCCTTAGAAAAAATGGAGATACTGATACTTGCACTACCTGTCTCATATGGTTTTTGAGGAAAAATGCTTTTTTTCAATCTTCACTATAATCTTCATTATAAAACCTTGAAAAAGTCTTTTAAGGTATTATTTTTCACTATTTTAGTTTAACACAGGATTTTATAGGCTACCATTTCCCAATATAGGGGTCATGTTAATTTGAATAAAAAGAAAAAAAAACATAAATTAATGGTATGTCTGTCTGAAGGAACAAGCTTAGAAAATTTCCTCAATGAATAAACTAAAATAATATTATGTTGATCCCACAGTTTCCAACTAGTGATGAGAGTGGCAAACCTTTGGCTTTTTTTAAGGTGAATTTTCCCAGGCCTTGAGAGTGATGCTGGGTTTAGGAGGATAATTCTAGGGAGATTGAGCCATTTTCATGAGATTTTCCCAGGAATTTTTTAAACTAACACTAAATCCTATTTGCAGATGCAATTGACAAAGTCTTTGGGCTTATTGGGAAGAACTTCAGTGATGCCAGTTTTATGGTTCAGAGCTCAGGCTATCGCCCCAGGGAATCTAAATAACATGGCCAGGGATGCTTGCTAGACTTCTGTGAAGTGTTTGTCAAAGTAGACACTTCTTTTTTCCTTTGGCAGGCCATAGATGACAACATGCCCCTGGATGAGATCGTCAAACTCACATCCATTGACAAATGGTTCTTGTTTAAGATGCGGGATATTATCAACATGGAAAAGAATCTAAAAGGACTAAACAGGTAAGGCAGCCTTGTTCTCGGCCACCACAGATGTCTCCCAGTTTGTCTTGGCACATTACCCAACTAGTAGTGAGCTCAGTGGTGCACAGCAGCGGGGGCCACAAAATAATTGAGGAACTTCTTTTTTTTTTTCCTTTAAGTTATCCTCAGCATGGAAGAAATTATTTGTTATATATATTAATAATTTTTTAAACCTCATCCCAGCATAGATGGTGACTCTCTTCTCTAGTATCATCATTTGCTTTACTTGAAAAAAATGTGTGATATAGAAGTATACATATATCTGGTTAAAGGGGATCTAATTAGTTTATTTATATACTATTACAGTGACCTTGTTATAGATTATACTTCTTTAAGTTCTACTCTTCTATGACTGAGTAGATAATTTTCTTGCTTTGGAGAAATTGACTTACCTGCCATTAATCCTTCTCCCAGACCTCTTTTAATGATAGCTCATGCCTTGGTATATCTTTCAGAATAAATACCTCCTTTTGTGTCTGCTAATATTTCGTTGGGAATCATGACCGCTAGCTTCAGCTTGTAAATGGGCTACATTCCAGCTTCCATTAATAGACATTTTACCACTTGCTCTTAGAATTCATTAACATTTTTCTCTACTTCAAGGCCAATTATTTTTAAAATTCCATTTACAGTTCAGGGATGTCCATTAGTACCCTTCTGGTGCTCCTTCAGGAATACCCAGACAATGCCAGTTGCTACTTACATAACGAATTTAGTTTAAATCTCTTTTTTTTTGCATAGAGAGACATTTTGGGGTGATACCGGTGCAGCAAAACCAACTGCAGGTTCTAAACAGCTACCTTTGGTCTTCTCAGGGGCAGTTACTTCTTAGGGTCTTCATCTTCTCCCCTCAGACATTGTCCCGAACTGTTTCCTCTGATGTGCCAGAATGGCTTTTCTACTAGCCTTGTGGCATGTTTACAGAGAGAAATAATTCTCTCAGGATAAATTGTTCTTGTCGATCTTAGCTGATTTGAAGTAATATAGAAAGTCCACTTAAGGAGTTGTCAAGAGCCTTGGAAAGATTCCCAAACCCAAGTTGCTGAGCCATTTGGGAAACAGAGCCTACTAGTTGGACCCTTCTGTGCCTAGTTGTAGTAATGAAAATCTCTTTTTCACTAAAACATTGTCTTTCTCTCCTTTTTGACTTGGGCAGCTATTTAAAAAGTCAATGTCTTATTATGCAGATTTGTGCTTCTTATTCTCCTAGATTTAGAGTGGCTATAATTTTAGAAGCAATTCTATAAATATACATGTATGGGTATGCATGTTTATGTATGCACAGATTTGTATACATATGTATTTTTATACATAAATATATTTGTGTATATGTATAGTTTTATATATATGTACACACATACACACACACACACGAAATCTCTAACTTTTTCCAGTGATCATATACAATGAACAATAGAGAGCAATAAATTCAGGACCAAGGTCATAAATTCGTCTCTGAGTTTTGCTGACTTGAGCTTTTCTTTCTTGGTTTATGATGCCAGTTTAAGCATCATATTGACTTACAGTCCATTCTACCACTTTTTGGTTTCATGGACCAGATCTTGAGTGTTTCAGAAACTACTGCAATTAAACCACACGAGGGTGCTAGAAACATAGTATTCAGAATGGGACCAGATAAGGAACTGGGTGAGAGATAATAGATTTTGCTAGGAAATAAACCTTCATTTGGTACAAATTCTGCTTTTTTGGGCAAACTGCACATTTTTTAATTGAGTAGCCTGTGTTATCGTCAATAGGTAGGTTGAGATTCTAACTAAGCAGAAATAAATGTCTAAAGATAATGAGCATGGTCCTTGGGGAATAAAAAAAAATCCATTGTTATACAGTTTGTAAAAATTCTCTCTGACCTCCATACTGTGTTGCATTTGTTTGCTGGCTATTTAGATTTTTGAGTCTCCATCTTTAGGGACAACAATTCTTGCAAAAACAGATGGTTTTCTATATTCATAATGGGATACATAAATAGTACATTAAAATCTTTTATATGTGCATTTCATAGTATTTCAAAATGATGAGTGCAATAATATGAAATTTGCATCTTCAATAATTGGTTCAGCTACTGAGTTTATTAAAGCTCAGGGAGAAAAGTTGCAAGTAAACCCAAAATAAAACCCTTAATAGGGTTCTTCTGAGCTAAGCAGAGTACTTTGCTCATAGTAGGCACTTAATAAATGTTTGCTAAATTAAGTCAAATTCTATTGAGTGTTCTAGGACATAAGATAGCTTAATGATCAAGGTGATTCCTGGTCTGCTGTATTTTTTAAAACTAACAAGTCCTGAGTACATACTGACCAGCACCCTGGTGCTTGGTATAGGAAAAGAAAAGAAAAGAATAGCTGACATTTATACGATGCTTTAAGAATTTCTAAGCTTTTCCTCATAATTTTTTCAGTTGACAATCCTATGAAGTGCAAGTATCATACACATTTTATAGAAGAGTAGCAAGAGAGAATATCTGTTGTTTATCAGTAGGCAAATATATACAAATTTCTACTTTTTCAGCCCTAAATAGTTTATAAATTATTGAATTCAAGCAAATTCAAGTGACTCAAACTGGACATGAGAAAGGGCAGTAAAGTATGGTGGATAGAGGGTCAGCCTCTGAATCAGGATAGACCTGAGTGCAAATCCCACCTCAGATACTTGCTATTTCTGTGATCATTTAGCTTTAGTTTTCTCATCTGTAAAATCAGGAGTTGGATGCAATGCCCTTGAAGATCTCTTCTAGTTCTAAATCTGTGATTATAGGACCTTATGAGAAAATCAGAAAACCCGCCTGCTGTTATTTTATGAATATAAATAGGAAACCAGATTTTTTACTCACCGGTGGAATGTAAGCTTCTTTGGACTTTGTGAGAAGGCACCCAGAGGATGTGGGATGGGAAAATAAATATTGGGACATGTTGAGTGTGACAGAATAACTGATGAGTATTACATGCCTGTGGGAAGTCATGAAAATAATGGTTAAAAAATTCCTTTTTCTTGGAGGGCAGATACATGAATCATACTCATGATGATCTATGAAATCACAGTTCTCTGTAGAATCACCAGAAAAGGCAGGCAAGGTGTTAACATAATAGATCAGTTTTCAGGCTAGACCGTGCTTGTTCCCATTAGATTTCTGTCTGTATACATGTCACCTTATGAGCATAGAATTCCCTTTTTTTTGTCACACTTCTTGAACAATATCTACTAGTCGCCTTAGCAGTTACCATAACTTCAGGCAGCTTCAAGAAGAAAGATCTCTACCTACTTCACACCATTGACTTTTCTCATAACTTGTTTATTGTTGCCCAAGGGCATGTTAGAGAGTTGACCTTTCTTTTGGCAGTTCCCCCAAATTTCAAGGCAGTGTAATTTTTTTTTTGGAGCATAGTTGTGTTTTTTTTTTCCTTCTTCTGTTTTAGATTGAATCTCCTCAGCTTTTAACGAGTTGCTTTTGATTTGCAGCCAAGTGATATGAGGGACTGTTATTAGAATGCATACACATTGGAATTTATATGCTTAATATAAAACATCCATTAATATTAGCCAGGCAAAAAAAATCGAGAGAACGTAGGTTTGCCAGAAATTGTAGTAGGACTGCCAAATGTGCTTAAAGTCTGCCTGTTCCCTTGATCTACATACCCAGTTAGTCAGGGTACCATCCGGCTCTTAGCAGAGTGCCTTCTACCTAGTAAGCCCTTAATAATTGCTTGTTAATTGATATCTATTTCTAGCCCACATTCACTAATATTCCATTCATATGTTCTGCCCACTTCATACAGACACTCACTTTCATGCATTGTTTCCTTTCTCATAGATATCTCTTTAAATGATTGCAGAATAAACTATCTGAGACTATTTAGAACTTCTTTTTTAATTAAAAAAAGTCATCACAGTTACTTATCTCCTTTTCCTTTGGGCTCATTGGCAAATTCTCATTTGGTCTGGCAATAACAAAAACAAAACAAAATGTCTGGCCACTGGGTTATGAGCAAGTGATGTTTTTCATGCTCTACTGTAGGTAAAATGAAAAAAATATGCAAAATATTTTCATCAATCATTGTCCTCTAAAATTGAAGTAGAACCTTGTTATAACTCAGCTTGGTAGAACATGGAATTGGATAAATGGCTACATTAATCATGCCCTCCCTTATCCCCCTTAGAACAATGAACTGGAGGCAAGTTCATAAACTGGGTATTCACCCTGTGCCATGCCATACTAGCAAATACATACAAAAGGGTTCAACTATATTTGGGAAATTCGAGTCAAATCCTGGTGAATGAACTCCTCAATGGAGATGTCTCTGGGTTCTAGCCAGTTGTGGAGAGAACAAATTTAGATGCACTATTCACAGAGCCTATTTCAATTCAGTTCAATTAAAATACTATGTACATTTGATTATATTTGTGTTAGAAAATAGGGGATATAAACTGCTAGATGGCACAGCTAGGCTGGACTTGGAGTCAGGAAGACCTGAGTTCAAATTTTCCTTTCAGACATTTACTAGCTGTATGACCCTGAGAAAAACTTTTAACTTCTGTTTGCCTCAGTTTCCTCATGTGCAAGACGGGACAAAAATAGCACCTACCTTGCAAGGATATTATTAGGATCAATAACATATATATGTATATATATCAAGCCACAAACACTAAAGTATGTATAAATGCTGCTGTTATTATTAATTATACAAAGAGAAATAAGGCATAGCACACAATGGTAGAAAGAGCATTGGATTTGGAGTCTAAGAACTTGGGTACAGTTTGTTTGTCTGTAAGATGAGGACATTATGTAAAATGATCTCTCTGATCTCTTCCTGCCTTTAATCCTATGGTCCTATGGGAGCCCATGTATTGTAGAAGAAAGTGGATTTATTTTTAGATTTTTATTTATTTATATAATATATAATATTTATTTATTAGAAGGGGAATTGGGCGACACTTGGGATCAAATCCCTGCTTTGAAACCTGCTAGATATGTAACCATAGACACTCACCCTCTTAGTTTTTTCATCCATAAAATGAAGTTTTCTCTAGCTTATCTTCTGCAGTTTCTGTGACCATCAAATGTGATCATGTGAGTGAGCTGATATTTGCAAACTTTAAATCACTATATTCATATTAGCTGTAATTTTTCCTGTCTTTAAGGAAGAAGGGAAATCAGCCTGTCGGCAAACATTTATTAAGTGCCCCTAACACTGATGATATCTGGAGCTACAAAGACAAAAATGAAATATTCAATACCCTCAAATATATATATAAAGTAATTTTGGGGGGAGGCACTAGTTTTTGGAGGTCCCAATATAGTAAGTAGTATCTGAGTTGTTCATTAAAGGAAATTAATGATCCTAAAAGGCAAAGATGAGAAATGTGTTCATTCCAAGCATGTACAAAGGCATGTAGGTAGGAATGAAAACTAGCATGTGATGTACACAAGAAGCCAATTTTGGCTGGATTGAATAGTGCAAGAGGGGAAATAATGCCTATATAATAAGTTTGGAGGAGTAGGTAGTTGCCAAGTAGTAAAGATTTTTAAATACCTCTATATGATTTTATGATAGCTAGGTAGTATGTGGTTTTGGAGTCAGTCATTTTCTTGAGTTCAAATATGGCCCTAGACATTTCCTTCCTATATGACCCTGGGCAAGTTACTTAATCCTATTTGCCTCAGTTTTCTTCATCAGTAAAATGAGCAGGAGAAGGAAATGGACACACAGCTCCAGAATCTTTGCCAAGAAAACCCCAAATGGGGTCACTGAGAGTGGGACATGAGTGAAAATGACTGAACAATAACCTATTTGAATCTTGAGCTAATAAGACCTCATTGACGTTCATTGAGCAAGATCCTAAGATAAAACCTATAGGGGAAGAAATATAAAATAGCATAGAATGTGGAAAATGCATAGTAAAATTACAAAGTGCTAAAAGCGATCCATGGAGGAAGGAGATTGCCTCCAACATTAGTAGTAAACAAATTTTAAGTGGCCAATTCTAGTTTAAAAGGCCAATTTAGTGTTTCGAGGAATGAAACATCTAAACAACCTAGGGAAACCACATGAGTATTTAATACAAGGGTAATTAGTTTACCCTCTTTGCTATAGCTATTTAAAATGTTTTCTTAATTTTCTCACACTGAAGACTGGCTCTTAGCCCCTTTATTTTAGACTAAAAATCAGGCCCGGTTATTTTCCTGTTGAAGTTTAATTATGAAGTAATGTTTAGCTATGTTTAGCAATCTCCATTCAAGTGAAAAGTTTCAGAGGAGGCCATAAGCCTCAGGCTGAAGGAGAACACTGGAAACTACTCAAATGGAGAATTTGTCCCATGTCTTTTTACTGCTTATATTTTGGAGGGTGTGCTGCTTTCCATTCAGTTTGGGTGATTTGTCTTGGACATTCTATTTTAATATTTGTTCATCGTGAGCAATATTGTGCCATTGTTGTATATAAGGTGATAAGAGATCTTTAAAACAAACTGTTATCCTCAAACTTTAAAACAAAACAGTTGTTCTCAAAGTTAGGAGTAAAAAAGCAGATTATTTCTATTTTTTAATGCTAAAACATTTTATAAAACAAAAAGAATTAGAAACATGTACTGGTTTTTCTTTGAGTTTTTACATAGGTAAGGAATTTTAATTCTATTCAGTAAGCATTTATTAAACATGCCCATTTGCCAGGTATTCTGGATACAAAGGCAAAAAATAAAAAGTCCCTGACCTTAAGGAATTTATATTCTACTGGAAGGAAACAATATGAATTCTCATCAGTAAATGTAAAACACAGACAAGATAAAAACCAATAATTTCACTATCTGGGGGAATCTGGAAAAGCCTTTTTTTGAAAATGGAATTTAAATGGAACCTGGAAGAGAGCAGGGCATTTCAAGAGGAAAAAGTGCAGGCATAGGGGATTAGGTACAATGAACAAAAGTACAGCTGTACATAGCTCCTTTCTATGTTAACAAGCAATAATCATCCAACATACATGGATGTCCAGAATGCCTCTGAGGCTGCCTTCCCTTCTATTCCAGTGCTTCCACTTTTTCCAAGTATCCCTTCCATTTGTAATCTCTGCTTGAGATGGGATGGACCAAGTCTGTGGATAAGTTCTAAAATCAGAAGCAGCACCCATCGTTTAAAAAACATAGTTGAGGATGAAGTTGGTGGATTCTACATTGGCATTCAAATGCTAAATTGAGCTTAGTAAAACAGAGGGCATTTTCTAGAGGCCACAAGTTCCTGGCAGATACAATAATAAATATCACCTTGGCTGGAAGACTCCCTTAGAATTAAAGTTCTCTGTTGGTTTTTCTGATGGCTATTGCTTCTTTTTTTTCATGATAACTTATTTCAAGTACTAGGCACTCTATTTGACTAAAGCTTCCTGGAAAAAAAAAGTAATCACCTAAAAAATGTAAAAAAAAGTAAAGTAAAATTAAAATTCAATGATGATATTAAAATCAATGATGACATAAGAAATGGAAAGGATAAAGCTAAATTATTCTTGGAAATAACAAGGTACAGTGCAGAGGTGCCAAACTTGTGGTCCACAGTATGCCAGAACTCCTGAGTTGTGGCAGAACCAGATTAAACCATAATTGGGAAAAGTTTAACAAAATAAAGACAAATCCAACACACTACAACACAGATAATGTTAATTTGTGATTTTTGAAGTCAGAATGCACCACCAGGAATCTGTTTCTATTGGAGTTTGACACCATTGTGAGTTCAGAGACAAATTCAAATTTTGGTTCCAACAAATCAAGAAGAACTTTGTCAAGTGGCCACTATGTGCCAGCAGCTGTGCTAAATGCTAGGAATTTGCTAAGAAAGGTAAAAAAAAAGTTTCTGTTGTTGAGGAATATTGACTCAATCTATGACCCTGGGTGAAGCACTTAGTCATATATAAGCCTCAGTTTCTTCAACTGTGAACTAGGGGTAGTGCGAAGAGCATTCGATCTGGACTTGGATGTCCAAGTTGCCATCGAGCTCTCTCATTTATCCACTGTGACTCTGGCTAGGTTTCATCATCTGGAACCTCAAGTACTTCATTAAATGGTTGTTTTTTTAGTGCCAGAGCCTGAGAACCTCCAAGTGCTCTGAAGGAGCTTTGTAGCCCTTTCAGTGTCATGGAAAGATGATCTTTTAGGACTGGAGGAAGCTGGTTTGTGACTTGGGAAAAGCCGATATTGGTTGTGAATGTGATTTGGGGAGAAGCTGGTATCCTTAGTCATTACCATGTATGTGGAACTTTCCATCCTTACTTGATTTGTTGTGACTCATCAAATGAGTGCTGATTCACAGTGGGAAGCCTTGGGCACACCGTGGTCCCTCAGGGGAGCTCACTGTAGATAACTGCTGATTGATGGCTTGAACAGGGACCATCCTATAGCCATTGTGTGACCTTTAGATCATTTAACTTCTGAAACCCACATTCGATACCTGTAAAATGTCCCTTTCTTGTTTCACTGGGGTCATAGGAGACAGAAAGGAATATATAAAATGCTACATATAAATTACATTTTTCCTTTGGTGAAAACAGTGCTATAAATCATATTTATTTTCACTGTTTTTTAAAAAATCTCTTGTCCCAAATTCTTTTATAGAATCATAGAACAGGAAAATATAGAGATCATTTTTCAGAGGGTTCATAATTATATGTATGTATGTATGTTTGTATGTGTGACAAATACCTTTGCCCATCTGGTGAAGCCTATGGACCCCATCTCAGAATAAGGATCTTAACAAATGTTTTCTAAGATACTTTTTAGTTATAAAATGCATCAAAGTTTTTAGGATGAACAACCTACTCTGAAATTCAGAATTGTGGGACTTACATTTTTTACTCTAATAAAGATTAACATTCTGGAGGTTAAAAAAAGGAATAAGGATCTGAAATACACAAAATAAATAAATTATAAAGGATTACCAAAAATTATGTTGGAATATAGTTATCAAAATACTTTTTAATGATCCCTGGATCCTAGGCTAAGAATCCTTGATTTAGTGTAAGCCCTTTATTTTAGAGCTAAGGAAACCGAGCCCTAGATGTGATAAGCAACATGTCCATGGCCACTTGGCTAATTTGTAGCAATTCCAGGACTATAATAACTAAGGTTTCATTATTCCTAGTTCAATGTCCAAGTAAACACTTTTAAGGAATGCTCTGGAATGGAAATTTATGCAAAACATTCATTTTTTCCTAATCTTTGAAACAGAAATATCATTCTTGGCTTTTCTAGGCTTCTATGAACTGATCAATGCAAAAATACATTTCTATTTTCAATTTATTTTGTATCTTGGATAAAAATGATTAATATTTTTTAGATGACACGATCTATTTCCAAGTAAACTTAGTCAATTTCCAAGTAAAACAAAAAAATTTCCAAGTTAAAAAATTCTAAGTAAACCAAGTAACACTCTAATTACAAACATTAATTTAGTAGTGATTTATTAGCTCAGGTAAAATAAAAAATAGCACATCAAAAACTTTCATATGTCTATATCACTTTCATATGTCTATATCACTTTTATTTTTAAAAATCAAGGTGCTTATATGACTTTAACAATATTGATCATAATATGTCCATAAGATTGTGGCAGACTTCAGAATTATTACATAAAAAATTAGTAGATGGCAATTTTAGAGTGTATGTAGAATGGATAGCTTTTATTCATTAACCAGAGCATATGATTGATTATAGGCAGTAGGACCAGAGAGTTGCCTTGGGAAGGAGGACTACCTGAGTTCAAGTCCTGTCTCTGGCACGGGCTGACTAGTGGCCTTGAGAAAGTCATCTTTTTTTCTTTTTTCGAGGGTCATGGGTAGCTTCCTAAGACTCCCAGCTCCAGAGGAGATGAAAGTCTGAACTGGTTGATGGGGTTTCTTTTCCATGAAGTTCCCTATACTAATGAAAACCTGGGAGTCTTTCTGTCATCTCTTTTTTACTGTAGGAAATCTTTTTGGTAGGTATGGAGCTTTGCATATGCAGTATTATGTCCATACATGTCTCCCCTAATATTTATCAATAATGAAAGCTATGCCTGTGTTGATATTTGTGTTTCCTAATGACTTGTTTTATTATTCGATTGGTGGCTTTTGTTATTGACATGTCAAAATGATGTCCATTTATTTAACACATAATATTTTAGTTTATTTGACATGAGTTACTGTGCCGGTTACTGTAGATAGTATAAAGATAAGTAAAACAAGTTTCATCCCAAGGACCTTAGAAGCTGGGAAAATACAGACCCAAACCTGGGCAAAAATAATGCCATAATAGGAGAGAAAATACACTTATGCATTCAATATTCCATTCTTCTCCCACTGATCATTAGGTACATTGTAAAAATAACACAGGTGACAAATGATTCTATTTTTACAGATGGTAAAACTGAGTCACATAGAAGTTTAATGGTTTAATGACGTTCTTTATGTCTCCTAATCCAGGGGAGAGCTGAGAGTATAGCCTGGGGCTTCCTCCTTCCGTTCTATTCTCTAACCATCATTTTTTTTTGAGACTTTTAAATCAAGAAGCTGAATACTAGTTAATCCTCAGCTGTCAAGTCCTAAGCACTGTTTCCCTGCATGAGTTGTTGACCACAGTAACAGCAAAAATACTCTCTACTCTTTTTTAGTACTCTTGTGGGTAAAACACAAGGACTTGCCTGATTGAAAGTCCTTTAATTTTTCCTTTAAAAGAAGAACTTAACATTTACAAGGGAAAGGGGACAAACATTTATTGTGACATCTATGTGTCAGAAACTGGGTTATGCACTTTATAAATATTATCTCATTTGATTATTACAACAACCCTTTGAGATAGGTGATACCATTATCCCCATTTTTCTGTTGAAGAAATTGAGGCATAGGTTAAAGGTTCCAAATAAGTGCCTGAGTCAGGATTTGAACTCAAATCTTCTTGACTCTAGACCCAGCACTATCAACTTTGTCACCATGATTCCCCAAGATATAGCTATTTTAATTCAATAAAACATAAAATACTTTTATTTAATTTTAATAAATTAGATATTCTATTTATAGCTGCTGACACAAACAAACAAGAGTGATTTTAGTTTCTGAAGCATACCTATAGGTTGGGTGGGCAATATAGTTCTAGCAGTTTAGGAAGGGAATTTGGCTCATAAATTACTAGAAATTCTTTTTTTTTTTTAAACCCTTACCTTCTGTCTTGGAGTCAATATTGTGTATTGGCTCCAAGGCAGAAGAGTGGTAAGGGCTAGGCAATGGGAGTTAAGTGACTTGCCCAGGGTCACAAAGCTGGGAAGTATCTGAGGTCAGATTTGAACCTAGGACCTCCCATCTCTAGGCCTGGCTCTCAATCCACTGAGCTACCCAGCTGCCCCCTAGAAATTCTTTTAGAATAAGAAAATGATTTCCCTCCTTAATTAAAGAAAAGATTTAAAAATAAAAGGATATAAATGAAATAGAAAAGAAATAACATGTAATACACTTAACATTCACACTATGGTATAAACAACTGCTACTGGCTTCCTTCCTGAGAGCAGGATCAGATGGAGTGAGGAAACAAAGACCATGAAGATATCAAAATAGGTCTCATGCTGAAGAGGGACACTGTGGAAAAAAGAGAAGAGTCTAGAAATGATACCCATAATACCAACTTTTAGAACATTTTGGAGACTGAGTCAGTAGGTCTTGAAAACTAATTGGGTAGGACAAATAAGAATGAGGAACCAAAGTGGACTCTGAGGGGTTGAGTTTTCCTTCCCTAAATAGTGTTAGTAATTAGAATTGCTTTTACATGGTAGCTGCTGCACACCAGCTCGCACCCCTGGCCAACAACAGACTTTTCAAGAAAGCTATCAACAGACAAAAAGCTAAATATAAATGTGAAATGATAAAGTTGTTATACATTTATTCACTCACTGATAGGAAGAGAGATCATTTTAAATGGTGTAGGGAAAACTAGGGAAAGAAAGTTCCCTCTGCCAGAACATCTCTTTTTTTTTTTTTGAGAGAATTTAAATTTTATCAAGTTTTCAGAGGAAAATGCTTCCAAAGGAGAATATTGGAACTTGTGCGTCACATTGCCTTCCTCAGAAAAAAAAAGCATTGCATTTTAATATTATGGTTTAATTTCTTATGATTGACCAAATATATAGATAAAGAAACTGGAGTAAACAAAAGCATCCTTGTGCATTTCCTTTTAGCCTAGTCCAGAACACAGAGAAGTGAAGGTACTTGTTCAAGGTCATAGAGTCAACAGGAATCAGCTTTTTATCCACTGTGCTACACTTTCTTTGTCACTCATCAATAGGAATCAATTAATTCATTAACTAATTTATCAGGCACAGTGCTTGGGGCCTCCTCTATATGGACTGACAGAATGGCATACAGATTGTCATCCTTCCAGCGATAAACATCAAACATGACATGTCACCAAATATTCCGTTCTAGTGGATGTTCTAAGCTCACTTAGAAATAGCTAAATGTGTCTTCTGTGACCTACAACATATTATCTTCACCTTTTCTATTCAAAGACTAAGGACATTTAATCCTGACCAGGTTACATTCTGCAGAAAAATACCATGGACCAGTTATGCAGCTGGTTGGCCTCAGCTAAGCAATTTAATAAGATTCTGAGTAATGGCCTCTGGAAGTCAACCGAAAGTTATTTATTGAGAATTCCTTCTCTTGCTAATGTCCTTGGGACTACAAAAGGTATATTTTGAAAACAGCTTTGTAGGAACATGACTTGATTTAAAAATATGCTGTAATGAAGCTTCAGAAAAGTATTAAGCTGAAATTAAAGCTGATTTTTTTTTTATATTCTGAAGCAGAAACAATGGAATGTTAAATATCAAAGAATATTAATTTAATCATAGTTTTATATTAAGGTGATATGAAGCATTCCATTTTACCTTTTGGGTCCATATTTGATGTATTAGCTGACCTGGATTATTGGAAAAGACTGGGATTTTATTAAACAAGTAGATTAAAAAAATCCCTTTTTAAACATTTTTTCTGACATTATGATAATATTAAGCATTCAGTCAATCAAAAAGCATTTATGAAATACCTAATATTTACAATAGTAGAGATACAAATTCAAAGAATGAAACAAGCTTACATTCACTACTAGACTGGGGAATTCCTCTACCAAGACATATCCTTAGCCCTGAGACTTATCCAGGGTCACAGAAACAGTCTTTGTCAGAGATAGAGCTTGAATCCAGGACTTTGTGACTCATCTATTAGGCTACATTGCTTGGTTTGGTATCTGCTTTAAATATGAAAGAATCTCAGAAAGTATTATCCTTAATATGCAACCACATTATGTAAATCCTGAGAGGCAGCCCAGCATTTATTTATTGTTGTTCAGTCATTGTTCATTCCTTTTTTAGGCAGGTCCAACTCCTTTGTGACTCCGTTTGGAGTTTTCTTGGCAATGATACTGAAGTGGTTGGCTGTTTTCTTCTTCAGCTAATTTTACAGATAAGGAAACTGAGACAAACAGGGTTTGGGGATGACTTGCCCAGGGTGAAACAACCCATTAAAGGTCTGAGGTCAGATTTGAACCCAGGAAGATGAGTCTTCTTGACTCCATGGATGGGGCTCTATCTGCTGGCTCGCCTAGCTGCTCCTGGTATTTATTCTATAGAGGTTCTTATCCTTTTTGGGTCATGTACTCCTTTGGCAATCTTCTGAAGTCAGTGAAAAGCACACTCATTCTGGAATGAGAAACTAAAGAAATTAGTACAGGGGCAACTTTCTACAGAGCAGCCCATTTGACTTGGGGTCATCTACTCCTTAGATTCATTTTTCAGTCTGGTCAGTGGATGCCAGCTACTTTCTCAGGGGAAGCAATATATTGAGAACATTATAAAAATATTTTTGTCACTTTGTATTTCTTCATTTTTGTATTCATAGTTTCCATTTGTAAGGAGATACAATATAACCTAAGTTAATTTAATTCAAACAATCCCTTGAGTGCCCACTATGTGCCAAGCACCTGCCTACAATAAATACAAAAAGCGAAATCTTGAACTGTATAGGAGCATTGCTCACTTCAGAACCAGTAATTCACTCCAATTAGGACTCAGCTATCTCTAACTGGTGTTGGAGTCAAAGGACTTAGTCTGGAAGATGCTTTTCATTCCTTTCCATCCTTCAACCTAGATTTAGTAGAATGTGGATATTCTAAATGTCTAGATTCAGGGAAAAAGAGCAGCGGTCAGAGCTCCAATAAACATTTAGATTCCATGAGCAAGCTAAATCGATCAACCCAAATGGATTATGTGATTCCATGTCCCGAAATGGGTAGTAACAAAATTCTGATACCATGTTTTAAAATATCTTGATGCTGTGTCATGTACACAATAGAGCAAAATGATGGACTGAATGTTACACCCTGCCCATGGCTGTTTTGCTGCTATGGAGACACAACCATAGAATCATCAAAAAGATGGAATAGTCGAAAGGGTGGTATTTACTACAGTCAACTAGTTTTCTATCTCCTGCCTTTCTAAATGTTGCTGCTGCTTCTGACAGTCATCTTTTGCATTTCTCTGGGGAAAAGAAGTAACAATCTGTCTTCTTTAAAGAAAAAGACAAGGAGACAAACAATTTTTATACCAAACTCATCACTGTAATTGCCATTTATTCTAGGGCTCTTGGAATGCCAGAAATAATCAGTGAATCTAATTCAAATCTCTGGGAATAAGCTGGTGAGAAGGTAGTAGAGTAGACGATCTCTACCTATATTAATATATATGTACATACACACACACATATATATATATCCTATTCAGTTTTCTTTTAAAAGCAAACAACATCACTAAACATCAGAACCTGGGTTTCCCTCAACTTCTGGCTTTGGGGGGATTTTTTAAAAAAAATAAGCAAAATAATCAAATTGTAAACCCATCCAATAATTGTAGGCCAAGTGGAGTGCTCATTTTCACATTAGAGCTGGTGCAATCTGGAGGGAAATTTGTTTAGTATTACTTGTGAGTTGGTGGATCAGATAAAAGCCAGTCAAGTGGAAGAGAGGACTGTGTGAAGTACACCAACTCCCTTGGTAATTGCGATGCTGCAGGCGTTTCTCAAGTCAGTTAATAGATTTCCCCAGCTCCTCTATGCCAGGTGAAAATTTCCTCATTAAGGGGAATTTATTCCATTTCCTTTTATCATTTATTATTGAAGAAGTGTGAGTGGATGAAGTTTCAAAGATGACAGGGTAGAATTTTAAACAACAACAACAAAATCTACATTGGAAACTGAAGAGAGAAAGAGAGGAGAGGCTTGTATTGTTTATAAACTATAGAGCTCACTAGAGATTGAGCTCTGTAGGAACTGAGCAACACTGTCTAACCATTAAATGATTATGGCAGAGTGTGTAAAAGTCTGATTGGTTTTAAAACAGTTTTTTCCCTTCTAAAAATTCAAGCTGTCATTTTGTGTTGGTATGTATTCAGAAAAAAGAAGATTTTTGAGGCTAGAATCATAGCCATTTGGTCTTTTATCATTTTATTGTTTAAATTCGGCTATGGAATCACGAGAGTGTAAGCTTTGAAGATTTTGCCCTTGAACTGTGAAGCAAGGAAAGCTGCTGAGGGGAAATCAAAGTAGGTATATTATCGATATGCAGCAACATTGGTGGATATAGAACTGTGAAACATACGCACACACAGCGCCTATATGTCTATGTGATTTTATTTAAGAGTCAAGAGAAAGACCCTTCAATAAAGATAACAGCATATCAAAAATAAGGTGAATGTATTTAATGCATCTTAATACAACTTATAAGAATACTCCATGCAATTCACCACATTTCACCTTGAAACAAGGTGCTTAAAATTTGCATTCTGAAATTAATGTAACACTATATGTTTTGCCTTCAAAGCACAATTCAGCTAAAGACTATTCATTTATAATTCAAGGCTTATATTTCTATTTTTCAGTTATTTTGTGCTTTGTATTGTTCTAAAACAAGCATTTAATTTAAGCTTGAAAACAACAACAGAATATTAAATCCGTGGTCCCCAAATAAACTTTTACCTAGGCTGCTTTATTTATTTATTTATTTTTATATTTTAAAAATCAGATCCTTTTCAGAACAAGCAAAGTAGATAGCATCCCAATTCTGGCTGGTGAAAAAAGATAAAAAGGTATTTGATTCTCCATATTGGTACATTAGTTTCACACCTGTATAAGATTATTCATCCCGTGTTTGACTATGAAGAGGCTTAACCTTATTTAAGTCACTGGCCCAAGGCTAATGAATCGTATCTTCAGACTGTCTCTTCTTTTATTTTATTATAATGGGATACAAAATAAAATTTTATATCAGAACAAGCTGCAAATGAAGCCAATTTTCTTTCTCTGTCAGTAATGAAATGACAGCCAGCCCTCTGTTTTTCAGCAGTAGAGAAAAGAGAGTGAAATATATAGCAAAACAATATATTCATTTTCTTGAGGTGAAGTCCCTTCACTCATACTTAGGCAACCCTGGATTGGAATGGGAAATCTGGCTGGGCTGTGCCTTCACTAATTGTTGTCATGGGTCAGCATCACCATTTGTTTTGAAAGACAGGGGAATGGACATCAATTGCTTTGCTTCATTTCATGAAAGCTTGGAGGTTAAAACATTGAATAAGAGCAGAATGTATATAAATGAAAAGTTGAGAAATATCTTTCACCTGGAGTTTGTGTTCATATTCACCTTTACGGCAGAATATTTACTAAGCCATCTAAAGTAATCAATTAAATAATTACATATTTTTGTGCCATTGTAACTCATTCTATACTTAAAGAAAACAACTATAATAGAAGCATTTAAAATATGTATTGGATTAGAATTAAAATAATAAGAAAAAAGAATTTATTAAGCACTTACTAAGTGTCTGACACTGTGGTCAAAGTGAGGAGTCAAAGATAAAAGCAAAAGTGGTCCTGCCCTCAAGGAGCTTACATTCTAATGAGAAAGATTCATTGAGACCAAGAAGCCTGGGAAGGACCTCATCCATAGGTGGTATTTTGTCTGAATCTTGAAAGGAGCCAGAAATTCCAAGAGGTAGAGGTGAAGGAGGAGAAAATTCTAGTCATGGGGGACAACTTTCCTTGTACACGGCACAGAGACTAGAGAATGGAGTGTTGTATGGGTGGAAGAGTAAGTAGGATAGAATGATGATGCCAAAGAGAATGGCATCCACCAGTATGTGGAGGAGACTAACGTGTATGAAAGGAGACTACAAAATAGAAGAGTTCCAGTTTCTGAAATGCCAAACAGAAGAGGTAATATTTGATTCAAATGGTAACTGGAAATCCCTGGATTGTCACGGAGTGGGAACAGGGCATGGTCAGAAGTACCTTTGAAGAAATTTACTTTTGCAGCTATGGAAAGGATGGGTGGGGAATGAAGAGAAGGGAGGGAGACTCAAAACAAGGAGCAACCAGAAGCGTATAATTATTTCTCTAATGTGAAGCAGTCAACACTCAAAGGCTCCTCCTCTAAAATAAAAGAGTTGTATTTGCAACTTGGGATTATAATTTTCCTTTTTGCCTTTGGGGTTATATTTTGCTATTATAATTCCATAGCAAATATGTTTTTGTATTTTTTCCACTTACATTGTTATAGTCGCTATATATATATATTATTTTTGTGGTTCTGTTTCCTTCACTTTTTATCAGTTCATATATATCTAGTTAATGTTTTCCTACATTCCTATATTCATAATTTCTTAAGTACAATAATATTCAATTGAATTTATTGACCATAATTTGCTTAATAATTCCACAGTTTATAGGCATCTACTATATTTTTATTTCTCTGTTATTATAAAAAGTTAAGTGGTAGGATCAATCAACTGCAAGTTATGATTTGAGGAACCTTCTGGGTAAAACAAACCTTTCCTATTGGTACCTAACATGTTAGAATTTGCAATTAATTCCTTTATTATAAAATTTTTCTTCCAAAGGTATCTTTTTATTTTGTGTTATTCTTGGGAGCACTAAAGTTTCAACAACAACAAAAAAACCCAAAACTTTTTTCAGATCATCTTCCTGACTGATGAGAAAAGAGGGAGAGGGTTGGACAATAGAACACTGGGAGTATGCTTGGATTGTGGAGCTAATATCTCTAATTTGGGGGAAACAGAGAAAGGGATGTGACTTGGATATATGGTAGCATTGTTGAACCCAAAGTTTTGTTAGGACAGGGCTTCTTAACCTTTTTATGTGACAGGGACCCCTTTGGCAGTTTTGTAAAGTCAACAGATTTCTTCCTAGGATCTTGTTTTAAAATGCATAAAATAAAATATATGGGATTAAAAAGGAAATCAATTTTGCTGAAATAGTTATCAAATATAAGTGTGTTAATATTAAACACATGATTAAAATATATTTTCACATGTTATCAGTTATATAAAATCAAATGATATAATTTAAATACAAATATTTCTATAAAACTTGTCTATAATTTATTTTAAATGAATATTTTATTAAGATTTATTAAATGTACAAATTCATTAAAATTATACAAACTAAACATAAATATAAATTATATAAAAATTAAATGTGTGTGTTTAAAATCAAATTCATAGACCCCCACCCAAGTTAAGAACTCTTGATTTAGGGCTATCTCTGACATTTTCCCATTCCTATCTTTTTTGTTTTTCATTTGTATATGGTGAGAAGTTAAGTTTGAAAGAAATCAATATCTTTGCTAAAAGCATATATAGTATTTCCATTTTTTCTTTGACTAATAGATTGGGAAGCAATAAAAAATGTATGTTAAAGAAAAAAGTAAAACAACACTGGTGATATGAGAAGGAAAAGTTATACATTGTTTAAACCAATTACAATTTTAATGTTTTTTTAAATCATAACTGATATATACATATATATAATATCTACCCTTACAAAGTTGCTTTACAATAATATTTGATATATTACAAACAAATTTCTCTGTACCATAATAAAATGTTTTAATAATTATGGAGGATGGACTTCTAAAGATGCAAATTCTCTCAGCCCATTATTTGGTGATGAATAGGACATATAGGACTCCTTAACCCTTACTTGGGCTATTTCAACTTTCTCCTCTGTTATGCATGACCCTGCTGTCTCCTGTGAGACTTCTCATCTCTTCTTAATGTCTCTAAGAAAGCTGCTGGGGTACTACCATGAAAATATGCAGACTAGCATCCTCTTGTTCCTGTAATTTTTATAGGATCTGTAAGGGACATTAGAAAACATCTAGCTCCTCATTTTGCAGTTGGGGAAATTGAGGTCCAGAAACATTAGTGGCTTTGCAGAATTTTGTATTTGGAAGGAATCTCAGGGGTCACATAATCACTGTGTACCTGAACAAGAATTTCTGTTATAACATCTTCAGGGATTGAGTCTACCACTGAAGACTTCTTGTAAAGGACAGTCATTACTCCCCAAGGTAGCCCCAACTACTTTTGTATTACTTAAATAGTTAGGAAGCCCTTTTTCATGCTTCTCACACCTATCTGTCTTCAACTGTTATTCAGTGCTTTTCTGTCCTTGGGGCCAAGAAGATCATTGATCATTCTCCACGATTGCCCATCAGTTACTTAAAGACAATCATCATATCCGCCATAGATCTTTTCTTCATCAAGCTAAACATTGTTCTTGTCTAATGTTACATAGTAAGTCACAGAGCAGAAATTTGAACCCAAAATTGACTCTAAATCCAAGGTGGTATCAGTGATGTTACTGCATTTCACATTGCTTTAACAGTAAGCACATCATCCTGGGAGAAAATACCTGTCTAAACAAGTAGGAAAAGGACTCTTCAAAAAAAAAGAGACAGAGGAAAGAAGGAACCAAAATATATATGGGAAATTGGATTCCCACTTTTAGAGTTGAAGAAATGGCCATCCTGGTCCTTTTCTGAATTTTTCTCCTTTCAAGGCTTATGGTTCCTCACCTTTAAGTCGCAAGCTATGTTCTAGTAGATGGTATCTTTCTACAATGAGTCAGAAGGATAGCAGAGCTTTATTAGCAGATGATAGTTTCTGGCAGAGCTAATCTGTGTCTGAGAGTTTTAGTTGTAATACATTTGAGGAATAAAAGCAAATGCATCTTTTCTTCAAACATTTAAATTTAATGGGACCTTTGAGGCACTCACCAAAATTCAAACTTCTATGTATTTATTAAAAAGAACACCTTTTAAAGCCTACAATTTGGGATAATAGTTTGTTAAGTATTTCTGTTTTCTAGATTCAATGTTTGGTTGCACATGAAAAAATTGATTTATTGAAAAGACAAACATATCCTGGGCAACAAAGGTACAAATAGACTTACCTTTTTATTTCTTTCACTAAATGAAAAGTAAGTAGAAGTCATGGGGCATCAAGAACCTTAATAATTTTGGCCCAACCCAACAAAGCCAATTCTTTGATTTGTAATTACTCTAGGCTTGGATGAAAGCCTAATTACAAGTTGACTAGAGAAAATTTACACTTAAAGCAAGTATAGATGAAGTGACTCCTTTTTTGTTTGCCTTCTTAACAACCTTCTACTTTATAAAATTTAATTCAAATCCCTTTTGTCCTCATAACAGTGGTAGTCAGATCCAATTACTATGGATCCACAAACTCAAGTGACAAGTTGAGGTTATAACAAATTCCAGCCCCCTCCCAATCCAACATAAAAGGTTTAATAACAATAGTAGCTGGTCTTGGTATCAAAAGACTTCACTTTGTACTAACCACAATAATAATGATTATTATTTATGTCTTAGGTTTTAGAGTAAAAATTTAAAAAAAAATCATACAATCCTTTTCCTCCCATAGCTTATATCCTATTTTTTAAGGAATACTTTTGTAAATTTTTCTCAACCTAAGTACCTCAAAATAAGTATTTCTATACATAGAGTAGAGCACAAAAGAGGATTGCATATGAAACCATGAATTGCCACTTCATATGGATGCTTTTAAAAAAAATACTAAATTCTAAATATTTAGCACTAAATTCCTTGCTACTCACAGTTTCACATCACTTCCAAAACTCTTGTTTGTGGCTTCTTCTGAACTTATATGTTTCAGTGACCTTTTATTGGCATCATAATTGCTAACCACCCTTATCTCATGCTCCTACCACTCTTCACAATAAAATCAAACCTTTGTTATAAAGAAGCATGGCCATGCAAAATGAATCTATGAAGCCACAAGTCCAAAAGAGCATGTCTTTTTCTGCATCTTGGTTCTATTACTACTCTGCAGGTTACTCCTTAAAATTCCTTCTTTTTTAAGGGTATATGACCCTCTGAGATACAAATCCTTGCATCTGTCCTTACCATCCTTTATATATATATATATATATATATATATAGTTTATTTTTCTGGACTCTAAACTTTTAGTCATATTTCTTTATTTCTGCTTGGAAAACTTTCACTCTTTTCTCTAGCCATTGAAACCCTAATGTTAATTGACAGGTAATTTAAAATCCCAATTCATACATTAAATTTTAGCAATTCTAGTCTACTCTCCATTTTTTTCTAACTTTTTTGAAACACATTCTCTAGTTGCCTGTAGAATAATATTCTTTAAAAAGTGACTTATTTTCCACTTTCTCTTTGAAGTTGTCCCTTAAAAATTACTTTGTCCATTAGACACCACATTTTGTATTATTATTAATCTCTATTTTTGTCTTGTCTCCTCCTTAGCCAAATGGCTATATGAACATAGGGAATATCTCTTATCTAAAATTTATCAGGACCTAGTGTAGTGCTTTTCATATAGTAGGTAGATAATAAGTGTTTGTTAAATGAATATTATATGATTTTACATTTCATACATCTCTATGTATCTCTGGGCTTGTCTTGAATGCTCAATAAGATACAATGCGCCTTGGGTAGGGGTCAGAGATTATTTCTTTAGTATCTGTGAGAGCATATAAAAGAGTGCTAGGTATAGAGTAAATCCTAACTATATATTTGTTGATTTAATGGTCACTTTGTTATTCAGCAACTTGACAGGAAAAGGTCAAGGGGAGAAGGTACAGAATTCCTGAGAATATTAAGCATTCAAAATAGTACTTGAAAGAAGACATTAAATTCTCTGAGGTAACACAATATTGATCAGAGAAATAGCAGGAAATTTAGAGTATGGTAGCATAGTATAGACTGCATTGACAGAGAAGGGTTATAACTATACAAATAAAATCAGTGTTCCCACTAATAGAAAAGAAAAAACAAACCCTTTGTAAAATCATAATTTCCATCTTGCCTCCAAATTCAAGACATGAACAAATTAGATAAAGATCAGAGAAGAGGACAGACTTTGCTCATTTAAACTTAGGCTCACAGAATTATGACGATAAATGACGAACACTAGATTTGAAGGCAAAGAAAGGATCTAGATTTAAATGTTGCTTCTCATACTACCTCTAAGATCTTAGATAAATCACTTAAATTTCTCTTGAATTTATATAAAAAATAAATATATAATATAATAAATTCTCTTGAATCTCTTCATCTGAGTCTATATTAAATGTTTTCTAAGGTACCTTCAAATTCTAAATCCTGTGATTCTATTAATATTGTGATAGCAGACTTCAAGGGAGCATCTACTTTTTGTTTTACTAAATTTAGTTGTCTTGGATATTTTGGAAATGCACTCCATAAATTAAGATTTGGATTTTTCAGTTATATGACAAAACTCATAAAAATAAAATTAATAATTGGATAGGCAAGTGAAAAAGGATGAATCAAAGATGATTCTATTATTCCCTCTCTGGGGACCTGATAAAAAAGTAAGATTTGGGAAAGAGTTGGTTTCCTGAGGAATGAAAAAGAATGGGTTCAATTTTTAATGTAATCAATCTAAGGTAATAGTGGAATTTCTAAGTCAAGGCAAATTTGGGGTAGTTAAAATATGAAATTGAAGCAATAGTAAGAAATCAAGGCCAATTATCAATATAAAAAGTGATAGTTAAAAATATGTAAGTGGATAAGACTAGTGGAGGTACAGGCGTAGGGGAAAAATGAGCAGAGATCTGAGCCTCTTGGGGAAGAATCAGCAAAAAAAGGGAAAATTAGCAGAGAATAAACCAAGTAGGAGTTAGAGAAGTAGGAAAAACAGAAAAATTCATTGCTGTAGAATTCAAAGTAAATAAAAATTTTAAGAAGTAGAACATAAGTTCCTTGAGGGCAAAGCTTATGTTTCTTCTTGTCTTTTTATGTCCATTACTGAGCATGGTGTGTGCAATACAGTTGAGCATAGAAATGCTAAACTGATAAATGTTTGTTGAAATGAATTAACATAAGAGGGTCTCATTAATGAAATTAAATGCTGACAAAAGGAAGGAGATGATTTTTAAGAGGTCAAGGCAAGAAGGACATATATGGAGAATAGATTCAATTGAGTAATGAGGCTTTGAAGCAAGTTTTCAGAAGATTTTTTTCAGAAGAAGGGAAGTGAAAGTAACAGATAAAATCCACTGGCTTGGGAATGAAAGAAAGGTGAGGGATTAAACAGCAGCTCACAAGGAAGCAAAGTCTATCAGAAGCTATTTAATATGTTAGATAATGGAACATATTTAAGGTGGAGAAGAAAGGAAAGGGGGAAATTGGAAAACTCACATTGTACATTATTCTTGGTCATATTTTGAGCTTTTCTTTTGCATCAAATTCTAGTGACTCCATTCCAGAGGAAACTCTGAAAAAGGCAAAGGAGATAGGATTCTCAGATAAACAAATTTCAAAATGCCTTGGATTGACTGAAGCCCAGACCCGGGAGCTGAGGGTAAAGAAAAACATACATCCTTGGGTTAAACAGGTAAACAATATTATCTTCTTTGACTTTCTTCTGGTAGGATGTAAGCCCCTGTTTAAAGGAGGTCTTGCCAGCATTTTAAGTGGGTACTCAGGGAATGACCCAACTCAAAGCCTGAAAATACTTAATATCTTAGTCTTGTTCTGAAAAATTTGATTTCATGACACTTTTAAAGAAGGTAGTGGCAAAAGTGGCCACTTCCTTCAGCCAGAACAAACAAAAATTAAAATGCTCTTTTGTTTCTGCCTGATCTGTGTTTATATGCCATATCTTTGATGCAATAGAGGGGCCTGAAAAAACCTGACGTTGTTACTGACCTGCAGTGTTAAGTCCCTGGAAAAAATAGCTAACTCACTTGATAGTAACTTTTTACAGGGCAATACTTTATTTTAAGTGTCCCGTCATTATGGGTTCATTTAGTATTCATTGTGATAGGGCTGAGCATAATGAGTTCATCTGGTATTCATGATGATCACACAAGAACTTTCATAGGTATGTCATTGTAATTTTTGCCATTAGTTTAAGGGCTACCTTGGCTAAAGTGCTACCAGCTGGTTTTTGTCCTTAAAAATCATTGAATGTTCCATTGTGGGCTCAGGGGGCCTATATATACCCTTAGGCTCCAGTCCAGCTGCTGAATATTTTTCACTCAGCATTTATTATCTTTCTTCCTCTTTCTTTGGCTCTTACAAACTTGGTGAGTTCTGCCTTCTATTCCTTTTTACATGGAACTTTGTGCCTGCTTCTTGGGCAATGAATTGATCTGTTCTTCCCAAATATGTTCCTTGAGATGAACTCTTTCCTCCCATGCTGTACTGTGTCTTGACTTTTGGTGCTTTAATATTTAATGACTACCTACAGGTATGCAAGCAGGGCTCCAATATTCAAACCAAGATACCTTTATACATGGATGCTTTTGATTAGAGCACTAACTATAAGGTTTATGTCACACAATTGTAGTAATTTCCCAATAGCCATGCATGTGTGTGTGCAAGTATTTATGTGTGAGGGTATTTGTATTCTCAGGCGATTTTTAGACAAGGCAATATTCTATAATTGGGGGAATTATCAATAATTTTCTCTGTCACTCTCTAATAGAAAGCATTTGAGCCTCAGTTGCCATTTGCTGTCTTATAATAAGTAGCAAAGAAAAATAAAGGAATATGAATGGAAAAAATAAATATTTTTAGAAAGAGGATATATTTATCCAGTGTATTAATTGCCTTTGTTTCTTTTTTTTTGTAGATTGACACATTGGCTGCAGAGTATCCATCAGTGACAAACTACCTCTATGTTACTTACAATGGTCAGGTAAGAGCTACTGCATTGCTATGCTGATAACCTGACCTGGCATATTAGCATATTAGGCTCTAGTTTCTGTTTTTTCTCCTTCCTTCCTTCCTTCCTTCCTTCCTTCCTTCCTTCCTTCCTTCCTTCCTTCCTTCCTTCCTTCCTTCCTTCCTTCCTTCCTTCCTTCCTTCCTTCCTTCCTTCCTTCCTTCCTTCCTTCCTTCCTTCCTTCCTTCCTTCCTTCCTTCCTTCCTTTCTCTCTCTCTCTCTCTCTCTCTCTCTCTCTCTCTCTCTCTCTCTCTCTCTCTCTCTCTCTCTCTCCATCCCTCCCTTCCTTCCTTTTCTTTCCTTTTTCTTTTTTTCTATATAACTTTAGTCACTTCATCTCTCTGAGCCTTTGGTTTACCTTGATGTTTCCTTACATCTCTAAATCCTGTGAACCAATGGCTCCCTATTTGTTCATGCATTGATCATAGTCTGATTCTGGTAAGAATTAATTTAATTTAATAACAATTATATTATATATATAATGAAAAATAATTATATATAATCATAAAATAAATAATTTATTTAATTAATTGATTTAGAATATTTTTCCATGGTTACGTGATTCATATTCTTTCCGTCACTCTCCCTCCCCCTCCCCCATAACCGTCACTCAGTTACACTGGGTTTTACATGTGTCATTGATGAAGACCTATTTCCATATTACTGATATTTGCACGAGGGTGATCTTTAGAGTCTGCATCCCCAATCATATTCCCATCAACCCATTTGATCAAAGAGTTGTTTTTCTTCTGCGTTTCTGCTCCCACAGCTCTTCCTCTGAATGTGGATAGTGTTCTTTCTCATAAGTCCCTCAGAATTTTCCTGTAATCATGCATTTTTGATTTTGATATTTGTTCTTTGAAAGTTGAATCCAAACTGATGAAATATTTTAATTGTAGATACAAAACCACAAGGGTGACTCTTTGGGGAAAAATGATTTAAAAGTGCATTAACACATCTCTACTGAGTTTTTCAGGCTTTCTGATTTGCTAAAACAACACTAAATGAGGTCCAATACTATGGACATGAGCAAAGCTGTTCAAATATTGATTACATTGTGGTTTCTAGAAACAAAAGAGGTTGAACACAAAAAGTCAGTAAGACAGTAGACAGAGGGCTAGTCTTGATGCCATAGCCTGCCCTAACTTGTCTCTCCAGTCTCACCCCTTTCCTACATTTTATGATCCAGCCAAACTGCTCTTCTCAAACACAGCACTCCATATCTACTTTGGCCTTAACCCATTCTTGGATACATTTTTTCTTCACTTCCATTGAATAAAAGCTATTTCCTTCAAGAGCCAGTTGAAGACCATACTCTACATGAAACCTTTTTTCTGATTCCATCAACTCTGAGTGGCTTAACTTTTCAAACTACATTGTAGTTTGCTTTGTATTGATTCTATATGTTCTTATATTTGTGTTCATTGTCCTCCCTATTATAGAGTAAGCACCCTATGAGTAAGAACTGTTTCATTCTTTGTACCATAAATAGGATCTATCATTTAGAAGGTACTTAACAAATCTTTGTTAATTGGAGTCTAATTTAGGAGAAAAAGTAAACCATCAATGTGGCTGTTTTTCAGAATCTAATTTTTTTTTTATTGAATGAATCCAAATTGATGTGTGTATAAAAATATTCAATGAATACCAAGATAGCTGATGGGTACATTGCTTATGATTTTGATTTTTCTTCCTCAGGAACATGATGTAAAGTTTGATGATCATGGAATGATGGTGCTAGGCTGTGGACCATATCACATAGGTAAAGTTTATATTTTCCATCATTTTAATTAAAGTGTGATGATATGTATTGGGCTTATTTAGAAACTGGGCATCGTTCAAGGGTTTGGCCAATATATTAATTAGACTTTCTTTAATAATGTCCTTTGATAAAAATCTACTACTACATTGGCTTTCTTATAGACAATTTGATAAAAAATAAGTGCAAACTATTCCTTACTTTAGCACAATGACTTCTTTTTAGCCTCAAAGTAAAAGGGCCTACTTTAATAATTTTTTGTTAAAATTTCATATCAATTAACAAAAAGTAAACTTTTTGAGTAGTATTAAGTATATATTTTTTCTCCATAAAACAAAAATAAGCCCTGTTTCAAAAAGAATTGGTACCTAGAGCTGGTATTTGTATAGTACCTCCAGATTTGCAAAATGCTTTAAATTTATTATCTTATTTCATCCTCACAACAGCCTTGTGAAGTAGATGCTATTAATATTCCCATTTTGCAGTTGAGGCAATGGAACTGAGAATGGTGAAGTGGCTTGTCCAGGGTTACATTGCAGAATTTGAAATCAGGTTCTTCATTCCAAATCCAATGTCTTATCTTATACTAAAGGGCTGCCCACAAGAAGATTGATATTTAAATGAGAAATAGTAATATGAATGCAACAAATATCTACCAAATATTTATATCATATGTCATAAAACACAATGCCAGGTGGCAAGTTGTAAAATATTTATATTAATTATTTTAACTTCTCCCTTTTGTTCCAAATATACTGATCCAATCTGTGATAATGAATTGAACATGATTTAAAGCTCTTTACAACCTTGCCTCTACTCATCTTTCTTGTACTTGGCGATCCGGCCCCACGGGTCTCTTTGTTGCTCACACATGCCACAGCCATTATCTGTGCCTGGAATACATTTGCTCTTCCCCTCTGCCTCATTTCCTTTAAGACACTGTGTAATTGGACATTTTGTCTCTTTGAGCTACAGTAAAGTTTTAGAGTTTAATGTTTTCAAGCTAAGGGCCAGAGCCCCAGCAGCCTACTGCGCTTGAGTCCCAGCTAAGAGTGCAAGCCCAGAGTGGGAAGGGCGGAAATGCCCAGAATTTATATACCTGCTGACATCAGTAAGTAAGGACAAGAGGAGAGTGGCATGCTGGGTAATGTAGTTCAAAGAGACAAGTGGTCTGCTCAGGCGCCATCTTTAACATTCAGTCTTTCATCAAGCACCAAAGCATCTTGTAGTTCACTATTTTGTATTTATTTGTGTTCTCATGATTTATTCTGAATAGACTTACAAATGCACTTGCCTCCCACATGGGAATGTGTTTTCCTGGGGCAGCTAGGCAGTTTAGTGAATTGAGATCTAGGTGTAGAGCTGGGAGGTCCCCGCTTTCAGTCCAGCCTCATTCACTTCCTAGCTATGTGACATGAGCAGCTCACTTAATTCCCATCGCCTAGCCCTTTCCGCTCTTTTGCCTTGGAACTAGAAGGCAGCATTGACTCTTAAGAGAGAAGGTAAAGTTTTCAAGTTGTTTAAAAATTTAATTAATTTTATAGAAGAGACAAATGGAGCCATCAACTAAGCGTACAGAGGTTTTCTGCTCTGTATTAGTCAGAGAACTTACCCTGATGAAAACAAGTTTGCTTTTAAAAATTAATTAATTAATTAAGAATATTTTCCCATGGTTATATGATTCATGCTCTTTCCCTCCCCTCTTCCCTCCCTCCTTCTGGAGCTGACAAGGAATTCCACTGGGTTTTACATGTATCACTGTTCAAAACCAATATCCATATTATTAATATTTGCAATAGAGTGATCATTTCAAGCCAAAATCCTCAACTATATATCCATTGAACCATGTGATCAATCATGTATTTCTTCTGAGGAAAACAAGTTGTTTTTTTTTAACTATGGAAGAAATTGTTTTCAAATTTTGAAGGGAAATATGATGAACTTAGAATACTGAATATCTTCTAGGAAATAATACCTGTAGCACCTAATTCGTATGGTTTCTGTGAAACTCAATTGTGATAATAATTATAATATATAAATATATTATATATATAAATGTAATAATATAGTATGTGCCCCACTTTAGAAAGAATGTGATTATGGAATAAAGGGGAATGGGTGATTGAGCAAAGGAGATGAGAATGTACTGTATCTCTACCAATTCATCCTGAAGAAGCTCACCAGATTGTACTTGTTGGCCCTGAGAAAGCAATTGTACACAACTCTCTGCTCTTTGCTTGTGAATGGCAATTCAGTCAAGCCCTTCAAATGTTTACCACAGACATTCATTAAAGAGACAGATGCAGTCAAGCAGTTCAGGAGATATAAATGGCTGTTTTGTGAAGTCAAGGGATTTTTTAAAGAGAAAAATAATACTGTCCCTAAATCAAATTATTCATTCAACAAACATTTGTCAGCTCTATCTGACTCTGTGCTGTCACATTGCATGTTTTCATTTTAATTTTCCACATATTCTCAGCATTTATACTTAAAGATTATAAATTGATAGTGAAAGCATTATGGACCAAGGCTGACAATCACACAGTCATTTCTCTTAATCCTGTATACATTTTAATAATCATTATGTTGTATCTTAAATTTGATTTGCTGATTATATTGAAAAACTTTTAAAAATTTGGATCAATTTGATTTTTCCCTTAAAACTTGGACTTTAAACCAATGATTGTCTTTTAACAGAAAGTATCTTCTTATTAAAATTGATGAAATATGCAAATATAAAACACTCTTATTGAGAATTATGGAACAAATATCAACATTTTGAGGGAATTCTTACATTTACCAAGGTTTGCAACATTGAACTTTTTACTCTATTTGCACATTCTACATCCATGTCCAATCATTTGCCAATTCTAGTTGATTCTTCTTTCTTAAATGTCTCCCACTTGACCCTTTCTCTCCATTCATGAGTCTATCACCCTAGTTCCAACCCTTATCACTTGTCATGAAGTTGTAGTAACTTTCCCGTTGGCCTCATCTCTGCCTTTGTAGTTTCTCCTTCTTCTGCTAACCTTCTATAATGAATTTTCAAAATTAAAGGTCTTATAGATTTTTTATAAAAAATATTCAATGGTTCCTTGATGTGTCTAGCAAATACCAACATCTATAGCAATTGCAGTTTATTTAGCACTTTAAATTTTTGACATTTTTGTAAGATTATCACAATTGAGTTTCACAGAAACCATATGAAATAGGTGCTACAGGTATTATCTGCATTTTTCAGAATAGGATATTGAGGCATCTTGGGATAAGCTATTAAGCTTCTTGCTCATGGTCATACAATTAGTAAATGTCAGAGGCAGAATTCTTCCTCTCTCTATTGAAATGGCCTTGGGGCTATGACTTATTTAAATTTATTTCCCAGTGCCTACCATTTCATGTGGCAGATGATTAATCTAAATAAAAAAATCACTCTAGTGTATGAAGTTCACAAAAATTATTGAAAAAATTGAAATGATATAATTATGAAATTTTAAACATAGGAGAAATCTTAGAGATTATCTAGACCAAGTGTTCTTAATCTCAGGTATGTGAACTTAGACTTTTTGTTTTTCATATGTTGATAACTATTTTTATTATAATTGGTTTCCTTTGAAATCCTATTTTATTATTTTATATATTTAAGAACATTTTTTTCTAGGAAAAGGTTCATAAGCTTTACCAAGCTGTCAAAAGAGTCCATGATATCCCAATAAGAGTAAGAATTCTTGTCCTAAACTATCTTCTACCAAACCAATATCTTCCAAACCCAGAGTTGTTTCCCTCGATCACACTAGCCCCAGTCACTTGACAGAGCAGATTTAATTTTATCGTGTAAATTTATGTATTACTGAATATATTTGAATGTTGCCATATAGTCCAACCTATAAACAAAAGGAATCTCTCATAAAATACCTGACAAGTGATTGTTCAGCCTCCTTTGGAGGTTCTCAGTTTTAACTTCTAAGGAAATTTAGGGTTTCATTTTTTGTTGTTATTGTTGTTGGAGATTGGGTCTCCTTATCTCTCCTGAAAGTACAGTGGTTATTCAAAATCTGATCCCAATGGTGATCATCACTGAGCTTTTAACCAGTTATGTTTTTCCCATCCAGGTCAATTTCTACTACTCTCTGCCCCTTGGGCAGCCTTGCCCTCTGCTCACTGAGAATAACCATATTATGCCTGACTTAGTTTGGACACCTGATTAGCTTTAGCCCTACCTGAAATCAAATGATCCTTTTAGCCTCAGATTCTTCCAAAATCAGGGATTATTCTGCTTGTATCACCATTCCCTGAGGGGTTTCTTATTGTCATCTTCCACTTTCTTTTGATACTTCAAAACATGTCTTATTATATCAATCAACAAACATTTATTAAACTCTCATTACATGTGAGGCACTAGAGTAAGTTCTGGAGATACAAACACATAAATAAAATAGTTTTTCCCCTTAAGGAAATACATTCAATTGTCGAAGTCCTCAATTTCAAATAATCTTTGATCTCATCATTCTGGTTCCTTTCACCTATGTGATGTGCCAAAGCAAATGTTTTCATGGGTTTCTATGGTCAAAGAGAATTCTTTTGGACTTTTTCTTATGTGCAACCCTCTGATGACTTAATTCCAACTTAAACTGACTCAGATAACAGACATAAAGCAATATTTCAGACCTATGTTTTTCAGTCATGTGACATCATATGAGGTTTACTTGGCAAAAAATACTGAAGTGATTTGCCATTTTATTCTCCAGATCCCTTTATAGATAAATTAACTAAAGTAGAGTTAAGAGACTTACCCTCGGTTACATAGGTAGTAACTGTCTGAGGACAGATTTGATTGTAAGGAGATGACTCCAGATCTGGCACTCTATCCCTTGTACCACCTCGCTGCCCGTTCTGACTATCGTCGATAACTCTTTCTACATTTCTGTAGAAAGATGGATAAAACATACACACATAGATATACATCTATGTTTTTCTTTATAATTAGCATCCTTCAGTGCCACAAGCATCCATATTTTTCTTGGTAAGGGTTCTCCTATTCATGCCAATCCTAGCTTCTCCATAGCTTAGGACTCTGAGAATTGCAGGGGCCAAAATACTTTATCATCTTGTAGCCAAGATTAGGATGAATATCTCCATATTTAGTGAAGCTGTTTCTCAGACACACTCATCTCTTTCCAAGGCATTTCTGAAGTCATAGAACTCTTTCCTCACGAACAACATGTGGGTCCAGGGGATCTCAAAGAGCCATCTTCGTTCTAAATGATATAATTATATTCCTTGTATAGTGTTATCAGTTCTTGTAAATTTGATAGCTCCCAACTCTAGACAAAACTTGTCGTCATAGCATTTTAAGACACTGTTTCACCATGATGAAACATGACATTGGGACTTCAGGGTATTATATCATACAGAATATATGCTTGAGCAGCTCACTTTTGCGAGTCTCAGAATTTCATTTTAAAGACAAGTAGATTCCTCAACTTGGAATGAAAAATCATGCTTTTCCACTTCGCTATTATTTTTCATTTCTCTTTCTGTCCCCTCACTTTTGCCAATCTCTTTGTCTTTTGTAGGGAGCAGTGTGGAATTCGATTGGTGTGCTGTCTCAAGTATTCGTACGTTGCGTCAGCTGGGCAAGAAGACAGTGGTGGTGAATTGCAACCCTGAGACAGTGAGCACAGACTTTGATGAATGTGACAAACTCTATTTTGAAGAACTTTCTCTGGAAAGGATCCTAGACATCTATCAACAAGAGGTAAAAAAAATAAAGGAGAGAGATGTAAATGTCTCTCTCTCAATCTCTTTCTCTTTTTAAGAGCTTATTTTTTAGTACATAACACTTATATACATATATATATATACATTATATCCTAACATATAACCTCTTAAAAGAATAATTTTGAACATCATCTAGCCCCAACTCTCATATCATAAAAGTGATGGAAAATTCATTCCATCATCAGACCTTCTAGAGACAGGATTCTTAACCCCCAAGAGGTCCATAGATACATTTTATGACTGTAACTTTGTATGGAAAGAAAATTACATTTTTATTTTAACATAATTGATTTCCTTTGTAATCCTATTTATTTTTTTTTTGTGATTTAAAACCATTATTCTGGGAATGAATCCATAGGCTTCACCAGACTGCCAGGAAAGGGATCCATAACACACAAGAAAAGGTTAAGAACTCCTATTCTACAAGTACTTGCCAAGAAGACTTATTTTGTATGAATGTTTACATTTGAAATATTGCAGCTACACCTAGAGGATTAGTCGGTAGCATATGTCACATAAATGTTAACAATGGTATGAAGATGACATCGTGCAAAATATTTTGGGAGGATTTAATTGTTCATCCAGATATTTGTTGAACAAGCTGCCTTGCCCTTGGAATGCCCCTGTTTAGTGTAGAACAGATGTGCCGAACAACTCCCAGAGCTCAGACCTGAGGTGGTGATCAGAAAGGGTCAGCTCATTCTTTCTGCCACTAGAAGAGCCCATTCACTTATAATTTAAAATCTCTAATGAAGATTTAGATTACTCTAGCTTTTGCTTCCACTTGCCTAACTTCTTTTTAGTACACATCGAATGGACCTTCATCATTACCTTCGTTTTCAGTAAGGAAATTGAATTCTTAATTATTTATATTTTAGGAAGAATGAATTTGTAAAACTTTTCCTGACAATACATTGTGAATTTGGAGGGAATATAAAGAGAATTCAAGTACACTTGGCATTGAAATAGTGATGAGATGTGCCATAAGAGAGTTGTGCTGGGAAATGTATAGGCTGGGTAATACCAAAAGACTTTCTTCTCTAATTCACAATTTTGACTAGGGCAAGCCCCATAAAGGAAAGCATGCTTTCTATTAATTCACTAATGTGAAAATATAAAAAAAGGCCTATATTGTGCTTAGAAGCTTTATATAACTCTGTTTCTCTTCCTGAATCATATAATGTTTTATATTGTTTACTATCTCAGAATGAGGTGGTAGGAAAATCTAGTGTGAACTTCTGATTTCATTTTCTATATATGGATTAAATGATTTTCAAATAAATATCCAAACAAGTCTCTTAGTCCTTTATCTCTTTGCTCACCAAGGGACTTATTGGAGCTATAAATATAGCTGAGATTCTAAACCATTTCAGCTATTTTAAATTTTGCTTATTTCCATGCTCTCTACGAGATTTTTCTAGAATAAGGTTTAGTCGATTGGAGCAGTTTCCTTGAAAAAAATTTACCTAGCAAATAGTTTGAGTGGTTGATTTCTTTTTATGCCTGAAGATACAGACAAAATTTAGACAGTGGTTCTTGGAACACAGCATGTATTACATGGATTAGTTAGAAGAATGCACACTTAGTGAAAGGCAAAATCCACTAAGGCGTGAATTCCTCCAAACTTCATGAGTATGAGATTTAATGTTTAGATAATTAAACTTGCTCTTAATATGATACTTAAAATGTAAATCATATATTATTATTTTAAGCTGAAATATAATTATTTACTGGTAGACATAGCTAATGGAATTTTATAAATTAGGGAATGTGCATGAATGGAATTGGAAAAAATAAGAGCATTAAACACTATTTTCTTTAAAAGACTGAATTGTGGATAATGTTTTAAATTATTTATAAAAATAGAGTCTAATAGAAATCAAGCAGTCATTTTTGGAATGACTTCATATGCTTTGCTTTGCTCTTTTATTTTCTTTTGGTGTGTGTGGGGTGCACTTATGGAAGAAGTGTCTGTGCATTTCAGAAATGCCTTTGTATTTCCATAATGTAATAACAATAGGTACAGTGATATATATGAATGATTAGAAAGAGAAAGAAAAAACACAGTAAAATATGGTAAAAACAAAGACAAACAGTGTCCAAAAGCAATATTTTCATACTAAAGGAGTTTTTGGAAAAAATTACAAAATTTCCTTGTTATTCAAAAGTCCTTCAATAATAGGGGCTTTTTGATACCATTTTAATTGTTTGTTTTTAAATATCTCAGATATAACTTCAATCAAATTCTACACTATAAGTAACAAAAAAAAACCCCTAATGAAATGAAAAGCTTTTTTGGGCTGAGATTTTTTTTAAGTATTTCAGAAATAAACATATTCACTGAACACATTCTTAATGATCACAAAAATACTTATTTCCTGAAAAAGAAAACATTTTAAATTGTAGAATAGTATCAAAATTGTTAAAAAGAATATCTCATTTATTTGGATTGTGCTACAGATTTTTCATTCATAGCTTGTGCTATAGTTGGTTTTATTTCTTAACAATAACTTAGTTTTCTCTTAAGTAATGGTCAATCATTATTAAGTTATACAGACTCAGTCACTCAACATGTATGCCTTGATCATATTACTAAATTGCTCCCTGGGAATTTTCCATTTTGCCTGGATGCTACAATGTTGAGTCTAAAATGGCTACTGAGATGAGTAATAGTATTAGAATGAGAATTAGTATAATGAATGAATAGCAAACATAAGTCATTAAGAGCAATATGTTGACTTCACTGTTGTAAGTAAAACTATAAAAAAAATTACAACTCATTTTTTTTGAAGCTTAATCAGACCTTTTCTTTTAAAACAGTCCTTAAGTCTATCATTTTTGTCTATTATCATTGCTAAATACTTGTCTTATTTTTCAGTGGCCCCAACTCTGATTTCTCCCATATTTACCCCTTTCATGTCAAATAAAACTCACTTTGTTTTCTTCCTGAAACATACTGAAATATCAAATCCTTTTATTCTTGTCTTTCCATGACTTGGACTTTTTTTTTCTATGCACACAAAACAATCAGCTATTTCATTTAATGTAGTTTAAAAAGGGTTGGAAATTATTTGTTTGGCTTAATGAACATTGTTAATTGGCATAATTCTTCATTTTTAAATAGTTATGCTTTTTTACTTGAGAGAAAATCAACAAAAGGGGATACCTAAACATTCTGTGATGTAACTATTTCCTTTCTATTCCAATATCTTTCATTTTGGCTAATCACACATTGTGTCTATTTGGCAAGATGCTGGAATATAATTTTATTTGATTATATCACTCTATAGACTGGTTATTCCTGGTCACCTTGACCGTAAGTTATTATTGAAGTGTTTCCTAATGACTAGTTGTTTATGACACACAACTTCTTTTATTACCTTATCATGCTCTTGGGTGCATGTGTATGTATATATGTATATGTGGGTATATGTGTGTGTGTGTGTGTTTCCCTTTCTAGTCAGTAAAGATTTAAATTGTTCACGGAAAGGGATGGTCTTTTTTCATTCTTTTAGACATCATAGAAGCCCAGCATATGTAGTACATAATAGTTACTTGAAGAAACAAATTGTTGTTATTTGGAGAATGTAGAGGTTGGAGAGATAAGATGCTTGGATCCAGAGGAACAGAATACAGTAATATTCCTAATGCAAAGTGCTGATCAGGCTCAACAAAATAAGATATAGATCAGTATGATGCCCAGGGTGGTATGGTAGATAGAACACTGTACCCGAAGTCAAGAAGATCTGAGTTTAAATCTTGTCTCAGACTCTTATTAGCTGATGACTCTGGGCAAGTCATTTCACCCTTATTTGCTTCAGATCTTCATTTGTAAATTGGGGATGCTCTGGAGAAGGAAATGACAAACTACCAGAGTATCTTTGCCAAGAAAACTCCATGGACAAAGTTCATGGGGTCACGTAGAGTCGAACATAACTGAAAGACTGAACAAAAACAATTTGCTTCCTTACTCCTAAACTATTCTTGTGCATCTGTGGATACAAATTATATTTGTGATTTAATTGCATGTCAGTGTTGTATATATTTTAGGAAATAATTTCTGGGAGAACAGACACTAAATATTTAATTTACTTTGTAGAACACTGCACATGTGAGTACTTACAATTATTCAATGATCAAATAAATGTAAATACCATTATCATTAATTTAGGCATTCCCAGCAAGGAAAATTTAAACAACATTAATACAAATTGAGAACAGTTACCCATTCATAATGAAGTTTTACTAATGACCAGTTTTGTGAACCTCTTCCCTAGGCATGCAGTGGCTGCATCATTTCTGTTGGAGGGCAGATTCCCAATAATCTGGCAGTGCCACTTTACAAGAATGGAGTCAAGATCATGGGCACAAGCCCGCTACAAATCGATAGGGCTGAGGATCGCTCCATCTTCTCAGCTGTTCTGGATGAGCTGAAAGTGGCTCAGGCACCATGGAAGGCTGTTAATACCTTGGTAAGAAGGAAAATGAATGGCAAATGACTTTTAAACTTTCTTTCAAGAGGGTGTAGCATGAGGCAGTTTACTTCATAGTTGTCACATCACCCTCATTCAAAATCATATGATGATATGCTAATTTTTTAGGATGATGGTATCAAAACAGTAATCGTAATATGATAATTTTTTATTTATTTAGTGTTTGTACATTATCACATGACATATGTGCATTGTAGTTTGTAAACAAAATATTATAGAAAATTAAGTAACTGTGATTATTTGTTCAAGGGATATTCATTTAGTCCCAATTGTATGAAAAAGAAAGCCCCTGCCCCCAGTGAGCTTACATTCTATTAGATAAAAATTTGTTAAACTTTTTAGTGTAAAGATTTAAAAAATAAAGCAAAAATAAAAACATAATGTTTTTTCCCCATCCAAGTTCATAAAGCCCTTGAAGGGAGCAAGGGTTGTAAAATTATTTTAAATGAGTGTAAAGATAGAAAATCTCTTCAACTAGAGTCATTTTTTTGACTCATCCTCTTCATAGTTGGGAGGTACCATGGGTTCTAGAAGGCTATGCCGGGTGAGTATTCTGGCTTAGCCTTCAAGACTGTAGATTTTGGGTCCTGAGCCTTTGATAGACTTTTTGTCTGTTGCCGGAGGACTAGTCTTCCTGAATGAGAAGAGGATTATCATTGGTTGTACCAGGCAGCAACTTTTCTGTTGTTTTTGGTTTTGTGTGGGTGTTTTTTGGTTGTAGCAACTCACGAAATTGTCTCATAAGCTACAAAGAGTTGGTCTATAACAGTAAGTAAAGTGGTGCTTTCATTGAAGAAATTGCATGGCCATTAAACAAAAGTTTAAGCATTACATTTGAAGTCTACATTCTAAAAGGAGAAATATAAATTCATAACCAACATTTTTGAGAAGTAATAGAAATAGGGGGCAGCTAAGTGGCTCAATGGTGTAGGAGGTCCTGGGTTCAAATGTGACCTCAGATACTTCCCAGCTGTGTGAGCCTGGGCAAGTCACTTTACCCCCATTGCCCAAGTCCTTACCTCTCTTCTTCCTTGGAACCAATATATAGTATTGAAGGTAAGGGGTTTTAAAAAATGAAGTAAAGGAAACGTGGTCACTTTCAAGCAGATCCTCTGATCATAGCTTAGTTTACTTGTCCTACTACTTCATCTATGGTAATTGTTTAAGAGGGATCTGAAAAGAAACAGTTAAGAAAGACCCATCAGTTTTCTTTTCTATTCTGGTTAAACTCTTATAGCAAAAAAAGAAAAAGAAAAAAAAGGTTGAGTGACGAGTGTTAGGCTGACACCCAAATCTGTTGAGGGACTCAGGATCTTGTTTACTGACTAGCCAATAGAACTTCCAGAAAACTCAATATTGCTCAAGAATCATACATATTTATTGGAGATCTTGAATCTCATGTGCCATCAGAAGAAATTCTCACTTCATCAAAAACATACCAACACACAAAAAAGTGAACTATAAAAGAAGTTAAAAAACAGTTCTGAAAAGAAGGAAGGAACATAGTTTATTAATTGAAATCTGCCCCTTGCCCAAAAGGGGTCTACGATAAAGTTGCCTCAGGAGGGAGGAAAAAACCAAAGACTATTCCATTGTCCAAAAGAGAGAGACAGACAGAGAAAGAGAATCAGAGACAGAGATAAAACTCTTTTTGTCCTCCACCTTCTGGGGGAAGAGCAATGGGTTCTCCTGGTCTGCCAAGAAATGACTCAATATTGAACCAAATTTTTTCTGTCTTGTTCAAACAGAGATAATGAGAATGAGGTCAAGAGAAGGAAACGCAGAACACAGGGATCTTGAAACCTATTAGTTCTACTCAAGTGAGCCAGGTCATATTTCTTCTTGCTATAACACAGACCTGCTGAGCTCTGTTTTTTGGAAGGGTGGAAACAAAACCGTCCCTTCTTATATTTCTTTAGAACCTAGCCAGTTCTGAAGATCAAGGGAGAAGATCTTTCATGGAAGAAATCTGTTTTAAATTGAGAGTGTCCTTCCCTACTCATATTAGAAAATGAACTCCTCAATCCATGATCTACCTAGGGAGGGTTCTTTACTGAGATCGATTGAGGAAGGGTGGAACATTCTTCACTTTTGTCCTCTTTCCAAAAAGCTAAAAGGAAACTGTGAGATTTGCTCAGATTTCTTGTTGACTTAAGAGATGTTACTAAGGGTGACTGAGAGGACAGATTCCTCACACAAATGATTTGAGTCCCAACAATCCATATGACTGGCTATGTGACTTAAGGCAAATTTTTGGCTCTCAGTTTCCTTATCTATAAAAAAGAGAAGGTTATAGAATGTGAATATATATTCTCTAAGTTCCATTTCAATGCTAAGTCCAAAACATACTGAATTAAATTTGGTGTTTAGAACTGTAAACTGGTAATTCCATAGAGTTAAGCCCTTTTTAGTTTTTAATTGTATTTTTTTGCATGAATGAGTGAGATATATTTGGGTATGTTATGATTTGATCAATTAGCATTGTTCTATATGGTCTACTTTTATTTGTTAATAGAAAGCTTTGCCATTTCTTTTATTTAGAAAGAAGCTCTTGAATTTGCCAAGTCTGTGGGTTACCCCTGTTTGCTGAGACCTTCCTATGTTTTGAGGTAATGCATTATCAGTAGATTCTATTTTGTTGTACATTAAAAAAAATGTCCCAAAGAACCACAGAGTAGGGAATCTGTGTGCTCTATGAACCATGCTAAATCTCTGAAGCTAATTGTATATTTGTGGGGCACCTCCCAAATTAACCCAGGCAGGTAGAGGGCCCGTATTCTGTCATTCAGTACAATACTGTTACCCTGGGAAAAGATGACGGGAAGCAATTGAGGGTTTCTGGATCTCACATTATTACTCATAATTTGTCCTTGCCATGATGCGAGAGATTTTTATACCAGGGGACAGAAAAAGGGGGGAAAAACAGAATAAGAGATTTCCTTTGCCAGTACTTGTTTTCCAACAGTCAGACATGACAGCAAATCTTTGCTTGTTGTCAGCCTGATCTGATGGTGCCTTTTGTTTGAAATGATGAATATTTAAGCTCTGATTGAAAAAAAAAATTGCTGCAAAGAGAAAGGGGAAGGAAGATCTTTTACAGTCAAACTTTGAAAGTTGGCTCACCAATGTAGAAGTTGCGAATTATCACTTGTTCTCCTCAGATGTTAACACTTGTAAAGAACTACTTCAGTGAACACTGAATAACAGAAACACAATTTGCTGCGCACAATTTGCAAGTGTAAATGGAATCTTAGACAGGGTCCTTTAAAAATAATGAAAAATTTCAAATGAGGTGGAAAATGTATTTTTATTTAAATGAGATTTTCTATAAACTATAGTTTTATAATACTTCCCCTTCAAAGTATTATTTTGAATATATTCAAGGCTAAAAAAGCATGGTACTAGAACACAGAGATTTGAATCTTTGTTTGTATTTTCTTGGGAATCTGTGTGTGTGTGTGTGTCCTTTACCTTTTATTATGCAATCAAAGATCATAAATATCATTTTCATTGCTAGATCTACTTTGGATATGCCTACCTTGTGAGGACTCTGGGGCTTAAACATGGCAAAGACTGCTGGTTTCTTATCTACCCTTCTGCCCACAATTTATTCCTTGCATATCCAGTTTTTGTTTTCTTCACTTTCTTATATAGGTAGCAGTTAGTGTTATTTTTATTACCTTTATGACTTCTTGAAGATTTACACAGAAAATAACTTGGTAGTGCTTTCTTCAGAAATATGGAATAAATTGGGAGAGTAGCAGGAAAAAAGGAAGTTGAAGATTACTTTTGCTATTTTTTAAAAAAAAAAGAAGCAAAAATGAAACTTCTTGCTTATGTTTCTTTTCCCCTTTTTTCTCTATCCTTAACTTTTCTCCCTTATTTTCCCTTCCACTTTATTCTTTCCTAATTAAAGCCAGCAAAAAACCTTACAGAACACACTGACTTTAGAATGAATTCCTTATTTTCAGATAGTACTTTTTCAGATACCCAGAAGAACTCTGTTCACATTCCTGTGGGGCCTGATGGGTCTAAGCCAATAAAACGTCCTCCTTGAACAGTGCTGATGGCAAACTTATCCAGGTAGCTTTGGAATAAATCCAAGGCCAGTGGTCAACTCTAATGAAGCCAGTTGAGAAGTCACTAGGTCCTGCATGGAATCCTGCTGAAGAATGAGAAGCTCCTGCCATGGAAAAGTAGACATACTCTGCCCTTTAAAGGACTGAATCAGAAAGGGCTGCCCAGAGTGAAGAATACCATATTATTTTTCACTGAGGTCTTTTTTCCCCCTTTAGTATTCTACTGAGATGGATTGTCTCAGTGAATAACTGGAATAATGACTCACTTTGGAGACAAGCACCCTCTTTTTTAGCCCAAGCTGGAACCAGAGAGTGGAACTGCAGAGGTTGCTTGGAAATGTTCTGAGAATCAAAGTGGTCCTGTCTTGCATGCTTTGCTTCTGAAGACATAAAAGAAACTGACATGTTCTTCTTTTTTTTTCCCTTTTCACAGTGGGTCTGCCATGAATGTAGTGTTCTCTGAGGATGAGATGAAGAAATTTCTAGCAGAGGCAACTAGGGTCTCACAGGTACCATCATTTATTTCCCTTAATGTCTCCTTCCCGCCTTTTCACTAATTATAATCCTATTTTGTGTTCTTGTCTTGTTTTGTGTTTTCTTTCTTTTTCTCATATAACGTTATTAGGTATGTTTATTCTGGCTGTTAGCCTCCTCCATGTACAAATAAGATGTTTTAGCCACAGCCAGTTATGGTTAGATTCTTGTAGTCCTCTCAGGGCATGTGGCTGGAATTTAGTTTAGCACATAAAGAATCAAAACAAAATTTTATTCATATGCACCTGTAAGCAAATAGCTGATTAAGAGTTCTTGGCCTACTTCTGGATTAGATGATAAATAATGGGGATACTGACTCTTCTTGCATTGGACCTCCATTATGGTAGTCAATAAAAATTAAAGCTTTTATAGTTTTAAACTTAATTAATTAATTTAAATCTGACAGCATGTTTGCTTTTGTCAGCAGTGTAGATTTATACTAAATGTTCTTATTCAGCTTATTGGTTTTTTCCTCTTTTTTGGTGCCCTCATCCATTTGTAAATTAATAAAGTTTTGTACATTTTCTGGTAACTCAAATGCTTTCCTCTGCAGCTTGCTTGTTTTTCTTTTTTTCCCACTGGTATTACCTCGGTGCTATCCGCTTAAGATTTACCCAGTGGGGTTATTGATCTGTAGACCTTGTACTGTGGAAGATGAAAGTAGTATTTTCCTTTTAAATGTTTTCAAAAGCAAGTTGGGGTAAAAAAAATTCACAGGGAAGAGTTTGATGTTAGGTGAATGAAATTTGGAGGGAGCTGAAGAGTGAAATCAGAGGCATTTCAAAGAGGAATGAAGAGTGTGGATAGTTCCCATACAAATGAAGGCAGACACCTGTCCTGTACAGTGGTTACTATCTTCATTGAACTTTCTGGTAGTGGAGATTTTAGGTAGGAATTTAAAATAGACATTTTGGGTTTTTAATCCAAATTTGATTGGAAGTCTAGTACCAAGGGCTAGAATTTATAACAAAATTTTAGCTTTAGTTTAGTATGGGTAAAGAGCATGTCTGTTCTTTCTATCACCTTAAGTTCCTTTGCTCCAAGTTCTTACAATATTCTATATTTCAAGAGAAGAGAATGATATATACAAACCATTTGTTTCCAAAGTACTCTTTTTAACTTCTCAGATTTTGATTTGTTGATTTGAAGTGATTTTCCACTTCCTTCTCCAGCTCATTTTACATATGAGGAACTAAAGCAAACAGGGTTAACTGACCTGTTCAGAGTCACCTAACTAGCAAAATTCTGAGGCCAGATTTGAACTCGGGAAGATGAATCTTCCTGACTCCAGGACCAATACTCTTATTCACCTCATCACCTAGCAGCATACACATTTAGATAGCTTTCTTCATCCCAGAGAACCTCAAATCTCATTGTGTCTCTGTACTGCAGGACCCACACTTAAGACCTTTTATCTACCATACACTTAGGAGTAACATGAAAATTATCTCCTACTATTTGAAATGCTGTCATATGGAAGAGAGATTTTACTTCTTTTTCACTCCAGTTAGCAGCATTACATAGAAAGGGTAGAAATTACAAACAGACAAGAAGATTTAAGCTACTTTTAAAGAAAAACATCTTGACTTAGAGTTATCCAAAAGTAGAATGAACAGCCTTGGAAGATAAGTTTCTCTTTGTTTGAGATCTTCAAGTAAAAGCTAGATAGCCACTTATTGAAGCTATTGTTGAAAAGATTTTTATTCAGGTTGGATTAGATGGCTGTTGAGGCCCCTTCCCACTCCAAGATTCTGTTTTAGGGAGATAGGCAGAACCTAACCAAGAACAATAGGCTAAGGAATAAGATTTTCTTGGACATGGAGGCTGAGAAGTCTTTCATATTAAAAAAACCTCACATAATATATAGTTTCAGATTGCATATGCAATTTTATCATTTATTTTTAGTTCACCAATTGCTAGATGTTGGAGAAAGGCCTCTTGCCTAATTATTCAACCTTCAATATTCGTGTTCTTGTAGAAGAATTTTGCCACCGACTTTATTTATTGTGAAGTGTTTAGAATATCCGCAGTGGTATTCATATAAGCGACATCATTCCCTTGGTACTCTGTAGTTTCAATTCCAAGATTTAATTTTCTGTTTTGTTTTTGTGACAGGAACATCCAGTCGTATTGACAAAATTTGTTGAGGGAGCTCGAGAAGTGGAAATGGATGCTGTTGGCAAAGATGGACGAGTAAGAACCCTAACCTTAACCTCCTATATTCCTACTCAAACCTACCTTTTAAATCTTAAACCTTTTTAATCTTAAAATTTTGAAACCCTACAAACATCACAATTTATGTATAGATTAACCCTCCTCCCAGATTTTTAATACTCAGTGGAAAAGTAGGCTAATACAATTAAAAATGCTAATTAGTTGACATTTCAACTGATGTCACAGATGTCATATTTTCTATTCTTCTAACCTGTTAGAAATTCCTTTGAAAATTTTCAGAATTAATTATCATCCTGTTGTCATAGTTCTTTTAAAATAGATTCTCCTTCATTTCCTTTTTCTGTAGTTTTCCTTTCATATTTCAATGGAGGCTATAAATACACTCAATAGCTCTGATGTTTACAATTGAAGCCTCTGCTTTTCTTCTCTCCAGATTTCTCTGATCCTTTATTTGATTGGGTTAGCAAAGGCAAAGAATGGGTATAGTAGGGTGAATAAAGATAATTACATAAAAATTACCACACCAGATTAGGTCTTTGTCTAATAGAGTTTGTTGTCCTATTGCTAGTTATACCCAACCTTTGGAGGAAAATGAGAGTTCTGTGGAATGCATTTATTCATTTTCTATAATTCTAAAAATAGGGCATGTTGTTTCATCTGAGAAAATAAAAAAAACACATTTGGAGGCTCAGCCATTTTATTTCCCATTAGGAATCCTTTGTAGGGTATCCTAAAAAGTAACAGGTACTTTTTAGAGTACCTGCCTAACAGGTAGCTATCTCATCTCTGCTTATACACTTCCAGTGATGAAGGGTTTGTTGTCTCATAGGGCAACTCATTCACATTTTGAAGAGCTAGGATTATTTGAAAATCCTTTCCTACATTAAACTGAAATCTTTGCCCCTGTTATTCCTACACATTACCCTCAATGTTGCACTTTGGTCATACATGGAACAAATTCAGTCTTTCATTAGATACTCTTTCAAATATTTGAATGCTATTTTGAAGTACCCCCTATTTACATGGCCTTTTTTGAGGATAAAAATGGCCAGTTTCATACTCTGTTCCCTTTATATCATGTTTGCTAGTCTAAAAAGTTTCTAGCAAAAAAAAGATTTTTTGCTAATATCATGCTTATTGTTCTACCTTTTCATTAACCTCTTAAAAACTGTCACAAAGAACCTCATATTATTTCTATATGTGGTTTCATCAATTCACTTACACTAGGACTCTGATCTCTCTTCTGGATACAACTAGAAAATTAATAATGTGCTATAAGATTATATAAATTCTACTGGAAGACCTATTATATTGAATTATCTTGAAGGTTCAGTCATTTAATCTCTTGCAATCTGTTTGATATGAAGTCCTGTTAAAAATTTAAAGTTATGTAATAATTAAAAGTTTCTTACAAAAAACAGTGAAGTCGGGGATTATATGTATTCTATTTTTATGGGTGAGGAAATTAAGGTTAAGAGAGTTGAGAGGATTTGCTAGAGGTCAAAAGTGAATATGAATGTCAGAATTCAATCTCTAGCTTTTCCTGACTTCAATTCTAGCAACCTTTCCTGCAAGACTATATCCTTCTATTTTGTTAAATCTCCCTTATCCTGAACTTGCCCACATAATTGGAATCTAAATATGTAATATTTGATTCAACTTATTTTTTGTTAGTTCAGATTCATTGTTGAAGCTTTGGCAGATTTTTTCTAGACAATAGGGATGTCTCCTTATAATTTCTTCTCATGATCGTTCTATTTGAGTATATAGACTAAGGGTCGATTGGAAGTGGGTTCAAATTTAGCATTTGACACATACTGGCTGCATGACCTTAGGAAGTCACTTATCTTCTAAGGACTTTAGGCAGATTTTTAGGATTATAAATTGAAGAGAAAGAAATGATCTGTGTTGATAGAGATAACCAGAATGACACTTCCAGCAGATGTTTTAATCACTAAAAATGCTCCCTCCCTTAAATGCATTTTTACTTCTGTGCCAGCATTGTTACATAAATATTAGGAAAATGCCATTCCAGTCTTCTATGTGGGTAGTCAAGTTTCCAAAACATTGTTGCTTCCTTTCTTTTTTATTATCATCCAAGTGCTCTGTATTGACATTTTTGATGTCAATGTATATGTCTTCTTAATAGAAATTATAACTATTCTATGTTATTGACTATATTTCTTTCTTTTGAGCATTGCATAACTTCTCATATTTTTATGATGACTCTTATTCCCATAAGTTTCACCAATATATAGCCAATATACAGCCAGTAATTATGTCAAGAGCAGGACTTGATTTCAGATCTTCCCGAGACATCGTCCATGACTACACAGTTCAGCCTCTCATTTACTGACAACAATAACAAAAACTCAATATCCATAAAACCCAGTCCACTTGTTGAACACTTTGTCACAGCCATCTTTTCATTTCTTTTCTTCATTTTTCTTTTGAAAATACCTTTGTTCAAACAATGATTGAAAGTACTGATATCCCAAGTCTTTCAGTTTATAACCCAGAACTTTAGTCAATCAATTCACAAATATTCATTAAGTGTTTACTTATGTGCTGTGGTTAAAAGTGAAAATTTTCTGCTTTAATGGAGTTTACATTCAAATAAAGGAGACCACATGTATATCCATAGATATATACAAATGCCTTCAGAGTAGATGGAAATTCATTTCATAGGATAAAATGAGCAATAAAGGGGAATGGAAAAGACCTCCCAGAGGTGTCCTTAACTGAATCTTAAAGGAAACCAGATATTCTACAATGTAGAGATGAGGAAATAGTAGCCAGGTCAAAGGTGGGAGTTGTGTGAGGAGCAAAATGTAGGCCAGGATTCTTTGATTGTAGAATTATAGGTGTGTATGTGTGTGTAATGTGTTGCTAGAAAGAGATTCCAGGATTCTTTGGATAGTATATGCTATTTCCATATTAATTAGCAGAAGTGAATACTAGCCATTAAGGTTTATGGTTTTCTATAACACTCTAGTAAGAAAGCATACTTCTCAATTAGTAAAATCATTACAGCATATATCTGCTATTATACCATTAAATAGGGAATCACCAAGAAGATAGATCTATTGCCTGGGGGTGAGACAATCTTCTTATTAGAAATGGTAGTTAACTGATTTCTTCCCTTCCCTTGCCTTCCCTTCCCTTGCCTTCCCTTCCCTTGCCTTTCCTTCCCTTGCCTTTCCTTCCCTTGCCTTGCCTTCCCTTGCTTTTCCTTCCCTTGCCTTGCCTTGCCTTGCCTTCCCTTGCCTTGCCTTCCCTTGCCTTCCCTTCCCTTGCCTTGCCTTCCCTTGCCTTTCCTTCCCTTACCTTGCCTTGCCTTGCCTTGCCTTGCCTTGCCTTGCCTTGCCTTGCCTTGCCTTGCCTTGCCTTGCCTTACCTTGCCTTGCCTTACCTTGCCTTGCCTTCCCTTGCCTTGCCTTGCCTTTCCTTGCCTTGCCTTTCCTTGCCTTGCCTTGCCTTGCCTTGCCTTGCCTTGTCTTCCCTTCCCTTCCCTTCCCTTCCCTTCCCTTCTCTTTTTTTTCTCTCTAGGTTATTTCCCATGCCATCTCTGAACATGTGGAAGATGCAGGGGTCCATTCAGGAGATGCCACTCTGATGCTACCAACACAAACCATCAGTCAAGGAGCCATTGAAAAGGTTATCATTGTTATATAATGTCCAAGGATTTAAATCAAAGGCAAAGACATCAACATTTTTTACATAATGTGTAATGAAAATACGTTGATATTATAATTTTATCCATGTAGATGTTTCCTCCACTGACAACAATTGTAGAGCCTTTACTTTTATTATTTTATGGAATTCTTGGCTACATTTTTCATAAATTCTCAAGAGGTTTTACACAACTTAATGGAAGGTTCCCTCTTTTTTTTTTCTAATAACTTGTGGATACCACTGTAGAATTCATTGGACAAATTTATTTCTCAGGATCATTAAGAAATTTTAAAGAAAATAAAGTAGCTCTTTTCTTCACTCTTTCAAACATAAATTCAGTTTTATTAGGTATCTTAAAATCTTTCCCAAGAAGGAAAGCTGAATCAATATGTAACATACCTGGGTATTTTCAAACCACAATTTAGGTTTATAAGGCATTTCTTAAGCTGAATTTTTTTTTATATTAATCTTCAGTTCTATCTAATTTGCTCAGTATAGTTTTTCAGACAATCTTTCTTCATCTTCCATTCTAGTGTTTTGTTGCAACAGTGAATGAAGTCAGATATCCTTTGGAAACATTAGATTGAGGAAATAGCTCAAGAGAACAATAGTGCTGCATGAAATGCACCTATTTCAAATATATCCTTGCTTCAGGATAATGATCCTAAAAACTCGAGTTTTCCAAATTTCCTAGAACTCTGTTTCTGGAATTGATCCATAGCTCTTTTTTTTCTTTCATCTTCTCATTAAATTGGTGCTCTGCTCTCAAAAAGGTAACATGTAAAGAGCCCATGACTTCTTATATCAGGCCACTCTCCTGTCATGGCTAGCTCTAATTTCTAGCTAGAAGGACACAATGTGTAGGGGATCCTTAGGGCTCTCCTACAGAGGAATGTAGCTTCCTTCTCACCCTAATCCTTCCATCTCACTTTAACTCCTCCATGGGACAGGCAATTAATTGTCTGTCCCAGAGATGCAGCCTAAAAGAAAGCTGTCCTGCCTCTTTTCCATATCATGTAATTGCAAGTCCTATGCTCCTCAGCAGGTGAAATTTTGGTTCTAAGAAGGATTTTGGTATATGTCTTCTGAATCTGGAATCACTAGACTAAAAAGTCTTCAGCTAGCTATCAAAGTGAATCTAGAGGAAATAACTACCGGTGTGATGGAGGAAAGGTAATAAATAAATTACACCTATTTTTCCATTGACGATTGCATCGGTTAGTGCCTAATATTTATCAATAGCTAAAAGGATCATCAGGAAGTTCTCAGTTATAGAAATGAAGAGGTTAAATACTTGCTTTATTCATATTATACATTGTATAAAATAATATCATGATAGCATTATCTTATCTCTTCACTCTAGGTAAAGGATGCCACCAGAAAGATTGCAAAAGCCTTTGCCATCTCTGGACCATTCAATGTGCAGTTTCTTGTGAGAGGAAATGACGTCCTGGTAAGAATTGTCATGGCTAGAGCACAATAGGTAGAGCTACCATGTTAGGTCAGTTCAGCTCAGGTACTGTTGGGATTCCATTTCTCAGAGCCCCCAAGACTGCTGCCACTCTCTATCTCTGGTCGTGCGATGATGCCGAGCACCGAATTGCCTTTATGGGATGGGATGTGCTCTTTGTGCCATTGATACGCCATTCATGCCTTTAAGCCTCTGTGCTACATTGTAAGGAAAGTGTGATCTCTTCATTTACAATGTGGATATTTGAGGGTGTAAGTAGCACATTTATAAAATTGCTGTCTGACAGCAAATACTGGTGTGCTACTGTGCTGTTCCAAGGGAAAGGGATTGGTTTTGAGTGTCATTTAAAGAAAGGTGACATTGGAAACAGGGTAGCCTTTAATAACTTGGACTACATTATAATTTTTGAGAAATTAGATGCTGCAGTTCTTTATGATCCCAGGACACTTGAGACTATCTTATTTGACAAATATGTTTTACTATAGAGAATAGTTCTTACCCTTATATTTTTCTTTCATCACCCTATTCAATTTAATCTTTATTTCCAGGTGATAGAATGTAACTTAAGAGCTTCCCGATCATTCCCCTTCGTGTCTAAGACCCTTGGAGTGGACTTCATTGATGTGGCCACGAAGGTGATGATTGGAGAAAACATTGATGAGACAAATCTTCCTACATTAAATCACCCCATAATTCCTGCTGACTATGTTGCTATTAAGGTAAATGGAAAAGATGTAAACTGAAAAATATAGAATACATATGTATATGTGTAACATAAATATATCACTACATGTGCGTACATATTTGTATGTGTGTACATATATGCATTTATATGCAGATAGAGATATAGACGGGGACTGCTTTTTGCTTTTGTTTGTATCATTAGTGCTCAACATAGTGCCTGGCACACAATGAGAGTTTAATAAATGCTAATTGACTGATTAATTGTGCCAGACAGGTGAACAGATGAAATTCATCCCTAAAGGTTGATCTCAATGGAGACTTAATAGACAAAAGTGCCAGATTAGGAATCTGTGTTAGAATCTTCTAATTATAGGTTTTTTTTGACCATTTACTCCTTTCATAAGACAGAGTGCTATACTTTCCCAGTGAAACAGTTGTCAAGAAAAACTAGATGAGAATATTGGCCATATACAGTTTAGAATGGGAATTATTTGCCCAATATCTCATCCTGTCATAAAAATTTACCTAAGTGATTCAAGGATTTTTAAGCTTGTGTTTTTATGGCAGAAGATATGTATGAAAATTAGAAACCAAAATATTGTTAATGTAGTGTTATTAACAACTCTTAAGGAAAGAATTAAAATGTAATTAGAGGCTCAATAACACAATTCTAAAGAACTAGTGATTGAAATATTAAATTATAGAACAAAATGGAAAGTTTTATAAAATAAAATGTCAATAATGTTAAAATATCAAATGAAAACATGCTAAAACTTACAGGAAGCAGCTAAAACAGTTCTGAAGGGAAATTTTATATCTTTATATGCTTTCATCAATAAAATGGAAAAAATCAAATTAAATAATTAGGCATAAAGTTAAAGAAAACTTGAAAAAAGTTAAAGAAAACAACAAGAAGTCACAAATCCATTATTAAATAACAAAGTAGAAAATAGAAAAATTAAAGAAGAAATGAAAAACTCAAAAGCAAAATATCATTGAATTGATAAGTAAAATGGGGAGCTATTAAAAGTAAGATAATAAAATAAACACTTAGCTGAATTGATTAAAAAGAGGAAAATAAAATTTTTCATATCAAGAATGGAAAAGAGGAACTCACTATAATTTAGAAGAAAAACAGGAAATATCAACATGTTTGTCCAAATATATGCAAGCAAAATTGTTAACTTACAGGAAATGGATGAATAGTTACCAAAAAAGCATACTCAAATTACCAATATTTAAATAGTCCAATGTAAGAAAAACAAATTAAATGAGCCATAAATATAAACAAAAACTCCAGGACCAGATAGATTCAAATATAAATTCTATGAAATAATTGAGAATCAATAAATTAATAAATTCTTCTGGTATATGTACTGTCTGCAAAAATATGAGGAGAAAGCCCTATTCTAATCCCTTTTTACAATATAATTATGGTTTTGATATCTAAAGCCAGGAGAGACAAAGCAGAGAAGGAAAATATAACTCAAAATCCCCAATGATCATTGATGTAAAACTTTAAATAAAGCATTAGCAATTAGACTTCAACACATTAGGAGGTTATATACTATGACCATATTTGTCTTATTCCAGAAGAATAAATATAATAAATCATGCCAATAATACAAGGGAAAAACATATATTTATGTCAGTAGTTACTGAAAATGTCTTTGACAAAATCCTATGCATGTTAATATGAAAACTCTACAAATAATTTTAATATAGTAAATAATTATTTAAATCCAAGACCAAATATTATTTGTAATAGAGAAAAATTTGAGGTCTTTTCATTAAGACCTAAGATAAAGCAATGCTATTCATGATCAATACTACTATTCATAGTGCTAGAAATTCCAAATATATTAATAAGGCAAGAAATAGATATTAAAGAGACAAACATATGCATATTATTGGTTGTTGTGCATAGAGTGATGGTACACTTGGAAAAATTCTAGTCAACTCAAAAATTAATTAAAATAATAAAATCAATCCACTTAAATTTTGCCATTCCTGCATATAATACCAACAAAACTCAGGAGGAGGAGGTAAAATGAGAAATGCCATTCTGAGTAGCTATAGAAGTTATAAAATATTTTAGTGACAGATGAAATCATTTTGTAATAAGTAGAGAAAGACTTGCTGTTTTAATAGTCATGTTTTAGGGGAAGATATAGATTCTTTTTGAAATTACATTATAGAGTCCTTGGATCATTGTGTCTATCAGTGAGTGGTAATCTGTGGGAATTCTTTTGGGGAGCAGCAAAAATTTAATATTCAAGTATCTTTTGTTACTTGAGAATGTGATATACTACTTTTATACATTTATATTTTCTTTGCCATGATTATTTTTAAGGATTATGGATAAGAATTTTAAGTTAAATGTGGCTCAGGGCAGAGATAAATAGGTTAAAGAATTGTGATTTAAACAAATTACAGAATGGGTGCTATATTGGTCCTGATAGTGTCCTCTTTAGATGTTCCTCATATCAATTCAATTAGAGATCTGGACAAACTCACAGACACACAAGTACAGATATATATGTGTGTATATGTTGGTCAACATTTACATATGCATCTCTTTCACCATTAACAAAAACCTGAAATGGCTAATATTTTTGAAAAAAGCATTTCCTTTTTACTTACCAAATAGTCATAATTTAGCATTTTAGTGACATTATATGCAATTAGTAAACTTTAAAGTGCTCTAGAAATGTAAGTTTTTGTTATTATGATTATGTACTTCAAATGTCTCATAATTACTCATTAGCAGTTACTATAGCAGCAACCTAGTAAGATAGGTGGATGCTTGCTAGTGGCATTTCCATTCCGAACTCGAGGAAACTGAGCTTAAGAAATATTAAATGAGTTCCCTAGGGTATACATAGTGAGCTATAATTGGGATTGGAATTTATAAAATAAATGTTTCTGAATTTGGTATTTTGTCATGATGAATTAGACTCTAAGTTTAGTATAAAAATAGGCAATATACATGTATGTAAATGAGATATAAACATTTAGTTTCAAAGGAAATTTCAGTGATAAAGTAAAAAAGAATCTCTTATCTGTTCATATCACACGAAATTTCTTGGCAGAAATATTTGTAAGCAGAATGTTTTCCAAAGCTTTTAAAGAGGTATCAACAACTGCTTAATGTTTTAGAAGTCAGCTCACAGACAGCCATTTCTGGCAAGGTTGCCTGTTGCAAGTCCAAATCATCAGAACATGGAGATGAATGTTTAAAAGCCCTACTAAGAAAAAAAAAATGTTTGAACCCTTTGTCTTGGGAGTTTGATGCCCAATAGACTATGCGTTTAAATCACTGTTTGGGAGAAATTTCTGGGTAGGCTAGATTAGAAAGCTTGGCATGGACTGGTCACAGGGGCCCTATTATTGAAAGAATTTGTGATCATTTAACCCATATTTTTGGACAAGAATGCAGGAAATTCTTGGAACTGAATTTTACAGCAATCTTTCAAGTCAATAGCCTTTCCCAATGAAATACTGACATGTCTACTGAAACCTAAATGGATTTTGTGAGAGATGACTTGTTGTACTTCCCTCCTCACTTATTCCTTTTATCTTTCTTTCTTACCTTACTTTTTCCTTATTTTTTATTAGGCTCCAATGTTTTCCTGGCCCCGGTTGAGAGATGCAGATCCAATTCTACGATGTGAGATGGCTTCCACTGGAGAGGTATTTATTTAATGATTTTTGGACCTATTATTATCATAATGATCATCACCACTCTCATCATCATAACCATCAAAAATAATTATTTATTAATATACCATATTGAAAAGACATAGGCTAATGGTCTGAAAATATGTATATTAAAGATGAGAACACAGAAATTGTTTGTAGTCAGAATAACTTTTAAACTCCTTTAATACCCATACTTGCTTTGCCAAGTTATTTTTCTTACCTCTTATTTTTCAATACATTAATTTAATATTTCTAATTTACCCCTAGCTATGACAATGAAATTTTCTTTTTCCAAGTACTATAAGTAATCCAGGAAAGCTCATGGATCTTTATAATAAGGTTCTAAAGATTTTTCCTATCTTTTCAACCAAGAAATTAATCTTAACATTATTGGGAATTTAATAATTGAGATAGTCTTAATTAAATTGAGGATAGTATACAAATATTTAACAAAAGTCTAAACACAGATTCAAAGAATCCATGCACCTAGAAGTCCCCAGAGGATTTATCAGAAAAAATGTAATGGAACTGACCACTGGATGTCCCCCTTCCCTCGTGTTGAAATTCTTTTGAAGGGTTCTTCTTTTCTTTTTGTTTTGTTTTGTTTTGGGAAGTTTTTGTGGGTATAAAATATGTTTCTTGGAGAAAGCTGTCATATTCTGGAAAGTTCTCTACATGTCAGTGTCAGTACATTTTATGAGTCACCTAGCCCTTGACAGACATATTAGTTGCAAACTTCATATTCTCATCAGTGCACATCCAAATGGCAACATCAAGCTATGGGGTATGGATCTTTACCCTTTATGTGGATGAAGCATTTGGTAAAGGAAAAAAATTGCATCAAGTTATTTGATATTTTTATGGTTGCATAGTTACAAGTAAGATATAAAGCAGGGAATCGATGAAATAGGGACAGTGTTGGAAAGATAAATGGTTAGTCTAGTTGTGTCTGGTTGGGCTGAAGGTCATTGCTCCTTTGCTACATCTTATAATCATTTCCCCAAATGGAGTCAAATTTTTGCCTAAGACTAAAAATAGGCTGGAAAGCTGAATTTTAAAATTAATGATATCATTCATGTTTCCATTATGTATAAGAAGGAGCTCTTCAGGTTAAGCTTGGTATTTGGAGTGATACAGTAGTAGGTCTGTGTTCAATCAGTCCAGTTTTTAATGTGTTGAAGGATCTGTTTTCCATTAGTGCTGTTTTCTGTGGAGTGGCCTATCTATTTTCAGAGTTTAATGGTCAAAGAAAATACCCTCATGTCTTTTCTGCCTCCAGACATACATTTCTGGAGCTGATGAGAATATGAAAGGGTTAGAAATGGAGCCAATTTTTGCAGATGGAAGTGGAGAATATTTTATTCATAAAAGAGATCATTCTTATGAGTTAGAAAGATCTATATTCACAAGTATCATAAAGTAAGATGTCGGAAGGTCTGTCTCATACTAAAATAAGAATAAGTCTTGCTTAGTAAAAGCCCAATTATTCTTCAGAGACATTTTCAGCACATGCATGTCTTGTTTAGAATTGAATCAACCTTTGCCTCTGGTGAAGAACTTGTATTTTACTTTCCTTAATGATGAGGGGCATGCCAGTACTAATCCTTCTGAGAAATCTGACCACTGATCTAAGCTTCCCATTGCTGCTTTACTGATAAAGTTCCTTGTATGTTTTCGAGTTTGGAATCTTTTCCCTTCTCAAGCCCACACTTCAGTTCTCAATGCCACAGATGACCTCACTCATTGAAACCATATGTTGTGGGCCCTCTTATCTTTTCTTTTTTATACTTCAAAACCTCACTATATCTGCAACCATATTTCCACTCTTTCCTTTGGTCTCTGAAAGTGAAATCTCTTTGCCAAGGTTATCTCACAATTTTTGCCCATAGTCATATCTTTTTTCATCTCTTCTAGGTCTTTGTTTTTTACTTACAATCTTTTCCATTTCCCATTTCTCTCTCTCTCTTTTTCACTTCTCTTTCTCTCCTTGCCATCTCCCTCTCTATTTCTATCTCTTCCCAGCCTCCTATAAATATTCTCAAGTCTTTCCTATCCTAAAAAAAAAAAAAACCTTCCCTTGAATGTTCTTGTTATTCCTTAATCTATACTCCGTATCTCCCTTCCCTATTATTACTGGACTTGAAAAAAGTAGTCTCTTCACATCACATTGACATCCTTCCCCCCTGCTTACTTCTCTCACCTTTGGTTTAGATTCCTTTTCTACTACTCCAAAATTGTTCTTTCCAAAGTCATTAACTGCCATATTCAGTCCTCCATTTTTTAGTCCTCCATTTTAATTGTTCTTCAGAATTTGATAATGTTGTTCACTCCTTGATATTCCTTCCTCCCTTATGACTACTGGCTTCGAAAGTTAAATTTCATCTCCTCACTGCTGTATCCTATCTACTCTTTTCTCTACACTTTTTTGTTAATCCCATTCAATCCTAATTGAAGAATTATTACCTCCTTACATATTATTTCAAAATATTAATTTTCTTCCCTGAACTCTAGTTCTGCATTTTCAAGCATCAGTTGTATATATCCATGTAAATCTCATGCCAACACATTAAATTTAACCTGTTCCAAATTCAGCTTATCATCTTTCCTTGTAAACTTTCCCCTCCTCTTCAGTTCTTTGTCTATATTGGTATTATCGCCATCTTCCTAGTCAGTCAAGCTAAAAACTTTGTATTTATCTCTAACTTCCCTGAAATCCCATATCTAATCTACTGTGGCAGTATATTTTTTTATTCATATCCTCTCCTTTACTCTCAATGTAATCCTTTTCTTTCCGTCTTCATTACCTCTCATCTAAGCTTTTGAAATACAATCCTAACAGATTTCTTTGCCTTTATTATTTCTTATTTCCAATTTCTCTTTCACACTATTGCCAAAATAGTTGCATATATATATATATATGTATATATATATATATATATATGTATGTATGTCTGACCATGTAACTTTCCTGATCAAAAATCTTGAGTGGTTTTCTCATTGCCTGTAGAATGAAATGCAGATACCATACTCTGGCATGTGAGTCTGTGCAACATCTGGCTTCAGCCTTCTTTTCCCATCTTACTTCTCTATTGCACTTCATGTATTCTAGGTTAAAGTCAATCTGGGCTACTTCTTGGTCTTGCCCAGTGCTACCCGGCTTTTGTGTATTCCTACAAACTCTTACTTTGAATCAGATTTCCTCTACATCCCTTCCTCTTATAATCTTCTTCCTTTAAACTCCAGCTTCAGTGCTACTTTCTCTTTAAGTCTAAATAAGCCTGATCCCCCCAGTTTCAAAGTGATATATATATATATATACATATATATATATAAATATACATGCATACCTTTGCATACACATAATTTATCCATATGTCCATCTATCTGTCCATCCATCCATCCATCCATCTATTCATCTATCTATCTATCTATCTATCTATCTATCTATCTACCTATCTATCTATCCATCTATCTATCCATCTGTCTGTGGGTCTGTCCGTCCATCTGTCCTTCTGTTTGTCCATCTGTCTGTCTGTCTGTCTATCTTACTGTCTGTCTCTGTATTGGTATTATTACCAACATCCTAGTGCACCTAAATGTCATACCAACACATACATACATAACTATATCATACATATCCATCCATCCATCTATATCTTATATATGCACATGTTATATCTGACCTTGAATGCTAAAACGATGTTGCTTTCAATCTTTATAGTCAGAGTCTCAAGCAAAATATCTAGTACACAGTAGACAATTTGGAAATATTTGTTTAAATCACTAGAACAAGGTCTATACAAAAGCCCAAATACCTTTAGAAAAGTTCACCCCTTTAGAAAGTTTAACAGTCCCTGAGCATTTGGATAGTCAAGATGCTTACTTGGGATATAATAGTAGCAGACAGTGTTATAGTTTAGAAAATGCTCCATCACTGTTGAAGAACTATTTGCTTAAAATGCAAATTTAGTTCCTAGAATTTCTTATTAATATTTTGAACAATTGATGAGGATAATGGGCAGAGTAAACCAGTGGCCACCCTGTACAGAATATGTTCTTTAGTTTACAGTGGTCTTTTACTTTTAATTATAATGTACTATACCTTGGCAGGTGGCAGGTATATGAGATGTTACTCTAAGAACAGTTTTATGTATCCATTGCTAGTGTACTTGTATGGGTTTAGTTTTAGAAAATCCTATGTTATTTAGGACTCACTACAGGATATTTTGACTCATATGCTCCTCCATCCCTGCCACCCCCACTCCTTTTCTACTTTAATGGAGTATTCTATAATTGAATTTATTTGAAGAATTTTCCATAAAGAATATTTAATATTATTTACCAAAGATGACCCCAAACCATATTGCTACTAATCTATGCATTATTTCATTGGAGGAATAATAATACTGTTATTTACTTATTTATTGTCACATTAATGTTTGATCATAGATCATATAATCATAATCAGTTTTAGACTAAATAAATCACTTGTTCAATGCAGGTTTTATTTCTAGTTTATTGTTGAATAGAGAAAGAAATGATCATTCATTTCTTGTTACTTAATTAAAACATAAGATTCTTTTATCCTGATTGGTGTCTGAATTTGGATGTCATGACCATCATATTATAGGCAACCTAAATTTAATAATTAAGAGACATATGGCTAATCCAAATAGTTCCCATTGATTATTTCTTTTGAGAGTTATGAGATGGGACATTTGCTGCATATATATATATATACATATATATGTGTATTTTTTTACTGTTCAAGCATTAAATTTTTTTTATTTAGTTAATTAATTTACAATATTTTTCCAAAGTTACATGATGCATGTTCTTTCCCTCCCTTCCTTCCCTCCCCCACTCCTGGAGCCAGTGAGCAATTCCACTGGGTTTTATATGTATCATTGTTCAGAAACAACTTCCATATTATTAATATTTGCAGTACAGTGATCATTTAAAGTCAACAACCCCAATCATATCCCCATCAAACCATGTGATCAATCATATGTTTTTCTCCTGCATTTCTACTCCCACAGTTCTTTCTCTGGATGTGCCACATACTTTTAATATATTATAGCATCTCATATACTCTGCAGTGTTTTATATATGTTATATATGTGTATATATATATATACATATATATATATATACACATATACACACACACACACACACACACACACACACACACACACACACATATATATATATATATATATATATATATATATAAAGATGCCAGAGGCAAGAAAATCTCTCTTTTGGACACATGCCTTCAAAGCGTCCCTCGGCAAGTCACTGAACATACCACTGTCCAATACTGTAAGCTGCAGAAAAGTTGATCTGTGTTGATAAAAGTAGTTTCCTCCCCAGGATTTCTCTACATTGATAAAATCCCAGGTCCACAGAAAGGCTGAGTGGAAGCCCCTGACCAAGTCCCCTGATGATCTCTCCCCTACTATCCCTGCATATGCTCTTAGGTTGCTAAGTGGTATTAATTATCTCATCTTCTCTCCAAACAGGTTGCCTGCTTTGGTGAAAGTATTCATACTGCCTTCCTGAAGGCGATGCTTTCCACAGGATTTAAGATACCCCAAAAAGGCATTTTGATTGGAATCCAGGTAAGTAAGTTTGCTTTTGGGCACATCTGCATACATCCGGGAGATGGCAAGAGGGAGAAAGGAAGTCAGATATTGATTGGAGAAGGAAAAATGAAGAAGATTTTGAATTAGAATTTAGAATTTGACTTGGAAATGTGAGCTTACAAAATGAATCACTTGTTCTTAGTGGATTATCTGTTCACTTTTATTTACTTGATTGCCAAAGGGTCTGAAAGCAAAAGGTTAAGATCCCCTAATAAAAGGGTAGTTGCTCATGTTAAGAGATACCATCATCTGTTTTACTTATATATTTTTTGCAGGTTGCTACATATTTCCCTACTGGTCAATTTCTTTATTTTTTGATTGGCTAATTCTAGGGTCCTACAAAAACAATTGGCATGATAGCCCTGCTCTGCATTTAATAAGCTGATGCTCTGAATTGTTACATAAAAAATCAATAAGATTATAATTAAAACAGTACTATATATTCTCCAGCTAGTAGGTGATTATTACAGAAATTGTCTCAGGGTGTCTTCTTATAAGCAAGCTAGACTTGGGGAGTGACTGGAGTAATAGATTCCTTGGGAGGTTTCAGAATAAAATACCTTAGTTTAGCTCTTCTTTAAAAGAAAGTTTTATTGATTTTTTTGCATAACAAACATTTTTGATTATATCATTCTCTGAGAGTTCTCCAATATTACTTACAAATACAAAACCAACAATATAATAATATCCTTATCTATAAGAACATGCATCAGTCCACATCTATAGTACCCTACTTCTCTATTTTTAAAGATTTCTTTCATTAACAAAAATATGTTTTTCCAAAATATCCCACCCCATTGACAAAAAAAGAAAGGAAGAACAAATTCCTAGTTAACAAATGTTAGTTAAGAGAAACAAATTTCTTCATCGGCTATAGGCAAAAATATATTTTGAAGGAGTTAGATTCTGTCTTCTTAAAGTTACTTGTAACTGCCAGTTTTAATGGTAATTCAGAGACAATTTAAACCTTGTGTTAGATTTTTCACATCACAAGTAGGTTTTAAATATTATTCCATCTCAAGTATGAGAAAATTTGCCCAATATCTAGTTATAGCTAAAAATTTAATGTGAGACCCATCAGCTTTCAAAGGAGACAAAGTCCTCAGAGCAGCTCAAGACAACTAATAATCTTAGTACTTGCATTTTAGAATACCAGTTTAAAAAGGCAGCAGTAGATAAAATTGTTCCCTATTTGGTTCTAGTGCTTTCAGAAAATGGGAAGCAATATTTAATCTGAGCCATATTAAGTATTTTTGTGATTCAAACACCAGTTCTCATTTGACTGAACAGAATACTTCTTTGTAGAAAGAAAAAAATGTTTTCTTAAACTTTAAAAAGCTCAAAGGGGGCTTCCCACTGAAGGCATAGTTTTCAGTACATTTTATTAACAAATCAATGTGCCAACAAAAACAAGAGTTATTGCAAGAAACTTCCTTATGCTTCAGTATACATTGCTAGCAGGGGTTTTATTTTAAAATCACAGCATTTGAAAAAATACATAAAGAAATATCAAAAGGTTGAAGCTTATGTTTTATGGCAGAATTGATCCATACAACTATAAACTAATAAGGAAGTACAAGAGCCTTTTTTCCCATCTAATATTAACTCTGTTCGAGGCAGGGAATGCCAGTCATCACTAATAGCAGATGGATGAGCTTTCTTTGACATTATGGAGTAATCTTTCATTTCCAGTGATTTGGATCAATTCTTAATCTTGAATTTAAACTCACAGGTTCAATAGACCTTTCTAACTAGAAAACCATAAGCTATAAAATCACCAGGTATTTGCCTCAGTGATAACATCATTAGCTACCGATCTTAATATTTTTCCCAAGGTTTTTGGTAAAATAGGTCAAGTTATTGGCATTCTATTTTTCAAGTTGCTTTATATTTTTTGCCATTTAATTTTATCTGACTTAATTGATTTCATGTGAAGCCAAATGAAGGATGTTTAAAAGGTCAGAGGTTAGGGATATAACTGTTTTAAGGATAATTGCTTAAGAGTTAAGCATGGTAATGAAGAACAAGAAAGAACATATCTTCATTTCTTCCTACATCCCTTTCTTCTTTCTTTTTTCCTTTTCACTCTTCTTCTGTCCTGTTTCTCCTCCCCTACTTCTTCCTTTCATTTCTCCCTTTCTCCTTCCTTACCATCCTTTCTTCCAAAAATAAATTGGATTGCTTTGGTATTCTATTTCTCTTATCTCACAACAGTAGGACAAGGAGTATCATAACTGCCTTGAAGGTATAGACTTTTATTTTTATCTTAGGATCACCAATGCCTAATGGAGTATCTGACACAGAGTAGGCACTTGAATACTTGTTGATTAATTGATTGGGGAGAGGAAATAAAAAGACTAAGTGAAAGAGGAAGGGTTAAATGAAATCAGCTACCTTAAAGTACAACATAATGTTAGTTATTATTATTTGACTGAATATTTTTATTCATAGTCTTAATAAATATGTAACCACAACTATTACCTGTCCCTTTGCTATTTACTACTTATTTTAGGATTGTTTCAATGAAGGTTAACTTTGATGTAGTCCTTAATCACACAACTTCTGCCATATGATGCAAGTTTATTTGTCAACAGAATTCTCTCCAAATTTCCTTCTATGTCATTGACTCCCTCACTTACATCCCAGTACAATTTAATTTTATTCCTACAAGTGGGCAAATTTTTCTTCTTATAAAGTTTTATGCAGTGCCATATGCTGATAAATGATTTACTCTAGTGTAGTTCAAAAGATCTCTATATTAATCTTTTCCCTCCCACTCCATTTGGGCTATTCAGTGATATCTGTGTAGTGGATGGCATCATTCTGACATTTGTGCTACTGCATTTCACAGAACCATAAGGCTAGCATTTTATCTGAAAATCTCACATCCATGTGCATGTGTATTATGAATAACCTCTTGTCTACTATGCAGAATTATTAGGGCAAGCACAGGATTGTAGGTCCAGAAATCACCTCTAAGTATGTTGTGTAAAAAAAAAACTATTAGGGCAAGATCATATAGTTTTTTTTTTAAACTGTAGCTAACAAATGCATTAATATGAACAATCTAATTCAAAGAAATGAAATTATTCCTTTTCTTTTGTGTAAAAAACCTCCCAACTCCCAGCAAATAAATCAGCTTGTACTTTTCACCTTTAGTAACTAATGGTTCTTTACACAGGTACTTTCAATCAGCTTTTAAATCTGAGACTACTCAGATGCAAGCTGACAGCTGTAATTTCTTTTTGTGGAAAGGCTGTTTTATGTGTCACAAGTGTTCAATACATGTTTGATAGAAGTTTGTAATGCAGTCGTGAAAGCCAACACCCCTGACCAGAAGAGAGAGTGATTCTCAGGCTGGGAACCTGCCGATACTGTCATGTTGGATATTTATCTTTTCCACTTGGGGTTCAGAAGTGAAACAGCTTCATAATGAGGTTCTTGCTGTTGTCTGGAGGTCTTAGAAGATGCCCTTGTGTTACTACAAAATAGAAAAGGAGAAGAAGAAAGAAAGAAAGAAAGCCCCCATCTTTACGTTACTCCTAGAGGCTTTTCATGATGACCTCTGCCAAGGACATAGCATCATTTGTGATTAGAGAGTGGGTGCATGTGAGGCAGCCTACTTCTTCCTCAGGAGAGATGTGTAACAATGAGGTTGTGGTTGACTTGATTCCAAGTACAACTAGCATTCCTGTCACCAAATGTTGCAAAAGATGATCAGCTGCCGGTGTCTCCTAAGAGATACAATTTAGTATTAAATTAAAAACTCAAAATCAACACTTATTCATCGCCAGTCCCATACTTAGTAGTATTCTAGGTGATATGGAGAGAGAAATATAGTGTTTGTCTACTAGAGTGCACCAAGTGGCTTCAAAATCTAGGAGGATTTCAAATATTTCCAAGTCCTTTCGTAGTTTTTATTTATTATTATATTATTATATCTCAGGAATCCTCAAGATGCTGTCTGCCTAAATTAGGAGTATTTAAATACTTTTGTGCCATGGACTGATTTGGCAATCTGTTGAAACCTATGGGTTGCTTCTCAGAATAATATTTCTTAAAATCCACAAAATTACAGAAGAAATCAATGACATTGAAATACAATTATCAAAATATTAAAAATTCCAAGTTCACAAATTCCATTGGTGCTTGTAGATTCCAGATTTGTAACTTTTAACCTAAAGTTTTAGAGCTGGAAAGTACTTTAGAGATCATTTAGGCAATCTACCTCATTTTATTGATGAGAGGACCAAGATAAAGTTACTTACCTAAGGTCACATTGCTAGACAATAGTGGAACTGGAATTATTAAACACCATGTGTTCTGAGTCAGAATTTAATGGTATTTCTCCTACTCTACCCTGCTAAAGATATCGTTCTCTGTCCTGTTCTTTAAATCTCCCTGGAGAATATTAGTCTATTGTATCCTTTATTAAATTGTTCCAGTATCTCTAACAACTTTTTCTCTCAGGAATTTTTTCTTGCATCTAGTCTAAATCTTTTCTGCTTCAGTTTAATCCCACTTTGTTCAGCTTTATCCTCAATGGAAACAGAAAGCAATCTAGTCACTGTCTTCTGTACTTTTAATTTATTTTCTGGAAGACTACCTCTTTTAACCTTTCCTCCCAAAGCCAATTTGTCAAGTCTTTCATCACACAAAGAAGCATATTAAAGATTGAAAGAGCTTCAGAGCTTGTAAGTAAGCTAGATCTTAATGGAGGGTATAGGAATTCTTTCTCTAAGCTTTGATGTCCTCAAAAGATTTTATAAGTAAACACTAGGAAGAGTATTTTTAGGGTAAAATTGTTGAACACTAGTACGATGTTCAAGTATTTTGCTTAAGTTATTGTTATATGGTTTCTCTATTTTTCAATCTAGCATAAAAGCTTATCTGTTAGAATGGCTAATATAATTGGTGGCAGAATGGATCACATCAGGGCTGGCAAGGATGTAGAAATGAGACATAATCCATGGTCAGAGAAGAAAATGAGAAACATTCTAAGAGTAGGCAATAGGAGGTGGGCAGGAAGGTCTAGCCACAGGCAACAGGTAGATTTCACAATTGATAGAAGAAATGCAGACTACGAAGCATCTTGGAAATGGAGCCTAAATTAACTAAGATCCACCCATAAGAATTAGGCTTCCAGATCAGGATGCCGGTCCCTATAAAGGAGAAAGAACTGGGGCGGAGGTAGGACGTGAGGCAGGTGAGAAGGGCATCCCCAGTGTGGGAGAAACTAGAATTCTCAATAGGGACTCAGACGTGAAGAACTCAGTTATGTGACCTGAGCTTGGTCAAAGGAGAGTACGGCAAGAGTCGGTTTACTCTAAATGGGTAGAGGCCAGGCTGAATGGATGCTTTTAAGATTTTAGCTAACTAGGACCAGATAGTCTGTGCGTAATGGGGGCCAGGGAAGAACTTACTTACGGGCGTTAAACGGCTTTATGTGAGGAGACATGAAGCTCATAAGGACAAGGATTTAAGGAGGCCGTCGGAGTATGGGGATCCCTCTGTGTCAGCTGCACAGACTGTTCTTGGGACTGATATTGGGATGCCTTCCCTCCTCCTTTCTGCCTTTTGACATTCCTCAATTCTTCCAATATGAGGCCTCTCCCCAAACTCCCAGTTGGCTAGTACTAAGACTTCCTTTGGCCCTCCAAAATGACTTGGTATTTACATTGTTTATTTAAAATTTAAGCATATGCATAGATGTCACTTCCTTTTAATAGAATAGAAATTTCTGGAGGGTAAGGACTAGACTAGTGTGTTTTTGGTGTCTTTAACCCTTACATAAAGAGTACACAGTCTGGCACAGAGATGTTTGTTAAATGATTGAATGAAAGGATAGAACCAAAAATTATAATGAATGATTGCATGCCATTGACCTTTATGATGGATACAGCAATAGGGCCTGGAGCCATGATTTCAGTGGCAGTGGGAACTCTTGTATAAGGAGACTTATTCCCTCTCCCAGTATAGATCAGTGCCTTCTAGGCATCTTATGGTATTGGAGAATTGCCAAGAGCACTAAAAAGTGATTTTCTTTAAGTCACGTAGACATAATGGAGCAGAGATTTGATTTGAACCCGTATCTTCTTGGCTCTAAGGCTGGCTCTGTATTTACTATGCCACGTGATCTTTTGTGATATTATGGGGAAACTTTATATTGGAGATAATGAACTAGAGAGCTTAGACGTGCTTTAGGTCATGTGTCTGAAAAATCTCTTTCCAGCATTCCTTCCGTCCCCGATTCCTTGGTGTTGCTGAACAACTACACAACGAAGGTTTCAAGGTATGTTATTTTAATTTATTTTTTTCCAAGCTGCTTTCTTTCAACACAGAAAAGCTGGCCAGGAACCAGAACATTGGCTTCTGTCTGTAATGAGAACCTCAGGGAAAAGCAACAGGCCGAGCCATTCCCTTTCAAGCTGAGGGAAGAAAGGCTTTGGTATCACCATGTTGGCATGTTCCAAACCTGAATAAATTCTAATACATGGCAGAGGCCGCCTTTAAGTTATAAAAGTAGTTATCATTAACTAAATGAGAGTCGAGAGACTAAAAACTCTGAAAAATTTTGAAAATGTCTGTTTAAACAAGTGAACATGGTAGAGTACTAAAAAAATATATTTTCATATTTTCTCCCTTCTTTTCTGGGTTACATAGGAAATAATGGCTGCTAGATGTTACAGTACAAGCAAAGCCCCATTCTAGTGGATGCCATCACAAAAAAAAAAAAGATTCTTTAGAGCAAAAGCATTTCCATGGCTGGCCCATGGCCACTGTGCTTTGTTGATCTGATTACAATGAATTCTCGATGGCAAATAACAAATGCTTCCTCTGGTCCCTATCCAAGACACCCTCTATTATGAAAGGATCTGATTATGTGCTATCAGCAGGTGGGGAGAGAGGGACTGGAGAATGGAGGAGAGCCGGATCCGAGCTGTTTATTGCTTTATTTATTGTTCTGACTGTGCCACAACCGTAGTGACTGTTCAGTTTATCCCCAGCCTTTGCCTTCCTCTAGCATTGAAATCACCTAGACCTCAGAAGCCCTAAACGTCTTAAAGGCCCGATTCCCTTTCCCTCATCCTTCTGGGAATCCTTAGGGAGACTAGAAGCTTTCTTTCATTTTATAGATGGAGCATGTGCTTTTTTAAAATGATGCATTCATTAGAACAAAATCTCATTACAACAAAATAATTAGGATGGCCCATGGAGATTTTGGTAACAAACTCTCAGGATAATGAGCTGACCTGAGCTACACTATAAAGAGCCTGTTTTTAGGATTAAAACATATACAGACTGTTATTTGTTCCTGAGAGATTAATTAATTTATGGAAATCATTAGTCAGCCAAAAGAGATAACTCATATGAGGAGCTTGGACAGAATTTCTATCCTACATAATGGCAGTCCCACATTCTTGTAGCCCTTGGAGAATTTGGTACATCTGGCTTACATTAAAGCAACCCAAGTGATGATAGTCCAAACAAAGGGGTGTCCTCCTCCTCCTTTATTATAGGATCAAATACTTTACAAAAGTGCTTACTACGGCTTTCCTTTAAAGAGTCCTGCACTCGAATCAGGAAATGTCTGGTTTTTCTGCCTACCTCTGGCACTTACAAATTGCTGTACATACAAACCCCCTAACCTCAGTTTCCACATCTATAAAATGGGCATAATATTACCCTCAAAAATGTCATAAGGCTGAAGTGAGATAACTTATAGAAAGCACCTTGTATGCCTTTAAGTATGATAAACATGCCAACTATTTTTTCTGATAATTGTTAGCATTGGTATTCTATGCATTTAAACAATGATTTGATTTCAAGAAATATTTCTACACACATAAGTCAGAACAGGGCTGAGTTTGTCAGGAGAGAGTTATAAAACGTTGGGGTACACCTAGTATGTTACCACTCATATCCCCACTATTCAATAGTTGCATAGGAGTGTTCCTCCTTTGTAATTAATTGTATAATTATATAAATCGTATAATTAAATTACATGAACATTAGCACTTGGCGCACCAGAAGTTCATTGACCACTTTTGATGTCCACTCTAAGCTGTTGCCATTATTTTCAAATGCAGCTCTTTGCCACAGAAGCAACTTCGGACTGGCTCAATGCAAACAACGTGCCTGCGACCCCTGTAGCCTGGCCATCCCAGGAGGGACAGAATCCCAGCCTTTCTCCTATTAGAAAGTAAGAACTGGGCCACATTTGGGTTGTTGGGAAAGTTTTTCTTAAATATCTAAACAAGAAGAGCTCAGGCTGGGGAATTAGTATTTGAGATGGCATAATTAGAATCTGCTCCCCAGGATTCTAATTGCCAGCATCCCACTTTCGTTCTCACGTTACTGTTTTGGAGATAAAGTTTGTGTGCGACCCCTCCCCTCTCTCTTTTCCTGCCAACACAGCTGGGAAAACTTCTCTTTACTCAGGATTTTACTTTTTGTTTTTTTATTTCTTTTACTTCAAGTGATTATTCATATATATTATAAAATACAATACTTGGATTTATTGGAAATTAATTTTAATCTTGCAAGATTAATTATAAAAAATTCAAGCTTACTCTTTATGATAATAGAGTGGTCCTTTTTAGGCAATGAAAATCCACAATGCAGTATTTTAAATTTTAAATAAAAAAAAATTAAAATATATGTCATGGTAAAATAAAATCTCACATTAAATTGTCCTGTGGTTCAATGGACTCGGTCATACTGTGAGTCACATCATAATACTGTAATAAACAGTCATGTTAAGCACAAGAACAGAGTGGTAGATGAGTGCATAGTTAGATGGCTGGGGGACCTGAGTTAGAATCTGGATTCTGGCACTCACCGGCTCTGTGTTCAAGTCATCTCCCTCCTTTGGACCTGAATTTCTTCCTACAAAAATGACAATAGATCGAATATTGACCTGGCAGGGTTTTCTTAAGACTCGACTACATTAACCTCTATAAAATGCTTTGGGATCGCACCTACCTACACCCCTCCAAGGATGCAGATCCCAGCTTCTCCTCTGGGCAGGACTTGTGTATCCATGGGAACTATTTCGTGTAAGCCACTGTTTCGGTGCTGTGATAATGCTCTTTGCCGTTTGATCATAGGAATTGGCCTTCCTTAGGGAAGGGTAAAATTTTATAGGAGATATTATTTCCAGCTCAGTGTGGATGCCTTCCAAGGTACCATTTCCATTCAAGTTAGTGGAATTGCACGGCAGAGACACAGAACGGCTAGTTAAGAATATACATTTGGCGAGACAATTTTATTACCGCCAACTGAAGAGTTGTCGTACTGTATACAGAGTGAAATGTTTTGAGTTAGAGCCCCGAGAAGTCAACCCGTAAATCATAGTTAAATCAAGGCAGAAAAGGACGGCTTTGTATCTACCGGGGCCTTTGTTTCCTTCCCCGGATGCCTAGGACTTTATCAAACAATAATTAGCACAACCTCATATGATTTGACATTTAAATGTCTCAGGCTGTGGCATCGAGGGAGAAGACAAATAGAGAATTTAATTCAAAATCAGGTTACTTGCTTCTTCATGCCATCTGCTAAGAACCTCTGGACTAGCGGCCAAGGAAGCAAAACTAATGCCAAAAAGGGGAGAAATACTGTCCTTGTGAAATAATGAATCATCCATCAAGTTATTGATCACCTTATTGAAGAATATTAACACATTAAACAGAAAGACACTCTTGTCACATTTTTGTTTGAATGGCTTTCAGGAACATAAGGGGAAAAGCATCACTCCCTAAAAGAAACACAGCTAACCTTTCGTTAGGGATATAGGAAGCTGGAGAGTCGCAAGGTCCACGTGAGAGTAATTAAAAATGTTATCAATTAGTCATGGAAATTTATTACAGATGCAAAGTCGGCATGGCCCCATGTATCTTTAGTGAGGCATTATTGAAAATAAAGCCACATTGAACTCGGATTTGGAAGGCCGGCTTCTAGATCTCTCTGTGCCTGGCACAAAAATGCTTAATAAAGATGTATTAACCAGCTTGTTAGCTGTGAGACCCTGGGACAATCGTTTTACCTTATTTTTCTCCTCTGCTCAACCAGGGGGTTGGACTAGATGCTCTCTCAGTTCCATTACAACGTTAAAACACTAAGTAGATGATCTGTTATCTCTAAGGTGGCTTTCTGCTGACATTCTATAATTCCCATTTGTCTCACCTCCTCTCTTCTAGGTTGATAAAAGAGGGAAACATTGACCTGGTCATTAACCTCCCCAACAACAACACCAAGTTTGTCCATGACAATTATGTCATCCGCAGGACAGCTGTTGACAGTGGAATTGCCCTCCTCACTAATTTCCAGGTATATTTTTCCATGAAGATGTCACAAATAGAACACTTGTTGGTTTTGACCCGTTTTCCATTTTGTTGTGATGATTATTTTAAAATGCTTCATTCACATATATCCCAAAATATACGTAAACATATTTATTTGCTTCTCAGTGTTCAGGCTAGTTATGACGTTTTAAAATGTGGCTTCGAAGTGATTCTGTCAACAATAAAGTGTTCTGTCCAAAGCCCGGTGGTGGGGAGATTGCCAGTTAGAGAAGACCTCAAAGCCGGCAAAGCCTAGAGTCTAATCTCCACCTTTAATCCATATGTACTGACTCCGTGGCCTTGGGCAATTAATTTAATATCTTAATAGTACAACCTTAGAAGTTCTCTAAGATTCTAAGAATCTTGACGTGAATTGGTAAAGGGTTCCCTCACCTGGAAGTACCCTATAGCAATGAGAACAGGTTCTATCCCCTTTCCTATGCCTACACCACCTGTAGGCATGATCTTTCCACAACCCATACAATTATCCAGAAAATACAAAAGGATGGTGTGTGTTGAAATGGAGACAAGCTTCAGATGCAGAGCTCCATTAAAAATGTACACGTTCATTATGATATATAAATATAACTATGGTCCAGGGATAAGGTTCAATGAATTGGAAATGACTTGGTCCGGTATGTCCAGTTGCACATGGACATAGTCTTCCTATTTATCACAGAGAGGGGAATTTATTTTCAATGAAAATTTCTTCCATTCTATTGTATTTTTTTCTTGATCCAGCGTCATTTCTTTTGGTGGATGTGGGGAGGGAGAAGGGGTAAAAGTAGACATTCATAGTGAATTCTGGCATGCAGGAGAGATTCCTAACAAAATAAAAATTTGAGTACTTTTCATTCTATGGCCCTTTAAAAATTGGGAGCAGCAACCCTGACAGCTTTAGTCTTACTTCATTAAACATCCACTCTCGTGTCATTGAGGTCACTAACGTGCCTGCCCTTGCGCTTCTGCTTCCAGGTGACCAAGCTCTTTGCCGAAGCCGTGCAGAAATCTCGCACTGTGGACTCCAAGAGTCTTTTCCACTACAGACAATACAGTTCTGGCAAAACTGCATAAAGGAGTAGCCCACCCTCAGGACATCCGGAAGCCGTGGACGCGCAGAATTGCAGACTTTATCCCCAGACAGAGAACTCTCTTTAGTCCAAATTGTGTCATGTCAGTTTGCTGGGTTGTGTCCTGAAACAGCCTTCTCTCCTCAGACAGATAGTTGTCAGTCACCCTGTCAAGTCCTTAGACAGTAAGCCCTTCGCCATTCCTTCTTGCTTTTCATGAGAGCCTATCCCACGAATAATGCCTTATTTGGGGCACACACATAATTCAGTCCACAGCCCTCCTTGGCAGCTGATATTCATTATGTGGCACACCCAAATTATTGGTAGCATAATGGCTGAAAAAAAGAATGCTCCTCACTGGTGGCTCCATCTTTCCAACTCTATTTTTTTCCTACTTGAAGCCTCTTGTGGAGAATCATCATCTCTAAATAGCCTTGGTTACACTCAGGTGTCTTTTGTCTTTTCAAAATTGAGTATGCTACCCAGGCCTCATATAGTTTTATTCTATGTCCCCTTGCATCATTCCCAAAAATGTTGGGCTTGGTATATTTCTTCCTTATGGTAGTCTTTCTCCACCTACCTGGTGCATCCAGTGATCTCACAAGCTCTTTTCAAGGTATCGAGTTTGATGAGTGTGACAGGAGGTCTTTAAAGTATAGATTGCTTTAAAGGACACAAATTCACAGCCCCTTTGTGGCAAAGCAGCTAGATTTGTTTTGTCCATTTGTTTTTAACCTTTTGCAATTGACAGATTTATAGGTTTCCCCTCTACCCTGAGCCCCCTCGTCCATGGCTGCTCCTTGGAATCCCTCTGAAGCTTGGGTTCAGTCCCTAGAGATGCTGCCTTCCGTTTATCTAGTGAATCCCATGCTGTGTTATGACTGGCACTCAGTTTCATCCTAAAGTCTCCATTCCTTCTACTTTACCTGAAAGGGAAGAAGAGCCCTTTCCACATAGGCAGTCTTTTGGGGTTTTAAATGTTTTGTATTATTAAAACTGCTTTGATTGTTAACATTGAAATAAAATGCTACTGAAGAGAAGTTAGTGGAGTGTTGGAATTTTTACCATCTTATGCTAAATCAGTTTCTTTGACCAGGATCAAATCACTTATTTATTCTTATCCTAATCAGTACATGGTGGGAGCAAAAGGATCTTCATAATAATGATTGTGAATGCTTGTGTTCTCCATTTCAAATGATTTTTCATGACTCCCCATGCTGCTAGTAATCCTTATGATAAAATATTATTGTGTCAAGTGGTTATATAGCATCCCAATTTTCCCTACTGTTCTCCTTGCTACTGCTACTATTTCTAATTACACAAGGATATTATGAAGGAAAATTCAAAGGTATAGATGATATATAGCAAATAGAAACCAAAAAAAGTTATTGCCATTGGAGGATACATCATACTGGCTACTGTTTATACCAGGATAGTCATTAGCCCTTAAATAAGATTAGACTATATTAATTTAAATTACATGTATAAAAATAAATTAAAGGATACAATAATTTGAACTTCACTTATATTTCTCCTAATAGTTTTGTAAAATAGGTTCAAGAGGTAATCATTTATAACCTTTTTGTAGAAAGAGGAATGAGAAACCAAAAAGAACAACCTACCAAGGGCACAGAGATTGTTAGAACCCAAATCCGTCCAATTCAGCACTAACTGGGCCATATAAAGAAGCTCTTCATATATGCCAAATAGCAGAAGGATGTAACAGGGTTGAATTTGGCATCATTTTGCACAGTAGTACAGCAGATCTTTGGGCAAGTTTCAAGTTACTTTAATCTTATTAACCTTTGATTTTATTGTTAGCGGTTTTAATTCTCTATTTTCTGTTCCACTTTCCTTCATCCACATGATGTTTGTAATCCAACTCAATGGCACTGGAAGAATTCTATTAGCACAAGGGGGAGGCATTAAGCCTAACAAAGAGGGCATGAAGATCTCAAAGTAACCAGTGATTAAAGGCCAATAATATTGTCTCTCATCAGTCCAGTTGGCTCATCAGGTCAACCAACCCCAAACCCAACTTCATAGAGTGATGATTCGTAGTTTGGAAGAGGAGTAAGAGTAAATCCTTTGACTATATTAATGGCAAACCTTTGGCATGTGTGCCAGAGCATGCTGGAGGGGGTTGCTCTCTTTCTCTTATCCACATATGCCTGAGGACACCACTTGCACTCCAATGGGAGCACTTCCTCCCTCCTCTGTCTGGGGTAAGGGTGGGGGATTCACATTTGGTTTGAGGGTTGAAGTTTGGGCACTCGGTCTCTAAGGTCTCTAAAAGTTCATCATCATCATCACATACAGACATCTATGTATATATGTACTGTCCTTCCCCAACTACCTGGCCTGTTTCATGGGACTTAGAAAACCTCAGGCCATACTTAGTTATATGAGTGCTCCATGTCAGCCATGGGAGGCCAAGACAGAGTCAGGAGCATAAAGCAACTGGTCCTGGAACTGGCAAGATGGAGACTGAGGATAAGCTTCACTTTGGAGACTAAACTTAATGAGATCAGGGGTAAGGAATGGGGTTGACTTCCCTTTTGGTATTTCATCCATTAGAGGAGCCTTATTTGAAGATCAATGCTGTTTCACTTTCCCCAGTATTAGTGTAATTGATGAATTTCCCAATGTCATCCATTAGGGAGCTCTCTCTCCCTCTCTCTCTCTCTCTCTCTCTCTCTCTCTCTCTCTCTCTCTCTCTCTCTCTCTCTCTCTCTCTCTCTCTCTCTCTCCCTCTCTCTCTCTCTCTCTCTCTCTCTCTCTCTCTCTCTCTCTCTCTCTCTCCCTCCCTCCCTCTCTCTCTCTCTCTCTCTCTCTCTCTCTCTCTCTCCTCTCTCTCTCTCTCTCTCTCTCTCTCTCTCTCCCTCTCTTTCTCTCTCTCCCCCCTCTCTCTCTGTCTCTGTCTGTCTGTCTGTCTCTGTCTGTCTCTCTTTATTCCATTATTAATGGTGTCACCCATCAGAGGTATTAGTCCTGACTAAGAGAAAAAGTCCAGAGAAAACTTGGCACTGTCATTAGGGAATTGATGATGTTGGAGTCAGAAACACATTTCATCTAGCCTAGGAACTCCAATTGGCCAAAAAATCTTTCTGACAGCTGGAACCATCAGGCCTGAGGCTGGGGAATGTGTTCCAAATGCCATGAGAGCCAGTCTCTTTCTCCTTGGGTGGCTGCCAGCTGAGAATAGAGGCTGGTGGCATCTGTTAGGGGTTCAGCTCTTTGGAGTGGTAGTGCCTTTGGGAGAGCCTTAAGCTTTCCACTCAAAGTTCTCTTGATATTGAGATGACAGGGATTGTGATCCTCAGGGACATTAATGTGCTCTAGACCAGTAGTGGCAAAGCCGTCCAAGTTGCTACAAGGGAAGCTCAGAGGACACCAGTAGATCAAGAGGTTCTGTTGCATTGGAAAGAGTACCCTAAGAGGAGATTAGTGGGGAGTAGGTGTTGGGGTTAGTCATAGTGTCCAATGAAGGGGAATTCAAGAATGAGAATGAGGCCAGGAATTGGGATCAAGAGGTCAAGGGTATCAAGGAAGAATAACAACACGATATTGGTTCTGGCCCAGATAATAAGTAGAACCCAAACTAACTTCTCATTTTTTGAGGACACCTTCACATTATGTGCCTTTGATATGTTTTATGAAACGCATATCGAAGTAAGCGGCAGGAAATATATTCTGAAATTAGCTTCATAAGACAAATTAAGTGGGGAAGCTGAAGATAGACACCAAAATAGAGGTCTTTTCTACCACAGCAACGTTGGTGCCAGGGTGAGGTAGGGGTGAAGTTGTCATTTGTACTGTTGCACCTGTGGGGAGGAAATGCTCATCTGGTAACTTCTAATTTTAACTAATTCTTCTTGTTGATATTTAAGTTTAACAGTTTTATGCCTTTAAAGTGCTCTCTCTGCTCTCTAAATTTTTATATCCTTGTATAAAGTCCTGATTGCCCTGTTCTAATTAGAGCTTTACCAATAACATGAATAGTTTCATAGCCTATGGGTCATGTGCACATGGAAGGATGGCCTCTTCTTTCCTATGAAGCCAATAATTCCCTTGCACCTGTGAGCAATGGGCATGGACAGGAGGTTAGGAACAGATGTTCCCAGAACTCCTGTTTGGCAATCCTTCCATACTATAATTCTTTGTCTAGATGTAGTTGAATTTCATATAATGCTTTAGGACGTAGCAAACATTCCTTGTTTTAGCTTCATATCAATCCATGATATCAATAGTATGAGCATTGTTATTCTTTGTTCTTGAGATGAAGAGTCTCAAGTTTGTAAAAGTTATTTGACTAATGTAGGGTCACATATGTCATATAAGGTAAAGAAGGATGTTTAATTTATTTTCCATATTCCAAATTTGCTTTTTATATTCCCCAAATTTTAAAGTGATTATTCTTAATGTTGTCATCAAAATACCAAAAGTTTGGTGGAATGTTAATTTAATGGTAATATATATATATATATATATATATAATTGTAGCAATAAAATACATCATTTTTATTTTTAAATTTTTTTTTAAATTTTTATTTTTATTTTTATTATTTTATTTTTATTATTTTTTTTTAAATTTTATTATTTTTAAATTTTATGTAGCAAATAGATTTTAATACTATATAATAATATATACTAATATGCATTATATGTTATATGCATTGTTATATATTGTGTATTTTATGTTTATTATTTTACAGAATAAAATATTAACTTCATATATGTGAGATAACACAATATATGGATAAATAATAACATAATTATTATTACCATGAAATTAAGTCTATTATAAACACTTGGAGTTTTAAATTGAAACATTAAAGATGACCATTAAACATTCATAATAATTATGATGATGCTTACAAGTCCCTCATACTCTAACAGAGTTTTTGCTATAAGAGGAGAAGAGAATGGATGTACAATAAGGACTTTCATCTCCTTAGCCCATTATAGTAGCTGGGAAGACCTAATAGAATCTATACTCTGGTCAGCATGTTGCAACTGCTCTAAGGACATAAAGAAATAATGGGACAGCAAAAAGATGTAGCCCAGTTTTATTGGAAACTGTTCTGATGCTCAGCTTAAGACAGAGGGCAGTGGAAATAATGGTGCTCCTTCAGGTTCTAGTACTACCGAAAGCAAGAAACTCTAGAACAAATCAGAAATCTCAAAACTCCACATCTAGGAAATGTTTTGCTACAGATAGTCCTGAACACTAAAGAGGACCAAACAGGAATATGTATGAAATGGACTGAAGACAAAAATATTTTCATTATGAGCCAGAATTAGATCATAATAAGATGGGGGGCAGGAGGGAACATCTTACTAGTGATAGATAAGGGCTTCATATTGTTTGTTTGTTTTTTTTGTTTTTTGTTTTCCAATAATACCTTTGGCTCCAAGTCATACAGCAATATATTGCCAACTAGTACAGGGCAATTGTAATAAATAACTTCATTTATATGCTTATATTAGAAGCAATAAGTATTGTAATTGAGCCTCTGAAAAGATTGAGGAGGAAAACTTGAAGAACTGGAGGCCATTTTTCACTTAATGGAAACTCTAGATATTTTGCCAAAGAAAATCATTCCAAGATCCCAAATTCTTTTTTTTTTTTATCATTCTCAATAGCGTCCTCCAACTTGTTAATGTTCCATTTTATTTTTTTAATTAAATAATTTATTAATTTAATGATTTTAGAACATTATTCCTTGGTTATAAGAATCATATTCCTTCCCTCCCTTCCCTCCTGCCACCCTTGCTGTAGCTGATGCGCAATTCCACTAGGTATTACATGTGTCCCTGATCAGAACCTATTTCCATGTTGTTGATGTTTGCACTAGGATGTTCATTTATAGTCTATATCCCCAATCATATCTCCTCAACCCATGTAATCAAGCAGTTGTTTTTCTTCTGTGTTTCTGCTCCCACAGTTTTTCCTCTGAATGTGGATAGTGTTCTTTCTCGTAGATCCCTCCAGGTTGTTCAGGATCACTGCATTGCCACTAATGGAGCGGTCCATTATATTTGATTGTACCACAGCGTATCAGTCTCTGTGTACAACGTTCTCCTGGTTCTGCTCCTTTCGCTCTGCATCAATCCCTGGAGGTTGTTCCAGTCCCCATGGAATTCCTCCACTTTATTATTCCTCTGAGCACAATAGTATTCCATCACCAACATATACCACAATTTGTTCAGCCATTCCTTAATTGTAGGGCATCCCATCATTTTCCAATTTTTTTGCCACCACAAAGAGGGCAGCTATGAATATTCTTGTACAAGTCTTTTTCCTTATTATCTCTTTGGGGTACAAACCCAGCAGTGCTATGGCTGGATCAAAGGGGAGACAGTCTTTATCACCCTTTGGGCATAGTTCCAAATTGCCCTCCAGAATGGTTGGATCAATTCACAACTCAATCAGCAATGCATTAATGTCCCAACTTTGCTACATCCCCTCCAGCATTCATTACTTTCGGTTGCTGTCATGTTAGCCAATCTGCTAGATATGAGGTTGTTTTGATTTGCATTTCTCTGATTATAAGAGATTTAGAACACGTTTTCATGTGCTTATTAATAGTTTTGACTTCTTTAACTGAAAATTGCCAATTCAAGTCCTTTGTCCATTTATCAATTGGAGAATAGCTTGATTTTTTGTACAATTGATTTAGCTCTTTATAAATCTGAGTAAATTAGACCTTTGTCAGAGGTTTTTGTTATGAATATTGCTTCCCAATTTATTGCTTCCCTTCTGATTCTAGTTGCATTGGTTTTGTTTGTACAAAACCTTTTTAATTTGATATAATCAAAATTTTTTATTTTACCTTTTGTGATTTTTTCTAACTCCTGCTTGGTCTTAAAATCTATCCTCTCCCAAAGATCTGACATGTATACTATTCTGTGTTTACCTAATTTACTTGTAGTTTCCTTCTTTATATTCAAGTCATTCACCCAATCTGAGTGTATCTTGGTGTAGGGTGTGAGGTATTGATCCAAATCTAATTTCTCCCATACTGTCTTCCAATTTTCCCAGAAGTTTTTATCAAATATTTGATTTTGGTCCCAGAAGTTGGGGTCTTTGGTCTTATCATAGACTGTCTTGCTGAGGTCGCTTACACCAAGTCTATTCCATTGATCCTCCTTTCCGTCTCTTAGGCAGTACCAAATTATTTTGATGACCACTGCTTTATAGTATAGTTTGAGATTTGGGACTGCAAGGTCACCTTCCTTTGCATTTTTTTTCATGATTTCCCTGGATATCTTTGACCTTTTGTTCTTCCAAATGAACTTTGGTTTTTTTCTAATTCAGTAAAAGAGTTTTTCATAGTTCAATGGGTATGGCACTAAATAAGTAAATTTATTTGGGTAGGATTGTCATTTTTATTATGTTAGTTTGTCCTACTTATGAGCAATCGATATTTTTCCAATTGTTTAGATCTATTTTTAATTGTGTGGAGAGTGTTTTATAGTTGTGTTCAAATAGTTCCTGTATTTGACTTGGCAGATAGATTCCTAAGAGTTTTATATTGTCTAGGGTGATTTTAAATGGAATTTCTCTTTCTAATTCATGTTTCTGAGATGTGTTGGAAATATATAGAAATGATGATGACATATATGGGTTTATTTTGTATTCTGCAATTTTGCTAAAGTAGTTGGTTATTTCAACTAGCTTTTTAGTTTATTCTCTAGGATTCTTTAAGTAGACCATCATATCATCTGCAAAGAATGATAGCTTGGTATCCTCATTGCCTATTTTAATTCCTTCAGTTTCCTTCTCTTCTCTAATTGCTACTAGTAGTGTTTCTAGTACAATGTTAAATAATAGAGGTGATGATGGGCATCCTTGTTTCACTCCTGATATTATTGGGAAGGCTTCTAGTTTATTCCCATTGCAGATGATGTTGGCTGATGATTTTAGATATACACTGTTTATTATTTTTAGGAACGGCCCTTCTATTCCTATGCTTTCTAGTGTTTTCAAAAGGAATGACTGTTGTATTTTGTCAAAGGCTTTTTCTGCATCTATTTAGATAGTCATGTGACTTTTGTTGGTTTGCTTGTTAATATGGTCAATTATGTGGATGGTTTTCCTAACATTGAACCATCCTGGAATTCCTGGTATAAATCCTACCTGGTCATAGTGAATAATAACCTTTGTGATCACTTTCTGTTGTCTTTTTGCTTATATCCTATTTAAGATTTTTGCATCTATCTATATTCATTAAGGAGATTGGTCTGTAGTTTTCTTTCTCTGTTTTTGACCTTCCTAGCTTTGGAATTAATACCATATTTGTGCCATATGTGACATAAAAGGAATTTGGTAGAACTCCTTCTTTGCTTATTCTGTCAAATAATTTGTATAATATTGGGATTAGTTGTTTTTTGAATGTTTGTTAGAATTCATTTGTGAATCTATCTGGTCCTGGGGATTTTTTTCTTATGGAGTTCTTTGATGGCTTGTTCAATTTCTTTTTCTGATATGGTGTTATTTAGGTATTCTATTTCTTTCTCTGTTAGTCTAGGCAATTTATATTTTTGTAAATATCCTTCCATATCACCTAGATTGCGATATTTATTGCCATATAATTGGTCAAAATAGTTTTTATTGATTGTCTTAATTTCCTCTTCATGAGTGGTGAGGTCTCCCTTTTCATTTTGGACACTGTCAATTTGGTTTTCTTCTTTCCTTTTTAAAATTAGATTTACAAGTACTTTGCCTATTTTATTTGTTTTTTCAAAGTACCAGCTTCTAGTCTTATTTATTAAATCAATAGTTCTTTGACTTTCAATTTTATCAATTTCTCCTTTGATTTTTAGGATCTCTAATTTAGTCTTCATTTGAAGATTTTTAATTTGTTTGCCTTCAAGTTTTTTTATTTGCATGCCCAATTAATTGACCTCTGCCCTCCCTAATTTGGAAATATGTGAACTCAAGAATATAAATTCCCCTCTGAACACTTCTTTGGCTGCAACCCATAAATTTTGAAAGGATGTCTCATCATTGTCATTTTCTTCAATGAAATTATTAATTGTTTCTATGATTTGTACTTTAACTGATTTTGAAGAATTGTATTGCTTAATTTCCAATTAATTTTTCATTTGCCTCTCCATGTACCCTTACTAATTATTATTTTCATTGCATTATGGTTTGAGAAGTTTGCATTTATTATTTCTGCTCTTTTGCACTTGTTTGCAATGTTTTTATGCCCTAATACATGGTAAATCTTTGTGAATGTACCATGTGCTGCTGAAAAGAAGATGTATTCCTTTTTGTCCCTATTTATTTTTCTCCACATATCTAATAACTCTAATTTTTCTAAGATTTAATTTAGTTCTCTTACCTAGTTCTTATTTATTTCTTGGTTTGAATTATGAAGTTCAGATAGAAGAAGTTCAGGTCTCCCAGTAGTACAGTTTTTCTATCTATTTCATCCTTGAGCTCCACTAGTTTCTCCTTTAGAAATTTAGATGCTATGCCCTTTGGTGCATACATTTTGAGTACTGATATTTCATCATTGTCTATACTACCTTTTAGCAGGATGTAATTACCTTCCCCATCTCTTTTAACTAGATTTTTTTTACTTTGGTTTTGTCAGATATCATGACAATTTTCAAGAGTTACCAATGATCTCTTTTCTTATAGAGATACATATTATGTTAACTTTTGGATCTCTTAAAAAAGTTGTTCTTTTGTTTTTTTTTCTCCCCTACCCCCCTTTCTTAATTACCTTTTGATGATGCTCTTGAGTTCTGTGTTTGGGCATCACATTTTCTGTTCAGGTCTGGTATTTTCTTTACGAATGCTTGATCTCCTTCTATTTTGTTAAATGACCATACTTTCCCTTGTAAGAATATAATCAGTTTTGCTGGGTAGTTGATTCTTGGTTGTAGACCTAGTTGCCTTGCTTTCCAGAATATCATATTCAATGCCTTTCGGTCCTTCAGTGTAGATGCAGCCAGATCCTGTGTTATCCTCACTGTAATTCTATGGTATCTGAATGACTTCTTCCTAGCAGCTTGTAATATTTTTTCCTTGGTCTGATAGTTTTTGAATTTGCTATAACATTCCTGGGTGTTGTCAGTTGGGTATTAAGTACAGGAGGTGATCTGTGGATTCTTTTAATCTCCACTTTTCTCTCTGCTCTAGAATATCAGGGAAGTTTTCTTGGATAATTTCCTGTAGGATGATGTCCAGGATTTTTCTTTTGTCATGGTCTTCTGGTAGACCATTGATTCTTAAGTTATCTCTCCTGGAATGATTTTCTAAATCTTCTGTTTTGTGAATGAGGTGCTTCACATTTTTCTCAACTTTCTTCATTCTTTTGATTTTGTTTTATAGTTTCCTGCTGCCTTGTGAAGTTGCTTGCTTCTAATTGTTGTATACTGGTTTTTAAAGACTGGATTTCATCCCTGGTTTTTTGGTCATCCTCCTTCTGGTATGATTTTCTTTGCAGGTCATCTTTCATCTTCTTTGCCTCATCTTTCATTTTCTTTGCCCCATCTTTCATTTTTTTTTGCCTCATCTTTCATCTCCTTTGCCTCATTTACAAGCTGTTTGATTTTGGCTTTCAAGACACTATTTTCTTGTTTTAGTTGAAGTGCCTCTGTTTCCAGGTGATTTATCTTGCTTCTTAATTTCTTTTTCCAGTTGTCTACAGTCTCTCTTAATTTCATTTTGAATTGTATTTTGAGTTCTTCCAAAGCCTGTGTCCAATTTGCTGGAGTTTCTGTGATTTTGCTTGGTATTTCTTTATCCTTCCTTGTTACATTTGCTCTTTGTTCATTGCCTGGATAGAAGCTATTGATTGCAATTTCTTTTTTATTTTTCTATTGTTTGTTCATATTTGCCCTTTCTTTCCCCCCTGTTGTTGCCTGCACTCTTGCTCTTCTCTTTATGTGCTGGATCTGTGGTTTTGAGCTTTTCTGTCAGCTTTCCGCCTTGGAGCTTAGTAAGCAAATCTCTCAGTGCAGTCTGTGAGGGAGGGGTGTTGGAGCTTGAGCTTCACTGCCCTTTGAAAACTTTGATGAGATAAATCTAGTTGGTCTGAACTTGCAGAGCTGGATGTGCCCTGAGGCCAAAACCTCAAGGAGGGAAGGGGGACAATATGGCTTTATTGCTTGTGACAAGGAAATCACTTTAAAAGACTGATATATATCAATTTAAGGTCGCCAAGGAATTCAGCTATGTAATTCCTAAATGAAAACTCAAGTCAGCAGTCAACCTTTTATGGAGTTTAATTACAAACAGGAGGAAGAAAGGAATTAGAGATAGAGAGAGAGGGGGAGAGAGAAAGGGGAGAGAAGGGAATAGGGCTTAAATACCCCCTCTGTTTAGGCTGGGCCAAAAGGCCCAAGCCCTTAGATAGCTGGGGCAAAGAAAAGAGATCAGTCCCTATTACTCACGTGACCAAAATGGAGAAACAGTCTCAGAGGCCCCCACCTTCAGCTTCCTTCAGAGCAAGCTTCTCAGAGCACACTCCAACCACTCAGACAAACTCCTCAACCACCAACCTGAGTCTTCAGACCCCTCTCTCTTTAAGGAAACCATCCAAGTTCCCTCCCCTCAGTTCTCACATCTACCAATCACTGTCCATCAATTTCCCTGTGCCAATGGAGGCTCTAGCTTAACCCAGGACCTCCCAGAGGTCTCTGGCTTTGCACATGTCTGTTGAAGGTCATATTTTCAAATAATTAAATCTTTGATCCTTTGCTACAGCCCTTCCTAAATCCTGTTAACCTGAGTAGGGTAGAGATTGGAATAATTAAATTTTGATCTATGCTGCAGCCCTTACTCAATCCTGTTAGGACTGAGTAGGGTGGAGATTGATTCCAAGTATCTCCATTGTATCAATTCTAGAATCAATCATGACTCAAAGAAATTCCTGTTCTATGCTTAAGCATAGGTCAAAGTCCTTTCCATTGTTCAGCAAAAGGTTTCTGTCCTAAAGTAATCTTAAGAAGGGAGGAGGAGGAACCTCCCATGCCAATGGGGTTCACATTCCAATAGACTATCAGTAAGAAATTTTCCAAGTATGAAATTTCCCAATGGTGAAATTTCCAACATTTATAAGTCTAAGGAATTTTAAGGTTTACATGTTGCAACTAGACTGCCTGCTCTGTGCTTCTCCAACTGCTTCCCCACTGCCTGTGTTCAATGCTCTGAGCCTGGCACAGCTTTGCCCACAAGGTACTCCCTCAAGAGCAGCACCCTTTTCTGCCCAGAACTTCCAGCTACCACTGGAGGCTCAGTGCTCTAGGTGGGGGAGGTGTCCTGGGACCTTCCTTCTTCCTTCTCCTTAAACCAGATTGTTTTTTAATTCAGGCTTTTGGGGGAGGGGCGTACCTTTTAAGTTGATTCCAGCAGGAGGGTTCCTTGGCTCTGGTTTATTGTTAGGTTTGATTTTCAGTCCCCTAGGAGCATTTAGTTTGTAATCGGTAAGGAAGGGTTTTCAGAGGTCTTAACTGTCGCTGCTTCTATGCCGCCATCTTGACTCTGCCCCTCCCCAATCCTTTTTAAAAAAACAGGAAAGTCATGCTTTCACTAGGACTTTGAAAGGTCAATACCATGAATTAAACTAATAGAGTTATAATATAATTATATACCATAATGGAATATTAAAAAAAAAACCTTTTAGTTGATACATAGTCATCATAGAGAATGTATTCTTCTACTAAGTATGATTTCCAAATTAGAGTATAGAACCAAAATATATCTTATTGAGAGAAACATGAATGACATAAAGTTTTATTGTTTCATTAAAAAAAAACATTTAACACTTTCTTTATCTTATGGAATCTTTTCCCAATGATGTCAAAATTTCATTTTTATAAGTGTTAAATTCTCAGTGTATTCCAAGGAGCAAGAGATACTGAAGAATGAATAAGATTTTGAATATGAAGATCAAATTGGACCAATATATGAAGGAAAATCTTTAAAAATACCATGATCTTCAACTAAGATAGGGAATGTAAGTATATGAAAAATAAATCTATAACTAATCTGTTAAGAGACATTAATATCCTGAAATCAAGGCTAAACAGGAAGAACATGTTTAAAGCAATTAACATCTATCCAACAATTATCTATCTTTTTTCTTTTTAAACATATTTTAAGATTACATGTTGATATTCATTTTCTGACATTTTGCAAACCATATTTTATCCCTCCCTTACACCTCTGCCCCCTCCCCAAGGAGGGAGGTAATATGATATATATATACATATATATATATATAATATAGGTTGTAGATATATCATGTAGATCATATTTCTATGTTCATCTTGTTGTGAGACAAGAAAAGTGTTGCTTAAACTAGTGAAAATTTATGGGAAGAAATAAAGTAATGAATGGCATATTTCAATCTGCATTTAGATTCTGTTTATTCCTTCTTCCTTTTTAGTCATGATTCCCTGGGAGTTGTCCTGGATCTTTGCCTTAATGATGACATAAATCATTGGCAGTTGATCATTATAAATTGTTGTTACTATGCATAATATTCTCCTGTGTTCTGCTCATTTCATTTAGCATTACTTCATATAAGTCTTTCTAGACTTTTTTTTGATCATCTATCTTGCCATTTCTTATAGTACAATAGTATTACATTACAAGTATATACTGTTTAGATATCCTGACATCTCTTTAGTTCTTTGCCACCACACAAATAACTGCTATAAACATTTTTTTGTGTTGGTAGGTGCTTTTCCCTTACCTTTAATCTCTTTGGGATATGACCTAATAGTGGTATTGTTGGGTAAAAGGGTATGCATAGTTTGTTGGTCTGTTGGGCATGATTCCAGATTGCTCTCCAAAATGGTTGTATCACTTCACAGCTTGACCAATAGTGTATTAATACCCCAAGTTTTCCACATCCCCTCCAACACTGATCATTTTCCTTTTTTCTTTTTTTGTTATGTTAGCCAGTTTGGTGGGTATGAGGTAGTATATCAAAGTGGTTTTAATTTTCATTTCTCTACTTAGTAGTGATTTGGAGAATTTTTATATGATTAAAGATATTTTTGATTTCTTCATTTGAGAATGGACTGTCCATATCCTTTCACCATTTGCCAATTGGAGAAGATTTTGTTTTATTATAAATTGAGCCCAATTCTCTATATATTTGAGAAATGTGGCCTTTGTCAGAGATATTTGCTGTAATGATTTTCTCCCAGTTTGTTGATTGCCTTTTAATCTTGGAAACAGCTCTCTTAATATATTTTCTCTGAACTGTAAAATGAATTTGGATTTGGAAATTTGGTAACAAAAAATAATATGATATTAATCAAACATAGGGATTATAAGTCCAGGAGAGCTATTGAAGGATTGTCTTCCTTACCATAAAAAAAGAAGATAGAAATACATTTTTAGAACACATGACAAATAATAGGTCAGAAATCTACAGAAATACTTATGGAAACAATAGGTATCAGCATCATCTGAACAACAGTAAAAGTTGATAATAGTTAATACACCATTTCACTGAACTAATTCAATCAAAGTAATTTACCTGCACCAAAGCACTAATCTTATTCTATGCTCTATGCTCAAAGACTGAAGAGATGAATGTAGGATAGTTAGTGGCCTATAATCAAAGTAGAGTTTGGATAGAAAAAGAACCATAACTATTCCTAGGTTATAATTATAGAACTAGAAAGATGCTCAGAAATCATGGAAAAGGAACAAGAGTGGAAAAAGTGATCAGAAGTTTTGTTGTTGTTGTTTGCAGGACTCTGTCCCAGAGTCATAATTAGGAATTTTAATACCTGAAATTCTCTTGGATCATTGTATTGCTGTTATTAGCAAAGTCTATCACATTTGATCATTCCACAATATTTCAGGTACTGTGTATAATGATCTCCTGGTTCTTCTTATTTTACTCTGCATCAGTTTACATAGGTCTTTACAGTTCTTTCTGAAATAATCCTGTTCATCATTCCATATAGCACAAAAATATTCCATCACCATCATATACCACAATTGGTTCAGACATTCCCCAATTGAGGGGAATCTCTTTACTTTCCACTTCTTTGCCACAACAAAAAAGCAGCTATAAATATTATTGTATGAAAATGTCCTTTTCCATGTTTTTATCTCTTTGTGATATCGATCCAATAGTGGTATCATTGGATATAAGGCTATGGCATTCTTTTATAGTCCTTTGGACACAATTCCAAATTGCTCTCCAGAATGATTGAATCAGTTCACAACTCCAGCAGCAATATATTAGTATCACAATTTTGCCACGTTCCCTGAAACATTTATCATTTTCCTTTACAGTCATATTGGTCAATCTTATAGGTATGAGGTGGTACCTCAGAGTTTTTTTTTTAATTTAAATTTCTCTAATCCAGAGTGATTTAGAATGTTTTTTATGTAATTATTTGTAGTTTTTATTTTTTCATCTGAAAACTACCCATTCCTATCCTTTGACCATTTCTCTCAATTGTGGAATGCCTTGGTTTTTTAAAAAATAAATTTGACTTAGTTCTTTATATATTTGAAAAACAAGACCTTTATCAGAGAAATTTTTTATAAAAATTTTATCCTAGTGTGTTGTTTCCCTTCTAATCTTGGTTGCATTGGTTTTGTGTGTATAAACCATTTTTAATTTAATATAATCAAAATTATTCATTTTACATTTTGTAATGCTCTCTGTCTTGTTTGGTCATAATTTCTTATCTTCTCCATAGATTTGACAGTAAACTATTCTATGTTTCCCTAATTAACTTATAATATCAACCTTTATGTTTAAATCATATACCTATTTTGACTGTATCTTGGTATAGTATGTGAGATATTGATTTAAACCTAATTTTTGCCATACTGTTTTCCAATTTTTCCACCAGTTTTTTGTCAAATAGAGGATTCTTATCACAAAAGCTGGGATCATTGGATTTATCAAATGCTAGATTGCTGAGGTCATGTAACTCTAATCTATTCCATTGATCCCCCCTTCCATCTCTTAGCCAGTACCAGATTGTTTGCATAATTACTAGTTTATACTAGTTTAGGATCGGATACTACTAGGCCACCTTCCTTCACCTTTTTGTTGTTGTTGTTGCCTTGATATTCTTGACCTTTTGTTCTTCGAGATGCATTTTTAAAATTATTTTTTCTAGTTCTATTAAATAGCTTTTTTGGTAGTGATCCAATTATTGGAGAGTAATTTCGAATTATGCCCCAAAAGTTATAAACCTGTGTATACATTTTTTCCCAGAAATACCTCTATTAGGCTTATTTCTAAAGGTGATTATGAAAAAAAAGAAGCCATATGTTATAAAATATTTATAGCAGTTCTTTTTATAGCGGCAAAGAACTGGACATTGAGGGGATGTCCATCAATTGAGAAATGGCTAAGCAAATTGTGGCATATGATTGTAATGGAATACTAATGTTCGATAAGAAATGACAAGCAAGCTAATTTTAAAAAATGGAAAGACTTCCATGAAATTATGAAGAATGAAATGAGTAGAAAATTATATATATGTATATGTGCATGTAACCTCCTGTAGTTACATATTAATATTCTTGTGGGTGGACACCTGAGAAGCAGATTGGAAACTGAAGGAAAATGGATAAGAGAGAGAGAGAGAGAAAAAGAGAGAGAGAGAGAGAGAGAGAGAGAGAGAGAGAGAGAGAGAGAGAGAGAGAGAGAGAGAGAGAGAGAGAGAGAGGCAAAGGAATAAAGACTCAGAGACAAAGAGTTAAAAAATATGGGTGGTTGGTACTTAACACCTAGATAGGTATTGTCAGGAATAGAATCTATACATTGATGTAGATGACAGTTTAAGCAGAGAATCTCATACAGTCCCTTATTGTTTTTAGAGGTGTTAAGTGTACCACCTACTAACATTACATAATGAGCAAATACACAAGCTGTGATGTTAACGTGAGTAGCATTTTTGAAATCAATCCCTTTATTTGTAATATTGACCTATAATTTACGAATTGATTGGTTGGCAGCCGTTATTTCTCACTGAGTATTTTGAATGGGACCTGCTTCATTAGCACGTCTAGAATCTGATACATCTGCTTGTGTAAATTCTTTAGTCTTATACTGTGTTATTCATGGAATGTGCCATCTTTCACATCCTCTATTTCCATTTGAATGTATCAATAGATCATTAAATCTACAATGTAATTTAGGTCCCCAATTAAAAATCTCAAAGTCTATTTTACCTGACATCTCAACCTTTTTATGAGTTTGACCAGGACAATCTGCCCATTATAAATCCCTGTACAATGTCTCTACCTGCTTTAAACATGATTCTTTGTTTTCAGGGCTACTAGGTCTATGTGGTGGTTGATAAATTCTATCCCCTTTTCCTATGAGAGCCATACCAATGCCTATATAATTGTTATCAGTAGAATTTCTTACAATCCAAGTTTGAATTTTAAAATGTATATAAAATGAATTCTTTTTGTCAATATATAGCATAGACATACAAAATGACAGGTATACAGTAGTGTCTGAATAATTGTAGCTAGTCCTTTCTGATTCCATGGTAATGTCTTTGGCTAAAATTGAGTATGGTAGCCATTTGGTGTCATTAGCATACAAAAGTGGGGGCTTGTCTATACATGTTAACATTCATAATATTGGGGTTTAGGTATAATAGATCAATAGATTTCAGCATGACAAATGTCCATCAGGGTAATGATAGTGAATATAATTAAGAGAAGTGTAATGTCAGTCTTTGACATGTGTGTAGTCACCAGTGAGCATCTCGTCAGGTGTGTCCTGAGTGCATCTGGTCTGCTGGTGATCGAGGTTATCTGTGTTCATTTGCTTCTCTTCCTGGTCCTCTGCCACATGGTGTGATGTGCTTGGTGGTTGTCCATATGTTTCCATTATCTGTAGAAATACAAACAAACCCTCAACCCAATGTTATCATCCTGTTGGGTCACCTATAGTCTTTATCTCCTGGTAATATAAAAAAATCCAGGGCTACTATACAGTGTAATCCTTATCATTACACTCAAAATGTTATTGCATAGGAGTAGCATATAGCCCTTTTGGCATGGAGAAGTGATTGCTGGTTAGGAGTACCATTACATTCACTTTATATTTAAAAACTTAAATGCAATTTCCAGTTAAATTGGTTTTTAAATAAATCTGATTCTATAAAGACATACTTTTTTGTAACTATAGAATGAACTGGTTAAGACAATTATCATATATACATTTTGGACAATATAAACAATTTCTGTTGCAATTGCACAGTATCCAGTGTACTATTATAACATTTCCAATTGTACAATTTGTTTTTTGATCAAATTTGGGTAACATGGAACAATTCCAATAAAATAACTGCAAGTTACATATTGTACAAATACCATTTGAAGCATAAATGTACATGATAAACATTTATCTGACAACAAATACCCATATACTTTTAGAATAGAATGTCTGTAAGCAAATTAATGATAGTCTTTTGTAGGCAAACTGCATCTTAGTAAAAGTTGATCAGTGTGGATAGTTCATTAGACCTGATCCTAAGTCAGTGGTTTTGCCTTGTTTGTCCATCTGCTGTTTTTTTCTGGTGTCTGGCCTCTGTGTTGTGCTGTGGTTGTTGCTGTACAGACATCTGCTTTCACTTCTCTCTGGGCTGGCTTTCTTTGGAAATGCTTGGTGACTTTGGTTTTCTTCCATGGACTTCTGATATCTGCGAAAATAGAAGCAAAATATTGACCCCAAATGAAAGACTCATTGGGCCTTATTCAGTTAGAAAGTGACTGAAAATATCCTTTTTGTTTTTGCATTTGGGCTTTTAAATTTCTTTTAGTCCTTTGTTCAATTGCTTGTTTTTAAGAATTTTCTGGAATACCAGTTTTATAAGAGGTGTTCCATGATTTGTCCAATTTAGCCCATCTATTGCTGGTAGAAGCACTGTTATTCCAGAATTTTTTAAAATATGGGCTCCATTGTCCATGCCTCTCTGAGGGAATTGAGAGAGGGCTCTACACCAGGTGCCCTCAAACTTTTATTGGAGAGTTTAGGAATGTGGAGTGGGAAGTAGCTAATGAACATTTGACATGGCATAGGCTTTAACATTGGTTCAACTGACAATCATGAAATCAAAGAGGAGGTTAATTAAACATGTGACTTGGTAAGGAATGTGGTCTAAAAAGGTATGAGCTAGGACCCTGTGGCAAATAATGTCCTGCTCAGGAATTCTTTTATCCTTTGGAATGAAAAATAATCAATAAGTAACATGACCATGAGTGTGGTATATGAACACATAAGATACAATATCAATACACCAATCATACTTTCAAGGTGCTAATATACCTGGTATGCTACAATGCATATATATATATATATATATATATATATAAACCAAAATATTATTTGAAGAATAACTCATATATTTTAATTTCAGAGAAAAACTGATTAATAAAAACATGCACAATGAGATTTTATATTCACATATATCCTTTGTCAAAGGATACCTTCTCTAATGGAGGGAGGGCAGGCAGGGAGTGAGAAACTTTGAAACTGTAATGTAACAAAATTTTAAAATAAATTTAAATAAATAAGTTTAAATAAATAAAGTATTTAAGTAAAAATATTAAAACAAAAAATAAAATAAAGAAAACAGGACCCAGAGAAATTGAATAACTTCACCCTGCTAGTAAATGTTTGAGACTGAGTTTCAACTTAGGTTTTCTTAACAGAACTATATCAGGCTGTCTCAAGACTATACAAGTAGCAGAGAAAATGTCAATGTGTAAGTAGTAGAGGGAGTTTTCTTACCAGGAGTTCCCTATAGCAATAGAATCCCAAATCTAGTACAAAAAAAATCTATGTCCTGCAACCAAGCCTCAGTTGCCCCACTCTAGTCATAATGGCTCTATTTGGAATTAAAAAAAATTTTTTTCAGATAAACAAGTTTAGGCATTTGGAAATTTCCAAGTCTGTTATGAATCAGTGAAGAGAGTCTAGAGACAATAAGTGAAAAGGAAGTCTGTGGAACTTCTTTATGCAGAGTACTTAAGAGTGAGCAAAGAAGCCTACCAGATGGGAGGAAAAGATTAGAGTTTTTGGAGCAAATAAAAATGCTTAACCGATATGATGAAAGAGGACTCAGGGAGTGATCAGTTGTGAACTGGGAGGTTCTGTGGCTTTAGAAAGGAAGGTAACAAAATCATTTTAACTGTACATTTGTCAACTTTCTCCTTAAACAATGCTTCTACTGGAAAGTTAAAAAAAAGAATCACCAGATCCTGAAAGCCACAACAGTCATTTATCCCCCACAGCTGCAGGTACTTGAACCTCAGCTTCCACAGTGTCTGTAGCCTCTCGAACAATGAAAGTGGAAATTATCAGCGCAACAAACTGGGGCTGAATGCAGCTAAATGCTTGATAATTATACACCAGCGTTACCATTTGGCTGCTGGTGCCAAACACCCACAGACACAGGTGCCACAAATGCTCACACACACATAATCAGACCCTTGGAAGACCTTTCATTACATGCCATTCGAGAGACCCTTGGCTTTAAAGAATGTGCTCAACCCGATGTCTCTCTTTTCATTCCTTTTCCATTTCTTTTCCTTTTTGTTCTTGCTTTAAAAAAAGAAGAAAAAGAGAAAAACATATCATTTCCCCTGATGAATCCTACAGGCTTAGACTATGAGATGCCAGCTCCTGTCCTGCTGGGGACGACTCAGGTATTGTCTCTGAGAAAGAATCTGTGTCCTGCCCTGGAGTGGCTCCCTGGGAACTGTGAAAAATCGGGGCTGATTGTCCCTACAGGCACCATCATGCATAATGGAGAGTTCCAGCACTTGAGTAACAGAGTTTAAGTACCTACAGCTGTTGGGATCAATGCAGATGTTGCAGGGGGAGGGTTTGTAAATGCACAGTGATAATTAGTATTCTTTGTAAAGCCCCCTATTTGCCTTGAGATTAGTTCCCCATTAAAAAAAATCATTGAACAGCAACAACCATAAAAAAAAAAAACTTTGATTCAATGAAGTTTTTGGCTATGGACTTTAGATGATGAACATTCACTTACTAATTATTTTGTTTTAGCTGCCTGTGCCAAGGAAGCACAGAGATGACATAAAGAGTCTTTGTTCATCAAGGCAGCAGCCTTGAGAAAAAAGTTCAAGATTCAGACTGCCCTGAAAGAGATAATTTCCTGTACAACTGCTAGAAATGCTAAAGAGTCAGGATGGAAATGTGACTCCATAAGCCAGGGGTAAATATGATTATAACAGATATGCTGCCCTTATATCAAAAGAGATAAAAATGCAGAAGCATTATGAATATGGTATGTTATATGTTACAATATGTTACAAGCTGTAGAATACAAGATTAAATTTAATGATCTTTCTGCATGCACATGAAACTCTTCATATTATGGTTTCAATGTATTTCCAAATATTTAACATGTTTCTGCAAAAGAGACTTTTTATTCCACCCAAACTGCCCTATTTATTGTTTTTAACCGAGTTGTTATGACATCTTCTGCCCTGATGCCTTTGCATAGGTTGGAATTCACTCTCTCAACATTCACAATTCTTAGAATCCTTGACTTAGTTTAAGGATTAATTCAGATTCCAATTCCTGTAAGATGTTTTTCTTGATGTGCCCAATTCTTTTTGTTCTCTCCCTTTTCCTCAAATGATTGTCTATTTATTTACCTTCTTACATCTTATATACCCTCACTTTGATAGACTATAAACTGCTTAAGACTTGACTTTTATTTTGTTGTAATTTTTCTCAGCACCTTGGACAGAACCTTGCATATAGCAGGTACTTAACACTGATTGGAGTGGACCAGGATTCCTCTCCAGGAACTGGAGTAGAATCTCCTTTTAATTCTTCCATTTGAAAGAATAAATGCAAGGAGAACCATTCAATCCAACCCAGTCCAACAGGCATTTATTAAACATTGACTGTGTGTTGATTCTGTAAAGATCTCTCCAGTTTCATGTACAAAATTAGAAAGAGCAATCTTATATGTCAGATGAAAACAAGTTTAGGACACCAAGATCTACAGTGTGACAGCTAGCTTGCCAAATATTATTCACTGCCACTTTTTTTTTTTAGCTTTTTTACCCATTTAAATACAGGACACTACCTAATGCAATTTATGTGGAATAATTTAATTAGACTGTAGCATTTGTTTCAGTCTTCCCATTCAAGAGGCTTTACTTATGAAACCTTTTTAATGTTTTCTAATTAAATTGAGAATATAATGTCGTGCCATTCGCTAGGTTTGACAAACTAATTCCAACACCTAATTAAAATATATTGAGAGCTTGAGGGAGAACTATAACATAGTTTCACATCAGTTCAAAGGCGTTTGCTCAGATTACTAAAAACCAAGACCCCTACAAACTTTGAGTGCAAATTAAGGGTCACACTATCTTTGCCTAATTGACCAGAACAACCTAAAAGTCAATTGACCCTTATTACAATGAAGAAACTCCTGGAAAAGTTACTTTCCTCTGGATGTATTCACCCATCACATGGCTACTTCTGTTTCTGTGATCAGAGAAAAACTGCTCACTCCTCCTGAGGATTATGCCATCTGGCTCCTGGGACTCACGAAAGCTGCCACAAGCCCCTAATTGACCACCACAGAAACTTATAATAATAGCCCACATTCATTCACTATTTCAAGAGCTTTACATGAATTATTTCATTTGATTCTCACAACAGGTGTGGCCGCAATTTCCCCCATTTTATAGGCAAAATACTAACAACAGTTAGTATTTACAAAGTGTTTTAAATGTTACAAAGCAGTTTACAAAAGTTATCTTCTTTTATTCTCCCAATCCTGGATAATAAGTACTATTATTATTCTAATTTTACAGATGAGGAAACTGAAGCAGAGGCTGGCAGGGACATGCTCTAGGTCACACAGCTGACTAGTAAATGTTGTTGCTCAATCATTTCAGATTCTTTGTGAGTCCATTTGGGATTTTGTTGGCAAAGATACTGCAGTGGTTTGCCATTTCCTTCTCCAGTTCATGTCTTACACAAAGAAACTGAGGCAAAAGGTGTGAACTGATTTGCTGAGTTTTCTAAGTATGTGAGGCCAGACTTCAGATTCAGAACTCTATCCACTGCACCACCTAACTGTCCTGATAGTAAGTATATGGGCTCAAATTTGAAATTAGTTTTTTTAATCTCCAGGTCTAATTTCTGTCCATTGTACCACCTAGCTGCCTTAGGAGACCAATGACTTAGTTACTTAGGGACATTAAGTGAGTTCTTATCACACAAGAAGGTAAGGCTGTGAGAAAACATTCAAACCCAGGTTTTCCTGATGCCAAGTCTGATGTTCAAGTCAGTAATCCACGATCTTAGAGAGGGCTGCTAAGAAGCTTCAGGAAAGCAGAATGGCAACGGAGGTGCTTGGAGAGAATTACTACATTAAATTTCAGTCACTAGGCTGACATAATTTTCTGAATGTTCTCTTCAAGAATGGGTCTGCCAGTCTTGACTAAACAACCGAGCCACACACACACACACACACACACACACACACACACACACACACACCAATCCAGGTCACAGAATCAAAAGATTTAGATAGGAAGAGGTCTTATAACTCCCTGGCTCATTACATGAAATCATGAAAGCAAAATGAGCAGAAACAAGAGAATCATCTACACAGCAACATACATACTATTTGAAAAATGACTTCTATATGTTCACCTTCAGGAGAACAAATAACTAGAAATAACTAAGATATAGTTTTATATGTGTATACATACATACACACATATCTATATATTTTTGTCAAATGCTTCTTTCTCTAATAAAGGTAGAGGAGGGAGGGAGTTAACTTGGTATTTTAATGTTATAGACAAATTAACAAAACTGAGATGTGCATAGAAAGATGACATGGTTGTCCCAGGGATACCAGTCCAACCCAATAAAATCCAATAAATATTTATTAAATACCTACAACATATCAGACGCTATGCTAAGCACTGGAGATACAGCAAATAAAAAGACAGTCCTTGTCCTCAGTGAGCTTATAATTCTTCAACAGCAACTATCCTTTGGACATTTCAAACTGTGGAGATTCATCTTAAATTGAACCTGTTCAATCAAAGCTTATTATCATTATCTACTGCCCCTCAAACCACTCCCAAATTACTAATTTCTCTTTATGGTACTTTTATCCTTTCAGTTTTCCCAATTTAAAATATTGGCATTATTTCTTAAAAAAAAATAAAAGCTTACACTCAAGCTGGAGGAAAGTCTTTAAGCTATCATGTAAAAAATAGACTCGAATACAGGACTACAATCCCCATGAGCCTTTGCTCCACTTCCCCAGAATGCCTTGTAATCTCACCTGGGCCGAGATCGAGAAGGGAAAACGGATGAAAAGGCTTTGGAAGGGTCTTTTGGACTGCCGTTTTGCAGCAGGAGCATCTCTTCCATGATGTGAGGTTATTTTGTCTAGGCCTCTGGCCTAGGCACATGTTTCTTACTTGTATATCCTTAATCTTTAACCTTTAATAAACCTCTAAAAATATAATACTCCTTGCAGAGAGAAACTAATTTCTACCTGCCTCAGTCTCCCCATATTCCATAAATTTTAATCTTTACAGTTATGGCAACCACGAAGGGATAAAAAACTCAATCTTCTGAATTCTTTTCTGATCTTTAATTCAACTTTTAATAGCTAGTGCCTAGAAAATTTTTTTTTGAGCCATATCTCTCTGGCCAAGGTTTTCTACCCTCACAAAGCTGCTACAGGCTCCGGACCTGCTGCCCACCCCACCTGGCTCGGCCCGCCGCTTCCTGCCTGCAGCCTGCAGCCCTGATCATCCTCACCTGGTACCTGGTCCCGGCCTTGACCACCCCCGCAGCCGCTCCTGCTCCTGGCCTCTCACCGGGCCACTGCCTGCCTATTTCTGTGCCCCAGACCCAGGAGCCCGACCCAGCCGGCTCATCACCCAGATCCTTGGAGCAGATCGCTCAGGACTCATTGCGACCAGCTGGTAACAGTATTGGCCACGTGGGCGGAGGGGAGAGGGAAAGGAGACCGGGTAATTTTCCCTTAGGCTAAGCCTCCACGTGGCTGGGGGTATTGGCCACTGCGGGATCAGAGAGGGGAAAGAGAGAAAAGACTAGAGAGAAGAAACAGACTTTTCAAACAGAAACCTAAAAAGCAATGGGCTGTTTAAAAGGATTTTTGACTCTTCTGGCAATTTCATTGATTTTACCTGCCCGTCAGGGAGCAGACTCAGCCCAAAGATTCAACTTTAACTTTGGGGAGGAAAATGGGTGGCCCAGCGAACTGGAAGCCAGGCCCAGAGACGGGAGGTCTCTAGTTAAAATCTGGCCTCCGATGCTTCCCAGCTATGGGGCCCTGGACGGATCCCTTGAACCCCATAGCCTAGCCTTTACTACTCTACCTTCGGACAATAGACATTTAAATGGATAATTAAAAACAAACAAACAAACAAACAAACAAAAAACCCAAGGAACTTTGAAGAGACTAAAGGCTATATTCTAAGGCTTTTCAGACTCCAATGGTTTATAAAAAAAATCTCTGTATTCTATTGCATTTTTTGTTTAAGGTTTAACTTTGTGATTTTAAGTTCATATATTACTGGATTCAATATTATTCTGCTTGAACTGAAGGTTGATTGAATTTATTTTGAATGTACTGAATTTTGAAATTCTGTTGTTTTTCCCCTATAATTGTGTTGAACAAATATTGTGAATAAGCCCATATATGAAAAAACAGCTTTTTTCTATTTTGCTGAGGATAGATGGACTCCAGAACTGGTTATAATTGTATTAACAACCTTTGGAATTGTAATGTGCTAAATACCTCAAATGATTTGATTTTAAGGGTTTTTTAAATATGATTTTTGGAATTTTTTTTAACAGTCTGGTTATTTTTGCCTGCCCCTACCACAAGGTAAGGCCCATTCTAGTAGCTGAAGTGAAATGTATTTTATAACCCCCAACCTTCCCACATGTGAATGGAAGTTGGGCAGTTAATTTCAGGGCATTTGTACCCTTGGGAAAAGCCTCCAAGAAAAAGGAGCACCCCTTTATTTATACTCTTCAGCTCACTACTTTACTTGCACCAGAATGATATATAGATTTCTTGATTATGTTCTTAACCCAAGATGAGTTTTACTTTGTTTAAAAAAAAAATATATATATATATATGTTTATTACCGAGGTTTAAAGATTGCTATGTTTGTAAAAATTGTGACAAATGTCCATCAATTCATAGGTTTTTTTTTTAAATGTCATACAGCAACTTATGTGAAATATGAAAGTGTGTTTGTTTGCTATTGTAATTAATTGGGCTATTGAGAATTTTGGGGATTTTGATATCTACATATTTGTACTACTGTATTTTTAAAGATGAAAAAATTGTTAACCTTGTTCAATTCATTTGCCTTCTACTCACAGTGATCATGGCCAGATACAAAGAGGAAATGGATCTCATTTTTTGGTGAGAAAGCCTTGTATTTTATATTTTCTTAACTGACACAGAGTGTCAATGATTATAAGCTATATTTTTGAATTTTTTAAAGCTCTTTTATTATTATATTTTTCTTGCATGTGCAATATACTTTTTCAGTTTTTTTTATTATTTTTTCTCTCCTTTTTATATTTGAAGCACATGTCACCAGTATTAAGATTTTCTTTAACCTTTTGATTTTCAGTGCTACAAGTTTAAGATACATTTTCTAATGCATGCCCTAAAAAGCTTGTGACTATGAAAATGATGCCACTAATTATTTAAATAAATTATGGGACTTTGCTTAATGATTCTGTCTGATTCCAGGACAAGAGCTACACACAAGAGCCATTTCATAGGGCCAAAGAAAGGCCAATCTAGGATGGATTGATGCACTTCTAAGCCAATACAAAGGTCTTGAACCTAGTGTGAAGACTCAAGGTTACTATGTTTAACATGTGTTAAGACATAGGCTTTCCTTGTATCTACACTCACTCTGAAGATACTCAAAGATGAGTATCCCCAAAACCTTGGCTCCTACTTGGCTTCTATAATCTGGTCCCCTTTTCTGCCTCTCATAGTGTGGTACCTTTCTGTAGTCCTGGCACTGACTGGGTAAATGCATCATTACTTAGATCATTTTGATTGGGCCCTGATTGAAGGACCTGTTATAGATTTATTTTTCTTCTACTTGGAATTTTTACATATAAGACTTTGATAGTCTATATTTTCATCCAGAAATTTTTCTTTTCTTTTGGATTTTCTGATGTCTTTTTAATATCTCTTGCCAATTGATTCATATACCTCATACCTCAGCCATGCATCCCTAACTGATTCTGAATCTTTCAATCACCCACAGCACGGGGGAATGTAAAAAAAAAAATCATTATTTAAATTGCAAAGTTTAAATTCCTTTTGAGAAGAATTTTAGGTAAAGAAGATGCTACCTCTCTGAATCCAGAACTGAACTGTTGGAGAAGCCACCATGAAGAAGCCTCCAGACCACAAGTTGCAAAAAATTGAACTTTGGGTGTGGTTGATTGAACATTTATTTGTATGTATACTTTTATGCCAAAGGGGACTGCCCCCTAATGGCTTTTTGTCAATGTGTTCAGCAATTATTGGTTTTATTCTTTTTTCTCTTATCCTCACACTATTGCAATCTTTTAAGTTTATTATGTTTTTATGATCCTTTTGGGGAAAAATTAATTTTTCCAAAATGATCACACGGGGGAATGTAAAAAATAGACTCGAATACAGGACTACAATCCCCATGAGCCTTTGCTCCACTTCCCCAGAATGCCTTGTAATCTCACCTGGGCTGAGATCGAGAAGGGATTTAAATGGATGAAAAGGCTTTGGAGGGGTCTTTTGGACTGCCGTTTTGCAGCAGGAGCGTCTCTTCCATGATGTGAGGTTATTTTGTCTAGGCCTCTGGCCTAGGCACATGTTTCTTACTTGTATATTCTTAATCTTTAACCTTTAATAAACCTCTAAAAATATAATACTCCTTGCAGAGAGAAACTAATTTCTACCTGCCTCAGTCTCCCCATATTCCATAAATTTTAATCTTTACAATCAGCATCTCAAGGGTCAATTGAATCAACAGGGAGAGTGGGCTTTCAGAGCTCTGAGCCCTTAGACCATCTGTAAACTAGTAACAACCCAGAAAATTAGCTGAGAATAACATCAAGGAAGGACTGAAGTTTAAGAGGGTTCCCCTTCCCAGAAAACAGAACCTACCTATAATTAGATAGGAAAAATAAATAAACAAAAAAGCACCACCTAATTCTAAAGAGTTTTTGTGGAAACAAAGAGCAACGCACAGACACAGAAGGTGACAGTGAAAGCAAAGCAAAAACATTCAAAGTCCAAAAGAAAAATGTGGATTGAACACGGAGTCTGAAAGAACTCAAAAAAGACTTCAAGAACCAATTAAGAGAGGGGGAGGAAAAGTGAGGAAGAGAAATGAAAGCAATGCAAGAAGAAAGGAAAACGATGCAAGGAGAAATGGGCCAATTGAAAAAGGAAAACCAAAAATTGACAGGAATATCAGGTCTTAAAAATCAGAATTGACCATCTAGAAAATAATGATTTCATGAGAAATCAAGAAACAAAAAAGTAGAATGAAAGAAATGAAAAAAGAGGAAAACAAGAAATATCTTACCAAAAAAAAACTGACCAGGAAAATAGATCTAGGAGAGAAAAAAGCCATGATCAGGAAAAAATTTTGGACATCACAATACAGGAAATTATCAAAGTAACTGCCCAGATATCCTCAAAAAAGAAAATAAAATTGAAATAGAAAAGATTCACAGATCATTTCTATAAAGAAATCTTCAAATGACAACTTCCAGGAATGTAATAGCTAAATTCAAGATCCTTCAAGTTAAGGAGAAAATACTGTAAATAAATAGAAAGAAACAATTCAAATCCCATGGAGATACAATCAGGATCACACAGGACCTAGTGGCTTCTATTTTAAAGGATTGGAAGACATGGAATAAGATATTCAGGAAGGAGAAAGATTTTGGTTTGCAACCCAGAGTCACTATCCAGCAAAACTGAGTATGTACTTTGGGGGGCAAAATGGACATTCAATAAGATAGAAAATTTCCAAACATTCCTGATGAATAAGCCATACCTAAACAAAAAATATTAAGTCCAAACACGAGACCTAAAGAAAACCTAAAAAGGTAAATAATGGAAGGAAAATTTAAGGGACTCATTAGGGTCAAAATGTTTATATGTCTACATGGAAAGAGAATTTCTGTAATTATCAAAAATTACTCTTAGTAGAAGAGAAGGTGGAATATATTTTAAAAAGGGTAGGGAAGCAAGCTGATTATAATGATAATATGTATATGAAGATATGATATGTATGTTAATTTGATGATATGAAATTATATATATGTTTCATATATGTATGCATATGATATGATATGTAAAAATCAAGGGGTGAAAGAGGATTTCATTGAGAGAAAAGGGAAGTGAGAAATAAAATGGGGAAAATTATATAACATAAAAAGGTGTGAAAATCACAGAAAGAGGAGGATAAAGGTGGTGACAGACAATAATTGAACTTTACTCTCATTATAACTGGCTCAGAGTGAGAAAAACAAATATACTCATTGGTGTATAGAATTATATCTTACCCTACAGAGAAGTATAAAGGGAATAAGACAAGAGGAGGAGGAGGTAATTGGAAGGAGGGGGAAGTGGGGTTTGTGTGATGAAAAGAAAAATACTGGTGAGGAGGGACAGATTGAAAGGGAATAGAGCAGGATCTAAAGGGGAAAATAAGATAGAGGGCAATACACAATTAATAATCATAACTCTGAATGTGAATGTGATGAACTTACCCATAAAACAGAAAAGGATAGCAAAGTAGATTAAAAACCAGAATACTACTATATGTTGTTTACAAGAAACACATTTGAGTCAGGGTGACACACACAGATTCAAGGTAAAAGGCTGGAGCAAAATTTATTATGCAACATCCAAAGTGAATATGAGTCTTCTTGACTCCACATCCAGAAGTTCTTAACAATCTTTTTACTTGCAACAATAAACTTCAAAATTAAAAATAAAATTTGCAGATTGCATATAAATACAATTTTTAATATTTATCTTCTGACCTTTTGCAATCCATTTTCTCTTCTTCCCTCCCACTCTTCCCCTGTCTCCAAGAAGGCAGGTAATATGATATAGTTTGTACATATATTATCATCTAGTACATATTTCCCTGTTCATCATGTTGTGAAACAAAACATTGTTTACACTAGAGAAAAATTAATGGAGGAAATAAAGTGAAAAATAGTATGTTTTGATCTGCATTTGAACTCTGTTCTTTCTTTGGTGGCAGGGAACCACAATAAACATTTAATGAACATCAACTATGTACAAAACATTGTCATAGTCTTGGAGGAGAAGAAAAGTTTATATAATATACATTTACCACTGTCAAGGAGTTTCTAAACAAATAGTGGATTTTATAATTTAATAACTAATTTCTTGAATCTTTACTACATGAAAGCTACTATGCTAGTTTCCTGGGAGAATACAAAAATAAATACAATTTGACTATTTGTAAAGAGTTTATTGTCTAGTTTAGGAGATGTAGGTGAATAACATAAAAAGAATGTGGTATACTGAATAGCATAAAGGACAGTTGAAATTCAGAGGAGGGAGAAAACATTTGAAGTACTCCTCGAAGGATTATTAGGATTTTAAAAATTAGATACTGGGACATCAGCAGAGGCACTGAAAGACCAGTAAGAGAGAGAGCTGAAAAAGTACCTTGGACCCAGATCAAAGATGGTTTTGAAAACCAGATTCTAGAATTTGGACTTATTTTAATCCCTTTCTCAAGGACCAGAAGAATTTCTTGTGGGAGCAGAGAGGAGCACCCCTGAAGAATAGGAATAGAGTTATCGACCAAAATTCTGACTTACACAGTGAATACCATCATACAGTTTTTTTAAAAAAATTTGTTTGTTTTTTGTTGTTGAGGGGAAGTGTTTTCTTTGAATGCTATTTTGCTGAATTTTGTTTTAAAATTCTTCATTTATATAGTTTGACTTTATAATAACCAAGAGGTACCAGTCAGAGATGGCCTGTGGACCTCCAAGTGAGTGTTTATTTGGGAGTGGGGAGGATGTTTCCTTTTCAAGGGAAGAAATTACTGGCTCTTCAGAGAAATCTTATTTCTGCTTTTATTGGACTACCTACCGCCTTCCAATATTTCTTAGCTTGTATGAATTCAGTATCCACATGAACTCTGTTGGGGCCACAGTATTTCTTCAATATGCTCATGATGAAAACACCAAAAAGCTATAAAATGAATAACATATAACTCTCTGAATATAGGAAAATCACATACTACATTGTCTGTTAATTCCTAGAAAGACTAATCTTCTGTCCTAGAGGTGAGCATCAGTTCACCTACAGTTTACTTTCGAGAGGCTCTGAAAAAATCAGAATAAATTTTGAGGTGTTTTGTGGTGTTTGTACTTACATATGCCATCATACTTACAATCAATGTCGAGACAGACACCCTACAGTTAAGAGACAAGAGGGTCAGACTTCTGTGAACCCTTAGAAAGGATCTGAGACCTCAAAGGAGCAAAGGACACTAATTATAATAAAATAGTCAGCAAATTTGGTTCTTAACTGATTATATTCTTATCCTAAGGGATCTAAAACTGGGCAGAAGACTTATCTCCTGTGTTACAAGGCAATGTTCAACCAAGGCACCCTTAACTAAAAATAAAGTGAGAGTTTTTAAATTAACTGCTGGGAAAATAGCCTCAACAAATTCGGCTCACTATCTATGATCGAGAAAGAAGCCTATTAACAATAATTGGTAGGTTTTTAGTTTTCTAAGAACCCATAATTAAATTTTATTGTCTTATAAGTGATTAGGATTAATTGCTTCCACAATAGCTCTGGTGCTCATTACCCACTTTAAGTAAGGATATCTCCCCAGTCCATAGAATCTAGCGATTTACTGCAATCCCTTAACATCATGCTTCCTGCCAAGGCAAATCCACACCAAAGCCCAGCTCTCCTCAGGATTTGTGAAAAAGTGACAGGCCTTGATCCAAGGTATCTTTCTTGACAATTCAGAATTAACTAAACAAAATGACTTCTCTATGTATCTGGGCAGAAAAATAAATTGGGACAAGGGCAACGAGGGAATGCAGAACAGTGAGGATCACAGCATCCCATGCTGCTTGCATCTGGAATCAAAGAGGAATCATGCAGACAGTTGCTCATGTTTATTGCTGAACATGAAATTAGAAAGATGCTTCGTCTTCCCCACAGGTGCAAGCACATATAGTTATTAATTACAGCAAAACACATTTATTGACAACTGCAGGCCTACAAAAATCCCATATTCAGCAAATGGCTTTCAAGTTCATCCAGGAAGCTCTTTGGAATCAATACAAAAGCATCTTATAGCTGACGAATCCATGTATTGTTAAGAGCTGTGCCCTCAGAAGGACTGAATGGAATATATTTTAATATCTAAGAAACCGAAACCCATCAATGGTCATTGGTCATTGGCTCTGTGGCAATGGTACTGGATAAGGAGAGCCCTAATCTTCAACTGATGTACTGCATTGGGAGACTTGAGCTTATTTTATTGTATTTTAGACTCTTGTGTTTCCTCCTCTAAGAAGTAAATGGCATGTTACCAAGGCACATATTTATTGACTTCTCACAATGTGTCTAGTCTAGTGTCATGTACCATAGTGGGGTAAAGAAAAGTATAAAATATAGTCCCTGCCTTTGAGGACCTTAAAATTTCATGCAATAGAATATTCACGATAGATCAGGAGGAGAAATAATGGCTTTCTCTGATGTATACCCTTAATTTGGGAGAACATATTTCTGATAAACCGATTGATAAGTAGGGACCCATTAAAAGTTTATTATGTGATAGGCACTCTGATACACGCCATAGACACAAAGAAAGGCAAAAACAGTCCCTGCCTTCAAGGAATTTACATGTTGATGGGTTAAGATGAAAAAAACAGACAGAATCCCAGGTATTAAAATTCTATAGGGTAAATGGGACCATATGGGATGGTATCAAGAAAGAAATTCTGATTACAAAAACACTATTTATGAGAAAGAAAAATGGGAAATGGTTGCCTCAAGAAACTGATATGGATGAACAGAGAATTCATTGACCAACTGATATTTTAAGATGAATTATGCATAAAATGAAAGCAAAGTCAAGCAATCAAAGATAACCACAAATGAGCAGGATGATCCAGTAATAAAACAAGCACTACTAAAGATAAGAATAAGCTGAAGCATATGATGAATGTTAGGGAAAATTAAAAAGGATTTTGTTTTGACAAATACTGAGGGCTAGAGGGAGTTTGTCCCTATGGGATGACTGTATAGGTGACAGGAATTTATGCTAATAATAGGAAGAGGAGGGAGAACTACTCAATTCTCATTTTTCTAACGTTTTCTTGGCCAAAGTGAATGATCTTTGAATAGGGAAGGGGAAAACAAAATATGGCCAACGAGAAACAAAACTCAAGATACTGACAATAATAACATCTTTAAAGATTGCATTGTCATTAGTCATTTGCCCTCATTTTCTAATTTGAATAACCAATGAGGAGATAGATCATATAAGAGAACCCCAAAGAATCTGAGAATCTCAAAATTTCAGAGTTGCAAGTGACAGCAGATATAAACTCACCCCATAATTACTCAAATAGTAATCTTCTCAACCATATCCTCAATAAAGTGGTCTTTAGCTTCTATTTGAAAATGTCTACATTAAAAGTCATGGCTACTTATGCCATCTCATTTCATTTATAAACTGCTCTAATTATTAGGATGTTTTTCCTTATACCAAAGCTAAATCATTCCCTTCATAACTATTGTTCCTTATCATTCCTTCTGGTTTCAAGATGAACAACATAATTCTCTTCCACATCATAAAATGACATATTTGGAGAGGAATCATTTTTCCTCTAAGAAAAGAAGCATGATAGTGTAATTTAAAGTCATGTCACATGAGGATCACTTGAGAGAATTGGAAGAAGAGACTTGGAAAGGGGCATAATAGATGTCTTTGAATTCAGGGAATTATGTGGAAGTGGGATTAAAATTTAATTTAATTTAATTTAATTTATTATTTTTATATATTTTTTGTCTCACCTGGTAGATCTATGGGGAGAAATTAAAGAGTGGAAAACTTTGGCTTAAAATAAGGGATAACTTTCTAACCAGAATGGCCACCAAAGCACTTGGATTATGAGTTCAACAATTCTGAATGCTCTTTTGGTGTAGATGTTTATGACAATGTTTCTATTTCTATTAAGGTATGAGTTGAATTAGGTGATCACTAAAATCCTTTTCAATTAAGATTGTATGATTCTTTTTTTTTCTTTCTTTCTTTAGAATTTTTTCCCCCATGGTTTGGTAATTCATGATTTTTCCTATCCCTCTTCCCTCTCCTATCCCATAATTCCACTGAGTTATATGTGATCATTCTTCAAAATTCATTTACATTTTATTTATATTTGCAATAGAATGATCTTTTAACATCAAAACCCTAATCATATCCCCATCAGCCTATATAATTGATCATATGTTTTTCTTTTGGGTTTCTGTTCCCACAATTCTTTCTCTGGATGTGGATAGTGTTCTTTCTCCTAAATTCCTCTGAATTTTCCTGGATCATTGCATAACTTCTAGTAGAAAAGTCCATTACATTTGATTGTCCCACAGTGTATCAGTCTCTGTGTATAATGCTCTCCTGGTTCTGCTCCTTTTGCTCTGAATCACTTCCTGGAGTTTGTTCCAGTTCCCATGGAATTCCTTCAATTTATTGTTTCTTTGAGCACAATAGTATTCCATCACCAAAATATACCACAATTTGTTCAGCCATCCCCCAATTGAAAAGCATCCCCTCATTTTCCAATTTTTTGTCACCGCAAAGGGTGCAGCTATAAATATTTTTGTACAAGTATTTTTCCTTATTATCTCTTTGGGGGTACAAACCAAGCAGTGCTATTGCTGGATTGAAGGGCAAACATTCTTTTAAAGCCCTTTGCACATAATTCCAAATTGCCCCACAGAATGGTTGGACCAATTCATAACTACCCCAGCAATGTATTAGTGTCCCAATTTTGCCACAAACCCTCCAACATTTATCACTTTGTTTGCTGCCATATTGGTTAGTCAACTAGATGTGAGGTAGTACCTCAATGTTGTTTTAATTTACATTTCTCTAATCAGGTGGGATTTAGAACACCTTTTCATGTGCTTATTTATAGTTTTGATTTCTTCATGTGAAAATTGCCTATTCATGTCCCTTGACCATTGGCTGATTGGAATGGCTTGATTTTTTTGTAAATTTGACTTCTTGATATATTTGGGAAATTATTTTTGTCAGAGAGTTTTGTTATAAAAAATGTGTTCTCAGTTTGTTGCTTTTCTTCTAATTTTGGTTGCATTGACTTTGTACAAAACCTTTTTACTTTGGTATAATCAAATTTATTCATTTCATATTTTCTAATGTTCTCTATCTCTCGCTTGGTCTTAAAGACATTCCTTTCCCACAGATCTGACAGATATGTTATTCTATGTTTACCTAATTTATTTACGATTTTACCACTTATATTTAAATCGCTTACCCATTTTGAATTTATCTTGGTATAGCATGTAAGATATTGATCTAAACCTATTTTTTCCCATACAACTTTTTTTCATTCCATGTTTTCCAGCAGTTTTTGTCAAATAGTGGGTTTTTATCCCAAAAGCTGGGGTCTTTGAGTTTATCGAACACTGCCTTGCTGAGGTCATTTAACCCTAGTCTATTCCGTTGATCTATCCTTATGTCTCTTAGCCAGTACCATACTGTTTTGATAACCACTGCTTTATAGTACACTTTACGATCTGGTATGACTAGGCCCCTATCCTTCACATTTTTTCATTATTTCCCTTGACATTTTTATCTTTTATTCTTCCAGATGAATTTTGTTATAATTTTTCTAATTGTATAATAACATTTTTGGTAGTTTGATAGGTATGACACTGAATAAGTAGATTAATTTGGGTAGAATTATCATTTTTATTATTAGTTCATCCTACCCATGAGCAATTAATGTCTTTCTAATGATTTCGATCTAGTTTTGATTGTGTGAAAAATGTTTTGTTGTTGTGTTCTGTAATAGAGAGATACTCTGTAATAAATAGATACTTGAGGGTGTCTATTAATTGATACTGGATGACTAATGAATCAAGGTTTTACCTACCCTTCTCCCTCAATGCCTCCCATTTCCTTCCCTCTTCTGAAGCCTTTAACTTCTCCTCCCCCTTCTCCTTCAATTCACTCAGTGTGAACTATGAAGTTTAGAGAAGATACTTTTTTCTCTTAATTTTTCAAGTAAGAGTTTATTGGGGAAGACAGGACAAGGATAGAGGATGAGGTAAGAGGGATGGGGTTTTCCCTAGTCTATACAAGGAACCTTGATTTTGAGGATATTGGGGAAATGGAAGTTCTGTCACAACTGTGACACAAAGTCAGTCAGAAAGATAAGAGGACAACTCTCTGTCTTCTTTCTTCTTCTAATCATCCAGGTAAGTCACAGAGATAGGTTCTTCTTTTGCAAATTCTCTCTTACACTGTTCATATGATTCCTGTATTTATCCTGGCCGATAGATTCCTAAATATTTTATATTTTCTAGACTGGTTTTAAATCGATTTTCTCTTTCTAACTCCTGGAAACATATAGAAATGTTGATAATTTAGGTGAGTTTGTCTTGTACCTTGAAAATTTGCTAAAGTTGTTAATTATTTCCACTAGCCTTTTAGTTGATTTTCCAGGGTTCTTTAAGTATATCATCATATTGTCTGCAAAGAAGGTTCTATGATTCTTGGGTGCAGCGGGGTAGCTCAGTGTGTGGATAGCCAAGCCTAATGACGGGAGGTCCTAGGTTCAAATATGGCCTCAGATACTTCCTAGCTGTGTGATCCTTGGCAAGTCACTTAACCCCCATTTCCCATGCCTTACCACTCCTTTGCCTTGGAACCAATATACAGTATTGATTCTAAGATGAAAGGTAAGGGTTTAAAAAAAAAGATTCTATGATTTTGCCTGAATCATACACTAGTAATTATATCTGTGTTATAGATATCCAGAGGAATAAAAAAAAAGAGACATTATGCTGTGGACAGGTTCAAGAAAAGCTACAGAGGAGATGAGATTTCAATTTGACTACACATCAGTAGTTAATGGACACAATTATTTTCCCTCTTCCATAACACTGGAGCAGAGTAATATGGTATAGCAAGAATTCCAGTCTTGTATCTTAGAAGTCTTGTGGCAGGGTTTCAGATCAGCCTCTTATTAGTTGCATTGTCCTCATGTATGAAATGCAGGGAATATTACTTCTATAGGGTTATTTTGCAGCTCAGATATTATTATATGTGTGAGGTTTTTTGTGGACTCTAAATGGCAATATAACTCTGAGTTATAATTATGGTTTCTTTGAGCTTGCTTGAAGAAGTATCTCGTATGATTATGGAATAAAATTGATCCAGTTGGTCCAATGATCAACAATAGCAAGATTATAAGAGAGAAGTTACAGGAAGTTGGACAGATCTCCTTTGATGCTTAGAGCTTTTCTTCTTTGATAAAGTAGGGCAGTTATATTAAGGGAGGTTAAGTAAAAAGAAGCTCATATCAGCTAGAATTGTTCAGTGAACAAGAACTTTGACAATGTGTAATGAAATGGTTTAAAAAATTCTTGCATAACTTAACCACCTAGACTAGGAACAAAATTGGGTGAATCTGGGCATAGATTTCCTGATTCTCCCTTTCTTGAATTGCTGTTATAGATAAAATTATTATCTATGGAAGGAAAGATGTCATATGTCAAAAATTTCTCCCTTCCAACTTCTATATTTGACAATAGGAAGATTATCTTAATTTTCTCAAATGATAAATGGTAAGTTTCATTAGGACAAAACTTTGTATATCATATCCCTTCCTTTTGTAGCTGAGGAAATAAGACCAGAGGTGTCTAGTAGCTTGCTTAATTTCATTGAGTTTGTGATATATTTATGGATCTGTGAACCTCTATATTTTTCTACCTTCTTCCATCCCACATTCAATCAAGTATTTTTTAAAGTATATACTGTATTGTAAGGCATTGGATTAATACATATAATGGTCCTTATGAAGAGGCAATCCTTGTTGATTTTGAGATGCCTAATGGTCAGATGGGGATGGAGTGCTGTACAGAGACAAAGAATAGATATACAGACCTAATAGCAATCTTCATAGGGATAATACATATTATATCCAGAAGAACTGGTACCATCCACAATAGAGAGTGTAGAGATAAAAGAGGGAGAGTAGGATAGAGATTTGGGGCATATTCACACTTACGGGGTAAGTAGAGATGAGGATTCAGCAAAAGAGGGAGGAAGGTAAGTTCATAACCCTATACAATGTATAATTGATCAGATTCATATAAATAGCAATTTATGGTTATAAAATATTTTCACACACTTGTTTTGACCTCATAAGTGAAGCTGTGTGATTGATAGCATATATTAGGATCCTCATTTTGCAGATTAGGAAACTGAGGATCAGAGTGGCTAAGTTGCTTGCCCATGGTCACAGAGCTGAGAAGTGTCAGAGCTGGAACTTGAACTTGGTTTTCTGATTCTAAGTTTAGACCCTTATCTGTTGCAAAAAACGCCTTCCAGTATGGATGGCTATAGTCTGGTTTTTAAAAAATTGAATCTTCAGAAAAAGTTATTAGAAAAGTGAATTCATTTATTGAGTTTTTAGAAGACAAAAGTGTTTCTATCTGAATACAGTTGGGAAATGTTTTGTTTGAATGATCTAATACTCCATTTAATTGCATAAGTTGATATTTCAACCAACTAGTAACATTATGAGAACTAACCTTATAATGGACATTAAAATCACACCCCTACTGGGCTCTAGTACTAAGGAAATAACTCCTGTCTTCCCTATGGTTCTCAGAGAGTGGGGTGGGGGGGTGAGACTTCTACTGCCCAGCTGTTTGTCTGCTTGGATGTTAAGACCTCTCTTTAGTCTCAGGAGTGTGATTGGTGGAGATCCTTGCAATTAGAAATATCTCTTGAACCTCTACCTATCAGAAAACCTATTTCATCTCGAATCTGCTTTGTTACTTAATCATATAACTTGTCTACCCCTAACAGATTTTTTCTTACTATTAATAAAAAAGTCAACAATATAAAACTGATGCACAGTTCATATATGCTACAGCTTTCTCTAGTCTCATCAACCCTTATCCAATGTTAGAAAGAACTCAAGTGTTCCAGGAAAGACAGTTCAGTTCTTTTAGTCTAACCGTGACTTATCTTTTTGAGAATAGACAAAGGGGTGCAGGAACTAAAAATTTCTCCAGTACTATTCAGCTTGTAGTGGGATAGGTTGGTGATTGCTAGGTGAAAAGCCAGATTGGAGGGGTGGCAAGATTTTAAACAGAAGGAGATTCTCTATCCTACTCATTCCATTGCAGTTCCACTGCAGACTACAACTTCCAATCCTCTCTCCATAGTTACTTCTTTCCTTACTGTTCTCAGATTCTGATTATTCTTCCTGATTTCAGAACTAGTAGAACTGGGAGTCTGGGGGTAGGCAAGAGCAGATAAGTCTCTAAGATTCTCTTCGTAGAGGTAGCTAGATGGTGTGGTCAGAAGATATGGGTTTAAATTTGGCCTCAGGTATTTACTAGCTGTGTGACCTTGAGCTAGTCACTTAACCTGTTTGCCTTGGTTTCCTAAATTGAAGATGGGGTTGATAACATCACAGATCTTGGAGGGTTGTTGTGAGGATAATGAGAAAATATTTGTAAAGGATGGTCACAAATGACTGGCAGATAGTAGGTACCTAATAAATGTTTGGTTTCTTCCTTTCTTCTCTGATCTGGCTACCAGAGTACCTTGTCTATCACTTAATATTCCTACACTTTGCCATCTTTTCTTTCACTTGATCAATATGTGTGTCAATTCCTCCTTCTAGGTCTGTTCCAATTAGTGCCTGTGTTTGGTCAATCCCTCCATGGAGAAGGGATCAAGGAGTGGGAAGGGCTCTATTCACTGTGCCCAATTCTGTGCTAAACACAGTGAAAGATATCAGAGAAGTATAAACCATATTCCATGTCCTCAAAGCATTTGTAATCCTAAAAGCCTTATCTCATTAAGATTATGAATAGTTATATTTCAATACTTAGTAAATCAATGATCTCTCTCAATGGTCTCTCTCACTCTCTTCACCCTTGTCCTTCTCTGCCTTTTCATCTTATGCTATTCTTGTTTATGACCTTCTGTAAGTTTCCCAGAGAAGATACTCAATATACCAAAACCTTTAAGTTCTTTTATTTTATCTTGGATACCATCACCACATCCTAACTAATCATATGTATGCCTTGCTTTCAGTACTTCTCTAGCTCACATTGTTTTCTGATCATTTCTGATCATGATTTTGTGATAGATACCCCTTGGGTCACAGATTATTGTTGACATAAAAACCTGCTGATGCCCACTGCACCACTTTCCCTTTCCTGTTTCTAATTTATAATGCTAATTATATTTAATATATATAATATAAATATATGTAATGTAAATGAATGCTAATTATATATAATTATAATGCTAATAAATAATGCTAAAATGGGAATTTTAGTTTAATTATAGTTATCATTGTTCTGAGGTTATTATGTTGTAATATTCACAATCAAATGGAGTCTCTGGGATAATGTGGTTTTCTTATTTATAAATGATGAATTTTGTCAAAAACATGGGTGGTCCTAAAGAAGAAGCAGGGGCCAGTTTCAAAAATTCTAAAATTGGGAACAGAGCATTTCATTGCAGAGACTTGTACATGGTAGTCAATTAAGAATTTTTTTTGTTGATTTCAATTGAATTTTTTGGGTCTGTGACTGGTTTTGGTTGATATCTTAGCAACATTTTCTCTTTTAAAAACAAACAGTTAATGTCAGGTACCCAGGTTATGACAATTTGTGAAAAATGTTGGTTTTGGGGTCAGTAAGCAATAATCAATCAATCAATCAATAATATTTTATTAAATGATATGGTGTGCCAGGCACTGTGCTAAGCAATAAGGATACAAAAAAGACAAAAGATACTCCCTGCCCACAAGAAACTCACTATTTTTGAAGGTTTGAGGGAGAGAAAGACACAAGCAAAGGAGTATGAACAAACAAACTATAGGAAATAATTAAAAGAGGAAAGGCACTGGAATTAAGAGAGATTGGGAAAGACTTCCTCTAGAAAACAGGGAAAAAGGTTGAAGTTCCTTTTTTCCTCAATGACCTCTTTTTCCTCATTATGAAAGTAATTTTGAACTATATAGAGGTCCTGTGCTTTGTCCTTTCTTTAATGGAGTTGGGAATATAAGCATCCAAAGAGGAATCAGTACTGGAATGATCTTAGTGATCATCTAATCAGAGGCAGCTAGGTTAGACAGTGAATAGATCATAGGGCTTGGAGTTAGGAAGCCTTGATTTTAAATTTTGCTTTAGACATTTACAAATTGTGAGCCCCTGGGCAAATAAGTCATTTAAAATATATATATTTTTTCAGATTACATGTCAATATAATTTTCAATAATCATTTTCTGACATTTTACTACATGCATTCTCTCCTTACCTCCCTTGCCCAAGACAGCAGGTAAAACGATATTTAGGTTGTATATGTGCAATCATGCAAAATATACATTTTCATGACTTACATGTTGTGAAAGAAGACATATATTGCTTGTGTTAGAAAAAAAATTCATGGAGGCAATGAAGTGAAAAATGATATGCTTCAATCTGCAATCAGACTCCATCAGATCCTTGTATGGTGGTGTTGCCTTTTTCATCACGAGTTCATTGGAGTTGTCTTGGATCTTTGCATTGTTGAAAATAGTTGTAATTCACATTTGGTCATATATTATTGCTGTCACTTTGTATAGCATTCTCCTGTTCTGCTCATTTCACTTTGTATCACTTCATGTAAGTCTATCCAGGCTTTTTTTTAAACTCTTACCTTCTGTCTTAGAGTCAATATTGTGTATTGGTTCCAAGGCAGAAGAGTGGTAAGGGCTAAGCAATGGGGTTTAAGTGACTTGCCCAGGGTCACACAGTTGGGAAGTGTCTGAGGGCAGATTTGAACCCAGGACCTCCCATCTCTAGGCCTGGCTCTTAATGCACTGAGCTATCCAGATGCCCCCTCCAGGCTTTTTAAAAAATGCTCCTCTTATTCATTTCTTATGATGCAATAGTATTCCATTACAATCACATACCACAACTTGTTCAGTCATTCCCTAATTGATGGAAATTCTTTCAGCTTCCAATTTTTTACTACCACAAAAAGAGCTGCTCTAAATATTTTGGTACAAGTCGGTCTTTATATTCTATCTTTGGAATACAGAACTAGTAGTATTGCTGGGCCAACGGGTAGGCACAGTTTTATATGGTTCCAAATAGAATGGTGGTGCCAATTCACAGCTCCACCAAAAGTGTATTAGTGTCTCAATTTTCCAACATTCATCATTTTCCTTTTTTGTCATATTAGTCAGTCTGATACAAGTGAGGTGATACCCAAGTTGTTTTAATTTGAATTTTCTAATAGTGATTTGGAGCACTTTGTCCATATGACAAAACAATTTTAATTTCTTCATCTGATATTGCCCGTTCATATTCTTTGGCCATTTGTTAATTGGAGATAAATTTGACTCAGTTCTTTATAGATTTGAGAAATGAGGTCATTTGTCAGAGACATTTGCTAAAAATGTTGAGTGGGTAATCTATTCCATTGGTCCATTATTCCTTTTCTTAGCCAGTACCAAATTGTTTTGATGCTCCCTATTTTCTAATGCAGTTTGAGAGTCAGTGCTGCTTGGCCACCTTCCTTCATATTTTTCCCATTTATTTTCTTGTCATTCTTGGCCTTTTGTTTTTCCTGATGAATGGATTTATTATTATTATTTTTCTAGTTTTTTGAAATAATTTTTGGTACTTTGATATGACCCTGAATAAATAATTAAATTTAGAAGTAATTGTCATTTTAAGTCTATTGGTTCAGCCTAGTCATGAGCTAGGGATGTTTCCCCAAATGTCTAGATTTGATTTTATTTGTTTGGAAAATGGGGACATATGAATATATAGAGAATTTAGTACTGAAATAATCTGAGTGATTATCTAATCAGAGACAGATAGGTGATGCAACAGATAGAGCACAGTGTCTGGGGTCAGGAAGAATTGATTTCAAATCCTGCCTCAGACACTTATTAATTGTGTGACCCTGGGCAAGTCATTTAACCCTGTTTGCTTCAGTTTCCTCATCCATAAAATGAGTTTGAGAAAGAAGGAAATGGCAAACAACTCTATAATCTTTGCTAAAGAAATCCCAAATGGGTCACAAATAATGGGGCATCCCTGAAATGACTAAATAACAATGATATAACTTGCTTCTTTTATAGATGATGAAATTGAGTCTGAGGGAACTGAAATAACTTGTTCCCTCAGATAAGAAGCAGAGGCAGGCTTTAGATCCAGGCTCCCTGACTCCTGCTTGAGAATTGTGTGCCCAAATCCCAAAGCCAAGTCTCTAAATAAAAACATCAGCTAAAAAACTTGAGTGACCTATTTAGTGATGCGAAGAAAGGAAGGAAACTACCAATTATTTTGTGCAAACATTGTTTTCATTCAAGGCATATGCAGGTAGTTCCACGGAAGGCTAAAATGTTTCAACAAGTGAAAATGTTAAGTTCCATCCAATGTGACTTCATTAAAATCTATATTCTCTTCTTGAAAAGGGTGCTAATCATTCATTTCAGATGCTATTACATATTTAGGAGGTGAAGAGCAAAAGAATTCCTTAAAGGAGGGGAATATGAATGGAGAAATCTAAGCCCAAAACAGGTTTTCTTTGAAGATTCAAAAGTTTAAATTAAAACAGGATAAAAGGGAGTTTACTAAAGAGGTGAAAGTCAATATATGGAAGTTAGTCCACATGAGTAGCCATTAAAAGGAGGCATGGATGGGAATCCTAGTTCTTTCCTCTATAATCTTTAAGTTAATCATTCATTGCACACAGTGCAGTCTTAGAGATGTTGGAAAAGGAGGCTCAGATTTGTTTTCCTATTGATATTCAACTGGAAGTGTAAGTCATGCATAATTTAAAGAAAGAATAATAAAGCCATTCAGGAAGGCTACATCAAACTCATGGAACATACATTATTCTTCTAGAACTTCACTGATTTTGAAGGTGGTAGAGACCCCAGAGGTCATCCAGTTTATCACACCATGCTTAAAACTATCTTGGAAAGAGCTGCCTTTCTTCTCATTAAAGTTCTGCAGGCAGTTAGATAGCACAACTTGCCCTGGAGACCATCTCATCTTATTCCTCCAAATAGTTTTATGGCCTGAGGATTAGGAATCTGGGACCACTGGAGGGATATGGAGAGAGGGGGTAGTTATGGAGGCAAAGGGTGCTGAGACATTTAACAATGGCCGAAGCTTCTTTCCAATTGTATGTCTTGTCACAATGGGTGACCAATGATGATTTTTTAATAAATGCTGATCAATGACTATCTATACTTTCCACTTACCTTCAAGAGACTATGGAAATGTTATTTTGTATGGATAAATTGTTGATGCACCTCTATTGGAAGATCTCATCTTAATAGCCTCATAGCCATATATATAAACTCTAAACCTCACAAGAGCCACAAGATCACTCCATACTTTTGAGCTTTTTGTCTATCATCCTGTTTTAGCCTCACTTTCCTCTCTTCACAATTTAAACTCTTTACTTAATCAGTTTATTTGTGTTCTGTCCTCTGTCCGCTTCTTCTACCACTGTTTATAATTTTCCAACACCCAACTCTGGGTTACACCCATCAGTCACTTCCCCTGTTCCTACTTAAATTAATGCATCAACTGGGTGTACTCGAATCCCCCCAGCCTCCTAGAATAAAAAATTCAGGAATTCTTGAGGAGGAAGTTGCCTCTACATATGCAGGTCAGCATCTACTCAGCATCTATTACATATTCTGAGAGAGATGCTTGGGGAGGTTGAGAGATTGTGATTTGTTCAGTTAAATGGCCAGTGTGTGTTGGCAGCAGGACTTGATCCCAGGTCCTTTTGACTGAGGTTGCTTCTCTGTTGACTATACTCTCCTACCTCTTGACTACCTATTTATATGATATGATTTCACTGGAGCCCCAAAGCTGCATGACCATCCTTTTATTTCTTGATTGGGTTCAAATCTTCCTCTGGCACACTTTGTTCATTTGACCCTAGACAAGTCAGGGCAGCTTTCTAAAATTATAGCCTAGTGCCACTCTTCATTGGAGAAAAAATTTCCTTGCTGGGAATTCTCTACACCAATGAAAACAGAGGTCTTGATCCAAACCAGAATGGATAATTTATAGCAAAACCCACAGAGGCTGCTTCAAATTTTCTTTTCTCTTCAAAATGTCATCCCCTTAGTATTTGCTTTTCTATCTCATTAGAAAAACTCACTTCTTACTCTTAAAAAAACTCTTATCTTCCATCTTAAAATCCATACTTGTATTGGTTCCAGGACAGAAGAGTGGTAAGGGCTAAACCATGGGGGTTAAGTGACTTGGCTAAGAGTTACACATCAAGGCCAGATTTGAACCCAAGACCTCCTATCTCTGGACCTGGCTCTCAATCCACTGAGCCATCCAGCTGCCCCCAACTTCCTACTTTTTTGAAAAAAAAAAGAGACTATCTATTAAGAACTTCCTCTTTTCCACTCTTCTTTGTCTCAAAGCCTCTCAATATTACCCCCACCTATTCTCTCCTTTTCTCTTGCTTCTGAAAAGGAGCTCAGGGCTCTTTGTATTGCCAAAGCCTAAACCTCTTCTTGTATCCTTTCTAGGATATCATTCCATGCCAGCCAAAGGTAGTCTAAAAGACTTCAAGGTAATGACTTGTGGAGGGCTCTTCTATGAAAAAAGAATTTTCATCTTAGAATTGTAAGCAACACTTGGGAAAAATGACTGCCTGTGATATTGTAAAATGATAGGTTACTAATATTAGCCTGTTGTAGATTATATAGATTGTTCCTTTTAATGTTCCTTGATTAAAACTTCCTTTGGAGACATAATGGCTGAGGTACTTATCAGCTGGAGGAACAACTGCTACCCTACTGAGGTGTTCAGCAAAGAAATTTTCCCATTGGGTAGAAACTAATGTCAAGAAAATTGACATTCCTATTAGGAAATCTGGGCCTTTTATGCCTTTGGCATAGAAGTTTTTGACAGACTGATTCAAATCTCAGTTATAGTAATGCCAGGAGGATCTTATTCCATCACACAGAGCCCTAATTACTAAATAGACTTATTTAACCTTTTTTTGAATAATAATTTTTAACATCAAAACCAAACACAAAGTTACAAGTAAGGCTTAGCCTAATAAATAGTGCTGAACTTGGTATTAGGACTACCTGGGTTCAGATCTTATCTTTGACACTTTTGAGTTGTTTGGCCTTAGGGAAGGTTTTTTACTTTATTGAGCCTCGGAATCCCCATGTGCAAAAAGGGGACAATAATACACATTGTACTTCATGAAGTTGTTAAGATATTTAAATGAGAAGATGCACATATGGTCCTCTGAAAACTTGTAAGAATTATGTGTTAGTCACTTATTACTCAACACTGATCATTACTATATCTTTTTACCCACTTCTTTTTTGGATTTTTATTATTTTATTTTATTTAGAAAATTTAGAACATAATTCCTTGTTACAAGAATCATATTCCTTCCCTCCCCTTCCCTCTTCCCATAGTCAACATGCAATTTCATTGGGTATTACTTGTGTCCTTGATCAGAACCCATTTCCATGTTCTTGATGTTTGCACTAGGATGTTCATTTAGAGTCTACATCCCCAATCATATCCCATATAACCAAGCAGTTGTTTTTCTTCTGTGTTTCTATTCGCACAGTTTTTCCTATGAATGTGGATAGTGTTCTTTCTCATAGATCCATCCGGGTTGTTCAGGAACACTTCATTGCCACTAATGGAGAAGTCCATTACATTCTCTTGTATCACAATGTATCAGTCTCTGTGTACAATGTTTTCCTAGTTCTGCTCCTCTCACTCTGCATCAATTCCTGGAGGTTGTTCCAGTTCACATGGAATTCCTCCAGTTTATTATTCCTTTGAGCACAATAGTATTCCATCACCAACATATACCAAAATTTGTTCAGCCATTCCCCAATTGAAGGACATCCCCTCATTTTCCAATTTTTGGCCACCACAAGGAGAGCAGCACTGAATATTCTTGTACATATATTTGTCCTTATTCTCTCTTTGGGGTACAATCCCAGCAGTGCTATGGCTGGGTCAAAAGGCAGACAGTCTTTTAGCACCCTTTGGGCATAGTTCCAAATTGCCCTCCAGAATGGTTGGATCAATTCACAACTCCACCAGCAATGCATCCATGTCTCAACATAACCACATCCCTTCCAGCATTCATTACTTTCTATTGCTGTCATGTTAGCCAATGTGCTAGGTGTGAGGTAGTACCTCAGAGTTGTTTTGATTTGCATCTCTCTGATTATAAGAGATGTAGAACACTTTTTCATGTGTTTATTAATAGTTTTGATTTCAATAATTGAAAATTGCCTATTAATGTCCCTTGCCCATTTATGAATTGGGGAATGGCTTGATTTTTTGTACAATTGATTTAGCTCTTTATAAATTTGAGTAATTAGACCTTTGTCAGAGGTTTTTGTTATGAAGATTATTTCCCAATTTGTTACTTCCCTTCTAATTTTGGTTGCATTGGTTTTGTTTGTATAAAACCTTTTTAATTTGATGTAATCCAAATTATTTATTTTACATTTTGTGACTCTTTCTATGTCTTGCTTGGTTTTAAAATCTTTCCTTTCCCAAAAGATCTGACATGTATACCATTCTGTGTTCACATAATTTACTTATAATTCCCTTCTTTATGTTCAGGTCATTCACCCATTCTGAGTTTATCTTGGTGTAGGGTGTGAGATGTTGTTCCAAACCTAATCTCTCCCATACCTTTTTCTAATTTTCCTAGCAGTTTTTTTTTATTATCAAATATTGGATTTTGGTTCCAAAAGCTGGGATCTTTGGGGTTATCAGAGACTGTCTTGTTGAGGTCACTTAACCCAAGTCTATTCTACTGATCCTCCTTTCTGTCTCCTAGCCAGTACAATATTGTTTTGATGAACACTGCTTTATAGTATAGTTTGATATCTGATACTACTAGGCCACCTTCCTTCATATTTCTTTTTCATGATTTCCCTGAATATCCTTGATCTTTTGTTATTCCAAATAAACTTTGTTATGGTTTTTTCTAATTCAGTAAAAAACTTTTTTTGGTAGTTCAATGGGTATGACACTAAATGAGTAAATAAGTTTGGGTAGGATGGTCATTTTTATTATGTTAGCTCATCCTACCCGTAAGCAATTAATGTTTTTCCAATTGTTTAGATCTAGTTTTAATTGTGTGGAAAGTGTTTTCTAGTTGTGTTCATATCGTTCCTGTGTTTGTCTCGGCAGATCTAGGGTTATTTTAAATGGAATTTCTCTTTCTAATTCTTTCTGTTGAGATGTGTTGGAGATATATAGAAATGCTGATGGTTTATGTGGGTTTATTTTGTATCCTGCAAATTTGCTAAATATTTTTAATATTTCCACTAGCTTTTTGGTTGAGTCTCTGGGATTCTTTAAGTAGACCATCATATCATCCGCAAAGAGTGATAGCTTGGTCTCCTCATTTCCAATTTTAATACCTTCAATTTCTTTTTTCTTCTCTAATTGCTAGTGCTAGTGTTTCTAGTACAATGTTAAAGAGTAGAAGTTATGATGGGAATCCTTATTTCACTCCTCATCTTATTGGGAATGCATTTAATTTATCCCCATTGCAGATGATGTTGGCTGATGGTTTTAGATATATACCATATATTATTTTTATGAAAGGACCTTCTATTCCTCTACTTTCTAGTTTTTTCAATAGGAATGAGTCTTGTATTTTGTCAAAGGCTTTTTCTGCATCTATTGAGATAATCATGTGATTTTTGTTGGTTTGCTTATTGATGTGATCAATTATGTGGACGATTTTCTTAATATTGAACCATCCTTGCATTCCTGATTTAAATCCCACTTTATTATGATGAATAACCTTGTGAAGACTTGCCGGAGTCTTTTTGCTGGTATTCTATTTAATATTTTTGCATCTATGTTCATTAAGGAGATTGGTCTATAGTTTCTTTCTTTGTTTTTGACCGGCCTGGCTTTGGAATCAGTACCATATTTGTGTCATAAAAGGAATTTGGTAGAATTCCCTATTTGCTTATTCTGTCGAATAGTTTGTTTAGTATTGGGATTTGTTGTTCTTTGAATGTTTGATAGAATTCACTTGTGAATCCATTAGGTCCTGTTGATTTTTTCTTAGGGAGTTCTTTGATGGTTTGTTCAATTTCTTTTTCTGATATAAGATTATTTAAGAATTCTATTTCTTCTGTTATTTTAGGCAATTTATATTTTTGTAAATATTCATTCATATCACCTAGATTGCCATATTTGTTGCCATATAATTGGGCAAAATTGTTTTTAATGATTGCCTTAATTTTCTCTTCATTGGAAGTAAGGTCTCCCTTTTCATCTATTATACTGTTAATTTGATTTTTTTCTTTCCTTTTTTTTATTAGATTGACTAGTAATTTGCCAATTTTGTTTTTTTTTTCAACTGGCTTCTAGTCTTATTTATTAGTTCACTAATTCCTTCACTTTCAATTTTGTTAATTTCTTCCTTAATTTTTAGGATCCCTAATTCAGTTTTCATCTGGGGATTTTTGATTTGTTTGCTTTCAAGTTGTTTTTTTTTTGTTTGTTTCCTTGTCCATTTCATTGATCTCTGCCCTCCCTGAGTTGTTAATATATGAACTCAAGGATATAAATTATCCCCTGAGTACTGCTTTGGCTGCATCCCATAGATTTTGCTCATCATTTTCATTTTCTTTAATGAGATTATTGTTTCTGTGATTTGTTCTCTAAGTAACCAATTTTGGAGAATTACATTATTTAACTTTCAATTAATTTTTGATTTGCCTCTCCATGTACCATTACTGATTACTATTTTTATTTCATTATGATATGAAAAGGTTCCATTTGTTATTTCTGCTTTTCTGCATTTGTTTGCCATGTTTTTATGCCCTAGTACATGGTCAATCTTTGTGAATGTACCATGTGCTGCTGAAAAGAAGGTGTATTCCTTTTTGTCCCTATTTATTTTTCTCCACATATATATTAACTCTATTTTCCCCCAAGATTTCATTCACATATCTTATCTCTTTCTTATTTATTTTTTATTTGATTTATCTAAATTTGATAGTGGTAAGTTCAGGTCTCTCACTAGTATAGTTTTACTATCTATTTCCTCCTTCAACTCCACTAGTTTCTCCTTTAGAAATTTGGATGCTATACCATTTGGTGCATATATGTTGACTACTGATATTCCCTCATTGTTTATACTGCCTTTTATCAGGATGCAGTTTCCTTCCCTATCCCTTTTAATCAGATCTATTTTTACTTTGGCTTTGTCAGATATCATGATTTTAACTCCTGCCTTCTTTCTATCAGTTGAGGCCCAATAGATTTTGCTCCAAGCTTTAATGCTAACCTTGTGAGTGTCTATTCTCCTCAGGTGTGTTTCTTGCAGACAACTTATGGTAAGATTTTGATTTCTAATCCACTCTCCTATTTATTTTTGTTTTATGGGTGAATTCATCCCATTTACATTCAAAGTTATGACCGCCATTGGGGATTACCCAGCATTTTGATATCTTCTCCTACTTCTGTCCTTTCTTCTTTTGCTATATCCTTTTAAATCAGTGATTTGCTTTTAATCAGTCCCTCTAATCCCCACCCTTAATATGCTTCCCTTTCTGCCTCATCCCTTTTTTTCCCTTCTAAATTTTTGGTGTCTGTTAAGTTCTCTACCCCCTCTCTTTCCCTCCCTTTCTGTACTCCCTGACCTCTAACCCCCTTAGTTTTCGCTTCTTACTTTCCCTGTAGGTTAAGAATTGATTTCACTGAGAGTAAGGTTTAAGTACTACCAATTATCATTCTCTTCCTCTCCTTCTTATAAAAAATATTCTTCCCCTCCCCTTCCCATGTGTATCTTTGTGTGATTATCCTATTTATTTTATTTCTTCTAGTGTCTCTTTGTGCCATCTTCGATTCCCCCCTCCCTTTTCCTTTTTTTTTGCATATCATTTTATAGCACTTATTACCGTAATCTTTTCCTGTGAATGATTCTTCTAATTACTATAATAGTGAATTATAATTTTTGAGAGTTACAAGTAACATTTCCCCCATATACTAATATAAATAATGTGATTGTATTGAAGCCCTTCATGAAGAAAGTTTGAATAAAAAATCATTTCCCCCTTTTCCCTCTCTTTCTTATTTACCTTTTCATGTTTCTTTTGATCTTTGTTTTTGGATATCAAACTTTCCACTTAGTTCTGGTCTTTTCTTTACAAATACTTGGAAATCTTCTATTTTGTTGAATGCCCATACTTTCCCCTGGAATTCAGTTTTGATGGATAGGTAATCCTTGGTTGAAGACCCAATTCTCTTGCCTTTCTGAATATTATAAGTCTTGAGGTCATTTATTGTGGAAGCTGCCAGATCTTGTGTAATCCTGATTGGTGCTCCTTGATATCTGAATTGTCTCTTTTTTGTTTCTTGTAAAAATTTCTCCTTAGCTTGGAAGCTCTTGAATTTGGTAATTTCATTCTTGGGAGTTGTCTTTTGAGGATTTAGTATAGAGGGTGTTCTATGAACTCTTTCAATGTCTATTTTTCCCCCTTCTTCAAGAACACCAGGGAAGTTTTTTGGATAATTTCTTATAGTATGTTGTCGATATTTCTGTTCATTTCTGGATTTTCAGGTAGACCAATAATTCTCAAATTGTATCTTTGTGCTCTGTTTTCTTGATCCATCATCTTTTCAGTGAGATATTTTATGCTTTCTTCTATTTTGTCAGTCTTTTGATTTTTATTTATTAATTCTTGCTGTTTTGTAAGATCATTGGCTTCCAATTGCTTAATTTTGGCCTTTAAGAACTGGTTTTCCTTTTTGGTTTGATCTATCTTGCTTTTCATGGCCTCCAGCTGTTTCTCCAAGTGGGAGTGTCTGTTATTTTCTTTTTGAACTATTTCCTATTTTTCTTGTTAGAAGGCTTCCACTTTTTTGATAAGCTCCAATTTAAAGCTCTCATAAAGAGCTTGTGGACAATTTCCATTTTTGGAACATTTTGGTGCATTTATTTCTCTTCTATTTCCTCTGTAGCCTGGGTTTTTCCTCCATAAAATTATCCAGGGTCAATCCCTTCTTCTTGTTTTTCTTGGTATTGGGAAGCCATTGTTCTTGGGCACTGTTTGCCATTACTGTGGTAGTTTTCCCTTCCCTTTCCAGTTAGAAATCTGAGTGAGATGGGAAGGCTCTGTATGTATGGAGCTAAAGAGCAAGTATTTTGGTTGAGGCCAGCTCTGGCGTCTCTGCAGCTTCCACTGTTTGCTGCCCTTCCCTGTGCTATCTCCCTGAGAGTGCCCATGGTCTGTGCTTCTCAGTCTGCTGGGGCCTCAGGTCTATCTTCTCTCAAAGGTAAGTCCTTGGTCATGTCAGTCAGATGCCAATGACCCAGAGGTGCCCCTCACTTGCTCCAGAAGTGCCCCTTGCTCACTTACTGATTCAAGTGCATGCTGGCTCTGACTCTGACTCCATAGGTGGGGTGGGGGAGGGTAGATCACCTTGTGTTTTGGTGGAAGCTTTTTCCCCCCCTTATGGTGTGGAAATGCCCAAATACCATTTACCTTCAATTTTTTGCCCTACTGTAGAGTCCCTTTGTTCACATGAATTTGTTTTTTTTTGTTTGTTTGTTTTTTTGTGGTAGTCTGTATTGGCAGATGGTGAGGAGAAGAACACTCCTGAGTCTAGGCTGCTACCATGTTTACCTGGAGGTCCCTTTTCCCCACTTCTTATGGAGTTTAGATAAAAAAATGTGAAGACAAGTCACTAGTCTATTCTTCTTTAACATTTATCATTGAACAAAATGAATACAAGGACTCCTGTTTGTATTTTCTTAACAATAATGGAAGTGGAGTTATTTTTTTTGTAGATTGGGCAGTAGAGTTGTTGGGAAGATACTCAATTTGGAGGCATGATGAAGATGTGCACCCTGGTTAGGAAAGATGAGGTGGTTATATTGCACCCTCTTCTTAAATGGAGAATCTGGGAAGAGTTTACCAATGTGCTCCTTTCAATCTTTACAATGAGAAGAAGGGAAGGGTTCCAGAGCCAGGGGAGACTGAAGAGGCATGAATTTCAGCAATTATCTCAGGGGGAAGACACTAAGATTAAAGGTAAAGGCAAAGACTTTTCCAAAAATTGGGATTTCAATTTAGTCTTGAAGGAAGCTAGGAGGTGGAGATGAGGAAGGATAGAAATCCTAACATTGGGGTTAGAAAGCCAATGAAAATGCACTCTGGAGATGGAGTATTATATTTGAGAAATAGCAATGAAATCATCTGTCCCTGGATTATGGAGGACATAGAAGGGTTTGAAGTGAAAGAAGACTGGGAAAGTTAAAAAGTGTCAGTTTATGAAGGACTTTTAAAAGCTAAACAGACCACTTTCTCTTTGATCATGGAAGTAATAGGGAATCACTGGAGTTTATTAAGTGAGGGCAGAGGTATGACTTGGTCAGACCTACACTTTAGAAAAATTATTGACAGTTCTGTCAAAGATGGATTGAAGAATAGAGAGTCTTGAGGTAGAGAGGGAAATTAGAAGGCTGTTGCAATGGTCCAGGTGTCTGGCTTGATCTCAAATCATTATCATAAATCTCTTTATTTATATAATCAAGTTAGCATGACAATTACTTGTTTGACATTCCGTGTTAATATATTGGTAGTTACATTCCTTTGATATCATCCTTGACATATCTTTTGATATTAGATATTTTCTGGGCTCCATCTGGAGATAAATGACTATTTGCTGCTTTTGACAAATCCATTATTAATTTTTCATGTCTTCATAAAATTTTAATCATTTTGTTTCTTTTCATATAATTTATATATTATTTTTACTATTATTTGTTCATTCATAGATGTATCAAGTGTAGAGATAACAACCTTTTCCTTGTTGCTTCCAATCACTTAATACTTGAAGATAGCATGCAATCTATTATAGAATAGAATCACTATTTCCAGCCTTTCCAAATGATATTTGTAGATTACATTAATAATGTAAAACTGAAAGCTCTTAATAGAATATTAATTAACAGGTTAGTGATTCATATGGCAGCCATTATTTTATTAAAATAAACAAATGTAGTTCATGATTGCAAATTGCATTGTGATGAATGACTGTGTCACCATTACACAGTAATAACATATTTGCTCTCTGTTTAATCAAGTTGAAAAGAAGGTTGAATAAGGTACCACAATTTGACATCTACTATAGATGAAATTGAGAAAAGAGCTTCAGGTCAATGCTTTCCCTTCTTGTATGACACTTTCCTTTATATGTACAATTTGTAGAGCCAAGGATCACAGGAGATTGAAGCCCACGTATGAATCATCGGATGAGGCACTCCTCATCAATTAAATAGCTCAGCATTGAAATTCCTTTTCTAAAAAAAGTGAAATGTGTGAGGAAAAATAATTGGGCCATGAATTTGCAGGCAATTATTTAATTTGACAGCTTTTTATTATTTTCCAAATCATAACTATTTTCCTTTTCACTGTTTATAATGTATAGTCAATTTATAGACCAGATGGATCAAGAGATAGACTTTAAAAATACATTTCCCAAGGTTATAAAAATATTTAATGAGGTCAGTTATAGTGACCTCCACCTGTATTTCCTGCTACCATAGGAAGTAAGGACTGATGGATTTTATGAGTTGCTATGGGCTAAAACTAAGTCCAGCATTGATGTGGTGATTCTCCCAGAGTGCAGGGCAATCAGACTGTCTAAGGAAGGGGAAAACTGGTTCCACCTGGAAACAGGGCAGGCTAAGGCTTCCATGTTGACCAGTAATAGGATCAGGACATGAATGACTACTGCACTTCCAGCCTCAGAAAAAGATAAAGAGATCCAGGCTCAAAAAAAGAAAAGAACAACAGTGTTTCTTTAATGAAGAACATAATCATTATTTGTTAAGAATATGATGATCATTTCTATAAGTAATTAAAAAAACAAATTTCCATAATGTGATTATAAGCTTAATAAAATTTGATACTATGGAACAGATGATTTAAAAATGTTCAGTTTTTAAAATCTTATTCTATAACCAAATTTGTAGTGTCCTCATCGATTCTTTCATCTATCTTAACCCTGCTTTCAATTAGCTGTCAACATCTTTCAGTTCTCCCTCTGCATTATCTCTCATATACTTCTCTGCTCTCTACATACAGGTCAATCTTCTAAGTAAAGTAAGGTCCTCCTTCTCCCCCCTCTCCCCAGCTCTACTTTCATAATAGCCTTTCCCAAGTGGTCTCTCTTGGACTCCAGTCTTTCTGTTCTCTAATCCCTCCTTCAGAAACTGCTAAAATATTCTTTGTACTGATAACAATCCACATTCATGATCACTTAAAGGTTTTCTAAAAACAATCCCAAGGTTGCTCACACAAGTGTTCTGACCCTTCTGTTGTAAAGTATTATTTAAGCAGTTACTATATTCCAGGCACTGTGTTTTACAAATATTATTTTATTTGATCCTCACCAGAACTATGGGAGGTAGCACAATGATAATCATCTCTTTACAGTGATGGAAACTGAGGCAAATAGACATTAATGATTTGCCTAAGGTCCACAGCTAGTAAGTTGCTGAAGCCTGATGTAAAAAGCTCATATCTTCATGACTCCAGGACCAGATCTGTATCCTCTGTTGCTTAGCTGCCTCTTGTTGTAGATAAACACATTGAGGTGAAGTGACCTGATCATGATCACAGAGCTATTATGTATCTGAACCCAGATCCAGTACTCGATCCACTCACTATATCATGCTGTTTTTAGTCGTGTCTCATTTGGAGTTTTCTTTTTTTAAATTTTATTTAATTGATTAATTGAGAAAATTTCTCCATGGTTATATGATTCATGTTCTTTCCCTCCCCTCCTCCCAGCCCTCTCCCAGAGCTGATGAGCAATTCCACTGGGTTTTACATGTGTCATTTATCAAGACCTATTTCTATATTATTGATATTTGCACTAGGGTGATCATTTAGAGTCTACATCCCTAATCATATTCCCAATCAACCCATGTGATCAAGCAGTCATTTTTTCTTCTCTGTTTCTCTTCCCCCGCTTCTTTCTCTGGATGTGGATAGCATTCTTTCTCTTAAGTTCCTCAGAATTGTCCTGGATCATTGCATTGCTGCTAGTAGAGAAGTCCATTACATTCAATTGTGCCTCAGTGTATCAGTCTCTGTATACAATGTTCTCCTGGTTCTGCTCCTTTTACTCTGCATCAATTTCTGGAGGTTGTTCCAGTCTCCATGGAATTCCTCCACTTTATTATTCCTTTGAGCACAATAATATCCCATCACCAACAGATACCACAATGTGTTCAGTCATTCCCCAATTGGAGGGCATCCCCTCATATTACAATTTTCTGCCACCACAAAGAGTGCAGCTATAAATTTTTTTGTACAAGTCTTTTCCTTATTATCTCTTTGGGGTACAAATCCAGCAGTGGTATTGCTGAGTCAAAGAGCCGGCAGTCTTTTAAAGCCCTTTGGGCATAGTTCCAAATTGCCACCCAAAATGGTTGGGTCAATTCACAACTCCACCAGTAATGTATTAATGCCTATTTGGGGTTTTCTTGGCAAAGATATTGGTGGGGTTGCCATTTCCTTCTGCAACTCATTTTACATATGAGGGAACTAAGGCATATTGGGTCAGGTGTCTTGGCCAGAATCATACAGCTAATAGGTCTGAAGCCAGATTTGAACTCAGATAGTGAATCTTCCTGACTCTAAACTCAGTGCTCTATCCTCTGTACCTCCTAGCTGCCATCCTTCCATACTGCCTGACCATATTATTCCTCACCTCAAAATCTTTGAGAGTTCATAGGATCATAGATTTAGAACTCAAGAACATTTATTCCAATCCCCTCATTATAAAAATGGAGAAACTGGGGTCCAAAGAGTTTAAATGATGAACCTGAGGACCTATAAATGACAAAGGATAGAGTTGAGATTTGAACCCAGGTCCACAGACTCAAAATCCAGCATCCTTTCTGCTTTTCCACACTGTCACTTTGATGCCAAAGGACAAAATAAAAAATCTTTAGTATGGCACAGAATTCTCGCCATTTCACCATGCTACTTTTCATGTTAGTTTTATCCCATATTATCCAAGACCTTCCTAAATTATGTACAGAATGGAATGAAATACCCAAGTGGAGTTTTTGTTTGTTTGTTTTATTTTTTTATCTCTAGATATTCAATGCACTGGTATCCTTTGAACTTGTGGTGAAGCAAACCACCACATTGTGAACAATTTCCTCTTGTACTATGCTGATCCTGAGTCTTCCCTTTTGCTATGATCCTGTCCACCTTTGTTTGCTTTGAGGGATGGAATTCCAAAATATGCTACCTACCCTCCATTTTTGCTCTACATTTCTGCACTGACTTTTCTCTAAGGGGTTCAGGGTGAATTCATCAGAACCTGGTAAAGCAACCCTCAAAAATTAGGCAGCAGGGGTGGATATGGGAGACCTTAGAAAGATATCAAGAACAGGAATGAATAGAGAGGATAGGGAAAGAAGTATATCTAGAACAGAAGAGATTGAAACTAGAAAGAGGGAAAGGGAAAGGTGAGCTCCATTCCCATTCCTGCTTATATTATAGCAGTCAGTCAATATAGCAACAAATAGTATCTTTCATTCTTTTACGTTATTCTGTGTTTTCACTCAGTTAACAATCCCTGATAATAGTTAATATTTAAAGTTGAAACAAAAAAATTAGTAACAGGCAAGAAAGTTACAAACTAATGCATTACTGAGGACCAACACAATGACTTCCACTCTGTGCTTTGTAGTAGCTCCAACCCAAAATTATTAGGGCTATCAGTGACTTATCAACTTGACACAGGAAAGCTATTTTCTCCTGGTCACTGTCCCTCCCCGCATCCCTTTTAATAAAAAACACAAACAACCTTGTTCTATCAGTCTTTCCACGTGGCTCAAACATTCTTTGCATTACAAGTATGTGCCAGCTTAGGGGCTGAGGTTGGCTTTGATTTGCAGAAGCTGATTGATGATGGCCTTCCTAAAGTAAGCAGAAGTTACCAATAAAATTGACTCTAATGGGCGCTTTGGGTGTTGTTATAACACAGCTGCAGACAATAAGCCAAAAGAGGAACAGCTGATGTGCAATCTTGAGAACATGATAAGAGGTGGCGCTAGTGGCTATAGTTAGTGTGAGGAAGTAGAATTTGCCAAATATTTGTTACGTTTGGTGATGTTTCTGATGAGTTTGGTTGGTGGGTAAGAGCAGAATATTAAGGATGTTAGAATTTTAAGACTTTAAGGGAATTTAAAGATAATCCTTTTTAAATATTAAATTTAAATATTAAATACTTTGACTAAGTAATCTAGTTAAAGTAAAATGACAAGTTATTGACAGAGAAAGGACAGTAACTAATTCTCTAGATTCCTTAATCTAGCGTGTTTACATTTTACCTCCATTTCAAGGATTTGCTATCTCTAACGACCAGTTAGTTTTCCACTGTCTATCATGGTAGGACATATAATATCCTTAACCTGCTGTCATCCAAACGTATGTCATTGATTACTGGGGCAACCAGACAAGGGAGAATGGGTGAGTCAATGAAGCCTTGCACTACTACTAGGCAAACAACATAAAGATTATGTACTTTTGTCAAAGAATGAATAAATGAAACAAAAAAACATCTAGCACTTTCTAGGTGTCAAACGCAGTACTAATTGCTGGGGATACTAAAATAACATGTAATTGGTGACACTTTTGGTTCAATATGTAAACTTGCTTATGTCATCTAATCAGTGTAGCTAGTTTTCTATTTATATGTTGGCAAGAATTCTTTCCTGCAGTGTATTTGAGATCTTATTTTGAGAAGTTGAATGCTTTTCCAGAAAATCTAATTCATCAAACAACTCATTTGTCAGACAAAAATCCAATTTTTTGGGGGGTGAGTTGGGGTGGTATTAGACCTTTGATTTCATTGATATAAGGATTTGCCAGTGCAGATACCCCATCTTCAAGACAGATAAATACATAAAAATTAGTAAATTTTACTTTTAGAGTTGCATTGACAGGTGGAATGACTTGCCCAGTGATCAAACTAGTCTATTTCAGAGGTGGAAGATGAACCCAGGTCTTACTGACTGAACCTGGGATAAAATACTGAAATGTTTCATTTAAATTTTAGTATTTTGATGATATATACTTTCAGTACTCCTACCAATGTCTATGCATGAACCACAATAAATTTGAGTTGCTTCAGGGTACCTTGGAGAATGGTTTGAGATATGCTTATCTAGTCCAATCCTTCCATTTTATAGGTGAGAAAACTGATGCCCCACAGGTTACATTATCTGCTTAAGGTCATACAAGCCCCAAATGGCAGGACTGGCTTTCAAACCTGACTCTGTATCTACTGATTTTTCTGGGATTTATGCTATCTTACTTGCTCTATATCACAAACAAGCAGGGAGTCTGTATGCAAAGAGATCAAAAGAATGAGGTGCACACACATAAAAATCTAATGACCTCTCCATTCTCCATCTCTGTCCAGCAAAGATAATTTTTTGAGTTATCCCAATAATGGCTTCAGTTCTTCATTTTCTAGGTATTATTAGATTAGTCTGAGCTGCTTTTTTAGTGGCTGAGCACAATATGGATCACATCAGTTATTCTAGTGCTTGAGCTCCTGTCTTATTTCTCACTAAAATTTGCCTGTTCTTCAGTCAGTCAGAAATACAGCACCTGTCCTTACTTGAGGCATTGCTTTGCCAGGTTACACCTGGCAAATCCAAGATCATGGTCTTCTGGGGCCAATCAAAGCAGGATAATCAGTCTACCCTGGCATACTCAATTAAGTTTAATTAGTTGTTTCTCTTATCTCCAAAATTTCCTAGCCTGGTGGATTTCTTTTTATTAAACAACATATAATAGTTATTGCTTTTGTATAGGTCCTCCTCCCAGGTGGGATCCATGATTAATAAAACAACTGAGCATATTAAAGGCCCTATGAGCCATCCTTCCCCATCCCAAGGATATTTTAAAAACTCAGACACCATTATTTTTTAAAATCAGAAGTGATCTGATGTCTGTGGTACAAAATATCAACCAAATTTATTTATACTAGTGCAGACAGGATACACATAGGAAAGAATATTTTGAGTATAACCTTGGTATAACACCAAGGAAACTGTTGTCACATCAAAGTATCCCTTCACATATTTTTCATGTTCCACCTGTTTGGAATTACTTGGGAGAGCTAGAACTCAGGCTATAAGGATGATTTCAGGAAATAGAAAAGGACATAATTATTTTTGATAGAGGAGAGGAAAGCTGGGAATATTGAGACATACTATTGAGACATACATTCTAGATTATGAAAGAAAAGGGAACAGAGATACTTCATAAGAAGCTGCCATCTGACATTTTACAGGGAACCAACTTGGAAAGGCTAAGAAATTCTCAAGAATCAAATTCTGGGAGAAACAGTTCCCATAAAAAAGAAGGAATTATCTAAAGAGAACAAAGTGGATTCACAGGAAATTTGCTAGTCAAATTATAAGGAAAAATGTGCATATGATGGAAATAAGAACAGTTCATGGAGAAGATAAATACAAAATAGTGTCATATTTTTACAGCAAAAGTTTCAGGGGCATCAAAGTTCAGAATTGCGAATGTTGGGGAAAGTTAAAGGTGAAAGAAAAATTTTTGTAAAGATAGCAAGCAGTAAACAGAGAAATGGTTTCATATGGTATGTATGTTCCTGAATGGGCCAATGAATGATACCAAAGCCTATGTTAGAATTAATTTTGGTTGGACTGTGAAATATATATTATTAGGTAGTCCCCAGGGATTTAATTTCTAAATCCCAAAATGAATTACTTAAAGTAAATGGAATTTATGGTAGTTTATTTACAATAGAAGGAAGATATCAAGGAAAGAAATGAGAGAGAGAGAGAGAGAGAGAGAGAGAGAGAGAGAGAGAGAGAGAGAGAGAGAGAGAGAGAGAGAGAGAGAGAGAGAGAGAGAGAGAGAGAGAGAGAGAGAGAGAGAGAGAGAGAGAGAGAGAGAGAGAGAGAGAGAGATACATCTATACATATCTGGCTTCTTCTGATATCAGTTAGAATTTCTAAGTTCCAGCTAAGGGAAGAGAGTCTCAAGATGATGGGCCTTTTCCTGAAGGCTTCATGCCTCCAGAAAGACGGGGTCACTAAGTCAACTTTTCACTCACCAATGGTGACAGTCTAAAAGAAGTCTGGGTGTCTGCCTTCTGGTCGCTCCTCAAGGGTCTGTCTTCCAGTTGCTCCTCTAAGTCAGTGCCTGAATCTCCGAACAGTTGACCGAATGTCTGAGTCCTAATGAACGATCTGAATCTGAATGAATGATCCAAATCTGCGTGATCGAATGATCTCCTTCTGCCTTTTGGTCCTATTTTTAAAGATCTTTTTCTCTTGTGTCACTTTCCCTAAATTTCACATCTACCAATCACAGCAGATGCTTTTCTTCAGGTCTGCACATTCTTTAGTTCTCATCTTCTTTGGTTAGATTATATCTTTTTGGGTTACTTAACACCTCTTTTGTTAAGTTTACTTTTTGTAGTTACTTAACACCTTTTTGTAGTTAAAATCTAAAAATAGATTGTAGCTTACAATTCTAGCTTCACTATAAAGGAAGAGATAAATATCTTAATTATTACAATCAGAAGATTACAATTTTATCATCACAATAAAGAAAGAGCTAAGTATTTTCATTGTTACAATCAGGATATAGCTAAATCCAATCTTCACACCTACAATTAAGAGTTATAAGTTGATTTAAAAAATCTTATGGTATCCATATTGTTAGTGGTTCGTTGAATGAAATGCATTCATGGAGTTTCAAGAGCAATAGTTATGAATAAAGAAAATGTAGTTTACTATAATGGGGCAGCTAGGAGATGCAGTGGACAGAGCACAGGATCTGGAGTAACAAAAATCTCAATCTTTCTGAATTCAAATCTAGTCTCAGACTCTTATTAGCTTTGCCATCCTGAGCAAGTCACTTAACTCTGTTTGCCTCAGTCTCCTCAGCTGTAAAATGAGCCAGAGCAGGAAATCATAAACTACTTTTGTATCTTGGTAAAAAAAAAACCCAAATGGAATCATAGACACATGCATGTGCTTTTCTAAAAGTATATGACCTGCAGGAATCCTTCTATATAGTGTTGTGGCCCCTGTTTTGACCTAAGTTGGACACCACTGGTTTAGAAGATGAACAGTTTTGAACAGTGAAAAGGAACTTCGATAGGGAGCAGTGATTGGTGAAAAGTGTTATAGATGTGAAATATAGTTGCAAAAGAAGCAATGGTGCTCAGATAGCTAGAAGAACTGGGGAGGGGAGTATTAGAATGAAGGAGCATCTCCTGGGTGACTACCCAGTTTTCTTATAAGAATTCATAAGTACTCTACTTGCATATAGTATTCTATTATACAATATTATAAATAGTTCTATGTAACTGTTCTTAGGGCATCTATACACATTAACCTAAAGGTTTGTACTCTTAATGTATAATCTTTATTCAATAACCAACAGATTGTCACATTAATGGAAGAATAGAACCACATTTGGATTGACATTCTGACTATAAATCAACTCAGAAGACATAAATAAATTGCCTCTTAACTAAAAGTAGTTCATTCATTTCCTTTGATGTAAATCAAGACTTTGGAATAATTTATTTGTTGTGTGTCCAAAGGCAACAAGAAACATCATTTCATCGGTAGCTTGCTCATCTCACAAGGGTTGTTATGACGCAGGATGACCACTTGCAAAGAGGCTACTAGGAAAATAGTTTTTATTCTAGTGCCCATATCCTGGAGCAAAGAAAAGAAATAGATAATTCAATGAAGAGATTAACAAGATATCTCCATGCTCATGGTAAAGTTGTTTAACCAATTAAAATCCTTTCTAATGATAATTAATTTAAAATTGTCAACTTATTTGCAAGTATGTCAAAAAAGGTATCTTGGTGAAACCAAGATGTGCTGTCTGTTATGTCTTCAAGGGACCGAAGTTATTTTGCTATAGCTTATTTTTCACAAGATATTATTTCATAATATCTAATGATCATAATTTCTAATTCTAAGTGCTCACAAACCATTCCTTTCATAATATGTTATAAAGTACAGTCAGGTTAAAGTTAGAAAGGTCCAAATACACCAACATACTTTTATTGTGGTGGCAAACATGACTAAACATGTTATAGAAAACTATTATAGTAAAGCAAATAATGATAATGAAATCAGAAAGAAAATTTGAAGAATTACACTACCAGATGTCAAGTGTGGTAAAGCAGAACTAGGAAAGCAATATGCATAATGACCACAATAATGCAAATGAAATGAAAAAAAAACTACAAGCTGAATTCTGAATAAAATTATAATGACCAAGTTTATTCCAAAGGAGATAAGAAAGTAAACCTCCCTCCCTGCTTTGAAGAGAAGTATGGATATGAAACATTGCAAATTCCATCAAACTTGGTTTATATATTGATCAGTTTTCCTGAAATTTTTTTCAATTTTTCTTTTTTTTCTTTCAAAGGATAGTTGTCTTGGTATAGTCTGGGAGGCACATATTGTAAAATAAAGGCAAAAGATAATATGTAACAAAAGATAACACCTTTTAAAAGTCAGGCCTTGACATTAAAGCTAATCTCAAGAATTTCCTCTTTTTGAAAAATCAGGACAATATTGATCTATTTCAAACCCTTCTTTTCTCCACTATTTCTCAGACTTAAATTCTAGAATATTATTTTACTATGGAGGAAACTTAATGGTTATCTAGCTGATGTTAATCATTTTATATATATAGGAAACGGATTCATAGAGAGGTCACTCAGATAGTTACTCTTAAAAATGGAACCAATTTAAGTTTCCTAACAATAAGGCCAGATATTTTCCCAATTATACAATATACATGTATATATTTTGTTTTCTAGTACTCTGGAATGCAATTAGTATGTGTATGTGAACCTGAACACAGAGCATCAATCCATTTTCTAGCAATCTTTTTAGTTATTTGGGACTTAATTTATTTAAGAGGGACAGTTCCCTCTCAGCCATATTCTATTTTTCCAGTTTTTAAACCAACATCCTTAATAGATAAAAAGGAAATTAGAAAATCAAATTAAATAATTTGTCTTCTCTTTATTGTTTATTAACATCATATCATCTGTCATAATCAACATACTTTTTCTTTTCTTATATTGTGAGTTTATAATGTGCGATTTTTAGTGACATGCAGAATTTCCATCGTTTTCTTTAATTATGTTTTTCTCCTTCCATTTTTTGTAACTATTCTTTAGCTATCTGAGCACACAAATTCCAAGATGATTTAGGCATGATTTTACAAGATTTGTGTAACTTCCACTTGACCAGATGATTTTTTTAGGATTATATATTTAGAGATTAAATGTGCTTTAGAAATCAAGTCTAATATTTTCATTTTTACAGATGAAATTAACATCCATAGACTTTCCTGTTGTTAAACAAGTAGTCAATGACAGACAGGATGTTATTCCATGTACTAAATAATTCACTGATATGAATTAAAGCATAAATAACATTCTTAGCAGATTCAAAGATGACACAAAGAAATCTGTCTAAAAAAGATCTTGAGGTTTTTGCAGACTGTGAACTTAATAAGGTTTAAATGATTGTGATAACTAAGAAAGCTAATATATATTTGAATTGACAGAGGCACAACTTCCAGGAAAATGGGGGAATAGTTCCACTGTACCCTGGTCAGACTATATCCATCACTTCTCTATAAGTACCCTCAGCTCTGGGTAGCTGTTTAGGAAGAACACTGATAAGTTGGATAATATTCAGAGGAAAACAATAGGCAGAGTGAAGGGCTTTAATTATAAGCTATATGTGGCTCAGTTGAAGGAAATGGCAAATGGTAATGGTTAGCTTGAAGAAAACTCAGGGAAGACATGACAGTTGCCATTTGGTGTCCAACTTCAGATACTTGCTAGCTCTGGGACCCTGTGCAAATTCCTTAACCCTGTTTGCCTCAGTTTCTCATCTGTAAAATGAGAAGAAAATAGCAAATCACTTCAATATCTTTGCCAAGAAAACCCCAAATGAGGTGATGATGAGTCAGATATGATGAACATAATTGAACAACAATAAAGTGAAAAGAAGTTGGATTTTTACTGTTATCCCAGAAGAAATAAATAATGGGGATTTTTCAAAAGTCAACTTTAGGGTTGCTGTCGGTAAAACCTTTAAAATTATTTGAATTATCAAAAAGTAGAATGAATTGTCTAGGAGGTAGCAGCATTGACTCATTTGAAATCTTCAAGTCAAGGCTGGAAGACTCTTTGTAAGGTAAGCTATAGGGGAGTTTCTTTCTTGGAAGTAGGCTGGACTTCATGGATCCTGAAACTCCTCATCAGTGTTGTGATTCTGTTTCTGTTTCTCTGTATTCAATATTCTTTTCACTGCACCTCACCAAGTCCTTTGATGGAAAATGAAATTATCAGCAAAGGAAGTCAAGAATATATCAGAAGCTCTAATTTTAGTCAAATTTGGTTTCCAGGAGTTGTCTGTGCAGGGAATACAAACATGATGCAGTCAAAGGATTAGGCCTTCATTTAAGACTTTAATTCTTTCTCCTTGACCAGTTGGGGCACACACTCTGCATTTGAATAGATGAAATCCCCATCATCACTCTACTTCATGTTTATGCTTGTATTGTAAGCTGTTTTGGGAAAGAATATGTCTGTGTTTCCTTCAGAGTGGTGGAGTATACTTCCATAATATCATGTCTCTATTTCTCTCCCTTTATCTTAGCTCTACAATGTTTCTACATTTAGGTTATTGACCTCACATTAAATTATATGCAGGATATATGATGCTGAAATGCCAGGCTAGATGAATTAAGGTCACTGGGAGAAATATCAACAATCTGAGATATGCAGATGATATTACTATAATGGCAGAAAATGAAGAAGAACTAAGAAGTCTGTCAATGAGGATGAAAGAGGAATGTGTAAAAATTGCAGCTATGAAAATAAAAAAAAATGCTTGCTCCTTGGAAGGAAAGCTGTGACAAATCTGGACTGAATATTAAAAACAAGAGACATCATCTTGCCAGCAATGGTCCATATAGCAAAGCTATTTTTTTTTAGTAATAATGTATGACTCTGAGACTTGGAGTATAAGGAAAGCCGAGCACCTCAGAATTGAAGTTTTGAATTTTGGTGCTAGAGAAGATTTTTGAGAGTCTTTTGGATAGCCAGGAGATCAAATCAGTTAATATTTAAATAAATTAATTCAGACTGTTCTCAGACTGTTCACTGGAAGGTCAAATACTGAAACTGAAGCTTAAATACTTTGGCCACATAATGAGAAGGCAAAACTCATTGGGAAAGACACTGATGTTGAGAAAGATTGAAGGCAAGGAGGGAAAGGGATGGTAGAGGTTGAAGTGGCGGTTGAGGCCGGGTGACAGTTCTTGTCAAGGAAGCAACAAACCTGAATTTGAACAGACTTTGGGAGATAGTGAAGGATAGATGGGTCTGGCATGCTGTGGTCCATGGAATTATAGAGTCAAGACATAACTCAATAACTGAAGGACAACTACATCTTTTCTTAGTTTACAGCGTTATTATTCCAGCACTTTTAATATACCTTTTCAAGTATAACCATACATTACTCTATTATGGGCATAGATCTTAGCTCATCCAGTTTCAAGGGTACTTATTATATACTTTGGTTTTATATATATATATATATACATATATATATATGTATAGATAGAATGTCTAGATTAGTGTCTATGGAAAGAAGTTGTTATATTGCTATAGTAGTGTAGAATTCTTTCTTCTTTGGCTGGTAGAAGGATGTGGTGAAATTCTTGACAATGGTTTTGCTTTTCCTCTTATCAGGAATTTTTCCTTTTGGTAATCTCTTTTATTCTGTCTAGAAACTATTTCCTCTAACAATCTGGAATATTTTAGATTGTCTGCATATCCTTTTGTCTTCTTTCTCAGCTGTGAGAAAGAATTGTTGGCTTAAAAATAGAATATGTAATATGTCTACTGTGGGAAGGAAGTAATTAGAATATATCACTAAAATTCTCTAGAAAAGTTCCAGAATCCATACCAAGAGAGACTCAAGTTGAAACACAATTTTTTGGTCACTCTCCTAGGTAACTTCCTTTGAAGTTGCCATAACAAACACTTTATTTCTTGCTTGGCTGAAGGTTTTGAAATTTGCTGACCTTAATAAGTTAGTCAGTGTTATAAGAGTCAATTTTAAGAGATGAACTAAGACACTTACTTTGACTTTTGGTGACATTGTTCTTCAAAAACCTTAGCCCCAGCCTTTTGTAGTTGTTAGTAGTCATGTCTTTCTGGGATGAAAATTTCCACTGTTGAAAGTGTTATTTGAATAAAGTTCTATATAATTTATATTTGTAAGTAGCCCATTTTCCCTAAGAGTCACCAGGTCAGTCCTGAAAAGAAGTGTAATGGACTGAAAAAATATTCTGCTCCTTAAGACCTGCTGGTATCATCAGGAAGTGCCACCATTTCACTCATGCCGCTTCCACAATCGATTTACAGACCAAGGTAGTCCTTGAACAATTGCCTTACAAGCTGAAAGGCCTTCAAGGATTAAAAATCAGCAGGCTGTGTTTGCCATGATGGTGATTGCTGATTTATGTAGATTAGTCAGGGAGGAAGCAATCACCTATATCTGGAGAGAACTTTTTTATGACCTTGAGAAATATATTCTGAGCCTTGGATACATGGACAAAGTGATCTCTTTTTTTTAACTACTCAGACTTTCTTATCGATTGATCCTGGAGTGACCTTAGCATCAGGCAAAAGAGCTGGGGAAAAGTGATGAGGCATCTTCTTGTAAACCAGAAGTGGCTTTCTCTTTAAAAAGAAAAAAAAAAAGCCTGTTGGATATTTTTACATAATTCTTAACAAAAGAACAGCTTGAGGCTTAGGGTGTCCATAGTCCTTGACATGTTCTAAGTTTGAAAAAAAACAATTTTTGCTGAGAAAGAAATTACAATTGATTATAAATAATGTATTGTGCCAGCACAGCTTGTGATTTTTCTGTATTGATTTCAGCATGTACTCAGGGAAGTTAGGTGCGTTATACGGTGGTGATTATTAATACTAATTGTCAGCATATTTATGGAACCTTTCACCTGAGCCTACCAGAAAGCTTTGCTCAGTACTCTTAGTAATTAAATACCAGTAGAGTTAAGTAATTAGTATATTGCACAGAGAAGTAGGCACCAACAAGGGTAATGTCTATTTGTTTATTTTTTTAATGCACTATTTTCCTAAAAGGTCTCCTAAAAAAGAAACAGAATCTAAGAAACTTTGGAACTTGATGTCCAGGATGAGAAAACTTCCTTACTGATCTGACTGACACTAGAAGAGAAACTCATGCAACATAGGAATATTCAAAAAAATAATCATTTCTGGAATTAAGACTAAATCCTGGAAAAGTCCAAAGTGTCTAACATTTTCTTTTGTATTTTTTTCTTTTCATGTTTTGGATTTATAGATCTCAGGAAGATATGGGAAGTGAGTCACAAAATAACTCTAAAAAAAGAGCTTAACCAGAAGAGAGAAGTATTAAAAATTTCTTTTAGGGACAATTTGTTAAGTAACTAAAACTTGCAGACTTAAAGTTTTAGCAATTTCAATAAGCATATGTATTTATAGCTGACTCATGAGACTTAAATTAGGTAATGGATAAGTCATGCTATTTTTGAAAGACTCAAGTTTGTTATGTGTAAACTTCCTTTAATCAACACCCATCAATCAACAAATATATATTTAGTGTCTATATAGTAATGTATCATTGGACTTTATGTTTTGCTAAGTGTTTTGAAATCAGCCATGTTTTTTTCTGATTCCAGATAAATTGTAGCCAATCAACTGGTATGGCAGACCATTAATAAAATTTTCTTTCCTTTCCTTCCTTCCTCCCTTCCTCCCTCCCTCCCTCCCTCCCTCTCTCTCTCTCTCTCTCTCTCTCTCTCTCTCTCTCTCTCTCTCTCTCTCTCTCTCTCTTTCCTTCTTTCCTTCTTTCCTTCTTTCCTTCTTTCTTTCTTTCTTTCTTTCTTTCTTTCTTTCTTTCTTTCTTTCTTTCTTTCTTTCTTTCTTTCTTTTCTTTCTTTCTTTCTTTCTTTCTTTCTTTCTTTCTTTCTTTCTTCTTCTTCCTTCCTTCCTTCCTTCCTTCCTTCCTTCCTTCCTTCCTTCCTTCCTTCCTTCCTTCCTTCCTTCCTTCCTTCCTTCCTTTCTTCCTTCCTTCCTTCCTTCCTTCCTTCCTTCCTTCCTTCCTTCCTTCCTTCCTTCCTTCCTTCCTTCCCTCCTTCCCTCCTTCCTTCCCTCCTTCCCTCCTTCCTTCCTTCCTTCCTTCCTTCCTTCCTTCCTTCCTTCCTTTCTTTCTTTCTTTCTTTCTTTCTTTCTTTCTTTCTTTCTTTCTTTCTTTCTTTCTTTCTTTCTTTCTTTCTTTCTTTCTTTCTTTCTTTCTTTCTTTCTTTCTTTCTTTCTTTCTTCTGTCTTTCTTTCTTCCTTCCTTCCTTCCTTCCTTCCTTCCTTCCTTCCTTCCTTCCTTCCTTCCTTCCTTCCTTCCTTCCTTTCTTCCTTTCTTCCTTTCTTCCTTTCTTCCTTTCTTCCTTCCTTCTTCTTTCTTTCTTTCTTTCTTTCTTTCTTTCTTTCTTTCTTTCTTTCTTTCTTTCTTTCTTTCTTTCTTTCTTTCTTTCTTTCTTTCTTTCTTTCTTTCTTTCTTTCTTTCTTTCTTTCTTTCTTTCTTTCTTTCTTTCTTTCTTTCTTTCTTTCTTTCTTTCTTTCTTTCTTTCTTTCTTTCTTCTTTCCCAAATGGAAGACTTCAAAACAGAATATCTTGATTCAATACTACCCACAGGCCAGCATGAGAATAGTTTACAGTGGGAAAATATATAAAATGGCAAGAGAGCTGGTATTGCCTCTAATACAAAGGGAGTACTAGTTCTCTAATATATCTTTATGTCAGAATGTAGTCTTATAAGCTTTTGGGGAATTTTAGGAACTTCTTATAGAGTTTGTGAATACAAGAACACAAATTGAATTCTGTGAAATCTCTTGATTTTGAGGAGATTTCAATTACTTTGCATTTTAGAAGCTTTGTCTGTGGCGAGGATAACTGTAATGTCAGTCTTGCTATATGAACTTCTGGTTTTCATTTCCAGAATGAAAGAGCAAATATCGGTTGGGAGCAACAAACAGAGAAATGGTGAAGACTAATAATTTTTATTTTTATTTTTATTTTTTTTGACTTTTTAAACATTATTTTATTTGGTTATTTACAAACATTATTCATTGGAAACAATGATCATTATCTTTTCCTCCCCCCACCCTCCTCCCACCACTTCTCCCATAGCCGGCTCACAATTCCACTGGGTTTCACATGTGTTCTTGGTTCGAACCCATTTCCATGTTGTTGGTATTTGCATTAGAGTGTTCATTTAGAGTCTCTCCTCAGTCATTTCCTCTCAGCCCCTGTAGTTAAGCATTTGCTTTTCATTGGTGTTTTTACTCGCATAGTTTATCCTCTGCTTGTGGATAGTGTTTTTTAGATCCCTGCAGATTGTTCAGAGATATTGCATTGTCCCTAGTGGAGGAGTCCATTACCTTCGATTATACCAGTCTATCAGTCTCTGTGTACAATGTTTTCCAGGTTCTGCTCCTTTCGCTCTGTATCACTTCCTGGAGGTTGTTCCAGTCTCCATGGAATTCCCCCACTTTATTATTCCTTTTAGCACAATAGTATTCCATCACCAACATATACCACAATTTGTTCAGCCATTCCCCAATTGAAGGACATCCCCTCATTTTCCAATTTTTTTGCCACCACAAAGAGGGCAGCTATGAATATTCTTGTACAAGTCTTTTTCCTTATTATCTCTTTGAGGTACAAACCCAGTAGTGCTATGGCTGGATCAAAGGGCAGACAGTCTTTTATTGCCCTTTGGGCATAGTTCCAGATTGCCCTCCAGAATGGTTGGATCAGTTCACAACTCCACAAGCAATGAATTAATATCCCCACTTTGCCACATCCCCTCCAGCAATCATTACTTTCCATAGCTGTCATGTTAGCCAATCTGCTAGGTGTGAGGTGATACCTCAGAGTTGTTTTGATTTGCATCTCTCTGATTATAAGAGATGTAGAGCACTTTTTCATGTGCTTATTAATAGTTTTGATTTCTTTGGCTGAGAACTGCCTGTTCATGTCCCTTGCCCATTTGTCAATTGGAGAATGGCTTGATTTTTTTGTACAATTGATTTAGTTCTTTGTAAATTTGAGTAATTAAACCTTTGTCAGAGGTTTTTTTTACGAAGATTGCTTCCCAATTTGTTGCTTTCCTTCAGATTTTAGTTATATTGGTTTTGTTTGTACAAAAGCTTTTTAATTTGATGTAGCCGAAATTATTTATTTTACATTTTGTGACTCTTTCTATGTCTTGCTTGGTTTTAAAGTCTTTCCCTTCCCAAAGGTCTGACATGTATACTATTCTGTGTTTACCTAATTTACTTATAGTTTCCTTCTTTATGTTCATGTCAGTCACCCATTTTGAATTTATCTTGGTGTAGGGTGTGAGGTGTTGATCTAATCCTAATCTCTCCCACAATGTCTTCCAGTTTTCCCAGCAGTTTTTAACGAATAGTGGATTTTTGACCCAAAAGCTGGATCTTTGGGTTTATCATATATTGTCTTGCTGAGGTCACTTGCCCCAAGTCCATTCCACTGATCCTCCTTTCTGTCTCTTAGCCAGTACAAAATTGTTTTGATGACTGCTGCTTTGTAATATAGTTTGAGATCTGGGACTGCAAGGACCCCTTCCTTTGTATTTTTTTTTTCATTATTTCCCTGGATATCCTTGATCCTTTGTTATTCCAAATGAACTTTGTTATGGTTTTTTTCTAAATCAGTAAAGACATTTTTTGGAAGTTCCATGGGTATGACACTAAATAGATAGATAAGTTTGGGTAGGATGGTCATTTTTACTATATTGGCTCTTCCTACCCATGAGCAGTTAATGTTCTTCCAATTGTTCTAAAGTCTAGTTTTAGTTGTGTGGAGAGTGTTTTGTAGTTGTGTTCATATAGTTCCTGTGTTTGTCTCGGGAGATAGATTCCTAGGTATTTTATTTTGTCTAAGGTGATTTTGAATGGGATTTCTTTCTAGTTTTTGCTGCTGAACTATGTTGGAGATGTATAGAAATGCTGATGACTTATGCGGGTTTATTTTGTATCCTGCAACTTTGCTAAAGTTGTTGATTATTTCAATTAGCTTTTTGGTTGAATCTCTAGGATTCTTTAAGTAGACCATCATGTCATCTGCAAAGAGCGATAGCTTAGTCTCCTCCTTGCCTATTTTGATGCCTTCAATTTCTTTTTTGTTCTCTAATTGCTACTGCTAGTGTTTCTAGAACAATGTCAAATAGTAGAGGTGATAATGGGCATCCTTGTTTCACTCCTGATCTTATTGGGAATGCATTTAGTTTATCCCCATTGCAGATGATATTGGCTGATGGTTTTAGATATATACTGTTTATTATTTTTAGGAACGACCCTCCTATTTCTATACTTCCTAGTGTTTTCAATAGGAATGGATGTTGTATTTTATCAAAGGCTTTTTCTGAGTCTATTGAAATAATCATGTAATTTTTGTTGGTTTGCTTGTTGATATGGTCGATTATGTGGATGGTTTTCCTAATATTGAACCAGCCCTGCATCCCTGGTATAAATCCTACTGGATCATGGTGGATGACCCTTCTGATTCTGATCACATGCTGGAGTCTTTTTGCTAGTATCCTATTTAAGATTTTTGCATCTATATTCATTAGGGAGATTGGTCTATAATTTTCTTTCTCTGTTTTTGACCTGCCTGGTTTTGGAATCAGTACCATGTTTGTGTCATAAAAGGAGTTTGGTAGAATTCCCTCTTTGCTTATTATGTCAAATAGTTTGTATAGTACTGGGATTAACTGTTCTCTGAATGTTTGATAGAATTCACTTGTGAATCCTTCAGGCCCTGGGGATTTTTTCTTAGGGAGTTCTTTGATGGCTTGTTGGATTTCATTTTCTGATATGGGATTATTTAAGAATTCTATTTCTTCTTCTGTTAGTCTAGGCAGTTTGTATTTTTGTATATATTCATCCATATCGCCTAGATTGCTGTATTTATTGCCATTTAATTGGGCAAAGTAATTTTTAATGATTGCCTTGATTTCCTCTTCATTGGAGGTGATATTCCCCTTTTCCTCTTTGATGCTGTTAATTTGCTTTTCTTCCTTCCTTTTTTTAATTAGATTGACCAGTACTTTGTCTATTTTGTTTGTTTTTTCAAAGTACCAGCTTCTAGTCTTATTTATTAAATCAATAGTTCTATCACTTTCTATTTTATTAATTTCTCCCTTAATTTTTAGGATTTCTAGTTTGGTTTTCTGCTGGGGGGTTTTAATTTGATTGCTTTTGTGTTTTTTATTTGCATTTCCAATTGATTGATTTCTGGTCTCCCTAGTTTGTTAATATATGCATTCAGGGATATGAATTTACCTCTGATTACTGCTTTGGCTGCATCCCAAAAGGTTTGAAAGGATATCTCGCCATTGTCATTTTCCTCGATGAAATTATTGTTTCTGTGATTTCTTCTCTAACTAAATGATTTTGGAGTATCATATTGTTTAATTTCCAATTAATTTTTGATTTGGTTTTCCACGTACCATTACTGATCATTGTTTTTATTGCCTTGTGATCTGAAAAAGCTGCATTTATTATTTCTGCTTTTCTGCATTTGTATGCCATGTTTCTGTGACCTAGTGTATGGTCAATCTTTGTGAATGTGCCATGTGATGCTGAAAAGAAGGTGTATTCCTTTTTGTCCCTATATATTTTTCTCCATATGTCTATTAACTCTAATTTTTCTAAGATTTAATTAACTTCTTTTACCTCTTTCTTATTTATTTTTTGATTTGATTTATCAAAATTTGATAATGGTTGGTTCAAATCTCCCACTAATATTGTTTTACTGTCTATTTCTTCCTTCATTTCTCCTAGTTTCTCCATTAGAAATTTGGGTGCTATATTATTTGGTGCATGCATGTTGATTAGTGATATTTCCTCATTATCTAACATCTCTTTTAACAAAATATAATTACCTTCCCTATCCCTTTTAATCAGGTCTATTGTTGCTTTGGCTTTATCAGATATCATGATTGCAACTCCTGCCTTCTTTCTTTCAGTTGAGGCCCAGAAGGTCTTACTCCATCCTTTAATTCTGACCTGGTGGGTGTCTACCCACCTCATGTGTGTTTCTTGAAGACAACATATGGTAGGATTTTGGATTCTAACACATTCTGAGATTCGTCTACATTTTATGGGTGAGTTCATCCCATTCACGTTCAAAGTTATGATTGTGACTTGTGAATTCTCTGGCATTTTGATATCCTTCCCTAATTCTAACCTTTCTTCTTTAGCTCTAATCTTTTAATCCAGTGATTTACTTTAAATCAGTTCCCCCTAGTCCCCTCCCTTGATATGTTTCCCTTTCTAGCCCCTCCCTTTTTGTTCCCTCCCCCTCTCCCCTCTCCTTCCCTCTCCTTTTGTTTTCCCTCCCCCTATCCCCTTTGGTTTTCCCTTCTCCCTACCCTTGTTGGGTAAGATGGAATTCAAGATCCCAATGGATTTGGATGTTTTTCCCTCTCAGAGTTGATTTCCCTGAGAGTAAGGTTTAAGTAAAAACTCTCTTCCTCTCCTTCTTATAGGAGTTTTCTTCCCCTCCCCTTCCCATGTGAATCTTTGTGTGAGAAAGATTATTCTATTTGATTTTTCTTTTCCCCCTATTTACACATTACATTTTCCATATATTAATATATATATAGATTGATATAAATGTAGTCCTTATAGAAGAGAGTTTGAATAAATGAAAAGATAACAATTTTCTCCTTTTCCCTTTCCATCATATTTACCTTTTCAGGTATTCCATGCTCTTTGTTTTTTGATATCAGACTTTCCACAGAGCTCTGGTCTTTTCTTTGCAAAAAGTTGGAAATCTTCTATTTTGTTGAATGCCCATACTTTCCCTTGGAAGTATATAGTCAGTTTTGCTGGATAGCTGATTCTTGGTTGAAGACCCAGCTCTCTTGCCTTTCTGAAAATCATGTTCCATGCCTTAAGATCATTCAGAGTGGAACTTGCAAAGTCTTGTGTGACCCTGATTGGCATTCCTTTATATCTAAATTATCTTTTTCTGGCTTCTTGTAGGATTTTTTTCTTTTGCTTGAAAGCTTTGGAATTTGGCAATTACATTCCTGGGAGTTGTCTTTTGGGGATTTAGTGTAGAGGGTGTTCTGTGAGTTCTTTCAGTGGCTGTATTGCCACTCTGGGCATTTTTCTTTCAGTGGCTGTATTGCCACTCTGGGCAATTTTCTTTGATTATATCTTGTATTATGATGTCAAGTTTGCTGTTTATTTCTGGATTTTTTGGTAGTCTAATTATTCTTAAATTATCTCTTCCTCCTCTATTTTCCAAGTCTGTCACCTTGTCAGTGAGATATTTTATGTTCTCTTCTAGTTTCTTGATCTTTTGGCTTTGCTTTATTGATTCTTGCTCTTTTACCTGCTTGTTGTCTTCCAGTTGCCTAATTCTGACCTTTAAAGCCTGGTTTTCCTTTTCAGTTTGGTCAAACCGGTTTTGTAGTTGCGTAAAATTCTTTTGCATTAATTCCCACTTTTCCTGCCAGAAGGCTTCCATCTTTTGATCATTTTTGATTCAAATTATTCAAAAGTTTGTGGAGAGTTTCCATTTCCTTTGGAAGGTTTCGGGGCATTTGCTTGTGTTTCCTATTCTATCTCCTCTGTATTTTGTATTTTTGCTCCATGAAATGTGAACAAAGTTGCCCCTTTCTTGTTTTTCTTGTTGTTTTGAATCTTTTTTGCTTCTGTGCTGTTTGCCATCTCTATCTTAGTGAGGGTGGATGGCTCCTCTGTTATCTGTCTGGTGTTCAGTTGCTTTAGCCCCAGGCAAATTGTTTGTCTTCCCCAGGAAGCCCGGAATTGGTGGTGTTTTGGTGTTTCAGTGTTACTACCCTCCTCAGTTCCCTCCCGATGCTTCTCTGTTGCTTTACTTCTATGCTCTGCACCTGGCTTGACACTCTCAGATGTATTTCAATGCCTTTGCTGGCCAGAGGAGCCTGCACTCATAGGGGGGAGGGGCCGTGGCTTCCTGGAGCTCCAAGGGCTGGTGATGGGATTAACCTCAGACTGAGTATGCTCTGAGGCAGGGACCTTCGGTGAGACTCAGATGGAAGGATCTGGTCAGGGGCCTACAGGCTCCCCCCGTCTCTCTCTGTTTCCCTGCTGTCTGGGTTCCCCCTAGACTGGGTCAGGTTGTTTTCGGGATGCGGCCTTCAGCTCGGAGTCCCTTTTGCCAGCCCTGAGGGTTACTGTTGTTTCAGATGACCCTGCACTCTTAGGGGGAGGGCCCATGACTTCCAGGAGCTCTGAGGGCTGGTGATAGGATTAACCTCAGACTGAGTATGCCCTGAAGCATGGACCTTTGGTGAGACTCAGATGGAAGGATCTGGTCAGAGGGCTACAGGCTCCCCCCTTCTCTCTCTGTTTCCCGGCTGTCTGGATGCCCCTGCAACTGGCTCAGGTTGTTTTCAGGGTGTGGCCTTCAGAATAGCTGCCTCCCGAGGCCCTTTTGCCTGCCCTGAGGTTCCTGCTGCTGCCTCGGATTCAGAACTCTGGGTTGGGGGGGATGGGTCCTGGGACCTTCCTTTTGCCTACTCCTTAGATCCGAGTGATCTCGGGTTCTGACTTTTGGGGGGCTGTACCTTTTTTTTTAAATAATATTTTATTTGATCATTTCCAAGCATTATTCATTAAAGACAAAGATCATTTTCTTTTCCTCCCCCCCACCCCCCATAGCCGACGCGTGATTCCACTGGGTGTCACATGTGTTCTTGATTCAAACCCATTGCCATGTTGTTAGTATTTGCATTAGAGTTTCGTTTAGAGTCTCTCCTCTGTCATGTCCCCTCAACCACTGTAGTTAGGCAGTTGCTTTTCCTTGGTGTTTCTATTCCCATAGTTTATCCTTTGCTTATGCATAGTGTTTTTTCTCCTAGATCCCTGCAGATTGTTCAGGGACATTACACTGCCACTAATGAAGAAGTCCATTACGTTCGATTATACCACAGTGTATTAGTCTCTGTGTACAATGTTTTCCTGGTTCTGCTCCTCTCGCTCTGCATCACTTCCTGGAGGTTGTTCCAGTCTCCATGGAATTCCTCCACTTTATTATTCCTTTTAACACAATAGTATTCCATCACCAACATATACCACAATTTGCTCAGCCATTCCCCAATTGATGGGCATCCCTTCGTTTTCCAGTTTTTGGGGGCCGTACCTTTTGATCCAGGTCCAGGAGGAGTGTTTCCAGGGTCTATTCTGTTGTTTGTTTTGAATTTCGGTGCCCTAGGAGCATTCAGTTTGAGATCGGTAAGGAAGGGTTTCTGGAACTCTGAACTTTAGCTTTCTCTAACCTGCCATCTTGACCGGAAGTCTCAATCAATAATTTTTAAATGAGTTTTACTGTCCCATGATCTTTCTAAGGTTCACAGGCTGACAGAACAAGGTTTTCACAGGATTGACTACCATGATAGTAGAGTGAATTTGTGTGATGAAATAAAGGAGAGGAAGGAGAGAAACTTAATGGATAGTTCCCAGGCATTATCAAGATTTGTCTTTAGATTAAAAAAAATAGTAAAAACAGTTGTTTTAGCAATAAGATATTTAACCATTGGCTCTATGATGATATTAGACAAAATTAGGTTTTTATTGCATGTTTAAACCAGACTGATGTTGAGTCACAACTCTTTGTGATCAAGGCAAAAAAAAATTACTTAGAATCTTTTGTGTTGTTTTCTTCTCAGAATATATTAAGCCTTTCAAAGCACTGTGGACTTTCCAAGTGAATTAGAAACACAGACTGTTAAGTTAGAATTATTTCTATTGCACATTGTATTTTACTTGGGTAATCGGGCCTAGGGAGGCAGTGTTGTGTGATGGAGAAAGGAATTAGGAATTCCTGGGTGCTCTACTTCAAATGTGAGCACTCAATAGATGTGTGACCTTGGATTAGTTAGTCTGCTTTGGGACTGTTTCCTCATCCATAAAATAAAGGAATTAGAGGGGGCTGACCCAAAATCCTTTACATTTTTAACACTTTATTATCCACTTTCCAGCATGATTCTAAATAAATGAGATAATATGAACAGTGCTTGACATTTTGTTGTTGTTATTCAGTTATTTTTTCAGTTGTGTGCAATTCTTTTTGATGCCATTTGGGGGGGGCAAAGATACTGGAATGCTTTTTGTCACTTCCCTTTACAACTCATTTTACAGATGCGAAAATTGAGGCAAACAGGATTAAGTGACTTGCCTAGGTTTATGTAACTATGTTTGAGGCCAGATTTGGACTCTAGAAGATGATTTTCCCAGACACCGGACCTGGCAATCTATATACCTTGCCACTTCACTGCCCAATCAACACTTAATATAGACTTGTTCCTTTCTCCTTGCCCTTCTCCTAAACCCAGAAAAATGCATATTTCATAAATGTATCTTTCAGCTTGTAAGGACTAAGGAGCTCTTCCCACAAGTCAGGGAAGTTATGGGATAAATTTAATTGTGAGATGAAAAAAGGAAATGAACCTAAAAAAAAGGGCAGACCCAGAGCACTATTTTGGTTTTAAAATGAGAAAAGGTTTAGTAATCTGAATGAAATGATGGAGCATTAAAATAAATAAACCTAAGAGATATAGAAAAAGGTTAAAGAGGAGTCAAAATATATTACTGTATGAGTAATAGTAATATAGTAACCTATTAATAATAGTAATATAATTATGAAACAAATTAGCAAATTAATTAGTAATAAATAGTTACTAAACAAATTCATATTTTAAATAGTAATATAGTAATTATTAGTAATAATTGAATTAGTAATTACAGTGATATAGATTTAAAATTTCTGATCACAATTTTAACAAAATCTTGGAGACACATCTACCAACAAACAATTTCAACGCATGTAGCCAGCTTAGTAACACAGAGGATTGAATTTTGGACTGAAAGCCTAGAAGACCTGGGTATGAATTTTCCTTCAAACATTTTCTAGATATTTGATCCCTGCAAAAACACTTAATTTCTTCTCCCCCAAACCCCCTCCCCCAGTGTCATCATCTCTGAAATAGGGACAATAATAGCATCTACCTTCTAGAGTTGTTGTAAAGATAAAATATATTAGTATTTGTAAAGTGCTTTGCAAACTTTAAGCCAGCATATAAATGCTATGTCCTCCAACATTTATTAGTCCAAATACAAATATCCCATTCATTTTTCAAATGCTCAAACATACAAATTTCTTGGTTCTTGTTCAAACTGAGCATAAAGTTTTAATGAAAGATTTAAAATGTAGATAATGAAATGTCATCTCTACTGTTCCTGAAACAAAAAAATATTAGGGATATTTTCGTGGTTAGGAAAATACCTATAAAAGGAATCATAGCCATATCAGGAGACAAAAAACTAATTATGCAAAATTAATGATATTCTAATAAAGACCTTCTAAAAGATTTTGGTCTTAGGACCCTTTTGCACTCTTTATTTCCCCCCAGATTATGTCAATATAATTTCTTAATATTCATTTTCTGATATTTTGCAATCCATGTTCTCTCTCCCTCCTACTCTCTTCCCTCCCTAAGAAGTCAGGATATGGGTTTTGCATATATAAATATATAATAAATATTTTTATGTTCATCATATTGTGAAAATAGACACATAATGCTAAGGGAAAAATCACATAGTAAATAAAGAATGAAATGTTTCAATTCGCATTCAGACTGTCTGTTCCTTTCATTGCAGAGGATATCCTTTTCTTGTTTGAATATCTTTGAGTTGTCCTGGATCCTTGTCTTATTGATAACAGCTGTCATTCACAGTTTATCATCATACATTATTTTTATTACAGTGTTCAAAATTTTTCTGGTGCTGCTCACTTCAGTTAACCTCATTTCATATAAGTCTTTCCAGGTTTTGTGTGTGTGTGTGTGTGTGTGTGTGTGTGTGTGTGTGTGTGTGTGTGATCATCTTGTTTGTCATTACTTTTGGCACAAAAGTATTCCATTACAAGAATATACTGTAACTTATTCAGTCATTCATCAATTAATGGACATATCTTCAATTTCCACTTCTTTGCCATCACAAAAGGAGCTGCTATAAATATCTTTTTAACATGTTTTCCTATCTTTAATCTCTTCTGGATGTATACCTTGTAATATTTATTGAGGAAGATGTCAGGATTGAAAAAAAAACTAGGGATAATGGAAGGTTTGTAGCAGGGAATGGAGGAGTTTAAGGGAGAGAGGGAATATCGTTGCTGGTGAGGCAAAGGAGAGATGCCCCCTGCTGAAAGGAAGCAGCAGGGATCTGATAAGGACTGTTGGTCATTGAATGACTGGGCTCTATGCCCCAGAAAAGATAGTCCACTTATCTGACTGAGAATTCAAATAAGATAAAGTTTAATAACCAGTTTGGATTGTATAGGTATCAGGAAAGAGGGGTGAGGGATGTCCCTAAATAAGGTTGGAGTTTTTTCTTCAGCTTCAGAGCTGAGGCCAGGCCTCACAGGTTGGTGGAGGGTTTCTCCCACTCCCAACTTCTGTGCTAGTTAATTTCAGAACCTTAGCAGTAGATTGAAAGCAACAAGAATAGTTCTAACTTTCAGAGCTGATTGGGCATGTGCCTTTGGGCTGAACCGAGAATAGGTACTCTGAATCCAGACTGTGAAGCCAACACTCCTCACTCCTCCCACCACCAACACCAGGAAGGAGGTAAGCCAGGCAGGAAGGAAGTGCTAGTTACAAGATCCAACTGTCACTCCCAGTTGCCCCTTCCCCTACCAACTGTCATATATAGTAATAATGTAATAAACAACCTATTAATGGTATTGCTTGGCCAAAGAGTATGTAAAGTTTGATGCCTTTTTGGAAATAGTTCCAGGTTCTTTTCCAGAATGGTTGTTTTTGTTTGCAGCTCAACCATCTGTATATTAGTGTCCTGATTTTTCGATATCCCTTCCAACATGTATCATTTTTCTTTATTTCTTCTTTTGCTATGTTAGCCAATCTGATGGCTATGAGATGATACATGAGCATTGTGCTAATTTGCATTTATATAATCACTAGTGATTTGGATCATTTTTCATAAGAGCAAAGATAGTTTTACTTTCTTTACTAGAGAATTGCCTGTTCATATCTGTTGAGCATTTGTCAATAGGGCAATGCTTTGTGTTCTCATAACTTTTAAACTTACTGTAGTCAAAGTTATTTATTTTATATCTCATAATGTTCTTTATGTTTTATTTTGACCTAAAGTCTTCCTTTACCTACAGGTCTGATAGGTAAGCTATTTTATGCTCCCCTACTTTATTTAAGGTATCACCCTTTATTTCTAAATCATCTATCCATTTTGACTTTATCTTGGTATATAGCATGAGGTATTAATTTTGTGCCTAATTTCTGCCATACAGTTTTTTAGTTTTTTCAGAAACTTTGTCAACTAGTAAGTTTTTCCAGAAGCTTGGATCTTTGAGTTTGTCAAACACTCCCTTGTGACACTCTTAAAAATTATTGGAGATCCCCCCAATTTTGTTTATGTGTGTCATTTACCATAATAGAAATTAAAACATCTTAGTGTTATTATAAAAAAAAGTTTTGACCTCATGTCCCTTTGAAAGGGTTTCAGAGACTTGGAGTCTCAGATTAAAACTTTGAGAACTGCTGCTCTAAAAATTGCAAATCTAACTTTATAGATTGATTTTGAAATTACCAATGACTCTCATGGCAAGACAAATGAACACGTGGCATAAATACCAATGAAAGGTGGATTTTGTCTCTGACTTTTGTAAGGAATTATTGCTACAGAAAAACTTGCAAAGCAGATGCAATGAATGGAAGCTTGAAGATCTGTCCATCAAGGAAAATTCCAGAGAAGAATGTGACCTAGAAGAGGCAGTTTGAATAAGTTGGCTCAGAAACTGTTTGAGTCACTTCTTCTTCTTCTTCTTGGATCTGAGGAAAAAGGTACCAGAGAGAATTTTCTCTACTTGTTTAGCTATTGACTTTTCCTTGGAAGATTTAGGATACAGTTCTGAAGATTTCAAGGTACTATCAATATCCCTTAAAGACTATTCAATCAACAATTACATAGCATTGAATATATAATAGATTAGGGAAATCCTAAATTCCCTCTCTCCCATCTAAATTCTCTTACCATTCTTTCCTTTAAAATAAATCCCTGTTTCCAGTATTATTGAGAGTGATTTGTCTGTTAAAAGCTTCAGTCAACTTACCAATTCTGAATCCAACTGAAAAGATAGCAGAATTGGGTGGGGGGAGGAGGGGAAATAATTTTGTCTTTCCCATTACTTTAGTTCTCAGTGTGTTTGCCTAACAATTTCAGTTACCTTAAACAACCCAGTAAAAGAGCCTTCAATACACTTTGTTCAGCAAAAGATAACAGAAGAACAAAGAAAAGTTCTAAAGGAGGCCAGTAATCATATTCTTGAAATTTTTATCAATTTTCCATTTAGTAATTTATATATTTATTCATAGTGATTTATTTATAATTTATATGTACCACTCTTTCAAAGATCCCAGGTATCCAATGTTTTATCTCCATGTCTTATAGAGAAGCAACTACATGTTTGCCAATATGCAATTACTTCTGTGGTGAAGTATATTATTGATTGCACAACAATTTAATGGTTGCTTGGTAGAGATAAAGATCTCTGTGGTAGCTTAACATGACTCAATTATCCTTTTATTTTTTGTTCTATAACAAGATAGACTAGTGTAATTGTTTGAAAAAATTCTGGTCTAGGGAAAGCCACAGTTCATATTAGGGAGATAAGGAGAAACTTAATAAAAAAAACCCGAGATTGATTTTTATATTGAATTAACCAAAGATAAGCAATGATTATTTTGCAGTACGATAATGTTAGAACTACAGAGAACTTAGAGTTTTCTGCCACTTTTTTCCTCATATTTAAAGATGAAGAAATTTTGGCCAGATTGGAAGTAACCTATCTGGGTCACCTACGTTGAAGCAAGGATTATATAAAATATAGATACCTATCAAGTAATAATTTATCAGGAAATAGCATCCATTTGGCACAGTAGATAGAGTGCTGGGGCTGGAGTCAGGGAGACTCATATTTAGACCTAGACACAGATACTTATTAGCTGTGTGACCCTGGACAAGTCATATAATCCTGTTTGACTTAGTTTTCTTATCTATAAATGAGCCAGAGAAGGAAAGGGCAAAGCACTCAAGAATCTTTGCCAAGAAAGCCCAAATGAAGCCATGAGAATTCAGATGTAACTGAAAAATGACTGAAAATACTGACTCCAGATTAAGTACCCTGTCTTCTGTACTATACTATGCCCTTTGGAGGGCAGAGACCATTCCTTATGTTTTCTTAGTCACTTTGTCAGCACAGTGCCATGTACACAGGAGAAGTTCAATAAATATTGACTTAGTGGATGAATGAATGGAATAATTAATATAGTTCTGCTATATCATTTCTATGCTGGTTACATCCAGAGCTTGTCCTGTCTACTGGTGATATTTCTTATATATGACTAATGAATTCCTAAAAAGTTGTATACAGCAATTTATAAATCAAGCCACTAGGGTCAATTTCTCTTATAAGGAATCCTAAATGATCTAATTTTTGTTTAAAATGAATAATCCATAGAATGCAAACAGGCAACGTATTCAAAACAGGATTCCTCTTTTCCTCTACAAACCTATTGTCTTCCTGACTTCCTTATTTCTGTTGAAGGCATAAAGATTTACCAGCCTCTTAGATTTGTGAATTGTCATTCTGGTCTCTTCCTTTTCTTTCACTCCACATAGTTAATCATCAAAACCTGTTGATTCTGTCCCCACCTATTCCTTATTAGTCTTTTCCTCTCCACTTTCATAGCCACCATTCTAGGTCAATTTCTTATCATCCATTTCCTAGACAAATGGCATAGCCTCCTAACTGGTCTACCTTTTCTTTTTCACCTTATTCTCCTTTTCTGCCTTATCTTTTCTCTCTCCAGTCTATTTTGCAGTCCTCTGCCAAACTATATGCCCAGTGGACAGATCTGAATGTACCCCTTCCTTGTTCAAAAAGCTCCAGTGATTCTCTGTTTTCTACAGGGCAAAATTGGAACTTTTCTGGCTTTTAAAATTCTTTACAATCTGACTCCAGTTTACCTCTTCAGGCATTTAAAAAATCTTCATCATCATCAACATCATAGCTATCATTTAGATAGTGCCTAAAGTTTCACAAAGTCCTTTTGTTCTCAGAACAGCCCTGTGAATTAGGTGTTATAATCATTCCTATAGATGATGAATTTAGCCTGGAGTTAAGTGAGTTATTTAGGATCCTACTATCAGTAAGTATCTGAGGCAGAATTCAAACTCAGGTCTTCCTGACTCCAAGTCCATACTCTCTGCCATATGCCACCCATCTACCTCCATTATTTCCCTTCATGTTTTCTATGGTCCCACCAGATAGACCCAGTTGTTTATCTTCACACTTGGTATTCTGTACCTTTGCCTAGACTGTTCCTTATTGCAAAACACTTCCCCGGACTTCAGCCTCTCAGAATGCCCAGCTTCCTTCAATACTTGACTCAAGAGCCACATCCTTTATAAGATCTTTAATGATTGCCTACAGCTTTTAGTGACCTGCTTTCCATTCACTGATTTGGAATAACTTTGCATTTGCTTTATACTTTTCCTGGTAGGATGTAAACTTCTTAATGTCAATAACTGTTTAATTTTTGTGGTTGTATCTTTAGTGCTTAGTGCAGTTCCTGGCACATTTTGGATGCTTTTAAATGCTATTATATTTGCTAATTGCTAGTTTTCTTCTGTTATAAGTTAGATGTTTCATTATTAAAGCTTATTTGGTGGAAAAGTACCACATAGTTATATAGCTTTCACCTTAAGCAACATCTATTCATTTTTGCTGCCATTACTGTATAAAACCACTCCACCGTAAGTCTGGTCCCAGGGAACATGAGCTGTGTCAACCACTGATGTAGGGAGAAATTCCATTTAGAGTTGAGCGTTTCTTCCTCCTATAATAAAGAATTAAAATTCATCCTCACGTCAGCATATCAAATTAACCTTGTTTATATGCTTTTTAATTAGTTGTAATTAAGAAACACTCTCAAACCATTTGTGCCTAAAGGGAACCTTGAATGAGATGGCAGAATGCTTCTTAAAACACAGGATGTTTATTTGATTTTATATTAGAAAATGAAGCACTTCTTGGAAGACACAATTTTTCCCCCATTTGCTTGTTTTCAGCAAAAGCTTCCTAAGCTCATGTGGAAATTCAGTGATCCAGGTTTTAGGACTGAGGGGACTTTCACGATCACATAGGTCAGAGTATCTTAACCTAATGTCTGTGACCTTTGTAATATTTTGATAGTTCTATTTTATTATAATTGGTTTCCTTTGGAACACAGTATCTTTTATTGTAAACATTTAAAACATTATTCTAAGGAATCTAAGGCTTCTCCAGATTGTTAAATGATTTTCAAAACAAAAAGGAATTAAGAACTGTCATGCTAGTCTTGTCTATTTAATAGTTAAGGGAACAGAGGCATAGAAAGGTTAACTATATGTAGCTGGCTCGGGGTTTAGAACCCATGCCCTCTGATTCCAAATTCCAGTTCTTTTACCATCATCCCACAATAACACTATTTCAGTGGCTGTTTGGTAACAATTGATCATTCTAAGGCTTTGGGATAGGATTGATCTGTATGAAAATCATTGTAAGTATATGCAAGAATATGCTACATTGGGAAAATGATGCTATTCACATTTCTTTTGATGAAGAAGTAGTTTAAAGTTAAATTCAAAACATTTGAAGTATTTGAATCTGACCTTGGAAAAGAAAAGTAGGCCTCAGATCAGCCTGATTCATTTCATGATCTGATTAAGAAACATAAAATGCTGGAACTGAAAATAGATGAGCTAGAAAATAAAAGGGAATAAATAAGTCAATTTATGTTTAGCATAGTTTCCCAAGGGAATTGGAAATGGAAGGACTGAATATATATCTTGACTTCTGGGAGATGAACTTCTTAAATTGAGAGAATAGCTAAGGTACTTAACTGAAAAATGATTGCAAAGTAAAAACCCTTTCAAAATCCCTCCTCTTCTCTGTAGCCCTGGCATGAGGCTCTGGGATGAGACCTGGATGGGCAGCAGGAGGAACTCTCAAGCAGGTGGAATAAATTCATTGATTTCCTTCCCCTGGAACACTTACCACATCTCATCTGGATTTTCCTATATTACCTATTCCAGGGCTGAAAATGAGGTTTGGAATGCAGGCAACACATTTTGAGAAAGCTTTAAGAGGACTGGCAATCTCAGAAAAAGACAAATGGCCTCATGGAATTTTATGTCAAATCTGCTAAAGGAGAGGATTTGAGTAATTGTGGATTATTCACTCCAGGGATTTGTGGTGATGTTTCAGTCATGATTTGTTAGTGGTTATTCATATAAATGAGTTTACAGATTCTACAAGGACAAGTTTTTTGTTTTGTTTTATTTCCTGTGAATACGATAAAAATTACCAGCTCATGGAAGAATCTGGATGAGTGGTTAAATTTGATGCAATTTAAAACTAAATTCCTTATTTTATAAAATACAAACAATAGATTACTAGTCCACTTAAGAAAATGAACCAATATTCTGGCTTAAGGATTTCTAATTAATTGCTTGCAATAACGGCTTCAGAGTGGATATATGCTATTCCAAATTCTATACAACCTAAGAAGTAGAAATAAAGAAAAATGATCTTCTTGAAGTCGTTAAAGAAGGAAATTTTAATAGCAAAGGGTTCATCAGGCAAAGTTATAACTAGGGTAGGCTGACTAGAGCTTTGCCCAAGGACACCAAAATTTAGAAGGTTACTTTTACTATTTTAAGCAGTAGTAGCCCTTAATTTGCTAGTATAATTAATTAAAACAGGAAGCTACTAGATAGTGAAATTCCTGCCCCCTCCCCAATTTTATAGCAAGTACATCCTATATGAGCTATTCCCCAGGGTAGCTTTGTCCTTTCTCCTTCCCCTCAAGCAGAAGCCACTTGGTGTTCCTGGGTGGTGAATGTTCTTGAGTGTCTTCTTGCCATAGAGACTAGTGTCCTAAAGTCTCCTTATTCCACTGCCAAAAGAATTTCTCTTCAAAAAAGTTAATATGAAAATACAGTTAAGATACATTTTGTGCTATTTGCCCTGTGTTTCATAACTGCCTACTATATTGCTTTGTCAGTTTATTATTATCTCTCTTCTTCCATGAAATGTAACTTCACTAGAGTAATTGGCTTTGTGCCTTTTAAATTTTTTTCTTGAAGAAAAGACTAGATTCAAAGTATCCTGAGAGAAGAGATACAAGTGAGATACTCCATGATGAATTAGTTAGCATGATGCATACATGTTTGGTTATATCTTAAAAATCTGTTGGCAGTTCATTTGAGTAAATAATGAACTTTACTCATATGCCCCATTTGAATTAAGATTATTGCTATTTTGTTAAATATTTATCATGTCTCTAAACATTTTCCTTATTTTATTTGCAATGTACATAATGAAAAAATTAATATTAATAGCTTTATATTATAATTTGTAACATTATTTTAATGATATGTTATAACTAATCAATACACAAAAAAAGTAACCAAATGTCCTTGTTGCAGTTCAGAAGGCAAACACAATGAAGTCTCCCATTACTAGATGCCCAGTTTAGGGCAACAAGTAGATTATATATGAATTTATAAATTAACAACCCAAGATTTCATAAAAAGTCCTCAAACTTCCTACTTTATACATTAAGAACATGAAGGATAGCCATCAATGCTATGCCAATGGGCAAATGCCTGTTTTCAGGATGATTTTTCTTGTTGAAAAGGATTATCAAGTACAGTTTTGATTTTATGATTGTTTTGATAGCATTGTCAAGATGGTTACTTTATAAATAACTTGCTTTGTATTAGGGAAAGGCTAATATAAATATCAACTTATCAAAGAGGAAAGCCTCAATGAACAAGATCTTAGCTAATCACTTACTAGAATTTCCTGCTCCAAAGTCTCATGATAGCAACAAAGGTAACCATGGCTACTTGAATGTGTATAGTTGGAAAAAATCTTGAACACGAGGACTATGTTCCCCAGAATTCTTTCTGTATCTTCTAGGATCCCTTTTCCTGTGTCCTCATATTTGTGTGGTTATGATTGGTTATAAATTTTCTGAAACTCCTCCCTCTCTTTCTTCTTCCTCGAGATCACAGTCAAGTTAGGCAGTTTTTACTCTAGTTTTTTTTTTTTTAATTTTATATCAATAAATCTCATAAATATAATACTTGAGTTATTGTATATTAATTTTAATTCTCACAATTGAATGAGTGACAAAACATGTATTAAGTGTATATTACATGCTGAGTATTGTGCTAAGCACCAGGGATGCAAGTACAAAGAACAAAAATAATATCTGCCCTCAGGGAGCTTACATTCTAAAGGAATGGCCATACCTATGCAAAATTTAACCAAACCAAACTGATACAGTGATTTAAGAAGCAGACCAAACCACATTTTTAGTCTATGCCCTAGGATTAATTAAGTAGTTTACAGGTGAATTTCCCTTCTCTTTTCATAAATAGGACTATTTATTGAGACTCAGTCTTCTGAGGGATGATCTTATATCCCCACAACATCCAGAAACATGAATTACTATTATTGTTCTTATTACTAAACTTAGAGAAGAAGATGGGGAATATAATTAATAGTGTGACCTGGAATGGTGATGACCAAAACATTCCTGAAAATATTTTTTAAAGGATTGGTCTCTAATTACCTGTCACATTTGGTCATGAACACACATATATACATATATATGTTTAGGTATGTGTGTATGCACACACATACTACTGTATTAGGCATAATGGAAGTAACTATATGGCATTATGGACAGAAAACTGGGCCTGGAGTCAGGAAGACTTGAGTGAAAATTCAGACTCAGATACTAATTAATTTTATAACCCTGGACAAGTCACTTGATTTCTGACTGCCTTGGTTTCCTCATATGTAAAAATGGGAATAGTAATAGCACCTATATCAAAGGATTGTTGTGAGGATAAAGTGAGATATAAGGTGCTTCACGAACCATCAGGCATATGTGTTTATACTTATATATTCATGTGTTATATAACGAATGCTAGTTTTATTATTTCTAGTCATTGTTTATGATATAACACATATTTGAAAAAAGAATGAGGTGAAGATAAAATTAGATTTGATCCTAGAGTAGATAGGAAGACATTGGAATTTATTGAGTAGAAGAGTGGCAGTCAAACCTTTCTTTTGAAGAAAGATGTGACAAAGAGTCCGGGTAGAAGTGTAGAACTATATTTTGGGTAAAGGAGGTTTGGGACTAACTAGGGTGATGGTTGTGTGATTAGAGAAGGGGACAAATGTAAAAAATGTTCTGGAGGTGTAAATAACACAATTTGGCAACTCAATGAATTTTTTGGATTGAGGGAAAGTGACAAGTCAAAGATGACACTGAAGGGGTGATCAAGGGTGACTGAAAAATGGTATTCCCATCTTCAGTAAAAGGCAAGTTTGGAAAAGGGGTGAGTGAGAAAATAATGTAATGACATTTACTTTGGTGATCACAACACATTTATGCTTTTATTCCAGGACAACTCACTCAATCTCACATAAAATGAGAAACAAGAAGGAGACGGTAGGTATAGATTGTAGCTTCAAAATAGTAGATACAGCAGCTGTAAGGTGACCTATGCAGGGTATGTTGGATAAAGTAGGAAATTTCCCCAGTGGCATTTGTGTAAAACATGAAACTATATATGATTCTCTTGGTGGTGGGTAGTAGATAGGTGGGAATCGTTTTGAGAAACTAGCAAGGGTTCAGATGGGAATTAGTAGAGAGGATAGTTTCCTCATTTGTAAAATATGGATAATAATAGTACCGATCCCACAGGGTTACCAGGAGAATAAAATGAGATAATATTTTTAGAGCACTTTATAAGCACTAAAGGCACCATATAAATACTAATTATTATTAAAAGTTAATTACACAATGGCTTAGGATAGGCATATGAATTAGATCAAGGCTTTCATTGGTATAGAGGACTCCAAGTTAAGGAAATTCTCTCTACCAAAGAAGCTCAGCACCTTAGAATCTTTGAGAGTTGCCTTGATTATAGTAAGAGGTACAATCATTTGTTCAGTATGTGCCTGACTTAAACTCAGATTTTGAGGTCAATTCTCTATCCACTACTACACACTTTAAATATAATTTATTTTATGTGGATTTATTATTTCTTTTTTGCCACTGTTGCCAACAACTGAATAATTTAAGGGAAAAATTGCTTAACAAATATGTGGAATCCAGTAAAACAAATATCCACATTGACCAGGACCAAATACACCAAGTCTCACTCTGCATTCTCTTTCTATCCATATCTGGCAGGAAGTGAGTGCAGTGTTTTATCTTCAATAAAGTTTATTAGCAGTTTATTATTGCACTGATCAGGCAGATAGGTGGTACAGTGGATAGAGTCCTGGGCTTAGAATTAGGAAGACTCATTCTTGATTTCAAATATGGCCTGAGACACTTACTAGCTTATGAAAACCTGGACTAGTCATTTAACCCTGTTGCTTCAGTTTCCTCATGCATAAAATAAACTGGTGGTAGCCAGTGTGAGAATGTAAGCTATGACTTCATAGAAATTTGCAAACTACCTTGAATAAATGAAAATGGCAAAAGAAGCTGTAACTATCCCATGGGAAAATTTGCACATAAACCTTGGCCATCCCTGACAGTGCATCTTCTTTGTTCTGTTTCTGCATAATACTCATCTGGCAGATTCAGCATGTTATTTTGTCTTCCTGATACCTAGGACAGATTTCTTGTGAGTAAACTCCCCCAATGAGCCCAATTTACCTAATTAACTCTAATAAAACCATAAAAATCATCCTGGTATGGGTTTCTCTTTGGTATCTCAGTATTCTCTAGAGGATATGCCACCCTACAACTGCATTATCAGTGCAAAAAACATATGCTACCTCATGTTACATTTGGCATGATTAGCAGGATAATCGGCCCCCCTACAAATATTGTGTCCTTATAGATGGAGAAGGAAATGGCAACCCACTCCAGGATCTTTGCCAAGACAACCCCAAATGCAATCATGAAGAATAAGATACAATTGAAAAAAACAAAATTGCATTGATCGGTGTTCTGAAGTCTTTGTATGAGCTGGTTTAGTTCTGTTCATATCACTTTACATCACTATCCTCCATGACTGTATTCTTCCTAAGAATCCATGACTTAAGAAAACGAGTCTTTACAATACCTAAATTTGTGACTCAGCACAAAAACTGATTATTGAAAGAATGATTCTAGTCCTTTTTAAAATGGGCTTTTAAAGGCTTGGATCTTAGTTTGGGTGGGGACATAGTCATGGGACATAGTCCTATTCCCCTAAACAGAAGGTTTCTCCTCCAAATCGAGGAAGGACCAAAGCAAAGATTACTTAGTCTGAGAGGAATATATACCAATGTCCAAATGGAAGTCTAGTCAGCCTGAATAATTTGTAAAAATTGTCCATTTTTCTTCTGTAAATTGGCCTCACTTTTTAACCATATGACTAATCAGTAATATGGTCTTAAAGGTAATATCTGTTTACTTTTTACCTTGTATATTAAAATGTGTATGGTAGGGCTATGTAAAGGCCATGAACTCTGTCCTTGTCCCTTCTTGCAATGAACAGCACAGGTAGCCCAAAGCTAGCCAATAGTTTGTTCTTGGCTTCATATCAAACCAAGGCTGGGGATTACTTTTATAAATATGTAATTATGAATTTTTGTCACATTCTGATGAATAATTCACTCCCAATTTTATAACATTATATCAGGAATGTTAAACAACTAGTCAAGTCAAAATCTGATATTTAAAGAGATTAAAGAAAATATTGGGCATATGTTCCTTCTTTCACAGTCTTCTTATATTAGAACAGTGTAATTTGAAATTTTTCTGTGAAAGAAATTTATACTATGAATATTCAGGGCCTTGCATGGTAATTTGTACACCAAGAGTTCAATATTAGGATCTCATTGTGGTTTATATATGAGCAAAGTGCAATTCACTATTCCTTTTCATCTTGTGTAATTAAAAAAAATTACTTATTTTAGAATATTTTCCCATGGTTACATGATTCATGTTCTTCCCCTCTCATCTTTATTTCCTCCTCCTGGAGCTGACAAGCAATTGCATTGCATATATATATATATATATATATATATATATACATATATATATATATATAAATTGTTCAAAACTTATTTCCATATTATTTATATTTGCAATGGAGTGATCTTTTAAAACCCTAATCATGTCCCCATCGAACCATGTGATCAATCATATTTTTTTTCTGTGTTTCTGCATCCCTTCTCATAAGTTCCTCTGGATTGTCCTGGACCATTGCATTGCTACTGGTAGAAAAGTCTATTACATTTGATTCTACCACAGTGTATCCATATCTGTGTACAATGTTCTCTTGGTTCTGCTCCTTTCACTCTGCATCACTTCCTGGAGGTCATTGAAAATCACATGGAATTCCTCCAATTCATTATTCCTTTTTTAGCACAATAATATTCCATCATCACAAGATACCACACTTTGTTCAGCCATTCCCCAATTGAAAGGCATCCCCTCATTTTCCAATTTTTTGCCACCACAAAGAGAGTAGCTATAAATGATTTTGTACACATCTTGTGCAATTCTTATCTATATCTTTACATAATTCACCCAGAGGGAATACAAGTATGTCTTATTGCCCAGAGGGTGATACACAACTTAAATTCTTTGGTGATTTTGATAATTCATTACTCATATGCATGTAACATCTTTGGAAAACTATTGATTGTAAAATGATGGTCCTTTACTTTTGGGAGAAGTTATGGGTCAGGAAAAACAATGCTGAATTGCTCTACAGCCAGCTTTCCTGTTAAATTCTTATGGTAACTTGTTCCTCACGCATTGTCCATCCAAGATATATGTACTAATAACTAGTTCTGTGGATTTTCTATTTAATTGCATATGGACAATAGCCACACTTCATGACTTTCCCTTTGTGATTAATTGGACAGAACTCTTATAAATGATTATAGATTTAATTTACAAGGATTTGAAATATTCCAGGTCTTGATGTAATTGACTCAAAGTCACACACAAACATGAGTGTCTTTACCACCTCTAAAGAGAAACTCCCTTAAGCCTGGAGGGTCTTATGATGTCAGTTACAAAATTTCTCTACTTACTAGTCCTCTTTAATAGTTACTGTCATGTAATTTGATGTTCTCTATTATGATTATTTTTGAAAATATTTTCCATGAAATAGTACAACAAAAATGATGAAGACTCTCACACATGATGTTTCTTCTTGTCTTTGAATGCATATATATAAAACACCTGGCAACTGTTTTGATAAAATTTCTTTTATTTGCCCACATAAGGAGCAATTTTGAGTTATACTACCATTTACCTGCAACTTCCTTTGTCTCCTGGTTTCACTTACATATAATGGGAATACAAGAAAATTACAGTAATATGTCCACTTTTTTGCTCATTGGATAAGGATCTCTCATTAAGAGTGCTAATGGCTAAGTTAATGCTGATATTGTCTAAAATCATTGTGATTCCTACCAGATACTGCATCTTTTCTGCCATATTGTAACAGTCATTTCAAAAGACAAAAGAGTCCACATAGGATTGAGGAATATTTTGCATTTTTCTTTATTTTGTGAGTTGACATTACTAAATAATTTCTAAACAAATGATTACTGATGAGAACGTCTGTACTTAACCAGGCTGGTCCTTGGAAAGTAGACATAATCTGGTGCTAGGATCAAATTTGCAGGCTTTCCAGAATGGTAGAACCCAACAGAGTTGGCAAAGAGCTCCAGGGTCATCTTTATGCCTCAATCAAGAATTGAAATAGTATTTGAAGGTGGTGTAAACCATATACATGATAAAAAACTGTTACTGAAGCCATATTTCCAAATATTTCAGAAATGAATGATTTTTAACATTTGTGTATTTAGCCACTCATTGTCTCCATATGTGGGTAGGGGTCAAAGCCTATACTGATTTAAAATAGGAGGTAACATTACCATATTCCTGACAATCCTACCAACCCCTCTTTAATCCTTCCTTCCTAAAACTTAATAATATGGAATCCATTTTAATATATAATTTTCCTTTGGAGGTTGTATGTGAGAAAAATATGCTTCTGTGGAAGATTTGGGGTTGAGAAAGGATCAGTTCTTTGTTTTGCTTTACTCCTCAACATTATCAGTTAAGGACAGTTAGGTGGTGATTGAATAGAGTAAATAGAGCCCTGGGTCTGGAGTCAGGAAGTCCTCAGTTCAAATATGCCCTCAGACACTTCCTAGCTGTGTGACACTTAACCTTTGTTTCCTCAGTTTTCTAATTTGTAAAATGGGACAATAATAACACCTACCTCCCAGGCTTTTTATGAGGATAAAATGAAATCATATTTATGAAGTACTTAGCATAGTGCCTAGCACACAGTAGGTGGTATATAAATATTTTTAATAATTATTCTTACCTCTCATCTTCCCTGAGCATGGGCAATATTCATTTTTTAAGCTTTGATATGATGGATTTTGAGCTCAAAGAGAGCTTAGAGATGATTTCACCCACACACTTAATTTTACAGATGGAGAAAATGAGGGTTATTAAGATAAAATGATTTGCTTAAGGTAAGGTGGCAAGTTTGTTAGAAGTTCTCTGCTGGGAGTCATCAGACCACGACGCCTAGACAGAGTCACACATGGTAGCTGGGGAGACCACAGAGTGGTCCTTGGCGAGATGTTATTGCCCACCCAACCCCCTTTACATGACCTCTTTCATCAATGCCCCTTACCAATGAATTGGCATGATTATTATTCCCCCCAGTCTCAAAAGAAATAATGCAAGAGCAAAACATTTGTACCCTAATTCCCCAAAACATCACCAAAAGATCAGACCCTTAAACCCAATCCCAAAAAGACTATCATCGGTTAACTTTTATTAGGTACATAATTCCCAGCAAAACTGCAGCTACAGGCCAAGCCCAAAACTTTCCCACTCGTAGAAGCCTATTCTCATGAAGTCAACACAAATCAATCATAGAGGCCCAAGCAATAAGTACAAGTACATCAACCTTCAGTACGCCTCAGTGACTCAGTTACATAAATCAGTAACTCAGGAACTCCCTAGTAAAGAACCCTGAGAAATGACCAGTCTAAATTTGAATTGTGTTCCCAGTACCCCTCAGCCTCAATGGTATGATTGTTGAATTGTCTTCTAAGAACTGCTGATTAATTATTCAATTTTATTAAAAGCAACATGTAATTTTCCTTGATTGTTTGTAAGCTCAAAACTTCTCACAGGGTAATGAGAAAATCAAGCCACCTGTGATGAAATAATTTATCTTGTGTGCAACCTTTATTCTGTCTTTAATCACAATACAAAAATATAGAATGTTAATCAAGTGATTTGTTAAAAGTTAATGTATCACTTTTCTAATGATCTCTCTTTGATTTTTGTGTATCTGCATGCCAAGAAAATGGGTATAAAAATAAAGATCAGACATCGGGATAGCGGAGCAGCTGTTAGGTACAAAGCAATTCCATGGCTGTTATATTTAAGCTGTCTTCCATTTGTTATTTTTGTTGATTGATTGTTTGCCACCAGTCGGGAAACCCTAGAGTTGTGGGCAAGAGTAGACTTTGCCTGCAGCAGTTCTCAAAGTCAGAAACACTAGAAAAGTTTTTCCAGGTGTGTATTTCTGGAATGATTTTAGTGTTAGCTTAAGGGGCATGTGAATGTAGGAAATTCAGGTGTAATTCTGATTTTCATTTATTTATTACGGCAACTAACTGACAGTGGCTAGAGCATTAAACTTAGAGTCAGGAAAACTTGAGTTCAATTCTTCCTTACACATTTATTAGCTGTATGATTGTGGGTTCATTACATAATCTTTCCCTGACTCAATTTTCCTTATCTGTAAAATGGAGATAATGATAGGATCTACCTCTGGCTGTGACTAGAAAGAGCTGCTATAGGAACCTGCGGCTGCTTATTTATAATGGAGGTAAAACAGAGAAATGCTGAGGGATGTCACATAGGGATGCTGGTACACAGAGGACTGCTCTGGGGTTTACTCTGGGGTTTGCCTGCTGATCTCTATGATGGCTGATGGATCAATCTATTTCCTAACCTCCTCCCCCCTTCACTCCCTCCCTTTTCCACCCAGTTCTTCTTGAAGCCTTTGGCTCCTTCCCTTCCCACTTGAGTAAATTATAAAATTATTCTTTTCCTTTTTCAAGTCAAGGGGTTTATTGGGATAACAGGATGGGAAACTGGGGTAAGAGGGATGAGGATTTTCCTAATCTAAATGAGGTAAAATTGAGGATTTGGGAGTCACATGTGTGACTCTTAGACAGTTAGGGAGATGGAGGATAACAGCAGTTCAAAATCTTCTTTCTTCTTCTTCACAAAGTCCGCCTGGCTTGTCTCCTTTCTCAGATTCAACCCCAGAGAAAAACACAGTTCAAAGTCTCTAAGTTTCTCCTGGCCAGCTCAACTCTCTCCAAGAGACCACCAACTCAAAAGCCAAGTTTCTTTTTTTTTTTTATCAGCTTCAACTACTCAGAGTCAGAGAGACAGAGACCAAGTCCAAAAGCCAAGTTTCTCTTCTCAGTGCGGCCAGCAAATGCCCAACTGCCACTACTGGGAACATTCCTTTGGAATCTTCTCTTGACTGACAGCTAGAGCTAGGTCTCCAGCCTTGCATCTTGGCCCACAAGTCCTGCAAAACCTCTCTCTCTTCATGTCTCTATCACATAGGGTTGCTGCAGAGATCAAATGAATTAATATTTGCAAAGTGCTTTGCAGGTCTTAAAGTGCTATATAAGTACTGGCTTTTATTATTATTATTATTATTACTGTTATTATCATTACATGCAAAGAATCATCATTAGTGAAAATAGACTAATTGGACTGGAAACTTCTTAGATCTCAAAGAAAACATAAATTGAACTAGTCTACCCTAATTTTGATATCCTGAATTACCAATCCAGCAAATCATTTTAATTATAATCATTATATAGCACTTTAAGATTTGCAAAGATATTTACATATACAGCTTAGAACTATATCTCATTTGATCTTCATAACCCTGTGAGGAAGATGCTAGGGTATGGCTAGGATCATACAGCTAATCAATGTATAGAGGAAGCAGTTGAACTTAGAATTCCCTGATTCCAAATTCAGGACTCTATATCTAAACTCACCTTGTAAAATTTTCTTGAACTATAAAGATCTCAGATCTTATCATGTCATAAACTCTTATTTAAAATTTTCTGAAAAGAGGATGGAAATGGGGAGGTGAATTTGCCTACAAATGAATATCTTTTCCCTGGAAATTCTACTTTTAGAGAAATTATAACCATCTTTATTCTTTTAATTCAGAATGCCTGATAATTATTGTTGGAACCATACTTACGTTGACCTTTCTAATACCTATGAAAGAAAAGTTTGCTAAGCAAAAGAACAGTATAAATAAGATTACAGAGGAAAAAAGGTTAAGCTACTTAACCCCATTTGCTTTTAAGAACTTTAAAAAAGATTTTATTATCATATATTTGCATACAATATATTCTCTAAAATGTTTTACAATATATTTGCATAGCTTTAAGAAAATCCATTTTACTAAAAAGGCAAATTTAGGAGAAAAATAGGGAAATTACAAAATGATCATTAGCATTGCAAAAAGGGGTTTTCAAATTATATTTTAAAATTCATCACTCATCTTTAAATCAATATTCTTCCAATAGGATGCCATTTCAAAGGCACCATTTTAGGCAAATGAGTCCTTTCAGTTGCTCTGGCTTCTTCCCCCTTCTGAATTTCACTTAGGACCTAATAATCCTCTGCTTTGCTGGTGTTATTTTCAAAGACTCCCTCTCTATTACATCTGCCTGGTCTGCCCTCTACATATAGTTTTTTTTTTTTTTAATTACTGAACAAAAGCCCTTTTGCTCCACTTCAAAGTATTCTTTCACTCTGTACATTGGGTTCTCTACTAGATTTGTTAATTACCTTATTCTCTGAGTTGGACTAAATTTATGGTTTGTAAACACACAGCATTTCTGACAATTGGTGATTAAGCCTTGGCATATTGTACTCATTAATTAATATGGGTAAATTTTCCTTGAAAATAGGGTTTATCAATCATCACAGAGTCTTAAGAGAGATGATAAATAGATGACAGTACCTTGAGGTGCTATATTCTACATTTCTATAGCTATATCCCCATATATTGATATTTATCCACTGTATAATAACTTAATCGGTCTGTGCTCTCATAATTGTGGTTTCTCTGTCCTGATCACAGCTTTTCCATGTTTTTTAATAGTATGTGATTTATATCTCCAAAGAGGCTGAACTGAAAAAAAAAATAGACAAATCTACATGGGTCAGTCATGTAAGTTTAGAAAAACCCCAACATTTCATGGCTCCAAGTGAAGCTCCTGTCAACATGGAAATCTAGAGATCCCCAGTTTATTTAGTTGGAGTATAGAAACCCCAGGTTTTGACCTTGTCACAGGAGAGTTTCCCCTTGAGGGAAGGTCCCTCTTCACCAGACAGTGAACTTCCTGGTAGTTTGGGTGGGAACAGCTAATCCCATCCAATATTGAACATCCCTTTTGTCCCAATGGTTTCTTCCCCCTAGGCTAAAGTCCATGACCAAGGTGACCCAGCCCTAGGCTGAGTCTTTCCCTTTTGTGTCCATTGTAGGGCCCCAGCCCCTCACTATTATTCCTGTCTGGAACTTCTCATTTTCCTTTCTCACCATTGTAAAGTCAATCAACTGTCCCTCTAATCCTAAAGCCCCCAGGTCATCTAGAGTGGTACATAGGTTCCCCAAGTTCTTTTGTTCCTGGGAGTCCATCCTGAGTTGGTGGCACTCCCAGGGGCTGGTGACCAGAGCGTCTTGACTCTGGTGTAGTCTTGGAAATCAGCTCTGTTGTCCTAGTAGTAGCGCTAACCCCTTTTCCCTTGATTAAAGAGTGATTTTGACTATTTAATAGTTCTGTGTTTTTTCTAGTTGACACTCCCTACTGCACATCTTTAACTTCCACACTCCATTCTAAGTGCACTAATCATTCTTCAGTTTTTCTTTTTCTTGATGATGGCTTTTATGTTATATATTGCACACAAGCCATGACATAGCTAATATTCTGCAGCCACCTACCCTGCCTCTATTCTTGTTCTTTTGGTTGCTTGCACTTTTGCTTCCTCATAGGTTAGGTAATGCATGATTTTACCACATATATCATCCCTGGGGGTATGTTGGTGTTAAAGATCTGTTTTGTGTAAAATAATATCTTAGCATGACTGAAAGCATGGTATAATCTCAAAATACAATGCAGCTCATTCATCTTTTTAAAGACAGTGAAGCATGGATAAGGAGGTACCTCGAGCTCAGTTGGAATGGAGAAACAAAGCAGTTAATTATGTCTAATTACATAGACCTGGCTGATAATTGGATTTCTTCTTGTGGAGCAGCCTCTATTTCTGTTGAGGTGTTGTTGAAATGTGCTAATTTTCAAATTAAAGGCAGCTGATCTGGTAGCATCATTTTTTTTTAAATGGAAAAAAAAAACCAGGGAAGCCTACCATAAATAAATTAAGACTTGCTTACAAGCTGCTGGTGACTGAATGCCTATTATGAACAGGTGTGGTTATTAGGCAGTGTGCAAGGGAACTTAGTTACAAGAGTTAAAAAATAGTAAGACCTTTCAAAAGAAGAGGAAAGTTTGAAGATTTCACTTAAATCCAATTTGGAGGCCAAGGAGGATGCTGTAGTGAACTGTAAAGTGTTTTCTTTGTGTTTCTTTTTTCCCTGCTAGTTTCAACTAACATCTAATTTATGCATATAAAAAGTGAAATTTGATTTTAAACTCAGAGAAGAATGGCAGGATTTATCTCTACTATTTAAGTTATGAGGGAAGATTTTTAAAAAAGAGACAAAACAAATAACAAAAAGAATGTACAGAGGTAGATGAATTTGGAGGATAGAAGAATGCAATGGACTATTTGGATCAAAGTAACAACTGCTCCTCCCTCATAGATAAAGGAACTTTCTCATAGATAGGCAAGTATGACCATTGCCTGAAGATATAATTCCTTGTGGCTCATAGAATGATAAGGCAGATTGACAGCTATTATTAGTGGGAGATCATCCCGAAATGATGAGGAAAAATACAAAAAGAGTTGAATAATGATTCATTGTTACAGGTAAGTAGATTGTTTTTGTCTAACATACCCATTAAAGAGGCTAGCAGTCTTCTCAAGGCTAGGACTTTTAAGACTAGTGTTCATTGTTCAATACTGGTGATTGATAGAGAAAACCAATGCCAGAAGGAATCTAGAAAGTACAGTAATGATTAATAAGCCTTCGGCAAAATCCTAAAGATCTTAAGTGTCATAGGAAAACAGATTTAGAGCCCTAAGGGATGTTAAATGCCATCTAACCTATATGCCTCTAATTTTTCAGATAAGGAAACTGAAGTGCTTAGATGTTGAGTGATTTGTGCAAGGTCACCCAAGTAGAAATTGGAGGAAGCAGGAAGTTAAGTTGGGTACTCTAATTCTAAAGCTAGTGCTATTGGTATTGTGCCATTCCGGTACAGATGATGCTTTGTTTATTAAATCCAATTAAATGTAAGGAATTAAGAAGAGTAGGTTTGGGAAGTTAATAGCTGACTAAAAAGATGTTTCCAATGATGGGATTTGGTTTACCTGACTATGGAATAAAAAGTCTGGTGGGTTTGATTAGGCATGAAGTAAATCTGAATGTGGTTGGCAAAAATAAATTTTCTTCAGTTAATTCATTGGTTTTTAAATGGAAAATGAAAGGGAAACTAGAAAATTGTTACACCTTCTCCATCTTCTGATACCATAGAAAGTAACAGGAATTAAACAAGAAGAGAAGTAGTAATTAATGAGTCCAGATCAAGAGGAGGGCTATGTTTTTTCAGATATTTATACTAAAATGTGCAAAGTATTGAAATATGTAAGTAAGACAGAAGTCTTAATTGAAGGAGAAAACTTTTATCTCATAGATATTCTTGGTAGAATAAGAAACATTAGTGGAATTTGAATCTCAAAAGTCCTTATTTTATTTTAAAAGAATGGGATAGATAAAAGTAGTGGGGAATAAAGTTGATTTTTTATTTAAAATTTTTCATTTCCTTTGATGTCTTTTGTTGTTATATCTCATTAATTTCTGAATCTATTCCTCCCTTATCCCCTACTTAACCTCCTTAGTAATAGATTTAATAAGAAAGATGAGAAAAAGGAAGTCTATCAAAATCAACACACTCATTTACTGTGCCTAATATTATATGATATGATGGCTCCCTTCATTTCTTGGGTCTTTGATGAAGGGAAGGGGATAACTAAAAAAAAATTCTGTTTTGGATCCAGGCATTCAGTTTCTTCTTATTTTGTTGTTCTTTTCTGGCTCCAAACTATTTTCTAGTCTTGTTGTATATTACATTTTCTGTACTATGGGATATAACTGACCTGGCTTTCACTCTGTTCCTCACACACTATCTCCTTGTCCTTTGACTTGTATTGACCATTTCCATTCCTGGAACGAAATCTCTCCTCATTGAATTTCTCTTTTCCGTTAAGATGTAGTTCAGTTACCATTTTGACCCTATCTTGGTATAGGGTGTGAAATACAAAAAATGAAATAATAATTTGAGCATTTCCCATTAATTCTACCAGCTTCTCGGCTTATTCTCTATACTATCTTGACCATAGTCATGCCAATGTTCAATGAGTATAAATTTGGGCAATATTTTGTTTCAAACAGATTTCTAGCTTTTCATTTGTAAGTTGTAGGATTTGAGAAAGGGTTACCTTCACTCTATATAAATTCATTTCTATATCCAGATTGTTCTCCCCTAGACAGATCTTACTTTTCTTCTTTCTGCTACAGGGAAATCATAGATGAACTCAGATTTTAAGTTAATTCAGTCCACAAACATTTGTTAAATTATTTTGTTCTAGGCCCATGGCTGTGTGATGGAAATACAGACAAAAATTAAAATCTCTTCCCTTCCAGTGGTCTTACATTCTATATTTAGAAAATGGAAGCAAGAATGACTGTAAATAACGATGATTTCAAATATGTAGAATGGCTCCTTAATTTAAGATTGTCAGGCACACTGAAGTCCAGAATGAAATGAAATTGATTAAAAGTGTTAATAAAAAAGGGTATTTGTTAAATTTTACATTTTCCTTTTTGTGATATTGACCTTTCTTGGTTATAATTTTGTGGTATGACTATTGCTCAGGATAATCCTGAATCATCATCAGTGCCACACACCCTACTATACACATACCTCAAACCTGGTGATTTCATCAACATCCATGGTTTTGAATAAAGATGACTCATATATATATATATATACACATATATATATATAACCCTTATCTCTCTTCTGAGATCTAGTCCTACACCACCAATTGCTCATTTGAAATATCCAACTGAATTTTCTTGTAGGCAATTCAAACTCAGTAGGGCATCACTGGTCACCCAGGGCTACAACTTCATAGTCAGCTTCCATACTTTAGATTTCATTAATATGATTCAACGAATGACTTTTTTTATAAGAAGTGGAATAAAATATTGTTATCCTATTGAGGAATAATTAAATAAGGAATTGGGTACCCCAGTTATAGAATGAGAACAAAGTAAAACAGATGGAACTAAGAAGGGCCTTCTGCACATTGGATAAGAAGCCATGAAAGGACAGGAGTTGAACAGAATGAGAGAGCCTAAATTAGTTATAATCTCCATCATTGGAAAAAAGTATATCTGTTTAAGCAATACAAAGGAGTGGAGGTGGGAAAGGGAACAAGTATTTTTTAGTGCCTATTTTGTGCCAGAAACTGTTCCAAGTGTGTTATAAATATTATCTTTGATCTTCACAAAAGCTCTATGAGATTGGTGCTGTTATTATCCTTCTTTTACAGATTAGAAAGATGAGGCATAAAGAGTTTAAGTCATTTGCCCAGAGTCATACGTCTAGGAAGTTTCTGAGACCAGATTTAAGGTCTTTTCACTAGAATCCACCTAGTTGTTTAGCAACAACAATGCTAATTTACTTTTATACAGGACTTTAAATTTTCCGAAGTGCTTCACACAAAATATTTTGTTAGGCTCAGCAAACCTTCATGCCTCCATGTTCTTAATTGCCTTTTCTACCTCCTAATGTAACACATTGTGGTAAGTGAAAGAGAAAAGTCTAGTTGTAATGGTTACAATCTACAATGATGGATATAAAATTGCAGGCAAATCCTTTCCATTTTGTGTGTGTTTATTATCTTCCTTCCAGTTCCATTTATAACTGCTTTAGGGATAATCTAGCTTAGTTAGGTTTCATGCCAGGATTTCTGCATGTTCACTTGCCCTCCTTTGATTCTCAGAGTTGTGGGAAGTGATTCTGGCAATAATCTTCTAAACATCCTCCTCTGTATTGCTTGGCAAAGAGGTTGCACTGTAACCCACATTGCCTTTTGTGGTATGTACCTCCAATTGGCTAGAAGTTCAAGTATTTTCTGGCTGAAATGTTTTAAATATTTATTCTCCAAATTGTGATGACTCTCTTAGCTCTCTCTCTCTATTAATCTTGCCTAAGAAATGGTGACAATCAGTTAAGGTTTTAATTCATTTATAGAATAGTCAGACATTTCTCATCTGGATATTGATTACTAAAAGGAGATATTTAGAAAGTTAGATGTTCTGAATGAGTGAGTAAACCAGTTTATCTTATCTTTCAATTATATCTTCATTACCTAAGACAGTGCTTTGTACATAGTAAGGACTTAGTAAATACTTTAGGGAGTAAAATATTTATTTAAATTAGTTGATTTGAACGTATTATATATGTGTATAATATTTCCCAAAATATATGTGTGTATATATATATATATTACATGCATGTGTTTAATATATATACATATGCATGTGTGTCTCTGGGTATCATATTTTTTTGAAATTTTAATTAGTCAAATTATAATTTTTTTTTATTAGAAGAATCTTTCTTTCCCTCTCCTCCTCCTGCCACTTCCCATAACTGATGCCCAATTCCTGGGTTTTACATATGTCCTTGATCAAAACCTATTTCCATATTGTCAGTGTTTGCACTAGGATGATCATTTAGAGTCTATATCCCCAATCATATGCCCATAAAGCCATGTGATTTAGTAGTTGTTTTTCTGCTGTGTTTCTGCATGAATGTGGATAGTGTTCTTTCTCACAGGTCCCTCCAATTTGTTCTGGATCACAGCATTGACCCTAATGGAGAAGTCCATTACATTCTATTATACCACAGTGTATCACTCTCTGTGTACAATGTTCTGGTTCTGCTCCTTTCACTCTGCATCAATTCCTGGAGATCATTGCAATTCACAAGGAATTGTTCCAATTGATTATTCCTTTGGGCACAATAGTATTCCATCACCAACATATACCACAATTTATTCAGCCATTGCACATTTGAAGGGCATCCCCTCAATTCCTAATATTTTGCCACCACAAAGAGCATAGCTGTGGATATTCTTGTACAAGTCTTTTTCCTTATTATCTCTTTGGGATATAAACTCAGCAGTGTTATGACTGAATCAAAGGATAGATAGTCTTTTAGTGCCCTTTAGGCATAGTTCCAAATTGCCTTCTAGAATGGTTGGATCAATTCACAACTATGCCAGCAATGCATTAATGTCCCAATTTTGCCACATCCCCCCCAACATTCATTACTTTCCATTGTTGCTGTCATGTTAGCCAGTCTGCTAGGTGTGAGGTGGTACCTCAGAGTTGTTTTGATTTGCATTTCTCTGATAGAGATTTAGAACAGTTTTTCATGTGCTTATTGATACTTTTGATTTCTTTATCTGAAAAATTGCCTACTCATGTCCCTTACCCATTTATCAACTGGGAATGGCTTGATTTTTTGGACAATTTATTTAACTTTTTATAAATTTGAGTAATTAGACCTTTGCCAGAGGTTTTTGTTATGAAGATTTCCCCCAAATTTGTTGCTTCACTTCTAATTTTGGTTGCACTGGTTTTGCTTATTCAAAAACTTTTTAATTTAATGTAATCAAAATGATTTATTTTACATTTTGTAATTTTTTCTAACTCTTGATTGGTCTTAAAATCTTTCCTAAATATATGACAAGTGTACTATTCTGTGTTCATCTAATTTACTAATAGTTTTCCTCTTTATATTCAAGTTATTCACCCATTCTGAGTTTATATTGGTGTAGGGAGTGAGATGTTGATCCAAACCCTATCTCTCCCATACTGTCTTCTAATTTTCTCAACAGTTTTTGTTAAATAGTAAATTTTTTGTCCCAATGCTGGGATCTTTGGGATTATCAGAGACTGTCTTGCTGAGGTCACATACCCCAAATCTATTCCACTGATCCTCCTTTCTGTCTCTTAGCCAGTTCTATATTGTTTTGATGACCACTGCTTTGTAGTATAGTTTGAGATCTGGTCCTGTGAGGCCACCTTCCTTCACATTTTTTTTTCATTATTTCCCTTGATATCCTCTGTAGCAGTCAGATTGCCTTTAAAGAGAACATGCTCAGTCTTGAGCATGCGCAGTATTGCTCATGGCTGGGAAGGCCTCTGACCCTTGACCCCAGCTTCTCCCAGGTTAGGCGGGAAAACAAGTTTCTTTGTTCTCACTTGGTTAAGAGAAACCACACCTATGCCTTGTCATTGACCAATGAGGGTCATCCCTATATACTACGTAGCAAATGGTATTTATGGCCCAGCAAGCTCCGCCTCGCTCTCGCTCCCCTCTCTCCCTCTCTCCCTCTCTCCTCTTTCAGGCTAGCTGATGGCTGTCCTTGCAGGAGCTTGGCCTCTGGCCAAGCTCCATCTTTAATCTTTCTCTATTCATCTCTCTGACCTGTGTGGTATTAATAAAGACTCATTCTGACCACCTCATATCTCTAATTTGACTCCGTCATCCCCCTCATGGTATCTAAACTTCTATCCTGTCTCTATCTTCCTACCTTGTGGCTTCTCTCCCCTCTGAGTGAGACCACAATCCTCGATCTTTTGTTCTTCAAAATGAATTTTGATATGTTTTTTTCTAATTTAGTAAAAAAAAAAAGTTTTTTAGTAATTCGATGGGTAGGGCACTAAATAAGTAAATAAATTTGGGGAGGATTTGTCATTTTTATTATGTTAGCTCATCCTACCCATGAGGAATTAATGTTTTTCCAATTGTTTTAATAGTGTGGAAAGTGCTTTGTAACTGTGTTCATATAGTTCCTGTGTTTGTCTTGGCAGATAGATTCCTAAATATTTTATAGCAACTATGGTGATTTTAAATGGAAGTTTTCTTTCTAATTCTTGAAGCTGAGATGTATTGGAAATACGTAGAAATGATGTTGACTTATGTGGGTTTATTTTGTATCCTGCAACTTTGCTAAAATTGTTCATTATTTCAACCAGCTTTTTGGTTGATTCTCTAGGATTCTTTAAGTAGACCATCATATCATCTGCAAAGATTGGTCTCCTCATTGCCTATTGCAGGTTTAAAAATTATTAATCAATAACTAAATATTATATTTTATAAAATTTTATTAATAATAACTAAAACAAAGGAACTGCCTGACATCAGCCCGGTTGCAGGTCCAAGAGAGGAAGAGGGAGGAGTTACAACCACTTAAATACAATCATGCAAAATGTGGGCATGCAGGAAAATGGAATTTTGAGAAATACTAAGGAACTTCTGGGGGATGAAGTCCAAAGGCTCAAAATATCCATTTATAAACTATTTTATTACCTTCAATTTCTTTTTCTTCTCTAATTGCTACTGCTAGTGTTTCTAGTACAATGTTAAATAACAGAGGTGATAATGAGCATCCTTGTTTAACTCCTGATCTTATTGGGAAAGCTTCTAGTTTATCCCCATTGCAGATGATAGTTTTAGATATGTACTGTTTGTTATTTTTAGGAAAGGTTCTTCTATTCCTATGCTTTCTAGTATTTTCAATAGGAATGAGTTTTGTATTTTGTCAAAGACTTTTTCTGCAACTATTGAGATGATCATGTGATTTTTGATAATATGTTTGTTGAATGTGAATTATGTGAATGGATTTCCTAATATTGAACCATCCTTGCATTCCTGGTATAAATTCCACCCAAGCATAATGAATCACCTTCATGATTACTTGCTGGAGTCTTTTTGCCAGTATCCTATTTAAGATTTTTGCATCTATGTTCATTAGGGATACTGGTCTATAGTTTTTTTCTCTGTTTTTGATCTGCCTGACTTTGTAATCAGTACCATATTTGTGTCATAAAAGGAATTTGGTAGAACCCCTTCTTTGCTTATTCTGTCGAATAGTTTGTTTAGTATTGGGATTAGTTGCTCTTTGAATGTTTCATAGAATTCATTTGTGAACCCATTTGGTCCTGGTCCTTAGGGAGTTCTTTGATGGCTTGTTTAATTTCTTTTTCTGTATATGGGATTATTTAAGTATTCTTCTTCTGTTAGTCTAGGCAATTTATATGTTTGTAAATATTCATCCATAACACCTAGTTTGCCATAAAATTGGGCATAATACTTTTTAATGATTGCCTTAATTTCCTCTTAATTAGAGGTGAGGTCTACCTTTTCATCTTGAATACAGCCAAATTGGTTTTCTTCTTTCCTTTAAATTCCTTTACATTAGGTTGACCTGCACTTTGTCTATTTTATTTGTTTTTTCAAAGTACCAGCTTCTAGTCTTATTTATTAATTCAATAGTTGTTTTACTTTAGATTTGATTAATTTCTCCTTTGAGTTTTAGGATTTCTAACTTAGTTTTCATCTGAGGATTTTTAATTTGTTCACTTTCTAGTTTTTTAATTTGCATGCCCAATTCATTGACCTCTGCCCTTCCTAATTTGTTAATATATTAATTTTATGGCTATAAATTTCCCCCTGAGTACTGCTTTGGCTGCATCCCATAGATTTTGAAAGGATATCTCATCATTGTCATTTTCTTCCAGGAAATTATTAATTGTTTCTATGATTTGTTCTTTAACCGATTTTGGAGAATTGCATTGTTTAATTTCAAATTAATTTTTGATTTACCTCTGCATGTATCCTTACTAATTATTATTTTACAGCATTTTGATTTGAAAATGTTGCATGTATTATTTCTTCTCTTTTGCACTTGTTTGCAATGTTTTTATGCCATAGTACATGGTCAGGATCTTTTTACTCTACACCCCCCCCCCCCCCCCCGCTCTCCCTGCCTTTTACTACTTCCCTCCCACCAGTCCATTTGTTACCCTTCTACTTCTCTTTCGAGAGAGAATCAATTCTCTGCCCCAATGGATCTGGTTGTTTGTCCCTCTGAGCCAATTTCAATGCACGTAAGAATTAAGTATTTCCTGTCTCCAATCTCTTTCTCTTTACCCTTCTAGTATATTGTATTGGTGTTCTCCCCCACTCCTGCCATGTGCTTCTTTATGACATATAAATTTACCCCATTTTGTCCCTTTTCTCATTTATCTTAGTATTAACCTCTTTTTTAACTTCAAGTTTTATATCTATGCATATATGTATATATGTACATATATATATATATATATATATATATATATTCTTCTCATTTCATCCTATACAGTTTGTTACTCTTCTAAATATAATTCTTCTAGCTACTCAGGTGATAATAACAATTTTTCTTATAGGCATACAAATCATTACAACTGATTGGGTTCCTTAAAAAAGTTTTTTCTCTTCATTTCTTAATTATTTTTTGATGATTTTCTTGGGTTCTGTGTTTGGGCATAGACTTTTCTGTTCAAGTTCAGTCTTGTCTTTATGAATTCTTGAAAGTCTTTTATTTTATTAAATGACCATATATTCCCCTACAAGAATATAGTCAGTTTTTGGGTAGTTGATTCTTGGTTTTAGACCTAGTCCCTTGCTTTCCAGAATATCATATCCCATGCCTTTTGGTCCTTTAGCATAGATGCAGCCAGATCCTGTGTTATCCTAACTGTGGTTCCATTGTATCTGAATGACTTATTCTTAGCAGCTTATAATATTTTTCCTTAGTCTGGTTGTTATTGAACTTGGCTATACCATACCTGGGTGTTGTTAATTGAGGATAAAGAATAGGGGTTGATTTGTGGATTCTTTCAGACTCTACTTTTCCCTCTTGCTCTAGAATGTTGGGGCAGTTTTCTTGGATAATTTCCTGTAGAATGATATCCAGGCTTTTTCTTTTGTCACGATCTTCTGGTAATCCAGTGATTCTTAAATTGTCTCTCTGGGATCTGTTTTCTAGGTCTTCCATTTTGTGGATGAAGTATTTCATATTTTCCTCAATTTTTTCATTCTTTTGATTTTGTTTTATAGCTTCTTGATGCCATGTGATGTCATTTGCTTCTAATTTTTGGATTCTAATTTGTAAGGACTGAATTTCATCCCTGATTTTTGAACATCATCCTTTTGATCTGATTTTCTTTGGAGATCATCTTTTATCTTCTTTGCCTCATCTTTCATCTCATTTGCTTCATTTTTAAGCTGGTTAATTTTGGCTTTCAAGACACTATTTTCTATTTCCATGTGACTTATTTTGCTTTTTAAGTTCTTTCCCCAGTTGTCCTTAGCCTCTCTTAATTGTTTTTTGAGTTGTATTTTGAGTTATTCCAAAGCCTGTGTCCAGTTCACTGGAGTTTCTTGCTTGGTGTTCTTTCATCCTCCTCTGTTCCATTTACTCTTTGTTCATTACCTGGATAGAAGTCGTTGATTGTAATTTCTTTTCTCTTTTTCTGTTGTTTACTCATACTTTCCCCCCTTCTTTCCCCACTGTAATTGTCTGTAGTCTTGCTCCTCTCATTATGTGCTGATCTGTGGGTTTGGGCTATTCTGTCCTGTAGGGGATTCTTCTTTGTTCTACTGATTGATCAGGTTAGTCAGATATTCCCCAGCTGATATCAGTAGCTGTAAAGAAGCTGGGCTTCCTGCTCTGTTATTAAGGTTGTTGCCTGCAATTTGTTGCAGGCTTTGCCTTTGGAGCTTATTCAGCAAGGCTCTCAGAGCAGTCTGGGGGAGGAGTGTCAGAGTTTGAGCTTCCTTACCCTCTGAAGACTTCTTATCTGCCCTATTGATAAGATTGAGCCAGGGAAGAGGTGTTGATCTGCAAAGCTGGATGTGCCCTGAGGCCAAAACCTCCAGAAGGGGAGGGGAAGATGGAGTGTCTTGGCTGTGACTAGGTGGCCTGCTCTGTGCTTCTCCCTGAGCCTGACACAGTTGTGCCAGCAAGGTACTCCCTTTGGACTAGTGACCTTGCCTTCACAGAGATTCCTGCCACCTGAGACCTTCCTTCTTCTTTCCTCTTAAACCCACACATTCTAGAATTCAGGCCCTTTTTGGGGGGTGTGGGAGTGTACCTTTTAAGTTGAGTCCAGGAGGAGGGTTCCCTGGCTCTGTCCTATTGTTAGATTTGGTTTTCATTCCCCTCAAAGCATTGTGCTTTTGATTTGGTGAGGGAAGGGTTTGAGGAGATCTGAACTTTTGTTGCCTGTAAGCTGCCATTTGAAGTCCATGTGTATCATACTTAAAGAAAGTTTCCCTAATATATTCAGGCTCGAAGTTCAAGGGTTACTCATAGATTTGATCTCATTAGTGAACTAGATATAACTAGTTCTACTGTCTGTCCTGAGGTGTCTTATTCTTTCTTAGACACCCACTTCTAGGGGCTAAACATTGTAATGCTAGACTTAGTGAGGAAGCCTAATCAACCAAGCCAACTGATCACAACTTTTAAATTCAAGAAACTCCAGATTCAGCCTTCATGGTAGCAAAGATTCTAGGGATATACTACCATGTCTGGTTTATAATTTCATCTTAATTTTGAAATTTTATATAATTGATTGATGATTTAACTGTACACAGCTAACCAAATAAAAATGAGTCCAATATCAATCAGTAACCTATCAATATCAGTGGGTTCTGAAATCAATTTTATTGTTTGTGATATTTAGTGCTTTCTATATCTGGTGACTTTTGACTCTTCTTTAAAATGTGTTCTTGACACATAAGCATATGAGGTTTTCAAATGGTCTTCAAGAGGTTGAAATCTTTTATTTGTTTATTTGGAACCATGTTTAAAAATGTATTTTTCTTTTAGGTTTATCATCACTTTGAAGTCTTTTATTATCATATAAGGACTTCTTTTTAAATATCTTGTCAAGTTATTCTTGAATTACTCAATTCCTTTGGTGACATATAAACTTCTATCATCTTCATAGTGGTCTTTGTGTTTATATGAACACAAACACTGTCAAGAGGAATAATTTTAGGTATCATGAATGATATTTATTTTTTCCCATTAAGCAGACAAGGAAATTCAGTCACTGTCTGAAAAGACTGAAGGGGTTATAGAGGGAACCAACTGGCCAACTTTGATATACAAACAAAAAATTAAATAAAATAAGCCAAAGGTGGAAGCAAAGGCTGATAACAGAAGATGAATATGAGAGAATGCCATGCCCTATATAAGTGGTGTCAGGAATAATAAATTTCAGAATGAGCTAAATTTGACAACAAATACTTTTAATATTGAGAGAGAAAGTCAGATCACAGAAGCACCTTTGAGTGTGAATCGGGCTGAGGGAGTGGATGATAATAACTAAAAACAGTTATAAGCCAGAATTGAGAGATCCACATTTTGCTTGTTTTCTCAGTCAAGAAGAGTGACATTTGCAATGAAAATGATGGTACTAAAATGACTAGTAGGTAGTTTATACCTAAGATAAATGAGAATATAGTAAAAGAACACCTGGATACCCTTGGTGAGTTTAGGACACTTGGTACAGAAATATATTTATCCCTTGATACTGAAAGTGTGTACAGTTGTGATTTCCAAGCTTTTGTCACTGTTATCTCAAAAATCATGGAAAACAGAAGAGATCAAAAGACCTCTAAAGAATGACAAATTTTGTTTAAATGTTCAAAAAATGAAGAAAAAAAAGAAATTTCCAGCTATGGACTCATAAACTTGATTTCAATTCTATTTTGGATTCTAGATGGATTATTAGAGAAATTATTAGAGAATATCTAGAAATTAAAAAAGATGCAGCATTGCACCATTGAGAATAGGCCATATCAGAATTATCTTATTTCATTTCTTGACAGGATTATTAAATAGATGAGGAAAATGTTATGACTATAAATTTTAGCAAATATTTTGATGAAATGTTTCACAAAACTTATAGAGAAGACACAAAAATATGTATGCGATAATAATTCAATTAAATGTATTCAGAACTTGTGGTATAGTTAGATTGAAAGAGTAGTTGTTTATACTTTAATATCAACATGGTAGAATATCCCAATGCAATACCTTAAGGGTTTCTGTTATTATACATTTCCATCAATGACTTGGATAAAGACATAGATGTCATGCTCATTAAGTTTATAGTAGCAAAAAGCTGTAAGGGACAGCTACCACAATGGATCACAGAATAAAGATCAAAAAAGGCCCTGACAGGCCACTGACCTTAATCTAATATATTGAAAGCAAAGATGGATAAATATAAACTCTTCTAATTGCACACAGAAACCCAGTTCTACAAATGTATGATAAAAGAAGCAAAATTAGATGGATGTTATGAAAAGTTCTGAAATTTTAGCTTCATATGAGTTAGTAATGTGATATGACAGTGGCAGCCCCCCAAATCTGATGAAAACGTGAACTTCATTAAAGAAGGCAAAGCTTCCTGAAAGAAGAAATGAATAGATTCCCTATACTTTACCCTGATTAGACCTCAGTTGCATTCAGTTCTGTGCTCTATATTTTAAGAAGGATGGGAGATTGTTCAGAGAACTACCAGGAAGGTGAAGAATCTTAAAGCCAAAGTAAAAATAGATCTAGTCAAAAGAGATAGGGAAGGTAATTACATCCTGATAAAAGGCAGTATAGACAAAGAACAACTAATTCCAATAGTATACAAACTATTTGACAGAATAAGCAAAGGGATTCTACCAAATTCCTTTTATGACACAAATATGATACTGATTCCAACACCAGGCAGGTCAAAAACAGAAAGAAAACTATAGACCAATCTCCTTAATGAACATAGACACCAAAATATTAAATAGGATACTAGCAAAAAAAACTCCAGCAAGTGATCACAAGGGTTTTTCATCATGACCAGGTAGGATTTATACCAGGAATACAAGGATGGTTCAATATTAGGAAAACCATCCACATAATTGACCATATTATAAAGCAAACAAAAATCACATGATTATCTCAATAGATGCAGAAAAGCCTTTGACAAAATACAAAACTCATTCCTATTGAAAATACTAGAAAGCATAGGAATAGAATGGCCTTTCCTAAAAATAAAAAAAAAACAGTATTTATCTAAAACCATCAGCAAACGTAATCTACAATGGGGATAAACTAGAAGCCTTCACAATAAGATCAGGAGTGAAACAAGAATGCCCATTATCACCTCTATTATTTAACATTTTATTAGAAACACTAGAAGTAGCAATTAGAGAAGAAGAAAAAGAAATTGAAGGTATTAAAACAGGCAATGAGGAGACCAAGCTATCACTCTTTGGAGATGATATGATGGTCTACTTAAGGAATCCTGGAGAATCAGCTAAAAAGCTAGTCAAAATAATCAACAATTTTAGCAAAGTTGCAGGATACAAAATAAACTCACATAAGTCATCAGCATTTCTATATATCTCCAACACATCTCAGAAACAAGAATTAGAAATTCCATTTAGAATCACACTAGACAGGACTTCTGGTCACGATGGTGGCTTAGAAGCAGCAAAAGTTCAGACCTCTGAAAACCCTTCCTTACTGATCACAAACTGAATGCTCCTAGGGGACTAAAATTCAAACTTAACAACAGGACAGTGCCGAGGAACCCTCCTTCTGGACTCAAATCAAAAGGTAAGCTCCCCAAAAGCCAGAATCCTAGAATACTAGGGTCTAAGGGGAAGGCAGAAGGAAGGTCCCAGCACCCCTTCCCCCCAACCCAGAGCACTGAGCCTGCAGCAGCAGTGGGAACCTCAGGGCCGGCAGAAGTGCTGTTCTGAAGGGTGTACCTTGAAAACAACCTGGTCCAGTCTCGGGGCATCCAACAGAGACGGCAGGGAAGCAGCCTGAGAGAGAAGGGAGGAGTCTGTAGCCCCCTGGCTAGGTCCTTCCATCAGAGTCTCACTGGATCTTTTTGCCTTGGGGCACATCCAGACCAACCCAGCTGAACATAATCCCATCAGGAGCCCTCAGAGCTCAAGGAGGCCAGGACCCCTCCCCCTTAGAGTGCATGGCCCTCTGAAAGGACAGGAACCTCAGGGCTGTCAAAGGCACTGTGGTACCTTGCAGATAGTTCTGTGCCAGGCTTGGAGCGTGGAAGTAAGGCAGTGGAGAAGCAACGGGAGGAAGCTGAGAGCAGTAACACCCAAAATGCTAGCAGGCAGGGGAGGGCAGACCCTGGGCTTCCCCAGGAAGACAGCACAGCTGAGGAGAAGGGACAATTTGCCTGGGGCTAAAGCCTCGCACCATCAGACAGATACACTAAGAGCCAGTCCTCCTCACTCAGATTTCTGTCTGGAAAGGGGAAGAAAACCATAGAGATGGGAAACAGTACAGAAGTGCAAAAGCCTCCAAACACCAAGAAAAGCAAGAACAAGGGGGTGACTTTGGACACATTTTATGGAGCAAAAATACAAAATACAGAGGAGATAGCAGAGGAAACACAAACAAATGCCCCAAAAACTTCCAAAGGAAATGAAAATTCTCCACAAACTCTTGAAGAATTTAAATCAGAAATTATAAATAAAAAAAATGGAAGCCTTCTGGCAGGAAAAAATGGGAAACAATGCAAAAGGAACCCAGCAATCTGAGAGACCAAAATATGCAAATGCAGAAACAGCTTGAAGTCTTAAAAAATAGGTCAGACCAAACTGAAAAGGAAAACCAGTCTTTAAAGGTCAGAATCAGGCAACTGGAAGACAATGATCTTGCAAAAGAGAAAGAATTAATAAAGGAAAGTCAAAAGACTAAAGAATTAGAAGATAACATAAAATATCTCACTGACAAGGTGACAGACCTGGAAAAAAAGAGGAAGGAGAGACAATCTGAGAATCATTGGTCTACCAGAAAAGCCAGAAATAAACAGTAATCTTGATATCATAATACATGATATCATCAAAGAAAACTGTCCAGAGATTCTAGAACAAGGGGACAAAATATGCATTGAAAGAGTCCACAGAACACCTTCTACACTAAATCCCCAAAAGACAACTCCCAGGAATGTAATTGCCAAATTCCAAAGCTTACAAGCAAAAGAAAAAAATCTTACAAGAAACCAGAAAAAGACAATTTAGATATAAAGGAACACCAATCAGTGTCACACAGGACCTAGCAATTTCCACTCTGAACGACCATAAGGCATGGAACATGATATTCAGAAAAGCAAGAGAGCTGGGTCTTCAACCAAGAATCAGCTATCCATCAAAAGTGACTATATACTTCCAGGGGAAAGTATGGGCATTCAACAAAATAGAAGATTTCCAAGTTTTTGCAAAGAAAAGACCAGAGCTCTGTGGAAAGTTTGATATTGAAAAACAAAGAGCGTGGAGTACCTGAAAAGGTAAATATGAAGGAAAGGGAAAAGGAGAAAAATGTCATCTTTTTCTTTTGCTCAAACTCTCTTCTATAAGGACTATATTTATATCAAATTATATTTATTAATATGTGGGGAAAATATAATGTGTAACTCTCAAAATTATATGCATCATTAAAGTAGTAAGAAGAGTCATGCATAGGGAAAGTTTGGGGCATCAAGATGATATGGAGAAAGGTGGGGATAGAAAGAAAAAGAGAGGAGGGAATCGTTGATGGTACTAAGATATACTCCAAGCAATAGAAAACAAAAACTAAATAGAATAATTTTTCTCACACAAAGATATACATGGGAAGGGGAGGGGAAGAATTCTCCAATAAGAAGGAGAGGATGAGAGTTTTTACTTAATCCTTACTCTCAGTGAAATCAACTCTGAGAGGGAAGAGCTTCCAGATCCATTGGGATCTTGAATTTTATCTTATCGAACAGCAAAATTCGTCAAACTGATCCAGCTCTTTCATGTCGACATGACAGGGGAAGTCCTATCTGGTGGAGAAACTTCCGATCTCTTCAACATCTCCAATGGCGTGAAACAAGGCTGTGTACTCGCTCAGGTACTATTCAACCTATACTTCACCCAAGTATTACCACATGCTGTGATGGATCTAGACCTGGGCATCTACATCAAATACCGACTGGATGGCTCACTATTCGACCTTTGCCGCCTGACTGCAATAACAAAGACAACAGAGAGACTCATCCTGGAAGCTCTCTTTGCAGATGACTGTGCTCTCATGGCCCACCAAGAAAATCATCTTCAAACCATTGTGGACAGGTTCTCCACTGCAATAAAACCGTTTGGCCTGACTATCAGCCTCAGCAAAACAGAGGTGCTGTTCCAACCTGCACCAGGGAGGCCAACTAACCAGCCGTGCATTACAATCGAGGGCACGCAGCTTTCTAACGTCAACACCTTCAAGTACCTGGGCAGAACCATCGCCAACGACGGGTCCCTAGACCATGAGATCAATGCCAGGATCCAAAAGGCCAGCCAGGCACTTGGGCGGCTGCGCTGCAAAGTCCTCCAACACAGAGGTGTAAGCACTGCGACGAAGCTCAAAGTGTATAACGCAGTGGTCCTCAGCTCGCTCCTGTACGGTTGTGAGACGTGGACACTGTACCGGAAGCACATGAAGCAATTGGAGCAATTCCACCAACGCTCCCTCGGGTCAATCATGAGGATCCAATGGCAGGACCGAATCACCAACCAGGAAGTCCTCGACAGAGCCAACTCCACCAGCATCGAAGTCCTGGTCCTCAGAACCCAGCTACGATGGTCTGGACACGTCATCCGCATGGACCCACAGCGAATACCAAGACAGGTATTCTATGGTGAACTGTCAGCTGGACTCAGGAAACAAGGTCGGCCAAAGAAAAGATTCAAGGATCAGCTAAAGTCCAACTTGAAGTGGGCTGGCATTACACCAAAGCAACTAGAACTCGCTGCCTCTGGCAGAAGCAGCTGGCAAACCCACATTAACCATGCCGCCACCACCTTTGAAGATGAGCGACGTCGAAGTCTTGCCGCTGCGCGTGAAAGCGGACACCAGGCCACAACCGCACCTCCCGTAACAACTGGCGTCCCATGCCCCATGTGTCACAAACTCTGCACCTCAGCCTTTGGACTCCAAAGCCACATGAGGGTACACCGTAAATGAAACTGCACAAAAACAATAGTCATTCTCGGTCACCGAGAGACTACCACTAGACTATATGTGTTATCTAGATTCATCTTTCATTCTTCCTACTGATTAATGTTCTGGGATAGAATCTCTCTCTTGACACATCATGGATTGCTTTTCTCCTCCCAGCTCCCATAGTCAGGTTTTTTGGCTCAAAAGATGTTAATAATATCTCATTTTCTATCTTTTTTAATTTTAAATTTGTTTATTTGTTACATTACAATTCCCAGGTAACTTCTTCCTTCTCTCCCACACTTCCATTAGAGAAAATCTCTGACTCAGTGGATAGAGGGCCATGCCTGGAGTCAGGAACTGGGTTCCTTATCTGAACTATTTTAAAGAGGGAAGAATAAACACAAACATATACCAAACTACTTGGGTACATAAATCTATCTTATCTAACAGGATAATCAGAGGGGAAGAGGTCAAGAGAATGAAGAGGATTGATAAGAGGGAGAAAAGATTAAGGGAGTCAGAACCAAAACAGACTTTTAAAGTACAGGGTTAAAAAAAGAGAAGGCAAAACAGAAGAAAATAGCTTCGAGGAAGATATACAGTAATCATTGATGTGAACGTGAATGGGATGAACTCACTCAAATTAGAGGTGGATAGCAGAATGGATTAGAAAATAGAAATTATATGTTATTTAAAAGAAATATACTCAAAACAGAAAAACAAGCATAGTTCAAATAAGGAAATAGAGAATCTATTATGCTTCAGCTGATGTAAAAAAGTCAGGGTGCAACATGCAAAGCAATAGAAAAAATAGATGTAATAATTATCCCTGAATAATCAAGGAAACTACATTTTGCTAAAAGTTTCATAGATAATTAAGTTGTATTCAGATTATATATATATATTTATATCAAATAGATTATCATCCAAATTATGAAAGAAAAATTAAATGAGTCACAGTAGGAAATAGTTAAACTATACTAGTGATGCACCTTGATTTAACCTTTCTCAGAGTTAGATAAATGTAACTATAAAATAGAAGTTAAAGAAAGAAATTTTAGAAAATATATGTATGATAGTCTTTTGGAGAAATCTGGAAGGGGATTAAAAGGAGTATACCTGCTTCTATGTTGTACATGGCATGTTCACAAAAACTGATCATATTTTAGGACATGAAAAACTCACAAATACAGAAAAGTGGAAATTATAAGGATAACCTTTTCATATCATACTGCAATAAGAGCTTCATTCAATAAAATACCTTGGAAATAAAGATTAAAAATAAATTAGAAACTAAGTAATCTAGTTCTAAATAATGAGTGGGTTAAAGAATAAGATAATTAATAATTTAATTAAATGTAGTGATAACAATGAGGCAACACCAAAATTTGTGAGATGAAGCCAAAGCAAAAATTAGGGGAAAATTTATATCCCTAAACCGTAAGCTAAAAACAGGGCAGATCTATGAATTATGCATTTGATTAGAAAAAGAACAAATTAAAAAAACCCATTAAACACTAAAAATCATAATCCCAAAACTCAAAGAAGAGATGAATAAAATTGAAAGAAAAATGTTGAATTAATAAATTAGGAGCTGGTTTTCTGAAAAAGTAATTAAAAATAAACCATTGGTTAATTTGGTTTTCAAAAAAGGAAGAAGAAAACCAAATTACCACTATTAAAAATGAAAAGGGTACATATACCACCAGTGAAATGAAATTAAAGCAATTTTTGGGAGCTATGTTGCCCAATTATTTGCTAATAAAACTGACAACTTAAGTTAAATGGATGGACATTTACAAGAAATATAAATTGCCTTTAAAAAGGAAATTGAACAAGACATAAATGAAATTTCCAAAGAAAAATCCCAAGACCAGGTGGATTTTCAAATGAATTTTACCAAACATTTAAAGAAGAGCTAATTTTAATACTATATAAAATATTGGGAAAAAATAGGTAAAGATTCATATTGTATTCTTTTATAAAACAAATATGGTTTTGATACCTAAATCAGAGCATAAGTAGAGAAAGAAAACTGTAGACCAATTTCCCTAAAGAATACTGATGTAACATTAAAAAAATACTAACAGAAAGATTATCACAATATATCTCAAAGATCATTCATTATGACCATGTGAGATTTATACCAGAAATGCAGAACTGCTTCAAATTTAACAAATGTATAATCATAATTTATCATATTAATAAGAACACCAAAACCCATATAATTATATTAATAGATACAGAAAAAAAATTCTTAATGGATGAGGGAGGACTGAAGAAAGGGAGGGAGTTTTGAATGCAAAATTAATGAAAATGAATGTTGAAAAAAAATTAGGTTCTCGTGATTCTGGACTTTCCTGATTCTAGGTCTAGAATACCTAGATGATATGTGCTCTTACTGTGGTATCTAGATTCATCTTTCATTCTTCCTACTGATTAATGTTCTGGGATAGAATCTTTCTCTTGACAAATCATGGATTGCTTTTCTCCTCCCAGCTCCCATAGTCAGGTTTTTTGGCGCAAAAGATGTTAATAATATCTCATTTTCTTTCTTTTTTTAATTTTAAATTTGTTTATTTGTTACATTACAATTCCCAGGTAACTTCTTCCTTCTCTTCCACACTTCCATTAGAGAAAATCTCTGACTCAGTGGATAGAGGGCCATGCCTGGAGTCAGGAACTGGGTTCAAATTTGGCTTTAGACACTTCCTAGTTATGTGACTCTAGATATGTCACTTAAATCTCATTGCTAGACCCCTACTGCTTTTTTGCCTTAAAACCAATATTTGTATCAATTCTAAGAAAGATGATATAAAACCATGTTTTGCTAATTTCTGTTTATTAGTTCTTTCTCTGGAGTTGAACATATACAAGGCATTCTTCAAACAATATTTATTTTGTTATATATAATGTTCCCTATGTAGATATTTCTATGTTGTAAAAAATTAAACAAGTTTGTTATTTATTATGGTAGAGTAGTAGTCCACCAGTCTTATGCAATGACTTTTTAGTCATTCATTTTCTGTAAAAGTAGACATGTTTTCTACTATTGTGTTGTAATTCTAAGGTAAAGATAAGTGGAAATCAGTCCTCTATGATAGTCTGAGTGGGAAGGATTTTTAGCAAGGGGCATATTTCCTGCATTTGCTGCTGGTCCATCAAATATCCTCAGGGGGGACAAGTATCATGGATGGAAGAAAAGAGGGAGATGAGTTACATTCATCTGATGAATCTACCTATCATTTCTTCACATACCCAAAGAGCTGAGTTCATTCATGATCTCTCTTGGTGGACTATACATTAATGATTATAAATAAAGGTGTCTTAGCTGCTTCAATACTCACTGCTGCTGCTTTAAGTTCTGGGGCAATCATTAGAGAAATGGGGAGGGAACAATGAGAGTTAGCATCTTGGTCTTTTCTCTCCCTGCTAGTTTATAAGCTTTTTGAAGTCCAGGAATCTGTATTATTTATTTATTTTTCCTTATTTATATATTGTTTATTTATTTTATGGATTATATATATATATGTATATATATATAATTTATTATATTTTTCTTATTTATATATTATTCCATGGTTAAGAATATACATTTTATGTTGTGTTTACTTAATAAATGTTTATTAAATGAATTTACCACTCTGCCGTATTAGAATATAAGTTCCTTGGAGGCAGGGGCTGTTTTTACTTTATTATTTTTTTAAAATTTTCTCAGTAATTAGCACTGTGCTTGCCATATAGTAGCCATTTAAAAAACCAAACAAACTTCTGAATGATTCATTGAAAGAGCTAAGATAATAAAATCTTCAAAAGGTTTCTTTTACTGCTCTGAGCAATTGTGATGAAGAGAACAACACAATCTTACCTTTTTTGGAAGCAGTCCATAAGCTTTAGGATCATAGATCTAGTGAAATTAATTTTAGTTTAATTAATTGATTAAATGAAATTTAAAAACAAACTTTTTTGATAGTCATATTTCAAGATAATTGAGTCTCTTTATACGTCTATTGACTTTATGCATTTGAAAACATTTAGAGAAGGGGATCATAGGTTTCACCTAACTTAAAAGGTTTAAAGGCAGAAAAAAACTGTTAAAACCTCTGATCTGGTTCAAATCCCTAGTTTTAGAGATGAGGAAACTGAGGATCAGAAATTTGCTTCATGGTTCCTCAGAAACAACAAAAGTTTCCAACATTTGGGTTTGCCACCAATTCTGCATGACTGTCACATTTCCGGACCCATGTGGCAATTGGGCTGGTTGCCCTGGGGTTCTCTTTAATGATATGTAAATAATAGTCAGGCTCTCACTCCCTCTGGGGTTCTGCTGTGTTCTCCACATTATTGATTCACTCCTATCCCTGCTAACTACAGAGAGGAAAATGAGGAGGAGGCAAACGGCCTTTTCCTAGCCATTGGAAGTCCCAGAAGACTTAGTTTGAGGATTGTTATTAAGAAAAAAAACAACCCTCTGAATGAGGGTTCCCTGGCAGCGCGTGTGCCCACCTTCTCTGCTGACATGGGGAGGCGACTGTGCCTTTGTGCTGTCTGCTCAGTGACAAGCTTTGAGCCACCGGCATGATGGGTACCTGATGACAATTTCACAGGCTGTCAGTGACCGTTGTGCCTGAGTGGGCCTGCTGAAGGGTAATGGGATTTAATTGCTCTTTGGAGGAGAGGAGAGGACAGGCTTTCTTGGCACAGAGGATGCTTGGAGCAGGGTGAGAAGTATTTTATGAGGGTGAGTCAGGAAGACGGAGGGGGAGTCAAAATGTATATTCATCTACAGAGTGGGATGGAACTCCTTTTAGAAAGCAGTGATGAATTTTCAAACTGTACTTTCTTTTCCCTTTATATACACATACACACACACATATATATATATATTTATATAAAATGTGTAATATCTTCTCTATATACAGGGGGACATATAGGTATCATTTCTTAGTTTGATATACATTTTTGAATTTTAGATATCATTTTAGTTGTCTATAATCTATTATACACACATATATTTGCTTTGAATTTTATGAGTCTTTTGGGGTGGTCTTCCACCTCTGGCTGTCTCAGTGTCTAATCTTCTGAGGGCTGCTGCCATGGGTTCCCTGAGGCCTCTATCACCTTTGGCATTTCAATCTGTCTTTATAACACGTGTGGAATTAGTGTGACTGTCTCTCTTTAGTTACCTAGGGATTTCTACCTCTCTGTCTAGAAGAGAAATCATGCCCACCAAAGCACAAAATGAATTTAGCATCTGATATTGTCAGCAGTCTCTCCTGAGTGCTAAATTGGAAAGCAATAGGTAAGGGAGCCATGAGGGGTGGGGAGGACTCCTTTCTCCCTAGACTCCTTGCCCAGAGCCCACTTTCCTCTCACTATTGGAACAATGAAATCTCTCTGCTTTTTCAGAGAATTGAGCTGAGAGGGATTTTCCCTAAGTCTTTGGTCTTCGGTGTCAACCTGCCAGCAGGACAAGGTCACTCCGACTTGCTTTCTCTCTGTTCTCCTTCCCTGCTTCTCTGATTGGGGAGGTAAGCTCTGGCAAATCCAATTTCTTTATTCATTTTTCATTCTAAACAGTGTATTTGAAACATTAACCAGTGTTCTGGGAAATGAGTGTCAGTCTCTGAGAAGGGGAAACCCTTAGTACAGAAACTCTCACCCAGCGTAGGGATTGATTGAGAATACAAATGGCATGCAGGCCTGCATCTGGCCAAGATTTAGGACTAGTATGATGGCCATAATATGGAGAAGGGCCTTAATATCAGCTATAATGACTCCTTGGTTCAAAATACAGAGAGTTATTGTGAAAAAAAAAAACAAAAACCTCTGTTTGTTTCACAGTGCTAGTATATTTCTTATTTAGTGGAAGCCATGTTTACGAAATACATATTGAGCTTTGAAATCCTCCCTCTTAAACACTTTCCTTGAATATTCCTTTTTCATATCAACAAAGGAATATTTTTATTGTTTTTTTTCTAACCAGATTGAGAAGATAATGAAATTATTATCTGTCAAAAGCTCTCATAATTTTAAAAAATCTTTGAGGCAAGCAAAGATAATGTTATGGATAATTAAAGCCCAAGCTTGGGGATGTGGAACAGTCATAGGAGGGGAACTCGGAGGAATTTTTCCCAACCCCTCACTGACTAAAAGACCACAAAGTTACCCAGTTGCTAGATGAAGTTATTAAAACTAGAATCAGCTGTTTTGAGACATTAAAAGTGCCACTTAGGGTTTGCTGTCATAACATGACAAAAGATAGTTCTTTAATCCTTGGAATTCAATTTGCCGAGGACTAGCATTGTTATTCACTATGGGAGGTTAGGAAATAAAGGCTCATAAAATTAGAGATCATAGCTGAAAGGAAATTTAGAGACTAGTTCATTCAACACTATCAGTTTGTAACAGAGGAAAACAAGACCCAGAGAGATTCAGTGACTTGTCCCCTGACACATGGGGTAGGATTTGAACCCAGGTCTTCTGGAATCCAAGTTCAGTACTCTATACTTCCTTAATGCTGGTAGTGAGTGGATCTGAACTTCTAATTTCAGTTCATAAATCAGTTCTATAGGAAACTTTGAGAATTTTGGATCCATTGTGTACCACTCTCTCTCCCCCAGTCATCATGGTGTCCTGATATGTGAGTCCTAAAAAGCATATTCTAGAGTTGATCTATTCAATTTGGAGTCTAAACATGATTCTAATCCTGAATCTACTTTAAAAGAAGGGAAGAAGGGGGAGGGGAGAATGTTTCATGATTGATAAATTAGAAATTCTCTTGGTACGTTGGCTATAGTAGGGTGCTGGTGTTCACTAGGTGATGCACAGCTATTCCAGACTCAATCATCTAACAAGAAGGTATGTACCAGGCTAAAGGGTACAAATACAAAGGTGAGATAGTCCCTGCCTTTGAGCATGATCTGGTTTGCAAAAGCCTAGTTCAGGCTGAGTCCAAGGGAATCTAGAGGAAGAGAGGACTAGAGATCATCAGCAGACATAAGAAATTCATTAAAGCACTGCTGTAATTACATTGGGCACTCTTCCACATGGGAGGAAGTATGGGACCTAGTGAAATTTTATGTATTCTTAACAGTATGTAAGGTCCAATGATGAAAAAACCTCTGCTTTGTATTCAAGATACTAATACCACCCCCCAGGGAAATCTACATGTTTTCATACCATTGTATTGAACAGCAATTATGCTATATTTAGGCTAGGAAATATTCAGATAGATACTAGTAGTAATAATTTGAAATTGACTTAAAATGATGTATGTTGAGACCTTCTTATAAATACTTTGATGGAGCTGTGACTTCATAATGCATAATATTATTCCTCTATTTCCTAAATAGTTTGATTAAAGATTTTTTTAAATTGAGGATTGATCCAACTTTGCAAAAGTCTTTCTCTGGGTTTTTTTAAAAAAACATTTCATATGTATTATTGTAGCCTTGATGTTTTGCATCTGTTCATAAATATGAAGATATAACAATAATAACACTGACCAATCTGCCTCCTTGTTCAATTATACATATAGTTTTGATAATGATTTTAAAATATTTTTGCATTTAACCCATTGTAAATGTTGACTTACACCCACCATATATTTTGCCAGTACCTTTTGATTCACCGAAAAGATTGGTTTCTTCCATGAATGGATTGTTTCATGACTTCCACTATTATGAAAAAAGGACTGGTGTCAAAAAAGATGGATTTTTAGGATAACCTAAATTCAGAGCATGATCTGATCTCCCAAATCAGACTTAACTTGCTCTGCTCCTCCTCAATTATCCTGCTGAAGTGCCTATTCAAAATAATCTGAAAAATGTGCACTTTTACAATTTGGAAATTTTCTTTTCCAAGACTTATAGGATGCATTATTAAGTTGATTAGGAAGAAAAACATGAATAGATTGAGATGTGTGTCATGGAAGAGAATATCTAGATTGATGAAGTCATAGATCTTTTGTTGTATGGTTGAGATGGTGAAATTGATTTAATCAAATGATTCTGGCTGTTGTTTTGGAGACTTTGAAATATACTGGATCTTATTCAATTAGCGTACATTGTTCTTCTCAATTGGGAGCCTCTATTGCCATCCATTGAGATTCTTTGTATTTGGAGTTTGTTTGGGATATCCTGAATGATGCTCCTAAAAGTTAGCTGAAGATATATCTCAGTTTTATGACTCACTCAACATTGACACTTAGCCAATTACTGAACAAAATCATCTGATAACCAAATCTGTCAAACAATTTTGCATAATTTCAACATATGTATCAGAGAACACTTTTGAGACAAGCTTGAAGGTTCCAATTTTTTAGGAGCATACATATTATCTAATATGCCAAATCTTGGTATTTCTATTAAGCTGAACCTGTCCTTCAAATCCTAATTTCTGTTTTCCATGTGATTCAGCAAACATTTCTAAGTTATTTTTCCTGCTTTGAAACCATTGTAATAACAGAAGGGAAGGGTTATTACACTAATCAATTTGAAAATATAGGAAATGAGGCTAATGACAACTTCAATGAAAATGACTGGATGGTAATAGCACAAAAGATCATTGAAAGATATGGAAAACACTTTGTGAAACTTAATATTTTAAAAAATAAATTTTAGCATCATCATTGATAATTGTCCTATGTTTCTATGCTAGTAGTATAGTTGATTTACTATGGGAATCTACTGAAGAAGATGGTGGGACTTAAACAAACTGGTTTCATTTTTGTTCTATTATTATCTACAAAGAAAATGAGGGAGAGCCTCTGTCTTTCAGGAGCTTATCACTTCTCTGTAAAGATAAAGCACAAACATATAATGACAAAAGTGCAGACATATCCTATTTAGCAATTTAGCATCCAATACTATTTCGTAATGTACATTAGTACAAATCATAACCAACTCATAACTATCATAAAGTTGTAAAAAATCTAATACAACATTATCATCCTTTTTGACATTTAAAACCATGGTCTAGTGGAAGTAATTTATTTTAATGATATTATTTCTCCTCTCATGGTACAGTGGAAAGAACTGTTGGTTCTGGAGTTAAAATATTGGCTCTGCCATTTATTTATTTATTCTTGCTAAGACAAGTCATTTAACTTTAGACTCATTTTACTCATCTATAAAAGCAGGAAGTTGGACAAGATTATCTTTCAGCCTTTAATCAATTATTGTATGAGCCTTTTACCTCTACAAATTTATGACTCTTTAGTACTTTTGTTGAGTGAATTAACATTGCATATTGTGATATATATATATATATATATATATATATATATATATATATATATATATATATATATATAATAAATTCCATTGTGGAGTCTGATGAAGCTGATCTTACTGAAAGATAATATAGTTAGACAAATAGTGGTTTTGGAATTTATTATTGAGGGATGAATGATATTTTAATTGTTAGAAAGTAAAGGGATGTCAAACTAGTGGGATAAAGGTAAGCAAAGACCTGAGAAAATAAAAGTTTCTTTGGGAAACCATTTGTTGTTTGCAATTTGGCAGAAGTAGTAGGAATATGTAAGAAAGTAGTGTGAAATTAGATTGAATAGGCAACTTTGACTCAGACTGTGGAAGGCTTGAATGCAAAAGCTAAAGTTGGGTATTATTCTTTAGAAAACTGAATCTTGAATGGGATTTATTTTGTCATAAAAGAATAAAGTGATTTTAGGAAAATGAATCTGACAACTGTACAAAATAAACAATATAAAGGGGGAAAGTGGAAAGAATGGCAGTAGTTAAGAAATTGTCATGATAAGTTTGTCCTTGTCCAGTAAGACCAAGAAATAGGATGTTGGCAGTAGGAGTAGGAAAGAGGAAATGGAACAAAAGATGTTTTAAAAGGATAATTGGTAGAATATGACAAATAATTAAATTCTGGAGGTAAAGTAGTAGAAGAAATAAAAGATGATCCAAATTTTGAACCTGAATTAGTGGGAGAATGGTGTTACTATTCTCTGAAAAAGAATAGATAGGAGATTATTAAGTTTGGCTTTAAATATGTTGAGTCTACAGTGACAGTAGGACATTTAATGAAATCTAAGTCAATACATATTTATTAAGCAATGACAAAATGATTAATACTGGGCAGGATACTGTTAGGTATTAAAGAAACTATAAAATACAATCCCCCTTTTCAAGCACTTTACAATATTACTGAAACTATCAGTCATTAAAACTTAGAAGAGAGCTCAAGGCTAAAGTAGTAGATTCAGAACTTTTCAAAATCAAGATGTCAGTTTCCCCTAAAAATTTAGTATATCCTCTTTTACTAAATCATGCTTATTCACTATATTGTATGGGTGTATCCCAAGGTACTTGAAAAGATGTTGAATTTTAAGTAACTTCTCTCTCTCTCTCTTTTTTTTGCTTAAGAAATGATGTGCTATAAAATAATCTTTTACAAAATTCTATGACAAATGATATGCAGAAGATGAAAACTAAGAAAAAGCATTCCCTGAAGACAGTAGAAATTATAGCAATACACCTTCATAGAATTAAAAATATATTCCCTCACAATACTGTTGTCCTCTTAACATCAGCATATGCTTTAGAAGTTGTCTTTCTACTGCCAATAATGAATTTGTGTAACTCTAGCTGAACTTTTCCCCACAGTATTTTTGTCACTAGGATTTTGAAATGTAACTTATAAGGGTGATGGAGCTTTTTCCTAGAGCGCAAAATTTTGAGATTAGAGTCAATACTTGGAGTCCTTCAGCAGTTTAGAAACTTTAGAGATTAGCAACCTGTTAGAAAGAATAGTGATTAAAACAGGAAGGTGCCAAGTGGTATGGATTTCTTCCCCAATTCAAAGACTTCACCTTAGAGGACCTTTTCACTGACTAGGTGCCTTCTGCTCTCTTTTATCCTCCCTCCATTCCCCTTCCCCCTCATGTCTCATTAGTCTTCTCAATACCTGTTGCCATCTGTCCCAGCTACTTTGTGCTTCTTAACTTAGCCAAAAGAAATCACTAGTTTTGGTTCTGCAATAAATATACTTTTTCATGGTGGTTAACTGCAGTTATAAATGTGGTCTAACTTGATAGTACACGATGAACGTACCTGGAATACATGACGATTTAATCGGCAACTTGACTCTTAGATGCACCATCTAAAAGCACTAGTCTAAATGCAAGACTTCAGTTGGGTATAACTTGGTTTTTCCTTGTTCAAAAGAAAATTAATTATTCTGTGGGTTCATCCTTTATTGGTTATCTTGGGTTTTCAATAGGCTTGAGTAAAAGTTTTCAAAACCACCTATAATCTCTCTTTCAAGACTGACTCTATTCAGAGCATCATTTAAACATTTGGAATAAAATTAAAAGGAAATGTCATGAAGGGAAAATACATTTGTAAGCAGGGCAATCAGTAATTCTATTTTCAACAGACTTAGCCATTTAAACAAAAAGGTTGCTTTTGAAAACATATGTGAGGTTGATTTCACTGTAGCTATCTTTTATGCTTCCTTACAAAAACTCATGCTTATTGGTGCCCCAGTTACTTCAGGCATTTAAAATAATAATAGTGATAATAATGTCGCCTTTCCTTTTTAGTACAAAGGACTTTCTCAGTGTGGTAATGAAACATAAAGCTATGTGTAAATGACTGGATATCATAAAATTGGTACATTACTTTGAATGGAACATTTTGTTCCATTGCTTCTTGGTTGCCAAAGTAATCTCAAAATGCAACAGATTTGCAATACTGTACAGATATTTTAAAAGCAAGAACAGCACATTAAGACCTTTCTCTTTTCCAGGATTTGGACAAATTCTTAAATCAAATTCCACAAAAGCCCCAGTCTTATTCTTCTTAATGATACAGAGGTGACTCTGGATTTAAATAGATCTTGCAAATAGGGCAGAAATACTCGTACATTCTATCATTCTTGAATAGACTAGTGACAAATAGTCAGTTTTTAAGAGGTGCCTAATAATTAAATGGCTGAGAAGTTCATTGTTGTACTGACCACTAGATAATAAATTCTTCCACAATGGCAAACCTGAAACAAAGGAAAATACAAAATGTCCCTCAGTTTTCAGTACAATGACAAAGTGGCCAAAAGAAGATGGAAAGTACTCTCTATAAATATTAACTTACCTTTGGGTACTCTAATATCTAACATTCTTAACTATTTCTAAATGAGTGCATATATTATTGGAGTAACTGAATCATATAAGTGATAAAATATTTTATTTTTAAAAACATTATCTTTACTTCTCATCCTCCCCAAAATAAAATGAGTAAAAATGATTTGATTTTACATTTACTTCTAATAATAATGAAGAGAAGTTCATTGAATATAAATATGGCACTTAATAAAATAAAATGATGCTATTAACATTGAAATTTAAGGTTTGAAAACATCTTACAAATATGATCTCTTTTTTCCTCACAATAATTAATGGAGTTAGATTCTATCTTTGTTTCATAGATGAAGAAAATGAGGCAGATAGAGATTATTTAAGTGCTTTGCTCAGTCTCCTCACAAAACTAGTAAGTGTTGGAAAACAGATTTGAACTTAAGTCCTCTTATTTCCATGTCCAGCTTGCCATCTGCTATACAACCTGGAGGATGGATTAAATGGGAAAGGCTCAAGACAAGGACACTTCTCCATCAATGACAGTAGAGATGCTCCAACTTTAATACTACTGTCACTGGTGTACTACTTGAAGAACCAGAAACTGCAGTAAATATAAGAGAAGAGCAATACCAGGCTTATTATAGAACCATGACACAATTTTGAGAATACTGAAGGATTGTGTCTTAAGATATATGAAAGACCATATCATACGCTTGGGAAGAATCATAGATATTCTGGAAGGAAAATTATACTTGAGAAATTATCAATGAACATTAACCAATATACCTATTATTCTAATATCTATAAAAGATGAGAAATATCTACACACATGTCTAGGGCACCTTTATATGACAAGAAAAGACAGCCTTTCATAAATAATGTTCAACAGTAGGTCACTTCTTTATAGTCACATAAGTGACAACAAGGTAGATGTGAATAATCCAAGATCACTTTGTTTGTGGTTGCCATTGTTAGTTAATGCATCAGTGATTTACTGGCATTCTGAAATCAAAGCTAAATGGGAAGGAGACAATTAAAACCATTAGAAATTATTTAATACTCTTCAGTACTTTCTTTCTGAATTATAAAATAGCCTAAAACAGATTTGTAAAGTGCCCTAACAAAAGACTGTAGAAGATTAACAAAATAGGGGCCAATTACCCTATGACCACTTTAGGCACTGTAACACTTCCATAACAGAAAGGAAGAGGACTCATAGATATTATTAGGAAATATCAGTTATATCAGAAACCTACAGAAAGGAGATGGAAGATGCAGGCATCATTTTACTGAGCAACACCAAAGGCTTATACTAGTTGTCTAATGTCACTCCAACATATTTCCCCCAAATGGAGCTTATGGAACAACTAAGATCCAAAACTGGAAGCAAAACACCCCCGATGGGTGATAATTGATTGATTCTGTCCATAATCTGTAGACAAAGGAACCTCAAATGTGGATTTTTGTGCATGTGGAAATGGAAAGGTTTCTGACAGTAATTCAGGACCATTTTGTTTTGTCACTAGAAACTACTCTAGGGTGACTTGATAAATGTAGCTTATGCAAAGAAATGAGAGATAGAGCAATCCATCCCTGCAGGCTGCAAAAAAAATTATCCCTACTGAATACCTACCAAGACATCATCTTGAGGTTAGAATTTTATATCAGAAACTTTCTACATATTTCACAGGATTATCGTTAAGGATCAAATTGAGATGATCTTTGCAAAATTCCAAGTATAGAGTCTGGTATATAGTAGGCACTTAATAAATGCTTATTCCTCCCCCCAGACCTCTTTCCTTTCTAGCTTTTAATGGACAGAGAAATTGCAAATCTCCATACTACAAATGTTTTTCAGTGGTGTCTGACTCTAGGTGACCTCATTTGGGATTTTCTTGGCAAAGATCCTAGAAAGGCTTGCTCATTTTCAAGATGAGAAAATGGAGGTAAACAGTAAAGGTGACTTGCCCAGGGTCACAAAGGTAGTTTGAACTTAAGAAGATGAGCCTTCCTGAATCTAGGCTGGGTACTCTGTCTACTGTGCCACCTGCTCATATTATAAATACAGAACTCAGAATTTCCCAGAAACTTCCAACATGAACTTATATTGAAACTGAACCATTATCACAGAAGGGGTCATTGCTTACAACTGTCCATTGATTCATGCATCCTTAAGCACAACATTTTCATAGATATTTGGTAGATCGTGTAGAAGAACTTAGGGACACAATAGATAGATCACTGGACCTGGAATCAGGAAAACTTGAGTTCAAATCTGACTTCCAACACTCTCCAACTACGTAAGCCTGGGAATATCACTTGACATTTGTTTGCTTTATTTCCTCAATTGTAAAATAGGATAAAAACTACCTAACTGCCAGTGTTGTAAAGTAGGTGCTATAGTATTCAAGATTCAAATTATCTAAATGATTTTAACATCTCTGGTAGGCATTTTATATTGTTCACCCATATACAGTGATTGTATAATTCTTTAAATTTTCCCCATTTTGTACTTGAGCAATGATTTTTGTCTTTATTTTTTGTTTAAATTGAGTTTTGTACTTTCTCTTATCAACTATTTACTTTTCCTTTGATTTACTAACCCATTAAAAGAGTAAAAACCAAGAGGTACTACATATTATTTTAAGAAAAGTTCCATTTATTTCTCTGCTTTCTATTGTTTTTTTAATAAGAAGATATGTTATATTGCATCAAAAGCTGTTTCTGCATATATTGAGATATCACATGATTTCAATTTTATTATTGATATGGCCAATTATGGCTATAATTTTCCTAATACTGTAACAACTCTTTATTTTTAGTATAAATCCCACCTCGTCAATAGTGTATGATCTTTGTAGTATATTTCTGTAATGTTCTTTCTAGTATTTTATTAAAATTCTTTGCATTACTATTCAGAGAAATGACTTGTTTATTGTTGGATTTTGAATTTGTCCTCCCTCAGTAGATGGTGAGTTCCTTGAGAGCAGGGATGGTCTTTGGCTTTCCTTCTTAATCTTAGTGCTTTGCATAGTTCCTGGCCCATGAGAGGTGCTTAATAAATGGTTATTGACTTGATTTATTCAATCACTATAAAAGCATCTTTTTCAGGAGAGGAAAATACTACCTTAAAATCTCTTTCCCCAAGAGGATTTTTAAACTATGTTAAAGTTATTTGAAATTCCTTGAAATATCAAACAATGGACAATTTGTTCAATGTTCCTTTCATTATTCTCACGTGAAGCACAAAACAGGGAGAAAATCTTGTCAAAGGGATTTGCACCATCATGGAGTGGGGGTTAGGCCTTTCCATTGCTTCCATATACTGGTGACATTATGGAGATTACATCAAGCATTAGAATATATCAGAAGCTCCTAAATGATACCCACAATCACTTAAGAGTTCAGTCTGCCTTTGTAGAAAATCCTAAGCTAATGAAGAATGTCTATTTCCCTCAGGAAATTGAATACACAGTCCATAAAGCTACTCCATATGAACATCTATTGGGGGATGACACTGAATGGATAAAACCTAATCTTAAATGCTAATCTGGTACTGGCTAAGAAATGCAGTAGTGCATCAGTGGAATAGAATAGGCACTCTGTGCAGGAGTAAATGACCATAGTAACCCAGGGTTTGGTAAACCCCAAGCTTTTGGAAAAACAACTCACTATTTCACAAAAATTTCTGAGAAAGCCAGAAAGCAGTATGGCAGAAACTAGGCATAGACCTCATCTCACGCAGTCAAAATGTATATGTGATTTAGAAGTAAAGAGTGGAACCATAAACAAATTAGAGGAGCATGGAATAGTTTACCTGCCAGATCTGGTTAAGAAAGGAGTTTATGTCTAGGCTTGACATAATGAACATTAAAAATATAAAATAGATAACTTTGACTGCATCACATTAAAAAGTTTTGCACAAACAAACCAATGCAACCAAGAAGGGGAACAACAAAATGGGAAAAATTTTGATATCAAATGTTTCTGACAAAAGCCTCATTTCTTAAATATATAAAGAACTGAGTCAACTTTGTAAGAAAGCAAAGTATTTCTCAATTGACAAGTGGTCAAAAGATATGACCAAGTAATTGTCATATAAAGAAACTAAAACTATTTTTAGACATATAAAAATTCTCCACAAAAACTAATAATTAGGTAAATACAAATTAAGACAACTCTGAGGTACCACCTCATAACTATCATACTGACTAATATGACAAAAAAAAAATCATAAGTGTTGGAGGGTGTGTGGAAGAATTGGAACTCTAATACATTGTTGGTGGAGCTCTAATTCATCCAGACATTCTGGAGATCAATTTGGATTGATGCCTAAAAGGCCATAAACTGTGCAAACCCTTTGACTGAGAAATACCACTACTGGATCTAGACCATAAAAAGATTAAAGATAGAGGAAAAAACATCTTTGCTCAAAAGTATTTATAGCAGCTCTTTTTTGTGGTGGCAAAGAACTGGAAACTGAAGGAATGATCATTACTTGTATGAACAAGTTGCAGTATATGATTGCAATGGAATATTATTGTGCCTTAAAAAATGAACAAAATTATAACCAGAAACCCTGGAAAGATTTCTATAGAGTGATGCAAAGTGAAGTGAGCAGAACCAGCAGAATGCCATAGATAGTAATGGCAATAAAGTACAGTGATCAACTGTGAACAACTTAATTAATATTAGTGATGCAAAGATAATGTGTGTATTATGTAATAATACATGTATAACCTGTTATCTTTGGGAATGGGGAGGAGAACATGGATAGCAAAATGTCAGAAAACAATTATTGGAAATTGGGTTAATATGTAATCTGGAAAAAATAAACAAACCAAAATGAAAGTTCTAAATTGGGAAGGGAGAAGAGTAGGGTCTCCTGCTTATAGAGAATTTCACAGGGTTTTTAATGAGCCTAAGATTTTTCCTGTAACAAAAACCACTCTTTGGAATATTTGATGTACAACTCATATTAGCACAGTGCCTAGGGTATACAGTAGGGCCCTTGTATCCATGGATGAAATGTCCCAAGACCTACAGTGGATTGCTGAAACCCTAGATACAAGTGAATACTTGTTAATTCCATATACATATGTTCTTTCTTCCTGCTGCACCTTAGCTCAGTACTCAGGGACCTCCCCCAACTTATCAGGAAAAAAAAAACACAACTAAAATTTAAAGAGTAAAAATAAAATGAAAGTGAAAGCAGAAGAACAGAAAGGGGGCACAGATCAATACCAGGTTAAGAAAGTGAGCCAACTGCAAGATTCTGGGAAAAATTAAACTGTATGGGTAAGTGGGGAGGGGACTCCTGTAGTTAGTGTTCACTTATTTCTGTTGGGTCTAATTCTTTTTTATCACAATTGAGGTATTCTTGGCAAAAGTAATGGTGTGGTTTGCCATTTCTTTCTTCAGTTCATTTTAAAGATGAGGAAACTGAGGTAAACAGGGTCAAGTGACTTGCCATACTTTTTGAAGGATGAAAAGTGTCACCCAAAGAGATTTGGAGAGAAAAGTTTGTTGGAAATAAAATGTAGCTTTTGATAAATGAAAAATTGTTCATCAAACCATCTCCATGCATCTCCCCTTGGACCATCATCTTCACCCCACAACCAACAAAAAATTGGGTCATTTCCCTTGATCCACTCTGGTTTTGAGAGGCAAATCTTTGACTTCCTTTTGTCCAGATTCAGATGTCCACATCATTAGAACTCTTCCCTCCTCTTTTCTGTCTCCCCTTTATGTATTTTCTCTCTCCATTAGAATGTAAATTTTTTGAGGGCAAGGAATTTCTATTTTTCTCATATATGTTTCTCCAGAATTTAAGAACATGCTTAGTACATAGTCATTTCCTAATTATCCTGTCTCTTACTTTGTCTCTTTCTCTATCTATCTGACTAAAAGAGGAGATGAGTAGATTATGTATTAAGACTGAGAGTTAACAGATGGGAAGTTTATCTGCCCCTCTTGTTCTATGCTATGTAAAGACACATAGAGAAGACCCACAGCAAACAGAGTGGCTCCCCTACAGAGGATTAATGGGAGGAAATATGCATGAGTCATATAGCATAAGAAGGCAGAAATGGTTTCAATCTGGATCACTGGAGGGAGTACACACTTTCATGATGGGAACACAGATTACTTAAAACATTATTGTCCTTAAGATGAAATGACTGCTGATTGAATGATATGTGGTTCTGAGAGTGGAAGGGGGGAAAGTATTCATTGTAGAATGGATATTTCCTTCTACATGAAGTATATGTTGATTTTGAACCTCTTCAGTTTCTTTTCAAAAAGATCATTACAACTGGCTCCTGGTGAGAATGAAGTCTTTTTAAAAAAGAAACAACTTGATATCTTGATTACTCACCAGCTCTAGACCTCATTTCCTCAGCAAAATGAGGGAATTGGACTAGATAGCCCCTTGTGTTCTTTCAAGCTCTAAATCTATTATTCATGCACCATACTTTGTACACAGATTCTGGTAGACACAATGATTAGTGGTTGTTAGTATACTAGGTATTCTGTTTTAAGCCATTTCCTAGCTATTCACAATGATGACTAATTGTTTGAAGCTATGGTTTCTTTTATCTGGGTAAGTAATTTTAACCTCTATGGACCTTAGTTTCCTCATCTATAAAAAATAAGATCATACATGAGGATCTCTGGTCTTTCCTTTCCCTAAATATATGATCCTATAAATCTTTAAATCATATACCCATTTTTAGATGCCTTACCATCACTTAATATTTAAATAGCTCTCTAGGTTTCTATCCACATATGTTTTCTATGTTTTTTATCTGCAAGACCCACCCAGTGGAGTTGTGTAAGAATAAGCATTACTTCTATTCTGACAGATACTCAAACTCCATAGGTGGTTGTCTTCTCCAACTGCTCGGTAAATAAGACATCTAGATAGGGTAGAAAAAACTACTCAAGAAGCTGGATGTGATTCCTGCAAATTATATTTTTGATTGCATGTACATAATACATAGATTGAATGATTGAAGTACTAACTATGGGTAAAAGAATTTGGAGAGGTTTACATTATGACAAGCCTTTTGATTAGTCTATGTTTGACATTAATATATAATTCTGTTACTTCCCAAAATATCTAGTGGTCTTCTTGATTTAGTTCTCTGTGTTTTGTCCATGAAGTATTTTTATAGGAAAGAAAAAAGTATAAAATAATTAAAACATTGATACTTAGAAATAAACTAATTGATATGTATCCATGTATTGGAAACTCACTCCATTTTGGCAAAATTCATACTTTGATGATGTCTCCTTTCTCTAGATTTGATTAGAAATGGACCACATTGGGGTCAGAATAAGACCATCAGAAGAAAAGTGCTATTTATAACCCCATCATCTATTCCCAATAATCCTGACTGTGCCAAGATATGTTAATTTTATGGTTGGACCTAATATTTAATTGGTCACCAGGGATTTAATTTCTAAATCCCCAAAATGAATTATTAAAATCAAATGGAATTTATGGTAGTTTATTTTACAATAGAGGGAAGATATTAAGGAAAAGAGAAAAGGGGAGAGAGAGTGAGAGAGAGCTCCGGCTTCCTCTGACCCAGATAGCAATTCTAAGGCTTCAGCCAGGGGAAAGGAGTCTTAAGACAATGGGCCTTTCCTGGAGGCTCATGCCTCCAGAAAGGGCAAGGAAGTAAACCTTTACACTCACTACGGTGACCATCTAAAAGGAAAGCAGTCTAAGGTCTCCTGCAAGAGCTTCTCCAGGGTTGAGTTCCACAGCCAAATATCCCTCTTCACTCCAAGTCCGAGTGTCTGTCTTCTGTGTGTCTCTGTTTCCACTTTTAAAGACCTTTTTCTCTTGTGTCACTTCCCCTGAATTTTTACATCTACCAATCACAGTCGACGCTCCACTCCAGGACTACCCACTCTTTCACACCTGGGTCACAGACCTCCCACTCAAAGTATGAAATTGTTGTTCACACCTTTTGTGGTTAAAATCCAAAATGGGTAGATCTTCATGCTTAACTTTAAGTTCTGTGCTTTATATTTTGGGGATTAAAATCTAAAAACAGACAGGGGATTACAATTTAATCTTCACAATCAAGGAAGAGCAAAGTACCTTCATTGTTACAATCAGGGGAGAACCAAATCCAATCTTCATAGATATAAACACTATACCAAATTAGAGATAGTTGCCACACCATTATAATCAAAGGCCCAAACTCAGTTCAAACAAGGAATTATGGAAGGAGAAAGAATTTTTGTCTTCATATGACTAAAAGTATAAATAAGTAGATGATAAATACTTCACAGCCAATGTTGCCTAAAATATTTTGTTATAATGCAAATTTGTTGGACCAAATATTCCTTGAAATAGATAATCAATCTGTTTAGGGTGAGATCACTTGGGTTATACAGAAATTATATATATTTATACCAATAATGTAAAATCTTAACATAAGAAATACTTGAGCTTGAGCCAAGGTATGAACACATACACACACACACACACACACACACACACACACACACACACAGACAATGGATAGGAAAAAGAATTGTTTATAACACTGAGAAGTTAAGTGATTTGCTCAAGGTCTCATGGCTTGTGTATATCAGAATCATCGTGTGGTCTGATTTAGTAATAAGAATTTATCTCATAAAAAGGAAAATATCTGACTTTTTAATGAACTATTAATGATAATAGCTCATATTTACATACTACTTTGAATTTTTAAAGTCTTTTCCTCCCAATAAAATTGTTAGTATATGCTATAAGGTCTGCCCCTCATTTATAGATGAATACACTGAAGCATGGAGAAGTAAAAAGTCTTGTCTGTATTCACATAGTAAGAATCTGAGCAAGAATATGGCACCATTTCTCTCCTGACTTTTTCAAACACAGTGTCCTTCACTGTTTTTCAATGATGTCCCTGAAGGTCCCAATTAAAAATGATTTCCTATACATTGTGCTTCTAAATACAGATAGTTTCATCCATCTGCAAAATTTAGACTTGCATGGGATTTTGGAGGTCATCTAGAATCCATCCATCTACTGATATAACACATGCCATCTGTAATATCCCTGAGGTCTGATTATTCAGCCTCATTTTAAGACCTCCAGGAATCATTGGCTCATATGATCATAGACTGAGAGTTGGAGGGATCTCAAAGGTCCTCTAATTGATCCAAATCTCTCATTTAGTAGGTAAGGAACTTGATAAGCAGAGGATCAGTAACTTGTTCAGGGTCAACAGTATGAGGCAAAGTTTGAACCCTTGTCTTCTCAACTCTAGTTCCTGAGCTTTATCTTAATACAACTCAGTATCTCATCAAGCACCTCATTCTTGTCATCAAATTAAAAAGCATTGATTAAGTACTGAATCTATACAGGATACCTTGGTAGATACTGGAGATGCAAAGGCAAAATGATGTAAAATGAATAATTTTGATTATGCTAAATTAAAATGGTATTATACAAACAAAATCAATGCAACCAAAATTAGAAGGGAAACAACAAACTGGGAAAATTTTTATAACTAATTTCTCTGATAAAGATGTCATTTCTCAAATATCTAATGAAGTCAAATTTATAAGAATCTTAGTCATTCCCTAATTGATAAATGGTCAAAGGATATTAATGGTAGTTTTCAGATGAAGAAAACAAAGCTATCAATAATCATATGAAAAATGTTCTAAATTCTTCTTGATTAGAGAAATGCAAATTAAAACAACTCTGAGGTACCACCCCACACTTATCAGATTGGTAGTATGACAGTAAAGGAAAATAATAAATGTTGGAGGGAATGTGGCAAAATCTGGACACTAAAGCATTGTTGATGGAGTTGTGAATTGAACCAAACATTCTGGAGAGTAATATGGAATTATACCCAAAGGGCTATAAAACAATGCATGGGCAGAAGCTGGGTAGCTCAGTGGATTGAAAGCCAGCCCTAGAGATGGGAGGTCCTAGGTTCAAATCTATCCTCAGATACTTCCTAGCTATGTGATGCTGGGCAAGTCACTTAATCCCCATTGCCTAGTCCTTACCACTCTTCTGCCTTAGAACCAATATTTAGTATTGGTGGAAGGTAAGGGTTTTAAAAATAGAAGAATGTATATCTTTTGATCCAGTAATACCACTACTAGGTCTGTATTCCAAAGAGATAAAAATAAATGGAAATGATCCATTGGTAAAAAAAAAATAGAGCTGTGCTTTTTGTGGTGGTAAAGAATTGGAAACTAAAGGGGTATCCTTCAATTGGGGAATGGCTGAACAAACCACAGAATATGATGGTGATGGAATAATATTGTGCTATATGGAATGATATTCAGAAAGAACTGAAAAGATCTATGTGAACTGATAGATAGTGAAATAAGCAGAACCAGACAATCATTGTAAACAGTAACTGAAAAATTGTGAAACAATCAAAGACTTTGCTACTAACAGCAATACAGTGATCTAAGACAATTCTGAGGGACTTTTGAGAAAACTGTTGGAGTATAAATGTAGATGAAAACATAATGCTTTATAACTTTTTTATTTGGGTGTATGACTAGGGCTTTTGGTTTTATAAGTTTATTTACTTATAAAAATGAACAATATGGAAATATGTTTTTGTGATAATACATGTATAACCCAGAAAAAGAAAAAAAAGGTCTTCCTTCTAGTGAAAAATAGAAATAAATGAAAAAATAAATAGAAGATAATTGGGAAAGAAGAGAGCAAGATGGTTTAGAATCTCTGGTTTCATTCAAGGAGTACAGAGTGTTCACCTCTTGTTGGCAGTCTTTTCTGATTTTTCTAAAAGATGGAAATGAGGAAGAAGTACATTTTGGAATTATGGGTCAGGCTTTGAGGTTTGGGAGATGAAATGCAGAGATAGAGGAAGAGCAATTACCAAAGGAGAGTTTGATAGGAATTCAGTGTACTTGGAAGTTAAGGATGTAAACTAGTTGTGCAAAGTTGGTAGATGACAGTCAGATGAAGGATTTTTAAGTGTCAAGCTGAGGAATTGGTATTTTATTCTAGGGGCAACAAGCCGGCAGCCACTGAAGATTCTTGAACAGCATAGTTACAGGTTCAGATGTGCTTTAGGCCGACTAATTGGCAAATTTGTGCAAATGAATCAGAGAGGAAAGATCCAATGGGCAAGACATCCAAAACAGGGATACCAATTGAGAGGCTACTGTAGCACTCCTGTAGCTACTACTGTAGCAAGAGGTAATGAAGTGCTGAATTGATAAGGTGGTTATATGAGAGAAGAGGGGGAGAAAGAAAGGATGACTGTAAGAGGGATGTATAGAGATATAATTGTCTGGTGTTGGAAAATATTTAAACATGGGATTGAGGGAAAATGAAGTTGAGAAAGACTTTCAATATGGACTATTTAGTAGATGAAGCACTATACCTAGAGTCAGGAAGACCCAAGTGATTGAATGGGATTCCCTAGTAGGGAATCTGTGTTTTGTAATAAAGGAAATGTAGGTTCATAGAGTTGAAATGAGTCATCCATAATCAATTTCCTAATTAGAGAGCGATGTAACACACCTCAAATTCATACCTGATTGTTGTAAATCAATCAGGGCCAGTGTCTTGGTTATCTTTTTTTTTTTTCTCCCTCGTACACTGCATTTTTGGTAATAGTGATAAAATATTTGAGGAATTCAGTAATGGAACTGACCTGTATGGATTTTAAAAAATCTTTAGCAAGATACTAAATAAAGGAATCTGGTTGTTTATGGAAGTGTATTTTTCTTTACCTGAAACCTGACTGTATTTTTGTTTGGCCAGATGTTAGTTAATTGAAGCTAATTACATTTGCAGAGCAGAATCAACATCTGGAATCAGTCAGGCTGAAATGTAAAGCAAAACTGAGGCTGGTGTTATCTTTGCCTCCCTCCAGCTGCTGCTGTTGAGAGAGAGAGAGATTAGTGGTATAAGCCCTTTCAAGCCACAGAATCCAATTTATTTCACTTAAAAGTTGTTTTGCAAATAGTCAATAATCCTTGCTGTTCTTGATTCATCAGAGTAACCATTTTCAATTAGAAGAAAATATAGAAAACATACTAATAGACAGCAGGTAGGAAAATTTAGGTTATATATGAATACCCATGCTACATTCACTTAGTAAAATAATGAATGGACACTCTGCTTTCACAGTCTTTGGTGCTTGGAACAAGGTCTCATCCTGCTCAAAACCATGGTCAGAAAAGCTAGCAAAATACATGATATTATTATAGAACGTGGAATTCAGGATAGTGGAATTCTTAAAATACTTTGGAAATATTACTATTGAAATTGTCCTGTTTTCAAATTGTGGAGCATTTTCATTAGCTTCCAAAAGACTGAATAATATTGTTTCTTTATTACTACATTAGTTACTTCCCTAACCCACAAGAACTGGGCTGATGTGTTCCTCATTTCCATGTTGGGTTCTTGTCTAGCTAAAAATCCCCATTAGAGATGCAGAGCAGATTTCTACCAGCTTCTGATAAAAGATACAGTAATCGGTATAAAACAATAGACGATACAGACAACCAAGGGGCTAGGGAGTCTTTTGGGAAATTATAGTGTTGTAGAGTAGAATATTTCTGAAGTTCTTTGTGGTTCCAGAGTATTTTATATATACTATCCCTTTGACCTTTATCAAGATCTCATGAAATTCTTTGAAGATGTCAGCAGAAAGCTTAAAGGGAATCCTATTCAATGGAGGGTAAACATTCTGGTAAAGTATTATTTTTCCAATTTTCAAGATGAGAAAACTGAAATTCAGAGATATTTGACTTGTTTGTGGCCAATTAATTGGGAAATGTCAGAACCAGGATTCAAATTAAACTCATATGCCTCCAAACTCTTTCCAGTATACCTTAATCTCTCTCTTAAGATGAAAAAGGTAACATATCTGACCAATTAAATGTCCTTGGCAGGGCCATTTTTTGCCTATTATGGATACCTTTGGCAATCTGGTAATATCTAGACATTTTTTTTCTCAAAGTAATGTATTTATTTCAATTGTTTATTTATTTTTTACATTAAAATAGCCGGTTGACTCCCTCTCTTCCCTTCTCCACATTAGAGAAGGCATCATTTGACTATATAAATATGCATATATATACATATGTTTATATATATATATGTAACTATTTTTTACTGATTTCTACTTATCAGTTCTTTCTCTGGAGGTGGACATTTACAAATCATTCTTTAAAGGTATATTATTCATATATTGATATATATAATGCTCTCTTGATTCTACTCATTTCATTCTTCAAAACTTCATATAGGTCTTTCCAATTTTTTTCTTTTACTTGTTTTTTAAACCCTTATATTCAGTTTTAGAATCAATACTAAATATAGATTCTATGACATAAGAATAAGGGCTAGGCAATTGAGGTCAAGTGACTGGACGAGGATCATATAGCTAGGAACTAACTGAAGTCATATTTGAACCCAGGACCTCTGGCTTAGTTCAGCTTTTCTTTCCACTGAGCCACATCACTCCCTCACATATTTTCCAAATTTAACCCGTTTAGCATTATTCCATCACAATTGTATTCTACAACTTCTTTCATTTATTTACCAAATGATGGACATTACTTCAATTTTTAGTTCTTTGCCATCACAAAAGAGTTATTATAAATATTATAGAATATATAGTTTTTTCCTTTCCCATGATAAACAGGAAATAAAATTGATAGGGGTATTTCTGGGTTAAAGAGGTATATAGCTTTATAACTCTTTGAGCATAATTCTAGATTGTTCTCCAAAATAGTTGGATCAGTTCACCATTCCAGTAAGTGTATTATTATTATTCCCACCTTTTCATATCCCCTCCAACATTTATCATTTTGTTCTTTTATCATTTCAGCCAACGTGATAGGTGTGAGATGATATCTCATAGCTGTTTTGATTTGTATTTCTATACTTGTATTCCATAATCAATAATGATTTAGAGCATTTTTCATATAGTTACATATAGAGTTGATTTTTTCATCTAAAAACTATCTGTTTATATCCTTTGGCCATTTATCAATTAGGGAATGATTCACATTTGTATGTGTTTGACAAAGTTCTCTATATATGAGTCCTCTATCCAAGAAGTTGTATATAATCATCTCCCAACTTACTGCTTTCCTTCTAATTTTGGCTACGTTAGTTCTATTTGTAAAAAAAAAAAAACAAACTGTTTCAGTTTAATGTATTCAAAATTATCCAGCTTTAAATCTCTTGTTTTTTTTTTTCATGAATTCTTTTCCTATTCATAAACATGATAGATATTTGCTCAGATCTCCCTTTATCCCTAGGTCATGTATCCAGTTTGATCTTATCCTGATAGATAGAATAGGATATTGGTCTATATCTAACTTCTGCCAAGTTGCTCTCCAGTGTTCCCAACAATTTTTAAACAGTGAATTCTTATTCCCTAAACTTGAATCTTTACTTTTGACAAACACAAGGTTATTGTAATCTTTTACAACCATTTGTTGTATATCTGTTCTGTTCCACTGATGTAATTTTTAAAAATTTCTTAGCTAGTATCAATTTTGCTTTACAATATAGTTCAAAATCTTTTACTGCTAAACTTTTTTCCTTTATATTTTTTCATTAATTCTATTGCTATTTTTCATATTTTGTTTTTTTCTAGATGAATCTTGTTATTTTTGCTATTTCAAAAATTAATTTTTGGTAATTTAATTGGGATGACACTTAATAAGTAGATTTGTTTAGATAAGATTGTCATTTTAATTATATTGCCTCTGCCTACCCATTAACAATTAATACTCCAATTGCTGAAACCTGACTTTATTTGTAAAAAAATGTGTTTAATAATTATGCTCATGTGATTTCTGGGTTTGTTTTGGTAGATATATTCCCAAAGTATTTTATTCTATCTCTATCTATATATGCTCCTTCAAACAATACAATTAATGATATTATTATTAAGGTTTAGCTATATCATTTTCTCATATGAAAAGTTAAACAATTTGATCCTTTTAAATCCTTTATAATTGGTCTTTCATGTTATCTTAAGTTTCTTCTCATTCTTATTGATCAAATTGTTAATTAAATTATATTCTTTTCTTCAAGAATAATTGAAAGACTTTTATTTCATGAAATGACTTTTCTCCTCCATGCCACCTTGTATGATGAGGTCCTTTGCTCTTTCAAGTAGTATTCCATGTCCTTCATTGATTTAATGTAAAAGCTGCTAAGTCTTGTGTTATGCTGATTGTAGCTCCACTATATTTAGATTATTTCTTTCTAATTGCTTGTGGTATTTTTCTCCTTAACACTCTTTTTGTTCAGTTGTATCCAACTCTTTGTGAACTCATAGACCATAGAATATCAATAGTGTTCATGTATTTCTTGGAAAAGATGCTGGAGTAATTTACCATTTCTTCTCCAGTGGATTAAGACAGAGGTTATATGACTTGCCCAGAGTCTCATGGCTAGTAAGTGTCTGAGGTCAGATTTGAACTCAGATCCTTCTGATGTCAGGCCCAGTGATTAATCAGTTCAGAATAATGTTTTAAAATGCATTAAATACCATATATGTAGGATTACAAAGAAAGTTAAAGGTCAATGAAAAATAAATGGAATATTTTTCTCATCAAAGTTTCCCATCCAAATCTATCCATAAAAGTTTAAGAATCTCTGGTCCATGGATAGGTTATTTTATATTTTATCTACCTCATTTTATGGCTTTTGCTTTCCCTCTCCCTCCCCCCACCCCACTCTCTCTCTCTCTCTCTCTCTCTCTCTCTCTCTCTCTCTCTCTCTCTCTCTCTCTCTCTCTCTCTCTCTCACACACACACACACACACACACACACACACACTCACATGCACATGTACACCCACATGTATTAGTCTTAGATTCTATTTAACTTCACCACTTAGAAAGCAAGGAAACTTCTCCACTTTCTCTCCTTTCTTTTAGGAGGTATTTTATAATATGGTAATGAGGAGAAATGATCTTCCTGCTAGGGCTATTCTTAGGCTCTGTCTCTGCCTAGGTACCTTAATGGAAGTTCAGACAGAGATCATGTTATTAGGTGTATGATGGGTTCTCTAATAATAGTTTTTCCTTTGTTTAGTTTTTCTTCCCCAATGAATGTGGACCATGATCTGAGGGTATTTGTTTTTTGGGGAATAGAAAGGGAACACTGTACTAGAAATAGGAGATATCTAGTCACTGGAAGGGGCATAAGTAAAATTTTGGAATGCATCTAATTAATTAAGATGTTGAAAAATCAGACCATAATAAAGGTATTTGAAGAGAATTTTTACTTTAAGATATAATATATTAATGGGACCACTAATACACTATTGGTGGATCTGTGAACTGATCTAGCCATTTTGGAAGGCAATCTGGAATTAAGCTTAGAGAGTTATAAAATTGAATATATTCCTTAGATCCAGAAATTCCACTGTTGAATCTGTTTCCCAAAGTGATTAGGGAAAAAGGAGAAGAAGACATATGTTTTAAAATATTTGTAGTAGTTCTCTGTGGTAGCAAAGGTCTGGAAATTGAGGGAATGCCTGCCAATTGAGCAATGGCTGAACAAGTTGTAGCATTTAATTGTGTTGGAATACTAGTACCCTGTAAGAAATGAGCAAAACAATTTTTTTAAATGTAAAAAAACTATGTGAAATTATGAAAAATGAAATAAGTAGTATCAAGAAAACATTGTATATATCAACGTAAGTATTGTTTGAAGAATAACTGGTGAATAACCACCTTCAGAGAAAGAACTGCTAAATAGAAACATGAAAGATGTAGTTTAAACATACATATATTTTTGGGCTAGTGATGCCTTCTCTAATATAGAGAAGGAAGGGAAGGAGATACTTCAGAATTTTAATGTAACCAACAAACTAATTAATTTAAAATATGCAATATATGTGAGATTGAGTTCAAGATAGACCACAGGGCTTAATATTATGTTTTTCTATTCGTACACATTGAAGGCTTTATGATGAACTCTGGCTTCATAGAGTTCTTTGGGTATGTGGTCTTCCTTCTCTTTACATTTCCTATTGATAATTAATTAAGTGAGAATGTCCAAGTCCTCAATTGTGGTCCAAATTTAATGTGATATTCCAATGATATTATGATTACTATTACTGTTCTTTACAAGGTAGAATCAATAGTGGAAAATCAAATAAAAATAATTCATCCTGGTGCACAATGCAAAACAATGTCAGAGAGAGAATTACATATAGTCTTATTGCTGGGGTACTGTTTACCAATTGGTATTGAACATTCTGTATAATTTTCTCTTTTAAAATATGTTTGTAGACTATAGAATCATAATTTTAGAGTTGGAATGGGCTTCATGTTTCATGTAGTCCAACCCCGTCATCTGAAGAGTGTTAGTGAATTGCCCAAGATCACTAGAGTAATGGTTAGGTGTGAGAAGAGCAAATTAGGGGAAAAGTGCAGTTTTTCCTTGCTTCTTCAACTGATGACAGTGAGGATTCTACATTTATTCTACATTCATTTCTACATGTGAATTTCAGCATAGTCTTCAGTGTCCTTTGGAATACCAATCCTTGCCAACAGTCTTGCTACTATGCTGTTGAGCTCACTGGAACTTGACATCTACCTTGCATCTGAACTCTTCATTTTATATGTATTATTTCTCACATTAGAATATGAGTTTCTGGAAAGCAGGAAATATGTATTTTTAAAAATTTGTTTCCTCAGAGCATTGAACAATACTTTAGAACATATTAAGCTTTTAATAGAATTAAATAATGATAATTTTTAAATAAATAACTTTTTTATTTCATTTATTCCTGGTCTCCAATCTTTTGGCAATAATTTTCATGCTCTGTCCTTTGATCCAGCCATACCACTGCTGGGTTTGTACCCCAAAGAGATAGTAATGAAAATTGTGTATACAAAAATATTTATAGCCACATTTTGTGGTGGCAAAAAATTGGAAAATGAGGGGGTGTCCCTCAATTGGGTAATGGCTGAACAAACTGTGGTAATGATGGTGATGGAATACTATTGTGCTATAAGGAATAATGAACTGGAGGATTTCTATATGAACTAGAAAAACCTCCATGAACTGATGCAGAGTGAAATGATCAGAACCTGGAAAACATTCTACATGGGAACTGAAACATTGTGGAACAATTAAATGTAACAAACTTTTCTAATAGCAGCAATGCAATGATCCAGGAAAATTCTAAGGGCCTTATGAGAAAGATGCTATCCACACCCAGAGAAAGAACTGTGGGAGTAGAAATGCAGAAGGAAATCCTATGACCGATCATGTGGTTCTATGGGGATATGATTGGGATATTGTCATTAAAAGAGCTCTCTGTTGATATGGAAATAGGTTTTGAATAATGATACATCTATAACATACTGGAATTACTCATCAGTTCCAGAAGTGGGGAGAGAAGTGGGCAGGGAAAGATGAAAAAAATATTCTAAATAAATAATAAATTTAAAAAATAATCTTTATGCTTGAGTCATATTAAAAACTATAACTCTTCCTTCCCTTCCATTGAGAGACTACAGCAAATATTATAGTTTTATGTTGGTATTTGAAAATGTTGTGATTGCATTTAACCTAGTTGTATATCCAGAACGACAACTTAATTTTAACACCCTTGGAAACCATTCAAGACAGAAGGATTCCTACCTGCATTCTGACTATCTGAGCATTTTTTGCCCTAGTGATTTATGGGCTCTAATATCCAATGTTGAAATGATATGAAAAATTACTTATATCAATGAAATAGATTAAAGCTTTCTATATAACATTTTCTTGAGACAAAAGTAGGATAATTATTTTTATGTTATAGATGAGAAAATTTGGGGACAGAAAGGCTAAATTTGTCTCAGGTCCTAGCTTTGATAGCAAAGTTTTGATTAGAACCTTGTCCTCTATTATGGTTCTGTGTCCTAACTTGGAATAATACCAATAATCACATCTGTATCTTACATGGCATGCTAGAGCACCAGAATCAGAGTCAATAAAACCTGGGCTTCAAGCTTATCTCAAAAAACATTAGCTGAATGACCTTGGCCAAGTCACTTAACCTCTATCAACCTTACTTTCCTCATCTGGAAAATGGGGATTCGAAATAGCTATTCAACAGTGGTTATAAAGATAAAAATAAGATACTATAAGTAAAGACTTATGGAAAGCACAATAATAATAATAATAATAGGTAAAATTGATATTGTTTTAAAATTTGGAAAAGGCTTTTTATATCTTTTCTTATTTGATCCTTACAACCACACCTCAAGGAAGTAGGCAGGGATGATTATTACCATCACTAGAGACTAAAGCACATGAAAGTAAGGAAGTGGGGGTAGATGGATGAATAGAGCATTAGACTTAGGGTTGAGAGAAATTGGGTTCCAATATTGTTTATGCACTTCCTAGCTATGTGATCTTGGGGAAGTCACTTAACCTTTTGCCCAGCCCTTACCTTTTTATCTCATATTTATTACTAAGACAGAAAGAAAGGGATTTAAACAAAAGCAAGGCAAGTAGCCCAAAGTTGGAAAAGTGAGCCAGTGGAAGAAGGACTAGGGCTGGAGCCTGGAACTCCAGATTCCTCCTGACCCATGATGATATCCCTTTCATGAGTTACTGATTTCCATGAGTAAGTACAATGGATGTTTTCTTCATATTGGTACCTATTCACAGAAACACTGACCCTTTAAATCATTCAGAGCATTTCTAGGCAAATAGTTGTGATTTACTTATTATGATGCCAGGCTTTCATGCTCTGGGAAGTTTACACACACCCTCAGTGAATTTCCCAACCAATAGCAAGTGATTGAGTAGTATTTATGTAACAACTCAGCGATGCTATTTATTGACTTTGCATTGCTGGAAAGGATGCCCTGGGCTCTGCTTGAGAAGTTTATGATTTACTCTATATACTTTTCCCCTCACAACCAGAAAAATAACAGGATTGACTTAAATGGTTATATGTCTCAAACATGCACTTATTCTGGATGAAATAACTCAATATAAATTAATATGCAATAAAAGTTTTTATCCTACAGGTAGTTTATAGTATGGTTGTAAGAGTTTCTGTTATTCCTAGCCCCTTTCCCTATTCACAAAAGAAAGAAAGGCTATTTGTAAGAAGATCAGTCTTTATTTTGATGCACTACTTTCCTTCCAAGGGGCAGCATTGGATAGAGTACTTGGCCTGGAATTAGGAGGACTCATCTTCCTGAATTCACATCTGGCCTCAGATACCTACTAGCTGTGGGACCCTGGGCAAGTCACTTAACCCTGTTTACCTCAGTTTCCTCATATACAAAATAAACTGGAGAAAGAAATGGAAAACCACTCTGGTACCTTTTCCAAGAAGACCTCAAAAATGGTTATGAAGAGTCAGATAAGATTAAAATGACTGAACAACAAAACCCTCTTTTTCCAACTGATAAGTGTGAGCTCTGCTTGCATCCCCTTTTATGTGTTAATAGTAAAAAGTGGGAATAAATTTGTAGATAGGATGCCTTCTTTTTTGAAAAGAAGTAATACCTGCCTCAATCATACTCCATTGCAATACTGGGAGAAAGAGCTATTTTCCCCTTCTGAAAACAATATTTAGTATAATAATTAAATTATGCTAGTCAGAACATCTGATAATAACTTCTTTTTAGTCATAATGCAATGCACTTTTACTATATACTTTAAATATCAAAGTTATGTAGATCCCTCTTTCCTCCAGCCCTTTACAAAAAATTAAATGGCCATCTCAGTGTCTCTTGTCTTTAACCACAGTTTCTCAAGAACTTTATAATTCCATACTTGGTATATTATGTAGGGAATCGAGTTTGTTTCATGAGAGATATTTGTAAAATATAAATATATTTCAGAGTCTTATAAATCCGATCAAGGAGACCTTAGCAAAAGTGGAAGAGAGAAAGGACTGCACATGCAATTCCTATTAAATGAGATAGTATAGGAAGTAAAAGGTGTTATATAAGGAAGCATATAAGATTAGGGATCAGTAATTTGCAGGATGCTGTCCTTGAGAAACAGCCAGCAGTAAAGTACATGGCTCCAATGTCTATGCACAAATGCATAAAGAACAGAACTAGAGTTACTAATGCAAAAAGACAAATTTGACCACATTTGATCTCGAGACCTGCTAAGAAAAAACACATAACTGGAACCTACTTCTAAAAGGCATATACAGTAGGCCTTTTCCAAAAAAGAACAGAATAGATAAAGGAAGAGTAGCCTTACATATTAAGAATATAGTCCAACAAAATATTTATAGCAACATTTTTGTAATACATAAAAACTGGAAAAAGATATACATTGATTAGGGAATGGATAAATAAGTTGTGGTGTCCATGTATGGGCAGTTGTGATTGCTGAACTACTATTAAAAATATTTTTATTTGGAAAATCATGGATGATGGGAAAAGTGATAAGACAAAATAAAAAATGTCATTTCATTTTCTTAAGAGAGAAGATAGAATATTTAAGCTATAGACAAATGAGGTTCATTTCAATTTCTGGTAAATTTCTAAAATATACTATTAAAAATATAGTACTTGAACAATGAGAAAAAATAAGCTATAAATAACCAGGATGATTTCAGCAAAAACTGACCACTTCTAAATTCATATTGTAATTATTTTTGTTGGAAAAAATTATGGCCAAATATATCTGAATTTGACAAAGTCTTTCATCTAATCATGGCGGAACAGATCGAAAGACATGTGAAATGAGAAAAGTTAGGTGACTTTAGAATTTGATTTGAAAGTAAGAACCAGTGAGTAGTCAGAGTTCAGGATCCACATGGAAGGATATTTCTAACAAATTACTCCAGGGATTTGTCCTTTGACCTTGTTTAATGGTTTTATCATTTACTTAGATGAAGGCATCTTTGCAAATGGGATGCTTGTTAAATTTGCAGATGACATGAAATGGAGAGGGATAGTTAGCACATGGAATGATGGCATTCAAAACAATCTTGGCAGTTCAGACTAATGGGTTTCACCTAATAAGATGACATTTAATAGAGATAAATGAAAAGTTCTCAACTTATGTTCAGAGGATCAGTTTCACAAATGTGGCAAGTTCAGACAATGATTTGTATGATAAAAAGATGTGAGTGATTTGATAATAATGCTATAGTTGTTTTCAATATGTCTAACATTTTATGTCCCTTTTTTGAGGTTTTCTTGGCAAAGATAATTGCCATTTCCTTCTTCAGATCATTTTTGTAGGTGAGGAAACTGAGGCAGACATTGACTTGCCCAGAGTCACATAGTTGGTAAGTGTCTGAGGCTGGATTTGAACTCTGTTTTTTCTAAGTCCTTTACAAATATTGTCTCACTTGATCCTCCCATTTCTTGAGAGATAGGTAATATTATGATCACTCCTTTATAGATGAGGAAACTGAGTCAGAAGTTGTGACTTCACTAGGATAATGCAACTAGTAAGTATCTGAGGCCAATTTGACCTCAGACCCAGCATTCTATCCTCTGTACTTCCTCGCTGCTGTAATTTATTGGCCTTCAAATTGGCCTCCATGTGTAATCTGCTTGGTAAGACCATATCTGGCCTACTGCATTCAGTTTTTGGTTCCCAATTTGGAGGAGGACATGAGCTAGAGTGAATCTAGGAGAAGGAAGTACACAGATGATGAAGGAACTGGAGGCTGTCATACAAAGATGAATGGAAGAACCAGGGGATGCCTTTAATTATTTGAAATGTATTCCCAACAATGCATGGAAACAACAAAGAGTCAATGTTAGATTTAATGTGATTATAAACTTTTATTTTTTAGTATTGTCCCCAAGTGGGATGGGTTGTCTTGGGAAGTAGGAAACTCCAATCACTACGGGGTTTAAATCCAATGCAAAATGATCACATGCTGAGTACGCTGGGGGAAAGACAACTTTATAGGTGTATATAGGACTAGATATGCACCTTGACGGCCTTCCTACTGTTCATATTGCTTGTTTCTATGATTCGTCATCCTTTTCACCCTAGTGGAGATGTTCTAAAAAGTAATTTTTCCTCTCCTTTCTCTCCCTATTCCCTTACTCCAAGGGCACATAATAAAGGAATTTTGAGGTTTCTTTTTGTTTACCAGTGAATTAAGAAAAAAAAAAAAACTATATTCATAACTTAAGTGCATGAGCCACTGTACTAGACTTCGGGGAAGGAACTAACATAGAATATCTAGAATATCCTATGCCTCCGCCCCCCAAAGTTCTATTGGCATCCTCGACTAGATCTAGTAGTTATTCTTTGTGGAGTTCTTTTAGCCATTATGGATATTCTGGCCTGTCATTTGTTCCTGTTTCCAATTCAGGTATAGCTCCCCAAATTCGAATTATTTCAATTATCTCTATCAGAAAGTGGAGAACTTTTCTTCACCTTTATGTATAGCTCCGGTGTCTCAGATCTTTTAGATATTTTCAATCTGTGTTCTGAATTGTTTTTCCTACATGGAGGGCCACCAGTCACAGTAACCCTACTGAGCTCTTTAGTTCAATGGTGAGATTGTATTGCCTTTGTCAGGAAATCCATTCCTACTCCTCTTAATTCTAGAACAGCCTGGCACTGGGATCCAGTGAAAGTGAGGGGGAAGAGAATGGAGAAATCATTCTGGGGGTAAAAAAACCAAAAGAATCAATAAAATGTGTTAGAGGAGAAGGCAGAGGCCTATGTAGTAAAACAAACTGATCAGAATTCAAGCCCCAAATCTAAAAAAGAACTGGAAACTCAGCTCCTCTATATTACTGTATGGGATTCCTGGGAAAATTAATGGATCATTATGTCCATTAATTTAATATAGCAATGCTTAATATAGTGCCTTTAATCGATAAACTGCTCCCTATTTATATTATATGTAGCTTGTTTGTAGAAATTTGTTGACTTGTTTCTCTCATTAGATTGTGCACTGCTTGAGGAGAGTGGCTGATTTTTGCCTGGCAGATGTTAGGTACTAGTTTTTTGCCTAACACTTCTTTCAGAAATTAGCCATCCTTTTATATCTTCCCAGTAAAATACATATTTCTTGAGGGCACATACTATTTTGTTTTGTCTTTGTATTCTTAGAACCTAACACAATGCATTATACAAGTAAGTGATGGCTAAAAGCTTCTCAGAAAACATTCTGCGTAATACTGCATAAAGGAAAACTCGACTTTTGCTATGGTGGGAGGTAGGACACAGATCCTTTAACAGCATCTTGTCTTGGAATGGGTGCTTATAAACCCCGATAGTTCCTTTCCAGGCTGTTGTAGTGTAGTTTTTGCTTCCTCCTGGCAGTGTCTACAATGAAGTGTTTAGGAAACCTATCAATAGCCACAAAATCATCATAGGACACAGGGTCCTGGGAAAATTCCTGGATAATCCAAGTTTCTCTCTCTCTCTCTCTCTCTCTCTCTCTCTCTCTCTCTCTCTCTCTCTCTCTCTCTCTCTCTCTCTCTCTCTCTCTCTCTCTCTCTCTCTCTCTCTCTCTCTCTCTCTCAATAAACTTTCTCTGTCCACACTGGTACCATTACCACAATATGGTATGTCACTACCTTTTACCTGGACCTTTGTAACAAAACTTCTAATTGATTGTTTTTTACTCGTTATCTCTTTTCTAATTCTGAAAAACTAATTTGATCAAAATATATGTTTAATTTTTTTGGGAGGGTGAGGGAGGATATACCCTTGTAGATCCAGAAGGTACCTATGCAATAGAATTTCTATGTTTTAAATATACTCTTTTTGCTTGTCTTGCCCCTCACACCTCTTTATTTTCTGGAACCCTTAAATTCTAGGGGAAATTTAATCTGGAACCTTTCATTCTAGAAATATACAGCATAATGGAATGCTCAACCAACCTTTGCTAGACAATCTGTTGGCACTCCCCATTTAGGATATCAAAAGTGCACAGTCAGATGTTCATAATTGAGTCCCTGTCTCTCCTTATAAAATCCTTCCGTATACTCTGGGTGACTTAATTGATTAGTCCTGATGTATGGAAAACAGAACTAAGGTGTCCCCATGCATGTCCCTTTAGTATTATTTTAATATTCCATATTCAGATGAAAGGCTTAAAGGAATATCATTCATTTTCCTCCTTTTGCTGAGGCTTGAAGATCATTATATCTGGACCAGCAACATCCCTTTGGAAAGAGAGTTCTAGTGTGTACTTGTTTCTCAGGAACTTGACATCTCTTTTCTCTGGAACTACTACTCCTTACCTACTTCATAAATACACCTGCTTGTTTCAAGCCTTTCCTTCTGTGAATTAAAATACATTGGTAATAAAAACCCTTTTGATTTTAAATTCTCTGAACAGCTTTTCTGTTCTGTAAAAGCCTCTAAACCCCAAGACAACCATAATGGAAGAGAACTCAAAAACTTCAATATGCCCCTATTGTCTCTAAAATAAAATACGTACTTCTTAGCCTTACATTTAAAGCTACCCTTTACCTGGTTTCCATATTTTTTCTTATTGTCTATAGTTATTTTATTTTGTAATTTTTAAGGTTCATTTAATTAATTAATTTAGAATATTTTCCCATGGTTACATGATTCTGGATTCTGTCTACCTTCTGTAATAAATAATAATAAGGAACTGTTGATTGGTAATTGATAACTAAATATCAGGCAGTTATCTTATTTCTTCTGTCTTTCCCTCCTCCCTCTTCCTCCCTTCATCCCTCCTTCAGCCTCCCCTCCCCCTTTCTTTTTCTTCTTCTTTCTAAATCACTCAGGGTAAGTTTATGATGTCTCAAATGAAATATTCTTTCTCTTCTTTATCTTAAGTAAGGGGTTTATTTGGGGAAGACAGGAAGGAATAAGGAATTGAGGTAAGAGGGTTCAGAATTTCCCTAATACTACAATGAGTCTCAGATTGGAGGATGGTGGAATATAGTTCAATTGAGAGAAATGGCTGATAGGTCTGAAAGTTTAGTCACTATCATCAACAGAGCAAGTCAGAGAGATATCTGGAATTTGTCCTTCTTTCGTCTCCCTTCAAATTCACCAGACCACCTCCTGTCTGTCTTCAAGGTTAAAAGACAAAACCCCCTCAGTTTGTCATTTCTCCTCTTCCCTCTTTCAAGGTAACCAGGATCCACCTCTAGTTGGTCTGGCTTCCAACTACCTTTTCCGGTAACATTCCAAATAGAACATTTGTTTGATTGACAGATCATCGGCCTCCACTGCTTCTGTCTTTTGCATGCTTTCAGAATTTCTCTCTTCCACACTTCCAAAGTATTTCAACTTATTCTATTTACTCCTTCCTTCTACATTCCAGTCAAACTGGCTTCCTAGCTTTTTTTTTCCAGTACTACAATTCTATCTCCTTTCTCCATTTATTTGTACAAGAGGCACCTCCATCCCTTTAACAATCTTTTTATTCATCTATATGTCTCAGAATACATCATTATTTTCAATACTCCACCCAGGCACTACCTATAGATAGCCTTTCTTGGTCTCTCAAGTTCAAATGTTCTTAATCATAGATTTGTAAACTCATTCTTAAAAGGAATCTATAACAATTGCATTCCAATATGATTAGTTTCTTTATAATCCTTTATATTCTATTTCATGCTCTTAAAAACATTATTCTGAGAAAAATTTCCATGACACAAAAATGGTTCAGGATGCTTTCTCATTGTTTGGATTTATTAACCCAGTTTTTCTATCTGCATGTTTCACGTATCCCTGAAGTGGAATGGAGGATTCTTTATGGCCAATCCTAATGAGTCAGTGCTTAATAAATACTTGTTGAATTTAAGTGGATTGAATTATAGATATTATTGCTTATCACAAAGTTCCAAATGTCCAATGGTGCTTCTTTCTTCCCTTTACTATGCCACATTCTTACATATATCATACTTCCCAGTTTGGTTTTGAGCTCCCCTCTGCCTGCTCAACTCCTTTTTCTTCTCATTTTTGCTTTTTTAGTACTTTTTTCCCTTTATTCAAAGAACATCCATTCTCCCTGACAAAATTGGAAAGGAGAAAGTCAGTCTTTTTACCCACTTTTCTACCAAGGAAGTCAACTTACATTTTGTACACATCTTGTAGTTACTCAGCAATGGCAGAAACACAAACAGAGCACAATCTCTTTAGGTCACTAAAATATCTTCCTTGCCCTCTATTCTTGCAAACAGGGAAATCCTCAGATTTCTTTCATTGTTGCTGCTAACTGCTATGGCAAACTGCCTGCCCTGGGGCTGCCCTGGAGGAAATTTCTCTTAAGGCTCTCTTAAGTGAAGTTTTTAAAAAATAGCTGTTTCCCAGCTTTTTCAAAAATGCCATGTTAGTTGTCATTATTTACCCAAATGTATTTGATCTACAGTGAGCATATTTCTTGGAACTGAATGCAAATAATAGGGAATTTCTTTGGCTAGAGTTGAGATGGATAGTAACATGATTAGAGTAATGGATGTAAAGAAGGTGGACTTGAGATAGAGATGGCTATTTTGGTTCAGATGAACTGAAACTCTCACTATACTATTTGGTTAGCCAAGACTAACAAGGTTCTTCATAGAAATTCTGCGCAATGATCCTTGCAGCAAAATAGATCATGTCTGGACAGTTCTAGTTTCTTGTGATCTCTGTACAAGGTAGGGTTGCTAGCTTTGTCAGGAACTCAGTTTTTTTGATGATTCTTGACTTCAACACTCCCGGATGTATAGTTCAAATTTGATGGAGATTTAAATGTCTTAAAAGGGAGTTTAGACACTGCCCTCTGTCATAATTTGAAGTCTAAAGTATTAAAGAAAAATATTTCACCTTGCCAAAGAAGAGAAAATGAGAGATGATTATTGGCAGAATTAGTAAGAAGTTTTTCTTCATATAAATGACTCATTTTTCCCCTAGCAAAATGTCTAGATTGCATTTTCTGTATTGCTTAGGGAATTGAGTCAGACTTGGGGGATATATTCAGATTTTGAAATGTAGCCCATTTCACCTTTCACAAGATAAATGTGGAAAAAATGTTCAATATCAGCATGTCACCCATCTATGACTAACATCTCCATAGATAGAAGAGGATAGAGAAAATGAAAAATATAAATAAGCAAGACTAATGACTTACTGAGTATTACTAGGATGAACTGAAAGTCTGCTCAAAGCTTCTTTGGATTGGAAGATCAGCGAATCTGGTGTTTAGGTCTAGTTGTCAGTATAAAGAAAGATAGAGGAGATAAAACACTGATACTCTAATTAGAGAGCCATGTTAGTATGTAACTTATAGTGAAAAATGGAGCTGCATAAAGATAGAGAGGAGGCTTTCGTATACCTAGAGATAAGCCCCACTGCTTCTGGACGGGTCTTCAGACTGCAAATGTGCTGGCGGGGTGCAGTTTTACTTTTTTCTTTCTTTTTCCCCATTCCCTGCCAAAGGCATTATGTCTAACATTTCAGCTTTATTTTCCAGATGATTCCAACTAAGAAATGGTGTGGTAAAATGTTGAATCAATTCATATGATAATTTGAGGCAGCTACATGATTATAGCAGGTCAAGAAGACTTAAATTCAAATCCTGTGTCAGACATTTACTATCTGTGTGACCTTGAACAAGTCACTTAACCTTTGTTACCTCAATTCCCTCATCTATAAGATACAGATAATAATAACCAGCCTTTCAGGGTTGTTGCAAAAATCAGAAGAGATAATGTTTGTAATGTGCTTAGCACAGGGCCAGGCTACAGTGGGATCTGTATAAAAACTATTGTTGTTAAATGTTATTAAATATTACTTAGCAGTTTTCTTTATGATTATCCTGTGATTTGTTAAGGTGATTAGTTGAGACCATTCCAGTTTTTTGATGAACCCAACAATTCTCAAGCATTTTGAAGTTAAGGAAAATTTCTCTACAGAGACATTACTGATAATTTTAGTCCCTAAGGCTAGAAGGTCTAGTCATGGTCTCAAATCAACTTTGCCATTTGTAATAAGGAATGAATGTACTATGTCAATGAAATACATTTAGCAAGGTTGTAGTTTATTAATTTTTAATTCATTTTCAACTCTTTGGGACTCCTTTTGGGGTTTTCTTGGCAGAACTAATGAAATTGTTGGCAGTTCTTTCCCAGCTTATTTTATAGATGACTTGCCCAGGGTCACATAGTTAAAAAGTGTCTGAAGCCAGATTTGAATTCAGGAAAATAAGTTTTCCTGACTCAGACCCAGCAATCTGTCTGTTATACCACTTAGCTCCCCAAATTCAGCTATGGGAAGGGAGATTTTGGAAAATGATTGTTTTTTAAATATGATTTTTGGAATTTTTTTAACAATCTGGTTATTTTTGCCTGCCCTAAGGCCCATTAGCTGAAGTGAAATACATTTTATAACCCCCAACCTTCCCGCATTTCTAAATATGTGAATGGAAGTTGGGCAGTTAATCTCAGGGCATTTGTACCCCTAAAAAGCCTCCAAAAAAGGAGCACCCCTTTATTTATACTCTTCAGCTTACTATTTTACTTCTACCTGAATGATATATAGATTTCTTGATTATGTTCTTAACCCAAGATGAGTTTTACTTTGTTTTAAAAAATATGTTTAAATACCAAGGTTGAAGGATTTCTGTGTTTGTAAAAATTGTGACAAATGTCCATCAATTCATAGGTTTTAAAAATGCCATACAGCAACTTATGTGAAATATGAAAGTGTGTTTTTTTGCTATTGTAATTAATTGGGCTATTGAGAATTTTGGGGATATTGATATCTACATATTTGTACTACTGTATTTTTAAAAATGAAAAAAATTATTAACCATGTTCAATTTATTTGCCTTCTACTCACGGTGGTCATGGCCAGATATTAAGAGGAAATGGAGCTCATTTTTGGTGATAAAGCCTTGCATTTTATATTTTCTTAGCTGACACAGAGTGTCAATGATTATAAGCTATATTTTTGAATTTTTAAAAGCTCTTTTATTATTATATTTTTCTTGCATGTGCAATATACTTTTTCAGTTTTTATTATTTTTTCTCTCCTTTTATATATTTGAAGCACATGTCACCAGCATTAAGATTTTCTTTAACTTTTTGACTTTTCAGTGCTACAAGTTTGAAATACATTTGCTAATGCATGCCCTAAAAAAGCCTGTGACTATAAAAATGATGCCACTAATTATTTAAAAAATTATGGGACTTTGCTTAATGATTCTGTCTGATTCCAGGACAAGATATACACACAAGAGCCATTTCATAGAGCCAAAGAAAAGCAAATCCAGGATGGATTGATGCACTTCTAGGCCAATACAAAGGTCTTGAACCTCGTGTGAAGACTCGAGGTTACTATGTTTAACATGTGTTAAGACATAGGCTTTCCTTGTGTCCACACTCACTCTGAAGATACTCACAGACGAGTATCCCGGAAACCTTGGCTCCTATAATCTGGTCCCCTTTTCTGCCTTTCATAGTGTGGTACCTTTCTGTAGTCCTGGCTACTGACTGGTAAATGCATCATTGCTTAGATCATTTTGATTGGGCCCTGATTGAAGGACCTGTTATAGATTTATTTTTCTTCTACTTGGAATTTTTACACATAAGACGTTGATAGTCTATATTTTCATCCAGAAATTTTTCTTTTCTTTTGGATTTTTCTGATATCTTTTTAATATCTCTTGCCAATTGATTCATATACCTCAGCCATGCATCCCTAAGTGATCCCGGTTTTTTAATCACCCTCTTAAGGGGGGGAATGTAAAAAAAAAATCATTATTTAAATTGCAAAGTTTAAATTCCTTTTGAGAAGAATTTTAGGTAAAGAAGATGCTACCTCTCTGAATCTAGAACTGAACTGTTGGAGAAGCCACCATGAAGAAGCCTCCAGACCACAAGTTGCACAAAATTGAACTTTGGGTGTGGTTGATTGAACATTTATTTGTATCTGTACTTTCATGCCAAAGGGGACTGCCCCCTAACTGGCTTTTTGTCAATGTGTTCAGCAATTATTGGTTTTATTCTTTTGTTTCTCTTATCCTCAAATTATTGTAATCTTTAAATTGATTATGTTTTCATGATCCTTTGGAAAAAAATTAATTTTTTCAAACGATCAAACGGGGAATGTAAAAAATAGACTCGAATACAGGACTACAATCCTCATGAGCCTTTGCTCCACTTCCCCAGAATTCCTTGTAATCTCACCTCGGCCAAGATCGAGAAGGTATTTAAGCTGATTCAAAGGCTTTTGAAGTCTCTCTCGGGTCTTGGACTTCCTTTTTGGGGCAGGCCTGGCTTTTTTTCATAATGTAGGTGAGGTTGTATCTAGGCCACTCTATGGCGTGGACACGTGTTTCTTATCCTGTATTTTCTTTAATCCTTAATCTTCAATAAACCTCTAAAAAATATAATAATTCTTGCAGAGAGAAACAAATTTCTACCTGCCTCAGTCTCCCCATCTCCCCTAAATTTTAACTGTTACAGTATTTAATTTCATTAAAAAATTAAAAATACAAAATACCACTCTCCAGTAATAGCAATCTCAAAATGTAAACACACTCCCTTACCTAGAAAATATTCAAAACAATTTAGAAGAAACAGACCTACTGCTAGTATAAAATTTTTTAAAATGCATTTTAAGTAATTATTTACAATTTTGACAATTTTTTAAGTTTTAGTGATCTAGTAAAAAATAATCACCTAGCTTTTATTATACCTCTACTTCTTTGTCTTTCTTTATACATCAGTATCTCAACTACTGATCTAGCCTCTAGTTAGAATCTGGGGATGACTGAATGCATAGACATTAAATAACTCACTAATGACCATATATCATTTTGCAACAAACTCCAAAACTTTAAGTGTCAGAGTTGGAAAGGATGGCACATGTCATCTACTTTATTTTATTTGAGAGAAGAGGACACAATGGCCTGGAGAAATTATTTTACTGACTCAAGTATATATAGCTAGGCATAGCAGACTAAAGATTAGAAAATAGGTCTTCTGATTCCAGAGTGACTTCTGTGCACTACATATGCATCTTTAGAATACTCTCTGGAGTAAATATAAAATCAATTTTATATAATGTTTAATAGCTTTTCAAATCATTATATAAAATTGATTTTCCCAGGCTAGGTGTCTTTCAGGAAAGAAACAAAAACAACAGACTTGCTGAAAAATATAAAATTACTTAGCAGGAAGGTTTCGTTTAAATAGAGCACCATAATTCCAGTTTAGAATTGTGGAAAGATTAGGAAACTAATTTTGCTTTATTTATCGAAGATGGAAATGAGACTTTTTATCCTTATGGGGATCATCAAAGTAGTCAATGTCTATCTATGAATATGATTATTACTTCTGGAGCTAAAATAGCACAGAGATAAAATATTTGTGATCTGTAGATTTTAAAAATGATTTCTCTCTTCCAATCTGCAATCCACTAACTGCTCCAAGAACCAATGTGATGGACCCAGTGTGCTAACTCTGTCCTTGCCAAGTAGCTTATTTAATTTAGTGACTACTGTTTGGTTACTTTAGTTCAGAATAATTTATGTCTTGCTAGTCATGTAATTGCTCAATCGAGATAAAAGGGAAAGTGACAACATTAAGACCAAAATGTCATTATTTCCCTCACTACTGCTGAAGACAAACTGAACCTTACATGCACCATATTGGTGGAAGCTGCCTCTTTTACTGAGCTTGCTGACAGAGGCATTAGGTTGTAGTTAAAACAGCTGAGAAGAGAATGCCCTGAAGAATGAACTTAATTCTTTATCTGCCAGGGGTTCTTTTATGAATGACAGTGATGTGTCCCTTGTGTTTTCTTTCTCTCTTACTGTCTCTCTATTTTATAAAGCTGCATTTGACAGCCTAATTTCATATAACTAATAACATTAAAGAGTAAGGTAATTTTGGTATATCCATTTATCTTTATAAGATTGAACTATTTTTAATAAATAGTTCCCTCTTTCCTCTTGGCAAGACTTGTCTCCTTTTGAGCTACTGGACTTCATTATAATTTTTAAACTTCCTTTTAAGGATCTTCCCAGAAGTCAATCTAAAGTATTCTTTCTCGTGCACACATACATGCACGGTCATCTGTTTGATAGTAGAAGTTGTATGAGTAACTCATAGTTTTTTTAATTCAATAAACATGATGAGTAGCTACTAAGTATAAGGAAATATGATCAGAGCTACTAAGGATATGAAGATAGTCAATCCTCAACTTTGGCAGGAGTAATGTTCCTAGAAAATAAAGCAAAAGTCAAAACCTCAAGGTACATTGAACTTATGGTATACATAGGATTAGGTTCCCATGACCACTAGAAACTATAATCTTTTTCTAGACTGCTGAAAATATGCTCTTCTGCATGTAATTAAAACAAAAAATTGAATTGAATAATTATGCACTCTTCCCAACACAATAACCATGAAATAACCCATAAAATGCTGGAGAGTTGAGAAGCAACTTCAGACCAGACAAAGAAAGGTAAGGGAAGCAATATTAGAAGAACCTGAAAAGGGCAAACTTCCATTTCGAATATCTCTTTTGACTCTGTGGTTGAACTCTTGGGGGATGAAAAGTATATGGCTCCAGGGAAGTCCTAGCCCCTGTCTAATTGGAAATCTACCCTAAAAAAGAACTACATTTCCCTGGAGCCCACTGACTTCCTGTCATTAGTTCCTATAGATAGGGGATAAATTTAGTGGGCATTCTGGGTTTCAGCCTCTTTGTCTTTCTGGCAAGGATGATAAGTGTCGGGCTTTTAACAGGCTGATTATCCATGGGAATGTGGTTTTATTTTGTATCCCTTTTATTCCTTTATTTCTAATGATCATTAGTAAATCTCTTAAAATATAATATTTTTATTATTGAGTTTAATTTTAATTCTTACATATTTTCCCCTCACTGGAGTTCATAGGTGGGCAGGGCCCAGCCACATATAAAGCTCTTCATGGGTAGGATGCTATAAGGAAAAAGTAGTGCTGCTATAGAAAACCTGGCCCCAGATCCTTGGGTTCCTGGCAGTGCCAGTGCCAGGAAGAGGGCATGAGTGACCACTATCTCATTTACCCACAAATTTAGTCCCTTTTCTAATTTTTCAATTTCCTCATGGGACATTTGAGAGGATACTTTAGCACTTTCTGGAGCAGATTCATGAACATTTTTATGAATGGTTTCCTCCTTTTTGTGGATATTACAAACCATTGATTCATTAACACCAAAGTTGGACCAGTGGTGGCTAGAGACATCCTGGCTATGGAATTTATTTAAAATGTTTATTTTCTCACTAAGCCACATCAATGACTTTGTGAATTTGGGCTTATAGCCCTAAGGGTTTGGACCCTTGGTTGGTTGATTGGTTGACACAGCAGCATTTTTTCTGATTCAGACTTACTGAGGAGATTGGTCGACTTATCAGGAATTTAGATGGGCAGTCCTTTGGAAAGTGTCTACAGTGATTGGTAGATGTAGGGACATAGGGGAGGTGACATGGGAGAAAAACCCCTATATAAGAAAAAACAGAATCTCTTGAGGAGATATCCTTTTGGAGAAATCCTTTTGGAGGATCTCTGATGAGGATTGCTTGGGAAGAATCTCTTGAGAGAGGCTCTGGAGAAGGGAAGCTCTTGGAGGACAATCTCTAAGGAGGTCTCGCTGGAGCTCCTCTAAGTGGATTCTGTCCCTCTGGAGGCTCTGGAGAGAGGCCCTTTGGAACAGTCTCTGGCTGGAAGGCTCTCTGGTGAAGTCAGCTGAGATGGAGCTGGCCTGGTGTCACTAGAATCCTTACTTAGGCAGACCTTGTGGTGAGTGTTAAAAGACTGACTGACTGATCTCTCTCTCTTAAGACTCAGGTCTAGGCCATGTTGGCTTAAGGCCCTTCATACTAATTTCCTTTTTTTTCTCTTTCTCTCTTTAATTCCACATTTGTATTAATTAAAATCTCTATAAACCCAGTCGACTTGGGTATTTGAATAATTGGGAATATTTCCCTGGCGACCACCTTATATTTGATTTAAAAACCAAGACACTGTAGTGAAACATATTTTCTGCGGTCAAATTTACTCACCCTCTCTTATATCTATCACAATTTATATCTTCCACCATTTTAACTCACTACAGTTTATGGGCTTCACTATTTTAATCTCACATGAGGATTGGGCCTTTAATAGATGATGAACTGGAGTTCCAAGAGTTTAAGTGATTTTTCTAGGGCCACAGAGCTGGTTAATGACCAAGGGGAGATTTGAACCTAGATTGTCCTGATTATAAGTTAGCCCTCTCTAGTACCCCATGCTACCTCATTTGGATAAGTGAAGAGTAGGAATGTCCCTGTTGGAGGAAACAGCTTGAACAGAGCAATGGAAATAGGAAATCATGGGTTGTTTTGGACTATGGATGAGTCGTACAACTTGACTTAAGTGTAGGTTGCATAAGAGAATTTTAGGATATATGCTTTAGGCCATACTGTATAAATGCTGCAATCAACGAGTCTCGTTTTTGGATTTTGGGTGCAGGGAGAGAGGGAATGAGTATTTATTAAAATCACCTACTGTGTTCCAGTGATTTACAAACATTATCTTATTTGATCCTCACAACAACCCTGAGAGGTGCTGCTATTATTACCCCCATCTTACTGCTAAAGAAACTGAGGCAAACAGATTTTAAATGACTTAATCAGGGCCATCTAGCTAGGATATGTTTGAGGTCAGATTTGAAATCATCTGCATTTTCTGATTTCAGGACCAGCATTCTATTCATGGCACCATCTTGTTTAGAAGGAAATAATTTAAGTTTTTGTTTTTGTTTTTATTTTTATATAGCATGGGAATAAAACAGGCATTTTTAGAAGATTAATGTGGCAATGGTGAGTAAAAGTTATGAGAGAAAATATACCATAAGTGTTCAGATGTACTATGAATACTCAAATTAGTGTACCAAAGCTAAGTGCATGATTCTATTTTGGCCGACTTTTTGTGTAGATGAAGTTTTGGATTCAGTCATTCTTTCATTTTATAGCTAGAAATGTGACAAGATAAAAATAATCTCTAGAGTTAATTCATATTAATGGATGGAATCATATCTTTCTTTTTTTTAAATATTTAATTAGATGATTTAGAATATTTTTCCATAGTTACAAGACTTATGTTCTTTCTCTCCCCTACTCCTGCCATCCTCCCATATCTGATGATCAATTCCACTGGGTTTAACATGTGTTATTGGTCAAGGCCCATTTCCATATTATTAATATTTGTACTAGGGTAATCGTTTAGAGTCTACATCCCCAGTCATATCCCCATTGACCCATGTGATCAAGCAGCTGTTTTTCTTCTGTGTTTCTTTTCCCATAGTTCTTCCTCTGGATGTGGATAGTCTTTTTTCTCAGAAGTCCCTCAGAATGGTCCGGGATCATTGCAATGCTGCTAGTAGAGAAGTCCATTACATTTGGTTGTACAATGTTCTCCTGGTTCTGCTCCTTTCACTCTGCATCAATTCCTGGATGTTGTTCCAGTTCACATGGAATTCCTCCAGTTCATTATTCTTTGGGAACAATAGTATTTCCTCACCAGCATATACCACAATTTGTTCAGCTATTCCCCCAATTAAAGGGTTCCCTCTCAGGAATCGCATCTTTCTAGAAGGGATGGGTATACATATGTGATGCTCATCCCTTGAGGATAGATGTATAGATGTATACGTAGCCACATTTGTGTGCCCACTTTTTCTTCTCATGGTTTTCTTTGGTTCTGTGGGTAAATTGGTCTCGGCCATAAAGAGGATATACTTGCGCCCCAGTAGCTGAATGAGTTATGTAATCACAAGAGCATTGGAATGCTGACAGGAAGAGAGGGTCAGTCAGCTGTGTTCAAAGGTAACCTGCGGGACCTGCCCTCTCTGGAAACCATATGCTTCTGTTGGCGAACCTATGGCAAGTATGCCAGAGGGGGCTTCCCCTCCCTCTCCCTCTCCACCACTCCTGAAGACATTTCTCACATCACCTGCCCTTCTTTCCAGCAGCCCAATGGGAATGCTTCCTCCCTTCTCTGTCTGGGTTAAGGTGGGAGGCTCACATGCAGTGTGAGGGTTGCAGTTTGGGCACTCTGTCTCTAAAAGGTTTGCCATCACTGCCATATGCAATCAAGTTCATCATATTTGGAACTGGAAAGGACCTTAGTGATCATCTTGTTCAGGCTCCTCATTTTACAGATGAGGAAATTGAGGCTGAGAGGGACAAGTGATTCGTCAAAAATGATATAAGTAGTCTGATAATGAATCCAATTCTTTTTCTACTCTACTTTAAATTAAACTCCCTGTTCTCTCTAAAACCATATGGCTGATGAGTTCCACTGCACACTGAACTCTTTACAAGTAACATTGCCATGTCAGTGTGCCTGCCTGTGGTACATTATGAATATCCACAGGACTAAATCAAGTCACCCTTATCATTCAGTTACAGAGCTCAAGGATGTTTTCATTTGTATTTTCCACAATCCCTGTAGCATAAATAGGGAAATTACTTTTGTTCTTTTGTGGGTTTTAGCCATAGTCCTTGAAGAAATTCAGCCAGATTCTCATTCTCTTTGACAGCCTACATCTATCTTTTCCCCATGAAGCTATCCTTGACGTCCTAGGGAACAGGATATAGAAAGAAATGAGAGTGTGGACCATTATCTTTTTCACTTACCCTATGTTGTACTTTTTACTAGATGAGCTCCAAACACTTTTCAAGCAGGGTGCTACCATGGTTTCTCTTAGTATACAGCAAACTCCTAGCAGAGCAAAGGATAAGATGCCTACCTCCCATGCTGTTCTGCTAAACACATCCTGTCAGCACCCATTTCCTTCCATCAGGAGTAGGCATTATAAGGCATGCACAGACCTGCTATTTTCACCCATTATATAGTACTTACATCCTCAGATTTTAATCTCTGGAACTAGTCTCATAGAAAGCATCATGAAATCCTAAATGCTATGGAATAAGAATTGTGACACTGTTAATGTTTTTGAATAATTATAAAAGATTTGTTTATAGCATGATTTTAACATGTTAAATTATTTATCAATGTACCCACTATTTAGATATTTAAATTCGATGAGGTATATTCAATTTTTAAAAAGTTATTTCCCAGGTTTCCAACCTTGCCACTTTCTGTCATGATAATCTTAGCTCCTTCATTCTCTTAAGGAAGAAAACATTCTAAAAGTCCTAGTGGAACTAGAAAAGGTAAAAGAGAAAGGAGAAATAATAGATGAATGATAAGGACAAAAGTTATGCCTTTCCTATTAAGAATATCTGGCAGACCCTCAGCATTTTATTTCCTATGGAAGGGTCAATTGCTTGTAATAGTTTGACTAGATTATCTCTGCTTTTTGTTTCTGGCAGTTACCTGGGTGTTGTCTTCCATGTATTTACCCCATTGTCTTGGGAAAAAGACCTTACATCCCCATCAAAGTAGAGCTTTAGTCTGTGGATACACATAGGTATGCACACACATGTATGTATGTGTGTGTATTTATATGTACATATATGGTAAAACTTATTTGTATGTATATATAAATCTATATAGTTATGACATATATTTGATAAAACGTATCATTCTATACTTTTCACAACTCACTCCTTTAACTCTGCTGTATATTTGAAAAATTTTCAGTGTTAAAACCAGAATTCATAATATGACATATTGAAAAATTTCTTAGACTTTCATAAAAGAGTTAATTTGATAATGATTTTTCCTAATTTCTACTACTTGTCATTCCTCTGTAGTTTATGCTACTGTGATCGAGTGGTTTCTGATTCTAATTGGGGAAGTCTTATACTTTTAAACTTTACTTATGTTATTAAGTAAAGCTCACTTCCATATTGGTCATTGTCGTAAGGCACACTCATACATAACCAAAACCCCCATATAAAGCCATAAATGCACTGATGTGAAGGATAGTACACTTTGATACATATCCATGGGGGAGCTCATCTTGACCCTTTCTCTTTACATGATTCTGGCCTCAAAGTGGTTGTTTCCAATTAAACTTTCATATATTTTAAACAGAAAAAACAAATAGCCCTATCTCCTCTAATATTCTACAGTTTAATAGTTTCCCCTAAACTACTCTTAAAGACAATATTTTCTAATGTCAGGTATTTAAAATGTCTATTTCAGTGATTCATTTCAAACAGACAAACATTTATTAAAGTCTATTATTGTTATTATTACAATTATTATAGTCAGACATTGTGGTGGGCCTTGAGGATACTGAGACAGAATGAAAGAGTCCTTCTCTCAAGGAACTTATATCCTTTTTAACATGGAGATCTAAAAAAATCAGCTTTTGTTAGGAATATCGATAAAAGGTGGCTATGAGGACACAACTGAAATTAGATGACATGATATGTAGTGGACAGGGATGGCATGGTTTTCTGACTTCCTCCGGAAATGTTAAGTAGCAGGTGGACAGGAACACAGAGGGTAAATCATTGTAGTAACCCAGCATGGATATTTGTGGTCTAGGAAAACTTGATTTAAATAGATAAATAAATGCATTATAATTTGAGGAGGGAGAGATTACTAACTAGAGAAATCAGAACTGTCTGCCTTAGTTTCCTCACTTGTTGAATAGGGATATAATTATACCCCATCGGGGTTTGAGGATAAAATGAGTTAATATGTAGAAAGTGCTTTGCAAATCTTAAGTGCTATGTCATATTATTATCATCATTATCATCATTCTCTTCCTCATCCTCCTTTTCTAATGATCTTCAAATCATTCTCTTTTCTCAAGTAGCTCAGTCCCCATTTCAGAGTCTTCCCTTTCAGTTCAATCAATTCTCTTTAACAATGGGGTTCAATATACATGCCAATATTCCCTTAATTATCTCTGCTCCAGAATTCATCAATTTCAACTGTCATGGCACTTTCATTTTATCTCACCTATTTGGAGATGGTGCCCTTCGTTTTGCCATCAGCTGTATGTCTATACCTCCAAATTCTGAAACTCCTCTTTCTGATTATAAAATCCAATTTTTAAAATCACTTCCTATGCTTCACCACTCTCCCAGGGGTTAACCTACTCTATCATCCCTATCTTTGATCCACTTTCTTCCATTTTTGGTCTTGGCCTTATAATTAATCAATTTAAATTATATAGTGGTCTCAACTTTAGCATCATTTCCCCTTTATCCTTTTTTCCCCTGCCTTGTGAAATATCTGTTTTGGGTTACCATAGTGATCTATCTTCTCTGCTTCTGTTTATATTCTGATTAACAGTCATGGAGGAAGTCTAAGACCATGGCCAAGAGTGTCTATTGCACAATGTCATCTAATCTCAATTGTTCTATTTTCTCTTTATGTCTCCTACACCACATTTTTTCTCCCTTCCTTTAAGTAGATGGGATCCCTTATTACTTTGCCAAAATAGAGGCCATTTCATGGTATATTCCATTCTATCCACTCCTTTATCCTATATCTTAAGCTCTTTGGTTGGATTCATTCTCATTCTTTCCTTCTTTGCTACGTTTTCTGAAAAGATTACCCTTTTCTATGTCAAAATGTGATGAAACTTACAACTATTCTACTTAAGGGCTTTGTCACATAAGTTTCTTTTGCCATCTTGTCCAAATAGTAAAGCCCCTTGACTCTAATATTCAATCTTTTCCTATCTACTGGTTCAACTCCACTGCCTACAAACATAACTATATCTTTCCAGTCTTTAAAAAGGCTTCACTTAAAAGTAAATAGAACCACAAGATATAATTTCCAATCATTGCCACAGTGTAAAGAGAATAATAAGATACCACTGATTATCACATAATTATAATTATAATGACCAAGCTTGTTCTAAGAGAACAAATGAGAAAATGTATCTTTTGATTTAATGAACAAGTTGGGAAATATGGATGCATATTCTATGAAATGATATTTTATTGAACTGTTAATGTTTTGTTTACTTTTGAAATATTGGTTATAAGGGAAGCACCTCTAGGTAATGAAGAGAAGGAAGATAATCATCAAGCATGAATGTAAGTCTAAAAACAGAATCAAATAAAAATAAATTTTTAAAATTCTTTACTTGACCCTACCATTAATTCTCAGCTTCATTAGTGGAGTCATCATTGATGTTCTAATTCCTAAGCAAGACATGTTCCCCATGTTCTCTCCAGTCCCTCTTCTTTTCTCTCTCTGTATTTTTGGTGAATTCATTAACTCCCATGAGTTTAATGATAATCTCTCTTTATTAAGCCCTTTTTCTTTTACTGAAATCTTATCCTGAGTCACCAACTTACATTTGTACATATCTAACTAGATTTTCTATAAGAAACTCAAACATAACAAGTTAGAAATACAATTTGCCATCTTCTCTGTCTTTTCATATCTATTCCTTCTTTGAACTTCTCTACTCTTATTGAGGCTTCTACCACTCTTCTCTATATTTATAACCTCAGAGAAGTCCTTGACTCTTTCCTCCAATATGAAATCAGTTGATGAGTTGTGATTCTTTTCTCTACTATATTTTTTGTATTTATGTTCCTTTTCATCACTTACTTTACTATCATCTTCCACCAAACTCATATGACATCTCTCCTGCACTATTGTAGCAGATTTTAATTGAATCGGATTCCTGATTTCTAGTATTTTATTGTTCAATCTATCCTTCACACAATTACCAAATTAAAACCTCTAAAAACTCATTTCTAACTATAATGAATAATCTTCAATTATTCCCTACTTTCTCTAAGGAAAAACATAAACTTTTCAGTTTGTCATTTAAATGACATGTTCTAGCCAAAATGACATGGTTGCTATTTACTAAAGCTAGTACTTCATCTTTTTCAGCTTCCCTCATCCCTTGAGAATACTACTTCCTTATCTCTGACTAAGGAATCCCTGGATGTCTCCAGAACTAAATTCATATGCCATCTATTAAAGTAGACATTTTCTGATTCTCTTCTTAGCCATTTTTGATTTCCCCTCAGATTTTCATGTAAACCTATATATTTACATGGTATTCCTCCTCTGCTCTCAATATAATGTAAGCTCCTTGAAGGTAGAGATATTAAAAGAAATTTGTCTTTGAATCTCCAGACTTAGAATAGTACTTTGCACACAGTAGATATTTAATAAATGCTTGTTGTATTGGGTTGGAGTTCAATGATACACTTTACATTTATTACAAAGCTGTTTCTGTGGCATGAGATTAAAATCTCTATTATTCAATTGCCATGAAATAGAGACATTCTATATTAGAGATGCCTATGGTTTCCTCCATAATATAGTTTATTATTCTATATGATGCTATTATAATTGTAAAATCGAGGAGACTGTGCTAGGTCCAAGGGGGTGATGAGACACGATACCTGAAGCTTCCTTGAACTCGTGAGAAGCCTCAAGATAGGAAGATAGAGGAAGGATAGAAGTTCTGTATGCTGTGAGGGGGGTGGCGGAGTCAAGTTAGAGCTATGAGGTGGCAGGAATGAGTCAGAAATCCAGGCCTTATTGATTACAAAGGAGCCACAGCAGAAACTCTGATCAGTGGACTACTCAGAAGGCTTATACCCGTCCAGTGATCCAAATTTAATACCACACAGGTCGGAGACATGATAGAGAAAGGAAAGTGCTGGGCCGAAGGCCAGGTCCCGGGTGGGAGAGGTAGATCAGGAAAGGAATCAAAGATGGAGCTTGACCAGAGGCCAGAGGCCAAGCTCCAGCAAGGACAAGCATCAGTGAGAGCTGAGATCCAAGTGAGGAAGAGAAGAGAAGAGAGGAGGAGCTTGCTGTGGCCCGGTATTTAATCTATTTGATATGCAAATATACACAATACATAGGGATGATTATCATTGGTTAATGACAAGGTATAGGTGTGGTTTCTCTTAGCCAGGTGAGCACAAAGAAACCTGTTTTCCTGCCTAACCTGGGGGAAGCTGGGGTCAAGGGTTAGAGGCTTTCCTAGCCATGGGCAAGACTGAGCATGCGCAAGACTGAGCATGCTCTCTTCTAAGCCACTCTGTACACACTAACTGTTCCCCTTGCCCATAGCTAGGGGTGGACTGCTACAATACCCTCTTCCCATACTCTGAACAGAGGTATGCAATCGAGAGTATGTTCTTTCCTAGGTGTAGCTGGCCTCAAAGAAGAGAGAGTCTATTTTCTCATACTGTTTTACTTGCTAAATCCCCATCCCATTCCATTAAGAATAAATTAGTTATCTTTTGTGTTTTAGTTTATATCTATGTCTTCTTTAAAAATAGGAGTAAAAAGATACTTAGTATCTTTCAAGTATTATTCAAAACTGAATGAAAGATAGGATATTTCCTACAACAGATTATAAATGTATTATGTCACAAATGGCTTGAAACAGGCCCCAAATATTATACTGAATAGAAGCAGGAGAAGCAACTTGAGTTGTAAGGAGCTCTTGGTGAGCGACTCCTCCTGCCAATGTAGCTTGAGTTTTTCTAAAGCTAAGTCACAGAGCACTGCCAGGGCACTGAATGTCTAGGCAATATTTCTGATTCCTCAAGTTTCATAACCCTCATTTTTGTTGCCTAGATTCTCAAAAAGCAGTGCATGTATCCAGGTCAATTTGACTTTCAAATCAGCTCTCTAACCACTACACCAAGCTGTCTCTCATTCAATTATATATTACTGTGTATTAAAGGCTTTTATTAACTTAATGATCTGGATGGATGTTAGAATGTTGAATTTTAATTAACGTTCTTGTGCCACAGTACAATTCCTCCTAGGCCCAATCTAATTTTGTTTAGTCCTTGACCTTGTTGGTCTGTATTAGTGACTTTAATAGTACTAAAGTAGAGAGTTTCATCTCTTCCCCAGCTTACTGTATGATTTTTTAAAAGGATCTATTTATTCCATTCAACAGAAGACCATCAGTTTCTTCTATTTGGCAGGTGGCCTATAAGCCAAACATCTGTGACACTTTCGGAGAGCCTCTTCAGAATGGAACCAAGTACTCGCTTTTGACCTATTGAGTTTTTGGGGTGTTCTGCTCTGCTGTCCCATTTTAAAAGGAGCCACTTGGGACTATTGACTGGCCGGGGAAGTATGATTTCAGCAGGAACCTCAGTTCATGGAGCTATTGACTTCTAAATGAAGATATTTTCCACTTGTTAACATTTTCCCCTCTTCTCCCTCTTCCTAGCAGAAAATGCCTTTCTCCCTCAGATTTTTCATTAATGTGTATTTAAAAGATTTAATTAAGTAACTGAAATCTGTCCTGATCACCTCTTTGTTTACATTTTGGCTATGTGCCAAGAGCAGAGGGACTACTCATGTCAACTGCCTCTCCTCTTTTCCCTCCAAATCAGACTCGCCTCCCTCCTCTGGGCTCTCTATTCAGAAGATCAAGAGGAGAGGTGGTGAATTCCATAAATATTGTAGCAACTCCACGTTCTTCAGAGGCTGACTTTGTTAGAGCAAACTGTCTTCCTAAAGGGGCAGGAGAAGTCCTTCAAAGCAAACTAACTAGTCACAAGGAGTCAAATAGGCTCTTATAAATAAATACACATGAATTGGTGTTTAGTGTCAGATAGATAAGTATTATCTAAGTGGTATTATTTTTTCCTTTTTAAAAAGCACATTTTGCAGATTCACATGACAGTATGTGCTGACATCCCTGCATGCAACAGTTCTGATCCCTGAGATAATTTTGTTTTTTTGTTTTTTTTTTAAGCTTAAGGGAGTTCTTTTAACATTAAAAATTATCATAACCATCAAAATAATCTCTGGCAAGAAAAAATTCCACTAAACTGAAAGTAATGTGTTGAAAAAAATTAAAGGTGAGGAATATGTTTTGTTCCCCATTTATCTTTAGCCATTGACTTTTCTGAAAGATGAATACAGATTTACCTATTGTTACGCAAGGAGAAGCACAGGGGCAAGATTGTGTCAAAGCTGATAAAATAATTAATTAAGCAGAGCTCTTGAATAATATTGGTAATCACAGGTACTAAAAAATTCTTCATGTTTACTGTATATTCCTTAGTTAAGAAATCATTTAAGCTCTAGAGAGCATCACACTCTGAAGAATTGAAAATGAGAGTCACTAAGAGGGCACTGGTGAGTTGTGATGAAGCTACAAGACATAACAAATGAGGACTTTTGAAATAGAATTGGAGTAATTGATGCCATCTAAGAAATAGAAGATGGAAGAAAAAGATGGAGAGAAAGTAAGACATTAATGGATAATCTGAGTGGTATTTCATTGGTATCCCTAAACATTAAAAGAAAGCAAGGTCTGCACATTGGCTAGACCCCTTGAGGAAATGGACCAATGATATCAAATCAATGCTTGTTGATTGCTCAACTACATTACTGGAGTTACTGGTCACTTTCAGATCTTAATTCCATTCTAATTTAGGAAGTAAAAATGAGGGAGGGGGAGTAGAAGGAGAAGAAGGAGAAAGAAAAAAGAATAATAATGAGACCTGACTTTTAAGGTCTCGTATAATACTCCTCTACCCAATTTCTCCAAATTCATTTCTTACGATTATAAGGAATATAAATGGTCCCTTTACTCCCTCATGAACACATTCTGTTTTGAGGCTTGATTCATGTTGTTCTCCTGCCTATCAAAATCCCACCTTTTGTTCTCTCTCTTTTGAGTAACTAGAGCAATTATAGGCCACATCCCATAATTTAACACTTAATCACATGTTGCCTAGTATTGTTTGCTGTTCTCTATGTATGTTATTCTGTTCTCTCCAACTATACTATACTGTAAATTTCCCAGAGACAGGCAACATGTGTTATAATCCTATCATTTTCCTTCATCAAATTTCTAACACTTTGCTTAAACCTTTCTTCTCCTTGTCCTCTTCTCCCTCCTTTTCTTGCTGCTCCTTTTCTTCCTTGACTTTTCCATTTTATTCTGTGAAAATCTTGGGATCAGGGTCTGAGCTCTATATGTTTAATAAATAATAGTTATCTGGAATTGAGTTGAGTTTCCCTGTGAATGCTCAGCACTGGAGTGGGTTAATAGTTGATGTTGATGTTTAGTATATACTTTTTGATTAACAATGGCAATTTCTGAAGAAATATTCATTCTATCATATTCTAAAATTGGCTAGTTATTGCTAGTTAGAAAGATAGCTTTTAGGAGTAGCTGAATTCCTGAAACAGCTTCCACATGCTAAGATACATAGCTCTGGAAAAATTTCTTAACTTCTCTCACAGAATCTTCAAGTTGGTAGGGAATTCAGAAGCCATCTTAGCCAACCTGAGCACAACTTCCTTTATCTACGAAAAGAGATAATAATACTTGCATTTCTTACTTCCTCAAAACACATAAAAAAAGGATTTTGCAAACATGGAAATACCACATATTACTATTATTTTCATTATAGCAATACTCTCTCTGCTCATTCTATTAACTTCTGCTCATACTGGCATATTAGATCATTTAGAGGGTGACTGATTACTACTTTCCTCTAGGTTCTGTCAAGTAACACCAAAGGGTTGATTGTTTTCTAGCACTGGTACATCCAATGAATCATCAATTAGCCAACGAATCATAATGAATTTTTTTAAAGGGAGGGATTTACTAAGCAGATATAGTAAGTATAGTTGGTACAGAAACATCCTCCCAAGTCAGGGAGTTACTTGCCTCCTTTTCACATATAAGTTTATGGAGAGAATAGCCTTAAACATTAAAAGCTCATGTGACCAAAGTATAAACTCAGAACTCTGGATCATTGGAAGTGCTTTTCTAGCTTTGTAGAGATTTCATAAGATTCTTTTTAGATGTAGTTCTTTCTCTGCTTCTGGGTGATAATTACTATTAACTATATAGTAAAAATACCAGATCATTATTTCTTTTAAAGTTTACTGGTCATGGGAGAGAGGTAGAGTATAGTATTCCCATCTTTATGATTCTCCCTTGTAAGTGTCTACCTCCCCAAACCTAATTGCATTCAATGTCAATTTCCAGACTGAACTCTAGTCTGAGAGGCACGTCTGAATTTTTTAGCCAACTGAAATACACTTCCAGTGTAGAATCCAGTATTGCTCATTGAGTCTAAGGCAGAAGTGTGGTAAGTGCATTGGGGGTTAAATGACTTGCTCAGGGTCTCAAAACTTGGATGTAAGTTTAGTATCTGCAGACTCACCAGAATATATATAGTTGGCAAGTTCCCATTGCAAGTGATCAATTTTACTATATCTGTGAAAATTCTATGAGAGGATCAATTAATTTATTTTTCATCAAAGTATAAATTAATTAAACATGATTTTCCCATTTGTAAATACTGTTAACTGATGACAAAACAACATATTTTCTTCCATTTTCCCCTTATACAGATATTTCAAATACAATTAAATTTTCTAGTTATAAACATCAATGTCTTATTTAATGGCAAGACATAAATTAGACTTTTTTGAATAATAATTGATTTAATATCATCAGAAATATAATTTATCTGACAAGATATTTCATTTTTAGAAACAGGTATTATTATAACTTCTTAACAGAATCATCTGCAAACAGACACTTGATGCTTAGGTACATGGCAAAATGAAAGTATGAGCTTCCTTATAATGAAAATTTAACAAGTAGAAAGCTTCAATCACTTTTCTGCTTTCTTGTTTGTTCACACAAAAAAAATAAATAAATAATGCAACATTCTGAACTTATCCTCTCCACTTAAAAAAATCAACAGACTCATCATCTTATCTTTCATGTTTTGAATATAAATTTTGAGAGAAGAAGAGGTTTTAAGTTTCTATTTTCAAGAATTCCATAAATTTCTCATTGTATTCATTGGCATTCATTATCTTTAAGAAATGAAAATTCAAATATAATATATTCTTTATTATATTTCTTTTTTATATTTTCCATAACATCTCTTGAAAACTTTTCTGTTACTTCAGAATTGTATCCAATCAAATGTCATTTACTAATTTCCTGATCACAGTGTGTTGAATCTGAATTAATATTTTGAAATTCCACATTAGCACATTTTTCAACATTCTTTCTTGCCTACTTGCAATGTTTATCTAACAATCCATTAAGTACTATAATTTAAAAATATTTCTAAAATTTTTCATTCTATGCTTAATATTCATTAAATATATAATAATATTTTGGGGGCAGCTGCGTAGCTCAGTGGATTGAGAGCCAGGCCCAGAGACGGGAGGTCCTGACTTCAAATCTGACCTCAGACACTTCCTAGATGTGTGACCCTTGGCAAGTCACTTGACCCCCATTGCCTAATCCTTACCACTCTTCTGCCTTGGAACCAATACCCAATATTGATTCCAAGATGGAAGGTAATGGTTTGAAAATAAAAAAGATAGATATATATATATAATATTCTGCCAGTGCAATTGACACAAATGTGTATTTCTCTAATCAATATTTTAAAAATTAATAAAAATAGACAGATACTGAGAAACTTTTTATGGATAAACACGGCTATTACTTTTGCACATGGACTCCAAACCACAAGGTTGCCTAATCAATCTAAAAAAATGAATATCTATTAAAATATAAATTATTTACTTTTCTACTGGTTAATGACAAATGCTCTATTAAATGATAACCATACTTATTGCAAATATTATTGTTAAACAATAATTTTGTATAAACTAAGCTTTATAAGACATAGTGTCTTCAGTTATGACCTTCTTTTCTTCTGCCAATGGCATACAGGTTACAATTTCAAAGACACACAACTAAAAACTGATCAGTTTTGCCAACCACTTCATTAGTTAATGTACCAAAAATGTAGCATAAACAGACACGTGTATATCAGAAAATAAAATTTTCCTACAAAGAGAACCTATATAGATTTTATTTCTACAGAATATTTAGGATGTCTAATGATGTTTTCAAGATGGCCAAATAATTTTGGTATTCATAACATTTTTGTAATATTACAAATATTTTAATAGTTTTATCACATAATTACCCAGCTGATGAAATATGATTACACTATAACAGAGAAGGAATGAGGGAGCTACTACAGTGTAGTGTACAGAACATTAATCAGGTTATGTACACTCATCTGACCTTTTATAAAGAATCAATTAGTACCTTTATGTTAAAGCCTTGTAGTAGTTTGGAAACAATTTGATGAGAGATTGAGAAAATATAAAAACTTTGCTTAGTCAGAAGTAGTCAGAATTTGATACAATTATTCCAAGAATTCCAATATTGTTTTCTGCATGAATAGGATAGCTTTGAAATGCTACAGAAATAAATCTATGTTGCTTCAAACATGCATGCATTTGTTTTTGCAGAGGAAAAAGGCATTACTAAAATAGACAATTATTTATTGCTTAAGGCAACAATAATTATTTTTAGCATGAGTCTCATGGTCATGACTTTAGAAGATGTTTTGCATCTCTAAATAAGAACTACTGGATTATAATATTAGTGTGTGTGATTTACTCTTAGTGTACTTTCTTGTGGTAATAGAACACCACTCTTCCCACTGTCCTACTTTATCTATTTGTTAAATTCATAGGAAATTATATCAAACTGATTATGGTGCTAACTAAATCAATAGAATCATAAAAGTTGATTGGTCAGTATTTGAGGATTTCATCAGGCCTCCAAAACTTTCATAGTGGCCTCTGAATAAAGAATTCCTTTTATACATTATTCTGCCTATCTTTGAACCATATCCTAACCTGATTCCATGGATAATGACTTATTTCATCCTTCTTATATCTTTTGATAGATTTACTTTTAGCACAAGTAACTATCATGCCTTTATTCTTTTATACTTAATATTTTGTGGACAACTGATCATTTGGGAAAAGTGATTGCATTTTGAAGTTGAATAAGACTCACTGAAACCAACTCTATGGTAACTCTTTTACATGTCAGGATGATAGGAATGATATGTATTTCAACTTATCTTAACTAGTTCTCTATGTTTTGAAAGTTTTTCATTGAGTAAAATTTAGAAAAAAATGAATATTTGATATGGTGACATGTATTAAATTATTGCTCTTAAATGATTGATCATTGCTATATCTAGGTTGTTATAGATAGTTGTTCTATTGGTCATAATGCTTTCCTAGTACTGTTTATTTGTAGAATTTTGGGATAATTTGGAGATTGTATTAATAGAAATTTGTTGTCTATTTATAAATTAAAATGAATTTTAATATATAATTCTAGTCACATAATTATGTCTTACTAGATATTGTTGATATAATTATTGATTAACAGGACTAGCTTAAATGAGACCGTAGCAATAATTAGGTAAGTTAGGAGGTAGCAACCTCCAATCCTTACTACTGATTAATATGACTTTGCTATTAGGGAGTGAAGTAACACTGGATTTGACTCCAATAGATGGCTTTGGATTAAAAGGAATATAGTTTTTTTAATACAAATTTAATAACCACCAACAATCGATTATGTTAAACTAGTGTTATGATATTACTCAACTATTCTAGATTTTATCAGATCAGAAAAAAGAATGAACAAATATTACTTCTTTTTATGTCAGTTTGAAATGTTTTTTAAAATTATACTAATGAATACATCATGATTTAATTTCCAGACATTTATATATTGATTACTAGTTGCAAGACACTGCTAGATACAGTGGATCATACAATGAATTATAATTGATTCTTAAAAATTGCAAAGGTGTGAGTAATAAAATAATTTCTCTTTTCAATTTTTAAATGAATATTTTGAAATTATAAAACAACTCATATAAGATGGTACAGAATGTAATAAGGAAAACCAGGGCTCGCTCATTACACATTAACTATAGCTACATTTTTAAAAGGAAGGAAAAAATAAGAAAAATAAGTAAAACAGCCTATAAGGAAAACAGAAGTAGAATTCTAAAACTGTCTGAAAGAGAATAAAAAACAGAAATATTTTATGTGTTTTTGTTATTGTTTCAAATGGTCCTATTTTGTTAAAAGTTATAAACCATGTCCTCCTGGGCGATATCATTGCTTCCCAAGGGTTCAATTACTTCTATACACATCACTCCTGGATCTATATATCTGGCCCTCATATCTCTTCTAAACTTCCCTTTCATATTACCAACTGTCTTATGGGTATCTCCATCTAGGTGCTACATAGATATCTCAAATTCAACATTTCGAAAAACAACTCATTAAATTTTCCTCAGAAAATGATCTCCCCTGTGAATTTTCACTTCTTTTTGTTGGTGGCACTGCTCTTCTAGTTGCTCAGATTCAGTATGTTTGAGTTTCACAGAACTCATAGAATTTGAGTTCTCCTTCACTCTTTCTTTTCCCTCAACCCCCATATCCAGGGAATTGTCTAATATTATCAGTGTTACCTTTTACAACATGTCTGTTCCTCTCCACTCACAAAACTCCTATGCTGGTCCAAGACATCATTAACCCTCACTTGGACTATTCCAATAATCTCCTTATTTGTTTTCCTGAAAATAATTTCTCCGTTTTGATATCCTTTCTCCATGTAAAATTGAAATTTAGAATACTATAATACAAATGTAAAATTTTCTTGTTTGCATATGAAGAATATAATATAAATTCTTCAATTTGTCATTTAAATCTCTGTGAAAATAGGTTCCCACATGCCTTTTTACTCTTATTTTATGTTACTTTTCTTTACCAACTCACTATTTCATTATTCTATCCTGTTTTCAATACCTTATTTATGACTTACCATCTCCCAACTTTGTTTGAACATGTCATCCTTCATATCTGTAATGCTCTCATTTGGAGTATTCTAGGAGGACAAACACTCCTGGTGAGAGGATTTTCTAAACCCCTTCCAGGGCTGCTCATCCACTTTTTGTATCTACCTTTCACTCAACTCTCATGTGTGACTTTAAGAAGCCACTCTATCATAAAATCATATTGGTAGATTGGCTAAAAAACCCTAAACCCATTGGTGAGTTAGAGGGATATCTGCCCAAACATATGAAGACTTCTCCTACAGAACAGGCAAATGGGAAAATTTTATTCCAGCTGCCATGGAGGTGGCTGAAGCAGTTACTGTGGAGCTCTTGGAGCAATGTCTTGGTTAGACATTGAAGACACCAAGGTTATCCATTGCATGCTAGGCAGTTTGCTTGATTTTTGTCCTGCCACTGGACCTTGTTATTAGTTAAGTGCTTAGTATAGTGACTGGCACATAGTAAGGACTATATAAATGTTACCTATTATTGTTTCATGGGGCAGTAAATGGCTCAGTGGAAAAGAATGCTAATCCTGGGCTCAGGAAGACTTAGTTCAAAGTTCCTTACTTTAAATCCAGCCTCTGACACTTGCCACTTATGTGATCTTGGGCAATTCAACCCTATTTACTTCAGCTTCCTCATTTATAAAACTAACTGGAGAAGGACATGACTGAAAAAAAAAGACTAAACAAAAAATTATTCTTAATATTCTCATCATTATTGTAATTTAACACAGTGCCTGTCATGTAGTAGGCATTGTATAAATGCCAATTACTATTAGTATTATTAATCATCAAGTATCTCTGCTGCATAGAATCCCTGGATTCCTTCAAAGCCTTCCAAGTGCCCCTTCAAACAAAAAAACTTCTTCTGATTTTCCAGATATCATCACTGTCTTCTTCCTAAAATCTGTATACATGCTACCTCTACCTAGTACAATATATACTACTTGAGGAGAGACTGTTTTATTTGTACCTCTGTCCTCATTCCTTGTACATAACAGGCATGTTGGAATTGAATTGAAAGGACAGATAATTGTGGCACTTCATTTTGATAGATTTTTTTGTGATCTATTTTTTTTTGTTCTTTAGTCATTTTTTTTGTTGTGTCTGACTCTTTATGACTCCATTTTGGGTTACCTTGACAAAAATATTCTAGTGGTTTGCCATTTTCTTCCGCAGATGGGGAAACCGGATTAAGTGACTTGTCTAGAGTCACAGACCTAGTAAGTTTCTGAGGCCAGATTTGAACTCCTGAAGATGAGCCTTCTTGACTTCAGGCCTGACATTCTGTCCACTTACCAACCCAAATGCCCTTATATTGATTTAAAATGAAACAAGTAGATCTACATTTTAGTTCACTAGTACAAAACAATTCCAGATTTGCTTTGATCATGTAGAACAAAAATGCCTTTTTTTTGGTTATTTTAGATCCCTTTTCTAGTCTAAATGAATCCTATGGATTTTTTCTTGATTTAAAGGTTTTAAATGCATAAGATAGAATAAAAAGTAAGATATAATAGAAGACAATTATATTGAAATACAATTATCAAAATATATTTCAAAATTGTTTGTGAATCCCAAGTTAAGAACCCCTGGACTTTCAAGATAAAAAGCAGAGCCTTAAATTACTTAATGAAGGAACAAAGAAAACAAGTATTCATTAAATGCCTACTATGTGTCAAGTATGGTGCCAAACACTTTGTAAATACTATCTTATATGATTCTTATGACAATCCTGGGAGGTAGTTACTGTTGTTATTGTAATGTTACAGCTAAGGAAATTGAGGCAGAAGGTGGTTAAGTGACTTGCTCAGGATCATACAGATAAAAAGGATCTGAGGATGAATTTGGACTTGCCCCTTCCTGGCTCAAAACTCAGTGCTCTATCCATATACCACTTAGCTGCTTCATGTTCTATGGATAGAAACTAGGTGCTAAAATAAAACTTATTTACAAGGGGGATATAATGGGGACATAATATTTACTGGGTAAAATGTGAATAGAATATATTAGTCACAGAACCTCAGCTGTGATTAGTCAGTCAACAAACATTCAGTAAGAGTTTACTCTGTGCCAGGAACTGTGTTTACTGCTGGGAATATGAAGAAAGGCAAAACACAATCTACGCCCTCAAGGAACTCACCATCTAATGGTGGAGACCACATGCAAACAATTGTGTATAAACAAGTTCCCTATTGGATAAGGGGGAGATAATCAATAGTGAGAAGGAAGGCACTAGTATTAAAAACCTAATTTTCGAGGAGGAATACTTGGTTAGACTCCCTCTTACTCAACATTGAGGAGTAATGAAGTAAACAGACTTGCTTTACAAAAAAACCAAACCTCCTGAGTCTGAGGAAGAAATAGTTCAGCTTAATACTTTAGGTCATATTATCCTTGCTTTGGCAGTTTTCAAATACTGAAACTAGAGCTTAAATCTGGTGGGACCTCATCATGTGTAGTCTGAGATCTTTTATATTTGAAGATATAGCATTTTTTTCTTTCAGAAAAGCACCCAGGAAAAAAAAAGGAAGAAGGAAGGAAAGGGAATAAGCATTTATAGTGTGGCTACTATGTGCCAAGCACTGTGATAAGGACTTTTTGTAAATATTTTCTTATTTGATCCTCCCAACAATTCTTGAGGGAGATGCTATTATCATCCCCATTTTACAATTGAGGAAATTAAGCCAGAGGCTAGATGACTTGCCCATGATTACTCACTTATTAATTCCCTCCAGCCTGATTTGTACTCTGATCCTTCCAACACCAAACACAGTGCTTTATCTGCCATTGCCAAGGACTAGAGAAGAGAAATAATATTTTGCTTGAAACAATGTGAAATTATAATTTTGAGCTTTCATAAATAATATTTATTTAATACATAAAGGATAAATACCATGAGAGGATATGGTGAAGAAAAAGGAAAAAGAGATCAAAGCAAGAGGATAATCAATATATTGTCAAAAAGGAATTGTGGGAAGATGGCAGATTGTTTTGCCCTCCTAATATGCTCCACAAACTACCAAAAATAATTCCATAAAATCAAAGCTAAAAGTGGCAAAAATAGACAGAAGTTAGGAATGAAGCTGAACAGCCTTGGAAAATTAAGGAGGAAGGTTGCTGACTTCCCTGGCCTTAGTGCCAGCACTATAGACCCTGGGGGCAGACATAGAGCAAACAGAATGGAATCAAAAAGGTACTCTTCAGGGCAGGATTGGCATCCTCATTTTGTTTGCTAAGCACTGAAGTCTGCATCCCTTGGATACCACTGAAATCCTCAGGCTGAGGGCCCTGAAGATACCTGCTGGCCTATACCTGGGGACTGAAGGAGTAGACACTGTGGATTCTACAGGAGCCAGGCCAGGGGGGAAGAAAGGGACTTTGGAAACCCAAGGAACATGGACTGGAGACCTTTGTGCTTTGTGCAGGACTACAGCTGGAGGAAAAGAGGGATGAGGAAGGAATTGACAACTGAGGTTGTGCTTGCTATGGGTCTGGGGTACTGTCAGTTATGATCTCTCCCAGGAGAATGGAGTCCTTGGTTTTTGCCACATGAGAAATCAGACGGGCTACTTGCAATATCAGTGCAGAACTTCTTGTCTCTAGTTGGAGTACATGAAGCCATGGACTGGGCTTGAGCAAGAGGACCCTAAAAACTGGAATAACTAAAGATAGCCCAGGTAAAAACAAACACAAAAAATCCCTTGAAACCTGAGGTAACAAACCCAAGCACAATAGGAATCCTGTGAGTCTAGTAAAAAGCCAATAATTAAATCTATTGGCCTGATTGCTAGAATTAAAAAATGAATAAAAAGAGCAACTAAAGAAGAAAGAGCCCAACTATTGATAGCTGTTATGGTGATAGAGAAGACTTTTGGCTCAAACTCAGAGGAAAGTGAAGTAAAAACACGCACACTTCAAAAATAGCAAAGAAATACAACAAATGGCAATAAACTTAAAAAGAACTTTAGGAAAAGCTTTTAAAAATATTTTAAAAACAGATGAGAGAGACTGAGGAAATTTTTTTTTTAAAAATACATAAGAGCAATACAATAAAATTGGAAAAATTATGAAAGAAAAATCACCCAAATGGAAAAGAGATCTAGAAACTCACAGAAGGAAATGTTATTTTATGAACTAGAAATGGGCAAGGGGAAGCTAGTTACAGAGAGAAATAGATAACAAAATAACAATAAGAAAACAAGATAAATATAACCAAAAATAAATAATAAAAAGTTGAATAGATAAATATAACCTTAGATAAGTTAAATGAGAGATATCTGGAGAACCCCAACATACTTACATCAGATTAATAGAAGATCTAAGCCTGAGCCTACACATAAGTCAAAAATAGTTTCTGGTGGAAAGATACATATTCTGCAAAAGTCTTACTTTAACACTCATCATACTATCGAGGCAATCCTGTATTGGGGTGGGAGCATTGGAATAAAGTTCCACTAGGTATGACCTAGCTGGGAAGACTTGGTTTTGGAAAGAACATGGCCCTAACAGTAGACTGTATCTTCTCTCCAAAGTCCACGATAGCTGAATATGGTCCTGGTAAAGTATGGTAACAGAACCAGTTGGATTGAAGTGTTCAAATTAATTGTTGAAAGGAACATGGAGAAAACAGGTCTAATATAACATTTCTAGAGAAGCTGCAAATTGTTTTTTTTTTGAGAAAACAAAATGGAAATATACATTAAGAGCTATAAAGCTGTTCATACTTATTCACCTAGGATTTAATTACTATGATTAGAGCATAAGAGCATTATTGAGGGTAAAAAGCTGTTTACATATCAAAATAATTATAGAAGCTTTGTTTATAATGACAAAAAATAGCTGCAAATAATATAAATGTTATGGATGGGAGAAATGACTGAATAGATTGTGATATTTGAATGTAGTAGTTTGTATTATGTTGTTAGAAATGACAAATATTGAAAATATAAAGAAAATATGGAAAATATATTAAGAGATGAAAAGAGAATAAGAATAATATTTATGATGATTACATTTAAAAATAATAGCCACAAAATCAGGAAAAAATCTAAGTAAAACAAATCCAAAGGGAATTCAAAAATAGAAAATGTTTATGTTAGCACACATATAATTTGCATATTTTAAAACAAATTATAAATGATGTGGAGTTTGTAGTGCACAGAATTTTTTATGTACTTGTTAATTTAAATGTGTTGTGGTGGTGGTGGTTATTAAGCATATAATAAAAAAGAGAATTGAAATAAAAGCTTACAAACACACATATAGTATCTACAACAATGCCAGGCATTTTGCTTAGTGCTGGACATACAAATACAAAAAAAATCACAAAATCCACTCCACTGCCCCCACTAATTTGCCCCTCAAGGAACTTAAATCTAATAAAGACAAAATACGGAAAGAAACTGGAAAGAATGAGTAGGAGGATTCTCTAGCAAGGCATAGGGCATGGTTGAAAAGACAGTCAGAGAAGTCTCAAAGTAGTGCAGCCAGCTAAAAAAAGAGGAAATTTCTGAGCTGGGCTATCTCCTTAAAGGAAGGTTTGGAGTCCATGGCTTCATCCTCCAATCAGAAAGGCACAGGACAGAGTACCAAGGTTGAAGAAATCTACAAGATGATAAGGTTATCCCAGTAATGAGCTTCTTGGGGGCAGTTAGAGAAATCCCAAGGCAGTGTAGCCAAGTGAGAAATGAGCCTGTCTAGATCTTTGGGTACCAAGGAGTTTATAAAAAACTTCAATTTTGCCAAAGAAATCTTTTAATACTGGAAGTTGAAAAACACTTCTTTGAATGAATATAGGTGGCAAATGGAGATGAAAGCCAGTTTGAAGATACTTTGAAGATATAATTATTAGTTAATTAGATACCCTTATAATGTGAGGAAAATTAATATTGGATTACATTATTTATTATGTTTCATTATATTATTAAATATTTATTAGCAATATTTCTATGAATCCATTCATTCCCTCAAACTCAAGCCTCTGAGGGTCAAACAGTTTCTTAACAGCTTTAACAGTAAGGTAATCACTACTAGATCCTTAGGCATTTTCCTGGAAAAGGATTCTTACTTTTGGTAAAGGCAGGGTAGAGATCTCCTTTATTAATAGATAAAATGTCCCTATTAATAAATAATATGCTCAGAGAAATGGACTCATTTTTTATTGGTTAAAATTTCAGACTCTGGAAATGTAGGTGATTTCTTTTCCCCAACAACCTCTAAATCTTTGGTGGTACTCAGATTTAATTGAACCACTGAGATCTGCGACACTTCACACTGACAAAGGATTATTGACTGTGAGACTAATCAGGCCTCGTACTTATGCATCCCTGACTCTTGTGACTCATTGTTGGGAGTGTTTGTTTCATTAGTGCAGACTGTAGACTCATCATGCTGCCTTATCTGTTTTAATTCTTTGTTGGAATTGCTTTGTTTCAGTTTTTCCCATGTTTCCCCCCATGCATTCTCCAAAGAAATTCTACTATGATTTCAATGAGAAAATTTGTCTTGTCTGATACTCTAAAACTTTGGGATGCCAGTTCAGCAGTAGGGCTTGCTCCTTTATTCTTGCTCACTCTTCTCATCTTCTTTTCTGGTTCCCACATTTTGGTTGTTACTTTTACAGTTACTTTTATGCTATAACCTACTTACCTTGTATTTCCTATGATTCACAGTCACATAGCATCATTGGGAGAAAGTTGTTCATTCCTAATGAAAAGGTTATGCCAATAGAGGAATAAAGATCTGATTGTTTCAATACTGAATAATGGAACATAAATCCAATAGGGAACATAAAATTGATGCTCCAGCCTGATTCTATGTTGGAATATGTAAGAAAGGAGGGACTATACAGAGTTCAGTTGTCTCTCCTTATCTCCTCTGCCAACCCATCATACATACATCCTTGGTTTCTGCTATTGGGACAAGTTACTAATATCATTGATCAACTGTGCTTATTTCTCATCTCTTCAGTGGCCAAATAAAGTCTAATAGCAATAGAAGTGTATTTTCATAGAGAGAACAAAAAATGGGGCTGAGGCAAATAGGAGGAGCAGTGAATGGAACTCTGCACTCTGAGTCAGAAAGATCTGGATTCACATATGCTCTCAGACATTTCCTAACTGCGTGACCCTGGGCAAGTCAAGTATCCTCTATTTGCCTTTGCTTTCTTAACTCTAAGTGCAAATAAGAATAGCAGCATACTGACTACATAGTTGTGAAATAGGTTCAAATGAGAAGAATATTGTAAAGTGCCTGGCAAGAGTAGATTATTTATAAAGGCTCATTCCCTTCCTATTCTATCCTTTGTTCTGAATCTGGGGTAAATTCCTCCATTTCTGGTGTTATTATTGTGAATGGCTTAAGAATATATATATTTTTTTGAGGATTTGGTACATCTAAAGTTTTCCTAAATCAGTAATCCCACATTTAAAACCCACTTTCTCATTAACTTGATGATTATTTATTATAATTTTCTGAACAGAGATTATGGTGTCAAAAACCTATATGATATCAAAATTGATCAATCAGCATTTATGTATCTTTGTAATCATTGTTCAGTTTTTTCTGACCTTTTGTGATCCCAGTTGAGCTTTTCTTGGCAAAGATACTGGAATAGTTTACTATTTCCTTTTTGAGCTCATTTTATAGATGAAGAAACTAAGGCAAAAAGGACCTTGCCAAGGGTCACACAAATAGTATCTGAAGCTTACAGAAGAATGAAGACATTCTGTCTACTGTAACACCTACTTGGTTTTTTTTGTGTGTGTGTGTGTATGTGTTTGTATGTGTATATGTATATAGATAGATAATTTAAATATGGTTAAATGAAGAAACTTCAAGTATGTAGAAAGAAGTTTCTTCATTTAGCCTTAATATTTCAATTTTGTGTTTTATAGAATATTTAAATTATCTATATTTAGATATCTGTTAATATCTTGTTCTAGTCTAGATGTCTAGACAAATGATCTTGTTCATTATATTAGTGAGTTAAAATCTAGAAAAATGGTTAATTGAAAGTCTATACATCAGATATTGGTTTCTTCCATCTGTCCAGTCAAAGCAGTCTTCTTCACATGCTGGGTGAGCAAAGCCCTGGTTCACCAGGGGTCGACGACCCGATGCCGTTGCCCAGGGTGTGGCCGCTGCCGAATGCTAGCAGCTACTGGGAGCCACAAATGAGAGCTGGGTGTCAGGTGGAGGTCAGAGGCTGGAGAGCTGCCCTAGGAGGGCACAAAAAGCCCTCCATACCAGAGATACTACCCTTCCCTGAGCACCCCATACACCCTAACCAATAAGAAGGTTCAACGGCTGAGATGGCGACGCAGCAAAGCACTGTGGAGTGCTCAGGGCATGTTGGAGCACAAAGGACAACACGGCCATCCAATGCAGCTGAGGAAGTCTCCAGGTGTAAGTATTTTTCGTGCCACTGGACCCAGGCTTCCAATGCCGAGAGAGTGGAACTGTCTCTGTGCATCGACTTTTCCACTTAAATCTCCATGCACAAGTGTCTTTGTGCACACTCGTCTATACACCATAGATGAAAACGCACAAAGACAATCGTCATCCTCGGTTACCGAGAGACTACTACCACATCATATATTAATTATAATTTTAGGAATGTTATAGTTCATTCCCAAGTGAAATTTTATTATTTAAATATTTAAGTCAAATGAAGAAACTTTTCCCCTATTATATGCATGTAAACATCCCAAGCTTATGTTGGAAGTCTTTTTAGTTCAGCCTGAAGACATGATGGAAAAGAAGAAAACCAAAAAAAGATCCATGGGACAAACTTTAATTGTGGAGATAGGTCAACTTACAGTAATATAATTAGCAAGACTATAGCTCACTTTGAGCATAGACTCTGCAAAGATTAAAATGGGAAAATATATATGTAAAGGCTAGTATAAAATCATAGGATCTCAGGGCAAGAAGGTACTGGAGAAGGTGTATAATCCCACATTTTATGTGATAGATGAATCCACTTTATGACAATCAGCAACAAGTGGCTAATAGCTCTTGAAAACTACCATGCTGGGAGCTTGCTACTTTATGAGATAGCCCCTTCTAATTTTGAACAACTCTCCTTGTTAAGAAATTCTTTCCATCACTTGAGTCAAAATCTGTCCCTCTTCAGCTTTCATCACTTGGTGTTCAAAGTCTTTTTTGGGGGAATAGTTTACAAGAACTTTCAGTGTGAAAACAATTTTGAGTTATGACTTTATTCTTGATATTCATTCACATAAAGAGTAACAAAATAAGCTGAACTTTTATCATACTAAGATATATTCTAAAATTTGTATGTGATATAATAACCTATTTGCAAATTTAGGAATTGTAACTAGAGTTGCAATTTCACTAATATTGGGAACCCTTAGATGAGGAAAATGCTTCCAAAATGCAGATAATATATATTTAAAAATTTTTAGTCTAGAGTCACTTCTATGAACTCTTAAAAATGTTACTAATTACCTTGGACATTTGAAAAATAGTGTCTCAATACATCCTACTACAGTTTTCATAGATTTCTGTTTAGTCTTCTCAGAGGAGATGAAGAACAGCAGGTCAATATCCTGAATATTGTAATCCATCAAATATGCAATAATAGCTAGGAGTCTTTCCTTTTTCTAGAGAAATACTTTAAATTCCTTTAAACTGTGCTCATCAGGACCTTTCCCCAAACCTTCAATCAATTTTTTGTGTTGAAATCCTTGGATTATAACTACTCTTTCAAAATGTATTTCCTGAGTGAGTTGTAAATCAAATTTTAAAAAATGGCAGAGGGGATTAGATTACAGACTGTAGATTTAGTGCTGGGGCAGACCTCAGAAGCCACCTCGTCAAACCCTCTCAATTCAGAGATGAGAAAATTTAGATGCAAGAAACTGAATGGCTTACCTAAGGTTACCCAGTTATTGAACAATCTTATAATAAAGTCACTGGTCTCTTTATCTTAATATAACCTATGAAATATGAAACATTGATTATTCTTGGTTGCTATGTCTATTATAGCTATGCACAATTGTTAAACTAGTTAAATAGAAGACTCTGTTATTCCTCAAATCCAATGGGTACATTCTCATTGCTGGACTTGCAAAGATATTAAGGCAACTGTTTCATCATGGAAGGATGGATGTCATTTCCTTGTCCCTCCCTGGGGATTTCCATTAACTGAGAGGTAGAATAATCAAGTAATCACAAAAGTTCACACTATGCTGGAAACTATTAAAAGGAAAGTATGAAATCCACTTTTTTTCTCACCTCATACATTCGAAGTTATAGCCAAATGGGACTATTTGCTATTTCCTAATTTTGAAATTCTATCCCCAGGCTCAATATGGTGGTACCAGCCATTCATGGTTAGAATGTACTCCTTCATTTTGATTTCTGAGAGTTTTTTTTTTTCTCTTTAAAAACTCAACTTGAAAGAGTCTCTTCTGTGAAGGCATTGAGTGTTATTACAGCATCTCAGTGACTTTCACAGTATCTAAAGCAATTTGATTTCAGGCAAAGTGTTAATACTTCCCTTCAGGTCTGAACTCTGGAAGTACCTGATGTGAATGTATGCCCCTGATTAGAGCTCCAGTAGACTATAGCTGGATTCATTTTCCATCTGCCATCTAGAAAGCTCTGCAAGTTCAGGTTGTCCACTTGGTCTGGGTTTCTTGCCTAACTATGTCCCTATAGGTTCCAAAAAGGTCTGGGGGCTGAAACTGAGACCCCCAACTAGGGTATACTCTTGGGGTCTGACTTACACAGCCACTGCTTGTTTCTGTGCTTCTCCATTCCTCAGTATACTGCTTATGGTCTGAGAACATTCATTACTCTGAACTGCAAGCTTTGGGCACATTTCACTTCCTCAATCTATACTAGATCTAAATCCAAGCACTGGATAGTGAAATGCAGTGACAGAGCTTCCATTTGACTTTTGTTCATGCACAAAATCTAATCCCCTCTGGGACAGATTTTGGACTCCTCATTCTTTTGCATAATCACTGGCAGGTCCTTGTTTGGTTCTGTTAGATGGCTCTTTTTATTGTGCTTCTGGATAGATCACATCTCTAGGGTCCACATCCCTATCTGTAGCCCTCTGCTGATGTGGGCTGGAAAAATACAACTAATTGTGTTTGTTTTTGTCTTGGATTTCCTAGCTATGTCTCAGTCCAGTACCTTTTTTTTTTAGATCTTTCTAAAGTAGTTGTGAGGAACAACTCAGCTATGCTATTTACTTCAATTAAAATGTCTTGGCTAGTCTTGGAATTACCACTATTACAAACAAAAAAAAAAGGGATGAGGTATGCTTGGATGGTGAAAGAGAAACCAAAAACAACACACAAAAGCAAAAACAACCTCACATGCTGAACTTGATATAATTTAATAGGTTTTTTTGTCCTGCTCCTTCAATTCAAGCTTGTAGAAAAAACTAGCATAAGAATAAAATACCTATTTTAGCCTGGCTTAGAGTTACTAAGATAAAGACCCCTGACACAGGTACATCATTAAGGTATTGAAAGAAAGGTGAGCTATATGAAAATGAGAAAAAAACTGAGCAGGTAGGACAGAGTAGCCATTTAAAAGGACCACTATTGAGAGACACAATTATGGTGGCATTTTTCCCTGGAGGGTGCCATAGTGTGGGTTTATGAACTCTGGGATAAGGGCCAAGTTAGCCTTAATTATATTCAGTTTAACTCGTCAATTTAAACGCTCAACATTTCTCTACCTCTCTTTTAGTCCCTCCCCCTTTTGGAGCCATCATATCTTTATTCTGTTGACCTTTTTATTTCATTCATGCTAAATGTTTTTAATCAGCCATCATATATTTTAGTTTGCTTTTAAAAATTCATTAAGAGATGAAAATCTATTCATTCACATCATGCTGCCTGGAAAAGCTGGTATTAATAATAGAATTATAAAATTAAAAAAAGCACTTTCACTGAATGTGATTCCAAAGTAATTTCTGCTTATTTGTTCTTTCTACTTTTATGAACCCAGTTAGCCTTTAAGTTCAAGTCACAGGTGGGGTAAATCTCATGAGGTAGCCCAGAGAATTAGAGACCCTTCATTCATGACCTAACTTTCTTCAAGGACAAGAAGAATATTCCATGTATTATCATCTCCCCATGTGAACTTTACTTTTCTTTCCCAGTTTCTAGTGACAAAGAGAATGGCAAATGAGAAAGAAGTGTCCTATGTTGTGATATGGCTGTCTGTAATGGTTCATATATTTTACTAATTTTTGGTTTGTTTATTCATAAATTCAATTAATGGTGACATTTTCTTATGTGAACTGAAGAGAATCTAAGGAAATGATTAACATTTAACATGTTTTCTTATTCAATTCTAGCCTATTCTGTCATTGTCATTAAATGCTAACTGGGACTTGGACTATTTAATGGCAAGCATAGAGCATGTGGTTCCTTGTTATGATCACTAATAATAACCAGAGAAACGGCATCATTTCCCCAGATATCAGTGGAGATTTTCAAGAATAAAAAGGCTGTGCAGCAGCCATTACTTTTGTTCAATATCCTTTGTGCTATGAAGATGAAATGTTGGCTCTAATCAGGTTACAGAATTTTTTTTTTTTACCATGGCCAACATAAGGTTCATTGCTTACTGATTACATATATCAAAGTTTTAGATGACACCCTGATCATGGAAATTGGCAGAATAGTCTAAGGGGTTGAAAAGAGATTTTAAACAATGTTTTATCTACCTACTACCCATATGTTGTCCAGAAAAATCTCTGGTATTTATGAAATCTTTCTCCACTCTATTCAGTTACTCTAGTCAATGTTTTCTAATCACTCCTCCTAACAGATATACCTTCTTTTTGTTCTGTTAGAGCAGAACAAAATGGTCTTGGTGTCAGAGAATCTGGGTTCAATTCTTAGCTCTGGTGATTATTACTTATGAGGTCTGAGACAAGTCAGTTAACTCTCTGCCTGTTAATTCCTCTATAAAATATGTTGAAGTGTTAGGCTAGATGGCTTCTAAGGACCCTTCCAGCCATACATTTTATGAACCAGAATCTTCTATTCTAGGCTGAAGACTCCCATCTTCCCAGATGATTTGAGTCTTTCTACTCCTAACTTCAGGTTTGAACCAATGAGACCTGCTTAAACTTAACTCTTCCATTCCCTATAAAATACCTGAATGACTCTGAGCCCAGAGCTACTCTGACTCCTGAGCTGAGTAAAAATATCCTATGGACTTGAAATTACAAACCTCCCCTGGGACAGATTTTGGACTCCTTGTTCTTTTGCATTGTCACTGCCAACTCCTTGTTCAGTCCTGTTAGAAGGTTCAATTGCCCTAAAGTATAGACTTAGAAATCCTAGATGATTGTGGACTCAATCTTCCTGACATAACTTGAAGACAATTACACCTGTGGGATCCTGGAAACATTATTGTTCATTTATAGTCAGAGAAGAAATATGGTGAAGTAAGCGAAGATGGATTCAAGTCTCACTTCATCTATTTACTTGTTCTGTGCCTGGACAAATCATTTCATTTCCTTGGGTTTCAATTTCCTCATTTGTAAAGTAATAGAGGTGGAGGAGATGACCTATAAGATTCCTTTCAGCTCAAACTGTATGATGCTATGCGCCAGGCCTGTTTTGGAGACATTTGTCGAGATCATAATGGAAGCGGGTAATGGGATTCACTCATTTACTTCTCTTCTTTCTGCATTTTACTGTTTCAAGCTTCACTCTATTAAATAAATAGGCTTATCTTTCAGCATTGACTAGTTTGTCTAAGTCTTCTGCAAAGATACCATGGCATTATGAATGACATACACATCTATCTATTCATCTATCAACCTATCTACCTACCTACCTTCCTACTTCTGTCTGTCTACTGAATTCCTTACAATAGGACCCTATTATAACTTTTATATCTGGTGCCTTCATTCCAAACCTTCTTTTTTGTAATTAATTCAGGAAGATGGTTTTGTAACACAAAACATATCCCAATATATTTCATACTTTAAAAGAGGGCTGTAGAGTATAACATAAATCAACTTATATGAATTGTAATCCTTAAAAACATTGATTGCAGCTTGTGAAATTTATAAATACAGAAGCTATTGAGATGGCTACCTCCAACACTGACAATAAATCAGTGCTAAAAAGCTGATGCATATAAATACATTTTGTATTAATTGATTATCACTCTCTTGATTTAAAGTCAAATCAGTTTTTATACTGGGGGAACCTATATACTAAGATTTTGGCTACACTCAAGTACAATCCAATTAGGACTCTTAATTTTAAAATTTGGGTAACTTTTCAAACTAGTATAACTATCAAGACAAACTCAAAACATGACTGGTCACCTTTCCAAAGTGAGTAGAAAAACAATAGAGGAAGTCTTTGATAGCTAGTATTAAATATTTTATTACATTTCTTGGAACTTTAACCTGAAGTCCCAATTAAAATGAAACCTTGAGGGCTTCATGTTAATGAACCTGAAAACCTAATAAAACCGTTTTTTTTTTGGACTTACTTTTCCATCTTTGGAGTAAGAACTATTGTAATTTTAAGTCAGTAGGATTTTTTCTTTGTTGACTAACTGCCTTGGATACTTCTTTCAAGGCACATAGGAAGAATTATAATTGAATGAAGGCTCATTTTAATGTGCATACTTGTTAATATAATTTTGTATTACATTATTTTGTCTTACATTGGAAAACTACACTATTAAGTTTAGAGTCGCAGTGTTTCTTCTCTTTGATATTTGTTTAAATGAAATCAGAAAATTAAGTCCCCAAAGAATGGAATCCCAATCTTCTTAATCCTACCTCTTTCTACTGCATAAGGAAAGATGTTCATTTTCTTGGCTTAAGTACCAAATAGTAGTGGGAAGCTCCATTTCATCCTCCTAAGATGTATTCACATGGGTACTTAATATCTCAGTGTTTTAATTTTAGGAAGACTCTTGTTCCTGAGTTCAAAACTGGCATCAGACACTTACTGGCTGTGTGATTCTTGGTGTCATTTAATTCTGTTTGCTTTAGTTTCCTCATCTTTAAAATGAGCTGGAGAAGAAATATAAAAACATTTCAGTATTTTTTCCAAGAAAATCCCAAATGGGGTCATGGAGAGTTGAATATGACTAAACAACAGCAGGGAATCTTTCTATTAATTTATTTCCAAAGTCTTCAAGATATTGTAGGAAATTGCTATGCATCAGAGTTGTAGAAGTTGTAGACTTGGAAGGTAAGTACTTTTAGAGATCACCCAATCCAGTTTCTCCATCACTTCTAATCTTTGAGAAAATAAAATATTTAAACTAATAAAAACAATTTATTTACTTTTTAGGATCTTAGTTTTATTATATGATCATGGGACCTTAGAGGATGTCTATTCTTAATCCACTCATTTTACAGATGATAGCCAGAGAAACTAATCAAGGTGGTTGAGTAGTAAACAAAGCCAGAATTTAAGTCCAAATCCTCTAAATATAATTCAACACCTTTTCCATTTGTACTATGCTAAAAATATCCCAGGTGGAGACTCTTTGGTATTATCACTAAGTTATTCATAGGTCTAGAGTTGGAGGGAACGTAAAGGGGTTATATTGTCCAAATATCTCATTTTACAATGAGGAACTTGAAGTTTAGGAGATTAAGTGCCATGAATAGTATCATATTTGAACCCAAGCCCTTTAAATATAGAAACTGTGCCTTTTACCCTTAAATACCTTAAATACCAGTTGAAACTTCTTTTGTTTTTAATTTTTTTTTACCTTTGAGCGTATAGAAAATTGGTACTCATATTGCTTGTTGTAAAGATCTTTTTGATACCCTGAGACCAAAATTTAGTCTCTTCTTCGTTTCTTTCTTTCCTTCATCTCTTATTTTACCCCCTTTTTTGTCTTTCCTTCCCCTGAATAATTAAATTGAATTTGCCCCTGGAACTCTTTGCTTCTTTTATGAATATACTTTGTTTATTCAGTCATTTAACAGGCACCTACTACGTACTAAGTTTTGTACTAAACACTTGTGATATAGAGACCAACATGAAATTATCCTTATTTATAAGGAACTTATACTCATTTCTATGAAAAAAAAGGAATGTTAATTTCAGGATCACAGAGTAGCTGCGGTTCATGGATGTTATTACAGAATGTGCCAGTTCTTTAAAAATCTCCATTCATATCTCTGCTGCTTGGAATAGCTCTTGTCCTTGGTGAGTTCATCTAGTGGTTTTTGTCTTGCTTTGGGTGACCCTTATGAAACTAGGTCAATTTCAGTCTTCTCCAAGGATATGAATTCACTTAGGATAAACCAAATTGATTCTTACCAGAATATTGTTAGAGTGTGTTAGAATGTTTAGAAATTGTACTGGTTGGTGGCAGAAGTACACAGAGCTAGGCAATCATTTCCCAGTTTTAGTCTCAAACTCTAAAACCAAGCCTAAGGACTAACAATTTGATTTGTGTCCTATAGTGGTAGATTTTCACTGACAGTAATTGATGTATATCATGACATACCTTGAGAATACTCTGAACCGTGAGATGGAAAATGGCTTAATTACTCAACCTACAGCAAGAAAACTAAAGAGTATTGAAATGATGAGTCATGTTAATATCTTAATCCTCTCTCTTCCCATCTGTTGTGTTAGGTAGTTTCCAGAAAAATAGGCATCTCCAAGAAAGGACTGTTGCTTTGTGTATTGCCATAATTAGGGAGATATGGCGGTAGTTGTACTGTGGGAGTAGAAAGCAGCTAGTGTTATTTATAGTCCAACAAGGTCACTGGCCTTATCCTTCCCTGAAGACATAAAAGTGAGAACCTAAACTGGCCTAAGCTTCTGTGAATTTATTACTGACTTTCAGGAGAGGAAGGAAAAGAAGAGATTCAGCCAGGACTTCTTGATGTAGTTCTGGCTGGTCTACTGTTTCTTGGGCAGTCACTAGTAGGTAGCTTTCCCTGGGGTTCTATATCTGTGTCCTTGGGAAGTCTTCTGGCACTGTAATAAAGGAGATTATAATAGCTCTTGTTTATATAGCACTTTAAGGTTTGTCAACATATGTTATGTCATTTGATGCATAATAGCATTGAAATAGGGGAAAATATTATTCCCATTTTACAGAAGAGGAAACCAAACCTGAGGCAAGTTAGGTAACATAGCCAGTCACTCAGCTAAATTTTGGGGCAGAATTTGGACTTAACTCTTCTAGAATTTTAGTCTAACACTATATCCACTGTATCCACTATATCCACTATATCCACTGTGTCATGCTACCTTTCTGAGCTCTTGGGTCAGAAAATATCAAAGGACTATGTAATGAGACTCTGTGTCACAAGGTCAGCTATAGTATTGAGTCCTCCTTACCAAACTTAATTTCATTCCTGTGTTAGAAGTTGCGGGATACTGTCAGTTAGGCATCTCAGATCTTTGATCCTTTATTTCCTCTAATGATTTTTCTAAAAAAATTTTTTTAAAAAGCACAATTCTTATTGTCAATTTCTTAGTGTAACTTAATGATTTCATTTTCCTTGAAAATTTCCCATTTCCTCTTCCTTGCACTTGGACTTCCTGTGTAGCCTCATGTATTTCAGCAGCAGTTATGACTTTCAGTTTAGGAAAAGGAAATCCTTAGCTGTTGAGTTTTTCTTCATGTCTGAGTTCTATTCGTCATTCTCCTTTTCTGCTTCATACTCTAAGTTCAGTTAAGTCATGGAAAATGAGGAATTTTTTTTTGCCCTGAAAATCAAAAGCTTTTACTCTGACTCCTCTTGTTATTTGCTTTTTTTTGTGTGAAGTAATGGAATTTTCCAATGAAGCCCACAGCTTTCACACCATTTTCTGGGCCTTGAGAAGAGTGCTCTCTGTATCCTAAAAATAACAATTTTTTCACCATTTTCCAGATCTGGCATGTTTTAATGAAACTGCTTGCCCAGAAGATATCACATTACCTTTCTTTATGCCTTTTATTCCACTGATGCATCTCTGCCCTGTTTTCTAGGTCATCACATTTGATTAACATGTTTCAGCTTTCTCTATTTTTCCCTTGTGTATACTTTTTTCTAAAAATGAATCTTATTTTTATATTGGCTTTTTACTTTTGAGAACCTTTAATCTCAAATTATGCATGTCTAAGATTGAAATGACCCATTGGTGTCTTCAATATCATTAAAGACTATTACTGAATACCCCTAACTACATGGTACCATCCAGCACCAGATTATTTCAAACCATTTAAGTCCCACAAATCTAGGTCTTTTCCCATAATGCTTTGGTCTGAACTACTTTTTTTTTTTAAGGAAAGAAACAATGAATTGTCTATTTAGCAGTGATATAATGAAGAAAATAATAGAAACAAAAAGCTTGAGAGCTATGGGAACTTGCTCTTTTAGATTATGGATGAGAAGTAGTGTGAATAGTGGACCTTATTTTGGAATCAAGAAGACTTGGGTTCAAGTTTTGCCCATCATTAATGTTTTCTTTGTGACCAAGGGAAATCACTTAATCTCTAATTTTCCCAGACAATTCTTTAAGATTATAAGGAATCGATAACTTGCCAATTTGCAACCCCAAAGGAAGTTTTCATGTTGTCCAACATACTGATATTTCCTTACTCAGATAAAATCTTAGATTTGGGTGAAGCAGAAGACTTCTGAAAAGTCATTGGTCTTGATGACTCTGTTTCCTTATTAAAAACAATTAAGAAAATACCTTGTTACCGCCATTTGTGTACAGACTGCCACTGTACTAGAGAAATGTAAACTTTAGATATTATAGTCCTTTTCTTTTTTTGTATGGAGCTTCTGGTCCAGAAAAGACATATACATAGGTAAGTATAAAGTACCAGACAACATATATATATATATATGATAAAAAATTGAGTGTCATTGTGAAGTCTTAAGGCAAAGGAAAGGTTCAAGGAGGAAGTTCCATTTAAGCAATGACAATTCAATATATGCAAAAAGAACATTTTAGTCATTGGAAAATGTGTGAGCAAATGCTAAGAAGCTAAAGTGCACAGAGTAAATTTGGAGGGGTAAGAGATAGTGCAGAAAACAATCTACCTAGAAAATAGAATGTGTTCAAATAAAACTGTGAAAATAGAGTAAAAACAAGTGGTAGAGGGACTCAAATGCCAGACAAAGGACTTTGAATTTAACCAGGGTCACAAAGCTATTAAGAACTAAAACTAATTATAAAGTATCTTTGAAATGAGTGAAATGCATTAATGAAGCACTTACTTTAAGCCAGACACTGCACTAAGTCTTAGAGATACAGAAACAGGGGGACAGCCCTTGCATTTATTTTTTTAAACCCTTCCCTTCCCTCTTAGAATCAATAATGTGTATTGGTTCTAAGACAGAAAAATGGTAAGAGCTAGGCAATGGGAGTTAAGTGACTTGCCTAGGGTCACACAGCTAAGAAGTGTGTGAGACCAGATTTGAACCCAGGACTTCCCATCTCTGGTCCTGGCTCTCAATCCAGTGAGCCACCAAACTGCCCCTAGTCCCTGCCTTTAAAGAAATTGCATATCAATAGGGGCGAGATAATATAAGTGTATGGTGCCCAGCACCTGGGCAGACACAGAAATAATGAATGATCCCTAGGGCAATCAATAAACATAATTTTCTAAAGCAATGGTGGTATTGATTTAATTCATGTGACCAGAGCAGGAGGTAGAACAGGGGGGTAAATTTAGGTGGGGTGAAGTTTCACTGGGGCAGGAGTGGGGAGGGTGAGAAGAGAACAGAAAGTTGGTAGCAATCATGCTTTGCTATGGCTAGATAGGACCAGCTTTCATAAAATAGGAACCAGGCTGAGAGGGTGAAAGAGGGGTACATTTTTGGAGACAGGATGACTTACAAAATATAAGTATAGTTTCATGAATTTCTATGTAAGATATTTTCAGGATTGACTCACACTTACTAAGTAGTATAAGGAAATGTGCTATTAGGTAAAAAAAAAGTGGCATGTTGGTTATGTGAGAAGAGAGGGATAACAGGTGGACTTCCAGTCAATACTCCATTGGGAGCCACAAGAAAATAGAAATGTCTGTCAAAAGTCCTATATCATGTGGTAGGATTTTTCTGTGGAAGATGTATACAAAAAATTATTAAAAATCTCAGAGAAAACAAAGATTAAATAAATTAAAATCTGCATTAAAGGAAGGAGTATTCAAATGGAAGATAATATAGATCTGTTGAAGTAACAGAGTATATAATTAATGTTTTTGGGTTCATGTATTCCAACTTCTTTCCCATTTTCCCTTGTATCCTACCCTGGTCACTTACCATATTTAGGTAGATTCAAACATTTGATAAGGTGTAGCAAAAATATTTTTATTGAACTATATTTCTTTTCTATTGTCTCACAAAAGCCCTCAAAGAAAATAAAGGGTTATAATTGCAAATATGTTACCAACTCTCTTAATGTTCTTCATGATATCCTTGATACTTTCTTACTTGAGCCAGTCCTTCATTGTCTTTTATGGTTCTTATTTCTACACCCTCTTTCTTCTTGACCCAGAATGCTAGAATGAACTAAAATAGCATTTGTTCCTTTCTGCTTTCCTACTTTCAGAGTGGAATAGAATCTTCTGAGTTCTTTGGTTATGGCAACTCTGGAATTTTGGATTCAGTGAGGCTTTCTTCGACTTCAATTGACCCATGACCCAAACTGATCTCACAACTGGAGTGGCTCGGCTATCCTCTTCTGAGATATTTATCATTGTTAGAACCCCAAGGCTTGTGAATGTCTTTTTCCTGGTGAGCAGATGGCCCTCACTCTAGGAGACATCCTACAGTATTTTTATTTCTCACAAAATTATGCTATGCATTTTATATGAATATTTGCCTTTTAGATCTGCCATCCATATAATATAGGAATAGAAACACATATACAAACAATAAATACAAAATAATAATACTAAGAGTAATGATTATATTTGTTATGGTAATTCAGGATAACTAATTTGAAGTAAAATGGTATCAAGTACATGATTGCATAGTTAATTACGTCTTATGTGCAAAGAAATATTGTTCTGTGCAATGGAGAAAGACACACAAAAATGGATCAGTACCTATTGTCAGGGAGCTTAAATTTTACTGATTTTCTACATGAACAAAGATCTATGAGAGAGAGAGGGAAAGAGAGAGAGAGAGTGACAAAAAGACAGAGACAGAGAAAGTCAGAGACAGAGCAGCACATTAATGACTGTAGTTAGATGGGATCATGAGGGAAAAACACCCAAACTGAGCTTTGACTATAGAGAAAAATCTTATGAAGTAGTGATAAAGGAGTGAGTACCTTCTAGACACAGAAGATGGTTCATGAAAAGTTATAGAACTGGGGAATGGAATGCTTAATTTGGAAGACAGCTATTAGTCCAATTGAGTTGGAATATAGAAGTGGGAAATGTGTGAAAAATCTGGAAATGCATATTAGAGTTATATTATATTTTGGTAAACATTAATTGCTCATTTTATCTTGAAGGCAACAAGATATTTATTAATATTCCTTTCCCCACCCCAGAAGTGAGCTGGCAATGCCTTTGTCTTATTTTTAAAACCCTTACCTTCTGTCTTAGAATTAATATTGTGTATTGGTTCCAAGGCAGAAGAGTGGTTAGGGCTAGGCAATGGGAGTTAAGTGACTTGCCCACAGTCACACAGCTAGGAAGTGTCTGAGGCCAGATTTGAACCTAGGACTCCCCATCTCTGGGTCTGGGTCTCAATCCATTGAGCCAACCAGCTGCCCCCAAAATTTCAACATCTTTGTGGGAAAAAATTAGAGATGAGAGAAATTAGAATTAAGAAAATCAATTCAGAGGGTATAACAATAGTTTAGGCAAAATATAAGGGCCTAAACTAGAATTCTGATTAGGCAATTGAAGAGAAGGGACAATAATGAGAAGTCTTATAGAGATAGAATCATAACACTTGACTTGGAAAATGTGGATTCAAATGGACAAGGAAGTCTCAAGGATGACTAATTACAAATCTGCTTGCTTTGTAGAAGGATGGTAGTATGAATGGTAAAAATAAGGATGTTTTGAAGAGGGTCAGGTTTAAGGAAACAGTTGTTGAATTTTGTTACTGTCATGCTGAGTTTGCGATATCAAGGGGTCATTCAAGTTGAATTGTCTGGTAGGACACTGGCAAAGAGGCTTATAATAGGAAAGATACTTTTCAGTAACTAATAGGATGTTAAAACATAATTAGGTTGGGGGAGAGTGGGATATTATTTTCTCTTTTGAGAGTATATGTTGATGGCTTGCCCTAACTGGGTGTTCAAAAGAATCTCTTTAAAATATTTTAATTGATATTTTACATCATTCTAATTTCCCCAAATGCCCCATCCATATCCTATTCTGAGAGGCAATCCCTTTAACATAGAATTTTTATAAAGGAGGGGGATGGCATTTTAGCAAAACAAAAGAACACCTTAATTGCATGTCCATAATAATATACAGTGTTTCATACCCATAAACCCCTACACCTCTACCTCTGGAGGGAAAAAACAACTCTCATTTGATTTTGTTGTTGTTTTTGCTGTGTGTGTGTGTGTGCGTGTGTGTGTGTGTATTTACATATTTAGCCCCTTATTTCTTACATTAAGGTAATGTTCCATTACATTCATCTACCACAATTTGATGAACTATTATCTCAACTGAATAGCATCTACTTTGTTTCTGATTTTCTTTTTTACTACATAAAGGTGTTACTATCAGTATTTTGGTATCTTTAGGACATTTATTTCTCTCTTTGACCTCTTTAGAGTATATATCTAACAGCAGGATTTCTAAGAACAAGATTACGTTCATTTTCATCACTGTCAGCATAGTTTCATATCAATTTTTGGAATGGGGGAATAACTCATAATGGTGCTGGCTTTCCACAGTAGCTATTGTGTTCCCACAAAGTTTCCATAAAACTACTGACTTTTCAACTCCTCCAACATAAATTATTCTCATCTTTTGTCTTATTTGTCAATTTACCAAGTTAGAAGTAAAACCTCAGAGTTGTTTTGATTAAACTCGTTCATTATTAGAGATTAGAACAACTGTTTATATTGGTATAATGGTTTGTAATTTTTACGTTGAAAATAGTTTCTTCAGATATTTTGACAACTTATCTATTGGAGAATGTAATAAAAATTGAGACAACGTTATAAGTATATTGCAAAGAGTTTCTTTTCAATTTACTGGGAGAGAATCATGACAAGAGATCAACACATATTGGCCAATATACTTGATATTCTCCTGTTTAAATAATTTAATTGAGCAATACATTTTATTGAATTTGTTGTGCCCCTAGACTAGCATATATACAGCGAAGATAAATATGTATTTAGATCTGTCAGAGAAGCAACAAATGCAGAGATTGAACAGCATCACGACAAAACCAATTTATCATCTTAAGGACTGGGGTGGTTCTGTGTACGCTGTTAAGGGACTAATGATTCATTATATGCTAGAAGGAGGTGCTATTTGTGGATTTCTGTAGCAGAGCCAAGATATCCTTATCTCAACAAAAGATGATGAGAACTGACTTTGTTAATGTATATATTCTTATAATCCATTAAGGCAATTAATATGAGAAACAAAACCATGTAATTATAACAGACTCCAGAAATGACAGAAATGTATCTATGTGGAAATTTTTCATCTATTTAATTTAGTTTCCCAGCCCATTATTATTCATCTTTTTCTTTATGCCTCCCTTCATGTATCCAGTTTCTGATTCATTGTCATTTTGCTTTCTGAGATATCTGAGAATCTCCTAGGCCGGAGTAAGAAGATTAGCTGCCAATGGAATGTTTTTTACTGTTAGTATTCAGAGTCTTTACTTAAAAATGAGTGTTCAAAAGACTTTACCTGAATGTAGGAAGATGCAAAGAGAAAATAAAGAGATATATTTCACCTTCTTCAGTTTTGAAGGCAAACATATTCTTCTAACACTGCCAAATCAGAAGTTCCATATATATATATATATATATATATATATATATATATATATATATATCCAAAAAGTAAAAAGACAGCAGACTAAGAAATAGCTGGGCACATGGAAAGTAGTAAATTTTTTAAATGAGTAGAAAATTTACAAACAAAAGAGGCTTAGCAAAAAAAATAACACCCCCCTTATTTATAGATGATATTGGCACGAATGATACTGTTTAGCCCCAGTGTTTTGTTTCCATTCTAACTTTTTATACCATGTTTTTAATTGAAATTTTTTATTTAATTAGTTAATTTAGTATATTTTTCCATGGTTACATGATTCATGTTCTTTCCCTCCCCTCCTCCCCCCCTCCCCATAACTGACACACAATTCCACTGGGCTTTACATATGTCATTGATCATGACCCATTTCCATGTTATTAATATTTGCACAAGGTTGATCATTTAGGGTCTACATCCCTAATCATATTCCCAACAATCCATGTGATCAAGCAGTTGTTTTCCTTCTGTGTTTCTGCTCTTATAATTCTTTCTCTGGATGTGGATAGCTTCTTTCTCATAAGTCCCTCAAAATTGTCCTGGGTCATTGCATTGCTATATAGCATGTTTTTAATGTAGTTGTGAGCATATGTTCTCCTTCTTTAAATTGTGAGCTTCATGAAAGCAGGAATTGTCTTTTATCCTTCTCCTAAGTGCTTAGCACAGTTCCTTATACACAGTAGGGTGCTAATAAATTCTTTTAGACTGATTGATTAATTCTTGGATTTTCTTTCCAGACCACTTTAGTTTAGGATCAATGATATGAAATGGAAAATGTCTTAATGGATTTTACTATGCAAGTACAATATTATTTCTTATTCTGATTTCTTCTTATACCAAGAAAAATGCATGGTAGTTGTTTTCCATGGTAATAACACACACAGTGCTAATACTTGACAATTTTCAAATTAAAAATCACATTTTTCTATTCTTAATTGGGTGACAATTTTTTATTCAGATAAAGACCTTGAATTCATGCTTATCTGTACATTTGTGATGACTTCCAAGGAAAGTAACTGTTTTACAATTCTAAAAGCATATAACATTCAATATGATATCTAGCAGATAAATGGAAGTGAATAGGACTTCACTGGCTACCAAATTTGGATGGTACTGACAACATTTATATTCCACAGATAGAAACAACTGAGCTTAGTTAGTAAGAATAATTAATCAAAATTGGGAGCTCTCCAATACTATATACTTCCTTCTATTCCTCATGTAGCTATATCCTCCAGAAAACTTCTCTGTTTTAAGTTCACCCTGCTCTTATGCAACAATGATATCCCAATGTTCCTGTCCCCACCACAAACATATTCATTTCATGGGACCTCATCCATCCTTAGACCATTATTTCCATGGTTCAAGTCTAGACAATTTTTTTCTTTCCCAAATGAATGCATATAAAAAAATGGATCTATAGGCATATTTTCTCCTAATTTTTATGGTTCATTTTATGCTTTCCTTGAGTACCAGAACTTTTGTTTAAATTGTTCTTTGCAGTTGAAAATGGTTTTGGGGAAAGCTTGGATTCTAAAACACAACATGTAATTACAAATTTCACATGATAGACAAAATTAAATGTGTTGTAATCATCTGAATTTGACATGGCCTGTAATAAATGTATTATTTCTTTTGAAGTTCAACATTAGTTCCGAGGTTAAAACTCATATAGCTTATTGACATCAAAATCAAAGTTGGACATGAAGTGTTATCATTTGAAGTTTGATGTCTTTCCACTTTACAATTAGCTATGATATCTCTAGGGCAAGGAAAAATACAAATGTGAGATTGTTTAGAGACCAATTTGCCAGGTATCTGAAGGACAGAGAGATAACAGAGCAATGAGGAAAAAATTTGGACAGTATGAATATCAAAAAAAGGCAGCCAACAGGTTGCACCAACAAGTACAAACTAATGTTCCTACTCTACCACACCTATACAATCTTGATGCAAATCATCCCTGATTTAAGGTGTTAGTAGGAAACAAACTGATTTTTGCAATTGATAGTAAACAATGTATATCATCTCTAAAGTTGATTTAGATGTATATTGAATATAGGATTTCATTACATTTGTTATTTGTTGATTATGAAACAAAAAAAATCTTGAAGAAGAACAGCAAATTTCTACCTTAAAAGCCATTTTTTTCCAACCAGGTGTTTGTACTCCCTAAATTAAAAAAAAAAAAAGCATTCAGGATTCCCTGAAGGTTATGATAACAAAAATAATCAATCAAAACAAAAAATAAAAAAATACCATAAAAATAAAAAAAATTGTTCAAACATCTTCATATATATCAAGTGAGGCATAAAATCGAAAAGTGTGCTAGAAAAAGATATACATGATGGAACAGAGCTAGTACAGAGTCCAAGTTGAGGAAGGATTATATATGGATACAAAACCTTCATGATATTCTCATTCATAGAAGATTTGTGCTAAGTGCATGAAGCTGTAGAGCCTCCTGGAATAAATCCATGATCACCAAATGATCTTTCCCTAAGGAAAGACAAAATGAATAGGAAATGTCTATTCCATAGATTAAGGCAAGTATTTGGAAAGATGGCCTATAGAACTCCCCCATTAATATAGCTAGTATAGAATTTCATCTAAAAATTGTGCAGATTCCTTCATGTATACATTTCTTGTATGTGAAGAGTATATCTAGAATGATAGACTTTAAGATAAAGCACTCCATTGAAACATAGTCTTATTTGTAAAATATCCCTTACTTTTTGTCTTAGAATCAATACTATGTTAGACTCTACTGAAGAGAAGTAAGGGCTAGGCAATGGGGTTTAAGTGACTTTTCCAAGGTCATAAAGCTAAGAAGTATTTGAGTCAGATTTGAATCTAGGACCTCTCATTTCCAGGCCTGGACTCTTATTATTTTTAATAACAATAATCTTCTAGTGTGCTTTCTGTCCAAATAAGTAATACAATAGGTAAATGTAATCTACAAGGAGAAGATGGGTAGACTTGTAGGAAAGGTAAAAGAAAACAGTCATGGATGTTAACTTTAAAATTACTCCACCCTACTTAGACAGTACTTTAGGGGAAGATAAAGTTGTACTCTCCTGATTGAACAATGAAGGTACTTAGTTCTCACCTTATAGTGAAGCTAGACCATTAAGCTAAGTCTATTTTTAGACCTTAATACAACAAGGTGTTAAGTAACTATGAAGGTTAATTTAATCACAAAAAGTTCAAGTAACTAACAAAAGGTGAACTTAACAAAAAGTGTTAAGTAACTCAATAATCTAATCAAAGACAGTGAGAACTAAAGAATGGACAGTCCTGGAAAAAAGCGTCTGCTGTGATTGGTAGCCATGAAAATTTAGGGGAGGTGACACAAGATAAAAGATCTTTAAAAAGAGGTCTTTATGAGCAGTCTGGGAATCCAGTTCAGGTGTGGAACTCAGCCTGGAGGAGCTCCCTCAGACAGCTTCCCTGAGATGGTCTCATGGTGACTTGGGTAAAACTGACTTCCTTTTTCCTTGGGCTCAGGGAGGCCCCTTTGGCTAATGCCTTTAACTCCTGCCTGGCTCAGCCTGAGCTGGAGCTCCCCGTCTCTTCTCCTTAATTCCTTCCCTCTATATTAATTAAAATCACCATAATTCCAGCTTACTTGGGTATTTTATTATTTGGGGTTTTTCCCTGGCGACCAATTAATTTAGATTTTAAGTCAAAACGCTAAAATTATCCTTTACATGGGGTACCTTAGAACCCTTACAGCATTAAGAAAAATCAAAGATGTTTTCTGTTATGTTAGGTGGACCCCCAGAATATACTTAATTGGAGTACATGAATCAAAGTTGCATAGAATAGACAGGCATAGTTGTAATGTAATGTGAAAATCAATGGGATCACAGATCACTTGGACTATTTGAGTGAAATGATGGTATTGGACCAGAAGGTTTTCAGGTTTCCTTTTAGCTCTAAATCTATGTTTCTAAAGTTATAGACAAAGTTCTTTATGTCTACTTCATAGTGTGGAACAAATAATTACTCCACTATTCCTCTCAGTTTTATTTTAATTTGAATAAAACAGTCCTTTGATATGGCCCTTGGTTCCCAGATATGCTTTGTGATCATTATAATTGGCAATATTTGTAGAAGACTTGGAAATCTGTCCACATTCTCATCACAGAGACTGTACAATTATAACAAATTATCTAATGAGTGTTTTCCTCTTAATTGGACAATGATAGTCCGTGTTGTCTGTATTCTTTAAAGACCAGTATTACTTGTTTGTGACACATTAAGTGTAGGGATTATGTATACTAATAATAAAAGTAGGGATTAAATGGGCAGATAAGTGTACAAAATAAATATCTTTGTCTAGCCTTATACTGTACCAGGGATCAGGGGGTTTTCATTAGTTAATTTCTGTTATATCCCTTCCCCTCAAGACTCATGGCTTCTCCCCAAATCTATTCGAAATTGATTTTGATGTCACTGTCAGTTTGAAGACATCATGCTATGATTACTAATATGTGCCAGAAGGAAAGTGTCAGGAGCTTAGCATGTTGTTTTTGAAAACAAGTGGATCTCTGTTCTAGAATGTTGATGGACCATCCCTTCACATACCAAGTCAATTCATGAATTCATTTATGATACTGACCACATGAAAAGTATTATAATAGGCACTAACGATACTGAGACAAAAATGAAACCATTCTTGCTTGTATGAAGCACACATTTTGCTGAGAGAATATATGTGTATATGTATTTACTTATGTAAATACTTTATATATATATGTTATATATAATGTGTGTATATATATATATGTGTGTGTGTGTGTGTGTGTGTGTGTGTGTGTGTGTGTGTCCATCTGATTCCTAAATTTATTAGTTCTCTTTCCTTCCAGAAATCACATAGCCTAACTTTTTACATACTTTTTCATTTAGGAGGGAAGGTCTGAGATATTCTCAGAAGGAATTTTGGGATTATTTTAAATTGATTTTATTTTTTTTTCCTTTTTTCCCCATGCTTACATGATTCTTGTTATCTCCCTCCTTTCTTCCCTTCGCCCTCCCAGAGTTGACAAGCAAGTTCACTGGGTCATACATATATTATAGGGTTATTTTTAGGGTTATGACTCTTAATGAACAAAGTTTTTTAAAATGTTGGAAACATAAAGAACTTATTATTAGTGTGTCAGTGACAGTCAGGAGTTACTAAGCTCAGTAGATTCATAGGTCAATAGCACTGCTTAATGAATGTGGGCACCAGGAAGTTTAGTGATAGTCATACAAAAGGTATTTATGGAATGACCATTGGAGCCTTGGCACTCTAATAAATACTTGGAGAAACAAAGTTAAAATGATACTTTACCAGTGAGAAGTTTGTCGTCATTTACTCAAATATGGATCATAATTTGAACCAAGAGGAAACATCTATGAGTCCCCAAGTGTTATGCTAAGCTAAGCAAATGATCTTTCCCTGAATGTTGTGCTAGTAGATATAATTTTTTCCCTGCATAATTCAAAGTAAATGGTTATATTTGGGTACTACTTGATAGTAGACTTTCATCATCAACTCATAAAATGCTGTTAACCTGGGAAGTACTCTATTGAATGGTTGGCTATTTCCTTTTTTGGTAAAGCTGTCCAATTCAACAAGGACATGGCTTATTATGTGCCATGTGCTATGCTAAGTCATGAAAAAAATCTACTTCTAAACCCACAATACTATGTAATATGACTGCTAACTATAGACTTGATGGGAGCAGAATAACCAGAACCCCTAGGAAAATTTACTTAGATATTTGTTGTAAGAGAACCATAGAATTTTAGAAATACAAGGAACCCCACAAATCATTTAATTCCCACCTTTTACAGGGGAAGAAATAAGTTCTGAGAGAGTAAGTTATTTGCTAAATGTTAGAATTTTAGTCTCCCAACTCCCAATTTCCTAGTCTTTTCTCTATACCAAGTAATCTTCAGTAGCTTAAAATGTTGTAATAAGAAAATATTGATTAAAGGGGAGGGGGAAGCCATCTAAAGGCAGCTAGGTGACATAGTAGAGTGCCAGGTCTGGAATCAGTGACCCTTCTCCTTGAATTCAAATCTGGCCTCTAATTCTTACTAGCTGTACAATCCTTGGCAAGTCATTTAACCTGTTTGCCTCAGTTTCTTCATCTGTAAAATGAGCTGGAGAAGGAAATGACAAACCACTCCAGTATCTTTGCAAGAAAACCCCAGAGGGAGAATCCAGTCATATGAGACTGAAAACAATGGAATGACAATTTAGGTTTAAGTCTTTTTGAATCATAATTACAATATTGCATATAAGTGCAACAAAGTAATTTTTCATGCTGAAAACTTTAGTAAAAGATACATCACACAGTTGATTACTGTAATGAAGGTGCTTAGCAATTTTATTATACAACCAGCAAACAAGAACTGAAGGAATTCTTCAGTCTACTCAATGGAATTATAGAGAATTAGCCATTGGATGAAAACAACTGATCAGTACAGGGGACTTTCTCACTAGAGGATTAACTATGCCCCCAGCGGCCTTTAAAAAGTAGAGATATGCAAATGTAATGAACTTCTCTACTAGCAGCAATGCAATGATCCAGGACAGTTCTGAAAGACTTATGAGAAATAATGCTATCCACATCCAGAGAAAGAACTGTGGGAGTAGAAATACAGAAGAAAAACAATTGCTTGATCACATGGATTCATGGGGATATAATTGGGGATGTAGACTCTAAATGATCACCCTAACACAAATATTAATAATATGGAAATCGGTATTGATCAATGATACATGTAAAACTCAGTGGAATTGCACATGGGCTATGGGAGTGAGGTGGGAGTAGAGGAGAGAAAGAATATTAATCATATAACCATAGAAAATATTCTGATTTATTATTATTATTTATATTATATCTATTTATAAATATATTTATAATTATATATCATATATATTTATAAATAATAATAATTATTATTAAATAAATAAATAAAATTTTAAAAATTTAAAAATTAAAAAAAGAAATGAACACAAAAAAATAAAGTAGATATGGAAGAAGATCTATTCAGCTTCTTCTTGACATTTTCTTCATGTTCCTCTTGGAGAGTAGTACATCAAACAGTTGGGCCTCCTCTAGGCAATGACATCTTGTACAAAAACATGACAGCATACATTGGGAAGAATTAAGTTATATTTTGTGAAAGGGAAAAAAAAAACCCAACCAAATCCTGAAGTTGATACCATACTCAAGTGATGGTAGGTCTCAGAGCTGAGATGCTGACTGAATGTTAAGTATGGAAAATTTTTTTTCAAACACTTTATATCAATACTTAAACCAAGATTTTGCCAGATTTTAATGATGGTCATAGTGAAAAACAGAGCCAAACTTCAGTAGATCTTAGGGTTCTGGTTTATTAACAACAAACAAAAACATAATAGTGCCCTAAGTCAGGATTTCTACTCGACCTGAATCTGGATATTGTGGGAGATTCCAGCCAAATATTCAAACTATTAGGACCAGAAAGCTGCAGACAAATCATCAAGCCAGCAGAATCACTATGCCCCTAAAAAACAGATAATGCTGAACTCGACGATTCTTATGTATTTGTCAGAGTGAATGCTCTAGATTTACAGGGGAGATATTTTCTTGCTACTGTTCTTATTAGGCCATTTCAATAAATGGATTTGTAATGAGCTAAATATGCTTGTGTGAGCTCATGAGCTACAAATTTTGGACTGTTGATCCACTGATATCATTCCCCAAACCTGGGAGGGCAAATTAAGGAATATTCCCAGAAAACTCCTCATCTGGAAGGCATCATAGAAATTATCTAGTGCAACTTTATTTTATAATTGAAGAAGCTAATTCTCAAATTGTTGAAGTTTCTTATCTAACAACATAATAATTATAAGTAGCTGAGAGCCAGGTCCAAAGACAGAATAAGGTCCTGGGTCCAAATATGGCCTCAGATATTTCCCAACTTTATGACCCTGGGCAAGCCACTTAACCTCCAATGCCTAGCTTTACAGCTCTTCTACCTTGGAACCAATGGATAGTATTAATTCTAAGACTGAAGGTAAGAGTTTTAAAATATATATAATATATAAAATATATGAAAATTAATATATAATAATATAAACATATATGATAGTTGTACTAAGAAATGAATTCAGGTCTTTCTTTTGCAGCAAATTCTTTACTCTTTTCACAAAACGTGGTATCCATTCAATGAAAAAATATAAATCTTAACAGATTAGTTTTAATATTAGTATTAACAATCTTTTTATCCCATCAATTAGTACCATCATGTACATTTTTCCTTTTTGACACTTTACCTTGAATTATTCAGAAAAACTTCATTTTACTATCACAAATTTTAGTGAAATATTAGCATAGCTTAGCATGAATACAACAGGAAGTCAGCATGACTAGGTGAGTCAACCATTGCTTGCTGTTTCAGGAATAGCATTCATTTTCCCTGTTCATAATTGTAGTTCTTTTTTTTTTTAATCTCCAGAGCTAAACTGAATAGACTAAGAGAACTAGCACAAATTCCTGTTGCTGAATAGGAATTTTTGCAAGTATTTTATTTAGTAACTTGTGGAGTATGGCATGTTCAGGAAGAACCAGAGCTTCTGTCAAGAGGGCTTTCCAATCTGTTTTCAGGGCTGCTTAGGCAACTTTTGTGTCACCTTTGGCCCAACTCTCACCTGTGGCTCCAAGAAGATGTAGTATGCACATTGGCCACATTCCATCCAGGAAACCTTCTCAACAGGTCTGCTAAAATATATTAAAGGTAACTGACAGAGCCCCATTCCATGGTGAGTTAGGGGGATGTCTGCTTCAAGCATATGAAGACTTCCACTGGTAGAATGTTATAATAGATATATATTGAAGATGTATCTGATGGTATTCTAAATAACTAATGAATCAAGTTTTGTCTACCCTTATCCTATTTTCCTCCCTCTTCAGAAGCCTTTTATCTTCTCCTCCCCCTTTTCTTTCCTCAAATCACTCTTTTTTCTTCTTTAACACAAGTAAGGATTTATTGGGGAAAACAGGAAAGGTAGAGGATAAAGTAAGAGGGATGGGATTTCCCTATTATCTACAATGAATGTTGGTTTGGAGGATATTGAGGGAAATGGCAATTCTGTCACAAGCATGAAATAGAGTCATTCAGAGAAACATATAAGGACTATGGTCCTTCTTCTTCTTCTTCCTTCCAATCAGCCAGGTCACCTCCAACTTGATTAACTCAAGCCCCAGAGATACAATTAGTTTCTTCTTTCTCTACCTCAGCCAGAAGCCAAAAGCCCTTCAGCCCAGTCCAGCTGTTGGCTTGGCTCCAACTGCTTTTCCGGGTAACATTCCAAATGGAATTTTCATTTGACTGACAGATGATCCTTCTCCAGCTTTTTGTCCTTTGCATGCATTGTAAATTCTCTCTTCTCCACAATGGGCAGATGAGAACACTTTGTTCCAATGGCTATGAAGGTGGCTGAAGCTAACACTAGTAAACACTTCATTATATGTTGAAGACACCAAGGTTATCCACTGCATGCTGGCCCATCATTATTTGTCCTGAATTTTGTCCTGTCACTGGATCTCTATGACACTGAAAGACAAGATTGAAACTGATGATTTTGTGCCAACATGCCTCATTTAAATTTATCTCCAAGTGATGCCATATGTCCTCTTCAAAACAAATGATGAACAACATATAGCATCTTATCATCTCTTTTTCTGCTGAGGCTAATATCCTCATAGTTATGATGGAAGGTATAAGCCCCTTTGAATGATATCCATTTCAATTTTGGGCAATGAAATAATGTTATATAGGCTATAATTCAAGTCGAATTTTTATATTTCTTTTGTTTTCATTTCCTTTCATTTCAGGAAATTCTTATTATGCAAAACATATTATTGTTAATGTCATAAGCAGAGAAAATAATTAATAAATTCATGGATAAAAATGCTATTCATAGTTCCTTTATTAAGGACAGTAATTTCTGGCACAAATTAGGATTCCTGTCTTGACAACAAATGATAAATTCTAACTGATGCTAGACCCCTACTAAGATATTTGCAATGTGTTAAGTTAAAAACAAAACATTTACTTGCATGCACTAATGGGTTTAAAGAGCATAGAGCATCTTAACTAAAGAAATTATCAGTCTTAAAGTACTATAAATAAGATGGTGATTAATAGTTCCCTCAACTAGTTTCTTTTAGGCATTGATTGGTAGTGTAACTTTAGCTCTATTTACCCATTAATACTATGGATATTGCATGAACATTATAAAACTTCTTGTAAGGTTCTTTCATTCATCAGCCATTTATAATGTGCAAGACACTGTCCTGGGAAATACTGAAATAAAGAAGCTATGTTTTTTTGTCTTTTTTTCTTTCAAGAACCTATACATTCTATTTTCAAACTAGATAAATGGTATAGTAGATAGAGCTCTTGTCCTAGACTCAGGAAGACCTGACTTTGAATCTAGCCTTAGACACTCCCTTAGACATTTGACCCCAGGCAGGTCTCTTAATAAATATCTAACTTAGTTTCCTCTACTGTAAAATCAGGATAATAATTGTATTTTCTTTCTAGAGGCATTGTGATAATTAGTTGAGATAATATTTATAAAGTGCTTAGCACAGTGCCTCGCACATAATAAGCACTATAAAATGTTAGCTATTATTATTTTATTTAATTATATGCTTCCTAACTCTTTCTTAACAACCTCCTTCCTATAAACCAAAAAATAAAGATTATAATTTGTTAATGTTATTGAAACAGTCTTCTTACAAATAAGAGCAGACAACTCTCTGGTCTACTGCACATAGAATGCTTACTTGAATTTGGCTTATGAATCTCTTAAACCAGATTATGGCCTTGCTTATTAATGCTTTTCAAAAATATATCTCTCCCTCTTACCTAGTTCCAAAATTCCTCTACTGGATGTCAGCGGTTTTCATCAGTTTATTCCTGACTACCTCCATGTCTCTTCATCTCTAAGCCTTCTTTCATATTTGTACTCTTTATTATCCTCAGCTCACAGAACTCAGTCCCTCTTTTTATTCCCAGAATTCCCATAGACAAATTCTGCCACAAAATCTTCTTTACTATCAATAAGTAAACAAATGACTTAATCCTAACTATGTAAAGATTGACTGAATTTCAGGATTTGAAAGGACAATCAGAAAACTTTAAATAACCCACACTTAACCAAGAATCCCATCTGTGATATCCTCAAAAAGCAATCCCTTAGAAATTCCTTAAAGAGTTGTAGTCAGAGTTGACTAACTCCTTCAGGATCTCCATATTACTTTCAGAAAGTAGAATGTAAAAACAACTCTGAGGTATCACTTCACACCTAGCAGATTGGCTAACATGACAGCAACCGAAAGTAATGAATGCTGGAGGGGATGTGGCAAAGTTGGGACATTAATTCATTGCTGGTGGAGTTATGAATTGATCCAACCATTCTGGAGGGCAATTTGGAACTATGCCCAAAGGGTGATAAAAGACTGTCTGCCCTTTGATCCAGCCATAGCACTGCTGGGTTTGTACCCCAAAGAGATAATAAGGAAAAAGACTTGTACAAGAATATTCATAGCTGAGCTCTTTGTAGTGGAAAAAAAATTGGAAAGTGAGTGGATGCCCTTGGATTGGGGAATGGCTGAATAAAATATGGTATCTGTTGGTGATGAAATACAATTGTGCTGAAAGGAATAATGAACTAGAGGAATTCCATGTAAACAGGAATGACCTCCAGGAATTGATGCAGAGCGAAAGGAGCAGAACCAGGAGAACATTATATACAGAGACTGATACACTGTGGTGCAATCAAATGTAATGAACTTCTCCATTAGTGGCAATGCAATGATCCAGGACAACCTGGAGGGATCTATGAGAAAGAACACTATCCACATTTAGAGGAAAAACTGTGGGAGTGAAACCACCAAAGAAAAACAACTGCTTGATTACATGGGCCGAGGGGTATATGGTTGGGGATGTAGACTCTAAATGAACATCCTAATGCAAATACCAACAATATGGAAATGGGTTCTGATCAAGGACACATGTAATACCCCGTGGAATTGTGCGTCGGCTATGGGAAGGGTGGGAGAATGGGAGGGAGGAATAGAAAATTATTCATGTAACCAAGGAATAATGTTTGAAATTGACCAAATAAAAACAAAAGAAATAAGAAAGTAAAATGTAAACTCTTTGAAGGTAAGATGATATCAATTTTTGCTTTGAATCTACAGTGCCTAGCATATTGTAGTCACTTAGTTAAATTGTATTGTTGAAATTGATTAATTTTAAAAATCCAAAATGTCAAGATAATTTTCCTTATATTAATGTAAAATCTGTCTGTCTTTTATACTCTGGTCTCAAGCACAGAAGTTGAATTCCTTATCTGTCTAATAACTTTTTCAACCTATTGACAATGTGGAAATTAAAATTAATGTCTACAATAATGTAGAATGTTATATTTTAGGAGATTTATTAAAGGTCATTAGAAATAAAGAAATAAAAGGGATACATAATAAAAAACCACATGCCCATGGCTAAGTAGCCTGTTCAAAACCCCTGTGCTTAACACCACCATCAAGCAAAAGGGAACAAGCAGGACTACCCACTCAATTTATTTCCTGTCTACAGGAAGTACATAATGACAGGAATTCACTGGGCTCCCAGGAAATGTAGTTCTTTTTTTAGAGTAACAGGTTTTTAATTATACAACACCCATTATCATGTTCACTCTAAAACTTCTTTTTTTCAGACCTAAACACTCCTGGTTTCTTCCATCAGTCCTGACATGGCATAGATTCCAAACTTCTTAACATAGTTAACTTTCTCTGGATGCTCTACAACTTGTTAGTAGGAATAATACAGCATTGAATGAGACACAGCAGAACTATGTTCTTGTTTTCTGAACAATCTCTCAGTGTGGAGCATGCTATGGCTATTTTTGGGTGTCTGTTTTGCTTTTGTTTCATCTTGAGTTTATTGTCTACTGAAACTCCCATATATATATTTATATTATATCTATATTTTTATATATTTATTTATTTATATATATTATATACTTAAAAATTATATATATGTATATATATAATTTTTAAGTGTGCCCATTACTCTCCCTTTCCTTTTCTTATCTTTCCAGGTTTTTTTTAAGCTCAGCTGTAAAACTTTATATTTCTATTTTTATTAGATTTACCATCATTTAAGCTTGGTTAGTTAGTATGAAAAATTCCATGAGCAACTCTTTATTTTCTGGTCCCTCTCATAGTACTTTTCAAATTCAATGTTACTCAAGTTATAGAGTACTCATTGCAGTCATTCATCTTTTAAAAAAACAGAACTAAAAACAACAACAAAAAATCAAACACCAATGTTCCCAGCTCAATTATAGCTAGTTATAGCTCAATTATAAACACTGAATTTCATGCCTTCTAAAAAATATTGCTTCTACTAGGTTAAATTTGAAAAAAGTGGCCTGTCTATTATTGTTCACTAGAGGCAGTGAGTCTTGAATGTTACACATGTGATTTGACATCTCAAAATTAATAACCACAAACCATGGAGAATAGAATCATTTTGGATTAAAATTGATTTTTGTTGTGTTGACAGCAACTGACTATTCTAGCCAAGACTAGTCTGTATTTTTTATATCTGTCTTAAAAATGGTCAAGGGTTTTGTGTTTTTATATTTTGGGCATATGTCACATGCTTTCATGATTTTTGTTTTCTTCTCATTTCTTTCTCACACTTGTAATTTGACTTCTCTCTTTTGTACTACTGAAAACACTGTGTTAAAAGAAATACAGTAGGACCAGTTTTCTGTAAGGGATACATTCCAACACTTATCTCAGATGGCTGAAACTGTGGATATAAGCAAATACCTGTTGACCCCCCTATGTATGTGCTCTCTCTCCCACTCCTGCTCCTCGACTTAGATTCTCCATAGCTTCCTCTTTCCAAAAAAACAAAACCAAAAACAAACCTGTAAATAGAATGGAAGCAGAGGCTATTGCTTTGAGGCCATTCAAAATTCTCACTATATTTTTGCTTATGTTATTCTCTTCTTTTTGCTTGTCCAAATCGAACAAAATTTTAAAGGTCCAGCTCTTCCTAAAACTTTTTTAAAGTTCCACCAGTCTCTAATGATTTCTTGGTTTCCTGAACTCCTGTTTCATGAAGTCAGCGACACACAGGTGATTTTAAAACTTTATTATTCAATAATTGTTTCATATATGCAGTTTGCTTCCCAAACTACACTACAAATTCCTTGAAAGCAAGGACAGTGAATTATAATTCTCTTGCATTCACCATAATATTGCACATGGTGCTCATCAATAAATACATAACAGATTTTGGAAAACCATAATGAATTTTTAATTTAATTTAATCAATTTGTTATATATTATTATATATTATATTATTAGATATTATACTAATTATTTAATTTTATTCAATCAATAATTAATTAATCATAACATTCAGCTAGCCCAATAAATCTTAGATTGTTTGTCCTGAATATATTTTCCAGGTTGGTAGTTTTCTCAGTGAGGTATTTCAGATTTTTCTTCTATTTTTTCATTCTTTTGATTTTTATCTAATTGTTTCCTGATGCCTCATGGAGTCATCAACTTCCATTTGCTCAAATCTAGTTCTTAGGAAGTTATTTTTGTCTTTGAACAAAATTTTGTTTTTCCTTTTCCATTTGGCGTATTCTAGGCTTTATAGAATTGTTTTCCTCTATTTTTTTGGCCTTCATTTCCATTTGTCCCATTCTAGTTTCCAAGTTGTTGAATATTTCTATAATTTCTTTTGCTTGATTTTCAATTTCTTTTCAAGTTCTTCCAGGGGTTTTATGGGTCCTGACATCCTTTCTTGCTTTCTTTTGAGCCTTCATATTGTTCCTTTTGCCATGGTTGTCACCTTCTGAGTTCATATTTTGATTTTCCCTGCTCCTCAAGTAATTTTCTAAGGTTAAGTTTCTTTCTTTTCTTTTATTGGAATCTTTTTTCTTTGCTAATTTTTCTAATTATTTTTCCTCCCTCATTAACTTGTCTTTCTGTTATGGTTCTGCTCTTCTCCTGGGGTTGAGGGAGCATTGTTCCAAGCTTGCAGTGTAGGCTTCTCTGGTGTTTCTGGTAGATCTTTGTATCTTTCAATGTGTATTTACCAGGGGATGGACAAGCTGGTTTTTTGTAGGAAAGTTTGGGTTAATTTTTTTTCCCAGCTAGATTGCACTCCTCTTGCATTTGATTTTCCTGTTTTATCCTGTGTCCCCTTTTTCTCTTCCTCCTTCTACTGGTTTTATTACCTCATACTCTTTGACATTGAGACAGGCTGCTCCCTACTCTTCCCTTTCATTACCTCAGATCACGTGGAAGTGTGTATGACTAATTAAAATGAACCTTCAAGCCAGGTTATTCAGGGCTATATATGACAAACAAAGAAATTTGGTTGTTTGTCCCATATAAGGAATCAATAGAATATAATTGTGAAAAGTCACAACTTAGTTTGTCATCAAAGCCAGGCTCAGAAATCAGATATCCTAATTTCCTTTGATTCTCTGTTCTATTTCCACTACACAAAATGGTGCACTAAGAATCTAGGGAGAAGGTTGCTAATGATCATGGGTCAGAATGGGATTGGAAAGATCTGAGCTAATCACAACCACCAGCAGAGAAAACTAAAGTCAACATTTCTGTATCTTATACTGGGAACCTATTTCCATTTACTATATTTCTATCATTTTTGTTCCAAATTTTGGGTTAAATATGATTACTTGGAACATGTAGATTCACACAGGCTATTTTATCTCATATGTTTGAGCTTTTTACTGAGCACATGTCTTTTATTGTCATTATCTGAGGCAGAATTCTAGGCTGAATTGGTCTTGGTTAGAAGCAACGTACCTTTAAAAAAATATTGCTTTAAACAGAGGTTCGTAACCTGGCATCCATGAACTTGTTTTTGTAATATTTTGGTAAATGAATTTCTTACTGTTTTCAATTTAATTTTTTATTCTAAAATTAAATATAAAATTATTTTCCACATGAACACCAGAGCACATAAAGGGGTTTTTGTATGAAGGCATGAAGTTCCATTTTACATTTACATTTACATAATATATACATATATTTGTGTGTGTGAAACTGCATATATGTGAATATATTCAAATATATATATATATTAAATTCTATATCTTATTTTCAATATTATTCTATTTGTCCATACTTCCTTCTCTTTTATGTATTAAAAATGTAACAATGCATCCCCTTATCCTTTAGCTGAGATTAAGAAAAGGAGAGGGAATTAGTAACAAATAAGCAGTCAAGTAAAATATAATTGGTTTCTTTAAAATTTTCATATATTTAATTGCATGCATTTAAAAACATTCTAAGGAGTTTATTGCTTTCCCTGACTGATAAAGGGGTACATGACATAAACAAGTTTAAGAACCCCTGCTATAAGTTTTGGAATCCATTTTTCTATTTTAGACTTCTATCCTCTTCCCATTTGCTTTATTTCACCATCACAAGAAGTCTAGCATTCTATGATTTAGAAGCCTTATAAATAGAAAAGGAGACACACATATACAAATTTGCACCTATGTTCCTTTCCATCAATGTCCTAACTAATCAGCAAAAATAACTTTCTGGAGTTCACTGTTCAAAGAACCCAAACCCACAAAAATGATCTTCTTGGTCCCTGGTTGATATTTAAAATAAACTGTAACTTTAGTTCATGTAATAAGCGAGAGAGATGAAATACTAAGTTTAATTTCAGTTTTTCAAGTTGTCTCCCTTCTGATTTTACATCAAGATCATACATCCTGAGCATGAGCCACATTTGCACCTTGCCTCTAGAGTTTTCTTATTCCTTCAACAAGTTATGAAATATATGAACCAATAACCCCCTAGTAGTCATTCCAACATAATTTAATGTGTTTTTATTAAAAAAAAAAAACAGATTAACCCTCTGGGTGTAGAAACACTTCTTGTTTCTCTTTGGGAGCATGTCAAAGATTAGTTAAAAGTCAGTCCAATTCAATTCAGCATGCATTTGTTAAACTCTTTTTATGTGCAAGAAACCGGGCTATTCTTGCCTTCTGCTCTAATAGGATGAATGTAAAACAATCCATGGAAGAAATGGAATTTCCCCTTCATTCTAGGATTTTTCTCCCAAACTTCTGTGGTCCCCCAAACACAAACTGATTAGGAATCAAATTGTTTAGACTTTACAAAGCAGTGATGTAGCTAGGATAAGGTGACTAATCCTTTTGTCGCCTGGTACCAAAATTTAGAAAATGATAATAGCTCTGTCAGTACCATTGGGGGGAAAACCCCAAAACTGTATCCAGTTAATGAGAATAATTAGTTAAAATAGGAAGCTAACAATTGACAGTCTATCTCCCACTCCCCAGATAAGCTCCTCTGCAGTCCACCCTATCTTTCTACTCCTCAAAACTGAATTACTCTGAATGCTAAAAGAGAAAGAGAGACCTTTAATATAAAAATCCCACACCACCACATTCTAAGGACATTCTCATGCACTGTACAATATCACCCCCAGTACTTCCTTTTCTGAGTCTTTCCTTAACAATTTCTTCTTCTCTCTTTCTCCCTCCTCTCTGTCTCTCTGCCTCAGTCTCTGTCTCCTTCTCCCTTTCCCCCCATGTTCCTATGCCCACCCCCCCTCTCTGTCACACACACACAGAACCCTGAACTTTGCAGCTGTCCACCATGAGGTGACTTAATAACAATATCACAATCTCACTCTCCAAAGAGAAAATAAGGAATAAGAATGACATCACACTTTACATCTTGACAGAGGCTGGCACAATCTAAAAGGGTTACTTGTGAGACTTCACACCTTGCTGTGTTTCTGCTGTTCCAGGTGATTAATGAGAACAGCCTTTCCGCAAAGTACTGCTTCAGTTCATAAATAGGTATAGAACATAACTTTATGACAAGTGAGGAAAATATATGATTATTCTTCTCTTGTAAATACTCTTTCTTTATATATAAAACAGAAGGCATACTTCAATTCTATTTGCACATAATAATGCATGAAATTACAGCTTTTGTGAATGTATGTGTATTGGAAGGACTTAGATTAATATGGAAAGCCAAAGAACACAGCCCGTTTTTCTTCAGAACTACTCAAATTATGTTTATTGATACCTTACAACCTGTCAAAGACTGTGGAAAGGAAATATAATACAATTTGGATCTATTGTTTAGAGACATTCAATTTAGTTCAATTCAACAAATATTTATTGAATTTTTACTATATACTCAAGTCACGGTGGTAGGTGTTAGAAGGGACCAAAAGATGGATAGAACAGTCTCCATTATGGTAATAGAACTTACTGTTTAGAAGGGAAGAGAATCAAAGTATATTAACAGCCAGGATTTAAAGTAACATTAAAAAAATAAACAGATAGATGCAAACGTTTGGGGAGGTTCAAAGGAGAGAGAAATTGTCTCCAGTTTTGGCTTGGGGGCTGGTTCATCCTATTAGCAGAGAAGGCAGTTTTCCACAGGGCTCATGCCTTCCTCTCTCTTTTTTTCTGGTCCACTTTTTGCTATTTAATGAATAATTACAAGTTTAAGATACTATCTCCAGAAAATTTTAATTGTTTACATAAGAAAGTAGAATTTAAGATTGGTCTAGTAAATATGGACAAGGTTCCAATGGGCAGAGGACTGGTGGTTGGAGAAATATTCTAGTTCAAGAGAAGAATATAAGCAAGGGAGGAGAATAAATAGTATTTGAGGAACAAGGAGTGTTCCAAGTGGTCTAGAAGAGATGTGTGAGTAAGCAGTGAGACTTTGTCCTTTCCAACCTTGGGTCCCTTTCAACACCTATCAAAGTGTCTATATTTGCAGAGCAGGAAGCAGTGCAAATGTGCTAGAGAATATGTATGAGGAAGCAGTAGGAAATAAAGCTTGAAAGTAGGTAGAGGGGACGAAGTTATGGAATGATAAGAGCACAATTAATTAATCAATTAGGCAACCATTGAGCATTTAAATGCTTACTATCTTCTGGTACTGTGCTAAGTACTGAGAATGCAAATATAAGGGGAAAAAAAGACAGTTCCCTCCCCAAAAGAATGTACATTGTAATGAGGAAGACAACATATATCTTTTATATGTTTTCTAGAGCTTAAAATGATGGGAAGAGGGAGTAAATTAATAAGTACTGTGATAGAAAACAGACAGCTAGATGTCACAATGGAGAGAGGGTTGGGCCTAGAGTCAGGAAGATTAAAATGGATTGGAGAAGAAAATAGAGAAAGAAATTCAAAGAAAACCCTGAATGGGGTCAAAAAGAGTCAAATATAACTGAAAAATGACTGAACAACAAATGATAGAGAAATCTGGAGGATTGTGGACTGGTGGGAAATAAAGCGATGGCTGACTGCATCTTCCTCTAAAATGAAGGTTCATTAAATTAAAGAAGCTCCAGAGGCAGAAGGCATTTTGAAGGTGTGAATTTCATAGCTGAATTTTTCTTTCAGCATGACAAATTTACTCTGCCATGATGAAGTCCTGAGGAATATAACCTGGACAGAAATGAAGTATTGGCTGATGAATTTGACATTAGCTTGTTAAGTCATGGAATTACTCCAGAATCTTTTGAATAAGGCAATGACATAAGTGGAACTCTGCTTTAGGAAAATTATTCTGGTATTAGTCCATAAGACTGATTGGAGGTATAAGATTTTAGGGGTGGGAAAACCAGGTGGAAGATTAATCCAGGTGTCCAGATAGGAGATAATGATGTTCTCAACTAGGATGTATTAGAAAAGAGGTTAGAAATAGATTAGAAATAGAAGGGAAAAGTGGGGGAAAGATCAGCTATCATTTATCCCTTTATTTTTTTCTACACATAGAATTTCCATATGTCTACATTCAGTATATCTTCGGAGTTACAATCAAGTGCCTCCAATTGACCTATCAAAATGATTGTTCTTTAAGTACTTCATAGTTAGCATGCCAAATATTTTCCATTAAACACTTCCTATTTCTGAATCTTCTTTTTACTATGGAGGACACTTGCTATCTTCCGGGTCTCCTAAGTTCACAACTTTGAAGTCCTCCTTGACTCCTTACTCTCACTCACCCTATATATCAATCAATCAATAAATGTTTAGCCAGTACCTACCATATACCATATAGTGTTACTGGGTACTGTAGCAAGGGAAGGTAGAAGCTGCAATTGATTTGGAAGGTCTTAAGACTTAGAATCTCTCATGAGCTGGCAGGGTCAGAGTTCTAAGCTGTTGCTTCACCATCAGGTCCAGAAACTCCCTGGCCACTTCTAAGCTTTTGGAAAGGAGAAGTGGCCAGGGAGTTTCTGGACCTGATGGTGAAGCAACAGCTTAGAACTCTGACCCTGCCAGCTCATGAGAGATTCTAAGTCTTAAGACCTGCCAATGAATTGCAACTTCTACCTTCCCTTGCTACAGTACTAAAGATTCATTCAAATTTCTACTTTCAATCAACTTCCAGTCTAAGGTGGGAGATACTAAATACACACACACATACATATAATATATACAGTATATAGTTTATATGTAATACATATATAGTGATACAACATAGTGATAAAATTAATAAATGCAAATGTATACAAAGTAGTTAAATATTAGGTAGTTTGGAACATTGGGCATCAATTGAAAAGGAAAGAGGAGTTGTTTTGGGTCATGGGTAAATGAGTGAGAGAATGATGGCATACTAAAGGAGACAAGAAAGTGAGAAATAGTGACCATTTTGTTTCTATCATTGATTTTAGAGAATTGATGTACTTGTGTTTGAACACAGTAAGTGTGAGCTGCTGGCAGGACAGTTGGTGAAATTGTCTAGCAAACAGTGGGGAAATGAGGTTGAAGTTAGGGATAAGTTAGAATGATGATATTTTTGGAAACCATTTCCTTAGTGGCAATGATTAATATCCAATTCATAATCATTGGTTCTAACTGTGGGAAAAATTAATTTACTATGGAACAAAGTACAAAAAGAAGTCCAAGGAAAGAATCTTAGGGAAGTCTGAGAAAGAATAGAGAAAACCTTGGGCATAAAACAAACAAGCAAAATCAGAGAGATAGAAGAATCTGCATGCTTTGTCATTGGAGTGAAGAAGCTGGGTATTCTATTCAAAGAGAGAATATTTAACAGCGTTAATGCTTCAGAGAGATCTAGGAGAACAAAAATTGAGAAAAAAGCCTCTATATGTTCAGTTACTTAACAAACATTTATTAAACCCTTATTAGGTGCCAGGTACTCTCCTAGTCTCTAGAGATACAAAGACAAAAATAAAATATTCCCTCCTATCAAGGAACTTACATTTAATCAGTTTTGGTAGGGAGAGACTAATGGTGACCTTTGAGTGAGTGGTTAAAAAGAACATAAAGTCTGTGAGGCTATTTTGTTGAGAGGAGCTTGAATGTTTTTCAAGAAATATGAACAGAAGTTGGTAGCTCAAAGAAGTTAGATGCCTGAGGAAGCATATAGATTGTGATAGAATTGAGTCTGCTTAAGGGCAAATAGTAAGGACACATTATAGAGTAAGATATTAAAGAGATCAAAGAAATAGAGAACAATGAATGGATTGTTTTCCTGTCATGCATCAGAGTCATGGATTACATAGTTTCTTTTCTTTTTAAAGTTGTACTTTTTCCTCCAGATTATGTGTCAATACAATTTTCAGCAACCATTTTCAGACATTTTGCAATCAATAATTTCTCCCTCCCTCCCAGCCCTCTCCCTTCCCCAAGAGTGATATTGCAATATAGGTTGTACATGTGTCATCACACAATACATATTTCCAGGTTTTTCATGTTGTAAAAGAAGACATTTATCTCTTCCACAAGAGAAAAATCCATTGAGGAAATAAAGAATGATATGCTTCAATCTGTATTCAGACTCTATCAGTTGGGTCTAGGTGGATAGCCTTTTTCATCATGAGTCCCTTGGGGTTGTTTTGGATCCTTACCTCATTCATAATAGTGAAGTAATTCATAGGTGATCATCATACATTATTGCTGTTACCATGTGCAGCATTCTTCTGGTTCTGCTCACTTCACTTTGCATCACTTCATAGAAGTCTTTTCAGGATTTTTTGTGATTATAGTTTCTCTTCCAGAAGAGCTCAACTGCCATCTCCTTTAGGAAACCTTTCCTTCCAGTTGTTGGTATTCTCTGCCCACCCTGACATTACTTTGTGTTCACACGCCGTGCATTTTATATAGAAATTATCTGTGTATGTATTATTTACCTCCAGGAGAATATAAGCCACTTGAGGCCATGGCCTGATCTATTTTTGTCTTTTTGTTTTTGTCACTGCCTAACACAGAGCCTGGCATATAATAGGCACTCAGTAGGTGCTTGCTGAATTGTCAAATGAGGCTCTGGAAGAGACAAAAGGGATATAGAATAAAGGTAGAGTGGCCTTGGCAAACATGAAGGACACTTGCTCCTTCCAGACAGGAATACAGGCAAGGTAAAAAAGACAAAGGACTTTTAGGTAGAAGGGAGGGGATCTGAGAGAATTCATGCCATCTGGTTTCCATCTTTTCAATAAAACAAGGAAAAAGTTCTTGTGCTGAGAATAGAGATGAGATGGAGGGGATAGAGGAGCTTAAAGTTTCTCTTTGATACTTCTTACTCAAGGGCTGTTTGACTTACATGTGGGGCTGGTGATAAAGACTTTCGAAACAAAAAGATTAACCATATGGGGCTTGAGAGTGGGGTATCAGTGAAGAACTGGTTTTTTTAAAGGCAACATTTCTTTGGCCCCTTGGAGTTGTGTTTTACATCTCTCAGTGGGAAAATGGTTCCCTGTGTCCTATTTCATAAACAATGAAATATTCCATACCTCCACTGAGGTAGTAGAGGAAAAGTAGCTTCCTGTATTTGTTCTGCTTCTGATTGTGCCTCTAATAAACTAAATGTAATTAAAAATAGAGCAGGGTCATTGCATTTTAACAGCTTGGAGGCTTCCCTGTGGAAGCATCAGCAAACAGTGAGAGAATATGAAGATTCAGCTCCCTAGCACCTGCCAGGCAGTCTTTGTCAAGATTAACAGCATCACACCAGGTTATTAGAGGGAACATAAATACTTTTGAGGCTCTGTGGGTAGTTATGGTATCACATTTTATTATCTTCTCCTGAAATGAAATTACTTATTGTAATTGCTTGTCAGTCACAAGCCAACAAACCTGACAGAAGAAAATCCAGAAATTGGGGGAAAGAACAATGTTGGGGATACAAAGGGAGATGAAATGAATAAAGTTTTAAGAATCAAATTCTGATTCACTCTGCAGAGTCTGAAAAAGCTAATTAGATCCAAAACCAATAAAATGAAATCTCATCCTTTCATCATTTCTTCAACAAATCCTTCCCTATAATTCTGTAAGAGAGTAAGAGAAAAGGAGTCTGAGGAGAAATACAGAGACACAGAGGTAGTTATAGCAGTAGTAGTAGTGGTAGTAGTAGTAGTAGTGGTGGTATTAGTAGAGGTAGTGGTGGTAAGAGAATGAGGAGGAGTTCTTGTTAATATTTATATAGCATTTTTAAGACTTGAAAAATACTATATATGTTATAGGTGTGTCCTATCAGTCAAAGGGACTCAGCAAAGTTCTTTGATCCTGTCTAAGGTGTGTGATCCAGTGACAAGCAAAACAAGACAAGATAGACTACATCACTTAACTGTAGCATTGGAAGAAACATGATGAACTTGTTCATTTTCTTTTTTTATTTTTTCACTTACCAAACTCATTTTAAAACCAAACCTGATTAATAGAGAAATGATTTGGTATCACAGATTATTTTAGTAGCAAGGGATAATGACTACACTAACAGAGGAAAGAAAAAAGGACACCACTATCCACAAACAATATAACAATACTTAATATTATGTAACCCTGATGTGTCTAGATTGTGACTCTCTAATAACATTTTAAAATTTATTTTCAGTATGAAGGAATGGCTAATACCCTAAAACTAACGTTTCTAGATTCTCAGCCTCTACTAAATCAGAAGGAATATGATGCTCAGTGGTGACTCTAGGTCTTACCAGTGCCCAGAGGCTCATTCCAGTCATTACTACCCAAATCGGTACTGCCAGGTACACCTGTATCCTAGACCTTCCAGAGGGAAATGGTTTATTACAGTCCAGTTAGTTAACAGAACTGCATCTGGGAATATGCTCAAAACACAGAATTTCTGGCAGAAAAACCTGCTTCAGACATAATTCAGAGGAAATTGCACATCCGAGAGTGCTTGTTGGGGCACTTGGGGCCATTTCTAGGCTCTTGGTGAAGCCAAAATTGTGAAAAATATTTCTTAGCTCTAGGAAAAAATATTTTCCTAGCTCTTCTGCTTTTACCAAGCCTTTTACTCATGGATTCAACAAAAATAACAACAACAACAACAAAACAATCTTTTTTCTTCCTTATAATTCTCCGCAATCAGTTTTGGGTCTTGATTTCTTTCCTTTTTTTCTAATAGTATTTGAATCAGTTACTCCTCTGAGGGATAAGGAGCTTTTACATTCAAGCAATCAGTCCTACTATACACTGGGGACTCTGCCTCTGACATTTCTAATAGCTGTAGACAGGAACAGAAGGCTTAATGTACAGAGGGTCTATAGAGCAAGTTACAAAGAAGCCGCACTTTCCAAAGTGAATTACGTAGTATTTTAGATAAATCCCCAAAAGCTGTCTTTATGTATTTCTGTTTCAAATACAGTGTTTTCTACTGAATCAATATCTTAAATTCAATGGATTCCATTAACTGTTCTCTCTATGAAAGTCTTTTTTCCCCTCCTAGTATGGCAGGACTCAAAATTTTATAATGTCTACTGCTGCTTTCCCCTTTTGTTATCATAGTTATATGATATTAACTTTCTGAAGCTGTCAGCCAGAGTCAAGTGTGTTAGAGATTCTGAATCCCTAGGTTCTCAAAGACTTCCTTTTCAAGAACAATACCATAATTCATTATGCCTCATGGAACCTTGGTCCTCTTATTCATCCTTAGCTACCATCGTTGCCAACAATTCCTCATTGGAAGGGACTTTGTGAACATTGTATACTCCCCCCACCTCAAAAAAATGTTCCATTTCCCTTCTTACTGAATCCTTTTTCCTTCTTCAAAGCTGTGGTGAATAGTAAATCTTGAAGCTTTTGTTCTCTGAGCCTAAATAGAGTAAACTTATGAACTGCAAAACTGTAAATGGGAAGCAGTGTGGTTTCCTGGAGAGAAGTTAGGTTTTGGAGTAAGGAAGACCAAGGATCTAGTTCTGCCACAGACACAAACAATGTGGCCCTGAGAGAGTGATTTAACTTCTCTGTTTCCCAGACAATTCTTTATAAGATGCCAAAAAATGGCTGAGCTACATAGGCAGAGGACGTTTCCCACTGGGAGCTCCCTACCGTGATGAAATTACAGTCTGATTTTAAAAAGAAATAAAGAAGAAAAAGCTATTAAATTACCAAGGAAGTTGCAAATATTTAACCTTGGAGACTGACATAGTCTTCTTTGGCATTGTTATTGGGATAATTATATATGCTATAGATTCAGAGTACCTGGTTTCAGATCCTACCTCCAATGCTCATTACCTTTATGACTTTTATTAAATCACTTGGGGAGAAACAAAAGGGAATAAACAGCTAGGTAGCACAGTGGATACAGAGCAAGGCTTGGAGTCAGGGGAACTGGGGCTCAATGTTGATTTTAGACACTTTCTAGTTTTGTGACCCTTGCCAAGTCACTTAATCCTGATGGCCTGCCTAGCCCTTGCTGCTCTTCTTTTTTTTTAAACCCTTATTAACTTGGAGTCAATACTGTGTATTGGCTCCAAGGCAGAAGAGTGGTAAGGGTAGGCAATGGGGGTCAAGTGACTTGCCCAGGGTCACACAGCTGGGAAGTATCTGAGGTCAGATTTGAACCTAGGACCTCCCTTCTCTAGGCCTGGCTCTCAATCCACTGAGCTACCCAGCTTCCCCCCCTACCCCCCTCCCTTGCTGCTCTTCTATCTTAGAACTGATACTAAGACAAAAGGAAAGGATTTTTAAAAAGTGAAAGGAGAAGAAAACAAGTATTTATTAAGTGTCAGGTACTTTGCTTTACACATACTTCATTTTCCTAGCTCTTACCATTTTCTGCCTTGGAACCAATACTTTTTTTTTATCAATTCTAAGACAGAAGGTAAGCTTTTTTTTTAAGTCCTTGCCCTCAAGTAGTTCATATTCTAATAGGGTAAAAATCATGTCAATAATTATGTACATATAAAGTATACTGAATAAATGGAAAGTAATCTCAGATGCCTCAGTTTGCCCGTTAATCCTTTCCTTGATAACCTTCTTGACCTGCAAGAGAAATCTGCAGAAGTTGAGATTGCAATCTGAATCTTGATGGAAACCAGGGAAACTGGGAGGCCAGAGGAGCATTCCAGGTTTGAGGGACAGAGAGCTGGTATAAATGCAGAGTTTAGAGATGGAATGAGTTGTCCAATAAATAGCAAGTAGGATGGGGTGGCTGGATTTTGACGTATGTGGAAGTTAAATGTAAAAAGATTGGACATGTAGGACTGGGCAGGTCTTGGGAGGCTTTAAAGGTCAAAGAAGAATTGATCCTGGAGATAAGAGATAAGCCACTGGAATTTATTGAATATGTGAGTGACATGGCAGTTCTACAGTCTAAGAAAATCACTTTGTCAGCTGAGTGGGGGCTGGATTTGAATGCAGAGAGATTTGAGCCAGGGATACAAAATGAGAAACTATTGTGAAGATATTTTCTGCCTTCAAGGAGCTTACATTTTGGTTGAGAGGGGCTCATACGGTAGACATCATTTATATAGGACTGGCAACTGACTATATGTAGCAATTATTATCCTCTTATATGCTTCAGTAAAAATTTCAGTGTCCAATATAAGCTCCTTTATATGTTACAGGGTTGCTGGAAAGGTCTAATAAAATAAGGATTGTTGGAACTTTTTTTAATAGAAAACATTTATTTGGTCAATGTAGCTGTGATATTGCTGACATGTGATCCTTTTAGAGGTAAAGATCCATTCCATGATCCTGGTTTGATACTCTTGTAGAATTCTTGTCCATTTCTTCCTATAAACTTTTCACAGAGAGTTCATTCAATTTTCTGGAGCCCTTCCTCACTTCCTTCCCACACTGTGAAAGGCCCAGGAGAAAACATGTATTCTCTTTTACTCTCCCTTACCACATGACCAACCATCCATCATCCTCTGTATGTCTACTTTTCCATAATGATATATTTTTCTCCTACTCTCCTTTGAAGTTTTATACTTATAAACTCTATCCTGTTCATACCAACCATATGGCTCTCCATTGTACTCTGAGATACTCATTTTCAATCATTCAGGGGTTTATGCAAGCAATATCCCATGAATCTATAAAAACCTATTGTATAAGCACCTTTATGGAAATAATTCTCACTCAAAGAACAAAGCCAGCAAGCTCAATGAGGGCAGGGATTATTAAGATATCCAGCCCATAGCCATAGTGTTCTAGAAGTACAGAATGGGGATGGCACAAATGTTTGCTGAGAGACTACCACTATTTAGGGTCAAAAAAGAAGTAATTGAAATGAAGTGCAAGATAATGGATAAGGAGGCAGCCTCAAAACTAGAAAGTCTTGCCTTAGACCCATTTTGGCTATGTGACCTTGGACAATTACTAACTTCTCAATGTTCTTAACAACTTTCTTACATTATGGAAAAAGATGCTGACCCACAATGCCAGAGGGAATCCCTATGCCAGTGAAATCAAAAGTCTACTCCTCATCTCTATCTAAAATTAAGTGTTTAGTATACAACAACAATGACAAAAACTTTGGCCAAGAGTGATGGTCCTGGGGCAAAATATTATAAACAAATATCATTCAAGAAGGCAACAATCTGGAACAAATGAGCATGGGCAAGGTCAAGCAAGTTCAGCAACTTCTTTTATTCCTTTGTCCTCGTGTGGTTTGTGAAGTTCAATATAATCTTGAGTGCCTCTGCTAGGTTAGAGCTAAAGACAATGGAGAAGGAATAAAACAAAAAGAAATGAAAATAAAGAGATGAGGAAAAGTGGAAGGATAGAGATAAGAAGAAAGAAAACCAGAAATGAAAGATATGCCCATTATAGGAAGTGGCACAAGGGCACCAAGAATTTGTGAAGGTGACATTCAGGGCTGCCAGTGCCACAGCAGTTATTTTGGTACAACTCTGCCACAGTCCAGAATCAGACACAGTGAGTACCTGAATAAAGGTTAGCATTAAGACTGGAAAAAGAAGAGACAAATTGGCACAGTGCAAGTTGCTAAATTGTCTTCATATAACTCATAAGGTCTTCAATGATAACTAGAGTAAGAGATTCAGCATTGCATTTCTTTTGGGGAATTTGGTTGCTAAAGGTTTTTTAAGAAAAGTCTGTGGTGCTCCCATGAACCTTGGCTATCTTCAAAGATACTTGAGATGTTTGTTTATTGGTAAAATAACATGGGAAAAGCATCTCTGAATGTTAACATTTTTATTAGAGTTAAGGTCATTATTGTTTATAATGAGGAGACTGTCAGGCCAGGAGTGTGTGATAATATACATATAAGCCTTGGATGGTTGACTGAGAGAGTTCTTCTAAGGAGAATAAAGACAATGCAATGGGGGAAAAATAATGACAGAATGAGGAGGAAACTAGAAAGGAGGGTGTATGATGGGTACAAAACTACAAAAGACAGCAAGAAAAGTAAAAGATAAATGATTAGAGGCATATAAAATAAGAAAAGAACTAAAAATGAGAATACCCTGTATGGCAATTCAGCTAGATAGATAGACCCTGGGGAATAAAAATAAATCCTAAAGAGGTGTTAGGATAAAACTACTGAGTCAATGGTTAGGTATATGATGGAGTGTGGGCGAAGAGAGAGATATTTTCCCTCCCTTGCTTGAATAATGCCACTTCAGAATTAGACTCTACTTCAATATAAATAGACAATGACATCCAGTACCTATCTTTTATGCTTTTATACTATTTGGATGCAAGGACAACAAGTAGAATAATACAGATGAATACATCTCTGGCTGAATGAATGAAGGGAAGAATGAATGACAAAGAGTTGTTTGACCCTGGGTAAATCACTTTATCCTGTTTGCCTCAGTTTTCTCATCTATAAAATGAGGTGGAGAAGGAAATAGCAAACTACTCCTGTATCTTTGCCAAGAAAATCCCAAGTCATGAAGAATCAGACATAACTAAAAAAAGACTGAACAACAAAACTATATTCAAAGCAATGAGTCAACAAACAGTTAAGCATCTACTTTGTTCTAGGCACTGTGCTAAGCAATGTGGATACCACAAAAGAAAAAAGACAGTTCCTAATTTCAAAGAGTTTATAGAGTAATGGGAAATATAACATGCAAGCAACTACATATGAACAAGAATGTACAGAATAAACTGGAGTTAATCCATAGAGAGAAGGCATTATCTTGTATGAGGTGAGATTTTCACTAAGGCTTGAAGGAAGCCAGAGATGGAGATGAGGAGGGGGAGAATTCAAGGCATGGGGCATCTCCCATAGCAAATGGAAATGACCTAAGTTAAGAGATGGAGTGTTAGGATGGTAGTGCCACTGAATCATAGAGTAACTGGTGAGGTTAGCTGTAAGAAGAATGGAAAGGTTGGAAGAGAACAGTTTCTGAAGAGCTTTGTATGTTAAATAGAACCAAAATCTCTGCCCTGCTTCCCAGAGTTGAGTCCTGTCTAGGACACCTTCTTACCTGTAGATGTTAACTTTGCCTGCCTGGCCAATGGGAACTAGGATGAAGGCTGAGAAGAAGCAGTAAGAAGTCGAGGACACCAGTGCTATTGTTGAGTTTATGCATTTCTTAATGATTTAACACCTTAATGAAATTGTGCTACTATCCTAATTGGGTTCCTCTCATTTTTGTGTTACTGATGAAACCTTTAGTGTCTCACCCCCATTTTTCCTACAAACTCTGTAATGATAAAATTCTCTGGATACTGTATATTTATTTATAATTATTTATTGGAGAGAGAAAGAGAGAGAGAGAGAAAGAGAGAGAGAGAGAATCACCAGGCCACCTTAACTAAAAACTGCTTCCACACATTAAATGCTCCAGAGAAGGGAGAAATAGTAAAATAGTATGTTAAGGTCCAGAAAGAGAGAATCAGCACTTCCTGTGCAGCTGCTTATATTACCTGTTTTCACCCACTCCTCCTGGGACCTTCTGATTGGACAGGCTAGCATCTCAGTCCTGGTCTGAGTCCTGACTTCTAGACATATCACCAGTTGAGGGGACTTCCACCAGTCATCCAGGGTACCTTGTAGTCATATGACTTCCAGGAAGTCACAGTATGGGTGACCAGTCAAAGGGTGGGGCTATTAATCAGAATAAGGGGGTACAGGGTTACATTTTATATTAAATTCACACAACTCATTTTATTGCTTGATTTTACATAGGCAGTGATTTTCAAGAATATATATGTTCAATTATAATACAACTGACTATATTATGATCCTGAGATATTTCATTGAACATCACAAATGGTGACAATGGAGTGGAAAAGGACTTCAGGCAGGGAGACAAACAAAAGACTCTTCTTATTATCCAGGTGTGAGGTAATAAGGCTTATACCAAAGTAGTGGCCATTTCAGAGGAGAGAAGGGGGAAAACACAAGAGATGTTATAGAGATAAAATTGACAAGATATGATAACAGATTGAATAGAGGAATTGAAAGAGTGAGAATGTGTGGTTGGCATTTAGATTGTCTTTAGGACTTTCACTGTACTTTAAACAAAAATGGCCATTCCAAATATTGTAAAATGAATTGTTATAAGGAGTTAATGAAGACTACTTCTTATAAAAGGAGTTTAAAAACTATGTCCTTTGCTTTAATGCTTCCTGTGATTGTCAGTCATAATGGTCATTCCTTTTCCTCCCTTCCCCCCCAAACGAATGTGAATGAAGTTTTTTACAGTCTCCCTATGAGTTAAATGAGATTAGTGCCAGTACTTGAAAGAAGGGAGGGACTTTACTTATACACTGACTAAAGATCAATTCAAATAAAAAGGCACCTGTTGAAACTTGAATGAAAAAAAAAATTCATAGAGATTGTCTTTGCTTGCCAGGAGCCAGCTTACCTTTTAAGGACACAAAACAGAGTTGGTTTCAGTCTCATATCAGTTTGAATAGCCTCCTAGACCTAAGTGTTTAGTAGCAAATCAGATGGCAATTCAATCCCTTGAAAATATATTATTCCTTGCATAAAATCAACTCCATTTCTGAAGCTATTTGAGAGTTCCAAACACTTTAGTGTCTTTATTGATCCTTCAGTATCATTAGTAGCTGAGGAGATATCAGCAGAAGCAGTTGCCAGGTCTCACTCATCTCCATAGATTGTTTCCTGGTATGATGGCTGTTGGGGATAGGGTTAAAGAAATAGTTTCAGAGTGCTGCCATTCCTATGGCTCTTGGGTTTAATTGTTCAACTATGGCACTTGGTCAGTGTTTGGTATTGGAATTGTTAGTGAGGAAGATGGAAACCTTCTCCTCAGCAATTTCTCACCTTAATGATGGGTATATGGGCCAATCTAAAAGTCTAGTGATTTGGCAGGATGGGAGGGGACCTTCCATGGAAAACACACTATTCTTTAGACCAGCATATGACCAGTTGTGAGCTGACCATAACTATGTGTAACAGGCTTTGAGTATATTCAGAATACCTCATGTGGAACCTGTAGTATTTCTGACCAAGAGGTGGGTGGGATAGTCTCTTTGAATTGTCTGCCTCTGCCTTTAAAACTAGTAAGTAGGAGCTGGTAGTTCTTTCTTTTTGTGATTTTTTCTTTCATGCTCCTATCAGCTGCAACCAGCATGGATGTCATGAGCTGGTGAAAAGAGAAAGACTCCCTTCTCCTCTTTTCCCTCCTTTACCTTGGCTCCACTAAATGAGCCTGGGGGCATTTGTTTCTGCTTTGTGTCATTTGACTTCAATTTCAAGTGCCAGATCAGGTAGTTTGAGCCATGGTAACCTTGGAGCCAGGATTGCTGATAACATGGTGCAATCAGCCAGACTCACATGGAAGACCAGAGAAGTTAGGGTGCCTGGGACTCAAGGAGTGAGGATGGGGTTGAATTGGAAATTAGAATGTGCTTTAAGAAAACCAAGCTTAACCCCTTTCCTCTCTCCAGAGAATGAGGTGGTGTAGAATGAGAAAACTGTACCTCATTGGTTAGGAGAAGCTGTGTTTCTGTATTTATGATTATCCTTTGAATTAAATATTCCTTTTTATATAAGCTCTACTGTGTTATATACACATTTCCTATATCATATCAATACCTATGAAAATGTCTGACATTCAAAAGCCCATTTGTTCCACAGAGACTTCTCTTCTCTATGTACTAATGATTCCCCCCAAACCTCTCACAAAGATCTAATTACTCAAATTTATAAGCACCTAAATCAATTGTACAAAAAAAATCCAAGCCATTTCCCAACTGATAAATGGGCAAGGGACATGAATAGGCAATTTTCAGATAAAGAATCAAAATATCAATAAGCACATGGAAAAAAGTGTTCTAAATCTCTTATAATTAGTGAAATGCAAATCAAAACAACCCTGAGATTCTACCTCACACCTAGCAGATTGGCTAACATGACAGCAAAGGAAAGTAATAAATGTTGGAGGGGATATGGAGAAATTGGGACATTAATGCATTGCTGGTGGAGTTGTGAATTGATCCAACCATTCCAGAAGACAATTTGGAACTATGCCTAAAGGGCCTTAAAAGATTGTCTGCCCTTTGATCCAGCCATAGCACTGCTGGGTTTGTACCCCAAAGAGATCATAAGGAAAAAGACTTGTACAAAAATATTCATAGTTGTGCTATTTGTAGTGGCAAAAAATTAGAAAATGAGTGGATGCCCTTGGATTGGGAAATGGCTGAATAAAATGTGGTATCTGTTGGTGATGGAATACAATTGTGCTGAAAGGAATAATGAACTAGAGGAATTCCATGTGAATGGGAATGACCTCCAGGAAGTGAAGCAGAGTGAAGGGAGCAGAAACAGGAGAATATTGTACAGAGAGATGGATACACTGTGGCACGATCAAATGTAATGGACTTCTCTAATAGCAACAATGCAATAATCCAGGATAATTCTGAGGGATTTATGAGAAAGAACACTATCCACATCCAGAGAAAGAACTGTGGGAGTAGAAATATAGAAGAAAAGTGACTGCTTGATCACATGGTTCACATGGTTCAATGGGGATAAGATTGGGGATACAGAGTCTAAATAATCACTCTATTGCAAATATTAATAATATGGAAATAGGTCTTGATCAATGACATATGAAAAACAGAGTTGAATAGCTCATTGGCTATGGGAGGGAAATAATATGAATCATGTAACCATGGAAATAATCTTAATTAATTAATTAAATAAACAATTAAGAAAAAAGATTTAATATTATCCTGTAATGAGGTCCACTGTTCACTATTTTGCAAAATCAAATATTGTAATTTACTAGAGATTAGTTCATTCAATTCTGAGTCAACTTTTCAACTTTTTTAAGTAAGGTAAATGGAACCAGAAGAATGTTGTACACAGTAACAACAATAATATATTATCATCAATGGCAAATGACAACTGTTATCAAAAAGCCAAGGACCCAGGTCAGCTCCAAGGGACTCGTGATGGAAAAGGATATCTATTACCATAAAAAGAACTGATGGAGTTTGAATAGAGACTGAAACATACCATTTTGCACTTATCTTCTCCTTGAAGAAGTAAGCAATATGTGTCTTTTTTTTCATAACATGATGAACAGGGAACTATGTATCATATAATAATATAGGTACAACCTATATCAGCTTACCTGCCTTCCTGGGGTAGGAGAAATAAAAAGGACAGAGGTAGAGAACATGTTTTTCAAAATGTCAAAAACTGAATATTTTGAATATTATAAATTATATGAGATATAATATGAAAAAATAATTTAAAAAGCTTATCTTTATAACATTTAAATGAGGGACAATGTCAATTTTTCTTTTCTTTTGAGTTTGAGATTTACCACCTTCTCAGATTCTGTCCTTGAATTCAAGGAATACATCTAATAGTCATATATTAATTTGTATTTCTTTGAAACTCTAGTCCTCTTACCTGTGAACTTGTTCAAGAAGATGAGGTGAGTTTCTATGAAACAGAAGGGAGTAAGTGATATGTCAGCTCTTACCAAAAGCGAAGGAACTAGCAGATGGAGCTCACAGTATGAATGTAGAGTCTTACCGATAGAGGGACTTTTTCATGATCTACCTGGAACCCAGGGGTCACTGAGAAGATCATCAATTCTAGCTCTTATGTTGGACACACAGACTTTCTTTAAGGTTAGGTTAAAAAAAAGAAATAAACTTCTCCCTTCATGAAAAAAAATAACCAGAAAGTATTCAGGAAGTGATCCCATATCAGGAATAAAATATGGGAAGAAATTTCACATATATTAAAAGGTAAAAGTTATACTAGGATATAATAAATATTCAGAAATGAAGAAATAGTTTGTTTTTCTGGGAGTAAGATCATCAATAATTCTCTGCCATAATTCACTCATATTCAAATGAAGAACAGGTTTGTTTGTTTTTAATAGGGATTAATGGGAAAATATTAAAGTAACCAGAAAATCAAATAGTCAAGAAATTATTAAGCACTTAACTGTGTTCCAGGTCCTGTGTGAGCCTCTGGGGATATTAACAAAAATAACAAAACTTAATCATGACTCTTTTGGAGTTTATATCCAAACAAAAATTATAATTGAGTAATTTATATTATTTCAAGTTCCTTGTGTACAGGTAATATGCCTTAATTTTGATTCTACTTTCTTTACCTCCTACCATGGTACTTTGTACATAGTAGGAACTTATTAAAATGACCTTGCATTTTGAAGTGACAGAAAATGAATGGATCAACACCTCACACCCTACACCAAGATAAATTCAGAATGGGTGAATGACTTGAACATAAAGAAGGAAACTATAAGTAAATTAGGTGAACACAGAATAGTATACATGTCAGACCTTTGGGAAGGGAAAGATTTTAAAGCCAAGCAAGACTTAGAAAGAGTCACAAAATGTAAAATAAATAATTTTGACTACATCAAATTAAAAAGTTTTTGTACAAACAGACAGAAAATGAAAAGATCTCATAGAAGTATCAAGAGTTCTGAAATCAGCTGACTAGCTTTTTCATTGTTTTCCTGGTGGGTTTTTCTCCAAGGAAGAAAAGAGTCATTAAACAAAGTGAATTTTCCTGCCAGTTCATCTGAGCAGAAAAGTTACCGAAAAAAAAAAAGAGGAGAGTGAATAGAAAAGAAAAGAAAAAAACAATAAAAAAGGAACCACAGAATTACATTATTCCAATGACAAGGAGGCAGATGTCCTATTGCCTATTTGACAGGATGCAGGAACTGTTTTCAAATATATAGATGGATCTGTTATCATTTGGGTGGATATCCCTTTGGATATAAATTGTCACCCCTCTGTGTCTGTCCATCCTATGGAATTCTTGATGATATCTTTGCAGGAACTCTCCATAAGGAATTCAGAAGGCTTTTTTTTTGAGTTCATCTGACATCATGGGAGTACTAGGGAAGCTCACAGTAGGTTCATCACTCATTCTTCCCTTTCATCATGTGATCTCTCATCTTATTCAGTCATACATTACTTCAACATTTTATTAATTACTTTAACACTTGGATTTTAAGCTTTTACCTTCTATCTTAGAATCATCCTGTAGATTGGGAAAAAAGGAGGGAAAAGGTAGGGAAAAAAGGAAGGAAGATAGTCAGCCCCCCTCCCCACATGGTAGAGAAATTGATCAGGCTTTCTTCTTAACTATAACTAGGCTAGGGAATTAAATTAAATCAAGACAGACTGGGGATAGTTAGATAGTTTTATTGGGGTTAGGAAAAGAAAGATTTGGGAAAGCTAGAGAAAATTTGATCTCCAACAGCTATGCAGGGACCAAAGCTCTTGGGGGCAAAAGGCTCTCCAGGGTGTGTCTAAAGTCAGATTTAGACCCGGGTCTTCCCTGCTGTAGGTTTGATGCTCTATCCACTGTACTACCTAGCTGCCCTGATGATATACTTCAGATCACTTTTCCATGACTAAAGAGAATAATCTACCATGTCACAAATTGGTGGCATACTTGTAGAAGATAAGTATATCTTACAGGGGGGATATGAAGCCAATAGATATTAAGTGACTTGCCCAGGGGTCAAAGAGCCAGTAAGTTTCAGATGCTGGATTTAAGCTCAGTTACTACTAACTCCTCATTAATGTAGAACATTACACATGAACATCTGGGATACAGAAAAGTTAAATACAGAAAATGCCATAAAGTTTCATTCCAAATGGTTCAGATCTGCTCCTGTTTTCATTATTTTTTTGGGGTAAATTGTACCTTTTAGGTACACAGTGAGTGAACCATTTCCCCAATCAAATAGAGAGTGGGTAAATTGCTAGACCTCCAGGTTTGTGCTATCCCTTTAAAATTCCTCCCTTTTCTAGGTCCCTAGCTCCATATTCCCTTTCTGGGAAGGGTGGTATTGGGAAGGTGGGCTTTGTTTGGGAAATTGTTCCAGATGGAAAATCTGTGGGTGGTCAGGACAAGGTTACAGGCTCATTTGGAAGAGGGAAAGCTTTATGAGATTTCATGTATGACTCCCCTTCCTCAACAGAAATTACCCACAGAGGCTGGGAGTAGATTCAAAAAAAGCAGCTGATGCTAGGGTCACAGAGCACAAAACAAAGAGAAGCTTAGTGGGTGAGGTCAGATTCTAATTCTACACAATAATCATAGCAATACCTTCCTTACATTCACATCATTTTTATATCTCTTTTCTCAGTTGATCCTTGAAGTCATCTCAGACAGTTTATATTTGTGTCCCAATACCACAGATGAGGAAAGAGAAACCCAAAGAAATTATTAATTTATCTAAGGTCACATGGCACAATTATTACTACAAACAACCACAACAAAACAGCAACACAGCTAACATATACTTGGATCTTAAAAGCTTGCAAAATATTTTACATACATTATCTCATTTGGTCCTCAGAATAGCCACAAGCTAGGACAGAGTGCTGGGGCTGGAATCAGAAAGACCAGAATTCCAATGTGGATTGAGATACTTACTAGCTGTGGTTCCCTGGATAAGTAACTTAACCTTTGTCTGCCTCCCTGTTCCTCTGTAAAATGGAGACTATAATACCACTTTTCTCCTTCGGTTGTCATGAAGATCAAATGATATAATATTTATAAAGGACTTTGTAAAACTTTTGAGTATTTTATGAATATTATTATTTTAAATCAAAACTTTGAAGGAGGTGCTAATATCCCAATTTTATAAAGGGGAAAAAACTAAAGGATAAGAGGTTAAATGATTTAACCAGGGGACCAAAGCTAGGAATATTTGAACTCAGGTTTTCTTGTCTGTGGCTCTATACACTGAGTCACCCAGATGCCTTTAAAATAAAATAATGAACTCTAGGTTTTCTCAGGACTCTACACATTAATATGTCAATATCTGTCAAAGTTTGGGGGCCTAAATTTTCTAAAATTTAAAATTTAGAATAAAATTTGAGCTATGAAAACTGAATTGTAGCTTAAGTAGGGAGGCCTGTCAGTGAAGAAAAATATTTCTGGTGATGTCTCTACTTAACCTTCTTTGTTAAATTGACTTTTCTCAGTCCTGACATTGTGTTTGCATTTGAGAGGTGAGGGAGGCCAGAGAATGATCTTTGTGGCTCCTATCTCTTATCTCTAGCTGCTTCTTGTGCTTTTTAGTGATATCTTTTTAGATTACATCATGAACTTTAGACTGATTCATGTTTAGCTGTTTAAAACCTTCAAACTAGCAGTGATCATCAGGATTAAGGAAATGAAACCACCAAAAGGAAAGATATGTTCAAAATGAAAAGAGTTAATTTGACTACAAGAGAAAACTTTTTTAATAATACAGATTACTTAGTATTTGTTGGTGCTCTGGGAAATGTGGTGTTAATTTGCAAAGAGAACACATAAAGCTGTTTTAACATACTAACATCTTTAGCCAGATTGAGGTTGCATTTTACCAGCACATTTTAACAAGGAAAAAGCATGTATTTCTTGTCACATTGATAATAACCAACAAAATTCTGCTGTTGCTCAGTGGTTGTGTGCCAGAGAATGAGGGATGACATCCCAAAGGCCTTTGCTATGTAGCAAAGAATGTGACCAGTCAATAGAATAAGTCCCTGAACATTTCCATTCTGTGTGTCTTTATACACTTTTGGTCCCTTTGGGAAGGTAGAGAATGGCATGCCAGTGGAACATCCTGTTAGAGAAACCCATTAAGCATTGGAGTTGAAATTCAAGAGGGAATTAGAGCTAGAATAGAGATTTTTGGGTTCCCGTTATAGAAAAATTACCCATAGTAGCAGAAGATATCAATGAGAGATGAAGAGAGAGAGATTCAGACAGAGAGGAAGACAAGACAGAAGCAGCCATGCAGCCAGAGACAGAGTATAGAAATAGAAAAGATGGGTCCTAGGGTCAAATCTTAGAGGGACATCCACTGTTTGGTGGCAGGGCATATGCTAGGTGGCATTTGTATAATGTTCAAAGCTTGCCTCAGATGCTGGACAAGTCATTTAACCTCTCTTAAACTTAATTTTCTCATTTGTAAAATAGGTAGAAGAGTAGCACTTAGCTCCAATGAATGTTATGGGGATCAAATGAGATAACATTTGGAAATCACTTTGTGAAACTTAAAATGCCATATGCTACTATCATCATCATCATCATCATTGTCCTCATAGTCATCATCATCATCATCATCATCATCATCCAGCAAATAGAAGTCAAACAAAAGAAGAGGAAAACCAATAGAGAACAATGTCTGGGAAGTCTTTGAAGATTCGAATTTGCATAAGGTGGAGCTGGTAAACAGGGTCAGAAACTATAGTTCTAAATCCCAACCCTTTCATGTAAGGATATAACTGGGAAAGAGAGGTATCAAATGTAGCCACAGTAAAAAATAAAAACTGAGCCTTTCCACCAATAGATGTTTCTTTAATTGCAAAATTACTTATTAAATACTTCTAGTGAAGTGTCTCAGCTAAAATTTCTCTGATTAAAGGAATTCTGTAATTTGTTTCCTTCTTTATTTCAGTTCAATTCAGCGAATCCTTATTGTGCTTTAAGTAGGAATCTCAGAGCCAGATGGGTATACAAAGACAAAAGTAAAAATAGTCCTTGTTCTCATGAAGTTTCCATTCCATTTGGGATATGCCACACATGAGTAGATAATTAAATATAAAATATATTAAAAGTTGTGAAACATATAAAATTACCAAAAAAGGCATAAAATATTAAAATATATGGGACTGGACATAGGATGATTAACTACTGGGAAGACCAGGGAAGGCACAATGTGATGAGGAAATGGACATATTTAGACATTTATCTTGATGCTATCAAGGTTTTGCTCTCATTGGGAAATGTCTGCCTAGCTTACTAAATATAGCTTCCCCAGGTTTGATGTGAATTGAACTAAAAATCTCATAGGTAGAAGCAAAATAATGTTTTAAAAATAATGGGATTTATTAAATTATTTTATTATATTTGAATCATTTCAAAGCTACAATTTATGAGAAACTTTGAAATATTGATAGAGATTTATAGAAAATAATGGGAAACCTAGAATTCTAGCAAATCAATCCTTACCAGAACAATTAGTGGAAGGAACTGATGAACTTAATTTAAAATCCTAAATGAAAGGATCAGATGACTTTCCCATCATTTTTAAAATGATTCTGGATGGGAAAACTTACAAACCCGGCACTATTTAAACCTCACTCATTTCTTTCATCACTTTCTTTGCTCAAAGATTCTGCAATAGTTTTAAACTCTAATGTCCAATTTTTACTAATATGAAATAGATACCAGAAACTTGTACTCCTTTTTTTTTAAAAGAATCACTTTGTTCTATGATTCTCACGGTGTTCAATCCAGGTCATTTGTTTCTTCTTTTTTTTTTCCAACAGAATCTCAGAGGTAAAAAGATTCTTCTAACAGAAAAAGGAAAGGAAAGGCATTTATCCTACAAAGCAGTTTCTTATCTGACTGCTATTGAATATATTAGGTACCCTAAATAAATTGTACTTTCTGAACTGATGAATGTACAAAGTACCCTCTTACATTATTTTGTCACAAATGGGCCATTAATGGAAAATGGCACAATAGATGGTATCGAGGAGAATTAGTAGTGAAAGGCTTCAAAGACTTTCTTTGATGAAAGAGTTTTATTCATTTTATGTTTAGGATCATTTAGAGATGATTTTTATCCTTTTTTGTAAAATATGTATTCCTTATACTTTAGCTTTACTGAATACTATCAGTTTATTTGCATGGCAGAATTTAATGTTATATTTTAAGGGTCTTCCTATTATCCATTGTTGTTGACATATCTTTTTTGTACAATGTCTGGTTTATGTTAAAAAAAAGATTCAGGAGAAGTTTATTAATGAGGCATGATGGTAGGTTTCTGTGACGGGATAGGTCTCAGCAAGTTGGGGAGGTCATTTCTATCAGAATGTGCCAATATACTCATAAAGATACAGCACTGGAAGGATGGAACATAAATGAGATAAAGAAAGGGAGAATTCTTAGGAAAGGGTCATCATTATAAAGCTACAAAAGAATTGTTTATATCATTGAAAATACAATCCTTTGATAAGGTTTACAGTACCCCTGTCATTAATGACTAATTATGAGGAAGATTCTTCCAGATAGGATTTGAGACAAGTTACAGTGGATAGCCAAACAGTATGAAGGTGGGTATATGAATGGAGACCTAGATGAGAAAAGATAATGGTCTATACTTGAATTAAGTGACTATGGGTGCCATGTGCCAATCATTCCACGATCTCCTAAGTGGCCCAATGGGATCATAAGATTTAATAAGGTATATGCTATGTATCTATAAAATTAGAAAAGAACTCAAGAGATTAAATGGAATAGACTCCAACCAATAAAAAATAAATTAGAAAAATAAATAAAATTAAGTCTTTACTATGCGCCAAACATTCTACTAGCTTCTAGAGTTGTTACAAGTACAAGGAATAAAACAAGTCTCTACTTGCTATGAGCTTATGTTCTAATGCTGGAAAAAATATATGTGCATATACATACACATATATATTAGCACACACAGGCATATATACATATCTACAGAAAAATGAAGTAGTTCAATAAAAAGTAATTTGGAGGGAGAACTCGTTGGTCAAAAAACATATAATAAGCAACTACTGTGTGCCTGATGGTGTGCTTAGTGCTAATGACACAAAAAGAAACAACAGACAGTACTTGTCTTCAAGGAGCTCACAGACTAATTTGGACACAACAAACAAATATGTTTAAATAAGCTATATAAGGGATAAGTAGGAAATAATTAGAATTGAAGACATTAGAATTTAGAAGTTAAGAAAGTCTTCTGTTTGGAATCCTTTTTTGTTGCACCAATTGTTTTGAGACAGTCCTCTGGCATTAGGGAACCCCTCTTGGGATCTTTACTTTCTACAAATGGGATCATAGTTCATTCTACCCTAGTGTAGGTGTGGTTCTCAATAGGTTAAGTCCTTGTCCTGGTACTCAGTTTATGTCTAAGGAAAAGCCATTGGACCAGTCAGAGACATGGGGAAAACAATGCCTTAATGAGTTCAGGTACTGAGAATAATATGTAAAACAATAGGAGTCAGTTCTTTGCAAGGTGTATTGCAAACAACAGAAAGAGATGGGAAGGGGAGGAAAGGGGCATCTGATAGTTCAGGCATAAACATTTATAGAATAAAACTCACTTAAGGGCAGCACTGCATTGGGGAGCACAGAGCCACAGGTCCATTTGGCAGAAAGGTAAAGTGTTTCAGCAGGGAGGTATGCTCCTGCTGGAGAGGAAGGTATGCTTCCAAGTGCTCTTCTGAGAAGAATGTTCTCATACTACCATTTTGGATGGCCTCCCTGCAGCTGGCCAAGCTGCATATTAGAGATCAGGGTAAGATATTATTTTGGGGGTAGGGCTTATCATAGAGTAAAAAACAAGCTGGTGGTAGATAAAATATTATTTTGGAAGCACGTTATCTGGGAGGAAAAAAACCAAGCTGGAATTACACAAAATATTACTTGGGGAACATAGCTGTACCAACTATTAAAAAATGTTATTGTCAATATTTTCCAATGAATATGTTTTATAGTCATACAGCCTTCTTTAAGGGGAGACTGTGGTAGTGTTCTCAAAACCATCAGACCTCGTTATATAACAAATGTTTCACGAACAGTTTGTATAAGCTACAGCCTTTTTAAAGGAGAATTTGTCACTGTGGTCTCAAGATCTCCATGTTTAATCCCATGATAGTTTCTTCTGGAGGATGAGAATTTAGTTGGGATAATAAGAGGACCTCTAGGAAGCCAGGGAAACCAGATATGAGCAGGGTGAGTATTTCCTGCATGGGGGGATAACTAGAAAAAAATGCTCAGAACTGAGAGATGGATTACCTAGTTCACAGAATAGCAAGGAGGCCAGAATACCTGATCATAATACAGGGTTGAAGGTAAGTGCAAAAAAAAAAAAACAACAACTAGAAAGGTAGGAGATGACTATGAAGGGCTTCAAACATCAAGTGGAGGCATTTGTATATGATCCCTGAGGTGATAAGAAGCTAGTGGAATTTATTGAATATCTGGGTGCTAAGGTTGGACCCAGGCTTTAGGAAAACCACTTTGTTGGCTGAATGGAGCATGGATTAGAGGGGGAGAGACTTGAGCCAAGGAACCAGTCAGCAGAATATTGCAATAGTCCAGGCAGGAGGTGAAGAAGATCCCTCTACCAGAGCTTTGACAATGTCAGAGGCGAGAAGGAGGCATATTTGAGAAATGTTGCCAAGGCAAAATTAAAAGATGTGGCAACAGATTGGATATGGCAGGTGAGAGAAAGTAATGACTCAACAATGAGAGTCCCAGAAGGACTGGGAGGATGGTGTTGCCCTGGATAAGTAATAGTTAAGTTAGAAAAGGGGAGGGATTTGTAGGAATGAATTCTGTCTTGCACAGGTTGGGTTTGCATTAGCAGTTGGGGGCATAAGGAAAGACTTCAAATAGAAAATAATGTTTGAGCTACATTTTAAAGGAAAAGAGGGACTCTAGAAGGTGTCAGTAAGGAGGAGTATTCTGAACCTGTTGGATGGCTAGGTCAAATGCCCAGCGATGGGAGATGGGAAGGGTTTTGAATGTAGGGGCGAGAAGGCTAGTTTGTTTGAACTGTAAAAGATATGAGAGGGAATGAAGAACAAGGCTGGAAAACTAGCTTTGGGTTAGTTGGTGCAGGGCTTTTAAAAGCTAAACAGAGGCATTTATCCTTTAATATGGGGGCAATAGGAAGCCACAGGAGTTGGCTGAGTAGGGAAGCACAAATATCTCTTTAAGGAAAATTAGTTCAACAACACTATATAAGATGATCTCACCATCTCAAAACAGCACTTTAAAAGATATTAAGAATAAGTGCAACAAAAGGAAGTTAAAAGAAACAATTATGCCTCCCACGATAATCTTTACAGAAAAAATAAAAACAAATCTGGACAAAAGTCATTTCACTGGATGATTGCTCATATTTGAATCTCCGGGACCCATATTCTTTGTTCCTGCTTGGGGTCTCATGATCTGTAGTCCAAGGTCAATATGATTTTTGGGACACTTTACTATTACCATTCCTCAGTGTTAATTTAATCATACTACCCTGTTCCTCAGCAGGTAGAAAATTAATAATTACTATTCTTTTGTGAACTGAGAATGAGAAAATGACCACATTGGAGGGAGAAGAGTTTGCCAGTTCTAGGCATTTTCTAGTGCTATCTGGGATAGGAAGGTATTGAGCTCCATAAAATGGTTGAAGGCAATGCCTAAACACAATTCTTCATACGACTAGTACTAATATTTAATATTTATAGTGATTACTTTGTGCTAGGTATTGTGCTAAGCATTTTGCATATATTATCTCATTTGGTACTCATAGTAATCCTTCAAACTAGGTACTATAATTAATCCCATTTTACAGATGAGGAAACTGAGGCAAATAGAGGCTAAATGATTTGCCTGTAGTCACAGAGTTAGGTGGAGATTGGATTTAAACTTAGATCTCTCTTATTCCAGGTCAATTTCTCTATCAACTGCTCTACTTCACTATCCTAAATGTATCAACTGAAGTAAAAGTATAATGCCAAGCAGCAAAAGAAAAATAATAAATCAGAAAGAAATCTCATTATAGAGAATCACAAATAAACCAAAAGAGATTCTAATTCTCAAAATTAAAATAGCCAGATCATTAAGGAAAAGTTAGAATACAATGAATACTACTAAGCAAAAGAAATATACTTTTAAAACCCTGGCAAAAAGATAAATTGCAATAATCAATACTATTTGTTTCCCAGTCATACTAATGGAACATTTGTAAGAACTGCAAAGACAATTTCCAAGAGCAATAAAGATTTTAAGAAATAAAGTATTATTATAAGAAATTGGACCAGAAGTTAGAATTTTCAAGGAAGAAATACAAAGTCAAACAAGAAATTAGAGAATTTAGAAAAATCATTGTTAAACCATACCAAAACAATAGACTGAAAAAGAGATTTGGGTTAAAAAAAGTAGCAATGAAAGAAAAATTAATAAAATGAATCAAAGTATAACATGATAATAAAGACAAAATCTCACTGAGCAAGGCAATCGGTATTTAAGAAAATAAAATGTGCAGAGACAGTAATGATAATCATTCAGAAAAAAATAATGAAAGAAAAATCTTAAAATGTGTACTTTAGGAAATATAAAAAAATCCCAGAACTATTTAAAGTAATAGGCAAGAGAAGAATTTCTTAAATACACATACTGATAAATGAAAAAAGTCAAAGTATAATTAATTAAGAAATGTCATGATAAGACTTCAAATTTTAACTTTAAGCAACACATATAAAAGCCTAGGAACACATTCTTTACATACAAAAGGAAAAAATATGTTGTTTTCAAATTTCATGTTCATAATAAATCAAAATCAGATATAATTCTAAAAGCAAAAGAAATTGATTTGTACCCTATTGTCAAATAAGTGAAAAATATTGAATATTTCATTTTTTCTGCAAAAGAAAAGAATGTAATAGTGCATTTGACATTCACAATGACCAAATCAGAAAAAAATAATTAAGGTTTTAAATAAGTGGAGAAAAAAGGCAAAATATATCAATGTTTAAATGTTTTTAGGTCTTAACAAGGCATACACTGCTACCCCCTTACCGCTCTCCTGCCACATACACCCTTTTTTCAATCTTATTGAAAAATCAAAGAGAGAATATGTATATATAAACTTTAGGAAGACTGTCAAGAAAACTGGAAAGAGAAAAAATGACAAATTAATACCTGAGGTGAGAAATCACATTGCCTCATTAGTGAATTAATATTTTTGTGAGTGAAAATACTCAGATAAAGTTAATTTGGATAAAGATAAGTAAATCTCCTCTCCAGGTTGTCAGTATTACCATTCTTTCTCCATCTATTTTGTTGGATCTTCCAGATTGTAGCTAGTAACCAGCATTGTATTGCAAGGTTCTGTCCAAGGGTTCTTCTCTTCACCCTCTACACTTTTTCACTTAGTTATCTCATCAGCTTCCATGGGTTTAATTATCATCTTTGTGATGATGATTCTTAGAATTGTGTAAGTTAGTCCTTACCTCTCTTGGGTCCTTTAGTTCTATACTGGGAAGATTTCTAATTTGGGGAAATATTGAACTGAATGTCTCATGGATTTCTCAAATTAAATGTGTCCAATAGTTCTCAGTGACTTCTCTCCCAAATCTTCCCCTTTTCCAAATGTTCCTGCTTCTTTTCTAGATATCACCACCTTTTCAGCAACATAGGTTCACAACCTCCATTCTATCATTGCCTCTATATTTGTACTGGCTACACATATCCAATCTATTTCCAAGTCTTTTTGTTTCTACCTTATTAGCATCTCTCATATATATTCCTTTCTCTCCAGTTCTGTTTCGGGCTCTCATTACCTTTTATTTAGATCATTGCAATAGCATATTAGTTGGTCTTTCTGCCTTTCTCTCCCTACTCTAGTCCATCATCCACATAGCTGTCAAAATGATTTTCCAACAGTGTGGATCTGGCCACGTCACAACCCACTTCCCCTATAAAGAGCATTTACATAAACACTGGAAGATTTGAAAAGTGAATTACAAATATTATTTATTTTATCATCATAGCTCTGAGATAGATGGTATTATTATTTCCAACTGAATCAGACAGAGAATAGGTGACATGGTCAAACAGCTAATAAGTGATTGAAGCTTGTTTTAAACTCAAGCCTCCTTGACTTCAGATCCAGTCCTCTGTCCTAGGTGTCACCTGGCTAAAATCTTCTTGCAGTAAAAGTCCTCTTCCTGATCTGTCCCCATTCTGTTCTTCTGTTCTTTTACTTTATTCCTTTCCATGGACCCTTTTTACTATTGCTCCCACATAACATTCTTTTCCCCCATACTTTGTACTTCTTTACCACACATACCCCATGATGGAATGTTGTCTCTCCTCATCAAGACTCAGCTCCATTCCCATCTTCTGAAAGAACCCTTTCCCATTTCATCTTTGCCACTTCCCCCTACTGTTAGTGCTTCTCTTTGAGATTCCTTCCATCTACTATCTTTCTATGTTGTATATTCATAATTTTCACATTTCCCCAAATATAATGCAAACTCCTTAAAGGCAGGAATTACACATTTGTGTTTCTGTTTATAGCCAGTACTTAGCACAATGTCTAGCATATAGTAAACACTTAATAAATACTTATTGATAGGCTAAGTGGCTCAGTGAACAGAAAGCTAGGCAAGGGGATGAGAGGTACTAGGTTCAGATAATTCCTAGCTTTGTGACCTTGGGCAAGTCATTTAACCCCAATTGCCTAGCCCTGACTGCTCTCTGCCTTAGAATTAATACTTGATATCAATTTGGAGATAAAAGGCAAGGGATTAAAAACAAACAAGCAAACAAACAAATAAACAAATAAAGACTGACTGACAGATTAGAGGCAGATGGGAATAGTACATTGAGAGATATCATCTGGAATCAGAAAGATCTGAGTTCAAGTTTCATCTCTGACACACACTGTGTAACTCTAGATAAGTCACTCAAACTGTTCTCCCTGGAACAGTTTCTAACTCACACAAGGTAGAAAAACATTGGTAGATGGAGTTTATTTATCCAGGAAATCCATGTACTAAAGACATGACAGTTCCTATCCCCCAAAGCATATTACTATATTACTGTACTAATAATTATGGGAATTATACAATTCATGCAAAAAGTTAAAAAAATAGAATGAGATGAAAATGAAATGATAGTTGATCCTAGAATATGGAGCTACTGGAGTTTGAGTATGTGTACAAATGATCATTATCTATTGGTTAGGAAAATCATTTTGGCTGCTATGCAGGAGATGGTTGGAGAGGGGAGAGCTTTGAAGCAGTGAGACCAATCAAAAGGCCATTTCAATAGCCTAGTTTTGAGATAATGAGCAATTGAAGAACTTGCTCTGTAGGTGAAGAAAAGAAGATCAATGAAAAAGATGTTGTGGAGGTGGAAATAATAAGTCTTGGAAACTGATAGGCTGAGTGGTAAGAGGAAAAGTGATGATTTAAGAATGACATAGAGGTTTTAATCTGGAAGATGCCCTTGACAGAAATGAGAAATTTTGGAAGGGTGTATGTTTAGGGAGAGAAAGAGAATGTATCTAATAGTCATCAATGGCTATTTGTTCTATGTTGCTTACTATTTCTCACTTTAAAATGAAAAGTGAATGTGAGGCTTACTTACTGCCTGCTGGTGGCCTGGAGCACAGTGTACCCCTGAAAGGTCTATGCTATAGTCCCCAAAAGAGGAAAGAGAAGGAGAAGGAAGGACTTTGTGGGGAGGGGCAGCCAAAGGGCCATAGGCAATTTCACTTGGGTTGATGCTATAGGTATTTGATTCAGTATAGGATGTAATTGCCCTGATGAATCAATCACTTGTGCAAATCCAGAAGGTCAGAGGTAGAAGTTGGTCTATTGAGAGCTGTGCAGTCAGGGAGTATTTTCTCAGGTAGTACAATTCCTTGGAGATGAGTTCAAAATTCATATCTTTCAAGTTCTGCTATTCAGCTTTATTGAATTGTGCAGAGATCTCTAGTTACTCACCTAATTTCATTCTTAATATCATTTTATAACAACATTTCTTTCTTGAACCATTTAGAAATTTCTTGTTTTTGTTCTATCATCTTAGGAATCTGTAGAATAAATCTTTGATCAGGGAATTTTGAATCATTTTCTTTTATTATATAACAATTGTTTCCAATGCTCTGACATCTCATTGAGATTCCCCTTTCCTTCTCTGTAGTTTATCTGCTTGTAAATTAGATTGACTTTCTACTTTCAGACTTTCTTCATTATCACTTATTTGTCACTAAGGTAACTCTCTTCTTGCTTTCCTCTTCCAATCCTTCTGCAGACCCTTTTGATATAAGCATCCTTAACTTCCTTTCACTGGGAGGTTTCAAAGCTAGATCCCTGACTAGTCAGTCAATAAATGTTTATTAAGTACATACTATGTGCAGGGCACTTTGTTAAGTGCTAGGGATACAAATATGAAAAAAGGCAGTCCTTGCTCTCAAGGAGCTAATAATAGAATGTGGGAAGACTACACAATATGAAGCTGAAAGGAATTAGGGATGATGAGGGAAGGTACAAGTGGAGGCATAATGAGAAAGTCAGAGATGTGCCATTTTGGTGAGAATTGAGAAGGAACAAATGGGCAGGAGAGGAAAAAAAAACTGGTCCTAACTAGGTTTCCTTTCCTCATTCTTTTAAATGGGAAATTCTCTACCCCACCATCCTGTCTGTGCTGCCTGTATCTTTGAACTTTCATCTCACCCCTATTCCATCTTTAAGTATTCTTTGTTTTGCATGAATGGATAGATTCATAGAATTATTACCAGTCACTTATATTGGGATTTGAGAGGGATAATTCATTGTTAATTATTTCCATAGGAAGATGAGGCAAGGATCTCTATATTTGGACTTGGGAACAAAGTTTTTAAGACTACTTATTCTGCCTGTTCCTTGTATGCAAATGGATTGAGATGGACTTCCATATATTTAAGTTATTCACCATAATTTCTTTGGTGTATTAGCCTTGTGCCAAGATATTATCTTCTTATTTTGCAGATTCAGCTTTAATTACTCTATCAATGCAAAATTCTTCTGTCTGTGGTAATTTGGTTGTAGAGCTTATGGAAAAAAATAGGACTCCACTGCATTGTCAATATAGGAAGGCAGATGGATCTAAGAGGAGACTACATGACTCAGTGGATAGAGTGCTGGGCCTGGAGTCAGGGAAATCTGAATTCTTCCTTAGAGTCTTAGAGTCTTCCTAGCTCTGTGACCTTGGGCAAGTCATTTTAGCTGTTTGCCTTAATCCATTGGGGAATGAAAAGGAAAACTACTCCAGCATCTATACCAAGAAAACATTTATGGATAGTATGGTCCATGAGACCAGGACAGATGGACAAAACTGAACAACTATAGTTGACTCTAACTATTAAAGTTTAAACAACTTTCCACTTGTAGAGGCAATGGGTATGGTCAAGAATCAGTGTGCACTCCATGATAAGCAGTCATTATATTGGAGAAATTTGCTTAATTTTTTGTGTGAAGGAACACAGGAATTAGATTCCTATAAATTGGAAGAAAGGTTAAACAAATTGTGGTACATAAATGTAATGGAATACTACTGTGCTATAAGAAATGATGTGTGTAAGATGTGTGTGAGAGAATCTTAGAAAGATCTATTTGAATTGATACAAAGTGAAGGGAGCAGAACCAAGAGGCAGTATATACTGTGACTTACTATATGACCAATGGAATTCTCTAGAGGGTCTATTTTTAATTATATAATATTATTTCATTAAAAGACCACTGTATATTTCTAAACTACCCAGTGAACTCCCTACCCCATCCCAGCAGATGGGTCTACTGCCAAAGATTTGGGTGAGAGCCGCAGAGTTCCTAGACTTGGAGAGAAAAAAAAGAAAAAAAATGAGCCTTATTTCCTATACCCCCAAAATATGCTCTTCATATGTAATCATCCAGTCCCTCCTCAGCACATGCTAAGAAATTTCTCAATGGATAACAGCCACAGTAAAAATGAGCTCAAGAGACCTCTCTTCCTGGAATTGACCAGTCTTCTGGACACCAAGTCACTCTGGTGGGTGACTCTCTTCCTCCCTCTATATGACTGCTGCACAAAGCACTCTATGAAAGAAGCTGCTTAGTTGATTTCATTCAATCAAATCCCATTTTATAGATAAATAGGGAGCAGGTCTTAAATCTCCACACATTTTACATGTAGACAAAAGAAGAGAGGACCCAACATAGCCTTGGGGAGAGACAGCTTGAGCTTCAGTTCTAAAATCATACTGTTTGAGCTTTAAAATCAAAAGGAATTTTGGAGGTTTCAGGATACAGATTAATGTTGACTTTTGATACCCACAATGTAAATAACTACTCACCAAAAATCAAAGTGAATCTAACAAAATTATAAAGATCAAGCAGATCTCAAATGAAGAGAAATGAGAAAAAAACCAACCTCTCCACAAAAGCAAGGTGTCCACAAGTGTCACACATTGCACATATTTTTGGATTTTTCATTATATCGATCAGTTGTGTTGAAATTTCCCCCTTGCTTAAAAGTACTATTTGTTATATAAAGTGGCTCTCTGGAAAAGGGAGATGAAAAAAGAGTACTTGGGGAAACTATAATGACATAAGAAATGAAAAACCATATTTATGGGAGCAATTTTACGTGTTTGTCCTAGAGGTAGCAGAGGCTCTCCACCATTGCTAGTTCACTAAACCACAATAGTGGGGATGCGTTTTTGGATCAAGGACGGGCAGTGTCATAGTCTATAGTTTACTAGTACAGCTGATTCAGAAAAGAGCTTAATGCATCTACCCAATCACAATCATGAGAAAACAAGATGGAAATGCAGAAGTCACATGTAGCCATTTGATTGTCATATAGATCTTCTGATTTGAAACCATTTCTTTCAGTTCAGCTTCCCAATTCTGCCTTATCTCCTAGATTCAATGTTCCTAAGATACTAATCTGGCATCATGTCTGGTTAAGATCTTTCATAGATACTGATTATAACTTTGCACACTCTTTGACCAGGGGAAAGACTTTTTTTTCTCCCTTAGACCCAAATGACTTATCTAATTATCATCAGATGTCATCCCTACTGCAGGGCATCTGTCATCAACCATCTTTAGCAGAATGTTAAACTATTACATTTTTACATGTCCTACAGAGAAGAACCTTTAATGAAGGGGGACTCATTACCCCCTTGTGATAGCCTGTCTCACTTTGGGGTAGTTCATAATTTTTAGGAAGTTTCTCTTTACATTGAGCCAAAATCAGGCATTCCACACTTTCCATCTTCTAGGACCAGGGAGAACAAATCTCCTCCCTCTTCCATAGCTCTCCAAACGAGAGGAGAGAATGCTAGCATGTTACTCTAGTTTAGTGATGGAGAAACTTTTAGAGAGCTTATACCCAAATTGCAACTGTCATGCTGCATAGGAGCTGCAACTTAATCCCAGACATGGGAGAGAGGAAGTGCTCCCATTGGGCTGTTGGGTAGAGGGGTGATGATGGGAGAAATGTCCTCAAGCATGCGTGGAGAGGGGGAAGAGAGCAGTTCCTTCCCTTCTAGTGCCTGTGCCATATGTTCTTCAATTCTTCCATGGTCCTAGTTTTTCTCTCCTACAGACTAAATATCAATATTCCTATCATTAATATATGTAAAATATGCATATTTAAACACATGAAAAAATATATACTAAGCCATATATATGGCATAATTTTGATATCTTGATTTTTCTGGTTACCTTATTGTAGACGAGGTAGCTTTTTTGTGTCCTTGGGATAAACTGTCCAAAAGTAAAAATCAAACAAACAACAAAACAGTACTTCATTTAATCACCAAGGGACTTTTATGGACAGTAACCAGGCCTTGTTCAGCAAAAATGATTCAATATTTGACTTTCCTCAAATTTATCCAGGTGGTTACATGTCCTAAAAAATTAATAAACTCTCTATAATGTTTAGAGATCAGATAACCCTTAATCCCTTAGTGTTCTTTTCCCTTGTGTGGCAACACTGACTTGTTATTTGGATCAATGACATTGTATCGATTTATACAAACGAAAATCAGCCTCAAGACCACACCTACTGACAAATTATTTTTCGTCCTCAAACTGGATATATTTCAGTGATTTCTCATCATGTGACCATGGCATAATGGATCCTATCCTCCACATTCTACCTAAATGCATTTTACTTTTGGCATAGAGTAAATATCAGTAAGCAAATTTTTGTTGCAAAATAATGATTAAGAATTACATTAAAAAAAAAACACACACACAGAGCTTCCAAGAATAAGAAAATAATGGTTCCACTGTTTTCTGTCCTTATCATATAAAATCTAGGGTACCATATTTTTTATTTATTTTAGTTTTTAAACCCTTACCTTCTGTCTTAAAATCAATACTATTTATTGGTTCCAAGGCAGAATAGTAAGGGCTAGGCAATGGGGGTCAAGTGACTTGGCCAGGGTCATACAGCTAGGAAGAGTCAGAGGCCAAATTGGAACCCAGGACCTCCTGCCTCTAGGCCTGGCTCTCAATCCACCAAACCACCTAGCTGTTTCCTACCATATTTATTTCTATACAATACAGTGTAGGAGGAACATTGATATTCTGGAAAGTTTCCAAAGGAGAAAAATTAGAATGACAAAGGGTAAGGGGCCCCTGACAAGTGAAAATATCTTCAAGGACTTGGGCATTTTGAGCCTGAAGAGAAAATTCAGGGGAAACATGAATGTTGATTTATGTAATTGAAAAGTTATGATTTGGAAGAGGGATTAGACTTATTTTATTTGTCTTCAGAATGTAGAACCAAGAAAAATGAATAATAGTTGCAAAAGAATGTAGACTGGATATTTGGAGAAAAAAATAAAACAACTTCCTAATAATTAGTCATTTAAAAGTCATTTCCTACTTCTCTTGACCTCTATTGATGCTTTCTTTTCAAAGATTGGCCTGATTGACCATTTCCTTCTCTAACTTGTTTTACAGAGGAGGAAACTAAGGTAAACAGGATTAAATGACTTGCCCAGGATCACAGAACTAGTGTCTATGGCCAGATTTGAACACCAAGCAGTGGCACTTAGCAACACTTCATATTTAGAGTCATTCAAAACGGGGTTCCTTGCAAGTTCGTGGATTCCCCTTTCTTGGAGGTTTTCAAGGAGAAACGAATCACCACTTTTGTGGTTAATGTAATAGTGGAGATTTCTTTTATATATAATATTTTGATTCTGAGAAATAGTGGCCAAAGGTATAGCTAGGCAGTCTTGATAGTTGTGTTTTGGGATTCGTATATGGGCAGAAGTTGTGTGAGAATGAGTATCAGAATGAGTGTCAGAGCCTTTGTGCTACATTTTGGGAAGGGCCTGACAGCTGAAACTCAGAGTCTGTGAGTTCAGTTTAGAGTCAGTGTCCTTTCTCCAACATGAGCATCCTGGCATATGCACAGGGCTTGGATTTACAGCAAGGTGTCTAATGTCTCAGAACAGCAGATTACAAAATGGAAAGAACATGGTGCTAAGATTTAACCTCTGATTATATTTTAGTATAACTTAATTGAATCTTGAGCAGCTGAGCTTATATCTGGGCTTCTGTTTTAAGAGAAATTGCTCTAGATGTTTGCTAAAAAGAGAGTAGGAAACACTGATAAAAATAATGCTCATGGGGAGAGCTGAGTAGTTCAGTGGATTAAGAGCCAGGCCTAGAGACAGGAGGTCCTAGGTTCAAATCTGGCCTCGGACACTTCCCAGCTGTGTGACCTTGGGGCAAGTCACTTGACCCCCATTGCCTAGCCCTTACCACTCTTCTGCCTTGGAGCCAATACACAGTATTGACTCCAATATGGAAGGTAAGGGTTTAAAAAAAAATAATGCTCATCTACTATGAAACAAAGAATCTTTTTCTACCTTGTCTTGGGATGCTTGTTAAAAAGATTTTCTTCTACATGTGTTGAAAAAAGTTTAAAATGTCAAGGAATGACTTGAACCTCCCCCCCTCCTCCCCCAAACCTGCTTTCTTTCAAAAAAAGGAGAATGCTTTCCCCTCATTCAATTTTGTCACTCTGATCCAGGAAGTGGCATCAGAAAATAAACTATTACTCCATGTGTATTTATTTTTAATATAAAAGTTGCAACAGAATTGAAAATTAATCCGCATATAGTATCTCTTGCCATATAAGCTTAACACATATTTCCCCAGTGCAGCTGTTTTCCAGGGAGCCTAGTCCTAATTATTTAACGCTTTCAAAGTCAATAAATTACTGGGAGGGGGCCAGGAGGCCTGTTGTGGGTGAAATTTCCTTGTGAAATGAGAGTCATTTCATGGAGTGAGAAGTTGCAACAAGGTATGATTTAATAATAGCAAGTAATATATTTAAATTACTGTTTAGCAATGTATTGCCTGATATTAAACTGGCTTCATCTAAATGCTGTGTCCTCAGTTTAAAAGGACATTGTTAAACCCCCTAGGACCAGAGCAGGCCTTTTCTCCACCTAATTAAATTAAGTGTAGTGTACAGTGCCCTTCTGCAAAGATTAACAGAATGCATTTCTTGTCAGTTTAAGTGTTGCCTGTGGCAGGATTTTTTTTTCCTAATTTAATTAAAAGCTGTTCTTTTATGAGGAACAAGCCTGGAGCATAATTCCTCTTACCTCCCTTTATATTTCTAAAGCCTGCTTTGGAGAGAGGGGAGAAAAAGGGAGAGAGTAGGGACTGTAGGGACCCAGCTAGGAGTTCACAACAAGGGGTTTCCCCATTCCTCATGGATGTCAGAAAGCTCCCAGCAAAACCTGAAGCAAATGAAAGGAGACATCCCAGGGATCTGGCAAGGCAAGGTTACTGCCCTCCACCTGAGGCCCAGGCAGCCAGGCACTGAATGGCCTTGACAAAATCCTGGGCCTTTGCCAAGGCGGTAATTACGCTATGAACTCAGCACATATTCACGAACTCGCGGGGCTGCTGGGTCCTTCAAAGCGTGTCATTGGCTGCGTGACAGAAGTAGGAAAGCCAAGCCAGCACTTACAGTCTGTTCCAACATGAAAAGCCATGCCTAAGTCAGCAATGTCATATTGGAAAATAAGCTTGCTTTCTGGGAAGGTTGCCTTTCAACTCAATTCACCCAATAAAAATGCGCCTGTATGTAGTATTATGCTAGACGCGGAGAGACGAAGAGAGAGAGACGTACCGGGGTACACGAGACGCTCACGCTCGCCCTTCTCTCAGAAAACTCCTCATGGAATCATGAGGCTGCCCAGTGCACAGCCGAGGAGAAACCCAACGAGCCATTCTGGCACCCGGAGAAAATAGGGGTAAGAAAGGGGTTTGCTTTGAGGCAATACTTCCCCTTCCCCCAGTTCTAAATTAATATGGCTTGCTCTGGGTCTGCCAGTTGTTCTGCCCCCACTTTTCTGAAATATCATTTCTTGCTGAACAGAATGAGGTCCAGAGAAGTGCAGCCCAACCCCAGCAAAGGGAGGTTCCCATTGAGCCATCTCTTTAAAGGTAGAAAGTGGCCTTCACACACACACACACACACACACACACACGCACACACACACACACACACACACACACACACACACACACACACAGCCCTAATGGTCATCCTGAGGCTCTCTAGGAAATTCAGTTACCAGCACTCTGTCCAGGACAAACTGGTCTTTGTAGTAGACCCATTCCCCATCTACCCATCATCTGAGGGAAAATGTTCCTTTCCTCCCCTTTGGTACATAGAGGTGGTACATAGTATCAAAAACCTATACACAGCCCTTCTGTTTCTTCTTGTTGATAGTGCACAGTGTGTCTCTAAACAATCAAATGTTGCAAAGGAATTGCAATCCCCTTCCTTCCTTCAGCAAAGCCCAGTTGGTCTTCCCTAAATAGGATTCTGCAACTAGCTGTGAATCATGGAAGTGTGAAATACATTAGTCAGTCAATAATCATTTATTTATTTAATTTGTTTGTTTGTTACATTAAAATTCCCAGATATCTCCCCTCCCCAAACTAGAGAAAGCATCATTTAAGAAAAAGATACATTTCTCTATAAAACTACGTCTTGCTCTGTTTCTATTATATCCATTTGTTTTTTCCCTCTGGAGGTGGATATACACAAGTCATTCTTCAAACAGTATTTCTCTTACTGTATAGAATGTTCTCTTGGTGAAGCTCATTTAAGGGCTTACTATGTGCCAGCCACTCTACTGAGCCTGAGGCTATGAAGAAAAGACAAAAAAAATAAAAAATAAAAATAAGCAAAACACAGAGTTCAGTCTCAAGGAGCAGTATATTGTCAGGAAGAAGTACAAAGAAGAGGAATGAGAAAAGTGTTATGAGGACTCTGAAGAGAGAAAGATGACTTTCAGAGGGGGCAGAGAGAGGGGACGGAATTAGGGAGGGTCAAAGAAAGCCACTTTCTGGTGGGGACTGAATCTGGCCCTGCAGGGAGAGGAGAGACTCTAGCAGTCCATTCAGTGGCATCTCCATGGCACAGGGAGGCACTGAAAGCTTACTTACTTTTAAAGTGATGATGGCCCCTCAGGGATAAGTTAAGGAACCTGACAGAATCCCTCAGAGCCTTTCTGAGTCCCCTGGAAAATGAGGTCTTCTGTTTGTGTGGCAGTCACATTTGTCACTTCAGAACAATTGCCCCAGATGAGCTCCTGATCAGTTCGAGACAACAACATTGAGACACTGGGAATAGGAAAGCAGGTGGCAAGGATGAATAGGAGTTTCGAAGGGTGAGAAAGGAAGCAAAGAGGAAAAGCAAATTTATAGGTAATGAAGGCTTTTACTTTGCAAATGGGCCATCTGAGTAGGGGTTGCAGAATACATACACATAATAAATACATACATACTACACTCATACATAGACTGGCGATCTTCTTTGCCATTTTCTCCCCCGAATAGTAAGGTTTGTTTAGAAGGTAGATTGAGAGAGGGAGAGGAGAGAAGGTGAGAATAGCTGGAGTCTTTTCTGCTCAGTCTTCTGCCTTGATTTCAGCTCATTCCAAGAGCTAACATCCTCTCTGGCTTCAGTGAGAATGGCAGATGTGTAATTGGGACGTGCTCCAGCCTTAAGAAGTGAGGCATTCAACAAGGGCTTGAGGAAGCTGCTTCCTCTTGTCTGCCAAAGATGCCACCAGCTTCCGTGAAGGAATAAAGAAATACTTTCAGACCACAGCGAAAAAGGAGAAAGAGGCAGATCTATGACAAGTTCATGTCTTTAAGCCCATGGAAAGAGAGAGTTTACCTTTTAGGCATTACTATGGAGAAAATCTCTATCTTTTTCATTATTGTTCTACAAGTTGAGTCTATCTACAATGGCATATATTTTGCACTTCCCATGTCTTGTATATTAACATGACCAGTTTGCTCAGACACATACCCAGGGTTATGAATATTGCCTTTAGCTCTGGATATTTCTCTGGTTCAGAAGAATAAATAAATCTTTGTGAAAAGTTATTTTTAAATGTTTTAAATGTTCCTTTTTTCCTTGGGGAATATGCAATGGATTCCTGCTTGAATCAACAATTTTCAATGACTTTTTTTTTTAAAAATAGGACCTATAATTTAATTGGTTCCCAAGAAGGAAATCACTCTACCAATGTAGATCAACAACTCCATTATTTATAGTCTTAAAGAATTCCTTGGGGGAACAAAGATAATTAAATGATTTCTCTGTCACACAACTAGTATAAATCAGAGGAAGAAATTGAACCCAGGGCTTATGATTGTGAGACCAACCCTTTATTCATAGCAAGGCTGAACATCATATTTACAGTGATAATTCACATAGACATGTATTTTATGTATATGTGTATGTATTATATCCACATACATTTATTTATATATTATATATATATATACCTATTGCCTTAAAGATACTGATATTAAATTACAGATCATTTGTGAATGCAAATATATATATTTTTATATATATATATGATCTCAGGTATACATCTATATATACAGAAGTATGGGTGTATCTATATATATATATATATCATACATGTATGTGAGATTCTTGTAATCTCATGTCAATATTTTTTTGGCAATCAGAGCTCTTTCTTTTGTGCACCCTGAGGTCCTAGGTATGCATCTTCCTTAGCACTGAAGGAAGGCTGACTGATAATGCTTCCTCCAATCCTACAGAGGACTCAGAGAGAGTACATGACCTGACAGACTTTACTCTGACAGCTTGAGCACTGGAATGGGGATATTTTATGTTGAAGGGGTCTGTTATGGGACAGACACTGAATGCCTCTCTTTATGGAAAGGAGGATTTCAACCCTGCCGAAGCAGGTGGTGGTGATCTACTGACAGAACCATTTATTCAAGGATGAGTCAAATGAGCCAAAATTAGACAGCAACAGCTAATTTTATTTCATTTTCTCCAATGTCTCTGTTGCTTTATGGACTGTATACCAATTTTCTCATGATTCAGCAGTCCTTTCTCTGATTGCTTCATGCCTAAATCCTTTCTGTGCTGTCACTTCCTTATGATCAATGCTGATGGTTTAGTTGTACTGAAGGATGGTAAAACTGCCTGGCAAAAGCCATGGACTGAGTTAGTAGTTTCACTTCTATCACCAAAAAGCTATATGACCTTCAGAAAGTCACTTGCTGAATCATATATCCTAAATTCAGAGCTGGAAGGGACTTCAGATATCATCTTGTTTAATCCTTTCTCCCCACTCCAACCCCCGCAATACTTTACAAATGACAATATATTAAGTGGTTTACCCAAAGTAATACATGAATTAAGTAACCAAAGCCAGGATTTAATTCTGTTTCCAATTCCAACTTTAGAAATCCTTCAATCAATCATGCTATGTCCCTTACTCAGCTTTAGTTTCCTGATGAAAGAGTTGGACAAACGGGTGTTGAAGTTCTGAAATTTTGAGGATTTCTATGTAAAGCTTCTTTCATCAATTGAAAATCCAAACTGGAAGTCAAAATTCTCATCAATGGCAATGTGGTCAAAATAATTGGAGACTATATTTTAATAAGCTGAGCAAAAAAGATTCAAATTACAGATCCCTCAAGGAGAGATTATTTCAAAGGCATAGGCTTGATAAATATCAATAATATTGATCATCATGTTCCTATGTATGATATTTTGAAAAATATCATTTTATCACTTGGCAGTAACCTGAAGCTATTTAAAATCACAGGACCATTTAGAACTATAAGGACCTTATTTTACACACAAGAAAACTGAGGCACATGGGATATAGGTGACAATGTATTATTATGTTAAAACAAATAATTTTCCTTTTTCATTCATATCTATAATATTGAAATAATATTACTGGCTAGTTTTTCAGGTCTATTCTCTCACATTTTGATGGAAAAATCATTTAATCTGTAGGAGCATTCCTGCCACCAGATGCTTATAGCATATAATCTTGTCTTTTATGATTTTTGTCCATGTCTTAACACATCCTCTGCAGAGAATCCATCTGCCATTCTGGAGTCCTTTCTCTAGGTCTTTAATATTTTTTTGGATATCAATGAACTGTTCCAGCTGTCTGATTGTCATCCCTTGCTCCATTAAAAAATTAGCTCATCTTCTTTTTATTTTTTTGGTTCTTGATGAAGTATTTTATATTGGTCCTCTCAACAGGTAGCAGGGAGACTCTAGTTTTGATAGTCTTCATATAGAGGTATTTAGACTTTCCTGAAATTTGGTCATATTTCTGCAACCATTATGAATATTTGTGGATGTTATAGAATTAAAGGAGAAAAAGGACAAGAGTTTGTACCATTAGTTAAGAACTGGCTGCTGCTTACCTTTTGATTTGAGAAGGCTGCTTAAACTGTAGTGAACCAAAGAGAATGAGTGAAGTATAATTTAATTGTAGTAGTTCCCTGAAGATCTCCTCTATATTACTCTGTATCTCTTTGGAGAAGCCATTATCTGTTTGGGTGAATGAAGAAACCATTTAGTGTCAGTTCTATATCGCCATCTGTCTTACTTGGATGTCAGGAGTGTTATACATACATTTGACTCAACCTCATTGGCTAAGATCAATCTTCTGTTATTAGATGGAGTCTATGATTATAAAATCTTTGTGATAAAAGGCTACATTTCCTCTAAAACATAGTTCTGACCCCCTGCTCTATCAAGTTTGTAAAGTTAGAAAGCCTAGAATATAACATATGTCACTTTTTTGCATGTCAGTCATCAATAATGATCAACAGATGGAACAACAGAAATGATCAAGTCTTTAGAATATTCTCCAGGCCACTAATATAGGAAAACAACAGAACTGGATGAAGATTTCAAAGCAAAAATCAGAAGCTTACTACCCCATGGTTATATTTCAGATTGTCCATTATTTGTGATGGGGAAAATACAACTAACTTTTTATACTAACCTCTACCTAAAAGTTAGCATTTTATTCAATTGTGATTAAAAAATATTCTGAGAGGTTCCATAGGTTTTACCAAAAAGCCAAAAGGATCCATGACACAAAAAAGGGTGAAGAAAATCTGCTCTAGAAATATGATGTAGAAGCGATGGGGATTTCAGCCATCTGAATATATTCTATAGCTTCTACTAGCCCTCCCTGCCCCCAAAAAGGAAGCATCTAATAATTTCTTGATTTTCCTAACTAAATATTTCATCCTTTAACAATGGAGAAACTTAAAAAGAGAATTTCTGTTTTGAATTTGATTCTCATAATTAGAGAGGAGTTGATTTCTGAGGTAGAAAAGATGTAAATTTTGGAAGAGAATTGGGAATGATCACTAAAAGGGAAGTTATCTTAGAAGGTATAGAATGCTCTCAAGAATGAAATTCTAAATACTTAAAGAGAAACCATTCCTATTAGGAGGAAAAATGGGAATTACCTGAAGAAAACAGTTCAAATCCTCAGAAAACTCATAAATGAAAAGTAAAAGATACATATATAAGTGGAAGCAAGAACAAATAGCAGAAGATGGACCTGAAAGTGGAATAGCCGTGTTAGATCTAAAGCTCATATGAGCTGAAATTGGTGAGAAAAGCTAAAAACAACCCACAAAGTTTCTGTTTTTCATGATTTATTGGGGAAGAGTAGGAGAAAAAGGAGGGATAAAACCATTGCTCTGAGTGGATGGGACAATGTTAAGTGATGAAAAAGGGAAGGAAAGGCCACTTAATTTTACTTTTACACCTTTTTATTTTCTCTGCAAAAGCAAAAAGGCCTTTGGATTGGAAAGGGCAGAACAGAAATGTCAGAAGAGAATGAATAAATATAGCACATCCTAAAGCTATAATCATAGCTTTTGGTGTGCATATTAGTGGACATTTCATGTTAACCTACAAGACATATGAAATACAAAATATATGTCATTGAAAACTAAATAGGAGTTTCTACCACAAATATTTAAGGAGATAGTAAGAGAGTGCCCTTGATGAATTCAAGCTATGTCACACAGGTGAACTATATCTGTGGCTACTGAAAGAACCAGTGGATATGATTACTGACCGCTATTTTTGGTAAATGAAAGATTATAGAGGCCAGGAAAAGCACTATCAGACTAGTAAATGGCAAATTAAATCTTGATTTTTTTTTAAAGTAAGAGGAATAGGGAAGAATCTACAGAGTCTTGAACTATGAACCTCACTTTGATTATTTGAAAAATCCTAGGTCATATTATTAAAAAGAGATTGAATTTCTGGAAAAGAAGCTTTAATGACAAAAAGTTTCCATGAATTTATCAAAAAGAGATCATACTGGAGAAGCTCTATTTCCCTTTTTGACAATATTTATAACCTGACAGCTCAGAGAATTACATACATGAAATTTACCTGGAGTAGGTGAAACATTTGACAAAGTCTTTAATTCATTTATTGTGTACATATTAGAGAGGTACAGCCTAGATCCTGTCTGCTAGAATACATTGCAGTTAGATAGATCCAGGACTGGTAAAATTGCAGAACTCAGATGTAGTTATTGATGACAACTTGAAATGATGTCTGTTATGGAGGGTCTCCGTAATTTGTATCATTTACATTATTTTAATCAATAGTTTAGATAATACAATCAGGGGTATGCTTTTTAAACTTTTGAATTACTCAAATAGGAGAGATAGCTGATAGACTAGATGAGAAAGGCAACATCCAATAAGGATTTAACAGGTAGAAAATTGGATAAAATATAAAAGATAAAATTCAATTGGATTAATTGGAAAGTCATACACTAAGGGTTAAGTAGTCAACTTCAGAAGTATAATATGAGGTAAAATGATTAGAATTTTTTCTCAAAAAAGGTCTAGGACAAACAAAGTGCTCCTAGGCCACCGAAATTCAAGCTGAACAACAGGATAGACCTGGGGAAACCTCCTCCTGGACCTGGATCAAAAGGTACCACACCCCAAAAGCCAGAACCCTAGATCACTCGGATCTAAGGGGTAGACAGAAAGAAGGTCCCAGGACCCATCCCCCCCCAACCCAGAGTGCTGAGCCCAAGGCAGCAGCGGGAACCTCAGGGCTCTGAGGAGTCCCCTTGAAAGCAACCCGAGCCAGTCTCCGGAGCGCCCAACACAGACGGCAGGGAAGCATAGAGAGAAGGGGGAAGCCTGTGGCCCCCTGGCTGGGTTCTTCCCTCTGGGTCTCGGGGGAGGTCCCAGCTTTGGGGCACCAGCTGAGCCCAATCCCATCGGGAGCCCTCAGAGCTACTGAAACGACAGAGGGCTCAGGGCTGGCAAAGGGGTGGCTCCGAAGAGCCTACCTTGAAAGTAACCCGGGCCAGTTTCTGGGCACTCAACACAGACTGAGGAAGAGGAGGTTGCTGCTTTTCTCTTTCTTCTTTTTTTTTGGCTCTGGGATCGTTCAGCCAACACCACCTGAACCAAATCCCATCAGGAGCCATCAGAGTCCAGGCAAGCCACTACCCCTCCCCCCTTAGAGAGCAGGGTCTTCTGAAAGAACCAGTTGAACCTAATCCCATCAGGAGCCCTTAGAGCTGCTGAGAGGACGGAGAACTCAGGGCTGGCAAGGGGGGTGCTCCGGGGAGCTTGCCTTGAATGTAACCCGGGCCAGTTTCCGGGCATTCAACACAGACTGTGGAAGAGGAGGTTGCTGCTTTTCTCTTTCTTTCTTTTTTTTTTTTTTTTGCTCCGGGATCATTTGGCCCACACTACCTGAACCTAATCCCATCAGGAGCCATTAGAGTCCAGGCAAGCCACGACCCCTCCCCCCTTAGAGAGCAGGGTCTTCTGAAAGAACCAGCTGAACCTAATCCCATCAGGAGCCCTCAGAGCTACTGAAAGGACAGAAAACTCAGGGCTGGCAAAGGGGTTGCTCCAAAGAGCTTTCCTTGAAAGTAACTCGGCCAGTTTCTGGGCACTCAACACAGACTGTGGAAGAGGAGGTGGCTGCTTTTTTTTTTTCCTTCCCTTTTTTGGCTCTGGGATCTTTCAGCCCACACCACCTGAACCTAATCTCATCAGGAGCCCTCAGAGTCCAGGCAAGCCACAACCCCTCCCCCCTTAGAGAGCTGGGTCTTCTGAAAAAACAGAAACCTAGAGGCGAAGTCAAGATGGCAGCCTAGAAGGAGCATAGACCTGGCAGCCTGGCCAGAGCTTTAGAGATCCTCCATATCTGCTCCAGCCTTCCAGGAAGTTTAAAACTCAGAATAAACCCATCCCAAATAAGCTGAACTCAATCCCATCAAAAGTCTCCAGAACACAGGGAAGCCCAGGCTCCCCATCCATCCTCACTGACTGCTGAACTTTAAGCCAATCAAAAGCCTCCAGAGGACAGGAAAGCTCAAACCCCCAACAACCCTCCCTCAGAGGGTTACACCAAGAGATCCTCTGTTAAAGCTCCAAGAGGGGAGACTGATAGAAGTCCCTAAAAAACAAAAAAATGAGAGGAACAAGAGCACAGACAAATACAGGGAGGAAAGAAGGGGTGAATTTGAACAAACAACAGAAACAGAAGAAAGAAACTACAATAGACAGCTACTACTCACCAAATGGAACAGAGGGGGAGAGATCAGCAAACAATAAACCAGAAATCCCAGCGAATTGGATACAGGCTGTGGAAGAACTCAAAACACAACTAAGAGAGGCTGAAGACAATTGGGAAAAGAACTTAAAAATTAAGATAAGTCATCTGGAAACAGAGGCACTTGAACTAAAACAAGAAAATAGTGTCCTGAAAGCCAAAATCATCCAGCTGGAAAATGAGGCAAAGGAGATGAAAGACGAGATAAAGAGGATGAAAGACGATCTTCAAAGAAACTCAGACCAGAAGGAAAAAGACGACCAAAAAGCCAGAGATGAAATCCAATCTTTAAGAACCCGAGTAAAACAACTAGAATCAAGTGACCTCACAAGGCAGCAGGACACTATAAAACAAAACAAAAAGAATGAAAAAATTGAGGAAAATATGAAGCATCTCATTCACAAAACAGACGATTTAGAAAATCGTTCAAGAAGAGACAATTTAAGAATAATTGGACTACCAGAAGACCACGACAAACAAAAAAGCCTGGACATAATACTAGAGGAAATTATCCAGGAAAACTGTCCCGAAATCCTAGAACAAGAGGGGAAAGTGGAGATTGAAAGAATCCACAGATCATCCCCTGTTTTTAATCCCCAACTGACAACACCAAGAAATGTTATAGCCAAATTCAAAAACAATCAGATAAAAGAACAGGTATTACAAGCTGCCAAAAAGAAACCATTCAGATACCATGGAAACATGGTGAGGATAACACAGGATCTGTCTGCATCCACACTGAAGGACCGAAAGGCATGGAATATGATATTCCGGAAAGCAAGGGAACTAGGCCTACAGCCAAGAATAAAATACCCATCAAAACTGACTATATTCTTACAGGGGAAAGTATGGTCATTTAACACAACAGAGGAATTCCAAGCATTCATAAATAAAAGACCAGACCTGAACAGAAAATTCGAAGTCCAACCACAGAATTCAAGAGAATCATCAAAAGGTAATTAAAAAAGAGGGGAAAAACAACAACAACAAAGGTTTTTTTTAAGAGACTCAATAAGTTAAAATGATATGTATCCCTATAAGAAAAGAGGTCATTGGCAACTCTTAAAAACTGTTGCTATCACCTAAGCAGCTAGAAGAACTACACTCAGAGGGAACAGTGACAAACTGTATAGGATGAAAGGACAAGACATAAATAGGTATATAGAGATATGCATGCATAAATACATATACATGTGTATGTATATATATATATATATACATGACTAAAGCTAAAAAAGAAAAGAGGTTATGACTAAAAGAAATGGGAAAAGAAACAAATGGGGGTAAATTTATATGTCACAAAGAAGCTCATGGCGGGAGGGGGGAGAACATCAATACACTGGAAGGGTAAAGAGGTTGGAGACAGGAAATATTCAACTCTTACGTACTTTGAAACTGACCCAAAGAGGGAAGAACAATCCAATCCATTGGGGAAGAGAATAGATTTGCGCCCTATAGGGGAGTAGAAGGATAAAAAACAGACTGGTGGGGAGGGAAGCAGTACAAGGGAGGGAGAGGGTAGGGGGGGAATTTTTAAAAAGACTACAGGGGAAAATAAGGGAGGGAATAAGAAGGGAGGGGGGTAGAAAGGGAAATACAAGGGGGACTGATTTAAAGTAAATCACTAGACTAAAAGGTAGAGCTGAAGAAGAAAGGTTAGAATTAGGGAAGGATATCAAAATGCCAGGGAGTCCACAAGTGACAGTCATAACATTGAATGTGAATGGGATGAACTCACCCATAAAACGTAGACGAATAGCTGAATGGATTAGAATCCAAAACCCTACCATATGTTGTCTCCAAGAAACACACATGAGGCGGGTAGACACCCACAAGGTCAGAATTAAAGGATGGAGTAAGACCTTCTGGGCCTCAAGTGACAGAAAGAAGGCAGGAGTGGCAATCATGATATCTGATAAAGCCAAAGCAAAAATAGACCTGATCAAAAGGGATAGGGAAGGTAATTATATTTTGTTAAAAGGGACTTTAGATAATGAGGAAATATCACTAATCAACATATATGCACCAAATAATATAGCACCCAAATTTCTAATGGAGAAACTAGGAGAATTGAAGGAAGAAATAGACAGTAAAACCATATTAGTGGGAGACTTGAACCAACCATTATCAAATTTAGATAAATCAAATCAAAAAATAAATAAGAAAGAGGTAAAAGAAGTGAACGAAATCTTAGAAAAATTAGAATTAATAGACATATGGAGAAAAATAAATAGGGATAAAAAGGAATACACCTTCTTCTCAGCACCACATGGCACATTCACAAAGATTGACCATACATTAGGTCACAGAAACATGGCACACAAATGCAGAAAAGCAGAAATAATAAATGCAGCCTTTTCAGACCACAAGGCAATAAAAATAACAATCAGTAATGGTACATGGAAAACCAAATCAAAAACTAATTGGAAACTAAACAATATGATACTCCAAAATCGTTTAGTTAGAGAAGAAATCATAGAAACAATTAATAATTTCATCGAGGAAAATGACAATGGCGAGACATCCTTTCAAACCTTTTGGGATGCAGCCAAAGCAGTAATCAGAGGTAAATTCATATCCCTGAGTGCATATATTAACAAACTAGGGAGAGCAGAGATCAATCAATTGGAAATGCAAATAAAAAAACTCGAAAGTGACCAAATTAAAAACCCCCAGCAGAAAACCAAACTAGAAATCCTAAAAATTAAGGGAGAAATTAATAAAATTGAAAGTGATAGAACTATTGATTTAATAAATAAGACAAGAAGCTGGTACTTTGAAAAAACAAACAAAATAGACAAAGTACTGGTCAATCTAATTAAAAAAAGGAAGGAAGAAAAGCAAATTAACAGCCTCAAAGATGAAAAGGGGGACATCACCTCTGAGGAAGAGGAAATTAAGGCAATCATTAGAAATTACTTTGCCCAATTATATGGCAATAAATATACCAATTTAAGTGATATGGATGAATATATACAAAAATACAAACTGCCCAGACTAACATAAGAGGAAATAGAATTCTTAAATAATCCCATATCAGAAAATGAAATCCAACAGGCCATCAAAGAACTTCCTAAGAAAAAATCCCCAGGGCCTGATGGATTCACCAGTGAATTTTATCAAACATTCAGAGAACAGTTAATCCCAATACTATACAAACTATTTGACATAATAAGCAAAGAAGGAGTTCTACCAAACTCCTTTTATGACACAAACATGGTACTGATTCCAAAACCAGGCAGGTCAAAAACAGAGAAAGAAAACTATAGACCAATCTCCCTAATGAATATAGATGCAAAAATCTTAAATAGGATACTAGCAAAAAGACTTCAGCAAGTGATCAGAAGGGTCATCCACCATGATCAAGTAGGATTTATACCAGGGATGCAGGGCTGGTTCAATATTAGGAAAACCATCCACATAATTGACCACATTAACAAGCAAACCAACAAGAACCACATGATTATCTCAATAGATGCAGAAAAAGCCTTTGATAAAATACAACACCCATTCCTATTAAAAACACTAGAAAGCATAGGAATAGAAGGGTCATTCCTAAAAATAATAAACAGTATATATCTAAAACCATCAGCTAATATCATTTGCAATGGGGATAAACTAGATGCATTCCCAATAAGATCAGGAGTGAAACAAGGATGCCCATTATCACCTCTATTATTTGACATTGTACTAGAAACACTAGCAGTAGCAATTAGAGAAGAAAAAGAAATTGAAGGCATCAAAATAGGCAAGGAGGAGACCAAGTTATCACTTTTTGCAGATGACATGATGGTCTACTTAAAGAATCCCAGAGATTCAACCAAAAAGCTAATTGAAATAATCAACAACTTTAGCAAAGTTGCAGGATACAAAATAAACCCACATAAGTCATCAGCTTTTCTATATATCTCCAACACAGCTCAGCAGCAAAAACTAGAAAGAGAAATCCCATTCAAAATCACCTTAGACAAAATAAAATACCTAGGAATCTACCTCCCAAGACAAACACAGGAACTATATGAACACAACTACAAAACACTCGCCACACAACTAAAACTAGACTTGAGCAATTGGAAAAACATTAACTGCTCATGGGTAGGACGAGCCAACATAATAAAAATGACTATCCTGCCCAAACTTATTTATCTATTTAGTGCCATACCCATGAAACTCCCAAAAAATTTCTTTACTGATTTGGAAAAAAGCATAACAAAGTTCATTTGGAATAACAAAAGATCGAGGATATCCAGGGAAATAATGAAAAAAAACACTAATGAGGGGGGCCTAGCAGTCCCAGACCTCAAACTATATTACAAAGCAGCAGTCATTAAAACAATTTGGTACTGGCTAAGAGACAGAAAGGAGGATCAGTGGAATAGACTGGGGGAAAGCGACCTCAGCCAGATAGTATACGATAAACCCAAAGATCCCAGGTCTTGGGACAAAAATTCACTATTTGATAAGAACTGCTGGGAAAATTGGAAGACAGTGTGGGAGAGATTAGGAATTGATCAACACCTCACACCCTACACCAAGATAAATTCAAAATGGGTGAAAGACTTAAACATAAAGAAGGAAACCATAAGTAAATTGGGTAAACACAGAATAGTATACATGTCAGACCTTTGGGAAGGGAAAGACTTTAAAACCAAGCAAGACATAGAGAGAATCACAAAATGTAAAATAAATAATTTTGACTACATCAAATTAAAAAGCTTTTGTACAAACAAAACCAATGTAACTAAAATCAGAAGGAAAACAACAAATTGGGAAAAAATCTTCATAAAAACCTCTGACAAAGGTTTAATTACTCAAATTTATAAAGAGCTAAATATATTGTACAAAAAATCAAGCCATTCCCCAATTGATAAATGGGCAAGGGACATGGATAGACAGTTTTCAGATAAAGAAATCAAAACTATTAATAAGCACATGAAGAAGTGCTCCACATCTCTTATAATCAGAGAGATGCAAATCAAAACAACTCTGAGGTATCACCTCACACCTAGCAGATTGGCTAACATGACAGTTATGGAAAGTAATGAATGCTGGAGGGGATGTGGCAAAGTAGGGACATTAATTCATTGCTGGTGGAGTTGTGAACTGATCCAGCTATTCTGGAGGGCAATTTGGAACTATGCACAAAGGGCGATAAAAGAATGTCTACCCTTTGATCCAGCCATAGCACTGCTGGGTTTGCACCCCAAAGAGATAATGGACAAAAAGACTTGTACAAAAATATTCATAGCCGCGCTCTTTGTGGTAGCCAAAAACTGGAAAACGAGGGGATGCCCATCAATTGGGGAATGGCTGAACAAATTGTGGTATATGTTGGTGATGGAATACTATTGTGCTCAAAGGAATAATAAAGTGGAGGAATTCCATGTGAACTGGAACAACCTCCAGGAAGTGATGCAGAGTGAGAGGAGCAGAACCAGGAGAACACTGTACACAGAGACAAACACACTGTGGTATAATCGAATATAATGGACTTCTCCATTAGTGGCAGTGTAATGTCCCTGCACAATCTGCAGGGATCAAGGAGAAAAAAACACTATCCAAAAGCAGAGGACAAACTGAGGGAGTAGAAACACCAAGGAAAAGCAACTGCCTGACTACAATGGCTGAGGGGACATGACAGAGGAAAGACTCTGAGCGAACACTCTGATGCAAATACTAACAACATGGCAATGGGTTCAAGTCAAGAACACATATGATACCAGTAGAATCACGCGTCGGCCACGGGGGGTGGGAGGGAGGAAAAGAAAATGATCTTTGTCTTTAATGAAAAATGCATGGAAATGATCAAATAAAATACTATAAAATTAAAAAAAATTAAAAAAAAAAGGTCTAGGAGTTTTAGTGGATTGAAAACTCAATACTGAGTCAGCAGTGGGTCATGGTAGCCAAAAATCCTGATATGATATTTGACTTCATTGAGAGGCATAAGAAGGTAATATAGTTTGTTCATCCCTGATAAAATCCCATCTGAAAATGTAAAATAATGTTCTGTTTTGGGTACTATTGTTTCAAAGAATATTGAAAGAGAAGTGCCCTCAGAGTGGTTAAGGACATTAAATGATCCAATTGAATATTGGTTGTGTAAGAGTTAAATTAGGGGTTTGACAAAATTAAAAGAACAGCTTTTAATAGCTTAAGTTTTAATGAGAATATAGTAGAGTTGTAAATTAATATTATCCCTTTATGCCAAAAAAGGAAAACTTTTAGCAGCTTTTAACAATTAACAGTTTAGTTTTATTAAACTAGAGATAATAAAATGAATATAGTAAAGGAGAGAAACATAGGAAAGAGGTAGAGAAAGACATTTTCCTAATGTCTATCCTAGTTATCCTATAACTTATCTATAATTGTCTATAATTACTACCTAAAACTGCCTATATTACCTATAACTGCCTATAACTACTGCTAATAACAACTTCCCACACAGTCCCAACCCAATCAAAACCAACCCAATCAGTGTTTAATCCAGTCCCAATTAAGTCTGTCAACAAAGACCAATCACCTCCCAAAATGTTCAAGGATGATAAAACCGAACAGCCCAAACCCAAAGCCAAAAAACCTAAAAGCCAAAAAGCCCTCTAAAGGTTAAAGCCAAAAGCCTTCTAAAGGCTAAAGCCCCCTCTGTAAATTCAGGCTCACCTTTTATATTCCAGCAACTAAATGCCAACCACTAACCCAACACACTTCCAGGAGCCAACTTCCCCACAAATGTCAGCACCTAACTATCAGCAAGTGACCACCCCCCTCATCAACTGCTGCTGGCCCCCTTTTATAACCTTTCTTACCTCACTTCCTGTCTTTGGTTTCTATGTCCTTTCACTGTGGGTTGATTAATCCCTACACATCTCTATGGTAAAAGGACCTCCAGGTCCCCCATTAAATTAGAGAAAAGGAATAAAGAATTCCTTTTTAAAATTGAAAGAGGTCCAAGATATTAATTTGAAGAAAAAAAGACTTGGGAGTTGGATAGAGAGAGCTGCTAGTTGTCTTCAAGTATTTGAAAGTATATTTTATATTTGTTCTTTTTTGCCTATCAATTGTGTAATGGATAAATCAATTGTGATGCATGAATATAATGGAATATTGTAGTATTATAAAAAAACAAGAAGCAGGAAACATACAAAGCTATTGAATCAATAAAGAAGTAAGCATAGAAGATGTATATTGATTGTAATGTTGTGAGATAAGCAAAATCAGGAAAATATACACAGTGATCACAACCATTGAAATGGCAAGATCTACCATCACAACAAATTAAAACTAAGCCCTTTACAATAAAAATATCTAGCATTTATAAAGTACTTTTAAATTTTGGAAAGTACTTTATATGCTTTTTTATTTGATCCTCATGATAACTCCAAAAAGTAAAGACCATTATTATCCAAACTTTACATATGGGGATACTGAAATAGGGAGACCTGAAGCAACTTTTTAAGTTTCACACAGCTGTTTTGTATTTGGGAAAGGATTTGAACTGATGTCTTCCTGACTCCAAGTATAGTACACTATCAAATCTGTCATTTATCTGCCTCTAATGACCAAGTTTGTCCCCAAAGACTCGATGAAAAAAAGTACTTCCTCCCTTCATTTACAAAGTAGAAGATAGGTGTGGAAAATTGCACATATATTAAGACTGTGAATATGTTAGTTTTTTTAGCAGATTGTTTTTCCCTAAGTATACTTTATTAGAAGAGATGGTTCTCTAGAGAAGGGAGAAGGGATATATTTGCAAATGTAAGTGACACAAAAGCAGAAGAAAAATCTATTTTTTAAATGCTTGATCCATTTGTTCTGGGAGAACAGAATTAGAGGTTTATAGGGAAGTTGCAAAGAGAAAAATTTAGGTCTGATAAAAAGAAAAAATTCTAGTGATTAGAGTAATATAGAAGTGGAATAGTCTGACTTGGGAGTCAATGGGTTTAAGGACATGAGGTCTTCAGGCAAAGTCTAGATGATGACTTGTAGGGTATGCTATAGTAGGTATTTTTTTGAAGGAAGGGAGAATTATTTTTTTTACTTTTATTTTTATTTTTTAATATTTTCCCCATGGTTACACAATTCTTGTTCTCTCCCTGCCTTCTTCCCTCCCCCATTCCAGAGTTGACAAGCAATTCCACTGGGTTATATATGTGTGTGTTATTACTCAAACCCATTTCCATATTATTCATTTTTTAATAGAGTAATCATTTAAAACCAAAAACCAAAATTATATCATTTATAAGTGATAAATCATATGTTTTCCTCTGGATTTCTATTTCCACATTTCTTTTTCTAGATGCAAATAACATTCTTTCTAATAAGTTCCTCAGAATTGTCCTGAATCATTTCATTGCTTTTAGTAGTGAAGTCAACCACATCTGAGCTTTCTGTCCAAGAGGTCTCTGTTCTGAATTTTTGGATTTAAGAAGCTTGGACTGGCACCGCAGCTCTTGGACTGCTTCTGGTAAGACTGCTTCTGGATATTCTCCTGATGAGTGAAAAGCTCACCCTACTTTTCTGGCTTCTGGAGAGATTAGTTCCAGAGAGGCCTCCCCTTCTTGGAGGAGACCGTGTTGGGTTGAATCCTTGCTTAATTTACCATCAAGTTCTCCAGCTGAGACCTGTGTGAGTTTAGCCAGGGAGTGGAGCAACATTTAGGGTGATAAGTTAGACTTCTTACTCTACCCTCTTTCACATTTCTCTACTTTCACTCTCTCCTCCTTTTTTGTAAATAAAAGCTGCTAAAAGTCATTTTAACTTGGGCTGTATTAATTTTAAAATTGGAGACCATAGCATTATCTTAGAATTCTCATGTATTTAGTCTAACCCCTTAATTTAATTCCTTATATACCACAGTGTTTCAATTACTGTGTATAATGTTCTCTTGGTTCTGTTTATTTCACTTTGCATCAGTTCATGTAGGTCCTTCCAGTTCTTATAAGAATCCATCAATTCATCATTCCTTATACTACAATAGTATTCCATCACCATCATATACCACAATTTGTTCAGCTATTCCCCAGTTGAGGGGCATCCCTTCATTTTCCAATTTGTTTCTTGCCATCACAAAAAGCACAGCTATAAATATTTTTGTACAAACAGATCCAAGAAAAGGGAGAATTTAGATTGGATAAGATGGCTACTAAAGTCTCGTCCAAGTCTAAAATTCCCTGAATTCTATTGTTCTTAAACTTCTCTGAGTCCTGACTTCCTTATTTCATCTTGAATTACTAGTGTATATGCACTGGAGCTTTGGGTGGAGAATTTAGGATTGAAGGAGATCTTATAGATTAAACCTAGTCTCCTCTTTTTACTCACTGGGAAATTGAATGCCAAGGAAATTAAGCAACCTGCACAAGGTCATACAGATGCTAAGTAAGAAAGGAGTTCCAACATATAACTCTAATTCATATTCCCTTCTCTGTAGCTATTCTAATTTCTTGGCTTTCTCCACTTTTTCTGTCTTTAATTCTATAACTTAATTTACTGATTGAAATCTGTTTTGACTTTGATGAAGCTGTATCGAATAAAGTCAATGAAACCTTACAAGTACTCTACCTGAGGTACTGAGATGATTAGGGAGAAAATGGGGTTTAGATAGTTTCTTCCATATTTCATAACTACAATACCAGGTTATTGTTCAAGGCAGACTCTGAGCTGACTCTTTCAACTGACATTCAAGTTTACAAGTTCAGCCTTCTCTCCTCAGGGATTTTTAATACTTTGTTCATGAGACCCCACTATTGCACTTGCCAATTGATTATCATTTAATAATAATTTTTCAGTCAGACTTATGTAGCTTTTAGAAAGGGAATTTATTAGGATAAATATATTCAACACATATTATCCCCAAATGTAGGATACTCTTTTAACAGTCTAGGAAAGTAGATTCAAGGTTAGAGATCATGGGATCTAGAGATAAATCATAACTTCTGATTGGATGCATTTCATTTTCTTTCTTTTTGTGAATTTCTTATGAAGGTCTCCTAAGGTGTGTGTACTTTCTTGCTGGGCACTTTGTAGAGTCTTGAAGTAAAAAGGAATTCTTTATTCCTTTTTTTTTTTTAATTTAACAGGGGGCCTGGAGGTTCTCTTATCGTAAAGATGTGCAGAGATTAACCAGCCCACAGTGGCAGGAAGGAGAAATCATAGAGACAGGAAGGAGAAACCATAGAGATAGGAAGTGAGGTAGAAGAAGGGGATAAAAGGAGCCTGTGTGAGTTGGCCCATCTGTCCGTTGCTGACAGTTAAGGATGGCCATTTTGGAGAAGTTGGCTGCTGGGAGTGTGTTGGGTTGATGGTTGGCATTTAGTTACTACACTATAGAAGGCTACTGAGAGGGCTTTTGGCTTTAGCCATTAGAGGACTTTTTATCTTTTGGTTTGTGGATTATTAGTTTTTTTTTTCTTTCTTGAGTTTTTTGTAAGGTGGTTGGTCTCAGTTGACAGACTTAATTGGAGTTGGATTAAACATTGATTACCTAGATTGGTTTGGAACTTTGTGGGATGGTTGTTATTAGTGGTAGTTATAGGCAATTTTAGATAGTAACTATAGGTAGTTATGAGACAACTAGTATAGATATTAGGAAATTTTCTTTCTCCACCTCTTGCCTATATTTCTCTCCTTTACTATATTCATTTACTATATTCTTTTACTATCTCTATTTTAATTAAACTAAATTGTTAATTGTTAAAAGCTGCTAGAAGTTTTCTTTTCTCTTGCTTAAAAGGATTATATTTGGCAATAAAAAATAAAATCATTTGTAACTGGAGAGAATAGTTTTGATTAAAAGATGAAATTGGAAGCTAGATTGTAATATCATGAGGATGAAGGGTAAGAAAGTAAAGGCACCTTCACTAAACTCTCAAGGAGTTTAGCAACAAAAAGAACTATAGGGTAATAACTAGTAGAGACGACTATATCAAGTAAATTTTTTTTCATAATGGAAACAACATGAACAGGTTTGTAAGCAGTAGAGAAATACCCAATAAACAAAAAAGAGATTGAAAATTAGTGAGAAAGAAGAAATAATAGGACTACCTGCTGAAGAAGATGGAATAGAATTGATTGTACACATAGAAGGTTTTGCTTTGACCAAGAGAGCTACTTCTTCAAGTGAAGTTGTAGTGGAGGAGAAGATAGTTGCAGAAGGTATCTAAGTCATGTGAGATGTAGAACAAAGGAAAAAAGGAAGTCCCCATTGAGTAATCGGAATACTTTTTAGTGAAAGATGAGGGAAAGTTTTGGGTGAGGCAAAAAAAAATAGGCTAGTGTGCCTGGAGTAAAAGGAGAGAAGTAAAATAAGAAAAGACTAAAAAGGGTCAGGTTATAAATGGTTTTAATAGATGATTTTCCATTTGATCTGGAGATAAGAAGTAATACTTGAAATTTATTAAGAAGTTGGGTGAGTAGAATGTGACATAGACTATACTTTATTTTGCCAGCTGAATAGAGGATGGATATAGGGAGATGCTTATGGGAGGGAAGTCAAGCAGAAATCCTACTGCAGTATTCTAGGTAAGACATGATCAGTTTCTTTATCAAGGCAGTGGCTATGTGAGTGGAGAGAAGGAAACAAATAGAAGAGATGTTGTAACGGTACAGAAATAGATTTTTACAACATATTTTACATGTGAGGTATTTGTTATTGAGAAGTTTGAGGCCATACTGAGATTTTAAGCCTTTATTACTGGAAGGATAGTATTGACAATAATATAAAAATTGGGATGAAAGGAGGAAAAGATAATGCATTTTGTTTTTGATATATTCAGTCTGAGAAATTTATACAGCATCCAAGTCAGGATGTCTAACAGGCAATAGGTAATGTAGTAGTGATACTCAGAAGAGAGATTAGGTTTGGAGTTATATATATACTTATCTGCATAGAAGTATAATTGAATCACTTAGAACCATCGAGATAATCAAGGAATATAATGTAGAGGGAAAAGAAAAGACCAAAACAGAGCCTTGGAAGATACCCATGGTTAGCATGTATGATATGGAGGAAGACTGAGCATAGGAGACTGAGAAGTAGCATTATAATAGACTTGTAAGTGGGGTGTTCCATACTCATAATATCACTAATAAGAATAATTAATAAAGACCTAGACTTCTCCACTGAATCAATTACAAGTATTACCTAGGTGTGAATAAAGCTGAACAATCAAATGAAAAACAGTTTTGAAAGTAAATGAAGACACATAGGAAATATCCTATAACAATGACGATAGTTAGTTAACCCTACAGCACTTGGATAAAAACAGCAATCTAGTCCCAGAGGTGGCACCCTGGCTTCCAATTTCATCTTTTAATCAAAACTATTCTCTCCAGTTACAAATGATTTTATTTTTTTATTGCCAAATATAATGATTTTTCTCAATTCTCATCCTTCTTTACCTTTATGTAGCTTTTGACACTGTCATTCACCTTCTCTTCTTGATAATCTCTCCTCTTTAGTTTTACATTATTCTTTCTTTATTCTCCTACCTTTCTGACTGCTTCTTCTCCTTCTCCTTTGTTGGATCCTCATTTATGCTATGTTTCCCATGGGTACCCAGAGAGTCTGTCCAAGAGATTCTCTTTTATCTCTAAAATGTTTTACTTGGGGATCTTATTATATCCCATAGATCCAAGACTTATTTCTATGCTGATGACTCAAAGATCTATTTATCCAACCCTAACCTCTCTATTGACTTCCAATCTCATCTCTCCAATATAATACAGCCTGGACTTGAATGTTCTATAGATATTTAAACTCAAAATGTCCAACACTGTATTTAATTTTCTTACCTAAATTCTTCCTTCTTAAATTCCTTCAAAATTTTCAACATTACTGTTGAAGGTACCACTATCCTCTCAGTCACCCAGACTTACAACCTGAATGACATTTTCAACCACTCACTCCCTCTCACCCATCCCCCACATTAAATCACAGTCAATTCTTGTCATTTCTATCTTTGGAATGTGTCCCCTTCTTCCCCCCTGACATTGCAACCATGTTGGTAGAGGTGCTCATCACCTTCATGCCTGGGGTCTTGCAAACCTTGCTGGCTTGTCTCCCTATTTCATCTTTCCCCATGCCAATCTATTCTCCACTAACTGTCAATTTGATTTTCCTAAAGCACAAATCTTTCCACGTCCTCTCCAATATCCAACATACATACAAACACAAAAAATTCCAGTGTCTCCCTGTTATTTTCTATTTTTATTAACAGAATTTATTTATAAGTGTCTTTGACCCTCTATCCCCTCCCTACATCATAGAAGGCATCATCTTGGACACAGGTATGTATAAATCAATTGCATCTTTCATTTTTCCATTTCTCAAGTTATTCTTTGGAGGTAACTCATAATTTATTCCTCAAGTATTAAATATGTAGCTGTGTATAATGTTCTCTTGGTTCTACTCATTTTACTGTTCATTATCCCATGTAGTTCTTTCCAAGTTCTTTTTAAATAGCTTGCACATCATTTCTTATGGTGTAGTAGTATTTCATCACAATCAAATATGCCAATGTATTTATCCATTTCCCAATTGATGGGCATCCCTCAATTTCCAAGTCTTTGCCACCAAAAGGCATCTGCTATAAATATTTTGGAACATATAGAGGGTTTATTTTTCTATTTTTTCCCTGATAGCCTTGGGAATTAGACTCAGGAATAACATCCCTGAGCCTAAAGGGTATACAGAATTTTCCAACTCTGGGTTTAATCCAAATTATTTCCCAAAATCATTGGATCAGTTCTCAGTTCTATAAAGAGTGTATTAGTGACCTCATTTTTCTATATCTCCACTATTTGTCTTCTTGTCCTTTTGTCAGTTTGTCTAATCTGATGTGTGTGGGATGTAAAAATTAAAATTAATCTCAATAATAAAAATATCATATTTTAGGAGATTTATTAATGATCATTAGAAATAAAGGAATAAAAAAGGATACAAAATGAAGACCACATGCCCATGGTTGATTTGCTCATCTTAAAATCCCCATGCTTAGCTTACCATCACCATCATCTATGCTCTCTGTAAGCCAAAGAGGCCCTCCACGTCCCCGCTCAATATCCCTTGTCTATAGGAATTACATAATGACAGGAAGTGGATGGTCTCCCAGGAAATGCATTTCTTTTTTAGGCTAACAGATTTTCAATTATATATTTCCTCCTGAGATCCAGTGGGAGACTGGACTCTCCAATGGATCTTGTAAATATAACCAACCTTTAAATTACAATAATTTGAGGATAAGAGGAAAAGCAAACAAAACCAATGATTGCTAGGCTCATTGACAAAAAGCCAGTTAGGAGGCAGTCCCCTTCAGCATAAGAATATATATATATATATATAACAAATGCATTCAACCCCACACAGTTCAAATCACCACATCCCAAAATTCACTCTGGGTCTTCTGGTGCAGCATGTTGTCTGTGGAGGCATCTTCATGGGTGTCTTCTCCAAACAGTTCATTTTCTGTATTTGGAGAGGTGGCATGTTTCTTATCCTAAAATTACTCTCAAAAAGAATTTAAAATTTGCATTTTAGAATAATTATACATTCCCCACCTGAAGAGAGTGTTGAAAAACACAGGGACCACTTAGGGAAGGATGACTGAGTTTTGAAGTATATGAATCAATTGGCAAGAGAAATCAAAAACATCAAAAAAATCCAAATAAAATAGAAAAGATAACTTCTGGATGAAATATAGACTATCAAAGTCTTGTATGAAAAAATTCTAAGTAAAGGAAAATAAACCTGTAACAGGTCCTTAAATCATGGCCCAATTAAAGTAATTTCTACCCCACAATTCTAGGACAAATGCAGTAATATTTCACTTACCCATTTGCAGCCAAGATAATAAATATATATATATATATATATAATTATAATAAGACTATAATGAAAATTATAATAATTAAAACCAATTATTAGTTATAATTAATTATAATTAGTTCATATACTTAAAGTAGAGTGATTTAAAAGGTGAACAGAGAAAAGAGTAACTGATATGGTATAAAGTTTGTGAAGTGCTTTATTTAAATTGTCTCATTTGATTCTCTCAGTTTGTTTTAAGTCTGTTCTGTGCTCTGATCTAATTTTTTATTTCTTCGTCAGGATTAGAGTTTTGATAATTAGTGTTTTATAATACAATTTAAACCAACAGCACTATAAGACACTGGCTTTCTTGCTGTTCCTTGAACATGTTTTGCTTCATTTCTCAATTCAGGGCATTTTTTTTTTTAGCTTCTAGAACTATCTTTCTCTTCATCTCCACCTCCTGGCTTTCCTGGATTACTCCAAGACTCATCTAATGAGGTGCCAAGAAGAAACCTTTCTCATTATATATATATATATATATATATATATATATATATGTATATACATACATACATACATATATATATGTATATATATATATTTGTCTGTTTGATTGTTTTTACCTTGAGGACTTCTGAGATTGCCTTCCATGTATCCTACCTACAACTTGTTTGTACTAGCTGTTTTTGTGTTGTCTCCTCCATTAGCCTCCATGTGGGCTTCTTGAGAGAATTTTAATTTACTTTTGTCTATCTCTGAATTCCCAAATCTTAAAATAATACGTGACACATTGTATATACTTGATAAACGTTGACTGAGCTACTGACATTGGACATTTCATCTCCTACATCCCTTAACTCCATGGCTTTTGCTTAAGCTTCCTTCCACTTGCTTTCATCTCTTGTCATTCCCCAGTTGGAACATTCTTTCACTTCACCTCTGCCTCTTGCTTTTAGATCAGGCTAAACTCTCACCTTCTGTAAGAGCTGTTTTTCTTCTCCCTCCCTCTGAGATTACCTCCCATTTATACTTCTATATATAATTTTTATTTTCTTTATTTTATTCCAATTACAAATTGACACACAATTTTTCCAAAGTTACATGATTCATGTTGTCTCCCTCCCCTCTTCTCTCCCCATCCCAGAGTTGATAAGCAATTCCACTGGGTTATACATACATTATTACTCAGTGCCTATTTCCATATTATTCATTTTGTCCATTAGTATTCTCTTCTTGATATTTTTCCCATTGGAATGGGAACCATTTGAGGCTAGCCAACTATGGTTTTGCCTTTGTTTCTATCCCCAGAACTTAACCCAGTGCCTGATATTTAGTAAGCCAATGGCATTTTTTTTTTTCAGGCAGTCCACAACCATTTGTTAATCTGCTTCTTGACCGGCCAATCATTACACATTTTACTCTAGGAAAGCATGGAGAAAAGCTTGAGGAGTTTCCATATTGTTTCCAGTATGCATGTTGCATCCTGCCAATTTCAGGATGGTGGTATTCACTGACAGCACTGTCCTGGCCCACTCTTCCATTTCTTTCTCCCTTCATTCAGGAAGCAGGACAGCAGGTGGGCATTAGAACAATGGAGATGGAAGACTGTCTTCAGTCATTCTGATCTGGCCCACAGCTGCTCTGGTTGCTCTTTTCACTGTTTCCAGAAGCAAAGAGCCCCCTTCTCCTTTTCCTGTCTAGTGGAGGTGGGCTAGTTACAGTTTCTAATACGCAGGGACAGCGGACTCACCTGCAGTGGCTTGACTTTAAAACAAATTCATCGATGTCCTCCTGTGGGACTAGAGACTGGCCTTTTGTTTATTATTGCTGTATTTTATTTGTATAGATATCCTGCTAGGCTTTGCACTATAAATAGTGACATTTTTATTGTGGGTCCCGGGCACTTAATAAGCTGCAGCTTTTCCTAGCAATTAATTGTGCTGACAATCAATGGGAATCTGCAGGCAGTGTGTTTATGTGCTGAGCTTCTGATGAGTGAAGCCCCCAGAAGCCCGGCTGTCAAAAAGGAACATTCTTTCCTGGCATACATCCCCATTCTATTCTGGGTTTGCCCAAATCACACCTGGTGATCAAGCTGAGCTCAGACTGGGTTTTGCTTGGCAAGGAAAAAATTTGGGGTCTCTTATAGATAGTAGAGGTAGTTCATTCTTTCAGTAAAAGGAAATTGTATGTTAAAAATGCCTATGTCTGATTTTTGGCTATAAACTTTTATTTTCCTTTGTGTCAAATATATAGAACTGTGTCTTTTTGATCATATTTGTCATTAGACACTGCCTTGGTGACAGTTTAGCCTTTGAGAATTACCCTATTCTTATTATTTTGGGGAAAGGAAATTGCATGATAAAAATGCCTATGTCTGATTTTTTTTCCTCAACATGAATCGCACTTTCTAACAAAAATTTCTTCTCTTGGGGTACTTTGGAAAGTTGTGTGTGGTTTTAGGTTTCAACTCCCTTAAAGATGATTTTTGACTTACCCAAAATGTTGCATTGAACTATAGAAGGATATTTTCCGCTACACACTTTTGTTGTCATTCTTGTCAACTATATAGAACCATGCCTCTCTGGTGATATTTGTAATTAGACACTGCCTTGGTGAAGATTTACCCATAGAAAATTACCCTGATCTTAATAATTTGGGGCCTTTTCATCATAAAGATAAGACTACTGCTGGTAGATCAAAGTCATCTGGAGACTGAAATGTAAAATGATCTTTTTGCTTAGTGATTTTGAACTTGGTATCCATAAAAGTTTCCCATTTATTTATTTTTGTGCCCAGTTTCAAAGCCATACAAAGAATAGAATTGGACACAGCCACATTATTTACTCTCATGATATCTAGAGTACCCAATCTGAGGCTTGCCAAAGCATTTTGGTAGTGATGTAGGTTTCCAAAGACCAGACTATTTTATGCCCAAGTCACTAACTGTTTGCTCCTTGGAAATAAAGAAAAGTTGAAAACTTACTTATCATTCCTACCCAGATGGCCATTTTACAAGACATAGAGCTAGAACAGACATTAAAGGCCTTCTAGTCTAGACTTCTCCTTTTATCAATGAGGAAATGGAGGTCCAAGGAGTGAGATTAGGTGACTGAACCCAAGATTACACAGCCAATAATTGTCAGAAGCAGGTTTTGATCTTGGGTCCTCTAAGTCCAAAGGCTCATTCCTTCTTAATATCACAATGTATACTGCATTAAATATGATTCCATTGATTTTATGTACTTAAACCAAGGCAGTTTAAAAGATGTCTGACAAAAATAATACAATCTGGCATTTATATAGTGCTATAAGGTTTGTGAAGCACATTACTTACATTATCTTATTTGGGTTTCATAGCAAATTTATTACACTGGGGTTCTTAACCGTTTTTGCTTTATGGACCTCATTGATAGTCTGGTGAGAACTTGGGACTATTCAGAATATATATTTTTTAAATTTAGAGGTTAGTAAAATAAAAGATTTTGGTTTTTAAATAATTGTTTATTATTTAAATTTTTCCTAGCCAAGTTTATGGACCCTCTGATATCTGGATCCTTGGTTAAGAACCTCTATTATGAGATAAGAACTAGGTATATAATTGATTTCCCTTTTCGTATAAGAATATCGAGTCTCAGAATGATAACATGATTTGTCCATGACCACAAATTTAGTAGGTTCAGTAGGTAAGATTTAAACTCAGGTCTTCTAGACTCTAAGTCTAATGGTTTTTCCGCCATTTTAATATTAGAGCTCATACTAGATGTATTTGGAACTTGGGTCCCCTTTCCTTGAGTAATTATTACATAGTCTTATTTGCCCAATGCAAAATGACTATTAGTAAGTTTGAGGTTAACTAGGTTAATTATATTTCAGTGTGATGGAAAACTATGACTTTAATGTAATATTCATTCATATGACTTATTTGAAAAATTATAAACTCAGAAATCCAAAGACACAATCTTTTTGTTTTGCCAGTAGATGGCACTCATTGGTAGCTAAAGTCTCAAAGCCAGGGTACTTCCAGACACTATGATAATAGTAACATCTTACATTTATTTTATGCTTTAAGGTTCACAAAACATTTTCTTCCTAACAACCCTTTCAAGTAGGAAGTGAATGTGTTGTTATCCCATTATTTAAATTTGCAGATGGCACCAAGTTGGGAGGGATAACTGACAGGTTGAATGAATTAGGAGGATGTCAATAGACTAGAATGGTGGGCCAAATAGAAATATGGCCAATAAAGATGAAATGCAATATGAACAAGTGTAAAGTTCAATATTTGGGTTCAAAAAATCAACTTCACGGATGCGAGGTGGTATTGGTGCAACTAGACAATGATCTTAGGACAAAAACTTCTGGGTGTTTTAGTGGTTTTCAAGCTCAACAATGAGATGTTAAGATGATCCTAGGCTGCATTTGAAGAGTACCATGCAGCGTCCAGATTTATGGAGGTGGCGGTTGTGCTATGCTCATCCTATGTGTCCTATCTGGAGGGATGATTTCAATTCTGAGCATCACTTTCTGGCAATGCAGCTGGCAAGCAGCAAAGCTTTGCTAAGGGCTCAACCCCTGTTCTAAGAGAAATGAAGACCATTTCATGCATGGATTGATTTAAAGTCATCAAGGATGATTAGCCCATGGAAGAGAAGACTTAGAATGATGATGGAGCTTGGTTTGGTTGGTCTCTTTCAATGAAAGATTGGTGGAGGTGGGACACATGCAGATAGTGAAAGCTAGAGGGAATAATCACAGCCCTGCCCTGATACCAAAGGAATTCACCAATGCCTTGTGTTTATCATTATTTATCTCACTCATAGCTATTGTATTCAAAGCCCCCCTCAGCCTTGCTTAGTGCATTCCTAAGACACTGTAGCTTCTTTTACCTACATCAGGATAAAAACTGCAAGTAGTAATACTACTAATTAGTGGTATTAGACTATCAAACTCCATATAACACATGATTACTAGGAAATAGCATCAAAGACCTCGTATTCTTCACTGGAATTCTGCCTCGTGTCTCTTCTCTCTTTAATCCTTTATCCACTGAGGTAGTCTACCTTTAAGCTCATGCCTACCCATGTAACCCTTCTAGTCAATCAACTCCAGTGGCTCCCTATCACCTGAATCAAATTTAAAAAAATTCTCTTTTTGACATTGCCTGGTCATCTCTTACCTTTCCAAGCATCTTAAATATTACTTCTCCCTAATCTTTATCCCCCTTTATCCCCACTGTCCTATCTGTGACACAGTGACAATGGTCTGATTTTCATTCTTCAAATTGTAAACTTCCTCCCCTGACTTTGGACATTTTCACCATCTGTCCCTATAATGCCTCAAATGTTCTCCTTTCTTATCTCTGCCTCCTAACTTCTCTGGCTAACTTAAGTCTCAGCAAAAATTGCACCTTCTCCAACAAACCTTTCCCAATTTCCCTTGATGATAGTACCTTCCTACTATGAGTAACTGCAATTTATATTGTAAACATCTTGTTTGAACATAGTTGTGTTTTCTCCACAATTTGACTGTACACCACTTAGAGCAATTACTGTTTTTTTTCCTTTTTTTAAAAAAAATATCAAGCAACTTTGTGTTAATAAATATTTGTGGATTGAGTGGTTTACTGAATAGAGACAATGGCTATGTAGTCATGTGAGCAGCATAGGTGTAAGCTTCAATTCCTAGAATCAGACTAAAGCTGGGACCTGTGATGGAGGAGAGGTAGAATATATATGTCATGTTCTTTTTATAGGAATATGTTTTAATCAAATGGCTTCATTCATTCAATGGTATAATTTGATGAACAGAGTTTAAGATTTTTGTCTTTGAACCCTAAAATTCTAGATTCACTAGTTTGGTGAAGGTTTAGTTGAGGAGGTCAGCATTAAAGAGGAGAGGAGCACATGAAAATTGCCCATAAAAATATAAAGAGTTGTCCTATAGACAAAGGATTGGACTTTTTCTGCCATTTCCCAGAGGTAGAAGTGAGACTAATGAATAAACATAGTGGAAAGGCATATTTACTATAAGAAATAATTTCCTAACCATTTAAAGCTTCACAAAAGAAGAATGTATAATTTTCAGAAGTAGTAGATTCCCTAATCCTAAAGGTTTTCAAGAACAGTCTAGATGACTGACAGCACATAAGCGATATTATTGCATAGGTTCTTGTTTGGGAATAGGTTGGATTATGTGACCTGTCGGATGAATTCAGAGATTCAATGATTTCTATTTTAATAACGAGGAAATTATGAGTCAGAGGTGAATTATTTGATGCAAATTAAAAAAATAACTTTGCTATACTTTATTATAATTTATCTGTATAAGCATACTTTAAAAACCATTACAAACATATTTCATTTATAAGTATTGATAAACTATACTGTTTATAATTTTGCTTTGACATGAACAATTTCTTCCTCCTAGGTTTATTATCTTTGTCTAATGGATTAAAAACAATATACTATGCCAAATGATAAAACTTGGTTCTTCAAAGTATTCCTAAATTCTGATCCTTTAAGCTATCCATTTGTCTATTGCCTTACAGCTAGAAAGTAACCAGCACTTAAACCCGAGTCCTCTGATTCATATTCAGGGTGTTTCCCATTATACCAACATGACTGCAATGTAATGAAGCTTCAAAAAAATACTGGAACTATCTGTAAGAAGGGTATGAGTTTTCCGTGATGGTGACAGAGATCACTAGCTTTTCTGTCCCATTCAGGATTTTAGATCCTTCTTGTGATTTATTGAAGCTTGAAAGGAATGTTTCTTACTAGGAAACACGGCGAAAAATGAATTGATTGAGATACACCCAGAAATACACATTTATCTATCATCGATGTATCTGTAGGTCTTTCTGTCTGTCTGTCCATTCATTCATTCCCAACATCATGAAGCTCATGCAGGAGGAGAGAGCACCCTGACTATATCCTAAGACCATGGCGAGCCTATGGCATGGGTGCCAGAAGGGGCACTCCGAGCCCTCTCTGTGGGCATGTGAGCTGTCACCCCAGCACAGAGTTTATCAGAATCCGTTACAAGAAAGCCAGAGAGATGCAGAGCCAGGCTGCTCCCTTCTGCCTCTCCCAGACTTTTCTCACAGCACCCACCTCTCTAAAAGGTTCACCATCACTGGCCTAAGTACAAATAGAAATAAAAAGAATTCACTTCCCCTGTCTTTACCAGGACTCAGGTGGTGTGTGTGTAAGCTTTTTGACGAGTTTCTTTTTCTTTTTTGTAAGCCAGATAGGAAGAGCTATGAGGGGGATTAAAGACAGAGGTTGACTAGCAGGAGCCGGGCAGAGCAGGGAACATCAGTCAGAGAAAGCAGGGACATTTGTCTGAAGCATCCGGGCAGTAGCAGGGATTGGGTGAGGCTTTAACAGGAGGCAGTGAAGGAGTCAGCCACAACACAGGGAAGCAGAAGCAAATGGCAGTGTTGGAGGCAGGTGGCAGCCACAGAGGGCAGAGCTTCAGGAGGTGACAGCTGCAGAGGTGGCACAGAGGAGCAAAGGTATTGTCAGGGGAACTCCTGGTCCGTGCCAAAGAGCACACAGGCGGCAGAAACAACAGGAGTGGCAAGGCACAGATGCTTCCAGGAGACAGAGCCTCGAGAACTCATGCCAGATCATTCTTCCAGTCGTGCCTCAAGGCAGGCGGTGTGGGGGCCGAAACCCTTTCTCACCTTGGAACTTGGCTTTGGGGAGTGTTTGTCCTCTTTCCCACCAGCTCATAATCAGTGAGTCACCAAGCATTTATTAAGCATCTACTGTGTGCCAGGCATTGTGCTAAGCTCTGAGTATTCAAAGGAAGGGAAAAGAAAAGAAAACAAAACAAAACTCTGCTCTCAAGAAACCCACGGTATACTAGAAGAGACCCCCATGGAAGTAATGATGTACAAAGTATTTTGTGGTTATTGTTTAGCCCATTTTGCATTTCCATTGCGGAAATAATGGAGTGGTTTGCCATTTCCTTCTCCAGCTCATTTTACAGATGAAACTGAGGTCAACAGCACAAAGCGACTTCTCTGGGTCACATAGGTAGTAACTGCCTGAAGACAGATTTGAACTCGGGAAGATCAGTCTTCCTGACTCCAGGATCACTGTGCCATGCTGTGTGCCCTCTAACTTTCTTGTACAAAGTATAGACCGAATGAGTGGATAGAAATCCCCGAGAGAAATAAGATTAAGACGGACTGGGAAAGACTTCTTCCACAAGGTAGAATTTTAGCGAAATCTTGAAGAAAATCTAGGAACGGAGAACATTCCAGGTATGGGGAACAGTCAGTAAAAATGCTCATTCAGGAGATGGAAGGTCATAGTGGAGGAACAGTGAGGAGGCCAGTGTTAATAGATTATAGAGCAAATGGAAAGGAGTAATCTATAAAAGGCCAGAAAATTCTGTAAGAGGTGAAAGAAAACTCTATCCTTGATCTTTTAAAATCTTTATTAAAAGAAACAAACCCACCAGAGTTCCCTAGCTGAAATTAAGTAAAACCCCCCAGTTCTCTGAATCTTCTCAGATTCAAAGTTTTCAAAAATTACCTCCTAGGTGTGGGATGGGTCTAGAAAAGGGCCAATCCTATGCCAGGAAGTAGGAGGTGTGGCCCTCCCTAGCACAGGATTGGTCCAAATTCAAGACCAATCCCATGCTAGGAAATAGGGGCGGGGTCCTTCCCCCAGCAAGGGATTGGTCAATTCCACACCAGGAAGTAGGAAGGATGGACCCCAGAGGCAACTGGGGGATGCAGTCCCCCCCCCCCCCCAACAACATTTTAAAACTCACAGTTCTATAGGAGTGTTTACTGATTTCTACATGGTGGCAGACATTTTCAACGACAATAATAATAGCATAATTATCTAGCATTTAAAGTCTGCAAATCCCTTTCTGTATATATTATTAATTTAATTTTCACATCAACCTATGAAATAGGCATCATTATTAGGCACATTTAATGGTGGGAAAACTGATGTTGAGTGATATTTAACTTGACCTGGGACACATAGTTAAATATCTGAAATAGAATGTAAACTCAACTTTTCCTGACTCCAAGGAATGCCACTTAGTTATTTTAAATGATCCTATTGCATTAGTCTTCTCTTAATCACTTTTTCAATCTCATATGTAGTGTGATTTATGATTCTTGGGTGGGTGGGGGCGTTCTTTAAATAGAAAAGTCACCGAGTGATATTTGAACCATATATTTTTCTCAATATGAAACAAAGTAGTCTGTGAATTCAAAATTCTGTGTAATAGCTAGTACCAGTCCTTCAGATTTTTCATGTAATGTTATCTCAATGATGTTGATATTTCTCAAAGAAATAGAAAACACATTTTTCGGAATTACCTTCAGAACCAATTGAAAGTCACACAAAAATTGTGGCATCCTCACTTTATAGTTGAACCACATTTTTGGCCAAAATCACTGTTACTCTATGTGGCCACCCCCTTTGTACATTTGACTTCATTGTGAGTAACTTTTAACTATTTCCCAAACTTAAAACCAAACAAAAAACACGAAGATTCATTAGCACTGAGGAGATAAAAGAATATGTCACCAGCTCTGAAGAGGATAGGAAAGGAAGATCATTAAAACATACTTTGATGAGCAGGTTAATTAAAAAAAAAATCTTGGAAAGACCAACATGAAAACATGAAAAGTAAAATGAGCACAGCCAAGAAGACATTATATAAAGCCACAGAAATAGTTTGAATGACATTCATGTCCACTTTTAGAAAAAGAACTGATAAATAGAAATAAGCAAGATATTTATGTATATATATTTTTTTCTTTGATGCCTTCTTTAATGGGGAAGGGGATGGAGGAAGAGGGTTACCTTGGTATTTTAATGTTACAAATAAGCAATGAAGCAAAATTAATTTTTTAATTTATAAATATTTTTAATGGTTACATGATTCATGTTGTGTCCCTCCTCTCTTCCTCCTCCCCATCCCAGGAGCTGACAAGCAATTCCACTGGGTTATACATGGATTATCACTCAATACCTATAACAAATTTAATTTTTAAAATACTTTAAATAGTAGTAGCACCAAATGAACATGTACATCATGTACATGGACTTCTATGATGATGACTTTGAAAGTTATTACTCATTTGGGTATATAACAAACCCTCATGTGACTTATAAAAACATTATAATTTTATAGTTACATGTTGTATTGATATTTTAAAAATAATAGGGTTTCATACTCTTCTAACTAGATAACACTTATTATTGAAAAATAACTCTGTAGGTGATTTTGACTAGTTAAGCTTGTGGGACCTGGACATTCAGGGCCACATGCACAAGAATAACATTTTTAAAGACCAAAAGAGAAGCTTAACCTAAGAAAATTTATATTGAGTTTCTCTTAGAAACTTAAAAACAATACCTTTAAATGCCAGTTGACCAAACTAATCTAAGTTGACGGAAGGCTTTATTGATTTACAACTTCATCCTTTTTGCATGATTTAAAAAGAATAATAAAGGTCTTTTAGCTAATTCTGCATTGATTAATTAGTGTAAAAATGTAATATTAATTGAGTACCTTATTTCTGAAGAGAGGGAATATGCCTTAATGACTAAAACAATGTTCTCAAAACCAGGAAGATCTGGATTCAAGGTCCACCCTTGACACACATAATCTCTCTTTAGATAAGTCTCTAACACTAGAAAGTACCAGTATGCATTAGAAGACAGAGATTTCTCCAATAAAATTACAAGGCCATTCATCCCTTAATTTTTTATTTATACATATAGAATGGAGGACATGATAGGCAGATTGCAGTTTGTCTAAAAAAAAAAAAAGAAAGATCAGAATTTTAGAGGATTGTAACTCAATATGAGACCAAAAGAGCTAACATTCTCTAGGGCTTCATTTAGAGAGCCATAGCTTCTAGAAAAAATATTTTATTATTTATCATTTGCCAATATTATTTGAACCTACCTTTATGTGGATAGAAAATTATCTGACTCACAGACTTACTGCAGAAGTCAGGGCGATCTCAGTGGAGTGGCAGACAAGCCTGCTGAGATCCTATCCAGTACTTCTTTTGATTCCACTAAGGTCTTGTTTGGGGTTCCATGAAAAGTTTTTGTTTTGGATTTCCCATGGACTTCTTAACTTTTTCTGGAGATTGCCTACTGCCCAAGCGAGGCCAAATCAGGTAAATATTCTTAGTATCCTTTTCTAAACTCTCTATAATGTATACCTCCTAGAAATTGGAGGAATCACAACCCTTTCCAGCTTGCTCTCCTCTACTGTGACCTAATAAGCTTGTTTCTAAAAACAAACTGATTTTGGAGGTCATTCTCATGATTAGTACTTCCAGGAATGAGAAGGCTGTAATGCCTCTGAATTTTGAAGTCATCTGCCCTTATTGGAATATTGTGCTCAATTTGTATTATCATATTTAAAGGAGACCATTGTTATGGGATCGACCTTCCAGAAGAGAGAGCAGCCAATAAGGTGAGAAATCTTGAATCCTTGTTGGAGGACTGAGTGCAGGACTTAAGTATAGTTATCTGGAGGAGAGAACATTTGGTAGTACTTAGTAGCTCTATTCAAGCATTCAAAGGGCACATCTAGAACACGAGAAGTAAACTGCACAGAAGAACATTTAGATTGATTTAAAAAAAACTAATTAACAAGAAAAGCTTTCAAAAAAGTAGACTGGACTGAATCTGGAGGTAACAGTTTTCACCTGCTTGGCATTTTACAGGAAGAGAATAGACAGTAAAGATTCCTTTCTTGGGTTGGAAGAGACATCAGCAGAGGTCCCTTCTAATATTCAAGTTATGGGATTCTGGGCTTTCAAAGGCCATTAAGACCAAATTAAGACTTGAATAAGAATTTCCTCTTTAAAATAACCAACAAACATTAATAAAATTCTGTATAGTTTAAAATAGAATTTTATCTTTGGACCAATTATGTATACTAAAAACTTTAAGAAAAAAAGTTACTCAGAGAGTCTTTAGTTATCTAGTCTTTTCTTTTCTTTTTTTGGAGACTTCCAGTTAGAGAACCATTATTTGGGAGCAATCTATTTTTGTCAGTTGGATGTAAGTTCCATGAAAGCAGTGACTCTTATTTTTTTTTTTGTCTTTTTATCTCCAATGCCTTATACAGAGTAGACCATCGATAAGGCTTATTGAATTCAAATAGTTAGGAGATATCATACTGTTAGACCATTTCCCACTTATATCAAGCCTTTCCTTTTTTTTATGCTTTGTCATTTGCTCATAGTTCTGTTACTATCATATGTGCTTATGTGAAATGAGTACATTCTGTCAATTGATAAATGCACAAATTTAAGAATAATTAGTAGAACAAGGTAAATCATGAAATATGCCATACTTGAAGCTATGGAATGATGTGAAGTTCCCCAAACTGCAAAAGAATAGAAGTCTCATTACCTTTCAATTATATCTTGTCTCTATCACAGAATAGAGACTGAACTTAGACAGATGGACAGGAACCATTCCAGACCATTGAAAGTTTATTTGCTTTAAAGGCTTTCAGAGATGATTACTCCCATATTGTGAGAACAGATGTAAATTAATTTATTCGGCTACCTTGTAACATGAATGCAAAGATAGACTTAACAGAAAAGGTACATATGTTAAGTCAAAATGACAAATGGTCATTAGAAGTGACAGGCATGGTAATGGCATTTCAATTTTTATATCAAATCAATAACTATAGATTTTTTATTTTTGAAAAATTACAATTAGAAAAGATACATCACACTGAATTATGTGAAATGAATTTAGGTACACTTTAAATATAAGGAGATCTTTGTTCTTTTTTTCTGTGCTGAGAATTTATGTTCCTTTAGAAATGGAATAGAAAACAGCAATGGCATCAAAAGAGGTTATTTTTATTTGTGCTAGTTTCTTTTTCCTAAAAGGTGAACTAGTTGGCATGATGCATGGGATTCTTGGGTTTCATTCTCCTTCCTGTCCCCTTTATATTCTATTTGCCAGAAGAACTCAGGGCTGACAATGTGCTATCTGTCAGTTTTAAAGGCATTATAATATCAGCATTTTCTAGAGCAGCCCACAGTGTATGACTTTAAAAAATGTTTGGAAAACAACAAACCTGATGATTTGTAGCACTTGACAAGATTTTATGGCATTCATTTAATAGTATCTCTGCTATTCCATTCTCTATATGACTAGATGGAGGAAAAGCCATGCTGAAAGAAAGTTAGTTTGGCAACATCAGTTAGGTTACCTGGAATAAATCTAGATTTAAAAATAATATGCTTATAACATATATCATATGTTTATGTAAATTATGTAATTTTGCTTGAGTACTTGTAGAGAGTTCACAAGTAACTTTATTACTCCTGAGGGAGCATACGCAGGAGAAAATAAAGCAGAATAGGACAAAGAGGATAGAATTGTATAAATGACAGAATATTTATGAAAAGAAGGTTCAAAGAGGCCCTGGCAGCTATGTGATTCTGTGTTTTAGTTTACAATTTGGGTGTGGGTAGAATAGAGAGCAAGGGGAGAGGATGAGAAGAGTGTCAGAGATGAGAATGATGGGGATCTTGGAACCTCAAGAGTATTTATCCTGTTACTTGAATTAAGTTCTCCCCTTTTACAATTATGATAATGTTGTTAATCAATAACTCAAATGTCTTTCTTGGTTTGGCACTTAGAGGTATTCTTTCACAGAGTATATCTTTTTCTTCTGTCCCCTCATTTCTTATGAGCCCATCCAGGCACTTCCTCCTTCCATCAATCTTGGACATTAAAGAATTCTTTTCTTCAGATTTCCCTTTCTGCCTCACTTGGTCCCTACCCCACTTCAACTCTTAGCTAGAGGATCTCCCCCAATGAGCTCTCTCTCTCTCTCTCTCTCTCTCTCTCTCTCTCTCTCTCTCTCTCTCTCTCTCTCTCTCTCTCTCTCTCTCTCTCTCTCTCTCTCTCTCTCTCTCTCTCTCTCTCTCTCTCTCCTCTTCTCTCCTCTCCTCTTCCCTCCTCTCCTCTCCTCTCCTCTCCTCTCCTCTCCTCTCCTCTCCTCTCCTCTCCTCTCCTCTCCTCTCCTCTCCTCTCCTCTCCTCTCCTCTCCTCTCCTCTCCTCTCCTCTCCTCTCCTCTCCTCTCCTCTCCTGCTCTGTCTCTCTTTTCCTATCTTCTATCCTCCTTCTTCCTTCTTTTTCCTCCCTCTGTTTTCTTATCTCTCTCCTCTGTAATTAATTCTGTGACTAGTACTCAGAGAAGTGATCCTTTAATAATTCATCTATTGTCAGTTTTTTTTTTCAAATCACAGAAATATTATTTTAGCAAACTCCTTTCCTTAGTTAGTTATATTGGGAAAAGTGCGAGGTCCCAACACAATTGAAGACTGTGACAGAGGCTGGCACATAAGAAAAAAGCCAGACTGAAGAATGTGTGAAACTGATCACCTCTACAGGGGAGGGGTCCCAGGAGTTGGGAGTCTGGAGGAGGAGAAGACTCTGACTGGGAGAGGAGTTGGTCACTCAGGCTTGAGAAGCCAAGAGAGAAGGTGGAAAAAGGCTTTCTCCTGAGGGTTACCCACTTTTCCTGCTGGTGTCTAGAAATCTTTCCTTCAACATTTCCCAATTGAAAAGACTATTGAAGAGGAAACCTGAAAAGACATTTTAAATCCCTATCTGACTTTACTTCAGCTCCTGTTGCCCTGAGTCTGAACTGTGGCCAAGGGCCAAACCCAGGGTGAGTAAACCTGACTTTCTCTCAGGGAGCTTAGGCTGCCAAGGCCTGAGTTCTCCCCCCAAACTCGAGGAGAGAGGGTAAGAGCAAATTTGGGAGAGCAGCCTTAGCTAAGGAGGGAAGGCAGAAGGGGGAAAATCTTCAAACACCCTCTCCTCTGAGCCAACCTTAAAGATCAGATTCTCCCCTGAACCCCGCTTTGAGAAGGGTGGTCTCCACTCTTCTCCTCTCTATATACTGAAAGACTAAACCCCTCTAATACAAATTAACCTCCCCTTATAATACAAATGGCACCCTGGATTTAAAACAATCCCATTTATTAAAAAAAAAAAGCTTTAGTGACTGTCACCAACTGTTATCAACTATCATTTGTGAATTTGTTGTTAATTACAACTCCTGAGACTGGCAGCATTAGTCACTGGCTCTAGGGGTTTCCACACAGGATAAAAAACATCTTGATTCCTGGTTGAGGGAGTACAAGTCAGTTACCAACTGCCACTTTGGTCAGTTGGAAAATTGAGGTAGAGAGGCTATTGTAAAAGGGAGGCTGTACTAGGGCTGTCAGCTTATAGGATCTAGCCATCTTGGATCCTATCTAGCTCGAAGCAAAGCAGTTAGAGCCTAGTAAAGATCTAATGGGAAACATGTTATAACTAATACTGTGGTGTGCTGTGGTAGGAATAATTGCAATTTATTAGAGCAATTGTATCATTTATAATACAGTGGCAGGGATGATAGACAATGTTCTGGGGACATTAACCAATATGACTATGGGATGGACACAGTTACCAATGAATTATCTAGATGTGAATTACCTCTGGCAAATCATACCCCAAGTCTATTATGTTATGTTTGTGGCAGTGACTAACATCTTAAAGTACATTAAAGCTGTTGCCAACCTGATCTTCCAAAAGAAAACTGTACATGCTTCAGTCACTGATAATAGATTAGAGACATTGCTTGGTCAGATCCGTATTATAACTGAGATATGTCAGGATTACATGCAGAGAAAACAAGGTATGGGGAAGGGAACCGACATGGAGACTGGGGACGTGACAGGACAGACTAATAAGGACAAAGTAGTTACTAATACTAGACCTTGCTGTTAACATACAGGCACAAAACAACAAGGCACCAATGTATCTGTTAACAATCTTGCAAATGCATCAAAGGCTCAAAAGATTATGCCACTGATAACTCTGGCATTTTACATGTAAAGGTTCATGTCATTCACCACCCATTACTTAGAGTCTTTATGTAAATGCATGCATAAATTTTTATTAGAGCCTTATCTCGCAATTAAAGAACTAAAAAGAGCATTTCGCCTATATGAACTCGATTTTGAGGATGTAGAAATTCTTTTATCTGAACTTTTTATGCCCCAGGAACATAAAAATTTTATTGAGCAAACTAGAAAAGATTCTTCACTCATGAACTGGCCAGAAGTTTTTGATGATCTGGATTTTTCTAATCCAAGATCAATGACTTATCTTAAGAAAATGCCATGAGGTCTATTGCAGGGAATGAAGCAATTGTCAGAAAGACCCAATGCATGGGGAAAATGTGACAGCTTATCCCAAGAAAAAACTGTCACAAGACATAACTTTCAAAGAAGACAATATGGTAAACTTAAACTAATTAATATGTAAAATGACTTAAAAGTTTAAAATTGTTATATTATTGCAGAATAAATTAGATGACATACCTTTTATTTTAGAGGAATAAAGTTGAGATCTGAAAAAAAATAACATGACACTCAATGGATTGAGGATGACAGTATCCAATTCTGATCCTTGTATGGAACTTTGTGTTTCCTCACTTCCCTAAAGTCTCAGTTTCCCCTTCTACAAGAAACTTTTCCTAGTATTATTAATCTTAGTTCTTCTCTCTGAGATTATCTCCAATTTATACTGTATACATTCTGTTTGTAATTAAGTCTCCCTGCTTAGACTGTGAGGACCTTAAGATTAGCGACTATCTTTTGAATTTTTTATATATTAATATAGTGATTTTTATATAGCACAACACCTAGCCCATAGTAGGAACTTAAAATTTGCCAGTTTATTGACTTGGGGAAATTATTTAGCCTCAGTTTGATAATATTTACTGACAGGTAATTTATTACCTTCTAAGGCAGGGGTCCCCAAACTATGGACCATGGGCCATGTGCAGCCCCCTGAGGTCATTTATATGGCCCCCACCACATTTCCAGAAGGGGCACCTCTTTCATTGGTGGTCAGTGAGAGGAGCACTGTATGTGGCGGTGACGCAAAGCACAGCTTTGCTCACATACAGTACTAATTCCGGTGACATAATCCTTTGCATGGGGCCTTGTTCTGAGAGTAACTGAAGGAGAACAAAGCTCCTAGCAAAGATTATGTGGCTGCACAATGGAAGGCATCAGCATGGTGATGGCGATCTGGGGGAGGGGATTCCACACTGTGTATACTGCTGCCTGGTATAGTGGTGGCAGTGATGAGCCTGTGCAAGGTGTAACAGGTCCATCACAGCCAGCGCTGCAGCCTCCACTGTCTGGGATAGCAGTATACATATTTGTTTATAGTGTTTTTTTATAGTTCAGCCCTCCAGTGATCTGAGGGACAGTGAACTGGCCCCCTGTGTAAAAAGTTTGGGGACCCCTGTTCTAAGGCATCTATACCATATACATCTATTTATTTGTAAGTTCCTTATAATGAACTAAAGCTACCTTCTTGCATTTTCTACTCCTTGATCCTGTTTGTGACATTTGAAGCCAAGACCCATTGTTTGAAGACTTTTGAAAACAGCTATCATATATACTCTGTTTCTCTTCAATAAATCTATAGAGGTCTTTTCAGTGTTTGTTACATGGCATTGTTTCATGCTAAATGCTGGCGATATAAAAAAAGATAAAAAATAATTCTTTACCTCAAGGAGCTTACAGTCTAATGGGGGAGACAATGTGCAATATCTATCTATCTATCTATCTATCTATCTATCTATCTATCTATCTGACTGTCTGTCTATTTCAAGCTATATAAAGGACAAATAGCAAATCTTTGAAAGAAATAAAACAGTTAGAGAATAACTTCTTTTAGAAGGTAGAATTTTATTTGGGACTTAAATGAAACCAGAGAAGGCAGTAGACTGAATGGAGCAGGAAGAATGGCATAAGCTTGGGGGATAGTCAGAGAAAATACCAGGAGCCAAGAGATGGAGTGTCTTGTTTATGAACGTCAGGAAGCCAATATCATTAGATTGAAGTCTATGAGTTGCAAAGTAAGATGTAAGAAAACTTTAACGGTAGTAGGAGGAAGTTTATGAAGGGCTTTGAATGCCAAACAGAATATTTTGAATTGTTTTTAGAGGAAAAAGGAAGCCCCTAAAGTTTATCGAGTAGTGGAATGAAATGGTCACACCTACCTTTTAGGAAAATCACTTTAGCATCTGAATGGAAGATGGACTGGAGAAGGAAGAAATTTAATCTTACAAAACTATTAGTAGGGTATAATCCAGGCATGAGATGATGAGGGCCTTAGTCTACACCAATAGTTAATTATTTATTTGCCAATAGATTGAAAGAATGATGGGTCTTTTGGAGTCTTAGTTTATTATTGACCACAGTTCTTATATCTTTCACAGTTATTTTATTTATAATGTTGAATTAATTGTATAAATTGTTCTTTTTGATTCTGCTCATATTATTGCATTATATAGTTCTTCCCAGATTTTTCAAAATCTGTATCTTTTATCATCATGGCATGGTAACATTACATTGTATTTAATCATGTATAGTATTTTTAAAAACCATTCTCCTTCTTATGGGGATTAGTTTGGTTCCAAGGCTTTGCCACACAAAAAAGTGTTACTATATTCATTTATTCAAATATAAGTCCTTTACTTATTTATTTGTACTTTTTGGGATAGATGCTTACTAGTACCTCTGAATTCATTGTGAGATTGCAAGATACATCTTGGCAGCTACAAATTATTAATGATTCACCTTGAGCTTATATGCAATTAAAATCTCTAAATTTTTCTAAAAAATACAAACTATTAAGTAAGATCTCTCCATGTTGTACACTTTTATTTTTTTAACCTACGTGCAAGAGTTAATATTTGTTAAATGCCATCATTATATTTAGTTTAGACCCTAATTCTATTATCCAACTTCTTAGTTATCTTTTCCAAGATTTGTCATTTACAAATTTGATTCATATTTCCTCAATAACTTTATCCAATTCAGTTATAGAAGTATTAGAAAAACAAGTTCAAGAAAAGAATTCACTATCATATCACTTCTGTAGAAATTCCATTCAGTTAACATCAATCCTTTAATCAAGCTATTTTAGATCCTATTAGTCTTAATAATTTCTAATTCACTAAACTTTCCAATTCTCCACTTTGGCTAAAAGAAGAATCATTAGATATTTTGTCCAAAGCCCTTCCAAAGTCCACACACATTATATCTAAGTTATTTTCCCAGTTGATCAGTCTTATAATTCCATAAAAATTGGCCCTTGGGGAGCAGCTAGGTTGCTCAATGGATTGATAGCCAGGACTATAGATGGGGGGCCTTGGATTCAAATTTGTCCTCAGACACTTCCTACCTGCATGAACCCTGGGCAAAACACTTACCCTCATTGCTTTGTCCTTACCACTCTTCTGCCTTAGAACCAATACACAGTATTGATTCTAAGATTTAAGGTGAAGGTCTTTCTTAAAAATAACCCCTAATAGCTCTCAAATGTTTATAAATAATCTAGTTAATATATTCTAGGATATTGCTAATGATTTATACCAAAATCATTGACAGTGGTTTCCAAAATCTTCTTAATATGTTAAAATCGAGTGAAATTGTGTGTTAGCTAAGCGAAGGGTGGGGGGAGGGGAGGGAGTGAAATAATATAATTCTTGTAACCGAGGAATAATGTTCTAAATTGATTAAATAAAATTAATTTAAATTTTAAAAAAAGAGATAAATTTATTTTAGTCACTTTGTTTTCTGCAGACAGTGACTTTACAGTATTCTTTGGGACAGCTGGAATCTTCCACTTCTATTTCAAATCTGTGCTAGTTTTCTGATTGGTATTAGGAATTCTTGTTCAAATATTTTAGCTAATCAAGTAGTAAAAGAGTATTTTAATAAAGTTGTTATTTGTCTTCTCATTTTATTAGAACTGCGGCTGACTTCATTTTTTGAAGGTTAGATTTTGTGACATTTTGTTCTAACTTTAATAGAGGGTGGTAGAAATCTGTGTATGGAGGCGAGGAAGGGAGTCAGAGAAGCAGTCATGAGCTATTTAATAGAATGTAGAGATTTGGGGTCAGCAGACCATGAGGAAATCTAGTGTGAGGGATAGAGTTTGCTAAGTTCATTAAAGGTAAGAGGAGGGCTAAGGATCTGAAAACAGAAGAATGCACTACTATTCCATCTAACTTTTTTTTTGTTTCTCCTTTTTTTATTCTTTTTTTTTTAAACATGACTTTATTTGGTCATTTCCAAACATTATTCATTGGAAACAAAAATAATTTTCTTTTCCTTCCCCGCCCCCCACCTCTCCCATAGCCGGCGCATGATTCCACTGGGTATCACATGTGTTCTTGACTCGAACCCATTTCCGTGTTGTTGGTATTTGCTCTAGAGTGTTCATTTAGAATCTCTCCTCAGTCATATCCCCTCCACCCCTATAGTCAAGCAGTTGCTTTTCTTTGGTGTTTTTACTCTCACAGTTTATCCTCTGCTTGTGGATAGTGTTTTTTAGATCCCTGCAGATTGTTCAGGGACATTGCATTGTCCCTAATGGAGAAGTCCATTACCTTTGATTGTACCACAGTGTATCAGTCTCCGGATTCTGCTCCTTTCGCTCTGCATCACTTCCTGGAGGTTGTTCCAGTCTCCATGGAATTCCTCCACTTTATTAATCCTTTTAGCACAACAGTATTCCATCACCAACACAATTTGTTCAGCCATTCCCCAATTCTTTATTATCTCTTTTGGGTACAAACCCAGCAGTGCTAAGGCTGGATCAAAGGGCAGTTTTTTAGTGCCCTTTGGGCATAGTTCCAAATTGCCCTTCAGAATGGTTGGATCAATTCACAACTCCACCAGCAATGAATTAGTGTCCCTACTTTGCCACATCCCCTCCAGCATTCATTACTTTCCATAGCTGTCATGTTAGCCAATCTGCTAGGTGTGAGGTGATACCTCAGAGTTGCTTTGATTTGCATCTCTTTGATTATAAGAGATGTAGAGCACTTTTTCATGTGCTTATTAATAGTTTTGATTTCTTTGGCTGAGAACTGCCTGTTCATGTCCCTTGCCCATTTATCAATTGGAGAATGGCTTGATTTTTTTGTACAATTGATTTAGCTCTTTGTAAATTTGAGTAATTAAACCTTTTTCAGAGGTTTCTATGAAGATTGCTTCCCAATTTGTTGCTTTCCTTCTGATTTTAGTTACATTGGTTTTGTTTGTACAAAACCTTTTTAATTTGATGTATTCCAAATTATTTATTTTGCATTTTGTGACTCTCTCTAAGTCTTGCTTGGTATTAAAATCTTTCCCTTCCCAAAGGTTTGACATGTATACTATTCTGTGTTCGCCTAATTTTCTTATAGTTTCCTTCTTTATGTTCAAGTCAATCACACATTTTGAATTTATCTTGGTGTAGGGTGTGAGGTGTTGATCTAAACCTAATCTTTCCCACACTGTCCTCCAATTTTCCCAGCAGTTTTTATGAAATTGTGTATTTTTATCCCAAAAGCTGGGTTTTCTGGGTTTGTCGTATACTGTCCTACTGAGGTCACTTACCCTGAGTCTATTCCACTGATCCTCCTTTCTGTCTCTTAGCCAGTACCAAATTGTTTTGATGACCACTGCTTTATAATATATTCTGAGATCTGGGGCTGCGAGGCCTCCTTCCTTTGTATTTTTTTTTCATTGTTTCCCTGGATATCCTTGATCCTTTTTTCTTCCAAATGAACTTTGTTACAGTTTTTTTCTAAATCAGTAAAAAAAAAAATTTTGAAGTTCAATGGGTATGGCACTAAATAGATAAATGAGTTTGGGTAGGATGGACATTTTTATTATATTGGCTCTTCCTACCCATGAGCAGTTAATGTTCTTCCAATTGTTCAAGTCTAGTTTTAGTTGTGTGGAGACTGTTTTGTAGTTGTGTTCATATAGTTCCTGTGTTTGTTTCGGGAGATAGATTCCTAAGTATTTTATTTTGTCTAAGGTGATTTTGAATGGGATTTCTCTTTCTAGTTCTTGCTGCTGAGCTGTGTTGGAAATATATAGAAATGCTGATGACTTATGTGGGCTTATTTTGTATCCTGCAACTTTACTAAAGTTGTTGATTATTTCGATTCACTTTTTGGTTGAATCTCTAGGATTCTTTAAGTAGACCATCATATCATCCTCAAAGAGTGATAGCTTGGTCTCCTCCTTGCCTATTTTAATGCCTCCAATTTCTTTTTCTTCTCTAATTGCTACTGCTAGTGTTTCTAGTACAATGTCAAATAGTAGAGGTGATAATGGGCATCCTTGTTTCACTCCTGATCTTATTGGGAATACATCTAGTTTATCCCTATTGCAGATGATATTAGTTGATGGTTTTAGATATATACTGTTTATTATTTTTAGGAACGACCTTTCTATTCCTATGCTTTCTAGTGTTTTTAATAGGAATGGGTGTTATATTTTATCAAAGGCTTTTTCTGCATCTATTGAAATAATCATGTGATTTTTGTTGGTTTGCTTGTTGATGTGGTCAATTATGTGGATGGTTTTCCTAATATTGAACCAGCCCTGCATCCCTGGTATAAATCCTACTTGATCATGGTGAGTGACCCTTCTGATTAATTGTTGGAGTCTTTTTGCTAGTATCCTATTTAAGATTTTTGCATCTATATTCATTAAGGAGATTGGTCTATAGTTTTCTTTCTCTTTTTTTGGCCTGCCTGGCTTTGGTATCAGAACCATGTTTGTGTCATAAAAGGAGTTTGGTAGAACTCCCTCTTTGCTTATTATGTCAAATAGTTTGTATAGTATTGGGGTTAGCTGTTCTTTGAATGTTTGATAGAATGCACTGGTGAATCCATCAGGCCCTGGGGATTTTTTCTTAGGAAGTTCTTTGAAGGCCTGTTGGATTTCTTTTTCTGATATGGGATTATTTAAGAAATCTATTTCTTCTTCTGTTAGTCTAGGCAATTTATATTTTTGTAAATATTCATCCATATCACCTAGGTTGGTATATTTATTGTCATATAGTTGGGCAAAGTAGTTTTTAATGATTGCCTTAATTTCCTCTTTATTGGAGGTGAGGTCCCCCTTTTCATTCTTGATGTTGATAATTTGCCTTTCTTCTTTCCTTTTTTAAATTAGATTGACCAGTACTTTGTTCATTTTGTCTGTTTTTTCAAAGTACCAGTGTCTAGTCTTGTTTAATTAGCTCAATAGTTCTATCACTCTCGATTTTATTAATTTCTCCCTTAATTTTTAGAATCTCTAGTTTGGTTTTCTTCTGGGGGGGTTTAATTTCTTTGTTTTCAAGTTTTTTGATTTGCATTTCCAATTCATTGATCTCTGCCCTCCCTAATTTGTTAATATATGCACTCAGGGATATGAATGTTCCTCTAAGTACTGCCATGGCTGCATCCCATTAGGTTTGAAAGGATGTTTCACCATTGTCATTTTCCACAATGAAATTATTAATTGTTTCTATGATTTCTTCTCTAACCAATTTTGGAGTATCCTACTATTTAATTTCCAATTAATTTTTGATTTGGCTCTCCATGTACCCATACTGATCAATATTTTTATTGCTTTATGATCTGAAAAGGTTGCATTTATTATTTCTGCTTTTCTGCATTTGAGTGCCATGTTTCTGTGACATAGTGTATGATCTATTTTTGTGAATGTGCCATGTGGTGCTGAGAAGGTGTATTACTTTTTGTCCCTATTTATTTTTCTCCATATGTCTATTAACTCTAATTTTTCTAAGATTTCATTCACCACTTTTACCTCTTATTTATTTTTTGGTTTGATTTATCTAAATTTGATAGTGGTTGGTTCAAGTCTCCCACTAATATGGTTTTACTGTCTATTTCCTCCTTCAATTCCCCTAGTTTCGCCATTAGAAATTTGGATGCTATTCTGTTTGGTGCATACATGTTGTTTAGTGATATTTCCTCATTGTCTATATTCCCTTTTAACAGAATATATTTACCTTCCCTATCCCTTTTGATCAGGTCTATTTTTGCTTTGGCTTTGTCAGATATCATGATTGCAACTCCTGCCTTCTTTCTATCCGTTGACACCCAAAAGGTCTTACTCCATCCTTTAATTCTAACCTTGTGAGTATCAACCCTCCTCATATGTGTTTCTTGAAGACAACATATGGTAGGTTTTTGGGTTCTAATCCAATCTGCTATTTGTCTACATTTTATGGGTGAGTTCATCCCATTCACATTCAAAGTTATGATTGTCACTTGTGGATTCCCTGGCATTTTGATATCTTCCCCTAGTTGTGACCTTAAGTACAGGAGTTCTTAGTTGCAGTGGAATATGCCGGTAGGATGTATCCTAAAAGCATCCATCAATAAAGGTTGCTGCTGGGAGTGTAGGCCATCCGGTTGCCTAAAAAGCAATGAACTGGCCCAGATCAGAAATGGAGGGGATGAAAACACTTGTGCTAATCAGTATTGAGTTCTGGCTTATAAGTAACCCCTTCATTTCCAGCTTGTAAGCAATGAAGAATCCAGTCTTCAAAAAAAAAAAAAGTAATGCATTGAGCTACTAGGAAATAATACCTAATCTAAACTATGTAAGAAAAATGTACGTGAAATAAAAATCCAAGAATGGAAAGGCCATCATGAGTCTAGATCATCAGGGTAGAATTAGAACTTTAGTTTGGTCCTCCATAAGAAAGTATGGAGTTTTCATCAGTAGAAAAATAAATGAGGGGACAGTCAAGATGTAGTAAAATCCATGAGTCCATTCCTACATTACACATCTATGGATAATAATAAGAAAATAGCCAAGAGAAGTGGAGAATTAGGGGATATTTGGGATGTCAGGAAGGACAATTATCTTGAATCCCAGGTTGAGAAGTTTGGACTTGTTTCTAAAATAAATCCCTGTCGCTTCTTTTTTTCTCTCTCTCTTTTTTTAATTTGGTCAATTTCAAACACTATTCCTTGGTTACAAAAAACCATATTCTATTCCTCCCTCCTTTCCCCCCACCTTTCCCATTGCTGATGCACAATTCCACTGGGTATTACATGTGTCTTTGATCAGAACCTATTTCCATGCTGTTGATATTTGCACTAGGATATTCATTTAGGTTTTATATCCCCAACCATATCCCTTCGACCCATGTAATCAAGCAGTTGTTTTTCTTCTGTGTTTCTACTTAAAACAATTTTCCTCTGAATGTGGGTAGTTTTCATTCTCATGGATCTCGCCAGCTGTTCAGGATCACTGCATTGCCACTAATGGAGAAGTCCATTACATTCGATTGTACCACAGTATATCAATTTCTGTATACAGTGTTCTCCTGGTTCTGCTCCTTTCACTCTGCATCACTTCTTGGAAGTCATTCCAGGCCCCATTGAATTTCTCCAGTTTATTATTCCTTTGGGCACAATAGTATTCCATCACCAACATATATCACAATTTGTTCAGCCATTCCCCAATTGAAGGGCATCCCCTCGTTTTCCAATTTTTTGGCACCACAAAGGGCGCAGCTATGAATATTTTTGTACTTGTCTTTTTCCTTATGATCTCATTGGGGTACAAATCCAGCAGTGCTATGGCTAGATCAAAGGGTAGACACTCTTTTATAACCCTTTGGGCATAGTTCCAAATTACCCTCCATAATGGTTGGATCAATTTACATTTCCACCAGCAATGCATTAAAGCCCCGACTTTGCCATATCCCCTCCATCATTCATTACTTTTCTTTGCTGTCATGTCAGCCAATCTGCTAGGTGTGAGTGGTGCCTCAGAGTTGTTTTGATTTGCATCTCTCTGATTATAAGAGATTTAAAATACTTTCTCATGTGCTTATTAACAGTTTTGATTTCTTTAACTGAAAATTGCCTATTCATGTCCCTTACCCATTTATCAATTGTAGAATAGCTTGATATTTTGTACAATTGATTTAGCTTCTTGTAATTTTGAGTAATTAGACCTTTGTCAGAGGTTTTTGTTATGAAGATTGTTTCCCAATTTGTTACTTCCCTTCTAATTTTGGTTACATTTGTTTTGTTTGTACAAAAACTTTTTAATTTGATGTATTCCAAATTATTTATTTTCACATTTTGTGACTTTTTCTTAGTCTTGCTTTTCTTTCCTTTCCCAAAGGTCTGACATGTATACTATTCTGTGTTCACCTAATTTACTTATAGTTTCCTTCTTTATGTTCAAGCCTTTCATCCATTCTGAGTTTATCTTGGTATAGGGTATGAGATGTTGATCCAAACATAAACTCTCCCACACTGTCTTCCAATATTTCCAGAAGTTTTTATCAAATAGTTGATTTTTGTCCCCAAAGCTGGGATCCTTGAGCTTATCATAGACTGTCTTGTTGAGGCCACTTACCTCAAGTCTATTCCACTGATCCTCCTTTCTCTCTTAGCCAGTACCAAATTGTTTTCATGACCACTGCTTTATAGTATAGTTTGAGATTTGGAATTGCAAGGCCACCTTCCTTTGCATTTTTTTTCATTATTTCTCTGGATATCCTTGATATTTTGTTCTTCCAAATGAATTTTGTTATGTTTTTATCTAATTCAGTAAAAAAGTTTTTTGGTAGTTCAATGCATATGGCACTAAATAAGTAAATAAGTTTGGGTAAGATGGTCATTTTTATTATGTTAGCTCGTCCTACCCATGAGCAATAAATGTTTTTCCAATTGTTAAATCTAATTTTAATTGTGTGGAATGTGTTTTGTAGTTGTGTTCATATAGTTCCTGTGTTTGTCTCAGCAGATAGATTCCTAAGTATTTATATTGCCTAGAGTGATTTTAAATGGAATTTCTCTTTCTAATTTTTGCTGCTGAGATGTGTTGGAGATATGTAGAAATGCTGATGACTTCTGTGGGTTTATTTATTTTGTATTCTGCAACTTTGCTAAAGTTGTTGGTTATTTCCACTAGCTTTATAGTTGATGCTCTAGGATTCTTGAAGTAGACCATAATATCATCCACAAAGAGTGATAGCTAATATCATCCACAAAGAGTGATAGCTTGGTCTCTTCACTGCCAATTTTAATACCTTCAATTTCTTTTTCTTCTCTAATTGCTACAGCTAGTGTTTCTAGTACAATGTTAAATAATAGCGGTGATAATGGGCATCCTTGTTTCACTTCTGATCTTATTGGGAATGCATCTAGTTTATACACATTGCACATGATGTTTGCTGATGGTATTAGATAAATACTTTTTATTATATTTTATGAAAGACCCTTCTATTCCTATCCTTTCTAGTATTTTCAATAGGAATGGCTGTTGTATTTTGTCAAAGGCTTTTTATGTGTCTGTTGAGATAATCATGTTATTTTTGTTGCTTTGCTTGTTGATGTGGTCAATTATGTGGATGGTTTTCCTAATATTGAAAAATCCTTGCATTCTTGGTATAAATCCCACCTAACTATAGTGAATAACCCTCATGATGACTTGCTAGAATCTTTTTGCTAGTATCTTATATAAGATTTTTCCATCTATGTTCATTAAGGGATTGGTCTGTAGTTTTCTTTCTCCATTTTTGACCTGCCTGGTTTTGGAATCAGTACCATATTTGTGTCATAAAAGGAATTTGGTAGAACTCCTTCTTTGTGTATTATGTCAAATAGTTTGTATAGTATTGGGACTAGCTGTTCTTTGAATGTTTGATACAATTCACTTGTGATTCCATCAGGCCCTGGGGATTTCTTTGATGGCTTGTTCAATTTCTTTTTCCTAAATGGGATTATTTATGAATTATATTTCTTCTTCTGTTAATCTAGGCAATGTATATTTTTTATAAATATTCATCCATATCATCTAGGTTGGTATATTTATTGCCATATAATTGGGAAAATAGTTTTTAATGATTGCCTTAATTTTCTGTTCATTGGAGGTGAGATCCCCTTTTCATCCTTGATACTGTTAATTTGCCTGTCTTCTTTCCTTTTTTAAATTAGATTGACCAGTACTTTGTTCATTGTGTCAGTTTTTTCAAAGTACCAGCTACTAGTCTTGTTTAATTAGTGCAATAGTTCTATCACTCTCGATTTTATTAATTTCACCCTTAATTTTTAGGATCTCTAGTTTGGTTTTCTTCTGGAGAGTTTTAATTTCTTTGTTTTCAAGTTTTTTGATTTGCATTTCCAATTCATTGATCTCTGCCCTCCCTAATTTGTTAATATATGCACTCAGGGATATGAATTTTCCTCTAAGTACTGCCTTGGCTACATCCCATAAGGTTTGAAAGGATGTTTCACCATTGTCATTTTCTTCAATGAAATTATTAATTTTTTCTATGATTTCTTCTCTAACCGATTTTGGAGTATCCTATTATTTAATTTCCAATTAATTTTTGATTTGGCTCTCCATGTACCCATACTGATTAATATTTTTATTGCCTTATGATCTGAAAAGATTGCATTTATTATTTCTGCTTTTCTACATTGTTTGCCATGTTTTTATGACCTAGTACATGGTCAATACTTGTGAATGTACCATGTGCTGCTTTGCTAACTTTAGCAAAGTTGTTTGTCCCTATTTATTTTTCTCCATATATCTATTAAGTCTAATTTTTCTAAGATTTCATTCACATCTTTTACCTCTTTCTTATCTATTTTTTGATTTGACTTATCTAAATTTGATAGTGGTAGGTTCAGGTCTCTCACAAGTATGGTTTTATTATCTATTTCCTCCTTCAATTCCACTACTTTCTCCTTTAGAAATTTGGAAGCTATACCATTTGGTGCATACATGTTGAGTTCTGATATTTCCTCATTGTCTATACTGCCTTTTATCAGTATGTAATTACCTTCCCTATCTCTTTTAATCAAATCTATTTTTACTTTGGCTTTGTCAGATATCATGATTGCAACTACTGTCTTTTTTCTATCAGTTGGATTCTAATCCACTCTGCTATTCATTTGTGTTTTATGGGTGAGTTCATTCCATTCATATTCAAAGTTTTGATTATCACTTGTGTATTCCCCAGCATTTTGATATCCTCTCCTATTTCTGTCCTTTCTTGTTTTGCTATATCCTTTTAAAGCAGTGTTTTACTTTTAATCAATCCCCCTAATCCCCTCCCTTAATATGCTTCCCTTTCTGGCCCCTCCCTTTTTGTTTCCTTCTTATTTTTTTAGGGTCTGTTAAGTTCCCTTTCCCCTCTCTTTCCCTCCCTTTTTTATTCCCTCTCTTTATTCTCCTTAGTTTTCCCTTCTCACTTTCCCTATAGAATAAGATAGAATTCAAGACCCCAATGGATCTAGATGCTCTTCCCTCTCAGAACTGATTTGACTGAGAGTAAGGTTAAAATATTACCCATTAGCACTCTCTTCCTCTCCTACTTATAAGAGTATTCTTCCCCTCCCCTTCCCATGTGTATCTTTGTGTGATAAAGATTATACTCTTTATTTTATTTCTTCAAGTATCTCTTGGTGCCATCTTCGATCCCCCCCTCACTTTTTATTTTTTGCGTATCAATTTATAGCCCTTAATGCCCCAATCTCTTCCTGTGAATGATTCTTCTAATTACTATAATAGCAAATATAATTTTGAGAGTTACAAATAGCATTTCCCCATATATTAATAAATAATTTGATCTAATTGTAGCCCTTAAAGAAGAGAGTTTGAACAAAAATTTTCCCCCTTTTCAGTCTCTTTCTTTTCATTTTTTTTCATCTCTTTTCTTTTTCATCTTTTTCATCTCTTACCTTTTCATTTTTCTCTTGATCTTTGTGTTTGAATGTCAAACTTTCCACAGAGCTCTGGTATTTTCTTTACAAATACTTGGGAATCTTCTATTTTGTTGAATGCTCATACTTTCCCCTGGATGTATATTGTCAGTTTTGATGGATAGGTGATCCTTGGTTAAAGACCCATTTCTCTTGCCTTTCTGAATATCATGTTCTAGGCCTTTCGGTCCTTTAGTATAGAAGCTATCAGGTCTTGTGTGATCCTTATTGGTGCTCCTTGGTATCTGAATTGTCTCTTTTTGGCTTCTTGTAGTATTTTCTCCTTAACTTGAAAGCTCTGGAATTTGGCAATTAAATTCCTGGGAGTTGTCTTTTGAGATTTTTGTTTAAAGGGTGTTCTATGAACTCTTTCAATGTCTATTTTGCCCCCTTGTTCAAGGACATCAGTGCAGTTTTCTTGGATGATTTCTTGTAGTATGATATCTTGATTTCTGTTTATTTCTGCCTTTTCAGGTAGACCAATGATTCTCAAATTCTCTCCTTGGTCTGTTTTCCTGATCTCTCAGTGAGATATTTTATGTCAATGAGATATTTTACGTTTTCTTCTATTTTTCAATTTTTTTGACTTTGCTTTATTAATTCTTGCTGTTTTGCAAGATGATTATCTTCCAATTGCCTAATTCTGGTCTTTAAAGACTGGTTTTCCTTTTTAGTTTGGTCTATCCTGCTTTTCATGGCTTCCAGCTGTTTTTCCAACTGAGAGTTCTTGTCCTTTAAACTGTTATTTTATCTTTGAACTATTTCCCACTTTTCTTGCCAGAAGGCTTCCATCTTTTTGATAAGCTCCAATTTAAATTCTTCAAGAACTTGTGGACAATTTCCAGTTTTTTTGGGAGGTTTTGGGTTTTTTTGAAGGGTCACTTCTTCCTGTTTTTCTTGGAGGGAGGTTGTTGCTCCTTGGCACAATTTGCCATCACTGTGGAGGTTTTTCCTTCCCTTTTTAGTCACAAATCTGAGTGAGATGGGCAGGCTCTCTGTGTATGGAGCTAAGGAGCAAGAATTTTTGCCTGAGGCAAGCTCTCAAATCTCAGCAGCTTTTGCTATTTGCTGCCTTTCTCTGTGGTATTTTCCCACGAGCGCCCACAGTCTGTGCTCTTCAGCCTGATGGGGTTTCAGGTGTAGCTGCTCTCAGGGTTAGGTCTTTGGTGGTCTTAGTCAGCTCCCAAGGACCTAGAGGTACCCCTTACTCACTCGAGAGGTGCCCCTCACTCACTGATTCTGGCATGTGCTGACTCTGACTCTGAATCCTTAGGTGGGGTAGGGGAGGGTAGATCAGCTTGTGGTTTTGGTGGGAGCTTTTTCACCCCCTTATAGTGTGCAAATGCCCAAATCCCACATACTTTCAATACTGCACCCTTCTGTAGAGTTCCTCCATTCTTATGAATTTGGTATTTTTTGGTCTTTTGAGGTAGTCTATATCGGTGGGTGCTGAGGAGAGGAAGAATCTTGAGTCTAGACTGGCTCCATGTTTACCTGGAAGTCCCACCCTGTCATTTCTTAAGCAGGGTATTGATTGGTATCTTAAAAATACTAATCTGGCCCTGATATACAAGTGAGATGAAAATGAAAATAGATTGGATATTGGCTTATTTCCTGAATGTGCCATCAGAGGTGCTGAGGACTTGTACAAATGTGGCAGTCATAGGAATTCAGTGAACACTCATGCTGCTTCAAATACTGTAAATATCAAAGATATAATCTCTTTTCCATGATGATATCTTTGTGATTTAGTGTATCAAATCAGCCAAATAAAATACTTATTAATCGACTACTATGTGCTAAACTATATCCCAAGACCTATGGAAAATACAAAGAAATACAGATGAAGTCCTTGACTACCTAAAATCACTTCATATTAAAGTTTTTAAAAGAAAGGTAATTTACCCTTCCCCAATTCAAAATACGACTCTGATGTTTTCATCTTATTTCCCCAATTCTTATTTTTATTTATCCTGTTTTTAAATAGCTAATTCAGTGTTGTTCACCACATGACCACCCAGTAAATCTTTTGAACACTGAATGAGCTGCAAAAACATTGCTGATCCTGGTGTATTCCACATTCACTGCAAATCTTGCAAATGCTGCACTTCCTTTGTCAGTCTAGAAACCAGCCCAGTTATTTAAAATTCTAGTTCTGTGGAAGCCTGCTATATTGAATATGGTGGAAAGCATAGAGTAGAAAGCAGAATATATGTATTGATTGCCTAACTGACTGACCAATATTTACATTTGGATTTGGTTAGAGAGTATTGAGGATGCTTGAGCATTGGAATGATTAATATTATCTAAGTTGTTAAATGAAATGCCCATAGACCTGGCTTCTTTAGTCTTGTCCCTTTCTTATTCTAAGTGACTATAAGTGTATGTAAATTAATTCCTAGCTTCCCTTCTTCCTTCCCTTTTACCCTTGGTGAACTGTCAGGGAAGTTGATTGTGTTAACAGAAATAAATGGGCTAAATTTGCCCCAGGTCTCCAAATGAAGCTGTGTTTAAACAGACACAAATTAGGAATCAGGTTATTCCCACTATCCTGAGCAAGTCAAAGGTCAAGGAAAAAAAAAACAACTTATGGCTTTTGGCTTTAATATGCTCCTGCAGGCAATGGGATGAATTGGCTTCGTCAGCCTCTGTCTGCTTAGCATGGACACCAATAACCTTGTTTCTCTTTCTCCTCCCTCCCAGGGGGAAGATGTCTCAGCAGAATAGTATGACTTCTCTTCCCAGGTACAGTTCCACTAGTTAAGGAGGTATTGCTAATTACGTGCTATTAAACTGAGAAGGCCACAGGGCAGCCCATCACAGAGCATGGGGACATCTGAGCTCTACGTTCAGTAGAGACTGTGATTGCTGGAGCATTTTTTGTGGTGAGCTAGGGAAGGGGAGAAAGGAATAACTCTTTAAAGTGCTAAGACAGCATGCCTGGGAAAATGCATTCAGCTGCGGCACTGACTCTATTGATTATGCCAGCAATGATTTAGTATGGGTATTTCACACTTGTCATTTCCCAAAATGATGGGGGATAGAGTGTCGACCCAGGGCATTCAGAAAGACTCAGGTTCAAATCCTGTCTCTGACACATTGTCATTTAGTTACATTGTAAGTCACTGGAGCTCTCTACAGATCAGTTTTCTCATCTGAAAAATGAAGAGAATTACAGTGGCCAAAGTTACCTCACAGGGCTATGAGTGAGTGGACCTGCGACCCTACTTCAGAAACTTACTAGCTCGGTGACTCTGCTCAAGTTACTTTAATTCTTCTCTGTTTCCTCATCTGTAATATGAGAAGTTAGATTTTATAACCTCTAAAGTCTCTTCTGACTCTGAATCTACTATCCTATAATTAAATAAGATAATATATGTAAAACATGTCAATTGTTATTAGAAGACATTTAAAATGTACTAAAATTTTTTTTAAAATGTTAGTGTTATTAGCTATATGCACACAGGATCACAGAATTTCATAGTCAGAAGAAATTATAAGAATCATCCAATCTGTAAATTAAAGGAATCTCCAGTCTAAAATATCTGATATGGATGCATGCATGGTCCTTCCTCCACTGAAATATTCTTTTATGACTTTCCTTCTATTTTTTCTAACCATTTCTTATCTTAGCTTCAAGGTCAGGAATTGGTAAAATGATCTGTCTCCTTTTTTGCCAATTCTTCTTATCTCCTTGAACACTTGGCTCAAAGCTCAACTTCTCTAGAAAACCTTTAATGATTAATTCAATTGCATCCTCACTACACTTTCATAACGTACACTATATTAATTGGTAATTCTAACATGTTATTATGATCACAGATTTGGGGTTATTAGAGACCTCAGATATCATCTAGTGTACCATCCATTCCATTGTTCAGATCAGATAACTGAGGCTGAGAAATTAAATAATTTGCTCAAGATTTTAAAGATAGTAGGAGTATAGGTAAGATCATATCCCTAGTTTGGGGCTCCATATCTTATACTCTTTTCATTGTAACCTTCTCTCAGATACTGTTTTGAACTTCTTAAATCATTCCATAATTTATTCTTTGTGACTACTTATATAATTCTTTGAGGGTAGAGACTGTTTTCCCCATTTCTATTGTGTCCTCCAAAGATTTTGATTATTGTTCCAAACAACAGGGCTGCTAGTTAAAGGTTGACTTACAAAATCTTGGGAACAGTCAAAGAAAGGGAAAGCTAAAGGACATATAAATGCCCAATACACATCTAGTTTAAAAATTTCTCTGAATTTAAGGAATTACACCTTATAGATTTCTTATCTGGTAGAAAACTTGACACATCATTCCCCTATTTCCATTTTCTGCCACCTAATATTTACTCTGTGCTTCATTATTTAGTACACCTACTGTCCCACTCCTGGTGAGTATAGAACATGGCCAAGAACATAGTAAAACTGTATAGAATGGAAGCGACCCAATCTGCCTCTAAGCAAGCTGTGAGGTAGACACCTCATGTTGTTACCTTTCACCTCTCTGCCAGTGACTTTCTTCTTCCCTCACTTTGGAGTCTTCAGGAGCTTAGTTCTCTAAGACTCCCTGCCTGACTTTTGGTTCAGAATTCAAAGCTATAATTTACCTTATATTCCTCACCTTTCCCCCATCTTCCTTTGATTTACTCCATCAAAATATCCATTCTCTGACCCACTTCCTTTGCACCTTTCTCAACAGGGCAGGTAGAAGAGAGTAATTCAAATTACGATCCTAGGATCATATGTTTGGAACTGGAAGGGCCTTGGGAGTTCATCTAGCTCACCTCTTTCATTTAATCCTGAGGAAACAAGCCTGGGGAGGTTGTCACTTATCCTGGGACATAAAGGAAGCAAGTGGCCATACTGGGGTATGAGCCAAGGAGCTTTAAATCAAAACTGGTATCCTTTCCACAGAACCAGAATAATGTTGCCTATGTTAGCCAGCTTATATGTTAATCAATCAATTCACAAACATTTAGTAAGTATCCACTTTGTTCTAGGAAGACTGTGGGGATACAAAGAGAGAAAAGGAAACGATTCTTGCCTTCAAGGGTCCTACATTCTACTGGGGGAGTCAAACATAACTAACACCATGCAAAATACATATGAAATAAATGCAATGTAAATTTATAATGGATGGAGGCCATTAGCTGCTGAGGGATCAGGAAAGATCTCATTCAGAAGATGAAGGAAGAGCAGAATTTGGAAGAAAATGAAGGATTCTAAATGGAAAGGATGAGGCAAGCAGGATGCAAAAATCACCACCTTTGTGCAATGGTGAGAATCCAGCCCAACATAAAAGAACTATGTCAAATGACAGAGGATCAGGAGAAAAATCTTCCTTTTGGTCTTTGTATTTGCAAGACAAAGGCAAGAGCTAAAATCAAGTCCCTCCCAATATTTTGTGCTAATAGTCACGGGTCTTCAAACAGCAGCTTGCTGCCTGTTATTCTGATCATATTACCAGATAAACTCATTAGGAGATTTACATAATTTAACAATATCTGTCATGCACAGGTAGTCTCATTAAACCATATAATGTTAACTGTAAACTGTGATCATTTAATGGATGAAATGGAGCTTAACTGTTCTCAACAGTGCAAAAAGAAAGAATCACCCAAACCGTGTGTTTTCCTTTGTGCAGAAAGGATACTGAAAAGAATAAAGATGGAGGTGAGAAACTTCATTTTGTCTCCAAGGAGAAAGTTTAAAAAAAAATCAACAATAAAGGAACACAATTGTTGATGGATACGATGTAGAAAGCTGAATGGGAGAAAGGAGGTAAAAGGTCCTTGCCAAGGGAAAGCTATGGTAGAAAGAATCTTTGGTTCAGAAGACTGAAGACCTGGGTTCGTATAATCATAGTTCTATAATTGGAAAGGACTTTAGACTTCATCTAATTGAAACCCCTTCTTTTATAGTGGACGAAGATAAGGCCAGGCCAGGTTAAACAAATTGCCTGAGGTCACACACAGAGGAATAACCAGTATTTGAATTAAGATTCCAAAGGAGCCAAATTCAGTGTCATATGATCTCCCAAATCTCACATGCAAAGCTTATTACTCCTCTGACTTCAGATATTTAATTTCCCTGGGCCTCAGTTTCCTTATTTGTAAAATGAGGGGCTTAGACTACATAGTCTCTGGGTTTGCTTCTTAGCCCTTGATCCATAATAAGAGGCAGCTAAGAGGTCCCATAGTGTACAGAATGTTGGATCTGCAGTCAGCAAGTCCTGAGTTCAAATTATTTACTACTTACAGTTATTTACTATCTGTGTGACTCTGGGAAAGTCACTTAACCTCTATCTGCCTCACTGTCCTCACCCATAAAATGGGGATCATAATAGCAGCTATCTCATAAGATTGGGGTAAAGATCCAATGAGATATTCATAAAGCATTTAGCACAGTGCCTAGTGCATAGCAGGCATTCAATAAATAATTATTCCCACTCTCTTAGGAATATGTATATGGAGGAAGGGAAGGGATAGGTAAGGAATGTTAAGACCAAGAAAGTTCTTGTGGAAACCACAGTTACAAGGAAAAGGAAAAATATTCTTTAATTAAAGAAGGGAAGGGAGCAAAGAAATACAACACATTAAAGAGGGGAAAGGCAATGCTTTTATTGATAAAAACAAACAACCTCCCTTCCTGACTCCTTTGATAATATGAACAAATTCTCAGAGATGAAACTGAACCAGCAGGAGGAAGGGAGCCAAAGGAGAAGACAGAAGGAAATAACTGAAGAGCACTTAGGAGTTTCATGTATTCAAATCAGCAGAGCCTCATGAATCTTATAAATGGTTATTGCAAGGGCAGTGACGAGTTATGCTTTAACTTCCTAGTTAAGAAAGCAAGAGGAAATATGCTCTGTAATGCTTGAAACAGAGATTAAAACTGCTCTGGATGAATTTGATACAATAAGAGATAATGTTTCTATAATGCTTCCTGCCTATAGAAAGTGCTATTTCATTTGGCCCTCACAAGAAACTTGTATAATAGGTCTTACAATCATTATTATACCCATTTTTTTTTGGATGAAGAGACTGAGGTCAGAGAGGTTAATTGGCTTGCCCATTGTTATATAGCTAGTAATGTGCTCAAGTTAGGACTTGAAATTTAGTTTTTCTTGACACCAAGTTCAGCACTTTTTATTGCCCTGTGTGGCCCAAGTCAAGGGGCTGGATCAGATGATTTTCTGAGATCTCTTTAAAGTCTAAGATTATGCGATTCCATGAACATGAGAAAACTACCAAGTCGAGATGTTAAGCACATTTAATTAATTTCTTGCAGAAATTCTAACTTTGAACATCTCAGATATTTCTATGAATGTTCATAACTTACTAAAGGAAAATGGTCATCACAATAGCCATAATCATAAAGTTTGGAATCCTAATTATTGAATTATTTCTTTTAAAAAATCCACGACTCATTTGTTGACTTACTGATTGATTTATGAAGAGGGCGGTAAAATCTCAACTAATGCCCTCCACAGGAAAGTCCAATTGGCAACTCCATTAATTGGAGTCCAATTGGACTCCTATGGTTAACATTAATCATTTGTTTGAAGTGAAGTATCCTGCCTTAATTAAAGGTAGGGCTGCTTGTTAAGAAATGTTATTGTGTTTGACTTTCCACAAGTGTGCTAGAATATAATAGGATTTTCATTTTGCAATAGGATCCCAGGATGATTAGCATAGGAATAATAGAAATAATAATAACTATAATATAGTATTTTTTACACAGTATTTCCTTTGAGTCTCAGACCAATCCTGTGAAGTAAATGTTATGAGAAAATCCCCAGTTAACCTCATCTTTATATAAGCATCTATGGCGTGCCAGGCAGAGAGCTAAACATTGGTCATACAAATACAATCAAGAGAGACAGGTCCTGCCCTTGAGGAGGTTACAGTCTAAAGGGAATAGGCAGCATATAAAAAAGGAACCAGCAAAGGAGGGATGAGGGATTTAGCATGGCAAAAGAAAGGATTATAAATGGCACAGAAGCCTGGAGGATGGATTAGAGTGGAGGGAGGAATCCTGCTCTCTAATCTGTCCTCCATTCACCTGCCAATGTGGTTTTTCCAAATCCCATGTCTGATCGGATCACCCCTGATTGATGTCTTTCCCCCTATTACCATGAAGATTAAATATTCTCATTATAATTGAATCATGAAAAAATAATAAATAATATATATTAATAATATAAATAATATTTTATTTATTTTGTATATTTATTTATATATATTATATATAAATAAATATACAAATATATTTATTTATATATTTAAATGTATATAAATAAATAAGTTATTAAAAAGTTATAAAAAATTAAAATTACCATGAGGATTAAATACTCAGTTTAGCATTTAAAGCTCTTCATAACTCCAACTTGGCCCTTTTCTTTCTTGTTAGTTTTCTTATCCTTTGCTCCCCTCTAAATACTCTGTCATTCAGTATTGCCAGAAATTCTGGGCTAACTTGCCATTCCTCAAATACAATACTCCATTTCTTTTTTTTGCTCTTGAAATTTCCTGCCTACAGACCTCAACCTCTGTTTCCTCCGGGTTCTTTCAAGACTCAACTCATATTGTAACTGTTTCAGGAGATCTTTCATGGTCCCTCCTGGGGCTACTGTCTTCCATTGTCATATATCTTATGCATACCTCTATTTTTATGAAACGAGTTTCCAGCTAAGTCTGGAACATTTTACATGAGATTCTTTACTTGTGGAGAGAATGATGACTCCACAGAGTGCCTTGGATAGGGATGGAATTGGCTTTAGAGCTTTGGAGTAGAGAGACATTCGGCATTCCTTCTTTGAGAGACATATTGGTTTCCAAAGTATTTTTTTCTTTCCTCTCTGAAGTTGGGTCCCAGAATAGTTTGGGACCTCCTGTGTCTCTAGAAGCAAGAACTTTATCCAAAGTTCTCATACTCTTTTAAGCAAAAACCTCAAATTGTAATAGAAAGATATACATTTAGGCTTAATTTTCTTATTAGTAAAATGAGGTTAATAATAATTACACCACCCTTCATCATAGCATTGTCTTCAGGGGAGCATCTTGTAAATTCTTGGGTTCATATATTTATGACTGAAGAGGATCTTAGAATACATCAAGTTTTCTTCCCTCATTTTATAGATAAATAGACTGAGACACAGGCAAATTAAATGATGCTCCCAAGGCCAAAAACTCTTGTCCAAGGAAGGATTTGAAAACCAAATTTCCTTGTTCAAAGTCTAGTAATCTACTCACTTTGCCACCAAATAGGAAATAGTAGCTAATATTAAAAAATAATTTTATTGATATCTTTTGATTTTATATTCCATAAATTTCCCTCTGTGTCACTTTTAATCAAGCTGGAAATTAGGATTTAGAGTTCAGTGGGACCTTATAAATCTTCTAGTTCAATCCCTTCCTGCCTTTGCTTTTGGTATTTTAAAAATTATAGAAAATAAGGGCAGTTAGGTGGCTCAGTGGATAGAGCTAGGCCTAGAGACAAGAAGTCCTGGGTTCAAATCTAGCCTCAAACACTTCCTAGCAGTGTGGTCAAGTCACTTAACTCCACTTGCCTAGCCCCTGCTGCTTTTCTGCCTTTGAATTGATATTTAGTAGTGATTCTGAAAGAGAAAGTAAGGGTATTTTAAAATGAAAAAGATCAAGAGAAAAAATCATCAAAACCAACCAATATATAGAAAAAGCTTGAAGATATATGCAATGCTCTTCTCACGTTTGCAGAGGAATTAGGGAAGTCCTTCTCTTGCTGTTCTTCTTGCAAGTCATTCTTCTTTTTAATTTTGTGATTTTCATTTTTGATTGTTTGGGAGCTAATGTTCATTCTATTTACATTGTTGTAGTCTTATGTGTTGTTTTCTTGGCTCTGCTAACTTAATTCTATGTCAATTCATATTTGCCTTTCTATACTTTTAATTATTTGTCACACATGGCATTTCTTACAGGACCATAACATTCCTTTATATTCAAGTATCACAGTTTTTTTTTTTAACCATTCCCCAATCTATGGGCATTTCATGTTCTCGTTCTTTGATTAATTAATATTTCTATAATGCTTGAAGATTTGGCTCATTTTATCCTCACAAAAATTCCATGAGGTTGTTTGCTATTATTATTCCCATTTGACAGATGAGGAAACTAAGACTGAGAGACATAAAGTGATTTGTCCAGGATCAAAGTTCTAAGGCAGGATTCAAATTTAGATCTTCCTGAAACTAGGGCAGACACTCTATCAATTCACTCTAGAAAGCTGCCTCCAAAAAGCTACATAAATGGAGGTTGTTATTACTAGGGGTTCATGAGACAAAATGACCCTTTTATCGTAATCTTTACCCCAGGAACTAAAAGTCTTTAGGTAGCCATCCTTGTGGGATTAGAAGCACAGGCTTTCACTAATATTTATGCTGACAGGTTAGAGGAGAATAAACCTCTCCTTGTGGCACTGAATCTCTCCCATTATTGGTGTCCTCCTGATTCCCAGAAAGCATCTGACTGAATGATGATGCCCTTCAGATTTATTTGTTTCCATTTTCTGCTGGCCAGGAAACCTCCGGGGAGAATATTTGCTGGAGAAAGCACCATTTATTGTTTCCTCAGAGGGCCAAAAGCTGTAGGCTTGAGAGAACCCACAGCGACGTGGTCAGCTATGAGTGAGAGGCTTCCCTCTAGAAATCCAATGACAGAGTTAAGATATGTCTGAGCAGATCTTCCATACTGTGTTCCCCAACTTCAAATTTGATTCTTGGGGCCCCAACTTATAAACCTTAAACAATTTTTTTGGTGGGGGTGGGAGTGAGGAGGTGGTATGTTCCTGTTGTAGCATCATTTATGGAGAAAACAATCACTAAAATAAAAAGTCAAAGAATTGACCAGATGGCGAACACTAATACTGAGAGGAAGATGGAATTAGAAAGCTGACCCTGACCTGATTATTGTAATATTTTTCTCTGTGAAATCTGAAATGCTGACATGAAATGCAGGATGAGAGACCTGAGATGAGAAAGAAATATGATTTGCTTCTTAGCAAAGATAGAGTTAACTAGAGACAGGAAAAATAGGGCAAAGTTTTTTGGGAAAATAATATGAGTTTTCTGAGTGGTCCATTAGATAATCTTCAGCCCAGCTTATAGACTGCCCCACAGAACAATAGACTTCAGCTCCTTTACATGTCCAATGGATTCATACTTGCCTTTTACTTTTGTCATTTAAACTTCCAAAAGTAAGGGAACAAATAAAAGGTGATTGTAGATGCCTGGTCCTAATACCATGAGCACCTTAGTCTCAGGTTAAAAATCACTATGTGGGGGGAAAAAGAACATGGGAGATTTCTAAAATAAAATATAGCAGAGCAGTAGGAGAAGCAGGCTTGAATGAATCTTCCACACTCACTGAATGTTTAAAGATTTTCATTAACTTAAATACCCTTAAACTGCATTCTGGTTATCTCTGTTCAGTTATTTTTCATTTGTGTCTGCCTCTTTGGGGCCCCATTTGGAGTTTTCTTAGCAAAGAACCTGGAATGGTTTGTCATTCCCTTCTCCGACTCATTTTACAGATAAAGAAACTGAGGCAAATATGGTTAAGTAACTTGCCAAGTCGCTGAGCTAATAAATGTCTGAGGCCAGATTTCACCTTAAGATGAATTTTCTTGATTCCATCCCTGGCAATCTACCTACTGTGCCACTCAGTGGCCTATTCTGTCCCCCCCCCCCCCCCCACAGGCTAACAAATCCCAGTCTGCACCTGACACATATTTCCTCTTCACTTTATACTTACTAAATATCTGGAATATAAAAGATTCAATTCTTGCCCATTTGTTCCTCCTTTACTCTATCTACTTTTTTCCTCCCCTTCTGTATCTGCTTTGTCTGGAGCTTCAGCTCTGTGTTGTTTCCCACACAATCTTCTGGGGACAATATGTCTCATGCCGTTCCTCATGCTTGCAATGTTCCTCTCCCTCTATTCTTTCTTTCTTTCTTTCTTTCTTTCTTTCTTTCTTTCTTTCTTTCTTTCTTTCTTTCTTTCTTTCTTTCTTTCTTTCTTTCTTTCTTTCTTTCTTTCTTTCTTTCTTTCTTTCTTTCTTTCTTTCTTTCTTTCTTGTTAATTTGGAAATTTTTATTTAATTATTGATTTATAATAGACAGAAAGGCAAGGAATAGGCAAACAGATTTAAGAGAATTGTCCAAGGTAACCCAATTAGAAAGTATTTGAGGTCAAATTTGAACCCAAGTCCTTTTGACTCCAGACCTGGCACTCCATCCACTGTGCAACCTAGCTGCTCCTGAATCTCAACTCTGGCAATTATAATGACCCTTTCTTTGGAGAAGGTATCATCAATTAATTATAAAGGCCACTTCGCCTTTATAGGGAGCATTATAATAATCAGAGAATAATATTATATCCAATTAGAATAATTATATTCAAAAGAATACAAATTCTTTGAAATCAAGGACTATTTCATTTTTTCTCTGTATGTCCATTGCCTGCCACAGTACCTTATAATTACTATCCATTTAAAAAAGTTCTTATTGAATATATGCAATCCACAATGTAGCAATCAAAAGTTTCAGCATTTCTAATTGAAAAGAAGAATAACTGATTTAAGTCTACCTCTTTTGTATCACATCAAACATGCATTATGTGAATGCATCAGCTAACAACAGGGACTCTCTCTACATTCTGGAAGCCCATTTAAAGTGCTATCTCCAGTCTGTCTTTCAGAGTCTGAGTATATTTACCATACTTTCCCCCCATCCCTCTGTTTTCTTTTGCTTTGTCTCTTTTGCCCTCAATTAGGCATGCCAGCAAGCTATCTTCCATCTCTGTATTATCATAGCTTGGACCTCTCCAACATGGGTCTCAGGGTGAGTCATTGTATTTGGTTTCCTCTGAAGCACAATGCACAGTGCTGGGAATTGATGTATTGTTTTGTTCTGTTCAGTTGTCTAATAATATGATAAACTTCTCTCATAAAACAGTCTCGAGATAAGATGGAAGAAAGAAATGAGAGAAAATCTGGATACATATTAACACTTAGAATATAAAGAGCCGTGTCAGATTGGGAATCGTGAGACACATGGAATAAAAAAATCGGGGCTTTGTTTACCATGAGTTGTTCAAATGAAAAACAGAAACACCTTATGAAATGTGTACCTCATCAAATACTGAAACATTTTCCAAATCTGAGTAACTTGACAGTTGTCACCTAATTTCTTTTCTTCTGTCGATAGCCTTGGTAGCGTCAAATGATAGACTGCAGGGGAGAAAAGCAACAAAAACTGAACACATTCTGACTACCCTTTTTCTGTCTTTTCATCTTCTGTTTGTAAAATCTAGAACTAACTGCTGGAAATACACAGCATGAACATCTTCACTTTTTCAATCAATAGGTATAAATTAGGTGTCTAATATGTGCCTTCATTCTGTTTACCAGGAGAGAAAGAACAAAAGAAATAAAAGACAACCCTTATCTCCATGGAAAATCCAATTTTGTTATCTCTTTCTAGTCTTAAACCAAGCCTAGATCACTTCTCCAAATGAAATCTGATGTATTGGATGGGTAGTTCCATGGAGGAAATTAACACAATCTTCATTACTAATGTTGAATCTTATAATTTTGAACAAAATCACAGAATGTCAGAACTGGAAGGGACCTCAGAGGTCATCTAGTCTAACCTTTACATGACTGAAAAATCACTTGAAAATTATCTCTGGCAAGTGATCATTCTACCTTGGTTTGAAGACCTCTAAGAAGAGGTATCTAATTTCCACTTCTGGATTATCCTATATAATATAGTTTTCTGTTGTGAATCTGAAATTTATCTTTCCAATTTCCACTATGATGTTAAGCAGAACAAGTCAAATCCCTCTCCTATGTGAAAGACCTTTAAATATGGCTACCCTTTTAGAGTCATATCATTTCCAGGATAAGCATCTTCTAGTTCCTTTAGCCAGTCTTCATATGGCATAATCTTGAGGACTTTTACTGTCTTAGCTGCCCTTTTCCAGTGTGTCAATGTCATTCCAAAATGTAGCACTCTGAATAGAACATAATATTAGTCAGGACTGTCTGGGCAAGAAAGATTCCTAAGGATGAAATCCTTTCGCTTGTGATAAATCAAATAAATGATGGCACATGAATGCAATGGAATGCTATAATGCTAAAGAGAAATGATAGGATGATTAGAGAGAGACAATCAGTTGTATGAGTTATGCAGAAAGAACTGAGAAGAACCAGGAGAACAATTTATTTTTTATTTAAAAATTATTCAATTTGTTTGTTATATTAAAATACACAGTTAACTCTTTCTCTCCTCCCTCTCTCCCATTAAAGAAGGCAACATTTTACCAAAAGTCATGTATATAAAGAACTATATCTCATTTCTATTTATCAATTCTTTCTCTGGAGGTGAACATACACAAGTCATTCTTCAAAAAATATTTTTTGTTGTTGTATGAAATTTTTTCTTGGTTCTGCTCATTTTGCTTTTCATAATTTCATGTAGGTCTTTCCATTTTTTTCCAAAATTCATCTGCTGGTCAATTCATATAGCTCCCTAGGATTCCATCACAAACATTATGTCACAACTTGTTTAACCATTCTCCAGTTATTAGACATCCCTTTAGTTTCCTGTTCTTAGCCACTGCAAGAGATATGCTATAAATATTTTAGAAAGAAAAAATATATACACACACATCTTTTCATTTCCCCCTTCACCTTAGGAAATAAAGCTAATAGTGGTATTGTTGGGTTACAAAGTACACACAGATTTGTAACATTTTTTGCATAATTCCAGGTTTCTCTCTAAAATGGTTGGGTCAGTTTATAGTTCTACCAACAGTGTATTAGTGTCTCCAGTTTCCTGTATCAACAATTTCTTTCATTTTGCCCTTTTAGCATTTTAGCCAATATGATATGTGTGAAATGATGTCTCCTAGTCATTTTTTGCCTTTCTATAATTAATAATGATAGAGCACTTTTCATATAATTATACATAGCTTTGATTTTTTTATCAAAAAAGTCTTTTCTCATCTATTTTTTCATTTGTCAATTGGAAAATGCTTACAGTCATATATTTGACAAAGTTTTCTATAATTTTATATATATACCTCTATCCCAGAAATGGTTTATAAAAATTTCCCCCCTAGTTTTATCTTTTCCATATAATCTTGGTTACATTAATTTTATTTCAATAAAACTGCTAATTTATTTTAGTGAAAGCATAGACATTTATTTTTATTGTATATACATATACATATATAACAGTATGATATGTAACCCAACATAAAATATAATACATATGATTTATCATAGATATATAATAAATTATAATTATTATGCTTAAACAAGGGGAAACAAATTCACAGTAGGCATGTCAAATATCTATGTCTCATTCTTTTTTTCCTGTCCCTTCCACTTGCTCCCCTCTCCCCAAGAAAGCAGGTAATATTATATAGATTGTACATTATTTATCATATAGCACATGCTTCCCTGATCATTCATCACATCATGAAACAATAGACATATTGCTTACATTAGAGAAAAACTAATGGAGGAAGATGAAGAATGCTATCTTTCCATCTGCATTTTGACTGCATCTGTTCCTTCCTTGGCAGTGGATGCCCTTCTTTGTCATGAGCCTCTTGAGTAGTCTTGGATCTTTGTCTTGTTGATAATAGTTAAGTTATTCATAATTGATCATCATACATTATTGCTTTTACTATGTACAACATACCTCTGGTTCTGCTCACTTCACTTTGCCTCACTTCATATGTCTTTCCAAGTTAATTTGTGTTCATCTTATTTATCATTTCTTATGGCAAAATAGTATTCTATTGCAATAATATACCACAACTTGTTAAGCCATTCCCCAATTGATGGACATACCCTCAGTCTCCAGTTGTCATCACAAGAAGAGCTTCCATAAATTTATTAGAATATATAGTTTATTTTCCCTTTTCCTTGATGACCTTAGGAAATAAACCTAATAGTGGTATTATTATATCAAAGTCTATGCACAGTTTTATTCTTCTTTGAGTATAACTCCAGCTTTCCAAAATGGTGGGAGCAGTTGAGTTCCATCAGCAATGTATTAATATTCTTATTTTTCCATACTTCCTCAAAAATCTGTTTGATTCCTTTTCCCCTCCCTTCCACCATTCCCCCTCCTCAAGAAGGCAGGCAATGCTATACAAATTGTACATTTATTATCATATTATAAATATTTTTGCATTTTTATCATTTTATATACTATGATTGGTATGAGATGATATCTGAGTTTTTTTGATTTGCATTTGTCTAATCAATAATGATTTAGAGAAATTTTCATATAGTTATATATAGCTTTGATGTCTTCAAAAATTGTTTTTTTCTTATCTTTTACAACTTATCAATTGGGAAATAGCTCATATCCTTATATCTTTGACAAAGTTGTTTATATATTTTAGATATTAGATCTCTATCTGAAGAACCATTAAGAAAAATTTTCCCCAACATAGTTGTCCTTCTAATCTTGACTACCTTAGTCTCATCTGTATAAAGACTTCAGTTTAATGGATTTAAAATTGCTACATTTCACAATATTTTTATCACATTCATTCATAAATTCTTCTATCCTTAAATCTGATATGTAATATATTCCTGGTCCTTTTTTATAATACCTCTTTTTATAACTAGGTCATGTATCCATTTTGATCCTATCTTCATAAATGGATTAAGACATCAGTCTATATCTGATTTCTGATAAACTGCTTTCTAGTTCTCCCAACGATTTTTACCAAATAGTGAATTCTTATTTCCCAAACTTAAAACTTTACCTTTGGCAAACACAAAGTTATTATAATCTTTTTTTTTTGTTAAAAATGTTTTTCCATATCAATCATTTCTTAATTTTTCTTATATTTTGCAATCCTTATTTTTCTCTCTCCCCTCACCAAGAAGGCAAGTGATATAATATAGTTTGTACATATGGTATCATCTAATATATATTTCTATGTTTATCACATTGTGAAACAAAAGACACAAAACTTATACTAGTCGAAAATTCATGGAGGAAATATAATAAAGAATAACATGTTTCAATATGCTTTTGAACTCCATCTGTTTCTTCTGTGGCAGTGGATATTGATACCTCTTTGGTTTCTAGTTTATTACTACCATAAAAAGAGCTGATATAAATATTTTTGTAGAGGAGGTTATTTTGCACCCATCTTTAATCTCTTTCTGATACAGACCTAATAGAAGCATTTCTAGATCAAAGGGCTTGCACAATTTTATGATCTTTTGGGCAGGTTACCAGATTGCCCTCCAGAATGGCTCTATGAGTTTGTAATTTCTCAGCAGTATATTAGTGTCATGATGTTTTACTTTACACATCTTACTGCCAGGTCTTCTTCCTTAACTTTTTTCATTATTGCCTTTGATATTCTTGACATTTTCTTCTTCTAAATGAATTTTGGATGACATTTAGATATAGCTAATGTAAAAACTAGTTTTTTGTCTATGCATATTTATTACAAGGATTTTGATTATCTGTTTTTTTTAATTTTCAAAGGAGCCAGAAGGTTGTAAGGAAATAAAAAATATTTTTGTTCTTTGCTAAAAATTAAATTAAAAAAAAAAGGGATGGCATAAAACATAGTGGTCAGGCCATTGGATTTGGAAGATAAGAATCTGGTTTAAATCCTAACTTTGCTTCTTACTTCCTATTTAGATTTGAGCAAGACACAAACTCTTTGTGACTCAGTTTCCTCACTACTATCATGAGTATTGAACTTGATAATTTCTGTTGTCCCATACAACTGTAAATCTATATTTGTGTGAATGTGTCTTCCCTCATTCTCTCTATGTAGCCTAACCTGATATTTGTTCACATGACAATTCTATTTTGATGTTGACTCAATATTAAAATCCTCAAATCTTCTTCAACTAAACTACTAAATGTTGTATTTTATGTCTTTCTCTTAAAATTAAGAATAATGATTTGCATTTATTCCTTTGAAATTCCATTTTACAAACTTCAGACAAGTATTTCAACCTGAGACTTTTTTGAATATTGATTCTTTCATATATGTTAGGTACTTCTCCAAACTTTTAGTAATCTGAAAATTGGATAAACATCATAGCAATGCCTTCATCCAAATGATTGATAAAAATGGTAAACGACAGGGAGCCAAGGACATTTCCTTGGAGGGTGCTACTAAAGACCAACATCTGCCCTGACTTTGAAACATAGAAAATGATTCTGAGTTTAGTCATTCATCAGGTTCAGAATCAATCAAAAAATATTTATTAAAAAGATACTATATGCCAGGCATTGTGCTAGATGTTCAAGATAAATATTTTTATATATTTTAATATTTAAATAATAAATGAAAATAATTTAAAATACTAAATATAATATTTAAAACATGTGACAGTCTATCCACAAGCAGTTTATGTTATATTAGAGAGATATAAAAGGTTCAAAGATAAATACAGACTATATTCATGTAAATAAAAAGTGATTTGGGGATGGAGATACTAAGAAGAGAAATCAGAAAATACATCTTAAAAGAAAGAACATTTGAGGTGAGTCTTGAAAAGAGCTAGTGGTTCCAAGAAGCAGAGGTGATAGGGAGAACATTCTTGAAATGGAGCACATCTTGGGCAAAACCTCTGAGACTAAAGAAGAGATGTAATATTTTGGTTACTGCTTCTTCTCTTGATCAACCTACATCTTTCTGTAGATGTCCAGTAGATAAGTGGTGTGTGGAGTTTCAGAAGGACTGGGGGGGTCTATTAGTGTGGGAGTAATTTTTGTGGAGGTACTGAGTGAAACCAGGGTAGCAGAATAGACCATAGTTGAAGAGCCCATTAAAATATGATTGACAAGATTTATTTCATACTTTCTAGTGTGTGGTTTCTATTACCTTCTTGTGATAAAAATAAGGATATATTTGCTTCTCTGAATTTTGTAACTGTAGGTACAATCTGCCTCCTGGGGAATGCAAATGAATTGATATTATTTACTTGAGGATATATACAGGCAAACACATATTTAAGCATAATTTCATTTATAATTGAGGCATTTCCCCCCCATGTTAGAATCTTTGCTTCCTAGAAAATCTTCCCTCTCTCTTCCCCACCATTTCCCTACAGAATCTGAGTTAGCATTCACATAGAGAATCTCATTGGGAAGAATGCAAAAAACAAACAAAAACCCAAAAACTTTCATCAGATTATGCCTGATTTTCTTTTGAGATCACAACTCAAAGGGAAGTTCCTGACTTTCTCTAGGCATTGTTGAGGTAAAACTTTCAGGGAGAGACTCAACCATATTATTATTTCCTTACTGTTCTATGTACTTGGGTAGGACCATATAAAGATCTAAGGCTAGAAAGGACATCAGTGGTAATCTAGATTGACCCCATAATTTTAAAGTTGAGGAAACTAAGGACAGGAAATTTAAGTAACTTGCTCAAGGTTCTGACTTTGTTTTGCTTTCCACTCTGAGATTTTCCCCATCTCTGCAATTTTAATTTAATGGTGTATCTACCCAAGACCTAACAACTCCATATAACCTGCTATGATGAGAAAGATTGTCCTCTTCCTCTTTGTTATCTAACCTTGAGTAGCCTGGGAGACATTCCACTCTTTTGAATCTTAATAGGGCAGCAAAGGCAAAGGGAGTAATCTGAAAGTCTAGTTCCAGTCTTCTAGAAGGAAGGCATTGGGAAGGATTTAATTTTCTACCCTCCAGCATTGTGAATAGAGGGAATAGGAGGCAGAGGGAGGTGGAGTCAATCAAGACTTGAATTAGCAGTGTGTTAGTGAGTTTAGAAATTACATATATATATATATATATATATATATATATATATACACACATACATATGTGTGTATATGTATAATTAATGTGTATATATATATTAATTTTTTAAAGATATACTTTGTTTTTATATCAACTTAATTTCCAAATATATTACTTTTCATGTACCTATCCAGAAAGTTATCTTCTATATCTGTAAGGGGGAGAAAGGGGTTTTTATATAAAAGGTTGAACTCAATTATTTAAGATTAGGATCACCAGGAATTTTGTGAAATTCCAAAGAGATTTATTTACAATTTATTTACAAAATATAGAAAGAGTGAAGTAAGAAAATTACAGAGAGGATAGGGTAAGGTATTTAGCCTAAGCATGAAGTAATTTGCTCTGACCCTTCACTCTACCTAGGCAGGGGAGAGTTAGTTCTTAGCCAGAGGACCAGGTGATGCAGGGAGCCTCTCTCAAGAGGACAGGTCTCTCCTGAGGCTAGTCTCTTCAGAACATCCAGGAAAGGAGTCAGCTCTTTCACTCACAATGTGTCAATCCAAAGGGGGAGAGATTCAAGGACAGTCTCACCAAGTACAGGATCTCAGGTTCACTCATCAGATTCTTCATCAGCTTCCAACTCAAACTCAGAACTCCAGAAGAAGTCGAAGTTTTCCCAGGAAGTTGTAACTTCCTTTTAAAGACACTTTCTTTTGTGTCACTTCCTGTGCCTTCCTCCACTTTTACATCTACTTATTACAGTTGAAGCTTTGCCCAGGGGGCACTCGGTTTGATTCTGATTCGTCACCCACTATTGACACAGAACTCCCCCATGGAATGATTAAGTGGGATGTTTATGCTTTTGGTGATTAAAACTAAAATTAGGCAGGGGAGTTAATTTAACCTTCATAATCAGGGGAGAGTTAATTAATTTCATTTTCACAATCAGGGGAGAGTTAATTTAATCTTTACATATCAAAGAGAAAAAGAAGAGAAAGAAAGCAATTCAACACAATTCACTACAATTAATTAAACATTCACTGAATCTGACAGTATTTGTAACATTCACTAACTATAACACCCCACTTCTGTCAAAAAGGAGGGAGGCATGTGTCAACAGAGAAAAGCATTAGTATTAAAGGGATGGAGAAATTTTCTTATAGAAGGGGGAGGTTAGCTGATAGTTAAGGAAATCACAGAATCCAGGAAGTAGATATAAGGAGGAATAAGTCCATGCTTCTGAGACAGCCATTGAAAATGTTCAGAAACAGGAGATGGAATGTCTTGTTGAGGAGGGCTCTAGGCATACAATTCAGAGTGTATTAAATATTTGAATTGTACAGTGTTGACATCTGTGTTTCAAACTTGGCACATTTTTATGGATGGACACTTATGTGAACTATTCATTGCATAAACAATTGAAGTAGGCAGTGGTAATGTCTGAATATTAGATTTTGTGGAGTGGTCCTACTGGTTGACCTCTCTCTTGTAGACTTAGCCTCCCAGTGACCTCAGACTCTTTCCTCTTCCCAAACCTGCTCTCAAAATTACAGAATTAATCATGTAACCATGGAAAAATATTATAAATTAATTAAATAAAATTTTCAATTAAAAAAATTACAGAATTACAGATGAAAGGAACCTTAGATGTCTGATTTGTTAAACCTCATTTTACAAATGAGGAAACTAAGGTTCAGAGAGCTTTCATTCAACACAAATGTATAAATGACTGATTAGTATAAGGGATTAAAATGCTACTTCTTCTGGTGATATTTGTGTTATCACAAAGTCAGAATTAGAGATTTAGAGATGGATGGGAGGTTCTCTATCCTAATGCTTTCAGGTTACAGATTGGAGAACTGAGGCCCAGAGAATTTAAGGGAATTCTGGCAGTGTCAGTTCCTTAAACTCCAAATGCAGTAGTGACCTTTCCATTGCCTCATACTACCTCCCATGCTCTATTAGAGTTAGGGGGGACCCTGGAGGCCACATAGCCTAACCCATGTCTAAACAAGAATCCCCCAACAACATACCTGGAAGGGATACACCCACACGTTCCTTGCTGTCCTCTGGTGATGGAGAACTCACTGTGTCCTGAAGCAGACATTCCATGTTTAGATAACTTTAAATTATCAGGAAATATCTCCTTATAAGCAGCCTAAATTTGCCTCCTTTGGGGAGCTAAGAAATAAGATGTATGGATAAAGTCCTGTAGGAAATCACAAGAATCTTCCTTTAGATGGGGAAAGATTTGGGATTTAAGGCCATTACTGGTGCCCCCTCAGACCATGAAAATAGCCTCCTACTCTGTGTCTGTACCAGGCTAGTCCTAATGTCCAGGGCTATGCCAGGGGTGGATAGGAACTGAATTCTCTAAGATGATGAATGCTTGCTAGCTAAAACTGACCCTTCCACATCCTAGATTGAGGCCTGGGGCATAATGGAAAGTGAAAAGTATCATAATGGAGAAAGAATAAAATGGATAGGCTCAAAGCAAACATCAAGAGGATTTCCCATATATTCCCTGGATTTTTTCAGATTTATGACCACTGCCAAAATAGATTCTCCTTTCTTTTATTTCACTTTCTAGTAAATAATATTTTTCTTTTCTTTTTTATTCAAAGATATTTTATTTTTCCAATTACATGTAATAACATATTTCAACATATGTTTTCCAAAATTATAAGATCCAAATTGCCTCCCTTCCTCCCTCCCATCTACACTCTCTGAGAGGATAAACAATTTGATCTGGATTATGTATGTTTTATAATGCAAAACATACTTCTATATTGGTTGTTGTTATAAGAGAATACTCATATAAAACCCAATCCCCCAATAATACCATAAATAAACTAATATGGAAGATAGCATGCTTTGATCTGTATCTGACTTCAGCAGTTCTTTCTGTGGAGGTGGATAACATTGCTTTGCCATAAGACCTTCAGAATTATTCAAATCAATGTATTGCTGAGAGTAGCTAAATTATTAAGTATTCTTCAAGACTTACTGCAAACTCAAAATCCCAGGGGTTCAGATTATTTGGGAACAGAGGTGAGCATGCCATCAACAATGAGTGGAATTCTTTCCTGGAACAAAGAACTCTATCTCCCAACTCTGGAATATTCACTGGCTGACCCCATAGCTTGAACTCTCTACTTCCTCATCTGCACCTCCTCTCTTCTCTGACTTTTTTCAGATCTCTGCCAGAATTCTGTAAGAATTCTACAGGAAACCTCTCCTAATCCTCCTTAATTCCAATTCATTCTTGCTTTCGGTTACCTTTCATTTATTCTATATCTAGCTTGTTTGCAAATAGTTATTTACATATTGTCTCTCACATTAGACTGTGAGATCTTAGAGAACAGGGACTGTTTCTTTTGCCTTTATTTATATCCCCACAAATTAGCATAGTTTGGGGAATGTATTAAACACTTAACAATATTGCTTGACTGACTAGAAGAGGGTAGGGCGGCAGGATTTGACCCCTATAGTCTATTTTAAAAATACAGAAATTAGTTGCTCATAAGCAAAAATTTGAATGGGGTACCATGGCTGGTCATAAGCAGAGTTAGGTTGGGATCCTGAATGGTATCTCAAGATAGAGGCTAGCCTGAGTGCCATGAATTGCTGGCTAGGAGAGCCATTCTCAAAGCCAGGCAGACTTGTATTCAAGTCCCACCTCAGACACATATTGACAAGGAGATCTTGGGGACTCGGCCTCTCAGATTATGAGGAAATCTTCTAAAACAGCAAGTCATAGAGAAGGTGCCAACTTGTATTAGCTGAGAGAGTTTCCTTGTCCAGGAGATCCCTCTAAAAAGTCCTTTTCAACAATTCTGAGGGACTTTTCACTATTCACATCCAGAGAAAGAACTATGGAAGTAGAAACACAGAAGAAAAACAACTGCTTGATCACATGGGTCAATGGGGATATGATAAGAGGATGTAGACTCTAAGTGATCACCCTAGTGCAAATATTAAGAACATGGAAATAGTTCTTCATCAATGACACATATAAAACCCAGTGGAATTGCATGCTGGCTAAGGGAGGGGGGTCAGAATAAGGGGAGGGAAAGAACATGAATCTTGTAACCATGGAAATATATTCTAAATTAATTAAATAAAAATTTTCAAATACAATAAAATAAAAAGTATCTTTCCCTCTGGGTACAAAGCTACCCATGGAAATTTGTTTTCTTTTCCTTTTTCCCCATAGGTGTTCCACCTTCTTTTAACTGCATCATTTTTCACTGTTACTTATGAAAAAGAAAATAACAAATGGGCTGTCCTGCCTCCACCACACAGAGGAGATATTTGCTGGTTTCAGAACACCTGCTGTTGGGCTCCCCTAGGTGGGGATGGTGGAACAATGCTACTTGCCTTTTTTTTAAACTAGCAATTAAAACACTTTAAAATTCTAACATACCCTTTTGACTTGTTAATTTTAAGCTCCATGATGATAAAGATCAGCAGGAACATTTAACCCAGAGAAACTACAACTTCTCTGATGCCTGAGTGGCTCATTAAGACAAAGACAATGAAATTCAGTTTGATCATTTCTTAGAGGGGTTGAGCCAGTGAAATATTGAAAGTTGAACCCTACATGTATATGTCAGCATGTTAAGCACTGCAGGTGTGATAATCTGTGGGCAAGATTGAACTGTTAGCTTCTCTCCCCTTCCCACCTGTGGCAGAACACCATAAATCAGTCTGGTGGCAAATTTTCTTATGCTAAAACAGAGACTATAAATAATTGCGATGTGGGTCATTTTACCAGTGGTGATTATTCCCCTGATGTCCATCTCAACCCCTCCCTTCCTGCCACTGGCTTCTACTCTCAAGTAATCAAGATGTTTGGAACAGAACAAAGTATTTCCATTCTCCCTGCAGTGATACTTGTAGCACTGTTAGTATATCATTCATACCCTACCAGTGACTTGTATCTACACTTTTATTGCCTATCCCTGGGGGCTCTCTTTTCCAATGCAAATCCTACAGGGAGCCTTGCCAATCAGATAGAATTTAAAATTTGATCAGGCTTTGTCATCATGGCTTCCAGCATTGGTATTACTGTTTGGAAGGAACATTGATGTCTTTTCTGTTTCCTCACAGCCGCTAGTGCCTTCTTCCCTACCAATGACTTTATATTTATTTTCTATATATTTTGTGTATTTTTGTAAATTGTGTATTTTTCTGTGTATATATGTTGTATATTTTTTGTAAATATGTATATAAATACATATTTATATTTATTTATTATTTCCTCTGACTGAATAAAGGGCATTCCATTCTATTACATTTCTGGAGGGCAGGGACTTTTCACTATTGTCTCTGTATCCCCAGTTCTTAGAATAATTCCTGGTGAAAAAGTTACCCAATAGAAGCTTGTTGAGTGATTGATTAAGTTAGACACTGACTACTACAAATAATACCTGTATAATTGAAAATCTGTTACCCTAAAAAAGAACTACATTTCCTGGGAACCCACTGACTTTCTGTCATTACATACTTCCTGTAGACAGGGGATGAAGATTGAGTGGGAGGGCCTGCTCTCTCCGGTGTGCAGCAAGTGTGGTGATGGTGGTGAGTGGGAATTTTGAAATGGCTAATCATCCATGGGAACGTGGTCTTTATTTTTGTATCCTCTTTATTCTTTGATTTCTAATGATCATTAATAAATCTCCTAAAATATAATATAAAATATAATATATATAAAAATAAAATATAATATTATTATTGAGACATTCATTTTAATTTTTATGTACCTTACTCTTCAGGGCTCTCCATCCTACACACCTGCCTTAGCATTAAGTCTATCCCTGACATCACTTCACTATTCAGGTCTCTGTCCCAAATCCAAACCCCTCAATGACTCCATCAGATCTATAGTTCTCTTTCCTCACACAGATTCTCTTTATCTGGGTAACCCTTAACTCTACACAACTGTAGCTCTCTATTCATATCCCTTCATATGGAAGAAGGCACTCTAGTTTCTGTCCCTGCTCTTTTCTAACATTGGGATCAGAAGTATTTCTTGATGCTTCTTAAATGGTCCAGGAACTGACTGGTCCTGCATACAGCCTTATATAAAAATTAACAAACAAAAACAACAGTTTATGATAGTTGGTGCATAGTGAACCTTTAATAAAACTTATTGCTTCACTGGCATGATACCTTAAGGCCATATTCTGGGGTCACAATTATTCCTCCAACCTGTACCCCTAAATTCTAATGCTATGATTGGTTTTATTCCTTTGCAGATATCCTGTGTTTCACCCTGACTGGTGCCTATGTGTGATGATAAAGTCCCACATGTGAGTTTTAGCCATTGATACCCTTGGGGGAGCTTGGTTACCTTGTGAATCCCTACTTATCTATCTGTGTCATTAACAGTTATCTTCATTGGCATGACCATACCTAGAATAAGTAAAACTTTCCCTCCAGGTTAATGCCTCTACTTTGATATTTTTATCTTAGCCAAGCCCTAGAAAATAAATCTGGGATTATTGGTTAGTTGTGATAATAGGAAGCAGTTTGGGAAGCAGTATGATGAAATAGATTGTGATATTTCCATTTAAACTATTAAACCCATGTCTGATCATGTCATTACACTGCTCAATAATCTCTAGTAGCTCCCTATCTCTTCTGGTATAAAATGCAAAGCGTTTAACACATAGCAAGTGCAAAATAAATACTTGCTGTTTGATTGTTTCATATGATCTTTTAAAGGGAACTCTGGACACTTTCATTAGCATCCTTCCTCTTATCTTTCAACATCATGCATTCCTGGACTTCAGAACCTCAAGACTCTTATCCCAGAATGTTGTCTGAGTTCTCTGGCCCAAAGTTGGTGAGCTTTTCAGCTTTGACTTCCTCTGTAATTCCCCAGAGGACCTGAACATAAGGATATTTTCTAACTGGCACTGACCTTTCTAATCTGAGAATCAAATGGGCAGTGGCATAAATGTCTTTGCTGTGAGAAGAGGCTATTGCCTATAGCTAAAGTATTTTGTGCTGTTCTGCTCTCTGTCTGCAGTTACTTAAAGCTGAGTTGTTTATGGTGGCAGTAACTACTTTGGAGCCCTCTGAACTCTCACTTAGGTTTGGGATGTGAACAGTTAGACAGACCTAGGCAGCCCTTTCTCAGTCAATCCTCTAGCAGTCACCACTAAATACATGCAAATGTAGAAGGAGAAGGACCGGGGGCTAAAGGGCAGTTATGGGAAACTACTTCTTCCTTGTATGGCCATTCATCTTTCTTGTAATAATGATGCTAAGCAAAAATAACACTCTACTAAAATAGCATGTGTTAGCCCACAGCACCGATATTCTCCTGCATCTGAAGAAAAGAGCCATCATTCTGTCTTGTGTTGTACAATGAGATTTTTGACCTGCTTTGAAATTAGTCAAAATCAAAATATGGCCACCTAAAGATATGATTTTGAAATTTCCTCATTTGCTTAAAAACAAACAAAGAATCAAACAAATCCCTACACCATGGCACAAGATTCGGAAGCAAACAAGATCATGAAAGCTTTTTTTTAAAGTTACTGTGAAAGAAAAAGAGAGTGTGCGTGTATGAGGAAATTCTTAACAAAAAAAATTTTTACAGGAACTTCTCTCGGTGATTCACTAAAGAAATAGAAATCATCTGAAGCAAAATGAAACATTCAGGTTCTCTGAGTTTCTAAAACAACTGACTCCACTACTACATGGAAACTGACTATCTCAGTTGACAATATCCATTCCACTCACACAAATGAAGGGCTGCGGAGCTCTTTGTGGGTCCAGCAATTGCTGTGTTCTAATACTTAGCCACCATTTTTCCCCATGTTTGTATTTTCAGAATCATTTTGAAAATATCTGGCTCTGATTCCAGGAAATGTTTGGGAAACCTGCTGGGAAATTGAACCTGGGAGGTTTTCTGTAATGGAGCTTCTGTCTACAAACAGCACACATTCAGATTGACTGCACTGTTTGTATTGACACTCTTATTTGGCCCCCAATGTTTTTCACACCTCCACAGTCCTTGTCCCTATGTCAAGTAGCAAAACAGATGGTAAGGGTCCGGGGCCAAATGATTCACCACCATTGTGGATCACCTGCTGGTGTCTGATGAATGACTTTTCGAGGGGTTCTGTCACAGAGTTAAGGTGGTTTGGCATTCTCTCTCCTGATGACATGTACCCCTAGAACTACATCGAAGGATACCCTTTTTTCACTGCAAGTTTCCTTGGAATGTTCACCTTGCCATAAGTGCTTGGGAATCACATCCCTAAGAGGTCTCCAAGAATTAGTTTTTAGCCTAGTAATTTTATAGATCTTTAATTGATGGAGTTTTTATGAAACTAGCAAATAGACAAAATTAAAAATAAAAACCTAGCAACCATCAAAAATACAACAAAAATCTGAACATTTCCTTCCATATGAAAGATGTGACATGGCATCAGTCCTACATATTCCTTTCCTATTTTATTTAACTACTAATGCTTTTCTGATACATAATTCAGACATATTAAAATATTAATTGGTGTTATTTTGGAGGAGAAGAGGTCTCATCATGAACCTAACCAAGAGCTTGCATTTCTGGTAGGGGTAGTAGAGGAAGATTGATGATGTTTTCCTGTCCAATCCTTATCTAGAAAAATTCAATGCAATTTATTAACCACTCATTAATTAAAATATATTCTCTTTTTACAAGTTTCTAATTACCGTTCTGTTGAAGGAGTTTATGATATTCATATACCTCCAATTTACTGGTACATTTTGCCGCTGCAAGTTGAAGTTAATATTTCAATTCAGTGTTAGCAGTCTCTTTCTTTGGTGGGTAGTAGGTCCCTAATTTATTTAAACAGTATTTAAAATTGAAAGACAAAAAAAAAAAGATCAATCTGACAGAATTGGAACTACATCTGTTGCCCATTACCTCCTAGCAGTACACAGCATTACTGTTCATTCTATCAGCAGTGCTGTATATAAAAGCTTAGTGTCATTATGATTTAAAGACCAGTCCTCTGGCTGGGTGCCAGATAAGACTAATTTTGGATCCAGAGAATGATAGACGAGAAAATTGCAATGAGAAAAATGCGTGTTGAATTCAAAGTCAAATCATTAGGCTTTTGGTGTTGTTTTTTTTTAACTTTATTTTCCTTGTGCTGTTTTTTTGGGGGATGGAGGAGTTTGAAAAGTGACAGACCTGTTAGCCACAAAAATAAATACTATGAAGCAGGTGTGTATTGATACACTTTGGTTGTTTTTCCAGGGTAAGCATGCTTAAAATATGGTTGCTTTTCTCTATTTTGAAAATTGCAGATGCTACATTTTACCAAATATGTGGACTCTTGTAAATTGATAATGTTGGAAGGGCCTGGGGTTGATAATACCTAGATCTTAAAGTAAATCAGAGTTTAGAGGAGAGAGACTGAGACAGACAGAGTACCCAAGAGAAACAAAGAGAAGGAGAGAGACTATGGGAGACAGAGATACAGACAGACACAGAGATAGATGAGAGACAGACAAAGACAATCAGAGAGAGACAGAAAAAGACAGAGAAATAAACAGAGACAAAGATCAGAGATGGAGACAGAAAGATAGAGACAACACAGACAGAGAGGCAGAGACAGACAGAGACAGAGATAGACAGCAGAGACAGAGAGGGATAGGTCATGGAAGGCTATAGGCAGTATCAAAAGATTTGGAGAAGAAAAGGGGTTCTTAGAAGTTATCTAGTCTAACATATACCTCCTTTATCTTACAGGGACTAAATTGACACTCAGAGAATTTAGATTTGTGAAAAGTTACAGAAGTAGTAAAAGGCAAAGTAAGAATCTGAATCCCAATCCTTTGAATACAATTCTTTATTTTTTTACTGTGACATACTAAGATGGGACAAAGGCTGAAATTTAAAGGATGGATGTGACTGGTTAGATGGATTGGGGAAGAGAGGAAGAGCATTATAAATTATATGAATGGTTTATAAAAAGGCACAGGGGCAGAAATGCTCTGAGGTGCATGTTCATAGGGAAATGAAAACATTATTCTACTTTGTAAGGGAAGGAGTAGTAAAAAAAGAAATATGAAAAAGGTATTATGGAGGGAATTGAATGAAATGATAAGTATTTGGACTTATTGGGTACACATTAGAAATATATGGATAGCTTCATTGGAAGGAAGTTATAGAATTCCAAATACAAACTTAAACTACTAGATTTTACTCAGATCTGAGTTTGAGTTTTATCACAGGTGAGTAATCAAACTATTTTTCTTGGATAATTTCCTGTAGGATGATGTCCAGACTTTTTCTTTTGTCACCTTCTTCTGGTAGACCAATAATTCTTAAGTTGTCTCTCCTGGAACAATTTTCTAAATCTTCTGTTTTGTGAATGAGGTGTTTCATATTTTCCTCAATTTTTTCATTCTTTTGATTTTGTTTAATAGTTTCCTGCTGCCTTGTGAAGCCCCTTGCTTCTAATTATTGTATTCTGATTTTTAAAGACTGAATTTAATCCCTGACTTTTTGGTAATCCTTCTGGTCTGATTTTCTTTGGAGGTCATCTTTCATCTCCTTTGCCTCATTTTCAAGCTCATTAATTTTGGTTTTCAAGACACTATTTTCTGTTTCCAGATGACCGATCTTGCTTTTTAAGTTATTTTACAAGTTGTCTTCAGCCTCTCTTAATTGTGTTTTGCATTGTATTTTGAGTTCTTCCAAAGCCTGTGTTCAATTCGCTGGAGTTTCTGTGTTTTTGCTTGGTGTTCCTTGATATTCCTCTATTATATTTGCTTTGTTCATTGCTTGGATAGAAGCTGTTGATTGTAATTTCCTTTTTCTTTTTCTGTTTGCTTATATTTGCCCCTTCTTTTCCCGCTGTAGTTTCCTGCACTTTTGCTTCTCTCATTATGTGTTGGATCTGTGGGTTTGGGCTTTTCTGTCAACCTTAATCCCTAGAGTTTAGCAAGGATCTAAGTGCGGTCTGGGGGGGAGGACAGTGTTGGAGCTTGAGCTTCCCTGCCTTCTGAATGCTTGATAATATTAAGCCTAGCTGAGTTGAACTTGTAGAACTATATGTGCCCTGAAGCCAAAACCTTGGGAAAGGTTGGGGGACAGCAATATGGAGTGTCTTGGCTGCAACTAGGCTGCCTGCTCTGTGCTTCTTCTCCAATCTTTCTCCACCACCTAGGTTCAAAGCCCTGAGCCTGGCACAGCTTTGCCCACAAGGTACTCTCTCCAGACTAGCTCCCTTGCCTACCCAGAGATTCCAGCTACTTCTGGAGGCTCAGTACTGTAGGTGGAGGAGTGGTCCTGGGACCTTCCTTCTTCCTTCCCCTTAAACCTGAGTGTTCTTGAATTCAGATTTTTTGGGGGTGTATCTTTTAAGTTGAGTCCACCAGGAAGGTTCCTTGGCTCTGTCCTCTTGTTAGTTTTGGTTTTAAGTCCCCTAGGAGCATTTGGTTTTTAATTGGTAAAGAAGGGTTTTAGAGGTCTGAACTTTCGCTGCCTCTACATTGCCATCTTGACTCTCCACCTAGACAAGTTATTTTTGACTGTACTATACCAACACCTTTCCTTCCTTCCTTCCTTCCTCCCTCCCTCCCTCCCTCCCTTCCTCACTCCCTCCCTTCCTTCCTTCCTTCCTTCCTTCCTTCCTTCCTTCCTTCCTTCCTTCCTTCCTTCCTTCCTTCCTTCCTTCCTTCCTTCCTTCCTTCCTTCCTTCTTTCCTTCCTTCCTTCCTTCCTTCCTTCCTTCCTTCCTTCCTTCCTTCCTTCCTTCCTTCCTTCCTTCCTTCCTCCCTCCTTTCCTTCCTTCCCTCCCTCCCTCCCTCCCTTTCTCCCTTCATTTGTTTCTTTCCTTCTCAGTTCAGTGGCCACTCATGGTCCGGTACAATTATTGTTATCCCTGGAAATTTTGAATGCTCAATTCCTAACCTGAGTTGATCCACTACTTTTAGATCCCCTCCTCTCACCAGCTCATCCTCTCCATGTAGAACTTAGAGTAGACTCCTGAATGTGTTTAGTCCCACTGCAGCTCTATTCTACTAGCTTCAGGTCATCCACCAGCCTCAGAAAATTATTTCTTCTTAAGGGATTAGAGGGATCATAGGTGTAGCACTAGAAAGTATCTTAGAGATATTGGGAGCAGCTCATTGGATTGAGAACCAGAGGACCTGATTTCAAATCTAACCTCAGACACTTTTTTAGATGTCGGATCCTAGTCAAGTCACTTAACCCTCACTGCCTCACCCTTAAATACTCTTCTGCCTTGAAACTAACACAAATTATTGATTCTAATATGAAAGGTAAGGGCTTAAAAAAGGAGACACTTCAGAGAGCACTAATTTAACCACCTTATTTTACATGTGAGGAAATTGACTTACTCAGGATAATATGACTAATAAATAATAAAAGCAGGATTTGAAACCAGGTTTTCTGTCCAGAGACAGTACTCATTTCACCATATCTTATTGCCTATTGTGCATGTCTTTCTTGTTATTTGTTATTTTGGGGTGACTTTTAGCAGAGTGCCAATAGTATTCAGAAAAATGTCATTATAATCCTAATGGTTTAATGATAATCAATGCCATTAAACTTTTTTGTAATCCATCAAAACACAAGATAATATTCCCTTGGCCTCAATAAAGGACCTTTAGCTAGACATAATTATATACAATGCAGTTATTGTATTATAATTATTATTTATGTCTTCCTTTCATCTGTCTAATGTTTCAAATTTCACGGAGAATTTCTATGACCAAATGGAAAGGAATCAGAGTGATTATATGTGATGCAAAAATGTGTATAATGTGAAATAGAAGTTATCATAGCAAAAAAATTTTCTTTGAAGAACTTAGAGCCCTAATACAATTTTAAGATCACTACCAATTCTTTAATACTTATAGATACACAGAGAACTAAGATAGAATTATTTTGTGCTAGAGTTATGCTTATACCAGAACTCATATCTATTTTTTTAAAAAGTCATTTATTTCAGCAAGATAGCCTGCAGTGATTGCTGCCATATTTGACAAGGCAGTTCTTAGGAAATCTGGGCACCAGGTATCTTTGGGTAAGACAATTGTTCCATTCATCAGTGACCCAGTTGATAATTCTTTTCCTCATCAATAATTTCTTCAAAGAGATGTCCATGTCACAATTCAGTATATGTATCAAGTACTTAATGTTTATTGAAAGAATGAAAAAATATTATTAGGACATTTAATTACAGATAATCTGCTAAATGTAAGTTTGAAAGTGATTTTGTTAATAAAGTTTTTTGTTATTTTCTCAACTTAAATATTCTCTCATAATAATTAACACTAACATTTATTTTCTACACCTACGTGTTTGTTTTATTTCTAGAGAAATGATGAACATTTTCTTTCAATGACATTTTATAGCATGTACCGATTCATGGCTTTCTCTTTTCTTTCAGGATAGACTTATCCACTGTGCTTCCCTTATTTCCCTACTTATCAGTCATCTATTTCTCAACAAAGTAGGAACAACACTAGGAAAATTTCTCCATTGGGTCTCTATTTTCCTTATTGGTAATCACTTCTCATAGACCACTATTTCAAGAAAGCCTCAATTATAAAGTTCTTAAATCTTTCAGGGTAGTTTTCCTTTATGGTATTTTAGTTATTGTATATTGTGTTTCATTATAACCTCTCTTTGTCCATTTGACTCTCCTGGTACAAAAAAACAGTTAGTAGAAGAAGGAATGTGATAAGCACTAGAATCTTGTAGTAATTTGGTCATTTTTCATTCTTCCAATTCCCCCTATTATCACCTCAGTCATCTGTTAGATATTGGTTCTTATAAACCTTTTAATGCCACTTCATTGTATATTGTATATTTCTTCCCTTACTTTACTTTCTTTTGTAAACACCTTTCTCCTTTTCCCCAGATCTTTTTCCTATTGATCATAGTGTGTTTTTATGGCAAATATTTATGTATGTTTGTGTATTTGTGTGTGTGTGTGTGTGTGTGTGTGTGTGTGTGTGTGTGCATGCACATTCAACTCTCCTTTGTAAGGTCTGGATAAAAGGAAGATTCATGCTCTTTGGTATACTCTTTGCCCAAACTCCAATTATGAGAAATAAAAAGCTCCTTTCTCCTTTTTTTGCTCGTCTTTCCTTCTCTGGTATATTCTTTTCCTCCTAATTTTCTTCCCTATCTTCAAGCCAAGGAAACAAAATAATTCCATACTTAGACTCTGCACTTGTTTTTTAGCTTCCTCTACAACTCTTAAAGAATGTGTGTAGATAAATTTATATTTCTAGATTTTTTCTCTAAGATATTTGAATTTCATATTTCATATCTATGCTATCATAAATGCCTATTAAAAAAACAAACAAAAACCCTCTCTAACAGGTCATTTCCTGCTATGGGATTATGCTTAGGTTTGCAAAATAAATTATTCTTGTAAGCATACATCTATATTTTGTCTTTTTGGAATATGGTTCTCTAAGATTTTTCTCTACTTTAAGGTAGTTAATGCAAGGCGTTATGTAATTCTTCATACTTGAATTCTTTCTTTTCTGCCTTCTTTCAGTATTAAAAAAAACAACAACCCTGTACCTTCCACCTTATAACCAATACTGTGTATCATTTCCAAGACAAAAGAGTGGTAAAGGCTAGGAAATTGAGATTAAGTGATTTGCCCAGGCTCATACACTTAGGAAGTGTCTGGGGCCAAATTTGGACCCAGCACCTTCTGTCTCAAGGCCTCACACTCTATTAACTAAACCACCCAGTTGTTCACCAGGTTCTTCTCTAAAGCCTGTAAATTAAAGATAACTTTATCATCTTCATTGGAAAAGACAATTCTCTTACAAAGTATTCTGCATATTAATGTATTCATAGACAGGACAATTTTTTTTCTTTCTGTCATTGTCTTCTTCAGTGAAATTTCTACTTTTTCTTATAGTATGTAGAAAACTAAGATATTAAAATCTAAATGTGGTGGTCCCATTGTCAATGAAAACCAAAATAGTTTTTATGGAAACGTCAGTAGAGCTAGTGCATTTTGGGGTACTTTATATTTTGAAAATGTCTACAATGATAACGTTTATTTCCTTTCCTTGGTCCACATATTTTTATATTGTCGTTATTTTAATAAATTACAGATCTTTCAGTATTATTCTAGCTCTAATAGGATCATGATTTTTGTCTTTAATATGAGGAGCTATAATTTCACAGTCTTTTCAGAAATGACTTCCCTATTAGTAGACAGTTGTTTGCTACTTACAAAATATAATTAGTTTCACATTCCTGTAAGGTTATTTAGTTTTTAACTTGTCCACTCCACTCATTCTAGAAAAATGTATTCATAATCTTTGGGAAGTTTTCTTTCATAATATAAAAGCTTTTAATTTCTTTTATGTTTTGATCTCTACACATGCTTTCCAATTTTTTTTAGTGTCTTGTTCACCTGTGCTTTGAAGTCACTTCATGTTACTAAAAATCTCTAAAATCTTCACAAAATTTCTTTATCTCTTCTTCATCTGATCAGATTTTGGTGCATAAGCTATAATTACCTAAATGGTGGTCTTTTTGCTTAAGCTTATCGTGATGACTATAAAGTGAAATGATTAGGTGCCCCATAAAGCTTCTTGTTGCTATTGGTAACAGGAGAAAACTAATTCTGTCACCTCCTTTATATGGATCTCCAAGTAAAACATGTGAAACATCCTTACATTTAATGGTAATTTCTTTACATTTTCTTATTTCATTTGGAGTGAATGTCACTATTAATATCACTTGCTTCCTCTAGACAGGGTATTCTTAACCATCTTTTAGGTCATATATTCTTTGCCAAAGTCTATGGACCTGTTTTCAAAGATGGGTTCAATGACAAAGATATTTTTCATCTATGGCTTAGTGTTGAATATGTGTGGTAGAATTACAATGGCAGAGAAACAGCTTAGCTCCTTTTATTCTCCCTTATGAAAACCAATAAACAAATAAAGAGGTATGAAACAGAAATCTGAAGCAGAAAATCACAATAAGTCATTTTCCTATCCCACTGCATCTTAATAAGTCAGAGAGGTTTGCAGACAATGGTGTAGGAGTGTTGTGCAGAAGAAAGGCAGATAAAAGTGAAAAAGAAGCAGACAGGAGCTCAGTGCCCAGAGACAGTAAAGGGTCTGAACCCTGATGCAGAAGGAGATCTCCATGACTGCTCTATTATCACTGGTTGCAGTAATGGGTGCCATTTGGCATTTCTCTTACCTGTTTCTGAGTTCTGGGACATAATTCCAAGGGTGAAGGGAATAGGAGAAACTCCAAAGGATCAGGTTCCCTGACTTTATAAGGAGCAAGGAACAAGTTCTAGAACTGTAGCAGTGTGATTGTGAGCAAAATAACAAGAATAGGGACTCAATTCTAACTTGTGGCTTCGCATATTTTCCTGTAATAGAATAAACCAAGGTAAAGTAAGCAGCAGATCAGTAGCTCTGAATCTGTAGAACCTCACAGCAGACTAATTGTGACTGAGTCTATAAGTATTCTTAGGAAACTCAGTCATACACAAACCCATGAATTCAAAGCAAGTCAGGAATTTAGACTAGCGGCATCATGAACAGAATCTCTTCCTGTTGCACACCACTTTTGACGTAGCAAAAATTTACAGAGTTCCAAATTAAGCTGTGAAAATGATAAAAGAACATAAAAGACAGAATCTCAGGCTAGATACTACACTCCCAGTTCCTAGAGGGACTAAGTCCAACATTATAATGAAGACAAAAGTCGGGAGCATACTGGAAATATATGCAAATATTTTAAATAAAGAAATTGACCATAAAAATGACTACTGTGACAAATACAACATAGAAGAAAATAATTAATTGAAAATATCTACTAGCCATGTCTCCAAGAAAAATAATGCACATTGAACACAAAACCAACAAAAATTCCCAGAGTTAAAGAAAGAGCTATAAAAAAGAGAAAAATAGATCTTAAAAATCAAGTAAGAAATATGGAGAAAAATGTTAAAAGAATTGAGAAACTTATGAATAGAAAATTATGAAAAAACAGCTTAGAAAAGAGGTACAAAATACTAAATAAAAATTTTAAAATTATAATAAAAAGATATAAGAAAGTGTGAAATATATCATAGAAAAAAAAAACAATTGATATTAAAAACCATTTGAAGAGAAAAAATTTGCTAGACTACCTGAAAGTTATAATAGAAATCCCCCATAGAATTTATATTTTATGATATTACCAAGGAAAAGTTCACAGATATCTTAGAACCAAAAACCAAGTTAGACATTTTATTTTAAAAATCCACTTGTTGTTGTCAGCTTCTGAAAGAAATCCCAAAATAAAAACTCCCCAGAAATATTATGACCAAAATCCAGGAGAAAGGGCAGGATTAAAAAAGGAAATCAAAATGAGGGGGAATATACAGATTGTAATCATAACTGTGAGTGTGAATGGGACGAACTCACAAATAAAATAGAATTGGATAGCAGAGTGGATTAAAAACCAAAATCCCACAATATGTTCTTTATAAGAAATGCACATGAGGTAGGTAGACACACAGAGGATAAAGGGAAGTCTATAGAAGAATTTATTGGGAATCAACTGAGAAAAAGAAGATAGGAAGAGAAATCATAATCTTTGACAAAGTTGAAACAAAAACAGACCTAATTAGAAGAGATAAGGAAAATAATTACAACCTGATAAAAGGCCATATAGACAATGAAGAAGTATCAGTACTAAACAGATAAGCACCAAATGGTATAACATCCAGATTTTTAAAAGAGAAACTGTTGAACCTAAAGGAGGAAATAGATAGTAAAACTATAATAGTGGGGAACTTCAGCTTTGGCCTATCAGATTTAGATAAATTTAACCAAAAATAAATAAAAAGGAAGTAAGAGAAGAAAATGAAATTTTAGAAAAATTAGGGTTAATAGATGTCGGGGGGAATGGAATAGGGGTAAAGAGGAATATGCCTTCTTTTCAGCAACACATGGTACATAAAAGGTTGACCATGTACTAGGGCATAAAAATATCACAAACAAATACAGAAAAACAGAAATAATAAATGCAACTTTTTCAGATCAAAAGGAGATGAAAATTAAAATTAGTAAGGGCCCATGGAGAGACAAATTAAAAATTAATTGGAAATGAACATATCTAATTTTCTAAAACTGAATGGTTAAAGATCAAATCATAGAATTATTACTATGAAATATAGAAATATACAAAATTACTGATTTCAATAAAGAAGATGACAATGAGGTGACAACATATCAAAATTATGGGATACAGTCAAAGCAGTATTCAAGAGAAAATTTATATCCCTAAGTGCCTATGTCAACAAAAAATAAAAAGAAAAAAAAGAAAAAATCAAATCTTCCATAAAGACCAAATTGGAAATTCTAAATATCAAAGAGAAAATTAATAAAATTGAAAGTAAAAGAACTATTGAACTAATGAAGAAGACTAGAAGCTTGTATATTGAAAAAAATAAATAAAATAGATAAATCATTGGTTGATCTAATTTAAAATGCATAAGGAGCATCATATTAACTGTATCAAAAATGAAAAGGGAATCTCACTGCTAATGAAGAGAAAATAAAGGCAATTATTAAGAGCTATTTTGCCCAATTGTATGACAACAAATATGACAATCTAGGAGAAAGAAGCATTTACAAAATTATAAATTGCCTAGATTAACAAAAGAGTAAATAGAATACTTAAATAATCCCATATCAGAAAAAGAAATTGAACAAGCCATCAAGGAACTCCCTAAGAAAAAATCACCAGGACCAGATGGATTCTGTGATAAAGTCATGGAGAGACAGAGGACTTGTAAGCCAAGATGCAAGAACCAAGGCTGGGGACCTGCCTGTCAATCAAGGAGAAGATTCCAAATGGAATGTTCCCAGGAGAAGCATTTGGGGGTTTCTGGTCACACAGAGAAGAAAAAAAAAACTTGGCTTTGGCTTGGACTTGGTCTCTATCTCTCTCTGGCTTTGGACAGTTGAATCTGGCTGAAATACCCTTGTGGGGCTAATTTGGTTTTGGGGTTCTCTGATCAAGGGGAACCTCTGTTCGCTCTCAGAGATTTGACTGATCAAGAGTTGGAAGAAAGCCAGGCTGAAGGAGAGATTTTAGACTTTGTTTTCTTTCTTGAGGGAGTTGTCTCAGAATGAAGGATGCTTGTGTGTGTGTGTGTCGGGGGGGGGGGGCTTCAGAAATTAAGCTGAGAGACTTTGCTGACTTTGTGAAGAAGAAGTAAGATTTTAATAAGTTGTTGTCCTCCATCTCTGACTGTCCCTCTGTCACACTTGTGACTTCCCAAGCCCTCATTATCCTCATTTTAGATTAGGGACATCCTCATCCCTCTCACCTCAGTTTCCCATCCTATTATCCCAATAAAACCCATTGACTTGTAAAGGGAAAGGGAAAGAATATAGGTTACTCAAGGTGGGGGAGGGAAAAGCTAAAGGCTTCAAGAAGAATTGGGAGATGAGGGAAGCAAGGGAAGAGAGGGTTGGAAAAGAGAGGGAGTGAAGGGGGGAGGAGATTAGAAAGATATACTGATCCATCAGCCATCAATAGGGATCAGCAGGCAAACCCCAGAGCATTTCCCCAAAGCAGTTCCCCTATGTACCAGCATCTCTGTGTAGCAGCATCCCTGTACCAGCATCCGTCAGCATTTTTCATTCCTACCTACATTACAAATAAGCAGCATCAGGTTCCCTTAGCAGCTCTCTCTAGTCAAAAGCCAGAGAACAACAGTCATTGGAAAAGAATCAGTTTCCCCTCAGTTTACTTCTTTATTTCATTTCACAAGTGAATTCTATCAAGAATTTAAAGAACAACTGATCATCTACAAACTATTTGACAAAAGTAACAAACGAGTCTTACCAAATTCTTTTTATGACAAACATATGGTACCAATTCCCAAGTCAGGAAAACCAAAAACAGAGAAAGAAAACTATAGACAAATCTCATTAATGAACATAGATGCAAAAAATCTTACATAAAATACTAGCAAAAAGACTACAGCAAGTTGTCACAAGGATTATTCACTCTGACCAGGTGGGATTTATACTAGGAGTGTAAGGCTTCAGTATTATGAAAACTGCCTGCATATTTGACCATATCAAGAACCAAACTAATAGAAATCAAGATTATCTCAAAAGATGTAGAAAAAGCCTTTCACAAAATACAACATCCATTCCTATTGATAATATTAGAAAGTATAGGAATTAAAGGGATTTTCCCTCAAAATAATAAGTATTTATTTAAAACCATCAGCAAATATCATGTGCAATGGGGATAACCTAGAGGCCTTCCCAGTAAGATAAAGAGTGAAACAAGGATGCTCATTATCATCACTACTATATAACATCGTACTAGAAATGCGGGCAGTAGCAATCATAGAAGAAAAAGAAATTGAAGGGATCAAAGTATGCAATAAGGAAATTAAACTATCATTCTTTGCATATAATATGATAGTATACTTAGAGAATCCAAGAAAGTCAACTAAAAAGCTAGTGGAAATACTTAACTTTAGCAAAGTTGCAGGTTACAAAATAAATCCACATAAATCATCAGCATTTCTATATTTATATCCAAAAAAACTTAAGCCAAGAATTAGAAAAAAGAAATTCTATTTAAAATCACTCTAGACAAAACAAAATATTTAGGAATCTTTCAAGAAAAATTCAGTAATAATATGAACAGAACTACAAAACACTTTTTACACAAATAAAACTAGATCTAAACAATTGGAAAAGCATTTTTATGGGTAGGATGAGCTAATATAATCCCACCTAAATTTATTTATTCACTATCATACCTATCAAACTAAGAAAAACTTTTTAAAAATAAAATTAGAAAAAAGAACAAAGTTCATCTGAAAGAACAAAAGATCAAGAATATTAAGGTAGTTAATGAAAAAAAAAAGTGAAGGATGGTGGCCTATGTAACATTTAAAATAGTTGTATGCCATAAACTGTGGCATTTAAAAGAATGGGAGACATAAACTGTAAGAGTAAAATAGTTTAGGGTATAATTTATAGTAGATATAAGAGTGGGTGAGTAAATTTGACCACAGAAAATATGTTTCACTACAGTATCTTGGTTTTTAAATCAAATATAAGGTGGTCGTCAGGGAATATATTCCCAATCATGAATATGCCCAATTCAACTGGGTTTTATAGAGAATTTAATTAATAATACAATGAGGAATTAAAGAAAGAGAGAAAGAGTAAGAAAGGAATAAGTATGAAGGGCCTTAAGCCAACATAGCCTAGACCTGAGTCTTAAGAGAGAGAGATTAGTCAGTCAGTCTTTTATCACTCACCACAAGGTCTGTCTAAGCAAGGATTCTAGTGACAGCAGGCCAGCTCCATCTCAGCTGACTTCACCAGAGAGAGTTCCAGCCAGAGTCCTCCTCAAAGAGAGATCCAGCCAGAGACTGTTTCAAAGGGCCTCTCTCCAGAGCCTCCAGAGGGACAGAATCCCCTCAGAGGAGCTCCAGCGAGACCTCCTTAGAGATTGTTTTCCAAGAGCTTCCCTTCTCCAGAGCCTCTCTCAAGAGATTCTTCCAAAGTGATCCTTATCAGAGATCTCTCCAAAAGGATTCCCCTTCTCAAGAGATTCTACTTTTTCTTATATAGGGGTTTTTCTCCTATGTCACCTCCCCTAAGTCCTTACATCTACCAATCACTGTAGACGTTTTCCAAAGGACAACCCATTCTAAAAACACTGCTGGGTCGACTTAATCCCTTTAGTAAGTTTGAATCAGAAAAAACACCACTGGGTCAACTAATCACCTAAGTAAGTCTGAACCAGAGAAAACACAGCTGAGTTGACTAATCCCCTCAAAAGAAAAACCTCTGAGTAAGTTTTCACCTCTTTGTTCCTGGCAAGTTTTCAAGTTGCCCAACCTTTATAAATACCTAGCATCCCATTGTATCAATTCTAAAAACAGGCATGGCTCAAAGAACTCCTTGCCTCATTAGAAGTATGGGTCTAAGTACTTTCATTGTTTAGCAAGGAGTTTTCTCCCCTAAAGCAGTCTTAAGTAAGGGTGGAGTAGAGGTCCTCCCATTTCTGATACTGGCGAGTTCTCACAGTCAAAATGGGGAATGTTCCCAGTAGGGAATTGTTCCAATTGAGAATTCCCTGATGGGGAAATTTGTAACATTCACAAGTCTGAGAAATTTCAAGATTCACACCTAGCAGTACCAGATCTTAAAATGTACTGTTAATCAATGATCATCAAAACAATCTGATACTGGCTAAGAGACAGAAGGGTAGATCAATGGAATATACTTGGGGTAAATGTATTAAAATACACCCAAAGTTCTCAGCTGTTGGGACAAGAACCAACAGTTTTTTCAAGAATTGCTGGAAAAAAGTGGAAAATAATATGGGAAAAATTAGGTTTATATCAACATTTCACACCATATACTAAGATAAATGTAAAATGGGTAAATGACAACTATAAAGAGGAAAACCATAAGTAAGTTAGGTAAAATACAATAGTACACCTGTAAGATCTATGGGAAAGGAAACAATTTTAAGTCCAAGCAAGAGACAGAGAATATTACAAGATATAAAATGAATAATTTTTTAAACATTTTAGTCATTCCCAAACATTATTCACTGGAGACAAAGAAAATTTTCTTTTCCTCCCCCCTCCCCCTACCACCTTTCCCATAGTCAACGCACAATTCTACTGGGTACAACATGTGTTCTTGATTCGAACCCATTTCCATGTTGTTGGTATTTGCATTAGAGTGTTCATTTAGAGTCTCTCCTCAGACATGTCACCTCAACCCCTTTAGTCAAGCAATTGCTTTTCCGCGGTGTTTTTATTCCCACAGTTTGTCCTCTTCTTGTGGATAGTGCTTTTTCTCCTAGATCCCTGCAGAATGTTCAGGGACATTGCATTGCCACTAATGGAGAAGTCCATTATGTTCGATTGTACCACAGTGTATCGGTCTCTGTGTACAATGTTTTCCTGGTTCTGCTCTTCTCGATCTGCATCACTTCCTGGAGGTTGTTCCAGTCTCCATGGAATTCCTCCACTTTATTATTCCTTTTAGTGTAATAGTATTCCATCACCAACATGTACCACAATTTGTTCAGCCATTCCTAAATTGGAGGGCATTCCCTCATTTACCTATTTTCGGCCACCACAAAGAGCGCAGCTATGAATATTCTTGTACAGGTCTTTTTTCTTATTATCTCTTTGGGGTACAAACCCAGCAGTGCTATGGCTGGATCAAAGGGCAGACAGTCTTTTATCGCCTTTTGGGCATAGTTCCAAATTGCCTTCCAGAATGGTTGGATCAATTCACAACCCCACCAGCAGTGAATTAATGACCCTACTTTGCCACATTCCCTCCAGCTTTCATTACTTTCCTTTGCTGTCATGTTAGCCAATATACTAAGTGTGAGGTGATACCTCAGAGTTGTTTTGATTTGCATCTCTCTGATTATAAGAGATTTAGAACACTTTTTCATGTGCCTATTAATAGTTTTGATTTCTTTTTTCTTCATCTGAAAACTGCCCATTCATGTCCCTTGCCCATATATGAATTGGAGAATGACTTGACTTTTTGTACAATTGATTTAGCTCTTTGTAGATTTGAGTAATTAAACCGTTGTCAGAGGTTTTTATGAAGATTGTTTTCCAATTTGTTGCTTCCCTTCTGATTTTAGTTACATTGGTTTTGTTTGTACAAAAACTTTTTAATTTGATGTAATCAAAATTATTTATTTTACATTTTGTGACTCTTTCTAAGTCTTGCTTTGTTTTAAAATCTTTCCCTTCCCAAAGGTCAGACATGTATACAATTCTGTGTTTGCCTAATTTACTTATAGTTTCCTTATTTATGTTCAGGTCATTCACCCATTTTGAATTTATCTTGGTGTAGGGTGTGAGGTGTTGATCCAAACTTAATCTTTCCCATACTATCTTCCAATTTTCCCAGCAGTTTTTATCAAATAGTGGATTTTTGTCCCCAAAGCTGGGATCTTTGGGTTTATCATATACTGTCTTGCTGAGATCACTTGCCCCTAGTCTATTCCACTGACCCTCCTTTCTGTCTCTTAGCCAGTACAAAATTGTTCTGAAGACTGCTGCTTTATAATATAGTTTGAGATCTGGGACTGCAAGGCCCCCTTCCTTTGTATTTTTTTTTATTATTTCCCTGGATATCCTTGATCCTTTGTTATTCCAAATGAACTTTGTTATGTTTTTTTCTAAATCATTAAAAAAATTTTTGGAAGTTCAATTGGTATGACACTAAATAGATGAATAAATTTGGGTAGGGTGGTAATTTTTATTATATTGGCTCATCCTACCCATGAGCAGTTAATGTTTTCTAATTGCTCAAGTCTGGTTTTAGTTGTGTGGAGAGTGTTTTGTAGTTGTGTTCTTATAGTTCCTGTGTTTGTTTCGGGAGATAGATTCCTAAGTATTTTATTTTGTCTAAGGTGATTTTGAATGGGATTTCTCTTTGTAGTTCTTGCTGCTGAGCTGTGTTGGAAATATATAGAAATGCTGATGACTTATGTGGGTTTATTTTGTATCCTGCAACTTTGCTAAAGTTGTTGATTATTTTGACTAGTTTTTTGATTGATTCTCTAGGATTCCTTAAGTAGGCCATCATATCATCAGCAAAGAGTGATAGCTTGGTCTCATCATTGTCTATTTTAATGCCTTCAATTCATTTTTCTTCTCTAGTTGTTATTGCTAGTGATAGGGGACCTCTGGTCAAGATGGTGGCTTAGAAGCAGCAAAAGTTCAGACCTCTGAAAACCCTTCCTTACAGATCACAAACTAAATGCTCCTCAGGGACTGAAATTCAAATTTAACAACAAGACAGAGGTGGGGAACCCTCCTTCTGGACTCAAATCAAAAGGTAAGCCCCCCAAAAGCTGGAATCCTAGAACACTCAAGTCTAAGGGGAAGGCAGAAGGAAGGTCCCAGACCCCCTACCCCAAACCAGAGTCCTGAGCCTGGAGCAGCAGCAGGAACCTCAGGGCTTTCAAAGGTGTTGTTTTGAAGGGCGTACCTTGAAATCAACCTGGGCCAGTTTTGGGGTTTCCAATACAGACAGCAGGGAAGCAGCGTGAGAGAGACGTGGGGAGCCTGTAGCCCCCTGGCTGGGTCCTTCCATTGGAGTCTTACCTGAGGTTTTTGCCTGGGGCACATTCAGACCCACCCAGCTGAACCTAATCCCATCAGGAGCCCCCAGAGCTCAAGGAGCCAGGACCCCTCCCCCCTTAGAGTGCAGGGCTCTCTGAAAGGACAGGAACCTTAGGGCCAGCAAAGGCACTGAGGTACCTTGTGGACAGTGCTGTGCCAGGCTCAGAGAATGGAAGTAAGGGAGTGGAGAAGCAACAGGAGAGAACTGAGAGCAGTAACACCAGAAATGCCAGCAGGCAGGGGAGGGCAGACCCTGGGCTTCTCCGGGAAGACAGAGCCACTGAGAAGAATGGACAATTTGCCTGGAGCTAAAGCCTTGGACCATCAGACAGATACACTAAGAGCCAGTCCTCCTCACTCAGATTTCTGACTGGAAAGGGGAAGAAAAAATAATAACGATGGCAAATGGTACAGAAGTGTAAAAGCCTCCAAACTCCAAGAAAAGCAAGAAGAAGGGCATGACTTTGGACACATTTTATGGAGCAAAAATAGAAAATACAGAGGAGATAGAAGAGGAAACACAAGCAAATGCTCCAAAACCTTCCAAAGGAAATGGAAATTCTCCACAAACTCGTGAAGAATTCAAATCGGAAATTATCAAAAAGATGTAAGCCTTCTGGCAGGAAAAATGGGAAGCAATGCAAAAGGAACTCAGCAATCTGAGAGACCAAAATATGCATATGCAGAAACAGCTCGAGGTCTCAAAAAACAGGTCAGACCAAACTGAAAAGGAAAACCAGTCCTTAAAGGTCAGAATCAGGCAACTGGAAGACAATGAACTTGCAAAAGAGCAAGAATTAATAAAGCAAAGTCAAAGGACTAAAGAATTAGAAGATAACATAAAATATCTTACTGACAAGTTGACAGACCTGGAAAACAGAGGAAGGAGAGATGATCTGAGAATCATTGGTCTACCAGAAAAGCCAGAAATAAACAGTAATCTTGATATCATAATACATGATATCATAAAAAAAAAAAAACTGCCCATAGATTCTAGAACAATGCGACAAAATATGCATTGAAAGAGTCCACAGAACACCCTCTACACTAAATCCCCAAAAGACAACTCCCAGGAATGTAATTGCCAAATTCCAAAGCTTACAAGTAAAAGAAAAATTCTTATAGGAAGCCAGTAAAATGAATAATTTTGATTATATTAAATTTAAAATGTTTTGTACAAACAAACCCAATGCAACCAAAATTAGAATATAAGCAACCATCTGGGAGAAAATTGTAAAAAAAAAATCTGACAAAGGTCTAATTTCTCAAATTTATAAAGAAATAAGTCAAATGTACAAGAAACCAGGCCATTTCCTAATTGAGAAATGATGAAAGGATATCAATAGGCAGTTTTCAGATGAAGAAATAAAAAACTATCAATAATCACATGCAAGTCAAAAACAACATTGAGGTACTACCTTATAACTGTAAAGATTAAAATTTAGAGGAGACTGAGGCAGGTAGAAATTAGTTTCTGTCTGCAAGGAGTATTATATTTTTTTGAGGTTTATTAGAGATTAAGGATTAAAGAAAATACAGGATAAGAAAATGTGCCAAGACCAGAGAGGCTTAGACAAGATAATCTTACATCATGGAAGAGCTGCGTCTGCTCCAAAATGGAAGTCCAAAAGAGAGCTCAAAAACCTTTGCAATTGGGTTAAATACCTTCTCAATCTTGGCCCACATGATAATTCAAAGCATTCTGAGGAAGTGGAACAAGGACTTCTGGGGATTGAAGTCCAGAGTTCGAGTCTATTTTTTACATAACTAGCTGATTAGCTAATATTATAGTAAAGGAACATAATAAATGTTGGAGGGGTTGTGGCAAAATTGGGATACTGATGAATTACTGGTGTAGTTGTGAATTGATCCAACAACCATTCTGGAAGATAATTTTGAATTATGCTCAAAAGGTATTTTTTAAAAATGCCTACCTGGGTGGTTTGTCCCCCAAAGAGAGGGAAAAAAAAAACTTGCACAAAAATATTTATAGCTGTGCTCTTTGTAGTAGCAAAAAAAAGTGGAATATGAGATGGTGTCCCTTGATTAGGGAATGGTTGAAAAAATTGTGATATTTGATGCTCATGGAAATACTATTGTGATGTAGGGAATGATATACTGCTTAATTTCTATATGAACTGGAAAGGCCTCCATGAACTGATGCAGAGCAAAATGAGCTGTACCAGGAGAACATTATACATAGAAATGGAAAAATTGTGGTATGATCAAATGTAATCGACTTTGCTACTAATAGCAATGAAATGATCCAGGACAATCTGGAGGGCTTTATGAGAAAGAAAGGTATCCAAATCCAGAGAAAGAATTGTGGGAGTGGAAATGTAGAAGGAAAACATAATCCATCACTTGTTTATATGGGTATTAGTGTTGAGGTTTTGGTTTTTAAAAGATTATTAAAATATGGATATAAAATGTGTATAACATGGAAATAGATATCAAGTGATAACTCATGTATAAGCCAATGGAATTGCTTGTCAGCTCTGGGAGTGGAGAGGGAAAAATAAAGGGAGGGAAAATGAATTCTGTAATCATGGAAAAATACTTAAAGATAAATAAAATGAAAAAAGAACACCTGATCCAGAACAATGTTGACTTATTTTTCACTGGACAAGCATGTCATATTTAAATTTGGAGTTTATAATCTTAGAGACAATCAAGATCTTCATTCTTTTCATTACCTTCTGACTTGTTTTCTAACTACCATGCCATTATTACTGCAATAGCTTAAGAGGAACATACAAGGTTTAGTGTCCTATTTTATTCTTTGTTTCATGGATTACAATGGCCCAAATATTGGCAACAAATACAACCAGTCTCCAGGATCAGACTTTAGGATTTTCCAAATGATAGAATCTGATGGAGTGCATTTTTTTCTGTCATATTTGTAGTTTCCCTGTGTGGATTAAAAAAAAAAAAGAATATGACAATAGAATTTGACAATACTGGGTATTTTAAAACTGAATGAATAAATGTATGAGTGACTGAATGTAAAGTTGTCATTAAGAGCTTATTTTATGACAAACACTGAAAATACAAGTACAAAAGCAAGACAGTCCTTTCCCTCAAAGAACTTAACAATAAAACATATAGAGGAGTGATAGGGAAAGTATGATTTGGGAAGTTACAAAAATGGTGAGAACAATATAGCAGAGCATTGAGATGCCTGTTATAGAGACTATTTTAGTACTGATTTAATTATGATTCTTATAGTAAAAGAAATTGAAAGTGGAAAGGGTTTTAAATGGTATGTGCAGGACAAACATAATGGAAGAAATAGAGATGTGGAAGGATAGTGTCAGAAGAACAGTGATACAGAGCCTTTATTTCTCCTATGCATTGCTTCTCATTGTCTGGTTTAAAGGGTTGAACTGGCAGCAATAGATACAGGTCAGAAAATGATTGTGGTGAATCATCCTTTATATTCTACCAAGTAAATTTATAGAGAGGTCAATTATAAACAGCAATACATGTCTAATCAAACAAACATTTGGTTTTACATTCTAGTCTTGCCATAAGTAGTTGTGACCTTTAAGAAAGTATTTCATTTCTTCAAGCACGTTCTTTCATAGTAAAATTGAGGAATTGGACTAATTCTCTAAGAGACCTTATGGCTCGATTCACCTATGTACAAATTCCTGTAGTATTGAATGGATACTTATATGGATCTTTGAGATAATGTAGTCATTTCTCAGAATGGAGTAAGGAAAGTTTAGCAGGCCTGTGATTTGGGGATAGAATGTAGAAATTGGAAAGTTTCCCAAATTTTCCTTAGTCAAATCTTACTACACCTAGTTTCACCTTTGATTGACATAGAGGATATTCATAAATTATCTGAGGAAATTATATTCAAAATCTATTATTTGTTAAACTTCGTGATGACTTATGGCTATATTTTTTTCCTATCCAATAAAATCAATTAGGTGGTTCTGTAGTGACTCTGTTGATAAGTGTACTCATTTTACTGAGTATAAATATATAGCTAATTATGGTTCTGAGAAAGTAGGTGACTTTCTGTCCCTTGACAGTAATTTTCTGTGAAGCAGAGCTTTCTATTTAGGGTAGATGGATCATATTGAATGATTTGGTTCAAATCCTAGTTCTGTTATGCACTATTTTTTAAACATTGGACTATATTCTTAACCTCTTTGGGCCTCGATTTCCTCTAATGCAAATTTGGTTGGACAAGATGTCTATTAAGGACCCTTCCACTTCCCAATCTGTGATATATATATATATATATATATATACATATATATATATATTTACATGCATAAATACACTCAACCATCTCATCATTCTAAAACTGTCTGCACTAATTTGGGATTTATCTGGTCTCTTTACCATTCTTCCTTATCTTGTACCCAGGGACTGTATTTCTTTCTTTTCTTTCTAGTCCTTAGTCCAGTGACAGCCATATATTAAATATTTAATAAATGTTTATTTACTATAGAAAAAAGCATGATTTTTGGAATATCTTCTCTCTCAATTAGTAGCAAAAACATGAAAAGTTGGAATTTATATGGTGGTAGACTTGAAGTCAGAAAGATCTCAATTAAAATTTACCTTAGTTATTTAATCTCTGTTTGCTTCAGTTTTCTTATTTATAAAATTGGAATGATAAGAGCACCACACTCCCAGGGTCATTGTAAGCAACAAATGAGAAAATGCATATAAAGTACTTTGCAAATCATAAAATAATACATAAATGCTGTCAGTTGTTGGCTCTACACATAGTCACACATCTCTGAACACAGAATCCAAGTAATAAAAGAGTCCTTGAGAGACTACTACTTTATTAGCTTGGTTCCAAGTAGAGTTATACTTTAAACATTTTGGACAGACCTTTGTCTTTCTATGACTTAAATATATCTCATCCTATTCAGAATACCAAGAATGTAAAACTACACTCCTCCTTACTCAGAATACCTTTTATTCTGGGAGATTATACTTTGTCTTGGGGACCCAAAAGCTCCTTAATTCACCATGAAGTGATATACCATATTTTTAAAAAGTCTTTGGTACATCCAAGGGTAATGACAACAAGAAATTTAAGACTTTCTGAAACCAGGGACCTTCAGAATGTCAGCCTGGTATTGTTTGCACTGCAGTTTGGCTTTGTCTGCAAATTGCCATCACTCTCAATAAAAATATCTGTCAGATAAGGCGTAATGCAGCAGTCAAGGTCTTGAGTCTTCTGTATAATATTTGTTGTATAAACCAAAAATGATCTGTGAAACTTAATCCAGGGTTGAGAGTTCACTGCTTTTTTAGGAAACCACATTGTTCTTATGCCTGTCTGTAGTGTTTTTCCTATTTTGTGACCCAAAACTCAATTAGTCTTTGCCCTGCTTTTGTTGTGATTATAGCCCCCTTGATAATTATTTGTATTTCTGTGACCTTATGAGTGGATTACTATAGTGTATTGAGGGCTACACTTAAAAACCACTTCAAAACATCATCCAAAAATATATTCAGGTTAGAGGAGGTTTATACCTCTAATTTAAACACTCTGATTTTCCCCTTTGCTCAAATTAGCATCCAAATTAACTTTGCCTTTTCTTTTCCTTCCTTAAAGTGTTAAGAATGGTGGTAATGAGTGAAGGCAAACATTTTCCAAAAAAAATCTTTTTTAACATTTTTTATAGATATAATGTTTAATAGTATTTTTTAATATTTTGTGATCTATGTTTTCTTCCCTCTGCTCCCCTGCCCCAAGACTACAGGTAAGGTCAGTGATAGTGAACCTTTTAGAGATGGAGTGCCTGGCCACTCCCCTTCCTCACCCCCACCTTTGGTGCCTTCCCTTAGAAAGAAAGTATTCCCATTGGGCTGCTGTGCAGAGAGGTGGATGAAGTGAAGAATGTTCTCAGGTATAGTGGAGAGGTGGAGGGATGTAGCTCCTCCTTGAGTCCCTCTAGTTTTCTAGTAATGAACTCTGGTGGGCGATATAAGGGGGAAAAAGAGGTTATTTTTTAAAGGGTTGGACTTGATTATTTAAGAGTCTGATCACCAGGAATTTAATTAATTCCAAAGAGATTTTATTTACAATTTCATTACAAAATGTAGAGTGAAGTAAGAAATCAGAGAGAGGATAAGGGAAGCCTAAACACTAAGTAATTTACTCCCAGCCCATGGCTCAAAACCAGGACCAGGAGAGTTGGTCCTTATCTGGCCTCAGCAAAGCCAAGGTCCTGGGGAAGTCTCTTCTGATTCTAATCTCTTCAGAAAATATCCAGGAAAGAGCCAGCTTTTTCACTCACCACATGTCAGTCCAGTTAGCAGATTCTTCTGCCCCTCTTCACCAGCCTCAACTTGAAAGCATGAAGAATTGAATTCTCATAGGAAGTTTCACTCCAAGACTTCCATCTAAACTTCCAAAAATTAAGAACTCCCTCTCACAGGAAGTGACAGCCCTTTTTAAAGACATTTTCTCTTGTGTCACTTCCTGTGCCTTCCCCTAATTCCTCAACTACTAATAATAGTTGATGTTCTGTTCTAGGACTGCCCAGAAGGCATTTAGTTGATTCTGATTTGTTACCCACTATTTCACACTTGGGACACAGACCTCCCACTAAATGATTAAGTGGAATGTTTACACCGTTGGTGATTAAATCTAACATGGCCAGATCTTTCCACTCAACTTTAAATAGCGTGTTTGCACTTTTTGTGATTGAATCTACAAATAGGCAGGTCTCCATACTTAACTTTTAAGTATGGTGTTTACATTTATGGAAATTAAAATCTAAAAATAGACATGAGTTACAATTTAAATCTTCACAATCAGGGAAGAGCTAAGTACCTTCATTGTTACAATCTGGGGAGAGCAAAATCCATTCTTACAATCAGGGGAGAGCAAAATCCAATCTTCACAGCAATAGCAGACATGGACAAAGAGAGGGCTCTGCAAGCCCTTTCTGGCATGTGTGCCATAGGCTCACCATCACTGATATAGGTTATTCTTGTGATATCATGCAATACATATTCCATGGTCATCATGTTGTAAAAGAAGCCATACATCACACAAGTAAAAAAAAAAAACCTCATGAAAGAATGCAGTAAAATGCTAAAGTCCAAACTTAGAAAAAAAAACTGACATTTTTCTGGTGGAGGCAATTGGGTGTAATTTATATAGGAACAGCAAAAGTGAATTAAATCTACCCCTCCCCACAAAAGTATGAATCAGGCAGAGTAATAAGCTCTAGTGAAATTTTCATTTTGCAATGAATTTGGTAAGAAAAGAGGTGGTTTTGTGATAGGATGACTTTATGTTCTAGAACAATTTCCCAAAGAGATCAGAGAAATAAGGAAAAGACTTACATGTACAAATATATTTATGATAGTCTTTTTTAATTGATTGACTAGACAAAACCAATAAAAATATCATACATATACCATGAATTTATAGTTTCTGTTAATATAGGATCTTATAGATTAAAAAGTACATTCATATCCATTATTTCATTTAATCTTATTACTTTCAAGGGCACAAATGTATTTGTCCCCATTTTAAAGATGAAGTAACTGAAACTAAGAGAAATAAATGACTTGTTCAATGTTATTTAGCTAAGAAGATGTAGAATGAGGCCATAAATCTTGTTATTTTGACTTCATTATTCCATGCCCAAACTGACTCTGCTATATAGCTGGTGCACCCATTCAAAGTTAGGGCTGGATGATTTGATTTCTCTTCTCTGATTTTTTTATATTCTTTGAAATTCACCAAGAATATAGACCTATTAATATGATCCATGATGAGGATAAATGCATTGTGAAATGAACTGTTCATAATACATTGTTATATTGCGGTAGAATTCTTTCTAAAACATATTTTTATTCATCTGAAAATGACTGTTATGTAATTTATTATCTTTAACACAGAAATGTTAAGTACATTAGAAAATAATTCCCTCTCTCTCCCTCCTTCAACTCCCCTTGTCCAAAAATCATCCAGGTAGAGGCAAGTTACAAACCTTAGAAAGTTAATTTGGGCTCTGGCAACCTGTGTTTGAATTACATAATATGCTGAGTCTTATTCTATTCTTCAACACCCATTTGTACCTCTTATTATACCAAACTATGAGGACAGAGAAAGATATTCTGTGGTAATAAGACTCAATAGATAAAATAATAATTCTGTCCATACCCCAAATATACTTATCTATATGGGGCATTAAATATATCCCCTGATGATATTAGAAAGGATTTTTAAAAAATATTCTGTGCCATACATTGTTCTTGATGCAGGGGATACTAATTATAAATAGATGTGTTAAATATATTAGTTGTCAATTAAGCACAAGATATTAATAAACAGCAGGCATGATTTCAAACATAAGTTTATTTGAAACATTAAGTTCTGCCAATAGTGAGAGTAATAAGGAAATTGAATCCTTAATCTAATTCTGGGTACAAGGCAAATATCCTTCCAGTTTAGCCACTCACTTCCTTTTCATATTTATTCAGTTCACAAACTATTGCAGGATTAGAAAGGAAGAACGTCATCTAGAGTTAAAAAAAATGCAGGATAAAGAATGTGAAATCCTATTTCTATCCCTTTTCCTGAGTCAGTGATTACTGAAGTGGAAGCACATGGCCCATCCATACTATGAGACCCTTTGAGGGAAATGATGCACAATTTTACCATCCAGGGCATTTCCTCTCAGTGTCCCACATACACTGCTGCTGTCACATTTGTGATCATCAGTACTGTTACTTTTGGAAAAAAGGTTCTTGATTCTAAAACATTTAGTAGGCCAAAATTTTACCTTTAGCCTTTTTTTCTCATATTAATTTGTACCTAACAAGCAATGAATTCTGCCATTGGATTGAAACTTTCTTCCTAAGAAAGTTTGTGGATTGCCCAGTTCACACTCACCTGAAAGAATTACCAAGACTAAAAAATGAGGGGAAAATATTCAGGGCAGTTAAAGAAGGTCTCTTTACTCTTAAGCGAATGAAGAAAATGTTGGTAAAATGATGGGTGAATATCCATGAGTATATATCTTCATTCCAAAGAGATTCAACATACTCCAATGTAGAGTCTCATTAACTCATTCATGTCTAGAGTAATTGAAACAGAATGGAACACGTAGGTCCTTTTATCTACCTCACTATAAAATCATCAAGTCCCCAATATCTATAGGCTATCAAGAACTAGTCAGGAGCCAGGACTAAACCAGCTGCCTTGGTGGTTGATACGTATGCATGAGGCTTCTTTCCCCAAACCAAGCCAAAATGTATAACCATTATGGCAGGCAGGAAGGTGTACATAGTTGGTACCTTTCTAATATGTATGAGTATGTTCACTAAACCAGCTTCTAAATCAACTGAGTGTGGGGCTTTGTGTTTGTTTCTTAAAATCTCAAGTCTGTCTAAGACAGAACTATAGGAGGTAAAGTATATTTTCCATTTACCACTAAATCCCTGTAGAGACCTAAATCATGAACAAAATTATCCCAAATATTTCCTGCTGGGGGAAATCTATGTACTACTTGCCTTGAATGATATCAGAGTTGTTAAATAAAGCAAGCCAAACAAGTCAGCTCATCATTAACAATACATTTTGAGAAGTTGTACCTTGGAAAACTATGTCCTATTTGGAAATGGAACTACAACTGTAGTAGAGAATTTTCAAAGATTAATAGATGTTTTTAAACATTACTTCTTCAACAGTTCTAATTCTAAGAGGTATTTGACAATTTCAATGTATAGAGGTGAAGACGTTCCTTAGCCATGGCAATGCTAAAGTTCCATTGTCCATATTTCTTTGCAATCTACTACTTTGGAAGGAGGATGCACATCAGTGAGATAACAGACTCATTGATATATGATAGCTAATACCTTAAAAGATATATAGACATTTCATCTGTCTTAATGTTAAGCACAGATCCAGTTATAATGCAGTTTGAAGTGAAACAAATGAGTTCATTCATAAAGACATCAATTGACAGCAAGGATAAAATGTCATTCACAGACGCAAGGACTTTTCAGCCTTAGTGTATTGATAGTTGACTAGTAATTTGAAAAGTCAGGCTCCATGTTTTTAGTGTGTTTGCCTTAGGAAAGGAATATGCCTAATTCATATAGGTCATTACATATGCCCAGAGAATTATTTTTTGAGACACTAGTGGTTTTTCCATTTTTGCCTTTGTATGTGGTTGGAATCTCCTACAGTGATGGAATACATATCAGAGAATATGTATTTTAAAATTATAAAGTGTCATAGATCACTATTATCAGGAGAATTTGAAGTTAAAACTGATGAGAATACATTACTAAAGTGTGAAAGGGATGAGAAATCTCTCAATCATGTGGAATACTTATAGTCAGATAATGGAGGAAATGAATTTGCTCAGGGGGAAGAAAAATCTGAGCATTCATCATTTACTGTAGATTTTAAAAGGATGTAAGATGGTCAGAAAAACATTTGGCCCCAGTATTAGGGGTTTTCACACATAGTGACACCCTGCATCCAAAAGTACATAAAGCTTAGAAGCTGAAGAACAAGATTATATATCAGGTACATGGCTGAGAAAATGGAACTCATAAAATGAAGTGACAGCTATTGGATGGCCAATACACTGAGAAGAAATGGGACAAGGGAATAACCACCCAAAGTAGAAGAAAATGAACCCATATCCTTTTTGATATCATCCTCACAATAACCCTTAGAGGTAAGTACTGTTATTATCCTTATTTTATAAATATGAAAACTGAGGCAAAAGAGAAGTACCTAACTTACATACATACTCACATACCTAACATGTCTGAGATTAGATTTAAATTCTGGTCTTTTGGACTCCAAATTCAATGCTTCATCCACTGTACCAACTAACTAAAAGTTATTTGTCAGCAACAGAACCATTTTGGAATATTCCTCCCCATCTAGCATTGATAATGCTGTCATCTGACCCCCATTTCCATCTTTTGTCAGAGTAGAAAACCCATACTCTTTCAGGGCATGCTTTACCTCCTAGGCAGGTATATGTCAGGTGAGTTTCCCATCTCATTACATTCACACTTCCTTCCATTCTCACACTCTTGCTCCAGGTACAAACATTTCCTTTTGGTGCTCAGTATATTACTGTAGCATTCCCCTTTTACTGTACCCCTAACTTATTTTTCATTATTATTTGGACGTGTAACCATGAGCAAGTCATCTAACCAATCCCTTAAAGCTTCAGTTATTTCATATGTAAAATGAAATGACAGTATATGCACCACTGACCTGCCTGTTTCTCTTGTTTTCTATTGTTAAAAAAGTACATTGTAAACTTTTAAACACTGTGTAAATGTGTATCACGATGATCTGATTGATCATAATGATGATGTGCTGACCATGATGGCATCCCAGTTTTATCACTGACACCCTAATTATTATTAAATATAATTATGTAATTTATTTTTATCTTTTTTAATCCCTTGGTGGGATACCAAATTGTGTTCTTGAGGAATAATTTTAGAAAGGCAAGGTATAAAAGGGAACATTGACAACTCTCGAGATATATAAAATAAAATACATTTCAGGAAAGACTAGAAATTAAATGGCACTGTTCACTTCTAATTATACATGTTAGGAAGAGAGAAGCTTATTCCAAGGATGCTGACACTGGGCAAGAAGTTTTTTGGAGTTCTTCACTCAGAATTGCCTTCAGTGCCTATGTCTTCTGAATAGTCTCAGTGGAGGCAGATCTTTATTTCCTGAAACTGAATTGCATACTTAGAAGTAACCATGAGAGCTGAATTTGAAGAATTACATTAGTGAATACTATATTGCCTGAAACTGAAGTGTGACTGTAAACTTATGTGACTGATTTTCTTCTGTGACTCTGGAGACTACAAAATTGGTTTGAGCAATAGGTGAAGTAAGTGTGGAGCTGGCCAAGGTGGCTGTTTTGAAGGGTCTACCACTTGTTTGATTGAGTTCTGGTTTGAGTGTTATAAAACTAGTTTCATTACTTAACATTCACACCTATAACAATTATATCTGTAAAGCAGTAATTTTGACTCCACCCCATGGTCATCATTTTAAATTTAACATTAAGATAATATTGTGATAGCTTTAATGAAAATTTTGCATTGCCATCTTTTCATTTTATCTCTAAATGTTAAAATGAGAGCCTTTGAAAGGGATGGCTGTCTTTTCCCCACCTCTGATTATAGAAGTAGTTTGATAGAGTTAATATTAGAGTCAAATGATTTGGAGTTTTATCCCAACTCAGATATTTACCAGTTATTTGATCATTGGCAAGTAACCTAACCTCTAGAACTCTCAATTTTCAGATCCTTATATGAAAATAATAATACATATCAGGATTATTATTAGGATTTGCTTTGTAAACCTCAAAGTATCATTAATATTCCAGCTCAAAAGCAATAGATTTATATACATGCAATATTCTTATATGAACACACACATGTATGTGGCAGGAGAGGTATGTATGGATAATCCCATATATAGAGGTCATGTAAATACACATATATAAACACATATGTCTGTATACACATATATGCACATTTTAAATATTTACAGAGCAGTGGACATTTTTTTTACCAATGATTGGTATCTTCTCTGCAATTTGCATTCTTAGCCTTAAGAGCTGGCCTTGGTGCCTGACAAATAGTGACTTTATAACTCTGGGGAAGTCAAACTTAGAGTACTCCAGGTAGCCTATACTATACATTTCAGAGAATATGCCAAACTTCATCAGCGTATAGATCTATAAATGTGTACACATGTATATATGTAAAACATATATATGGAATTCCATTACTCCTATCTCAATAAATGCCCAGAGCACAGACTTTTTCATTGAAAAAATAATAAAAGGTGTTTTAACTGGGTATAAAAAAGTCCTTCATCTGCTTAGAAGAAATAAAGACTATTAGATGAAATAAGCTGACTCCACAAGCAAAGTGTATTGAGATTAACCAAAGAAAGAAATTCAATCATCTAATGTGGATATTTTATGAACAAATAACAAAGCTGTTTGGAATCTGAAAAATTTGTGCTTTTAATAGTCCATAGGAGAGAAGAGAGATTGCAGTTAAGTCCCCAAGAGGGAATTGTTAGGGATGGGGTCCAAGAAAGAAGAGAAATTCAGTGCTCCCTTTCCATTCCCACCCTCAGTCTTGACCAAAAGTGCACCTTGTGAATTTCTTTGGGTTAGAGAATTTAGATTTCTCTGGAAGGAAAAAATCAAAACAAACAAAATAATTTTTGAGAAAGATTATTATAGAAGACGTGTGCAACATGAAGTAACACTTTAGGGATATTATAGTGATTTAATTAATTTCTAAAAGACATTGGTCATGTAATGTATATACACATAGCAGGGGCAGCTATGGCTCAGTGATTAGAACACAGGGCCTGGAGTTAGGAAGACTCGAATTTACATCCAGCTCATACACTTCTTAGCTCTGTGTCTCTAGACAAGTCACAAGTTTTTCTCAGTTTCTCATTTGTAAAATGAATTGGAAGAAGAAATGGCCTACTACTCCAATATATTTTCCAAGAAAATCGCAAAAGGAAGTTGGACATCTGAAAAAAAAAACAACTAAGCAACAACAAAAAATGTAGGATCTATATTAAGACATTGTATTATTTATTTGTCCCTCTGCTTTAGATCATTTGCCAATACATTGTCTTGGTAGAAGCAGTTGCTTCTCTCTTGAAACTAGTGTTCCTTCATATCTTTGTAATATTTAAAAAAGTTGGCATTAAATCTTTGTTAAATAAGTGAAGAAACAAAACCACAAATCATCAAATAAACTAAGTACAGAGAGGGATCTACAGATCCTAGATTTTGACTTGTTTGTTTGCTTCTATTTTAGTAGTTGTATCTTTAAAGAACAAGTTGTATTTGTGTTGACTTTAGAAAAATCTTAGCCAAAATGGAATAAAGAACTTGTTGCACTTTGACATTCAACAGGAATGGTGGTTGTATTTTCATTAAACCTAGTAAAAATCTTTAGGGATAAAAGTCTCTTGTAGTCTGGTTATATCATCATATAGGATGCATTTTAAAGCTTTGGAAGTATGTAAAAACATAAGGTTCTCTCCCTTCAGAACCTAATACTGGGAAATTATACCAGTTGCAGGGAAGGAAGATAAGTGATCTCTTTGAAGCCTCTGGCAGTGGATTTTGTTTGAAGCAGGGCAATGGTAGGTCTTAATCTAGGCAGGAATTTCAAAAAAGATTGGACTCATGAGTAAAGGTTAGCATTGATATAGATTTTCCAGGGTTATTCTGTCTTAATATGTGTCAGTGAATAAGATTCCAAGGGGCAGAGAATCCATAAAATGGGGTTCCTTTTCCTCTCAGCAACTACATGGAATTTCATTGTCTGCTTTAAAGGATACAAAAATCAGTAAAATGATCAAAGTTGTGTACTTTTAACTCCTTGGAGATATAGTACACAGGCCACTCTGTTTCATTTTTCTTTTTCCTGGCTGAGAGTTGACTCAATCTTAATGAAATATATTTATATGCTATAATAAATTGGCAAGAAAACTGACCACCCAGACCAATATATCCTGCCAATTGCTGATAGTTACCCAAATGACAAATAAAAAACATTCCATAATATCTTGTATTTGATATTAACTTTTTCTAATCCTAAACAGAAGAAAGTGAAATGGCAATTTGTGAAATTAATTTGTAATAAAATTTTAGACTTTTTGAAATAATAATATTATGCACTCAAGAAAATGAAATAAATTATTTGCCATATTTAATTTCCCAATTTTATTTTGCACCATTGCAATCTAGCATGTCTATCTAATGCTAATGTTTTTAAAAAGTGGATTGATTTCAATATTACTAGTATGAGACAAAACAACTAAATAAAGATGATCTTTAATATTTGACTAGATGAAAAAAGGGTTCATATGTAATTGGTACTTGAGCTGTGTTTTAAAAGAAAATCATGAAGATTAAGAAGAGAAGAAAGAAGGAATTCAGTCATGGAGGACAAACAGAAAAAAGCCAGTTTGGTTAGATGACAGAATGTGATAGGGGGACTAAAGTCTAACAAGACTGGAAAGGTAGTTTATGGCAAGGTAATGAAGGGTTTTAGAAAATTATATTTTAAATATTAATATATTATAATTATAATATATATTTAAATATGTATACTTATAATGTTAATGCATATTTAAAGGTCTAATTTTAAATAATCTTGAGGTCAGAATTAAAGGAAAATTTGATATATAAAAATGAGAAGAAACCTAAGAAAATCACATGACAGACCAATTATAAAGGATTTAATAAGGTCAAAATGTTTATTTAACATTTGGAAAAATGATATATTTAAACTTTAAGAATAATGTAACTAGTTGGGTAGTTTGAAAGAACACAGATATAAGCTTCAGGGTCAAATTGAAAATAATAGAATAAATTAAAAAGTAAAATAAAATTTGATGGGGAAGAATAAATTGGAATAATATCAAATGAAGGAGGCATGACTGAAAGAAATGTTACAATAAAGGGAAGTAAGAAATGGGGGAAGTAGGAAAAATACATGCAGAAAGGCAAACTTTTTCTTAACTCATAAGGAGGTAAGAGGGCCATGGAGAAAGATTAAAAGAGGCATCTTAGAGGATCACAGATTAATAAAAAAAGATAACTAAGGAATAAAACAAAGGAGGAAAATAATAGAGGTCATTTATGTTAACAAATAAGTGGTTAAGAGACTGATAAGGGAAGAACTCATAGAAGGGAAAACAGATTAACATTTAGGAGGATCAGGGGAGGAACAAAGGGATGGAAATTTAGAAGGATGAGAGACTGATCAAGGAGTGGGTATTAGGAGAGGTAGAAATCAAAGGAAAAATAGATTTCTGTGAAAAAAAAAACAAGATAAAAAGAGAGAGATGAAGAAAACACAGTGAAGAAAAATATAATGGAGGGAAATACACAACTAATAATTATAAATTTGATTGTGAATTGGATGAATCAACCCATAAAACTGAAATGGATAGTAGAATTGAATAAAAAGCAAAAACCCAACAATATTTTTATAAGAAATACATTAAAAATGAGAGATAAATTTAGAGTAAACATAGAGGGATAGAGTGGAATATATTATGCTTCAATTGCAAAGAAGGCACAGGTAACAATAATGAACTCTGTGGAGATTGGATTTGGATCTCTCCTGATTGTAACAAGGTTAGCTCTTCCTTGATTGTGAAGATTGAATGGTTGAGTGGGAAGATTTGCCCATGTTATATCTGATCACCAAGGGTGTAAATCTCCCACTTAATCACGAGGTGAGAGGTCTGTGACCCAAGTGTGCTATAGTGGGTAACAAATTAGAATCAACTAACTGCCTTCTGGGCAGTCCTAGAGCAGAGCATCAGCTGTGATTGATACATGTGGAATTAGGAGAAGTGACAAAAGAAAAAAAAGCCTTTAAGAGTAAGAGAGGAGTGCCTAAGGGAGGTTGGTCTTCTGGTTGGTTATTGAAGGTTGGTCTTCTGGGAGAATTGGTGGTTGGTCTCCTGAGAGTTTGAAAGAGACACACTTGGAGTGGAGCCTACTGGAGTGGAGGCTGATAAAAGAATCTTCTGATTGAACTGACAGCGTGGTGAGTGTAAAGGCTGACTTCCTTCCTTGCCCTTTCTGGAGGTGTGAGCCTGAGGTAAAGGTCCATCATCTTGAGACTCTTCCCCTGGCTGAGGCCTTAGAATTGCTACCTCTGTCAAAGGAAGCCAGAGAGCTCTCTCTCTCTCTCTCTCACTCTCTCTCTCTCTCACTCTCTTTCCATCTCCCCCCTCTCTCTTTCTCCCCTCCTCTCTCTCCCCCCCTCTCTCCCTCTCCCCCCTCTCTTTCCCTCTCTCTTTCTTCTTTTCTCTCTTCTTAATATCTTCCCTCTATTGTAAAATAAACTACCATAAATTCCATTTGACTTTAGTAATTCATTTTTGGGATTTAGAAATTAAATCCCTGCTGGACTCAATTTAAAAGGTATACCTCCCAAAAGCCAGAATTCAAGAACACTCAGTTTTAAGAGGAAGGGAGAAGAAAGATACCAGGACAACCCCCCACACAGACACACACAAACATAGAGAGTTAAGCCTCCAGCAGCAGCTGGAACCTCTGGACGGGCAAAGGCCCTGTCTGGAGGGAGTACCTTATGGGCAGAGCTGTGCCAGGCTCGGGGCGTTGAACACAGTCAGTGGGGAAGTAGTTGGAGAGGGAGCGCAGAGCAGGCAGCCTGGTTGCAGCAGCAGAGACCCTCCATATTGCTCCCCCCTTCAAGGAGGTTTTGGCATCAGGGAACATCCAGACCAACCCAGGAGGACTTAATCCCATCAACAGTCTTCAGAGGGCAGGGAAGCTCAAGCTCCAACACCACTCCCCCATAGACTGTTGGACTTTAATCCAATCAAAGCCTCCAGAGCAGAGGGAATCAAAAGCTCTAATACCCCTCCCCCACAGACTTCACAGAGAGACTTGCTGACAAAACTCCAAACTCAACAGATCCAACATATAATGGAAAGAGCAAGAGTGCAGGCAACTACAGGGTTTCCTCTGAAGAAAAGGCAGGACTAGGAGTAGAAATAAAAATTCTGGGAAATACACAACTGTTAATCATAACTCTGAATGTGAATGGAATGAACTCACCCATAAAATGCAAGTGAATATCAGAGTGGATTAGAATCCAAAACCCTACCATATGCTGTCTACAAGAAACACACATGAGGAAGGTAGATACACATAGGGTGAAAGTAAGAGGATGGAGCCATATCTATTGAGAATCAACTGATAGAAAAAAGGCAGGTGTCACAATCATGATATTTGACAAAGCCAAAGTAAAATAGATCTGATTAAAAGGGATAGGGATGGTAATTACATCCTGATAAAAGGCAGTATAGAGAATGAGGAAATATCAACATATATGCACCAAATGGCAGAGCATCCAAATTTCTAAAGGAGAAACTAGTGGAGCTCAAGGATGAAATGGATAGAAAAACTATACTATTGGGAGACCTGAACCTTCCTCTATCAGAACTAGATAAATCAAACAAAAAAAATAAGAAATAGTTAAGAGAAGTGAATGAAATCTTGGGAAAATTAGAGTAAACACAGAATTGTATACATGTCTGATCTTTGGGAAAGGAAAGACTTTAAAACCAAGCAAGAGCTAGAAAAAAACACAAAATGTAAAATAAATACTTTTGATTACATCAAATTAAAAAGTTTTTTTACAAACAAAACTAATGCACCCAAAATTAGAAGGGAAGCAACAAATTGGGAAACAATCATCATAACAAAAACCTCTGACAAAAGTCTAATTACCCAAATTTATAAGGAACTAAACCAACTGTACAAAAAATCAAGCCATTCTCCAATTGATGAATGGGCAAGGGACATGAATAGGCAATTTTCAGTTATTGAAATCAAAACTATTAATAAGCACATGAAAAAATGTTCTATATTTAAATCTCGTAATCAAAGAAATGCAAATCAAAACAACATCACCTCACATCTAGCAGATTGGCTAACATGACAGCAACGGAAGGTAATGAATGCTGGAAGGGATGTGGCAAAGTTGGGACATTAATGCATTGCTGGTGGAGTTGTGAATTGATCCAGCCATTCTGGAGGGTAATTTGGAACTATGCCCAAATGGCGCCAAAAGACTGTCTGCTCTTTGATCCAGTCATAGCACTGCTGGGTTTGTACCCCAAAGAGATAATAAGGAAAAAGACATGTACAAGAATATTCATAGCTTCACTCTTTGCGATGGCAAAAAATTGGAAAATGAGGAGATGCCCTCAGCCTGGGGAATGGCTGAACAAATTGTGTTATATGTTGGTGATGGAATACTAAAGGAATAATAAAGCTGAGGAATTCCATGGGAACTGGAACAACCTCTAGGAATTGATGTAGAGTGAGAGGAGCAGAACCAGGAAAACATTGTACACAGAGACTGATACACTGTGGTACAATTGAATGTCATGGACTTCTCCATTAGTGGCATTGCAGTGATCCTGAACAACTCTGAGGTATCTATGAGAAAGAACACTATCCACATTCAGAGGAAAAACTGTGGGAGTAGAAAAACAGAAGAAAAACAACTGCTTGAATACATGGGTCAAGGGGATATGACTAGGGAGGTAGACTCTAAGTGAACATCCTAATGCAAATACCAACATGGAAATAGGTTCTGATTAAGGACACAAGCAATACCCAATGAAAATGCATGTCGGCTTCGGTAAGGGTGGGTGAAACAGAGGCAGGTAAATAATGTGATCATTGTAGCCAAGGAATAATGATCTAAATTGACTAAATGAATTAATTAAAATTAAAAAAAAGAAAAACAAACTCCTCTATATGTCAGATCCAGCTCTATGTCTATAGCACTACCTAAGCTGCCCCCAAATAGAGGAGAGACATGAGTTTAAAACCTTTTAGGTCCTTTCCAGCTCTAAATATAGGATCTTTGAAATGAAATAATAGCTATAAGTGTCAAAGCACTGTAAAGTAGCATTATTTTCTTTAATTGCTTTATTCTGAAATTATTATGAAAAAGAGCATTTCTACATGCACACCAGAACAAAAATGTGTTCTTTTTTCCAAGAAATGGCTAATCTCCATTTTATACTCCTTGCTTTTTAAAAGTACATAATAAATTCTCTACTTTAAAAATTAAAATAAATAAATAAACATTCAGTCCAACCATATAAAATTAACATCAGACAATTTTAAAATTGAAAATTTTCGTTAAAAATCACATGTAGAGAGTATTGATAAGAAAGCATTATCAATACTCTATATATATATACATATATATATATATATATAAATGTTATAGCATCCCAAAAAAATAATTCATCATCTGGTAAAAATTGTTGGGAATATTAGAAATTGATTTGGCAGAAACTAGATATAGACCAATGTCTTAACAAAGATAAGATCAAAATGGATGCATGACCTAAGTTTAAAGAAAATATTATGAACAAATTAAAATAAGGACCATAATACCTATCATATTTATGGATAGAAGAAGATTATTAATAAAGAAGAGAGAGAAAGCATTATGAAGTGTAAAATGGATAATTTTTTAATACATTAAATTGAAACATTTTCATACAAATAAAACTAATATAGCCCAGATAAGAAAGAAAGCAATAAGTTGGGGGAAAATTTCATAGTTTCTCAGATATCTAAAATATATAAAGACCTTTGTCAAATGTAGAAGAATATAAGCCACTCCTCAATTGATAAAAGGTCAAAAGATTGAAAAGCCAGTTTTTGGATAAAGAAATCAAAGTTATGTATAACTACATTAAAATGCTTTACATGATTAATTACTAGAGATATACAAACCAAAACAATTCTGAAATATTACCTCACAATTACCAGCCTGGCTAAAGAGAGGCAAAAGAGGCATATATTTGAGAGTATATATAAAGATAAGGACATTAATACATTGCTAGAAGAACCATGGACTGAGCCAACCATTTCGGAAAGTAATCTGAAATTATACAAAAAGAGTTATAAAACTGTGTATAATTTTTGATCCAGAAATGACTATTTCATTTATTTTCTAAGGTCATCAAGGAAAAAGGAAAAGAAAATGTATGTTCTAAAATATTTATAGTGGCACTTTTTGTGGTAGCAAATAATTGGAAATTGGGGGCATGTCCATCAATTGGGGGGTGACTGAACAAGTTGAGATATGTTTATAATGGAATAATATCATCTGTGAAATAATATCATACATGGAATAAATGACAAACATGATAATCAAAAAATCCTAGAAAGACTTGTATGAAGTGATACAAAGTGAATTGAGCAGAACCAGAAGAATTTTGTACACATTAAAAACGATTATGCATAATGAATGTGAATTACTTAACCATTATCAATAAGGATCTAGGACAATTCCAAGGGACTTGTGATGATAAAAGGCTTTCCATCACTTTCAAAGGAATTAAATGAGTCTGAATGCAGATTGAAATATTCCATTCCTTATTTTATTTTATCCATGAGTTTTACTCTAGTGTAGGCAATATGTTCTGTGTTTCACATCATTATAAACAGGAACGTTTGTATTATATGACAACATATCTATATCATGTTACCTGCCTTCTTGAGAGGGATGAGGGGTGAGAGGGAATGGGAAAAAGAGTAAGCATAGATTTTTTAACATAGCTAATGTGAGAAACTGTTCTTTTTGGATAAACACATTTATTATAATTTATTACATATTTATGACATGTGTGTTGTATAATTATTATATAGATATTTAAAATGGTAACAAAACTTTTTTTTTGCATTTAATTCCAGATGCAATAGAAAACCACAGAGATTTATTGAGCAGAGAAATGGTATAGTTCGATCTGTGCTTAAAGTAAATCACTGGCAAAAATATGGGGGATGAAATGAAGTGGGGAGAAAATTGAGGCAGAGTTACCAATGAGAAGAATATTGCAATAATGTAGGGGAGAGTAATTGAAGGCCTATTTTAAGGTGATAGCTGTGTGAGTGATGAACAATGGTCAGATGCAAGAAATGTGATGGAACTGAAAATAGTAATATTTGACAACTGATTGGAGATGTGGAGTATGGGAGAGTGAAGAAATGAAGATAACACCAAGTCAATAAGCTCTGAAGACTGTAAAGACTCCAAGAGAAATAAAGAATTTTGGAATAAAGCTGGATTTGTTTGAGGAAAGGAAGGACAGAGAGAATCAGTTCTTTTGAGAAGAATAAAGAGGGAAAGTGCGAGGTAGGGTCAGGGTGGAAGTCAGACAGCATGAGGGAGAGGATGGGGAAGATGAGAGGCACAGAGAATCATTCATATAATCACAGAGTGAGAGCAAGAGGCAGCATGGTCTCAGTAGAGATGAAAGTGTGCTGGGAGGCAGTACAAGAATTTGGGGTCTCATTTTTATAGAGTATATAATCTGTGGGGAACAGACTAAATCTTTTCTGTGCCACTTTGGGGTTAATGTATTCATATATTCAAATCATCTCAAAGTTATCTGTAAAACTTTAACGTTACCAAGTCCATGTCATTCCCAAACCATCAGTACTATTTGGTACTATTGCTGGTGTTTCTGCTGATGTTGGAAATTAAAACAAAAACAAAACAAACAAAAGAAGTAAATCCTGCAAATACCTGAAACAACGACGATGACTTCCCATGTTTCAGTACAGTACTACTGTTGATAATTTTGGCAGCAATTTTGGCAAATACAACGTTTAAAAAATTATAGGATAGTAAATGTCTGGATTGTCAAAAGGGAAGGAAAATATAGATTCTGGAAATTACAGAGTGATGATATTAATGATGCTTCTTAGCAAAAATCTAAAGTATATTCAGCATATAATTGAAAAGAGGTGATAATTAGAAACAGCATAGATTCACTAAGAATGTCATGTACCAAGATAACCTTGGTTCTCTACTTTTAATAGGGTTCCTAGCTTGCTAGATTGGGTAAATAATATCTACATTTGGCTAAAAATCTCTCATAATGAAGCTGGATTAAATTGTGTGAAAAGAGGTAGTCAGGAAAGCAAGGTTCTGTTCTCAACTCTCCTACTAACATGCTGCATGACAGGGCAAAGTCCTTACATTCTCTTTCTAAGGGCTCTCATAAGTAAGAAAACGGGGTTATATGAACATATCTAAGTTTCCATTCAACTTTCAGAATCTATGATTGATGTTCTTATGTACAAAACAAATTAATATAAACAGGTTCATAATCTGATTAGGTAGATTTTTTAAATTAGTGAAATGTAAGGGATTGTGTTTCTTCATCCAATAGAATATTGAATTTCAAGCAGCTAATTATTTTATGAATCAACTTAAAAACCTGGTCACTAGTTCTCAACAATACAAATGGAGAATTCACTCAGTAATGAGGGATAGTTTTCTCTGGTGTGCCAGAGCTTGTAAATATTTTTTAATGAAAACTTTTTCATTTAACAAGCATTTCCCCCCCACAGGTCTCTCCCATACCCACTGGGCGGGGGAACTTTTGTAATCAAGGTGTGTAACCAAGCAGAAAAATAAATTTTCCCACATTTTCTCTTTTCAATATGCACAGTGTGTGTTTATGTGGACTTTGGCATGGCAAGAAGTTACATTGGAAATCTGTACTCAAGACCAGATTTTCATTAGCAAAACAAAACATAAATGGGGAAATATTTTTGATAGTTCACTGCAGGCAACAGGAATAAATAGAGTTTCATTCCAAAATATTGAGGTAATTGTAGTGATTCAGGCAATCTGGGCACAGTTCTTTGGCTCTCAAGTCAGTGGAGAATGGACTTTATAGAAGATTCAGTTCTTTTATTTGAACTATAAACTCAAGTACTTTGATCCTTATTGACTGTGAGTATTTTCATTGCTACAGACAGGACTCTGGTCACCAATAAAAACACACATACAAATCCAAGTAACTTCCTAGCATTCTGCCCTAATATTTTAAACAAATTTGTTGTAATTCTAATCAACAAACATGAAGTATCAGTTATATGCAAGGCACTCTACTTGTTGCTGGGCAGCTAGGTTGATAAAGTATCAGACTAGAAGTTAGGAAGACTCATCTTCTTGAGTTCAAAAGTGGCTTCAGATATTTATCAGCTGTGTGATCCCCAGAAAATCACTTAACCCTATTTGTCTCAGTTCATCATCTGTAAAATGAACTGGAAAAGGAAATGGCAAACCATTCTAATATCTTTGCCAAGAAAACTCCAAATAGGGTCACAAAGAGTTGGAAATGACTGAACAATTACTTGCTGCTAGACAGAGAAAGACAAAGAAATGAACCAGTCCCTGTATTCAAGAAGTTTACTGACTTTAGGAAAGCAAACCCAGATTGGAAAAGGCAGCCAGAGGCTCAGGAACAAATTCTCCTCTGTGGGTCTATTTTCCTCCTAATTATATCAATGGCACAGAAGAGAAGAGCACAACTAATCCCCACACCCATATCCTCAATACAAATATAAAACAGAAGACTTGTAGTGGTAGAGATATAAAAATCAGAAGCTGTCTCTTCTTTCAACTGCCTCCATGCCTTACTTCTGTAAACCTCAAAATTTCTTAGACTTATAAATGTTGGAAATTTCACCATTGGGAAATTTCATACTTGAAAAATTTCCTATTGATAGTGGGTCTTGACTATTGGAATGTGAACCCCATTGGCATGGGAGGTTCCTTCTCCTCCCTTCTTAAGATTACTTTAGGACAGAAACCTTTTGCTGAACAATGGAAAGGACTTTGACCTATGCTTAAGCATAGAACAGGAATTTCTTTGAGTCATGATTGATTTTAGAATTGATACAATGGAGATACTTGGAATCAATCTCCACCCTATTCAGTCCTAATAGGATTGAGTAAGGGCTACAGCCTAGATCAAAATTTAATTATTCCAATCTCTACCCTACTCAGGTTAACAGGATTTAGAAAGGGCTGTAGCAAAGGATCAAAGATTTAATTATTTGAAATTATGACCTTCAACAGACATGTGCAAAGCCAGAGACCTCTGGGCAGTCCTGGGTTAAGCTAGAGCCACCATTGGCACAGGGAAGACATGGACAGTGATTGGTCGATGTGAGGACTGAGGGGAGGGAACTTGGATGGTTTCCTTAAGGATAGGGGGGTCTGAAGACTCGGGGTGGTTGAGGAGTTTGTCGGAGTGGTGGCGGTGTGCTCTGAGAAGCTTGCGCTGAAGGAAGCTGAAGGTGGGGGCCCCGGAGACTGTTTCTCCATTTTTGGTCACGTGAGTAATAGGGACTGATCTCCTTTCATTGCCCCAGCTATCTAAGGGCTTGGGCCTTTTGGCCCAGCCTAAACAGAAGGGATATTTAAGCCCTATTCCCTTCTCTCCCCTTTCTCTCTCCCTCTATCTCTCTATCTCTAATTCCTTTCTTCCTCCTGTTTGTAATTAAAACTCCATAAAAGGTTGACGGCTGACTTGAGTTTTCATTAAGGAATTACATAGCTGAATTCCTTGGCGACCTTAAATTAATATATATCAGTCTTTTAAAAGTGATTTCCTTGTCACACTTCCTGTTGCTCCTATGGAAAAGGAGAAGAATGTAGAGACCACTTAGGGTTAGCCATGTCACACTAAAATGCCAGGTCCTTTCATTCCTGGATCACTACATGACTAGAAAGGATAGAGTGTTTTTCCTGGAATAAGAAGGTTCTGAGTTCAACTGTGGGGTCAGAGACTTACTAACTTTGTGACCCTGGGTAAATCACTTAATTTCTTTTAAAAATTTTTTTCAGAGTAAATATCAATACAATTTTCCCAATTATCTTTTCTGACCTCTTAAAAACAATGTTCTCTTCTGCTCTCCCACACCTCGACTCTCCAAAAAGCTAGAGAGATAATATGATAAAAGTTCCACATTTTATTGTACAATATATATTTCCATGTTCATCTTGTGAAAGAGGACACATTATTTACACTAGAGAAAAAAAATTAATGGAGGAAATAAAGTGAAGAATGACATACTTTGATGTGCATTCAGACTTTGCCAATCAATTCCTTGTAAAGTGCTGGATAGCCTTTTTTTTGTCATGAATCCTTTGGAATTGTCCAGGATCTTTGTGTTGCTGATAATAGTTGTGAATAGTCATTCACAGTTGAATATCATACACTATTGCCTTTATTGTCTACTGTTTGGCTATTTTTACTTCACTTTGAATCAGTTCTTTCCAGGATTTCTGTAACTATTTTGTTCCTAATTTCTTATTGCACTATAATATGCCATTACAATCATATGCAGCAACTTATTTAGTCATTTCCTAGTAGATGAACATCCTTTTACTTTCCAGTTCTTTCTCACTTCAAAAAGAGTCACTATATATATATATATATATATATATATATATATATATATATATTGTAGAAGTATGCCCTTTTCCTTTTGCTTTGATCACTTTGGGATACATACTTTTTAGTGGTATTTCTGAGTCAAAGAGAGTACACAGTTTGATGGCCCTTTAGACATGGTTCTAGAGACTAAATGATCTATTCTTTAAAACTGGTGGGTCAAAGAACAAATCAAAGGAGCAATTACTGATTTCATTGAAGAGAATGACAATGAGGATACAACATATCAAGATTTATGGGATACAACCAAAGTAGTACTCAGGGGAATACTTATATCCCTGAGTGTCTATATCACCAAAATATAAAGGGAAAAGATCAATGAATTGGGCATGCAACTTAAAAAAGCTAGAAAAAGAACAAATTTAAAAAACTGCAGATAAAAACTGAATTGGAAATCCTAAAAATTAAAGGAGAAATTAATAAAATTGAAAGTAAAAGAACTACTGAAATAATATATAAAACTAAGAGCTGGTTCTTTGGAAAGACATCGTTCAAAATCACTCTCCTGAAAGGGTTGTATCAGTTCACAGCTCCACCAACAGTGTATTAGTATCTCATTTTTTCAACATTTCCTCCCCTATTTATCATATTCCTTTTTTATCATATTGACCCATTTAATCTCTTTTTGCCTCAGTTTCCTTAATACTATGTAAAATAGGAATAATAACATCATAAGGACCAAATGAGATAATACTTGTAAAAGTGCTTAGTACAGTCCGTGTACTATAATAGGCACTGTCTAAATACCTGTTCCTTTACCTTCACCCTTCCCCCTTGCTAGGATAAGCAACTTCAAATGTGTTGTAACGGATGGGTCCTATAGCCCAATTTTACTTTAATGGTGATTCTGTGATTTCAGTTTGGGGATTCCCCTCATTATCTTTTTTACTGATAAGTAATTTCTCAGTAATGTATCTTCATGCTCATGCTGCTTTCTTATCTACTTTTGCAATTAAAACTATTAGAACCACTTTATGGATTTGATATTTGAAAGAAAGGACCTGGTTTTCAGTGGGGCAGCTATGTGGAACATTGGAGAGAATATGATGTCTGGAGTCAGGAAGACATATTTTTTTATTTTCCAGAGTTTGAATCTGGCTTTACATACTTCTTAGCTATGTAAACTTGGGCAAGTCACTTAACCTTGTTTGCTTCAGTTTATTCATCTGTAAAATTGGCTGGAGGAGAAAATGTTAAACCACTTCAATATTTTTGCAAAGAAAATCCTAACTGATATCAAAAAGAGTTTAACATGATTAAACAACATCATTATCAAAGACACTGTTAAAATCAAAGACTTAACCTAAGAAGTAAAGACATTTCTGGTGGGAATTCTATGAGTCTCATTAGCAAATTATCATGAATTCATTTATCAGTATAGCAAATATAGGGAGAGAAAGAAACTCTTTGAGGGAATGAGATGGGCCAGATTGGAGTCTGTAGTCTGGAAAATGAACTAATCAAGAAAGGCAGCCCCAAGAGGTGATCACAAGTGGTGGTTTATAGTATAACATCAAGGATGTTGGTGAACTAAATGAAGTCAACAGGCAGAGAAAAGAAGTTGAATGTGATAGAATGTCCACAGAGTAACCCTGGGTGTGGGAAGAATAGAAAGAGTAAAGGGAAAATCACTAAAGATTGGCTTAGTTGGTCAAAGATAACAAGACAATTTGCCTATTAAAAATAGCTCACATTCAAGTGACCTTTTAATGAAAATTTCCTTGTAACAATTGATATGATATGCAAATATTTTTCTACTTTATTGATGAAACAAAGATTATATGATTTACTAATAGTTCCAGAATTAGAAGAGCTGAAGTTAGCATAGGGTAAATGAGTCTTTTTTTCTTGGGTGTGTGATAATTAAAATGTTTTGGGAGCAAGGGAAATATATAACAATTATGACCACTGAAATATGTTTTGTACTGTGTCTTGGTTTTATATAAATATAAGATGGTCGCCAGGGAATAGATTCCCAATTTATGAATATGCCCAACCCAACTGGGTTTTATAGAGAAATTTAGTTTATAATACACTGATTAATCAATAGAAAAAGAGAGAAAGTAAGAAAGGAATAAGAATGAATAAATCAGTTAGTTGGTTTTATCACTCACCCAAGATCTATCTAGGTAAGGCTTCTCATGCCAACCTCAGGCTCCACCTTCAAGAGAGCTTCCTTTCAAGAAATGTTTCCAGAGAATTCTCCTCCTTCGGAGCCAGCCTTCTCTCCTGGTCCTCCAACAGAGCAACCTCCTCAGTCCTCCTTCAGAGCCACCTCACTCAGAGCAAAACCTCCTCCCTCAGAGCAAAAAAACTCTCCTCCTTCTCTCCTCAGACCCCGCTATCTTTAAGGAACCCATCTCAGTCCCCTCCCCTCAGTTCTCACATCTACCAATCACTTTCCATGTCTCCCCTGTGCCAATGGTGGCTCTAGCTTAACCCAGGACCGCCCAGAGGTCTGTTTCCTTTGCACATGTCTGTTGTAGGTCATATTCTCAAATAATTAAATCTTGATCCTTTCTGCAGCCCTTCCTAAATCCTTTTACTCTGAGTAGGGTGGAGATTGTAGTTTCAAGACCTGGTTCTGTCATTCCAAGTATTTCTATTGTATCAATTCTAAAATCAATCATGACTCAAAGAACTTCCTGTTCTATGCTTAAGCATAGGTCAAAGCCCTTTCCATTGTTCAGCAAAAGGTTTCTGTCCTAAAGTAGTCTTATGTAGGGAGGAGAAGGATCCTCCCATGCCAAGGGGTTTCACATTCCAATAGAGTTCTTACTATCAGTAGGAAATTTTTTCCAGTATGAAATTGATCAATGGGGAAATTTCCAACATTCATAAGTCTAAGAAATTTTAAGGTTTACAGGTGCCACTGTATTGAGGAATATGAATCTTCTCCAAGAAGATGTACTCATTCCCTGCAATGACCACTATCATCTTCTGGTCTTCCACTGGTCTGTGTTGTTGAGTGGCACAACCATTCCTATGGCAGGGTCCCCCACCCTTAAGGTATAATGCAATGCAATGAGTAAAAGCAAACTTGCCATTTTGTTGTTGTTCTGCTCAGTGTTTTGTAATACCATTTTGATTTTTTATTTTGGCAAAGATAATGGGATGATATGTTATTTCCTTCTCCACTTCATTTTTGCTGATGAGGAAATTGAGGCAAACACTGTTGACTTGCTCAGAGTTACACAATTGGTAAGTGTATGAGACTAGATTTCAATTCAATAAAATGAGTCTTCTTGATTCCAGGCCTGTACTTTATACACTGTACCACCTTGTTGCCCCAATTTACCATTTGAATATGCTAATAAGACTTACACTCATTAATATAATGAAACATTTTTGATTTTCCAATATCATAAATATCATCCTCGTAGGGACAAATGTAAAATGTGTGGGTTTTTTACTGTTTTAAGAAATGGCAGACAAAATATCTGACAGATTTATTACAGACACATCCTTACTATAGAAACCATTTCAGAATCTGTTTGTAAAAGAAGCTCTTAAAAGAAAATTCTTGCAAATATTTCAGCTCAATATGATAAAATTATTTGTGTTATGGTCTTAGAGAGTTGCCTAGAGCACTTTGAGGTAAGTTTCTTGTCCTGTATCATACAGTCATGTCACAGAAGTGAAACTTAAACCTGAGTCTTACTGACTTTGAGGAAAGACTTATCCAGTTACAATGCCTGATAAAGAGTAGAGTGGCCATGAAAAGTCTGTTTCCACCATGGGACCCTTTGCATGTAAAACTCAGGAAATTTTCTGTGCCCTTATGTCTGTTAGACTTATTCAGTTCTGTATCCAATGATTAACAAAAGATTAATACTTAATTTTTTCACCATGACTTCTCCTTTTGTAAGTAGGTTGAGGAAAAGACAAGGCTTTCGTACGTCTTTCATTTATTGATTTAGGGATGGAAATGATCTTAGAGGTCCTCTCATTCAACTCGCTGATTCTATAGGTAAAAAACTGAGGACGAGATTAAGCACTATGATCAAAGTCACACAGGAATTAAGAGAATAATCAGGATTTAAATTAGTCATTTGATTCCAAATCCAGTACATTTGCCTTGAGGTCCCTCTTTTCTCTTCTCCCTTATCTCATATTACTTATATGTCTTCAGTCACAATCTCTTTCTTCTTTCATTCATCTCATATCATGATCTGATTTCTTCTACTGTCATCTACTGGCTTCTTCCCTATTGCCTATAAACATGCTCCTGTCTCCTCCATTCACAAAAAAATTCTCTCACTGGATCCTTTCATCCTTGCTAACTATTATTTTATAATTCTTCTTCCCTTTGGGATACATTCTTTGAAAAGATCATCTAAAATAGTGGCTCCATTTTCTCATCTCTCATTTCCTTCTTAAGCTTTTACAGTCTGGTTTAAGACTTAATCATTCCACTGAAACAACTTTCCTCAAAGTTAACAGTGATAATTTCATTTTCAAAACCAATTGTCTTTTCTTAGACTTCATTCTTCTTGATCTCTCTGCAGCCTTCAATACTGCTGATTACTTTCTTGATACTTTTTTATTTCTATGTTTTTGGGACACCATTATTTCCTGTTTCTCCTCTCTGTGAAACTTCTCTCCTTTAGTCTCCTTTGTTGTACTGACATCCAAATCATGCCCTCTAACCACAGCTATCCCACAAGGCTCTTGTTCTGGGTCCTCTTTTTCTCTTCTCTTCTCTTCTCTTCTCTTCTCTTCTCTTCTCTTCTCTTCTCTTCTCTTCTCTTCTCTTCTCTTCTCTTCTCTTCTCTTCTCTTCTCTTCTCTTCTCTTCTCTTCTCTTCTCTTCTCTTCTCTTCTCTTCTCTTCTCTTCTCTTCTCTTCTCTTCTCTTCTCTTCTCTTCTCTTCTCTTCTCTTCCCTTCTCTTCTCTTTCCTCTCTATGATATTTCATTGGTGATATGATTAGCTTCCATGGATCTAATGACCATTTCTATGCTAACAAATCTCATATCTACTTATTGTACCCAACCTTTTGGAAGATCTCCAATCTCACATCTCTAACTATCTTTCAGACATCTCAAACTAAATGTCCAGTAGACATCTTAAACTCAACATTCCCAAAACACAAGCCATTGTCTTTCTACCTACAGCCTCCTAGCCTCCATACTTCTCTATAATGGTTGAAGGTATCACCATTCTTGACTTGAACTAGACTTGGACATACATGTCATCCTTGATCCTTCATTATCTTTCACTCCCCATATTCAATCTCTTGCAAAAGTCTATCAATTTCACTTTTGCAACATCTCTCAGATATGCTCTTTTCTCTCTTCTAATACTGCCATTTTCCTAGTGCAGGTACTTGTAACTTCATGGTATGGTTGGAATATTTTACAGTAGCCTGCTGATAGGCCTGCCTGCCTCAGGTCTCTTTCTGCTCCTAGCCAGGAGGCCCAAGAAAGTTAGGTAACTTTTCTAAGATATAGAGGTAGTAAACATCAAAGGTGGTATTTCAACCCAAACTCTCTGACTCTGCCTTCTTGGCACTACAGCTTTTGAGGAAAAAAAAAGTTTTGGGAAAGAAAATAATTAGATCATTTGGAAAGAAAAGTTGAAAATCTATGGCTCTCTTCATCTAACATTACACTATACAGGATTTAGACAGCGTTACCTACACATGAACCCCAAATACACAGTTAAGCAATTTTTCCAAGCGATCTGCTTAAAAACAAGGTAGATGAAGATATATATGAGAAAATGTACATATTTAATAAAATTTGAAACAAGTGAAAACACAAGAGGAACCACAAATATGATCCAAAGCAAGACCTAAATTTTTGGATAGATCAACACTCTGAGGAAACCTAAAAGTCCTTGTAGTTGTCTCTGCTTTCAACATTCTGTTTTCAAACAATTTAACAATATAATAAAGCATTTTCCATACCACTCTACCACACCAATTTCCCTTTAAGACCTCACAGTCTTGCTATCCTTCTACTCTTCTTTGTAGGATTGAATTCTCCTGATTGATCGTGTGACTTAAAGCGTGTGTGTGTCTTCTGACATCTTTTCTGGAAACTGAAGCCAGAAACAGAAACATCTATTAATATGGCATGGATTTGCAGATAGAGATGGCCTGTGTTTTTTTTTAATTAACATCTGAAGGAATATTCTCTGTAATTCCCTTTTTGAGATTCTCTTCTGTATCTCCCTTTGCTTTCCCCCTTTTCCCTCTCCCACTTATCAATCTTTCTTCCAACCCTGTATGTCAAAATATATATGCTCTTGCCATTTCCACTTAGCCATCTTCTAGCCTCTTAACCTTTCTACACTGAAATCTTCTCACACATAAGAAGTTACTGGAAGCTTGTTTGGGTACAATGTGGAAGATATTCTCAGTGCTAACTCTCCAGAGTAGATGCTGGAGTTCAATTCGACAGTGATAAATGTAATGCTTTAAAGGTTAAGTAGACCCATGCCATGTCTCTGTGTACAATATGTTGAAAGCGGAGCCTTATAAATGTGTTCCTATTATATTCTTGTCTAAAAATTAGATTTTTTTTAGCGTGACTTCAGAGTGTATTGACTTGCAGCCCGACCACCGAAATGGAATTGAATTCAGGAGCACCTGATTGTTAGCAACTGTTTGGGGTTGGTTATAGAGCGTGATTAGTATTGATCCTAAGGGAATAAAAGTAACAGGGCTCTTTTTTGTAGATCAAAAGAGAAATTTATCTTTTTATCTGTAACAATCACTTTTTAAAGGCAAGCAAATCCAAGTCTGCAAATTCACATTGCACTTTTTGCTTTGTCATGAAGTCTCTGTGGAAATGTTTGATTCAGATCTGGGTCTGCAGAAAGTATGCAACCAGCTACTCCATTGTTCTCTGGTCATTTTCCCCTTTCTATAAATATGAGGATGGGGGTTATTTATAGGGCTTACACAGGTCTGAAAAGCAAAATTGGTTTTGGTCCAAGTTAGAGAATGGTGAGAAAGAAAGCTTATTCTGGGGCTATGTGCTAGCAAAGATAATAATGATGTTGCACAAACCTCAAGACAGACATTTTCAAATTGGTCCTCATGGCACAGAAACAAAGAGGACTCAAGTAGTGTAAAAAATAGACTTGAATACAGGACTACAATCCCCACAAGCCTTTGCTCCACTTCCCCAAAATGCTTTGTAATCTCACGGGAATTCTGAGGTGGGCTGAGATCGAGGAAGGATTTAAGCTGGTGGCAAAGGTTTTGGGGGCTCTTGGACTTCTGTTTTGGGGCAGGCATGGCTTTTTTTTTTTTCATAATGTAGGTGAGGTTGTGTCTAGGCCACTCTATGGCCTGGGCACGTGTCTCTTATCCTGTATTTTCTTTAATCCTTAATCTTCAATAAACCTCTAAAAAAATATAATACTCCTTACAGAGAGAAACTAATTTCTACCTGCCTCAGTCTCCCTGTCTCCCCTAAATTTTAATCTTTACAGTAGAAAAAACAAAGTGCATTTACAACCTAGAGAAAGTGTGTGAAACAGGAAATTGAGGGTCTGCTTTGTTATCAAATACTAACTGTGTGACCCTGAACAAGTCACTTAACCTCAGTCTACCTTAATTTCCTCATCTGTAAAATGAGAATAGAAATAGTGCCTAACTTACAGGATTATTTTGAGCAACAGATGAAATAACATATAGGGCTTTTTGAAAACTTTAAAGTACTATATAAATTTGAGGGGTTTTAGAATTTTTATTATAAATAGTGTAAGCCCAACCAAATCATTTAAACTCTCTGGTTGTCAGTTTCCAAATAGAAGAAAGAAATTGTGATGCCCTCTCAAAGTCCTGTCTCTGATTTATGCTAATATTATGATTATGAGTAAGTTTCCCTTTTATTTCTCTACATATCTCTATAAAATCATAAGTTACAGACGTGTTTTGGATGGGATCACAAGTCTGAACCAAAAAGATAAAACAAACAAAAAATCATTCTTATAATTTTAATCAGCTATGTATATAACTTTAAAATTGAGATATTTATCAGAGAAATTTCCTGCAGATGTTTTCCCAAATTGTTTCCCTTTTAATGTTAGTTTTCTTAGATTTTTTATGTAAAAAAATTTAAATTTTATGTAATCAAGATAAAAATTTTCATTACTTTTTGTATAATCAAGATTGTCATCTTATGTGATTCTCTATCCCTAGTTTGGTCATGAACTTTACTCCTATTCATAGATCTGTTAGGAAAGTTTTTCCAAGTTTCTATAATAAACCTTTTATATCTAGGTTATATGCCATTTTAGAGTTTATCTTTGTATAAAGTGAGAAGTATTCATCTAAATCTAATTTCACCCATGTTATCCAATTTTCCTTTTTTTGTTCAATTGTTTCAGCTATGTCTGCTTCTTCATGACCCCATCTGAGGTTCTCTTGTCAAGGATACTGATTTTCTATTTCCCACTCCAGATCATTTTAAAGATGAAAAAATGGAGGCAAATAGGGTTAAGTGACTTGCCCAGGGTCACACAGCAAATAAGTATCTCCAGCCAGATCCATACTCAGGAAAATGAGTCTTCCTGACTCCAGCCATGGCATTTTATATACTGTACTACCTAGATGCCCACATTTTTCCATTATCTTTTTCAAATAATGAATCCTTAATCTTGTAGCTGCGGATCTTTGAATTTGTTGAATATAGAAAGCATGGTAACTAATACAAATTAAAACAAACAATAACAAGAAACCAGTATCGCAAATGACTTCAACATTGTTAAAGGAAAGAACCAATGCAAAATAATCAAATCTAAATGCTACAAATTAAAATCACCACATTTGGCACCTCCCAAAAAATATCTGAGGGGTCACTTCTAACCATATTCTGCTTTGCAGAACTAGAACCAGAGTTAATGGATACTATATTTAATATCAGACATTAGGAATATGTTCTATAGTTTCAAAGAAATATTTTTCTTTCATCATTTCTTCATATTTTATAAGATGACTGTGAAAAAAGGTTGGGAGACTAATATGATGAAGAATAATTCTTATTTCAGCCCAATTATTTACCTAAATAATATAAAAAAAAGAAAAAATAGTAATGAAAAAAATTCATAATACAATCCATCAGGCACAGGATACAGAATATATTCTAAATAGATCATAGCAGGGATATTATAGAATCCAAAGTCCGTGATTATACAGTTGTCCCTTCCACATCATGACTTTCCCCATTGTGGTTTCAATATATTGTGTATCAGCATAAGAAATTAAATGGACATTTTGGGAGAGTATTACAGACACTGTAGTTGATACTCAAAAGCCAGTAGATGACATGGAAAAAGTTTAGAAACTCAGAAATGCATAAAGTATATGTATAGTATTATGTAATATCACCATATTTTGTCTTTTAATATTACAAATGTAAATACTTTATTTTTTAAGTTAAAATAAGTAAAAAATTAAAGATTTTTTAATAAAATACAAAAGCCAGCAGCTGATACACAAAAGTTAGAAATGTAGCTATATCTTAAAAAGTTAAAAAAACTCATAAAAAAATACCAAGTATTATAAACAGTACAAAAAAGAATAAGAAAAAGAAAAGATTCAGACTTCTCTCAAAGAAAGGGAAGGCCAAAAAATTTTAAGTGGATTTTCAAGATCATGGGGGTATCTGGTCCCTAACCCTGTGATGGGGAAGGAGCAAATTGGAAAACACATTCTCTCTACAATTGATATAAATTAGATTATAGGCTCTTCAAAGATCTAGTTTGGTAAAAATAGCAAATGGTCTGTATATTAATAACAAAATAAAATAAGTACTAATTGAAGATATTGAAATGAATATTCACATGAGTATTATATTGGTGATGATGGTGATAACATTAACGAACATGGTCTATGTTATCCAGACACAATTATCTTTTTAAATAAATAATTTAATTCCCCACTTGTGATAGATAATGGTCCCTAACTAATGTTTATGAGCAGAAACTCCTAAAGGCTTCAGATTTTAGGTACTGAGAAAGATTAGAAATAGTCTAAAAGCAAAGGAGCCCCAGGAAGTAGTTTAATTGGGCAATCAAGGTGATTGTGGGAAGGAAGGTACATACTTTAGTAGGATTAAAAGCATCTTACTTGCTTCTGCCATTAGTTGTATAATATTGGGCAGCTTAACTTCCCTAAGCCTCAGTTTCCTTTTCTGTAAAATAGAGAGGTAGAACTACATGACCTCTGAAGTCCCTCCCAACCCTCTATATGATTCTACTACCCATGGTTTTCAATAATGGGGACAAGGTAATTAGGTTTGGGGTCAGTGTAGTTGTTGACTACATGGAGTGATCAGAGGCTCTGCAGGTCCCACTGAGAAAAGAGTGGAACATGGTCTATTTCAACTACTGAGAGATGCAGGGATCATGAACTAGCTGGCCAGCGAATCCTGACAACCACTGAGAACAAAGCTGAGTTAGTAACTTCAAAGGGGAGCATTCCACAGAGCTTCTCTCTGTGAACCAGAGGGGACTGGTTTTGTGAGTAATGAGGACTGTCTTCAGCTGTCAATTATTCCTACTACCACTGTGACAGCAGTGTGAGCAGTGAAAAGAAGGCTAGATTTTAAAGCCACAGATTGCAGTTAGAATTGTGGCTCTGCCACTTATCAGCAATTTGATCTCAGCCCAGTTATTTAACCTCTCTTGGCCTCAGTTTCCTCATCTGTAAGATGTAGGGGATTGTCCAGATGACCTCTGAGAACCTTCAAGCTCGAAGTCTATGATCTTGTGTTGGCGTATCCCTCTACAGGGACATCTTTTCCCAGAATCAAATTATTCTCTAAAGATTCAGGATGCCCTGAAATCAGTCACCTGGAGGATGTGCTGTTAAGTGCACCACAACAGGATGATAGGAATAGGCACTGCATAAGATACATTGTAATGAAGGTTGAAGATAAAATGGTCCCTTTTAATGGCCAAGCCATTGCCCCCCTCTCATTTGTTTTCCTACAGTTCTAGGTGGAGTACTTGTGCTGTCTGTAGTCCTGAGAGAAGCCCTCTTCCAAGTGGATGGAGTACTCCATGCAAGACAATCACAATCAAGCCTTTCCCCATCTTCCTGAGTCCTTATTAGAAATTTGATTTTTGTAAACAAAATTTTTGACTTGTCAAAGAAATGAAATATTCTTATTCCTAAAGGTAGAAGACATTTTCTCAAAATGAATTAAAATTGCCTTTTTTTTGGTACTGTTGTAAAAAAAAAAAGTTAGGTAGGTGGCATTTTACCAGATCTGATTAACAAATACCTCTCTATACTTATACATAATTGTGGAGGGTAGACAAGGGAGTGGATCTTTTCCATTTAGATGGCTTCAACCTAATGAGGCCAGACAGCCCCTTCAAGAAGTCATCCATAAATGCTTCTCCATTACAAGTAAGGCCATGAATGTTGGTTTAAAGGATTCTAAGTTAATAACCCACACCCCAAAGTTTGTAGTCTTCTGAAATCCCAGTTCATGATTTCATCCTGGATAAAGTACACAGGCTGTCCAACTACAGATTGTTTTTCATTCTACCTGTCATAGCTCAGTGGTTTCTCTGACAAGCCCGTGATAATGATGTAAAACCTTCTTTAGTCTTTTGGTAACAAATCCTGGGTCTTAAATTATGGAAAGGTGAAGAATTAGAAAATTTTATGGGCCCAATAAAAGATTTGGAAAGGAAACTGGATCAGTTATTGATCCAAATACCTTCTCCCCAAGTCAACCTTATATTTTTGAGGGTCTCTACTGGCCAACCAAAATTTCATCTACAAATTATAGTTGTAGCACAAGGACAAACCTTTTTTTTTTTTTTTGGAGTCTGGGAAGTTGGTCAAGGAGGTTCAAAATGAAGACTATAGAACTTTTCATTTCATCTTGAGAAATAAATAAATAATAACTCAATCCTAATTACCTCAACAATATGGTTAGTAACTGAAAATTCTGTGAAAGAGATGAAACACAAAACACGGAGGCCAGACAGAAGTCCATTTCCATGAGATACCTCAGAGTTGTAGTACAGGAATGGATAGTGTGGTCATAGTGAGGAAAATAAAGAGATTATTTTCAGTTTATGAACTAGAAATTCTAAGACAGGGAAAACAGGTAATTATTGACAGATTGGAATGAGGTTACAGGGATGACTTACTCCTAGAAGAAGTGTGTAGGTCCAACACAGAGAGTGGAAGTTGAGCAAAATAGATTTATGTAGAATGCTGAAATAAATGATTAAAGTTATACATTTGACCTAACATGAACTCAATATTGTATGGGCAATTTGTATGACCATTCCTATTCATGGTAGCCTTTATAGTTTGTAAAATTCCCATTATTTTATAAAGGATAGTTAGAAATTCTTAAACCTCAAAAAAACTACATTACCCCAAATTCTTTTCTGTATTAACTAGAATCCTTTTTCCCTTTTCCTTCATCCTCAAGTTTTCATGATTGTATTTAAGTATCTGTAACAACTCCTTCTACCTCTTTGACCTGTGACCAGGCTGAGTTCAGGTAGCTTTTTTATTTTAGTTATTATTAATAAAACTTTTAAAGTATAATAATTAGTTATTGTATATTAATTTTAATCTTTATATTTTTTGGCTAACCTATGAAGGGATAGAATTCTCAAATGTTTTTAAAAGAGGTTTTCAGTTAAGTTAATAAGATTTTCACCAGTCACTCAGCCCACCTGCATTTGCACCATCTTGGACTCTGCTGCTCTGATCTCTGCCTGCTACTACCATCACTGCCCTTGTTTTCCTGCTTCCTGCCTCCCAATTTCACTGCTCCTGGCACCTCTACATGCATCTCTCTAGTGTGCTGCTCTGCTGCCACCTCCCACTACTCTCTCTGAGTTGAGTCTCGGCACAGAGGATGAGGTATAAAAATCTTTCCTCCCCAATTCCTTTCCGCACTCCACATGTGTGTTTCTAGCCTGCCATAGCTGTTTTTCAGTGTGGAGAAAAGAAACCCCACCCCGAATTTTCAAGCAGATTTTTTTTTAAGCTGACCCTAGACTCCTAGTTTAGAAAGGTGTTTAAAGTTTTTTCACAGTTAGTTCCAAATCATTGGATCTAAATCCAGTTTTGGGAAATAAGCCTGCTTTTTCCTTCTTTCTCTTGATTCAAAACACCAAGGAGCAGTATTTTTTCTATCATATGCAAGTACGCTATTGTTTCCTTCAAAGCTTTGCCTCCTAACTTGTTTATTCTGTAAACAGATAACATTCAGTGTCTTTTTTTTAGGAATAATGCTATTAAAAAGCATAGCTCATCAGCATTTCTATATATTTCCAAAAACTAGAAAGAGAAATCCCATTCAAAATCACCTTAGACAAAATAAAATACTTAGGAATCTATCTCCTGAAACAAACACAGGAACTATATGAACACAACTACAAAACACTCTTCACACAACTAAAACTAGACTTGAGCAATTGGAAAAACATTAACTGCTCATGGGTAGGATGAGCCAATATAATAAAAATGAACATCCTACCCAATCTTATTTATCTATTTAGTGCCATACCCATTGAATTCCAAAAAAAAAATTTCTTTACTGATTTAGAAAAAAAACCATAAAAAAAGTTCATTTGGAAGAACAAAGGATCAAGGATATCCAGGGAAATAATGAAAAAAAATACAAAGGAAGGGGGCCTTGCAGTCCCAGATCTCAAACTATATCACAAAGCAGCAGTCATAACAATTTTGTACTGGCTAAGAGACAGAAAGGAGGATCAGTGGAATAGACTTGGGGCAAGTGTATATGATAAACCCAAAGATCCCAGCTTTTGGGAAAATATCCACTATTCGATAAAAACTGCTGGGAAAATTGGAAGACAGTGTGGGAGAGATTAGGTTTGGATCAACACCTCACCCCCTACACCAAGATAAATTCAAAATGGGTGAATGACTTGAACATAAAGAAGGAAACTATAAGTAAATTAGGGAAACACAGAATAGTATACATGTCAGACCTTTGGGAAGGGAAAGACTTTAAAACCAAGCAAGACATAGAAAGAGTCACAAAATGTAAAATAAATAATTTTGACTACATCAAATTAAAAAGTTTTTGTACAAACAAAACCAATGTAACTAAAATCAGAAGGGAAGCAACAAATTGGGAAATAATCTTCATAAAAACCTCTGACAAAGGTTTAATTACTCAAATTTACAAAGAGCTAACTCAATTGTACAAAAAATCAAGCCATTCTCCAATTGATAAATGGGCAAGGGACATGAATAGGCAAATTTCAGTTAAAGAAATCAAAACTGTTAATAAGCACATGAAGAAGTGTTCTAAATCTCTTATAATCTGAGAGATACAAATCAAAACAACTCTGAGGTATCACCTCACACCTAGCAGATTGGCTAACATGACAGCTATGGAAAGTAATGAATGCTGGAGGGGATGTGGCAAAGTGGGGACATTAATTCATTGTTGGTGGATTTGTGAATTGATCCAACCATTCTGGAGGGCAATTTGGAACTATGCCCAAAGGGCGATAAAAGACTCCAGTCATAGCACTGCTGGGTTTGTACCCCAAAGAGATAATAAGGAAAAAGACTTGTACAAGAATATTCATAGCTGCACTCTTTGTGGTGGCCAAAAATTGGAAAGTGAAGGAATGCCCATCAATTGGCGAATGGCCGAACAAATTGTGGTATATGTTGGTGATGGAATACTATTGTGCTAAAAGGAATAATAAAGTGGAGGAATTCCATGGAGACTGGAACAATCTCTAGGAAGTGATGCAGAGCAAGAGGAGCAGAACCAGGAAAACATTGTACACAGAGACTGATATGCTGTGGTACAATCGAACATAATGGACTTCTCTATTAGTGGCAATGCAATGTCCCTGAAGAACCTGCAGGGATCTAGGAGAAAAACACTATCCACAAGCAGAGGACAAACTGTGGGAGTGAAAACACCGAGGAAAAGCCATTGCCTGACTACAGGGGTTGAGGGGACATGTCTGAGGAGAGACTCTAAATGAACACTCTAATGCAAATACCAACAACACGGAAATGGGTTTGAATCAAGAACACATGTGATACCCAGTGGAATTGCATGTCAGCTATGGGAGAGGTGGGGGCGGGGGGAGGAAAAGCAAATGATCTTTGTCTCCAATGAATAATGTTTGGAAATGAATGATCAAATAAAAAAACAAAAAGCATAGCTCAGTTTCTTGCCCACCTCAAACAGCTTCCATTTCCACAGAGCCTTATAGAGCTCATGCAGGTTACAGCTTTAGAATTTGTTTTCTTTCTTCTGACCCTCAAGGTTTTTGTGCTGATTGATTACCTTGCAATTGGGAGCTTGATTAATCTTAAGATTCTAGGGGGAGATGCATCTCCCTATATCCCATTATCATTTTGGCATGCCCAGTTTCTGCACCACATCCCATATGGGATCTCTTTATATTCTGCCCAGTGCTTCTATCAGAAACTTTAGAGCTCTGATAAAAGAAATGCAAATGAATGATAAATACTGGGGGAGGGGAGAAAATGTTAAAAGAGATCTGGAAGTTTGTTGCTAACTATTTTGAATTCATTCTTCTCCTATAATATAGAACATGTCTATTGGAATTGGTAAAAAGGATTTTTTGACTTCACTGCAGGCCTGAACTTTCTTATTTGCTTATATTATTGCATTGATTGTATATTGTATATGATTGCTTTAAGGTTTAAATTTTTTTAAACTTCATCTGTATTAATCTAATCAATATCTTTCTGTAATACCAAATCATTTTAAGCTACTATGTTTTGTCTATATTGATCTTTAACTTGTACCTTTACCTTTACTGGAGAACAAAGTAACATTGTATAAATCCATTAACATCTTGCCCAAAAAATCCTTGTCATTGGTTGCATTGAAGATCACATGCTGCCTTTGTTAATTGTCACATAGATGATGATGGATGGATTTCAACAAAACTGGTTAAATTGTATGCAACCTTTGGAGAATTTAATGAACTAAGAATTTAAATGGTAATTCTAAGGAGTCTTCAGAAATATTTTAGTAACTAGTGGTTTCTGAATGGATGATATTTTTATATTTACATATATTTTATAAAGAATGTTGTGTATAAAGCAGGAAGTCAAAAAGAGCTTCTGTGCATGCATAATAATTTAACTCTTCAGTTTAATTTACTTATACAAGAACAATCTAGATTTCTTAGTGATGTTTTAGACCCAAATAAGTTTTACTTTGTTTAAAAACATATATGCCAAGGTTGAAAGATTTGCTACATTTGTAAAAATTATGAAAATTATCCATCAGTTCATAGATTTTTAAAAATCTCACATGGTAACTCATATGAAATATGATAGTGGGTTTGTTTGCTATTGTAACTAACTGGGCTATTGTGAATTTTGGGGACTTTGATACTTCTTTGAATGTGCATTATCTACTGTATTACTGTCTGAAAAATAATTTATACTCACAAAGTGGTTCATGGCCAAGTTAAAAAGGAAATGGATTTCATTTTTTGGTGAGGAACCTTTGTATTCTACCTCTCCTTGGCTGAGACAGTGTGTCACTGATCATAAGCTATATATTTTTTTATTTTTTAAACTTTTTAATTAACTAATTTATTTTATTTTTCAATATTTTATTAGTGTTTTCCCTTGTCTGAGCAATATAGTATCTCAGTTTTTTCTCTCCTTTTTTATTTGAAGCAAATGTCAACAGTATTGAGAATATTTTTCTTTAACTTTTTTGATTTTGCAGTAATGTAAGTTTAAATACATTTGTTCTAATATTAATGCATGCCCAAAAAGCTTTAGATTATAAAAATTATGCCATTGATTGTTTAAAAAAATATGGGACTTTGCTTAATGATTCTGTCTCATTCTAGAAGAAGAGAATAACAAAAAGAGCCACTGTAAAGTGCTAAAGAATCCCAGAGCAACTGCATAGTGCCTATGGAGCATAAAGTCAAAGAGATCAGATACCAGCAGGGTTGATGTGATTTTGAACCAAGACAAGAGTAATTGAAATTGTTTGGGGTTTGAGGTTGTAGCTGTTTTGACATATATCAGAGACTGGACTTCCTCTGAGCCTCATTCTATCACGCACCTTCTTTTCACTGCCATCCTGGCTGCCATTTGCTGCTGAAATCTAGCCCCTTTTCTGTCTTTCATGTTGTGGCAAACTTTCTGTAGTCCTGGCTACTGATTGGGTAAATTCATAATTGCTTAAATCATTTTAATTGGGCCCTGATTGAAGGACCTGTTATAGATTTGTTTTTCCTTTATATAGATTTTCTAGATATAAGACTTTGATTTTTTTATATTTTATCCACAAGTTATTTTTTTTTCCTTTTTTTGTTTGGATATATATTTTTTATATTTTGGATTTTCTTTTGCAAATTGATTCATATGCCTCATAACTCAGCTATATATCCCTATATCCTCCTCAGAGGGGAATGTATTATTATTTTCCTGAGGGGGGGACTATGTTGTTGTTATGAACTTTAATTTGAGACTTGAATTTGAGACTAATTTAGAACAATAGACTACCTCCCAGAATCTAAAAGGTGTACCTTTTGGATCAGGTACCACAAAGATCCCTGTAGAGACCACACACTTCACCAGAAAATCCAGAGTGAACTTCAGTTTGGGAATTGAACTGTGGGGGGTTGAAGTGCTTTTGTTTTGAATGTATGCTCTTATGCCAAAGGGGAGTGCCCCCAAATTGGCTTTTTGCCAACTTAGCAATCATTGGGGTTTTTTTTTCCCTTTTATCCCCAAATTATTGTGATTTAAAAGTTATTTATGTTAAATGATCTACTGGGGAGACAAATCTCCCAAATGATTATCAGGGGGGAATGTATAGTTAGAAATTCTTGAACCTCAAAAAAAACCCCGACATTACCCAAAATTCTTTTCTGTATTACTTAGAATCCTTTACCCTTTTCCTGCATCCTCACATTTTACGTGATTGTATTTAAGTGGCTGTAACTCCTCCTTCTACCACTCTTTGACCTGTGACCAGGCTGAGTTCAGGTAGCTTTTTTATTTTAGTTATTATTAATAAAATCTTAAAATATAATATTTAGCTATTATATCTTAATTTTAATATTTACAATAAAATCCTAGAATCTTAGTTGTTGTAATATTTGACTACTCTAACCCACTTATATTCAGGTATGTCAATTGAATGTAAGCTCCTAGAGGACAATGACCACTTTTCATTTAAAAAAAAAACTTGTATTCTCAGCATCTACCATAGTGCTTTTCATATAGATGATATTTAATACATTTTTCTGAATTAAATTAATTCATTATTTACTTTTTTGTTTTAACAAGATAGGAATAAAATATATATTATAAATTTACCAATAAGTAATCCATCACAGATGAACATGAGTGCATGTGATATCAGAAACCTCTAAATTTCCTACCCAAACCCAGAGTAAAACCTCAAATATTTTGTTTTAGTTCTTTGTTTTAGTTCTGGTTATGTCTAAAGTAAAAAGAGGACATAAAATAGTAATACCTTACTGTTGACAAAAATTATTTTATAACTGTTTAATAATAATTATAATGCTTGACTTCACAAAATTCCTTAAAAATAAGTTTAATAATACAATCTTTTACAAAGTTTTATTATAATAACCCTGTTAGGTGCAGATAGTAGAAGTATATTGTATTTTCTCTCTATGAGCTTCTATCAGAAACTTCAGAACTCTGACAAAAGAAATATGCCCAAATGATTGATAAATACTGAGGGAGGGAAGAAAACTTTAAAAGAGATCTGGAAGTTTATTATTATTTATTATTAACTATTTTGAGTTTATTCTCCTATAATATAGAACAAGTCTATTGGAATTGGTAAAAAGGATTTTGACTGCACCAATGACATATTTTCAAAAATGAAAATATTTGAACAAGATAAATTTTACAAAAGTATACAGTGTGAAGCACTATGCTAGTTGGGGTGAGGAGAGGACTACAGAAATCTTCGCCCTCAAAAGAAATTATATTCTAATTTAGATATATAACATATGAACAAATAGGTAAGTACTCAATAATTAAAGCGAAGAGACCAAATTAACAATTAAGGGGATCAAGGAAGACTACTTAAATGAGGTGATAACTGAGCTGAGCTTGGAATTCTAAGAGGTCTACTAGAATTCAGGAGGAAGATCTGAGGAAGGATTCAGAGATATTTGTACAGGTATGATGCTTAAACTCATGGAAGCTCATTAAATCAATGAGGGAGAGAATTGAGTTAGGAGAAAAGAAGACCCATAGCAGAGTGTTATAGAGGAGATTGCTTCTAGGGTAAATAGATTAGATCATATGTCCTGAGGATTACAATATTATATTTTTATTTTTTTTTATTTTTTGATATTTTTTAGTGTTTCCATGATTCATTTTCTTTCCCTCCCCTCTTAACTCCCCCCTCCCAGAGCTGACAAGCAATTCCACTGGGTTATAAAAATGTTGTCACTTAATACCTATTTGCATATTATTCATTTTTGCAATTAGTGATCTTTTAAATCCTAAACCCCAAATCACATACCACTATATGCATGTGATAATTGATATCATATGTTCTTGTTTTGCATTTCTACTTCCATAGTTCTTTCTCTCAATTTGGTTAGCATTATTTCCCATAAGTCCTTCAGGAGCATCCTTGTTTGTTCCATTACTATTAGTAGAAAATTTCATTACACTGGAATGTTCCACAGTGTTTTACTTTCTGTGTACAATGTTCTCCTGGCTCTGTTCATTTCACTTTCCATAATTTCATTGAGGGTCTCCCACTTCATATAGAAATCCTCCAGATCATCATTCCATACAGCCCTATAGTATTCTACCACCATTATATACCAGAATTTGTTCAGCCATTCCCCAATTGAGGGACAACCACTTTCAAATATTTTGCCACCACAAAGAGTGAATGTATGAACATTTTTGTACAAGTATTTTTCCTTATTATTTCTTTGGGGCACAAACCTAGTAGTGGCATTGCTGGATTAAAAGATATGCATTCTTTTAAAGCCCTTTGTGAATAATTCCAAATTGCCTTCCAAAATGGCTGGTTTAGTTTGTGACTCCACTAGCAATGTATTAGTTTCCCAATTTTGCCACATCCCCTCCAAAATTTATTATTTTCTTGTGTGCTAGAGAAAGAACATTTTGCAACAAACTGAGTGGTGCATACCTCAGAGTGCATGACTGGCAGAAGCATGTGACTAAGAGTCACATGGGAACCTAAGGCTGGAGATCTGGGGTAAAATTCTATGCCCCAACTGACTTCTCTCCTGGAAGAACCTGGTTTGGAGGCTTGGAAAAAAACAAGTTTCTGACTTTCTCCTGAGACCAGCGGAAGAGAGAAATCTTTTGAATCTGGCTGCTGTCAGTTTCAGGAAAGAACATTGAAGACAGACTTCATCTCTGGATCTGTTTGGATACTAATCAACTGAAGATCCTGGTCATTTTGATTGGACTCCTTGTGTGTGACTTGACTATTGGGAAAATTACTGCTTAGCTTAATAAGATAGTTTTAAATAGTTTATAGACATTAGATTGTAAGATAACTTGTAGACGTTCTCCTTACCCCTGTTCCTTCCTCCCCTTCCCAAACAATAAATCTGAATTTTTTATGTTTCCTTTATCATAACACCTGGTATAAATATTTCACCTGGCCATTGTGAATAATCCTTCTAGTAACCTGATAGCCTTTTAGCTAGTGTTTTATTTAATATTTTTGCATCTATGTTCATTAAGGGTATTGATCTATAGTTTTCCTTCTCTGTTTTTGGTCTTCCTGGCTTGAGAATCAGTACCATATCTGTATCATAAAAATAATTTAATATGACTTTCTCTTTGCCTATTTTGTCAAGTAGTTTATAGAATATTGGTATGAATTGATCTTTAAATGTTTGATTGAACTCACTTGTGAACACATCTGGCCCTGGTGATTTTTAATTAGGGAATTCATTGATGGCTTGTTCTATTTCTTTTTTAATATAGGATTATTTAAGAATTCCATTTCATCTTCAGCTAATCTAGGAAATTTATATTTTTGTAAATATTTGTCGATTTCAACTAGATTATCATATTTATTGTCATATAATTGGACAAAATAGCTTTTAATGAATACCTTAATTACTCTTCATTAGAGGTGAGATAATCCTTTTCATTCATGATATTGTTAATTTGTTTCTCTTCTTTCTTTTTCATAATTAGATTATCTAATACTTAATCTATTTTATTTGTTTTTCTTCAAATATCAGCTTATAGTCTTATTTATTAGTTTAATAATTATTTTTTCTTTCAATTTTATTAATTTTCCTTTGATTTTTGGGATTTCCAATTTGTTCTTTATTTGATGATTTTTAAATTTATGTTGTCTAGGTTCTTTTTTAGTTGCATGCCCAATTATTTAATCTCTTCTTTCTCCTTTTGGTCAATATGGAAACTCAGGGATATAAATTTTCCCTTGAGTACTACTTTTCCTGTGTCCCATATATTTTGATATGTGTTTCCTCATTGTCATTCTCTTCAATTAAACCAGTAATTGTTTCTATGATTTGTTATTTAACCAACCAGTATTGGAGAATAAGATTATTAATTTCCAATTAATTTTTAATTTTCATTCCTATGTTCCCTTACTAATTATAATTTTTATTGCAGTATGATCTGAAGAACTTTCACTTATTATTTCTGCTTTTCTATATTTTTTGTGATCTTTTTATGCCCTATTACCTATATGGGCAACCTTTTGAGCTTGATGTGTCAAAATTCACCAAAAAACTGCACATAACTCATGTGCTATGTCACTTAAAAAACATAATTTAACAATATTTATAGTTTAAATACCAAAAATACATAATTGTATTATATAACTGTATTTAAAGAATCTAATCATTTAACTAATCATTTAACTTACCTGCTTAGTGACTTCTTTGTTCATCTGTCAGTCAGTTCTTTTTGTTGGTCTTGCTATTATTGAACTTGTGTGGGGTGCCGTGAACTAAGATAAGTGAAGGGGAAGGGGAATTTTTTAAATAACCTGCCTATTAGTAATTTTTGTTGCTGAATTTCATTGGCTAAATCTTCAATTGAAGGTTGGTATTTTGTACACTTCAAGCCCAAGCAAGCACTACTAACTTTATCTGTCAGTCTGTTTCTTTTGTTGGTTTTGATATTATTTAATGCTGAGGATAAGGTCTTATAAAATTGTGTAGAGGGAAAATTGTGAGTAAAGCCATTGCTATATTTTTCAGGATGCTAAAAGTGTTTGGTAATTGTTTCCAGGCACTCCAAATTTCCTGTTTGTAGTGGCACTCCTCTTGATTCTCCAAGTGGCACCTTTCTAGATTCTCAAGCATTGACCTCAAGTTGACAAACAGCTGAGCCTAGTTACTGTCTTAAAATTCTGCAAGTTGCATCTCCAAATCATCAATTTGCATCCATTGGAAACCATTTAATTCCAAACTACAGTAGACTACTACATCAGGATACTTAATTATTTTCATGGTCTCTTCTAGGCTTCTAAATTGATTAAATCTATCTCTGAACTGATCAAGTAATGAGTCTAAAACATGATGGTACTTTATATGCAAGGGTTCCATTTCATTTTGTACAGCTACACTGGCCTCCACAAAATAATTTATTACTCAAGGAAAATACTAAGTTTTAATTTCTACATCTCACTTGAAAATTTTAAGTTTACTTTCAAAAGTTTTTATGTATCCAAATATAACATCAATACTTTTGCCAAAACCTTGTAACTTTAAGTTCAGTTCATTAATATGAACAGAGAGATCTGTAAAAAACATCAAAGTGTTGACCCTTATCATCATTGAGCTGATGAAAGTTTCCCAGATCTGTATCCTCAAGAAATATCTTAATTTCTTCAAAGCACTCCACAAAGTGCTCAAGAACTTTGCCTTGGCTCAGCCATCTTACATTATTATACATTAGCAGTCCACTGTAGGTGGAATTGACCTCCAGTAAAAGTGCAGAAAATTTCCTCTTGTGAAGGGGATGAGCAGCTATTAAATTAACTATTTTGTAACAATTGGCATTAAGTTGTTTAAGTTGGTGAATTCTGCCTTGGCACATAAAGCATCCTGATGGATAATACGATGAAAAGGCACAATCAGATGTCCAATAGCTTCTAAAACAATTTGGCAAATCCAACTTTTTTCTCCACTATGTTTGTTGCCCCATCTGTCATCACTGACACAACTTTAGAGATATCAGTGCTTAGGTCACGGAATGTTTGTACAACGACCTTACATATTTCGATTCCTGATGTACTTGTTGGCACTGATACTAACTTTATCAACTCTTCTCTCATTGTGAGACCATCAGAATATTGACCAATAATAGCCAACTGAGCATGTGATATAACATCAGTAGTTTCATCAAGAGAGATGGAAAAATATTTACAATCACTTATGTCTCTCTTTAATTGATATTTTATGTTTGTGTTCAATCTCATTATTTGTTTTTTATGATATTTCTACTGAGTGTTAACTCAGATATTCTCTTAATAATTGCATCTTTATTCTGCATATTGTGAAATAGAACTGGTGCACATCTTAGGAGAGTTTCTTTAATAAATTCTCCCTCACTGAGTGCTTTTCCATGCTGAGCTATGGAGTAAGCAATGCTCAAAATTTCACATGTTAAATTTGTAGAGCCTTTTACAAATTTCAGGATGGAGTTAGATTGGCTCTTATAAAGGTGTAGCTGCCTGGACATGCATTGCTTCCTTTCATCCTCACTTTTTTTTCAAGAGTTGGGAATGATTAGTTTCAAAATGTCTATTTATATTTCACATTCTGCTTACTACCATTTCAGTACATAGAACACAAAATTATCTGCCATTTTTTTCTATAATGCCATACATCTCTATGTCTCTTGAAGGGATTGGCTACTGCTCCTACCACTTCCTTTACTTAATCTTTTTTTTATTTTTATTTTTCTGGATTCTCCCTTGGGGGGAGTGACAAAAGATAGAATTATAGATAGCCTGTTATCCCTGCATGCAAATAGGGGTTAACTAGATTATCTGACCACCAGTTGGCACATGTAAGTCTTTTAGGAAAGGGCAGGGTTAATAAGCAGAAATAGGGGTTAATAAGGAGGCACAATAGTAATAGTGGCGAAATAAGGTCTGTACTATGCGTCAAGATGCCATTCCTTATGTAAATTAAGATAGCTGCTGCTATTTCTAAAGGCACTCATAGCACAGGCCCTCGCCTCTCCCAGCCTCCCCCTCACTTATCTCAGTAACGATGGTTAATTAGAAATCCACGACACCCCAGAACAGTAGATTGGATGAAGGTTGCTGTGGTTATATGGCTGCTGGTAATGGCGATCACAGGGCCCTCAGAGATGTGCCCCTGCGCATTCTGCTGCTCCCTGCTCCACCAGCTGGAAGTGAGGTCAAAGATCCCATAACGGCCTAACAAAAGTCCCAGAACTAGGTGATGCTCTGTGCTGGGGTTCTGTTGCTTTGGCCTACAGACCTCTAGCACAGAGTATCTACACTACACTATAGCAATTGTTTTATCCTCAGCTACTGTGCCTGGCCATTCAGGAGCCAAGGATGAAACATCTTTCTCAACATGTAGCTTCATACTTCTCTGTATGTGGCCACATGTGACTGCATGTCATAAAAATGGCTACATGTGTCAGTGCTGAAGCATGTGTCATAGGTCCACCATCACAGTCCTGGTAAATGGCCAGACGTTTTGTATGTACCATGTGCTCCTGAAAAGTAAGTATATTCCTTTTTATCCTTATGTAATTTCCCCAGATATCTATTAACCCTGTTTTCTAAAATTTAATTCTCTCTTTTCTTTCTTATTTATTTTCTCAGTTTGATTTATCGAGGGCTGTTGGAGGAATGTTGAGGTCTCCCACTTTTTTATTTATTATTATTTTTTTATATATAGTTTTACTATATATTTCCTCCTTAAGCAGCAATAGTTTCTCCTTTAAAAATCTGGATGCTATACCATTTGGTGCATCCATATTGAGTACTGATATTTTTTCATTGTCTATACTGCCTTTTATCAGGATATAATTGCCTTCCTTATCTCTTTTAATCATATCCACTTTTGCTTTGGCTTTGTCAGATATAATGATTACCTGCCTTCTTCTCTCAGTTGATACTCAATAACTTCTGCTCTAGACTCTTACCTTTACCCTATGTGTGTCAACCTGCCTCCTGTGTGTGTGTGTGTGTGTGTGTGTGTGTGTGTGTGTGTGTGTGTGTCTTCTGTCTTATAGGGCTTTGCCTTGGTACTATTTTCCCTTCCTTGTCAGAAGCCTGAGTTAAGGCAGGCAGATCTGTGATGTTCTTTGTGTGATCTTCCTCCACTGCTGCTGTTGCTGCTTTGTGGGAGTGAGCTTCCTGCTATTCCCTGAGTCTCACTGTCTAGGTCTGACACAGCCCTTTGGGGTGAGTTTGTGGTGCTTTAAGCCAGTCCCCAAGAATTTGGAGAATTTCCCAACCCTGGTTCTCACTGGTGAGGTGAGTAGGGGAAGGGGTAGTCATTTGTGTAGTTCTGTCCCCTTATAGCATGGGAATGCTCTCTCTTTCTCTCTACCTTTCAATCTCTGTGCAGTGAAGAGCTCCTTTACTTGCCTTATTTTGACCTTAGTCCTTTGGAGACACTTTGTAATGATCCATTTGGACGACATTTCTGAGTGACTCGAAGTTTTTCTTGTTACTAAGTCACCATCTTGGCTCCACCCCTTTATAATAGTGTATTAATGTTAACTTGGATTTTCTAATGGCTAACACAGGGACATTGAGAATAATGAAATGTTGGATTCATAAAATGTCTGTTCAAATCCTACCTCTGATACTTACTAGGTCTTTGATCATTGGCAAAGCAGGTGATATTTGTGAATTTCAGTTGTCTTTTTGGCAAAATGGGGGTAATAAAAATTAATAATCATTACCACCTTACAGAGTTGTTCTGAGTCACAAGTGAAATGTGGCATATAAATGACTTTGCCAACTTCAAAATGCTATGAAAATGTTAGTTATTTTTTTTATCAAAGGGGCATCTAGGTGGCCCAGTGGATAGAATACCAGGCCTGGGTTAAGGGAGACTTCATCCTGATTTTGAATCCATCCTTAGAATCTTCTTATCTGTGTCATTTTGGACAACTCACTTAACCCCATTGGTCTCAGTTTCCTCATCTGTAAAATGAACTCAAGAAGGAAATGGCAAACCACTATAATATCTTTGTCAAAAAAATCCCAAACAGGGTCATGCAAATTGACCCTAGTGAAAAGTTTTTTTTTTTTTTGTTCCATTGGTATAGGTATCTCCTAATGAGTAAACTCCCTCTACCATGGAGATTGGCACCAACTTTGCAACTAATATTCATAGAGAATTGCCTAAGGGTAAAGCAAATTACCTAGTACAATCAGCCAATGTGTGGGAAAGCCAGGACTTGAACCAAGTTCTATCTCTCATGCTAGGTCTCTAACCAGATCTCTTCTCTCTCTGGTCAGGTACTACTTAAAAATATTGCTCAAAGGTAATCAAGTTAAAAATAATAGTTGTAAAAATTAGAATAATATGGATTTAAATATATTTTAAGAAGAGTTATAGCTATGCTCAATTGACAAACATAGGCTATGTATCTCAGGGAGACCCTTACTGAGTTTGGGTGTGCTGAGGAAGCTCAGGAACTATGAAAAAAAACTGGAACAGAAAGGACTCAGACAAAGAAGCCAAGGATGCAGGTGCAGAAGATTTATTTTTTTAAGAATATAGAGAAAGAGGAGGGGAGGCCAAATGGTGAACAAAATGGAGAGAGCCTGCAGGTGGAGCAGGTTAAGGAAGGGAGCAGCTGAGAGACAGAAGAGGCTGTAGGCATAATTAAAACCAATCAACTGAAAGGAAATTATGCTACCCTGGATTTTCTTTTTTCCACTTCCCCTTATCAGGAAGAACCTGCTACAATTGATTCTCTCCAATGTCAAATTTTCTCAACTGTTGGAGCTTTGTCTTTCCTGAAGATGGTGAGTGAAACAGCTTCTGGCGACTTTGGGAGTAAGAGGAGGGGAGCCTATTTAGGCATTAGAACTGTGTTATGGAAATTTTTAGGCTTGGGGTAAACCTATAAACTGGTTTAGGATTGGAGAGATTGGCTACACAGACAGTTACTTAGCCATGAATATGTATTTGAACTTATAACTATTGTTGCTGTTTTGGATATGGTCAAAGGCTCTCCATATGTTTGTGGGAGCTTGCACGTTGTAAATTGGCTGCTGCTGCTATTCTATTAAGTTGTCATTTTAGCCAGTTTGTTGGTGTGAATTGTTCTCTACTTTTTTTATTTTCTAATCAATAGTGGTTTAGAACATTTCTTTCTATACCTATATATGATTTTGGTTTCTTTATCCAAAAATTGACTTTTCCTATCAATTATCCAATTATGAATTGGGGGATGGCTCTTAATCTTACAAATTTGCCAAAGTTCTCTTTATATTTTAGATATGAGACCTCTACCTGAGAGGTGGTCTATAATTTTTTTCCTCCCAATTTTCTGTTTCCTTTTGATCTTGGCTGCATTTATTTAATTTGTATAACATCTTTTGAACTTAATCTACTCAAAATTATCCATTATATTTCTCAATGTTATTAATTTCTTATTGATCCATAAATTCCTCTCCTACCCACAAATCTGGTAGGTAGTATATTCCCAGTTCAGCTATTTTACTTGTGATATCTCCTTTTCTGTCTAGATCATCTATCCATTTTGATCTTATCTTAGTGAATTATATACGATATATACCTAATTTCTTCCAAACTAGTTTCCAATTATCCAAAAATTTTTTACCATATACTGATTTCTTATACTAGAAAATTAGATATATGATTTTGTCAGGGACAAGAATACTATAATCTTTTGCTGCTGGTTTTTTGGATTTGTTTTGTTTCACTGATCTTCTTTTCTATTTTTTAGCCAGTACCAAACAATTTTGATAATTGTTTTAAAACCATGTACTACTAGACCTCCTTCCTTTACATTTTTTGTCATTGATTCCTTTGATTCTTTGATCTTTTATTCTTCCAAATGAATTTTGTTATTATTTTTTAAAACTTGAAAAAATAATTGGTAATTTAATTAGGATGGCATTGAATAGGAAGAGTAGTTTAGGTAGTATTGTCATTTTAATTCAATTAACTCTGTCCATCCATGAACAATTAATATTTCTCCATTAATTTAGACCTGACTGTGTAAAAAATGTTTTATAATTATGTTCATGTAGGACCTTGGTCTGTTTTAGCAGGCACACTGCAGGTGTCTTTTCTATCTGCAGTTTGTTTAAATGGAAAATCTTTCTACATCTTGAAGAATGTTGTCGATAATATATGACTGCTGATGATTTATGTGAGTTTATTTTATATCCTATTACTTTGCTAAAATTATTAATATTTTCCTTATTTCTATTTGTTAGTTATATTGTTAGATATGTATATTTCCCCCCTTTTCTATTTATCAGTTCTTTCTTTGGATGTATATATAAACAATTCTTTTTTAAATGTTTGTTTTAATTTTTTTCTAGATTGTATGTCTTCTCTTCTCACATGGCTAGTTCAGGCACCCATGGACTTTTTCATCTAGTAATACAGGCCTTCTTGTTCTTTGAACAAGGATATTCATCTCCTGACTCCAAGTGCTCTCACTGACTGTTCACTATGCCTAGAATGTTCTCCCTCCTCATCTCTACCTCATAGCCTCTTTCAGGTACCAGCGAAAATCCTATCTTCTATAGCAGTGATAGTGAACCTATGGCATGGGTGCCAAAGATGGCATGCAGAGCCCTCTCTGTGGGCACACAGCTACCTTTTCCCTCCCCCCTTCCCCAGAGTTCATTACTAGAAAGACAAAAGGACTCTGGCGGAGCTGCTCCCCTCTCTCCATCATACCTGATGACATTTTTTTTTGAGGGGGGAGAGAGACAGAGACAGAGAGATTGTATTTATCTATTCATATAATGTTTCCTTTCACTGAAATTTAAGCTTCTTGAGGTCTCAGGATCAAATATAAAATCTTCTAATGTTCAAATTCCCTTACATCCTGTCTCTGACACTAGCTGCCTGGTGAGGACAAAGAATTATGAGAGAAAAATAAAAATAGAAAATAGAATTTTTAGTTATTTGACTGTTTTCTTCCCTATTAGACTGTAAGGTCTTTGAGAGTAAGGCCAGTCTTTCCCCTTTCTTTGTGTTCCTGAGCATTTAGGATAATGCCTGTTCCAGAATGAAAGTTTGGTAAATATTTGTTTACCAACTCTTTGCTTTTTTCTTGAACCTGTTGAACAGCTTCCTTATTATTCCTGTCTCCAGTCCCTTCCTTTTTCACATAGCTACTGGACTGACTATGCTTAAAGGAGAAACCTGACCATATCACGCTCCTGCTCAAAAACTTCCCATGGCCCATACTTGCTTTTAGGATAAAATACAAAGTTCTCAGACTAGCCTTTAAAGTCTCTCTATATCAGGCTCCTGATGCTGTTATACTGTGTACTATTCCTCTTAACGTTACAACAAGGTCAATCTGGAGTAATAGTTTTTCCTTGTAATAGCATTCTGAGTTTTCTCTCTAAATCTTTGCACTGCTGCCCCCAATTCTGGAATGCACTTTTTTCTTAGAATCATTTAATCCTTTCCAAACTCCCAGTTCAAGTAAACTTCAGACATGGGTCAAAGAGAGGGGGAGAGAGAGGGAGGGAGAGAGAGGGTAGAAGAGAGAAAGAGAGAGAGAGATTGGTTGATTGTATTTATCTAATCATTTAATGTTTCTCACTGAAATTTAAGCTTCTTGAGGTCTCAGGATCAAATATAAAATCTTCTAATATTCAGATTCCTTTATATCCTGTTCCTGTCTCCAAACTTTTCAGTCTTCCCATTCTCCACCCCCATATAATCTTTGATTAGCCTCTTTACTGTTTCACAAACAAGAAACTATCTCTTGGTTCTAGAATTATTATTATATATTATATATTATTATCTCCTTCCCACCTCCACCTCATAACTTCTAACAAGTCTCAGCTATAATCTCAACTTTCACAGAAAGCTTTATATAATCTCTCCTAATTCTTGTGCCCTCCCTCTGTTTATTATTTCCTACTTATCCTATATAGAGTTTATTTCTACATGCTTGCTTACTTGTCTGCACATTAGAATGTAGGTTTTTTGAGGGAAGGAACTATCTTTTGTCTTTCTTTGGATCCCAGCATTTAGCATAGTGCCTGACACCTTGCAGACACTTAATAAATAGACACAATTCACAAAAATGCCAATTTATTGAAGATGGGTGTTTTCTTGCCTCTGTGTTTCTGATACCTGTCACTTAGTACACATTTGTAATAGATGCTCATTTATGAGTTGTGCTCTCCATGAACATTTTTATCTTGGGTCTTAATTTTAGGTGATTGACAACAGCTTGTTTGGCAAAAATTTCCTTAGCCCTTGTTAAACCATTAGATCTCTCTATTGCCAAGACTTCCTCACTTGAAGAAATAATCAGTCCTGGAATATTATATTGTCTCAGAGACCTCATGCTGGATTTCAGTCATATTCTGGAACATAATGCTAGTAACTTTTGTGGCAAGCTTCCAGTGCTACTGTCAGATCTCCCATCCCAGAAAAAAGAGGATATGGGCAGAGTATATTAAAATTAAACTCTTTCCTTCCTAAGGATTGGAGTGTGGGGTCTGGGGTCTGGGCCAAGAATTCTCTATGCTACAAGCTAAGGTATTATTGGGTATGCAGCAGGTAGAATTGTTCCAGACCTGGTGGGAAATCTCTGTGCTTCTAAGTTTGCAAACATTAACCTCCTCAATTGTCTTTTTCCAGTGGGAGGAAATAATTCTCTCCTCTCTTCCCTTTAGCTCTTTGCTCTTTGCAGCCAGAGCTTGTATTACTTGACATTTACATCAAGTGGTCCCAGAGCCACCATCACATACACAGCATAGATATAAAACTGCTTTCTGCAAGAACATGGAGTTAGTCACAAAAACAATCTTACCAGGATAAAACTTCAAAAAAAAACTGAAACAAAAATGAGTAAATTGTAAGCAGAAAAAAAGGATTGATTTTTCCCACAATATTTTGTGATATCAGTGAAGTATAAGACATCGATAAGACTGAATATTAACATTCCCAGAGGGTTTTACATTTAAAGGAGATTAAGAATCCTTGGGCCAAAATAATGATTATTAGTATTAGAATTTTGAATTTCAGCAAGGATATGAGAAATGTTAGGGAAAGGCAAGGAGTGGTTCAGATCATCCTTAAAATGATATTATGTTCATCACTGCCTATTTTACTTATGTAGACAGTTGAACTTGGTTGTGGGACACAGACTACTTTTATTAAAGCATACATAACTTGGAAAGAAATACTTGAGAAATTCCACAATGGTCAACAGCAGAACTGTCCAAGATAAAAGCAGTTTCTGATGCAACACATAAATACTATAATTCTACAGCATGCTCATTTCTCAAGTTCTTTGGATTGCTAGGTAAGCAAAACAAAACTACCTGATTACAGAGAATAGATTATGAAGTGGGAGATTGTTCCAGCCTCTGTGCCTGTAAAAAGATCTTCTGGTTTTCTTCCACCCAGACAATTTTATACCTGCATTTTAAATAATATGTGGGTGAGGGAGGAGAAACACCTGTAGTTAGTGCTTTAAATGTTGAGATTATTAAAGACAAAGAGAATATATTTATTTAACATAGCATTTCTCTGACTTCAAGAATTTCAAAATCATGATTTCATCATTGTGGAGATTGCTTCCACAGGTCATAACCCCCTCACATCTTATTAAAAGCCCCTCAAGAATTACTACATTATTGGAGTAAAAATAATGTATCACCTTGTAGATTCCTGTTGTGATAAGCCTCTTTGAATTTAGCATAGTTTTCTTATTTTCTTGAGTGTACTTTAAGCATCTCCAAATTGGTTAGACTTCCCAGAGCCAATATGTTGATGATAGAACTTTTGATAGCCCCAAATCACAATTTCATGCCTTAGGACATGAGAAAACAACTTTAAAGAACATTATTTATCATATATTGACTATAATACTATTACTAGGGTTCTTATAAGTGCTCAGAAACATCTGCTGATTGATTGAAAAATCCTATTTAATATTCATATATTCTTTGTACCCTAATCCTTTCTAATTTCTTACTATACTATATGTGTGTGTATATACTATAGAAACACACACACACACACACACCAGTGACTTTTTCCAAGTCACTTATCCTCTTGGTATCCCAGCCATAGGGGATGGTTGTTGGGATGCATTCTATTCTGTGTTCCTAGAGATTGTCAATGGTGAGTGCCTCATGAAGCCCATTAGAGTTCTATCATCTAAACTCTATCAGCCCAAGTCATGATTTATATTATTTCAAAAATATCTTTTCATTAAACTCTTGACTGCCCTAAGCCAACAGATATCCTCTTCCAATTTTTTCCAGATATGAGGATTTAAATCAATATTGTAATAAAACATGCTCTATTCATATAGGTTAAATAACGTATACTTGGGTTTTCTAAGTGCTACTCTTTGGGAGTATTGACAAATACAATCTGAAGTCTGGTCTGACTGAGAAGAGGAGAAACAGCACAGTAGTAGAGGGGAGAAGTGGAACTAGGAAGGGCCAGATAATATGGCTCTTGGAGCATTGTGATACTGGGCTTCTCTTTCCTCTAGTTTCTCTAGAATTATATCCATCTTCTCACCCTAAATATTACTAGTATAGTGGTATAATATTCAAAACTAAAGCCCACTTTCTCTTAAATAGCCAGTGATTCCCTAAGCTTATACTACTCATGACTCTCTTGACTTTTCACCTCTACCCTGTCTCAGTGGTTGGTGCCTTTCTCTTATTATTGAAATAATTTGTAGATCCTCCATTTGAAAAGTGTCTCTGCAATCATCCTTGTTTTTCTTACTACTCCATTTTTGCTTCTGGGATTTTCCATCTTGACCCAGAAGGGATACCTTCCTGACCCTCTAACTCTGTTTTCCATCTCCTGTTTATGTGCAATCTTTTTCTACTCTAACATTAGCTCTTTGAGCATAGGACCTATATTTTTTCTCATATTTTTATTCTAAGTGCTTAGCATAACTCTGGGAACATAGTAGGCAAAAAAAAATTAATGCTTTGTCATTTAGGCACAAAAAGCCCTGCATTAGCATCTAACATCAGTGCAGAGTCATACTTCATCATCAGCCTATATATCTCCTAAGCTTATTTGGAAACTTGGGTTACATGGCCACTATTTTTAGAAAGGTTATGTCAATATACTCCCTTATAACTGTATTCACCATTCCTATAACATTTCAAAACATAATATACTACCATGACCACCCCTCCTGTACTTATCTTCCACTATTAGAGAATAATCTCCTTGAATTCAGGGACTGTCTTATGTTTTGGTTTATTCAGATTTAGAATAGTTCTTTACATATAATAAATTTCTTCTCAGAATATTATTTGTATATTATATAAATCCTTTTTAAAATTTTCCAATTATTCCTTTAGGAGTTTCCTACTTCAATGAAATCATAGTTCTGGACTTGGAAAAAAATCTGTAATATATCGTGTTTTTTCCTATCTGGGCATTTTTGAAGAAAGTCAAGACAAGATAATATCATCATAATTTAATCCCCTTGTTTTTGAAATGAAAATAACAGAGGGAAATTATGCCAGTAAATGCAGTATGTCATTAACTAGCTGAAATTGCTATGAAAAAAGCATAAAAACTGGCAATGTTTTAAGGGTTCTTCATGGCATCTTACTACCATAATTTGGAATAAAATTTAGGAGCTCTTTTGCTAACACTATTGTTATAACAATTGAGAGATATAGCTTCTATTTGCTTGTTCTTTGGAGTGAAATAAACCAATTTAAATGAAACAATTTTATTTTAATCCAGATTCTACTCAACACTAAAGACTATGAGAATGAGAACATACCCAAATTTTATTGTACACAATGAGCCTAAATGGAAGTATTGGTTTCAAGCTTGTAGGTTAATATAAAACCAGGGAATAGAGGTATTATAAAACTGAGATTCAATCATGTCCATCCATCCAAATTTGAATTAGTTTCTTATAGTAAATTATTGGTCTTTGATCACATGAATATTCAATTATCCTTTATTTAGTCACCTTCTATCTGCCAGGGACCATCTTAAGCACACAAGAGTAAAATAAAACATAAACAGCATTTGCTCTCAAGAACCTTATATTCTATGAGGTTTGGAAAAAATTTATACAGATAATTAAATATTAGACATACACAAAATATATAATAATACCTTTCAGGAAAATCAGATAATTTTTTTGTAGTAGCACCTGAGTTGATTTTTGAAGAAATCCAAATATTCCAGGCATGTGGAGAAGGTAGATTAAGTATTATCTTGAGGGAATAGCAAATAAGCTTGTTTGGCTGGAATGTATCATTCATTAGGGAGTTTAATATATAATAAACCTAGAAATATAGACTAAAACCAGATTATGAAGGGTATTAAAAATTAAAGAGAAGACTTTATATTTTATCATAGAGCAGTGGTTTCCATTTAAGTGGTTCATGAATTCCTTAGGTATTTATTTTAATGATAGTCAAAGAAACTCAAGTTTAAAAGTATTTAATGCTACCTTAAACAGTAAATAATTGCTCAATTATGTTACAAATATATTTTTCCTCTGGGGAAACTAGCATGTTCATGTTTGGAATATATTGACTTGTTTCTTCAGTGATGGGAAACCATGCACAAAATGGTTTTGGTGTCATGCAATTATATTAAAGTCTGATAACTTAAGTGTAACATATCCTTGTTATTAACTTGTCGTCAAATTGTTTCCAAACCATAGTAAGGTTTTGGAATTCTAGTACAAATTGATTCCCTAGAGTTGTTCAGACAAAATTTTCTATTGCATTCTGTACACTTAATGAGAGCAGCTCTCTTGTTCCTCTCTGATAGACTGTAATCATATGTCAGTGGCTCTGTAATCCCATGATCAAAGTGTTAGAGGCAATTTACTTGTTTTTATAGCACAAATATAAGGCTCTTTGAAAGCTATGATCACAGGTCATGTAAATTACAAGCAATCTTGAAACCATTATAGATCATCACAGATATTCTGTCAAAGCAAACTTCCTATTGGCTTTCATTGCAGTATTAACTCTATTTTCTAATTAAAACATTTCCTCTACTTATGTTACTATTAGGTTTGCAGGATTTTCAAATGAGTTAGTTGGCAATACTGGCCAGTTGTTTAGCAAAGTTTTGTGAGAATTAGCCAGCATGCCATTGGAGAGAAGTAGAAGAGGAGAAAGGGATGTTTTTCTTTATAAAGTTAGTTTATATGTAATATGTTAAAAATGACACTATATGCAACTGAATTTCAATGCACTTATCACTTAGTGAAGTGCTTTTCTTTTGAAATTAGAAAAAACAATTATTTGATTTGTAATTATCTATTCATATTTATTGACTGCTTATGTGACTAAAAGCAAATAAAAATATTTCTCTCTGAGCAAAATTCTCCCACTCCCCTCACATTATGGAAGCAAACTTTTTATTTTATTCCTGTGTTAAATGAAAGTACATGAATAAATGAGGTACCAATCCAGGTTTAAGATTATATTTCACAAAATATTGTAAACTGTATTTAAGTAAAAAGTCCAACATCTAAATTAGGGTTATAATTATTGTATCATATCAAAATGTACTAAATTGTGAACTTATTTAAATTAAAATAGAATTGGTACTCAAATAAATTTGCTAAAGAAATTTAATATGAATTATTATAGATAATTATATGAAGTCTTATTTTGAATACTTTTAATTCTCACCAAATGTCCCATATAAAATATTCACAATTATTTTATATTTAATTTTATATTTTCAAACTTATAAGGAGAATAAAATTTATAATTAAATTAGGCAAATTTTAAATACTAGCTTTTTTGAGTAAAAGTTATCACTATAGCTATAATAAGCACTGAATAAAGCAAAAATGATATGATTAGTATATTAAATTGTATTAAGGTAGCAAAATGCATTTTTGCTGTTTTAAAAATAGCTTTGAAGGACCAAAAATCTTGGGAACCACTATCCCAGGGAGCCATTTGAGTTTTCGGGAGGGGGTAAGGAAGTGACATTTTAAACCTATGGTTTAGGAATATTCCTTTGGCAGTTGTATGGAATGTGAAAAGGACTTTGCATTTGGAAATTAAGAGACCTTTAATAACTTTGTAGAGAGAAATGTCAGTTGAGTGAATAGGTCAGAAACCAGATTGTAATTAGTTGAGGAATGAGCAAGAAGAAAGAAATTGAGACCCAAAACTAAAGATGACTTTTCATAGAAGTTGGGCTTTGGAAGATAAGTGCAAGAGGAAATGATATCTTTAGTGGACATATGCTAATTAAAGATAGAACAGATTAGTACTTTCTATAATTCTTATATAATTATTTATATTATAATGTATATTTCCTACTCTCTTTCTATATGTGCCCCCCAAGGCAATGATATTTTGGGGGGGGGATTCAGATATTTTCATTATCTGATATTTTCTAGATTTGGACTGTGTGTTTCATTCCAAAACTGAAAAGAATCCTCTTCTTTCTTCCATTTTCATCAGTGACATTGTATGAGCACATTGTTTGAGTGGGAAAACTGAAATATCAGGTCCCAACATATGCATTATGCTAATCTCAGTTCCTTAACTTATTTGAAAATGTGGAAGAGAAAACTAACAATTGGGTTCTGGATCAGACGCTATTGGAACAATACAAGAGAAAATCCCAAATATATACCTTCCTCTATATTTCAGCGATTCTGGATTTTATACCTTCTATTATTTAAAAGGAAGAGTTTTATGTTATAACTGCATTGGCTTATCACTAGTTGGAGAATAACTATACATATCACTTTAAAATTTGCAAAGTTCTTTACTCACAGAAAAGTAGCTAGTACAAATAAAATTATCCTTTCTTTACATATGAGGAAACTGAAGTTTAGGAAAAATATATACAACAACTCCATGTCTGTCAACTTCATGGTCTTGAAAAAAATTCTAAAGTAGCATCAAATTGATTTGGCGTTGATGGAAAGAGAGAGGATAAGGCTTAAAGATGACTCTGAGGTTTTATGTCTTGATTACAGAAGAGAATAGCAATATAAATCATAAAGGCAAATTCTGAGGAGGAGGAATAGGGGAGAAAAATTCTGAATTTAATTTTTGGCTTGTGGAGTTTGAGTTGCCATCAGAAAAAAAAACAGGTGAAAAAGTTCAACAGGCAATTAGTGCATTTCTGGAGCAAATGGATGAAGCTGGGACTAATGATAAAAAGGTGGTAAAAGAATTGTCTAGATGTGAGATTTAAAACTCAGGAAAATACAATTTTAGGGCAAAAAGAAGAGAGCTAAATACAAGGCCTTGATTTCATCCACATCAATGAAAGGAGAGGAGGAAGAGGAACCAGAAAATAAAACTTAGGAGGATCCATCTAAGGGATCTTTAAAGACATTTTCATCTCTACATATAAATCTTAAAGTCTGTGTTATAAATCAAATGGCTTTCAACTAATCACTTTGAATGAAATTATTTGTTGTCTATTGACCAACTCATTTAAGTCAGAAGATGCCTTACCACCAGAAAGTTGACTCTCAAGTGGTCAATAGTTTTAATTAAAGGAATTCCTCAAGTAATATTGTATGATGTAGAATAAATTTGGTTAAAACCAAAAATGGAATTAGCCACGCTAATAAATTCACCATACATTTCAAAATACTTAATTAAGGTAGAATTAATGATATGAAGCCCCTAATTTTTTTTTTGCATTTACTATATCTTTTGTCATTGGTATTTTATTATTCGCCTTGACAAAATTTAAAAGTCTGATCTATGGTAATATAGTTGAGTTTGTATAAATATCTTCTTTTTTTGTCTTGACTTTATATGTTGCTCTAATAGTTGTTGAAATTCATTGACATTTATGACAATATACATGCATGTGTTGTGCTAACCTAATCTGGGTGACATTCTGAAAATCATGATGACTGAATAATATAGACCTATGAATCCCAGAATCAGACTATTAGAACTGGGAAAATTAAAAAAAAAAGGGAATTACTTAAACTAATGTCTTTATTCAAGTGAAACTAAAGGCAAAATAATTCAACAACTTGTCCAAGGTCTCAAAGCAAGTTAGAAATAGGATTGGAATTAGAACTAAGTTCTCATGATTCTTGGTCAGTGGTCTTTCTATTATAATTCATGGGTTTGAATATTTATTTAAATATATTTGTATAAATATATTAAATGATTTAAATGATTTAAATGATTTAATTGGTTCCTAGATGAAACAAAATAGAGCAATTAATTTATATAGTTGCTAATTTACCCTTGAAAACTTGTCATGTTGCTCTGAAGATGGGTATCCAGAAAATTGTTTGAGCAAAAGTTTAATCTTATGTGCCTATTCTATTAAAGCCTCCCTGTTTTCTATTTTTAATTGCCCTGTTTTTCAACTAACAAGCATTTATTTTCTCTCCCTCTCACCTCCATCCTCTGGAAAAAAAGAAAAAAGTATATAAATTTTATTTCTTTTTTGTTTTACATTATTTACGTTTCAATTTATATATGTATATATATCTGCTATAATTGATCCAGGAAATTATTCCTTAAAATAAAGAATTTAAAAAGGAGAAAAAAGTAGTCAACAAGACTAACCTATATATCAAAAATTCTAATTTTACAGACAGTGTTCTACTCTACCCAACATCTCTAACCTCTGAAAAGTAGCAGAGAGAAGTATTCTGCTATTTATTCCTATATTTCCGGTTACATTAACATCCTCATTCTATATACTGATCATTGAGACTAGGTTCAAAATCAGATGATAACTAGCTGCATTTTAATTATTAATGTCCTTTTATAAGTAGGATTTTAAAGAACAATTTGCAAAATTTCCAGTAAACATTTACACCTCATAAATTTGCACAAATGTGACAAATCAAGTGTTTTTATTGTTTTGTTCATCTAAAAATAAGAAAGTTGTGGAGAAAATGTTAAAAATGCATTTTAAATCTAAAAGTGTTTCCAAGGTCTTCCCTGCTTCTCCAGATACTTGTTAAACATTTACTAGCACATTCCTAGATATAGCAAATATAACAGAGAAAGACTTACAAAACAATGAAATTGCTAATTATGGTTTGATTTTTTCCATAAACCCAAAACTACTCAATTAAAAAAAAAGTTTCTATTTTAAGAAAGAATAACAATCAAGAGACAATTTCTCCTTAAAATTTGTTTTAGAAAATTATCTATGAAATAAAAAATGTAGGCATTGATTAATAGAAGGACTTCATGGGTACAGATTTTTGAGGATTTTTCCCCCCATCATGAACTAAGGAAATGGTATCAGGGGAAGCAAGCAAGAACAAAGTACAGTACTCTCAAAAATAAACCTTGCCAGTTCTTTAGGAATAAAATTTTATTATTTATATGTTGCCATAGCTAGGAGAAAAAATAAGGCTTTGATGTCAGTCTCTCAGCATCTTTTTTTCTTAGAAGAAGAGGAGGAGCAAAACTAAAAACTGGAGTGATATGGATTTCCTGCTGACACAAAGGCCTTCATGAAAATATATAAAAATGAAAGTTTTCTTCTTTATGAAAAAATAAGCATACTGTATTTAGTGATGTTTTTCTTTCCTCTGTTTTTTTTTCTTACTTTTCCCCCTTATAAATGGATAGATACATACTATAATAAGAATAATTCTCCTTTGCCTAGTTTGGATTTTAAAAACTTACATAATTTTTATTTGTCGTATTATGAAAGCAGACTAAACATTTTGTAGCATATCACCACTCTGTAACTAGAGTGCTGAGTTTGGAGTCATGAACCTGATTTCAAATCTAACCTCACACACTAACTCTGTTTGCCTCAGATTACTCAACTGTAAAACAAGAATAATGATAGCACCTACCTTATAGGGATAGGAGTAACAAACAAAATGATATTTTTAAAAAATGCTTAGCACAGAGCCTAGCAAATTCTAAGTGTTATATTAATGCTTTTCTCTTCCCATTTATTATTGGTAAAATTCCTGAGTTTCCTGGTTGAAGAACAAAAACTGTTACACTATTTTGATATTTATTAACAAAACAAACCAAGCAAAAAAGCCCTCATCTTTAAATGCAACCTTAACATGCTCAAAATGTTTCAGTTTCAAACTTTTTAACTTTTGCAAACCATACCAATTTATTTTTTAATTAATTTATTTAGGCAATTTAGAACATTATTCCTTGGTAACAAAAATCACTTTATTTCCTTCCCTCCCCTGTCCCCACCCTTCCCTTAGCTGCCACACAATTTCACTGGGTATTACATGTGTCCTTGATCAAAACCCATTTCCATGTTGTTGGTGTTTGCATTAAGACGTTCATTTAGTATCTATATCCCCAGCCATGTAATCAGAGTTGTTTTAATTCTGTGTTTTTACTCCCACAGATTTTCCTCTGAATGTGGATCGCGTTTCTTCTCATAGATCCCTCCAAGTTTTTCAGGATCACTGCAGTGCCACTAATGGAGAAGTTCATCACATTCAATTGTACCACAAGGTATCAGTCTCTGTGTATAATGTTCTCCTGGTTCTGCTCCTCTCACTCTGCATCAGTTCCTGGAGGTTGTTCCAGTCTCCATGGAATTCCTCCACTTTATTATTCCTTTGAGCACAATAGTATTCCATCACCAACATATAACACAATTTGTTCAGCTATTCCGCAATTGAAGGGCATTCCCTCATTTTCCCAATTTTTTGCCACCACAAAGAGCTCAGCTATGAATATTCTTCTACATGCCTTTTCCCTTATTATCTCTTTGGGGTACATACCCAGCAGAACTATGGCTGGATCAAAGGGAAGACAGTCATTCAGTGCCCTTTGGGCATAGTTCCAAATTGCCCTCCAGAATGATTGGATCAAGTCACAACTCCACCAGCAATGCATTAATGTCCAGACTCTGCCACATCCCCTCCAGCATTCATTACTTTCCATTGCTGTCATGTTAGCCAAATCTGCTGGATGTGAGGTGATACCTCAGAGTGGTTTTGATTTGTATCTCTCAGATTATAAGAGATTTAGAACATTTCTTCATGTGCTTATTAACAGTTTTGATTTCTTTAACTGAAAATTGCCTATTCATGTCCCTTGCCCATTTATCAATTGGAGAATGGCTTGATTTTTTTTGTATAATTGATTTAGCTTTTTATAAATTTGAGTAATTGGACTTTTGTCAGAGGTTTTTGTTATGAAGATTGTTTCCCAATTTGTTGCTTCCCTTCTACTTTTGGTTGCACTGGTTTTGGTTGTACAAAACCTTTTTAATTTGATGTAATCAAACATATTTATTTTTTATTTTGTGATTTTTTTTTAGCTCTTGCTTGGTTTTAAAGTCCTTCCTTTCCCAAACATCTGAGGTGTATACTATTCTGTGTTCACCTAATTTACTCCTAATTTACAATTCTTTATATTCAAGTCATTTACCCATTCTGAGTTTATCATGGTATAGGGTATGAGATGTTGATCCAAACCTAATACTGTCTTCCAATTTTCCCAGCAGTTTTTATCAAATAGAGGATTTTGGTCCCAAAAGATGGGATCTTTGGGCTTATCACAGACTGTCTTGTTGAGGTCACTTACCTCAAGTCTATTCTACTGATCCTTCTTTCTGTCTCTTAGCTAGTAGCAAATTGATGATCACTGCTTTGTAGTATAGTTTGAGATCTGGGACTTCAGGGCCTCCTTCCTTTACATTTTTTTTCATGATTTCCCTAGATATCCTTGATCTTTTGTTCTTCCAAATGAACTTTGCTATGGTTTTTTCTAATTCAGTGAAAATATTTTTTGGTAGTTCAATGGGTATGGCACTAAGTAAGTAAATTAATTTAGGTAGGATTGTCATTTTTATTATGTTAGCTCATCCTACACATGAGTAATCAATGTTTTTCCAATTGTTTAGACCTAGTTTTAATTGTGTGGAGAGTGTTTTGTAGTTGTGTTCATATAGTTCCTGTGTTTGTCTCGGTAGATAGATTCCAAAGTACTTCATATTGTCTCCGGTGACTTTAAATGGAATTTATCTTCCTAATTCTTCCTGCAGAGATGTGTTGGAGATACATAGAAATGCTGACGACTTATGTGGGTTTATTTTGTATCCTGCGACTTTACTAAAGTTGTTGATTATTTCAACTAGCTTTTTGGTTGATTCTCTAGATTCTTTAAGTAGACCATCATATCATCTGCAAAGAGTGACAGCTTGGTCTCCTCCTTGCATATTTTAATACCATCAATTCATTTTCTTCTCCAATTGCTATAGCTAGTGTTTCTACTACAATGTTAAATAATTGAGGTGATAATGGCATCCTTGTTTGACTCCTGATCTTATTGGGAAGGCTTCTAGTTTGTCCCCATTGTAGATGATGTTTGCTGATGCTTTTAGATATATAGTGTTTATTATTTTTAGCAAAGGCCATCTGATTCCTATGATTTCTAGTGTTTTCAATAGGAATGAGTGTTGTATTCTGTCAAAGACTTTTTCTGCATCTTTTGAGATAATCATGTGATTTTTGTTGATTTTCTTGTTAATATGGTCAGCTATTTGGATGGTTTTCCTAATATTGAACCATCCTTCCATTCCTGGTATGAATTCTACCTGGTCATAGTGAATAACCCTCATGATCACTTGCTGGAGTCTTTTTGCTAGTATCCTATTGTGGGTTTTTAAATTAATAATCAACAAATAACTAAGTATTATATTTTATAAACTTTTATTAATAATAACTAAAGCAAAAGCACTACCTGACTTCAGTCCAGTCCGTGGTTCAAAAGAGGATGAGGGAGGAGTTACAGCCACTTAAATACAATCATGCAAAAAGTGGGGATGCAGGAAAAGGAAAAAAGGATTCTAGCAATACAGAAAAGAACTTTGGGTAATGTTGTTTTGTTTAGGGGTTCAATAATTTCTAACTATACACTATTTAAGATTTTTTGCATCTATATTCATTAAGGAGATTAATCTGTAGTTTTCTTTTTCTGTTTTTGACCTGTCTGGCTTTGCAATCTGTACCATATTTGTGTCATAAAAGGAATTTGGATTAATTCCTTCTTTGCTCATTCTGTCAAATTGTATAATACTGGGATTAGTTGTTCTTTGAATGTTTGATAGAATTAATTTGTGAATCCATCTGGAACTGGGGATTTTTTTCTTAGGGAGTTCTTTGATGGCTTGTTCAATATCATTTTCTGATATGGGGTTGCTTATGTAGTCTATTTCTTACTCTGTTAGTCCAAGCAATTTATATTTTTGTAAATGTTCATCCATAACACCTCGACTGCCATATTTATTGCCATATAATTGGACATAATAGTTTTTAATAATTGCCTTAATTTCCTCTTCATTAGACGTGAGGCCTCCCTTTTCATCTTGGATACTGTCAATTTGGTTTTCTACTTCACTGTCTTAAATTGTACTTTGTATGTAAAGAGTAGTTTGTGTATTTTATTTGTTTTTTCAAAGTACCACCTCCTCGTCTTATTTATTAAATCAATAGTTCTTTGACTTTCACTTTTATTAATTTCTCCTTTGATTTTTAGGATCTCTAATTTAGTCTTCATCTGAGGGTTTTTAATTGGTTCACTTTCTAGTTGTTTTTTTAATTTGCATGCCTAATTCATTGATCTCTGCCCTCTCTAATTTGTTAATATATGAACGCAAGGATATAAATTTCCCCCTGATTACTGCTTTGACTATATCCCATTGATTTTTAAAGGATGTCTCATAATTGTCATTTTCTTCAATGAAGTTATTAATTGTTTCTACAATTTGTTCTTTAACCAGTTTTGGAGAATTGTATTTAATTTCCAATTAATTTTTGATTTACCTCTCCATGTACCCTTACTAATTATTATTTTCATTGCATTGTGATCTGAGAAGTTTGCATTTATTATTTCTGCTCCTTTGTACTTGTTTGCAATGTTTTTATGCCCTGGTCCATGGTCAATCTTTGTGAATGTACCATGCGCTGCTGAAAAGGTGTATTCCTTTTTGTCCCTATTTATTTTTCTCCACATATCTACTAGCTCTAATTTTTCTAAGGTTTCATTCACGTTGCTTAGCTCTTTCTTATTTATTTTTTGGTTGATTTATCTAGTGCTGATAGAGGAAGGTTCAGGTCTCCCAATAGTATAGTTTTCCTATCTATTTCATCCTTGAGCTCCACTAGTTTCTCCTTTAGATATCTGGATGATATGCCATTTGGTGCATACATGTTGAGTACTGATATTTCCTCATTGTCTATACCGCCTTTTATCAGTATGTAATTACCTTACCTATCTGTTTTAATCAAATCTATTTTTACTTTGGCTTTGTTAGATATCATGATTGCAACTACTGCCTTCTTTTTATCAGTTGATGACCAATACACTTGGCTCCATCCTCTTGCTTTTACCCTATGTGTGTCTACCTTCCTCATGTGTGTTTCTTGTAGACAGCATCTGGAAGGGATTCGGATTCTTATCTACTTTGCTATTCACTTGTGTTTTATGGGTGAGTTCATTCCATTCACATTCAGAGTTATGATTACCAGCTGTGTATTTCCCAGCATTTTGATTTCCACTCCTAGCCTTGCCATTTCTTCTTTCACTTTTTCCTTCTACACCAATGTTTTGTTTTTCATCAGTCCCCCTAATTTCCACCTTTATTTTATTCCCTTTCTAATCCTCCTCCTTATTTCCCTCTCATTTTCTTTACCGTCTTTTTAAGCAACCCCTCCCACCCTCTCCATCCCTTGTATTGCTTCCTTCCCCACCAATCTGTTTGTTACCCTTCTAATTCAATATAGGGCGCAAATCAATTCTATGCCCCAATGTATTTTATTGTTCTTTCCTCTTTGGGTCAATTTCAGTGCATGTAAGAGTTCAATATTTCCTATCTCCAATCTCTTTACTCTTCCAGGGTATTAATGTTCTCCCCTTCCTGCCATGGGATACAACCAAAGCAGTAATCAGGGGGAAATTCATATTCTTGAGTTCATATATTAATAAATAAGAGAGGGCAGAGGTCAATGAATTGGGCATGCAAATTAAAGAAACTAGAAAGTGAACAAATTAAAAATCCCCAGATGAAGATTAAATTAGAGATCCTGAAAATCAAAGAAGAAATTAATAAAATAGAAAGTCAAAGAACTATTGATTTAATAAATAAGACTAGAAGCTGGTACTTTGAAAAAACAAATGAACTAGACAAACTACTGGTCAATCTAATTACATGATTATCTAAATAGATGCAAAAAAAGCCTATGGCAAAATGCAACACTCATTCCTCTTGGAGACACTAGAAAGTATAGGAATAGAAGGACCTTTTCTAAAAATATTAAACAGCATATATCTAAAACCATCAACAAACATCATCTACAATGGGGACAAACTAGAAGCCTTCCCAATAAGATCAGGAGTCAAACAAGGATGCCCATTATCACCTCTATTATTTAACATTGTAGTAGAAACACTAGCTGTAGCAATTAGAGAAGAAAAATGAATTGATGGTATTAAAATATGCAAGGAGGAGACCAAGCTGTCACTCTTTGCAGATGATATGATGGTCTACTTAAAGAATCTAGAGAATCAACCAAAAAGCTAGTTGAAATAATCAACAACTTTAGTAAAGTCGCAGGATACAAAATAAACCCACATAAGTCGTCAGCATTTCTATGTATCTCCAACACATCTCTGCAGGAAGAATTAGAAATATAAATTCCATTTAAAGTCACCGGAGACAATATGAAGTACTTTGGAATCTATCTGCTGAGACAAACACAGGAACTATATGAACACAGCTACAAAACACTCTCCACACAATTAAAACTAGGTCTAAACAATTGGAAAAACATTGATTACTCATGTGTAGGATGAGCTAACATAAAAATGACAATCCTACCTAAATTAATTTACTTATTTAGTGCCATACCCATTGAACTACCAAAAATTATTTTCACTGAATTAGAAAAAACCATAGCAAAGTTCATTTGGAAGAACAAAAGATCAAGGATATCTAGGGAAATCATGAAAAAAATGTAAAGGAAGGAGGCCCTGAAGTCCCAGATCTCAAATTATACTACAAAGTAGTGATCATCAATTTGCTACTGGTTAAGAGACAGAAAGAAGGATCAGTGGAATAGACTTGAGGTAATTGACCTCAACAAGACAGTCTGTGATAAGCCCAAAGATCCCATCTTTTGGGACCAAAATCCACTATTTGAGAAAAACTGCTGGGAAAATTGGAAGACAGTATGGGAGAGATTAGGTTTGGATCAACATCTCATACCCTATACCATGATGAACTCAGAATGGGTGAATGACTTGAATATAAAGAATTGTAAATTAGGTGAACACAGAATAGTATATACCTCAGATGTTTGGGAAAGGAAGGACTTTAAAACCAATCAAGAGCTAAAAACCATCACAAAATGTAAAATAAATACTTTTCATTACATCGAATTAAAAAGGTTTTGTACAAACAAAACCAATGCAACCAAAAGTAGAAGGGAAGCAACAAATTGGGAAACAATCTTCATAACAAAAACCTCTGACAAAAGTCCAATTACTAAAATTTATAAAAAGCTAAATCAATTGTCCAAAAAAAAAAATCAAGCCATTCTCCAATTGATAAATGGGCAAGGGACATGAATAGGCAATTTTCAGTTAAAGAAATCAAAACTGTTAATAAGCACATGAAGAAGTGTTCTAAATCTCTTATAATCTGAGAGATACAAATCAAAACCACTCTGAGGTATCACCTCACATCCAGCAGATTTGGCTAACATGACAGCAATGGAAAGTAATGAATGCTGGAGGGGATGTGGCAGAGTCTGGACATTAATGCATTGCTGGTGGAGTTGTGACTTGATCCAATCATTCTGGAGGGCAATTTGGAACTATGCCCAAAGGGCACTGAAAGACTGTCTTCCCTTTGATCCAGCCATAGTTCTGCTGGGTATGTACCCCAAAGAGATAATAAGGGAAAAGGCATGTAGAAGAATATTCATAGCTGAGCTCTTTGTGGTGGCAAAAAATTGGGAAAATGAGGGAATGCCCTTCAATTGCGGAATAGCTGAACAAATTGTGTTATATGTTGGTGATGGAATACTATTGTGCTCAAAGGAATAATAAAGTGGAGGAATTCCATGGAGACTGGAACAACCTCCAGGAACTGATGCAGAGTGAGAGGAGCAGAACCAGGAGAACAATGTACACAGAGACTGATACACTGTGATAAAATCGAATGTAATGGACTCCTCCATTAGTGGCATTGCAGTGATCCTGAACAACTTGGAGGGATCTATGAGAAAGAACACTATGTACATTCCGAGGAAGAATTCTGGGTGTAGACACACAGAAGAAAAACAACTACTTGAATACATGTGTCAAGGGGATATGGCTGGGGATGTAGACTCTAAATGAAAATCCTAATGCAAACAGTAACAACATGGAAATAGGTTCTGATCAAGGACATAGGTAATACCAAATGAAATTAAGCATTGGCTGTAGGAAGGGTGGGGAGAGGGGAGGCAGGGAAATAATATAAGTCTTGTAACCAAGGAATAATATTCTAAATTGACTAAATAAATTAATTTTAAAAAACAATGTAAATAAACCAAACAAAAAGCAAGAAAAAGAATGAAAGGTTTAGAAAAGTGACTTAAAAAAAAAGAAAAGAGGGGGCAGCTGGGTAGCTCAGTGGATTGAGAACCAGGCCTAGAGACGGAAGGGCCTAGGTTCAAATATGGCCTCAGCCACTTCCTAGCTGTGTGACCCTGGGCAAGTCACTTGACCCCCATTGCCTAGCCCTTACCACTCTTCTGCCTTGGAGCCAATACACAGTGTTGACTCTGAGATGGAAGGTCAGGGTTTAAAAAAAAAAAGAAAAAAATCAAAAGAAATCCTGCTTGCAAAGTGAAGTGAGAAGAAACAGGAGAACATTTTATGTACTAACATCAATATTGTATGATGATCAGTTGTGAGTGACATTTACTCTAAGATATACAAAGATCAAGACAGTTCTGATGGACTTCGGATGAAAAATGCTATCCACCCCCAGAGAACGAAGTGCTGGAATCTGAATGCAGGTCAAAGCATACTACTTTTTATTTCTTTTTTTTTTTAATCTGTGTGTCCTTTCATAATATGACTAATATGAAAATTTGTTTTACATGATAGGACATAAATAACCTATGTATAATTGCTTGTCTTCTCAATGAATGCGGAGCACAGTTAAGGAATGAGTGTATTAAGAACTTAAAATTTGAAAGAGTGTCAAAAATTATTTTTACACAAAACTAGAAAAATAAAACAGGAACAAATTCTAGGTGCTCTAAATGACTTCTCATAAAATTCATGAGCTGTAAACTACAAATTACATTTTCATTTACATTCATAGAAGGGATTTTCCTCTACAAATAAATGAGAGAATGAAGTAGGAGCTTCAAACACCCTTCTTGTTACCCTAACTTATGTGATCTGAATGAAAAGTTAACTCCAAGATTAGAGATGAATGGATGTGGACTCTTCCAAACAGGATATAGGGGAGGAATTAATTTTTAGAAAGGAGTAAGAGTTTTGCTTGCTTTTTAAGGCCTTCTTGTTATTTTACATTCCAATCTTTTGTTTTACTGTGAAGTCACACATTTAATTCTGGCTAGTAAAGAGAAGATGCTGTACAAAAGGCATGATGGTAAACAATGGTTTTGAATAGACCCAAACAATTTGTAGTAATGAGGCACTGAATGCATATTAGAATGTGACAACTCCTCACACGTATGCATATATTCAAAAGAATTGATTCATATGAGGAGGCAGATAGAGGTTAGTTACAGACAGAAAGCTTCACAATTGCATGAGTCAACACTTAATCTAGATCTTTAATGATGGGGAAAAAAAAGTGAGTGGGTGCAAATGGAGTTCTTAATGATAAAAAGAATGAAGAGCACAGGAAAAGAAGAAGACTTAGAAAATGACTGAATATTCTTTGGTTGAAATTGAGAATTCATGCATTCAGCACTAGATGAAGGAAGATAAGTAGAGTTCAGCCAGAGAGTAGAAGAATTTAAGTACCTGTTTGTATTTTATTTGCTGAGGAAAAAGGAATTTCTTAAAATTCTAACTAGTTACTAAAATGAAGAACAAGCATTAGGTATAATGGGGATAAATCTGAAGCCTTCCCAACAGGGATAAAGATGTCTATTATCAGCACTAACATTCAATGTTGTGTTAGAAATGCTAACAATGAGACAAGTAAAAGAAACTGAAGGAATAAAAATAGGCAATAAAGAAAAGAAAAACTATTAATAGTGCAGATGATATGGCAGTATGTTAGAGAACTCTAAAGAATCAACTATAATGCTAACTGAAACAATGAACAACTTTAGCAGCTACAAGATATGAAATAAAGCCACATAAATCATCAACATTTCTATATAACAACAAAACTTAATAAGAAGAGATAGATTCCACTTAAAATGACTACAGAAAATATAAAATAATTGGGAGTATATTGGCTAAGACAAACCCTGGGACCATATTAACATATTACAAACATTTTTCACACAAAGACAAATCTAACGAATTGGTAAAATAATAATTGTTCATGAGTAGGCTGATCTAATGAAATAAAAATATAACTCTACCTAGATTAATTTATCAATTGTCATGCAAATCACACTACCAAAATAAATAAAAATAAAATTGTTACTTTCTAGAGCTAGAAAAAATAACTAAATTCATCTTGAAGAACAAAAGCTCAAGAATATTAATAGTGTTAATGGAAAAGAGTGCGAAGGTAGTTTGCCTAGCACTACCAGATTTCAAACTAAATTGCAAGGTAGTGTTCATGAAAGTAATCCACTACTGACTAGGAAATAGAGTGGTGAATGAGTGGAATAGATTAGTTACACTATATATCTATATTTATATCTATATCTATATATCTCAATAAATGACCATTTTAATTTATTATTTGATAAATCCAAGATCTAACTTTGAGAGTAAGCACTTGCCATTTTACAAAAATTATTGGAAAAAGTAGAGAGCAGCTTCAAAAAAATCAGGCATAGACTAACATCTCACAATATGTACTATCATAAGGTCAAAATCAATTAGATATAAAAGGTGATAAGATTTAGGGAACATGGAAAATCTACCTTTGAGATCTATAGATAAGGGAATAGTTTATGACCAACAAATAGAGAAAACCATCAAGGGAAATGTATCATTTTGGTTATATGAAATTAAAAATCCTTTATACATCCGGGTAATCATGGCTGCAATCTAGACGCGGCACGCTTCCTCTCCCCAGCACCGAACGAAAAAGACTACATCAAAGGAGCATAAAATCACCTTTGGAGGAACAGAGGGACTCCCCAGTACCCCACAGAGGCGAAGGTACGTGGGGCTTGAACATTTCCACACTAAAATAAGAAGGAAAAGCTTGCACAGAAAAGTGAACTGAGCCGCCCTTCCCCCACCCCACCTCCCCCACTAAACCAGAGTGACCTACCTGAGCGCTCACCGGGACAGCGAGTGAGTGGGGAGCGTCTCTGTCTGGGGGGGCACTCCAGGGTCCTTGGGATCTGGGGACTGCCAGGAAAAAAACGTCTCAGGGCGCTTTCACTGGAGAATCCAGCGGACCTGGACTCGGTGCGGGCTGCGCTGAACAACGCGCGCTGATTATCTGGGCGGAGCTGAATACCTGGGCTCGGAGGCTGGGAAGAACTAGTCTGAAGCAACCTCAATTCACAGAAAAACCGCTCTTATAACCCAGACCCCAGACCAAAAAGGAAAGGGAAATAAAACCACCAAAGGGATGGCTCACATGGCCCAAAATCAAGCCTCCAGGAAGAAAGGGAAAAAAGTGACTATTGAAAACTTTTATGGTGGAAGTACCCAAGGAAAAGAGGAGAATGAGGAGGAAATCCAAAAAAATTCAGAACACGCCTCCCAAAATGGAAACTATCAACAAGCTCTGGAAGATCTCAAACTGGAACTTATCCAAAAGATGGAAACCTTCTGGAAAGAAAAATGGGAGAAAGAGATCAGCTGTCTGACAGATAAGACTGCTCAATTGGAAAAAGAACTCGAAGCATCCAATAGAAGGGCAGACAAGGCTGAAAAGCAAATCCAGTCCCTAATGACCAGAATTAAGCACCTCGAAGAAAGTGAGATGATAAAACAGCAAGAATCAATAAAGCAAACCCAAATAATTAATGAACTGGAAGAAAACAGAAAATATCTCACTGAGAAGGTCACGGACCTGGAGAACAGAGGAAGACGAGAAAATCTCCGTATCATCGGTCTCCCAGAAAAACCAGAGGTAAACAACAAATTGGATTTTATTCTAGAGGAGATTATAAAAGAAAATTGCCCCCACGTTCTGGAGCAAGGGGGCAAAATAGAAATAGAAAGGATTCATAGAACACCTTCTATACTAAATCCCCAAAAGACAACGCCTAGGAATGTAATTGCCAAATTCAAGAGCTTCCAAGTAAAGGAGAAAATCCTACAAGAAGCCAAGAAGAAGAGCTTCAGATATAAGGGGGCTCCCATAAGGATCACACACGACTTAGCGGCTAATACACTAAGAGACCGCAAAGCATGGAACACGATATTTAGAAAGGCAAGAGAGCTGGGTCTCCAACCAAGAATCAACTACCCAGCAAAACTGACTATATACTTCCAGGGGAAAGTATGGGCATTCAACAAAATAGAAGATTTCCAAGCATTTGCTAAGAAAAGACCAGAGCTCTGTGGAAAGTTCGATATCCAAGCACAGAAAGCAAGAGAAACATGAAAAGGTAAATATGAAAGAAAGGGAAAAGGAGATAAATCTTATCTTTCTCTTTAAGTCAAACTCTCTTCTATAAGGACTACATTTACATCTAATTATATATATTAATATGTGGGGAAAATGTTTTGTGTAACTCTTATAAATTGTATCATCATAAGAGTAGTTAGAAGAAACATGCATAGGGAAAGATTGGGGAATTAAGAAGATTTGGGGAAAGTTGGGGCAAAAAAAGGAAAAGGGAGGGGGGAACCGTGATAATACTAAGATTAACTTCAAGAAATAGGGGGGGAATCAATAGAATAAACTTTCCCATATAAAGATACACATGGGAAGGGGAGGGGAAGAACTCTCATATGAGAAGGAGAGGAAGAGAGCGTGAAGTGGAATTACTTGAACCTTACTCTCAGTGAAATCAAATCTGAGAGGGAAGAACATCTAGATCCAGTGGGATCCTGAAATCTATCTTATCCATTAGGGCAAGAAAGAGGGGAAAATTAAGGAGGGGGAGGGGGGAGGGAGTGCAGAAAGGGAGGGAAGGAGAGGGGGGAGGGGAAGGGAGCATAAAAAGGGAGGGGTAGAAAGGGAAGCATCTCAAGGGAGGGGACTAGGGGGACTGACCTAAAGTAAATCACTGGTTCAAAAGGAGAAAGCTAAAGAAGAAAGGTCAGAACTAGGGGAAGACATCAAAATGCCAGCGAATCCACAAATAACAATCATAACTTTGAACGTGAATGGGATGAACTCACCCATAAAACGCAGACAAATAGCAGATTGGATTAGAACACAAAACCCTACCATATGTTGTCTTCAAGAAACACATATGAGACGGGTTGACACTCACAAGGTTAGAATTAAAGGTTGGAGTAAGACCTTTTGGGCCTCAACCGATAGAAAGAAGGCAGGAGTTGCAATCATGATATCTGACAAAGCCAAAGTACAAATAGACCTGATCAAAAGGGACAGGGAAGGTAAATATATTCTGCTAAAAGGAAATATAGACAATGAGGAAATATCACTAATCAACATGTATGCACCAAATGGTATAGCATCCAAATTTTTAATAGAGAAACTAGGAGAATTGAAGGAGGAATTAGACAGTAAAACCATATTAGTGGGAGACTTGAACCAACCACTATCAAATTTAGATAAATCAAATCAAAAAATAAATAAGAAAGAGGTAAAAGAGGTGAATGAAATCTTAGAAAAATTAGAATTAATAGACATATGGAGAAAAATAAATAGGGACAAAAAAGAATACACCTTCTTTTCAGCACCACATGGCACATTCACAAAAATAGATCATACACTAGGTCATAGAAACATGGCACTTAAATGCAGAAAAGCAGAAATATTAACTGCAGCCTTTTCAGATCACAAGGCAATTAAAATATTGATCGGCAAGGGTACATGGAGACCCAAATCAAAAATTAATTGGAAATTAAATAACATGATACTCCAAAATCGGATAGTTAGAGAAGAAATCATAGGAACAATTAACAATTTCGTTGAAGAAAATGACAACGGCGAAACATCCTTTCAAACCTTATGGGATGCAGCCAAGGCAGTACTTAGAGGAAAATTCATATCCCTGAGTGCATATATTAACAAATTAGGGAGGACAGAGACCAAGGAATTGGAAATGCAAATAAAAAAACTTGAGAATGAACAAATTAAAAACCCCCAGAAGAAAACCATACTAGAGATCCTAAAAATTAAGGGAGAAATTAATAAAATAGAAAGTGACAGAACTATTGAGCTAATAAACAAGACTAGAAGCTGGTACTTTGAAAAAACAGACAAAATAGACAAAGTACTGGTTAATTTAATTAAAAAAAGGAAAGAAGAAAGGCAAATTAATAGCATCAAGGATGAAAAGGGGGATCTCACCTCAAATGAAGAGGAAATTAAGGCAATCATTAAAAACTACTTTGCCCAACTATATGGCAATAAATATACCAACCTAGGTGATATGGATGAATATTTACAAAAATATAAATTGCCTAGACTAACAGAAGAAGAAATAGTTTTCTTAAATAATCCCATATCAGAAATTGAAATCCATCAAGCCATCAAAGAACTGCCTAAGAAAAAATCCCCAGGGCCTGATGGATTCACCAGTGAATTCTATCAAACATTCAGAGAACAGTTAACCCCAATATTATACAAACTATTTGACATAATAAGCAAAGAGGGAGTCCTACCAAACTCCTTTTATGACACAAGCATGGTACTAATTCCAAAGCCAGGCAGGCCAAAAACAGAGAAAGAAAACTATAGGCCAATCTCCCTAATGAATATAGATGCAAAAATCTTAAATAGGATACTAGCAAAAAGACTCCAGCAAGTGATTAGAAGGGTCATCCACCATGATCAAGTAGGATTCATACCAGGGATGCAGGGCTGGTTCAACATTAGGAAAACTATCCACATAATTGACCACATCAACAAGCAAACCAACAAGAATCACATGATTATCTCAATAGATGCAGAAAAAGCCTTTGATAAAATACAACACCCATTCCTACTAAAAACACTAGAAAGCATAGGAATAGAAGGGTCATTCCTAAAAATAATAAACAGTATATATCTAAAACCATCAGCTAATATCATCTGCAATGGGGATAAACTAAATCCATTCCCATTAAGATCAGGAGTGAAACAAGGATGCCCATTATCACCTCTATTATTTGACATTGTATTAGAAACACTAGCAGTAGCAATTAGAGAAGAAAAAGAAATTGAAGGCATCAAAATAGGCAAGGAGGAGACCAAATTATCGCTCTTTGCAGATGACATGATGGTCTACTTAAAGAATCCTAGAGACTCAACCAAAAAGCTAATTGAAATAATCAACAACTTTAGCAAAGTTGCAGGATACAAAATAAACCCACATAAGTCATCAGCATTTCTATATAATTCCAACACAGCTCAGCAGCAAGAACTAGAAAGAGAAATCCCATTCAAAATTACCCAAGACAAAATAAAATACTTAGGAATCTATCTCCCGAGACAAACACAGGATCTATATGAACACAACTACAAAACACTTTGCACACAACTAAAACTAGACTTGAACAATTGGAAGAACATTAACTGCTCATGGGTAGGACGAGCCAATATAATAAAAATGACCATCCTACCCAAACTCATCTATCTATTTAGTGCCATACCCATGGAATTTCCAAAAAATTTTTTTACTGATTTAGAAAAAAACATAACAAAGTTCATTTGGAAGAACAAAAGATCAAGGATATCCAGGGAATTAATGAAAAAAAACACAAAGGAAGGGGGCCTTGCAGTCCCAGATCTCAGACTATATTATAAAGCAGCGGTCATCAAAACAATTTGGTACTGGCTAAGAGACAGAAAGGAGGATCAGTGGAATAGACTGGGGGCAAGCAACCTCAGCAAGACAGTATATGACAAACCCAAAGATCCCAGCTTTTGGGACAAAAATCCACTATTTCATAAAAACTGTTGGGAAAATTGGAGGACAGTGTGGGAAAGATTAGGCTTAGATCAACACCTCACACCCTACACCAAGATAAATTCAAAATGGATGAATGACTTGAACATAAAGAAGGAAACTATAAGAAAATTAGGCGAACACAGAATAGTATACATGTCAGACCTTTGGGAAGGGAAATACTTCAAAACCAAGCAAGAATTAGAAAGAATTATAAAATGCAAAATAAATAATCTGGATTACATCAAATTAAAAAGTTTTTGTACAAACAAAACCAATGTAACCAAAATCAGAAGGGTAGCAACAAATTGGGAAACAATCTTCATAAAAACCTCTGACAAGGGTTTAATTACTAAAATTTATAAAGAACTAAATCAATTGTACAAAAAATCAAGCCATTCTCCAATTGACAAATGGGCAAGGGACATGAACAGGCAATTCTCAGCCAAAGAAATCAAAACTATTAATAAGCACATGAAAAAGTGCTCTACATCTCTTATAATCAGAGAGATGCAAATCAAAACAACTCTGAGGTATCATCTCACACCTAGCAGATTGGCTAACATGACAGCAATGGAAAGTAATGAATGCTGGAGGGGATGTGGCAAAGTGGGGACATTGATTCATTGCTGGTGGAGTTGTGAATTGATCCAACCATTCTGGAGGGCAATTTGGAACTATGTCCAAAGGGCGATAAAAGACTGTCTGCCCTTTGACCCAGCCATAGCACTGCTGGGCTTGTACCCCAAAGAGATAATGGACAAAAAGACTTGTACAAAAATATTCATAGCTGCACTCTTTGTGGTGGCCAAAAATTGGAAAATGAGGGGATGCCCTTCAATTGGGGAATGGCTGAACAAATTGTGGTATATGTTGGTGATGGAATACTATTGTGCTAAAAGGAATAATAAAGTGGAGAAGTTCCATGGAGACTGGAACAACCTCCAGGAAGTAATGCAGAGGGAGAGGAGCAGAACCAGGAAAACATTGTACACAGAGACTGATACATTGTGGTACAATCGAAGGTGATGGACTTCTCCATTAGTATCAATGCAATCCCTGAACAATCTGCAGGGATCTAAAAAAAAAATACTACCCACAAGCAGAGGATAAACTGTGGGAGTAAAAACACCGCTGAAAAGCAACTGCTTGACTACAGGGTTGGAGGAGATAAGACTGAGGAGAGACTCTAAATGAACACTATAATGCAAACTCCAACAACAGGGAAATGGGTTCGAGTCAAGAACACATGTGATAACCAGTGGAATCATGCGTCGGCTATGGGAGAGGGAAAGGCGGGGGGGGGGGGGGGGAGGGGAGGGGAGGAAAAGAAAACAATCTTTGTTTCCAGTGAATAATGTATGAAAACGACCAAATAAAATAATATTAAAATTAAAAAAAAAATCCTTTATACAAACAAAATTAATGCAACCAAATCTTGAAGGAATACAGGAAACTTTTAAAGCAAGTTCTCTTAAGTCTTAATTTCTCAAAGTAGAAATCTAGAGCAATTAAAAAAATAACCAATTCCCCAAATGAAAAATCATCAAAAGTTATGAATAGGCAGTTTTGAGAAGAAGAAATCAAAGCTATCAATAGTCATATAAATATTCTCATCATTATGATTAGAAAAATGCAAATTAAAAAAAACCTGAAATACCATCTCACACAAATCAGATTGGCTAACATGACAGAAAAGAAAAATGACAAACATTGAAGTGGATTTAAAAAAATTGGGGCACTAATGACTATGAATTCTCTTTGGCTCAGCAATACTACTGCTCTGCTTGTATCCCAATGAGATCAAAGATCTCAAAAATCTCAATAGCAGCTCTTTTTGTAGTGGCAAAGAATTAGAAATTGATGGGATTCCCTTTAGTTTTGAAATGATTGAATAATTTGTGCCATATGATTATGAAGAAATACCATTGTGCTCAGAAATTACCAATAGGATTGTTTAAAAAGTCTGGGAAGACGTATGAACTGATACAAAGTGAAATCAGCAGAAGTAGGAGAACATTTTACACAATAAGAGCAATATTTTAAGGATGATTAAATGTGAAAGACTTAGATACTTTGAATAAACAGTGATTCAAGGAAATTCTAAAGCATCCATAATAATAAATGTTAATTATCCCCAGAATACAAATTATGACCTCTGAGTGCAGATTGAAATATACTTTTAAATTTTGTCTTCTTTTTGTGTGTGTGTTTTCTTTTGCAACATAGCTAATAGATAAATCTGTTTTGCATGATTTCATGTATATAATAAATATATTACTTGCCTTCTAAAATGATCAAGGAGGAAGGGAAAGAATTTGGAATTTAAAATTTAAAAAAATGAATATTAACATTTTAGAAGTAATTTGAAAACACAATGAAATAAATAAAAACTATTTTTTATAAGTTAAGAAAAAGTTGCAGTATAAGTTTCTGAGTAAATTAATGACATGCATGGATAAGACTAATATACTAGTTGTGTGTAGGATGCTTTAGAATAAGGGAATGCCTATAGTGAGATAAATTAGGATAAAGAAACAAGTGTAATAATTATGATGAGAGTTTATAAGGATCTCAGTGTGTAATCATCAGAAATATTAAAACCAGATAATCTTGTGAGACTTCTGTGAAAGTAGAGTCAAGAAGACTTGGCCTTTGATTTTATTTTGGTGATGAGGGAGAAGTAAAGGTCAAAGATAGTTCTGAGGTTTCATATCTGGGTAGCTAAGAGAATAGCAATACCATTCGTGGTTCAGTTTTCAACATGTGATTGAAGTACTATTAATACAAGCATGTGAAAAGGTTCAGGTAATTTGCAATTCAGTTCTTGAGCAGAAGGTTGAAATGAAGAGTTAGAGACTGAAATATGAGAAATAATTACTTAGAGGTGACAGTTAAAGCTAAGGGGAAATACTCTAATAGGCAAGAAAAGGAGAGATAAAGAGAAGTCCTTGGTATTACCTATGCTTATTAATTGGGAAGAAGAGTAATCAAGGAGTAAAGCAGAGGAAGAGCCATCTAAAAAGCAGAAAACCCATAATATAATATAATATAATATATAATATAATATAATATAATATAATATAGTATAATATAGTATAATATAGTATAATATAGTATAATATAATCCAATGGAGTTATTTAAAAGGTAGGACCTGAGCAATAATACATAAAAAGATCACTTAGGAAATCTATTTTCAAGAAATTAGTAACTAGATCACCATCCCTACCTTCCTCTTGAATTTTCTGATTTGGCTGGTAATAGAAAACTAGAGGGAATTCATATCGGAAGCCCATTTTGTAGGTGTTACTAATCCTGACTCTTTTTCTCATGCCTATTCACAACCAGGAGCTGCTTACTTCAATAACATTTCTATATTTTCTTAGGGTGGAAAGTATGTTAATGTTATAACTGATAATATCCCCTATTCCCTGTTCTTCCATAATGATAACAAAAGTAATGAGCAAAATCTAAACTCTTGGCTCTCAACTAACAGGTACATTGACAATAAATATTGGAATTCCTTTCTTAATTATAGCACAATATATTGCTTGAGGCCATTTTGACTTTGTTTCCCTAGTGCCTTAATAAATGTATGCTAAAATTGAAGTCTTCCTGAAATAAAATGAACTGGTCAACACTGAAGATACAGCCTCCCCTTTCACCAAGGGAGGGCCCATCATATTTGTTATTAATTCCTAGGTCTAAACTATGAAATTAGGTTAAACAGAAGCAATCATTATAAATTATTTATGAGGCAGAACAGGATTTTTTGCCTTTTCAATTTATTTGCTTTTTCTTTTTCTTCTCATTGTGTCCATCTCTTTGTCAATTTCTGTCAGCCTTATTAAAAAACAAAAGCAAACTTTTTCTTTATTTTTATACTCAAACTTCTGTGATTCTCATTGCTTTCCTTTCATGAGCAATCATATCCCTCTTTTTCAAATGGGCAAATGATATATGATTTTATCAGCATAGGAATTTTTCATGGCAGCTAAATAGTTCAGTGGACAAGTTGAGGAACCTTGAGCCAGGTGCCTTTATAGCAAAGGCATCAGATATATGTCCTGGGGTCCACATTGCTCACTTCTGAGTTAGAACAAAGAAGATTAAAATGTAGTAAGCCAATATTTGACAAAATGAAAATGTAATATTAAACATAGATAATGTTAATATATAGTTTTCTAAGTCAATATACATGTGTAGGGATCCTGATATGTGGTTTAATGGACCCCATTTTCATTGGATATATTTACAACACAAGTCCCAGAGATGAAGAGCCCTTTTGGAGTTTAAAGTGATTTACCAAGGACTATATATAGAGTTAATAGATATCAGAAAATATTTGAACCCAAGTCTTTCTGACTTCAAACTTGGCTTTTAATCCACTAATTCTATGAAGCTTCTACTCATTATTTCCTTGATACCCTTTACTTTATAGATATTGAACTATATATTACTTGTTAATTATTTTAATTATTCAGAGAATTATGCGATCTGAGCTGGAAAATTACTTGGAGGTTTAATGCACCCTTTTTATGTAAATAGAGATTAAATCTGGCATAGTTAAAGATCATAGGACAGAGCTAAAACTGGAATTCAGATTTCTTGCCTCCCAGTCTAGACATCTTCCTCCTATGTTACTTACTTTATAGTTGTTTCATTCATGTACTTTCTTTTTCCCATTAAACAGAAAACTGTTAGAAGAGACAATCTTATAGTAATTGTTTATACCTATGCCCTCATATGTAATAAGTACTAATTCCTCCCTTCATTTTGTCTTCTTTTTAATTTAATTTAATTTATTAGTTTCTTACACTAAATTTCTTACACTAAAATTCACTGGTCCCCTTCTTGCACTAGAGATGGCAACACTTGGCAAAAATATGTGTGCATATGCATATTTATGTATTTATTTCCCTGGGAGCAATCCCTATGTCACTGAAGGCTGATATGCTTTTTAAATTATGATCTTCCTATAGGCCAAACCCTTTTCATATATTTAACTATGCAAAATTCTAACCTTTCTAACTACTATTAGCAAAGAAAAAATTTTCAGTTTTTTAAAAAAATTCTGTCTCAACAGACAGAATGGGAACTCAAAGAAAATGAATGAGCTACATATAGACCAGAGTGTTAGAGATGGGATGCAGAAGAAGTGGTATAAAATAATAGAAATAGGACACTTAAAAACATATTAGAGGTTGACATTTACCCTAGAAAAAACAACGGAATTCAGGGAAAAGGTGAGTCTGTTCATGGGATGGTGAAAGGATAAGTTGATCATTACCTAGAATACATGAAGATAAAAAATTAAACCACTCTGATGATCTGAGTTTCAACCCAGCTGAACAAAAAAAAATATGCTTTGAAGAAAGTATCATTGGAATGAAAAAATATATAATCAAGATATGGTTTATAACAAAATTATAATATATATATTATTTCTATTTATCAATTCTTTCTCTGTAGGTGGGAATATACAAGTCATTATCCAAACAATACTTCTGTTGCTGTACATGGTTTTAGTCTGCATATGCCATGACTTGTTTAGCCATTCTCCAATTGTTGATCACTGATACTGGCCCCATTCTTCACTGAAAGATTTGAAAAAAAAAACATAGCAACACATAAATTTAGCAATGAATATAACCTTAAAAATCATCTTCTTTAATATTCCTTTGAAATTTCAATATGTTTCTCTATTTAGATTTAGGTAGTTAAATGGCATAATAGAAAGAATGCTGAGCCTATATAGTGAGGAAGGCTCATTTTTGTGAATTAAAATACTTATCAGAAATGTGACCCTGGGCAAGTCAATTAACCTTGTTTCTCTCAATTTTTCATTTTTAAAATGAACTATAGAAGGAAATGGCAACCCCTTCTAGTGTCTTTGCAAAGAAAACACGAAATGGGATAATAAAGAGTTGGGCATAATTAAAAATGACTGTATAATAAATGTATATATACATAGATTATATATACCCAACATTATGTATGTATATATGTGATTGATAAATTTGGTTTTTTGACCTTGTCTTTAGAAAAGCAAATCATGGATTGTTTCAATGAAAATGGACATATGTTCTTTATAGCACATCGGTCTTACATTTTGTAATCCTGTACTTCCTAGTTAATATGAGAGATGTAATCTTTAGTGGATTCTTTCCCCTGTCTTCTTTATTTCCTCCTTTCTTCTTCTCTTTGTCTATTCCAGTGGGTCTTTCTAACTCTTATCCTTCTTTTCTCTCCATCAGTGTGAGGAATATTAATTTATTTCTTGGCCTTGTATAATGTCTGTACTATGTTCTTCAAAGTATAGTATACTGTTTTTGTCCTGCTGGTTTGAACCTCAGACTGTCATAATGGTTTGATTTCTGATCTTCATGTATTTTAGGTAATGTTTAAGTGATCCTTTCACTATCCCATGAATGGGCACACCTCATCCCTGGGTCCCATTGTATTTTTTCCCCTGGGCTAAATGATAACCCCTAGCATATCTTGGTTTGTGTCAGATTTCTATTATTTTATAACCACTTCTCATGCATCCCATCCCTGACATTCTGGTCTATATGAAACTCATTCATTTTCTTTGAGCCACATTCTGTCTATTGAGACAGAATAAAAAACTAAAAATTTTCTATCTTTGATAATAGTAGTAAAGAAGTATGGAATTTTACATAGTTAAATGTATAGGAAGGGATTGGGCTGCAGAAAGAATATAGCTTAAATAGCATCTGCTTTCTGTGACATAGAGATCCCTCCTGGGGACACAGATTAACTCCTGGGGTCTTTTCCTGATTGCATGAGCACCTGCCTCTATAATTTAAAGTGCCTTTTATAGCTAGAAATACTTTGGGGAGGGCAATTGCTGATTTTAAATGGGGGACATTTTTTAGTATTGAATTTTCCAAAGACCATGTATTAAAAAAGGGAAGAAAGTTAGCTAATTTAGAAGGGACCTGAGTTTTCTAGTAGAACAAATTCCATTTAGTTATGTAAGGGAATGTTTGGACATAACCTTTAAACCTTTCTATTTAAAAGTGGATGAATCACTATTGACAAGTATTAATAATAACTATTGAGTAGTATTTCATGATTTGCAAAGTTATATATATATATATATATATGTTTATACATGCAATATCTATGTGTGTATATATATATATTCATAATAGCTTTTAATCTTCACAGAAAACCTATGAGTTAGGTGTTAATTATTATCATTTTACAGATAATGAAACCAAAGTTTTTAAGAGGTTAAGTAAGTATCCCAGAGTCACACAGTTAACAGATGAAACAGTATTCAAACTCCTGTTTCTTGATTCAAAATGAGGTGTGCTATCTACTGAATCATCTAGATGTTCTTTGTTTAATTTTTCTTTTTTTGGGTGTTAGTTACTTGAAATTAGATATGTAACAAATAAAAATATTAGATATGATTAACATAGAAAAAGTAGTTACAATAACTTTATTCTTTCATTTTTCTACTCATCTAGCTTCCAATAAAATGAATTATGAATTTTTAGAAAGTAAATTTGTCATCATCGAAAGATACAATGGCTTATTAAGAAAAAGATATACCAAGCTGATCTAATTTCTTGTTACAGCAGGATAGACTAGTAGGTCAAGGAAATTCTCTTTATATAGTTTGTCTACATTTTAACAAAAGATCTGGTAAAGTTCATTATAATATTCCTTTGGATATGATGAGTATTAGAGAAGGATTATATGGATTCACATGGAAATTTAACAATTGATTCTATCTTAACTACTTCTAAAATATGTCTCCAAAATAAGTCAGTATTTGCAGTATATCATTAACAACAAAACACAGATTGTATTGTAAAATTAAAATACTAAATTTAGGATATTTCACATTATTGTGATTGTTATTTACATATATGTATTGCTTGACAAATGTTGTAATCCCCATTATATTAATTGTCTCTTAATGGAAGCTTCATATCCCTGTAGAAACTAAGGTATATTTTAATATGTGCAGCCAAGGGATTCTTTCCCTCCACTAAAATTTCCCAAGTTACATCTGTTACATCTAATTATTTTATTATCATTAGCAACAGAAATCCCATGAGGACGATTCTAGTACCTAGCAAGAGTAGATTATAGGTTTAGTATCTGGTTACACTGAACAGAAATATTTTTTAAAAGATGATTTGTGTCAAATGCTATTTTAGCAATAAAACAGAAAATGGTACTTTCCATGTTGATACTCTGCTTTTTTAAAATGAAGCATGTATTTGGTTAAAAATAGTAATTTTGTCTATAAAATTTCCATCTGTTTCTATCCTCAAGGGGTTTGTACTAATGAAAATACCAAATTCTAAATATTAGAATAATGTACAACTTAAATTGTATGGGACTTAATTAAGCTAACAAAGAATAATTATGTATGTATATGAGTTTCTCACTTCATTCTAGTTAAAATTAATATGGCACTACAAATATATATACACACATGGTGTTTATATATATCTATATATGTAAAATAATGAAAGTTGACACAATCAGCCCACCTTTTCCTGGCTCAGCTCTAGGACAACAGATATCCCAAGGAGAAAAAAAAAACCTGGGCTAGTATCACTCATCTTGGAATCATCTCCTTCTGGATTTATGCTGAAGGGGAAATTCTTCCTATAGGTCATGTTTGCTAGCTGCCCCATTTCAGGATAAGAATAGAAAGCTTTGGGCTATCACCATTTCTACATTCTCACTCCATACTATATGTTGAGAACTCAGCATGACTGTGATTCCAGTATCTTCAGAACGAAGGTAAATTCAGTAGAAATAAAAAATGTGAAGCAGAGCCCAAACCATTTATTCCTATTGGAAATGAGGGGACAATTAATACAGTGAATCTGATGATTTAATGGAAATAATGTTAAAATATACCAGAATTCTGATCAGAGGAGTGAAAATACTTCTGAGTTCTGATAATGAAGTAAGTTTCTTGTCTCTCAGCAAAATGGTCAATAAATAAAGATGTAGAATGATATATGAATTATCAAATATGGCCAATGTGTTATTTTATTTTTCATAACTATACTTTGCTAAAAGACTCTGTGTGTGTGTGTTTGGGGGTTGGAATGCATCATGAAATAAGTGTTATAGGAAAAACATCAATAAACCATTTTTAGACCCAAATAAAAAGTACTGAACACAATGTATTCCAAATGCTTATTAGTTACTACTATACATTCCTTTTGAGGACTCTTGGTAAAAAAAAAGACCTGAAATTTACTAGGAAACAAAAGTTCAGGTTCTGATTATCCCTAAGCAGGTACGGCAGTGTAAGTACAAACCTTTTGGACTTCGTTTATTTTTGATGTAATGGAACCCTAGTTTGCAATAAGAGAGGCCTCTCAACTTCAGATCCCATATGCCAATGTTCATAATAAAAGGCATAGGACATAGTCTTCTTTGTAGCTTTATTACCAATCAGGACCATGGACAGCAATAGCTATTTAATTCAATAGCTTGTCCATAGTTAACTCATCATGCTTCTGTTCTGGTCCTTTTTCATCTCTTTAAGATAGGGGTTCTTAACTTCTGAATTTTAAAAAATATTTGGTAATTGGATTTCAATACAATTGGTTTTTGCCAAAATTACATTTATTTAATTTAAACTTTTATATGTAGCATGTCTGGAGTATAAGCAACCATTTCAGCTATCCCCAGGGCAGAGCCTTTCTTTTATTGAGTTGCACTGTAGAGTTGGAGAATAACTTTGTGGTTGTTCGTTTTAAAAGGCCTAACACATGCCAGATGATGGAGAGGTTGATTCATGTTACTCATGGAAGTTATACTGACAAAAAGTTAGACTTTTTCTCCATTCCTTAAAGAATTACAGCTGTCCTGACTCAACTCCCACTTGTTCTTTATACTGCTTAAAGGAAAGGGAACATGTTTACTATGCTTTGGGAATCATGAGTATAATTTAAAAGACAAAAACAGTTAATACAACCTTGCATTTCATAGAGAGAAACAATTTTCAGAACTATAGAAATGTGGTAGTCCTATTATACTCTGTCCTGGCTATACATCATCTGGAGTATTATTTTCAGTTCTGGGCATCAACATTTCAGAAGTATACTTATCAGATGAAGAGTGTTTAGAGGAAGGTAGCCAGAATGAATTAGACTTTGAGTTCATGCCATATAAAGTTCATTTGAAGGAAATGGGCATGTAAGTATCTGAGAAAAGATGACATAGGGAGTATATTATAAATGCCTGTAAGCATTTGAAGAGTGGTTAGGCAGAGAAGGGATTAGGCTTGCTCTTTTTGTACTCAAAGGACAGAATTAGAAGTATTATACAGAAGTTTAAAGAAACAAATTTAGCCTAGATATGAGGAAAAGTTCTTAATAATTAGGGATAACCAACAGTGGAATGAACTGCCTTTGAGAGGTGATGATTTCTCTGGAGGTCTTCAAGTAGAATACTGATCATCACTTTGTATATGTTATATTGCTTTCTCTCTTTCCTTTTATTTTTGGCACGAGTGGTATTGCTAAGGCCATTTCCAACTCTGAAATTTTGTGCTTTTGTGGGTCAGTAATCTCTATTGCTCACATTAACTATGTTTTTTTTCTGTTAATGGAATCAGAATCTCCCATTGAATGAATTTCCTAAATAATAGGGGAAAGCCATTCTCATTTGCTAATGTGCTTCTCTATTCCTGTCCCCTTTAACTTCTCAAATCTATGGGCTGCAGACATATGTACTAGCTCATAATTGAACTGAAAGTCCATTAACTCAATTCAATTCTATGTTGTGCTATGAAAGTGTCCCCAATTTTTTTCCCACCTAGAGATTATAGCCACTATATCAGATAGCATAATGACATATGAAAGACTGTCAATAATAATAATAAGCATTTATGGAGTGATATATGGTCCAAAAAGTGATTTGTATTACTTTCTCATTTGATCCTCACAACAACCCTCATAAGTAGGTGTTATCATTCCCACTTCAAAAATGAGGAAAGTGAGAGCTAAATGATTTGCCTGGGGCAGCTGTGGCAGGATTTGAAGACAGGTCTTCCTGGCTCTCATTTTAAAACTTTTTTCAACAAGCACTTAGCTATACTACCAGGACCACTCTGGGATATTGGACCAGAACAAGCCACACTAGAGCCCACCTTCATAGCATAATTGAAATCAAGTAAAATGACTAATAATGACTAGAAAGCCTTAAAGGAAAAATTCATATAGTCTGAGGAATATGAAGTGAATGTGGAAGAGAAGTGTGTCTCCATTTTTTCTGAGAAAGGCAGCTAATTATATGGCACCAGACTCTTTACATACATTTTTAAATTTCCTCCTTTAGAGAACCATTTCCTTCATTCACATTTCTTCATTTCTATATATCTCATCAATCTTAATACATTTCCTTTTTTCATCTTATTTCCTCCATTACCAACCCACCTCCCTCAGTGCCCATCATGGAATCATAGCTATAGAATTGGAGGGCATCTCAGAAACTTTCTATTCCAACATCCTCTTTTTTAAAACATATAAGTAAAGTGGAGTCAAGGAAGGTTGTAACATGTGCAAGGTCAGATACTAAACATCAGAGGTGTGATTTGAACCTATGTCTAAAGCTACTTTTCTATTTTCTGCCATCAAGGACAGTGCAGTTGTCTATGACTAATTTCCTGTTTCATTGGAAAATTCAACTCACAAGTCCACACCCTGCATGCCACAAGTAATGTGGATTGTCCCTGATTAAACAAACCATGCATTTGTGACTTTCATGATTTTTGTTGAATTGCTGAAATATCTCTTCTCCTCCCCTCTCCTCCCAATCATACTTCTTAAATAGAATATTTCATCATTTAAAAAAATCTACAATGTATATATTATTCTACTTCTTGAAACCCTGATTTCAGTTGATTTAGTATAAGAGTAAATTTTAGATTTCACACTGAATTATAGTGCTCCATCTTCATATATTCACCTGAACATACTTCCTGAATGCAGCAAATATTTTGGATTAGCACTTGTTTATTAAACATTCTTATCAGTATCAATTTTCCAAAGTAGAGTATAATTTCCTAACAACTTAAAGCTCCTTCATGTTCATCCATAGATTTAACAAATATGTATTAAGCATCTGCTAGGTACTCAGGATCTAAATATCAAAAGGATGGAGTCCCTTCCCTGAAGGAACTTACATTATATTGGAGGAGATAAGATATATGTAAGTGACTGTAATGTAAATTACAATCACAGAACCTCAGAGTTGAAAAGGACTTTGGAAATGATATAGGGCAACAATACCAGACCAACAATTTTCTCTATATTATGTCCCAATATAGTTATTCATCCTCTTCTTGAGGATCTCCAGTGAAAGTGAACTCATTTATCTTTTGCAAGCTTCATTATATTTTTGGAATTAGGATTTTTTACATATTTGTCTGAAATATACTTCTTTAACTTTTACCAGATGGGTTAGGTTATGCCCTTTGGGTTCAAATAGAGTGTTATGACTCTGGGTTTATAAGTCTGGCTTTGTTCTCACTACATGTATCCTCTTTGAAAGGTGTCTGAACTGTCCTGGAATTTATTTATAATGTTGCCCACTTTGAAATCTGTGACCCAATTATCCTCTTTCAATTGGAAGCATTACAAATGCTAGAATATAAGTATTCTGCTCTCCTTTAGAAATCTCTTCACGAAGTTCAACCTTACCAATTACTTTAGCTGATTTTTGTATAATAGTAGATATAGTCCCTTCACAATTCTAATCATCTTCCTTGATTTTGTAAATGTCTTTTCTAAAGTGTGATACCTAAAACTGACCACAAAAGTCTAGGTATACCTTCATTCATTTTTACTTTCTGTGATAATGATAAAACCTTTTTAGAATATAATATAATCCAGGAACTGTTATGTACTGCAGGTGCCAAAAACATGTCAAAAAGAATAGGTCCTGCCCTCAAAAATCTTACATTCTAATGGGAGAAGTTAACCCACAAAGGAGAGATAGGAAGATTTTGGGATTTTTTTTTTGCACCTAATGACATAATTTGTAAATGGATAAGACATGATGTAGAGTTGAGTTTCTGGGTAAGATAAAGTGAAAGACTATCTTCCAAATTGCAGCTCACCAGGAGCAGAAGCCAAGTCCCCAATAGAAGGGATGATGAGGAGACTAGCTAAAGTTCAGGTGAGATGTTTTGGAAATTGAAAGGGAAAGAGATAAGTTGTGTATATGTAGGCTTCTTTAAATAATTTTAGTACTACTTTAGCTTTAAGAAGGAAAAATGTAAAAGTAACTTCAAACTCATAGTTCTGATTCTGTTGAATTTGCACTACAATCATCTCATATTTGTAGAAACTTTTGCCACTTTACACCTCTGACAGTTTGTAATTATGCAGGTGGTTTTTCAAATTCAAGTGTAGGAATTCACATTTTCCCTGTTAGCTTTTATTTAATCTAACATTTTAACTTACCAAAATCTTTATGGATTCCAATTTTGCTATTTAATGCATTTTAAACCTGGCAGATAAAATTTTGATAAATATGCTATTTATCTCTTCTTTATTGTGTCAATAAAATTTTAGCTCTCTGATGTTGATACTCCTTCCAAAAATTCTGACCCATCTAAGTCTTTTCATTCCATGTAATTCTTGTCTACATTTTCCTGTAAATCCTCCCTAAAACCTCTACCCAATGCTCTAAAGGTCTCCTCTAGGAATTTGTAGGTACTAATTGTTATAAATTGTTTGGAGATCTACTGTTGCTTACAATACTATAGTCAATAGCTGATACATTATATGGAGGCTAAGGCAGCAGAAGAGCTTGCTTCCCCTGCTTTACCCAGTTTCTTCCAGTCAATAAATACTCCCCACTAAATCATGCATTGATTGGCTGTTTTTTTTAAAATCATATATGCAGCACATGACTATTTTAATTCATTTTTGTGACTCTGAAGGGGAGATGAAAACTAGTTCATGTAGACTTCCTGTTCTGGATCCAAGATGATGGGATAGCTTGAAAGCATCATGAGACTCCCCCCCAATAAATCTTAATGCTACAAAAAGGATGCTGGAGTGAAAGAACCAATAAGAATAGTGAAGCAACTTTCAAGAAGAGAAAAACCTAAAAGGTAGACAGAGAACATCTGGGACATTGGGGTGAGAGGGGAGCACAGCTAGTAGGAGGTTATAGCAAGTAATGAGGAGCAAATAAAGAGCAAGTCACACCCTCCCCCCCACACTTCTGCTGTGCCAGGTTCTGAACCTGAGCCCAAGGCAACACCCAGACACTGAAACCCTGGGCAGGTAGAGGTCCAAGCCAACACACACCTCTTGAGGTTCCAAGCAAACCTGCAGTGGAGTCAGGAATTCCAGCCCAGGGTAGTCTGTGCTGAAGCAGACTGATCTGTGTGGGGCCAGAATGAGACCAAGAGTCCCCACCAGGGCCTGTGGTGAGGGCATAGATCACAGTCTAGGGTAGTTGGTAGACCCAAAACTGGGCCCCTGAGTTCATCAAAGGTTCAAGGACAGGGTAATCTGCTATGTGCATGACCTGATGAAGCCATAAGTGAGACAAAAAGCTTCCCCCAAGCCTGAGGCTAGAATTTGAGTTGTGCCTGATCTGATCAAGCCCACAGGGACACCAAAAGCCTATACCCAAATCTGAGCTGAGAATTTCAGCCATCAATGGTCTCAAGGGTTAATTGAATCAGCTGTAGGAAGTGGTTCTCAGAGCTTCCAGTCCTCAGGTCATCATGCCATCTTGGATGAACCAAAACTGACAGAAACTCAGAAATAAACCTAAGGGTAGCATCAAGGAAGGACTGAAGCTTAAGAGGATACCCTAACCTCACAGAGAACTGCCTATCTATAAAAAGGTTGGAAAAATGAACAGACAACAACAACAACAAAAAAAAAACCTAACTATAGAGAATTTTTATGGTGAAAAAGAACAAGGCACAGCCACAGAAGGGGACTAAAACATGCAAAGTCCAAGAGAAAAATATGAATTGGACACAGATTCTGGAAGAGCTCAAAGAGGATTTCCAAAAGTAATTAGGAGAGACAGAGGAAAAATGGGCAAGTGAAATAAAAGCAATGTAAAAAGAAATGGGCCAAATGAAAAAGAAGGCTCAAAAGCTGACTGAGGAAAATCATTACCTAAAAATTTGAATTGGGCAACTAGAAAACTAGTTCACTTTACCATGATCAGATTCCCTTTCAATATAGTTCCTAAAAACTGAACTTTCAGAATGGATAAACATTATCATCTCTATGAAGCCCAGAAGCTGCATGTGCTTGAGCATGTGATTTAGTTTCATCAAATGGAAGGGCAATGCTTCTAGAGCTTAATTTCCATCCTTGACTCTCTTGACAGGAGTAAAAACTTGGGATCTCTGACTTCCTCTTTATTTGCCTTCACACACCTTTTATTCCAAGTAAGCATGCCCTCCTGTGGTTCCCTATACTCAACTTTCCATTTTTCACTTCTGTTCCTTTGTAGTGGTGATTCAATCAATGTACTCTCTCCTTAGTTTCACTTCCTCTGCTTTCAAGGCTCATCTCAAGTACTACCAGAATGCCTCTTCTTAGTACTCTTAGTTGCTAGTACTCTCCTTTCTTCGTTGAAATTAATTCTAGTCAAATTTGTTTTTATCTTTGAATTTATTCTATGAATAGGGGCATTATTTTCTCCCAATAGAAAAGAATTTCTTTAAGGGCAGGAACTTTTTCATATTTCTTTTTATACTTTTAGCAACAAATACAATGCTTGGTAGATAGTAGGTGCTTAATAAGTGCTTGCTGAAATGAATTGAAATGCTGCTGCTTTTATATGCTATATTTTTCTCTATCAAATTCATTTTTATTGTTTAACATATTTATTGTTTATCACAATGGAGATTAATTAAGAATTAATTATCCAGTTAGTTGTTGTACTAAAATATTCAATCCCCCAAAAAGTAAAATGAACTCATTTATACACTTAAAGTCCTATCTATTCCACCAATCATTGTCTGAGCTTATGAATGTTCCTTTTGTTGTACCATTATACTAAGATTGTGTAAAAAGAAAAAGAAAAACTAATAGGCATATTTGTAATAGCATGTCTCCAAGTATTCAGAAAGCAATGAGTGGGCATACCTCAGGTCAGAGTGGTCATCAGCTTGGCCTTCAATTGTTTGACTGAACCTCTCAATTCTACCCTATCTGTTAAATATATACTCTCTCATTAATGCTTTAAAAAAACAACCCTGCCTTCCATCTTAGAATCAGTGCTGTGTATTGGTTCTGAGGCAGAAGAGTGGTAATGGCTAGGCAATGGGGATAAAATGACTTGCCCAGGGTCACATGGCTAGGAAATGTCTGAGGTCATATTTGAACTCAGGACCTCCCATCTCTAGGCCTGGCTCTCAATTCACTGAGCCACCCAGCTGTTCCCCACTAATGCTTTGAAAAACCATTTTTATAGTAATAGGTAAATGCTCTGTTCCTATTCTTCTGCCATGCTCATGGGATGATAAGAGAACAGGTACCTAGACATTCTCCTGATTTCATTCTCTCATCTTAGCCATATAGGCAGGGGGAAAAAAGCCAGAGTCTAAAGCAGTGTTGGTAAATGTTTTTGAGTTTGCGTGCCCAAATTGCAATTTCAAGCTACCTGTGAGTCCCCCTCCTACCCTTCTCCCCATATTACCCCAGAGAGCCTAGGGATGAAGAGCTCATTTTTGGTGACTGGGCAGAGGGGTGGGGCATACAAAAATATCCTTGGGTACTGGGAAGAGGAGAGAGGGAGCAGCACCCTGGAGTTGGCCCAGCAGCACTCATGCCAATACTTCACCAATGCTGATCTAGGAGCTCTTCATAAACCTTTGAACTCTGCTCATTGGGCTACCAATGGAATAGAGACCTGGTGCCCTGGGCTTCCCAACTGGATTGTACACACATACCACTATGTACCAGGTCCTTGCTAGGTCTTAGAAATACAAATATAGTAAATGAAATAATTCCTATTCACAAAGAGTTTAGATTCTAATGAGGGAGACAATAGGGTCATATATAAATACATACAGAATAAATATAACTAGAATAAATGTAAACAAATGCTAAATAATTAAAATACAAAGTAGTTTGCAAGGGATAATACTAATGGTTGGAGATAGCAGGAAACAGTTTTTGTACAAGGTGGTTCTTGAGCTCCATTTTGGAGGAAGAGAAGCATCCTATGAGGCACAGGGGATGAAAGTATGCATTCTTCGTAAGGGTGCCAATGAATCCAAAGTCATGGAGATGAGAGATGTAGTATCATCTAGAAGAGAGATAGCCAGTTTGTCTGTGCATGTAGGAGGAGGGATGTCCATGGAGGCTGGAAATATAGGTTAGGACCAGGATGTAAAGGGATTCAAAAGTTTAACAAAGCATTTAACATATTATCCTAAAGGAATTTACAGTACTGGGGTTTATCAAGTAGGGGAGTGACACAGTCAGATCTGTGTTTAAGGACAGGCTAGAACCGAGAGACTTGAGGCAAGGAGACAAGGCATAACTTTGAATCTGTTAAAGAAGTGATGGAGGATTGAAATAAAAGAAGTCACATGAGTATAGAAAGAGGGCCAGATGCAAGATATGTTGTGAAGAAAAAAAATGGAAAAAAATTTGTCACCTGATTGGATATATGGGGTGAAGGAAATGGGAAGTGGTATCATGAGGCATTAAAAAGAAATAAGACAATTTGAAAAAGGATAGAATTTTGAGGGAAAGGGAAACAAGCAAGATATGTTTCAAACATCATGAATTTAAGAATTTTTTTTAAGATGTCAAATTTGAAATGTCCATGAAACAAAAGGGGGTGGTATTGAAGCTCAGTAGAAAGGTGAGATAACTAGATCTCTGTTATTTGCATAGAGAGGATAATTAAGCCTAAAGTAGTAGATGAGGTCACCAAGAGAAAGTGTAGAGATAGAAAAGGCTTAGGAGAGTATGATCCCCTAGGTCAGGAAATGTGATATGAATGATGAAACAGCAAAGGAATTGGAAGGATCAGTCACATAAATAATGAAACTAGGAGAGAATATGTAGAAAAGGGGTCACCAGTATGAAATGCAGAAAATAGGTCAAGAAGGAAAAAAACCCTAAGGAAAAACCAACAGATTTGGGAATCAAGAAATCTGTGGCAACTTAAGGGAGGCCAATAATTATTGATAATTGAATGATAATTAGAAGCCAGGTTGCAAAAGGTTGAGGCTTACAAGAGGAGAAGTAGAGGCAGAGTATAGACTTTCAAAAAGTTGGCTAATCTGAATAAGGAAGAAGAGATCTAGCATTGTAGTTTGATGGGTTGGAGGGTCTAATAAACTTTTTTTTTTAATTACTTTTATCTGAAACTCAATCTAGTGGCAGTGGTTGCCTTTGTGTCTATAATGCTTCTTTGTGATGTTTGTCCTGTCTCTGTCACCATCTCTCTGTCTGTCTATCTCTCCCTCAACCCTTCTCTTTCCTTCCCTTTTCTCTTTCGTTTTTTCTCTTTCTCCCAGGTCCACATGTATATATCCAAAAATGCTGAACTGTATCATAGAGAGGCAATTCAGTGCTTTCCTCTTTATAAAAATGTTTGCTGTATACATAAGGTGTCTCAAAGAGATTCCTATCTCTATAGAATTATTGTATTGTTATTATATAAATTAAATTATTCATAAATGTGTGTGCTACTGAGCTAAGGATTTCCCTGATGGCCTATGGACTATGTGCTTCATAATTATAATTATGTTAGACAGGTGTTCTCATTACTAAGTTATGAATTATTTTATGTCCTATATTTTCATGATTTTACATTGTTTTTTTCTTTTGCAAGCTAAACTATATAGTTGTGTTATTAGTTCATCTTTGCAGGCATGCTAAGATCAATAGCAGAAGATTCTAGGAGTCAGAGTACTCATTATGTACTTCCTTTAACCACTCTCTGAGGCCCTTGATTTTTAAAATTTTCTTGATTTTGGTACCTATGTAATGCATTAAGTCCCAGAGAAGAGCCTCTAGAATGTCAAATTATCCTCTCTGCATTATTTAGAGAGACTGTGTACAAGAATTGCATAGGATGTGGTAACATAGATGAGTTATAAGCTGCATCAATTGAGATAGGATCCTCTTTAATGAGATGATGGATCCATTAAAATAGCCAACTCATTCATCAGAGTATTATTGAACAAAATTATTTCAATGGTTGCAACTATCCAGGAATCTTGTATAATTCCAATATTTGTGTAAGAGTCATCTTTGTTCTAGTTTAACTTTTTTTATTAGAAAAGATACCTATGGGATCTTAGGTTTTGGGCATTTTTTCAGTAATTGCTATGATTCTGAAGTCATGTTTTTTTTTCAAAAGCTGTTCATGCTTTTCTATATTTCCCCTTTTCATCTTGACAGAATACATTTAATATACATTTAGATAATTATAATAGAGATCTCAAAGAATTGAGAAAATAAGTGTTTAAATCCATAGTTATTAATGTGCTCTTGAATGTCTTTCTTTTCATTTTTTGTACTTCTGATTTTCTATTGTAAAATTTCACATCCACATCAGGAACTCCTTTTGAGCATATTTCCTTGGTAAATCAGAAACTGTACTGTCCTTTATAGTCTGATAGAGTTGCCTGATACACTAAAAGGAGACTTGACTATGGTTATATAATCAGAGTTTGTCAGAAGCAGGATTTGAATACAGATTGTCCTGACTCCAAGACTATCATTCTTTCCCCTACTACATGCTATTCCCCACTACCAGACATCCAATTTCCTTCCTTCTTTCAGATATATGGAAAATCAATATTTAAGTACTCAGAATTGCATTCTTCCAAAATATGTTTCTTCTTTTCAATTTATTTTTACTCATTTTATTTAATATTTTGATTTAATAATTTAAAATACATTAGTCCCTACCACTACCTCACATTAATTTCATTAAAAATGAAAATTAAAGCCTCCCAAAACATATATATGCTCATGTATGTATGTATATGTATATATGTGCAAATCTATGGAGTCCAACAAAGCAAATTCTCACTTTAGCCATCTCTGAAAATGTATATTTCTCCATTTTAATTTCACCCTAACTTTTCCATCAGGAGATAAATGGCATGTTTCATTTTAATTTGGTGGGGTTCTCATGGTTTATCATTAAGTTGTTAAGAATTCTAAAGACTAGTAAGCTATTTTTCTCTAAAATGTTCTAATTTTGCTCATTCTTCTGTGCATTAGTTACTAGAAGTCTTCTCAGTTTCCTCTGAAACTGTCCATTTGATCATTCCTTATGGAATAATAACATCCCATCATATTCATATGCCTCAAATTTGTTTGCATTTCTCAGTAGGGCATTTTATTAGTTTCCAATTTTGATTACCCTTAAAAGAGTTATTATTAGTGTCTTTGTACATATAGATCCTTCTTTCTTTTATTTCTTCAGGGTCTAGGTTTAATAGTGGTATAAATGAGTCAAAAACTATTTATAGTTTGGTAGGTCCCTGGACATAGTTCCAGTTTGCTCCTCAGAATGGTTTGAACACTTCATAGATATACCCACATGACACCAATATAACTTTTCCCACAGCTCCTCCAACATTTTTAATTTTCTTCTTCTGCCATTTTTGTTAACCACCATGAATTTCTTCTGTTTACTTGATCATGTATGACTACATACCCTGTCTTCATCTCCTTTAATGTATTTTAGTCACCCTCAAATGATTCTTTGGGGACTGAGTGGTTAGAGTTTAAATATAGTGGTTCATTGTCTTAGAAAATTAAAACAGTTTGTTATAGAAATGTTGACACAATTGTTCTATTTTTTGCCTGTTTGTTGTTCCCCTTCCAGTTTTATCTTTATATGTACTTGAAATGATCTTGTTTGGCTGGACCAATGTCAAATTTTATGAAGGTCTGTTTTCATTTCTACTTATTTTTTTTATTATTAAGTAATTATATAATCCTGGATACCAGCTCTCTCCATGAAGTTTTATAAATTATTTTATTTTATGTATCAGTTTTGTCCTTTGCTTCCATTCTTCTCAACTTGGAAATTTGACAAAGTATTTAAGGACTAATGAATTCTTAGTACTTTCTCTCTTCTTGTTGCAGCACTGATTTCTATGAATTTTACTTTCATAAGAGATAAGATTAGTAATGTATTTTGATTCCCATTTCCCCCATTAATACATTTTCTTGAATTGTACACGTTGAACTGATACACCCAGTCTCTAGTTCTTATTCTTGTCCTTTATTCTAATTTTATGTTTTAAGAAAATCTTTTTTCAAACTAGCTGATGGTACAGCTAAACATAGGCATTTGATCCAGAAATGACTCCCACATTGTTAGCCTATCATTTTCTGTCTGTTAGGTATTAGTTAATTTCAAACTTAGACACGATGGTTGGTACTCATCATATTTAACATATTCCTACTCCCTTGACATATAATTACAATGCTTTTAAGTAGTTTACTAGCCTTAGGGTTCTTTCATTTCTTAAACCTGAACTATATATTTTTTGACTATTTCCACTTATTCTTGCCTTTGCCTTGGATCCATAATGAATGCCTCTCTTTAAGTAGCTGCAGGATTCCATATGTTGACTTATTGAGGTCATGGTGGGGGATTGACATTATCAAGTTCTATTTAATATTTCTTGAATTTGTTATCCTCTGCAAAAGATGTTGGCATACAATCTCTGACTTCCTTTATTGCTATCTATTCATGCTTACCATGAAAATTGAAGGATAAGATGACTACTATAATGAACTTTGGCCAAATTGGTCATAATAGCTCAGCCTCTCTATTGGGGTCTTTTCCTCCTCTTTTAGTGTGGATTAATCAATTAGCATATCAAGACCTTAGTACCTTACTCCCTTGTAATCAACCAATTGTACCAGCTCTGTCTAGGAATTACCCTGCCTTAGCAGTGCTGATACCCTTTAATTCTTTGGGGACACTTTCCATTGTAGGACAACTCGTCCAGTCATTCAGAATTCCTTCCTTGACCTGAAGCCCCTCTTCTTGGTTATAAGTATGTACTAATAAACCTGCTTTCTTCACTCAAATCCCAACTTGCTGGATCTTCCTCACTGTTCCAAACCTGCTCCTTAAGCATTCTGTGGAAATTATTCTTGACATGCTTGACCTTTGGCATTCATCAGGATGCCTTGATTATATCATATATAAACCTTTATTGGACATGGGTCTAACCTCTCAACAACCTCACCTATGTCTCAATCCTCCTCATAAGAGAGGTAGAGAACAAGACCTATGAGTGTGAACACTGTCTCTCAAGGGCTGCCACACTGTTTCTCTGATAGATACTTAAATAGGGATTAGAAACTTGGCCTGAAAGTTGTGTCCTTTGATTCCTTCTCACATCCACACCCACTTTATAAGTACAGGTTTTGTAAGGGTAATAAGTCCTATTAGGAAGAGGATAACCAAGAAACTCCATTATTTATTGAATATGCATTTTAAAGCCTTTATCCACCTATTATATGTCAGGAACTGTACTGGAGCAAGGGATAGAATAAAACAAAAACTTTCCTTGACTTCGAAGAGTTTACATTTACCTGAGAGAAGAAAATTAATTTTCCCATTGCTTTATTTGCGTTTCCAGGGAGCACCTGTCACTCACCTCTCCATTTATTGGCATCTTTTCTCTTTGTATTTTCATTAGAGGTGAGGATTTCAATAACGATATTGATGATTTCTCCCAATTATGTGTCAGCTCAGTCTGTGGATGAGATGTTTGGGAGAAAGCATTTATAACAAAACCCTTGTGTAGAAGTAAACTTTCACTTGTGTGTATTCTTTATATGTATTCTAAGAGAGACTTTGGATATTCTTCAGCTCTGGTCCAAAAATGAGTTGATGGTATCATCTAATCATTTCAGTAAATAATGTTTTAATTTCTCCACAAAGACTGCGTATTCCATTCCTTTTTTTGCTGATATCTTTTCTCTTCAGCATTTGCAGTGTTGTTCCTATTATATAATTAATGGCAAAGGTGTTTATTGAAAAGTGTTTTCTGTTTCAGGATACTCTAAAAAAAATCCAACTATTACTGCAGAAAAGCCCACTTCCACAATTAACTGTTAAGTGGGGGTGTAAATTAAGCTGCTGTTTGGGTAGATAAATGAAACTGTCACATGTATAATTGCCAGGCAAAGTGGCTGCACTTTTAGCTGTTTCTATGGGTTTGCTATTGCAGTTTTCTGGCACTGAAATAATAAATCATCGTCTCCTACGGAATGAGCATCCACCTTGGATGTTTTGGTTTCTGAGATTTCATAAAAAGAAGAAACTTTCTGTAGCTTTCTTTCTTTTAAAAAATAATAAAATAGCAACTTGGGAAATGATTTGTAATTGTTCATGTACCAAAATAGTTTTCCAGAAAAAGGACTTGTGTTCTGGGAAACAAAGTAAGAACTAAATAATATAAGGCCATGCAAAGTAGCCTGTGGGGGACAGAAGCTGGAGTCTATATGAAAAGAGCTTAGGGAGCATGAGTAACTCCTTTTCAAATGACTACCTACTGCTCTTAGCACATAGGAGCTGTTAAGTTAGATATTTGGTCCAAAGCTTTTTGTTTTCCAAATGCCAGCCTGTAAATAGAACCAGGGTAGCATAATGGATAAAAATATTTGCTTTGAAGTCTAAACAATTTTGATCTGAGTTCTATCTCTGATACATACAGCAGCTTTGTGGGCAAATTATTTAACCTCTCAGGGTGCTCATCTAAGAGTATAAGTCACAGAGAAGTTAATGGATCCACCTTGGTGGAAGGTGATTCTGCATAATTCTCTGCCCTGGTAAAACCACAGTTCTACAAAAGGAAAAAGAAAACCCACAAGTCAAAGACAATTTGGCCAGCATCTGTGAAGTAGCTATTGTAAGCCTAAGACTCTATGGTAGACACTGGGGTCACACATACAAAAAATTGAAACTCTCCTGGCAATAAGGACCTTCCATTCTTTTGGTAGAAAATAAGATATATAGATTTTTAATTTTTTTGTTTGTCATATTTCATGTCAGTACAATTTTTAATAATTGTTTTCTGACACTTTGTAACCCATATTTTCTCCCTTCCCCAACCCACTCGTTTCCCTAAGATGGTAGACTATAAAATGTAGGTTGTACCTGTATTATTACATAATACATATTTTCATGTTTATCATGTTGTGAAAGAAGACACACATCACTTACACTAGAGAAAAATTGATGGAGGAAATAAAATGAAGAATGGTACACTTCAATCTGCATTCAAATTTCAACAGTTCCTTTCATAGCAGTGGATACCATATTTTTTTTATCATGAGTCTCTTGAAATTGTCCTGGATCTTTGCACTGCTGATAATACTTAAAGCCATTTGGAACTGATTATTGTCCTTTATTGCTGTTCCTGTGTACAGTGTACAACATTCTTCTGGTTCTGCTCATTTTACATCCTTTCATATGTCTTTCCAAGTTTATTGTTTTTTATGTTCATTTTCTTCTTCATTTCTTATGGCACAGTAATATTCTATTACAATCATATACCTCAACTTGTTCGACCATTCCACAATTGATGAATATCCCTTTAGTATCCAATTATTTATACAGTTAAGTAAGTCTCTTGTGAATAACTGAACATTTTGTATGGGGCATTGGGTAATTCCTGATTCATCATGATCCAGTAGTCCACTTCTCAATTTAATTCAGTGACTTGAAAAGCCTGGTGCTACTTAAGATTAAATATTAAATTTTCAACTCCTACAGTCAGTTATCATAAGGGTCATTTTATTTTTTTCTTTTTAAACTTATTTATTTTTTTGTTTCTTACATTAGAATCCCGCTCCTTCCTGCTCCTTGCCATAGTAGATAAGATATCATTTGCCAAAAAAGATATATGTAGTTATAAAACTGTATTGCTTATTTCTCTTTTTCAGTTTTTCTCTGGACTACCTTTCAACTTATCAAATCTGTTTATACTTTTTTTGAACTAGTTAGGTCTTTACTAATGTTTCCATTTATATCTTTCAGTCATTTCCCAATCTACAACTATGTGATGTGGTAGATTGGATATGGAGTCAGGAAGACTTTAATTCATTTGTGGACTAGATGTATAGTCCTGGGAAAGTCATTTAACCTCTCTCTGTATCAGTTTCCTCTTTGATAGAATGGGGATCATAATAGCACCTGAATTCTAAGGATCAAATGAGATGATTTTGGTAAAATGTTTAGCATAATGCCTGAAACATAATAGGCACTTAATAAATGCTTATTTACTTCTTCTTTATATACTTCCAACTAGTGTAATGAAGGAGAGTAGTAAAGTCAGTCTGACTACCTTAACTTCACCAAAACATGGTTGAGTGAATGGAGCTAAACAGAATGCATGGGGTCCAGTGCAGTGCTTGATACAGAATAGTCATTAACAAAAGATTAATGATCATTGAGGAGTTTATGGAGTATGCAGGGAAGACTAATATCTCTGGTGTAAGGGCTTGCCAAGTTTACTTAGGGTAATGGCTTTTTTTAAGCGCTGCTTATCTGCTTTTGGTGTCTACCTGTCACCCACTTCTTACATATGGCTCTAAAAAGCCAATATGTGCAGTGGCCATACCTTTGTAAACCATCTTGGCATATGGGTTAAATTACAGACCTCAAGTCTATCAGTTATTTAGGGGGGATGTCTACCCTAAGCAAGTGACAACTTCCTCTGCTGGAATGTGTGGTGAAAATCTGGGAGACTGGTAAGACATCAAAAATGCCAATGTCACCCACTGAATGCCTGGTCATCACCAGTCATCTTGACTTTTGCCTTGCCAATGGACTTCAGTGACTCTGGAAGAAAGAGTGAGATTGATAAATTTGTGTAACTGATATACTTAAAACATGAGTCGACTAAGGAATACCTATTGTCCAAGCTAACATAAATAGTTGAATGAAAAAATTCATGGAACGTGTCCTTTGGCACACATATCTTGGAGACATACTATGAATGAACATATCACAACTTTTAATTAATTTTTAACTTAAACACCACCCTCAAAAAAACAACCTAGAAACGAATTTAAAAGGACAGTTTTAGGATAATCCCAATTATATTTTCTTGCTATTTGAAACCTTTCTGGATGCTTATAGTATTTTTCTTTGACATGGGGTCTGCATTAAAATGAGAGAGAGGAGAAGAGTGGAGACCTCCCTTCTGAAAGTGGGGTTCAGGGGAGACAGCTAATGTTTAGGGTTGGCTCAAAGAGAGGAGAGGGGGTTTGAAGATTCTCCCCCTTCTGCCTTCCCTCCTTTATGGCTGCTCTCCCAGATTTGCTCTTGTCCCTCTTGTACCCCCTCCACTACTTGAGACCAAAGACTTTGATATGTTCACTCACACTTGATTCACTGCTTGGGGAAAAGATAACTATTTTAATGTCAACTCAATCAGGGTAATATAAAGGAATAACTGGCAGGGAAAGAATGGGAAAGGAAAGTGTGAAAAAGAGGGTCCCTGTCTCTAAAACCCTTTTCCCTCCCTCCTTTAGTTTGGGGGAACTCAGGCCTTGGAAGCCTAAGCCACCTGAGAGAAAGTTAGGTTGACTCACCCTGTGGCCCCTTGGCCACAGTTCAGACCCAGAGCAACAGAAGCTGATATAAAGTCTGACAGAGATTCAAAATGCCTTTTCTCAGGTTTATCTTCAGTGAGTCTCTTCAGTTGGGAAATGCTAGGGGTAAGGATTTCCAGTCACAAACAGGAAAAAGTGGGTAACCCTCAGGAGAAAGTCTCATTCAACCTCTGTCTTTGGTTTCTCCCAACTGAGAAACCAACTGCTCTTCCCTCCAGAATCTTCTGCTCCTCCAGATTCCAATCTCCTGGGGTCCCTACCCCATCATGGTGATCAGTTCCACACAATCTTCATCCTGGCACTTTTTCTTCTGTCAGCCTCTATCACAGGTCTCTTGATATAAGCTACCAAATTCCTGGGACTTTTCTTTTTATATTTTCTTTAAGGAGATGATTTTAGGTTTATTGTTTTTATTTTAAAATTTATTTATATGTTTATTACATTAAAATCCCCAGGTATCTCCCCTCATCCCTTTTCTGTATTAAGGAAAGCATCATTTGACAAAAAGACACATGTATATGTAAAATTGTGTCTCGCTTATTTTTATATCAGTTCTTTCTCTGGAGGTAGAAATACTTGTTATTCTTCAAACTACTTTTATTGCTGTATGTCATTTTTTTTGGTTCTGTCATTTCATTTCATAATTTCATGAAGGCCTTTCTATGTTTTTTTCAAAAACCTCTTTGACATTTCCTACAGCACCATAGTATTCTATCACAATCATAAATCGCAACTTGTTTTATCTTTATTTTTCCCACTACTAGTAGAGTTGAGAAGATTTCATTTACAATTTTTAGTAAAATGTTCAGAATTTTTTTTAAAAATCATGTTTTAGTGAGTTAAGGACTTCTTTCACGATTTCTTCTTTCCAGGTAAGTTGTATTTGGTATCAAACATTTTACATTTTCTTCAATTTTTTTAAAACTTTGAATTTTGTTTTGATATTCTTATTTTCTTGTGTAGTCAATGATTCTAATTTGTCTAGCCCAATTTTCAGAGTGCTGTTATTTGGGTAAGGTTTATAATTTTTTCTTTTGCACTATTTATTCTCCTTCAAATTTTACCTCAAGAGTTTTTATTTCATTTTAAAATCTCTCCCTCAATTGGTTTTAGGTATCCATATGGTATTCATGGAAAATTAATTTTTTTTATTTGAGTCTCTCCAGTTGTTTGGTGTTAAATTAGTGATAATTTTTCACAAAAGATGATGCTTTCTTTTGCTTACTCATCTCTTCAATTTTCTGACAATCCTGAGGATTTCTAAAAGGAAATATCTATCTATGTTGTATCTGGATATAAAGCCTTGTAATCTTCACATGTCCTTGGATTTCTTTGGTTATTTGTGATGTGGCTATCAATAGCCTTATTAGTTAGTGTTCGTCAAGTTTTAATTTAATTTAATTTTTTGTTATTTAAAAAAATGTACTATCTTAGAAATATGAATCAATCTCACAGACTGTTATACTGCCTTCATGCTACTAGGTTAGGGTTTTCCTCTGCTTAACTAGGGTTGCCCCTTGGTTGCAGTTATAGACTTTGACATTTTCATCTATATTTTTTCAATATTCAAAAAACATTTATTTATAAAAAATATGAGATCAGTTTATGCTGAGAGGTACAGTAATAAATATAGTTGAAGAAAAAAAAAGCAACAACTCTACATTGATACTTTGGCACAAACTGTAAGAGTAAAGGCACTCACTGTCTAGACCTACAACTTCAGCAGGCTCATTTTGTACAAACCCCTTTGTTACTCTTTTAAGTTTTTGGTCAGTTTCAGAATTCAAATAAATACACATTTAATTACAAATGCATACTGATCATGGCTTTATTAAAAATTAGCTAACAATACAAAGCAAACAATGGTATTTAAATCTCTAAAGTGGTACATCTCAGATTTAGTTAGCCAAAAACACAGTTAACAATAAGCACAAAAGTTTCAGTCTTTCATGTAGAAACTAGATAGGACTAAGTTGTAAAAAAAGAAAATTTCCTGTGGTCTTTGTAAAATACCAGTTGAAGCAGAAGATTGTAAAAATGCATAGGTCATTAAGAAAAGAACTGGATCTACATGAGTACTCTCCTTTCACAATAGTCCTTTTTATTTCATTTGTGAATTATTGGTTATGCTATAGAATATAACTATGACAGCACTAAAAGGCATCTATTTAGGGAAGAGGCAGAGAAAGGAGAAAAGAATGTATGTCGGGCAATATTTCTTTTAAGAACAATAAGCATAATAGTGTTTTAGGAATTCATGATAAAAATTATACAAAGCTAGCCTGGTTTTTACTGAATAAAACAATGGACTAATACTGAGCTTTTTTTTTTGGTGCAAAGCTAATCATCATTGGCCTAGTCACTATAATATTCACAATCTCTTGGTTATTTTATATGGATACAAGCATACATCTACATATAGTTACACAACATCTAAAAAGAAAAGATAGTACTCAACATTTGGGTGAATCTCCTGTGGTATTCTTAAAGAAAAAATGAATAAAAGTTGCCTACAATATTCAGGTTTGTCATGGTTGTGACCTGAAATGTTGGTGGGATCAGCCACAATCGAATGGAATATTGGCCTATGAGTTTTCCTTCAGTGACCCTCCTTCCAGATGACAGTTTCTAAATCTCACTTCCTTTAGTTCACTTGTGGGGCTTCAGTTTTAGGCTCTGGCTCTGATTAACAAAAAACAAAATAAAACAAACCACAACAACAACAACTTTTATTTAGCTATTCCTTCTGTCTTACTTGTCACCCAGTTCTAACATATTCATCTAATAGTGGCCTCCTATCCTTTCTGAATCATCTAAACCATCTTTGCTTTCATCCTATGTTTTCAATTTTGAAGTCGTATTTATTCTACCTTAATAAAACATCTTGTTTCTCTCTCTTTATCACCACAAATACCTCCACTGCAATAATTTAGGCCCTCATCACCATTCAGTTGAATTTTTCAAACAGCCAGCTATTAAACTACTGGTGTGCATTCTTTCTTCTCTCTAATTTATCCTCTACATTACTACCAAAACCATCTTTCTCAGTCATAGGGCTGACCATATCACTTTGCTTCTCATAAGACTTTAGTAGTTCCATATTTTGTCACTGAGTTTTGCTACACTTTGTCTCTAATAATACTCTATATTATTCATCAAAATGTAAATACCTCAAGGGTAAGGGAGGTTTTTCATTTTGTCTTTGTATCTCTAGGTATTTGAACAGATTCAGGGCATCATAAATACTTGCTAAATTGAATTGAATTCCTCTGACCAACTGTAAGATTATTAGTGAGTTTGAATTTTCTTTAGAATGAAAATTCACACAAATGATGAATGTTGAACAGCACAATAGTTATTGTAAAGATAAGCAAAGAAGTTCAGAAGATGATTAACTGAACTACAACTTGTCTCTTATAATCATGAATTCTTATTAAAACAATACAAATCAATCAACAGGTATTTATTAGGTACTGTGGGCAAAGTGCAGTGCTACACTCTGTACCCAGTAGTAAAAAAATAAGCCATTTGAGCTCAAGGACTTAGTATTTTGATGGACAAAAAGCATGTATTTTTATGAACATATATTTGTGCCAAATGCCTGTTCTCCTCTTTGGATTTTCATTCATTCTGTGGCCTTGTTTTCCCTAAACTTGTATCCATTCTAAGAGATCTGCATTACCCAGAGAAGGGGGCTGCCATCACTTTTATTCTTTGGATTATAGAGATAACTTTTGTGAGTGCCTATTCCTACTACACAAAAGCTCAAGTCCCCATCCTTATTAATTAATTTATTCATTCTGTGGAAAGGAAAACTAAAGCAAGTTCTGGACGTTCTGCCACTAAGTTGGAACAAACAGCAGTTGCAGTATTAGAGAGAAGATATTGATAAGACTGACAGTTGGTGGGGGAAGGGGCAACTGGTAGTAGCAGTTGGTCTTGTGACTAGCACTTCCTTCCTGGCCCTGGAACTGGAAGGAACTCTCTCCCTGTGCCTGGATAGAAGTGTCTCTATTCCTGAACTTCCCAACTGTGTGCTCTACCTGGATCCCTGTGATTGTGTTCATCAGACAAATGGACTTAAGAGAAGCAGTTTGGACTGTAAGGCTGGTCTTTAGGGGAGTCAGCCCTAAGAGACAGGCCCACCCAGCTCTGAAGGTCAGAACTTTCTTCCTCTTGATGTCTACTGCTAAGACTTTGAATTAAAAAAAAAACAAACTAGTGCAGATTAGCATAGACAGGAATAAAGGAAACCCTCCACCAGCCTGTGAGGCCTGACCTCAGCTCAAAAGGTGAGAGAGGCTCAAACCTTATCTAGGGAAATCCCTCTTCCCTGTTCCCTGATACCTTCCCAATCCAAACTTATTATTAAAATTTATCTTTATTTGAATATCGCAGTCAGATAAGAGGACTAATATTTCAGGGGACATAGAGGGAGCTGAACCTCAAGGCAGCCAGTCAACTATAAACAGTCCTTATTGGACCCATGCTGGGTAATCTTGGTCTGGGGGAGGCTTGTCCCTCAGGAGGGTCTGTGCTTACCTGCTCTGGGGTATCTGCAACATAATTCTATAGAGAAAATGTCCCCTCAGGCTATCATAAGTGGCCCATTTCTCAGGAACTGCATTTTTCAAAAATAGCCTCTTGGCAGGGTCATCTCTCTCCTTTTACCTCACCAGCAGCCATATTCCCTTTCTCCCTTCAGCTCCTCCATTTCTCTGCTACAAATCCTTCAGTATCCCCTGTTCTTCATATCTCAACCATTTCCCAATAAAATATTATAGTTTTTGGCAGAGCCAGCTAGGTTTTCCAACCTATTTTGTCAAGCATTTGGGAAGAAGTCAGTTGGAGGTGTCAGAGAAGTTTCAGAGAGATTGGGCCTACATACAATTCAAAAGCTTGTGTGACTGTGGAAAGCAGCCATTTTGAGAGCAGTGTTGAGTGCAACTAATCTGCCTAACAATACCATGGCCAAAACAAAACAAAACAATAGAAACCACTCCTTCTGAAGGGAGGAGGCAACTCTTAAAGGGCCAGACTTAAAAAACAAAACAAAACATTTTTTTTTTCTGTTGCAAAAGGCTTTTCAAGATTCAAGATGGCAAAGCAACTATTACTTGCCATGGGTTATCTAGCTTTGATTGGACATTTCTCTTATATGTTTTACAACTTATTTTTTGTCAAGATTCCAGATTATATTTATTTTCTGTTTAAGATCTATGAAAGTTTTCAATGGCTGAATATAAGTGTAAATCGCTTGATTTCATTCATTCCCACATATGGTGGAGCATTATTCTTCTTAATCCAATTATACTATGCCCTAAAAAAAAGGTGTACATCTAGTTTATGGGAAAAAGCAAAAGACAATGAAATGGCTGTGATGATTTAGCCACGAGGGAGGAGATGACACAACTAAAGCAAATGATTAAGCAACTGACTGAAGAGAAACAAAGCGCCAAAAATGTTAACACACAACAAGACATACCTAAAAAATAACAAAGTAGCTGAGCAAGAAAAAACAGATGGGGCTGAAGGTGGAATACCAATATTGCCACTAAGAGATCAAACAAGCCTACAACCAGATAGCGGCATAATTCATATTAAAACACATAGACCATTTACAGCAACTGACCTTGAAAGTCTGAAAAAATGGATGCCTTCCTGGTTTTCAGAGCCTATGAGATGTTTGAAAGAATTTAAAAGAGCAATTAGGCTTTATGAACCAAATTTCCAGGACACTGAAATTCTTCTCAACAACAATTCATTGATGAAACTAGAAACAATCCAAATTTAACATTGTGGTCAGGGGAAGGAACAGACTTAAATAATGAAAATCTGTGTTATCTAAAAAAGGTCAGAGAAGATCTATTAGAGGCACTGAAAAGTTTTTCAAAAAGACCAGATACTTGGGGACAATTTGAGAAACTGACACAGGATAGTGGGGAACATCCATCAAATTTCTCAACAATTCATCCAGTGATCTGTTACTATTTTATCAAACATATGTACTAAAAAGGCAAAGCAAGAATTATATATAATATTCCAACCATAAATTTGAGGTACATTTTCCCATCAATGGATAGTGCCTATGGGAGACAATAGACAGAAAGTTAGAATTAACTACGGTAATAAGGTACATGTGTAGGGCACATATATAGCCAAGGCAACTTACAACTCTGGAACTATTGTCTTAATGGCTTTGTCTTGAAGGCTGTTCTTGTAAATTTTTCTGATGGCCATGGCATTTGTGTTATCTTGGTGATACCTCTACTAAATGGTGTTTCTTTATAACAATGTTAGATTAATTCATGAGAATTTGAAAGGAATAAAATGTAAAAGGACTAGAAAGGTAGAGAAGGTTCAGTTTGTGAAGAGTTATAAATACTATACTTCAGAATTAATCTTTTATCTGCAAGTCAATAGAGAGTAGCTGGAATTTATGTAGGGAAAGATAGGATTTAAACCTACACTTTAGGATAGTCACTTTGGTAGCCAGTGGGAGACCAAAATAGTGAGAGGCTTGAGGCAAAGAGGGAAAACATGTGAAAGGTGATGAGGATTTGAACTATTGGACTGTGGGAGAAAAGAAGAGGATATCAATTTAAGACATATGGAAACAGAAGAAAAGAATTGGCCACTTTTAAGATATGTTGAGTGAGGATTTAAGGATGATTTAAAGATTGCAAAGCTGGGCAATCAAAGGATAATATTGCATTTGATATTTACTGAGAAATTTGAACTAAAAGGTAGGTTTGGAAGTAAACATGAGTACTATATTGGACATATGTAGCATAAGTTACCTTTTGGATATCTAGTTTGATGTATCCATTAGGAAGTTGTTGATGCAAATGGGGTAATAGAGAGAAGTTAGAGTTCTGTAGGAGAAGATATTAGAACTTAAGGAGACTACTTTTTAAAATTGATGAAAATGAAGTGAACAGAGCCCGGAGAACATTTTTTTTACAACAAAAGCAACACAATAAAGACAAAGTGCTTCAGAAGCTATAAGTATGATACTACAATTTCATGCCCCCAGAAGACTGATGATGAAATATGGATGGTATATATAGCACAGATGTAATGGCTAACAAAATTCATGTAATAAATATGTATAATCAAAATAAGTTTCCTTAATGGCTGTTCAGGTGTACATATACATGTTTGTATATATACTTATATGACCATTGAGGAGAATTATATATATCATATATATATTATATACAGCATATAATATATATGATATTTTATATCTATATATTATATGCAATATATACACTTTATTATTATATACCTCTAGTATATAGTATACAACATTATACAGATACATACATACAACCATTAAGGTAATTTGTTTGACAAAGCATATTTGTTAAAAGAAATGTTTTTTTTTAATTTTTTTCTAATGGACTGGGGATTGGAGGGAGATGAAATGGATTTAATTTTTTTTAAGTAAAGGTATGTGTGTGTGAGTAGGAGCATACTAATGATGTGTGGAATCTTGTATGTACTTTCAGATAACATCATGGTATCAGTTTTCTTTAACTATTTCATTTTGTTACAAGAGACCTCTCTCAAAGTGAAAATTATCTATAAAGGGACTGATAATGTCATTAGGAAAGATTTTCTAAAGAAAAAAAAAAGAAAGGGACTCAGGACTGAGATTTGGAATGGGTGAGGACATGCAAAATTAGTGGACTTGACATGGATAATCAATCAGTCATGCATACTGAGAAAGGAGAAACAGACAGGCAAGAGAACTCAAGAGAGCTTAATACTATGAAAATCGAGAAAGGAGGTTTTCAAAAAAGGTGATTAAAGTATAAGATCCTTGAAAACAGAGACTTACTTTTGTCCTCCTTTATATTACAGAGCTTAAAAGAAAAGTTGGCACATGTTGATTACTTTAATGAAAATGTAAAACTAAATTACCAACTAAGGAACCATTTATTTCATCATTATAACTCACTCTGTGCTCTATGGTTACAAAATACTTATGTCTAACAGTTTTATGAAGGAGATCGTGTAAAATAGTGTTAGCCCCATTTTACAGATGAAGATACTAAGTCTCAGACTCTTTAGAGAGAATACTTTATATTACCACACTCATACTGTTCTGGGTCCAAGTGCAAGGTTCTTTTTATGCCACCTTATCATCGTCAGTCATCATCATCATCATCATCATCATCATCATCATCATATTAATCATCTTTCCATATCCTCATTTTAAGTCTTAATCCTCTATATTTCATCATTAGGTACAGTACTATTCGTTGTGGATTTAGTAAAATTCCAAATATTGAAACTATTGATTTTTAGGATTGGTATGATCTATAAGTGTGAATTTTAGTTTTAGTTCACCCTGCTTAGTCTTTAGAATTCTAGCAACCAGGAACGTATATATCCCCACTTAAGGATTAAGTGTGGGGAAGGAAGGTCTGTGATCTGCGTGTGCTAGCAAGTGACAAATCAGAAACAACTGACTGATCCCTTGGGCTGTCCTAAGGCAAGTTTAAACCACCATTCGCACATGTGAGACACAGGAAGTGATGTAAAGAACTGCCTTTATATTTCTCATCACTTCCTGTGAGAGGGACTTTTTGTGGACTTGGCTGTGAAACTTGACTCTGGAGGAGCTCAGTGTGATACCTCAGACTGCTTTCCTTCCGAAGGTCACGAGGTGAGTGATAAGGCTGACTTCCCTTTCCTTGGCTTTCTGAAGAGGCCTCTGAACTCCTGCCTGGCTCAGATCAGGCCAGCGCAGATCAATTCCCCTTTCCCTTTCCCTCTCATTCTTATTTCTTCCTTCTATTGTAAACAAAGCACCATAAAATTTCATTCTGACTTGTGTATTTCATTGGGACTTAGAATTTAAATCCCTGACAACCAACTAAAATTATATTCAGTTACAAACCTAAATTTACCCCTTACATAAGAAACAAAAGGGTAGGTAGATGGCACAATGGATTGAGTGCTAGCCCTGTTGTCAAGAGGAGCCAAGTACAAGTCTCAAATACTACCTAACTAATATAGTATTGGGCAAGTCACCAAACTCTATCTGCCTCAGTTTCCCCATATCTCAAATGAGCTAGAGATGGAAATGGCAAACCATTCTAGTATATTTGCCTCCAAACTCCAAACAGGTCATAAGATATTGGAAATGACTATAATGACTGAACAACAACAATCAAAAAAGAAACAGAAGGTAGCCAGGAAAAGTTAATGTGCCATGCTTTTGGTAACAGAACTTGTTTAAAAGCACAGTAGATGGGCAGCTAGGTAACACAGTGGAGAGAGCACCAGGCCTGCAGTCATAAGAACTTGGATTCAAATCTAGCCTCAGACACTTCCTAGCTAAGTGACCTTGGACAAGTCATTTAACCTCCTTTACCTAGGTTTTTGTCTTTTGGGTTTTTACTAGGGCAGAAAGCCAAGATTATATATCTTGACTATCTCCTGTGTTTTATATATAAATATATATATATATATTTATATATATATAAGGGTATATATATATATATATATAAAGGTATATATATATATATAAAAGGTATATAAATATATATATATATTTATATATAAAACACAGGAGATAGTCAGGGGCTGTAGCTTTCCTAGAGATGAAAAAATGAAAATTATATCCACTGGAGTAAAATTTATGGTTCAAGCAATTCTTAAAATATTTGAGGGTAGAGAGGATAAAAAGGTCCTAAGAAATCCATCAAAAATGGTGAACAAAGTTGAATAACTATGGTAACTCTCCAAACTGAAAACATTTCAACAAAGCAAAAAACGAGGCTCATGATGGAGATAGTCATGATTTCTCCCTGTATGCAACCCTCTTCTGAGAACTGAGTCTCCGAGTCTGACAAGTGCCATCACCATGCCTTGCCCACTTCCTTGCTTTGTAAAAATAATGTAGTATCTCCTCCAACTCCTGACCATTTACACCCCAGAACACACACACACACACACACACACACACACACACACACATATCACATACCCTTTATAGCGAATGGCATGGATTTGTAGTTATAGTAATAGCATTCATCAATTTCTTTAAGGAAAAAAAACCATCCTATTAATGCCATCTAACTAATCATCCTTACTATATTGTATTACCTACTCAGAATTCAGGACTGCATGAAAATTCAGGGTATGTAGTCTCTGATTACTACTGGCTCCAATCAGTAATTGGTTTCAAATAGGTTTTAGTAAAGTAATTTAATTAGAATTTGAATGAATGCTTATTTGAAGGCAACAGTCAGCCTTTTTTCTGAAAATAGTGTCATCCTTAATGATGAGGAAAAGTACATATCAAAATACTGTTATGTTTTAAACTGGATTCATTATTTTAAACACCCTCCTCTTTCTTAAGGAAGTAGAGAGAAGAGACTAATGAATACCTTGATCAACTGACATTTTCCAGTTTCCAGGGCCCATTTGTAATAAGAGCTTTTGAGACTTAAGATTATTTGAAAGTTTGATTTTTCCCCTGCTAACTCCAGCCTTTCAACACAGTTTTACTAGAAAGAGTAATTATAATCATCCCATGATGGTATACTGCATTCTTATTTGAAGTCCTCTTCTTCAAGTTCTTACAAAACTTCTTCATAATTGTCTCCTCTGGCTCATTCCATAAGTGGGAATCAGATTGCCTTTGTGGTAGAAAAGATTGCCTGACCTTTATTCAGAGGATCCCCGTGTCCAGTGAGAATCTCAGATGAAATATCATAATTTAGCTTTCTATTTTGCCACTTATAAGGAAATCACATAATAAAATGGTCAAGCCTCTTATTACTAATACAGCAAAAGAGCTCTAATGAAGTCAAAACGTTAATAACTTATTCAACATTTTTGTACATACATAATTAAAACGACATAAGAAACTCCAAGTAAAGCCACTCCCACTACGAATGTAAATCAGCATGTTCTCTGAAACGTAAACAGAGACCATTTTGTCACTTTTTAAAGGTAATTCACTATAAAAAACCCTATATAGATTTTTATAGATAAGTTATCTAAGTAAAAGTCAAAGAGTGATTTGTATGCTTCCATCTTTAGAAGTATATTTCACTAAATATTTAAAGATGTGTTTGGTGGTTGTGAGGTAAACCAATTAGTAGCAGTTAGTTTTAATAAAATATGAACTATGGGATTCCCAAATGAAAAGAACTCTTCAACAGCAAGACTGTATTTGCTGCCTGGTCCATATTTAAATGTGCTGTTTACAATTCTCAGCCAGTATTTATTTAGCTTATGAATTCTGGACAATCCAATATTCTTTTCTATCATCACTAACACCCCACCCAACCTCAGAAATGGCATGCTTTATCATAGGTTGAGGATTAATTGTGAAATAGATCCCTCAAGTGCTGTTACCAGAGTTTTTTTTTTTCCAACATACTCACTGTAGGCCAGGCACTATGGTAAGTTTTGGAGACAAAAATTTAAGAACATGAAAAGGTACATGCCCTCAAAAAGCTAACATTATAATGAGGAAAGACAAAACCTAAATGGTGGAGTATAATACGTTTTTGGAAGCCAGAGGGTGTAAGGCTACTGAAGAGGTAAGGAAGAATTCAATGTAAGTTGAAGAATAAATCAGGAACTTAATTTTAAAATTCAGGCTGCTCATTCCTATTGAAAACATGAGAAAGTATAGGAATAGAAGGTCCTTTGCAAAAAATAATAAACAGTATTTATCTAAAACCATCAGCCAACATCATCTGCAATGGGGATAAACTAGATGTATTCCCAGTAAGATCAGAAGTGAACAAGGACGCCCATTATCACCTCTATTATTTAACATTGTACAGAAACACTAGCAATAGCAATTAGAGAAGAAAAACAAGTTGAATGTATTAAAATAGACAGTGAGGAGACCAAGCTATAACTCTTTGCAGATGATGTGATGGTCTACTTAAAGAATCCTAGAGAATCAACTGAAAAACTAGTGGAAATAATCAACAACTTTAGCAAAGTTGCAGGATACAAAATAAACACACATAAGTCATCAGCATTTCTATATATCTCCAACATATCTCAACAACAAGAATTAGAAAGAGAAATTCCATTTAAAATCACCCTAGACAATATAAAATGCTTGGGAATCTATCTGCCAAGACAAACACAGGAACTATATGAACACAACTACAAAACACTTTCCACACAATTAAAACTCGATCTAAACAATTTTGGAAAAACATTAACTGCTCATGGGTAGGATGAGCTAACATAAAAATGACCATCCTACCCAAATTAATTTACTTATTTAGCGCCATACCCATTGAACTACCAAAGAACTTTTTATACTGAATTAGAAAAAACCATAAGAAAGTTCATTTGGAAGAAAAAAAAAAGATCAAGGATATCCAGGGAAATAATGAAAAGAAATGCAAAGGAAGGTAGCCTTGCAGTAACAGGTCTCAAAATATACTATAAATGAAAGTATACTACAAATCAGTGGCCATCAAAACAATATTATACTGGTTAAGAGATAGAAAGGAGGGATCAGTGGAATAGACTTGGGGTTACTGACCTCTGCAAGACAGTCTATGATAAGCCCAAAGATCCCAGCTTTTGAGACCAAAATCCAGTATTTGGTAAAAACTGCTGTGAACATTGGAAGACAGTACGGGGGAGATTAGGTTTGGATCAACATCCTACACCAATATCAATTCAGAATGGGTGAATGACTTGAACATAAAGAAGGAAACTATAATTAGGTGAACACAATAGTATACATGTCAGATCTTTGGGAAAGGAAAGATTTTAAAACCAAGCAAGAGTTAGAAAAAATCACAAAATGAAAAATAACCTATTTTGATTACATCAAATTAAAAAGTTTTTTTTTTGCACAAACAAAACCAATGCAACCAAAATTAGAAGGAAATAACAAATTAGGAAACAATCTTCATAACAAAAACCTCTGACAAAGGTCTAATTACTCAAATTCATAATGAGCCAAATCAATTGTACAAAAAATCAAGCTATTCTCCAATTAATAAATGGGAAAGGGACATGAAGAGGCAATTTTCAGTCAAAGAAATCAAAAGTATTAATAAGCACATGTAAAAGTGTTCTAAATCTCTTATAATCAGAGAGATGCAAATCAAAACAACTCTGAGGTACCACCTCACACCTAGGAGATTGACTAACATGACAGCAATGGAAAGTAATGAATGCTGGAGGGGATGTGGCAAAGTTGTGACATTAGAATGCATTGCTGGTACAGTTGTGAATTGATCCAACCATTCTGGAGGGCAATTTGGAACTATGCCCAAAGGGCAATAAAAGATTATCTGCCCTTTGATCCAATCATAGCACTGCTGGGTTTGTACCCCAAAGAAATAATAAGGAAAAATACAGGTATAAGATTATTCATAGCTATGCTCTTTGTGGTGGCCAAAGATTGGAAAATGAGAGGATGCCCTTCAATTGGGGAATGGCTGAACAAATTGTGGTATCTGTTGGTGATGGAGTATTATTGTGCTCAAAGGAATAATAAAGTGGAGGAATTCCATGTGAACTGGAACGACTTCCAGGAATTGATGCAGAGTGAAAGGATCAGAACCAGGAGAACATTGTACACAGAGACTGACACATTATGGTACAATCGAATGTAATGGACTTCTCCTTTAGTGGCAATGCAGTGATCCTGAACAACCCAGAGGGATCTACGAGAAAAACCACTATCCACATTTAGAATAAAAACTGTGGGAGTAGAAACACAGAAGAAAAACAACTGCTTGATTACATGGGTCAAGGGGGATATGGTTGAACATCCTAGTGCAAACATCAACAACATGGAAATAGTTTCTGATCAAGGACACATGTAATACCCAGTGGAATTTCACATTGGCTACGGGAAAGTTTGGAGGGGGAGGGAGGGATAGAATATGATTCTTGTATCCAAGGAATAATGTTCTAATTTGACTAAATAAAACAAAAAAAGAAAGGTATGGCACATTTCTTACATTAGAGCTTATTAGAGAAATGCAAATCAAAACAACTCTGAGGTACCACCTCACACCTAGGAGATTGGCTAACATGACAGGGAAGGAAAGTAATAAATGTTGTAGGGGATGTAGCAAAACAACTACATTCATTCATTGCTGGTGGAGTTGTGAATTGATCAAACCATTCTGGATGGTAATTTGGAACTATGCCCAAAGGGCTTTAAAAGGCTCTCTGAACTTTGATCTGGCCACACCACTTCTGGGTTTATATACCCCAAAGAGATAATAAGGAAAATGATGTGTACAAAAATATTTATACCCTCTTTCTTTGTGGTGGAAAAAATTGAAAAATGAGGGGATGCCCTTCAATTGGGGAATGGCGAAAAAAATTGTGGTATATGTTGGTGATGGAATATTATTATGCTGAAAGGAATAATGAACTTGAGAAATTCCATGTGAACTGGAACGACCTCCAGAAATTGATGCAGAGTGAAAGGAACAGAATCAGGAGAACATTGTACACTGTGGCACAATCGAATGTAATGGACTTTTCTACTAGCAGCAATGCAATGATCCAGAACATTTCTGCCAGGCTTATGAGAAAGAATGCTATCCACATAGAGAGAAAGAACTGTGGGAGAAGAAACACAGAGGAAAAACAACTGCTTAGTCATATGGGTAGATGGGGATGTATGGGGTGCTCAGGGAGGAGTAGTATCTCTTGAATGGAGGGCTTGCTGTACCCTCCTAGGGCAGTTCTCCAGCCTCTGACCCTCACCTGACACCCAGCTCTCACTTGTGCCTCCCAGTAGCTGCTAGCATGCGGCAGCGGCCACACCCTGGGCAACAGCTTCGACAGGCTGGCTAAACCTTGTGAGGGTAGCCATTGGGTCATCGACCCCTGGTGAACCAGGGCTTTGCTCAACCAGCATGTGAAGACTGCATTGGCGGAACAGGAGGAAGAAACCAATAAGAGGGTTCAACAGCTGAGATGGCGATGCAGCAAAGCACTGTGGAGTGCTTAGGGCGTGTTGGAGCACAAAAGACAATACAGCCATCCAATGCAGCTGAGGAAGTCTCCAGACGTAACCATTTTTCATGCCACTGGACCCAGGCTTCCAACACCGAGAGAGTGGGACTGTCTCTGTGCATCGACTTTTCCACTTAAATCTCTTTCACACACAAGTATCTTTGTGCACACTCATCTATCCTGACCCCGTCCACCCTCTACAAGACCTGCAGTGATGGGGCAGTGGCGATGCAACAGGTGGAGGTGACCACTGGCAATGTAGTCACGATCCTGCATGTAGGCGGCCTATGGACCAGTGGTCACTTGGCCCTGTGGGCAGCAGGGATGTTCGGCAGCATCCTGGGCGACTGAGCAGTCCTCTCTAGGACAGCACTTCTCACCCTAATCAAGGGAGGGGACTAGAAAAGGTGTCCCAAACATTGCCTGTGCTACAAAAACCCGGTTAGCACACAGCGGCTGGTGGGTCATCCCTTTAAGAGGTCAAAATTAAAAAAAAAAAAAAAGAAAATACAAAGAAACTCCTACTAGGAGCATGGAACATCAGGACATTACTTGACAGAGAGAATACCCCAAGACCTGAGAGAAGAACAGCTCTAATCGGTAAAGAACTGGCGCGATATAACATCAACATCGCAGCCTTAAGCGAAACACACTTACCAGAAGAGGGATCACTCAGTGAACCCACCACTGGATACACCTTCTTCTGGAAAGGTAGAGCCTCAAATGAAGACAGAATCCACGGTGTTGGCCTGGTTATCAAGACCAGTTTGCTCAAACAGCTGCCAGACTTGCCTGTGGGCATCAGCGAGAGGCTCATGAAGATCTGTTTGCCTCTCAGCAAAGACCGGTATGCCACAATCATCAGCGCATATGCCCCAACACTGACCAGCACAGAGGAGATCATCGAGCAGGTCTACTCTGACCTGAGTGCCATCCTGCACTCAGTGCCCACAAATGACAAGCTGATACTACTGGGAGACTTCAACGCCCATGTTGGCCAGGACCATGAAAGATGGAAAGGAGTGCTCAGCAAACACGGCGTGGGCAAAATGAACAACAATGGCCTACTGCTACTCAGCAAATGCTCAGAGTTCGAACTCACCATCACGAACACTGTGTTCAGAATGGCGAATAAATATAAAACAATGTGGATACACCCACGATCAAAACAGTGGCATCTCATTGACTACATCATTGTAAGCCAGTGAGACATTCAGGATGTAAAGATCACCAGAGCCATGAGAGGAGCTGAATGCTGGACAGACCACCGATTGGTTAGAGCGACTCTTCAAATGCGCATTGCGCCTCGCCATCCAAAATGCGCCCAGACAGTTCGCACATTTTATAACGTGAGTCGTCTTAGAGATTCATCTTATTTGCAAACATTCCAGTCCTGCCTGGACGACAAGCTGTCTGCTAAGGGACCACTCACTGGAAGCTCAACCGAGAAATGGAACCAGTTCAGAGACGCAGTGAAGGAAACATCAAAGGCAGTCCTGGGCCTCAACGCAACCATCAGGACTGGTTCGACGAGAACAACACTACTATTGAATACCTATTGAACAAAAAGAACAAAGCCTTTATGGAGTGGCAAAATAACCCAAACTCTGCTCCTAAGAAGAACAGATTCAAGTTCCTCCAAGCCACGGCGCAGTGTGAGATCAGGAAGATGCAAGACCAATGGTGGGGAAAAAAAGACAGAAGAAATCCAGCATTTTGCTGATACGAAAAACTACAAACAATTTTTCAGTGCCCTCAAGACTGTCTATGGGCCATCAAAACCCACCACCACTCCCTTGCTATCATCTGATGGTGACACTCTCATAAAAGATAAAAAAGGCATCAGCAACAGGTGGAAAGAACACTTCAGTCAGCTTCTCAACTGACCCTCTTCAGTCGACCAAAGAGCCCTTGACCAGATCCCTTCAACATCTCCAATGGCGTGAAACAAGGCTGTGTCCTCACTCAGGTACTATTCAACCTATTTTTCACCCAAGTATTACCACATGCTGTGATGGATCTAGACCTGGGCATCTACATCAAATACCGACTGGATGGCTCACTATTCGACCTTCGCCTCCTGACTACAAAAACAAAGACAACAGAGAGACTCATTCTGCAAGCTCTCTTTGCAGATGACTGTGCTCTCATGGCTCACCAAGAAAACCTTCTCCAAACCATTGTGGACAGGTTCTCCACCACAACAAAACTGTTTGGCCTGACTATCAGCCTCAGTAAAACAGAGGTGCTGTTCCAACCTGCACCAGGGAGGCCAACGAACCAGCCATGCATTACAATTGACAGCATGCAGCTTTCTAACATCAATACTTTCTGGGCAGCACCATCACCAATGACGGGTTTCTAGACCACGAGATCAATGCCAGGATCCAAAGGCCAGCCAGGCACTTGGGTGGCTGCGCTGCAAAGTCCTCCAACACAGCGGTGTAAGCATTGTGACTAAGCTCAAAGTGTATAATGCAGTGGTCCTCAGCTCGCTCCTGTACAATAGCGAGACATGGACACTGTACCGGAAGCACATGAAGCAGTTGGAGCAATTCCACCAACACTCCCTCCGGTCAATCATGAGGATCCGATGGCAGGACCGAATCACCAACCAGGAAGTCCTCGACACAGCCAACTCCACCAGCATCGAAGTCCTGGTCCTCCAAACCCAGCTACAATGGTCTGGACACGTCATCCGCATGGACCCACAGCGAATACCAAGACAGGTATTCTAAGGTGAACTGTCAGCTGGACTCGGGAAACAAGGCCGACCAAAGAGAAGATTCAAGGATCAGCTAAAGTCCAACTTGAAGTGGGCTGGCATGACACCAAAGCAACTAGAACTCGCTGCCTCTGACAGAAGCAGCTGGCGAACCCACATTAACCATGTCGCCACCATCTTTGAAGATGAGCAACGTCGATGTCTTGCCTGCTGCGTGTGAACGCCGACACCAGGCCACAACCGCACCTCCCGTAACAACTGGCGTCCCAGGCCCCATGTGCCACAAACTCTGCACCTCAGTCTTTGGACTCCAAAGCCAAATGAAGGTACATCAATAGATGATAATGCACAAAGACAATAGTCATTCTCGGTCACCGAGAGACTACCACTAGACTAGACTAGATGGGGATATGATTGGGGATGTAGACTCTAAATGATGATCCTAGTGCAAATATCATTAATACAGAAATAGGTCTTGATCAATGACACATATAAAACCCAGTAGAATTCCTTTTTGGCTATGGGAATGGGGTGCCAGTAGGGGAGGGAAATAATATGAACCATGTAACTATGGAAAAATTTTCTTATTTAATCAATAAAATTCAATTCAAAAAATGAAAAAAATGAAAAAAAAGGGAAAAAAACAAAACAAAAATATTCAGGCTGGAAATCTCTGGCATAATTTTCTCATGATAAAATTCTTCAAATTATATTGATTTTTATATCACAAAATATTGCCACATTTTCTGTTTTCAATTCATCATCATCCTATTTCACACAGTGCTTTATAGGTATTATACTTCTTGATGCTGGAGTTCTTTGAGAAATGGAGAATTTGGGAAGCAATTCACCAATCAGGACTGCAGGTCTTGGACTGGAGCCCTGGCCCAGATGACCAACACTGTTGAGTTGATGAATTCAACTGGAGAATGATATGAACTGCGCTTTATAGTTTTAGAGATTGGCCTGGGGCTCTGACAAACTAATTAACCTATTGCTCATTCAAATAGCCAGTATGCATCAGAGGTAGGAATTAAACCCACAAGTGATTAAGATGATGGCACAGCATAGCCATTTTGCCACTCTAGACAAACAATGTACATAAATAAATATTAGTCTTGAAGAAGGTCTATTAGGAAAAGTATTGGTTCTTGGAATTTTGTATTCAGGAACTGTTATGTATGTAGGATATTATGTTACTATGGCTCTTTAAAATTTTTAATTGTGTTTGTGTGTATAATAACGTTTTTAACATAAATCCTTCAGTCTATATAGGTGAAAATAATTCAGACTGACCAAAAAATGATTCTGATGTCAGTTTTACATGAGATGAAACTTTTTTCCTTCTATCACTCAGCTGATTTTTTTTAAACTTTGAGACAGAGATGAGATTTTTTTAAGTATAACTCAGTGCCTCACTGTCATCATTTCTCTAGGATCTGCTTGACATAATTGTGACATGGGAAACTGATGGAAACTCATTCTTGTGCTATTCAACTATTGAACTTGCTACTTTACATTAAGAACTACATTTGCTGCTTCTGGTAAATGAGAGAGACTAGGCTACAAATCAGAACTCCAGGATCTCTCTGGCTCTAATACCACTTCATCCTTTTCACTTAAAAGATTCAATTTCACTTTTCTTCAATGTGTTCTTGAATTTTTGCCTCACTGCTTCATATGTGTGATTCTTGGTTGCATATAACCTCTCTGAAGTTTGAATATGTACTTTAATTTCTTTGAAATTCTGCTTTCTGTTTAGCAGTTTTGAGCTCATAGTAGGTATTTCTTGTAGAATTTTATAGGAATGAATGAATTTAAGGGTTCTTATGGTACAGTAGATAATGTATCAGACTTGAAGTCAGGAAGACTTGGGTGCAAATCCAACTCCTTGTAATTTAGTTATTTGCAGCCAGTATTTATCTTAAAGACATAAGATACTGTGTTGAAATTGTATCTTGTTGTGTTCCCCTGGCCTCCTGTCTAATATGAAGTAGGCATACAAGTAGCCAGTGTAAGATAACAATAAAAAGGAAATAGGGATTGAGAATGTAAAGAAAAACATAGAAGTGATTTACCCATAATCCCTCATAAATTAAGTAAGATCTCATCCAAAGATTAATTAGGAAAATCCAGAAAGACCTCATTAAATAGATCTCAGTCTGCAAGGTACAAATAAACTCTAAGAATGTACAGTAAAACCTTACATTAATAGGGGTTACCTTAGATACCATTGATATCTTTAAGATAATATTGGCATGCTAATGAGTCAACTAACTACAAAATGGTACAGAGTTAGGTCATCCCCTACTCTTACAAAAACTCTATTAAAGTGAGACCCCCAAATTCCATCATTAAGGCAGTTCTTAACTGCTAAATGTCCATGTTGTTCAAGTGTTCTCAACTCTGATGTGCAGTGATGAAATTGACTCTTTATGGCCCTTTTCTATGTCCTGTGTAGTCTGCCTCCCTCTCCTATCTCTTTTCCTGTGCTAACTTTTCTGCCATCTGCTCCTATACTCTCTGTGCCTTATTAAAGTGTGATTAATATATTACTCCTTACTTGTTTCCAGTATGATCTTTTCCAGGCAAGTATCCATGAATCCAGTTTGTTCACCCTAACCCAAACAGGGATCTCTTTATGATGTTCTTTTGTATAAGGAATGAACTGGTTACATGAGTTAGGAATTAATTTTCCTAGTTTCCCCTATCAAAAGACAAGCATGGTGCTATGAACCCTAGGAATGGAAGACAAAAGAACTATGTACCATCTCTCCCCCTCAGATCTCCTGTCATAACTATATCTGTAGCTTTCTCTACGCACAAATGAAAAAGATGGGGCTTTCTATGTTAGGAACTAGACCAAGGGTGGATTGGAATCACTCTACCACTAACTAACCAAGAAAGAGACCATGAATGTCAGTTCTGTAAAACTCAGTTTCCTGAGTTGTAAGATGTAAGATAAGGAGATTGTATAAGGCCATTTCTAATTTTACAAATCGCTTCACTGGGAATGTCTAATGTGATGTGATCATGTTTACGTGGAAAGTTGCCAGAATGAACTGCTTTGTATAAAAAGTCACAGGATATATCTCCTCTCTACTCACTCCCCTCCCCATTTTTATCAATTTTTCCACCCATTCATTGTTCCTGGGCTATGAGCAATTCTGTATCTCCTTTGAAGGTGCAGAGGTGATTGTCACAGTAGCCATAGCATCCAAGATGGCAGATAGCCACATTTTAGGACTTATTCCACCATGGAAAACATAATAACCAGGTTTTTGTACCACATATTATCATTAACCTAAATGTGTGAGTCAAATTTGGTCCTCATGATTAGGTAGGAAGGACAAAGAAATTCTGACCCAGGTCTACAGAGCTTGTAAGTACATAAACATTCCCTCAGTTTTTATGCTTCAGGTTATTCATAATTATCATAGATACAATATTATAAAAGAGATAAATAAAATGAATCTTTTAGCAATGAAGGAGTTTTCCTAAACAGGCTCATAACATAATAGGCTATGGACTGTTTTTGGTTGCTAGGGCAACTAGGTAATTTTAATAAATAGAGCTCTAAACCTAGAGTCAATAGGATCTGAATTCAAATTCTGCCTACTTGTGCAACTTGGCGCATTGTTTAAACAATTAAGGCTTTATTTTCCTCATTTGAAAATAGAAAAAAATAGCACTTATCTCTGAGGGTTTTTGTAAGGATAAAATGAGATAATAGCTGTAAAATTCGTGGTAAATCTTAAAGCACTATACATACAAGGGAGTTGTTATTAGTGTAGTTATTGTTGTTGTTAATCATCATCCTCCTCAAATAGAAGATCTTCAATCATTCTGATAAGATCATAATGGCTCTGTACTCCTGCTATACCCTTATTTTTTAAGGAATAAGAAAAAGGATAAAGAGCTAGTCTTTAGGACCTGAGAATATGAATATGATGAATTCAACTTAATTTTCATAGATCATACATCATCTATCCTAATTTAGCCAATCACTAGGAATCTCTGTGTTCCATCAGTACTATTGGTTGCCCCAGTTGTAAATAACTTTTGACCTCATGATATTTATTAAGGAACTTAAATCTGAAGGGACTAACAAAGACCTACATATTACATTAACAGGTTGTTTAGGAAACAAGTTTATCAGAGTATTCCCTAAATCAGTGGCTTTAAAATTGGCATAGGACTACCAAGGAAGTCCCCAGTTTCATTAGTCAGTTACTTGATCCAACTTTCTTTACAGTAATAAATGCTTACATTTGAAATAGAATTTTTAAATTTTTCAAAATGCTTTTTCTACAATCATACCAGGGAAATGCTGCACAAATCAATACCCCATTTTATATATAAGAAAACTAAGAATAAGAGAAGTATTGGGAATAATCACAAAGCTTTTTTAGGCAAGATTTCAACCCAGGAATTTACTCATTCTGATACTCTTTTTTGACATGTCAGTGATAGAAGTAATTGCAGCCATATATTTAATTTATAGTCAAAGCATTAAATGTGATATTTCATAATTATTTATAATATATAAATGTATGCATATATACCTATATTATGCATATAATATGTATAAATACACAGATATATACTATGGGACAATTTAAGTTTTTGATTAAAATGTCAGGGAAGAGGTCTAGCTGATTGTGAACTATGTTATAAAGCAGTAATTGTCAAAACTATCTGTTATTGGCTAAGAAATAGAAAAATAAATCAGTGGAAAAGAATAAACATGCAAAAAGTTTTAAAAAATTATCATAATATTGTGTTGAGATCCATGTTTTGGGAAAAGAATTCACTATTTTGTAAAAATTGTTGGGAAAACTAGAAAGCAGTTTAGCAGAAACTAGATAAAGACCAATATATTATATTACTATCCATGATAAGATAAAAAAGCATATATGACCTAGGAAAAAAGGGAGATATTACAACCAAATTAGAAAAACAGAGAACATATTATCTATCAGATTTATGGATGGGAAGAGAATTTTTGAATAAATAAGAGATAGAAGCATTATGCAATGTAAAATAGATAATTTTAAATACATTAATTTGAAGAAGGTATTTTTTTGTACAAATAAGATGAATATAGCGAAGAGTAGAAGGAAAGTAATAATTGAGAAGAAATTATAAATACTTTCTAGATAAAATGTTTTATATCTAAAATACATAGAAAAATAATATGTGTTCTTGATTCAAACCCATTTCCATGTTGCTGGTATTTGCATTAGAGTGTTCATTTAGAGTCTCTCCTCGGTCATATCCCCTCCACCCCTATAGTCAAGCAGTTGCTTTTCATCGGTATTTTTACTCCCACAGTTTATCTTCTGCTTGTGGATAGTGTTTTTTAGATCCCTGTAGATTGTTCAGGGACATTGCACTGCCACTAATGGAGAAGTCCATTACCTTCGATTGTACCACAATGTATCAGTCTCTGTGTACAATGTTTTCCTGGTTCTGCTCCTTTCTCTCTACATCACTTCCTGGAGGTTGTTCCAGTCTCCATGGAATTCCTCCACTTTATTATTCCTTTTAGCACAATAGTATTCCATCACCAACATATACCACAATTTGTTCATCCATTCTCCAACTGAAGGGCATCGCCTCATTTTCCAATTTTTGGCCACCACAAAGAGTGCAGCTATGAATATTCTTGTACAAGTCTTTTTCCTTATTATCTCTTTGGGGTACAAGCCCAGTAGTACTATGGCTGGATCAAAGGGCAGACAGTCTAATATCGCCCTTTGGGCATAGTTCCAAATTGCCCTCCAGAATGGTTGGATCAATTCACAACTCCACCAGCAATGAATTAATTTCCCAACTTTGCCACATTCCCTCCAACATTCATTAATTTCCTTTGCTGTCATGTTAACCAATCTGCTAGGTGTGAGGTGATACCTCACAGTTGATTTAATTTGCATATCTCTGATTATCAGAGATTTAGAACACCTTTTCATGTGCTTATTAATAGTTTTGATTTCTTTCGCTGAAAACTGCTTATTCATGCCCCTTGCCCATTTAACAATTGAAGAATGGCCTGATTTTTTGTACAATTGATTTAGCTCTTTATAGGTTTGAGTAATCAGATCTTTGTCAAATGTTTTAGTTATGAAAATTGTTTCCCAATTTGTTGCTACCCTTCTGATTTTAGTTACATTGGTTTTGTTTGTACAAAAACTTTTTAATTTGATGTAGTAAAAATTATTTATTTTACATTTTGTGACTCTTTCTAAGTCTTCCTTGGTTTTAAAATCTTTTCCTCCCCAAAGGTCTAACAGGTATACTATTCTGTGTTCACCTAATTTACTTATAGTTTCCTTCTTTATGTTCACGTCATTGACCCATTCTGAATTTATCTTGGTGTAGGGTGTGATGTGTTGATTTAAACCTAATCTCTCCCACACTGTCTTCAAATTTTCCCAGCAGTTTTTATCAAATAATGGATTTTTGTCCCAAAAGCTGGGGTCTTTGGGTTTGTCATGAACTGTCTTGCTGAGATCATTTATGCCAAGTCTATTCCACTGATCCTCCTTTCTGTCTCTTAGCCAGTACCAGATTGTTTTGATAACCACTGCTTTATAGTATAGTTGAGATATGGGACTGCAAGTCCTCCTTCCTTTGAATTTTTTTCATGATTTCCCTGGATATTCTTGATCTTTTGTTCTTCCAAATGAAGTTAGTTATGTTTTTTTCTAATTCAGTAAAGAAGTTTTTTGGTAGTTCAATGGGTATGGCATTAAATAAGTAAATTGATTTGGGTAGGATTGTCATTTTTATTATGTTAGCTTGTCCCACCCATGAGCAATCAATGTTTTTCCAATTGTTTAGATCTAGTTTTAGCTGTGTGGAAAGTGTTTTGTAGTTGTGTTCATATAGTTCCTGTGTTTGTCTCGGCAGATAGATTCCTAAGTATTTTATATTGTCTAGGGTGATTTTGAATGGTATTTCGCTTTCTAATTCTTGCTGCTGAAATGGGTTAGAGATATATAGAAATGCTGATGACTTATGCGGATTTATTTTGTATCCTGCAACTTTGCTAAAGTTGTTGATTATTTCGAGTAACTTTTTGGTTGATTCTCTAGGATTCCTTAAGTAAACCATCATATCATCTGCAAAGAGTGATAGCTTGGTCTCCTCATTGCCAATTTTAATACCTTCAATTTCTTTTTCTTCTCTAATTGCTACTGCTAGTGTTTCTAGTACAATGTTAAATAATAGAGGTGATAATGGGCATCCTTGTTTTACTCCTGATCTTATTGGAAAGGCTTCTAGTTTATCCCCATTGCAGATGATATTTGCTGATGGTTTTAAATATACCGTTTATTATTTTTAAGAAAGGCCCTTCTATTCCTATACTTTCTAGTGTTTTCAATAGGAATGGGTGTTGTATTTTATCAGAGGCTTTTTATGCTTCTATTGAGAAAATTCATGTGTTTTTTGTCAGTTTGCTTGATAATATGGTCAATTATGTGGATTGTTTTCCTAATATTGAACCATCCTTGCATTCCTGGTATGAATCCTGCCTGGTCATAGTGGATGACCCTTGTGATGACTTGCTAGAGTCTTTTTGCTAGTATCCTATTTAGGAATTTTGCGTCTATATTCATTAGAGAGATTGGTCTATAGTTTTCTTTCTCTGTTTTTGACCTTCCTGGCTTTGGGATTGGTACTATATTTTGTGTCATAGAATGAATTTGGTAGAACTCCTTCTTGGCCTATTCTGTCAAATAGTTTGTTGAATATTGGGATTAGTTGTTCTTTGAATGTTTGATAGAATTCATTTGTGAATCAATCTGGCCCTGGGGATTTTTTCTTAGGGAGTTCTTTGATGGCTTGTTCAATTTCATTTTCTGAAATGGGGTTGTTAAGGTAATTTATTTTTACATCTTTTAGTCTAGGCAATTTATATTTTTGTAAGTATTCATCCATATCACCTAGATTGCCATATTTGTTGCCATATAATTGGGCATAGTAGTTTTTAATGATTGCCTTAATTTCCTCTTCATTAGAGTTGAGGTCTCCTTTTTCATCTTGGATACTGTCAATTTGGTTTATTTCTTTCCTTTTTTTAATTAGACTGACTAGTACTTTGTCTATTTTATTTGTTTTTTCAAAGTACCAGCTTCTAGTCTTATTTATTCAACCAATAGTTCTTTGACTTTCAATTTTATTAATTTCTCCTTTGAGTTTTAGGATCTCTAATTTAGTGTTCATCTGAGAATTTTTAATTTGTTCACTTTCTAATTTTTTAATTTGCATGCCCAATTCATTGACCTATGTCCTTCTTAATTTGTTAATATATGAACTCAAGGACATAAATTTCCCCCTGACTACTGTTTTGGCTGCATCCCATAGGTTTTGAAAGGATGTCTCAACATTTTCATTTTATTGTTATTAATTGTTTCTATGATTTGTTCTTTAACTAACTGGTTTTGGAGAATCATATTGTTTAATTTCCAATTAATTTTTGATTTACCTTTCCATGTTCCCTTACTAATTATTATTTTCATTGCATTGTGATCTGAGAAAGTTGCATTTATTATTTCTGCTCTTTTGCACTTGTTTATAATGTTTTTATGCCCTAATACATGGTCAATTTTTGTAAATGTCCTATATGCTGCAGAAAAGAAGGTATATTCCTTTTTGTCCCTATTTATTTTTCTCCACATGTCTACTAACTCTAATTTTTCTAAGATTTCATTCACTTCTCTTACCTCTTATTTATTTTTTGGTTTGATTTATCTAGTTCGGATAGAGGAAGGTTGCGATCTCCCACTAGTATAATTTTTCTATCTATTTCATCCTTGAATTCCTCTAGTTTCTTCTTTAGAAATTTGGATGCTATGCCATTTGGTGCATACATGTTGAGTACAGATATTTCCTCACTGTCTATACTGCCTTTTATCAGGATGTAATTACCTTCCCTATCTCTTTTAACTAGATTTATTTTTACTTTGGCTTTGCTGGATATCATGATTGCAACTCCTGCCTTCTTTTTGTCAGCTGATGCCCAATAGATTTGGCTCCACCCTCTTACTTTCACCCTATGTGTATCTACCTTTCTCATATGTGTTTCTTGTAGACAGCATATGGTAGGGTTTTGGACTCTAATCCACTCTGCTATTCGCTTGCGTTTTATGGGTAAGTTCATTCCATTCACATTCAGAGTTATGATTACTAGCTGTGTATTTCCCAGCATTTTGATTTCTGTTCCTTTACCTGCCTTTTCTTCTTTCCCTATTTCCTTCTACACCAATGTTTGCTTTTGAATAGTCCCCCTTGTTCCCACCTTTATTTTACTTCCCTTTCTACCCCCCTCCCTATTTATACCCCACTTATTTTCCCTGTAGTCTTTCTAAAATTAACCCCCCGCTCCCTCCCTCTCTTGTACTGCTTCCCTCCTCACCAGACCATTTATTGCCCTTCTACTCCCCTATAGGGTGCAAATCTATTCTCTGCCCCCAATGGATTAGATTGTTTTTCCCTCTTTGAGTCACTTTCAAAGCACGTAAAAGTTGAGTATTTCCTCTCTGACCTCTTTACCCTTTCAGTGTATTGATGTTCTCCACCCTCCCACCATGAGCTTCTTTATGACATATAAATTTACTCCCATTTGTTTCTTTTCCCATTTCTTTAAATATTAACCTATTTTAAGCTCTAGTTTATATATATATATATATGCATACTCATGCATATGTATTTTTGCATGCATATATCTATATACCTATTTATGTCTTGTCCTTTCATCCTATACTGTTTGTTGCTGTTCCCTCTAAGTATAATTCTTTATGCTGCCCAGCTAATAACAACAGTTTTTAAGAGTTACCAATGACCTCTTTTCTTATAGGGATACATATCATTTTAACTTATTGAGTCTCTTAAATTTTTTTTTGTTTTTCTTTTTCCCCCTCTTTTTTAATTACCTTTTGATGATTCTCTTGAGTTCTGTGCTTGGACATCAGATTTTCTGTTCAGGTCTGGTCTTTACGAATTCTTGAAATTCTTCTATTGTGTTGAATGACCATACTTTCCCCTGTAAGAATATAGTTAGTTTTGCTGGGTAGTTGATTCTTGGTTGTAGACCTTGTTCCCTTGCTTTCTGGAATATTGTATTCTTACCTTTCTTTTTTTCAGTGTGGATGCAGCCAGATCCTGAGTTATCCTCACTGTGGTTCCTTGGTATCTGAATGACTTCTTCTTGGCAGCTTGCAATATCTTTTCTTTGGTCTGATAGTTCTTGAATTTGGCTATAACCTTCCTGGGTGTTGTCAGTTGGGGATTAAGTACAGGAGGTGATCTGTGTATTCTATCAATCTCCACTTTTCCCTCTTGTTCAAGGATTTTGGGGCAGTTTTCTTTAATAGTTTCCTGTAATATAATGTCCAGGCTTTTTCTTTTGTCATGGTCTTCTGATAGGCCAATAATTCTTAAATTGTCTCTCTTTGAACGGTTTTCTAAATCCTCTGTTTTGTGAATGAGATGTTTCATATTTTCCTCAATGTTTTCATTCTTTTGGTTTTGTTTTATAGTGTCCTGCTGCCTTGTGAGGTCACATGATTCTAGTTGTTGTATTCTGGTTCTTAAGGACTGGATTTCATTCTTAGTTTTTTTGGTAGTCCTTTTCCTTTTGGTCAGATTTTCTTTGGAGGTCATCTTTCATATTCTTCACCTCATCTTTCTTCTGCTTTGCCTTATCTTTCATCTCCTTTGCCTCATTTTCAGCTGGTTGATTTTGGCTTTCAAGACACTATTTTCTGTTTCCAGATGACTTATCTTAGTTTTAAAGTTCTTTTCCCAATTGTCTTCAGCCTCTCTTAATTGTGTTTTGAATTGCATTTTGAGTTCTTCCAAAGCCTGTATCCAATTTTCTGGGATTTCTAATTTTTCCTTTGCTGGGTTTTCCCCCTCTGTTTCATTTGCTCTTTGCTCATTACCTGTGCAGAAGCTGTCTATTGTAATTTCTTTCTTTTTTTTCTGTTGCTTGTTTGAGTTTATCCCTTCTTTGCTCCCCGTATTTGGCTGTGCTCTTGCTCCTCTCATTTTGTTTTGGTTTTGGGGCTGTCAGTCTCCCCTCTTGGAGCTTTGTCAGATCTCTTGGTACAGTCTCTAGGGGAGGAATGTTAGTTTCCCTGTCCTCTGGAGGCTTTTGATTGGATTGAGTTCAATTGGGTTGGGCTGTATGTGGTATGAACCACTGAGGCTCTGAAGACTCCTTGAAGACTGGGCTGCACAGGCTCTCTCCAGTTCTCTCCAGCTGCTTCTCCTCTGTCCGCAAGTGCCTTTGCCCGCCTCCCTAAACTCTGAGGAGTTCTGATGGGATTAGTTTAACTGGATTGGTCTGGATGTGCCCGAGGCAAGGGTGAGACTAGAGCCCAATGGAGGGACCCAGCCATGGCCTATTTCTCCCTGGCTTCCTCCCTGCTGTCCAAGCTGGATACTCTGAGCCCAGGGCCCCACTGCTCACAAGGTAGACCCTGCAAACCAGCATCCTTGCCTGCTCAGAGGTTCCCGCTGCTGCTGAGGTCTCAGCCCTTTGGGTTGTGGGGGAGAGGTCCTGGGACTTTCGCTCTGCCTTCCCCTTAGCCTTGAGTATTCTCGGATTCAGGCTTTTGGGGGGTGTACCTTTTGATTTGAGTCCAGAAGTGGGGTTCCCCACTTCTGTCCTGTTGTTCAGATTGAATTTCGGTGCCCTAGGAGCATTCAGTCTGTATCGGAAAGGAAGGGTCTTCCACAAGGTCTGAACTTTTCCTGCTTTCTAAGCTGCCATCTTGACTCCACCTCTCCTCAGGGACTATTTAAATACAACTACAAACTATTCTCCACATAATTAAAATTAGATCTAAATAATTGGAAAAAAAAAACATTAATTGTGAATTCTATCAAAACAAACTTCTAATCCCAATACTATACAAACTATTTGACATAAGCAAAGAGTGAGTTCTATCAAATTCTTTTTATGACACAAATATGGTACTGATCCCAAAGCCAGGCAGGCCAAAAATGGAGAAAGAAAACTACAGGCCAATTTCCTTAATGAACATAGATGCAAAAATCTTAAACAAGATACTCACAAAGACTCCAGCAAGTCATCATGAAGGTTATTCACTTTGATCAGATGGGATTTATACCAGTAATGCAATGATGGTTCAATATCAGGAAAACCATCCACATAATTGATCATATCAACAAGCAAAGCAACAAAAATCACATGATTATCTCAATAGATGCAGAAACAGCCTTTGACAAAAACCAACACCCATTCCTATTGAAAATACTAGAAAGTATAGCAATAGAAGGATCTTTCCTAAAAATAATAAACAGTATCTATCTAAAACCATCAGCCAACATCATCTATCTGCAATGGAGATAAACTAGATGCATTCCCAATAAGATCAGGAGTGAAACAAGGATGCCCCTTATCATCTTTATTATTCAACATTGTACTAGAAACACTAGCAGTAGCAATTAGAGAAGAAAAAGAAATTGGGGATATTAAAATTGGCAATGAAGAGACCAACCTATCACTCTTTGTGGATGACATGATGGTCTACTTAATGAATCCTAGAGAATCAACTAAAAAGCTAGTGGAAATAATCAACAACTTTAGCAAAATTGCAGGATACAAAATAAACCCACATAAGTCATTAGCATTTCTATATATCTCCAACACATCTCAGCAGTAAGAGTTAGAGAAATTCCATTCAAAATCACCTTAAACAATATAAAATACTTAGGAATCTATCTCCTGATACAAACACAGGAACTATATGAATCCAACTACAAAACACTTTCCACACAACTAAAACTAGGCCTGAGCAATTGGAAAAACATTAGCTGCCCAAGGGTAGGATGAGCTAATATAATAAAAATGACCATCCTACCCAAACTTATCTATTTAGTGCCATACCCATTGAACTTCCAAAAAACTTTTTTTACTGAACCAGAAAAAAACTGACAAAGTTCATTTGGTAGAACAAAAGATCAAGGATATCCGGGAAATAATGAAAATAAAAATACAAAGGAAGGTGGCCTTGCAGTCCCAGATCTCAAACTAATTATATAGCAGTAGTCATCAAAACAGTTTGGTACTGGCTAAGAGACAGAAAGGAGGATCAGTGGAATAGACTTTGGATAAGTGACCTCAGCAAGACATTCTATGACAAACCCAAAGACCCCAGCTTTTGGGACAAAAATCCACTATTCGATAAAAAATGCTGGGAAAATTGGAAGACAGTGTGGTTGAGATTAAGTTTGGATTAACATCTCACATCCTGCACCAAGATACTCAGAATGGGTGAACAATTTGAACGTAAAGAAGGAAACAATAAGTATATTATGTGAACACAGGATAGTATACATGTCAGACTTTTGGGAAGGGAAAGATTTTAAGCCAAGAATGTCTTAGAAAGAGCCACAAAATATAAAATAAATAATTTTGACTACATCAAATTAAAAAAAAATGTGTACAAATAAAACCAATGTAACTAAAATCAGAAGGGAAGCAACAAATTTGCAAACAATCTTCATAGCAAAAACTTCTGACAAAGGTTTAATTACTCAAATTTACAAAGAGCTAAATCAATTGTACAAAAAATCAAGTCATTCTCCAACTGATAAATGGGCAAGGGACACAAATAGGCAGTTAAAGAAATCAGAACTCTTAATAAGCACATGAAAAATTGTTCTAAATCTCTGATAATCAGAGAGATTTAAGTCAAAACAACTCTGAGGTACCACCTCACACCTAGCAGATTGGCTAACGACAGCTATGGAAAGTAATGAATGCTGGAGGAGATGTGGCAAAGTCAGGACATTAATTCATTGCTGGTGGAGTTGTGAATTGATCCAACCATTCTGGAGGGAAGTTTGGGACTATGCCCAAAGAGCGCTAAAAGACTGCCTATCTTTTGATCCAGCCATAGCACTTCTGGTTTTGTACCCCCAAAGAGATAATAAGGAAAAAGACATGTAGAAGAATATTCATAGCTGCACTCTTTGTGGTGGCAAAAAACTGGAAAATGAGGGGATGCCCTTCAATTGGGGAATGACTGAACAAATTGTGGTATATGTTGGTGATGGAATACTATTGTGCTAAAAGGAATAATAAAGTGGAGGAATTCCATGTGAACTGGAACGACTTCCAGGAATTGATACAGAGTGAGAGGAACAGAAGCAGGAGAACATTGTACACAGAGACTGATACACTCTGGTACAATCGAATGTAATGGACTTCTCTATTAGTTTCAATGAAATATCCCTGAACAATATGCAGGGATCTATGGGAAAAAACACTATTCACAAGCCGAGGACAAATGGTGGGAACAAAAACAATAAAGAAAGGCAACTACTTGTCTACAGGGGCCAAGGGGATATGATTGGGGATGGAGACTCTAAATGAACATCCTAGTGCAATTACCAGCAATATGGAAATGGGTTCAGATCAAGAACACATGTGATCCTCAGTGGAATCATACGTCGGCTATGGGAGGGGTGGTGTGAGGGGAGGGAGGAAAAGAAAATGATTTTTGTATTCGATGAATAATGTTTGAAATTGACCAAATAAAAACAATGTTTAAAATTAAAAGAAATAAACACTTGAAAAAATGTTCTAAATCATTTATAATCTGAGAAATGTAAATTAAAATTAATCTGAAGTACCACCTCACACCCAGCACATTGGCTAGCATGACAGCAAAGGAAAGTAATAAATGTTGGAGGGGTTATGGCAAAAATGGGACATTAATGCATTGCTGGTAGTAAATTAATCCAACCATTCTTGAAGGCAATTTGGAACTGTGCCCAAAGGGCACTAAAAGACTGTCTGCCCTTTGATCCAGCCTTAGTACTGCTGGGTTTATACCCCAAAGAGATAATAAGGAAAAAGACTTGTACAAGAATATTTATAGCCTCACTCTTTGTGGTAGCAAAAAATTGGAAAACGCGGGAATGCCCTTCAATTGGTGAATGGCTGAACAAATTGTGGTATCTGTTGGTGATGGAATACTATTGTGCTCAAAGAAACAATGAACTGAAGGAATTCCCAGTGAAATGGAATGACTTCCAGGAATTGATGCAGAGTGAAAGGAGCAGAACTAGGAGAACATTGTACAAAAACTAATACACTGTGATACAATCGAACATAATGGACTTTTCTACTAGCAGCAGTGCAGTGATCCAGGACATTTCTGAGGGACTTATGGGTAATAACACTATCCACATTTAGAGGAAAATCTGTAGGAGTGGAAGCACAGAAGAAAAACAACTACTTGATTACAAATATCAGTTGGAATATGATTGGGGTTATAAACCCTAAATGATCACCCTAGTACAAATATTAATCATATGGAAATAGGTCTTGACCAAAGACACATTTAAAAACCAGAGGAATTATGTGTCAGTTATGGGAGGGGATGTAGGGGAGGGGAGGGAAAGAACATTATTTTTGTAATCCTGGAAAAATATTTCTAAATTAATAAATTAAATAAAATTAAAAATACATAGAGTACATTGTCAAATATATAAGAATGTGAGTTATTATCCAATTAATAAATGGTCAAAAAATATGAGGAGATAGGTTTTGGTTGAAGAAATCAAATTGTATAAAAATATATGAAACTGTGCTAAATGCTATTGATTAAAGAAATGTACATCAAAATAACTCTGAAATACCACTTCATACCTATAATATTGGCTAAAATTTTAAAAGAAACAAATAGCAAATGTCAGAGGGAATGTGAAAAAATAGAGATATAATACATTGTTGGTGGAACTGTGAACTGATTCAATCATTTCAGACAGTAGTTTGGAATTATACTCAGAGTTATAAAACTGTGTGTACCTTTATATATAATGATCAAATGTTATCTTATTATAAATAAGGCAAGGGTACAAGACAAATCCAAGAAACTCATGATGGAAAAGGATATCTACTCCCATAAAAGAGGCAGAAGAAATCCCAAAACAGACCAGAACATACAATCCTTCACTTGATTTCCTTCATGCATTTTTCTTTAATGTAAGCAATATATGTCTTGTTTCAAAACATGATGAACATGGAAATACATACTTTATGATAACATGTACAACTTATATTACCTGCCTTCTTGATAATGGAGGGAAAGTGAGAGAGAGGAAGAGAACATGAATTGTAAATGAATGTTAAGATTGTATCAACATGTAATTTGGAAAAAGAAAAAGAAAAACTTAAAAAAACCATCCTGATATGCCTATTTTAACCACGTATACAATGTATATAGTATAGATACATGTATGTGCTATTTTTATGTGCATGTCCAAGCCTATATATAGTGATTGAAATAACTTCTTTTGCCAATGAAAATCAGTCTAGCATGTCTATTTCACACATGTACAAAATATATGCACATATATAAGTATGATGTGTATGTATGCATTTGTTGTCTATACACATATATGATGAAAAAGATAACTTTTATCAATGAAGATATTGAGCTAACATTCATATTTTGCACTTTTACTACACCCATAAACACATTGTTACATATTATATTTCTTTAAACATTAATTATAGGTTAAAATTTATGAAATATTTCTATTGCCTCCAGCTTTATGCTATATAAAGCCAAATATTGTCACATTTTTAGTGTTATTTCATAGTTAAGACTTCTGGCAAAGGGATGATAAAATGACTTCACCTCAATTCATGCTACTTCTCCACCTAAAATATCTTGGTATTTTTGGAAATCTGAAATCATCCTGCTCAACAATTACCCATGAGATTATGAGCCTGGCAAGTTTTGAGATTAAAAACTGATGTATCTTAAACATCATGAATAATTCTTACAAAAACAAAAACAGGGAAATAGGTAGTTCTGAGTATGAGGAAGAAAGTTTTAATGCAGCATTTGAAAAAACAGTTCACCCTTTTCCTCACATATTGTGCTGGTGAGGGTCTCCAAGCCCTCAGTTAACACTAATCAGAATGTCTCAAGTGGCATCAGCAGAGCTGCAGGTGAACAATTGTCCCATTTTGGAAGAAAACGGTCAGGCAGACAGAATATTTTCATAAATTTTTTACAATCATTTACCTGCTGGGGATATTTTGCAAAAAGTCTACTGTTTTATCCAGGTTCTTCCCAATTTGTAATCAAATGATGATTTATTATTGGCACAATGGAGGAAAAATATATTACCTTGGAATTTATGAATATGTAATGATGTTTCAGCTACAATAATGAATCACCATTTTCCCTCCCTTTTATTTTTTCACATGCATTTGAGTATAAATTTCCATATAAATTTCCACTTATTTATATCCTCTTAAATTTCCTTCTTAAAAGGGAATTCCCAGAGCTCTGAATGAAAATGCCAAGTAAAAAAATGTAAAAAGGCTTGCAATTTGAAAAGCCTTTCCTTCTTGCTCTATTTTACTTCAATGCCATTTCTGTTTCTCATTTTCTAATTGCTACTAATCTCTAAAAATATATGTAAGAAATGTGAATTTCTTTTATTCCAGTATAACAAATGTCTGTTCTAAGGTATACTTTTTCTATATTAAAAATAGTTTATTGATATCCTTTGTTTTAAAATCACCTTCATTTTAGGCACCTATGCATTACCATGCTGGATCTGGAACCAGGAAGACCTTGGTTCTAGTTTCCTTAACTGTAAAATGAAGATAATAATAGCACCTACTTCTCAATCCTTGATGTGATGTTAATATTTTAAAGCACTTAGAATACAATGCCTAGCTTCATAGTAGATACTTTATGAAGGTTAATATTTATTACTCCATTTATAGTAATAATAATAAATACAAGGTATACAAAATCTTAGTACCACACATCTTTCCCCTTTCCCTCTCCAGTGTAATAAAGAATATGGAATAAGAATGAAGAGAAAATAAATGTAATCTAATATTAGTAAATAACATTCATATAATGTTTTAAGGTTTATGTATGCTATTTATACTATTTCATTTACTTGTGAAATATAGTCTTTTTCCTATTTAAAAATGATGAAACTGGTAGCTCAGTAGATTGAGAGAGATGTGGAAGGTAAGGGTTTAAAAAAATAAAATAAAAATGAAGAAACTTAGGCTGAAAGAGGTCAAACAGTTCAACCAATTCAGGCAAACTTGCCTTTAATTGGCTATTATGGCCTTCTATTGTGTGTTCTAGCTAGATGATGAAAATATTTTTCCACATATCTTTATCAACTTTCTTAATTTCCTTCTTCCATTTTGATATTTGACATTTGTTCTTCATGATATTCTGAAACAGTTAACTTTTTCTCCTGTGTTTCTTTTTATTACAATGACTAACACAATATACATTTGTGTTTAGGTCCTCAAATATATACTTTCTATCAAATATTCTAGGGTAGAACCTTCATTTATGTTGTAGAATCCAGTCAAAAAGATATCTCCACTTCATGCCAGATACAACATATTATATAGTGTCTACTTGAAAATTTCTAAGAAAGGGAAACCATTAATTCCCTATACATCTATTTATGATTATAACTCCTGATAGCATTCCCTGATATCAATCACAAATTTGCCATTTTTTATCTTCTACTCTTTTTTTTTTTTAGTTCTGTCTCTGGAGTCAAACAAAACAAACATAGTTCTTTTTTTACTTAACTGCCCTTCAAGTACTCAAAAACATCCTTTACTTTTTCTCTTCTCTAGTTTAAATATCTCCAGTTCTTTCAACTGAACCTCATATGGAAGAGGCTCAAGGAATTATCATCATGGTCACTTTCCTTGGATGCTTTCTGACTTTCCAGTATCCTGCCTAAACCTTCTCTTCCTAGAAATGAACAGAATAGTGCAAATGTACTGAAGCAGAGTATAACATAACTATCCCCTCTTCATTTCTTTAAATCTGCCTCTCTAAATTCTATCTAAAGTTGCTTTATATTTTTTAGTTAACATCATTGTGTTGATTTCTGGCATGCATGTAATTCATTAAAATCCCCAAAGTTTTATTAGATGAGCTACTTTCTAGTCATGTCTCTCTCATATTTTACTTGTGAAATTGATTTTTAGCCAACATGTAAGACTTTATAACCCTATTAAATTAAATCATTTTAGATAACCTAATATTCAAGGCTTCCAAGATTTTTTTCTCTCTCATATCATATCACACATTAGCAATCCTCCAAGCAGTGTGTGGATCTCAAAAGCATAAAGCTTAATTAATATTTAATTATTGAATTGATTTAATTCTATTGTTAGAACAATCTCTTTTGAATAATTATGGATCTCCTTAAGGAGAATCTTTTATTTTGTGATTTGAATGGAAACAATAGAACAGCTACAAACATGAACATTGTTGTGATCCCAACATATACATGGAATCTTTCTATTTGTATTGTGTATAATTGCACATCTGATTTGTGAGGGGTAAATATATTACTTGTCCATGTTTTATGCCTTTCTTGATGTTGGTAATCAGAGAATTATTGAATAAACTTTTCTCTTTATAGTTGCATCTATAAAGTAATCTTTCATCATTTGAATGTATACCTCAGAGGGAAATATCTTGGAGAACCCCTGAGATTCTCCAAATTCAAAGACTTTCTGAGTCAATTTATCACACAATGGTGTTATATTACATATGACTTGGTCAACTCTTTGACTCTGAAAATCTACTTTAATATTGAAAAAATATTTTTTTCCCTTTTTGACTTGTTTCATTTTCATCTAGGATACACTTGTTATTAGAAAATTCACTCCAATAAAGACTCAATAGGAAGTTGTCATTGATCAGTAGTTATTGATGTTCTCTTGATTATATTTTAATAATCTTGTAAAAACCTTTTTTCAGATAATTAGTCCATTACTATTTTTATCTACATTTCAAAGTTTTTCTCTAATATACTTGTCATGTATAGTCATCATAATAGCTAAATTCATGTAATACTTTAAAGTTGGCAAAACATATCCACTAGCTCTTCTTATTCTTATAGTAATCCTATGAGGTAGGTTCTATCCTTATTTCTATATTACAGATGAGGAAAATCAGATTTCAAAAACTGAAGTGACAGCTTTGAAGCTCTGAGGTGTGATAAGAGCCCAGGAAGTTCAGCACTCTCACTCCTCTCTCCTGAAGTATTCCTTTCTTACGAATACAGTTTCAGTATTATCCTTACAGCCACTCCAGCTCCAAAATTCCATGACAAGCTTCAGTTTGACAAGGTTCTCTCCTGCAACTTAACTTATAAAATATTTATGCCAAACCTAATTCAATTTTACCCCCAATACTTGGGAGGTAGCAGGTATTCCCTCCGTGGAGGAGATTCCCACTCCATACTGATTGGGCTAGAAGACCTCTGAAGTCCCTTAGAGTTTTGAGTGTGTGAGCTATTGCTATGAGAATTACATGAAACACCAAGTCTGGGTCTTCTCCAACCTACTCCCTTGGCACTCAGGGGGCAGATAGTGATGGAAAATAGTAAAGTCAGATTGATGAAAGGCAGGAGGAGAATAAGGGAATTGAGTTAGAGATGGAAGAGAGGGATTAGGAAATAAATTCAGCATCTGATATGTAATAGATGGTTAATACATTCTTGATGAAGTTCAATTAACTAAGAGACTTAGAAGTAAGAAAGTGGCAGACAAATCTATATAAGGAAACAGAAATGGGAAGAAATCTAATAATTTGCCCAATAGGGAGAGAACTTGATATGGATAAAGGGCATGTCCTGGACCACAGAGTCACTAAAATGTACACATAGAATACATTGAATCAGTGGTAGGCCAAAAGGGGGGAAAAACAGAAAGAGTGAGGACAGGAAGGCCTAGGTCTTAAAGAAAAGCCAAACAAGGGAAGGTCCGGTCTATATCCTGTCCACAAGGTGTATTGAGGCAGCAATATCAGCTCAGAAATTAGGGGGTAGAGTGGGATTTGTCCTCCATTTCCCCATTGGGTAGACTTCAACAATCTCTACAAACTGTGTGGCATTGGTGAATCTTTTAGAGATCACATGCCCAAAGTGCCCCTTCAAGCTGCCTGTGAGCTCCCTGCATTATCCCCTACAGTGGAGAGAGGAAGTATTCACTTTGTTCTGCTGGACAGAGGGCATGGCATACAAAAAAAAATGTCCTCAGGCTGGTGGAGAGGGGGAAGGGAGAAGCCCCCTGAAGAATGCTGGGTCACATGTACTACACTTTCACCAACATAGAAAAACAAAGAGGCAGCAGTAGAAGAATAGGGAAAGAAAGCCAGATATAAATACAAAGGACCAGGGAAGGGAGACACCCTGAGAATCAGAATGAGACTGAGACTGAACCAGGCAGGAAAGAGAAAATGCAGACCAGACTCTGGGGAGGTAGAAGCTTCTAATATGAGGAAGGAGGTAGGTAGTAAGGCAAAGACAGTGCTAGATAGAACCAGATATATTCTGGAGAGTCTGTGGATAGGTTTTCATTTGCCAGGCTGGCCCCAGACTCTGCTACATCTTCTCCTTTGTGCTATTCATTCTTGCAGCCTGGAATGAGACATGTCTCATGTCTGAGATTCTAGAATGGGGGTTTCAGTTAATCTTCAGTCTGCAGTCCTTTTCTTCTATCGCTTTGATTACCCTCAAGAACACCTTACATGGATAAAGAGTAATGAAAATGAAGTCTCTTGGCTAATCTTCAAAACTAAGTGTCACAGGATCCTGAATCTTCAAGCCCAACTTGGAACAGATACCACCCCTCTGCCAAAAATTCACCCACTGCTAATGCCAAAGGTTTGGGGACAACAAATCTAGGGAGCCTAGATAAGTTAGGTTTGGGCTGAAGCCCAAATCTTGAGACAAAACCACTTGGGCCAGTGGCCCTTGCAAGACCTCATGGAGCTGCCAGCCCCAGAACTTGTGTGATGGCCATGATGATTTTTAAAAAAATCATTGTCCCTAAATCTAGGAAGAGATGATGGGAATTCAGGCAGTAACCAAAAGCAAACCTTACAAATCTTACTGATTGTCTCCTGGATGAAGAGATATTGTTGAAGGATATTTTTGAGGGTCTATACAATTCCAGGCATTGGTGCTTATGGTAAAAAGAGTGAGCAGACAGGCAAGGGTTATTGGAGTTTACAGAGTTCCCATGATCATGCTTAGCTGAAGACTCAAATCGGACCCTGATAATTGGGGTTGACCTTCCAAGAATTCTCCAGGTCTGAAAACCAACATTGGCATTCCCAGTTTTTATACTTTCAATATTATATTGTCTCCTAAAGAACTCTTCTCAAAGCAATGACCTGCCATAGCTCCAAGGAACCAATAATGAAGAATCTTCTCACATCCTACCAATGTAATGTTGCACTCAAGATGCAGAATGAGTCATACTTTTGGATATGACTAACATTGGAATTTGTTTGACTTGACTGCACATTTGAAATAAGGTTTTTTCCCCCTTTCTTCCCTCATTTTCTCAATGAAGGAGATGGGAAGGAGGACAAATTAATTCTTAATATTTGAAAAAAGAAATTATTGTGCTTTTCAGAATAGATTTGTCCTAGGTGTGTTTAATGTGGTTCAGCTGCTTTTTCTGACTTTTCTTGGGTGAAATTTCCACTTCCTTATATACCATCTTAGGATTTGAGATATCAGAGTTCAAATGTGGTGGGGGTTCCATCATCAATGAAGGTAGAAGTAGTTTGGTTGAGAAAACCTTATAAATCTGTTCCATTTTTATATTTTGGTTGACTTCTTGCCAATTTCACCCACAATATGATTGCTCTTGAGAGGATCTGGATTAATCTTGTGTTAAAATTTATGCAGATTTTCCCCTTCCACCACTATTTGCTTATTTGTGAAGTCAAACTGTAATCTTCTTTCATTCTTCCCTATAACATTGTATTGGTTGATTATAGAAAATGAATACAGTTACCGAGTGTTTAATGAACTCAAAGATCTAAATTATTGGGACAAAGACTCACTATTTTACAAAAACTAATAGGAAAACTTGAAGGTAGCCTGGCTGAAACTAGGTATAGACTAATATTTATATCATATACTAAGATAAACTCAAAATGGGTACATGACTTAAACATAAAAGGTGATATCAAAAGCAAGTTAGAACATGGAAAAAAATAACCTGTCAGATATATTAATAATTCATTATGAAATACGAGTGAGAGAGGTTTTTGAGGTAAAATGTATAATTTTGAATATGCAAAATAAAAAATTCATACAAACAAAATAAATTCCGTCATAATTAGAAGAAAAGTAGGAAATGGGAAAAAATTTATAGTAAATTTCTCTGATAAAAGTCTCCTTTATTAAATACATGGAACTGAGCCACATTTACAAAAATATTAGCCATTTTTCAATTGATAAAATTGTCAAAGGTTAGAATATAAATGGGCAGTTTTCAGAGGAAAAAATCAAAGCTATCAATAGTTATGAAAACTGCTCTAAATTGGTACTAATTAAAGGAATGAGATTTGAAAGAATTTTAGAGTACCATTTCATATCCATCATATTGGCTAATATTTGCCCTTAAATAAGGAAAATAAATGTAAGGAAAATAGGAATGCCAATGAACTATTATTAGAGTTGTGAACTACTATAACCACTGGTGAACAATTTGAAATTATGCAGAAAGGACTATAAGATTTGTAGTTAATTACCTTTGTTTCGTACATTCACTATTATCCTCTAACTTAATTCTGCTAATACTTCCTTCAGCTCACACTCCAGTTTATGTTTTATTGTAGTCTGATTTCAGATTGAAACATAAATATACAGTCATCCCTTGCTATATTGTGGTTCACTGATCACAGCTTCACTGTGTTTTAAAAAAATTAAATTCTGTATCACAGAGTTTTGGCTATATCACAGGATTTTGTGGATGAATACCTTACTGTGCCCAATGGAAATTCAGTATGCCACTACCACTTGTGCAAGTTTGCCAATGTGAGATTGTACACAGTATGACTGAAAGGTGACCAACCACAGCACTGTGTTCTGTATCCTGGGCTTTGATTGGCTTTTTTTTTTAAGAGTATGGGAAAGGTTAATAAGAGTATGAAAAAGGTTTATAGGAGAATGGGAAGGGTTTATTAAGCCTATATATATATATATATATATATATGTATATATATATAATATTCATATACATATATAAAACAAAATAAATATAATGCTGATTATATTAATGATGTTGATTTTCACCTATCATGAGGGTCTCTGGAATATAACTCCCATGATAGGTAAGAGATTACTGTATATAACATATTTTGTTTATTCCTTTTTTGTTACTCCAACACACTGGAACATGACTAAAGCAAAAGCCTCTTTTGTATTACTTCATTTGAAGGAGGGAGAGAACTGACAATAAATTTGGAACTGAATATAAACGAATCCTATTCAAACATGTATTTTCATATATATATATATATAAACCTATATAAACATACATATGTACACACACATGCACATTGTGGATGAGAGGATTACAGACTGCATTTCAAGGACTTGTTTAAAAAAACATCATAAAGAAAGAGGGATCAGGAACCAAAGTTAGAAAGGTCTAAGAGAGAAAGAGAGGACAGATAAAAGAAAGCACTACTTCCTCTCCTAGGTAAGACTACACAAGGTAAAGGGAGAGGTTTTGTCCAAGGACCAGAGCTCAAAAGTAAGAATGAAAAATTCCCCTTCAATCTCTGGTTTCTGGTTTCCTTCCCTAGTAGATGATTATCCTGATCTCTCCTAGAACATTAGATGGAAAGAATGATCAGTCTCTTCTGGATTAATAAGATCTGTTTATTCTTTGGAGTATTTAGGAATGGTAGGGTTTAGGGTAGAGGAAAAATAGGTGTCCCTAACTATTGTTGATCCTAAATTTCCCCTCAGGAGTTCAGGGCTCAGGTCTGGGGACCTGATTACCTGGAGAGATTGTAGAGTCAGGCAATTGAATTTTCCTGATTTAGAGGGATGTATAGTTATATAAGATGTCAAATTGAAGATCTTCTTGGGTGGATAGTCTCTTCTGTTCCTCACAGGGAAAAAGTCTCTATCCCCTAATGAAAAGATGTTGGTTATATTCTGATTTACATAAGCTAATTGAAAGACCTTACCAGATTGAACTCAGAGTGATACTGCTCTCTCCTCTTTGCCAGAAGAGAAAGAACCCTGTCCCCAACTGCTGATCTGCTTTTCTTGGGTAGAGGTTTTAGCCCCATCCCCTGTTGACATCAGAATTCCATCCTCTTTCTGCATGATGCTTTTTCAACAAGTCCTTGAAATGCAGTCTGCAATCCTTTCATCCACAACATACATACATATATATGTATATGTAATATATTTTAACATTTGGATAACTATTTCATTACATTTGTTATTCCTTTTAATCCTATCTCTTTGGTTTTAAGCATTTAAAAGCATTATTCTGAGAACTAGTCAGTAGTCTTCACCAGCTGCTTGAGATATCTTTGGCCTGAAAAGAGATCACTACTTTATAATAATCCTTCAATCTATCTTCTCTAAAATTACCTTTTGTCTATTCCACATATATCTTGCATATATCCTTTTAGGTTGTCTTCCCCATTATAATGCAAAATTCCTGAGAACAGGAACAATTTTTTTTAATAACTATCTCCATGGCTTTGCAAGGCGTCCAATAATAAATGCTTAATAGATGATTAATTGATATTATACCTTACCAGAAATGAAAAGACTATTGCCCAGATGTAGTTAAAAGAATGGTTTCTGAGTTAACCTAATGAGTCTTTATAATAGTTCTTTAAATTGCTTTGGATTTGGGGGTCTAGATTATCATGCAATGGCCTATTCATTCTCTATATATTCCTGCCTATCCTTTATTTCCCACCTCCCTTCTGAAATCCTCCATGCCTCTGAAATTCTCTATGCCTGGTACTTAATGTACTCTAAACTTCCAAACTCATGACATATACACCTGGAACTCCTGATCAGTCCCTAGAGTTTCCCTACCTGTGATATCAGAGGGGAGAAATCAATCAGATGTATTTCACCGAGACCCTGTCATTCCTTGTAAAACCCCAGGGGACCTTCATCAATATCGTTAAACTACCCTGTTATATGGGACAGGACCTGTTGTGTCTATACTAAAGAGGAGAAACAGATGAGATCCTGGTATGATCTGGATGGCAGGTTAGAAGGGCACCTCACACAGGATTATTAATCTATAACCTCTTCCTACTGAATGCTAAGGAAGCATCTCCCCTGAGATTCTGAGTTATTCCTCCCTTGGCTGAATTATAAATGCTTTTGTCCCTAATGGGAGATGCAATCCAATTAATTCCCTGGGGACTATGATGTGAACATATCATCTGACTTCAGACTTTTTTTTTCCTTATCCCCTTCTCATGTCTCTGAATGTTTCAGGTTAAACTTTATCCCTTCCTTTGTGTGAGTGGAAATGTAAAATTGTCTATGGCTTTTGACAAGCTTGTACAGTTAGCCTTTTTCTGAAAACTTCTTTAAGAGGACTGTAATGATTTAGGATAGTTCATCTTTCTCAGTCTCTGTGTCTGTTTCTAGGAGTAGGGACCAATGATTCAATCAATTTAGAGATTTCCTAAGTGGAAAATCTTCATTGATATAGTACTATGAGTTCTCAGTAACTCATAATCTTAGAGAAGTACCTGTAGCTCTGAGAAACATAAATGATTTACCTAAGTTGACCCAGGTCAGCAAGAATGCTTCAGAGGCAAGACTCAGGTCTTCATAACTCAGCTTAGCTCTTTGATTGTCTGTATATGTACAAGTTTGTGGGTATTTGTGGGCGTGTATGCACATATGTGCTCCCAATGATGTAGAACACAAGTCATTTAGTTTCTCATCCTGAATGACTTTTGTTCAAATCCTCACCTAAATCCTTTAAAGATCCATCCAAGGATAGTAGGTGACTAGACTGGATAGACAGTCAGGACTGGAGATGGGAAGTTCAGGATTTAAATCTGGCCTCAGATTCATTGTAGCTGTGAGACCCTGGACAAGACAATTAAATACAGGTACCTAGCCATCATCACTCTTCTGCCTCAGAACTAATACTTATTGACTCTAAGACAAAGGGAAGGGTTTTAGAAAAAACATGCATCTAATGAATTGGAGGCCTTCCCCAGTACTTCACCTCCCACCCCAAACATTCTAGGTAGCCATAGCAGTTCTCTGTCTATCTTTTATCCCTCTCTCTTACTAAAGGACTAACCCAACTCCTCATTTAATCATATATTTTCTGGACAGCACCTTTGATAGAATTACCATATAAGAATTATGGTTGGTTTATTTTATTTGTAAAATATTTTTCTAGATATTTTTTTTACAATGGAGCCATCCTTTTTAATAAAGAGGAGGAAAATAGTTAATAAAACCAATCAATATATAGGAAAAAGTTATCAATTATTCACTGAAGTCTTTTTTCCACTTTACTTTCCAAAGAACAAATATATTTACATGCATACTATTTTTATATTTATTCTGAATCAACAAAAATAAGTTCTTATTGTCTCACCCTGGAGAATGTAAGCTCCTTGGCAGTAGGGATTATTTTATTCATTGTGGTGATATTTCCAGAGTCAGAATATAAAAGCTTATTCATTTATTGATTAATATTCTTCTTAGGCTGAGCATCCTTCAAATAAGTTACAAGTAGCAAAGCTGAGTAGCTAGAAAATATCAGGTTGGATTGAATTTCAGAAACTACACAAGACTTTTAGTGATATTAAGCTTCTGAGGGCTATAAAATCCATATTTATACCACAGTTCTCCTAATAATGTTATAAAGCTGTGAAAAAATGGAAGCTCCATAATCTCTAAAGAAGAAAAATTAAAGTTTACCCATAGGTCAAAAGAAAACATATAGTGGTTATAAGTAGTACCTATATTATGTAATGAAATCTTACATGAGAGAAGTAACATAAAGAATAGCATATTATGAAGATGGCAACAGAAAGAGAGGAGTGAAAAACTGGACATTGCCTGACATGTAACCTTCTTATTTTGGTTATACTTTCAATATCATATAATATATATTTCCATGTTCACCATCTTATAAAGGAAGGCACATGTTGCTTATACTAGAAAATAATTCATTGTTACAAGGGAATCACTTTAAAAGACTGATATATATTAATTTAAGGTCGCCAAGGAATTCAGCTATGTAATTCCTAAATGAAAACTCAAGTTTGCAGTCAATCTTTTATGGAGTTTAATTACAATAGGAGGAAGAAAGGAATTAGAGATAGAGAGAGAGAGAAAAAGGGAGAGAAAGGAATAGGGCTTAAATACTCCTTCTGTTTAGGCTGGGCCAAAAGGCCCAAGCCCTTAGATAGCTGGGGCAAAGAAAGGAGATCAGTCCCTATCACTCACGTGACCAAAATGGAGAAACAGTCTCAGAGGCCCCCACCTTCAGCTTCCTTCAGAGCAAGCTTCTCAGAGTACACTGCCACCGCTCCGATCAACTCCTCAACCCCCCACGAGTCTTCAGACCCCCCTGATCTTTAAGGAAACCATCCAAGTTGCCTCCCCTCAGTTCTCACATCTACCAATCACTGTCCATCAATTTCCCTGTGCCAATGGAGGCTCTAGCTTAACCCAGGACCGCCCAGAGGCTTTGCACATGTCTGTTGAAGGTCATATTTTCAAATGATTAAATCTTTGCTCCTTTGCTACAGCCCTTTCTAAATCCTGTTAACCAGAGTAGGGTAGAGATTGGAATAATTAAATTTTGATCTAGGCTGCAGCCCTTACTCAATCCTGTTAGGACTGAATAGGGTGGAGATTGATTCCAAGTATCTCCATTGTATCAATTCTAAAATCAATCATGACTCAAAGAAATTCCTGTTCTATGCTTAAGCATAGGTCAAAGTCCTTTCTATTGTTCAGCAAAAGGTTTCTGTCCTAAAGTAATCTTAAGAAGGGAAGAGAAGGAACCTCCCATGCCAATGGGGTTCCCATTCCAATAGACTATCAGTAAGAAATTTTCCAAGTATGAAATATCCCAATGGTGAAATTTCCAACATTTATAAGCCTAAGGAATTTTGAGGTTTACAGTCCCCCCTGATGATCATTGGGAGACTAGTCTCCCCATTGATCATTTAACATAATCATTTTGTAGTTCTAAATTCACTTCTAACTAAAGATATACACAATATTCAATTTTCTAAGAGAAATTAGAATAGTGAGAGAGGAAATAGAAAAAAAAAGAAAGCAAAACCGATGTTTGCTAGGCGCATTGACAGAAAGCCAAATTAGGGGCAGTCCCTTTTGGCATAAATGTGTACAGTTACAATAAATGTTCAATCAAAAGTTCAGTCCAATCAATCACATCCAAAGTTCATTCTTGATCTTCTTGATGAAGTGTAGGTTTTCGGCATCTTTCTGCAACAGTTCATTCTCTGGATATAAAAGTTTCAAGCTTCTTTCTTGAAGATCTTTTCTCAAACAAAATCAAAATCTTTGAATTTTTTATAAAAGTAAAATCTTAAACAAAATTCTTGGATTTTTTCAAAAATTCAATTCAAAAAATTCTTAGATTTTAAATTAAAATACAATCCCCCCTGAAGTATTTAAAAAAAATATCAAGTTTAGCTCAGAATGCAATGTTCAGTTATGGGGGTGTATGTGTCAATTATCAAAAGAATAGAAAAATAATCAAAAACATAAGAAAAATTCAAAATAGACCTTGTATAGGTCCAGTTTAAAGTAATTTCTATCCCACAAGTATGTAGAACAGAATGCAGTAATATTTCACTTAGCCATTTGTAGCCAAGACTACAGGAAGTTGCCATAATATAAGAAGAAAAGAATTAGAATTCTATTTTGATGGGGAAATGTCATTCCCTTGTCTGATTTTTCCTCAGGGATATAGGGAGCCAGCATGATAGTCAAGCTTTGTACTTGTTTGAGTACTTCGAAAAGAGTGTAGATACAAGGAAGTCCTACGACTTAAACATAAGTTAAGCGTTGCAACCTTGAGTCTCACTTTAATATTTTTTATGTGCTCTATTGGCACTATTCAGGTTTAGTCTGTGCTCCTTGTTTTTATCCCTTTTCCTGGAATCAGACACAAACTGGAAGTAGACTATAAACAAATGGCACCCATACCAAATCTCCAAATGCCAACATGAACCCAAATCCATCATGCATAATGTCCATTGTTGTCAGCAAAGCCTCCTCATGCCAAAGAGCATCCACAACATATAAAAGCTGGAAACTGTTAACCAATATCATTGCTAAAGACGGGGTGTCACGACCTTGGACCTTCATCTCTGCCAAAAGCATTATTAAATTAATAACAACCCAACCAATCAATCCTGGACGCAATTCACAGAAGTATTTGAGGTCAAAATGTCCAATTCGTGGATTTAATTCACGGCCAATAAAGAAATCATAGATGATATTTCCTGATTTTCCTGGAGAGAGCTCATTGTTGGATGCTTTCAAGGACCGCACATAGAGATAAATGCTCAAGGCTACAGAAAAAACTGTAGCTGCAACTGCAAACTGAAGAAAGTGGTCATACACATAATAGAGCTCTATACCCCAGTACAAAGATGTTCCAATGACTACAGATGTCAGGATAAAAGCATAGAATCCATTTAATCTATACTTCAGTCTTCTTCCACTATAAAGAGGTGTTCCTTCTACTACCTTTCCAATTGGCAGTAGATGGAAGAGGGCTTGAAGAAAAAACCAAAGCAGACAAACTCCAAATACTCTGGTTTCCCATAAACTAGCCAAAGATGGCAATGGAGGAGGAAGATTCACAAAACTGGGATCTTTCTGTTTACACATCAACAATAACATAAAAAGCATAACCGGCAGACCAATCATAATGGAAAAAGCTCCAATCCCTCCTCCAAACTCTAATTCCTCTGGTTCTGTAGATGTCATGTCAAAAGTTCTTATTGATTTTGGTTCTTTTGCAACATTTCTCTCTTCTCAAGAAATAATTTATTCAAATTTGATCTCTTCTTTTCTTGGGCGAAGGCTATACTGTGTGACCAGATAGCTGCTTTCTTGTGACAAATAAGATTTGTCCTGAATGTTTCTGTAAGAGATGTCATTCCTTTCTATCCGGTCAGGTTCACCATTGTATCTGTTAATGCTGTTTCCACTTTGCTTCAATGGAGACAAGTTGATTTCCAAAATTTCTTTCTCGTCTTTAATCTCTGCATGCTGGGAAGCAGAACGACATATGCTTTTGGGCGGACAGCCAGGAGAGCGAGATCAACTCCCACGGTGTCTGGAAGGAAAACTGGAAGAAGAGCCACTTTTCCTTTGCCTGAATGATGTTAAAGGCTTTATATCACTCTCTTTTAATTCAAGTTCAGTTCCATCTTTGTATTTCACAGTGTAAAGATGGGATTTGCTATCTTGGCTAAGTACTTCCACTTCATAATAAAGTGAACTTTTGAGGTTTACATCATGAAGGAAGTAAAGTAAGAATGATATGTTTCAAACTGCATTTGAATTCCATCTGTTCCTTATATGGTGATAGATATCTTTTCTTTTTCTTATGAATCTCTTGCAGTTGTCCTGGATCCTTTTCTTATTGACAATCTTTGACATTCACAGTTAACCATTCTACATTATTGCTTTTACTGTGTAGTGTTCTCCTAGCTCTGCTCACTTGATTTTGCATCATTTCATATAAATATTTCCATGGTTATTTGTGATCATCTTGTTTGTCATTTCTTATGTCACAATAATATTCTATTACAAACATATACCAGAACTTGCTCAGCCATTCACCAACTGAATATATACCTTAATAATAATAATCTATATAACTTAAGTTTTCAGTTCATTGACACCTCCCAAAAGTTGCTATACATACTTTTGTACAAGAAGGTTTTTCCCCTATCTTTAATATCTTTGGGATATAGACTTAGAGGTGGTATTGCTGGATCAAGGGTTATGCATAATTTTATAGCCTTTTTGCCATGATTCCAGATTGTTCTCCAAATGTTTGCATCAGTGTGCTGCTCTACCAGCAGTGTATGTGTTCCAAATTTCCCATATCCCCTTCAGTATTTATCATTTTCCTTTTTTTGTCATGCTTGCCAGTCTAATAAGTGTGACATAGTACCTCAGAACTGAATTAATTTGTATTTCTTTAATAAATAATGATTTGGAGAATTTTATTTATTATGACTAAAGATGGTTTTAGTTTCTTCCTCTGAGAATTGCCTATTCATATCCTATAACCATTTTCAATTGGAAAATTATTTGTATTCTTATAGATTTGATGAAATTATCTATATATTTGAGATTGAAGTCAGAGAATTGCTATAAATATTTTTTTTGTTTGCCTTTTAATCTTGGTTGCATTGCTCTTCTTTCTGATATGCAATCTTAATTTTGGTAAGATTTCCCCCCAAAAATGACAAGCTGTTATGCCTTTAGAAGAGAGAGACCACAGGGTCTTCACAATACCATAATAAAGTCTCTTTGGTACCTTAATAACTGAGCCTTTTAAAAATTGTCCTCATCTAATACAAACCTATCTTGTAGTGATCATCAAACTTTTTACTTCCCATGACCTACTCCATTACACCTCAGCCACACAAAAATATATACATACCCATCATCTCACCATCATCCACAAATATTTCACCTTCACATTTAAGAATATCAAAATCCCCTCATATGAGCACAATCCATTAACTTAACACTTCTCCCTATACCTTCCTTTATAAACTATTATTCTTTATCCGTACCTAATTTTCTCCCAGGATATATTCCCAGCATTTTCCTCAGCTTGACTTCTTGGCTAACCAGTATAATTTAAAATTGTCTTCTACTTTTGAATCCATAGTATCCTTATCATTTTGAGGATAGAGCCCTGCCAAGCCTCAGACGTGGATCAATCCCGCCATTCACCTCTTTTGCTTCTACATGTGTGCTAGTGTACAAAGGTGGAAAAAGTCCTGTAATTATTTTATTATGTTACATTTTGTTTGTATGTATGTATGTTTGTATGTAACATTAAAATGTTACATAAATTCAACTGGGCCCTCACTGCTGCTAGGTAATCCTTCTATACATGCCTTATCAACTCACTATTTCACTTTCCATAGAGACTCTTCCAAAACTTTTCATCTCTTCTTAGACTTCCCATGGCTCTGACTACCTCCACTCTTGGTTAAGAACCTTACTTCATAATTTACAGAGTAAATCAAGGCAACTTATTGAGAGATCCCTCTTCTCCCTACTTCCACATCTCATATCACTCATATATCTTCTGCTACTATTTCCTTCTTCACCCTAGTATTATATGATTAGCCTTTATCTTTTCCAAGTTTAAGATCTTTTCCCACTTAAGTAAATCTATTCCCTCCCATCTCCTCTAAAATATTGCTTTCTTTCATCTCTACCACTTATTTTCAATCTTTATGTTTACTGGGTTATTCTCTAGTGCCTACAAACTCTGTTCTCCTCTTAACCATTACAATCTCACTTCCAATCTTATTCCACCAAAATTTCTCTCTTAAAAGTTACTAATGATATCTTAATATCCAATTCATTAGCCTTTTTTTCAGTCCTCATTTTCCTTGCCCCTTTTATAGCCTTTGACATGTTTAATTACCTTGATACTCTTTTCTCCCCTGATTTTGGGACACTATTCTCTCCTATTTCTTCTATATATCTGAATACTCAGTTTCCTTTGCAAGGTCCTCATCCAGACTATACCTCAATGCCTTAAAGGATTCTGTATTGGGTTCTCTTCTCTTCTTCCTCTATTACTACTTCACTGGGTGATCCCATCAGCTTTTATGTATTTAATAGCCATTTCTATGATGGCAATTCTGAGATCTACCTATCCTGCCCCAAATTCTCTGCTGACCTTCAATTGCAGATGTAAGCATCTGCAATTGCTTTTTAGATATCTCAAGCTAGTTGTTAGTAGAAATTTTAAACTCAACATGTTCAAAACTGAATTCATTACCTTTCCCCCTCTCCTTTACTTCCCCCTTCCTTCCTTATTACTATAGATGGCAGCACCATGCTTCCATTTCCTCAGGCTTACAACCTACGTGATTTCTCACTATTTCTAATTCCTCTTATCCAATCTATTGCCAAGGTCTGTTTATTCTTTGCACCATCTCTCAAATGTTTCCCTCCCCCTTCTTTCCTCTGATACTGTCAACACTTTGGTGCATGCCCTCATCACTTAAATCCTGGACTATTGTTATAGTCTGTTGATGGATGTACCTTCCTCATGTCTCTCCCTACTCCAACCCATCCTCCATTCATCATTCAAGCTGATTTTCCTAAGCTCTGGTTTAACTTTATCATCCCCTACTTAATAAATTCCAGGGGCTTCCTATTGCTTCTACCAACAAATATAAAATCATATTTGACATTCAAAGCCATTTAGAACCCAGATGCCTTCTACCTTTCTGTACTCCTAGTACCTTTTTTTCATTTATTTGTCACTGTTAGCCACATATAATTCTTTGTTACCCCTTCTCCAGTTTTCTGGGAAAAAACAATGAAGTGATTTGCCATATATTTCTCTAGCTAATTTTATAGATGAGGAAACTAAGTCAAATAAGATTAAGTGACTTACTCAAAGTCACACAGCTAAAAAAGTGTTTGAAGGTAGATTTAAACTCAATTCTTCCTGACTCCAAACCTAGCAATTTATCCATAACACAAAGAACTTTTTGATCCAATGATACTAGTACCCTTTCTATTCCTGAACAAAACATTCCATTTCTCAACTTCAGGAATGCTCTCTGTCTTCCATGTCTGGAGTGTTCTCCTTCCTTATCTATGTCTACTGACTTCCCTGTCTTTCTGTAAATCCTAACTAAAATGTCATCTTCTATGGGAAGCTCTTTCTAATTCTTCTTAATTTTGATTCTTTCCTCTCTTAATTATTCCCTTTTTTATCTTGTATATAGCTTCTTTCTACATAATACTTTGGGTTTTTTTTCTCTTCAATTAAATTGTGAGCTCTTTTTGTCTTTTGCTTCTTTTTTATCTCTGATTTATCACAGTACCTGGCACAGAGTAAGTGATTGTTAAATATTTATTGCCTGATTGATCCCTGATTAATAAGACTTCTTTTTAACTTCCTTTTGGACAAATCTTTCTTATGTTGAAGACTATTCAGTGATTGACAGTTTTATAATGATATCTCATAGTTAATTATTCCCAATCCCTATATACAGAGATATTGATAGATTTTTGTGGAGGCTGTTGTTGAATAGAGTAGCTACTTGTACAAGAATATTCATAGCTGTGCTCTTTGTGGTGGCCAAAAATTGGAAAATGAAGGGATGCCCTTCAATTGGAGAATGGCTGAACAAAATGTGGTATATGTTAGTGATGGAATACTATTGTGCTCAAAGGAATAATAAAGTGGAGGAATTCCATGGAGACTGGAACAACCTCCAGGAAGTGATGGAGAGCGAAAGGAGCAGAACCAGGAAAGCATTGTACACAGAGACTGATACACTGTGGTACAATCCAATGTAATGGACTTCTCCATTAGTTTCAATGCAATGTCCCTGAACATTCTGCAGGGATCTAGGAGAAAAAACACTATCCAGAAGCAGAGGACAAATTGTGGGAGTAAAAACACCGAGGAAAAGCAATTGCATGACTACAGGGGTTGAGGGGATATGACTGAGGAGAGACTCTAAATGAACACTCTAATGCAAATACCAACAATATGCAAATGGGTTCGAATTAAGAACACATGTGATACCCAGTAGAATCTTGTGTCAGCTGCGGGGCGGGGGTGGGGGGGAGAAAATGATCTTTGTCTCCAATGAATAATGTTTGGAAATGACCAAATAAAATAATGTTAAAAAAAAGAGTAGCTAAAAGTTATTAAAAGAAGAATAGCATACTGTAATTCTTTCCCAATTCAAATAACTTTAAGAAAATTGTAATGTGAAATCACATCTTCCTAATAATGAAACTTTAATATAACATGAATTCAGAAATCAGACATTGGTTGTTAAGATTATTTTCTTGGTCTTTATTCTTCTGATGTTCCTACTTATAATTGCAAAAAGCTATCTTTAAAGATAAACAGAATAATATTTTGAACTCCCAGGGGAAAACATTTTCCTTCATCATCAAGTAAAAAAGTTATCATGTTCCTATCTTAAGATGTCTGTTATTTATAATAAAAATCATTTTTATAGGCATGCCTTTAGTCCATTTATTTATACCTTGGCTTCTTTTCCTTCTTTCAATCATTTTTCCCCCTAGGAGCTGAAACTATTGGCAAAGAAAAGTTTCCCTTTGGGAAAGCAGCTGAATTAAGGGTACTTGACCTTTTTGAATTGGCTATTCAGTGATTTGCTAATAAAAACTTAAAGGAAAGTATACCAATTTACAATTTATTCTCTTAAAACAGCGGTTCTCAACCTCCCAATTTGTAGCAATGAGAATACATAATGCATATCAGGTATTTACATTCTGAATCATAACTGTAGCAAGATTACAGTTTTGAAGTAGCCACCAAAATAATTTTTTGGTTTGGGGTCACCACAACACGAGGAATTGTATTGCGGGGTCACGGCATTAGAAAGGTTGAGAACCACTATTAAAGGAATTGATGTCTCTGTGTTGATAGTAGCTTCAAGAATAATGATCAAATTCTAGTAATCTAAAATGAAGGCTAGGATAGGAAATGATGTGTGCATGTATGCATATGTGTATGTGTTTTGAGGTAGAAAGCAGGGGATAACTGTTGGAAAGTACAGGTGAAGATGTCTCTCCCTGGAAGCATTTATGTTAGTGGATCAAACAGAGAACATTTAAAGACTGCTTTAGAAGTTCCTTGGCAACTGGTCAGTGTGGTCCCTTATTCTTATAACACCTTGTAAAATGTTCTTAGTGATGAGCAGTTATAGACACTTGGCTTTGAAAAGGATTTTAAAGAACATAGAGTATTTGTGCCCTTGGTGGCACTGTTCCTTTTTCCTGACTGTCACCCTGTCTACCTCTAGGTCAATCCCAGGTGTAGTCATTATATCCTAAAGTCTTTTTGGACTTGGCTTTAATCCCATTTCTGCCAAAGGTCCACTACAATTGATTCTTTTCATGACTGCCAAATTGATATCTGAACATTCATGTTTCTAAACCATTTTCTGACCATGTCATTTCATTTCCCAAGTCAAAAATCTTCAGTGACTCTCTCTCGCTTCTAGGATAAGGAGTGTACTCCTTAGCCATACACTTTAAGCCCTTCATCATCTGTTTCCAAGCTATCTTTTCAACAAATTACTCATCTTGATGTAAACCTATATTCTAGCCACACTGGCCTGCTGGCCAACTAATGAGCAACATTACACTCCCCTCTCCATGCCTTGCTCAGGATGTCATCATTATCTAGGATGCACTCCTTCAGCTCCACCCTTTATTTCCCTTAAAATAAGACAAGCCTGACTTAAGTACACCCCTCAGGAGTTCACAGTGTCCTCTCCCAAAGTATATTGTGTTTGTTTAGTAAGGAGATTACAGTTACTTATTTGCTAATGTGGTATCCCCCTTAGAAGACAATAACTGCCTTGGAGTAAAAGTTTATTTCACTTTCATATATGTAATCTAGGCACTTAGCATAGCGCCTGACACATAATAGGTGGGTATTAAGTGTGAATTAAATGACTGAATGTTCTGTTGGAATTCTTTTTGTCTCTGGACAGCTAATGGACTAGACCGACACAATTCCGGGATTCTTGCTTTTCATTTTTTGAACACTAGCTTTTCTTTACAGACTCTATCATCTCTCTTTACCCATAAAATGGTTTCTCTTTTAGGAATTTTTGCATGCAAGCAGTTAATAATGTAAGATAGATTATGGTATGCCTATATTTGAGTATATTTTAGACTGCCTTCCAAAAATAAATAGTTTTAAAGAAGTTCATTGTTTTTGTTTGACCATTTTCTTCTCGCCAGTGTCATTTAGTTGTGACTTGAAGATAAGATGCAGCAATGGAGTAAGAAGAGAACTATTTTAGGGTTCAAAAGACCTGGATTTGGAACCCTTGGCTGTCAATTACTAACTGTGTGATGCTGGGCAAGTCATTGGAACTTTTGGTGCGTTTTCTTCATCATTTGTAAAATGAGATGAAACTGTTGCATGCAATTTTTCTTTTTCACAGGGTTGTTGTGAGAATTAAATGCAAATAAATAAAGGATCAAATATATGATAAAATGCCTCATAAAACATAAAAGACTAAGCCACTATCAATAATCATTCTTATATCTTATTGAAAAAATGCATTATTCTTAGGGCAACAATCAAAGGCCCACTGAGTACCTGAGTTAAGTTTCTACAGTAAAAATAATGGGAATCTAGAGAGCAAAAGTTACCACCTCATAATTGAATTTGTGATAGGTGAGAAGAAGAAAGCTAGGCAAATTTCAACATGCCCTACTTTTGGAGAGAGCAAAATGTTTCAGTCAAAGGACTGGTAGGAAACAACAGCTTAACTTTTTTTCTAGGAAAAGCTGATCTCTGAAGGTTGGGAAGCTCTCAAATGTGCAAATATTAAAGGACAAACAGAAATTATTCTATTGAAGGGAAAAAAGAAGTATGATGTGGCTATACAGGGACTTCATTACCCAAGTCAAATTTCTTTAAAAACTTGTATAAAAAATGGAAGAATGGTGAAATAACTAAGGATGAATGTAAGAAAATAGCGTGGTCCTAGAAATACAGTATCAATAGTGATAAATCCTAGAATGAGCTGATCATTAATGAATATTAATGACAATGAAGGATATATATATATATATATATATATATATATATATATATATATATGAAGTAAAGGAAGATCAAAGATCAAAGAAGGGACAGAACTGTTGCTTGAGATGATACAGCAGTAAAATGGTGAAAAAGATAAGTTGTACCATTTTTCTTCCATTTCTTTTGCCAAGTAGAATGATTTTCATATTGGGAAAGGTAAAACAAACTCAAGTTAGCAGGGCAATGGAATCAATGGACTACACAGAATGAATCCAAGTCTGTTTCCCCCATTTCTTAAATTGGTTAATTAATTCTTTGAAATATATGGGAAGTTGTAAACATAGATGGGTAAGAAAGCTGAAGTACTCAATTTTGTTTTTATTTTCTGTGGCAGGGGTAATCAGACTTGGAAAGGCAGAACAAAGATGGTTAGCAAGGAATAGAAATCCAAAATGAATGACATGTTCTGAAGACTATACACTCTCAATGAATTCAAGTAACCAATCCTGGATGAACTACATCCAGTGATATTGAAAGCAAATATGACTGTAGAATTAAAGGTAATATTTGATGGGTCTTGGGGGGAAAAAAGGTGTGGTACCACTGGATAGATGTCCAAATTTTTCAAAAAGAGATTGGAGTATGCAAACCATACACCATTAAACTTCTTTTCATGACAAACTTCTCGAACATTTTAATAGAAAAATAATTTATGTAAAATTAGTATGGAATTAATGATCACTAAACAGCCAGCATGTCTTCATCACAGAGAGGTTATTTGGGAGTAACCTTATTTGATTTGTTGACAGAGGACCTAGACTGGTATATTAGGTGAGTTTAGAGATAAACAAGTTTTATTTCACTAAAGCATTTTGGTTCTCCTTCACAAAATTTCTCACAATTTCCTTGGGGACAGTGTAGAAACATGAATTATCTTTTGATTGATCTAGACTGGCTTAAGGACTGAAACAAAAAGAGAGTGTAAAGGGTGAATATTGTGGTTGAGACTGAAAATAATCTAAATTAAATGGTTGGCAAGGGAAATCCCAAATAATAAAATACCCAAGTTAGCTGCCAAATTTTTAGGGTGTTTTAATTACAACAGGAGGAAGAAAATATTAGAGGGAGAGAGAGAAGGAAAAAAGAAGAGAAGGAAAGAAGTTTAACTCAGAAGCACTCTGGCTCAGGGTGAGCCAAAGTGGGCCTTAAGGCCTTAGAAAACCAAGGCAGAGAAAGGGGTCAGTCCTTATCATTCACATGACCAGTCTGAAGGAAAGCTGTCTGCGGGGCTCCTCCACGCTCAAGCTCCAGGATCGAACTGCACTCTAGCCCTCCTCACAGGAAGTCCCGAGAACTCCCAAGGCTGTTCTCTACCTCACTTCCTGCATCTCAAATGTGCCAATGGTGGCTCAAGCTTGACTTAGGACTGCCCAGAGGTCTGCCTTTTTTTTTCACATGTCTGTTGAAGGCCATTTTCTCAAATAATTAAATCTTGAGTTTGATGCAGCCCTTCCTAATCTTGTTACACTGAGTAGGGTGGAGAATGTGGGTTTCCAAGACCTGATTCTGTTATTCCAAGTATCTCTATTGTTATTGATCAGGAAATAGCTAAATCAGATCTTCTAAAGAATAGTCTGATTAGAGTGGGATAGTTTTGAAATTGACAATCCCCCTGAGGCCTGAGGAAGACTAGTCTTTCCGATGGGTCTTATAAATATACCAGTTATGAAATTACAATAGTTAAAGATAAGGGAAAAATAGGAGAGACAGAGAGAGAGAAACAACAAAACCAACGTTTTGCTGGGCACATTGACAAAAGCCAATTAGGGGGCAGTCCCCTTTGGCAGAAGAGTGTACATTCAAAATAAATTCAATCAACCTTCAGTTCAATCAACCACATCCCAAGATTCATTCTTGATCTTGATGGAATGTAGGTTTTCCGGCTTCTTTCTGCAACAGTTTGTTCTCTGGATTTAGGAGTTAGCAAGCTTCTTCTTTAAGGCTCTTTCTTGGACAAAAAAAATTTCAAAATCTTGGATTTTTATTAAAGTACAATCCCCCCCTGAAGTGGGTGTTAAAAAAAATCCAGTTCAGCTCAGGATGCATTGTTGAGTTATGGGGCTGTATAAGTCAGTTATTAAAATAATTCAAAAACAATAAAAACAAAATAAAAATATATAAAGGGAAAATATGGAAGAAAGTTGAAATTTTGGGAGAAAGGGAAGAAAAAAATTCAAAATTAGAATCAAAATACCAAATCTATGTATATAAAATGTTGAGTAAATAAGATTAAATTCATAATGGGCCCTTGTACAGGTCCAATTTAAAGTAATTTCTATCCCACAAGTCTGTAGGACAGAATGCAGTAATATTTCACTTACCTATTTGCAGCCAAGACTACAGGAAGTTACCATACTATAAGAAGGAAAGGAACTAGAATTCTATTTTTGATAGGGAAGCATCACTCCCTGGTCTGATTTTTAGTCATTCTCAGGGATATAGGGAGCCAGCATGATAGTCAAATTTTGGTACTTGTATGAGTAACTTCATAAAGAGTATAGATACAAGGAAGTCCTACGACTTAATGTATGTCAAGAATCGCAACCTTGAGTCCACATTAGTATTTCCAGTGTGCTCTTTTGGCACTATTCAGGTTAAGTCTGTGCTCCTTGTTTTTATCCCATTTCCTGTAATCAGACGAAAACATTAATTATAGTCCCATAACATTTTATCAGTTAATGGCAGGTTACTGTCGATTTGGAGAGATGTTCTTAAGGTAGTAACACAAAGATATAGTTCTTGTTTAAGATTTTTATCAACGACTTAGACAAAAGTATAGTTAGTATTCTTTTTATTTAGATAACCTGAAACAAATAGATGTATCTAATATACTAGTGAGGAAGATAGAATTAAAAAAGAATTCAATAATATAGACTTATGGGTTCAGTGAATTGAAAGCCAGGGCTCAAGAAGGAGGTCCAGGTTTAAATCAGACCTCAGAGATTTCCTCACTATGTGACCCTGGAAAGTCACTTAACTCTCATTGCCTAGTCCTTAACTGCCCTTCTGACTTGGAACTAATATACCATATTGATTCTAAGATGGAAGGTAAGGGTTTAAAAAATGAGTGGAATCAGAAGATGGATTGTCTCCATAGAGGATGAGCAAGGAGGTTAGCATTATTTTATTTTAAAGTAGTTGGAGAGGAGGTAGTTAAGATATAAGAAGATTGGAAAAGTAGGAGGGGAAATGTTATAAAGAACTTTGGGTTCCAAAGAGAGATTTTAGAAGTGACAGGGAGAACCTGAAGTTTATTTAATAGAGGGCATACCTGAATGGTCCAATACATTAGGCAGATGAATTTTGAAAGCCGAAAGGAGAATAGTCTGGAATGGAAAGAGGATTGAAGTAGGCAGCCACTAAAATAAAGCAGGATATTGCAGTATTCCAGGTGTGAGCTGATAGGTGTCTGTACCAATATGGTGGCAGTGTGAGAGGAAAGAAGGTAGCAAACATGAGTAATATTACAAAGGTAGAATCAAATGTATCCACATAGATGAAATAACAACTTCTTCAGGTACAGTATTATATACATGGATTAATAGCCAGGAATTAGGTTTTCGCTCTCTTGGAAAGTTGTTAGCATTAAATTGTTCCCAGTACTACTTAATTCCAACTCACTAGTTCATCTAAATCAGCAAGGACAAGTTATTTCTGCCTGTTGACCATGTATGAATTTTGTAAAATTAGGCCCTTAAAAATTATTCTTCATTTTATTGTTCTTTTTAGCAATCTTATAGGGCAGTCAAAAGCTATACATATAACATGAAGCCCTTCATCTTAGAAATATCAGATATATACACTTGTACTTGTATAATGTAGAATTGTATATATTATACATGTATTGGGAAATGGAAATAATAGTGGTTTTCATTGAAATGTGCAGGGGACCATGAGGTCTTTTTTTTTAATTTTTATTTGGTCATTTCCAAACATTATTCATTGGAAACAAAGATAATTTTCTTTTCTTCCCTCCCCTCCCTGCCACCACCTTTCCCATAGCCCATCCACAATTCCACTGGGTATCACATGTGTTCTTGATTCAAACCCATTTCCATGTTGTTGGTATTTGCATTAGAGTGTTCATTCAGAGTCTCTCCTCAGTCGGATCCCCTCAACCCCTATAGTCATGCAGTTGCTTTCCATCGGTGTTTTTACTCCCACAGTTTATCTTCTGCTTGTGGATAGTGTTTTTTAGATCCCTACAGATTGTTCAGGGACATTACATTGCCACTAATGGAGAAGTCCATTACCTTCAATTGTACCACAATGTATCAGTCTCTGTGTACAATGTTTTCCTGATTCTGCTCCTTTTGCTCTGCATCACTTCCTGGAGGTTGTTCCAGTCTCCATAGAATTCCTCCACTTTATTATTCCTTTTAGCACAATAGTATTCCATCAACAACATATATATACCACAATTTGTTCAGCCATTGCCCAATTGAAGGGCATCCCCTCATTTTCCAATTTTTGGCCACCACAAAGAGTGCAGCTATGAATATTCTTGAACAAGTCTTTTTCCTTATCTCTTTGGGGTACAAACCCAGCAGTGCTATGGCTAGATCAAAGGGCAGACAGTCTTTTATCGCCCTTTGGGCTTAGTTCCAAATTGCCCTCCAGAATGGTTGGATCAATTCACAACTCCACCAGCAATGAATTAGTGTCCCTACTTTGCCACATCCCCTCCAGCATTCATTACTTTCCATAGCTGTTATGTTAGCCAATCTGCTAGGTGTGAGGTGATACCTCAGAGTTGTTTTGATTTACATCTCTCTGATTATAAGAGATATAGAACACTTTTTCATGTGCTTATTAATAGTTTTGATTTCTTTGGCTGAGAACTGCCTGTTCATGTGCCTTGCCCATTTATCAATGGGAGAATGGCTTGATTTTTTGTACAATTGATTTAGCTCTTTGTAAATTTGAGTAATTAAACCTTTGTCAGAGGTTTTTATGAAGATTGTTTCCCAATTTGTTGTTTCCCTTCTGATTTTAGTTACATTGGTTTTGTTTGTACAAAAACTTTTTAGTTTGATGTAGTCAAAATAATTTATTTATATTTTGTGACTCTTTCTAAGTCTTGCTTGGTTTTAAAATCTTTCCCTTCCCCAAAATCTGACATGTATACTATTCTGTGTTCACCTAATTTACTTATAGTTTCCTTCTTTATGTTCAAGTCATTCACCCATTCTGAATTTATCTTGGTGTAGGGTGTGAGGTGTTGATCCAAACCTAATCTCTCCCACACTGTCTTCCAATTTTCCCAGCAGTTTTTATGAAATAATGGATTTTTGTCCCAAAAGCTGGGGTCTTTGGGTTTGTCATAAACTGTCTTGCTGAGATCATTTACTCCAAGTCTATTCCACTGATCCTCCTTTCTGTCTCTTAGCCAGTACCAAATTGTTTTGATAACCACTGCTTTATAGTATAGTTTGATATCTGGAACTGCAAATCCTCCTTCCTTTGCATTTTTTTCATGATTTCCCTGGATATCCTTGATCTTTGTTCTTCGAAATGAACTTAGTTATGGTTTTTTCTGATTCAGTAAAGAAGTTTTTTTGTAGTTCAATGGGTATGGCACTAAATAAGTAAATTAATTTGGGTAGGATTGTCATTTTTGTTATGTTAGCTCTTCCCACCCATGAGCAATCAATGTTTTTCCAATTGTTGAGATCTAGTTTTAGCTGTGTGGAAAGTGTTTTGTAGTTGTTTTCATATAGTTCCTGTGTTTGTCTCGGCAGATAGATTCCTAAGTATTTTATATTGTCTAGGGCGATTTTAAATGGCATTTCGCTTTCTAATTCTTACTGCTGAAGTGGGTTAGATATATATAGAATGCTGATAACTTATGCGGGTTTATTTTGTATCCTGCAACTTTGCTAAAGTTGTTAATTATTTCAAGTAACTTTTTGGTTGATTCTCTAGGATTCCTTAAGTAAACCATCATATCATCTGCAAAGAGTGATAGCTTGGTCTCCTCATTGCCAATTTTAATACCTTCAATTTCTTTTTCTTCTCTAATTGCTACTGCTAGTGTTTCTAGTACAATGTTAAATAATAGAGGTGATAATGGGCATCCTTGTTTTACTCCTGATCTTATTGGAAAGGTTTCTAGTTTATCCCCATTGCAGATGATGTTTGCTGATGGTTTTAGATATATGCTGTTTATTATTTTTAGGAAAGGCCCTTCTATTCCTATACTTTCTAGTGTTTTCAATAGGAATGGGTGTTGTATTTTTATCAAAGGCTTTTTCTGCATCTATTGAGATAATCATGTGATTTTTGTCAGGTTGCTTGTTAATATGGTCAATTATGTGGACGGTTTTCCTAATATTGAATCATCCTTGCATTCCTGGTATGAATCTTGCCTGGTCATAGTGGATGACCCTTGTGATGACTTGTTGGAGCCTTTTTGCTAGTATCCTATTTAAGATTTTTGCGTCTATATTCATTAGGGAGATTGGTCTATAGTTTTCTTTCTCTGTTTTTGACCTCCCTGGCTTTGGGATCAGTACTATATTTGTGTCGTAGAATGAATTTGGTAGAACTCCTTCTTGGCCTATTCTGTCAAATAGTTTCTTTAATATTGGGATTAGTTGTTCTTTGAATGTTTGATAGAATTCATTTGTGAATCCATCTGGACCTGGGGATTTTTTCTTAGGGAGTTCTTTGATGGCTTGTTCAATTTCTTTTTCTGAAATGGGGTTGTTAAGGTAATTTATTTCTACCTCTTTAATCTAGGCAATTTATATTTTTGTAAGTATTCATCCATATCACCTAGATTGCCATATTTGTTGCCATATAATTGGGCATAGTAGTTTTTAATGATTGCCTTAATTTTCTCTTCATTAGAGGTGAGGTCTCCTTTTTCATCTTGGATACTGTCAATTTGGTTTATTTCTTTCCTTTTTTAATTAGACTGACTAGTACTTTGTCTATTTTATTTGTTTTTTCAAAGTACCAGCTTCTAGTCTTATTTATTCAACCAATAGTTCTTTGACTTTCAATTTTATTAATTTCTCCTTTGAGTTTTAGGATCTCTAATTTAGTCTTCTTCTGAGGATTTTTAATTTGTTCATTTTTCTAATTTTTTTATTTTGAATGCCCAATTCATTGACCTCTGCCCTTCTTAATTTGTTAATATATGAACTCAAGGATATAAATTTCCCGCTGACTACTGCTTTGGCTGCATCCCATAGGTTTTGAAAGGATATCTCACCATTTTCATTTTCTTCAATGAAGTTATTAATTGTTTCTATGATTTGTTCTTTAACTAACTGGTTTTGGAGAATAGTATTGTTTAATTTCCAATTAATTTTCGATTTACCTCTCCATGTTCCCTTACTAAATATTATTTTCATTGCATTGTGATCTGAGAAAGTTGCATTTATTATTTCTGCTCTTTTGCACTGGTTTGCAATGTTTTTATGCCCTAATACATGGTCAATTTTTGTCAATGTACTATGTGCTGCAGAAAAGAAGGTATATTCCTTTTTGTCCCTATTTATTTTTCTCCACATGTCTACTAACTCTAATTCTTCTAAGATTTAATTCACTTTTCTTACCTCTTTCTAATTTATTTTTTGGTTTGATTTATCTAGTTCAGATAGAGGAAGGTTCAGGTCTCCCACTAGTACAGTTTTTCTATCTATTTCGTCCTTGAGTTCCTCTAGTTTCTCCTTTAGAAATTTGGATGCTATGCCATTTGGTGCATACATGTTGAGTACAGATATTTCCTCATTGTCTATACTGCCTTTTATCAGGATGTAATTACTTTCCCTATCTCTTTTAACTAGATTTATTTTTACTTTGGCTTTGTCGGACATTATGATTGCAACTCCTGTCTTTTTTGTCAGTTGATGCCCAATAGATTTGGCTCCACCCTCTTACTTTCACCATATGTGTATCTACCTTTCTCATATGTGTTTCTTGTAGATAGCATATGGTAGGGTTTTGGACTCTAATCTACTCTGCTATTTGCTTGCATTTTATGGGTGAGTTCATTTCATTCACATTCAGAGTTATGATTACTAGCTGTGTATTTCCTGGCATTTTGATTTCTGCTCCTGTTCCTGCCTTTTCTTCTTTCACTATTTCCTTCTACACCAATGTTTGCTTTTGAACAGTCCCCCTTGTTCCCACCCTTATTTTACTTCCCTTTCTACCCCCCTCCCTATTTATACCCCACCTTATTTTCCATGTTTTCTTTCTAAAATTAACCCACCCATTTCCTCCCTCTCTTGTAATGCTTCCCTCCCCACCAGACCATTTGTTACCCTTTTATTCCCCTATAGGGTTCAAATCTATTCTCTGCCCCCAATTGATTGGATTGTTTTTCTCTCACTGAGTCACTTTCAAAGCATGTAAAAGTTGAGTATTTCCTGTCTCTGACCTCTTTACCCTTTCAGTGTATTGATGTTCTCCACCCTCCCATCATGAGCTTCTTTATGACATATAAATTTACCCCCATTTGTTTCTTTTCCCATTTCTTTTAATATTAACCTATTTTTAAGCTCTTTGTATATATATATATATATATGTGCATACTCATGCGTATGTATTTTTGCATTCATATATCTGTATACATATTTATGTCTTGTCCTTTCATCCTATACAGTTTTTCACTGTTCCCTCTAAGTATACTTCTTTTTGCTGCCCAGGTAATAACAATAGTTTTTAAGAGTTACCAATGACCTCTTTTCTTATAGGGATACATATCATTTTAACTTATTGAGTCTCTTAAATTTTTTTTGTTTTTCTTTTTCCCCTCTTTTTTAATTACTTTTTGATGATTCTCTTGAGTTCTGTGCTTGGACATCAAATTTTCTGTTCAGGTCTGGTCTTTTCTTTACAAATTCTTGAAATTCTTCTATTTTCTTGAATGACCATACTTTCCCCTGAATGAATATAGTCAGTTTTGCTGGGTAGTTGATTCTTGGCTGTAGACCTAGTCCCCTTGCTTTCCAGAATATCGTATTCTATGCCTTTCTTTTTTTCAGTGTGGATGCAGCCAGATCCTGAGTTATCCTCACTGTGGTTCCTTGGTATCTGAAATAACTTCTTCTTGCAGCTTGTAATATCTTTTCTTTGGTCTGATAGGTCTTGAATTTGGCTATAACCTTCCTGGGTGTTGTCAGTTGGGGATTAAGTACAGGAGGTGATCTGTGGATTCTATCAATCTCCACTTTTCCCTCTTGTTCAAGGATTTTGGGGCAGTTTTCTTTAATAGTTTCCTGTACTATAATGTCCAGGCTTTTTCTTTTGTCATGGTCTTCTGTTAGGCCAATAATTCTTAAATTGTCTCTCCTTGAACGATTTTCTAAATCCTCTGTTTTGTGAATGAGATGCTTCATATTTTCCTCAATTTTTTCATTCTTTTGGTTTTGTTTTATAGTGTCCTGCTGCCTTGTGAGGTCACAGGATTCTAGTTGTTGTATTCTGGTTCTTAAAGACTGGATTTCATCCTTAGTGTTTTGGTCGTCCTTTTCCTTTTGGTCAGATTTTCTTTGGAAGTCATCTTTCATATTCTTCACCTCATCTTTCATCTCCTTTGCCTCATTTTCCTGCTGGTTGATTTTGACTTTCAAGACACTATTTTCTGTTTCCAGATGACTTATCTTAGTTTTTAAGTTCTTTTCCCAATTGTCTTCAGCTTCTCTTAATTGTGTTTTGAATTGCATTTTGAATTTTTCCAAAGCCTGTATCCAATTCACTGGGATTTCTGATTTTTCCTTTGCTGGGTCCTCCCCCTCTGTTTCATTCCCTCTTTGCTCATTACCTGTGCAGAAGCTGTCTATTGTAATTTCTTTCTTCTTTTTCTGTTTTTTGCTCGAGTTTACCCCTTCTTTTCTCCCCATATTTGGCTGTGCTCTTGCTCCTCTCATTTTGTTTTGGTTTTGGGGCTGTCAGTCTCCCCTCTTGGAGCTTTCTTTCTGGCAGATCTCTTGGTTCGGTTTCTAGGGGAGGAATGTTAGCTTCCCTGTCCTCTGGGGGCTTTTGATTGGATTGAGTTCAACTGGGTCGGGTTGTATGTTGTATGAAGCTCTGAGGCTCTGAAGACTCCTGGAAGACTGGGCCACCCAGGCTCTCTCCAGTTCTCTCCAGCTGCTTCTCCACTGTCTGCAAGTGCCTTTGCCCGCCTCCCTAAACTCTGAGGAGTTCTGATGGGATTATGTTTAAGTGGATTGTTCTGGATGTGCCCTGAGGCAATGATGAGACTGGACCCAACCATGGCTCAGTCTCTCCCTTGCTTCCTCCCAGCTGTCCAAGCTGGATCCTCCGAGCCCGGTGCCCCATTGCTCACAAGGTACACCCTCCAAACCAGCACCTTTGCCTACTCAGAGGTTCCCGCTGCTGCTGGGGGCTCATCCCTCTGGGTTGTGGGGGAGGGGTCCTGGGACCTTCGCTCTGCCTTTCTCTTAGCCCTGAGTATTCTCGGATTCCGGCTTTTGGGGGACGTACCTTTTGATATGAGTCCAGAAGGAGGATTCCCCGCTTCTGTCCTGTTGTTCAGCTTGAATTTCAGTGCCCTAGGAGCATTCAGTCTGTATCGGTAAGGAAGGGTCTTCCATGAGGTCTGAACTTTTGCTGCTTGCTAAACTGCCATCTTGACTCTGCCCCTACCATGAGGTCTTAAAAGTCCTAGGATTTCAAAATATAAGCTCTGTCAGTTTCTGATAACCTAAATATGTTTTGAATATATTCCTAGTGATGACTATGTATCTGTTATCCAAGTTCAGAAAGGGTAATCAGTGACTACCCTGAAAGGGATGACTTCCTTGGTCAGATTCTAAGTCCAAAATTATCTACAAATTGAGAGAGACTGTGAATATACCTATAAATCTCAATCAGGGACTAACTGAAATCACAAGTCCCTGAAGTCCTGAAATATATGGGGATAAGAAAAGGAAGTGGAATGTGATTTCATTGATATACGGGATTCCCAGATGGGAAAACTTCCTGCATCAGTGCAAGCTTAAACATTCTCTACAACTGAGTTATTGTCTTAGAGTATTGCCTACAGGATTGGGAGATTAGATAATTTTTCAAAGGTCATTCATACAATAAATGTCAGATATGGGATTTGAACACAGCTCTTTCTATCAGATTCTATCTATTATGCCAACTTTAGACTCTCAATATACTTAAAGTATACAGTTGGATTAACACTAAATTGATATAAAAACATTTCTTTCTTGCTTATCTTGGCAAAATTGGATCCAAAAATAGTTCCCCCCCTCTCTTCCATTCCTTGCCTTTCCAGTAACTTTCATGAGTTCTTTTTTCCATTTTTAAAATGTAGATTGTGTGAAAGATGCTCTATAAAGTCAAATTCATGTCTATAATCTCTAATGGCTTCTTCATGCCATAACTACTATTCTGGGATTTTGTAGCCATAACACAATGAACTGTAATCAACAGCATAATACAGGATGAGATTAGAATTGCTATGCCTGATCATCACCCAATCAAACAGTACTACTTTAGTGCAACATGCACATGCATTGTTGCTTCCTGACCATCCATTTACAGAAATCACAAATAACTCTGTAATTCCAGTGCACAATCAGTGTATCTGAGTCATTCTCCCAGTACACTCCAGGGGTCCATCAAAATCCCATGAAAGGTCATTGTTTTGCACTTGACAAAGACCACTCCAGCACAGGCAGAAGATGGAAGACACATTCTTAGTCTTGAAATGTCAATGCCCATTTGGGTGAGCAGTGCTTGTTTAACATTCTTTACTCAGTTATTTGGAGATTAAATTTTTAAGCAAAGCCATCATTTGCAATTAATGATAATGAATCAAATGTTTGACAGTTATAATGCCTTTTTAGCAGAGGATCTTAAAACCCCTTCCAAGCACTGTTTAGCTAAGACTCACAATATCCCTGTTGATAGGTGGTATGTATGATAAGCAGCCCTCAGCATGATGAGACTAAGCTTTGAATTTGGATGCTGAGGCTTAAAACTAACTAAACATCTGACCTTCCTGTCATGGATAGCCACTTTTATCCAGAGAAAGAGATAGGATTAAGTGATTGGTCCAAGGTCACATAGCAAATTAATGGCAGGCCAGATATTGTAATTCAGCACTCCTACCTTCTGTAGTTTGCTTAAAAGAGGTCAGTTCAGCCGTCTCTCTATTTTAGAAAGGATCATCTTTTTTGCTAAACAAATACACAGAGGCAAAGGATTTGGAGAGGACTTTCTAAAATCAAAAATGGAATCAGGAAGGTATCTATAATTACAGCTAAAAACATGAAGTTCTCCTTGTTGAGTGTTTTAAAAAGATTATCTAAATTCTAGAAGAACCGTAGTATATTTATGGAAGACTTATTCTCAAGTCTAGAATCTCCCTTTGCAAAAACACGAGACACTTTTGGTATATACCATTTACTCTCAATTCTTTCTTCTCTGAATATCTTCAGGAGATATGTTTTACTCTTAGAATTTAACTTATTTTCTATCCCAGAGTCATTGGGTCCTTTAGGAAGGCTTAAGCAGCTAAGAGAGAATAGTTTCTAAGTCGGAGTGCAGGATTCAAATCCAAGTTCTCATATTTACTCCAGAGAGAAGCTATGTGATAGTAGTCACTAAAACTTTCTGAGCCTCAATTTCAGTATCTGAAAAATGGGGATGATAGCACTTGTATTACTGTCTTCACAGGAGGGAGCTTTGTTTACTATAGTTAAATAGAAATTGTTGTTATTATTATTGTTGCTATTGTTACTCCCTTCAATACATCAAGATTATATGGATTCATTGGAAGGCTTTTTCCTCCCACTGAAAAAAAAACATCAAAACTCAAGTTTTAAGTTGAATTTTTGTGACAAAAATAAAAATCACACATAGGGATCACCCTTTTCTGAGGGGTCTCCAAGAATTTAGCTACACTATGCTTCTGACATGGTTATAAAACAAATTTTTTGGTTTGTAATAAGAAGTAGGATATAGAGTAGGGGTTCTTGAATTGGAGTCTGTGATTTTGTTTTTAAAAACTTTTGGTAACTATATGTAAATATAAGTAGGAGATATGTTTTACTCTTAGAGTTATTTATTTTCCTAAATAACCCTATGCATTTAATTTTGTTTTTGAAATTATTGTTTTGAGATTCTTAAGATGGCTAAAGAGATCCATGACACAGAAAAGCCCAAGAATACTTGATATGAAGGAAGGAATAATAACATTAGAGTCAGAATACTTGGAAATAAATCCAGTTGTTCTGCTACTTATGAACAACTTATTTTCTACTCAAGTAAATCATTTAATCTCAGTAACCCAATAACTTCATATTTATAATGGGGCATGAGGAATAGATGACCTCTATATTTTTTTCCACCTTGATAGTACCTACAAAACATCTGCCATGAGGACATAGCTTTTGAGAGCTTCGGGTCCCCTAAATGCCTCAATAAAAGCATGGGGTTATCATTTTACATTAAAACCCTTAGGAAGAACTAAGGAAGGACTATGCATTATTTTCAGGGAAGGAAGAAAAGTGGGGGAATGATTTTTGTGTTTTCCTGTAGACTAAATGAGCTGGCAAGAAACTTAGCCCAGAAAATGGGTATTGTTACTCAGACACTAGAAGGGGAACCTAGAAAGCTAAATCGTTGATGGCAGAAAAAAGGATAGATTGCATAATAATCCCCGACTTTAGAATTATAAGTAGCATTAGAGATTTATTCCTTTGGGTTCAAGTATGACTCTAACCATTCTTTAAAAATAAGTATTATCACTTGGAGAGGAAGCATGGTTTATATCTTATATCTTTGGCACATTAATATTAGCACAGTAAAGCAAATAAACATCTGTTGTCAATAGCCTCCTGCCTACACTGGAGTTGCTTTCAGCCAGTATATTTAAGCAGGGAAAGCCAGGTCTTCCTTTGTAGATTTTTGGAAAGTAGCCTTCATAAAAGTGCATAGGTAGAGTTATATGGTTCCTGAATAAAGAGGAAAGGGGGCCAATAAAACCATGTTGCAACAGAACATGGCATGCCAGGAGTCAGTACTGAATCTTTGGTACTAGATCTACTGTTGGTAGGAGAAGCTTCCCTCCAAGCTGTAGATCAAGGTTATAGACAATAGAATGGTGACAGCATCTCGGTGAGTTTCCCTAATTCTTTAGCTTTTCCTGGGAGCCATGCCCCTGAGTTCCTAATCTGGGCAGCTGTAGGAATAATCTGGAGTCTACTACACAGTGTTGTATTCTGAGGCTAGTATCCTCTCCCTCTACCATAAGTATTCAGTAGAAGCCAGAGAGATTTTAGAATGAAGTGGCAAGGTGTGAGTATCAAATAGACATTTTCCCAGTTCCCTGAGAAATGAGTACTGAAAGAATAATAGTTTTGATGGATGGAGGGATATTTTTTACGCATTAACTCTTGGGAAAAATCCTGGCAATTTTTTACAGTAGAAAGGATGGTCTGGCAGCAGGAGAATCCAAGTTACATGATATCTAGAATAGGAAATTTAGGGAAAATGGAAGAAGATAGAGAAAGGTTAAGAAATGGAAGGAAGTTGAGAGAGGGCTTAACTGGAATTCTAATTATTTCTTATTTTTCTAGTACTGTCCATGAAAGTAAATTTGCCTCAGTTTTCATCTGCAAAAAGATCTAGAGAAGGACATGGAAAACCATTTCAGTATCTGGAGAGTCAGACATGACTGAAAAATGATTTAACAATAAACAAAAGTAAAAGATACAAGACAAAGGCATGCCCCCTTGATTTGCACACATCTTTTCCCCTGGCTGCTCTACATTTCCTATGAAGTTAAGTGTGTCAATATCTACACAACCAAAATACTGATAACAGTAGGAGAACTTCCCAAATTTTTGTCTTAGCTGACAATGGGATGGTGACAGACTATGCCATAGCAATGGGAGTAATGTTATAGTAGGCTTAGTCTTTATGTTAAAGACAATAGATGTAGAAAAAAGATGTCTAGTAGAGCCAAAGGGCAAGGGTGCTATAAGTTGGTGACTATGAATGTGAGCTCGTATGCAGTTATAAAACTGACATGAGTCAGTCAATAAACATCCAAGAGTCTCCTATGATCCAGTCACTATCCTATGTGCTAGCAATACAAAGACAAAAGTGTTTTAGTAGCCACTCTCAAGGGGTTTATAATCTAAGGTTGGAGACAACTTTCATGCAGAGCTAGAATATATACAAAATGAATTGAGGGTAGTTTTGGTACTAGTAATGGGGCATTAGTAACAGGTAGTAACAGGGGGCATCAGAAAAGGTTTCATGTAGAAGATAATACTTATGCAGAGTTTTCAGACAAACCAAGGTTCATGAGGGATATAGATGAGGAATGAGACCATTTTTGATAAGGAGAGTCAGTGCAAAGGCATGGACATATGACAGAAATTCATGGGGGCAGAACAGCAAGAATTCCAGCATGTCTAGACTTTAGAGTGTGTAGAGGGGAACAATGTTTAAAAAGAAGGGAAGGAAAGAAGGTGTGCAGTTTCAAATGCCAAACAAGAGTTTCTTTGCTTCTTCCCTGCGGTTGGAAAGGATGGAAAATAAATATTGAAGGGCTTCTGCTAGATCTTCCATTTAAGGAGAGCATCCAGGGAAATCATCTTATCATTTCCCACCTGGCTGCTCTTCCAGACTTCATCATGAATACAAACACTCACCTTCCGTAAAATCATATCAACTCTAATACTCATAATTCCTCAGTATCCTCTGCCCCTAAGACCACTCTCTCTCCTTCCTATTAGAGGTGATGGTGGTAGATATTGGAGAATTATTCCCATATCCTTTACTTTAAAAGGGTACCAGAGTTAACCATCTCATCATTTCCCACATGGCTCTATGATTTCATGATGTCATACCTCCCTTTTCTCACTTTAAAAAAAAGTGTCATCATTTCCCATTAGATTATGATCTTCTTGAGGGCAGGGACTATCTTTTGCACTTCTTTGTCTTAGTGTTTAACACAATCCCATTGTACTTAATATGAACTGATAAAAAGTGAAGTGTACAGAAGCAGGAGAACAGTGTTACAGTAGCAGCAATATAAATACGACAATGAATTGTGAACGACTTAGCTATTCTCAGCAATACATCAATGATCCAAGATGATTGCAAAGGTTCTATGATGAAAAATGTTATCCACCTCCAGAGAAGGAACATACAGTGTCTTAATGCACATCAAAGAATTTTTTGAACTTTATTTTTCTTGTTTTTCCTTTGTATTTTCTTTTGCAACATGGCTAATACAGAAATATGTTTTGCATTACTGACTACACATATATAATCTGTATCAAATTGATTCCTTTGTCCTATCCAGATAGATTTAAATGGGGACACATCCACGTCACTTCATATATTTGTAATGAAGAAGTGGGGTGGATAGCCTTATCTGTATCAATTATTTGTGAAGTGCAGGTCTCTCTATTTTTTTTAATCTAGGAATTCAAAGTGGCATAGAGTACATAAAGACATAAGAAATGTTTTCAGAATAGTACAAATGTATTCTCAAATGGGTTGGATATATGTTCTATCAGAAAACATAGTCTGTTGAAAGTAAATACAATAGACTGCAGTGAATTACTACTGACCAGATGTACTAGACTACTGTAAGAATCTAATCTCTTAAAATAATTAACTACTTTTTGCCTGACAATAACAAAGTTAAGAAGGAGATCTGATAGCTCTCTTTAGGTACCTGAGGGCTTCTCATTTAGAAGTGGAATTAGATTCATTTTGACTCATCCCAAAGGACAGAGAGAGGAATAATAGCTGGAATTTACAAAGAATATTTTGGCTATACCTGTGTTAAAATAAAATGTCTTAACAATTAGAGCTATCTAGAAGCAGAATGCCTAAAGAGTTGATATATTAACCCTGAATACATCTTCAAGCAAAGACAATACAACTAATTGTCAAAATCATGATTTGTCTCTCAGACAGAATGTAAGCTTCTTCAGCTACTTCATTTTTATCTATATCTCCCTAGCACTTAGCAGATCTTGGCCCACATTGTATTATGCATTTAAATACTTCTTCATTTGATTGTTTGATGATGTAGAGAAAATTCCTTTAAAAAACAATTGTATTACATGGCCCCTGGTATCATATCTACTGTTGAGAGTCTGTGAAATGTTTTTTTTTTCCCTTTTAAGCATTATTTTATTTGGTTATTTTCAAACATTATTCCTTGGGAAAAAAAAGATAATTTTCTTTTCCTCCCCCCCTTCCCACCACCCCTCCCATAGCCAATGCATGTTTTCACTGGTATCATATGTGTCCTTGATTAGAATCAATTTCCATGTTGTTGGTATTTGCATTAGGGTGTTCATTTAGAGTCTCTCCTCAATCATTTCCTCTTAAGCCCTGTAGTCAAGCAGTTGCCTTTCCTAGGTGTATTTACTACCACAGTATGTCCTCTGTTTGTGGATAGTGTTTTTCTCATAGATCCCTGCAGATTGTTCAGGGACATTGTATTGATACTAATGTAGAAGTCCATTACATTCTATTGTACCACAGTGTTTCAGTCTCTGTGTACAATGTTTTCCTGGTTCTGCTCCTTTCGCTCTGCATCACTTCCTGGAGGTTGTACCAGTCTCCAATGAATTCCTCCACTTTATTATTCCTTTTAGCACAATAGTATTCCATCACCAACATATACCACAATTTGTTCAGCCATTCCCCAATTGATGAGCATCCCCTCATTTTCCAATTTTTGGCCACCACAAAGAGGGCAGCTATGAATATTCTTGTACAAATCTTTTTCCTTATTATCTCTTTGGGGTACAAACACAGCAGTGCTATGACTGGATCAAAGGACAGACAGTCTTTTATTGCCTTTTGGACATAGTTCCAAATTGCCCTCCAGAATGATTGGATCAATTCACAACTCCACCAGCAATGAATTAATTTCCCAACTTTGCCACATTCCCTCCAACATTCATTAATTTCCTTTGCTGTCATGTTAGCCAATCTGCTAGGTGTGAGGTGATACCTCAGAGTCGTTTTGATTTGCATATCTCTGATTATCAGAGATTTAGAGCATCTTTTCATGTGCTTATTAATAGTTTTGATTTCTTTGGCTGAAAACTGCCTATTCATATCCCTTGCCCATTTATCAATTGGAGAATGGCTTGATTTTTTGTACAATTGATTTAGCTCTTTATAGATTTGAGTAATCAGATCTTTGTCAGAGGTTTTAGTTATGAAGATTGTTTCCCAATTTGTTGCTTCCCTTCTAATTTTGGTTACATTGGGTTTTTTTGTATAAAACCTTTTTAATTTGATATAATCAAAATTGTTTATTTTACATTTTGTGACTTTCTATGTCTTGCTTGGTTTTAAAGTCTTTCCCTTCCCACAGGTCTGACATGTATACTATTCTGTGTTCACCTAGTTTATTTATAGTTTCCTTCTTTATGTTCAAATCATTCACCCATTCTGAGTTTATCTTGGTGTAGGGTGTGAGTTGTTGATCGAAACCTAATTTCTCCCACCCTGTCTTCCAGTTTTCCCAGCAGTTTTTCTCAAATAGTGGGTTTTTGTCCCAAAAGCTGGGGTCTTTGGGTTTGTCATAAACTGTCTTGCTGGGGTCACTTACCCAAAGTCTATTATACTGGTCCTTTCTGTCTCTTAGCCAGTACCAAATTGTTTCGATGACCACTGCTTTATCATATAGTTTGATATCTGGGACTGCAAGTCCACCTTCCTTCGTATTTTTTTTTCATTATTTCCCTGGATACCTTGATCCTTTGTTCTTCCAAATGAACTTTGTTGTGTTTTTTTCTAATTCAGTAAAAAAAAATTCAGAATTTCAATGGGTATGGCACTAAATAGATAAGTTTGGGTAGGATGGTTATTTTTATTATATTGGCTTTCCTACCCATGAGCAGTTAATGTTTTTCCAATTGCTCAACTCTAGTTTTAGTTGTGTGAAGAATGTTTTGTAGTTATGTTCATATAGTTCCTGTGTTTGTCTCGGCAGATAGATTCCTAAGTATTTTATTTTGTCTAAGGAGATTTTTGAATGGGATTTCTTTTTCTAATTCTTGCTGCTAATCTGTGTTGGAAATATATAGAAATGCTGATGACTTATGCGGGTTTATATTATATCCTGCAACTTTGCTAAAGTTGTTGATTATTTTGACTAGTTTTTTGATTGATTCTCTAGGATTCATTAAGCAGACCATCATATCATCCACAAAGAGTGATAGCTTGGTCTCCTCATTGCCTATTTTAATGCCTTCAATTTATTTTCCTTCTCTAATTGCTACTGCTAGTGTTTCTAGTACAATGTTAAATAATTGAGGTGATAATGGGCATCCTTGTTTCACTCCTGATCATATTGGGAAGACTTCTGCTCCCTTCCCCTTCCCCCTCTCCTTCCATTCTTTTTTATACTCCCTCCCTTCCCCCTTTACTTTCCCCTCTCCCTCGCCCTGTTGGATAAGATAGAATTCAAGATGGCAATGGATCTAGATGTTATTCCCTCTCAAAGTTGATTTCACTCAGAGTAAGGTTTAAGTAATACCAATTAGCACTCTTTTCCTCTCCTTCTTATAAGAGAATTCTCCCCCTTCTCTCCCCAGGTGTATCTTTCTGTGAAAAAGATTATTCTATTTCATTTATTTCTATTTCTTCAAGTATATCTTTGTACCCTCATTGATTCCCTCCTTTATCTTTCTTTTTGTCCCCCCCTCCAAATCATGATACTGCCCCGATCTTTCCAGGCTTTGAGGTCTCTTAGCATGTTCACTGCAAAGTCTTGTGTAATTCTTATTGGTGCTCCTCTGTATATGAAGTTCCTCTTTTTAACTTCTTGTAAGATTTTTTTCCTTAGCTTGGAAACTCTTGAATTTGGTGATTACATTCCTGGGGGTTGTCTTTTTGGGGATTTAGTATAGAGGGTGTTCTATGAACCCTTTCTATTTCTATTTTCCCCCCTTGTTTGAGAATATCAGGGCAATTCTCCAATGATTTCTTGTAGTAGGGCATCGAGATTTTTGTTAATCTCTGGTTTTCAGGTAGACCAATGATTCTTAGACTGTTTCTCCTTCCTCTGTTTTCCTGGTCTGTCACATTGTCAGTGAGATATTTTATGTTTTCTTCTAATTTATTAATTTTTGGACTTTGCTTTATTAATTCTTGCTGTTTTGCAAGATCATTGGTTTCCAGTTGCTCAATTCTGGTCCTGAAGGCCTGGTTTTCTTCTTTAATCTTTTGGCATTCAGCTGTAATTTTTTGTTCTCTAATATAATTTGTTGGTTTTCTTTTTGAACCATTTACTATTTCTCTATCCAGAGGGCTTCCGTCATTCTGATGATAAATTCCATTTGAGACTCTTCCAGGGCTTATGGACAATTTTCATTTTTTTTTTCAGTTTTGCCTTTGATTTTGGTCCAGTATTTCCTCTGTAGCCTGGGTTTTTCCTCCATAAAAAGTTTCGAGGGTGACAGTTTTTTTCTTTGATTTCTTGCTGGGATTTTGAGGCTCCTGTGCACAGTTAGCCATTTTTTCTGGATTTTCTCAGTTCCCTCTTTAGTTGTAAATCAGAGTCTGCTGAGCAGGTTTGTGTGTGTGTGTGTGTGTATGTAGTTAATGAGAAGGCTCTCGTTTTTCCTCAGTCCTTTGCAGTTTTTCTTGGTGCCTTCCTCCAAGGGGCTTTCAGTGTCTGCTCTCTCTTGCTCGCCTGGTTTTCCAGTTTAGTTACTTTCGGGGGTGGGTCCCCAGCAGACCTGGTTAATTCCCAAGGACCTAAAAAATGCTTCCTGTTCATTCCAGAGAGACTCCTGCCTAACTCCCTGGCTCTGGGCACCTGAAGTCTGCTCTTTCTCACGTCTTGAATTTTTCTGTCTAGCTGCCTTGCAGGTGGGGGGGGTCCCCCTGCTGTCCTAGTCAGCTCACAAGGCCTAGAAGTGCCCTCTCCTCACTTTAGAGGCTCCCCTTGCTCATTTGTCTTGGCATGCGCTGGCCCTGGCTCTGGCCCTATAGGTGGGTGTGGGGCAGGCTGGATCTGCTCATGTTTGCGTTTGGGTGAAAGCCCTTTTCCCCTCTTATAGGCTGGTAAAGCCTCGATCCCACACACCTTCACTGCTGGTCCCCATTCTAAAGCTTCACTGATCCTCTGGTATAGCTTCTTATGGTCTTTTGGGGTGATCCTTATCGGTGTATGTCGGTGTGTGTCAGGGAGAGTGAGTAATCCATGTTTAGCTGGCTGCCATGTTTACCCGGAAGTCCTATGGAATGTTTTTTTTAAAAAACTTAGGATTTAGATATCTAAATTAACCATTTAGTCTAATCCAAAGTATTCAGTGGTAATGGGGATTTCAAACTTTCTTTTAGAAATGCATTGAAAAAATTTCCAATAGTTTCTTTTTCCCTCTTGTGACTGTGAAGTCACATTTATTTAATTATTTTTAATTATTTAATTAGTATTTATGCCTGCCAAAGAAATGGGGATGGCTTATATATACCTTCCTTGCTCACTGGCTTGGTCATATTACCCAAATTTTCCATTTTTTTAAATTAGGGACCCTTTATAAGATGTATATCCTTTATAAGAAAAAACTTTGGTCAATCATTTTGTTGCTCATCACTTAATTATCTCTAATTTATCTATGACTTTCTGATCATGGGCTATCAAGAGTTAAGCATAGTATTGCCCTGCTTGGGTCATCAGAACAATATAGAAGAGATTAAAAAAGTACTTTCTTTTAACTAATTCATTCCAACTGTTATTTACCAAAATGTTCACTGCAAATCACTTATTTTTTTATTTGACTTGAAATCTGTAAATGGAACATATTAAAGTAGTCAATCATGCTTCACATTGACATTAATACCCTGCTCTGTACACTTAGGAATCCATTCTGCCTGTATGCATAAATTCAGATGCTATGCTACAATTGTTTGGGGAATTAGGGAGCATCTTCCCTTCTTTGGGTAAGTAATAAAGAAAAGATACAATTTCAGGCATGGCATATAACTTTGTGGTCCAAGCCTTTAGTAAGGCTATGGAATTTTCCTTAACTTAAAGATGTACAGGTAGTTTTCAGGCAGCATAGGTGTCTTGCTGAGTTTTAGACTTTTCTCATTCCTATTCCCCTTCCCCTTCCCCTTCCCCAGTCTACCAGTTATGAGAAGCAATCATCAAAATGGGATACTTAATGAGATCTAATTTACTGTGGGCTAAACTATTCAGAGGAAGGATAATTTTTAATCAAACATTCAACTCCTCATCAAAATCTCCTAGGTAGGGCAAGTCCTAATAGAAGCATGGTGGCTGGGGTCTTTAGGATATATAATTGGAAACCTGAGAATGACTTATATGCCCATTTATTTGACATTTCTGGAGGCAGAAGACCAACCTTCTAAAGCACCACAGTCAAAAGAGAACATAACCATAGACCTGATTTAAATGTTTCACAGAGAAGGCAAAATGAAGACTGATATCTTGTTCTCTCTTAAGGCAAACTCACAAAATGAAGGCATTTTAAGCAAAACATTAAACCTTCATTCATCCTTGCAGACTACATTTGCATTTGAATGCTTTTATTCTCTTCATACTCTTGGAAAAGCCCAGTATTAAATATTAATGTAGTTCTTTCCTCTGGTGACTTTTTACTTTCTTTTCTGTTCATGAACTCTATTGACAGTACAAGGAGGACAAAAAAGAAAATGAGAACGGATATTTCCAGGGATAATAATGTTGTGTACCACACATTCTCATTTTAGCTTCTGAACACTATTTATTGTGCTATGTTTATAGTTTTAGAAATTGACACAATTTGGGTGGAGTTAACATCAATATGTTTCTTTCTTGCTGTGGTTTGCTTCTTTGCTTACTAGTGCTTTCAAGTGCACAATAGCCAGGACAGATAGTTAATTATAGTACTAAGTGGGAAACCTGGGTTCTGAAATGCTGAATTTTCCATTTCTCCTCCCACTGTCCACAAAAGGTAGCAAATATACTAAGAGCCAGGATTTCTCATCAGGCTTGGCATGACTATAATTGGTTATAGCAAAGAATACCCTACTGACAGCAGATATCTTAATACAAAAGTTCTAAATTATCCTAAGGTATTGTTTGCTCAAAAAAGAGATGAATATTATTTGACTGCAAGGTAATAATCTAAGCACCTTTACTTAGAAACAAACCTTTTTATCATGACAGGAAAGAGATAGGTTCATACCTTCCAACCCCTAAAAATCCAAGCTTGATGATCATAAATTGAATTCAAAAATAGATCAGGCAATGGGCTAGAAATAACAATAAATCTATTTTCCCTGAATTAATAATATTTTTCCTTTTTGCAACTTGCTCCCATTGATCTTAGTTTGACCCACTAAGACCAATCATAGAAAGTCTAATCTTTATATCACATGACAACTACACAAATTTGTGCAAACATTTATCATAGCTTTTCCTTCTTTTTCCAAAAAAATATTCTTCTTTTCTTTAGTCTAACCAGGCTCAGTTCCTTGAAGCAATCCTATGTTATGGACTCATGGCCATTTACTTGACCATCCTGATTGCCCTTGTTTGGACATTATTTTGTCATTATTTTCTATCCATCTTTACATCATGAAAGGAATGAGAGATATATAACGATAGCTATCTTAAAAGATGAAAGCAAGTAACTTTTTTGGAAGGGGAAGACATGGATATATTTGAAAGCATATCAGGTAAAAAAAGAGGGAGAAATTAAATATTAGAGAAAGGGTTTGAATTAGATAAAGAGGACTGGAAAAGACAAGATAGAATGGAAGCAACTGTTCATTTGAAGATATTTTCCTTGGCGATGGAAAAGGTAACCACTTTCTTGTGAGAAGGGTGAAGCACATTTAAGTAATAGGAGAAGAAGAAGAGAGAAGGTATTTTTGATGAATAGTCTCAATTTATGTCAGAGGAGAGAAAATCTGGGCATAGGATGATATATAAGAAGGTGACATTCCTTAGAATAAAATTATATAGTATTTCTCATATCCAAGGAATAGAAATCTCTCGAGTGAAATTCTTAAGACTTAAAGAGAGGAAACTCTGATAAAGAAGAAAAAGGAAAACTATGATGTGTTCAATGTGGATTGATAAGGAACTCACCTACTGACATATTTATGTATATATAAATTATATATCTATACATATATATAAAATGGAAAAAAGGAAGGTAAACAATGTTAGCAACACTTCTATGCCATAACACTATGAGAATAATCCTGAGAGAATGGATAAAACTTAGAATCATATGATGTTCCAAAGGAAAATAAGCACAACATACTCTCCTCAATCATATTTTGGAAAAGAGGAAGCTTAAAGTAAGGATGCAACTACTAGTAAAGATAGAAGGGGATAGAAAAACTGAGGATGGACAGAAGAGAGCAGTGTTTATTATTTGTCTATTTTTTTGTGCCACAAAGAATGCCCTTTAGACTTAGAAGAACAGAACAAAATCACTGAGAAGGAACTGATAATCAAGATAAATATATAGAGAGTAAAGAAGCATCTAGTTTTCCTGGATGAATCCAAATCACCTGATCCAGATCAACTATGTTTCAGGGTACTGAGAAAAATGTTGAATTTGTTTTCTAAGATATCATCAATGACTTAGAAAATTGTAGAAATAGCTGCCACAGGTCTAGTGAAAAGCAAATTTTTACCAGATTAAAAAAAGAAAGAAAGGAAAGGGAATTTAATGAAATTTGTAAACCATAGGCCAGTGAGCTTAACTTTGATTACTGACAAAATATTTAAATGTTATTGATAGTTGCTGAAGATCTAGGGGGAAAAATCAGTAATAGAAGAAAAGTCAGCAGTGCTTTTTCCAGATAAGACAATATCACGAAACTTTATGTTCTTTTTGAATTAATGAAAATACATGTATTAGTCACTTATTATATCTTAAGCCCTGGCCCAAGTTCTGATCATATAAATACAAAAGGGAAGACAGCTGCTACAGTGAAGGAAATTAAACTTTAATAGAAGTATGTATAAAATATTGGGGGATCATGGCTATACCCTGGCAGGGCATTTTGACTTGGGAATAGTTATAGGAATAGAAAGAAGAATCATAGGAGACTATATCCTTTCTAATAGCAGAGGTTCTAAAGATTTTATTATGGTTCCCAAAATGAAAGTGGGAACTTTTAAGGGGCAGGTATTTTTCAGGAAAAAAAAACTGGAAGAAGATGACTAGGGAGTAAAGTGAATCAGGAATATAGCTATTAGAGAGAAAATGAGGTCATTAGGTTCTTTCAAATTAAGACAGTGGGTGCCAGGCAAGGAATTTCAGGGTTAAAATTATTAAGTCCACCAGACATGGTCTCTCATCTAGGAAACAAAGCAGTTGGCAGAAAGATGATTGGAAAATAAAATCGAATAGGATGACTAAAAGAGTGAATCAGGAGAATGCGGTAGGTATTATTTATTTGAATGAAAAGGGGAGGGAATAAGAATTTATACAGCACCAACTACACACAAGGTAAGATGTTTGATTCTTATAACAACCCTGCAACACAAGTGCTACCCACATTTTATTGTTGAGTAAACAGGCAAACAAAGGTTAAGAGATTTGCTTAGGATCACACAGCTATTATGTGACTAAGGTTAGTTTTGAACTTAGATCATTCTAACCATTTGATAAAAAACTTTTCATGTTATTCTTAACATAAAGATGGAGATGATCTAAATAAGGCTGTGATTTGGCAGATATAAAACACAAATAGTCATGGTTATTAATGGATTGATGTCAACTTGGAAAGAGTTATCCAGGTGAGGGTCCTATGAATCTGTGTTGGACTTTTTACTGGTGAATATTTTTGGCAATGATTCTGGGAAAGCCTTAGATTGAACATTAATCAAATATACAGATGGCACAAAGTTAAGAAGAATAGATATTAGGAAAGACAGATTTGGTATTCAAAAAGATCTTGGTAGGCTAAAACATTTGGTATCATGGAATAAGATGAAATGCAATAGAAATAACAGTAAAGTCCTACACTTTAGTTAAAACAATCACGTTCACAAGTTCAAAGAGGAGGAAGCATGAATAGATATTCCTTTTATCTGAAAAAGGTGAACAGTTTGTAGGGTACTACAGTAGGCTTAAAGTGAGTCAGCAATGTAAAGTAGCAGCAAAGAAACCTAAGGTCATCTTAAAAAATATTGAGGAAAACATAGTTTTTAGTTATAAGGAGCTTATGGTCCCACAGTTTGTTTTTTTTATAATACTTCACCTTCCTCAAAGCAAAATCCAAAGTATCGTGTTAACGTCTTGCCATCAAGTAGCTTACATTATAACTGGGGAAACAATTCACACTGTTTTCCATCAATTGGTTGATATTCTTTCTTAGAGTAATTCAAGGATGTGGAATACTTCTTTTCATAGTTCTTAAAACAAGATTAAAACATTTCAGTTGAGGTAGACACTTCTTAAGGAAACATCTCCACGTTTTCATTTCCATGTCCCAAATTATTTGATTTCCTGACCATTTAAAGGAACAATAAACTTTACTGAGTATAGATCAGTGCAGTATATTCCTATAAGAATTATCACAAAAATTCAGGGTATTGCATTTATTATGGCTTCAGAAGAGAGTAAGCTAACAGTGATGGTCTTTGTGAGGGCTGTTACACTAGATTACTACCTTATCCACATAATCTCCTTAAGTTGTGTTTTTTTGCCTCCTCCATTTAAAAACATCAACAGCCATTAATATATATATGTATATATTTGACTATATTCATTATTTGTTTATGCATATATTAAAATATATAAATATATTTAAAATGTTTTTTTTTTTGCTTTGGGAGTGGTGATATGAAGCAGGGCCACTATCAAATAAAATATTTGCCAACCACCCCCTTCACTAAAAGAAGACCAGTATTCCTACTGATCACTATTTCTTCCCAAACTGAAAATGCTCACGAAGAGCCAATATAATGTTATTATAAAAACAGCAGAAGTTATTAATATATTTCCATTTTCATCTCTGTTCTTGTCCTGATTCAATTTAGATAATGGGCATGTGCCAATTCATATGAAGTCCAGTAATCAGAAAGGAAAAACAAACAAACAAAAAACTAATGGTAAAATGATAGGTTTTTTTTTTATCATTTAGAAACATTTGTTTGTACTTTAAAGTTGAATAGATTCCTTAAAATCACATTTCTAAGCTAACAATATCTTAAATTTGGCTTTCTATTGAGTAAAATATATCCCAATAAAAAAATTTTAATTAAAATCTTTTAATAATACAACTCATATCTTGTGCATTTCTAAAAGGAATTTCAGTAATACACTTCATTGAAGAAAAGAAAAAAAAATCATTCTCCAAGGTGAATAATGGGAATTTTATTTTATCAACAGTGAAATAGCATTAAAAAAAGATTTTCAAACCTCACAGTGGGCAACTTTCAAAAAGCTAAACTGCCTCAATAATAAAGCCCTGTCTTTAGGAAAAGGTTTCATTTTGAAAGTACCCATTAAAGTTGAACCTCTAAAATAAGGTCCTGACTGACAGAGTGCTTAAAATATACTCCATAATTATGTACAGGTATTGACAATGAATTGGATCTGCAATTGATTTGGGACTATACCGGTTCTACCTACCAGGGCTTAGAGTTTAGACAATTGACCTTGGTCTCAGCTTGACCTCAAAGCTCATCAAGATGCTAAACTATCTTGGCCTCTAACCTCAGAAGAGGAAGAAATGCTGCCTCAGCTAATCCCTGTATTTGCATTACACACGCTAAACTATCAGACCATAGCATTTACAAGGCTTCACTAAATGCTTAAATTTATTTTGTCGGACAAAAGGATTTTAAGTTAATTCATTTTGCAGAGAGAATAATTTAAGCAAGTTAGCATTTTGTTGACAGAATTATGATGAAATTCATTTTGTCTACATAATTGATTGGACAGCTAGCAGAATGCATTTTCTCCCCAGAATGAAAAATGTGCAGAGATTGTCAAGGGGGATTTCCTCCATGGTCTCAAATCATTCTGTCAACAAAATGAATACAAAATCCTTTTGTCTACAAAACGAATGTAGGTGTTAATTATTTGTGGAGAGAAAGCAAAGTCAGATGAATCTCAGCTGAATATTGATAGAAAAATGGGCTTGAACGTCATCTAATCTTACAGGATATTCTATCTGATCCATCTAACAACAAAAGGGGACTTTAGTATATATTCACATTTGATGCTCCAAACATGGAATAAATAATCACATTGATTAACAATTTGGGCTAAACCATAAGAGATAGAAAATATTAGAATTATTCCAAGAGATATGATGTGGAAGGACTCATAAATAGCACGCGGTAGGAGTTATCTGAGAATACATAACAAGTCATCAATATCAAACATATATTTAGATGGTTCTCCAGATGCACTTTTAATTAAATTAGATGATTATATTATAAGCCATTTAAGCCTACAAGCATACAAATGAACATAAGTAATATTACCCACATGCCCATAAAAGTTCTAAGCATTTTTGTGTGTCTTTGCATGTTATTAAAGCTAGGTTCAAATTCTGCATTTTTACCCCACTTATTTACCTCTATGACCATGGGAAAATGATTTAAACTATCTGGACTTCAGTTTCCTTATTTGTTAAATGAGAGGATTGTACTAGAATAAAGGACTGGCAAATCTATCCTCTTCCTATTCATCTATGACTCACAAGCTAAGAATGTTCTTTACATTTTTAAATAGTCAAACTTTTAAAATGAATAAACTATTCTTAATTCATTGCAGTATGGAAAGAGTTAGCTGATTTTATTGGGTGTATGACTTAGATGGCTGAAGTGTAGGTTTTATTGTTCTCTATGAATCGATATACTAGCTCAGATAAATTGTGTGTATGTTTGCGTATATACACACATACATACACATATAACACACATAAATGTACATGCAAAATGTGTTTTAGGGATTATCATAGTGCCTGCAATGTAATGGGTACTTAATAAATATTTCTTGAATTGAATTGAATTTATTGAATATGTTATTGTCTTTTGCACCCAGAAGAGGACAAAATGACATCATTAGTGATTTCATTTGACTTGCTCATAAATTATATTTAATTGAGGCAGAGTTGCAAAAAGTTGTCAGCTTCCCTCTTCCAGAGTCATCCAATTGAAAATCTGTTACCCTAAAAAAAGAACTACATATCCCTAGAGCCCACTGACTTCCTGTCATTATGTACTTTCTATAGACAGAAGATAAAGGGAGTGGGCATTGAGGCTCTTCCCCTCTTTTTTGGCATGATGTAGCATCAGAGGTGATGGTGGTAAGGTGAGGAAATTTTGAAAATGGCTAACTGGCCATGAGCACATGGTTTTTATTTTGTATCCTCTTTATTCCTTGATTTCTAATGATCTTTAATAAACCTCCTAAACTATGTTATTTTTATTATTTGAGATATAAATATAATTTTTACTCAAGTCAGTGACCAAAACAAAAGTCAAGATGACTAGTAATGGTCTTGGATTCAGCAAGTGACCTTGGCTTCAGTATTTCACCAAGCTCTAAGTGCTCCACAGTGCCTTCTTCTCCTGCATTCTTGGCATTGAAACACATCATTATTATCTGTAGCTTCCACCTGGGGAAATCTTCCCATGCCTGGGGTAGACACTCCTTTAACTAACTGTTGGGTTTAGCCTGTCTATTGAGATGGTTTATTAAGGCATGACAACTGTGAATGCCACAATTTCTTGAAGCCATAGAGGAGAGCTGAATGGTAAGCAGACACCAAAGAAGGAAAGCAGTCTTTACAAAGGGCTCAGTAAGCCCCCACACCAGAAGTACTAGTCCTCAGAGAACATCTAAACACCTTGATCACATTGAATATATACATTAGATAATATATATCTATTACATATGTACATGTAAATGTTAGATATATTTATGCAAATATACATATACATATATACATATTTACACAGCTAGGAAAAAACATGAAATTATCTTTTTGTAACAGTGAGTTAGTTGACTTGGAAAAAGTCTAGCCCAGAATTTATGACTTCAGCTGCATAAAGTATTCTAACTGTAGACTTTAGTGCAATTGCAAGAAATAGGAATATATGCAACTTTTATCCATCACCATTCTGATTTAAAACTGGCCCTAGCAATGCTAGGCTGTTGCTATTTACACACACCATTGACAGCTTAATTTTTCAGTACAAAACTAATCATCATTGAAGCAGCTATGTCACTCAATGGATTGAGAGGCAAGCCTAGAGACAGGAAATCCTGGGTTCAAATCTGGCCTCAGAAACTTCCCAGCTGTGTGATCCTGGGTAAGTCACTTAATCCCCATTGCCTAGCCTTTGGGGCTCTTCTACCTTAGAACCAATACACGGTATTAATATTAAGATGGCAGGTAAGGTTTTTTTTTTTAATTAATAATCTTCATTGACTACCCTTCACCTCTGGAATGCCCATATTCATCACTCAAGCATTCAAGATGCCCCTATGCCTATTCTTCTACATGTGGTCTACTTTTCATTTAAGCATGTTCTGTGTCTTCATACCAACTAATATTTACTCATGCTGCTATGCAACTAAAATTACTCTCTCTACTTAACAGAACTCTAAATGTCCTCCAAACTCATTCATTAAATAAGTAATATTGTGTCAGACATTATTCTAGGCACAGAAGATAAAAAGAAAAAATTGGCTTTCCCAAGGTCACAAAATTAGGAAATGACTGAAATAAGACTTGAACTCAGATCTTCCTGATTCTAGGTCCAGTCCTCTCTCTCCTGTGCCACCTAGCTGCCTTAGTTTCTTGTTGGAGCTGCCATATTCTACACTATTTTATAAAGAAATTAGTTAATATAGGTTAATAGTTTCAAAGTACTTGGCCCCCTTCAGCAGAACAGTTAATTCTATAAGTGAAATTAATAAGGTGACAATATAAAGCCTTTTGGTACTCCCTTTTCAATATTAAACTGATCAGTTGTTCAATGTTCACTCCTAACTGTTGCTTCTTGCCCTAAAAACTGGTTACTGTGGAGATAAGTAAGATGATTTGATACTCTTATTGCCTTGAGGACTTGCCACTTTTTGTTGTTATCAAAACAGTCAAAGGTTTTAGTGTAGTGAATGAAACAGCAGAAGACATTGTTCTGGAATTTCCTTGATTTCTCCATAATCCAGCAAATGTTGGCAATTTGGTTTCTAGTTCGTCAGTCTCTTTAAAAACCATACTGATAAAATAGGTTCTGATCAAGGACATAAGCAATACCCAATGAAATTGTGTGTGGGCTGTGGGAAGGGTGGGTGGAGGGGAGGGAGGGAAATAATGTGATTATTGTAACCAAGGAATAATGTTCTAAATTGACTAAATAAACTAATTCAAATAAAAAAATAAAAAACAAAAAAATAAAAACCATTCTGATAGTCTGGTGAATTCTTGGTTTATATATTGGTCGAAGTCTAGATACCAGAATCTCAAGAATAACCTTGTTGGCATGTGACATGTTAATTTGACCATTCTTTGGCATGACCCTTCTTCATGACTGGGATATAAACTGATCTTTTTCCTACCAATTGCTACCGTTGAGTTTTCCAAACTTGCTGGCACATTGAGTGCATAACTTTAACGGCATCATCATTTAGAATTTTAAATAGCTCAGGTGGAATTCCGTTGCCTTCACTAGCTTTAATGTTATCCGTAATTCCTAAGGCCCATTTGGAGGTATTGCTTTATATTAATAACTACATGATTATGATTATTGGTGCCATTAAGATCTTCCTTTTACAGTTCTGCATATTCTTGTAAGCTTTCCTTAATCTCTCCTACTTCTGTTAAATCTCTACCATTTTTATATGAAATGTTCCCTAAGTTTCTAATTTTCTTGTAGTTATCTCTTCCCTTTCCCATTCTATGATTTTCTTCTATTTCTTTGCATTATTGTTTTTTAAAAAAACTAATCTCTCAGGGGTATATCATTCTCTTTCTCTTTTTCTTTTCCCTTTTCGTCTTTCTACAGCTATTTGAAACGCTTCATCAGATAACCACTGTGTAGGTATGAATTTAACTAGAAAATCCCTGAATTCCCTTCTAGCTGTAAAAGTCTGTGATTCTGTGTCCTAACTGAAAATTGTGAAGAAAGAATGGCAAAATATATGCTGAGATATATGTTTGAGAATAAGAAAATGGAAGACAACAAAGGCTTTGAGATTACTCAGAAGCTTCACATTTTTATATCACGAATATCTCACTCTTATCATTATCATCATCACTGTCATTTATACAAGATTGTCCAGTTTGCAAAGATCTAATTTTTTTATTTTATACATTTATATCTCATCATGGATATTTTCCTCCTAAAAGAGGACTGAAAAGTCCATGAAGTGGTAAGCAAAAGACAATTTTTAAGTGAAATTTAATTTAATTTTGAATCAAGAGTTACATTAGAATCAGTTGTCTTTGTACCCTTAGACCAATTAACTGCAACAATGAAAAAATATACACTAACCTTGAAGAGAGAATAATTACAATATGATGATTTTTACAATTACAACTACAATTACAAAACTGATTAAAACAAACTGTGGACTTTGAAAAGGAGATGAAAGGTATTTCAACTATTAGAGATAAGCCCTTAGGGAAGCCACTCACTTCTATTCAATCCTTGGGTCAAAGGTCAATAAATCTAGGAGAATAGAGTGAAAGAAATGAGAAAGATATATTACCACATTAAGGGGAACCCTCCTTGAACCAAAGGGAAGGGATTTTATGGAATAGTTTTACTTGACAGGGGGAGGGAACAGGGTGATACAAAGCCAGTAAGCAGCATTCTGTGGTAAGTAACATCATGAAACTGAAACAAAATAACATATATAATTTTTTGGAAATCATGTAACATCTAAAAACATGAAACTTAATGAAAAAATGTATGTATGAATGTATATATGTATGTATGGGGGGGCATGGTTCTTATTTTCTTAGTACATTATAATAATTTGGAATATCTGATGGATTAGATCATTAGCCACATAGGCGATAGATAAAATTAAATATATAATTCTGATTGTCATCATTTCTTAGAGGAATTTAACTGACACAATAATTTCCAAAACCAGGAGGCCAAAAAAGTCCTGAACTCTCTCAGGCACCAAACACTTTATCACTTTTCACATAGCCAAGGGCAACACTGGATGAAAGTACAAGTTCATTTGCCAAATGTTATGAAGGAGCATTATTGGCTTACAAAACAGCAAAAATCAGTGAAGAGGAAAACAAGCCTGCGGGAGGAAGCTTGGTGTGAGAGGCAGCTAAGTCATATCATCCCAAGAGCATTTACAGATAAATCTGGAAAGAGGAAAATAAATTTAAAATGGAACAGATGTGCCAGCATTTCTATAATGATCTAGTCTCATCATTGATCACTGTGGAACTGCCATATTTCAGTCTTAATCAACAAGCATTTATTGAGCACCTAGATTCTGGGGATATAAATACAAAGAATGAAATCATCTCTACTCTCAAGGAGACTGCATTCTAGCAGAGGAAGCTATTTCATTTTTCCATCAGTTGTTACATGTAGCTTTGACTCCATGGAACATCATATCCTAATCCCAGGATCACCTGAAATTTAATCTCCATGTAGAGTAACTTTGGCTTTGATTCTCAACACTATCTCAATTTATCCTCGAGTCTCTTTTCTCTAGTTAGAAGACTGAAGAGAAGAGCACCAAAATCCTCTCAAAGTCTTTCTTTTTAGAGGGTTTCCAGTCTCCTAGGGGACTCTGTTTTATAATAGCAACACAGAATATCATGCCCCCTTGCCACACTTTGCAGGGTAATTCCAGTGGCTGCTTCCTCTTTTCTTTAGTTTCCTTTTGTGTGTTCTTTTCCCTTATTAGCTTGGAAGCCTCTTGAGAGAAAGGACTGTCTCTCTTTTTCTTAATAGGACCTTTAGCACCTGACACATAGTAGGCACTTAATAAATGTTTATCATATTGAATTGGATTGGAAAGAAATGCACATATTAGTATAAAAGAATAAATAAAAAATAAAAAATGCAAGGTAATTAAATTCAAGATTGTTATAGTGGGAGAGCCCTTGTAGTTCAGTACATTAGCAAAGTGTCACGTAGGGTAGAAGTGCTTGATAACATATATGAGGAAGGATAAATGATTCTTATGAAAATGAAACTGATTAATACACATGGAAAAAATACAGATAAAAAATCTGTGGTATGAGTGATATAATTCTAAAAGAATTGCAGGGTCAATTTCAATATATTTCAAAGTCATGAAAATACCAAAAGAATATGAGAAGGAAGAAAAACTATGGATGATATTATTATTATTATTAATATAAAAAGGTGAGAAAATACAACTACCAACCTAAATTCAATAAAGTCTTTATTAAGCATAAACAATGAATCCCACTAAGTGGTAGTATTACTTGAATCCATACTGCACATTTCCTTTGGGATGGCACCAGCTACTGTGTTTTACAAAAAAATTATAACCACAAGTGTGCTTGGAACCAGCTCTAACTATCTTTGGAGCTGATTATTAAATTTTTAGTGTAAGTAGTCACACCTCTGAAATTCTTTGCTACAAATTGGGACTTGATTTTATTGTTTTATTTTTTGTCTAGTCTATAGAAAGTATTCATAGTGCAAATTTAACTTAAAAATATATACATGCTTTTTCAGAGATCTTGGTTGTTAAATATTTAAAAGAACACATCTGATTATAACTTTTTCATTTTGATGACAATTTTATGGTACATTTATACCAATAGTATCTATAATAAATTCTTATTATATCTGAGATTTTATTGTTGACCATTATTTTCCTGTTGAAACAATATATCATCAGGTATTGGAATGTTACAGTCTTAATAGAATCATAATTGCAGTTTGCTTAAAGACTAAAAGATGAGTGTGTGGAGGGTACAAGCACATTGCAGTATGTCATGAATAATATGCTCAAGAAATGGTGGGAAATTTCACTCAGAGAATACATGGAGAAAATATGATCTGTTCATGTATTTGAAAGTAAAGATGAAGAGATGGAGGAACGTTGATGTGCAATATTACATATATTGTCAGATTCAGTTGCTATGTTGGTTAATTTCCAAAATGATTTTTTCTTTTTTCTCTTTTTATTCTTTGTTAGAAAGAATTGCTTTCTAGATAGGAGAAGGATAGGGATATCTTTGGAAACAAAGATGACATGAAAAAAGATCAATTAAAAAAAGAAAAGAAAGGAACTACAAAACATTAGAAGAACTCCAATGTAGAGAACACATTCACTATGGAGGTTTTATATTAAAATGTGAAAAAGAATCACATGTGATGAGGAGGCACAGATAGGCAAAGCTGGACCCTAGTCACGAAAATATCCACATCATTCAGATCACAAATCTATACAAGTATAAAAGATATCAATGATCTAAGGCATATTTGTATCTTTTTTCTAGCTGCTAGACTTGACTTCCTTGACTTTAATAGTAAATCATGTGAAAAGTTCTCCAAGTCCTGCTATGAAGCCTATAGCAATTAATCATGAGGTTTTTTTTAAATTTTCCATTTTGGAATTTACTTTTAACAACCTATTCCCTATAGGATCCTATAAAAAGAATTTTTCAGGAAATAGTCTTCACTTTAAGTAAGGGTCATTAGATTAACCATAATATAAGATGTTATGGAGGAGACCACTTTAACATTATTCATTCAGGCTATGAATAGATACCTTGTTAGTTATCATACATTAAATTGTCTGTCAGTAACTCCAGATGCAAATCTTCATTTCTGTGTTTTTATTTGAATCTACTGATATTTTGCAGTAGACAAATATTACATGAAGCCAAAGCTGATTTTGAATTTTAAATATTTAGTATGATTTGCACCATCAGCTATCTCTTTGTCAGACTTCTTAGAGTGCTTAACCAACCAACAGAAATAATAATTTCCTTTAAAAAGCAGTGGAAGAAACATTTGTGTGGAGTTGTGATTTATTAGAGTGAAATAACTCATGTTCACTTTCTCTTTCTCCAAAGAATTTTGCTTAATATCCATTCTAGGAAATGCAACGTAAACATTTCTTACACTTGTAATTTGGTTCTTTCAGCTCCAATAATTTCAAGAAAAGATGAAAGGATAAGGAGGAATACTATCTTTTGTTTCCCTCCCCACTCACCATTCTAGTCACTCACATGAAGGGGAAGTGCAGATGTAGAGGGGCTGTGTTAAGAGTAAGAAATTTCTTTCTTTTAAAGATGCTTGTAATTTACAAGGATATCTTTGTCTCTAAAGGCCTAAGAATGACTTTTCACCATCTCAAACATTTCAAGAATTTTAGGCTTCTGGACCCTGTTCTAGACTACAACCCCAATATAGTATTTAGCCCTGCAGTTAACTGAATGAAAGGAGTCACTTGCTTCAGGGAAAGCATTCTGTGGCAAAGGCATCTTAGGGTAATTGGGAAGGACACATAAACAGAATGACTCAGTTCATCTTTCAAAACATTTTTCTTTAATGCACAGGATATCAAATATCTCCAAGTCAAAATGTGGAATTTTGAAGCAAAAGCAGTATATTACCATTTGGTAGCCTTTTTGGTTCACTACTTCAAAATAGAACAGTTTTCTCATTCATAATTAGCGTCCTTGCTAACTTGTTATATAAAAATTTTAAAAAGCAAGTAAGTTATATCATTATGCCTTGTTAAGCAAAAGCCATGAAGACGTTAGTAACTATAACATATGTTCTTGATTTCCTGGCTACTGGGAACATCATCCATTTGTTTCTCCTTTAGGAGGTAAGGGATGGATGTTCCTAGCACTATTATTATAACCTTATCCTATGTGACAATGTACCAAATAGAATCATCAGGGACAAATTAAAGATGACCCTCAAAAATATAAGATATGCAAAGGTTATTTAGATTGACTATAGGAGTTGGCTTTTTCCTTTCATTTCCTCCAGGCCCCCCATGCCTCAACCTTCTAAGCCAGTTCATTAATTGATATCAGTATAAAAGATAACAAGAAAATCTGGTCCCCACAGGTACTGTGATATTTTCTTTTATTTAAATCATAAAGAAAAAAAGGAAATGAAAGAATACACATTGCAATAGAATAAACATTTGGCTCAAGACTTGGGAAGCATAAACTTCATTGTGAGGTTTTTTCCCCATTTTCAGTAAGAATGAGGCCACTTATTATCTTTTTGGATTTTAATTTTTAAAATTTAAAATTTTTAAATTTAATTTTAGATTTTAATTTTTTCCAGATTACATTTTCTTTCCTTTCCTCCCAGTCCACCTTCCTCCTTAAGAAAGCAGCTTCTATGATATAGAATGTACATATAATTATCACTTTACCACATTGTTTTTCAGGTATTTTGAAGTTTTTCCATCTCTTCATGACCCCATTTTGAGTTTTCTTGTCAGAAATCCTGGAGTGGTTGGCCATTTACTTCTCTAGTTCATTTAGTAGATATAGAATTAAGGTAAATGTGATCAAATGACTTTCTTGGGGTCACCTAGCTAGTCAGTTTGTAAGGCCAGATTTATTCTCAGGAAGATGAGTCTTCCTAGCTCCAGACTTGGTATTCTAATCTGCTGTATTACCTAACTGGTCTAGATTATCTAAAAATTCTAAAATCCGACCCCTTAAGGAGAGAGGTAAAAGTCCATTCAATGACAATGGATTATTCGGATGATTTATTAGTTAGTTCAGCTTTGAAAAGATTATAAACATTCATGTTTGTTATCTTTTTTTCAAAAAAGTCTTTTGATATATTTTGTTTTTATTTCACCTACATTTTCAACTGTATCCTTGTCCTCCTTTACTCCTAGAGGCACCCTTCATAGTAAAGAATGTTTAAAGTAAGAATTTTTTAGAGTTCTGGAAAACCAACTACCTTATTTAAAAAAAATGTCTATTATATATATAGTATTCCACATCCACTGTTCTCCTTCTTTGCAAAAAAAAAAGAAAGAAAGAAAAGAAAAGAAAAGAAAAGAAATGGATGGAGATATCTTCTCATCTCCCTTCTTTGGAAATGAGTTTGGTCATAATTCCATAGAAGTAAATTTTGATCGTTTTGTTGTCCTTTGCATTCATGTAGTTGTAGTTATCATGTATATTATTTTGCTGATTACATTTCCTTCACTTTGCACTAGTTTGTATTTGTCTTTACATGCTTCTTTTTATTTAACATTTTTATGACATCACAGCATTTTATGACGTTCATTTATCCAAACTGTTTAGTGATTCCCCATATGATGAACATTTACTTTGATTCCAGATCTTTGGTGCCTCAAAAATGTTACTCTAAATATCATGGTGGAGATGGCATTTTTAGCTTTGTCATTTACTTCTTCAGGGAGAATGAGACAAGCTTTACCTTCCTCACCTCAGGTTCTACTTTCCATGTAAGGGATTCCTTTTTTAAAATAATCTAATACCAAAGAATATAATTTCTTTGAGGGTAAGGACATTTTTCCTATCTTAATGCAGAATGATGTCTGACACTTAGTAGACATTGATCCAATGCTTAGTGATTAATTTCCTCACTTCCTTCCATGTGTCCCCAGCCCCTCTAGCCCCTCACTCAGGGCTCTCTTTTTCCCATTTATTTCGTTTTTACTTCACCTACATTTTCAACTGTATCCTTGTCCTCCTTTACTCCTAGAGGCATCCATTTATTTTGCATTTTTATGCACATACATTATATCTCTCAGGAAGATTTCAGTTGTCTCTTGAGCACAGAGACGATTTTCATTAAGCTTTGGCTCTCCAGCACCTAGAACAGTGTCTTCTTCTACATGGGAGGTCCTTGATGCGTGTGTGCTGAATGAACTACTCTATTTAAATCACAGAACCTCTCTGTATCTCATCTTTCCATCCAGTGACAGTGTGTGGTGAAAGAGTAATAAAAATGATTCTAAAACACTTTGCCAATTTTAAATGCTAAAGACTAAGGCATTGCTTTGAAGTCACAAGATGTGTGACAAGTTTCCAGGCAAATATATAATTAAGCTGTCCAAACCACATTAGCCGTTTGTGCTGTTTAACAAGGGCTGACTGTTTCCGTCAATGAGTTTAAATTATAGCGGCCTCTGTAACTCCTATTGACTTTAACAGAATGAGAGAATTGGGTATGAGTGTTTAAGTCTGTCAGTTTATACTTAGCTTTCAAGAGAGTAATGAAAAGATTGCCCAATTGAAAGCTCTTGAATTGGACCCATTATTTCCAATGGAAGGAGTGGCAAATCTGCCAATTGGTTTTTAAGAAAGTAAAGTGATATTGTATGGCCATGTACAGCAATAACATGACTATTTAAAACGTACAGCTTTATTTGGGTTTACAACATTCTTGCATCTCTATGGGATGAAGAGACATCTGGACATATTTGGTAGCATTACTGGCGCTAGTGCCGGGCTTGGAGACAAGCACAAATGGGTCAGAATCTATATATTTACCAGCTGTGTAACCCTGGCTAAGACAGCTAAGCTCTCTTCGTCTCAGATGTCTCATCTGTAAAATAGAGATAATAATAAGGACCTACCTTAGATGTCATGAGGATCAAATGAGGGAAGACACACATTTATAGAGAGTTTTGCAAACCTTAAAGCGTGATATGAATGCTAGTTATTAATTCTACGGTTAAGATTTTTCCACTCGGGTGAAGAGATAGGATCATATTGGGAGCTTTATGTGTTTGTATCTGAGCCTTTGAAGTATAAATCCAGAATTTGGATGAGTATATGGGACTAGCTCTAATGTTAACTAAGAAGTCTTGGGTGCTCCCCTCTAATTAAAAAAGAAGGCGAAATTTTGGAGGCAAAATTTGTATCTTGTCTTCTTCACCAGAGGAGCTGTGTGCCTGTATAGACCTGGCATTTTTCTTCCCTGGAGCTCAGGATTCTTGTTTATAAAATTGGATTGAATGATCTCTCGTGTTCTTTTGTGGTCCAATATGCTAAGATGATGATGCTTTGAGGAGGATGGGCTTCGCTTTAATGCAGGTGTTTTGATCCTTTTCCTGGGCTAGCCTAATTCACTTAGAGAAGAGCATATCTTATGTCAGAATTACAAGAAAAAACTCTAGAATCTTTCAGAAGATACTAGAATATTTTCCTGAGTTCTTTTCAGGAATGTAGCCGAAATTTCAGACCTTAGTTTGGGTTCTAGAGTTAGAAGCAAGGGAGAAGCTTGATCTAACCTACAGCCTCATATTTGTCAGACCCTATTCTCTCAGTGGAAGTACATGCACAATGATCTGATCCACTTGCAGCATAGGTTTCAGCAGATTGAAAAAAAAAAGGGGTATTTTTCCCCCACACTAAGGGAGGTAACCCAAGTGAAATATCAGAGGGAATTTGCATGTATAAAACACAAGTTAAAAATTCTTATTTTAAAAATGAAAAGTTAGTTAAGCAATCACTTGTTCATTCTACATAATGACAAAGGATTTCTTTGCCTGGTTGTTTTTTTGGTCAACTGAATTCTCTGATCCATCAATCAGTAAACTTTTAGTAAGCATCTATTAAGGGGCAGCTAAGTGTCTCTACGAATAGAGAGACAGACCTAGAGTCAGAAGGGCCTGGTTTCAAATCTTGCCTCATACACTTTCTATCTTTGTGGCTCTGGGCAAGTCATTTAACCCCCATTAGCTAGTTCTTACCACTCTTAGACAAAAGTTAAGACATTTTTTAAGAAGAGTCCGTTATGTGTCACACCCTAAGCCAAGTGCTGGAAATATGAAAAAGGCAAAAGAGAATTCCTACCCTCAAGGGGCTTACAATCTAATGAGAGGTAAATGTTATCCTAAGATGAATTCTGAACCTGGTACCAATAGGTTTAGAGGTTCTAATTTGCTACAAACTTGAAATATGTAATACCTGTGGGACCGTGAGTAAATCATTTTATTTCTTGTAACCTCAGTTCCTTTAACTATAAAATGAGGATAATAACACCTGCAGGTGGACAGAATTATAGAGCTAAAACTAGAAGGATCAGAGCTCATAATCTATCTCCTTTGATGGATGTGGAAACTGAATCCTAGAAAGAGAACGTATTTGCCAAGGTCCCAAACACCTGAATGGCAAAGCCAGAATTTCACTGTGAAATCACATGCCCTCCTAAACAACATTCTTTCCATTGTTATACCTCATAAAGGAGCTTCTTTTAGATAGCCAATAAAAGAAATGTATCCCACAAAAGAAACAAAGTGCTTTGTAAATCTTAACATGCCATAGAAATTTCATCTATTGTGGACTAATAGACTGTTGTTTGCCATAATGTTGGTACAGTCTAATAGAGCTTAAAGCTGTACTTTGGAAAATATGAATTGCTGCTGCTGCATGAGCATGTGTGTTTATGAAAAGAAAAGGATTCTATTTTATAAGAAGGGCCTTTGATCAACTGTGCCTTCCAGCAGGGATGATGATTATCGTATGCATCCAAGATCAGGTTACTGCTTTAAAACGAAGCATGAAAAAAAGATGAATATGGAATGATCAGTGTATTCAAAAAGTGGAAGTCAAACTTATTTCTTATTGTTCTCTTCTTATTCCTCTTCCTCATCTTCTTCTTCATCCTTTTCTATTCTCTTCTTCCCTGAGCTCGAAGAATGCTCTATAAGGGAGATTTGATAAATTTCCTGTCTGATCTGGGCTGATTGACCCCTCATCAAGCAGCCTGGTGGTCCCTAACTTCCTGGAAGCTCACCATATTGTTCCCCAACTTAGTGGTAGATGCCCAATTGTCTACAACCTTATTATATCTCAGAAATGCCAAGCTAAAGGGATTCCAGTCACCTTCACCCACCCCTAGCAAGGACTACAGGCATGCACAATGTGCCTGACTTGAAGTCAAAGTTCTTAAAAAAAAAACAACCTTAGAATAAAAATGTATAGTTGTGCTGCTGGAGAAAATATGGGACAAAGAAATAGAGACTTCTGGGTAAAAAAAGGATTATAAGACTACAAGATAAAATACAGGCTAGGAAAAGGAGACATTTCAGGTACTATATTTGTTGTAGTGTATAAAATGAAAGGAAAATCATGAATATGGCTATAAATACATGTCAGGATTTGAGAGAATGTTATTATCAAGTAGAGTTATACTCTTCTATGTTTTAATGTTATGAGGTCTTTTCTAGTGTAATTTATTCTTTATCCCCTGTAACCCCCAACTATATCAAGGCAATATCTCTAACAAAGCTGCCACTTTTTTAAGACATCATTTTCATTCTGGGTGTTGGACATTTCTAAAGGTGTTACAGAAAGTTATTTTAAGTGAGTCTATATGAAAAGGTCTTTTTTAGCTCTGTTTTTATTGATAATAACAACTGCTTAGCATTAGCTAAATGCTTTCCATACTTACATTGCTTGATTCCCTTCACAAGCTTGTGAGGTAGGTCACTTGGAAGTATTCCTGCCCCTTTTGTAGATAAAGTGACACTCAAAGAACTAGAGTGACTTGTCCAACATCATGTATTTAGACTATATTGGAATCAGGATTCTACCCAGTTCTTCTGACCACAAAATAGAGAGCATAAGATGCAATAGAAATAAGAGAAAATAATATCATAGGAAATAGGAATAAATGTTTTTCCCACCATCTCTCCAAAGAACAACTATTCAAAACCAAAGATCAAAAATTCCTCACTATTTCACATACAAAAATAATTCTGAAACACCAGTATCCTCTTCCTGATGAAAAACTGACTAAATGAAATAGATGGATGAAATGGATGAAAAAGCATCATTCAAGGACATACTATGTACCTGTCCTTTGCTAAATGCTTTGGCTACAAATACAAAAGTAAGAGAATGCATCCTCAAAGTTCTTACTCTGTCATGGATACAACATATAAACTATAGAAGAATCAAAATGGCTGTCCCTGAAGGAGAGTGGAGCAGGAGAATATAGTGAGTAAAAGTTAGCTGCTCCATATCACTTGTTTGCTACAAGTGGCCAAAAAAAAAATTATAGACACATGACAAATAAAGGAAGTGAATCAGTTATGTAGTAAGAGTGAGAAAGTTCAGATGAACAACTCAGTTACTACTTGAATGTACATAAAATATTAAAAGTTCCAGGTATTATATACATTTTCTATGGAAGCTTTATGGAAGGATAGAGGTGGGAACAATATAAGATGAGAAAGCAAGGATGGATTGAAATCTTATTTGAGTAAATGTATAGCATCTGAGATTTAGAATTGGAAAGGGAATTTTGAGGCTAATAAGGCAGCTTGGTGGCATAGGGAGAAGGTACTAGGTATAGAAACAGGAAGACCTGAATTCAAACACTACCTAATATACTTACTAGCATAGACAAGTCATTTAAGTACTTGGTGACTCAGTTTCCTCACTTGTAAAATGAGGAAATTTGACTCAATAGCTTTTTAAAAATCTTTACCTTCTGCCTTAGAGAGAGTATTGGTTCCGATGAAGATGAATGGTAAGGGTTAGGGTATATGTGTGTGTGTGTGTGTGTGTGTGTGTGTGTGTGTGTGTGTGTGACTTGAACAGGGTCACATGGCTAGGAAGTGTCTGAATCCAGATTTGAACTCAGAACCTTTCATCTCCAAGCTTGGTGCTCTATCCAGTATGCCACCTAACTCCCCTTCCATGACTTGTAAGGTTGCTTCCAGGTCCATACATATGATTTAATGATCTAGTCCAACCCATAATTTACAAATAAGGAGACAAAGAGAGATTAAGAGACTTGTCTGAGATCACACAGAAACTGAAGAATCTTCAAGTCTGAGGATATAAGGATCCTGAAAACAGGATGGGAAGAAAAGGTACAGGTTAGAGGCTTTTTTCATTCACAATCTTGTTCATTGTCACTTCTGTCTCCAATAACAATTTTCATGATTTCTAACTTCAATAGCCCCAAGTGCTACTGAAGAACTGGAGTGTTATTATGCAACCATTTCTCTCTCTCCTCCCTTTTTAAAAAAACCTTTTTTTATTATTTAAATAGGGATATTATTTGGCTAAATTATTGAAATTTCTTTGATCATATTAGATGGACAGGAAGTAGAAAAAAGCCATGAAAAGGTTCAGTAAGGTTGAGAAAGAACATATTGGGCATTAGGGTTTAAGGGAAATAAACACAAGGATTTGCTTCTCAAAAGGTTTCAGAAAATTCCTTGGAATTTCAAGCCAAAGATGTTTTTCCTTTCCATAACCTTGATTGATTATTTAAAAATTATGCTATATTTATTTTTTTCCAGATTATATATTGATTCAATTTTCAATATCACTTTCTGACATTTTGCAATCCATTTTCTCTCCTTCTCTCCACCACTTTCTACAACTGCTAGTGATATGATATAAAAAAGTGATGGAGAACCTTTTAGATATGGTGTTCCAGGCCATGTCCCTAACTCACCACCCCCAGACTGAGTGATATGCCCACTTCCCCCCAGAGACTGTGTGCCATGCCTTGCCCTCCCTGACACCACACAGGGGAGGCAGAAAGCATTCCCATTGGGCTGCTGGGCAGAGGGGGGAGTGGAGTGAGGAATGTCCTTAGCAAGTGTAGAGAGGGGGAGGGGAGTGGCCCAAGTGCTTTGCTCCTGTCCAGCTCTGACACCTGTGAGCCACCCACCTTACCCTTTGTGCATTTCCATTTGGATCCTGGGAAGAGGGGTGGGGGATTCAAAAAAATGTCCTAAGACCAAGTGGAAAGGAGGTGAGTAGTTCCACCTGAGTCCCTCTGTCTTTCTAGTAACCAAGTCTGGGTGGGGGAGGGTGTCTATGTGTCCACAGAGAGCACTCTGTGTGCCATCTTTGACACCTGTGCCCTAGTTTCACCATCACTGATATAGGTTGTACATGTGTTGCCACACAATACATATTTATATGTACATCATATTGTGGAACAAGACATAGATTGCTTACACTAGAAAAAAAAAAGAAATGGACAAAATAAAGTAATAAATGGTATAATTCAATCTGCTTTACCATGTTTATTCTCAATATGGGTTTAGTCAGCTAAGAGACTCTTGCTGACCATTAGGAAGGATGGTTATATTGCATAAGGCTTCTATATGGAATAAGGTTAACTTGTAGTGAGCTTGATGTTAGAATAATTGTGTGGTCTCTTTCTGGATTAAATAAGCCAGCGATTCTGGAATCTGCTGTGATTTTTTTTAAAGGCAAGAATATTTTGTAAACCCTATGTATAAAAAGTGACAAAATCCCACAAAATCCAAGAGCTATGACCTAACAATCATCATCCAGGTCTGGCTGCTGCTGTGGGGATCTGACCATCTTACTATATTGTCATTTAACATTCCTGGCTCCTAATCCATTTAACTACAGAGTGAGAAAACCAGGCCTGACCTAATTGATAAGAATTCTGTAAAAAGTTGCTCATAAATGATTCTAATGGAGTAGTAGGTGGCTAGACTAATGCAAAATAATAATAAGTCTGTAGTGTTAGGGGGAAAAAAATCTTTGCAAAGACTGTGGCACGGCTTTTCTTGTATTATCCTTTCATTTTCTCTCCTTACCTCCACCAGTATTTTATTCTGTCCTCTTTTATCTTGGATCATTGACAAAACTCAATGTCCTTGCTGTCACCTATTTTTAAAGAACCTGATATTTGAGAAACTGTTACTGGCAAGGCACTGTACTTGTGGCTATTGTCACTATTCCTTTAGAAACTGGTTGTGAAGGAGGATGCTTCTTTCTCTGCCCCCAAGTGCTACTGAAGAATTGGAGTGTTATTATTATGCAGCCATCTCTCTCTCTCTCTCTCTCTCTCTCTCTCTCTCTCTCTCTCTCTCTCTCTCCTCTCCTCTCCTCTCCTCTCCTCTCCTCTCCTCTCCTCTCCTCTCCTCTCCTCTCCTCTCCTCTCCTCTCCTCTCCTCTCCTCTCCTCTCCTCTCCCCCTCCCTCTCAATCTCCCTCGCTCTGGCTCTGGCTCTCTCTCTCTCTGGCTCTCTGGCTCTGGCTCTCTCTCTTTTACCTTTTTATTATTCAAATTGGAATATCACTTGGCTGAATTAATGCCATGGCTTTGATGAAGATTTTTTAGATTACTAATATCCAAATATAAATACCATCAGAAATTATTCTAAGCAGAGACCGCATGATATAGTAAAGAGTGATAAGGCCTTGGGGAGATTTAATTTCAAGTTCTGCTTCTGAAGAAACCTAACTTGGTGCAGAGGAGCCAGTCACTCAATTTCTTACCACCCCCCCCCCAGGAAACTCTTTAAAACTTTTAGGCATGGAGGGCAGTTAAGTGGTTCAGTGGATTTAGAGGCTGGCCTATAGATGGGAGGTCCTGGTTCAAATTTTACTTCAGACACTTTTTAGTTGTGTGACCCTGGGCAGGTCACCTAACTGCCACTGCCTAATCCTTACCACTCTTCTGCCTTGGAACCAATACCTAGCATTGATTCTAAGATGGAAGGTAAGGGTTAAAGAAAAACAAAAAAACTCAAAACTTTAAGACATGTTAGGAGAAAGGCAACTAGGTCTCAGTGAACAGAGAGATAGGTCTAAAGATGAGCGGTCCTCGGTTCAAATATGGCACCAAACATATCCTGGCCATGTGACTCTAAGCAAGTCACTTAAACCCCATTGTCTAGCTCTTACTACTTGGTTCTGCTATTACAGAACTATTGGTTCTGTGTTAGAACCAATAAATAGTATTGATCCCAAGCTGATAGTTAAGGGTTTAAAAAAATGGACATATGTAAAGATTAAAATTAATATACAATAACTACATATTATATTTTATAAAGTTTTATTAATAACTAAAGCAAAAGAACTGCCTGAATTCAGCCCAGTCACAGGTCAAAAAGAGAGCATGGGAGGAGCATACATCACTTAAATACCAATAACGTGATCTTGCCAAAGTAGAGACACAGGAGAGATTATAGGGAATTTTGGGAAATACTAAGAACTTCTAGGGAAAGAAGTCAAAGTTTCAAAATCTCCATTTATACATGTTAGGAGATAGTGGAAGAAAACAGAACCATTGCTCTAGTGTCAGAGGACCTCAGTTCAAATCCCACCTTGGATATTTATTACCTGTGGAATCTTGGGCAAGTCACTTAGCATTTCAAGGTCTCAGTTCTATATTTGTAAAATGAGGTGTTGAACTAGATAGTTTTTTGGATCCCAAAGCAGGGAGGTGGTAAATAAGATAAAGTGCTGGGTCTTCAGTGCGAAAGACCTAAGTTCAAATCCATACTCAGACACTTATTACCTCTATGACCTCTGGAGAGGCACTTAACACTTCTGCCTTGTAAAATGGGGTTCAGAATAGCACCTACATCCAAAAATTATTGTGATTAATTAATTAATATTTGTAAAGTTCTGAGCGCAGTGTCTGGCACTTAATAGTCACTTAATAAATGTGTTTTTCCTCTTCCCTTCCCTTCTAGTTGTATCTATGATTCTGTGTTGCCTTCACCCCATATTCTTGTTTCATTGAGTAGATGGAGTATCTATGCTTAGATTTCCCTAAAATGAACAGTTATAGTTCTAGCTTCCCCCAAAAAATAAAAACCCACTTCAAGAAAGAACTCACTCTTTAGTCATTGACTTTTGGGCATTTCTCAGTCTGTTGTTTTCTGCTATTGACTTAAAAAAGATGGCCAAAGGAAAAAAAAAAGGTTGGCACAAATAGTACAAGGATTCAAAATTATATTTTGAGAAAAACTACCAAAAGCTGACTTGAAAATCACAGTAACGGCATCTGAATTGGAAGAGACATCAAAGACAAGTCTAAATTATATGAGAACAAATATGTCTTTTACAATAGAGCTAATGTGTGGTCATTCATCCTCTGCTTCAAGATATCCAGTGGTAGGGAACTCTCTCTGTACTGAAACAGTTCATTTATTCATTCAAAAAAGAACTACTTTTATTTTCATATAGCTTTTATTGTTAGGATGTTTTCCCTTTTGTCTAGCTGAAATTTCCCTCTTCACAAGAATGAATTCTGCTGAGAAGGCAGAGTTGGAGGTGACCTCTAGGTAGCAATTCTTTTCCCAGGCATCAGCAGGGATTTGTGGAGGGCAGAAAATGCAGAAATTTACAATGTCAACTCTGCTTCCTGTCTGCTGGACAGCTCAGTAGTACTCCCTCAAAACTGTCTGCAGTGGACAGTGCATAGTAATGCCCACTGCTAAGCTCTATAGCAGCAGGTAAGATATCACACAATTTTTAAGTGCTGTTTAAGAAATTTGTCCAAAGCTTTTCAGTCATACTAAGGATGCAAATCCATGCAAAACCATAGCAACACACACACTCAGCTTCTCCCTTCTTCAAGGCCCCACAGGTCCATTAATTCTTCTTTGATTCAAAAGCAATTATTTGTTATTCCATACTGCTGAAGTGTTGAACCAAATAGAATGAATGCAGCTCCCCTAGAGAACTTGGTAACGATTTCAAATTGCTCATATTACAGTCGCACATATAGAACGTGAATCCTCAAACAGTCCTGGATGTGTCATTCATGGTTGTTCAAGGTATCTATGTAAACTTACCTCTGAAGATGATGTTGAACCTCCTGTAACCTTAGGCAACTTGTATCTGCCAATATCACTTCCCTCTTGAGTCTGTCATCTATCCCCGTCTATTGCCTTCTTCCCTATTGCCTATAAATGTGCTCAATTAAAATATATATAAAATAAATGTTGCTTAAAAACAAAAAACCCTTCATTTGACCCTACTGTCTCCTCAAGTTATCATCATATAGTTCTCTTGCATTTCATAGCAAAACTCTTAGGAGAAAACCAAAACTATCTAAACTCATTACCATCACTTCTTCCCTTTCTTAGCTTCCAAGCATTTGCAATCTGCTTTGTTATCTCATTAATCAGCTGAATCTCCTATCTCCAATGTTACCCATGATCTTTAAATTGCCACATGCAATGACCTCTTCTTATTCTTATTCTATTTTATCTATTCTAATTATCTATTTATCTATTTATATCTATTTATATCTATTAATATCTAATTATCTAATTATCTATTATCTATTTTTAAAAATTTGGACCCCTCAGCAACATTTGATATTCTGTTACCTGTCAGACTTTGTTACCTGTCAGACTTCTGGATAGTCTCTTTCCCCTAAGTGTTCATGGTACCTCTCTCTTCCAGAAATTTTCTGACCTGTTGGGATATTTCCTCATACCTGTCTGACCTTTGCTTTGTTGGAACATTCCATCTTCTAACTGAAAATATCCCCCAGACTCTGTGATGGAACCTCGTCTCTTCTCTCGTTCTTCAGCATTATTGATTTTCACTGATTTAGCTACCATATCTTTGCATATAGTTTCCAGATCTGTATACTCTCTCCTAGTCTCTTGCCTGAATTCCTGACCTATATCATCAACTACCTATTAGACCTTCCCATTCATATGCCTCCTATCTTTTCCTCAAACCCCTTCACATCACCTTAACTTCTCTTTTTCTGTTTAGGGAACCTATGTATCAGCCTTAATTCTTTTATCTCTTTTATTTCCTAAATATATTCATTCCAAAGATTATCAATTTAACTCTTACATTTATACCCTTCTTAGCATACCAACCATCATAATTTAGGCCATCATCACTTCTTTTTAGGACTATTAGAAAAGTTTCTTATTTGGTCTCCTTGCTTTAACTAACTCCTTTTTTAAATCCATCCTTCACACAATAACCAAATAACATTCTTTCTAGTTTTCTTAAAAACCACACACAGTTATAATATGTCAAGAAATGAAGAAAACAGAAGAGGACCTTACAAGAAACTGTCAACTTCTTCTATATATAATATCTTATATATTAGATTATTAAATACATAGATTCCTAGAATAGAGTAACTATTCTTTTAGAATAAAGAAAAGAGCAGATTTAAGAAATTTTGAGAATATAGAATCAATAAGCTAATCTGCTATTGGGAAATGGATGGTGGATGATAATAAAGAATAGAAAATAACTCCTAGTTTGGAATCTGGGTAAATGGAAGAATGGCAGTGCTCCTCAAAACAAACAACAACAGCAAAAAAAAAAAAACAGGGTAATTAGAGGGAGGGTTTAGGTAGAAAGGTAATGAGTTCCACTTTGATTTTATTGAATTTAAGTTTCCTGTGGAACATCTATGGGGTAAAAGTGGGCATTGGGATATATGGGGGCTGGTTGTCAAGTGAGAGATGAGTTTATATACTCAGCTCTGTAGCTTATCATTCTAGTGATGGCAAACCTTTTAGAGACTGAGTGTCTAGCCCTACCCCAACACCACCTACAAGACTGAGTGCCATGCCCGCCCCATCCAGAGACCCAGTGCCATGCCCCTTCCCCACAATTAGTGCTGGATACACCCTGTCCCCCTTACCAGACACAGGGGAAGGAGAAAGTGCTTTCATTGGGATGCTTGGTGGAGGGGTAGGTGAAGTGAGGAATGTCCTTAGCAAGTGTAGAGAGTGGAAGGAAGGGGCTCAAGTGCTCTGCTTCCCTCTAGCTCTGCTACCTGTGAGCCACCCACTTTACTCCCTGTGCTTTCCAATTGGTCTGCTGGACAAAGGTACAGGTGATGTAAAAAACTGTCACCAGGCATACTGGAGAGGAAGAAGGGAACTTTTAGCTTCATCTGAGTCCCTCTGCCTTTCTAGTAATGAACTCAGGGGCAAGGTGACTATGTGCCCACAGAGAACACTCTGTGTACCACCTTTGGCACTCATGCCATAGGTTCACCATCAATGTTCTAGGGAGTTGAGAGAAAGTGAGTGAGAGGATATGAACACCTGAGATAGACTCCTGAATCACAGGAGTCAAAGATGAATGATAAACCTGCAAAGGAGACTGAGAATGATTTACAACATGACGTTAGGAAGAAACTCACAATAAAACCATATATTAAAAAATCTGGCATTAAGAGACTATCCAAAAGGACAGAGGATCAGAAAATGTCAAATGCTGCTGAGAGGTCAAGAACAGTGAGAACTAATCAGAGACCACTGGCTTTAGCAATAGAGATAATAGTAGTGAATTTATCCTTGAAAAGGTGGGTTAATCAGGCTAAAGAGATGAAAGTTGGATTTCAAGGTATAGAAAAGTAAATAGGAAGTGAGATAATAAAAGCAATAATTATAGACATTTTTTAATTCTAAAACTTTGATTGTGAAAGGAGTAAAGATATAGAATGATACCTGAATGGAACGGTAGAGGTCAAATGAAGAGTTTTTTGTTTGCTTGTTTTGTTTTTGTTTTCAGAATGGGTGTAATCTAGTTGTGTTTGTAGGCACCATAAAAGGAGTCAGTAGATGAGACTTAAAAATTAAGGACAAAGAACTTCTGGGTAAGCATGGTGGCAGTCTAAAAGTGAGTGACTTACCCTCCCCAGCACACACAGACAAGGACTACTCCAAAAGACCTTAATAACCATTTTCAGAGCAGCAGAGGAGCTTACAGTGGGGAGCAGCATTGAAGGTACATGGGATTGGGGCTTTTCCAGTCTATAAGAGGGTGAAAGGGCTTCCACCCAAATGCAAGCCAATCCACCTACAAAGCCAGAGCCAGAGCCAGCTCACACCAAGACGAATGAGCAAGGGGCACACCTGAAGTGAACAAGGGACACCTCTGGGTTCTTGGGAGGGGACTAGGACCATAGGGGACCCACCCCCGAAAGCAGCTTGGTGGGAAACCTCAGTGTGTGAGAGATTGCAGACCATAGGTTCCCGGAGCCAGGGCACCCGCCAGAACCAGAGAGTGACTGAGGAGTGCTTCTGGAGCAAGCAAGGGGCACATCTGGGTCCTTGGGAGCCAATGGGAACCACTGGAGAACCACCCTTGGGAGCACCTGGACTGGAAAACCAGGGGGGTGGGAGAGCGCAGACCCTGGGTGCCCCTGGGAAGGAAGCACTAAGAAGAGCTGCAAAGGACTGTGGAGATTCGAGAGCTTGCCATAGGCAAAATCCTTACTCCTTAACTCCATACACAGAGAAGCTGCCCAGCTGACTCAGATTTCTGACTAAAGAGGAAAGGGAAAACACCCAGGAAAAATGGCTAAGTGTGCACAGGAGCCTTAAAATTCTTCCATAAAAGCCAAAAAGAAGGCTGTGACCCTGGAAAATGTTTCCAGAGGAAAAGCTCAGGATACAGAGGAATCACTGGACGAAATTCAAACAAAGGCAAAACCAGAAAAACAAACAAACAAACAAACAAACAAACAAATGGAATCTGTCCATAAGCCCTGGAAGTATTTCAAATGGAGCTTATCATCAAATAGATGGAAGACTTCTTGAAAGAGAAATGGGAAATGGTTTAAAAAAATGAAGAAATCATAGCTGAATACCAAAAGATTAAAGCAGAAAACCAGGTCTTAAGGACCAGAATTGAGCAACTGGAAACCAATGATCTTGCAAAACAGCAAGAATTAATGAAGCAAAGTCAAAAGACAGACAAAAATAGAACATAAAATAGCTCACTAACAAGGTGACAGATCAAAAAAAGAGAAAGGAGAGACAATTTGAGAATCATTGGTCTACCTGAAAAGCCAGAAATAAACAGAAACCTTGACACCATACTATAAGAGATCATCCAAGAAAACTGAAGTTCTAGAACAAAGGGGGGGGGGGATGACATTGAAATAGTTCATAGAACACCCTCTACACTAAATCCCAAAAATAAACTCCCAGAAATGTAATTGCCAAATCCCAGAGCTCTCAAGCTAAGGAGAAAATTCTACAAGAAGACAAAAAGAAACAATTCAGATACAAAGGAGCACCAATCAGGATCACACAAGACCTTGCAGCCTCCACACTGAAGGACCTCAAGGCCTGGAACATGATATTCAGAAAAGCAAGAGAACTGGGTCTTCAACCAAGAATCACCTATCCATCAAAACTGACTATATACTTCCAGAGGAAAGTATGGGCATTCAACAAAATAGATTATTTCCAAGCATTTGTAAGGAAAAGATGAGAACTAAGTGGAAAGTTTGAGATGCAAACACAAAGATCGAGAAAAACATGAAAAGGTAAATATGAAAGAGAGGGAAATGGAGAAAAATATTTTGTTTTGTTTTTTATTCAAACTCTCTTCTTTATGGGCTACAATTAGATAAAACTATATATATATATATATTAATATATGAGGAAAATATTTGAAACTCACAAAAATGTTTTCATTATTATAGTAAATAGAAGACTCATTCATAAGAAAATATTGTGGCATTAAAGGCTATAAAATGATATGCAAAAAAGTGACAATGATGAGACACTTTCAAAATCCATGGGATGCAGCCAAAGAAGTACTCGGGAAAAGTTATATCCTTGAGTTCATATGTCAACAAATTAGGGAGGGCAGAGGTCAATGAATTGGACATGCAAATCAAAAAACTTGAAAGCAAACAAATTTTAAAAACCCAGAAGAAAACTAAATTAGAGATCCTAAAAATTAAGGGAGAAATTAATAAAATTGAAAGTGATAGAACTACTGAACTAATAAATAAAACTAGAAGCTGGTATTTTGAAAAAACAAAGAAAATAGACAAAATATTGGTCAATCTAATAAAAAAGAGGAAAGTAAAAAATCAAATTAACAGTATCAGGGATGGAAAGGGATAACTAACCTCCAATGAAGAGGAAATTAAGGCAATCATTAAAAACTATTTTTTCCAATTATATGGCAATAAATATGCCAATCTAGGTGATATGGATGAATATTTACAAAAATGTAAATTGCCTAGATTAACAGAAGAAGAAATAGAATTCTTAAATAATCCTATATCAGAAAAAGAAATCCAACACGCCATCAAAGAACTCCCCAAGAAAAAATCCCCAGGGCTTGATGGATTTACAAGTGAATTCTATCAAACATTCAAAGAATAGCTAATCCCAATACTATACAAACTATTTGACATAATAAACAAGAGGGAGTTCTACCAAATTTCCTTTATGAAACAAATATGGTACTGATCCCAAAGTCAGGCAGGCCAAAAAGGGAGAAAGAAAACTACAGACCAATCTCATTAATGAACATAGATGCAAAAATCTTAAACAGGATACTAGCAAAAAGACTCCAGAAAGTCATCATGAGGATTATTCACTATGATCAGGTGGGATTTATACTAGGAATTCAAGGATGGCTCAATATCAGGAAAACCATCCACATAATTGACCATATCAAGAAGCAAACCCACAAAAAACACACACAATTATCTTAATAGACACAGAAAAAGCATTTGACAAAATAGAACATTCATTCCTATTGAAAACACTAGAAAGTATAGGAATAGAAGGATCTTTCCTAAAAATAATGAACAATATCTATTTAAAACCAATAATATCATCTGTAATGGGGATAAACTAGATGCATTCCTAATAAGTTCAGGAATGAAACAAGGATTCCCATTATGACTATTATCACCTATATTATTCAACATTGTACTAGAAAAAAATACAAAGGAAGGTGGCCTTGCAGTCCCAGATCTCAAACTATACTATAAAACAGTGTTCATCAAAACAATTTTGTACTGGCTAAGAGACAGAAAGGAGGATCACTGGAATAGACTTGGCGTAAGTGAACTCAGCAAGACAGTCCATGACAAACCCAAAGACCCCGGCTTTTGGGACAAAAATTCACTATTTGATAAAAACTGCTGGGAAAATTGGAAGACAGTGTGGGAGAGATTAGGTTTGGATCGATACCTCACACCCTACACCAAGATAAAATCAGAATGGGTGAACGACTTGAACATAAAGAAGGAAACTATAAGAAAATTAGGCGAACACAGAATAGTATACCTGTTAGACCTTTGGGAAGGGAAAGATTTTAAAACCAAGCATGACTTAGAAAGAGCCACAAAATGTAAAATAAGTAATTTTGACTACATCAAATTAAAAAGTTTTTTTACAAACAAAACCAATGTAACTAAAATCAGAAGGGAAGCAACAAATTGGGAAACAATCTTCATAACAAAAACCTCTGACAAAGATTTAATTACTCAGATTTACAAAGAGCTAATTCAGTTGTACAAGAAACCAAGTCATTCCCCAATTGATAAATGGGCAAGGGACATGAACAGGCAATTTTCAATCAAAGAAATCAAAACCATTAATAAGCATATGAAAAGTGTTCTAAATCTCTGATAATCAGAGTGATGCAAATCAAAACAACTCTGAGGTATCACCTTGCACTTAGTAGAATGGCTAACATGACAGCAAAGAAAAGTAATGAATGCTGGAGGGGATCCGGCAAAGTTGGGACATTAATACATTGCTGGTGGAGTTGTGAATTGATACAACCATTATGGATGGCATTTTGGAACTATGCCCAAAGGGTGCTAAAATACTGTCTGCCCTTTGATCCAGCCATAGCACTGCTGGGTTTGTACCCCAAAGAGATAATGAGGAAAAAGACATGTACAAGAATATTCATAGCTGCGCTCTTTATCGTGGCAAAAAATTGGAAAATTGTGGTATATGTTGGTGATGGAATATTATTGTGCTCAAAGGAATAATAAAGTGGAGGAATTCCATGGGGATTTGAACAACCTCCAGGAAGTGATGCAAAGTGAAAGGAGCTGAAGCAAGAGTACATTATACACAGACTGATACACTGTGGTACAATCGAACATAATGGATTTTTCCACTAGTCTCAATGCAATGTCCCTGAACAATCTGTAGGGATCTATGAGAAAAAAAACACTATCCACAAGCAGAGGACAAACTGTGTGAGTAAAAACACCTAGAAAAGGCAACTGCTTGACTACAGGGGCCGAGGGGATATGATTGGGGTTGTGGACTCTGAATGAACATCCTAATGCAAATACCAACAACATGGAAATGGGTTAGGATCAAAACACATGTAATACCCAGTGGAATTGTGCCTCGGCTTTGGGGGCGAGGGGGCTTGAGGGAAGGAGGGGAAAAGAAAATTATTTTTGTATCCAATGACTAATGTTTGAATTTGACCAAATAAAAAGAATGTTTATTCAAAAAAATTAAAGACAAATTGGGGTTTGATGAAAGGGGTATATTCTTTAATATCATATAAGAGACGTTAAAGTTAGAAGATCTGGCTATTGTTAAAAGAAGCATCACTTAATCCTGAGACTGAATCAGAGGATGAAAAGACAAGGGATGTTTTTGAGGTGCCTGTCTTTTTAAGCATATTATTCTTCATACAATCCCAAATCCACCTATAGCAGACTGTTTGCTATACCCAGTACAGGACATGTCTGTCCCTATTCACAATCTGCCTCTCATTCTTAGAATGTGCTTCCTCCTCATCTCAATTTTGTCTCATAGAATGCCTAACTTCCTTGGAGATTCAGCTCACATGCCAACCCCAAGTTTTTCTGATCCCCCCCTCTATACTCACCACAATAGCTGCTAATAAACTTCATCCTGAAATTCCCTAGGATATACTATGTGTATATTATCTGTTTACTTACTTGTGCTTAATAAGTGTTTATTGAATGGACTATTTCCATTAGTATGGGTTTGTGTTTGGAACTTACATGCCTAGGCTTGGAATTATGAGTTCATATTATATCTCATTTGTTTTTAAATAAAATCAGTGCTGACAACATTCTCCCTCTATCTCAAGACTTATAAGATTTTTTTTGTGAATTGTCTTAACAAATCAGAAATACAGTGGTACTTCTGTAGTTCTCAGAATCCAAAATACAGAAATGTGTTTTAATATCACTATGTAAGAATAAAAATTTTCCAGTGTTTTTACTAGTTAAAATTATTTGATTCAAAGTAAACTCAAGGTATATTGAATTCTATCTTGTCACAGGTTACATTATAAGGATGTTTGAGTAAAATGGGGTCTGGCTTATTTACTAAACAAACAACCAAACCTCAAATTACTATCCCCACAAAATATATTAATGTGATAATTTCCTCAATCTTTCCCTGTTCTCTTCTAGTTCCTAGCTCTCATCAGCTTGGTTCCAAGGCTGTCAGGTTAAAGAACACATTGCTTCTGACTTTGGGCCAAGAACAATTTTGGATAACAACCTGGCTCTTATTGTGCCTTTGAACAGACCAATTCCTCATAGAACATTTTATTTTGTCCTTGGTTTAGTTGAAGTACAGAATATTACTGAAAACTCAATGGGCACTATAATGATGGGAAGTGGGGAAAAAAAAAAGAAAAGTTGGGAGAGCTATACAGATATTGAGGCAGAAACGGCAGTTGGAAACTGAACAAGGACTTCTGGGAAATTCTCATGAGGAGGGAGTCTTGATTGCTGAGATGCAGAAGGGAGTGGAAGGAAGGGCTGTTTCTCTGGGCCATTTCAAGACAACTGTGGAGATTTCTGTCACTGACAGAAATCTTAACCTCATGGGTTCCTGTTTAAAACTTCGCTGGTTGCTGTCAAGAAACCTAATTTCTTCAAAGACTTTCATTCCATGAACTATTGAGATATTGAGATACCGGACTCAAATCGGTGAGCAGTGTTCTCTTCCCTTTTTTCTACCTCTCCCTGGACTTCAGTAATTAGATTATTTAGAAAAAGTTTTAGAGCAACCTAAAATCCCTCTAACCTCTTCCCCTTTGCCCCAATCAACAATTAAATCAAATAAGCAGTCAGATAGTGAATTCAATCTCGTTTATTTACATCTAGAGAGTAAGCCCATTGGCAGACCCCATCTTGTTGCCAGTTTTCAAGAAGACATGAGGCTTGTGAGTGCCCCAAACTAGCACATATCCAGATTGAGATCCCTCATACCTCTCCTTATAGAGAAGACTCCCTCTCCACCCTTGAGGGCCGGCTTGGTCACCAAAGGGCAAGCCTTCACCAAGGGGAGATCTCCATTTTGTCTCCCTCAAGTAATTCAGGGACTCTGGAAGAGAGTAGTGAGGGAAGCCATTTTCATCAACCCTTTCTTCACTGCCTTCAGCCCTCATTTCTCCATCTAAGGAGTGTGAGTCCCCCAAAATTATAGCACTTAGGGGAAAATGGTACCTGACTACCTATGAAGAGGGAACTACATCTAAGTTGTATAGATTATTTACTTCTTTTTTGTGTGAGTTTTCCTGTTGGGTTAAACTTACAGATCATTGGTCAATGCAACAGTCAATCAGAAGCCATCCACAGAGCAGGAAAGCTAGCCTTGCAAAAGTAGTTAGGCACTAGAGGAAAGGAAAGATGTGCCAAGCAAATGAAATTACCACCATTATATAGATCTTCCTTCAGACCTCTCTGAAAATATCCCACAATCTTAAACCCACGAGCCTTAGAATATCATTACTTCCAGACAAATACCTGTAGCTATCAACTTGGGAAGAAACCCCTGTGGAAATGTAGCCTGTCAGCTATGGCTACTGTTGCTATAGCCACAGGGTTCGTAGAAGACCTAGAAGAGAAGGTTCTTACAACAATAAATACAGGTGATTTTTTTTGTGTGTAAATGACAAATAAGAGGCATTACCAATTTTTTTATTGCATCTAAAAGACCACTTGATCTGATATATGTTTGAAACTTTCCACATATGTTGTCTCTCCCAGAATGTGAGCTCCTTGAGAGAAGGGACTGCCATACTTTTCTATCTTCAGTGATGAAAATAATGGTTGCACATGTTAAGGATTTAATAAATACTTTTCTCACTCATTTGTTATATGAAAACAAAATGTAATGGTGAGTTGGATGAGAGTATAGACCTTTCTATAATTCCCTAGTCATGCTTTTAAAAAAATTGTTTCTACTTTTTTTAACCCTTACCTTTTGCCTTAGAATCAATGCTGCATATTGGTTCTAAGGCAGAAGAGCCATAAGGGCTACACAGTGGGAGTTAAGTGACTTGTCTATAGTCACACAGGTAGGAAGCATCTGAAGTATGATTTGAACCTAAGATTTCCTGTCTCTGAACCTGGCTCTCAATCCACTGAGTCACTTAGCTGCCCCTCTTTCTACTTTCAATTCAATAAGTACTGGTTATAAAGTTTCTAGTATATGTCAGATATACTGCTAGTCATTAGATATACAAAGACAAAAATGAAACAGTCCCTGTCCTCTAGGGGAAGGGTAGGGACACATAAAAGAGGCAAATGATTATTAAAAAATATAAGGGAAAAAAGTCTGGACCCATGGTTTTACTGGCATATGGAACTTCAAAGTGAACACATTTTTCTACGAATTGAGGTCAATACTTCTTCTATCTGCCAATTACAGACAGTGGTTTGCCTAAAACATTGAAAAGGTATGTGACTTACCCTGGGTCACAGCTGGTGTGTATCAGAGCAGAGAATCAAACCTAGACTTCCTGGCTGACTTTCTTTTCACAATGCTACAATGATAGACAGACAAACCCCAATAGATAGATTAGATAGATGCATAGATTGTAATATGGGATTAGGGGAAAGAACCCCAACAATTGGAAGTGTTAGAAATCAGGAAAGGCCAGTTGAGTCTTAAAAAGCTAGGGACTCAGAATGAGAAGGGCATAATTCTGGGAATGGGAGACAGGCTGTGAAAAGCCACAAAGGCAGTAGATGGAATGTTGTCTACAGGGAACATTAAATAGGTCACAGAGTGAAATATATTTCACTCTGTTTGTTTTGGCTAGCATTGGAAGTCAATTTGGGGAAAAAAATGCCTGGTCCTTGGATATGAAGGAATTTTAATGTCAAAAGGGTTTATATTCTAGAATAAGTAGGAAACCATTGAAACTTATTGAGAATTATTGTCCTATTAAGGTATGGAAGTTTCCTGATTATGGAAGGGATTTAGGATATTACATCATTAGAATTATACCGTAGAGAAATCATATGGTCATCATTGGTTAATCTCTCCTATGTACCTGGCTTTTTAAAATCTAACTTCTACTCCTGTGTTCCAGGATGTTGTAGTAGAAAGAACATTGGGTTTAAAATTGAGGTTGGCCATAAACTGGTGTGAGCTTGAGCAGTTAACTTTACCTCTTTAAGACTCAGTTTCCTTTTCTGCAAAATTAGGGGATGACATGACCTCTAAAATCTTCACGCTAGAGACCATTCAATGCTAGGCAAAGGCTAATGCAGTTCAGAAGCTCATTGTAAAGTTAGACCTCATCCAACATGGAGAACTTCTAGGGACTTGTCAGATATTGAATCTGCATCATATTCTGCTCCCAGGCACAATGCAAATGATCCTGCTTTATTTGAGCATTATATCTCTCCAGGCTGTTTACCAGAGTGCTCTCTCTTTATAAGGTGCTTAATAAATTCTCTTGGTTTGGAGGACATCTGTCTATGCAGTAGTATTCTAAAAAATGGAGTTCTGAAGTAAGTTTTTTTATTTTCATATTTTTGGAAATATGTGTACTCTAGTGAATGAACAGCTAAATAGTCAATAGAATAATAGCAATGGAGTCAGGAGAACTTGAGTTTAAGTACTACCTTAAAAATCTACTATGTGACCCTGGGCAAGTCACCTAACCATGTTTGTCTCAGTTCCTCATTTGTACAATGAACTGGAGAAGGAAATGACAAACTCCTCCAATATCTTTGCAAAGAAAATCTCAGATCGAGTCATGGAGAGCCAAACATGACTGAAATGATTGATTAAATAGCAAAAACAAAATAGTAAATGGATTAGAAGATTTGACTTTTGAAAAAATTATTTTAATGTTCTATATTTTACATCATAATTTAATTTAACATATATCTTTCCCTCTAACCTTCTCTAGTTAGTCATCCCTTATAACAAAGAATTAAATGAAAAAAAATCAGTTCAACAAAAGCAGCCAAAACAAATATAGATAATATGCCACACCTTTGGTCCTTTACCCCTGCAAGGAAGGAAGGGAGATCCATTTTCTTATCTGTTTTCCAGAGCCCATTTTCTTATCTGTTTTCCAGAGCTTAAGCTTAGTCTTTGTAATTAGACAATGTCCATTTTTTTAAACCCTTACCTTCCATCTTGAAATCAGTACTGTGTATTGGTTCCAAGGCAAAAGAGTGGTAAGGGCTAGGCAATGGGGGTTAAGTGATTTGCCCAGGGTCACACAGCTAAGTGTCTCTGGCCAGATTTGAACCTAGAAACTCCATCTCTAGGTCTGGCTCTTAATCCACTGAACTATCCAGCTGTCCCCTCCAATTTTTGTTATTGCTCTCCTTGCCATTTATGTTGATGGAGTCATTTTATATAGTACTATTTTCTTCTTTTTCAGCTGGGTATCAGTTCATTTAAGAGGAAGACCTATTTTCAAGTCCTAACTCATACTTTTAATAATGTAGCCATGTTAAAATCACTTTACCTCTCTGAACCCCAGTTTCCCCATCTGTAAAATATTATTTGCAGTATCTACCTCACCAAGGCTGCTACAAGATCACTAGATACTTAGATGAGGATACACACATTGCTTTGCAAGCTTTAAAGAGCTATATTAATGTCAGTAGTAGTTGTTATCACTATCATGATGATGACAGTGTATCAAAATCTGAATCATCCGGGAAATCATGGAATCAGGCAAGCTGAGAAATAAGTGCCATGTCTTGGGTTTGCATGGTCTCCTCTTATTAGTGTCATGGGGGAAAGAAAAAACCAGGACAAGTGGACTCAGAGAGAAAATCTACTGCGCTCCTGTGAGTAATGGCGTTCCAAGTCCAAGGTGCTGGCTGCACAAAGAATTTAGTATTGTCTCATTAGATTGAATGGTCACAGTCACTAAAATCTATCTTTTCCCTGAGTTAATTGTGTTACCTTTCTATTTAAACTAGGGTATAAAAATTCACTCGTGCCATGTTTATATCTATGAAAATCAGCATGAACTTGATGCACTGGCCCTTTAAGCAAGGTAGTTAAGAGTAAAGTGGTCCTTCCTGACACAGATATGCATTTTCATTGCTCCAGCATCTCAAACAAATCCTCATGATCAATTAACTGTCTTGTTCAATTAGAGAAGAAAGACATCATCCTTCTCCCCTCTCCTGAAGGTGTCCTTGGCTAGGATCAAGCTAAGGCACTCCTGAGATGGTCACTACCACTGGCCTGGGGCCATTTCTGTTAAACTGACCCTCCATCTTTTGAGAACAGCATTACTATCTTTTACCTAATGAACTTCATTTGTTTCTAAACAGAAAGGAACATTTGTGGCTCTTCATTATCAAGTGGAAGTTCCTGGGCTTCACTGACAAGGCAAGGCAAAATGATGAATGGAGTGCAAGGTAGAAGTGGAATGAGCCTGCCTGAATGTAGTTAGGCAGCAATTGATCAGTTTCCCCAACCCTCAAATCGTTTTCTCAGATAAAAAGCTTTGTTTTCCTTTCCTTATTTTTTAATGAGAGAAAGAACATTGAAGGGTTAAGTTCCCCAATGTTATTTGGGTGTTGCAATATTTAAAGCCACTCTGTGCCATTAATTTGCCATTTGGAGAGGTTAAAGAAATTAAAAGCATATATCTTATTAAATGAGCCCACATAGTATCTAACATCTTATCCCTGCATCAATAATATGAATCTCGGATTGCTCTTTTCTTTAGGATTTATGGGTACCTTTCTGGCCTTGTCTATTAGCAGGGTCATTTTGAATGAAACAGATTTCCTCACTCCCAGCCACTTGGGAACATCTATGACTATCCCATCATATCCCATCTCTCCTCTCCCTTCCTCTGCCTCTCTCTGCCTCCTTGTGTCTGCTCTCTGTCTCTTTCATATTAATTCAAGCATCTGTCCACCAGAATTAGCATTTTATAGGATCAAATGCATTATCTAGACATGGATTCTTTTGTGAAATTTTATTTTCTAATTTAAAGAACCCTTAAACTCATTTTGTTTCAAAACTCATTATATCATTTGCAATGCCATACACACATATATTAATTCTCTAGATTGTCTTGAATTGTGATTAATTTTTCCCCTATTTGGATAATTCATTTCTAGTTCTGAGTTTAGATGGAACCAGCATAGTTTACTAGCTCCATGATATGAAGGGATGAAAAAAAGGGCTTATTAAACACTTATGAAGGGCCAAGCACTCTGCTTACCTTTGGGAATACAAATACCAAAGTGAAGATAATCTTTGCCTTCCGATTGCTAAGAGATGGTTTAGTAGTGGTAATTTGATATAGGAATGTTGAATGGGACTATAGAAAAGCAAATACAAGACAGGTCATTCAGGAACAATAGCATTATTCCAGAAAAGGGAAACTAAGGAGAAGATATGGATTCAGGGAGAAGATTTTTGAGGTAAGGCCAGAGTGTGGAACATGGCGCCAATTATGCTCAAAGAATTAAAGTATTATTACTATTATCATCATCATTAAACTGTTTTTAACTTTTGACCCAGAAATACCACTAAGGTTTATTTCCTAAGGTAAACAAGAAAAAAAGAAAAGAATCTATTTGTTTTGGAATATTTAGAGCATCTTTCCTTATGGTGGAAAAGAACTGGAAATTGAAGGGATGTCCATGAACTGGGAAATGTCTAGACAAGTTGTGGCATATGATTGTGATGTAGAACTACTGCACAGTAGGAAATGGTGAACAGGTTAATTTGGGGAAAACATGGAAAGATATAAATGATGTTAAAAGAGCAGAACCAAGAATATATGATATACAGCAAAAGAAACATTGTTTGAATAAAGACTTATGTATGTCTGCCTCCAGAGAAAGAACTTATAAATAGAAATATAAAAGACATAGTTTTGTTTATTCAATATAATTTATTCACAGGTATCTCATCCCTCCCTACCTGCCTGCACCACAGAAGATATCATCCAATCAAATATATATATATATATATATATATATATATATATATATATGTGTGTGTGTGTGTGTGTATAATATATATATATATATATATATATATATATATATATATATAGAGAGAGAGAGAGAGAGAGAGAGAGAGAGAGAGTCTTTTATATTTCTCTTTTTTAGTTCATTTCCTGGAGGAGGACACCCACAAATTATTTTCCTATTATTAATTCTGTAGTTATATGTAATGTTCTCTTGGTTGTACTCCTTTCAATCTTCATTACTTCATGTGGTTCTTTAAAAATGTATCTGTTCATTGTTTCTTCTGGCACAGTAGTATTCTATCATAATCAAGTAACATAACTTGTCTAGGCGAAACCTCAATTCTAGTTCTTTGTCACCACAAAGAGAGCTATTATAAATATCTTTGAACATATAGGATCTTTTCTCTTTTCCCTGATTTGGTTGGGAACTAGACCCAGCTATAGCATTACTGGGTCTCATGGTATACTCAATTTTATATCTCTCTAAGCATAATTCCAGATTGCTTTCCAAAATGGTTGAATCAATTCTCATTTCCACTAATAGTGTGTTACTGTCTTTATTTTTTTCCACATCCCCTCCAACATTTGACATTTTGCCCTTTTATCATTTTACTTAATCTGATAGGTATGAGATGGTGTCTTAGAATTTCTTCAGATTTGTAATCAGTAGGTAACTAGAGTAATTTTTCCATACACCTATAGATGGTTTTGATTTATTTATTCAAAAAACTGTTCATGTCTTTTACACTATTTATCAATTATGGAGTGACTTATTTTTATGAATTTACCAAAGTTCTCTATATATTTTAGATAAGAGACCTCTATCTGAGAAACTATATAAGCTTTTCCCCAATTTTTTTTTTGCTTTCCTTCTAATCTTGGCTACATTTAATCAAAATTATCCATTTTATATCTTATAATGCTCTTCATCTCTTGTTTATTGTTAAATTCCTCTTCCATCCATAAATACTATAGATAATATAGTCCCTAATTTGCTTCTAATTTACTTATGGTATCTCCTTTTATGTGTAGGTGATATATCCATTTTGATCTTAGCTTAGTAAATGGTGCAAAATATTGGTCTCTTACTTGCTTATGCCAAACTACTTCTAGTAAATACTTCTAATTCAAATTATTTTATCAATTTTTAGCAAATAATGAGTTCTTATCACCACAACACATATCTATATATTTGCCAAATAAAAGATTAGTATAAACTTGTATTAGTCTTTTAATGTATTTAAAACCATCAGCAAGCATCATCTGCAATGGGGATAAATTAGAGGCCTTCCAAAAAAGATCAGGAGTCAAACAGGAATGCCCATTATCAACTCTATTATTTACCATTGTACTAGAAACACTAGCAGTAGCAATTAGAGAAGAAAAAGAAATTGAAGGTTATTAAAATAGGCAATGAGGAGACCAAGCTATCACTCTTTGTGGATGATATGATGGTATACTTAAAGAATCCTAGAGAATCAACTAGAAGACAAACAGAAATCATTAACAACTTCAGCAAAGTAGCAGGGTACAAGATAAACCCACATAAATCATCAGCATTTCTATTATTTCCAACATAACTCAGCAGCAGGAGTTAGAAAGAGAAACTCCATTTTAAATCACTCTAGACAATATAAAATACTTAGGAATCTATCTGCCAAGACAAACATGGGAATTATATGAACACAACTACAAAACACTTTTCACACAATTAAAACTAGATGGTGGAAAAACATTAATTGCTCTTAGGTAGGATGAGCTAATATAATAAAAATGACAATCCTATCCAAATTAATCTACTTATTCAGTGCCATACCTATAAAACTACCAAAAAAACTTTTTATAGAATTAGAAAAAAATATAAATAAGTTCATCTGGAAGAACAAAAGATCAAGAATATCAAAGCAGATTTTTTAAAATGTGAAAGACGGTGGCCTAGCAATACCAGATCTTAAACTTTACTATAAGTGGTCATCAAAACAATCTGGTAATGGCTAAGAGATAGAAGGGTAGATCAATGAAATAGACTAGGGGTACATGACTTCAGTAAGCTAGCATTCAATAAACCCAAAGACCCCAGATTTTGGGATAAGAACTCAGTATTTGACAAAAATTGCTAGGAAAATTGGAAAACAGAATGGGAAAAATTAGGTCTAGAGCAATATCTTACACCCTATACCAAGATAAATTTAAGATGGGTATATAACAAATATAAAGAGTGAAATCATAAATAAATTAGGTGAACATAGAATAGTGAACATATCAGATCTGTGGGAAAGGAAGGAATTTAAGACCAAGCAAGAGTCAGAGAATGGTGTGAAATATAAAATGAATGATTTTGATTATATCAAATTAAAAAGGTTTTGTACAAACAAAACTAATGCAACCAAAATTAAAAGGAAAACAACAAACTGGGGGAACATTTTTAAAACAAAACTCTCTGACAAAGGTTTAATTTCCCAAATATATAAAGAACTAAGTCAAATTTACAAAAAAATCAAGCTATTTCCCAATCAACAAATGGTCAAGAGTTTTCACACAATGAAATCAAAATTATCAATAAGCACATGAAAAAGTGTTCTAAATCCCTCCTGATTAGAGAAATGTAAATTAAAACAACTCTGAGGGCAGACTGGCCAATATGAAAGCAAAAAAAGTGATAAATGTTGGAGGGAATGTGACAAAATTGGGACTAATACACTGTTAGTGGAGTTGTGAATTGATCCAACCATTCTGGAGGTCAATTTGAAACTATGTGCAAAGAGCTTTAAAAGAATTCTGACCTTTGACCCATCCATACCACTGCTGGGTTTCTACCCCAAAGATATAATAAGGGAAAAACAGAACCTTGTACAATAATATTAATAGCCACGCTCTTTGTGGTAACAAAAAAAAATTAGAAATTAATGGGTGTCCATCAGTTGGGGAATAATTGAACAAATTGTGGTATCTGTTGGTTTTAGAATATTATTGTGGTGAAAAGAATAATGAACTGCAGGAATTCCATGTGAACTGGAATGACTTCCAGGAATTGATGCAGAGTGAAAGGAGCAGAACCATGAGAACATTACACATAGAATCTCATATATCATGGCACAATTGAATGTAATGAACCTTCCTACTCGTGGTAATGCAATGACCCAAGAGAATTCAGAGGAACTTGTGAGAAATAACTCTGTCCACACCCAGAGAATGAACTATGGAAATGGATTTGATAGGATATGATTGGAGTTTTTATATTAAAAGATCACTCTACAGTAAATACCAATAACATGGAAAAAAAGTTTTGAACAATCATACATGTATAAACCAGTGGAACTGCTTGTAGGATTTGGGAGGTGTCTGAATCATATAACCATGGAATAATATTCTAAATTAAAAAATGTTTAAGTATCTTGCTTAATATAGTATATAATATATTTCTATAGGCAATTTCAGAGGTAGAACTTAAACACAGCTTGTTTTGACTCTAGATGAAGTTTTAATCCACTACACCATTATGCTAACTCTCAAGAAATAGTTAACTGTGCATTATTCTAGAAGTAATCTAAATATTTATTTAAAGAACATGGGAGATAGGCTGAGCCAAGATGGCAGGTTAGAAGCAGCAAAAGTTCAGACCTCTGAAAACCTTTCCTTACTGATCACAAACTGAATTCTCCTAGGGGACTGAAATTCAAACTTAACAACAGGACAGAGGTGGGGAACCCTCCTTCTGGACTCAAATCAAAAGATATGCCCCCCAAAAGCAGGAATCTGAGAACACTTGGGTCTAAGGGGAAGGCAGAGGAAAGGTGCCAGGACCCCTACCCCCCAACCCAGAGGGCTGAGCCCCCAGCTGCAGAGGACACCTCTGGGCAGGCAAAGGTGCTGGTTTGGAGGGTCTACCTTGTGAGCAACAGGGTGCTGGGCTCACAGCATCCAGCGTGGACAGTGGGGAGGATGCCAGGGAGAGACCAAGCCGTGGCTGGGTCCTTCCATCTGGCTCCAATCTCACCAGGAGGTTTTTGCCTTGGGGTACATCCACAGAACAATCCAGTTGAACCTATCCCATCAGGACTCCTCAGAGCTCAGAAAGGTCAGGACCCCTCCCCCCACTAGAGTGCAGGGCCTCGGACAAGGACAGGAACCTCGGGGAGGGCAAAGGCACTGGGGAACCTTGCTGACAGCAGAGACGCAGCTGGAAAGAACTGGAGAGAGCCTTGGAGGCCCAGCCTTCCAGGAGTCTTTGGCCTCAGAGCACATACAGCCCAACCCAGTTGAACTTAATCTGATCAAAAGCCTCCAGAGGACAGGGAAGCTAACATTCCTCCCCTAGAGATTGTACCAAGAGATCTGACAAAAGTCCAAGAGGGGAGACTGACAGCCCCAAAACCAAAAAAAAAATGAGAGGAACAAAAGCATAGAGAAATATGGGGAGCAAAGAAAGGGTAAACTCAAGCAAACAACAGAAAAAGAAGAAATAAATTACAATAGACAGCTATTGCACAGGTAATGAGCAAAGAGTGACCAAAACAGAGGGGGAAGGATCAGCAAAGGAAAAATCAGAAATCCCAGCGAATTGGATACAGGCTTTGGAAGAATTCAAAATGCAATTCAAAACACAATTAAGAGAGGCTGAAGACAATTGGGAAAAGAACTTAAAAACTAAGATAAGTCATCTGGAACTAAAAGAAGAAAATAGTGTCTTGAAAGCCAAAATCAATTAGCTGGAAAAAGAGGCAAAGGAGATGAAAGATGAGGCAAAGCAGATGAAAGATGAGGTGAAGAAGATGAAAGATGAGAAAAAGGAGATGAAAGACAAGGTAAAGAGGATGAAAGATGACTTCCAAAGAAAATCAGACCAAAAGGAAAAGGACGACCAAAAAGCCAAGGATTAAATCCAGTCTTTAAGAACCAGAATACAACAACTAGAATCAAGTGACATCACTAGGCATCAGGACACTATAAAAGAAAAGCAAAATAATGAAAAAAATGAGGAAAATATGAAGCATCTCATTCACAAAACAGAGGATTTAGAAAATCATTCAAAGGGAGACAATTTAAGAATCATTGGTCTACTATAAGACCATAACAAAAGAAAAAGCCTGGCCATAATATTACAGGAAATTATTAAAGAAAACTGCCCCGATATCCTAGAACAAGAGGGAAAAGTAGAGATTGAAAGAATTCACAGATCACGTCCTGTACTTAATCCCCAACTGACAACACCCAGGAATGTTATAGCCAAAATCAAGAACTATCAGACCAAAGAAAAGATATTACAAGCTGCCAAGAAGAAGTCATTCAGATACCACACAAAACCACTGTGAGGATAACACAGGATCTGGCTGCATTCACACTGAAGGACCTAAAGGCAGGGAATGAGATATTCTGGAAAGCAAGGAAACTAGGTCTACAATCAAGAATCAACTTCCCAGCAAAACTGACTATATTCTTACAGGGGAAAGTATGGTCATTCAACACAATAGAAGAATTTCAAGAATTTGTAAAGAAAAGTCCAGACCTGAACAGAAAATTTGATGTCCAAGCACAGAACTCAAGAGAATCATCAAAAGGTAATTTAAAAAGAGGGGGGAAAGAAAAACAAAACAAAACAAAAAAATTTTAAGAGTCTCAATAAGTTAAAATGATATGTATCCCTATAAGAAAAGAGGTCATTGGTAATTCTTAAAAACTGTTGTTATTACCTGGGCAGCAAAAAGAAGTACACTTAGTGGGAACAGTGATAAACTGTATAGGATGAAAGGACAAGACATAAATAGATAGATATATGCATGCATAAATACATACACATGAGTATGCATATATATACATATATATATGTATATATATATATAACTAGAGCTTAAAATAGGTTAATATTAAAAGAAATGGGAAAAGAAACAAATGGGGGTAAATCTATATGTCACAAAGAAGCTCATGGTGGGAGGGGGGAGAACATAAATACACCGGAAGGGTAAAGAGGTCAGAAATAGGAAATACTCAACTTTTGCATGCTTTGAAATTGACTCAAAGAGGGAAAAACAATCCAATCAATTGGGGGAAGAAAATACATTTTGCCCTATAGGGGAGTAGAATGGTGACAAATGGTCTGGTGGGGAGGGAAGCAGTACAAGGGAGGGAGGGGATGGGGGTTAATTTTAGAAAGACTACAGGGAAAATAAGGGGGGAGAATAAGAAAGGAGGGGTAGAAAGGGAAGTAAAATAAGGGTGGGAACAAGGGGGACTCTTCAAAAGCAAACATTGGTGTAGAAGGAAATAGTGAAAGAAGAAAAGGCAGCAACAGGAGCAGAAATCAAAATGCTAGAAAATGCATAGCTAGTAATGATAACTCTGAATGTGAATGGAATGAACTCACCTATAAAATGCAAGCGAATAGGAGAGTGGATAAGAATCCAAAACCCTACCATATGCTGTCTACAAGAAACACACATGAGGAAGTTAGATGCACATAGGGTGAAATTAAGAGGGTGGAGCCAAATCTATTGGGCATCAACTGACAAAAAGAAGGCAGGAGTTGCAATCATGATATCCGACAAAGTCAAAGTAAAAATAAATCTAGTTAAAAGAGATAGGGAAGGTAATTACATCCTGATAAAAGGAAGTATAGACAGTGAGGAAATATCTGTACTCAAGATGTATGCACCAAATGGCATAGCATCCAAATTTCTAAAGGAGAAACTAGAGGAGCTCAAGGATGAAATAGATAGAAAAACTATACAAGTGGGAGACCTGAACTTTCCTCTATCTGAACTAGATAAATCAAACCAAAAAATAAATAAGAAAGAGGTAAGAGAAGTGAATGAAATCTTAGAAAAATTATAGGTAGTAGACATGAGGAGAAAAATAAATAGGGACAAAAAGGAATATTCCTTCTTCTCTGCAGCACATGGTACATTCACAAAAACTGACCATGTATTAGGGCATAAAAACATTGCAAACAAGTGCAAGAGCAGAAATAATAAATGCAACTTTCTCAGATCACAATGCAATGAAAATAATAATTAGTAAGGGAACATTGAAAGGTAAATCGAAAATTAATTGGAAATTAAACAATACAATTCTCCAAAACCAGTTAGTTAAAGAACAAATCATAGAAACAATAACTTCATTGAAGAAAATGAAAATGATGAGTCATCCTTTCAAAACCTATGGGATGCAGCCAAAGCAGTAGTCAGAGGGAAATTTATATCCTTGAGTTCATATATTAACAAATTAAGAAGGGCAGAGGTCAATGAATTGGGCATGAAAATTAAAAAATTAGAAAGCAAACAAATTAAAAATCCTCAGATGAACACTAAATTAGAGATCCCAAAGCTCAAAGGAGAAATTAATAAAATTGAAAGTCAAAGAACTATTGACTTAATAAATAAGACTAGAAGCTGGTACATTGAAAAAGCAAATAAAATAGCAAAGTACTAGTCAGTATAATTAAATAAAGGAAAGAAATAAACCAAATTGACAGTATCCAAGATGAAAAAGGAGACCTCACCTGTAATGAAGAGGAAATTAAGGCAATCATTAAAAACTATTATGCCCAATTATATGGCAACAAATATGGCAATCTAGGTGATATGGATGCATACTTACAAAAACATAAATTGCCTAGACTCTAGGAAGAAATAAATTACCTAAACAACCCCATATCAGAAAAGGAAATTGAACAAGCCATCAAAGGACTCCCTAAGAAAAAATCCCCAGGTCCAGATGGATTCACAAATGAATTCTATCAAACATTCAAAGAACAACTAATCCCAATATTAAACAAACTATTTGACAGAATAAGCCAAGAAGGAGTTCTACCAAATTCATTTTATGACACAAACATGGTACTAATCCCAAAGCCAGGCAGGTCAAAAACAGAGAAAGAAAACTATAGATCAATCTCCCTAATGAATATAGATGCAAAAATCTTAAATAGGATACTAGCAAAAAGACACCAGCAAGTCATCACAAGAATCATCCACTATGACCAGGCAGGATTCATACTAGGAATGCAAAGATGGTTCAATATTAGGAAAACCATCCACATAATTGACCATATTAACAAGCAAACTGACAAAAACCACACGATTATCTCAATAGATGCAGAAAAATACTTTGACAAAATACAACACCCATTCCTATTGAAAACACTAGAAAGTATAGGAATAGAAGTTCCTTTCCTAAAAATAATAAACATTATATATCTGAAACCATCAGCAAACATCATCTGCAATGGGGATAAATTAGAAGCCTTCCCAATAAGATCAGGAGTAAAACAAGGATGCCCATTATCACTTCTATTATTTAACATTGTAATAAGAAACACTAGCAGTAGCAATTAGAGAAGAAAAGAAATTGAAGGTATTAAAATTGGCAATGAGGAGACCAAGCTATCACTCTTTGCAGATGATATGATGGTTTAATTAAGGAATCCTAGAGAATCAATCAAAAAGTTACTTGAAATAATCAACAACTTTAGTAAAGTTGTAGGATACAAAATAAACCCGCATAAATCATCAGCATTTCTATATATCTCTAACCCATTTCAGCAGCAAGAATTTGAAAGATAAATAGCATTTTAAAATCACCCTAGACAATATAAAATACTTAGAATTCCATCTGCTGAGACAAACACAGGAACTATATGAACACAACTACAAAACACTTTCCACACAGTTAAAACTAGATCTAAACAATTGGAAAAACATTGATTGCTCATTGGTGGGATGAGCTAACATAAAAAAATGACAATCCTACCCAAATTAATTTACTTATTTAGTGCCATACCCATTGAACTACCAAAAAACTTCTTTACTGAATTAGAAAAAAAAAACATAACTAAGTTCATTTGGAAGAACAAAAGATCCAGGGTATCCAGGGAAATCATGAAAAAAAATGCAAAGGAAGGAGGACTTGTAGTCCCAGATCTCAAACTATACTATAAAACAGTGTTCATCAAAACAATTTGGTACTGGCTAAGAGACAGAAAGGAGGATCAATGGAATAGATTTGGGGTAAATGACCTCAGCAAGACAGTTTATGACAAACCCAAATACCCCAGCTTTTGGGACAGAAATTCATTATTTCATAAAAACTGCTGGGAAAATTGGAAGACAGTGTGGGAGAGATTAGGTTTGTATCAACACCTTACACCCTACACTAAGATAAATTCAGAATGGGTGAATGACTTGAACATAATGAAGGAAACTATAAGTAAATTAGGTGAACACAGAATAGTATATATGTCAGACCTTTGGGAAGGGAAAGATTTTAAAACCAAGCATGACTTAGAGTCACAAAATGTAAAATAAATAATTTTAACTACATCAAATTAAAAAGTTTTTGTACAAACAAAACCAATGTAACTAAAATCAGAAGGGAAGCAACAAGTTGAGAAACAATCTTCATAAAAACCTCTGACAAAAGTTTAATAACTCAAATTTACAAAGAGCTAAATTAATTGTACAAAAAATCAAGCTATTCTCCAATTGATACATGGGCAAGGGACATGAACATGTCATTTTCAGCCAAAGAAATCAAAACTATTAATAAGCACATGAAAAAGTGTTCTACATCTTTTATAATCAGAGAGATGCAAATTAAAACAACTCTGAGGTATCACCTCACAGCTAGCAGATTGGCTAACATGACAGCTATGGAAAGTAATGAATGCTGGAGGGGATGTGGCAAAGTAGGGACATTAATTCATTTCTGGTGGAGTTGTGAACTCATCCAACCATTCTGGAGGGCAATTTAGAACTATGCCCAAAGGGTACTAAAATACTGTCTGCCCTTTGATCCAGCCACAGAACTGCTGAGTTTGTACTCCAAAAAGATAATAAGGAGAAAGACTTGTATAAGAATATTCATAGCTGCACTCTTTGTGGTGGCCAAAAATTGGAAAATGAGGGGATGCCCTTCAATTGGGGAATGGCTAAACAAATTGTGGTATATGTTGGTTATGGAATACTATTGTGCTCAAAGGAATAATAAAGTGGAGGAATTCCATGGAGACTGGAACAACCTTCAGGAATTGATGCAGAGTGAGAGGAGCAGAACCAGGTGAACATTGTACACAGAGACTGATACACTGTGGTACAATCGAACATAATGGACGTCTCCATTTTTTATGTAAATAAGTTAGATTTATTGCTGAATTCCCCATGAAAATTACGGAGATTAAAAAAAACATTGGTTTCACAAATTACTCTTGATGAATCCAACAGCTGATTGTTTTACAAAAGAGTACAAAAGTGACATAAAAAGATTTATGAAGAAAAACTGGATTTGAGATGAATAATGGCACAGATACAGTGCTAAAGAAGCACTAAGTCACCACCTAAATATAATTAAGAAGTAGATTTAGTCCAAGAAGAAATAACATGTTCAGTCTGTCTCTGAATTGACCCATACTGCTTCTGCATCCTCTTTGAAGGAGGCCTAAGCCTCAGTTGGAGTAAGATTACATGCATTGCAAGGTGCCATGAGTGTCAATGAAATGTCCCTAAACAATCTGCAGGGATCCAAAAAACACTATCCACAAGCAGAGGAGAGACTCTAAATGAACACTCTAATGCAAATACCAACAACACAGAAATGGGTTCGAATCAAGAACACATGTGATACCCAGTGGAATCACATGTCAGCTATGGGAGAGGTGGTGGGAGGGGGGGAGGAAAAGAAAAGGATCTTTGTTTCTAATGAATAATGTTTGGAAATGACCAAATACAATAATTTTAAAAAAATAAAGAACATGGGAAAAGTAGAAATATTCTTATTTAAACTTTTAGTTTCTACATTTGTTAACTCTGAATTCAATAAGATTATTGAACTTTTCTGATTATCATGGCATTTATATAATGGGTATAAGCAAGCTCAATGATGAGAAGTTCTTCATCTTATAGTCACAAATTATGAAAGAAGTCATAATAAAATATACATTTTAAATTATAAATGAAAATCAAAATGAAACTGAAAAACCACACCCTTAATTGTATTAAAATCCTCTGGGGATCATAATATAATTGAGTTTGTTGAACCTCCTTAATTTTCTTCATCTATAATGAGAAACAGGAAGATATATTTTAGTGTTTGTAATAACTACTATGATTCTCTTTGGGAACCTCACTAAGCTATCCTGTGGAGAAATAATCACACCTCTTTAGTAGAGGACTCAGAGGAAACCTCAAGATCTGTTTGCTTGAATTACTTGAAACAGTCTGATGACACACATCATAGCCTGAAAGACAGGCTCCATGGAGTTGACAGACTGGAAGCCATCTGTACCAAGAAAAAAGGGCATAATGGTTCCATCCACCTGCTATAATTTGGTTGCACAGCATGCTAAGTATTAACTACAGAGAAAATTTTTCTATAGGCAATTTCCTCTCAGCCACCCATGTCTACTGGCCATCAAGTTTTCATAACATATTTCTTCCTCTTTGGGAAGCTCTTGGCTTTTTTTAATAGACGTTTCAACCTTTTTTCTCATATAATTCCTTCAACTCTAGTTCACTAAGAGGTGGAAACCTATAGCTGGTAGACTTTTGGACATTTGCCTGTTGGTATATCAAGGATTATGAGATGGAGGATAGCAATACTGATCAAATGGCCATCATTTCATCCATTTCTAAAACTCTTATTTAGGATGACCACAACTTAGACTGTAGGGGATAGATGAAGTCATGGAATTCTAGAATTATGAAATTTTAGAACTGGTAGGAATCCATGAAAAGATTTAGGATAATTACTTCATCTAGTCTGTGAGGACCTTTAGGCCTATAATGTCCTGTCTAGATTCAAGCTAGAATAGTACCCATGTGGGATTTGAGAAATTAAATATTGTTCCTCATATACAGCATTCTAAATTATTCTACTGTTTTCTTCTGTCCTTCAGAGAAAAAATATTCCAGATATAGTTTCCAATACGATATTCACTTTGATATATCTCAGCTTAGCTTTACTTGTACCTATTACCTTACAAAATTTCTATTTCCTATCAAAGAGAGCTAGATGCTTCACCAAATAGTCGGTAGTAACCTGCCAAAATCTTTCAGAGATGAGTTTGTTGGGGTCAAGATAGTGTGCATTGTCATCCAAAAATTTGTTTAAATGCACATGAACCTGTTCTGAGTCTTCATGAAGTGAACTTAGCACCTGAAAAGTATAAGTTAAAAACTAAGAAGAGTTCAGAGAAGTAGTCTGACAAGTAGCCATTCACCTAGGAAGCACTCAATAGATCCTTTGGACTTTTTCCAGTGTATAACAGCATTTTACTGTGCAAAATAGGTTACTTAAAAATCTCTTTTTCTCTCCCTCTCCCTCCTTCTCTCTCCCTCCCTGTATCTTTGCCTCTGTCTCTCTATCTCTCTTCTCTATATGTCTTTCTGACTGTCTCTGTCTATCTTTGTCTCTCTGACTCCCTGTCTGCTAATGGCTGTGTCTTTCTCTCTTTCCCTCCATCTCTGTCTCCCTGTCTCCCTCCTGATCTAGAAGTCTGACTACTTAAAGGCAATCAGTCAAAAATGATTTGCCAGTCCTTCTCTTAGTTTTTAACTCAAAACCTCTCCATTCCTCTCTCCTTCCTCTCCATCTGTTCCTTCTCCTCTCTTTCCTGCACTATCTTCTCCCTCTTTTTCACTTGTTACTTTTAATGAATTTAGTTTTGGTGCAATTTCTACAAGCTTCAATAGACATACATAAAGCTGCTTAAGTCTCCATTTTCCTTGTTAGTTGATGGAATATCTTCCATCTTCCTGTAACCACTAAAATGAGTGAAAACAGGTCACCATATTGAGGTCTTGGGAAATCCTACCAATTTCAAGTTCTAAACCAATCTAAACACTCTATGATTCAGAACCTGTACATAAAGACCTAGAAAACTTCCTGTGTGAATTCCATAAGTTCTTGTTTATGAGAATTGGTACCTTGTATTTCTCACCACTTAGGCTAGTTTGTAGTAATGAAATTCTATCAAAACCACCCTTGGTGATGGATTGTAACTTTCTTTACCATTGTGACCAGATGGAGCAAGAGCCTTTCTTTCCAGAGAGTTTCTGAAGAGGCAGAGTAAAGGTGATGGCGCATACAGAGCTGGGCCAGCTGCTCTTGTTTATTTCAGACTTGTTAGGCTTCTTTGGCACTACTTCAGTGGCTTTTCAGAGGGTTTTTCAAAGCCCATTTTCCTCTTTTGTGGGTGAAGCTTCTCCATACAACCCCAATAAGGAAAAAAAAATTCTTTGTAATGTCCACTAGTTGGCTTTGTTTCCCTCAATTTGTGAGACTTTGAAATCAGGTCTCTGGAAACATCAGAACAGAAACAACAGGCTGTGCTTTCTCCTCTTAAGGTACCAAGATAATGAAATGTAAAAAAATTCCAGAACCTGTAAAAAAGAATAACTTCTTCACTTTTCCCTGCATTTTCTCAAACTACTGATTTATGGCTTTTTAAATATTTTTTTCCTAAATTACATGCAGATGAAACTTTAACAATCATTTTTTGACATTTTGTAATCCATGTTCTCTTCATCTCAAACAATGCTTGCTCCTCTCTAAGAAGACGAATAAGAGGTTATAGGTTGTATATGCGCTGTCATACTCACATATATAATTCCACATTCCTCATGTTATGAAAGAAGTTGTATATCATATATGCTAAAAAAAAAACCCTCAAACTAAATGATTTTATTGATTTTTTTAAACTACGTGTTACCCAGAACTGACTAGCCAGTGAACAAACGAATGGCCCCAAGAAGTCTTTAGTGAACTAGGAAAATAAAATTGAGGAAATAAGGGAAGTAACCTTGTCTATCTCACAGTTCCATTCTTTATAGTGTTTGGTACTTGCTATCTTTTCAAAATTAATTTTTATTCTAAAATATTAGAAAAAAGGTGTTCTTTCTTCTTGGGAAATATCTCTTTAAGGGGACATATATCAGGTTATTCATAGACTATTAAAGCTGTCATGGCCATCAAGGGGTTACCTGTCTAGCCAGCTGCCTCCACATCAAAACCCTCTCTATAACAGATGGTTACTCATCCTATTCAAAAAGATCTCCTGGGATAGAGATACCATGACATTTTCTGTTAGCCTTTTTTTTCTGTTTAACAGCCCTCACCATTAACAACATAAAGTCCTTCTTGCATGACTATTTCCCCATGAATAGAAATTATTATTAGCAAGAAGAAAACATTTAAAATTTAAAATTTCAAATATTTACATAGCATTAGTTAGAAACTATGTGGTACGAATTACTTTGCAACTTTGGGAGAAATATAACTTATGCTTCATATATTCAAAATGAAAATGCCCCATTGTAAATGCATTTTGCCACCCTTCTTAGAAAACATTTTAAATATTACTATGAAATCTCTAGGTGAGTTTCCAGAACATATTTTTAACAAGTCGTCTAATTAGAGCCAGGAATGATTTAATCTGGTGAACCTTGACTACCACATCAAAATATAGCCATTTTGTCAACCTGTATTCTTTAAGATTCCAAACTAATAGTAATAATAATAAACTAAATGGAACACTTAAAGATTCAAATCATTGTCACTCTCAAGGGAAAAAAAAGAAAATACCTAGTGACAATCTAAAACCAAATGATACTTCATACTATTTCTATATACATAATGTCTTGTATCTTTGCAGAGCTCCATATCAAAACTGCAGGTAGTTCTGGGAGTTTGTTCTTCAGGAACAATGAAAGTTGCAAAAACAAAGGAGATTAGAATGAAGTCTGGAGCTCATCATTGTAATTTTTGTTGTTCACCCATTTCAGCCACATCTTACCCTTTGAAACTCCCCATTTGGGCTTGTTTTGGCAAAGATACTGGAGTGGTTTGCCATTTCCTTCTTCAGGTTCATTTTACAGATGAGGAAGTAAGGCAGAGTTAAGTGACTTGCCCTGGGTCAAATAGCTTCGTTAAATGTCTGAGGCTAGAATTAAACTCAGATCTTCATGACTCTAGACTTGGCACTCTATCTACTGTGCCACCTAGTTGCCTGTTGCTATTAATTGACATGTCTTTTGCATAACTGAATACACTACCCTCATCCACATTTGTTCTTTGTGTTATCTATATATGGAGACCTTATTCTGAATGATTTGGCTTCTCCTTTCTCTATAGGTTCAAATATTTTGACAGTGCCCTTCCTCTAACTCCATCTTCCTGCCAGCTGGAAAACAAATCAATGATTTTTTCTTATATTGTTTTGCTTCACTTATTTTTATCTTTTCTAGAAAAATTTCCTGCCTTCTACTTTTCTTTCAACTGCCAAGATATTTAAAAGAAAGGATCAATGTCCTCTATCAAATAAAGTTACACTATGCCTGATTTAAGGATGAAAACTTAGTGATTACTTAAGTTTTTGGGCTTCCAAACAAAAAACTGACTAGCCTCTTAATACATAAATCCATATGAATCTTCTGTATCTCTCAGAAGCCTGCAAAGTCTAAAATGTCCTCTTAACTTGGGTCACTTCTTAGCTATAGTGCATGCCTAGTTTCAGTAGAAATTAGGTGCAATGGTAAGTAGGCAGGTCCAGAAGAACATCTTATGCACAGTAACAGCAAAAAGTACAATGATGAATTCAATGACTTAACTATTATCAGCACTCATAATGAGAAAGGCTATCCGTACCCATAGAAAGAAATGGTGGAGAATGGATGTAGATTGAAACATACTGTTCTTCACATGATTTCCTCCATGAGATTTTTCTAGTAAATGTGATATGTGTCTTCTTTGGAAATATAATAAACATGGAATTATATGATTATACATGTACAACCTATATTTTATTGCATGCCATCTTGGGGAGAGGGAGGAGTTGGGGAGAGAGAATATGGATTACAAAACATAGAAAAATTACTAAAAATTACATCAAAATACAATCTGGAAAATAATATAATTAAATGAGAAAGGTATGCCAACTAATGATAAATCTATTTGCTCACAGTATATTACCTTTTATCTTGTGTGTCCAATAAATATACTTATCGAACCAAACATCTTTCAAAGTATCAAACACTTTGAAAAAATATTGGACATGATTTTGAAGTAGAATTATTACATAATATTATATAATATATGATCTATAATATGATGTGATATAGGTCACCTAAACCAAATTATGATATTATATGATACAGTACAGTGAAACATAGCTGAATACAACATTAAGATAACATAATAACATAATAATTACCCAGAGTTATCATGGTATGGTGGGTAAAGATCTAGCTTCAGTTTCAGGAATCCCTAAGGTTAAATCCTGTCTAGCATCATGATAACTTATTTTTGTAGAGTTTAGATTTGACCTCAGACAAACATTTATTAGCTATGGACTTTGGGTAAGTCAGGCAACACAATTTGCCTCAGTTTCCTCATCTGTAAAATGAGCTAGACAAGGAAATGGTAAACTACTCCAGGATCTTTGCCAAGAAAGTCTCAAATGACATCATGAATAGTCAAACAAGAGTGAATAACAATATCCTATCCAAATTATTTAGACTCTCAGTAGTCCCTGACAATGCCAAAGAAATTATAAATCTAATATAAAAATATGATGATAATAGGAAATAGAATATAATCTGCAATGTTGCTTTGGCCAGTAAACTTCATTAGGGGAAATGGTAGTACAAGATAAGATGAAACTTCTCCTTCAGTGTTGCCATCTTATCCTCCTTGCTGGTCCTTGCATATAACATACCAGATTCTATCTACTACTGGAATACCATACCAAGCTTACCTTACTTTCACTTCTTTGACTTCAAGAAACAGCTCCAGTTCCAGCTTCTGCTTGAAGCCTTTTCTGGTGCATCAGGCTTTCTATCCAAGCATCCTACCAGCTGAATGTACTTTTGTGCTAAGGCTACCTTACATCTGTCTTGTATACATTTCATATGCAGTACTTTGGTGTTAGCAAGAAGATAAGGAATAGGAGACGAATATCTCTTTCTCAGAATAGAAATCACCCTTCAGTTCTGACACTATCATCAGTCCTCTTCACTATCACTACCACCATTGCATCCCTCAAAGCTACTTTGATCACATGGCTAGGAAAAAAATTGAATTTTGATTGACAAGACAAGTCCCCACATTTTAAAGACTCATGGGGGTAGTTAAACTCATGTGGGAAAACAAAAACATTTATACCTTTAAGGACTATGTGACTGATGGGGGGGGGATTAAATTTATAGTTGTACTAAATATATGAGAATGTGGTTGCTGATTTAAAAATTAATACAGCTCAAGTCAAAATGACTTTTTAGCAGTTTTATTTACAAAAAGAGGGAAGGAGTGAAAGTAGAGAAATGTGAAAGGAGGTAGAGAAAAATATATAACCTAATACACTAACTTTTTGTTCCAGTGTCTGGCTCCAATCCAGCAGGGCTCCAGAAACCCTAGCTAGAGGGCCCAGTGGTGAATTAAGCAAGGGTTTCACCTAGGTGGCCTCCTTCGAGAGAGAGACCTCTTCGGGAGCGAATGTCTCCAGAAGCCAGGAAAAGAGGGTCACCTTTTTTCACTCACCTAATCCATAATCCAAAGGGAGAAGATCCAAGAGCAATTTTACCAGAAGTAGTCCAAAAGTTAGAATCCCAGTCCAAGCCAAGATCCCAAGCCAGAGCTCCTTCAAGGCTAAGTCTGAAGAAGAAATTGTGTTTCGATAGAAAGTTCAAGGCTTTTATAATCCTTTTCCCATGCCCCTTCCTGTACCTTCCTCCACTTTACAGGGACCAATTGCAGTCTTTTAATTTACTTAGCACTTCACAGGGGGCAGTCAGTCACTTCTGGAGGTATAAACCATGTTAGTAAGTGGTTTGTGAACACCTCACTTATGATTAAGTAGGAATGTCTTTGCTTTGGTTGATTAAATTTAAGAGCAGGCAAGGGGAGAGTCAATCCCATCTTCACATTGGACAGAATAGGGAAGACAATATAAACATGAGTTTTTTTCTAAAGTAGAAAATTTTGTATTTGAGCAGAAAATGTATTGGGGAGATTATATCATCCATACCTCCTTTATTCTTAAGCCTATTCAATGGACCCAATCTTTGAGCCCTGCATTACTAAAATATTTGACATTATGCAAATGGTCTATAGAGAAAAAATGGGGTAAATACCTGGTAAGAGAGAGAAATTCATTTTATAACAGTTTTCTTTGGTTAGAATGTTCAGTGATTCATATTTAGAACTTCCTGGACCAAAGAAAGAAACTTACACATAGCTTGTTTTTAGACATGTGAAATAATACATTGACTAGATGAGGCTATGATGAGCTGACTGTCATGGGAAAGTAGGACCCTGGCCACTTTCCTTCCTACTGTTTTTCAATGACTAATTAGAGTCAAGGCACTCTTCTAGAGAGGAAGGGCCAAGGAAAGTGTTGTTTAATCATTTTAGATTCTTCATAACCACCTTTAGACTTTTCTTGGCAAAGATACTGGAGAGGTTTGCTATTTCTTTCTCCAGGTCATTTTACAGGGGAAGGACTTAAGGCAAACATGATTAAGTGATTTTCCAGGGATTATACAGCTAGAAAGAATCTGAAGACAAATTTGAACTCTGCAGGAGGTGTCTTCCTAACTTTAGGCCAGGTATTCTATCTACTGGATCACCTGTCTTCCAAGGAAATTGCCAGAGAGAAAATCACTGCTTTGGGAGTGACTTATATGAAAACCCACCACAGTGGAGAAAGAGAGTAGGACTGACTAGATTAGTTTACCTGTACAACATAGGGCCATACTACCTGGCTACTGCTAGATATATACATCTGTTGTCTCCCCAATACGAATACAAGCTCCTTGAGGGGAGGAATTGCTTTCCTTTTGGCTGGGTATCTCCAGCACCTAACAGTGGCTGTACATACTAAGTGTTTAATAAATCTCCCTTGTCTGATTAAAAGGTGAAATTTAATAGGGATAAATATAAAGTCCAATGTGGGGAAAGAATGAATAGATAACAATTTACTTTAAAAATATCTAGGGCTTTTATTTGATTTCAGCATAATTTTGAAATAATAGTATGATATGGAAATGAAAATACTTAATATGACGGGAAGATAATCATTTTATTGTATTCCACTCTAATCAGAACACATAAGATATGAAAGGAACAACAACCTACTTAAAAAAAAATCTTAAACTCTGCAACAATGCATCAAAGGCTTTTATATTTCATCTTCATGCAGATGGGCACTCATGAGCCAGTGTTACAAGTGTTACAATTAGCATGCAAGTACAAAGAATGGGAGCAGGCAGGCTCCTTTTTATCCTATTCCTTGACCCAAAGATGGTTCCTCCCCTCATTCACCATTGACTGGTTACTTGAGAGTTACAATCTTACCATGAAAGCTAGCTAATCAGAATGTGCAATTTACAAAACCAATTATCCTACTCAAGCAGTTATAACCATTCAAAACAAGGACTGTTTCAATCCCATCTATCTGAATATCCTGTAACAGTGATGGCAAACCTTTTAGAAACCCCATCCTGTGCCCCTCCCCAGGACCAGATAAATGATACCTCCCCTTTCCCCACACAGGGGAGAAGGAAGCACTCCTACTTGGCTGCTGGGTGGACAGGTGGTTGAAGTGAGGAATGTCCTCAGGAAGTATAGAGAAAGAGAGGGGAGTAGCCTGAGCACTCTGCTCCCCTCCAGCTCTGCTACCTGTGAGCCACCCACCTTACTCACTATGTGCTCCTATTGGGCTGCTGGGCAGAGGGATAGGTGATTAGAAAAAATGTCATCAGGCATGGTGTAGAGGATGACAAGAGCAATCCAGCCGAGGCCCTCTGTCTTTCTAATAATAAACTCTGGGCATAGGGAGTGGCAGGGAGGGTGTCATGTGTGCCTACATAGAGAGGGCTCTGTGTGCCAACTTTGGCATGTGTGCCATAGATTCACTATCACTGTCCTATAGTCTTTTAACCAATCAAAACAAAGACTATTTCAATCCTGTCTATCTGAAATGGGTTTAGGTTGGAAACACAAAACTTAACTTGTTTTGATCAAAACTTAGGTTACATGGCCTGACTTCTTCCCATGTTGGCTTCATTTTGGATCTTTGTGAGAGGAATACACTATTTTATAGTTTCCTGCTCCTCACAAGAGGTATTATGTTTAGATGTACGCTTTGCATTTTAAAAAATAGATTGTCAAGATAAAGAATTCCTAGAGAAAAGCAAGGAAGATAGTGAAGGGCCTTCATCCTTACCAGAAAGGTTCATTTGAAGGAACTCAGAATATTTAACCTGGAGAAAAGAAGGCTCAGAGGAGCATCAATCAATCAATCAATCAAAAAACATTTATGAAATGCCTACAGTTTGCTGGACAGTGTATAAAATGCTATGGATACAAAAACTGGTGACATATAGTCCTTTTCTCAAGCACCTAACAATCAGACAGGAAAATGAGCAAACAAAATATATACAATCAAGTTATACAGGATACATAGAAAATAATTAACATAGGGAAGGCACTATAATTAAGAAGTATTTGGAAAAGATTCCTATAGAATGAGGTGGACACAATTAGGCTTAGTTAAATAAACTATTTTATATGCTAATTTGTTTTGTTTAATTATATTATTATTATTATTATTGCTACAAGGAAGGATTCTATTTCAGCACACAGAGAATCCTTGAGAAATAGCAAAAAAAATTTTTAGAAGAATGTAAAGTTTTTTCTTGGTTTGGTTTAATGTTAAGATAATTCGGCAAGTTCACATTATATTGGAATCCAAACTTCATTCTTATTTAGGATAATATAGCTAGTTTGAGTTTTTATTTATTTTAGATTCTCAAATGTCTACCCTCCCTAAGGAAATATTTTTCTACATGCTAGAACTGATACTCTATTTCCTCTTTTGCTCAAGATAAGGGACTTTAATTTTAGAGTTTTAAGAACTTGTTTTTATTTTTAAATTTATATTTGACTATTCAATTTCAAAGTAGTTGGTTTTCTTTATAATTCTATGAATTATATTTTAGGCATTTGTAAACATTATTGTCAGAAGGGATTCAGGACTTTATAAAATTTCAAAGTTATTCATGAAACATCCCAAAATGTGGTGAAACAATCAATAAAAAAGCATTTATTTTGTACATACAATATTACAGGGACTATGATAAACACTAGGGATATAAGTACAAATAAAAATAAGATACTCCCTGCCCTGGAAAGGCGTATAAACTAATGGTTAACTCCTTTTCAAGATGAAAAAAATATTCTTATTTGAGTTTTTTTGTTTTGTCTCCCAGTCTTTTTTTTCCTTGTTCATGTAGCTCTCCTTCTGATAAGAAAATTAGATCAAGTTACAAATACATGCTGCTTTTTAGGATGGTGGAGTACTAAAGGTGGCTGTCATGTGACCAGAGACATCTCTTGCTTTATTTAATTTTTCAAGTTCTCAAAAACTTATTGTTCTGTGGAAAATGGAAAAAAAGTTATGTTTCATATTTTACATCTAGCATATGATATAAATGATATGCGTTATTTATAAATCTCTGTGTTCTTTACCAAATTATTGAAATTATATACATATAAATTAGCTCTATTTATATTGTATTTTATATGTGTGTATATTTATATATTATATACAAATACATAAATACAATCATATCCCTATCTTTATACTATTTGGGGCAATTTATAGTGGATTAAATTAATACCCTTTATAGTACATTATACAGGAATATTTTTTAAATGGGGGTTGAATTAGATTTCCAAAGTCCCCTTTAAAACTAAATCATTTTTTCTTATTATTGATACATAGTCAACAATGTTATGAATAGATACACAGAATGCTCCTTTGTAACAGACAGTCTTACTAGAGTGCTAGCCTTGAAGTCAGGAACATCTAGGTTTAAAGTCCTGTGCCTGACTTGTACTGAATGTGTATTCCTGGACAAGTCACTTAACTTCTCAGTGCTTTTAGTCATGAAAACCTTAATGATTCCCATTGGTAGAAGGGAATTTTCTCTGTGTTCTCTGATGTTATCCAGTCATTTTCAATTGTGTCAAACTCTTTGTGACCCCCTTGGGTCTTGGCAAAGATACTGGAGTGACTTGCCATTTCCTACTCCAACCCATTGTTTAGATGAGGCAACTGAGGTAAATTAGGTTAAATAACTTGTTTAGGCCAGATTTGAATTCAAGAAGATGTCTTTCTGACTCTAGGCCAGGCATTCTATCCACTGCACTACCTAGATGCCCCTAGTGTTATCTACACTGGCAAAACAGAAAGAAAAAGGAAGAGGGGAGAGACTGCAAGGCTAAAAGCAACTATATCATTTATTCTGGTTGATTATCTGAATGGGGATAAAGGAAGTTGCTTTTCAACTAGTTTAGAGGTCAATCTAGTGTTTATGGGATCTGGCCCATTTTTCCCACTTAAAATAAACTGATAGATCAATAACCTGACATTAAGCCCCATTCTATGAGTTCCCTTATGCACTATTCATAGGGGCCTTTGGAATGTGTACTAGAGAACATGCATTTAGGGAGTGTTAAATATCATGTTTATATTACATAATTTTGTTTCTCTATTGCCATAATCACCAGGTAAAAAGGAATTCTAGAAATAACTCATTTTATACTTCTGATCCCTTCTCCTTGAACCAGGAAACACAACAACAACAACAACAACAACAACAACAACAACAACAACAACAACAACAACAAACAGGCATAATTTTGTTAAATAAGGACTTAAACCATCTCAGTATTGTAGAGAGTCAGATTCTAAAGTATTTTATTTCCTGTAATTATATTTAACAATTGCCTGGGATTCCATCACGTTTTCTTAAATGATTATTTGCTTAATTAGCTAAAATGAGAGTGATAGCATGAATAGTAATCTTTTACATTCAAATAACATCAGGAATGACATCTGGTTGCATGCTGCCACCTTTATGGTTTCTCCTCTTCCATCTCCTTTGCTGTCTTACTATTTACCCCTACTCCCAAACCCTTTCATCTTTAATGAATATATGGAAAGGGAACAATATTGAATATTTGCACTTGGAGGCACTGTTCTACTTAATTGAGGGCATGCCTCAGAGATAGGAAAACCTGCTTCAAGTCAAATTGCTTAATGTTCCACTGCTGTAATCACTTCCCTAAGACAATAAAGTTATAAAAGACTTGGATCTTTGCATTGTTGAAGAGAGTTTCCATACCAGGAGCTCCTTCAAAAGACTAAAGTGAAGGTCTAGATTTTCCCTACTAAAAAGAAATGCACAGCAAGCTACATTTGAAAAGTCACAAAAATGGCTGAATTAATTCAGAGAAGGCAAATGTCCACAAACAATTTTAAAAGGCTTTTAATTGCTTAGAGTTAAATTCAGTCTTGACAGCTACCTCACTACATGCTTCACATACATATATTAAGGTCATATAACATTCCTTGATAGACAAAACAACAGAGATAACTTTGTTCATCAACCATCTAATTATTGCCATCAGGCAAGGTGGAAAACAGGAAAACATATGCTTAGACAAGCTGTTTCCTACTGTCACAGGAGATGCCCTGTCCAGAGTCCAAATTCAAAAGGGATTCCGTTTGGATGGTGAAATTTTCCAGATGCTCCTGTCTGTGGTTAACACTGTGATGGGCCCCCTAAGTGGGATTCACAGTCATTCAGAAGACTATGACCTAGCAATTCCATAGGGAAAATCAAGTGGCTAAAGAATCTGTCTTGTCTAGAAAATAGCATGAATCAACAGTAAGCATTTATTAAAGGCCTGCCATGTTCCAAGTTCTCTTAGGCCCTAAGGAAAAAAGGACATAAATAAAGAAGTTAATGAAATGATTGCTCCTGCGCAGATGGAAAATTTGCAACACCTGAGCTACATGCCCAGCATCCTTTTAAGTTACATCCTCATTTTACTTAAGGATGCTTGGGCGATAGATTTTGCTGAGACCCAAGCTGTGGGGCTCTTTTCTAGGAGCTTGTGCTTTTGGTAAAGTGCTGCAGGTGTCAGTCGCTGGCTCTCTTTGCTCTGCTCACTTGACTGAAAGAACCCTTTTTCTTTGCCCTCTCTTTTGATTTATTATTAAAAATCCTATATATATTTTAAATACTAGGAGTATTTATTCATCTTTACTCCTATACTACCTACATGAAGCTTCCCATCAGGTGAGGCAACATGTATATACACATATCAATATATATATAATATTCAGAATAAATATAATTCAGTTTGGAGGATGACAGGGGAGATGCTAGCAGCTTTAAAAAAGTCCTTCAGGAGGAGATAGTATACAAATTTAGCTTTGAAAGAATCTAAGGATTCTAAATAGAAAAGATGAGTTTCTAAGTGCATTCCAGACATGAGGGACGTCTAGTACAAAGCACAGAAACAGGGGGTAGAGTATTGCATGTGAGGGAAAGCTAAATATTTATTATTGATTATTGATCAGCACAATTATGTTGGTCAGACAGTGTTGGTGGACAATAAGCTGGGTCCTGAATTTGAAAGGATGAAAGCATGTAGTTTGTATTACATGGGAAATTCTCTATTACTTATAGTGACCTGAAACAAAAATGCATCTTTTTAACTTCAGTATTGTCAATGTAGTGCTTTATGATTTGAGTCATAAAACATCACAATTTCTGTGATGGAAATGGACAAATCAAAGAAAGGCAATGTGCATTTTTGAGTACTCTCTATGTGCCAGGCATTTTGCTAAGCACTGGAGGTCACAATCTCCAGTAAAAAATGAAGATGGTGCCTGCCCTTGAGGAACTTACATACTACTATAGTAAAACAACATACAAAGGAAGTTGGAAAATTTGGTGGGGGAAAGAGAGTAGGCAAGGTACCTGTGGGGGTAGCAGGTTACTGAAGTTAAAAATTCAGAAACATAATCTGAAGAAAGAAAACTGGCCATTTGAACTCTTCCCCCAAATCAAGGCCAAAGTTGGAATTCAATGAAAGTTGGTGAATTATGGTCCAAGATAAGGACTCAAGTGTACATTCATGCTCCAGGGTATTAGGAAGCAATATGCCAGATGTCATTAAAGCTATATATGCTGGTAGAACTAGTCCCATAATCATAGCAAGGGATCACCTGCATGGCATCCAACAATTTGGTGGACCCACTGTAAAGTCAAGAGTCCCCAAGGTTAAGAGGGTTCAGATGGCCAGTGATCTACACACCAGGGGAGAACTTGCCAGCATTAATGAGAATGCAAAGTTTTTATAATCTAGAAATATTGACTGTTGACAAATCACTTCCACCTATATTATCTCACTTCTACTCACAACAACCCTAAGAGGTAAGGAGAACAGATAACAATATTCCTCATTTTAGATATTAGAAGGTTGAAGTCCAGAAAGTCAAGTGAATCACAGAAAGTCACATATTACCTGAGAGGCAGAGATAGGATTTGATTCTCAATCTTCTGACTTAGAGTCTATTGCTCTTGGGACTTTATACTTCCATCATCCTCCTGCTTCCAAAAAGATTGTAAAATAAGGTTTACAGAGTTAAACCAAACTGTATGCAAATAAGGATAACAATAAATACAAAGAAAATCTAGTTAAAGGGAGCAGATGCAATAGCCACCCAGGATACAAAAGGTATTTGAAATGAGTTCAGAGCTTCTTCTTTGGAAGCTAAGGAAAAGGGGAAGTATGTGTGGTTGAAAAGTTCACACTCTCTAATAAAAGGAAGAAGACAATTTAATTTAGAGAGATAATTTCACCTTTCTGGCACTGCATTTTAGGAGGATTTTTTCATGTGGATCTTTTTCATAACCAACTTGGGTGAAATAATGATAATATGTTCAAAAGCATTTTTACAAGATATAGGAACACTATTTCAAAGATCTTTCCTTATTTCTGCGCTACCTTAAGTCTTAGTTCAATGCAGCAATATTTGAGAGAAACTAGGATACCATTAACTAACTTTCTGATGATCTAACTTAATATTGGGATGAAACTTAGAAAGAGAAAAGGAATTGGCATTTAATAGATCCAAAAGGATTTCTTCCTCAACTAGATTGCTCAAATTGGTTTTTGGCTTGGCCTGGATTACTAAATTTCTGTTTAAGTTTGAGACAAATGCCTGAAGAGCTCCTAAATTTCTGTGTTGTTAATGGAGACAGATGCTATAGATGCCAGATGTGCAAGTAAAAGATTTAATGATGAAAATTGAGGAGGCTCCTTTTCTCTCCCTGATGAAGGGTTATTCCATCACAACAAAGATAGGCCTTAAATATGGGCCAAACTCTTTTCTCAAAAAAGAGTCCTAGATTCTTTGAGAAGCAATCAGTAGATTGCCATAAAATATGTAAAAAGATACTTTTGTCCTAAATAACATTAACTTTAGCAATTAAGGAGCCATTGCCTATTCCTTCTGTTATATCTGATTTTGAGGAGGACAACATCTAAATGATCCTACCAGGAGGTTAGATCCAAATTATATCCCAAAATGGGTTAATGAATTAACTCATTATATGAAACTAGTTAATACTGCATATTTAAATGTTCAGGAATGACTGTTAAATGCAATGATATACCTTTATATACTTTGCTTCCTTCTGGCTCTAATGAAGAGCCATAACTAGAGTGGAAGAACTGGCATATTGGCACAGAGTAGATAAGACGGCCAAGCTTGGTGGTGTAATGGATAGTGCAATGGGCCTGGAGTCAGGAAGTCCTAAATTCAAGTCCAGCTCAAATCCAGACACTAACTGGGTGACCCTGGGCAAGTCACTTAATCCTATTTTCCTCAGTTTCCTCATCTGTAAAATGAACTGGAGAAGGAAATGGCAAATCTTTCCAGTATCTTTGCCAAGAAAAAACCCAAATGGGTTGCAAAAAGTCAAATACAATTGAAATGACCGAATTAACAATAGCATCATTTAAAGAGTAGCAGTGGTACTTGCTATACAAGGGAATGGTTTCTTTCTATCCCTCCTTCCCTTTCTGTGATCAAACCATAGCTTTACAGCTAAATAAAGACCTTTGTGGTCATCAAGGCCAAACCCTTTACTTTATAGGTAAGGAAATTGTGGGTAAGAGTGGGCAAGTAGTTTGCTCAAGGTAAAATAGCTTGTACGTAGCATAGTGGGGAATCTGAAACAAATATATAAACACACATTATGCATATGCATATATACATGCATCTCACATGTATCAGCTTTTTTTTCCCTAAAACTTCATTAATTCTGAAATTTTAGTTTAATTGACTTCCATTGATGTCTTGAAATGCCCTTCAACTCTTTGTTGTTGCTCAATCATTTCAGTCATATCTTATTCTTTGTGACTCTATTGGGAATTTTCTTGGGAAAAATACTAGAGTGGTTTACCATTTCCTTCTCCAGCTCATTTTACAGATGAAGAAACTGAGGCAAACAGTTAAATTACTTTCTGAGGGTAGATTGAACTCAGGTTTTACTCACTCCATGCTTAACATTCCATTCATTGTACCACCTATTGCCTTCACCTGTAAGGAATTACAAATATTCAGCATCAGTAGCTGGGTGCTTAGTCTGAGCTTCAATTTCTTCCTCTGTAAAACAGGGATAATAATATAACCTACATTACAAGGCTGCTGTAAGGATCAAATGAGATAAAGACTAAAGGGAATCTTGCAAACCTTGAAGTTCTTTATAAATATTAGCTGTTGTTATTGTTACTCTCAATCAATCAATTAACATTTATAAATTATCTACTATGTGCTAGGCATCGTATTAAGTGTTGCAGATAGAAAAAGAGGGGAAAAAAGGTAATCTTTGCCCTCATGGAGCTTAGAGTACAATGGGAGAGAAACATACAAACAAATATATGAAGCAAGTTCCACAAGGGAAAAATAGGAAATAATTAACTGAGGGAATGCACTAGAATTAAGAGGGATTAGGGAAGTCATCTTCTACTACTACTATTAGTATAATTATTACCCAGTTCACTTTACACAAAGAAATCTGTTTCATAGTCCAAAATTACATGACAGTTCTTACCCAACCATCTTACAGTGGGTCACAAAGAGGGAAGGGAATGCAGATAGTAATGGCAATCCATCAATATTACCTCTCAAGCATACCCTTTACCGACATTGAAGCTAGGCTTGACACTTGTATGAGGGACAAAAGAAGGGCAGAAGGGAGTAGAAGCAGCGTAACAGACATGGGCAACCCTATGATGCTCATTGCTAAGTGATGAGGATGAATCCTGTGGATCTTGAAATTGACACCAGGGTAGGAACCCATGGAGGAGAGGGATGGCAGCAGAGAACTGCAGTCATCAGGGTATGCCTGTCTTCATTCCTTTCTGTCTCTGTTTGGTCCCTGGATTAACATGGTCTGGAACTTGAGTCTTCTGCCTTTTTTCCTTCCCACTGCCTACTCCAGATTTAAACTTGGGATGAAATAACAGAACATTGTGAGCCAGCTCTCTCCTACAAAGAATAAGAAGAGGACTCATGCCTGCCCTGCTTCCCCACCTCATGGTGAATAGGATTTCTTTAATAACCATTCATAGATATTTGCTATTCACTAGGCTTCAAAAGAGAAACTCATGCCAGGATGTCACCATTTACTTTCAAGGAGCCAGGATATGACTCTCCTTTCCTGTTCACATCTCTTATTGCCTTTATATTTCAAAAGTGCCTTACAATTAGTTTTATTGTCTAATCCTTACACAGTGCAGCAAGGAAGATTCATGGGCTTTATTATCTTTGTTTCTTAGATAAAGGGGGTAGTGGTACTAAGGGAAATGATTTTCTCAGGCACAAAACAAAAGTTAGAATCAGGACTGAATCAGGACTGACTGCTCAGCCCACTTGGCTCTTTTGTTCTCTTTTAAGAACATAATTCTGATCTTTTCTTTCTTTCCTTTTTAAACTGGAAAAAATGCTTTAACTGTAATATCTGATCATGTGTCTTTTATTCCTGGTAGATGAACAGAAAGGCTTATTGGATTTATCAGCTGAGAAAATAAACAAAGATCACCAACCCTTTCCCCAGCACTCTCTGCCTCACAGCCCCAAAACACACACATTTTCTCCCCACAAAGACATGCTCATCCCAGCTGTAGAGGATTATCAGATTTGAGGCCTTACCCTTTCTTAGCGATTTCTCTCCCTGAGTTCTTATTTATCTGAAAATGAACGAGACAGGATTCTAGTAGACACAGTCAGTGTGGAGTGCAGGAAGGTGATGTTCCAGGCCGGTGCACACAGGCTGTTAAGCTTTGTGGGCTGCCTTTCTGGTTTTTGTGATTTCATAGATATAGGTAGCTCTTGCTGGTGAAACTCCTCAGACCAATGAAGATCTCTAGCATCTGCTTTACAAACCAAGAGTCTCAGGGTCCAGGAAATACAGAGGTGGAGACCAAAAGTAATACACAACCATGTTTGAGAGGCAGGAGTTGAATCTAGATCTTCCTGAATCCAAAATGATTTCTTTAGCCACTTCACGAATATGCCTCTCATAGACGACTTTGCCTTAAAAAAAAAAAAAAACCCACATCTGATAAATCTGAATCCCATGTACTCAGTCTTTCCCCCTTTTTTAAAGTATGGGCCTGGAATGGGAGGGAAGAAGCTCAAGTTGTTAGTGAGTGAGAGTGGTCACATATCCTATGAGCTGAATGATGCTATCTGGATGTATGTTTCTTCTTGGGATAAGCTTTCTTTCCCGATAGACCTAATTTGGACTGATGTATGAACTGATTTGGAAGATGCTGATTTCTTTTCTTTAAACTGATGCCCAGGCCTGGAATAGAATACGTTTGAAAGTTGGGGGACAGCGCATCTGTCATTAGCTATAACTAAGGAGGATTTAAAGAATTTTTCCTTGGCAAATCATAATTGCTCCTAACTGCTTATTTTATGCAAATATGGGCACACGTGGGACTAGGAATGGGGCGATGGGCTCAGTGAATTTGTATAGCTGCCACTGACAGGACAACATTACAAGTGATATCTTGCATATTAATGGGCTGCAGAGCCATATCGTTTAGTAATGAACTTATAGCTTTCTGGTATTAATGACTCCCTTTTTTATAGGAGATATTAAAATGTTTTAAACCCACAAATACCTTATATTGGTTTAAGTGAATTATTAATACTCTTACATCCAGAAACTCAATTTAATAATAGTCCATGTGTTTAATCAACAAAGAACATTGAATAACCATCTCTGAGGCTCTATTTTAACTACCAGAATTTGCTGCCTTCCTGATGGTGCTAAAATAAAACGGATATGTTTCTCAGTAGACCTGTGATTTTGGAGATGTTTACCTTTGTTCTTTTTTTAAAGGTTTTTTTTTTTTTAAGGGTTTTTTTAAACCCTTACCTTCTGTCTTAGAACCAATACTATATATGTATGTATGTATATATGTAAGTGTACTATTGGTTCTAAAGTCTAGACAATGGTGGTTAAGTGACTTTTCCAGGGTCATACAACTAGGAAGTGTCTGAGGTCAAATTTGAACCTAGTACTTCCCGTTTCTAGACCTGGCTCACAATTCACCGAGCTACCCACTTTTAACTGTGTTCTTAGCAATTACATCAAACCTTTGCCTCTGACTATATATCTTTGTTTTTTAACTGTCCCTTCAGGCCTTGGAAAGAAAGTTCAGGTAGATGTCTTTTTCATTCCCATGTTACATAGTAAAATCTTGCCACACAGGGCACTCAAAATTATCTTAAGATATCAAACATCTAAATGATATTTCATTATGGAATATCATGTATGCCTCAGTTGTCTTTGTTTTCATGATGTCCAGGGTGTTTTCTTCTTTTTGTGCTCTCTAGGGTTTTCTCATCAAACAGAATTTTGGGGAATATTAGCTACTTGCCAGCAGCCCCTCTACTTAGTTATTCTCTGCAGTCAGGCTAACAAACAATTTGGGCACAGATTGAGTACCATCTCTCAATGGCCAGTCCTACCCACTTCCTTTCTTTTTCCATGGTCTAAAATTTATTCTCCTCTCCTCCCTTTAAGTGGCAAAGTTATTGGATTCTGTGACACTTGTGACAATTTCAAATTGGGAAAAAGAAGAAAAACTACTTTCAGGCTTCAATCACACTGTTTATTATCTGGAGAAACATTTTCCTCTCTCAAAATACCATGTATTGGCTTTGCCCCAAGGTTTAAACCTCATTTTTATTCTGCATTATTATTTAGATGATATTTCTCATATTACAAAATGGATAGCTTTCCCTTTTCTCAGTTGTTGTTTTTTCAATCACATCTGACTCTTCCTGATCTCATTTGGGTTTTTTTCATTTCTCCTCCTGCTCCTCCTCCTCCTCCTCCTCCTCCTCCTCCTCCTCCACCACCACCATCTTCTTTTTTGGCAAAACATTGGGATGGTTTGCCATTTCCTTCTCCAGTTTTCCCCCTTTATCTGGATGCATAAAATTCAAGTGGTACCTGCTGGAAACATTTCAAACATCATCATTGCATCAGAACTCTAGAATTATCAAGGACCTCAGAGGCCATCTGGTACAAGTCCCACATTCTACAGAGGAGGAAACTATAGTTATAGTCAAATGATTGACCTGGGTTACATAGATAGTAAGCATTGAATTCCTTTGATTCCACAACCCACATTCTTGACATAATATAGCAATATGGCAATATTCAAACAAGTTCTACTTTTGATTATGAATGCTCATTAATAACCTGAAATGAACACTTTATGATATATTTCTATTTTAGCAGAATATTTACTTAATATCAGGGAGTGTCACATGGGAACATATTTAATACTTTCTGTTTGTCCCTCCATTCTGAAAGAGTGGAACTGAATCTGACACTGGCTTTGTTATCCAGGTCTCACCTATCTTCCCCCAGCAGCTTTAATGTTTTCACCACAGGAAGTGAAGATATTGTCAGCCACATTCTATTACAGCATTTAGCGCCCCCTTTTTTGACTAGGGGAAATATGATGCCTCCTACTCCTCCACCACATCATTTTTATGATGTCACTTCTCTGTTGTTTTATAGAGCTAATACCATTCAAAAGGTATATTAGCACAATCACAATTGCTCCATGCTATTATTTTTTGAAAATTTTTATTTAATTAATTATTTTAGAATATTTTCCATGGTTACAAGATTCATGTTCTTTCCCTCCTCTCCCTCCCATAGCAGGGACACAGTTCCACTGGATTTTACATGTGTCATTGATCAAGATCTATTTCCATATTATTGATATTTGTACTAGGGGGATTGTTTAGAGTCTACATCCCCAATCATATCCCCATTGACCCATGTGATCAAGTAGTTGTTTTTCTTCTGCATTTCTGCTTCCACAGTTCTTCCTCTGGATGTGGATAGCATTATTTCTCTAAGTCCCTAGAATTGTCCTGGATCATTGCATTGCTGCTAGTAGCGAAGTCCATTCATTACATTCTATTGTACCACAGTGTATCAGTCTCTGTGTACAGTGTTCTTCTGGTTCTACTCCTTTCACCCTGCATCAGTTCCTGGAGGTTGTTCCAGTCCATCCATACTACTATTAAGGAAAATTCCTCATATCCAATTAGAGGTTTAATTCTCTGACCTAATTTAAAGTTTCCCAAGTCTCTAGCCTGACCCTATATATTTGAATAAATATTGAAACAACAAAAATATTTAGGTAAAATAAACAAATAGAATTACTTATTGCTGCTAGAGAGAGAGAAGTTTGAGAAAGAACATCCTTTTTTCCTTCTTTCCTTTTTTTGGGGGGGAGGTTGTAGGGAAATCACTATCTTTTACTTTCATTTTCTGTCCCTAGATCTTCTACTGAGATCTCTCCCTGATCCCCATTCAGCTCCCCATCCTCATTCAGCTGTCAAAATCTGTATCATTTTTTCAAAAATCCAAATTTACCTTCCAGTTTAAAGATTGTAATTTATTCACTTGCTCTCTCAGGGATGGGAGGAAATTCTAGTATCAACAAACTACAATTCCCAGAATGCCTATTAAGAAAGATGAAAAATGATCTAGATAAAAGAAATGAAGAAACTGGTCTCTGTAGTGGAGAAGATGAAACACCAAGTGGTTATCTATAGCTATTTTCCAGTTCATATATGATTAGAAATTTAAAAATAAATAAAAAGGCAGTCTTGGTGATTCTGGGTAGTGAGTTTTCCTAAACATTTCATTTTTACTTTGATCAGTATTACCTATTTTTCAACTTTTAAAACAAAAACATTAACAAACTTCATCTCCCTGTTCTTGAGCTTGGTGGTTGCTTGCCTAAAAGCTTATGTGCATTTCAAAAGTGTTAGTTAAAATACAATAGAAATGCTTTGAAAAGTTTATATAAAACATAACATTCCTCAATGTCCTTTATTTAGTAAAGGTAATGGGGTTTTTGCCACTTTCACCATTGCTTACAGGATGAGCAGAAAGTAAGGGGCATCTGTACAAATCACATAGATAGTATAATCATCTTTTTACTTCAATTTTCAGGATAATTTTGGAAAAATCAAGTTTATGGGGCTGTGGGCAGTAGAACTAATTTTGCCTGAATTCTTTGAATGACTATTTCAGGTCTCTAATGTATTGTATTTTAAAGACCAAGAAAGGGAGAAAAAATGTGTTTTATTTATTTTCATTTTATTCTCTTCATCTGTTAAACAATTTTAATTAACTAAAAATGTCTCACAAAAGATAATAAAAGATAATTTTGTAGTGGATGGCCTACAGTCTATGTAAAATGGGCAACATTCAGAATTTTCATGTAAAAATCTCTTGAGAAACACAGTTGGTAGATATGCAGAGTTCATTTTCTTTTAGTAAAGTAATATTGTTATTTCTATGGAAAACAAAATCTATTTTCAACACAACCAGTTTTAACTCCTAGCTCTGTTCCCATCTTGACCACCCTCTGGGTACTTTTATGTATCCTTTAAGTAAAACTAGCTGATTTAAAGGTTTTACCTTGAGAGATGGATGGAAGTTATGTCTTGTCACCACATATTGAGACTTATCATATTTTTATCACTTCTTCAATCTCTTTTTGATTCAAAACACACACCTTTGAATGGTGACCCTTGCAAAATAAAACAGGGAAGGTGATGCCAGAGTCATCTTCCAAAGTCTAGCTAATGAACTGATTATCCCCAAAAGACTACTAGCCTGAATAATAATGAAGGCTAGAAAATGCACTTCAAGACTTGGGGAAAACAATCCCCTGAAACCAATTTTTAAGAGGTTGAATATAAAGTGAAGGCCCTGTTTTAATTGTTCTCTGCCCAACTGCCCCAATACAAGTAGTCCATGAGCAGAATTCATTATTTACTAAGAACAAGAATTCCTTGGCTTTAAAAAATAAAGTTTATGTTTATTCTACCCTCATCCCTTCTTACTTAAACCCCAAATACTTGACAGAGAAGCTCAACTATTAAAAGTCATTCTCTTTTGTGTATTAAGCATATATGTATATATTTAAGACAAGTATCTTTGTGCACACTCATCTATCCTAACCCCGTCCACCCTCTTCAAGACCTGCGGCGATGGGGGAGTGGCGACTCAACAGGTGGAGGTGACCACTGGCAGTTGTAGTCATGTTCCTGCACGTAGGCGGCCCACAGACCAGTGGTCACTTGGCCTTGTAGGGCAGCAGAGATGTTCGGCAGCATCTTGGGCGACTGAGCAGCCCTCTCTAGGACAGCACTGCTCACCCTAATCAAGGGAGGGGACTAGAAAAGGTGTCCCAAACATTGCCTGCCCTACAAACACCCGTTCAGCACACCGCGGCTGGCCGGTCACCCCCTTTAAGCGGTCAAAATCAAAGAAAAAATACAAAGAAACTCCTACTAGGAGCATGGAACATCAGGACATTACTTGATAGAGAGAATACCCCAAGACCTGAGAGAAGAACAGCTCTAATCGGTAAAGAACTAGCACGATATAACATCGACATCGCAGCCTTAAGCAAAACACGCTTACCAGAAGAGGGATCACTCAGCGAACCCACCACTGGATACACCTTCTTCTGGAAAGGTAGAGCCTCAAATGAAGGCAGAATCCACGGAGTTGGCCTGGCCTTCAAGACCAGTTTGCTCAAACAGCTGCCAGACTTGCCTGTGGGCATCAGCGAGAGGCTCATGAAGATCCGTTTGCCTCTCAGCAAAGACTGGTATGCCACAATCATCAGTGCATATGCCCCAACACTGACCAGCACAGAGGAGACCATCGAGCAGTTCTACTCTGACCTGAGTGCCATCCTGCACTCAGTGCCCACAAATGAGAAGCTGATACTACTGGGAGACTTCAACGCCCACGTTGGCCAGGACCATGAAAGATGGAAAGGAGTGCTCAGCAAACACAGCATGGGCAAAATGAACAACAACGGCCTACTGCTACTCAGCAAATGCTCAGAGTTCGAACTCACCATCACGAACACTGTGTTCAGAATGGTGAACAAATATAAAACAACGTGGATGCACCCACGATCAAAACAGTGGCATCTCATTGACTACATCATTGTAAGTCGGAGAGACATCCAGGATGTAAAAATCACCAGAGCAATGAGAGGAGCTGAATGCTGGACAGACCACTGATTGGTTAGAGCAAATCTTCAAATGCGCATTGCGCCTCGCCATCCAAAACACCCCCAGACAGTTCGCGCATTTTATAACATGAGTCGTCTTAGAGATTAATCTTATTTGCAAACATTCCAATCCTGCCTGGAAGACAAGCTGTCTGCCAAGGGACCACTCACTGGAAGCTCAACCGAGAAATGGAACCAGTTCAGAGACGTAGTGAAGGAAACATCAAAGGCAGTCCTAGGTCCCAAACAATGCAACCATCAGGACTGGTTCTACGAGAACAACACTGCTATTGAATACCTATTGAACAAAAAGAACAAAGCCTTTATGGAGGGGCAAAATAATCCAAATTCTGCTCCTAAGAAGGAGGGATTCAAGTTCCTCCAAGCCACAGCGCAGTGTGATATCAGGAAGATGCAAGACCGATGGTGGGAAAAAAAGGAAGAAGAAATCCAGCGTTTTGCTGATACGAAAAACTACAAACAATTTTTCAGTGCCCTTAAGACTGTCTATGGGCCATCAAAACCCACCATCACTCCCTTGCTATCCTCTGACAGCGACACTCTCATAAAAGATAAAAAAGGCATCAGCAACAGGTGGAAAGAACACTTCAGTCAGCTTCTCAACCGACCCTCTTCAGTCGACCAAAGCGCCCTTGACCAGATCCCCCAAAACTGCTCCATTGAACAACTTGTCGTCCCTCTTTCAATAGAGGAAGTCCAAAAAGCCATTAAACAAATGAGTGCAGGCAAGGCACCTGGTAAAGACAGGATCCCAACCGAGGTGTACAAATCCTTAAATGGAAAGGCACTCCAGGCATTCCACATAGTGCTGACCAGCATATAGGAAGAGGAAGACATGCCCCCAGAACTCAGAGATGCCTCCATTGTAGCCCTATACAAGAACAAAGGCTCACGAGCAGCCTGTGACAACTACAGAGGCATCTCACTACTCTTCACTGCTGGAAAGATCCTCACCCGTGTTATACTCAACAGACTCTTGTCGTCTGTTTCAGAGCAGAATCTGCCTGAATCACAATGTGGCTTCCGACCAAATCGCAGCACCATCGACATGGTCTTCACGGTGAGGCAAATGCAGGAAAAATGCCTTGAGCAGAACCTAAGTCTCTACATTGTCTTCATAGATCTGACAAAGGCTTTCGACACAGTGAACAGGGACTCATTGTGGGTGATCCTCAGCAAGCTCGGTTGCCCAGCAAAATTCATCAAACTGATCCAGCTCTTTCATGTCGACATGACAGGGGAAGTCCTATCTGGTGGAGAGACTTCTGATTGCTTCAGCATCTCCAATGGTGTGAAACAAGGCTGTGTCCTCACTCCGGTACTATTCAACCTATTTTTCACCCAAGTATTAAGACGTGCTGTGATGGATCTAGACCTGGCCGTCTACATCAAATACCGACTGGATGGCTCACTATTTGACCTTCGCCTCCTGACTGCAAAAACAAAGACAACAGAGAGACTCATTCTGGAAGCTCTCTTTGCAGATGACTGTGCTCTCATGGCCCACCAAGAAAATCATCTCCAAACCATTGTGGACAGGTTCTCCACTGCAACAAAACTGCTTGACCTGACTATCAGCCTCAGCAAAACAGAGGTGCTGTTCCAATCTGCACCAAGGAGGCCAACTAACCAGCCGTGCATTACAATCGAAGGCACACAGCTTTCTAACGTCAACCCTTTCAAGTACCTGGGCAGCACCATCGCCAACGACGGGTCCCTAGACCACGAGATTAATGCCAGGATCCAAAAGGCCAGCCAGGCACTCGGGCGGCTGCACTGCAAAGTCCTCCAACAGAGCGGTGTAAGCACTGCGACGAAGCTCAAAGTGTATAACGCAGTGGTCCTCAGCTCGCTCCTGTACGGTTGTGAGACATGGACACTGTACAGGAAGCACATGAAACAGCTGGAACAATTCCACCAACGCTCTCTCCGGTCAATCATGAGGATCCGATGGCAGGACCGAATCACCAACCAGGAAGTCCTCGACAGAGCCAACTCCACCAGCATCGAAGTCATGGTCCTCAAAACCCAGCTAAGATCCGCATGGACCCACAGCGAATACCAAGACAGGTATTCTATGGTGAACTGTCAGCTGGACTCAGGAAACAAGGCTGATCAAAGAGAAGATACAAGGATCAGCTAAAGTCCAACTTGAAGTGGGCTGGCATTACACCAAAGCAACTAGAACTCGCTGCCTCTGACAGAAGCAGCTGGTAAACCCACATTCACCATGTCGCCACCACCTTTGAAGATGAGCGACATTGACGTCTTGCCCCTGCCCGTGAACACCAACACCAGGCCACAACTGCACCTCCCATAACAACTGGCGTCCCAGGCCCCATGTGACACAAACTGTGCACCTCAGCCTTTGGACTCCAAAGCCACATGAGGGTACACCGTAGATGAAACTGCACAAAGACAATAGTCATTCTCGATCACCGAGAGACTACCACCATATATTTAAGCCTCTAAAGATTAAGAACTCTAGGTTTCCCCATTCTTTGTCATTTCAAAGACCCTCCCTCCTTTGGGGGAGAGTGTTTTGTGGGTTTATTTGTCCAATAAACTACAAGAAAAAAATATTCAATAGATAACCTGTTAAGAATAAAAAACATAATTGGTGTTAGCATGCAAATGATCTAACTAAATGGTCTTTTGGTTAATCATAATGTGTAACATATATATGAAGACTTATTCTTAGTTTCAGTATACTTTTCATAAATATTTATATATATACATATTCATGTACACACATATATGACTTCTGGCAGTTAAACGTACCTTTCTTAGTTACAAATTTTTCATGCGCAAGGTTCATAGTAGCTTTTTTATTTTTATACTATTTATTACAGAAATCATTTTCATGATAATTCATAATGTATTATTTTCATAATAATTCAAAATAAAAATTATCTTTCCCATCTATAGCAATCTTTTTGAGAATCATCACAGAGGGAATCTTCAAGACAATATTAGTAGGGAATAAGAAGGTTTTTTCAAGTAAATGGAATTCATTATGGATCCCATCTTTGCAATTTCACAATTAACTGAAAGATGTAGAAATTATAAGATTACTTTAAGCACCAAGGCTAAGAAATAGCATTTATTCGGTGTCTGAGGTAGGAACTACCCTTTTTTCTGCTGTTATTTGTATCCTCTGTGCTTATCATAAAAGGAAACTGAAAGTTAGGAGTCATCAGAGCAGACATCAGAATCAGTCTCAGTGTTCATCAAGGACTTATTGCCATTGGTAATGCAGACAGTGACCCTCTTATAGTGAGATTGGGGAAGGGGTGCTAAGAGTGAGTATCAAATAATATGCTAACAAGTCAGTGCTTCAGTGTGTTGTGACTTCAAGACAGGAACTACTGGGATGACTAAATTGTGGATTGGCTAATAGGTTAATCATTCATGCTTTAGCCTGTGACCAAAGACTTCAGCAAACTTTCCTTGATCTGAGATACTATTTATATATATTTAAATATATATGTATATATATATATATACATATATATTTGCCCTGTGGTTTCCATGATTAATATTTTTCCCACCATACACCTCTAAAAATTCTAAATCTCTTTTCTCATAACGAATTTTTTCTCTTCATCTTGCTTCTCTACCTCTTCCTTCTTCTCTTCCTGTTCCTCATGTTCCAACCTCGCATATTATTACAGGCACAGAAAAATAAGTACATTAAATAAGGAGGGTCGACAGAATTTAGACAAGTCACAAAGGATGATTAGGTGTGAATGGGTTACAATGCTGAATGAAGTGCCCAAACTGATATGCTCTTACCTATTGAAATTTTGAAATTTTTTTCTTTCCTTGTACACTATTCAATTTCCATGTATGAAAGGGAGACATTGCAGAGATGTTTGGAAAAGAAATTATTATTTCAGCTCTATAAGATTGAGAATACTATCATAGAGTCTGCCTTCATATGGTACAATGAAAGAAGTGTTAGATTTAATTTCAGCAGACCTGAGTTTGAATCCTAGATTTGCTTCTGGCTAGCTCAATGAATTTGAGCAAAGTAGAACCTTTCTTGGCTTCTTTTTCCACATCTTTAAATTGGAGGATGTGTTAAGATGATTTCAAGGATGTCTTTCAGTCCTACATCTATGCTTCCATGATAATGTTCTATAGAATTTTAGGTCGAAGGTATCTGCACATTTGGAGAATTTCTGTAAGTATGGAGACAATTGAAAATATAATCCAATATTATATACTTTCACAAAATGACATTCTTTACATAATAGAGAAGTTTGCTCAGTATTTAAAATATTTTGATTTGGATATTAAATTTTAATTCATTCAGTATCTTAGGCTTATTATCAAAGACTATTGTTTTATGTCAATTAGAATATTTAAATAGATAATCTTTATATTAACCCAAAGGACAGACTTGTTCATAATGGAGGGGAAATAAAACCAATTATGTGAAAACAATCTCTTTTTTCCTTTTTCTACAGTTTTAATAAAAAGGAAAATTTAAAAATAACTGCAAAATGCTATTTGCATTTGTTCCTATTCTGCCAAAAGTTTAAGAACTTTTTTAAAAGCAAGAATAAACCCTGAATCTCATTAGAAGAAAGATATTGATAAATTTTTATTTTTGGCTACATTCAAATTATTGAACTTGAAGCCTTGAATAGGAATATTGCCAAAGTCTTGAAGGACTTTTTTCATTTTGAGCTCTTACTAAAGTCCTACTCAGAATCCACATTATGGTTACAGACTTAACCTGTCTTCTTGAAGACTATGCCAAGAAAGCATAAGCTCTGTTAGGTCCTAACAGGTTTTGAGATGAGCCTGGGGATGAGTTCTCATGGGCTCATTATCTGAAATTTCTCCACTGGTCAATTTATTTTGTTGGTTACAGCTGATCATGAGGACATCTACTGATGCCCTGAGCATTGCATCAGTGAATAGTCTTGGGACCTAGGAAATTCAGGTCTTTAGAAGTATTGAGGGAATAAAGTATCTGGAGTATTCAGAAAAATATAAACAATAACCATGAAAACCCTATATACTTAAAAAGGCAGACCCTTCAGTTTAGTGGAAAACATAATGGACTTTAAGTCACAACTAGTTACAATTCTACTGCCTGGTACTTTGAGTAGCCTTGGGCATCTGTCTCAATTTTCCTTTTCTTTTCTGTAAATGTAAAAGCAGTACCTTATGGGGAAGCTACAGGAAATATTCAATAAAAGGATCTTCTTTCCCAGGATAGTATAAAGTAGTTGAGTGATGCACAGAAATAAACTAGAATAAAGAACAATCATAGACTCAAGCTGTTTAAAAATATCCATGAACTCTGGCTTAGCCTCAGTGCCTCAATATCCTTTTTCTTTATAGGAAGGTTAAATTCTTGCTATTTATTCATTTATTATCTCCTTCCAACAAGTTTTAATTTAGGCTTGTAAATCTAGAAGTAATTTTCAATAGAATAATTATGGCTAAAAACAGAGAAGAGATCATCTGAGAGGAGTATGGGAAGTAGTTGGTACCAGGAATTTGAGATGAACTAATTATTATTTTTGAGCAGCAAATATGACTTAGAGTTTTCTGACATAATTACAAAAAAGGTGGTAGTTAAGAGGAAATATGAATTGTCTGACAGGAGAAATCATATTAAATAATTTGTGATCTTTCTCTTTTGGTTTCTCTCTGGAACAAAACTAAAAAGAGGAATTTGTCATGTGGGCCCTATTTTTTTTAAGGTAGAGTCAGTAACAGTAAATAAACTTGATTTTTTGAAAAGACTGTAAAGCTGTTCAGATGGATGCTTCTTATATTGACTTGTCCAATGGCTGAGGATAGAGTAGTAAATCTTGACTCAGGATATTTCTTCAGGGGACTGTGATAATATGGTCCAGATACTTTGCTTTGTGGTGACCTGTTCCAAGGATTGGCCTTGGAAAATACTGAAGAAAGAATAGTGAATGTGACTTTGAGGGTCTCTAGTCTCTAATAATGATTTAACCTATGCCATTGGCAGGTGCAGGATCAGAATCAACCCATGATTGAATTTTCTAACAAGTGCCTTTAGGTCAGAGGGTTATGTTGTAGGTTAAAGTGACACCTGAATGCTCTAGCTACCCGACCTGAGGGAAGCAAAGTTGCCATTCCATCATGAAAGTTTTAAGAATCAGATTGATTGGCCCAGAAAAAAAATAAATCCCTTCCTCATGGCTGTGTGCTAGTGAATCAAATAGTGTCTTTTAAAAAAAGAGAGATAAATATTTAGTACTTCAGCAAGGTTGGTTGAGAAGGCATAACATAGACCAATAGCATACAAAGAATCTCTTCATCTTGAAAATATTGTGGCCAAGGTTTTATCAATTGAGTAGTTTACCATGAAAAGAAAGTCAACATTGGCCCCAAAGAAGGGCTCATTTCAAGTACAACTACATACATATTTGCTATGTATGATTCTACCTATGTTCACTGAATATACGGATATTACTCAGGGTCAGTTTACTTCTCTATAAATTGACAATAATGTACTACACTATCTTTAGAATCCCTTCTAGTTTTGCTTTATATTTAAAAATACATTTGAAGAGTAACTCATGTAAGTATATTAGCTCGTGTGAAAAATACTTTCCATACATTATATGATTTGAGTCTTTCAACAACAATATAAAGTAAACAGCATCAGTATAATAATACCCATTTTAAGATGAGAAAGCAGAGGCCAAGAGTAGTGAAATAATGGGTACCAAGTCAAACAAGTAGAGTGCAAAGTGTGTGAGTAGCAATCATATACAGGTTAGGGGTCTTGATGAGTGCACTCTCTTCACTCTGGAGTTTTAAGGAAGACTAGAAGGCAGTTTGACACCATTTAAGAAAGACATTAATCTGTCATGAAGCCATCCCTATCTACTGTGATCTAAACAGCAATATTACTGCTTTAAACAGAGTTGAGGAAACCTGAATCTCTATTGAAGTTGGAAAGTTTAGTCTATAGATTTTTCCTGTGTCTCAAATCAAAGGCTAATGCTAGATCAATGAATGTTGTGAGAAGCCTTAACTTATTCTTAATTGTTTTCTCAATGAAATGGAACCAGATACAATGGTGATCAGGTATGGGATAATTGTACCTGAACCTCTTTAGACCTCAAAAGATATTTTAATATTGTGGAGGAATAGTTCTGGGATTCCTTAAAAAGAAATTTATTAGAGAGTTGGGAAGGGATGATCAACAGACTAATCAACCTATAATTTAGGTTGTGGAGATTAAGTAAACAATTTTTTTTAGTGCAGAGAGAATAGTGACCATAGATTTAACATGAGTAAGTATTTCCTTTGTCAATATGGTAGAACAGATAGAGAATTGGATCTTGACATGAGGAAAATCTAAGTAATAATCCTGCCACTGATAATACTTAACCTTTTTGACCAGGGGCAAATCACATAACTTCTCCATGGCTGAGGAAGCTATTTAACTCTCTAGGTTGTAGAAGAATCAGTGATTTATATCTGTTTGGGGGAATTTCCATCCAGAGAGTACTCTATACTGATGAAATTACATATTTGGATTTTTGCCCTCCCATAACTCCAGGTCTCCCCAGACTGTCAAGCCCCAAAAATTTTCAGAAAGGGAGCCCAAAAAATTTCAGAAAGGGAGAAGGGAAGAAAATGGACAGCATGCTAAGTACTTTCCAAATATTACCTCTTTTGATTCTCATGACAAAGCAACGAAGTAGATTGTTAGGATCCCCATTTTAAAATTGAGGAAACTGAGGCAAACAGGTTAAATGACTTCTCCAGGATCACACAGTTAATATATAGATGAAGATGTGTTTGAACTCAGATATTCCTATTCTGTTCACTGTGAAACCCAGCTGCATCTAGGGGAGGACCTCAGAGTAGAACATTTAGAGAACCTCTCTCAGATCCATTTGATTGCAGATCAGTAACCTTAAGGAAGAGGCCTCTTCCCTAATTTGAGAGTAGCAGAGATACAGAGACTCTAGAGTGAGATTTGGTATGGGGTTGCAATCCAGAGGAAAAACAGGAAAGAAGACAGATTTTGTGGCAAGATTGGACTAGAGATAATCCCAGTTTAAGCCAGCAGTTGTGATAATGGGTATCAAATGGAGTCATAACATAGAGAGTTCTTTAATCCCAAGGAATTGATTTAAGAAGCCATAACACACTTATACAAAATGTAAAGAATCTCTTTGTTTTGAAAAAAAAAAGCATTGTTACCATCTGAGCAACTCTCCATTAGAAGAATCTCAGCATGGTCCCCAAGAAGATCCTCTATCCCACTTCTGCCTATCTTACTTTGGACAGAGCACAGAACTGGAGAAATGTCTTTACAAAATTTAAATTCTTTTCTTCATTAACACTGCTCCAAACTCCTTTCCCCTCACTGGTTGAGGAAACAGTACAGGAGGAGAGCTGATTATGAACTCCATTGAAGCCTTCTATATTAAAAAATGTTTATCTCAATGAATTGCATTGTGATTCATAAGAGGAGAATTAGCTTATGGTAAAAAAAAATGTTTTTTCTCAGTTTTATTTGAGGTTGGGCACTGAAACCTTTAAAAAAAAAGGAGTTTCAGTAATTTTGGTAATTGCTAAAAATATTCCAGACCTTACATACTTGAGACCTTGTGGGATAGAATTAGTAGGAGGTTAGGGGTAAGAGGTTGTTGAAATTGAGAGGCAGTGGAGCTAACATACTGCACTGCAATCCCAAAGTGTCTGCTTCTCTCTCTCTCTCTCTCTCTCTCTCTCTCTCTCTCTCTCTCTCTCTCTGTCTCTCTCTCTCTCTCCCCACCTGTCTCTCTAATTCTCCCCTCCTCTTCCTCTCTCCCCTTCACTCATTCATATACACAGATAAACAGAGTTATAAAGTTGGGAGATATATCTTGGAGTAATGTCAAATATATCTCTTCCCCAAAATGACAGTTACTGATTATCTGCAACAGCTACCACTGCTTATCCAAAAATGTTCCTTTAAAAAGGACTAGAATTCAGAATAACCAAGACAAAATGTTATAGATTTTCTGGTTTTGTGAGATTCATGAATATCTGGAGTCCAAACTGGAACTTATTTAATATAGTATTTTATTTTTAGTTTCTGGTAATTGAAAAATATGAATACTGCACCATGGGTAAAGGAGTCTCCATCCTAAAAGCTCCTCTGCCCAATGTAGTGGTGATAATAATACCTTCCATAGTTCCATTTAGGAGTCTTGTCTCATTTGTCGAGTCTAACTCAGACTTTTCTGTTATTCAATATAAATTACTTATTTTAAAAAAAGTCAAAACTCCAAAGTATTTTGCAGTCACCTTTATGACTATCATTCCAACTGAAATAGATCTTTCAGGAGTTTCAAATAATAGCCCAACTGCTATTACTTTCTTTTTCTCAATCCTCATAATTCTTGAAGCCTCTGGAATTTTTGTTATTACTGATCCCTCTTTCTTCTCGAAAACTCTTCCTTCTCTTTCTATAACACTGTTCTTTGCTCATTCTTATCTAACTACTTATCCTGAATCATCCTTTTTCCATCTTACAGACCTTCAGTGTGAGTGTCCATTTATTTAATTTAGAACTCAGACTTGACCAGAGTTGGAGTTTTCAGTGATATTCAGAGATATTTAAGCACCTTGTTGTTTATTACTCAGATCTCCTCATGAAGAAAGTAGTCAGTTCTGGATATGAGGAAACATTGAAAAAACCCTATTATAAAGTTCTTTAGAGCTATCTTTGAAACAGGACTTCTTGGTCAGTGCAGGGGAAAAACTAATGACTCAAGTCAGGTTCTGTAGAATTCCCAGAGCTCTCTACTGAGAAGTGGGGCTGTCAGCCCTCTAAAGAACAGACTTTTGGGTAAAGAAGATGGACCAAGACTAGTTGGAGGTCCATTCAAGATTACTTGGGTGTCCATAAGGAAATAATAAAGTGAACAAAAATTCTTAATTCCTTTGTTTGTATCTATGTGTATCTAAGCCTCAGTCCTTTTTATTGATGGATGCTTCCTGATGTTCCTAATATGTAAGATTCCATTAAATAGAATAAAAAGTAACATAGGCTATATATAATATTGAAAGAATCTTAGAGATTACTCAACCCACTGATTTTACAGATAAGGAAATACATTTCTATAGAGTTTGAATGTCAATTTTCTTTGCTCTAGGATGTATTATTAATATGGAAACCACTGAGCTTATGAAAAAAGTTATGGAAGTTTTGGTAAATCTAGAGAAATCATCAAATCCATGGTATTTTCTTGGTTTGCTGATGCCTTTTGAATAGTTTAAAGTTCAGATTGTTTATATAGAGCCTTTGGGTTGGTATGATTACAGTCTTAATGAAAATTGCTTTCCCTGTCATTTGATTTTCATGACTGTTATCACTGACTATCCTGAATCAGGTCTGACTCTCTTCTGGTCTTCATCTAATCACAGCACTGTCTCTGTGTTCCATTTGCCATCATGATTTACATAACTTGCTTAGCCTCTCTTCAAAGAAAGCTTGTCTTGAGCACTATCCAAAGGTTTTATTTTCTACAGAAAATGTAGCTCTTCAAATAGACTTAAAAATGTCCCATGCTATGCTCATCAGCATGTAGTGTTTTGCGTACTGGGGAAAAAAGTCTTTACTTTGTGTTACAACTAAAATATGATTTGATTACTATGGCTGACTTTTGAAAGTCTGTGATATTGTACTTATCAGAACTGAATGGTTACCAAGTATTCATTTCCATGTCTGCAGGAATGAAAGCAGTTATTTAGTAATGATTATGTCTTTTCTGGCATCTGCCATGGCCCAAGAAATATTAAGTATATCATCCAATCAACAGTGACTCTATATGTGAAGCTCCTCAAACAATGTACATGACTCAATACTTTTTATGTGAATAAATCTAAAAATGTGTGGAGGGCTGTGAAATTTATGAGCACTTTAGTTCTTATAAATTTTTATCAAGTGTGGCCTTTAAAACCAATGCTTGTCTTGATGTTAATGCATTTCTTTTACTGTGCTCATTCATACTAAAACCAACTTTCCTTAAGTATTATGGTTTCAAGAACTAAACCTTGTGGTGCTTATTTACCCTCTGTGTCCTGGGGGTCATCCTTTTGAGCCTTAACTGAAAATCAACATGTAATCATTTGACAATCAATCAAGAGATATTTGTTGAGTATCTACTCTGGTAAAGAAAAAATAAAAAGGGGGAGAATGAGTCAGAAAATGTTTCCCTGACCCATCCTCCCTTTACCACTTGGGGAAGCAGTTTCTGAATTACCAGTTCATGGCATAAATCTCTTTGTTCCTGATTCTTGGCCAGCCTTAAGTACCACCCTTATGATGGCTTTAGTGACCATACTTTCCAATGGTTCCCATCATCTGCCAAGCTATAATATAAAACTTGTTCGACCATGGAAGCCAAGGACATTTATTTTACTAATAATTTTGTTATGTTTCAAGATGTGATATAGTCTTTATTAGTAGCATCCTCTTCTAAGGTGTTTAAATGGCCTTTTCTGTTCAAATAATATATTTTGCCCTTTGGGGACTGAAATTCGGGAGGAAAATCTGAATAGCCTATAATAACACTGCCCTTGTTTTTGCATGATTCTGATCCCATGACAAAAATGAAAGTCTGACTTTCTTTTCATTTCTCTTAATGCTTAATCAGGGCATTTTTTTTTGATATGCTTTTAACAAATAAGCTCTTAGTCTATTTTACAGATATTCATGTCTAAATTTCACTAACATTCCACAGCAAACTTAATTCAGTTTATAAATACATGTCTTAATAAATGCATTTTATGTTTTTAGAGTTAGAAAATCTATTGCTTATCATCTGATACTATCTTATTTTATTGATAATGGAAGTGAGGGAGGCTAGGGAAACTGACTCACCAAAGGTTATACCAGTGGCAGAGAAGGAAATGAAGTCCAAGTCATTTGATGCACCGCTAATCAATTGTTCTTTTTTCTGTTATGTTGTATTTTCCATATCACTTTAATAGATAGATTTTTTTGTTACCATATTTAATATGCTGGAAGCTGCTTAACAATGATCATTTGGATAACCCTAAAGCTATAATGTCTATAAACGTTCTATTCTGGTCATTCATGATGTTGACATTAATGCCTATAGCTCGAGATATTTAAAATGTTCAATACTGAGACAAATACTGTTGTGGAAAGAACACTGGCTCTAAAGTCAGAAGAGAACATCTGGGTTCAATTTCTGCCTCTAATGCTTACAATCTATGTGCCCTTGTGTAAATTACTTAACCACCCTTGGATTTGGTTTCATCATCTCTTAAAGAGGGAGCTCAAACTAGAAGACCTCTAGTCTTTCTAGTTTAAATATATGATCCTATATGTCAGTATATGACCTATGTATGTGATAAATACATGCATATGTATCTATATATGAATGTCTATATACACATATATAGCTAAAATTATATGTATAGATAAATAGATAATGTATACATTTATTTATTTATAATTATATATTTGACTATATTTTAATTTATATATTTGTAAAATTGTATATTTGAATATATTTTATTTGAATATAATTTTATATAGTGACAACTTATAATTGACTATATATGACAAACTTTTTATTAAATATTTTTAAATATTAAAACAAGGAATTGATTAGAATATGAACACTTACTTCTATGTCTGGCTTCATATTTGTCTTTGGACAAATACTTACATCTTCCATCTCTCTGAGCTTCAATTTCTTTTGTTTTTCATATTTCACTGTTGCTCTGAACCTTAGTTGACGCCTTCTAGACAAATGTTACAAATTCCTTAGGTGAAAGATATACTTAAAGTTCAAATTGATCAATCCACATTTAGGTAGCATTTTAGCTAGGATTTGAAGAAAACCAGGAGGAGGAAAGGAGGAGAGAGAATATTCCAGACATCGAGAAATGGTCCGAGAAAATATTAGGTGTACTACAGGGGCTTTCATCACCCTCAAACTTTTGATACCCTGAAGAGATCCAGTCATTACAACCTAGTAATGAATAAGACACTACAAGTGAGAAAATAAAACAGCAATGAGTACCTTCTAATATGATGTCAGAATACATAAAACTTTAAGAGGGAGTTATGTCCTACACATGTTCCTAGTATTTGATATCTGAACAAAATTGACTTTCTTTCATCTCCCTAGGACATTACTTTAGTCATTTATAAGATTACATATTTCAAACCTAAATGGTTTCAGCTGCAGCACACTGACTTCAAGTTTCTCTAAATGCTTTGTGAAAACATTTGGATATGAGTTTCACCTTAAAAATTGAATGAAACATGCTAATTCCACAGTCATATATATTTTTAAAAGATAGTAAAAGCATTTAATGACCTCTCAATTGACTTGAAACATTTTCAGGGGGAAAATTATTTTATTTAGTAGTCAGGAAAAGTCTATATAAATTGAGCTGAGATGTTTAACGTTGCTTGTGGATCAACAAAACTGGCAAGTGTGATTGTAAACAGCATTGGTAACTTTTTTTGATGCCATTCTTTGTTTTCTCAGACACTCTCCCTTTCTGGAAATTCCTAGAAGTGGCTTTGATTAAAGAAATGGGCTTATCTAAATTGGACTATCAGTGGAATTCAGTTTACTACTTAGAATCCTAAATTGTCTCTTTAAATCCAAATTTTCAACTAATAATAAATGTGATCTTAATTAGGAAACTCATTTCACATTTTCTATTAAATCATAATGATGATGATATATATCTGCTCCAATGGTCCCCAAAATCCTATTTTATGATGGTACCAAATACCTTCACCACTCCTTATTATCTGTTTGACCTTGAGCAAGCTAGTTTATCTCTCTGGGCCTCAATATCTTCATCATTAAAATGAGTAGGTTGAATTAGATGAACTCAAAGACCCTGGTTAGGCTTTAAATCTAAGATTCTATGACCAAAGGGGATCCAAAATAAAAATATTTTAATAGCTTTTGAATGAGTTTGAAATATTATATGAGTTAGATTCAATTTTGGTGTTTATTTTCAGATAATATTTGGAAGTCTATAACCAATTAATCAAAACACATTTATTAGATACCAATTATGAGCAAGGTGCTATGTTAGCTGTGGAGGAATAATGAGTAAGTCATGATATGATTAAATTTTATTTTTGCTGAAGTAGACTTAGGCAGAAGACATATGTTCCATTGATTTCATTGCACTTGATCCAAGAGTTAACTGAAATAATGAAAATGCTGAAAAAATCAGTTATTGAGATAATTTTAAAAGAAATAGCTTCATTCTACTTGTAAAATTTTACCTGATTCTGAGAGACTACTACTAGTATCTTAGCTGTATATAACTTTTCTCTCCAAAAATCAAGACTTCTCTCTTAATGGCCAAGAATTTGGGGAGCAATCATTCATCTAAGATCCATTGACATTTAATCTGCTATTGAAATCTATTTCCTTCTGCTCAGCAAAAGAAATCTCTTTGTATGAATTCTCTATATGATTTAGTATTATGAGTCCCATTTTTATCTTCTGTCAATTCTTAATTACCAATCAGTATGTATGTAATTTTCAGGGAAGACTTCTTGTATGAGGGATTTCAAAGCTATTTTCATGGTTGCTCATCCATCTTTGGTGTCCACTTGTTATCCAACTCTCACTTATGTCTCTAAGTATGTGTAGCATGCACATCATCTGTTCTCTAAAAGGTTTTGGCAAATGGGCTAAAGCAGATTGACAATAAACAGTAGGTCTCAAATCCACTGGTAAGTTAGGGAGATATATAACCCATGTCTGTGAAGACTTCTTCTGATGGAAAGGGCTGATGGAAATAATTTATTTCAACAATCATGGAGCCATATGAAACAGAGACAAGGGAATATTTAGAGCTTGGCCAGATATTAAAGATGCCAAGATAATCCATTGCATCCTGGAGCATCACGAGTCATCTTGACTTTTGTCTTTCCACTAGATTTTAATACCTCTGGAAGAGAGAGTCACTAATCTGCTTTGAAAATGAAGGAAGAGATAATGCCAGTTGAAAGATGGTAGAGTAGGGCATGAAGCTTCCTCACTCTCCTAATACTCCCCACAAACAATCAAAAATAACTCCACAAATTCAAAGCTAAAAACAGACATGAATTAGGAATGCAGCTGAATAGCTTGAGTAAATAAGGGGGAAGTTTTCTGATCTGACTGGCTTCAGTCCCAAGCAATAGCCCCTAGGAAGACAGAAACAGAGAAAACAGAGTAGTATCAACAAGGTAATCCTCCAGGGCAGAATTGGCAACCTCACCTTGTTTGCTGAACTGTGAAGCCTACAAATTTGAAGTTACCACTTCAATCCTTAGGGAGAGGGCCCTGAGAACTGTGAAGATTGGATTTAGCTATCTCCTGATTATAACAATGAAGATACTTAGCTCTTCCTTTATTGTGATGATTAAATTGTAATCCTCTGATTGTAACAATGAAGGTACTTAGCTCTTCATTTATTGGGAAGATTGAATTGTAATCCACAATCTACTTTTAGATTTTAATCCCCAAAAAGTGATAACTCAGTGTTTTAAGTAGATCTACCCATTTTAACTACAAAAAGGTGTTAAGTAACTACAAAAGGTGAAATAACCAAAAAGGAGTTAAGTAACCAAAAATGATATAAACTAACCAAAGAAGGTGTGAACTAAAGAGTGGACAGTCCTGGAGAGGAGCCTCTGCTGTGATTGGTAGATGTGAAATTTAAGGGAGGTGACACAAGAGATAAAGATCTTTAAAAAGAGGATCAGAGACCAGAAGAAGATTATTCTATTTGAGATTTGAGTTGGATGGAGTATCTCTGACTTGGAGTGGGACTAGAGTATCAGACTCTTGAGATTCGATTAGAGGAGATTAGAGCTCTCTGACTCAGAGGAGAGACTGGAAGACAGACACTTGAAGAACAAGGGAAGATAGATACCCAGACTTATTTCTATTTAGACTGTCACCATTGGTGAGTGAAAGGCAGACTATAGTGACCCCACTTTTCTGGAGGTGTGAAGCCTCCCATCATTTTGAGATTCTCTTTCCCTGGCTGGGGATTAGAATTTCTAACTGGTATCAGAGGAAGCGAGATCTCTCTCTCTCTCTCTCTCTCTCTCTCTCTCTCTCTCTCTCTCTCTCTCTCTCTCTCTCTCTCTCTCTCTCTCTCTCTCTCTCTCTCTCTCTCTCTCTCTCTCTCTCTCTCTCTCTCTCTCTCTCTCTCTCCCCCCTCTCTCTCTCCCCCTTCCTCCCTCTCTCCATCCCTCTCTTCTCCCTTCCTCTCTTCCTCCCCCTCTCCCTCCCTCTCTCTCTCTCCCTCTCTCCTTCCCCCTCTCCCTCCCTCCCGTTATCTCTCTCTCTTCCTTAATATCTTCCCTCTATTGTAAATAAATTACCATAAATTACATTTATTTTGTAATTCATTTTGGGATTTTGAAATTAAATCCCTGGCAACCACCTATATAAATATTCAGAGTCCAATCACAATTAAATTTAAAATAGAACAGTTGTGTTTGCTGCTCCTGCTGGCCCACAACTAGGAATTGAAGGATTAGACACTGTTTTACAGGCTCTGGGCCATGAAGGCAGGAGCTCAAGTCTCATTGCTAGCTAATAAAGAACTTCAGAGATTCAAGGAATATAGACTAGACACCTGATTTCTCTTAGGCTGTGGCAGCAGGAGAGGAGGAGTGAGGAAGGAGCTCACACTGCTGAGTGTGGTTAATGAGGGACTGGGGACCCATCAGCTGTGATCACTACCAGAAAAATCCCTGGCTGCTGCCACAGAGGGAGGTGGATTGTCTGCTTGTGGTTTAGATAGCAGAACTGCCTGTGGGCTCTGGTTGGAGCACCTAAAGTCAGTCATGGACTGGTACTTGATTCTGGGAGCTGAGATTACATCAGATCCTAGACTATAAAAACTAGAATAAATAAATAGTGTAATGTGGAAGTATCCTAGAGGGATGTGAGATGTTTTAACCCACCTAGGAACTCTTCAGGGCCAATTAAGCACAAAAACCTTTGGTTATGAAACAAAAGTTTATTTTAACAAAAAGTGATAAGGAGAACTATTAGGTAGGAACCTGACACTCTCCAAGCTACCTCCACCCAGTTTCTAAGTCTCCTGCTAAAGGAAAGCCTTCTGATCTTCTTTAGGCCTTACCTATACCTCTTTATGCTATCTAAAACCCTTTCCAAGGCTATCTGACTTAACCCTAATCTTCCTACCAGTAATAAAGAAAGAAAAGGGGGGGAAACTCTGGGTTTGGCTGCTGTACTATGTAACTCAAAGTTATAGATGAAAAACTTTGAATTACCTGGGCAAATAGGAATCCTGGGAGATGGACCACTGCCAGATGATAACTGGACTCAGAGAAATTAGCTTTCTCCAAGTAAACCCTGGATGCCAAAGATTTTCTCCATGAAAATTCTAACTGTCCAGGGAGAATCTCTTAGAGCAAAACTCCTCCTTCTACTTGAAACTGTAGGCAGAGACAAAACTCACTCCCATCTCAGATGATGTCCAAGAAGGAAGTGAAGTTCAGTTATTTCCTGTTTTAGACTCCCACAATTTCTTGCTACCCAGAATCCTTTCCCAAGGCTTATCTTAAAATTCCCTTCTTTCCACAGCAAAATAACAACATTGGGATTCCATTAAATAGCTAATAATTAAATCTATTGACTAGCCACTAAAAATTTTAAAGCAAATAAATAAATAAATAAATAATGAGCAAGCAAAGGAGAAAAAAAAAACCCAACTACTGATAGCTATCATGAGTATGGAGAGGACGTAGGCTCAAACTCAGAGAGGAAAGTTAAGTAATACACCTACTTCAAAAACAGCAACAACAAAATACAATACATGGCCATAAATATAAAAAGAGCTTTAATAAGACCTCAAAATTAAAATTAGAGAAGCTGAGGAAAAATTAGGGGAAAAAAAGGTAATGCAAGGAAATCAAGAAAATTATGAAAGAAGAATCACCCAAAAGGAAAAAGAGATCTGGAAACTTAAAGAAGAAAATCATGTATTAAGAGCTAGAATTAGACAAAATGAAACTAATAATTTCCTAAAATGATGAGAAATAAGCAAAACCAAAGGAATGAAATAAAAGAAGTTAATATGAAACATCTTATCTCAAAAACAATAGAACAAGGAGGGACACTATTAAAATATTTAAACTCCTGGAAAATTATGATTAATAAAAAGAGTTTAGACCCCAAACTCCAAAAAATACCATCAAGAAAACTCCAGAAATTCTAGAATCAGAGATTAAAATAGAAACTGAAAGAATCCACTGATCACAACTGTTAAGGGTAAAATTAGGGTTGTTGACTGAATATATTATATTAGTGGTTACCGGGGATTTAAATTAAATCCCAATAAAATACTCAAGTCAGTTTGGGATTTTTATGGTTGTTTAATTACAATAGAAGGAAGAAATTAAGAAGAAGGAGAAGAGGGAAAGGGTATAAGATTTTCTCCTGTTTAGCATAAGCCAAGGGAAGTTCAGTGGCCTCAGCCAAGGGGCCTTCTCAGAAGATTAAATCTATCTCAGCTTCCAGCCATGAGGCCTCCTCCAAGATGAGGGGCCTCCTCAGAGGATAGTGTCTTTCAGGAGTTCAAGGAAAGGAGGACTCAGTCTTACCACTCACCAAGGTTGCTCAGGGAAGATGCCTCACCTAAACCACACTACAAAGCTTCTCCCAGTAACCTCACCACCAAGCCACAAAGCCCAAACACTGCCAAGAGCTCCCAATGCCACCAAGAAAGAGTTCACAGGAAGTGACTTGAAATATGTAGGCAGTTCTTTACATCACTTCCTGCATCTGACATGTGCCAATGGTAGCTTAAGCTTGGCTTAGGACAGCCCAGGGGTTCTGTCAGTTGTTTCTGATTCATCACTTGCTAGCACATGTTGGCCTCCCCTATAGTTAATCCTTAAGTGGGGGTGTATACATTCCTGGTTGCTAGAATTCTAAAGACTAAGCAGGGTGGAGTAAATCTAAAATTCACACCACCTCAAAGAGTTTCAAAGATGAAAATGCACAAGAATATCATTGCTAAGTTCCATAGTTCCCAGGTTAAGGAAAAAATACTACAAAGAAAAATAAAACAATGTAGATACTGTGGAGTTAATCAGAATAAGACAAGACTTAGTAGCCATAATAATTAAAAAAGACAGAACATGGAGCATAGCATTTCATAGAACAAAAGTACTAGGCTTGAAACCAAGAAGAATATATTCAGTAAAGATGAGCATAATTATAAAAGGTAAAAAGTGGGTATTTAATGAATGAAGGAGTTTCAACTATTCCTGGGGGGAAACTAAGACTTTAGATAAAAAGTTGATCTATAAGAAACATATAAAGGTAATGAAAGACTAATCAAAAGCAACTCAAAAAGTCAAATTGTTTGATTCCTATATGGGAAAATGTCATCAACGGTCTATGGCAAGGGCATCAATGCTTGGGCATTTTGAAGGGCTATTTTTTGGATGGGAGACTTGAGGTCTAGGTGAATGTAATAGAATGAAGTGACATGATAGGTAAGTAGACCAGGAGGAGGAGGGTAGAATAGCTATCTCCTAAAAGGAAGGATTGAGCGGAGGAACTGGCTTGAAAAGAGGAGGAAGGGATGGAGGATTGGCAATAATAGAAGCCTACTCTCATCAGACTGGGGATAAAGAGAGAACAACATATACATTTAGAAGGCTAAAATTCTTTTTAATGTACAGAGAAACAGGAGGGGTATGGGATAAGGAAAGGACTGGGGTGGAGAATATATACCAAGAAATTGGGGTGAGTATGGTGAGGGGTAAGGCAGGGACTCAGGACAAGAGAGGGGAAGAATTTTTATAATCAAACCTATATCAAGAAGTAGGAAGGCACAATTGTATGGGAAAAGAAGGGATTTTTAGAAAGGTAGGTAGAATAAGAATAAAAAGGGAAGGGTCAAGGGAAAGACCTTTGGAAAGGTGGATCAATTTGGAATTAGGAGGGCAAAGGGAGATGAAAAGGGAGGATATGGGGGAATGATGTGAATTGGAGAGGTATTAGTCAAAGGAAATTGGGCATCTGAGTAGGGGAATGGCAGAAATAAAGGAAGAGTGAAAGAAACAATGAGGAGGAAATGAATGGATGGAAATGCACAGATAGTACATATGAAATTGAGTTTAATGGGATGAATTCACTCATGGGAAGATAATGGATAGCAAAAAAGACTAAAAAAAACAAGACCTGACAATGTATTGTTTACAAGAAATGCACTGAAAATGAGAGACACATAGAGAGAAGGTAAGAGGTAGGAGTAGAATATATTATGATTTAGTTAATTCAGAGAAGACAGGGGAAGCAGTCATGTTCTCTGACAAAGCTGGAGCTATAATAGATAGAATTGATAGGGATAAACAGGGTAACTATATTATGTTGGTAAGGTACTATGGTGAATGAAATATTATCAGTATTGGATCTGTATGCACCAAATGTAGCATCTAGATTTTTTAAATAGGAACTACATGATATACAGATGGAAATAAATAACAAAATATTAATAGCAGGGAACTTTAATTTTCCCCTCTGGGAACCAGATAAATCTAACCAAAAAATAAATAAGAATGAATTTAAGAAGATGAATAGAACCTTAGACAAGTTAAATATGATAGGAGAGTCCATACATACCTAAATAAGGTTAACAGTAGATCTGAGCCTGACCATACACATAATACAAATATGATTTCTGATGGGACAACAATGGTGTAGAGTATAAATATTCTGCAGAAGTCTTACTTTAACACGCATCATACTATAGAGATAATCTTGTACTCTTGAATGCTTGTGGCATTGGAACAAAAGTTCCACTGGCCATGGCCAAGCTGGAAAGACTTTGTTTAGGAAAGAGTGTGGTCTCGGCAACAGAGTGTGTCTGCTACCTAAGTACCAATCTAGCTAAATATGGTGTTGATAGTGTATGTTAACTGAGAATCAGACAGATCAGCATGATCAAATTAAATACTGATAAGAACATAGAAAAATAGGCCTAGATTAGCTTAATGTACATATTATTGTGAAAGTAACTTTAAGAATCTATGGAAGTATTCCTGCTGCCAGGAAAAATCTGAATGAATAGAAACAAATCAATGAAGCATAGAAATTAAAAATTAGGAATAAATTAAGTGAAAATATGGCTCCTTGTAATGGAAAATCTTTAAGATGTTTCTATCTATTGACATTAGATTTTATTTTGGGCAAGGAGGATAGTACTAGAGGAAAGAGAGATTATGTTTTCATTAATGTAGGAAATCTGTTGTGGAAATCCTTCCCATGAACTCATGTATATTAATTAATAAATCAAAAATCTATTATTCTTACTATGTCTGATAAATTATATTGCTGCTAGAGTTACAAAGTTAAAAAAATAAAGTAAGGACAAAGAAATTACTCTTGAAATCAATGACCTTAGTTTCAGGGGATTATGAGAGATAGAAGTGGAGTGACTTAATCATAATCAACAACCAACTATATGTCAGAGGTAGGGCTACGACCTAAATTTCTGACTCCAAGACAATTTACTATCTCTGATTCCATGATGCTTTTCAGGTGCATCATTATTGTCAAGTTATACTTAAAGAAATTTATGTGGAATTATTTTTAATGATCTATTATTTCTTCAGAGAAGCTTAAAAATATCACCTAAGTTTAAAGTTGTTGTCTGAGAAAAGTTTTATTGGTCCCTCTGGTGAACTTGGAGAAATCTAAAAGCACTACTTCATTTATCTTCAAATAAATATCTGTTCTGCATACATAAGAAGCAAGCTACTAGTTTCTCTATTTTAACACTGTTTAAGATATTCATAAAGAGGAAGATAGTTTGCTGCTTTAAAAATTCTGCCAGCCAAAGGACACAGGTTGAAAAAATGATAAAGCTACAAAGTCAATTGAAGAAAGTCTTGTTTAACTACTAAATTAGGTATAATCTAAAAAAGGATAAGAAAGAATCACCTGAAGGGTAAAAGGTATTCTCTAGCCATTGACTTTCTTTGGCAAGTTTCAGTTCATCTGTACCTGGTACAGAGCCGGGGGCTGGTGGCAAGATTTTATAACTAAGACAAATCTCTCAGGTACTTTCTGGAATGGCTAGAATTCTTAAATAAGGCCATTAGTTAAGATAGAAGTAGGATGGTACAGTGAACTGAGCACTGGATTTGGAAAGTGATATGACCCCTATTCAAACTTAATTTGACACTGCTCCTTTAGAAGTCACCTTCTCTAAGCCTCAATTTCTGCAGTTGTAAAGAGGATGGGGAGAGGGAATGGCGGAGCAGTTGGACTAAGTAATATATGATATCTCTTTTAGTTTTGAATCCTGTAATATTAAATTAATTATGCTAAGGAATTTGAGGAACAGTTAAAACCATATTGACCTTAACCTGATTGCAAAGTTTTTGGTTAATAGTGTGCAAATTACTAGTGGATAACTTCTGGGGGGAGGAGTTTATCTCTATGAATTAATTGATTTAGGAAACTCTCCTAATGAGAAAATTCTCAGTTCCATTCAGATAAACAATTGTTCCTCAGTTTATAAGCTTGGCAAGTGACAACCAGATTTACCCAACCAATTTTCTGTTCTATCTACCTACCTTTCTATCTATCTATCTATCTATCTATCTATCTATCTATCTATCTATCTATCTATCTATCTATCTATCTGTCTGTCTGTCTAATTATCTATTCTTTTCTGAGAGGCTAGACATAACCCACATTTTCCCAATAGAGAAGCTGCTCTCTATCTACCATGTAATTCTATTTCATATAAAGTATTACATTTACAAAACAAATATATACTCCCAAAAAAGTCTGTCCCTCAAGCCTTAAACTGTCTTTACATATCTTTCCTAAGCTCCTCAATTTTTGTAAAAAAAAAGTGGCTCAAGCTTAAAGATTCTCTGTCCTTTATATCTTTGGTGATAATTCTAATGATGACAACCATTCAAGAACTTAAGATGGTTATAAGAGCAAACTTTTTGAAAGTTCAGTCCAATTGCATTCTTAAATTTAATGTATCAGGTCATGCCCATAATTAGACCTGGAAGTATTTTAATTTAATACCCATATTATCATCAATGTGCTATTGACCAGGGATTTAATACTTGAAAATCAAATGAGTATCAGCCATAGTTCGTTGTCTTGTTTAATTTGAAAAAATGGGATATGAGAGATTTTTTAATTAACATGGTGAGTTAATAAGAGTCTTCTTATAATTAAAATCTTGAGCTGGATCAAAAGTATAAAATAATTTAATAGTCTACTCATAGTTTCTCCATGATTTTTCCTTACCAAAAAGGTTAAAGGTAATAATCTAGAATTCAAGGTTTTCTATTCAATTGTTCCTTTTCTACCCAATACAACCCTTTCCTGGCCTCAATTTCTTCAGTTGTAAAGGATATTGGGAAAGGGATTAGGGGAGCAGATGAACTAGAAAATATATAATATCTATTTTAGTTCTGAATCTTATATTAAATTAGTTATGTTCAGGAATTTGAGGAACATATTTACCTTAGACTGACTGAAAAGTTTATTGGTTAGTAGTAGTAGTCTCTCAGTAACCAAGGATGACTATTGTCTTTGTGCGTTTTTGTGCACAAAGACACTTGTGCATGAAGATTTAAGTGGAAAAGCCGATGCACAGAGACAGTTCCACTCTCTCGGCTTTGGAAGCCTGGGTCCAGTGGCACAAAAAGTCATTACACCTGGAGACTTCCTCAGCTGCATTGGATGGCTGTGTTGTCTTTTGTGCTCCAACACGCCCTAAGCACTCCACAGTGCTTTACTGTGTCGCCCTCTCAGCCTTTGAACCTTCTTACTGGTTTCTTCCACCTGTTCCGCTGAAACAGTCTTCACATGCTGGGTGAGCAAAGCCCTGGTTCACCAGGGGTCCATGATGACCCAATGGCTACCCTCACAAGGTTTGACCAGCCTGTTGAAGCCATTGCCCAGGGTGTGGCAACTGCCGCATGCTAGCAGCTACTAGGAGCCACAAGTGAGAGCTGGGTGTCAGGTGAGGGTCAGAGGCTGGAGAGCTGCCCTAGAAGGGCACGACAAGCCTTCCATACCAAAGATATTACTCCTCCCTGAGCACCCCATAAACCCAGTTTATTGGTTAATAGCATGCAAATTACTAGTGGACCACAAGATTATATTTTTCTATTTCCTAACATGATTCCTTGATACCTTACTATATTCTATACATTTTCATCCTCTTTTTTTATAAGTATAAATATAAATAGATTAGTGATTTGGAGAACATAGTTCCAAATTCCTTTGCAGAATGGTTAGATCAATTCATATGACCAATAGCATGCCAGTGTGCTTATCTTCTTCCAGCACCTCGGACAATTATCAATTTCCATTTCTTGTATTGCTGTTGCCATTATGACAGATAAAAGGTAGGATTCAACATATTAATGTGCAATTCTCTAATTCTTCCTTTGTGAACTGTTTTCATATCCTTTAACAATTTATCCATTGGGGAACGGTTTTATCCTTATATATTTGAATCAGTTCCTCATATAATTTTGAAATGAGACCTTTATAATAGAAACTTGCCACAAAGATTTCTTTTCTAGCAAATTCTTCCCTTTCTCATTTTAACTGTATTGATTTTTAGTTGCACAAGCATTTTTCAATTTTCTATAATAAAAATTGTCTATTTTCTGTTCTGTTATGCTATCTCTCCCTTATCTCATTGTGAACTCTTCCTCTCTCCATCACTTTGAAAGATATTTCCTCTTTGCTCTTCTGATTTGTTTATGATGTATCCTGAGTCTTGCATCCACTTGGAGTTAATCTCAGTGAGAGATCTTGATTTAAATCTAAATTCTTCCAAACTGATTTCCTATTTTTCAAGCAGTTTTGTTCCATGCTTGAAATCTTATATGAGTAGCTGCTATCTTCAGGCTTATCAATTAGTATATTGCTATGATTATTTGCATTTTCATGTTTTTTAATCTGTTGTATTGATCAAGCTTTCTATTTTAGTCATAATAATTAATTGTTAGTAGTATAGTTAAAATTGGTTACTAATGTGTTACCTCATTCTTTTATTATTTTTTTTATTATGATCTTCATTCTTGTGCTTTTGTTTTTCCATATGAAATTTGTTTCTACTTTTCAGACTCTCTCTAAAAGTAACCATCTTGTTGTTTGTTTGGTATGGTACAAAGTAAGTAAATATAATTAATATTATCATTTTCATTACATTAAGAAGTCCCAACCCTTAACAATTAATATATCCAGTTATTTAGGCCTGTCTTTATTTCCATACAGACATGATAGTCACATTCATATAGTGCCTGTATGTGTTTCCTGACAGAACTCTATATTTTATACATCAATAATTACTTTTGGTAGAATTTCTATTTCTATATCTTGCCACTGGATTGCTTTCAGATGCAGAAAGGCTGATGACTTGCATAAATTAACTCTCTGTACTTCTAGTTTGCAGAAGTTATCAGTTCAAATTATTTTTGTTGACTAGTATTCGTCATGTAGATTTTACTGTATCATATGAAGAAATGGTAAGTTTTTTTTTTCTTCACCATTTTAGGCAGAAATAGAAATTATAATTATCACCAGAATGTACTATGGACAGAAAACAGAAGCAGATGAAAAATTAAAGCAACTAAATTCAAATGTGGCACAGAGACATATTATATAATGGTGGAGACTTCAATTATCCAGACATTTCCTGATATCTCTCTTTGATAAAACCTAACTAGTAATATTTTCACTCATGGCAAAAGTGGACAAATTAAGGAGAATTCTTATACTGGGTCAGATTCTCACCAACAAAAAACAAAGAGTTGCTAGAATGGAAATGACAGGAGCCTTATGAAAAAGTGAGCTCTTTAATTTGTGATAGCAGAGGGAGAAGTTACCAATATTATAAGATACAATTTAGATTTTTTTAAGGAATGAAGATATCAGAGTTCAAATGAAAGACAGGATCTCATGGTCTAAAACTAGTCACCATAATTGAGTGAAAGGAAATTCATAAAAATGAAATTATAAAAACACAAAGAGAAACAATTCTCCAGAAAAAAAAAAGATTAATTTTCTAATGACACTGATATAAACACATAGATTGCTCACCTTACTAATTGTCAGAAAATACATTGCCAAGTAAAGCTTGCAAATTGTTATGCCCATAAGAGTAGAAAGTGATGTTCAAAGTGGTAATTTTCCCATGGTCACACAGAAAATAATTGTCAAAGATAATACTTGATTCCAGTGCCGAGAAAATTTATTAGCCAAGACACCCAAAACTGAAACAATGTCTCCAAGCCAAAAAGATACAGTTTTATTGAGAGAGGAACAGTCTCACAATAAAGCCGGACTCCAGTTGGTAAGGAAAGACTTGAGCCTTGAGAACAGCCTCCTTTTATAGCACAGTCTTTACAGAACTGAGGTCAAAAGTACAATGGAAATTTGTCAGAACTAACTTGACCATTCTTTACCCACAGTGAGTATTCAGTAGGCATATTCCTCATGTAGCACTGAGTGTGAGGAGGGTTTTGTGGTACTTGCAGGGATTTTTGCTAGACCCAGTGTTTAACTAGGACCAAGGTTAGCCCTACAGGTAGAGAGTGTGTATTTTTGGTTCAATGTAAGTGAAGAGGTACAAACTATGGCAGCTTGTCATTCTACTGTGCCTAATGTAAATAAGATCAAAAATTAAAACAGAATTGAAATTCCAAAAGTATAACAGAATCATGGGGGGATGGTAGAGTATTTCACATTCACACCAGGTTTTCTTATAAAGCCAATACTCTATCCACTGTATCATGCTATAAGGTAAAACTAGTTTTATTTGTATGTTTCCTTGATATTTACATGTTATTGAGAATTTTTACTATTTTTCTGGTTTCTTTTAATTGATTTCAATTCATCCTTTATTAATTTTCCTTACCTTTTCCCTTCTATCATTAATTTTATTTATTATCCAAACTGATGAATCTTGCATTATAGTCTAGGATCCTTTTCTGAATTTGTTGAAAATATTAGTTTATTATTATCTTTACAATTTTTCCTTAGTAGTTTCTTTTATTCAACATGTAGCTAAGGCAGAGTTGGCAAACTTTTCCCAGTCTGAGTGCCCAGAGGGCAAATTCAAGTTGTCTGTGAGCCACTGGATTATAGAAGAGAGTTGAGGAGAAAAGGGGCTTGCTTTGGGCATCTGGGCAGAAAGGTGGGACTTGCAAAAAATTGTCCTCTGGGACTGGGAAGAGGGGGAATGGAGTGGCTCCCTTACTTCCAGCTGTGCACCTTCACCAATGAGCATCTAGGGCTTACACTGTCATCATGGAATCTGAGTTTTGCCTCAGTCCAAAGATGGGATCTTTGCAGTTTGGATTGAACTGGAGCAGTGATTCTGGCCATGCAGGTAGAAACTGATTGACAAAAAGGACAGGACTGAAACAAGTTCCACCACTCTCCTTAGAACTTAAGAGGTGAGCAGAACCAGTAGTGATGTGAAAAGTACCAAAACTTCCCACTGTTTCCCTGTGACTGAAAGGTTAACAGGAATAATAAGGGTATATTACAGAACCATGTGTTAGTAAATTTGTAATAGGATCTCTCAAAAAATGTATATATGGGTGGGCAGCTGGGTAGCTCAGTGGATTGAGAGTCAAACCCAGAGATGGGAGGTCCTGGGTTCAAATGCAGCCGCAGACAACTTCCTAGCTGTGTGACCCTGGGCAAGTCACTTAACCCCCATTGCCTAGCCCTTACCACTCTTCTGCCTTGGAACCAATACACAGTATAGATTCCAAGATGGAAGCTAAGGATTTAAATTTTAAAAAAATGTATATATGATGCACTTTTCAATTTAATCTTTATTAATCTTTAATCATTACTTTCTCAAAAGTAGATGATCAAAACAATAAATCAAATGCTGGTTTGTAGGACTTGGCAATTTCCTAAATATGCTCATATGCACTAGAGGAATATTTGATACTTGGGAAATACTCATAAGCATATATATACCTATATGTATACATATATATACATTACCTATATAATAACTATATAATCTTTCCATACCTTTAAAATTACTTTTCTGTCCTGATTTGCTTTCTCTTTACAGATAGCAAATGTTCAATCAGTAAAGTTTTACACTACATTGTATGTATATTAATTAGATCTAGAAACAGTCCAAAGGAGAATCATAGTGGTTATTTGAATACAAGAATTTTAACAAGTGGATTCTTATCTTCTGGGGACCAGAAATTGCCTGGAGGCTTGATGAGTTGTTTTGATTTTCATGAATAATTTGTTATTTTTAAAGCTTCCTACCTTCCCAAAAGGCAGAGTTTAAACTAAATCCAGGCCTTGTTTTTGACCTTGAACTAAGCAAGTCTTTGTCCAGAGGAGTCTGGATTGCTGATTAGAAGTAAGTTTCTGAATGTAAGCTGAGGCTATCTTCCTCCCTCCTCTTCACCATGACAAAAAGGCAAATAGATACAAGATAAGAAATGTTGATGACCAAAGGGAAAGCTACACCCAAAGCTAAGATCTATGGACAGAGACAAGTATGGTCTGGGAGATTAAGCCCTGCTGTTTTAATTTGGGAGAGGAAAAGTCTTTCTCCACTAAATTGCTCTCCATAGCAATATCTTCTGGTATACTTTATATTTGTTGAAACTTTAGTTCCTCTTTATCAATTCCCCTTGCAGACAAATCTCTTTTTAGACTTTCTCCCTCCTTACTCTTTCCCTCTTTCCCCTCTCTCTCTCTCTCTCTCTCTCTCTCTCTCTCTCTCTCTCTCTCTCTCTCTCTCTCTCTCTCTCTCTCTCTCTCTCCTTCTGTCTCTCTCTCACTCTCTCTGTCTCTCTGAGTCTGTATCTCTCTCTTTCTGTCTTTGTCTCTCTCATTCTCTTTCCCTCTCTCTCATTCTCTGTCTCTTTGCCTCTCTCTTTCTCTTTCTCATTCTCTTTCTCTTTCTCTTTCTCTGTCTCTGTCTCTCTCTTTTCCTCCCTCCCTCTCTCTTCTCACTCTCATTTCTATAACTGTTCTTGAAGGGGAAGTTGAGAAACTGAGCTTTTTCCTTACTCTTCTCTCTGCCATTTCATCAAAAAATTTTGAGTAGAAACTATTCCATGAAGAATCTATTACTTATTCATCCCTTTATTCATATTTTCATCCATTTATTTTGAGTATTTTGTGTCTGAGTCTCTCTATCTTCCCCAGACTAGAAGTACAGCATCCCCTCAAGGCCTCAATTCCACTCCTGATCAGCACAGAAACTATGTCATATTCTGTTTCAGACCTGCATCTGTTAGTCCCTCCTACATCAACCTGGTGCGCCCCACTTCTAATAGCTCATTACATTGGTGTAAGATTTAGCATGGACAGTGGATCAGCTTTAGCTGTGCTATAGCTTCCAGTGTTCAAAGTTCAAATTTAAGTAATCCAGAAGGCTTAACATCCCTAACCTCAGAAACTAGAGTTACAAAAGCTTGGCTGACATTGTACTTTATCTCACAGATTCTAGGGGTTTACATTTTGTTAATCATAATGTCATGGGGTTCAGAGGTGTACCCCCAGAGTTTAGGAAGGGTACCTTTTGCAAGAATGCAAGACTCCGAAACTTGGATTAAAAATAAAGAGAAATTCATTAATTTGGAAAGTAATGTTGAAACTGACTAGGAGGCAGCATAGGTGGAAGCCTGCCTCCTAGGTGGAACAGCATGGGTGAAAGAGCTGCTCCTCAGGAGGACAGCAAGACACCATGAGTGAAGCAACATGGAGGGTTACTCCCAGAATACCTCATTCTGGGGTTTATATATTCCTTTATAGCAGTGAGGATGTGACTCTGGGGCAAGGGATTGGGGAGGAGGTTTGCCTGAAGGCATGGGGGTGGATCTACTGACTTGAAGGACAGATGGATGAGGTATGTCTCTTCCTCCATGTCAAATCAATGGGACAATAAAAGGAGGATAATCTTCTCAGGGTCAGATGTTTTGGGTTGGGAGTCAGAGGGTGTAAGGGAGCAAAGGAATTTCCCTGATAATAGTTTGCCTGAGTTTCTGGGGGTGCAATGCCCATGCCAATAACATCTGTGAAGCATGTATTATAGTTTTTACTATTGGGTCTCTAGAAAATATTATAGAAGGGGTGATGCAGTGTAAGAGGCCATAGATTTGAAGTCAGAGGCCCTGGATGCAAAGCCTAACTGAAAATTTTCTAGGGATGTTACCATGGGCATGTCATAATCTCCTTGAGTCTCAGGTCCCACGTCTATAAAATGAGAGACTTGGAATGGGTGGCCTCTAGGGACCCTCCCACCTCTATATATCTGAATCTATGATTACAGATATTTCATGTCCAGAATTGACTTTCACTTTCTATTTAAGGTTATAATAATTTGAATGCTAAGGATTTCTGAAGGATGTCACCATAGACATTATGAATATAGTACAATATAAATCTGGGGCCTCAGAGGCATCTAAATGGTCTAGATCAGTGATGGTGAACCTTTTAGAGATGGAGTGTCTGGCCCGAGCCCAATCCCACCCCCCAGACCAAAAGTCTTCCCTCCCCCTGCCCCCTACCACTCCCCTTGCTCCCCCTTAACCCAGACAGGAGAGGGAGGAAGTGTTCCCATTGGGCTCTTGGGTAGACAGTGGGTGATGAGAGGCACCCATGGAGAGGGGAGGAGATTGACCCCAGCTCTCTACTCCTTTCCAGCTATGTATGCCACTGTGAGCTAGGCTCCCCTCAAATCTAGCTCCTCTAAAACCCCATTTGGAAATCACCTTCACCACAGACTCAAGGGCTACCATCCATGTCACTCCCTCACACAGCATGTGAGCCACCTCCCCCAGCACCTTACTCTAGACAGAGGAGGAGGGAAGTGCTCCCTTTGGGCTGCTGGGTTGAGGGGCAGGCATAGTGAGAAATGTCTTCAAGGGCATTGAATGGGGGAGAGGAACAGCTCTACTCTGAGTCCCTCTGGCTTTCTAGTACAAACTCTTGCAGGAGACTTCAGGCATGTGCACAGAGGTTCCATGTGCCCTTTTGGGTTCATGTGCCATAGGTTTACCATTAAGGATCTAGATGAACTGATTCCAGGTGAAAGAATCTATCATGACTTTTCTGGCCTTCATTCTGGATAGATAGTCTTTATTAATCTATACTCTGGTCAGCTAGATGGTACAATGGACAGAGTACTGGATCTACAATTAGGAAGACTCATCTTCATGAGTTCAAATCTGGTCTCAGACTCTTATTAGTTGCATGCCTCAGTTTCTTCATCTGTAAAATGAGCTAGAGAAGAAAGTGATAAAACATTCCTGTATCTTTGCAAAGAAAACTTTGAATGAAGTCACAACACTAATAATCTGCACTCCACATGCTAGCATCTGAAAATAGATTATCCATATAATTTTTTCAGCCTTTGTAAGGGATTATTTTAGTAAATTGGTCTGCAGTTATTGTGATATAGATAGATAAACATATACATATATTGTGATTCTTAACTATGTATATGTATATAAATTAAGGTGGCTCAGTGGATTGAGAACCAGGCTTAAAGATAGGAAGTCCTAGGTTCAAATCTGGCTTTAGATACTTTTTAGCTGTGTGATCCAGACAGGTCACTTAATACCCTATTTACCTGGAACTGACATACAGTATTAATTCTAAGGCAGAAGGTAAAGGTTTAAGAGGAGAAAACCCAAAACCAAACCAAACCATAGTTTGCTAAGCTTTTGCAGAACTTTACTAGTAGAAGTAGTTCCCAATATCAATAAATCAAAGTTCTAATCCCTAGCCCTAGCCCTACATATATCTCTATAATTATAATAATACAAGGAATAACAATAACCTCATATCATCATACATTTATCATGTACATTAGGGTTTATAAAGTATTTTCCTTTAAAACTCAAGGAAAGAAGAGAGGGAAAGAAGAAAGGAAGGAAGAAAGGAGGGAGAGGGGAGAGAAATAAAGAAAAAAAGGGGAAATTTAGTTCAGTACCTACTATGTGCCAGGCACTGTGCTACTTTACAAATATCTCATTTAAATTTCACAGAAATTCTTGGAGGAAGATTTTATTATTATCCTGATTGTACATATGAGGAATTGGAGGCAAATGGCTAGTGACCAACCCTGGGTGACAGAGTTAGTAAATATTTGATGATGGATTTGAACTCAGGTCCTCCTGACTTCAGGCTCAATACTCTTTCTATCTAGCTGCCTTGGAGACCTCATTTTCCTCATTTATAAAAATAAGACAATTTGATTTGAATAAATAATTTCAAAAGTCCTTCTATTTCTCAATTTTATTTTCCTATGATCCCAAGGTTGATAGCATATTTATTGTCATTATTTCTTTTTATAATTGAAGAAAAAGAAGTTTACAACTTTCAAATGATTTGCCTCTGATATAGCTATTAAAAGTCAGAACCAGCATTCAAACTCTAGTCTTATTTTTCTGTATCTCACAGTCTTTTCACCACTGCTTCTCATGGCAAGACTTGAAAATCATGAAAGGAATTGTTTCAGTAGTTCTTTCTTACTTTTTTTTTTAATGATGTAGTGATCTAGTCTCAATGGTTGTATAGGGGTTTGCTTGAGGATCATTATAAATGTCAAACTTGTTTTGGTCAAGAGACATCACTGGATGGCTTCATTGTAAAACCCTCACACAAGGTGCTTCTGCAATTTATCATAAAAAAAAATCTTCTAAATTACAGTACTGAGAGAAAAGGCACAACTCTGAAACGCAAGCAGCAGTCCCCTCACCAGGTTGCTGATACTCTTTGTGGAAGTTAAATCTCTAGACATAGGCTGATAGTGCTGTGTGAGAAGTGAGCTATCAATAACCCCAAGTTTGTCCTGATACTGAATAGGTGTAATCCCAGACAGATAAGCTTCATTATCTTCAGAACCCCTATATTTTGTTTGGGATAGATATGTAATAAATAGATAAAAGATGAAAGGAAAAGTCTCTTCAAATTTGAATCCCAGGCATTAATTAGGCTTACTGACATAAAAATCTCCAATATGGTCATAAAGCACTTGCTATAAAATTTGCTTTGCTAAGGTCCTAGGGCAGTGATGGCAAACCTTTTAGAGGGCTGAGTAATGTAAGAAATGTCCTCAGGCTAGAGGGAAGGGAGTAGCTCAAACCCATATCCCTCTGGTTTTCTGATAACAAACTCTGGCAAACTCTGTGAAGGGGCAATGGTGCACATGCCCTCAGAGTGTTCCCTCTGCCATGTGTGCCATCAGTTTGCCACCACTGTCCTAGGGTATAGGCTGAGTTTAATTGCATAAAATTAGAGAATACCTGAAACTAAATTACACTACTAGTGATTATTAAACCCTAATAATATTTTGTTCTTATCTCCATAAAGACTCCAATAGAATCTTTTAAGTTAAGTGATTTGCCTAGAGGCAACAAGTATGTGGTAGAGAAAGGATTTGAATGCAGTATTTCCTGGTTTCAAGCACATTTTGCTTTCCATTACACTATACTACATTATTATTATTAACACAATAAATATTAGCTCCCTAAACATTGGCTATCAATAAAATAGTTAAGAAAAGAAGATACTTTTGTTCTTGTAAAAGTACATTGGACTAACCTACCATAAAATCACTGCTGCCTCTGAATATAAGAAAAATACTAATATTGAACCGTAGACTGAATCTTAGAGATTTAAGAGATAAGCATTTACTTATTTATTTAAAAAATAAACTAGCTGAAATACTTCCAGCATAAACAACAGATGCATAGATACCACCTTGGGTGAAGATTCATGGGATCATAGATTAAGAGATGGAACGGACCATCAAACTTAACTATTCTTCCCCCTCCCAACTTGAGAAATGTAGAAACTGAAGATTAGAGAGATTACTGACAAGCTGAGGGGTCTCCCAGGTAAATGAGAAAGCTCAGATTCAAACCCTACTGGGCCAGTATCAAACTAATATTCTCACTATACCCATATGATATTGTGGTGATAATCAATTAGTCAATCACCAAGTATTTAAGTTTCTTCTATGTTCCAAGCCCTGTGGTAGGTGCTGGGGATACAAAGACAAAAAGACAAAACCATTCTTTACTCTAGAACCTTGAAAATCTCTTCTTAGGCTCTTCTGCCTACTCAATATATATATATTATATATATATGATATATAAAATATATATATATATATATACAAATACACACACATATTTTTCCTTTATTACTTTCCTTTACTCCCTAAAAAAATCATTCTATAAATACAGTTTCCATATAAATACATTATGTAAATAAATTATGTTAATGATATTTGATATACAAATGTGGTGTGGCCTCTGACAAGACTGACAAAGAAATGGCCTCCATACAACACGGACAAGCTCAATGTTTTAAAGGATAATTTTAGCATTGTGACTTAAAATCTAAATTTAATTGGTCGCCAGGGAAAATCCAAAATAATAAAATACCCAAGTCAGCTGGAAATTTTGTGGTGATTTAATTGATATAGTGGAGGAGATTAAGGAGGAAGAAGAAGGAAAAGGAGTAGGATTTTCTCCCGTCTGGCTAGTACCCGGCGGGAAGATTAGAAGATCTAGAAAGTAAGGTTTTGGAGTGTGTAGGAGGAAGTGAAGGAGGAAGGAGTCATCCTGAGCTCCAGAAAGGGCTCAGCCAAGATGCCTGAACCTGAATCAGCTCAAGGGCAGTGATGTGCCTTATATAGATGGGTTTGTGTCACTTTCCTGCATCTTATCTGTACCAATGATAGCTTAGCTTGACTTAGGACAGCCCAGGGGTCTGTCCGCTTTTTCTGCATGTGTCTGGTGAAGGCCATTTTTCTCAGATACTTAATCCTTGAGTTTGGTGCAGACATTTCTAATCTTGTTAAAATAAGGAGGGTGGAGAAATATAGAGTTCCCAAGACCTGATTCAGTTATTCCAAGTATCTCTATTGTTATTGATCAGAAAATAGCTAAATCAGATCTTCTAAAGTATGGTCTGATTAGGGTGGAGTACTTTAAGAAGTAAAAATGAAATGGCAGAAGACTTAGCTGGCTTCTGCTTTAGGTACAATCATTCTTCAGAATCCCATTTCTCCTTAAAGCTGGGTGTGGGGTATCATCAAGGAAACAGAAGTTTGGGGGGAACACAGAAATATACATGCAGACACTTTGAGGAAATCTATCCCACCAAAGTGGCACCTTCTCATCCACTATATAACCAGTATTAAATATTAAATAATCTATACAAGGATTAAGACAGAAACTGAGATCTTTCACAGTGACCCTAAGATTTGTTACAAAACATTTTTCATCATTCAAGAATATGCAATATCATACATAGTAATAGCAATGACATATGATAATTGACCCTGAATGACAACTATTATCAGCAATGCAAGGATCCAGAACAATTCCAAAGAACTTATGATGAAAGAAGATGAAGTCTGAATGCAGATTAAAACATGCCATTCTTCACTTTATTCCTTCCATGAATTTTTCTCTAATGTGACATAACAATGTAAATTATATATACATATATATGTATATATATATCTTCTTTCACAACATGATGAACATTGAAATATATATTGTACAACCTATCTCATCCTATCTGGTATCTTGGGGAAATGGATAGGGTCAAAGAAGGGAGAGAACATGGAAAACAAAATGTCAGAAAATTATGATTGAAAACTGTACCAATATTTATTCTGGAAAAAAAGATTTTAAAACTTAAAAGAAAAGAATGTGCAATATTACAGCATGTTTGACTGACAACTATTCTATAATGAATAAGTGTAATGGTACTGGGTATGCATAAAGGTACTGGGTGCACATATCTTTGACTTTGTCTTCCCAAATGGAAAAGGCAGGGACATTCTTCTGGAAGACCCAATGTATATAATGGAAATGACTTAGAAAAAAATCTTGCAGTATGTGTAGACATTCCATCTTGTCTTCTAGACTGCTAACTACTTGAGATTCGTCTTTTCAATTGGTTGCAGTTAGAACTAAGAGTGTCTACAAAGGCACTAGTGTCAGGAGTCTTACTGATTGATGCTTTCCTTTTGGCTTCATGGTATCATATTTTTGCTGATAGATGCTTGTGAGAGACAATGGTATAAGAGAAGGTGTCTTGGGTCTTATCCAACAAGTTCTAAATGTGGTCTCATGAATCAGATCTCAATACTTGACTTCTATGCTTTCTCTTTAACCTTTAGGTGAAAGGATTAGTACATATGAACTTATGACTTATGAAAGGTCAGAAAAACAAATGTCTTGGCATTATAGTGCCTTAGGGTCCTAGTGCCAGCTCAACATTAGTGCCCAAAGGAGCAAGGGGTTACCTTCAGGACCCAGCTAAGCAGTAGCTAAAATGAGTTCTAGATAAGTAGTCAGATGGGAACTTGGTAGCATCAATATTATATAGAAACTGAGCTAAGCTTGAGCCTACATTCCACAGAAATGGAAATTGAATATGGGAGACTAAAGTCACACTTAGACTTTTATATATTATACTTTTTTTCTGATAAAGGACGAGGAATACATGATCTATATTTTAATTCATTTCAATTGGGACCCACTATATATGGGGCACTATAAGAGAGGCTAATAATTGAAAGATAAAATCTTTTTAAAGGTCTTTGATTTCAAGGAGTTTACATACCACTGGTGTATTAAGCTAGCAAGAGGTTTGGGGTGGGGAAACAACATGCATATAAATAAATGGAAAGTAATTTCAGGAGGGAGAAAGTACTAATAACTGGGTAGTGGAATGGAAAAGTATCCCTTGACTTAAGCTTAAAAGGAAGCTAGAGGTCAAATGGAACAAAGACAGAAAAACTTGGGATTTAGCATTTGAAAAATCATTGGGCACTTTGGAGACAAGCAATGTGAATCAAATGAATATGAGAAATATTTTATATTTGTAAAGTAAAATGAGTGAATTAGAGTTTTTATTATATTTCATAATGATTATGTTGATAATAGCAAACAAGGAGAATCAGTAAGGTCAGCTGAAAATTATAGGATGTATCTGAAATCCACAAATCACTGAAATGCAAAATCTACAGAACAAAGAAAAATGATGGAGAATTCTCTCAAAAAGACTCCATATGTATAAAATGATCACCAACAAGAGCTGGGAATCAGAAATAGAGGAACTTCCACAAATAGTTCTCTTTTACTTAAAATACAATAAAATCCAAGGATATATGTGAGAATTGAATAATAATACTTATTTGACTCTTATTTATATTACCTTCTATGATTTTAAGTAATATTAGTGTGAGGTAAATGTTACTATCATTCCTATTTTGTGGATAAGGAAATTGAAGCTGAGGTTAATGTCATTTCTCAAAAATTTAATTAGGTTAATGTATTTTCCTTGCATCTAATAAGGATTTGAGGCAAGACTTGAACTTGTCTTCTGACTTTAATGCCAACACTTTGTCCAATATATGGCAATATTAGAATTTAAAATATTCTAATTCTAGGTTATGACAAAGGAAAAAATGATGGACAAAGGAAGTTACCAATAAATAAATTTGAATACTTCTATGAGTTGGAAGAATTAAAGTTTTCATCTCTCTATTGATATGTTTCAGTATCTAGAAATGTGAAGGCAAATAACGGGGGGGGGGTGGGGGGGCTATGTGATTGTAAATATGTTTAAACTGGATGCTAATGGAAAAGCACTACTTAACTGATCTTGCTAAGATCCAGAAATATCTTCTCTAAATCTTGTGATTTTAATAAACATATTCTAATTACTCCTTTGGTTCAATAGAATTGGATTTTACATTTAAAAACCAACTTTTGAAGCTTTCTATATAAGAATTTGGGGAAATTTTTGATACTCTACCCTATCATTAACTTTGTATTATGATGTATTATGATGAGATTATGAGGCTTCTTCCAAAGTGATTTGATGATTTGCTTGCTAGATTAAAGCTTAGAAAGACCATTGTTACAAGGGAATCACTTTAAAAGACTGATATATATTAATTTAAGGTCGCCAAGGAATTCAGCTATGTAATTCCTAAATGAAAACTCAAGTTTGTAGTCAATCTTTTATGGAGTTTAATTACAATAGGAGGAAGAAAGGAATTAGAGATAGAGAGAGAGAGAAAAAGGGAGAGAAAGGAATAGGGCTTAAATACCCTTTCTGTTTAGGCTGGGCCAAAAGGCCCAAGCCCTTAGATAGCTGGGGCAAAGAAAGGAGATCAGTCCCTATTACTCACGTGACCAAAATGGAGAAACAGTCTCAGAGGCCCCCACCTTCAGCTTCCTTCAGAGCAAGCTTCTCAGAGTACACTGCCACCACTCCGATCAACTCCTCAACCCACCCCGAGTCTTCAGACTCCCCTATCTTTAAGGAAACCATCCAAGTTGCCTCCCCTCAGTCCTCACATCTACCAATCACCTGTCCATCAATTTCCCTGTGCCAATGGAGGCTCTAGCTTAAACCCAGGACCACCCAGAAGTCTCTGGCTTTTGCACATGTCTGTTGAAGGTCATATTTTCAAATAATTAAATCTTTGATCCTTTGCTACAGCCCTGTCTAAATCCTGTTAACCTGAGTAGGGTAGAGATTGGAATAATTAAATTTTGATCTAGGCTGCAGCCCTTACTCAATCCTGTTAGGACTGAATAGGGTGGAGATTGATTCCAAGTATCTCCATTGTATCAATTCTAAAATCAATCATGACTCAAAAAAATTCCTGTTCTATGCTTAAGCATAGGTCAAAGTCCTTTCCATTGTTCAGCAAAAGGTTTCTGTCCTAAAGTAATCTTAAGAAGGTAGGAGAAGGAACCTCCCATGCCAATGGGGTTCACATTCCAATAGTCAAGACCCACTATCAATAGGAAATTTTTCAAGTATGAAATTTCCCAATGGTGAAATTTCCAACATTTATAAGTCTAAGAAATTTTGAGGTTTACACCATATTTCTTAAAACCCCAAAAATCTAATTTTGCTCAGCTAGAAGAGAATTTCAATAATGAGGTAGAGGATTCTTTAATCAATAAATTAATCAAAAAAACATCTATTTACTACTGACTATAACCTAGGCAGTATGCTAAGCCTTGAGGATATGAAGAAAGGGCTAGTGGGGATAGCCCCTCTACTCAAGGAACTCATCTTCTAATGGGTGGGGGGGGGCAACTTGTAAATAACTAAATGAATGTAAGATCTGTAAATAGTAGATGGAAGGTAATCTCAAAGAGGAAGCCATTAGCAACTAACAGAACCAAGAAAGGTCTTCTATTTAGGTGAAGATTTGATTTGAGTCTTGAAGGAAGTCATGAAAACTAAGAGGTAGAGGCAGGAGGAGAGAAAAATCCAAATGCAAAGAAAAAGAGATGAAAAAAAGGGAGGGTAATATGGGAGACACATCAAATATGGCAGTGTGTCTGAATTATATGATATCAGTAGTAGAGCAAATTATTAAAAAAATGGAAAGGTAGGAGGCAACAAGATTATGAAGAACTTTACATGACAGAGTACATTTTATTTGGTCTTGGAAATAATAGAAAGTCAATGGATTTCATTGAGTAAGGGATGTGATCAGACCAACTCTAAGAAACATTACTTGGGCAACTGAGTTGAGGATGGATTTAAATGGAGAGATCCTTGAAGTATGTCAGACATTTAGAAGGCTATTGCAATAGTCAAGATCAATGGTTATATGGCCTAAATTGACTGGTGATGTAAGGAAGAGAAGAAAACATAAAACGGAGATATTTTGAAGCTAGAGAAAAAAAAAAACATGATTTGGTAATAGATTGAAAAAATGAGGTTCATGAGGGCTTGTGGGAGACACTGAGGTTGTGAACCTCAGTGACTAGAAGGATGATACTATCTCTCTCTTCCCAAAGTCACCCTTTCTTCTTTCAATCTTGTTTAAATGCTTTATATGAATACTTTCTAAACATTTTAAAATATTCATAAGAATGGTCTCACGTCTATAAAGGGAATCTTTGATTTAAAAGGGAGAAAAGGAGAGTCAGATTTTTGCAAATGGCTCATACAATAAATGCCATATTCATAGTCACAAAACTGACTTTAAGATAGATTTATAACATCCTATTTTATTTATTGTTAATTACAACAACAAAAAAAAAGACTTGATGGAACAAAATACAATCTTAAAAATGCTCCTCTAATAAGATACATCCCATATGATTATTCAATATTCTTTGATAAATACAACCACAGAAATAATTTTATTCAAAAATGTTCTGATTAATAATATCAATCCAGGAATAAAACAAGTAAAAGTATGCTTACCAAAGATTTTTCTCAATATATTGAGGGATTCTCCAGATAGTCTCAGATGCTACTCTTTGTGGTTGACATTACACATATAGTACGGAATCCTATCCCACTACACACTTGAATCAACTTGAATGTAATGTAAAGAGTACCAAACTGAGGGTAGGGAGATCTGGTTTGAGTTTTGCCTCCTCTAATTAATACCTATATGGTGTTGAATAAGTTTAACCTTTCTGAGAATTAGTTTCCTCATATGTAAAGAAAAAGGGTTGGAGTAGATTAAGGATTGGCAAATTATATCCTGGGGACCAAATAAAATCAAGTGCCCATTTTTGTATAGTCTACAGGCTAAGAAGTTTTTTTAACTTTTAAAATACAATAAAAAAATTAAAAATATAAAAGTCATTTTAAATTCATGGACTGAACAAAAAGATTGTTGGTTGGATTTGATAACAGGACCTTAATTTGCTGACTCCAGATGATTTCGTCTTTAATGCCACAAAATTGAAGATCTATTTCTGAAAAGGATATCAGGACATTGTCAACTCCCTCATATTAGAGATGGAGTAACTGAGGTGGAAAAGGTTAAAAAATTGCCCAAGCCAATGCAATGAACCAGGACAATTCTGAGGGACTTGTGATAAAGAATACTATCCACATCCAGAGAAAGAACTGTGGGAGTAGAAACACAAAAGAAAAACAATTGCTTGATCACATGGTTCGATGGAGATATGGTTGGGCATATATACTCTAATCACTCTATTGCAAATATTAGTAATATGGAAATAGGTCTTGATCAATGAAACATGTAAAATCTAGTGGAACTGTATATTGGCTACAGGGATGGGGGTGGAAGGAGGGGAGGGAAAGAACATGAATCATGTAACCATGGAAAAATATTCTGTTAATTAATTAAATAATTAAACAATAAAAATACTAAAGGTCACACAGATCATAAGCATGAAAGCCTAGAATCAAGGAGAGTAGTTAGAAAGTTACTATAGTTACCCAATGGGAGGTAAACTAAGATCCTGAAATAGAATAATGGTTTTGTGAGCAAAGGGAAAGAGATGGACACAAGAATTTTTTCATGAATTGTATGATATGGATTGTAAATGAATTGTAAGGAAGGGGGAAAGAATCAAGGATGATTTTAAGCTAATAAATATTCTTGATTAGAAGGAAGTGAGCACTCATTAAAAAGAGGGAAATTACCATAGGAGTTCGTAGTGTAAGAAATTTGAATTCTGTTTGGGACACTCAGTTTAAAACAGAACTAGAGTTCAAAGGAGTGGCAAAGTTTGTGATACTGATGATAATAAATGACTCTGAATCATAGAACACTTACAATCTCAAAAGGCTGCAATATGCTAACAAAGATGGCTTACCTACAGGAAGTAATATAAAAGATATCATCAAAGACAAATCAGAACAGAAAAATGGACTAGGAATTTATGAAACCCAGGATTAATAGCCTAAGAATTGCACCTATGAAAAATTAAAACAATCACAGAGTTAAGGGAGGCCTCTATCATATTTGGTGTCCCCTTGTAGGACCATTTAGAATAACATGAGATGGAATCAAACCAGATGAGAAGGCTTGAATAAATCACAGTATACATCTGTGGTTGGGGGTTCCCCATGTAAGAAGTCACATAACCACCAATAGTATAATTAGGTAGCATTATATGATCCCACTTTTCTCACATAATTTTGAGTGAACATAATAATTATTAACATTTATTTAGCACCTTAAGTTTATAAAACACTTTTCTCATACCAACTCTTTGCAGAAGATAATGTATATATTAATCCCATCATTTTACAAAGGAAAATGGTGACTCAGAAGTGTCAGCGCTAGGATTCAAGACCAGATTGTCTGATCTCAAAATCTAGTATTCTTTCCTTTAAATTCTGATGACTTAAAATGATTTGGCCCTCTCTCCTGAAAACTCTACATTCATATGTAATTCTCTTCCACTCTTATTATCACAAATGCTAGAAATAAGGAGAAAATTATGAAAAATTATGATTCTTCAGGAAAGGAAGACTACATATTCTCTAAGGGACAAATGGCATCACATCACAGAAAAATTTGAAGACATGATTCTACTGTAATGCCTCAGATCAATCTACTTTGAGTTCTTCTTACGACCAATATTATACACTTCAGAATTCTTCCTGAAAGCTTGATAGAGTTTTTGGAAAATAGGTATGTTTTGTCCTTTCAAATTAGTCTGTACTAGCAACCTTGAAAAGCTGTTTTTTCCTCCTATAGTTCATTCTTCCTAGTGTTTGGTTGTATTTTATCAAATTTTGACTGAGGCATTTTTATAATTAATAGTACATTATAATTAATAATTATAATATTAATAATATAATGGTGATAATTAATAATAAAATAATATAATAATGAATAATTTAAAAAATATCAAGGGGACTCAAGGACTTTTTTTTTTTAACTGAGGGATAGTTGTGGGCAAATATCTTCTCTAGTCCCAGGAAAAGCTTTGGATTATGGATGCAAACCTTCCTTCACTTTTGTGGATATTTCCAAAGAATTTTGTGTGAGGCATGAGAGAATATCTTTCCTGTTCCAGCATTCACATTACCATAAAATTTACATTGGCCAAGATTTTGACTGGTTCAGTTGCACCTTATTTTGGTTTTACTTTTAGTTTGTAATCAGTAAGTGACCCCTCAGCCACATTTCATAAATGAAGAATTGTTGTTGTTAAGCTAGTGATGAGGAGATTGGCAATGATATTAGAATATGCAAGAGTACTTTTTTTAATGATTCAGTATTGACAGTTCAATCTCAAGTGACCTGTCTGCCCTTAAACATAGGGTATTTGTACAATAGATGCCACTCAATGGATCTCTGGGTACCTTCAAAGTCCCATTTGGAATGTTTAGGACCATCATAATTAGGAAAATATAGCTTGAGTTTTCATCTAGTACATTCTCTACTAAAATATCAGGAATTAAGAACAAATGAAATAAGAACTTTTAATTAATATAGAACATTAAATTAAATGGCATGAGGAATTTATACAAAAAAATGTTTAGTCTTCCATAGATTCTTATAACACTGGTGGGAAAGGAAATATGCCCTGGGCAGTTTATCTGCCTTAGTTGGAATAAAAAGTGAAAAATTCTAATAGCATTGTTGCTCCACTATTAGATTTTAATCAATTCATATCCTGTTGCTATTCTTCTCTCCCAAAGTATCCTCTTTCTTGCTGCAAATCTGTAGAATGCTTCTGCCATTGACTATGGGGGTTCTCAGCTCATCTGTTGCCACCATCTAAAGCCATCTTGGTTTGGTGGGACTTCTTCAAAGGTAGAGTTATAATTCTTTTTTAAGATTAGCCAACAAAAGGAAGCCTGGGGATAATTAGTAGTTTAGTTATGCAGAGCCCCAGATTTATGCCCAATTCTGGACAGAGGACTTTTTAGGGCAAGAATTTTTTTTCAACTCTACTTCCCCATAAAAGTAATTCCTCCCATTACTTCTCCTTCTGTAACTGCTAAAGCTTTGCAAAGGACAAGCAGAGGAAGAATGTAACAATTTTTTAATAAATTATATCGGTAAAATATTTTTCAGTTTCAAGGCAAATTCAGACTTATTTTCCCATTGTATCACCTTGTAGAAGATTTTATAGGTATTTTAATTTTAATTTGTTAGATGAGAATGCTGAGATCCATGAAGGAAGAGAAAAAGCAGTAGGGGAGGAAAGAGGTGGACAAGGAAAGAAGAAAGGAAGGAAGGAAGAAGGAAATAAGGAAGTGAAAAAGAGAGGTTAAAAAACAGGAAGAGAAAGGAGAGGGAAGAAGCATTTATGAAGTTCCTACTATGTGCCAGACACTGCTATATGCTTACTTCATTTGATCCTTACAAAAATCCTGGGAGGAAGGTAATATTAAGGATCAAATAAATTTCTTCTTAAAGGAGATGCTTTGAAACTACTCTTTCAAGTCCTACTTTGACTGATAGGCTAAGTACTTGTACCATGATTATATTGGTGGTGGTTTTCTAAGGTTTTAACTCACAAGACCCCATCATTATACTACCTCTCATGATTATCAATGTCAGCCTCATTTGATCATCTTTTAGAAATGGGTATTATTAAGATGTAAAGAAAGAAATCTTGGTATAAACATCCCTCTCAATGCCTGTAACTTATTGTCCCACAAGAAAAGACAGAATCCAAGGGAAAGTAGTCTTTGGTATAAAGAACATGAGTGGCAAGGGATAACTCACAGCTTTTAGAATTAATTCCTTTGGCTGGAGCCCCGTAGGTGTTCACCCTGGAATATTCTGCCTTTTTCTACCTAGGTTTATTATATAGTCTTGAATAGATTTTCTTCATCTTGGACTGTCTTTCCTTGGTTCTTGCTGTTGACACTGCCACCAGCTACTGCTACCTTAGTGAGATGTAGCATGTTGAGGAAAAAGTCCAAATTTTCCAGACTCTTCAATTTCATGAGGATTTTTTTTTTCATCTATGTTTGGGGTAAGGAGAGTCCCACAGAGCAGAGTGAACATATTTGTTTTTCTACTAAGACTGAAGCCAAGGCCTGGACTTTTTTTCCTCCTTTCAATCAGTGATTCTTTCTCCAGGGTTTAGGTGTAATTCTTTATCTTTTGCCAGGAATTCAACTTCTCAATTACATTTAACTCAATGATTTTATGTAGGCCAGAAAGTATGACCAAGTCCCTCAGCCAATTCAGACTTTTTATTGCATACTAGGAAGTATCCAAGACTTGTTCTCAATTAACTGCGGAGATAAATGTCTCAGAACTATGTTGGAATGGTTGATTTTTAAGCTCTAACCTTAAACTTTGAATTGCCATCAGAATGCTGGCAGTTAATGTCAGCAAGATGCAAATTACCAAATTTTATTTAAGGAGTTGCTGAGCCAATGGGAAGGCCTAGGAGCTTGTAGCCCACTGTTACATTCAGGTTACTGTGAAGTCAAGACCTTTCTCCATATTTCCCATTTCCCCATCATCCGCTATATGCACAATCATGTTCTTTTCTTCTCCTCCAAAAGTTCTCATAAAGCAATATTGATGGAATATAAAGTTCAAAGAAAGAATGAAATTTCTTCTCCCTTGCTTTGCTGTTAAAACTTGACAAAAGACTGTCAAAGGAGTACAATAGCCATTTCTTTCTTTCTTTCTTTCTTTCTTTCTTTCTTTCTTTCTTTCTTTCTTTCTTTCTTTCTTTCTTTCTTTCTTTCTTTCTTTCTTTCTTTCTTTCTTTCTTTCCTTCCTTCCTTCCTTCCTTCCTTCCTTCCTTCCTTCCTTCCTTCCTTCCTTCCTTCCTTCCTTCCTTCCTTCCTTCCTTCCTTCCTTCCTTCCTTCCTTCCTTCTTTCTTTCTTTCCTTCTTTCTTTCTTTCTTTCTTTCTTTCTTTCTTTCTTTCTTTCTTTCTTTCTTTCTTTCTTTCTTTCTTTCTTTCTTTCTTTCTTTCTTTCTTTCTTTCTTTCTTTCTTTCTTTCTTTCTTTCTTTCTTTCTTTCTTTCTTTCTTTCTTTCTTTCTTTCTTCCTTCCTTCCTTCCTTCCTTCCTTCCTTCCTTCCTTCCTTCCTAACTCTTATCTTCATTTTAGAATCAATACTAAATATTGGTTTCAAAGCAGAGGAGCAATTACAGCTATGCAATGGCAGTTAAGTGACTTACCCACACTCTGAGTAAGATTTGAACCCAGACCCTCCTATGATTGGGCCTGGTTCTCTATCTTCTGAGCCACCAGATGCCTGCATGGACAGCAAATTCTTAGTAACATATTGGTATGATGCTTTTAACTTTCAAAGCAAAATCATGCTTATTTTCCCAATTTATTCCAACAACAACCATATAGTGGTAGTGTGGAAGGAGGTAGTTGGCAAGTTTTTGAATATGCATTTGATGAATGAGAAGGCTGAGGCCTAGAAAGGAAGGAGAAAATGAAATAAACATTTATTATGGGGCTACTATATGCCTGACATTGTAGTAAGAGTTTTAAATAATATTATATCTTTTTTTAAGAATAGTTTCAGAGGTAGATATTAGTATCTCGTTTTGTAGTTTTGGAAACTGAGGCTGACAGCGGTTAATTGAGTTGCCCAGTGTAACATAAATAGTAGAAGTTGGAGATTAGATTTGATCTCAAGGTTTCACCTTCCTCCCCTATGCCAAGTGACTTGACTAAAGTCATACTGATGTTCAATGAGATTATCAACAATCATTAAAATCACTTGATTCTCTGTCCTGTGCTCAATGAATGTCCTTTCCAAATAGTCACCATTTCTAAAATGTGTCTTTTCTAATCTACATGTTGTGAAAATTCTACCCACCAATGGCCTTATTGGAAAAAACAACAAACAAACAATGTAGTAGATCCATACAGCTATTAGTACAAAGTGATCAAATGATATATATGTGAAATGCCTTGAAAACCTTGAAGTGATAAATAAATATTGGCTGGTATTAATAATAGTGTTATTTCTATATAAGGCCATATTGATTTTTTTAGTGGATCTTGTTTAACTAAACTTTGTTGTTTGTTAATTTCACAAGAAAACCTGGAATTTTGTTTTAAAAAAATAAAGAAAATGCAACCAATTTCTGCCCTAGAATGACTATTTGCTCATTTGAGTAGGCATATTATCCCAGTAGTACAGAAGGATCCTAAGTTTCTACTGTTTTTTTTTCTATTCAATTGAGATTTTTAAAATCAAGACTTGTGTACAAAGATAAAAGAAAACTTCATATTGTTCAATATTTTCATTCATATACTAGTTAATTAAAAATATTTATTAAGCACCTTCTGTTTGCAATGAATATGCTAGGTGCCAAGGGAGAGATGAATCAATTATCACTCTTCTTTCAAAGAACTAATAATCCCCTTGGTGGAAAGAAGATATGCACAAATGAATAAAAGAGAAAAATAATCTGGTTACATGCATAATCACTTAATACTCATTTCCTAATAAATGTTTCTACATTGTAGCAACAATGTTGCTACAAGATCAAAGGAAGGAGACACTTCTAGTTTGGTGGGACAAGGAAGACTTGATGTGTGGACAGTTCTTGCTTGTTTTTCTGCTTCAATGGAAAAAAAAAAGTGTGGCACCATAATAGTTTAAGCTCTCTTACTACATCTATCAAAACAAATAATATTGTTTAAGTCCACCCTGTATCACTTTTCAAAAGAAGTTTTGTTGAATACAAACTTCCTTCAAAGCTGGATAATGAGCCTAACATTTGAAAGTTCAGTCTGACACTTTGACTTTACATTGAGAATGGGGAATGCTATTGAACCAATTTCCCCTGGCACCTAATGATAACAATAAGCTAATGTATTGGGACAGGGTAAACTTGAGACCAATTTTCTTACCTTGGAATAGTGTATGATGTTTATCTTGCAGTATTTTCGAGCTTCGCAGGCACTGACATGCAGCCATCTACTAATTATTTCTGACCTCGACAATATAGAATCTGTAATTGCCAATCCTTCTGCATTGTTGAACACAATTAGGGATGATATGTGACACAAAAGGGAAAGGGTGTGATTTCTCTAAAACAACCTGACCTTTTAAAATAGGAAACTGTGAAAATGTGTTTAGGTCAATGAAGTGGGTGAAAAGAATTCAAACATACTTCTATATCACCGAGAACTTGAGTTTTCCCATCCCAAATCTCTCCTTATCAGAGGACACAGCTTTAAATTTCCACACAATACTGGCAAATATATTAGTTCCAACTTCATTTGAAGGCCAGACTGCGCTTCCTTTCTCTTTCATCCTTTGCATCAAAACTCTTCAGAGTAGACTTTACCAATTTGGACTTTGTAAACATGATCAAAGAATAACTCCAGTCAGATAATAATTAATCTTCTTGATTTTTTGCCATTTTAGTCATCACTTTTCTAATGAAATGCAGCTAATCCTCATTCCCTTGATCATCATTTTTCAATTTATAGCAAATGATAGCAGCACGATAGAGTCCTACAAATGAACTCATAAAGAAAATAGGAATACTTTGATCCCATACAGAAGGGTTGCTAGATCCTTGTTAGAACCTTTAGCACCAGTGTGCAACTTTCAAAATAGAGATAAACACCAGTATGATTCAGACATACCAGCAGAATTAGTCACATGAACCCCAGGGAAATTTCAAACTTGGCAAGAGTAAGCCTTGGTAGATAATTCTCAACATTCCTCTGTCTCTTTCTCTGTGTCACTTTCTATCTCTTTCACACAGTTAAGACACACACACTCACACATTTCTCCTTCAAATCAAGAATGTATAATTATTGAAACTCTGGGGAAATTTTTGTTCAAAAACAAATGTCAATTAACTTTATACTACCATCTTTGCATGGGGAATTTTAGCTCTTAGAAAAATCTAACCATTCATTCAAACAAAGAATACAATTGGAAAAGAAAGAAAAAACACATAATTTTATGGAGACTTAATGGAGTTTGAGATGCACAGTCTGGAAAAGTTTTGTTTTACTAATCAGTAGCTCTATAAAAACACTATATCATAAGAAGTAGAACTGTCAGAATTCTGGGCAGTCATTCCTCCAGGTCAAAGGTTCCAGGTTCCATTGCCCGTAGGAAGAGCAATATAGGGCCTGAACATGTATTTCTATCTTGATATATTCTTTACTTCTTTCCCCGAAGTTCACATCCTATCATTTCACTACAAGGAAGAGATGTATAAAACTTATGTGGAAGAGTGTTTCTATGCTTACTCTGGTCCTCGCTTAAGTAAAAAAAAAAAAAGTTTGTTCTTGTTTCTCTAACTGTCAAATATTCACAGAATCCACTCAGTGACATTTAGTTGGATTAATTTGTGAAAGTTCCTGGAAAGTGGTAACTAAGCCTTCTTTTGAAGACCTCCAATGAAAAAGAGTCTATGTCTCTAGAAAGCCCATTACACAATTGCATATATATAGCTTGAATTATTAGCATGATTTTTTTCTCGTGTCAAGTTAAAACTGGAATTTCTGAAATCTTATCTCTAGGACCAAGCAAAACAAGACCCATTGGTCTTTCACATAACAATTCAATTTGTTTGAAGACAAATTTCATTTCTACTTCCCTTTCCAACAAAATGAATTTTTTAAAAAGGATGTCTTCTCAGTTCCTTCAACAGCTCTTTGGATTATGGCATGATCTCCAGTTCCCTTACTAACCTGTCATATTCTGGCTGCTCTCCAGCTTGTCCATGTCATTCCTGAAATGTGAGATTCCAATTGAATACAATGCTTCAGATATAGCACAGCTGAATCATAGTATATGGGGTTATGTTGTCCTTTCATTTAAAAATTATTGTCCTTAATGCAGCCTAAGCTAAAAAAAAAATGGGAACTTCCAACTCACTCTTTTAACCTGTATTGAGTTCATAGTCCACTAAAATCACAGAATCTCACATTTGGAAGAGAACTCAGAGTCTAACCCACACGTGATACTTCATACAACATATCAAGATGGACACCAAATGACTATATAATATATATGAAAGATTACATCTTAAACAAATTGGAAGAGAAAGAATGGCATTACCATTCAAAACAATGGAAAGTGAAAGAGTTCATGACCATTCAAGAGAGAAGATCAAAAAAGATAAAATGGAAAATCAATTAATCAATAATCATATAAAATGATACAATAATTTTAATTACATTATAATTTTTAGGTGTTTGGACATATTTAAAAGGGTAATATTAAAAGAGAAATGAATGATAAAGGCTTCATTTACCAGACCCATAATGAACTGATTCAAATTTAAAACAAGTACTATACCCCAACTGATAAATGTTCAAAGAATATGAACAAGCAGTTCTCTAGGGAAGAAATTAGCGTTATTCATATAGTCCTGTGAAAAATTGCTCAAAATAACTAATGTTTAGAGAAATGCAAATTAAAGAAACTCTCTGGTTCTACCATACATGAATCAGATTGGTAAAGCTGACCAAAAGAAAATAGAAAATGACAAATATTAGAAGAACTGTGAAACAATGCACATATTGTTGGTGAGACTGACTGTTAATTGGTCCAGTTTCTCTGGAAAGGAATTTTGGAACTATGCCTTATAAGTTAAACTGTTCATGCCCTTAAAGTGCAATACCACTACTATGACTATACCCCCAAAGAAATAAAAAAGGAAAATCTTTTATATGTTCAAAAATATTTAAAACAGCTTTCCTGTGTATATGTTTGGGTATATATGTTTATGGATATATGTGGTGGCAGTGAACTGGAAACCAATATGGTACCTATCTATTAGGAAGGGCTTAAATCATGGCAGAACCAAAAGGTGATTTATTGGTTGTAGTAGTTCAGAATTCATCATGTTGGGATCAATGTATAGTGCATGCAATTCTGGCTGATCAGACCAATATAAGAAGCACAAAAAGCTGTATGAACATTTGGAATAGAGAGGCCTTAATGGGTACCTCACATTGCTTTTGAGTTACTGTAATTCTGCCTCACTTATGGAGCCCAGAACCTTCCTTGATGATAGCATTCCATGCGGGGTGGTCCTATGCCAATATCTTCCAGTATTATAGTCCTTATCAAAGTTTTTCAGAGAATCCTGTAGTGTATCTTTGTATTGCTTCCCCTGACCTCTCAGAACCAAATATATAACTTATACAAGAATGACAATGTAAAACTTGACAATTTTTGAAAGACAGGTACTCTGAGATCAATTCAATGATTAACTATGATTCTAGAGAACCAATGATGAAATGTTTTACCCATTTCTTAGCAGAGAGTTTGTAGACTAAATATACAGAACAAGACCACAGGTCTGGACACAGCCAATATGGGAATTTGTTTTGAATAGCTGTATTTTTAATAGGAGGTATTTTTCCCCTTTTCTGTTTTCAAAGGGAAAAGAGAGAGAAAATAGAGAAGCAAATAAATACTTGTTCATTGAAAAAAAAAACTACAACAAACTGATAAGCACACTATTGATATCCTTTACCAAACCATAAATAAAATGTTAATGCTGGGAGTCATGGATCCTGGAATACCTCACTGTAGATCTGCTTCATAATTGATACTGAGTCACAATGGACCATTTTGGACCTTGTTATTCACTGTTTCAAATGCATGTTATACTACTGTCCCAATCTACAAGAATTAGACAAATAATATCAAATGCTTTGCTAAAATCTAGATAAACTATAGGTACAGCATTATCCTGATATATAACTAGCAATTTTTTACAAAAAAAGGAAATGAGTTAATCTGGCATATCTTATTTTTGATAAAGTCATGTTGGCTTTTTTTGATTACTGCTTCATCAATGATAGGGAATTCTACTTTGACCTGCACTCAAAGTTAGAACTCTTTGATCACAGTGGAGATGGCCTTTAGTATGTATCTTATGTATCTCCCTATATATTCCAATATTTTTTTTTAAATGGAACAAAACTTTTTGTTGTCCTTGGCTTTCCTCATCAATCTCAGCTCATTAAAAAAAAATCCTTACCTTCTTTCTTAGAATCAATTTTTAAGTATTGGGAATTAAATGACTAGCCCAGGATCACACAGCTAGGAAGCATTTGAGATTAGATTTGAATTAGTTCATTTTTAACTTTAATATTAGTCATTCCTTCCTCTTTTACTAATTTTTCTCTTCCTTTGTCTTTGTTTCTATCTTCTCTGCATTTCCTTTTTAAAAATGAAGGAGCTGATGAATTCCCCATCTACTTACAATCATTTCCTTAGAAAACTTCTCTTTTTATTCCTCATAAATATGGCATCCCAGACATGTCACAATAAAGATTATTCATTTTGATATCTTCAGAATTTCAATCTTGAGAGCTTCCCATCTCTCCTTTGTTAAATTACCCTGTAGAATTTTAGTTCATTGAATTCTATCTTTCCCCTTTATTCTTTTAAACCTACGCTATCAAAATTTAGGGCACATACTGGTCATTCTCTTCCCCCCCCTTCCTTGTCCCAAATTCCAAGATAGGAATTTTGTTGTCCCCACAATGTTGTTCCCTTTTCTGTCCTAGCAACCAGGTCCTTCTTGCTGATATGAATGACACCCAGATTGTGGCTGCTCTGTGTTTTGAAGGAGGAAATTATTATTACAGCAATTCAAGAAATTATTAGCTACTGTTTTTGCCATAGCAAGAGAGTACTAGCAGATGGCCAGATAATTGAAATCTCTCATCACTCTTTTGTGCCAGTCTTGTATTAAGTTCCCTTAAGTCATGTTTCTGTACAAGTGATCTATATGCTGATGATAATATCACTTTTATTTCTGCTTCCATTGATGTTTACCCAAATGCTTTCCTCTGCTTCTTTCTCAGGTTCATGAATTTCCTCACATGTAGATACCATCTTAATATATAATGCAACTCTATTCTACTGTCTACTTACCTTTTCTGCTTGTGTATATATATATATATATATATAGATATAGATATAGATATAGATATAGATATAGATAGATAGATATACATATAGATATAGATATAATAGAAATGGAAAAGAAAATGGAAAGAAAAATGTATACATATATATGTAAACTTTTCTTTCCATTTTAGAATTGATACTGTGTATTGTTTCAAGGCTGAAGGGCAAAAAGGGCTATACAATGAGTGTTAAATGACTTTCCCAGGGTCACACAGCTATAAATTCAGACCAGATTTAAATCCAGGACCTCTGATCTCTAGCCCTGGATCTCAATCCACTGAGCCAGCTAGCTGCCCCCAAAGTTCTTTCTTCTACAGTATAAATCCAGGTTAAATGGCAGATAGAACACTAGACTTGGAGTCAGGAAGATCAGAATTCAGATCTTGATTCAAACTTTTACTATCCCTATAGCTCTGTGTAAACCATTCAATCTTCCTCAGCCCTAATTTCTTCTGGATCTTTCCACCATTAATCATTTGCCTTAGCACCTTAGATCTTTCTTCAGTATGGGGAACCATCTTACCCACAATATTTCACTCAGATGACCCCTTGCTCTCATTGGTGACTTTCAAAGATTTTCATTTCTAGTCAATCCCTATTAACTCTATTATTCCCTATTAATCCTAGGTTTCTTATGACAGGGTCATTATGAAGATCAACACATGAATCTCAATAGTTAAAATTCATTAAATTTTCAAAGTCCCAAGAGATCCTCTTTCATATCTGGACATGAACACTGGAATATAGAAGAACAGCATCATTAATGTTGTTAGAGTAAGAAATAGGTCCCCTTTTATCCTTTAGCAGGGTATTACTACCAACTACTACTTCTCTATTTCTCCAAACCTTATAGCATGTTCTCCTTCCTCAGAACGCTTGGAAAACTGTATTAACCTACTTTGGATGGACATGCAGGTTTCTCCTCAGAGACTTGGTTTATTATGGAAATTGCTTTCATACATCCACTTATCTCCAGGTATTTATCCTTTTTCCTCTCACATTCTTCTTTCCTCCCAACCTCTGAAAGCAGGTAATGATGCTCTTCTATGTCTTCAAATCTTTTATCTTCTTTTTTTGAATTGTAAAGCCTTCCTTCAAAAATTTCAAATAACACATTTTCCCTCATATTATCTGGATAGAAAAACAAAGAAGATTATCCCCATTGCATTATTTTTTTAGGAAGGAGACAGTTGCTCTTTGAACATACACTATAGTTATTTGGTTATGATAGAAAAACAAACGCTTTATACTCTCTGCAGGTCATTCCAAACTCTCCTTGCTCTCCATGCTTAATAGAAACAAGATTGGACACAGCTCCTATCATACTACTGGGGCAAATTTCAGTGACAAAATTCCCATGATTCTTACCTTTTTGTTTTATTCAGGACATTGTGGAGTCACTGAAGACTTTTCAAATAGAGTTGATCTATTTATAGCAGTTTCCTAGCTCTATTTCTCTGGGTGAGACAGGTTTTCTTTACTACCATTGGTCATCAATGTTAAGCAGTCTCATAACAAAGCTCAATGCAAAAAGCAGTGGAGCAATTGAGGGAGAAACTAGCATGATGCATTGCCAGTCCCTTTTACATATCTTCATCCTCCTCTCTCCTAACCTGATGGAAAGTGTTTAGAATCATGTCTTTTTTATTCCGGTCTTCTATTGTGTCAGTTACACTGCTTTTGGAAGAGAGATGGAACTCTACAGGATATATGGATATTAGAAGTATTTCATTTCTGTTATACAATGACTCTATCCCTGATTTGTGATGTTTCTTGAAATCCTTGACTCACTCCTGTTTCTGTCTATGTCATCTATAGTTCATTTCCACATCAATTAAAATTCCTCTTCTCCTTTCATTAATCTTGACCCCAGACTTATTAACAGATTCCTTATTCTCAAGACTCCAGGGAAAATTATAGATATAGATGGAGACATCTTTATATCTATTTTACTTTCTTCATTATAAATATTCCTTCACTGGCCTATCATTGCTACATTTTAAGCTTTAGGCCAGAAATAAAAATCCCTACCTCAGAGATGACCTTGATCAGTTTCCAAATCAATTTATATCTTCTTATGATAATAATGATAATTATCATTTAATATTCTTATTAATGATTATTATTGATTATGGTTATATTTTGTTTTTTCTTGAAGCATTTGAACTCTTGGAAGGTACTTCACAGTTGGGTTTACAAAGTTCTTTATGTTATCATATCTGATCATCACAACAGCTCTGTGTGAAAGTTTCTATTAGTATCTCCATTTTACACATCAGGAAACTAAGATTAGGAGAGAATAAACGGCATGCACAGGGCAACAAGACTGTGTCTGAGGTAATATTTGGACTTGGATTCCTCACTCAGTCCAGTGCTCTATCAACTACACCAGTTAGAAACCTCTGAAAACTCAAATTGTCCACCATTATAAAAACATCATAAATGCTCTAAAAGTTTTCTAAGCTCTTGCTTAGGACTTGGGACTTCATAGAACTCAGCAATATTTTCTAGGCTCTATTTAGTGCTATTAATTGTTCCAACCTCAATAAATAAGAATGGATTAGTCTTAAGGCTCCCTAACTGACTTGAGTTCCTCTCAGAGAACTATTGTCTTCCTACATAATTTTCTAGGGTGTCTTCATCACAGACCAGATACATGCTTGGAGAAATCATTAGTCTTTATTGTTCATATCACATCTGCAAGTAGCTACTTCTGTCTCCTGAGGATGAGAAGAATTCTTCTTCCCTTAACCATCCCTAGAAAACATTTCTTCTGGTGGACCATATGGATCCACATTATCATTTCTTAGACCACAAGAAGCTGCTTCTTCCTGAAAAATTTGATTTCTGTCCCTAATGGGAAAAATCCTCATACCTATTACCTACCTTCAGAAGTTCAATGTTTCTTCTTACCATCCTTCTCTATAACCTCTTCTTTCACCTTTAGCTTCCTGTCACAAGTAAGAATTCCTCTCAATTCTTCAGATTCCCTTTTCTTCTTTGTCTTTGTCTTCTTCCAGTCTTTGAAAAGACACTTCAGTCCCGGTGATGAATTCAAAAGCAAAGAGGCTTTCTTTTAGACCTTCTAGGCTGGAAAGCAATCTGTACCTAGTGTACACAAAGCTGTTGCTTTATACTGGTAGAAGTTCAAGTATAGCACACTTTCTACCAATCACTGCAGAATTCTCTACTGTTAGAAGGAGATGATAGGGTTATATATTGAGAGCTAGAAGGGATCATAAAGAACAGTTAGGTTAAAACCTCTTGCAAGATACTATGCTGTGCAATGGATTAAACCCTAAATCTGGAATGTCTGACCTTATTTCAAAGTATGCCTCAGCTGCTTAATAATTATGTGAGAGACTTTGCAAGACATTTAAGCTCCATCTTCCTTAGTTTCCTCATCTAAAAATGGTATAATAATATCACCTACTATCCAAAGTTGTGATGAGAATAAAATGAAATATGTGTAAAGTGCTTTTCATATCTTAGATTGTTATATAAATGTTAAGTATTTATGGAGAAGGAAATGAAATGGAGAAATGTTCAGTGACTTGTCAAAAGTCATAGAGTAAACAGTGTTTCTAAGACTGTAACCTAGGACCTCTGAGTCCATCTCCAGTGGTATTCCCATTATACCTCCCATAGTCTTTTGTCTTTCTTTTTCTGAGACTTTTTGGTAGCTAACACTCACAAGAAACCAATGGAGAATCTGTTGGTTTTTTTCCTCTATGTGTTGCAATAAGTGTTTTGGACCTCCAAATAAATACATATAACATCTCCACTGAGCATTCCAGCTTTTCTTTTTTCCCCCCAGAAACCCTAGTGTAAGCAGAAGCAAGTCACAGCAATTATCTCATTCCCAAGAGTCTTGTCTCAAATAGAATCTGATTAGCAACCACTCCTCCTACCTCTTCTATTCTCTTAGCCAGAGGAGCTTTTAGAAGGCCACTTCATTGCTACTTCTTACTGCTATTACTCTGTTTTTCATGGTTTTTAAAATCAGGTATATGGTACTTGGAACCACAATTTACCCAACATGTCTAAAGTTCCAGTAAACATTAACAAGACATAAATAGCACAACAGCACTTCCTATGAGGAGGAGGTAGAGGGGAGGAAGCTCTGTATGTGGATGTAGGTGTCAATTGGCTTTTTTCTAAATCATCAAAGCACTTATGTTTGAATAAAATAGATCAAGATTTGACTCTGTTCCTTTGCCTATGAATAAGCATGTCAAGTTGGCTCCAGCTCTGTCCTATGGTGATTTAGCTACTTCCTCTTTTCTGTTCCACCCACAATGTTCCTATTCTTAATCCTGACTCTTAATTCCAAACTCAGCCCTCTCTCACCTCACTTTCCCAGATGTAAGGAAACAAGATTTCATTTCTGCCTGAGCAAAAGACGAAAAGAAGGCTGGGTAATGATGCTGCAACTTTTTCATAGTGATGGGAAATGAAAATGGTTTTGCTTTCAAGCTAGCAAGTCCCTGTTCTACCTAGGGGAAAGTAAGGGACTAAAAAAATAAGAGAAAGAGGAAAGGACTGTACCCTTCTTTCCCAGCAAATACATCCTAACTTATGTGATTTATCTTTTTTTCTTAGGGTTTTGTTTACCAACATAGTTATTTCTCAGGTGTTAGTAATCTAATCCTATGAGTGAAATGTCTGCATTATTAAATTTTCTTTCTTTAATAGAAATTTGCTTTTGACTATGATTTCTTATCATTAAGACATGAAAATCATCACAGCAATGAGAATTTTTTTGAAGTACATCTTTCAAAGGCTTCACCTGAATGCAATGAAAAATAGAGAAAAATGTAAACTTTGTAATAGGGAAGAAATAAAAAAAAACAAGAGTCAATTGGAATTCATAGCATAAAAATAGAAGAATAAAAGAGATCTTATGAAAAATAAATATCTTATTATAATTACAAATGACATCCCAAAGTACTTATTAGCCACTTATTAACACTAAACATCCCCATCATACACACATGCACAGATATGCCATACTCATACATGCTCACATATACAGTCAATGCCCATATATGTATTCCCTATGTATACACCTCAGGTTGATTTTTGTCTTCGATATACCTTTGCGACCACAAGTGAGCATTTTGTCAATATAAACTGTTGCTATTTCCAACTCTTCCCATACTGAATAAAATTATCAGACAAGCTAGGACTAAAAATCTATTACCTCTTGGAAAATAACTTCAATATAAATAGGCTCATCAGTGACAGAGTGAGGGAAGAATATTGGAATACAACAGCCAAAAAAAAATTCCAAACTGGAAATAGATTCTGAGTGTACATTGAAGTAATTGTTATAATAATAATAAATCATGTTTCACATAGAAAGGAATATATGTTTTATGTGATTTATACAAGCTGAATGAAGTTAGGTAAAGTCATTAACTTGGGAGATTAAAAACATTATGGTTAGTGAACTATGAAATGTGGTTCTAATGCAGGCAACAGTATTAGAAGAGTTTATGTTTTTGTATAGACCATAGTGAAGCAAGTCTCCTTGGAAATGTACTTTCGAATCTTTTGCTGGAAGGACTGCTGTTACTTGTAAAATACTGCAGTTCTAGATATGCCTTGCTACAAATTCTCTCACTTTTACTGGGTTTTGATTGAGATGCTACATCAGCATAAATCAAAGTGGAAACCGAGAGAAACATTCCAAGAATCTAAATGTGAGATCCTTGAAACTTGGGTAATTTGCCTAGAGGGAAGGATGCCTGCTCATAGGTTTCCTATGTCCAATACAAACCTTTATTTTTTCCTGGAACTAGATTCTGAGCTGTTTTACTTCCCTCTGGGCTCTATGTTGGGGATACCTGGGTCCTTCAAATGAAAACTGAGACTTCTCCTGTTGGTAGTCTTGCTACAACTTTCACAAAATTCTAAGAAACCTCTCAATTTGGGGTTATTTCTAGTCAGTATTGATAAGCAGTCAACTTTAAAATCTCTCATTGATTAGAATTTGGGGACCATTTTTACTCTGATATGAGTTCGTTATCCCTCCCAAATGGACAAAATGCTATTACTGCCAAATTTTAAAATAGGATAAATTATGCTTTGGTGTAATTTGTTCTACACCAGTGCATTTTGTCTGAATCTCCCCAGAAGGACTACTTGGATGGGTCATTGGACACAGAATGCAGCAGCCACCATTCTTGAAGACTGATGTAATTCATAGTCTGAAATTAAATTTAGTTTGATACATATTTTAAACCATCCTCAATTCTAGTGTGTGCCCAAAAGTTGTGTAGTTAAGTTCTAGATTCACTTTCCATATTCTTTCTTTCTCCTCACAGTCTCCTATCCTTTGCCTTTCTGGCTTTCTCCTTATTTTCCTCATCTCTCTTTAAGCGGATGAGATAAAAGGAGTGAGGGATGAATGACAAAACCACTTTCTGAACCTCAAGCACAGTGACTGTTGATTGCTTGGTGGTTTTGAGTCATTTTGCCCAATGTGCTTAATAAAGTTAATTAAGGAACAATTGGAGTTCTGTACCAGCTTCTGAACAAGTAAAGATCATTCCTTTGGAGCAAGAATGCCTACCAACTTGTAGAGAAGGGAAAAGACCATCAAACTTTGTGATGGCCATTTCTGAATTTGTAGTACATTTAGAATGTTCTCAGGAAAAAAGGGCACAGAGACCTTTCCTGACACAGGTGCAAATTCACTCAAGGAAACCAATCAGCTCCATCTTGCTTGCTGGAGGTGCAAATTAACTCTGACAAGAGTAGTGGCAAAAGACGATATTCTCAATGAGGGATCTTGCTTCATTAAAGCTATAGCCAAATCTCTACTAAATCAGCCAAAAGAACTCTCATTGTAGAGTGAGAGGAAGTCATGGCTTGAGCAACAATAGAAAGTTCCATTTCTTAAGTCATCATTGCATTATATTTTAGTAAATAGAAAGGACTTTAGAGCCCATACTTTTTCATGTTGAGAAACCAAGACACAGAGCGGTGAAGTGATCAGCCCCAAACCCGTATCTTATAAGATCTCATCTACCACATCTTGTTTTGCCACTAAAGGGGAGCTCCTGAAATTCCCTCTAAGGAAGCCCTACTAGGTCACTCATTGGAGCTAATACTAGTTGATATCAAATAGACATCAAAGAGCAGTCAAAAGCTAGAATTCATCTCCTGAGAACTAGAGAAAAAAAGAGAAATACTTAAATTTTGGGACTTTGATTTGTCTGATAATTCTACATTGATCTTCGAGAGAGTTTTTCACTGAAGAGTATCTGATTTTTTTCTCTGTGGATAACATATAAATAATATTTAGGGGTAATTAGGTTTTTAAGTGAAGAGAATGTCTTTAATTTTCATGGAATGACAGAATCTGAATGTTGGGAGTCCAATTACTCATTATAACATAGTCAATAAGAATTTATTCAACCTCCTTTAAGATCTCAAGGTCCAGAAACTCATCGCCTCACAATAATATTTAACTTTTATATACCTCATTAAGGTTTGTAACAGATTTTATATACATAAATATGTGTGTATCTTATTATGTACATGTACATATATGTGTATGATATTATCAGGTGCTTTTATGGTACAGTAATATTTTAAGTTCATATAGGCATAAGGCAGATAGTTGGCCCAGGGAATAGAGTGGTAAACCTAGATTCAAGAAGATCTGGGTTCAAATTTGACCTTTGACACTTACTAGCTGTATGGCCATGGACAAGTCACTTAACCTTTGTCTACCTCAGTTTACCCAACTGTAAAATATGTATAACAATAGTACTTATCTCACAGGTTGTTGTGAGAATTAAATGAAATTATATTTGTAAAGCTCTTAGTATATTGCCTGGCACATAGTAGTTGCTATATAAATGCCTATTCCCTTCCTCTTCTTCACCAAATGATAGGCACAGCCTTACTTTCTAGTTCCTTTCCACCACAAAAATTGTTGTTATAAAGTTTTTTACATATAGGGCTTTCCCCCATTTTTCTTGATCTCTTTGATTTATAAAAGGAGTTATGGAATATCATGGATTCAAAGAGTAAGCAAAATTTAGTTAGTTTTAGAACACAATTCAAAATTGCTTTCCAGAATTCCTTAGCTAAAGAACCATTCATTAATGTACATGTTTTTCCTGATGCCCCTTCAATATTTATCATTTTCATTTTTGGAAATTTTGCCAATTTTATGAGGTTAAGGTTGAACCCCAGAGTTACTTTAATTTGGATTCCTTTTATTAAGAGCATTTTAGAGAATTTTCCCCTAATATGGCTATAGCTCTGATTTCTTCTTTTGAGAACAATCCATTAGTATAATTTGACTCTCAGAGAATCTATTTGAATCAATTCCTTATATATCTTAGAAATGAGACCCTTTTCAAAGAAACTTGCTACAAAGAATTTTGTTTCCCTTCTAAAGTTAGCTACACTCATTTGGCTTCTGCAAAAACTTTAAAAATTTTTTACTTAATCATAATTTCTCATTTTATCTTCTGTGTTCTCTCTCCCTTCTTTGGTCATAAACTATTCCCCTATTCAAAGATATGAAAGATAATTTCTTCTGCCTCTTCTAATTTATTTTAGATGTAACCTTTTACTTTTAGGTCATGCTTTCATTTGGAGATTATCTTGGTACATACTGTTCCTCTAAATCTAATTTTTGTCACAATTCTTTTCTATTTGCCTAACAGTATTTGTAATGTCTTTGGGTTTATCAAACACTAGAATATAAGGTCCATTTGCTTTTATGTGTTGAATACATAATATATCCCACTGATATTTGGTACCTATAGGAGTCCTTTTTGGTACTTTCTTTTCATCTTCCATAAAATTCTTGATCTTTTATTCTACCACATGATTAAAAAAAATTTCCCACCATTTGAGGCTATTATTATATAGTTTGATTGTTACACTATTGAAAAAAAAAACAAATTAATTTAGGTAATATTTAAATCTTGGTCTACTCATAAGCAATTCATATTTCTTCAATTTAGGTCTGTCTGAGCATAAAGTTTTTTGTTTGTTTTTTGGTATTGTAGTCATATTGTTCCTTTGTGGTAAGAAGACTCCCCCAAAATACATACATTATATAGTTAATTTAAGTGAAATTTCTTTTTCTCTGTGTGCTCCTTTTTGTTGGTCTTATTTAGAAATGCAAATAATTCATTTGGATTTATATTATATCCTACCACTTTGCTGAAATTATTATCTTAATTAATAGTTTCAGTTGAGTGTAGGACACTTTAAGTAAACCACAATATCTGCAAAATCCAATAATTTTGTTCCTTTTTGCCTTTGCTTCTTCCCTCAATTTTGTTCTTGTCCCATTACTATATCTGTTATTTATAGGACTATATCCAATAATCATAGTGACAACTAACATCTTTGCTTTGGGATCAACCCTTATTAGAAAGGGCCCTTTCCCCACCCACCCTCTTCCAAATAATTACATATAAAGCTGGTTACTGATTTTCCAAATATGATATGTTAAGAAAGGTCTCTATTTCTATGATTCTAATGCTTTTTTAGACTTAAATGAGCATTATATTTTGTCCAAAATTATTTGTTGATTTTATAACCTATTGTCAGTTTTGTTTGTAGTTTTCCTAATATTGAAATACTTCTACAGTTTGATAAAAATCTAACTTGGTTGTAGTGTCTGATACATCTAATGAGTTGCTACACTTTCTTTGCTAACATTTTATTTAAATTTCTGTATCAATGCTTATTAAGAGATTGGTCTATGATTTTCTTTACCTGCTTTTCTATATGACTTGTTTTACATATAAATAACATAAGATTATCATAGAATAAATTTGGTAGAATTCCACATTTTCCTATTTTTTAAGTTTATTTAATATTAGAATTAATGTCTTTTGAATGTTTTGTATAATTCACTAATGAATTCATTTGTTATAACTTTTCTACCCCTTTTAGAACTTATTTTTTCCTTATTCAATTTATTTTTCTGAGATTCTGTTATTTAAATTTCTCTGCCCAGCACCAGTGCCTCTCTTCCCTTCACCGTTAGACTTTTAGTAATTTTTCTGTAACACAAAGGCTCTAAAATTCGACTTTAATATTTTTGAGACTTTTAATTTTTCTATTTAGGGTGTTTTTTTTTAAAGATGGTCAGTGAATTCTATTTTCACCTTACCCTCTGGTTGTAATAGGTCTCATTGAATCACTAACTTCCATTTAGTCCATTTTAATTTTTGAGGAATCTACTATCCATTAAAATTTTTTTACCTTTCACTTTAAGAAACTATTTTCCTTTTAAGCATTTTCTACAAAGCTCTAATATTTTCTCTAACCAAATTCTCTAAAGATCTCATTTCATTTATATAATTTAAAAAATATGCAATGTTTTGTTCTTGTAAGTCTGACCTTGTGATCAAGCTATGTTTTGTTCTAAAGGTTTGACTGTAATATTTTGGATTTATGATCTTGTTTGTGTCTGCATTTTGACTGCTCCTGGAAATCTAATGGTTCTTCATTGTGAGAATACCCCATGCCTTCTTTAAATGCATTCTTATGTCCTTACCTCGTAGCTTACAGCATTGTGTTCTCTCAATATTGAGTTCTGTGTTCATCAAGTATCACTGATATGCATCAGTCCAGGAAGCCTGACCTAGAGCACAATCTTGACAGCTACCCTCCTGGAATTTCTGGGCACCAAACTCTTATTCAGATTTATGAATGTTAGATTTACTCCACCCTGCTTAGTCTTTAGAATTCTAGCAACCAGGAATGTATACACCCCTACTTAAGAATTAACTGTAGGGGAGGATGGCCTGTGACCAGCATGTGCTAGCAAATGACAAATCAGAAACAACTGACTGACCCCTTGGGCTGTCCTAAGCCACCATTGGTACATGTGAGACTCAGGAAGTGATGTAAAGAACTGCCTATATATTCTGTGTCACTTCCTGTGAGGTCTCTCTCAGAAGTATTGGGAGTTTTTGGTGGCATTTGGCGTGCTTTCAGTTTTGGCGGACTTTGGCAGTGGAGTTTACTGGAAGGAGTTCTGTAGCGTGGTTTAGGTGAGACAATTTCCCTGAGTGACCTTGGTGAGTGATAAAGCTTACTCTCCTTTTCCTTGATCTTCTGAAGGCACTAGCCCCAGAGGAGGGCCCTCATCTTGGAGGAGGCCTCATGGCTGGAAGCTGAACTAGATTAATCTTCTGAGAAGGCCTCTTGGCTGAGGTCTCTAAACTCCCCCTAGCTTAGGCCAGGCTGGAGCATATCTTCTAACCTTTCCCTTTTCTCCTTCTTCTTAATTTCTTCCTTCTATTGTAAATAAACCACCCTAAAATCCCATACTGACTTCAGTATTTCATTAGGATTGAATTTAAATCCCTGGCAATCACTAATATAAAATATTCAGTCTCAACCCTAAATTTTACCCCTAAGAGGTTTAAGCAAAAAAATTACACACTCAACCCTGAGTAGAAATCTAATAGACAATTATTGGCTCTAGCCCCTGTCAGCTAGCTGGAAAATGATGCAGTGCTGAGTTGTAAGCCTGTAAGTACTAATGATGGAAGTACTGAGTTATAAGTTCATCATATAAATTCAGGAAGTTTATTCAGCCCCACTCTGAGCCCAGATTAACAACAGAAGGGCTACTTGTATTTCACAGTTCATGAGCCCTGCTCATTTGCTTATGGTCAGAATTAGTCATCTTAAGCTAGAAAAATTATCTACTGTGGTTGTTCCTTAGATTTATATCCCTACTATGTTTTTGGGTAGAGTGGTTGGCCCTGTATAGTCTCCCTCTCAGTCACTAAAATTCCTGTGCTGACCATCTCCTCTTCCGGTTAGGCCTTCTAGATCTTTGAGGTTGAGAGTACAAGATCTTCATGGCCCTTTTTGTGACTCAGGACAGAGTTCTAGCAGTTTAAAGCCATGTCTTCATTTTAGCACTACTTATGCTAGGCAATGCTATTCCCTGTGGTTACCCAAAGGTTCCCTCTGTGGGTTTACAAAAATTCTAAAGCTTTCTCAGTAAGGAGAGCCCTCCATTTTTGTTGCCTCCAGACAGAGTTCTGTACCTTACAGGTTTCACATGTCTATGGCCAGTATTGTTACACTGCAAGGCTCATTTGTCTGTGTTGGTCCTAGCTCTGCCTCTGGTCAATGAATTGCTGGTTTCCCTCCTCACCCTTCATTTTAAGACTTAAGGAAGTAATTAATTGCAGTTCATCATAGGATTTCTTAATTTAAAAATTTTGATGTAAATTTCAGGATTTTTGCTGAAGTAGGTATGAGAGAACCAACCAATCTGACTCCATTCTGTTAGCCTTTATGGCTGGCAGTCTCCCTTATCCATTCTTCATTCTAATGTCAATGTTTCTAATGTATAGATTTCCTCCTCACTGACTATTGAACAAGCTTGACATGTTTTATCTTTGCCTTCAAAATCCTCCATAAAATGTCTCCAATCTACTTTTCTAGGCTCATCTTATATTACTTCTTTTATAATTTAGAGTTCATCTTACTTAACTAGTTATTAGTGACAGTTTTCATTCTTCCTTTCCCTACCTTGAAGCACCCAAAAAGGATAGTCCAAATTCTGAAAATGTATTCCTTCCACATATTCATGCACCTGTTGAAAATAAGGAAATATGTGTTTTATTTTTCACTCAAAATTCTGGTTTTAGAAGAAAGTACACTACTTTGAGAGCCAGCTTGGAATAGTGGAAAAAGTATTGACCTCAGTGTAAAAAAGATATTAGATTAAGACCAAAATCTGACACATCTTAGCCGTATGACCCTGGACAAGTCATTTAATTTCTCAATGCCCTACACAACTCTCTAATGGTATGACTTGCCAACCTCTCCTTATAGAGGGAATTCTCTATCAGGAAGTCCCAACCCTGCTAAAAATTATAAGTCTAGGTAAAAGAAATAAATATTTTATGATAACAAAAATGTTTTTTCTTTAATTAATACTATTGCTAACATTGTTTTTTTTTCCTTTCAAGCTTTTATTTCTTGGAAAAAAAGTCCATTGGTAATTACAGTACAGTTTTACAACTGAACATAGATTATTCCATTATTTCTAGTCAGAATTACATCATTGCTACTGAGGCTAAAAAGTCTGCTAATTTATTGATTCTCCTTTTCCATTGAAAATTTACATCTGAAAAGGATTCTAGTGATCACTGGAATCCTCTCCAGTCAAACTTAAAATAATGCTCCAAAATGAATATTGGAATAAAAGAACCCAGAGGAAGGAGTGCAGCAATTTTCCTACAGAAAACAACTTGAAAGGTATTCAGAGAGGGTCTGGTTCATAGGGTGAGTGGAACATCCTTCCGTAGGATCCCACCAAAGATTAATGATGCAAGACAACAGCAAAGCCTCCCAGCCCACATCTGCTATTCCAGATTCTGAACCCTGCCTAAGCTAATATCAATGCAACTCCACACACACACACCCAAAGTTCCAAGCCCCAACCAAAGCCTACAGTAAAGCCCCAAGTTTTAGCAAAGAGAATTCTTTGGTGTGTATGACTGGTGCAGGCCAAGAAGGAGGCTCTGAGCCCCCTCCCAAGCCCAAATTGAGGTCCTAACCCCAGCCCAAGGCAGTTTCCAAGGCCCCTAGGTGGTATGAGCTCAAGGGGAGGCCCAGAACCAATGACCAAGCCTTTAATAAAGTCCTAAATCCAAGTACAAATCAGTCCACATGATACACCTGGTCCATGTAAGCCTAGAACAAGATTCTGAGCCCCAGGTCAAGGTAGTGTGCAGTGCAACTAGCCTGTATAAGTTCAGATAAAGGTCTGAAGCCTCAACCCAAGGCAGTCCATAGAGCCCCTGATCTATGTAAGAGTCTATCATCAGAATGATGCCCAAAGCCACTAGTGAAGCTCAAGGTCAGACTACAAGCCATAGACAAGGCAGAACACAGTATGTCTGACCTGATCAAGCCCAGAGTAAGGCCCAAAGCCCCTGCCCAAGTCTGAAATAGACCCTGAGTCCCAGCAAAGGGTAGCTTACCTTGTTCTGAGATTTGTAAGCTATCAGCAGTATTGAATTAGCAGTGGGAAGTGACCTTCAGAATCCCCAGCCCACAACCCATCATATCACCTTATAAGAACTGATAATCGCAGAAACCCAGAAATAGAGCTACAGGTAGCAGCAAAGAAAAATTGAAGTTAAAGACAGTGCCCTCTCTATCCTGAGAATAGAACCTACCTTAAGATAAATTAAAAGTCAAGAAAAAGTATGGGGAAATGAGCAAAAAAAATTTTTTTAAGTCAAACCATAGAAAATTTTTATGGAGACAAGAGCAAGGCACAGATTCAGAAGGGTACAATGAAAACAAAGCAGCTACCCAAAGAACTTCAAAGAAAAAATGAATTGGTCTCATGATCTGAAAGCGATCAAAAAGGATTTCAAATATCAATTGAGAAAGGCAGAGGAAAAATGGGGAAGAGAAAAAATTGGGGAAGAGAAATTAAAGTAAAGCAAAGCAGATCGTACCAAAAAGAGTTTAAAAAATCCAATGAAGAAAAAAGTTTTTTTTAAGAAGTAGAACAGATCAAATGAAAAAGAAGATTCAAAAACTCATGGAAGGAAACCATTATTTAAATATTAGAATTGAAGAACTATAAGCTAATGACATCATGAGATATCAAGAAATAATAAAGCAAATGTGTCTATTATCACCACTATCATTTAATACTGGATTAGAAATACTAGCTTTAGCAATAGGAAAAATAAATCAAAGGAATTAAAGGAGTGTGAAGATGGGATTAACTCTCCCAGCCTACTTTTAAATTTAATCACCAGAAGCATATAAACCCCCACTTTATGCTTAAGTTGGGGGACATCCATAACCCATGTGCTAAAGTGAGTGACAACTCAGAAATTACTTACTGCCCCCTGTGCAATCCTAAGAAAATTTATAAAGTAAAATTGGTTCACATAAAGGGAAGAAGGCACAGGAAGTGACTCAAAGAATGTCTTTAAAAGTAGTTGTGACTTCCTGTGAGAAAGTTTTTATGGGAAGTTCTTTTCAGAGTTGAAGTTGGAGGATCTGAAGTCTGGAGAGGATCTTCTCTTTGGACTTCCACGTGGGTGAGTGAAAAAGGCTGACTCCTTTCCTGGCTCATTGGATGGACTAGCTTCCAAAGAGGACCCCAGTCTAGGAGGAGGCCTCATATCTATAACCCTTGCTTTCTTCACCACTGGCATCTCTTACTGTCCTCTAGTGGAGGGTTAATGAGCCCTGCCCTGTTTGAACTGGGCCAGAGTAATTATCTAATGTGATAGGCTAGATACCTTCTCCACTCTCTTTCTCATTCCTCAAGTTTCACTCTTTCCTTCTATTTTATAAATTAATACTACTAAAAAGTCATTTGATTTGAGATGTATTAATTTCAGTGACTACATCCTCATATATTTAGTCCAACCTTAATTTTTAACCCTTATAGGATGCTATCACTCTTTGCAGATGATATGTTGATATTCTTAAAGAATCCTAGAGCATCAACTAATTGAAATAGTTAATAACTTTAGCAAATTGGAAGATACAAAATAAACCCACATAAATAATGTGGAAAGGAAACAAGACTGACAGTTGGTGGGGGAAGGGGCAACTGGGAGTGGCAGTTGGGGCTGGTGACTAGCACTTCCTTACTGCTAGGTTGGACTTGTTTCCTGATTTGATGTTGTGCAAATTGTAATCCAGGGGTACTGTTTGTTTTTCAAGCCCATTTCATGCAGCTCTGCTATTCTTGTCTGTAAAGCTTGTATATATTTTATTAATTGACAGTCTCCACCTATCATTGCTGGTTTACAAGTCTTCCTTGCCAAATTGTGTGTCCATATAGCATCTCAAATGGAAAGATTAGCATCTCAAATGGAAAAATGTGCAAATCTCCTTTTTTTGGGGGGGTGGTCTTCCTTCCTGGTGTTGGAGGAGAGAGGCAGGAACTCACATAGACAATGCCTTATTAATCCATTGCTTTCTAATATGCTCATTATTCAGGAATTTGGAACTTTGGGGTTAGCCAGTGGACCGGACTCTGTGAGCTCAGCATTCTCTTGGCTGTGGAAAGGTTCTTACATGAGCCTTCTGATCTGTTGCCCTCTATCCCAGAGGAAATCCTTCAACTGGAAAAGAACCTCAGACAACCTGTGAGAGAGCACAATGATGACAAAATCTGTAGGCAAAGAGATCGCATATGCCAAAGTAATAATGCAACTTCTTGAGGCTGTACAACTTCCCAAGGAAGTGGCAATAATCCACTGTAGATCACACACAGGGGCTAATGATCATGTGTCCTTAGGAAACCATAGAGCTGACATTACAGCAAAATTTGGAGCTAGAGAAGGACCTTTACATGTATTGAATTTCTCAATAGTTGAACAGGACAATCTAACTAATGCCTATAATGAACAGGAAATTCAATCATGGATAAAGAACTTAGGAGCAAAACAAATAAGAGGAAACTTGTTTTCACAACTAGGCAAGCCCATCCTGCCTAAAATTAATTTTATCACGTATATAATGCAATACATGCACAAGGACACTGTGGAACTGAAGCTGTGATCGATTCAGTGAGATGATTTTGGACTGCACCAGGAATATCCTGATATGCTATAAGAGTTTGTCAAAAATGTAAAATTTGTATGCAGTTCAATCAGGGAGTTTATAAGACCAAAGGGTTAGGAGGTCATCCCTTAGCATATACTCCTTTTGAATGCATACAGATAGATTTTATCAATATGCCAAAGGACAAAGGGTTTGAGTATTGTCTTGTCTTCATAGTCAGACTGACTAGATGTCCAGAAGTTTTTCCTCCCTAAAAGAACAACACAGCATTTGTGGTTAAAATCCTATTAAAAGAAATCATACCTAGATTTGGGATTCCCTCAAAATTGGACTCAGGCCGTGGAAGTCACTTTACTCAGTCAATATTAAATGAAATTTATAAAAATCTAGGAATACAAGCAACATACCACACACCATATCATCCCCAAAGTTCAGGGCAAGTGGAGAGATTAAATAAAGACATTAAAACATTGATAGGAAAATTTTGTGCAGAAACACACCAAAAATGGACAAACATTCTGCCATTAGTTCTGTTCCATCTTAGAACACAACCCAGTAGAGATTTGCACATCTCTTCATTTGAGATGCTATATGGACACGCAGTTTGGCAAGGAAGACTTGTAAACCAGCAATGATAGGTGGAGACTGTCAATTAACAAAATATATACAAGCTTTACAGACAAGAATAGCAGAGTTGCATGAAATGGGCTTGATACAACAAACAGTACCCCTGGATTACAATTTGCACAACATCAAACCAGGAAAGAAGTCCAACCCAGCAGGAAGGAAGTGCTAGTCACCAGACCCAACTTCCACTCCCAGTTTCCCCTTCCCCCACCAACTGTCAGTCTTGTTTCCTTTCCACAATAATCAGCATTTTTATACATTACCAACAATGTTTAGCAGCAGAAGATAGAAAGAGAAAATCCATTTAAAATTACTCTAGACAATATAAAACACTGAGGAATATACTTGCCAAGTAAATCCAGGAATTAAATGAACACAATTACAAAACACTTTTCACAGAAATAAAATGATATCTAAATAATTGGGAAAATATTAATTGCTGATGGGTAGGTCAAGCCAATATAATAAAAATGACAATTCTACCTAAATTAATTTACTAATTCAGGACCAAACCAATCAAAACATCAAATAATTATTTCATAGAACTAGAAAAAAAATCATATCAAAATTCAACTGGAACAACAAAATGTCAAGAATATCAAGGAAATTAATGAAAAACAAATGGGAAGGAAGGTAGCCTAGCAGAACCAGAATTAAAACTGTACTATAAAAATGTAATCATTAAAAATCTGGTACTTAAAAAAAATTTTAAAAAATCTGGTACTGACTAAAAATAGAATAGTGGATCAATGGACTAGACTAGATATTCAATATATAGGGATAAATTACTTTAATAAGCTAGTGTTCAATAAAATATGACCCTAATTTTTGAAATAACATAGTATTTAACAAAAACTGCTAGGAAAAGTATAAAACAATATGGTAGAAACTAGGTGTACACCAATATCTCATATCCTATACCAAGACTAATTTGTTGATTTCCATCAACAAGATGGACTAAGATTATGTGAGACATAAACTAGGAGGCCAATCAGATGGCTATTGTAATAGTACAAGTGTGGGGTTGTGATGGTTTATGGTGTGAACTTGATAAAAACATAGAACTACATAAGAGTCTTCAATTGAGGTAGAAAGATTAATGCGGAAAGACCCGCAGAGACTCAGTCCTGGGACTTCCACTGAACTATAGAATGAAGGGTGCTTATATAGATTTTGAAGATCACTTAGAATCTGAACTAATCACAGAAAGGAAGAGAACTAGATGTAATAGCCAAAGGCTAGGGTACCTGGGAGTAGCCTAGGTACAAAAGTAGAAACTTAGAAAGCAAAGAGTATTTAGGACTTGATTATGTCTGCTAATTCTATCTAAAGTCATCAAGGTGGGTGCTTGAGGGTTTATAATTAAGTCTGTGATAAAGATCAGTAAAGGGGTTTCTTGTTGATAGGTTGTCCAGGACAAGGGCTAATTTGAAGTTTCATAAAATCATGTTGTCATTAGTATGATAGTGACAATCTTAGAGGAGAAACAGAAACACATATTTTTAAAATGTCATAAAGATAAAACTAATAGGTCTTAAGAAGAGAGTGAATTTGAAGCAGGGGTTAGAGAGATTGAGAACAATGCTTTTAACTGTGAGCTTGAATGACTGGGAAGATGATGTTACTTTTATCCTTAAAAGGGAAATTAGGAGGAAGGAGAGATGATTTAATTTTAGACATCTTGAAGTTAAGAGGTCTACTGTAGTTCTAGATGTCCAATGGACAATTGAAAATGTGAGACTAAGGATCAACAGAGTGGTTGGGGTTGAATAAGTAGATTTAAAAATAGCCAGCATAGAAATTATAATTGAATCCAGGAGAACTAATGAGATCAGTAGGTGAAATACTATAAAGCAGTGATGGCGAACCTATGGTACAGATGTCAAAGAGGGCAGACAGTGCTCTCTCTATGGGCACATGGCCACCCCCTCCCCGAGTTTGTTGCTATAAAGGCAGAGGGACTGTGCTCCCCTCCCCCTCTCTACCACACCTGACAGCATTTTTTTCATATCACCCATCCCTCTATTCAGAGCCTAATGGGAACACTTTTCCCCTCCCTTTCATTGGGTTAGGAGGGCATGACACATCTGGTATTTGGTGAGGGGAGGACATGGCACATGGTCTGGGGTGGGGTGGGCATGGCACCCAGTCTGGGGGTGGGGGCAGGGCCCTGTACTCTGTCTCACAAAGATTTGCCAACACTGCAATAGAAGGAAAAGACAAAGCCCGGCATCCTGTCAGATACCCATAGTTGGTGTGTGAGATCTGAATGAAGAATTAACAAAAGAGGCTGAGAAGGAACAGATAGTTTGAATTAGAACTAGGAGAGAATAGGGTCATGAAAACCTAAAGAGAATATCAAGGAGAAAAGAGTGATTGACAATGTCAAAGGCTATAGAGAGGTCAATAAGGAGGAGTACTGAGAAAAGGCCATTAGATTTGGCAATTAAGAAATCATTAATAACTTTAGATAGGTCAATTTTGAATGAATGAAGCCAAACTGGAAGCCAAACTGCAAAAAGGTAAGAAAAAAGTAAGAGAAAAAAAGTGGACCATCTGTTGTAGATGTACTTCTCAAGGAATTTGGTCACAAAAGCCAGAGAAACATGGAAAATTATTGGCAGGGATAGATCCATCAAGTGAGAGTTTTTGAGAATAGAGGAGAGGTGCGGAATGTTTTTTAGTAATGTAGCCAGTAGACAGGGAGAAATTTAAGGTAAGTAAGAGAGTGGGGGTTATAGAGAAGGAAATCTGTGGAAGAAAATAGGATGAAATGGAATAATTTGTCTATGTAGAAAGACTTGCCTTTGCAAGGAAAAGGACCACCTCATTATATGAGGGATAAAGGAAGAGATAATTGCAGAAGGCATCTGGATGATGCAAGGTGGGGAGAAAGGTAAATTCTGAGGCAAATGGTCTTAATTTTTTTCAGTGAACAATGAGGCAAAGTTCTCCACTGAGAGCATATAGAAAAGGGAAGCTATAGAAGGTTTAAGGAGAGTTTGAAAAGGTTTAGAAAACACACTATGGTGAGTAGGTTAGTATGTCAATTAATGAGATATAAAAGGATTGTTTTGCTGCGGTGATTACAAAGATCGAAGTCAGGTAAATTATTTGTAGTGAATCTAGTCAACATGATTTAATGATTTTTCTCCAGCTTCATTTGACAGCAAATGAATCAGAATGGAAGCAGTCGATATTGGGAATAGTCCAGGCATGAGACTTGGCAGGGCAAGATCAGTAAATTGTGTAATGGGTCAAGGGATTCAAGAAGACATTGAAAAACAAATCTAGTTCACTAAAGGGTTCAAGATGGGGTAGGGAGGAAAGTGTAGTAATTTCTAGTATGATAGTCTGGGAAATATTTGAGGGATCTAAAAATTAGAAATCACTGAGGGAAAAACCGAGTTTGGAGTTCCAAAGTAGAGAGGAAAGTAAAATGATAATGGATTGTGATGATTTAAGATAATTTCAAAATTCCTAAACATGAAAATGGAACATTTGTGGTGGGTGATAATTTTATATATGACCATATCTGTGCACCTGAGGTGGAATGAAGGAGTAGTTTATAGGAAAAGATCAAATTGAGAAACTGAAAAATAAAGTTTTTGGGGGGGTATCAATTTGCATATTGAAGTCTCCTAGTTTGAGGTTAGAAGTTAGTGAGGAGGCACTGAACTCATTGAAAAAAAAATGAAGGGGGGAATCCAATGGCTACCAGAATTTTGATTTGTGTAAATAAGAATTGAGTAAGCCTCCAAGGAGGGGAAATCACGGAGTATTGGAGATAGGAGAGCCTAGAAATGGCAATGGGAGACTAGAAATATTCCACTCTCCCACGTCCACTATAACCAATAAAATGGAGAAGTGGATAGGGATAAATGAAAATGTAGCCTTTTTTTTTTTTGAGAAAATGTGATAAGGGAGGCTGAGTAGGGTCCCAAGTCTCAGTGAATACCAAAAGTTAAAGGAATGAAAAAGGGAAATATATAAGCTAGAATAGAGAGGGGAATGGATAAGGTGTGAAAGATTAAATCATGACTAATGACAATCAGAGGATCATAGATTCAGATTTGGAAGGAATATTAAAGTCAACAAGTCCAAATGGCAAATGAACACACAGCAATGATATTCATAAAGGGAGCTAAGTGGCTTTGAGCCTGGAGTCAGAAAGGTCTGAGTTTATATCTTGACTCAAACTGGCTCTCTGACCCTAAACAACTCACTTAGTCTCACTCAGTTTCCTCAGTTGTAAAATGGGAATACTAATAATACCTATCTCATAAGGTTGTTGTGAAGATCAAGTGAGATTGACACATAGTGGATACTTAACAAATTCTTGTGCCCTTCCCCTTCTTCCTTTCATGTCATCAATGGACATGGCAGACAACTAGATTTTGGTTGCAGGATAACAGATAAAATTTAGGATCGGAAGGAGAAATATTTTAGGTTCTCCAGTACCAATAGAGGAATAGATGCCTATATGGAAATGAACCCAAAGCTTCCCAGCAAGTTGGAGAAGTTATCTTCAAGATATAAATTCATTGAGTCTCCCTTTAATTTGTTTTTGTTTCCATTATGCTAAATGGAATCCATTTGCTCCATTTCTCATCTCTCCATTAATGACTTTTGAACATGCCTGATGTTTGATTTTAGTCTTTCTCCATTGGACTCTGTTGGAGACAGTGGATTATCTGTTTTAAGCTTCACTGCTAATCATGTTTCACTAGTGACCTTAATCATGGATTATCTCCTGGATTTTGAGAATTTTCAATGAATGATGTGTGAGATTTTATTTGTTTCTTTGGGTGGGGTAGTGTCAGGCTTAGTGGATAGTTTTTATTTATATACTCAATTAAGTTGTATTGAAAGAGGGGTTAATGCTTGAACATCATAGGAATGTTAACCTTTTGCATGCAAACATAAAATGTGTGTGAATTATGTTAATGGAGAGAATCTTAAAAAGGTTTTTAATTTGCCAGTCACTTGACTCTTAAAAGTAGTATAAAGGAGGTTTGTTGAATTTTCCCTGACAGTTTACATCTTTAGTATTTGGGAAACACCTCTGGAGATTGCTTAAATTTAAATAGGGCAGACCAGGCAGAGAGGGAGGGAGATTATAAATAGACATTTTAAAAATGTATGGGAGACTAGGGATCTTGTTTGGCAACTTACTGGACAAACATTTGTTGAATACTATAAATACAAGTCAGGACTTAGCTTATTACCATTTATACTGCATAATTTTTTTCTAATAGTGGCTAGGCTATTTTTTAGGATGGTCTATATTTTAATGGAAAAATTTATAACAAATGAGAAATAAGATGGTATTGTAAATAACTGCATGACAAGAAGAAGTTCTAGAAGGGGGAAAAAGACCTTGCTTCCTAACAGAAGATTTGTCTGGGTTCCTCTTCTAGATGAAAACACAACATTGAAAAATACACTTAAGTAACCTCTGAAGGCATCAGCTATTTTAGTATAATAGACATGTGCCAGGAATGACTACACAGGTCTGATTAAATTTATAATCTATAATATTTGTCTTCTGCTGGTTTCCATTGACTAGCCATAAAGCTAAACATTCACTTCACATCTATTGAGGAGGACCATTTAACGGAAAGCTGTAAATAAATAGGATTCATAAAGGCTTCTGGCTGTACATATAGAATTATTGGATTTAAGATCAATGGACTTTACCTCTAACATATGCACAAGTCATCTGTAACCACTGGAAAACTTACTTTGTTAAGGATTGTCAATATTTCCTAGACATAGGAAAAGAAGCCCATGCCAATGCAAATAAGGTAGTGACATTGGAGAAAATGAACTACTTAAGAGGAATCCAGTGGTCAGTCCTTTATAGTCCAGAAAATTACATACCTGTTCAATTACTGCCTGTATTTGGCATATTATGTCAAATGTGTAGATGGCTTGTTACTTCTATAACATTTGAAGTACAATAAGGCAAACCAAATACTATGTCAGTAAATGTTTGCTGAATTAAATTTAAAACTTCAGACTTACTCAATCTGTTTTTCTTTTTATGGTCTGATTTGCCTTACTATTTGTACCTCATCTCATCTATTACTTTTCTGTTCTGAATGGTAAGGCTGACCTTCAAGACAATTCTTTATTAGACTGAATTCCTTACTATCTACCCCAAATCCATCCGTGCCTTGTAGCATCATCAATTCCTCCTTTATTTCCCATTAAAATATATGTCATCTGAGGGCAGTAAATTTAAAAAAAAATTCTTTGTGTCCTCAGATCCTAGCACAAGTGCCTGCCACACAATAAGTGCTTAATAAATAATGCCTTATTGACTCAGCATCAGCATCAGCATCAGCATCCCCTATGTGTATGTGGTGTGCGTATACCCACATCCATGAAAACATGTACACACAGAGCTATTAAAGCATAAAACGATACTAGGCTTTTGTGATTAATGCCTATGTACACATAACATTAGTAATTTTTATCTAACTTTAAGGTTTTTATAGTGTTTTACATGTATTTTGTCATTTAACACTTATTCCAACCCCCAAATTAATGAGTGCCATCATTTCCATTTTAAAGAAAAAGAAACTAAAGTTATTGTGACTATATGACTTCCCCATGGGAACATAAGTAAGAATGAGAAGTATGATTTGAACATAGGTCTGCAAGGATTCCAAATACAGAATTATATTTTTTATATCATGGTACCTCTCAGTGAATACTCATTTTTCTTCATTTTATATGGACAATCTCATTGTTGATGTCCCTTTCTCCTATAAACCTCCACAAAACATCATTAGTACCTACCCCCAAAAGAAGCAGATTAGGACATATAATTCAAAATCTGTATTTATAATTTTATAAATTTATAAAAGGAGAGAATATGGATGACAAAATGTCATTAAATTATTATTAAAGATTGTATAGGCATAAAAAGATTAAATTCACAAAGATAATTAAGGAAATAAGGATTGAGAGCAACTAACATTATTAGACCTAGTTTTGTCTTTTAAATTTCTTTATTTTTAGAGTAAAGTAACTTTAAACATTTAATATGGAAAAAATAGTAGCTGTTCTTGATGTTAAAGTATAAAAAGAAAACTAACTCTTCATTTGTTTATTAGAAAAGTAGTCTCAATCTTATGGAGTTGGCATGTCTGATTCCTTAATCATATCCATTATCATGCTCTTTTTCTATTTTGCGATTTCATTTACAAGACTGAAACAACTTTCAGGACTTAAAAAAAATCTTTGTTTTTAAAATACTTCTGACTTAATATAGACTATTAGATGAGCAGCAAAATAATTGAGAAATATAGTTTCTGTGAGCAAAGAGTTTGTCATATTTAAACACCATTCTTAGTAAAGTGTATATACGCATGATATGTACCTTAATAAACATCATTTCTATATTAACATTATTATTACATTATCAAAAAACCTCATTATAGAACCTTGAAATACTGCTGGAAATTCACCTATTTATTCAGTTATCTAAAGTTTCCCAAGAAACAAAGCCCTCCTCTTACCTTAAAAATCTTGGGGTTTTTTGGTTTGTTTGTTTGTTGTTTGTTTTTTTTTTTTACTTTCAAAATATTTTATTGCTACTTCCTCCCCTTTTATACAAAAACACTTCCCAACAAATTTCACTTTCCAAAGGAAAGACAAACAGGCAAAGAATTAAGTAGACAGATTTTAATAGACTGAGCAAGTTACATTCCATATTTGTAATTTACCATTTCTTATAAAATGGGTATACAGTATCCATAAAAACCAATCATCTATAGGCAACTTTGTTCATATTTTCTCTGAATTTCATTTATTTCATTTTTATTTATTTTCAGTAGCATAATCACTATGTATATATATTGTTCTCTTGGTTCAGTGTGCATCAATTTATATTAGACTTTTGATGTCTGAGTTCCATCTATTTGTCATTCCTTCTACTCAATAATAGAACATTTTAATCAGGTAAACAATTTGTTTAGCCTTTTCCACAGCTGATGAGCACATAGGTTATTTCCAACTTTTTGATGCTGTAGATAGTACAATTATCTTTATTTTGAATATTTTCAATAGTAAACAACATTTCTAAGGATATAAAGCAATAATATTACCAGAATATTCATATCCCTTGATCTAAAAATTATACAATAACAGTGAAAGAAAATACATGTTATATGCATATATGTGTTTGTTTACATATATGTAGGCATATTTATATATTTTCGTTATGTGCATGCAAATGTGTATATATTTGTATTGTGAAAATTCTATCAGCAAAAAGATCAATAAGGGAAACAAAGTTTCCAAGTGAAAAAGAAATAGGTTTATTGAGAGAGGGCCAGTCTCACAATAAAGCCAGACTGATCAAGACCAAAGACCTCAAGTCTTGTGAATGGCCTCCTTTTATGCCCAAATGATACAAAAATTGACAGATTATATTACCAAACCAGAATATAAAAACTGAGGCATATCCCAAACAAATAATAATCTTATAACAACTGGACCAAAATAGTAACCAATCTGAAGAAATGGGAGTATGTTACAGTGGACTAAACAAGATATAATTCTGCACTAGGGTGCAAATTTAAAGATCACCAAAAGGGTGGTAACTAATATCTTTTATAGGTACTATTCTAGGGATAACGATGCTTAAAAAAGTCCCTGCTCTCAACTTTTGCTACCATGGCTTAACTTTGTTAGAATTACATCTTTATTGCATCAAGAACACCTACTAGGATGCTAGAAAAAACAAATGTAAAGTTCAAGGCCACACTGTTGAAAATCTTATGCTCATGCAATGGCAATTAAATAAAAACTTATACTAATATACTATTAAAATAATCATCAAGAAAGGGGGTAGGGCATTTCACATTCACATTATATTCTTCTTGTGGGTATATATGCACACATATTCATGACATTGTAAAGGAGTTCAAGATGCTTGGACACGGGTTTCTGTTTAATTCAGGCAGAAATTATACCACAATTTCACTCCTTAATTTCTTTTACTTTCCTTAGGAATTTTCTCTAAATCTGTGGATTGACAGAAGATGGACTTCATAAATCTACCCTCCAATCTAAATAAGAATGGATAGCTACAAGAGGACAAGGAGATCTTCAGCCATGGGGCAGCACATCAGCACACGGAAGTGGGAGTGCCCAGAGCTACTGCTATGATAAGTATTCATTTTGACATTTTTGTTGTTCATTTGTTTCATTCATGTCTAACTCTTCATGACCCCATTTATGATTTTCTTGGTAGAGATACTAGAGTGGTTTGCCTTTTCCTTCTCATATATGTATATATATATATATATATATATATATATATATAGTGTATATACATATACACTATATAGGAATACATAACCTACTATTGGGTAAATAATCAAAGAAAAATAAAATGCAAACACATGAATTCATATTTATTTTCTTTTTTCTGCCATTCTTTTAATCAGAACAATTGATTATTAGTAGTATTATTGTATCAAAGTAGATAAGCAAATCAGTAACTTTTAAAATACAATTCTAAATTATTTTCTCAAATAGCCAGATCAACTTACAGTTCTACCAACCATGTATTAACATACCTATCTTCCTACAGCCCTCCTAATTGACTTTTCCCATTTTTGCCATACTTATAAACTTGATGGTTATGTTGTAAATATTTAGAATAGTTTTTTTTTTTAAGATAGGAATTTTCTTAGTGATTTGGAGAAAACTTCATATAATTATTGATAGATTGTGTTCCTTTTGAAAATTATTTATTCATACTCTGATTACTTTTGTTATATTATATTGGATTATATGTTATCTTTGATTATATGTTTCTGTCAATGTTAAAATCTATTAATATACTGTATATGATGAGTCAATAAATGAGGTAGATTTTAATTCTTCAACCATATGAATTATCTACATATTCTTAACAACTCTGGACACACACTCTGCTTTGCCACCTATAAGAAAGCAGAGAGTAGATCCCTGATGCACAGGAAGGCTTTTGATTTTCCTCAGTGTCTCTCTGTGTTTATGGTGTGGCAGCTTCTTTTCTCTTGCCTGCTGGGATTTTTGGCCCTTAGTCACAATCTTACCCTTTAACTCTGGCAGCCATGCTGGATCAGTGCCCATAGCAACAGAGCTAAGTCCCTTAAAGCCAGAGCCCATGAATTCAGGAAAGGACATCTGTTCCCTCAGTGTCTCTGCCCTTCCAGGGTAGCCATTCCCAGGCTGTAAAACTGAGACTGTGAGTTGCAAACAGCCTCACTTTTTGGCTACCTTTATCTGACTGTCTAAATAGGCAGAAAGCCCTGGCCATTTGGGGCAATGGTTTGGATTTATCTGGTGCTGACATCCCCACTTCAAAGGGCGATTTTTCTGCCAGTGATCTCTGTCGATTTTGTCTGAAGCTGTCTCTATAGGCAACTGCATAATATTTCTTTGCAGAGGAATACTGTTAGCAGTTCCTGTCTGGTACCTCTATTGGTGCTGGGTGTAATAGAAGACCCTCACTTCTCTTTACACAAATTTAGTACAGATTCCTAGCATGGTGCCAGGTACACCAAAAGCACGCGATAAATATTGATTGTTGATGATGTTTTGGGGAATGAGAACATGCCAGTTTCCACTGAGACTTGCAGCTGTAGGAGATCTGGACTTAGTCTGTATCTGTCACAAATCATACAGTGTTGGGGAAAGCTAGAGATGTTGCTGGATTGTCCTTAAATGTTGACTGCATGGCATACTTCCTTTGATCACAGGTGTCATGGGCTAAGCTTTCTTTGTGAAGTTCCAGCATGGAATATATCTGACTCAGTTAAAATCGTTGCAGATGCTCATGATTCAAACACCTGCTGAGCCTATCCAGAGGAGTTCATTCCTTTTGCAATGCCCCATTCTAGTCTTTTTTTGCCCTATCTGTGTTCTTCTTGACTTGGGTTTGAAATCAGAATTTATGTTATTCTTGACTTCAGTTTGAAAGTTTTCCATAAATGAGTGCTGCCAATACAACCTGAAAGGTTTATGAATTCTAATTTGCCTCCATTCCAATGGGCAGCAGTGTATTTTTAGAATAATATTCTTTTCATCACAATTCCATTCATGTCATGAACATATCAAATGGGAAACCGATGTGTTCACAAATCAAAATGCACAAAGATAGAGAGTGTGTCAATATAATTAAAATGATGGATATTCATAATTGATTTATTTTTCTATCTTTTAAAACATTTCCTTTATTTTGAGTCCTGGAGCCATGGAGATGCATAGTTGACATTTTCTAGGGTAGATGCTAGTTTCTCAGGGTAGGGACTCATTATTGTACAAAAATTGTTCCTCAAAAAATGTGTTTGATACTGGTATGGTTTCTATTATTACACTAACTGAGTTTCTCCAGACTATCTTATAACTAGTAAACAGGGAACCACATTTTATTTATGAGCAAGATAAAAAGCAATATTTAAAAATATTAAAATCTTGTTTATATTGTATAGATTTTTCAATAATATACTTCCACCTATCTCCTTTAAGACAACCATTCCTTATAACAAAGAATTTTTTAAAAGGGAAAATATCCAAAATATTTTAATAAAACCATAAAACACATCAGCCAAGTTCAACATTATTGATGATAATTTATTTCATGCCCAGTCCCCCACCTCTAGAAAAAAGGGAAGGAGGTATGGTCTCATATCTCTTTTTTGGTAAAAAAGTATAGCCATTTTAGTTACATAGCATTATTGAGTTTTTTGTTGTTCTTTCTATTTACATTATTGTAATTACTGTATTTGTTGTTTTCTCTATTTCTGTTTATTTAACTTTCTGTCAGTTTACATGGCTTCTCGACATCTCTGTATTCTTCATTTCAACATTATTTTGCAGTTTTTAATAAACAATTCTATTTATATCTTTTGGCCATTACTAAATCAGTGGGCATTGACTTTATTTTTAGTTCTTTGATTCCATAAGAATGCTATGATAAATAATTTTTATATATGAGAGACAGAAAAAAAAATTTGATGACCTTGGCAATAGCCTTAGGGGCAGGATCTCTAGGTCAAAGGGCCTGGACATTTTGATTATTTTGTCAACATAAGTCTACTTTCCTTTCTGGAATGATTGAATTAATTCATGGCTCCTAGTATATTTGTCTTTCCACAACAAAATGAGGCAATACTTTTGGAATAATAGAGAGAAAAGTATATAGGACTAGTAGGCAGAAAACTTTAGTTTAAATGATGGCTCTATCATTAACTACCTGTGTGACTATAGGCAAGTCACTTAAGATTTCTGGGTTTCAGGTTCCATTTGAAGACTTGATTTTGAAAGTCCCTTCCAGCTGACAAATTCTACTGTCTACATAGACAGTTTGTGAGAGAACAAAAAAATTGAGCCAAACACAGAGCATAAAGTATAGGAAAACCTGACTAATGCAAACTGATGGTGGGAGGCCAGGCTGAATTGGCAATAAGTCTGAGCTATAGATTTTTTAAATTGCAGTTTTATCACTACCAAGTACATATAACTCAAGTTGGGTTTAAAAAGGCTAATATTCCTCTTGCACTCTCTTGTACACACCATTAATTTACTCTGCAAACCTCTTCTTCATAGGAAATTCAAAGGTAAACTCCAGTCTATCTCCTGCCCAAATCCTGACATTTTCTAGGTTGGTACAGTTTAAATTAGTATGATTCTGCTAGCTATGTGACATGTTGACAAACCATCCCGTTTTGAGGGTGAGGAGGCACAGGTACTCAGGGGGAAACTGTTTTGGATACATAATAATTGTATGTTCTGTGAATTTTAACTGCTTAAGTATGCTGTGGATAAAATGAATCGGGCTGAAAAATGCCCCCATTTGGGGGTGAAAGATTGGCTTATTTAATTATACTGTTTTGAGAAAAAATAAACATCTATCAATCTCAGAGAAGACATTTCCTCTTTGATTAGGGAAAAAATCATTAGTGGGAAAGACACTTGTCTATATTTCAGTTATCTCATTTTTAAGGTTTTAGCCAGTTAGCTAGAGTCTTGAGAAAAGGGCAGGTTGTTTGGAATAAGGACAGAAACCTTGTGCAAATGGCCAATTATCTTCTTGGGACTTCACATCCCTAAAATTCAAAAGCCTTAAGTTTGAGGGTAAGCATGCAATTAAATTCTCAAGAAAGAGACAATAAACATTTAGGCTACTGATGCTAAGAACAGGTATGTTCTTAAATGGAAGAGCACTGGAGCCCTGCTGCCACAAATTCAATTCCCAATATGCCAAATCAGTTCAGTAAGTGGCTAAAATGTGCTAGTCTACAAAGAAAAAATGAAAGTTAAGAATCCTGGGAAGATTATGAAGTGAGACATAACCTTAAGGCATAACAACCCATCTCTTTACCCAAACAAATTATGAAGGTTGAACTCAAATGTAGCAAATATAGCAATATGATAGCAAGAAGAGAAATTTTAAAATCCCACCACAATGTAATTATTATATTTGAAAGAAACCAAAGACTCATGCTCTTATAACTCTTACTGTTCCTGCACTTAGTTTCCTTATCTCTTATAGCCCATGGCAAAGTGTCCGTGGTAGTAGAGTGACCCACTATCTCCCACAAAACTGACTTTTAGAGTTCATCACTTGGCAATGTACCTGGAGGAAATCTTCTAAGTTGATTATAGTAATGGAATCAGAACAACTCTAATGCATAGGGAGAAAAAAAGAACTGGCTTTGAAGAAAAATGCAGCTCATAGGAAAAGAATGCATAGGAAGAAAGTGACTTCTACATTATAGCACTTGGTAAAATATAACTGAGGAAACTGAAAAATTAATAGAAGTGCAAGAAGCCTGGACAAAGCAAGAGTTTTTAGGAGCCTCTTCCATCCCCCTCCAAATTCCGTTACTGTCCTAGAGAATCCTTTCTAAATCTTTTCTTTCTAAGCCACCAAGGGTTAGAACAGAGATAGAAAAAATGGTAGTTTTAGAAAGAAAGACAACCCCCCCCAAATAATAGAACATAAAAAGAAGGCTACTTAATTACAACTACAGTGGCTTCTGGTTGCTCCTAATGGAAGAATCCCCAATGCTTATCCTCATCTATTCAGGGACAGGGACTTCATACAATTCAGGCAATATGAGAGAACAAAGAATAAGTGACAGTGGTCCAGCAATACATCAATGCTGAACCTTTAAAAAAAAGAATTTTTCATAATATGCATTTTATAATAAGATAAAAATAATCAGCAGAACATTTATAAAAACAAAAACAAAAAATCAAGGAGAAAGAAACACTTGAAGACAAAAAGATATGTCTCTGGAAAAGTACTTTGAAACAAAGGACATTGATTTGAAGTTTCCAGAGGTAGATGAAGCTATTACAATGAATTCTTCATAGCCATCTGAAATGACACTGGAATATCTATAAGATATTCAGAATGGTTCAAAAGATCAAGCAGAGAACTAAGTGAAAATGACAAAGAAATAGAGACAAATAAAAGCTCTCAGGAGAAAAAAATGCAACAGCAAATCTAAGGGGAAAATGCAGAATTTAGAAGTAAAGAGAAAGACAATTCATAATAGCAGATTTTTTATTTAAAAAAAAGGGAAAAGCACAACTGGAACACAAAACACAAATGAGAAAGAAACAATTGAACAAAACAGAAAAACAGCATATTTGGAAGAATTATAGAGTTCTCTAAAGCTATAAGGTTAGCAAAGAGACAGAAAGGAACCACAACTTTAATTCATAATGATATATCATAGTAGAAATAACATTTTAATATCAAATAGCAAAATATACAAGACATAAAAGGCAAAAAATACTTCATTTGGAATGATCAATAGTTACTCTTTTTTTAATATAAGAAAACAAATGGAAAAAATGAAAAAAGTGTATAAAAAAATTGCCAACTCATTTAGCACTTTATAACTTAGCCTTCACTCTATATATTTTGCTTATATTCTCTTTACTTACTTCTGTTATACCCTATCTAAGAAGCATATTATTTCTTCCATTTTAACTTGTTTTTACTCTGACACATATTCAATTTTTGTAAAGTTCTATAAGAATTTAAACTTCAGATTTTTATGCTAATATGAAAGTTCTGAAGTAATATTGTGGTCATTGATTTAAAAATATTATGGCTTAAGTCTAAATGACTTTTAGCAGCTTTATGTACAAAAAGATGGAAAGAGTGAAAGTGGAAAAATATAGATAAAGAGATAGAAAGTATTGCCTAGCTACAAATACCCTAAATTTAATCCTAATGACTCCAGATCACAAATATGAATCTGAAAACAAATTTCACCAGAATTCAAAGTTCTAATTAGGAAGCCAAAAATCTGAAGAGCCAGGATCCACCCAAAAACCTTCAGTGCACATGAGGTTAAGAATCTCACCAGAACTCACACTGAAGGGAGTGTCCCACAGAAGCACCAAGAGCAGAGAGGGTCTTCTCATTGAAGAACCAAGGAAGGAATCACTCCACTCACCACCCCAGGATCCAAGGAAAGAGTTTCCTCCTCCAGACTGGCTCACCAAGGCAGAGTCAGAAATTGAATCCTCAAGCTGGCCTTTTTGAAGCAGTCTTCTCCATGTCACTTCCTGTTGCTCCCCCACTTTATGGGAACCAATCTCAATCTTTCAATTTCCCTAGCACTGCCCAAGGAGGTGGGCAGGGTCCTCTAGAGTTGTCATCCACTCTAGTAAGTAACTTGTGAATTCTCCTACTTAGTGAGTAGTAAGGTACTAAGGAGGGGTACTTAAGTTTTTGATTGATTAACTCAAAAGTTGCTGATTGATATCCAGAGAGTTTAATTCACTCTTCACAGTTCCTGTGGATATTGAGAAGATGTTTAACTTTTTATATACCCATCACAAGATACCACCAGTGAATCAAATCTCTTTTTTAACATCAGTTCTTTTTTTTTGATTGTACATATATTATCATATAATACATATTTTCATGTTTACCATGTTGTGAACAGGCAAATATTGTTTTCCCTAGAGAAAAATCATAGAAAAAATAAAGAACAATATCTTCAATTTACATTCAGACTCCATCTGTTCCTTCTATGTCAGTGGATATTTTTTTTTCTCATGAATCACTTGGAGTTGTCTTGAATCCTTGCTTTGTGGATAATAGTTGTCATTCACAGTAGATCATCATACATTATTGTTGGTACTATGTACAAGTCTTCTTGTTCTACTAATTTCACTTTGATTCACTTCATTTGTCTTTCCAGATTTTTTCTATTATCTTGTTCGTCATTTCTTATTGCACAATAATATTCCATTACAAGCATATACCCATTCTTGTTTAGTCATTCTTCAATTGACGGGTAGTTCTACAGTTTCCAATTCTTTGACACCACAATAGAAGCTACTATAAATATTGTTCTACAGATATGTTCTTTCTGCTTATCTTTAGTCTCTAACTCTAACTCTAACAGTTGTATTACTGGGTCAAAGTGTATACACAATTTGATGGCCCTTTGGGCATGGTTCCAGATTGCTATCCAGAATGATTGTATCAGTTCAAAGTTACACTAGTGGTGTATTAATGTCCTAATTTTTCTACACCCTCCCTAATATTTATCATTTTCCTTTTTTTTTTTGGTCATTTTAGCCAGTCTGATGGGTGCAAAGTGCTACTTTGGAGTTGTTATAATTTTCATTTATCTAATGAAGTTATTTGGAGAATTTTTTTCATACAACTAAAGATAATTTTAATTATTTCATCCAAGAATTGCTTGCATGTCCTTTTGACCATTTGTCAATTGGGAAATGCTTTGTATTCTTACAAATTAGATTCAGTTTAACTAAGCCTTTGTCAGAGACTTGCTATAAAAGTTTTCCTAATTTGTTGTTTGCCTTTTAATCTTAGAAGACCTGATTTCCTCCCCTTAACCTACCTACCCTTGGCCCCAGGAAAAGTCTTATATATATATATATGCATATATATATATATATATACAGTTTTTGCATGTTTTCTTCCACATTAGAATGTGAGTTCCTTCAGGGCATGGACTATATTTTTGCCTGAATTTGTATTTCTAGCATTTTGTAACCTGCCTTTTACATAGTAAGTACTTAAAAATGCTTGTTGGCCTATTGATCATTTGGGATTTCCAAATAATTCAATAGTCCCTATTTATGATAGGAAGTACACCAACTTTTTCTTCTGAAATGATTTTCACTTAAAAAACATCTTAGGGGAAAAAATGGCTGAGAACCTAATATATGAGCAAAAACTTGTTTGGAATGCCTGAATATTTCAGGAGTTAGGAGAAAAAGGGCCACTGGGGAAAAGATTGGGTATAATATGATGTTTTTCATTAGTATTTCTAAGGAAAGTGGTAATTATAATTTTTAATTTTTAAAAAAATATCTTTTCCTATAACTGCTTGTGAAACTTCTTCCCAGGGAAAGTAATTAACAGTGACCGCCCTGGATCTTTTTTCAGTTATACTTTGAGTGTGTCCATTCAGTATTCTATTCCCCAATAAATTAGATAATAATATACTTAGGATAATATGCATTTGGAATGCAGAAGAAGAAAGCTAAAGGAGTCATTTTGAAGGTAGGAGGAAGCTTGCATTCAAAAGAAAACAGCTAAGTAGAGAATAGGAGAGGGAGGATTTCTTTTCATCATTCTGAAGCACCATTCAATTTGGTTTTATATAGTAGAATGTACATTCTTTTCAAAGTTCCACCTTTCCTTCCAGAGTACAGAGTAATTTAAACAGGACACATTAAGTGCCAAAAACTGGTTTCTAATACTGGGGCTTTCATGGCTTATTAGATAGGTCAGTAAGCAAATATAATACATGAAAACGAGAAAAAAAATCCATTATACTATCTCAGGGTATGTATTTTATTGCTGACTTTTTTGGTGCCTTTTCTTCTCTAAATTTCTATCATTTCTACCATTCTTCTTGCTCCTATATTATAGCTACTTTCTACAATATCTAGCTTTTTTGATAGATGTAGATAATTTCCTCTCTTTTCAGCTTAAAGCCCTTTTGATTTGCAAGATTCCAAGCAAATACATTTTTTCCATCCCTAGTTTGATGTACTACATTTCTGGACAGTAGCCTTTTATTCCTATAAAGCAGGCTATGATCCTGAAATCTTAATCCTATTCTCTGGAACTTAACCATTTTATTCAGCTATCAACTCCAAAAGCTATCTTTTCTACTGAATCAACTGTCTGCAACCTCACCTATACCCCCAAGGTGTTTTCAAAATCTTGACAGCAAATCTTAAAAATAAGAAAATGTTATGTCTAGAAGGAACTTTAGAAATAAATTATGTAGTCTAGCTCCCTCATTTTGTATAAGAGGAGACCAGAGAACTGAAGAAACTTACCAAAAGCCACCTAGCTCTGTAATGGTGAAGGTTGGTTTAAAAAAAGATCTTTTAAGTTCCAGCTAAGTGGCGATTTTGTGGTCGCTTGGTATGTCCAACTCTTTGTGACCCCAGCTGGACTTTTCTCAGCAAAGATAGTGGGGTGGTTTGACATTTCCTTTACCAAATCATTTTACAGATCAAGAAGCAAGACAAACAGGATAAGGAGATTTATCCCTAATTCTGTATCATATTTGTTTCTAAATAGTGCTCTGTACAATTTGATTTCTGAGTGAGGCTCAGATTTTATTTCAATTGTCTTTTTTCATTCCTTTTTCTAGCATTCCAAGGAATCTTCTGACATTTCCTACTCTGGAGTAGCTTCTCAAATTGTGATAGCTAAGATGAAAATCTAAGATTAATCTCTTATGATAAACACATCTGACTCTAGTCAAATATGTCTGAGATGCAGCAGAGCATTGTTTTGTGGTCTCCCATTGAGATGAATTGGAGGTCTCTCCTTTTCTTTCATGTCTTTTCCAGTTTTTCTTCTAAGTTTCTGTTATTTTAAAAGTATTCTTCTAGAACTCTTCCAGGAGTTCATTTTGGGGCTAACATCTTTTTGCATTTGCCTTTGAGACTTTACCTATTTAAGTTTGGGCATCACTGTCCTCTACTGAGCTTGCATTTTGGTCTTCCCTGTTAATGAAATAATTTTCTAGGGTCATGCTTCTTTGTCTTTTGCTCATTTGGTTGGGGAGAAGCTTTTCATGACCTCGCATAATTGTTGAAGTTTAACTCCACTTCTGAAGTGGAGAGAGTACTGCCTATGGGTTTCCCTGGTGCCACATTTAATGGATTTAGCTGGATTCCTGTCCTCAGCTGCCAGCTTCCCCTGATGTCAAGAGTACCAGGTTTCTTCTGCTGAGAGTTCTCCTGGATGTGCTTACACCAGACCTCTACTGAAGCTCCTCAGCATATGTTTTTAACCAAGCTATTCCTCATGCTTCAGGCTCCATTACTTTCCTCTTTTACAGTAGTGAGACAGGCAGGTTCTTCCTTTATATTTTCTTTGGCTGTGAAGCCCTACTTCCCCCTCTTTTGTTGCTTCTGCTCCTCCAAAATTTGTTCTGAGTCATCTTTTTTTTAATTTTTATTTTGGGTGGTTATTTGTAGATGAATTGGAGGGAGTTCAGAATGTCCATTATTCTGCCATCATAGTCGCTGGAATGAAAGTTGAGAAGGTCATCCTAAACCAGGCATAACCTGATTTCTTCATCTAGACATTGGAATCCTATGATTAGGCATGTAATTTTTCATCATTGTGAAGGAATCAGGGAGAGACTATAAAATATTAAGCCTACTTCTTCATTAGTTACCCACCAATTAGAAATATCATGAAGGATGAATAATGAGCTTCCAAAATTGCATTTAATCACTCAAGGTGCTGAATGAATTCATTTTTTTATCATCAAGAGAGGTCACTGCCCGATTTAAATTTTTGGTTATTGCTAGCCAGATCAATAAATCAAGTTTCTTACCTAGAACCCAGTCTCTAGGAATATTTAACTATCTTAGACTTAAATAACTTGCCCAAGGTCATACAGTTATTAAGTACCTGAAGTCAGATTTGAATTCATGAAGATGAATCTTCTTGACTCTAGGTCCTGTACTCTCTCTACTGTGTTATACCTAGCTGTCCTCACTTTCCACTCTATTAGCTACACCTGCCATTCCCTTTTATTTTACCAGTTAATTTTTTAAGACTCCAAGACAAGTAGAGTGTCAATCCTGGAGTCAAGAAGTTCACGCCCAGCCTTAGCTGTGTACTAGCTGTATGACTCTGGGCAAGTCATTTAATCTCTGTTTGCTTCAGCTTCCACAGATGTTCTTTAGTAATTTCTGTCTCTTCCTGACCCCATTTGAGGTTTTCTTGGCAAATATATCAGAGTGGTTTACCAACTTCTTTAGCTCATTTTACAGATAGGGAAACAGAGGCAAAGAGGGGGAAATGACTTGCCCAAAGTCACATATCTAGTAAGTTCCTGAAGTCAGATTTAAATTCAGGTCTTCCTAATTCCGAGTCTAGGGATCTATCCATTGTACCATCTAGATAGTACTAAGTATAGTGTAAAATGGGGGCAATAGCACCTATCTCCTAGAGTTTTCATGAGGTTGAAATGAAATAATAGTTACATATGTAAATGTTAGTTTTTATTATCATTATTTTTATTACTGTTGCTGCTGCTGATGTTATTGTTATTATTATTATTTGTAGAGCCAGTGCTGATTAGAACTGGCAAGAAGGTTGATAACATGAAACTTTCTATACTGGTGTAATCATAGGTTGAGGGGCAGCTAGATAGCAGAATAGATGGAGCATCAGGTGTAAAATCAGGAGGACTTGGGTTCAAATGGGATCTTAGACACTTTATAGCCATGTCACCCTAAGTAAGTCTCTTAACCCCAATTGCTTAGCCCTTGCCATTCTTATCTTATAACTGATACTAAGAAAGAAAGTTCTGGTTAAAAAAAAAAGAAATCACAAGTTGAGCTGTGTGTGTGTGTGTTTGTGCCCATATAAACAAACATATATATGACTTTTATTCTCCTCCTCTGCTTTTGAAGTATATCAGATTATTGTTGCTGAAACTGTGAAGGACAATAAGACTACCCTCTCTCTATACTCCTGGGCAGATATCAAATTCTTCATTTTCTTTGTAGTTTGAAATGAGAGTGGAAACATAAGGACTGCTTCCATGACTGAGAATGCTCAGTTGAACAAGGATGGAAATGTCACCCAGCAGGGCATGATAGATTACTTTCTCATGATGACCAAATTTTGAATATGGTATGATATTGGTAGATTTTGGTATCCAATTGACTCTCATACCAAGGACAATCTCCTGTGAGTTATGGGCATCAACTATTTGAACAGTCAACTTGGCTAATTAGATTCATTGTTTCTGAGTCCAAATTAGGTTGATTAAAACTGAGAGGGGCAGTGTTGCAAGGTGGAGAGAGTACTAGATTTGGAATCAGTGAGATCTATGTTTAAATTATGCCTCAGTTTATTCCTCTGTAAAATAAAGTCCCTTTCCATTTACAATCTATGAAAACAGCCTTTTCAAATAGAAAGAAATGTGGGACTAATGAAAAACTGATGTAATACAAAAAGAAGACAAGGTTCTCCAGTGAACTATATTATTTGCATTTTACAATAGGAAAAAATGTTGGGTTATGAATAATCAATCAACAAAGATGTAATACTGACTTTGGCAATAGGGACTGAAGTCTGTCTATAAATTTCCACGTATTTTTAATGTCTTTAAAAGATTGCACATTATGTTTCCTTACTTTAAAGTTTTAACTCAGCAATAGTCATGAAGATGAAAATAATTATTTTTATTACATTGACGAAATGTAAGAAATTAGAGCGATTCCAGACATATATATGATGGTGCAAACAACTGAAGCCACTAAGCTTCAGTGAGCTTTTGGAGGTGTTTACCGATTCAGGGTGAAGTTGCTTTGAGCTAAATGTAGGTAGTTCTCTGGGGATGACATCAGCAATCTGTCTGAATTTTCCATTATAGCATTCCATTCTAACACTGAAAAAAGAAAAGAAAAAGGCAATTAAAATTACAATTAAACCAACACTTAGAAATAACTTCAAAAAGTAAGTTTATAAGTTTTCTAGAAACTGTCTGTTAGGAAAGGCATAAAAAAAATCTTTACACTTAAATTATACATTCCTGCACTTTCCTCTAACTCAGGATAATCATGAAGATAAGGGAGAAGGTACTCTCTTAATGGACAGATAGAGGGCGCAGCAGACAAAGTGAAGATTCTTGAGACAGGAAGATTCATTCTTCGTGAGTTCAAGTCTGGCCTCATACACTTACTTGCTGTGGGACCCTAGGCTAGTCCCTTAACCTTGTTTGCCTCCATTTTCACATCTGTATAATGAACTAGAGAAGAAAATGGCATTCCATTCTGGAATCTTTGTTAAGAAAACACCATTTTTCAAACATGACAGAAAACTCAACAACACAACTGGCATAACTGAGAAGGTTCTTGACTTGGAGACAAGAAGACTTGGATTCATATCCTGTCACAGACACTTATTAGCTGTGAGACCTACTATTTCTGAGTCTCATTTTCTTCATGTGTAAAACAAAAGAATTGGACTTAATAACCCTTAATGGCCCCTTACTTCTCTAGATCAACAATGCTTGACAAGTCTAATCTCTAGGACTTCATCCATTAAATAAAAGTATTAGTCTAGAAGACTTCCTTCTCAGCACTAAATCTGTGATCCTGTGAGATCTTTACCATGATTCTGTCATTCTCTCTGTTAAGTTTTCAACAAAAGGAAGCTTGACTGCTAGTATATCATTTTTAGAAATTTTCCTAGGCCATCATTCCCTTTCTCTCATGCTGATTACCTGTTTTAATTACACATTTGGATATTTCTCTTGTTCCTTTTTTAGATTAGTTTTTTGAATGAGTACTGCTCACTGACCAGTTTGACTGTAATGTTTTTGTTGGAGAACTTGAGATGCCAAGCTATAGAAGCAAAGAACTAGGAATTTAACATTTTGGATGATTTTCACAGTGAGTTAGAATAAAGGATTTTAATTTAACAATATCTTGGAATAAGAGACTAAAAGGAAGAAAAAAATCAGAACATTCAAAGGTGAAACTGAAATTTATTTATTATTTCTTTCATAATGATTATTTCTAAAGCTACAGGAACTATCCCTGAGAATCTGAACAAGATTTTAACAGACTAAAGTTACATTAGAATTAGTGCCAGAAGGGGGAGAGAAAAATCCTATCAAAATATTTCCTTCCTTATTCACACACTAAAAATTTCTGAGTAAATGAGAAATACATTTTGGACTAAGGTGATTCTCCTTCATATATTGTCCAGGTCTATTATTTCATCAGCATAGGGAAATCCCAGGATAGAAAGTCTCTCCACCTGTGCAGACAAGCTACTTCTCTTTAATTTAAAGTGGTAGCAAACTCTACCAATGAAGTTTTGATACTAGCTCTGCAATTTGTAAACTGGAAGAGCTATTTACTATTCTACCCTCTTTCAGGATAAGGACAGGAAGAGATTAAATCATTTTCCCAGACTAGTGTGTATCAAAAGTCAACTTTGAATCCAGGACTTCCTGACTAAGGGACTTGCTATTCATCTAAACCAAATAGCTTTCAATTTAAATAAATCATCTTACTTGTCTTTTTCAAAGCACATTCATACCTTTTATCTCTTAATGTAGACCCTTCAGACCAAGAAAAAACTCTTCTCTTTTGATCAAATCTGAAATTCTTTCATTATTATGTTTTCTCAACTTGTGCTAATGTATTAAGGAATCTTCTTCCCCTTCTCCCCATTGCTTCCCTTTTTCAGTTCACAGTTAGCTGATCAGAAGACTGATCTCCTTGGGAACCCAACTCCAGCTTGAGCAAAGTTCTGGCACTGAGCTAGCCAAGTTCATTCACTGGTCAGTGGTGATTGTATTGGCAACATTTTGTCTCCTGCCATTGCCCTTTTAGCCATCATAAAACTCACATTTCTAAGGTTTATAGAGCACTTTCCTCAAAACAACATTGAGAGGTGGGCAGTAGAAGTATTGTAATCTCAATTTTACAGATTTTAACTGGTTTTTATTTCATTTTTATAGTCAGTTGCATGTTGTATATGGGTTTAACTTTGCAAGCTATCTCAAATCCTTTTAGGAAGCAGGCAGAGCATAAATCTGAAATTAACTGGTAGATGTGTGTGCCAAGTAAGTGTTGGAAAGTCTAGTGACTTAGCATGAATCCCTTCTTGATTTCATGTACTGTTGACTCCAAAGTGCTTTGGAAGGAAGTAAAAAAGTACTCATCATTAATTCTTAAATGAAGCAACACTTCTAATATGGTCCTAAGGAAAAGTTTTGCAAAATGAAAGCGAGAGCAAAATGAGAGACAGACAGACAGAAAGAGACAGAGAAAGACATGTAAAGTCCTAACATTATTAAACATTGAATTTCAATATCATCATCATCATTTATGTATGAGAAACTTTAGTCCATTTGTGACCATTCCCCCAGCTCTTCTAGTATCAAAATAGTAAAGAAACATGCTTATATATATATATATATATATATATATATATATGATTTCATTTCCCTTCTAAGACATTTAAAGCAACATTTCAAAGGGCTTTCTCTAGATAGTACCTGGGACAATCTGAGCCTTAGAAACTTGTAGTAACAATTAACCTGCACTGATTGCCTTGACAACCCGAGCTTGCCAGACGACTAGAAGAAATTAGATAAAACTGGCTGAAAAGCCTCAGCTTTCTCTTTTCTAAGGGATTTTTGCAGCTGCATTTTGAATGGAAGAAACTATCACTGGATTTACAATGCCTCATACTAGTATCCTACATCCTTTTATCAGACAGAAGTCTGGCCATGGAGTGAGGAAGACCTTGGTACCAGTCCTGCCTATGGTGCCTATGGGTACCCACAAGCAAGTCATTTAAGCTCTCCTGGTCAAAGCAACTCTCTCTAACCACAGCTATGAAATTGTAGTAGATAATGCATATATACTTACTTATAATAGCATGGATAGTCATAGATGGCAAAAGAAAAGGTTTTAAGAAACACTTCCACTGTGGCAAGAACTATGTTGGGAGCATAGAAAAAGTAAGAGAGTTTCTGCACTAAAGGAACTCACAATCTGTTAGCTGGGCAGTACATATAGGAGGTTCTAAGTATAGGGAAGATGGAAAAGCCCAATGATTCTCGGAGTTCAGTACCAAAGGGGTGACATCCTTAGGGTGGGGAAGTACAGATGATAATTCCTGAAAGTCTAAAGGACATAATGGCAGGGCAGATGGTAAGACCTGATGCATCTGAAGTAACAATAGTAGGGGATATGGCTCAGGTCTGGTGGTCCATTCTCTTACTCTAAGGATTGTAATTAGTGACTCCGCCCTCATCCAAACACTATAAGGAGCCATGGCTCCAACCAAAACTGCTGATGAACATTATCTTCATGTATATACTAAATCTGAGGTTATGTTAATTAGACTTAATTTTGCACAATGAATCAAACCAATTTCAGTTTCCAGCAATATTTTATTGTTCTTGAACTGATCACAAAAACTAGTCCATTATTTTTTGGGGAAAAAAAGTGCAAAGAATAAGCTAGGATTTGGGACTTTGTTCGACCATAAATTGGCTTTATGAACATGGGAGAGTCACTATCTGGACCATATTTCATGAGAATACAATATATGCCCTACCTAACTCATTTGGAATAATCAGAGCACAAAATAAAACAACTGTTATCAACATGCTTTGGAAAGTTTCAATGGGTTATGTATACCATGGTTGGTTTTGCTTTTGTTTTTATTACTTGGGTTTTTTTCTAATAGCAAGTTTTTCATATTTTTTTCCTAGATGGGTTTTGTGTTATTGTTCAAATTATGTAAGAATTCTGATGCATTCATATCACCATGTCTCCTGAGTGAAGTTACTTAGACTTTAAAATTTCTAGTGTCTTTAAGCTTTTATTTTAATGCAACTACAATGCTACAAAAACCTAGATACTTTGTAAATATTTCATGTATAGATATGAGATGAAGAGTGATCAGTGGAGTTGACAGAAGTCAGAGCTAATTCAGAACTGATGTATATGCTTCAGGCGACTTTTAAAAGAATGTATTTTTATTAACATCTACCAAATTTTTAGAGATATTTTTAGATAGTTTACATACACACAAAATGTGTCATTGCTTTTGTTAGGGAAAATGAAAAAGAAATTCAACATACCTGGCAAGGACAAAAAAAGAGTTTACTTGATAAGGTCTTCTGGAAAAGATGATCTAAGTGGGAGTTTTGTCCCTAGCAATTTTTCAAAGCACCTAGCAGGTCTCTATGAAGAAGGGGATATCTCCAATGACATTTCCTCCATTATTCTTTTCCTTCAAAACAATCTGATTCTCAAGAAGACAACCTAAAATATATCATCTCACCTATCATATTTGACATGGAATCTGCCATGGAATATAAGTTTCTAGCTGTGTCTTAAATTCATCAGGAAGATTTATGTTAAAATTTTTAAGATACATGCTTAACCTTTACTTCTTGGGCTATCATTTCTTTATATATATATTTGTATATGGATTTCAATAAATGCTTAATTCTTTTGTATATATATCTTCTCATCTGAACTACTTTGTAAGCTTCTAGAAAACAGGAACCAGATTCTATACTTGTAAAAATAGGGAAAATTATACTTCAGATGCCCTAAAAATAAAAAAAAGAATGCTTGTTTGGAAGTAGGGAAGAGGCTGACCAAGAAAAAGAGTATTATCAACTAGTTAACTACCTGTCACCCAACCTTGAATAATAGAATGGAAACTTTTTAGAAGAGGAGACATCATCTGTGATGGGGAAAAAAAAGGACAAGAAATATTTGTTAAGGGCCAACTGTTTGTAAGGTATTAGTAACAAATGCTCAAGGTAAGGTAAGAAAGAAGATAGCAGATTTCATTAAAACACTGTCCATACCTTTTTGGAATTAATGGCTAGTTGCAGGTCATTTCTTTCAGTCTGCAATCCAGGGTTCCATTGTCTGACTGTCTCTACCCCACTGGAATTTTGATCAATCCTTACACTGGTTCCCCCTGCCTCTGATAGGGGAATCTTTTGTCTTATCTTTCAGAAACATGCCACTATCATGTAAGCTTTAAAATTAGGTGTTTTGGGGGTATCTCTAAGAGTTCAGCTTCATTACAGTGATGTGAGAGTGAGTCCAACTTCAAGAGACTAAGGAATATGTGTAATGAGTACAACAAAATTTAGAATTAAACTACTGATTCTGCTTGTCCCCTCACAACTATTTTACTTACCCATTTGGAATGGTCCCCAGTCAAGATTAGGCTATGATGATATTTAGATCCTGAAATTTCACTATTATTAAAGAGATAAAACAATGAAATAATCAAAATAAGAATTTTAAGAAGCTGGAAATCATAAATAAGATGCAGAAGAGAAGGCAGATCATGAAATAGGAATCCTAAAAATATTACAAAGTCTGCCTATTTTTGTCTCTAAAATATTGTATGATCTGCAGAAGGGCTGCTAATAATAAATAGAACAGCATGAAATCCCTGCAGGGAACCAAGAGAGTTCATCTCACCAAATATCATTTGCCGACAGATGCTTTACCTGCCCGAGCACATTAATTAGAGTTTTATTATTAAAATTCTCTAGACTTATCATAGTTCACATCCTCCATCTTCCTTGATAAAAAGTAAATGTCATTTTCCATAGTGAATTGAGTTGAACACATTTTTACTGCTAGAATTTTTTTTTGTGTGTGCCTGCAGCACTGAAGCTCTAAGAGGCAGTGTCCCTGTCCCCCAAGGACATTGGAGTTGAACAGAGGCCTGTTCTATACCCCAAGAAGAAATTTAAATAGGTGGCTGATGTAACTAATATACCTAAGGATTAGAATAATTATTTTTTATATTTTGGGGTGGTAATTGGACAACCCAGAGATGGTAAAATGCTTTCTCCAACAAAAACCCTTAATTTTTATCAAAATGTGTAATTGTACCTTCTACTAACACTTTTATAAGTCCTTTACAGTAATAGTCAAACTATTTTCTTTGAGTGTAAGCTTGCATCCCGTTCTCTACAATGTCTGCTTTCCTTGGGAAGCTCTAAGAGACAATGAAAAGTCACAAAGGCTGGTTGAAAGAAGGTATGGATAATCCCCAGACTAATTTTAATCAGTGAGAATCAGAATAATCTTAAAATAATTAAATATTTTCTACACTGGGACAGTTGAATAACAAAATGGATAAAATGTTTTACCTAGAGTTATGAAGACCTGAGTTTAAATATGTCCACTTACTAACTGTATAATTGTGAACAAGTCACTTAACCTCCCCATGCCTCATTTCTGCCATTTGTTAAATGGGAATAATAACAGCCTAGATAATAACCTACCTCCTAGAATTGTGAGACTCAAATGAGTTAATGTGTATTCAGTGCTTTATAAAACTTAAATAATAGACAAATGTTAACTATTATTATTATTATATTTGCTTTAAAAAGTAAATATAGATATAATAGCAATCTATTATTATGATTTTTAAAGCACCAGATGTACAGATACCTGCCTTTAGAAAATAGATATCTGTATCTAAGAAATTTATTTGTCAATCAATTGTTGAGGGATCCTTTAAATGCAGTAGAGGAATTTGTTATTTATAGGAACCCTATAATGAGTCTCCTTTTCAAGAATAATAATTAGCCTCTAATTTGTTTTGGGGGTAAACCAAGTGGTTTTTAAAAATTGATTTTGAGTTTGCTTAAAGATTCAGCTAGAATGAATATTATCTCATGCTGATTGCTTCAAATTTTTGTGTGGTTCACTTACAATTCACTGGCTTAGACAGACAACCCTACTACTTTCTGACCTCCTTTGTCAGTCAATATTTCTTGAGTACTGACTGTACACAAAGCAAAGGACATCACTGGGTTTGATGCTCATTTCCCATTTCCCCAGTATTCTCACTTTATTATTTTCTCTTCTTTCTATCCCTTTCAATAAATATCTATAAATGATAAGTCATTCAAAAGAAATAGAGGACACAGTCCCTGTTCTCAAGGCACTTATACTCTAGATGAGTTGACATGACTTACACAGAAGAGAAAATGGTACAAGACAGACTATAACCAAGAATCAATATGTGTAGTATTATTATGTCTGACTAAGCCACCCTCAACTTTCTCTGTAGTGTTTTTGTCAAATAGGTGTTTGTTATTTTTAAGGTTCTAGGAAAGGGAGAGGTAGAAAATTCAGATAAAGAGGAAGATACTAACACTGAGAAGTGTTTCAATAATCTTATGGAGCCAGTGAAGATAAGAGAACAGGAGAGTTCACAGGATAGGTACCTTGGTCCACACAATAAATGTATTTTGGGCAGGAAATGAATGTGCCAAAAGGCCAGAGTTGTGAGAAGGTTTCATGGAGGAGACAGAAATATCTAATGAATTTTAAAGGCAAATAGATTTGGGTTAAGTAGAGAAATGAAATAGCATAAAAAAAGCAGAAATGAGAAGAGTCAAATAATTGAGGAGCCCAGTTTTACTGGAGCAAAAGGCATCTCTCTGGAAACAGAAGGAAATAAGTTTGGATGAGCATCTGGACTATAAAATGACACCAAACTAAAACAGAATAGTCATTCTAATTTCTTGGATAGAGGTGTAAGGAAATAGTAGTAAGGATGGATGGGGTTAAAGGCAAGAATTGTGGGAGAGAGGAAAGTTAGGCTGTTAAAATAATTCAATAATAAAATGATGAGTACCTAGTCAAAAGTAGTTAATAGTTCAAAATGAAGAGGAAGAAGACTCTAGCAAGTGGTCATGAGGGTTATTTATTATGACCAGGTAGGATTTTTACCAGGGTTGCAAGGATGGTTCAATATTAGAAAAAAACATCCACATAATTGACCACATCAACAAGCAAACCAACAAGAACCACATGATTATCTCAATAGGTGCAGAAAAAGCCTTTGATAAAATACAACACTCATTCCTATTGAAAACACTAGAAAGCATAGGAATAGAAGGGCCTTTTCTAAAAATAATAAACAGTATATACCTAAATCCATCAGCCAACATCATCTGCAATGGGGATAAACTAGAAGCCTTCCCAATAATATCAGGAGTGAAACAAGGATGCCCATTATCACCTCTATTATTTAACATTGTATTAGAAACACTAGATGTAGCAATTAGAGAAGAAAAAGAAATTAAAAGTATTGAAAGTGTTTATTTTCTTCCTTTCAAAGCAGAATATGGAATTCAAATTAGATGATACAACTTCCAAATTATATGCCAATACAATTTTTTGATGATGAGAACTTTCATCCCTAATTGAAAGAAGCACTAGAGAACAGCTGGACATTGTAATTGGTGGTAGATACAGTACTCATGGACCTTTCTAGTTCTTCTGGCATCCCACTAAGTAGCAGCATCTCCTCTTTACCTTATGTATGATGAAGGATCCTAAATAAAAGACATAAAGTTGAGACGAGTTGTTGCTTTAAAGACTGATATTTGAGGATGGGTGATTGAAATAATGGTTGTAACAATGATGAAAAGGAGGAACTGAGAAAAGAAAATTGCTGTTTTGTTGTCATTGTTGCTTATAATATGAAAGATTGTATAAAATGTTGTACTCAGAGTCAGATTTGCAAAGAATGATTTAGGTTCAATATAAGGGAAAAAACTGGAATAATTATAGTTATTCAAAGATGAAAAAGCTTCCTCTTTAGGTGCTGTATCCTCCTTCAATAGAGGACTTCATGGAAAGTTTAGATGACTGCTTATAGGATAAATGTTGCAGAGAGGGTTCCTATTTAGGTCTCTGTCAGGAGAATATGGCCCCTGACATATTTCCGCATTCTAAAAATTCTAGGTGATTCTGTGGAGTAGAACAGTCACTGCAATTTGCTGTGGGAAACAACAGGAGCGTATTGGGCTTGTTCCCTCCCAAGGAGGGCAGGACTATGAGTTAGTTCTCTCTCATATCACTAAAGAAAATTTCCTTCCAAAAGTTTTGTACCCTTGATCACCACTTAACTCACATTTCTTCTCCTTACCTGTAGCTTCATCTTTTTGTTCTTCTCTCTCAGTCTCTTGTTCTGTCCATATACCTTCTGGCCCAGTAGCCCTATTCTGTCATGTTCACTAGAAATGCTTTTTAATTCTCCCTTGTTATTTCTCACTTGTAATTTCTATACAGATGAAATTGTTTTCTTTTCCCCCCTTCCACTTTGATCTGGATATTTTACATTTGCTATGTGTGTCAGAACAATAACACTTAAGGAGCCTGATGGAGTAAACCCTTGTTTCTACCTTTTTGCCTTCCTCCTTTCTTTTCTCCTTTCCTTCCTTCCTTTTGTCTCCTTCCCTTACCCCTTTCTTGCCTTCCAATTTTCCACCCTTCCTGCATTCTTCCTCCATCTCTTTCTTCCTCCTTCCCTCTTTCCGTTTACTTTAGCAAATGAACCTAAAAGCTGAAAAACTTAAATTATGTGAAGTGTTTCAAAGCCCTGATGTCCTCAACTCTGCAAAAAAAAAAAGTAGGGATGGGGTAGTTTTCTTGTGTCTCTTCTTCAACTTTTAGTAACTATATCTGACATTCAAATAATCTTTTAAAACTTAAAAAGCACTTTACATATATTTTCTCATTTGAGACTCATTACAACACTATGATTTAAATACTATGTACATCCTAGTTTTACAGTCAATGAAATTGAAACTCATAAAGAGTATGTGGTCTACTCAATCTTGGCAAAATTTTGAAAGCCTTAAGTCTAGATAATTTCTGGAGCAATTTATAACAATCAATAGGGTTTCTGGATTTATTTTCCTCTAATCACAGAAAAAAAAAGAGAAATTTAATTCTTTCAGTACACCTTCAGATGGAACTTTGATTACAGGTAATGGCTAGAGTGGAGATAAGGATGATTAAATGCAAGTTAGGTTATTTCATTTGCCTATTCCCAGGAATGGGACTTCAAAATAAGTAGACTCTCAACTGGCTAAGTATCTTTAAGGATGAGAAGGAACCAGAGAAATCAGACTGGTACTAGGAAAAGAAAGAGGAAAATACGACCATAGGAGGTCTGCATATCTGTGAAAAGAATAAGCATCCTAGTGGACTGATTCTTCCCTAAAAAATCTGTTTTCTTGTCTTCCTGCTGTCTTGGGATTAACTGTCTCTGGTCTTCATGGCTAATCTCATATTTATGATTGGTGTACTCTGTAATATCGACATTATTCTCCTTCCCTGCTGTTGTTATAAAACAATTCAGAAGAGTAGAAAAAGACCTTGGATTTAAAGTTAGGAAAATCTTTTTTTTTTTGTGAGTCCCAACTCTTATCATCTGCAAGTCCTTTGAGGATCAGTTTATTCATCTGTAAATTGGTGATAATAATATTTGATTTACTGAATTCACAGGTTGTTTTGAGGATCCAATGGAATAACTTTTACACAACAATTTGCATCTATAGAATGCTTTACAATTATGATTATCATCATGAATCCATAAAGGAGTCAGTTAACTGGTATATTTGCTTGCTCAAATGGTGATTTTCCTATTGGAGATTTAATTCCCTGTCTCCATTTAGGGGAGGGGCCCAGGCCAACCAATCTTTATTCTCCTCTTGGCTCTTCTTCTGACTTTTGGTACTGTAATACCATGCCTCAGTGGGAGTAATTTTACCCTTCAGTCTGACTTTTAAATTCCTTTTTTTCTCTTTGTCTTCTATCATTAGAATATAAGTCCATGAAGGTAGGACTGTAATTCTTTTGCTTATAGTTACATTTCCAGTGGCTGAGACAATAAAAGTCTTAATAAATGCTTCCCCCCCCCTTGTTGTCTTCTCCAATCATTTTGGCTATAGAATTATTTTTTTTCACTACCCCCTCTTTAACTGTGGGTTGGAGAATTGGTATACTATACTGGCTAATTGCTAAACTTTCTGTGTTAGCATTTATGCCTTGGAAGTCAATAAGTGCAACCAATCAGGGTGGGATTTGCTGCCTTGTTGATTTCTAGACTTGAGAAAATTAAATAGAAAATGTTAATAGTGCAGATTAATCATAAAATGTGCCTTACATACATTTGGGGGAGGGGGATATAGATTGGTTGTTAAAGAATTACTCATATACCCTTGCACTTTAAGCCATTGCTCCACTCCTTTCATCCCTCCCATTAATTAGACAATTTGCTCATATTTACAGCATTAATCTGTCCTCATGGAAAAACTGTTTTTTGTAGGTCAAAATATCCTCAATGTGTGAATATTGACATCTCTTATATTAAGATAGTCATTGTTACCAGTATTTTTATATTTCAGTCAAAAAGTAGGAAGGTCTATATATTCTGAAAGTAATTTTTAAAGGTTTTAAGCAGGAATTATTTGCCAATAAGTTTGAATAGAAAGTTTTTGCCAAAAAAAGTTTTGCCAAAATCATGAAATTGAATGGTAAAAACAATTACTTTGACTAGATTCTAACTAAAATGAGCATTTCCTTTAATTATTTAAAAAACTGTCTGAGGAGGGGGAATAGATTTTATCAAAACAACCAAATGTATTGTTGATACAAAAAAAAAAAGGTTGAAAATACCTTGACTAGTTGAACTCTGTCATTTTTCGTTTAAGAAAAATTGAATTCCAGAAATGTGTGCAAGGTAATTGAGATAGAAAGTAGCAAAGTCTGCATTAAAACCCAGATCTCGTCATTCTAAATCCAGTGCTCATTCTACTCTATTTTTCTACCTATTCCCAGAAATTTCTTTATTCTGGAGGTTCACAAGAGTCTGGGAAATCACTCATTGGAAATGTTGAGCTCTTCCCTGTTATAGAGTGATACTTCCCAGAACTTTCATTTAAGGGGGGCATTTGAGACCAGGAATGTCTCATATTTCTTTCCAAGCTGCACTCTGTACTATACAATAAAGATATGAATGAAAGTACCTTCCTTCTTCATGTACTCCTCCATTTATATAATGGCTTTCTGCTTATAATCCCATCACTTAGCACACTGCCTGACACAGCAAATTCAATGAATGTTTGTTGACTGACTCATTGACTGACTTTACCAATATCTATGTATAAATAGGAAATGTTTAATAAGTATTTATAGAATGGGACTTATTTTTATGTTCCAAGTGTATTCTACAGAGTCTACCTCTAAGACAGAAGGTGGATCATCACCTCAGAGGGTTGATGAGTCCCATGTTTCAATCCCTCCCCTCATTTTCACCCATCTATACCCAGTTTGACAGCAGGTATATTCAGTCACAATCAATAAGTTTGCTTTAATTGATTGTGCTTATTTATCAAAGGAATGGGATGGCCATTGGAATTTCTTTTTAAACCATTACTTTCTCTTAGAATGGATACTTAATATCATATCCATGGTAGAAAACTAGTAAAAAAGGGGTCAACAATTGGGGTTGTGATTTGTTGCACAGTTAGGAAGTGTTTGAGATAAAATTTGAACCCAGCACTTTCAGTCAGGCACCATGCCATCTAGCTGTCCTTGGTAATTAGGATTTGATATTTATATTAGAAAAAAACATTAACAAAACCTTTTTTAAAATAGATCAAAGAACTTGAGGACACCTCTTCTCACTGCAGGCTATCTGTGAACTATTATTTTATTTTTAAAAACAAAAGTGAAAATTCAATAGAATGTTTTAAAGGACCTGGAGTAGTGGAGGAGAGGCTTGACATTTCTCAGGAGATTATAGTATGAGTTTTACATAGAGGAGAGAGAGAGAAGGAAAAAGAACCTCTCTCTCTCTCTCTCTCTCTCTCTATATATATATATATATATATATATATATATATTTATTTATTTATTTAGAATTAGGAAACAGATTTGAGACTCTTGATGAGAAGGAAGATGTGCACTCTGAAGAGGAAGACAGTGTTTTGTTTTGTTTTGGTTTTTTTTCCCAAGAAAAAAGGAGTCAGCAGAATTGTGCTGTGAGAAATCAGCAGGAAAGGTTGGAGGAAGAAGAGAAGGTGGTTAGTTACTTCCAACCCAAGGAAAGATGGTCAACATTGTCACATTAAGAGAGAGGAATAGGGGGGCACCTGGGTAGCCCAGGCCTAGAGATGGGAGGTCCTAGGTTCAAATCTGGCCTCAGCCACTGTCCCAGCTGTATGACCCTGGGCAAGTCACTTAACCCCCATTGCCTAGCCCTTACCACTCTTCTGCCTTGGAATCAATATTGATTCCAAGACAGAAGGTAAGGGTTTAAAAAAAAAGAGAGAAGGGGGAATATTTGTCTCTGGGAATATCACTAAGACGTAACAGTGAACCAAACTAGGTAACTAGGTAACTTCAACTGACTTCTAGTGAAGAAAATTAGTATGAATACTACCAGAAGGAAATTAAAAAGTTTTCCCAAAGAATCAGAAACATTGGGCAAGAAACTGAAGATAATAGGAATTGTATTTTCCTTAGTGTTTTTCCATTGAAGGCAAAGGCTCGATAAAGGAAAAATGAACCTGGGACATTAACAGTTACCTAAAAAAGAGATCTGGATTTTATGGCCACATATGAAATATAGAAATGACAAATTCCCAGTCAGAAAAAGAGAAACCCCATCATCACCCCCCCAAAGAAACAGATAAGGAAGCATTCAGCAGCTGTCTTTAAAATATAATTGAAAGGGCTTTCTAATAAAAATGTTCAGGAAGGAGAAAATGGTTTCCTTATGGCTCCAATAGAGTATGGACACAATAGAGTACTGCTAAAAGGAAGGGAGTAGAACAGCAACTGAGACACACACGACTTTGAAGACACAAACCATTGGCCTCCAATATCTATCTAGGACAGCACAAAGTTTTTGATAATAAGACAGAATCTTTTTTTTTGGTTTCTAATTGTTTTATAACCACAACAAAGTAATAGATAGAATTACCTGCACAATAACATAGTACAGGCTTAAAGCATGAGGTGTTCCTATGGCAATACTGAAGAGAATTAAATCTCTGGTATTTGGAATTTAGACTGCAGTCCTTGTGATTTGGATGATCCATTAAATAGGTCTCATAGGTCATGCCGTAACAATGGTGCCCTGGCCTAGGTAGAAGTGTATGAAATGCTATCTTTCAATCATCATATAACTGTCAAAGTTCTTTCTTAAAGTGGTATCAAGTTGGATTATACTTCTTGTCAAACTCCTTCTGGATATGTAGTACTACGTCCTACTCTATCATATTCTTCTCCAAGACATGAGTGGAAGACTTCCTACTTCATCTAGGTAGAAGTTCTACTTCATCTCCTCTGACATGTCCAAATTTTCAATCATGGTAATCATTGGTTAGAGGTGTTAAGGGTTACAGTGAGTCCCTCGGGGGGAGATTTTATTTCATAGGTAATATGGAAAATCAATAAGATGAAGTCCATGACTATAATATTTCTTTTCTTGGGCATAATTTGTTCAAAAGAAATAGATCCATCAGGAGCAGTTAGGTGACTCAGTGGATGGAAAGCCTGACCTCGAAATAGGAGGTCCTGAGTTCAGATGTGGCCTCAGATTTTTCCTAGCTGTGTGACCCTGAGCAAGTCATTTAACCCCTATTGCCTAGCCCTTACTGTTCTTCTGCCTGCCTTTAAATCAATACAGAGTAATGAAGACAGAAGGTAAAGGTTTAAAAATAAAAGAGATAAGACCACTACTAAGTTGATATTAGAAAGAGATCAAACATATGGGGAAAGGACCCATTTGTACAAAATTATTTGTAGTAGCTCTTTTTGTAGTGGTAAATAACTAGAAACTTAAGAGGTGTCCATCATTTGAAGAGTACCTGAATAATACATGGTATATGATTTTAACAGAATACTACTGTACCATAAGAAATGACCAGTAAGATGATCACAAAAATACCTGGAAATGCTTATATAAAATGATGCAAAGTGAACTGAACAGAACCAGAACACTCTACACAGTAACAGCAATAATATACATTGTTTAACTGTGAACAACTGAACTATTATCAATGAAGCAAAGAATAGGACATCAAGTGATTCATGATGAAAAGTGCTATAGCAGGAACTGATGGAATCAGAATATAGATTGAATTTTGCCATTGTTCACTTTATTTCCTCCAAATGAGGAGCAATATGTGTCTTCTTTCACAACATGATGAATATGGAGTCATGTATTTCGTGATCGAACATGTACAGCCTATATCATATTACCTGCCATCTTCAGAGGCAGAAAGGCTAAATGGGAGGGAGAGATCATGGATTGCAAAATTTCAGAGAAGGATTATCAAATTTGTATCTACACGTAGTCTGAAAAGAACATAAAAAATAAAACCTGAAAAATATTAGGACTGGTATAATGGTGTCCCATTCTACCCATGGGAGACACATAGAAACTAGGAGAAGCATAGTGAACATTGTTGTCAAGATTAATGGAATGATCTTGACATTGAAGTACACTATAGATCACCTGGACAGAGAAAAGAAATAATGAAGAAATATCCTAAATATGGACAGAGAGGCATAGTATGGTAATCTTTGTTGATTTTTCTTTTATATCATGTCTCACTCTTGTGACCAATTTTGGGGGGTTTTCTTGGTAAAGATACTGGAGTGATTTGCCATTTCCTTCTACAGCTCATTTACACATGAGGAACTGAGGCAAACAGGGGTAAGTAAATTTCCCAGGGTCACACTGCTAGTAAGTTTCTGAGGTCAAATTTAAACTAAGGACAGCTAGTCTTTCTGACTCCAAGCCCAACATTCTATCCACTGTACCAGCTACATGTCCTATGCCTACTGCCAAAGTGTAGTAAAGATATTGTTGACTTGGAGAGCATCCAAAATAGGGTCACATTAATGGGGAAAGACCTTGAATGTATGACAAATTTCTTTTCCACTCTAAATATATACTCTTATCATTCAATTAAAACAATCACTGACTGGACTAGCACTTGTAAATTGACATTGCAATCAGCCAGGGATTCTTGAAAGATAGAAAGAAGAAGAAACCCTTTAAAAGATATCCCCTTGCAGTAAATTCTAGTTTGTATGTACATTTTAAGTGCCTCTTAACTGTTTGGGGGGTCCCTATTAGCACAAAATGCCTTCATGCAGCTCTGGAGAAAAGGAACTACTTTATTAGAAAATACTGTGTTTCATTTTACTCTTAGAAAACAAAACAAAACAAAACCGGCATAACAACTTAGAAGAACAGAAGCCCTACAGGGAGTGTTTTATTTTGAGTGTCTTTACTTTTGGAAACAGTGGTAAGGAAAAAAACCATCATACTTTATTGTGTTCCTACTCATAAGGGGCTTATAATAAAAAAAAAGCACATTGGTATTAGAATATAAATGTGTTTATTGAGAGGGAAATCAAAACAAGCAGAAAGTTTAATATATGTTATCCTCTTAGATTTCCTAGGTGGAAAACTAGGAAAAGTAAGAGAATTGTGTGCATGAAGATGGATAAATTGCTTAACAATTTATACCTAATCTTCTCAGATCTGTTGAAAGCTTTTTGTGCAGGACTGGAAGAAATCATCTCTATGAGAATTGTATAGACATTAGAGTCCTTGGGTTAATGTGATGCTCTTCAAAGTGAACTTGAATTAAAGGATCTTTTGGAGAAAACCGTAAGTGCCTAGTGATTTTTCCACTACAGTTCTATTTGTGGAATAACAGAACTGAAATATTTGAGTTGGCATTTAGTAATGCCTGATGGACTCAAAAGTAAGGATACTGCTTTCCTCATCAGGTTGCATCAAAGTTCTTTTAATAGAAGACAAGCAAATCACTTGTTTCAATCAATATGGACCTGAGTAATTGACTATCTAACAGGGGAAAGAAAACTCACGTACTACTATTTAAACTTTTCTAAAATATCACAATTCTCATGAGGGAAAACCTATATTTGTAGATGAAAACTATTTAATATTTGATAAGTTCAATATACCTACCATCTGATGTAGTTGAGATAGTCCTGGATTGAAGAGTGAAAAGACTAGAGTCATAGGTTATGATTTATGTTCACTCATAAATGATTGTGTGACCTTGAGCAAGTCACAACCAATCTGCTGTTTCTTAGTTTCTTCATCTGTAAATTGACAAAGATGAACTAAACAATCTCTAATCTATTTCAGCATAGTGTTTAACTCCCATCCACACACACTTTTTATCTTCTCAAACAATTTAGTGGTTCAATAATCCCATAGATGATATCCCCAAATGTTTTTCTCTTTCAAATAACCATTTCTTAGTAGAGAAACACATTGATTTTGATATTTCTCACTTTTAGCCCTTTAGGAAAGACAGATACAATTTACCTCTCAATCTAGATACAATTTACCTCTAGGTCTAGCTTCTCATCTACAAGCTGTGGTTGGGTGTATAGAAGGATTCCCTGTTCTCCTTAGTTATGTAATAGCATTTTGAGTCTATATCACTTTGGTCATCAAATAATGATTCTATAGTTTACAAGTCCTTCTTTCATTTGAGCTACCCAATAAGTAATGATCATTGTACCATCTCTGATAGAACTGAGCAAATACAATACTTGTATACAGTGCAGTATCCCCCATACAACAAGTAGCTGAAATATTCTTCATTATACCTCTCTTGCCTGCTCTGAGAAACAGGTAATTGTTATGCTCATCTTTATGTGTCTTTCCCACTACTTGGTGCTATAATAGTTTCCTTTGTATTCCTCGGAGCTCATAATGGTAATGTTCCCTGTTATATCTTTTTTTGAAGTCATGAGCTAATAAGCTTCTTCATAACTTCTTCAGAGTTGCATCTATTATATTCTCCCTGTTTTTACTTAAAGTTGCATAATCACATTTATTTAATTACTGTAGGATACAATTTACAGAATGATTTGTAGAATTTGTCAGTTGAGTTTGGCCTGGGTTAACCTCGATATCAGGTTGCCAAAAGTCCTGGGAGCTGGTCAGTTTCCATGGAGGCTGCTACACAACATAAATATCTTCCTGATAATAAAAGCCAGCTTGTTTATGATGAAATTTGCTCTAAGACCTATATTATGACTTTTTAATAAAATCAGTGTGATAGAAATCAAAGAGGGGCAGATGGCATTTGAATGACATAAACATTTTACTAGCTTGATAATAATACTGACAACAGAAATAATAAATATTATTCAATACAGACTTTGCCAAAAATGTTAAAAATGTGTAATCTAAGGAAATGGCTAAAAAAGAATCATGATCAAGTGGCCAGATTTATTCATCAGGATTTATTCTCAGTACCACAAATACATACCTCAAAATATCCTTAAGAATTCAAAATGTTACTAAAACTAGAGCCTTCTCACAGATAAAACTATTGTTCATAAATCACCTGAATACAACACTGATAGACAAAATTTTAAGAATAAAATTTTTAATAGATATTGTCAAATCATACATGTGTAAGCTTCAAACTAAATGGTATAAAAAGTTGTTCTCATCTAAATCTGACAACCATCAGCCTTCTGGTAATAGAAGAATCAAATAAGGTAGTATCAGAACTAAACGAGGCAGGAGAAATTCAAAAGTCAAGGGGAAAAAAGAGTTATTTAACCATAGAAAGAAAAGAATATTCAAATTATTTAGTCACTTTAAATTTGTTTATGAAAAATAGCAATCTCCTGATGTTTAAATCTAGTCACTTTATCATGTCTTTTAAAATATTCATTTAAGTGCTAAATTTTTGTATCCCTTAGTGATAGGAATCCCATTAGATATATAATTTCTACCATTATGTGCAGTCTACATTGATTAAAATCTATCATTGCCTTTGCTGTCATTATTGTAATTGAGTTAGCAAAAGAAAGTTCATAGACATTAAGAGACCCTTAAAGAGATTCAAAGGAATGAAGCTCCCATTGAAATCTACAAACCACTCTCTCTTCTCAATTATCCCAGTTTGCCTGAGGTTCCTCCTGGCTGCTTTGTTCTTGAAGGTGAGGAGATGACAAGAGTCTTTAATCCCCTGAGCCAATCAAGTCTCTAAGTTTTACTCCTTACCTTTGAAGGAAAAACTAACCTAACTTGCTTGGAGAGAGGGGTTAGGATATTGTCCCTACCACAAAATCTTTTAAAATATAAAGCCATAGCAGGAGAAATTTAAAAACTGCTGGAATAGAACTATATATCACCCTTGTCATCTTGTTTGCTACCACAGTTGTTTGAAATATTTTTTCAAGACTACAAAAGATAATATAAGGCAACACCGTCATTCAATTACAAAAGCATCAATCATTTTATTCTCAAGCATTATTTAGTTTGCTGAATACTAAATATAAATTGTTCCTTCTCTTAGGATCATTTCTTTCTGAGCTTTATAGAATGGAAAAGATAGGAAAATGATAATAGTTTAAAATGCTTTAAATTTTACAAAGAAATTTACAGGTATTTACTCAATTGATCCTCATAACAAACCTGTGAAGTAGTTATTATTGTTCCCTTTTTACAGAGAAGGAGCTGAGGAACAGTGAAATTAAGTGACTTATTCAAGATCAAACAGTTAGTAATTGATAGAGACAAGATCTGAACCCAGTAAAAAAAACAAAACAAAATTCAAGCAACAAAAAAAGATTTGAACCCAGGTTTTGACTAAGCTTAATGGTACAATCAATAAAACTACTAAGTTCTTAATTTATAAGAGTACTATTTCTTTATAAGATTTGATTACCTGTAAAATATCATAGATTAATGGGGGAAAGTTTTTCATTTTCTTTTTATTCCTTTAAAAATATTACTCTTATTTTAATAATTCCTAAAGGACATTATTGGAAAATTCCATTTCTCCTTGCAATATCAAAGAGAAGCAAAAGTCTGGGTATTATATTCACTGAATTCTATGCCAAGTTTGACTACTGATTTGCTGAGCACCAATAGAGAAAAAAATCATTGACCTGCACTATTTAATCTCTCTAGACCTCCAGTTTGCCCATCTAAAATTCCATTCTCTTCCATCCTACAGGTATGTTATGAGGTTAATATGATAATACCTAGAATCAAATGTAAGGAAATTTGCCTCAGTAAAAATAATTCCATGTCTAGATGCAAGCATTTTCACTAGCTTATCTGTACCATATCAATGGAGGATATTCTAACCCTGAGAAAATTTCCTAGGTTCATTCTACAATGCATTCTACAATGCAAAGTGAGTTATTTCAATATAATTTTCCATCAGATGATTTAAATATTATCTGAAGGCATCTGTGCTCAGTTAACTTTTTTTCTATAGAAATTGCTATCATGCACCTGAAATGTTGGTAACATGTAAAACATATTCTGTGATGAGAATTAGAGAAGCAGTGAAAAGCCTTAACATGAGAGAAATCTATTTCATTATCTTAACACTTTTTAATTTCATCTCAATTAGTTGAAGTTCTAGTGATTATTTAAATTCGTTACTTTTTGGAAAGTAAAAGATTTTCTTAGATTTATCTGCATGAAGAATTTTTCCAAAAGAATCCTCCAAAATGCTAATAGGAAAAATCATAGCAAAGCTATCCTGAGATTTTGCCTCAGACTTCTAAGATTGGTAAAGATAACAAAAGACAAATATGCTAAATGTAGGCAGAGATATGAACTGATAGACATAGTAATATGCTGTTTGGGAAGCTGAACATTGGACCAACCATTTCAAGAAATAATTTGGAATTATACTAAAATTCATTCAGTTGTATATTCCCTTTAAGCCATCAATGTCGCTCCTGAGCATCTATTCCAAGGACATCAACAACAGAGGGAAAAATGCTTATTCCAAATTTTTTCCCTTCAATATTAAGGAGAAGTAGAGGCTGATCCCACTGAGGAGAGTCAAATTTCTCTGATTTGCTTATTTCCTTTATTTTTTTTTAATCCTTACCTTCAGCTAGAATCAATACTGTGTTTTGGTTCCAACCCAGAAGATTGGTAAGGGGGTTAAGTGACTTGCCCAGGGTCATATAGCTAGGAAATATCTGAGGCCAGATTTGAACCTAGGATCTCCTATCCCTAGGCTTGACTCTCTCAATCCACTAAGTGACCTAGCTGTCCCCTGCTCATTTCCATTAAAGGCTTCCTTCATTATACAGTTCTCTGTCTTTAGCATAGGTTTAAGGCAGAAACACATTACTAAAAATATACCCTCTCCATTTACCAATGATCTTTTTAGTAATGAAATCTAGCCATTTTTTTCTAGTTCTTATCTGCTTTGATCCCTCACATTCTAGATGTATTGTTTAGTTGTTTTTCAGTTGTGTCCAACTCTTTGTGACACCTTTTGGAGTTTTCTTAGCAAAAATACTGGAGTGGTTTGCCATTTCCCTCTCCAATTTATTTTACAGATGAAGAAACTGAGGCAAACAGGATTAAGTGAGTTGCCCAAGGACATACATCTAGTAAGTGTCTGAAGCTACATTTGAACTGACATTTATTTGGCTCTAGGCTTGGCATGCTATACACTGTGCCACCTAACTGACCATTTCCTACATTGTACTTAATAAATGTTTCTTGATTTAAATGGCCTTTTGTCAACATCAATCCTTTCCTTCTCCTAGATGTTATCTTTTCCTGTAACTGCTGTGACACTTTCTGACCTTTACTCAATCATCATCCCTCTTCCACCCATCAGCCTGGGTAATACTCAACTTTCAATACTACGCCATCTTTTCTTGAAAAGACTACACAAGTCATCCTACAGTGGAGGGAGAGATGGCAGTCAACTTTTTGTTCACAGATGATTGTGCATCTAAGGTTGTCTCTGACCCTGAGATTCAATAGAGTATGGATCAATTTTCTATCATGTGTGTTAATCTTGAACTGATAATTAATGCCAAGAAAACAAATGTTCTCCACTAGCCACCACCACACCATCCATATATGGAACCATCCGTTACATCAAATAGAGAAATTTTGAGTGCCATGGAGATAAGTTTACTTACCTTGGCAATATACTGGTCAGGAATATATACACAAATGATGAGATTGACACACAGACTGCCAGAGCTAGTTCAGCTTTTGGGAGACTCTAAAGAACCAACTAAAAGAACTATTAGGTTGCCTATCAAACTGCAGGTCTACAGAGCCATTGTGTTCACCTCATTGCATGCATATGAAATCTGGACAGTTTGCCAGTGCTGTACCACAAAACTGCATCATTTCTATTTGAATTGTCTTAGGACAATTCTGAAGATCATATGGCAAGATAAAAAGACAAGAAACTAAGATTCTTTCTTGAACTGAACTGCCAAGCACTTAAATAAATTGTACTGCGGAGAGAACACTCCCATTAACTGACCACATTCAAAAGCCAAATGTATATATGCCTAAAACACTCTTTTACAGAGAATTTCCACAAGGAAAGTGCTCACAAGGAAAGGGTTTCAGAAGAAGTAATTCAAGGATAATCTAAAGATTTCTCTAAAGAACTTTAGAGTAGTCCAAGACATAGGAAACATTAGCACAGGATCACCAAACTCAATATTTCCAAATCAAAGATGATGATGTGCTCTATGAGCAAAGTAGAATTAGAGCAGCTCAAAAGAAATTGAAATGTGCAAATTTAAAGACATATTCACAACTGGACACACTGTTCATTGTCCCAGAATAGTTGTGCCATTTTGGTCCTCTTCAAGTATGAAGAATAGCTACTAACCAACCAATCTTTATATCATATTTCCCAGTGAAGGTTAAAGGATAAATTGCTGGACCTCAAGTCACAAAAACTTATGTTCCAAATCCTGTCTCTAAAATTTGCTCTCTTTGTACCCTTAAGTTAGGTTAACCTCACTTGTTTTAGATCTACAAAATGGTAATAGTAATAATTGTAGTACTTACCATCTAAGGTTATTATGAGATACAAATGAGATTATGGGTGTAAAGTGCTTCAAAAAACCTTAAAATGCTATGCAAATGTCAGTTATTATCATTACTGATTTCCTCATTATCTGGGTTCATTTTTTATTTCTATGCAGATAATTTCTGAATAGAGTTCTTATCTCTCCCCAGAATACCCATGATGTGTGTCAACTGTCTGATAGACTTTTCAAACAGAATATCTTATCAGCATCTGAAATTCCTTACATTCACATTAAAAAACAAACAAACCTTTATTTGTCATACCCTCCTCCCCATTCTTCTGGTCTCCAAATTTTCTTATTCTATTGAGGGTACTACCAGTCTCCCTGCCACTCAAGTACAGAACCTCAGTCACATTTGACTCTCCTTTCTCTTATTTTCCTAACAAACAATTTTTAAGTCATATTGATACAACCACAGCATATCTTGAATCTTTCTTTATGTCTCTATACATACATATGTCCACCAATCCACTATAAGTCCTTAATATTCCTCAACTGAACTATTATAAATGGCCTCACTGTAGGTCTCCCAGGTCTCAGTTTCTTTAAAAATTTTGCTCCACATGGTAGTCAAAATAATCTTTCAAAAGCACAGGTATTTGCATGACAATTCCTTGCCCAAAACTCTATCGTGTTCTTGTTGATTTTAGAATAAAAAATGAATTCCTCAGTTTTATATTTTAAGGTTTTCTATAACCTAACAACAACAATTAGCATTTATAAATTACTTTACATTTTGAATATCATCTCATTTGACACTCACTACAACCCCAGAAGGTAGGTGCTTTTATCATCCTCATTTTAAAGTTCAGGAACCTGAGGCAGACAGAGGTTAAATACCATGCCCAGAGTCACAAAGCTAATAAGTGTCTGAAGCTGGATTTGAACTCAGGTCTTCCTGACTTTAGATCTAGTGATCTACAAGTTCCTTTTGTCACTTCATCATCTAGCTATCTCCAATCTGTCATTCCAGTCTTATTTCATATTATTCTCCTTCACATGTACTATATTCAGTCAAAAAGGCCTTGGCCCAGATATCTGTATAGCATTTCTTCTATGTGTTTGTGTGTATGTGTGTGTGTGTGTATATATATATATGTGTGTGTGTGTGTATGTATGTATATATTTACATTTGTATATATAAATACATAGAGAAAATATATATTCATTCAGAAAGCACTATATATATTATGTATGTATATATGTGTGTATGTGATATATATAAAACCCATATAACTAATTCACTAGAATATATTTCCTCTTCTACTCCACCTCTCTGAATTCTTGTCTTCCTTGAAAACTTATAGCAGAAGTCATTTCCCTCTTAAAGCCTTGTCTCATTCTTTGGACCATAAATTTAGAGCGATAAAGAACCTTAGAGGCCATCTTCTACAGTCCCCCATCATTTTACAGATGAGGAAACTGAGGTCTAGAAGGAAGAAGTAATATGTCAAAGATCTCAGGCAATTTAAGAGGGAAAATGAGAATTCTTACTCAGTTCCAGCGACTCCAACTTCAGTGTCTTTTTCCCTAAGCTGTGTTAATTTAATGATGCCTTCTTGCCAACTTTGCTGATACTGTCTTTATGTCTACTTGCCCCCTGTTTCTATCTCCTATAAATTCCCTTCAAAAATCCACATCAGCAAATTCTGTTTTGTCTATTCAAATAGTCTCTGCACATAAACATCTCTCCCCTCCTTCCCAAAGGAATCATTTCTGTTGTGGTTTGGTCGAAGATGCTGGAACAATGGGAGTCTTTCCTGAGAGCATACACAGCATTTTCTTTCTGTTGCCAGCCCGTGAGGAAAGGGCTGGGGAGATGATATTTGAGATAATGACATTTGAGATGATGACAAATGAGATGATATTTGTAGAAAGGAGAGATGGCATGTAGTGAAAGGTCTCTACTCCATGACTGAGAGCAGGTGCAGGTATTCCGATATTTCTGGTCCTCTTACTCTGTGAAGAAGATAAGTTGATTTCCCCCAAATAATTTTAAGTCATGAGATTCAATCTGTCCTCTGGATTCCTTTGCAATCTGCTTTCCCAAAATCCAGGTACTATTGATCTATTCCTGTCCATTATCTCAGTATGTCAAACTTTAGTTGAATCAAGAGAAGAATATTCTGACACAATTTGTCTTTTTCTTGCTTTATTGTTTAGGAAACACACTGAATTGAATTTACAATAAACTGTAATTTATTCTCAACTCTAACCCCTAACTATGTGAGAGACTTTGACCAAATCATTACTCTTTTCTGGACAGCAGTTATCTGTAAAATGAAGCAGCTGGGTGATGATTCCTGAAACTTCTTACATCTATAAATCTGAGTCCAAGTTCCTATTTTCCCGTGATATTGTGATCTTCAGTTGTTTTGCTTTGGGCAGTGAAGAGAATTCGGTGATTTCTCTAGAACCTTGCCATATATAATAACTATATCTATGAAAACTCAAAGAGCACAAACCTTAAGCAAGCAAATACAAACCAATGAAATCTCCAAAGTCAAGGACGCATTCCTGTTCCTACTTTCCTATTGCAATTCTGTACCACTCACATGTATCAAATCATACAACACATACTCACTAATGTTATCAGTCTTATAGGGAACACTGGTGGATGAGGTTACAAATTCACTCTAATGGTCATCTTTAGTATCTATGTAAACACACACACATTAAAAACAATTCTTAGATTTTGCGCTAATGAGCCCTAAAAGTGGTGCTCTCTCAGGAGAGGGGGTGTACAGAGAAGACTAATATCTCTGGTGAGAGGACTTGCTGAAACCTTTTCAGGGTTGCTCATTGACCTTTGGAGTCCAGTTGGCACCAGCTCTCACCAAAGAAGCTATATTACATGCAGTAATGGTACTTTGGAAATTATCTCAATACAAGCTAAACTAGGTTAAGGGTAACAAACAGGACTCAAACCCATTAGAGGGGTAGTAGAGGTGTCTACCCCAATCATGTGAAGACTTCTCTTGGCAAAAAGAACAATTGAGAACAACTTGCTCCAATGACTATGAAGGCAGAGGAAGGTGGTGCTGTGGAGTGCTTAGAGCTTGGTTAAACATCCAAGAAGCTAAGGTCATCCACTGCATCCTGAACCATCACCAGTCAACCTGCCTTTGGTTTTGCCACTGTACTTCAATGGCTCTGGAAGAGACAAAGGCCCATGATTTTGTGTAACTCAGATTCACTTCAATTCAATATATTCTGGAATCAAAAGAGATCACCGTGATATTATTTTGGTCTTCTTCAAGTAGAAAGGACAGCCACCATCAAGTGGGTTACGATTATTGTGCTTTGTCAAGTGGTTCCATTTTCTTTAATAATTGAAGAAAAAGATGACTCTCTAAGTTATAGGTAATTTTGGAATTTGGCAAAGATAAAGGGCAAATTTTACAATCATAGTAGGTTTAGGCTGCCACCTTTTCCATTGAACAGTTGACCACATCTTGTATTGTCTAGGTTTCTTAACTTAATGAATATGTAAACCAATCTATATTTTTTAATATAATATAGTTTATAAAAAATTATCATATAGGCCACTGTAGATCTTGAAAAAAGACATTTTTTGAAAGTGTGGTTCAATAACAGGTTAAAGAAGTACATGATTGTGTGAGATGATTGTTTTCAAACATCATATTCTGTGTGTGCATATGTAAATGTGTGCTTTTCATTAAAGTTAATAGTAAAGTTAATAGTAAAAACACCACAACCCCTCCCCCCAAAAAACCCCTTTAATCTTTCTTGATTTAGCAGTCCCCCAAACATAGGCTTAACCCACAGGATGATATGGTATCATGAAAAGAGTACTAAATTTAAGAGTCAGAGGACTTGAGTTTCATTTCTTTCTCAGATACTTATGGAGCTCACTCTGGGCTTCAACTTCCTTATATATGAGATGGTATATTGCAGGTTAGGGAGGAAACTAGAGAAATGTTTGGGCTAATTCTGTGATCCTGATATTCTGATTTATTTGGAGCCAAGTTGTGATCATTGTTTTTTAAACACTCGCTTATTTCCCTTTGAACAAATACTATACCAATACCAGTACTCCAGAGGATTCGGAAATTGAGAGGCATCATGGCACAGTAATAGGAGAGCAGACCATGGAGTAAAGAAGAACTGAGTTCAAGTCCAGTGTCTGATACCTCATATTTGCTTAATCTCACAGGACCTCAGTCAACTTTTTAATTTTTAAATTGAAGAAGAATTGCTCGAATGCTGTGGGAGAGGAAGTTTCCACAATGAAAGTTCCTTATGTCAATGAATTCCTGGTACTTTTTTTTTCTTTGGCTTCCCTCAAAATGAAGCAAAATAAAACTTAGGGCAGAATATTTTCCAATCAAGCTATATTTCAAAGAATGGAATAAGGTTTAATCTGGAGAACTATAGGATTTTAAGGGAAAGTGTACTCCAATGAAGAAGGAGGGAGAATTGAATTGTTAATTTATAAGCTGTTAATTTTTTTACCAATTCTCTGTGGTGTCAAATAAATGCTTCCCAGTATCTGCTGTATATTTGTCACCTAAGTGTTTCTTAGGGAACTGGAAACCTGATTACCCACTTTTGTAGGAAACTAAAAATGAGTTGTATTTAAAGATTCCACAGACTTCTGTCTGGATTGGGGTACATCTTTGAGGCCCTCTGTCAGAACTTAACCAGTTTCAAGTGAGATCAGAGCTTTGAGGGCCTTATATTATGAATTATATGTGTTAATTTTGGGTCTAGGTGGCACAGTGGATAGATATCAGGACCTAGTCAGGAAGCTCCATCTTCCTGAATTCAAATAAAGCTTCAGACACTTACTGACTGTGCATCTCTGTGCAACTCACTTTACCCTATTTGCCTCAGTTTCCTCATCTATAATATGATCTAAGGATGGAAATGGCAAACCCCTCCAGTGTCTTTGCCAACAAAATCACAAATGAAGAATAGGACACAACTGAAAAATGACTAAATAATGGGGATATTGACACCTGTCAAGGGTATATAATATCACAAAACATTCTAGTTATTCATGATCAACGAATTTCCTACATGAAAATAAGACCTCAATGCTTCATTTTTTAAAATATTAGTAACAACTCTTCAAAGTATATAGGGTCCTAATCCAGGGAAGAAAGCAGGAAAGATGTATCCTTCAGGCACTTTTCATACATGATATAGACCTTGCTCTTATGTGGATTTCACAAATGGATCTGAATTTCCATGACACCCAATTTACACAGGAACGAAATCCATCATGTCATCCTTCATAGGTTTTTCAACTTTAACCCATATAAATTCATGGATAGTTCATATTTAAAGGTAGTTTAGAAGTTATCTAGATTAATGCCTTCATTTTTACTGATGAGGCACCTGAGGATGAGGAAGGTAAATTGACTTGCCCCAAATCACACAACTATAAGAAGCAAAACAGGGATTCATATGCAGGTCTCATGATTACAAGATGTAAGTAAAGCAAAAATAAAGAAACAATTCAGTAAAATTCCATGTTTATTTCCATATAATTACTCCTATAATCAACAGATCAATTATCCTTTTTCTTAATATAATTTGGTAGTCATTTTCCACTGTGTTCTAGATGATAATTTTTAAAAGAAATTAAGTATTATTTTCATCAGAATAATTTTTACACCCTCTGCACTACTTCCATTATATTCTCTTGGCTTTCTCTACCCTCTTTGCAAGTTCTTGAGAAACTGAAGAATAATAAGTGGTAATGTGATCATGAATGCCTTCTATTTTTTCAATTGTTACCTTATCTCAAGGTTACAAAACTAATCAGTGTATATTTTATCAAATGGAAATATTCATATACCATTGATTTGCTTTAAATTTTAGAACTTAGCAGTCTTTTACTTTGAACATGAAAGCTTTAAAAATGTGGATTAATAATGGAATCAGTAGCAGTGTTTATACATAAAAGCAAATGGTAGTATAACTAAAGAGGAACTATAGAATGCAACAACATCATGGATTACTCATCAATAAATTATTTTCAACAAAGTTATATGAAGCATAGACTATTTTCAAGGCTTTGTGTTAAGAGCTTGGGATTTAAAATAAAAAATCAAGCACTTGCTGCCTTGAAACAGGTCACATTCTTCTGAAGAGAAGAAATATATAAAGGTAAATAGGTACAATTTATACATTAATACAAAGTAATTTTTTAAAAAGGAAAGAAACGCAATCAGGGAAATCAAGAAAGACCTCTTATGAGAAGTGGCATCTCAGTTGTTCTTTGATGGGAAGTAAAGATTTTTAAAGGAATTTTTTTAAATGAATATAGATAGCCTCAATTTATTCTCTTGAGAGTTGTCTGTTCATGTCCTCAGACCATTTATGATTGGAGAATTCTCTTTTTCTTCTAATATTGAATTAGTTCCTTTTGTGTCTCAGAAATAAGGCTGTGATCAGAGAATTTTGCTACACCTTTCTTCCACTTAATTATTTCCTTTTAATCTGAGTTTTTTTTTTTTACTGGTTTGTGCAAAATCTTTTTTTAAATTTTATGTAATCAAAATTATCTAATTTACCATCTGTGATTCTCTGTATTCCCTGCAAAGGTGAGGTAGGGAGTGCATATTAGACATAGGAGGTTGGCATGCACTTTTATAAGGACTCAGAGGTAGGAGATAGAATGTTAAGAAAGGTTTAAAATAAATATGCCAGTTTGACTTAAAAGAACTGTGCAAAGTGGAGCAATAGGAAATGAGTGAAAAGATAGGCAGAAGCCATCTTGTCTGTTAGAGGAAGGTTTTACTTTAAAGGTTAGAGTAAATGTTTTACATTCTACCCTATGGAAAATAGGGACTTCCTGACAGTTTTTGAGTAGGAGAGACCTTTAGGTTTTCGGACTATCAGTCAAGGCTGTATTTGATGCATGCCAATTTGATAGTAATTTGGAGGATGAATTGGAGGGGTGCAACAAAAGATGAAAAGACAAATTAAGAGGTTATTTCATGCTGGAGGTGATGAGTCTCAATTAGAGTAGAGGTCCTATGAGTTGACTGAAAGAGAAAGACGTAAGATATGTTAGAGGGACAGGATTGTCAGGGCTTGGAAAATGATTGTATAAGTCACACATTTCTTTAAGGTTCTTTTCAAAAGTACCAGTTAATGATGAAAAAGGTTTTTGCGTAAAGGGAGACATTGCTATTAATTGTCAAAGGATATGGGAAATTGTCAGTTTGGGAAGGAAAAGAATTTATACAGTAGATTTGAGGACTTGTATTTCTTTGTTAATAAGGTAGAGCATTGTATTACTTATGTAGGAAAATGTTTAAGGTTATAAAGAGGCAGGGAAAGACATTTTACTTATTATAAATTTGAGACATATGAGTGTAAATAAAGGCAGTATAAAGGGCACCAGACTCATGTATTAGAGATCTCTGAGGCACAGTCTCCCCTAATTTGCATATACATTTTTATGCAAGTGAAAATAAGAAGATGAGAAATCATATAAATATTTGCAGATTGAGGTATGATCTAAGAAGGACTATTGACTTGAAAGGAAAAAATTAGGGAGTTGTAACTTTCTAAGTGAAAGGTGAGCTACTGAGAATCAAGAAACTTTCATATAAGCCATTTCATTATAAGAAATTTAATAGCACAAGAGAAGAAAGCAACAGCAAGGGGAAGGAACCTGGTCTTAGAAGTGAAGAAACAGCAGAGGATCTGTAAAGATATTTTCTTGAGATTTGTGTCAGTTAGAGGGAGTCAGATGAAAGACTTCTTCATTTGAGTGATTCCTGATTGGTCATAGAGAATCGATGCCATTGGCCCAAACTTCCGCTATCAAGATGTGCTGCTCTCTACTGCTACTCTACTCTCTACTTCCTCTACTAGGAGGAAAAGCAAAGTGGATATTGCTATGGTACTTTGGTAAATCAACTTAACTGAAATTGTGCTATTTTGAGTTCTGGTCTAAATGGAAAGCACAGTATGCAGGTAAATAGTGCCTAGGTAGAGAGATAGTCCATTTTATGGCTTTACCATGCTGACTTAAACAGAACTTCTATTAACATTGAGAGGGAACACTTTCAAAACATCCTTTTATGGGTGTTAGTTACAGAGTTAATTACAACTATGCAGATAAAGCACCTCTCCAATTCCACCAAGTTGGGAGTCACCACTCTAGTATGATCATTGACAGTGTTGCAAAAGTGGTCACATGCCCACAAACTGTTTTTTGGTACCATTTATTTCAATGGCAAAATGGAAAAAAACTCAGACATAGTCCTTAAATATAATAATGATGAATTTAAAAAATTAAAATAATAATAATAAACCTAATGGTTTAGAGGGACTTATTCTAATATCTCAAAACACTTTTGTTTATTTTCTCTCTTTATTGTCACAAAAGCCTCTAGGGGCAATTATTAGCATATATTAAATTCCATAGTCTTACCATAAGGATACAGTGAATTCAGACCTAATACAACCAGGGTGGAGGGTATTAATAACTGGTATTAGTTGAATCTCTAGCACCTAGCACACATATGCAATATCCATATAATATGATATACCATATATGAATATATAAATATAGCATATTTATGAGGGCATATAATAATATATTTAAAATATCATGGTTACAATAAAGGTGAATAATATCTCCAATGGGACAGAAAAGTAGAAATTCAAAATTAGCTATCATTCTATTTTAAATGATTAAATTGATTAGTTTAAGTAAAAGACTCAATTTTGATTACCTGGATTAAAAATGAAGATTTCATTTTGTAACACATGTAAATTTCAAACACAATTCAGTCAAGTCAAATCTACTGACATTATTAATTATTGAATGGGATTAATGATTTTAAGGAATGAAAAAAGATAAATTAAAGTAGATAGTGATATATGCTAAAATTCAATAAGTCTCTAGTGTTAGATGCTGTCGCTACTATTAACATCTTAACACCTAATACTTTGTGAAAGCTTAAATGGAACAACAGGATAGCACTCCAGTCTTCTTTTTAATGTGCATTTGTACTGCTCTATCAGATAACTTGAAAAGTAGTATACAACACCAAACAATGGGTTTTGTTTTTCTTCATATCCCTAATAGCATTTTGAGATGCTCAGTAAATCACAGTGGCTCCCTATTACCTCCCAAATTAAAAAAAAAATCCTCCATTTGGTTTTTAAAGACCTTAGTAACTTGACTACTTGTTACTTTTCCAGTAGGACTTTTTTTTTCTTCTGAAAGAACATTTTGTCTCTCCTCACAAGGCATTTTCGCTGGCTGTCCTCTATACCTTTAATTCTTGCCCTCATCACATTCTCCTGGCTCCCTCAGGTCCTAGATAAAAGATTAAATTTCTTTCTTTGTAACTTCTGTATATTGTTTTTTGGTTCTTTTCTTCTACTTTCAAAAAAGAAGTGTAATTCTTCTTTCCCTAGAGCCTTTCAAGTACTTGAAAGTAGCCAATATAAGCCCTCTGATATTTTCTAGTTAAACATCTTGAGTTCCTTCAAGTTATCATCACATTAAATGGATTCAAAGTCATGCACAATTCTGGTTGCCCTCCTCTGATCATTCTCCAGATTTTAATAAAAATATTAATAATAATAATAATAGCTAGTCTATAGAGAATTTTAAGATTTGCAAAACACTTTACAAATATCATCTCATTTGATATTCACAATGACCCTGAGAGGCAGATGTTATTATTTACCTATTTATAAATGAAGAAACTGAGGCAGTCAGTTAAAACAAATTGTCCTAGTTCATGTAGTCAGTAAAAGCCTGAGGCTATATTTCAACTCAGTTCATTCAGACTCCAGGTCCAGTGCTCTATCCTTTGGACTGCCTAACTACCTAATTAATTTATTCTTATTTAACTTGGATGCCCAGAACTGGGTATATAATTCATGATGTAGTCAGAAGTAGTCCTCTCTTCAAGTGCTCCCCTTATCCTGCATCTAAAATAAACCCACAAAAGAATAATGGTGAAATATTTATAGAATGCAAAACTAATTGAACTTCCTATAACTCATATCAAATATCTAAGATCACAGAAGAGAGAAAGCTAGCAGATATTTTTTTAAATATATCTATTTTATACATCCTTGATCTTTTGCATTGATCAGCATGGAGTTGTGGATTAAATATTATATGAGTCAAGAAGGAGTATCAAACCCTTCCTCTTGTATTTACCACTCTAGTAGCCATAGCCAAGTCACTTAAACTCTATGGAATTTATTATTTTTTGTTTAAGGTGAAAATAATAATATCTGTGCTAAAATGACTTAATGCAAAATCTCATGGGATTGATAAATGTAAAGTACTATTATAAACACTATCTTAATAATGACAACAAAAATCAGTGAATAACTAAGGAAAAACACTTTTGATCTAGTGTTCTATAGCTTTAGATTTTTGTTGAAACTATTCTTTACCAACAAATTTATTTTCTTAAGGCCCTGGGATTAGAAAGTAGAACTACTATGGGTAACTTTTTACTTTGCTTAGGTTTCTGGTGATTTTTTTTTCAATACACTAGAGTTTCCAGTCTTTCATTCCTGTGACAGAGCATTTCCCCTTAAGGGGGCAAAGGATAAAACTCCAGTTAATTAGGGTCAAAACAGCTCAGAAGAATCTTCTCGATAAGCTCTGATATGTAAATGAAGTAGTCCTTAAAAATGGAAAGAGGAGAAAGAGCCAATATGCCAAGTTTGAAGGAAACAGTGTCATGACCTGTTGGGCCAAAGAAAGCAAGACATTTTGAACCATCATGAATAAAATGCTGCTTTGGTCAGCTAGAGTGGGGATGCAAAGTTAATATCATGTTATTCAAGTTAGAATTCCTATGAGAATAGAAAGTTGATTTTTAAAATTGAAAATTTCATGCCATTTAAAAGTCTCAGTTAATGAAGATTCTTGAAGAAAAACTCAAATATGAAGAAGACACTAGGGTCTTTGACCCAAAGAATTATTTCCTGATGAGAATGGTTTCTCTTTACCCCATCTTGTCCTGGCATTTCAGCCTCACTGAAATAACTATAATTAAAATACTAGGTAGAACAAGTAATCATAACTAATTAACTATTTTTTAAGCTAAGGGAGTCAAGGGAAGGGGATTTGGAAAATCTAATCTTAACCCACAAAGTCAGTGTACTAAACCCCACTAATAATTTTCTATATTAATCTAATTACTTCCTTAATAACTATTCAAGATTAAGGGAGGGCTTGTATGAACAGGACCAAGACCAAAGTAAGTCTCACAAAACTGAAGTCCTCTTTGGGTCTGGCAAAAGTTCCAGAAAGTAAGAGCAGCACTGTAGGGATCAGAAGGGGAATGATGATTTAACACACACTGTCTACCAGGGTAATGTAATCACTCTACCACTTCCTTAAGATGAATTGATTGAAGTAAAGGTCAGCTTCCAATCTCCTCCAAAGAGAGCCAAATTGTCAGTGAACTGACTCTCAGCTCCTGAGAGTTTCAGAATGTTGACCCTGCAAGACCCCCTGCTTTGGCCTTGTAGGACCTGCTTTGTAGGATTTCCTTGCTCCTGGTTTGTAGCAAAGAGATAATCCTTACAACAGGAGCAGATAAAATAGCTTCTTTAAGCTTACTTAAGACTTGCAGATATTCAGGCTTTAGTTTCAGAGGTTCTGGTTCTGTAATCCTGGTTACATCTGTTAGACATTTTAATTCACTATATCCAGATATTCATTGTCTACAGAATCCAATTGTTCTAAGAACAGTTTTGAGTTTCATTTTGGTCTTAGGAGCACTCAGTTTCTGGATATCTGTTATTCTTTTCTGTATGATACTTCTTGAACTCTCTGATAACACAAAACCTAGATATTGATTGCACTCTCGGCAAAACCCATTGTAATTTTGCCTTGGAGATTCTATGCCCACACTTATATAATTATAGAATCTTGCTACCTCTCAGACACACCTTTTAATTTGGGGGTGCAAGAAAAATATTATCCACAAATCACACCAATTTACTTTCTTTGAATGTTATAGTTTTTAGATTTCTATTCAGAATTTGTGAAAATTGACTTGGAGAATGGGCAAAATCCTGGGGCAAATGAGTCCAGGTTCACTGAGTTTTTTCCTAGGTAAAAACAAAGATCTTTTGAGAATCCTCACAAATTGGAATTGAGAAAAAAGCTGAGCATAAATCTACTATGGTGAAATATCTTGCCTGACTTGGAATGGAAGAAATTATAGCAGCTGGACTTGGTACAGCATAATGAGTCTCAATCACATAATCATTGACTGCTTTTAAATCCTGTATAAAATTATATACAACTTTGCCATTCTGATTTAACTTTGGCTTTCTGATTGGAAGAATAGGAGTATTAAATCCTGAGAAGCAAGGTATTATGATTCTGTGTTGGATTAGGGATTCTATGATTGGTCTTATACCCTCAATTGCTTCTTTAGTCAAGGGATATTGAGGTACACAAGGAACTGGTCCTTCTTTAGTCCTCACCCTGATGGGAGTAGCTGATTTCAATAGACCTACATCTGTGGAAGACTTTGACCAAAGATCTTTAGGGATATCCTCAGGTATTGGATAGATTGAATCTAAGTCATCCTCTGTACTGACTGAATCTAAGAATAGCAATGGAAAAGCTTTCAGAGATTCTTCTGGCATATGTAATGAGATATAGCATACATTGGATCCTTGCCCTTAGTTTACATAATAAATCTTTACCTAAAAGTTTCATTGGGCAGTGTGGCATACAAAGAAATGTATGCTCTGCAGATAATGGACCTAAATTAATCATTTTTGGTTGTAATTTTGCTAGTCTCTGTGGTTTACCAGTAGTACCTATTATTTCCATTGCACCAACAGCTCTACAGTTCTTTGCAAAACTGATTTACTGGCTCTAATATCAACCAGAAGGTTATAAATCTGGTCTCCAATAGTTACAGACACATATGGTTCTGTACTATTTGGTGGTTGAAATGTTTCCAACACCAGTGCTAACACAGAAACATTAGTACAAAGCTCAGTCATTTCCTGTCCATCCAAATTTACATCTGCTTGAATTACATGATATTCCCAGGATTTCACAGCTTTAACACCATGATCAGCTTTTAAACTATTCTCATTGTTCTTTATAATCTCTAACTTGGTATCATTGTTCTCATTTACAATCACATTATCTTTATCTAATTTACATTCTTCATTATTTTCCATTATTTCACAATCATTAGAATTTTCAACTAAATTTACATTATAATTTCCTTTTCCCCCACAATTATTAACACTAATTAAATTATCCTTTGTTTCAATCACATTATTTATAAATTCATTAACCTTATCTCCCTTACATTCAATTCCCTTTATTTCTAATTCATTTTCCCCTGATTCCTCAAATACTTGAAAACTCTGGGTACACCTTTATAATAAACATACCCCTTTGTTCTGATCACCCTTATGTCCACTAACCACTTTGCTGTACTTAGGTCTCACTCCTGATTTTACTCACTCTTGCATTGGTTCAAATCAGGTACTTGAGCTCCCTGACAGCAAACATTTTGACAATTATTACTATTATTTCTTCTCTGATAATTATTATTGTTATTTGATCCATTATTATATTACCTATCATATCCATTATTCTGATTAATTTGCCTAGATAATTGCCCTCTGAATTTACATTCCCTCACAAAATTCCCTACATGATTGCATAAGAAACTCCTTGGAACTCTTGATCTGTATTGATTATTTGGTTGCACAGATCTAAGTGCTGGCACTGATTTTATCTCTTTTATCTCACTATCTCTCACTTTACTTTCAGCATCCCTTATTTTCTTTCTCAACTCTTTAATTATTGTATCTTTGTCTTCATATGATCTATCCTCATTATCCAAACATAAATAAATTGCTTTTCTCTTTAACTCTTCCAAAACCATCTCTTCCCAGTCAGGGCAATTGTTCTTAAAAAAAAAAAAAGTTTTATCTTGGGACAGGCATTTTTAACACATGGTCTTTTGATGTGGGCAATTGTGTCTTCAGCCAACACATCCAGTCCTAAGATTAATTCAGTCATGTCTGTAATTCTGCCTAAGAAACTAGTTGGAGTCTCATCCTGTTTCTGCCTTATACTTTCAAATTATGACCATGAATTTGATCATTTGGAATGCCTTTTCATGGCTTCTATGATTGATCTCCTGGCCTGTTTCATCCTTTTATAATCAGTCACTCAATTCATATCTATGCCCTCAAAATCTTAAGGCCATGGGGTCAAAGGTGGATTATTTCTGGTCTCTTCAATAAATTGGTTCCTCTCTCTCAGTAAGTAATTCCTCCATCAGTAAGAAAAAAAATCAATGTAGTCTGGGTCAAAGATCTCAATTGCCTTCTCAAATTCCTTTATTACTTTAATAAAGGGGTCCCTAAATTTTTTTACACAGGGGACCAGTTCACTGTCCCTCAGACCCTTGGAGGGCCGGACTATTAAAAAAACTATGAACAAATCTGTATACCTGTCTGGGATAGTGGAGGCTACAGCGCTGGCTGTGATGGGCTTGTCACAACTTGCACAGTCCCATAACTGCCACCACTATACTAGGTAGCAATATACACAATGCAGAATCCCCTCCCTCAGATCACCACTCACCATGCTGATGTCTTCCATTGTGCAGCCCCATAATCCTTTGAGTAGCACCTCGGTCTGTTCAGTTACTCTCAGAACAAGGCACCACGCAAAGGATTATGTCACCGGAAGTAGTACTGTACGTGAGCGACACTGTGCTTTGTGGCACTGCCACATACAGGGTTCCTCTCATTGACCAACAGTGAAAGAGGTGCGCCTTCCAGAAGGGTGATGGGGGCTGGATAAATGGCCTCAGGGGGCCACATGTGACCTGCAGGCCATAGTTTGGGGACCCCTGCTTTATTAGGTTCATTGGAAAAATGAGGGGTTCTACACTTAATAGTTTCTAAATCCTCAGGAGTGAATAACTTATGTGTCTTAAATTTAAACACTTCATCCTGGGCAACAATCAGGATATCTCTGAAAGGGAATAGAGAAACCTGGGTCTTATTAAATTCAACATTCTACCTTTCCAATCTGGACATTTTCTTAACATTTCCTTCATTAATTTCCTTATCAATAACATTATCCTGTATATCATGCAAAACGCCATTATTTAGAATCATTCCCTGCTTCATACATTGTTCCATTGCTTCAATTTCATTCATTCTTTAACATTAGCATTTTTTCATTTCTGAATCCTTCATTATCCATTGTACAATTAGCCTTAATTTGTAACCAATTCCAAAAAACAAGTATCTGCATTTGTTTAACACAAACATAAGCATAGTAACAGTACATAGGCCAAAATAGTTCTTAAAGTTAATAACATAACCGATTCCATCTATTCATAACCCAGTACCAGGTTATAGCAATGAGGGTATAGGGTGAAAATCCCTTAAGGGATATACATGAAACAGTCCTATAAAAAGAAGAAAATAGAGTTTATGTCTACTGACTTGATGCCCAATGTATACAGAAAGTTGTTATACAGAACAAGATGCATGTTGTTAGTATCTACCTTGATTACCAATAACAATAACCAAAAAACAGAAACAACAACAAAAAACATCTCACCAATATCTAATTTGGCCATTTTTCTCTAGTAAAGACCAAGAGATGGCAAATCAACACAGATTTAGTGAGCTTTCTTGAGAAGACAGAACATGACAGCTTTCCACAGTCACTGCTCATAGACTGCATTTTAATTAATAAAGTATCTGAACAGATGAGCACAAGGCTCATTGGGACTTTAGAGACATACAAAGAGTCCTAGATATGAAGTAGGACAATTGTCAGTAGTTCAAAATATTTATGACTTGATAAAATAATTATATTACTAGAAGAGCAGAATTTACTAGTGTTACAGAAATACTAATTTTCCATACTGATATTATGGTATTTTAAAAACCTATTGTTATTTTAAAATAAATTTTTAATAGCCATTAACATGGTTGCCTTTTTTCTTTTAACCAATATAAAATTAGAAGGGGAAAAAAGATAGGGAAACTTGTTTGGTATACTAAACTATGCATTTCTTTTAAATGAGTTGAGTTTGGGGGGGGATTATTCAATTCCATTTCAAGAATCTAACACATTGATATCCAAAAAGAAAACTCCCTCATTTTGATTTTAAGAGAGAGGAGGAGACATCTCTCTCCATGATCCATGCCTGATCTTTTTGAGTTTTTGAGTTTTGAGATATCTTGGGATATTGTACTCATTCAAATAACTATATGTTCTTTCATTAACTCAACATAAACAACCTAGGAATGTTTGTGAAAAATCAGTGCATAAATACTATTATCTTTTCATGCAAATTACCTTTTAACTGAATGTTTGATTTTATTCATGTAACTGGGTTTCATGCTTAGGTATATAATTTGGTTTATATTTATGTGTGTGTGTATATATGGATTTTAACTACTTTTGAGGCTGTTGGAACAAATTGTTTTTGTCTGCCCATTCCACTAGGAGAAATGTTCACATCTCCTTAGATCAGTAACAGGTTTAAATCTCGTCAGCTACCTTCAGCTTTGTTTAGCACATTTGTCAGTAAGATCTTCCTGGGGGATGACAACTGCACATGTTATAACTTCTGGGAACCACAGCTGAGAGTTGGGTAAAAGGCAGACAACAAAGGGAGGAGAGCAACCCTGTAAAAGACTTAGAAGCCCATTCACCAGAGGTGCTAGTCCCCCTGAATACCCCAGATTACTGATATAACTGGCACTTGTGATCTGCAGTGAGCATATTAGCAATGTAGTTAAAAGCAATATTTCAGGGGCACATGAATATTTCCTTAAATGACTATAAAAAATGATATCACTCGGTGGCCCTAATTTGGTGAGCAACAGTTTCTGTGTATTGGAAATTTACTAGATACATAATTGCTACCTTTATGACCTAAGAAGGAGTCTCACAATCTTCCATATCTCAGTTACTTTATTGCTAAAATGAGCATGGAATCAGGTGATATCTAAAGTCCCTTCCAGCTTTAAATCATCTTGATTCTATAATCCTCTGACATTAGCAAACATTTGTTGCAAGACAATAGGCCACAAAGAATTTCAAACTATGGAACCAACTCTAGAAATGAAGAAGGAACAATCAAGTACAAAGAGGGATACTATGTTCCAGTGGTATGTATATGATATCAGGAACTCTAGCAAATTAGGGAGATAACCTATAGTGAAATTATATGAGAACGTAGAAGTCACAGATGATGAGAAGGCATTGATAGTTTATGATCTATAAGGAGCACTCAGTTTGCTGAAAATGAAAAATCTATTTAGACAAAACATTTCAGGGAGGATGTTGATAAGATTCAGACAGAATGAGAAATCTGCTAGTTTGTTATTTGTAACATTGAAAGAAATACCACCTTATTTTCCAGTCTTATAATTTAAGCTTCTTCATATACTTCACATATGTAATCCAGTGGCATTGGTCTTTTTGCTCTTGGTCACATACTTCTCCATCTCTTGACTCTCTCTTGACTGTCCATTTTCAATAGTTTACTCTTCTTTCTGTGCCTGTAATTCTCTCCCTCCTCATTTCTGCCTTCTGGCTTTTTTGGCTTCTTTCAGATCTCAGCTAAAATCCTATCTCCTGTAAAAAGCTTTTCTTGGTATTCAACTTAGTGTCTTCCTTCTGAGAATATAGTTAATTTATTATCTATCAATCATCTCTCTCTCTCTCTTCTTCTTCTTCTTCTTCTTCTTCTTCTTCTTCTTCTTCTTCTTCTTCTTCTTCTTCTTCTTCTTCTTCTTCTTCTTCTTCTTCTTCTTCTTCCTCCTCCTCCTCCTCCTCCTCCTCCTCCTCCTCCTCCTCCCCCCCTCATGTTGTCTCCTAAACAGGATGTGTGTCCTTGAGACCAAGGTACCTTTTTTCTTACTTTTTTTTTGTCCCAGTAACTTAGCATAGTGGTTGAATTATAGTTGGTTGATTGGCTGTAGTCCTCCCTACTTGATGAGGAACAAAATGACATCACTATGTCAGGGTCAATGTATAGTGTATCCAGTGATATCCAATTGATAAGAGCTTGGAAGGCCCTACCAAATGTTGGGCACAAATAACCAGTATAAATATTTGTAATGTAGATGTCTCTAAATTTGCACATTGTGTGTTTCTTTTAATCTATTGCAATTCTGCTTTGCTAATAGAGCATATCACCTTCTTTGATGCAGGCATGCCATGATGGATGGTCCTTTGCCAGTGTCTCCCATGTGTCATAATCAAAACAAAGTTCTTCAGAAAGGCCTTTAGAGTGTCCTCATTTCACTTCTTATGATCTACAGGTGAACACTCACCTAGGGTTAGGGTTAGGATGAGTTCTTCATAATAATCTTTTAGGCAAATATCCATTTGGAATTTAAACAATATAGCCAGTCCATCAGAGTTGAGCTGTCTGAAGTAGAGACTGAATGCTTTGTAGTTCAGCTTGAGAAAGGATCTCATGTCTGGTACTTCATATTGACAGATGATTTTCAGAATCTTCTTAAGAAAATTCAAATAAAAATGATTCAATTTTATGATATGGCAATAGTCCCTGCTTCACAGGCATACAACAATGAGGTCAACACAATAGCTCAGTAGACCTTCTGTTTGGTAGGCTGACTAATATCTCTTCTCTCCCATAGTTCCTTTGGAACATCCCAAACACCAAGCTAGCTCTGGCATTTTTTTGTGTCAACTCCATCATTTGTATGTTCATTACTGAAAACTATACTACTATACTATTATACTAATATGCTATTTATTCACAGCATTCAGAATTTCTCCATTTGCCATAACTGATGGTTCCATGTTGGAATGGTATGGTGCTGACTAGTGGAAAAATTCTGTTTTCTGGGTATTAATTGTCAGGCCAGAATGAGCACAAGTGACAGAGAATTGTTCTGTATTCCTTTGTGTCTCAGCCTTAGAGACACACTGAGTACACAATAATCTATGAGTCTGGCACATAGTAAGTACTTTAAAATGCTTACTGATTTGCTTGTGGATAGAACCCATATTTATCTGAATGGTAACATCACAAACATAACATCACAAACAAAAATAATAATTGTTTTAAAAAATAATACTTTAAGACTTTTAAGGCAGTTTTCATACGTTTCTAATGAGGTTCACAACATTCTGTGAGTTATTGCTCTTTTATAGATGAAGAAATAGAAACATGGAGAGGATGGGTTTCTTTTTTTAAAGTTACACAGCTAATATCTGAAGTGGAATTCTTTTTTTAAAACCTTTACTTTGCATTTTAGAATCAATGCTGTGCATTGGTCCCAAGACAGAAGAATGGTAAGAGGTAGGCAATGGGGATTAAATAATTTGCCAGGATCATACAGCTAGGAAGTATCTGAGACCATATTTGAACCCAGGCCCTCTATGCTTAGCTCTCAATTTGAATTATAATGAAGGTCATCTCAATTCCTAGTCCAATACTCTGTATATTATATACATTGTGTTCAATGACCAAATGAGTATTCTGATGTTTACAGGGATAAATATTTTTAAGCTTTCAAAAGTTACAGGTTCAAGGAGAATTTCATAATTTGCATGAGATTGTACTTAGGGTAAAATTTTCAATTAATAAAATAGTTAAAAACCTGAGGCATAATGTGGTTTAGTGGTAGGAGAGCTGACTTTGGCATCAAGAAGACTGGATACTTCCATCCTATATTTGACTCATACTGTCTTACCTTCTGAAGATGATCTTATACTTAAACTCTTAATGCCCTAAGCAACTCTTTAAGAATTGTTGGCATCCCTTACTGGAAATTGTTTCTACAAATGAAATTCATTGTGCTAATGAAATCACAAGTTGATAACCTATTCTATTCCCTCCTTTTATATTCCCACCTCCAAAATAAAACCCTATCTCATGTGATATTCTAATTAGAAAGGTAGCTCTGGGTATCAAAATGCTTCAATAAATACAATTTTGGTACTTAAAATATTTGTGGAATGAGACATAATAGTTTTTTTTTTAATTTCATTGAATTATAAATAATTCATATTATTTCAACTATTCTCTCTCTTATAATTTTTTCCAATCTCTCCTTCCTAAAACCCAGCTCCCACTTTGAAATCTGAAGAAAAAAATTAAACAAAAGCTAATTTGAAAGACAATTTATCAGGTAGGTAGATTACTGGCATAAATGAAAGGTACTTCAAGTTCCAATACACATATTTAAAATCTAAAAATATTCTGACCAAAAACAGAGTTGTTAGAAAATAAGATTCTAAAATAAAACCTTTATATAGTACAATAAGTCATTTGCTATTTACCTGAGATGTTTTCTAGCTTATAAAAATGATTATAAAATCTTTACAGGAAAGTGATTTTATGCAAGTAAATACTAAAATATTGTTCTATAAATTTCCAGAATGGGGGAATATTATCATTGTAAATTGAATTTGAGTGTTGGATTGTTTGGGTCAATTCCAATAAGCTTTGGCATCAGTCCTGGTTACTAGACTGAATTCAAAGGGTTAATAGGATTGAGAGCTATATGAGACCTTAGTGATTATATAATGTGGTCCAACCCATTTATTTTAGATGAAATAGGACCGAATAATTTAAACAAATTCATCAAAGTTTCATGAGTACTAACTGATAAAATTGGAATTCAGACCCAGGACCTTTGAAAGAGCCTAAGGTCATGTTGGCAAAGTCATTGCACAGGTGCTGAGGTGGCATGGGAAGGGCTGCTCCATTCCCCCTCTCCACAGTGCCCAAAGACATTTTTTGCATGACCCACACCTCTGTCCAACCACCCAAAGCAATCACTTTCTCCTTCCACTGTCTGGAGTAATGTGGTGAGCTCACAGGCAATTTGAAGTTGTACTTTGGGCAGGAAATCTTGAAAATATTGGCCTATACTATACTTTATTGTTTCAGATTATATGTAGAGACAATTTTAACAATAATTTTCCAACATTTTGCTATTCACATTCTTTTTCTCCCTCTTTTCCTACCCCTGTCCCTGAGACAGCTGGTAATATACTTTAGGTTGCACTTGTGCTATCATGTGTAGTGTTTAAATAAATGTGCAATACTTGAAGTATTATATTTTATCAAGTTCATTATCTAACAAAACAGACCTACATGACTAATTTTTTCTACCTGCTCAAAAAGCCCGCTCACCCAAAGCCAAGACAGAAAGGAAAAAGAGGGTTAGACATGGAACTCTACCCTATTTATATCCTGCCTACATCAACACTTACTGACAGAGAGTGAGTAGGGTGCTGGAAATTGTAGTTTTGCTGGGGATCAGAATGTTTAGGGTAACAGATTTAATTAAATTACACCCATGGCATACAAATTTCCATGTTTGTCACGTGAAAGAAAATACGTATTGCTTACAATAGAGTAAAACTTGTGGGAAAAAATAAAGTGAAAAACAGCATACTTCAAACTTCATTCAGATTCCTTCAGTTCCTTCTTTAAATGACAGTGAATAACCTTTTTTCAACATGAGTCCCTTGAAGTTTCTTAGATACTGACATTACTGATAATAATTATCATTCACATTTGATAATCATATATTATTTCTGTTATGTGTACAACATTCTGGTTTGGGACTTTACAGGCTTTTGTGTGATAATCTTGCTTGTCATTTCTTATGGCAAAACAGCATTCAATTGCAATCATATTCCATAACTTGGTTAGCCTTTCCCCTAACTGATGGACATCCCTTCAGTTTTCAGTTTTTTTTTTTTGGGGGGGGGGTTGCCACGACAAAAGAACTGCTATAAATATTTTTGTCCAAGTAGGTCCTTTCCCCCTATCTTTGATATCTTAGCAAGACAGACTGAACCTAAGGATTCTTTCTAGTCTTTCATTTTACCCTGTATTAAGGGTGGAGAATTTCAGAATTGGGCTTCCAGAAGGTTTCTGATTCTGATAGGATGTCATCATATAAGTGAAGTTTCATGAATATAACTTGTATTGTGATATGATATCCATGCTATTTGATTTGATAAAATTCTGTTCAAATAAGTTATTTTTATAACTAATAAGTAATTTAAGAAATTCACATGTCAATATTTTTATTCCTATGTTTTAAAGTCTATGATTATTATCAAAACCAGAATTTATGCAATCTGCAACTGAAGACTTATTCAAAAGTCTCAACCTAGTTAACAGTTGAAATTAGCTTATCATACTTTATGCTAGTAGGACACAAAATCTACCAAGTCCTAGAAGTTCAAGTAGAAGCCAACTAAAGCTTTCTTGTAAATATAGAGAATATCACAACACAAAAGTAGTGATTTGTTTGGCCACAGCAACCTTTGCATATTATATATTTTACTAAAACTATATAATAAGTCATGGGATACCAGCTGAGGAAGTACGCTTACCAATAAACTCACAGGTCATTTAAATATCAAATATAACTAAAATACTTAAATATATCTATAATCTCATCACCATGAAGGTTCCTTACAGTGTTGCAGATTACCACCCATATGTGCTTGCCCTACCTTTGTTCGGTAGGACCTCCCATAATTTTACCTCAATAAATTCATTCAATATCATGAGATATTTCTACACTTTCCACTATTAACATAAGAATATAATAATAATACATGGACTACTCATTGATTATTTGTTGTTCTTGCCATATGATCAAATCATTTTCCATTTCTACCCGACATTTCTTGGATGACATCATTTACTTCAGTTTTTCTTAATTTGTTGGGTATTGAAGCTTGCGCATATCCATAACAAGCTTTCCTGTTGCCTTCTGAGTGATCATCATTTTTTTATCCTTTGAATACCATGGCATAGCATGATTCAATACCATGCAACAACAAATGTAAAACATTAAAATAAAAAATATGGATCTTTTTCTCATAGAGAAGTTCAAAGTCATGGAATTAACTTTGGAGTATCCTAAAAGTAATTCAGTTTTTCTCCTCCTCCTATAGGTTCCTCCAGAGCCTACTTTGCTGTCCATTTACACATTGCCTCCACTAGATAAAAGTTCATGGAAGAAATAAAGAAAAGAATAATACATTCAAATTTATATTCAGACTCTCATCTGTTCTTCTATGTTAGCAACATACATACATATATATGCATATTTTACATATATATATGTATATATATATATATATTATGAGTCTCAGAGTTGCTTGGATCCTTGTAATGTTGATAATAGTTAAGGCATTCAAAATTGATCATCACACATTATTATTACTATATACAATGTTCTTTTTCTGCTCACTTCACTTTGTAATAAATAGATAATCTGGGAGATATTTCTAGTTGTAATAAAGGAGATACTGGGGTTGCCTAAAGTAATAAAGGATATACTTGGAGATAGAGAGATACTAGAAAGATACTGGGGTTGCCTATGGATCACTACTATTTGGCTAAAAAAAATCAAGATATTTCCTACCCTCTATCCTTCACCTCTCCATTTCCACCCTCTCACTCCTGCCTCCCTTCTCCTCCCCCCTGTTAGTCAGCCACCTTTCTATGTAACTCAAGGTGAGCTGTGAGGTTTAGAGAAGATACTTTTTCTCTCTATCTCAAGTAAGGAGGTTTATTGGAGAAGATAGGATAGGATGGAGGATTAGGTGAGAGGGATGAGGTTTTCCCTAATCTATACATGGAGTTAGGAGGGTATTGGTATAAATGGCAGTTCTGTCACAACTGTGAATCAGGGACAGTCTGTCAGGGAGATGGGAGGACAAGTATTTTTCTTCTTTCTTCTTTTAACCAGTCAGATAATCTCAGCTTGATTAATTCAAGTCCAGAGCTCTTGAGGTTCAGCCACCACCCTCAGACACATGAAACTTCTTCCCCCCCCCCACCCCTTCTCCACAGCCAAGAGAGTTAGTTCAAAGCTAGAAATCCCAGTTTCTTCTCCACCACTGTCAGAAACCACACAGGTCTCTCTCTGCCTAGGTCAGAAGCTAAGAGGGGTCCAGTCACAAGCCTCTCCTCCTAGCCCCCAAAGAAAGTCTCCTTTCCTCCTCTCTCATAAGCCAAAAGAGCTAGTTCAGTTCCACTGTGGAGTTAACTTCCAACTGCCTCTTCCTGGGAACATTCCAAATGGAATGTCCCTTTTTTGATTGCCAGATGAAGTCCTTTGCTTTGTATTGCATGCTTGGCTTGCCCTGTAGATTCTCTCTTTTACAACTTTCTATCACTTCAGATAATTCTTTTCAGACTTTTTATGCTCATTTTGTTTGTCATATTTTATTGTAGAGTAATATTCTTTTGTAGGCATATACCACATCTTGCTCAGCCATTCCTCATTTGATAGATATCCCTCCAATTTCCAGCTTTTGCTACCACAAAAAGAGCTGCCACAAATATTTTCATACAGGTGTATTCTTTTCCCAAATTTTTAATCTATTTAGGATATAGACCCACTAGTGGTATTGATGGGTAAAAGGAGATGCACAGTTTGTTGGCATGGCTGCAAAATGATTGTATCATTTCACAGTCGAACCAGTAGGGTATTAGTGTCCCAATATTTCCACATCCTCTCCAAAATTCATCATTTTCCTTTTTTATCATATTAGCCAGTCAGATAGGTACTAGGTAGGATCTCAGAGTTATTTTAATTAGCATTTCTCTAATCAATCATGAGTTGAAGTATTCATCATATGACTAAATATAGCTTTAAAATCTTGATTTGAAAATTACCTGCTTATATTCTGTGACCATTTTTAGATTGGGAAATGCTTTGTATTCTTATAGATTTGACTCAGTTCATATATTTGAAAAATAAAGCCTTTATTAGAGAGATGTAAAGATTTTTTCTTTCATTTATTATGAGAGATTTTAATACTTAGTTGAATTTGGAAGTTATTCCCATTCCATGCCAATTACAAGAATGTCAGGGTTTGAGTATTCCCTGCTACCTCCTCCCCACATCTCTTTTCACTGTGTTGATTATCACATGCTTCCATGTGTGAGAAAATTTACCACAGACTTTCTCTACTTTTCTTTTTTCCTAGTGTATTACTCTTTCTTATCCCTTGATTTTTAAAAATATCATCCTATCAGCTTCAATTTACTTCTTGCTCTGCTTATATGTGTTCCTATTCATTGCCCTAATACTGATAAAGTTCTTAAGTATTTTGAGTACCTTAAGTACTTTAGATATCTCAGGTACTTCAAGTATCATAGATATGTTAAACAGGTCTTAATAATCACTTTCTTACTAGTAATGTAATTAGCTTAATCATATTGTTTCCCTTGATTACCTTAAAATCTTTTAAATATCTTAACTATCTCTGATACCTTAAGTATTCTAATTATCTCTTTTCCATGCAAGGAATGGAATCAGTTTACCCCCATTGTTTTCTTTAATTCCTTTAAGTATCTTAGGTACTTTAGATATCTCTTTTACAATAGAAATCTTAAATATACTAGTTACATATTTCCTATACAAGGATGAGATTAGTTTAACTCCACTGATTCTCAGGAGTTTTTTTTTTCCTATTTACTTTTTTCTGTTTCTTTTGAATGCTACTTTAGATTACTGAATTTTCTTTTTAGCATTGATTGTTTTTTTTTTTCAGCAATGCCTGAAATCCCTCTATTTCATTAAATGTCCATTTCTTTGAATGAAGCATTATGTTGAGTTTTGGTTTCACTAAACAAATGATTTTGAGTTGTAGATCTAGATCCTTTCCTTATAGCATATCATATTCCTTGCCTTCTGATCCTTTAGTGGAGAAGCTGCTCAGTTCTATGTAATCTTGATTATGACTCCACAATATTTCATTTCTCTCTAACTATTTATAATATTTTCTTCTTGACATGGAAGTTCTAGAATTTAACTATACAAGTACTGGGATTTTTCAATGTGAAATTTCTTTTAAGTGATTGGTAGATTCTTTCCATTTCTATTTTCTCCTCTTTTTCAAAAACATCAGGCCAGTTTTCTCAGATAATTTCTTGCAATATGGTGTATAGCTTTGATTTTTTATCATGGTTTTCAGGAAATTTAATGATTCTGAGATTATCTCTCCTAGTTGTTTTCCAAACAAGTAGCTTTTACAGTGAGAAACTTTATATTTTCTTCTATTATTTCATTCTTTTGGAATTCTTTTATTATTTTCTGCTGTCTCATGAAGTCATTAGCTTCCATTTGTCCAATTCTAATTTTTAGGAAGTCATTTTCTTCTTTGAAACTTTGTACTTCCTTTTCCTCTTTGAGGTATTTTATTTCCTTTTAGGAAATTGTTTTCTTCAGCAAGTTTTTGTTCTAAGATGTTGATTTTTTTCTTTTATTTTCTCTTTTAAATGGTCTTTTAAATTTCTTATTTGTTTTTTTATATCCTTTATTCAAGCTCTTCCAAGGATATATTTTAGGCCTGACATCTTTTCACATTTTCCTTTGAGGCTTCATATATTTTCATTTTTGTATTCTTCTGAACTTCTATTTTGGTCATTTTTCTTCCTAAAATATTTTTCTAGTGTCACACTTTTTTCTCTGTCTCTTGTTCATTTGAGTTTTTTCCCCCTTAATTTTATCTATATACTGAAGCTTGCCTCCATTCCAAGAATGGAGTGAACACTTTTCCATGCTTGTATTGTGATTGGGCTCAGCTCAGTTTTCTCAGTCTCAGATTGAGCAGAAGCAGACTGTTGGCTTGCTGTGTGGAGTTTTGTAGCTGTTTAATTCAGTTGTTTTGAATTGGGTTCTGCCTAACCCTGCTGAAGCTGGACTTTGTTGAGCTGTGCTGGGTCACACCAGGCCTCTATTTTGGTTGTATTAACCAGGGCCACTTTCTTCCCACTGCTTCTTTTTCTCTATTGTGCTGGCTTTACTCTTACCCTGCTTAGGCTAGACTGATTTGGCTGTGCTCTTTCTCCTGCTGCTTGTACTATATTGTGTTTAAATTCTTCTAAAGCTTATTCTTCACATTATTCCAGGTCATAGCACTGCTTCATCCCCTTCTTCTTTTTGTTCTGCTTCCCTAGTATTCATTTTGAGACATTTTTATGTCTCTGTGGTTGTTTGGAAAGTGTTTAGAGGGCTTTGAGTGTTTCTTACTTCACCATCTTGACCTGATTTCTTCAATATTCCACAATTCAATCACCAGAATCCTGCCACCAATAGGACAACTCTAGATTATTATTTAGCAAGAAACTTGCTATGGGTGAATAAGTTTATATTCTTAGGTGTTACTGCCCTTATTTGCCATTTTTTGGTACTTGGCAAGTAAGACAAGTATTGATGACTCTTTTAGTCTATTATAACAATTCATGGATATCAGGTCAAGTACTATATTGCATTTAATTTGTTTGGCTGTTTTCATATGTATCTATGGCTAAAGTATCAATTACTAAATGGATATTATACTTGAGATAAGTCTTTGCACATTTAGCTAGACTCGTCCTCACAAATTGACTTGTCTCTTTCCAATATTGTACTTGAAGCCTTTCTAATATGATAGAAATTTCACTCAGCTATCACTGTCTTCAATATCCCTTCCCTGTGCCATAACAAGGCTCAAATTAAGAGTTTGTAGAAAACTTATTTAATTCATCTTAAAATCCATTCAATTAAATAAATGTTAAAGAAAGGAAAACCTAGGAAATGATAAAGCAAATGTGGATCTTTATTCCATAACCGAAATAGCATCTCCTTTCTTTCTGCTGTCTATTTGTCTGATTTCTAACACTTTTTAATTCTAATAGGATCTTTTCTTTCTCAGTCTCAACAACATCATTTTCTAGCTTCTCACTAAAATCAAGCTTCAATTCTCAAGAGACTTTTTTTTTGTCCAAAGATTTTGATGGATGGAGTAGATTAAGTGTGTATGTATGTGTATGTGCTTTTAATACATGTCAATCACCAAGCATCTAGCACAAATAGGGTTGTATTGCACTGTCATAACACCTCATGCAACTGAAATAGTACATCTTTTCCCCAAAATGAAGATCTGGTCATTACACACTGCTGACAGATATAAACCCTGGAAAGCAACCACAGCATGAGATCAGAAATAATCTCAGCTGAAGACATACCTATCTACTAGAGCAATTTCAAGGAGGGCCAAAGTAAAGAAATGATCCAGGGGAGACTTAAATTGCCCTCACAGACAAATAGATGTTTCTATAAACTGGGAGGTTAAAAAAAAGTTTAGTGAAAATGAATGAAACTCTCATAAGGTCTTTCAGTGTCTCGGGAGGCAAAAAGCAAATAAATTAGAGTATCTGATTGTTAGCTACATCTTTAGAAGTTTCTAGGAAATTGAAAGTCTACAAATATATTAAGCAGCTTCTTAATTCTCTTATTAGGGCATTCACAGTAGCTTTGAACTAAAACAAAAAATCAAATTTTCATAATGTCACATAAAATATATAAATGATTAAAGGCCAGAAACATTCTTCTCTAAACAAATAAAAAACTCTACCTCCAGAGGGAAAAAATAAAAAATTCTTAAACTGTATAGATTCCATAATCATAAGATGTGCTACAGTTGTATTTAGTATAAATAATTTGAGGTGCATTGTGACAGTCCAGTCGTCAGTGTCTTGAAGAGTATAATGCAAGATCTCTGTCAATACTAATATCTCTTTTGAGTCTTCTTAAAGGAAACAAGAACAAACAAACCTCATTTGAAGTTGCTATGTCGTGTCAAGATATAGGGGTTGTGGAAAACAGGTGAAACACATGGCACAAGCTCCCACTTGGAATTTTCCAGACTTTTCATACATGTCAAGGCAAAGATAAGATTATCCCTTCTCCTTTGCTTAAAAAAGCATCTGTTTGGACTGATATATATATATATATATATATGTATGTATATATATATATATTTTTTTTTTTTACCACATAATCATGATAAAGTGGTTATAGCACTAAGGATCTGGATGTTAAAATAGCTCATACGTCCAGGAACCTGCAAACCATGTCCTAGAAGATATTTAGAGAACTCTGAACAAAAATACTACAATCCTGAGACTCCCTTGAAATATCCTAAATTTTCAAATCATATCTATACTTTATTTGGTGATAGACATTACAGAAGTCCAAGAGATCTACTTAGGGTCAGAATAATTCTAAAGCACTGATGTCAAAATCCAAGAGCAACAAAGCTACTAAACTGATCAGGAAGGATATTGACTTCGAGAACTACATAACACCATTATCTATACTCATATTTTTATATATTTTATTCAATATTTCCTGATTACATTTTAGTTCAGTTTGGCAGCAGTCAGGTTGTTGAACACTTCTTCCCTATATCAGGTTTAGATAGATTTCAAAACTTGTAGGAGGCAATCTTTCCTAAATATCAGAGACTGAATAAGGACTCAAAACCATTTCACTTAATCTCTGTAATGAGGCTCAACCCCAATGAAATACTAGAACTATTGGCAGCCAGGTGGTGCAATGGATAGAGGCTGGACTTGGAGTCAGGGAAAACTGAGTTTAAATCCTGCCTCTGACATTTATTAAATTGTGATCCTGTTGATGAACCATTTGACCTCTATCTACCTCAATTTCCTAAACTATAAAATGAGAAGAATAATAGTTCTTTCCTCCCATGTTACTATAAAGTTTAAAGGAGATGATATTCATAAAATGCTTAATACAGTTCTTGGCACAGCGATCGGCATTTAATAAATGCTTCTTCTACCCCCACCCCTTCCTAAACTATTCTTCATGGTGTAAACAGAATAAATCTTTCTTATATAGAGATTATTTGGATCATTCCTGGGCTAAAAAATCTCTCATGAATCCCAATTGGATCCTCAGTGAAATTCAAATTTTAATTAAGCAAAATTTATTTTGTTAGGAATCTAGACAATCTTCCCTTATTTTTCTTCATATACTTTTTAGCTAAACTGAGCTATGCTCTACCCCCAAAATGTTCCGTGCCTATTTACTTATGCTACTTTCTGTGATTAGAATTTCTTTCCTTCTCTTCACCTATTGATTCCTACAATCATATAAAGTCTAGTTTTAAAATTGCTGCTTCTACGAAAATTTCTCTAATATCCTGGGGTAAAATGACATTTTTATAAATTTTAGATCTCATACATCATTTGGTTTTGTGCTTTAGTAATGCACTAATCATACAATATCATTATTATCTACTTTATGGCTAGCTATGTTTGGTGGGAGATTAGTAAATATCTGTTCACTATTTAACCACCCATAGTTTTCAGATTGGGAGTCATGATAGGATTAGAGTTTATTCCTTTGGTGATAATTCTAAACTGTCTGAATATATTTTGACTATCTTGGAACGTGCGCCACAGGAACCAGAATTTTCATTGCTGGAAAGTGTTCTTGAAGTGTGTCATTTTGATTCACCACCAACACTTGGAACTCTTTGAAGACTTCTCAGCTCTGTCCCAAACTTTGATGTCTCTACTTTAAACAAGTTTCTAATCATTATATCCAAAAATACAAATATTTCTATTTCTAAGAAGAGTTCTGTATGAACACCACCTGCATACCACAACACCAGTGCTCATGATATTTAGATGAATTAATTCTCTCAGGAGACAGAGAGACACAGGAAAGATGTATGACTTGTTAAATGTCATAGCACATCAGTGACAGACCTGGGATTAGAATTCTGGGATGTAGACTCCCAGTCTATTTATTAGATAGCATTATCTAATGCAACAGGATTGATGTTCATAAAGAACAATATGAAGAGCAAAGTGATATACAATTTTATTTTCAAATTCTTTTCTTGATATCCTTCCCCTATATTTATTATACAGATATTTTATATTGGTTTGAACATACTATTTATATCCTAGAAGAATGTAAATTTCATGAAGTCAAGGAAAGTTTTGTTTTTCTTTGTAATCCCAGCACTTGCCATATAATATGGGCATAGTAAATACTGATGAAAGTGAGTTGAAAATGAAATTGATTAAATATTAAGATCATGTCAATGTTCTTTATAAGCTTTGGTTAAATCACATTTGATGGATTGTATTCCATTCTATATATAACAAAAGCACTGATAATTTAGACAGCATCCAGAAGAAGGCAACAAGGATGGCAAAAGGCTTTGAATTCATGTAATGAGCAGAGCAAATTAAAGAATTGAGGATATTGTGCTTGGAGAAAGGAAGACCAAAAGGAGAAAGAATAACAGTCTTCAAGCATTTGAAGGGCTTCCCTGTAGAGGACTGATTACATTTGTTTCCTTTGGTGTCAGAGAGGGAATTAAAAGTGCTAGGTAGAAATTTCAAAAAAGACAAACCTAACCCTAACACTCACTGGTTCTTTAAGCAAAGAATGGATGACTATCTTCAAGAAGTGATACCTTTTTAAAATATATTGAACTAGAAGACCATTAACATGCTTTCTAACTCTAAATTATGAAATTCTATATAAGTTATTTATTACTTTAAGTTTGATGAATGCTTGTGTTAAACAGCTCTCTATTTTCCTTGATTTGGAGCAAATAGATAAGTAACTGTAAAAGTTGATGTATTCTTTTTAATATTAATGAACCCAAAGTATCAAGGCTGAGAGAGACTTTAGAGATTGTCTAGTCCCCACCTCCTTATTTTACAGTGAGGAAACTTAGGCCAACACGCCAAAATAATTTAACCATGTTCATAATCTAGTCAAATAAATAGTAGAACTGAGATTATACAACATATTTCCCCCATTTCCAGGCCATTATTCTTTTTTCTATACCATACAAAGGAAGGAAGGAAGGAAGGAAGGAAGGAAGGAAGGAAGGAAGGAAGGAAGGAAGGAAGAAGGAAGGAAGGAAGGAAGGAAGGAAGGAAGGAAGGAAGGAGAGAGGGAGGGAGGGAGGGAGGGAGAGAGGGAAGAAAGGAAGGAAGGAAGGAAGGAAGGAAGGAAGGAAGGAAGGAAGGAAGGAAGGAAGGAAGAAAGGAAGGAAGGAAGGAAGGAAGGAAGGAAGGAAGGAAGGAAGGAAGGAAGGAAGGAAGGAAGGAAGGAAGGAAGGAAGGAAGGGAAGTAAAAAGTATTTACTCTTTGGCAGGCATTGTGGCAAGAGCTTCAAAACATGCTATTGCATTTGATCCTCACTACCACCAAGAAATAGGTGCTATTATTATATTCATTCATTTATTTAGAAATTGAGGCAGAAAATCAAAATGACTCTGAGATACCACCTTATATCTCACAGATTGGCTAATATGTCAGTAAAGGAAAATAATAAATGTTGGAGATGTGTCAAAATTAGGACTCTCATACATTGTTGGTGGAGTTGTGAAGTGATACAGCCATTCTGGAAGGCAATTTTGAATTACGCCCAAAGGGCTTTAAAAGAATGCATACCCTTTGATCCAGCAATACCACAAATAGATTTGTAATCCAAAGAGATTTTTAAAAATGGGATAGAATCTGTTTGTACAAAAATATTTATAGTTGCACTTTTGTGGTGACAAAAAAATGGAAAAATGAGGGAATATCTCTCAATTGGGGAATAGCTGAATAAATTGTGGTATATGATTCTGATAGCTTACTATTTTGCTATAAGGAATGGTGAATCACTTGATATCTATAAGAACTGGAAGGATCTACACAAACGGAAGCAGAGGAAAATGAGCAGAACCAGGAGAACATTATATCCAGGAACTGAAACACTTTGGAACAATCAACTATAATAGACTTTGCTATTAATAGCAATGCAATGATCCAGAACAATCCCAAGAGACTAATGAGAAAGAATGCTAATCACAACTAGAAAAATAACTGTAGGAGTAGAAATGCTGAAAAAAAAAACACATGATTTATCACTTGTTTATATGAGTATATGATTTGGGGTTTTGGTTTTAAAAGATAACTTTTTTCAAAAATGAATAATACAGAAATGGGTTTTGAGTGATAATACATGTATAAACCTTTGGAATTGCTTGTCAGCTCTGGGTTGGGTGAGAGAAAAAGGGAAGGAGAGAACATGAATCATGTAACCATGGAAAAATACTTTAAAAATGAAATCATATTAAAAAAGAAATTGAGGCAGACAGTTTAAGTCACTTGTTAACAAAGTTATACCACTAATAAATCTCTGAGGCCAATTTAGAACTCAGATCTTCCTGACTTTGGGACCAAAACAATATATCATTGTCTTGATTCTTTTTACTCTTGGTTCCAGAATATAAGCAACATTAGTTTAGCCCTAAACCCTGAATGTAGCTCTGGAGGTCTTAGGATGTTGACTCCTTTGATACCAAATCTGTACTTGGAATTGATCTCAGATTTTCTGAACCTATGAATCTTAAATACATCTTGGCACTTTCCCCTTCAGTATCTGAAAATGGTACTCAATTCTATTCAAATATTAAAAATTGTCTACTGTGCTGAGCACAAGGATACAAAGAAAAAACTGAAGTTCTTTCTTTGCTCTAGGAATTTTATACATTAGTAGGTGCATTAATCAGTCTCACAAATAAGTAAATACCAGCTGGAGACAAAGTAAATACATTGAAAATTCAGTGAGGAGACAGCCTGGAAAGATGAGGAAATATCTTCTTTAAGATGTGGCATCCTAAATGAGAATCAAAAAGACCTAGCAATTCCAAAAGGTAGAGATGAGAAGAGATGAGGGGGAAAATATTTTAAAAATGGAAAACAAGAGATGGAATATTATGTCTGAGGAACCATAAGTTGGTGAAATTGGCAAAAAGGTAGAGTATAATATTGGAGGCAAGAGAAAAAGTCTATGAAAGAAGCCTCATGTAATATGTATGTGCATGGAAAAAATATTGTGGAATATAATATAGTGGTGTCTCTATCTATCTATCTATCTATCTATCTATCTATCTATCTATCTATCTATCTATCTACACAAAAAATATCAACCAGCAGTTGATGGATGCTTTCCACTCAACATTTAGAGAAACTCAGTGAAATCATAACTGGGGACTTTGTACATTAACATAAATGTATTTTCTTTTTGAGAATATTGACTCATAAAATTATTAATGTTTTCTTTGTCTACATTTAGTTCTTTTTAATTTATTTCTAGCATAAATTGATATATGTTCCTGAGCTCTAGTATCATTGAAAGAAAAGACTTTTCCAATAATTTTCCTTCAAAATGAGCTTTTTATAATGTATTTATTAATCAAACCAAGATAAGTAGTTATTTTTTATTCTCCTTCCCCCCTAAAATTATAAAAATTTAATTTGATTTCAAAATAATATAAAATCTGTAACTTTGGGATCTCTAGCTTATCTGGTGGGAATTATTTACAAAAAAGATTTTCCTTGATTTTAGAGTAGCATTCACAACTGTTCCTACTCTTTATTATTTTTTACTCCACTTATTACCCTCTAAGTTTCCTCAGAGTGAGAGTAGAAAAGCAGCCTCCCCCTTGACAACAGTAAGTGAGAAGAAATAAGTTGGGAGTAAGGATGACTTTGATAAGGAAACAAAATTTTTAAGCACACACTCTCAGGAAAATTCCCAAGCCATCCTACCTAACTGCATTCTACCTAATCTAAGAATAACAGGAAAATGATCAGCTGTGGCTTGGGGACCACTTATTCCTTAGGTTTAGTTTTCTTTTCGGTTTCATTTTACTGTCTCTCCATCCACAGGGCCTCAAGAGTAAGTGTTAGGATACCAAAACTAGTTTCAGGCAGCAGCTGTCCTTCTTGTCAGGTACACTTAAGAAAAAAAAATCATTAGACAAGTATAAATAATGTGATAAAAAAAAATCCTATTCTCCTAAAATGAACCTTAACTTGTCTAGACTTGTAAAGCTCTCCCTATTATTTCTTTACATTAACAATGCTGTATAGCCCACACTACAGTGAAGTTTATTATCGATGTATATAATAAAAGCATAGATTTTGATGTCAACATACTTTTTTTAATCCTTGAAATTAACATTAGATGTTCCATAAATCTAGCTAATTCTGAGGTTTGCATGCTTGTGCATTATGATGTTTAAAGATTGAGAGTAATAAACACCCTTGAAGAGAAAATGTCAATCTAAACAGGAGAGAACAATATTTCCTATTTCATTTCTTCCACTCTATCTCTGCTGAAAATATAGACCAGTAGGAATCACACACCAATTTCCTTCCTTTCACCAATAGGTGACACCAATAATCACTACAATGACCATAGTATCAATGTCTAAGCATTGTCTCTGGTTGTCAAGGGGTCACACTGGCTCATAGTGTTCACAGTAGTGCCTTTGAGTCACACTTAATTGGGAAGGGAAAAGGCACACTGTCTTTTGACATCTTCACTCTGTGTTGACATCAGGTCATGTAAAAAGGTCAATTGTATGCAGTTTAGTAATGACCTCTATGTGCTTGTTAGCCAGAAGGATTTCAACTTTCTCTTTAATCTAATTTGTAAGCAAGATGCATAGAAAAGTACTATGTGTGGTGTAGCCCAAAGAGCCTTGTAATTAAAAAAAATCTGGATTTGAATCTTTACTCTGTTACTTTCTCAACTTATTCTGTAACTCCTTATCATCTTACTTCCATCACCTCCACTCAGTTGCTTTCTCAGGGATCACCAGAGATACCTTATTCAATAAATTTAATCACTTTCTCTCAATATTCTTCTTACTTAACTTCTAGAGAGTAATGGATCTATGTTTATACCTGACCTCAGCCAACTACATGATCTCCTTACTTGTCTCAGTCTCAGTTCTCTCATCTGTATAATGAAGATGATAATACCTGTAGCACTTACTTCATTGTGTTGTAATGAGGATAGAGATAATAAAGGAAATTTTGATCACAAATATTGAAATGTTACATACATTTCAATTATTATTTGACATAATTGGTCATCTCCTTTTCATCTCTTGGCTTCCATGATGCTATACTACCATGATACAGATACAGAGAGGTATGGGGTATTCTATGAAGACTAGCACCTCTCATATGAGGGCTTACTGAGCCCCTTTTAGGACTGCTATTGATATTTGATTCCTATCTGGCACTTGATTTTCACCTGTGGCTCCAAGAAGCTATGGCATGCACAGGGGCCACCTTCTGGTAAAATGGTCTTAGCATATAGGTTAAACTCAGGTTGAGGGTAAATGATGGGCCACAAACCCACTGGTAAGTTAGGGGGATGTCTAGTCCAAGCATATGAAGACTTCCCCAGTGGGACAGGTGGATGAGAACAATTTATTCCAGTAGCCATGAAGAAAGTAGGAACAGGGGCTATGGAATGCTCAGAGCTTAGTCAGATGTCCAAGATGCCCATGTCATCTATTACATCCTGGGCCATCACCAACCTCCTCAATTTTTGTCCTTCCTCTAGATTTTAATAACCCTGAAATAATGAATGAGGTTACTTAGTATGCCTCTTCCTCACTCAAATCCCATTCATAAACAAGTCAAGACATCACCCTTGATGCCACTGGTCCTCTGAAAATGAAGGACAAACAAGAGTACTCCCTTGATTTTACCACTACTGAATTGTTTCTACTATTTCCCCCCTCTTCCTTCCCCCTAATTTTAATTATTTTTATTCTCAAGTCTTAGCATACTTCTCTTTACATAGGTCCTTGGGCTTCTTTAATGACTTCATCAACTCCTGAGCTGGAGGCCCATAATTTCAGCTGCCCTTGGATTCCCTTCAAGATGCTTCAGTCATTCAGGAAACATGTACCATTGAGTTCAGGTTGAAGCTTCATCTAGAGTTTGCAGTCATATAGGGTCATCTGAGGCCCTGAGAGAATAAGTGACTCCTTCAGTCTTACACTGACCACATGTGTCAGAAACTGGATCTGAAACCAGATCATCATTTCTGACTTTCTAGCATGGTTTGTATTTTCAACTACCTTCTTATTCATATATATCTTCATTCTCTGCTGATTTACCTCCTATAATAGGATCATAGTCTACCTGGGTTCCCCTTTCTCTCTCCCCGTTACCCACCATAAGTTTAGCCGTATTTTTCCTGGAAAGGTGGCAAAAATGTCCCCAGGATTTGACTGATTCAAGCTGTATTACCCTTGACAGCATCTTCTGGCCATATCAACCGAACTTTCTATTCATCTAAGGATATAATAATGGGAAGGCGGAGTCAAGATGTTGGCCTAGAAGGAGCAGAAGTTCAGACCTCTGAATACCCTTCCTAACTGATCACAAACTGAGCTCCCAAGGGACCAAAAATCAAACTTAACAACAAGACAGAGTCAAGAAACCCTCCTGTTGGATTCAATTCAAAAGGTACACCCCCTGAAAAGTCGGAATCTGAGAACACTCAGGTTTAAGGGGAAGACAGAAGGAAGGTCCCAGGACCCATCCCCCTTCCCACCCAGAGCGCTGAGACTCCAGAGGCAGCAGGAACTTCTGGGTGGGCAAAGGTGCTGGTCTGGAGTGCATACCTTGAGAGTAGGGCAGTGCCAATTTCAGAGTGTCCAACACAGATGGCGGGGAAGGAGCTAGAGAGGGAGCATAGACCTGGCAGCCTGGCCAGAGCTGTGGAGATCCTCCATATTTGTTCCAGCCTTCCAGGAAATTTTGGACTCAGAGCACACCCAGCCCAACTAAGCTGAACGTAATCCCATCAAAAGTCTCCAGAACTCAGGGAAGCCCAGGCTCCACACCCATCCTCATTGACTGATGGACTTTAATCCAATCAAAAGCCTCCAGAGGACAGGGAAGCTCAAACCCCAACAATCCCACACCAGAGACTACACCGAGAGACTCCTGTTAAAGCTCCAAGAGGGGAGACTGACAGAAGCCCCCAAAACCAAAAAAATGAGAGGAGAAAGAACACAGACAAATACGGGGAATAAAGAAGGGGTGAATTTGAGCAAACAGCAGAAAAAGAAGAAAGAAACTACAGTAGACAGCTTCTACTCAGCAAACGGAACAGAGGGGGAGAGATCAGCAAACGATAAATCAGAAATCCCAGTGAATTGGATACAGGCTGTGGAAGAACTCAAAACACAATTAAGAGAAGCTGAAGACAATTGGGAAAAGAACTTAAAAATTAAGATAAGTCATCTGGAAACAGAGGCACTTGAACTAAAATGAGAAAATAGTGTCTTGAAAGCCAAAATCAACCAGGTGGAAAATGAGGCAAAGGAGATGAAAGACCAGGTAAAGAGGATGAAAGATGACCTTCAAAGAAAATCAGATCAGAAGGAAAAGAATGACCAAAAAGCCAGGGATGAAATCTAGTCTTTAAGAACCAGAATACAACAACTAGAATTAAGTAACCTCACAAGGCAGCAGGACACTATAAAACAAAATGAAAAGAATGAAAAAATTGAGGAAAATATGAAGCATCTCATTCACAAAACAGACAATTCAGAAAATCATTCGAGAAGAGATAATTTAAGAATCATTGGTCTACCAGAAGACTATGACAAAAGAAAAAGCCTGTACATAATACTACAGGAAATTATTCAGGAAAACTGTCTCGATATCCTAGAACAGGAGGGGAAAGTGGAGATTGAAAGAATCCACAGATCACCTCCTGTATTTAATCCCCAACTGACAACACCCAGGAATGTTATAGCCAAATTCAAAAACTATCAGACCAAAGAAAAGATATTACAAGCTGCCAAGAAGAAGCCATTCAGATACCACGGAAACACAGTGAGGATAATGCAGGATCTGGCTGCATCCACACTGAAGGACCAAAAGGCATGGAATATGATATTCCAGAAAGCAAGGGAACTAGGTCTACAATCAAGATTCAAATACCCATCAAAATTTAGAGGGGAAAGTATGGTCATTCAACACAATAGAAGAATTCCAAGCATTCATAAAGAAAAGACCAGACCTGAACAGAAAATTTGATGTCCAAGCACAGAATTCAAGGGAATCATCAAAAGGTAATTTAAAAAGAGGGGAAAAAGAAAAACAAAACAAAACAAAAACAAAAAAATTTTTAAGAGACTCAATAAGTTAAAATGCTACGTATCCCTATAAGAAAAGAGGTCATTGGTAACTCTTAAAAACTGTTACTATCACCTGGGCAGCTAGAAGGATTACACTTAGAGGGAACAGTGACAAACTGTATAGGATGAAAGACAAGACATAAATAGGTATATAGATATATGCATGCATAAATACATATACATGTGTGTGTATATAACCAGAGCTAAAAAAAAAGAGGTTAATACTAAAAGAAATGGGAAAAGAAACAAATGGGGGGTAAATTTATATGTCATAAAGAAGCTCATGGCGGGAGGGAGGAGAACATTGATACACTGGAAAGGTAAAGAGTTTGGAGATAGGAAATACTCAACTCTTACATGCTTTGAAACTGACCCAAAGAGGGAAGAACAATCCAATCCATTGGGGCAGAGAATATATTTGCCCCCTATAGGGGAGTAGAAGGGTAAAAAATGGACTGGTGGGGAGGGAAGCAGTACAAGGGAGGGAGATGGTAGGGGGGCAATTTTTAAAAGACTACAGGGGAAAATAAGGTGGGGAATAAGAAGGGAGGGGGGTATAAAGGAAGTAAATAAGGGTGGGGACTAGGGGGACTGATAATAAACAAACATTGGTGTAGAAGGAAATAGTGAAAGAAGAAAAGGTAGAACCAAGAGTAGAAATCAAAATGCTGGGAAATACACAGCTACTAATCATAACTCTGAATGTGAATGGAATGGACTCACCCATAAAACTCACGCGAATAACAGAGTAGATTAGAATCCAAAATCCTACCATATGTTGTCTGCAAGAAACACACATGAGGAAGGTAGATACACATAGGGTGAAAGTAAGAGGATGGAGCCAAATCTATTGGATATCAACTGATAAAAAGAAGGTAGGAGTCACAATCATGATATCTGACAAAGCCAAAGCAAAAATAAATCTAGTTAAAAGAGATGGGGAAGGTAATTGCATCCTGATAAAAGGCAGTACAGACAACGAGGAAATATATGTACTCAATATGTATGCACCAAATGGCATAGCATCCAAATTTCTTTTTTTTTTTTTCAATTTGAACATTATTTTATTTGGTCATTTTCAAACATTATTCCTTAAAAACAAAGATCATTTTCTTTTCCTCTCCTCCTCCCACCACCCCTCTCATAGATGATGCGCGATTCCACTGGGTATCACATCTGTCCTTGATTGGAACCCATTTCCATGTTGTTGGTATTTGTATTAGGGTGTTCTTTTAGAGTCTCTCCTCAATCATGTCCCTTCAACCCCTCTAGTCAAACAGTTGCTTTTCTTCAGTGTTTTTACTCCCACAATTTGTCCTTTGCTTGTGGATAGTGTTTTTTCTCCTAGATCCCTGCAGAATGTTCAGGGACATTGAATTGCCACTAATGGAGAAGTCCATTATGTTTGATTATACCACAGTGTTTCAATCTCTGTATACAATCTTTTCCTGGTTCTGCTCCTTTCGCTCTGCATCACTTCCTGGAGGTTGTTCCAGGCTCCATGGAATTCCTCCACTTTATTATTCCTCTAAGCACAATAGTATTCCATCACCAACATATACCACAATTTGTTCAGCCATTCCCCAAATGAAGGGCATCCCTTCATTTTCCAATTTTTTGCCACCACAAAGAGCGCAGCTATGAATATTTTTGTACATGTCTTTTTCCTTATTATCTCTTTGGGGTACAAGCCCAGCAGTGCTATGACTGGATCAAAGGGCAGACAGTCTTTTAGCACTATGTAAATACTAGATGTTGTTGTTATTAATTTTGTTTTCATTTTTTAATGTTAAAAGCAGAGGTAAAGAAGGAGTACATATCAGGCCTGCAGTCATTTGTGCTTATAAGAAGAGCTCAGAGATGGAATTTTTCAAGTTAAGAATAGTAATAAGCTAGAGAACACTGGAATAAATAGAAGATTCTTCAAAATTATAAATAGAACATATCTAAAATGATCAGTAAACATTATCTGCAATGGGATAAACTAGAAGCCTTCCCAATAAAATCAGGAATAATCCATAAATGTCCATTATTACCATGAATATTCAGTATTACAGTAGAAATGCTAGCTATAGCAACAAGGGCTGGAGAAGAAATTGAAGGAATAAGAATATGCAATAGGGATATAAAGCTATTATTCTTTGCAGATGATACCATGTTACATATATTTCAGAAGTCCTAGAGAATCAAATAAAATCCTAATCAAAATATCTAACAAGTTTAGCAATGTTATAGAATATAAAATAAACCCACATAAATCATCAGCATTTACCAATAAAATCTAACAGGAAGACATAGAAACAGAAATCCCATTTAAAATAATTGTAGATATTATTTAATACCTAGGAGTCTACCTGCTAAAACAAAGCAAGAAACTGTATGATTACATCCACAAAAGACTTTTCAGACAAATAAAATCAGATCTAATCAATTGAAAAAAAACCCAAAAATTATCATGGATAGGCTGAGCCAATATAATAAAAATGACATTCATCCTAAATTAATTTACCTACTTAGTTCCATAACAATCAAATTACCCAAATTAATTTAAAAAGCTAGAAAAATATTAAAATTAATCTGGAAGAACAAAAGTCCAAGAATATCATGGAATTAGTGGAAAAAAATGATAGAAGGGGGTTTGACTGTATTATATTATAAACTGGCAATCATCAAAACAATCTGGTACTAAGAAATAGATTAATGGATAAATGGAATAGATTAGGCACCCAATACACAATGATAAATGACTGTTAACCTAATGTTTGACAAACCCTAAGATGCAAACTTTGGGAATAAGATTTCACTATTAAATAAAAACTGCTAGGAAAACTGAAAAACAGTATGAAAAAATTAGACACAGACCAATACCTCATGGCATATAAGAAAGTAAAGGCAAAATGGTTGCATGATTTGGAAATAAAGGGTAAAACCATAAAAATAAATTAGAGAAACATAGAATAATTTACCTGTCAGACTTATGGATAAGGGAATAATTTAAGTCCAAAGAAAATAAGAACATTATGAGATATAAAATAGATAATTTTGTTTACATTAAATTTAAAAAAGATTTTGCACAAAACAACAAACTGGGAAAATTTATATCAAGGGTCTCTGACAAAGGCCTTATTTCTCAAAAATAAAGCTTACTGTAATCGATAATATTGAGGGGATATATTTGATAGGTAGATGCTAACTAATAAATCAGGTAGTTATCTTCTTTTGCCTACCCTCCTCCCTCTATACCTCTCTTCTTGTTTCCTCACTTTCTCCCAGCCTCCCTCTTCAGCCTGTTCAGCTTCCCTCCCCTTTGTCTTCTACTTACTAAATCACTCAGGGTGAGTGTATGCTATCTCAAATGAAAATACTTTCTATCTTCTTTTAACTTAAGAAAGGATGTATTTGGGGAAGTCAGGAAAAGATGGAGATAGAAGTAAGAGGGTTGGGGTTTTCCCTAATTCTATGATTAGCTTTAGATTAGAGGATATTGAGAGTAATGGTTGATAGGTCTAGTATTTCAGTCACTATCACCAACAGAGCAAGTCAGAGAGATATATGGATTGTCCTTCTTCTGCCTTCAGTCACCAGGCCACCTCCAGCTTGATTATCCCAAGTCCCAGAGATAAACCCAGCTTCTTCCTTCCCTAATTCAAAGGCAATCAGGAAATCAGTCAGGACCTTGATTCAAAGGAAACCACAGCAGCCAAGGCCAGAATTCAGCCACCAGGATCAGCCAAGCCACCAGAATCCAGCCAGCAGTTTGTTTGGCTCCAAACTGTCTTTTCTGGTAACATTCCAAATTGGAATTAATCTTCATTTGATTGACAGTCACCTCTCAGGCACTGCTTCTGTCCTTTTGCATGCCTCTCTTTTCCACATTACTCAGTGAAATTTGAAGAATCATTCCCCAATTGACAAGTGATCAAAGGATACATTTCTCAGATGAAACTTAAACTATCTTTAGTCATATGAAAAAAATACTCCAAATCACTTTTGACTAGAGAAATACAAATTAAAACAAATCAAAAATACTGCCTCACACCTTTCAAACTTGCTAACATGGCAAAAAAAGGAAAATGACAAAAGTCGGAGGGCAGGTGGAAAAACTGAGACACTAATACACTATTGGTACAGCTGTGAACTGATTCTACCATTTTGGAGATCAATTTGGAACCATGCCCAAAGGACTTCCATACTATGTATACCCATTGACCCAAGAAAACCAGTACTAGGACTATATCCCAAAGAGATTCAAGATAAGGTAAAATGACCTATTTGTATAAAAAATAGGTACAGCAGCTCTTTTCATGAAATCAGAAAACTAGAAACCGAAGAGATGTCCATTAGTTGGGGAATGGATGAACAAGTTGTGGTATATATGCTTGTATGCTTGTATGTATTATATGCTTGTAATGGAATACTATTATTCCATAAGAAATGACCAACAGGATGATCACCCTAAAACCTGGAAATATTCATATGGAGTAATACAAAGTGAATTGAGGAGAGCCAAAAGAACATTGTACACAGTTAACAGAAAAAGTGTATAATGATCAGCTGCGAATGCCTTTATTATTATCAATAATGTAAGAACCTAGGACAATTTCAAGTGGTTCACAGTGAAAAAGCTTATTGTTATAGAAGAAACTGATAGAATCCAAATGCAGATTGAAGCATACCATTCTTCTTTTTATCTCTTCCATTAATTTTGTCAAGTGTAAGTAATATGTGTTTTCTTTTACAATATAGCAAACATGAAAATATATATTGTATAAAAACATATACACATTCAACATTTATTATGTTACCTGCTATGTGGAAGAAAGGGGAAGGTTAGAAGGGAGGGAGAGAACATGGACTGCAAAATGTCAAAAAATGATTGTTGAACTGGAACAACCTCCAGGAAGTGATGCAGAGCGAGAGGAGCAGAACCAGGAGAACATTGTACACAGAGACTAATACACTGTGGTATAATCGAACGTAATGGACTTCTCCATTAGTGGCGGTGTAATGTCCCTGAACAACTTACAGGGATCCAGGAGAAAAAAACACCATTCATAAGCAAAGGATAAACTATGGGAGTGGAAACACCGAGAAAAAGCAACTGCCTGAATACAGAGGTTGAGGGGACATGACAGAGGATAGACTCTAAATGAACACTCTAATGCAAATACTATCAACAAAGCAATGGGTTCAAATCAAGAAAACATCTAATGCCCAGTGGACTTACGCGTCGGCTATGGGGGGTGGGGGGGAGGAAAAGAAAATGATCTATGTCTTTAACGAATAATGCTTGGAAATGATCAAATAAAATATATTTTTAAAAAAATGATTGTTGAAAATTAGATTGACATATGATCTAGAAAATAAATTTTTTTTAAAAATGAAGACTCATCAACTGGGGAAAAAAGAATAACAATAAGGCCAGTTGATCTAGTATTCAACTTCATTTTGTGTGGGTGTGGCTGAAATGATATTTCTAAAATATTTCTCTTTTTTGAAGTGAATGTTTATGGAAGAAAAATGGTGAAAAGAGAAAAAGATACAAAGGAGAATCTGGTCAACTCCAGATGAAATGATATCTGGGGAGCCTTTACCTGGTCCTAGGCCAATAATGGGCAACCTTTTGTGCTTGGTGTGTCAAAATTCACCAAAACAAAAAAGCATAACTCAAGTGGTGTGTCACTTCAAGAAAAAAAAAACCCTATAATTTCACAATATTTATAGTTCAAATAGCAGAAATGTATAGTTATAATATATAACTGTATTTTATAAACCAAAAACTAATTATTTAACTTACCTGCTTAGTGACTTCTTTGTTCATCTGTCAGTCAGTTTCTTTAGTTAGTCTTGATAGTATTTAACTATGAACTAAGATAAATGAGGGGGAGGGGGAATTCTTTAACTAACTTTCCTATTTGTGACTTTTTTGTTGCTGAATTTCATTGGCTAAATCTTCAATTGAAGGTTGATATTTTGTATATTTCAAGCCCAAGCAAGTGCCACTAACTTCATCTGTCAATCTGTTTCTTTTGTTGGTTTTGATATTATTCAATGCTGAGAATAAGGTCTCACAAAAGAACATAGAGGAAAAAATCATGAGTAAAGCCATTGCTATATTTTTCAGGGTGTTAAAAGTGTCTGTCTGGTAATCAGTTCCAGGCATTCCTCCATTGCACATGGGCCGGAGTCCCACCAAGTCTTCTGCCCGGCATGGCCTTGCCCTACCCCTCCCTAGCTGGCTGGCCCAGGAGTTCTTTGAGAGTTGTGGCTGCCACCCACCAGCCCGCCTTCCCACATACTCTTTCCACACTCTCACTCTCATCCTCCCCACCCCGGTGGGAGCCCCACATGCCCCAGATGCCTGGTAATCACCTCCTACTGCTTGCCCCATGCCACTGTGGTCAGTAAGTGGAGCAGCCCTCCCTCCCACCCCCAGCTGGGCCAGGGCATGGCCATGGCCAGGGATGCAGGCAAGTGGCTCCCTGGGCAGCTTCCCGGCACCCAGGCACGCTGAGCCTGCATGTGGCCATGTGTCATGGAAAATGGCTACATGTGTCAGTGCTGACACATGTCATAGGTTTGCCATCACTGTCCTAAGCATTGATTTCTGACCTGTGCATCAGTAGAGACTCACCACAGCTTTATTCAAATCTCCTTTCTCCCTGCTACTTTCTTTACTCCTAATTACATTGTCTAAGTAGCTGAGAAACTCTATGGTCTGGGTCTTAATTCCCCAGATATTTTCTCCATTTTACATTATTGATCAGTCAATCAACAAGTTAACATTTATTAAGCATCATACCATGTGCCGGGCATTGTACTATAATTCTAAGGAAATCTGCCCTAAAACTTCTTTTTTCCTATTGTTTCAACAGAGGTTTTTCATTGCCTTACCTTAAAATAACTTCTTTATACCACCATTGCTTTTAACCCCCAAAGGTTATCCTTATCCCAAAATACTGCTGTTTTATAAATCCTGCCTTGTGGGACTGAATGTTTCTCCAATATTTGTTTATTATAGATGTGTCACCATGTTTCTTAGACTCTCTTATTATTTTCTCATTTTTTGTTTTTGGGGATTTTTTTCACTATGTTGGTAAAGCTTTCACTGGGAGCTGCCAAGCCACATCTCAGAGACAAACAAACAAACAAACAAAAAATAAGACAGGGCATAAGTCTCCTGAGATACCTAGAGAAAATAAAAGACTGCCCCAAGGAATCCAGGTTATCTAACTTTGTAACTCATATGAATGTGGCAGGGGGGAGGGGAGATTGTTCTGGGTGAGTGAGAGGACATGAAAGATTACAAAAGCTTAGGGAATGGGAAATCAGGAATAGGAAGAATATGAAGGAAGAGAAGGCAGGGAGAATCATCCTCAGTCATCAATTGGGGCTAAATGCTTTAATTACTCAGGAAGTTTCCTGGCCAATTAAAGAAAGCAGCTGCATGGTATAGATAAATTCTGCTATCCTCAGTCTGTCATTGCTTTATTTTTGTCCCCTAAAAGGGATACAAAATTGACTTTGGCTTGAAAAGAGTCCCCAAAAATCACATCCTAGGTTCCCTACTGTGCTTATTACCAGGTGTAATCTCCATAGTGTTAGAGGATTTAGAAGATAGGCTCTAGATGGCTCTTGAATTTCAACCCAGTGGTTCATGAATCATAGATAGGGGCATAGATTTAGAATTAGAAGAGATATTAGAGATCATCTACTCATATCCTCTCATTTTACAAATGAAGAAACCAAAGTCTAGAGAAGAGACAGGATTTTCTCAAGGTAATGCGGTTTGTGCATAGTTGAACAATTAGAACCCAAACCCCCTGGATCTTAGCCTGACTTCAGGAAGAAACTTCCTGTACTTACAAAGGCTTTAGTTTTGAGAGTTCTAATCTTCTTCCAGGAAAAGAGCTGTGCTTATAACCAGTTTTGAGGGGAGTGTTTCTCATTTTGCACTTTACAGGTTGATCTGAGAGCAATACTCTCTATTAAATTCCCCTCCCTTGATAACATCCATAACATTATGAAGCTGGATGAGAAACTGACCTCTGATGATTATATTGCATTATTAAATCCTGCCCTCAAGTGTATATGTAAGTCTCCTATTGCCTTCAGTGACAGCTGCCTATGCACCTTGGAAATAAAAGTTTTTCCTAAAGTAATTATCTTTAAAATTACTTTGAAATTTTATAAAATTAAATGCTATTTATTCATTAACATTTGAAAAAAAACCCAGAAATATCTTCCCATCTGCTTTTGATGAAATCAACTCTTTATTCAGGCTCATTTTACCAGAAATGAATCTGCCTGCTTAGGCAGCTTCTTCAAGTCTTCTGCTTTCTTTAACTCTTAAAAGAAATGGGTACTATAGCCTGATGATAATGCTATCTACTGATGAAACAATCTAAGTCAGACGGTACAATAAGGGAATTTTAACATATTGAAAAGAATGAGTTATAATACATATATATGAATGCCTATCTGAACATTTCTGCTTAAATTATATTTAGTTGGTGATAGCCACCATGATAGAAATCCTAGGAAAATAATACAACTTAGTACCTTTTTATGATTACTATTGTACTCTGTTATAAATCATATATTTTTCATTTAGATATGCTAAATAGATTTTTTTCTTTCTTTAATAATAGGGGAAAATATCTTTTTTGTACAATGCTCAGAATGAAAATTAATATGAATATTGTTCAGCTTTGTGTTACTGAAATGAATTTAAATGACTTCAGCTAGAAAGTTAATTTTATCTCTGGAAGAAAAGAAAGTTGAAAGCAAATGTACAAGATTTGGGTATAACTTCGAAAGTGCCAGTCAACTAATGGTATACAATAGAATAGAGATCTGGGTAGTTAGGATTTTCTTCTTTTAGGACCATTTGAAGATATAAAATATTTTATTTTGGGAATCCTAAATTTCCAAGCTCAAGTATATTTATGTTTTATTCAGTTAACTCCTTTTTGATAGAAACTAGAATTGCTCCTGTATCACTGGAGTTTATCCTTTTACAATCATAGAGTGATTTGAGTTGGAAAGACCTCTAGTGAGCCAGCTACTCCATTTCCTGCATGTGACAGGCTTGATTTCATTTTCCATAAATCATCTCTAATAGAAGAGTGTCAAGATAACTATAGCTAGTGATGTGCCTTCTATTACTGGTTTCCTTCTCTCTGTCTATATATTGTACTATAGTGTGATAGGGCTTAGGTCACCATTAAATCTTATAAGACAATACTTTTCTCTTTCTCACCAATTCCAGAATTTAGATTGAGACTAGACCCTATTTTTCTCTGAACTAGAGTTATCCAACATCCAGATAATGCAGTAGTAGACTGAAGACACAAGACTTTAAAAAAAAAAAAAAACCTTTTTCTCTTGCCCTGCTCCTTAGTGCCATATATTTGAGTTACAAAGGACTGCAGAAGACATTTAGTTCAATTTTCCATAGAATAGATGGAGAAACATCACACAAATAATAATCATGAGAGGTAGGATTTTAATCCTGTCTTCTTGCTTTAGAGGCAGTATTGTTTACATTGCATCATGGTGCATCTGAGGCAGTATGGTATGCTTTAAAAGTTCTGAACTTGGAAAGAGAAGTAATATGGGTTTAGAGCCTGACCTCCAAATTGCCTGCATGACCATGGTCAAGTCAATTATTGTCTCTAAGTTACCATTTCTACAACTGTCAAATGTATACCACAGTAAAAATATACATTGCAAATGATGTTGGGTTAAAAATAAAAGAATTTGAATTCAAATCACGACTTTTTTCTTCACCTCTAGAAGTGTTCTCTCTCTTTCTTGTCCTATCCTTTCTTCTTGACTAATTCAATTAATGTGTATTTTTAATTTCTGTTTCTTTCAAGTATTTATATTCATATAATTTAATAATTATTTTCTAACATTTTGCGATTCATGTTTTCTTCATTCCTCCTACCCTCTTGCATTTCCAAGATTGCAGGTAATATGGTATAAGCTATAAATGTGTTATCATAAAAATATTTGTATGTTCATCATGTTGTGAAAGAAGACATATAGCACATATACTAGAGACAGATTCATGGAGGAAAGAAAATGAAGAATTGTATGCTTCAATTTATATTGAGATTGTGTCCATTTCTTCTATGGCAGGAGATAGCCTTTTCCATCATGTGTCCCTTGGAGTTATCTTGGATCTTTGCATTGCTGATAATAATTATCTAGTTGACTTTAAGTAAAATTTATGTGCTAAGCTAAGAATAAGGAAAAATTGAGTTTAAATAGTACCTCCATTACTTATTAACTATATGACATTTGGACAAATCATTTGTTTTCATTTCCAAAATGAAGGGATTTGATTAGAAAGCTTTCTGACTTCCATGCCTACTTTAATTTTATGATACTATGAATGTTCCTCCTAAGAAAATAAAATAATAGACATATAGTGTGTCACTACTTAAAAGGGAACTGTATAGAAACAAATCATTCTATATTTCACATTGCCATTCTTTTGTGTTTTTAATATATTTACTAATAAATACAACATAGAAATATATACTATACATGGGAGAGATAATAATAAAATAAGGGAAAGGGAGGTAGATCTTTAAATATTTTTTAAAGAATGAATATGAACCATATGACCCTGGGAAAGTCACTTAATCCCAATTGTTTAGTCCTCTTCACTCTTTTGTCTTTTTAACAGATATTTAGGATCAATTCTAAGACAGAGGATAAGAGTTTTTAAAATAAAAGACTAAATAGAGGTCTTGGTCTGATTACCCTTAATTCTCTTTCCATCCCAAATAACTCCCTCTTACCATTCTGTCCTTTTTGTTGTTGTTGGATTGTTTTAATTGTGTCTGACTCTTTGTGATTCCATTTTGAGATAGTAGAGTGGTTTGTCATTAACCCTCTCCAATTCATTTTACATATGAGGAAACCAAGGCAAAAAGGGTTGAATGACTTGTCAGTGTCACTCAGCCAGTAAGTCTCTTAAACCAGATTTGAACTCAGGTCTTCCTGACTCAAGACCTGGCACTATATTCACAACGCTCTCTAGCTACCCAGTTTTATCCTTTAAAGAGTCCTATTCTTCCTAGCAAGCTGGTTTTAGTTGGTAATAATGTTCAAATCTTAGCCTTTGGAAATCCAAGATTATCAGCCTTCAAATCTGGATGTGTTTAATGAGAAGCTTTGGTTAGGTAACTCTTTCCCTTGCAGCTCCTGCAGTGAAAATTCTGGGCTTCAAGGCTTTGCCTGAATTCCCTTGGAGATGTTCCTCTTTTGTTCCCTTTGTTAACACATTGCCTGTAAATATGCAGAGACTTGATAAGTGTTTATTGACTAGCATATGGACCTATTTACCCTCCAATATGAGATAGACTATTTCATGTTTAGTTTTCTAAGCTCTTTCATGCTTTGGACATAAAGAGATTCTCATCGATAACATCAAAGAATGGGAATAAAGCAGTAAAAATAAGTTCTAGAAAGCATATATGTTATTGAGTCATGGTAGTAAAGTAATGATCTGGAAGCATGAGAAAGCAAGGACAGCAAAGAATTTGTAAAACCTTTCTGACTCTTTGAATTAAGGGTAATGGGAGTAAAGTCCACTAAAGGAGAAGGCTACATAGAACATGGTATCCTTAGGGAAAATCAAGTTTCCCTTAAAGGAAGTTGGTGAAAAGAAAGTTGGCTAAAAGTTTTTGAGGACGAAAGGAAATTTGCTGACAATTGAATGGTGGCTCCAAATGGCTCTATGGACTGGATAGAATGATGAGGATCTTGAATGTAATGTCCCTAGTAGAAAGAGAGATAATTAGGTTAGGGGTGAGGATTTTTAAGATGTTATATCAAGTCAATAAGCCCTTATTAAGTGCTTACTATCTACCAACTGCGGTGATAAGTTCTAAATAAAAAAAAAAACACAAAAAATAAAAAAGCACAAGAAAAAAAGATAGTCCTTGTCCTCAAGGAACTTGTATTATAATGGAAGATGCTAAAACATAAAAGGGTAGAGATGAAAGTATACTAGTCAAAACAACATAGGTAAGAAACTTTTAGACATTCATTAGTACAGTTTAGAGAGGGATAAAGACATAGCTGACCTAGGTCTCCACCTTCAAATAAAGAATCTTAGTAGCATGAGTCAATCAGAGGGAGAGGTCACAGAGATGGAAGATGTTTCTAATATGAGAAGTGCCCCAGGACTGGAATGAATTTTCAGGGAGAAAAGGTTTATATGGTGTGGTAGATGGAGTCCTCTGGAAAGTCAAGAGTGTAGACTGGAGAAGAAAGAAGATATGCTAGAATGTTGCTTCCTCCTAGGACTTTGAAGAGGAATTATCTGAGTCAAGAAAGAATATTAAAAGAATCAGTTTGTGAGAAGTGCCTTCAAATAGACTATGCTTGAAATAATCTATATTTCCACAAGTTCTGGGCCTTCTAAGAGACCTTTGAGCTTTGATTTGAGAGTTGAGCTTTTGGACTGGGGGGAACTGAGAAGAGATACTTCCACGAAAGTACTTTTCTAATTTTCCCTTAGTCCTTAAGAAACATTTATACAGCACTCACAATGTGTCAAACACTGTGTTAAGTGCTTTATAATGATTAGGAATCAAAGGGAAAAGGTGAAATGATTTTCCCAGGTAACATCTCCAGTAAGTGTCTAAAGCTAGATATGAAATTAGGTCTTCTTGATTCAAGAATCTACGCTATATCCACTGTATCATCTAGCTCCCCTGCCTTTGATAGATGGAGCCAGACTTCATTCTAAGGAGAAATGAAAAAGGTTTCTTCCTTGAAGTTGCTTCCCAACCTCATGGAACCGAGGGTTTTAGAGCATTAAGAAATATGACTCACCATTCCTCCTCAGTTCTATTTCCTTCTCCCCTCCTTCCTTTCTTCACACTCTTCTCCCCATATTACTAACCCTTCAAACTAATCTTGAAAATGAAAAATACATCTTAGACTATACACATTAACGGAACAATAAAACAACCTCATTCCCAACATCCAACTTGCACACACATATACACAAATCCATCTCATATAGTCAGCATGCCTTTTAGAAGATTTAACATTTTAACAAACTGGAAACTATTTCCCCAGTTAAAATTTAAGCCTTCAAAGCAATGATCATACTTTCCTATCTTAACAAAAGGTCAGTGCCTAAGAAAAATGTAGGATCAGCAGGTAATATGTATTTCACTCTGCTCACGACTGATCTTTTGTAATTATAAATGTCAGCCTTGAACTGAATACCGATTCTTCATTCTATTTGCCTTGAAATATTTTGTTTTTAACTTACCCACTAGACTCTGACCCTAAATGCATTAATAAAATCTAGATAGTGATGCCTTAAAATTTTCATGAAATCTTTCGACCTCTAACATACCCAATCAGAAAGCTGTTTAAAAATCTGCTGTGAGCTAGGTACTATTGTAGATGTTACAAGAATCTACAAGATCAAATCTGGCCTCAGTCACTTCCTAGCTGTGTGACCCTGGGCAAGTCACTTAACCCCCATTGCCTAGCCCTTATCACTCTTCTGCCTTGCAGCCAATACACAGTATTGACTCCAAGACGGAAGGTAAGGGTTAAAAAAAAAAAAAAGAATCTACAAGCCAAAAGTGAAACTCAATTCCTACCCTTGAGGATTTAATGATCTATCCAGGAGAGGCAGTATGTAGAAATATAGCATAAACAAAATAGGTCTGCTTTCAGGAGAAGCACTAACAGCTCAGAGAGAATCGGTAAAGGATCTATTTAGAAAAAAATTTTTTTAATTGTGCCTTGACTGAGGCTAGTGATTCTGAGGATCCCAGAAGATGAGTGACATCCCAAGGATGGGTGACATTCATGACAGAGACATGGTGATGGATGATGGAATGTCATGTCTGAGGAACTTAGACTAGTTTGGCTGCAGAGTAGAATAGATAAAGCCTTGCAATATATAATAAAGCTATAAAGGTTGGATGTGTCAAGTTGTGAAGGGCTTTAATTATCAAAGGACTCTGTTTTTTAACCTAAAGGGAAGGGGAAACAATTAGAGTTGATTGAGCAATATTTGTATTTTAGCAGTAATGAACAGAATGAATTGAGAAGAGAATCAAGGTGGGGAGACTCAAGAAGACACTTGAAATACTCCAGGTGAGAGATGATGATAGCCCAAATCAAGGTGGAGTCATGTGAATGAATGGAAATGATCTTGGGGAAGTAGAAATGGTTTTAAAAAAAATAGTATTGTCATAATGTAAAGGACAGCTAGGTGGAGCAGTGGTTACAATCCTGGGTCTGGAATCAGGAAGACTCATCTTCCTGAGTTCAAATCTAGTCACTGTTAACCCATTTGACCCTGAGCAAGTCACTTAACGTTTTTCATTTGAGATTCTTATTCTGTAAAATGAGCTAAAGAAGGAAATACAAACCATTCTAGTATTTCTGAAAAGAAAACCTCAAAGAGGATCACAAAGAATTGGACATGACTGAACAACAAAGGAAAGCTCATGTTTTAGAATCAAGGAAACCTAGAGCATTCCTAAGTAGTTTTTTATATTGGGTCAGATTGCTATTCCTCAAAATCTTAGATTATCTTCTAAAATAGTATCAGTTTGAATCAAAATATAACTTTAAGATATTCAAAATTCTTTACTTAACATTATTCCTTTTGATCCTCAGAATAACTTTCTGAAGTCATATGGCCAACTGCAGTGTGCTAGGAGTGAGTTGATAAGATTACATAAGATACGGTTCTTTCTCAGAAAGAATTTATAGTCTAGAAAGGAAAGATACAGATAAATATGGTATCCATAAGAATATTTTCAAGAAGGAATCCTGAGTTCTATAAGGTCAAATGAGAGGAAATTAGTTCCATCTTCAGAAAATAAATTAGAAGTGAACTTTTTATGTATGTTTTTAAAAGTGTTATGAAGGTACTTGTAGACTCATAACATTTCTTAATGAAACCTCCAGGTATGCTTGGAAGTTAATTCCATATAATAGGAACACAGTTGACAAGATTCTTCTAGTAAGACGTCTAAAGACCTGTTACCTCTGAATTTCTTCCCCATCCACCATAGGCTTTCTGCCTGAAGTTCTACTACTAAAAATCCATTCATTTGTTTTATCAGAATCTGCTTATATAATAAATATTATTTTTTTCCAAGATTACTTGTCCATATAATTTTTAATGTTCAGTTTCTGACATTTTGCAATCCACATTCTCTTTCTTCCTCCTATCCTTCCCTCCTCCTCAAGAAAGCAGGTAATATGATGTAGGTTATACACATATTATCATATGTATTTCCATGTTAGTCATATTATGAAAAAAGACATACATTGCTTACACTACAGAAAAAATAAGAGACAATAAAGTAAAAAGTGGTATGTTTTAATCTTCATTCAGAAGACATCCTCCACTAAATAACAATTTTTTCCATTAATGATTCTTCTCCTTAGCACTTCAAGGTTAATACAATTCTATCCTAACAATAACACTCTAAAGGATTGGGTAGGTAGATAAGTTGTTCATTCATATCCTACTCTTCATTACTCCATTTCAGGTTTTCTTAACAAAGATGTTGAAGTACTTTACCTTTTGCTACTCTAGCACATTTGACAGATGAGGAAACTGAGGCAAAAGGGGTTAAGTGGCTTGCCCAGGATCACACAGCCAAGTAAATATCTAAGGCCAGATTTTAATTCAGAAAGATGTATCTTCCTGACTCCAGACCTGTTATTCGCCTCTGTGCCACCTAAATGCCCCAAAGCTGAAATGAGAGAGATCTTTGACTACTGCAATGCACACAGATGATTTCTATTATTGTCTCTGAGTGACTGTGTGTGTATATGTATATATATATATACATATACACACATATATATAGGTAATATCTGCCTGTTTCATTTAATTGATCAGAATGCTGGGAACTCCCAGATGAGGAAATTCTTTCTACCATTGCAGGTTGGTACCATCTCTGCAACTCACAATCTTAGAAATTCTCCTACATCATCAGAATGTTAGTTGAATTGCTCTGACTCATACAATCAGTTCTAGTTTGTATCATAGGACTTAGGTTCAGATATTTCTGGCTTTCAGGAGTCTACTGTCTAGTTATATGGAACACATATATGAATGTGTATGGATATACATCATACGTATAGATACACATACCCCACATATATTTAGGTTCTTCCAATGAGAAAATTCCCTATAGTAACACAGATATTCAACTTTTCTGTACAGTCTAGTCTTAGAAAATTGCCTGAGGAAATGAGAGATTTAGTGACTTTTCCTGAGTCACTGTCCATAAATGTCATAGCTATGTCTTGTATCCTTGAGTTCCTAAGTCTCAGACTAGTTCTCTATCCACTATGTCATTATAAATATATCTGTCTCTCTGTTTCTCTTTGGTCCAAGTTGGAAGAGATATAGTTCTTTTCACTTCACTTTATATCGCTTAAATTTTTTTGCAGGTTTTGTGTATGTGTGTGTAATGTGTGTTAGAGAAAGAGAGAGCACTCCTTTGCCAGAAAGACTTGTTATAAAAAATTTCTTTTTTTTCCTTTTTTAATCTTGCTTGCATTGGTTTTGTTTGTGCATAAACTTTTTACTTTAGATTATTTTACATCTCATTATGTTCTCCACATCTTTTTTGGACCTAAATTCTTCCCTTATCATTAGGTTGGACAGGAAAATTATATTATGCTCTCCTAATTTGCTATATATGGTATAACCAAGTATTTATTTCTAAATCATGTATCCACTCTGACTATCCTTTTGTATATGACATGAAGTGTGGGTCTATGCCTAATTTCTGCCAAGCTTTTCCACTTTTCCCAACAGTTTTTTTCATATATGGAGTTCTTCCAAAAGAGTGGATCTTTGTGTTTGTCAAATACTAGGTTACCATGGTCATTTACCATTCTTTGTTGAGTAAATAATCTATTACATTGGTCTTCCACTCTATTTCTTAGCTGATACCAGATTGTTCTGCTGGTTTCTGCTTTATAGGATACTATTATATTATGAGATACATACAGTACAACTGATCCATCTTCCTTTATATTTTTAAAAATTAATTTCCTTGAATTTCTACATATTTTTATTTTCCAGATGAATTGTTTTATTATTTTTCTAGACCTCTGCAAAAATTTTTGGGTTATTTGGTATGACACTGAAAAGATAAGCTAATTTGGAAAGAATTATCATTTTTCTTATATTGTCACTGATTACCCAGGAGCAATCAATATTTTGACAATTGTTTAAATCTGAGTTTGTATGAAAAATGTTGTATAGTTGGGATCTTATAGGTTTGTCATAGCAGATAGATTTCCCGCTATTTAATATTGCCTATATTTATGTTAAATGAGATTTCTCTTTCTATCTCTTGCTGTTGTGCTTTATTGTTAGTATATAAAAAAAAAGAATGATGATTTAAAAAGCTTTAATTTATATCCTACAACTTTCTATATTGGTTAATGGTTTCAATTAATTTTTGGTTGATTCTCTAGTATTTTCTAGGTATAGTATCATATTATCTGCAATAATTGACAACTTTATTTGCTTAATGTTTATTCTAATTATCTCAATTTATTTTCCTTCTTCTATTGCTATAGCTAACACTTCTAGTACAATATTGAATAATAGTGGTGATAACCAACATCCTTGTCTTATTCCTGATCTTACTGAGAAGGCATCTAGCTTATCCCCATTGTAATTTATATTTTCTGATAGTTTTACATATTTTCTATTTATCATTTTGAGGAATGTTTCATTTATTTCAAAATTTTCTAATATTTAATAGAAATGGGTATTTAATTTTGCCTATCTGCATCTATTGAAATAATCATATGGTTTTGTTATTGATATGGTCAATTATGTTGATTTTTTCTAATATTGAACCATCCCTACATTCTTGGTATAAAACTTACCTAGTCATAATATATGATCCTCATGATATAAGTCTGTAATCTTTCTGCTAGTACTTTGTTTAAAAATTTTACATGGATATTGATTAAGGATATTGGTCTATAATTTACTTTCCCTGTTTTTCTTCTACCTGGTTTAGGTTTCAACACCATATTTATCATAAAAGGAATTTGGTAGACTTACTCAGATAATTTTCCTCAGCATTAGAATTCATTGTTCTTTAAATGTTTGGTAGAATTGAGTTGTGAATCCATTTAGCCTTGGGGCCTTTCTTTTAGGGAATCTCTTGATGACTTTTTAATTTCTTTTTCTGAGATGGAATTATTTAAATATTCTATTTCCTTTTCTATTATTCTGGGCAATTTATATTTCTTTTACTATTCATCTATTTCATTTAGATTATAAGCATTATTTGGTATATAATTGGGTAAAATAACTCCTAATAATTTTTTTAATTTTCTCTTTATTACTTGTAATCTCTCCCATTTCTTTTTTAATATTGGTATTTTGGTTTTCTTCTTTCATTTTTTGATCAAATTAATCAATGTTTTTTTTTCTATTACATTCATTTTTTCATAAATTCAACTCTGATTTATTGGTTTAATGGTTTTCTTACTTTCAAATTTATTAATCTCTCCTTTGATTTTTTCAGGATTCCTAATTTAGTGTTTAATTGGGGTTTTTAATTCTTTTTGTAGTATTTTTAGTTGCATACACAATTCATTAATGTAAACTTTGGAGATATAAATTTATCCTACAGACTGCTGTAGGTGCATCTCAAAATTTTAGATATGTTATTTTCCTGCTATCATTCCCTTTAATGAAATTGTTGATTATTTCTATGGTTAGTTCTTTGACCTACTAATTTTTAATATAAGGTTCTTTAGTTTTCAATTCATTTTAAATCTTTTTTTCCTCTAATCCTTTGTTCAGTGTTTGTTGTCATTTTTGTTGTTGTAATTTTGTTGTAAATTTGTTGTATTTTTTATGGCATCTATTGATCTAAAAAGAATACCTTTTATATTTCTGCTTTTCTGCATTTTGTTGTGAAACTCTTATGTCCTATTATATGATCAACTTTTGTGAATGTATATGTTGTTGAAGAAAAGAAGTATTCCTTTCTATTCCTATTCTATTTTCTCCAGAGGTTTATCATATCTAACTTTTCTAAAATTCTATTCACCATTTTAATTTCTTTTTTGGCTATTTTTTTGTTTTGATTTATCTAATTCTGAGAAGGGAAAGTTAGAGTGTCCCCTACTAATATGGTTTTATTGTCTTTTTCCTCTTGTAACTCATGAAGTTTCTTCTTTCAGAATTTAGATGCTATACCATTTGATGTATATGTTTAATGTTGATATTATTTCATCGTCTATGGTCTCTTTTATCAAAATGTAATCTCCTTTCTTGCCTCTTTTAATTAGGTCAATTTTCAATTTTGCTTTGTCTGAAATCATAATTGTTCCCCTTGCTTTTTTTAACTTTAGCTGAAACATAGTGATCCATCCTTTTAACTTTCTTCTGTTTGTATTTCTGTTTTAAATTATTTCCTTATATATAGTATAATGTGGGATTCTGGCTTTTAATTCATTCTGTTATCATCTTTTTATGAGAAGCTTCATCCCATTCATATAAAGAATTATGATTACTAAATATCTATTTCCCTCCACCTTATTCCCCCCCCATTCTCTTTCTCTCCTTTTAATGTTTCATTCTATTCATAAATGTTTTTGCTTCTTTTTGCCCCCCTCTCTGAGTTCCTCTTCTCTTTCATCTGTCCCTCTTTTTTCGCCAAAACTCCTCTTCTAATTTCCCTATTGAATAAGATGTATTTCTATACTTAGTGTGGATGTTATTCTCACTTTGTGCCAATTATGAGAGTAATATTTCAGCTTTTCCTTCACCTTTCCATCTGCCCTTCTACTATATTGATTCTTAAATGCCTTCTCTTCTGAGAAAATTCACTCCCAACTTTCTCTCCTTTTCTCTTTTTCCATTGTATTACTCTTTCTCATCCCTTGATTTTTTAAAATATAATTTCATCATATTGAACATATTCCCTATTCTTTCCATATATCCTCCTATGCATTGTCCAATAGATATAAAGTTTTTAATTATCTTCAGTACCTTAAATATCTGAAATACTTTTAAGTATCTTAGGTACTTCAAGTATCATAGACATCTCAGTTATCACCTACTTAGCAATAATGTAACCAGTTTAACCTCATTGTTGCCCTTGATTACTTTAATCATATTAAGTAATACAGGTATCTCTTATACTATAAAAATCTTAAAATTCTAGTTACTTTATCATTCAGGGATATGATTAGTTTAACCCAATGATTCCCTTGTTTTTTTCTTTTATTTACCATTTTATGCTTCTTTTGATTGTTAAAATTACTTATCAAATTTTCTTTTTAGCTCTAATTTTGTTTTCAGGAATTCCTGGAATCCCATTATTTAATTAAATGTCCATTTTTTTCTCTTGGAGCATTAAACTGATTCTCTAGATAGCTGATTTTTGTTTGTAGGCCTAGATCCTTCATGCAAATAATTTATAGTAAATATAAATTTGCATTTATTTACTAAACCCCCTACCTTACTTATTTGAGGAATATCACATTCCATGCCTTCCAATCTTTTAATGTAGAATCCACTAAGTCCTATATAACCCTGATTTTCATTCCATAATATCTGAATTTTTTGTCTGGTTAATTGTAGCATTTTTTATTTTGGCTTTAGAGTTTTGGAATTTGGCTATACTAGTCCTAGGATTTTAATATTGGAGATTTTTTTCTTGAGATGATCAGTGTATTCTTTCCATTTCTGTTTCCCCCTCTTATTAAAAATATTATGGCCATTTTTCCCTGCTAATTTCTTTCAATATGGTGTGTTTGTTTTGTGTAGTGTTTTTTTTTTTTGATCATGGTTTCAGACAATACAATAATTCTGATATTCTTTCTCTGGGGTCTATTTTCTAGGTCATTTTTTTTCAGTGAGAGATTCTAAATTCCATTGTATTTTTTTTCATCCTTTTGAAATTGCTTTATTGTTTCTACTGTCTTACAAATCCATTACTACCATTTGTCCAATTTTAAGTTAAAAGGATTCTTTTTCTTCTTTGAGAGTTTATTTTTCCTTTCTTATTAAGTTATTTTCCTAGTTGAGGTATCATAATTAAAAATGTAACTTGCATAATCTCATTTTGAAAGGCAATACAAATTGTATATTAGTATTGTTTTACTTAGTGAACTCTCAATGTGATAGCAGATTAAGTATTTATTACCTCATTGTATCCCCACAGTATTTATAATCAGTGATTAATAGAAACTCAATAAGTATATATGGAATGACTCTGAAAAAAGGTGAGGAAAAAAAGATGATAAGACTTCTGGGACATTGAGCAAACCACGATCCATGAATCAACATTGACTGAGCTTTTATTACAATTATGGCATCCCCATCCTAGGCACTGAGTTTTTCTTAGTTGGATTTGTAGTCTTATCTAAAAACTTTCAAATATGAAAACTGATAATTCTGCAATACAAATATGAAATTTGGTATTATTCTTGCCATATTTAATATGCTTTTAGAGACTTAGATGAAATTCACTTACATTTATGTTAGATGATCCTCATTAGGGTCTTGATGTCTAGTTAGAGCTGAACTCTTTCTTCATTTATAATGAAACAGGTTGAATGGGTTGGGATTAAGATGGAAGGAGTCACTAAATATTATGTAAGAACCCTACAGGCTATAGGTTTATTTAGAAAACCACATGTAAATACTATCTTTATTTTATTGTACTTTTATTTATTTTGTTAAATATTTCCCAATTATATTTTATCCTGGTTTAGACTGTGTTAGTGAGCAACATACTTGACAGCACTGTATTAGAAGATCTAATAATTAAGATACTTTTTACATATGATGAATTGATACTTCTGTTTTCAAGAATGTGAAAAAAATCGAGTGTGTAGTATTGCTCTACATACAGGACAGCTAAGCTTGTTGTGGAGAAGCTTTGAAAATTGCCTCATGGCTTAGCTCACTCCATTTATGATGACATTATTTTAGTTGGGGTTTTCTGCTCTTAATCCTAGTCCCCACTTCCACTCCACAAACTAAAGATTATCAACCTTGTTTACAGATTGTTGTTGTCATAAATCTTTGATCTGTTGAGAATTGAGGAAATTATTTCAGAACAATCACCATTCCTAATGTCTGATCCTCTTGTAGGTGAACTCCATAATTTTGATGAGAAAGTCACTTTTAAAAATGTAAAACTTCTTTGAATCTGTAAGTATCACTCCTCTCAAATGTATCAGAAAGGGGAAAAAATTCCATTTCTGCAATGTCTTCTAGTTGAAACACTAAGTAATTTAAAAAATATATATTCTCTTTATAAATGTCCTCCATTTACCATAGTTGCCGTTTCCTGTAGAGGCTCTTTTTTGACTGCTCCTATTTTTCTCTCTGATACTGTGAGAGGTAAATATGCTTATAACAGGACTCTTGCTGAATCAGATCTTTCATTTCCGATGTCTTATTCTCTTCATTTGCAGAAAAGGAATTAAAGCAATATGCTTGTTTGATTATTTAGGAAAAATAAACATTTGCTACTTTATTTTTTTCTTTTAATAATGATGAGGATAAGAACAAAATGATGAAGAAATAATATTTTAAAATAGACCTTCCTTTCCTCAAAGACCTTCTTTGTAAAAGAGTACAGATTAAATATTCAGCTGAAAAAGCCATGGCCTCTCAATGTGCCCAGCTCAGGAAGAATGGACCACAATGACATTCACCAGGTGTGTCCATGTGTTCATTATATACTATAGCTTTGTTGATGAGAACAGACACTTTAAAGTGTGATTTATTTGTATTTTCATCACGGCAGTCAGAGTAGTAATAAAAAGAAGACAGACTTTTCTGAACCTCATAGTGAAGTGAAGCTCTGTCATAAATAAAGATGGTCAAGTTCATTAATGATGTATCTGGGAAAACAGAGAATGTTTAGTGGGAAAATAAGTAAATTGTATTCTAGGATTTATGCCTTATTATTTATTTAAAAATCACTCACTCATTATGTTCTAGTGAAAAATGGTCCCTAAACTCTACATGCTTTCCTCTACTTGATCCTAAGTGAAACTAGGGGAAGTGGTAGATAGAGTGATGTATTTGGAGTCAGAAAGACTTGAATTCTAATCTGGCCTCAGACACTTCCTACCTGTCTAATTTCAGGTTCCTCATCTGTAAAATGAGAATAATGATGATAGTACCTACATTCCAGTATTGTTGTGAAAACAAAATGAAAACTATTTTTAAAGTGTTTGACCCATTTTAAGGTGATACTTGAAGGATAGCTATTATAATATCTTTTCAAGCCTGAGCTTACAATAAATTTTCAACATAAACTATCAATAAAATATCCCCTGATTCCACCAACAGTTGATGTTCTCTGTCTTGTGATATTTTTATTTCGTATATAGGTATTTATTACATCCCTTCCTATCTCTTTCACAATGCCCTGCTCTTCTTCATCACATTAGAATTTAGATTCCTTGAGGACAGAAAGGTTAAAGTTTTGTCTCTCACAATGAAATTAAAATTATATGTGTGTGTGTGTGTATGTGTTTAATAAATGTTTGTTAAATATGGGGTGGGGTGAAGGGCAGAAGAGATTGTACTAGCATAGGCCTTTCTCAATTTGGAAAATTCCTCTGCTAATATCAATGGTGATCTTACCTTCAATTTAAAAGTCTTAGAAAGTTGCCTGGGACACAAAGTGATTAAGTGTCTTTCCTAGGATAACACTGGCATTGAGTCAGACATAGATTGAGTTATTTGTTGTTTTTATTATTATTGAAATTTTACTTCCAGGTTAAGATAGCCCCTCTTCCTCTCCTCTCCACAGACCAATATAAAGTGCCTCAAAAGGACAAAAAATAAAATCAGATGAATGAGAGGTTCCAAAGTAGGGTGCAGCATTTGAACATGGGCAGAGTTTGGGCATTTCCATACTAAAAGGGAACAAAAATACTCCCACCAAAGCTAGAGCTCATCACCCCTCCCCCACTCCACCTACAGTACCAGAGTTGGAGTGAGTGCAGGGCCACCTCTAGGTTCTGGGGGGGGGGGTTTGGGGGCACTGGCTGAGGACACCACCTAGCAGCCAGACTTGGGACCCCAAGAAGTTAAGGAAATGTGGAGAGTGGGCACAGAGATTAGGCAGGGAGGAGCTTCACACAGAAGACACTGTAGAGACAAAAAATAGCCTCAGGGCAAAAACTTCTCTGGAGCTCAATACAAAGATTCCTCACTCAGACTTCTGGCTGGGAAAGAACAGAGCAATGGCCACCAACACCCAAGAACTACAATCCACAACTACCAAAAAAAAATAAAAATAAAAAATAAAAACCTTAACCCTAGATAATGTTTATGCAGAAAAATTCCAGACAACAGGGAAGACAGCAAAAGACAACAAACAAATAAACACATCCAAACTTTCCCCCCAAAAAATGGAAATTGGTCACAAGCTCTTAAAGAGCTGAGATTTGAGATTGTGAACCAAATTAGAAAGATAGAAGAAATTTGGTTTAAAAAAAAGTATGAAATAGTTCAAAAAGAAAATAACAGTTTAAAAGACAGAAACTCCCACTTGGAAAAAGAAGCCCAGAAATCAATGATAAGAAATGATAATCAAATTGGAGACCAGAATTGAGCAACTAGAAGCCATGGAAAGGAAAATAGACCAAACCAAAAAGGAAAATCAAAAGATCAGAGCTGAAAACGAGTCTTTAAAGACCATGGGCAAGTAGAAGCTAATGATCTCACAATACAGCAAGAATTAATAAAGCAAAATCAAAAGAATGATAAAATAGAAGACAGCATGAAATATCTCATTGAGAAGATGACTGACCTAGAAAATCAGTCTAGAAGAGACAATCTGAGAATAATTTTATCATTTTCACGTTTAATGGATTTCAAATAGAAATAGTCTAGGACAAGTCACTATTTATCTATTGTTAGTTTAAATATAATATTCTCCTGACTATCATAGAGGTGGGAAAAAATTTTTTTAAGTTGAATAAAAGCATTATAAACAGATCTTTGATACAACTTAAGTAGCAAGTTGGTGAAAGGAATGCTTACTTCATTCTCTTCCCATATTTATTTTCCTTCTTTTTTTTCCTTCTTTTTTTATTCCTTCTTTTTCTTAGGAATGTTCATATGTTTTTTACTGTGACAGTCTTTTTCCTTCATGCAGTTTGGAGGTAGAGCATTTTGTATGATCATAGCAATTATACTATTATTCTTAAATTTTTATGGATTAGTGTTTTTTCCAACTGATTATAGGCAACATTATGATGTTTAGGTTGTAGTAGAGTTTTGTTTATTAAGGTTTCAAGGATATTTTCAAGTCTATATTTGTAGCATGAGGATTTGTTATCTGTTAGTGCATATAGGGAAGTTCTGACACAACTTCCTAAATTATATCTTGCCAGGTATTCTGCAGGTGCTATATTTTTAAAGGCTTCAGGGATCTGGTGCTATGTTTTTTTTTCCCCATTTCTTGATATAATATGCTTTGACCACTAAATCCTGACTCCTCAAAGCTAACCCTTCTTTAACTTCTGATGTTAATGCCTTGGTCATGAATTATCTTAATAAAAACCTTGGTTTCCACAAACGAAACCATTTTCTAAAAAAATCTTCTTTGTCAACATATTATTGAATAATATATTATCATTATTGTTACTGCAAGGTCAGAAAACACCCCTTTCTCTTTTGAAGCCTCTATTACCTAACACAATACCTTGAATGTATTATATTCTTCATAAATACTTGTGAGATGAATAAACCAGCTAAAGAATAAATATGTGCAATTTCAAGAACATTTTTCCCATTAAAGCAAAAACAACAACAAAAAAGAAACCAAGATTACTTAGATTACAAGAAGAACATGAGTCAACTATTTTCTTGCTAGCTTTTTTAAAAAGAGAAAATAGTATTGGAATATATTAAAAGGACAGCATGAGTTTCTAAAATATTTTATTCTTTCATATAGCTGAAACTGACTAAAATATACATAATAATAATAATAGTTGACAGCTAGTTAGCACATCTATTATGCTTTAAGGTTCACATAGCACCTTAATTATATTATCTCATTTGATCTTTATGACAAACCTTAAAAGCTATTATATAATAGCTTATATGCTATTAACATCCCTGTTTTGCAGGTGAACAAACAAGCTGAATTATCTAATATATTATAGAATTTTGCCTATTTTTGAAGGAGACTAGTTTCTTGAAAATTATCTGTGGAATAAAATTATCAAAAATATTAGAAATGGAAAAGCTTAAAAAACTAATATAATTTAGTTTGGATTAGAGTTAAAAGAATGGATATCTCATATAAGAGATTATTATAGAAAGAATTATTAAATAGTTGTAATTCTAACTATCAATGTTATATTCAATGGAAAGAGCCCTGGATATGGAATTAAAGAACCTAGCTTCAAATCCTACTTCTGATAGATACTATCTGTTTGACCTTAATCATGTTACTTACCTGTTACATCTGACATCAGTTTTGAAATAGAGTTTGGAATAGATGATTGATAGAGTCCCTTCTTGCTCTATACTTGGACCTGATGATCCATTTCTAGAAAAAGAAAAATTCTGGGGACTAGGGTAGTTGGCTGAGGAGGAAAACCTTGAGTTTCATTGACTTTCTTTTCAAAATTAAACTATAAAGAACATTATTTATGGAACTTCTTAATAAAGTATCTATTATAAGCATGAATATGAAGTTGTAATAGCAGTATCCAAAAAATTTGGCATTATTTATGTCAGTATTCTACTAAAATCACACACACACACACCCACACACACACCCGCCACACACATACTCATAGAACTATAGCTTGTACATGTATGTAGGTATTTCAATTCTGGAAATCACAAACTCTGGAGCATAATCTGCATTGACTAAAATAATTTAAAAATATGAACTGTTTAAAAACTCTGAATTATTCATACCTTTGATCCAAAGATCCTACTTTTGAGAACACACTCCAAGTTAGGAAAGAAGGTTTCATATTTTAAAAAAATATTCATTGTTGAACATTTTTGTGACAGTCAAAAAAAATAAAGGAAATATACCAGGTTCACAGAAATAGAGAATGGTTCATTCAAATGTGCTATATGAGTATGATATATTATTGTGCTAAAAGAAATAGGAAACAATGAATAGGAGATATCCAGAGTGTAAGAATTTAAAATTTAGCTTTAATGCTAATATGAAAATTCTATAGTAATGTGGTCACCAATTGAAAGACATTTTTATAAGTCAAAAGGAATTTTAGTAGCTTTATTTACAAAGAGGTAGAAAGAGTAAAAGTGGGAAAATAAAAGAAGATGGAGAATATCTAGCCTATCATCCTAAGTATTGCTCTGGTGTGGCAGCTCAGCCCTGGAAGGGCTTCACTGTGTCCCTTGTCCCCATGTGAATTTTCCAGTCATCTTCAGTTAGAAATCTAGTGGTGTCTTCAGCAAGGGTTCTATCAATGCAACCTTCTGCAGGAAAGGAAGGCATCTCCTGAACCAATCTCTCCAGAAGCTTGGAAAGGAAGGCCAGCTAACTCATCCAGCTTACCAACACAGGACTCAGGGGGAAATTCAAAAAGTAAAGTCTCGGGAGCAGTCCCAAGGAGAAGATCCAAGTCCAAGATCCAACTCAAAGCTTCAAGCCGAAAGATCCAAGCCTAAAGTCCCCTGGATAGGAAGTTCAGGACTTTTTATAGTCCTTCTTCCACATCACTTAGTGACTGGTAAGGGTACTTTATATTCTTGATTGATTAATTTAAAAGTTGCTGATTGATAGACAAAGAAAGTGATTCACTCTTCATGAGAGAAATATAAGAAAATTTGTAGAACTCATTCAGAGTAAATTAAGAGAAACCCATTATAAAAATGCGCCATGAGTTAAATCAGAGTTTATGAAGTACTTACTATGTTCCAGGCACTAAGGATTCAAATACAAAGAATTAATTCTTATTTTCAAAGAATATATAATGAAACAAATAATCAAACAAAACTAAAAAAACCACACTGAAATATAGCTAGTATTTTATTTTAATAGGGAATAATAGGCCCAAATAAGAGGAAAAGATATTATATGTAGCAGCATTCCTTTGTAGAAGAGAGGAGACTAAAGGTGGGGAGGTAAAATATTTCCTATACCTGTGTTGATGAAAGTGTGGCACCATGCATTGGCATGCTGGAGTGGACTATTCCATTCTGCCTCTCCAGTGTGAGGACATTTTTCACATATCCTACCCGTCTGCCCAGCAACCCAATGCAAGCACTTCATTCCTCTTCTGTCTGGGGTAATGCCAGGGGCTCCTAGGCAATAGAAGATAAGGTTTTAGCATGCAGTCTCTAAAAGGTTTGCCAACACTGTCCAACACTATTTAATAACAGTAATCTGTCAGTTGTTAGACTTCGCTCTTTTACTTTTTACAAGGAAAGGCTCACTGGGTAGGTAGGGAAACTATATTTTGTATGTTGTAATAGAGAAACAAAAATACACGAAAAAAACTTTAAAACAACAACTAAAAAGGGTTGTCAAGTCTAAAAAATGTCCTCCCTTTGCAACTAGTCTGGTGACAAATATCACAAAAATCTGTATGCAAAAGTTTTTCTTTTAGATTTTGGGAATGAAGATTTAGAGCTAGGAAGGACCAGAGACATCATGAAATCCTACCCCTTTGTCTTCACTTGTTATGAATTTTGTTCTGCTGGCAGAGTCTTGAAAAAGTCATGTTTCGTTTCCTTATCATGGAAGGCATTCGATAAGGTAAAGTAATCCTGACCACAATATAGAGAGTGACCTCAAGGTAGTTCCAGGTTTTCAAATTCTAAGTCAGTAGAAGTATCTGGTCCTAGACAAAGTGCTTTCAAAAGCTGAAACCATCAAGAGTATCTGAAGGAGTGCTTTGAGTGAGATATGAGGCTTTAACTGTGAACAGAAAATTTTAAAGTCTCTCTAACACTCATAAACTGTAAATTCAACTTGCAACAGAGCATAGGGGCAAAATATCGTTCTATTCATTTTGTTTCTGTGTGGAAACTGTCACCTAAGAATGGTGGTTCAGGGAAACTGAAGTAAAGGATTTACAACAGCACCCCACCTGCTGTCCTGTCTAATTTAAAAGAACAATTTGGACCAATGTGATTCATCAGGGGACAGAAGTGAAAATGGAGAACAGAGAACAGAAACAAAATGAGCAACATTGGCTACATTTGCAATTCTGTTGAATAATGATGCTTCCTTGGCTTTGTTGCTAACACAGCAAGCACACTGATCAATACTGTGCAGAGCCAAACACAGTACAGACTTGAAAGGGGATACAATTTTAGGGTGCTTTCTTGTGTTTTCCATCCTTAGGGATCAAAATGGGTATGATCACATACCATCGCTAATTTGACCAACTTCAGCATAGGGATGAAATAACAGACAGCAGGGGTGGTGAGGTGGGGGTGGGGGGCAGGTCAGAAATAATGCATCTTGACTAGCAGAAGAAACTCAGTCAGTCAAAATATCCATTAATTAGGAAATATTCAACATATTTTCTGTTCCAGATACCATGCAAGAAGCTGAGGATACATAAGTAAAAGTAGAATTATATTTGCCCTCAAGAAGCTTCATTTTGTTTCAAGGGGATCTCTTCTATGTATTCTAAAAAAGTTGATTCATTCAATTTTATTTTTAAATTAAGTAAATTATTTATTTTTGTTACATATGATAACCAGTTAATTCCCCATTCCCTTTTCTCTCCCCTTTACAGAAGACATCACTTGACAAAAGGATTTATGTTTACACAAAACTGTCTTACTTGTTTCTCTTTATCAGTTCTTTCTCTGGAGGTGGACATACTCCTACAAATCATTCTTCAAACAATATTTCTCTTGCTGTATATAATGTTCTCTCTTGATTCTGCTCATTTCACTCTTCATAATTCGATGTAGTCCTTTCCACATTTTTTTCCAAAATTTAACTGTTAATCATTTTTTACATTAGTATTCCATCACAATCATATGCCACAAAATTTTAGCCATTTCCCAATGATGGACATCCCTACAATTTCTAGTTTTTTGCCAGCACAAAAGAGCTATTATAAATGTTTTAAAATAAATGGCTTCTTTTATTTTTTCCATGATCACTTTAGGAAATAAAACTTAAAGTGGTGTTGCTGTGTCAAAAGGTAACCATAGTTTTTTAACTCTGACTATAATTCCAGATTGCTCTCCAAAATGGTTGAATCAGTTCACAGTTCCACCAGCTGTGTGTTTTAGTGTCTCCATTTTCCCACATCTCCTCCAATATTTGTCATTTCTTATCTATTTTAAGCAAAATGACAACAATATTATATTCTTTCTGAGAACTTACCTATTTTCTATTTATGTTGTCTAATCTTTTAAAGACAGCAGATAAAGATGCCATGAACTAGTGGCAAGAATACTTCATTTAGAAACAGAAGATTTGGATTTGAATTCTGCCTGACTTGAATACAAAACCATTGCCTATTCCTCTAAGAATAATGTCAGATATACTAAAGCTTAGAATGATGAGCTGAGGCTTATGAGTAAGGTTAAGGATACAAGATCTGTGTATGTTTGTTTTTTTAATAATTATATTTGGAGAAAGATGAAGAAGAAAGGAAAGATCTATCCTCAAGTCCTGAAAGGCTTGTCTGGTGTAATAGGGGAGCCATTGCTGTGATATTTGAAGATTGAGGAAAATAGGAAAACGTCTGCAGGACTAATAAAGTACAAATGTCATCTTGAGAATTTTTAAAGGGAAGGGAATGGAATCTGAACAACCCAAGCTGAGGAACTCATTTTAATTGTTTGGGAAATCCTGGAATCTAATAGTCAATTTTTGGCAGAGAAAGATGTGATAAAAAAAAGAACCAGCATGACTTTGGCAAGAATAGTTTATGTCAATCAATCTTAATTTTTTTAAAGGATTTCAAACTTTGTCATCAGAAGAATGCCATTAATGAAACTTACCTAGATTTTAGCAAAATATTCAAAAAGCTGTTTCACCATTCTTAGGGGGTAAATGGAAGTGTGATAGACTAGAAGCAATATCGTTACATGGATATGAAACTCATTGCATGCTAGATCCCTCTGGAGTGTCCCAGAGATTTGTGCTTGGTCCCAAACAATTTAGAAGACCAGAACAAAAGATCTCTTGCACTGGGGTAGAAGTATAGGGCAAAGTTTCATGCACAGAGTCCCCACCATGGTAACAGGCCTTGTGGGCACCTGAATCTGTAGCAAAGACTTCCCGAGTTCTCAGACACAGATGATAAGGGAAGTCTGACAACTCCTTAGGAGGAGATTACTGGGGTCTTTTTTCAGGCTCTGGGTATGACTCTTAACATATTGCCCTGAAGCAAATCCAGGATGTAGTCCTGAGTTATGGCCTCAAGATGAAAATGAGCAGTTGTAGCCCTAGAGGTTTAGGGGACCTTATTCACAGTTCCTAGGTAAAAAGGAGTGCTTATGGTTGTTCACAGACCAGAACATAGGTCTGGAGAGCAATCAACATGCTTCAAATTAAATCATAGAACACTGGAAGAACTGAAAGCTCAGAAGGCAGCTGCACAAAGCATTTGAAGCTTAGAACAGTGCTCCCTTTACCATAGGAACAGAGCCCACTTGCAACAATTATTGAAGTTGAAGATAAGAAAAGGGCTAGAAAATAAAGAAACAACAACAAAAGAAATTCAACAAAGGAAGCAAAATGGAGCATAATGTTTCAGGGGAAAAAATGGGTATTAAATGAAATAGAGGACTTGCAAACATTCCTAATAAAAAGAGCAAAGCTGAATAAAACATGTAACTCTCAAACACAAGATCCAATAGAAGCATAAAGGGGTAAACAGGAAAGAAAAACAAAAAACATCAAATAATGCTATAGTGTTTCCATATCTATATGGAAAGATGATTCTTCTAACTCATAATAACTTTATCATTATTAGGGCAATTAGAAGTAGTACACAAAGACAGAAGGCAAAATGTGAGTTGAATATAATGATGTGATATCTAAAAAGAAATAGAGTGCAAACGAGGAATTCATTGGAGAAAGTGGAAGTGAAAAATAGAAGGGGGTAAATTATTGCGCATAAAAGAGGCATGAAAGAACTTTTACAGTGGAGGGGAAGATGGAGGATGAGGGGAGGATACAATGTGAACCTTACTCTTACCAGAATTGGTTCAAAGAGGTTCTTCCAAACATTAAAAATCAGTTGAGTAAAAAAATCTATCTTATGCTACAGGAAAGTAAGTGAGAAAAGAGATAAGAAAATGAAGTGGTACTGATAGGAAAGAGGGCAAACAGGGCAATTTGGTGGTCAGAATTTAAATAAAAAGAAATAAGATGGAGAATAGTATACAATCACAATGGTGAAAAAATTTTTTACAAGTCTCTCTAATAAAGACCTTAGTTTTCAAATATATAGAAAAATGAATCAAAGATAGAAGGATAAAAATTATTCCCCTAATTGATAAATGGTGAGAGGATATGAAAGGTTTGTTCTCTGACACAATAATTAAAGCTCTCTATAGTCATGGAAAAATGTTCAAAATCACTATCAATTAGAGAAATGGAAATTAAAACAATTCTAAGGTATCACTCCATAATCAGAATAATTATTATGACAGAAAAAGAAAATGATAAAACTTGGGCATTTGGGGAAATTAAGACACTAGTGCAATGTTGGGGAAGTTGTGAACTCATTTGACCAGTCTGGAGAGCAATTTGGACCAATGGTCAAAGGGTTATAAAATACTACATACCCTTTGACTCAGCAATACAATTACTAGGTTTGTATCTTAAAGAGATTTAAAAAAAGAACTATTTATATGTACAAAAATATTAATGAAGCTCTTCTTGTGAGGGCAAAGAATTGGAAAGTGAATGGATATCAACTGGCGAATGACTAAGTAAGTTATAGAATATAATTGTGATGAAATACTATGGCATTATAAAAAAATTATGAGAAAAACCTGGAAAAACTACAAGAATTGAAGCAAAATGAAGTATATCCAAAAGAATACTACATGCAGTGACAGCAATACTTTGTGTTGAAAAACTGAATAGCTTAGCTATTCTCAGCAATACCTTGACCCCAAACCCAAAGGAACCATGATAAAAAATGTCATCTGCTTCAATAGAAAGAACTAATGGAGTCTGAATCCAGACATAAGCAAGCTTTTTTTTTACCTTCTTAATTTTTTTGTTTGATTTTCCTTATGCAAATATGGAAAATATTTTACACAATTGTATATGTAAAATCTATATCAGATTACTTACAATCTCAGTGATCTGAAGGCAAGGTTAAGTGGGGGGAGGGAGGGAGAGAATTCAAGACTCAAAATTATTTTTTAAATAATAGAAAACTAGACACAGCCAAAGCTAAAATAAATTTAATTCAAAGAGATACAGAAGGAAATTATATCTTGATAAAAGATACTATAGACAATGAAGTAATATCGATACCTAACACACATATATGTATATGTACCAAATAATATGTCTCCAAGTTGTTAAAGGAGTAATTAAATGAGCTACAAAAGGAAATAGTAAAACAGCACTAGTGGGGACCCTCAGCTCCTCCCTCTCAGAACTAGATAAATCTAACTAAAAAAAAATAAACAAGAAAATTAGTGGAATTTTAGAAAAGTTAGATTTAATAGATCTCTGGAGAAAGTGGAATGGGAATAGGAAGGAATATACCTTTTTTTCAGTAGCACCTACACAAAAATTGATTAGGTATTAGGACATAAACACTTCACAACTAAATGCAGAAAAGCAAAAGTCTTAAGTGCAGCCTTTTCTGATCATAATGAAATACAATTATAATTAATAATAGTCCATGGAAAGACAAATTAAAAATTAATTTGAAACCAAATAATCTTATTTCTAAAAAATGGGTGGCTCAAAGAAGAAATGACATAAACAATAATTTCATTAAAGACAATGACAATGAGGAGACATAAAACTTTATGAGATACTGCCAAAGAAGTACTAAGGGGGAATTTAAATCTCTAAATGTTTACATCATTAAAATAAGAAAAAACAGATCAATAAATTGGATATGTACAAAATAAAACTAGAGAAGGAACAAATAAAAAATCTCCAATTAAAGCCCAAATTGGAAATCCTCAAAATCAAAAGAGAAATTAACAAACTTGAAAGCAAGAGAACCATTGAACTAAGAAATCAAAGTAGGAGTTGATTTTTATGAAAAAATAGGGCATTAGTTAATTTGAATTTTAAAAAAGAATATTAAATTACCAGTATTAAAAATGAAAAGGAAAAAACCACTACCATTGAAAAGGAAATTAAAACAATCATCAGAAGCTATTTTGCTCAATTACATGCCAATAAATTTAACAATCAAACTGAAATGAATGAATATTTACATAAATATAAATTTTCCATATTAAAAATAGGAAATAGTATGTTTAAATAACACCATATCAGAAAAAGAAATTAAATGTCATCAAGGAGCTCTCCAAGAAAAAATTCTCAAAACCATATGGCTTATGGGCATTCTATATGCATGCCCATTGATCCAGCAATACCCCTACTAGGTTTGTACCCCAAAGAAATCGTAAAAAAGGGTAGTACAAAACTATTCATAGCCACACTCTGTGGTGGCAAAAAAAATTTGGAAAATGAAGCGGTGTTCCTCAATTGTGGAATGGCTGAACAAATTGTGGTGATGGAATACTATTGTGCTATAAGGAATGATGAACTGCTTGATTTCTTTATGAACTTGAAAGACCTCTCTGAACTGATGTGGAGCAAAATGAGCAGAACCGGGAGAACATTGTATACAGAAAGGGAAACATTCTGGAATAATCAAATGTAATTGACTTTGCTACTAAAGTAATGCAATGATCTAGGACAAGCTTAAGGGACTTATGAGAAAGAATGCTATCTGCATTGAGGAAAATAACAGTGGGAGTAAAAACGCAGAAGAAAAGCACATGATTTATTATTTGTTCATATAGGTATATGATTTGTGGTTTTGGTTTTAAGAAATTACTCTAGTAACAAAATGAATATGTAAATAGGTATTGAGTGATAATACATGTATAACCCAGTGTAATTTCTCGTCAGCTTCGGAAGGGGAGAGGAAAGAGGGAAGGGAGAGAACATGAATCATGTAACCATGAAAAAATATTTAAAAATTAAAAAAATAAATGCATTCAATGAAATATATAAAGAATAATTAATTCCAATACTAAATAAATTATTTGGGAAAATAGGCAAAGGAGTACTACAAAATTCTTTTTGTAACAAATGTGGTGCTGATAGAAAAGCCAAGAGAGCAAAAGCAGAAAAAAAATATAAGCAAATTCTCTTAATGAATATAGAGGTAAACATTTTAAACAAAATATTAGCAAATAGACTACAGCAATATATCACAAAGATCATTCACTAGAACTAGGTGGGACTTATACCAGGAATGCAAGACTGGTATTAGGATTAGGAAAATCATCAGCATAATTAACCATATCAATAATAAAACTAACAAATCATATGATTATCTCAATAAATGCAGAAAAGTCAAACAAGTATACAAACAACTATTCCTATTACTGACAAAATGAAACACCTATTCCTATTAAAAATCTACAGTAAACATAGAAAAAAATGGGCCTTTCCTTAAAATGATAAGCAGTATCTATTTAAAACCATCAGCAAGTATCATCTGTATTGGCGATAATTTTGAATTTTAGATTTACTTCACCCTGCTTAGTCTTTAGAATTTTAGCAACCAGGAATGTATACACCCCAACCTAAGGATTAAGTGTTAGGAGGATGGCCTATGACCAACATGTGCTAGCAAATGACAAATCAGAAACAACTGGCTGACCTCCTGGGCTGTCCAAAGCCAAGTTTAAACTACCATGTGAGACTCAGGAAGTGATATAAACAACTGTCTATATATTTCTTGTCACTTCCGTTCTGCTTGCTCTCTCAGAGACATTGGGCTCACTCAGCAACGTTGGTCTCTCTCAGCAGTGTGGAGAGCTCTGAGAGGCATTTTGGCTTCCTTTCAGCTCTTGGAGGGTTTTGGCATTTGTGGCTTGGCAGTGAGGTTATTGGGAGAAGCTTTGTAGTGTGGTTTAGGTGAAGCATCTTCCCTGAGCAACCTTGGTGAATAAATCAAGCCTGATTTCTCTTTTCCTTTGCCTCCTGAAAGGAGACCCCTCATCTTTGAGGAGGCCTCATGGCTAGAATTAATCTTCTGCGAAGGCCCCTTGGCAGAGGTCTTTGAACTATTGCCTGGCTCAGACCAGGTTGGAGCAGTCCAATTCTCTTTCCTCTCTCTCTTCTTAATTTCTTCCTTCTATTGTAATTAAACCACCATAAAAATCCCAAACTGACTTGAGTATTTTATTGGGATTGAATTTAAATCCATGGAGACCACTAAAATAATATATTCAGACAATAACCACTAATTTTACCCTTAACATAAGTGAGAAGTCTCCCAATAAGATCAAGCCTAAAGAAAGGATACCCATTATCACCACTATTATTTATATTAGAATTAATAGCTTTACCAATAAAAGAAGAAAAATATATAGAAGGAAGTAATGTAAGCAATAAGGAAAATAAAATATCACCCTTTGCAGATGATGTGATGGCATACTTATAAAATCCTAGAGAATCAACTAAAATCTTATTGAAATAATTAAAAATTCCAGCAAAGTTACAGCATACCAAATAAACCCACATAAATTATCAGCATTTCTATATATTACCAACAAAGTCCAGCAGGAAGAGGTGGAAAGATATCTTCCTTTTAAAATAACTATAGGGGGCAGCTGGGTAGCTCAGTGGATTGAGAGCCAAGCCTAGAGATGGGAGGTCCTAGGTTCAAATCTGGCCTCAGACACTTCCCAGCTGTGTGATCCTGGGCAAGTCACTTGACCCCCATTGCCTAGCCCTTACCACTCTTCTGCCTTGGAGTCAAGATGAAAGGTAAGTGTTTATAAAAAAATTAATTAAATAAATTAACTATAGAACTAGGACTTTCCTTTCAAAAAAAATAGCCATTATATGAACACAATTTACAAACCATTTTCATGCAAATAAAGTTAAATCAAAATAACTGAGAAAATATTCATTTTTCATGAATAAGCTGAGCTAATATAATAAAATGACAATTCTACCTAAATTAATTTAATCATTCAGTACCATTCCAATCATACTACCAAAAAATTTATTTTATAGAATTCAAAAAATACTAACAAAATTCACCTAAATGAACAAAAGGTCAAATATACCAAGGGGATTAATGAAAAAAAAATATGGAGGAAAATGGCCTAACAGGATAAGGTCTCACTCATTGTACTATAAATCAGTAATCAAAAATAATCTGGTACTGGCTAAGAAATAGAATGGTGGATCAATGGAAGATATTAGATATATAATATATAGGGGTAAATTACTTTAGTAAGCTAGTGTTTAATAAACTCAAAGATCCCAGCTTTGGGGATAAAAACTCAATATTTGATTTTAAAAACTTATGGTAATATTGGAAAGCAATATGACATAAACCAGGTATAGACCATTAACTCAGCCTTATACCAAGACATGATAAGATCAAAATAGATATATGATTTAGACATAAAGAGTGATGTCACAAGCAAATTAGGAGAACATAGAATAATTTACCTGTCAGAGATATGGAGAAGGGAATAATTTATGACCAAACAAGAGAAAGAGAACATTACAAAATGTAAAGATAATTTTGATTATATTAAATGAATCAGCTTTTGTACAAATAAGACCAATGTAACCAAGATTAGAAAGGAAACAACAAACTGGGAATATTACAATGAATTTCTCTGGTTAAGGTCTCATTTCTCAAATATAGAAAGAACTAGGTCAAATTTATAAGAACAATAGTAATTCCCCTATTAAAAATGGCAAAAGGATATGAACAAGCAGATTTCAGACGAAGAAATCAAAAAATTAATAGTCATATTAAAATTTTCTAACTATTCTTGATTAAAAATGCAAATTAAAACAACTCTGAGATGCCTCTTCACACCTATGAGATTGTCCAATATGTCAGTAAAGAAAAATGATGTATATTGGTGAAGATGTGGCAAAACTGAGACACTAATGCATTGTTGGTGGAGTTGTGCACTGATCAAGACATTTTGAAGGACAATTTGGAACTCTGATTAAAGGGCTATAAAACTGGAAGCCCATAATACCAACACTATGTTTGTATCCTAAAGAGATCTAAAAAAAGGAGAAAGAACTACTTTCACCAAAAAAATATTTTTTAGAGTATTTCTTTTTGTGCTGGCAACAATTAGAAATTGAAGGGATACCCATCAATTGAGAAATGACTGAACAAATTGTGGTATATGATAGTGATGGAATGCCATTGTGCTATAAGAAATGAAGAGCCAGATGATTCCAGAAAAAGCTAGAAAAGATATACATGACTTCATGCAGAGGGAAATAAGCAGAACCAAGAGAATATTGTACAGAGTAAGAGCAATATTGTATGATGATGAACTGTGAGTATTTACTCTCAGCAATACAATGATCCAAGACAATTCTGAAGGACTTTTGGTGAAGTATGCTCTCCACTTCCAGAGAAAGAACTGCTAGAGTTGGAACACATATAAAAGCATAATATTTTTCTCTTCAGTTTGTGTTTTTATTTGTGGGTTTGGGTTCTGTATGAGTACTCTCTTACACCATTAACCAGTAGGGAAGTATATTTTGCATAATAATACATATAAAACCCAGATCAATTACTTACTATCTCTAGAGTCAGGGAGCAAAGAGAGGGGGAGAGAATTTGGAATTTATAATTTAGGGAACTGTATGTTTAAAATTGTCATTTTATGTAATTGGCAAAATAAGATATGTTTAAAATGTAAAATTTTGGAAACTGCTTTTACATATAATTGGGAGAAAATAAAATAAAATTACTTGAAAAAGTGGCCAGTCTAAACATCAAGACTTGATTTGTTCTGTTGATTAACTAAACTTAAGAAAATGTTAATTCAGGTTAAATTTTAAAGTGAGTGTAGATACCTTTCCCTCTCAGAGTGATCGAGTTGTTGAACATTTTCCAGTACAATTCTATTTTTCCCCGCTAAGCATTGCTTGAACTTAATGGTTGTTCAGTAGAAGGCACAAAGAATGTTCATTACTGGACTGAAAACCCAATACTTATAGGCTGATAATAATAATAATAGTTAACTAAAATACTTAAAGAACTTTCCTTTCCTCAGGTAAACCACGAAAATAGGAAAGGTTAGATTTGTTAGACCAGATTCCACAGTCCAATAAGAGTGAAAAATATTCTATGAAGGACCTTGTACATCTATTGTCTATGTCACTGACTGAGGCTACTCAAAAAATTCCATAGAAGTGTCCCTAGCCTTCTGGGAATTTATTTTCTAATCTAGATGCATCATTGTTCTAGGACAAATATGTAATAGCTTGTATATTTTCCTTATCTTTATTATGCAATGTAAGATCCTACAGGTCTCCATTGCTTTTTCTTTAATTATGCCAGAGCCTTGAACAAAGTAGGTACTTAGAGGTGATCTAGTTCATTTCCTTAAGTTTTCAGATAAGAAAAATGAGGATTACAAAAATGAAGTAATTTGTCTATCTGCTTACGTAAAGAGCTGAAACTATGTCATTGACATTAAATCCAGCATTCTTTCCATTGAACCAGGAATTGGCCTAAGCCTTGGAATGGATGGTAACCTGATAGCCTAGTGGATCAAGGTTTATCTGGTTGCTTCATAACAACATTCTAGAGGATGTTAATATAGGGTGTCCCAAAACTCTTGTTGTGGAAAATAGAGGTATAGATATGGGAATAGATATTATCTGTCTTTTCCCCCTAACCCCACCCCAGTCCTAGGTATATTCATTGGATACATGAGAAAGAAAGAAAAAGAATTAAATTCAAAAAGGCCCTTGAGAGAGCACCTTTTCTTTTCTGCCAAATTATACCTAAATTGTCAAAAATGGAGGAGAATCTATCCTAATTTTTAAAGACTTCTGCAACATCAATACAAAATATCAATATTAACAAGCACTAACTTTTAGAAAATCCTGATAATCCAATGAGTTCTTCACTGCTGGTTCAGCAAAAAAACGGCTAAAAGGTACTTAATATCATAATAGTCAACTAAAACATATTTATTGAAGAGTAGTAATATCTGACATGTCCAAAACAGATTAAAGTTTACAAGGAACTTTCTACAATATATTATTTCTTCCTTAAAACAGTTCCATGAGTTTAATGGTTTATCCTCATTTTACAGGTGAGCAAACTGATGATCAAAAGTATTAAATGACCTGTTCATAATCATAAATGTGGTATTAGAGATGAATTGAACCCTGACCACAAGTTTGTGCTCTCTGCACTACATGATTTTACCATTTATATTAATTGTCTATTACATGCAAAGAATTGCCCAGGATGGGTAAGTATCAATCTGTTACAATTTGAATCTTTAGAGAACCAGCCCAAGTTATGAGAGCTATGTGAATATATTTAAACCTGAAATTTTCAAGATCTTCCATGTAATAAATGGCATAGTCCTTCTCTCCTGTATTTCATACACCTGATGATCTTTATTAAATCACTCTCCATGATGCCTTCCAATTATTCCTATAACTTTTTTTTCCATTAGAATAACTTGAAATTTTTAAAAGACACATAAATGCATATTTTCTTCCTACCCCCCCTTATCAGTGCTTACTGATTTTTTTTTCCCCTCCAGATGATTTTTAGGTTGTGAAACCTACTTCTTCCAACCACAGCCTTTCTCTTCAGTCATGCGGCTGGAGTGGAACATGGGGAATCCACAGAGCAGATCTCTGTGGTTGAAAGTACAAAAGCTTGGAGGCAGCAAGCCATTTCCTCCAGTCAGGCTGTGGTTATCCTGATCTAGCATGACAAATTGGTGTTCCCAGAGTGCCTGCAAAGTAATCAGACTGTGACAAATGGTTTACTTATAGCAATTTGTTTTCATTTTACTGAAAATTTCCACAGTCTTTAAAAAAAAAGGTTTTTTTTTTCTTTTAATGGTATTTGGACATCATTGAAAATGAAATGCTAGGAGTGGTCAAAGCCTTGGAACATAGCACTATGCAATCTCCCAGGAGACATGACCAAAATGACTAATTTGCTTCCTGGCCTATATATTGCTAGAAGAAAGCAATTCAGATAAACTCTTGGTAGCTGGAATGGTTGGAAATGGGGTGGCCCTTCAGGATTCTTTATACCACTTGCTCATTAAAACCCATTTGTCAGAACCAATAAAAGCATTGAATATACCTGAGACTGGGTAAGCTGAGGCTCAGCACCAATGACCAAGGCCATTTTCTTCCTTCTTGGAAGTCAGTTCTTCACTAGCTAGTTATATGCTAGAGTTTTTGGGAGGCTCAATGGGAGAGGGTCATAGGAAAAGAAGAGTCAGACACAAGTGGCTGTTGGAGAATGATTTTTAAAAATGAAAATGTAAACGACTTTTTGATTTTTAAAGGCTTTGTCAGTGGAATGTAAATTCTACCAGTCTAGTTAAGAAGTTCTCATTATAAGGTTGGTCATTAGTTTTCTGAACACAACTCTCAAAAGATCATCTAATTGACTATAGAAGATTTGAGATTTGCAGCACTATAGAACAGCACCCACAGTGGTCAAATTATAAATTCTGGTGTCACACCTATACCTTGTTTCACCACAGAATCAATCAGTGGATCAATCAGCAAATATTTATCACCTATTATGATCTGGGGATACAAATACAAATGATGAAAATGTCCTTAATTTTCATTATCATAAGAGAGACAAAAGACACACACAAAAATACCTTCAACCAATAGAAGTTAATAAAAAATATAGAGAAATAGTCAAATTCAAAGTAGTTGGAATGGAAGACACTAGCGATTGAGGGAATAAGGAAATGTTTCTTATAGAAGATACTAACTGAGCTATACATTGAAGGAGGACAGGCTGTAAGAAACAGAGGTGAGGAGGGAGAACATCCTGGATTTTTGACAGTGTGTTATGTGGAGATGGAAGATGGAGTGTCCTAAGTAAAAAGTGGAAAGTGGATCTGTTTAATTGGACTGAAGAATGAAGAGAGGAAGTAATGTGTAATGAGAAGGATTGGTTGGGCCAAGGCTATATAGGGCTTCATGAAGAGAGGTTTGCATTTGATTCTAGAAATAAGAGGAAGTCCCTAGAATTGACTGAGTAGGGATGGGTATGTTGTCACATGGCCAGATTTTCACTTAAATAAAATTACTTTTATTAATAATGTGGAACAGGTAGAACTTTGAGGGAAGGGGATGAATTAGGAAGTTTTTGCAATATAAGCAAGAATCATTTAGACTCTGGACTAAGATTGTTGGAAATGTCAAGATTGGTTAGTTTTATGGGATGAGATAATTAACCTTGGATATGTGAAGGATGGTGGTGATCAACAAAAATAGATATTTCTGGGATGGAGGAATTTATAGGGAAAGATAAGTTCTGTTTTTAATTTATTGAGATTAAGATTGCTCTAGAAAAATGATGATGAACCTTTTAGAGACAGAGTGACAGGCCCTCCCCCTACCCCACCCCCCAGACTTAGTGCCATGCCTGCCCTTCAAGAGACCAAGTGCCACACTCAACACCCCCACCTAATTCCCCTAGCCCCTCCTTACCCCAGACAGGAGATGGAAGGAGCACTCCCATTGGACTGCTGTGTATAGGGATGGGAGAAGTGAGGAATATACTCAGATGCATGGAGAGGATGAAGGGAACAGCTCTGTCCCAAGTCACTCTGGCTTTCTAGTAATGAACTCTGGTGGGTGATTGCAGACGTACCCACAGAGAGGGCTCTAAATGCCCTGTTTGGCATGTGAGCCATAGGTTTACCATCACTGCTCTAGAATGTCATGTTTGAAATGCCTAATAGGTAATTGATGATTCAGGGCTCAAGCTGAAGGATTTGAATATATAGATAAGGCATAAAAATGATATTAAAAGCCATGAGAACTGATTGTTAGCCAAAGAATCTGCAGAGGAAAAGGGGCCTTACAGAGAATTCTAGTTAACTTCATAGTTAAGAAGGCATGATAAAGGAGACTAATAAAGAAAAAAATGATCATTCTGACCAAATGCAACAGGTAGGGAGAGAAGGATTAGGACTATGAAAATACCATAATATTTGGCAATAAAGAAATTACTGGTAACTGGATAGTTTCAGTTGAATAAAGAGAGCTTAAGATAGACTCACAGGGTTAAGAAGTGAATGAGATGAAAGAGAGTGGACATATAAAGTGTAAGCAACTTTCTCAGAGTTTGGTTAGTAAAGGGGGAGAGATAGTCATGGGAAAATATGACAATTTGAGAAGGTGATAGGTTTTAGTAAAGATTCTCTTTTCTTTTTAAAGGAAGGAAATGTGACCTTAAACAAGTGACCACTTCTCTGAGGCTCTTTCTTCTTTTGCAAATTCCAGCAGATAATAACTGTATTACCTGCCTCATGGAGCTGTAGTAAGGAAAATACTTTGTAAATCATAAAGAAATACAGAAGGAAGTGGTTGTTATGTTTTTTTCATCTTCGATTTATATAACCCTCATTTATCAATGTATCTATTCCCCTCTTCCAAAGATCTATGCTTATAAGAGAAAACAAAAACAAAAAAAAAGTTCAGTTCAGAATAATTATAATGAAAAAGACTGACTTTTTGTTAACTTCTTAATATAATATATAATATAACAATATTATTTGTTATAAATATGTAATAGATTATAATAAATATGCTCATTGAAGAGAAGAAAATTAGCTATATTTAAACATCTATATCTCATCTTTTCCCTCTTATTTCCCGCCCTACTTTCTCCCCAAGAAGCTAGGTAATATGAAAAGGTTGTATATAACATCATACAATATATATTTCCTTATTTATCATCTTATAAAACATGATACAGTCTTCCCTCACTATATTGTAGTTACTTATCATGGCTTCACTGTATTGTGAGTTGTTTTTTTTAAATGTCTAATTCTATATCATGGAGTTACACTTATTGCGACACACTATTGGCTGATGAAATGAAAGGTGACCAACTACAGCACTGTGTTCTATATCCTCGGTGCTGATTGGCTCATTCCATTTCAGTGACTATAAGTTAATAAGAATGTGGAAAAAGTTTATAGGATAGTGGGAAGGGTTTATAAAGCCTTAATATATATATACATATATGTATGTATATACATATATGTATATATATATACATAATAAAATAAATATGATGTGCTACTTCATGAATTTTCACCTCTTGTTGGGGTCTCTGGAACATAACTCTTGCAATAGGTGAGTATCACTGTACATAGCACTTACCTCAAAGAAAAAAATAATGGTGGAAATAAAATGAAGAAAGGTACATTTCAGTCTTCATTTGTTCTTTCGATGGTATATGCCTTCAATGACAACGGATATCCTTTTTCTGTCTTGTGTCCTTTAGAGCTATCCTAGAGCCTTACCTTACTGATAATAGCTGTGCCTTTCATAGTTGAACATCATACTTTATTGTTGTTACTGTATACAACATTCTCCTTGTTCTGCTCACTTTGCATCACTTCATTTAAGTCTTTCCATTTTTCTTTTTTGTGATCATCTTGTTTGTTATTTCTTATGGCACAATAGTATTGTTTTACAAACATATGCCACAACTTGTTCTGTGATTCCCTAAATGATGAACATCCTTTTAGTTCCCAGTTCTTTGCCACCTCAAAAAAGCTTCTCTAAATATTTTAGAATCTTTATTTTCTTTTCCTTTTTCTTTGATCACCTCAGGAAATAAACCTAATAATATAACTCAGTCAAAAGGTATACATAGGTTTATAACTCTTTGAATATAATTCCAGATTGATCTCCAAAATGTTTGGATCAGATATTCCATGGTTTGTGCCACACACATAGACCTACAGTTCTTCAAAATAATAATAATAATAATAATAATAATAATAGAAGGAGAAAGTGAGAGAGATGAAGCCAGGAAAGAAGCATTTTCACATCTCTATTCTTTGGAGTTAGTCCTGATGATTATAATTTTATGGCACTGAATTTGAACAATGAAAACATAAAGAACATCAACACCAAAGGAACCAAGACCTATTATTATTTATTATCAACTGATCTGAAAATATGCTATCAACTTATTTTTACATAAAAGAAAGAATTATAATTTTCCTTCTTTAGGAAGACACTTTTCCACAGAAGACAATGATAGTTATATTGTAGTTATTTCCAGATGCCAACACAGTATTTTCTCTAATTATTGTAAGATATTTCATGTCATAATGGAATTTCAAGTAGTTAAAAATGAATTTGTCCTACCTGTTGCTTTGTTCTTTTCTCTATTATTCTTTTCTCTGTTGTTATGTGTTTGATTTTTTTTCTTCCCTAGAGTTAGACAACAAGTCTTAGAAGAAGCCATAGGTGACTCATTCCATTTTTCATTTTGAATTACGAAAGAGACCTTTGAGATGCTACCATTTTTAATTCTATTCATCAATAGGAGGGAAAGTCCCATTTCAACTTACTCAAATAACAGAGATATTTTATTTGTATCTCCTTCTTCAAAGATGTGAAAATCTGATATGAGTACTACAGCAGTCATGGTTGAATGCAGCCCAGAGCCAACTTAGTCACAGGCTTTAAGAGAGGCCCTTTAGCTTATACACCATTGCTAATCTTATTATGTTAACTATTTTTCCACATTTTTTCAAAATATAGTCTCCATTTTGTTGAAATGTATTGTTTTAAATAAACTAGGTCAAAAATAAGAAATGTTGATGGAAATCTGTCAATGGTTTTTCAGGGGAAAATTTTTTTTCTTAGGAACATTTTAATTCCACAATAACTCAAAATTAATTTCCAAGAATGAATTTTTCCTTTTGGGTAATTGGGTATCAGGTAAAGATTTGGCATTATGCAGTAATATACATACCAGAAATCACCTGTATTTACCCTTATTTTCAATAGTTTCCAAAAATCTAGCCTCAGGGCTTATTTTTTTCTCCTGGCTTGACACCTCTAACTGATGGAACAACCACTTTCTTTTTCAAAAGGTTAGAAACATTTCCTATTTTAATCTAGTTTCCTATTTCCAGAATAAAATGAAGTGTCCCTTGTGCCTAAACATGCTTCACCTATTGAATAGGAGCTTCTAATTATTGCCTTAAGGAAAGCAGAGTGGATTAGTTGGGGAGAAAGTTTTGACATGAAGCAATGACTTTCAGTTATGGCTCTACCTTTTAACTAGAAGAATAGCAACAGTAGTAATGGCTGGCATTTTATGCTGATATTTTTTCATTGCAGTATTTTAAATACATTAGTTAATTTGATCCATACAAGCGCTGTCAATTAAAAAAAAATATATATATATATATATGCTTAACTGCCTACTACCAGCTACTGTACTGGTACTGGGAATACAAAACAAAACAGTCCTTGCCTTCAGGAACCTTACATCCTATCAGGTAATTACATACATATAAGTATATACAAAAGAATTCCAACATAACTTGGGGGGAGAGAGTAAAACTTTCACAACAATCCCATGAGGGAGGAAATACAAGTGGAGTTATAAATATTTTACAGATGAAGAAAGCATGATCTAAAAATGTCAGGATTACCTAGTATGAGGCAGAGCTGAGATTCAATCCCACATATTTTAATTCTAAATTTAGGCCTCTTTCCCTTTTCCCCAGATCTGGCCCCTTATAACACATGCTGTTACATTTCTGCACTTAGTAATTCTATTTCTACTCTGTAAACATTTTTAAGTACCTACTAAGTGCCAGACCCTGGGTTAAGTTATAGTAATATAAAAAGAGTAAAAAGCAACCTCTGCCCACAGAGTTTGTAATCTAACCAGGGAAGATAACCTACAAACAAATAAAGGCATATACAGAATAAATAGGAAACCAAGGAGAAAAGGCACTGAAATTATGAGTGACTAGAGAAAACTTTCTGTAGAAAGTAGAATTTTGGTTGGGAAGCCATTTTATTTATTTTATTTTAAAGAATTTAAGTTCATTTATTTAATTAATTTAGACTATTTTTTCCATGATTACATGAATCGTGTTCTTTCCCTCCCCTCCTACCACCTTTCTCCCATAGCCAACAAGCAATTCCACCAGGTTTTACACGTGTCACTGATCAAGACTTATTTCCATATTATTGATATTTGCACTAGAATGATCATTTAGAGTTTACATCCCCAATCATATCCCCATCGACCCATGTGATCAACAATTGTTTTTCTTATGTGTTTTTACTCCCACAGTTCTTCCTCTGGATGTGGATAGCATCTTTCTCATAAGTCCCTCAGGATTATCCTAGATCATTGCATTGCTGATAGCAGAGAAGTCCATTACATTCTATTGTATCACAGTGTATCAGTCTCTGTGTACAATGTTCTCCTAGTTCTGCTCCTTTCACTCTGCATCAATTCCTGGATGTTGTTCCAGTTCACATGAACTTCCTCCAGTTCATTATTCCTTTGGCCACAACAGTATTCCATCACCAATAGATACCACAATTTGTTCAGCCATTCCCCAATTGAAGGGCATCCCCTCATTTTCCATTTTTTGCCAACACAAAGAGCTTTGAATATTTTTGTACAAGTCTTTTTCCTTATTATCTCTTTGGTATATAAACCTAGCAGAGGTGGGAAGTCATTTTAAAGGAAGCTATAGAGGCCAGTATCGGAATTGGGTGGGAAGGATATTCAAGGCATGGGTACCAGCCAGCTGACATGCCCAGAGCCAAAAGATGGAATATCTTGTTTGTGGAAAAACTAAGGCCAGTGTCAGTGGATCAAGAAGTATATGGGGGAGATTGAGGTACAAGATCACTTGAAAAGTAGTAAACCCTAAGTTATAAAGAGCTTTAAATATCAAATAGGGCATTTTATATTTGCTCCTAGAAGTAATAGGAAGCTACTGTAGTTTACTGAGTAGAGGAATGGCATGATCAGACCTCTCTGTTTTAGGAAAATAACTTTAGAGGAAGAATGGAGAATGGATCAGAAGGGGGAAGAACCTGACCTAAACAGAGTACCAGTAGACCATCACATTAATCAAAGTGTGAGATTGTTTGGGTCTGCACTAGAGTAGTGTCAATGTCTGAGGAGATGTATTTATTTAAGAGATGTAGCAAAGGTGACATCAACAGGTCTTGACAACAGTTTGGACATGAGGAGATGAGAAATACTTAGGAGTACAGGATGGTTCTGAAATGTTGAGCTGGAAGGTTGGGAGGATGATGTTGTCCTATACAGTAATATGAGAGGTAGGAGTTAGGAAGAGATTAAAGGAAAAAATAATGAATTCTGTTTTTGACATTCAGTATAAAATGTCTACTCAGTATCCAGCTCAAAATGTCTGAAAGGCAATTGAAGATATGAGATTGGAGGTCATCAGGACATTTGGGGCAGGAAAGCTGATTTGAGAATCATCAGTATAAAGATGGTTATTAAATCAATGGGAAGTGATGAGATCACCAAATGAAGTAGAATAAAGAGAGAGCAGAAGATAACTTAAGACAGAACCCTGAAAAACACTTACTTTTAGAAGGCATGCCATAGATACGAATCTAGCAAGAGGCTGAGAAGTTTTCAGATACAAAGGAGGAGAGCCATGAGAGAGTGATGTCCTGAAAACCTAAAGAAAATGTTCAACAATTTTAAAGGTGGCAGAAAGGTCAAGGAGAATAAGAATTGAGGGGATAACTATCGTTGTGTGTGACTGATGTGGTGTGGAGGAGGAGAAGATTAAATTGAAGAACTAAGTAATTTAAAGTATTTGGGGGAGAACCAATAGATATGATAAAGTAGCTCAGTATAAGGGCAGGAGTTGGAGGAGAAAGAAAAAATTTAAGCCACATATCAAATTTATTGTAGGGAGAAAGCAGAACTTTTAGTCTGTAGACAACTGCTACCAGGATCAAACTCATTAACAATAATTAGAAAAAGGCAGAAAGCTGCACTTTTTCTGGACAGTGGAGACTAAACCACTCTTTATCATCCTCATTATTTCTCTCATTATGGAAGAATTGTGTCTTGATTCTAGATGGGGAAATTTTCTTTGGTTTTTGCTGTAACAAGAAACATATTGGCTTCAAGAGTCCTCTCATGATTTCAGAGCCCAAATAATTGGCTGTCCTGGCATTGGGGGGGGGGGGGTTCCAATATGACAACTCCAAGATTGTCCTGGATATGCCTGTCAGTTTCTCTAGACCATATAAAGCAGTATCAGAAGCTCCCTTTCTCATGTATACAGAGGATGAGTATAAAAGGAAAATTACATTCCTCTTCTCCATTTCAAGGAGGGTGTGCTTTTAAACTATTTATTCCGTTTCTCCTTTAATTTTACATTTTTATTTAGGTATGTGTATTTATGATCTAAGTTTTAACCAATTGAAATAATCCTAGTTGGTTGACTCATGGTTGGACAAACTTATATTCAAAGTTTTCAGTGAATCAAGATTGCTTCCTGAGCAAATGTAAACTCAGCCAGTATTTACCACCCTGTGTTTCTTTCCTATCTCCCTCTCACATACTCTAGGTTCCAGACTAACCAGAAGACTGATTGAACTGTGTGAAAATATCTAGGTAGTGGATAGAAAGGTAGACTTGAAATCAGCAATACTTTAGTTTAAATTGTGTAAATTTAAAATTTCAAGAGATAGTATTCCAAATAAGAAAATTAATTCATAATGATCTAGATAACAATAATATCACATGACTGATACAAGTTGATACCTATTCCTAACACCTTGAATAAATCTCAGTTCCCTGTTTATGGGCATTGGAGCAATTTCTTTTTCTGCTGTATAGTCTCTTTATGTCCTGGAGTACCATACTTGGCCACTCTCCTGACCAGACTCAATTTCCAGTGTTTACAGAAATCGGTTTGTCTCCCTATGCTACCTAGGGCTAGGAAAATGATACACTATATTTTTTTCTTTGGATTTCATTATCAGGATTTAGTCTGATATATTTTCTATATTTATTTGGAGGGGTCCTTTTTTCCCTTGAGGGTAGAGGGAATATAAGGAGAAACTTGCTTTATTTCTTTGTGATATTCTGGCATCTTCAACATAATAGGTTTTTAATATATCATTTGTATGCCTACATCATCATATTATACATAAATATCATTCCATATCCTCACATTTACATATACATCACATCATCATATATCATCATATATGTCATCTCATCATAATTAGCTTATTTCTCCACCCACTTTCTGAGTAAATTCTTTCTACTTTCTCTTCTACTAAGAGTAATTTTTGAGAATTACAGAAACCTCTTTCCATGTAAGTATATAAACATTTTGACCATAATGAGTCCCTTAAATTTAATCTTTTTTATTTACCTTTTTGGGCTTCTCTTGTGTCTCATGTTGGGATTTTCAAATTTTTTTGTTTAGGTCTGGCTTATTCCTCAGGAATACTTGGAAATCTTCTATCTTATTGAATGTCCATTTTCCCCCTTAAAAGAATATACTCAGTTTTGCTGGATAGGTGACTCCAGATGGTAAACCCAAACCTTTTCCTTCCTAAATATCATATTCCATGCCTTTTAATCCTTTAATGTAGAAGTTGCTATGTCCTCTGTGATGCTGATTGCAGCAACTTGGTATTTGAATGGTTTCTTTCTGGCTGCTTGAAGTTTTTCTCCTTGACTTGGTTGCTCTTGAATTTAGCTATTATATTCCAGGAAGTTGTGATTTCATGATTTTTTTCTGGGGGTGATCCATGAATTCTTTCAATTTCAGTTTTGTTTTCTTGTTCAGGGATCTCTGGGCAGTTTTCTTTGATAATTTCTTGTAATATAAAGTCCAAAGTTTTTTCTTGATCGTATCTTTCAGGTAGTCCAATAATTCTCAAATTATCTCTACTGGATCTATTTTCTAGGTCAATAAGATATTTCATGTTTTCCTCTGTTTTTTAATTGCTTTGATTCTGCTTTATTGTTTCTTGGTTTCTAATTAAATCATTAGTTTTTAGATGGTTAATTCTGATTTTTTTAAGACATAATTTTCCTCTGTCAGTTTTTTGTTCTCCTTTTTCAATTGGTCCAGTTCTTCTTACAACACTTTCATTTCTCCTTGTATCACTTTCCTTTCTTCTTAAATCAGATTCCACTTTCCTTTCTTCTTGCATTACTTCCATTTCTCTTCCTCACTTTTCCTCTGCCTCTCTTAATTGGTTTTTGAAGTCTCTTTTGAGTTTTTCCAGAATCTGTGTCCAATCAATATTTTTCTTTTGGACTTTGCATGGGTTTCCTTTGCTTTTGCTGTTCCCTTCTGTGTCTCTGCCTTGCTCTTTGTCCATAAAAATTCTTTAGAATTAGGTGCTTTTTTGTTGTTTGCTCATTTTTCCTATCTACTTATAGGTAGGCTCTGTTTTCTGGGAAGTTGGAGTACCATCTTAAACATCAGTCCTTCATTGATGCTATTTTTAGCTTATTTTCTGGGTTTTTACCAATTTTAGTTCTTGGAGGCTGATGTGATGCTCTGTGGACTGAGAGCTCTGAGAACCACTTTCCCCTTGGTGATTCAACTGACTCTTGGGATTGGGCCTAAGCTTTTGATCTAAATTTGAACCTGATCAGATCAGGGGCTGATCAAATTCTAGCCCCAGGCTTAGGCTCAATTTTTTGGTGTCTCTGTGTACTTGATCTAATCAGGCAACTCTTGATTGCCCTGTCCTAGATCTCTGTCCTTAATTTGGGACAACAGTATGGGAGGGGGAGTGTAAACTATGTCCTCATCCCAACCTTGATTGGCATTCCAGCCTTTGATCTGGGCCCACAAGGATCAGCCCACTTACGCCCAGTCAGCTCTGGCCTATTACTCCATATTTCTCCATAGGTTTGTAATTTCAAGGGGTATGGATTGTCTTCTACTACTGTTTGTCCAGGAAAGATCACATATTCTGAATGTTGACCTGGGCTTTGATTCTGAACCAGTGGCAGCAGATGGGGGGGGGGGGGGGTCTTTGCTCTTGGTTTTCTCTTCCCTCCTTGCTACAGCCTCTTGCTGACTCTGCTCTCCTCTCACCCCAGATGTTCTCTGCCTACCTTTCAGGTTTTTCTTTTTCTTGAACGTTGTTTCATTCTGTCTCCTTGTTGGTTCGTTCACTCCTGTATTTGTTTTATGGCATTATTTTAATTTTGGTTCAAGAAGATTCTCATGGTGACACAGAGCAGTTCTGGGTCACTCTCTCATCTTTCACATAACACATTTTTAATGTAAGAAGATGTGGAGGGAAAAGGCCCAGCATATAAAGACAAAGAAAAAATGCAATGGACACTGTTAGAAGGAGCAACTTTATACATATTATCACAGAGTGTTGTGGTATTGACTAATTAAATTACTTCTTGTTTCAGTGGACAGAGTACAAGTGACCAGGGTCTGGGATTTACTCCTGATATCATTCCATTCCCTGAAGATGGTGATGAACATTTTATCTTCAATCAACTTTTACTTCTAATAATTTCTAAGGTATGGAACATGTGGTGCTGGGGTGTGTGTGTGTGTGTGTGTGTATTTGACAGAGAGAGAGAGAAAAAATAGGAGGAAGAGTTCTATAAGGGACTCTTAATATCTTTAAATCCCTTCAATTATAGTTTTTGGTTACAAAGCATTATTTAGGAGTTGTTATAATATATAATTGTTGTTGATCTGTCTGTATGAAAATATAAAATGCATAGACATGCATATTGTTCATTAATGTAAGTAATTTGGATTTATGAGTTTGCTTAGTTTGGGGTAAAATTTATATCCATGCTTTTTGCTCCCTGATAATGCTGAGGTATAGGATTACAGGATGTTGTCCTAAATACAAAGAGGAAGACTGGGAAGATGAAATGGACTCTAAGTTTATTTATCAGTTGCCTTCGCATTCCTATCCTGCTTTATGGTATAACCCTGCCTTAATTTCAAGAAACAATGAGTTCTTCATAACTGAAAAAGGATAACAAGAAAAGAAAAAATCCACATGGCCATATAAAATCATGGTGATCTTATCTAGCCTTGTCACTTGACTGAGAATCAGGGTAATTTTCAAGGCATTATGTGGGAAGGACCAAAGAAAGGGTGGAAATTGTTTTTAAGAAATAATTGGCCAGGCCTTTTAAAAATGTAATTATCCCATTAGTTAGATGTCTCAAACCAAAAAACAATGTTCCATGAGGCTAATTTGAGCTGTGATGATGCTATGTATCATCGCAGATAAAGCACTTAGGAAGACCTGCGTCTCAATAATGCCTTGGATGCTTACTATTTGTGTGATCCAGGCAAGTCAGATGACTTTGCTTAGCTTCAGTTTTCTCATATATAAAGTAGGTATAATAAGAACATCTTTTCTACAGGGTTCTTATAAGAATCAAGAGCAATGACATAAATGAAGTACTTTGCAAGGCTTAAATCTCTGTAAATGTCAACTGCTATTATTGAATCTAACTCCTGAAAAGCATATCATCTATCCCTACCCCTCTAAGGTCAGCTTTATCATTTTTAGTTTCATTATTGCCATAAATCAGAGTGGATGATAGTTAGCTGTCAGAGTGACAATGATTTCAGCAGAAGCCACCTCAGCTCCACAATAACAACCAGATATTGTACCCAATAGAAAAAAATCAGAATCTTAGTGGGGCAGTGAAAGTGACCTTTTTCATTCATAGGTTGCCAGTATTCATACATGAAGCAACTTTATGGGTTCTACTTCTGCCAAGACCAAGTATTAAAAAAAAGGTAAAGTCATATCAATTTTGAATAAAAATTTTATGAGACTGGCCTTCATACATGCAGGAATATGCACAAATTTAATGCTAATTTTATGAAAATGAATGCAAAAAACTCTTTCAATCCTCATTACCGCTGGGGTTTCTAATTTGGGGGCAAACTTACACACATTATAGGATTTCAAACTTACAGAATTGATTGATTTAGACATTCATTTATCTTTCAACCTGAAGCTTTCAACTCAAAGGAATTTTCTGTCTAGAATACCAAACATCTTATAGTGGTACCTTCTGGTGAAATGGAATATTGAAACCTTGCTCTGTTGGACAAGTTAAAACAGAAGGAGGGCGATTAAATTCTGAAACCTGGAAATGTGAAGTCAGAGCATTCATAGGCATGGAAGAATTTGATGGTCTGGGGAACTGAGTGAGACAATGAGTCGAATATATTTCTTCCATATCATCATAAACAGTTATCTCTTGTATTTGGTCTTTGTTTTAAAAAGTCTAGCAAAAGTGCTGGAATAGAGTAGCTACCAATCATTCCTCTTTACTTCTAAACTAATGTAAATTATTACATTCTGAGTTACATATTCTTCTGCTTTTCCATTCTTTCCAATTTTCTATCAGATGAAATCCCCTGCAGTTACTCTGAAAGATTGATTTTTTTTCCTCTTGTACTTTAGTGTGTAAATGATGTCAGTCACTCATGAGAGCCACACTAGACATTTCTTGAATAAGTAAAATCTTAACACTTTGAGCATTTGCTGTTTGTCTAGAGGGCCCTGAAGTTCAGCATTTCACTTTATTTACTTATATTTGGCACTTAGCTAAATACTAGTATCTGAACTATGTGAATCCATCATCAATCTAATAGAGATGTATTGACATGAGAGTAACCAAAAGAACAAGATCTTAGAGAATTATATAAGAATTACCCGTGGCTCTAGGTCTATTGTTAATAAATTATTCACAATCTTTTTGAGTCAGATATATTAGTTGAATGTATTTCTGTAGTCCAAATTAATATGAGCAATTTTCCAATTCTGTTGTGTTTCCTAATTCATTATGAAAGCTTAGCTAGAATTTTAAAAATTGGTAATTTTGTGATATTGACAAATAACATATTCAAAGACTGGTAAAAGTATACTACTAGAAATTTCCCAGTACAATGGAAAGCACTGACAAAAGTCCTGCTAAAATCTTGCCCTGACACCTAAAAAAGTCTTCTCTATCTCTTCAAAAATTCCCCCCTTTATCCTTCCACTGTCCCTCTAATGCCAGCTTTCCCAATATTTTTTTTCATTTTATTTATACCAGAAATTAAATTTGAGTGACAGTAGTATACCAATAAGTCTCTGGACCAAAGTTATTTTGGCAGAAAACACTTTAGCTTCCCTATCACTCCCAAATCTTGATCTCAATGAATGAACAGCTACAAGATTGCTATGCTAGATAAAATGATAACAAAATCTTTCCATTTACTGATTCTCTGGGATAATATTTTCCTTAGGTTAAAGAAAAATATGCCTTCTTTAACTTGATATTAAAATTTTGCCAATTCTTCAATCTCTACCTTTTATATTATAACTTCTACAAATACTTCCTGGGTTATTTTTGATAATTTTTCATTCTCTGGACTCCTCTAATACCTCCTTTATGTCTCCCTTCTTATATTTTCCACTTTTTACCTTGAAGCTTTTGTTTTGCTTCATGTGTTGCACTGGATTGTAAACTCCCCAAGGAAAAGTTCTCTATATAATTGATCTCTAACTCTCCCATAGAATTTTTAAAAATCTACCTATAAAATAATTTAAAAATACCTATAGGTCTCAATTAATGTTGGATGAATGAATGCAGGAATGAGTAAATAGATGATTCAGTCCAGAATATTCTATGATATTGACCATATATTAAGAAAATTTCTAGATTTGACTATCATCTCAAATACAGAAGGACTAACTACATGGACAGTTAAGTATAAGAAGAAATAAATGCTGTTTCTGCTTTTCTTCTTACATTTTTTCCTGATAATTGTTCAATATTATATAGTTAGAAATTTGTGAGGTTTTCTTTTGTCTGATGATATAATTTACCAATTAGTGGTATGGAACACCAATTTAAAATTGATCCTCATGGAAGAAATTGGAATCCTTCCAAATGTCATATTATCCATGGATTTGAATAGATGATCCTTACATCTTTTACATTAGCATGAATATATCTGGGACAGGTATCAGAAATGGGCATCTAGTTGGGCCCAGAGTTAAATAAGAGTAGGAGAACATAATACCTTTTAGGAACTTGCAAAGTTTCTTTAATGAACTAACCTACCCATAAAAGCAAAGGCCTAACTTATAAAATCTGTTTCACAGAGAGATATGGATAACAACAGTCTCTAGAGAATTAAAGATTCATAATTCACCTTGGGCAATCAAGAAGTCTATGACAACACTGAGGAGACTGCAATATATAAGTAATAAGAAGCTTTAAAAAAGAACAAAAATAAAATGTCATCAAGAAAATGTGTAATTGGAAAAGAGTATAGGTTGATCATATCATGAGATGGAAAACCAGATTATTCCACTAGAATCCTTAAGATTTTGAGAGAAAATAGAGAAGGCCTTTTACACATTGGTTGTACTCTTGGTACCAAGTTGTATGAAGACATAGATAGCATTTGCACAGGAAATACATGGATAGGTTAAGATATTCATCAATAAAAGGAACTTCTCAATCATTGAGGATACAGATAAGCTTAAATATGAACTTTACCTGAATTTAATTCATCTTAAGAGAAAAATAATATTTTAAATGGGTCATATATTGAGAGAATATCCAAATTTAAACATGCTTTTTCAGTATGAAAAATTAAGTCCCTAGGCTTAAAATTAAATATGCTTGCTTCATTGTGTCATTAATCTGGAATCATACTAAAAGTTAAACTGAAAAAAAAATCAAGGAACATCTCTGAATTTCCAGAATCACAGTGTAGCCATCAAATTTGACATTATAAAGTTCACTCTTTTAAAATATTCTTATAGTCATTAAATAAATCATCCCTATATCCATATAAATAAATATGACCCTTGAAAGGAATTAGGCTAGATATATTTAAAGTGAGTAAGACTTTAGACAAATAAGAGTCTGATTAGAGAATAAAATTTAAAACAAAATGAAAAAGGTGGTGGAGTAATATTATATGTTAGGGATATAGTTTTAAATAAACATTATAGATAACACTTAAGAGAGAATGATAGGAACACAGAATCGAAAGTGTTGAAAAGAACATGAGAAGCCATCCAACCTAAGGCAGACTAAAATATTTCATATTTGAAATGCAAAAATACATAAATAGAACCAAAACAATAGGGGGTGAAAAACAGATTGGAATACACAAGAGATCTATAAAATAAGGATGCAAAGACAGAAGATAGGATGCAAAGAAACAATATAAATACAAAAGATCTAGGAAAAATATTAAAAGAACATCCAAATGTTCTACTCAAAAAAAGATAGAGAAAACTGCACAAGTTGGAAGCAGATGAGAACAAATAAAAGTCTACAGAATAGTAATTGGAAGAAACTCCAAGTTTAGCTCATCCTAATAAATCTTTGTCAAATATCAGAGCAACAGTATCAAAAAAAAATATTATGCAGCCTACAAGGGGGAAAAAACCACCATTCAAATCTAATAAAAATCAGTTGAAACTTTGCATATTTATTCCATGTTTTCATGAAAAAAGGAAAATGTGGAATAAAATATGCTCATGAGCAAAGGAAAATGATTTGAACAACAAAACAATGTAGCCAACAACGAGCTACATATAAAGGAAATAATTGAATAGTTTTAAAAGGTGCAAATTTGAATCATACTTTCAAAAGGAGTGAGAAGTTAATAGGGTATTCAACAGTAAAATAGACAAAACAGAAATATAAATAAGTTGAAAAGGTAAAGAAATGAAATGTTTTTATGTGGTGAAAGTTAGACAAAAGATGACTGTGGGAGAGGGGACTTTATTTACTGATTGATTGACTTTAAAAATAAGTTGAATATTTTTTGAACTGTGGTTATGAAAGATCCAAAGTTATTGCCAGAAAGAAAAGACCTATATTCATAAAGTTACAAAGCATCATTATTTATGGAGGGGAAATCTGGAAACAAAATGTGTCCACAGCTTCTGGGTATTCATTAGAACATACAAATTGAATGGAATATCTATGCCATAGTTAGTAACAAATAGAAAAAAATCAGAAAAGCTTGAAGTGCTTATATGAAATGATGGAAAGTCCAGAAGACAGAACAAAAATAATATACAAAACGAGTGTAAAAGCACAACAGCAAACAGCAAACAAATAGGAAACAAAACTGTTCTTTAATAGACATAGGAGAGTATAGATTTGGAGTTAGGAAAATATGTATTTGAATCCCACTTCACACACTATCTTTGTTGCTGTAAACAAATTAATTAATTTCCCTGGGCTTCAGTTTTTTCATCTATAAAATGAGCATGGTCAGACCTGAAGACCTCTAAGGCTTCTTTCAGTTCTAAAACATGTGATCCTATGAAATCTAATGATCAATCTGAATAGTAAAATATAAAATTTAAAGATAGTTGCTCTTTGTTAAAATTGGGAGAAAAATCAATGGGTTTGGGATCAGTTGAATTTGAATTCTAGATCTACTATTTTATGATTATCAGACTTACAACTGAAGAGGGATTGAGATAATCTAATTCACTGTTTCCCAAAGGGATTTTTTTAGATTGTTGTTTTTTGGGGGTTTTTTTGTGTTGTTTTGTGAAGCCCTCTTAACAAGAAGAAAAGAAAAACTGATTTGAAACTCCAGGATAATTTAATATGTTGCTCAAAATATTCTTTTAGATTTATTTAAGTACTACAATAAATACAATGACTTTTGTTCCTAAAAAGTTCCAAATTAAAATTTATATCATATAATTATGAAATATTTCATTCTACCTATAATTATAGAAACTCTAAATAAAAATTATAACACAGAATAATTTTGAATATTTTGCATGGGATAGTCCGTGAAAATAAAGAGAATTAATCCAGTAATCATATGATAATGTTTATCTGGAAGCCTTTTTGTTAAATTCTCTTATTTTAAATTTTTATTATAGAAAAATTTTTAAGAAAATAAATAACAATTTGGTGTGTGTTTAAAATAATATGCAAATAATATGTAAACTTAATTTTCATGTCTGAGTCTTTAACTTAAAAAAAAGAATTAGAATGTTTAGGCAGACAACAGTTTTTAATCTGGTTTCATGTTGAATTTATTTTTTATTTTATTTTTTTACATTTCATTACAATTTTTAATAGTTGTTTTCTGACATTTCATTACACGTATTCTTTCTTTCTCTCCTACTCCACCCCCTCCACAAAACAGCAGGCAATATGGTATATGTCATACATGTTATCATATAATATATTTTCCATGTTCACCATGTTGTGAAAGAAGACACATATTGCTTACACTAGAGAAAGATACACAGAGAAAATAAAATAAAGTATGCTATGCTTCAATCTACATTCAGACTCTATCAGTTCCTTCTATGGTGATGAAAAGCCTTTTTCCTCTTGAGTCCCATTTGTCCTCCAACCTTAATTTGATTTAAAAGAAGAAAGTGAAAACACTTACACATGTATGTTGCAAAAAATGGGAGAATTTTTTTTAATTGTCTTACAAATGAAGGTATGTGCATGCTTCTGACCTCCCACTGAGAACCCTATTACTCTCAGATATAGAAATTTGGAAACAATTTGATGACAGTTTGAGAAATAGCAAGAATATCTTACACTATCAGAAGAGGTCAGAGCTTGATGAAATGACTATTGTGCATACAATAATATTTTCAGATCATGGAGAGACAAATCTGTAATGCTCCAATCATGTACATGCTTGTCATAGGAAAAAAAACCATATATATATATGTATATATATAAAAATATATATATACACACACACACACACACACACATATATATATATAACATTTGAGATATTGCTGCTTAAATTTCCATTACAGATTTTTTGGCATAATTATTATGCATCCCTACTGAGTATACAGGTCACTAAACAGGAACCATGATCTATTTCTACAATATTAGTAAACTGAGTCTCACAAAAGTTGTAACTTTCCAAGGTCACAGAGGTAAAGAAATATTAGAAGTGGGATTCAAACCCATACCAGTGCTTTTTCTACTTTACTATCCATTTTTAAGGGATATTCTTGAAACCTTACTTAGTTTCTTACAATGGAAAATGATCTCTCCATCTATATGTTTTTCTAAAGCATTTTGGATCTCTCCTGTGGCGTGGCCCTACCACATTCTGCTTTGTAGTATTCCTACTTATTTGTGCCCAAGTTATGTGTCAATCTAGTATATTATAAAATCCCAGTGACCAAGGTTAATTATAAGTGTCAGTTATTAATTATGTTTTTGAATTATTATGCCCCACAATGTTTAATCCATTATCTACATTTGTAGGGAGAAGAGAATGATAAAGGAACTGCCAGCCAGGGTGATATTGTAAAAGTTAAAATTAAATCTCAATAATAAAATATTGTATTTTAAGGAATTTATTAATTATCATTAGAATTCAAGGAATAAAGAGGATACAAAATAAAGACCACGTGCCCATGGCTGATCAACCCATTTAAAATCCCCGTGCTTAGCTTACCACTGCCACCAAGCTTAATGACACCATCCTAAAGAGGCCCATGAGGACCACCCATTCTCTAATATCCTCTGTGTACAGGAAGTAGGTAACAACAGGAAGTCAGTGGGCTCCCAGGAAATGTAGTTCTTTTTTTAGGGTAACAGATCTTCAATTATACAATATAGAGAGAGACTCTCTGTAGCCCAAGATAAGTATAATATCTCTGAAGATCTGGCAGAAATATGAAAATCCCAACCAACTGAGCTCTGGTCATAGCATTGATTGGATTAACATACTAACCAATTTGATTAAATTGCAGCTATAAGTCTAAGCAATATTTGAGGCAAGATTTATGCATCAAGTCCATACCTGAAATCATAGAAATCACCTTGACACATAGTAAGTGGAGCAAATAACATTTTTTATATTCTTGGTACTAGAAGATGGCAAATGAGGAATACAATATATCATCTGCTAGGAATACTTCAGTAGAGATGGTATTTACCACTAAAGGAATCAAACCTAAAATATGTATAAAATGGACTGAAGAATTGATTATTTTTGTTATATTTTAGGACTTTAACATATTTTAAGAATTGAATTAATATTTCTACCCAGATCTATATTTTATAAAGTTTATTAGAAAGGGTAGACAATCATAGTTTTAAATCTCATTCCTCTAAGTAACCTGACCACAAGGTGCCTAGCCTGCAAGTCTCTTCCTCGTTTCTTCTTACTTGCCTCCTCTCTCCCCACATTCGTTCCAAAAGCAAGAAACCCCTTCAGCACCTCCCCCCTCACTCTTATTGATGTACAGCATGTACATGGACACAAAACCTGCCACAACTGTGTTATATCAGAAATGTTGATAGACAGATCAAGCTACTCAGGAGGGGAAGGGAACAAACTTCTTTGACACAATATGAATATTTTCATTATGTCTCAGAATTATTTCATACTTAATGCACATTTTAATTTTGAATAGAAGACTGATTAACAAAAAAACAGGTCTTCTGGGCCTTCATGCCTTATAGAATTTGATATTCAATGTCCAATTTCCTATTACATTATTATTATTATTATATTCACAAATTTTAGGCAAAATTGGTTACTTCATATCCCCATTAATGTCACCAAAGCAATTCAAGACTTCATGCTTGGGTGTTTTGTTCTGTTTTTAATTCTTTGAAGAATTAGCAATCTTATTTCTCTGGACATTCAGCAGATTGATGAGTGACATCACTGAACAGTCCCATGCCTTTAGAACTATAAAATTCTAATGTGATGATGACTTTCCAAAAGATTAAGATAACTTCTTCACCTTGGAAAGAGAGATCTTAACTTTTGGGGGATAGTCTGATTTTCCATGTCACTTTTCACATTCCTAAATGGAGACACTAAACTTGATTCATTTTCTCCTTGAAGAAAATTCAAGTATCTTTCTTTGAAACAGCCTGGACTTTTGTCTCTTAAGCCCAAACTAAAGAGCACTTACTGATGGGGGAATTAGAGCCTTTCTGATACTTCCTATCAAAGAAGAACATGACACCTTTAAGTGAAGGCATTGGGGTGAGGTCTGAGCTAAGAAGTATAAGAGAAAGTTTTGTGATTGCTTTCCATAGTGTGCTCTAAAAGTAGATTGTAATGAAATGGAAAAGGGAAGGAAACTTTAACTAAGATTTTTACTATGTACAAGGTATTGCCAACCAGTTTACTTCTATAAACACATTTAAAAGACCAGTAAATAATATGTAAATAGCAATAAATAGATGAATACTAATAAATAGATAAATAACAAAAATGTTAATAGACAAGGGGTCTAAAGCCATTGGTTGTCTATAGGTCATCAAAATCCACAATGCAATCAGATGGCTTATAGAAGAAAGAGATTTAGGAAATGGAAATGAATGTAATTAGCCAAAATCTACCAGACATAGTCAAAAGAAACATGGGACTGAAGATAGAAAAAAAGTATACATATAGATCAACTGGAATCAATTTGAGAGCTTTTCCTTGTCTCTCTAATCCCTGACTCAACAGCCATAGAAGCAGTGTTCAACATGGGTTTTGTCCTCACCCTGGCTCCTTCTAAAATCCCAAACTTTAGTCAACCATCATCATCTTTGGAGTTCAAGACCTGCAAGTATCTCCTCATGATATTCGTTATCCTGGTCATCAACCAATTTCCATAATGAGGTCCCATCTGTCATCATATTATTAGTACTTGGTTTTCTATTTCCTTTCCATACTTAGTAATATTTTTAGAATCATTAATAGAATCCTTTATTTTCTAACCAAGTTAGCTGAGCAAATTAATTTCCACAGAGAAGGAATAATGTCCCCTGGGGGATCATTTCTTCAGGGTGACTATTAAAGAGTATGGGGAGAGGGGGATAGCAGCATAGCAAATGGCAAGATGCCAGTATAGTTCCTAGTTTTCTAGTAAATCATAGCTAGATGTAATCTTTGGTTAAAATAGTAAAGATTTAAAAGGGCTTATTAGCAGCACCTAAATTTTATTAAACATAAAACTTTTTAAAGAGCAGGTATTACAAATTGCAGATTATCATGACTAATAAGCAAATGAAGTCAAAAATTAAGGGTATCATAACACATACTATATTTATTTTCACTGGAGAATCACTGTTTTGATCATTGATGATAATAAAGCTGAATTGGTGGGGAAAAGCTCTGTTCATTGGATCTGTAATCATAATGTCTGTAATTTTTCAGAAGTGATCAAGCCACAGTAAAAAGAAGTTCTTGCAGCTCTGCTGCTCAGGGTTTATTGAGAAGTACTTGCTGGTTACCATTTTGAGTTTCACAATGACTAAATTATGGGATCAATAGGATGGTCATTATTTTACTACTTTGTAATGATTTACCTTAAAAGTATGGGGTTCTCTCTTCATTCTTTGCTGGAATTTTTCCTCCAAATGAAAACTTTAGAAATAATTTTGTTTAGAAATAATTTTGTAGTTGTTGCTTTTTTTGTTTAATTTGTTTTGATATTTATGTTTCTGTTTTTTCATATATAAATTAAAAGGCAAAATATTATATTGGATATATATTTATATACATAAATATACAAATTTATGTATTTATTTATATATGGACATATATATATTTATTTAACTTGCCTCAGAACTAAGAAGACCAAGGTTCTTGTCCTGCCTCTGACATCTGTGTATTGGTGGTAGTCAAGTCAAACTCTCAGTGTCCTAGACAACTCTCTATTAATTACAGAGAAGGCACTTTGGTAGAGGGAGTTTCCTCACCTAGCATTTCCTTAAATTAATAAAGTACCACACATACTTCCCTATATTTCTATGTACAAAGAGAATGCAATATTACTTGAAAAACATTATCTGTTGAGCATCTACATTTTTTAAAATTATTTTACATTTCACCCTCAATAATCCTATTATGATGCCTCTTCATGATGGGGAGGTAATCTTTAGTTCTCAAAGGTGATTTAGCAAGTCCTAGGAAGTTCAAAAGGCATTGAATAGACTATCTAGTTATCTATTATTTATCTGTTTTCTGAATACCAGTTTATCCATAGAAATCTCAAATATTGGCTGGGAAAATTTGATAGGGAGAGCCTGTGATGTAGTCAAAAGAGGGATAGAATTAGGGACAGGATAAAATCAGTTCAAAAGCCATGTTCTAATATCTACCAAATGTGTGATTTAGGGAAAGTCATGATACTTCTCAGACCATAAGATAGTGCTTATCTATCCTACAGTAAGTGCCTCATAGAGTTATTTCAAGGAAGCCGCTTGGTAAAACCCTAAAATGCCATATAAATGCATATCATTGTTATTTCTATGAAAGGAACAATCTCAGAAACATAAAACCAGTCTTGTGAGAGTGATTTCTGAGTTCTCATTCCTTAACTACCTAGGCTGAAAGTAGACATTGAGAAAGGAGACATGAGAAATGATTATGAATTTAGGGCAAGTAGAGTAGATTCACTTATATTTGGGGCCATAGACATCACAAAAGAAAATAATATGAATTGATTGTACCCATATTCCCATGGCCAAAAGAACTGCTGAAAAACTTTTATAAGAAGACATTTAAGATGAGATGGTGAATTGAACTCTCGAGATACAAAATGTATCTTGTAGAATATTGAAGGGATTCCTTTCCTAGATATATCCCCATCTGCCCTTTAATGCTTGAGTTTTATCTTGGTCTTTTCCTACATTTTTTAATTCCACATAGAGTCTCTACTATGTGGATTCTCTGTTGAAAATAATAGTATGAGCAATAGATAATAATTTACCACTTTTGTCATTTTTATAGGTTTCTCTCCTATGTGGATTCTGACCAGTATAATTATCTAATTGCTCCCTCAAGACTTTCTCTGGAGACATTTAGAGATTCTCCTTCTAATTATCCTCTAGTGAAGAAATTATGGTTAACACCTGAAATCATTCCATCCTATCTATTTGCCATAGGCATACATAAAAATAAATATGCATACCACTGAACCCCACCACTTTAGTTAGTACTGTCAGTTGACTATGAAGTTTTTAACCACCATTGCTTAAGAGATAGCATGATGCATGATTTCAAGGTAAAGGAGATGAGGGTTCTTATATTATCTCTAAAAGTTGCTGTCTGACTATGAACAAGGCATATAGCTTTCTAAGCCTCAATGACTTCAACTGTAAAATGGGGACAATAATATAGAGTTGTTGGAAGGGTCTAAACAATATAAGTACATAAAGCCCTTAGAGGCACCTTATAAATATTAGCTACTGTTAAAAACTGATTCAACTATCTCCTAACACATATAGATGGTTGGTGTCTTTTAGTAGAAAGACAGAAACTTCACAGGTTGAGAGACGGATTTATTTTATTTTGAAGTAGTATGGAGTAATTAGAAAAAAGAGGAAAGCCCCATCTTTCCCTAAAACAAACAACAAAAAACCCCACAAATATTCTAGTTTTGAACATCTTACTTTTGTATAAAGCATTATTTGTAAAGTGTTTTTATTTATAAAGTTTTATTAGAATACTTGCTGATATTTTGATTCATTTGTTTATCTTTTAATAGTCAATGCATAAATCCAATTTAAGTATCCTCCTTTCATATATAGCTTTAAAAATTATTTAAAGTTAAATGCAGTGTGATTTGGGGGAAGTAAATAACATTAGATTGCTGAAAGAATGATAACTTCATCCCCATACTAAAACTGGGTTGCAGACAGTGGCACGGCAACTTTGTAAATGGCTTTTCCCTAATGTGTAAAACAAGAAAGAATACTAGACACCAGTCTTTCCTGAATGTATGTGTAATTTGAAGTTTATGCCAAATCAGTTCTTGACAACAATTTAGAAAATTTAAAAGTTAAAAGACTCCAAGTTGATGAATCAGTCACCCAAGGAATACAGGAGAAGATATTGATACTAATCTTTTCCCCTTTTTTCCCTCTGGTAACTGAACTATATGTATTGCACCCGAAAGAAATTAGCTTCAATTCTCCCTGAGAAAAGAATCAAAAGTATAGAAAAAAAGGAAAGAATCTCTCTAGTGCTGGAAAATGCAAAAATTGCAAAGAATGATTCTTAATACTAGAAATGAAGATCCCTAAACAGAAAAATAATGCAATTGGTTTTGACACTACGGAGATTCTAAATAACTAAAAAAAATAAAATTATACAACCTTGATTGGCATAGAAATAAGGTAAACCCTAGGAGAGCAATGGGTGTATTATACTCAAGATTTAGGGCTTTTTATTCCTCAGTGGAGTCACAGTAATTCCTTCCAACTTTTTAGAACATGATTGCTTTTTACAAAAGTAAATTAATTTCCCAAAGTAGGACTTTTTTTTGGTTCTCTGGCAAAGAAGAGTGCCCTCAAATAGAATGACTCAAAATTGCCCTTCAACTGTGAAAAGTACTAAAAAATAAGCCCTTCACATATGAAAAGGTAGATGTGGAATGTTAATGGTAATTCTCTATGGATGGAGGTGACTTCAAGGACTTGAATTTTTTTAATAAAAAGGAAATAATTTAAATGGAGCTTTTATTCTTTTTCATATTATATAAATATAATAGTTTATTGTCTTCCTTTCTCTGTCTGGGCGAGAGACATAGACACAGAGATGGAGACAGAGACAGAAAGACACCCAGAGATTTTTAATTAATTCTTACTAACTAGCAGAATAAAGCTAGTGCTCTATCATTATAATCCATTTGATCCTGGTCCCAAATTAAATGGAATTCCCTGCTGTAACGTTTATCAGCAATGCCAATTGTGGTTGTGCATACCTGTAATAAGGGAGGCTGAGACTGGTGTATCCTTTAAGTTTGGGAGTTCTCATATGAATTTGGGCTAAAAGTCAATTGAGTCCAGCACCAATATGACAGCCCTATAGAGTAAATGGCATCAGATTGCCTAAAGCTGGATGAAGACACCAAGGTCACACAATTGGATTTATTGCTAAATAGTATTGTAATGAGGACTGGAGAAGAGAAGGGGAAGGAGAAGAGAAAAGGAAGAGGGGAGAAAAAGGAAGAGAAGAGACAATGATACCATAAAGTTATTGATGTACTAGAAATAGAAGTGACCTCCATCACTCACTTGATACTATATCAGAGTTTTGGGCCATTCCCTTGTTAGTGATAATAGACTCTTATTACAGTCCACTTCTCATGAATATATTCTAACTACATAATGTATCAGCAGTTTATTTTTAAATGTCAATGCTATACACAGTATATCTGAGCTGTAGTAATATAAAATGATCAGTTTCCAGATAATATGTATAACCTTTTTTTAAAAAAAAAACATAGTTTTCTTAATGTTTAGAATGTAAAATAAACATTTTAGAGTATTACACTGGACATATTAGGGGGCCAGATACTGATCAATATATAACATATAAGATGACAGACCTCTCTGGATTTGCTGCTCATTTTGATCAAAAGAACTTGATATGTTTTTTCTTTCCTTTTTTCTCTATTTTTATTTTGAGGCCTTTTGTTTTCACAAAAATTTCTATTTATATATTTCTACATATACCCAACAACCCCCTCTCTCCCATACATGCACAACTTTCAACCCATAGAACTACCTTTGTAGCAAAGGAAAATGTTTAGGTAAAAACAAATGTTAATGGAATCTAATATCTGATCTAATTATCAAGCAAGCAAGCAAGTAAGCATTTATTACCCATTTACTTTATATATGGAGCTACCCTAAAAATTGGGGATACAAAGAAAGGCAAAAAACAGATCCTGCCCTCAGGGAGTTCATATTCTAATGAGAAATACAACATGAAAACAATTATGTATTTATGGAGCACAAATGAGGACTTCCCACAAAGGGAAGACACAAGTAGTGGAGGAAGCTGTGAAGCCTCTGGCAAAAAGAAAAAAATAGAGATTTGAACTGAGTTTAAAAGGAAGCCATGAGGCAGAAGTGAAGAAGAAGAAGGAGAGCATTCCAGGAATGGGGAGAGTGAGGGCGGGGGAACTGTCACCTAAGTGCAGTTAATTGATACAGTGTCCAGTGAAAGAAATAGCAAGAAAAGCAGTGTGAGCAGAATCTTTGAACATGTAGAGGAGAGTAAAGTGTATTAAATCTGAATAGGAGGAAGAGCATAAGTTGCAGAGAGCCTTGAAGTTCTTTTTTATCTTTGATCCTGGAAGTAACAGAGAGACACTAAAGATGATTGAATATGAGTCATTCAGCATTCACACTGCCCCACCTTTCCAACTAAGAGAGCAGATGTAGATATCCTTACCTATTCTCCAAGCACCCAGGTTGTTCACTGTAATTACCTAGCATTTCAGTCTCTTTTTTAAACTTTTTAAATTAAATTAAATTTCCCTAATTATATGTAAAAACAGTTTCCAACATTTAAAAAAAATATTGTCTCACATTCTCTCCCTCCCTCTCTCTGTCACCTCCCAACTACACTCCACCTTCAGATGGCCAGCAATCTCATGTAGATTTTACACATCCAATCATGTTTTTTACATTTTTCCATATTAATTTTTTTGTGTAAGGAAACTCAGGAAAAAATGAATTAAATAAAAAAATTTTACTTTGGATTGCATTCAGACTCAGTTCTTTTTCTTTGTAAATATATGGCATTCTTAATCATGAGTCCTTTGGGCTAGTTTTGCATCTTTGTATTGCTGAGAATATGTGTTACTTACAGTTGTTCATTATAGATTATTCCTGTCACTGTGTACAATGTTTTTCTGGTTCTGCTTATTTCACTCTATTTTAATTACTGTAAGTCTTTCCAGGTTTTTCTGAACTCTGCTAGCTTGTCATTTCCTACAGCACAATAGTATTCCATTATAATCATATATTATAACTTACCCATTCCTCAGTTGATGGGTATCCCCTTGTTGTGGGAGAGCTTTGAGGTAATTTGAGGACAGGTCATCCTTTACAAAAATGCAAGACTCCAAAACTAAGCTTAAAAATAAATAAAAAGAGAAAGAAAAATTTAGTAATTTGGAAGTCATGTTGAGAGGTGAGGAGACAGTGTGTAGGTGGAACACTGCCTCCCTGAGGAGATGGGGTATAGGGATTTTATACCCTTTTGACAACAGGGCTTATGTGATTAGAGAAAGGATGATGGTGACATGTTCGTGGGTCTCTGGACCCTGAGATGTATCATGTGGTTATGTCCTATGCCTCAAAGTCAAAAGGGGATGAACTGTCCAATTTAGAGGATAATCAGATATCTGAAATATGAGATAGATGCTTACCAGGAGCAAGCTGGGAGGTAGGTGCCTATCTGTGCTCATTAAGAATGAAGGGAGAGACCAGAGGAGCTCAAAGTTACCTTTCCTAGCACTGCAGGAATGCAAGGAAAAATGAGGTGTTTTTTTTTTTAAATGTACACTGACTGGGACACAATCTTAGGTACTTAGGGGAAGACTTTACCCCTACATCAGCGTCATATTCAAAATCTTTGCCCCCCCCAAATGCTTTAAACATTGTTGCACATATAGGTCTTTCCCCCCACCCCACCACTTTTTTTAAATATTTTGGGAATACAAATCTAGTAATGGTATTGCTAGGTCAAAGAGTACATACTGTTTGATAGCCCTTTTGGCAAAGGTTGCTCTCCTGAATTATTGAAACATCTCATAACTCCCCCAATGTTGCATTCATGTCCAGTTTTCCCACATTCCAAATTTTGTCATTTCCCTTTTCTGTCATAAGTGCCAATCTGATAGGTGGGGTGGTGCCTCAGAATTGCTTTAATTTGCATTTCTCTAATACTGATATATAGCATTTTTTACAGAACTATAGAGCACTTTGATCAATTTGAAAACTACCTGTTCATATCCTTTGACTATTTTTTTCAATTGGGGAATGACTTGCATTCTTATATTTTTAACTCATTTCTCAAAATATTTGATAAATGTGGACAATATTAGAGAGCCTTGGGAAAAATTCTGCACCATTATGATTATTGTGTCTTACTTTCCATCCTACTTAACTTTGTTTAGTTTCTGACCTCGACCTCCTCCAATTTGCCCTCTTTTCTATCAACTCCAGCTTTTATCCTTTTCCCTTCCTATTTTCCTATAGGATTAGATAGTTTTCTATAACCAATTGATTGTGTATATTCTTCCTTCATAGAACCAATTCTTATGAGAATAAGGTTCGCATGCTCTCCTCCCCACCTCCCCCATCTTCCCTTCCACTATTAATGCTCTTTTATGTTTCTTTTATGTGCAATAAATTACCCCATTCTGTTTTCCCTTTCTCCTCCTCCCAATGTATTCCTCTTTCTTATATCTTAATTTTATTTTTATATCATCCCATCATATTCAATTTATACTATCACTCTCTGTTTGCATATACTTCTCACTTCCCTAATGACAAATATCTTTGATATTACAAGAATCATCTCTCCATGTAGGGATGTACACAGTTTTATCTTAATCTCTTGATTTTTCTTTCCTGTTTTCCTTTTTATGATTTTTCTTTAATCTTGTATTTGAGAGTCATATTTTTTCCATTCAGCTCTGGTCTTTTCATCAGGAATGTTTGAAAATCCTCTATTTCATTGAATACCCATTTCCCCCCCTGAATGATCTGGATAAGTGACTCTAGGTTGAAGTCCTAATTCCTTTGCCCTCTGGAATACTATATCTTACCCATTCTACCCCCAGCCTGATACTTTAATGTTGAAATTACTGAGTCATGTTATTTGGACTGTGGCTCCACAATATTTGGAATGTGGCAATAAAATTCCTGAGAGTTACCTTTTTGGAATTCTTTAAATTTCCAATTTGTCTTCTGGTACTGGAATATGTCGATGTCTCCCCTGTGCCAATGGTGGCTCTAGCTTAACCCAGGACCGCCCAGAGGTCTGTTTCCTTTGCACATGTCTGTTGTAGGTCATATTCTCAAATAATTAAATCTTTATCTATGCTACAGCCCTTCCTAAATCCTGTTAGACTGAGTAGGGTGGAGATTGTAAGTTCCAAGACCTGGTTCTGTCATTTCAAGTATCTCTATTGTATCAATTCTAAAATCAATCATGACTCAAAGAACTTCCTGCTCTATGCTTAAGCATAGGTCAAAGCCCTTTCCATTGTTTAGCAAAAGGTTTCTGTCCTAAAGTAGTCTTAAGTAGGGAGGAGAAGGATCCTCCCATGCCAAGGGGTTTCATATTCCAATAGAGTTCTTACTATTAGTAGGAAATTTTTTCAAGTATGAAATTTCCCAATGGGGAAATTTCCAACATTCATAAGTCTAAGAAATTTTAAGGTTTACAAATATCAGGACATTTTCCTTGATGGTTTCTTGAAAGAGGCAAGTCTAAGCTCTTTTTTGGATCATGACTTTCAGGTAATTCAAAAAGTCTTAGATTGTGTCTTGTGAATTTTAGATTTACTCAACCCTGCTTAGACTTTAAGATTCTAGCAACCAGGAATGTATACACCCCCACTTAAGGATTAACTGTGGAAGAGGATGGTTTGTGATCTGAGTGTTCTAGCAAGTGACAAATCAGAAATAACTGACTGACCCCCTGGGCTGTCCTAAGCCAAGTTTAAGCCACCATTTGGTACATGTGAGACACAGTAAGTGATGTAAAGAACTGCCTTTATATTTCATATCACTTCCTGTAAGGGGGGCTTTTGCAGCATTTCTGGCTTTTGTGGACTTGGGCAGTGAAATTTGACTTGGAGGAGCTCTGAAGCTTGGGTCTAGATGAGACAGCTTCCCTGAATGGCCTCATGGTGAATGATAAGGCTGAACCCCCTTTCCCTTGACCCTTCTGACGGTTCCAACCCCCAAGGATGCCCCTCATCTTGGAGGAGGCCTCCTAGCTGGACACCAAGTTAGATTTAATCTTCTGGGAAGACACATTGGCTGAAAGGCCTCTGAACTCCCCCTGGCTCAGTCCAGGCTAGAGTAGATCTTTACCCTTTTCTCTCTTTCTCCTTCTTAATTTCTTCCTTCTATTGTAAATAAACCACCATAAAATCCCATTCTGACTTTAATATTTCATGGGGATTTAGAATTTAAATCCCTGGTGACCATTAAATAATATATTCAATCTCAACCCAAAAATTTACCCTTAACAATCTCCTGGACTTATTTTCCATGTTAATTGTTTTTCCCATGTGATATTTGTTTCTATTTTTAAAAATTCTTATAATTTTTTTTATTGTTTCTTGATGTGTCATGGAATTATTAGTTTCCATTTGCCCAATTCCGAATTTTAAGGCATGATTTTCTTGAGTGAGCTTTTCTACCTCCTTTTCTTTTTGGACAATTCTACTTTGCAAAGAGTTCTTTTCCTCAATGAATTGATTTGTACTTTTTATTTAAAGGCCCAATTTTATCTTTCAAGGAGTTTTTCTCTCAGTCCATTTTGTATACCTTTCTTCATTTGTACAATTCTGCTTTTTAAAAAAGTTCTTTTCTTCTTTGGATGTTTTGTGCCTCTTTTACCAATTGGACTATTCTGTTTTTTAAGATATTAATTTGTTTGGTATTTTTTGTGCCTCTTTTACCAAGCTGTTGACTTTTTTCCATTATTTTCCTATATTGTTCTCACTTATTTTCCCAGTTTTTCTTTTACCTCTCTTATTTATTTTTAAAATCCTTTTGAACTCAGTGAAAATTGGATTTAGCTATCTCCTGATTGTAACAATGAAGATACTTAGCTCTTTCTTAATTGTGAAGATAAATTGTAATCTCCTGATTGTAACAATGAAGGTATTTAGCTCTTCCTTATAGTTCAGCTAGAATTGTAAGCTACAATCTATTTTTAGATTTTAACTACAAAAAAGGTGTTAAGTAACTACAAAAGGTGAATTAAGCACAAAAAGGTGTTAAGTAACTACAAAAGGTGATCTTACCAAAAGAGGTGTTAAGTAACCCAAAAAGATATAATCTAACCAGAGAAGGTGAGAACTGAAGAGTAGGCAGTCCTGGAGAAAATCTAACCAAAGAAGGTGAGAACTAAAGAATGGGCAGTCCTGGAGAAAAGTGTGTGCTGTGATTGGTAGACATGAAAATTTAGAGGAGGTAACACAAGAGAAAAAGGTTTTTAAATAGAGAAAAAGAAGACTGAAGAGGACAGTCAGTCACCCAGGCTTGCAGTAAAGGATCAGTCACTTGGAGCTAAAGGGAAGACCAACATTTGTTTGGAGATTTGGGCACTGCCTCGGAGGAGCTATCAGAAGGTAGACACCCAGACTTCTTTAAGACTGTCCCCATTGGTGAGTGAAAAGCTGACTTAGTGACCATGCCTCCAGAAAGGCCCAACTTCTTGAGATTCTCTTCCCCTGGCTGCGGCTTAGAAATTCTAACTCTCACATCAGAAGAAGCCAGAGTTTTCTCTCTCTCTCTCTCTCTCTCTCTCTCTCTCTCTCTCTCTCTCTCTCTCTCTCTCTCTCTCTCTCTCTCTCTCTCTATCTCTCTCTCTCTCTCTCTCTCTCTCTATCTCTCTCTCTCTCTCTCTCTCTCTCTCTCTCTCTCTCTATCTCTCTATCTCTCTCTCTCTCTCTCTCTCTCTCTCTCATTCCTTAATATCTTCCTTCTATTGTAAATATTGTAAATAAACTACCATAAATTCCATTTACTTTAGTAATTCATTTGGGGATTTGGAAATTAAATCCCTGGTGACAACCTAATTAATAATATATTTCAGAGTCCAACCACAAAATAAATTTAATAACCTTTTGACTTATTCTTGTAGGGCTTGTGTAACAGTTAAAATTTAGGGAGAGACTGAGGCAGGTAGAAATTGGTTTCTCTCTGCAAGGAGTATTATATTTTTAGAGGTTTATTAAAGGTAAAGGATTAAAGAAAATACAGAATAAGAAGAACACATGCCTAGGCCAGAGGCCTAGACAAGATAACCTCACATCATGAAAGAGATGCATCTGCTCCAAAAAGGAAGTCCAATAGAGAGCCAAAAGCCTTTGCAATCAGGTTAAATAACTTCTCAATCTCGGCCCACGTGAGGTTTTCAGTGAGATTACAAAGCATTCTGGGGAAGTGGAGCAAGGGCTTCTGGGAATTGAAGTCCTGGATTCAAGTCTATTTTTTACATTTTACAGTGTGATCATTTTTGGAAAAAAATAATTTTTCCCCAAAAGGATCATGAAAACATAATCAACTTAAAGATTACAATAATGTGAGGCTAAGAGGGGGAAAAATCAATAATTGCTGGTCACAATGACAAAAAGCCAGTTAGGGGGAAGTCCCCTTTGGCATGAGAGTATACATACAAATAAATGTTCAATCAACCACACCCAAAGTTCATTTTTGTGCAGCTTGTGGTCTGGAAGCTTCTTCATGGTGTCTTCTCCAACAGTTCAGTTTCTGGATTCAGAGAGGTAGCATGTTTCTTTACCTAAAATTCTTTTCAAAAGGAATTTAAACTTTGCAATTTAAATAATGATATTTTTTTTTACATTTCCCCATGTTGTGGGTGATTGAAAAATACAGTATCACTTAGGGATACATGGCTGAGGTATGAGGTCTATGAATCAATTGGTAAGAGAAATGAAAAAGATATCAGAAAAATCCAAAAAAAGAAAAATTTCTGGATGAAAATATAGACTATCAAAGTTTCATGTGTAAAAATTCCAAGTAAAAGAAAAATAAATCTATAACAGGTCCTTGAATCAGGGCCCAATTAAAATGATCTAAGCAATGATGCATTTACCAGTCAGTAGCCAGGACTACAGAAAGGTACCACACTATGAAAGACAGAAAAGGGGACCAGATTATATGAGCCAAGATTTTGGAGATATTCGTCTGTGAGTATTTTCAGAATGAGTGTGGGCACAAGGAAAGCCTATGTCATAACAATGTTAAACACAGTAACCTCAAGTCTTCACACTAGGTTCAAGACCTTTGTATTGGCCTAGAAGTGTATCAATCCATCCTGGATTGGGTTTTCTTTGGCTCTGTGCAATGGCTCTTGTATGTATATTTTGTCCTGAAATCAGACAGAATCATTAAGCAAAGTCCCATAATTTTTAAAAAATAATTAGTGGCATCATTTTTATAGTCACAAGCTTTTTGGAGCATGCATTGACATTATAGCAAATGTATTTTAATCATATATTACTGAAAAATCAAAAAGTTAAAGAAAATCATAATGCTGGTGACATGTGCTTCAAATATAAAAAAGAGAGAAAAAAATAGTAGATTGTACATGCAAGAAAAATATAATAATAAAAGAGCTTTAAAAATTCAAAAATATAGCTTATAATCATTGACACTCTGTGTCAGCTAAGAAAATATAAAATGCAAGGTTTTCTCACCAAAAATGAGATCCATTTCCTCTTAATATCTGGCCATGCTCCACTTTGAGTATAAGGCAAATGAATTGAGCAAGGTAACATTTTTCACTTTTAAAGAATAGTAGTACAAATATGTAGGTATCAATATTCCCCAAAATTCTCAATAGCTCAATTAATTACAATAGCAAACAAACACACTATCATATTTCACATAAGTTGCTGTATGGCATTTTTAAAACCTATGAATTGATGGATATTTGTCACAATTTTAACAAATGTAGCAATCTTTCAACCTTGGTAATAAACATATTTTTAAACAAAGTAAAATTCATCTTGGGTTAAGAACATAATCAAGAAATATTCTTGTGGAAGTAAAGTAATGAGCTGAAGAGTATAAATAAAGGGGTGTTCCTTTTAGGGAGGCTTTTTAGGGGTACAAATGCCCTGAGATTAACTGCCCCAACTTCCATTCACATATTTAGAAATGCGGGAAGGTTGGGGGTTATAAAATGTATTTCACTTCAGCTAGAATTGGCCTTACACCTCGTGTTAGGGGCAGGAAAAAATAATCAGAGATTGTAAAAAAAAAATTCCAAAAATCATATTTAAAAAACCCTTAAAATCATTTGGGATATTTAGCACATTAAATTTTCCAAAGGTTGTTATAGCAATTGTAACCAGTTCTGAAGTCCATCTATCTTCTATGTGACAATTTACAAAGGCAAAAATAGAAAAAAAGCTATCTTTTTCATATATGGGCTTAATTAACCTTTGAATTTTTTCAATATGGTATAGGGGGAAAGCAACAGAATTTTAAAACTCAGTACATTAAATGAACAGTATAACAGAATAATATTGAATCCAGTAATATATGAACTTAAAATCACAAAGTTATATCTTAAACAAAACAATCAAGAAATGCAATAGAAATAGAGATTTTTTTATAAACTATTGGATTCTGAAATGCCTTAAATTTTATAACCTCTAGTCTTAAAGTTCCTTAGGTGTGTTTTTTTTTTTTCAATTCTCCATTAAATGTCTATTGTCCAAAGGCAGAATGGTAAGGGCTAGGCAATGGGGGTTAAGGGACCCATCCAGGGCCCCACAGCTGGGAAGTATCTGAGGCCAGATTTTAACCCAGGTCTGCATGTCTTTAGGCCTGGCTCTCAGTTCGCTGAGAGGCAGAGTTTTTTCCCCCAAAGTTAGCTAAAAGGAACGCAGGTGAAGTCAATAAAAGGATCAATGCAATTAAAAGACATCCTTGTAAAATAGCCATTGCTTTTAAGTTCCTGCTTGAAAAGTCTGTTTCTTCTCCCTTTTTTTTTCTCTCCCCTCCTATGATCCACCCATGTGGTCAATACCTCTGTCCACTCAGAGGCTTAGATTAAGGGAAAATTACCTGTTCTCCTTTCCCTCTTGTCTGCCCATTTGGCCAATATAGCCCCTACCCTTTTTTTTTTTACCAGCTGGTTTTTTATCCTGAAGAAACTGGATCTGCTACCAGCAGCCTCGGTTCTGGGGCTGGGGCAGGGGTGATGAGCCATCTGGGTCTGAGGCCAGTTTTTGCTGGACTGGGATCAGCTGGGCCAGATGGGCAGAGACCACTGGGGTGGGCTGGGGCAGGAACGCAGGGACGGGAGCTGGAGCACCAGGTGAGGACGGAGCGGCCAGGAGCAGCAGCAGGAGAAACAGGCAGGCAGGCAGGCAGAACTTAGCAGCCAGGTGGGCGGCAAACGCAACAGGTCCAGAGCAAGCCTGTGAGCTATCTAATGGCTGGAATAAGCAGCAGCTTTGCAAGGGTAAAAAACCTCGGCCAGAGAAAAGTGGATCAAAAAAATTTCTAGGCACTAGCTATTAAAAGCTGAACTTAAGATCAGAAAAGAATCAGAAGATTGAGATATTTTGTTTTCCCGAAGTGGTAAGCCAAAACTGTAACAGTTAAAATTTAGGGGGAGACTGAGGGAGATAGAAATTAGTTTCTCTCTGCAAGGATTATTATATTTTTAGAGGTTTATTAAAGGTTAAGGATTAAAGAAAATACAGAATAAGAAAAACACATGCCTAGGCCAGAGGCCTAGACAAAATAACCTCACATCATGAAAGAGACGTGTCTGCTCCAAAACGGAAGTCCAAAAGAGAGCCAAAAGTCTTTGCAATCAGGTTAAATACCTTCTTGATCTCAGCCCATGTGAGGTTTTCAGTGAGATTACAAAGCATTCTGGGGAAGTGGGAGCAAGGGCTTCTGGGAATTGAAGTCCTGGATTCAAGTCTATTTTTTACACTTGAAAGCAATTAATATTTTTCTTAGAGGCTTTGGGTAGAGCAGTACTGACTTTGTCATCTTCTTCTGACTTTGAGTCTACTGTGTCACCAAAATAACTTTTTATGTTTTCTTTGTGTGTGTGTGTGTGTGTGTGTGTGTGTGTGTGTGTGTGTGTGTGTGGTTTTACTTATTTTCCTGAATTTTTCTTTTCTTTTAGTTTAAAAGACGTTTAATTTTTTTGACTCTAACTGTGGTGAAGGAAGCACTGTTTCAATCTTCAGTTTCTTTGTGGAGCTTCCTTCAGAGCTGGCATTGGGAAATATATCTGCTTTCAGTTTGTCCAAGGTGCTATGATGTAAGGACAGGTGTTTTTATATTCTCCTTGATGGTGCTATGGTCAATGAGTAGCCCCAAGCACCTTACCCTTGGGAACTGTAACCAGGGTCCCCTGGTCCCCTGTTACCACAAGTGTTAGGGCTTCTCCTCACCCTATGACTGTTACTCAGGATTGATACTGGTTCTGCATATGGACAATGTGATAGGAGTCTTGCATCCTGAGTTAGCTAAGCAACCCCTGTAATCTTCTAATCAGTTGTCCAACCCCCTTTACCATCTGTGGGTGGGAGTTCTGGAAGTCTTGTGACCCAGGCCTGTTGCCTCTGTGTGACCTACCCTGTTGTGTTGTACTCAATCTCTACCCCTCTGCACTAGATCCCTCATGCCAGCCTTCTAAGTTGTTGTGGGCTGAAAAAATATATCACTTTTTCTTTTTGTATATGTTGATTACTTGTTTCTGTTCCTTTCACTTTATATCAATTCATATAGATCTTCCCATTATCCTTCTAAATTTCTCATAGTAATTCCAAATGGTTAGCATATACCACTTTGGGTTCTGCTATTCCCCGATTAATTGGTACCTACTTTGCTTCCAAATCACTGGATATTTAATTTTCATAGAAACTCACAAGACAATGTAAATGTCAATCTACCCATTCCCTCCTCAACAGATCATTAGCTCCCTATGGTCAGGAATTGAGTCTTATTTTATTTCATTGTCTTAAGTTTTATTCCATGGCCATTCCATAGTGCGGTGTTAATAACATAGAATATATTAATAAATAAATGAACAACTGAACATTTTGGAAAGTTGGCTACCCAGTCTTTATCTCAGTATTTTTAGTGTCAGGAATCATATTATCTCACTAGAATAACAACTAGTGGATAATTTTTGTTTTGTTTTTAACAATATATTATTTAGAACTGAAACTGAGAAGTTTTAAATATTTTTTTAATAATTTAGTCTAGAATTTTCCCTGTAGTCAAAGTCAAGATCATTAGTCCTCTTAAATCTTGTGTTCCCTTTCAACTTCTATTACCTTCTAATTTATTAATAAGATCAATTGAATTCATTATGTGTAGCTTAAAACTCACTAAAATCACATTTATTTTGAGTCTCAGCTTCCTGCCCCATTAGTAATTTTTGTTCTTTCATTTCCTTTCTCAAAGTCATTCTTATTTCTAGAGAAAATATAAACAAAATAAAACTTAGGTATAATTATTTTTTTATTTTATTACTTATCATCATCCCATCCTATATAAACAAATGTCTTATCCCTTGTTTCATCGTCCCTTTTCTCCTAATATGGTTTAAAAACCAAAAATGCAAACCAACCCTTTTATTATTGTTAGCTTTCCTTACCAGCATCAACTCATTCTGAGCTTGAGTACTCTTGGTCCTAGTTTTACAAATCTGTGATAATACTCTTATATTCATCTTCTTTAATTAAACCTTGTTTCCATTTTTGTACATTTATTTTTTGAAATTAAGTTGATTGTTGACCCCTAATATATCCATGATAGTCTATTCTGACAAATATCATTTTCTCTTTGTTGAAATTGTTTCTGCTTGTTTCTTCAGAATTTCCTTCTTGAGTATCTCTCATCCTTTCTGAGTTCTTACTTATTTCGAAACATTTTCATCCATAGGCTTTAATCTCTCTTTATTCTTATTACTTTGAAATCTGCTTTCTCTAAATCCAGTATTCCTATCAGTCTTTGCTCAGACTTCATATCCCATATCACAAATCCTAGGATGGAGTAGTTACTCCCATCCAAGCTTCCTGTCCTTTCCACTCCCATGACCAGTTTCTCCATGTTACTGAGAATCAGATTCAAAATAAAATTTATTCTTATTAGTCCCTCTATCTTTGGAAGATGAAATTATCAAAAAGGAAGTCAAGGAGTTGTTAGCTTCTTTGCTTTTCTAAACATCTACATAATTGAAGACCCCTTACTATATCATTCCTTTGTGCCAAGGTTATATTTCCTTAACTCCTCTTACTTCTTTTCCCCAGCCCTCAATCTGACTATTAAATTTTCTTATCAGAGTATACCTTTTTACTATACAACGTTGCCTCTATCCTTTTATCTATCATCTTTCTTTTGCATAAGATTTCTACTCAAAATTATAATACAATCATGAGTTCATCCTACCTAGTCTCAGTGAAACCTATATAATAAAATATATCCCCTTGCTTTTGAACCTTTAGATCTTATTTTTTGTAATGAAACACCCAGGTAAATACATTTAAGCCCATTCATTTTCTACTGGTTCTTTTATTGGATCTTTGTCTATAATGAGTTTTCTGGGTATCTCAGCAACCATTCTTTTTTCTTTGGTGCACTCTCTGTAATATATAATGGGGAATATATGTAAATAATTTTCTCCATTTTTCTTTTTGAATTTGAAAGTCTTTTTTATTAGATTTGCAAGACCTCAGGTGAATAAAATTTTATCAGTTTTTGTTTTCAGTTTCTTGGCCTAGGAATCTGTCAACCCTCCATTATATATCATGACTCAGGAATCTAAAACCATTCTCAGACAATATTTCCTTAACCAACTATTTCTTTCTCAATTGTTTTCTCTTTAATTGTTTTTAATAAGTAACAATGAAGAAGACATATTCCATTATTCTTATGATCTTCAGAAAATAGAAATTTGGTCAAGGAAACAAAAATATTAAGAAGATGCAATAGATATCTCCCCTGTTGTCCTTTCTGCTAGTAGACCTATGCCAATGATGTTTTCAGTGAGTCCTCTAGTATACTTATTCAAATACAAAAAGCAGTTATTTTATTTATCTCTCCACTAGTGTATAAAATATCTAATACAAAGGAACAACATCAATATGACAACTTATTTCTAGTCCAAGAATAAGATAATAGTAGCTAATTTTATAAATCAAGATGAAAATAAAAGCAGAAAATTGAGGAGAGGATTATAGACAGTCTCTTGGATAGTGATATCATATCATACATAGAGAACTTTGTCAAATTTATAAGAATATAAGCCATTCTCCAATTGATAAATGGTCAGAAGATATGAAAAGAGAGTTTTGGGGTAAAGAAATCAAAGATATGCATATATAGATAGATAGATAGATAGATAATAATATAAAATGCTCTAAATCATTATTGATTAGAGAAATATACATCAAAACATATTTGAAATATAATTTCACACCTCTGGTGACTTAAAGCTTTTGAAACACTACACATATTTTCTTGAACTTTATAGTATTTCTAAATAGTCTTTATCATTACCTCCACTTAATAGATGAAGAAACTTTGGGTTAAGGATTTAACCAGGATCATACAGCTAGTAAATATTTGGGATAGAATTTAACTCCTTTTCCTGGTCACAAGTCTAATACTCCATTCACACCAAGTTGTCTTCAATGTTGCCTCTAGATACCTAGGGCCTCCTTTCCTGGCCATTAAATAAAATGAGAAGCCTGATTTAGATACTTGCTATGGTCTATAATAGCTGATTACTTAATTTATAATACTCTTATGAAGTTCAAAATGAGATACTGTATATGGAGTATTTCATGGATATGAAAGCATCATCTTTTATTTGTTATCATCATCATCATGGTAATTTTTATGACTCTAACAAGAGCTATTGACATTGTTTGATATATAAAAGCATATTGAACTTAGAATAATGGTGCTGCAGTAATTGAGAGTTTCAGCATGATAAAGTAGGAGAAGATTCACATAGCAAGTTTTTGGTCTAAGATAGCTCAGAAAAGTAAGAAGCAATGAGTTTAGCAAAGTGATCCCAATTAAAGTGTCAGGGATAGGGTTATGGTTAGCACCCTTTTCAAACTGATTGTTATGATGAAAAGAGGCGCTCTATGACTACTGAATATTGATCAGTTAATCTAAGGATATTTACTTTGCCTTAACACAGAAAGTACATGCAACAGTGATATAATGGAACTTAGCTACTCTGGAAGTACATAGTCTCAATCTTTTCAGCAAAGTAGGGTAAAGTGACTCATATTATCTTCTGAAATCTACTATATTTGAGAAGCACTAGCTCCATTAGGGTCATGCTTTTCAAAAAAAAAAATATTCCTAGGTAAATAGAAAGCTATGTAAAAGGAGAAGGGGCCAATCCAGTACCAGGGACAGCTTCAAGGTCTTGTAGGGAAAATTAATCTTTTGGGTAAGGAAATGGGTAATCAAGGTCCTTATAGGACTTTTCTTGGACCTCATCATTTTCTTTCTTCACAACTTATAGCTATTCAACTAGTGGTATAATCCATTTACAAGTTCAAAAAACTCTTGGAATTTACATATGTATGTACCTGTGTGCCTATATATTGTGTATATATGCATATATATATATATATATATATATATATATATATATATATATACACACACATACAAGTTCAGTGGACTACACTAAGGCTGACAGGAAGAATATTAGAGACTAGGTGATTTAGAAATGAGGAGACTGTTTAACTTGGTCATTCTAGTATAAAATGCTACCAAGAGTTCTAAAAAAAGATTAAAGGGCAGAAAGCTCAGAAGCTATATGCATGGCTGATTTATATTATTTAGGGATTAATCTAACAGGACACAATTTATGTAATATCCCTGGAGTCCATCCTTTTTTTTAATATCAGTAAGTTCTAGTCCTGACATAATATGTATTGTAAGCTTAATAGGATCCATGATCTAATTGATGTGACTATTCTAAACTTCTACCCCTACACATCATAAACTTTTTCATGAGGACTGTTGTAACCTAAAAATCATTGGGTGATCAGCCCTGTAGAGAAAGACCTCTGCATTTAGCTAAGCTGATCTTTGTATAAGAGACAGATAGTTTGTTTCTATCTGGAAGAGTCTATAAGAACTTGTCCTACACTGGCATACCCAAGGCTACCCCCAGGTATTAAAGAGGCATCTGAATATGACTTTAGTGGACTGATTACTGCTCTTTAATGGCTTTTGTGGAGTTAGGTAACTGCTTATGAAGAAACAAATGTTGATGAGTTAGGTAAAAAAGATAGAAACAAAGAACAAAATCCAAAAATATTTCATATTCTTAAAATTAAATTATGTCTCTAATAATAAAAATATTATTTTATGACATTTATTAAGGATTATTAGAAATCAAGGAATAAAGAACATACAAAATAAAAACCACATGCCCCTGGATGATTACCCCATTCAAAATCCCCACACTTGGCTTACCACTATACTTACTACATCATTACAAAGGAAGAGAAAAGAGCATGGGAGGCTTTACTGCCAGTTAAATTCCAATTGTGATCTCACCACTATGGAGACTCAGGAGCGATTATAGGGAATTCTGGGAAATACCAAGGACTTCTGGGGATTGAAGTCTAGATTCAAAATCTCCATTTTTTACATTCCTCCTGAGAACTGAGGAAGACTAGTCTCTCCAATGGGTCTTGTAAACATACCAACTTTGAAATTACAATAATTTGAGGATAAGAGGAAAAGAGAACAAAACTAATGATTGCTAGGCACATTGACAAAAAGCCAATTAGGGGGAAGTCCCCATCGGCATAAGAGTATAGATACAAAACAAATGCATTAAAACCCCACACAGTTCAAATTACCACATCCCAAAGTTCACTCTGGATCTTCTGGTACAGTGTGTGGTCTGTGGATGCATTTTCATGGTGTCTTCTCCAAACAGTTTACTTTCTGAATTCGGAGAGGTAGCATGTTTCTTAACCTAAAATTACTCTCAAAAGGAATTTAAACTTTACAATTTAAAATAATAATGATCATACATACCCCCTGTGACACGTAAATCACTTTAAAAGACTGATATATATTAATTTAAGGTCGCCAAGGAATTCAGCTATGTAATTCCTAAATGAAAACTCAAGTCAGCCGTCAGCCTTTTATGGAGTTTAATTACAAACAGGATGAAGAAAGGTATTAGAGATAGAGAGAGAGAGGGAGAGAGAAAGGGGAGAGAAGGGAATAGGGCTTAAATACCCCTTCTGTTTAGGCTGGGCCAAAAGGCCCAAGCCCTTAGATAGCTGAGGCAAAGAAAAGAGATCAGTCCCTATTACTCACGTGACCAAAATGGAGAAACAGTCTCAGGGGCCTCCACCTCCAGCTTCCTTCAGAGCCGACTCTCCAAGCACCACCTCTCCAACCAACCACCTCAGTCCTCAGACCCCTCTATCTTTAAGGAAACCATCCAAGTTCCCTCCCCTCAGTTCTCACATCTACCAATCACTGTCCATGTCTTCCCTGTGCCAATGGTGGCTCTAGCTTAACCCAGGACCACCCAGAGGTCTGTGGCTTTGCACATGTCTGTTGAAGGTTATATTCTCAATAATTAAATCTTGATCCTTTGCTGCAGCCCTTCCTAAATCCTGTTAGGGCTGAGTGGGGTGGAAATTGTATTGTCCAAGACCTGGTTCTGTCATTCCAAGTATCTCTATTGTATCAATTCTAAAATCAATCATGACTCAAAGAAATTCCTGTTCTATGCTTAAGCATAGGTCAAAGCCCTTTCCATTGTTCAGCAAAAGGTTTCTGTCCTAAAGTAATCTTAAGAAAGGAGGAGGAAGAACCTCCCATGCCAATGGGGTTCACATTCCAATAGAGTTCTCACTATCAATAGGAAATTTTTCAAGTATGAAATTTCCCAATGGTGAAATTTCCAACATTTATAAGTCTAAGAAATTTTAAGGTTTACACCCCCTGAAGAGGGTGTTTGAAAAACACAGGAATCTCTTAGGGATGCATGGCTGAGTTATGAGGTATATGAATCAATTGGCGAGAGAAATCAAAAACATCAAAAAAATCCAAATAAAAAAAGATAATTTCTGGATGAAATATAGACTATCAAAGTCTTATTTGTAAAAATTCTAATTAAAGGAAAATTAAACATATAACAGGTCCTTGGATAAGGGCTCAATTAAAATGATATAAACAATTAATAATTTATCCTATTAGTAGCCAGGACTTCAGAAAGTTTGCCACACTATGAAAGACAGAAAAGGGACTAAATTTTAGGAGCCAGGTAGGAGCCAAATTTGAGATATTTGGTACAATATGGAACAAGGAAGACCTGCCTTTAACACGTGTTAAACAGCCGCAACTTCAAACCCCAAACACATTCAAGTCCTTGTGTCATGGCTCAAAATTTTCATCAACCCCTTTGGGATTGGTTGGTCTCTTTGACCTTGTGCTCGATTGGCACTATATAGTTTAGCTTTGTGCTTCTTTGGCACTGTGCAATGGCTCTTTTTGTATCCTCTTGTCCTGGAATCACACAGAATCATTAAGAAAAGTCCCATAATTATTTTTTAAACAATCAGTGGCATCATTTTTATAGTCTCAAACTTTTGGGGAATGCATTGACATTATAGCAAATATATTTTAAAATTATATTACTGCAAAATCCAAAAAATAAAAAATAAAGAAAATCTTAATACTGGTGACATGTGCTTCAAATATAAAAAGATGAGAAAAAAATAAAACTTAAATAGTATATTGCACATGCAAGAAAAATATAATAAAAGAGTTTTTAAAATAAAAAGTATAGCTTATAATCATTGACACACTGTGTCAGCTAAGGAAATGTAGAATACAAAGGTTTCTCACCAAAAATGAGATCCATTTCTTCTTCATACCTGGCCATGATCCACTGTGAGTACAAGGCAAATGAATTTCAGAAGGTAACAGTTTTTTTTTATAAAGAATAGTAGTACAACATGTAATGCACATTCAAAAAGTACCCAAATCCCCAAATTTATAATAGCCCATTTAATGGCGATAGCAAACAAACCCTCTATTATATTTTAAATGAGTCTGCTGTATGACATTTAAAGAAAATGGATACTTGTCACATGTTTTTCAGGTGTAGCAATATTTAAAGCTTGGCAAACATTTTTAAACAAAGTAAAACTTATTTGGGTCTAGAATATCATCAAGAAATCTAGATTGTTCTGGTGGAAGTAAAGTGAGCTGAAGAGTTATAAATGAGAGATGCTCCCTTTTTGGGCACTATCAAGGGGTACCATACCCTGGGATTAACTTCCTAGCTCCTTTGGTATGAGACTGTGATGTCCCATCTGTTCACATTTTTATAAATGTGGGAAGTGGGGATTATAATTGTATTTCACTTCAGCTACTAAAATTGACCTTACCTCCACTTAGAGGTAGGAAAAATGATCAGAGTTGTTGAAAAAAAATCTAAAAATCATGTATTAAAAAACCCTTAAAACCAATTTGAGATATTTAGCTCATTAAATTTTCCAAAGGTTGTTGTACAATTGTAATCAATTTTGATAAAGTCCATCCATCCTCTATGTGACAATTTACAAAGCCAAAATGGAAAAAGGCTGTTTTTTTAAAAATATGAACTTATTCAATAATGTTTTTCATTATAGGGGAAAAGCAACAGAATATAACAGTAGTTAAAACCCAGTATATTAAAATGACTCAGTGTAACAGAATAGTATTGAAAATATTAATATATAAACTTAAAACTAACAAAATTAAATCCTAAACAAAACAATTAGAAAAATGCAATAAAATACAGAGATTTTTATAAAACATTGGAGTCTGCAAAGTCTTAAAAATATAACCTCCAGTCTCTTTAAAGTTCTTTTTTTTAATCCGTTGAGATTCCTTTTGCCAGGACTGTGGGATTTTCTATAGTGGAGAACATGGGTTTTAGGAATCTCAAATTGGGCAAGCCCAAATGGCAAAGAGTGGCAGGGAAATTAATTTCTCCCCTGAATCTCAGGTAAGATAAGTAAAATGATCAGTGCACTAAAAAAAAAAAACATACTTTGAAATAGGCAATGCACTGCTCTCTCATAGAATAGACCATGCTTGTAATTAACTTCCTGTTTGGAAAAGTCTCTTCCTTCTCCTTGTTCCACCCCTAAGGTCCCCAGCCATGTGGAGGCTAATTGTAGCCTTAGGAAAGAACACCCAGCTTTTACCAGTTGGTTTGTGATTCTGAAGCCACAGGGGCAGCTACCAGCAGTCTGGGTCCTGGGGCTGGGCCTGGGATTGGATGAGTGATCTGGCTCAGAGGCTGGAGATCAGGAGTAGAGTTGCTGGGGCCTGAGGCTGGGGCTGGGGCCAGGGCCAGGTCCAGACCGAGTGAGCAATCTGGGTCAAGAAGGTCAGGAGAAGATGGCAGGAGGCAGGTGTGGGCAGCAGGAGCAAGCTAAATCAGAAGCAGCTTTGTAGGGGTGGGCAAAAAGCCTTGGCAGGAGAAATGTGCCTAAAAAAATTATTTAGGCTCTCTTAAAAAAAATTGAGAAGTTCTCATCTGTCTAGTGGTTGCCATAACTGTAAAAATTAAATTATATCTCTAATAATAAAATATTATATTTTATGAGGTTTATTAAGGATCATTATAAATCAAGGAATAAAGAAGATACAAAATAAAAAAAAAACACGTGCCCATGGCTGATTAACCCATTTAAAATCCCCACACTTAGCTTACCACTATAATTGCTACATCATTGCAAAGGAAGAGAAGAGAGTGTGGGAGGCATTACTGCCACTTAAATACCAATTGTGATCTCGTCAACATGGAGACTCAGGAGAGAATATAGGGAATTCTGGGAAATACCAAGGACTTCTGGGGAATGAAGTCTAGGGTTCAAAATCTCCATTTTTTACAATATGCATCCCTGCTATGAGAAAGCAAGTATGTCTGTAAGGTATAAGTGTGCCAAGGTTTTAGGAGGATTTGGAACTGGAGATAAGAGAAAGACTTAACAGATACTTAAGGGCTAAGAGATTTCCATGTTTTCTCTATTGTCGAAAGAGAGAAATTTTATTATCTTTTGACAGATTATTTGTTCAAAGCCTTATAAAGTCATGCCTCCTTTCTTCTTCGTCTCCTCTGCCTAGCCAGGAATTTTCACATGAACTGACCAAAAGTGATGCCAGTGGACCTCCAGGAAAGCAACCATCACAAAACAATCATGTTCTGTCCTTCTTTCTCAGATAACTATATTTCATGCAAAACTATATTCTCCCCAGTTTTTTCCTTTCTGAGTGTGTTTATATGTTATAGTTCTGTCCATTTCATTTAAACATAAGCAGATACTTTTCTATGAGAGTGACTGTTAAGTTTTAATAACTATTTTCACCATGCAAATTCATTATTTCCACTTGCTAATGAAATCTGATTTGCATATTTGTCTCTGAGTCAAAATTTCCCTAGAGTAATTAATGTATAGTTTAATTCTGTGTGCTCAATAACTACATTACTACTCTTTGCAAGGAAGGGCCTTTTTGAATGTGAACTATTGGATTTAATCTGATAATATATAATTTTGTCAAAATCAAAAGATCCAAATTTCACAAGAATACATATAAGTAAATGTATTTCTATTGTCAAAGAAAAATAATAAGGCTGAAACAGATATTCTAAGATACTAGAGTTATCAAGATCTCTAGGATAAATGAAAGATGTGGCTCAAGTCAGAGTAGAAGAGATTAAAGCTGAAAGGAAGACTTTTTGAAGACAGAAAGTACCATTCAGAAACTTCATCTGAGGAAATTGACTCTAGATGGATGAGGAAACTTAATCTTGCCAAAATAAGTCATCCAACAAATACTTCTTAAGCACATGTTAGATACAATAAATTGTGCTAGAATCTAATTAGAATATTGCTTCAAGCATTTAGAAAAGTCCATAATATTTTGTGGAAAAGACGCCAACTTCTTTGGGTCTCAATTTTCTCATCCATAAAATAAAGAGATTATACTAGGTGGAGTTCAAGGACCCAGAAAGCTTAAATGTATAATCCTATGATCCAATGATCCTGGGATGTGGGTGAGTCAATAGTTGAATTATTTTGATTTGAAAATGGATAAATGACATTAATGAAAATGTACTCATCAATGTTTCAACATCAGCTTGGATGGAATATTTTATTGGTGTTTCTCTTTTAATTTTATTGATAATTAGTTTAGCTAACACCTTTTTTTTTTAACTGAGAAGTTTCTTAGAAAAACTTGACTTAGGAGAACTATTAGAATAACTCACCTTTCATGTCTCCAATTTACCAGAATCAATTCTTTTGAAAATATATAATTATCCTATTGCTCTTTTGAAAATAATTATTCTTCAAGATGAGCATAAAATACACCTTGAGAAATTCTACCTTCTTTTCTACTGTGCTATTATTATAATGCCATCTGCTTTCAAGCAACAGAACTGGTTTTCTATCTCCCAAACAACTCCTTAAATAAAAGGACTACCATTTAAAAAAACTTAAGCTCACTCTGCTCCCATTCTTATAGTGCCATTGACTGTATGTCCCTCAGTGTACATATCTTAGTGAGAGAATGCCATTCCCAACTTTAAACTTTTTTTGGAGTACCATCAGAAGGATATTAAAACATGTTTGACTCCATTGTCTGCATATCATCTCCATGTGTATATCACTAGTTTCCCTTCATTCTTATTTTTTTTAATACTTGGTCTCCCTAAAGTTTAACTCACAGGCCTGATCTCACTACTCAATGGCATGAACTCTCTGATCTACTGTTTTTTCTGCTGCAGACCAGTTTTCCTACCTTCTGCAGCCTGGCAACCCCTCACTCTAGGAGGGTATTGAAGTAAGTATGGGTATCTGATCAAATTAGCCCATCTACAGCTTAGAAATCATAAACAACTCTAATCATCTACCAGTCTTATCTTTTTTGGTGTTAAGTAATATATGCCTATCTTCCCATCATATTTTCAAAATAATTTAAAGTCTATGATATATCCTTTGTATGAGTTGAAAAATACCAATTTGGTATTGAGGTAAGATAAAACTTCCTAACAATTAAGGTTATCTAAAAGTAGAATGATCTGCCGTAGGAGGGAGTGAATCTTCCTTTACTGAAAGTCTTCAAACAAAAGCTAAATGACCCTTTATCAGCTGTGTTTTATTGGGAATTCTTCAGGTCCAAGTTATACTAGAAAGCTACTGAAATCCCTTCTCAATCTCAAATTCCATCATTCCTCCACAGTTGAGAATTTCTGCACTGTACTAGAAGAGTACTTTACTTTGACACACAAAATGAAAATGGTCAAAATAATAGCTCTTACTCTGCCTACCTTGGATAAGTGGTTTTGATATAAATGAGGACCTTTGCCTGACTCCACGGGATGTGTTGGATGGATAATAAAAGCTTTGTATAGGAAAATGTTATCCTATGTACCACCCAAAGCATGGCCATTCATTATAATATACTCGGAAACCAATATATGGAATCATTGAGATATATTTTAAAAACTTTTTCATTTGACTAACAATAAAAAGGGACTTTTAGAGAAGCTTCATTTTTTTTAATGCTTGAAAGAAATTATTCTCCTGAACTGAGTTATTCTCCAGATCTTCCAGTGAAAATATAGTTGTTAGCCCAGACATGGAAAAAGGAATGTGGTATATTGTTATAATCTTTAGATTTGGAATAAAAAGACCTTGCCTTAAATCCTGATTTTGTGACTTACTACCTGCATGATCTTAAACTAGAAATCTTATTATTATTATTATATATATATATATAATATCTTAGTATAGTAGGTATAGAGCTATTAGTTAATAGAGCTAATAGTGATTAGACAAACATTTTAAAAATGAATTAAAGTTCAATGACTATGTAATATTTTGTAGCAAAGAGCTTTCAACAACATTATTTAATTTTATTCTCAAAACAACTTTCTGAGGTATAGAATACAATTATTATTCTCCTCATTTTAAGGTAAGGAAGATAGGTTTTAAGAAAATTAAGTGATTTCCACAAGGTTACCCAGGTAGTGAGCGGTGGAGTCTGACCTAGAATCAAGGTCTTTAGATTCCAAGTTTAGTACTCTTTCTATTATATTATAGTGCCTAGTTCTTTTATGATGAAAATGTGAAAGAATATCTTGTGATTTAAAGGGCCATTCCATCCCTCAAGGCTCCATGAAAATAGAAATTCCTCCATAATGACCCACTCCAAAAGTCATCTCCCTCTTCTGAATCATAGATTATCTCTATGTTACTCTCATTGCACATAGCATATACTGTCCTATAAGAGAAAACACATGGATGATTTATGTATGCTACATATCTCCTATTGTAAGTTTTGAGAAATCAAAACTATCTTTCACATCACTCAGAGAGCTAGTGCCTTGCCAATAGGAGGCAATCAGTGAATGGCTGTTGATTGAATGTATGTTGATAAAACTGACATTTCCCCATTAAAAGTAAATAAAACATCTTTTTGAATCTTGTAATGCACTTGAAATGATAAAATGTTCATGTAACATGAGATTAAGGTACTTTACACTACTCACACAGGGCATGAGGACCATCTCTATATACTGTTCTTCTCATTTTAGACTATCTTCATACTGTCATGTCTTGGTTCTCAGAGAAGGACCAGAACTTTGGGTTACATTCCACCGATTTCAGAGCCATAGGAGTAACTTATTGTGGACAACATTCATGTTAACTTCTTTAGTTCTTGAGTCCACATCAGTGAGATTCCATTTACACAAAATCTGCCACCTAGTAATTATATTTAGTTCTTAAGCATAACTATTAACCTAACAATAAGGTAAAATAAATAATCACACCCCAAATACTCAAGTATTAAAGCAAACATATAAACAATAAATATACCACAAACTACAATAAAATCATATCACACCATTACACTAACACATTGGTATCTGTGAGAGGAAAATGAAGACATACAGAAAACTGTCAGGGGAAAAATGAATTAGGAAAACTCTTGTACTTGGGGAAATTCCTAACTCTGGACATGACATTTTTTTTGTCCTTCTATTTCTGAAATTGTCCATCAAAGAATCTTTATGAAAGTAACTTTTGTGTTGAATAACTGTTTCCATAGGTAAGGCAAATGTATCCCCAACATACTAAGGTGGGACCACATTAGTCATAATATGTCAGCCAAACTACCTGATCTGCTGGGAAATTTCTCTGAATTTTTTCTTTTAAGCTTTTTATCTACTTATCTAAACATTATTTAATAGTAACTATAGTACTCATTACTTCCAATATCAAGTTTAGGTAATAAAGATCTAAAATCTATCTATTATCTATTGTCTTTCTTCTCTAAATTAAGGATTAAGTCTCTGAATCCTCTTTGAAAATGATTCCATCTTTTTCCTAGTTGACAAATAAATTCTCATTTATACATTATTTATTATAGATAAATTATATTTTTTCTGATTTTCCTCTGTCAATTTTTGGTTCTCCTTTTTCAATTGGCCCATTTCTTTTTGTATCACTTTCATTTCTCTTCCCCACTTTTCCTCTGCCTCTCTTAATTGGTTTTTGGAGTATTTTGGGAGCTCTCTGTAGCCCCCAGTAGTAAGAGTAGGCTTCAATAAAATCAGAGCCATCAGCTAGCTAGAACCAGGCATACATGATCTCACCCAAAGCACGTGATAAGTTCTTGGCTGCCCCGGCTGTCCTTGTTCTACCCACTGATGCCAAACTTTTCCCTGAAAATCTGGACTAAATGGTTACACATTGACATATTGAATTATTATACTATAGAAAATTCTGTTCAGAACCACTAAGGTAATTTAAATACATTGTCTCCATCTTATAAATCATTACTAACCATTGTCTTTGCAAAAGGCTTACCTAATCTCTTAGCCTGCTTCATTTTCCCTATAAAGTGTGTACCCCCAAATCATTAAACTTTTGTCTCCTTGTGTTAAAGGTGATTTAGATGGGTGACTGGAATTTTACTTAACCCAGCCTAGAGAAATGATCTTCTCAGGCTCAGAGAGCTAAATGGCTTCTCTCTGTCCAAGCCCAGTAGATAACCACTATGACTCCAATTAAACAATAACAGAGTTTTATTATATATTGTTCATTGTGATAGGCTTAGGTATGTGGGCTGAGGGAATCCCCTAATAATGACTGAATCTACCTTTGTCCTGCCATCTGACTTTGCAAAAAGTAGCTTTGGTCCTCAGCAAAGCTGAGGCTACGCTATCTTCCTCTTTCTCAATTCCATCTAATCTGAACTAACCAAGGCTAAACCCACATAGAATATAGTCTCTAGAGAAAGTTGCAGATTATAATGGAGTCAAGTGCCAGGTGTGACCTAGTCCACCTTGATAAGGTCAAACTCCACAAGGCAAACTGAGCAGTTCAGGTCACTGTCACTTGAAATTCTTGCTTGAGACTTCTCCAGATGTTGGATCAGATTATAGAATCAAAAAGATATCCATGAACTAGCTGGTTACCCTCAAGAACAGGTTGGATGTCAATAGGAGGAAAGAGCTGAGTTTTGGCGATGCTTTCTTCTCCATAGTCTCAACCCAACTCCCGGAGGACAGTTACTTTCCTCAGAATTCTTATCCCTTGATTCTGAGGGCTTTTCCTCCACTTCCTGGTTCCCTTCATTCCATCAATTCTGTCTTTTCACTCTGGTTCATTATTTACTTCCAAAATTCTCCTTAACACTTGGAGAGAAACAGATGAGAATTCTTCAAATTTCCTACTTTTGTTTTTTGTGCTCCTCTTTTCATTTGTTTCATCATGACTGTATTCCTTATTCCATCCATTTGCTCAACTATGCAGATTTCAGAGAAATTTCATGTGTGCCTTGAAAATCAATTCTGTAGCTTTCTTAATTTCCTAAAATGGTCACCCATCAATCTACCCATTGATTGCCATCAATATCTGAACTAAATTTTTTTCTTCTTCCTTTGTTTTCCCACTTCACTTCTGTTACTTGATTCAGGAAAAACTAGAGTGCTACTGGTAGAACCCTAAAGGATGCACAAATATTTTTTTAAGAAGAGACATGAGAGGGTGTAGAAAGAGGTGGAAATTCATCTATTGAACTCTCTCATTGCCAGGCTTTTCTCTGTTGAGTGGGTTTCCCTTTTGCCAGGTGTAAAAATAGACCAACATTTTCCAGGTCAAAAGTCCAATGGAATATTTCAGTAGCTGGTTGCTTTTCATAAACCAACTAACAAAATCAGGATGAAATATCAGCTTGAGTCATGATGCAGAAAATATCAGTCACATTAATATAGGGTCTGCCCCTTTAAATCTTAAAAGCCTCCCAAGTTCTCTCTGCACTATTGGCCTATATGACAGGCCTTAATTAGCACAGATTTTTCACGTTCATGGATAGATTGGAAATTTGGAAGTACTTAATGAGAAAGGTCTGTTACCTTGACCAGGCTGAAATTACAGTTAGAGGACATTGGCTTGCTCTGAAGGCTGACTGCATACAAATATATGAATATTAAAACCATGCATACAGAAATGAAGCATAAGGTTTAGACTAAAGTGATATCCAGTCTGAGTCTATGCATTCTGCCCTGCAGACTATGGATGCCATTTTCTGACACTTATAAGAATGCCATCACTGCCTGTTGAATCGAATTGAAGCAAACTGGGTGATGAAAGCTAGAAATCATTGTACTTAAGATTCTGAGTCTGTAGATTCCAACTGTGTAAAAAGCAAAGCAAAACGTTAAAAAAAATAAATATAGCCTGTGAATGACCGAAGGGGTCATAGAGCAATGACTGTATGCAGAGTAGTACCTTGTGGACCCCATGTCAGCCTCGGTTTGGAAACGGTATGGCATATGTGTTTTGGAGTCAAGGAAAAGAATTATATGCATTATTTCCCCTCCATAGGAGGTAAGCTTCTGGAGTGACCATTTTCTTAACCATCATATCCTAACAGTTTATTAGCATAACTTCTGGAACCAAGTAAGTGCTTAATAAATGTTGAATTAGATTTTAAAGAAGCCCCAATCATTGGATTCTTGGTTTGCATGGTGCATGTGTGTACATATATGTATTCATATAAATATATATATATATATATACATATATATATATATATATATATAGTTATTTCCCTACCTTCTAAGATATTAACTTCCTCTCCTAGGGCCCAAAAGATAATTAACATTCAAATTTTCCTGCCCTATAGGTTAAGCTAGTTCCAAATTCTGAGTGTATTATATTAGGAAACAACACATTCTTGTGGAGTGTAACCTTTAAAAACAATATGCAACTAATGATTCAATTCTCTTCAAAGAAAAGCATACCTTGGAGCCCTGACTGGGAAGGAAGAGAGAGCGAAAGGAAAGGAAAGGAAAGGAAAGGAAAGGAAAGGAAAGGAAAGGAAAGGAAAGGAAAGGAAAGGAAAGGAAAGGAAAGGAAAAGGAAAAGGAAAAGGAAAAGGAAAGGAAAAGGAAAAGGAAAAGGAAAGGAAAAGGAAAGGAAAGGAAAGGAAAGGAAAGGAAAGGAAAGGAAGATTCTGATATAAATAAATACATTATTTATTAGTTAGTCTCTCTGCTAAGGACCTTTTTGCTTGAGGTTCACCTGGTCAATACTCTAGAAGGGGAGATGGCTAACTGTCCTAGTGGCACCATGGAAAAAAACTCCCTTTCCATCCAAATCAGGATCATTTTCCTTTCATATATCTTTCTATTTCATCTTTTAAAATATGACATATAAAATAGACAAGGAATACAAATCAGTGTTATTCATTATGTGCCCACAGATTCTATACTGCCCCGCTCCCTTTATTTTTGGTCTCAGGTTAGACTGTTTGCTTATTTCTTCTTTTTTTTTCTTTGTGGACAAAACAATGAAATTTTAATCTGCAGATCTATATTCTAATTCTGACTTTTTACTGTATGTCCATGGCCAACTCACTTAACTTCTGCAAGCTTCAGGGACCTGATTTGTACAATCAAAATTGAATGCTTTGCCCCACTACTGACCCCTCAAGGTTGTTATGAGCAGAGCATTTTGGAAACAGAAACTATTTTTAAAATGTAAGTTTTTATTCAAATAATTCATTTGTCACACTAAGTTATTCTCAGTATTAGAACCGTGTAGTTAAATCAAAACACATACACATCTTGCATTTTAACTCTCTTGTCAAGCTGATGTGCAAGATTCCATTAATATGTCATCCAACTGGGCACTTTTGCACAAAGTCCATCCTATCTCAGATCACCCACTAGACATTTGGATAGACAAAGAAATCAATACATACCAGTTATCTTACTGAAGGTCCTCAGTGACACTGCTCATCACCCATTTCTCTCTAACTTCTTACCCCACTGTCACACTTCATTCAGTGAAGAAATCCCAGTGGATATATTTTCTTCCTGCCTCCCTTCTATTCCCTCCCCAACTTCCATGAAATTAATTAAATGATGTCATGCTTGATTTTATCTGATTTGGAAGCAATTCATCACCCTTTTGCTGGTGATATTAGTCCAAGTGATCAGCATATTAATTCATTTGTGAGAATAAGCTCAAGGGTAATTACAGCGAGGAGGTTTAATGCCTAAACGTGTTAATGTCTGTAATCAGAACTATTTTCTCAGCGCGGAACAATTGTTAGACAATTACGGTTGGATATGATTGCCCTGGTAGACAACAGACGCTGTGTCAGAAGGGAAATACCAAAAGCTTGTTTTGCAACTGGTGTATCATCAGCCATTTTCCCCTCACAATCATTTTCATTACTTGGGTCTCATGTCCATCTCTTTCCATACTTTTGGAATTGTTGATTAAGTTGAAAAGTTCCCACTATTATGGGAAAGAGTTACCAGGGACTGTGTACTCCCTAAACACCTTTTCTTAACTTCTTTTTTTTCTGTTATAGTGACTTGAGTTTTATCTGCATAAAATTACCAGCTTAATGGACTATCCTTTATTCCCCAAAATGCCCCTGAGTCCCCATTACACATTTTTTTCCTAATCAAAAATTCCTAGGACCAACTGAATATAGAAACTAAAATATACTTAATAGAGAGCAATCCCTCCAGATTAATGTTGAAGTGAATTAGGTAAACACAATAGAAGAATTTGTATTGATTATAACTGTCATTACTGTGCTGGATCTGGCTTTGAATAAATATAAAAATTTAATTTCCATTACATTTCATTTCTTCACTGCTGAAAGGTTTATAAAATAATTTAAAATTGAAATATAGCTACCATTTTCATGTTGTAGCATATTGCTTTTTTTTTGTTATGTAGAAATCTTTTTGCTAAGATGCTTTACTGTTCTGATACAAAATCAGGCTGTCTGTACATGAAGCACTGTCGCTTTATTTTCACTGAGCAGTTTGTTCAGTTCAGTCAAACAAGAACATTGACCAACTTTTTGACTGAATCCAATATTTGGTTGAACAAATTTACCAATTCACTCAAACAAAACATTTAAAGTGATGATATCTATTATAATTCCATTCCCTTCAATTACATCTTTGATTTGTTCCTCGAGCATGAGGTTTCTTCCATCTTCTCTGGGTGGTATAGAGATGACTGTACTTTTGAGGTGTTCTCTATGCATGAATCAACTTAGTCTAATTAGATCTAAGGTACATAATCAGTAGGTATCCTACAAAATTCTTTTGATTTCTACCAGATCTAATTCTTTTGGTTCCAACTACTGAAGAATAGAAACAAATTAAGGAGTTTCCTCCCAAGAGACTGAAACATAAACAAGACCTAAATGTCCAGACCTAGGCAGAAAGTCACCAGTGCTAAGGAAGTCACCCTGACCCAAACAAAAGGAAAATAGTGGATGACATCCCAACATATCAAGTGAGAATTCTGGATTGCATCATCCTTCAAGAGTGTAAGTGTAGGATAACAAAACATATGTTTCAATATTATAATGCCCTGTGAAATAGAGACAAATGGCCAAAATAGATCATCAATATCAGACCATGCTGTGTACTGAATATTAAAGATCGTGTCAACATTAGAAGGGGAAGGGTCAGCTAATCCTTCAAAGATTAGCTGAAAAATGCACTCCAACAATAACTAGAACTATTTCCCTTCCCACCTTGGGTATTTGTTTTCTTTCTCTTTTAGTAAAATTCAGGGTAGAATTGCTTTTACAGAATGTAGATGTCAAATATAGGCATTTTTCTGTCTGACCAATTTAGTTGTAAGTATCTGACAGAAAATTTTAGCTACCATTTGGGAGGAAAAAATAGTGAGAATATTAAAGAGCAAGCTGCCTCTTCCAACCTGTTAACCCCACTAATTATTTTCACTGACAAGTTCAGGTTTGGGCTTCCTGGAATCTAGATAAAGTTTTAGATTCCCACCAGTCTTCCTAGCTCTCTGGAATCTCTTGCTCTACAAATCCCCCGGAGACAATCATACACTGATGAAATTCTTTTTTCCCACAAACCTTTCCATCCTCTCTACTAACAACAAATAAACTTCTTAGGTAATTAAATAGAGGATTCACCATGAACTCTTTTGGGAACATAAAACAGGCATGAAATAACTGACATGAGTAAAAGATGAAAATGGTTATCAGTTTTCAACATTTTTCACAATCTACTTCTGGTCTTTCAATAACAACCTTCAGTCCCAAATATTTTCCTTCTCTTCCTGTCCTCAGTTTTGTTCTTGTTACTTTAGCAAGGGAAGTTGCAAAGATTGTTTGACAGGCTCAAGCCTAGATTCTGTAACTAAAGGGTTGGACAGCTTTCAACTGTCTCTCTCTCTGAAACTGGATTCAACACAGAAGCTATGAATCTGAGCGGCTCCCTGAAATAACCATCTTTTAAGATGCCTGTCTTGGATTATCATCAAGTGTGACTTCCCCATTCATTCTTTTGGACAGAGTGTTTTGGGTGAGGATTCCTCTACTTCCTGGATCTTTTAAGGACCTTCAACTGAATTCTTCAGTCTGACCCACCAAGGACTCTGGAGAGTGTGAGAATCTGGGCTCCCTGTTTGGACTTTATCCTTTGTTTTACTTTTAGATTAGTTTAGTTTAGGTAGATTAAGATTAGTGTAGAAACTTTATTGGGTTAAGAATCTGGGGGGGGGGTGTTGAGGGACAGTCAGATGGGTCCATACTTCCCTAACATTCCCTTCCTTTTGTTAATAAAATTATTTATATACCTGTGTGTTCCCTTTCCTAAACCTTTCCCCCTTTACCTTAAAATCCCCTTATTACATTCCCTACTCTTTTATGGATTTGGCTTGCTGGGACTCTTTCAGAACCCTCTAGAATGTTTTCTTGAATCCAGAACATGGTATTCAATGAATTATTATTGTATTCAATAGCCAACTGAGTTAGGCATCTCCCTTCAAAAACAACCATTTCATGACCTCTCTTCTTGATGTAATAATGTCTCTGGAAAAGCCTATTCTGACGTTACCCCTCTGTCAATTCTCACCAAAAACCAATTTGTCCCTCTTGGTACTAAAGGACCTTTTGAAATCCTGGGGGGTTTCAGAATTGGTGTCTCCCTCTCCCTATCTGTAAATATTCATGATTCTTGCCAGTTCTTGTGATTAATACATATGCTACAAGTTGAATCTTTCAGTTGGTGGTGAAAAAAAATAGCAAACAATTTACCATTATCTTAGCATCTATAGCAACAAACCTTTTCAAAAGATAAAACTGCATATCCTTCAGTTAAAAACCTCTAGTGAAAAGGAGTCCAATATGACCTGAGGCATTCCATTATACTTTTGGAACATAAACCTAGGTTTTGAAAGTAAATCTAGAACCTTTGCAGTGTCTATGTATTTCTTCTAGTTCTATTCTTTGAATCCAAGCTGGAAATATTTAATCTGTCATATAACCAGTTCCCTAATTGGTTAAAGGTAATTATAATGTTACTCTCAAATAATTTGTTTTAACCTAAACTACTGAACACCCTAAGTTATGGACTTTAGGTTCCTCATCATCCTAGTCATTCTCTTCAATAGGCTTTAAGCATATCAATTTCTCTCTATAATTTTAGAACCCAAAACTAAAAGTATGTTTTCAGTAGGTCTATTAAAGCAGTCTTACATCAGATTAATTTTTGGCTGGCATATTCTCATTGAATACATTGACTGTTAGCATCATTGAATATTACTTTTGTAAAATCACTCAAAAGCAATTGGTATATGGAAGTCACTGTAATATAATTGGAGGTGGAAGAGACTTTATCATGAATGTAACTTATAATTGCTTCCAAAAAAGCAATTTCCTCATCAGTAACTCTCATATAAGTCAGGCTATTTTTTTTTCCTAAAAAAGGTATTAAAATATTTCTTGAGATTTGACTGGCTTAGGGAACTAAAGACACAGAATGTTAACATCAAGACCTCATCATTTAGGTACAAAGCCACCATGGGGAGATGGATCCACTCTTAGATCTCTCAACTGGTGGATCTCAATGGGTTCTCTACTTAGCTGAATCAAGAGCTCTCAAGATCTATCCTAATTGAATATTCTCCTATTATAACTATATAAGTATCCTTTTTAACTGTTGAGCAATATATGTGTGATTTAATTTGTTTCCATAAATAACCCATCAATTATCAGAGATTCTTCTTGAGTCAGGTTTAAGCCAGGAAACATAAAATCCTCAGCAAGGGATTGTCCAGCCTCTGCTTGAATATTACAAATACAGAAACTCAAAAATTGCAAAAACATAAAAAAATAAATATATTAATTCAATGGGATGTTACAATATGATTTCATGCCTTTAATCCCTCTGAACACCTTCTCTAGAACAAAGAAATCTCTGTTAGTGATTCCCATGACAAATGTACCAATTTTGTAGATCTTTATCTAGTAAAACCTTTTGTTACTTTGTTATAAAAGAACAATTTATTATCTAACTGTGGTGCTAAATTGTGTTTCTTCTGTACTTAATTAGATGGTCATCTTTTCAAATGCACATTTTAATATGGATCACATGTATTCTTTATCCACCTTGTTTTTTCTAGTTCCCTTGAATCAGATGAGTGATTGTGAAACTCACTGAATAGAATTTGTAGTGATCCAGGATTGAATGTCTCAACACAATAATATACAAACGCATGAAAATCTACCTCTAGGACTTCTCTGTTTCTTAGTAATCTCTCTTCAGTTTAGATCTGATGTAGTACATCCTTCATGACTTTTGGAAACCCTCATAGGAGTGCCTGTCTCTGTTTATAATCAATTTATGGGAAAAAATTGAATTTTTTAACTTATGAGACATGTTAGAAATGCTTTGTTTATAGAGAATTTTAAGGCCAAATTTTTCTCCCTAATCAGATTCTTTTATTTTTTGAAATCAATAAATAATAACCACAAGTGATTATTTATTGCTTTCCCTAGGTGGGGGTGGGAGTCTGCCTCCAATTTTATGATTATGTGCACATGATGGGATTTTCTTGGCAAAGATACTGGAGCAATTTGCCATTTCCTTCTCCAGCTCATTTTACAGGTGAGGAAATGGAGGCAAACACAGTTAATGGTTTACCCAGACTCACATAGCTGATAAGTGTCTAAGGCTGGATTTGAACTCATGCAGATGAGTCTTCCTGATTCTAACCTACACTGTACTACCTTGCTGCCTAGACCTACCTATGCTTTGCCTTTATTCCACTTCCTACTTGGGCAGCAAGTACTTAAACTGCACTAAGATTTACTGAACCTTCTTCAGTTCATTTTAAGTTTCTTGAATTTAAAACAATAGCAACAAGATAGGCAAAACAGCACTAGGAAGTATCTTTTGGAATGAAGAAAAATAAAATATTTGTCATGATTGAGATAATATAATGACTAGAATATAGAAGAATAGAAAAAGTTAATTTTTACTTGTGAAATTCACTTTTTCTTCCAAGGCTATACTAGAACATTTATTAGGAGTTCAGAGAAGCCTGTGACACCTGGATATCTTCATCAGGCTATAAAAAAATGTCTAAGGAATGTGTTTTTATTTTGACTGGACATTCCTCATTTTGGTACTTCACTAGAAAGATAAAAATATTTTTAATTTATACCAATATCTATCATATTAGAGGTTGTACCTTATTTTTTAAGCCCTGAGAAGAATTATCTATAGCCAAAATTATCATTTCAATTAACTGTGGGGTGTTTATACTAGTTGAGTACATTAAAACATTGTAAGCATTTGCCCTAATATTCAACCTTGGGTAAGTCACTTAACTTCTGTTTGCCTCAATGTCCTCACCTTATAATGAGAATAAAAGTATCTAGCTCTCAGGATTGTTGTGAGGATAAAATGAGGAAATATATGTAAATCATTTTGCAAATCTTAAAGCACTTTTTAAATGCCTGCTATTAATAATGATGATAATGATAATTTTATACCTTGGGTTATCCTTTTTTCTTTATATAATTTTTGCTTGATGAAAAGAACAGCTTGCTCCAGTAAATTGTAATGGAATAAAAAAAAAATAAACTTGGGAAAAGGAACAGAACTCATTAATGAAAATAGCTCTTATTTATGTAAGATGTCTCTAAAGTCTTAATACAGTTTAAGCTTAGATAAGTTTTAAGTTTTTAAAACTTAAATTTGTCCTAAGATTTTCAGGGTATTCTATAAAACTCTTTAAAGTTTTACAAAAATATTTTCTCACAACTATTTTGTGAGGTAAATGCTACAACTATCATTATTCCTATTTTATAGATAAAGAAACTTGTCAGGCAATATGATAAGCACTGGAGACACAAAAAGAGAGTAAAGACAGCCCCAGTCCTCTAGGTGCTCACAATCTAATGAATATTATCTTCTAATGACCACACCAATGGTTTTACACTCTATTGCCTTTCCTTTAAATTTTCTTTACTCTCTAGAAGCTTTGCACTCCTGAAAGGCATAAGATATAGGGGGAAAAAATGGTGTTTGCAGTTTGGATGACATGGGGTTGGAATTTCATTTTTGCCATTTGTTGGTGATGTGGGTAAGTCACTTAATCTCTATTAGCCTCAGTTTCTTTATCCATAAAATAATTTTGATAATATAGGGCTATTATAAGGAGCAAATAAAAAGCTACCTACAAAGTCCTTTACTGCCTTAAAATACTAGCAGATGATATGATGTTCTACTAAAAGAATCCTAGAAAATCCACCAAAAAGCTAATGAAAATAATCAATAACTTTAGCAAAGTTTCAGGTTGCACAATAAACTCACACAAATCATCAGTATTTATATACATTTCCAACACATCTCAGGAGGAAGAGTTAAAAAGAGAAATTCCATTTAAAATCACCCTAGACAATATAAAATCCTTGAGAATCTATCAAGACAAACACAGGAACTATTTGAACATAATTATAAAACACTATCCACACAATTAAAACTAGATTTAAATAATTGGAAAAAATTAATTGCTCATGGGTAGGATGAGCTAACATAATAAAAATGACAATCCTACCCAAAGTAATTTCCTTATTTAGTGCCATACCCATTAAACTACTGAGAGACTTACTGAATTAGAAAAGCTATAACAAAGTTCATTTGGAAGAACAAAAAATCAATAATATCAAGCGAAATATTGAAAAAATGTGAAGCAGTGGTCATCAAAACAATATGGTACTGGCTAAGAGACACAAGGGAGGATCAGTAGAATAGACTTGGGGTAAGTAACCTCAGCAAGATAGTCTATGATAAGCCTCTTTGGGTTATGAGACAAAAATCCACTATTTGACAAAAACTGGTGAGAAAATTGGAAAATAGTATGGGAAAGATTAGGTTTAGATCAACATCTCATAGCCTATACCAAGATAAACTCAGAATGGGTGAATGACTTGAACATAAAGAATGAAACTATAAGGAAATTAGGTGAACACAGAATAGTATACTTGTCAGATCTTCAGGAAAGGAAAGATTTTAAGACCAAGCAAGACTTAGAAAAAATTACAATATGTAAAATGAATAATTTTGATTACATTAAATTAAAAAGATTTGGTACAAACAAACCCAATGCAACTAAAATTAGAAGGGAAGCAACAAGTTGGGAAACAATCTTTATAACAAAAATCTCTGACAAAGGTCTAATTACTCAAATTTATAAAGAGCTAAATCAATTCTGCAAAAAATCAAGCCATTCCCCAATTGACAAATGGGCAAGGGACATGAACAGGCAATTTTCAGATAATGAAATCAAAACTATCAATAAACACATGAAAAAAATGGTCTAAATCTCTTACAATCAGAGAAATGCTAATAGAAACAACTCTGAGGTACCACTTTACATCTAGCAGATTGGCTAACATGACAGAAAAGGAAAGTAATAAATGGAAGGTATGTGGCAAAACTGGGACATTAATGCATTGTTTGTGGAGTTGTGAATTGATCCAACTGTTCTGGAAGGCAATTTGGAACTATGCCCAAAGGGTGCTAAAAGACTGCCTACCCTATGACCCAGTCATAGCACTGCTGGGTTTGTACCCCAAAGAGATAGTAAGGAAAAAGACATGTACAAGAATATTCATAGCTGCGCTCTTTGTGGTGGCAAAAAATGGAAAATGAGGGGATGCCATTCAATTGGGGAATGGCTGAACAAATTGTGGTATATGTTGGTGATGGAATACTATTGTGCCCAAAGGAATAATAAAGTGAAGGAATTCCATGGGGACTGGAACAACCTCTAGAAAGTGATGCAGAGCCAGGAGAACATTGTATACAGAGACTGATACACCATGGTACAATCGAAGGTAATGAACATCTCCATTAGAGGCAATTCAGTGATTCAGGACAATTCTGAAGGACTTATGAGAAAGAATGCTATCCACATTCAGAGGAAGATCTGTGGGAGCAGAAACGCGTAAGAAAAACAGCTGCTTGATTATATGGGTCAATGGGGATATGATTAGGGATATAGACTCTAAATGATCACCCTAGTGCAAAAATCAATAATATGAAAAAAGGTCTTGACCAATGACACATGTAAAGCCCAGTGGAATTGTGTATAGGTCATGGGAAGGGGTTTGAGGGAAGGGAGGGAAAGAACATGATTTTTGTAATCCTGGAAAAATACTCTAAAATACTCAATTAAATATTTTTTAAACCACTATATACATGTCAGGTGTTTTTTATTAGTAGAATAAGCATAGAATTTCATATCTGAGCAAACCTAGCTTTGCATCTTACCTCTCACACTTATTAGTAATATGGCTACTGAGAAATCACATAACCTTTCTTAGTTTCAGATGTTTCATCTGTAAAAAAGGGTATAATGGTATAAATAGCATCTATGCCATAGAGATGTTATGAAGATCAAATAAAATAATGTATTTGAAGTTCTGTGTCAACTATAAAGTGCTATCAGAATGTCAGTTATTATTATTATGTGCTGGGCTATGGACTTCTCCATGATTAAAGACTACTGGTAGCTTCCTTGTTTGCTTCTTCCCTTTGCATCAGTGAAGTTTTGTTTTGTTTTTCTGGTAATCAGCAACAATGGTGCAATCACAACTATCCTAGTCAAGTGCCTGTGGATAGTTCAGAATGACAAGAGAATTTCTGGTTGGCCCTGGAATAGATAGAGATGGGGATATATGCTGATTTATATGTGCTAAGTTGTCAAGCTTATCTTCAAAGATTTCTAATCCATTTACAAAAGTCATCTGGGAATCATTATAGATTCTGCTTTAAAAAAAGAAGAAAGACCTTTAAATCTCTTTAAAAATCTGATTACCTACCAACCATTGACATAGAAACTACACACACAAAATAAAACATTGTACTTCAAGGGTCTCAGAGGAACCTGGAGCTCAAATATGCCAGTAGTTAAAAAACGAGAGAAGATATAAAAAGGTTGGAGGAGGGAGTGCAATATTGAACTGAAAAAGAAATAGTTATTCATTCAGCCACAACACATGGAGTCCTTGGTATGCAATATTTGGGGAGAGAAACATAATATAGGCAAGGCAGTACTCTTGTTCACCATAGGGGTAAATAAAGTATTCAGGGAAGACTAGAACCTCTGGTGTGAGGGCTTGCCAAACCCTTTTCCAAACTGCTCATCTACCTTTCACTCAGTTTTTACCTGTGGCTCCAGAAGCTTTGGCGTCCACAAGAGTCATACCCCATGGAAACAGTCTTGGCCCATGGACTAAACCAATGAGAGATGATCCACAGATCTACCTGTCAGTGAGTTAGAGGGTTTGTCTACCCCATGCATGTGAAGACTTCTTCACGTAGAATGGATGAATGAAAGAAATTTGTTCCAAGGCTATGAAGGCAACTGAAAAAGGAACTGTGGTGTTTACAGCTAGATTAGATATCACTGCATCCTGGGCCATCCCCAGTCATCCTGATTTTTGTTTTATTATTGGGCTTAGATGACTCTGGAAGAGAGAGTCAAGCTGACAACTTTGTGCACCTCTGCCTCATTCGAATCCAATTCACTCACAAGTCAATACATCATCTCATGATGACATTGGTCCTCCTCAAAAACCAAAGGAAAAACAAGAGTTGTTGGCCCAGAAGGTTGGTAAGAGTGGGGAGGGAGATAAAATACAATAAAGATGATGACAATATAATGTGATAATTATTTTACAAAGTTTTAGAAGAAAGTACTATGTGAAGTCTGTAGGGAGGAGCATATTGTTAGAAAGAGGATCAGATGAGGATTCATTGGACTGAACAAGTATTAAGTGCTGGAGTGTAGCCCTCTCAGGGAATAAGAAAAATATCAAGGAAAGATACTTGGTATTCAATTTCTTTATTTTCTTCCTTTTGTATCCAATTTTGGAGCTTTTTGGGGGGGCAAGTAGCAGAGAAATTACTCCATGTAGTGTATGGCATTTGAGTTACAATTAAAGAAATGAATGAGAATTCAGAAGGGTGAGATGTGCAGGCAGAATATTCCTGGCAGAAGAAAATAAGTATGTGATTGATTAAGAATGCTGGAATGTGAGCATGTTGTTGCATGGTTATATCACCTATAAGATATCCCCACCTCCTACAATATAATAAAATTAAACTAGCATTTATTAAGTACCTGTGATATGAGGGTATAGGCTTCCCTTTGATACCACAAAAACCCCAGATTGTGGGCCAGATTAGAGTACATGAAATACTCTTTTTTTTAATTCCTGCAATGCTAAGGAAAGTTGACTTTGAGTTAAGATGAAGATCCTCTGGGACCTCTCTCCTCACTCTTGATGAGCACAGATAGGCACTTCCCAGCTTACTCCTTATAAACATCTATTTTGTATGCCAGTTAGATAGCTGATTATCCTCTAAATTGAACAGTGAAACCCCTTTTAACTTTGAGGCATAGGACATAACTACATGACCCATCTTGGGTTCCAGAGACACATCCCATCTTTAGTTACATAGGCCCTGTTGTCAAAAGGGTATAACAAGCCCAAAACACATCTCCTCTATGAGGTAGTCTCATCCATCCAATTTGATTTAACTATTTGACTTACATTCGAATCAATAAATCTCTTTTATTTTTAAGCTAGATATTGGAGCCTGACATTCTTGACAAGGGCAACTTGTCCAGATCCAGGGTTTTAACTTAAAGCTCTCCCATAACACCTACTCTCTAAAAAGCCTTGAGGAAACACAAACAAAATAGGAAATCATCTCTGCCTCCAATAGTTTTCATTCTACTTTTTTCAATAATATTGTTAACAGTGGAAAGGGACTTAACAGTCACCTGCTCCAAGGAAAATGGTTCTTACAAATATAAAATGACTTGACCAAGGCAACTGCAAGACAGAGAGAGACAACTAGGAAAAACTCTCATTTTGAGAACTGACAAGTTTCCCTTGCCCCTGACTTTTCTATAATTTAATATCAGAGCTGAAATAAAATTGAAAAAAAAAAATCACCCAATCCAAAACAATATTTTTCAGATAAGAACAGAATCACGATTTCTAACTTTTGTTATTTATTTTCTAATTTTTAACTTCTACTAACAATGCCCAATAAGAATATTACCTTCTTAAGCAATTTATATTTGAATTACTGTAGAATTTAAATTAATGTGCAATACTCCAAGTATTGAATTTTTTATAAAGTTTATTATCTGACAAAATAGAATTATATGACTAAGTTTTTCTACCTGCTCAAAACATCCCCACTCCACCAGAGCCTGGACAAGAAGGAAAAAGGGCCCTGAGATGGACCTCCACCCAATTTGTATCCTGTCTATATCAATATGTAAAGACAGGAAGTGAGTGGGGTTCTGGGAATTGTAGTTTTGCTGAGATCATAGTTTTTAGGGTAACAGATTCTAATTACACATTACTCAGTGGGTCCACAATTTCTCTTTTAAGGGAAATCACATCCATTCTTGTATTTCATCCTATACAAGTCCTGTCTCTTTTCTTCCATTAATTTCCATAGAAGATCTACCTATATGTAATGGAGGACTTCCTTTCAAGCTTTTAAAAATGTTATTGGTGTATTAGAAATGTCTTTGTAGCCTTATGGGAGGCAGGAAGAAAGGATAAAAAGGAGGAAGAAGGGAAGGAGGAAATAAATTGTGAGGAGAGAGGAAAGAAGGAAGGAAGGAAAAAAGTAGGGAGGGACAAAGGAAAGAAGGTAAGGAAAGAGATATGATGATTAAAAATTCTAAGAGATTGGGTTCCAGGTAAGAAAATGAATTTACTAATCAGGCTGGAATTACCAATAAATTAATTGACCAGTGATCACTCTCAGAGATCAAACAAAAAGATATGCAACATCTTCAGTCATTAAATACAATTTTGGAGGCTAATTTTTTGTCCTTTCCTTAAATAGCCCAAGACATTTTAGTGAACAGCTAATAAGTAAGTGGGCCAACATTCTTTCATCCCTCCATGGCTTCTTTTTTTTTTTAATTATATTTTATTTGATCATTTCCAAGCATTATTCATTAAAGACATAGATCATTTTCTTTTCCTCCCCCCACCCCCCATAGCCGACGCGTAAATCCACTGGGCATTACATGTTTTCTTGATTTGAACCCATTGCTATGTTGATAATATTTGCATTAGAGTGTTCATTTAGAGTCTTTTCTCTGTCATGTCTCCACAACCACTGTATTCAGGCAGTTGCTTTTCCTCAGTGTTTCCACTCCCATAGTTTATCCTTTGCTGATGAATAGTGTTTTTTTCTGCTGGATCCCTGCAAATTGTTCAGGGACATTACACCGCCACTAATGGAGAAGTCCATTACGTTCGATTATACCACAGTGTATTAGTCTCTGTGTACAATGTTCTCCTGGTTCTGCTCCTCTCGCTCTGCATCACTTCCTGGAGGTTGTTCCAGTCTCCATGGAACTCCTCCACTTTATTATTCCTTTGAGCACAATAGCATTCCATCACCAACATATACCACAGTTTGTTCAGCCATTCCCCAATTGAAGGGCATCCCCTCGTTTTCCAGTTTTTGGCCACCACAAAGAGTGCAGCTATGAATATTTTTGTACAAGTCTTTTTGTCCATTATCTCTTTGGGGTACAGACCCAGCAGTGCTATGGCTGGATCAAAGGGCAGACAGTCTTTTATCGCCCTTTGGACATAGTTCCAAATTGCCCTCCAGAATGGTTGGATCAGTTCACAACTCCACCAGCAATGAATTAATGTCCCTACTTTGCCACATCCCCTCCAGCATTCATTACTTTCCTTTGCTGTTATGTTAGCCAATCTGCTAGGTGTGAGGTGATACCTCAGAGTTGTTTTGATTTGCATCTCTCTGATTATAAGAGATGTAGAACACTTCTTCATGTGCTTGTTAATAGTTTTGATTTCTTTGGCTGAGAACTGCCTATCCATGTCCCTTGCCCATTTATCAATTGGAGAATGGCTTGATTTTTTGTACAATTGATTTAGCTCTTTATAAATATGAGTAATTAAACCTTTGTCAGAGGTTTCTATGAAGATTTTTTTCCCAATTTGTTGTTTCCCTTCTGATTTTAGTTACATTGGTTTTGTTTGTACAAAAGCTTTTTAGTTTGATGTAGTCAAAATTATTTATTTTACATTTTGTGATTCTTTCTATGTCTTGCTTGGTTTTAAAGCCTTTCCCCTCCCAAAGGTCTGACATGTATACTATTCTGTGTTTACCCAATTTACTTATGGTTTCCTTCTTTATGTTTAAGTCACTCACCCATTTTGAATTTATCTTGGTGTAGGGTGTGAGGTGTTGATCTATTCCAGGTCTCTCCCACACTGTCTTCCAATTTTCCGAGCAGTTTTTATCAAATAGTGGATTTTTGTCCCAAAAGCTGGGATCTTTGGGTTTATCGTATACTGTCTTGCTGAGGTCGCTTTCCCCCAGTCTATTCCACTGATCTTCCTTTCTATTTCTTAGCCAGTACCAAATTGTTTTGATGACTGCTGCTTTGTAATATAGTTTTAGGTCAGGGACTGCAAGGCCCCCATCATATGTGTTTTTTTTCATTATTTCCCTGGATATCCTTGGTCTTTTGTTCTTCCAAATGAACTTTGTTATGGTTTTTTCTAAATCAGTGAAGAAGTATTTTGGTAGTTCAATAGGTATGGCACTAAATAGATAAATAAGTTTGGGTAGGATGGTCATTTTTATTATATTGGCTCGTCCTATCCATGAGCAGTTAATGTTTTTCCAATTGCTCAAGTCTAGTTTTAGTTGTGTGCAGAGTGTTTTGTAGTTGTATTCATATAGTTCCTGTGTTTGTCTCAGGAGGTAGATTCCTAGGTATGTTATTTTGTCTAAGGTGATTTTGAATGGGATTTCTCTTTCTAGTTTTTGCTGCTGAGCTGTGTTGGAGATATGTAGAAAAGCTGATGATTTATGTGGGTTTATTTTGTATCCTGCAACTTTGCTAAAGTTGTTGATTATTTCAATTAGCTTTTTGGGTGAATCTCTAGGATTCTTTAAGTAGACCATCATGTCATCTGCAAAGAATGATAACTTGGTCTCCCCCTTGCCTATTTTGATGCCTTTAATTTCTTTTTCTTCTCTAATTGCTAATGCTAGTGTTTCTAGTACAATGTCAAATAGTAGAGGTGATAATGGGCATCCTTGTTTCACTCCTGATCTTATTGGGAATGCATCTAGTTTATCCCCATTGCAGATGATATTAGCTGATGGTTTTAGATATATACTGTTTATTATTTTTAGGAATGACCCTTCTATTCCTATGCTTTCTAGTGTTTTTAATAGGAATGGGTGTTGTATTTTATCAAAGGCTTTTTCTCCTTCTATTGAGATAATCATGTGGTTCTTGCTGGTTTGCTTGTTGATGTGGTCAATTATGTGGATGGTTTTCCTGATGTTGAACCAGCCCTGCATCCCTGGTATAAATCCTACTTGATCATGGTGAATGATCCTTCTGATCACTTGCTGGAGTCTTTTTGCTAGTATCCTATTTAAGATTTTTGCATCTATATTCATTAGGGAGATTGGTCTATAGTTTTCTTTCTCTGTTTTTGATCTGCCTGGTTTTGGAATCAGTACCATGTTTGTGTCATAAAAGGAGTTTGGTAGAACTCCCTCTTTGCTTATTATGTCAAATAGTTTTTATAGTATTGGGATTAACTGTTCTCTGAATGTTTGATAGAATTCACTGGTGAATCCATCAGGCCCTGCGGATTTTTTCTTAGGAAGTTCTTTGATGGCTTGTTGGATTTCATTTTCTGATATGGGATTATTTAAGAATTCTATTTCCTCTTTTGTTAGTCTAGGCAGTTTGTATTTTTGTATATATTCATCCATATCTCCTAAATTGGTGTATTTATTGCCATATAATTGGGCAAAGTAATTTCTAATGATTGCCTTAATTTCCTCTTCATCGGAGGTGCTGTCCCCCTTTTCATCTTTAATGCTGTGAATTTGCTTTTCTTCCTTCCTTTTTTTAATTAGATTGACCAGTACTTTGTCTATTTTGTTTGTTTTTCCAAAGTACCAGCTTTTTGTCTTATTTATTAAATCAATAGTTCTATCACTTTTGATTTTATTAATTTCTCCCTTAATTTTTAGGATTTCTAGTTTGGTTTTCTGCTGGGGGGGGTTAATTTGATCGCTTTCGAGTTTTTTCATTTGCATTTCCAATTGATTGATCTCTGCTCTCCCTAGTTTGTTAATATAAGCATTCAGGGATATGAATTTACCTCTGATTACCTCTTTGGCTGCATCCCAAAAGGTTTGAAAGGATGTCTTGCCATTGTCATTTTCCTCGATGAAATTATTAATTGTTTCTATGATTTCTTCTTTAACTAAACGGTTTTGGAGTATCATATTGTTTAATTCCCAATTGGTTTTAGATTTGGTTTTCCATGTACCATTACTGATCATTATTTTTATTGCCTTGTGATCTGAGAAGGCTGCATTCATTATTTCTGCTTTTCTTCCTTTGTGTGCTATGTTTCTGTGACCTAATGTATGGTCAATTTTTGTGAATGTGCCATGTGGTGCTGAGAAGAAGGTGTATTCCTTTTTATCCCTATTTATTTTTCTCCATATGTCTATTAATTCTAATTTTTCTAAGATTTAATTCACTTCTTTTACCTCTTTCTTATTTATTTTTTGATTTGATTTATCTAAATTTGATAATGGTTGGTTTAAGTCTCCCACTAATATGGTTTTACTCTCTATTTCTTCCTTCAATTCTCCTAGTTTCTCCATTAGAAATTTGGGTGCTATATTATTTGGTGCATACATGTTGATTAATGATATTTCCTCATTGTCTAAAGTCCCTTTTAACAAAATATAATTACCTTCCCTATCCCTTTTGATCAGGTCTATTTTTGCTTTGGCTTTATCAGATATCATGATTACCACTCCGCCTTCTTTCTGTCAGTTGAGGCCCAGAAGGTCTTACTCCATCCTTTAATTCTGACCTTGTGGGAAACTATAAGAAAATTAGGCGAACACAGAATAGTATACATGTCAGACCTTTGGGAAGGGAAATACTTCAAAACCAAGCAAGAATTAGAAAGAGTTACAAAATGCAAAATAAATAATCTGGATTACATCAAATTGAAAAGTTTTTGTACAAACAAAACCAATGTAACCAAAATCAGAAGGGTAGCAACAAATTGGGAAACAATCTTCATAAAAACCTCTGACAAAGGTTTAATTACTCAAATTTATAAAGAACTAAATCAATTGTACAAAAAATCAAGCCATTCTCCAATTGACAAATGGGCAAGGGACATGAACAGGCAGTTCTCAGCCAAAGAAATCAAAACTATTAATAAGCACATGAAAAAGTGCTCTACATCTCTTATAATCAGAGAGATGCAAATCAAAACAACTCTGAGGTATCACCTCACACCTAGCAGATTGGCTAACATGACAGCTATGCAAAGTAATGAATGCTGGAGGGGATGTGGCAAAGTGGGGACATTAATACATTGCTGGTGGAGTTGTGAATTGATCCAACCATTCTGGAGGGCAATTTGGAATTATGTCCAAAGGGCGATAAAAGACTGTCTGCCCTTTGATCCAGCCATAGCACTGCTGGGTCTGTACCCCAAAGAGATAATGGACAAAAAGACTTGTATAAGAATATTCATAGCTGCACTCTTTGTGGTGGCCAAAAACTGGAAAACGAGGGGATGCCCATCAATTGGGGAATGGCTGAACAAATTGTGGTATATGTTGGTGATGGAATACTATTGTGCTCAAAGGAATAATAAAGTGGAGGAATTCCACGGAGACTGGAACAACCTCCAGGAAGTGATGCAGAGCGAAAGGAGCAGAACCAGGAAAACATTATACACAGAGACTGATACATTGTGGTACAATCGAAGGTGATGGACTTCTCCATTAGTATCAATGCAATTTCCCTGAACAATCTGCAGGGATCTAAAAAAAAAATACTACCCACAAGCAGAGGATAAACTGTGGGAGTAAAAACACCGATGAAAAGCAACTGCTTGTCTACAGGGTTGGAGGGGATATGACTGAGGAGAGACTCTAAATGAACCCTCTAATGCAAATTCCAACAACAGGGAAATGGGTTCGAGTCAAGAACACATGTGATAACCAGTGGAATCATGCGTCAGCTATGGGAGAGGGAAAGGCGGGGGGGAGGGGAGGGGAGGAAAAGAAAACGATCTTTGTTTCCAATGAATAATGTATGAAAATGACCAAATAAAATAATGTTTAAATTAAAAAAAAATTAAAAAAAAATTCTGACCTTGTGGGTGTCAACCCGCCTCATGTGTGTTTCTTGAAGACAACATATGGTAGGGTTTTGGATTCTAATCCATTCTGCTATTTGTCTACGTTTTATGGGTGAGTTCATCCCATTCACGTTCAAAGTTAAGATTGTCATTTGTGGACTCCCTGGCATTTTGATAGCCTTCCCTAATTCTAACCTTTTCTTCTTCGGCTCTACCTTTTAGTCCAGTGATATACTTTGAATCAGTCCCCCTTGTCCCCTCCCTTGATGTTTCCCTTTTTAGTCTCTCCCTTTTTGTTCCCTCCCCCTCCCCCCTCTCTTTCCCTCCCTTTTTGTTTTCCCTCCCCCCCTCCCCCTCTTGGTTTTCCCTTCTCCCTACCCTTGTTGGGTAAGATAGAATTCAAGATCCCAATGGATCTGGATGTTTTTCCCTCTCAGAGTTGATTTCCCTGAGATTAATTTAAGTAAAAAACCCCTCTCTTCCTCTCCTTCTTATAGGAGTTTTCTTCCCCTTCCCTTCCCATGTGAATCTTTGTGTGAGAAAGATTATTCTATTTGGTCTTTCTTTACCCCCTATTTATACATTACATTTTCCCCACATGTTAGTATACATAGATTGATAGAGATGTAGTCCTTATAGAAGAGAGTTTGAGTAAAAGAAGAAGATAACATTTTTCCCCTTTCCTTAATATTTACCTTTTCAGGTATTCCTTGCTCTTTGTGTTTCGGTATCCAACTTTCCACAGAGCTCTGGTCTTTTCTTTGCAAAAAGTTGGAAGTCTTCTATTTTGTTGAATGCCCATACTTTCCCTTAGAAGTATATAGTCAGTTTTGCTGGGTAGCTGAATCTTGTTTGAAGACCCAGCTCTCTTGCCTTTCTGAAGATCATGTTCCATGCCTTACGATCATTCAGAGTAGAACTTGCAAGGTCTTGTGTGACCCTGATTGGCATTGTCTTTTTCTGGCTTCCTGTAGGATTTTTTCTTTTGTTTGAGAGCTTTGGAATTTGGCAATTACATTCCTGAGAGTTGTCTTTTGGGGGTTTAGTGTAGAAGGTGTTCTGTGAGCTCTGTCAGTGGCTGTATTGCCCCCTTGTTCTAGAATCTCTGGGCAATTTTCTTTGATTATATCTTGTATCACGATGTCGAGTTTGGTGTTTATTTCTGGCTTTTCTGGAAGTCCAATTATTCTTAAATTATCTCTTCTCCCTCTATTTTCCAGATCTGTCACCTTGTCGGTGAGATATTTTATGTTCTCTTCTAATTTCTTGGTATTTTGGCTTTGCTTTATTAATTCTTGCTGTTTTACACGATCGTTGTCTTCCAGCTGCCTGATTCTGGCCTTTAAAGCCTGGTTTTCCTTTTCACTTTGGTCAAACTGGTTTTGTAAATGCATGAATTTCTTTTGCATTATTTCCCACTTTTCCTCCCAGAAGGCTTCCATCTTTTTGGTCATTTCTGATTCAAATTCTTCATGGGTTTGTGGAGAGTTTCCATTTCCTTTGGAAGGTTTCGGAGCATTTTCTTGTATATCAGCTTCTATCTCCTCTGTATTTTGTATTTTGGTTCCATAGAATGTGTCCAAAGTCGCCCCTTTCTTCTTATTTTTCTTGGGATTTTGGGGCTTCTGTGCTTCTGTGGAGTTTGCCTTCTCTGAATGGGGAGGATTAGCTTTTCTTATCTCTGTCTGGTGTTCAGAGGCTTTCGTCCTGGGCAAATTGTCGGTTCAATGAGCTTTCCCTGGGTTAAATTGAGTATGCCTTCCTGCAATGACTTTCACTGGAACTGGAATGGAAGGGTCGGACCAGGGGGCCACACTCTCCCCCGGCTCTATCTGCTTCCCTGCTGCTAAGGTGCCCCCTCGACTGGACTGGGTTGGGTTGCTTTCTGGAAGTTGCCTTCAGAATAGCTGACCGGGAGGCTGTTTTATCGGCTCTGAGGGTTGCTGTTGTTTCAGACGACCCTGCTCTCTGAGGCGGAAGGAGTCATGGCTTCCCGGAGCTCCAAGGGCAGTGACTTTCACTGAGACTTGGGTAGCAGGATCCAGCTGGTGAGGCTGTCTTGCCCGCCCTGAGGGTTGCTGTTGTTTCAGAGGACCCTGCTCTCTGAGCGGGGCGGGGCCGCGGCTTCCCGGAGCCTTGGACTCTGCACTCCTACCCCTTAGGTCCGAGTAATCTCGGGTTCTGGCTTTTGAGGGGGGCCGTACCTTTTGATCCAGGTCCAGGTCCAGGAGGAGGATTCCCAGGGTCTATGCTGTTGATTGTTTTGAATTTCGGTGCCTTAGGAGCTTATAGTTTGAGATCGGTTGGGAAGGGTTTTCCGGAGATCTGAACTTTAGCTTTCTCTAAGCTGCCATCTTGACTTGAAGTCCTCCATGGCTTCTTAATAATGATGGAAAATCAAATACCCAGTCTTAGAATTCCAAGGTCTAGATGGAGAAATCAAGTTACATCTGGTTAAGAGTGACTTTGTTCAATACTTTTCAATGCCAAAGACATGGTCTGCCTTAAACCAGGACTTGGTTTCCCAGCAGAAAAGAACTTGCAATCTCAGTTTTCAAATGTCCCAAATTAAAAGATGCTCTTTGGTAGGAGATATGAATATCATTCCTTGGTTATTGTTAATCCATTGTTAAGAACAATGAAATGAGGAAAGAGGTTTGAGGGATAGACCTGAACCTTGATTTAGGACTTATAAAAAGAAGTAATTTAATATTGGAAATAAATCTTGAAAGGAATGGAAGCAGGAAAGAAGGAAGGAGTCTCTTGTTCAAGATACAGACTATGAATTATTAGTAATATAATGTATGAGAGGGAGCATAATAATGGCTAAAAACCTGGCTTAGAAACTGGGAAGACCTTCACCAAAATCCCAAATCAGACTAACTTAATCTTTCTCAAGTACTTAATACATCTCAGGCAGGAGCTAAAGCTGTATGATATTGATCAAGTTACTTAACTACTCAGTGATCTAAATAAGACTCTAAAACTCTATATTGCCTTGAGTTCCAGACTGCATTGATGGATGAAATTTCTTCATCTGAGAGTATCCTATACCATCCAGTCCCTATCCCTATAGTATATAGAAACAATATTAATTTGCTTAATAATGTTGCCAAAGCCCTATTTGGGCTTGGATTGGCCAACAAGCACAGAGTAGTCACTTAATAAAAGCTAGTTAGCAGACTATATTTGTATATAAAAGGATCAGGAATGCAGGACTGTTTTTAAACACTCAAAGTCTTACTTTACCTCACAGTACTTTTTTTTGTACCCACTCATCTACATGAGCAAATAGGAGAAACAGTGGGGGTATAAAACCTGGAGAACCCCAAACCTCCAGAGCTATTTGCTAATTATTAAGCAAATCACCATTGTCTGGTTTGTAGCATAGCCTTCAGGCAAAGAATTTGAAAATCTATTGAACAGATGCCATATGCAAGACTCCTCCAGGGGAAACAAGCCTAGTACCAGGAAGAAGAGTCAGAAGAAAAGATGAAGCCTAAGGGCTGGAGCTAGCTGGTGTAACAGTGTTCTTTGTTCTAAAGAATCTAGGGCTGAGAGCCTCTTGTTCCAGAAATGGGGAACTTCAAAGCCTAGACTCTGAGGTAACAAAACTAGAGAGATTTGTGCTGATCTTAGGCCAAAGGTTTCCAATTTTTCCCTGAGAACTAGTTACTAAAAGCATGGAAGTATCCTTTCTTAAGATTCCAGCTAAGGCAGCCAGAATCTAATGGTATTAAAAAAAACTAGATGCCCCACGAAGCATTCTTCTGGCACCATTCAGAAGAACACTGTCCTGTGGTGACCAGTGAGTCTGCATTCATCAGGGACTGAGACAAGTGACCCCACTGAAAGAGGTCTTTGGCTCCAAGTGGCAAAGCTATCAATTGCTCATCCAGATATGTTTTATCAACATATGTTCCTTAAGTGTACATGAACACACATGTGCTTGGCCACATATTGTCTGTGCTTCTCTTACTGTGCTCCCCACACATATAAACACTTCTCATGGATATTGTGAATTTTCCTTGGAGAATGTTCCTCAGATTTATGTGGTGTCAACCTTGAAGTAGATAGAAAGCGCAAGTCTTTAATCAGGGCAAAGGAGCCAAAGCTCTGGGGCTCTGGAAACAATGTCTCCAGGAAAAAGTACCTCCAAAGGAGATTCTTCTAATGAGCTGAAGAACTTGGGGTCTTACATACCTTTTGGGGAATAAAATGTTATGGGCATGGAAGGATACCTTTGGAGTTCGGGAACGATGCCTTTTGCAAGCATGCAATGACTCCAAAACTTAGCTTAAAAACAAAAGAGATTTATTAATTTAGAAAGTAATGTTGAGAGTGGCCAGGAGGATAGCAAGGTAGAACAGCAAGATGAGGAGCAGTTCCTGGGAGGACAGCATGAAAAGAAAGGCTGTTCCCCCAGATGACATCAGTTCTGGGGGTTTTATACATTCTTCACAATAGTTAGTCACTCAGGCATGAGGTGGGGTGATCATTCTGGGGTCTGCCTGGGGACATAAAGATTCCTTAGTTTTAGGGGACAAACAGATGTCCAATAGGATCGAGGTGTGGTCTGAAGGTACATCTTTCTGACCATCTAGAGGACGATCAAAGGAAGATAGTCATCTCAGGACCCTAGGTGGGGTCATTGGGTGTTTTTAGTCTCAGAGTCAGAAAAACAACAAGGGAGCTCCCTTGACAATAGTTCGCCTGGGTTTCTGGGGTACAGTGCCCATGTCAAAAGGACAGAGAGGTTCAATTGATTGGCTTTACCATGGACACAAGGGAGGAGGAGTTCAGACTACGTGGGAGAGGCCTTTGATACAAAGGGAGAAACTTCTAAAACCAGAGGGGACTGAAGATTTGATTATATCCAGTAATTCTATCTAAGCTGAGATCATTGGGTACTTAAGGTTTATTATTCAATCTAAGACAAGGGTCAGTCTGGGACCTCTATGAAGGCAAGTTCCCAAGGGACAGGGGAAAACTTGGGAGTTCCATAAAACCAAGTTCAACAGTGCTATAGTGAAAATTTATTGGCTGAGACATCAAAAATAAAACAAAGTCTTCAAGCCAAAGGAAACAGGTTTCCTGAGAGAGGGCTGATCTCACAGTAAAGCAGGACTCTGGTTAGCAACTGAAGCCCCAAGCCTGGTGAGCAGCCTCCTTTTATAGATCAAGAACTTGTTGCTGAAAATACACTTTTTCAGGTTGCTTCTAAAGGCGACTCATGTTGAGGGAGCCGCCTAGAATAGGCAGAAAGTCCCTAACGGCACTTCCCCTCCATTTTTCGTTCTTTCTTTCTGTACACCTGCTACATAGAATAGGTTAGCAAGTACTAGGTCAAGAACAATCTGCCCCCATCCCCTCCCCTAACATTCCACATTAGCTAAATCTACCCAGCAACTTGGCTCAAGGTATGTACAAAGCTGATTGGGTTTTGAGGAGTGTTCAGTATGGAGTACTGAAGGGGGTCAGGATTGAATTAAGTAATCACAAGCAGGGAAGAAGAGAGGGATTGGTTGTTAGGTGGTGAGCCCCTCTAGATGAGAAAAACCCACCCTTAAAATTGGACTTAAACACCTTCCGGAAGCTCAGTAGGTGCCTTCCAACAGTTATATCTCTGCTGTGGACTCCCTTTGCTGGGAAGAGCAATAAATTGGCTACTCCCAAGCATCATATTATTGCTAAATAACAGGTACAGTCTGCAAAAAAACCAAAAAGGAGAAGTAAAGTACAAATCAGATGCCACATGGGTGTGTTTAAACAACCATTTCACCTAATGCAGCATAGAGTGGAGCCTAGTCCTAAAACTTTATACCAGCTGTGTGATTTACTTTTAAAAATGATTATTTTTAGAAAAGTTTAAGACCTGCCATCACAAAATAACTGAATTTGTCAAACACCTGCTATTACTGATGCACTCGTGGTGGTGCCGGTAGGGGATTTCATATTCACAGTGGGAAATTTTTGTTTCTAATTTTTTATTATTCTCTTTCATTAAAGAGAATATTTTTGCTTTAAATGACTTCCTATGGCCTATGCAAAGTTAAGCACATTGGCGAAGACTGAAGAACTATATTTCTAATGTGTGAGGACCTACAGAATAATTTTATCTCAGATTACCTATCAGCTGTGACATTTCTTCCATGATTTTGTTGTGGGAGAGCTTAAAGGTAAAACCCTGGATCTGGACAGGTTGCCCTTGTCAAGAGTTAGCTTAAAAATAAAAGGGATTTATTAATTTGAATGGAAGTCAAATGGTGAAATCAAATTGGATGGATGAGAGAGGCAGAGCAGACCAAATGCTGCCTCCTAGAGGAGATGTGTTTGGGCTTTTCATAGCCTTTTGACAACAGGGTCCTATGTGACTAGAGATGGGATGATGATGGCATGTTACTGTGTCTCTGGAATCCAAGATGGGTCACGTGGTTATGTCCTATTCCTCAAAGTCAAAAGGGGGTTTACTGTTCAGTGTAGAGGATAATCAGATATCTGGGATATAAAATGAATGTCAATCAGGAGCAAGTTGGGAAGATGTCTATCTATGCTCATCAAGGATGAGGGGAGAGGCCAGAGGGGATCTTCCTCTTAGTTCAAAGTCACTTTCCCATAGAACTGCAGGAATGTAAGGAAAAATGAGTCTTTTATGTACTCTCTGACTTGGGATACTTTGGGGAGGTATCCAGGGGAACCCTGTACCTCCATATCAATTTGAGAGGTATCTCCAAATGCTAAATGTGGAACAAATTTTTCTCCTTTTGCTTTCATATGAACATCATATCACAATTTTTATTTTGCTGCTTTCAAACCAAGAGACCTGGATTCGATTCACAGTTTTGGAAAGAAAGAGCTATGTGACTTTACTAAGTAAGAGATTCACATATCAGTTTAATCATGTTTTGCAAATTTGACCAGCCTGATATCTATTGTTGCATACTCTGAAAAAAAAAATTACATGTTCCATTAAATGAAAGCAATAGGACTGATAGTATATGCTTTTGAAAGAACCCTAGATTTGGAGTCAGAGGACCTGCATTCAAATCCTGCCTTTGCTACCTATATGAAAATAAGTCAGTCACTTACCTCCCTGACCTTTAATTTTTTAAACTAGAAAATGATAGCAGTAGACACACTAATCACACTCTGTAGATTTCTCCTAAAGTTTTCCTTTAACACTCGAGAATTAACAATGACTGCAGGAATATACATGAAAAGTCCACAAACCAAACTCTTTTTCAAATGAAAATTTAATAATGATATTGGAGAATAGAAAATAAAACTGACCTGTCAACTAGATGATAAAATGGCACAGACAAAAGGGCATTAGCTCTGGAGTCAAAAGAATCAGATTCAAAATCTTTCCTTGATATCATGTGGGATGATCTGGAGCAAGTGATTTAATGCAAAATGATAGGTTGGATATAGTCAGGGCTTTTTTATAACCTCAGAATCATAATTAGATTGCATGGGGTCTTTCTTAGATGGGAAACACTATATATCTATTTTTCACTAACCTCTAACTGAAAAATGGCATTACCTCCAATTAAAAATATATACATATATATATATGTATATATATTCCAAGATGAACTCCCTAGATGTTACCCTATTCCCCTATTCCAAGGGGATCTATTACACAAAAGCCTTAAGAACCCCTGGCCTAAATATTTTTTAAAAATTCAAATTATTTTTTCATATTTTTAAATTTAAAAAATGTTGTATAAAAGGGGATTCCATTTTTGGATGTGGATATGGTAGGGTGTAAGTATGATATAATCCAGATATGACTTGCTATAAAAAGAAATGGCATCAATGACAAATTTTTTAAAATTCTTCCCTTTTCCTTTAAAAAATTGCAGAGTATAGAATCAAAATAATACCACTCACTGAAAGCCTTTGTTATTGTCATCATCATCCCTATTAGGTTCTCTTTTTTCTTAGTTTATCCTTCCAACTTTCATTAGAAATATTCTGCATTATGGGCAAAGTACTATTATTAGCACCCAATTCAAGACTAAAATATTTTTAGTCACTTGTCTTTCAACTTGGCTCCTGATAAGTAGCCACAGTTTTTAAATAAAAACTCAACTATGTCCACTAAGGAATGGCAACAGTTTCCCCTGGGATGGGCTTAATTAACAACCTTTTTAAAACTATTTTCTTTTTTACATAGTGTAAACCTTAAAATTTCTTAGACTTATGAATGTTGGAAATTTCACCATTGGGAAATTTCATACTTGGAAAAAATTTCCTACTGATAGTAAGAACTCTATTGGAATGTGAAACCCCTTGGCATGGGAGGATCCTTCTCCTCCCTACTTAAGACTACTTTAGGACAGAAACCTTTTGCTAAACAATGGAAAGGGTTTTGACCTATGCTTAAGCATAGAATAGGAAGTCCTTTGAGTCATGATTGATTTTAGAATTGATACAATAGAGATACTTGGAATGACAGAACCAGGTCTTGGAACTTCCAATCTCCACCCTACTCAGAGTAACAGGATTTAGGAAGGGCTACAGCAAAGATCAAGATTTAATTATGACCTTTAACAGACATGTGCAAAGGAAACAGACCTCTGGGCGGTCCTGGGTTAAGCTAGAGCCACCATTGGCACAGGGGAGACATGGACAGTGATTGGTAGATATGAGAACTGAGGGGAGGGGACTTAGATGGTTTTCTTAAAGATAGCGGGGTCTGAGGACAGAGAGGGTTCCAGAGGTTTTGCTCTGAGAGGTTTTGCTCTGAGAAGTTTTGCTCTGAAGGAGTCTGAGAGGAGAGAGGTCCTGGAGAGAGCTCCTGGAGAGGTCTGAGAGGAGGGCTTGCTCTGAAGGAGGCTGGAGGTGGAGGCCCCTGAGACTGTTTCTCCATTTTGGTCACGTGAGTGATAGGGACTGATCTCTTTTCTTTGCCTCAGCTATCTAAGGGCTTGGGCCTTTGGCCCAGCCTAAACAGAGGGGGTATTTAAGCCCTATTCCCTTCTCTCCCCTTTCTCTCTCTCTCTCTCTCTCTCTCTCTCTCTCTCTCTCTCTCTCTCTCTCTCTCTCTCTCTCTCATACCTTTCTTCCTCCTGTTTGTAATTAAAAACTCCATAAAAGGTTGACTGCTGACTTGAGTTTTCATTTAGGAATTACATAGCTGAATTCCTTGGTGAACTTAAATTAATATATATCAGTCTTTTAAAGTGATTTCCATATCACAATAGGCAGTTTGGTTTTCCAGTATCTCTTCTAAAATCAAATTGGTCTGGAAGTAGAAGGTCCTGGATTCAAATTTGGCCTAATACTTCCTAGCTATGGGACACTCAGCAAATCATTTAACTCCAACTGCCTAGCTTCTACTGTTCTTCTGCCTTGGAGATATTTATTATTGATTCTAATATTTAGTATTGATATCAAGACAGGCAGTAAAGATTTTTTTTAAATCAGATTGGCTTAAAAATCATTTTGTTAAAAAAAATCAGCTTCAAAATTTCCTTCATTAAACATTGAGTTCTGTGAAGGTGAGCATCATCTTTTGCCTCTTTTTATATCTCTAGTACTTAGCACAGTTCTTGGTACATAGAAAGTAGATAAATGTTTATTGATTGAAACTTTCTTTGGTGACACAGCCTGGGCCCTGAAAAAATCTCAGGACTGCAGAAGCATAAATTGGAAGTTTATGATGCCAGCTCTGAAATCTAGAGGGCCCAACTAGTTCTAAAAATCCATGGCCCTGCTTTCTAGGGAGAGGTAAAGTCCCTACTTCTTGAAAAAGTAAATCAAACCCTTTTTATAATGATTCTTGCTAAAAGGGCATATTCACTAAAATTGCTGACTATGTAGGATGGCAAGAACCAGTCAATTCCCAAGGTAGTCTACTTACATTCCTTTCCTGTGTCATTGGAATTTTTTTTCTTTTCCTTTGTCTTATTAGAATTTTAGGTATAGCTTCATTAATGTTAACTAAATCCAGGATTCTACCCTAGAGGTGACTAGAAATGTAAACTAAACCCTTTATTTCCCTCAAGAGGTGACTACAAAAGCTATCTGGTCATTATCCTGCAAATATATAGTTTACTCATCATTTTGGAATCCCTTCTGATTTTATTAAAAGTCCACTTTGAGATTGATTGATATAAGGAATTAGAACACTGTCTTTGATATTATTTTTATTCTTGCTCTTGTATAGAATTTTTTTATTGAATTCTGTAAGAAGGAGACCTCAGAGTAGGTCAGGTAGCTGATACACACAACATAATCTGTTCCATTGCTCAGTTAACCTATGCCATCCCCCCTTTTTTTTCTTTTAACACTCTAATTACCTTTCCAAAGATTCCACCCATTGCTTTTCTCGTTCACCATTTCAAATGACTAATATCTTTTCCTCTCTATTTCTAGCACATGCACACATAAAGCCACACCAATATTTCTTCACTGCATTTTAACAGCACTTCAAATTCTTGTTTAAAATATCCTGCCATGTGAAAAAATAAAATATACAGGTGGTAAAATCTTTGGGGAAAAAATTCTTTGTCTGAGAGAACTGTGAATAAAATATTACTTGGAGCTCTTCCAAATACCTTTGGAAAATTCTATATGGGTGCAAAATATCCATTTCTTTATTCTTCCTAGAGTAAAAGGATGTAACCAAGGATGGGATACAATCATTCACACAATGGCAACTGTATTGGGTTACAGTGTTAGAGTCAAGACTGACTCCCATGGAGTCAAGAGCAATACCCATCACAAGCCATGCTGAGCTTCAGTTTGGCTTCAAAAAACACTCTTCCTATTAAGGGACCTAGTGCCAAACACAATGGAATGATAATGGCCTGTGGCAAATAGAAGAGTCAAACTGGCTGCTATGGAAATCTTGTGGGAAGGAAAGCATTACCTATTCTTTATATTCTAAGCAACAGAAAGGAGAATGATATGGATGGTTCATGAGAATTCACTAGATTTTTAACATATTTTTATCATTATTTACATACATTAGTGGATAGGAAAGTATTTTCTCTTAGGATCAAGATTCCTGGGATTCAAATAGTTCAGAAATTGTTCACCTTGGCATCACCACATAGACCGTTCAGTCCAAACATGGGCATTTGTAAAGCACTCTTACCAGTTTCATTCTGGAGGAAACAAACCTTCCCTTGCCACAATTTGTTGACAGCTAATATTCATGAACCTTTGACATTTTCTGACTCAGAGACAATAGAGTAAAAATAAAAGAGGGACTAAATTTAGCCAGTCAGACGAATATCCTACATTGGTATGCCCATCCAGTCGGTAAGATCATTTTTTTTTAAACCCTTACCTTCTGTCTTAGAATCAATACTTCTTATTGGTTCCAAGGCAGAAACAAATGCTTGTCAATTGACTGATCTTCCTAAAAGGTTCAGCTCCAAGGCACAAGGGCAGTAAAGGCTGGACAATTGGGGTCAAGTGACTTGTCCAGGGTCACACAGCTAGGAAGTGTCTGAGGTCAGATTTGAATCGAAGACCTCCCATCTCTAGCATGGCTCTCAATCCACTGAGCCACCCACTCAGTTGTTAAGATTGAAAGCACAATCACTACTACCACCTCCAAGCACAATGAGTAGACCTGATGAGTAAGATTTATGGGAGTTCCCAGTTGAAAGTTAAAAAGTATTAGAAAGGGGGCAGCTGGGTAGCTCAGTGGATTGAGAGCCAGGCCTAGAGATGGGAGGTCCTAGGTTCGAATCTGGCCTCAGACACTTCCCAGCTGTATGATCCTGGGCAAGTCACTTGACCCGCATTGCCTAGCCCTTACTGCTCTTCTGCCTTGGAGTCAATACTGTGTATGGAAGGTAAGGGTTAAAAAAAATGTATTAAAAAAATGTGTAGGCATCGAACTCTAAGTTGTGAAAGGAGTATGCAACATTATGAAATCATAGAATATTGGAGTCTTGCGTTTTTTTTAACCCTTCCCCTCTGTCTTAGAATCAATACCGTTTATTGTTTTTTAAAAACTGAAAAATAGTAAGGACTAAGAAATGGAGGTTAAATTATTTGCTCAAAGTCATACAGCTAGGAAGTATTTGAGGTCACATTTGAACCCAGGACCTCCTATGCCTTGGTTTGGCTCCCAATCCACAAAGCCATTTACCTGCCCCTGAAATACTGGTCTTAATTTTTATTCATTTATTCCACCTAAGGTACATGTATAGCTTGCTTTTCAAAAGTAATAAAGGGCACAAGCTCTTTTACTGTCTGGTTCTACTGTTCTTGCCTTATGTGCCCTATCTCACTTTTTGGAAAAAAATCTCTTCTTTTAAGTCTAGTGAATTGTTCACAAATTACTTGAATATTAAGTTCATGGTGAAATAAAATGTGATTAATAAAATCGGAAGCATTTGTATTATGTGCATAGCATCCCAGTTACTTCTGAATGTCAACACTCAGGTATGTTTCTGCTCGTCTTCTCAGGTATGCTTAGCATAGAGCCTGGCACATAGTTGGTGCTTAATAGTAGTTATGGTCTGACCGATGAGAAAGAAATAACAGATATTCAGTACATCATAAAAACCTTCTGAATCTGAGGAAAATCGGAGTACGACTTAGGCACCGTTCTCACAATAGTTAGAAAAAGAACAGTATTGGAGAGTATAATAAGCCATGAAGGATTCTCTTGGTCACAGCTGACTGTATAAACAAACTAGACAATGAGATTAGTGGTCCTTGCCTCCTAGAACTCAGAAATTCAGTGAGAATTAGCGGTGCAGAAGAGGTCATTGAATTCATACAATTGTTTGACACTGAAAATCAAGAAGTAAAAAGGGATTTTTTTGATGAAACTAGAATGTCACAAATCTGAAGTGATGACTAGCAGGGGAAAAGGTGGAACTGTTTTGACCCTGGCCACTATTTCTTCCTCCATGCTCCTGAGTTTTATGCTAAATTCTACAAATCAATATGATCCGGTCCCTAATTGCAAAATGCCCCAGTACTAGCCGACTATGTGCAAGTGCTAAATCCCAAAAGATTTATTCTTCACTGGAATTGCACATAAGTACTTTTATTGCTGGCTCAAAACACCAAATGAAATAGATTCTCTGCTAACCAAGAAAGAATCTCAGAACTCCTCAAACTCTAACCTTTTGAAATACATTACACAGCCATCACAAAGAAGTCTTCGACTCTGGCATGACTTTTGCTCCAAATTTCAGCCAAACAATAATGCTGGGATGTGCTCCAAAAAGGCTGGCGCTCATTTAACAGGCTGCCTACCCCTCCACCCTTTCTCTCTTTCTATTGGATTTCGTTTAGTCTAGAGTAGTTCCTTTGATTACTATTGACCAAGTTTTAGCCATAATCACTCCTGAAACCATATACTAACACAGGGAGGAAAATGAAATCACAGATCTTTGTTAAGTATCAAAGAAGTATATTTAAGGTATAAATTTTGCATTTTCTCAAAGCATCTTCAGTTAGGTCAGTAATCTAATTATCCAACCTAATGTCTATCTTATACATAGTTACAAAAAAGAGTTACCATAGGGGTGGGGCTTAAGGAAGTAGAAACAAAACTTATAATCTTTAAATGGTAATCATATAGTACTCAAAACAAAAGAAAGTATTAACTTTCTCAAAGAAATAACAACAATACCAACAATAATTTAGTGAGAAATAATATCATTTATTTATAGGGCATCCCATCCCAATTGCTGTGAAGCTGAACTATACGTATATGTTTATATGTATGTTGTTGTAATTAAAACTGAGTCTGGCCATAGACAATGATTTTATTTAATCAGGAAAGAGGAGGAGAGAAGGATGAAAGAGAGACAGAGAGGAGGTAGATTACTTTTAGGGAAGATTTACCCTAATCTAGCTTCTCAATTTAGCTTGCTGTTCCACAGCAGCCATGTGGGCCCCCCAGTCAGCACCAACAGGGAAGTCAAAAGGCCAAAATCTTGTCTTGCCTCAGTTTATCAAACTTTCTTTCTGCCCACTGACTCTCACATGTCACACCTCTGAGCCAGCTGTCACCCTTTCTCCTTTGCCTGGGGACATCAGGGCTACTTCCTGCCTAATTGTCCCCAACCTCAATTGTTGGCTTTTCCTGCTAACCACAGGAGGCATAGGAGTCTTGACTCCATCCTTGTGATCAAAGTCTCCTCAATAATTTCCTTCACACAGTATGTATATATACTTATATGTGTATGTGTCTATACATATAGACACATACACATGAGTATTATATATACATACATATGAGGAGGAGGAGAGAAAGAAAAAATTAATTAAATGTTGGACTTGAATTTAAGTTCAGGGAGACCTAAGATCAAATCACATCCCAGATATTTATAATATGACCCTGGGCAAATCATCCAACTATGCTGTGACTCATTTTTCTCATCTATAAAACAAGTATTTTGGACATAGCATCTAAGGTACTTTCCACCCCTAAACATATGATTTTATACAAACATAAACATATATATTAATTATACATTTATAATTTTATATATCACACATAAATGATATATTAAATATAGAAGAGACAGTGTAATATAATGGACAGAAAGCCAACTTCAGAATCAAGAAGATCTCACTCAGTATGTCAAGGCTTTGACTCATACAACCTCTCATTCCCCTAGGACAGTAGTAGTGAACTTTTTTGACACCAAGTACCCAAACTACAACCTGCATACTGCATATAAGTCCCCTGCCTTGGTTCAGACAGGGGAAGGAGGAAGCATTCCCATTGGGCTGCTGGGAAGAGGGATAGATGATGTGAGCAATGTCCTCAGATGTACATGGGGAGGGTAAGGGGAACAGCCCCCTTTGGCACATGTGCCATAGGTTCGCCAACATGGCCCCAGGAGACACTCTAAAGGCTCAATTTCACCTGAATTTCTAGAGGAATTTACTTCATCTAAGAGCTCCCTATATTAGTAAAATATACATATAAAGACATACATATAAAACAAATTATATTTAATGGAAAAAAACTTACATTCATAAGACCAATCATGACTAGCTTTGCTAAAATAAATACAAGTATTCTCATTTGAAGTTTGCATAGCTAGATTTCTGCTGTTATGCTGAATATAAAATTCAAGGAAGCACATTTTCTTTCTACTATCCTTGGAGTGTTTTCATATTTAAAAAAAACTAATTATGCATATGAAAAAATCTTTTCAGAAATTGAAGGTGGAGGGAGAGATACTTTGGTCCCTAGGGTCTAGTAAGTAGAGTTTTGATGCCACAGAGGAAAGGTAGGTGAGTAATCAATCAATCATTAAATAAATGTTTATAAGATATCTACTAGGTTCTAGACACTGTGCTAAGGACCAGGCAGGCTTCTGAGAGGTAGGGATGGCATTTAGGAGGAGAGTAGATCCTGGGGAAAAAGTCTTATTGCTGGAGTAAGGACATATTAATCACAAGGTTAAAAGGGAAAAAAGTTAGGGCAGGTTACATTCATTAGCAGTCAGAAAGGACTAGGTGAGGAAGAGTCATGGGAGACCTCAGCACCTGCAGATGAGAGCTCATCTTCAGGAAATTACAAGGAGGTTCAGAGGATAAGTATGCTCAGCTGCAGCAGCTGCTAAGTGTTCTAAAGGTTAGACTGAATAGAAACCATAAGGTCACAATCTGAAGAGTATCAAGGGAGGAAAGGAAAAAAAAAAGGTGAAGAGAGAATTTTTCGTGAAAACCGGAATTCTACTGAAAGCAAAATCAGGCTTTTGTCAACTGTATTTGTGCTTGCTAACATGTGTATTTGAGTTTCCCATTCATAATGGAAAGGGACTAGGTTAGATATACTCTCAGGACCTTTACAGCTTTGACATTTTTCTGATTCCTGATAATTTTATTCTAATATGAACTAGATTATAATATCACCATTGTAATAATGTGTTATATTTTTAGAACTTAGTACTTTCCCCCTAAATTCTAATAAAGGCTGGTCTCATATATAAGCAATTTACAAGATTTTTTTATGTCACAATTTTGAGAGATTATATTATATATATATATATATATATATGTACATATATATATCATAAATATATGTGTTTTATGTTGATGGGTGGTACAATGTTGAAAGTTGGCCTTGGAGCTCTCCTCAGGATCTGCTTCTAATACATGCTATCTGTTTGACTGTGAACAAGTAACTTAACCTTTCAGGGCCTCCAGATAATTCTCTAGAATGCAACTTCTGGTCTGCCTTGAGAGAAGGGTTCCTTCACTGGATTTTTCCAAACAATTAATCAGCAACATTTATTTATCACTTCTCAGTAAAGTCCCCATCCAGCAATATAGATAGATAAATAGATAGATAGATAGATAGATAGATAGATAGATAGATAGATAGATAGATAGATAGATAGATGGAAGAACTTAGAGGGATTCTTAATAGGCTTGAATATTCTTTTAATTGCTTCCTATTCTTATATATAGATGTATCTTGATTATATACACATATACACATATATGCATTTTGAATATGTGTTTACCTGCCATATATAATTATTGTTATCTACTTATTTAGAAATGGTGTTCACATGTGAGTTATGCTATGAAAATATTTTTATGTACTACATATATTATGCAAAGGTACCTTGCGGCTAATTGAAGCTTCAGGATAATTTGTATGGCCTAGGTACTAGCTGCCAGGAAATGTGGAACATGAAAAGAATTCCCTACCCTTATCCTAATTATCAGTGAGTTCTGGAGAATTAGCTCTTTCAGAGGGAGTAAGTGAATTTGGAGAAAAAAAAGAGAAACAAGGATCAACAGTTATCTGAGAGACCTTTTGGTATTCTGTTTGGTTATGGAAAACAAGGAGAAAAAAAGCAGCTGGATTGATTTAAATATATACATAGGAAGTCTGTGCTAGAGGCAACACAATTTTGAATTGATTGAAGAATTTATTGTCAAGTTATTTGAAGGAGGGAAAGATAACAGGGAAAATCTCAAATTTTGTTATGTCCAAGACTAAATTAAACTAAACTAAACTAAACTAATGGAATGATTGAAACTATATCAATAATCAATAAGCAACATCAATCAGTCAATAGGCTTTTATTGTCTCTTATATGTCAAATAAGCACTTCTAGGCTGTAAAAATACAATAAATTAAATAATCAGTACTCCATTTTAACTACCAACTCATACATCTCCTTCCACATCTCTATAAAAATTTTATGAGAATAACCTACATACATGGTGAGGATATTCTTGAATTCTTGAGGAGGATATAGGAGAAGAGGCAGACTATTAGGGGGAGTGATGTTTCACAGTAAAACACATCATTCCAATTATAAAATTGACAGAAATGTATAAAAAATATGAAATCCTATTGTGACTATTGTTTATTAACTATATTACAAATGTAACAGTTAAAATTATAGTTGAGACCAGAAAAAATCTAAATTTAAATATTCACCAAGGAAAATCCCAAATAATAAAATACCCAGGTCAGCTGCCAAATTTTTATGGTGATTTAATTACAACAGGAGGAAGAAAATATTAGAGGAAAAGAGAGAGAAAGAGGGAGAGAAGAAAGAGGGAGAGAAGGAAAGGAGTTTAACTCAGAACCACTCTGTCTCAGGCTGAGCCAAAGCAGGTGTTAAGGCCTTGGAGAGCCAAGGCAGGGAAAGGGTTCAGTCCTTATCACTCATGTGACCAGTCTGAAGGAAAGCAGTCTGTGGGGCTCCTCCAAACTCAAGCTCTAGGATCAAACTGCACTCTAGCCCTCCTCACAGGAAGTCCCAAGAACTCCAGAGGCTGTTCTCTACCTCATTTCCTGAGTCTCACATGTGCCAATGGTGGCTCAAGCTTGACTTAGGACCGCCCAGAGGTCTGTCCTTTTTTTGCACATGTCTGTTGAAGGCCATTTTCTCAAATAATTAAATCTTGAGTTTGATGCAACCCTTCCTAATCTTGTTACACTGAGTAGGGTGGAGAATGTGGGTTTCCAAGACTTGACTCTGTTATTCCAAGTAGCTCCATTGTTACTGATCAGGAAATAGCTAAATCAGATCTTCTAAAGAATGGTCTGATTAGGGTGGAGTACTTTTGAAATTCACACAAATTAATAAGCTTTTGATTTGGTAGGGTAAAATGCTATAATAAAAACTCTCTTCTAAGAGAGTACTTTAGGTGCATATATCATATTTATATAGAATTCTTTGAAAGTCACAACAGAAACTGTCCCCCCCCCCATAAAAAAAAAAACCCTCAAAGCTCCTTCATTAATAATATCAAGGGAGGAATAAAACCAGATTACCTACGAATTTTTGTCACTGTTATGATGGAGATCCAGTTTAGGGGCTGAGGTAAAAGAAGAATTCCCCAAGGATGATGGGATCCTTTAGATGCTGTTGCAGAAAGTACTTGGCTAACTGCAGCTAACCCCAGGATAGTATAATTACTCCCAAATGAGATTCTTGAGAATACATAGAAGTTTGGCCTCACTTTGCAACACAGGAGAAAAAAATGAATGGATGAAAAATATCTATGGTCTAGGTTACAATGTACAGTTGAAAGAACTACCTATAGACTTCCCCTAGCTATTGTTCTCTCTCTATGTAGATATCACAATTATAATAATGTTGTTTACTTTTAAATTTTTCCCAATTTTTTCTTTCTAAATCCTAATAAGGAATGGCCATTGTAATATTTATAGGGAAAGATGAGTAGATATTTAAAACAGGGGATACAGAAGGTTTGTAGCAGGGTATGGAGGAGTTGAAGGGAGAGAGAGAATATGGCTGCCGGTGAGGAAAAGGAGAGAGATGCCCCCTGCCGAGAGGCAATTTTTGAACCAAATGGGGTGTCCAAGAAATGAGCCACTTACAATAGCTTCAGGGATGTCTTTTCTCTGGATTGCTGCCAAAGTTGCCCCAGAGCAGGTAAACACGGACCCTCCTGAGGGACAAGCTTTTCCTCAGAATTTGGTTTCCCAGCAGGGGTCCGATAAGGAACGTTTGTAATTGGATGACTGAACTGAGGTTCAGCTCCTTCTATGCTCCAGAAAAGATAGTCCTCTTATCTGAATGCAATATTCAAATAAGATAAATTTTAATAACCAGTTCAGATTGGAGAGGTATTAGGGAAAAGGGAAGAGGGATGTCCCTAAATAAGGTTGGAGTCTTTCTCAGCTTTGGAGCTGAGGACAGGCCTCACAGGCTGGTGGGGGGTTTTTCTTATTTCTGTCTATGCTATATCTGTGCTAGTTTTCTTAATTTCAAAATCATAGCAGTAGATAGCAAGCAACAAGAAAAGTTCTGATCTGCAGAGCTGTTTGGGCCTATCTCTTCAGGCTGAAGAAAGTAGAGGCACTCCTATCCAGAGACTCAGAAGCCCAAGCTCCTCCCACTCCCAAAGCCAGGAAGGAAGTCCTAAACACAAGACTAACTGCCACTCCCAGTTGCCCCTTCCCCCACCAACTGTCAGTCTTGTCAATTTCTTCTCTTTCTAATATTCCCACTATTGCTTGTTCCAAAACATTGGCAGAAAGTCCAGAACTTGTGTTTGTTTCCTTTCCACATCATATATAAGCAAATAGATAGCAAAATGGTTCTTAAATTTAAAAAGGAAAAGAGAGTAACCTAGTTTACATTTAGGAAATTGAAAAGTGCTTTGAAGTATCATAATTTTTTTCCCCAGAAATAATGTTTTATTTTATATTCTTCTGAGAATGTTGTATGGATAGTTGTATGGCAATTAGACAACAGAAAATTTTCCAAAGAACTGAAATGAAATATATCAGGGTGAGGAAGAAAAACATGATAGTTATGAGAAGATTGTATGTAGTAATTTTTAAAAAAAGCATTATGAAGGAGTTTTATTAAGAAGTATGATCAAAGAAATTTAGGACTAGAAAAAGAAGATATGCTTAAGTCACATAAAAAAGTGATAAATAACCAATATATAACATGGTTATCTTTGGAAATCATATAATTTGGCATATGATAAGGATGATTGGTGTTTTGGAAAAAATTAAATACCACCTCTCCAATGTTTATTATCAACAGTCCAATTCTTATGAATATTGAAGACTTTCTTCAGTTTTTAAGTGCCACATTTAAAATACAAATAATCCCGAGGATGGGGGGACAGAGTGGAACAGGAAAGGTCCAGGGATGTCTTAAATGAACACCTTAGTTATCACTGAGACCTGAGAAAGGATTAGTGTACAATCTCCTGAAGGGCTACCTGAGAGCAATGACCTGAGGGAAAGAAAGAGGACAAACTCTGCCTACTTAGCAGTTTTGCCTGTGGCTTGCCCTGACTGTGGGTCACCAGCAGAATTGGGTTTCGTCTCCTCTTCTACTTCAGTCCTTATCTAGAGAGTCCCATAGCAAGTAATTCAATGGAGAATATGCTGTATTGATTTAAATTGCAGTTGACATGTTCTGAACTACAACTGGGAAAAAAAAAAGCTTTGGAACCAGTGGAGAGACCCTTTCTCTATGCTCATTGATTTCTGTTTTATTGCTCCTGGTTATGACTTGTGGAAACAAAGAAAACTATTTTTATGATAGTTAAATATAGGAAAGATTCTGAGCAAAAAGAAATGGGATTATTTTTCTTCATTATTCAGACTGTTTCTGCTTCTGCCTCTTATATGAACACATGAATAGCACTGGAAAAAGGTAGAAGATATTAAGAGACTCAGTAGCTTTCACAGAAAGGAAACAGAATGTACTAAAATGCAAGGATTTGGAATAATGTGACAACAAAAACTTCCATTTCCCCAAGAAAAGACAACTGTATAAATGGAGATTTTTGAACTTTTGACTTCATTCCCCAGAAATTCTTAGTATTTCCCCAAATTCCTTATAATCTCTCTTGTATCTCCAAGTTGACTAGATCACATTATTGGTATTTAAGTGGATGTATGCTCCTCCCATGCTCTCTTTTTGACCTACGACCAGGCTGAATTCAAGCAGTTCTTTTGTTTTAGTTATTATTAATAAAACTTTATAAAATATATTTAGCTATTGTATATTAATTTTAATCTTTACTTTTTTGACTTACCACGAAGAAATTAAGAATTCTCAAAAATTTTTTAGCAGATAAGCTTATAGTAAAGATTGAAAGTTTGCCCCATCACCACCTACCATGAGGGCCTGGTGGCAGGGTGTGCCTGTGCTCCTGCCCTACCCTGCTGCCTGCTATTTCTCCTATCCATCTGCTTGGCCAGCATTCCTCACTGCTCTCCACCCAGCTTGCAGCCTTCTCTTGCCAAGACCAGACCCACCACAAAAGCCTGCCAATCCCAGCCATTTTTTTTCCACAGAGGATGACCTATAAAAATTGTTTTACCCCAATCCCTTTCCGCATGCCACATGTGTGTTCCTAGCCTTCCATAGCCATTTTTTCAGCATGGAAAAAAAAAACACCACACCTTCTAATTTTCAAGCAGATTTTTTTTTAAACTGGTCCTGGACTCCTAGTTTAGAAGGTTGTTATTCAAGTTTTTTTCACAGGGAGGACAGGGAATCCAAATCAGTGGATTTAAAGTCAGTTTTGGGAAATAAGCCTGTTTTTCTTTCTCTATCTTGACCCAAAACACCATTCCTTTATATGCGAATATGCTATTGTTGTCCCTCAAAGTTTTGCCTTTAGGGAATGGGAGCACAGAAGACTAGCTCTTATAAACCCTTTAGTAAAAAAAAAAAAAAAACCCTTTAAAAAGTCTCTTTACCTTCAGCCAGGGTCTCCCTTTGTTTAACTTTTATTTAAGGAATAAACTTGTTACTGTATGAAAGAGCAGTGCATTACCTATCTCCAGCAGCTCAAAGTTTTCTCACTACTGTTCCTGGGAACAAGGATCCTCGCATTTAGCTTGAATAATCTTGAGATTCAGAGGGGAGAATCATCTTCCTACACACTTTTGTCATTTTGGCCTGCCCAACCTCTACAATACCTCCAATTTAAGATCCCTTCATACTATATTTAGTGCAGAATTTTTCCTCACTATGTTCAATTTCAGACCTCTGACAAAAGAGATGCAAATGAATGATAAATACTGAGGGAGGGAAAGGAAACTTTAAAAGAGATTAAAGATCAATATAAGCAAAACATAGTAGCTTCTGCACCTTCTCATTTGTTTATATTATTGTATTTATTGATTGTTTTAAGGTTTAAATTTTAGGTTTATTTTTATTAATCTAGTCAATACCTTTCTGTCTAATACTGAATCATTTTAAGCTACTATGTTTTGCTTATATTGATCTTTAATTTGTACCTTTACCTCTGCTGAAGAACAAAATATCACTGTTTAAGCCCATGAACATCTTGCCTAAAACCCTTGTCACTAGATCCATTGAAGATCACACGTTGCCTTTGTTAATTGTCACATAGATGATGATGGATGGATTTCAATAAAACTGATTAAATTGTATGTAATCTTGGGAGAATTTAATGAGCTAAGAATTTAAATGGTTATTCTAAAGGGTCTTCAGAAATAATTTTAGTAACTAGTAGTTTATGAATGTATGATTTTTAAAATATTCTTATATATTGTAAAGAATGTTGTATTAAAGGTAGAGAAACAAAGAAATGTTCCTATCAAGGGATTTCTATGAATCAGGAAGCCAAAAAGAGCTCCTGAAAAACTATTCAGTTTAATTTACTTCCACCAGAACAATCTAGATTTTTTGGTGATGTTCTAGACCCAAATAAGCTTTACTTTACTTAAAAATGTATTTGCCAAGGTTGAAAGATTTGCTACATCTATAAAAATTGTGACAAATATACATCAGTTCATAGGGTTTTTTTTTAATGTCATACAGCAACTTATGTGAAATATGATAGTGGGTTTGTTTGCTATTATAATTAACTGAGCTATTGTGAATTTTGGAGACTTTGGTATTTCTTTGAATGTACCTTATCTACTCTGTTATTGTTTTATTTTGAAAATCATTTGTACTCAGACATGACTGACACAGTGTATCACTGATTGTAAGCTATATATTTTTGATTTTTAAAACATTTTTATTATTATTTTTCCTTGCATTTGCAATATGGTATCTGAGTTTTATTTTTCTCTCCTTTTTGTATTTGAAGCACATGTCAACAGTATTGAGGTTTTTCTTTTTTTTTAATTTTGCAGTAATATAAGCTTAAAATACATTTGTTCTAATATTAATGCATACCTGAAAAGCTTTAGAGTATATTAATGATGCCATTGATTGTTTAAAAGAATTATAGAACTTTGCTTCATGATTCTGTTTGATTCCAGAAGAAGGGAATATACAAAAGAGCCACTATACAGTGCTAAAGAAACATAGAGCTCCTGCATAGTGCCTATGGAAGAGATGGTCAAAGAGACCAGACCCCAGTGGGACTGATATAATTTTCAGCCAAGACAAGAGGACTTGAACTTGTTTGGGGTTTGAGATTGTAGCTGTTTTGACATATAGAGGCTGGACTTCCTCTGATCCATTTTCTTTTCTTTTTTTCCTTTTAAACATAATTTTATTTGGTCATTTTCAAACATTATTCATTGGAAGCAGAGATCATTTTCTTCCCCATGACCCCTCCCATAGCCAATACGTGATTCTTCTGGGTATCACATGAGTCCTTGATCTGAACCCATTTCCATATTGTTGGCATTTGCATTAGGGTGTTCATTTAGAGTCTCTCCTCAATCATATCCCCTCAACCCCTGTAGTCAAGTAGTTGCCTTTCCTCCGTGTTTTTACTCCCACTGTTTGTCCTCTGCTTGTGAGTAATGTTTCTCCTAGATCCTTGCAGAGTGTTCAGGGACATTGCATTGACACTAATGGAGAAGTCCATTATGTTTGATTGAACCACAGTGTATCAGTCTCTGTGTACAATGTTCTCAAGGCTCTGCTCCTTTTGCTCTTCATCACTTCCTGGCTGTTCCAGTCTCCATTGAATTCCTCCACATAATTATTCCTTTGAGCACAATAGTATTCCATCACCAACATATATCACAATTTGTTCAGCCTTTCCTGAATTGAAGGGCATCCACATTTTCCAATTTTTGGCCACCACAAAGAGCGCAGCTATGAATATTCTTGTACAAGGCTTTTTCCTTATTATCTTTTTGGGGTACAAACCCAGCAGTTCTATGTCTGGATCAAAATACAGACAGTTTTTTATAGCCCTTTGGGAATAGTTCCAAATTGCCCTCCAAATGGATGGATCAATTCACAACTCCAACAATGAATTAATGTCTCGACTTTGCCACATCCCCTCTAGCATTCATTACGTTCCTTTATTGTCATGTTAGCCAATCTGCTAGGTGTGAGGTGATACCTCAGAGTTGTTTTGATTTGCATCGCTCTGATTATAAGAGATTTAGGACACTTTTTCATGTGCTTATTAATAGTTTTGATTTCTTTAATGAAAACTGCCTATTCGTGTCCCTAGCCCATTTATCAATTGGAGAATAGCTTGGTTTTTTGTGCAATTGATTTATCTCTTTGTAAAATTTGAGTAATTAGACCATTTTCAGAGTTTTTTGTTATGAAGATTGTTTCCCAATTTGTTGCTTCCCTTCTGATTTTAGCTACATTGGGTTTGTTTGTACAAAAACTTTTTTGATGTAGTCAAAATTATTTATTTTATATTTTGTGACTCTAAGTCTTGTTTGGTTTTAAAATCTTTCCCGTCCCAAAAGTCTGACATGTATACTATTCTGTGTTCACCTAATTTACTTATAGTTTCCTTCTTTATGTTCAAGTCATTCACCCATTCTGAGTTTATCTTGCTGTAGGGTGTGAGGTGTTGATCCAAACCTAATCTCTCCCACATTATCTTCCAATTTTCCCAGCAGTTTTTATCAAATAGTGGGTTTTTGTCCCAAAAGATGGGGTTTTGGGGTTTATCATAGACTGTCTTACTGAGGTCACTTACCCCAAGTCTATTCCACTGATCTTCCTTTCTGTCTCTTAGCCAGTACCAAATTGTTTTGATGACCACTACTTTATAATATAGTATGAGATCTGGGACTGCAAGGCCACCTACCTTTGTCTAATTTTTTTCATTATTTCCCTGCATATCCTTGGCCCCTTGTTCTTCCAAGTGAACTTTGTTATTTTTTCTAATTCAGTAAAAAAGTTTTTTGGAAGTTCAATGCGTATGGCACTAGATAGATAGATAATTTTGGGTAGGATGGTCATTTTTATTATATTAGCTCATCCTACCCATGAGCAGTTAATGATTTTCCAATTGCTCAAGTCTAGTTTTAGTTGTATGGAGAGTGTTTTGTAGTTGTGTTCATATAGTTCTTGTATTTGTCTCAGCAGATAGATTCCTAAGTATTTTATATTGTCTAAGGTGATTTTGAATGGAATTTCTCTTTCTAATTCTTGCTCCTGAGATGTGTTGGAGATATTTAGTAATGATGAGGACTTATGTGGGTTTATTTTGTAACCTGCTACTTTGCTAAATTTCAGCTTTTTTGTTGTTTCTCTAGGATTCTTTAAGTAAACCATCATATCATCCTCAAAGAGTGACAACTTGGTCTCCTCATTGCCAATTTTAATACCTTCAATTTCTTTTTCTTCTCTAATTGCTACTGCTAGTGTTTCTAGTACAATGTTAAATAATAGAGGTGATAATGGGCATCCTTGTTTCACTCCTGATCTTATTGGGAATGAGTCTAGTTTATCCCTATTGCAGATGATGTTTGCTGATGGTTTTAGAAATATATTGTTTATTATTTTTAGGAAAGACCATTCTATTTTTATGCTTTCTAGTGTTTCTAATAGGAATGGCTGTTGTATTTTATCAAAGGCTTTTTCTGCATCTATTGAGATAATCATGTGATTTTTGTTGGTTTGCTTGTTGATATGGTCAATTATGTGGATGGTTTTCGAAATATTGAACCATCCTTGCATTCCTGTTATAAATCCTACTTGATCATAGTGATTGAACCTCCTGATCACTTGCTGGAGTCTTTTTGCTAGTATCCTGTTTACAATTTTTGCATCTATGTTCATTAGGGAGGTTGGTCTATAGTTTTCTTTCTCTGTTTTTGACCTGCCTTGCTTTGGAATCAGTACCATATTTGTGTCATAAAAGGATTGTGGTAGCACTCCCTCTTTGCTTATTATGTCAAATAGTTTGTATAGTATTGGGATTAGCTGTTCTTTGAAAGTTTGATAGAATTCACTTGTGAATCCATCAGACCCTGGGGATTTTTTCTTAGGGAGTTCTTTAATGGCCTGTTGGATTTCTTTTTCTGATATGGGATTATTTAAGAATTCTATTTCTTCTTCTGTTAGTCTAGGCAATTTATATTTTTGTAAATATTTGTCCATATTGCCTATATTGGCATATTTATTGCATATAATAGGGCAAAGTAGTTTTTAATGATTGCCTTAATTTCCTCTTCATTGGAAGTAAGGTCCTCCTTTTCATCTATGATACTGTTAATTTGCTTTTCTTCTTTCTTTTTTTTAATTAGATTCACCACTACTTTGTCTATTTTGTTTGTTTTTTCAAAGTACCAGCTTCTAGTCTTATTTATTAGTTCAATAGTTCTATTACTTTCAATTTTATTAATTTCTCATACTTCTCATACACCTTGCTATCCTCCTGGCCATTCTCAACATTACTCCCTAAATTAATAAATTTTTCTTTTTGTTTTTAAGCTAAGCAAAAAAAAAAGATGCCCAGTAATTCACTGGGGACACAAGCAAAAAAACAAAACAAAACAAAACCACAAACAACAACAAAAAACATGTAATAAAATTTTGACTTCAGAAGTCTATATACTTCATGCAAAAAATTCATGACTTCAAAACTTTATACTTAAAAAGCAGGGGAATAAATTTGGTCATCTCAGTATTATTAAAAATTAATGGAATAAAACTCATGACTGAAAAATGGCACCAAAATCTCCATCAAAAGCAGCATCAAATTAAGATGTGGGGAGGAAAGATTATTTTAATAAGATAAACTCATATTAATAAGGAACATTAATAATAGCTAATTATAACTAGCATGTATGTGGCACTTTAAAGTTTGCAAAGAGTTTTACATATATTATCTCATTTGCAAGCGAGATAACTGAGTAACTAGTGTAGGGTTAAATAACTCATATATGAGAAAATATTAGAGAATATTTGAGTGAAGATAAACTGTCTAGCACATATGCATGTTATCTTCTAACTTATCTAGATAGCTCCCAGAGTCTTCTCTGTGTGGCAGGGGTTAAATGTCCATACCCCATCTGACAATCTGGACTTTAGTTTACTCAGATAAGCCCTAGATATAATACTGAATCTTGTAGTTTCTACCCTCCCTTATCCTTCCAATTGCCTTGTAAAAATATTTTTTGCCTATACCTGTACATGAATACATTGTCTTCCCCAACGGAATGTAAAGTCCTTACGCGCATGGATTCTTTCAGCTTTGTCTTTATGTTCTCAGAACTCAGCACAGTACACAATAAATAGTAGGTACTTAATAGATGTTTACTGATTAAAGGAATGATTGATTGGTGGATCTAATGTACTGGATGTACTCTACCCTTGTCAGTACATATCTATAGTATTAGACTCAGTGCTGGCCACCACAATTAAGAAAGATATTGATAAATTACAAGTCTTCCAGGATGAATTGGGTTAAGACATCTTGATAGTGCAACATAGTTGCACATAGCAACATATTAGTTGAATTAAATAAGAATTATTATTTCTAAAAAGAGCAGAGTTGATTGGGGAAGGTTAGACATAACTATATTGAAGTATTAGAGATATTGTTATGCAGATAGAGTAAATTTATTCTCCTAGCCTCTTTTTGGCAGGATTAAGGTGTGGTTGATTGTTGTTGAGAAGTAGATTTTGGCTGATATAAAGGAAAATTTCCATACAATTAGAATCACCCTAAATGGGAATGATCAGCCTCTGAAATTAGTGAGTTTCCAGAGAATGTTATACAAAGTAACATTAGTGTTGTATGATGATCAACTGTGAATGACTTAATGATTATTAACAATGCAAGAATCCATGACAACCCTAACAAACTCATTATGAATATCATTATGGAAAAGGCTACCTACTGTCATAGAAAGAACTGGCAGAATCTAAAAAATAAATAAAAGCATGCCATTATTCGATTTATGTCCTGAATGAGTCTTTTCTTGAATATCTTTTAACAATTTTTGACAAATTATGTGTTGATAAAATTTTTAGCGATTGTTTTCTGCATTATGATACATCAGGTTGTACATGCATTATCATGTTTGTCATGTTGTGAAAGAAAATGTTCTTACCCTAGAGAAAAAGTCATGGAGGAAATTAAGTGAATAGTGGAATACTTCAATCTGCATTCAGGCTTTCTTCTGTTCCTTAATCAGAAAAGGCATCAGGATAGCCTTTTCTCTTATGAGTCCCTTGGAACTGCCCCGAATTCTTACACTATTGGTAACAGTTAAGCCATTCACAGTTGATCATCATACATTATTATTGTTATTGTGTACAACATTCTCCTGGTTTGGTTCACTTTACTTTGCATCTCTTCATATAAGTTTTCCTAGGTTTTTTTCTTTTTGTTATCTTCTCGTTTGTCATTTTTAATTGCACAATTGTATTGTTACAACCATATACCACAATTTGTCCAACCATTTCCTAATTGATGTGCATCCCTTCAGTTTCTTCTTCTTTGCTACCACAAAAAGAGCTGCTTTAAATATTTTTGTGCAAGTAGGTCTTTTTTCCCTTTGATTTCTTTGGGACATATGCTTCGTATTGGTATTGCTGGGTCAAAGGGTGTGCACAATTTTATGACCCTTTGGGAATAGTTTCAAATTGTCCTCCATAATGGTTCTATCAATTTACACCTCCTCCAACAGTGTATATCATTTTTACACACTTCTTTCAACATTTATCATTTTCCTCTTTTTTCATATTAGCCAATCTGATAGGCATATACCTCAGAGTTGTTTAAATTTGTTTTTCTCTAAAAAAATATTTTTCTATAATTTATAATGGTTGGAGCATTTTTCCATATTACTAGAGATCTTTTTAATTTCTGCATCTGAGGATTTCCTGTTTGTATCTTTTTACCATTTGTTCATTGGGGAATGTTTGGTATTCTTATAAACTTAATACAGTTCTTTATATATTTGAGAAATGAGACCTTTGTCAGGGCCCTTTGGTATAACAACATTTACTCAATTTGTTTACCTTTTAATCTTGGTTGCATCAATTTTGCTTGTGCAAAACCTTTTTATTTCAATATGTTCTTTCACAACATATTGGATATGGAAATTTGTATTGCATAATAATATATGTATAACACATTCCTAGGGAAAGAGAAAGGAACAGAAAGGGGAGGGAGAATTTATATTTCAAAATGACAGAAAACAAATGTTAAAAATTGTTTCTATGCAATCAAGAAAAAAATGCAATAAAAAGAAGGAAAAGTTTGGTTCTTTAAACTGTCATTGTTATTCAGATATAATTCCAGTAAAGAGCTGTTTACTTCCTTCCAAAGAGAAATCTATGATCCTATGCCTTCCAAAGTCAAATCTAAGTCCTATGAAGCACACCCAATATTTGTTTTGGAAGTTAGATATTATATTATTATAGTTAGATCATAATGTTATGGGGGTGAAGAGGTGCACCCCTGGAGTTCAGGAATGATACTTTTTGCAAGAATGCAAGACTTTAAAACTTAGCTTAAAAACAAAAAGAAAAATTTATTAATTTAGGGAGTAATGTTGAGAATGGCCAGGAGGATAGCAAGGTGGAACAGCAAGATGGGGAGCAGTTCCTTGGGAGGACAGCATGAATGGAAAAGCTGTCCTCCAGACTACATCAGTTCTGGGGATTTTATACTCTTTACAACAGGTGCTATGTCATGATATGGACATGACTCTAGAGTGGTAAACCCTCAGGCATTTGATGGGGTGGGGTGGTCATTTGACTGGGGTCTGCCTGGAGGCATAAAGATTCCTTAGTTTATCTGAGATGTAGCCTAATAGGATCGATCACAGGAGGACAATCATCTCAGGACCCTAGAGTGATCATTGGATGTTTTTAGGCTCAGAGTCATGAGGATGTAAGGGAGCAAGGGAGTTTCCCTGATAATAGTTTGCCTGATTTTCTGGGGGTACAATGCCCGTGTCAATAAGAAGGATCAGATTTCCCAGAAATTCTTCATAATCACTAGGAAATATATAAAATTGCTCCAAGACCAATATTTTTGACTCTTTACTTTCTCATACTTCATCTCAGAGACTAGCCAATTTATGTGCAACATTTTCATAATTAGTACATATTTATAAGGTTATATTTGAATCACCTATAATGTTCATTGACTTATAAACCTGCTTTCATGTGCATACAAACATATCTAAAGATATACATATTTTTCAATGAGAATATATTTAGGTCTTGATTAATATGAATAATGAATATCCAAAAGTGGATATATGTATTTAAATTTGTACTCTTAAATATGTTATTTTGTCCTGTCATTGTAAATATAAAATACAAATTCTAATAATATGATCATTGGAGGGTATGCATTTTTTGTACAAATTGGTACCTATCTATGTTAGATGCAGGAATTAAAAACATCTTTGATGAGGATATGCAAAAAAGAATTTTTACCCCAATGATATTTTGCAGCTGATTATGTATCTTTTTAGTCACATAATTGACTTGGGAATTATAGACACTCTAAAATATAATATGTTATAATATAATATAAATATAATATAACTCTAATAATAGGTCGCACTGCACATATTTGTTGACTATTTAAAAATATTTGATCCCTTAGAGCTGACCTCTCTAAAGTCTCCTTTCCAAGAAAGTTTCTTCTTTAAACCTGTCAAAACTGTATATGATGTCTTGAATTTTTTTTATTTGCTACTTTTTTGCTTTTATTCCCCAATAGATCTCTTTCTTCTCAAACTCTTCCTTTCCCCTTTTTTTATTATGGTAATTTTTAAAGCAATTACATGAAATAAATTTCTGCATGTTTTCCAGGGAGATGATCTAAATTGTTGCCCTCCCTCCTTCCCTTCCCTCCCTCCCTTGGAGCTGGCAAACAATTAAGTTCCCCCTCCCTTTTAATGAAAAATTAAACAGAGAACAAGTTCATCAAAAATAATCAATGTAGGGGGCAGCTGGGTGACTCAGTGGATTGAGAGCCAGACCTAGAGATGGGAGGTCCTCGGTTCAAATTTGGCCTCAGACACTTCCTAGCTGTGTGACCCTGGGCAAGTCACTTGACCCCCATTGCCTAGCCCTTACCACTCTTCTGCCTTGGAACCAATATACAGCATTGATTCCAAGATGGAAGGTAAGGGTTTAAAAAAATAATCAATGTACAAAAAGTTTAATGATACATTCAGTATTTCACACTTATGCTCTTTACCTTTTCATAGAATTTGTGGACATGTCTTTTTTGTTTTGGCATTAAGTTAGGTTATGAAATTTATCAGCATTATTGTTTTGTTATTATTTCCATTTCCATTTTTGCAATTATATATGTCATTTTTCTACTTATTCAACTTTACATGAGTTCATATAGATTTTTCTATTCTTTATGTCACAGTGTTTATGGCACAGTCATAATATATTACTTTAATATATGTTTTGAAATTTTATAATATATTTTGAAATTTTGTGTTATTTTAATATAATTTTTATGATTTTGATTTTAATTTATTGATATTCTATTTTAATTTTAATGATACTCTAATTATTAGTATTGAAAAACATAAAAGAAGTACATTTTTTGTAAGGAGTGTTTGCCACTATGATGAAAAATATCCTGCTCAGGATTCATTTAGGATAGAAATATCTTATAGATACCAAGGTCCTCCAGATAAGCCTTTTCACAAATGCCATTGTGCTCATTACATCAATCCCTAGAACATTTCAGAGTCTCCTAAATAAAAATGATGAAATTTTCTATTCCCAGAGGAAAAAAATAAAACAATGAAAAAATGAAGAAAACCCATACATCAGACTTATTGTAGATAAAGAAACAACTCATAAAGCTGGTTCATTGGTACTTCAAACTCAGACTTTACAAATAGGGATAGAAATTTAATGAATTTAATAAATTGGGAACAAAATTTAATGAATCAAAAGTACACGATGAACTCTGGCACAACTAACTTACAATATTCCACAAACAACTGGACCAGATTCAAAAATTGTAACTGGGAAATATTTAACAAAATGAATGGAAATACAACAGAGCCAACATTCATTTTAATTATTCAATCATACATGCAACCTATTGGAGTCTATTTTTCTTTGAGTTTGATGTTGCTGTTTTAAATCACAAGAGGCCTGTGGCTGCCTATTCCTAATAAACCCCACAGTAAGCCCTGTCCAGTAGACATACTAGAAATAAGACAGCTACTTTAATACTTTAATAAGTATTATTTAGTATTTATTTATATATATAGTATATATATTATATATATATATATTTAGTATAAAGTATTTAATACTTTAATACTTTAATAAGACAGCTACGTTTTAATGTCAGCATGGATTTTTATGACTGTTTATGAAATCATGATTCTTGTTTTACAAAAATGGACTCAGACGAACTTATTTTTAATACTCTAAAAGTGACATCGTTGTTTAGTGGCAAACAGAGGATGTACAGAAGACCATGGACAAGCACTGCCCTAGGTAGGTGGCTATGAGTTTGTTGTAATCTACATCAACAAAGGGAAAATCTAACAAATGAGATCAGACAATTTGAATTTTTGAGTTGCAGATGAAAACAGAAAGTTCTGCTTTTGACCTCATTTTGGAAAAATAAAAAGAGAAATGTAAAAATAAATTCTCAGTCTTAAAATGTTTATCTTTAAAGGGAAAAAAATAAAAGTGATAACCATTTGCTTCTTTCCTCTCTTTTAGGTACTACCCATGCTCTCCACCCTATATTAAGGCACTTTTTGGAAAGAAAAAGAGTGCCCAAATATTCATTTGGAGTCACTTGAAGTGACAATCAGGATTAAACTGATTGGATTCGATTATGCACATCAGGGAGATTTGTCTTCTTGGCTTACTCCCCATAATGGAGATGGCTAGGGGAAAAAGTACAAGGCATGCTGTGCATATCCTTCACTTGAAGAGAAAAAATTACCTCCTTGTCCCCCTGGGTGGCATTCCCTGCTTGCATTTTTAAACACTTGCTGCTACCCTCTCCTTCTTTCCCCCCTCAAAATCAGGTCCTGAGCTAGTTTTCAAAAGGTGTTCAGAGGATCAAACCTTCTAGAGAAGGAATTCTTGCATCTTTTTTTCATTCCAGATAAATTCTCACTTCCAAACCAAAAGTAAGATCACAGAAAACAAGATTTCTAATGGTAATGACTGGCTGCTACCACAGGAAAGATAATGGTCCAGAGGGAGGAATTTGAGAACTCATCATTTAAGACATATGAAAATTGCTAGGATGCAGGCTCATTCCACATCCCTGGTCTGATTGCAAAAGGCAAGTGCATCCAGCAAGCCAGGGCTGCAAACCCCTTAAGCAAGCTTAAAATAACTTTGAGTCTCCAGTCAATATCACTGGGGGGTAATCATAGAAGTTAAATGATTGGATGGTAGATGATACAAATGTCATGGCATCTCTATATGACAGATTTGTCACAGAGAACCAAACAAGAAAAACTGTCAATTTAAAAATATGTATGCATACATAGATACATATATTACACATATATATTTATTTTTAACATATTTATCTTTTAAAATTTGGAGTGCTAAATTCTCTCCTTTCCTCCTGCTGCTCTCCTACCCAGTGAGAAAGCAAACAAAATAATATCAATTACATACATTGAATCATGCGAAATATATTTTTATATTAGTCATATCACCAAAAAAGCAAAATAAATGAAGCAAGAAAATTATACTTCATTTTTATACTCTGAGACCTCAAGTTCACTCTCTGGAGTAGCTAGCATTTAAAAAAATATGAATCCTTTGAAATTTATTGTCTTGGATCATTGTATTGATCAGAGTATTTAAATATTTCACAGGTGATCATCATTACAACATTGCTATTACTATAAAATGATCTCCTGGTTGTTCTTCACTTTCCATCAGATAGTTCATGCTAATTTTTTCTTTATTTTTCTTGAAACCATCCTCTTCTTCATTTTGTATAGCACAATAGTATTTCATCACAGTCATATGTCATTTTATTCAGTCATTCCCCAATTATTGAGGATCCCATCAATTTCCAATTCTTTTCCACCACAAAAAAAGCTATTCTAAATATTTTTATGAATGTAGGTCCTTTCCATTTTTCTTTTCTCTCTTTGAAATGAAGAACTAGTAGTGGTATTTATATGTCAAAGTTTATGCACAGCTTTATAGCCCTTTGTACTGTAATACATGAAAGTAAAATTATTAAATTTAATACTAATAAATATTGTGGTTGCCATTATAAAATCAGCTCTCAAGTCAGGAGTCTGTCAGTAGCTCTCAACAATGTAATTTTAATAAAAAATGGAGATATAGGGGAAAAGGGAAGGGGACAGAAAATCTCACCTTCTAGAAAAAATACCCTAAGAAGAAATCCAAAGCCTACCAAGCCAACATAAGCCTCAAAGTCCTCAAGCACCAATGGAAAGAGAGAGAGCGCTCTGTCCCACATCTTTTGTGCCTGGTATCTCCCCCAACATACACTTGCAAAAATGAAGTGTGGGGTAGGACAAACTTAGGGCGTGGTTTCTATCTTCACAGGGCATAGCTCCAAATTGTTCCCCAGAAGGGTTGAAGTTTTCAACTTTAGTAGTCCATTAGTGCACTTAATTTCCCCAATCTCCTCTAGCATTTTTCATTCTGCTATATGTAAGGTAGTATCTCAAAGTTGTTTTAATTTACATTTCTCTAATAAATTGTGATTTTTGACAGTTTATATGACTACAGTTAGCTTTGATTTCTTCTGCTGGAATTGCCTTGCCTGTTCATATTCTTTGACTACTTATTAATTGAAGACATCTTTTTATAAATTTGACTCAGTTGCCTTCTACATATTTGAGAAATGAAACTTTTTTCAGAGAAACTTGCTGTAATTTTTTTGATATTACTTCATTATCATTTCAGCAAAATGTAGTTCCCTAGATTATTTTTTAATTGGATGTAATTTTGCTTTTTCTTTGTCTGAGATAATGATTACTACCCTTGTCTTTTCTACTTCATTTGCAGTATAATAGAATCTGCTCTAGCCCTTTAACTCTCTGTATCTTTCTGTTTCAAGTATGCCTCTTGTAAACAATATAGATTCTGGTTTCTAATCTTTTCTACTATCTGCTTTTTTTAAAAATGGGTGAACACATCCCCTTCTCATCCACAATTATCATTACTAAACTGCATATTTCCCATTGTCTTATTTTCTTCTCTCTCTTTCTCTTTTTTCCCTCTTCCTCCTTCTCCTATGCCTGTTTTGTTTCAGACCACTGCCTCTTAATCAGCTCTCTTTTTTAACTTTTCCTTTCACCAACATTCTTATCACATTTGCCCTTCTATTTTTCTAATTGATAAGATATATTTATATAACCAAGTATATATGTATATATATATATTTTCCATATTTTATAAAAGTGAGGTTCTAGTGTTGTGTAGTGTAAACCTTAACATTTCTCAGACTTATGAATGTTGGAAATTTCCCCATTGGGGAATCTTCTACTTAAAAAAATTCCCTAGCAGATAGTGAGAATTCTACTTGAATGTGGAAACTCCTTGCCTTGGGAATATCCCTACTCCACCCTACTTAAGTCTGCTTCAGGACAGAAAACTCCTTGCTGAACAATGAAAGTGCTTTGACCCATGCTTATGGAAAGGACAGGAAGTTCTTTGAGTCATGCCTGTTTTTAAAATTGATACAATGGGATGCTAGGTACCCATATAGGTGGGGCAACTTGTAAACTACTTAAACCTAAAAGGGTGATAACTTATTCAGAGGTTTTTTCTTAATGAAATTTGTCGATACAGCAGCATTTTATTCTGATTTACTAAAGAGATTAAAACTACTCAGCTGTGAATTCAAAATGGGCGGTCCTTTAGAAACATCTACAGTGATTGGTAGACTTAGGGGAGGTGACAGAGGAAATTTTGCCCTTAAAAATAAGAGCTTGGATCGCATTCAGGGATTCTTGATTTCTGATTCTCATTCTGGAGGATCTCATTCTGAGAGACTCATTTCCTTGAGGACTGATACTTGAGGGCTCTTTCCTTGGAGATAGATCTCTTTGAGGAGAAGTGCTCTTGGAGGAAATCTCATTCTGAAGGAGAGCTCCTTGAGGAGCAACTCTGAGGGGCTCTGTCCCCTGGGGTAGGAGCTCTGGAGGCTCTTGAGAGAGGCCCTTTGAAACAATCTCTGGCTGGAAGACTCTTTGAGGAAGGACACCGGCCTGGGGTCACTAGTATCCTTGTTTAGTCAGACCTTGTGGTGAGTGTTAAAAAACTGACTGATTTCTCTTTTAAGACTCAGGTCTAGTCCATATTGGCTTGAGGCCCTTCATACTTATTCCTTTCTTTCTCTCTCTTTCTTTGATTACTCATTGTATTGTTAATTAAAATCTCTATAAAACCCAATTGACTTGGGTATTTGAATAATTGGGAATATTTCCCTGGCGACCACCTTATATTTGATTTTAAAACCCAAGACACTGTAGTGAAACATATTTCTGCGGTAAAATTTACTCACCCTCTCTTATATCTATCACAATTTATATCTTCCAGTATTTTAATCACTAGAGTTTAAGACCTCAACCATTTTAAATCTCACAGTAGCTATCCCCTCCGTTTCCTCCTCCACTGTAGAAGCTCTTCCTTTTATGCCCCTTTAATATGAAAATTTTTCCTTTTCTATCTCCCCCTTCCTCCTTGCAGTGCATCTTTATTTCCTATCACTTCATTATTTTTTTGAGATTATCCCCAAACTAATACCTATATTGTCTGTTTATGTAGACAGAGAACATGTGTATGAGTTGATACCATTGGAATGAGAATGGAACACTTTGTTCCAATGGCCATGAAGATAACTGAAGCATGATGCTCTGGAGCACTTAGTGTATGGTTAGACATTAAAGAAGTCAACATCATCTACTGCTTCCTAAGATATCACTGGTCATCTTGACTTCTATCTTGCCACTGGACTTTGACAATTAGAAGAAAGAGTGAAGCTCAAAGCAGTATAACTCTGTCTCAATTAAATCTAACTCAAGAAGAAGTTACATCACTGTGTGATGTCATTTACCTTTTTCAAAACTGAAGGATGAACAACTACTCAAATAATGATATAATTCTTAAGCATTCTATAATCTTCCCAAATGTTTAATTTTATTGAATCTATTATGATTACTCTTTAAAGTTTACCTTTCCATGCTTCTCTTGAATTTCATGTTTGAATGTCAAATTCTCTATTCATCTCTAGTCTTTTAATCAGAATGATAGAAATTCTTCTATTTCATTAAATATCTTTTTTTTTTGCCCTGAAGGATTACCCTCACTTTTGTTAAGTATGTGATTGTTGCTTATAATTCTAATTTTTTTGTCTTCCAGAATGATAGTACAATCTCTCCAACTTAATATGGAAGCTGATAAATCTGGTATAATTCTGAATGTGGGTCCATGATCTTTCAATGATTTCTTTCTGGATGCTTGCAGTACCTTTTTCCATGACATGTGACCTCTGGAATTTGGCTATAATATTCTTGGGAGTTTTCATTTTGAAATCCATTTCAGGAGTTGATTGATGGATTCTTTCTATTTCTATTTTACCTTTTGGATCTAAGATATCAGTATGCTTTTCTGTTATATTTTCTTGAAATATGATGCCTAAACCTCTTTTTTTATGATGGCATTATGATCATTCAATAATCCTAAACTTATCTTTCTTTGATCTATTTCCAAGTCAGTTGTTTTTCTGAGATATTTCACACTTTCTTCTATTTTATAAACTTTTGGTTTCAATTATTTCTTGACAACTCAAGAAGTCATTAGCTTCCATCTTTTGTTTTTTTTGTTCAGTTTTCAGTTACAGCTAACTTTATAGGAACCCATGGACAAAAGTACATGGAATTTCTTGGCAAAGATATTGGTATGGTTTCCATTTTCTTTTTTAGTATTAGTTCCCTTTTTACCAATTAGTAACTGATGCAAGTTGGGATTAAATGACTTGCTTGCCTGGTTTTAATTATTAAGAAATGGTTTCCTTAACACTATGGGAGTAAAAATACCAAAGAAAAACAACTGCTTGAATACATGGATCAAAGGGATATGGCTGGGGATGTAGACTCTAAATGAGCATCCTAGTGCAAACAACATGGAAATACGTTCTGATCAAGGACACAAGTAATACCCAATGAAATTGCATGTTTGCTGCGGGAATGATGGGTGGAGAGGAGAGAGGGAAATAATGTGATTATTGTAACCAAGGAATAATGTTCTAAATTGACTAAATAAACTAATGGGCAAAAAAAATATGAATGTGTTTGCCTAAAACTGTTAAATTTAATGTTCTACAACAGCAGTAGAGAACATTGTTGGCTTCTTTTCAGATAACTTGTATTTTATAGTGATGCAAAATATATTTATATACACACATGTATGTGCTCTTGAATTCAAATTGTATATGTATATATTTATTCTTTGTTTTATTTATATAAAACTTATTTTTTACTATAAAAATGAAAAAAATCTTAGTTTTCAGTGTGGGAAAGAAGTCAAGCAGACAATAAAGAAGTTAAAAAAAGAAAGAAATTGTTTCATTCACAAGATGTTTTTGTGCCTCTTTTTCCATTTGGCCTATTTGTTTTTTAAAATATTGTTTTCTTCGATATTTTTGTGCCTCTTTTACTAAGCTGTCATTTCTCTTTTAATAATTTTCTTATATAACTCTCATTTTCTGCTCCCAAGTTTTTCTCTACCACCCTCCACTCTTTCTTTAACTCTTCCAAGAATTGTTTGGGTTTGCATCCAATGAGCTTTATATGTTAAGGCTTTGCTAATATCTGTTTTCACTTTTTTTCCCCTGAGTTTATGTCTCAGCATTCCTTGCTACCATAGTAGAATTTTATTAAAAAGTCTTTTTTTGTAACTTTCTTATTTTCCAGTCAATATTGACTTTAAACTTTATGCTATATTTGGGTTCTCCTCATCCCCACATGTTATCCTTTTTTGATGCTACTGTTTCCAGAGGCAGTTCTGGAGGGCTGCCAGCTTCAGGTTTTACAGATCTTTGAAGAGGTATGGCCATTCCTTTCCTGGTCTGTGCTCTGGAGGTTTTCTGATCCCTTGTGACCAAATGCATTTACTCCTCTTTACCCTAGTAGTGCAAAGTAGAACTGTTACAATCAATGAAGTTGCCAATCAGTTTCATTTACACAGAAAAGGATCGACCAGTTGTTTGATCCCTTTACTTTCTCTGGACCAAGAGCTCCTATATCTGCTGCTCCTTCTGCCACTGTTGCAGCAGCCTCTAAGACCCACCACCACTGATGACACCACTGGTAAGCTGTAATTGACCTCTCTTGCTGACCTTCTCAGTTGTGTTAGGTTGGAAAAAAAATATCTCACTCTGTCTGACCTTTTGTTGGCTCTGCCACTCAAATATTTAATTTGATGAATTATTTGATGAATTTGATGAATTTTAAAGTTATTTGGAGGGAAATGTTATGAGTGTTCAGCTGGGTTGCTGGCTGCAGACTACCATCTTGGTTCTACTAATGAAAAGTTGTCAATTTATCTCATCAAATTTACTTGGTTAAATCATTTGACACTGATATAGGATTCCAACTTTAACTTCACACAATACCCTTTGGAGTCAATAGACATTTCAAACATGGAGATGCATGAAATAGACTCTGACTCCTAAGGGAGTAAAGAGAAATAGCCTGATGCAAACTCTCAGAAACAAGATAGGGTTTATTTTCTCAAAACTTATTTAAGACACAACTTATTCCTCCCTTAGAGCAGCATCACCTGGTCCTGGTATATTGAAAAATTACCACAGTGAAAGCAATACCTTATGGCACACAATTGCTGATATGCACAAAAAGCTTCCAATTTTCCAATTTGGTTCCTTAGATCTGCAGAGTCTGGGTTCACATTTATTGTCACAGACTTCTACCTTGCCAATGGTTCAGTGCTTATGTCAACTGGCATATCCTATGGTTCATTGCTAATCTAAATTATGTTTGAATCAGTGGGTCCAGTTCTGGTTATAGAGCTTTTATTTTGAAGTATGAATGTATTGACTTCCAGATTGTCATCTCTTTGACCTGCTAGTACTGAGATATGTTCCAATTGTCCACATTATAAAGCAAAATAGAAAGTCCTTGAATTCCTGGTTCATTGGTAGGAAAGGCAAGAGACACACAAAATACATTCATTTCAATTCAGTTTAATTCTATTCAATAAGTGTAAGTTGCTTCTGTTTTCAAGAGGCTTTTCAAATGGACCCAGAAAATCAAAAAAGGACAACTGGTTGGGTTGCCCTCAGGTAATTGCAAAGTTTCTTTAATGATTCAAAAATTCTTCATGAAAAAAAATCATTCTTTTATAGTAATATTCTACCAGTGTTAAATAGCTACCAATGATGACATTCAGAGAGAAATGGAAAAGTCCATGGTAGTGCTGAACAGGTTACATCACATTCCAATACTGGAACATAATTCCAAATAATTATGAAGAAGAATTAGACTAAAAATGTTATCAAATAAAATATTTGCCAAAAATTTCACAAGACCTTTTATCTAATAAACCAGAGAAATATTAAATTATGTTTACCTATATTATAGAAAAGTTCTTGACAAACTATTTCATTACTTTCTTATGCAATGGATGAAGAAATAGAAGTTAAACAATAGTAAAAGTGGACAGATTAAAAGGTATTTGAATGATCAGAGTGTAGTCATAAATAGGTTGAAGTCTCCCTGAAAAGAGGGTTCCAATGGAGTGACCTAGAGATTAGTGCTTTGCCTGATGCTGTTTAAACATTTTTAAGACTAATTTTGGAAATGAAAAACAATAGAATAAGCATTCTATTAAGTACCTGTCTGGGACTATGCTCTTTACAAATATTATTTCATTTCATCCTTGGATATCAGGCTAAGAAGATTTCCATATGAAACAAAAGCTTCTTAGATTTTTAGAATGATTAAAATGACAGAATCGGGCTCCAAAAGGAAACTAACAGGCCAGAATAGTGAGATGATGCTCATCAGATAAATTTAATATAGATGAATTTAATGTCTCATTCTTGGATTCAAAAAATTGAGTTGGTTCCCTTTCAACAATGGAATTCTATAATTTCTCTAAATTAGAAAAAAAAGAGAGAAGAGGACATAAGATACAAACATGTTTGAGATGTGGGAAAGTGGAGATCAAAGGATAATAGATTTAGATCTGCTGGAGGAATACTCACATCTTTAATCTACTAGGTAAAGTGATAAGCAAAGTTATCTTCTGAGAGAGATGGGACATTGTTGTTGATACACTGGTATTATTTCTGTTTGTTAGTAAGAAGTGCCAGTTGGCTTAACTTTGTGACAAAGCTGATATAGGCTGGGAAGAACAGTGGGCCTTTTTACATTAAGGCCTTCTTGAGTGATTTGGACTGACAACTGTGGAGACAGTAGATAAAGGCAACACCTCAATTTATTGAGGTTTAAAGGATTAAAATGGTTTAATGAAAATATAAAAGCAGGAAAGATTCCCTAAATAATAATGGGGTGCTACCTCCAACCATACCAACTGTTAGATTTAAAATAGTTTTGAGCGTTAAATAGTTGTAGATAATAGAGTGGGAGCCATAATTAAAATGTTTTGGGAGCAAGGGAAATATATAACAATTATGACCACTGAAATATGTTTTCTACTGTGTCTTGGTTTTATATAAATATAAGATGGTCGCCAGGGAATATATTCCCAATTTATGAATATGCCCAAGCCAACTGGGTTTTATAGAGAAATTTAATTTATAATACACTGATTAATCAATAGGAAAAGAGAGAAAGGAAGAAAGGAATAAGAATGAATAAATCAGTCAGTTGGTTTTATCACTCACCCAAGATCTCTCTAGGTAAGGCTTCTCATGCCAACCTCAGGCTCCACCTTCAACAGAGCCTCCTTTCAAGAAATGTTCCAGAGAATTCTCTTCCTGACTCCTCCTGAGTTCTCCTTCAACAGCCTCCTTCAAGACCTCTCTAGTTGCTCTCCCTCCAGGACCTCTCTCCTCTCAGACTCCTTCAGAGCAAAACCTCTCAGAGTCAAAACCTCCTCAGAGCAAAAAACTCTCCTTCCTCTGTCCTCAGACCCAGCTATCTTTAAGGAAATGATCTAAGTTCCCTCCCCTCAGTTCTCACATCTACCAATCACTGTCCATGTCTCCCCTGTGCCAATGGTGGCTCTAGTTTAACCCAGGACCGCCCAGAGGTCTGTGGCTTTGCACATGTCTGTTGAAGGTCATATTCTCACATAATTAAATCTTGATCTTTGCTGCAGCCCTTCCTAAATCCTGTTACTCTAAGTAGGGTGGAGATTGTATTTTCCAAGACCTGGTTCTGTCATTCTAAGTATCTCTATTGTATCAATTCTAAAATCAATCATGACTCAAAGAACTTCCTGTTCTATGCTTAAGCATAGGTCAAAACCCTTTCCATTGTTTAGCAAAAGGTTTCTGTCCTAAAGTAGTCTTAAGTAGGGAGGAGAAGGATCCTCCCATGCCAAGGGGTTTTACATTCCAATAGAGTTCTTACTATCAGTAGGAAATTTTTTCCAGTATGAAATTTCCCAATAGGGAAATTTCCAACATTCATAAGTCTAAGAAATTTTAAGGTTTACACAACTCAAGGCCCTTCTGTCTGGTAAAAACCAGATCTGTTCTCTCTGTATCACTAACTTACCCAATTTCTAACTATCTAAGCATATTTATAAATATTAATCTTATATAATATTCCATTACTGCCTCCTTGTATTTGTTCAGTTAAGTTTCCAACTTCCAGTCAGTCCAGGTTTTGGCCTCATGATTTCTGACCTTTAAAGGCCGATTCCAGCCTGCTGCATTCTGTAACCACAGAGGAGCAAAAAACACATTTTCTTCTCTTAACTATAGATCTTCTTTACACAGCTCTTTCCAAAACTTCCAGCTTTCCCTTCTTTCCACAACTGTCACTCCTGTTCAAGGAATTTCCAAGATCCAAAGTTTTAGCCACCTCTCTGAGCAGGGAACACCAGCAGAAAGAAAAGACAGTTGGCTTAACAGAACTTCCAACTTCCAGATCTTCACAGAATTCCCAAGCCAGATCTTAGCGAAAAGTTCCATCTCAAGGCAGTCTGCCAGCCTGGCAGGATTCAGACTCTTGTCACTTACTTTGCAAACCCCAAATCTTATTTTACCTCGAATAATTCCTCTTGCGATCATAATTGGGAGGTGTAATCTCCCCAATTTAGATCATAGTAAATTTATGCAATGCCTAATCTTATTCCTAAACTTATCATGCTATTCCCCCCAAAAACAGTTTTTATCTAAAACTTATCTTACTCTATCACTATGCTATCACTATACTAAGCTAAACTATACTAAGGGTAAAAAGAGAATATCAAGAAACAGGAAAAAAATCAAGGAAAATACTTGTAAACATGCAAGTCCAAAAAGTACAATGACAAAATTCCAAAATGCAAACATTTTCAAAAAAAGTAACAGAATAACAAACTGTAGCCTATGATATTACAGAAAACAAAAGCCTATCTCAAGCAAAATAAAACTAATGCAGACTTCATCTTATAAATCCTATTGAAAACAATTCAAGCCAAACTTTTTAAACTATGCTGAAATACTATGCTAACACAGGAAACCAAAAACTGTCTACAGTAAAACTCAAAATTAACTTGCAATGCTAAAAAAAACTAAGAATCTCTTAAGAAACCTGACTATGAACAAATATACAGATATGTAGAAATCTATATAATATTTACATGCTTTGTACATGCTATTTACATATACTTTATATTATTTATACACTATGTACAACCTATATATATTTTCTGTTAGAATCACCTATTAGGAAGATCTGACATCCCCCTTGAAGTTGGTACAGAAAATCTTAAAAGATTTTCTTTTACTAAAGATACACAATTTCCTTTGTTGTTAGCTCATAGAAATATTTGAAATCTTCCTGTGAGATTTGAACTTATCCTATAATGTTCATATCTATTGTAATGTTTCTACTATAATTTGATTAACTCCAATTTATTTACATTATCATGAATTTTAATTACTGAGTTATGTGGTGTCGCAAATCATGTTATAAGTTTGTCATATGTTACTGATCACTTTGAACTAAATACTTAACCAAATCTGTTCCATATACAAACCTTTTGTGTTGCACAAGCCCATCTGTCATTTACCTGGAAAGCAACATCTTCAGTCTTCTGTCTTCTTGCTCTAGCCTGCTTCTCAGTGTTCTATGTTGTTTGCAGCTATGTGTTCTTTGTGAATTTTATGTATGTCAGTGCAGACATACAGTTAGTGTTCATAGCCATTGTTATCCTCTTCCCATTATCATTGACCTTGTCTCCCTTCAGTTGTCATTGTCATTGTGTGGTTGTCACCTGGATTCTTGTCTCTTCATCCTTGATTAACCTCTTCAGCTTCATAGAGGAGTTAAAGAGCTTGAGGACAAAGGAAGAATTCTGTACCAGTCATAGTGAGTCTGGAGTCAATAAGAGATGATTAAATATATAAATAGGGCAGCTAAGTAAAATAGGAGAGAGAGTGCAGACCTGAAAGCCTTATCTTTCTCAGTTCAAATCTAGCCTCAGACATTTGTTAACTGTGTGATCCTGGTAAAGTCGCCTAATCTTATTTGCCTCAGTGTCCTCATCTGTAAAATGAGTCAGAGAAGGAAATGGTAAAACTCGTTAGTATATTTTTCAATTTTTTGTTCAAAACATATTTTATTAGTTTTCCTAGATTACACATAGATGCATTTTTAATAACCATTTTCTTACATTTTGCTATCCATGTTGTCTCCCTTCTCCCTACCCCTTCCTCTCCCTAAGAGAGCAGGTAATATGATATAGGTTATACATGTTCTCTTATGCAATACATATTTCCATGGTTTTCATGTTGTAAAAAAGGATTCAGATTACTTATACTAGAGAAAATTTCATGAAGGAAATACAATGGAAAATGGTATTCTTTTCAATGGATAGTTTTTCATCACACGTCACAGTTTTGTTGTGAATCCTTGCATTGCAGGTGTTAGGTCATTCATAGCTGATCATCGGACATTATTGCTGTTACTGTGTACAACATTCTCCTGGTTCTGCTCACTTCACTTTTCACCACTTCATTTAAGTTACACCAGTATCTTTTCCAAGAAAACCCCAAACAGAATTATGAAGATTTGGACACAACTGAAAAATGACTCATCAACAATAAGTATAGCAATAGCAAAGCTCAGTAAGAGAGACCAACGTTGTTACATAGAGAGTAACTTGCTTTATGCTCTTTGCCTACCCCTTCTCTCAAGCTTGCTCTCCTAGAGTTATTTTGACTCTCCCTTGCATAACAGACATCCCTGAAGAGTTTTTTTTTTTTTTTGGAATCTAAGATTGCTTTCATTTTGTTGGAATAAAGATGTTTCCTATTTGATTCAGTTGTTGACATCAAAGTTGAAAAATGATTAGAGTTTGAAGGATTCTGAAAAATCACTGAGTTTACTTCCTGTATTTTACAGAGGAAACTGATCCCCAGAGAGATGACATGACCTGCCCAAGGACACATAACTATTTAGTGGCAAAGATCAAAGTAAACCCCCTATTTCCTTACTTCCAGGCCAGTTCTTTTTCTATATCATTCTTCCAGCATAAATTGTTTTGCATATGTATATCATATTTTGCTTATAAAGACAAACCAAAAATTTATGATTGTTCTAATAGGTAGACAATTGATTTATTCATTTTTGTTGCAATGGTATTGTTTATCTATTGATATTGCTCTAATCCAGTTCTAATAGGTTTCCTTTGCATGATAATAACAATAAAGATGTTTTTCTTCCCTTACAAAATGAGGATGCTAATAATTAGGAAGTCTTTTTATGTGTTACCAATGCAACATTGACACATAGATGGAGACATTGATTTACAACAAATTAAATGGCCAAAGGTTGGCTTCTGAATGGTTGATTCCCTATTGAATTGAGCACAGAGAAAATGTAGCATTGCTCCTTGAGGCAATTTAAAAAAAAAAGATACTTGGGATAGATATTTGTCAAGAGTGAAGGACTGTACTTTTCAAATAAAAGCTGCTTTTAAAAAAGTTTCTTGAGCTTTAAGTCCTAGATTGTTGTTACTTTCAAATTCCTTGTAAGTAGTTTCTGTTGCCCTAACACTCCCAACTCTGACAAGCTTTCATCAAACTACCATTTCTTAAAGCCCCTTAATTACACAGTTGGATATTTGTTACATTGTTTTTGAATCTCCAATTCAAGTATCTGTCTCTGAATCTGTAAATATTTCTGCTTCTTAATTGAAGTCTTTTCCCTTAAAACTTTCATTTAAGACCTCCATTCTTAGGATAAAGAATACCTGCATCCCACAGCACCCCAGTGGTGGCACACACAGGAGTTACAGAGTCTCAATCTGATGCCCAGACTCTGTGTTCCCTGATGCTGTGTCTGGGCATAGCCAGTGCCAGCATCATCATGAGCACCATGAATGTCAATGTGTCAGAACCAGCTCAACGTCAGTATGGGGGAGGGAGGGAGCACCGGAAGGAGAGGGATTTTTTTTTTAACTTCTGCTTCCATACCCAGCTCCCTGGGCTGGCATTTTTCTCTCTGCTCCTTATCTCATCCAGTCATCTCTGGCAAGGGGATTGGGGGGGGGGGCAGATTCTGCAGCCTTCCAGAAGATATGAGGAAATGGATCTTTCCCTAAAGTTAGAAAGCCTGAAAACCTTATATTTCTCTCTTTACTAAAAAATGCTTATAAATCTGGTAATAAGCCTCCAGATGAATTTTTATTTATAACAGTATTTAGAGGATTCTCTTACAATATGACTCAAAACCTAGGAAAAAAAAAACATTTTAAAATAAATTTTACACAAACTCCAGATTTCCACTGTTCTGCCCAAACTCATCAACCTGGACACCAACTTTCAACTCTAGAATTCACACATTAGATATTTTCTCCACCCCTTTAGACTTTCCTTCTCATTGGTTGACTCAGCAACAAACTTCCATTCATGTAGGGTGTGCGTGAAAGCCATATTGCATTCCTCTAGAGACCTATATAGAGGAAGTGGATGCATCTGGTACTTTATCTCTTTCCCCTTCCCATATTTAGCCTTTTTTATATGCTGATTAGCCCATTTTTCTTGAGGTCAGGGATTTGCTTGTATTAATAGTTCTAGAATTTAGCACAGTGCCTGGTACATAGAGAGAACTTAATAAACCATTGTTAGCTGACTGACCACTACAAATTAAAGATTACTGAGAGGATTCACATCTGAGCTTATAGACAAGAACAAGATTCACCAGACCTCTTACCTGTTCCCTTTGCCAGAAACCTGTGCAACTTCTGTGACTTATACCTAGATTCCACAGGTCCATCCTCTTTATGTAAGATTAATTCAAGTATCTGTAGAAACACCTTCTTCTTGAACTATTTAAATAAATCTTTTGGCCATTTAGTGTTGGCTCATAGTGAGTTATTTGTTTTTGCCTTCTCTCCCAAGTCCCATCATTGATCACTGTGTGTTACACCCAATTCCACTTGCTGAATCTTAAGGTTCAGAGATACGCTCCTTCTCCCTCCTCATTCACTGTTTTTCTGTCTCCCATCTCCCTCTGAGGTAACCAGTTCAGGTTTTACACATTAATCTAGAATTGCAAGGAAACAGATGTCTGGGAAAAAATCTTTGCATTCAATTTGATTAAGAAAGGTCTCATTTCAGATAGATAGATAGATGAGAGAGAGAGAGAGGGAGAGAGATATATACATAGAGAACTGATTCAAATTTATAAGAATTATACATTTGATAAATGGTCAAAGGATAGAAATAAAGCAATTTTAAGGAAGAAAATAGCAAGTTAATACACTATTGGCAGAGCTGTGAATTGGTATAATCATTATAGAAAGTAATTGGAAACAGTGTTCAAAGATACCAAATAATATATGCCCTTAAGATCCAGAAATAGTCTCAATCCAATACAAACACAAAGCATCTCTTGGTATAATAAAGAAACAGAAACTAAGGGCTTTTCCATTAAATGGGATATAAGTGAACAAATTGTTACAATTTGAATGCTATAGAATATGATTTTGATAAGAAGGAATGGATTCAGAGAAAACCAGGAAACTTTTATGAACTAATGATAAGTGAAGGGAATATCACAACCAGTAATTTATACTGTAGTTACCACTACTATTGGTGATGGTGGTAGTCTCTCGGTAACCGAGGATGACGATTGTCTTTGTGCGTTTTTGTGCACAAAGACACTTGCGCATGAAGATTTAAGTGGAAAAGTCAATGCACAGAGGCAGTCCCACTCTCTCGGCATTGGAAGCCTGGGTCCAGTGGCACGAGAAGTCATTACACCTGGAGACTTCCTCAGCTGCATTGGATGGCCGTGTTGTCTTTTGTGCTCCAACACGCCCTAAGCACTCCACAGTGCTTTGCTGCGTCGCCCTCTCAGCCGTTGAACCTTCTTGTTGGTTTCTTCCGCCTGTTCCGCCGAAGCAGTCTTCACATGCTGGGTGAGCAAAGCCCTGGTTCACCAGGGGTCAATGACCCGATGGCTATCCTCACAAGGTTTAGCCAGCCTGTCGAAGCCATTGCCTGGGGTGTGGCCGCTGCCGCATGCTAGCAGCTACTAGGAGCCACAAGTGAGAGCTGGGTGTCAGGTGAGGGTCAGAGGCTGGAGAGCTGCCCTAGAAGGGCATGACAAGCCCTCCATACCAAAGATATTACTCCTTCCTGAGCACCCCACACACCCATACACACCCCATATACACTATTGATTCTCACTATTTAACTATTTAAGTGACCTCTTGAGATGATTTTAAAGACAAAGAAACTGAAGCAAATGAAGTTAAGTGACTTGCCCAAGGTCACACACAGTTGTATGTGGTCAGATTTAAATTTAGGTCATCCTGACTTTAAATCTGGCTCTCTATCCACAATGCCACCTAGCTGCCTAAGTTACCTCAGCTGTGTAGCTGGTTGTATGTTAGTATTAGCCATGATTTTGGACTGAATTGCTTCCTTCATTTATGACTTCTTGTGAGAGAATCATGGAGGGTCAATATTGAAATGGAGTCTGTAAAAGATGTATTTATTTATTGTATATTTGTTTTTAAGTATTTTTCCATGGTTACCTGATTCATGTTCTTTCTCTCCCCCTTCCCAGAGCTGACAAGCAATTCCACTGGTTTATATATGTTACCACTCAATACCTATTTCCATATTTTTCATTTTTGTAATAGAATATTGTAATAGAATATATGTAATAGAATAAACTTTTTCTTTAAGTTTCTGAAAGTATTTAATTTTTACAATATTGTTATTGTATACATCATTCCACTGGATTTGTTCATTTCTCTTTGCATCAGTTCATATAAGGCTTCCAAAATTTCTCTGAAATTGTCCTTTAGATCATGTCTTATAGAACAGTAGTATACAATTACATACATATAGTATAGTTTTTTAGCCATTCTCATGTTTATGTTTCTTTAGTTTCCAGTTCTTTCCTACTACAAAGAAGTTTCAATACATATTTTCAGACATTTAACTCTTTTTTTTATTTAAAAAAATCTGTTTGGGATATAGACTTCATAGTTGTAGTTGTAGTACTTTACCAATGTGTCTTTTGTAATTTGGGGAGATATAGTTCCACACTGATTTCCAGAGTTCCACACAGAATTCCAGAATTAGTTCACAGCTCCAACAATAACACATTGATGTAACTTTTTTCCTTATAGGCCTGATGACATTGTTCATTTTCCTTTTTCTTTCAACTTTGTCAACATAATGGGTGAAATAGAATCTCAGTGTGACTTGAATGTTTATTTCTGTAATTATTATTGTTTTGCAGTATTTTTCATATTGTTATTGGTAGATTGGATTTTTTCTCAGAAAACTATTAGGATTTGAGAAATATGTAAAACCAAAATTGAATCATTTGCTCTGAGGATTCTTATAAATGTGAATTGTCATATAGAAATATAAATATATTAAAATTATAAACTATAGTATATATGGTATATAATATATATAATAAAATAATAAAAAAATTATATATAAACTATACTATATCTATGTATGTGTATACATACACATATACATAAATATGAATTGTCATGTATATGATAATTATAAATATATACATATATATGTATAAACTGAATCCCTAAAGAGTAAACTTTTAAAACCAAAATCCCAACTCTCTGGGGTGGGGTATGGTAGAGGCTGTACTCAGTCTCTAAAAGGTTTTCCATCACTGCCCTAGTACATGGTTATTCTTGTATATAAAAGAACATATTTAGCAAACTTGATGTTCGAATTTTGAGAATTATTTTTTCAAAGGTAAATTAAGTGTGATTTGATTTGCAGAAGGATTCTCCATGTGAAACCTTAAAATAAGATATAACAATATGTTTTTAGGAAACATACTTACTAGGCAAACCAAGATAAACCTACTTATATTTTTTTTCTGTAAATATAGAAATATTAAAAAGAGTAAGTTTCTGTTAGGTAATTCCTTCAATCATATTTTTAGATTTTTTTATGTCCTCTTTGAGTACCTGAAATTCTATTTCCTGTGAGAAATAAGGTGAGGAAAATATGATAGTTGAGATACCCAGAGCAGGCTACAAGTACCAGACTGAAAAGTAAAGACTCAAAGGGGCATTTGTTTAATCATAGGGTTAAAGGGCATTTTAATCCTCCTCTTGGTGGAGAGTGTCAAAACAATACTCCTGAGACCAGAGTTTTGGGTTATTAAGCTATAGTGAAAGTCCAGAGCATTTCCCACAACCTCTTGTCTAGTATTTTAGCTCACAGAAACAAATCAGGTCAGATTGGGTCTTTAGGTTAGGTCTCCTGGGCATTTCAAAAAAAGGAGTTTTGAACAAGCTAAACTCTAAGGTAGGGAGGAGAGAAAGGAGGAATTTAAAATTCCTTTAAGTTTTTCCTAATTTCTAAATAATCTAAAAGCAATCCCTAGGGCTCCATTATTTGACTTCTTTGGCCTTTAGCTCCCTTACTAGGAAAAAATTTCCCTTCTTTTCTAGAGAAGGACAAATGTCTATCCATAGCTTGGTTTGTTCAACTTCAGCTTGCTATAGGAAATAAGGCAATGAATGGTGAGAGAAGCAGCCTGAGTTTCTGAATAGTACAGGGGAAAAAAAGAGCAATGGCTGACTTGTCATCCAATGGCTTGGTTCATTAATTTGCAGCTTAGAGCTGGAAGGTTTAACTCTTTTATCATATAAATGAGGAAACTGAGGTCTCTTAAGTTTAATTGACTTGCCCAAGTTTATATGGGTGATAAGTATCAGTTAGGATTTGAATTCAGGTCTTCTGATACCAAGTTCTTGGTGTAGACACTCCAGGTGTTAGTTATAGAGATGGACATTTGGTAATCTTATCTAATCTAGTGCCTTCAATTATAAGCTCCATTAAAATGACTATCCTATCATTTCCCTTCATTTCTATTCTTCAGCTTCCCTTCTTTCTAACCAGAGGATTTGAAATAGTCAACCAATTTGAGCCTCTGCAGTTCAAGCTGATTAATTTTTTAAGGTACAGATTAGATTAGGTCATTTACAAAGTTACATTAAACAGAATGCAGGTCATAGAGTCAGGAAGAGCTGAGTTCAAATCCAGATTCACATTACTTATGTGACCTTAGATAAGTTATTCAACCATGTTTTCCTTAATTTTCTCTTTAGTTGCTTTGCCAAGAAAACCCCAAGTAGGGTCCTAAAGAGTTGGACACAACTGAGAAATGACTTAACAACAAAAAAAATCCCCAACAGAAATTTTAAAATTATTTTTTAAAATATTCTTAAGCTTTTTCTTTGTACCAAAAAAAGTTCTTTTAAGCAAAACAACTCAACAAATTTCTGACTCTAAAAACGTATTTCTCATTCCACATCTAGTGGCCAGTATCTCTCTGCCAAAGGACAAAATGCAAGAATCTCAATGCTCCAATAAAAGGATTGGTCACAGTTCATGATCAACATGACTTCTAAAGTTTTTCAATGCTACTTTCTCTTACATGATTGCTTTCATTGTGTATAATGTTCCGCTGATTCTCTTTACTACACTTTAGTCTACATCAGTTTACCCTATTCTTTTCAAGTTTCTCAAAATTCTTCATATTTCCTGTTTCTTAAAGTATAATAGCCTATTAGAATCATGTTTCACAATTTGTCCAGTTTTTTCTTTATTGTTAGTACCCCTACCCATCCAGTTCTTTATTACTACAAAAAGTCACTTGGACCTTTTGTCCTTTTATCTTATCCTCCCCCAAGCCTCAAGAAATTGAACAGCTATGTGACCATGGAGATATCACTTAATGCCTATTCAATTTCCTTATCTTTTACCTAACAGGGTTTTTCTGAATCTCAGAGATGAAAAAAGGGAGCATCTGTTTAGGTCTAAGACAAAAACAATTTTTTTTTTTAGAAAAAGGAACTTTATTGGGAAAAAAAGGAGGCTGTCAAGGGAAAGGGAGAGAAGGGGAGAAGTAAGGATACAGGTACTCATGCTTATGAGCCTCACAGATCCTTTGTGTAGCATACCAGGCATGTTAGCATCTTGGAAGTATGATTGATATATTGATATTATATCCTATGTATTCATTTATCAGACTCATGGTCAGATCCCTTAATGATCATTGTATGGAAAGCAGCAGTCCAAAGGACAAGCACAAAGGACAGGCGAATTCCTGGGCGCGGCTTTGCTGGCCACAGTGCACGTTCCTTTCCAAGGTGCATGTTGGATTAATCTCCTCCTCTTTGATTTCATGATTGTCAATTCAACCAATGTTAAAACCTATGTCATATCACGTATTCATTAATCGCCTCCCACTTCACATTCCTAAAATCTCCAATAAAAGTTGGGGAACATGTGCGAGCCTCTCTCTTACATCTCTTGCCTTGCCTTCCTTGCTCTTACTCTCTCCCTCTTGCCTCTTACACTCTTGATCTTGGTCTTGCCTATATTGCTCCTCATGTCTGATTGATTTGCGCAACGTAGTTGCCCTGCATATCTCCCATTAATCTTTCAGCCGTCTGGTCTATGGGAGATATCCCAGAGTTCTCAGCTCCCTACATGTTCTCTTGTTTCTCATACTTATAATTTCTCCACTTGTTATCTTCTTCTAGAGAGCTGTTAATGGAGCTTGCCACTCCTCATGTCCTCATGTGTTTTAACTTGTTGTCTCTGAGTCTTTATTCCTGCACCTCTCCCCCTAACTGCATTATCTATTCATCTGGATTCCTCTAGCCTCCAGTCTCCTTCTCAGGTCACCACCCACAGGTTCATTATATAGGAACTGCTGGAAATTCCTATACTTTGGAAGGAAAAGGAAGAGGAGAGCTATGTAAGGCAAAATTCTCCACCAACTTTAACATTCTATATATGAAATGCTGAAGTAGGATAGGAACAGTGTCTAGATTTGGGATTTCATTGTATGGGCAATTCTCAGATGAGGAAACACCTTCTACCAAAGTAGATTGTTACCTTAGAGAGGGACCTAGAGAATCAACAGATTAGGTGACTTGCCAACGTTTACACAAACTGTGTACATCAGATTTAAGACTTAACTAGACACTTTCCTTGTTTCATTTATTTATTTATTTATTTATTTATTTATTTATTTATTTATTTGTTTGTTTGTTTGTTTTTGCTTTGCTTTAGGCTGGCTTTTTGTGCAATATATGATACTGCATTTGTCAATTATTTTTATTATTGATTTGTATGATTAATTTCTATACATGCTATGTGCTTTCCATTAGAATGTGAGCTTCCTAAGAAGGGGACCAATCAATTTATGCTTTTTCAACTCTATTTCACTGGTGCCTAGAACTTGAAGGTATTTTTATCATTTTAACTGGTTTAATGCATCAGTGATTCTAGGCATGATTATTGTCCCTATTCTTTGATATTTAAATGGATCCATGATTTAATCAGTATGAAAACACCCATCACTAGTGTTAATTGCAGCCCACTCATGCCTTCTTTAGTCCATTCTTTTCTGAAAACCCTCACTGAAGCATATGTCCAATGTGTTGATGGTCCTCTTCTGTTCTTGTTTGTTTTTTAAGATTTTAAGTTTAGCATTCAGGATGGTACTTGGTCAGTGAAAAAGCATTTATTAAGCACTTATTGTATGCCAAACATCTATTATCCATTCTCCTTTTCATCCATCCTGATGGAAAAAAGGAAGGTAATATGCATTTATTAAGTATCTACTATGTGCCAAGCAAGGTGCTAAATATTTTTGAAATATTATTTTATTTGATCTTGACAACAAACATGGGAGGCAAGTGCTAATCTTATTCCCATTTTGCAACAGACCTAATTGAAACAGATAGAAGTTAGGTGACTTACCTAAGGTCAAATAGGTAGTAAGTGTCTGAGGATGGATTTAAATTCATATCTTCCACACTCCAGGCTCAGGCTCTATTTACTCTACCACCTAGCTGCTTATAAAATTCCTAGCATGCCTTTCTTTACTAATTTACCTCATATTCCAATCATACATATTCTTGATATTGACTTTTATGTCATTTCCTGGATGTCAATCATCCCAGGTAGTATGTTGCAAGCTGGTTATAATTGCCATACCTCTTTCCATTGCTCTTTGGGTTGCCTGAAAATTTAATTCTTCCATGATTCTGATTCATGACTCATAGTTATATTGTGTTACATAGAGAATACTGGTATTTACAGTAGGATTGTAGAGATTTTGTGGGGTCCAGGAATATGGGATGAGTATTACACTATCATTAAAAAACAAACAAACAAACAACTCTCATAGAACTGTGAATTGAAAGATATCTTAAAAAGTCATAGAAGTCCTAGCTATGTGACTCTGGGCTAGTTACTTAACACTAATTGGCTAGCCCTTACAGATGTCTCTCCTGCCCAAGAACAGAAGTTAATATCAATTCTAAAATTTAATTTTAAAAAATCTTAGAAGAAAATAAAAAGAGGCTATTAATATACTGCAGTGGTCTACCTAAGCTGGGCCACTCTGGGTCACAGTGATAATAACTCTAGTCCTCCTTCTATATCGGAAATTTTTTCCCCACTAAACCTTGTGGTTACTTAATTAGCATATCAACTAATGAGAATCCTTGCTTCAATGGAACACCCTATTTAAACCCTTACACTAATGGTGGGGGGGGGGGGCGGAACAGGGGACCATCCCATCATGAACAGGCTCCCTTAAAATCACTCTCTTCTCCCAAGACTAAAACTCTGCTGCCATTTTCCACTTGACGGTGATATATCCCAAACACTTCCCTTTCCCTTTCTGAGCTATTTCTGGTTCTACTCATATGCTGAATAAATTTATTTGCTTGACCCAATTCCTGCCTCCAAAGCTCTTTCTGTTTGTTGGAATACCCCTGGACACTTCTGACCTCTAGTACTGTTTTTAGCAGCTCCATGACCTCCTGAGCAGAGCCAGTAAGAGTAAGGCATAGATATTCATAAATGGGACACAAATGTAAGAGATTCAATAACTCTGATTTTATCAGCTTCTTCCAAGAAAGCTCCACATCTCCACAATTTCACTCCATATGTTTCTTGGTTGCAGTTTTTATCTTCTTCTTTTAAACATGACTTGGTTTCTTTTATTCTTATTCTTTTAAACCTGAGGTGATTTCTTGCTCTCTTGAATCTCTACAATCCTCCTCACTCTTCTAAGGTCTACTTTCACCTCTGCACTTCCTTCTTGACATATTCATTTCAATTCCATCGATATGTCATTCTCAATATATCTGAAGCAGAAACTTCCTCTTTTAATTAATCCTAATTCATTTACTTTGCCGATCTCACCATTCTATTAAACTGTATCTGTCACTCTTGCCCTGTTCTAATATGTTATGCAGCCTGTCTCTTAACCATTAAAATCTTTTCCTCCACCTCTGCTTCTTGAAACCCCTAGCTGCTTTTAAATTTCAACTCAGGGGCTACTTAATTCAAAAGACCTTCCCTAATTCTCTCAGCTATAAGTGTGTTACACTAATCTGTTTCAATAGGTAATACAGTTATTTTTCCACATTGAAAAGGTTAGGGGCTTAGTCCCTGGGATCTGAAAAATCTGCAGAAAAGTTTTTGACCTTCCCTTTGTAACAAGGAATTCTGATTTTTTTTTCCTTTTCCTTTCTGGAGTGTTTATAGAACCTTATTTAAAAATTTTGGTTAAATATTAATTTCTGGAATTCCAAACTTTTTCTGTGTTGTCTGTTGGTCTTTCTGAATTCTTTGCAACTTCCACAAAACTCCCCCCCCAAATCTCCATTTAATTTGTAATATCAACCAGTGATACATAGAAATTGCAGTGGGGAAAGCTGCTATGTAGAAGAGATAACTATAGTTATAATAGCAAGTATTTATATAATGTGGTTTTCAGAATATTTTATAAATATCTCATCGTACCCTCATTTCAACACTGTGAAATAAATACTGTTATAATCTCCATTTTGCAGATGAGGAAACCGAGATAGAACTTAAATGACTTCCAGGTCATATAACTAACACACATCTGAGGCAAGATTTGAACTCTTATCTTCTGTACTCCAGGTTCACTGTTGTCATATAGGAGCAAAGATATATACACCATTTCTTTCAACATCAAGGCAAGATTGTCTACTAGGAAGAAGATTATACTTGTTGAAGATGCAAATGACTTTAGCAATAAAAATTTTTAATGAACCCATGTACATTATTTTTTAGATATAGTACAATATAATGTAAACATAACTTTTATGCACAGGAACAAAAAAAAGTCAGTTACTTGTTTTTCTTAATGATATTTGCTTTATTTTAGCAGTCTGGAACAGAACCCCATAATAACCCCAATGTATACCTCTATGTATGTGTGTGAATGCATATAATCTATGTGTAGAAATGGGTATACATAGAGAATATATATGTTAATATATCCATAAATGTATATAGATATACTTTATATATACATATATTTATATACAAAAACTACTAGTTTTTTATCAATGTGTGTGGTTCTGTGCATGTCCTACTTGATATAAACATTTGCCTAGAATTGCAGTATTTCAGAACTGGAATTTAGAAATCTGTCAATTCAATATTTTCATTTTATAAATGAGGTAAGTGAAGTCTAGGAGGTAGCATGACTCACCCAAGATGATCCAGAAGTAGTGCGTGGCTAGGCTTCAAAGCCAGGAATTCTTCCTTCCCAGTAGCATGTTATTATCTTTGCCTGGGTGGCAAGGGCAGCTTTGCTTGAAGATGTGTTTTGGAATATTGCCATGGCAGTTCTTAATTACCGACTCATTATTTTATTACTTCATAGAAGACACATAGAAGTTGTCTCAAAAATCCTGCTGATGTCTCTCCTTTCAGAGATCTGGGTATAACTTATGAATAATGCTGATGGGCTACACTGATGGACCCTAAAATTGGAGATTTTCCCCTTTTGTGACTTCTGGAGGGAGAAACTGACAATTGTGAAAATAACTGAATTCTAAGGACCAGAGAGAAATCAGATCAGCTTGATAAATTGCTAAATAGAATTTCGAACCTGCTTTGATGACCATTCAGTAAGAATATGATCCTCTTTTCACTCATTCATTTTTCAAATATTGATTGAGCACCTACTGCAGTAAAGCTTTGTAGTAGTTTTAAAAGATTAAGAGATGTGAGCCTAGAGTTCTGGAGGGGAGGGAAGATGTATGCTAATAGCTACATCTAGAGCAATAGGAAAGAGCCATATGGGTACTCAAAATCTATCTCTATAAAAGCTCACTTCTGCAGGAGAAATAACTTCTATTTGGGGTATTCAGTTAAGGTTTCAAGGACATGCCATACAAACTGTCCTTTTAAATAATGTCTAGAGTTTTGATAGAGTAGGATGTCAAGAGAAGACAATTGCAGGTAGAAATAACAGCATGAACAAAAATATGGAAGGAGTAAAATATTGCATGTTTAGGGATCACTGGGCTGGCTAATTTGGCTGTAATCCAAGGTTAACATACACCTCATCCTGTGGGAAATAAGAGTAGAAAGTTCGGTGGAGGGTATTCTGTGAGGATCTTGAATGCTAAGCTGAAGAGTTTAGACTTTATTCATTAGGCAAGGGTTATAAGTGAAGGAATAATATCATTAAAGTTTTAGAAAGGTTAATCTAAATAGAAGAAGCATTAGATAGATAACTGGCCTTGGAAAATGCAACGTCTGGATCAAAGTCCTGAATATAACACAGATGAACTCTGGGACTGAGCAATTCACTTAAAACGCTCGGTGTGATCCTAGACAACTCTCTAAACCCATAATCTTCAGAGAAGGTGCTGATTATACTCAGAATTATTCACTGGGAGCTCCCTATGTCAATGCAAGCATAGATCTTATTAAAAATGAACAAAAAAGTGATGGAATGAGACACTGTGGGAAGTCTGCTCTTATTGAAAATCTTCAGGTAGAGGCTATATAGCCACTCATAGAGAATGTTTTATTTAAGTTGGATGTGAATTGGATTATATAGAGCATGAAAAATAGGCAGACATATCATTTATTACGTGCTTATTGTATTCTAGGTTCTATACTAAGTTCCCTACCCTTTAGGATCTCATTCTAATGGATGAGAACAGTACAGAAAAAGATGCTTGAAGGTGGGGGGAGAAAGGCATTCCCTGTGGCAGCATGGCTAGAGATATTATAAAAGTATTGTGGAAAGGTGGAAGCCAGTAAGATTAAGACAAAACTGATTTATTGAACCCTAGAATCATTGCAAGGGTGAGTACAATCATGCAGTGAGAAGAGAGTAGACATAGCCTTACTGGAGTTGTTCAGGAAGATAATTTGGAAATGGTTTTTACCTACAAGAGCCTTGACCATTTTATTTTCATCCGCATCCTTTGCAGAGCTCTGGATCTCCTTCACTGAGGACTCCAGGGAGAGAGAATTCAGTAAAGGCGAGGATTTGGATCCTTCTCACCTTCTCACTAACTATGTGGCCTCTGAATATAAGCCTTGGGACTTTTCCTGCCTTGTCACTCATTCTTCTCCATTTTAAGTAAAGGAATTTATCAAAAAGTTCTGAGGAATGTGAATTTTGGAAGATTAGGAGATGGTACCTCCAGGGTTCAGAGTCTGTGTCAAATTTTGCTGACATTTCAGCATTGATAGACTAAGTAAGGGTCAAGAAGCGACCTTTGGGAATATCCTTCTAGAAGTTGGGAAGCCCAAGAGGAAGCCTCATCCAAAAGTCATGCCTTTCAAGACATGAAATCAATTGGAAAATGCTTTGTAGAAACGGAGCTGTTTTAGCCTTGCCTCTGATATTGAGGTGGGATAGGAGAGAGTGTGCTTCCAAGGTTTTTTTGAGGAAAATCTCTATATTTTTTATCATTGCTATAATTTTGAAAGAAATGTAGTTTTGTAAAAATAAATTGATTTTCAATAGTTCAATGGAATTATAGAGTTGGTCACTATTGAGAGACATAATATCTGGGTGGTCAAATCAATTGAAGTAGAGTAGAGGTATCTCCTAACCAATTAGAGCACCCTAAGCCAGATGTAATATGCCAGGCTATGGGATAATGCTCCATATAAGGAAGTATATGCTCCATGTGTGGTTTTATCCAATATAAACTTTAGCCCTTCACTTTTGCAGATAACTTGGGAGAGATTCTTTACTTGGAACTTTTATTTTTGTATGTTCTGGTTTGCAGCATTTCTTCATCTTACACTAAAAATGTATGTTCCCCCTTTCCCCTTCGAAGTGTGTTTCTTTATGAGTCAGTTCCATTTGAAAGAATTTTTGAAAAATTTCCACTGGTTGATTTGTTGAATGTTTATTGCTATTTCCTCTATTACAGAATCCAGTAAAAGATTAATATGGAGGCTAATATGAGAAGTAAAAAGTCTACATCACAAAAATTCTGGTGCTTTATTGGATTTTTTTTTCTTTTTACCTGTACCCCTAGGATCTGAAGGGGGGAGATGTTAGAGATTTGTTACCTAGATGGTCAATGCAAGTTACTATGAAAAGTTACTACATGGATATAGTTCAATTGTATAATTAGAAAAGTTCAGACTCCATCTCCCAGAATTCTTTTCTTGACCCAAGAATCCTTTCCCCTGTGTTGACGTTTGTGTTTGTTACATGTGTGTATATAATTTTGTGGTTCCTCCCTCTCATACTCTTTTTTTTTTCCACATGTGAGACTGGGTGAGCTCTCTCTCTTTCTCTAGTCTTTTATGCTTCAAGGTATTATAAATAAATCTTATTAAATATAATTCTAGGAGTATTTTGGATATTAATTTTTAAAATCTACACAATGAATAAATTTAAAAATTAATGTACTTAATTTAAAAAATAACACTCACGTACTGAGGAAACAAATAGAAAAAGTCAAGTCCTAGCTAAAATCCCACATTCTATATGAAACCTTTCCCTATTTCTCATAATTTTAGCACCTTTCTTATGTTGATTATTTACAATTTGCCCTGTATTTAACTTCTTCTTACTCAGTTGTTTGCATATTGTCTTCCCAATTAGTGTGATCTGCTTGAGATTGTATTTTGCTTTCTGTGTATCACCAACACTTATAATAGTTCCTGGCCCATAGCAGGCATTTAATAAATGTTTTTTTGATTGAACTAATCCCTACTTTTAAGGAGCTCACATTTTAACTGAGGGAAATAACTCCTAAAAGTAAATTTGGCTGCAGGGAGGATGGAAAGGCCCAGATGTCTTAAGTGTGTAGGCAAAATAGATATGACAAGTTTTAGAGATCTTTAGTTTCAACAATAGGTTAGATTGCAATTCCAGGGATCTGCAAGGAATAGAGTTGGTGGCTCCCACCTCATCCAAACCCTGTAAACCATCAAATAAGGACAAGAGAGATCATGAGACACATCCACAGAAGCTGTAAAAGAGAAGGTATCACTCATACATGGTTTTATGTATGAGTGAATGGGAAGGAAAGTTAAGGGGAGAAGCTGCTTTAGGTGGACAGATGAGTTCGACTTTACATATACTGAGTGTTTTCCCTATTTTATCAATAATAAAATAATGTGGGCTATTCAGGAGAAGGATACATTGTTAAGGACAATCTAGAAATAAAGATCATAGTTATTTGAGAGTGACACAGAATTGTCTGCAAAATATATATATCAGAAAGGATCTGATCAATAGATGCAAGCCTTCACCAATATTTAGCTCATTTTTGTCAAGTGCTCAGAATTTTATGCAAGCTGCTAAACACATTTATTTTGAATCATGTTACACAGAAGCTAACAAATCATATATTGCAAATAAACACAGAAAACATGGATATTTCCAGTTAAGAGAATTATATTTCTCTGAAACGACCTTTCCAGGGGAGTGAATTTAAAATATTGAGGTCATTCAAGAAACAAATAGTTGGCATCTAGGGAGATTGGAATATTTTAAAATGCGCCTCCAAGAGCTAAATGACCTTTACTTTTCCTCACTAAATATAAAATGCTCACCTGAGTCCAGATTCTACGTATGGTGAGAGAATTTGATTCGGGGTATTTGGGCATTTAGACAGAGGGCATTCAATTTGCCAAAACTCATTGTATTAAAACTAAAATGAAGTTTGCCTGGGACAATTTTTGTCTTTATGGCTAAGGTTCTGCCCCAGGAGAAAAGTAGGAAGGGAAATTCACTCAGTTCTAATAAGCTTGCATAAAATACAAAATGACCCAGACCTTCACCTACAAAGGAGTTTTATATTAAGTACAAGAAATTATAGTAGTCATTTAGCTATAATTTGGCCAAGAAGTCTATAAAAGGCCATAATAATAACTAATATTTATATAGTGTTTTAAAATTTGTAAAGTACTTTTCATACATTGTCTCCTTTGAGCTGTGGAAAATAGTAAAAGGCATTATTATCTTCATTTCACATGTAAGAATATAGTGTTTTGAAAAGGTGTAGTGACATTCACGGTCATATGACAAGGGTAAGATATGAGTCAGAGACAAAGTAGGATTTGAAAATAGGTCTTAAGATCACTGGGGTGGAAGGAAGTCCAAAATCCATTTTTTGTAGATGAGGATACTGACATCCAAAACATTTTAATAGGCTGCTCACTGGTACATAGAGAGAATGTAGGACCTGTTGTCAGGAAGAAATGAGTTCAAATCCAGCCTCAAACACTTACCTTATGAGACTCTGGCCAAGTCACCTAACTTCTGTCTCACTTTCTTCATCTTTAACATGAGGATAATAGTAGTGCCTATCTCCCAGGGTTGTTGTTCCCAGGGTTGTTGTGAGTATAAAATGAACATTATATTTGTAAAGTGCTTTGAAAACCTTAAAAGTGCTATACTGCTTTTGTTCGCATTAGTTGAATTTGAATTCTTTATTTATGAGCTCAAATAATGTTTTTAAAGACATGCTATAAAATACATAGGATTACAAAGAAAGTGAATATCATGGAAATATAGGTATAAAAAATAAGTTGATGAACCTCAGGCTAAGAACTAGTCTATATTATGCTTCTTGTTTTAAAATTCACTGTTCATAGCAATAACCACACACTTATTTATGAAAATGGGAAACAAGAACAATAATTATAATTCACATTTATATAGTACTTCAAGCTTTGCAAAGAGCTTTCCACATGTGTGGTTGAATTTTGCTTAATGGACCCTTTGGTATTCCCATGCTATAATTAGGGCAGGACTGTATAGTGGCATAATAACCAAATGACTTCATGGGTATTTTCCAACTCTATATCTCACAACATATTTATCATAAAGTAATATGATGAGAGACCCAGCATGGGTAACAAGAGCCCTGGCTTCCTATTCTACTGTTGACAATTTCTAGTTTTGTGACAACTCCCACAACCCTTCTGAAGTCTAGGCTTCAGTTTCTTCTTCTGAAGGTGGTACTTCTATAACCCTCCTCCTAGAGTTTAGCATGATAGGATCAAGAGCTAACAAGTCCCATAGCGGGAATTTAGTTCAATCCTCTCATTTTACAAATGAAGAAACTGAGGCCGGGAGAAGAGAATGATTTGCCTAAAGTTTCATAGGTTTTGAGAAAGTATGTGGAAGGCTGGAGTTCAAGTTGCACCCCAGGAACCCAGCCAACTCTCTATACATTGCAGAAAGGAAGCCAAGCTACACTGTGAGATGATGGTCCTTTCAGGAAACTCCCTATGAAATCAAAAGATTAAAATAGCCACCCAGCCAGAGTTTTAAGCATTTATTAATAAAATGAGGTGAGAGGAGAGTGGGAGGGAGAGAGAAAGGGTGGGAGGGAAGAAAGAGAGAGAGAAAAAAATAGAGAGAGACAGAGAAATAGAGAGAGACAGAAAGAGAGAGAGAGAAAGAGAGACAGAGAAAGAGAGAGAGAGAGAGAGAGAGAGAGAGAGAAATAGAGAGAGACAGAGAGAGAGACAGAGAAATAGAGAGAGACAGAGAGAGAGAGAGAGAGAGAGAGAGAGAGAGAGAGAGAGAGAGAGAGAGAGAGAGAGAGAATTTCTTTAAGGAAGGATTAATCTGATTATAGAATTTCCATGTAGGTGGCTTAAGGCCTATACATTCTTCTGCAGCAATGCTGGGAGTCAGTCTATTCAAGAGCAGGAGGGAAAAAAAACTCAATCAGCTCCACCTTGGGTTTATCTAATTTTCATCCAGTCAATTCATTTTGACAACTTCATGTTGCCAACTGTCACCCTTCCTCCTTTCTTAGGACTGCCCAGGGAACATTCTCCCTGCCTCATTGTTCCATACCATAATTGCTGGCTTTCCTATTGACCCCAGGACAAACCAGAATTTAGATTCTATCATCATAAAAATCAAGGTCCCCTCAATAATTTCCTTCACAAGAACTCTAGGGAATATATATATATATGTATATATATATTTCTTTATATATGTATATAAACAAATGAGTTATTAGTATTGTTTCTCTTTCATATTTTAGATAAATAACTATAAGCTTAATTAATTATAAAGAGGAAATTTTATAAAAAATGGCAGGAACATGTTTTATTTATCCTTTGTACCCCACTAGCAATGATGCAGGTTCAATTGTATATTTAGTGAATGATCTCTGTTCCTCTCTGTTCCCTATTCTTAAAAAAAAACAAACAAAAAAAATGACAAAGAACTATGAAGTAGTTGAATCAGAGGGCTTATTGTGCACCCTGATAGGCCTGAGGTTTCTGAGCCACTGGAGTGTTTTATAATAGGTCATTGAGCTCATCTATGTTTCCAGTGAGCAAGAAGGAACACTTGATTTTAAAAATTTCACAAGCTACTGATATGGAAACAGTTATGATTCTGCAAACCAGCGAAAAATAAGGATGGCAAAAGACAGGGATTAAATACATACCCTGATAAACTGACTTTGAATGCATTGGGGGAAGATGGCTTTCTTGGTCTCCCAGTACCCCCCATAATAACCAAAAATAATTCCACTGAATCAAAGCTAAAACACATGTACACACACAAACATAAACACACACACATACACACACACAAACACACACACAATACCTGAAGCCTGAGGTAACATACCACAGTACAACAGGATCCCTGGGAGTCTAGTAAAAAGCTAATAATTAAATCAATTGTCCTGGACACTAAAATTTTAAAAATTAAAAAAAAATAGATATCAGAAAGCAATGAAGAAAGAATTCAACTATTGACAGATATTATGGAGATAGAGAATTCTGTTCCTCCAAATCAAAGGACAGTGATTTTAAAACACTTCAAAAACAGCAAAGAAATTCAACAAATGGCCAAAAGCTTAGAAAGAGCTTTTGGAAAAGCTTTTAAAAATACTTCAAAAATCAAATTAGAGGGGTTGAGGGAAAATTAGAAGAAAAAATAATAGCAATGCGAGAAAATTATGAAAGAAGGATTACCTAAATTGAAAAAGAGATCCAGAAACTAAAAGAAAATAACATATTATAAACTAGAATTGGACAAAAGGAAGCTAACAATTTCCTAAGACAACAAGAAATAATAAAGCATAACCCAAAGAATGAATATAATATGAATATGAAATGTTATAAAATATGAAATATGAAATAGAATAGAATATGAAATGTCATCACAAAAATAATTGATCTGGAAAATAGATCAAGGAGAGAAAATATAAGAATAGTTGAATTCCTGAAAAATTATTATTTTAAAAAAAAGCGTTTGGACAACACACTCTAAGAAATCATCGAGGAAAACTGCACAGAAATTCTCTAACCAGAGATTAAAGAAATTGAACAGGTGCATGAATCACCACCTTAAAAAAATTCATAGGGACTCCATTGTTAACTTCTACAAGTTAAGGAGAAACTACTATAGGCCACAAGAAAAAAAAATTAAATACTGTAGAACTATAGTCAAAATAACATAAGACTTAGTAGTCACAACATTAAAAGAACATATGATATGAAAAACAGAATTTCATAGAGCAAAAGGATGGTCTTATTACCAAGAGTAATATATCCTAGCAAAGATGAATATAGTTATAAAAGGTAAAAAATTACTAACTAAAGGAGCTTCAACTATTGTTGGAGGCAAACCCAGATCTCGGGGGGGAAATCTGATCTATAAGAAACCTAGAAAGGTAATGAAAAGTCTTTCATAAGCAACTCAAAAGGTCAAACTGTTTGATTCCTATGTGGGGAAATATTTATGACTCCTGGAAATGATATTGTCTGAGCATTCTGAAGGGTCATATGTGAATGGAAGACTCAAGGTCAAGATGAATATAATAATGAGCTGAAATGACAGGGGAATAGACTAGGAAGAGGTAAAGTGGAATGACTATCTCACATGAAGAAGAAATGAATGGAGAAACTGCCATGGAGAAGAGGAAGAAGGGATGGAGAGTTGGTAATAATAGAACACTACTTTTATCAAACCTGGTATAAAAAGAGAACGACATACACAATTATAAGGGTAAATTTTTTCTTAATGTATTGTGACAGAGGCTGGCACTAGAGGAAAAGTGCCAGCCTGAAGAATATGTGAAATTGATCACCTTGACATGGGAGGGGCCCCAGGAGTGTAATCCTGGGGAGAGGAGAGTCTGGCTGGTAGAGCAGTGAGTGGTCTCTCTGTCTTGAGATTTTAAAGAGATAAGGTGGGAAAAAGACTTTCTCCTGAGGGTTACGCATTTTTCCTGCTGATGACTGGAAATCCTTCCCCCCAACACTTCCCAGTTGAAAGGACTTTGGAAGAGAAACCTGAGAAGACTTTACCTCAGCTCCTGTTGCCCAGGGGTGAGTCAACCTGACTTTCTCTCAGAGGGCTCAGGCTGCCAAACTCGAGGAATGATGAAAAGGGTTTAGATAGAAACTGGGACCCCTTTTTCAACTTTCCTTTTCCCATTCTTCCCTGCTTGTTGTTCCCTTCCCAGTTGTATTAACTGATTGAGTTAACATTAAAAGTTATCAGTTCGCCAAGCTGAGTGTGAATGAATGGATCAAGGGGAGACCTTTTTGGTCTCGAGTAGTGGAGGGGGGGGGAAGAGGGACAAGAGCGAATTGGGGAGAGCAGCTTTAGCTAAGGAGGGAAGGCAGAAAGGGGAAAATCTTCAAAGCCCCTTTCTTCTCTCTGAGCCAACCCATTACATCTGCTGTCTCTCCTGAACCCCACTTTGAGAAGGGGGTTCTCCTCACTCTTCCCTTCTCCATACTGAAAGTCCAAGCCTCCCTTGGGGCACAAAACTTCCCTCTTTTATTTTTTTAAGACAGTATAAAGAAACAGGAGAAAAGAGGGTTAGGATAAGGGAGGGATTGGGAAGGCAAGTACATATCAAGAGGTAGTGAGGTAAGGTGAGAGCATAGAGAAGAACTCAGAACAAGATAGGTGAGGGCTTTTTAGTATTGAACTTATATCAAGAAGTAGGAGAGTGATAGCTATGGAGATTATGAAGGGATTTTTGGAAATAGATAGAATGGATAGAAAAGAATTAAAGGTAAGGAGGTAGAGATAAGGGAGGGACCATTGGAAAGGTGGATCAATTTGGAATATAGGAAGGCAAAAAAGAGAAGATAAGGCAGGATTTTTAGGAAGGAGTATGAATTAGAGAAGTATTAATCAAAGGAAATTGGATATCCGAGGAGGGATATGGTAGAAAGAAGGAAGAGGGTGACAAAGAACAAGGAGGAATGGAATAGATAGAAATGCACAGCTAGTAACTATGGCGTTGAGTGTAATGGGATAAATTCACCCGGGAGAAGAAGAAAGGATTGCTGAAAAGAACAAAAACAAGGATGTGACAATATGTTGTTTATAAGAAACACACTGAAAATGAAAGACAAATGTAGAGTGAAGGTGAGGGGCTAGAGTGAAATATACTATGCCTCAGGTGATCCAGAGAAGACAGGATAGTTAAAATGGATATAATTGGAAAGGATGATCAGGGTAACTATATTATTTTTTGAGAGGTACTATGGATAATGAAGCATTATCAATATTGGACCAGTAAGCACCAAGTATTACAGCAGACAGATTTTTAAAAGAAAATATAAGCGAGATACAGAAAGAAATGATAAAATAATAATAGTAGAGGATTTTAATTTTCTTCTCTCAAAACTAGATAAATATAACAAAAAAATAAATAAATAAGAAAGAAGTTAAAAATAGGAATAGAACCTTAGATAAGTCAAAAATTTTATATATTGGGGAAGCCTCCACATCCCTACATGAGGTTAGTAGTGTTAAAGGTAAATTTAGGGTTGAGACTGAATATAAATTTAGTTGGTCACCAGGGATTTAATTTCTAAATCCCAATGTAGCACTCAAGTCAGAATGGAATTTTATGGTGGTTTATTTGCAATAGGAGGAAGAAATTAAGAATGAAAGAGAGAGAAAAAAAAGGAATTTAAACTGCTCCAGCTCAGGCTGAGCCAGGCAGGAGTGCAAAGGCCTCCCCAGAAAGTCAAGGGAAAAGGGAGTCAGTCTTATCACCATGATCACCATGTGATCATCTCAAGGAAGCTGTCTGAGGTGCTCCCCCAGGCTCGAGTTCCAGGGTCAACTCCCACTTTGGCTCTCCCCACCGGAAATGATGCAAAATACAAAGGCAGTTCTCTACATCACTTTCCATGTCTCACATGTGCCAATGGTGGCTCAAGCTTGGCTTAAGACAGCCCAGGGGACAGTCAATTGTTTCTGATTTGTCACTTTCTAGCACATGCCAGTGTGGTGTGGGTGTATACATTCCTGGGTGCTAGACTATGCAAAATGGAGAAAACCTAAAATTCACAGTAGTAGGTCTAAGCCTGAGAATACACATAATCCAAACATAGTTTCTGATGATAGAAGAATGGTTTAGATAGAATAAATATTCTGCAAACAGTTTAGTTTAACATTTATTATACCAGGAAGCTAATCTTACCTTCCTGAGGGGCTATGGTATTAGAACAAAAGTTCCACTGTGTATGACCAAGCTGCAAAGACTTGGTTTTGGAAAGAGTATGATTTTAGCAATGGAATGTGTTTGTCACCTAAAGACCAATGTAGCTAAATATGTTCCTGTTAATGAATACCAAGACAGGTATTCTATGGTGAACTGTCAGCTGGACTCAGCAAACAAGGCCGACCAAAGAGAAGATTCAAGGATCAGCTAAAGTCCAACTTGAAGTGGGCTGGCATCACACCAAAGCAACTAGAACTCGCTGCCTCTGACAGAAGCAGCTGGCGAACCCACATTAACCATGCCGCCACCACCTTTGAAGATGAGCGACGTCGACGTCTTGCTGCTGCGCGTGAATGCCGACACCAGACCACAACCGCACCTCCCGTAACAACTGGCGTCCCATGCCCCATGTGCCACAAACTGTGTGCCTCAGCCTTTGGACTCCAAAGCCACATGAGGGTACACCGTAGATGAAAACGCACAAAGACAATTGTCATTCTCGGACACCGAGAGACTACTACTAATGAATGTTAACTTAGAACTAGATGGGTTAAAGAGATGAAATTATATGCTGATAGAAACATGGAGAAACAAGTCTAATATAACATTGCCTGAGTAGCTGTGAATTGGTTTGTATTTTTTTAGAAAACAAGATGTAAATATATATTAAGAGTTATAAAGCTGTTCATGATCATTGATTTAGAGAAACTATTACTAGGATTAGGCTTTAAGGGCATTATTGAGAGGATAAAAATCTATGTGTATCAACGTATTTAAAAGGTTGAACTCAATAACTCTCAAGTTCCTTTGCATCTCTAAATCTATTGTTCTATGTACATTAGGAATATGTACAAAATAAATACACACTAGATTTAAAGACATTGCATATAGCCAATGCAAAGGCTGATAAATAGGATATGCATTATATATGAACACTATCAATCAAGCCAATAAAGTTAGATCTCAGAGTGAATGGGGCGATATAACAGGCAGGAAGACTAGAGCTATACATTTTTCTCTTTTTGATCCCTCCTTTAATCAACTGAATTTACCACAGGGAGAAAAATTTCTAATTATGCTTCTGGTCATTAGACTTGGCTCTAGTTGCCTCTAAAGGGCTAAACATCAATATAGGCAATTTACAGTAGGGAAACTCCCCACTCCACAAATGCACAGAGTCAATTGTTCTACAAGTTAAAATCTTACAGAGTTGCCAGTAGGTTGACGAATGTAAATAATTTGCTCAGGATCCTACAGTCAGAGGAGGGTTTGAGAACCAGGTCTTTCTGACTTGGACTCTCTCTTTATTTGGTAGAACATACTATCACTCATATATACATAAGCATTTTACCCAAGGAAGTGTACAGTGAAGATAGACAAATAAATGTAATAGAGGCATTATAACATATATGTACTCACAATAATATTAATTAGATTTAAAGTGCTGAAAGGGCCCTTAAAGACCATTGTGTTCAATCCCTTCATTTTATAGATTAAAAAGATAGCAATTCAGAGGGATGAAGTGACTTCACCACTGTCACACAGGTATGTGTGTTAGAGCTTAGATTGGAACACAGATTTACTCGCTCCAAATTCTGTGCATATACCTATTGCATGAGTGTGCATGGTTTTTCTGTGTGTGTGTGTGCGTGTGTGCATGTGTATAAAATATACATAAATGTTTTTGAATCTGGAAATATATATATTCAAGTAACTATATTTATATATATATTGTGTAAAATCATGACATCAACACATATAAATATGTATATGCACACATATGTCCATAATTACATATGTATATAGTCCTATCCAAAGATATACCACATTGGGTTACTGAGAACTGACTTTGTGAGGATTTCCATTTACCATCTGCCCATCAGTTTATTAACCAATTCTTTGCATTTACAAGGATCAGTTTATATTTTTTGCCACCTCATGAATATTTTAAGCATCTTGAAAGGAGAGCTTGTATTCTGTGATCTTAATAGATGTCTGATTAGTGAGTTAAGTTCTTGTTTTAGAGTACTCCTAATTTTGTTACTTTATGGTGGTGATAATCTTTTACGTCAGGCCTCTACAGTGAAAAAGGGATTATAATGGCTTTATAATTTCTTTTTATTTCCTCTTTATCAGCTTATCCTTAAGTGAACTGATATCATTTGTATTGTTGTCAGTGATGTTTTTTGTTGTGTTTTACTTATTTATGTTTTTTCACATTAAAGTTTCAGTTATATATACATCATTACTGAGTGATAAATGGATGTTAAATGGGGACTCAGAAATGCATAAATATTGCTCCCATTGAAATGAATGGTGAGTGGGGCGGAGTCAAGATGCCTGAATAGCAGGAAGAAGTACAACGTAACAGTGCCCCAACTCTTCCACACAGATCTAATAAATATATCAGTGTAGCTTTTTATCAGGAAATCCAAGGGGGAAAAAAGCAATCATAATGAGTTATTTTTCTAATCCAGTTCAGCAAAGGGTTTTTGAACCCTGAACATGGAACCTAGCTAGCAAAAGCTGCACAAAGCATTCCAGTACAGAGATAGGCTGTGCCTCAGGAAAAGAACAGGTTCTAATTCAAACACAGAGGAGCCTTGTCTTGTTTAAGGTATAGCAAAAGCTGCTGACCAAGCTTTCCCCATATTTCTGGGTTGTATCTTCAGTAAAAGAGGAGGACACTTGAGCTTAGAGTGATATTTCAGGATAACAAGTAGTCAAGGCTTGGTACTGAGCAAGAAGCAAATTCAGAAGCAAACAACATCTGTGTACCTCTGACCCAATACCTGAAGAGGGAGTAGGGTTTTAGTTTTAGCCTCTAGTTTAGCTTGAAGCCTAACATACAATGCTGGATGACAAAAGGAGAGCCTATATTCCTGTCATTCTGTATCACCTGAGCTTCTCAGATGGCTTATAGTAGCCGAGTTCAGCAGAAATTTACTAGAACTCCCAAAAGGGGCAAGACCATAGATATATTGCTTCAACCCAAAGACAGGTCAGGATCTCAGCCCTACAAATTTTAGACCAAGACGAAGGTGACTTTGCCAATGATTTTGCCAATGATCAAACCACAATGAAAATATTGAAAGTATATATGTCTTCATGTCTTCAGTTTGATCTGTTGATGAGATCCTTCAATAATGCAATACTCAGTATCTTAAAAAGGAGCAAAAGGGTCTTAGGAAAAAAAAAAAGACTTAGCTCAGACATTTTCTCCAGAAGTATGAAGAGATAGGCCCTACCTAAAGTCCAAAGAAAAGTCAGAGATTGGAAGAATGAGCAAATTTTAAAAAAATCAAATTAAAAAAAATTATTGTAGGAACAAAAATATTCTAGTCACAATCCTCAAATAAGAGACTAACTACAAAACATCAACATAGAAACCCTCAAAGAAGAAACATGCCCAAGGCAGAAGTTCTGCTAGAATTACTAAGAGAGGTGAGGAAGAGTTTTAAAAAGAGTTATTTTTTTTAAATAAATGAAAAAGTGAAATAGCTAGAGGAAAAAAGAAAAAAAATAGCTATTTGAAAAAAGAATTAGAAAAGGAATTAATAGTTTGGCATAAGAAATACAAAACCATACCTTAAACCATCAACTTGATGAAAATTAAAATGTATTAAGTAGAAGCTAATAACTATATGAAGCAATGAGAAATGTCAAAATGAAGGTGAAACCAGGAAGGAAGGAAGGAAGGAAGGAAGGAAGGAAGGAAGGAAGGAAGGAAGGAAGGAAGGAAGGAAGGAAGGAAGGAAGGAAGGAAGGAAGGAAGGAAGGAAGGAAGGAAGGAAGGAAGGAAGGAAGGAAGGAAGGAAGGAAGGAAGGAAAGAAGGAAGGAAGGAAGGAAGGAAGGAAGGAAGGAAGGAAGGAAGGAAGGAAGGAAGGAACAAGGAAGGAAGGAAGGAAGGAAGGAAAGAAGGAAGGAAGGAAGGAAGGAAGGAAGGAAGGAAGGAAGGAAGGAAGGAAGGAAGGAAGGAAGGAAGGAAGGAAGGAAGGAAGGAAGGAAGGAAGGAAGGAAGGAAGGAAGGAAGGAAGGAAGAAAAATAGCCCAGATCTCTTAGAGCCAGTGGAAAAATGGAAAAAGAATTAACTGGTCAAAATGAAAACTCCCAGGAACATTATAAACAAAATTCAAAGCATCCATGTCAAGGTAGGTCTTTGAGGTCCCATATGGGTTTGACTAGGTAACTGGATGTGAGGCTTAGTAAGGGACTTAGGAGTTGCATTAGGACAGTTCAAGAAAATGGTGATCCTTAAAGAGAACCAGGTTTGTGAAGAAATAACTCACATTGTTAATGGTCCCTAGTGATAATTCTTTTAATTTTGTGATCATTGAGGGAGGGAAGTAATCGTGAAAGATATAAACAGCTGCTCACTGTCACTCAGAATGCCTTCATATAATGGAAGACTTATTAATTCCTTCCTCAGTCTATTGTCTCTAGGCTACATAAACCCAGTTACTTTAGCCTTGTCTCATAGGACCTAATTTTGAAACCATTAATCATTTCTGTTGCTCTGCTCTGGATTATTTCCAGGTTTTCTATGAGATGATTAAGGCACAAGGCTCCAAAATGAACATGATACCTACATTATTAATATGAATTTGCTTAATATTAGAGAGTTTACATCACCTACATTTTCCTCATATATGTTTTATTAAAATTTAAATACTCTAGAATCATATTTATAAAAATCTCCACAATCTTATTGTTATCTCTTCTAATCTGACAGGTAGCGGGAATCAAGAAAATTTTGGAAATGTGAGTAAAATTATAGGATGTTAGAACTGGAACTTGAGATCTAGGCCAAGACAATAGGGTTGTATTAAGTGTTTTGTGTGTGTAAGGATCTATGCCATATGCTGAATCTATAAAGATATGTCCTCTCTTGCCCCCCCCCCCCATAGTCTTAGCCCTCAAGAAGCTTTAGTTTTACCAAGGGAAAAAAACTTCAAAGTGATTATTAAATAGAAAATTGAAAATTTAAGAAAAAAGAGAAAGTGTATCATCAGCTAAGGATATTAGATGGCAAAAGATGTGGTCCTTGCCAAGGATCCTGAGTCACAGGGTGAAGGAGTGCAACTCAAGCATAAGGAAAGCCCATTCAAAAGCCCAGAGGTAGGAGATTAAATAGTGCATTCCAGGAGCAGGCCAGTTTGACTGGAACACAGAATTTTAAAAGGCAAACAGTATAAAATAAACCTCTTCATTTCCCACCATTTGCTTTGCTTGATTTCAACTCTATCAACATCATGCTTCCCCCAGGATAAGCTCATTACCAGAAATCTCATCATCATGAAGATTGCTTCTGCTTTGGTACTCCATATCTCATCTGTACCTTCAGTTTCTCCTAGCCTTGTTTGGAGGACTTGGAGGTAAAACAAAAACCTCCTTCTAAACCTTCCCTTTATGAAGGCTCAGAATTTCCAGCCATCATTTTATTTCCCAGTAGCTGCTCTGCTCATTTTCGTCTCCACTTATATCATGTACCCTCTGACTCCCCCAACCCTTTGCTTGCTTTCCCAACTTCTATTTTTCTATTGGCTTCACTCTTTAGATTTAAACTCCTTGAGGGAGGCATTGTTTTTCTTTTTCTTTTTTGTATCCCTACCACTTATGGTGTTTGGCATATATAAGACCCTTCATTATTTGGTTATAATCATATTATATTTGTATATTACATGTATATGTTATAAGTAGTTATTATATTGTACTATCCTACTCTATTATAAAGATAGTGAGTTTAGAGGCAGAGGAAGGTTTTATACGTAAGATTCAATAGTTTATATTTTATCTCAGTGACAATAAAAAACCTGTAAAATTTCTTGAGTTATGGGAGTGGCATGGACAGGCATTATTTAGGAAGACAAAAGTAGCAGCTAGGGGTGGAGGTGGGAAAGGAGACCAGAGCCTAGAAGCAAGGAATCTCATTAGGAACTTTTACAATGAGATGTTAGAGATTATTTTATCTATTCTAATTGTCTTGTTTTAAGGAAAAGAAAATTGAGCCTCTAAGGGATGAAGTCTAAGGTCCTACAGCTAGTGGCACAGTGAGCACTCATATTTGGCTCTCCTATCCCCAAATCAGCAATCTATTTGTTATATCCTGTTATTTCTCAGGTAGCTGATTGTGTGAATTTGTGGTAAATCACTCCCAGTTTCTTATTAAGGCTAGAAGTTTTGGTCTCAAAAGGGAAACTTGAACAATCTTAGTCACTTCCAGGAAGCTAAAAAAAAGAATGAAAAATAAAAGCACGTACTCTGACACATTTTAAAATTAATATCTTCAAACCTCAAAGTTCATTTTGACCTAATCTATTTCAATTATTTTTGATGTGTTCCAGATGACATATTATCCTCATTTCTAACAACATAAATTCCTCTTCATCTTAAGAAGCTATGCCACCCAAATCTATTTTCTTCTAAATTCTTCTTGTCCTTCCCCAGAAAAATGTCCCAAATATTGGGCCAGATGGGAAATAGCTGTGCTGCTGATTATAATTTTCCTTCTTGACCCCTAGTTGTGGAAGCAGGGCTATTACTACCTTTAGCAAGGGCTCTTGGATCAATGGGAGTACTTTGTTGTTCTGTCCTGACTCCAGCCGTGAAAGCAATCTGTCAATATTTTTCATTATACAATTTTTCAACCTATACAATCTCTGAATTAGCCCATAAAAATGGGTGCCACCAGAGGAAATATTTATATTCTGTGCATAATGGAAATTTGACACGTTTGAAAATTAAAGCTTTAATGCCTTTGAGAGTGTGTGGTCATTACTCTCTCTGTTGTTGTGCATTGTTACTGAGGAACAGTGGGTCTCTAGGAAAACTGATGTGAGATCTAGTGGCTTATCTAAGGGACTCCAGACAATTATATTTCTATTGCTGAAAGTATAATGCTCCAGAATACTCATAGAAAATAGGCCATTACCTACAGTTCACTGACTACTGAAATTTGACTGGATCAGAGCTAATAAACCATGATATCTAATGTCAATAGACATAATTACTCATGATGAATTCTAAAGTGGATTTTGTTTCTGTTGTTGATTTTCCAAGTAATCCACTTGCATAACCTACCTTTTGTTTTTCCTTTTTCCCCTTACCCCAACACTATATCATATTAATTAATATCTGGTAGAAATGAATTCAAGATACTACTCAAATATTTCAAGGAGATCCAAAACATAGCTTTATATATACATATATATAACTGTACACTCAATTTTTTAATTGGAAAAGTTCTCTTTTATAATATAGTGTTAGAATAGAGTAGGATTTGGGGTAAGGGAAACTCAAGAGGAAAACATAAAAATCTGTTTCATTGTTCAGAAGGAAAAGGAATAAGGGCTTAAGGATTTGCTTATGTTTATTCTTATTTAAAACTAATTAAACTATACTAACTAGGTTACTAAACTAAAAAACTTAAGCAAATACCCAAATCTCGCAGCATGAGTCCAAAAAGACTTAGAACCAGGATCTGTTGTTAGATGTCCAAGAAAGTCCTGATATCCAAGTAAGACTGATGCTGCCAGCAGCCAGATACAGGAACTCAGTTTGAACACAAGGAAATCCTCTTCATGCCTTCCTCTCAACTTCCTCAGGAGACCAGAAGAAAAGTCCCTTGGCAAAGGTGGAATCTTTACCTAGATCCCTTAGGCTCTGGCTCCCGTGTGACTTTTGGTCACATGCAACTGTCAATCATTTCTAGGTTTGCATTTCTCAGCTCTTTGCACCAGTTTTGCAAATTGCAAACTTTTTCATCCTTTATCACAATAGATATTAGCTCTGATTTATTAATAGGATGTTAAGATAATTAAGCCTAATACCTTGAGTTCAATTACATGTTATACAAGTGTATTTGCTATGTAGTCTTATAATTAATATATTAATAAGTAATATGCAAGTCATCATTAAACCGGAATGTCCTATAGAAGGGATTAATAAACCTCTCTGATAATATTCCTCTTTGCTACATAGTAATGATAACAATACTTCTAAATAATTATTAACTTTCGGGGAGTAATTGAGTAAATTGTCTTCAGTGAATTAAAATTTGAAAAATATTCCTCCTGTGCACTAATTGGCACTGAAAAGTCAAAAGCATACCTTCTCAGGTCAGAGCTGTATGTCTTAAAGTAGAAGCACTTAGTGAGAGGTAGCTACATAACTTAGCTTGAGGTGCATAATGAGTGTTTAGTCAATGCTGTAGCTAAAACTGGCTAATCTTAATATTAAGTAAATTCATAATACTGCTAATTGTGTAATTCTAATGGTATTTCTGTAGTAGAACAATATCTTTCATCTATCAGTTTTTATTACTCACCCTGTTCAATATAGTTTGCAAATATTACTTCGTAAAAGTAGAATTTCTTCTTAAAAAGGAAGAAAAAATGAATGCTGACCTTTTAAAATGAAATTTGAAATGAAATACTAATTATTTCAAACAGAAATACCCCCATATCACCCCAAAACTCCCCCACCCATGACCAAAACTTGGTTTCTAGGTAAAACTGGATTAGTATATTTTAAAAATTATTTTAGTTATACTATTTTTTAATTAGATGTTCTACATGGTACTTGTTGGCTTTCCTTTTTGACTCAATGCTGTTTTTAAATATGAGTAGGAAAATGGGTTTGATTGCTTTTGGGAAATGGAATAATTTTTAATGATCCAAAATCTTTCTGAATAAAATAGAGAAAAATACACACATACACACAAAGAGACTCACACATATAAGAACATATATGTATATGTGCATATGTATGCATGTATATAAATACTACATAACTATATAAACATGTATAAATAGATATGTATATGTGTGTATATAAGTGTGTACATATAGTATGAAATAGCATGTATATGTATGTATGTTGTGGCTACAATGCATGGTATATAATGCTTTATCCAGAGTTCAAGTTTAGGATCACCTAGAGGTCAATTTATATGGATGTGAAAATGGCTCCAACATATTACATGCCATGAATTATGCACAATAAGCAGTGTAGAGGACATCCTCAGAGAATGTATGTCCGGGTGGAGGGAGAACAGTAATAGAGAAAAAGCAAGGGAAAACTAAGGAATAGCTCTAATGTTCCATTGGTATCATCCTTGCAAGGCTGATAAAATTTAAGGAAAGTTCTCGGCATGTTGAGTGGACTCCTTATGGTAGATTTATGGGCAATCATGGATAAGTATTACATATGAATGTCAAGCATGCTTGAGCTATGACTAGCATTGTTGAAGGGACTATCACATTGATATGTTCACAGATACATTGTTGTCTTAGCTGTGCTGTTTTCCAAAATGACATCAAAATTAAATGAAGGGAATGTTTGCCCTGCATGATCCCTCCAAATTAAGGTGATTTAAAAAAAAAATGATACAGGCTACTTTCAGGTCCAATAAAGGAATAGGTTTTCATTGGACAGTTGTCTTTTTTTAATCACCTTTGGCCTAACAAGGAGTTTGAGGTTCAGACTCTCCAAAGAGTGCTATTCATTATTACGGTTAATTGCAGTAACCAGCAAAGGCAGATGGCAATGGAAAATTAGAAACAGAATGGACTGTCAGAAGCCGATCCTTATCTGGAGAATGTCCATGGAATTCTGCACAGAAAGATCGCCGTCTGGAGCCCCCAGCCAAACAGCATCCTGGAAAAAGGTAAACAGAATGCTTCATATAAAGATTGTTGTTTGAATAGAAGACACAGTACTCTAGGAAATAGCCAACAGATGTCACATTTCTGAAAGTAGTAGGAAGGAAGCCAAGTTTTAAAAAAGAAACAAACAGTCATAAAACAGAAGACAATTTGCCTGTAGATTGACTTGTTTTAATACCTGTAAGCAGCTCTCATCAGGAATCTCTTGTTTCCTGAATAAGCAGGCAATAGCACTGACATGAAATACAAAGTAGACAGAAGCTACCCTGATAAAATGAACCCACCAAACACTTCAATTAGGGTTCAGAAAGATCAGACATTTCCCATGTTCTATCAGAATGCGTGATTTTCTAGCAACTTTAACTTACAAGTCTTGGTAGTGATGCTGAGGTTCTGTTAAGAAGATCACTATGAAATCCCATATTGTACATTCCATTTTGGAGAAATTCAGCCTTGGAATCATCTCTGTTTTCAAAACCTCAGGTCTTCAAGTAACTATTTCAGTGACTGCGATGAGTAGTAATAAGACATCTTTTATTTGTTTTTGCTTTGCTCTCAAATAGAGTTTATTGGTTTATGTAGTTTTGTATTCTAAAGATAGTCTTTCTCTCAGATGAAAATAAAGATGGTATTGCCCTCTTATGACAAATCAGAAGTCAACTAAGAATCTGTCACAGAATCAGAGAATTTCAAGAAGTGACCATCTATGTCAATGCACATATGGAAAAAAAAATCTCCTCTATGATATTCCTGGGAAGTGGTTGACCACATATTGTTGAAGACATCCAGGGCCAGGGAAACTCACTTTCTACTATTCAAGGAAGTCCATTCCACTTTGGGCTAACTCTAAATGTTAAGGAGTTCTAGGTTTCCATTTTCCTCCTTGTTGCCAAAATTTTATTTGCCTCTATCATCTTTTCATTGCACCTTGCTCTGATATCTGGGAATAAGCAAAATTAATATAAAATAAATAAAACTAGAATACTGAAATACTGAAAATACAGACTAAATCCCTCTTTCACATTGTATGCCATCAAAGGTAGCTATTGTGTGACCCCTTCTCCTCTACAGACTAAATATATCTAATTTCTTCTTTGTCATTATTTTTTCATGTGTAAGCCTTCATGCTCCAGATGATCTCCAGCTTTTTCAGTGTCATTCTTGTTATCACCATCTGAAGCAGAAAAAAAGAACCACCAATCCATACCCAAAGGAGTTAAATGGCAATCATCAAGTTAAATTTGTGCTGATCAGAATTGGGATTTGATTTTAGGCTTCCCAACTACATGTTCATCAGTCTTTTCAGAAAAAACTCAATTGCCTTCCTATATAAATTTCCATTCATTTACCATTTCCAAAGAACCTACTATGTGTAGGATTCTGCACTGATGCCAAAGGCATTGTGCCACAGAAAGAGGTTCCAGGCAAGGCACTGAGCAACCCTCTTTCTTTTTGTATTTCGATTCTGAACTGACAGTTCAGATTATGTCATTTTATTGAACTATTTGCCAGGGATACAGCATTGTATACTTGAGATTCTCATTTTTTTTTTTAGCAAGTAGAAGCAGGTCAAATATTTTTGCAAGGTGGGTATTTTTCTTTTAAATACCTCCAGGTAATTTGCAAGTGCAGGTATTTCAATATTCACATGTCTCATGTGCACCATTTGGTTTACAGGCTTCTGATTGCTATCTTGTGGTGAATTGTTCTGTTTATAGCTTTAAAATTGCTATCTGGGTGACAGTCTTCTGTTTCTAATCTTCAGATGGTTGTCTAGTGGCTTTGCTCCCCATGGTTTATCATGCAGCTTGGAAAGATTGTGGAGGGGAAGAAAATTAACTAACTATGCACCTGCTCAGTATACAGTTTTATGATTGAAACCTGTGTTATGATATGCATCTTGGGGCTTGAGGTTGAGACATGTCTTAAAAATATAGATTTTTGTAAGAAATGTGTAAAAGTAATGCTTGTAGAGGGAAAAGTATTGTGAGTCTCAGTGATTTTGGAAAACTGCTTAGGACAGAGTTAGAAGAATTGGAATTTAGATTTTTACTTTTGCCTCTCACCATCCATTTCATCTCATCCCTCAGAGCTTCCCTCTCTTTCTTCCCCCATGTTGTTATTATGTTAATCAAACAGTTGACATTGGATTGGGGTTGAACCTTTTGCTGTGGGCATCTCAAAAGAATAGTTTCTGGTGGATATTGAGTGTGTAAAAATCAGAAATTTACCACTTTGCTTACAAAATAGTAGTGTTATAAAAAGTTGGAGGGGGGGGATCTCTACTTAGCATATTAAAAGTTTGAAAGGCAAAAAACAAAATCTTTTGGAGTTTTAGCTTTTATATAAAAGGAATGACTAATAACAGTTATTAGAGGCTTTCAGCTATTATTCCTATCTTTTTACTCATTTCATGTCCATAGTCATACTTTTTGTGCAATCAATAAGCCACTTTAAGGCACAAGGCAGATCTATAAGTAAATTTTTGAAAAATCATTTTTTAAGTGGGGATAAAAATTTCAAAGGGCACAACTGAAGGGAACAAAAAGGCTCCTTTAGAGGCTGTGCCCTTAATCCCAGGTCCCTCCCCATGATTATCTATTTTCTGCCATTCATGCTGAAGGCAAAAGAGAGATGTGGAAGATTGTGAGATGTCAATTCTCTTGGCCATAGAGAGGCTAGAGATACAGAGCCAGGAAGAAGGTACTAAGGCCAGAGTTTTCAAAGTTGTTTTCTTGGTTATTTTTCCACAATTCAACTGAAATATCTCCTGGGCAGGAATTCTTCTTCCCCAGGTCTCCTATTGCCTCTGAGATCACCTTCCATTTGCAATGTATACAATGGATTGTATTACAAGTTGTCATAAGTGTTTCCAAAAAAGCACCATGGGTATTCAACATTGAGTAATTAAAACCAGATGTATTGGGGAGGGGGGGGGGGAATTGGAGCATAACATCTATAATCTTTGTCAGTGACACACGAAATATAGGGACCTAATAAAAATGGTAGTACAAATTTATACTTGTCAAAGGATTAAAGAATGAATAAATACTAAAACAAAGTGGCCTTGTCTGCAGTTGAAGGACGCTTTTCTTCCTGTGCCCAGTTTTCCAGGGGGCAGGACTGGCAAAATATTGCTTGGTTTGGGAAGACTATAACTTGAGGTGGAAGGCCATGGCAGAAACGTGGTGGTGGTGGTTTAGACCAATCCTATTTAGTCTATAACTCCCATCTACACCTAAAGATATACAATAAATATGGCACCTTTCCTGATGGCCCTGGAAGTGAGGCAGTTTGTGAGTTATTGTGAAGTGGTGTAGTTTTCTGCTTTCTCCTTGTTTTGCACAAAAGAAACTGAGAGCAATCAAATTGGAAAATTTGTGTGATACTCAAAATGTTCCCTAATACATCAAATGTGTTGGAACAAATTCAAATTTTTCAAATCAGTAATATAACAGAGATGACTATGTACCTTGTTTGTAAGAATTTGTCTTTTGTCTTTTCCATTAGAATATAAGCTCCTTGAGGGCAAGGACCATGTTGTTGCATTTTAAAAAATATCCACAGTATTTAATGCAATGTCAGGATAAATATATAAAAAGAGTTTTTTTAGTGACCTGGTAAAATCACCAGAAATTGAAGATGCAGCCCCAACTTAGCCATTAATATTTCTATGATGTTGAACATATTGCTTTACCTATTTGAGACTCAGTTACGTCATGAGATACATAGTTCATTTTATTGAATTTCATTTATATTAAATTAAAATGTATATTTCTGATATATTCATGTAGCAAAAAAGTCAAAGAGCTTTTATATTGTTCAGCTGGAATATTTAGAATGGAATGAGGCAAAGAAAGACTAGAAGTAGAGGCCCAGTTCTCTAAAGTCCCTTCTAGCTTAAAAATTCTGAATTTGAAAACTGAAATAGTTAAATGGCTCTTAAATGAGGGCATTATGAGGATCCAGAGTTGTATGATTAATAACTTTCTTTGAGTTTAAAACTTTTAACATGTCCTCCCAAGCAATTAGTGAAATTTTAAGGTTAACTCTTCCTTCCCCCAAGCTAGTGGGAGGGATAAGCAAGATGTAAGAAGTAATGAGGAAGGAGGTAAGTAAGTGACTCAGTGGATTAAGATCCAGGCCCCAAAACAGGAAGTACTGGGCTCAGATTTGACCTTAGACATGTCCTAGCTGTGTGACCCTGGGCAAGTCACTTAACCTCCATTGCCTAGCCCTTACTGCTCTTCTGCCTTAGAACACAGTATTGGTTCTAAGATGGAAGATAAGGGCATAAAAAATAGAAGTAATGATGAAGTATATTTTTCCTTTTCTTTTTAACAGTGTCTGAATCACCATTTTTCTTTACTTTGTTTTATATCTGTGCCCATGTAATTGCCATATCATTTGTTTTCATTCTCTCATATCTCATACACTATAGGTAACACATTAAAGTTAGTCTAATACCATTCTTATAAAATTTTAGTTGTTAACAGATTATTTAAAATATTAGAAATAAATTATCCTTTTCATTTTTTAAAGTAAACACTTTTAGGATATAACCCATATAATGTTTTGTTCTATTTTATTCCTCCAAAGAAACTCACAGAAAATAATTAGCAGCAGGCTAGTGTAGGTGAACACACATGAGTGGGCATATGTGATAAAAGGTAAAAAACATATGGCAGGCATCACACTTCAATCCACCAAAGGATTCCTTTTGAGCCAGGAGAATAATTAAAGTGATTCACAGAAGTGGACACAAATGAACCTATATTCACAAACCCAGAATGAGTCCTGTTCCTCTGCAAATTGCTTCTTCCTGTCTACAAATTTCAAACACACAAAGTGACATTTGTTTCATATTTTATTGAATTTCATTTATATTAAATTAAAAATATATTTCTGACAGATTCATGTAACAAAAAAGCAGAACAGTTTTCAAATTGTTCAGCTGGGATGATCAGAGTGGAATGAGGCAAAGCAGGTCACATTCTACAATTGCCTTAAACAAGTAAAGCTCTTACTCAAGATCCAAAAGACAGAACTTGAGAAAGAACTGATATAGAGCCTAAATCACACAAATTAATGATATTGTTTCTCCCTCATTCTCAAACAACAACGGGAAAAATAAGGAAAAGGGGAAACCTTTTTTTAGGGAAAAAAAGAAAAAGGGGAAATTATACTAAAATAGATACCTAATATTAAAAAGTTAGTACGTGTTAAGTGCATAATCCTTCATAGCTGAAATAGAAAAAAATTGTTAAAATAACATTACACCACACACAATCGGCATACCCTATTGTGTAAGCAAATGCAGAAGTTGAACACATCACAATAGTGCTAAACACGGAATCACACATAATGTCAAAATGATACCTTCCAACCAAAAAGAAAAAAAAATCACAAGCCAATTACTTATATACAAATCAACTCTAAAGACAATTATGTTCCAATTAAAGATGTCCACAAAAGAAATAAAAGCAACATTATCCTTATTTACAAATGCAACTAGCCATGTCTTTAACAAGCTATAAAAATACTATTCACATTTTCAAAGTAACATACAGTAGGATTTTTTTTTGTTTATTTCCAAAAAAGGCAGCTAACTTTGAATGTAGGGCTTTACATGAAATATGGATTTCTTACCCAAAAGGTGCTGTTGCTACATCTCTGTTCCTTGAAGTTACTTCACAAGAGCGAGGGTTTATTATGTTGACAAGTTCAGAACATTTGAAAATGAATACACATGGATAGGATACCCTCAGCCTCTGCCTTCTAGATAATGTGTTGCCTTTACTACTTAAATGTATCACAGTATAAAGGCTTTGAGGAGAGGATGGGTTGGATATTAGGAAGAAAAGGCTAACTTGATATTTTGCTTGTGCTATGGATTGGCCTTCAGGTTGATATCATTCTCTTTTGTTTGGAGTCAAGGTAAGGGATAGGGATCTAATCCTACCAAAATGTTTGAAAGATGTAATTGCAACATGCAGAAACACACTAGCCAACTAGTAGACACAGCATGGAGATGTGGACACACCAGCCTTTGGCGGGTGCATATTCAAAGTTAGCTGCCTACACACAGCTGCTCAGTTTAATAATCGACCCATTTAACAGCAGTACCAGTTTATGCTACATATTTCATAGTACCTTACTTTAAAAGAACAGCTTACATATCTACACTTAGAAAATAATGTTCACAGTTGGGTACTGTGGGTATCCCGAAGGTATTAGTCAGTCTTCAGAGTGCTATGGTTTGGGTAGTGTTTCCTCACTCCCCTCTTCAAACCCCTGAGAGGTCAGAAAGATACAGGGCAAGTGAATCTCCCTTCAGGAAAAAAGGACTATATGCAAACCCTATTCATTGAAAACACTGCAAATCAAAGTTGAAAACTGGGCGTATGTCATAGGAACCAGAAAATGAATTTTACGTAAGGGAGAAAGATTTGTGCATTCGAAATGGAAATGGGAGTCATGACGAAATGGTTTTGGACATGTTAGACTGTTGCTTCCAGATATGAAAGTGTGTTTTCCCATTTTGTTACCCTTTTTAGAATGACTTTGTAGAAAAAGAACCACTTTGGATTATCGGGATAAGGCTCACTGGAGCATTAAAAGAGAAACTGACCTTGAAGGAGCAAAGGTAAGGAAAAAATGATATTCTATCACAGAACATGAATTTTGATCATATAGTATGATGGCAAACGCACTAAAAGATGCTTTTCAATGCTGTGCATCCCTCATCTTTTATTAGGCCCTATTTTGAAAGATATCAAATATAATTATATTGGAAAATTTGAGGCCTGGAAGAAAAAAAAACTGAAAAAGAAAGATGGATAAAATGATGTCTAATTGTTGGTTAAAAAGAGAAAACCCAACAACTTCCAATTATCTTTTTTTTAAATGGGAAAACTAAATCTCAAAGTGGTATGGATATGTGGGTGCACTTGTGTAAGGGTTGCAAGATTCATTGCAGACCAGCCTCTCATCCAACATTGCTATGTCGAAGACACAGTATGTGAATCTATCCTTTTGGGAAACTTAACTAGAGTGGATACACAGAGTAACTTTGTGAAATTCTTGGTGAAATGCTAAAAGCAAGCCAACAACAGCAACAACAAAAACAATAACAACAACAACAAAAAAAACCCCAACAACTAACAAAACTCCCAAACCATGGCCAAAGCACTTGGCTACATAGTGCACAATTCATTCTTCTGTTTGTGGGAACAGCTTAGATCATTATTTCACAAAGTGAGGTACAGGACCTTAAGGGTCCACTATGGCTTATAAGGGATCAATCATCAGGGCTCAAGGATGGTGACGAGAAAGGAATTCAAAAGTAGGTTGGTGAGAAAGTGGGCAGAATATGGGCAGAGGTTTCAGAAGGAAAGGAAACTGGGGTTGCTGTTTTGCTCTGAGTTATAAAATGGTATAAAGAAAGGGCCTGTGAGAATAAAAATATACATGAGTTTTACCAACTCTGGCTATCAGGAAAAGGTGAAGATTTTTTTGTTTGTTTTTGTTTTTAATGAAAAAGGAGCTTTAAATCTGGAGAACAAATGATTCTATGGTAGAAATAATTTCTGTGATTTTTAGTAAGTTGATCATTTGCTTGTCAAGTTAATTTTAGCAAAAAGTGAATTCTAGAGAAAGTCTGTGGAGGTAAGATTGCCCTTCCCTATAAAATAGAGGCTTGGAGTCTTTTTCAGTTTGTGATTTGGGGAAAATTTTGTTCCACCCAAAGTATTACTATTGGCCAGGGACAAGGTGCAGCAGGTTTGCACGTATGTAGGAGGAAGATGTCCTATTTTTAATCACTGCTCTATAAAAATAAAGGAGGCTGTCTGCAACTTCTGCAGTTTTATGAAATATTTTCTTTTAATTAAAAGACATAGAGCAGCCGGCAGTGTTAACAGATAAATTCTTATAGAAACAGATGGGCTTCTGGCCTGAGAGAGTACAAAGCAGACATCAGGTTTGCTATTATAGAGGAGAGTGGGCTTACTGAGGTATCTATGGGGCTGAACTACTTGTATTTATTCTCAATCTGATAGAAAAGAGCATTTCAATATTAGCCATATTAAGGACTTGATTTCTTTGCAATTCATCTTCATAAAATTTTGCTTTCATCTAATCATCGTTGGTTCAGTGTCATTTCTGCCTGAACAACTGGTGGCTCACTATCCTGCTCATGTGATCTTGCATGGGTTCTGGATTGTCCTTCCAACATCAGTGCCCATGCACACCCAAAGAGGCTTTGTCTGGAACTTTCCCTTTCAGAAAGCTGAAGAAACAAATATTTCTGATAATATTAACCATGAATTATTAATGTAGCATTTGGTGTCCAAGCCAAGTGAAATACAGAGGGTGTTCTATGATTATTTCACTGTTTTGTTTCTTTTATTTTTGAGGAAAGAGTGCCATTGAACTCTTTTGAATTATATATATATATATATATGCATATATACATATGTTGATATTTCATTATTTCCTAAGAGAAAGAACTAGCATGGGGAAGTGAAATTTTGTTTAAAACAACAGACACTCCCCCCCTCCTCATACACAGATACTATCTCCATCCCCCAACATGCCAGATGAGAGAGACTTTTTATGGTAACTAACTTTTGGTTTGTAATCAAAGGTTAGTTTTGCTTGAGATGGTAAAGCATTCTCTTCCCTAACCCCCTAACTGGCTGTATATGATATTATATTAAAAAGATGGAGAAAGGTCCAAAGGGAAGTTTAAAAACAAAAATAGTAAAATATTTTTTTCAGTGTTTTGAAGCTATCTTTTAGGTTGCCAATATAAAAAAGTACAAAAAAACCTCCCTGTAAACAAATGATCTTCAATGGATTCAGTTCTTTAAAAGGCTTTTGATGCTCTATCCAGTCAGTAGCCTTAGTATTCTTATTCTGATGGCAATTATTTGCTAATGTTTAAGCAATTCTAAATTTGTTCTTCTGCACTTAATTTTGTCACCAGCTGTTCTGTGGTTAGTCATTTAGTTTGGTTTGGTTTGCTTATTGAGTACTTGGGAAAAATTCTATTTCCAGTGCCAGGACAGGACTGATCATAGACTTTCATGATATTTCCAGTTCATTGTGAGTGAGTAAACTAGCCTGCTGTGGAACAATTACAAGTGACTAAATATTCACGTTTTGAAAGAAGAATTAGATTGCTCTAGAACAAACATTTGCATCTTTTCCTCAGGTTTTGGGGGGAGGAGTTTTGTTCACTCCTGACATTCTAGAAAGCAGACAGATGATCCAGTTTCATTTAGCAGCAGGACCCTCAGGTCCTTTTCCTGGGCTTACTCCACCAATAATCAGGTACTCATCCATCTCTCTCACTGTGTTTCCTTAAGATATATAAAAACATAGTGGTGCCAACTTCTGTTTTGCTTTGCAATCTAACTGTGAAATGGCCTATTTTGAGTCCTTTTACCTTTTAGGCTTTTATATTGAAAGAAACAAACCAACTTTAACTTTCATTTTTACTAGGTCTAGTTTCCATTCAACAGTATTAACTCTTTTAAAGAAGCTGACTAGAAAAAAAAAGGCTAAACTTCAGAACCCACACATAACCCCAACTCCTGTTTATGCCCTGTGAAACTGCAGGAATGGAAAGAAATGTCTTTGTGGGGAAAACACACACTTGGGCAGGCACCACCCTTTTGAGATGTTTCTCCAGGCATTGGGGCCTCACCCAGTTTAAGGGCAGTGAACTTTTCTATATCTCTCCATCTAAGAGCTACTTAACCATGTTAATAACTACTTATCTTCAAAGCTTTTCATCTCTGGAAATGTAATTTCCCAAGGTAGGTTTATCTACAAACAAGGTTTGTAGATTTCAAAAGTTCACTCACATGGAATTTACTTTCAGATATCACACATTTACATAAGTGAATCTGAAAGTTCCCATTAGCAAAACCATCCTTTGGAATGGAATCCCCAGGAGAACAACGTAGATTTCAACTTCCCTTCTCCATTTCATTCATTCATTTATTTATTTTTGGTCTGACTCTAATAGCCAAAAGCCATCATCTTTGAAATCAATGAAACATTTTCACTATATTCCTAGCACATTACATCCAGATCCATTTCTTAGTAGACATCATGAATATTGCAGAGATAATTAAAAGTGAATAATCAGGGAGATTTTTTGGTTCAATTTGGATTACACAGTTTATGCTATTTATCCATCTTTTACTTGAAGCTTTCTCTGAGCCATGAGGGTCAGATCTTTTATAACGGTGCAGTGGGATTGAGATACTCTGTATTATCCAGCAAACACTTACCTAACACCTCAATAGAACTCTCATTGACTGCCCACAAAATAACCACTTTCTTCACAATTTTTCATGATACAGAAGTACTATTATGCTAATATTATGTAAATACAACACAACAACCTAAAGAAAATTTTGGTATTTCTGACTACTGACTACTACAATGAATTTTTTAAAAGGATACTAGAACCCATAGAATGAAGACTCTCTTATTAAAAAGAGATCCATTCAAAGAATGAATGGGCTGACACTTAATAATACGACCCTACTAAACCCTGAATTATTGAAGATTCCCTCATTCTACCTCTTTTCTCCAAGAAGCTATTCTGGTTGCTGGTGCTATTCTAGAAGGACTTATATTCCATCCTTAATGTTCTTTCTCTTTTTCATGACTTGGAAAGACTTCCCACCCTGGACTGTAGTCCTTCTGGGGTTTATGGCTAAAGTCCCCTGAACACTACTAGTATTCATAGTATTCATACAGGTGATTTCTTGGTGACAAAGTTATAAGACATTCAGAGTCTGCTTGGGTTTGTCTGTCCAGGTAGGCCAGTTTAGTAGTGTTTCCATATTACTCTAGCCCAGTTCACCATGCACTGGTAGCACTGAATATAATTGACAGCATCATCTTAATTACCCATGCTCTGGGAATGAAATCACAAGGTAACTCTCTCCAAATTAGAGAGGACAAAAAATTAGTCTCTTTTAACAGTCCCTGAATGATAAGAACCAACAAAATAAGTACAAATAAAATAACTCAATGGCCACTCTAAGGCAATTTATTCATAAAAACTAGAGAAAAGTGGCCCTTACTCTAGGGTTTCCTCAAACCCCCTCTACAAGATCACCTAGAGTTTTCAATGTAATTGCTTAAATATAAGTTTTAGAACTCAATTTACTTCTAATTCTGTTCATCTTAAGTAGAAATATTTTTATTTACTCACACCCCAAAAGAAGAACATTTTTAGTGCATCTGAAGCTCCCATTCATTCCTGATGCTAGGCCCATTGCCATCTCCCATGTAGTTAGTAATAAAGTTCACAAAGGTACAATGGGAAGATTTTCCAAATCAGAGTTATTGCCATGGTTAAATGTAACTGAACTCATTATGCAAAAGTTTAGAAAAAATCAGTGTGTCAGAAAATAAAATCAGAATCTAGAAAATATCATCATGATAATTTATACTTTTTTTAATCCCAATTCCTCTGAGCCATGCATATCTGTATTTTTTTAACCTTCTACATACTATACCACCTTATGTGCTAGAGTTATCATCTAATTAAAAATCTATAGTCCTAATGCTAGATACTTCATGGACTTCAGCTCAGGTCTTGCTCATGTCGTTTTCCTTCATCTGGAGCCTGAGGACCGGGTGGCCTTTCTTCATGACACTGTTGTGATGCCATCGGCAGACAATGTGTGTGGCCCTCCCGTCATCCCTGGGTACTGTTCAAAAGTTGTAATTTACTTGGTTTGGCATTTCTGCAGTCTTTTGTCAACATTACTCTTTAAAAAAACATATTTAAATATTTTGAATTTGCTGGTCACTTTCATATTGCTTCTTTCAAAATCCAGAAGAGTTCAGAATGAGAACAAACAAAATTATAGCTTAAGTGCAAACTACATTCCCGAGCATTTTGCCTGGTATGTGAGTTCACCCAATCCAGTGTCTTCCTTCCAGTTTAAAAGATTACTCAGTGGGCCACCCCTGAATATATCAGCAGTTTTCATGAACCACATGGAACTGTCTCTTGGTTTCTCTTAGACTCAACGTTGCCTACTGCCTTTTAACTATTATTAATAATGGCCTGGAGGGAACAGTGAAAGTTCTGAGAAATGTACTTCATGTATGTGGGGTTCATGTTCTTTAGAACAAATCATGAAAGGTTTTAGTTGTAGAAATCTTATGTGTTGGCTTCCCTTTTAACCTCAAAAAAGTTGCACATTTGAGGTTTTGCCATTTTGCAGTCCTAAGAGGAATTCTTATTTAAACTATTTTTTAAAATGATCTCAACACATAAATGTGTTAATGACGTGTGCTGAAGCGTCAATGTAAAATCTCTGCAATTAGAGGGGGAAAAAAGGCCAAACATTTGGGGAAGGGCTCAAATGAAGGGATTGACCAAAGACAAGAAATCACATAATTATTTCTTATAACTTTGATGGAGATTCAAATAGTTCTGAAAGCCGAGTTAGCCATTTTCAGTTGTCAGGGTAGAAATTGTTACAGAAATTGGATTCTCGATCTCAATTATTAGACTATCATATGTGATATAAAAAATTGTCCTTTTTCCTAATGGAAACTACATTATGATTTCCAGGAATGCTGAATATGCGCTCATCAGTTCCTGCTGATAGAAACAGACGCCATGTGACTTTATAGCATCGGAGTTTTAAAAATCAAGAACTATTTTGACAGTAGGCAATACTGCCCAGTGACATTTACAGGTCCTTCCCTGGCTGTTCTGTCCTCTTGACCTCCCCGGTGGAGAAACCAAAAAAAAACTCTGTGGTCCTTCCTGTCTTTCTCTTTCTTTCCTTCATTCTGAGTCCCCAACTTGAATAGCACAGAACTTGTCATTCTCTCAGTGCATCCTTAACAGCTTCTGTTTGGACATCGCAAAAAGACTGGCCTGGAAAGTAGAGGAAGCCCACAAGAGAAAGAGAGGGAGGAGGGTTGGGAGGGGGGAGGGGAGGGAGGACGGACGACTGGAGAGGGCGTATCTCTCCGCTCCCTGAACGAACGCTAAAAGCCTACACCACTGTGTTTCGGTGTCTGTAGGGTGGGGGAGGCAGCACAGTGCCTGGCTTCAGGGAGAACTCAGAGAGGTATTCGGGGTTCTCTGCCACAATAGGCCGGATCCGTCCATTCTGTTTGTAAAAATATTTTGTGCTGTATTCCTGCAGGTAGTCTGGGTGTTGAAGGGTGCTCCGAGGAGGAAGGCTGTGGTTCCAGTAGTCAGGGTTGTCAAAAGCTTTCTTGGCTTTCTCTGGCCCAGGCAGTCCGTTATTCTTCAGGTACTCCGCGTTTCCCAAGGTGTTGGCAAAGGTATTGAGGTACAGAGGCTCGTTCACGTACTCATCCTCTGCCTTTGGTGGCCCGTTGGAGGCGTTATGATATTCAGGGTTATCCAGGGCTTGAAGATCACCGTTCTTTCGCCGAGAAACGAAAGGATTCTCTTCAACAGGGTTCAGGTAATCTAAAATGGACAAAAAGTCAGTCAACTTCTTTTTCCACGTAACATTTCTATTATTTCTGAGTGACCATGAAATCTGTCGTAATTACAATTGGCTCCTTTCTCTAGGGAACTCAAAGCTATTGTTTTTGTTCTCCTGAATTCCTACCGTGACGGATTATGATCACTATGACAACAGGAGGAAAAGGCAGGGTAAGTAGAGAAGAAATGCTAGGTCAGAAACAGGACTTGAATTACCCATTAGGCCTTCCTCCAAACTATACATTCCTGTAGAACTCAATCTTTCCTCTTAATTCTGGCCTTTTTCAGTGTCCCGTTGTGCACTTTGGTGTAAACCCGTAAGATGAAGAGAAGCCTGTCTGGGAGTGTTGAGGGACCTCAAAATACTGAGAACTTGGGATTCAGCTCCAAAAGGTATTCAGGAAAACCAGGGCACCTGGGGCTTTGTCCCCATTCCATAATATGGATTTATAAACAAGGGACGATTTTGATCCCAAAAGATCCAACAATGCTGTGATTGTTCCATAACTGCAATAGGTGGTAGCAATTTGGAGCTGCCACTATTAGAGAGTTTCTCTTGAAGGTGGAATTATTTCTTTCTTTGTGATTCATTTGGAGAGAATTTGGACAGAAAGAAAATTGGTCGTAGACTTTTGGGTGAAAATGGTGAAAGAACACAAGGCTAGATAACCAGGAATTTATACATGTTAGAACTACAAATAATAAAATAACACTAACCATGAACTGAATGATGATTCAGGCACTAGTTATACCTGGGCAGTATGGTAGAGGCCACAGAGCTACTTTATGTGCACATTTCTAGAAGCAGTTTGCCTTATACCTTTTTTCAGATGTTGATAAGCTCAATGGATGAAGGCTACATTTTCAGGTTTGTTAGGATTTGAGTTAAGTAGGATCTAAGTTGTAGTAATTGACCTTGATCTCTTCTAAAGTCTTTCTGAGTTCTAAATCTATGATTCTTATTTCTAGTGATTCATTTTGAGAGAACATGGACAGAAAGAAAATTTGACATCGACTTTTAGGAATATATGAAAGAAAGAGTGGAACTGGATCTTCCATTGGAGATTCTTTAAAAGGAATTGGCTAAGAGTTAAGGAGCTTTCAAAAGTCTGAATTTTTTTTTCACACAGGATATTTAGAAGGTATATACATGAAAATATTAAATTCATCATTGGGCAGTTAAATTGATTTGCCAATGGTGTAGGACCCAAAAAAATAACAGTGTGGTTCACAAAATATATTCTGCCTCTTAATCTGTTTGCCATTCAGCTTTTAAATTTTCAACCAGGATTTAAGAATATTTCAAAGACCAAACTATTTAAACTGAAACTTTTTTTTTGTCTGAAATGCAATGAAGATAGATGATAGTAGGTTGAAAACCTTTTTTAAGGTAAATGTGATTGTTTGTTATTCATTTTTGAAGAAAACCAATGACATCATGAGGCTCTATCTTGACATGTATATGAATTGGATTTAGTGTTAAAAATAATTAAAGATTTGAGAAAATCAAAAGGAGATTTTTATTAGAGCTAAGGTAGACCCTGTTTTTTTTGTTGGTTTTTGTAGGTTTTTGGCAAGGGTAGGAGAGATCAATGGGTGTCGTTTGAGGAAATTTTGGGTTCTTTCACAGTATGAGGATAATTTACCTATGAGTTTGGAATAATCTCTGTCCAATTATTCATGAACACTATGTATGCAAAATGATATTCTAGTCTATTTTCACATATTAAACTCTACTTTGAAAAGTTATACCACCTTTGAAAAGCACTGATTTATACTTACATTGATTACATGTTATATGCATGCTTAAATTTTAATTAAGGGAAAGAGAAACTTAATTCATTTGAAATTATATTATTCTCTTAATTTTGGAAGGCTTTTTGTCATCTTAAAACTTTTAATTAATTTTGTTTTTGAATTAAAGATGTTTGACTCCTCTGAAACTTGCAGATTGGATTATATATATACATATATATACATATATGCTTAAAATATTTACATGTATCTGTATATATGTACATGTATATGTATGGATACATATATGTATATTCCATAGTGGGACAGATTACTGAACTTGGAGTCAAGGAGTTTAAGTTCAAATCCCCTTGGCTCTGCCATTTGCTATCTGTGATTTTGAACAAGTCATTTAACTTCTATGGGCCTTGGTTTCTTCATCTATATAATGAGGGTCTTGGACTGTATTGAATTCTGAGGTTCCTTCTAATTCTGGATCAAAATTTCTATAACTTTTTGGAAAAAAGTCAGAAGTATTTGAAAAAAAAAAGTTATCTAGTTAAAGTTTGACTGAGGGAGCCCAAAATGTCAGCATTTGATAATAGCTGATTAAATCTTTCCATTTTCATAAAGGAAGGACTTCATCTGATATACAGTTCAGAATTCTTAACTAATATAGCCTCTATAAACTATTGCTATCATTTAAAAGACAATGTTATCCTTTCTTTTAAGAATCATGGAGGTGGATTTCTTTAGCATAGAGCTAAGAATTTTAATTTTTTTTAAATAATTTTTAAAAAGTAAAATTTTTCGTCTTTGTATACTCTGGTCTGAGAGGTTCAGCTACCTTTTGTTTCTTTTTCTTTTTTCAAGTGGACTTTTGGTTTCCTTGCTTTAGGAATTTCCAGTTGAGGAACTCTTTCTACTTTCCAGGTGATTAGTTCCTCTGAAATTTGTAGCATCAAAGAGTTTTGTGGAACACTAAGGATTTAATGACATACCACAAGGCAATTTCTGCCTTTGGTAAAGGTCTAAAACCAGTTTGCAAACTAATGCTTTCATTAGAATGAAAAAAGTATTTCTACATTGGCCACCAAAAGTATACTGGCCAAATGTTCGTTCACTGTCAAGTAAGATATTAATTTGAGATACTACCTAAATTTATATCTCGTAATGCCTTTTCAAGATAAAGATTGTCCTATGAACTCAATTATGCAATGATTCTGTCCACTACTCATCAGATGTTAGGCCTAAGAAGAAAATGAATAAAACTAAGGTTCTTTGTCCCAAAGATCCCATTTACCTTGTTTGGGTTTGTCACGCATTGGAGTCATGTAGCCATCTTCATCCATTTCACCTCTTGGGCTCCGCTCAGCTACAAATACTGTCGGGTCAGCACTATACCTTTGGGTGCTGCTGTCTTCCTGGACAAGAGGTGCCACTTGTTTGCGCAGAGTGCCATTACAACACGTGTCGTCAAAAATCTCTGCTGTGGCCCCTTGTACAACAGGTGCTTCAGGGATTATGCAGCTGGTAGCCCTGTATGGCAGAGATACTCCTTGTTCTGTGGCAAAGCCCCCGTCTCTATACACAAATTGGTTCTGTGGAAAGCAAAAAGCACTTTTGAGAGAAGGTGATGATGGCAACAGCAGAAACACCAACAGCAGCAGTAAGACCATAAAGGCCTATCAAAGCTCTTCTTTCAGAGAAAAGGTTCCTTTTATTCCCCTTAAATGAGATATGGACTAAAAACACCTGAAATATAATTTTCCTTAAATGATGAATCCTTTATAAAATACCTGGTAATGATACATTATTCATTCTGCTTTTTCAACACAACTTAAAACTGAAGAGGCAAAAAACCAGCATAATACATATACTTCTCCCACAATAGCTTATTTGTGGCATGAAGTTAGAGTCTTTTCCAGAATATGGAGTTTTCAGTGCCTATAGAAAACTGTCATTACAAACAGAAATGTGCTGATGCATTCTAAAGGTGAAGAAGTCTCCCTGTTCGCTGCCTTTCCCTGAGACTGCTGTGGCTTTCTATCTGTAGTACTGTACTAGAGGCCTAGAGTCAGATTATTACTGTCTAGGACATGACATGACAATTCAGAGCTAAAACGAGGCCCCTCCTTCAGGAACATAATTCACGAACTCAATGAAGTCCTCTGAATAAAAACTGAAAGCCATTGCCAATGTCTGAGATCCCCAAACTTTGAGTTAGCTCCTGAGTTCCAGGCTGTGATAAAAATCATCCACTGATTTATCCAAGTAATGGACTGTAGCATCTTACTGTTGGCAGGGGGAAGGGTGGGGGGACTGGGGGACACTGGGGAAATTATGGAAGGTAAAGGGACAGGAGACATGGTAAGTTAAAAGACCAAAAGGCCTAAAAGGTGAAGATTGTTTGTGAAATACTTACTCCTGACATGGGAGTGTAGGCAGGAGGAGGGCTGTGTCCAAATTCACTCTAATAGGAAAGAAAAATGGAATGACGGATATAATAAGAGGTCACATGAATGGAAAACAAAAGGCACATGAATTGTATGAACCAATGGGGAACTCATGCACAACAGTGAAGTTTGCACAACTGGTGAAATCACATCCTACTCTGGCTTCAAGGTATCTAATTCATGTTTCTTTGGAAAAACAAATGTTTGACTTGATATTCCAGAAAATGAAAATTCCATACAGAAATTCCGTGTATCTGAGATGAAAAATCTGAATCAGAATTTTTTTTAACAGTTGTGGAAGTGAACATGAAGGTACGTAGAAGAAATTTTTTCATATCTTGATCCTGACAGATCCTGATAGATTTCTTTTCCATACAACTCAATTAAATATATGGGGGGAAAATTAAGGTTTGTGTATAAAATCACTATAGAAAAATAGAAGAATGAACCATGGAACTGGGTTCTGTCCCTGGATAAGTCACTTATGCTCACAACACCATAGTGCTACCTTATTTGTAAAATGAAGAGAATACTCCTTGTAATATTTGCCTCCCAAAATGTTGTGAGGAAAACAATCTATAAACTCTAAAATCTTTTATAATGTGAACTACTATTATTATCACAAGAAGAAAGCAGACTCTTCCAAAATAAGTGGGATTTTCTATAATTTGGAACCACTACAACTCTTCTACTTTTTATCTTTTAGATATCTTAATGGGTCAGCACCCTAATTTTTCTTTCTATAGTTATAAAAATGCATATGTCATTTACTCTTCTATTGTTAATTTTGTGTGGGTGGGGAGTGGTTACCTGGGGACAAAGATTATATGAATTTAAATATAGTATAAAAAATGATATAGAAATTCTTGATCAGACATAAAAAGCAGAAAACTATAGAAAGAAAGCTGCCTCAGGGTCTCTGACACAGTCTCATAGTGTGAGCAAAAATCCATTTTCACAGGGTCTTCATCTCTACTTCAAAACAATCTGTCTTAATTCTATTTCTAATAAAGCACCTTCCCAGGTCCAAGGGTCACCACTTCAGAGGTTTCCTAGCTTCCTCCACTCCAAGTCAAAATGTATAGTCATGTAGATGCCTGGCAATGATCTATATTCCTTAGTCTCAAGAAGCTCAAACTCAACTAAGATGCGAAGAGAAGAGAAGATCTTGAAAGAAGACCTTCCAACTAAACAAGCATTTATTAAATAATGTTAAAGCACAATGTTAAGTAGCATAAAGACAACACACAAACAAAATGGTCCTTGGCCTCCAGGAACTCTATCCTTTTAGACCAAAAATTGGGAAGTAAAATCATTCACAATCAAGACTATGAGAGCTCCTCTAGCAGAGACTTATTATCATCACAAGTCCTATCTTGACATGTTGCTCCCTTCCATTTGAAGAAGGTTTGGGTGGCAGTGGTACCCAGTGTTCTTTAGTGCTTTTGATGACAGCCAATCCTAATGCCTCTATAAAAATGCTGTCTAAGTCCTAATGACCAGATTTTCAGAGCCAAGGCAAGTACCTCTCCAAAAAGAATGCTAATTTATCAAAAATCATTGGTAATACATTATTGGAGGGAAGAGATTTGTTATTTGTAAATACCAGGGCACCAAGTAGTATCTTGACAATTCTTTAAATAAGAAATTGTTTCCAACAAATCTGGATGATCAATGGAACCTGGTAAAACAAAAAAATGGCTCTTCTTGAATATCCTAATGTAAAACATCAAAGTGGATTATTATGCCTTTTGCAAGGCAATTCAATGAGTAGACTATTATGAATTCAAGGCTAAAGCCCAAATAATTATATTGATTATAGGAATGGCTTTCTATTATGGCAAAGAGATATTTTATTCTTATAGGAGTAGAAAACAGTATAAGGTTTTCAGAACCTTCTTGATGCTCAAGACTAGTTGAAACAAAAATATATTTTTGATGGTCTAGAATTTCAGATACTTAGATACACATTTTTTCAAAAATGATGCAATTCACCTTTAAGCAATTCATTTAAAAACATATAGTTATCACCTATAATGAAAGACTGAAGAGATAATGCAACCTCTAAAATAATGAATCATATAAGAACTAGACTTTCTCTGCCAACAATAGGACTACTTATAGGACTCAATCGGGATTCCCTTAGTGGGGAGTAAATTGAAATCTGCCATGAAATATGCAATTCATCAATTTAGTTCAACTCAAACATCCATTAATTTGCATTATGTACTTACTTCAGTTGGCAGGCTCTGTTAAAATACTCATCAGTCTCAGCCAGGTGTTATCCATTCTTTGATCCTTATAGTCATTCTTTGCTTGATCACTTAGTCTCCATTCAGCTCTAAATTGCTGACTGTTACTACATCTTCTTTACTGCCTTGTCTTATCTATTTGAGGCGTTATCTTAGACAAGTCATTTAACCTTCTTAGTTTCTTTATTTGAAAAATGGAATTCATTACTTTCTCATCCTCAGTTTAGCCATATAAAAAATAAGGATTATTATGCCAGGAATGCCTACCTCACCACATCATTTTAAAGGAAGTCCTTGCTGAAACTTAAAATGACGTAGAAATGTGATTTATGATATTAAAATGAACTGCTGTCCACTAGTAATTTGACATTTACTTAGGATCACAGAGGATAGAACTCTGGGCTTAGAATCCGTAAGACCTAAATTTGAACTCCACCTCAAATGCTAAGGGGCTTTGTGACCTGAAACAAGTTACTTTACCTCTCTCAGGTCTGTTTATTTCTAAAACTGGGAAAATAAGAGCACTTACTTCATAGGGTGCTATGAGAACAAAGCGAGGTAATCTATGTAAATAAGGATAAAAACTGATAAAAACAATAATTTCATTGATATAGAGACCACAAATAAGGGGAGGAAAACCTAATTATATAATACCTACTATGAGGAAAACACTTTGCTAAGTGCTTACAGTTGAAGAAATGAAGGGAAACTGAGGTTAGGTGACTTGCCCAGGATCACACTGGTAAGAAGTGTCCTGACTACAGGCTTTACATGTACTCTTTCTTCCTTATCACAGTATCTTGAGAAACACTAACTCAAAGAAGTATGATAAGGATTTGTTCACAGCTTATATACAGGAAAACAAAATGGCTTTATTTGTTTAATTAGAAAGACAAAGGATTCAAGAAACAACACTGAAGAACAAAACCCAAACAACTTCTGAGTTGTCTAAAGCTAGAGAGTAAACTGATGATTACTATATTCGTGTTACCTCTTGGCTTGTCAGTGAGGAAAAGCTGCCCAATAATGTTGCTAAACTATAATGACTTTGGAGGGAGCTTTAATCAGTTATAACTGTACCTTTTACCCATCATAGGATAACCAAAGCAAAATGAGCAAAGGAGGGTTCTGTTGTTCCTCTCCAGAAAAACAAACTATTTGTTAGCTGTTTTTTTTCCCTTTCTGTCTTTTTTAAACCCTTACCTTCTATCTTAGAATCAATACTGTGTATTGGTTCCAAGGCAGACAAGCAGTAGAGCTAGTCAATAATGGTTAAGTGACTTGCCCAGGGTCATACAGTTAGGAAATATCTGAGATCAGATTTGACACCAGAACCTTTGAGACTGAGATAGCCATCTATCTAACCCTCTAGCCACTTCTTTCTATTACCTCAACTAATTCTCACTCTATTGGCATCAAAATCATTTTTGGCTATTACAGGACATTAGGAGAGGCTGGTCCACATTAGAATTCAGTTATTGTTGCTACCCTGACATAACTTACATCTAGCAACCTGCCAAATCCATTTAGACTCCTTTGTTGCTCATGCTTTTCCCTGATCTTAACATTAAAATGCAAATATTAAGCAAAACCCTTTTAGCAGCTATTGTTAGGATTGTTGACTGATTTTTTCTCTTTATATATATATATATACATATATTTTTGTGTATATCTATCTATCCATATCTATCTATCTATCTATATATATATATATATATGCTTTTTTATGTTTAAAAAAAAAAACCAACACTTCATTTCTCCATGTAAGGGCAACTCAACTCCTAGGGAACATCTGCGAGGCCAATTAGCTAGGCTCGAATTTGATATAATTGTTGTTTAAATATATTTAAATTACATGTTAATCACAATGTCATAATTTATGGGCTTTGAAAATAACTTTTTGTGCTTTAGAGCCATGCCAGATTTTACTTTTTTTTCCTTCTGTTTTTAGTTTTTAACAAGCTCTTCCTCCAAGTGCCCCCTCCCAGCATTTGGGAAGTTGAACTCTTAATATTGGAAATGATTACAGCTGCAAGTAAAGCTGTGAGTCAAAATTAAAATCCACACAGCAGTTACAATGTGATGGAGTGAGCTTGAACTTCTAAGGAAGAAACCAGCACCCTCATTAGGAATAGTTGTGCTTTTAGCATACACGACTTTCCAAAGTTTGTCAAAGCCCAGCTTGGCCAATTTTTTGGCACATGCCTTCAATTAGTCAGTGAAAGGATTTACTGTCAGTAGGATGGAGATGCAAAGAAATAGGTTATGAACTGAAAGAGGATAAATGGATGGGAGATTAATGAAGGCTTGAGAATAATTTAATTTTGTGTTCTTATCCCTAGGGCCTTGTATTTGTAACTTTGTCATAGATGCCAGGGATTATAGGAAGGATAAATGATATAATAATGCATAAAATATATTATTAATATGATTTAATATTGAGTGTTTAAAGTATATTTCATATTAATGATCTATTTATTATATATTCTATTGATTAAATTAAAAAGTTGATTATTGTACATAGCATCGTTTCTCTTTTTCTTTTGTCAGAACAGCACCTTCCCAGAATCTCAGAGTTGAAAGACAACCTTGAATAGATAGCTACCTAAAGGCCAAAGATGGGTTATCCTTCCTGGCCTGTCCCAGAGTTTGTGGCTATTCAAAAATAAGTTACAATGAGCTCTTAAAGGGTCAGGTGGCAAGACTTTCCTCCCAGGATGATTCCTTCTTACCCTAGCCAGACAGAGCTCTTAGAGTAGAGAGACACACCAATTTGCAAATGGATCGTTAGCCCCCAGGGAATCTTTTTTAGAGAGGACTGGAGCTCTAATGTCTGGGGGGAGCTGCACTGGTTCTTATTCATCAAGAAGTGAAGATAATAAAGTAACTTAAAAAAAGTTTTTGCAGGAAAAAAAACCAGCCCTTCTTCCACACCTTCAGTGAAAGGCAGACCACTCCCACCTCCCCTAGGACTACTGTTCTGCTCTGAAACAGCCATTTGTTAAGGATTTTCTTACATTGAGCCAAAGTCTACCTATGTATGAATTCAACCCACTATTTTAGCCCTTCTCTCTATGGCCAAACACAACAAATGAAACTATTGTTAATATGATAATCATCAGGTGTTTGTATACAATCTCTATGTCTCCCTAACCTAAAAAGCCTCTCCTTCAGTTGGGTCTAGCCTAGAATTTTCTCCAGGCCCCTTTTCTCCTCTGATGCCAATCCAGCTACTTTTTCTCCAGTCTTAGAAGAATGTGAGTCTCATCACCAACTATTATCAGTGGTGGGAAAGTTTTCATATTTCATCATCATATATCCATTTCTCCAAACTAAAATTTGGGACAGATGAATAGTCTCTATCTCTTATTTTATAAAATTAAACAATAAAATATGCATTACTTTTTCCCATTTAGAGAACTTATTCCTGAAGAAATTCTTTATCCAAGTAATACAAACAGAATCTAATAACCATTAGTGTATCTTCTAGACCCCTTAATATAGAAGGTATTTCATATAGTATCACCCAGAAAATAAGCTGTGATCAATAGCCCAGTCAGTAGTGTACAAGTAATGAAAATCAGAAAGTGGTCCAACAATACTTTTTTGGTATTGCTTGTCTGATTTTGTGGGAATCAGTCTTCACAAGAAAATAAAACAATCTTTCAAAGAAAGCTGTCCAGATGATCCAAGATAAAAATTCTAAACTAAGACAAGTATGTTGGAAGCCACAAATGAGTAGCCAAAAACTCAGGCAAGTAATTCAGTCACATCTCATAATTTTCTCCATCACTGGACTTACAAGGATGATGAAGTGAGTGATGAGTGAAGAGATATTATTTTTTAAATTTCATTTTAATTTTTAAATTATTTTTTAAATTTATGAAGAGATATTATTAGTCAATGTATGTTTGAGCCCAGGAAGACTATATATACCAAATAGAAGCAGATTGCATGATTATTTTATGGTAAATGTGCTATTCCTTATGACACTTTTGTGATTCATATTATTAGAGATACTTTATTTTACAAATGGATACAGATTCATGACTGGCTGTTGGGGAAACTCTGAAGCAAATAAAATTTTTCTTTGTCTTACCCAGACTCTTGATTCTGTGATCTTCCCCCCACCTTTTTTTTTTTTTAGATATCCAGTACACTCATGGTTTCTCTATCTCAACTACTTATGAAAACAGTCTCTGAAGGTAGGATCTGACAATCATTCATATTGATGTATAAATGAATGATAATACTTTATGTCACTTCTTCTAGAGGTAGCTGAATCTTAGGTGGTTATGAAGTGAAAAGAATAAATCTCTAAGGTTGAATTTTCAGTAATGAGTCATCGGGAAGAAGGAAATATTTGGAGGGAGGTATGGGGTGGAGCATGCTTTCTCATTGTTTATGAAATTACATTACTTAACCATTGACTACTCTTCCTATGCTGGAGACCAGCAGTTGAGTTGGGGTAGGATGGTTTTAAATGACTGGATGACAAATTTTTCACATGATAATAATAGGATTAATGGATTTTTTTATTCTTAGTCCAGGATTCTATTCAATAAATTTCTTCTTTTTCTTGATTAAAGGCTACCTAAATTACTGTATACAGGTAATGAATCATGTAATTTCAAAATAACCAGTGAAACAATAAAATCTTTCCCTTTAAAAGATGTTTGTGTAAAACATCTAGGTACAAGGAGTCATTTTTCCCTACTACTTTTACTGTGATTCTCTAAGGACAATTTCTAAATCCCTGTCTTTTTAATCCCATTGCTTTAAATGTCTGCTTTGTACAAATGACATCTCGTTATAAGGGAAGAAGGTTATTCCCAATCTCAAAAGCAAAACAAAAGGAAAAAATATATATTTTTACTAAACCACAAAATACAAGCAGTTAATGAAGGAGAAGCATATGGAACTTAGTCACACATCTTGAATGTTATGTTCTGGCACCTAAAGATATACCTATCTTTCCCCCGGTGTCATTTTTTAAAAACCCTTACCTTTCATCTTAGAATCAATAGACATCTTAGAATGTTTGTTTGTTCCAAGTCAGAAGAGCAGTAAGGGTGAGACAATGGCAGCTAAGTGACTTGCCCAGAGTCATAGAGCTAGGAAGTGTCTGAGACCAAATTTGAACTTACAACTTGTCATCTCTAGGTCTGGGTCTCTATCCACTGAGCTATCTAGTTGCCCCCTCTCATGGTGTCAATCTATTTGGTTTTAAGAAGAGTGGGGAGAGCTGCAATATTTCTCTTGATCTATACAGGTTTTCTTCAAATATTATTTATAAATATTTCAAGCTTCTAAGTAGTAAAGAACAGCTTTAAAGTAGATAAATGGAATTCTTAATGGATATGACAACTGTTTAAAGCAAATACAATTCAAAACAGCCTTGAACGTTAGTTTTTGACCCAGGAACAAAGTCTTCATCTTAAGAATCCATTGTTCTTTGTCATTAGTGTAAATAAATAGGAAATTGAATGCTTACTTTCTGCGTAGACTTTATCCCATGAAGGAAACTCAAAAATACCTGTCCAGCTCCAAATTCAACTTTTTTCAATGTCCAACAGAAAACTACAGATAATGGTTTTATATCAATAAAAAATATTCATAATGACACTTACAAAATGCTCTATGGTGATTATCCCACTGGAGTCTTACAGCAACCCTGATTATAATAGTATAATTCTTTTATTGATGAGGAAATTAAGGCTCAAAGAGATTAAGTAACTTGCCCTTGGTTAATGAGGAGGCTGGCTTCAATCATAGATCTTCTTGACTCTTAAACTGCCTCTTAAACTTGATATGATAATGCCTATGTGATATGCTGATTTATGTCCATCATAGAAATATTTGTAATGATTGAATTAGCATCTCCATATTAAGTTATCTTCATGGTTGATGCTGAAACAACTTTTTTTTAACATCACTTCTGTACAGTGTACTGTTAGGTTGTATATTTCACCTTTATGTATAGACCATGCACTAAGGTAGAACACTGAAAATGAGCTGGGTCAAATAGAAAGATCTTGGAAAACCCTTGGAAATATATATTATATCTCTGAAGGCAGGGGTACTAGGTAAGATGACCTCTTAAATGCTTACCATCTCAAAGATTCAATAAATAAATTGTGGCTACACTAGGAAAGGTATGATTCAGAATACTGGATTCTATTAGTGAGACTGAGTTAGTTACACTGTTACCTTGAGGTTCTTCTATAAAAGGACTTATAAGGCCCTTTCCATTTCTAAAATCCTAGAGCTCTATAATTCTATATAATAACGTTTTACATTTTGCCTGCACTGTTTTTCACATTTTCATTAAAAAAACCCCTTACCTTCCTTTTTAGAACCAATACTATGCTTTGATTCTAAGAGTGGTAAGGTCTAGGCAATGGGGGTTAAGTGACTTGCCCAGGGTCACATAGCTAGGAAGTGATAGAGGCCAATTTTGAACCTAGGCCCTCCCATCTCTAGGTCTGGCTCTCAATCCACTGAGCCACTCAACTGTCCCCTGTTTTTCATTTTTAAGCAGAAAAAAAATTAACATCAAGTCCAATGGATTCTACAGATACTAAATAAATATTTTTGGCTACCTGTTCTGTGTAGAATATTTGGTAAATGCAATTGAGAACAGCAACAAAAACTTAGGTAGAGTTCCTTCCTCACAGAGCTAAGAACTTGTTGGGAAATCATTCTGACAAATATATTTTTAAATGCTGTCCTTTGCTCATATTCTGCTAACTTTTTAACATTAAAATGTCTTGAAGATGGCAAACTAAATCAGAACCACTCCAGAGTCACTATAAGAATCCTCTCCAACCAATATTTAAATATCACCACAAAATGAATAAAAGAGTGAAAGAATCAACAAGGAGTCAGAGTGTAACAACTTTCAAGAAAAGAAAACCCCAAAATGTAGGCAAAGAACATCTGGGGCACTGGTGGTGAGAGGAAACCTGAACCAGCAAGGGCTGTAGCAAGGAGTGAAAAACAAGCGAAGATCAAGCCACACACCCCAACCCCACATCTGCTGTTCTAGGTTCAGAACCTATGATCAAGCTAACATTCAGATCCTGAGATCCTGCCTATGCAAATAGTGGTCCAAGCCAACCCACACTCCTTGAAATTTCGAACCTGTGAAGTCCAGAGTCCCTTTCCAAAGAAGTCTGTGTAGCAGTCCACCCCTAGCTATGGGCAAGGGGAACAGTTGGTATGTACAGATTGTCTTAGAAGAGAGCATGCTCAGTCTTGAGCATGCTCAGTATTGCACGTGGCTGGGAAAGCCTCTGACCTTTGACCCCAGCTTCCCCCAGGTTAGGCGGGAACACAGATTTCTTTGTGCTCACCTGGTTAAGAGAAACCACACCTATACCTTGTCATTAACCAATGGTAATCATCCCTGTGTACTGTGTATATTCACATATAAATAGGGCCCAGCCAGCTCCGCCTCGCTCTCTTCTGCTCTTCCTCCCTTCCAGCTCTGATGCCTGTCCTTGCTGGAGCCTGGCCTTGGGCCAGGCTCCATCTTTAATCTTTCTCTATCATCTCTCTGACCTGTGTGGTATTGAATCTGGATCTCTGGACTGGTAAAAGCCTTTGGAAGGGTCCTTTGATCAGAGCTTGGCTGTGGCTCATTGATAATTAATAAAGACTCATTCCTGCCACTTCATATCTCTACTTCGACTCCATCCTCCTCCTCGTGGTATCTAAAACTTCTATCCTTTCTCTATCTTCCTACCTTACAGCTTCTCTCTCCCCTCTGAGGAAGCTTTAGTCTGGGCTGAAGAGGGTTGATCTGTGTGAGCCCAGAGCAAAGCCTGGAGTCTCAGTCTAGGCTTTGGATGAGGACATAGTTCACAGTTTGGGGTGGCTGATAATAATAAGGGGGGGGCAGATCTTTTTGCCTAAAGCTAAGGGCAGAGCTCTAGGACAGGGCAATCAAGGGTGTGCCCAATTAGAACAAGTACACAACAAAATCCAAAACTTAAACCAAAGCACAAGGTTACAATTTAAGCAGTTGCTGACTAATCAAGATCAAAGTTAGACCAAAAGCTTACAACCAAGTCTAAGGCAAGTCTTTTGACCTATGAGGAGCTCAGGGGTCAATTGAATCAGCAGGGGGAGAGTGCTCTCTGAGCTCTTAGCCCTCAGACCATCACATGATCTTCCAAGAACTAAAACTAGTAAAAAAAAACCAAAATAAGCTGAGAATAGCATCAAGGAAGGACTGAAGTTTAAGAGGGTATCCCACTCCTCAGAAAACAGAATCTAACTCTAATTAGAGAGGGAAAATGAGTAACCAACAAAAAAGCACTTAACTCTAAAGAATTTTTATGGAGACAAAAAGCACGGTATAGACACAGAAAGAGACAGTGAAAGCAAAGAAAAAACAAAGTCCAAAAGAAAAATATGAATTGGACACAGATTCTGGAAGAACTCAAAAATACTTTAAAGAAACAATTAAGAGAGGCAGAGAAAAAGTGGGAAAGAGGAATGAAAGTGATGCAAGGAGAAATGAAAGTGATCCAAGAAGAAATGGGCCAGTTGAAAATGGAGAAACAAAAACTGACAGAGGAAAATCATGTCTTAAAAATCAGAACTGACCATCTAGAAACCAATGATTTCATGAGAAATCAAGAAGCAATAAAGCAGAATCAAAGGAATGAAAAAACAGAGGAAAACATGAAATATCTTATTGAAAAAAAATGACCTAGAAAATAGATCTAGGAGAGATAATTTGAGAATTATGGAACTACCTAAAAGCCATGATCAAGAAAATACCTTGGAAATTATATCACAAGAAATTATCAAAGAAAACTGCCTAGAAATCCTTGAACAAGGAAAAAAATCTGTGAAAGAATTCACAGATCACCTCCAGAAAGAAATCATGAAATGACAACTTTCAGCAATGTAATAACTAAATTCAAGAGCCACCAAGTCAAGGAGAAATTACTTCAAATAGCCAGAAAGAAACCATTAAAATACCATGGAATTACAATCAGAATTACAATCAGAAGCAAGTGGCTTCTATATTAAAGGATTGAGAGACATGGAATATGATATTCAGGAAGGCAAAAGATTTGGATTTAAAACCCAGAATCACCTATCCAGCAAAACTGAGTATATTCTTTCAGGGGAATGGACATTCAATAAGATAGAAGATTTACAAGCATTCCTGAGGAAAAAGCCAGACCTAAACAAAAAAATTTGAAGTCCAAACATGAGACACAAGAGAAGCACAAAAAAAAAAGAAAAAGAAAATTTAAGGGGCTCATTTTGGTCAAAATGTTTATATACATACATGGAAAAATGATTTCTTTAATTCTCAAAAATTACTCTTAGTAGTAGAGAAGATAGAAGGAATTTACTCAGAAAGAGGGTGGGGAAGTAAGCTGATTAAGATGATATGATGTATGTGATAATATAAGATGATATGATGTATATGTAAATGTGATGATATGTGATGATATGAAATGATATGTATGTATGTATGAAATATATGCATATGAATCATATATCAAGAGGTGAAAGAGAGGGCTGCACTGAGAGAAAAGGGAAGAGAGAATGGGGTAAATTATACAACGTAAAAAAGTATGAAAAATCATTATACAGAGGGGAAGATAAGAGTGGTGATGGGCAAAGCTTAAGGTTACTCTCATTGTAACTGACACAGAGGGGAAAAACAAGTATACTCAGTGGGCTATTGAATACTATCTTACCCTACAGAGAAGTAGAAGGGGAATAAGACCAGGGAAGGAGGAGGTAATTAGAGGGAGGGGGAAGTGAGGGTGTGTGTGTGTGACAAAAATCAAAATACTGGTGAGGAAAAGCAGAGTGAAAGTAAATAGGTCAGGATCTAAAGGGGATAATATAATGGAGGGCAATAAACAGTAATCATAATGCTGAATGTAAATGGCATGAATTCTCCCATAAAAAGGAAGGAGAATAAATTAAAAACTAGAATCATTCTATATGTTGTTTACATGAAACACATTTGAGGCCACACACATATTAAAGGTAAAAGGCTAGATCAGAATTTATTATGCATCATCTAAAGTAAAAAAAAAAGCAAGAGTGACATGAAATTGTCTCTTACTAATGAACCAATAACCATTTATTAATTTATTAATGTCCTATTAAGGAACCAGGAAAACAATGAGGAAGGTAAGTTTAGGAACTCTTGTTCTTTCTTTATATTTATACCCTAAGGGTGTAGAAGCATCCTGGGACTCAGTAGATTTTTAATAAATATCTCCTTGACTATTCAATTGAATATACAAAGACAGTGTCCAAATGTTATTGTTGAACAAATTAGGGATATGTATAGTACATAATTTTTATGCTCATCAAGGTAGGCTCAAAAGTATGGACCATGACAATACTAAACATTTATACAGTTATAAGATTTAGAATTGGAAGAGACTCTATAAGTAATCTAATCCAATGCCTTCATTTTGATTATTTTTAAACCCTTATCTTCTTTCTTAGAATCTACATTAAATCAGTTCCGAGGCAGAAGAGTGGTACAGATTAGGTAATTGGGTTTAATACTTGTCCTGGGTCACACAGCTAGAAAGTATCTGAAGCCAAATTTGAAATTAGGATTTCCTTTCTCCAAACCTGGCTTTCTATCCACTGAGCCACATAATTATCCTTAATCCTTTCATTTTATATATAAGGCAGGGGTTGGAGGAGAAGAAAACTTAGAACAAGGAATATATTCAGGAACATGTGAAATTAGAAGCATTAAAATTGTCTGAAACAGTGGGAAATCATTTATAACCTCTTCCATGTTCTGCATAATCTCTATGTAGAAAAAACATAGTGCAGTAGGGGAAAATTTTTAAAGCTAGAAGATGGCTTTAAATCTTGACTGGAATTTATAGGTTCTTGACTTTGGGAAAAAACCTCACTTCCTTGAACCTCAGTTTCCTCAACTATAAAGGGTAGACTAATAATGCAAGTACAATCTACCTTATAGGACTGTTTGTGAGGATCAAGAAAGATGATGTATATAAAATGTTTTAAAACAATAATGGGATAAACAAATACTATTGTTAAAATAATTTTTTACCTTTTAATAGTTTCTGTATGTGGTGTTGTTAGTTTGTTTTCTTTGCTAAAGGCTATTAATGAGCTTCAAACAAATCATAACTATTGAGATATACTAGGTAAGAGTACATGGCAATTTTTTTCTTAAGTCATTGGGTCACTGATTATAATTAATATAATCTTAATGATTCATTTGGAAGAACAAAAGATCAAGGATATCCAGGGAAATCATGAAAAAAATGCGAAGGAAGGAGGCTTTGCAGTCCCAGATTTCAAACTATACTATAAAACAGTGGTCATCAAAACAATTTGGAACTGGCTAAGAGACAGAGAGGAGGATCAGTGGAATAGACTTAGGGTAAGTGACCTCAGCAAGACAGTCTATGATAAGCCCAAAGATCCCAGCTTTTAGGACCAAAATCCACTATTTGATAAAAAACAGCTGGGAAAATTGGAAGACAGTATGGGAGAGATTAGGTTTGGATCAACATCTCACACCCTACACCAAGATAAACTCAGAATGAGTGAATGACTTGAATATAAAGAAGGAAACCATAATTAATTAGGTGGACACGGAATAGTATACACATCAAATCTTTGGGAAAGGAAAGAGCTAGAAAAGAAAAAGCTAGAAAAAAGCAAGGAAAAAAAAGGAAGAGCTAGAAAAAATCATAAAATGTAAAATAAATATTTTTGATTGAATCAAATTAAAAAGGTTTTGTACAAATAAAACCAATGCAACCAAAACTGGGAAAGCAACAAATTGGGAAATAATCTTCATAACAAAACCCTCTGACAAAGGTCTAATTACTCACATTTATAAAGAGCTAAATCAATTGTACAAAAAATCAAGCCTTTCCCCAACTGATAAATGGGCAAGGGACATGAATAGGCAATTTTCAGCTAAAGAAATCAAAACTATTAATAAGCACATAAAAAAGTGTTCTAAATCTCTTATAATCATAGAGATGCAAATCAAAATAATTCTGAGGTATCACCTCACACATAGCAGATTGGCTAACATGATAGCGATGGAAAGTAATGAATACTGGAGGGGATGTGGCAAAGTCAGGACATTAATGCATTGCTGGTGGAGTTGTGAATTCATCCAACCATTCTGGAGGGCAATTTGGAATTATGCCCTAAGGGCACTAAAAGATTTGTCTGTCCTTTGATCCAGCCATATCACTGCTGGGTTTGTACCCCAAAGAGATAATAAGGAAAAAAGCCTTGTACATGAATATTTATAGCTGGGATCTTTGTGGTGGCAAAAAATTGGAAAATGAGGGGATGCACTTCAATTGGAGAATGGCTGAACAAACTGTGGTATATGTTGGTGATGGAATACTATTGTGCTCAAAGGAATAATAAACTGGAGAAATTCCATGTGAACTGGAATGACCTCCAGGAATTGAAGCAGAGTGAAAGGAGCAGAGCCAGGAGAACAGTGTACACAGAGACTGATACACTGTGGTACAACCAAATGTAATGGACTTCTCCATTAGTGGCAATGAAGTGATCCTGAACAACTTGGAGGGATCTATAAGAGAGAACACTATCCATATTCAGAGGAAAAACTGAGGGAGTGGAAACACAGAAGATAACATATGCTTGATTACATGGGTCGAGGGGATGTGATTGGGGATGTAGACTCTAAATAAACATCCTAATGCAAACACCAACAATATGGAAATAGGTTTTGATCAAGGACCCATGTAAAACCCAGTGGAATTGTGTGTTGGCTACAGGAAAGGTGGGGTGAGGGAAGGGAGGAAAAGAATATGATTCTTGTAACCAAGGATAAAAATCCCCCCAAAACATGGAAATATGTTTTTCATGACTGTACATCTCTAACCTTTATTGAATTACTTGCCTTCTCAATGAAGTGGAGGGGAGGGAAGGGAGAGAATTTGGAACTCAAAATAGAATAAAAAAGAATGTTAAAAAATATAAACTTAATGTTCTATAGTTATTGGGATGAACCTGGAATTTCATATACTTGTGATAAACCAAGTATGCCCTTTGTACTGGTATGGAAATATAACTCTCCTAAAACTTAAGAGTCAGAAAATTCCCTAGAATACTGAGAACTTAAGGTATGTATATGGTCACATGTTTTATGCCATTGGCAGGACTTGAACTTAGGTCTTCTTGTCTACAAAATGTCAACTCTATCAAGTGAAATTGACTCATTAAAAATATTTCTAAAATTTATACTTTCTTTAAGTTTCAGGATAGAAAATAAATCCACATAATCAACATATCAGAGACAAAAAATAAATTTGATTTTCAATTGGTTACAAATTATACATAATACTTAACAATCTGCCTATCAAAATAAATATAGAACTTATGCAAATATACCTCTAAACACTTTAAGGAAATTTCAGACCTAAATAATTAGAAAAATATTAGTGGATCACTAAGCCAATAAAATAAAATTACCTTGATACCTGAATTAATTTAGTATCAGACCAATCAAAATATTAAATAATTACTTGTGGAGAGTCAAGGAATATGAACAGTTTTCTAAAGGATAAACCCTAACTATTGATATCCATAAGAAAAAGTTTCCAAATCACCGATAATTAGAGAAATGATCTCATTCAAAATATTAGCAAAATTGACATAAAAAGAAAATGACAAATGTTTGTGGGGCTGGGGAGGAAGAAGCACATAAAGACATTGTCGTTATAGTTATTGTGGAAAAGCAATTTGGACTTATGTCTACTTCCTGCCAAATTATTGTACTCTGCATATTCTTTGACTTAATTATTACACTACTAGCTTAGTACCCAAAGAGATCAAAAAAGATAAAAGGATATATATATATATATAGAAATATATATATATGTACAAAATATTCATAGTGCCTCTTTTGGTGATGGAAAAGAATTGTAAACAAGGAGTTGTCCAATCAATTGGGAAGTGGCCAAGAAAAAATAACACATAAAATATAATGAAAAACAATTTGTATTTTTCAAAATAATAATTTCAGAAAAATCTGTATAAAGTTCATATAAATTGATATAGAATAAAGTGATCACAATTAGGAGAACAATTTGTACAATACCAACAACACTGTGAAGATGAACAACTTTGAAAAATTTAAGAATTCTAATAAACAAAATGCCCAATCACTATTTCAGATGACCTATTATGAATAGTTTAGACAGAAACAAATTAGAGGAAAATGGGTCAGAGGGTAGGTTTCCTAACTGGGCATTGAGGAGATTAGGATGCAGAATGAAACATACATTATTTTGACATATTCAATGCAGGAATTAGTTTTATATATTTCTATATTATATATATATATATATATATATTCATTAAAAGGTTCTGTTTTTTTCCTACCCTCCCCCACACATAATTCTGGGTTCAGAGATTGACAAATAGATTTGGGATCATTAAAAAAAAATTCAATCAATATTTTAAAATCATACTTTCTTTTTTATCCAACTAGTCTATCTTAGGCTTTTATTCACCTTTAAAAACAGCTCAGTCTGTTGGGAGCTGTGCATGTGAGACTGAAGAGTGGGCAGGCGATTGGTTTTGGAGAAGGGCTATAGCATAAGGTGGTGATAAAAGTGATAGAGAGCAGGGAACAAATTTTTCTAACTACTGCATTTTGGATGCTCTTAATAATTTTCTTCAACTTTTTTTATATAGCAGTTGTTTACAGTTTGAAAATAATTTAAAGTCATATATTTAAGACTTCCAGAGTAATCTTTTCCATTACTGCACTTAGTGAAATGATGTCTTCAATAGTGCTGTTTCTTCCATACAAACTATTTACAGGAGAGAAAGAGATTTTGTAACAATAGTTAATTCACCCAACCACTACCTTTTAAGCTACCAGGTTGCACAGCTGTTCTGGCAAGTAAAAAGATTTCCACCAGTCCACCTGGAATTAGGACAGCTGGTTGGAGAGAACTGATCTGAATAATGTTTGGTGGATACTCCAGCAAACCTACTAACAGAACAAACAATGGATGGCTGTCCCAGCATCCCAGAGCAAACACCAGTTACATTTCACAGAAACGGGCTGCTATTTACAACTGATCTGAGCCAAAATGAATATCAGATTGAAGGTAGTACCCCAAGAGAAAAATGCAACTCTTCCCAAGAGTTGCCCCTTGACCAGAGAATGAATACCTTTTTTCCCCAAATTCCTTTAAAAACTCACTCAAATATATGGACTTTCTTGAAAAGGTAGAAAAACAATGGTACAAATAATCCTCATGTCTATGTATTGATCCCTATAAATTCTTAAAATTATAAGAATACTAATTCCTATTTACTTTTCATTATTGAGGGCTGCCCAAATAAAACTGGCTCATGTGATTAACTTTCACAAATGTATATATAAATATATACATATATATATATAAACATGAAGAATAATGATATCAGATCAAACATTTTTCCCTCTGCTTCTACCTCCCTATCTAATTGATGCTGGAATTACAATGGCCATTCATGACCCAATCACACTATTGATTTGACAAGAAGAACTTTAACCTACTCCATTTCCAAACCTGTCCACCTTTTTTGGGGAAGCCTGATTGCATTGGACTCTTTGAATCTCAGCATATTGATGTGGATGTCCAAACAACTTCAGTTCAGAACCCTCTAGAATAAATGATCTACCATACTGAGTCTCTAGAGTAGCAAAGACTAAAGGTGTGCACTGTGAAACTATTAAACCTAATTCTAAAATGTTATTATCATCCACTTAAGAATATGAAGTGGTCTTATGGTCATGATGTGGTTCCCAGAAGGTTATTCCTGGAAGGAACTTCAGAGATTATCTAATCTTTGTCTCTCATTTTAAAGGTGAGAAATACAAGCACTGAATGTCAAAACAAGTATATGAATCTAGGTCTTATGGCTCCAGATCTCCTTGTACTCTCAATGAGTTCTGGAGACAGTTAGGAGTCACAGTTCCAGTAAAGAGAAGGTTCTTATGGAAACATTGTGAGCTAGGAAACCCAAGTGTTAACTTCAGTCAAATATTCTGGGATTTCAGATTGCCAACAAAATGGATGTTTATTTTTATGGGAATTAGTGTGATAGTGACAGGAACACAGGCAGTTAAAAGTAGGGAACTGGCACAACTAACTCCTGTATCTTCTTGATACAGCACCTTCTAAGAAATATGCATGTCACTTCTGATGCCTTTCCTCCAGAAATACCACGGTACATCATAAGAATGGGTCAAGTTTTATGGGCAAAGAGGTTTTAAATCTAATTCCAAAAAACTATTATGACATTGCTGAAAAGTCTTCTCTTGGCATATATAATGGACCAGATTCAAAGGAGTTCATATATGCTTTGAGAGCCTGGCAGATGTTTGCAGATAAAGCCCTGAAGACACTGGCAATGGGCAGAGAATCAAGCATCCTGGATGCATATAAAGGAGAACAGGATAGAAAAGTTGGTTTTGGGAGAAAGGAAAGTGGCTCAGGAATCCTCTCTCTTAGATCACAAGATTCTTGCCCCTGGCTAGGAATATAAGTGTCTTTCTTGCTTGTCAAATCTGAGGTAGGATGCTAGGACTTTCCTGTAGACTATAAAGGGAATTTCTCTGGGATTGTTGGAAAGTTCTGAATTTTGTCTTTGGAGATCTCTGACTATGCTAAGCAGTCCCCTGAGCTCTCAAAGCCCCATATCCTCTCCTTTGGGTTACTGGGAATTTCTGCCCTGGGGGGGGAAAAGGACATTTGATTCAGATTCAGGAGATCAATGTGGGGGAACTAGACTAGGAAAGAGAGTAGCAGAGCTCCAAGCAATGCCAATAGATCTTTCAAACTCTTCCCAGGGGTGCCCAGCTCAATCCTTAATTCTTGAATTCTCTTTTGTAGAAAGCCTTCTAACCTCACTGCCCTAGAAATGAGCCCTTTCTATCTGAAAATTACTTTATAATTTCCCTTTTCCTCTCTTCTTCTCACTGCCTCCTAAATGATCTCCCTGGTTCCATTATTTCCTCTCTGCATCATCCATCTCGGCCTCCCAAATTGTCTTCTTAAAGCTCAAGTGACCATATCTATTCTATGCTCAAGAAACATGAGTGACTTTTAATTGTCACTAGGATAAATAAAAACTGCTATGTTCAATATTAGCCTGGCATGATCAATCTCTAGTTTCCTTCTTTGGTTTTAATATTTGTTACTCTTCGGTCTATATTATAAACTACTTTACTTACTGTTTCCCATAAATGATATCTAATTTCTCACCCTCTATTTCTGTCCCTTTGTATAAGTTGACTCTCCTGAGCAGAATAGAGGCTAGACTCACTTTACCCTTCCTCGCTTCCTTTAAAGTTCAGCCCATGTGTTATTTCCTTCAGGCATTTTTATGTTTACTCTCCTCAAAGTATCATGTGTATACTTATCACCATAGATATATAAAATGGGTTTTTTCCTGCCCATATCACTTAAGAGAGAGGCACGTATGTGAGAGGCATCTGTTTATCAAAAGGTGGGAGCGACCTCTTTCTATTGACTGAATAGCTAATATAGGCTGTGTGTTTAACCACACTGGGACATCCTGATCTAGGGGAAAAGACCTCAGCAAGGCAGAGCATAGGTACTCTGAACTAATACGGGGGAGAGAAAAAGACTTACCTTCCCCTTCTTTGTTAAGCCCTGGAAAAAGGTTTGGGGATTTAGTCTGTCTGGGTTGTCCTTTTTAGTTCCAGGCACAGATGGTTGGGTCCCTGGGTCCAGGAACTCAAGCTATGAGGACTTTGGAGCTGGGACTCCAGGAAGGATGCTGCTGCAACTCCAAGAGAGAAGCCAGTCTATCGGGATGAGAGTTAGGACCCCAGGTTCTGATGTGACTTTGATGGCTCTAATGATATATAGGAACTGGGCTAAATGGTGAATCTAATTGCTTTTATCTATCCAGAGATTAAAGAAGTATTGGGGGAGTAATTGTTATGGAGGAGGGGTCAGGGGTGGGTATTTGTTCCTTTTTTTTTTTTGTCTAAATCCTTCTGTAAAACAATCTAGTTATTAAATTGTTAAATAGAACTGGAGTACTGAGGACTGGAACCCATGGCAAAGAGTAGACATCCTCCAAACCCCTAAAAAGTACTAGAAAAACCTGGGTTAGATATGAAATATAACAAACTGTGCTCTCCGGCAGTGGGAGTAGGAGTAATCACTGTTACATATGTAATATCTTTCCATTCAACTATAAGTATCTTTGAGAGAAGGAATTCTTTTTTTTAATCTATGTAACTGTAGTGCTTATTCTGGTGCCTTGACAAAGTAAGTACTTAATAAATAATTTTGATTAGATTAGGTTATTTTTCAAGATGTTTCAAGATGTCAATGAGTTATTTTGCTGAGGCATCATACATGGAATAATGGGAATAATGACAATTGCTAATATTCATAGAGCATTTCAAGTTTGGCAAATTACTTTTAAAATATTAATGTCATCCTTATAACAACCCGGGGAGATAGGTAATATTATTGTCACATTTTACAGGTGAGGAAACTGAGGTAGATATAAGTGAAGTGACTTGCCCAAAAATAGTTAACAAGGGTCTAAAGTCATGTTTGAATTCAGGACTTCTTGACTTCAAACCCTAGCTGGAAAGGAAAAATGGACTAGACATAATGACACCTTGATTTTAATTCTAAGCTCTGACCCTATTTGTCTCAATGTTAGAGTGGACAGTTTCCTCGTCTATAAAATGGAAATAATTCCATTTCCACATAAATCAAGGTAATATAACGCTTGAGTATAGCCTAGAGAAAGGGTTTCTTCAAGACATTACTAAATTTCTGTCTTTTTTCAGAGATTATTCTGCCTGTCTGACCCTAATACCAAATAAAGCAGTAATGTCTGCTAAACCTACCTAAACAATGCTCACAGTATCACTGGAGTTATAGCTAGAAGCGACATTAGAAATCACTTAGTCTAACCCCATCACTTTACAGATAAGATAATTGAAGTCTAGAGAAAGAAGTAATTTTCCTTAGGACACAGAAACAATAAATAGCAAAACCAAGGTTCAAACTAAGGAGATATGAAGTCAGATTCACAACTGGTGCTGTGCATTTCAGATGAGTTAATGTATATAAAAGCACGGTGAAAAACAGAAATTGCTCTACAAATACAAGACACCACGGTCTTGAGATGGTTATCCTTCATGGGAACAAGAAAAAGAGGCAATGTAATAGAGTTGACAGAAAGCCGTTATCAGAGCCAGAAAAACCCAGTCTCAAATCCCAATTTTTACATATTCTGGCTGAGTGACCACAGAAGTATGACTCAGTTTCTTGGGGTTCTGTGGCAGAGGTGCCAAAAACTCAGGCTGTAAGTCATATGCATCCAACAATACTCTCCAGGGGAGTGGAAACAGGTTAAAATGTAATTAATAAATATTCAATAAAATTAAAAAAATAATAAAACATATACAATGTAAATTTATTGTTTTTTAAGGCAGTATGAAACTTGTAAAGATTTTACATCTGATTTAATGCCACATCCCTTTCTTTTTGAGCTTGATACCACTTTCTTTTTTTTTAATTTTATAGTATTTTATTTGATCATTTCTATGCATTATTCATTAAAGACAAAGATCATTTTCTTCTCCTCCCCCCCACCCCCCGTAGCCGACGTCTGATTCCACTGGGTTGATACCACTTTCTAAGGCTTAAAAGTTACTGAGAAGGTGCTGACTTGCACTGGTAGAGAGTTACCTACCTGGGAGTTCCTATATCAATAAAACCCTAGATCCAGTCCATATCCCAACAATTAAGAAATGGAGTTTAAAGATGCCAGATGAAAAACAAAAAATAGGAGGCTATGTAACCCTGTGTCTTCAAGTCAAGTTAGAATATTTAATAAATATTCTTTCATATTCATTGGCACAAATGGCCACTTTAGAATATATACTAAATGATAAACCTTGAAAAAATATAAAATCTACTGGTTTCCTCTATAAATAGCATCTATCCAGATGTATATTTAATGATGGGATAGCTTTTGTTATGCAAATTTGGGATACAATTCTTGGTCTGTTACTATTATCATGATTTCTATTATCATTCTACATAAACAACTGTTAAGACTTATTAGTACCATTTCTGAAAAATGCAATTGGGAGAAATTAATCTATGAGGTTCATTTGATGGTACAGTTGAATATCTAATATTCTAGTTTAAAGGCCTTTCTCTTTTTCAAATAACAATCCTTTTGAAGATTAAAAAAATCATTTCCTATTAGTGTTGAAACAACTCAAAGGATGAATGCATTGGTATTCTTTTACGTTGTGCAGCTGACATGTTAAATGTCTAATGATCAGAATCTGGGCTAACTGGGCCTAATTAGGTGAATGAGCTAAAAGCAGGAGGGATGATTAGAGGAAAAAAATATCCACAACTTCTTTTGTCTTCCCAGGATGCTACATATTGGGAATTAGTTGAAATATATACCTGAAGAGTCACCTGCCCACCAGCGAACATACTGGGTTTTGTTTTCTTGAAGCACGCCCACTCCCACTGGAAAGCATCAAGAAAGAGTCAACTAATAGGAGGTGCCGTTGGAATTGGTGCCCAGATGTTGCCGTTTGAAGGTCTCATCTTAATCTTGTGTGCAGGCTGGAATTCTTTCTCTACCAAATATTGATTTGGTAGTTTTGCAGGTAAAGGTTGACACAGTGAGAGCCACAGTTATGTGAGAGAAATTTAAACCACTTAATCCTATGCTGTGAAGTGAGAAGTATTTTAATACTTTGCCTGTGTCACATTTTTAATGAATAGAGTTATAAAGCATTTTATGGATTGAAAAAAATCATAATAAACATTTTTAGGAGAGATAGGCCCTGGGAAGGAAAACCTGAATTATCAAAAAGCACTAGAGTTGATGTTATTGGGGGGGGAGGGGAAAAGACAGGGGTTCACCCCATGGAGAATTTCCTAATGCAGGTATAATTTGTCTTTAAGCTTTCTTCTTAGTGTTGTTTGTCACTGAAAAGTTAAGTATTTTAGTTGTGTTAATGACATGATTGGAGCCCAGGTCTCCAAGGATACCTCTCTACTACATCAATATCTCTCAGAGAAAAATGGTAGTATTATATTTGCCTTTCTTTTGTGCTATATACTCTGAAGACTCACCCACCACTGCCCCCTAGAAAGATGTCTGATTTATAATCTGGAAGCAGTCATTATAAGGAGATAATGGGTAGAGCCTTTTCGAAGAATTACTAGTAAACAATGAACAAGAGACACACATGATGAGGTTAGAAAAGAAGTTCAATAAGGGTGGAGAGATAAAAAAAGAGATGAATTCGCATTTATAAATGAGAAAAAAAAATCTAATTTACATATTACCTAACTCATGTATCGAAATGCCTCACTAAAAGCAGGGGACTGACTTGCATTGATATTATTTCCTTATTTAAGATCAACATATCACTTTCATCTCCTTGATATGTATCCCCCTCTATTTTAAAAACAATGATCTCTCTCTTGGTTCTTTTTTTTTAAGCCCTTACTTTCGTAGAATGGACACCAAGGATGGATTCTAAGTCAGAAACGTAGTAAGGACTAGACAATGGGATTAAGTGATTTGTCCAGGGTCACACAAGTTGAAAATGTGAGAGACCGGATTTGAACCTCAGACCTCCAATCTCCAGTCCTGGCTGTCTCTCTATCACCTGAGCCATTAGGCTGCCCCACTCCTGGTTCTTATATCCTCTGTTCATCTCATCTCTCCATTTGTTCCATGACCACTACAATGTGTGTCCCTGAAGGCTCTTGCCTGAGCCATTTTCTCCTCTATACTATCTCACTTGGTGATCTCATCAACTTCAATGGATTCAATTATCATCTCTATTTTTCTATGTGTCCTAGTGTCACTCCTAAAGTAAGTGTTCCTTGGACATCTTGAACTGGTTGTCCCATGAGCATACATGCAAAACATGTCTGAAAGAGAATTCATTATCTCTTCCTTTAAACATTTATCTCTTCCCCATTTTCTTATTACTGACAGGAAAAGTCTCATCCCTGTAGTCACTGCAGTGTCATCTCCTGCTTGCTTTCACTTTCTCTATATATTTAATGTTCACAAATATTGTTGTTTCTACCTCCATATCAGTTTTCACACACACACACACACACACGCACACACACACACACACACACACACACACATATATATGTATACCTTCTCTCCATCCACATGGTCACAACCCTAATTTCAGTTTCCAACATTACTCTATCTGGTCTAGGGTGGCAGCCTTTTTCTACTTGGGCTCCCAACATTAAGTCTCCTTCCACTCTGACTACCGTCTACTCAACTGACAAGATAGTCTACTGATTTTTGAGATTTTTTAATTTAATTTTTATTTTTTCAAGATGACTTGTTGATACAATTTTAAGCTTCTTGAGGAGAGGGGCATTTTTGTGGGGGAGGCAGGGGACTTATTCTCAGTGTTTAACACTTTACCTGATACACATAACACTTAACAAGTATTCACTGACTGACTGTGAGTTATCAGAGGGTCTTAGACTCATATACCCCTCTCGGTATTCTGTTTTCAGTAGAAACCCCAGTAGAGATACTGTAGGAGGTTTATGAGGAATGCTTAACCTGATATGGATGTCAAGAGATTAGTGAACTTAGATGGAACAAAACAAAACAAAAACTTTCATTTTCACTAACCTCTGAGTGATATTTTAGCATGTTCTTCAATAATGAATTTAAGCAATAAGCATTACAGAAATTTTCATAGGCTTCATCAGATTGTGACAAAACACACACACACACAGAGGAAGTATTTCTGATTTAAAGTAAGAGAGCATGGGATAGTTTATCTGTCAGATTTATGGATAAGGGACGAATTTATAACTGAACAAGAGATAGAGAACCTTATGAAATATAGCATAGATCATTTTGATTACATTAAATTAAAAAGGTTTTGCACAAATAAAACTAATGTAGTTCAGATTAGAAGGAAAGTATAAAACAAGGAAGAAAAATTACTGAAAGTCTCTCATAAAGTCCTAATTTCTCAAATATGTAGAGAACTAAATCAAATTTATAAGTATATAAGTCATTTTGCAATTGATAAATGGACAAGGGATATGGACAGGCAGATTTCAGATGAAGAAATTAAAGTTATTTATAGTAATATGAAAAAAATTCTCCCAATAATTATTGATTAGAGAAATGAACATGAAAATAACTCTGAGGTACCACTTCATACCTATCAGATTGGCTAAAATGACAGAAAAGAAAAATGACAAACATTGGCAAGAATGTGGGAAAATGCACACTGTTGGTGAAATTGTGACCTGATCTAACCATTCTGGAGAGCAATTTGGAACTATGCTCAAAGGATTAGAAAGCTGTTTATACCCTTTGGCCCAGCAACACCTCTCCTAGGGCTGAATCCCTAAGATATGATTTAAAAAAGGAAAAATGATGTATAATAATAAAAAATATATAGCAGCTCTTTGGTGACAAAGAATTGGATATTTGGAGAATGAGGGAACAAGTTCTGGTGTATGGCTGTGAGGTAATGCTGTTGTGTTATTGGAATTGATGAGCAGGATGCTTTCATAAAAACCTGAAATGACCCAAATGAACTGATGCAAAATAAAAGGTGCAGAACCAGGAAAACATTTCACACAGTCACAGTAACAGTAATATTGTATGATGATCAACTGTGAAAGGGTTGGCTACTCTGATCAATACAATGATGGATCCTTTTAAAAAACTTTATTTTCTTTTCTTGTCTTTCTTTTCTTTCATAACATGACTAATATAGAAAAATTTTAATGACTGCACATGTATAACCTTTATCAAATTGCTTGCCTTCTCATTGAAGAAAGGAGAAAATTTTGAACTCAAATTTTTAAAGATGCTAAAAATTGTTTTTATGTGTAATTGGAAAAAATGTTTGAGGACAAAAGTCAAGCAGAAAGGAATTCTTACTCTAATGATATATATGTATATATGTATGTATATGCACATACCACTTTCTTTTCATGTCTGTCTTTCACAAATTTGTCCACTTCGAGGATCAGTATCAATATTATCTCTTTTGTGAAGACATGTTTCCTTTAATTTATTATGAAATTTACTTCTATCAAATTTCAAAGGGTGTTCCTTTGTCCTGTTTGTCCTGGTATTTCAAAATTTGATAAGCAAGCATGTGTCACTCTATCCATGCCATACCTAAGGAGCTGGCCATTTTGGTTCTTGCTGTAACTGGTCTCCTATATTCTCTTTCAAAAACCTGGCATCATTGCAGTCAGAAGGATGGAGAAATACAGTTGTTAGGAAATAGGAAGTTTAGTTGAGAGTAATTACAGGTAATATTAATATAGTGAATAAAGTCTTAGGAGTTGACTCTTCTCTAATACTGCCTGCGAGTATACTGAATATTAGTCATGCAGCCAAGAGCAGTCTGCTAATATCACAGGTTACACATCATTTGGTTTGAAAATGTTTTTCTTCCCCCTTTAAGCTTTCTTATAGGTACAAAACGCTTACCAGCCCAAGAATTTTTAAAATGTTAGAGTTTGCTAATTTACTTTCTCTCTTGGAGGGGAAAATAGATCAATATCATGTTAGGAGTTTTAAATTGATGAATTCAACACTTAAATTATTATTTGCTCAGAGAAACTTATTTACCTGCCTACGGTAATGGACAAAACAGTCAAAGTCAGAGTGACTGGATAAATTACCAAAGAACCAAACCAATATTATTCACCATGGAATATGGACTTTGAAGATAAAATACAATTTAAAAATGCTCTACTCTTACATTCTTTTACATTCTTAACTCAAGGATTTAAAGAAGTTTATTTTATTGGTGTGCTTTTTGAACCTAAAGAACTAGCAAATTGGAAAAAAAAATCATAAACTCCTCTTACCTATGAAGTTCAAAGAATCAAAGATTTACAGTTGTATGCAATATCCAAGGTTACATAGCCTATCCCTTTCATTTTATACATGAAGAAACTGAGCTCCTGCGAGTTCAAGTGACTTACCCAAGATCACATAGTAAATGGCAAAGCTATCATGTGAACTCAGGTCCTTTGAATTCAACTACAATGCTCTTTCACTGTGTTCTACATTCATCTACTAGCTCTTGTTCTTGTAAAATGATGCAATCCCACTAAGGAAAACATACGCCATCTCTGATCTTAAGGATATCTAAACTGCACAAACATAAATGTGTCCTTTGGTTTTGTCATTTCTCTACATTCTGACAACATTCCAGTTACTATTTCTTAAATGGTTCTTAAAAGTTTTGAATAATAATACAATTGAATTAGAGGTTGGTCCAATTTCAAATTTCTCTCTATATGGAAGAACTCTCAATGAGTTTTTACTAAATAAAAGAAAATAGAATTTATCTGTTTCTAAATTTCTACACATGGTACCTGGGAAAAGTAAAGTCAATGGACCTGAAAATTAAATTTCCAAATTCTTGTCCTGTGTCTGACTTACTACATCTTTTTTCATCACCATGTGAAAAACACACCAGCAAAAAGGAATGATCATAGCACATGGAATCTACCAACAGTCATAGGGATTAATCACTAGTTAAATTGGTCTTGTGCTCAAGTAGACTGAGATAGTGATTTTTCAACTGTTAATTTATAATTATTTTTCCCTGAAAAATTGGAGTCAGAATGAGCTTTTCTGGGTACTCTAATGCTAAGTCAGAATTCTGAACTTGAGAGTGGGGACTTCATTTGGGCAGGTGGGGAGGGGGGCAGACAGGACTAAAAACACAAGATGTTGGTGATTAGGATATGTTCAACCACAGAAAAAGCACAAAGGCAAGTTGATGAGCCAGCCCACCCCCCACCACCCTTAACCATCTTCTCCTTTCTGTTTCATACAGTAATCAAAGGATATTCTGAGCCTCTCAAAATGCCATCAACCCTTATTGAGAATGAAATAGAGCACATCTCTCTCAAGCCTTTACAGGAGCAATCATCATAGCATGCTGGTCTGAACAGGGAGCTGTGGCAGACAAAGATGAATTTTTTTTAAACCCTCCTAAAATCTGAATAGAAAGTTGATGATAATCTCCCAATTCTATTACATAAAGGGTAAAGAAACCCATAATTGTGCTCTCTAGGTCTCTTACAGTAAAGAATAGACTTCATGATGAGATTTTTTCCCCCAATGATTTACAGCAGAGCTGGGAGTCTGGAGGCAATAACACTAAAAAATAACCATCCAATGATTTGGATAAAATAATCATTAACATTCTAAATCTAAATTTCATCTGTGATTTACCTCCCTTCTCATTGTTGCTTTTAATACCTCTGATTTTCTTCATTAGTGCTATTTAACAAGTAGTAAAGGGGAGGGAGATTGCCCCATTTCTACAATGCTCACAAAGTCATTCTACACTATGTGACAATTGCTCTTGTGTAAAATAAATTTACTGAGATCATGGAAATGATCTTTAATGCTAGACTTGCCATAAGTCAAGTAAAACTGCATTTCTCTGGAGTGCATTGTCTCCATGTTGTCCCATTACAAATATGTGCTAAAGATTTTTTTGAGCAAGGCTTTCTGGATCTGAATAGTGTCCCAGAATATGTATTGTTCAAGTTGAGTGGCAATGTGAAGCAGCCAAAGGAAGAATAGTTATAGATCAAACAAGTCCCTTTCCCAAAGCAATTACCTCATTTTTATATTTATTTTCAGAGCAAGAATTTTCCTCAATGTGGCAAGATAGCAGAGAGGGTGACAAAAGAGGCTCCTTCCAGAGATGTAAGTCTGGTGGTGGCATATAGGGGTGCCAGGTGCACAAGCAAGAAGGAGCCATCAATTACTTCAAGGTTTTATTTTCCCAGTTTTCCCATGGAATTGTTATGTTCCAAATGGCATGTGTAGTAGTTATATAAAAAACTTTGAAAGTAAATTATCTTATCTCTAAGAATTTAATATATAATTACTTAACATAAAAATAATTAGGATTTTGTTTTATGTTTTTATGTCTTCAGTGTCTAGTTCAGAATAAATGCTTATTGATGACCACCTTTTGTCTTGGGTGTGTTTCATATTTCTGGAGACTCTATACCTATATTTAAACATTACACCAACATAAAAAGACACTTTGGTATAACAGAGAAGCAGTATGGTATAACAGAAAAAATAGAGAATTTAAGAGACAAAAGACTTGGGTTCAAAACCCAGCTAAGACAAATCATGTCAAGAAGCATTTTCTTTGAAAGTGTATCTCCTCTTATCCAGCCTGAAAATACCACAGAAACTCATGACCCAGTCCCAGTTATGATGGGAAGCTTTTTTTTTCCTGCTCCATTTTTCTAACATGAGCCATTTTGCTACTCTTTGGACACTCTGGTAGGTCTTTCTTCTGGGTGGCTTACCATATTAATTGTGAATTTAGTGTGGATGCTCTCAGAGTCTATGGCTTTATTGCAGCTCAGAATTTTTGAACACCAGAGATTTGGTTATAGCAAGGATGATAGGACTGTGCCACAATACTTGACCAAGTAACATTTATTAAGCATCTACTATGTGCCAAGCATTGTGCTAAGTGCTGATGTATGCAAGGAAATATAAAAGTTTATTCCTGCCTTCACGGAGTGTAGAGGTCACTTTCAGCTCCCTCATCAGAAAAATTAATAGGTCAGACTGAGTGCCCTCAAAAGTCCCTGCCAGCTCTCATATGCTATGATTTCCTGTCCCAATGTGTTCCCTGGCTAAATTATGATGGGAAAAACTGCTGTGGATGGCCCAGACTATGATACACTGAAAAATCTAAGCTGAGAGATTGAGCAGTGAGATGGTTATTAAAAATGTGCTGTGATGCTTTGTACTTTGTCTGTGGAGGTAAGGGAAGATTCTCTATCTTAAAATGACCCAATATTTTATAGAACAAATCAAAGAAATCAGAGATGCCTAAGAGCGCCCATTTCAATAGACTGCCTGAAAAGCCATTAGGCATATTGTGAACATTACCTATTTATCTGGGGAGAATTTATTTCCTTTTTCTATCCCTATCTGTTCCTGGACCTCCATTGCCCTTTGTGGATGTGTAGTCAAGAAAAGTCATAATAGTTTTGTTAGTTAGAAGGACTTCAGAGCCAGGTTTCTTATTAAACAGCTCAGAATCTAGTTCACGGAAAAGTGCAGGCATTTTCCTCATTGCCTGTCTACCTCCCTCCTCTTCTCTTTTGAGTACTTCAATTCCATTTGGTCCTCTTAAGCCATTAACTCTTGATTACAGTCACTCTTTCAACAGCATAAACAGAAGAGGCAAAAGAGATGAGCGGCTGGGGTTCTCGCTTCTTTCTGTAGTCAGCCTTTGCTCATGGAAGATGCTTTTTTAAGTCAATTGACCCTCAATCCCTTTAGCCCCAAAATCAAGGCAAGGATCTTCATGAATAATTTAAACAACAACAACAAAGCAGAAGCAAAAAAAAAAATCTTATAGAGTAAACATGTAGTCATCCATTTAGGGAGTCCTTTAAAAGAACACTTCACTTGTGAATACTGCAATGGGATTAAGTGGCATGTGGCTATATTCACATGGATCATGCATATACATAGAGAAGGTTTTCCCTTGGGAAGTGTCACTCCAGGCAAATCTCATTCATAGACATTTTTATGTGGGCAAAATCTGACTAAAATGAACACTGAGTTGGTGGTGTCGAATTTCTGTTATATAAGAGGTGGCAGTAGGGGAGTGTCTATGGCCCTGGCAGAAGGAGAGAGGTAGTGCTTTGCCCAGATAGTGCTAATTGAGTTCTCTTGTATTGACTGCTTTTCTCCTATAGCTGGCTAAGGTTTTTCCTCAATTTGCTATTCATTTTTAGCAATAGCTTCTGTCAGGAAGTCATCTTTATTTCTCCAAATCCATCTGTTCTATACATGAGTATTGGCTATTGAAATGAATAGGAAGTGGATCTGAGATTTCACTGGGCTAGGGAACTCCAGGAATAAATTCTGAATATCAGTTGTAGGTCAACCTGAGTAACTCATAGTCTGAGAGATGATTAGACCACTAAGAGATTGAGGGTTTTGCCCAAGAGTCACATCACCAGTATGTGTAAGAGACAATATTTGAACCTGAGCCTTCCTGGTCAACTAGCTGCTTGACCCACTGACTCACTATGGGTAGGTGTGTCTGTGTGAATGTGAGTGTGTGTGTGTGAGTGAGTGTGTGCTCTTGCATTTAAATTTAGTGCTTGCCTTGTATTGTTTAATTTTTAATAATAATAAATAAATATGTGTTTTAATATTTATTAAATGTTTAAATATTGTTTAAAAATTCCAAGTAGAGGAAATAAGGAAAGTTTTTATTAAGAAAGAAAGGGGAAAAATTTGACTTTGTTGTTTGCAAAAGAAAACCAGAGGGAAAATCATATTTAGGCAGTCAAACAGTACTACATAATCAGGAGATTACAGATGTTACCACAGTTCCAAATTCCAAGCTTTTTAAGTTAGTAGATGAAGGTTAATTAAGGGACCTTAAAAATTATGTGTTAATGAAGGAATAGAGAAATAATTTAACTCAATTTGGAACTTCTATAGATTAGACTAAAGGAAAACTCTGAGTTGATACAAGGGATAATTCATCATTACCTTGAGCAGCTTTCAGTATCCTAAAATTCATCATTAGAAGAGATAAGACTTTTTACCAAGTCAAGGGGCAATAAAAGGAGAGCAGTTATGGAATAAGAGCAAAGAAAGAAGGGGGGGGGAAGGGAGAGGGAGGAAGAACAGTGAGAGAGAGAGAGAGAGAGAGAGAGAGAGAGAGAGAGAGAGAGAGAGAGAGAGATGTAATTATAGTGACAGATAGCATTGCCAATAAAATATATCTGGAGTTTCCAGAAACCAATAATAGAGAAAGTATTACACAAGAAGCTAATCTGGTATTCTGTAGGACATAATAAGAACTATTTGAGTGGATAAAAATTCTAAGACATGGAAAATCAAGGAAGATCAATATTAAGACCTGAGGAACACATTTGATGGCTCTGTAACTACCAATAATTTGGATGACTGAACAAATGCAATTTGACATTGTGATTATATAAAGAAAGAAAGGTCCATGCTATACGAGGAAATATATTATTTCTTTGTTAAAGATCAGGGTTCCAGGAACTGATAATAACTAAAGTGAGAAAAAAAATCAACCTGGAAGCGAATTGGGAATTATTGTCAATTTAATGTCTAAGGGGTAAAGAACAGTGGAGATTATACTGAGGTGACTCATCATTCACAATCACAATGTAACTTCCTAGCATAAGATCAAAATACTATGATAATTTTTGGTGACATCAAGCTTATGTATCCTATAAGGATAGATACTCTTATAAAAGAAAGAAGCTAGATATCACAATGAATAAATTTCAGGATGTCAAGTCAGTAAGATCTGAGTATGAAACCTTTTTCATATATTTACTAGCACCAGTTAGCCTTCCTGTGCCTCAGTTTACTAATTAGTAAAATGAGGAAATTAATAGAGCCTATTTTCCAGAGTTGTTGTAAGGATAAAATGAGATATTGGTAATGTACTTTGAAAAGCCTAAAACACTATAGAAATTCTTGATAATATTACTGTTGTTAAAAGTTTATTTGAATTTACCAAAATCCATGAAAGGAACAAATAGAGGAGCTAATTCAAAACAGTTTGAGATGACAAAGATGGGCAAAAGGGAACTGGAGATCTCAAAGGACTAGGCATTATAGAACTGAATTTCTTTAATATAATCCTATCTAAATCTCATATCCCCTGATACGTGTTAACTTCAGAGCATACAAAATCAACATTTTTGTTCAATCGGTTGAGAAAATTTAGTCAAGAGTGATCACACACACACACACACATACACACAAACAGGAAAGACTTATATGAGGTGATACAAAGCAAAGTGAACAGAATCAGCAGAATGTTGAACACATTAATAGCAAAAATGTACCATTATTAACTGTGAATGAATGATGTAACTATTTTCCACTTTGCAAGGATCCAGGACAATTCCAAAGGATTCATGATGAAAAGGCTACCCACCACCATAGAAAGAACTTAAAGGCTCTGAATGTATATAAAAGCATACCATCCTTCAATTTATTTTTCTCCATCAATTTTACTCTAGCATTAATGATATGTGTCTTCTTTCAGAACAGAACAAAAACAGAAATATATATTATATTATAATGCTTGTACAAACTATATAATATTACCTGCTATCTTTGGGCAGGGGAAAGGAAGGGAACAAAAGAGAGAACATAGGTTAAAAATGTTAGAAAACAATTATTAAAATGATATCGACATTAATTTTAAAAAAATGAGTGGGTCAAAGAGCAAGTTATAAAATAAACAATTTTATAAAAGAAAAAGTCAAGAGAAAAAAATTACACCTTTTGTGTATCTGATTCTTAATTTAAGATTAATATAGGATGGGGGGCAGCTTGGCAAAGTAAATATAAGAAAAGCCCTGGAGTCAGAAAAATTTGGCTTTTAAGACATGCCTTTTATACCTACTGGCTATTCCAGCCTCTATGGCCCAGATCATTTTTTTAATACTATGTCTCATTTTACATTGGTAGGAATTTTCTATATCAGAGAAAGCATATGTCTAGTCTAAAATTAACATCTGTATATGAGGAACTGTCCCAATAAGTGATATTGATAGTAATCGACAGAGGAATTCAGAGTAAGGAGATCATAACTTGAGTTGCAAATGACTGGACTTGGTCTTTTAGTAAGGTACCTAACTAATAGAGTGTGGTGAAGAGGTGGAGATGAACTGAACTTAGGCAAAGCTGGAATGGGAAACAAAAATGGTATGCTCAGAGAAGCATATGAGACTAATAGATTAGTTGATAGAGATCTGGCCTTGAAGCTGGGAAGACTTGTGTTCTAATTCTGCCTCTGATACCTAGTAGTTATGGGCTTTGGCACATGGACTATGGAAAAATCATTTATCTGTTTTGTCAGTGTTTTAAGCTACTGTCTAAGACTGTGGGGAGCAGAGAAGACACTGAGCAGCTTGGGTAGAAGGAGTTTCTTCACTTCATTGAAATGATAAGCCCAATACTTATGCTTGTCTCTATGCTTAGAGGATAATAAAGTATTTTTCTGAATATAATGAAAGGTTAATGGGAGAGGAAGGATAGGGAAGTAAAGAATATAATAAGTGTTGGATAGATATGACAGAGTCAAATTATGGAAAGTAATGTACATGCTGTGGAGTTTCGACTTTATCCTATAGTCAATGAGGTACTTTACTTGTGAACAAATGAACCAGATGATGAAATCAGTGTTTTAAAAAAGATGAATCAAGCAGAACACGATGTAGGATGAATTAAAGGTTGCTATTGAAGATTGGGAGCTCAGTTAGACTTTTGAAGTAATACTGGTATAAGGTACTGGACCTTGATTCAAGTAGTACCAAAGGAAATGGAGAAAATGGTATGGATGCCAGAAGAATTTTGGGGAAATAAAAGATATATGCCTATGTGTTTTACAAGCATTAAAATTATTATATAAATTCAAGTGGTTACTGTAAAAAAAAGAGCAAAAGAGACTTAGAGAACTAGTTTCAAAGTAAGGAAAACTTAGTTTCAAGTCCTATTTCTGACACATATTGGCTGTTGTAACCCTTGGCAAACAATAACTCTAATACAATAAGGTAGAAATCTACATTGGTACTTTACAGGAAGTTGTTCACTGATAGCTCATTATATGAATGAAATTACATTGAAAATAAAATAAAATAAAATAAAATGCTAAGTGTCAAAGATCCAAAATGGTTTATCCAACCAAGTCTAGGTTACTAGGAGGTAGAATCATTAACCAAAATTCAGAAATTCAATGGAAGATCACACTATTTCTAAGGAGAACTAAAAAAAAAAAAAAATCTTCTTAAATTGCAGCACAATGAACACATCCCAAACACTAAGCTTTAAGTGTCAATAAAAAAGTTATTTATTCTTAGCCTAAGGTCTTATCTATTTAAGCTCTGATTACAACAAATTGCCCAAGTCAAGCTTGACAAATTAGTATTTATATGGGATACTCTGCAGGATATCTAAATGCATAAGGGTATTGTGAAGTAATTCAATGAGAACTCTTTCTTCTGTGTTGGTAGTGAAAAATCCCAGTTGAATGCCAAAGATATCATGTAGCAAGATGTGACATATTTTGGATGAAATGTAAAACCAATATCCTGAGCACCACAGTCATTTATCATCAGCTACAGTCTTTGTAAGAATTGATATCGATTCTTACTAAATTGCAACTAGAGTAACCTTGTTATGTCATCACAAAATCCTCCTAGCATTTCATTTAGCTATGAGATGTTTCCTCAATTTGTGTTTGTAAGTTTTCTTCCTTCTCTTCCACATTCAATTCCAATACAAAGAAATGGAACTAATGAGCAAAGAACATTTGTAGGGGTGCTAAAGAAGCATTTAATAACATCCATAAAGGATGTTTCCTTTAGAAGAAGAAAAATAATAAATGTGAATATAAAAAGAATTTCTATTTCGGGGAGCCAGCAGACTGTCATGGAATTTTAGAGTGGCAATAATGTCAGATCACCTGGTCCCCTCTTTACAGATAAGAATTGAGTGAAGTAATGGAACTTGCCAAAGATTATTGTCAGTTATTTTTAGAGCTGGAACTAGAACTCAGACCTCACAAGTTCAATTCTCTCTCCCTTTTGCCAGTTAGTCAATAAGAACCAAGAAATATTTAAATTTGATATGTCGGTAGCTGTCCACCCCCTAAAGTAGGTTGGGATAATATGACTACAACTAAAATTTTTTCTTATAACTTAAAAAGTTAATTAAAGTAAAATGATGGAATTTCACAGGATAATAGAATTGGGACTTGAGAACGAGAAAGGATTTTAAAGTCTAGGCACATAATATTGATTAAGCTTCTGCTACATAGCAGGCACTCTGCTAAGCAATGGAGTTACAAATACAGGCAAAATAAAACAGTATTGTTGTCCTGGATGCTATTAATTTCCCTCTTTTCCTTGACAGACTCTCTTTTCTTCTCTCTTTCCTGGTTCTCTCCCATCCATCTGACACCCATAAATCTTCCAGGTCAAGACAATTAACTATTAGTTTCCAACAAGGGTCTGTCCTGGGTCTTCTCTTCTTATTCCATACTATCTTATTTGGTTATCTATCTCATCAGTTTCTATGAATTCAATTAGCATCTCTATGAAAATGATTCTTAGTTCAATATATCCAGTGCATTATCTCTCCTGAAATGTAGTCTCATATTATCATCTGACTAGTGGGCATCATGAAATAGATGTCATATAAAGATCTCAAACGTAATATGTTGAAAAGAGAACTCATTCTCCTCAGATAAAATTCATTGTCCTACAGTTTAATCTGATCATGTTTTTTTTTTTCCTACTCAATCAATTTCAATGAGTCCCTGTTATGTTTAGGATCAGATAAAATCTTCTATTTGGACTTTAACATCCTTCAAACCTGGCCCCTTCCTACCTTTAAAATTTTTAATTCCCTCTAAAATCCAACCAAATTAGCCTATCTTCTGTTTCTCAAAAGAGACATGCCAATCCCCAACTCCAAATCCTATTACTGACTATCCCCCCTGCTTGGATTTCTCTCCACCTTCATTTCCTCAATTCCCTTGTATGCTTCAAGACTCAACATAAATCTTCCCTTCGACAGGAGGCCCTATCACTCTCCAATCACCTCTCTGTAGCTAGTGCCTTTCCTCAAAGTTTACCTTTCATTTATACTGTATATATATATACTGTAGATATATAATTATTCACGCATAGTCTTCACCATTAGAACACAAACTCTTTGAAGACAGACTCTTTTTGCCTTTTCATTTTTTCATATCTACAGTGCTTAATACAGTTTCTGGCACAGAATCAATACAAGCATTTGCTTGTTGACTAACTGATTACTTCACCAGTTATTTTCCTTTCCATTTAATGGGAACATAAAAAAAGAAAAGAGATGTGGGTATGTGAGGTGGTCTGAAAATCAGATAAATCAGCCATGATCTTTCTTAACCTCTCCACCTATGCAGATATAGGCAAGTTTGAGACTGTCCATGTATATGCAGACTTAAACACATGTACATTAGCTAGGTGGCACCCTAGTGTATAAAGTGCCAGATCTGGAGTCAGGAAGAATTCTCTTTCTGAGTTCAAATCTGTCCTGGCACAAAAGTTGTGTGATCCTGGGCAAGTCACTTAATCTTCTTTGCATCAGTTTCCTCATCTATAAAATGAGCTATAGTAGGAAATTGTAAACTGTTAATATCTTTGCCAAGAAAACCCCAAATGGGATGATGAAGAGTCAGACATGACTGAAAAACAACTGAACAACAACATGCACAATATGTTTGTGTATGTGTTCATATGTGTATTAAAAAAAAAGCTTTCTTCCCTTAATGAGTGGCTATCCATTATCATTATCCTTCTGTCCCTCATTAGTTCACATAATTAAAAGTCTGTTGATAAGCATTGAATGTTTTAGAGCATATGTTCTTTCAAACTACTCATCTTCACAAATGCCACAAAGATCCTACAGCAATTAAAAGTGTGTCTTATTCTATAAAACAATACTGAAGTTATTACATTAAATTTAAAATTTAATATCATTGGAGCTAAAGAACCATAAGCCATATTAATTTATTGATAGTCTCACTCATTGTAAGTGAATTTGCTGTTAATATTCATTATACCAAACAAACATAAATCCAGATCACTCAAAGGGAAAAGGCCAAGAGTGATTTAGTCAAATGATTATGGATAACACATATGTACATACACATATGCATATATATATATCCATGTATGTATACCCAAATATGTGTTATAAATCTGTGAGAATCTATCATTTAAATCCATTTTCTTAAAATGAACCAATATATATTTAAATTAAGTATAGAGGGATATCCAAAAATTGTTTTAGGAACCCTATTGTAAGAACAATATGTAAAGTAATATATTTGCTAAATAGCATACATTAGAAAATTCATCTTAAACAAAATGAAATACCTTTAAAAAACTGTATTAGCTTTTGTAAAAACTGACCACCAGATATCAATTGCTTTTTTGAAAAATGAGGACAATTGTAATTATTTTAGATAAATGTCAACACTAATTTTGTAGCCTAATTTCCTTTGAACGTTTTATGTGTATGCTATTAGCACTACAGAGAGTATTGGAATAGCAATCATATGATATAATATAATTTACAATAATAATCTGCAGTACACCACAATCTGTAGTCAATGGAAGTGACCTCCTTACAAAGTGGTAATTGTATAAGCACATCTATCAGCAATAATGGCTAATGCATTTGACAAGAGTATGCAGTGATATATGGTAGGATGAAGGTGAAGGGAAACAGAAGAAAAAATGGAAATAATATTTGGGGTTCATCATATAAGAACACTCTATCAAAAGAGACATAGGTAATTTTCCTACACTACCTAAACCAAATTATACTAAGTATCCAAATGGGGGAGTAGAATTATTTAGTGACTGTTGGGGACTATATCTTGGCTTTACAGGAAGGAAAATATTGTAGCATAGTGAAATATTGGAATAAGGGATGTTTTCAAAAAGTAATTAGTAGATGTTACAACATAAGAGTAATACAAATTCAGCCTAGGAAACAATACAAGAAGATCAAGTATAATTCTCAATAAGGTAATTACATTTTTTTTTATATTCCTATGAATTGGTAGACATTTAAGCAAAATCCCTTTTCTAAGGGCCTGATAGAAATAAAGCAAGATCTAAAACTCCCTTCAATTGAATAAGTATTCAGAATAAGAAATGATGGCTGCAGTCCAAATAAGTGTTCCTATGTGATTCCCACTTTGACTCATTGTTTCCATCTAGTTAATCCAAAATTTCATTTAAAATACTATACTGAGAAGTAAATTAAACTAAATGAAGAATGAGGATTTAAGAGATCATAATAACAACTTTTTAAAAAAGGGAAAACTCAGAGTCCTAGTCCTAGAAAACTACATTTTCACATTATTTCAAAAGAAATATTTAATTTGCTACCCAGATTCCAAATGTAATGGCCATGATATCCATCAGCTGCTAGGGAATATTAATATTATGAGTACCCTGGGAAGAAACTTGCAATCATGTTTCCTCTTCTTCCTTTCTAATATTGAATAAGATATAGTTATATGTCCCTCAATTGTTTATGTTCTTAGATATATCAAATATTTTAGATTTTTTTTTTGATGGGGAGGGAACTAGGATTCAAACAGGATGAAACCTTTGAAAACACTTATCTATCTATTCAATTATGCTTAAATGGTTTCATTTTCTAAATACAGAAATAAATTAATGCATTTTCTTTCTTATGCATCAGAAAATCTTTTCCTGTTTTTTCCATAATATGTACTTACTGAATTATGAGTGAAATGTTAAGATGAAAAATGTTAAAAAGATTTAAAAATTGAAATGTCTGTACATCCATATTTATTGCTACTAAGTTTTATAATGCCAAGTGGATAAATATTTTTAATTTTATGATCTTAAACAAATTTAATGATGTTTTGAAAAGAAAGATTAGGGTTCATTTTTGTAATTCTGTAAGGTCAGGGAACTTTGTCCATATTGCAGCTCTCTTTTGACCCCCTCTTTTTTCTACCTTAACCTAGCACCTATTAACACAGACTCTGAGTGAAGGCAGAAGTCTCCCAGGTTCTGAGATTCTGAGCTTTCCTCTAATGAAGCCTCACTTAAGGATTAGGGCCAAGGATCTTCTTAGATCATAATATGACTTCCAGAAACTATCTTAGTATTCTTAATTCATTTTAGTCACTGAAGTGAGTGAATCTATTTTGCCCATGTTCAAAGTACTTCAGAGATATACGCTTATTTATTTAGTGTAATCTACAGATCACTTCATATTTTAAATAATGATCACTTTCAGTGGTGATACATTGGAAATTATTAAAAAGCATGTACCAGAAAGATAGGGGAAAAGTGCAGTCACTTGTGAAAATTTATTTTGAGAGGTATTTAGTCTTTAGCTTTCTAAAAAATTCTTTACAACCTAACAATGCTTCCTCTTCTTGGTATCCCTCATTCCTATTCTAGCCCTTTTCTGAAAGCTATTCTGAATTGATTGTATCTTGAATCTTCCCAGGTAGAAACTTTCTAGCAAGGTCTCCATTTTCCCTCTCCTCCTCTCTCCCGAACCCCAAGGCAAAGCCTTTCTTTTCTCAAAGATAAAACTCTTGGTCTTCTGCAGCTTCCCTGGGTATCTTGACCCCTGTATTGAATTGCCTTTATGTATGGAGGAAAGATGAAATGAGGAGATCCAGAAAGTTTACTACAGTGATATGCCAACTCTGGGAATAGCCTTTTCAGAAGATTCTAGCCAATTCCTTTCCTCCTGTCATGATCTGAAAAGGCTTCTAGTAACATCCCTTTTTGTTGCCCTTGCTTTCCATTTTTCATTTTGATTTGGGATATCATCCCAGGCTCCAGTGCACAGTGTTGATATATTGCCCTAGTTTTGGAGGTGTGGATTCAGAACATATTTGGAAGTTACCTATAGCCCCAATTTGGAGAAAGGATGCTATCCTTTGGTGTTTCAAAGTAACCTCCCCCCACTTGCCCCATCCTCCCATCCAGGATTTCCCTTAAGTGGGCCAAAAAGGATTAGAGGATGGGGCAGCTTTTGCTTTCAGTATTGACTGACCCTTTCTGTTTTTTGGCAAAGCCAATTTGAATCCTAGCCATGAGTCTTCAAAGCTATTGCTATATAATTTTTGAAAAGTCCTAAAGAGTTAGGCAAGTCAAAGAAAGTCAGGAAGCCCAAAAAGAAATGAAATAAGCTTGGTTTTTATATTCCATTTCATTCTTGCCAGAAACTAATAAGAGAATGTTGGATGTATTAGCTACTAGCAATTACCAGTGGTATCTTAAAACTAAGTGATAAAGGTATAGGAGAAAGAGGTGGGAGGGCAAAGTTAGGGAGAAAAAAAGAGACAATGGGAAATAAATATAGGTAGGATGATTGGAAGCTTGCAAGATAGCTCTCTGAACATCAATGGAAAAGAAACTAGTGCCTTCTCTGAAAGATTTCACACAAGCACTTACTGCCATTCTGAAAGAAGACAAAGTACTTTATCTGAGAGAATGAGAAGGAAGTCAAAAGCCTACTCTGCTTTCTGAACAAGGAAAGTTGTTTGTCACAGAGACAGAATTGTTACACTCAATAAAATGTGGCAGGATCTTTGTGACACAATTTCATATCATCCAGTATAACCTTTCTTTTGAGGAATAAAGGGACAAAATAGTCATCTGAAAACAGGAAATATGTTTATGTGGATTCAATTGATAATGGGATATTTAATAGAATGTTGACTACTTGAAATGGGCATTAAGGTAGTCAAAGGGAAGAAACAATTAAGATTTTTAAAAATTTTCCTGAAGCTTTATTCCTAACTTAAAAGCACTCTGTGGAAAAGATCCAGTAGTTCTTAAAAAATGTGATAATTTCAGTTTACATAATTGTGTGTTCTCAAATATTCCTAAGCTATCCTTTGGTAAGAAAAATCCATGACTTTTCTGATCCCCAGGATTCCAGAACAATGATGATCTCTTTCTGTCTCTATACGCATTCTATATCTCTACATCCATTTCTCTATTCATCTCTACCTGTGTCTATTTCTGTCTCTGCTTCTCTTTGTCTTTCCCACTTTTTTTTCCTGTCTCTTCTTCTTTCCCACTTTTTTGAGACTGTCTCCTCCTATCTTGTTAGGTCTGAAGAGCAATGGCTACTCACCTACAAGCTCATTTCACTATGGATTGAAATGGAAGCTTTAACTTGCTTCTTTTCTCTTTGGGGCTTATTTTGCCTCTCTTGAAGCAACCTGGTTAAGGTTGCACCAGACTCAGCACATAAAGAACCTTGTGTCAATCTCTGATCTGATCAACAAAGGTCAAAAATCCCAAATTCTAGAAATCTTGAGAGCCCCAGGCTGTGACATCAGGAATTACTGCTTTGTGCCACCATTCCTGGACCATAATCTCTCTTAAAAAATCTCTTCTGGAAAGATCCTCTTCATATATTTTAGCCACATACTATTCTAATAGTTTGAATAATATTTTTATAAGGAGACTATCTTTGGGGCCTTATTCTAATGATTTCTTCAGAATTAAGTTTTCTCTTTCATTCAAAATCCAGACAAGAATATGTCCTCCAGAGCTATGAGCCTGGCTATATAACAGAGCCTTACCTTTTATCCTCTTTTCTTTTGATCTAGAGTTTATGCTGACCTCCTTTAATATCTTCATGTATTGCATGATGAAAATTCACAGCTATATTCAATTGTTATGCCACTTTCCAAATATGACTGTGCATTTAGAAATTTTTGTTGTTTGGTCATTGTTTCTTACCCTATTAGAGTCAATTCTTGCTCTGGAAGTATAGATAGGTGGTGGAATGTTGAAGGCTTGAGGAACTAAGTATTCCTCAGCATCCATCATATCTTCCAAGTCCTCCTCATCCAGGAGATTCTGAAAGAACTTGCTGTCATTTGGACTAGGAAGCTTCATACGATCATCACCCTAAATAAATTACCCAGGAGGCAAAAAAAGTGAAATAAAATTTTAATTGTCTCCTTTCATTTTGAACATCTGAACATTTGGAACATTTGCCCATATCTATAAGGTACAAAAATAGTTCATTGGAAAATTTCTACAGACAGAATGTGGTCCATAACAGGCTTCTTAAAAAGGTGCTATAAGTGTTCATTTTTTTAAAAAATCCCTTCAATTGTAAGATCAGGGGAGATTCTCAGAAGGAATAGACTCTAAGCCTTGAAGAACTGATAGGAAAATGCTTTAAAGATCTTTAAGTTTATCAATTTACCAAATGTTTTCACATGATAAAATATAGAATATGTAAATAATTTTCTGACCAATTGGTATTAAGAAATGTTTCCTAAAAATAATAATTTCTGGAGCAGTGAAGTGGCTCAGTGGATTTAGAGCCAGTCCTAGAGATGCAATGTCCCAGGTTCAAATCTGCATCAGACTCTTCTAAGCTGTGTGAACCTGGGTAAATCATTTAATCCCAATTGCATAGTCCTTACTAGTTTCCTTCCTTGGAACCAATAGTTAGTATTGATCCTAAGTCAGAATAAGTCTTTAAAAAATAATAATTTCTGATTTAGTGCCCCAGTTTATGAAACTGTATGCTTGTTAATACCTGAACATTTTTAAGACTATTCTCTTTTTCTTTTCCTTCTTTTGTCTATCACATGACTCTTAATAACCAAATATTTTCTTATTGGCATATTTCCTTTCTGAAAAAGAGCCATATTAACCTTTTATGTGAACTAATCTAATATTAAAGTTTGAAAGTGACAAAATTATTAAATTTAGAATTTCCATAATAGTCATGAAAAGAAAAAGAAATGAAGTCATTCTACCCTAAAAATTTGAATAAGATTCCTCTAATTTAGAATTCCCTCAACATTTTGTACTTTAATAAATATGCCATATATATTTATAGCTTTTTTCCACCTATTCTATTTATCCATTTATATATCCATATATCCAATTCATTTTATCTCATCTGAATTATTTTAATGATGGTCAAGAAAGGAGAAGGGGGAAAGGGAGAGGGGAAATCTAAGATTTCTCTCCTGGAAATTACACTATAATATATCAAATATTTTCAATTATTTCCTTCAAAGGAAATAATATCTCTCCCGTGCTTCTGAAGTTTTTAAAATAAACGATAGTATATGACTTAGAGATAAGGAGAATGCTTAGAAGATTAGGCTGAGGATAAAGATAATTTGTGGATATGGTAAATCATAATCATCTTGATGTTTGAATCCCAGAAGCAGTTAAAAATTAAGGTAACATTCTTATAAGTGATGCTAATCACTCTGTAGAGGAGAGTCTCTTCCATAAGCATCCATTTCTCTAGTTAAAACTGGATGAAAACCTGGCTGAAGAGGGATGTTTACATGACAGAGATTTTTTTTTTCATATTTCATATTAGGTTCAGGGGCTGTTGAAGTAACTTCATAAAGAAAAGTATTATGACATTCAAACCAAAAGGTCTTCTCTTAAATCTGCTCACCTGAATGACTAGGTATCGTTGAGGGTCACGGGCCATTCTAGAAAATTCAGCAGCCAGTTCTTTGAATTTAGGTCTGCTGTCAGCATCAATCATCCAACCTAGAAGTGCCCAGAGAGGAGAGATGAGAAAGCAGCCAATGGATAAATGACTTCCTAATAAAAGGAAATTTCAGCATCCTAGGGACTCTGACAGCTAAAGGGTAAACACTTTTCATGTTTCTAGTAAACAAACCTATGAGATACCGCCATGAAAAAAGAGTCAACTGGGGTGAAATAATCCATTTGAACTCATTATTTGAGCTGTGCTAACTATAATATACACGGAAATAACACAAGATAAAAGCTTCCTTGTCTCTGGCCATTTTTATCTCCTTTACTGAAAAATTTTGTCTAAACTTTCTTCGCATATATAAACCTGACATGAGCTGAGAATCATTAGAATGACATGGCATCTCCATTTCTTGATTTTTTTATTCTTCATTTTTAGGGCAGTTTTGCATCTAGGGTGGGTTGCAGTATGGATACAAAGAAGTTGGGATCTGACTCCTTATTTGGAGTTTAGGAAGTGAAGAGGGAGGAGCAGCATTTCGTTAGCATTAAAACAGATGGAAAAGGTAAGAAGTACAAGAAACATATTGCTTCTATTTCTTTTTGTCCCCTTGCAGGAATAGCAAATGCAAAGTGATCAGTACTTTATGTTCTGCAAGGGCCATTAGCTTATCTTAGTGCCAGCCTTTTCTAGCACAAAGATCAAATAAGCCATTTTCAAGGTATATATTATTATTATTTGACTGGAAGTCTAGATAAAGTGGTTTTTATCGCCCCAGGCTCTATTTGGCTGATGAGATGACCAGAGTAAAAGCAGCATCGCACCACCCCCAGCCAATAGTCCTCTTTTTGTGACTTTAGAGTCCTTAACTGAAGGGGAAGGAATATACATTAGGTAAAAAACTTAACTGATGTCAGCATCATTTTGTCACCACCAATGTACAATTTGTCACTTTTCTTTCTTGTTTTCTTTCTTTCTCTTTACCAGCCTTACCTGGATTTTGATGGAGCAATTTAATATTTGATACAGTAATGCTTACTTCTTCATTTCTGAGTAGCTCACTTTTTGCTCCTCTTCTAGGAAGCCTTTGTGGGCCATTTAATGGATCATTAATGTCACTTATATTTTTCTTCCTCTGTCAGGATCTCAAAAGGTCTTTCCTCATCTCTGTCTCTGTGGCTTCAGGTGTACACATATGCAAAACTGATCATTGTAATTTCAAAGCTGATGAGTTACTGAGATTTCTGGGACTTCCACTTAGTATTTGAACTAGAGGCAGTTCACTATAAAACAGAGGATCAGTTTCTCCCTGGTTGAATATTGAGTAAATAGAAATATGCTTTGTAGTAAAGGGCATGTTGACCTGCACTGGAAAACAAATTCTTTAGTTCTCCCTCCCTGTCAGACTGTATCACACATGTCATGAATATAAATCTAGGCATAACAGGGCCCAAAGTCTCTTATTAATAAGATGCTTATTCACCTTCACCAGTTTGTTTCTTTGCTGGCTCCATATAAATCAAAAAGGGGAAAGACCCAGATCATACAAGAGAGATGGCTGTATGTTAATCTCACTTAAATTAAGTGAAAAACACATGAGACTTTCCTAATTCTATTTAAATTAGAAGTCTGGGCTTTGAAAACAGATTTACAATGTGTGCTTTAAAGGGAGAAGACAAGGAAAGGGAGAAAGAGGGCAGAGCTATGGAAAGTCCAGTCATAAACAAATGCCCAATTTGAATAAAAGTAAACATTCATAACCTTTTTGTTCTCACAAGGGTCAATCACCCAAATCCTCTTCATTATGAAAACCGTGAAGCATATTTTCATTTAATTCCATTTTCATTTAATACCATGTTCAAAGTTTCTTCTCTCAAATATGCAAGGCATTTATTTAGAGTCAGGTTTTTTTTTCCTTACAAAGGAACTATCCATGTAATCAAGTCTATTATATCTCCTTATGCATTTAACTCGACTGTCATAGAAATGACAAAAATACTGAGAACAGTCAAAATCTTATCATTTTGCCTCTGTAGCATGGAAGTATATTACCTTTAGTAATTAATAATAAGGGGGGGAGGAGAGCTAAGTCAGACCTTTATGAATAAATCCATATTCCCCCAAATCCAAAATTTATACATGTTTAATACATTTCTTTACTAACAAGGATTGAGCCTGTGTTAAGAGAATTTTGCAATCTTACATTTGACCATAACCATATAAACATCGATGGTGCAGATAGGAGGCTGGGGCAGGCGTTCCCCTTTCTCTAATAAATCTGGAATTTCTCTTGTTGGAATTCCATCATAGGGTTTTCCTCCAAAGGTCATTAGTTCCCAAATTGTGACCCCTAAAATAAAAGAGATCAAATTTTTACTTAAATATAGATCACTTTAATTTAAGCAATACAACAGGTCAATCTAAGAATACTTTGCTCACTGTGTAATCAGTATTTGCTGGCACGTTTTCTCTTAAGAGCCCAAAGTGCTAATATAAGTACCATTTCATTGCTTCTCACAAGGTCTCTGTGAAGCAGACTAAGTAAAGTATATTATTTATAGTTTTTTTGGGAGAGGATGTAAAGCATAAGAATTTCTGTATATTATTTTATCTAAATTAATTAAAGGAGTAAAGGATGGGCTTGGAGAGTAGTTTTGGAAAGTCTGGTAGGAATTGGAGGAAATGAAAGGCAAGAGGTTTAGAGTGGAAGAAGAAGTAATAAAAGGTCTCATCCTCAGACCTGGAATGAGTGATCATGAAGATAGTAAAGTGACTTGTGATGATTAAGCCAAAGCTGTAGGATCATAGACTTAAAAGTGGAAAGAATATGAGGTCATCTACTCAATTAACCAACAAACATTTATTGTGTTAAACTGTATTAGGCAGTGTGCCAGATGGCAAAGAAAGATCCAAAAATAATGTGAAAGTTTGTGCTCTCAAGGAAGCTTTATTTTATTGAGAAAGGTCACATTGCATGTATGGATATAAACCAAAAGAGTTATTTAGTAAAAAAATAATATTAAGCACTATTAAGTACTAAGCACAATGCTAAAAACTGGCATACAAATAAAAGTAAATATAGTTCCTGCCTCCATAAAGCTTGGATTCTAAAGGTAGAGAAACATGAAAATCCTGAACACACTTCAGAAGAGAGGCTAGAAGGTCATCTCAAAAGGTAAGGCACTAGCTGTTGGCAGGATTGGGAAAGACCTTTTTATAGAATGTGAGACTTGGGCCAAAAAAATAAAATGCATTGGTGTGGAGGGAGAACATTATAAATATGGAGATCATAAGTACAAAGTCATAGAAACAGGCAGAATGCCATGTGTGATTGATAGCAAGTAAAGCACTTTGTCTGGATTATACAGAATGTGGAATTAGTAAAGAATAAGAAAGATATAAAGGTAGGAGAAGGCTGGGCTCTGAAAGCAAAGAATTTAGGAACCTTCTAACCCTTTTACAAAATCATAGATGATTTCTGGCAGTTGCTATGATGTCAAGTATTTGACAATCTAAATGGGGTTTGCTCTCTTTGTCATGAAGTTCATTTCTACTATGTGCCCTCATATCCCACAAAAGACAATTTTGTAGTCACCCTGGAGTTAATTTTCCATTAAGATAAATAATTCTAAAACAGGGCCCTGCTCCTCAATTATCTAACTTAATATTTAAGTTCAAAATATTTTAGTTTTTCCCAATTACATGTAAAAGCAATCTTTAAAATTGTTTTCTAACATTTTATATTTCAAATCTCTCTCTACTGTCTCCCTGAGAAGGTAAAAATTTAATTTTGATTTCATGCTTAGCTATTTATGAAAATGCTAAAGATATATTTAGAAGATTTCATCACAATTTCTAATGTACATATTTATGCATCATTAATTGGAGGATTTATATTACCACCCAGAGTACTACCTTTCCTTACAAATAATGGAAGCACCACCATAACTTAATAAATGGTCCTTATCAGTTGCTTGGTCAAGCATTTTATGTCTTAGCTTTTCTAAACTTTTTTGGGTTGGTCCTTTTACAACACTAATACAATCTCATTGGAGCCATATGTGAAGTCTAGGAAACTGATTTAATGACAATTTCCTAAATTTGCACACTCTGGGTATATATAGACTTGAAGAAAGCAGAATCATTTTCCCACTATGAAGAGGCACTGAGGATTTTAGTTAAAGAATTGCATATATTATTGAGTTAAGTTGGAAAAAAACATTGTGCACTAACTCATTAAAGGGCAAAGATAGAAATTGAAACTATGATTAAGGGTTAAAATTTGAGAGACTGGAAGGAAATTAAAACATCTCTTAGAAAGAGGGAAAGCAAAGGCTATGTAAATGTCAGCTCATGTTTACGTTATACATTTAAGTTTATAGTTTCAATATATGATAACTCATTTGATTATCACATCATTTTTAGTAAGAGAGCACAGGTATTATTATTTCCATTTTGCTGATGAGGAAATTGAGTTTTAGAGAGATGAAATGACTTTCATATAATTAATAAGAGGAAGAGTAAGGATTTGAATCATGTAGCCTAGGTTTGAAGAAAGCAGATTTCAAAAGGTTTAGATGAAAGGTAGGTAGGATCCCATGGAGCAAAATCCTTCAGGGGAAGTTTGCTGAGGAGGATTATGAAAAATATTCAAAAGTGAAATCTGAAAACACAAAGAGAAAAAGTTCTGATGAGAAGAAAAAAAGGGATTTATCCTAAGCCACTAATATGAATGCCCTGCCAACTCAACAATACACACACTATATATACATCTATATGTAGAAATAATTTATATCATAAATGTAGCTTATATATGTAGAGAATAAAAAAAACAAGGTTGGTGATAAGAGATGAGCATGTAAATGTGCCATATTCCTGTAGAAGGAATGTAAGTAATGATAAAGCTTAGAGTGAGCTAAACATATTTAGGAAAGCTAAAGACTACAAAAGTTGTTTTTTAAAACTATATTTGAAAGAAAGGATCAAAGATAAGACCTTTGCTGGTGATGGATAGGATGATAAGTGATAACTCTGGGAAGGCACAAATGTTCTACTCTTATTTGTTTCTCTTTGCTCTGCAAAGGAGAATGACCTTTACGCTAAACATGACAGAAAAGAAAAGACTAACTGAGGGTTGATAACCATGATAAGTAAGGCAATAGTAAGAAAGCACCTAGCTGCCCTTAATAAATTTAAGTCATCTGACCCAGATGAACTACCTCTCAGGTCTGACAAAAACTGGCAGATAGGATTGCTGAGCCACTGTCAGTGATATTTGAAAGATTATGGAGAATAAGTGGTACAAGATTGGAAAAGGGCAGCTATTGTCCTGATTTTCAAAAAAAGGAAAAGGAATTGAAACTAGAAACCATATAGGCCAGTGAACTTGGGTTAAATCCTGTGGAAATCCTAGAATTAAGAAAATCATAGGCCAACATATCAAAAGGAAGTTAATATTTACAAAGATCCAGGATGGCTTCATCAAGAACAGGTCACGATAGACATTATTTCATTTTTGAAAAGATTTCTAAACTAGCAGATGAAGGGAATTTGGCTATATAGTTTACCTAGATTTTAACAAAGATATTAATATGTTTTAGACATTCTTGTGAAGATGAAGAGAAGTGGTCTAGATAAAAAATAGATTAAAAATAGATGCAGAAATGATTGAATGGTTTCACTTAGAATAGTTGCTAATTGTATTATACAATTATATAAATGTTATAACTCATCTCTAATATAACATCCCAGGGATCTGTTCTTTGAATTCTAACATTTTTATCAGTAAGTTGAATGAAAAAATAGGTAATTTTCTCATCAAATTTGTAGATGAAATTAAAACTTGAAGTGATAACTAGCACAATGAATTTAACAACTTAGGATAGAGCATACAACTGAGTCAAATAAGATAAAATATCAATAGTGATTAATGTAAACTTTTGTATACAATACATACATACAAAAATTAATTTCACAAAGAGAAAAGTGATAAATCAAGAACAGAAAATTGCTCTCAAAAAAAAAAAAGATCTGAGGTTTTAGTGGGCTTCTAGATCACTGTGATAACAGTTATGCTTCTGCCAAAAGGACAATGTCATTTTGGTCTGCAAAACTTCCAGGAATGGGGAGGTTGAAAGTCTCACTATATTCTAATCTTGATAGTTCTCTTTTGGTGTATTGTCTTTAGTTTGGAGCACCATGGTTAAAGAAAGACTTTGAAAAACTAGAGATTACCTAGAGGAGAGAATACTGGATGACCAAAGACTTTGTGTTCATGACATAGGAGAATTAGTTGAACAAATTATGTTTATATTGAAGAGAAGGCTGGGGAGACATGATCACTGCCTAAAATTATCTGAAGAGCTGTTTTGGAGAGGAGAGCTTGGACTTTTTCCATTTGGCACTAGCAAGCAGAACCAAGAATAATGAGTAGAAAATGTTAAGGAATAAATTTAGGTTTGACTATAGGAACACAATAAAATCCTAACAGAGTTGTCCAAAAATGGAAAAATCTCTTCAAAAGGCATGGACTCTCATTTCTTGGAGGTCTTCAAGCAAAAGCTGGACAGTATCTTAGCAGGTATGTTGTAATAGCTATTACTTTCACACAAAGATTGATGAAATGGACACTGAGTTGGAAAGGAGATTTATTCTCAAATTCTATGATCTTGTTATTTTCTGAAACAGAGTTCTTTCTCTACGTCTCTCATTTTGTCCATCTTCCCATATGGTTAACAACCTGAAATACTAGTCTCATTCTGGGGATAATGGCATAGAGAGTGAAGCACTAGGCCGTGAGTTAGGAAGATCTGAATTTAAATCCATACTTTAATACTTACTAGCTGTGTAAACTTGGACAAATGTCTTCACTTGTTTGTCTCTGTTTTTTCATTTGTAAAATGGGAATAGAACTAATACCTATGTCCATGTATAGACTATAAGGATGAAATGAGATAGTAGTTATAAAGCACTTGGCAACATTCCTGACAAATTGTAAACACTATATAAATGGATATTGATGATGATGATAGTTTCATTCATATCCTGCAATGCCGGACAGGCATAAGTTCCTTCTATAGATGGATAAAGGAACATATCAGTATATATGTTATTAAAATAAAACAAGTATGAATTAGGAAGCAGAGTACTGAAATCTGTTGAAGATAGCTGCTCAATAAATCCACCAGACCAATCAGTTCAGATTCTTTAAGTGTCTATCACGTGCCATCTACTGTGCTAGGCTCTGATGATACAAAGAAATATAAAGGACAGTCTCTGCTGTCAAGGAGCTTGCAGTCTAATAGGGAAGACAAAATGCAAACAACTAGATAAAAACAAGATACATATAGGTTAAATCAAGAATAATCAACAAAGGGAAGGCATAAGAATTAAGGAAGATCAAGAAAAGCATCTTATAGAAGGTTAGAGTTTAGCTGCAACTTGAAGGAAACCAAGAGGTAGAAATGAGGAGGGAGAGAATTCTACAGTTAAAATACCTCCTCCTCTATGAAGTTTTCATGGGTAACCTTAGTTATAACTCATCTTTTCTTCTATCATTATCATACAACATTCTGCATTTCTGTTAGATACTACCCTAAATTATAGAGTATAGGACTATTTCAGAACGGTACAGTATTTACTATTTGTTCCATTCAACCAAGGAGCATTTATTAAATTCATGTACTATGTGCCAAGAATATATTTGTATTATATCCCCTGATATGATGTGATAAGGTTCATGAGCCAGGCAAGATACTTTAATTGTCTTTATTGCATTTCCTTTAGCACCAACCACTATGGCTTGTACATTGTACATGGTTAATAAATGACTTTATAAATAAAGAAAAAAAATCTTCCTTATTCTCATCATAACTAACTCTAACAAATGATATTACTTCCCCCCCATACCAGAACATTGATTTCATCTGCCAAGGCAGACATCTAGTAAATGTAAGCCTAAATTTGACATTAATTACAGGTCAGACTTAACTTTTAACATGCACACTACTATGCACATAAGATGACTCTTAAACCTTCTATTATATAAATATAACTGCTAATTTACAATGTAGACAAGGACAAATTTTAGTGTTTTTAAAAAGGTGAATATATATACTAAATGGGTTAAGATTCATAGGTTCTGAAATACCAGTTATGGGGTAATTCCTTAGTCTGTTAAAAGGGAATGTCTACTATTGAATCTATTAATTAAAGCCATATTTGCATTTCCATTGCCAACAGCAATCCTTTATTCATTTGAGTTAAGATCACTTTGGTTTGTTACAGTGGTTGCGTGTTAATAGGAGATTATATGCTTTAGTTTTCCCAGAAAACATGAATGGCACAGTTTCATATTTCTCTCATGTTTTAGTCTAGCTCTAAATTAGAAAAAAAATTATAGTTATTTCAATTAGAATTCTTCTTAAGTTTTAGCATGCAATGTCAATTAAGAGTTACCATCAGGCAATGGGGTATCATGGAAATATTTTGCATAGGGGAATGAAATGATCAGAATAATATTTTGGGCAAATTACTTGGGGAGAAAGGTAAAGTATATATTGGAGAGAGGAGATCCTAGAGACAAGAAGGTCAGGTAAGAGGCTATTACAATAGTCTAGGTAAGAAGTGATAAGGCACTGAGCAATAGTGGTATCAGGACAAATTGAAAGAAAAGAAAGATACAAAATAGCATTTGGAATCAATAAAAAGGGAAAACTGATTCAAAATTACATTCAATTTTTAAATTTTGAGACATTAGAAGAGTTATAATGTCATCAACAGAAATAGAGAAGGAAGTATAAATGGTGGCCATAGAAGAGATTCATTTTGGAGCATGCTAAGTTTGATGTACATGGAATATTGAGGTGGAAATACCCAATAGGAAGTAATAAATATGGAACTGGGGCTCCAGGAGAAAATGAAGAGTAAGAAGAAACTCTATGGTTATCTATTTGAAGGTGATAATTGAAGCCATTGGAGTGGTTGCAATTGGCAAGGGAGAAAGTACAGAGAATCTGAGCAAACATAATACTAAACAATTATCAGAAACATAAAATACAATTACAAATTACCATGTTGTTAAGATATTGGAAAAAGGGCACAATAGGAAAGAAAGACTAGATTTGAGGTTAGAACACCTAATGTTGAATGTTTTTAAATTTTAATTAATTAATTTGTTATTTGCTCCCAATATGAATTTCTATAAGCCATCTAACATTTCTGAGCTTGACTTTTCTATAAAATGAGTGCCCTGGACAAGAAAATCTATATTCCATCTATGTCCAATGATAAATTCCTAGCACACTTAAATGTGGTTAAACTTAGGAGTCTTCAGATAAAAAAGAAGTCATGAACTGAATGAATTATAAACAAACAAAATCTCTTTTTCATTTTTAAGGATACGTACACATCATGGCAGCTACATATTCATTCTTATGAAAATAAAGATGCTCCTAGCAACGATTTTCCACAATGGCGAATTGCCAAACAAGGTTATATGTGACTTTTTCTGTCTTGGAAATCGCCAGAAATCATTGATGATTTTTCTTAAAGCATTTTATGGATTTGGGTTATAGTTTGTGCTGTGTTTCAAAACAGCACATATACAATCCCCACCTTTCTCTTTCTCCTCTGTCTATGTCCTCTCCTCCTTGCCTTTCCCTCCCTCTTTATCTACCTTCTCTCCCCTTTGCTCTTAAGAATAGCCCCCCAGGATTTTGCAGTTCAACATGAAAATAAATAATGTAGCACAAGAAACAGAATTTCTCCCAAAAGACAAACTTTAATATTAAAAATCTGACTGTTTTCTTAACACTTTGCCTTTTTTTCCTTTGCTTTAAAGGTCATTTAAAATTTACCAGCAGCCCTATAATAGTATTTACTAGGCTGTCATTTCACATAAAGGGAGATACAGGTAAAATGTTATATGTGTATCTATGTGTCTGTGTGTATGTCCATATATATATATATGAGTGTGCACAAATATACATACATATATATGATAGATTTGTTTTCATTTCACTCTTCCCACTACCATGTATTAAGCAGGTTTTGTCAAGCATTTTCTGCCACACTCTTTAAAACTGAACTTGAACAGAAGTTTCTACTTTCAGATCGAGAAGGCAAAATTAGGGGCTCGTGAAAATTCTCAGACTTTCAATGGCTCATACATATCCAAGAAAGTTGTTTTCAAGCATTATCATTGATATATTTTCCCCCTGTGAGCAATGAAGATCAATTCATGTACTCCACAGTAGTAGTGTTCAGTGATGCCCAAAGGTTTAGGGTGCTATGAAATACCAACCCAAAACAATAGTCAAGGGGATATGGTTTTCAACCACAGGTTCTAATGTAGAGTGGGCATTCAGCTTAGTATTATTGATCATAGCATGATTTCACTGGGAAAGGTATAGCCATATACTTGTTTGTACCTGTAATGACTTGTGGCAAACTCTCAGCTTCCAAACTGCTCATCCTGACATTACAATTAAGAACTTTTTAGTAAATGTTCTAATTTCTAAAATCCACTCAGCTTCAGTTTCAATTACACATCATCTGACCTTTCTGATTGCTCCCAAAGTTATTTGTGAAATTAAAATCAAGGCTGCATCAAATAGTCTCTCTCTTGCACTTTCCATCTCCCTCTCCTAATTCTGTGTTCTTTTCTATTCTCTTCCATGTTTGTTCTGTTATGACAAATTCCCTTTTATCTGACTGTGGTACAGAAACTTCCATAAGCCAGAAAATGTTTTTTGACATTCATTGCTTTTTGAGTTGGATTTTCAAAGAGCTGTTGAAAATTATGGCCTTGAGCCATATGATTCCATGAATCTGTGCCTAAACTAAAAGAGATTTCTTTTTCCTTTCCTGTCACAATGATCAGCAAAAGTGCTACCAGACTAGAGTTAACAGAAGACAGCCCAGCAGGGAGGCTGAGATATTACATTTTAGAGAGCAGGGAAATAACATAGAAGACAGGTGGAGATACCATTTAGATTTATTTTTTTAAAGTAAGAAAGAGAAAACACTTAACTCCTTTAGGAAAAGAGGCTTAATAAATATGTACCACTAGCACAATAAAATTACTTGCCTTTAGAAAAGCTCAAAACCCCACAGCCTTAAATGACAATTGGAAATTTACTCACCATAGCTCCAAACATCACTCTGATGGGTGAATTTCCTATAGTGGATGCACTCCAGGGCCATCCATTTAATTGGCATCTAAAGAAAAGAAAAATAAGGAAATGAGAATTTTTTAATTACATAAAAAGCCAATATTGTTTTCATTCTCTAAATCTGATTATTCCAAATTGTCTATACCTACTCCTATCTATATGGATTTATTTATTCTTCAGGGTAGAAAACAAGTACACAGATGAAGGGTAGTTCATAAAATAAAAATGTAATATCCTCTAGGAAGATGGAGAGCCTCTGGCTTATAAGAAATCCAAAGTCAAATATACTAACCGATTAATATAATCAGGCTATCATCCATCCAATATGGAAAACTCACAATACCAAATCCAAATACTCTTTCTTATACTTACAAAGATGATCAAATTTTAAATGTTATTAGTTGCTGGAGACATATGGAGATCCTAATAGTTTCTAAATCATTTCTCTGATCCTACAACAGGTCCAGATTGCCATATTTTTCCCCAATCTTTTCTCCTATTCAAATTAGAAAACAGTGTACTTGTATTTTTTCCTATTCCTAATTAACCACCTTGGATAAAGTGTACTGTTCAGAAGGAGAGCTGGACAAGAGAAAATGGATGGAATATCTATGCCAAATTCAGCACCGTTGTTGGGAAAGCAAGTTAGAATATACACCTTCCTGCTGGGGGTCAGAAGCATCATCCCTGTATATGATCAGAAGAATTATATAACAAATATAATTAGACTCAATGGAGAAAAATAAACATTGTACTGTGCAGTTGGAAGTTAAAAACGACAAAGAACTTATAATCACAAGTGGTTGGCTGCCCACCAAGGTGATATCAAGGTAACTCTGACAGAATCATTGCATTCAAGGAAAAGGAACAGCACCCACGTGGAAGGTAATTTCCCCAAAGGCAAGAACTTAGCACACTTTATGGACTAGAGGACACTCAGTTAAAGAAGCAACTTTAAATCACAAATGGCTTGATAAAGACTTAATGTTTCTTAGGTATTTAAAGCTGTAATGAATCTTACTTTAGACAAACTCTACAGCTGTATATACTCAAGCACAGTAAAGATCTATGATTTATACACTTCTGGGGCCTTCTGTGCAATCTTGCTATGTGATCTTAAGCCTTAACATTCCTAAGTATCAAGCCCTTGAAATTCAAACCATAAATATTCAATTTATTTTATGCTAATTTTCATTAGCCTAGAACAGATGAGGGAGAAGGTAAAATAATGTTGTAAGATTGATGTTATTTATGAATGCTGTATTAATTTGACCTTTTAAGGGATCTTGCATTTATGAAGACATTTGTAGGAAGTTTTAGGGGAGGGGGGAAATCACATTCTAAAATTTAACAGCCTACTAGTTAAACAACAAAATTCCTCAGAAAGCATGAAGTTTAAAAGTGTCTGGTAAAGATTCATACATGTGTAATTGGTCTTTCTTAAAATTCAAGAATATATTCTATGATTTTTAACAAAAATAAATTTAGTCTAGTACAGCAAAAAGAACCTTGAATTTATAATCAGAAAAAATTATAACCCTAACTTTACCTCTTATACCTATGTGTCCTTGAATATGATCTTCTACCTCTCTGGGTCTCAGTGAACCCACAAAATGAGAAAGTTGGGGAGGAAATTACTATGATCTACCTCTCTGGGTCTCAGTGAACCCACAAAATGAGAAAGTTGGGGAGGAAATTACTATGATCTACCTCTCTGGGTCTCAGTGAACCCACAAAATGAGAAAGTTGGGGAGGACCACTTTTCAATTCAAAATACTATCAGTGAATCAATAAATATTTATTGAGCATTCATAGGGCACCACACATTGGGTTAAACTTCTGGGAGTACAAATAGAAGCAAAAAGACAGTCCCTAACTTCAGGCAGCTTACATATTAAAGGGAGAAGGCATTTTTTTAAAAAAAGCCCCAAAGAGGGAATTCTAAGGGGGGAAAGCCTCTAAATTCAAGAGAGGAGCTTGAGAGTTAATTTTTATTTTGTGACTAAGACAAGAATACACATGAAAGATATTCAAATATTTTATATTCATTAGTCTTACTTTTCAAAAGGGACACTCACCTTCCCTCCATCAGCATTATATTCCTTTTCATCTCCTTCTAAGAGTCTGGCTAAACCAAAGTCAGTGATCTTCACATGGTTTGGTGACTTTACCAAGACATTACGAGCTGCCAGATCTCTATGGACAAGGCGTCTTTCTTCCAGGTACATCATTCCCTGTGAAACAATCATCCCCAAACAGTAATTAGTTATATCTAGTGCTTTTCCTTTCTTGTCTACAACTGATTGATATTGCCTTCTCTTGAAAAGACTTAATCTCCACAAATTAAAAATGGGGGCTGGCAATTTTCAATTTCAATTAACTATGAAAAAAAAATCTCCAGATGTCTCTTGTTTTTTTTTCCTATTGATATCATAAAGGGAAGAGTAAGATGCTGACATAAGGGGATCAACATTTTTTCATTTCTCTTAACCTAAACAACCTCTTAGCCTCTCTAATGAACCATCCAGGTGTCATAACTGAGAACACCCCAGCTGACCCTCTTATAGCCTCCTGATAATTTTCTTCCTAGATCAGAGATTAATCTTCTGCATTCAAAATAAAAGTTTACATGATGTTTTGCAGTAGTATCAAGATTATCATCATTGTTTAAGTTTATTAATTATAATAAAAGAACAGATGTCTAAGGTTGTTAGAGGTCTATTCTTTCATAAAGATTTTTATGATAGTAGTTATTATGAGAATCTATGATGAAATTACACATTTTGTATTTACCCTCAAGGTATCCTTTAATACATTGACTTAAAAAACATAGATCATTCCCTAAATCCTATAGGCGCATAATGCAATTAAAAGCACATATAAACTGGAAAGTTCAAAGAGGTATAGCTAGTTACTAAAAAGGAAAATATTTAGTGTGTGTCTATATGCAAATTGAATGAATAAAAATTTTTCTACGAATTATAATTAGCCCTAAAGAAAGGAATCCAAGAACCTTCAAATGAACTTCAATAAAAATCTTTTGGTGAGATCAATGAGATAATTTCAGAGGTACATATTATGTTAACATCATCGAGAGTGGAGGGTGGTGTAGTGGTGAGAGAATAATTAAAGACAATCAATTCCCTTTATCAGCAGATTTCAGTGGCCATAGACATCATTCAATATGGAATCAAATTATTATAAATGTATAGAAAGATGAAGTATGCTCTCATGCCAATTGCAAAACAATGCTGTTGGCAGCCAACAATTGGAACTGTAGAACATTGAAGGATTAACAATTTCTGACATAAAAACAAAAGCTATAGAAAACAGACATATAAATCACATGGGTCAAGCAGTTACAGACCATACGCCAGCAAGAGGGGAAAATAGAAGATTATTTTAGATAGCATCATGATCCAAATTCAGTATATATGTGTGATAAACACCACCAATAAGAGATAGTACATAACACCACCCAATCAGTCAGCAACCTGTGACACCCGGTAAATTGGTGTCATCTATGAATAGTCTTAAATTTCTGAAATCAACACAGAATTGAGGATTTATATATTGTTTCTCCTATTTCTTGAACACTGGTTTTCTCCAGGCCCCTCAAAATGAGCAGTTCTTAGAAGTTAGAGAATCTGAAAAATATATAACTCTTTCTATCTGCTAAAGAAATTTCCAAATAAAAGAAATTTCATGATTTTAATAAAAAATTCTCAATCTAAAAATTTAGTTTTGGAGTAAGAAAAAAGCCATCTTTTTTGTCATTCTACTTTTATTTCAGGATTATGGATAATATTCTGATGTTAAGTGTTATCAATATTAGAAAATTTATATTTGAGGATTGAAACCAATATGTGTTTTTTAAAGTGACAGCAACACTAAAATCTACTTGTTTGGAATCATCAGAAAATTATTTCTTAAATACTGACTAGAATTAAAATGTATATTTTCATTTCATTCAGCAATAGGGGTTTGTGTAACTAAACCTGTCAATGAAACATACCCCTAATTTAATTAGCTTCCTAACAAATGGTACCCCTACAAAAATGTTATTAAGATTAGAGTTTTACTTTTCATCATTAGAAAATACCATATAAGTTCCATTTTCTGACTATATACTCTAATATAGAATCACTTTCTAAACCAGAATATTATTTTATGGAGTCATAGGATTACTAAAAATAGTGGTGATAAAAAGAAGTCATTTTAAAATGAAGAGTAGTAACAAGTATTAATGTGGAAGAGATAAAACAATAAACATTAATTCTAATACTGATTCACTGCATTTCTTAGTAAGTTCTTTTGATCATGTAGTGTCATCTCCCCTTTTTTAAAACCCTCACCTTCTGTCTTAGAATTGATACTAAGCACAGGTTCCAAAGCAGAAGAGTAGTAAGGACCAGATAGTTGAGGTTAAGTGGTTTTCCCAGGTTCATAAAGTTAGGAAGTGTCTGAGATCAGATTTGAATTCAGAACCTCTCATCTCTAAGCCTGGCTCTTTGTCCATTGAACTATCAGCTGCTCTTGACCATATACCCTTAGTTAGACCATAAGTCTTTAATTACGACAGTAACAAAGACTAATTGTGAGAATGGAAACATCAATTACTGAAATTAATAAGAATGTGAACCATTTTAAGAATTTCTTTAATTAAAATGCCATTTTTTGCAAAGATAGTCACCAAATATTTATGCAAAATGTAGAAACATTATACAATAAATTTGTTCTCCATTAACTGCCATTTTGTGGTGGACAGGTTGACCTCACACTCAGTAAAACTTCTCTCTAGCATAATACTAACTGTGTGATTATAGGCAAGCCATTTAACCACGCAATTCTCCTAAGTAAGTCTCTATAAAACTGTAAGTTACAGATGAGTTTCTGCTCTGTTACATAGGAAGGAGTATCACTTCTGGGATTTCTCCTCACCACTGGAATCACTGGTCTGAACCCCCAGCCCACAAGATTATATTTAAAAAAACCCTATTCTCATCTAGTTTTAAAAGTTATGGAGCCTTTTCAAATATATCAGGGAGTTAAGTGGGAAAAGGTATGAAGCAAAAGCCTTCCCTTACCATGATTGTAAGCATCATTTGGTGATATTCTGTATCTTATATGCCCTATAAAGTACCACTGTACCAATATTCATTAGCATCTTTTTATCACTTGTATAACAAAAAGGCAGTAGACACTAAGTGGATATTTATGGATAATGATTATGAGACATATAGCCATTATATCAAAATACATAAAAGTAAGAAAGAAAAATACATTTTAAAGTAATCACCATCAAAAATAATATGTTTGTAAAAATCCACCTGTTGGCAATGCATCATGGGTGTGGTAGACAATGTAAATTAAAAAGATCTATTTACTGCCTTCTGGAAAAATATAAAGAGTTTAATAAATATTGAAATGATCAGCAGCCTCTCCCACATAAGAATCTAGGAAACAATATCTAGGAGAGAAAGAAATGTCAAGATTGTATAAAGTGTTTATTTGGGTGAGGGTTATTGATTATTTTGAAGCAATCTCTTAGATCTGAGGTGGCATCTCCAATGCCCTGAGACTATAATCAATCATTTTCTGACAGAAAAATGCCATAAGATAAAATGAGTCATCATGTGATACCATCAAAGCAAAATACCTTGGGATTCAGGAGAGAAGAGCCCCTGACCTGATACCCTGAGGTGAAGGCAATCCTTGGAGTTTACAGGAAGTACTGCAATGCAGCAGAACAGACTCCTAAAATATCTGAATTGCTGCAATAGCAGCTGTACAACAGGGCACGTCCACACAGCAATAAAGCCAAGGGGTACAAAATAAAAGCAATACATCGTTTCCACAAACTTAACTTTAGACTTAGTTTCAGTCAGAATCTAACGGACTGAAGGTATGACTCTTGAGGTTTCCTTTATGGAAGACGAGCTCTCCTTTCTTACTTTATCACCTAGAAAGCATTTCTGTAAGCAAGGAATCTGTCATTTGTCACTGAGTACCAGAGGGGAGTTCTTGGGTAACAAATGTTTTGGAGGTTTTTGTCTAGTTCGTGATTGAATAGTTGCACGATGGGTTTTATCCACAACGGTCCGTACTTGACCAATTGGCTTATTATAACTTTTACTGCTTTTGTGAGAGTCTTACTTATTTATTTTACATTTATATCCATTAAAAAGGTTTATGTAAGGGTTAGATAATTTGAGTAATCCAGCTCCTTAGCTTTTGGAAGCCTGTCTGAAATCCATCTCAGGATTAGGGTTTTTAATTTTATTTTTTTTAATTTTTTTAAATTTTAATTTCTTATTAGAATTGATTCATGTAAGCTGTTCAATAATAGCAATAATGTTTTCTGGACTTAAAAAACTATTTTATGGAGCATCAATTCAATTTCCTATGTCTTTTTTATCAATAAATATTTATATTCCTAGGAAGATTTTTTTTTCATTCTTTAACATAAAGTGCACCAATTTATTTCAAGTTAAGGGAAAACAGTTGATCTACCAAGTCCTGGGAAGCTAAAGTGAAGTTAAGAGAGACCTGACTTATTCTGATAATAACTCATGCTCCCTACATCCAGACCATGTGACAGTATCATCAAACAGATATCTGAAGCTAGAAAATTTCAAGCAGCAGTCAGCTCTCACGGACATTAATCTCTAGAGCTGGCAGGAGGACATTTTCCTGTTTTCATCCTAATAATCAGAAGCTTTCTTAATAACAAGAAGCTTCAGGAAAGCTGGCTTCAAATAATATTCTCTCCTCTTTTCTGCTTTTCCTTCTAAAATATCCATACCTGCTGGGAAAAGAAAAGAAAAAAGAAAAAAATCAACTCTACTACTTAGTGTAGGGCTGAAGATAAGTGCATTTTTTATAAGAAGAAGAGATCCATTCTCTCCCTTTTGTTGAGGTGAATAACCTGCTTCCTCCAAAAAAAAAATATTCATAATTGAGCCAACTTCACAAGAATTCCCATGGGAGGCAGTACAAAAGAATGAAAGTAAATCAAGAGATCTAGGATTCACTACTTGTTCTGCTGCTAACTTGCTATACAACTTCTAAGAAATCACTTAACCTATATGAGCCTCAGTTTCCTTCTTATGCATAATAGATGCATTTGACCAAATAAGCTCTTTATCCCTACCAGCTCCAATATTCAGTGACAGATATCTTTACTTCCTTATGAGATAGTAAAATAATAGGTCACTCTCATAATAGTTGAGTCTCAAAGGTTGAGAGAGAATTCTCCTCATACAATACAAGGACATTAACGTAGATATACTACTCTTTCACTAAGATTTTTTAAAATTCAGATTCTAGCCAGATGAACAGTTTGACTTAAAGGAAGTGTCATTCATTCAATAGTTCCCCAGTTCAGCTCAACTCAGGACACTTTTATTAGTATTGACAACTTTTCTACAATTTATATATTACACACTAAAAGCATATAAAGATAAATATAATGCTGGCCTTTCCTCCAAGGAACTCACAGTCCTTTAAGATCTTTACATCAGTAAGCCTAACACAAGCTACACAAACAAGGAGAGGGGAAAGAAGCAGAGGAGTATTGTGGGAAAATCTGAAGGAAGAAAACCCTATCATCTGGGGAATGGAATGGGAGAAATCCTTCGAGGCAGAAATTCAGCTAGCCCATGATGGAAACTGAGGATATTGAAAGGCAAAGATAACAAGCACACAGTAAAGGCAAATATTGTGTTCCCAGAATGTGTAATAATGTAATAATTTCCCTGTTCCCTTTCATTTGTCCCTTTGGGCTTTGAATTAACCCCTAAGTGTACATTGGCTTGGATTGGAAATAAGGTCAACTTCAGAGGCCATCTTGAAACTTTATTGTGCTACTAATTGTTGATGCCAGTAAAGGACTGGTTGAGTGATGGGCTGAGGACCCTTAAGTGTTTTTATCCTTCTTAGGATACATTTAAACACATCTTAATCTCTGTAACATGTAGTTCTTAAATTGCCCTTATGCAAATTTACGTAATTGTAAAAATGATATTGTAAAAAAGTTGGTAGGAAACTTCCTTAGTGATAGTTGGGGGGAGGAGAAGAGGGTCCTAGCCTCATGCTTAAGGGCATGCCTAACCAAAAATTCCTGATGGGTACTTTGATATCTATGATGGGGGAAGGGTGGGAAGGATTGTGCCCTCAGTAGTCTTTAAACCGAGGCGGCAGAGTCTCTGCCTTTCTTTGTCTTTCCCTTTGATGCATGTATAGTTGAGAACTCTAAGGTTTAGTTTTTAGACTTCTAGTAAGTAGAATGAAAATTTCTCTCCCCTTCTTGAGATTTTTGGATCATTTTTCTCCAGACCTTAGTTTCTTCAGCTATAAAAGTATGTATTTGGACTAGATAGCCCTTTTCAACTCTTGCTCTTATATTATGATAATAAGTAACAGCATGGCAGATAAATGTACATGGTAGCCAGAGCATGAGTGGCTTCTAAAGTCCTTACCTGTCTCTTCTGCTTTATTATTTCCTTACCTGATCACAAGTGACCAAAGAAGGATGATTATTTGGTTATCTATGGCCTTCAAGGCTCTTTCATGAGCTCAAGAGGTCCAGGTGCTGGTTACCTATTGGTAGGTATTGCTGACCAACAGAAAAGAGATGGGAAAAGGGCTCTCTTAATTACCTCTCATCATTTTACCTTTTCTTTCTGGAGGGTTTATTTTTTATTGTTGCTATTTTACATTCTTATTTAATCTCTGGTAATCCTAAAGAAAATCATTCTTTTATTATATATAAAGGATTGGTCCTATAGTCAGAAAATTAACATTTATGTCCTGCCTTGTGTGAATTTGGAAAAATAAATCCTTTCATTCCTTCATTATACCCTCAACATTTATTATATAGATATATAGATATAGATATTATATATAAGTTATAGATGAGCCATCAATCTTCATGAATAGAAATAGTTTCTACACTAAATATTCCTCCATAGGATGAAATCATATGTCTAATTCAAAGCACACACATACAAAATGAAGAACTCTGAAGATGACTGGCACTATAAAGGATGCAAAAATACACAATTCCTGTATAGGGAAGTTCATCATATGGTATGGAAGGCAAGACATCTGTCATTTAAACACTAAGACAATAACACAAGGCTACATGTAATCAGACTCAAAGTATGTAGCATAAGGTTAAATTGCTATAATGATTCAAGCACAGGAAGATCATGATGGCAAGTTACCATGATTTTCATAAAAGGGGATTAGATTTGCTCTAGTGAAGAGAAAAAAAAATTTTAATTCTCAGAGAATAATTTATTCATCCTGGTTGCACAGAGGATTGTTTATAACAATAGGAGGATAGAGCTAAGATTTGTGATTTCACCATTATAAGATAATACCCAGGTGAAGAAACTTTATAATTCCAGGCAGTATTTTGTAATCTTCCATCGTTGCCTAGGCCAGTGAGAGTTTAAGTGATTTGCCTAAGGTCAGACACTCATTCTGGGTTGGAGATGGGACTTGAAACTATATTTTCCCAGCTCTAAGGCTAACTCTTGAAATGTGTTTAAAGGCACTCAGAATGAAAAAATAAGAATTATTATCATATTATAGTTAATAATTATATTAAAAATAAAATAAGGAGCAGCTAGGTGGTACAGTAGAGAGGGCCCTAGCCAAAGATTCAGGAAGACAAGAAACACATTCTGACTATGTGACTTGGGGCCACTCACTTTACTCCTCCCTCAATTTCCTTGTCTATAAAAGGAGAATAATAGCAATAGCACTTATTTCCTATGGTTGTTTTGATGATCAAATGAGATAATATTTGGAAATTCTTAACAATCCTTAGAGTACTATATAAATGCCAGCTAACACAGTAGAAATTATAACATTCATTGTAAATCTGTTTAGAGCAATCAGCAACAGTGTAGAACTAATTTTAATGTATTCTTCTATAACATTAAGCTTACCAAAAAAATGAATATATTTTGACCTTATATGAGGTCCCAGAAATGCAAAGATTTAGGATGAACCCAAAGGACTGATGACAAAAAGACTGCACTGCTATAGAAGGAGTGGACACAGTTTGAATACAGATTGAAGAATACCATTATTCATTTTATTTCTCCCATGGATATTTCTCTAGTGTAAGCTATGTGTGTCTTGATTCACTCCATGATAAACATGAAAATATGTATTGTATAACTCCTGTGCAATCTATGCTATATTACTTGTCTTCTTGGGGGGGGGAATAAAAATGGGAGGGAGGGAGAGAACATGGCTAGCAGAATGTCAGGAAGCAATTATTAAAAATTGTATTAATATGTAAAAAATAAAATACAATAACTATGTAAGGCTTGCCATTACAAGCCAACTTTTAATATTTTATATTAAAAAATAAGAGTTGATGGATGTACTCAAAACACATGATAAGCAGTTAAGGATTTACAGAAATATTTTAGAAACCAACTGACATTACCTCACTGAACAAGAGTAAAAACTGGCAATAAATAAATGCTGTTAAATTGGTTGAATGTAAACAAAAGTGATTTACCTCCAGATGAGCCTATGAAATGGCTGAGATCCAAGAGTAGAATCAAAAGGCCCTACATGGATAACATCCCCAATGATTCAATCAACAAAATGTTGAAAAGAAAACATAAAAAATGATGTTGTTATGCATATTTATCAACTAGCAAGTTGTTTATAATAGCAATTTAGGAAGAGGTCATCCTTGCCAAAAATTTGAATAAATTTATTCTTTCAGAATCCAAAATTTTAAATTTATGCAATGTATTCAAGTAAATGGTAAATATTGCACAACATGTCACCCATTGCCAAAATTTAGGACCTATTAACTACCTCAAGGCAGCATAGCATAATGGAGAGAACTCTGGTTTTATTGACAAAAAGACTTGGTTTTGAATTAAACAATAAACATTAAACAACTGTATAGCCCTGGGTTAGTCATCGTGGGACCTATGTTTCTTCTGAAAAATGAAGAAGTTGGTCCCAACAATGTCTAATTTCAATTTCAGCTCTAAATCCATAATCACAGGATCCTATAAGCTAAACAGACAAAATCCATTTGCCAGATTTATACATCAGAAACTCACTTTTCTCCTTATACTAAGAGAGAAAACCACTCCCTTACAAAAGCCAAACTATCATTGAGAATTCAATAAATAAGTCATGCTAAAACTAGTCATATCACAGATAAAACTACTGGCCACAACCATCTAGATAGAATACTCATCCACAGAAATTTAAGAATATTTTAATAAATGTTTCCAAATAGAATAATGGTAATTTCCAAACTAAACAGAATAAAAAAGCTTCCAAAATACAGAAACCATGGGGAAGAAATCAGAACTACATGAGAACAAGACAAGGTGTATACCTTCCCTGTTGTCCTGCTACTATTTCAGTTATCCCTATTATGTTTTCAGTGAGTTTATAGCGAATTGCTTTCATTGAATTATAAAAAGTGGTGATTTTATCTAACTGTGAGATAGCATGCGGAATCAAAAATAGGAAGGAATAATAACAAGACAGTAATGCCCCAGGATCATTTGTATTTGATTTCCATTAAAATTGTTTAAACAATTACTAAATTCTGTTTAAAAAGATGAAAAGATGATGATACCAACTTTAATAAACAACTCATAATTAAAGAGCACTTTGAAGTTTTGTAAATGCCTTCTTTACCAAAAAACAAACAAACAAAAACTTGCAAGGTGAGTAATGGGAAGAAAATGGAATTTTCTTTAAAAAAAAAAAAACCGTACTTTCTGTCTTGGAGTCAATACTGTGTATTGGCTCCAAGGCAGAAGAGTGGTAAGGGCTAGGCAATGGGGGTTAAGTGACTTGCCCAGGGTCACACAGCTGGGAAGTGTCTGAGGTCAGATTTGAACCCAGGACCTCCTGTCTCTAGGCCTGCCTCTCAATCCACTGAGCTACCCAGCTGCCCCCAGAAAATGGAATTTTCAAATACTGAACGTTTATTAAAATAATCATAGAATCATGTTTGCTTCAAGATGAATTTCTTTAAAAAGACAATTTATAAAATTTCTAGGAAAATTGCAGTTTCTACTTGGATGTGGAGAGGGCATAGAGAGCAGCAATTTCAGCCTACACCTTTACTTAGTCAAAATAGAAATGGATAGAAATTCTGTCCAGCCATGCTCCTAAAGTGGTCAGAATACAAGGTGGCATCCTTGAGATTGACATCATCTGTAGCTTCTTTTCCTTTCTTCTACTTCTTGTATTTGTTTTTGGTTACTTGTTTTAAATCTGCCTTTTAACTTGTGCTTCAAAAATGTAGTACTTTGGGAAGCCCTTTATAAAACCACATTTTGAGTAGCAGTACTAAAAAGTAAGGAAAAAAATATGCTCTACTTGAAAAAAAAAAACCCTCCTCAGTTAAACACTACTTTTGTAAAAGCTACAGCTTCTGTACAAAATAAAATGTGGGCCAAAGCTCATCTCACAGTATTAGCAGAATACTAAACATGCTACCTTTTTTTCTTCCATTGACCTCTTGCCAATACAATTACAATGGGAGGAGTATATTGTGTAGTGCATGCACTCTCTCCAAGAAGTGTATTTAAAATGGATTACTTCTGCTCCTTAGGCAGGCGATCAATAGAGATGTGGGTTGCAATAAGTGCAGAGATGTCTGTGGGCTGTGGTCGTTATCCTCTGTGTCTCTTTAGAAATTAATTAAAAATCAATGAAGTGTGCAGCCTATTAATACACCAACCTTTAGATTAACAGATACCAGCTCAGTCTTTCTCTGAACCCAGGCATTGTGCAAATATATTCAAACACTAGTCCTGCCACTATTATTATAATAGCATCATGCTGAAACACAACCTTCCTAACATTACGTGCCTATATAATCGGCATAATATGGGTCTGTAAACAATAAGGACTGACATCCATCCATTTCTTCTTTTTCCATCTGACAACACTGGCTTTCCCTGAGATGGGCTCATTATAAGCTCCAGTTCTAATATCCTAAATAGATTAAAAAAAAATCTCAAGAATGAGGAGGTGGGATTACGGTGCATTCTGCATAAAACAAAATCTCAGGGACTAGTCCTAGAGATTCTGTACCTATGAACATAGGAAGGCTTCCTTTTCAAAAGTCTTTGGATGAAAGGATGGAATTCGTAGAGCACTAAGATGAGATGCCATCCAATCTTCTCTATCTAAATTCTGACTTGTGGATGAGAGGCACTGAAGGAAAGTATTCATTTGAAACTTTGACCTCGTTTCTTGACTATTCCTGTCAAATGTGCTTCTTAATTTTTAGTACATTATATATCCCTTCCTTATAATTATATGAACATTTTTTTTAAAAATCAAACAACAAAAACTCACTGTTATCCTGATCCCTGAGATTACTGGCAAATATTTACTTAGATATCTATAATGACAAGTCTAACAGGTATAAGGGACCAGGGCTCATCTGGCTTAATTTAGTGTATCTTGCAGGAAAACCACAACCAGGTTTTCTTTTGTTTTTTAGATTTGCAAAACAGTTGATAGGCTGGCTCATTTTATTCTGACAAAAATCTGGTAAAGCAGTTATTATTATTATTATTCTCATTTATAGATAAAAAAGTAAAGCAGTTATTATTATCATTCTCATTTATAGATAAAAAAACTGAGGCTGAGAATAGTTAAGTGACTTGTCTGGAATCACCCATCATCATTATCTGAGGTAAGATTTGAATTAGAATCTTGACTCCAAGTCCAGTATTCTATCTACTCTGCCACCCTAGTTGCCTGCAAGCCATTATCCTACTTTTGATAAATCCAGTGAATTCAATTTACTCTTTATGGACTATCTCAAACTACTTTGGGGGAGTTTTAATTGCTAGGAAATTCTTTTCTATTCTGAGCCAAAATATATCTCCCTACTAAGTCCACCCATCCATCTAAGTTCTGTATTTGGTGACACATGAATGAAATTTCAGGAAGAAATGTATATACTTAGAAAGCAGGCACCTGGGTTGTTTGTGGAAAAGCCTTCCATATTCAGAGAATCTTTTTCCCATTAAAAGCAAGGTGTCCAATAAAGTGAGGAATACAGGCCTGGAGGACCTGTCTAGTCCTAGCAAATCCTCTCTTCAGTAAATTCCAGAAGCTGCCTATTGCAAATATAAAACCATCTGTTTGGCATTCAAAGTCTTTCTAACCTAGCCCCCTCCTACCTTTCTAGCTACTGTACTCCTCTACACAACACATAGTCTGATTCAGGGACACTGACATCATTGGCTGTTCCACAACTAAGACTCTATATCTCCCAGCTTCCAAGAATCCTCTATGACCATTATCCGAACTCAGAATTCTTTCCCGCTCATTTTTGGCTGTTGGTTTCCCTGACTTACTTTCAGTCTCAGCTAAAATTCCATTTTTTTATAAGAAACCTTTCCCAACTCTTCAATTCTAGTACCTTCCATCTTTTAATTATTTCCCATTTATTCTGTATATAAAACATTATATATATATATATATATATATATATATATATATATATATATGAAGGGGCTTCTGTTAGGATGTATTCTAGTCTAGCATCAGTAGCATCAGGCAATTTTGGGTTATTTCTTGGGGTGGGGCTTACATCTTTAACACATCCTGAGGGAATGTACCTAAAGCATGCTTCATAGTGCCTCTGGGAGTTTTATATGAGATTGGAAGCTCAGGCCATTAACCAACTTAGCATTTTTCTTCTTTGTATCAGTACCTGGTCCCATGCACAGGGGATAATTTTCAGAGGTCAGTCAAGGTCATGAAGACTTGACTTTTCTCTCTATGAGATTAAGCTCAGTCAATCATGGGATGAGTTGAGTCTCTTCTCACATACCTATATCCAACCTTTGCCCCTTAGAGAGATTATAATACTCAAAGATCCCAAAGCAAAGGTCTGGTCACAGAGGATCAGATAATGTCTTGGTTCCCCAACAGACACCATTGGGGACCCTTCACCTTCCCTCTTCCAAAGTGATGGAGCATCATTAACACACATCAACAAGGATTTTTTTTGTTTCCTTTACAAAAGGGGAAGTTGGAGAACTATATTTAGAATGTACAACCAAATCTGGATGTAGACATGAAGGTTTGTAGCCTCTTTGCCATCCTAAGACCTCTGTCTGCTATGCAGATTATCATTTAATAAGCCTCCTTTACTTAGGTTCAGGGTATACGTTTTTTTCATTTATCTTCAATTATCTCTCCTCAGTGCTAATTTACCATCTAACCATTCGTTCTAAGTTTGCCCCTTAATAAGTGAATTAACAAGAGTAGGGGAAACTGAGCATGTTCAAAATTTGGGGGACTTTCTGAGTGTTGCAAATACATTCCTCAAGGGCTGGAATGGTCTTTCTTTTTTACTTACATTTGTTTCCCAGCACCTAAAATGCTTGGCATATTCGAACTCTTGATAAATGCTTGCTGATTTGGTTTCATAGGAAATAAATTTTGAGCTGAGATTTGAACCTAGTTCCTCTGATTCTAACTTCAATACTTTTTCTACTCTTTCCCACATTACCTCTGAGTGTTACTGAATGGTTTCTTGCTACTACAAAAAATAATTGCAGACAATTGTTGTCTTACACTTAATCCTTTTAGACATAAAATACATTTACTTGTGTATCTTATTTTTAAAACTTTAATAAGATTACAAGCTTAATATTCAGGTCTAAAAGTTTCAGACACAGGTATAAGACCATAAAAGGTATGTAAATCCTACTAGAATACATGCTGAGCAAGTTGGTGCACTTTATTATGAACAAGAACATTTTTCTTTATGTGTCCTAGTATATGATTTTCGTAACAATTTAGTTTCATAAGAATTTTCTTATGTTTTGTTGGCAAGATCACTCCTCCCACTAGTTTTAGTTCTTCTAGACCAAACAATTCAGAAGTCTATAAGGAATGTTTTACTTTCCTGGTAAGCAAAGTTTTAATGAAAAGCTCTATCTACCCTCAACAGTGACAAAAAGAATAAAAACCCCTAAAAATAGTGAGAGAGAATGGATTGAAAAATAAAAAAAAAATCGTACAAAGAGAATGGAAGGATTTTATTAAGCCAATGGCTTTGCATTACAAAGATCAGTAGGGTAGTTTTACTGTCAGTACCACTTTATTTCAAGCCCAACTTTTATATTGCTCTACAATTATATTAATGTATGGCAAAGTTGGACTACCTTTATCCAGTTTCACTGTATTCTGTTCCATAAAAAAATAGCCTAATGCAAATTTAATGCTTTTATCTTCTATGACATGACTTAGCTCAGTCTGAAATAATCACTGTATTAACATTTTTTACCCATTCAAAGTAGTTCAATTCATTATTACAAAAACAGCAAGCTTCCCCAGTCTGTCATTAATTCCCACTGTTTTAATTACAAGAGAAAAATACCCTATGGAAGGCTTTTGTGGATAATGGCACCGTAAACACAATCTTATGCAAAGCTATGAAATTAAAACTGAGCACTTTTTTTCCTACAGTTATATTCTGGTAGAAATAACATTTTTAGCCAAAAAAATTAATTCTGTTAATACATAATTGCTCTTTCTTTTAATTTAGTCACAGAGAGGAAGAGAATGTTTTGTAATACATATTACATTCTAGTGTTTAGAAACATGAAGACTACGCTCAAGGCCAGCGCTTTCATAAGATAGATCAATGACATCTATTCAAAGCTATAGCATATTCAATTTTTCCATATACTCCAATTGAAACATTTCTTGTTTCTGTATATTATTCTCTTATGCAAATGAGAAATTCATTGTCAGAAATTTTAAGGCTTTTCAAACTTTAAATTAAAATGCTAAGGGAAAGTTATACAGATAAAACTGTAGCTTTTTGCCCTAAGAAATCAGTAGACTATTTTAAATAGAAGTCTTTACTATATTGGTAACTTTATTTCTTACGTATGTGAAATGGGGAACTAGATCAAAAAAGGAATGGTGAATTAATGTGTAATTTTTTTTTTATTTCACCATAATTTAAAACTTGCCACTTTAGGTTGGAAATGGGAAGAATAAAGCCCTTTTTATTTGTTGGGGAGAAGGGGAAGTACTTGAGCATCTTAGGAGACTGAATAGTCTACTTGGAAATAAGCACTGTGTAATAGCATCATGAAATCCTAAAATTACAAGGGATTTTTAAGATGACCTGCTACGAGACTTTCAAATGTAAGAGTTTCTGTTTCCACCTGAGGTTAAATTAAAGCTTGTTGGTATGTGCCTAACAATCTCCTCTCCCCACCAAAAAATATGCTCACAAGATACTTTTAAACAATTTTCGTAATTAAAATGTTCTACATCATTTGCTTAAATCTAGACAATAAGAGCAAAAAAAAAAAACCCAAAACCACCCAATCCTGATTTATAGTGTTTATCAAATTCTGAGGAGCAAATGCTCACAATGGAAATTTTACAAACATTCTGCCAAATTCATAATGAAAACATAACAATATGGAGCTGAGTCCAGAATATCTCTGGGTCAACTGATTTCCTTCTCTCTCCTTTGTTCAGCAGTCAATTTAAAATAAAATATGGAAATCTTTGTGAAGAGAAACAAAGACTGAGATATTTGTACTGCAATTACATTTGATATGTAAATTTAAAACAAATAAGAAAATAAAATTTCAAAATACTTAGCCTAAATTATATAAACTGCCCAACTGAGAAAATCCTTATATAACATTATTGCTAAAGACATATTCTTAATGGTTAAAGTCTTCCAGTAATGGAGAATTCCTTATGTTAAGAGGCAGGCCATTCCATTTTTAAAAAGCCTAATCTTTAGAAACTTCTTCCTCATGTTGGTTAGAAATTTAAACTACTCCTAATGCTTACCTGCCATAAAAAAGGTCAGTATAATTCTATATTCGTTGACCTTGGCTTTCAAAAATCATGGTTACAAAATGTGTTATTTCAGTTGAATTAATTCACTAGGCAAAATCTGAGGAAAGAACATAAGAAGTTTTGAAGGCGGCCAAAGGACATATACTATTTTTCCTATCATTATTAGAAAGCAATTGTAAAGAAAAAAAAAATATATCATTCTGGCAGAAAATGCTTAAAATTAATTAGGGACTGCTTGTTTATTGGTGAGGAAAATAAGATAATTAAAAGGAAGATTTGGCTTATTGTGGCAGAAGATTTGGGGACACGTGTGAAATAAAGCTGTATTCACAATCCAGAAAAAAGTCATTTGGGAAGATACTTTTTTAAACTTTCTTAGTTCTCGGTAATTAGCAAGAACTCTTACTGAATCCAATCTGGATTGATTATTATTAAATCAAAGATAATTTTATGAAATTGAAATGCCGACTATGTGCCAGTTACTATGCTAAGCACTGGGAATAGAAACAAAAGTAAAAAGGAAGAAGACTCCCTCAAGGAGCTTTCAATCTAAAGAAAGAAGACAATATATTTTAAAAAAAAAGAAGCTCAAATGAAAGGAAGGGAAAGGTACCCATATAATTGAGAAAGAAATTCAGAGACTCAGGTGAGGTGCCCCAAAAGAAATAAACATGACTTTCCTAATTATTTTCCTAAAAAAACAAAAATAGGTTCTGGGAAGGACTGATTGATTAGAGGCTGTTGCTTCTTGGACAAAGTCAATGTTTCTTAATGAGAAGACTACTTGGGTCATGATAAAAAAAAAAAAGCAGTCTAGATTATCAGGAACAGAACCAGAGTGGAATAAAGGAATCAATCTGTGATCCATCCAAGGTCAATGCCTGATGGATAAACATTTTTGTGTCTTGATAAGGACTCAACCTTTTTGAAATTTCAGAGACTAAATGGTTGCTAGAATGCCCTTTCATAAGGAAGCTCTGGGAAAACCTTTGTTATAATAGATTGGGAGGTAGATGGGATTTTGGATAAATATCACCTCATCTAACCCCTTCATTTTACAAATAAGGATGATGAGTCTCAGAAAGCATAAGGTCCAAGATCACAAAAATAATAGTAGAAAGGAAACTGGAACCCAGGAACCCTGACCTCCAAGATCATCACCATACCATGATGTCAGATGAGCATCTTTTTTTATTTGAGCATCTTTTCTTCTTACATGGGTAGTTCCACAACATGTAAAGACATTTCTGTAATAATTGCTCTTTGAATATCTGTAAATATATTTCTACATATAAATATATACAGACATATTGTATAAATATATGCACATATATGTATATTATACATATTATATTATACATATAGTTGATTAGAGGGGCCTGAATTATGAGTCTGAGGATTTTGCTTCTTATTCAACAGCGGGTATTCTCAAAAGTCTTAATATTTATGTATGTTCTACTCTTATACATACATGCATGCATATTTATATACATGCACATATAAGAAATATCCTTTTATAAGTAGTTTCTCATAACCCTCTATATTCATTTTTTTCCTCTAAAACATTATTCTGAGAAATCCATGGGGTTCACCAGATTGTCTGCCCAAGAGATTCAAGATCAACAAAATGTTAGAATCCTATTTCTGGATATGATAACTCACCTCTAGTAGTGCTTGGGCATGTTGGGCTCATGCCAAGATGGGCTGACATGATCAGACCTCTACTTTCAGTAGATTATTTCAGCAGTTTGAATATTATTGGGGCCAGCTAGGTGGCTCAGTGAATTGAGAGTCAGGTCCAGAGACAGGAGGTCCTGGGTCCTCAGACATTTCCTAGCTGTGTGACCTTGGGCAAGTCACTTAAAAACAATACTGTTCCAAGGCAGAAGAGTGGTACCACCAGTATTGATTTCAAGACAAGGTAAAGATTTAAAAAAATTTTTTTATAGAATACTATTATAATAGTCTAGGTGAGAGGCAATCAAATAGAATCAAAGTAGGGGTATAGTAAGCTAGTTGAAACCAGAAGCCCATTGTTAAATTTTCAGTGTGAACCTTGGGAATTGGCAAATGGTACAAATATATTTAAATTATTGTTTTATTGTTTATCTACCTTGAGAAAAGTAATTGAGAAGATGTTATTAATACAGATTAAATGTAAAAGTGTGTCATATATAATTTTTCCCCAGAGAGTTAATTGGTAAATATTTACCAGCATTTCTTTGAGTAAAAAAGATTTGGTATAACATACTTCTTTTACAATAAAAGTCCTCTTTTCTCCCTGAAATTTGTGTTATATATAGAAATTCTTTGTTTTCCTTTGTCCGTATATGTGTTTAGAGTGAACTTCTTAGTGAAGAACTCCTCAGTAACTATTAATTGCCTGGGAAAAAAAGTTAAATTACTTTTTGCAGAAGTCTGCATTCAATCCATTATACCATATAATGATGTTTTTGCAAGAAAACATCTAAATTTACTTTATTTCTTGCCATTTTATTAGGTAACTTGTTATTGGAGTGACTCTGAAAACTAAATTCTAAGAATTCTTGTCTCTGGTGTCCTTCACTATATCAAACAAATTTATATATGCAAAAGAGGTCATTAGCTAATAGTTGCTTATAAGCAAAGCAATTGTAGATGCCCAAGCCTGTGATCAAGTCTTTAGGAATACTTTACCAACTTACCTATTTTGATCCAGTTTTGGTCAAATAAAACTGCTTGAGCAAATATACTCAGATATATTTAATATATTTAAGCACATATACTTTGTGGGCTCTGTGTCATGTGATGGATATCCATCAGATGGATATCAGATATAGAGGAGAAGATAATAATAGCATCCACAGATCACATTAATAGATAGTGATATACATTGAGGAAATTAAACAAATTAAAATTTTATATCAGTCTTTTGTTATATGTTCTAATATGTCTTCACCATCTGCCCTTTATCTTTCTACCCTTAGTTCATGATATTCCCTTTCATGGATTCTATATTCTAGTCAAACTGGATTGCTAGCAGTTCTTTGTACTGGATGAGCCATACCATACTCCATGACTTGAATTCCTTTCCTCCTCTTCCTAACCTGAGGATACTTTCTGTTTTCTTGAAGCTCTGCTCAGCTGCTGCTTCCTCTCAAGACTTCCCTGATCTTTATAGTTGTTTGTGTCTTTTTCCATCCGTGATTTCCCTAGATTTTGATGTTTTCCTAGATTTTAACATTTCCTATCAAATATTACACTTGATGTGTGTAGCTGTTGTAACCTCTTATTATAACATAAGCTCTTTGAGGACAGGGACTTTTTTCCTTTAAAAAAAAACTCAATAAAAAAGTTCCACTTTACAATATTTTGTTGAATTGAGTGTGTCAAGTAGTTGGATTCAATATGGCATTTCAGTCAATTGAGAAATGTGAAATTTCAAAAGATGGGTTAAGTAAATCTCCCCCTGACTTTTCTATTTTTATATCTTTTCAGGATAAAGAATTGGAAGCATATTTTAAACACTCCCTATCTTACCCACCCACTGATTTAGCTACTTTAAATGCCTATAAGTGATCTTGTAGTTCCATTTACTGAACTCTGAATTGTCAGGAAAAGATTTGTAACCCAGCTCTCCAATGACTAACTGTCAAATAAGGTTATTAATTGGCATGTATACCTGTTCATTCAAGGTGCCAGACAATCTTGCCAATAGTGAATAAAGAAACTATTCAATTGTGTCCTACTGGGCTGACATGAAATGGAAAAGTAACAAGTCACAAGACTAAAGGACAATTTTTCAACATAAAAAGTGGGGCATAAAATCACCAGTGCTTTCAATTTCTCACTCATAATTAAAAAGATGAAATGTTTACATAGAATGTTACAAACTTTAGCCCATTTGAGTATCCTAAGATTGCTATGAATGAGGTTTTAGAAATAATGTATTCTTATTTCTATCATAGAGATGAGCTAGTCTTCCCTGGCAATGGGCCATAAGAAAGAGTGAGGTCAAAGACTTTGCAAAATTGTAAAATCAATTTAATTTATACACAAGTAAAAAAAAACATCACTGGTGATATAATTTTGGTCCATTTCTAGGAAGAATCAATCGTATAAATGAGCAAATTTAGACTCAAAAGAGTTAAATCACTTTTCTAGGTCACATAGCTAGTAAAAGTATGAAGTTGGATTAAAAGCCAAGCCTCTGATGACTCTAAATTCAGCACTATACATTTAGTAGGAAATGGGTCTTGAGCTCTGTCAAAATATAGGTGACTGAGACTAAGGCACAGTTGTTTTTTGTTTGTTTGTTTGTTTTGTTTTTTATCCCAGTTCCTAAAATCTGAAATTCAATTTTCTTAAATTTTACCGTTTATAGCTTTTACATATATTCCCAAGTGTACTTTTTTATTCTAATATTCTTCTATCACTTTTTTAAAAAACCCTTACCTTCTGTCTTCAAAATGATTTTACTATCAGTTCTAAGGCAGGAGAGCGATAAGGGTTATGCTAGCATTGGCGAACCTTTTCGAGATTATGTGCCTAAACTGCAACTTCAACTGTCTATGAGCCCCCCACATTACCACAGATAGTGGAGGGAGGAAGAACTTGCATTGGTCAGCTAGACAAAGGGCCAGGGCATGAAAAAATAAAACATCCTCAGGTACTGTAGAGAGGGGGAAAGGAACAGGTCCCTCTGTGCCACCAGGGCATACATGCCATGGCTTTGCCAACACAGGCTAGGCAACTGGAGTTAATTGACTTGTCTAAGGTCACATTGCTACAAAGTGTGCAAGATTTGAACCCCAGTCTTCCTAATCCCAGACCTAATACTCCATCCACTAGGAAACCTAGATGCCCCTGTCACCATGTTAATGATTTACAAAAGTAACTGAGATGATTTTTTTAAGCCAGTTTCTGATTAAATAAAACTAATAGGTTCAGGATCTCCTCCTTTCTTCTTGTTATATTCTATGTGGATTTTCATTTCCAGGTGAAACACTCAGATTTTACACATATATAAGCAGCTGGCACTTAAGACAAAAAAGGAATCCAGATTCTTTCCTATAAGCACACCCAGAGCATAGTATTACAGCACTTGAAGACCAAGATAAATCATTGGCATTATAACATTCACTTGGATATAGCCTAGAAATGGACATGGCTCCCAAGATAGCAGGAACATTTTATTCTGTATCAGCCAACATTAAAAATGCGTCAATGGCAGCTAAACCATCTGTTCATTCTCTGTTTTCCAGAGAGCTGTTTACCTGCCTTAATGTACCTGCGTATCCCATTTCACACAATAGAATAGTATTGCTTAGAGCAAATGGACTAGAAATACTATTGGACTTTGAAAAGCTCATATAAACCTTGAATGATTGTTGAATTCAATTAAACAGACATTTATTTATTAAATGCCTTCTAAATCATTATATATTTCCTGCATATATTATCAGAATGAGGCATTCCTTGAATGTCATCAAAATTGTAGAGCATAATAGATTCTTGGAGGTCATCTAGTAAACTTCTGTCTCTCAATGTATCTACTTATATATATATATATATATAGATAGATAGATAGATAGATAGATAGATAGATAGAGAGAGAGAGAGAGAGATGTATACATATATATATACATATATATATATGCATTAAGCCTTATATACACACATTCACAGAAGTAACAGATTGTAAATGGGAGCTGAATCCAAGTCCCCTGATTCAAAATCTGTCTATACTGTATCACACTGCCTTTATACATGGCAAAGCAGTTCAATAAACTGTGGTTAAATTTTCACAAAAATCCTATTTAAATTCCTTGGCATAACTTTTACTACTATAAGCTGATAGAGGCTTTTCCCTTCTTGCTATTTAGTCAATTAGACATGCCCTACTCTTTGTGACCCCATGTAGGGTTTTCTTTGCAACCGTATTGGATTGGTTTGCCATATCCTTTTCCAGCTCATTTTACAGAGGAGGAAACTGAGGCAAACAGGGTGCCTTGCCCAGAGTCACATAGCTAGTGTCTTCAGCCAGATTTGAAATCAGATCCTCATGACTCCAGACCACAAGATATCCTTACTGTAGGGAGGGTAGAACTTGATTAATAGAATTTCCAGTAAGCACAAAAATAATCCCTATTTACAGTTCTGCTTCTAGGTAGGATAGGGGGTCAGAGGAAGGTGGGTGGCTATATTTACACTTTCGCAGTGCTCTAAGCCCTATTTCTCTGTCTTTAGCAGTGTTTCACTAACATGTCTTACCATTTTGTTTCACCAAACCTCGATCCATTTTCAGCTTGTGATGGGATATTTCAGAGCAGTTTTTGAATCTTATGCCTAGTACCAGTCTGTTCTAGTTGCATTACTATGTCTTCATTTAAAAATAATTATTGCATGCATTTGGGAAAGAACTTTCTTTAATTCCCTTTCTGGGACAGCACTGACTGTGGCACTGGCATTTCTGTGAGCTTATGAATGGAGGCTCAGGAGGCTTCACATTTTGGAATCCTGTAGTTACATTTTAAATGACAAAGTCGAAAATCCATTTTAGCTGAATCCAAGTATTTTCACACTTCATTTTCTATACCTCTGAGGGCACTTTTTAAAAACTAGTATTTGGAAAATTAGGTACAAATTCTAGTGATGAAGTGAGACCATTAGCATTATTCTTCTAAGAACCAATGCATTTGCCCTCTCCCCCCACTGCCCCCGGATATTCAAAGTCTCCATAACACTTTGAAATGATTCAAAACAAGGAAGAAGAATTTCAAAGCATAAAACACAGGAGAAAGTCAACAAAGGATGCCAGTCAAGGGATTATTAGTTTCATTTGGAATTTATCACTCGCCTACCTCCTGTTTTAATTGTGATCAGTGAAATTGATGTTGTTTCCTGTCTGGCTAGGAGGGCCCATGAGGGCTCCATTAGCCTTCTTGGGATAACAAGTGAAGGTAATCACTTTTCCTATTAGGCAAACAAATACTGTGGCCAACTCTCATTTGGCTTGTCAGATTCAGCCAGCGAGGCTGCTCTGTTTTCCTCACTTTGTTTAAGTCACTTGTTGGCGGGCAGGCAGGCAGGCGCCCAAGATGGGGAAATGGGAGAATGCTCTCAGTATCTGCTGCTGGCTAGCTCTAAAAGAATTTCCTTGGGGGGGAGGGGAAAAGATTCTCTTTTAATTCTAAGAGCCATTTCCCCACCTACACAAACCATTGATCTTTCTCTGTTTATAGACACAAAAAATGGACTCCATTCTCAGTCACATTATTCTAAATCCCCTTTTAGTATCTTTCCTTAATATACTGCCATATATTTTAATTCTAGTGTCTAAGTTGTCATCAAAAGACTTCATAGCACAACTTACCTGAAATTGCCGTTTGATATCAATATAGAAATTGATGGTGAGGGTTCCTTTCATGTCCCATCCCACTTTTACTCCTAAGTAAAGCTTTCATGTAAAACATTAAATTCAGAATTCTCTAGTTCAATCCTTCCACTATAGCCTGCAATCAGGTTATAATTCCCCAATGGTTATAGCCTAATGATTTCCTACCAGCTGGACAGAGAAGTTATTTCTATAGCCCATCCAATCAGTTATTTTTTGGCCTGCATAAAATCAGGTATTCAGATCTTTAAATTCTGTGCTTAGGGGGGAAAAAAAAAGGAAAAGCCTGACTGTTCACAAGTGTGTAGGGCAGTAGGTGGCAGCACTGCTGAGCTGCTGCCTTTTGCCAGCTGACTGAAATACAAGTTTTTCCATCATAAGAGTATAAGTTTCTCAATTCAGATGCTTACACAGAAAGTGAACATGTGTTCCCAGTAAATTGGGGTGGAGTATATCTCCTAAGAATCAGAATCACAAACCAGCTCATAGAACACTTAATTTTCTTGGAAGGAAGGAAGGAAGGAAGGAAGGAAGGAAGGAAGGAAGGAAGGAAGGAAGGAAGGAAGGAAGGAAGGAAGGAAGGAAGGAAGGAAGGAAGGAAGGAAGGAAGGAAGGAAGGAAGGAAGGAAGGAAGGAAGGAAGGAAGGAAGGAAGGAAGGAAGGACTTTTTTTAAATTTTAATTTCCAATATGGCAATTTTGATAGCAATCTCATATAAACAAAAAACTTTTCTTTGGAATCTTCAATTCCTTTTAAGTGCTATGGGTCCTGACACCAAAAAGTTTGAGGACCACATATGTAGTGGATAGTACACCGGCCTTCGCATCAGAAAGTCCTAAATTCAACCCCTAATTCTATCTGTGATTTTAGACAAATCACTTAACATTTCAGTGACCCAAGCAACTATGCAAAATTATATTGGCAAGGGGATTTCCTGAATGAGAGTTCCCTATAAAAATAAAATTTTATGTCTAGCCTCTCCCCTTTATATATCATTTAAATGTCCTGAATATACATATGATATAGGATATTCATATAATCTTCCCTACTGATGTCCCAGCAATAAAGTGGGTTATATAATGGAAAGAGTTTTGGTCTTGGTAGTAGAAAAATTGGGTTCAAATCCCAGACCTAATACTCGATAACTCCATAAACTGGACACATTAGCTAAGCTCTCCAAACCTGTTTCCTCATCTTTAAAAAGAGGATAGTAATGCTCACATTGCCTACCTGATGGGATTATTTTGAGAAAAGCACTTTGTAAAAACTAAAATCCTTCTATAAATACCAACTACTCTTTTAGACCAAAGGACCTATGCTTGACTTCTGATTCTACTATTTTATATCTATGTGACAATTTGGCAAATGATTTCATCTCTTTGGGATTCACTTTTCTCAGTCCTCCCCCCAAAAAATTGAGGCAAATTGGATCATGTGATTTCAACAGTCCCTTTCAACTCTAAATCTTTGATTCCACGGGAACTAATGGGGTCTTGAAGTCTATGCCAGCTTTTTAGTGCTTTGGCAGATCTTACCAAGCTAGAAAGGCCTTCTATTACAGCTATATTTTTGTTCCATTGCTTTAGTCATGTCTGACTCTTTGTGACCCCATTTGGGGTTTTCTTGGCAAAAGTACTGGAATGATTTGAAATGTCCTTCTCTGGTTCATTTTACAGATGAAGAAACTGAAAGAAGGTTAAGTGACTTGCCCAGGATCACACAGCTAATAAGAGTCCTCATCAAAGTAGCATGAGATCAATATTTCTGAGTGGCTAAGTAGTAGAGGTGTTCAATTTGAGAAGGCTCATTGTCAGAGCATTGGCCATCGATTTGATGAATGGAGAGGAGTCATAGAAACTCATATGTTCAGGTATGGAAAGATTATATTGCAATCTGTATATTAAAAAAGATTATCCACTCTGATGAAATAATGGTTCAGAGAAATATTGATGGATATATCCGCTGCACTGTATCTGAAAACAGCTTTAGTATTATGCAGGAAATCAGAGACAATAATAAAATTTGTTCATATTTTCACTATGATCTTGTCTCAAAGCAACATGGTAACTTTTAACTGTCATCTTTGAGAGACAGATACACAATATCCAGCATGTTAGGACTTAGAGCAGGGTTGTGGATAGGAGCTGAGGGAACTGAAGCCTTTATTGGTGAATAGAGAAAATGAAGGCTGACAAGAATTAGAGGCAATAGGGTATGGGTCTCTGTCTTCATTTTCTCTATTCACCAACCTCTCCTCCACACACAGCTGATATATTATTCAAAAATATATCAGACCATGTTTCTCCATCTTTACTCATGACCCTAACAAGTTGTTCAAAAATCCTCTACAGTTGTCTATTGTCTCTAAGATAAAATACATTTTTAGTCCTGCATTTAAAACCTCCCACAATCTCTCTGCTATCTATTTCCTTAATCATTTCCTATTATTATCTTTTACAAAGTCTCTATTTGGTGGGCAAAGCAATGAAAGGAAAGGCAGGAGATCTTGAGTTCAAATTCTGCCTCATAGACTAGCTGTGTGTCCCGAGACAAGGCAATTAATCTCTGTTTTAGTTTGTTTATCTGAAAAATGGGAGTGATGGTAGCATCTACCTCCCAAGGTTGTCATGAGGATAAAATGAGATAATATTGTAAAATGGTTTATAAACCTTAAAGTGTTACATAAATGTTATCATTGTTATGGTCAAACTGGCCTCTTAATTTGTTTTCCATGTAGAACATTACATTTCTTGACCCTATTCCCATGTTAGAAATATTTCATATCTTCCCTCCCACTTTCAAACCCTCCTTCAACATACTCTTTCTATTTAAATTCAATGTAGGGCTCAGGAAGAATTAATTGTTAGCACTTACCCTCTTATTATTTACATCTGTGTATTTGTGTTTATCTGTATATACACACGTTTATGATTTCATGTTTGTTTGCTTTGAGTAAAACATCCTCATCCTAAATTGACCAGAAGCATCTTGAGTGTAGGAACTCATTAGGAATCATTAGAGATCTAAAACCTACTAGAGTCTTCATTCTGCTACCTTCCTGTACTAGCCTCTTCCTTCTGCCTCACCTTTATCTTACATCAAGTGGACTCATTATCATCTAACACTATCAAATAAGTAATTTTAGATACAAATCATTACAATTATTTAGGGTCAACCAATTAGCAACAATTCAAAATCAGTAACAAAAATAATTCTCATTTATGAATTTAAATTTATATTGAATTAATATTAAATTCAAATTCAATATATGAATTTCAGTTCAATTTCAAAAGAAAAATATACTTCAGTCTCCATTGAAAAAGGCAACAGTGAAATACAAGAATATAGGACAACTCTAAGGAACTCATGAAGAAACAGGTTATCTACCATCATAAAAGGAAGTGACAGAATCCAAATAGAGAATGCAGTACACCATTCTTCACTTAATTTCTTCCATGAAATTTTCTCTAGTGTCTCCAAATATGGAATTATGTATTGTATGATAACAATTATAAAATCTATATCATATTACTGCTATCTTGGGGAGAGGAGTGGGAGGGACAGAGAAAACATAGATCACAAAATGTCAGAAAATGAACACTAAAAATTGTATCAACATGTTAAAAATATAGATATTTTTAAAATTAACAATGCTAATTGAATTTCCCAGAGCCCCACTCTCCTTCTGGCTTTCATTTCCAGTCCAAAGATGGCAAAAATCATTATACTTTTTCTTGAAGAGATAGGACAAAGGTGAGGAAGAAATAAGCTCATTCAGGCTTGTTTCTGAGAAGAAAAAATGTTGTATATATTAGTTTTCTTTATAGACTTTGGCAGCTGTAGAATGAAAACTGTGTAAGATTATGATTGTCATGGGCATTGGACCCCTGGACACTCAGGAAAACTATTTTCAGGGAAATTCCTCTGCTCCCTTAGGCCCTCAGGACTCCCAACCCAAAACACATGACCTCAAAGATTATTCTCCTTTGATTGCTCCATTGAATTGAGATGGACAAAGAGACAGAAATCATTCATTCATCCTCCAAATCAGGAGAACCACCCTCATGCCCTCATGTTAACCTCCTCCTCCCAACCCCTTGCTCCAGAGTCATGGTCCCACTGCTGTAGAAGAATAGAAAAACCCCAGAATGGAGGCACTCAGGGAGCAACCTCGCAGGTTGCTCCACTCATGCTATCTTGCTGGCTGAAAATTCAACATTACTAATAAATGTCTCTCTTTACTTTTAAGTTACGTTTCGAAGTCTTGCATTCTTGCAAAAGGTATCCTTCCTGAACCCCAGGGGTACACCTCTACATACCACCACACTATCAATTATATAACTTCTTTTTTTTCCATTTGGTGACTTTTTAGATCTCTCTTCCTCTCCTAAGCTCTCCAGGAAACACCTGTTTCATTTATATTTATTTTCTTCATTTTTCATTTTATTTCAATTATACTTATATTCAATGTTGAGCCAAAGAGGTAAGAAGCAGAAGGGCAAATGTTTAGACTTGGAAAAGAATCTCTGGGACTACAAAACACACACACACACACACACACACACACACACACACAAATCCCTCTCTTCCTCTTGTCTAGTTACCTAGTTTCTACCACTGGGAGACTAGAAATTTTGTTACTGGTACTAATTTAAAATAAAGACAGGATACAGAACAAATTATATTCAACAAAGTTGTCAGTGGTTCTTTTTCCATGAGGGCAGTTCTTTCTATGATAGTAAATAGGTTATTTAGTCATGAGTCTCTTGGAGCTATCATGGATCCTTGTATTTCACTGCTAAATCTTAAAATGGAAACTGAGTCACTCTTTTCCCAATGGAAATTGAACTGAAATATATATATTGAATTGAATATTGATTCAATATGAATTTAAATTCATAATAAAGATTATTTTTGTCACTGCTTTTACAGTGGAATTATGGGAATTTAGAACTTAAGTCACTACAGCTCCAACAGGAATGTGGAGCTCTTTGGATAATTTGAAAGAATACAGTCTAATCAGTAGGCATAGGAGAAGAGTTGAAAGGAACTTTTTAAAATCAAGTCAGATAGGAAACAAAGATCAGAGAATTTGGTCCCAGCTAAAGATAGAGAGTTCAAAATGCACACTTTAAAATTCTGGAGGGCTTCTTTGGTTAATATGATAGAGGTGGCTGGCTGCAGTCAGTAATTTGAGAGAGCTAAGGATAGCCTCATGGCTATCATGATGAAGAGATAATAGACCTCTTCTCATTTACCGAGGGGAAAGGATGAATGGCCAAAAAGGAAAGGATGATAATGGAGAGTGGGAGGATCCAAAGGCACTGAAGAGTAGAGATGCTGTTAGGCTCCAATGAGATAATGGATATAAGGTACTTTGCAAACTTTAACAAGATATATATATGCCAATTATTTGTTGTCCTTGTCATTGCTATTACCTTACAGTCACCAGGCCTCTAGTCTGTTTCTGACTTTATTCCCTGAGCCTTCTACAGTACTCCTACTGAGCTCTATTTATAGAATAACATAGGAGTTGGTAAATGTTTAATAATCATGAATTCTTGACTCTGGGGGGAAAATAAAGGTACTTAATAGAAACACTATATATATAAATATAGATGAAATATAGATATTAGCATATATCTATATACGCCTAATCTACGTATCTATCTATTTACATAAGTAGTGTCATAACTCATGGAAAATGTACTCCTACATATGTTTGAGAAGGGGTTTTTTTGGTCACAATTTATCTTGTTATTAAGTTTAAATAAATAACCCTTGCTTTTACCTAATTTCTCTTTTGGATTACTAGCAAAAGAAATACATAAGTAGAGGCTCCTAAATTGCATTTTGAGTGGATAGTCATGCTTAATATACTTCAAATTTGGGGTAATCCATGTGTATATGTTTGAGTGGGGGAGTACCCCTACCACCACCTCCAAATCAGACCATTAATTGGCATACAATATAGAATTTTTTAAAGGAACTACTTGCAAAAATCATTGTGTTCCATTCAACCTATTGTTATTCTATTAGATTCCTTTTTAAAATTCCTTCTGCAATTATGATACTCTCTCAATTAATGGTGAATAGTAACCTACCTCACTGAATTTTTGTCTTTTTTAGTCTTTTTAAAAAGTGAATATATATTAATTTATATAGAACTTTAATTATAATATACCTAAAAACACCCTATTTGATCATATATTTAAATTTTAAAATATAATCAATTGTTTAAAATCCTATTTTTAATATTACCAGGCTAATATAATTTTCGAAACTGTAATTGATTTCCTGAAATGTTTGCCCTCCTCATTTCTGATTACTGGTTTCCCTGGTTGCTTCCTAACTAAAATTAAATCTTCTATAGGAAGCCTTTCCCTTTCCCTCTTAATTCTAGCGCCTTCCTTCTTTTAATTAATGTTTCTTATTGCTGTTATTCTGGGTGAGGTAATTTTTATAAGTCTGACCCCCATCTCTATGGCAACCATATGTAAAGGACTCTACTAGTTACTGGGTATGAATAATATAATTAATATAAATGCCATATATGCATATATGTTAGCATATCTCTATATGTGCCTATATCTATGAATCTATGTATCTATCTATTTACATAAGTAGTGTCATATGCTAACAGGGCAAATTCTAGCTGAGGCTACGAGCTTATCATAAGACCAGCAGTGACCAGTGGAGCAATAAAGCCAGTGTGGACATGCTTAGTGAGGGGAGCACAATGACCTCATACCATATTCCTAAAACAGAGGGCTGTAAGTTATCCCTCCACTCTTTTGCTCTGGCTTAGGTGTGCTCTCATTCATGACTCTCCACAGATGTTGTGAGGCTCAAGTAAGATACTAAAGTATCTGCAAACCTTAAGGTATTATATAAATACCAACCGGAATTATCATGGCTGTGGCTATGACTGTTATTAGCCTCTAGTCACTTAGCCTCAAGTCTGTGATTATTATTTTAATGAGGGAAGAAACTTAATTAAAAAGTACTACCAATGTTCGTTCATTTAAAATAGCAAAGAAATATGAGCTACCAGCAAAATGTCCTTATTTTAAGCATATATTTTAAACTCTCAAGAGGCTTAAAACTATGGTCATAAGTCTGGTGCCAAAAATAATGCTCTCTAGTCCAAAATCTTCATTTTACAGATGAGGCAATTGAGGTGGAAGAGTTATTGCTGGGTTTTCCCTAGACTAATTTGATTAATTTCAATTTGGCTAATTTCAAAAGGGGGTAATAATCACAGCTGGTATTTAGGAACCAGTTTAGATTTTACAGTGTTTTACAGGTTATTTCATTGGATACATGGTATTTCATTGAGGCACATTATCTCATTTCCAGGACACTTGAACTTAGATCCTCTGAGTCTCATGCTGATGCTATTTCTATTCTATCACAAGTCAGGAGAGCTTAGAGACCATAGATATATGGAGGCAGCTGCATTAGGGAGATATAGAGTAAATCAGCAGAAGAACCTAAAACAAAGAAGAAAACAACCAAAAAAAAACACAGAAGTAATCTAGAAGATTTTTATTCACTTGTATTTTTTATATAAGCCAAGAAACCAAAGAACAGAGAAGGTAATTATTGGGAAGGATGTGTGAGTGTGTGTTATTTACAGTTGTGAGAATGATAGTACATTTTTTAAAAATCAGTAAAAAAGTTAGGTAAATAAGAATTCAGTAGACATTTGGGGAATTTTAGGAATAAGTGGGAGCCCTGTAACAATGAGAAATTCAAAGAAATATAGGAAATAATATTTTTCATGTTACAAGACCAGGTAATGCAGCAAAAATGATTGGTAGAAAATAATTGGTATCTTAGGAAGCAGAGATAGTTGTAGTGAGAGCAGCTCTGGGTTTGGTTTGGAATCTTGGCACTCATACTGACTTTCAGTATGATCATAGGCAAATCATTCCATCTTTTCAGGACTTTCCTACTTCTTAAGTAAAATCCAGGCCACAAACTATACGATCTCTGAAGTCTTTTTCAGTTCTAAATCATTGGACCAACTTCTAAACAGCTAGTAATCATTATCTAAAGTATTTCAAGTACTGCAACGAGGTGGCACCATCTGGTCTGGAGTCAGAAAGACCCATCTTCTAGAGTTCAAATTTGGCCTCAGACACTTACTGTGTCACCCCAAGGTAATCATTTAACCCTACTTGCCTCAGTTTCTTCATCTGTAAAATGAACTGTAGAAAAAAAATGGCAAACCACTCCAGGATTTTTGCCAAGAAAACCCCAAATGGAGCCATTGAGAATTGGACATGACTGTACCATAACAAGAAAACTATTTAACACATTCCTTTGAGCCTATCAAAGTTGAAGTGTCTATTTGCAACTGGATGGTACAGTGAATAGTGCAGTAGGCATGGAGTGAGAAAAATCTAAGCTAGGATACTGCCTATGATACTTACTAATTATGTAATACTGAAAAAAGTCATTTCCATTTCTTTCAGCCTCACCTCATCAATAAAATGGGGTTGAAAACAGTACCTTTTTCACAGATCAAATGAAATAATATATATAAAGCATTTTACAAACCCTACAAGTAACTGATGATAATAGGATAGAGAAATGCTCTTTTCTACTACCTCCAGGCAACTTGCAACTATTATCTCTTCTCCTCCCTCTCCTTCTCTTTCTTCTTTTCTACTTCTCACTCATCACCAGAAGCATATTGGCCACTCATGTTCGGCTTCTGATCTGTGTGGGCTTGTCCCTCCTTATGCAGCCTAGGGCTTCCCTTCTTCTGAGTGCTAACTATATTAGAAGTTCAGAAATCTCCAACTCAAGTAATTAACCAGCCTTAGACTCCTCATTAGCATGGATTACGTGACCAGCCCTGCAACTGTTTTCAAAGAGTAGGAATCTTTGGATATGTCCATCTATGCGAATTAATTTCCAAGAAGATGAAAAAAATCTAAAATGATTTCTAACTCATTCCTTCTTTCTTCTTCCCCTCACTAAAAAGTTAAGCAGTTCATAAAGTCCCTAAATGCATTTCTATTCCCAGCCTTTCATTCAGACTGGCGCATAGTAGGTGCTTAATAAAAGTTTATTGACTGAAAATGAGTATTTAAATGCTGGATGAGTTCTATCTCTTTTTTCCCCCCACTTGAATAGCTGCTTTAAAATTTGAAACAAAAACAACTTTTAAAAATCATTAGGCTTTATTTTCTCTTAAGCCAATGGCATTTTTAAAGCTTTCTTTCCCTAAGCAAAAACATAAGACCTCTTCTACTTAGAGCCAGCTCTGAAATCATCCAGTTCCCCTTGGGGATGCAAGGAGGTGCTCTGTCACCACACTGCTAGTCTTGGGAATAATTGAGTCTAATTTATTTTCTTTTAACACAGGAACTTTTGTGGACTAAAGTGTCGGGGCCGCACATGCTACTTAGCAACATGCTGGGACGTCCTTTGCCTCCTAATGATTGTAAGCCTAAGAAGGAAACTGAAAAGGCTAATACTTATCTGTGTAATTGGTAATTCTCCTTCATCTTTAAATTGTAGAGATATAGCTTTTATATCCAAGAGCTCCCAGTTCAAATCTCAGCAGGACTGGGTCACTTCCATCGGAACAAAGGTACTCAGTGAATTAAAGGGACTAATTTAATGTTGCTGTGCAGCTCACCTGGGTGCTCCAAGGTGAGCTAGCAAATCCCACTCCCACAAAGCTGAGGGGGAAGCAGCTGCTGATTTCTTAAATGTTAGATCATCCTTAGCTATAAGCATTTGCTTTCTTCTTGAGTCTCCATTAGCCTCCCCGAAAATAGACCCTCTTGAGTGATAGCCATATGGTTAATTGTGTTGGTTGTACATTACCTAGAAAATTAAATGTGTTACAGTTTCAAGAATAACTGAAGAAAACAAAAATTATTATGATCAGAAGGGCTGAGGATACACTGTATTGGTATTAAAGACCACTATTATGACTGGTCTAAAATATCCCCTTTCCTGGCAACATATCTGCATATTTGATCAGATGCAAAGTACATATATTCTCCTCTGTTTTCCTGTCCAATGATTATTTGACTAGTCTTCCTATGTAAATGAAGCTCACAGGAAGATTAAATTCCATAATAAGAGAGGAAAAAATAGTAGGTTAATGCTGAATGATTAATAATGTAGCATTTATTAAAAGTCTTCTAGGTCTCAGCCACTGTGCTGGACAATACAAAATGAAATATACAATAGGATATAAATGAAAAATAACTCTGTCTCTGGCCTCAAGTAGTTTATGTATGATTGTGTATACCATATGCTGAAAGATAAGCACATATGAGAAATATATATGTGTGTGTGTGTGTGTGTTTACATATAGGGCTTGTGTTTTCTTGATTGATTGACCCTTCTTAATTGCTCATTCAACTTTAAATTTCTAAGCTTTATGTGAATGCTCATATACATATACACATGCACAACAAATACATAGTGATTAAGGAACAGACACTTAACAAATGGGGGAATCAGGAAAGGTCTTTTGAAGGAGACGAGAAATGAACTGAGCTTAGAAGAGAGCTGGAGGTTCCAGTAGGATAAAAGTAAGGAGGAAGATCATCCCAAGCATGATGGGGAAGGTAAATGTGCAAAGAGATACCATTAAGGGATGAATTCTATCATTGTTATTGACATTATTGTTCAGATTTGTCTGATTCTTTGTGACTCCAATTGGGGTTTTCTTGGCAATGATTTTGGAGTAATTTGCCATGTCCTTCTCCAGATCATTTTGCAAATGAGGAAACTGAGGCAAACAGGGTTAAATGACTTGCCTAGGGTCATACAGCTTATAAATATGGAGAGTCAGATTTAAACTCAGAAAGATGGTCAGTTCTAACTCCAGGCCCTCTATATCCTGCTCCATTTAACTGTAATAAAAGATGAGTACAGGGAATAGCTTATAGGCCATTTTTGCCTAGAGTGCAGTATTCGGGAGAGGAAGTAAAGAAATTTCAGACTAAAATGATAGGCTAGTATAGAATAAAAGCTTTCAATATCAAACTGGAAAATTTTCATTTTAGCCCAACAGTTAGCCACTAAAGCTTCTTGAATAGGGAAAAGACAAAGTCAGATTTGTGATTTAGGAATTTCAGTTTAGCAGAGGTGTGAAAGATGGAATAGAAAGGAAAGAGACTAGAAGCAAGGAGAATAATTAGAAGGCTATATTGCCTTAGGCCAGGAACACCTAAATTAGAATACTTGCCATATAAGTAAAGAAAAGAGGCTTAATGTAGCAGTTTTAGGAAAAGAAATCATTAAGACTTGGCAACTAATTGAGTGGGAGGAGAAGAGAATGGAGATTCATTGAAGAATCAAGTACTTTGAGATACTGAAAGAATGGTAGTAATATTCAAAAATGGGGTAATTATGAGAAAAGGATTTTTTGAGGGAAATATTCATTTTGTCTTGGATACATATCATTTGAGAATGGTGGAATATATATATATATATATATATATATATATATGTTGTTATTGTTCAGTTGTTTTTCAATCCTCTGACTTTTTGTAACCCCATTTGGGGTTTTCTTGGGAAAGAGACTGGAGTGGTTTGCTATTTCCTTCTTTAGTCATTTTACAGATGAGGAAACTGAGGCAAACAGGTTTCAGTGACTTGTGTAGGGTCACACAGCTAGTAAATGTAGAGGCCAGATTTTAAGTCATAAAGACAAGTCTTTCTGACTCCAAGTGTGTCATTACACCCACTGGTCCACCTTGCTGCCTATTTATACATAGAAACACACACATATATAAAATACACAGTGATTGAGGAGCAGACATTAACAACTGAGGGTCAAGAAGGCAGTTAGTAGAACTAAAACTCAGGAGATGAAGTAACACAATATAAAGATCTGAAAGTCACATTTTTAAAGATAGTTGACTCCATAGGAGCTGATGAAGTCACCAAAAATGAGTATAGAGAGAGTAAAAGACATAGAGTCTAGGGAACACACGAGCTAACTGCAGTAGATAAATTTGTTGTTTTTACAAAGAAATTGAAGAAAATAGAGAATGAGAAAAATGGAAGAGGGAGAACAGGACATGTCAGAGGAGAGGAGAGGACAGGACAGACAGACAGACAGACAGACAGACAGAGGGGGGGCATCTTTGGATGTAGTAGGAAAAAGAAGTCTCAGTTTTTGATGCATTTAATTGAAAAAAGAAAGAAATATGCATCTCACCACTTAACATCAATCTCTCCTCTCCATGATCCTAGAATGAATTTGCTGCTCCCTTTTTATCACAGAGATCTTAACATACAGTTTAGGAACAAGTTTCTACATAAAGTTTTTCCTGGTCCCTTTTCCTACTAGTGATCTCCATCCCAAACTATCTTGTATACTTTCTTTAGAAATATATAAACATATTGAAAGCAGAAATGGTTTTCAGAGGGACATTGCAGACTTACATAAGGCAGAGAAGTGTCCTAACTATTCTCCTCTGTATTTACTAACAATAAACTGCTTCTGCCACCCATAACTTTATGGGTGGTTTTAGAGTTGATAGATAGCATTCAAGTAGTGAAGGAAGGCTATATAAAAACCTAGTTCTGTTCAATCTATTTTATTCAGCCATGCTTGGGAATGCAATGTGATATTTAAAGGTTGGTACCAGAATTCACTCTTGTGGGTATCAGTAATAGGAGAATTTCATGATAAGACTGCTTTATCCTTGGAAGAGCTATGCTAGTGACTATGTGTGGAGAAAGGCTCATTTAAGACCTTTTACTTAACACATAAAGTCAAAATTGTGCCACTGCCTCAAAAGAAACTCTGAGATGCCAGAGGTCTTATTCATTTTCCTACAATTCATTATTCACGGGAAATGGCTATATGAAACTGAAGAGAATGTTGAAAACATTCAGACTTTTGTAAGCTTGTATTGTCAAGAAACAAAAATGGCCCCAACAGGGACTTGAAAGCCTACATTAGGAAGGGTGAAATATTTTTCTATTGCTGCTGTTCATTAACAAAAGTCAGAGAGATAAACAGTGAGACAGGTAGATGATAGATAGTTAGAAAGATAAAAATAACAAACATTAAACATTAACTATTTCCTATGCATTGTGCTAAGTGCTAGAGCTCAACAACACTTTATTAAGGTCATACTGTTACTTTCCATACTTTAATATGTAGAGAATTATTTGTTAATTAAGAGGTTTTTAGGAAATAGAGTTAAGTAGTATATGTATGTATGTATGTATATATATATATGTATATATATATATATATAAGAAAGAGATTAATAAATTGAGTTTCTTTAAATCTGAATGGAATCTCAGAGATGGATTATGGATAAAAGAGAATTTTCCCAAGGTGCTTTGAAAGTCAATTAATCTAATTTTCACTCTTTGTGCTAACCCTGTTCTGAAAGGAGGTCCTAAAAGCTCCTTGCTTAGATTGGAAATTCTCAATTTTTCACATCTAAAATTCATCTAATCAGGCCGGACAAGTGCAATATCAATGCAGACCCAGCAGGATTGCTGTGTGAGTGGGAAAAGGCTGTGGAGATTTTTTCATCTAGACAGCAAGGAAGAGAAACCTAATTTATTTCTCTCATTTATAAGTTTATAATTTAGGAAAAGTTAGTTAGATAAGTATTTTGGGTTTTTAGATAAATTAGGAAGAGAGCATAGCTTCAACTTTGTTGGAGAAGGCAATCTTTGTGGATCAGATTTGGTTGGGGGATTAGAATTTAGGGACCTATATATTATAAGGATTTCCTTTCTACCTGTTTCCTTTTATTATCCCTTCCTTTAGTTTTTTTTACCCATAATAAAATTAGATTTTTATATACTGGCCTGAGCTGGAATTCTTTGGACTGCTCTAAGAAGCCATATTGCTCAACCGTCAAATCAACAGCCTGTCCACATAGGATACCATTATTGGTAATACCATACAATACCAATAATTTGTAAGGGTTAGGAAGCCCTTATAACAGATATACCTCAATTACCTCACCTGTAAAATGAGTTGGAAAAGAGGTGGCAAACTATGCCATTATCTTTGCCGAGAAAATCCCCAATGGCGTCTCAAAGAGTTGAACAAGACTGAACAACAAAATGTGTATGAATATGTGTATATGTGTGTCCATATTATTCTCTTGTTTTTAGGATGCTGTATGATTATGGTGGAACCTGCTACTAATGTGAAACTGGATGCTGAACAGTTACAATGTTTTCAACCTTCACATTTCTAGTGAGGAATTTCTGAATACAGTATCTTAGTAGGATGGAGAAACTCTCATGGCATCTTCTTCTACCAGTCCAGTGAAGAAGATAATTGTGGAGCTTATAGAACCTTTACTTTACAATTACAAGCTGTGTGACTATCTACTCCACACACTAAAAAGATCAACTTTGCTTCCTTCCTCCTTTTTCTGCCACGCTGACTAATGAAACATGAGTTATTTTAAAAAGATCTTTGAATTAGCACAACTTGGAATATATTTCCTCTTCACTTCTGCCTTTTAGCATCTCTCTTTCTTCCAGGTTCAGCTCTTATACTGCTTCCAGCGGCAAACCTTTCCTTATCCCACTGGTTAATATTTAACTTTGCAACACCCTAGCTAAAGGTAAGCTCTTTGAGGGCAGAAACTGTTCTTCATTTTATCTTTGTCAGCCCTGATGCCTCTTACATGAAATGTTGTTAGTAAATACTTGTTGGATTAATTGGTGTGTTTGTGAGACACGTCAGATCTTGATTGAGAGAATAGCCAAGAATAAGACCATAAGATGAGTTACGATGCTCCCCACCATAGAACTGTGGTTATGAATTTTTTCAAAAACTGTTTCTATCTGACCTGTCATCAGAGTTGCCATTTCAGAGTAAATATTTCCTTATTTCCATGATAAAACAATTTTGTATCATCACTTAGAGTAGTTACCACTAAGAAGGAAGATACTGTGATTTCCAGCAGTGAAAGGCTGCAGATGGTTCAAGGGTGTGATAGACTTCACTGGTGGGTCACCGCACTATGGCAAACAAGCTACATTTCCATAGTTTGAAGTTATTGCTTATCCACTTCTCAACCTAGGTTCAGGCATTCGGAGGTCAATTCCTTCTTGTGTGTGATCCCTGTTTTGTACAAGAGAGCTCCTATTAGAAAGCTCTATTTCTTGCAATTGATAAAAAGGTCAGAAGTTGGAAGGTGAACCCATTGTGGTCATCAAGACACATTTTATTATTCTTTGGGAAAAGAAAGTACTTGAGAGGAAAAGAGCTCTGAAGCCTTTAAAAGAGACTTTACAAACCTTTTACATGAAATCTCTCTATCCTCCTCAGTTGGTATTGTTGTGGAGGACAATAGCCCTCACTTTCTAAGCACTAAGGGCTGGGAGTCTTTCAGCGAGGGAGAAAAAAGGTGACTTCGTACTACAAGTAAGTAACAGGTTTTCATCTTTTTTTCTGCCTTTTTTTTCTAAAGGACCAAATGATGCCAGTGATGAAATGACCCTTGAATGGATTTTTCTAAACTGTCTTTAAGCTGCATGTGATTGTAGAGGTATTTCATGACTTATAGAATCATTGAATGTGAGATCAGAAAAAAAAAGATCTTTGAGATCATCTAGCCTGATCCTCACGAGTTAGAATCTGACCTCAGACAGTTACTAGCTATGTGATCCCAGATGAGTCACTTAACCCTGTTTGCCTCAGTTTTCTCATCTATAAAACAGGCTGGAGAAAGAAATGATAAATCATTTCAGTATCTTTGCCAAGAAGGGCCCAAATGGGATCATGAAGAGTCAGACATGACTGAAAGTGCCTGAACAACAAAAATAGAAGAAAAGCAATGAAAATTCTGAGATATTTATATTAATTTCTTTCTCTGATATAGCTCATACAAAACTAAAGTATAAAGATAGACTTATTATCTGGAATCTTCCAGTACATAAAAAATTAATGTCATTCAGCTGCATCTACCTCTTTGTGACCCCATGGACCATATAATCCATCAAGTTTTCATGATGAAAATACCGGAGTAATTTTCCATCTCATTTTCCAGGGAATTAAGGCAAACAGAGTTCAAATGACTTGTTGAAGGTCACACAGTTAATAAATATTTTAGGCTAGATTTGAACCGAGATCTTTCTGCATCTAGGCCTAGCAGTCTATCCACTGAGCTACCTAGCTGCCTCCTCAAAAAAAAAAAATAATTACTATCATCTGATGTAAATATAACATTCTTATGAATAAAATGCCTATGGGACAAATTGTATTTTGTCTTCTTTTATCCCCATCTCTGACTCAAATATAATTAGATGCATATTCTCTCATAGACATGAGTATATAATGAATTAATTGTAAATGGGAAGGTCAGAAAGGGTTTCTTTCACAGATTTTCTTTGGTCACTGAGTTTAATAGGCTTAATAAACTTATCATATGTAGATGCCACAGGAAACATCAAGATATAGACATTATGAAGAACAATAACATATCTGAATAAAAAAAAATTTCTTATACACCATCATTTTATTTATGAAGTAGGTTGCAGATAGAGCAACACATCTGGAGTCTTGAAGGCCTGAATTGAAATCTGGCCTCAGATACTAACTAACTATGTGATCCTGGGCAAGTCACTTAACCCCTGCTTATCCCAGTTTCTTCACCAATAAAATCACAATAATTAATGTCTCCACTTCACAGTATCATTTGAGGATCAATTGAGATAACAGTAAACTGCTTAGAATAGTGTCTGGTATATAGTAAGCTCCATATAAATATAAGTATTATTATCCATTAATATTACTAATTTTTACTATTAAAATTTAGAGGGACAGATATGAGAGTCAGAAATTATTTCCTAATACTTTAGGTAGGTACAAATTCATATATTAGAATAGGACAGAAGGGAGTTTTTACCAGGTACTGATATATGGGCATCTTCTTGCTCTCTGCAGTAGTAAAGAGAGACCTTCCCAAACTTCTGCAATCCTTCTTTGGTCCATACCCAGTTGAGAGACTGGGTACAAGATGGTACCAAGGAGAGGGTAAGAAAATGGAACTGAAGGCTAAATGAAGAGTAGTAAGGGGGAGCAGACACTCATTCTCCTGTCACAACAACACATACTTTCAGATTATTTCTCCTAGTAGCCTCCTATCCTTTGACCTTCCCTTGAGCTACTTCTTCCTCAATTACTTCATAGATATGTTACTAGGTAAGTGGGATGGAGGAGAGAGGATTTATTTTTGGTAACTTCTAAGTAGATGTCTACGGCGATGAAAAGAATCCCCATGCCCCTTTTTTCTCTCTTTGACTTTTTTTAAATGGCTATATGATCAAGAAGACATATGGTAGAACTAGGAGACCTCTGGACTAAGAGACCTAGATTCTAATCTTGATTGTACCATTACTCCCAACTTCTTGATGCCTCCATTTCCTCATCTTTAAAATGGAAATAAATATTGGTTCTGCCTATGTCGCATAGGTGTGGGAAGAGTAATTATAATAAATTCTTGGAAACATTTATATTAAGTTCTCTATCACAGAGAGGAGTGGTTACTATTAAGTATATTATGGAAAGAACATAATTTTGACTCTTTTTTTTTTCATACTTGAAAGCTCTATTTGCCCAAATTACTACAGGAAGAGTTTATAGAATTTCATGATATATTTCCTTCTTCATAGACCAAATACCACCTATGAGTTATCAATGAGGTGACTCTTAAGGAAGATTGTGGACCAATGACTGAACATGATTAGACTCTTTTAAGGCAGATAGCATTTGGTTTACATTTTTGGCGGCAAGAATTATAAGTATTATATCATGGCCATCCTTTCTAGCTTTCTAGCAGTAAATAATAATTTCAAAGTAAGTGAGGCTAGATTTTGTTTGAGGAATTAAATTCTTAAAACAGTCTATAACTAAATGCACAAGGAAAATGTCTTCTCCATTTCCTTTCTGTTCACTCAAGAGTACTTTGTCAATAAAATAAAATAAAAAATTTAACCCTGATATATCATTCATTAAATGTGGCAGATGCCATTTTATCTGTAGGAATTGGATTAACTTTTCTTTTCTCCTACCTAGATTTTAATTAAAGGTTTCCTGAAAAATCATATTAAACTCCCTTTCAGTTCTAGATTGGAAAGAACTGTAAGAACATGCCATTCCCAGATGAGGAGAAGGGAATAGAGAAAGCAACCTATATTACTAGGATTGCATTGGTCAAAAGAGTTTTCCTTATAGCCATGTGGAAATCATGTATAGATGGCAAGAAATCACAGAATATCATTTGAAGACAGAAGACTCAAGTTTAAATCTAGGCTACTACACTTAATGCTGCACGACTAGGCAAGTCACTTAAATCCTATTGCCCTCAATTTCTCCTTCTATATAATGTGGTAAAAATACTTACTTAATATACTTCACAGGTTATTGTAAGGTAGGTGTCACATAAACACAAGCCACTATTTTTAAGACACATAAAAATATAGTATTAATCTTCATGGGAAGTAGCTAAAAAAAGACTTTGCGTATGTGTGTGTGTGTGTGTGTGTGTGTGTGTGTGTGTGTGTGTGAAAACCCTGAAGGCAAAAGAGAGAGAGAAGGATGAAAACAAATGTCTAGCAATGCAGAATAGGCATGGTGAGCAAGTACAAATGCTTGCCTGGGTACTTTCCAAAAGCAGTGCACTTTTAAGGAAAGACTGATGGCAAGAAAAAACATTGCCAGGATCTGTTCTGCTTAAGAAGAGAAGATCAAATGCATGCCTTTATGAAGAGGGAAAAGGCACAGCAAGATTACTGAGCATGCCAGTCCGGGTGGGGCTTTCTGAACATGATGCATGAGGCAGAGACAAGAACACATTCAAAGGAGAAGAGGAGTTTGACAGAGAACAGCACTCTGCTTGTGGGGGACCCGTATGAAAACCCTGGAAGCCAAAGAGAAGAGGAGTTTGGTTGCTAGGTACAGGGTGCCTTGGGAAACAGAACAGAAACTTATCATACTCACTTGAGTTTCAACAATCAATCTGAGCTGCTCTGGAGCAAAGACTAGGGCTATGAATGGGGAGGGGGCTGGGGAAGAGTAGAAACTGAGCAGAGAAGAGAATGACTGCACTGTGAATTTTAGAGAAGAGAAGAAATATTTCTTTTGTAAAAAAAAAAGAATTATTTTACTTTAAAAAATTATTAAGTGGTTTTTATTAAAAAGACAACCAAAAAGATTAAAAGTTACACGGGCGATATAAAATAACACAAGAATTGCACACTGCTGCCTTTTTATTCTCCACAGAGATTTTCCATCACCTATGTAATTTGAGTCCCCTGGCTGAATAAAAAAGCAAAACAAATCTGAAAGGGGTTTTTCTCTTTCTCAAACAAACAAACAAACAAACAAAACCCTTTCTCCTCCTTCTCCTTCTTTCCCCACTTCCTCTCCCTCTCTCCTAGAATATATGAAACTGTAGAGATATATCAAGCTATCTATATTGATATGGTTCTTAAGCTATATAAAATATGTATATAGAGAGTTTATATAAAGAAATAAACTTGTCTATTTCTATATATGTATATGTAGGGGTGTGTATAGTTCCTAGGCTATATCAAGTATTAATACAGAGGGTAAAAGAGACAAATATAGATAAGTAGATAAAGGGAGATCCATAGAGAACAAGGAGCACATCTATGTCTTTATCTAGATCTATATCGCTTTCTAGCTACCTATCCATTTCTAAACATAAGTACACACATATGTACATATATGTTCATATTTTAGACATGCCAGGGATTTATATGTATATAATATGATATAGAGATTAGAGATTATATTTTTTCTCACAAAAAAACAAAACCTCCAAGCAAAGGCAGCAAGTTGTGGGATTCCTGTCTGAGCTGCGCTCCCACTGTCAAGCAGGCTGGCTGAGACGAGGCAGCTGACAGCTCTCCAGAGGAGCTGGGCTGAGGCTTCTGTTCAGAGGACTGGAACGGCACAGACCTGATCCCGCATGTAATGAGACCAAACAGAGCTGGAAGGTAAACTCCTCTCCTCAGGTCTCTCAAAGGAAGAAACAAGCAGCCCGTCTGCCCGTCATGCTTCACCATCCTTTCCAGTGGTCTTCCTTGCCCCAAACAGGGAGGGCAGTTTGGGAGGGCTTCACTGAATTACTCGGAGGTCAGCCACCATGTAATCCACAGTATATTAGTATGTGAGTGTGGGCACAGGCATTGCACAACTGACTTTAACTCCCTCCACAAATACTTCAGTGGAAACAATGAAGATTAAAAAAAGAAGAATTCCAACTCTCTGCATCTTGACTCCTATTGAAAGACTAAAGAGAGCGCCATTATGGACTCGTTGACCAGTCTAGTCAGGGGTCTTAGATGCAAGGCTACTCACCAGTTCCAAGACTCGTTCAATTACAAAGTTAGCAAATGTAATGCTTGAAACCAACATTTGTTTTGTAAGACTCCTTAGAAGGCTCCAGTTTCCACCATGCATTCATACGGGACTTTCCCCACTGTGGCAAGGGTTCAAATTGCAGTGAAGAAAGGCGATGACCTGGCAGGCCTTTTTAAGAACAGAAGTCTAGGAGAACAGAAATGTTATCCACAGTGATCCCTCAAACTCACATCAGGAGAGGGTGACAATCATGGGTCCTGCTTAAAGGTCCTAGTTCTATTAAGAGAGACCTAAAGAGCTGCCATGTAAGCATCTACTTGAAAACATCACGAGGAACAAAGTACAAGTGCATTTTAAGCATTTAGCTAAACTGTAAAACATTTCCAGTGAACAATTAATCCCTCCCAGAGGCACTTGGTGATTTCTTTAAAGAAAGCTTCATTCATTTTTATTTTTTTGGTTCAGTACAGCAATCAGAAAGTTCACTTTCAAATAGAGAGAAGCACTTGTTCTGACTCTATAAATGGGAGTGGGAACCATATTTGAAAATCAAGTTCTTAATTAACATTGTCATTTCTGAGACCGCTGCTAGATTCTTGGAGGGAATCAAGGATATTGTTAGTGACACCAGCAGTGCAGGAATTTAAGTCTAGTACAAAGGTGGAAGCTTCTCTCCTCTTCTATTTCTAGCCACCTATTAGAGCTTTGTGGAATTACAAAGCCATTATGTAGCTATAAAACCTGAGACAAATGTCATATGAAGGGAAAAAATGACTGAAGAGTTTATATGTTCCATGTCACAAGCATGTTTTTGGTTAAATGGTCAGAGATTTAGAGATCTTGAATTTTTTCATGGTTTTTCCCCCCTTCATGTTTCCCCGGTTTTTGTCACAATGTCCAGGGAAAGGAAAGAATAATTCCTTACCTAACCCACTGTCAGTGTTGGGTGAACTCTATGTTCTGTTTAATGAGAGATGACAGCACAGTATGGGTAGGCATGAATACACTGTGATCAATGGAGGAAATGAAGATGAGGGAAGAAGCAGTTCTTAAGTGCCTTCTTGATGCCTGGTACTGCAATAAGTGCTTTGCAAATGTTATCTCACTTGATATGTGGAAATATTCACATAAAAGGGATAAAAAATTCATTGACTAAGTATATCAATTTCCTCATCTGTGAAAAGAACATCTACTTGTTTCACATGCAATTTTCAAATATCATAGAATCATAGATTTAGAAATTGAAAAGACCTTAGAAAGTGTCTAGTGAGTGCAATGCCTTCATTTTACAAACTGGGAAATTGAGGCGAAGATAAATGAGTCATCTAAGGTTCTACAAGTAATGTGTCAGAATCAGTATTTGAACCCAGGTCTTCTGACCCCAAATAATATGTCATTTCTTTTCACTGAATTTCCTGGCTCATTTTATTCATTACTGGGTACAGTGCTCCTAAAGAATGATAAAATATATTTTCCATTGAAATATAACTGAAGAAAATGTAAAAATCTATGAATAGAGGACAGGACTAGAGTCGGGAAGTACTAACATCAAATGTGGCCTCAGATGCTTAAAAAGTATATGGCTCTAGTCAAGTCACTTAAACCTCCTTGCCTCAGTGTCCTCAACCATAAAATTAGCTGGAGAAGAAAATTTCAAACCACTCTAGCATCTGTGCCTAGAAAACCCCAAATAGAGTCACAAAGAGTCGCACACAACTGAAAATAACTGAAAAACAAATTCATATTTGGCATTAGTTGCTCCTTCTTCACTCCTTGAATAATTACAAACATGAAGCTTATTGAAAAGTGGAAGTAAATGATATTTTAAGTAACATTTTTAGGAAGAACTTTTGTATTCGGTGCATGATATCTTTTCCTGGTGACTTAGTAACTAAAATAAAAAGATTTTTATAAGGTATCTATAATGACTTCCCCTTTCCTCTTGTGATTTTCAATATTTGCCCTTGAAATAATAGACTGAATTACTATTAATATTCTCTGTAACTCAGACTTTTCAGTAAATCCAGATGGACTCCACTTGATTCAGGAAGGAATACTGTGGCATCCCTATCTATACTGTCAAGAGCTCCCAATCAGAACTGGAATTGGAAATAAAAGAAATAGGAAAGTTTTGCTCCAGAGCTCCCACTTTTTTCTGAGAAGAATGAAAGGCAAATGATTCTGTAGCTACTCACATGTGGCATCACAGAATTATAAGTAATTAATTGCCTGCTCTTTGGCCCACTTCCTCACCTCTCAATCTCTTACTCCGTGCCCTGTAACTCCTTTCCCATACACTAGTCCTGATACACAATAGCTATGTAGCAACCAGATTGCAAAAGCCCCCAAATCTCTGCTTATAATACAATTCTGTTACCTTGCAAGATTCCAACAATGAGCTCTGAACTGACACTACTAATTAATATCCTCATATTCATGGGAAAAAAACAAACACCATTTGGTCTTTGAGCTTAAATAATCCCATATGAACATTTTCAAATTATTCATTGAATATTTTTTAATGTTCAGCAAGATAAATGAATGTCAGTGATGTCATCTTGGAAAAATAAATTTGTTTCAGAAATCATCATATTGGCTCAGACATTCTGTAATTAAAGTAATAATATATTCATAGTATTTTAATGTTTGCAAAGTATTTCACAACACATTTTGTTATTTGATCCTTATAACGAGCATGTAAGACAGCTACTATATTATTTCCATTTTACAGATGTAGAAACTGAGGATTGGAAGTCAGTTACTCACCCAGGGTCATAAAGCTAGTCTGAGGCAAAATTCAAATCAAGATTTTGCAGCCACTGAGGCCAGCTTTATTTGTTATTCTACTGTTGCATCTTTTTATATGTGTTCAAGATTACTAAGTCCAATAGACCTGCTTTGTAACTGATAACCTTCATCCTCTAATAATCATCCAGTTAAGAAATGAGACAAATAGCTTAAATCATACCCCAACATTCTAATGATTTCTGCCTAATTATTTCTGAAGAGCTAGTAAAAAAATCAGTCTACCATAAAACATCAACACTATGTAATTCAGATAAATAAAATTGAAAAGACATGAGTATCCTTATCCTTATTTATAACAAAGGTAATTTGCAAAGTATAAAATATTCTAATGTAAAATATCATCTTCATAGTAATTTTGTTACAATGTGAGCAACAAACTAGAAGTGCTCTCTATTCCTTAAATGCCATTGCTTTAGCCTCATAGTGTTTCAATTTTCATGAGTCACTAGAATAATGTCAGCAGAATAATACCATACCACACCCTCCAACCTCAGAGCTCTGGTCCATCCACAAGATGGGATTTTAATAAAATTACTCATCTGAAAATATTTAAGGTATTTAAATGAGATTAAGTACTAGAAAGGGCAACTAGATGGTGCAGTAGATAAAATGCCTCACCTGGAGCCTTCCTGAGTTCAATACTGGACTCAGATACTCACTAGATGTGTGATTCTGGCAAGTTATTTAACCTCATTTACCTTAGTTATCTCATCTGAAAAAAAAGATCTGGAGTAGGAAATGGCAAACCACTCCAGTAAATTTGCTAAGAAAATCCCAAATAGGGTCATGAAGAGCCAGATATGAACAATAGCAATACGTTCTCTGTGTCATGCTATTCTGTCTTTACATTCATAAGCTTCTTTCAGGGTCTCCATTTTGAGTACAGGTCCATATGGGTCATCCTTCATTCCCTACTCAGTTCTATGCCTCTGACTCTAAGAACTAGGAACCCATAACTCAACTTTAACTCTGGAATGTCCTCATATGGCCTTCCCACCACACAATGCATCTCTAACATGCCAGCATTCTCTTCCCATTGGCTGGTCTTTTCAAATTCTCCATTCTGGAGATGGAGTCAGGCTAGTTCTACTTCATTCCTTTCCAGGCTATTCCTCTGACTAAGGACTATGTCTCCATCCCCCCATATGGGTACCCTTTTCCCCTCCACACATTGGTTCCTAGCTCCTATTTACATGCAATCTTTTGCTTATTAGAACATAAGCTTCATGAGGGCATGGGGTATCATCCTTTTTTACTTGTTTTTGTATATCATAAACCTAGAATGGTGATTATTAAATGGCTATCACCATATAAAGGAAAAGTTAGAACAACTAGGACAAGTGAGGAAGAAGAATGGAGCCACACCCAATGCTTCTCCATATTTTGAATAGAGCCTTTGGACTGGTTACAGATACAAACCAATTCATTAAATCTTGCTTGCTCAATACTCAGTGCAGTCTCTTTCCTGTGACTTTAATCCCCATTAGCCTAAGTTACTGCCTAATTGAAGCAAAATTCTAAATTTTTCCTTCCAACTTCCTCAGTCATTCTCATCTCCACCCAGTTCCACCCTAAACTTTCTCAGGTTTGTTTTACTCCTTTTCATTACCTACTTCATGTATCCTTTTTGGAAATCCTTTTCTATTTTTTTTTTAAAAATCAACATCCTTTCATTCTTTTTAAAATACTTCTTGAATTAACTCCAAAGCTTGGCTTTTCTTTGATAACACTATATCTCTGAAAACAGTCTCAAAATGAAACTTTTTTTTTCTCACTCCCATGAGACAAAAGCAGGGATCAGATTACTCTTTGTTCTACCTTCTATTTACAAATCTTTACTCTCCCAATCTGTTCTTTGAGATCTATGTCATTCTATTATAACAGTCTTTTCTGATTTCAATCACTTCTGAGCGTATTCCTGCCTTCTTTACTGACTTCAGAACCTAACTCCCTCTTCCTCTGCATCCCGTTCCCCCTACATCATCTGAGGTAATTTCAGCATTCCAATTGATGAGTTATAATTTTATAATTCTTCCTCAATCAAGTAAGAAAACATGCTTTAATCTTTACCCAACCTAGATCCCATGTCAATAGCCATTTCCATGATATCTTTGAATCATCATCCCCAAGATGTCCTGTCATTCCCATCTTGCTAAGTACCAATATGGGACACACCTCAAATTTTGTTTTCTCTTCACGGATACTCTTTCTAGACCCTTTCTTTTGATGAATTCAGTATATCTACTTCTTCGATTATCACTTCTCTACAGATAACTATTAAGTCCCTTTTTCTAGCTTCAGTATTATTACTATTCTCCAGGCTTATATTTCCAAATATCTGCTCCAATTATCCATCCAATATTCCTGTTGTTTTGTTGTTTTCTAGTCATATCTAATGCTTCATGATTCCATTTGGGTTTTGTTTTTGTTTTGTTTTTTTGGCAAAGATAATATAATGTTTTGCCATTTTCTTCTTCAACTCATTTTACTGATGAGGAACTGAGCCAGAGGGTTAAGTGACTTGCCTAGAGTCACATATTAAATATCTGAAGCCAGTTTTGAATTTAAGATGAGTTTCTCTGACTCCAGGCTCAGCACTTTATTAGCTGTACCATGTAGATGTCCCTCTCCCCATTCTTGATCACACCTTAAACTCCATCTATAATGGACCAAACTCATCATCTCCATCCCAAACACTTTCTTATCCTTCTGAGTTTTATGCAAACATTGAAGTCATCTTTGAAAACAAGGAAGTATGAAGCAGTAGAAAGTAAATCCTCTGTGCTCCCCCTCTCTCAATCCATCCCTCATGTAATCAGTTGTTAGACCCTATCAGTTTCAATTTTTCAGTATCTTCAGGGTGTCAATAGCTTGAAAGTGAAGACCTCAAGGTTGACCCTATCACATGAGAATTTCTCCTGTAGGGAAAGCCCAACTTCACAAGTTTAATAATAATTACTAATAGACCTTAAAGTATTTTAGGTGGAGCTAGTAAATTCAGTCAGGTGTTAAGTACCCTTTTTGTCCTGGTAGTTTCTCCCTTTGTGTCAAAGTCCTTTTCCAAGGAGCCCTTGGCTGGATCTTTTCCTTTTGTGTCCATTGTAAAGCATCAGCCTCTCTGGGATAATCCTGTCTAGGACTCCTCTTTTTCTTTGTAGCCATTCTGAAGCTAATCAACTATGCTCTCCCTCAGTTCCCTTAAAAAGTATATAAGCTGGGGACAGCTGGGTAACTCAGTGGATTGAGAGGCAGGCCTGGAGATTGGAGGTCCTAGGTTCAAATTTGACCTCAGACACCTCCCAGCTGTGTGACCCTGGGCAAGTTACTAACTCCCATTGCCTAGCCCTTACCACTCTTCTGCCTTAGAACCAATACATAGTATACACAGGATTGGTTCCAAGACAGAAGGTAAGGGTTTACTTTTAAAAAAAGTATATAAGCTCCCCAAATTCTTTTATTTCTCTGAGCCTCACATGGTTGGCACTCCCTGGAGTCAGTAGCCAGAATAGCCAGAGTAGCTAGAGTCTCAGGGCTCTGGGTAGGTGTTGAGTGCTCCACTCTATGTGGAAGCCTTGAAGAAATGTACTGAACCCCTCTCCTAATTAAAGATGTGGTTTGTTTGACTATTTAAGAGTTCTGTGTTGTTTTTTTTTTCTAGTTTAACAAGGGTTTACTTGATTCTTTCCTTCATAATACCTCCAGTATGCTCAATTAAGCAGTGAAGTAAGTTGGAAATTGTCCTAAATTTAAAATCAGAAGGACTGGCTTCTAATCATGGTGTTATCATATATTATCTTAGTAATCTTATGCAAGCAAGTGAACCTCTGAGGGCCTCAGTTTCCCCATCAATAAAAAATGAGACTTGGATTTATAATGTCCTTTAATTTTCCTAAAGTATGATTTTATAAACCTAGTCACCTGGATCCAGAATTAGTCTCCTTACTTTCACCAAGAGATTGTGACCATATCTCCATAAATGACCATTTTCAAACTCCTGAAATTTTGATGATTTTTGGTTGTCTGCAAAAAGGGGGTTCTAAACTCTACAAGCAGGCATTCAAAAACTAATGTGGCACCAGGGAAAAAGACTTAAAAAATAGAGGACCTATTATCCCTAATACCTAAATCAGGAAAATGTAATACAAAAATGTAGAAACCAATGTCATTAATAAATATCAACATTAAACATTTAAATATAATCCTATTAGACTAGAGAAATTTATTCAAAAAATTATCCATTACAAGAAAATTAGAAATCATACCAGGGATACAGGGATGGTTAAATATTAGGTAAGCAATAAAAATAATGAATCAGATTAAAACAAAGCATCCCAAACTGCATGATGATCTCAATAGAAGCAGAGAAAGCCTATAACCAATAATAACAATAATAACTATCACTTTATGACATGTAAAATAATCTCCTGCTACAGTTTTACTGATGAGAAAACTGAGGCTTAACTTAATTGAGGTTAAATGTCTTGTCATATATCTAGTTAATATTAGTTTTATATTATGGTGTGGCTATATATCATAGTTATATAGGTTGGGTTAGTGTGGCTGGATTTGAACTCATGTTGTTTTAATTCCAGCTGCAGTTCATTTCACCAGTTAACTGCCTATGAAAATACTCATGTATAAACTCTAAAAAGAATAGGAATAGAGAGATTTTTAAATACTAAAAAAATATTTAATATTAAAAGCAAGCATTATGTGGAATGGATATAGGTTAGATATTTCCCCATTAAATGTGAATAAAGTAATGGTTTCAATTCTTCTATCACTTGATAATTTTTATAAAAGTGCTAGCAATTACAACACGACAAAAGAAATTCAAGGAATAAAGATAGCCAAAGAAGAGTTCAACTATCCTTATTTTTATCTGATTACTTTTTTAGAATATCCTAGGCAATTAGTAAAAAAAATTGAGAAATAGTCTCAGAAAAGTTGTAAGGCTACAAAATAAACCTGCAAAAATCATTAGCATTTTGATATAATAATATCAAAATGGATATAAAACCTGAATATTAAAAATCATTCCATTAAGAAATAGAAGAAAAACAGATTATATACCATTCATATTTAGAGATAGGAGAATTCTTAAACAATGAATAGAGGTAATTACAAAAGATAAAAATGAAAATTTTGATTACGTGTAATTGAAAAGCTTCTGAACAAAACAAATGAATTCCTCTAGAATGAGAAAGGCAACAACTGAATGGAGGAAAATATCTTTGTATCAAATCTATCTGGTAATAGTTTATTACACATGTATATGCATATATGTATATGTGCATGTATAAAAATGAGATTATGTTAAAACAAATTTTGCCAAATAATAAGTAGTCAAGTTATCTGGACCAAGAGAACAAATAAAATTGATTACTATAAAATAAGCATATGAAAGGATACTCCAAAAATCATTAATAAGAGAAATCCAATTAAAAACAAAGTCAATGTTTCATCTCACACATAGAAAATTAGAAAAGATTATAATAGACACTAATAATCAATTAGATAAGTTGAGGAAAGGTAGCAAAGACTTTACTGGTAGAACTAGGAAAGTATAACCATTCTTGAAAAGAAACTTGGAACTTTGAAAATTAAGTTGTAAACCTCAAATTTCCTTAGACTTATAATTGTTGAAAATTTCACCATTGGGATATTTCATACTTGGAAAATTTCTTACTGATAGTCTATTGGAATGGGAACTCCATTGGCATGGGAGGTTCCTTCTCTTCCCTTCTTAAGATTACTTTAGGACAGAAACCCTTTGCTGAACAATGGAAAGGACTTTGACCTATGCTTGAGCATAGAACAGGAATTTCTTTGAGTCTTGATTGATTTTAGAATTGATACAATGGAGATACTCCACCCTATTCAGTCCTAATAGGATTGAGTAAGGGCTGCAGCCTAGATCAAAATTTAATTATTCCAATCTCTACCATACTCAAGTTAACAGGATTTAGAAAGGGCTGGAACAAAGGAGTAAAGATTTAATCATTTGAAAAATATGACCTTCAACAGACATGTGCAAAAGCCAGAAACCTCTGGGCGGTCCTGGGTTAAGCGAGAGCCTCCATTGACAGGGAAATTGATGAAGAGTGATTGGTAGATGTGAGGACTGAGGGGAGGCAACTTGGATGGTGTCCTTAAAGATAGGAGGGTCTGGAGACTCAGGAGAGAAGATTGAGTTTTTGGTCGGTGTGGTTCCTGGGCTCTGGGGAAGCTTGCTCTGAAGGAAGCTGAAGGTGGGGGCCTCTGAGACTGTTTCTCCATTTTGGACACGTGAGTAATAGGGACTGATCTCTTTTCTTTGCCCCAGCTATCTAAGGGCTTGGGCCTTTTGGCCCAGCCTAAACAGAAGGGGTATTTAAGCCCTATTCCCTTCTCTCCCCTTTCTCTCTATATATATATCTCTAATTCCTTTCTTGCTCCTATTGTAATTAAACTCCAAAAAAGACTGACGGCTGACTTGACTTTTTCATTTAGGAATTACATAGCTGATTCCTTGGCGACCTTAAATTAATATATATCAGTCTTTTAAAGTGATTCCCTTGTAACATTGTGGCTGACCACACGGGAGTCTAAAGAATCCTCTCAATAAAACTTTTTCCTTGCCTTTTTACTATACTGTTTCACCACTTAGTCCTTTTTTTTTAACAAAAAACTTGGCTTAAAGACACAGCTGCTAGAACACGTGAGTATAAAAAACTTTTTCTCTTTTCTCCTTAAGTTAAATTGGAATCAGCAGTTTTTTCTTTTTCTTCCTTTTAATCTTAAGGGACAGCTGGGTAGCTCAGCGGATTGAGAGCCAGCCCTAGAAGCAGAAAGTCCTGGGTTCAAATCGGACCTCAGATACTTCCCAGCTGTGTGACTCTGATAGACAGAAAACAGCTGTTTTAAATCTCAGCAACAGGACTCTAAAGTCCTGGCTGGAAGAACTGTTTCTAAATATCCTTTCCCTTAAGGAACAACTTCCTGGATTTAAAAAAAAAAAAAAAACCCTGGGGAAAGTTTGTTGCTTTGCCCTGCTCCCCACGTGTTTTGTGAAATTACAAAATATATATATAAAAATGGGTACTACATTCTTTGACAATTATATGGCAGCTGAAGAAGTAGGGGCATTGAGGAATGAAGGATACCTCCAAATTTTTATATTAATAGGTACTGTCATTTTTGTACTCCTCAATACTATATTTAGAGATGAAAAAATAAAAAATATTGAGGATAAAATAAAACAAAATGAGGATAAAATAAAACAAAATGAGGATAAAATAAAACAAAATGAGGATAAAATAAAACAAAATGAGGATAAAATAAAACAAAATGAGGATAAAATAGAAAATATTGAGGATAAAATAGAAAATGTTGAGGATAAAATGAAAAAAATGAGGATAAAATAGAAAATATTGAGGATAAAATAGAAAATATTGAGGATAAAATAGAAAAAATTGAGGATACAATAGAAAAAATTGAGGATAAAATGGGAAATATTGAGAATAAAATAGAAAAACTTGAGGATAAAATAGGAAATATTGAGAATAAAATAGGAAATATTGAGGATAAAGTGGGAAATATGGAAGATAAAATAGGAAAAATTGAGGATAAAATGCAAGCCCAATTAGAAGATCTAAAATGTTTCTTACAGGATCAATGGGCAAACACCCACTCTACCAGAAACAGACCTGTTTCTGCACCTTTGAATGAGGAAATTTCCTTCCCTGAAATAGAGATGGAAAACACCTTCCCTATAGCCCAGTTAACAGACTGCTTCTCTCGTGTAGTGCAAATCTTGTCTGAATTTAATCCCCAAAACCCTTCCCCTGCAATCCCAGCTTCTCATGTTCCTTCTCCTACAGAAAACCAAATTCCAATGCAAGGGAGATCTTGTCCTCCTAGAGAAACCTGTCCTTGTCAAACTGACCCACAGGTGCAAAATTCAACTAGAGGCCTGTGTCCTCTAAGAGAAGTACCTGAAATAGGACGAAATGGGGATGTGGTGACTTTAAGACATAGGATACCGTTTACTCCCCAAGAAATAAATGAATTTACACGAAATATCCCCACATATGAACAAGATCCTTTTCTAGTAACAAAAAAGATGGGAGACATATTTTTTTCAATATAATCCGTCTTACAAGGACGTTGAGAGCTTACTACAGGCTTTTTTAAGTGAACGTGAAAAAAATAAAATAATTGCTCATGTCAACAAAACCCGGGGGCGTAATGCAGCACATTGGCCATCTCAGGATCCCGAATGGGACTATAATAATCCTGAGGACTATCTACAACTATACCGTTGTAGAGAGGCCATCCTCACGGCCATGAAGGAATGTGCGGACAGTACAGATAAGTGGATGGAACTGGAAAAAATTAAGCAAAAGGAAAACGAAACACCCTCCAGATTTATGGACAGAATTATCGAGTTTGGGGACAGATACTTAGATTGGGACTTAAATAAAGAGAATAGTTTAAGACAAGTTAGAAGAATCTTTGTAAATAATTCTTGCAAAGTAATTAAAAATTATTTTAAAACACAATGCCCAAGATGGTCAGATATGGACCTTGAAGAATTGCGAAAAACAGCTATATATGTTTTTAAGGGAAACGAAGAAAAGGAGAAAGAGAATAATGATGACATGGAGGAAATGAAGAAAAAAATGAGATGTGTAATAGATAGGATAACTAAATTAGAAAGTGGGCATGATAATGAACCAACGACAATTGCCCCTCTCCAGAAATCCAATTATCAATCCATTACTTGCCACTTCTGTGAGAAGAAGGGCCACAAAATGATGGAATGTAGAACCTTTCTTAAGATGTTTGGAAGGAATACACAGTTTAATAATGGTTTTAGAAATAATAACTATAGAAATTATGATAATGGTTATAGAAACCAGAATTCTAGAAATTATAATAATGACTATGGAAATAACTATAATGAATATAGAAATAAGAACTTTAGAAACCAGAATTATAGAAATAGGAATTGGGAATTTAATGACAATGCTCAAATTGAAGAAAATTTTAATAATAATACTCAACAATATATGAGAAATGGCGCTCGTCCAAAAATTACTCGAGGTACTAATGACCCTCAGAGAGGTGCCCTTCAGGGGGGTGCCCAAGGAATATCCCAAACACAATGATGGTGCCCGGGGGGGGGGGCTGGGGCACAGGAATCAGAGGATACAACCTTTGATTTCCCAGACCCTGATGTCCTACTACCCGTTGTCCCTATCCACTGCCCTCCCCATACTAATGAACCCCATGTTACCTTAAAAGTGGGTAACACTTATTATGATTGTCTATTAGACACCGGAGCTTCCTGGTCTGTATTAAAGAGAACACCTGATTTACAATGTTATTCTATTGGCTCAGAGAATGTAATGGGAGTATCAGGAATAACCCAAAGAGTTAAAAGACTTCCTCCTAGAATGGTGTCTGTAGGACCCCTAGAGGTACAACACTCCTTCCTTTTGATGCCTGACTCCCCTTTAAATTTGCTGGGGAGGGACCTTCTATGCAAACTCAGAGCCACAATAACCTGCTCCCCAGATGGCTCATTATCATTAGAAGTACCAGAGGAATCTTTAAAATTACTCCCTGTACTTCTCTCGGAAAACCAGGAGGCAAAAGAACCTTCCATTTTTGAAATACCTAAAGATATACCAGAGTCTCTTTGGGCCACATCTTCTTCTGATGTAGGCTTACTTAAATCTGCTGTTCCTGTGCAGATAAAAACTAAATCTAGCCCACCTCCTTCTATCCCTCAGTATCCCCTCTCAAAGGAGGCAATTGAGGGTATTACACCAGTTATTAACTCATTAATAGAACAGGGAATAATAATCCCTTGCAAATCTGAATACAACACGCCCATCCTGCCAATTAAAAAACCAAAAAAAGGACCCGATGGCAAGCACATCTATTGATTTGTACAGGATCTAAGGGCAGTGAATAATCACGTTATAAAGAGACACTCCGTAGTTTCTAACATACATACTATTATTTCATCTATTCCTAGCACAGCTACATACTTTACAGTAGTAGACTTGTGTTCAGCTTTCTTTTCCATACCAATACATGAAAACTCCAGGCATATTTTTGCTTTCACCTGGAAGGGCTCACAATATACCTGGTGTCGGCTGCCACAGGGTTATGTCGAAAGTCCGAGCTTATTTGAGCAAATTTTGAGCCAAGACACAGACAATATAACATTTAAAAATAGCAAATTAATCAAATATGTAGATGATCTACTCTTGGCTTCAACAGATGCAGAAACATGTCAAGAAGATAGCAAACACCTTCTTTTGGAATTGCACAAAAGAGGACATAAAATCTCTAAGGATAAAGTTCAATGGTGTCTCCAAAAGGTAGAATATTTGGGATTCATCTTGACTGCGGGTGCTCGTTATATTTCTCCAAAACGAATTGAGAACATTCAAAAATTGAGTGCTCCTACCACTAAGAAACAGCTGAGAGCAATTTTAGGAGCAACAGGGTTTTGTAGACAATGGATTCCTTGCTATGGGGAAATCACTAAACCCCTTATAGCATTAACAAAGGATTCAGTTCCTGAACCCCTCAAATTAGAGCCTGAACACTTGTCAGCTCTAACAGATCTGAAAAAGGCTATCATGTCTGCCCCTGCTCTAGGCATCCCAGATTACAACAAGCCATTTACTTTATATGTGCATGAGCGAAGAGGAGTAGCCTCTGGTGTGTTAACTCAGACTTTGGGACCTTCTCAGCGCCCAATTGCTTATTATTCTGCCCAACTAGACCCAGTAGCAGCAGGAGCACCACCATGCCTTAGAGGAGTAGCTGCTACAGCCTTACTAGTAACAAAAACCGTTGATTTAGTATTGGGATGTCCATTAACAATAATGTGCCCACATGAGATTGAAGCATTATTGGTAAAACATAGAACACAGGCATTCTCGGATCAGAGAATTACAAGGTATGAAATAACCTTATTAAATAGTGAAAATATTACCTTGAAACGCTGTTCAACTCTTAACCCTGCCACCTTGCTTCCAGATTTACCTACTTCAGGAGAACCACTACATAACTGTGAAACATTAGTGTCCATGGCAGAAAAGCCTCGAGATAATCTCTTGGACACTCCCTTAGACAATGCAGATCTGATTTTATTTACCGATGGTTCCTCTTTTATGAGGGATGGCATACGTTACACTGGAGCTGCCGTAGTCTCAGAATTTGCCACTGAATGGTCAGCTTCACTACCTTCTAACATTAGCGCTCAAGGAGCAGAACTCATAGCTCTAAAACAAGCTTGTATAATTGCCAAGGATAAAAAGGCAACAATTTATACAGATTCTAGATATGCTTTCGGCATTTGTCACTCAGTCGGGATGCTATGGCTCCAAAGAGGATTTTTAACCTCAGCTGGAAAATCCATAGCTAATGCAGAAATTATTAATGAAGTTCTTTCTGCTCTCAAACTGCCTAAAGCCCTAGCTGTAGTTCATTGCTCTGCCCATACAGGTGGCTCTGACCCTGTCTCTAGAGGAAATGACCGAGCAGATGCCGCTGCAAAACTAGCAGCCATAGAAGGACCTAGATTAATTTTAACATTAACAACCACTGATAATTTAAATTTATCACTCTCCTATAATGAAAAGGAAGTGGAAAAATGGAAACAAAAATTTAAAGCAAAACAAATTAATGGAGTATGGGTGTCACCTGAAGGAAAACCCCTGCTCCCTAGAAGTTTCTATAACCAAATTTGCCAATCTATTCATAAAAATGGTCATTTTGGCACCCAGGGCATCGTGGACTCTGTCAAGAGAGTATGGATAGCCCCTGGTATAACTACTGTAGCCTCTAAAGTATGTTCAGCCTGCCCTATTTGCCAGGCATATAACCAACATGCATATCGTGGAAAAGCCTTTGGGGGACGTCCTCTGGCTTACACACCTTTTGAACATCTACAGATAGATTTCATAACAATGCCAAAGGCTGGACGTTATAAATTTTGTCTAGTAATTGTAGATCAACTAACCAGATGGCCGGAAGCATTTCCTACAACCCGAGCCACAGCAGATTTTGTTGCAAAGATACTTTTAAAAGAAATTATCCCTCGTTTTGGCCTACCAGCACGTATTGACTCCGATAGAGGGAGTCATTTTACCGATTCTGTCTTAAATCAAATATATTCTTGCTTGGGGATAACTCCAAAATTCCATGTTCCATATCACCCCCAGAGCTCAGGCCAAGTGGAGAGGATGAATAAAGAACTTAAGACTATGATTGGCAAATTATGCACTGAGACCCATTTAAAATGGCCTGAAATTCTCCCTCTGGCCCTATTTTATCTTAGAAGCAGGCCTAGAGGAGACTTACATATTTCACCATTTGAGATGCTTTTTGGACATCCGCCTATACAGGCTAAGCCTTTCTCCCCGGCTTATACATCGCTATTAGGGGGAGATATTACTATTACTTCCTATATACAGGAGTTACAGCACAAACTACGTGAACTTCATGAATCCGGAGCTGCAGTACAAGCTGGACCATTAGACTTTTCTCTGCATGACCTGAACCCAGGAGATAAAGTTTATATCAAGAATTTCAAGCGAACTGGAGCAACTGAACCTTCATGGGAAGGACCATTCCAAATATTATTAACTACTCCAACATCTATAAAGATTGGAGAAAGAGACTCTTGGATTCACTGCTCACATGTGAAGAAAGCATCTTCTGCTGAGACTGATTAACTCTATCTTATCATATGAATTGTGACTCTATCTTATCATAAGAATTGGAGATAATAATCCATAGACAAATGGATGCTTTTTTTTTCTCAAGAATATATTGAATTACTGATTTTTTTCTTATTTTTTCTTATTTCTTTTCTTTTCTTTTTTTATCAGAATATTTGATTTTTTCTCATTTTTGTACTGAAGGTACACATAATTAATATTAATATTTTTTTCCCTGCAGTAATACAAGTTAATATATATACTCTTGCTATAATATCAATATATGCCTAAAAGCTTTAAACTATGGAAACCTGCCATTTATTGATAAAATATTATAGGACTGTGATTAATGTTTGTGTCTGATTCCAGGAAAAGGGATAAAAACAAGGAGCACAGACTAAACCTGAATAGTGCCAATAGAGCACACATGAAATATTAAAGTGAGACTCAAGGTTGCGACGCTTAACTTATGTTTAAGTCGTAGGACTTCCTTGTATCTACACTCCTTTTGAAGTACTCAAACAAGTACAAAGCTTGACTATCATGCTGGCTCCCTATATCTCTGAAAAAAAAAAAAATCAGACAAGGGAATGACATTTCCCCATCAAAATAGAATTCTAATTCTTTCATTCTTATATTATGGCAACTTCCTGTAGTCTTGGCTACAAATGGCTAAGTGAAATATTACTGCATTCTGTCCTACATACTTGTGGGATAGAAATTACTTTAAACTGGACCTATACAAGGCCTATTTTGAATTTTTCTTATGTTTTTGATTATTTTTCTATTCTTTTGATAATTGACACATACACCCCCATAACTGAACATTGCATTCTGAGCTAAACTTGATATTTTTTTTTAAATACTTACTTCAGGGGGGATTGTATTTTAATTTAAAATCTAAGAATTTTTGAATTTTTTTTGTTTGAGCTTGTATTTTTATAAAAATCCAAGACTTTTGTTTAAGATTTTACTGTTATAAAAATTTTTTTTTTTGTTCAAGAAAAGATCTTCAAGAAAGAAGCTTGAAACTTTTATATCCAGAGAATGAACTGTTGCAGAAAGATGCCAAAAACCTACACTTCATCAAGAAGATTAAGAATGAACTTTCGATGTGATTGATTGGACTGAACTTTTGATTGAACATTTATTGTAACATTTATGCCAAAAGGGACTGCCCCTAATTTGGCTTTCTGTCAATGCGCCTAGCAAACATTGGTTTTGCTTTCTTTTCTTTTCTATTTCCTCTCTCACTATTCTAATTTCTCCTAGAAAATTGAATATTGTATATATCTTTAGTTAGAAGTGAATTTAGAACTACAAAATGATTATATTAAATGATCAATGGGGAGACTAGTCTCCCAATGATCATCAGGGGGGATTGTAAACCTCAAATTTCCTTAGACTTATAATTGTTGAAAATTTCACCATTGGGATATTTCATACTTGGAAAATTTCTTACTGATAGTCTATTGGAATGGGAACTCCATTGGCATGGGAGGTTCCTTCTCTTCCCTTCTTAAGATTACTTTAGGACAGAAACCCTTTGCTGAACAATGGAAAGGACTTTGACCTATGCTTGAGCATAGAACAGGAATTTCTTTGAGTCTTGATTGATTTTAGAATTGATACAATGGAGATACTCCACCCTATTCAGTCCTAATAGGATTGAGTAAGGGCTGCAGCCTAGATCAAAATTTAATTATTCCAATCTCTACCATACTCAAGTTAACAGGATTTAGAAAGGGCTGGAACAAAGGAGTAAAGATTTAATCATTTGAAAAATATGACCTTCAACAGACATGTGCAAAAGCCAGAAACCTCTGGGCGGTCCTGGGTTAAGCGAGAGCCTCCATTGACAGGGAAATTGATGAAGAGTGATTGGTAGATGTGAGGACTGAGGGGAGGCAACTTGGATGGTGTCCTTAAAGATAGGAGGGTCTGGAGACTCAGGAGAGAAGATTGAGTTTTTGGTCGGTGTGGTTCCTGGGCTCTGGGGAAGCTTGCTCTGAAGGAAGCTGAAGGTGGGGGCCTCTGAGACTGTTTCTCCATTTTGGACACGTGAGTAATAGGGACTGATCTCTTTTCTTTGCCCCAGCTATCTAAGGGCTTGGGCCTTTTGGCCCAGCCTAAACAGAAGGGGTATTTAAGCCCTATTCCCTTCTCTCCCCTTTCTCTCTATATATATATCTCTAATTCCTTTCTTGCTCCTATTGTAATTAAACTCCAAAAAAGACTGACGGCTGACTTGACTTTTTCATTTAGGAATTACATAGCTGATTCCTTGGCGACCTTAAATTAATATATATCAGTCTTTTAAAGTGATTCCCTTGTAACAAAGTGCAGAAAGTATTTATTTGCTTTGACCCAGAGATTCTTTTGGTAGGTCTATAATTCAAAGTAGTCAGTGATAAAAAAAAAAAGAAAGACTCAATATACAATATTTTTAGCAGTAGTTTTTGTGGTAACAAAGAGCTGGAAACAAATTTGATGGCAATCAATAAGCTGATGGCCAAGTAAAATGTGGTACTAAAATGTAATGGGAAAATATTATACCATGAAAACTGATGAATATTCTGGAATCAGGGAAGCATAGAAAGATTTCGTGAATTGATACAAAGTGAAGAGTGAAAAACCAATAGAGTAATGCTCAAAGAATACAATAATGGAAATGGAAATAACTATCACAAAACAATAACAAAGGAATGTTGGGAAATTACAAAGAACAATCTTAGCTTCGTTTAATAGGACTGAGAAACGATCTATTCTTCTGCAGAAATGAAAGGGTTATGGAGCTATAGTTTTGAAACAATGTATACATAGATTTTAAAAACAAATTAATAAGTTTTGGTGATTATTTTTCTGTACTTTTTAAACTTTAAAATCTTTCTTAGAAGTAATGGCTTTCTGGGAGGCATTATAGAGGAAAATTCAGGCAACATAAAATAGAAGATAAGAAGAAAATTTTATTTTAGAAGTACAATTTTGGAGAACCTCAGTGAACTGATGCAGAATGAAGTGAGCAGAACTGGAAGAACATTGCACATAGAAAATAAAACAATGTGGAAAACTTCAATGAGCTAGGACACTCCTGACAGACTTACATAAAGGAATGCAATCCACATTGAGAGAAAAAAACTATGGGAGTAGAAACGCAAAAGCAAAACATAAGACATTACTTATCTCATGTATATATGGGTATGTGATTTGGGATTTAGGCTTTAAAAAATTGCTCTGTAGCAAAAATGAATAATATGGAAATAGGTAACAAGGGAAAACATTTGTATAATCCAGTAGAATTGCTTGCCTGATCTGGGAGAGGGTAGGGAAGAGGGGAGGAAAAGAAAATGAATCATGTAAACATGGAAAATATTTAAAAATTCAAAAAATTAATTCAAGAAATTTAAAAGAAAGAAGTATGATTTTGAGGAAGTATAATTTCAGGGATAAGGGGCAACTTGTGAAAAGGTGAAATGAAGGTATATGATAGAATGACATTAGGAAATAGCAAGTAAGCCATGTTGGCTGAAATGGGGCATAAGCTAAAAATGTGCTAGAGAGATAGGTTGGAGCCAAAAAACTTTAAGTATCAATGTGAAAAGTTCATTTTATCCCAAGCACAGTATGGAGTTACTCAAATTTCTTGAGTGTGGAAAGGAAAACTAAAGCAAGTTTTGGACTATCTGCCAATCAGGTGGAACAAACAGCAGCTGGAATGTTAGAGAGATGATATTGACAAGAATGACAGTTGGTGGGGGGAGGGGCAACTGGGAGTGGCAGTTGGTCTCTTGATTCTCTCATTTCCTGGCCCTCGAACTGGAAGGAACCCCTCTCCCTGTCTCTGGATAGAAGTGCCTCTATTCCTGATTTTCCCAACTGGGTGCTCTACCTGGATTCCTGCGATCATGTCATTGGGCAAAAGGACTTAAGGGAAGCAGTTTGAACTGTAAGATGGGTCTTTAAGGTGCTAGCCCAAAGAGACAGGCCAAACTAGCTCTGAAAGTCAAAACTTTTCTTCCTTTTGCTGCTACTGCTAAGATTTTGAACTTAAGAAAACTAGCACAGATTAGCATAGACAGGAATAAAAGAAACCCTCCACCAGCCTGTGAGGCCTGGTCTCAGCTCAAAAGCTGAGAGAGATTCAATCGCAATCTAGTGAAATCCCAGTTCCCTCTTCCCTGATACCTCCCCAATCCAAAATTGTTATTAAAATTTATCTTTATTTAAAAAACTGCAGTCAGATAAGAGGACTATCATTTCAGGGGACATAGAGGGAGCTGAACCTCAGGATAGTTATTCAACCATAAATGGTCCTTATCGAATCCCTGATTGGTGACCTTAGTCAGGGGAGGCTTGTCCCTTAGGAGGGTCCCTGCTTAACTACTCTGGGGTATCTTCAACATCAATCAATAGAGAAGACATGCCCTCAGGCTACTTTAGTTGGCCCATTTCTTGGAAACCCCAGTTTCAAAGATAGCCTCTCAGCAGGGGGCATCTCTCTCCTTTTACTTCACCAGCAACCGTATTCCCTCTATCCCTTCAACTCCTCCATTCCCTGTTACAAAACCTTCTGTATCCCCTGTTCTTTAATCCCACACATTTTATCAATAAATATTACATGAGTAACAGGAACACATAGATATATTAATTCAACAGTTGTGTAACGGATAGATTGGAAAGGGAGGAGACTGATGCCAAATTGCCTAATAAGAAGCCAGCTTCAAGAAGATGATGAGGGATTTAACTATTGTGGTGATCAAGGAAGAGGAAATATATTCAAATTACACCATTTCATATTTAACTGGAAATATTTGTTCCTTAGAGGGAGAATTTCACTCTTTGTACTTTCATTATTTGTGTCTAGGATAGTGCCAGGCATACAATAAGCCTTAATAAATACTTATTGATTGATTCTCATAACTACTTGCTTCTATTTCATTTAAAAAAAAAAATCTTCTCAGTGGGCAGTTAGGTAGCTCAGTGGATTGAGAGCCAGGCCTAGAGATGGGAGGTCTGAGGTTCAAATCTGTCCTCAGACACTTCCTAGTGTGTGACCCTGGGCAAGTCTCTTGACCCCCATTGCCTAGCCCTTACCACTCTTCTGCATTGGAGTCAATACATGGTATTGACTCAATGCCAGAACATAAGAGTTTAAAAAAAAATCTCCTCAATTACAATATTCAGTTAATGTCCCTTTCTCCTATTAAAATGCTATGTAATAAAGCCTAAGTCCTGAGTCTAGTCTCACATTTGATTGATATGTTATTATCTTTTTCTACGCTTGCTGGTGAAGGACAATATTTGACTTCAAGAAAAACTATGATTTTTTTTAACTGTACCTTTCATCTTTAAGTAGTAAATTCCCTTGAACTAATTATTACTAGCAGCCATTGCCCATTTGCTTATTAGAAGCCCAAGGTGAGTTAGTTACAGAGGACAGCTGACTCTGAAATAATACGATTGTTAAATCAAATAATAACAGACATACAGGTATCTACTTCTATAGCAAAGTATCTTCAACTCTTTAATGCATAACATTTGTGAAAACAGTGATATCTTTTAAACATTGGCCTTCTTTGTCTCTCTAGGATGATTGACCTTTTACTCATTAGTGAGAGTACAAAATATAAAACATGAGAATTTAATAACCTTTAGCTGAAGAGTCAGCATTACATAAATGCAGATCACTCTTGAAGTGTGAGACAGCACACAGCCATTTATTGGTAAGTAGCAATAAAATGGACAAAGGTGGCACTCACGAACAGTTCCTTGGCTTGTAAAGACCAGGCTTAAAATTCAATGGGGGGGTGGGGGGGGAACAGATTTTGTTATTCAAAATTTCTTGTTGGTCCATATTTGGCCAAATAAGGAAATTAAAACCATAGTCATTGCCAGGCCAAGAGACAGGAGGCTCCTGATTAATGTCTGGCCTCAGACACCTCCTAGCTATATGATCCTAGGCAAGTCACTTAACCTTTTTTGCCTGGTCAGGACTGCTCTTCTGCCTTAGAATAAATATACAATATTGACTCTAAGATAGAAGGTAATTTTTTTTTTTATTAAATCATGGTACCAGTACTGAGAAGTGCTTAAATTCCATTTTGCAATTTTGATTAAGCTCATTAAGCAAAGGGCATAGGTAGCATAAAGGAGAAACCATACCAAAATGTAATGAAATTGAAAATAAATTGGTTTTAATTCTAGGAGAGATAGAATATTCTTTTGATTAGAACATGATTACCATATATATATGCTAAGCACTATACTAAAAGTTTCTACTGGAGACTTCAACCATCTTTTTGAATTCTCTTAATATCTTTTTTTTTTAAAGCATGTCACAGTGTGTCTTGTTGTCCCTCCATTTTCTTAGAAGAAAGAAATATCAAGAGGTTGGTTGATTTATTTGCTTATTATCACAGAATAAATTATATATTTGGGGCTAGAAATGATACTGTCTGACTTGCAGAGGAAAAACATACCCTGTATTTATCTTGAACATAACTATTTACATATTGTCTCTTCCACTAAAATGTTAGCTTCTCTAAGGCAAAGAATATTTTGACTTTTCTATCCCTAGAATGTTAGACAGTGCTTGGTAGATAGTAAATGATCAAAAAATACTTGTTGATTATCATTGTAGTCAGAAGAACTAAGTTTGTCACTGGAGTCAGAAGACCCCAGTTCAGATTTTGCCTCTGAAGCTTAATGCCTGTGTGATCTGTCTTAAGTCTTCTCTGGGCTCCAGTTTCCTCATATAAGTAAGGGGATTAGACCAGATGGCCTCTAAAATTGTTTCCAGTTTTAAGTAGATTAACCTACCTGGTTTTAATATGTAAAAGTGCTTTGAATCTTTAGAAGAAACCCAACAATATAAAGCACCCTGTAAGCAGGATCTTGGACCTATAGGTTTATTTCAAGTAATCAGTACTCAATATATAACTACAAAATGAATAATAATTCTAAAATTATATTTGCTTTTTCAAAGAGAAAATTTCCATTAATATGAGTCAACTTTCTATCTTCTCATGCATTTTAATAACAAATTTTGATTCTAAATGTCAACAATTAGAATGTTTTCTTCACAAGCTTATTTACCCCCTATGGATCTGATTGTCTATTTTTTTAAAAACAACAAAAAGAAGAATTTCTTCACCAAGATAGAAGAGAAATATCTTCTCTGACTCAAACAATTTTCCCTTTTCTGATCTAAACCAAAGAATTTAGAACAGGTATGCTTTCTTTCAACTTCAAGGATTACCAAAGTCTAGTAAAATTTTTTAGAAGGGTAAGCTTTCTATATTTAAAAATCAAGGTACAGTATATTAAAAGAAATAAAACAAAACAAATAAAAAATTCCACAAATCTTGAATAGTACTGGGGAAATAGAAGGTAGTTATTGGCTCTTCATATTAATAACACTGGCCCTGATTTATAGTAAATGGAATAAATCAAGGATAATAGCATAAAATAAAATATGGGAAATGGTAAAGGAAGGTGAAAGTACCATGTTTCAAAGGATTAAATTAGAAATGAACAGACCCTAGGGATCATTAAGTTAACCCCCATGTGCTTTGGAAGGTAGCAGTTCAGGTGGTTATGGTTTGATATGTCTGTTTCTTATCACCTGCTGTCCCTCCTTCTCCTTTGCTATGTCAGCTAAGCTATTCTGTCTTTCTTACAAAACATAATCAATTGAATACATAAGTTTGCTCAAAAATCAGCTTCTAATTGTACTTTTCTAAGAAAAAAAAATGTGTGGTGAACGTCAGAGATCCAGCTTACAAATAAGAAACTTACAACCCAATCGCTTTTGGTGATGTAGAGGCTACCTATACATATGGAATTCTATATTTTAACACACTTGGAAATATGGCCATAAAGCTATGAAAATGTGTTACATATTTTACACATTAAACTCTCTCATTAACTTGTATGTTACATAATATGCACATTATTTTCTACAAGTTACTAAAATTGCTCTTTTCCCTTTGGATCTTTATGGCTGTGACTGATTCAGTAGCTTGATCTCCTCTTAGTGTCTTTGATTAATCCTTTCATCAAAATATTTTCCTTAATTATTTTGATTCTATGCTTGTCATAGTCTTAGGTACATAAGGGAACTTAGTATTACCAGAAAATGAATAGTCTTCTCATGTATTAGCTTTGTATCACTTTACCAATATTACAGAATTTTTTTTTCCTCTAGCAAGTTATTCTCAATGATCTGGGTGCCCCCAATTGCTCCCTTCTAGGGCTGAAACCTTCCTTAAAGCAAAGTGCAGTCAAACTGCTAGGGTGGAAATGATGGGATATTACAATGGTGTCTTCCTTCTTTAGGAGGACATGTGCAATAATGATGGCTTTTACATTTCAAGATGTTCAAGGTGTCTTTAGACATTTTAAATTATGCAAAATAGAAAGGAGAAAAGAGGATTGATATTTTTGTTTGATTTAGTTTCATGACTGATATTACTTCTAATATGCTATAATTTTTACACCTCATCTTTGTGTCCCCATTAGCTAATGCAGCATATGTAGTACTCAATAAATTAATGTCTGTTGCATTGAGTTATTCCAGCAATGTTTATTATATTTTTACTCTCTGTCATATATAAAATAATTGTGGATATGTCTTAGATCATAAATGTCAACCAGAGTGCAGACTCCATGAAGGCAGAGGCTACTTATTCTTTTTCTTATTATTCTGTAGTATTCCTTTCATTGCACACTGCACATAGTAGGCTTTTGGCATGATTTTCATGAAAGAATAAAATAAATTAAGATGCCAGGAAATGATGTGATTATTTTATCCCTGTGACGCTAAACTACTGGCTTGGCTACTTGTCTTTCCCCTCACTACCCATCCCAAATCCAGGTATTTATTTAGGCTTCATATCATCACAGAGGTAGAAACATGTTCTTCAAAAAGAGGAGCAATGAGGCAATAACTTCCCTTTCCAATTATTTTTTTAAAGCTAGAATTTGGGAGAGAGTAGGTGTGGTTACCTGAACCAGAAACATTTTTATATTTTCAGGAGGCAAGACCTGATGCTGCTATTCATTTCCTAATGGGAAGAAAGTGGCTATGAGAAAAGGACATTGTGTCTTTAAACACCTAAATAAGGAGAACAGCAGCAGCAACAGAATATTATGCTATTACTGTAAATTACATTGACAGTGGAGGGCTACAGAGGTTATGGGATGGGAGAGAAGCTACACAATAAGTGCTGGTCAAAGTAATTAGCTGGTGTAATGAAGAGAGAGGAAAAGTGTGTTGGACATCGGCGGGCTGAACTGTCAGCATTACCATTCTCCAAGGCTTTGCAAGAACAATGCTCTGCTGAGCTGAGCCTTCAGTAATCGCTATACATGACTACCCATGAAGAGAATAATTAAGAGATGTCGGTGCTTCCCTGGGAAAAAGCCCAGCCCTCACGTGATACACAGTGTTATACACTGGAAAAATCATTTTTTTCCTCCATTTCTCCCAAAGAATAACAAAAGGAGGATGCATTGTACTCCCTTCCCACCATATAAGAATAAGAGGTTAAGTTGATTATCATCCTCAAATGAAAATACAATGAATTTTAACATGGTTAGAGAAAAGATTAGCCACAGAGCTGGCAAAAAGAAAGACTATCAAATAGGACAAAACTAAGACTAAATCAAGTATCTCTGATAAGAGGCGTATTGCCTAAGGTAATCTTATCCCTAAGAGTCTCTTCACCCAAAACGTATTATCTATATCCAAGTATTTTTTCAGCAATATTTAGAATTTCAACTCCTTATCTACTGTGCTTGTCTCTACTGGAAAATTAGCAGGAAAATAATATGTGCCTTTAAAACTTTACAATGTATTTCTGTGAATCTTTTATAATAGATGTATATACAAAATGATAATAAAGCAAGGGATATGTAAAATATAATTTAAAAAATATCCCTCATTTTTACTTGACTAGAAACTTTCCCCCCTCTAAACAAAACATAGGGGTCTAATGAAATGAATATACAAAAAACACAGAAGAGAAAGTAGAGCATGCCAATCCTTTACTAATGAGGTTAATCAAATTAAACATTTTTTTTTCTGGATTCCATTCCAACCTGTTTACCCTGCTCTTTGAATTAAGCAGTTGTGTCTACACAGCTAATGGAATATTTGAGTCTCCAATTTACTGCTCAAATGGATTGTATTAGAGGTAAATGTTTGTGCTCAATATGTACAAGAGGTTAGGGTTTAAATGCAACAGAAACTAATCCTCTTTATTCCATCCAGCATATTTCTTGGATGGATAGGGTCTCAATTTTCCTCTAAGAATGAAGAAGGTACTTCACTAGCATGCCATTATTTCATCTAAGAACTGTCATTGACTATGTGGTGAATATGATATCCATGATGTTCAAACATTGTTGACATGCCAATCAAAAAATATGAAGGAATTTTAAAAATACATTTTCAAATTATAATTGATTCTTGTAAAATACAGTCTTTTAATACATTAGTTCCTTTCTCTTCATTTTCCTCTATGAACCTTTCCCTCTCTTCACTGTAAAACTAAAAAAAACACAACTTGTTTCAATAATCTATGGTCAAGTAAGATCAATTCCTACATTAGCCATGTCTAAAAACTACATGTGCGCCAGTCTGCACTGAGTCCATCACCTCTGTATGTGGAAGTGAGTAAAACATTTTATCTTGAATCCTCTGGAATTGTGAACTGGTCCTTGTGTTGTTCAGAGTTCCAAAGTCTTTCAGAGTTATTGCTGTTATAATATTAAGTACTTTCTTAACTCTACTTGCTTCATTTTGCATCAGTTAATACAAGTCTTTTTAGGTTTTACTGACAGGATTCTCTTCCTCTGAAGCCACCACCCTTTTGTCCTCTGAGGAAGTCTCCACCTTTTCATGTGTTAATACATTTGTAATGTCATCTTCTCTGGGATATAAGAAATCTCCTAAGATGACCATGTTTTCTGGGTACCCCTCAATGCAACTTTCCTTCTAGAAGGTTAAGTGGTGTCCCCCTCTTCCTCCTTGTCAGCTCTTGCTGCCCTCCCCACCCAGTGGAAGATCCATGGTTGTAGTCTCCTCCCTCCCACCCCCCAGCCACCTGGATGCCATTCTCCTTCTAGAAAGGACACATTCTCCTCCTCCTTCTTCCTGGTCCCCATAATATGTTCAGCATTCCCAGATCCCTGCAAACTCTCATGCTTCACCCACCACCTGCTCTGGATTCTGGTGCATGTCCATGTACACAAACACCTTTTTACACCAAGGGGATCTCTTATTTTGTTTTTAAAATGCTTTTTGAGTTCCTTCAGTACCTACCTCTTTTTGAGCTTGAGACCAATTCATATTGTTCTTGGAGCTTTCTGATACAAGTATATTGATTTTGTTGTCTTTGCAATTTGTGTTTTTGTCTTCCCTGTGAAATAGAATATGGAAACTGATGGGAAAGTACTACTGATTGAAATAGAGAACATAAACAGGGGAAACTGTTTCTTGTGCAAGGACTGCTGTTCTCTGGCTTGTAACTAGAGAGAGCTGCTACAGGGAACCTGAAACTACTTATTTGTAATGGAGGTAGGAATGAGAAATGCTGAGGGATACTAGTACAGGGATGCTGTCACCCAGGGAAACTGCTCTGGGGAATGCTCTGGGGTTTGCCTACTGATCTCTATTGATGGCTGATAGATCATTATATCTTTATAACCTCCTCCCTCCTTCAATCCCTCCCTTCTCCAAACCTCTCCTCCCTGTCTCCCTCACCTCCCAGGTCTTCTTGAAGTCTTTGGCTTCTTTCCTCCCCCCTGAGTGAACCATAAAGACACTCTTTTCTTTTCCTTTTCAAGTCACGGGATTTAGTGGGATAACAGGATAGGAAACTGAGGTAAGAGGGATGAGGATGTCTCTAATCTAAAATGAGGGTTTGAGAAAGTAGTCCAGTCACAAACTTTGACTCTAAAACAATTAGAGAGATGGAGGACAACTGTTTGAAATCTTCTTTCTTCTTCTTCACAAAGCCAGTGAGGTCTCTCAGTTCAACCCAGAGAGAAACAAAGATTAAAATCTCTCCTTCAAAAAAATGAACAGTATGGAAATATGTTTTATATGATAATACATGTATAACCCAGATCAAAATAAATATTGACTCTAGGAAGGGGAAGGGAAGGGAGGTAGGGAGACAATTTGAATTATATAACTTCAGAAAACTTATGTGGAAAATTGTTACTACATATAATTGGTAATATAAAATATCTTTACCAAAAAAAAAAAAATCTCTCCTTCAGCCTGGCTTGTCTCCTTTCTCAGCTTAACCCCAGAGAGAAACAAAGTTCAAAGTCTCTCCTTTACCCTGGCTTTTTTTTTCTCTCTCTCTCTCTCCATGCCTCTACCACACCTGACACCAAAATAATTTTCAATGCTTAGTTTCTTTTTTCATGATTTGCTCATTTTCAAGCCCTTTTCTTGCCTTTTAACTAAAAAACCTGTTAGATGTGGGCTCTATGATGCAAGGAGCATCATCTGGGGCTTCAGTTTCTTTGTGCAGCTACCTTCCAGAGCTAAATGTGGGAATTTATAACTTTTCATTTCTTCCAAGATGGAGTGATCTAAGGAGAGATGTAATAAAAACTCTCCCAGATTTTTGTCTTTAAGTGATTCTTTTCTGCCCTGGAATTGTGACCAGGATCCCATATTCCCTTCTGACTCTAAGTGCTGGTGTGTGCTAATAATACTCTTTCTTGCTTTGTGACTGGGACCTGGATCTATATATGGTCTATGCAAAAAGAGGCAACAAAAGGACCCTTGTAATCTTCTGACCAGTTGGTTGATCCTCTTACCATCTGTGGCAGAAAGCTTCAGAAGCTGCTGCCTATTCAACTGCCTTCAAGGCCTATTTGGCCTTGCTGAGGTGTGGTCTACCTTGGTTCACTGGCCTGTGCTCCATTCCCACCATGATGTGATAGACCTTTTTATGCTAACCTTTCAAGTTCTCATTGACTGAAAAATTATTTCACTCTGTCCTTTTTGGGGTTCTACCACTCCAGAATTTGTTTTGAGGCATTATATCAAAGTTGTTTGGAAGGTAATTTTGTAGAGATAAGACATGTCCACATAGTTTCTCTGCCATGTTCCTAATTTCTTCCATTGTGGGCAGGTGGAAGTGATATGATTAATTTTGCCAAGTGAAATTACTGTAAGAGCAATTCCCAAGTCATCTTTGTTCTCCACATTATTTTTAGTTCACTCAAGCACTTTATAAGAATTCTCAAAATATAAATGAAAAATACATAAAATGAACATAGAAAAGACCTCTACAAGCATCTAATCAATTGAACAAAGAAAACACCTGAAGGATTTCTAAAAAAAACACTTCATATTTAGTGATTAAAAATAATTTTTAAAAGCCTTCTATTGAGCAAATTTAAGTTTTCGACCAAACAAGATAAGATACTTGACATGATAGAGCATTGATTTATTACTCAAAAAATTTGAAGATATTTAACCCAGAAAAGAGAAAACTTAGGAAGGAACTGCAGGTTGTTTTTAAGTTTTTGAAAAGTAGTCATATGAAAGGATGATTAAGCTTTTTCTTCTTGGCCCCAGAAGACATAACCAGAAATAACTAGTAGAAGTTGCAAAGAGGCAAGTTTCAGCTCTAAATAAAGAACATTTCCCAATAATTAGAACTATCTAAAAATGGAAGGGACTACATGAAAGAAAAACTAAAGTTCCACTAGGAGAGTTTCCTATCTAGAGCTGTAGCACCATTTATCAGATAGAAGATAAGAGGGTCATAGGATTTAGAATCAGAGGGGATCTTAGGGGCTACAAAATCCAATCACCTTTATAGTTGAGGAAAATGAGAAACCTAGAGGTTAAATATGTTGACTAGGGCTGCACAGCTAGCAAATGTCTGAGGCAGATTTTTAATCCAATTCCTCTTGGCTTTCAATTGAGTGACCTATCTATTCATGCTGCATCATTCATTTACATCATGGCTATCATAAAGAGAATTCTTGCTCAAGTGCAGAATGTGCTAGATTTGAAGATCCTCCTAACTCAGTCAGGGATTCTTGATTCACAAGAAACTCAAGGTTCAAGTCTAAAACCCATAACTTATGTTTCTATGACAAAATTTATAATCTATAAAATAGGTATAATAATATTTTGGGGTTGTTAGGTGGCACAATAGATTGCTTCTGGGTCTAGAGTCAGGAAGACTCATCAAATCTTGCCTCAGCCATTTAAAGCTGTGTGACTCTGTGAAAGTCATTTAGCCTTGTTTGTCTTAGTTCCTCATCTATAAAATGAGCTGGAGAAGAAAATGGCATTCCACTCCAGTATCTTTGCCAAAAGAATCCCAAATGGGTTCATTAAGAGTTGGACACTTGTTCTGCCCAACTTATAAGGTTTCATAAACACTAGATGAGATATTGTATGAGAAAGCACTTTGTAAATTACACAATTATTTGAAGGTAAATATTAATATTAATAAATGGTTTTTTCAACTTTGAGAGAAATGATTTAGACCTAATTTTTCTTTATGTTTCTGGATCAATACTTGGGAATAAAAATAACTTCATGACAAAAAATATATTTACCTGAGGTAACACACTTTGCTCGTGGGTAAGTTTATAACTTGTTACATCAACTAAAATATTTGGCTAATAGTTTACATGTCTCCAAATCTTTAGATTTTGTTATATCAATTATGACTGGACAATAGTAAATTAACACATTACTCAGAAGTCCTTGGTTTCCTCAAGTTTCTGTCAAAGATTCTAAAATATTTGAAGAAATTATAATTTTGAGTAATGGTAGAAATAGTAGACATTTATTTGGTGTGACTTGTAGGTTAACAAAAAGAAAATTCTGATCCTAGATATCTCCATTTTTATCCTGTTGAAGTGGCTCCTGGTATTTTTAAATCACCTTAAATAAGTAGGATTTTGTCCTGGAGGGGAGCCAGAAAGAGTACCTAGTTCATTCTCCTCATTTTACTAATAAGGAAAATGAGGCCTAGGGAGATGAAATGATTTTTAAAGAGTTTCTATAATCAATAACCTGCCATATTCTATGAATGGATGAAATCAAGGAGAAGAGAGAAAGGCCTAGAGCACTGAAGGCTGCTGTAGGGAATGGAGGAAGAGCAGGCTAATATCCAAGAAACAAGAGACCCTTGACTTTTGGGGTGCTCTTTGTAGGGAAAAAGAGGTATGAGAGGTTATCTAGAGAAAAGTATACTAGAGGTATATCTAGAAATATACCAGAGAAAATCTATTTGGCAGAATAATATGACCCTAAAGAGTAGTTTGGCTGTTTAGAATAAGTTACTCAATAATCAACAGATATAAGAACTGACTATTCCTTCACATTTACTGCTCCCTGTCCATCCTGTGGCTGAGAATCTAGTGTTGGAATATTCAACTAACTTGGGCTTTCATAAAATAGAGTCTTCCCTGCTGGATTTGAGATCGTCCTTAGATAGAAAAGGTCTAAACTGGTCCCTGGTCACATGATAAATTTAAAATATCTGCTATATATTTTTGGATTTCTTGCTGAATTCATAAAGTTGCCTAAATCATTATGTTACTCTATTAATACTTATAGGATTTAAAGTTTTCAATGCAAAGGGAGGGATTTGTAAAAGACAGACAGCCATAGAAATGATCAGAGTAAAATGGGAATTGGGATTAAATTTTAATATTCTAAAATTATATTTTAATTTTTGTGATGAATCAAAAATAAAAATACACATATACAAATATGTATATGTGTGTTTTTTAAAAATTCACAATTTGCAAATACAATAGGATTTTGTACTTTTAAAGAAAATGTGAGAGAAATTAAGAGGCTTGCCTGTTGTCTTGGGGGCAGAAACTTGAACTTAGTTCTGCTAACTCATACCCCAACATTCTTTTCTCTGTGTTTTACTGACTAAATGTTTAAATCTAATTTTATTTAAATTGTAATTCCTCCTAAATTCCCTGAGGGATGAAAACATGAATATTTCTGATATAAAGTCATTTAATGTATTCTACCATAATAAACAACAAATATTAGAATTAGCAAATGTTTAAGCATTTCCTTTGGCTAAAGTACTGTGCTGTACTTGTGGCATACAGATGATAAATATGACCAAACTTTCAATGAAACAGACCAGTTATATGAAAGTTCAGAGAGAAGAGAGGTAGGAAAATAAAAAAAAAAACAATACTGTCATTTAACAAACTACTATAACCCAATTAACTCTCAGAAAATGATCAACCACTTAATCAGAGACATGGCAACTAATAGGACTGTTATGTATACTGTGGTTTAGTCTTCCTGAATTTGGAATTTGGAAAAATAACTAGGATTCCAGTAAAAAACTCCCGCAAATTATGGATATATAGAGGGATAAGTAAAGCTTATCATGTGCAATATAATTAAAAGACTGAAATACTAATATTTGGAGATGATCCTATTTATGCTAATAAAATTAATTTATTCATTCAAGGTTACAATAAAACTGTTGTAAGAACTCCAAGATTTTAATATTTGAGCAACCACAATTCTCTAAAATATCCACTCCCCCAAAAATCTTCTCATGAAACAAGGGATATTAGAATGTATATGTAGACTTTTTCCTTCTTTACCTCATATTTTTTGTTGTTCAATGTAATGATCATTTAATTATATTGACAGTAAAATTATGCCAAACAAGTTTATAGAAGCACATACACTGAATACTGTAAACTTTATAAAATAGATAAATAAACTAACATAAAAATCTGCAATTATTTTGTTTTAATTATATTCTAAAAATAGCTAAGAATGCTTCCATTTTTTAAAAAGAAATCTTTTGAATGATCTTAATACTAGTTATTGCTGTTTCAATTATTTTAGTCATACAATCATGTACATCATTGTATTTAATTTTTTAAAATAAAACAGGTGAGGTAAGATTCAGTGATACTTCTTATAGAAAGTGTCTATGGTTTTGATGGATTATAAGCCCAATAATAGTCAACAGTGTGGTAATCTCTTTGGCAATTGTGAAAAGCTTCTTCACAATAGAGCAGACAACAGTCTAAGTGAGCTTGGACCCATCAGTCCACATCTGGAGTGCAGTGGTCAGTTTGGAAAGCCTCCTTTTATGAAAAGCAATGAAAAAATAAAATGTAATTACTGCTTGGATCTAATAATCAGAATAAGGAATGATGAGTGGAAGTATCAGGGAAGTTGATTTAGGTTGAATGGAAGGAAAAGTTCATCAAGATTTCTTCTGTCCAAAAATAGAATGGACAGCTTCAGGGGTTTAGAGTTTATCTTTTATCAGAAGTATTCAAATACAGGTCAGGTGATTAATTTGGAGTGAGTGGAAGAGATTTGGGACCCACACATACAAAAATGTCTGCACACGTTTTTTACTGTTTTTGGTGATGGTGGTGGTTTGTCTTTTTTATTTTTTTCTTCAATTGGGGAATAGTTGGATAAATTTTGAATCTGAATATAATGGAAAAATAATTTGTGGTCTGAAGTGATGTAGGAGAGGATTTTGGAGAAACTTGAGAAGACTGCATAAACTGATGAAAAATCAATTAGGCAGAAAAAGGAGAAAATTTTATAAAGAAGATCTTAATATTTAACCTTACCTCTTTACTTACTGTATGACTTCTATTAGCCTCAGTTTCCTCAACTTTTAATTGAGGGAAAATACTACCATCTTCCTCATGGGGTCATTGGGGGGAGTAGAGAAGATATGATATGAGAAATGTGCTTAGCCCAGTGCTTGGTACATCATAGGCACTTAATAAATGCTTGTTCCTTATTTCCTCTACAATGATCAATCATGATTCCAGAGGATTGATGATAAAGAAGGGGTACCCATTTCATGACAGAGAAGTACAGACTAAATATGCAAAATGAAACATATGTATTTGGCCATGACACAGGTGGGAAATTGTTTTGCTTGATATATTTTATAAAGGTTTAGTTCTTATTTTAAAATTTTGTTGATTTCCCTCTGAGTCTAATTCTAATTTTGTTTTATATTTTTATTTTAATATATATTTTGTTCTTTCCAAGTTTTCTTCCCCATTAGATTTGAGAGCAGGGACCATTTTTGCCCTCCCTTTTTTATATCCCTAGCACTTAGCACAATATATGGCACATAGTTGGCACTTAATAAATGCTTATTGACTTGAGTTAACATTTTCTAGGGGCGGGATAAAGTAGGAATGAGAGAAAAGAAATGCATGTTAGTGGGAAAAATTAAAAACAATATATTCCTAGGTAGGAATTATGCTATATGGATTCTGAAGTTTCTACTTACTGAGTTTCAATAATATTTGGACTTCATTTGGTCAGTCTTTTCCCTTACATAAACTAATAAGCCTTAAAAACCCATAATCTGTTCATCTTGATAATTCCAAAATTGAGAATAAAAAGTACACCGACTTCTCGGTCAAATATTGTTAATGAAATATAATTTTTCACATATGTCATTTTAGAAGAAGTTGTTTTGAGATATATAAATGACACCCTTAGTCAATACACAATATGAACAGTTTTTTAACAATACAATGACATTCAAAATCAAAAACAAAAGTCAACGTTCTTCAGGAAAGTGACAAAAATAACTGTATATAACTCTGCATATCTGATTTTTTCCCCATTGAAATGACCATTTGTTTTTGTAGTATAAACACATTCTTGGAATTCATAGAGCTTAGTTCTCTCAGTAGCTCTTGAAACAATGCTGGTTTCTCAGTGTTCAACATTAGAGCAATCTTATCAGAAATAATTACTTGTTTGCCACATAATGGTCCTCTGAGATTTCCAAAAGGAATAGGTATGATTCACGTTAAAAGGTGTTATGACTTTTCAATCACTTGAAAGTTGAGATAAGCATGCAATATGTCTAAGAGTGACAGCTTCAACCTAGTGCCTTATTTAATTGGCTGCTTTTGGATGGGAGCCCATCATCTGTCAATCATCTCATGTACACTGGGATTTTGCTGTGAAGATCTCTGGGAATAGTCTCAGAAAAAGAGGTGAGTTTCTTGATAAAGAAACATTTAAAAAAACATGCTGTGGAAAGGGAAGTACAATATCTTTTTGTAGTAAAGTAGCTGATTTGCTGGAGTTTTACATTAATATTATTTTAAGATCAACAACCATATTGATTGGAGTATATTTATGAATCAATGGAGACATTTGTTTTACCAAATTTGAATTTAGTTTCTAGGTCATATACCAGCATATCCAAAAAGGGAAGATAACAGCAGAATAATTTTTTTCCTGTCTCAGAATTTCCAAATGTGCAACAAATCTATGTAGATACAAGGATTCTTTAATCATATAGTTAAAAGTATAACTAGATAGATTATATGGAAGCAAGATGGAAAACAGTATTAAATAAAACAATAAAAAAAACCCTCTCTGACAAAGATCAGATTATTGTGCCATTGTTGTCTAGTAAACTTATGCCCAATGTCTTAAAGTTACCAAAAAATCTATAATATAATTCTTTTCATTGATTGGCAAAAAATGTCACATTAATCAACCTTTTGATTAAAGTAAGTATTGAATCCATAGCTAGCAATATTAAGTTCATTTCTGCATATGAAGGGAAGCAGGTTCCATTATATTTTTCTTCTATTTGCAACATGAATGTCCCTTCCAATACATTCATTATTGTGACAACAGGTTGAATCTGCAATTCTCCATCTGCCTAAATAGCATTAACCTTCATCTAACCTCATAATATCATTGTTGTGCTTTGTCTGAAGTTTGTCTCACTAATATGAACGAGGAACAAAATTCATTGTCCTCTCTATTAGGCTCTCATGCTTCTTTTACAGAGAAGCTAACTAAAATAAAGTGTCACCTGCAGATGGCCATTAACATTTGAGATTGATTGTCAGCAAAATTCATTTAGCAGCTCTGCAATAACAAGAGTAGAAACAGACTAGCTTGCAAATCACCTGAGCCCCAAGGAGATCTTAAATAAAAGCTACAGTGCACACCTCGAGCTGCTAAGGAATAATCCATGGAAACTCTAATATATTTGGGCTACTGCTCATCCATCAACAAATATCTAGATCATAGAAGATCAAAAGGATCTTTGTCCTTGGGTTACCAAGTCTACAAAGTCAGAGTTATCATTAAATACATATTTGTCTACAATCAAAAATCATGTAAAGTTTTGAAATTTTATCTTTAATTGAATATTGCTTCAGAAATAATGAACAATCATTTATCTAGGCAAAAAAGATGCTATCCTGAAAACATGGATAAATTATGACTTAATCATTAAGAATAAGGAGAAAACAAGTGAGATAAACTATCATAAAATGCCCATATTCTATAATTGCCTTGCTTGTAGTAGTCTTTCCTTTGCTATTTATCCACACACTACTGACAATCTACTAAAAATCGAAGTAAGAAAAATGAGAAATTCTGGAAGTAATGGGTTGGGTTTTATTGTAGGAGGTCAACCTGGAAGAACAAGGGAGGTGGAAATTTTGTGACACAGAGACATGGGAGAAATATGTTAGGAGAATGATCAAAGGCATATGTGAGAGGAGAACTCCAAATAGCAAAGGCATGCTACAGATTTATGTAAAAAATGAAATAACAAGAGTTTATAGCTAACTGCTTATAAAGAATAAAGGAATGAGAGTAAATAATTAAGGAACCATAAGAAACTCAGATTTGGAAGGACCAAGAGTAGAGACCAAGGTCAACTTTTACTTGACCATGCTTCTCCTCTACACTACAATTTTCTAGCCTACTGAGACTCCACTTAAAGGCTATCAGTGAAAAAGAGATCACCAACTCCTGTAGCAGCTCTTCCTACTTTTAAATAGTCCTAATTTTTTTTTTATGTTCTCTATTACATTGAGCTTAAATCAGTCTCTTTGTGGCTTCCATCAATTGCCACTAATTATAGGCTACAAAATAGCTAAAGCACTAGACTTGTTAGGAAGATCTAAGTTCAATACCTGCTTTAAACTCTTCCTAGCCTGTCTGATGTCTGGGTAAATCACTTAACTTATAACAGCCTCAGTTTCTACGTTTCTAAAATGGGGACAATAACAGTCTCTATCTCTTGGGTTTTTGTGGGGATCAAATTAGATATGCAAAGCATGTTGAAAACTTTAAGGTACTATGTAAATGTTAGCTACTAATATGAAGTTGATTTTTAGGGATGTGAACAAATTTTTCTCCTTTTATACATCACAGTAATCATACTTTACTTGTAAGGAAAAACAAATTAGCAACAGAAATTACTATGCATTTCTTAAGCACCTACTATGTTCAGGGCATTGTGCTAAGCACTCAAGATAAAACTACAAAGAATAAAACAATTCCTACTCTCAAGGAGATCCTCAAACAAATACTTATGAGAATAAATTGAAAGTATTATATGATTCATTCTACTCACATGTTTGAAAAATATGCCAGTGTAAAATTGATTAATCTATATATGCCAGTTGGCTATTATTACTCACTGAGCAAAAGGCATATGGCAGATAGAGAGTCAAATGTCAGTTTGGCAGCAGGGGAAATAGATATCAAGGGCAAAGCTGCATCTGCAGAATGATTCACAAGCAGCACCCATGAGTAGCTACTCAGTGTGTCATCACCAGGAGATTATGATCATTAACAAGTGGCCTGTTACTTCCTGCAGTGTTCTGTATGAGATGCCCCCCAAGAACTCAGTGAGAGACCTGTGTGAATTTCATTGTTCATCACAGGATTCATGTCTCCAGTGGTAAGATCACAATAAGGGCTTTCCAGCTGTCATGTGCTCATTTCCAGGCTTTCATTATGTGGAGTAGATGACTCATCAGAACACAGAAATTTAGATTTTGGAGGAACTTTATTAAATAGCTAATCTAACCCTACTCTGCTGCCCCAAATGGAACTCAACATCTTTTCTCCAAACTTTCCTCTTCCTTCTTCTTCATATTATTCCCCCCTTACTGGCATGTCCCAGGAAAGAAATAAATTATCTTTGACTCTTCTTTACTATCAGTCATTATATGTACTCAATAAGTTCCTAAACCTAATTGCTACTATATCTGTGCCATGCTCTCTCTTCATACTGCTTCTATTCTAGGGCAGGATCACAGTGATTTTCTCCTTTTTAATTTTGAACCTAATTATCAACAATAAAGACACAAATATTGCAATATGCAAAGAAAGTGTTGCATAAGAAACTGTGTATCCATCAACCTCATGACCTTCCTCCAATGTCTTCTTCCCATAAACCCCTTATTCCACCCTTTTATGTCCAGGATAATATGAAAACACCATAGACTTACTTTTGAAGATCCTCTGCAATCTAGTTCCTCTTTTCTTTCACACCATCTTATTCTCACATACTTTAACCAAACTGAATCACCTAATCTTTTATACTGTCTTTTCCTACATTCATGAAGTCCATTCCTTGACCTACTGTCAGGTGTTAAAATCCTCTTCTTGCAAGGCTCCACTTCACTTTAGAAGGGATTTTCCTAAAGCTCAAATCTGGCCATCTCACCCTACTTTTTAATAAATTTTAATGACTTTATAACTCCCAGGAATAAATATATAAACATCTATTTGCTATTTAAATTCTTTTACAATATAATCCACTCACACCTTTCTAGGCTTCTCACATTTTAGCCCCTCTCCCACCCCAAATACTCCAAGATTCACAAAATTGACTCTTTGATTTTGTTTTCATAAGAGACTCCAACTTCTTAGTATTGACATTTTCATTGGCTAGGTTCAACATCTGGAATTCTTTCCCTTCTCATCTCTATCTCTTGGATTCCTTCACATTCCAACTAAAACATCATCTTCAAGAAGACTTGATTCTCTTCCTAAGGCTAGTGTTTTCCAACTCCTGATAATCTTGTTATCATGTATAGCTTATTTGTACACAATTCACTTGTTGTCTCCCTCATTTGCTCAGAGCTACTTGTTCAGGGATAGTCTTTTGCCTTTGTAATCTCCATGTATAGCATAGTGTCTGGTGCTTAGTAGGTGCTTGAATAAATACTTATTGACTGACTAACTGATCCAATTCAAGTGTCATCTTTTCCATGAAGTCTTCTTTGATTAGCTAAAGGATTTCTCTTTCCCCACAATTCTATCATTTTATATAGATATCCTCTGCTATTGTTATATTTTAGTGGTATGAAACTTGTTGGTGTGGTATATTATATAAATGCAAGCAATAGCTTAGGCAATCATGTATCCTGTTGCAAGCAATAGTTCACGATTTCCATTAAAGTATTATTAATTTCTTCTTGTTTCACACACTTACCATGTAGTTCTAGGATTTTCATAATCAGAGAATATGAGGAATGATCTCATTAAAATATAGAATAAAGGCAAATAATTGACAAAGTAGATAAAGATATAGAATTGGAGTAAGGAAAAATTGAGAAGGCATTGAGCTTCTGATATCTACTAGCTTTGACATCCTGAATACTTTGTTTAACCTCCATCTGCCTCAGTTTCCTCATCTGTAAAATGGGGATAGTTATAAGACCTATGTCCCCTAGTTGCTGTAAAGATGAAGTGAAATAATTGATAAAATCATATAATATTCATAATGTATTTTGTAAACCTTGAAGTACTATGTAAATGTGAGCTAGAATAATTCTATAAGAATGTGTTCATTATCAGTATCAGCCTCACTTTCAATATCACTATTGCAAATATCACCTGTAACAACTTCATAGTTAATAGAAATCCAGCTTGATTGATAAATCTCATGTTGAGCAAAAAGGCAATGGTTCAGTAAGAAATTGTATATACATTATATATCAATGACCTAGCTGAGACTGATGGGTCTAAGGGTTCTTAATATGGAATCCATGAACTTGGATTTTTAAAAATAAACATTTTTTCAGCTGTATTTAAATATAACTGGTTCCCTTTGCCTTTCCACAGATTTTATTTTATGCATTTAAAAATATTACTCTGAGGATGTTTCCATAGGCATTCTTGTACTTCAAAAGGAGTTCATGGCACAAGAAAAGGTTAAGAATCTCTGATCTGGCAGAAGTTTAAAAAAGGAGAATGCATATATTGAAAGAAGTTTCTAGCAGGAAGCCAAAATAATGGTAAAAGACACACTGGTATCCTTGCTATCAAAGGTAGTCTTGTTTATAGTCAAAGAGATTTTGTTGCATTTAATAATCAGCAATGTAAAAAAAAAAAGAGGAATTATGGCTACAACTTTAGGGAATGAGGATGTTCCGGTCCAGAAAAGACACTAAAAGGCTGGTTCTAAAAGGATGATATTCAGTTGTATCTACTAGCCACGACTATCCCTCAGAATGCTTGATTCTTCTACCATCCCTTGTATAGGAATTGTCCTACTAACTCTCTAGCTGTTGAAATCTTTACCTTTATTCAAGACCTCATTCAGGTACTAAGTCATCCATGAAGCCTTCTGGAGATAAGGGATTCCTTCATCTTTAAATTCCTCTGTTTTACCTCTTCTACATGCTTATCATAGTCTAACTTACATAATGGTTATGTTTGTCTGTCTTATGTTCCAACTAGTTTGGAAGAAGTATTTATCATATTCAAGATGCTGATTTCAGGCTCATGTAGAAAGCAAAATAAAATTTGAGAACATATTTGGTTTTCTGCCATCCTTCGATTTTGGTTTATTACAGAGCCTAAGAAAATTCATCGGTGTCATAAAGTAGGAAAGAATAGAGAAGATGGAGGAAGATAGTGTAAATAAAAATGACAACTAAATTAACCTTGAAACAAGGTGCTCTGTATGTGTGTATGTATGTGAGTGAAGGAGATTAACAAAAAAAAAATTGATACGGTAGAAATCTGCCCAGAGAAAGAAAAGGTAAAAGAAACAGATAAATTGGAGGGGGTGGCAAAGTTGGAAGTTCATTTCAGCAAACTATAGCATAGATAAATCTAAAGTTCTCAGTATTTCATTCGATGTAGACACTAAGCACAGCCTTTAATCAGAAAACAACAGAAAGATATCATCATGATGACTGACCAAGGGGGTTTGTAATGTCCTTTTTCATATAAATATATAAATGTGGAATGCCAACTTGACCCACCATAATGCTGTCATTTCACAGAAAGGGCATAATGTATTCTCAGTGATCAAATACATACATACAGTAGGGGAAGAGACAAAATTAATAAGGATAATAACAACTCTCATTTGAGAGCTTTATGTTTGCAAGAGTGACCATTTGGGGGCAGCTGGGTAGCTCAGTGGATTGAAAGTCAGACCTAGATCTGGGAGGTCCTAGGTTCAAATCTGGCCTCAGCCACTTCCCATCTGAGTGACCCTGGGCAAGTCACTTAACCCCTGTTGCCTAGCCTTTACCACTCTTCTGCCTTGGAGCCAATACATAGTATTGACTAAAAAAGAAGGTAAGGGTTTTAAAAAAAAAGAGTGGCCATCTGGAATAATGAACATTTTCATGAGGATGTCTTAGGTTCAAATGTTACTTTCTGTCACTTTTTAATTATGGCCCAGGAGAAGTCACCAATAAACTCTAACCGCCCAAGGTAACTCTCTAGGACTCTAAATGTCAGAAGAGATTCTGCAATGATAAAAGGATGAAAAGATAAATAAAAAGTGTAGGTGAAAATACAAAGTTTGATAAGAACTTTTGTAATGACTATAAGGATTTTTAACAGAATATACCACCTAACCTGCATTTCTTTGCCTTTCCCATTAATACATAAATATTTTTGAAGGCACTAAAATGAAGGACCTTTTGGAGCTATACCATGAATAATGAGTTATAATCACAAATGTAGTTAGAAAGAAGGTGTTTGCTATACTACAGTTTTGATTTCAGTTTTAAAGTAAGTAATGAAGTAAATGTTGATAGTTTTCTTTTTTGTAAACCCTCACTTTCTGTCTTAGTGTCAATACTGGGTATTGGTTCCAAGGCAGAAGAGTGGTAAGGGCTAGGCAATGGGGGTCAAGTGACTTGCCCAGGGTCACACAGCTGGGAAGTGTCTAAGTCCAGATTTGAACCCAGGACCTCCCATCTCTGGGCCTGGCTCTCAATCCACTGAGCCACCCAGCATCCCCCCACCCCCTTTTTTTTTATAGTTTTTAAAGTAACTTCCTCACTACCTTGCCTAATAAATGCCCACATCTACATACCACCTTCAGGTTTATCAAGTGTTTTGTTTTTTTTCTTCAAAGCAACTATTCATTTTGAATGGTCAAGATTAGATTTCCATTTTAAGGATGAGATAAAGAACAAAGAGCTTAAACATTCATATGATGTTGAGAATGATAATAGTAATTATTATAGCTTCAATCATTGTCAACAGCTACTTAGCAGCAGAGACAAGAATTGATACTAGGATTATTGTTGCACCATCTGATACTCTACAGTTCTTCCACATTACCACACTCATGCAGATCACAAGTCAACTTTTTGCATACACTGCAAAATGAAATGTAGGTTTGTTAACTTAGAAGTAGACAAAAGCAGTTCACTTTCCTTCCCTGGTCTCCTCTTCAAACTAAACTTCTTCATCCCACAACTGATAGAATGATGTGAGAAGGAGGCATAGTGATATAATGCTTGATTTGGAGACAAGGAGACGTAGGTCTGAATCATTCCTCCAAAGCTTGTTGACTCTGTGACCTTGGGCAAGTCATTTAATTTCTCTGAACCTCATCTATGAAAAGGGGAGAATAATGCTTAAAGCAAATCTTTCAAAGGATACTTGCAAAACTCAATTAGATAATTCATGCAAATTATTTTATTAGCCTTAAAGCAGACTTGAAATTAAAAAAAAATACAACAAAACAGAAGGGTTTCATAGAAGGGACAGAAGAAATGTAAATTCATTGGAGATATTTTGTGCTCATCATGGACATTTGCATTCTGGATGTTATTTGGGGGGGCTGCTACAATCCTGTTTTTTCTCCATTAATAGCCACTTAAAACAGTATAATTTCAGTCATTTTATCTATTCAAATATTTGCCACAATATTTCCACTGCTGTGGGAATAGTATATAATAGGTATTTTAAAATTCTCCCTACTTCACAGTTTCAAACAACAATCCATCAGAACTTCACCTAGATCAGAGCTGGAAGCCCATATATTGGTAAACTTTTAAAGGTAAATAATTTGATGGAAAACTACCTTATTTGCCCAAGCCATGTTAATATAAATGAAGTTCAGTTTATGAATAGCCTCAATTCTACAAAAATGTGGAATAGATCCATTCAGAATATAGCCTGAAACCATTTTTCATTCCAGCCTGGTGACCAAACTATTCGGTGCTATAATTAGTTTAGCTTTGAATTACTGGCCATCTGAATCACTTAACTGACTTCTAAGAAATGGAAACAGAGCACCTAAGCTTTCACTCTTGCTGGAAATTGAAGCAAAAAAAAATTCTAGCCATATCTTTATATTTTAATATTCTACTAGCATATCCTACTTAACATTTCCAAATTAACTTTTCGATGGCTGACACCTTTTCTATAATCTTTTGAAGTCTACATATTCAGAATAATGCTGGGATAAACCTCCCACTGTGAACACTCATCTGACAGGTCACTAATTATTGCATTTCTTAAAAAGTGACTCCTTTACAGTAATAGGTTTGGCATTAATGAAATTAAAGGTTATGACCAAATGACTATAATGGTCTAACACTTTGAAAATAAACATTTTGACTTTGCATCCATGTTTTTTTTCTATTATTACCTCAGCTCAGGCTAGACATATATATTTCATTGGAAGGCCATTATCTGTTCATAATGTGCAATTCCATTAAGAGCATTACCTAGTTAATCTACAAGAGGCCCCATTAAAAAAGAAAAGATAAACATCCAACAAAAGCAAAGAGGAAAGGATGAGTTTTCATTTCTTATTTTAAGAAAAATTTATTAAAGTGATCTCTACCATCTCTACTCCAATAGAAACTTGGATTCCCTATTCTTTCTTTAATTGATCCTTTTGTTTTATCTTGCTGAGAACTTGTCCTCCAAAGCAGATTCTGAAGTCTCCTCATTTTCCCCACTGCCAAGTATCCTCTCCCTAATAACCATCATCCCTTTTATCAACCCTTAATATGTTGACTTTCAATTAGAATATAAGTGCCTTAAATGCATGGATTTTATTATTTGTATGTATATCCTCATTTTATCTATTTATCAATGTATCTATCTGTCTGTCTGCATATTTTTCTGTGTAGCCATCTATCTATCTATCCATTCCCCAGCCTCACTCAAATTTGAATGACTATGTAACATAATAAGTAATATGTATGCAAGTGTGTATTCCTTTTGTTAATGCCTGTTCTTTTATTATTTTTTCTCTAGGAAAATCTATATACATGTTGTATTTATAAATATTATATATGTATATAAATATATACATAAATTTTAATTTTCTAGTATATAGCTAAGAAATAAGAAGTAATAGTCATTTGCTTTTTTTTTTGAAAGGGGAAATTATGTCTTTAATATGTGTTTGATTTTGACTCAGTAGAATCCAGCTGCTTCATAAACACCTTAATAAAGTTCTAAAATGGAAATGGAACCATATGGGAAAATGACAAAGAAAACGAAAGACCAATAGTGGTAAATTCTTCTATTTAGACAAGGACTATAAAGAAAATTGCTAGAATCATTCATAGGCTTTGAAAGGAAAGAAACTAAGATAAAAAAAAACAAAACAAAAACAGAACCAAGACTCCTAGGAGCAGACAGTGCCAGGTCTAGCCCAGAGCCTGAAACAGTTTGGGCATCTCTTGCAAGAGCACAACAGGACACACCAAGCTTCCAAATAGAACACTGAATGACAGGAGGTGAGCCTGAATCCAAGCCAAACCAGCACCTGGGCAGCGTGGCTTTCAGAGAGCCACAGAAAAAGAACTAGACTAGATCTAAGGGAAACACCTGGAGGGCTCTGGGCAAAGGATTTCCCCTGTCTGTGAGTGAGCCCCTTTTCCACATTTTCTCAGTGGGAGCTTATTTTCTCCTCAACTCTATAGGCATTTAAGGAAGAGTGAATCACACATGCTTGGAGATGTCTTTTATATAGTAATAAATATCCATTATAATAGTTAATTATGCCTTGCTGATTAATTGATATCAATTTAAAATGAGGAGAGCACAAGAATGGAGTAAAAAACATTGCAGTAATTCAATCAATAGATGGTTAGTTAATGGTAAAATGATAGCCAGCAGATTATATAGCATCATATAAATGCAGACTATCCTAAGAATGTATTTATTAAAGCCTGATGATCTTTAAAAAAAGATAGAACATTTTTTTAAAAATTAAAAGACAAGCATGTCAATATTATTTAGTTGTGTCCAATCACAATGGATAATAATAGCTCAAATAGAATGACTGTAACAGCTTTGGGAAAAGGTTGCACACTTTATATCTAAACCCATTATTTCTCCAAAGAAGATAATGAATGAGGTAGATGATGAAGGTTGGGGGACAGGGGACTGAAGCTGTTAAGAACTAGGACTGCCCATCAAGCATTTGTTAGAGCCATCGTCTGGTCATAACCCAATGCAGATGTTAGAGAATGAAAGTGTCTATCAACGTCTGTTCATGGTAGAAAGGCAAGGGGTCAGGCTATGTGGATTCTAGAGCATCTTTTGTCTTTTCCATTCTTTCTCACAGTGACTGCTGCTTTCTCACCTTCCTAAACATCCTTAGTCACAGAATATCAGAGTATGTGCCACTTTAATTTGAAGAATCTGAAGTTCTTCGTAGACTTTCTTTCCCTCTATATTTTCAGCAGCCAAAGTTGGTATATAAACTGCAATTATTTTAATGGGTCTCTTTTTCACATACTTATCACGAGTTTTGCATTATGATCCTATATAGAAGCCTTAACGATTTCCATAAGTCTCAAGGACATAACAGAATTACAGTTTTAATCATGATGAATTTTAAGTAATAAACCTGAAACATCTAGAAATCTAAATTATATTTATTACTTACTGCCACATTCAGCTAGGTGGGACAGTGGTTGGAGCACTGGATTAAAAAGTCAGGAAGATCTGAGTCCAAATCTTGCTTCAGACATTTATTAGATGTATGTAACTACTGGGCAAATACTAACTAACTAACTAACTATTGGCACTTTTGTCCTTGGTAAAACAGAGGTAATAATAGTACCCACCTTACAGGGTTGTTGGGGGAAACATTCATTTGTATGTAGTACTTTGTAAACCTCTGAAGTGTAATATGGAAATTATAATAACTGTCATCATTAATATTAAATGGAAAAGGAATTAGAAAAAATCCATTGAAATTGGTTGAAAATATCTTAGCAAATAAGTTATCATATATTCTCTTATGCTAAGTCAAGAGTTACCATAAATTTTGCGTATTCACACATCTCTGTCAAGTCGTATTATAGCAAAAGGGGAACCTGGGTTTTAGAAAGCTATTCCAGGAAAACACAAACTCTGTCAGATCCTTCCATTGTGGAAAAATGTCAAGGAACAGCCCTGTAAAAGCTTTGGTTATTCTAACATTAGCCTATCTAAATTCAGAGATACTGATAGCAATAACCCAGAAGTTTGGACACTAGATGATTTTCTTTTGCCAAAACTCATGAAAACTATTTACTGATGCCTGGCTGTATCTGCACCAGTTGAAATATTTGATCAATGCAAATATTTAAAACATTCGGAAATAATGAAATTACCTATGCAAAAATGCTACAGATGATTTTGTAGCCAGGATTCTGTCCGTTGCTACCACATGGTTAGTCTTTGCTTTCTCTCCAACAACCTGATGGACTCTAATTTTTTGCTACTTTCTTACTTCAATAACTCCATGATTGTGCCCATCAACTCCAATGACCTGCTGATGCTCTTTCCAGTCCATTTATAAAACTTCTGCCTGTCAAAAGGCAGTTAATAAAGAGACTAAAGTCCTGCTCCTTGTGAAAGTTGAGCTTTTCCTATTCCTTATGTTTGAAAGCATGCGGTAAATGTCAAGACATGGGCTGCTGCCCAGCTATAGAACTGACTAAGCTCACAAACAAACCTATTGCAAGGAATGAATTCTAACATCTTATATTCATACAGGGATCTAGTTAATTTCCCTGGGAGAAAAATCTCCAGGCATTTAGCTGAAGTACTTGAAAATCACAATCATAGGATTGAAGATTTATTCTGTGAAGGGAAAATATAAATGTTGTTCTTATGAATGTACACCCACACATAGTTTCTTTATGCATCAATGTGGGATTATCTAGTATATGCATATTTAAACATAGAACAATTATGTGGCTTTCTATCAACCAGAGATAACTATCAACAAACACTTTGGCACATCTAAAAGCATAGAAATAATTTATGTTCCAAAAATGTTTCAGACATCAAAAAAAGGGAAATATCAAAATAAATTGCTACTTTATTCAATATCATTTTAGTGTGCTCAAAAACAATGCATAATAGAATAGTGGATAGAATACTAATCATAGTCAGAAGATCTGGGTTCAAATCCTGTCTTATCACTTGTTAAGTAAGTAACCCTGGTCAAGTCAATTTATATCTCAGAGCTTCAGCTTTCTCGTCTCTAAAAATGTGATAATATTTTTTTCATTACTTATTTTATAGGAAAGAGAGGTATATCTCCTTACAGAATTTGAAATTTTATTACTGTTTCTTTTGTTTTGTTGAATTTCAATTTTTTTTAATTTTGAAATTTAGTCTTATTAGCCAAAACAACCCAACTATTGACAATATGAAGTTTTCTTCCTTTTCCTACTATAGTTAATTTTTAAACCTGTTGTTATTGGTGAATAAGGCATTAAAATGAGCAATTTCCAAGTTAAATGGAAATTATCACTTTAAAGAAAAAAAATCATTTTATTTCAGCAATTTTTCATGAAATTATTTTTTTTCTAAAATTCACATAATATTATTTTCTTCTTCCTCCTCCCTTTTAAGCACTCATTTAATTCTTTATTTGTTACAATAAAGTTTCCAGGTATTGCTTTCCCTCTATCATCACACTAGAGAAGGCATAATTTGACCAAAAATATGTATAAAATCATATTTTGCTTATTTCTATTAATCAGTTCTTTCTCTGCAGGTGGACATAGACAAGGTATTCTGAAAATTATATTCCTGTTGCTATATATAATGTTCTCTTGTTTTTACTCATTTCACTGTGCATAATTTCATGTAGATCTTTCTTTTTTTAACTAACTTGCTTATCATTTCTAATGGCACAGTAGTGTTCCATCACAGCCATATGCAACAAATTGTATATTCATGCCTCATTTGACGGGTATCTCCTCCAGTCCTGTTACCACAAAGAGAACATTTTAGATTATGTAAGTACTTCACCTTTTTTTTTCTTCATCACTTTAAAAAACAAACCTAATTGGTCTTGCTGGCTTTTAATCTTTACATATAAACAGTTTTGTAAAATTTAGTTAGAATTCAAGAATGTTTGGAACACTTCACAGTTCCACCAATAGGGTATCAATATCTTTATTTTTCCATATCCCCTCCAACATATGTCATTTGCCTTTTTATCATTTAAGTCAATATGATTTTGTGTGAGCAGTTATCACAGAATTGCTCTAATTTGCATTTATTTAATCAGTTATGGCTCTGTATAGCTTTGATTTCTTCATCTAAAAATGTTTGTCATATCTTTTATACTTGTTTTATATTTTTATTTTTTATTTTATTTTTTTAAACCCTTACCTTCCATCTTGGAGTCAATACTGTGTATTGGCTGCAAGGCAGAAGAGTGGTAAGAGCTAGGCAATGGGGGTTAAGTGACTTACCCAGAGTCACACAGCTGGGAAGTGTCTGAGGCCAGATTTGAACCCAGGACCTCCATCTCTAGGCCTGGCTCTCAATCCACTGGGCAACCTAGCTGCCCCCTGTTTTATATTTTCATTATCTCATTTGATCCTCACAATAACCTGGGAGGTAGATGCTGTTATTATCCCTATTATAACTGAGGCAAATGTTTGAGGCTGATTTATTATTTATCATTTAGGGAATGGCTCATATTCTTCAGTAATCAGAATAAAATACAATTTCTTTATCTTTTTAGTCAGGGCCATCACCAGCATCTGCCATTTTACTATACTGTAACACAGTAAGAGTTAGAGTTATATAAAAGAGTTACTCTTAATTAAATGGTCCTTTATTTTCACACATTTATTGCTGAGAGGCAGCATAAGCAATGGAATTTGAAGTTGGATTTGGAAGATCAATAGGTTTGAAATATATACACAAAGTCCTTTGTCAAATTTAAATATTCACATAAATGACACGTGGATGTTAGCTATTCCTAATATTATTGTTGTTATTCTAATCCTTTCTCCAACTCTTACTAGCTATGTGATCAAGATAAATCAATAAAATTTTGAGGGTCCATTTCCTTATCTGTAAAACTGGCAATAATTACACTTAACTTCTTGGATTTGTGGTAAAGATCAGATGAAATATAATGTATCCTCCAAGACTTTAACATTATATAAATATAAGCTATCATTTTATTACTGTCATTATTATTATTTTTCTGACTTTTTGTCTATTTTTGAGTTGTCTTTCACAAAGTGGACTAAGAAGTCTTGTCGCTTCTAATCTTAATTATTACTATTTTTTACATTGTATTATACCTCTCTGTAGTGGAAAGAGACATAGGCATCAATTGGGAAGTCCTAAGCGCAAATCCCTTCTCAAATATTAACCACCTTTGCAAGTGTGGACAAATTCTCTACTCTGTCTCATGTTCAGTTACCTAACCTACAAAATGAGGATAATAATACCACCTACTTCTCAGGGTTATTGTGAGGATCAGTTGAAATAATAAGAGCCTTGTGAAACAGAATGCTATATAAATTTAGCTATTTTCATTATAATCTTGAGAGGATCTAAATAAGGTTAATAATGACTTATTTGTGAGGTAAAGTTCAAAAACTTTAGCTATTTTTGTTACTTATGCTAAATTTTTTTCTTTCATTTTTCTTTTATTCTCTACTTTTTGACTATGTTGCAAATGACTATTTGCCGGAAATCTGACATGAATAAGGGCATTACTGAGTTTTTTGTCATTACTTTGTATTCAAAAAGTAATTTCACATCTTAAAAAAATATTTCATATTGGATTGGTGAAGAATATTTTCATGCAATTGAAATGATATATTCTTGAAGTTAAGTTTTTAAGGCCATTATGATAGCTGTGTGTGCGTGTGTATAAATTGTTGAATTGACAATTAGAAGAGCCTTAGTACAATTCACTCACAAAGGAATTCCCACTTTAACAAATGTATTGAGTTGTCCATCAGCCTCTACTTTAATAGCTCCAAGGAGTTGGTGTGAGGGGTCTTTGCCGGGTTTCAAGGTAGACTCGTTTGATTTCTGGACAGCTCTAAATGTTAGGAAGTTTTTCCTGACACCAAGTTTTAATTAAACTCTGCAGTGTTACCTGATTCTACTCTCCGGAGGCAAAAAGAACAAACCAAGCGCCTCCTTCATATGATAGCTGTTTAAATATTGTGACACTGAGTCTTCTTTACTTTGGCCCCATTTCTAGCTCAGCCTATCCTCATTCTTGTGCCCCCTGCAGGACAATTCTTTATCAATGTCTTCCTTAAAGGATGTTCTTCAGAACTGAACACAATCCTCCAGATGAGGTCTGAGATAGACATTTAAAAGATCATTCTTTCCCTATTGCTAGAAGTTATATCAATCTTATTGCAGCTACAGATTTTATTAGCCTTTTTTGGCTACCACATAACTCTTTTGACCCATAATGAACTTGCAGTCCAGTATAACCCTCAGATAATATTTTTGAACAATGAGGAAACAATTAAATACCTATTCAAAATATATACACTGTGCAAGTACAAAATATTTTTTTTCCTGAAAGTAGCAGGACCACAAAGAAGATCTTAATAAGTTTTTCTTGGTTTTAGTCCATCTTTTCTAAGAGTACATTAGTCATGGATGGATAGAAACATTTAAAATGAAGGGGAAGAATGAAGAGAAATAATCAACTTGTAAAATATTTAATTCTTTTAAAGAATGAAAACAAGATATTAGCATTTTTGTATATATGCATATAAGCTTTTTTAAAAGTCAAAGAACCTACACATATATAGGTTTCTGCCCACCTACTATTAGGAGTTACTTGACATCCAACATTCCATTCAGCCTTTATTGCAGATGATTCAATAATCATCTTGCTGTTTCAAGAACTTCTTAAGAATTAAAGACCCATATTTTAAAAAAGAACTCAGACTTTCGTAATAAAAATAAAAATGAAAAAAAATTAAGCTTTCTCATAAAACCAGAGCTTTTAAAACCTCAAGTAACTTATAAGTCTTTAATATTTCATTGCCAAAAAATACCTCCTCAAACTCATAAAAATGGGTTTCTCCTCCCTTTGTGTCCTGGATAAAATATATGTCTGGATTCTCTACATTTACAAAGCACAGTCCTTTATTTCCTAGCACTGTATTTCTTATTTGATATGATGCATTTTCCCCTGGAAAGTAAATAAGGCACTACATTGATAACTTCCTCCTTGTTCTCTTTGATTTTACATACCTATATACCCTTTGAACTTAGTTTAAAAGGAAAAAAAAAATCATTATTTGATTTCAGGAAGAAAGGAAGTCCATATTTTGTCAGTCAGATATTAAGTATTTATCATGTTCTAGGCTCTGGGTCATGTCCTGGGGATAAAAAAAATGGGAAAGAAGAGTTTCTGCCCTCAAGAGGCTCACTTTAATGAGGAGGAATAAGATTTAAATAATTACATATATATATATATATATATATATATATCAATAGAGATCATTTTATAAGGTCAAGGGACTTTTTAACTGAATTGTAGAAAAGATTCCAAAGGGGAATTTCCCTGGAAATTGAGCCCTGGTATGATCTATCTTGATAGTAGATAGATAGATAGATAGATAGATAGATAGATAGATGGATAAACAGATAGATTGATAGATAGGTAGATATAGGGATACACAATTGTATATATAGAGTTATAAATATAGGTATAGAGTATTTTTATATGTGTATATGTGGGTATGTATACATACACATATATATGCATGTCTACCTATACATGTATGCATATATCTCTACCTATCCATTAAATACATACTACATGTATACTCAAACATATCACCAGAAGGCTTGAATAGTACCAAGGTTGTTCTGATATTCTAAAAGGAAAGGAAACAGAGTCAGAAAAGTATAGATTTGTAAGGTTGACATTGATTCCAGGAAAAATCCAGAACAGGTTATCAAAGAAATGTTTAGTGAAATATCTAGGAAAGAAGTGACTCCAAAGAGCCAGGAGAGATTAATCCAGAAGAGATCATGTGTGAATACGTTTTCCATTTTTTTTAGAGGACTTTTTAACTAAAAGATCAAAAGAGTATTTTCAGTGGTTAAACTAGATTTTAGCAATCTGTTTGCTTAAAAAAAAAGTCCACATTATTCTTGCTGAAATGTTGTAGAAACAGAAAAAACAAATAACATGAGAAAGGAAAAATAAAGCCAAAAAGCAACATAAGAGGGAGTCAAACCTACTTATATGCCTGTCCTCAAAGATTAATGTTTCAAGGGCTAATATAAAATTTGCAGAAGGTCTCCAGAGAAGTTCCCCAAGGTTCTGTGATTGGAAATGTGATTTTTAACATTTTTATCAATGACTTGGATGAAGGCCTAGATGGCATGCTCATCAAAATTAGTGATGAAACAAATTGGGGATAGATTAGTCACTTGTTGAATGGTACTTTCAGGATTCCCCAAATCTGGTAAAGTATGGCATAGAACTGAATCTAATAAGAATGAATTCAATAGAAATAAATGTAGTTTTAAGCTTTAAATTAGTCTAAAATTTTAAGTAGCTTCACAAATATAAGTTAGGGAAGGTATTGTTGGAGACTAGTTGTTTGAGCAATAACTGCAAGTTTGTAAGTTTAATGAGTCAGCAATATACCTATTGATCAAAAAAAGGAAGTGATTTTCTACTAAGGCATGGTTTCCAGAAAAAAAGAAAAATTAAAAAAAAGGTGATAGTTCCTATCTACTCTGCCTTGGTAAGACCATATTTGAAGAATTGTACTATGCTATGAGTTTAAGAAGGATATTATTAAACATATGTAGTGATAGGAGGGCAAATGGGATGATGAAGGGTTTTGAACCCATGTCATATAAGACTAGGTTCAAAGAACTTGGAGAGGCAATATAATATAGTGGGAAAGAATTTTGACATTATAGTCAGTGGACCTAGGTTTGAACCCAGGATTTCTCTGTCACTGACTCTTTGCATGACCTTGGTGAAGTTCCTTTATCTCTTAGTGCTTCATTAAACTGTTTAGATATTTTCTTTTTCAATAACATCCAACTCTTTGTGACCCCCTTTAGAATTTTCTTGGAAAAGACACGAGAGTATTTTACCATTTCCTTCTTTAACTCATTTAACAGATGAGAAAACTGAGGCAAAGAAGATTAAGTGGCTTGCCCAGGATTAAACAGCTAGTAAATGTTTGAGCCCAGATTTGAATTCAGAAAATATCTTCCTGACTTCAAGGTCCAGTATTCTGTCCATTGTGACACCTACCATAGCTGCCCTTAGCTTCAGTATTCTCATTCATTAAAACTGAAGATTTGAACTACATAACCTCTATGATCTCTTTTAACTCTATATCTAGGAATTGGGCTTATTTCTTGGAGTGAATTAAATATTCAAAAGTGATGACCTAATGTGAAGGGCTTCCATTTGGAAAAGGAATAATGCTTTCTCTGTTTGACTTCAGAGGGAAGAATTCTAGGAGCAATGGATGGAGCGATGTGATTTTACATTTCACGTAAGAAAAAATGTTTATAATTATTAGAGATATTCCAAAGTGGAATGGTTTCCTGCTTATTGGAGGTCTTCAAGGAGAGGCTGGGAATAGTCTATTGTTTATAGTTATTGAGGTATCTTCAAATTCTAAATGTCATTCTCTTATGAAATCTTTCAACTTCTTTTCCCCTTCTCCCTTTCTCTCTGTAATTTAGATCTTATTGTTAAGGATTAAATTGTTTTGCTTTAAAAGGACTCTTCCTACTAAATACTGTCAACATAAATTTAGGTTGGTAGCAGTATGGATGGAACTCTTGACCTGGAATCAGGAAGATCTGAGTTTAAATCCCACTTCTTATAACCATTAACTATGTAACTTTAGGCAACTCACTTAGCTTCGGTCTCCTCATTTGTTAAACTGGAATAATAGCACTTATCTCCCATGATTATTATAAAGATAAAATTATATTTGTAAAGCATTTTGTAATCTTAACTCTAGAATCCTAGTTGATGCTATATTTAGGTTACATATGTACTACACTATGTTACATTATGTTATGGTGAAGGGCCTTGAGACTAGGGCACAGGAGATTAAGTTCAAAGAACTTTTGTGTGGAAATGTGTGGGAAAGTTGGGACATTAATACACTGTTGGTGGAGCTGTGAACTGATTCAACCATTCTGGAGAGCAACCTGAGACTATAGCCAAAGGGCCAGAAAACTATGCATGTCCTTTGTCCTAGCCAATTGCTGGGTCTGTATCCCAAAGAGATTGAAGATAGGGTAAAGGACATACTTGTTCAAAGATATTTATATCTTTGATATTTTTGTGTTGTCAGATTTTTTGTGTTGTCAAAGAATTGGAAACTGATTGTATGTCCATCAATTAGGAAGTGGCTGAACAAGTTGTGTTCTGTGATTGCAATGGAATTCTATTGTGTCATAGGAAATGACAAAGAAGATGATCACAAAAAAAAAAAAACCTGGAAAGAATTATATAAAATGATGCAAAGTGAAATGAGTATAACCAGGAGAACACTGTACACAGTAACAACAATAATATATGATGATTAACTGTGAATGGCTTAACTATTACCAATAAATAGATTCAGGACAATGCCAAGAGATTTAAGATGAAAAAGGTTATACACTGCCACAGAAAAAAAACAGATGAGAGCCAAATGTAGATTGCAGCATACTGTTCTTCACTTTATTTCTTCTAATAATTTTTCTTTAGTGTAAATGATGTTGGTCTTGTTTCACAACATGAAGAACAGGCTAATATATATTATATGATAATATATGTTAAACCTAAGTCATATTACCTGCCTTCTTGAATACGGGTGAGCTGTAGCAAGGAGGTAGGGAAAAAATGAGACATAGATTTTTTGAATACATCTAATATAAGAATTTGTTTCTCTTGGATAAACATATTTATTATAATTTATTAGATATTTATAACAAATCAAATGTATTATATGATTGCTATGTTATATATAAAATTAAAATAAATAACTCAAAATCATATTGATATAATCTGAAAACAATCTAAAATAGGAAAGCCAGTAAAATGCAATGGGTACATCTCTATGAACTAATGTTGGGTGAAGTGATTGGAACAAGGAGAAAAATTGGTACAATGATAACATCTTAGAGAAAGACAACTTTGAAAGCCTTAGAATTCTAGTCAATTTAAATGTAAACAATTAGTCTACAGGTCTCAAGATGAAATTTGTTACCTACTGCCAGAGACGATGACCTTAAAATGCATAGCCAATGTGTGAATTTATTTTGCTAGTTTGAACATGCTTATGGTCAAAGTTTGGTTTTGTTTTGGCTTGGTTCTTGGTGAGAAGAGTAGTAAGAGGAAGGGTTATAAAAGTAGATGTATGAAAATAAATGTTTATTTTTTATTTTAAAGGATCAGATACAATCCTCTTCTATTCTTGCTTTTTTTTTTTCACGTCTGCCACCAAGTGGTTAGGCAGGACCTCAGTTTAAGGAATCCAGTTAATACAATGAGTATCTTCTTCCTCTATGAGTGGGTATCAGTTCATCACTCTTGCTTCTACTATTGGACAGGCATTTGAATTGAAGCAGTGAAAGAGTACTTGAATCCTCTACTAGAGTTTGATTCCAAAGCAGATGGGAAAGTACCTTGAAAAGTGTAAGGATGGGTTGCAAGAGGGAAAGATGGAATTTGCAAGAGGAGTTTGAGTGACAGCAGAGACAATTGGAAACAGAGGATTCTGGGTAAGAAGAGGAGACTTGAGAAAGATCCGAAAGGAATTCTGGGCTTTTTGAGCTGAGACCTGGATGAAGCAGGAAGCAATTACCTTGCTGGGGACCTCTCTAGAGCCATAAAGGAGACTTGTTAATTCAATATCCAGAAGTATCATCTGCCAAGTGATATTGACAATCTGATACCTCCAAGAACATCTCTACAGAGGATCTGAGTCCTGGACTCATTCTCAAAGAGAGCCCGGCTCTCCCCCTTTAGTCCTGCACCTGTTCTGCCATGTCTTAGCTTTAATAGATTATAAACAGATTGGGGAAATTAGCTGGGGTGGGGCAGAGAAACTCAGATTGGCTGGATGGCCATCTGAGTGAAAGACCGCGATAGGAAAACAAATTAGAGATACCAAATCCCTCTTTCCCTCTCCCTTCTGCCTTATATTCAGTCATTAAGCCTTTTACATAGCAGTTAGATTTCATTAAAATAATTTGGACTGGGAACTTTGAGAAGGGAACTAGAGATCAGCCTTAACAGAGAGCAACCAGGACCCCTCCCCTGGCAAGTCCAGTACATCAGGAAGATTTGTCCTAGAGTCCTTTGCGTGCCAGGAGATCTGGGGTTATCCCATGGTATGTCTGTTAGGGGAGGCCTTCCTTCAACTTTCCATCACCCTTTCACAGCAAGAAATTCTTTATTACCTGTGCAGCACCCCTTAACAGCCTCACTCAAGGGTTGTGAAAGAGAGTAGGAGCTAGTTCATCAAGGTTCCTACCTCTTCCACACTCTGCTTCTTTCTCTACAAGCTCCCTTTTGTACTTCACTACAGTAATATCAAATTATAGTGGGAATTTATCATTATTACACAAGGTAACTTCAGGTAAGCACAACAGATCTGGGCCCAACTCTTGGATGCAGCCAGTTCACTGGATCCCCATGATACTCAGAATAACCCTGACTCCCCAAGTTGGTGCCCTCATCAGAGTGTAATTCCTTTATAATGCTCTAACATGGGATGCATGATTCTTGTGTCTAATAGCAACCTCTTCCGTTTCCCTTTAATGTGTTCTAAAACTCCTTATTCTTGCTCTTTGTTCCTTAGCCTTTATTCAAGTCATTCTGGTGCTCTTCAGCTTGGAGGAAGTGTAATGCATTAGAAAGAACCCTGGATAGAAATTTAGGGGAAATGGTTCTAGTCCTGGATATATCATTAAAATGACATTAGGACTGATTATTTCAACTCTCTGGGACTTCACTTTCTCATTCATTATAATATTCATTCTTGAGTACTCTATTGGGGTTCTACTTTATTTTCTTAGTTTCAATGTGATCAGATACTACATTGTAAGTTTATCTGAAATGAATTATGCAGTTTACTGAAGATCAATTCATTTAGAAAATAAATTCATTAGGCTGCTTTAATCATTGTATCATTTGTGAAAAAAAGTCATGTTGCATGTGTTCAGTAGCACAAGTTCAAGGGGTTAACAGAGGCATTGATGGGGTGGAATTATTTTGATTGACATGGGAGCTGCTGGACTGTTTTTTGGTTTTGATTTCTCCAAGTCTGAATCCTACTGTCCAGTTTTCCTCATTCATGTTTCCTAAAGTTCTGTTATTGGTGGCAGAGTCAGGGGAGGTGAAATGACCTTCACCATAGCCTACTGCTCTTCAGATAGATATCTTTGCTAAGATTTGGCATCTATTCTCTCCTTCCAGAGCTGGAAGCACCCTTTAAGCTGCCCCATGGCAACGTAGACATAACATCCATATCCACCACTTGGCAACAGTAAATGGTTTATTTCTTTGTTTGTTTTCCCCCTGTTTTTTGTTTAGTTTTTCTTCAGGCTGACTGTAGTCTGGCCAACTCTTAAAATTTTAGTCACTGAGTCTTAAAAGAGAGAGGGGATAATACCTTTATGGGACCATTTTCCAATGGCCTCTTTGGAGACTTCATTAAAAGATATAAACAAAACAAGATATATATTCATATACAAGATATTAACATGGATTCATATCTACTTATTTTATTTAACTCTTGCCATCTAAGTCATTGAAATTTAATCCAAATTATTTGAGTAAACATTTTTAATACCTACTATATGTAAGTTAGAATGCTAGATAAAGAGAAGAAAGCCAAAAAAAGGAAGACGTTTCTTGCCCTCAACAAGTATATAACCTATAGAAAACAGATTGCTTCTTTGGAAAGATTATCTAGAAATCAGAAATGTCTCAAATTGTATCCTTCCTGTGTCAAACTTAAGCAAGATAAAAGTTCATTATGTATATGTGAAAGCACCTTCTCCTCCCATCTTTCTTTGCAGAAGTGGGGGATTTGGGATATGGAAAATTATATATGTTAAACTTTTTTCATCATGTTGATTAAGTCTACTAAGCTATTTTACACACTTCTACTCCACCTTGTTATAAGGGTTTTCTCTCTATCAGGCAGAGATGGATAACCTAAGAAAATGAGGGTGAAAAAAAATAAATAAGAATCAAAATTTACTTTAATTTTACTTTAAAAAATCACCTCATTCTAAGCATATCATTTTCCGTATCTTATTTTTGTTTCAATATCTCCATTGTTTTACTGTCCTATTTATCTCTGAGAAATTCTCAAACCCCAAAATATAATTCCTTTCTCATTCATTTGGTGGAAAAGATTATTTATCTTGTTTCCTCCTTTACTCCAGATATTTCTTGGTCAGTATTCTGCATTATGCTAAGAGATCTTAACCTTGTGCAAAAATTGGACAATTTCTTAATTCTGTTACAGAAATGAATGTAACTAGAAACCTAATTAAAAAAACAAACAAACAAACAAAAAAAACCTTTGCTGTATGATAATGTGGAAAATCTAAACCAAAGCAAATACTGGTTGAATCTATAACTACTAATTCCAAATGTTCCAAATTTAATGATTATCAGATCAATGCAGGAAGAGGATACACCTCTCTACCTATAGCTATTTCACTAGTATGAAATCCATTGAGCTTAGCATCTTAAACTGCAACAATTTCAGTCATTCTATCTGATGAAATGGCTATATATTTTGTTAGTAATTCGCAAGTGTGATTCAGATCATTGTTGGATATATGCAGCCAACTAATGTTACATTGAAGGAACATATATTCTTAGAAATGATAACACACAAAAAGAAAATGGGCCCTGGGGAGTATTGAAAGGCCATAATTAAATGGAAAATTTCTGTGACGTTATAACCTGTGAAAGCTGAGCTTGAGTCATATTGACCCTAATAAGAAATGACAAGCATTGAAAAACCATCCATAAATTTCCTTTTAAGTAGTGTGTTTTGCAGATAAGTGAAATTGTTTTACATTGTCCCCAACTTCTACTAGAACCAGTTCAGTTTCTGAATTTCTGAAAGCATTGTTTAATTGTGATTTTATCAGGGAAGAAACCTTTCCAGAGAGTGGAAAATTGAACAATAAAAAGACTTTCCACTTAATAAAATAAATGTATCTTGTTGCTATGGTAGCTTAGGTACTAAAATATTAAGAAATCTCTTTTTTTCACCATCCATAATTGTGTTGTGAAAGAAGTCTAAGTAGCAACTGATTACTAACATGCTTCATGATCACTTAATGTGGAGAGAGCCATGTTATGTTATTAACACTGTGTGTATATGGGATAAAAGATAGAACTGGAATCAAAATTACTTGTCTCATTGTCAAATTAGAACCAAAAGAATTGGAATTCTGACACCTGCTCTAGCCTACAGCCATCCTAGAATCCATCCCACATGAGAGTGGGAGGAACCTGTCCCATTCTTTCACCCTTTTCCCTTTCCCCTTTCTCTCTTCTGTCCCCAAGTTTAGAACCCCATTAAATTTCACACCATTTGAATGAGTTAAGCCTAAGCAATGATATACTTTCCTACAAAATAGAGAACCTCCAGATTTTTCCATCTTCCCTACCATTAACTCTTAAGTCCTTCAGGCCTTTCCATCTGCTCTGCCTCTTTACCTGGTAGCCCCCTGGCAATGTCATCTATTCTAATGACATAACTTAAGGAGCATATATCTTGTCATTTGAATCCTTAGGACTTCTAGGTCTTTCCATTTATCCTCTATCTGAACTTTCTCTTACATATTTTCCACCACAATCAAATTAATGTCATCAAATGAGGTAACATATGTAAAGTACTTAGCTGTCTTTTTCTTGAGAAAAGGGAACATATCTTTTTTCATATTTATATTTTGTGTAAATAATTTTCTCATTTTCATTCATTTACTAATAGGAAGGGAGTTGAGGAAGAGGAGAGAAAATATTATTTTTAACCCAATTCTGTTTCTTGATACCTTTTATGACACATCTAGGAAACTCAGTTGTATTCATTTGAAAAAGTGAAGGGCTAAACCAGAAAACCTCTTTAAGTTTTCATTCTATGATGCTATTATATATACTTCATGTGTAGGCTGGAAAAAAAAACAGTTGAGAGTCAAGGAAGTTGAGAATTGGGAGGCCAGGATGATGATCAAAGGGGGCAGAATTTGAGGTGAAGAAAAAATTGAAGGCTATGAACCAGTAACTGAACTCATTGGGGAAAGGACAGAATGATCTGTAACAGATATGGACAATATGGAGGAAGATGCAGGGTAAAAGCAATGTAGAGGACTGGAACTGAATATGGCTATAATTGATTGCTAATGATGAGAAATTTGGGAGAAGGTGACAGGGGTCATCATTTTTGCCACTGATTCTCTCTACCCCATCTTCCTATTAATTGAGTAGTGATTCATGGAGGAAGGGCACAATGACCACAAAGAACTAAGGACTAGTGTGGCCTCTCGGCCCACAAGAAGCCACAAGTTAGGAAGATAGAGAAAGGATAGAAGTTTACGATACCGTGAGGGGCATGGCAGAGCCAAGTTATAGATATGAGATGGCAGAAATGAGTCAGAAACAAGGCCGTATTGATTATAATGGAGCCACAGCAATACTCCGATTTTAGGATGACACAAAGGCATAATCCATCCAGAGATCCAAAATTAATACCACACACAGGTCGGAGACATGATAGAGAAAAGAGAGTGCCTGGCTGAAGGCCAGGTCCCAGGTGAGAGAGATAGAGAAGGAAAGGAATTAAAGATGGAGCTTGGCCAAGCTCCAGCAAAGACAGACATCGGTGAGAGCTAAGATCTAAGAGAGGGCGGAGACTGCTGTGGATCCCCTTTTAATCTCTTTGATATGCAAATATACACAATACATAGGGATGATTATCATTGGTTAATGACAAGGTATAGGTGTGGCTTATCTTAGCCTGGTGAACACAAAGAAACCTGTTTTCCCACATAACCTGGGGGAAGCTAGGATCAAGGGTCAGAGGCTTTTACTAGCCATGCGCAAGACTGAGCATGCTCTCTTCTAAGCCAATCTTTACATTCTGTTTCCCTTGTCCCTAGATAGGTGTGGACTGCTACAACTAGCAGGTGAACAGTCGGGTTGACACAAAAGCCGACATTGTTTTAAAAACAAGAAAACAACCTTCATTCTAGCTGTTGCCATCTGAGGTAAAGTTCCAGCTGCCTCATGCTAGTTCCAGCCCTGGAAAGATACCATTTGCTACCTATTTTGTTGAGAGGATTCTTTTCCAGTTATAAATTAGACAGCCCTTGATGTTCCTACCATTCTTGGTTTCTATGATTATGTGAAAGATTTAACTTTTCAAACACACAATTGCATTCGTTCTTGCATTGATCATACTTGACCAATATTTTCTCCATCCTCATTACCTAAATACAGTTATTTTATGCAGAACTATACTAAATATCTAACTATACTGTAATACAAAGAAATTAATCTTTCTCAGAGAATACCTACAAGTTAGTGTTCAAATCTCTTTCCATGAAAGCAGAAAAGACAACAAGCCTCAGAAATATACTATAAATGATTGCCATCCCTGCGCTGTAAAGATTGTACCACAAACATTAAATGTCTTGATAAAAAAATAATCACCTACTGTTTCAACTGCACTATGCATAGACATTATCCCAAAAAATATCTATTTTCCCAAACCTAATTAGTAAAAACTGCTCTTTTCTTTTAAGTTGGTAACCAGCTTTTCCTTTTTATTTCTAATGAGGTATATTCATTTGAGTTTTAAAGACAACAGTTTAACTAAAAACTGCATATTCTTTAAAAGTATATTTTGTCCAGGGAAATAACATACAAAGAAAATAAATAAAATCCTACCTTTAAAAATTTACATAATGACCTGCCTAACCATCTAACCCATCTCTGTATATAGAAATTAATACCAGAAGTTTCTGTACTTCTAGCTAACTATTGCTAATGTTACCTAACAAGTACTAGTTACCAATCCCCAGAAGTATCCTTACATACAAGAAGAGATGGGAACAGGATATAATTAATTTCTAATTTCAAATTAAGGGTTTTAAAATAAGTGTCTTTCTGGATCAAAATGAAACACTTTTAAATATTTTGATTTAAATAGAAATGATTGTGTTCTAGAGATCTAATTATCATACTATATCTAAGTCTCATATGACACAAAATGTTACATTATTGTAAAGTATAAAACATATTCTTCCTTTTAAAAATCACACATTAAATTTCTTTAAGAATCAGGAAACTAGTAGAAATAATTTCATACATATTAAACAACTGACCAAATATAAGATGAATCTAAACAGCAATCAATTTAAAATACTATATTTGAGTAAAAAAAAAACACAAATGCACAAGCAAAAAAAAAAAAGGATGAATTGTCACTTTGAACAATTCCTATGAAAACGATCAGAGGGTTTAAATATACAGCAAGGTAAATGAGTTGACTGGGAGACCTAATGCTGCCTTCTTAACAGGATTAAAAAAAGTTTAGTGTTTAGAATAAAGGAATAATATCATGTGTGTGTGTGTGTGTGTGTGTGTGTGTGTGTGTGTGTGTGTGTGTGTGTTTTCCCAAGTCTGGCACCTTTCTAGTACATTTTTCTCAGGTTCGAATGCTTTCTACCTTTTTAAAAGCACATTGACAAACTGACATACAGGAAGAAGGAAAATAGAAACATCAATATCATACCACATGGGCATTAATGGAAGGAACTGGAGATATTCAGCCTGGAGAAGAGAAGAGTGGGGGAGGGATTGGGGAGAAGAGAGGGAAAATGGAAGTCTTCAAGTACTTTTTTTTGTTTGTTTGATTCTGACTTTCCAGGGCCTAGGCACATAATCCTTGCACACAGAAGACATTTGATATACATTTCTTTAATTTGATGAGATATTTGACTGTCTCCAATGTTGTTTATATTTAAATACTGTGGTCATGGCTCAAGCTGTTCTCATTCTGCTAACTTTACTCTACATATGCTCACAAAATCCTTCCCAATTGTCTTGAATTTCTTTATATCTATCTTTTCTTAGAACATTATATTTTCCTATATTCAATTCATCACACTTTGCTTATTGATCTCCAATCATTGGGCACCTCATGCCCTGCCAGTTCCTTGCAGCTACCAAGAATGAAGTTACAGATGTGTGAGTTTGCACACGTGTGCATAAGTATGTATATGCGTATATATATACATATAAACATATATATGAATATATATAAACTTTTATCTTTGACTTCCTTGATGGTACATTTTCCTAGTAATGGTACTGCTGGTTCAAAGGACATTAAGATTTTAGTAATTTCTCTGGTACAAAAAAAAAAAAACCTGCTGAGTTTAGAGTTAGAGATATATTAATTTGACTCTTCTTTTTGGCACCTATGTGACCCTGGGCAAGTCACTAAGCTCACTGGTCTAAGTTTGTGTTCTATAAATGAAAGAAATAAATCAGCTTGTCTCTAATGTCCCTTCCAGCTATACATCACTACATTACCACAATTCTATATTTTCCCTCTAAAACTGACGGCCAATAAGTACATTAGCATGTTTTCTTTTTGTAGACCCCGCAATACTAAACGTTTTCATCTTTGAGCATCTTTGCTAATCTGATAGGTATGTGGGAGACAGGAAAGTTGTTTTAATTCACATTTTTTATTACTCATAAATTAGCTCATTCTGTCATATGACTATAATTTCTTTTGTTCCATATACTAAATTCCCAATTCCTGGATTTCCATTTATCCTCTTTTTCTTCAGATGAGGATTTCTTTCCTATCCCCTTCTCCATTCCCTATGAAACATATACCAAATCTGTTAAAGCTAATGGCTTGCTTTTTGTTTGTTTCCTTTTTGTATCTTGTTACAAGCCCAGGGAGTCAAACAAAACAAAACAAGAACTTCCTTTTTGTTCCTCTTCCATGGCTACACTTCTCCTTCATTTCCTCTGGAGATCTTTATCTTGTAAAAGAAAATCAGTTCATAAGAAGGTCAAATATTTATCATTTTCAAAGGTTTTACCTCTATCTTGCTCTCCAAACACCTGGTTGCAAAATGACCATAAGGCCCGTCAGCCTTGCCACCAAACCTGTTGAAGCTGATACTTCTTAAATATTATTAATACCATCTTAGTTTTGCAATTTAGTGGTTTAGCTGTATCAATAGAGGTAATCTTTTGAATTTGAAAAATACAAGGTACTTTTTGAGGTTCCTTGTAGAGTTGTCATTCTCTCTGATTGACTTGAAGCTATGAAGTACATATAGTTTTTTGCTACTTTCTATACTGGAAATAGAAAACATATAAAGAGGGTTGAACTTGTAAAAATCTAGTCTATTCTTTGCTCATTTTTTTCCACTATCTTTGGTTTTTGTAGAAGTGAGCACACCTTGAATAAGTGAAAAGGTCTCTGACATTTACATTATTTCCCAGACAGCAAAAAAGCTAAATTTAGGTAAATTACAAGAAATCAAGACTCTACAGTTATGTAAATTACTTGAAAATCCCAACTATGTGGCAGCAAGACATTGGCATACAATTAGACATTGGGAAGCCAATTAATTAATAGTTGGCATATACTACTTAATTTCCTTCCTTCCTCTGTACTCCCTCCCAATTAAGAAAACAATGATACAAAGAAGCTTTCTGATATTTTCTTTTTTAGCTGACAGCCATTTAGAAATTTTTAAGAATCTTTCATTCAAATAGTTCCTCAAATTTTTCCTCTTCCAAGAAATCTTCCTTCAGGATTGTGAAAAGAAAGGCAACATTTCAACCTTTTCTACTTACTTTATATAAATTATATTCTTGTGATTCCCCTTGAAGACTAGATCCACAAAATATATTAATTCATTTGTTAATTATATATGTATATGAGTGTGTATATACACACATATATTTAATTTTGTATTAGAGTATCTACTAATCTTATTCAATTGATCTATATTAGAAATGAAACTATAAGTAAAATTATGTAGCAGTTATAGTGGTTCAGTTGTTATTCAGTTATATCCAACTCTTCATCATCCCATTTTGGATTTTCTTGGTAAAGATACTGGAGTAGTTTGCCATTTCTTTTTCTATTTCATCTTACAAATGAGGAAACAGAGGCAAACATGGTTAAGTGACTTGCCCAGAGTCACAGAACTGTGTGTTCCGGGGCAAGCAATTTAACTACTATGTGCCTCAGTTTCCTCATTTGTAAAATAAGCCAATGAGAGTAGCTAACTTCCATGGTGATTATGAACACCAAATGATATGAATTAAAGGTCTTGGCAAAACTTAAAGGATTCTAAGTAATGAGATGATAGAGAGATAGAAAAGACTCCTGAGGTCATCTAGCATGACCTCTCTGGAGGGAATTAAAAACCTGATTGTTAAATTATTGGCACAGGTCACAGTACCAGAGTGTGTTATAGTCATAAAAGCATAAGAGTTATAACCATCATCATCATTCTCATCACAATCCTCTTATATAAAATTAATAAAGATAAGTGTTATAAATAAAAATATATACTTCATATATGCTTCATTATAAGTAATTTCAAAATGAAAAAAGCTTAAGGCTTTCTGATAGATCTAATAAGAAATATTTAAAATGGTAAAAAAAAAATCTTGTTCTGTTTGGGGATCAGATTTCTTACATCATATACCTATTCTTTTAGGAAGGAGAGCGTAACAATTCCAAAAGGAAGTCTATAAAGACAAAAGGCAAATACAGTCCTGTGATCATAAAAAATGCCCATAATTAGTCAACAATACAAAAGAGGAATTTAGAAGAGATTAATATTAAACACAGAAAGCAGAAAGAACACAGATGTTGTGGGAAGGGAACAAATCAATGAAAGCATGGAAAATTTTAAATTTGTCAGAGCAGAAATGATTTCCAGAAATTAGGATTAATGTGTATATATATATTTATATATACATATGTATACCTTACCCACATGTATCTATATATCCTATATAGGTAGAGAAAAATAGTTATAAATCTCAATATATGTGATTCCAAAACTTGCCATCTATCTATCCATCCATCTAGCTAGCTAGCTTCTCACTTTTCTTAGAGATATTAAAATTAAGAAAGTAGCCACCATATACTTCAGTGCTTAAATGGAGCCTTATTTTGTTAATGCAGTTTTCCCCCTCTAGTGATGATTTATCCTCTCCTTATCATTTTAGTAAATGCTTTTGAGAATTTCTATTGTCAAAAAAACATTACTTTTTGGCTAAACTCCTAGTAATATTAGTAATGCTGGACCTCTGGATATATGGCTCATAATTGAAACTGTATTTGAAATCTTGCTAGTGTGGTAGGTTCTGCTGGGAATTTGCTCCAATGGTCTAGCCTTTCCAAATATAAGGTAATATCCATGCCACAGCAATGTATCAAAGGACGAACTTAATGGTGTGGTGCATTAAAAGTTTGTCTTACTGTGAGTTTTCCTGACATCCCCACTCCTAACTACTCTCACTATAAGTTTATAAGTAGTCATTATAAAGGGGCAATTACAGGAAATAAGAAATCAAAAAGGAATGTGAAAACATCATATAAACCATCTCAAATTTAAAATAAAAGGGGAAATTAGTCTTCTTCTGAGCTATTTTCTTTCCTAAAACAATACTATCAGCTTCACTGTCTTTCTTAACAACTTTTGACTTTTTAGCAATAATAAAATATAGCCATCAACATTAGCAATAATTCAAGTTATTTTCATATCAATAATCATCTCACATGATTTGATGCCATATGATAATATTGTAATCCTACCCTACCTATCATAAGTATTTAATAAATGCTTATTTAATTCAACAGAGTTAAATTTCATATGATATTAACTCTAAAAACCACTAAAAGGGAAACTAGTCTTTTTACATCTCTAGTTATAGTTGATTGTTTTTAGGGCTTATGTTGGTACCAAATATATGAGCATTACAGATATTAGGGTTCCAGATAATTAATATTTTTCTATATATACTAAAGCAAATTTGTTTGTAGGGATTTTTCTAACTATATTTTCAATTGAAAATATACAACTGGTCTTTTGTCATTGTTGGATGAATTTAAATATGACTTTTTTTTTTTTGCTTTCAAGACACAGAATTGATTAGCAGATAGAAAACTGATTCTAAAACCAGGGAGATATGGGAGTTCTGACACATACTAATTTCTTGACTATTGAAAAATCTTAACTTTCTGTGTTCTTGGCAACTCTCTAAGGGTGTGAAAAGTGGCCAATCTATCATAGTAGAGGGAGTTTTTTCATTAAAGAGTTTCCTATCCTAATAAAACCACCATATGTGCATGCACACACACAAACTAAGTTCAAGGTAATCTGAAGTGGAGAGGTAGAAGTGTGTGGTAACTGCTAGGAGTCAGAAAAGGTAATGAATAAATAAATGTGACTTTCTAGCTAAGATTATCATACTTGGCAAAAGTGAGGGAGTAAAGACATAGATATGTGTGTGTATATGTGCACAATGTGTGTATTTCTGCTCCTAATATGAGGCAAATCAATGTTTGGTTATTAACTCAGACCAAAAAGTAAACAAGGGTAAATTTTATTTTCATCTTACCTTATTTATTTTTATACGTACATAATTGGGAACTTTCATTTTTCTTTTTCATTTATTCTTTTTCCTTCCTTTCAAGTGATGAAATTGACATTTTGGCAGAAAATACTATTTCATATTTTGAGGGCATAGTTCTATTTATAGAAGAAAATGGTCTTTAAGAAAAATGTGCTGAACTTTAATATCTCTCCTTTAATAAGTCTTAGAAATTCCTTAAAAAAGTAAGGAAGGATGCTAAAGTCGCATTCACATGGGAAATATAATTTCATAATATAATGTACTTGTTTGTGAAGGGTGACAGAAAAGAATTATGGGATTCTGAATCTAAGGGTGAAAAGGACGTGTACAAAGCAAAATACATAATGAATCCATATCTAAAATCAAAAGGAAAGATATACAGTCTTTGTGAAGAGAAAGATGTTTTTTAAAATTTGGGGAAAAATACATTCAAGAGAGACATTAAATTTTAGACATGAAATAAAAGGCAATTGTACTGCCTCTACCTGTCAGAGAGAATATAAGACAATATAGAGTTAATTGATGTAATGGATAGTGTGCCAGATTTTGAGTCAGGAATATTCATCTTCTTGAGTTCAAATATGACCTCGGCTACTTACAAAGTATGTGACTCTGGACAAGTTACTTAATGCTATTTGCCTCAGTTCCTCATCTATAAAATGAGCTGGAGAAGGAAATGGCAAACCATTCTAATATCTCTGCCAAGAAAACTCCAAATAGGGTCATAAAGAGTTGGAAATGACTGAAACCACTGAATAGCAATGTATAAAAAAATGGTAATAAATTTTGAAAGTTTATGTTTCATTACTAGAATTTTCTAGTTCTATAGGCAAGATTTCTAAAAGATATCTAATATACCATCCTGGATTAGAAAGACCAAGAATAGATCATCCAAAGCTTGCATTCAAAATCAGGACTGCATGACATACCCAAGTCTGATGAAGCACAACTGTTTTTAGACAATCCTTTACAGTTTATATTGCCCAGGCAAATAACCCTTGCAACACTGAATTTTTCTATCACACTTTTTAAAGTTAAAGTTTTTGTGGAATAGAAACAAAAGTGTGGAAGTCGAATAAATTGCTTAATATAATCTATAGCGTGTTTCATGGCTGTTAAACTTTGGTTCAACATTGGTGAGAAAAGACTCTCTTCTGACCACTCTTGAGTAATATGCACATATTCATTCTTCTAAATTGAAAGGGACTTAGGATTTTTGGCAACTGATATGTAATGAGAGATATTCTGAGGAAATGATAATAGTAACCATACCAGGGACCTCTCAGATGAACTATGATCTTTTAAATATGACGGAAAAGCTTAAACAGGTGTCCCAAAATTCTTGGTTCGATTTTAGGTTATAGAATATTTAATAGCTTAAAACTGCATCAAGACTTTTGGGACATCCTAAAATAATATCAATGCACATGTTTACTAAGAGCCTTGCTCTTTTTTTAAGGTCTCTCAGAGCGAAAATGCGTGATGTAATAATTCTGGCTATTAGGTCAATCATTCCCATATTCTAACCATTCATCTCTATGCCATCAGAGAAAGCTAAATACATTTAAAATCATTCATAGATCAAAATAATAGTGGTGATACACTACAGCATCTGTTGAGAACTGTTATTAGCTTGACCTTATAACATGACTACACTTGACACAATAACAGTAAATTTGACCAATCACATGTACCTGTGTTGTGTCACACTTAATAGAAGTGCCAAGAAGACTGAATATTTGATATTTTGATGTAAACTAGAATTAGTCACTGATAGTGAAGTTTTACAATTGTTTCTCTAATCAGAATAATTATTTGTCATTGTTCAAACTATATCTCCAAGTCACTTGGTTATTATTTCTTTTTACCAGGTCATTGGGAGTTGGCCCCTGATTTTTAATTCCATTCCATTGTCTGAAACCATTGGTGAAATAGAAAAAGGTTCCTTTTTTTGTGCAAAGTAGCATATTGGTTAGTAATTCATCCTGACTCACTTGCCTTTCCTCACATCACTAGAAGATGATGCATGGTTGTAATTATGGCTTTTCCAAAGGAATAGCAGGGGACTGGACATACTTGAATGCTGCTAGTTGTGGGGTCAGCAGAGGGGGGAAATGATCTTATCTTACTCATCTTCTCTAAAAACTCTACTGCTTTCAAACCAGGATGTAGTCTCTGAACACCAACTCCTTAATCATTTATGTGCCTGTGATTTTTTTTTAAATGTCTGTGCTAACTGCCATAAACAAAGAAACTTCTACGCAAATTATCCTTCCATTAAAATGTCCATGGTGTGATTTGGTCAATACCAAACTGTATTTTAAATTGACGATTCTAGCATTAGTTGTCCTTTGGCTATGGGTCACATGGGAAGTCAATTTCCAATAGTAATAATATTAATTGAAATCATTACCATCACCTTTCATGTAGGATGTTGGGCCAAAACATTGGTATTGGTCTACAGAAGCAGTCAGGGGTGGAAAGGACAAAGGAAATAGGAGGAAAATACATGACTGTAGTGAACATTGCTGCATACTGAGAGCTAATTTACACAAATAGGCTAGACAAAAACAGATGGGAAGAGGGAGAGAGGGAGAGGATTGACTAATGACACCTGACTGCCAAATGACCCTGTGGGTTTGAACACTGGCATGACACCTAAAACTGTGCCAGCAGCCACTTAGAACTGCCCTGTTCTCCCTCACATTTCATTAAACAAACTAACCTTGGTCTTTTTATTGTTATTATCACTAGGGAAATTTATACACTATATCATCAGGATCCACAAAATGTATATTCTAATGAGGCTCTTCTCAGGGAAGCTGTGTATGAATGGACTATTAAATGGATTCTTGTGCATAATCTATGGTTCTCAAAGTTAGAATTTGATCTATTTGTTGCTCAAAGAGCCTCCTTTGTAATGGTTAAGGTGTGTGTGTGTGTGTGTGTGTGTGTGTGTGTGTGTGTGTGTGTGACCTTTTGCTGTTTAATAAAGGCAATGATGGAAATAGAACAAAAAATACTATGGGCAACACAATTCTGTTATTACACCATTTATTTCCAGTTAAATGACTTTCTTTTAGGTGGAGTCATGAGCTCCTAGAGTCACATTTTATGTGATGCTCCCTCCTCCTCCTTTCTTGCATTCTCATACACTCCTCCTATATCCCCCACAATTTCCATTACCAAATAAATGTCAAGTAAAAATAATATGACACTTAGGAGTTTATTGTTTTACCTTCTAAAGGGCAAAAAGGTTTTTTCAATGAAATTCCCTTAAAAATTCTTTATGGTAACTAAGAAGAAATGTAGGGTTGAAAATCATCTTACATAGCAATTTGTTTAGGGCACCTTGTCTTTTAGGATCCTAAAAGTGCTCCAAATATGGTCTGTAAAGGCTAGTATGTTTCTTTTCATTCTATCTAAAAGAAACTAAGGTTGTACTACAAGTTAGTGATGGAATTGGGAAATGCATCGATGTATCTCAAGCCAACAATGATCTAGATCAAATTTCATTATGGTTACTGTTGTTCCTGAGATCCAACTTGTACCACTTTTCTTGCCCAGCTTGAATTTAGACACATGCCACTGTTAAATTAAGATAATGCACAAAGAAATTTTGGAAGAGGGAATGGGGGCATAAATAGATTTTATGCTGTTGAAACATTATTTCAGGAACTTATTCAGGATGGAATTTTGGAGCTGGATGGAGCTTTAGAAATATTTAAAACATGAGATCATGGGTTTGGAGTTGGTCGGGACTTTTAGAAACCATATAGTCAAAATTCCTCATTTTACAATATGGCGAAGACAACCACAAATGAGGTCATGAAAACTCAGACATGACTGAAGAAGAGGAACAACAAACTAATGACCAGAGAGCCTAAATAGTTTGCCAATGACTGGATTGAAAAAATCATGATTTGAACAGAAATCGTTTCATTTCAAATACTTTGTTCTTGTCACTCTACTCCATGGCTTCAACTGTGTAATTTTACCTATGAATAAAGTGAGTCTCAGAGAAATTAAGTGATTTGATTATGGTTACACAGTGAAATAAAAGCAGAGGTAGAATAAGACTTCTATCTATAGTCCCAGATTATAGTTAATTCTATTCTATTATTTATTTATGTTAGAGACTATGCTGTAAAAATAGTGTATTGTACTCTAAAGTCATGGAATTTTATAATTAAAGCATTTAGAAATTAGATAGTCCAAGTTCTTTGTTTTATAGATGATGTGTACAGAGGTTAAGTTGCTTATTAAGGTTAATGCTATTCAATAAAAGGCTAGTGTTGGGGTGCTAGTCTGCCATTCTTAGTCATTTAATCAATTAGTAGAGAACAGAAGCACCAAAAAAAAAAGTACACAAGAACAATGTCCAGTTGACACAAACCTGGGGACCATATGTGTTGGCAGAGGGAGGCAATCTCATCTTTGGGCCACAGGAACATATGGACAATATTTTGCACTGAGAAGTCGACTTGTGAGGGAGACTGGCCAAGAGTCCAGTGATTTTAAATTAAGGCTTCAGAATAAGGAAATGAGGGAAAGGAGAATGACCCAGTTGGGGAGGAGAACCCATAATGCACAACCTAAAGAGTCTTGTTCTGTGCTTGACCATAAAGTAGTGGATAATGCTTGTTGAATTGAGTGGAACAGGGAAGTCAGATGAATTGTTCATGCCTGTGTTATTCTGATTTTGACATTCTCTTACACCTGAGAATTCTCTCCTTAAATCATACAGGATAGTAATATGGCTTCTTACTCTTCCATTAAGTGATACAGAATGTTTTGGCTGACAATGCAAAACTGCACTAACTACTTCCCTCCTTCTAATTCCTAAAAACAAAACTAAAAAGCATATGCAGCCCAATGCTTCTTTCAAGAAGGACGCCTTCAATAAATTTCTCTTGTACTTTTGATCAAAGCTGCATCTCTAAATTCTGCAGTTGGGGTACTCTACAGAAAAAGTGCCAGAGATCTCTTTTAACATATAAACTATCAATGAGACTTGGGACTTTTTCAGCATCTTTAATTTCCTCTGGAAAATAATATGAAAGAGAAACAGATATCAATATAAGCACTACCCAGCCACCACCTCTACTTCCAGAGAGACTTATTCTCAAAAGCTGGACCCTTATTTTTATTACTTATCCTGATGTAAAAGCTATTACTTTTTGCAGTTTCTTAGTTTTTTTTTTTCTACCCACTTCAAAGGAATGCCCTGTTGGACACACAAGCAGATTGTAGTGGGAGTAGGGGGGAGAGGAGGAAATAAGGTATCTCTCTGTTCACAACAAATCTACCAACTGATATTATTTTGTAAAGTTTCTGAAGAAAAGTTCAAAACTCAAAATTCCGAAAAACAAGCTTGCATTTGTAAGTAAAATTAGGAAAACGAGATTTATTTGACTAAGAAATTATTTTAAGCATATTCAGGTCTAAATTATGCAGCTTTGCTATAATCAGATGTCGGAAGAGAAAATGTAGAAAGTGTTTTTTGTCAAGTCTCATAAAAGTATTCTAAACACCCATTTTCTTGAATCAGACTTCCAACATTTTGAAAAGCTTTCCTTGGAAAAGCCAGCTTGAGGTTCTGTAATGCCTACTTTCTTTTATGTTACCCTAACTTTCAGTAAGAAATATAGGGAGGTGCATAAGGAAGTAGGCTTCATTAAAGAACTTCCTCTGATGTTTAAGTAAGTGTAATTTCCAAATATGCCATTAAAAACCAATTCAACATTAAAAGCCCTTTAGGGGACTGCTGAATCTATACTTTTAACTCCAGACGTAAAGCCAGAATTAAGTTAAAGGTTTTATTAAGAGAAATAATGGAAGTAAAAAGACAAAGACTGAAGTTTCTTTCATATTTGATCACACTATCATCAGCCAAAATGCACAAATCACAGGCAATTTTGTCCCCATTTTTTCTTTAATAATACCCAATTGACACTTAAAATCATTGTTCCACTGTGTACGTGTATTTGTGTGCATATGGCTGTATCCATGAAACTATTAAATATAATGAATTTAATTGTAATTTTGTTCTTCTCTAAGACATATTAATCAAAACATTTGATTATAGTTTATCTTATAGGTTTAATATTTAAAACATTTTATCTCTACTCAGTAAACTCCATTGGCTCCCTAATACCTGCAAGATCTCTGGCATTTCAAGTTCTTTAAAACCTGTCTCCTTCCTATTTTACTCCTTTTCTGAGTCTCTCTTCTTCTTTGTGTGCAAAATGATCTCATGCCACTAAACTATTCATCACAAAGAACACACTATTTTTCAAATTCATGTCTCTTGACTGTGTACCTTTGCTTCTGCCTCAGTTTCTTTGGTTTCCTTCAATATTCAACCTTGATCTAACTTTGGTAAGGGGCCTTTCCTGCCCTTCTCTGGGATTATTTTATTTCTGCTCTGTTATATATCTTAGATTTATTTATTTATTTATATGTCATCCCCCCATTAGCATGTGAACTCTTAGAGAGCAGGGGCTGTATTTTTGCCTTTCTTGTAACCCAAGCTCTTAGGACAAAGGCATCATGCTGTAAGCATTTAATTAAAAAAAAAAACACATGGGCAGAGAGACTTCAGGGGGGAAAATATGATGATCTATTTTTTGTACCATTTGTTATTATTAAAAATGTAGCAAAGATGAGGAATAACTGGCATATTTTATTGACTTTATTTTTATCCTTGGATAGTAAAGAGTTCCTCTAGCAGGCATTCTTAGCCTAGTTCCCATTGATTAAAAAAATTGATATCCACTTCAATAGCACAGGTTTCTTTTGTAATTCTATATATTTTAAGATATACATTTAAAACTTTTTTTTTCCTAAGAAAGGCAACATAGGATTTACCAGATTGACAGGGGTATGCAAGGCACAAAAAGGTTTGAAGATCACCTTGTCTTAAAAGAAGGCACACAACATACCAGAAGGCATACTTTTGGTGGAGTTTTGGTCTGACAGGAAAAAAAGTCATTTAGATATTCAGAAATTGATGAGTTCTGATGCATATCACTGGAGAAAGAAATCATAAAGATGCCAACATAGACATATCAAATAAGAACTAAGCAATAATTCTTTAAACCAATAGCAATTTTAAAGAGTTACAGAAATGTATAAGTAGAGATCAAAAATATGATATTATATAGAGCCTATCCTGAAGTTTCCAATAATCATATGGTTTATAGTAAAAAGAAACCTTAGAGATCATCTGGATCCAAACCTGTGTTTTATAAATGAGAACAATTAGGTCTAGAAGTTATTTTTTGCCCATGGCCTCATGGGTCCAAAGTCATTACTTGAATCCAGAACCTTTGATTCCAGAGTTATGGATCTATTTCCCCTATCCTGAACTGCCATGTAAATGAGAAATTATATACATTTTTGCCAACCAATTAATGAAAAAACAAAACAGAAACAAATAATATGTTGCTATGGTCAAGGCCACAAATATTTATAAGGCTTTTACTGTGTCAAGCACTATGCCTGGAGATACAAACATAAACAAAAACAAACAAACAAAACTAGTTCCCATTCTTTCAGTCTAACAGGGAAGTTGAAACAGGAAGAATTATGTACAAACAAAATAGAAAGAGGATAAATTGGAAATAATCTTACAGTTAAGACACTAGCATTAATTGAGATTGGAAAATGTTTTTTGTAGAAGGTGAGATTTTAACTGGCACCTAAAGGAAGTTGGGGAAGCCCAGAACTAGATGTGAGGAAAGCAGGCTTTAAGGAATATATTGAGAAAAAATATAGAATTGGAAACTGGAGTATTTTATGCAAGGAACAACAAGAATGCTAGTGTCACTGAATCTCAGAATATATGTCTGTGTGTTGGGGCAGTGGTGGTGGGCATAAAAAGAGTTCAACAGCAGGAAGGGGACAGGTTAAGAATAGGTTTAGCTATACAGCTAGTTCCTGAGCATCCCTCTGATTTTATTATATAACACTATCTGCATCAGAAGTTGACAGTAGAAGTTCAAGAAGATCAGTTTGACTGCTGAATGAAAGGTGGCTTGGAGTAGGATAAGACTTGAAAAAAAAATCAACAAGAAGGCTATTGCAAAAGTTCTAGAATAAGTAAGAACCTGTACCAGGAATATATCAGTTTATAGGAGAGAATGTGACATACATGAGAAATATTTTAAAGATAGAATTGATATGATTTATATCATTTCTATACATCACATTTTACTATCATGATAAAGTATACACAGCACTACATAAAATGGCATCCAGAACAAGCCTAGAACAAAGTACACATTTTATAATGCTTAGTGATTATTGTGTAGTTCTCTTTTTCTCTTGGTTGGCTCTTACAGTAGATCTGTGCTGTTTTTATCTGCTTGCTCTTAACAAACCTGAAATTGCCATTTTTGTAAATTTCCTCATTATTCATAAGATATAGCTTATCCTGGATTTGACTATCATTTTACCCTGTATTTGTCTCTTAACCATGCTTATTTTGAACTGGAATACTAGCAACTTTAATGTTTAGTATCCATCAAAATGACTTAAGAAGAGAAATAGATTTGTGTAAATTTCATGTTGGAAAAAATAAGCATTGGTCTTATCTATATTTATTATTATTTACTTTTCTCAACTTTCCTTATTTTAATACTAATCTCACATTTAGAGAAATGTAATTGTAGATGTGAATCATAGAAGCATGCAACAGGATATCCTAAATTTTAGCTACATGTTTATGTCAAATGTAAATTTGGTGTATAAGATTTTCTAGAAACTATCTTGATTGAAATAACCTAATTAAAATAATCTTAAATAGCCAACATGTTACAGGGCAGGGAAGTTTGATGAGAGAAGCCAGACAGTCATCCTGTCTGAGTTGAAATGAGACATTAGTTCTGTAATCAACTGATTCCTAGCTTTAGTGAAGATATTGAATTTTGAGGTTATAGAGGCAATATGGAAGATACTCCCTTCAATAGCCTGGATCATAGGATCATAGCACTAGGTATAGTAGGAACCTCAGAAGCCATTCAGTTAATCTTTCTCCTTTTAAAAGATAAGAAATATATAGCCCAGGAAGGTCATGGAAATTATCCAAGGTCACATTGGCCAGAGGTAGGATTTGGATCCAGGTCACAACTTCAGAACCAGTATTCGTTTCTCCATATTATGGTGACTCCATGTGCACCCCCAGCTCTGGCCTTTGACTTAGAATGCCTAAGTAAAAAGTAGATACTTTTCAAGTTTACTTCAGATCCAATAATTTACTGAAAAATCTATTTGGCTTAATTGAGTTATGTAGTTCACAAAGCAATTGAATATGCTTTATTGGTTTTTCATGATGTAGGATCCCCTGGTCCCTGATCAAAAGGGAATTATCTATACATTCATAAAACTAAGAGGTTTTCATAGAATTATCTATACACTCATAAAACTAAGAGGTTTTATGGTCTGCCACCAGGAAATATGGAAATAAAAACAGATTATAATGAAAATCAAACCCAAAGAGAATAAAATGATGACTGTTTTTGCCTGATGTTTATTTACTCTTACTGATTTCTTTTTATCTGAAGGCTTTGAGTGCCTCTCTCTATTTTCAGAATGACCTAACAGTTCATAAAGGAGACTTTAAAACACTTCAATGAAAGCCTTTCCTTCTCCCTAGGGCTACCAATATGGGTTACTCCAACCTTACTTTTTATCTATTCTATATTTATCTTGGCTACACTTATTCATACACAATCTCTATTAAAATATAATCTTCTTGAAGGCAGGGGATGTTTTTTGCTTTTTCTTTATATTTCAAAACTGAGTACAGTGGCTGGCCCATAAGAATAATTTATTAATGGTTCAATGATTGATTAAGGACAAAACAAACAACAAAAAAATACAGAGGAAAAAACAAAACACACTTCTCTTCTCTTCGTTCCATCAATGTTGGGCTTAGGTCATTGCTTTCATATACTTGGCCTCAGACATGAAAATAAGCTCTGAACTTACATTTCCAGTGTGTGCAATGGAAATCATGGTCAGTGCAGTGGCAATGAAGTAGCTGGATTAGAGAAAAATCAGGCAGTAGATCTACAGAGAAATTGAACATGCTCTGCCTTCTATTTCCTTTTAATTAAATGTTCAGAGAAATTGCCATTTCTTCAGGATATCTCTGAATATGTCTGCAGGCTGGTGCTTAGTACTTTGAGCAGAGTGATATGGAGAGTAATGGCAGGAAGGAGACAAGGGAGAGGAGATGGCATTTGGTCTGGGAATTTTCTCTACCAGAATACCATTGTCTATTCCTTCCCTTTCGCCTAGCCACCTATTTTCAGTTGTCATCCCAGAAGGCTAGGAATTGTCCAATATTGGCTTGTCCCAGGGCAAAAAGGAAATTTTAAAATGGCTAAGGTTAATACAGAAGGCAGTTTCCCTATCAGAACCCTGTCCTTATTCCTGGGGTTGTCTATGCATTTGAGGCTATATCCATTTTGACGCCTCTATCTCTAATTACCAAATGAAGTAAACCAGACAAAATTGTTAAAGGAATTCAAAGAGAAAATAATGAGAGTCCAGAAGTTGGTTCCAAGAAGATCTCTGCTTATATCCCATCTCTGATGTTTGCTATATGTCTGACAAAAGGCAAATTTCTTCACCCAACTCAACCACAGTTTCCTCATCCATTAAACAAGATGTTTGAAGAAGGTGGAATCTAAGCTCTCTTCTAGCTCCAGATCAATGATCTGATTTATTTGCTATCTGTGACCATTAGGGAGTGCCTCAAATTAATTGCCCTGAAATCATCTACCCATTCTCATACCTATTAGATTGGCTAATAAGGCAGAAAAAGAAAATAATAAATATTGGGGGCAATGTGGGAAAATTGGGATGCCAATGCATTGCTGGTGAAATTGTGAACTGAGCAAACCATTCTGGAGAATGATTTGGAAATATGTGAAAAGGGCATGAAAACTGGATATACTCTTTGATCTAGTAATACCACTACGAGGCCTATATTCCAAAAAATATTTTTAAAAGGGGGAAAGGTCTATTTGTACAAAAATATGCATAGAAGTTTTGTTTCATGGTGGTAAAGAATTTGAAACTGAAATCTGTCAATTGAATAATGGCTGAATAAGCTGCATTATATGAATGTAATGTAATACTACTACTGTGTTATAAGGAATGATGAAAAGATTGATCTCAGAAAAACCTGGTAAGACCTTCATGAACTGATGCAAAGTGAAGTGAACAGAACCCAGAGAACATTGTTCATAGTAACAATATTATATGAGAGATATTTATTTAAAACAGTTATTCTTAGCAATATAGTAAAGATAATCCTCAAGAATTAATGATGAAAAATGCCATCCTTCTCTAGAGAAAGAGCTGCAAGAACTTGAATACAGACTGAGACATTCTATATTTCACTTTATTTCTTCATTTTTCTTTTGTTTGTTCAAATTTTCTTTCCCAAAATGACTAATATGGGAAAACATTTTATGCTATTACACATGCAAAATCTATACTACATTGCTTGCTATCTCAGGGAGAAGGGAGAAGAGGAAGGAAGATAGGAGAGGAATAATATGGCTTAATTTTTTTTAAATAAAGGTTAACATGTAATTGAGGAACAAAATATTTTTAATTAAAAATAAATAAAATTCAAGAAACAGATATAGGACATCAACTTGGATAAGAGATTTAAGGTTACCTTTGAACTCAGATCCTATGGACACCAAATCAATCTTTCTATCTTCTGTAGCATGCTGCAGCATTGGAGAGTATGGAATTTTCATGGAGAACTAGCATCTCATATGTGAGTGCTTACTGAGCCCTTTTCAGGGCTGATCATTTACCTTTGTATCCACCTTACACCCAATTCTCAGCTGTGGCTGCAAGCAAACATAGCCAGTGCAGTACCCACATTTTCATAAAACTATCTCAGCAGACAAGTTAGGATAACTGTTAGGATAACCAACAGGCCTCAAACCCATCAATAAGTTTGGGGGATGCCTACCCCAAGCATGTGAAGACTTGCTCTGAAAGAATAAGCAAATGAGAACAATTTGTTTCAGCAGTAATGAAGGTTGCTGAAGCAGGCATTGTGGAACACTTAGAGCTTGGTCACACATCTAAGATACCAAGGCTACCCAATGGACCCACGACCAGTCCTCTTGACTTCTCTTAGCACTGCATTTCAATGATGCTAGAAGAGAGAAAGAAGCTGACAACTTGCTTCTTTTAAATCCAATTCATGGACAGTCAAGACATTATCCCATGATGTCATTGGTCCCATTTGAAAAGAGGAAGCATAGCAACAATAAAACATCAAAAACAGTCAATTTCTCCAACCGTAGGGAATATGCTAGTAGTAATAATATTTAAAGATCATTATTGTTAAACTTCAATGTCATTTACTTCTATGTTTTAAACCTGAAATGCACTTGAGGTATCAAAAGAAAAATCCTCCCATTTAGCAATATTTAAGTGCTTATTTCAAGTCAGAAAAAAATTTTTTTCTCAGTGCCTTCTACAAGACAAGTCTTTATGTCTGAATGACAGCTAGCTTAGCATCAATGATTATGTCACATTTTTCTCATACAGTAGTATTTTCTAACAAAGCATGAAGGTTCTTGTCCACTGTTTTACATGTTAGTATGCATTTTCTTTATTAACTGTGTAATATTTGGCAACAAGTATTCAGCCAACATTGTTCTTTCAAATCACTCACAATAGTTAACAATAAGTAAGATGAACTAAGAGTCTTTAAGTAATTTATGACTAAGGGTGAAGTAGAATACGTTGAGTGAAGCCAAGAACATTTTCAAGTAATCTTTTTGTCATATGGGAATGTAGGACTATAGGAATCTGGAACTAGCCTATCTAATTCAGGACAACTGGCAGGGTTAATTTAGGTATAGTCTGCCATTTCAATATTCTATACAATAGATTCCATTAGATAAGGTTTTATAAATACAGAGAGAGAGAGAGAGAGAGAGAGAGAGAGACAGACAGACAGACAGACAGACAGACAGAGACAGAGAGAGAGAGAGACAGAGAGACAGAGACAGAGACAGAGACAGAGACAGAGACAGAGACAGAGACAGAGACAGAGACAGAGACAGAGAGAGAGAGAGAAATAGCAGGCCCTGCTAATGGACCTGTTCTACCATCTCTGACTCTAAAGATGATACACTACAGATGTAGACTGTTAGCAAAGCTTTAAATGTACCTAGTGTTTGTAGCACTTCTTTCAGATCATGATACCAAAAAGGTTCTTACACTGAGAAAGACAAATTTCAGACTCAGAGGTCAGAGATTGCTCTAACCTCTACAATAATTTTATAATCAGAAAGCTACTGTGATAATTGTGATATTTTAAATATATTGTTTGATATCGTGGTTATAAAGGAAAGGACTCAAAAACCATATTACTTGGAGCTAGTGATATGAATGACCATAAATATATAAACAATAACAGGCAGTCTGTACTCTTCCACTGTCTTGGCCTTGTGTCAAACATCTTGGCTCCCTAACTGAATGAGGCTCCAAAATCCATGTTTGAGGTCCTTCTTTATCAACTTAAACCCTAGCCAAGTTTCTGGGATCAATTAAAAAACTCTCACATGAGTCTAGTATCAAAGGAGAAATGACCTGGTGAGGTTACTCACATCTGGGACTGATTAGCAATGCCTCCAGCCATAATTGTCATGAATTACCTGTTCTCAGTCAGGTCTATCTTTAAGGTATAAAACTTTCCTGGTGAGATTTCATTCTCAGCATGTATATTCCCACTGAGATCTTTGTGTGATGTACATTGCAGTCACATGAGAGTGTGGAGCCTGTGTCTAGTCTATATTGCCATAGAGTAGGATTCTTGGGTGTGTGTCTGTGTGTATGCCTTGTTTTATGAGTTTGTTCACAAATCACCTGTTTGTATTTGCCTCCTGCTCACTGATTTCTTGTAAATCCTCCGACCTGGGACTTTCCTCTAGTTTGAACTGTGAAACCAAATAAAGAAGTCATGATTTAACTTGGTCTGTCTTGGGGACTGTTAAAATAAAAGACTTCAAAAGACCCAAGAGACCGCCATTTAAAAGAAATAGATCCATTGATACTATCCGAATCCTGCCAACTACCTCTAGTGTAAAGCAGTGGACTAAGCAATGAAAACTGTAGACCCTGATTCAATCAGAATGAGTGGATATGTGGCTAACTCATTTCTAAGTTTGCATGTTGGTCTAGAATTTTGTAGTTCTGTGGTTATATGGTTGCATGCCTTTAACTCCACTTGCATATACCTGATTCAAGAGTTTCTGCTGTTGTTTTACTTTAGTCAACTCTGAGTGATCTAAACATGCTATTATCTGCTCCTGAGTAGCATGTTCCAATGTGGTTCCCATGCTTCTCATTTATCATGCCCTTTTGCAACTCCCTTCATCCTCTGTTGCAGATAACAATCTCCTATATGTCCATAGTAAGATGCTTTTCAATAGTTGCTACAAATTATAATTTATTGCTCTTAAGCAATAGGGATGGCCATCTCTGAAAAATAGAACTAGATATCTATAAAAAAGGGAACTTTTAAAAGAAAAATATAGCCATTTCAGGAAGGAATTCCCCTTTCTTTCTTTTGTAAGGCAGCAGTGAGTAAAGAATAAAGCACTGGATTTGGAAGAAGGACATAGACACAAATCTCACCACAGACACTAGCTTTATAATAGTAATTATTGCTTAACAAGTCTTTGCATCTTAGTTTCTTTATAAAAAGATGAAATTGGAGCATGTGACTTCTAAGGTCTTTTACAATATTAAATTTGTGTCTTAAGATTCTTAAAATTTCAGCGGACATGAACTAATCATCAGCTAGGCTTTGTTCAAAGTTTGCAAACTTTATAGCCTTTACAAAGGATCTCTTGTTGGTTGGTTATAATTGACCAGTTGGTTTTGCAACTCAATTTGGATGATGAAAGAGCTGTCAGCCATCTTCGTTTCATGGAGTAACTGGTAATCACTTTTAGCAGGTTCTAAGTCAAAGCTTCTTAACCTTTATTTTGTGTAATGGATTTCTTTACCTATCTGGTGGAGCATATGGACTCCTCACAAAAATGTTTGCTGCTAAAATTCACCACCCAAGGAAATATTAAATTTCAATGAGATATTATTGACTTTAAAGTTTTAATTTTCCAATGTAAGTTATGGACCCCCAGAATTGATCTGTGGTCTTTTCAGGTATTATCTATGGTTTCTCCAGATTAAAATCTTTGCTCTGGGAAATTACAGTAGGAGATGAAGTATTAATAATGAATTGAAGTGCTGGCTTGGAGTCAGGAAAACTCATCTGTGAGTTCAAAACTAGTCTCAGACACTTACTAGCTATGTAACCTTTGGCAAGTCACTTACTCCTGTTTGTCTCAGTTTCTTCATCTATAAAAATGAGCAGGAGAAGGAAATGGCAAATAGTGAATTGAAACACATTCCTCAGTTTGATAGTTTTTCTTAATGACTACTGTAGTAGTAGCCCACCTTCACTCCTTCATGATGACTACCATGATGGATATATCATTCTACCTCTCCTCCACCCTAACCTTTACCTATTCATTATCACCCTCTGAAATGTTATTATGACTTTTGTAAAGGGAAAATAAGTTCTTTTTCTTAAAGTAAGTCAACTAGCATTTATTTGGCACCTCTTATGTGCCAGGCAGTGTGCTTAGTACTGGTGATAAAAAGAAAAGCAAAAACACAGTCCCTCCTCTCAAGAAGTTCACAGACTAATAGAGAAGGCATCATGTAAATAACTATGTACCAACAAGATAGATACATAGGAGATAAACAAGGAAATCTTAGATATATGACACTAAGATTAAGGACCAGGAAATGCTTCTTGAAGAAGGTAAGACTAGCCAAGACTTTCTTTAAGGAAACTAGAGACATTGAGAAGCAGAATAAGAAAGGAGAGTTTCTGGCATGGAGGAGAGCCTGCGAAAATGCCCAGAGTTGGGAGATGGAGTGCCTTGTTTGAGGAAGAGCAGGGATACCTGTTTCTCAAGATTAGAGAATACATGGAGGAGAGTGAAAGCTGAGGTAATATGAATTCATCCAAGTAAGGGGTGATGGAAGCAAGTCAAGTTTCACTAGAGAACTTTTCTATTGCTTTAACTCAGGTAAAGGCATTGAGTTTTCTAACTGCTGAGCCAGTGGCAATTCAATTAGATGATTCAAGATTAGGACATAATTTCTTCAATTAGGCAACTAGACTCAAATGTTCACAACTGGGACTCTTGGAGAGAATAAGAATTAGGGGAAATGGGGAAGGAGGTCCAAGAATTCACAGTTCTCATAAACGATGTCAAAATGACCCCATGTATGATCCTGTGATTTATTGATAGATAATAGATATTATTTTTAAAGAACTTGGACATGTCTTTTTTTTCAGACTGTAAAGACGTTTGAGTCTGAATTTTAGGTACACAAATGACTGAGATTCAGAAGTTTACATCGCAGTGATTTGTGAATAACTTTAAACTTTCCCCTTCACACAACTGCTATTATACTAAAGTCATAGTAAAGCAAAGAGAGGGTATTCCTCTCTTAGAGCTTATCTGTTATTATTTAAATTTGTTGTTTTTGTTCAGTCTTTTCAGTTGTGTCCAAGTCTTGATGAGATCATGAAGAGTTAGATACAACTGAAAAGACTGAACATCATTATTATCGTGTAAGAGATACTCCAAGAATTAGCCATTTCTTTCTCCAGTTCATTTTAATGATCAGGAACTCTGGTAAAAAGGGTTAAGTGATTTGTCCAGGGTCACACATTTGGTAAGTGTCTGAGGCAAGATTTGAACTCATGTAGATAACTTTTCCTGACTCCAGGTCTGGCACTCTGTCCAATGTGCTACCTAGCTGTCCAAATTATTTATAGACATTCATACATATGTATTATGCATGCTATGTATTATGTTTGTATATACACACACTCATTTTTATGTATGTATATATATATATATATATATATATATATATATATATATATATATATATATCAGTCTGGATCAGAGGCTAGTCTTCCAAATGTCAGGAATCACATGGGACAAGAGATAATGTCTTATGATTGCCAGAGAGCCATGAAGCTTCTAGTATCCTCCCAGAATGATCATGTGACTCCCTTATATAGATAAGGCCCAGGGCTGGTTCTTAATTTAATCAAAGATTGGGGCAACCTCAAAAGAACAAGGATTCAGAGAAGTAAAAGTTCACAATCCAGTGGTTCTTAACTTGGAACACACAGATATTTAAGAGCTCCTTAAAGTTTACAAATGTTCTCATGATGAATGAACCTCACAAAGCCCTTGGAGATAGGTGCTATTATTATTCCCATTTTTGTTGTTCAATCATTTCATTCATGTCTGGACTCTTCATGACCTATTTTGGAGTTCTGTTTTGTTATTTTTGTTTTGTTTTATTATTTGTTTGTGGTGTTTTTGTTTTTGTTTTTTTGGCAAAGATAATATACTGCCTTGCCATTTCCTTTTCCAGTTCTTTTTACAGAAGAGGAATCTAAGACAAACCAGGTGTGCCCATGGTCACACAGCTAAAAAATGTCTGAGGCTATATTGTACACAGGTTTTCTTGACTCCAGGCTGGTTCTTCATTCACTGTACCACCTTTATAATCTCCCTTTTACAAATAAGGAAATTGAAGCAGACAAAGGATAATTGACTGGCTTGCCTGGGGTCATTCAGTTAGTAAATGCCTGAGGTAGAATTTGAAATCAAGTCCAGTCCAGAACCAGTACTTAGCTACCAATCTGTCTGGATGATTAAGCGCTAAGGGACCATCTAGATTTGTTGGAGACAGACCACACTAGGCTATCTTGCACAGTGTGGAATGTGACCATTCTCGAATTCTAAACCTTTTAGGACTGTCCTGTAGCAGAGTGATGAAGCTTATCCACCCCTCCTCAGGATAATATTTTTAATTGAATAAAATAATTTTAGTCAATAAATATTTATTAAGCACATGCTATGTGGCAGACACTAAGTGAATACAGAATTAAAAAAGAAACCAATTATAGTGAAATACGGTTTTTGAAACAGAAAAATATGTTTCCAGCCCCCACATTAAAAATACCTGCTTAACTCTTGGTGGAGTTGTGAACTGGCCCAACCATTCTGGAGAACCATTTGGAACCATACCCAAAGGGCAATATAACTGTGAATACCCTTTGATCTGCCAATACTGCTATTAGATCTATATCTCAAAGATATTAATAAAAATGAGGAGGAAAGACCCACATGTAAAAAAATATTAAAATAGGTTTTTTCATGGTGGAAAACATTTGGAAAATGAGGGGGATGCCCATTAACTGGGGAATAGCTGAGTAAACTACGGTATATTAGCATATGTTTATGATACAATACTACTGTGCTATGAAAAATGAGGAGCAGGATTGTTTCAGACAAATCTGGGGAAACATACAAAATGATGCAAAGTGAAATGAGTAGAACCAGGAGAACATTGTACACAGTACATAGCCTTGTAATAATGATCAAATGTGAACGATTTTGCTACTTTGATCAATAAAATGACCCGAGACAATTCCAAAATGCTTATGGTAAAAAAAAAAATGCTTTCATCTCTAGAGAAACAACTTATAAAATCTAAACACATATTGGAGCTTAATTTTTCACTTTCTTTACTTTTTCCAACATAATACAAATTTTTAAAAATTTTACTTTAATTTCACATTTCATTTCCCATGTATATTTTTTTTTATCACATTGCCTATCTTCTTGATTGGGAGTTGAGGGGCAAAAGGGAAGTAGGGACTTCAGAACTCAAGAAAAAAAACCCTTAATGAATGTTAAAAATCAAAAAAGATTTTGTTTGTTTTAAAGAATACCTGCTTTCAATCATGCCACTGCTCCCTGTAAGTACATGGCATTCACAAGGAAAAATATCGCTTATATCATCATATGAATACCAATGAAAACCACAAACAACTCAGTAATTTATCCCTTATTCTTACTCTATGACTAATCCATCTCCTTTCCCAGTCTTATCTATTTCAAATGATATCCCTTATAATGATTTATTTGTGAAATTCTTTGCAGGTCTGCTTTGCAAATTGACCTGTGAATTTTATTAGCTAAATAATATATCTCACTTACTGAAAACATAAGAATTGTGCATTTGAAGACAGTTATAAGCATTTGTATTTAAGGTAGCATTATATTTGTGGATTGCAGTTTCAATTCTTTTACATAATTCTTCTTTGCCTATAGTCCAATTTCATTTAGACTCAGTCAGTGCCAATTTCACAAAAGTTTATTATAGCAATATTTTTAAAAATTCTCTCTAAATACTAAATGAGGGGGGAAATCACATGGAGAAAAAAAAGTCAAGGCATGCTCACCAAATTTTCCCTTTAAGCCTCGTATTTGGTATTTTTGTTTGTTTGCTTATTTCCAATCTAAATGGGCTGGTTTATATCAGCAGCAAATGGTCTTTAATGTTGCATTTTATAAAGAGATTTGAAACGTGTGGGTGTCCCCCAAAGTATCTAGCTTTTGTTTTCTGCAATCATGACTTTAAAAACCTCACTGTTTTGAATGATGATCATAAAAATTGCTTTGGGCTAAAATTCAGTATTCCAAGTCTCTGTCCATAGAAAATTTTTACAGCTAAGTTATAAACCTGGAAAATATGGGTTTATAATGGAAATGTTGACAGACTCCAGCAGGCGCTGCTGTAATATCTTGAATCTGATTTAAGAGAGGTTTTCAATAATGCTTTCCCAAGCCAGTCTTAGGGGACCTCCAAGAAAGAAAATATATATATATATATATATATATATATATATATATATATATATATATATTTAATGGCTTTTCCATTACCTCTGTGTTTGATGGAAATTTTGTGGCCAGATATTTCATGGTACCTGTGTATAAAATTATCAGCACCTCTAACAAATGCAGGAAGCAGCTAGATGCTTCAGTAGATAGAGGATTGGACCTGGAGTCAGATGATCTGAGTTCAAATATGACTTCAGATACTTTGAACTGAACATCATTTAATTTCTGTTTGTCTTAATCTAATGGAGAAGGAAATGGCAAACCACTCCAGAGTTTTAAACAAGAAAATCCCATGGACAGTATGGTTCATGAGATTAAAAAGAGTCTGATATGACTAAACAACAACGAAATGCAAAATGAATAACAAAAGAACTAGCATAGAGATATCACTATTTATAATAAGAGGCAGTATGGTGTAATGGAATAAGAATGTGGATATGTGGAAAAGAAACTTGGATTTACACATCCTATTTCAGATAATTACCAATTGTGTAACCATTGCTGTGTCATATTTACTCAAAAGCTTCAACTTCTTCATCTATAAAATGGGTATAACACTTTTTACATGAATTATTTTGCAGAATTGTATGGAATATGCTTTGTAAATCTTAAGGCACTATAAAAATATCAGCTAAATTCCACTTAAATTAATGCCACCATTCCTACCCCTTGAAAACATTTTGATACAATCAAGTCATTGTAAGCAAAGCAGTTAAAAGCAGGATATTCTTAGGAATGATGGTGATAACCTGTTTTTCTATAAGACCCTGCTAAATAAAATTGGTGCTATCCATAAGTATTTAATTAAAAAAAAAACAACAAAAAACAGTGGGAGATAGAGGAATTACTGTGACTTATACTAGTGATTATCTCTCTACTCAAACCCTGGTGTCCATATGTACATTTCTAACTAAACAATTCTCCTAAACAAAGATACTTATACATCTAAGACATCTGCACCAGCTCTACTCTTTATCTTCCTAGCTCTTATCCCTACTAAAATTACCTTGTAAGTCACTAATACTATGTGGTTTAGGGATGGGAAACTGGATGGGAATGATTCATTTGAAGTTAATGTAGAATGATATTCTGGTCTTTAATAGGACACTTAAGATTGGAAAATAAATGTGAAGTTTAATTCTCCTCCAGTTATTCCATTTTCTTATTTACAAATTGATTCATACTTGATATATGGAGAGAGGATGTTCAATCATTTGGTCAAACTAAATAGTCCTTATCCAAAACAGTACAGATCAAGACAACTTTGGTTTTGTTAAGCCAGAAGCTTAAAGAGGAGAGCTCCCATTTGCATTACACATCATCTCCTTGGTCTTGTGTTGAGAGCTGCATTTTCATTGGCTTTTCTTCAAAGTGGCAAATGGAAGTCATCCTAGTTTGTTCATTTCACCTTAGTGGAAGTAAACATTAACAGCTTGGTTTACAGTGCTCGAGTTATTCACCAGTGTGCCCTGACTTTATTTTCCTGAGCTTTGGGCCATAGGGTAGGCATCCCATATCTTTAAAATGTTGTTGAAGTAGCAATTACTATACTGTTATGGATTCAAATGGCCTCAGAGATGTTGCCTAACTATCCTTAATATAATTTCTGGGGATACTTAGCAATTATCTTCTTATTAACAGATCAAACACAGCACTTCTTAAATATGTTAGAGATCTGACCATGTATCCTATTTGTCATTTAAAGACCAATATGGGTATTGTCAGAAGAGGATCATAGTCAAAATTTTGGCCAAGCATTGGTAGTATGTTTTTTTCCACTACAGAAATTGATAAATATTATCTACTTAAGCTTTGGGGGACCTGTAACTTCTATCTATGAAAAAAAAAAAAGAATATGACCATCAAGGAAATCATAGAATTATATATTCTAAAGTCTAGAAGCATGTGTGTAGAATAGATGTACACTTAAATGCACATACATTCATATATACAGAAAAGGAGAGGGATTCTCCATTCAAAATAAAATTTGACAATAAATTTCACATGTAATTTATACCATGTCTGATTTTACTAGTCAAAATTATTCTGACATGCTTTTAAATGGGGATTTCCTATTATGGTACTCATTTTAAATCATGTTCTTTATACTGTATTTCCTAATAAAACAGCTCTATTAGTAGGCTATATTTATGCTAATAAGCTTGCTTGGGGTGATAATAATCAGAGCCCCTAGTCCTAGTCCTTGCCAATGTAAGTGCATTGGGAGTGGTTGATATAGCATTATAATTATGCAATTAGCCTTGTCATGGCAAGGAGCTTTGGGAATAGAGATATTTTAAAGCTTAAAATGTGGTTGGTTGATGGATGACTGCCATTAAACTCTTTCTTTGTTCTATCTGATAAAAGAGTTGCTGAGCTATAGGCATGGGTTCCTTAATGAAGGATAACGATCTTGAACCACAGTCACACTTCCTCACTTATAACCTTTCAGCTCATCCTTCCCCCACCCCATCCCACTATTATACATGTGTTGCTTGACTTTCACCTTAGCTAGATGAAAAATAACAGAAGCAGCTGCTAATGAACTCTTATCAATCACATTCTGGTGATGGGACAAAAGATTCCACAGTCAAAGTGGATTGGTTTTCAATTCCCCATATCTTTTTTTAAAATGTCTACCTGTGCATGTTAAAATGGGCTTTGTGGAATTCTAACTATTTGAGGTTGTTTTATAGTAAAAAGTTTAAAAATAATTCCCCTAAAGACTTAATTTCTCTTTAATGATTTACCAAAAATAACCAAAATATTTTCTTTACCCTCAGTATTACTTGTATAGTATTCCTCTAGAATAGATCTTAATTTTTTTTTTCCATTATAGTCTAGTGAAGCCCCTGGAATGATCAGAATAATATTTTAAATACATAAAATAAAATGCATAAGATTAAAGAGAAAATGCTTTATAACAAACACATTTATCAACATATATCTCTGTTAAGAAACCATAATCTAGAAAAAAAAGTTTAATAAGTTTCAGAAGGCAGAGGAAATGCAGAAAACCTGAATTTCTCTTTCATAAACTTAATTATTATCCCATACTCTCTCCTGTTTCTCTATGCTTAATTAAATAAAAATGTCCTTGACAGCAGAGATTAATACTTTTTTCTTCTTGGAAACTCTAGTGTCCAACACAGTTCCTGGCACTCAGTAAGTGCTTAAGAAGTGTTTACTGGTTGCTTGATTATATTGGACTAGACCATCACACTCCTACAACATAGGAACTAAAAAGTCATGAATACTTTCTCTTGTTGATAAAAAGACTGGGAGGAAAAGGATGTAGATATTGGTTTTATATAATAAAATCAGAAAGATGCTCTGGAACAATCTATATAGTTCCTTCTATTTCCTCCCCACTTCTGGGTCACATAATCTAAATGAGAATCAAAGAGTCATTATAACTTTCTCTGCAGATAAAGAAACATTCTTTTTCCAACTCTTACATCTACAAATAGGTAGATAACACATTTTCACTTAAACATACCATCTCACTGATGGCCAGATCAAGCTCATTGTTTCCCATAGTAATGAACTTTTAGGTTTCATGTGTTCTGTAATGATCACAATATACTTTCTATACTTTATAAAACCAATACACTTTAAGCTGAAAAATATAGAAAAGACATTATGATACAAATATCACTATTGTAGTAATCAAGTAGCTATTGCTACTGCTGCTGCTGCTGCTACTACTACTACCACTGCTACTACTACTGCTATTACCATAATATTTGATATCTACATAATACTTTTAAGTAATAAATATTATATAGGGAAACAGAAAATGTGTGGAACTATATGGAAGGAAATTTATTCTGTCCCTGACCAACTTAATCCTACCATGGACTATTTATTAGCTTTTTAGACCAAGGATTATTAATTTTTTCTGTGTCATGGATTTCTTTGATAGTTTATTGAAATATATAGATCAAATCTTAGGAAAGTGTTCTTAAATAAATAAAATAAAGTAAATAGAATTATAAAGGAAACCAAGTTATACTGATAGTTACCAAAATATATTTTTCAATTTATAGGCAACAGCTTAAACATCCCTACTCTAGTGAAATCATAATCATAAAAATGTCCCCAATGTGGAGAATGTTACAAGCTAATTGACTACTGCTATTTTCCCGAATTTATAAGACTTTCAATCTAGGAAACTGTGACTATGGAAATTTAACTCATCAATATAAATACTATTATCTCCAAAGAATCTGTCATTCCAAAGATGCAGAATGCAATCCATGTTTGCCTGCCCTTGTTCCCCCCTCACCCCCCCATATCCCTTTATTTTTTAAAAGGTAGGAATACAAAGACTACACATTGTAAACAGTTAGAGACAGCAAGGATCATTGAGTAGAAATCCCTCATTTTAGAGAGAAGAAAACAGAGTGACAAATTCAGGGTCACAAGGCCAGTAAGGCAAAGGTAGCCAGCACCCGACCAGACCTCTCAGGGGCCAGAGCAGGGCCCATCAAGCCAATCTTCTCTTGGCGCTGGGAGCACTTTGGAGGATAGCAGGTTGGTCTTGGGTTTCGGGGCTGTGAGATCATCTGACCGGAAGTGACGTAGGCCCCATGCCCCTGGATCTGAGCTGAAGCAGCTGGAGCTCTCTTGGGTTGCTGTACTGAGGCCCATGTCTAAGGGCTGTAAGAATCGGGCACTGTGAACCCCAGAGCACTTCTGGGGCGTCTGGCTCCACAAAGATCCTGCCAACTTCAAAGGGACAGTCTAAATTCTTGTTCAGAGTTTTGTATCATCTGGGTGGAATGGATATCTTTATGAACAGGGAAGTGCCTGGTGGAGCTCCTCAGGGAAATCTGACCCTTTTCCTGATTGAATAGCTCCAGGGGCATTTACCTTGGGAGATGTAGGGAGGGCAGGAAGCTACTCGGGTTCACCAGCTGGGGGTAGATAGGGTCAAGCTCTGGCTGCATCCTGTTTTCACAAGTCATAATCAGATCTTTTACTTCCATTTTGGCTGCCGGAAGGGTGCCCACTCCTCTGCGGTTGTTGGTGGTGACGGCAGCAGAGGTCAGGCCACGAGGGTTCCTCCCCTCCATCTAGGTAGCAAGGGCCGCCTGCCAGGCGGGATCAAGGTGCCCTCTTGTGTTACACATGAAAGTGGTCTAGGGTAGGATCCATTCCACCCCACTCCATCCATCCCTCAGGGAGGACAGGAGTTGTTTCTTTGTTTTTCAGCCTTTTTCTCCCTTTCATCCACAACTCCTGGCGCTATCAACACACTTTAAGCAATGGGGGCTCAATCCATGTTTGCTAAAGGGGTGAACACGTGGATGGGCTGTAGGGCTCCTCTAATGGCGGCTCAGAGCTAATGCTCGAGGGGCTCGGTGGAGGGATACATTGGCGCTTGTCCACCTATTAGATGGCAGCTGCTGTGCTTTGCAGCTCCAAAGCCTGGCTGGGAACCCAAAGAGTGAGTGAATGAATGAATGAAGGGAGGTGCATGCAGAGATTGACAGAAGCGCTAGAGAATTTGACAGGGTTTTTGGAGAGAGACAGACAGAGACAGAGAAAGTGAGACAGAGAGAGAGGAGGTGAGAGAGAGAGAGAGAGAGAGAGAGAGAGAGAGAGAGAGAGAGAGAGAGAGAGAGAGAGAGAGAGAGAGAGAGAGGAGGTGAGAGAGAGAGAGAGAGAGAGAGAGAGAGAGAGAGAGAGAGAGAGAGAGAGGGAGGGAGGGAGAGAGGGAGAGAGGGAGAGAGAGAGAGGAGGAGAGAGAGAGAGAGAGAGAGAGAGAGAGAGAGAGAGAGAGAGAGAGAGAGAGAGAGAGAGAGAGAGAGAAAAGAAGAGAGAAGGGGGAGGGAGAAGGGGAAAAAGAGGGAGCGGGTGGTGTGGTGGTGGTGGGACATAACGAATGTGCTTGCCCTTCTTAGGAAACTCACATGCATATCCATTTATATTTAACACAGATAAAATGTGAAAACATTCTAGAATACTATTCAAGTACATTTATGGAAACAAGTCGTATGAAAAACCGGATGATGATATTATACTAGAACACAGGGTAACATTAATTGTTTTGAGTGTTAATGCTTTACACATAATGACAATTGGAACCGTTTTAAATAGAGGGCATTTGATTGTTCCTCAAGGCTGAACATGAAAATGGAAACAAAACATAAAATTCACTTAAAGGAAAGAAAATTCATTTTCTGGAGTTGCCTGTTAGCAGTATAAAGCCTCTTGGTGCCAATATCTAGGTTACATGTATAGAAGAGTATGATTGTCGAAGTTAAATTCTAGATCCTTAGCATTCAAAACAAAGCCACAGGGAACAGGAGGGAAAAGTGAACCTTACCCATTTGGGGAAAGGCCTTCTACATCCCTACATAAGAAGCGTCTAAAAAAATGCCAGACATTTAAGTTTTCTGTTCAATATTATATTATATAAACTAACACTATAAAGCACCTTTTTTAAAAAAAAACTCTTACCTTCCTCCTTAGAATCAATACTGTGTATTGGTTCCAAAGCACAAGAGTGGTAAGGGCTAGATGATAGGGGTTAAGTGACTTGCCCAGGGTTATACAGCTAGGAAGTATCTGAGGGCAGATTTGAACCTAAGATCTCCCATCTCTAGGCCTGTCTCTCAATTGAGTGAGCCACTGGTTGCCCCCTAAAGCTCCTTAATTTAAATGTAACTCTCTCTCTGGATCTACATAGTCTCCCTTTTAAACCAATCTGAGTTTGGTATATAAATGAAATACACCATATTGTACCAAGGAAGTGACGAAGGCAATTCAAATCATGTCATATTTTTTAACTCCACTTGTGGAGGTGACATCCTTAATAGATAAGGGTCTATATAAATATTAGGTATTATTATTATTAGGTTTTAATCTAGTTATGTTTTCTATCCAACTAGGCTGTAAGATTTTTCAATACAGAAGTACTCTAAGTTTCATGAAGGCTTTGCTTTTTGATTCTCCCAAGTGACATAATATTTGTTAGAGAGGCAAGTGGTGGAATAGTTATAGTGTGTTGGACCTGGAGTCAGCCCTGAGTTCAAATTTGATCTTGGAATATTTACTAGCTCTATAACACTGGGTAGGTCACTTAACCTGTATTTGACTCTGTTTACTCAACTGTAAAATAATAATAATGTACCTATCTTGTAGGGTTGTTTGAGGACAAATGAGATATTTGTAAAAGCTCTTAGCACTGGCACATAGTTGCAATATAAATGCTTATATCCTTCCCCTTCCCTATAATCCTAGAAGGTAGTAAATTCATGCATAGACAGAAATTAAGTGATTTACCCAGGATCACAGAGTCAGTAAGTATCAAAACGTAGACTCAGTTGTAGGTTTTGTCTAAGTTAGAATTCAGACTTTTTCTTCGATAATTTACAAAGATCTAAAATGGGCACAGATGATGGTCAATTCCTTTGTTCAGAGGTAATACCTTTCATATTTAATACATCTCTCAAATTCTCCTCCTGGTGTGGAACTGATTCTGGTGTCTCAAGGATAAAATAATGGAGTAGAACCTTGCACATTTATACCTAAGATAAAATTTATACCTAAGATAAGATGATAATAACAAGAGCTGGGAGAAATAGGATATTTGTCACCTGAAAACCAACCCTGCTAAGTCTGGAGGGGTTTTGACCCATCAAGTGGATATAGCTTTGAAGTTAAAATAACTAATGAATGGCTTTGAAGTACTGAAGAAATCAGTTCTCTGATTAGATTTGACCAATAAAAAGTGGACAACAAAATTAGAATGCCTATTAAGACCTACCAGTACAATTCACTTTAACCTTCTTGCGTCTTCTTCCTTACCACCTAGCTCTCTACTGAAGGAATGTTTTTATATATTAGGATCCATATAGAAACAAGAGTAGAAATACTAGTATATTTTTTCCATGTTGATTAGACATTATTTTCTATCATGTGCTCTATGCTTCAGCTGCTTGCTCTTCTCTATATTCCACATCATATATGTTCATTCCTCATATCTTTATTGTTCTTTCTCTTAATATCAGTCTCTAGGCTTACTCAAAGCTCATCTTATCCCTTGATTAGTTGGTGCTCATCTAGTCTCTCCTTTTTATATCAAATCACTTTATTTTGTATTTAAATACATTTAACATCAAACCTGTGTTCAACCAGCACAATGTAATGTCCTAAAGGACAAGGACCACCTCACTTTCATATTTCTATCCCTATTGCCTAGAAGAATGCCTGGCACAGTATTGGCATTTAATCAATGATTGTTGACTGATTGATCACTATATAATTACTTTTCTCAAGCCTTTCTCCAGTTTATTTAAATCTTGTGATCGGTAGTGAATGAAATCTAAACACGATGATTTGGTTAAGAGAACTAACTAGTATCTTAAAGTCATCATCCTTTGATATTGTTTTCTTATCATCAATTCTTCCCATATTACCTCCATTTATGCAATAGAGCAATATTGCTTATTTAGATTGTTTCCATTAAACTATGGTGTACATAATTTTGTCTCTCTGACATTCCTATTTCTCCCCAATTTAACAAATATTTTATCTATACATTTTTTTAACCATACATACACCTAAGCTCAGTTCTTCAGAGTTCCATCATCTTTTTATAAATCCATTTCCCTAGCAACTTATCTAGGTCATTCTGAATTTTGAATTTTACTTCTGTCTTTCAGAATATTGCAATCCTTCCTACCATTAAAAATGAACCTCAAATTTGATAAACTCATTCTACATTCCTTATCCATGTCATCAATACGTACACTAAACCTACTGGGTCCCATAATCTGGCCCTCTGGGACAGTAGTGATAACTGTTAGTTTAACAAAAGACCATTAATAATTATCCTTTGAGATTCAGACCTCAAGTCAGAAAATGAGACCCACATATAAAGTCCCAAGAAAGTCCATAAAAGGGCTGCTTTTCTAGGAGAGAAATAAAGTGAATAGAGAAATTTAAAGACATAATCAATGTACTATGTGCAGTTCCTTCTTCAGTTGCATGTCTTTTTACTAACATCCAGTCAAGACATATCTTTTTTGCATTTATGTAGGTACTCATTTTGAATATGATACTAGATATTATAACAAAATTCCTAATAATTATTGGAATAAATTACATTTTGGAAGGCAAATAATAAAAAAGACAATGATAATAAAGAGACCTTTCATTTTTACTTTTCTTGAAACAGGCTGACTATAAAACATTTATATTTTGATAGAAATTATTGGCTATGACTAATTAAATCGGGGCCATATGAGCCACTAATTCCATTGGTATTAAGTATATTAGTCATGCCTTAGTTCACTTTTTAAAAAAGACCTAGTCATAACAGAATTTATAACAGCAGGTGAATTACTTTTACATACTAATCTATCTTACCTTTAAAATAGTTTAACACTATAAAATAACATGCCAATTTTTAGAGTTAATGTAAAAAAGTGATTTGCTTCTTTTCTAATTCCCTCTAATAATGAGATTTGTTTATGTATGTGAATATGTATATTCGACACGGATGGTACTTATTTTTAGGTTGAACACATTACACTAAAATTAAATTGGTTAGATGGTAAATTTTAGCACATGGTTCGCACAACTTTAGCATTAGTAATAATTGTGACAGTTTCATTTCTCAGTATCTGAACAGATTCTTATACAGGTATTCTTAACTTTGTTGTATGAATTAAAATATTTTAATGACTATTTCAATATAGTTTCCTTTGTGATTTTATGAATGTGATTCCATGCATTTATAAATCTTATCCTAAAAAGACACTCTATGGGCTTCCCCAGATTGCCAAAGAGGGGGATGATAAAAGGAAAAGAAACATTTATTAAGAGTCTTTATATACTAGACACTGTGATGAGAACTTTAAAAATATTTTTTATCTGTTCCACAAGATGAGGTGCTATTCCACAAGGGAGGTGCTATTATTATCCTCATTTTATATTTGAACAAACTGGGTACATAGAGTTTAAATAGCTTGCCCAGAGTTACATAGCTAGTAAATGTCTGAGTCAAGATGCTGAGCTTTCTCCAATGAACCACCTAACTCACTTCAATCTTTTAAAACATTAACAAATATTAAAATCAGACCAACTCAAAGATCTTAACCTTATGTAAATGTTGATAAAGAGGAAGATAAAGTTGGGGTCAGATATAACAGTTTGTCTCTACCTCCCTATAGGCAGACACTATAGTGAGGAGAAAAAAATGTTTTATGCCAAAGAAAAGAAATCTTAGAATAAATATATTTTTAAATTCATGAAAATCCCTTAGAGGTAAGCAAGTAAAACAGCAAAGATTAATAGTTTAGTCAGGATAACCACTTATTCTTTGAATAATTAATCGAATTGGTTTGTAAATAAGTTTGAAGATCTAAGAAGTATAGGCTTTCACAAAGAACATTGTTGCCCTCTAGATTTCCTTTGAAAAGGAAAGAATACCAGGATGATTTTGAATATATATTGATAATGTCTGATTTTTTGAAAACTGAAGTTAACTTAATTCCTCAAAACTTTAAGAACTTCCCAATTTTTCTCTATTTTGGAAAATTAATTTCAAGTTAGTTCAAATTTATTCTTAACTCACTGAACCTTGATATAATACTCAGAACTGAACAATTTTTTAATGTTTCAGGAATCACCTAAAATAGTGGCTTATGTTTTTCTTCCCATTAGTTTACTTTAACTTATACTAAGGGCCACATTCAGAATTGGCTTTGTTGGTTTCAGTGGACTACATGAGAACATTGGAGCCTGCTTCTGGTCACATGTGACTCATTCATTACTGTGAGATGAGAAGAAGTTCTTTTATGGGTTGGGAAGCTGAAGGACTGATGACTCAGTAGATGGATGGATGGACAAATTGGAGCTGGCCATTTCCTCAATTTCTTTACTTTTATAGTTGTAACTGTGGTAGGAACCTCTGCTCTAGATGGTGAGAGATGGACCACTTGCTTTCTGAATGCCCCACCACCATGCAGGAAGCAAAGGCCACTCAGGAACCTGTTCCTCCCAGGAAAGCCTAAGTTTGAGTTCTGAGTTTTGTCTCTCTTTTGTGTTTGTTCTTTTCTGATCTTAGGCAGATAAATACCAATCCTGAGATGGTCCAGAATTGGAGGTAACTGTGCATCCAGCTCATCATTTACCTAACTGGCTGCAAGGGAAGCTCTTTATTGGAGAGAATGAGATCAAGCTTATTCTATTTCATAGTCTGACATGTAAGTTATACTGTAATTCTTTGTAGTTAACATTTCTTTGTGAGTATGAATAAAGTCTCTGTCCCACACCTGAATCGTATGGTACAACATGCACTGTCCAGTTTGGGGGATATATAGAAAGGCAGAAACATGATCCTTGCCCTCAAAGGGCTCATGTTCTAAGGGGCCTCACTTTCTAATGAAAATAATTACATACATAGAGAATATACAAATGGAAGACAAAGTCACGATACAGGTTATACTGCTCTTGGGAAAGGGATTGGATGTGTTCAGATTTTCTTGAGAAGGAATTATGAATTTAATATAGGTTGCAGAGGGTGGGAAAAATCTCCCAGAGTTTGTGATTGAAACTACCTACTGGGCGCCCATACTCGAGGTGAGTTTTCAGTAGTGGTCGCAACACTGGAAATCAGCTGAGGTACTCTCAAAATTGGTCCACATGGGACCACATTGGGTACATATTCCAAAAGCATCCGTTTCTCTTTGAGTTATTTTCAGTATATTATGTTGTTGTTTTTTTACTGTGTGATAAACTCTGTATATATATATATATATATATATATATATATATATATATACAATATATATATATATATGTCTTATTTATTTTACATCTTTAGCATGTAACAGAATACAGATTTTAAATGTTGTTTGAATGAATGTGAGATGAAGAAGCAGGGAAAGATATAATACAATTGAGGGGAAATCTGATCACAATTGTCAAAAACCAATACAAATTTCAGTGTTTAAAAGTATATGCCTCATTTATCCAAATTTTTTTCTTTTAGAGAATGATTCCAACAGTAGTGCAACAGATAAGTTGTGATCTAATTTACAATCTCTAGTCACAAATTCTGAACTGGTCAAAACTACATATTGGCATATACTTGGCATAAGCCAAGGATGCATAAAATTTTGTTTTTCCTGATAGTTCATATAATGATCACAGTCTTTCTAGGGTATTGATATTGGGTTCAAATGTCTGATTTTCTATTTTACATATGAAAGATCTTGAACGCTCTATGCCATTCAGGTCTTGATTTACTCTATCTGTGAAATAAAGGAATAGGATGGAAAATCCCTCAGAATTCTAAGGCCTATCATTCTCTTATTTAAAAAATCATTAATGGACAAATAATAACAAGGACAACTTTTGAACTTCATTATTACCAAAATGACAATGCATAAAAACATAAATTTTTCTTTGCTTAGTAGATTTTAAAAATACCTAAAATTTTATTTTCATTTAAATTTGGATTTTGTAAATTAGCTCAGTTTTCTACTTTGCTTTACCTGGGTATTTATGAGTATATTAGACTTTAAGACTAGTGATATGAGCTACAATTAACATTTAGAAAATAGGTATGAGGGGCTTTTTGCCACTAATGAATTTTCTTCAAAACCATGTATCATTCCATGTCACTCATAAAATAATGATTATTGAAATATCAATCTGAGAATTACTGAGCTCAAGTAAAAACAATTTTTGTTTTAATGCATATATTCTGGCATCAGTGAAAGGTTTTCTTTCTGTCTTGTATTGGATTGTAAGCTTCAAGAAGATAGAGACTGAATGTAACTAACTTTTTATACTACCTAGCAAATCAGCAAACACAGGGAAATTTAATGAGTACCATTGCTGCTGCCAAATTTAGCATAACATCATATGCTAGTGTTACTTTTATTATACTTAGACAAGAACTTAGCTAGAAGAATATTTTGGAGAAACATCATTAGTGTCTCTGGTATGGCTGTGATTTTACAATAGGCATGAAATCCAGAATACAGTTGTGAAATTTAGATGAAACTGTCATAGAAACAAAGAAAAAACTCATATGTGATTCCATATTTTTTGCTAAATTTTAAACATACAATGAAAGTATCAAGATTAATATGTCAGAGGATCACATGCTCAAATGATATCCTACATTAAAAAGAAAGATAATAGGTTTGGAGCATATGTTCAAGGGCTACTGTTCTAAAGACATATAGATGCTTAATTTAAGAAAAGATTAAAAAATAAGGTCACATCTCAAACACAGAAAGACATATGCATCTTCTCTAAATTCTAAGAAATAAGATCAGTCGATAAAGATTCCATAATTATTATAAAAATGACTATCAAAAATTTAGATTTTGACCATTTTATGGAACTAACTCTCCTCATTTAAGTAAGAATGTAAGCTCTACCTATACATTTTATACAGATGACTCAGTGTCCCTCTTTCCCCAGTGAATTGATCAGCAATTTGATTAAATTAAATCAATCAAAATAGTGATTTATTATTGCATTATATATATATATATATGCATCATCTTCAACAGGTAAACAAAACACATCTCCCAAATTTTCCTATGTTGACAATTCCATTCATAATCCTCATTATAACCCAAATTGCAACATGATACCTGTATCACAGAAAAATGACTGGTTTACCTGGATGGAATTCAATCTTAAGATTTTCTCAAACTCATGTTATATTTTTGGCATTTTCTTTTCACTCAGTTTCCTATGAGAATATTGTAACTGACTTTGCATCACTTTAAGCACTCAGACTAACAAAACATTGAAAGTAGAACAGGTTTTATTTGCACCATAACTATGGAGTCAGGACTAATCCCTTTCCCTCTTTATTGAACCTTGACCTTCCCTATCAACTTGACTTAAACAATCTTCTAGACTAATAGTACTGCACTAAGCCAGGCCCTCCAACAGGAAGATAAAATATTCCATTTTCATCTTGATGCAAGAACTATAATGATTTTGTTAATTAGTATAATTAATTTTCCATCTGTAATCCACGAAAATCTTTGTGTGCAGCATATACAAACACATTTGGTATGTACTTTAAAATTCAAGTACTTACCTTTGCTATCTGGACACACCAGTTTAAGAGGAGTTGGGAGCCAATGTTATCCTTATGTTCGTGAACATAATCCAACAGGCAGCCATGAGGCATTAGTTGAGTAACGAGCTGAATGGTTGGGCTCAGACAGACACCCAATAATTGTACCAAGTGTGGATGATCCATACTTGCCATGATCAAAGCTTCCTATAAAAAAAACAAACAAATCACCATTTTGTCATATATCATAAGTGTTTATTAATTAGAGATTCAAAATTATTTATCCTACTCCAGTAATTTTATAATCTATAGGCCCTAATCAATACATAACAAGACAGAAATTAAGATATTGGTATAATAATTTTAAGATAAAATTTAAGTTAATAAAATCTAAATTAGTATTATCACATTTAAAATGAATTAATATGGAATGTATTATTCATAATAGACATGTAAGGCAATTAGAGCTATATAAAATAGTTTCACAGCAATTACAGCTTTCTAAAAGTGTAATAAAATGCCTTTGGAGACTGCATCTTACTACAAGTCTTCAGTAAAAAAATAGGAAATTGTCAAGGGATATTTGGATAAGTATAGATGAGACTGGATGTCTTTTGGGGTCCTTGTCACGTCTAAGTTTATTTGATTCTATTTTTTGAAAAATCCTCCCTCTCTCCTCATTCTTTACCCAAGCAATTTTTAATAGTCATATTTTTACTTTAGAAGCCAAAGTACTAGAAGTTTGAATTTTAATTTCTATTAAGGAAATGGTTTATGAAATGAAATAGAGAGGCCTGTATCTCATGGCATTTGGGTTCAGGATATTTCTTGAGATAATTGTTACTTCTTATAAATATATCCTGTTCCAATAATATTAGAAGGCAGATGAGGTGGCATAGTAGATAGAATGTTAGACCTAGAGTGGAACTCATCTCTGTGAGTCCAAATCTGGCCCTCAGATAGTTATTAGCTATGTTAGTTGGGAAAGTCACTTGACTGTTTGCCTCAGTTTCATCTATAAGACATTCTTGAGAAGGAAATGGCAAACCACTTCACTATCTTTCTCAAGAAAACATCAAATGGGGACATGAAGAGTCAGGCATGACTGAAAAATGACTGAATAACAAAATAATCTTAGTATAATCTTAAATGATGAAAGCAAATAACTCATTTTGTATTCAGAGGGGAGGCTGCCCCAGTTTTTCTACTGAGAAGTTTTACCTCTTTAGATCATTCTCATATTTCACTGAAATAAATACTGTAGTAATCTACTAATACAGTATTAATTTTCTATAATTTATGGAGGAAGAAGAATAGAAAAGAGAACTGGGAAAAGAAGGAGAGAAAGGATGAGAACTAGTATTTAGCATTTTTATATACTGATATATAAACTTCATTTCTATCTCACAACCCAGTAAGGTTGAAATAGTTTATTAGCATTCCTGGTTTTTAGATGATAAAACTGAAACTCAGAATATACGAAATATGACCACAATAAGTAGTGTATGACACCTATTGTTAGAATTAGGAGACAAAGTTCAGTTTCTCCTAACTCCAAATCTTACCATATTTTCACCAATTCATGCTGCCAATAACTACCCTTGTTACTTGAGGAAAGGCTTATCAAAAGACTTGTGTATGTGTGTGTGCACACACATGTATGTGGTCATGGTACTTATAGAAATATGTTTGATTTATTGAAGTTGGAGAATTATTCCAGATTTGGTCAATAATCAATGAAGTCCTTCAAGAGGACTAAAGAAGGACTGAAGAATTAGAAAATAGAAATTTTGTTTCATTTATACAAAGACAGCAACAATGAAGTCATTTTTACCTCTATTTAAATTTGGAGCACTAAATCAGATATTTTTTTGATCTTTTGTTTGCCATGTGATATTTTCAAGCATGATCTAATGTAATTTTTTTCTCAAAAAAAACACACACAAATTTGCTGATCCAAGACAAGCTTTGATAAAAAAACATTTTCTAAATATTGAGTTAAATTTTCCTAAATATTACAATAAGTACCTTATGTTTTGGTAAGGTGATGGATATGAAGCAAGAACATACCAAATAACTTAATTACCAATTATATAGCTTTCTTTTTCTACTGAATTGAACCACTATTCATTGGACATGAGATTAATCATTTGTAAAAAAACAAAATAAATTACTTATTTAATAAAAATAAAATATGAAACAGGATTATTGTTGAATGGGTTTCAGATATTTTTTCCCTTTTTAATGATGATTCCTTTAACTATGTTTTCATTAGTATAGAGAGTTTTGATGGAGGGAAACTCTCTTTACTAGTGTGCTGATTAGCACCTGCTTTGCAAGTTATAGTCTTAGAGAGTTGTTAGGTCACTAATGGGTTAAGGCATTTCCCAGAGTCGCATGACCAGTATTATCAGTAATAGGATTAGGATTCAGATATTTTAGACATATACCAACTCTACTTCAACTACAGAGTCTGGTTAAGCATCTGTAAATCTTTACACTACATTTAGAGATTAAATTTAAAAATTTAAATGTTTATCCATCTTTTTGGAGGTAGAAAAGTAAAACAAGATTTTGATTCATTCAAGATTTAAACATTCAAGATTCAAGGTTTCAAATTTTTTAAATGGTAGAATTATTACATCTAGAGAGGCAGCGTAGCATAGTGGACAGATATCTTGACTCAGAATCATAAACATGACTTGGATTACTGTCCTATTAATTTAGACATATGTATGTCATTAAACATACATATATCAGTGTTGGGGCAGCTGGGTAGCTCAGTGGATTGAGAGCCAGGCCTAGAGATGGGAGGTCCTGGGTTCAAATCTGGCCTCAGACACTTCCCAGCTGTGTGACCCTGGGCAAGTCACTTGACCCCCATTGTCTAACCCTTACCACTCTTCTGCCTTGGAACCAATACATAGTATTGATTCCAAGATGGAAGGTGAGGTTTTAAAAAAACAACAACAACACATCAATGCCTAGGCAACTCCAAATTACAAAAGAGTTTTTATACCTGGTTTTCCCTATTCAGATGCAATCCAGGTTGAGATAAAAACAAAATTATGTGAAATATAAACTTTTGACAAATGTCAGCTATGGAAAGGTAATATTCTATATGAGTTCTCTATCTCATTACATATATAAGAACATTAAAAACGTAAACATAAATATTTATTTATTTATTTATGCTAATTCTAGCTTCAGTTCATCTACTCTGTGTTTTAGTAATTACTTGAAACAAAAATAGTGGTTATCTAAGGTTGGTCATTATTAGGGCACAATGCAAAAAAAGAGAAAATAATATTCTTCTTGAAATTTCCATTAGTTTATGCTAACACTCGTTATTTGAGAATGTGACCACAAATACAAATCAGTGATAAAATATACTCAGTTCTATTCCGCACACCCAAACAAATACTTTTATACCCAAATATGTTTGTCAGACTTCTGCTTGGATTAAATCCCCACTTAGAATGGCCATATTCCATCTGTTTCTCTAGTGCTCTGAGGTCCCTGGAAGTGTAAATTTCTCTATAATTCATAGAAAAAGTATCATGATTCATCACTCCACAGCAAAACCAAGGCTCAGTGATGGCTTACCTACAGGAATGACATCAATCATTTTTACATTAAAATTTCAGTTTCATCAGCACTCAGTGCTATGGAAATGTGATCCTGTTAACAAGGATTCAGCACCAGCCCTCCTGAGAATCAACTGCTGAATGAATACGGTTGTGTTGTGCACCAGGTGCTTAGGAGCCACTGAAATCCACCCACAAAACTGTGCTCCTAGGTAAACTGCCATCCTTTCAGGGGCGGCAAAGGGAAACGTTTCTCTCTGATTTGCTGAAAGCAGGGTTTTGTTGAGAGAAGATCTTTTCCAAAGGAAAGGGAGAAACTGAGAGGGAGGTGAAAAAGGCTGTTCTGAAGCTATTTTGACTGGCTGTTACAGAATAAAATAAATATGTTTCGTGCAACTTTAAGACTGATGAGATGGATAATTCCACATTAAATACACATTTGGAAAAAAGTTTGTATTGGAGGAATAAGAAAAAGTCTCATGGAAGTTCTTAAAAATATCTATTAGAAAAGTCCTGGCAAAGAGGCTGGATTTGTATTAAAGAAAATTGCTCATCACACCACAAAGAGTATTTGAAACCAAATTGCAGTGTATTTGCATAATAGTTCTCTTTTTTGAGAAAGAAAAGATGAACAAGACACTAATTGTAGGTTTTGTTTTTTCATAAAGGAAATAGCAGATGGCCACAATTTGTGTATGTGTGTGTGTGTGCGTGTGTGCATGTGCTTGTGTTTGTATGTATGTGTATGTATGTATGTATGTGTGTATGGGGAATATAAAGGGGGAAAAAAGGCAATGAGGATTCATTCAATCAGATGAGTAGGATGGAGAAGGGAAGGAAAATAGTCTAATGTTTTAAGTGAAGAGAATTTGGTTTCAGTAAATTCCTGCGTGTTAAAATAATACAGGGTTCTGTTACCTCACTCTGTATGGGGTCTTATAGATGCAATTTTAGATTCTTTTCTGTTGTCACCAGAAAATGTCACTGAAGGGCAGCAGCATAAACACATGTTGACAGGTGCATTATGCATTTCCTGGAGACAAAATTAGTCTCTGTCTTTGTCTCTCTTTATTTGATATTATATAAATTCCTTTTGGAGTTCAATTAAAAAGATTTTTTTCCCATGGGGGTAAAGAGAGTTGAGGGAAAAGGTAACAACTTCTTTAACCAAAAAAAAAAGAAGAAAAGAAAAGAAAAAAAGATCCTGTAAAGCAAGATGATTTTTTCTTAATAATGAAGTCTAGTAAGAATAAGGACATTTTTTAAGCTATCAAGGGACCACAAGGGCATAGATAAAAAGTTCTGAAGCATGTGTCCCATTAGTCTCTGGCCATATGCTATTTATATTTCTATCTCAGTCTGAAGAGAATGCATTTCTGTATATAAATATAAAGGTAAGCGATGTCATGTGTCTAATTCAGAAGTCATTTTGCCAAGGCTTCAAATTTATATTTCACCAACTTAAGAACGTTTATTTTTAATTTTTCACCATATCTGGGCAATAATTTCCTCCCCCCCAAAATGTACAGGGTGAAATCTTACAGGCTATTCTGTGAAAAACTATACTATTGTCTGTCAGTCAAACTTACATTATGTTTCATTATGTGTTGGGACAATTAATCAGGTATCCTCCAGCTTAAAATGACAAAAATATATATATATATATATATATATATTGTGTTTGGGATAAAAGGAAGAAAAATGGAGGGAGAAGATAAAGGAGAAAACAAATCATTAATGTAGCTTTGCCAAAATACTAAGTATCTGAAATAAAGTCCATTCCTTTGGATTCTACTAAAATAAGGTTAGTAAGATTAGATTAGAGCTTAAAGATAGTCTCAGTTTCTAGTCTGATTCTACTCCTTAGTACTAGTATGAATTTATTTATAAAATAATAGAAATTGATTTTATTAGTAAAATGATTCATTTTTGTTACTAAATCCTAATTTTTTAAAAAATTTGGAAGAGGAAGAAAAGAAGGACAAAGATGAATAAGAGGAAGAAATGCTGGGAGAAGAGGGGGGAAGGGATGGAAATGAAAATTACAATAAAAAATGAAAGAGAAAAAACAGAAAGTCAAAGGGAGATAAAAGGAAAAAAACAAAAATAATGGAGAAATGTAGCTCCCACAGAATTTTATTGTTGTTAGGATCTCAAAGGTCATATACTTCAGGCTGTTCCTAAAAAAAAATCTATATCATCCCTAATAAGAATCATCAATATTTCATTTGAATAACTCCAGTATGTAGAATCCAATTTCTCCTAAGGTTGTCCATTCCATTTTCACATAGTTTTATGTATTAAGAATTTTTCCCTGACATCAAGCTCACATTTGCTTCCTTGTATCCTTTCCTAAGTGCCAGAGCCCAAGAATGATAGTTCTGATCCTTCTTCCATATAACTGCTAGTCATTTCCTTGAAACTAATTATCATGTTCCCATTCTTCAGCTCTTTTCCGGTCTCAATATTCCTAATGACCTCAGTTGATTCTCATATATTTTGATTTCAAAGCCCTGGTTGTTCCCCTGTGAAAACTCCCTGACTCATTAAAAAAAAGAGGGTGCAAACATGCATTGAGAGGGACAATTTATACTCCTATATGTTCTCAATATTAATGAAATCATATAAGCAGTCCTCATTATATTATTTTTAAATGTATATTTTATTGATGTTATTTTTGCATTCCAAATTTCGACAGATCATGTCCACTTTATAAGGCTGCTTGAAACAAAGTAAAGCAATTATTAAATTATGCCATGTCCTCATTTGGAAGTGCACACATTTCACATTTGTAGCACTCTTAAATTTAAACAACCAAAACAACAAAACCAGAAAATTATTCTCTACCTCTCAATCCCACTCCACTATGGAAAGAAAAAAAAGAAACTAAAATTAAATGCATAGTCAAACAAAAGAAAATCCCTAGTTTTCTGCATTCAAAAATATCTGCTTTTCAGTTTATATATTAAATTTCTCACATCTTGGGAATTGATAGCTATAGTCATGACTTGTCATGGTATTGATTATAATTTTTTACATCTTTCAAAGTCAATTATTTTTACAATGTACCTGCTATTGTACAAATTGCTCTCCTCGTTCCGCTCATTTCACTTGTCATCAGTTTATAAAATTCTTCAAAATTGATTTTTAAATATTAATGTTATGATATAAATGATGCTTCTAGTTTTGCTCACTTTACTTTGCATCACTTCATGTAATTCTTTCTAGATTTTTTTGGAATCATCTATTTCCTCACCTTTCATAACACAATAGAATCATGTGACATTCATATGCTATGCATATTTGATCATTCCTTATCACATTCTTGACTCAGATTGAGTTTTTATTCCAATAAGATCTCCAGGTCTTTTGCAGATGAACTGATGAACCATACTTGTTCCCTTCTTCTACCAGTGAAGTTGATTTTTTTAAACTAATTAAAACACTTTACAGCTCCCTCATTAAATTTATAATTTACATATTTGATCTGTCCTAACATTCCAACCTATCAAGATCTTTATCAAGCTATCAGGTTGATAATATAAGTTATTTACATATGTTATATGTGTTAAATATAAATGCCAGATCTCTCAGAATGTAAGATCCTAATTAAAATGTTTGAGTTACTCTTTTGGGGGCAAGAATATATATTTATTGATTAGGCTAGCACTTAACTAATAAATTAATAGGTCAGTAATCCTTTCAGTAATCAAAACCAGTAAATTCCTTCATAAATTAGGTCTCTAAATATAATTTGGAAACTCATTATTCAGAGCCTCCCTTGGACATTTCAAGAAATCTCTAGTTAGTGAATGGTTAATGAAGAGGTGGTCTATCCCATAAGAGATAGTGAATAGTCATATACCTAGCTGGAAGAGCTTTATCTATTAATCAGGTTTTATGGAGGAGAACATTCCTTCAAGTTTCTAAGAACAAAGGAAATGAAGTCCCTCTAATCCATGACTACATATATATAATAATAGAGTATATAAAAATAAATTCTCACAATTAGAATGTCAATTCAATGAGGGCAGGGAAAATTTTTGCTTTTGTCTTTTGTCCCAGACATTCAGCAAAGAACATGGTACAGAATAAATATAATAAAGTTTTTGTAGAATGACTGATTGAATGAAGAAAAAAGATTGATCTATAACATTTAAAAGGTCAAAGATTTAGAGTGGCAGAGGACCACAAAAACCATGTAGTCCAAATGCCTGATGTTATCTTTGAGGAAATTGAAGCCCAAAGAGATTAATGAACTCATTTAGGATGACAGAGGTAGTTTCTGAACCTAGGTTTTCTCATTTCATAACCAGTACTCTCTTGATCTACTATGCTATCTTTTTTCCCCATAGATAATAATAAATAAATAATAAAAAACAATGGTAACCAGCCCCTGTTATTACATATATAAAATAAATAATTACTTGCATTGCTACTGATCAGATTGACTGAATGAACCACTTCAATGGGAGACTTTGTAAAAGGCAAAGTTATCATTAAATTAACATTGCCACATGACAGTGGATTGTTGAACAACTTCATAATAGTTGCACATCCTAGGTTACTCTAATCTAGAGCTTCTTATCTGTTTTTGTGTCATGGACCCACTAGACAGTCTGATGAAATCTATGGACACCTCAGAATGTTTTTAAATAGTGAAGTAAATGCTAAGTTTCCATTAGAGGTTAATGAAAATAAAGATACATTTCCACCCAGGCAAGTTTACAGACCACTGAAATCTCTTCATAGACCCTTTGGGGGATTCCTGGACTCCAACAACTGTGAATCCCTAATCTGACAAAATTCTGTACCACAAATGCACTATCAATTCATCCAAAAATCTACAAACCCTGGTGCTAGTGCCAAAAGAATGGCATTCTACACTTAGAAATGTTGTGATGGTGGTGGAAAGATCACTCAGGTTTATGCTTTTGTCTGTGTAAAGAAATCATTTTTTTTAAACTTGTGGTAGAGGCATGGAGAGAGAGAGGACTTGTAAGCCAAGATGCTTACAAGGGGGACCTGTCCCCAGCTTGTTTCTTGCATCTTGGCTTACAAGTCCTCTCTCTCTCCATGCCTCTACCACAAACTTCTCTGATAAGAGATAGTAATCCTCTTTAATTTAGAATTTTAGAGAAGTTGTTTAGGGCACACATTAACTTTTCTAGAATCAGAGAATTAGGATGTTTCAGATAAGATTCGAACCCAGGTCTTCATGAGTTCAAGCCTCTGAACTCTATCCACTAAAGATATACTGATTTTCTTATATTGAGATTAAAGTTGATGAACAGTATTTGTTAAAGGCTAGAGATTAGCAGAGCCAGATCACTGAAACACATTTGTCCCTCACTCAGTTAGGACACATTTTTTTTTCTTTTTACTTAACCATTTTTAGGATTCCGCTGTTAAATCCTACATCTGTTTAAATGAAGACATCCTCACTGCTTGTAATTTACAAGAGTAATTTCATTTAATTAATGAAGATAATAAAGAAGACATGAAATAGCAAACCTGCTAAATAAGCTAAATTAAGACCACTCTTAAAGGGGAATTTACTTAACCAAAACAGCTCATACTCTACTATCTTGATAAGAGAGTAGACAGGATTCTGATTGTGTTCCTTCTCCCTCACCTAAGATAAGATGGTTCATGACTTTAATTAAGTCTCCCCTTTTTCACTTACTCTTCTGATGTTCACATAGGTTCTTTCATATATAGAAATCATTTGTCATATCACTCCTTATCTCTTCTACTCTTTTTAATGAACTTAATTATTGCTACTAGATATATTAAACTTGAAAGTATGATTTATATGCATGTCCTTATATTAAAAACTCATTTCAATGTTATTTTAATGTTCTACAATGATCTCCATGTCAAGGGCATTCAGTTAGTGAAAATCATAACTAGTAAGAAATACTTTCATGTCTTTTATTCTTTTTAATAAAGCAGTGACAATCACTGCTTCTGGCACAAGCAAAAGGAACATTAACAAATTCTTTAATGAAATATAAAATGGTGTGGTGAATGATATCTTCAGTCAATGGTCTTGCATTAGGAGCCTAAGACTAGAAAGAATAAGAATAACTAACACCTACTTAGTGCTTTAAAGTTGATCTTATTCATATGTATGTCTACACACACATATAATTTATTCATTTCATTTGATAATACCTCATCTGAAGATATTTCCATTTTATAGATTAATAAATTGAGATTAATAAAATATAGATAAATAAATAGAATAATAAATGTAGGTTAATAAATTAATAAGTAAAATAGATTAATAAAAAATAAATTTTATAAATTAATAAATCAAAGGGCTTAAGGGACTTGTTGAAGGTCATATAGCTAATGAGGGTTTGAAGTCTTTCTGACTCCAAAGTCAAACCCCCACATACTACACTTTTGATGAAGAAACAAGGAAAGAAATTGTCAGAAAGGATGGCTATAAGTAGAATGGATATCACAAAAGCTATTGCTAGAGGTTGGCTCACATCCTGAATTTCACATTTTCCTATCCCAACTAGTCTTACATGTAGAAAAAACTGACTTAAATGGAGCCTTGTTGACTTTCCATGTTTTTCTCACAGTTTGATGCTATTTTGAATTTAGCTGCCACTTTTTCTTTGAAAAACTTAACTCTCACAGTCTTCAGCATTTGACACATGCCTAAATGTCCACATGATGGCTGGCATTGATTCTTGTATACAGTGGCTTGTAATTTTTTCGCAGAATAATTTTAAAACCTGTAAAAGAACACATAAGTCTGACGATGGTTCCCCTGGCGATAGAAACAGAGGAAAGATCACGAGAGCTGATAATCTAGTTATTTCCAGATTATGCATAGCCTCTGTGTGATATGGAAGTAATAGGAGCTTCCTCAATCAAGTAAGAGGTCAAAGTTCTGAGTATCATGAACATGAATTTTTCAGAATAGTGCAGAGGCACACACAGAGGTCTTAAATATTTTGAGATATGGTCACAGTAAATAAGAGGACTAAAGGACAAATATTTACATATTTCATTTCAGATATTTATATATTATATTAGGCAGCTTAGTGTCTACTAGACTTGCAGACAGGAAGACCTAAGTTCTGTGACTTGAACAAGTCACAACCTTTATCAGCTTCAGTTTCTTCACTTACAAAATAAGTTTAATAATGGCACCGATGTCACAGGGTTATTGTGAAGATGATACTATAGAAAGTGCTTTGTAAAACTAAAATGCTATATAAATGAGAGCTTTTGTTGTAATTTAATATTGACTAAAGTCATTGGAAATGACAGTGAAAGTTTATGGATGATTAGAAAAAATATTTCTGGAGTAACATAAAAATTCAGCTCTCAGAAAATATTCTATGTGCTCATTAAACAGAATAACTACACAGGTACACACAAAGACAAAGTACAAAGTTACTCTGGGAAATACTTCCTTTCATTTTATTGTAAATACTAAAATTGTGAAGCCCCTGACCAGTAGATAGTTAATAAAAATCCCTAAATAATTCATAAAATCTATTAGTAAAAAAAAAAATTACCCTTCATTTTTGTGGCAAGCTTTGATTGAATTTTGTATAAATTAAAATTCAAGGGTTAGGCAAAACAAGTACTACAGAATCATAACACGGAATTGATTTTAATTTTAAAAATCATAGCATACCTAAAGTGAGTATTTTATGGTTGTTGTAAAGCATTCCAGTGATTTGTAAATGCAAACTGTGCAATTAAAACGTGAAGTGTTACTAAAGTAGTAACATTAAGTAATGTACTTGGGGATATTGGTAATACCAAAGCAGAGCGACAGTATTTTAAAATGTGAGGCATTTTGCATGTCTAAAATAGTTGCCATTTAAAAAATGATGGCTATATTAAGATGACTCCTTTGCTGGCTCATTGCTTAACTTTGGAAATAGAAATCAACATATGCTTGAAAATAAGCAAAATCCCTAAAAACATTAATAATATCTGCTTTTTCAAGGAAGCAGCCAACAATTATGCTTGATTGATTCATCATAATTATCATTTGGTCAGTGCAATAACTCTGTATGATCCCCTATGTTCTAGAGTATATTGTCTACTGGGAGCATAGCATTATAGTACAAATAAAACATGAGGAATAAGAAAGGTCATCCGTACTGATAAAAGAGTACTGGGGGGACCTCTGAAGACTTTGTCATCAATACCGCAAGAGGTTTTTGGCTGTTGGATTGTGAGAAGTGGCATAAGATTTCTGTGAATAAGCATTGCATCAATGAACTTTTTAAAATGAATGCCATGGAAAATATCCGAGGCTGGGTGCTGTAATACCCTCTACTGGAGCAAAGTGAAGCTGGTGGATCCCAAGGAACATTCAGTTGTAGCAGCACTACAGTAATTTGAGCATCTAGTAAATCCAGCAAAAATGCATTAAACCCATAAAGGTTAAGGAAGTGAAGGAGCCATCTGGCTACTTAGGGAAGGGTGATCCAGAAGCAAAGCTGGTCAAAGCTCCCCTGAAGATCAGTACTGTGTTTGGATCCATCAGTGTCCATTTCAATTCTAGAGTTGGTCAAACCAAGTTTAAATAACAAACAAAAAAATGACATTTCCACACAAACAATTCAAACCATAATGTGATGAAAGTTTAAGAAAAAATTCACATTTACAAAGCATTTAATGGCTTACAAAGCACTTTCTTTTAACAATCTGAAGAAATACATCCTATAATTATTCCATATATACATACATGCATATATATGTATATGTGTGTGTCTGTATATACTTAATCTACTTAACCTCCCTATATAATTATTAACTTTCAAATAGGTTTCCCATTTTGTAGGTATGAGAATTCATTTATAAACACACATTATTTGAAACACACTTTATATGTGTGTGTGTATATATATATATGTGGATGAGTTTCATAGAAGCAAAATTATGTGTCCACAGTGACAGCTAGTAAGATGAATTCTAACCCAAGTTTTCTGATTCAAAGCATAGTGATCCTTCTCCTACTGGTGCTATAGAAAACACCCAATTCTACATTTGAAACAAAACAAAATTAAACACCAATAAGCAACCTTGATCCCAAGTTCACTTTGATCACTTGCCTGTTAATTGAGCACCTGTTATTATATTTGTTAGAAGCCTTAGAAGGTCTAAAACAAAAACAAGAGCCTATTTCTGCTCAGAGGGAAGTTGTGATGTACATGGGGGTATCTAAGCGCTTAGTCTCTCACAAGTTTCCTCTCCATATGATTATTAACTTTCAAAATAAGTTTTCTTTAATGTAGATAGCAGAATTCATTTATAAACATGCATTATTTGAAAGAGTGCCATTTCTTAAAATAATAATAATAGTAATAGCAATGATAATAACAAAGCATCAGGACTCTTCATTTCACTGAATTATATTACTAATATATATAAAAATCTATGAACACTAACTTGTGCATGTTGCCTCCAAAGAATGATATCAGTGTCCTTGATGATGCCTCCTATGATATAGATAAGGAAGGGGTAGGAGGACTAAGGCACCTGTAAATAAATTCTATAAATAAATACATAAATAAAAAAATAATTAACAAAAAAAATTTAAGCTAAATGAAAGCTTTTTTGAAAACGTATTTTTTAATTAAATGTGTCAAAAGAAAGAAAGTATGGAAAATAACTTTCTGGATGACATGTACTTATATACAACTTAAATCATCCAACTTCTGATTTGAAACCTATTTGGATTGTGAGTGTGTATGTATGTGTGTCAATTGTATTAAAATCATAGAAAGTACAAGTGGGATACAAGTTTAGAGTCTGATCTAATCATTTCATAGCCAAGGAAACCGAAGCAGTAGATTTGAAATGGCTGGTCCACACTGTTGTATCTATTTTATTTGTTCTCTTGCTGACCTGACAATTCTTTCCTGATGAAGAAAAAAAAAAGTTCTTTCCTTTCTTCATCAATTTAAACAAATCTTTTTTTTTTTATTCTTTATATCCTAGGATTTAATACTGGAAAAAATAATATTTTTAATTACCTTTTTTAATGTGGATATGAAATTTCTTAGGAAGACCAAAAAAAGTCTGCATTGTGACAGGAGAGATGTTGCATTAGATACTCCTTTTTTCCATTAATTTTACAGTAATTGCAAGAGTAAAAGCCATGTCCAGAGTGCATGTTTCAACTGCCTCAGGGAGGATCCAATTACAAACTGATGTGTTTCCAACACATGTAGTTTGCATTTTTAATTTGGAAACACCTCCTAGAGAATACAACCCTTTGGTTTTGTTAAATTCACTATGGATTGCAGCCGAGTTAGCCATTTCTGAAATGCATAATAATTGTTTCTTGAAACTTTGGTAAGTGAAATATAAAGAGAGAGGGGTAGATATAGAAAGAAATGTGCGTATGCATTAATTTACTCCACAGATATCTACTAAGTGCCTGGATGCCAAGGTGCCAGGCTTGATAAAGCAGACAATACAGAGATCCTTAAGGTATCTTTTTTGTATAAACCCAACCCTCTAGAAGCTTACAGTTTAGTAATGGCATAATTAATACATATAAACTCATACAACGAAACCAAACCGTGTAGTTCATACTTAATAATTTTCTATCTAACATGATAAATGCCTGTGTAAATCTGAGGAAACAATTTGAATTTCTTTGCCAGTTTTAATTTGTTCTCATGAATGTATGATTCCTTTTAAGCATGTGTAGAAACACAACTTTGGAGTCCATGAATTAAAAAAAAAAAAAGACAACTATTTCATTGTCATGTATCTCCTTGGTAATCCCATATATTTCATTTTAGGTTTTAAAAAAATATTCTGAAGAAATTCATCGGCATCTCTAGACTACCAAAGATATCCATGATACCTTTGGGTCATAAAAGGTTAAGAATTTTTTCTTTTGTAGGGCAAATTTTGAAGAGTATCTTTTTTTTTTCTTCTTCCTGTACTCCATGTCATAGGATCATACATTAATAACTTGAGGTAACTCAGACATTATTTAGTCTACCTCCTCCTCCATTATACTTAAGAGTAAAGTGAGACTGGGGGAGATTTGTTTGACTCTTCCAAGGTCATACAGGTGACTATCTGCAGTAGCATGCAACTTCAGACCTCTGACTCCATGGTTCATAGTTCTAAATATAGGAATTATAATTTAATAAAATATCCTGCCAGAATGTTTTCACATTCAACATTTTCCAAGCATATAAATAATTAAAAGTGTATAAATGGGTTTAACTCTGTTCATATATGAGGAACACATAGAGGCAAATCTAAAATATAAGGCTCAGCAACAGAGCCAAGATAACTGTTTCGTATCAGTGAAGGTTGAAATAACCCTGAAAATCCTTCCAAACCAATCTTTAAAAAGTGTCAAGGGGCGGGGGGGGAAGAAAAGGAAATGATCTTTGTCTCCAATGAATAATGTTTGGAAATGATCAAATAATAAAAAATAAATAAAGTGTCTCAAAATGACAAAAGTAAAAAACTAACAGCAAGATGGAGTGAGGGGGCTTCCCACTGAAAACAGCTTGAAAGGTAGGCAGAGAGAGTTGATTTTTCACAGGATAAAGGAGTGCTGGTCAACCATCCCTGCCTCTATTACACCAGGGTCAGAGCCTGGGTATAGGCCAACTTCAGGATCTTGGAACCTGCTGACACCAACAACAGAGCACTCAGCACTTCAGACCCACCCTTTGAAGTCCTGCCCTTGAAGGGATAGAGAAGTTGGGGCCCCAATTAAAAGACACTAAAGAGAAGTAGAAGAGGAATAAAAAGGGGTTGTGATGGGAAGGGGAGTAATAAAAGAGAGGAGGAATTTGGGCAGGAGGGCAAGTAATTAAAAGACTCAGCAACATGAGCACAGTGTTCTAAATACACAAATAAAATAAGATGGAAGGATGTCCTTTGGTGGACATTCACTGGCCATTTTGCACATATTGCCCCATTACATAAAGCTTTTCATTTAAATGGACAGATTACAAAAGATTGAACACCAGAAAATATAAGGGAATTCTACAAGGATTATAAAAAGCAAATTGCTAAACTACAGAAATAAAGTTATATTTTGAAATTAGAGAGGGAAAGAAGAATAAGCTATTAGATTTCTAGGAAGAATTGAGAAAATAAAATTTTACTATTTATAACATTTTATACCCAATTGTTCTTCAAACAACACACATTAAAAATTTTAAATTAAACAAAAAGCAATTAGCAAACCTGATATGAGTTTACTGGCTTACAAATGATAGGTATAATGAGCAGAAGCTGCCTGGAGATATCAGAAGAAAATCAGAAAAAAAAATTGATTAAGCAACTTTTGGAGGGACAATATTAAAATTTTCTATTTATTTCATTAACTTTACTAGTATTAATCATACTAACAATTCTAATAATATGACCTGTTTTCCCTTTCAAAGCACTATACCAGTATTTATTTATATCCACAACACATAGAAACAATAGAGTAATAAAAACAAGCCAATTGGGTTAAGGAGCTTTGCAGGATTTGAACAAATAGGACTTGAAGGAATTAAGTGAGAAATCCACCAAGCATGTCAATCTGAAATCCAGCATGAGAACTATAGGGATAACTTCCTGTCCTGTATTCATTCCATAGAGTAGAATATACTCTTCAATTAGATTTCTTAAAAATATCTAAAGAACTATTTGATTATATCTTTAAAATAATTTTATATGTTTATATACCAATTTTCCCTGTCAATGATGCAAATAAATAGTGAACCAAATAAAAGCTATCTATAATCTAATCAATGGGGACTAGGTAAGAGTTTGACTCTTCATATCTAGGGAATTCTATAATATAACTATCATGAAGTCATATTTCTATTTAGCCACTGAAAAAACTATAAATTCAGAATGCGAAGTTCCTCTCCCCATGTTAATATATAAATGCAATTCATTTGAGTTTGAAGAGTGCATATATAGCTAGATGTAGAAATAAAGATAGATAGACAGACAGACAGACAGACAGACAGACAGACAGACAGACAGATAGATAGATAGATAGATAGATAGATAGATAGATAGATAGATAGATAGATAGATAGACGGACGGACGGACAGACAGACAGATAGATAGATAGATAGATAGATAGACAGATAGAAAGGAATAGATAAAATCTGTCTTTATATGCCTAAAGTGGAAATGAAACACTTATCTTAAAAATTATTTTGGAAAAACTATTTTAATAGTTTGTACTTTTTAATAAAAACGTATTATAGGAGATAGACAAAAAGAAATGATCATCCCTTTATGATCTGCAATTGTAATTTGTTCGAAAATTACCCAGTATAATCACCTTTAACTTCCACAACATTTGCCCTTCTCTCCATACAAATGATAACCATACTATAGAGGGCCCTCACTCTCACCTGGACTTCTAAAATGGCTTCCTAATTGGTCTCTTGGCATTCAGGCTCTCTCATCTGTAACCCATCCCACATGTGACTGCAAAATTGGCATTTTTTAAAGCACAGGTCTGGCTAAATCACCTTCTCAAAAAGCTCCAGTGATTCTCCGTTGCATTTAGGATAAAATGCAACTTCCTTTCTGTGACATCGAAATCCCTTCACAATCTGCCTCTAGTATATATTTTTTTTCTGGTCTAATTAAACATTACTTCCTTGAATGCATTCTTTGTTCAAGCCAAATGGGCATACACATTCTCTCAATAACATAATATGCTTCTTGTCTCCATATTTTGCCTAGGTTGTCTCCAGTGCTGGATTACTTTTACTCCTTATCCCTGCTTTGTGGAACTCTTATCTCTTTTCAAATTTCAGATTGTGTCACCTCTTTTTTGTTAATTAGTTCAGTATATTTAGATACCCAGTTAACGCCATCCTTTTCTTCCTTCCTCCCCAATAAAGAAGGCCTCATTTGACCATAAAACACGGGTATATATATCTATATGTATCTCGCTATTCCATATTAATTCTATTCATTGGACTTAATTCTATTCGTTGGAGGTGGACATATACAAATCATTCTTCAAAAAAATATTCTGTTGCTGTATATAAAGTTCTGGTTCTACTCATTTCACTTTTAATAATTTCATTTAGTCTTTCCAATCCCCCTCCCTGCCCATATTAACCTCTTTGCCATTTCTTCCAGAGCAGTAGTATTCCTTCAAAATCATATTCCACACCTTGTTTAGCAACTCCCCAAATGATGGGCATCCCTTCAGCTTCCAGATCTTTGAGACCACAAAGTGAAGTGATATAAATATTTTAATGTATATAGTTTTTTTTTCACCAGAAGCATTGAAAAAGGATGCCCATTCTCTAGAATGTTATTTCTATTTTTAACGAAGACTAAAAATAATTCCAAATATTAAAAAAAAATGGAATTTGTTAGAAATAAACATATGTGTAGACAGAGGGACTTAAAGAAGGTCTTGGAGCACAGTGGATTAGGCATTGTCATTGGAGTTAGGTCTCAGGTTCAAATCCTGTTTCCCCGCATTCACTATCTATGTGATTCAATATCTATTGAATCTTCTTGGGCTCCCCCCCCCCAATATTTAAAATGAAGTGGTTGGTCTCTGAGATATATTTTAGCCCCAATATTCCTTCTTGATCTATGATCCAATGATGTTACCCATATACAACAACATTACAAAAAATTCCTAGCAATATATTAGCATAGTTTTACCTAATTAGCAATGAAAATATTTTGGAAAATTCATATTAAACTATAAATATATTATAGAAGCCACTCATTAAAGTTCATGGGCAATGCCGGAGACATAATGTGACAGAATTGATAACTTGGTGGAACTCGGGAGGACCTGAATTCAAAACCCATCTCAGATATTTAAATTTCTTTGGTTGTTCAAAAAGTTATTGTTTTTCAGGCTTAATTTCCTTATTTTTAAGCCAGGATGGTAATAACAGCTATCAAAGGATTCCAGGGAGGCTTAAGTGACAGGGTGTAAGGAAAGTGGTTGGCAAAACTTAAAGCTACATATACATATTATTATGGATTGATAAAATTTCTCCAAACTGATAACATATGTGGTTCTTTCATCTAAGATATGTTAGCCTCCACTATCCTCTCATTATCTCTTAAATACTTGGTAAATATTTGTTTTCAAAGAAGAATATAGACTTAATCTTTAGTCTCTTGGAGAAATAACTTTAAAGGACAATATTATCAAGCCAAAAATATTATTCATATATAAATCTAAGCACTTGAGGTAATTAATACAAAAAAATTGGAAATATCTATGGCTCTGGCAATTTAAATGGTATTTCAAAATGATCAAACATTTTAAATAGCAATAAAAAGGGGGACAGCTATGTGGCTCAGTGGATTGAGAGCTAGGCCTAAATACAGGAGGTATTGGGTTCAAATCTGAACTCAGGCTCTTCCTGGCTATAGGACCCTGGGCAAATCACCTAACCCCCATTGCCTATCCCTTACAAGTCTTCTGCCTTGGAAACAATACAGAGTACTGATTCCAAGATGGAAGGAAAAGAATTTTTTTTAAATAGCATTACAGATGTTTTGCTTAAATAAAACTCACAATCAAATATAAAAGAAAAATATCTTCAGGGGGTCTAATTAATTATGGGTGGATATATTCAAGATTAACCCCTGTATTTATTACATGAAATTATGCATTTTACCATCACTTTAAAAAAAACAAAGTTATAAAGTAATAACATTTGTTAACATTTAGATCACTTATATGCATCATCTCAATATCTAGGCAAGGGGATAGATAGAACACTGGGCATGGAGTCAAAAAGCCTCAAGTTTAAATCTCATTTTATATAGTTAATATTTTTGACCCTGGTCAATTCACTTAATTATTGTCTATCTCATTTTCCTCAGCTGATCAGTAGGGATAATGATAGCTTTTACTTTGCTCAACTGTTGTATATATCAAATGAGATAATTGTAAAGTGCTTAATATATTGCCTGGCACAGAGTAGGCATTTAATAAATAAAGGTCCATTCCTTCCCCTTCCCCATACTGTTTTCCCAGATGAATAATCTTTGGAAAGACTCCTGATACAATAAATAGAATTCCTTTTTTGACTACTACTAATAGTATGAAATGCAGTTCACACATATGTAGTGGGGGAAATATATCAAAAGGAACAAAGGACTGGAAAATAGCAGATAACAGATTCCTGAATCCATCACTATTTATCTATAGTACCCTTGGATAAGTAATAACCCCTCTGGTCTGACATTTCTTCATCTGGAAAATTTATACTAGACTACTTCTAAAATCCTTTCAAGTCCTGAAATTTTGTGATATTACTAATAGAATATATTAGCTATGTGACATGTAACATACATGTGCGTGCATTAATATAGGACCTATGACTCTTAGGAATCAAGTTCGTAGCAGACTGAACAACTGACAAATCAGAACATAAAGCTCTTTCCCCTAGTTCAATCTACAAAACGCAATGGATAAAAGAATTTTCCATGTAATTTCCTCTAAACAACAAGAAAATAAATAGACCTTAAATTATTTCAATTATATCCTTATCTTGTGTTTAAGGGGATAAAAATGAGCACATTTCCAGACGAACAGTCTGAGTACTATGATGATAGCAGTCTTGTATTAATCTAGCACTTGGATTTCAAATTGATTCTAAAATACTTAAGCAGTTAAGTTGATGGCACTCATTCTGTAGAATCATTGAGCCTCACATAACAGTATCATCACCCCCATTCCAATAGTTTCTAAGACCACTCTATTAAGATAATAAGATAGCTCAATTAAAAATTTCTCTTTTATTACATCTAATGGAATTGTTAGGGTTACTTTAAGGTAGAAGAATTAGTTTTCTGACCAGATTGATATGAGATACTTGGATAATAGTTACTATAGACATCTCTATTTTCAAATATAAATGGACAGACAGACACTCAAAGAGACAGACAGACCGTCAGAGAGACAGACAGAAAGATAGATAGATAGATAGATAGATAGATAGATAGATAGATAGATAGATAGATAGATAGATAGATAGATGATAGATCCCTTTGGGTGCAGTGATTCATTTATTTTCATTTTTTTCAATTAATAAATGGTTGACATCTTTTATCCTCCTAACACTGGAAAAAGTAAAAAAGAAAAGGAAAACTACTACAATAAATACACATAGATGGACAAAACACTTTCCAACTTTGGCCATGTACAAAAATGCCTGTCTTATTCTGCCTACCTAGTCTATTACTGATGAGGAGATGTGAAGCATTCTAATTTATAATTCCACAGGAATCATGGTGAATTCTTAAGTTTTTCAAAATCATTGATCAATTATAACATTATTTTTACTATTCATCGTTCTTTTATTCTTCTCACTTTACTCTGTATCATTTCAAAATATTTTCAAGTAATTTCTACCTCCACTTTCATTGTCTATACAGACTTCCATTTGTGCCTACCAATTGTATGACACGTCACCCCCCTTATTTCTCAGTACCCTATTTTCTTCTCCCTTTTCTTTCTTGTTTTAGATCATTGAAAGATGTTAAAAATTAATCTTAATCACTTTAATTTATCTGAATCCCTTGATGACTTACAGGCATCACTTCGTAGGTGATATTTGTATCATCTCACCCTTGAAGAATGCAGATACTTTATCTTTATGAAGTCATTTCTAATTATTCACTTATTAGCCTTTTTATGTTTCTCTGCACTCCTATGTTTGTATTTTAAAATTACTACTAAGTTTTGATCCTATCATCAGGAATGCTTGGCAGTCCTCTATTTCATGAAGTCCATTTTTTTTCTCTTGAAACATTTAACAAAATTTTCCCTTTAAAATATTTTTGTTTGTAAATCAATATATTTCATATTTTGGAATTTAGATTTCATGTTCCATATTCCATTTAGGTGACAGCTGCTAAGTCATGTCTGATCTTGACTGTGGTTCTTTAGTACTATAATTCTTTCTTTCTAGAAGACTGAAATATCTTGCTTTGACCTATATCATTAGATTTTTGACTATGATTTTCAAATGACTTTTGAGTTTAGGGTTTCTTTTAGGTGGTGACTGGTAGATCATTTCTACTTTAAATTTACTCATTGGTTCTAAGAGAACTTTCATGCTTTCTTTAAACGTGATGTCTAAGATTTGGAAGAGGGGCATAGCTTTCAAGTACTCTAGTGATTCTAAAATCATTTAACTTTGATCTGCTTCCTAGTTAAATTTTTTTTTCATAGGAAATATCTTAAATTTATTTCTGTTTTTTCAAACTTTTATTTCATAGACAGTGGACCACATCCATAATCTGCTTTCATCTGGGCTATGAGTTCACATTCTAGATCTAAACTATAAACAATACCTTGGATGAGCCTAAAACAAGTTCTATGTGTCTCTGTACTGGTTTGCAAGGAGTTTAGGCTCCTTGTCCCTTAGAAAACCATTGACTGGGCATGGGACAAAGTCCATGATCACCTCTCACCATCTTGCCCCATTGACCTAGCTCAGAGTTCTGGGAAATGTATCCACTGATTCCAGGCTTTCATCTCAAACTTCTGGCCTGGATCAGGTCCTGAATGAGTACATGATCTACTTTGGGCTGATGTTTTTTGAGGAATTCCCAGTGTCCCTCAGTACCTAAGACACTCAGAAAAACTGAACTGCTGACAACAGCAATATATAAGTACTGGTTTAGGACTAGAACTGGATCTGTAATTACCTTTGGAATTTTCATGTTATGATTATGGTTTAAAGCTCTGAACACTGAGTGTGATCCCAGACTAGACCTGTTTCAGTTTTCCTTTTATGATCTCTGGCAGAAAATATGAGCCACTTTAATTGTTCCCTTGATTTCCCATTTGTTTCTCAGTGCAAATTCTTCAATTGATATTGGGTTAGTTTTGGGAGGAATTGATCTGAATTGTTTTCACTGTAAACCTCAAATTTCCTTAGACTTATAAATGTTGGAAATTTCACCATTGGGATATTTCATACTTGGAAAATTTCTTACTGATAGTCTATTGGAATGGGAACCCCATTGGCATGGGAGGTTCCTTCTCTTCCCTTCTTAAGATTACTTTAGGACAAAAACCCTTTGCTGAACAATGGAAAGGACTTTGACCTATGCTTAAGCATAGAACAGGAATTTCTTTGAGTCTTGATTGATTTTAGAATTGATACAATGGAGATACTTGGAATAAATCTCCACCCTATTCAGTCCTAATAGGATTGAGTAAGGGCTGCAGCCTAGATCAAAATTTAATTATTCCAATCTCTACCATACTCAAGTTAACAGGATTTAGAAAGGGCTGTAGCAAAGGAGTAAAGATTTAATCATTTGAAAATATGACCTTCAACAGACATGTGCAAAAGCCAGAAACCTCTGGGCGGTCCTGGGTTAAGCTAGAGCCTCCATTGGCATAGGGAAATTGATGAAGAGTGATTGGTAGATGGGAGAACTGGGAGGAGGAACTTGGATGGTTTCCTTAAAGATAGGAGGGTCTGAAGCGGAAGGAGGTGGTTGAGGTTTTGGTCAGTGTGGTTCCTGGGCTCTGAGAAGGCTTGCTCGGAAGGAAGCTGAAGGTGGGGGCCCCTGAGACTGTTTCTCCATTTTGGACACGTGAGTAATAGGGACTGGTCTCTTTTCTTTGCTCCAGCTATCTAAGGGCTTGGGCCTTTTGGCCCAGCCTAAACAGAAGGGGTATTTAAGCCCTATTCCCTTCTCTCCCCTTTCTCTCTCTCTCTCTATCTCTAATTCCTTTCTTACTCCTATTGTAATTAAACTCCAAAAAAGGCTGACGGCTGACTTGAGTTTTTCATTTAGGAATTACATAGCTGATTCCTTGGCGACCTTAAATTAATATATATCAGTCTTTTAAAGTGATTCCCTTGTTACATTGTGGCGACCACGAAGGGACGTCTAAAGAATCCTCTCAATAAAACTTTTGAAATTCCTTGCCTTTTTACTATACTGTTTCACCACTTAGTCCTTTTTTTTTTTTTAACAAAAAACTTGGCTTAAAGACACAGCTGCTAGAACACGTGAGTATAAAAAACTTTTTCTCTTTTCTCCTTAAGTTAAATTGGAATCAGCAGTTTTTTCTTTTTCTTCCCTTTAATCTTAAGGGACAGCTGGGTAGCTCAGCGGATTGAGAGCCAGGCCTAGAGACAGAAGGTCCTGGGTTCAAATCGGACCTCAGATACTTCCCAGCTGTGTGACTCTGATAGACAGAAAACAGCTGTTTTAAATCTCAGCAACAGGACTCTAAAGTCCTGGCTGGAAGAACTGTTTCTAAATATCCTTTCCCTTAAGGAACAACTTCCTGCATTAAAAAAAAACCCTGTGGAAAGTTTGTTGCTTTGCCCTGCTCCCCATGTGTTTTGTGAAATTACAAAATATATATATAAAAATGAGTACTACATTCTTTGACAATTATATGGCAGCTGAAGAAGTAGGGGCATTGAGGAATGAAGGATACCTCCAAATTTTTATATTAATAGGTACTGTCATTTTTGTACTCCTCAATACTATATTTAGAGATGAAAAAATAAAAAATATTGAGGATAAAATAAAACAAAATGAGGATAAAATAAAACAAAATGAGGATAAAATAAAACAAAATGAGGATAAAATAAAACAAAATGAGGATAAAATAGAAAATATTGAGGATAAAATAGAAAATGTTGAGGATAAAATAGAAAAAAATGAGGATAAAATAGAAAATATTGAGGATAAAATAGAAAATATTGAGGATAAAATAGAAAAAATTGAGGATACAATAGGAAAAATTGAGGATAAAATAGGAAATATTGAGAATAAAATAGAAAAACTTGAGGATAAAATAGGAAATATTGAGAATAAAATAGGAAATATTGAGGATAAAATGGGAAATATGGAAGATAAAATAGGAAAAATTGAGGATAAAATGCAAGCCCAATTAGAAGATCTAAAAAGTTTCTTACAGGATCAATTGGCAAACAACCACTCTACCAGAAACAGACCTGTTTCTGAACCTTTGAATGAGGAAATTTCCTTCCCTGAAATAGAGATGGAAAACACCTTCCCTATAGCCCAGTTAACAGACTGCTTCTCTCGTGTAGTGCAAATCTTGTCTGAATTTAATCCCCAAAACCCTTCCCCTGCAATCCCAGCTTCTCATGTTCCTTCTCCTACAGAAAACCAAATTCCAATGCAAGGGAGATTTTGTCCTCCTAGAGAAACCTGTCCTTGTCAAACTGACCCACAGGTGCAAAATCCAACTAGAGGCCTGTTTCCTCTAAGAGAAGTACCTGAAATAGGACGAAATGGGGATGTGGTGACTTTAAGACATAGGATACCGTTTACTCCCCAAGAAATAAATGAATTTACATGAAATATCCCCACATATGAACAAGATCCTTTTCTAGTAACAAAAAAGATGGGAGACATATTTTTTCAGTATAATCCGTCTTACAAGGACGTTGAGAGCTTACTACAGGCTTTTTTAAGTGAACGTGAAAAAAATAAAATAATTGCTCATGTCAACAAAACCCGGGGGCGTAATGCAGCACATTGGCCATCTCAGGATCCCGAATGGGACTATAATAATCCTGAGGACTATCTACAACTATACCGTTGTAGAGAGGCCATCCTCACGGCCATGAAGGAATGTGCAGACAGTACAGATAAGTGGATGGAACTGGAAAAAATTAAGCAAAAGGAAAACGAAACACCCTCCAGATTTATGGACAGAATTATCGAGTTTGGGGACAGATAATTAGATTGGGACTTAACTAAAGAGAATAGTTTAAGACAAGTTAGAAGAATCTTTGTAAACAATTCTTGCAAAGTAATTAAAAATTATTTTAAAACACAATGCCCAAGATGGTCAGATATGGACCTTGAAGAATTGCGAAAAACAGCTATATATGTTTTTAAGGGAAACGAAGAAAAGGAGAAAGAAAATAATGATGACATGGAGGAAATGAAGAAAAAAATAAGATATTTAATAGATAGGATAACTAAATTAGAAAGTGGGCATGATAATGAACCAACGACAATTGCCCCTCTCCAGAAATCCAATTATCAATCCATTACTTGCCACTTCTGTGAGAAGAAGGGCCACAAAATAATGGAATGTAGAACCTTTCTTAAGATGTTTGGAAGGAATACACAGTTTAATAATGGTTTTAGAAATAATAACTATAGAAATTATGATAATGGTTATAGAAACCAGAATTCTAGAAATTATAATAATGACTATGGAAATAACTATAATGAATATAGAAATAAGAGCTTTAGAAACCAGAATTATAGAAATAGGAATTGGGAATTTAATGACAATGCTCAAATTGAAGAAAATTTTAATGATAATACTCAACAATATATGAGAAATGGCGCTCGTCCAAAAATTACTCGAGGTACTAATGACCCTCAGAGAGGTGCCCTTCAGGGGGGTGCCCAAGGAATATCCCAAACACAATGATGGTGCCCGGGGGGGGCTGGGGCACAGGAATCAGAGGATACAACCTTTGATTTCCCAGACCCTGATGTCCTACTACCCGTTGTCCCTATCCACTGCCCTCCCCATACTAATGAACCCCATGTTACCTTAAAAGTGGGTAACACTTATTATGATTGTCTATTAGACACCGGAGCTTCCTGGTCTGTATTAAAGAGAACACCTGATTTACAATGTTATTCTATTGGCTCAGAGAATGTAATGGGAGTATCAGGAATAACCCAAAGAGTTAAAAGACTTCCTCCTAGAATGGTGTCTGTAGGACCCCTAGAGGTACAACACTCCTTCCTTTTGATGCCTGACTCCCCTTTAAATTTGCTGGGGAGGGACCTTCTATGCAAACTCAGAGCCACAATAACCTGCTCCCCAGATGGCTCATTATCATTAGAAGTACCAGAGGAATCTTTAAATTTACTCCCTGTACTTCTCTCGGAAAACCAGGAGGCAAAAGAACCTTCCATTTTTGAAATACCTAAAGATATACCGGAGTCTCTTTGGGCCACATCTTCTTCTGATGTAGGCTTACTTAAATCTGCTGTTCCTGTGCAGATAAAAACTAAATCTAGCCCACCTCCTTCTATCCCTCAGTATCCCCTCTCAAAGGAGGCAATTGAGGGTATTACACCAGTTATTAACTCATTAATAGAACAGGGAATAATAATCCCTTGCAAATCTGAATACAACACGCCCATCCTGCCAATTAAAAAACCAAAAAAAGGGCCCGATGGCAAGCACATCTATAGATTCATACAGGATCTAAGGGCAGTGAATAATCACGTTATAAAGAGACACTCCGTAGTTTCTAACATACATACTATTATTTCATCTATTCCTAGCACAGCTACATACTTTACAGTAGTAGACTTGTGTTCAGCTTTCTTTTCCATACCAATACATGAAAACTCCAGGCATATTTTTGCTTTCACCTGGAAGGAATCACAATATACCTGGTGTCGGCTGCCACAGGGTTATGTCGAAAGTCCGAGCTTATTTGAGCAAATTTTGAGCCAAGACACAGACAATATAACATTTAAAAATAGCAAATTAATCAAATATGTAGATGATCTACTCTTGGCTTCAACAGATGCAAAAACATGTCAAGAAGATAGCAAACACCTTCTTTTGGAATTGCACAAAAGAGGACATAAAATCTCTAAGGATAAAGTTCAATGGTGTCTCCAAAAAGTAGAATATTTGGGATTCATCTTGACTGTGGGTGCTCGTTATATTTCTCCAAAACGAATTGAGAACATTCAAAAATTGAGTGCTCCTACCACTAAGAAACAGCTGAGAGCAATTTTAGGAGCAACAGGGTTTTGTAGACAATGGATTCCTTGCTATGGGGAAATCACTAAACCCCTTATAGCATTAACAAAGGATTCGGTTCCTGAACCCCTCAAATTAGAGCCTGAACACTTGTCAGCTCTAACAGATCTGAAAAAGGCTATCATGTCTGCCCCTGCTCTAGGCATCCCAGATGACAACAAGCCATTTACTTTATATGTGCATGAGCGAAGAGGAGTAGCCTCTGGTGTGTTAACTCAGACTTTGGGACCTTCTCAGCGCCCAATTGCTTATTATTCTGCCCAACTAGACCCAGTAGCAGCAGGAGCACCACCATGCCTTAGAGGAGTAGCTGCTACAGCCTTACTAGTAACAAAAACCGTTGATTTAGTATTGGGATGTCCATTAACAATAATGTGCCCACATGAGATTGAAGCATTATTGGTAAAACATAAAACACAGGCATTCTCGGATCAGAGAATTACAAGGTATGAAATAACCTTATTAAATAGTGAAAATATTACCTTGAAACGCTGTTCAACTCTTAACCCTGCCACCTTGCTTCCAGATTTACCTACTTCAGGAGAACCATTACATAACTGTGAAACATTAGTGTCCATGGCAGAAAAGCCTCGAGATAATCTCTTGGACACTCCCTTAGACAATGCAGATCTGATTTTATTTACCGATGGTTCCTCTTTTATGAGGGATGGCATACGTTACACTGGAGCTGCCGTAGTCTCAGAATTTGCCACTGAATGGTCAGCTTCACTACCTTCTAACATTAGCGCTCAAGGAGCAGAACTCATAGCTCTAAAACAAGCTTGTATAATTGCCAAGGATAAAAAGGCAACAATTTATACGGATTCTAGATATGCTTTTGGCATTTGTCACTCAGTCGGGATGTTATGGCTCCAAAGAGGATTTTTAACCTCAGCTGGAAAATCCATAGCTAATGCAGAAATTATTAATGAAGTTCTTTCTGCTCTCAAACTGCCTAAAGCCCTAGCTGTAGTTCATTGTTCTGCCCATACAGGTGGCTCTGACCCTGTCTCTAGAGGAAATGACCGAGCAGATGCCGCTGCAAAACTAGCAGCCATAGAAGGACCTGGATTAATTTTAACATTAACAACCACTGATAATTTAAATTTATCACTTTCCTATAATGAAAAGGAAGTGGAAAAATGGAAACAAAAATTTAAAGCAAAACAAATTAATGGAGTATGGGTGTCATCTGAAGGAAAACCCCTGCTCCCTAGAAGTTTCTATAACCAAATTTGCCAATCTATTCATAAAAATGGTCATTTTGGCACCCAGGGCATCGTGGACTCTGTCAAGAGAGTATGGATAGCCCCTGGTATAACTACTGTAGCCTCTAAAGTATGTTCAGCCTGCCCTATCTGCCAGGCATATAACCAACATGCATATCGTGGAAAAGCCTTTGGGGGACGTCCTCTGGCTTACACACCTTTTGAACATCTACAGATAGATTTCATAACAATGCCAAAGGCTGGACGTTATAAAGTTTGTCTAGTAATTGTAGATCAACTAACCAGATGGCCGGAAGCATTTCCTACGACCCGAGCCACAGCAGATTTTGTTGCAAAGATACTTTTAAAAGAAATTATTCCTCGTTTTGGCCTACCAGCATGTATTGACTCCGATAGAGGGAGTCATTTTACGGATTCTGTCTTAAATCAAATATATTCTTGCTTGGGGATAACTCCAAAATTCCATGTTCCATATCACCCCCAGAGCTCAGGCCAAGTGGAGAGGATGAATAAAGAACTTAAGACTATGATTGGCAAATTATGCACTGAGACCCATTTAAAATGGCCTGAAATTCTCCCTCTGGCCCTATTTTATCTTAGAAGCAGGCCTAGAGGAGACTTACATATTTCACCATTTGAGATGCTTTTTGGACATCTGCCTATACAGGCTAAGCCTTTCTCCCCGGCTTATACATCGCTATTAGGGGGAGATATTACTATTGCTTCCTATATACAGGAGTTACAGCACAAACTACGTGAACTTCATGAATCCGGAGCTGCAGTACAAGCCGGACCATTAGACTTTTCTCTGCATGACCTGAACCCAGGAGATAAAGTTTATATCAAGAATTTCAAGCGAACTGGAGCAACTGAACCTTCATGGGAAGGACCATTCCAAATATTATTAACTACTCCAACATCTATAAAGATTGGAGAAAGAGACTCTTGGATTCACTGCTCACATGTGAAGAAAGCATCTTCTGCTGAGACTGATTGACTCTATCTTATCATATGAATTGTGACTCTATCTCATCATATGAATTGGAGATAATAATCCATAGACAAATGGATGCTTTTTTTTTCCTCAAGAATATATTGAATTACTGATTTTTTCTTATTTCTTTTCTTTTATTTTTTGATCAGAATATTTTATTTTTTTTCTCATTTTGTACTGAAGGTACACATAATTAATATTAATATTATTTTTCCCTGCAGTAATACAAGTTAATATATATACTCTTGCTATAATATCAATATATGCCTAAAAGCTTTAAACTATGGGAACCTGCCATTTATTGATAAAATATTATAGGACTGTGATTAATGTTTGTGTCTGATTCCAGGAAAAGGGATAAAAACAAGGAGCACAGACAAAACCTGAATAGTGCCAATAGAGCACACATGAAATATTAAAGTGAGACTCGAGGTTGCGACGCTTAACTTATGTTTAAGTCGTAGGACTTCCTTGTATCTACACTCTTTTCAAAGTACTCAAACAAGTACAAAGCTTGACTATCATGCTGGCTCCCTATATCTCTGAAGGAAAAAAAATCAGACAAGGGAATGACATTTCCCCATCAAAATAGAATTCTAATTCTTTCCTTCTTATATTATGGCAACTTCCTGTAGTCTTGGCTACAAATGGCTAAGTGAAATATTACTGCATTCTGTCCTACATACTTGTGGGATAGAAATTACTTTAAACTGGACCTATACAAGGTCTATTTTGAATTTTTCTTATGTTTTTGATTATTTTTCTATTCTTTTGATAATTGACACATACACCCCCATAACTGAACATTGCATTCTGAGCTAAACTTGATATTTTTTTTTTAAAAATACTTACTTCAGGGGGGATTGTATTTTAATTTAAAATCTAAGAATTTTTTGAATTGAATTTTTGAAAAAATCCAAGAATTTTGTTTAAGATTTTACTTTTATAAAAAATTCAAAGATTTTGATTTTGTTCGAGAAAAGATCTTCAAGAAAGAAGCTTGAAACTTTTATATCCAGAGAATGAACTGTTGCAGAAAGATGCCAAAAACCTACACTTCATCAAGAAGATCAAGAATGAACTTTGGATGTGATTGATTGGACTGAACTTTTGATTGAACATTTATTGTAACATTTATGCCAAAAGGGACTGCCCCTAATTTGGCTTTCTGTCAATGCGCCTAGCAAACATTGGTTTTGCTTTCTTTTCTTTTCTATTTCCTCTCTCACTATTCTAATTTCTCCTAGAAAATTGAATATTGTGTATATCTTCAGTTAGAAGTGAATTTAGAACTACAAAATGATTATGTTAAATGATCAATGGGGAGACTAGTCTCCCAATGATCATCAGGGGGGATTGTAAACCTCAAATTTCCTTAGACTTATAAATGTTGGAAATTTCACCATTGGGATATTTCATACTTGGAAAATTTCTTACTGATAGTCTATTGGAATGGGAACCCCATTGGCATGGGAGGTTCCTTCTCTTCCCTTCTTAAGATTACTTTAGGACAAAAACCCTTTGCTGAACAATGGAAAGGACTTTGACCTATGCTTAAGCATAGAACAGGAATTTCTTTGAGTCTTGATTGATTTTAGAATTGATACAATGGAGATACTTGGAATAAATCTCCACCCTATTCAGTCCTAATAGGATTGAGTAAGGGCTGCAGCCTAGATCAAAATTTAATTATTCCAATCTCTACCATACTCAAGTTAACAGGATTTAGAAAGGGCTGTAGCAAAGGAGTAAAGATTTAATCATTTGAAAATATGACCTTCAACAGACATGTGCAAAAGCCAGAAACCTCTGGGCGGTCCTGGGTTAAGCTAGAGCCTCCATTGGCATAGGGAAATTGATGAAGAGTGATTGGTAGATGGGAGAACTGGGAGGAGGAACTTGGATGGTTTCCTTAAAGATAGGAGGGTCTGAAGCGGAAGGAGGTGGTTGAGGTTTTGGTCAGTGTGGTTCCTGGGCTCTGAGAAGGCTTGCTCAGAAGGAAGCTGAAGGTGGGGGCCCCTGAGACTGTTTCTCCATTTTGGACACGTGAGTAATAGGGACTGGTCTCTTTTCTTTGCTCCAGCTATCTAAGGGCTTGGGCCTTTTGGCCCAGCCTAAACAGAAGGGGTATTTAAGCCCTATTCCCTTCTCTCCCCTTTCTCTCTCTCTCTCTATCTCTAATTCCTTTCTTACTCCTATTGTAATTAAACTCCAAAAAAGGCTGACGGCTGACTTGAGTTTTTCATTTAGGAATTACATAGCTGATTCCTTGGCGACCTTAAATTAATATATATCAGTCTTTTAAAGTGATTCCCTTGTTACATCACCTACTTCATCATTTTATCTATGATCCCAATTGTCATTTTCTTCTTTCATTCAGACTACAACCACACTAGTGCAGGCTCTCAATACATCCTATAGATGACTAGAATAGCTTTCTATATGGATCTCAACTTTTAACTTCTTTCTTCTCCCATCCATCTTTCAGAGATCTAATAAAAATACCATAAAACACAAATCTGACCATATCACTCTCTTTTTCAAGAATTTTCTTTTTAGACTTTATAGATAAAACTTAAATTTCTCAGCTTGACATTTCAAGTCATTCACATCATTGCTCCAGTGTACCTTTCTGGGCCTAGTTTGCATTAGTCCCCTTATGTATTTATTTTATAGCTAGACTGACCCACCAAGATATAATGGTAAATAAGTTCATTTTTTATAGATGGACATTGATTAGGACTTGAGTCTGACCATGGAAGAGAATAAAATAACTGGTTTGTGTTAATTTCAAACCAGTGGCCCTCACTTTGAAATTAAAGTTCATGAAACAACTCAACTCATTCAACTTTGGGGAATGAAACATCATTTCAATATTTATTCAAAAGCAGACTAAAGGGAAATGATTATTATATCTTTCACATTCAGAATCATGAAGTTAGCACCTTAAGTGTCTGAACTTTGAAGATGAACAAAAAAGGCCATTTGTACAAAAGAGCAAGGAGAAGAATGTGGCTGACTGAAAAGACATTGAAGTAAAGAACAAATCAAGGACAGTTCTTTCTACTTTAAAAATATGAAGATTAGGTCAGAATTAAAATAAGCTTGTCTATATCAAGGTCAATAAATCACAGAGAGAAAGAGGAGGAATAAATCATATGATATATGCTAGAAGGACATCTATCCTGGTTCACTGAAACCAGACTTCTAAATAGATTCAGTTGACTGAACCTGGACAGCCTTCAAACCATAACCCTCAATCCCATGTCTAATTATATATGGTTGTCCTAGACTGACTCCACCTCTTTTTTTTTTTCCTCTACTAGTGGGATAGTTTTCCATTAAAATAAGGTAACTGATAAAGGTCTTTTAAAGGATATTCTCCCCTGGAGTATCATGGTTTTAAAGCTAAAAGGAACCTTGAATGTTAGTTATTATAAATTCTCCATTTCACAAATGAAGAAACTGGGACATAGAGAGTTGACTCAATTTCTCCAGCATCACACAACTAGTATATGGCAGAGATGAAATTCAAACTCACATTCTTTGACAAAATGCAATGCTTCTTCTACAATGTAGAGGTACCACCCATTAAGAAATAAAATAGAATATGATAGACAAATATACAATCAAAGGTATAATTTTTTTACACAAGAAAAATTAGCTGAAATGTAATGAAGTTATAACATGTTACCTGAGAATCATTTCTATACAGACTTTGCAACTCAATGGTTTTATCCAGTGCCATATTTTTTTTTTTGTTACCACCTTTATTGGCAATTGGAAAAATGTTTCTGGGTAAATGATATAATTTAAAGAGCCCTAGACTTGGAGTCAGAGAACTAATGTTCAGATCCCATCTCTATAAACTACTAGCTGTGGGAGCTAAAGTTAGTCATTATTTGGTAGAATAACAAGAAAAAATTTTACCTGGACAAATGTATAATAGGGAGAAAATGTTTGTAATTTTAAGGAAACATACAAATCTAAGTTGTTTCATTTAAATTTATATCTTTGATTTTTCTATATAAATTAGAGATTAAGTTAAAAAATATAACCATCAAATCATACCTTCTCTCCAAACTCCCTCCTATACCCACCCTTCTTTCAAACTTCCCCACTGCCATTTATGAAAAATGCAGGGATCTCAAGATGCAAATAAAGGAAATAATTAAATTGTTTCAAAAATTTTAACAATCAAGTATTTGATAAAACATTTCATGCTGCCCTTGGCCAAATGGAAATATGTAGTTTAATTGATCATATATTTCATTATACATGGAAATTTTTAAACAAAGGGACCAAAAGACAAATCCTTTGGAGTTTCTCAGTTGACATCAACATAGAAATGATTACTTTTTAGAAACTATTCAACATTTTAACAACAAAAATAATCTAGATAGAAATAACATTATTAGATTTTTAGATTGAAGTAGTCTGAAGAGGGTGAGATAGAAAAATTGAAAAAGATAAAACAAATTAAAAAAACCCTGACAGCATTTCTCAGGGAACAGACCTGACTTCTCTCTACCAGGAGGTCAAGCTGTTTATGCAGATAACAAACTAGTCTCTACTTAGCTTGGGGGCAGGAGACAAAGAGGAATTTCAGGAATATCAAAGGGTCAGTGAACTAACATTTGGCTAAGTGAAGATAAATACTCCTAACAACTAAGAATGGTCTCCTCATCTCTGACTTCACATTTCTGTGTTAAAGTTTGTTTTATTGTGAGATAAGAACCTGTATAACTCTGTAATATATATAAGCTATCCTGTAATGTCAGTCTGATGCAGTCTTCCATTAGGGAATTCTGTCCCAGCTGGTAGATTCTTTATTTCTCTCTTTTATTAAAAAATTACGGTTCCAATAATTGAAATTCTAGGTGTTTGAACTCATTTGTGAAGTCTACCACTTCAAGATGATGTAAATCTTATAATGTTGTTATTATTATTAAAATAAATGAAGATAGTATAAGAATGTAGAAATATCTTGGCAGGGTAGAACAATGGCCCATTTAAGAGATTAAATTCAATAAGAATGAATATAAAATTAGATATCTGGATTTAGAAAGTAAATTTTATTAGTATTTCATGGAGGTGTACTGTGAGAGCATATTTCCAGAGAAAGTTATGTGGCAGTTTTGGTGGACTTTGAGTTCAATGTAAACTAGTGGTATGATGCAGTAACTTTAAAACTAATATCATTTTAAGTTCTATTAAAACTGTTAAAGCATCAAGAACAAGGCATGTAATAATTTTGTTATACTCTAGCTTTATCAGAAATGTGAGAATTTATTTTTTTCATAGACTATATACAATCTTAAGTCAGAGCCCCATAGTAGAAAGGCTCCAATTTCTGTATATCAGGAAGAATTGTTGTGTATTCCAGGGTTTGAGATCCAGGTCAGAGATTTTATCCAGTCTATGGCTTTTTGCATTTTCATTGTCCTCAGGAATATCAAAGAAAGTCCTCCTTCTGAATCAAATTTGATTAATGAATGAAGGTGACAAGGATTCATTTATAGCCTACCTGCAAACTTTTACCAGCCCAGTTTTTGGTGTGGGGAAGGGTTGAGGGTTTGATGAACCACCTTCGAATTAGATATCCACTAACTGGAAATGTCTTGGGATGTTCAAGGGAGGGGCTGAATAATGAGCCACTTAAACTATTTATTAAGCTTCCTTACCAAGATTGGGAATCCATCATCATTTGAGAAGGCCATATATCTATGTTATTTTTTCAGTTATGAGCCTGGTATAACTAAAAACTGGATATTGACATTAAACTGATATTCTTATCCCAAAATCATTCTCTTTAGGTAATTTTAATTATGCTTACCATAATTGGGATGCTACATAGAATTTTGGGCACTACTATATATAGTTAGGCATAGATACAGTCATATGATATATGTATATATGGAGTGTTTACGTATGTATACACACGTATACACACAAAAATATATAGCACATATATATATAACACATACATCCTCAAAGGTATACAAAAGGGGCAACTTAGATATAAAAAGACTAAAGAACACAGATGCTGTGATTTTTTTTTAACATCGATAAATTCTCAGCTTTTGGTGAAAATATTTCTGATGTCTCATTGGTGGCTTTTAAAGCCTTTAAGACATTGAAATAATGATATTTTTCTTTACTTTTCAGTGTTTTTTTGGGGGGTAAGGGGCTTTAAAAAGTGTGTGTGTGTGTGTGTAAGAGAAGAAATAAATAATCCAAATATCAAGACAAGAATAGACAAACTATATAAGGGTTTGGTTTTAGTAAACAAACAAACAAACAAAAAAAATATTACTCTCAAACATGGAATTTTATTAAAAACAAAAAAGGTGAAATTGGAGATTATTTAAAGCAGTATGACATTCAGGAACTTAGTAAGAAGCTCAATACTGATATAACCTTTGTTATTCATTTACATAGGCTATATCTAGAAAGACATTTATAGATAACACTAACAACTAGCCCCAAACAATTGATAATAAAATCATTACAATAACTTCCATGGTGCTTTAGATTACTAATAAAAGAAAGAAGTAAAGATGGAAATTAAGACAAGAATATTTTCAAAGAAGTTTTTAAAACATTGGAAAGAGATATTTATCTTTTGAATAAACAGTTGGAAACTGTCAACATGGAAATCTAGAGATCCCCAGTTCATTTAGTTTGAGTGTAGAAACCCCAGGTTTTGACCTTGTCACAAGAGAGGTTTCCCCCTAAGGGAAGGTCCCACTTCACCAGACAATGGACATCCTGGTAGTTTGGGTGGGAGCAGCATCCCTTTTGTCCCAAATGATTTCTCACCCTAGGCTAAGGTCCATTACCAAGGTGGCCCAGCCCTGGGCTGAGTCTTTCCCTTTTGTGTCCATTGTAAAGCATTAGCCCCTCAATGTTATTCCTGCCTGGGACTCCTCATTTTCCTTTGTTATCATTGTAAAGCCAATCAACAATCCTTCTTATATTGTCCACTTGTTCCCCTAGAAAGATATTTAAGCTTCTCACTTTAATAGCTCTTTGGAATTGTCAATGTAGTGGTTGGCTTCCCCAAGAGTCAGTAACAAGAGCAATCAGAGTTTCAATCCTCCCAACTCTTCATGGTGTAGCTTGCAGCTTGGTGTGGAGGCCTAATTTATCATTGAACCCCTTTCCTTAGTTAAAGAGCTAATATAGTTAATATAAATTATAAATTGTTCTGTGGGGTTTTTTTTTTCCAGTTAACAACTATTACATATAGTTTCTTCATCTGGTTTGATTTTATCTTCTTGAATACCCTCTTCAGAGAACTATTGATTGTCTGTTCTTCTCTTTTGATGCAGTTGTATCCCTTTATGATATAAGCTTGAGGTCCATGGGGGTTGCTTACTGCTACTTACCAATTCAGTTGAAAACCCTATTGATCATGTTTCTAATACTAGAGGAAATGAAGTTTTCACCCTCCCCCCCCCAGTAAGTGTGTTCCAACTTTGACTAAGAGACCATAATTTTGTTGTTTTAATCTAGATCATGGGTTCAAGTCTTGACTCTGACAATACTTGCTGTTAGATCCTGAGCAAGATACTTCATTTTGAAAAGCCTTAGGCAATTCTTTCAAGTTTAAACTATTGAAGAGATACCAATCTAATTCATCAGATGGATATTCCTCAACAAAAATCATCTAGAATATTAAAATAACATTCCAATTACTCTCCTGCCACCAAAAAAAAAAGTTTAAAAAAATGTTCCAGAACTGCAATATATTCTCAGAAGCTATCATCTTAGTTTTCTGTCTACTGTCAACTAGAAATCTAGAACCCCCCAATTTGTAGTGACTTGAAATCTAGAAACCCCAAGTTTGACCTTGCCCAGTGAGAAGTTTCTCTCAGAGGGAAATCCCACACCAAGGTGTTTCAGACTAACAATAGACCAGTTAGGTGGGGCTAGCAGACTCAATCAGATGTTAGGTACCTTTTTGTCCTGGTAGGTTCTCCCATTGTATCAAAGTCCTTTCCCAAGTAAGCCCAGCCCTAGGCTGGACCTTTCCCTTTTGTGTCTATTGTAAAGCTTCAGCCTCTTTCTGTTAATACTGTTTTGTACTTTTCATTTCCTTGTAGCCATTATAAAGCCAATTAGTCATAACCCCCTGTCCCCAGTTCCCAAGAGGTATATAAATTCCCGAATTATGGGACTGTCATCTCATACTGTGATACTCCCAGGGATGCTGTTTGCCAGAGTGCCAGGGCTATCAGCTCTGTGTGGTTTGGGGCTCTGACTCTTGTGAGGAGTCCTAAATATTGAACACTATCCCTCTCCTGATTTAAAGACTTGGTTTTTCTGACTATCTAATAGTTCTGTGTTTTTTTTCCAAATTAATACTACTTTCCAAATTTTCTTTGCTTAGTAATGAAAATATTACCTAAAACTTTCCTTCCTTCCTTCTTTTAGCATTTACATGATTTCTATTTTCCTTCTTCTGGTGTCATTTATTACTACATAAATCAATGGGAGTAGATGGTCATCATGAAATTGGACAGATCTTGGGTAAAATTCCAAAATAGCAGATGTTTTTGTTGTTTCTGTCAGATGGACAAATAGCTGTATCACTATCCCTGATCAACAAGTCTCAACAACCACAACTCTACTCTTCTAACTCTAACCATTTCTAGATTAATTCTCACACAAGGATATTTAAGAGAAGATTGTTTCTATGTAAAACTGATCAACTGATAAAAAATGATCAATGAGACCTCTGTATCTTATTTTTCCAATTGTGGATCTTCAAATTTGTACTTATATTTCACTAACTGATAGATTATCTGTCCTAACTAGAACTAGGAGTTGAGGGGGAATCTTTTGTTGGCAGATAGCAAACACAAAAGAGAAGTAACAAAACTCAGTTCTGCTTAAGTCCAAATTTAGGATTTCTTGCATTATATAACAGTGCTTATATATTACTCATTTTTTGTGTAGGGCTTTTTTATGATATACAAATAGAAGTCAGTTAAAATAAATTGATCAATGAATCCCAGGAAAATGCAATTGATCTCTATATCATCATTGTCAGAAGAAATTTGGTATCAGCACGTTTTGTAGAGGTAATTAACTCCTTTTACTTAAACTTGTTCAGCACATTTATAATGCAAAGAATAAAGATAACATGGGAATTTGTGCTATCTGCTTTCCACTGTATTTGTTTTTTTAATTTGTAAGTCTAATTAACTCCTGATGACTCATAAGAACAGAAATCCTGAGTATCCAATTTCAATCCCTTTAAAAGTAACTCAAGAATAAGAACCCTTAATTTTCCTCCTGCAGTGAAGTTTAGCAGTTCAGTTATATATCAAGTACTCTTATTTTTAAAATCTCAATTTTGAGAGTAGAGGATTGTAAAAATAGATTCATTTCAGTGGTAATGATCAAGGGATATGGCTGAATGCCATACTATCAATGTATATCAACTATATTACAAAATATTCCAGGAAAGAAATATAGGAAAATTCATCTGTTCTTATCAAATTTTTTTCTTATTAAAATTATATTCAATTAAAACTTAAGTGATTAAGATGAGTGAAGCTAAAACTATTAAATCATAAATAATTCTTCAATTTTTTAAATTTCCAAACTTTTTGTGTGATAGAGATTTAATTTCTTCCTCTTATTCATTAGTGAAGATAAGAGCAGGTACCAAATGGCATTTGGTCAGGGGAAAGTATTTCCACAAGAAACAATTTCCATCTTCTAAGGGAACCTGGACTTCATCCAGATCAGGAATTTCACAGTATTCTTTCAATACTAAGGCTAAGAGCAAAGTGCTTATTGAATGAGTCTTAATTTTAGAAGAAAAAAAAGAAACAATATTAGTTTATTTGATTGAAATTTCATTATTATAGGTCAGATGCTGTTATAATAATCCTGAATAAAGTAGCCAAAAATCAATTAGAAAAAGTTAATGCAGTAATTAAATCAGAGTAGTAATATGATATTACTCAGATTCACCATTTTGGTCCATCATTTTCTAGCCTAAGCTTCAAGTAAAGAAGTACTGACATGGGCATTGCACCCCAGAAACTCAGGCAAACTATTATCAGGGAAACTCCCTTGCTCCCTTACATCCTTGTGACTCAGAGTCTAAAAACATCCAATGACCCTCCTAGGGTCCTGAGATGTTTATCCTCCTTCATTGTCCTCTAGATTTAAGATGGACAGAAAGAGGCACCTCTAGGCTATACCTCCATCCTATCAGGCTACATCCTAAAACTAAGGAATCCTTATGTCCCCAGGCAGATGATCACCCCACCTCGCCAAATGCCTGGGTGACTAACACTCTCTGTTGTAAAAAGTATAAAATCCCCAGAACTGATGTCCTGGGGGAACAGCCTTCCCATTCATGCTGTCCTCCCAAGGAACTGCTGCCCATCTTGCTGTCCCACCTTGCTATCCTCCTGGCCATTCTCAACATTACTCTGGAGTCTTGCATGCTTGCAAAAGGTATCCTTCCCAAACCCCAGGGGTGCACCTTCTTCACCTCCACAACAGTACTTCTAGTTCCAGCTTCATTAGGGAGATTATGGAACTTGGGTCCTTCTTTTGTTACTCTTATCCATTCATTTATTATTTTTTTTTTCTGATCAATGATCAGGCTTAATTTCCATATTTAGCTGTGAGGGCTGTTTTCTTGTACTGCAATCTCTCACTTTTGCTTTAAATGAGGAATGTTCTGCTTTTCAGGTGGACACTTGAATAGTAGATACCCCAAATGATAAATCTAATTTAGCAATGCCCGGCATACTTTCTGCACTGTTTTGACGTGCCTGTTAACGGAATTGAGATATGATTCTATGATCACATTCAGCAAAATCCACTTGTTATCACAAAAAGACCTGGTAATAGCACATCTCATCACCAAAGGGGCACTTAGGAAGCATGGCACCATGCTTCACAAATGACTTAGCTAGCAAATGCAATTTATTTATTTATTTGCCAGGCTCCATCTTTGACTTAAATATCAGAACAGCCTTTCATCAAGTCTTGATTGGCTAAGTGTTAACCTTGAACCAAGGGAGGCTTGTTTAGAATGTAATACATTTAAGCTGAGGAAAGTAATACAGTGTATTATTAAGGAAGAGTCACTGTAAAACCTTCATTTACTATCAATGTAGCAGTAATCTGGCATATACATTACCCTTTAGAAATTGAAACATTGCTGTGTCTATTTGAATTGCTAATGTGAGGCAGAGACAGCCAGTGAAAATTCCTCAATAATAGGAAGCTCTTAAATATAGGTTTTCAGTTTCTTATTGTGAGATCTTGGCATTAATTGCGGGATTCCCTGTGCCAAAATCTACTTTAAAGTTGGATGCTTTCTTACCATGAAAAATGCATGAAACTGTGTTGAAAAATCTGGAACGCACTTAATAGTTTCTCAATTTCTAATTTGTTCAAATTGTTTTAGAAAGTTTATGATAACTGTGAGAAATGGAGGCCTCGAGGCACAGAAAGCAATTGCCTCAACTGGTGGGTGACAGTTGCACTCTATTCTGCCCTTGTCAGTCTGGAAAAGCAGGTGGCATATTGGACAGTGCTGGAAAGAGCTGGGCTTAAATCCTAACTTTGACATTTGATAGTTGTCTATCCACAGGAGAGTCACTTAAATGTCTCTGTTCTCTCATCTGGATAATGACAGCAGTCTTATGGACTTTTAAGGGCTGTTATGAAGCTCAAATGAAATAATGTATAAAGCATTTTCTAAACATTGACATGATGTGGAAATAATGATTGTTGACGCAGCTAGGTAATCCAGTAGATAGAGCATGCTGGGGCTGAGATGACCTGGGTTCAAATCTATCCTCTGATACTTCCTAGCTGTGTGACCTTGGGCAAGTCACTTAATCCTAATTGCCTATTAGTATCAAATCTAAAACAGCACGTTAGGGTTTTAAAATAAAATTTCCAGTTGTTTTATTTCTCCCCTCCTAAATCATGACTTCCTTGATAGCAGGGGATATATTGCTTTTTTTATATTTGTTTCCCCAGTTATAAACACTATGCTTTAGAAATGCTTTTTTTTTTTCATTTAGATTCTGACTAACACATTTCAGGAAGAATTCTGATATAAACTAGAGAGCCTCCAGAAGAAAGGGATAAAGATGAAGAACAGTTTCAAGATCATGTCATATGGGGATAAATTGGGGGTAGGAGGGAGTGAAGATGTTAAATTAAAAGAAGCTTTGGGCAATACACAGTAGCATTGTTTAAGAATTTCTGAAGGGCTATAGAGTAGGGAAAAAATCCAGGTTGTTTTACTTGGACATGGAGAGCAAGACTAAATAATATTGGGTGGAGCTGAAGAAAAGCAGATTACTCCTAGCTCTGTACAAATATATTTATAGCAGCTCTTTTTATGGGGACAAAGAAGTGAAAACTGAATGAATGCCTATCATTTAGGGAATGGCTGAATAAGTTGTGGTGTTTAATCCAATGGACTACTATTTTGCTATAAGAAATGATGAAAAATATGAACCTCTCCAAAACAAAAACTAACTTGGTAAGAGCTATATGAAGTGATGCCAAGTAAAGAGAGCAGAACCAGGAGAACATTACACACTTTCACAACAAGAGGGTAGGATGATCAACCATGAATGACTTAACTATTATCAACAAGGCAAGGATCCAAGACAACTAACTCTAAGGGAATCATGATTAAAAAAAAAAAGGCTATTCAATGTCACAGAAGGAACTGATGGAGTCAGAATGCAGAATGAAGCACACCATTCTTCACTTTATTTCCTCTATAAATTTTCTCTAGTGTAAGTAATATGTGTCTTGTTTCACAACATGACAGATATGGAAATATGTATTATATGATAATGGCATGGGCATTGTACCCCCAGAAACTCAGACAAACTATTATTGGGTAAATTCCTTTGCTCCCTTATACCCTCTGACTCCCAACCCCAAATATCTGACCCTGAGAGGATTATCCTTCTTTGATTGTCCCATTGATTTGAGAAGAACATAGAGACATACCTCATCCATCTGTCTTCCAAATCAGGAGAACCACCCCCATGCCTTCAGGGAAACCTCCTCCCCCAACCCCTTGCCCCAGAGGCAAGTCCTCATTGCTGTAAACCCCAGAACTGAGGCATTCAGGGTGCAACCTCCCAGATTATTCCACTCATGCTGTCTTGCTAGACAAAAATTCAACATTATTAATAAATCTCTTTACTTTTAAGTTAAGTTTCAGAGTCTTGCATTCTTGCAAGGGTGTGCTTCCTGAACCCCAGGGGTACACCTCTGCACCCAAAAACATCTGGAACCCAACGTGTTTGGCTACCCCAGATCATCCATAAGGACACAGCTTCTCAGGTAGGAAGGAGCCTTTCTTGAACTCATGAAACCCCCATCTTTTGGGTGACATCTTTGTGGAACCTCTTTTGTGCTCTCTCTCCCATCGGCCCCAGAAGTCAGTCGAGTCTGGCCACTGGTTCTAGGGTCTATCGGCTCCCTTTTTTCATACTAGAAGACCTTCTGGTGAAGGGGAGACACAGCTGTTGACCCTCGGTGTGGAATTGGCCATTCCACATCAAAATGGGACAGAGACAGAGCATACCCCGAGATTACCCTTTGGGGAGTATACTTGAAAATTGGGAAAAATTGGATCTATATAACTTGAGAAAAGAGAAACTAATTTCTTTTTGTAATGTTAAATGGCCATGTTACACTCTTGATAAGCAAGAAGCATGGCCTATCCATAGCATCCTAAATTATAATACTATCCAACAGTTGGACCTGTTTTGCATGAGGAAAGGGAAAAAGACAGCACAACCCTATATTTCAGCATTTATTAAACTCAGGCTGAATCCTGAGCTTAGAAGGGCTCGCCATATGCACCTTAGGGCACCCTTGCCGACCCCTACTGGGAAAAACCATCCAGAGGACATTTTGCATGATTTCAGCACTCAATGGTAAATTTGTCACCCAGAGGAGAGGGGAGAATACAGCTCCCCCACCAGCTGAGGTTCGATCACAGCCTTCCTCTCGCCCAACCTCCTCAGAAATAACATTCCCTTCAGGATCCCCTCCAGGTTCAACTGTTTCCTCTTCTCAACTCTCTACTCCGAAACCCCCACCTTATTCTCCAGGCTCAGAGCCTGAGACCATCCCTGTCTCCCAAACTACCCCCCCAATCATAATAGCCCCTTGTACCCACCACAGCCTGATAATTTTACCTTGCCCATCCCCCAACCAAGCCTGCTCCATCCCCAGAGCAGACTGAATTATGGTGACAGGGTCCACCCCATCCCTATGAGAGAGGTGCCCGCACCTTACATGTCCCTTTTTCTAGGACAGATCTAGTCCAAATGAGAATCACTTCAAATTCACTGATGGGTTTTAATACCTTACCTTGCAATTTGACCTGTTCTGGACTGATCTGCACATTATTACCTCCACCTGTTGCACCCCAGATGAGAAAAAGAGAATCTGGGATTTGGCCCTAGAAGTAGCAGATGAGAAGGCCCAAGGCATGGAGTCCCTGGCGCTACGCCTGTCCTAGCACACGACCCCAGGTGGAACTATAGGAATGAAAGGCATAGACAGCTTAGAGATCACATGATCGACTGTCTCCTGGAGGCCATGCCAAGAGGGATGAAGAAGCAAGTAAATGATAACAAGCTCAAAGAGGTTCCTCAAGGAAAGGAGGAGAATCCGGCTCTCTTCTTGTCCTGATTAGTAGAGGCCATGAAACAGCATACAAATGTCCACCCAGAGAGTGAGGAGGGGGCAATTATCTTAGGCCTCCATTTTGTAGGACAGTCAGCTCCAGACATCAGGTGAAAACTGCAAAAGCTGGGTCTGGGACCCCAAACTCCGATAAACCAATTAGTAGATGCTGCCTTTAAGGCTTTTCACAACAGGGACCAGGTGACAATGGAAGGACAAACCCCTGAGAAACTGCTCACAGTAGCCTCCCTGACCCATGGGCAGAGGCCAAGGGGCTCTTGCTATACTTGTGGACAGAATGGGCATTGGTCAAAGGGCTATCCTTCAAAGAGAAGACCTCCCTCCACTCCATGCCCAGCCTACGGACAGCGAGGACACTGGAAACGCCAGTGCCCCTCCACACAGAGACCCCGGCGACCCAAGAGGCGTCCCTTTATCCTCCAGTCTCCTGAAGACTCGGAAGAAGGGTGCCCTGGGGCTGGTGTGCTCCCAGTTTCCACCACTATGGCCGAACCCAGGGTTAATCTGGAGGTAGAAGGTACGATGACTGAGTTTCTCATAGATGCAGGGGCAACTCACTCTGTCCTTACCTCACATGATGGTCCTACAATCCCTTTGCAGCGCCAGGTAATTGGAGTTGGGGGTAGGATACTTAGGTGTAGGGAAAGGGCACCCCTTGCCTGGGTGCAATTCCCCCTTGTTTCAACTCTAACTTCCCTCACACCCCTGCAAAAGCCTCCAACAATCTCATCAGAAATCTGGAAGAAAGTACCTCCCTTTATCTCGGATCAAGGTATACCGTGGCAAGTCATTGATGAGAATCCCAAAATGAAAAACCTCAAGCCTGATTCTCCCTATCCTCTTGGAAGCAATATCCTATTTCCCCAGAGGCCAGAAAAGGATTACAACCTCTCATTGTTAAATTCCTAGCCCTTGGTCTCTCACCTTTCCTAGGAGAACAGGGCTACAAGGTCTCTGCCTCTAAAGCCCAACTGGTGTCCCAGTCTGTAACTCACTTGGGACGCGACCTAACCTCAAATTCCTTCTCCCTGACCACAGACAGGAAACAGGCCATCCTATCCATACCTGTCCCCTCCACCAAGACAGCTCTGAACATTTCTGGGTATGGCACGGTATTGCTGCATTTGGATCCCTAAATTTGGGATCATTGCAAAACCCCTCTATGAGGCCACGAAGGGGCCTGACTTGGAACCCCCCAATTGGGGGGGGGTGAACAAAAAGGAGCCTTTTTACTTCTAAAATCCAGGCCTTCTGCTGCTCCTGCCTTAGGAATTCCAGACCTTTAAAAGCCCTTGTTTTCATCTATGGATGAGAGAAAGCAATTTGCCCTAGGGGTTTTATCCCAGTACTTAGGACCCAATCGAAGGCCCATGGCTTACTTATCAAAAAAATTAGATCTGGTTAGCCAAGGGTGGCCACCATACACAACATAATTTTCTGCTATAGCCCAAATGGCAGAAGAGGCATCTAAAATAATTCTAGGCCAACCCCTAGGAACTCTGACTCCACATAGGGTCCTGAGTATTCTGGGAACTAAAGGCCACCCATGGATCACTAGAGGGCTTCTCACTAAACACCAAGCTCTCACAATTACCCTAATCAGAATCAGGATGGCCCCTCTAGGGGCAAATCCAGGGCTAAGCCCATTTGAACAGTTGTATGAGACTGCTTTTCTAACCTCTGATGTTCTGTTAGATACAGAAATCCTCAGTCTTGTTAGGTTTTCTAAGCAACTTTGCCCAATTTACCAGGTTCAGAGAGAATGTGATAATCATATCCTTTCCAAGCCCTCAAGAGAGGATAAAGAGGAATCCTTCTATCCAGCCGGAACTGGAGACTTGGTATACCAGAAAACATGGAGTGGATCAAACCAGCTAACACCTCAATGGGAGGAGCCCCTTCCAGTCATTCTATCCACACCCTTCCTCCTTGTTGTTTCAAATCTCTCTTGCTCTAGCCATGACTATCCTTTTCTTACATTTTCTGTCTTTTCCTATTTTTTTAATCATGCATGTCCAGCCAGCTGGACAGATAATTCTCTGATTTGTAACCTTGTCACTTCTCTAGTCGCTTATAGGGTGAAAGCTCCCATTGGAGTCACTGAGATGCCATTACAACCCTGAAATCTTCCCAGCCTGAAACCCTTGGACATTGCATATAGCCAATACCTCTCTCTTCTGACAATAGGCAGGGAAAGCTCTACAACCATTCTCAGCTCTATAGAAGCTAAGGAATACTGAGACCATCTCCCCTTTTCCCCTTAGATATTTGGAGAGGGGGGAGATGGCATGGGCATTGTACCCCTAGAAACTCAGACAAACTATTATCAGGGAAATTCCTTTGCTCCCTTACACCCTCTGACTCCCAACCCCAAATATCTGGCCCTGAGAGGATTATCCTCCTTTGATTGCCCCATTTATTTGAGATGGACAAAGAGACACACCTCATCCATCTATCTTCCAAATCATGAGAATCACCCCCATGCCTTCGGGGAAACCTTCCCCAACCCCTTACCCCAGAGGCAAGTCCTCATTGCTGTAAAAGAATATAAAAACCCCAGAACTGAGGCATTCAGGGAGCAACCTTCCAGTTTGTTCCACTCATGCTGTCTTGCTTGCCAAAAATTCAACATTACTAATAAATCTCTCTTTACTTTTAAGTTAAGTTTCAGAGTCTTGCATTCTTGCAAAGGTATGCTTCTTGAACCCCAGGGGTACATCTGTACCCCGCAACAATAACAGATGTACAAACCTAGATTATATTGCTTTCTTTGGGAGGGGCTAAGGGTGGGAGGGAGGGAGAGAACATGGGTTGCCAAATGTCAGAAAACATTTTAAAAACTATATAGACATATAATCTGGAAAAATAATTTTAAAAGATTATTCTTTGGTATATATAAAAACCTTCAAACCATTGATGTAAGGAAAAAAAGGGACTGCTTTGGGATATAGTGGGCTCATCTTAGATGTCTTCAAGTAAGAGATACATAAGTATTTCTAATTCTGATATTCTTTCATCCTTTGGATGTAAAAGTGTGTGATCTTATAATGGGCAATTATATGTATTCACACTAACAAAGTAATGAATTCATGAGCCTGTATAAATTAATCATTTGGGGGATCTCCAACCCAAATGTCCACATTGAGAAGCAGATAAGGCAAAACTGAGAATGAAACAAAGTTTATTTTAGGAATCTAAGAGATCTCCAATTGACCGACCTCAAATTAATATTGTACATCTAAGTATTTGTGGGTATACATATGTCATATATAATGCTTACATAATTTCTTTAAGTTTTGAACCAAAATTTTTATGTGCATTGTTGTCCAGTTTTGTTTTGTTTTTCAGTCAGAAATATGGCATTGAACAAACGACAATGTTTATTAAGCAAGTTTTGTTTCCTTCACTAGAAGACTCTTGGCTTTTTTCTCAATTCCATCAGCAAAATCTTTTGCTCTCTATTTCAATTAGAAAACGGTGCCAGCAGGATTGTATCCAAATGGCTTATAATGATCCCAATTCACATCTGTAAATAGAAATGCTATTTCCTTAATAGTCACAAACTCTCATGAAGTATATGGAAACAGCTTTACAGGGGGGAGTAAGATTCCCCAAAAGATACATAGATATTCTAAGGTGAAATCACCAGCTGAAGAGAAAGGGAAAAAAAAGACAGTGGTATGAAATTATTTCTTTTAGTTTCTCCATTCATTAAATTTGAATGGTGATCAGACTTTATGGATCGACATCAATTTATTGTTTAGAAGACCTTTTGAACAGTTTATCAAGTACTCAGGCATTACCTGATCTTAGAAATCTTTTGATCAATTAGAAGATACAATTATAGTTACAAGTGATTTGGATCTAGATGTTAGAGAATACCAGCTTTTTCTCTAGAATACAAGAAGTCTCTGTATTTTAAAAAGGCTTTTCATATAATAAGCACTTTAATGAATGTTTCTTCAAATAAAAAATAAATATAAAATTGGGGAGCCTATGGACTTTTTCAAAACAAGAATTTTCTTCTAACACTAATGAAAGTATCAAATAAAAGGATGTAAATATTTCCCCCATTTATTTCTTTTTTCTGTTTTCCCAGTTCTCTGAGGAATAAAATTTAAAACAAAAAAGTTAAGCAAAAACCAAACCAAAAAAAAAAAACCAAAAAACAAACAAACACACAAGGCATATTTCAGAAAGGAGAACAGACACACAGAGAGATATAAAGACAAACATATACATACATACATGTGTATATATACCAGAAACATTTTAAATTGGTTAAATTGGAGATAATCAATAGCAGCAATGCACTAGTATCAGGAGAAGCATAGAAAGTATTATAGAAAGTAGGATTTTTGTGGAAAACCAGGTAAGCCAAAATGTAGTGAGGACAAGAGAAAGAAATCCAAAAAGAAAGATGGCCAGTGAAACTACCTGGAGGAAATGGAATATCTTGAAAATGGAAAATTGGTTGAATTACTATCTTAAAATACTGGAAGCTAATTGAGCATCAGCTAAATTATAAGGGAAGCAGGAAAGAGAGCACTTTTTATAGTCTTAAGTCAACTATTGCTACATTGGAGGTGTGTCATTAATTTCTCTACCCTAGAACTCCAATTCCCAGTATCCCAAGTTCCTTCTCACATTAGGTGCTGAGGTAGTGAGGATATAAATTTGGTGTAGCCCTGCCTCTTGTTTTCTTTTTCGGTGATCCTGTGCTGCGAGGTGAGGTTAGGTGAGAGGTAGGAGAACTTGCTCACATGGTTTTAATTTTGTTAGATAATTAGGATTTTTTACTTCTATTTTCTTTTATTCCTTCTACTTCAAGTGATTATTAATAAATTCTATAAAATTTATTTCTTGGAGTCTTGGATATTAATTTAAATCTTACAGAGGTCTAACTTTGGCATACTTTCTTGGGTGACAAACAGGCAAAGTAATAAGATCAAAGTTGAAACATCTTTTGTTGTCTAGTGTCATGGTTCCAGATTCATCATTTACTAGCTATATGGCTCTTCTCTGTGCCTCTGTATTCTCTTTGGGAAAAGGAAGAATATAATGCCTAAACTACCTACTTCCTTTAACTATTGTGGGGAATGCAGTTTGGAAGTCTAAATATGCTATGGGAATATTAGCAATTATTGTCAATGTCTTTGGTAAAATAAAAGAATGAAAAACTAAAGCCCTAACCAAGGAAGTTTCATTTAGCTATCTTTCAACCATTAGCCTGGGGACACAAGTATGACTGGAGAATATGAGAAAAATACAAGGTGTCCTAAAAGTCTTAGTTCATTTTTAGCTTGAAATTGCCCTAGGACTTTTGAAATTCATTGTTTAACAAAAGGCCCTAAACTTACATTAATTTATATTCTAATAGTGGGGAAACAAAACAGATAAAAGATAAAGGAATGAATTAGTTTTTTTTTGTCACTTTTATCATTTTTAATTTTTATTAAGCTCTTATGATGTGCTAAACACTGGTGGACAAAAACAAATAAATAAAGACTAGCACAGTTCCTGCCCCAACTGGGCAGCTGGTAGCTTTAGATAGGCTGGGCCTCTGTCAGTAAGACTTGAATTCAAATGCAGTCTCAGGAAGTTGAGTTGTGTCTGACCTTGGGCAAAATTATTTAATTTCTGTTTGCCTCTATTTCCTCAACACTAATATGGAAAGAACAATAGTACCTACCTTCCAGAATTTTTGTGAGTATCACAAAGTGCTTGGTGAAGTGTCTGACATATAGTAAGTGATATATATTTATTTCTTTTTCTCCCTCTTTTACTTATTCTCTCAAGGGATCATACTATAATGAGAGTGATAATACACAAATGATAACATACAGAAGGTAAGTGGAAAATAATCTCAGAGGCAAAGGATAAGAAACAGACATGATGCAAATATCTTAGAGGACCTCCATCTCATTTACAATCATGAAAAATATGGACCCCAGTGGATGGATAGAAGCATCACAGAGTCACGTGTCGGATGTGATGGCTCTACAGAAGCCAGAGGGCAAGCTGTTGGCCAATGGAAGGATGTGGGGGGAGGAACTTTGCTTTGAAAAGCCAGTATAGGGAGCTGAGTTACTTACTCTTATTCCTCTCCCTGAACTGACTCTCTCTCTCTGGGCTGGCTCTTTCTCTGAGTTCTAATCTTATCTCCAATCTCTGGCAAATTAGCAGTGTCCACAGAACCATTGGCTCCAATCTGGGATTGAATTTTTACCATAAATTAGAAAGGTTGACACCTTATTTCTCTTTCTTTTTATTAATAAATGCTCATAAATTTAGTATAAAGACCCCAACATTAATTTTTATTTATAACACAGGGAAGGATAGATCTTCAATAGAGGAGGAGATTTGTGTTGTGTTATGAAGGAAGTCTGAGAACCCAAAATGAGATAAGGAGAAGGGAGAACATTCAAGTTATAAGGGAATATTCAGGGAAGAGTACTGTAATGGAATTCCAAAACTAATTATAGGAGGAAAACTTTTTTGGTTCTACCTACAAATCTCTGACATTTGCAACAATGATCTTCCAAAAGTTTCTGTTAATTTATATACCACATTCTTGTCATAGCTGACAATTCCAAAACTAGTGGTCAGTTATATTTATCATTTTTATGGAGCTGAAACTGAACATACTCTTGGCCCACTAAAATCCATCCCTGGGAATAATAGTAAAGTACAGGGAATTTAGGTAAAATCCAAAGGCCCCATTGATCTTAATTATAAAACTACCAGCAAAAAGACCAGTTCCCTTGGCTACTCTCTTACCAGGAAACTAATGAAAAAGGGAAATTTATGTCCAATCATAAATCCCAACTGTTTCATTTTCATTTTTCCCAAGTTTATTTTCTCACCTAGCTAAGCAGCATTTCCTTCTATTATTAGCCACTGGCCCACTATCAGCTGACCAGCATCCATCAAACTCTTCAACTCAATGAGCTTGGGGACTCCCAAGGAACTCTGTGTATGCAGACTTTTGCTTACAGCTTCTAATTATTTTCTAACAGATAATGTGAACATTTAAGTTCAGAGAGGTTAGATTAAACTTGTAAGTGGATCAAAACCCTGGATAAAAATTGTGGCTGCCAGGATCATGGCTGGAAACTAGGGTTTCTTTTTTTTTTTTTCCGGAAGAAATGGAGGACTCTTGCTGATTGCTCATTCAATTGTGACAAACTAGTCTAATATTTCTACTACCACAGAGGTGCTCGTTCAGATTTCTAATCATATGGTGCATAGCTATATGCTATGGTATAAGTGACAGAGTGCTTGCTTACAATGATGAGAGTAATTCACCATCCAGTAAGTACATGGGTCCTTAAGATCCACAGGCCACATCTAACATAGCTAGGAGGATTATCTTATTACCTGAATTTCAATGCAAATCAAACTCATGTTAGGCTTTTTATAGAGCTTCTACAATGCTATAAACTATTATGTTAAAAACAATATAGAGAAATAAAGAGCTGGATTTAAGAATCAGACAAGGATTAAATATTACCTGGGTGATTGACTAGTGATATTCTTAAGAAAAGTCAATTAACCTGAATGAGATGTAAAATGGGGTTGGTAATGGATCTATCCCTTATATACAGGCTTCCAGTAAGGATTAAATTAGATAGACAAAAATAGATTGTCTAAAATAGATAGACAAATAAAAATATTATTTTATTATTAACTATGATGTAAATATGATTTGCTAGTTGGTAGGAATAATAAAGTCCACAAAAGGCAGTGTAATACAGTGGATAGAGAGAGCAGGCCTCTTTGGAGAGGTGTGAGAACCTGCTCTGGCTCTAAAAGTACTATCTTTGTGATCTTGGGCAAGTCAATTAACATTTCACTTCCCTGGGCAATGCTCTAAGAATACATTTTGCAAATCAGTTCCTTTTCTGCATTGGTAGGAATTTCTTTACATGAAATTCCACATACCAGGAGAAATAATCATAATACAAAGTCTCTACCCTGCATGAAGTCTATGATGAATCAACATGCTAAAATTAGGGAATATGTGATTTCATCACTGTGTCCATTCCCTCCAAAATAACTCTGAAAAATCACTCATTACTTTCAATGAAGAGAAGGCTAAAAGTTGAAAAAAATAGAATAGGTATACAGTAACACAGAAAACTTGGAGTATCTGTGGAAGCATTAATATATCAATCCATGAACATTTTTTTTAAGTGCCTATTAAATGTCTTAACACTGTACTAAGCATTTGAATTGCAAAGACCAAAACTGGGCAGTCTCTGCCTTCATGGAGTTTACATTCTATAAATCATTCTATCTATGACCAAGTGGCAAGCAACAATACAGAAGAGGAAGAGGAACATCTGCTGACTATAGGCATTTGGGTATGATTATAGCAGCGAATTATATATTATTCTAATGTAGGTTATAAAATTTCCTACCCCAGAGATTTTTAAGAAAAATAGCAGTCTAAAAATGTTCAAGGGTAGTTTAGGTACATTTCTGCTTGGAGGCAAGATGATGAGAGCTTAACTGACCTCTCAAATTCTCTCTTTCTAGCCTAGGGGATTTTGTGATATTTAGAAGGCTAAACTTTTTTTATGTGACTTTTGCATTTCCTCAAAAACCAAAAAAAAAAAAAAAAGCTATACTCTATTTGTAGATTAAAATCAGAACAACTTATTTGACTAAAAGGATTTAAAGTTTGGCTAAAATTTTAAAATGAAGTGTCAAACTACTGAAATCATCAGGGTAACTCAGGCCCTGAACTGGAGAATGTGGGAAACATTGTGGATAATGTTATGGGTGAAGACTGTAATTAAAGCACCATGTACTAAGGATATTGAGAGCCAGCATGACAGATAGAATAGAATTGGACATTGAGTCTGGAGGACTTGAGATTAACTCTTGTCTTATATACTCCATGTGTGAACTAGGCAAGCCACTTGATCTTGCTTGTACTCAATTTCCAATTTATTTAGTCCTATTATGCAAAGTCTATTTAGTCATAATAGTCACACCTATAAGGTAGTTATAAAAAGAAAATGGTACAATATATGTAAAATACTTTGTAAACTAGAAAGCTCTATCTAAATGTCAGGTATTACCATGCTATCATCATCTCTTTCACATTCATCATTATTTATTTCTTTGTCTTTTAATGGAACTGCTGCAATTGAAAATGAAATAAAAATACCTTGCCAATAAATGAGCTATTTATAATCCTACCCTAGCAATGATATCTCTGAGTTTTGCTGTATATGTAATAAAAGTAAAAATGGGGATATCATAGGAAGCTAGAGAGCAACTCGTTAATGGGGAGGGGGCAAATCATCATCTCCCTAGAAGTTCAATATTTTTTATATATGTATGTATATTTTATATATATGAAACAGAGTCAAATATATAAAAACAATAACTATATCTCAATAGATTAGTGGCTAAATGATATGAAAAGATGCTTCTCAAAAGAAGAAAATCAAATATTAACAGCTATATAAAAATTCTGTGCAAATTAAAATACTCTTCAGACTGTACCTCAAATAAATAATCTTGGCAAATTTGAAAAAACAAACAAACAAACAAACAAGAAAAAGACAATTCCTTAGAGGGGTTGTGAGATAACTAGCACAAAACTGCCCTTTTGTTGGAACTGTGAATTAATCCAACCACTCAGGGAAGCAATTTGGAGTTTTGCCTTCAAAGTCATTGATGTGGAAAGCCTTTGATTCAGCATTATCTCTATTAGGCCTATTTACTAAAGAGAAAAGAAAGAGGGGAAAAAAAATCCATATATACAAAAATATGTAAAGCACTTCCTTTCCTTTTTCTTATGCTAAAGGTCTGAAAATCAAAATGGTACCATTTCATTGTAGAATGGACAGGCAAAATATGGCAGAAAAATATAATAGAATACCATGTGCCATAACAAAGATAAAAGTGAGTATTTCAGAGAAACTTTGGAAGACTTGCACATATTGATGTAAAGATAGAAGAACCAGAACAATATACCTGGTAAAAATAGTCTTTAAAAACCTTAAGAAATATAATAAATGTAATAACCAATAACAATTGCAGAGAATTGATGAAGGATGCTACCTACCTCCTGATGGAAAGGATGTCTATTCAAGTTACAGATAGTCAATGTAGGGATTTCTCAAACATGAACAGGTATATTTGTTCTAAGAGGTTTTTTGGTGTTTTTGTTTTCAACTTTTTTTTTTTTTTGGTGGGGGGGGAAGATAATGGTACTAAGATTTCAAAGAGAGAAAGAAGAAAAGGGAATCCTTAAAGTATTTTTAAAAACACTTGGAAAACAATAGAAGAAATGCCAGGAAGAAACACAAATTGGGAAGCTTTGAAATTTATATAATGGAAAATTGCAAAAATAAAAATATACTTATTGTTCTGAGGAGGAACAAATAAATATAGACATAACATGCTGGGAGCCATTAGGCCATGATGTCTTGACAAGGTCACTCATGGACACCAAGAGGTCACTGAGTGACTCTTTGGCAGGATGGAATTGCCCACTCAGCCCCCTCTACATGACTTCTCTCATCAACATCCCTTACTAATGAAATTGACATGATTATTGTCCTCTCCTTTGTTTCAGAAAAAGTAATATAACAGCAAAATTCTTATATACTATTTCCCAAAAATATCACCAAAAGATTAGACTCACAAAACCAAACCCAAAAGACTATATTATGGGTTAACTTCTGCTTAGGTACATAATTCCCAGCAAAAGCTGTACCTACAAGCTAAGGCCAGAATATCCCCTATTCTACCTATGCATAAACTCATTCTCCTAAAACCAGTACATAAATCATTCATAAGGAAAAACTTGTACAGGTACACAAAGCTCCATCATGCCTCAGTGACTTGATTTTACCAACCAAAACTCCCCTTGAGAAACTCCTTAATAAACCCTGAAAAATGATCAGGTTAATATTAAATCTGAATTGTGTTCTCAGTACCTCTCTAATCTCTCAACCTCACTGCTATGATTGTTGAATTGTCCCTAGAATTTCTGATTATTTTTATGAAAGGTAATAAGTGATTTTCCTTGATTGTCTATAAACTCAAAGCTCCTCACAGGTTAATGAGAAAATCAAGCCACCTGTGAAAAAATGATTTATCTTCTGTAGAAGCTTTGTGTTTCCTGTCAAAATCAATAGATACCATACAAATGTATAGAATGATCTCAGAATGTTAATCAAACAATTTGTTAAAAGTTAATGTATGAGGGGCAGCTGGGTAGCTCAGTGGATTGAGAGTCAGGCCTAGAAATGGGAGGTCCTAGGTTAAAATCTCGCCTCAGACTTTTCCTAACTGTGTAACCCTGGAAAAGTCACTTATCCCCATTGCCTAGCCCTTACCACTCTTCTTTCTTAGAACCAACACCCAGGATTGATTCCAAGATGGAAGGTAAGGGTTAAAAAAAAGTGAATGTATCAATTATCCAATTATCTTTATTTGAACATGTATGTTGAATAATGTATCTGTATGCCAAAAAAATGGGTATAAAAATAAAGGCCAAACCTGGGCATGGCAAAGCAGTCACTTCATGCAGAGTATGCCCCAGGCAGAAACATATACACAGAGCTGCCTTCCATATCTCATTTCACCTATCTGTTCCACCTACCAAGGACCCCTGGAGCCACGAGTGGGACTGGACCCTGGTCCGTGGCAATAACAGTGTGAAGATAAGATAAAGGTTCTTATGGAATAAGGAAGAGTATGTGATAGAAGACACTGGAGAACACAGTTAGCATCCATTCCATATACTGAAGCAGCAGCATCATAAATTATATCCTAAGGAGTTCCAGTAGAACCTCCAAAGAAATCTAATTGTAATAAGATAGTTAAATAAGACAGGGTAGTTGACAATGAAACAAAGAACATTGGGGTTAAACATAAAGAAAGTAATTTTGAGAAGTCATCGCAAAACTGAATCGTAGAAAATTTAGAATTTCCCTCATTCTAGGCTTATTTAATTCTTTTCTTGTCCTACCTGCTTTTTTTTCTTTTTCTTTCTATCTTAACAAATTGTTCAGACAGTCATTTGAATGCATTAGTATAAAATAGCTCCAAAACTCTTGAAAGTGAAATAAAACCATACCAGATGTCCATGCACTCCTTTCAAAGACTGTCATTCTATAGAAAGCAACATTCTATAGGTTAGTAAAGTAACACAGCCTGAAGATGATTTAGATTTTGCACACTAAGTCAATGTATATAACAGTTGAAGTAGTGATGATCATTTGAAGATCCACTGCAGCTTTTATGATTATTATAGAATTTATTAGCAAATTCTAAGCATTAGAACTGTATCATTCTAATTCAGTTATTTCTCTGGATAAGACAGTGGCAAGGGGCTTCAATAAAACTGAATGCAAATATCCATGGAGCAATGGTTTTTTAATAGTTCAAAAGTTATCATAATATGGAAAATGTATGTGTGCTCCAATATAATTTTCCACAAACTGAGAATCACGTCAGATTTTAGGAGGCTATGCTCCCCAAATACCATTGTCTAGTCACTAATATTATTACTTAGCTATGTTTAGTCATGCTAGCTATGAAAAAGAGAGTTTCTCACCTATTTGAAAATAAGAACTAAAAGTTTGTATGGAATACAAGCTGTCCTTCAACAAAGTTTGAAGAAATCCTTGTTCCGTTTTTTAGTGTTTTCCCTTCATGGGAAGAAGAAGGGATGGTCACTCACTCACCAATGCTGTATCATTATTGTTATTAGGAATCCATTAGAAATGCTCTGAGGCACTGAGATAACAACTCAGTGGTCAAATTGCTTGTCCTCTGCATTTAGTGCAGGATTTAATAGAATTTTAACTACTTCCAGTTTATTTTCTGTCATCTGAAGGTTCTAAGAAAATCAAAATGTGTCCTTAGTCTGTTCTTTTGGACATTTGCAATCATCTTCATTTGCAATCATCTTGAATATAATGTGTATATTTTCTACATGGATTACATCCATTCTTCTATGTCAGATATTATAGGCATATTCATTAAAGATTAGTTCAGTGGGAGAATTCAATTAAAAAATTCCTGGAAAATGATAGAAAGTTGGCTTTGGAGTCAAGGAGGCCCATGTTTATGTCCTCCCTTTGATCCATACTGACCAAATGCTTCCTGGACAAGGCCTCCCTCTTTTAAACTTTCAGGCTACCCTTTCATACTTCAAGAAGCCCAGCAGATGATGATCTGTATTGGTAGAAGGGTTTGTCTCAACAATACACTGGAGCAAAGAAATTGTAAGTGGCATGAAAACAAAATACATTTAGTTATAGGGCGATTTAAAGTCCTATGCTGATCATGAGCAAATAGACTTTTCTTTGCTATCTTTTTTCCCCAATTCACCCTATAAAATAATATAAAGTAAGTGTGTTTGGGGAACAGCTTGATAACATTGGATAGAGTGCTTGGCATTGAGTCAGAAACAACTGAGTTCAACTATGATCTCAGATACTTAATAGCTGTGTGACCCTGGACAAGTCACTTAATATATGTTTATCTATAGAAGGTAATAGAAAACCATATCAGTATCTTTGACAAGAAAATTCTATGCTCAATGAGTAACCACAATTATCGATACAAAGGAATTCTCTTTTCCAATGTAGATTAGCATTTACTCTGCAAATAATAGCCTTAAAGAATTACTTAAGATCATAACCCAGAATGTGTATGAGTTAATACTTAAACCCAAGTCTTCTAACTGAGTTCAGCTGTAGCCACTTTTTTACACTACCTTTCACAGTGCCTCTAATATCCACAGAAAATTTACCCAGTTACTGTGTTCCTAAATTAGATTATCTTATTTTGGAGGATTATCTGTGTTATCTATATCTGACGTAGTTTAATAACCTGAAAAATATTTTGTGATCTAACTTGTTTCTCTAGTTAAATTCAGTCATAATTCAACTTAGAGGTACCATCCTATCTTTGTCCAACATTACAGCCAAACTTGTTAATGATCTATGGACAAAATAAATGGGGAAGGAGAGGGTAGATTTCCATCAGATTTGGGAATATGCCCCTTACTTCCTACTTCAATTAGAATATTTTAATAAATGCACCTTCCACTTTACCAGACTACCTCCTCTTTTCCCCACAAGTTAGCATTTATACTCTTTGAAAGAAGGACCAAGTAGCAGGCAAAGATCCTGCCTTCCATGTTCTGAAATTGTGCTTGTGGCAGTCTCAATATGTTAATCCTTCTCACAGATACAAACACAAGAAGGATGAGAAAGAACTTTTAAAATATTTCTCCTTATTTTAATACTTAAAAACAGAAAAAAAAGACCTCTTCGAGTCTGTCAGTTTCCAAATCCATCAGTAGCCTTGAGAAAATGATTCTTTTCATGACTCAATTGCAGCCTCATTTAAAATTCAGCAGCACTCTAAGACTTCAAGTTGCCATTCCCACTCCTGTTTCCATGGGAATAGACTTTGGATCAGCCAAAAAAAAATGGGGTTAGGAGCTTTCAAATAATCATTCAAAATAGTGATGAGGTTTTTAGAGCTTTTAGGTGATTATTTTGTAGCCTCTTAACCCCCTTTTGCCTTCCTGTTACCATGGAAATATGACAAAAATGGCTTCCCTGGGCATCCAGCAGAGTTATTAACATTCTTCTGGATTTCAGCAGTAACTTCAGACTGCTGTTCACGGACTGTTTCTCTATCACCCACAATCTATACTATTTCTACTGATAGGTACAGTTTTTGGTTGTTTTTTGTACCTTAAAACTTGACATTTAATTGTTTCTGCAAATCATTGTCCCTGATCCACTTAAAATAGGATACTTGTCTATCTCCTGGAAAATGTCTCAGCTTTATATATTAAGATATTTTCCAGGCATGAGGCCAGAAATTTTAGAATTGTTCAAAAAGGAATATTCTCCAGCGCCACCCTGTATATGTACCAAATATGTCTTTAGTTGATACTTGAGGATCTAAAAGTAAGAGAAGCATCTATGAGGTTATGAAGAGGTTGAACTTACTCAATATGTCCCTCCTTTAGGACTAATATAGCTGTTATTCAATAGAAAGGTACCTTTTTACCTCTAGGTTCTAACTTGGGATTTTGAGCCAAAGACAGCACATTTTCAGATCTAGGCTGTCTGGTTCAGGTCAACTTCTAAATCCAATATAGCTCATCTTAACTACAAGACCTACTTAGCAATAAAATCTTTTATAAAAGGGGCCATGACCGTAACGAAATAGAACAGATGGTGTCATTTTGCTATATCACATCAATACCAACATAATCCTCATCTTGTCATCACAAAAATGCATATAATTATTATCAAACTAATATGACTATTTTAAAAGAAATATGGTTATACTTTTTGGAGCATTCAATAAAATAGATAATATACTTTTACATTTAAAGCTCTCATGGAATACTTTTTCTTGAATAAAGTGCAAGCAGATTATTAGGAACACATAGAAAAGTTGACAGAGTTTGAATTTGGAACAGAGTATGCTGGGGTCCGAGTCTATGCACATTTACAAATGATCATGCTAGATCTATCAAGTCAAATCAGAAGCATAGATAAAAATTAAGCTTTATCCTACCTAATTTGGAGTAGTCCTGGGGAATTTTTGAAACTTAAGTTTTAGTCTGTTCCTAAAGACAGAATTTTTAAACTGTAAAAGAGGTTTTTCTTGTTATTGTTTCTGAATTTGTCATTTTATTGTGTTTTATCATTGCAAAGAGGACTGTCACTGTTGGAAAGAAATTAAAGAGATGAAGTATTTGTACTTACATCCATGAACTCAACATTTGCTTTCGGACCAGTTGTCTCATTGAGAATCTTTATGGCCACAGGTATCTTTACTGTCTCTCCTTCAGGTACCCAAATTCCCTATTGAGAAGAAAAAAAAATCATATACGTTCAAAATTGATGACTATAAAACTCAGGTAGTATATATATTTTGCTAGACAAATAATTCTTGTTGTCAAAAATAATTTTCTATAAAGGAAGGTTCAAAAAAAGTATATCAAAGATAATTTCATAAATTAAAAGGCAATATGGTGGTGGTGATTAGATACTGAATATTGAACTAGATGTCAGAAGATCTCAGTTTTAGCCCTTCTTTTGCCACTCAGAGAAATAGGTGACTTGGACAAGTCATTACCTCACTCTACCTAGGATTTCTTATATGTTAACAAAAGGAGTTGGATTGAATGGTTTATAAAGTTCCTTCCAGCTGATAATATGATTATGTTGCAACTCAAAAGACAAACTAATAGAAAACATTGTCACTTTTCATGCAGATTGACTTGGGACTCAATTTTCAAGGAAAATAATGTCTATTAGCCACCATAGGATATCTCATTTGTTTTTCTGAATAGTATATATGCAAAACACTTGAAGTACTTTGGAAGAAATATGTGATATTAATATAAGTTATTAATATTAGCTTTTGGATTTCTCTCTGAAGCAAAAAGATGGAATAATAAAACCTAAATGAATTCCTTTTACATCAGCCATGAATGTAAATGATGTTGCAGCGCAATGCAACAAACATTAAACCAAATAAGTTTCTCTGTCCACAATGCACTGGAATGTTGAAAATAGAAAGATCATTTTTGGCCTTTAAATAATAATCTTAGAATATATTTATGATTTATAAACACAAAAAGTTTAAGAAAACAATTATTTGGAGTATTTAACTATTTTAAATCATATATACCAAAACAAACAAACAAACAAAAAACTTAGGGCATCTATGTGACACAATGGATTGATCACTGGGCCTAACATTGGGAAGACCTGGGTTCAAATCTGGTCAGAAACAGTTCTAGCTGTGTAACCCTGGGTAAGTCACTTAATCCCCTTTGCCTTGCCTTGGCTGTTCTGTCTTGCAGTTGATACTAAGACAGAAAATAAGTGTTTAAAACAAAAATAAGCAAACAAAAACTTGATTTTTTTAAAAACTAAAGTCAAACTCTTTAAAAATGGATTGATTTGTTAAAATGGTTGTGCATAAACCTCAGTTTTGTATATTTGGAGACAGAGATAAATAATTTGTTCTTTCACATTATTTGAATCTGTCCATATATATAAGTTCATATGACAATGAATAAAAGAAAAAACAAGGCAAATATACATGTTTTAAAAAATAAAGATTTTAGTCCAAATGAACAGAGACCATGATACAGATATAATCATATTCAATCTCATTTCCTTGCTTCCTACATTGCATGTAGTAGTAGGAGCTTAATAAATGTATTGAATTGAATTGAATTCATAATGTCTTCTTGTATATATTATGAACATATGGCATCACTAGGTTCACATTCCTCCATCTGCTGTGATAGCTATACTATATCTTCTGCTTCCTCCTGGTAAAATCATAAGGGCACTTTATTTGAAGTCAAATGTTCTGAGTTCAAATTCTTTCTCCATTTTTTATCCGTATGACCTTGCTCAAGTCACTTGATGTCTTTAGTCTTATCCTTAAGTGTAAAATTATGGACATTGGATTAGATGGCTTTTGAAATTAATTTCACAACTAAAATTATGAACTCTTGAATTAAGTTTAGCAAAATGTGAAGTTTAAAACATTGTGTTAGGAGATAGTAGAAGAATGAATTAAAAAAAATAATATAGTCCTTTTTCTCAGGGAGATTATATCCTACTAGGGGAAAGGAGATAGAACAGGTACACAGATAAGTACCATATAAAATAGATATTGATGGGAAAAAGGAGAGAACTGCAAAAAAATTGTTGTAGGAAAATTTAGGAGAAAGAAAATACTAACAATGAAGTTGAAGGAAAGGGAATAAGAATCAAGTCATTCTTCCTAAAATAGTTGGAAACAGAGCTGAACCATAAAAAAAAAAGGAAGGATTTTTCAGGGAGGGAATGGATGCCAGGAACAGGAAAAAGAATGTCTTTATGTATTGAAATTGACATTGGCAAATCAAGTTTGGAGAAGAGCTCGCCAAATTCGGCTGTAACTTAAGAATGTGAAATGAAGAGTAATGGGCAACAAAGCTGGAAAGGTAGACTGAAGCTAGAGTCACTCTACATATTTTCCTTGGAATCAATTAAGTCAAGTAGGGTAGACTTATATGTGGTCATGAAGCACTAAAAATGATATCTGGCTCTTGAAATAAAGCTCAGACTTGGCATTAAAATATATAGTGAGAAAAGAAGACAAAGATTCCTAAGCTAACATAAATTCAACATGTCTCTTTTCTTTCCTAAACACTATTGGTCATGACTTTAAAAGAAAAATAAGAGAAAGTTCTGGTCAAACACTTCTTGTCTAACATATATTTTCCCATGAGTCCCAAAGTGTTATAATAGAAAACCAAGAAGTGACATAAATGTGAGTGCAGTTTAACAAAAGTGAATCTATGGTGGTGACTTAGGGAGCTACTTTAATTGTTAAATTCTCCCTAGGGAAGAACTAAGAAGGGGAGCCTAGTGTCAGTGGCCAATAAATCTACTGAAGGCCCTGCCATACCAAATAAAAGAATCTATTAAACTAAAAAAGACCAATAGGCTATGTTTTTTAACTCTAGCTATATAGGGTGGAGAAATGTCTAAAAATGATTCTATGTAGTAATTTTAGAAGTAATTTTGTTGTGGAAATTTCAGTGTATGCAGTTGGAAAACCTAAATTCTCTCTCTCTGGTCCTCAATTTCCTCCACTGCAAAGTGAATAGAAGAGAAATGACCACTAAGGACTGTTCAATTAAAAAAAAAACCCAAATAGCTGGCAATTATAGAAAAATCAAGTTCTTTTAAAAACAATTGTACTAACATGTTAATGGATCTGTTGCATTAAAAAAGAATTATACTCATTGGCACTGTTCTTCATAATCATGCCAAATAAAAATACTTATCTTGCTGACATACTATGCTATTAAGGCAGAGAATTTTTGTTTTACTTTGAGATGTTGTGGCACCAGATAATTGATCAAATGAGGATTGTTTGCTCTTCTTTGGTCAAAAGTAATATTTTGTTAGTTTGAGTCAAAGCCTAGGCTTTAGTTAACAGAATGATAGGGTTTTAGTTTTAGAGCTGGGGGAAAAAGAGGTCATCTAATCCAACTTCATTTTATAGATGAGACCAAAACTTAAGGGGCCATTGATTTGCTTAGAATCATATGAGTCATCTGAGGAAGATGTGAAATTTGAAATCTCATTCTGTAACTACAAGTTCACCACACTTTCCATTCATATGTGCATGATTATTCCTTTGTCTTTTATCTGGATCATCATCCAGGACATGCCCACCAACCATGTGTAACCACCAAGGTTCAGCCCTGAGCTCTTTTCTTGAAGATGACTATTGTAAACCTCAAAATTTCTTAGACTTATAAATGTTGGAAATTTCACCATTGGGAAATTTCATACTTGAAAAATTTCCTATTGATAGTGGGTCTTGGCTATTGGAATGTGAACCCCATTGGCATGAGAGTTTTCCCCTCCTCCCTTCTTAAGATTACTTTAGGACAGAAACCTTTTGCTGAACAATGGAAAGGACTTTGACCTATGCTTAAGCATAGAACAGGAATTTCTTTGAGTCATGACTGATTTTGGAATTGATACAATGGAGATACTTGGAATCAATCTCCACCCTACTCAGGTTAACAGGATTTAGGAAGGGCTGTAGCAAAGGATCAAAGATGTAATTATTTGAAAATATGACCTTCAACAGACATGTGCAAAGCCAGAGACCTCTGGGCGGTCCTGGGTTAAGCTAGAGCCTCCATTGGCACAGGGAAATTGATGGACAGGTGATTGGTAGATGTGAGAACTGAGGGGAGGGAACTTGGATGGTTTCCTTAAGGATAGGGGGGTCTGAAGAAGGGGGGGGGTTAGGAGTTTGTCGGAGTGGTTGCAGTGTGCTCTGAGAAGCTTGCTCTGAAGGAAGCTGAAGGTGGGGGCTCTGAGACTGTTTCTCCATTTTGGTCACGTGAGTAATAGGGACTGATCTTCTTTCTTTGCCCCAGCTATCTAAGGGCTTGGGCCTTTTGGCCCAGACTAAACAGAAGGGGTATTTAAGCCCTATTCCCTTCTCTCCCCTTTCTCTCTACCTCTATCTCTCTATCTCTAATTCCTTTCTTCCTCCTGTTTGTAATTAAAACTCCATAAAAGGTTGACGGCTGACTTGAGTTTTCATTTAGGAATTACATAGCTGAATTCCTTGGCGACCTTAAATTAATATATATCAGTCTTTTAAAAGTTATTTCCTTGTCACACTATATATACTTAATCAGTAATCTCTCCTTATTTCTACTCCCACAGTTTCATCTGCTTATTGGGCATCTCTAACTAAATATTCTGAAGACATATGAAAATTAACATGTTCAAAAATTAATTCTTAATTTTCTTCCCCTCCCCTTTTCTTACTTTTCTTAATACAGTCAAAGGTGCCACCATCAATTTAGTCATATCCTAGATATCATCGTTGATGTTTCATTCTCTCATTGCTCTCTTCCCTCTCCCATCCAATCTGTTACTAAGTCCTACTGATTCTATCTAGGTAACATTTCTTATATAAGCCACCTTCTATCCTTTCAACAATCACTGACTACACTGGTGAAGGTCTTAATCACCTCATACAGGAAAATTGCAAAAGCCTCCTGTTTTATTTCTATGGTGCAAGTCTTTCCCAAGTCCCACTCATCCATTCAGTTGTCAAATTGATTTTATTAGAGAGTAGATCTGATCATTTCACCCATCTTTCTCCCAACCCCACTTTCTGCATTTAACAAAACTCCAGTGGTTCCCAACCACTTCTAGCATCAAAATCCTATTTAGGAAAAACCCATCATAACCTGGCATGTTCTACCTTGCCAGTTTTCTTACATGTTATTCCTCTCCCAACCCTGACTCCCACCAACATACTGTATGATCTAATACCATTGGCCTCCTTGTTTTTCCTTCCATAAAACACCCTATCTCATGACTGAGCATTTTCACTGGCTATCCTGAATCCCTTGAATTTTTTCCCTCTTGATTTCTGTCTTTTTTACCTACCAGACTTCCTAGAATTCTCAGCTAAATTATTGTCTTCTGCCTTTTCCAATTAATATGAGTGCCTTGCCTCTCTTTATTATCTTAGATTTATCCATTTATTCTGCATATTATCATATATTCTCCATATTTGTTTTCATGTTGTTTTTCCCATTAGATTATAATCACCATCAGAGCAGAGATTGATTTTATTAAAAAGTTGGTTGATTTTTTCCATATTTTTTTCCTTTTTTAATATCCCCAGCACATAGCAGAGTACCTAGAATGTAGAAGTTTATTAAAGAATTATTGACTGACTGATTGAGCCATTAACATTTCCAAGGAAACAAAAAAATCTACTTCTAAACATACTTGTTTAGAAGAGACTTAAAGGTGGAATCTCTAGATGCCATTTAGGGAATCCTCCTTCTAATTTATTTCTTGCCACAAGTAAGGATAACATTCCCATAGATCCATACCCAGGGAGAATGGACATGCAGTAAGAGAAGTCATTACAAGGTCATTCCAGAAATAAAGCCTAAGGTAGGCTTTGTAGGCGGTGTCATAGAGAGAAGGTTAACTGTCTCAAACCTCCGGTTTTTACATTATACAGCGTATTAGGGGAGCAGATTCTAAAAGACTTAACCTCTTAAGAACCTTAACAAAGTTGGTGTGCCTCAGTGAAGAGCTTGGAGTTTGATCTGTCAACCAAGTTAGACAAAATTGGACCCAGATTAAAAAAAAAAAAGAAAAAACTGATAAAAGTATTGGGGAAAAAAGGCATGTCAGAAGAAGAGGAAACCAACATCAATGAAGGTATTATTTCCTATATATTTACAAGCAAATTTTGGATTAAATGTTAATTTTTTTTAACCATAAAACTTTTTTTTCTTGCTCTTTATTAAAGCCTCTAAAATGATTTATTATAGTACTTTGAAAAATCATAAAGGAGGATTGAGTGCTATTTTCAGAGATCAGTAGAGGGGAAAGACAAAAGTCTGATTTTTGTTCCATATGCAAAGCTGTATGTCAAGGAGCTAAGTCCAAGAGGGGAGGTATTGGCAGTGAGAAATCTGTAGTGAAAGGATAAACAAGCCAAGCATTGTGGCTTGTCTACGAAAAAGAAAAAAGAAAAAGAAAATGCAGTGTAAAGAACGTCTATGGTACCATAACATCACTTAAATAAACAAATTATGGTTCTTGATAACAAATGTAAACAAGACCATAATTAATGAATTCCCTAACTGCTAATTATTCTTCCCTGCTGTGTACATTAGTTGATATCCAGTGTACAGCCATTACATATCCATGTTTTTCCTATAAAAATCTAACTTCATGATTATAACTTAGAGTCTATAAATAACATGCCAGCAATTGGGCAATGAGATCCATCCAAGATAGGTTATTTTTGAAACAAGAAGGCGTAGTCATACATTCAAATTCTGACATATGTCCATATCACCATTCTTCCAAGTCACACACATTTCCTAATTTGCATTAAATTTTGCAAAACATGTCAAGTTTCAATATATTCAAAAAAGTCAGCATGGCAGAGGTGATAAGCAACAGACTAGAAACTCAAGGGCTACTGGTTCTAATTCCAGCTTTCTACTAACTTGCTCTGTGACTCTGTAAGGCTCTGTCTAGTGAAGTAGAGAATTGAAGCAATTATTCAGATAATTCAGGTGGAAAAGGATCCTGTTACTACTGATGGGCAAGAAGTTCTTTGCTTTGAGGGCCAAATTATCCAGATTGACAGTCTCAGAGAAATTCACTGCTTCATTTTTTAATTCTTCATAGATTTTTAAAAATATATATATTCACATTCACTTGGTCTCAGCTTTTTAGTCAAAAGAAATGACTTACTCCATAGTACTTAATTACTTGCTCCACTCTGATTATAAGATCATATATGGAGATATGGCTCATAATAAAATTATTTTAGTTTCAATTATAATTTTATTATAAGCGATATCTACATATATGATATATATGTATACATATGTATATATTTGACAAAAATATAGACCATCAAATCCACAAAGTAAAAGCTTGATCCTCATTATGGAGGCAGAATACATAGAATGACTGATAAGCCCCTGACATCAAAACAATTCTACCAATCACTATCTTTCTTATTTTCTAAAACCTAGATATGATTGGTGGCTATATTCTGCTTATTCTGTGTTGTTTCAATCATACAGGGTTTCATCTCCTTTTTTCTTCCTGAACATAAAATTCTTATGCTTAAACACTTAGTACCACTCAGCATCAGACTGCAGAGGGCTGGGAAGGGCTGACTTCCTAGGAATGTTTTATGTGTTGTTCATCTTATAGAAACAGAACCACCACTAATGAGTCTTGGGTGACAGAGAGATGGGACTGGCCCATGCATCCTCAATATAATTTCTCTGCTAGATCAGTTGATATATTATCAATAAAGGATCATAATTAGATCCTCATAATAGGCTTCTATGTCTTTCTGCCTTAAAATCCATGATTACATTGGCAAAAAGTTCAAAAGGAAATAGTAAGTATAAATGGTTTCCATTTTGACTGGTATTTGAGACCATTTGGTTTTTATCACTGAAAGAAAGTACTTGAAATATTTTTACCATAGATACAAATAAATCTGGTATATATGTAACCTTCTGAAAAATATAAAATTAAATGTTTCATCTCTAGGTCTTTTATTGTGTAATATTGAAACAAATGGAAAAATAGTTCTCTGGGCACATAGGCACTTTAAGAAACATATTAAATGATTTTGATATCTTCAACTAATACTTCAAAAACCCTTGACATTATAGAATACTTATATTTTGACCTTGTGACTAAATAATTCATCACTTTTTTCTGTCATTTTTAGAGAGAAAAAAACAGTTTGTATTCCAAAGGTTACTCTATGAAGAAAATCATCATGCATGGTTACAATTCTAGAATGTTAGTTCTTTTAAGTTTGTCACACATTTTATATTTATTTTTGTATTCTCATTCACAAAGAACAATACCTGGTAAACAGTAGATATTTGCAGATTTTGTCAATTGATTGATTCAATGCAGAAAATGTGATAACTGACAGATTTCTTTTATTTTTTTAAACCCTCACCTTCTGTCTTAGTGTCAATACTGGGTATTGGCTCCAAGGCAGAAGAGTGGTAAGGGCTAGGCAATGGGGGTCAAGTGACTTGCCCAGGGTCACACAGCTGGGAAGTGTCTGAGGCCAGATTTGAACCTAGGACCTCCAGTCTCTAGGCCTACAGATTTATTTTAATATTGGGATTCTCATAAATTCAAGCTTCTTTATATCTTTAAGAGTTCCATTAGGCTTTCAAAGATACAATGGCCAGTATCTGAATGTTGGGCAGTATGTACTAGTTATCTACTCAATATTTCTCATAATAAAGAGGTTTGTTGAATTCTGAATTAAGAATGTCTATACCCCTTTGGATCAAGATGGAAGCATTCAATCCTGGAAAAGGATAGTGCAACCTGCCTTTGTGGGGAATGAAGGGCATATATCAATAAAAAACTCTTACTTCAAACTTTATTTTTTTTTAGTGGGGATGCCTCATACTCCCATTTTTGTTTAAAGTTAAATGGATGCATTTTTATTATAACAAAATTTCTTTCAAATATTGTTATTAGCTCATTCACAATTCTCAAATTCAAGGTTTGTTTCTGCTTTTAGTCAGTTTTGACCCTTTATTTTAACTGCTTACCCATGTCCTCCTGAGGAAATTACTCATATCCATTCAAATAACAATTGTTCTTCAATAGAACAAGAGAATTGTCTGGGAACAGGAAGCAGTTAAGTGAATTGTTCAGGGACAGAGAAACAACTTTTCCCAGATTTGGTTCAATATTTATAATCATAAAACAAAGACATCAGAATATATGCATTAATTTCTATTATCTGTGAACATAAACATATTGACATTAATAATGGCTTTAGATAACTATTTTTAGGTTTGAAAAGTTTGAAAAGTAATTTCCAGATGTTATCTTATTTGATTCCTGTAACAACTTTAAATGCTAATAATATCTTCATTTTATAGGTAAGGAAACCAGCTGAAAGGTCCAACAGTAAATATCTCAGGCAGAATGTCAATGGTCTTTACTAGAAGTGCAGATCTTTTCCCATTGTGCCATCTAGATACCTCCAAAAGGACTGAGTTGGTTATAGTAGGGACACATATTCAGCAGGCTACCAAAATTCCAAAGCTAACCTCCTCTCAGTATTTCTTTCTTCAAAAGGATTCCGTTTACCTTATACACAGTTCCAAATGCTCCAGATCCAAGCACCTTCACTCTTTTGAGCTCCGTCTCTTTTAGGATTCGCAGTTGGGCCTGGTTAGGTGCTGTGCCACTTGGGGTTAAGGGTTCTACCAACTGAAAAACAAAGGGAATCCACATGATCAGTTTCATTATCAAGTAATTACACTGACTTTGTAGTTTTCTATTATGATTTATAAAAGACACTCCTCTCTGGTTCTTACAGTAACTCTAAGGTAGACAAGGACTATTATTCCCATTTTAAAGGGAAATTCTCAGCAAATACATGAATTTACAAGGTGCTATAAGATACTTAGGGAAGCTAGTTGGCATAGTAGATAGAATTCTGGGACTGGAGTGTTCTGTGTTCAAATCTGGCTTCAGACAATTATTATATTGTTGCCCTAGGCCAATTATGTAACCACTTTTTCCTCATTTTCCTCATCTGTAAAATGAGCTAGAGAAATGATACATCACTCCAGTTTCTCTGCTATTTCCAAAATGGGGTCATGAAGAGTCATATATGACTAATGTGAAGATGGGATTAACTCTCCCATTTATATATGCATATATATATATATATATATATATATATATATATATATATAAATTTATTCTTTAGATTTTAGCCACCAGGAATGTATACATCCCCACTCAATCCTTAAGTGGGGGGGAATCTATGACCCATGTGTGCTAGCGAGTGACAAATCAAAAACAACTGACTGCCCCCTGGGAAGTCTTGTTTAATTAACCTCTGTGCCCCCTCACCCCACCTTTGCTGGGACCTCTGAAGCCCTGCCTGGTTTTGGACCAGGCCTGAGTAGTTATCTCTCTCTGTCTCTGTCTCTGTCTCTGTCTCTGTCTCTCTCTCTGTCTCTCTGTCTTTGTCTCTGTCTCTGTCTCTGTCTCTCTCTCTGTCTCTCTCTGTCTCTCTGTCTCAGTCTCTCTGTCTCTTGTAAACCTTAAAATTTCCCAGTCCCTACTTTATAAGATTGGATTAAGACCATTCCCCATTTGGGCAGTGAACTCTACTTAAAGCAGGAATGTGAGAATTCTACTTTACCTACTTGGGTCTTCCCTAGGGGAAGATAAAGTTGTAAATTCTTTTCTGAACAATGAAAAGTACTTAAACCCATACTTTTCTTAAGCTAAGTACCTATAAAGGTCAAGCAACTTGTGAATTTACAAGGAACAAAGAACTGGAAAACTTACTCAGAGCTTTCCTGGTGTGAATTACTCAAAAATCCACACCTTCTTAGGTGTGGACTAAGAATGGGCGGTCCTTTAGAAACATCTACAGTGACTGGTAGATGTAAGGACTTAGGGGAGGTAACATAGGAGATTTTGCCATTAAAAATAAGAGCTCAGAGAAGAGCAAGGGGAAGAAGATCTCGATTTCTGATTCTCATTCTGGAGGAGAGCTCCTTGAGGAGCTCCTCTGAGGGGCTCTGTCCCTCTGGGGTAGGAGCTCTGGAGGCTCTTGAGAGAGGCCCTTTGAAACAATCTCTGGCTGGAAGACTCTTTGAGGAAGGACGCTGACCTGGTGTCATTAGAAATCCTTACTTAGACAGATCTTATGGTGAGTTATAAAAAAACTGACTGATTTCTCTTTTAAGACTCAGGTCTAGGCCATGTTGGCTTGAGGCCCTTCATACTTATTCCTTTCTTACTCTCTCTCTCTCTTTCTTTGATTACTCATTGTATTGTTAATTAAAATCTTTATAAAACACGATTGACTTGGGTATTTGAATAATTGGGAATATTTCCCTGGAGACCACCTTATATTTGATTTTAAAACCCAAGACACTGTAGTGAAACATATTTCTGCTGTCAAATTTACCCACCCTCTCTTATATCTATCACAATTTATATCTTCCACTATTTTAATCACTACAGTTTAAGACCTCAACCATTTTAAATCTCACTCTCTCTCTCTCTCTTTCTCTCTCTCTATCTCTCTGTCTCTGTCTCTGTCTCTCTCTCTGTGTCTCTCTCTGTCTCTGTCTCTCTGTCTCTGTCTCTCTCTGTCTGTCTCTTTCTCTGTCTCTCTCTCTGTCTCTCTCTGTCTCTGTCTCTCTGTCTCTGTCTCTCTCTCTGTCTCTCTGTCTCTGTCTCTGTCTCTCTGTCTGTCTCTTTCTCTGTCTCTCTGTCTCTCTCTGTCTCTCTGTCTCTGTCTCTGTCTCTCTGTCTCTCTATCATATTTTCCTTACTTCCACTCTCTCTATTTGGAAATAAACTACCATAAAAGTCATTCTGACTTGAGCAATTCATTTGGAATTAAGTAATTAATTCCTGGTGCCCATACTCTTAAATATTCAGTCTAATAATTTTACCCTTTATGTTAAAAATGACTGAATAATGAGATAGGCAATCTCAGAGTCAGAAGAATCCATATATACCTCTGAGGTAGGTTACTCAGACTTCTGTTGAAGATTTCTAAAGAAGGGGACAATATTACCAGTCAGAAGCCCAGCTAGCTATAATTTGGGAATTTTTCTATATATCAAATTTAAATTTAACTCTCTAACTTCTATCCACTGCTCCCTGTTTTGCCACCTGGGGATATACGGTATACATTTAATCCCTCTTTGAATCCTGGTTCAGTTACTTTCTAGCTCTGTGAACGAAGGGCACTTAAATTCTCTAGGCTTCATTTTCATCAAACAAGATAATAGATAGTAAAATGGGAACAGTTAGGTGATTCAGCCGATAGGGAGCCAGGCTTGGAGGTGAGAGGTCCTGAGTTAAAATCTGACCTCAGATGTTTCCTAGCTATGTGCCCCTGGGCAAGTTACCCCATAGCCACGTGGAACCAATATATGCTATTGATTCTAAAACAGAAGGTAATGGTTTTAGGATATATACATACATCTGTATATATTATTTATAAATATGCATATCTATATACATATACTTATTTACATATAAATATGTGTTTTGCAAAATGCATAGCAATATATTAATTTTATTATTATTATTGATTATTATTATTTTAAATGATAGTCCATCAGGTAAAGCTGCAAATAATTGAACATGACCATTATGTTCCTATTGAGTCTTTCTGCTGTCTTTCAACTTTCAGCTTACTGAGTTCTTTACAATGATGCGCACAGGGCATGAACCAGAAGGTCTTAGCCATTTTGGTTTCCTTCTTTCTGTTTTCCAACTTATCAACATCCTTCCTAAAATATGTTCTAGAGAACAGAATACAATACCTGATGTGTTCTGAATAGGGCAGAGCGTACAATGGAACCACCTAGACATTGCACGTCTATTACCCGCCCTTAAAATGCATTAGCTTTTGGAGCTGTCCTATCAAATTGCTGACTCATAAAATCTGGTTCATTTTGACAATCCTACCATTTTCAGGGAAACTGCTATTCAACCATACATGCTTCTCACATCTTGTACTTGGGAATTCAATATAAGCAAGGTTTGCTGGTAAATATTTAACAACCAGCTCCCCAGGAGGGGGAAAAAATGTTCACATCAGACACTTTTCAGATTAATTTGCATTATTTCTTTTTTCTCCATCACTTATTGAAGTCTAGACAATTTTGATAAAATAGCAAACCATGCCTAGATTTGTAGCATTTGCTGATTTCTGAGGTACAAAAGTTCTTACTAAAAATTTACCAAAAGGCTCTTCAGTGGGGAGCTAGGTGGTGCAGTGGATAGGGCTCTAGTCCTGGAGTCTGGAGGACCTGGGTTTAAAAGGCTCTTCAGCGTGACCTTCCCCAGACCCTACTATAAGACTTTGCATTTATCCTCAACTTACGTCTTATTATTGTACCCCCCAAATACCAGTCCTTTTGGTTCTTTCATATTGACTTCACTTTCCCCTTCAGATATATATGTTTAAAATATGATAGGCATGCCACTGAAAATTTTTTTTAAACCTTTACCTTTTGTCTTAAAATCAATATTGTGTATTGGTTCCAAGACAGAAGAGCAATAAGGGATAGGCGTTGGAGGATAAGTGACTTGCCCAGTATCTCACAGCTAAAAAGTGTCTGAGGCTGGATTTGAACCCAAGACCTTTTTATCTCTAGCTTTGATTCTCAGTTCATTGTGCCATCTAGCTGCTCCCCATTGAAACATTTATACAACTCAAGGAGAAAAAATAATTTTAAAAGCAAATTGCCAAATGCATCCCACAACATGCAGATTCAATTAATTCAATTTAATTAATTCAATTATTTATCAATATATCAATAATAAATCAAATTAATTCAAATAAATACAGAAATGGGTGTAGCCATTCTTTGAGTTTAGTCATTTAACCAGGTCTGAATCTTCTTAGTTTTGACCACAACTCTTCATCTTATCCGCTAGAAGAGCATGAGAGAAATGGCATAGAAGAGAAATAGCAATGTTTCTTTAAATGTGGAATGAAAGGGACTACACTTTAAATACAGACAAATAGCCTGTCCTATTTCAGTGTAAGGAAAATAATTAAGGGTTACTCTTTCTCAAATTGCTTTGAAACCACCACCGCATTTCAAAGTGTCTGTTTACAAGGCTAAGTGTATTGTGTCTTTCCAGCATGGGTACTATTATCATGCTTCTATGAACATCGCGGTCTACTTCATTTGGCAGGCAGGCTCCTGTGTGTAGGTAAGTCTATCAATAGCTGGGAATCACTTTGTAGAGAAAATGTATAATCAGAAACTTTACGCCTAATCTTGAGCTGCTGCTGAAACGGTTTGATATGGTAATTTCCCCCTGTGGGGTTCGTCTTCTCTCCTAATCATGCCAGTAAATGATAGCATCATGTAGCCAGATTCCTTTGCACCTCTCACTGAGACATGAATTGTGATAGATGAGATAATGTATACAAAGTGCTTTGTAAACTCTAAAGCACTATGAAACAGTTTTTACTGTTAAAATGATTGGAACATCAACAATAGTAGTAGTTTAAAAATGCTAATTTACCTGCCTGAGGTCCTTCCAGTAAGATTTCTGAAGCTAGATGTATGTGTGGATTTCTTAATGTTTTAAATTTTTTTTTTACATTGAGATATAATTTTTAATAATTGCTTTCTGATATTTGGGATTCATATTTTATTTTGCTCTCCTCCCCCTCCCTTCCCCTAATACATATAGATTTTAATTAAATATACATATACAGAGAGATGTAGATATCTATCTTTAATATAGATTGATTTATTCATCTATAGTATGCACACCAATATCTTTATTTAAACAAAGGAAAGGCTTTAGCTTCCCAGATCCTTTTCTATTTCATTTGTACATTTCAATTGTTAAAAACAAAACAAAACAAAACCTCTGAAAAATACAAATAACTCAATGGTATAAGACTGAATTCTAAATATTTGAAGCAACAAACTCATAAAGAGCCACCTTAACATTATGTTAACTGTACAGTGAATCAGCCTCTAAGTGAAAGAGCCCCCTTATTTGGATGCAGGAGCTGTTTGGGTATAATTTGTAGGAAGATTTTTTGTTTATTTGTTTTTACCTCTTAATATCAGGCTATGTTATTCTTAGATTATCTGTATACTCCTTGATCATACATATGATTATTTTTCTTGTTTTAACAACAACTACAACAACAACAAAACCTCTTTTAAAACACAATTCCTTTTGGACTTTGAATGACCTAAACATACCTGATGATTTGGACTTGAAACCTATCTCGACCACTTTCTGTGAGTGTGTCCTTGGCCAAGTGACTTAGATTCTATGTACCTCAGTTCCTCATTTGTAAAATAAGGCAATTAGACGAGATAACCTTTTAGTACTAACTATATGGCCTTATGAATATCTTGTTATGTAACTGTGATAACCAAATGTAAATGGGTTATCATTGGTCCTGTTGGAAGGATTATCTTTCCCTGAGAAACTGAAGTATAAACAAATGAGATAATATATATTGTATTTTATAAACTTAAAAGTATAGCATCCAATAATAGTTTCTTTTCTATGATGCTATACAATTTGCCGAATGCTTTCACACATATTATCAAATTCAGTGTTCAGAATTACCAACTGTTGGGGTAGAAAAGTCAAATATTATTCCCATTTTACAGAAGAATAATGAAATTTTCCGAAGATACACACTAAATGCCTAAATACTATAAGGAAAATGAATGGCTCTATTGATATCTCTAGGTGAGCTATTGAATCCTGTTTTATTTGTCTTTGTTGATACTTATTTAACAAATCTATAAGTAAATGAGATCAGGCAAGTCAGGAAAAAATCATTTAGATAAATTGAAAAAGATACAATATCCACTTGAAACCACGTATATGTAGCTTTATGGTCCATTTTTAGAAAAAATATCTGCAAATGTATCTAAGTGCAAGGAACAAGGTCTGGAATGAAAGAGCTTCCAGGGGAAAGTAAGGCATATTTTGAAATTTCATTTACAAGTTAGCAGCAAGTCACATTATCAGCTACAATGTCAATGACTCCTTCTAAAGAACTCTCTCTGCAGTTTAAATACAGTTCCAACAGGGGGTAGTGGTGATTCACAAGTATGTTTTTTTTTTGAGATAAGGGGCATAAATTTCTACACAATGAATCATTATTAAGTAACTGTGTAGGTCATTATAATTATTAAATTAAGTGATAGGGAAGAGACCTGTGACTGCTTTGGAATAAGGAATTATTGGGTAAAGAAATTTCCAGTGCTGATATAGATCAGCTCTTTCTTTATAATTTATGGTCTTTCATTGTCTAGAGCACTGACAATTTTAGTGACTTGCCCAGGGTCACAGAGCCAGGGTCTATCAGAGATAGAACATATATGATCATGATTATTACATCATATGGTATTGATATTTAAACTCTGGAACTTAACATCACATGTTAATTAGTACTAACTATATCATTATTTAATAATTAAGAGAGTCAACCAAATGACAGTAGGCAGAGAGTTGATCTATGAGTCAGGAAGACTTGGTTTTAAGTGCTGCCTCTGGAAGTGGGCAAGTCATTTGCTCTTCAGTTTTCTAAGCAGCTATAAATTACAGATAAGGTACTAACCCTTCTCTGGTCAGGGCACTTAGGGGGTTTTTGCCCCTTTCCTCTCCCCAGTCTCCCGCTGCCATGGGAGTTCCTTATAATACTGAAATCACAGTCCTAATCCCTATCCTAATAATAATGATAATGTCACATATTAATTATTAATAGACTATATACCTTTTCCCCTTTTAGAATCTACAAACTAGAGCATGGCCTTAGAGAGATACTTTCTGTTCTTATTCAGCAACTTGGCTCTGGCCTTACACCCAGCCAATCAACCTCACTTCTAATCATATCAACACCCAAATTTTTTTCTGGCAATTAAAAGCATTTAGCTTCCTTATGACTTTTTGTTACAGTTATTAATTCTATTCATGAAAATATTCACTGTGACTGACATATATATATAATATATATATATATGACTTTTTTACATAAAAATAGTATTTCTTGTTAAAAACCATAAGGATGTGTTTGTTTGGCAATATAATGTACCTTTTAAGAGGGATCAAGTTTCATATATACTCTGTTAGCTGTTTCACTTCTCCATAAGAGCTGGTCTTCTTTTTTGAAATCTAAAAGCCTTCATATGACTTTAGAGAGAGACCTTTTTTTTTTTTCTTAGCCATCTACTTAACTGGGGCCCTAAACCCTGGACTAATCAGGTCTGTCATTCATCACCAAGCTGCTTCTCTGTAGGGAATTGACTCACTGACTGCCCAGAGCTGATCAGGAAGGTATCTCCTCGCCTCCAGCATGCCAGCTATGCTGCCCCAGTGCATGGCCAAGCAAGACTAAAATAGATCTGCTTGAAATGTTTATATATCTGAGCAAAGTTAAAGGTAAACTGGGTGGCCCGAAGCAAAATTCTGGAGTAGGTGAAGCTGGTCTTTGGTGCCTCTAGTCACCTCTTTTTCCACTTGTCATCCTTAGTGCTCAGCATCCCTTAGAGGTGAACACCAGCTAATCTGGGCTGCTGCTACTACATATCTATAAGAAAGTGGGAGCAATACTGCCTGGGATGCCATTTCTGTGGGAGTAGAGGAAGAGAAGTGGAATGTGCTAGAAAGGGATAGTCAGATCGTCAAGTATGTATGTAATCCAAGAGCTGGAAGAACTCAAATGGTAGAGAAAACAGTTTGGATTAGAGTACAGCATATTCTACTCTGGATAGCAGAGGAAAGCAGCAAACAACCCCTGCCCCACTGCAAGTCTGTTGTTTCAGGGAATGTAGCCTGGTATGAGGTACAAAAACAGAATACTACTACATGTCAGTCATTATTCTAGAAATGACCATGTGTCCAGATTTTTTAATATCCTAGAATTAGGGTATTCTCTTTGTAGGGTACAGTCTTCTGTGCCACAGCTTTTCTTCCTGCTGTAATATGAGAACTATGAAAACAATAGAATGGACTTCTGGTGTGTGGGATTCCAACCAGACTATGGCATGGTAGAATCTCTCATTTCCTCCATGAATCTTTTCTTGATACATTCAGCTTTTATTTTCTTCCCTGCCTCTACTTCTTCCACTTCTCTCTTTCCCCTGTCTCTGTCTCTTGCCCCAATTGCTTTTCCCTTCCCTCTCCTCTTCTTCCTCTCTTTTGTCTTTCTCCTCTCTCTCCCCTTCCCTTCTTTCATTTTGTCTTCTTTCTCTCCTTATCTCTCCTTCCTCTCTCTCTTTTCTCTCAATCCTTATTCTTCTTTCTCTCCATCCTCTCACCCATCTTTCTCCCTGCTGCACTGACCCCCAACCCCCTTTCCCTCTCCTGCTCTCATTTCCCTCCCCCACCTACATTTCCATTTTCTCCCTCTCCCTCTCTCTCTCTTTGCCTCTTTGGGGACAGACTCTTTACTTTTTATCTTGCTGTCCCCAGTACCTAAAACATTATCTTTCATAGAGTAAGGTTTAAGGAATGATGAATCGAGTTAAATTACAAGTAGATTTCTGGTTCTCAGTGGGTATGTATGGGGTATGAAGATTGGGAAAGATAGACAAAGAAGCCACATTATCCAAAGGTCATTCTAGTGGTCATTCAACTTGCTCTCTTCACTGCTTGGGCATTCAAGTCTAAACGGTAGGCATGCAGTCTGGGAAAAGCCTGGAATAACCCTCCAAACCCTCATTTACTGAGAATCAAGAGAACAGTATAACAATAGGCAAATCAACAAGCATTTATCCTGGACCAGGGAGATAAAGTGATTATAATGGAAAGGAAGGCAAGTTCTGGGAGTTGAAGTCTAGGTTACCTTTTCAAATTTCAAATCACTAAATATCTGCAGTTCTTGGTCCTTCATTTTCTTCATCTAAAAAGAGGAACTTTAACTAGATGTTCAATGAGGTCTTTTTCAGGTCTAATATTTTGAACTTCCATAGAGAAAGGATTAAGGGAAAGAGATTTGATCACTTATTTTACTTGTAAATCAGTGAGTTATTTCCCCCCTTGACTCCTATTTTTTCTCTTTTTTAAAGATTCAGTACTTTTATGGCCCATTTCCTGCCCAATTAGCCAAACACTACTTTGCTATCAGTCATTATACAGAGATCTAGCTCCAATTATTGGTTGTGGGTAAAGGAGCATGCTACTCTTAGTTTCTAGGATCTAGAATTTTTAGCCCCTGATGAGAATCCTGTCCTCCCATTCAGCTGACTCTGTTCCTATTCAACCATCTCTATCTTTCAGTCCCTGAAAACTCAGAAGTCAGAGATCCATTATTCCTCTCCTGTCATATTTTTTTCTCACTTTCTGGAACAGGCATCTCACAAACCATCCCTATCTATACTTCTTATCCTTTTCTTTCCTTTGAAGGACTATTATGATTAACCCCAAATCCTTTTTTCCAGAGATGTCTTCACCAAAAGAACCAGATCTACCTGTCCAGTAGGCTGAGGCAAATCTATCAAGAGGTTGTACTAAGTTCTTCAATTCAACATGTCAAAAATAAATTTATCATATTTATTTTAAATCTGTCCTTTATCCGCTGTATAATTTCTTAATTTCAAGTTATACAAAATTAGTAAAGACCATATATTATTTCATTTTGTAGACAGATATCATCTGGTTTTTGTTGTTTTTCAATCCTTTTCAGTCATAACCCACTCCTTGTGACCCTATCTGGGACTTTGGTGGCAAAGATTCTGAAGTGGTTTGCTATTCCTTCTCTAGCTCACTTTACAAATGTGAAAACTGAGGTAATTAGTATTCAGTGACTTGCTCAGGTTCACACAGCCAGTGAGTACCTACCAGCAGACCTTTACTCAGTAAATGAATCTTCCTGATTCCAGATCTGGTACTTTATCCAGTGTGCCATCTAGCTGCCCTATCTGCTTTAACCTCCTATTACACTGTAAGTCCTGTGAGGGTATGAGCTCTGTCTTAGCTATATTTCTATCTCCCATACCAGCATTTAGCTTAAAGTGGGGACCTAATAAATGCTTGCTGGATTGAACTTTCTTGCCACTGGTAGTCTCAGGGTGTTTTCTATCTTAAGCTCTTCAACACCACAAGATAGGAAAGAGTAGCTAGGAAATGAACTTCTTAAGATGAAGAACATAGAGACGTTAAAGACTGAAAATCTTGAAGGAGGAAGACCATCTGGGGTCTTCATTCTTGGGATAGGATGAAAGGAAGCAAAAAAGAATAATTACTGAGTAATACATTTCAGTATTGCTTTGTTTTAATAGAGCGGTCTCTTTATGTGCAAATATTTCTATAGGAGAACTAAGACTAGAAAGAGCAGAACTATAAAAAACTTAGTTATGAGAATAATGACTAACTACAGTTACAAATGTGATTTGCTTGTCATTTACATATGACTAGATCACAATTATGCACATCATCCATGCCTACTAGATTTGTTTTGCTATCAATTTTTCTTTATTAAAACACTAAACACTGTTTGTGTAGGTGATGGATTTGTATACAATTAAAAATTGCAGAGGAGCATTGTTGGACTTTTGAGTCAGATTCCTATCTCTTTCCAACATTTTTTCCTAGCACAGTCTTCTCAAAATATATTAAAGCCACAGTATGAAATTAATACCTTATCGATAGAAATCATTTCCAACATGTTTTTCCAATAACACTGTTTGATAATTGGCCACCACTATCTCACATCTAAGGATTTTAATAGACCTTGACTTTTTATTCCACATATAATGAATTTTCTGTTATTGGTTTTACATAATTATTTCCCACATTTATTTAGTAACCATTTTGAGATAATTAGTTTAATATTTGTACAAATGGAGATTTTGAGCCTTTGGACTTCATCCCCCAGAAGTCCCTTAGTATTTCCCAAAATTCCCTTTTCCTGTGTCCCCGCATTTTGTGTGATTGTATTTAAGTGGCTGTAAGTCCTTCCTCTTCCTCTCTTGGACCTGTGACCAGGCTGAAGTCAGGCAGTTCTTTTGTTTTAGTTATTATTAATAAAACTTTATAAAATATAATTTTTACTTATTGATGATTAAATTAAAAACCCACATGTTGTAAAGTCTAAACATACATAGGTTATTAAACTGAATTTTAACTGATCTTAATTCACTTGGTTGAAGGAAGGGAATTCCATATTAATTTTGAAAATAAAATATGATAGTAATTCTATTCATCAGATAATTATCACATATTTATGTGCAGGGCATTGTACTACATTTTGGAAGATCACTATAAAAGTAGAAAGTGTACTGGCTCTTGAGAATGAGGATCTAGGTTCAAATACCGCCTATGCCTCTTCCTGACTAAGTGACTTTTGTATAAGTCACTTAGTCTTTCTCTATCTCAGTTCTCTCCTTTATAAAATGAAGTAGATGAACCTGAGGGCCATTGACATTCATTTCTGTTCTACCTCTATGATTTTATGATTCTGAAATCCATGCTGATAACTATAAAAATAGTTAAGAGTATCTCTTCATAATCCTATTTGGATATTTCTTGGCTAGGAAACTAGAATTTTTTGCCATTTCCCTTCTCTAGCTCATCTGAAATAAGAGAAAACTGAGGTAAATAGGGATTAGCCAAATTGTCCAAGGTCACACATAAAAAGCATCTGAGGTCAAATTTGAACGCAAGTCTTCCTGAAATCAGTCTCCAGCATTCTATCTACTGTACCACCTAGCTGCCTAATTAAGATTATTACATAAGTACAACCAGAGAGCCACATAGCATCATGTGCTGTAGGTATATGCGGAAAGATCTTAGCCCAGAGCCCATAACTAACTGTGTGTTGTACTAAGCTGAAAGTGAAATCTCACCTCTGTCTCTAGAAACCTTCTCAATGCTCTCTTCTTTTTGATGCTCTTGCGTCGAACATACACAGCAAATGTCAGGCCCACAATCACCAGGATGAAGAGTCCACCAATAACTCCTGCAGCAATCAGGGGAGTTCTATCGACCAGAATACAAAAACTTTAAGTAAGGAGAGAAGATTGAACAGAGAGCGGAGGCATGCATTAAATTAACCACATGGAAAAGTATGCTTTTTGTAAATCATAAATTCAGTCAGTTAGAAGAAAAACAGATAAAATAACACATAAGGACTGTGATAAGGGCTTTCATTTTCACACTCCCAAAACATCTTCATTTCAATATTTTTCTAAAATGCCATGCACATACAACCAATTTTCTGGAAATGGGTAGGCACAACATGCAGTTTGATGACAAATGTAAAACTGTAATGGCAGAATGAGAAAAATATTCCAGAAATGGTGCCAGCAGACGATTTTAAATTGAGTTTTAGAGTCAACGATAGCTTTCCTCAAAAGAAGGGAAAATAGAGTTTGAGAACATAGACAACTAACTAAAAAGAACACTAATATATTATCATTGAACACTTCATAAGAACATCAGCTCTCATACGTGATTGTTAATGCCTCTAAGTATTTCCCAGTGGGTTCTAGGGTCTTTCAATCCATGAAGATAGAAGAGATCTCAAATCTTTAGTATTTTATGGTACAATACTAGATACTAGAAGATGTTGGCACCATAAGAGTCAGGATAAGGAAGGAAAAAGGATGAAAAGGGACTAACACAGAAGCTCATAGATTTCCAAAACATAGGAAGTAGAGTCAGACTCTACTAGAGCAGAAAGAGAAATGAGAGACTATCTGGTAAGATGCTCTGAGAATAGAATCATATTTGGACATTTTTTATGGTTTTCAGGAAAGAAGAAATTCAAATCCAAAATGAAAAAGAGTCAGAGTAAAAAATCATGAAGGAGCCACCCATATCTCTCATGGGTAGCTCATGATGTATATGATTCCCCAGGGCAGGTTAAGGTAGGAAGACACCTTTTGATTGAGTTATCATTTGATACAAACCCTCCCCTTTAGTTCCCAGTACAGTATTCTTTCTGATTTCAATTGTTTTTTATTGTTTTCATTTCCTGTCCTAAATGTTTAGAATTAAGAACACTATAAACCCTCTATAAAGGATGGATCACACTATGTCTTTCTTTTGTAATATGTAGTGTCTAGTGAGTTGATTTAGTAGATAATGGATTGTACTTAGAATCAGGAAAACTTGAATTTAAAGACTGCCTCTGACACTGGCTGTGCTACCTTGGGCAAGTTAATTAATCTCTCAGCCTCTGTCTTCTCACCTGTAAAATAACAATAATAATGGCACTAGCCTTGCAGAATTCATGAAAGGATAAAACTGGATAAAATAAGGAGCTATAAAAACCTTAAAGCACTATATGAATATTATTATTTTTTGCCAATTCAGTTTAAGGCTCTTAATAGATATGTTAAAAGTTATCTTGATATCAAATAAGTTGATGTCTATTTTAGTGGTAATAAATAAAATGAATTCATAAATTTATAAGTTTTTTTTGATGTTATAACATATTATTTTCTATCCTTCTCTGAGGTACATTTATGTTTTCTAAAAGCTGCCCCCAAACGTGGAAACTAAGTCAATAAAATTATCTCTTATTTTAGAACACATTTTTTCTTTCTCAAAGTTGTATCAGAAATATTGCTAGTGGATTACAGGGTAATTTTTAGATTTATTAAATACCTTTAAAAATGAGAGTTTATCTCATCATTACAAATGGCAGTCTTGTGCCCTAACGATTGTTTTGTTGCCTTATAGAAACAGAGAAACTGAAAGGCACTATCAATTCTGAAGGACATTTTCTGACAGATAAAAGTAGAAAGTCTAACACAATCCAGCTACAATTCAGCGACTAAAGGGGATTTTTAAAAGGAAAAAATATATAATTGCATTATATGTAATATTAATATTAGATGATAGAACTGTGTGTATATATATTTTATGTCCTTATACATGAATGTATACAAGTACACACATACACACCAGAAAAACCACACTAGGTTAAGAGCACATGGCGATCACTATGCTAAAGTAGAGTCATATTTTCAGGAATAGAATTTAAAGAAGTATTTAGGATAATTCATTATAGATTTGCAGATTGAGTATAATATTTAGTTACACTGCTAAAAATTACCCTGGAATGTCAATTTAGCAGAAATCATTGGAAAGATAATGATTTCAGGGCAGGTAGGTGGCTCAGTGGATTAAGAACCAGCCCTGGGGACCAGAGGTTCAAATTTGGCTTCAGATACTTCCTAGCTGTGTATGATCCTGGGCAATTCACTTAACCCCCTTTGCATAGCCCTTACCAATTTTCTACCTTAGAGCCAATACATAGTATTGATTCTAAGAGGGAAGAAAAGGGTTTAAAAAAAAGTAATGATTTTCCAAGACTAATTTGATGGTCATTAAAGTCAGTTGAGACAAGAAACTGATCACTTTTATTTCAATTTGAACCAATCTCTAAAGCTTTTGTGGTTTACTCTCCAATCTGAATTAAAAAGAAATAGAGTGTAAAAAAAGAAATGAAGTACTGTGATATACAAAGAAAACAGTAAGTGGGGTCCAAAAATGAGTTCAAATCTTGGCTCAGACATTCACCAGTCACATGACTCAAAGAAGGCATGTTAACCACCATGGGTCTTTATTTTTTATATATAAAGTGGGAAATATAGTTTATGGCACCATCTTCTGCTCAGAGTTATTTTGATAAAAACATTTTGAAAGTTGTAAAGAGCTATAAATAAATATTTCAAAGTCATTCTCATGACAAAAAATGTCTTCCTACATTTTAATTTTTTTTTTAAAGACAGTGGAAATAGGCAACATATTTAGGTTTTAATGTAGTTTTACTCATTCTTGAAGAATTTGGAGACTTGTTATTGAAGTGATTCCATTGCTTATCCATGGGCATTGGAATAATGAAATTCACAAAAACCTGTTAGACAATTTCAGTCTTTCCCTAACTAATCTTGATATAAAATAAGCCTAAAAGGACCTGTATTCATTGCCTGACTTGGGTTTTAACATTTTTCATTCTAATATCTCTAGTTGCCTACAGAGCATCCACATATCCAATTTAATAAATATACCTAGACTGATAGATCCAGCATTTATTAAGTACTTGTTATGTGTCAGGCATTTTGTCAAGCATATAGATATAAATATGGAGATATAAACAAAAGGAAGAAAAAAGAGTTTTCATCTCCTTAAGGAGCTTATATTCCAAAAAGAGAAGGAAATGATAAAGAACTGGAAAGATGTGGGAGGGTAAGATAGAACCAGTAGCATGATGTGGAAATGGCTGAGAAATAGAACGAGAACCTGTTTCTGGGGACGGTAACATGAAAATTCATCTGGCAGATCTATGGGACCCAGGAATAGAGGATAAGTTTGTTACAAGGAAGAAATGAGGATCACAGCTGGTCTGTAAGTGGCATGATAAAATGAGAACTGAAAGGTATGAAACCTCACAATGGTCAATGAGTCAGTCAACTAGCAATCATTAAGCAACTTCTGTGAGCCAGACATTATGCCAAGTACTAGAAATACTACTATAAAGAGGGGAAAAAATCCCTGCTCTCAAGAATCTCATAGTCTAATGGGAAAGTCAACATGCAAGCAACTATATGTACACGATTTATATGCTGGATATGTTGGGAATAATCTCAGAGGGAGGAAATGAGCCTATAAACTGCGCAAGGCTTTTAGCAGAGAGTGTGACTTTTGCTGAGACTTGAACAGAGACAGGAAAGTCAAGAAGCAGAAATAAGGAGATCGATCTTATTTATCACTATCCCTCCAAATCTGTGCTTCTTCGAATGTGACTTTTCACTTCTGCCACTCACTACAGTGCCCTTCACTTCCCATGTTTAAAATCTTAATGTTATAAATAATAGTTTGACTATCAAAAAGTAATATCTTAATTGTTATCAACAATGCAAGAACCTAGGACAGCTCAAAGGGATTCTTGATGAAGAAGACTATCTACTACCAAAGAAGGAACTGATGGAAGTTGAATGCATATTGAAGCATACATTCTTCTCTTTATTTCCTACACAAATTTTTCTCTCGTGTAAGTGATATATAACTTCTTTCACAACAAAATGAACATGGAAATATGTATTATATGATAACAGATGTAAAACCTATGTATCATAATACCTGTGATGTTGGGGAGGGAGGAATGGTGGAAGGAAAGGAGAGAACTTGGATCTTAAAATGTCAGAAAATAATTATGGAAAAATTATACTGTTATGTAATTTGGAAAAAAAGAATGAAAAAAAGTTTAAAAAAATCTTAGTGTAGTATTTGACTTTTCCATCTTCTTCACCACATATTCAGCTAGTCACTAAGTCCTATTAATGCTGATATCCAAATTAACTCTCACTCACTCACCATCCTCTTTTTCTACTGCTATCACTCTAGGATAAGTTATAGTCTTCTAATGAATCTTTTTCTCCACTACCTCTCCCCACTCTAATTTGTAACATCCTTTATAACTTCCCAAGCAAATCTTTTTTAAGGAATTCGCATGAAAAAAATCTGCTCTCATAGAGGAATAATGTTCCTTCTCTCAAAGTAGCTGGTGGTTCAGTGGTGGACAGAATGCTGGGTCTAAATTCTGAAAGACATGAGTCCAAATCTGGGCTGACACTAAGTGTATGACTCTGGGCAAGTCATTTAACCTATGGATGCTCCAATTTCCACAACTATAAATAGTGATAAAAATAGTACCTATCTCTCAATGAATATAGTGTCTGTCATATAGTAGGCATTATATAAATGTTTACTTTCTTTCTTTGTCCTCTTCCTCTGCTCAAGGATTTCTCACTGCATCACAATTAAAAAATAGATTCCTCTTTATTATTCAAGGACTTCTCCAAGCTGATACCATGTTACTTTTCCAGGCTTATGTCATTCTATTTTAGTCCATCTCTTCTATTCTTCATCTAAACATGAAAATTCTCTGTATTTCACATAATTCATCCATTTTCTGGTCTTTCCATTATTGCTCATGATGTTTGTCATTCTAAAAATTTCCTGCCTCTTTCTCTTCATTTGTTGAATTCTTATTAAACATTTCAAGCTTAGTAAAAATATTATGGCTCCTACTTAACATTTCCTGATCCCTTTTCTTTCTTTCTTTCTTTCTTTCTTTCTTTCTTTCTTTCTTTCTTTCTTTCTTTCTTTCTTTCTTTCTTTCTTTCTTTCTTTCTTTCTTTCTTTCTTTCTTTCTTTCTTTCTTTCTTTCTTTCTTTCTTTCTTTCTTTCTTTCTTTCTTTTTAAAACCCTTACCTTCCATCTTGGAATCAATACTGTGTATTGGCTCCAAGGCGGAAGAGTGGTAAAGGCTAGGCAATGGGAGTTAAGTGACTTGCCCAGGGTCACACAGCTAGGAAGTGTCTGAGGCCACATTTGAACCCAGAACCTCCCATCTCTAGGCCTGTCTCTCAATCCACTAAGCTACTCAGATGCCCCCCTCCATCCCTTTTCAATAACAACATTTTTCCTTCAAGGTTTCTCATAGCACTTTGCTTTTGTAGCTCTAGTAGGCATTAATTATGTATTATTTCTGTTAGAGTTACTGTATCTGTACACATGTCATATCCCTTTGTTAAGCTTCATGATAGTATGGAATATATTTTACCTGAATTTAAAATTTTCCCCAGTGCTTAGCATAGTGCTTTGCAGACAAGTGACACGATTTCATCCGACTCCCCAAGGCAACTGTTTTAGATGTTTTCTTCTCTTAGACCACCTTATCAGCCTCTCTACAAAGAACCTCACTTCACATTTCACTGAAATATTAGAAGTCCTTAGCTTTCTCCTCTCTAATGGTATATCTAAAATCACCTCAGTATTATCTACTATTCTCTCATTTAATTCTCTCATTATCTCTGAGTAAGAGGTATCCTTTAATTCCGTCAGTACCAAATTACACGGTTGTGTCTTTGATCCCACTTTCTCAGTCAAATTGTTCCAATAATCATCCCCTCTCTTTCTCAGATTTTCATTCTCTCTTTTCATGATGCTTACAAAAATGCCCAGATTTCCCTCAACTTGTGTGTGTGTATAATAGTTTCACTTTCTTTCTACCACTGTATATCTTTCTTCTCCTTTATAGACACTCCTAGAAAACACTAGCTTTATTTTTATCTATTTCTCAATTTTTACTCAGTTCTTAACCACTTCAAATATGAATTTAATTCTTTTAGCTCCATTCCCCCACACCCACATCCATGATTCAACTGAAATAATTGTCTCTCAGGTCATCAGTAATCATTTTATTGGTAAATCCCATTGATTTTCTTAAATTTTGTCCACTTATCTGTAGCAATTTACACTGTAAAACATCTTCTACTTCTAGATTTTTCTCCTTCTACTTCTAGATTTTTCTCCTCCTCATTTTTAGTCAAACTATTATGTTGGGGGTTGCTTCCCTCATTTCTGATAGTTCTTCTGTAGTTTTTTTTGTAGGGCATTTTAAGAGGTTCCTAAAGAGTTACCTCTTTCAAGAAGTGTGTCCTGAGAGTCACAGTTGTTAGCATCCTATTTCTCATGCAAAACACTTTGCATTTATTCATATTAATCCTTTAATTTCTTAACTATGATATTGTGAATATATTGCATCTCCCCAATAGAATGACTGCTTGGTGAGTATAAGCACTATCTTGCTTTTTTTATTTGTGTTCTCAAAGTCTAACACATTCAATGACACTTAGTAAGCACTTGATAGATGGTTACTGATTGATTAGTTAATAAATATCAGTAGAATTTAATTATCTTTCTCATGTTCTCATGTAAGTGCAAATCAGAAAGAGTAGAATCTGAGCTTATTTATTCAATAGAAGGTCTCAGAATAATTGTTTTTTTTTAAATAATAAAATTCAATTACTTTGCCAACAAAATATCTTTAGGAAGAACAAATATTGATGAAAATAATTCTAATTAACATTTTATTGTTGTAGGGCAAGATTTCATAATAAGTGGCTATGAACTTATTTCTTAAACTATTTCTATATCGATATTTCAATATAATTGGTTTCTTTTTTAATTGTGTGCATTTAATTTATGTATTTAAAACATACTGAGAAGAGGTCCATTGTCTTGACCTGACAAAGAGGGATCTTTGACCCAAGAGTTGAGAATCCCTCTTCTAGAAGCTCTTCCTTAAACATTTACATTTGGTTATAGTTTGTTTAAATAGGCTCTTGGTTGGACAGCTCCCTGTCCACTTTTACAGTCTAAGTATTCATGCATAAATCCATGCATTTTCTATTCCTTGAAAATTTAGTGTCACTAAGATATTTAATTAGCCTTCTTCCTGATACCATTAACATTATGTCCCATAAAACCAGACTGATCTAAAAAGTTGATAATAGTCTAATTGCATAAAAAACCCTATATATTCCCTTTAGTTCAGATGATACTTGAAATTTTTTTACCTGCAGAACAGACACCCATTTTTCTATAATGCCTTTCCTGAAAGCAAAAGATGTAATTCTTGACCCCAACAGACTCTTTGGATAAAGAGAAAAAAGAAAGAAAGAAAGAAAGAAAGAAAGAAAGAAAGAAAGAAAGAAAGAAAGAAAGAAAGAAAGAAAGAAAGAAAGAAAGAAAGAAAGAAAGAAAGAAAGAAAGAAAGAAAGAAAGAAAGAAAGAAAGAAAGAAAGAAAGAAAGAAAGAAAGAAAGAAAGAAAGAAGGAAATAAGGAAGGAAGGAAGCAAGAAAGCAAACAAGCAAGAAAGGAAGGAAGGAAGGAAGGAAGGAAGGAAGGAAGGAAGGAAGGAAGGAAGGAAGGAAGAAAGAAAGAAAGAAGGAAGGAAGGAAAGAAGGAAGGAAAGAAATAATTTGTTTCCTCAGTTAGCAATACAGGTCTAATAAAGAAAGATAGAACAAGGTTCCCTACTCAAATTCTATACAACTAAATAAGTAGAGTAAGACATTAGAAATAGTTTACTGTTTTTTAAGGCCCTTAGAGAATCTTTTCTCTTCATGGATTTCCACACTTAGATGAATGTTTCTTGGGGGATAAAATACAGGACTCCTTGACTGTTCTTTCATTGTTTCAAGTTGTGAGGGTGGTAGCCAGAATTACTAGAGCTCTTTTGTAGTTACAGAAGCAGCAAAATAGAGCTAGAAATCTTCCCACAAAGTCCCACTGTTAGTAACTAATATTAAGATGAAGGACTCTGAATCACAAATGCACTTTGCTAATTCATTTCAACAAGTATGCTTTAGCATTAATTAACAGCCTCTATTTTAGTATTAGTTGTTTAATGTATTCACATGAAGGCAACACCAAAGAAATATACTTTCTCTTAACCTAGATAGAATTATCTAACTAAATTACTTATATGTAAAATTACTTGTTCAATATATTTCATCCTTTTGAAAGTTATTGATACCACACATGACAATAATTTATATCATACTATTTGTTGGTCTAGTGAAAGTCACTGGCATATAATAGAACATACTGTGGATTTTATATCACGAAAGGAGGGGATCCAAATTCATCCCATCCCACTTATTTATCTGACTCTGGACAAATCACTTAATGGTTTTTGTTGTTTTATCTTCAAGTTCCTCATCTATAAAACTGTTATTACAAAATTTGTAGAATTAATCTCCATCATGAGGATTAAATGAGATTCAAATCAGTATCTAAAATAATGTATTTCCAGTGTGATGCTAACAAGTTAGTCAATCTCTCTAGGGCCCTGATGGTGAACCTATGCCATGCATCTCAGCACTGACACATGTAGCCATTTTCAATGACACGTGGCTACATGCAGCTACATACAGAGAAGTATGGGGTCACATGCCAAGAAGGATGTTTCATCCTCAGCTCCTGCATGGCCAGGTGCAGTAACTGAGGATAAAACACTTGCTGTAGTGTAGTGTAGACATTCTGTACCTGAGGACTGCAGACCAAAACAACAGAACTCTGGCCCAGAGTATCTAGTTCTGGGACTTCCTGTTAAGCCAAGATCCAATCTTTGACCTTACTTCCAGCCAGCAGAGCAGGAAGCAATGGTATGCCGCAGGGGATGTATCTCTGAGGGCCCTGTGATCACCATTACCAACAACCACATAACCATAGCTACCTTCATCCAATCTACTGTTCTGGAGTGTCGTAGATTTCTAATTGACCATCATTACTGAGATAAGTGAGGGGGAGACTGGGAGAGGCAAGGTCCTGTGCTATGGGTGCCACTTGGAGAATCAAAAGGAGTGCCACTATGAACAGGAAATTTGAAGTGTTTGTAACCAATTACCAGACCTTTTAGCACCCTAAAAAATATAGCAATGACTTTACTGACAATCTTTCCCTCTACATACTTTTGTGAGACCTTATTCTCAGCATTAAATAATATCAAAAGCAACAAAAGAAACAAATGGACAGATGAAGTTAATAGTGTTTGCTTGGGTTTAAAGTGTACAAAATACAATTCAATTGATTTAGCCAATGAAATTCAGCAACAAAAAAAGTCACTAATAGGCAGCTTAGTTAAAGAATTCCCCCTCTCCCTCACTTATCTTAGTTCACGGCACGTCATACAAGTTAAATCTTATCAAGATGAACAAAAGGAACTGACTGACAGATGAACAAAGAAGTCACTAAACAGGTAAGTTAAATAATTAGTTTTTGGTTTATTAAATACAGTTTTATATTACAATTATACATTTTTGTTATTGAAACTATAAATATCATGAAATTGTATTTTTTCTCAAAGTGACACATTAGCCAAGTTATGCTCGTTTTTTTGATGAATTGTGGCACACCAAGCAAAAGGTTGCCCAAAACTGCTCTAGGATCCATGCAAGTCTCAAAGACTATAACTAGAAGAATAGTTAGAAATGTCCATTGGAAAAAGGAACTTTCTGGAGTGGGAGTCTATTCCCTCAAAGAGTACCCTATGCTAATGAGATCATGCTTATATATTATGCTTATTCTTATGTTAATAATGTTTTTTTAAATGCTTTATAAACTCTAATATTCTATACAAATGTAATCTAATTTCCATCAAGGCAGGGAGCCTTTTTATAATGGGGATATAACAGGGCCTGGAAGGGGTACAGATTCTAACTTTGCCACATACTAATTATGTGGCCATAAACAACTTTACCTCTCAGTGAACCAGACAACTCTTTAAGGCTACAAATTACAGATATTTTGTCGATCTGCATTCCTGGGGGAACTTCCATACTCTGACTGCCCAGAATAGATGAAGTCACTGGATCAGATTTTTTAGGCATCAAGGTCAATATTTCTGTGTCTTTATAAAATAAACACAAACACATATGCATGCTGAACAGAAAGTAATATTATATATATATATATATATATCCATTACATATACCCAGACACATATAAACATAGGTAAATACCTTTATATATCTCTATATTTCTGATCTGTATCTATCTATCTATATATGTATATATATGCATGGCATAGTTGTGTATATACAATGAATATATATCTCTATATAGTTTGTATTGTGGGAGTGACTTATAGAGAAAAACAAGACATAGAAATATTCATCCAGATACCTAAAAAATCTGGATGCGTGACTTCATCTCTTCAGGGAAGTCAGGGAATGGAAATTCCTTCTCTGTCTATTTAGTCCCACTCTTCTAAAATTCTATATTCTATAAAATTATATAAATCCTCTCTATATCTATATCTAATGGTTTTGTGTATATATTTGTGTGTTTGTATATTGCTCATGGAGGATTTAAGTATTTACCTGAATGCATATAATTTCATGGCACTTGCATGGCATAACTTTCCACAGAAATGGAAATGCAATATCTCCTTAGAACAATAAATAAAGTAAGGCCATGTTTATGTGATCTTGAGCATCACACCTTCAGCCCACCTTTGAAACTCAATAAATAAAATCCATAACAAAGCTTGTTATATAAATCTGACTTGTTTGAAGATAGGGCAAGGAATCTGTAACAATTGATACAGAGATTTCATTTCTAGCATTGTACAGTTTAACTAAATGGATTGTTCCCCATAAAATATGCCTAGTCAAGTCCTATGTAATTTAGATTGATTTAACTGTGACCGAAAAGCAAACCAAATCCACTAGATTGCCTCATAGGTGGAACAAGTTCACAAACAAATGAAAGGAAATATCTTGGATCTTTTTTCTCTCAGGTACCTGTACAAGATTTTTTCCCCCTTCCTTTTATTTTCCTAAAATAAGTTGCCTTGGGGTAAAGGAATACAGTCAGATATTCTGTAATACAATATTTGAATAACTTGCCAACAATGATAAGGAAAAGACTTTGAATCAGAGGGCACCAGTTTGTGACAAGATGCAAGTGAAACTAAATCATTTGAGGGCAGATTTTCAGGGTTTGTTGAACCTGACATGGAGTATCATCAATGTTTATCTTTGTGCATTAATGATTCATTGTAAATGAGGTCATTTGGAATATACATATGTATCAACAGAAGTAGTGAAATTGTATAGCAACAAAATAATACTTTTACAATGATATTAGGCCCAATGGCTCAAACACAACTGATGATGTTATTATTTTGCATTTTCCTTTCTCCAATTGCAATAAGTTGAGAGTAATTCAAACTCTATGAGTTCTATTCATTGTTAACTTCAGGCAAGAGGCAGGAAGTAGAGTGGGTAGGTAGGAGAGATTTCAGAATATTTAACAATTTTATATTTTTACCAAATGTTTACATGGCATATTGAATCCAATTCTTTTATTGTGAAAAAGGTTACCTCCACATAAGAGTGATAAACAGGACAATAGATGAGTGAAAATGTATTGGGAAGGTCTTTCCTTTAGCCTCACAAAACATCTCTACTTCAGGTCCAAGGATGTCTAAAATTGTAGCTTAAAATCCAGTCTTTTGATTTAAGACTTTGTCTCCAATTGAAATGAAACTATGCCTTATATAATTATTACATTGAAACATCATTGGTAGCTAGACAGGAGAGTTGATAGAACACTAGACCTAGAGTCAGGAGTTCCTGGATTCAAATCTGGCCTCATTGACAGTTCCTAGCCGTGTGACACTGGGAAAGTCACTTAACCCCAGTTGTCTAGCCCTTATTGATCTTCTGCCTTAGAATTAATATTTTTTATCTATTCTTAGATAGGAAGTAAGGCTTTTTTTAAAGGAAAAAAATAGCTTATTAGGCATTTTTATCTTAGAGTAAATCAGTTTAGGTCTTTTATTTTATAATTCCCCTGGGAACAGGTTTTGATAAAAAAAAATGGAGTACTGGCCATGAGGGCATTGAACTGTTGAAGTGGAAGACAAGTAAGGTAACGAAATGAAACTTATTAAGAACTTTCAGATAAAAGAGGCTTAAGGCGATGATCAACATTTCCCATCATACAAATTTGTCTCAGATGAACTATATAGCTAAATTTGGAGGACAAAAGTAAGAACTAAAGCATAGTTTTAAGCTTCAATTTATGTAACATGTGATTATAATCAGTGCTATGAAGATAAACTTTAACCTCCAGCTCTCTAAAAATATATAGCAAACTTTTAAGTGTATTCTTAATTATTAATATTTTATATATCACTTTCTTACCTGTATACAATAAAAATATAATCAATGAAGTCCTGATTTTTGTTTTTGCATTTTTTTCATTTCCAAGGTGAAAATGATTACAACAAAATTTTAATAATAAGTTATTAAAGCCAGTATCAGCTGGTTCCAGCATTCCCCTGGTTATATTGAAGAAGTAGAGAGATATAGTGGAAAGGATACAGGGTTTGAAATGAGAAAGATCTGCTTTTATGTACATCTATGATATGATACATGAACACATTAATATATAATAACTGCAGACTCAAGGAGCTAATCATTTAAACTGTGTTCCTCAGACAACTGCCTCAGATTTATATACTGTCAGAGATATTTTGCCTAACATTCATTAGTAGAGTCCTCCAGTTCATGAAATCACAGATACTTCATATGTAATATATATATAATACATATATTATAAATATATAAACATTTTACAATATCCACCCAAAATAACTTTAAGGCAACAGAAGAAACAAAGAAGATCCTCTTATAACCTAGACCCATCTTATCTTTCCAGTCTTTTTTATATTGTACTTTACTCTCTAGAATACATTCTTTGATCCAGTTACACTGGCCACCTTACTTTTCCACAAAAAAAGACCCTTCATCTCTTGGCTCTGGTCATTTTCTCTGGCTGTTTGCATCCCTGAGATTCTCTCCTTGCTTATCCCTATCTAGTGACTTCTTTGACTTCTTTTAAGGCCCATATAAAACCCACCTTTCACAGGGAGATTTCTCCAGTCCATTTTAATTCTCAGGCTCATTCAGTGTTAATAATTTCCTATTTTGTCTATATATGTGTTTGTTGTACATTTTTGTTTTCTTATTGTTTCCCTCCATTAGACTGTAAGCCCCTTAAGGTCACAAACTGTCTTTTGCCTCTTTTTATATCTCAAGAGCTTACATAGGACAATGTTTCACATGTAGGACAAGTTTAATAACTTTATTAATTGAGATATCAAGAACAACTGATGTCATACTGAAATAGTAATGATGGAAATGAAAGTACCCAGTTTATTACTAAATCAGATACTTCATTTCCATCATGTTTCTGAGGTCTTAAAATATTTAAATTCAAAATCATGCAGCAGGAATGACTTCCCAGGCTTTTAAATAAACTGCTAATAGGAAGCCCACATTAGAGAAAACTTACTTTCATGTATACAGGATGTGTGGCATAGTGTTTCCACATCCATCTTAAGAGAACTAGGCTCAAATTCTTAGCCAGAGATCCAGGGTATTTTGAAGGTGTGTGTATGGATGACTCAAATTAAGGTGAATGTAATGGAATGAACCAAACCAGTAAGGGAATAAACCAGAAGAGATAGGGTGGAATGACTATCTCATATGGAGAAGGAATGAGTGGAGGAACTTCCATGGAGAAGGAGAGGAGTGAGGATGGCTGGTAGTACTAGAGTCCTACTCCCAGGTATCAGTATGGAAGAATGATAGTATAAGGTTGGAAGTGGAAAGGGAAGTCTATATCAAGAAATAGGGGGGTAAGATGAGGAGATATGAAGGAACTCTTAGGACAAGAGAGGGGAAGGATTTCTAGAACTGAACTCAGATTAAGAAGAAGGAGAGCATTGATGTGGGGATAAGTCAAGTCAAGTCAAAACATCTCTGACTTAGTGTATCAATCCCAAGCAATTGCATGAGGAACACAGAATATCAGAGTAAAAAAAGGATAGAATAAGAATTAAAAGGTAAGGGGAATTTGACAGGGTAGAGCCCTTTGATAAGGTGAACTAATTTGGAATAGGACAAAGGGAGAGTACAATGGAGGATTTGGGGGTAATGGATGTGAATTAGAGAGTTATTGGTTAAAGGGATTTGAATACTTGTGGAGAGATATGGTAGAAAGAAAGGAAGAGGGGGAAAAGGTGAGGAAGAACAGAGTAGATGGAAATGCATAGCTAGTAACCATGAAATTGAGTGTAAATGGGATGAATTTACCCAGGGAGAAAAATGGATAGCAGAAAGGATAAAAAACCAGGACCTGACAATGTGTTGTTTATAAGAAACACACTGAAAATGAGAGACATACTTAGAGTAAAGGTGAGGGGCTAGAACAGATATACCATGTCTTACCTGACAAGAGAAGGCAGGGTTATCAGTCATAATCTCTGACAAAATTGGGGTTAAAATGGACATAAAATGGACAAGAATGAACAGGATAACTATATAATATGGGGGTATGATGGGGGAGGAACTATGGATAATGAAGCATCATTGGTATTGAACCTGTAGACACCAAGTATTTTAGCATCCAGATTTTTAAAGGAAAAAAATGAGAAAAAGATAGAAAGAGATAACAAAAAATAGCAAGCTACTTTAATTTCCCCCTATCAGAACTAGATAAATCTAACAAAAAATGTGAAAGAAGTTATAATAATTTTAGATAAGTTAAATATGATAGCTATCAGGAAAGCTCCCATATATCTTCATGAGGTCAGTAATAGATGTATGCTCAAGCATACACATAATATAAATATAGTTTTTAGTGGGATTACAATGGTTTAGGGAGCATAAGTATCCTGCAATATTTTACTTTAACGCTCATCATATTTTGGTAGTAATCTTGCATTCCTAAGAAGTTGTGGCACTGGAAAAAAAGTTCCACTGGTTATTACCAAATTGGAAAGATTTGGCTTTGGAAAGAGTATGGTCCTGGTAATAGATTGTATCTACCCTCTAAAGACTAATCTAGCTAAATATGGTTCTGTTAATGTATGTTAAATGAGAATCATTTGTGTTAAAGTGATCAAATGAAAAACTAATAGGTACATGGAGAAAAAGGTCTAATATACTTTGTTAGGAGTAGCTGAGAATTGTTTTTTTTATTTAGAAAACAAGATGGAAATATACATTAAGAATTGTAAAGCTGTTCATGGTCATTGACCCAGAAATTCCATTATTAGAATTAGGCCCTACAGGCATTATTGAGATGGTAGAAAAATATGTGTGAAAATATTTATGAAAGTTTTGTTCATAATGACAAAATAACTGGAAATAACACAGAATGAATGAGAGAAATAGCTGAAAAGATTGTGATGGTTGAATGTAAATGATTTTATTATAATATTAAAATGATAAATATTAGAAATATAAAGGAAATAAGGGAAATATATAATGGCATGAAGAGAAAAAAGAGAATAAGAATAGTATATAGTATGATTACATTAAAAATAAATCCACAAAAATGAAAGAAAAAAGTAACAGAATAAAATAAATTGGAAGGGATTTAAAAAGTAGAGGATATTTATATTAGTACACACATATAACTTACGTTTTTAAAAAAATTTCAAACTGCATATTTTGTGACTTTACCATATTTTTTATGAACTTGTTTAGTTAAATGTTTTTAGTGGTGGTAGTAGTAAGTGTGTAACAAAAACAATTACTGAAAGAAATACAAAAAGAAACAGTTCCTGGATGACATTAGGTAATTCATATAATTTATCTAATCCTTAGCTTAATTATCTATTAAATAGTTATAAGAGTATTTACATTTCCCTATTTTTACTGCTGAGTGGAGAAAGCATTTTGAAAAACTTAAAGGTCAATAGAATATCTAGCTTCTTTTAAAATGCAAAACATAATCCATGTCCTGAAGGAGACCTTTCCTGACTGCCCCACTTATAATTGATCAGTTCCCCCAAAACAAATTTGGAGTTCCTCTATATACATTTTACATATAAGTCTACACATGTATAAATCATATGTGTGTGAGTAAACATAGAGATATGAGTACTGATGTGTGTATACATATAGATACTTCTAAAGGGCAGAAACTATTTGATCTTCTTTACTCTTTTTATTGCCACAATCTAGAACAATTATAGATAGAAGAGAGCAGTTTCTCACTAAGTAGTTTGGAATTGAATGGAACTGAAATGAAGTAAATTGAAAAATTATCCCAATGAATCAATCTACTGGTCACGTTCATCTTTCTCAACTGCAGACTTGAGTTTGTAGTAATCGTATATAGACACTAACCATCTACCACAACTAAAAAGAAATATAAATGGGCCATTGTAATCTAGCAAAGTTATATTTATGTAATACAAATCCCAGCAGTAATTCCAACCAGTATTTGGTTTTTCAAGGTCTTGATGTTGTTCAGTGGTTTGGCTGACATGTCCAACTCCTTGTGACCCCATTGGGGTTTTCTTTGCAAAGAACCTGGAGTAGTTTGCCATTTCCTTCTCAAACACATCTTACAGAAGAGGAAATGGAGACAAACTGAAGTAAGTGATCTGTCCAGAGTCACATAACTAGTGTATGAGCCCAAATTTGAAGTCATTCAAGATTACCTTTAGAAATGTTGTTACCTAAGTAATAGACATGTATATATATATATATATGTAGTTTTAAATTTTTTCAAATCTTCCATAGTTGGGATGGGATATTAGAGCCATTTTTATTTAAGAAGCTTGAGTTTTTTTCATATATATGGTTGTATTGGTTCAATCCTTTCTTGTATAAAATTATCTCTATGATATGACATATTTTCAAATTTCCTCTAATTCTGAAACTCACTTATATTATCACACCGCAATTGATCTTTCCTTTACATATCATATAATATTCTTTGGCCAGAAGAAAATTTGTTCATGCTCACAACTTCCTAAGTCTAACCTTTTTCTCTCCATTTGCAAAACATACTAGTATTCTGCATTTTGAGACAATTTCATAGGTTGGTCCATAAAGAGTTCTGTAAAGAGAAAAGGATCTGATACAACCAATATTTGTTTAAAGTGCAGATATTAATTTTGTAGTGGCCTTAATCATGCAATGGGTAAATAATTCTATCTTCTTTTTCTCAAAATATTATTAGGTAGATTTAATATAAAAGACAATGAAACATATATTAAAGGGGTAAATGACTGAAGATCTATATGCATAGAAATTACATTTAGAATAGCATGTATGCCTTGCTCTGAATATTAATTCTAACGCAGAAATCCAAAGTCCAGAAGCAACTCATGTGGACACAAATGAGCTGAGAAGGCACACTGATACAATAGTGTGAGGCTTATTTCTGGAATTGCTGCTGATCAATCAATTTGCATTCAGAACTTAAAATCTTTTGATTATTAAGACAGCAACTTAGTCATGACTTTCAAAAAAACTGTATGAAAATAATATTTTTAAATATGACAAAATCAGAACTCTTTGTTACCAGGTATATGCCCAAAGGGTTTCAGAATACAGATATTATGTGACCTGCTGTCTACTTCATCTTCAACATGGAACTCATCTCATAAAGAAGTCTTTCCTCTGTATTCCATAACCATTTTCTTACAAAGAAGCCAAACAGAGATTCATTTTAGTCCAAGATCATATGTCTGACCTTGAAGTGAAGACATTTATAAAAGATACAGAAGATATCTGTTTATTTGTACTTTATAGTCTAAGTTCAAGTTATCAATATTCAGCATGAGCACATTAATGGAATTAAGTGTTACTTTAACAGTCTTTCCCCTTACAAAATCAGAAAAGCCTTTGCATTTAAAAGGCAACAGTTTATGAAAAAGTGCTTGCTTATATTTATTTGGGAATCTAAAAAGTATTTCATTTTAGTTTTATTTCATTCTACTACTTTGATACCTTTCAAAATACTACTTAATTGAATTGTTGTATTAATTATGGTTCAAGTTTTATTACAAAATATAATTTCTGCTGATTTGTCTAATTTCTGAGAGGTACAATGCTTAGATATTTCTATTTTATCTTAACCTGGTAGATAGAATATTTCTAGTAAAGATTTAGGGATGGAAAATTAATTATAATAGTAACTCACCCTCATATAAAGTTCTTTCGTGTTTTTAAAGCATCTTCCTTAAAACAATCCCACGTGTTAGGTAGTACGAGTATTATGATACCTATGTAACTGATGAGGAATTTAAGCCTGAGAGGGAAAATGAGAAGTCCATACTCAGACAACCAGAAAGTGGACGGTTTTGATTGAGCCTGGGTATTTATGTTTCCAGGGTCAGTATTCCATTCATGATATTAAGCTGTTGTTTATTTGTTTGTTTTTTAATAAGGAGAAATTCTAATTCTAAACCTTAGATCCTTCAGGGGAAACACTATGTTGGTTTGTGGATGAGATTCCAAATCTCTGATTTCATTTCCATAGGGAACTCCTGGTGAGGAAACTCCCTCTATCCCTGAAGACAGTTTGCCCTTCAAACTGGTCTTGGAGAGCACCTTGCCATGGAAAGATGAATAGGGTCACGGAACTAGTATTGTGTGTCAGAATGAGGTTTTTCCTTGATCGCTGGTCTCATGACTCCAAGGCAGACTTTTTTATCTAGTAGATCATGTAAACTCTTATCACATACTAATGAAATCATGTTTAAGAAATCAATTAGACAAGTAACTATTTTCTACTGTAATGACGAAGGCTTTCAATCATCATGAAACCCGCTAAGGGTAGGTTCCAAAAAGCAAGAGATTGTGAAGCATCATATAGTCCTGAAGATACAAAAGGGCATTCTTAGGGCTAATGATTACATTAGGATGATATGCAAACAGTTTTTTTTTTTCATTTTACTTTTCACTCTTGTGTCTTGTATGATTCCCACCCCACCCCCCTATTCAGTTCTAGGCTAATTCATTGACCTCAGGTCCTATCAAATGTTCCTGGCTATTGATCGAATTTCAGGGCTACAGGCTGAAACCTTTCCTTTATTTTTTTATATAAATGAGAGTGCTCAATGAAGTCAGGTTGTATGGTAGAAAAAAATCCTTCATTAAATTATATTTTACTAGATGAGAACTGAAGCACAATTCTTCTTTTTGTGTTGAAATTATCTCCCTCTAAACTTTACATGTAATAGGAAGTTTAAGATTAGAAAGGAAGAATTAGAACTCATCACCCCCATTTCAAGTTTACTTTATATTGATACATCCTACCCTTGACTTGACTAGATATCTTTTCTTCAATTCATGAAATGTGTAACAAGCATTAGAGAAGTTTTGTCAGTGAAGATATATCTGTTAATCCTTCAATAATATTAACATTTGGCTTATTTGTTACAATAATCCACATTGCCATTTTAAGACTTGGAAAAAGTCCTTCCTAGATATCTCCCCTGTGAAGCGTGTAGGGCTAATCTTTTCATTCTCCTTCCCCAGAAACATGAAGCTGAGGGATTAATTGCCTCTGGTCACATAGCTAGGAAGCAGGTGAGGTAGCATTTGAATAGAGATTTCCTAATTCCATGCCAAATCCTTTTGTGGTTTTGTCTCTTCCCAGGCGGTTCCCCCATTGAGTTTGTTTCACCCATGAAAATGTTTCAAGGGACATATGGTGCTTCCTTCTCTTCTGGGTAAGATGCTATAGTGTCTAAACATATCTCTTCAGAGTTTTATGGAAAACATTAACTGCAAACAAAAATCTGAAACAGCTAGGGAACTAGAGGTAGCTACATAGTATAGTTGGTAAGAACCATATATTTGGAGCAGGAAAGACTGGAGTTCAAATCTGTTTTCATATACCTCCTAGCTAAGCAAATCATTTAACTTATCTGCCTCAGTTTCCTCCCTTATAAAATGGGGATAATAATAGTGCCTAACTGATGACTGTTATGAGCATCAAATAAGATAACATGTGTGCAGTGCTTTTCAGATCTTAAAAACACCATACAAATAACTCTATTAGTTATTGTTGAGACACACATTTAAAGAGTTCCTTCTTGAAAATTGGAAACAACCCACCTGTTCAAGTGAAACAAGTACAAATTTCTATTCAGTTCTGCCTCTGTTTCATATAGGCTCCTGAAAATGTGTGCTGAGGGATAATCATTTCTTAATGATTTCTGAAGCCTCAGATGGGTTTTTGATATGGTTGATGGTTAACAATTGCTCTGTACCTACTGCCTAAAGTCTTTTAATGTCCACAAAGAACTATTAGCAAAATGATTTTATGATCTTCCCCTATGCCATTACCCACATAATTTACATTGAAGCACTAACTCACTCAAAACAAAAACAGCTGCAAAGAGTCAACTATAAAGTTCTAGAACTCCCCAAAGCACGTGACTTTCCTCTGCGCAGCTGTTTGTATGAAAATCCCAATTCCATTGATTGCTCTTCCCAAAAATGTGGCCAGTTTGAATAATCCAGTGTGCTACAGTGCTGCACTATTGTATCTTCTAAGTAACTCACATTCGAATGTGAGGACACCATGAATAAGATAGCTCTACTGCAAGGTAAATGGCAAGACTGAGAAGTCCTTGATGAGGAGGAGAAGAAAACAGGGCAAAACTTGGGGTTTTTCAGGATACAATGAGAGATCAGATGGCAGATTCCTGGGAAGGGAGCAGATATTATGCTCTACAGAGATGAAGAAGGAGATGCCCTGAATAGCCCCAGCTGCCAGCTACTTGGAAATCAGTGAGTGGGTGAAGGGGTCTGAGTACATTGGGGACTTGGAATCCTTTCCACAAGGTCAGGGACAGAGAGAAGTGTCAGAGTAGGATGAGGTAAAAAGGGCAGAGTACTTTGATAAGAAGCACCACATAGAATTTGCTCCATTCTGACACCTCAAAATGAATGGGCCACCCTGGGAATGTAGACTCTAAATGAACATCCTAATGCAAACACCAACAACATGGAAATGGGTTCTAATCAAGGACTCAAGTAATACCCAATGAAATTGTGCATCAGCTGCAGGAGGGGAAGGAGGGAAATAATGTAACTCTTGTAACCAAGGAATAATGTTCTAAATTGACTAAATAAATTAATTCAAAAACTGTAAAAAAAAAATGAATGGGCCACAGGAGGGGCAGAGGAAGTATTATCCTACCGATAAGGAATTCATCCTTAGATCCCAAGAACTTATTTGTTTAATCTTAGGTTTAGATTTATTCTTTCACTTTTTTGAGTGGCAGCATTGCTTTCTCAGGATTTTGAGCTGCAAATCCTTGTGTTTTGCTTTTATTCACATCATCAAATGTTTAAGGTTGCCCCAAAGTCTCATTGCTGTTTTAGGTTTTAGTAGCTTAAAATCTCACCAAGACTTTTGTGACATCATATGTAAGATAATGCTTTTCTCTAGAACAATGCTCCATATTTTTGCTTTCCACCAGGGCCCCTATAATATCAAAGGAAAATTCCTATTTCCAAGTCTTTTGATGACCCTTTACTATTTTCTGATAGTTTACCTTTCTGTATGAAGCTTAATCTTTCTTTTAAGGTGAAGACTTCTGGTTGTAATCAATTTGTGTCCTAGAGCTTATTAGCATACCTTAGAGATCAATCACTAGATGGACCAACATATCTCCAGCATAATGAAGACATTTTGGCACGGTTTTTTTTTCTTTTTTTTAGTGGATCCAGGACTCAATCAACCTTGGTAACAAACACTAGAAATCCTACAGTCCCAAGCTTAACTGCTTTCAATATTTAGTCCTTTCAGTGCTTTCTTGGAAGCTATTATATTCTATATCAAATATTAAATTTTAAATAAAACTATTTGATAGAGAATAAAGTTTAATTATATATACTCTAAACAAAATTATATCTTTTTTTCCCTAAACTTGCTCATTTTAGTAGGGTACAATTAATATTTTTAGTATCAAAGCTCATTCCTGAATAAATTATCATCTAAAACTCAACTTAAGTGCCTTCCTTGACTAAAAAGCCCTAGTATTATAGAACACAGGGGTCCTGAGCCTTTTTTATGCCATGGATCCCCTTTAGCAGCCTGGAAAAGCCCATCAACCCATTTTCAGAATAAGGTTTTTAAATGTTGAAACCAAAATACAGAGGGATCTAAATAAAACCAATTCTACTGAAATTCAATTCTCTCCCTCTCTCTCTCTCTCTCTCTCTCTCTATATATATATATATATATGTATATATATATATATATATATATTTAATTTATAGATTCTAGCTTGAGAACTCCTGTCAACATATTAAGTATATTCTACTTCCTTTAGTTATATTTTTAATCTCCCTCATCATGAGATGAAACATGGAATCACTGATACCATACTAGATGTAGAAGTAAAAAAGACCTTGGTTTGAATTGTGCCTCAGATACTCATTACCTGTGTGATTAACCTCTCTCTCAGCCTATTTCCTCATCTATAAACCTGGGGTAATACTGAGTAGCACTTACCTAACAGGCTTGTCATGAAGACAAATGAGATAACGTATTGAAACCATTTTGCAAACATTAAAGGACTATATAAATGTCACATATTATTATAAGTTCCACATGGGCAGGGGCATTGCTTTCTTACTTGTCCCAAAGGCACTTGTGTTATAGGTGTTTAGCTTGCAGAAATCAAATGGGAAATCAGATTTCTGTTCTTTAACAAGTAAAGTCATCTACTCTTGTTTTGGCACTCTGTACACATGAGTAGGGAAAAAAAAAACTTCAATAAGCTTTTTAGTATTCCAGACACACTTTGAAATGGTCAAGATGCTCTGTTTACATTTGCATTTACATTCTGGATACTGTTCCTAATATGTTAAGTGTGCAGAATTTTAGTTTACGTAATCTACTAGGGGAGACACTTATTCTATGTCCTCAAATACCAAGGGTATTTCAAGGTAGTTTGTGAAGAAACTTACAAAAAAAAAAAAAAGAAAATTTGGGTTTGTTAATAGGTTTAATTTTAGGAGATGAAAATACTGCTCATGTTTACACATTAATCATTCTATCATGAGGCAATCTTAATCCCTCCCCCCCACAAAAGATGAAATGAAGCTAAGAGTCTACTTCGAATGAAGAAAAAGCTATAATTAAATTCACAGCAAATACATGTATTTAAAACACACATTTCCTGACAAAGTTCCAGTATTTCTGTAATAAATAAAGGATATGAATAAGGAAGTATACATTCTTTTACATTCTAAATTAATTTTGCATTTTTATTTGTATTTTAAATCTATATTTTCCTGGACTTAGTTGAAGTATTTAAATCAGTGAATGAGCATTTAATAACTTCCTACTATGCGACATGGATAAAAATGAAATTGCCGCTTCACCAAAGGATTTTATTATGTACTCAAATCTCAATTATAGAATTTAAGGTTTCAAAATAATTTTCTCTTCATTCTCAAAATTAAATTGTAGTTGCAATGACTACTAAGTTTACTAGGTTTACTAAATTTACTACATTTATTAGATTGACTACTAAATTATGATCAGGATGCCCTAGGTTTAAATCTTGCCTCTGATATTTGTGAACTGTATGCTTGAGTAGGTCTCTTGGCTCTTGGTTTCTCAAGAAACTCTAAGATTTGTCTGCTAAAATCTTAGATAGGATGACATCTTAGGATTTCTTAGATCGGATGACTTAGATAGTTGACATCTATCTGGGTGAAGAGAATTCCCACACAAAGAGTTTCCCACATGGCTGAAGTTAGAGATACTTAGTATATTTGTTTAAGACAACTAAAGACTGTCAGAAGTTCTTTCTTTTATTTTCTCACTCCTAAAGACAAATGAGTTTATGTAATTTGTTCTTCTCTTCAAATAATGACTAGGCAGTTTGTAAAAACATAATTATTTGTCTATTACTGATGTCATGACTCATTCTTCAGGTCCTTACTATCCCCTTGACATGTCCCATAAGACATGCTTATCTTGTTCTTCACATTAGACTTAAAAATCCCCAAGAGACAATTGGGTTTCAAATCTTTAACATCTCCCTTGAAAACCTATACTCAAGAAACGCAAGATAAATTTGTGGATTGACTCCCACTTTTCTTTGGGTAGATTAAAATATGATCCTGAGCAGTTCAGTGGATGCAGATAAATGCAAGAATGTAGCTATGCAAAGCTTATAAGCAAAATGATGAAATTCCTAAAATTAAAAAAAAAAGTCGGGCTGATTCTAAGTCCTTTCAATGAACCCCTGGTATCTATGCAATTTCAAGAAAATATGAAGATGTATTTTACCATACTGGGACTATACATTTTAGCAGACAAATGAGGCCTGAAAAGGCATTCCAAAAGATAAGACAGATATAGCTGATTTTCAGTCTAGTTGACTAGGCTTAATACTCACTGGATGAGATTGCAGATCAAATGAAATGCTGGAGAGCAAGGACTATATCTCATTTACTTTTGTGTCCTTCCTGGTACCATCACTGAGGCTGTGCACTTGGTATGTATTCAAAAACTGGTTGCTAAATGAAAAACTCTGTTTTAAAATAAAATCACCAAGTCCCCTGTCACCATTCATTCTATATGCTTCTATAATTCATACATTAAGCTTACATTGAAAAAAAAAACCACCGATACCACAATTTTACTTATTTTCTAAGAATTTTTTAAATTAATAGAAACAATGGAAAAATGTCTACTATGAAAGGCCAAGTACTTTAGAGATGTTTGTTTTTTTCATTGAATGGAAGGTAAAAAACACTTCCAAGATTTGAAGTCTTTTGGTTTTTGGAATTTTGGATTAAATAAATTCATTTAATTAGAATGAAAATTCTAAAAGGCATCATCATAATTTTTCATTCCCTTGCATCTATCAACAGGCTCTTCTAGATATTTGTTATTACTATGGGATCAATCACATCACAAATTTAGCCAGTATGCCCAGTATACAGAACAGTATAAAAATCCCTAAACTCCAATATACAGAACAGTATAACAATCAACATTACCTTTTATAAAAAGAATAATTTCAAAAGGTAGAGTTACTGAGAGGTAGAGGGATTGAGAAAATAAATTCTTAAAGAAAGGAAATATTGAACTACCTTCATGTTCTCTATCAGTATTTTTTTTTCTTTCAAAATCATTTACTATCTATCATATTCAGATTGTGGAACCACATTAAAACAGCATTTTAATTTCTCTAAAAATATTAAGAAATAGTATTTTCACCACCCTAAAACTCAAGTTTATTTTCTTTAGGAAAATGAGGGAATTAAAAAAAAGGCCCTTCTTATAGTAATGGATTAATGACTGATACCCAAATTAAATTATTTTCTACAAAAGATCATTGCCTACTAATCCACCAGAATGGATAAATACCTTCCTATATTTAAAGGTGGTGTCCTCTTTTGGATTCAAGGTTAAAATATTAATTATATGGAGGAACTATTGTGATCCTTAAAAGAAGGGGTCCAGAAAGGAACTGAGTTGTTTTTCTTATGGAAACTTACTGAATGTTAACATGCTATGATACTTGTAAAAGGCTTTGTAAGAAGAGTATAATTTCAAAAGGTAGAGATAGATTAAAGGGTATTCCAGACAATGACAGTTGAGAGGGGATGAAGAAGGCACAGGTGAGAAATGGGAAAGAGCTGGTATATTTGGGAAGAATATGGAAGAATAGTGTTAATGCTAGGCTAAAGTACTGACTACAAAAAAGAAGCATTTCACTCACTCACTAAAACACTTTTGCTCTGTATTTAAGCAAAAGAAAATGAAGAAAAATAAAGTATGTCGTTTGCCACTACTTGGCAAGACGGAAAACTTAATTCTCTTAACTTCTGGCCCCATAATTGACTAGTAATAAGACAAGAAGAAAAATGAGTGTGTAGGGCTACTCCTATCAGCTATTGTTTAAAGCATTTCTTTGACAAATTGAAAAAAAAAATAATAAGCAAACAAACAAAAAATCCAACCCTCTCCATAAAGGTTTTTCTTTGTACCACATATTTTAAATAATATTTTCTTCTTCTTAGGGCTGATTACTTTTTTTTCCTTATCATAGGATGAGGATGATTGTTGTGACCAAATTAAGGAAATGTTTTAAGGAATCTAATAACAATGTAGCAAAATGCACCTCTTTAAAAAAATCGAATAAATGCCACAATCCTTAATTATAATACACTTCTAATTGTGGGGGAAAACATTTTATTTTCAAAGGCTGTTGATTAAAAGATAATATGAATCTGCAGATGCTCAGAATCTGTATTTAGAGTCATTGAAGAATTTAAGAGAAAAAAATCGGACCTGAGCCAATTCATACAAAGCGAAAATAATAGTAAGATAGCTTTACACTTTGCCTGAGTCCATTTCATTTACATGTGAAAGAAATCATTGCCACTGGAAAAAAAATGCATCTACATGAAATGAGATTAAAAAAAAAACAACAGAATATCAACTCTTCAAACTGTTCATTGTCTAGTATGCTTGCTGTAATTGAGACTATACATATTAATAAATGTAGGTACATTTTTTTTTTTACTTTTAATTTTTAAGAGATATTCATGAGAAACCTTTTTTTTTTATCCAGGGTTTCTTTGACTTTTACTCTGCAAGATCTCCAAAGAACAAAATAAAAAAAAAAAGAAAGATAACCCATATAACCAATGAATACCCTATCAACAGAGACCTGCCCTAGACCTGCTATATGTTTGATTGTTTCCATGTGTTCTAATAAAAGGAGGAATTTTGGCATTCCAACCAGTAGATGGAACTGTGAGAAGACAATAGTTGATCTTTTCCAATTCTCGCTGCCAACAGAGACTCAAATTTACTTTACTCATAAAATGCTGTTACATATGTGTGTATATTTTTTGTGCCATACATTCGAAAAAACAATTTCTTCTACCTAGTGCTGATCACTTAAAAGAATTCTCATAGAATGATTTTTGTGATCAAGTTTAGGAAATATTTTAAAGAATCTAGTAACAATATAGAGAAATGCTCCTCTTTAAAAAATAACAACTAAAAGCCACATACCAAAAGATTTGGTCACTTCAAGACAAAAGTTTGTGGTGAGATTTAAAGATATTCCAGGAAAATGTTAGAAATCATGCATGAAACTAATCAAAGAAAGATGTAGATTACAGAAAGATAATGATGAAACAAAAATTATATATATTTTTTCTTTTTAAAAAGACAAGCAGAGAGCAACTAGGTAATACAGTGGATAGAGTGCTAGGTCTCAAGTTGGACAGATCTAGGTCCAAATCTAGCCTCAGATCCATCCTTGCTTGCTGTGCTACCCTAGACAAATCACTTAATGTTTGCCTAGATTTTGCCCCTCTTTCTTAAAGTTATTATGAGGAGAAAAAGTAAGGGTTAAAAAAATACACTATGACAAAGATTCTGTGCCTCACACAATTCATACTTTTTTAGAGGAATATGTGACTCTAACTTTTCATAAAAGTGTATAATATAACATTTAAACATATTCAGTAACATTTCGTATCCCTTAAAATATTGCAACTTTAAAAAGTCATAGGGCTTCATCAAAAGTTTAACACCATTATTTAATAATCTACTATTTTCAATGCTATTTGAAGAAGAACAAGGTTTCAATGCAATAATTCAGAGGAATTAAATGATATCAAAATCATAAATATAGAGCAAGGATTTAAGATGTGAACATAATCAGCTCTGCTTCTCTCAGTGTTCTCAGCTGTCTTCTCATCCTTTCCCTCTAGTCTCAGAGAAACATGAACTCTGCTTCTTACCAAGGCTAATTTCCTCTCTAGGATCCTCAATCCTATCCTTTCATGATTTTCATCATTGACCAGACTAAAGGGACTGATATCATGCTTTTGAGAGTTCTTGAAAATACAAAACAAGGAGATATTAACAGACTCGATGACAACGACAGGATTAAAAAACTCTGCATAGACTAGTGTTTAGTTGGATTTAGTAAGAATACCCATAATGAGGAAAAAAATGTTAACTCTTATGGATTAAAAACATATTAACTAAGCATTATATTAAACTTAAAGCTTGTAAAATGCTTTATAAATATCTCATTTTACTATCAGAGTGCTCTATTCATTGTACCACATGACTGACTGTAATCAAGCTTATCAATGTAAGATGTACACAATGTTGCTAGATAATAGTTCTTAAAAAAAAGATTTGGGTGTTTTACTGGGCTTCTCTCTTAATATGAGTGAGTCTACTCTGGTGGTTTAAAAAGCTAATTTGATCTGAATTTGCACTAAGAGTTATGAACCTAGAAAGATGATGTTAGAACTCCACTATATTTTATTCTTCAGAGACCACATGTCAAATAGGTTATTCAGCTCTCTGTAATACACTTGATGAAGGAAATAATATGGAGATCCACCAGGATGGTGAAGAATTTCAAGATCATACCCTAGCCTGGGCCTGGGAGTATTTAGCAGGGAGAGCAGACTTAGGGAATTCTGATAGCTGTTTTTAAGAATTTGAATGGATGCCATGTCCTAATAGGAAAAGTGTCTGGCCCCAGAGAAGAGAACTTGAAGAAGCATTCATAGAAAAGGTGGCTCAATGGATAGGGACCTAAACCTAGAGGTAGAAGGTCATATTTGGTCTCAGACCCTTCTTAGCTGTCTTGCCCTGAGCAAGTCACTTGACCCCAGTTGCCTAGCCTTTACCACTTTCCTGCCTTCTAACTGATGCTCCAAATCAATTTTGAGATAGAAGTTAAGGGTTTTTTTTTTTTTTAAATGAAGCATAGAGCAGCTGGTGAGAAATTTAGGTTAGAGGCAAAGATATCAGTAATCATTTAATTTATAGTATTCAGAAGTAGGAATGAATCCTCATTCACTGCTTTTGAATAGGAGCAAGACCTGAGGCAGGGAAGAAGAGCCAACAGGCATGGGGCACAGCTTGGCCATGGAAATGGGGAGGAGAGGAATAGCTAGGTCTTAAATTCAGGCACATAAGATGAAGGAAATCCAAAAAGAGAATCCACAAGTCACTAGGAGTCTCCAGGAGGATCCTCCATGATTTGGTCCTTGAGGTCCCTCTTTCCTTCCCCCTAGGCTTTATCAATTTCCTTATTCATTGGCCAAAGGCTCTTTCCTGTCCCTCTGCTTCCCCATGAGATGCCATGAGGTCTCTCCCTGTATTCATTTCCTTGTTTTAGCCCTAATATGGGGACCCCAAGACATTTTGCTAATGCATTTATATCACATAAAACCCCAACTTGGTAGAAAAAAAAACAAAGTTAAATAAAAAGCAAAGATCTCTAGTGGGGAAAGAGATGTGGGCTATGGGTAAGGATGCTTGTACATATGAACAATTTATTATCAAAGTGGAAATGTGACTGGTAGGTTCACACCAATCCCTTTGGAAGCTTCATAATATTAACAAAAACTGCATCAGGATGAGCCTTCAAAAAAAAAGTAATGGTAAGAGGCTATACTTTTTAGGTATAAGGGAGATTTGTTCAGGAAAAAAAATATAATTTGCTTCTGATATCCCTTCTCAGCTAAATTCTGGAATTCTGGAGACATATCTAAGTTTCTTGGGAATAAGTTATGGAAATCAATAAAACCTAGGTACTATACCACCCAACTTTAATTATAATGTTATAAAAATAAAATTGGTAAAAGAACAGATTAATTGGAATGATCTCTTCTAATTAATTAATTTTCAATTAATTAATTAATTAATTTAAACCCTTACTTTCTGTCTTAGAGTCAATACCCTGTATTGGTTCCAAGGCAGAAGAGTGGTAAGGGCTAGTCATTGGGGGTTAAGTGACTTGCCCAGGGTCACACTGCTAGGAAGTGTCTGAGGCCATATTTGAACCTAGGACCTCCAGTTTCTAGGCCTGGTTCTCAAGCCACTGAGCCACCCAGCTACCCCTGATCATTCAATTTAGAAGTATTTCTTCCCCCAGTTCAATACTGGAGCTATTCCATAAGTAAGTACAGAAAATGTTGGAGAGTACCAAGTCCCTGAATAAATAGCTTATTTAGACTATAATTTTTAGAATTTCCCAAGTAATTCTTTTGCTAATTTTTTTTTTTTGGACATTGTTACTAGCCCTTTGAATAACCAAGAAGTCTTTTGCTATCCCATCAAAAGACTGATTCATTCTTGTAACCAAGGAATAATGTTCTAAGTTGACTAAATAAAATTTTAAAAAAAGACAGATTCAAAGCTATGCAGATATAGGCTTAGGTGACACATCTCTTTTGTTCTTCCTTTCTCATCATCATAAGTCTGAAAGGAAAAAAATAATGGAAAGAACTTCTGTGATCATATTAAAAATACCTTCTTCATATATTGGTTTCATCAATACTTGACTAAAGACATATATTTTATTCTTTTGAAATCACCTCACTATATAATTAAAGGGTGATTGTTGAGGACTGAAAGACAATTCTTCTCTTGGAAAATTGTGCTACCTTCTCAGCTCCCAAGAATCTGGAGCACTGAGCCTAGAGAAAAGAAATTGAATCACCATCTCCTTTATGGTCATCAAAATTGCTATGACTAGGCATCAAGACTGCATTTAAAAAAGGACAACAATATGCTTTGCCCATTGAAATACTTCTGTTTCTCAGTTTTAGTGTTGAGATGATGAGACATTCTAGTAAAAACTAGTCCCTACAGATTCCTCCGTGATGACTGGAGATTTATAACAGAAAAGGGAGGAATACTTTCCATGACGTCCTCTTTCTGGAAAGCATTTAGAAGCATTTAAATCTATAGCTGAATCCATAATTCATCAGCAGGGCATACATGTAACTCAACCACACCTTTCTAGAAGGATTAAAGGAGAGGTAGTGATTTTTCATGCACAATATATTCTGATACATCTTTATTTTAACTTGTGGAGCATGGACTATTTTTTAAAAGCTTTGTGAAATATGAAAATTTCATCAAAATTTATAGCCTAGTATCTTTCATTTAGTATTATGGGCTCATGGTTTATTCTTTTAACGAAAGAAGACAAATGCTCATAGAAGTCAGACCTCCTTACTACCCTGAGGGTTACTAAAATGCCATATTTTCTCTCTTTTTTTTTTTCCACATCCACCAAGAATCACATATATTGTCATCCAAATTGTTGCTAGTCAACAGTCTGGATTAATTAGGTCTAAAGGGCTGGGAATCCAAAAATGCTTTTTACCTCTGACTTAATATAACTCCAGCTTTATTCATGTTGATGCCCAAGGAAAAGATGCAAAACTGGCTCTTCTGGCAGGGTACTCACCTGTCAGTTCTGGGAGAGGCCTCTTCCCCTTCCTTCCCCACTTGATGCCCAGTTCTTGACCATAAATAATATGGACATACAGTCCATTTTGTAGGTACAATTGATAAGGTACATCATGTGAGGGGTTAACAAAGTCCAAGGATGTCCAAGGCACAAATGTGACCTGTAAGGCTTCCTTGGACTTATTGTTAAGGTCATGAAGAATTGCAGATGGGGAATGGGTAGCCCCAGTGCCACATTTTGCTTCCACTTAGGTGAATGCTCAATAAGCATAAATGGGATCACAGTGCATGCGGCTCTTGGAAGAGCTAAATAAATAGCTTTGAGTGAATAAAATATAAGCCAAATAGAAGTGTAATTTGAAAGAAGTTTGAAATTTGAAAGTACTTTAAACAAAGCCTTGAAAGTAAGTATCAAAGGAGATAAGTAACATGATTGTGATTTGACTGCTACTAGGTATCTGGGGCAGAGTTTAATCTCAGGGGTTTCTCTCATCCCAAGGCCAGCACTCTTTTCAAACCTTACAAGTGTAAAAATAGACTTTTTAATCCTTAATCTTCAATAAACCTCTAAAAATATAATACTCCTTGCAGAGAGAAACTAATTTCTACCTGCCTCAGTTCCCCCTAAAATTTAATCTTTACACATAGCCTTAGTTGCTATGTCATACACTATCTGAGGATGCCACCTATGCCTTGTTCATTGTGCATGCTCCACAGTGCTCTGTATTTTATAGTCAGTGAACCCAAAGAGTGAATGAAAGGGGCACCTAAGGGACTAAGTGGATAGAGGACCATGCCTGGAGATGGAAGGTCCTACATTCAAACGTGGCCTCAGAAACTTCCTACCTATGTGAGCCTGAGCAAGACACAACCCCAGGTGCCTAGTCCTTCACCACTCTTCTGCTTTGGAACCAAAACTTAGTATCAATTCTAAGAAAGAAGTTGAGTTGAAAAAAAAAAAAGAATGAATAAAAATTGAATTAAAAAATGAATTAATTTTGAAAAACCATTTGGAAAAGAAGCCATAGTTAATTATGCAAAGACCAGTAAATGGTCATTGAGATAGAGTTTGGTCTTGTAAAAGAGCTTGAGGTTTGTTTCTCAAGTACTTATTATTTCTGATTTTCATTCCTCATTGGTCCCACTTACTTCTATAGTGGGAGAGCAAAGCTAACGAGTTAGCAAACATTAACAATAAATGCTAAGAAATAGTTTTAATAAAATATTATTATTGGAGGCAGCTGGGTAACTCAGTGGATTGAGAGCCAGGCCTAGAGAAGAGAGGTCCTAGGTTCAAATCTGGCCTCAGACACTTCCCAGCTGTGTGACCTTGGGCAAGTCACTTAACCCAATTGCTTAGCCATTACCACTCTTCTGGCTTGGAGCCAATACAGAGTATTGATTCCAAGATGGAAGGTGAGGATTTAAAAAAAAATACTATTATTAAGGGACATAAATAAAGCATGGAAAAGATGTTTCCAGTCAGATTTGGTGTACATTTGACTCCAGGTTACAAAGATTGTGACTTTCCTTGCTGGAAAATATTTAGTTTAAGCCAACATTTTGGTGCTTTTGATATTTAACAAAAAGAAACAGTGAGGCAAAAAAATATTTCCTCCATAAAACAGAAAACAAGCTGAGAGCTGCTTTTATTCCAATGGTTAGCCATTTGGCATCTGGTATAAATCCTGAGGTGTGGATGCTCTAAAGGGCTACCTATCTCATTAGGTTCTCTTTTTAATCAAAAGTACAAATTGTCCATTAGAAGCAGCTAAGAGTTACAATACTGAGAAAATGCTTCACTATTTGTTGTTGATTTAAGCAGAGAAAAGGTTGGAAGAATGCTTTTGGTAGGCAAGCCCAAGTGGGCACTCTATTAGATTTTTAATGCCTGAAGGTAGGCTGGTGAGCTTTATGTGTCATGGCCAATTTTTAGACCCAATCATTCACTGTTTAGGTTTTTTAAAAGGAAGCACATGGGACAGTTTTTTTAAGAAAGCAATTCTGACCCAAACGTGAATTTAGTTACTCTCAATTCTAGCTCAGTCTCCAAAAATACTGTTAATCTGTATCAGGTTTGCCCTCATATTGCTTTACTTGATAGCATGACAGGGGAAAAAAAAAAGAAAAACCAAGTTTGTACGTTAAAAAAGAAACCTGCAGTAGGAAGAGAGATAATTCAAAATGATGGCCTGCTTCACTAATGTTTTGTACCTGCACAATTGCTGATGTTTGTAGTAATGCTGCAATTTGGGGGTAATTGGTGTAGATCAGCTTTTTACATTTAGCTCCACAACTACTGAGATTTCTTAATTTCTCAGGAACCATACGAGAGGCTATTAGATTCCAATTACATTTTTAAAGGTCTTCTATTTTTGTGACTCCAGAGTGCCTTTTAGAAAAACACAATCAATGATTTTCCAGGAAAAAGAAGAAAAATAAGTTGTTTGTTGAGTGTACACAAAGCATCACATCAGCAAATTATTCAATCTTGACAGAGTGATATCGGAATAGAAAAATGCATATTTACTCAACTTACTTGTGTCATTTTGATTCTACTAAGATTTGATTTTCTTCCTGATCTAATTCAGGCAGTTGGAACATAACTCCTTTGACTCAATTATGTAGTTAAAGTTTTAATATTGCCAAAGAATCATAGAACTGGAAGGAACCATTGAACTTATTACCACCACCCCAGCTTAATTTTACAAGTTGTATAGTACAGTCGTGTCAAATTCAAATAGAAACAGGGACCACCAACCCATACACATGGATCTTTGTAGCCACATGGTGACCTAGTACACCATTAGCATCATCTATGTTCTATATTTTAAGTTATTTAGATAAATATTTCTTGATTACATTTAAAGCTAGTTCTGGCATAGTCAGGAGTATCCTAGCCTGTATTAGGAATCACAGGCTCAAGCTACATGTTTAACTTCTCTGATGTAGTTAGGAGCCAGAATAGGAGTCAAAAGGCTCTGAGTTCAAATCTTGCCTCAGATATTAATTAACTTAATGACCATGGGCAAGTATATTAATATATCAGCTTCATTTTTTTGTTCATAAAATGAGAATAATACATCAACAGGACCCATAAAGCTGTTGTCATAATAAAATGATATATGAAAAGCAAATTGTAAGCCATAAAATGTTATATAGCTTTATTATTATTATTATTACTTATAGATGAGAAAATTGAGGACCAATTAGAGAAAGAAAAAACAAATCCTATGCCATTCAACAACATATGAAGGATGAACATGAAGGCTTTAAAGTAGTCCCCAGTGGGAAGTCATATTCTTTTTTCTAATCATTAATCTAAATATTATTAGAGTCCTGTGTTTCTAAATATTCTCAATGGTGGTGACTTATTTTTCTCTTTAAAGAAGGGCTTAATTTTTAGAAACAGATAAAAGTACTTTGAAAATGAAAAATGAGACTGATTTTCTAGTGTTGTTCTTTAAATTGACTCTGAAGGTATGTCCAAAAAAAGGAGCTCCAATAATACTTTTAGCCATTTCAGCACCAAAAGAATAAATGTATACCTTCACATGGTAACTACTTTAAATAATTATTTTCTTTGGGATATATGAATTATATATATATATATATACATATATATACACACATTTGATGTGTATACATATATATACTGTGTTTATATATGTAGACCTATATAATTATTTTTCCAAATATTGTATATACACTTGGACATATATATTTATATACACATACACACAATATACATATACAAATGTATATGTATATATGTCACTTTTCTTTTAAGCATAGAAATTCTTAATGTGACTTTATAAATTCATTGTAAATTATTTCTATCTCAATATCTGACCTAATACTTATTACATATTTAATAAAGAAAATATTATCCCTACTAATTACCCATAAATATGAGAAAATTATTAGTCATTATCCTAAAATCATATCAGAGAGGTAAAGTTCCCAGTTTCCAGAAAAAGGAAAACTAAAACAATAAAGAGGATGGGGGAGAGAATTCCATAATGAAAGCAAGTCAAGTTAAAGTCACTGAAAGTTAATAAATTTAAACAAAATTATCAGTTCATAAATTTCTCAAAAGGTTAAGGTACTAAGAAGCTCTCAAAATAGGCTTGTGAAGAGATTGTCCTATTAGACCAATATTATTTCTTTTTTTCTGAATGAATAACTATAAATGGCTTTGAGGAAGCAATGATGTAGAGAAGTCCATATATCCACTAATCTCCAAAAAGTTTCAAGATTCTTTTATCTGTACTGCCTAACAGAATCTAGCATTATATGATTTTATTGATGTCTAGTCTTTAGTTGGTTTTAATTCTCATTGCCACCTTTTGGAAAGCAGAATTAGCAGATGATTGGTAGCTCTGCTAGTGGAGTTACCATTTGGAGTTACAGAATATTGTAGAAATAGAGGCCTCAAATTCATTTAGATACCTTATGATAACATACAAGTTCCTATGAAAAGATATAATTTATGGTCAAAAAAGAATAATTAGAATTTACAAAGGTTTTTAAGACTTGCAAAGAAGTGTATAAATATCTCATTTTATCCTCACAAAAACTCTAGAGGTAGTTTCTATTAATTATCCTCATTTTAAGGATAAGAAAATTTACTAACAGAGGTTAAATGACTGATGCAAGATGAATTCAGGTCTTTTGAAAAGATAAATATTATCAATAACATTGAAACTATTAAAGGAGCATCTAAGTTATTACACTCATCAAAATATGTACTTGGAAACAAAAAAGAAACACTTTAATCTTTCACCTTTTTCTGAAACAATCAGGAGTTTATTGGAATACCAAATTCAACCTTGAGAAGTGACTGAAAGGTAGGGCAAGGGGGAAAATTCAAAAGGGACTTGACTTATTTGAAAATACTAACAATGGCTTTATGGTTTAGGAGCCAATAGTCTAATAAGAAAGAATGATGAATAACAATTTTCATTTATGCTCTGAATAGAATAAGTAGTTGCATTTAAATTGTATCAAGAAATATGTAGGTCCTATGCCTAGAACTTATTAAATTAAGGAATATTAGTTATTTAAAAATTTTATTAATGTTTCTCTACACATCTTTACTACTTAGAATCTTTAAGTTAAAAAAATCTCTTTATATTTATCTCTGTTTTATTTAAATGGATTTAAAAATTCCTATTTGAAAAACTTTTAACTTTGAAAAATCAAAATGGCCAAATACATCATATAATGAATTTGAGGTAAATTTAGATATTCATGAATAGCTTTACTCCTCTACATTCATCTTCTGATGTTTATAGGCTTCCAGAGGTTTTATCAGTGAACATCAAGATCCTGTGATGCTAGAAAAATCTTAAGCATAGTCACAGATATTTACTAGCTATATGACCCCGGGCAAGTCACCTACTTCTGTCTGCCTCAACTGTCTCAGAAAAAAAAAATATATATATATATATACATATAATTGCACCTATCTCACACGGTTGTTATGTGGATCAAATGAGATAATTTTTGTAAAATGATTATCACAAGGTCTGGAATGCAGTAAGAGTTTAATAAGTGCTTATTCCCTTCCTAATCTGTCTTCCAAGGACAAGTCTACCTATTTGAAAATGCAAAAGTATGGAGGGAGTCATTGCCAAAAGCAATAAATCAATCAACAAGCAGTTATTTTATCACTACCAAGTGGCAGGAGGTATGCTGGGCACTGCGGTTAAAAGTCTAAAGAATGAAGCAATCCATATTCACAATGAGCTAGAGTGGCTGTTACATAATGGAGAGATTGAGATCACTATTGATGGAAGGAGTAACTATATCAATGAAATTATGGATCTTCTTCTATGGATCTTCTATTAGTAGTGAGACAATGGGGGGGGGGGGCAAGCAATCAAAATGTGACAAAGTCAGAGAAACATAAATATCCAGCCTGGAAAAGAGATCACTAAGTTCAATCAATAAAGACAGCCGGTAGTTAGATTTGGACTCAAAAGATAGGTATTTGAATTCTGGATGTTACTTAATTGTTGTGTGACTTTGAATAAATCACTTAAATTCTTTGCTTCATCATCTACAGAACGAAATCTCTTCTAGCTTTATCTTATGCCCAATGATTTTAAAAGGAAAACATAACAGCAAAACTGGCTATTTAAGTCAGTTAAGAAAAAACAAAAACAACAGCTATAGTTTAGAAAGGATGTCTGAATCCAGACTCATTGCCTCCATGAATTCCAGTTTCTCTCATTGCTTATTCCCTGCCCCCTCTTTTTTATTCTTATTTTCTTTCCTTTCCTTTGACATCCTCTTTTTTCCCTCTTGACAACCTCTCGCCTGGCTCTTCTATATGCTTTAAGATGAAACTAAAGATTGGGACTTATTGGCCTTGATGACTTAAAGCAAGAAATAGGATAATAGGAAGATTTTGTTTAGTTCATAAAGTGTTGTTTTTTTTCTCCCAGAAGCAAACTTTTATAGAAAAAAGAATTTTTTTTAGAAAATTCTACTAGAAGTGACTATAATTATTCTATAAATGACTTGAACATATGGAATACTTGACTCTGAGCTGAGGAACCGAGTGCTATAAAAACTGGGATGACTGCAAGCACTACACATTGATTAGAGGTGGATTTCCCTTTCCTTATCATTCATTCTGTACTTCTGAGTTCCTGTGAAATTAGAATGAAATTAGAACCACGTAGGGGGGAATGAGAGGATTTCATTGCTGAAACAAAGGTCTCACTGTTAATTAGCTCTTGTATACATGCACAGTATATCAGCTCATCCTGTGTTTGTGAAGGAATGATTAGGTGTGGAAAGTGCTGAGGTAATAGGAAAAAGTATGAAGAGAGCACAATTTGAGTTAATATCTACACATCCTTTTCCATAGCCACTTCATAGAAGGGAGTCCTAGTTAATTACCTTTCTTTGGTTAAATGGGAAAATAGGGAAAAAATACCTGACTGAGAATATCATTCGCTGTATGAATAAGTTACAGAGGGGACCATTAAGGATCAGTCTCCCCATATTCCTAATTATGGCTTTTTTTTCCTGATATACCAAGTTATAACAGTGAAAAGTGACCTCCACTTGCATAAATCTACTCCTTTTAAATATGTACCGTTTAGTTGTGTCACACTAAAACGACAATATTTAGAGATGTTCAATGATGATTTGAAGGCATTGAAGGCATCCCTGGAAGGCATTAATATGAAAGGAGATTGTGAAAGGCTTTTTATAGATAGTGAAATTTTAGCTGCTAAGTAAAGGGATCCAGGGAAGTTAGGAGTTAAAAAGAAAGAGGAAGATAATTCCAGGCCTGAGGAGTAGTCAGTGAAAAAGTCAGAGGAAGAAAATAGTATGTTATAAAAATTCTGTATTCTCATATTTACTTACAAAAGAACTTTTTCATTTTGTTTATGGATGTCTTCTCCGTCTCAATCCTCAAATTTGTCTGGATATGTAGGTGTGTGTGTGTGTGTGTGTGTGTGTGTGTGTGTGTGTGTGTGTGTGTGTTTTGTGTGTGTGTACCTCTCTGAGTAAATTTACAAGTAATTTACAAGATGTGTGAAACAGCTTCTGATAAAGCTGTAATCATCGCATCCATTGCCTCTGTAGTTCAGCTTATCTGTAAGCTGTTGAAGCCTGAAAGAGTAAATACCTTTTGTGGATGCACACACGTGTTCTCTGCTCCATGCTGGTGCTGTTTGCACACCTGTCTGTTACCTCAAAATGGCCTCATTCAGGAAGGGAAGAAAGCCTAATCTAGTTCTTAGAAGGAATTTGACAGCCTCACTATTACTTGCTAGTTAACAAATTTGACAGTGTCTAATCTGAGAATATACTGGGTCTGGGGAATTCTTGGCTTAGGATCTATGCCCATTCCTATTTTAGGAGCATGGACAGAACATTTACTAGTTGTGTGACTCTGGGCAAACATCTTAATCTGTGCTTGCCTCAGTTTCCTCAATTGTAAAATGGAGATAATAACAGTACCAGCCTCACAGTATTGTTACAAGGATTAAGTGAGTTAATATTTGTATGAGTTTTAGTGTAGTTCCTGGAACAGGATAGGTTACCATGTAAAAGTTTATTCTCTTCCTCTATTTCCTAAACTTTTAAAATATATGGCGCTACATAAATACAAACAATTGTTGTTGTTGTTATTATTTGAACCAGTCCAGAATGAAATGATAAAGATTCTCATTGTATATGAATCAAGCTTTTATCAAAGGCCCTTCTGAAATGCAATTCATGACTCAAGGACCAATATACAGAAATAATTTCTCATATTACTTAGATTAGTCATAAAGTTACCTTTTATTCATTTCTACCATCTAATTTATTGTGTCTGTCATTCAGTTCTATTTTGTCTTGAATTTCAAAACAGGTTTGGGATCCATCAATTACACAATGACAGGTAGGCATTTAGCTATTGCTCCCTTCCTTCAGCACACTTGCTGACATACAATGACTTTTAACTTTCTTCTCCAAGATGTTGGAAAAACAATCCACAGAATGAAACAAACAAAAGCATTTTTTAACTATTGAACATGAGATAGCGGTGCAAGAGCACCGGAAAGGTCCTGCATGCAGGATGGTCATCATTTGCATGGGGAATACCAATATAGTGCTGCTTTCCAAGGCAGCCACTACAATTTGAACAGTTACAGAATCATTTTCCTATATGTTAGGACCATAGAATGAGGGTAAGAGACTTTTAAAATCATCTGGTCCAATAATCTCTGAGGAATCAAAGTCCAGGGAGCACATGGCCATGGGAAATACTTTTCATTTTTCTGGTCCATAGTTTTTCCATCACTAAAGTCAGGGTTTGGACTAGGTCATGAAACCCTTTCCAAATCTCATAGCATCCCCAAGGTCACACAGCCTTTTAACAGAACTCAGGCATCCAAATAAATATTTTCTCAACTTCCCAGAAGTAGGTGACAAATCTATATGCCAGAGATAAAATTGAGGGAGAGAGCATGAAAAGCAATTTGTAGGCTGCAAATAAATATTTGAGGAAGGAAGAAAAAGTGTAATGGGATATCTAACATTATTTTCTATTTTTTTTATTTTCATTCATTGTTCTGTCAACTATACCATATTGCTCTTCAGGGTTGAATTTTAGTTTGAATTCAAAATGTCAGGAGCCTTCCTGCTAGAGTTCATAATTTAAAGGTCCACACTAATGCTTAGGTAGTATTTTTTTAGGAGTATATGCAGTTACAAAAAAAAATCTACAATAGCTCTTTGGAGAATACAAGGTTTCTTTCATTTAGATTTATCTTCTGCTTTTCATTATATCTGCTTTGCTTCTTCCTATTCATGTAAGCACCTACTCCAACTGAGCATTTGTTTAATGGACATCAATGACTAATTCTGGTTTTAAATATATATGCATCCGATAGAAAGAAAGCAGTATTTTTCTTTCTGCTTATTTTTCTGTTTAGTCTCCTGAATATATTTATCATCTGATGAAACACATTTTTACTTTTCCAAGTTTAAAAACAAAACTGTACTGTGTTGCACTCATTACATGAATATATAGGAATCCCTTCCCCATTGCAACTTTCCCTACCATGATTTTGATATAATCCAGGTTGTTTGTCTTAAGAAAGTAAATGGGAATTTGAGGGAGTTTTGCAGAAGTTGCAGACATGCAAAAGCCACTAGATGAAACAGAAGACATTTAGAAACTTAGAAATGAATAAAATATTTATGTATAATATTGTATAATATCAACATATTTTATCTTTCAATACAATAAATTTACACAGTTTCTTTTATTGTAGTCACCTGATAAAAGAAAAAGAAGAAAAAATCAAACTTCTTCTCTAGTAGGAAGGGAGAGCCAAAACATTTTATGCAGATTTTCTATATCATTGGGACACCAGGCCCCTAACTACCATGATTTGGAAGGGACACCTGTATTTCTAAAATTTTTGGCTTTACTTTAAAAAAACTTGCAGCAACTGAGATGCTATGGATGATATGTAAGGACCTGAAAGTAAATGTTTAAGGGAAGAAAAAAAAATAGGGGAATATTTCCTATTACTTTCTGCTTTATAATTTATATTCTTAATGAAGGGCATCATTATATTTCTAAAAATGAAAATTTTATACGAAGTTTAAGGTATCTAAAATATTTTGGAATCTACCTACATGTGTGAAGACATACATGTGAACTATATGAACAAAATTATGAAATACTTCATAGAATGACAAATCTAAACAACTGGAGAAATATTAATTGTTCAAGAATAAGCTGAGCCAAAAATATTAAAAATGAAAATAATATCTAAATTAATTTACTTATTCAGTATCATAACCATTAAACTACTATCAAAGTTATTTTTAAGAGTTAGAAAAAATAATAACAAAATTCATCTAGAAAAAAAGATCAAGAATATCAAGGGGATGAATAAAAATTATAAAGGAAAGGGATCTAGCAGTATCATATCTCAAATTACTTTACAATATGGTGAAGATCAAAATAATTTAGTAGTGCAAAGGCAACAAAGTATTTAATTTGTGGAATAGATTAGGCACACAACATAGGGAAGCAAGCAAGCACAATAATCTAATGTTCAATAAACCAAAGATCTGAATCACTGGGGCAAGAACTCACTTTTAAACAAAAACTGCTGGTAAAAACTAGAAAGTCATCTGGTAGAAAATAGGCATAGACCAATATCTCACATGATATACCAATGAAAAGCATTGATTTTTGCCTATTTTAGAGTATTTCATTTCATATCTGATAATTCTCATCTTGTCATGGGAGTGATGACCGTGGATTCATTTCAACTATGCACTTAGAGGGCAAATTCTGGAAAATCCTATCAAACTTAAAAATCAAAATTAGGCACAGGTATGGTAACTATATTTATTTGTTGCTTCAGGTTCTTACTATCCAGAAAATGAAAAGTTTATTACAGGAATAGTGTTCAACTGATGTTGGTTTTTTGGCTGGGGAAATTCATGAAGAAAATATGTTCAAGTGTTCTTTACAAAAGAACTGTATCAATGAAGTGAGGGCCCAACAGATGAAATCATTGCTCTTTCCAAGAACTGAGGAAGACGTTATACAGAATGGCCAATCACCTAACATGATCCTCTGTAGGCATTAAGGTTAAAGATCAGAGAACAGCACAAATCACCAATCAAGTGCCTTTGGGACAAAACAACTAGAGCTATGTCTTTTTGAAAGTAGTGGCATATTTTTGACAGGTTGATGACTTCTATTATTGATTGGTTACATTGTTTAAAGGATTTAGTTATGTTTGCAGAAAGTATCCAAATACAGTCAAAACTCCCAACAGTTTATGATGGAGTCCAAATTTACAGAACTGAAGTTAAGCATTGCTTCTTGTTGATCAACACTAATGTCAGAAGCAACAATCATGATAAATGAGCTTAATGGATATTGTATTATCATTAAATTTTCATTTTTTAATCAGTGAATTATTTGAACTGATGTAAATTAACAAAAATGCTCTCATAATATAAGTTTGAGTATGAAATATAGCCCCAAGTGGGTATAAATATTTATGTATAAATAAATAAATGTACATATGCAAATATGTGTATAGATGTGTTAGCACTATGTTATAAACTTTCCAAAGAATGGAGAATAATCAATAATGTGCTTGACTATAGTTCATGAAGAAATATTAAGATATGTATATATTGAAATACTTCATATCAAAATTAGAAGAAAAATAGTAAAATTCTCTTGACATATGAATTAACATGAAATGTTATTAATTAATCAAACAGACCAGAGGTTAAAATGCATATTTAGATTATGTAATTTAAATAGGAAAATAGGAAAATTCTCTGAAGTAACAGGTGACATTTCAGGAACAAGTCCCATATTCTAGAATGGGGCAAAATGAAAAAAAAAAAAACACTATCCCTTCCAATTTACCTAGAAGAAGTTCTAACAGCAGACTGTAAGCTAAATGGAGTGTGGAAAACCAATTTGTGAATTGCAGGACTCGGAAAGAATAACATAGCCTTGAAAATGAAAGCTGATAAAGGAAATTGGAAACATTTCACCTGTTTTCATTTAAAACTTCAATCTTTCTTCTGCTGATTTAGACAACAGAATTCACTGTAATGGGGGAGTGGGAATATGAACTCTAAATATAAGAAGCACAGAAACATACTTAATATAATTTACAATGGCCAAAAGAAAACACATTTAAAAAGTCCAATGCAATTTAGCACAAAAGTTAATTTGTCATCACTGATTGCTTTGTATTTCCTTCTCTATGTTAATATATGGCTCAATTTAGTGGCTTTATTTACACTCAAGGGTTAAACTTATCCCCTGTAGGTTAATGGATTATAAAAATTTCAAAATTGGTGGGGACATCATTAGCTATCTAATCCAATAAATCACAACTAAGGAAAACAAATTTTCCAAATCTCCCTCCCCCCCCCTCTCATACACACACACACACACACACACACATATCTTCTGATACCACTTCGCATCTTTCAACTAAAATCACTAATAGAAAAATATCCATCAGAATTTCCTATGCCCTCCACCATATCCTCAATATATTCAGAACTAAACTTATCACTGTTCCTTCCAAAAATCAGTTCTCATTCCTATATTACTATTTCTCTAAATGACATCTTGTTTTCCATATCTGAAGTTTTAGTAAACTCTTATCACCTTTCTTTCATCACTTTACATGTCTATGAAGTAAGTCCTATTGATCCTAGTTCCATGTCTGCTTCTTTCCTTTCTACTCTGTCATCATAGATCTTTAACATAAAATCAACTGGATTGCAGCAATATCATCTTAGTAAGTTGGCCTGACTCTTAATCATTCTACTTCTAGTCTATCCCTCATTGAAGGGAGGCATTTTCCTTTTGCAGAAAAGAATTCTAATGTTACTCAAAACACTTCAATAATTCCCTATTGTCTATTGAGAAACAGTATATATTTATTTTCCAATTCAGTTAAGTTAAAATTGGTGATATTTATTATGCTTATCATTAAAGATGCTCTTTAATTTGAAGGTATGTTATCCTTCCAATCTTATGCTACTTCTCAATGTTCTAACAAAACTTAACTACCCTGTTTCCCATACACACCTTGTTTTACCAATTCGATGTATTTAGTAATTCTACCCCCTATTCCTGATATATTCTCACTAGTCCCTCTTTCTCAATGAATTCTTCTTTTAAAATCTTAAGTAAAAAAATCTCCTCCTTCCAGAAACATTTCTGCAACCTCTATATTTATAAATCCTTTTTGCCTTTAAAAGAACTAATTATTTGGTACTTTCTAATGCACTTCTGTATATGTGATATCAAAGAGTTATTTTCTTACCTGCCATATCCTCTCATTAAGTAAATTGTCAGCTTCATTAAGGCAAGGATACTCTTATCAAAACTTTTTCCCCCCACAAAATATCCTAGCATAGTTCTTTCAATAACTAGGAACTTAACATTTGGTTCATTGAATTTATTAAAATAAAGGCTTTAAATGTCATCAGAGGCTGATAAAAAAATAGAAAGGACTTTTGAGGAATTTTCTAGATTGTTCTTCCATTTTAACATTCATGGTCCCAGAGAAGAAAGAATTTATTCTAATTTTAATTTTATAGAATAAGGAACTTTCTTAATTTCTTTGCTAATCCATTTCAGTGTTAAAAGACCCTCATTGTCATGTCCTTCCTTTATGCCCATATTTCAAGCCCATCTAAGTATTAAACTTGCTTTTAAACCAGGTTCCTGTCCAGAGAAAAAAGAAATATACTGAATATTGGCACAGTTATATGTAAAAAAGAAACATATCAATTGAATCAATATTTATTAAGCACTTACTATGTTCAGGTCACTATGGACAAAAAAGAAAAAAATGGCTCTGCTCTGAAGAAGAAACAACACATATAAAGGCAAGTAAAGGTAATTTTAGGAGAGAAAAAAGGCACTATGAAATTGGGCAAAGGAAGATTGGGAAAGTTTTCTAGGAAGTAGCACCTAAACTAAACTCTGAAGGAAACTAAGAGGTGGAAGGGCAGAGAGCTTCCATATTAAGCAAGGGACCTGAAAGAACAGAGAGGTGGGAGGATCAAACATTGACTTAAAAAAAAATGAAGCCAATTTGGCTAAAACAGAGAATATGAAAAAAAAGGGTAATAATGTTAAATTAGCCTAGAAACTACCTTGGGAACTGACTATAAAGGGTTCCAAATCTTCAGTGTAAAAATTTTATTTTAACCTGGACATGGTAGAGATCCATGAAAATTTTTTGAGCAGAAAGTGACCTATGACTTAGGATGCTGATTTTGGAACTGAGAATTAAAGAGAAAAAGAAAGATACTGAAAGATGGAAGATCAATTAAAATATTATTTCAGATGTTAGTTATGAGATGATAAAAATCTGAACTCAGGTAGGAACCATGTGAGCCAAAAGAATTAAATCAAGGATTTCCTTTCCTAATTACAAAGATTCTAAAATAAGTAGAAGAGTTGCTGTCAGCTCCTTGAAATCAGTAATGTATGAACGCATAAACCAAAATGTAAAAGCTTCAGCAAATGAAGGACGTAAGATAATAATACTGTAATCTCCAAGTTACTAAAATAGTCTTTTGGTTTTAATGAAATTATTGAATAATTAAGCGTAAAATATGTAAAATACTATGATGTCAAGCTATACAATGACAACAAATGTGCTGTCATGCAAATACGCGGGTGACATTTCTGACCCATCATCCAATAAGAAGGTAATTGGGATGTTTGTTTTCCTCTTGATTCATGATGCCATCCATATGCTATCTTTGGGAATATAGTCACATATTGTGATAGGGTTAACTAGCATTAGTAGGAGGGTATGGGGCAGCTGATATCCAAGTAACATTTTTTCTCTGTTCAAAATGAGATGGGATTTTAACCGCATGTTCTAACCAATTAAACTCTAGATCATGGCCAACAATTGCAATGAGATTTTGGACAATTAGTCTATTTGAAGTCAATTCATTTTTCAAAGCTTTTGATTTCATGATCAACTCTATAGGAAAGATAATTAATATACAATAGCATTTGTAAAATACCATATCATATAATCTACATAATTTAGACCTCAGTAATCTACCTGGGTAATTCATCTGATGAATATTCTCAATGTTCTATTGATTAAGCACTCTGTTAAGTACCATTTAATGGTCAAAAAAAAGATACAATGGTCCTTTCAATAAGAATGTGAATAAAGATCCTAAAAATGTGACAGTTTTATCACAAAAAGGTTGAAAATTTTTAATGTTCAGATGTTCTGCTCCTGAACAGTAAAAATTATGATGAAACATTTAATTCAATGAACTGGATGATAAAACCATTATTGAGCAGATTCTAGTGAACATACCAACCAGTTTATATCAGTTTAAAAAAATCAGGAACTAGATATGATCCATTGCAGATAAACTTGGGGAATAGTTAAACCACAGACCTCTATATTCCTACATCTTAAATTTATCTTTTTGTAATCATAGAACTATGAACTTTAATTTTATCTGGCAAAATTTTGCATAATTGGTTTGTCACTATGTTTTAAATTTTAAAGTTAATCAGTGACACTGCTAATCCACACTGAAATCTTACTGAATGGGGGATAGAGGAAGCTAATAAGTAGCAATGAAAAGGATTGGTATTTTTATGCAATCTTTTTTGATCCATAGATTATTAACTTAAAAAAAAATAAAACTAAACTGGTTAGTACTTCTTATCTGGGGACATTTGAAGAAGGTTTGAGAGACAAAATGGAAACATGGCAGATGTTACCTAGCATGTTGTGGTAAAGTGGAATGGCCCGTCCATGGGTAGTAAATGCAGTCATGACTAGAGGGACCGCTACACCTGCAGGCAATTACAGAACAGAAAGTATCACTCGCCATTCACAGGGACATGCACACTCATGCACCCTGGATCACACTTGGAGCATCGGGAGGGAGAAGCACAGAAAGTAAACACATCAAATACCTATCCATCAGGCCGATGCAGTCATCAATACTTGAGCCTATGCACCTGTAGGATATCCAGGTTTTTTTTTTTTTAAAGAAAAGGAAAGAAAAAAAGTCAGTTATTTTCAGAATGATTAGAAAAATTCAAATATCTTATTTATCAAATTATTAATTAGAATTCTTAGATGTTTCTCAAGATACCATGAAATTAAAAGCTGTGAAAAAATAATTATTTGATGTATACCTAGTAAAGCTATGAAATAATCTCCCAAAGAGAGCCCAAAGAAAATAAGTTCAGAGTGAAAGATAATTAATTTCAATGGATTTCTTCCAAAGAAGTAGAACCTTTTCAAAAATGAAAAATCCAATTATTTTGCTCTTTTCCCACATAGTTATATTAATGCACATAAGCTAATTAAATGGCAATACCATGACTGCCTTTATAAATGTAGTATCTTTTAAAATTCATTTAATTTCAAGTAAAATATTATCAAGAAAATGGGACATGTGATTTGATCACTCTGTAACTCAATGTTAACCTTAGATTGATTTGGTGGAGTGAGCATGAAGAAAGTTAACATGCTATTGTACTAAGCACAAAATAAACCATAAGATTCTATTTCTTAATGGCAATTGTCTCTAAAATCACTTAAATTTAAACATGAGTTCATTTTATAATGAATGATTTTTTTTAACTAAATTTTAGCTTCCCTTGACAGTCTTCTTTAAAATATACTCATTTTGAATGGCAAATAAAAACATGTATGTGTGTGTGTGTGTTTCTATGAGTATATATGTTTAAACTTCCAAAATATAGACTAGTGCCGAATAAATATTTCTGGAATGCAAATAAATAAAAGAAGACCTAGGTACACAATGAATCCATTGAGATTTATATTTAAATGCAATTACTTTTGTGTATCTAATCTGAAAAATGAGCTGGGGGGAAAAATGACTGGACAAGTTGGATATGACTAATCTACTAAAAATAAGGACAACAAAAATTTTATGTATATATGTAAGCAATGAATGAATAATTTCTTAAAGACAAGTAAATTATCTTCCGTTTTTCCTCTGATAAAACTAATAATTTTCCCCTTCAGAAGTTCTAGAAAGACTCTTTCAGCCCCAATTCACTATGAACTCTGGACATGTTTTTTTTTCTTTTTCCTGAGGTTCCAGTCTCTGAAATGGAAAAATTAGAGCAACTGTAAATGAACATAAAGATACTCCAACTTAAATGTAGATTGTCCATTATTACAAGATCTTTCAGAGAAATTACTGACCTCAAGTAAAACTATATAATACTAGCTAAGAAATCCTATTTTAATTTTTTTCAATATGAATCTTAACATTCTGCTTATTTAGAAGGGCTTCTTCATTAATTCTGTACCAAAGTGACACATCATGAGTTTTAGGACTTTAACCTGTAAATGAAGTTGCAATGATGGTAATATTATATCTTTATACAAACATACCACAATACATTTGGATCAGAATGACAAGGATATATATATATATATATATATATATATATATATATATATATATATACACAAAATATATATAATATGTACCATTTGAAAGTAAATAACTTTTTTTAAGCCATCTCATATGATCATTTTTTTAGACCTTCCTTGGAATATTGTTTTTAAATTATTGTGTGCTTAAAAGAATCTTCCTAGAAAGATTTCTGTCAGACTTTTTTAATGTTGATTTAATAAACTGAATAGCAAATGTGGGGGAAAATTAGATATTAAATTTATGCCTTTGTTCAACAAACCTAGAAGAAGATATTTATAGGTAAATTGAAGGTAAAATCTGAAAATGAATTAATAATACCTTTTGGTTCTACCTTTCTCATGCAGTTATCAAGTTCTATTTGTAATAAAATTATTATTTGTTTTTCTTTATATTAGACTATACATTATTTAAATTCTGGAGGTTAAGGAGTGTCTTTCATATTTATATCCTTGGTACATCACATAGTACCAGGAAATTCAATTTAACGAACATATACTAAGCACCTACTATGTGCTAGGCACTGTGCAATTAAAAGTTATTTAATATATGATTTTGCTGATTAAGTAATTTATATCCCCCAGAGGATTACTGTACATGGTAATCACTTATTAAATATTTACTGAATGAATATCTTTTAAATGCTTATTGAAATTAAATAGAACTTGGACAGAAAAGGAAAAGAAGTTTAGATAGTTAGAATCTCTTAATTAAAGTTACATATTAGTTTTAAAAATATTTTCTTGGGGGTACAGGTTCCATTTCATTGTTTAGTTTATTATGTAAAAGTAGCTTCTTGGCATTTCCAGTTGGTTTTTATGGTCCAAAAACCTCACAAATGTTATAAGAAGCTGAAAAGTATAATTTTGTAAATTTAGACTGATGAAATTTGTAGGATGAAGTATTAAAATTCTTCAAAATAAATAAACATTCCAAATTGTACATTTTCAGATGGAGCCAAGGGAGACGCTTGTATATATATATATATATATATATATATATATATATATATATATATATATATATATATATATACATATACACATATACATATATATACATAATTAAGGTATATCTAAACAACACATGTAAAACCATATTGTTTGCCAATTTTCTCTGTAGTATTTACTTACTTAGTACCCTGATCTATCCACAGATATGGCAAAATCAAAATATAAGAAGGTAATTTGCTCTAAAAATAACAGTAAAAGAGAAGACAATTTTCGGTTAGTTAAAAAAAGGAATAGTTCTTTTCATCTGTCTCTTAGTAGCCTTCCCCAAGTTCCAAGGGGGAGGGGAAAGAATTGAATAAGATGGGAATAAAATATATATTTAGACTCATAATTTTAAAAAATAAATATCCAAATCATATTTGGTTATAGGAAATATGCTGAGATTCTGATGGGAAGGAGCATGTCATAAATATATCTTTCTTTGCAGGATCAAAATGAGTATGAAGGGTACAAGTTTCCAATTTTCTCCAATTTGTTACAAATCAGAATAATTTTTTGCTTGCCTGCTATTTTATAGGTATAAATATTTTATAGGTGTAAGCATGATTAACACATTTCACTCAATGATCTGCCTTTAACTTTTTAAAAACTTATTGGATATTAAATGTAACATTATAAGAAAATAAAATTTAAATGTGTAAATTTATGAACCAGATATTCTCTCCTTTTTGCAAGATGATAGTCAGTATAGTAGTGTGTGTGAGAATGTCTCTGCAGACCTCTATGCAGAACAAAGGAATGATTGAATATTCTTGGCTAAAGGTAACATACAGGATCATTTTCCCTATTGATTCTTTGAATATGAGCCTGAAGAAGGATCCCATGGGAAGAAAAGGGAATAAGCATTTATATACTACTTCACTTGATTCTCATAACAATCATCTGAAATGTTTTCACTCTCCTCATTTTTAGCTGAAGAAACTGAGGCAAAGAGAGGTTAAAATTACTTGCCAGGGGTCACAGAGCTAATAAGTTTTTGAGGCTGGATTTTACTGACTCCATGCCTCCCACTCTATTCACAGTGCCACCAGCTGTCTCATGGCTAAAGACCAGTCTCTTTTATTCTATACACTGGCTTCAGTGGAGCAACATCTGGATTTATTGGCACCAATCTGAGATATTTCAGCAGAAAGCTCACAGTTCCTTAATCTGTAACAAGGTATTTTTCACATTTTGTCTACATTAGTACCATTTCCTTATTTAATCTAAGAAAGTTGGAATTGGTTCATATTCAAAACAATGAGATGAAAACAATCAATTTATGAGATCTACTTTTAATGGTTGTTTTGAATGTTTTTTTAAATAAAAATCTGAAGAAAATATGTGTAAATATTTGATCCGACAATAGGAATAAATCATACATTAATAAATCTTATGTTTATTATTTATTTTTATTGAACAAACATATGTCTAAAAAAGGAGCAATTCCAACCACACCTGGCATCACACTTTAATTGAAATTTGATCTGAAGCATCATATATAGTGCCCCAAAAAAGGGCACAATGTGATGAACCAACACAGCTTGGTTATACCATGAAAAAACCTGCATACCTAACCAATGTATTAAACCTATAGGAAAAAGAGTTTAAATGTTAAAGCTTGTAGACTTTTTAGGTTTCTTTTTAAAATATATTTAACTTTTATGGAAGAATATTATTTTAGACCTTTTGAATGCAGGAGAATTCAAAAGAACTTCTTAATAGAAATATGTGCTCTGAATTACATAAAATATAACAATTAGGCTGAGGGACACAGTTCGTTTTCCTAAAATATATCTTTTCATAAGCCCATCTCCTACAAGGAACTCCATGCTGACAGATTTATTAATATATAAAAACAACTTTGATATGTCGTCTGAAGTGACTCCCCTGCCAAAAAAAAGATGAGACTAACTGCCTACTTTCTTTCTACGGAAAGATGTATGAGTCTATAGAGTAATGTGTAGATTATTCTCATAAAAATTTATTTCTATGAGAAAATAAGTATATAAGTTGGTAGATACTGATGTTCTCTAAGGTAGATTTTTAATATTAACAAATTATTATATTTTCCTGATGCCTTTGATATCTTCCCTTCCTTTAAATATCCTCAATTCCATTAAATTGTTTCATCTCTAGAGTGGACATATTCTGTCTTCGTTTAGTCTAGTAGCTTTGCTCTTCCAATCTGTGTTTTCTTCACTGTATTTTTATTTCCTCTATAAGCAAGACAGGACATTGATGTTAGAGTCCAGTGAAGTCAATTGATTATTTTTTATGGTGAAAAGTTGATTTAAGATTCTGAATATAACCCAATGGACAATGGAAAGATGTATAATGGGAATGAAGATAATGCAAGTGATAACCTATAAAGTATCATAAAATTGAATTTTTGTCAAGAATGTCATAAAATTGAGATGGAAAAGTTGGGCTAGTCACATCGGAAGGATAAGGAATAACTGATGAGCAGTCTACTTGCTCTGTTTGTATCTTTGTGATTTCAGGTTAACTCAAGGAAGGCATTAACATAAGGTATATACACCATGCTGAATTTAAGTGAGGATATTTACAGGAGTCACAGAGGATAGACAATGATGGATGGGTTATAAACTCCATCACTAGAAGATATGATGTTGACTAAGGACATTTACATTGATATATTGGAGTACTGGCCATAGTAGGATGGAAATCCTTTAGATAAGGTAGCTATAGATTAATATGTAAAATATATATTATATTACCCATATACATATATTAACTGTAAAACTATATATTTTAATGAAAGTTCCACTGTAATGTCTTCTAATCATATAGAGATAGTCCTTCATTTTCAAGGTCTAAGCTGGCAGAATGAAAACTCAGGAAAGTTACTAAGCTAGAAAGACTTTGACTAATAGCCTGGATATGACAGGGCCATATTATTGTTGCCTGGGGTAAATTTAGAGAGGCTTATCAACATATTGAATCTATTGATGAATGTTTTGTCTATAGGGACATGATTTGTCTATGGCAGGAATATTGATACTGAAGAAATGACAAATTCTTGAAGAACTCAAACATAAGCATTTATAGATGATACATTCTATGCCATTTCTTACAACCATATTATTTTCAGCAATAATGCAGCAGCTCACATATACACAATCCATGCCTTTCCATTGACCTTTGAGTAATCTATAATTTTGATTTTTTTGAGATCAACTTGGCCTTATGGATTTGCTCCCAATCTTATTTGAAACTTACACTTTTTTTTCCTATCAAGAAGTAGTTTGACTTCATTGAAAGTCATGTAATAATGTTCCCAATGCAAAAAATACTACTTCCTTTTATCCTACTAAATTCTCATCCCACTCACTATCCAAAAGCTCTGCCTATTCAAGGTACTTGTGCTACAGGATTAAAATCAATCATTCCCTCACTCAGCTGCTTATCATAATATGAATTGGATTCTTCATTTTTTTTTCATTTATATTGGGAGGATTATTAGGGCATTTGTTTTTGAGAGCATTTCAGTGAGATTCACAGTTTTCTGAATTTTGATGCATTTATATATATATATATATATAATATATATATATACATATACATATGTATATTATCATTGGAGGCATTCATTATGGCCATCATATTCAACATAAATTTAGTGGAATAAGTGATTTTAGATTTCATATAGATGGGTTTTTTTTTTTTTAGTGTCATTAAAAAGAATTAAAGATAAGTATTTTTCTAAAATTGGATGAAAAGTCTGTTACTATTAGCTTAGTTCTGGGATTATTAAACTGACACTTTTGAGATTTATAAAAGAGATGCTGGTGGCTCTAGGAGAAGCAGACCTAGAAAGCCTGTATCTTGAATCTCAAAGGTCAGATGGACATATGCATGTCATTAAATATATAGTCATTACTTGCATCACCACTAAAGTCTCTGCGATTTTAACATGGGCAGGCATAACGCTGTGTACCAAATTTGAAAAGGAAAGACTCTATTTTTCTATAAAATGTGGTTCATCAAAAGCTTTCATAGTAGAGTACTGGCCAGTGAGAGAGCAGAAATGGGAACTGCTGAATCCCAAATCACAGTCTGGTTCTGGATTCCCTTGTTTGTTATCAGTGATCCCTGGCAGGGAGATTACTAGAAGAAGAGGGAGCCTAAGGCTAAAGGCAAATGGAAAACACCCCTCCTAGAATCTAGTCATTGGAGACTTGACTTACTTAGGCTTATCTTCCTGCCCCTCCCTCTCAAAGTGATGCATTCCAATTCTATCTGTCCCCAACTCTGTAGCATCTCAAGGCTGAAGGCTGGTTTCTTTCTATTTGCTTACCAATCCCAGGTGAGCTTCTGGGATTTGTTTTGTAATGCACCTTCATCCCCCATCCTGGCCAGCTTGCTGTTTAGACAAAATGATCTCTTTTTCACAGTTTCCCATTTCTACCTTCCCTCCTCTATGTATTTCCCTTTATTACATAACTGTGATTTAAAAGGGCTGGGAGGAAGACACATCAGCAACAGATCCAGACTCTGTCTCTGTGATCTCACTTTCATTTCCCTAATGGCTCCATTGTAATTAGATTTGCAAAAGCAGCAAAAGGTCTCATTTTGAATGGCAACAGCTGTTGACATCAACATTATATTGAATAATTTACTGGTTTAATTTTAGCTGCAAAACAATAAAACCCTCTTGTGGATGATTATTTTAGCAAGCAAAGTTCCCTCTCTTCCCCCACCCCCACCCTTTGCTGACTCTTTCTCCTTTTCCAAAGGTATCAGTGGTTCTTCATGAAACATTTTAACTCCAGTGAAATGCACACTCAGAACACACATCCGCGCTAGGACCCATTTATTGCTTCTTGGCTTCCTCAATGAAATGCTTCTTCATGATTATTTCAGTCTCCACAGGTCTCCATGCTGGCATAGATAAGTCAATGGACTAACAAAGGTAGCTTGACTGAATTGAACTCCAATGGCAGGGTTTTATTATTCCATCTTTTAAGGCCTGCCACTTAGGAAATCCGCTTAAGTTGCTGATGCTCATTCTGTAGGAAATGGTTGAAACACCTCAAAATAGATGTCTTTTCCTCTGGCGGTAGATGATGTTGGTTGCTTAGGTTCTGCAATATCCCCTTACCAGCTGGTCCTTAAAATGGAACAGAAGTTCTTGATGGATTCTTATACTTACCTGCCAGACATAACGTGTCCACAACAGCAGGAGGAGGGCTTCAAGTTAGAGCTCAGGAAAATACTCTCAGTTAGACAATAAGTTGGTTTTAGGAGGAAATGGGGAAAAACTCCTACTAACTATAGAATGTTCTTCCATAAGAATGAGCAGTGAAAATGATTTTTTCATGTTTTTGTATATTTTTTCTCCAATGATTTTTTCTTTCTTTCTTTTTTTTCTGCTTCCTTGAAAGTGTTTTTTTTTTTTTGATCAGGTTCTTTATTAACATTTTGGACCATTGTGCCTCCCCTCCCCTGAAGTTCAAGAAAAAATTGTTAAAGAAAGTTTAGGCATAGATATAGCCTCAGTCTCCTCAAAAGTAATGAACTTATGTTCTTCAGCAAATGTGTGGAACCTGATACTCATTGTAAAATAAATCTTATTGATTTAATGAGGAAAGAGGAACACACATCCGTAAACTTAATCTATCACTTAAAAGAAATTTAATGTTATAAGGTGATATGAGATTAAAATAGTCTCTCTATGTGTCTAAGTTGTGTACTTAAAAAAAATTATGTTTTGTCAACATTCTTTGTTTCTTCTGACACCCCCTCTTCTAAGGGAGTTGATCAAATCTCTGAATTAACAGGATAGATTTTCACTGAAAAAAAAAAAACTATGATAAAAGGAAGGTGTTTCCTCTAGCAAAGATTTGTCAAAAATCATCAACAGTGCAAAAATATTATTGTAAACTCTCAGAACTGGAAGGGAACACAGAGACCCTTGAGTTCTAAATCCATCTGAAGAACAATGGCCTCTCCACAATCTACTTGGGAAAGAGTTCACCAGTTTTAGTTGGAAAATATCACAAGATTGAAGATTTTTATTCATTGGTCATAGACTAATCTTCAAGTCCAAACAAATTAATTTAATGCCAATATTTCCATTTTATAGCATGTCTACCCTATTAAGTCCCTTTTTAAATTATCTGTTTCTCTGTTTCTATCAATCCATACACAGAAATAAACGAGTTACACAATTATATTATGAAGAACAAAAATCAAATTCTCAAAATGTCCAAGTTGTATAGAGACTCCAATGGTTATTATGGAAGGAAGAGTATTTTGATGTAGTGAAAATGTAATTCTCTAATCTAGTGTCTTACTTTATTGGCTCTCTAAATGCCAAAAATAAAACAGTATTAGGGCCTGGGACAAAAAGTATTGCAAAGTAAGTAGAAAGTGTTTCTTATGGATAATCTAAAGCCTCAGACATCTCCATTTGTATAGGTCAAAATTCTACCCCTTAAGAAAACTTACCCTTGGGTACAGTTTGGGTGACAGGGGTGGCACTCATGGTCCTGGTCAGCATATTTAAATATAAAGCTATTGGCCCCCTGTAAACCATCAGGGCATTTTTCCACACAATTTGGGCCATCCTTAAAATGAGAGCACTTAGTGCAGTTGTCTGGTCCCTGCAAGTGAAAGAAGAGAAAAATTGGTGAATTTTCTCCTAAAATTTCTATAGGCAGCTGGGTTGATAGGAACACATTAGGCTTTGTAGCCTTAAAGAAACTAGAATGTATTTCCAAAATAATGAACTGGGATTTAGCTACGTGAAGACAATTAATTGTAATGAAAGACACACAGGGAATGCCTTACTGCAAATACTACTTTTAGAGGATAATATAAAAAATTAAATTTTCGAATAATTACATTGGCTTTTCTTTATCTGCATTTCTTAGATCTACGCTATGGACACAAATCTAGCTTCTCCTCTAACAATTTTCCTTGTTTGGTCTCCAATAATAACTGTCTGGAGCAGCAAGTGATCAATCCAATGGGATGGGGAATAACAGCACTTCCTGTGCATGATAATGTGATGGTAACATTAGCCTGTAACATCTGGCAATACCGCATTTGTTCTGAGGCCATTTCAATCACCATCATGATAGCTTTGAAATGGAAAGTCAGGACCCTGAAAATAGTTGCTAAAGTACTCAAATGGAAACAGTTTCTGTATATATGACATGCTAAATATTAATGATCAATTAATAAATTCACAAAAGGCATTATTCAGAACTCTGTGCTAAATGCTAGAAATGCAAATAGAAAAGCAGGATACTCCCCATATAGAAGCTCCCATTTTATTGAGAAGACAAATCAAATAGAGTTTGGCTTTAAATCAAATAGAAAGGTCCTTTGGTCCTCAGGGTTCCACACAAAGCAGATGGGAATACATCTTCTCTAGTGTCATTTCAATTGATAAAAACATATAGGTTGGGCTATTTCATGGTGCCAAGGAATGTACTGGTGAGAAATCTCTTTTCTATGTCTTTAGTAGCTGTGACTAATGAGAAGGCAGAGGATTTAGCCTCTGCAGAGGTAGATGTCAGGTCTTACTTCCCTAAAAGTTCCTGGCATTTACAGTTCTTTACAGCTTGTACCCCTCAACATTTTAATTTTCTGTATATTGGCACAAACGAAGGGAGATTATCTTTTCTTTTTGAGAGTAGTATTAAGTGGTTAAAGTCTCTGAAGAGAAAGAGACAGTAGAGTTCCTCCACTGACTCTTTTCTCATCACATAATCAATTATGTGTTTGTGAATGTATGAAACCCCTTGTTTCTTTGGTCTCTCTAGAGGTTTCTTTCCCGATATTAGATGGATAAGATGGATAAGATGGATCCTGATAAGATGGATATTAGAGATAGAAGAAACTAGCCTACAAAGCTTCTAAAGTTTTGAAGAACAATAAGAGGTTCACAAACTAGCTGTTATCCATAGCAGCTGAGCCAGCTCTGAAAAGTGACATATTTGAATCTACCTAACAGTGGATTTATCTAATAACTTAAATATTATCCTTAAAACAAGGAAGAGGCTGGTCTATTGGCTATTCTGGACTCAGAAATGAGCTTGTAAGCAGAAATATTTGTGACAACTATTTTAAGTTTGAGCCACTTCTCTTCAATGACTAAATTGGTCAATGAGTGTGTGCTTCTGATTTTAGAAGCTTTGAGTCTTCCTATATCTTCTGAGTAAATTTTGTTGTTCATTCATTCAGGTCATGTTCAACTCTTTCATTCATTCAGGTCATGTTCAACTCTTTGTAACCCCATTTGGGATTTTCTGTAGTTTGCCATTTCCTTCTCCAATGGATTAAGAAACTTGTCCAGGGTCACAGAGCTATTTGGTGTTTAAGGATTTATTTGAACTGAGGTCTTCCAGACTCCAGACACAGGACTCTATACTTTTTGACTACCATTTGCCCTTTTCCCAAAGATAAATTATTGAGATTTAAGATAGTTGTCAATAATCAAGGGATAGTGGAACCATGTTAATGGCCACTGGTTAAATGAAATTATGGAGGAATAGATACCTTAGATTGAGCATCAGGGGAACTACTTCTAGAAACTTGAGGAGCAACAGTATTTTGTTGCCCTACAGACCTGACATTTTAATAGAATTAGGGTTGGGAGAGAAAGCTGAATCTAGATAATGTGCTATGCATGCACACATTTTATCTCTTCCAAGAGAATTATGCTAGTTTTGGAAGCAGGGATGGTTTTCACTTCTGTCTTTGTATTTCATGTGCCTAGAACAGTGACTGACACATAGAAATCACCTAAAAATGCATACTGAATTTAGAAAAGCAATGAGAAAGGCAGACAGAACCAGCAGTGTACAAATCAAAAAATCAAGGTACTGAATGTCACCATCTCTGGAAAAAATGAAGACACAGCCCAGCAAAGAAGTTTAGTAGTACAGTAGTTAATAATTGTCAACAAGAGACTGTTTTCCAGCCTGTGCTCAGTCTGTTTCTAACTGATCACTTATTTCATTATTTTAAGGTGAGGATTTCTGCCACCCCAGACCCCCTTGTTGCTCAGAGATTTTAGTCACATCCAACTCTTCTTGTCCCATTTGGAGTTTTCTTGGCCAAGATAAGTAAGTCCTTTGCCATTTCCTTCTCCAGCTCATTTTGTAGATGAGGAAACTGAGACAAACACCGTTGAGGTCAGGGTAACACAGTTTGTAAATGTTTGAGGCAAGATTTGAATTTAGGAAGATATCTTTCAGATTTCAGGCTCTGTATTCCCTCCACTGCACCACCACTTACCTGGCCGCCTAGCTTCCTACTAATACCTTAAAGAATGCCTCATTTGTGAAACCCAATAACTATGCACCATGAAAACACTACTAGCAAAGACTTCTTACCGCCTCTCCAAAAGGTACACTTTGCATGCTTCCGATTTTAACAACTGCTCTTGGGAAGTTAGGCACCTAGTGTTGTGTATTAAAAGAAATCATTTATTGAACACGTAGGCACAGGGATACAGCTAGGTTATCTTATCAGACAATAAACTTGCTGATGTCTCCTTCCTGTGCTTGAGAGTGGTGGTGAGGAAGCTTAGTATGAGCCAATTGGGTTTTTCTGTTCTGGATTAAGAATCATATAATGTTAAAATGAAAAGCCTGAGCCAAATAGGCAAGGCAAAATGAGCTTTAAACTCAAATCCATTTGCATTTATGATTTAAATATGATCAGGTGAAATCTCTTCTATCTTGTTTCCTAAATGGTTGTAAACAACGTGATTTGGAGGAACACGATTTTTTAAAAGCATAAATGGAATTCCAAAAATGGAAAAATTCAACAAGTACTAAAAATAACTCCCCAAACCAAACTGACTTCTAATCTCATTACCGTAAAAAAAAAAAGAAATTTAAAGAAACTCAGATGGCTATAGATTTGCTTCTATATACTTAAACTTTGATCATTTAGCCTTAAATCCCCAAAGAACTAAGTACTTTGAAGGAACTGATAAACATGATAGGTGAAAATGGAAGTGAAGACAATATCCTCTTCTTATCTCTGACTCCAGGCCACCTCTTAACTCAAAAATCTAGATCACCATCTGAGAACTGGCCTAAAGCCAGAAGTTACAGACTGTATATTTTGAGTGAGGAAGTACTATTTTTTTCTGATAAGTAAGCAAAACCTGTATCCAAAAAGGATTTAGAAAACTATTTTCTTCTCTCTTGTCTCTCAACTTTATTTTTCTCCTTTGGAATTTTGTTTCTGTCTCTGTTTATAGATTTCTATCTCTAATCCTGTTGAAACCTTGCACCACAAAATAAACAAATGAATGCATCTCTTTGGTTATTTTAGGGGAACACATAGCTTCTCCCCCCCCCCCCTAGACATCAGTTCTGGCAAGCCTTACTTATAAGAAGCAAAGGTGGCCCTTTACCTCTAGGTGTCCTAGTGGTCTGGACAATTGACAAATCTTAAGTGCTTATTATGTCCCAGTCATTATTGCTAAATTTTGACAGGCTAATTAAGAAAGTCAGTGCTGGTCAGCCAGGAATTTCCATTCTAATGGGAGAATAAAACTCTTAAAAAAGGAACTGATATAGGTTTGTGGAGGTGAGGAGAGTATGGTAAAAGAAAATAGCATAGCATAAAGTCAGGGCTTTGTCCAGTGTCATTCATAGATTGAGTTTTTTGCAAGATCCAATGAATAAGTTTCAGAGGATACTGGGTGGAGGATCTATGTCCAAGGTGTATATTTCAAAGATAGAGTGAGCTTCCAGGATGAACAGATTTCTGGGGCATGGTGGAGGAAGTCTAGAGTGCATCCCAGAGAGAGATGATAGGTTCAAAGAATGATAGGTAAAATGATCAAAAGTTCAACCATAGAAAGATCATAAATTGTAGATAGGTAGCAGGGTTAGTTGCAACCCCAAAAATCTCTTCTTTGAAAAATGGCCTAAGACCAAAGAGAAGGTCACTGAACTCAGTGATCGGAATATAATCCAATAGAATGATCAGTGGGTGGATAAACATTAATTAGGTGCTAGGGATACAAAGAAAAATAAGACATATCCTACACTTGAGGAGCTCACTACTTAACAGTGGATCATAGTAAGGAAGATAGAAGGCAGATAAAGAAGTGTTAAAGAGAAAGTGAAATCAGAAGTAGAATAGACATCATGCTTTCTAGAAGCTTGACCCAGAAAGGCAAAAGACTATAGAAGGTTTGAAGAAGGAACTATGATTTTTCTTAAGAAAGTGGAATTGCATGATGATACAGGATAGGGGGTGGGGTGAGGGGAGGGAAAGAACATGAATTTTGTAACCATGGGAAAATATTCTAAATTATCTAATTAAATAATAAAATAAATTAAATAAAAATTTTAAAATTTAAAAAAAAGGGAAAATAAGAATATTTATAGAGAAAGAATTAAAAATAAAAATTAAATGACAGATCCAATTCCTGCACATGGAAAGATGCAAGAAACTAAGGGGATAAATAATGAACCAAGGTTCTGGAAGAGATGAAAAATATTAGGGTAAAGGACCAAAGAACTTAACAGTGAAAAAAGGGCTGGGAGAGAAAGGGAGAGGAGTTGTATTTGGAAAGAAGTCAGTTAGAGAATAAATATATTAAAGATTTTAACTTTAAAAAAAGGTAGAGTTACCTATTTTGAGTGTGTGTGTGTGTGTGTGTGTGTGTGTATGTGTGTGTGTACTTGTGTGTGTGGTAGGAGGAGAATAATCACCTTAGAATTAAGAAGAGGGTGAAAGGTTTGGAAGAACTGATAAATAATTTGCTGAGCTAAAGTGAGAGACCAGTTAAAGAAAGCTAGCTAGCATGAATTTATGGACAAATTATTAGTATGAATTTGCTAATTTTTACAGCAATAATTAGTAGCCTGGTATTGAGAATGGAAGAGGAATTGTAGATGGTTCCTAAATTTGGTGACAGACAAAACAGAAATGGGAAAACTATTTAAATTATTAAAGATTCCTTTTGGATTAATGTTTTTCTACATTGGAAATTTTTGCCCCCACATTTATAGATATTTAAAGATAGGTGAGACTTAATAATACTGATTCCTTAAAAATGATGCAAAAGATTATTATATTTTGAGATGAAAATCATGGGGACTTTAATAATAATTATTTTAATAATTCAATGATAAATTAACATAAGAAAAAAGGTCTGATTTAAATGTATTAAATGCAAGTTATCTCTATGATGTATTAATCTCTGATTCTTTTTACTCAAGAAGTCTTTCTTGATCAAACCTAGTTGAGAATGTTTTTCCTTCCTTGAAACATACATGATGATTAGTACAAATAGTTTGAAGTATTCTTAATGGCAAATCATAACTACACTACTTTAGTTTCATTATTTGTGTTTTTATCTCCTCTGCTAGATTTTAAGCTTCTTGGGGGAGGACAATTCTTGCATGCCTTTGTACTATTTAATTATTTCTGGTAACTGCAAAAGTAGTGAATCGTAGCTAGGGTTCAATAAAGATTAAATGAAATAATGTTATTACAAACATATTTGTATATCCTTTAAAATGCAAAGCTACAAACAGTGATATTATACTGTCATATTTACTTCATGCTTACCGGTCCATGGCATGTCAAGATGCCATCTTCCATCTTCTCACATTGGGGGTCACATTCTACACAGATGGATCCATTCTCAAACTCCCGAAATTCACTGGAAAAAAAATCAATTAAATGAAGAGAAATGAGCAAACAGGCTATCAACATGAGAAATATAGTAATATCTCCTAAAAATTCTATTGCAAGAATAAATACTGGAGTACTTTCTGTATATGTTAAAAAGTTGGGAAACATTTTTTTTAATTTTAGTACATGAAGGAATAACTTCTCCATTATGGAAAAACATAAAAGTTGTCCAGATGGCTCTCTATATTCTCCACTGGAGAAAACATTAAGTTTACATTGGGGAAAGCTTCTTTATCATGTAATATATTTCAATTCAGGCTACAGTATAAAAGTGAAGGTTTCACTGACATGGGAGAACCATTTTTTCCCCTTGATTTTGTCTAAAGTTGAGCCAGCATTTCTCTGAATGATTCTGGGTAGCAAGGAGTTTAAAAATTATTTTAAAAATTACTTGAGCCTGACACACAATACATTTTAACACATGAAGCTAGCTATTTCACTATTATATTTTTCTGTTGAAAAGTTGAATACTACAGATCCTTCAAATCTCAAGATTCTTCCATTTATTTTGATGTCTCCTAAAAGAAACTTCCTTCAGTTTTAAAATATCTGCCATTGGAAGATATGGTGGGTAGGGTTAATATGATAGATTTTATTTTTTTAGATTATTGATCTAATCAGTATCAGTAATATTAGTGCTTTTCTTATAATATTATTGAGAGGCAGCATGGTTTAATGGATGAGACAGTGCATTAGTGGTTCTGGAGTCAGGAAGATCTGTGTTCAAATACTGCCTAACAGATATTTACTATTACTCTAAGTAAAATATTTAACCTTTATCTTCTTTAGTATATATTTGTGAGAGTAAAATGATATGATATTTGTAAAATGGTTTGCAAACCTTAAAATGGTATATAAATCTATCATCATCATCATCATCATTAGGAGTTGGCCTCTGAGTCAAGAATAACTGGATGCAAGTTCTACCATTGATATATTGGTGTGACTGTGGAAAAATCAATTAATCTCTGAAAACACCAGAAAGTGCTTTTTGAGGGGCAGTTGCTATTGTACTTCTCTGGAGGGAATTCTTTGTTGTGATGAAATTTAAAAAAAAGATAAAAAAGACTGATCTTATATAATTATCCTATTTTCCCATTTAGATTCATGTGAATTAAATCACTTTCATATATAAATAGATAAGATAATTTTAGAGGAGAATCTTTCAAATTTTTTAAGACATCTGAAAATTAGTATTCTCTCTCCTCTTAAATTGTTAGTATTTTGATTTTATCATAATGATCTAGCTTTGGTCTCTCAGATTCTATTGTTTATAGTACATGTGCTTAGGGCAAATAGCAATGAGTGACATCATGGTGGCAGAGGTGGAAATAGACACAAGTACATAAGATGCTGGCAAGCAGCAAAGCCTCCACGCCTGCCTTCTCTTCTAATGGAGTACAGTTCACACTCACCCAGAGATCATTGGTCAATCAATGACTAGAAGCCAGAAAATCAACATTCAATGCTCCTATTCATAAAGTGTTCTTTATTTTACATATTAATGACCTCCCAACCAGGCTGATGAAGCACAAATGCATTCTAAGGGGAGCAGTTCCCCAGTTTAAAGATCTTGGATTCTCAAAGGAGCAACAGAAGGGAAAGACTAAGGGTAGATACCACCACTGACACTCCACCTACAAACTAGGAAAGTGATTAAAAAGTTAATTCACATTCTACTTCTAATAACAATTATATTCAAACTAGATACAAAGAAAAGGACATCTGGAAACTATGGAATAATTGCATCTACTACACTGCTGCCAAAGTGATATTCCTCAAATCCAGGACCAATCCTGCTGAGGAAGCTTCAGAGTTCCCTATTGTATGTGTGATAAAATATGAACTCAGCTGTTTGGCATTTCAAACTCCTCACAATCTGGATCCAGCTTCTCTTTCAGGGTTTATTAACATCATTCCCATTCATTCCCCCTCACATACATTTTATTCTAGCCTAGGGGTCCTTAACTTTCTTTGTGCCATAGACCCCTTTGGAAGTCTGCAGAAACCTATGAACCCCTTCTCAAAAGGACATTTTATACCTCCCTTCCCAAATGAAGGCAATGATAAATTTGAATTAGAGAAGGTGGAAATAAAGAAGCAGCTTGGTGGTATAATGGATAGAAAGATAGTCCCAGTGTCAGGAAGACCAAGTTAAAATCTAGCTTTAGATCCTTACTGTGAGTAACTCACTTTATCTCTGCCTTGGTCAGTTTTCTCCGCCATAAATGGGGTTAATATAAACTATATCCCAAAGTTTTGAGGATAAAAGGAGATAATATAATATTCGTAAGGTGCTGTGCAAACCTTCAAGCGCCAGAAAAGTGTTATTGTTGTTGAGGTTGTTATTACTGTTATTATGATAAAGATGCAATTTTTTTCCATCCAAGTTCATTAAACTAGTACCCACAGACTCCTTGGAGGGCTTCATATTCTCCAGGTTAAGATTCACTGCTCTAGACTATTTGTTGCTCTCTGCACTGAACTTCTATCTCCCATCTTTGTTCTTTTGCACCCATTCCTGGAATGCTTTCTATCCATGCAACTTCCTTTAGTAAATTTCTATTTTTCCTCAAAGTTTATATCAAATAATAATTCCTTTATAAGGCATCTCCTGTGCCCTTCAGTTACTAGTAAAACCCAGCCAATTATATTTGTTTTGTATATGTGTATTTGTCAATATATAGTAGCTCCCTCATTTAGTAAAATGCTCCCTTGTTGAGCACAAGGTGTGTACATTTTTGCATACATGTTCCTAAAACTTAGTATAGTATTAACACATAGTAGGTACTAGTAAATGCTTATTAAATTAAATTAAATTTTTCCAAAATATACCTTCATATTCCCAGGAAATTCTATTGCCTAGAAATTTTATTTCCTGATTACAACAGAAAACCAGACAAAATGTAGTCTATTAATATATTTCTGTTTTTAAAATATTTCCTATTCCAATAAAATAAATTTTTTTCTTTCATTATACAAAAAAATTCAATGCTGACCTCTCTCCTGACCTCTTATCTTGAATCTCCAACTATTTGTTTTACTCTAGATACCATAAATTCAACATCTAGAAAACTAAGATAAATTCATCTTCCCATCTTCCCATTGACTCAGGTTTACATAGTAGGTGTTATCCTCAACTCATAACTCTTTCATCTCATATCCTATGTATCTATGTCCTTTGAATTCCATTTTGACAATCTCTCTCTTATATTGGTATATATGTGTAGAGAGGGTGGAGGCAAAGGAGTACATTTTCTATTTGTGTATATATGCATACACATGTATTTATATTTATATAATGACATAAAGTTCATATTTCTGACATTAATAAACTGAATTAAAGAATTGGCTACTCTGATGACTTTTGAAAGAGTCATACATTATGTTGAATTTATTTTAAAAAAACAAAAAATGAAGAGAAAATAAGTGTTATAATTTTGCTATTCTTTATTATAATTCAATAGTAACACACTGCAGGATAACATTCCACTGGACTGATGCTGTGTCTACTACAGTTAGTAAATCATGTTTGCAGATCAATTACTGTTAAGTACATCAGGTAATTGTATACTCCAATATAATGATGCTCAGTGTTCTCATTAATGTAAGTATTCCATCCAGAAATGCAGATCTGAATCCTTCAATGCTTACATATTTGGTATTTTTCACTTCTATGTTCTTTCATTAATTAGCCACAGAGGATCCACATGACACACTGGGGACTTCCTTTTTTCTATTGGCATTGCAAAGATAGCAACAGTCTGAGTATAAAGTATTTCTTGATCTTAGCACATATTCAGGTCATTTTCTTTTTCAGGAATACATTTAAAAGGCTCATAGATATAGTGCTGGTATAGTCTTAGATGATCATTGACTTTATTCATTTCATTTTACAGGCGACAAAACTGAGGGAATAGAGAGGTTAAATGACTAGCCAAGAATAACAACTAGTAGTTATCTTAAACAAGATTTGAATCCAATTTTCTCTTATTCCAAATCCTATTCACTGTGCCAAGATAACCCTTTACATTATTTTGTCTAAAACAATTTCTTCATTATTTAATCTATCATGTAAAAAATCTCTTTAAAATAGTTATGAAAAACCTATAAGAAGACAATTCAGGAGAAAATGTGTCATGGGCTACAATGTTTGGTCTCAATTATAACTGATCTTTTTGAAAATAAATTGGGATTCTAGTTTTCATATTTAAACATTCCTTTTTCATCTTTTCCTCATTACCCAGAATATGTTTTGCTTTCTTTTCAAGAGACAGGCATAACCATATCACAGTGAGCTATAACTTTGAGCCCATCAACCACTGCCTGCTCAAGTAAAAAATTTCTATGAGACTAATGCAAACAAGGGAGGCCTACAATGTGATAATTTGTGAGGCTTACAGGAAGATAGGGGACATGGGGCATTAAAGTCAGCCAGAGCAAATCTAACTTCTGTAAATCCTTGCAGTTAGCATTATGAGAACATCTGATTTGGGAACAACAACAAAAACAAAAGCCTCATCATTCCTAATGAGGGACAACCACGATGCATGAAATGACATAATATGATGAACTGATTTTATGAGTCTATGAAATACCATGCTACAAGGTACAGAGTTGATTTTATTGTTTTCAATGAGATGGCTGTAGTTCCTGAGGGAAAATAGAAATTAATTTAAAATGTAGGAATTAGAATGTGTCCTTGTACCTTGTTGCTACAATCCTTAGAAGCAGAATATTTCCAAGAAACACCTTCACTAAAACTCTCCACCCAATATATGATTATGGTCTATATAGATAGCATATAAACAATTAAAGACCTTGAAACAAGAATCATTTGAAACATAAGACCCTGTACTGCATGATTGATAAGGAAGAGCAGCTTGGTATTATAAATTGCTGGCCCTGGATTCAGAAAGAACTGGGTTGAGGATCAGTTAAGTGGCTCAGTGGACAGAGACTCAAGCCTGGTTATGGGAGATTCTGTGTTCAAATCTGTCCTGAGATACTTGCTAGGTGTGTGACCCTGTGCAATCATTTAACCCTAATTGCCTAGCCCTCCCTGCTCTTCTGTCTTAGAATTACAACTAAGGTAGAAAGTAAGGGTTTAAAAAAAAAGAAAGTATAATTATCAGGGGCAGGAAGGTAACTTATTGAATAGATGTCAGGCCTAGATATAGTATGTCCTGGGTTCAAATCTGGCCTCAGACACTTCCTAACTGTATGACCTATTGTAAGGGATTTTAATAGGGACAAGCTGACAGTAAGAGATCCTGCAATCCAACATTCCACATAGAACTCTCAGGAGCTGGGGAACTGAACACACAGGCAGTTTCTGAGAGCAATTGATGAACTCCTCTGGAACAGAGAGAGGAAGCTGCCTGTCTCTAGCAGTCAAGAGAGTCAAGAGGGTTTCTTCTGGCATTTCTGGAGTGGACTCAGAGAGTCAGTGGTTCCCTCTTCTTTGGCTTTCTTGATATTCTGCCTGTCCTTGTTGCTGTTGCTGCCAGTGCTGCTGCTGTCAAGTGAATTTCAACAGAGCTGTTATTGGGACTACTGCTTGACTCAAAGAGGACTCCTGGTTTTGAGATTCTATGGCCCTTGTCCTTGTTCCTACAAAACTCCCTAGCCTTAATTATGACTGTAAGAATTTAGTTTAGAATAATTATAAAAGGTATAAGGGTTTTATCTCTGTTTTGGGTTAGAAGTTAGGTATCCCCTAATTCCCTTTTCCCCTCCTCCCTTTAGCTAAATAAACCTGTTATTATATATACATATATATATATATGTATGTATAGTTAGTTAGTTTTAAACCCTTCTTGTAACCCACATATTACATTTGACAAGTCAGTAGGGCAAACCTAAAGAAATTGATTTAGGCCAGAGTAAAACAGAGAGATAAGTAGGTTGGCAGTTGAACCACCTTGTAACATTCCATTGTCCTTTTGAGCACTTGGTTGCTCTAAAAGGTTGTGGGACACAGAACTCTGACTCTTAATTGACTCAGAAGGGGGTTTAAATTTTAAATAGCCCAAAGGCCAATAGCACATAAGGTAGGAAGACATTTTGTTTTTGTTTTGGTTTTATTCTGTTCTTTGGTGTTTGTTATTACTAATCACAGTGGATAATAATTTCACGTATCCTGTGTTTTATAGCAACTTCCTGTATACATTGAATATTATGACAAGAGACTTGGCAAACATTATTTTGTATTTTTTATGGGATTGTTTCCTACATATCCCTTCTGGTATTTTCACCTATTTCCCCATTGTTGTTATATTGTTTTGGGATATGAATGGATGGAAACCGTGATGTCTTTGCTATCAGAACTGTGTTAGCTTATGTACCATTGATGTGCTTATTTTTACTTGTCTTGTATAAATGCAGACTTTTGTTTTTTGCTCTTGGTTATAAAATAATGGCATTGTTTTATGGATGACAAAGATTCAGAAATGAAGCAGATGATTATGTTAATGAAAGATAAGATAGAAGTAATGGAACAATGTATGAAGGAGAAAATGATTTTACATAATGGTGTTTTGAATGATTTCAAGTATAATGCTATAGATAAGGAAAATAATGAAGGAAATATTAAGAAAATGTCTAGATTGGAAAGGGAGAATTCTGAATGTAATAAAACCCAAGCATTGTTGTTTCCTCTAAGGGATATACCTGTGGTTACAGAAGATGAACTATATAAGGTTAAAACTCATACATTGTTTACTCCTGAGGATTTGGAAACAATCAGGCATAGAAATCCATGATTTTTTGATGAACCTAATAAAGTGGTGAAGGAATTTCAGAGGGCTATAGAGATCTTTGACCCTGATTGCACTGATTTTTTCCTACTGATGAAGGAATTATTAATCAAGAGAGAAAGGAACCAGTTCATAAAGGAAACTAGAAATGATTCATCTTTGACCCCATGCCACAGGATTTTGAAGATGTGGCTATTAATTCATCCCCTGATTATATAAGGATGAAACAAGCCAGGAGGTCAATCATTGATGTAATGAAGAGGCATTCCAAATGTCCTAATGCTTGGTCCAAATTTGAGAACATTAAGCAGAAACAAAATGATTCACCAACTAATTTTTTAGCGAGAATAACAGATGCTGCTGAAATAATTTTAGACCTTGATGTGTTAGTGGACGACACAATTGCACACATCAAGAGACTATTTGTAAAAAATGCATGTCCTAAGATAGAGTTATTTTAAAAAAATAATTGCCCAGATTGGGAAGAGATGGGTTTGGAAGATTTAAGGAGAAAAGCAACTTATTTATACATGGATAATGATGATAGATATGAAGACAGGGATATAGTAATTGAGGATTTGTAAAAGAAATTAAGGGATGCTAAAAATAAAGCAAGGGACCATGAAATAAAGGAAATAAAAGCAGTGGCAGCACTTAGATTTGTGCAACCAAACAACCAGTACAAGCCAAGAGAAAGGAGCTCTGGACCTCTAAGATGTTTCTTATGTAATCGTGTAGGACATTTTGTGAGGGGAATGTAGATTCAGAGGGCAATTTTCTAAGCAACTGAATCAGAATAACATATATAATAGACAGTATAATAATAATTGGAATAACAATAATTATCGGAGAAGAAATACTAATAATTGTCCTAATGTTTGCTGTCAGGGAGCTCAAGCACCTGATTTGAACACTATGCAAGAGTGGATAAAATCAGGAGCTAGACCCAAGTACAGCCAAGTAGTTAGTGGACATAAGAGTGATCAGAACAAAGGGGCATGTTTATTAAGAAGGTGTAGCTGGAGTTCTAAAGTATTTGAAAAATCAAGGGAAAATGGATTGGAATTGAATGGAATTGAATGTAATGGAGATAAGGCTAATGAATTTATAAATAATGTGATTGAAGCAAAGGATAATGTAATTAGTGTTAATAATTGTGAGAAAAAAGAAAATTTAAATGTAAAATTAGTTGGAAAACATAATGATTGTGAAATAATGGAACATAGTTAAGAATGTAGATTGGATAAAGATAAGGTGATTGTGAATGAGAACAATGATACCAAGGTAGAGATTATAAAGACCAATGAGGGTAGTGAAAAAGCTGAGGATGGTGTTAAAGATGTGAAATCCTGGGAATATCATGCAATTCAATAGATGTAAATTTGGATGGACAGGAAATGGCTGAACTTTGTACTGATGTTACTGAGATAGCACCAGTGTAGGAAACATTTCAACCACCAAATAGTACAGAACCATAATATGTGTCTGTAACTACTGGAGACCAGATTTATGATCTGGTTGATACAGGAGCCAGTAAATCAGTTTTGCAAAGTTTTCCTAAGAATTATAAAGCTGTTGGTACAACGGAAGTAATAGGTGCTACTGGTAAACCACAGAGAGTAGCAAAATTACAACCCAAAATGATTACTTTAGGTCCATTATCTGTGGAGCATGCATTTTTGTGTGTGCCAGACTGCCCAATGAATCTTTTAAGTAGAGATTTATTATGCAAATTAAGAGCAACAATCCAATGTACTGATACTGGTGATATCTCATTATATCTACCAGAAGAATCTCTGAAAGCTTTTCCATTTCTATTCTTAGATTCAATCAGTACAGAGGGTGATTTAGATTCAATCTATCCAATACCTGAGGATATCCCTGAAGATCGTTGGTCAAAGTCTTCCACAGATGAAATCAGCTATTCCAGTCAAGGTGAGGACTAAGGAAGGACCAGTTCCTTGTGTACCTCAAAATCCCTTAACTAAAGAATCAATTGAGGGTATAAGACCAATCATTGAATCCCTAATCCAACAAGGGATCATAATACTTTGCTTCTCAGAATTTAATACTCCTATTCTTCTAATCAAAAAGCCAAAGTTAGATCATAATAGCAATGTTGTATATAGTTTTATTCAGGACTTAAGAGCAGTCAATGATTATATAATCAAGACTCATCCTATTGTACCAAGTCCAGCTGCTATAATTTCTTCCATTCCAAGTTAGGCAAGATATTTCATTGTGGTAGATTTATGCTCAGATTTTTTCTCAATTTCAATTCATGAGAATTCTCAAAAGATCTTTGCTTTTACCTGGGAAAAAATCAAGTGGACCTGGACTCATTTGCCCCAGGATTTTACTGATTCACCAAGCCAATTTTCACAAATTCTGAATAGAGATGTAAAACTATAGCATTCAAAGAAAGTAAATTGGGGCATTTTGTGGATGATATTCTTCTTGCATCCCCAAATGGTAAGGTGTGTCTGAGAGATAGGAAGATTCTTTTGTTAGAATTATATAAATGTGGGCATAAAATCTCCAAGGCAAAATTACAATGGGTTTTGCTTGAGTGCAATATCTTGGTTTTGTGTTATCAGAGGGTTCAAGAAGTATCACACAGAAAGGAATAGCAGATATCCAGAAACTGAGGGATCCTAATACCAAAAAGCAACTCAGAACTATTCTTGGAACAAATGGATTCTGTAGACAATGGATACCTGGATATAGTGAACTAACAAAATGTCTAACAGATTTAACCAGGAATTTAACCCTTCTTTTAACCCACCTATTACAGACCTTTGGTAAGTTGCTCAACACCAATTGCCTATCCCTTACTATCCTTCTGCCTTAAAACAGATATTTAGTATTAATTCTAAGACAGAAGGTAACAATTAAAAAACAAAACAAATGAAGAACTGGGTGAGAATCCAAATTCTGATTCTAGTATAGCTGTTTGACTCTGGGTTTGACACTTAACCTCTTAACATAGATAGGTGATACAATGTATAGAGTATGAGAATTGGAGTCAGGAAGACTGAATTCAAATCCTGCCTTAGAAATTTACTAGCTGTTTGATCCTGAGTAAATCACTAAAGCTCTGTCTGGCTCAGTTTCAACAACTGTAGAATCAGGAAATAATGCTTAACTCTTGAAATTGTTGTAAGGAATAAATTTATTAATATTTATTTTTAAGAAAAAGAAAGCCTCATCCAAGTGTCTGCTACATGGTAAGTGCTTGATAAATGTTTATTCCCCTGCCTTCTGCTTTGACTCTCAGTTTCTTTATCTGTAAAATAAGATCATTAAAACTTCTTGTACCTGCCTTACTGAGTTATCATGAAATTCACATCAGTTAATAATGAATAAAAATAATATTTTGTAAACCTTAAAGCAATATGGAAATGTAAATTGCTTTTATTATTAATCTAACCCAAAATTACAGTTGGAGGTATTCTTTCATTTTGTGTGCTTATAAACAATAGAGTAAAGTTTTACATGGAACTAAGATTGGAATGCAGACTCTAAGAGCTGTCCAGGGCAACTCTTAGAGACTCATAACCAAAACAGAGGGGGTAGCTGGGTGGCTCAGTAAATTGAGTGCCAGGCCCAGAGATGAGAGGTCCTAGGTTCAAATTTGATCTCAGATGCTTCCTAGCTATGTGACCCTGGGCAAGTCACTTAACCCCCATTGCCTAGTCCTTACAACTCTTCTGCCTTACAACCAATACACAGTATAGATTCTAAGACAGAAGGTAAGGGTTTAAAAAAAACAAAACAAAACAAAAACAGAAATCCATTGCCATTGAACGGTGGTGGTAGTAGTCTCTCGGTAACCGAGGATGACGATTGTCTTTGTGCGTTTTTGTGCACAAAGACACTTGTGCATGGTGCCATTGAATAAACAGAGTCCAAATGCACATTGAAATATAACATCCTTCATTTTATTTCCTTCATGAATTTTTCTTTAGTATAAGCAATATGTATTTTGATTCATAATATGACAAACATGGAAATATGTATCATATGATAATATATGTATAATCTATCATATTACTTACCTTCTTGGGGAGGGAAAGAGAGAACATGGATCTCAAAATGTCAAAAAACAAATATTAAAAATTATATCAAAATCTTATCTCCCACATTTTAATGCTTTAGCAATGTATAATCTGGAAAACATTTTTATAAAGAGTATATATGAATAAAAAAAAAAGAAGAATCTCGGGTCTGGGAAAAAGAAGATCAGAGACAATCATCTGTTTCATGTGAAAAAGTAGAATTATATCTATTACACAATCTATAAAATTTTCATAATTTAATCAGATCTATGTGCTATGCATGAGATTGTTTTAGACCAGGGGTCCCCAAACTTTTTACACAGGGGCCAGTTCATTGTCCTTCAGACCATTGGAGGGCCGGACTATAAAAACCTAACCCTAACCCTAACCAGGCAGTAGTATACACAGGGCGGGATCCTCTACCCCAGATCACTGCTCACCATGCTGATGTCCTCTATTGTGCAGCCACATAATCCTTTGCCTCTTTCGAAGGCACCATGCAAAGGATTATGTCACTGGAAGTAGTACTGTATGTGAGTGATGCCATGCTTTGTGGCACCACCACATACAGTGTTCCTCTCCCTGACCACCAATGAAAGAGGTACCCCTTCCAGAAATTAGGTGGGGGCCGGATACATGGCCTCAGGGGGCCACTTGTGGTCCGCTGGCCATAGTTTGGGGATCCCTGTTTTAGACTATGTATTCTAATTCAGAATTGTCAGACTCATTATATACTGGCTCCATTGGTCCTCACCTTTCTGGAGTGCAGTAGGAATCAGATTAAAATGTAAATGGTGAATATTTAACAACAAGTAAAAATAAAACAAAATATAGATGACGTCAATTTGGGTGTGTGTGTGTGTGTTTTAATGTTGATGAACAGGTATTCATTTCTATTTGAGCTTAACACCATTGTTCTGGGTGTCTTATTTGGATCACCCAGAAATTTTATTTCAAATTTGCCTTTTTTACTTCTAAAGAAATACCTTGTACATTTCTATGAAGTATTTTCCCCTCAAGCAACAGCTATTATGTATCTGATGTTTTGGCCCATGTACACATCCTAAAAGTTTATCACACTGCTATTGTCTGAGAAAGCTGAAGTGACAGAGCTACCCGAGAGCTCATGGGGCAAAAGATAGTAAGTAGTATTTCTTACCCATCGTAGAGATTACAGGACTCAATGCAAGTCCGTCCCCTGCTGAAACGTTTACATGATAAGCATTGGTCTGGGCCTGGCCCCCAGCAGCCATCGCTTGAACACAGAAGATTACACACCATTCCTTCTGCAGCTGGAAAACACAAGAGAAAATGGGGCAGGAAGAAAGAATGAAAGTTAAGCCTGAATCCACATGCACAGATATTATAACAGCAAGTTTCATTATTATAAATTTTCAACCATAAAGTCAAATGAGACATTCTACCTATATAGGAAAGTCTTTTGAAAAATACAAAAGCCTAGAGAAATGAAGAAATTCATTATTATCATTTATTCTTATTATGCATATCTATTCAATGTTATTATTATTTAAAATAGTTCATTCACTTCAGAGGAAGCACAGACAGCCTCTACAAATCACAGTGTTACCCAATGGCATACTGCCAGGCGAATGAACTACATTCTTCTCTGAGGCAGGGCCATTAATTTTTGTTTCTCCATTTAAGATCACAGTCCAGGGTAGTCCACAGCCCATCAACCTTCATCTTCTTAAAGATTATATATTATAATGATGGTTATAAAATAAAAGAATCCCATGACTATTGCCTTCAGGACGGTGACCTTGAGAAGACTTCTCTAGTCTACCTTCCTTCAGGAACAACTCTTAAGTCTCAGAAAATCCCCAATCCTAATTCTAAAATTCTGTCAAAGAATATATAGTCATTGAACAAAATGTAAGCTCCTTGAGGGCAGGGGACTGTTTTTATTTTGTCCTTTGTTTTTACTTTGTCCTAGTATTGAGATATCATAGATTTTTATTAAATGTTTATTGAGTTAAATTCAAATCACTTTAATGCTTAATATCACATCAGTACATATAAAACTGTGCTGTTCAGTAGTATAGTTTAAGTAAGAAAGAAGAGACAACAAACTAATATTTGCAAGTGACCCAGCTCTGCCAAAATCTACAATTCCAGGTCCATTCCTTTAAAGATTTTGTTTTCTATTAGTATAAAGGGAGGGCTGCTAGGTGGTATAGTGGAATCAGGCCTGGAGTCAAAGAGGCTCATCTTTCTGAATTTAAATTTGGCCTCACACACTGACTAGCTATGTGATCCTGAGAAGTCACTTATAACACCGTTTGCCTCAGTTTCCTCACATATTAAATGAGCTAGAGAAGAAAATGACAAGACACTCCATAGTCTTTGTCAAGAAACCCCGAACTGAGTCAGAGTAAACCATATAGGACTGAAAACAACTTTAAAATAACAACAAATACTTTAGAAATAGAAACTCAATCATAAATAATTCATAGTGACTGAGTTCATCAGATCCTTTCCAACTTCATAACTATAGTAGAAGGAGCCAAGAATAAAGTAGAAGTAGACAAAAGGGCGTCAGTACGTTCCAGAAATGAAGGACAGACAATGAAAAGGAACAGAGACTATAGAGTGCCAGATTTGAGTAACTTCATTTTGTCTAGTACTAGGATCTCGGGAGGGAATATTTTCTTAAAATATTTAAATACCAAAAGATGACTTTATATTTGATTATGGAAGTCTTAAGAAACCACTGTATTTTATTGGACCAGGATGAGGATAACATGGTTAGACAATTACTTTTGTAGTTAATTGGAGGATGGGCTGGAGTGGGGGAAAACTCAATATACAGTACAGTTTTAAATTATTGCAATGACCTAAAGAAAAGTCAATGATGTCCTCAATTAGAGTTGTGACTATAAGTGGAAAGGGCAAAAAAAATGTTGTGGAGGTAAAAAAACTATATAATATGGCAACTAATTGTATGCATGTTGGATTACAGAGGGCTAAAAAAGCATGAGGTAGAAGAGAAGAAGTATACAGACATGGCATGTCTTTTTTTTTTTTCAAGAGATTTATCTGAGAAGAATAGAGATATAGAATACCAACTAATAAGGACTATGAGAGCAAAAGAGCATTTTTGATGTTTTGTTTTTTTAAGGATAAGGGAATCATTCCCATGATTTTAGGTAGTAGGGAAGGAGCTAGTAGGGAGAGATCAATGACAAAGAGATTAAGAATGATTGTTTGGACAATTTGCTAAAAAATGTCAAGAGGGGATGGAATCAAGGGCATATTGTCAAGGAGGAGGGCCATCTCTTTATCTGACATTAGAGTGAAACAGAAGATAAAGGGAGGAAATTGTGTGAATAATGTAAGATGAGGAAGAGAAGAATGGGAAGGTTTTGGCAAAAGACTAAATTTTTGTTTTCTGGAAAGTATAAAATGAGTTTCCTCAGCTAATAGACTGGGGAATGGGGTGGATTGGGAGGCTTCATGAGAGATGATCCTAGTGGGGTATCAAATAAATTAGAGAAATATAATAGCTGCCCAACTAAAGTGAGAGTCTAATTGAAATTAGTTAACATAAATTTGAGGTTTTTGAAGGGGTTTAAAGTTTTCTTTTATGGCTTCCTAACCAAACTGTTCTGTGAAAATACAAGATGAGGTAAAAATATTCATCAAAGAATAAAATGAGATTTCTGAACTAGATGGAAGATGCCTGAGCAGTCAAAAGTAAGCCATACCATTTAATTTTTCTGTAGAGTTATGCTAGTAATTGGGCTGAACTAGGCAGAGTAGAGTTCATTTGGCTACAATCAGAACTCGAAAGACCTTGAATATTACCTAGTCAAAGTTCCTCTTTTTATACGTGAGGATCAGTGGCAAGAATTGATTAGCCCATGCCATAGATCTATTAAGTCATAGAGCCAAGACTGGACCAGAGTCTACAATTCACAAACTCAGTGCTTTTTTCTGATCTGGACAGAAGTATTGTAGGTAAGACTTGTGCCAATTCCTGTGAATAAACCTGATGAACCAACTCATCAGAAGGATTCTGAAATTAAAGATTAGAAGCAGAATTAAGATTAGAAATGAAGAAGATGAAGATGGATAATGGCTTGGGAAAAATAACCAAAAAAAGGGGCGGGGGGCAGCTGGATGGCGCAATGGATTGAGAGCCAGGCCTTTAGATGGGAGATCCTAATTAAATCTGACCTTAGACATTTCCTGGCTGTGTGATCCTAGGCAAGTCACTTAACCCTATTTGCCTATCCTTTACCACTCTTCTCCCTTGGAATCAATTCACAGTATTGATTCTAAGGCAGAAGGTAAGGGTTTAAAAAAATTGAACATATTGTGTGATAAAAGGAGGGGCCCTTTACTCTTTGGGATTAAGTCACAATTTCTAGATTAATATAGCTACAGACTCCATTTCCCTAGAGAATGAGAATAATAGCCAAGTAATAAACCAAGAAACAAGATGAAAATGTTATTAATTGGTAAGAAATGGTGTGTTTGGGAATTTAGCAACCAAATTTCTTTGATATTTGATTTCAAAAGACTGAAGGATTGAAACAATAAGGCTTTGTCCGTGAACTGAGAGAAATTAGACTTATAAAAATGGTTTAATCTTTCTTCCCATTTCATTTGGGGAGAAACTAGGTTGAATAATCAACTTGATGTCTTTTCTCTTGTGAATGGGGTTGCTTCTAATAAAATGTTGGTCTTTATAAATAAATTGTTTATTAAAGTGTTTTATATCTATCTTATATTTAGTCATGATGTAGAAGTACAAAATTAGAATAGACACCAGAGCTAAGATAAGCTGTTATTCAGGCACTGACTAGGCAATGCTATTTAGGTTGGGGGTTGATTATTCTGTATTAAAACTTATATTATAAAATAGTAGTATTTAGGTTACTTTATTACAATAAAATTAAATAAAGATTTTTCAGAAACATCAAAAGTTACTCTGTAGTACTGTGAATAAACTAAAGATCTTCTAGAGTCCTAGGAAGATGATCTATGATATTTTACATTGTATATGAGAAAGCCCAAATTGCTCTTTACTATAGAAGATGAATTATAGACAGTTGATCTTCCTTAAATCAAACTACCAAGAAAAGAAATGAGGAAGCTGATATTGGTCCAACAGGAGTTTGAAGGGGCACAGAGGGTCATAAGCTAAGCATAAAGTATATTCTTTGATTCATGTCTTTCCTCCACAGAGTGGAACATCTCTATGTAGTCTACTTAGGTTCTTTTTTACTTTCTAGTTCAAAAGCAGATTTATTATTTCTGTATGTCTTTAGTCATTTATTGATTCATTCCCTGAATAATCTTTCATAGGACTTGTCTCTGAGCCTGGGTTCAAATTGTTACTCTGAACTATACCAGCTATGGAATTTTAGGGAGTTGTGAAGCCTCTCAGTTCTTCAGGTAATTGTCTATTTTAAAAAATAGTAACATCTGGGGGCAGCTGGGTAGCTCAGTGGATTAAGAGCCAATCCTAGAGACGGGAGGTCCTAGGTTCAAATCTGGCCTCAGCCACTTCCTAGCTGTGTGACCCTGGGCAAGTCACTTGACCCCCATTGCCTAGCCCTTACCACTCTTCTGCCTTGGAGCCAATACACAGTATTGACTCCAAGACGGAAGGTAAGGGTTTAAAAAAAATAGTAACATTTTCTGATTTTATATCACCTACATTTCCTAATGTATCACCCTCTTCTCTTCCCAGAGAACAAGCCCTTAAAAAAGAATATAAAACAAAGAATATTAGGGGGAAATAGTTCAGCAAAGGTTACAAATATTAAAACTTCTAATATCGTATGAAGTTTCCCACACCTATACCTTCTCAGCATGTATATCTTCAAGAAAATTCCAGACAACCACCACCTGTTATTGTGGGGATCCCTTTTCATGTATGATTTCAATCTGGGATCTCTTTTAGGCTTTAAAATCTTTGATCCTTTCAGTGAAGTGAGCTAAGATGTCTTCTTGGAGTTTTCACCAACTCCAATTTTTTTTCTCACTCCACATATCCACTAGTGAAGTATTTGTTCTACATTCACAATATATTTTACATCTGCAGCCTTCTCTCTAGTGATATAGTTACCACCCTAATTTAGTCTTTTCTCACCTGCCTAAACTATGGCAAAAGACTTTTATTTTTTTATATTTTTAAATTTAAATTAATTTATTTAGTCAATTTAGGACATTATTCCTTGGTTACAAGAATCATATTATTTCCTTCCCTCCCCTCCACCCACCTTTCCCATAGCTGATGGGCAATTCCACTGGGTTTTACATGTGTCCTTGATCAGAACCCATTTCCATGTTGTTGATGTTTGCACTAGGATGATCATTTAGAGTCTACATCCCCAACCATATCCCCTCGACCCATGTATTCAAGCAGTTGTTTTTCTGTGTTTCTGCTCCCACAGTTTTTCCTCTGAATGTGGATAGTGTTTTTTTCTCATAGATCCCTCCAAGTTGTTTGGATCACTGCATTGCCACTAATGGAGAAGTCCATTACATTCGATTGTACCACAGTAAATCAGTCTCTGTGTACAATGTTCTCCTGGTTCTGCTCCTTTCATTCTGCATCAATTCCTTAAGGACATTCTAGTTCCCATGGAATTCCTCCACTTTATTATTTCTTTGAGCACAATAGTATTCCATCACCAACATATGCCACAATTTTTTCAGCCATTCCCCAATTGAAGGGCATCCCCTCATTTTCCAATTTTGGCAAAAGACTTTTAATCAATCTTCCTGCCTCTATTTTCTCCTTTCTCCAGTCCATTCTCTACCATACTGCCAAAAAGACATTCCTAAACCACAGGTCAGACCTTGTCATTCTTTGGGTCAAAAAGCTTTTAATGATTCCTTAATATCTCTAGGCTATAACATGGACTCCTCTTTTAATATTTAAAATCCTTTATAGTCTCTCTTCATCCTTATCACAAAATATTCTTTTTCACCTAGGTTCCTTTGCAAATTGGAAGAAAGAGATAGAAGGAGGGAGGGAGAGAGGCTGGCAGGCAAGCAGTAAGGAAGGTAGGAAGGAAGAAAGAAAGGAAGGAAGAAATGAAGGAAGGAATAAAGGAAGGAAGGGAGGGAGGGAGGAAGGAAAGCTTATAAGTACTTACTATGTGCAAGGCTAAGTGTTATAAATTAGCTCATTTGAGCTCCACAACAATCCAGGACAGAGAAAATATAGGTGCTATTACTATCCTCATTTTATAGGTGAGGAAAATTAGGAAGACAGATGTTAATTGACTTTCCCAGGTTTATTAACTATAGTCTGAAGTGGGATTTGAACTATGATCTTTCTGACACAGATCTAGGGCTATATCTATTTAGCAAAAAGGTATAAGGATCAATTATTGCAATTAATCAGGGGTTGTCTAACCTATCAGAATTGTCTTCATTTGCATAATTGTTGTTTGTGTGATTTATATTGTGAAAGGAAATTCTTCCTTTGTTTTCTTTGTTCTCTTTGAGTGCACACTTGTAAAAAGGGAATCCTTTATTCTCTTTGCCTAGTTGGTGTTAACACTTTGGATAACACTAACTTTGAATCAACACAAGTTGATTTAAGTAGGTGGAAGAACTTGCAAAACACTTAGTGAATTCACATCTAGAGCTAGGTAAGAAGTCAGCAAGATACTTGGAGATTTCCACCTTTTTTTCTAACTCAAACAGTCAGAAACTTGTTAATTCTATTAAGAGTTCACACTCTCTAGAAGGTGTGAACTAGTTCCCACAAATACTGCCCTCTGGGCAGTGCTAGACAATTTTAAAGCTGTGATTGGTCCCTGTGAAGAGGGGAGGAGACAAGAAGTCACTATAAAAGGCCCTAAATTTCTGAGACTGGGGAGAGTGGACTCCAAGAAGAGAACCACTCCAAGAAGGAAGTCGGCTTTGTGAGTCATCTTCAGTTCAAGCCATTGCCTTGACTTGTCTCTTAAAAGGAACTTGGGTGAATGGATAGCTGGTTTTCCTTTCCTGTCTTCTGGAGACAGTTTAATTCTGGTGGAAGGTTAGCAAGTCCTGGCTGAGCCAAGCACTGGAATAATATTTAGTTAGATAGGTTAATTTCTTCTCTACCTTTTTGTATTCCTATGTTTTCACTCTTTCTATCTCTTTTATAAATAAAAGATTTATAATTTTCATCTATTTAACCAAACCATTCATTTTAACATTTACAATATATGTCTAAACATATATATCACACACATATATACACAGATACACACACACAAAGAGAGGAAAGGGTGATGAAAGACAGAGAGAAAGAGAGAGAATTGATTATTTTGGTATAGTAATATTATATTATGTTCATATTCATCACTTTGTTCAACTATTTGCTAATCAATGTGAAGTTACTTTTTTCTAGTTGTTGGTGTTGTTTGCTATCTCAAAAGTGCTAGGGTTAGGGTTATTTTTTGTATATGTGTGACCTTTCTTTAATCTGATTTTACTATTCTTGTGATATACACCCAATCATATGATTAAAAAAAATCTGAGTGTGGATAATTTAGTGATTTTTGTCACATAAATCCTAGTTGTTTTATAGAATTGTTCTACCAAATAATAGCCTTTTATGTAATACTCAAGTAATCCCACATCACTGTGTTGTTTTTCTGTGTCACTTGTACTAAATAGTTCTATAATTACATAGTTAAATGAATAAGGACAGAAACTTAAAGTCTATGACAAGCATTAGAAATTATTTAAATTTAAAAATGCCCTCTTACCTAGGTAAGGTATGCATTCTTTTGTAAAATGCCTTACTGCTCTCAAAGGGGCTGTTTATATGATACCTGGAGTGTGCTTCTGAGGTATAAAGGCTCTTCAGCCCCAGACAGAGGAATTCAGCAGTCTTATTCTCTGTAGGCAGAGAAGTTCTTTCCTCTCAGAAGACAAATAATTACGTGTTCCACCTTTGAAGTGGACTGTATATTTTTGCCATCATGTCACCTGGATTTTGAACTAAGAATGCAAGGATATTTTTTGATCTACTCATTACATTGAGAAAAGAAATTCACTTCCTTGAAATATGAAGTGTCAGTAAGAATAGGAACCTTATATGAGCTGATATCATTGGTTTTCTAATAAAACTTATCAATTCCAAGAAAGAAGAGCAAAGTTGGTTTAATCAAATGGCTCATACCTTCAGAGTATTTCATCAAAATATATGTGGGAGATAAAGCTAGACAGAAAAAGGAAAATAACAACTAATGATTTGTCTAATTAGCACAAAATCATAACTACTTTTAATTGGGCATAGGGCAATAATAGTGGCAACTGGTGGCATAATGGATAGAGCACCAGGTCTAGAGTCAGAAAGACCAGAGTTCAGATCTGACCTCAGATATTTACCAGCTGTGTGACCATGGGAAAGTCATTTAATCCCTGTCTATATAAAAGTGGAGAAGGAAATAGTAAACCAATAGTATCTTTGCAATGAAAATCCCACAGAGAGTTGATCCACAGGGTCAGGAAAAGTAGGAAATGGCAACAACAAGTAGATCATAATTATGACAGATAATAATAATTATAACAATAACCACAACTTAAACGAGATCATCATCTTGCTTCTGACTTTTCTTTGATTTCATCCTACATGTCTATCCCTTCCTACTTTCATTATTATATTATTTTTCTTAGAAAAGTGGTATAAGCCATCAAGAGTACAAGAAAAGGTAGTATGGAGGCTTAGGATGGATGGCTTATCCAGTGTTTTCTGGCAATTATGAGGGATACAGGCAGGAAACCTGTACTCTGAAGTCTTTTCTTAATTTGACCACTGTCTGCCTGTCTTTTACCACTACTTGCTTAAAGTACTCTTCTCATCAGGTGAGAAGAGGTATCCTCACCTGTATTATATTAACCCAGCAGCCCTGCAGAATCTATTAAAGGTCTACATTGTAGAAAGAGAATTTTATTTTCTTTCCTTCCTTTTTTCCCATTTGAAAAGGACCATGGATGAGAGGAAGCCTTCTATGATGATAAAGACAGATTATGAAGGGATTTAAATATTTAAAAGAACAGTTCATATTTTATCTTAGAGACATTAGGGAATCATTAAAGCATTTTCTTCAACTGGAAAAAATTATATACATATAAATTAACACACATATATATGTATGTTTGTATATATGTGCACGTGTGTGAATTACTTCATTTTCTTCATTTCAGAATTGTGTGGTGATAGAATATAAGACTGACTTATCTTTCTCTTCACCCCAAAAGAAGTCTGAAAGGAAAGCTTCTCTATATAGCATGGAACAAAAGGCCAGGGAAGCCACTTCTTTGAAACTCTTAAGAGAAAAGAAGTTGTCGATCAGTACTGAAGATTCAACAACCTTTGACTTACCGGAGAGATAGTCACATGCTGAGGAGGTAAAATGCTTTATTCAGTGACATCGTGCAAAAGGTCACTATGGAGCTCTCTAAGGAAGCTTTACCAATGTATTTATTAGACAACCTTTAACTTTCAGTGTGTTTTCTCTGGAGACTTTAGGATAGATTTTCCTTTGTCTCACCTGAATGGTACCTACCAGCTAAAATTTGGAAAGAAAATGTCTACTTTTCTTATCTCCATAAAAACATAAATCTTACTTTCACTTGAATGGAGATAAATTTAAAATAATTATTAAGTTCTCTGACGCAAAGATGAGCTAACAACAGCACAGGAGTGAATTACATTTCTTATGGGGCAAAGATTTGGAAGGTAAGAGGAATTAATGTATTTCTACTGTTAGCAACAATCTTATTCCCTCTCCATAGTAGAATAAAGTTATCATTGCTATTTATAATATTTCCTGCATAGGGAGCTTTTAAAAATGTTTATGCTGACCTATGCAGTATCTGCCATTTGAAAAACTTTTGCATTAATTAAGGGTAAAGATATAGCCACCTTATATAGAGAGGGTATTGGTAGCTCAGTGGTCGTTAGGATGAATTCTCTAGTCATAGTTATTTGTGATATACACAATGCTGTGGGAAGGGATAGGAAGCAAAGGTGGGACAAGGGTTTCCTTTAGGGGTCATATATTTTTTTACATACCATCAATAACTAGTCCTATAACTGTTGATGTTCTAAATGCAATATTTTCATTGGAAAAAGAGATGACATACTACTACTACAGTAGCAATCCAAAAGGACCAATTTGGAAACTGGAAGGTAGAAAGAAGTTGCAGCAAAATAAATGGAAAGCTCAAGAGTTATTTTTTGGAGAGTAAGAATTGGGAAGCTTGGTTTCATTTTGCTTGTGGTTGTTTTTGAGTCATTCAGTCAACACAAGCTCTTTGTGACCATATGGACCATTACTTTCCATGGGGTTTGCTTATCAAGGATTCTGGAGTGTTATTACATTTCCTTCTCAAGTGGATCTTTTTGTCAAGGCATAAGAAGTTAAGTAACTTGCACTGGAAGCACAAGTACCTTGGAAGACTTTTAAGTTATATTTGAACTCAGATTTTTCCTGACTTCAGACCCAGGACTCTAATTATTGAGCTTCCAGCACCCAAATGCAAAAAGAAATAACCTTTCATGAGATACTTAGACATTTCATTTTTCAGTGTTCCTGATTAACATAAGTAAAAAGTCTAATGTAGAGATAAATAAAGATGTGCCACAATCCTTAGCAGAAGTTGAATAAGGAGTTATAGAAAGAACTTTATTAGATCATTCCAACCAAGACAAAATTCTCTTTGATGGCTGGTGTTTTAAATAAAAAATGCAATAATATGTCAGAAAATAATAATGGAAACTAGTTTTGGTGAATAAGAAATTAAAGAAACCAAACATTTCTAAACTACACAGATATTTTATGTTTATACGTCATGAGTCTTTTCTTTAAGAAGACAGTCAGAAGACATTTACTGTGGCAATATGGAGTAATTTCCAAAAAAAAAAAAAACAATGAAATGGACAGGTAGGAAATTACTTGATGTTAACATTTAAGTCTCTAATGATGAGAATATGTGTGTTCACAAAGATTAATCATTAGTTAGAGTAAAGGTCAAAATGAAGAGCAAATTAAAGAAAGAATAAATTGGAGAAGATAGTGTAATTACAAGAGCTCAAACTCAGTTCATTTAAAAATAATAAGAATTTAAACCTGTTGACTTTAAAAATGGTAAAGGTAAAAAAGATGAACACCATTTCTTAGAGCATTAACAAGTGACAAAATTCACCATAACAAAGATGCCAAAAGATGAAAGAAAATTCACCCTTGGGCAATAAGGTAATTTTCTCCTCTATATTAGACAGAAATTCATATTAATCAAAAGCTAAGTATTTGTGTGTGTTTGTGTGTTTCTTCAGAAAGCCAATAAAACCAGTGGAAAGGGAAATGTACTTATAAAACTGTTGGTATGGAATCCAGTACAGAGAGAGGTCATCTTAAGTGCATTTATATTTTATAGATGAAAATGAAAGAAGTAAAGCTAGACACAAAATTAAACTTTCCTGTAATGATGCATTTTGATAATCTATGTTAACAGAACTATTTAATTTGTTTTCTCATGTAAGTGGTATAGATTCTTGTTTAAAAGGATGGCAAATAATTTACTTCGATGCCTTAAAGATCACTGATTTCATTGGTGCAGAAAGTCTCTCTACTAATTCACACCATAATTCATCAATATTTTGTAAGTTGGCCCCAAAACATACTACATGATAAAGTAGTGATGAGTCTCTGAAAAGGAACTTATCTGCAGTTAGCTCCAGCTATTTCTTGGTCAAGAAAATAAAACAAAGCTTTCTGTCCTCAGGATTGAACTCAAAGCTTTTCCATCTTGGTATGACATCTGAAATTATGTATTTTTGCTTTATAGAACCCATTATCAACTTCTTGCTATAGAAAAGCATTAAAGACTGAACCTAAATTCTCTCTCAAGCTCTTAATATGTAACCTTAAGCAAGTCATTACTTTTATCCAGTCTTACTTTCCTTAAATATATAAAATGGAGTTAGAAATAGCACCTACATCATAAGCTTGTTGTGAGATGCCATATATAAAGTGTTTTGCAAATGTCATAGTAATATTTAAATGCTATCTAACTATAAGTAGAAGGCTGGTCTAAGATTATGCTTGCAATAGTCTCAAAGGTAGGATTTGAACACAGGTAATATTATGCCAGAGAAAATGTTCTTTCTAATTTATCATTTGGACTAATATAAAGGGATCAGTGCTACATTTGGAAGTATGCTCTTGGAACTTAGACTAAAATCTATGTTCTGTTACTTATTAAACATACATCCCAAGACAAGGAAAAAAATAATTTTCTGAGTCTCAGTTTCTCTATTTTGTATAATTAGGGATTTGAAATACTTTCCATCTTGGAATCAATACTGTGTATTGGTTCCAAAGCAGAAGAGCAGTAAAGACTAAGTAATGGGATTTAAGAGATTTACCCACAGTCACATAGCTATGAAGTATCTGAGGCCAAATGGGATCCCAGGACCTCCTATCCCTGGGCCTGAATCTCAATTCACTGCACCCCACACTACAGCTCTTTCAGCTTAAAATCCTGTGTTCCTACTTCAGAGTGTAGTTAGTCACATATTCAATGGGCTAAATGGTACCTTATTTAATCAGTTATATTCTTGTATAGATTGTGTATGTATAATTTTATTTATATCATTTTATATTACCTAAATGTAGCATAATGTAGGAGCAGCTAGGTGACTTGATAACTGGAGTACCAGGCCTAAAGTCAGAAAGACTCATATTGAGTTCAAATCCAGCCTTAGGCATATTAATTCTGTGAAAGTCCCTTAAAATTATTTACCTCAGTTTCCTCATTTTTGAAAATTTTGTCAAGAAAAACCCAAATGAGGTCATAGAGTCAGACACAATTGAAAATGACTGAACAACAACAAAAATATTATATACTTAGTATATCTACCTATATATTTACTACTCCTAAAGATATACATGTAGTTCCCTTCCACTGGACTAGATGTCCTTTTTACTTTCATCTTTGTTTCCTTGGCCCCTAACATATCACTTGGTAGTTAATGAATGCTGGTTGTTGATGGATTTCTGGAGAACAAGGAGCATTCTCTATTTGCTGAGAGATAATTTTGAGGGGAAGGCACCAGCAACTGAGAAAATCAGAAAATCCCTTGGGTAAAAGGTAGCATTTGAGATAAGATTTGAAAGAAGGAAACTAGAGAGGAAGAGGAGCCTAGAAATGGAGTGAAAAAAAAAAAGCACAAAGGTAGGAGATGGAAGGCTGTATAAGAGAAATAAGATGGTCAGTTTTTCTGAACTACAGTATCTATGGAAAGGAGTAGTATATAATATGAATGGCAAGGGAGCCACTGGAGTTTACAGACTGAATTGGCAAGATCTACAGTTTATGGAAATCAAATCAGTTTGACAGCTATATGAAGGATGGATTGGAGAGGGAGAAAATCTGAGTCAGGAAGTCCTTTTTGGATGCTATTGTGCTAATGTGCTTGACAGGCTTAATGATTCCCCCCTCCCAATGTAAGGTCTCTGGCTACTGGGAGCTATTACAGTAACAGGGCCTTAGATTACAGTCAGACATAAGAAAATACACAAACAGTGATTCTCTGGACTCCTAGGCAGCCAAGATGAGCAGATTTCCCTTCAACTAAATTCTCTGGGTATGTGAATTGGCTGCTGGCAAACACAGCTCCCAAAGGCACTAGGGAAATCTGAAGGGATGATGGAGATAGCCTTATAATAACAAGGTCTAGATACTATGTGAAAGATCAAATGTACTGCACAGATGTGACCTTTCATAAAAAAAAAAAAAGTGCCATTTGGCAATTTTGCCTCAGAAATCATAAGCTCATCATGAATGTGCAGACATCATTTGGATGCAAGACAGTAGGCTTTAGATAGCAGCAACAGTTGAACACAGAAAAATGTAGAATATTTTAACAGTAGAAATGGACGAGAAATCTTCGGTATATGTGAATCATACCCTGGAGATAAGCCAAATAGAACTGTCTCAGATAGGTGACAAGAAAATCTTTCTTTCCTACTGTGCTCTCTTCCAATCTCCATCAAAAGGTTTCTTTGAGTTAAAACTGAGCTTCAAATATTATATCTGTCCAAGAGGAACAGCCTTCTAAAATCATTCATTTATTACAGAGGCAGTGTAGTTCAGATGACAGAGCAGCAGTCATGACGTCAGGAGAAACTTCCTGTGTTCAAATGTGGCTTTCCAATTCTGAATATCTTGTCTTCTCTGACGATGTGTAAGCTCATCAAGAGCAAGTACTATTTTATTTAGTCATTTTACCCCTAATGAATAGTACAGGGCAGTTACTTAAATGTTTTTGTTTTTTGCTTATTGGTTATGTGGCAAAGAACACATCTCTAACTCTTTTTTTTTCCCAATCTATAATTTTCTTGCCATAATAACTGAATAGATTGGTGTTAAGAAAACCATTTGTTAAATATTAAAACACTACATAAAGATGAGTTATTTGATTGTCTTTTGAGTTATATAGTATTCAATATTGATTATACTTGTTTCTTGAAGTCTTCAATAACTTTGTTTTTTGTCATTAAATTCTAAATCTCATAAAGAAAAGATAACACAAGTTATACACACATACATGGTTTTAACTATTTCTATGAAAGAAGAAGAGGATCATACCTCTAAAATGAAGAGACATCAGAGGTCAATTAATGTAACTACCCCATTTTATAGATCTACAAATTGATGCCCAGAACCATATTGGTGAAGGCTTGGCACCCATTCTCTGGCATGCTGGAGGGGGCTCCTCCATTCCCCCTCTCCACCATGCCGGAGAACAATTTTCACATGTCCCACCCTTCTTTCCTGCAGCCCAGTGCAAGTACTTCCTCCCTCCTCTGTCTTGGGTATTGTGGGGAGTTCACAAGAAACTTGAACATGCAGTTTGGGCATGCAACCTCTAAAAGGTTTGCCAATGCTGTTCTAGAAGAATACATGACTTATCCAAGGACACAGAAGTAACTGGAGGAGGAAGCATTTAAACCAAGTGCCTCTGATTCTAGAGGCAATCAATTTTCCACTGTACCAAAATGCTTTCTTTTTTTTTCCAATATGACAGACTCTGTTTTTGTCATTTTTGATGATGATACAGAAGGTTCTTTCTCAATTCAGTAGCAAAATGAAAGCCATTTTAATTAGTGGACCAGTATTTTCAGATGCTATGCAATTTTATATATGAAAAATAAGGAAAAAGGACAAGGATAGGTCATAAGTCAAACTGATCAAAATATGATATTTCCCATCAGATTCATTTTAGCAGTCTGTTTCTTTGAGATTATTAGATTCAATTTAAATATGAGATCATCTTTGAAGCAAATAAAAGCAACAAGATTATTTGATATTTTTTAAATGAACATTCATTCTATTTTTAGTCATTTGAGATTCTATAATGAGAAAATCCTTAGAGGATTTTGACCTCAATACCCAATAAGAATAGTATGACAAACTGTAAAAGAGACATTTGTTTAAATATTTATGTCCCCCTCCAAGTTTTAACTTCTTTTCCCCCACTCATACTCTGCTTAAGATTTGCTCCTTGAAGCAAAACTAGTGTTGAATCTTGAAGGAACTTAGGTGACAGTGGCATGGCCATTGTTTTTCTATCTGGTCTAGAGGTTTTTTCTATTATGAGAAAGACTGGCATTGTTGATTGCCATCTCATCCAAGTATAGTGAGTACTCAGGCAATCTAAGAAAAAGCCATGGCCAAGGTACACCCATGAGTAAAGAAGGTTACCTTGTTCAAAATGAATTTTGTAATAATCTACTCTCAGAGAAAGAAGTACAAAGGGAAGGAAAGGATGTTGTTGGGGAGAGGGTTAGAACATACTGGTTCATCTTGTCAATGCTACAGGGTGAAAAAGAAATAAACCCTAAATATGATTGGTCTGTTCCATGTCATTACCATAAAATATGCCAAGTGTATAATTATTACTTCTATGTAATTCTAGCACTCACTATGATAATTACAAAATACAGTTATAAAAACATGAATTTAATTAGTTGAGATATCCAATCAATTCTGCCACACGTGAGAAAAATGATTGGCTATTCTAGTTGATTTTTGATCATATGCCATTGATTTTTTAACAAAAAATGTTTGAAATTCATTCAGTATTGAGTATAAATAGGCTTTGGTAGAAACAAAAATCGATATAAATATGTAATACTTACTATTTGGGATTAATATTAGGAATGAAAGGAAACGAAGAGATGAATGCTTTAAATGACAATGTTTCATACTTGATTCAGGTTAGATATTTTATTTCCAAGGATCCCTTTAGAATTCTATTACTATATTAATTTTGGATATGTGGAGACATGACAAAATATTATTTTTGCATATGTTTAAGCACATTAATATGTTAACAATTGATATAGATATGTGAGCTCATGTGTGTGTATACACATATGAGTATATATACACATGTATATACACATATGTGTATTGACAATTCAGTTTTGGAAATTCATTTTTTCTAGATTCATTTTCAATGTGAGCAGATTTTTCAAGTATCAAATTGTAGCCCCATTAGATTCAGCACCAGAAAAGGATAGCAGCTTTTTTCTCTCTTTATGGGAAAAGACCATATATATCATAGCCAACATATTTCTCCAGAAAATGCTTTCCTGTAATTCATTTTTATGGAGAATTTTAGATAACATTAAATCTATTATATATTATGTTGCAATATTTCATGTTGGATTTTTATTAGCAGTAGAAAGAAAACTCATACTTTAAGAGATCCTCCAGGCATGGAATTTTTATTCATTTAGGATCTCAGGAGATCATTTTGGAAGAAGTGTACTAGTGTTGAAATTCATGAGTGATCATCTGATCCTCTGTCTGACTGCTCTTATTTCTTCTCTTTCTATCAAGCTGATCAATTTTAGGTAAATTTATGATCTACCACTAGGTCTATGTGAAATATTTTTGAATATTATATTTAATTTTTATTAAATGTAAAAATATTTTATCATAGTTTTAAATTTTGTTTATTATAGTATTTTATTTAGTATTTAAATAGTATATTTAATGTTTTAAAAAGAAGTCAGAGTCAGATTATATTTTTTATCTTAATTTTCCTTTAAAAAATTCTAAATAGTATGAGAGCTTCTATTACCTACTCTACAAACCCAATCTAATCCCTGTTTGATAAAATTTATGATAAATCCACAAGTTTCCTATTGTAATTCTTCCACTTATATCATGGATTACAAAAAAAAAATCTAAGATGCTAGAAATTAATACGTTTGAATAAGTTTTAAATATATAATTTTATTACTGAGTTCCAAAAATCTCCAGTTCATAGAAACATTTATCCATTATGAGGATTTAAAAAAAAAGTTATTATATAGAAAGTAGTTTCTCAGGTGCTACAGTTTGAGGATGGCATTACACTGACTTCAATGTAATACCATATTACTCAGATATAGATGGTCTTCCTGGTAGCACTCAAAATCATCAATGTGTATAAAAATACATATTACCCAGATATTAGGGCAAGATGATAGAATGTCTAAAGACTTGGCCTATGGATTGCACAAAAGCTGATGACTTACACCTGCAGTTTCCTTATATGTAGACCCCAAAATGATCATATCACAAATACAAACTCCCTTGTCCTCTGTGACATCAAGCTGGGATTGACCCATTTATTTTGTCCATAAAGACACAGATTTTTAAATAATGCTCTACATACTGTATTTTTAAATCCTAAATCCATCTTCTACTATTGATATTATTTTCATTTTATTTATGGCAACCCTGAGGTTCAGAGAACATAAATGAATTACTATGGTCCCCCAGGAATCTAGAGACAAGGAATTGGATGTGAGAGATTTGGAATAGGTCAATACAACATAAACTGAACTATATACAATCTGTGGAAGAATTTTACTGTTAAAAAAGGAACCTTTGTGGCACTGAACAAGTTGGAATTAGATCCTATGAACTCTTTCCTTGAGGAAATCTGAGGGGAGATACGAATAAAATACAGGTTAGTAGAAAAAAAATTCCTGATGATGATGATGAGAAGGAGAGGGAAAGAAGGGAAGATGGGGGAAAGAGAGAGGTAGAAAGGCAGAGAAAGATTTGAAGGAATACATATAGATTTTTATATTATAGGAGATGTTGGGAGAGATAGTTAAAGAAATGTATCTACCTATATATATACATATACAGACACATATAGTGATTTATATATCTATCTATATTGTAGAATATATAAAATGTGTGCATTTTCATGCATTTACTTTTATAAATATATATAAACATATATATGTACATATGAATCACCAAACATTGCTTTGATTATACACATGTATGTTTGAAGGAAAGGATAATATGGAAATAATGAATAGAATTCCAGTAGAAGGTAAACTCTAAGAGTTAGGACTGTTTTATTTCACTTTTATATTATCCTCACCTGATATAGTGCCTTATTTAAGATGTGTACTTATTAAAGGTTTGTGGAACTGAATTTGAATTTGTGACCTTAATTTTGAAAGGATACTTAGATGCATAGTTTTTAGTTAGATTTTGAAGGATCTGATAGAAGAGAATTGGGGAATGGGTTAAACGAAAAGAGAGGAAGAACATGTTTAAAAGTAGAAATATATCATTCAAATACTATATGTAATATTATTAGATATTTGTTATTAGTAGTGTCTAATTATAACCTTAAGATGTAAGGATGAACCATGTCTTCTTCTTTTTGGAAGAGAAGGGATGGGCATGCATTTTCAGACATGATCAATGTGATGATTTGGTTTGCTTGACTATATTTAATTGTTACAATGGAGGATTATCTTTGGAAGGGTGAGTTGAGTCACCCAAGAAGAGTGAGTGAGTGGTTGATGAGATGAAAAATGTATAGGTATGGGTATATTTGTGTGTATAGAGAAAAGGATGAAGGGAAGGAAGGAAGGAAATTACAATGAAATATAATAAACTGTCTTCTTTTTTGTACTTTGTCTATTGACATTTATTTTCACTGATGATTAAGTTCATAATTACAACAACAAAGCTAAAGAATGACTATAGTAAATAAAATGATTAAAACATTTCTATTTATCTAGAATATTTAAGAGAAAGGCATATTCAGGTTAATTTGGAAGTAGCATATATGGATTATCTATTTTTCAAAGAATTAAAATATCTGTAGAATTTTTGAAGAGAAAAAAATGTTTCAAGTGATTGAAAAGTATAGGCCTATATTTAAAGGGTAGCAATACACTCAGTAAGAATTCAGTAAGAAAGTAGACATCATGAAAAGGTGATCATCCTGGCTAAGTACAAAGTGTCTTTGGAAGGTTTTGAGGGTTGAGGAAAAGGTATGAAGAAGTACATTTGTTGAAATTCTTTAAATAATAGATTGAAGACTGCAGATGTGATAGGATATGAAACATCACTCTTCTGGGTTCTAAAACAGTGGATTTTCAATGCTTGAGGAAGGTCATCTGAAAAGTTTTGTCAGCTAGTGAGGAAGTTTCCAGAATAAAGAAAATATAGTGAAGTGGATAAAATGCTGGGCGAGGAGTCTAGAGCTTTGTCTTTCTAGCCCAGTCCATGGTTCTGCCATGAACTATGATTAGCTTAGTTCTCTACTGGCATGACCTATAAACTGAGAAGGTTGAAATAGAGTGCTACTAATGTTACTTTCAGTTTTAAAAATCAATGACTAGATGGACTCTGAGATTTTTCCAGTTCCCAAAGTCACTGATTCTCCAAATCTATTACTGTAGATAGAAACTAGTAAAAGAAAGACTGGTTGGAGCCTATTTCAGTGATTAACATGGGAGATGAGTTTGAAAAGGAAGGAGAAATGACTGAGAGATAGTAAGTAGGAAATAGACAGGATTTAACAATGGGATGAGAAAGAAAATGAGAGAGAAATCAAAGTATCACATTAATGATACTAGTGACATAACAACACCGTAATAGTAATAAAGACATAAAAGGGGGAATATAGAATGATTTTGGATTCTTATTCATTAGGTTTACCATTGTCAATAATTATTGTTATTTATGTAATTTCTTTTAGATGTATGTAATTCATGTGATATATTTGCTGTATGCATTAATATAGTTTAGTTTTCAAAATATTTACACAACCTAATTTGAGATGAACAAATCTCTGAAATAGATATAATATAGTTATTATGACCTTTTTTATAGATGAGAAAACAGGCTTAGAGATAGTAAAAGGACTGTCCCTAATAATTCAGCTTATTCCACAGGAGGGAAATGGACAGCCTTTCTGTTCTGCAATTGAGAACAATATCCAGTAAGCCATACTACTTAAAATGAATAAAAATAAAATAATCAATACCAGAAAGTATGGGGGGCAATACATCTATATATCTTTTAAAGCTCTTTATTTTATTTAATTGGTTTAATACATTGGTCTTTTGTTTTTTCATTTTATAATTTTTCTGATATATCTCTTTCCTCTTTCTCCCTTCCAGAGCCACATCTTGTAATATATATATATATATATTAAAAGAAACAGAGGAAGAGGAGAAAAATTCAGTAAAACCTACCTACCTACCTACTTATCTATCTATCCTTCTATCTATCTATCTATCTATCTATCTATCTATCTATCTATCTATCTGTCTGTCTATCTATCTCTATCAATATGTACAATGTTATACACCTTTTGATCCTGTCCTCTGTGGAGGAGCCAGAGTTTGTCTTTTATATCTTTTTGAGGCTAATCATGCTCTTTACCATTTTGCAAAATGCATGCTTTAATTGTTTTGTAGTTGTCTTTCCAAATAAATAGTCTCAGTCATTGTCCATGTAGTTTTCTTGTTTCTGGTTATTTCACTTTGGATTAGTCCACTCAGTTCATGTTTTCTTCTTACTCCATGAAGTCTGTATTTCTGTAAATGTAATTCTCTGAAGTCATTCTATACTCTTCTATATTCATCAAGTTCAACATTTCTTCTTCTTTTTAATCCTTACTTTTTGTCTTAGTAACAACTCTAAGACAGAAAGGCTAGGGCTAGGCAAACAGTTAAGTGACTTGCCTAGGGTCACACATCTACAAGTGTTTGAAGCCAGATTTGGATCCAGGTCCTTCCAACTCCAGACTTGCTGCTCTATCCACTGGGCAACCTAGCTATCTAAAGTCCATAATTTCTTGTAGCAGAGTAATGTTCCATTATATTCATGATTATAATTTATTTTTTAGCTCTTGGTTTCTGTTTTGATAGTCATCTCCTTAGTTTACCTTTCTTTGCTACCATAAAAGTGCTGCTATGAATATTTTGTTGTGTATGGAGCCTTTTTTGGTTTCAATGACACCTTTAGGGCATATACGTAGCAGTAGAATCTTTGGGTCAAAATGTATGGTTCATTTTCTGAAATTCATTGTAGAAATTCATTTTCTGAAAGTCATTGTAGAAATCATTTTCTGGTACTTTCTATAATTTCTTCTTGAACTTTTAAAAACACAAAGATAACATTGTAGATGCTTTGCAGACCTACAATTCTTCCACAGCCCTGTAAATTCAGTTCCCAGTATAACAGCCTAAATGAATGAGGCAGGTACTTTCTCTCTTCGATTTTTGTGTCTTTGATTTCAAACTGCACCATCTGCTTTGAAATCCATGACTTAAAAGAGGAAGATGGTTCATTCAATTGTCACTCCTCACTGATTCAGGAAGATTTTTCTTTTCTTGTTCTGACTCCTTTAAATCATCTTGAATCTAAAACATCATGAACATTGCAAGGCTGTCTTCATTTTTAAAAATTTAATTTAACAATATATATTACATGTCCACAATGTGCAAGACCATTTTAAAGTAAACAAAGTAAATCTCAGAAGTACTGCAGAAAGCTTTATTTCATTAACTACTTAAAAAAACAAACAAACAACCCCATGGCATTAGTTTATCAAAGTGAGTTCACCAAGAGTGAAATATGTACAGTTCACTTATATAGTGACCCAATTATCTTCTGCATTGAGGGTGTGGAAATGATTAGTTCAGACCTATCCAAGTTGAAAGATCTGCTTAGTCAATTCTAGTTGAGAAGTACATTTAATATTCTTTGACTTCAGCTAAACTGAGAACTTTCCTCTCTATATAAAGCTCTTTTCATGTTCTCTTACAATGCCTTATGCAACTTCAAAACTGACCTTGCAATCTGGATTACTAGTCTGAAAATAAATTTGTTTAATTTTAATATAAAGAAATGTTTATAACCATATTCAGAATAATTTTGAAGGAACAATGGAATATATTAGTGACTAGAACAAATCTAGCCCAGTAGTAACATGGTAATACTACTATATTTAGAGTCACCACATTGTTTAGTATGAATCCTGGTTCTTTTATTTATTGAATGTCTGATCTTAGACAAGCCATTTTTCATCTATAAGCCTCAGTTTCCAAATGTGTGAAAAAAAGAAGTTGGAATAGATGAGCACTAATGTTCCTTACAGCTCTACAACTTTGATTCTATGCATCAGTGATCATCCTAATAATCTTATTTTCTGATTCTTGATTTGCAATTTTGAACAGCTTGAAAGCCATATGGATCATTGTGAAATTTTGCTCTTTTGTGTCTGTCTTTTTCTCATCTAACTTTCTCTAGTCTATTTTACTTTTTTTTTTCATTCAGAGTTGTCAAAATAAGCACAATAAAATATTTCCAGGAGTTTTGATAATGAATAAATACACATATAAAGGACCATTTAGTTTGTTCTTGTTCTATTTATTTTATTCATTACTCCTAAGTGTTCTCAGTGATTATAATCTTAGATATAGATATTGTTGATATTTGGATTTCTTTCTCAAGAAGATTAAGGAAGAAAAGAATTGCACAGAATTTTCACAAGTGGGATATACACTATATAATTATCCCAAATATTACTTTGCATTGTTAAAGATTATAAGTGACTGGGGGCTTAGTTTTATTGCTGAAGTTCTGCTCCAAGTTAAGAAAATACTTAATTTTCTGCCAAGACTAATCTTATGAAGGAGAAATGATTCCCATCAATTATTCCAGAGGTGTTTTGCAGCTAACATTTTCTATAAACATGTAATGATGAAAATGTAAGAAAAATGATAGAGATATAACAGAAACAGGAAGAGAGAAAGATTCAAACCAGGAATCTTATTATATCCCAGAGAAGTTTCCTAATGAAGACCGGAATGGGTAGTTTACTTCAGTGGGAAACTACATATTTTAACATATCAAACATGTATACAGAGACATACTATATGATAAAATACAAATAATAGATAGTATATCCAATTATAATATATAAAGGAATTCCAAAGAATCACTGAGTCTTAGAGTTCATAGGATAACTTGGAAGTCATCTGGTCCAACTCAAATACAAACAAGCACTAAACTATACATAAAGATCCATATGGACTACATATTGGCATAGAATACCATATATTAACTTCATCAATATTTTACTATATTTTTATTTATTTATTAGATATTTTTTCTGTTTTATTTTAATCTAGCTTGGAAGTGTTGAGGGCAGCCATGTGGTCCAGGTCATGTGTCCGACACCTCTGCTCTCACCCAATCCAAATCTGAATAAGAATCCTTTCTATATTGTCCCCAGCAAGCAGTCATGCAGCTATTTTTTGAAGACCTCCAATAAAGGTAAATCCACTCTTTCTTGAAGTAGTCATTTCATATTTGGAAAGCTTAATTTTTTTTCCCTCTTTACTTCAAAGCTAATTTTTTTCTTTTTTATAAATCTATCCATTGCTTCTAGTTAAATATATTTTAAAATTATACTCAATTGTTATAGATCTCTGTTATCTCTAGTGATAGAGTATTTCTGAACATTAAAAGTAGTTATATGAATGAAACATTCAGAAAGAGGTTTTTAGTGCAGTAGATAGAGTTAGATGGACCTGAGTCCTGGAGTTAGGAGGATGTGATTTCAAATCCAGCATCAATTGTATTGACATGCAATTGCAGAATTTTTTTTTAATTAAAAAAAAATCCAGCTTCAGATACTTAATAGTTGTGTAACACTGGGTAAGATACTTAACTGTGCTTGCCTCACTTTCCTTATTTGAAAAATGAGATGGAGAAGGAAATCGTGAATCATGTAATTGTCTTTGTCAAAGAAATCACCAGATGGGATTATGAAGAGTTAGGCATAACTGAAAATATCTAAACAATAGTGGAATCAATCTAATTATATATCACAGTGTTATTTCTAGGAAATATCTTTGAGTATATGCCCAAATTCAATGCTCTTGTTGTGCAGGTAAGGAAATTTAGAACCAGAAATATTAAACAACACATCCAAGTTGATTCAGCTAATTAATGATCTAATTTAGGACTGGAATCCAAGTTCCTCCAGCCCATTGTTCTTCTCCCTACACTAGGATGCCTTTTAGCTGTTTAATTATTACATAATTTTAGTCATAATTTGGTGCATTCGTTCAACAAGCATTAGTCTTACTGACTTGTTTTAAGAAATTCTCATAAAATGTAATTTATCTTAATTATCTACTCCACCCCCCAAAATAAATGACCTTAACAATCATTTTTAACATCTTACTTTTGATATATCTCATTACTGATGTCAAAGATATAGAGAAATACCCTTAAGATGTAGCCTTCTTTAGAAATTCTCTCTAAAGCAAATGAATTAATTACCTATATGAGACTACACTGCTTTTGTAAAGAGATTATTTGGATTTGCATTTTAATTTTTCCAATAATTTCATGGTTTCATAAGCCAACAGTATTATCAGGTATTAAAAACATAAAAGGTTGCCTGGTCGATAAGGGTGTTTTAATCTAGAGTTATGAAATAATTTTTAAAAAAGAAGAAACTCAGACTAGGAAGACAGATAGCAAGATGCAAAGTGAAGTAAGCAGAACCAGGAAAATTCTAGAGTAGGGGTTAAATATAATGACAAATCTTGGTTCCAGAAGACCAGTGATGAAACTAATTTTTTTCATCTATAGAGTGGCTGTGGAGGACAAGTACTGAATGTTACAAAATCTTTTGAAGTCAGTTTGACAATTTGTTTTTGTTTTCTTTTGCTGTTTTTGTTATAAAAGAAGGTTACAAAAGATAAGCAATTATGGGAAAGTGAAATAAGAAACATTGAAAGTACTATTTTAATAAGAAAACATTGTCATGTAAAATTCATACTATTTCATACAATCAAAATAGAATATTCCAATGCATATGTGAAGGAGACTGGTAGGAATGAATGAGACATAGGATTATGATGGCAAACAGAAGACTGTGTGAGGAAGAGTTCATATTTTTAATAAAAATGAGGTTTTAAATATGCATGTATACTTCATATATACATATGTATTTATTATAGTACTTTGTAAATCTTAAAGCATTGTAGAAACAAAAATTATTAGTAATAACTAGGTAAAATCAATGAGGACAGGCAATATGGCATAGTGGAGAAAAACAAGTATTAGAATTAGAAAGACCTCAATTCAAGTCCTGTTGTTGTTCTTTTGTACTAGCTGTTTGGATCATGGAAAAGTCATTCAACCTGTCAAAGACCCTAGATAACTTTCAAATTTAGCCAAATTGTTCATCTCCATTAGTGGAGAAAATTTCCATACTAAGAAATTCCTTCTCTGCTGAAATCATAGAGCCAGACCCTTAAAAAAATCAGGATAGCAAGTTACCATCAATGTCTTATTTTGCAGAAGTCATCAACATGTAAAAAGTCTCATCAACAAGGTGCAAAAAACCACTTATCAAATTACAAAATGTTAGTCCTGGAAAGGATCTCAGAGTCCACTTTATCCAACTCATACCTGTACAGGGATCCCCAACAGTCTCTTCAATCAATAGCCATTTAGCTTTAATATGAATATCTTAAATGAGGAAAAACCCATTGCTCACTGAGGCAAGACTTATTTAGAGAACTCTAACCATTAGGATGCTGTTTCTTAGATTGAATTCAAATCTATATCTCCACACTTTCTATTGTATTGACTCTCCAATGATCTTATATTCCATCAGAATGTGTAATGCTATCTAGGATTTCTCCTTGCTGAGGAAGGATAACAGTTATCAATTTTTGTTTCTGGTGGATTCAAATAATGCCATTCTCAGTTCAACTTGGAATAGATAAAAACATTAGAACAATGTTGATAGATAGATAGAGATAGAAAGATACAGATAGATAGGTAGATAGATGGATGGATGAATGGATGGACAGATAAATAAATAGATAGATAGATAGATAGATAGATAGATAGATAGATAGACAGATAGATAGGCACAGACATGACTAAAATGTAGGACTTGGTGTCGATAAGAGTTAAGTTAAAATCCAGTCTCATACACTAGCATTGTGACTTGGAAATTACTTAACATGACATTGTCTCAGTTTCCTCAATTGTAAAAGAGAGAAAACAGTAGCCCCTAAACCCTTGGGTTATTTGTAAGAATTAAAAAAAAAAACAAGATAATATTTCTAAAGCACCTTTTCAACTCTCAAAGGTAACCTATAAAATATGGCTAGAGTATTCTTATTTTTATGTTTTTAAATGATTAAATGACCTCCAGAATCCTGCCCATTATCCAACCCTCACAAGCCCTTGTGATAAGAATCACAATGTAAGACAACAATTTCTATCTTAATAGATGTACTTACTACAGTTTTCTGCCTTCCTGTTGTCACGAATCACTATTCTTTGGTTGAGGGTACTGAAGAGGGTAGTCCAATTAACTGTATGATAATAACATAGGTTGGTGTTGTCAGTTATATAGATGTTTCCTGCACTGATTTCCTTCAAGGACTGGAATTGCAAAGAGGTGATGCCTTGTTGCTTAAGGATAAGCAATGAGAGGCCACTGGAGGAAAAAACCAAAAGAGAAATTAATGAATGTTTTGAGAACATTAAATTCATTCATAAAGAAAGGCTGTCACATCTTAACTGCAGAATGAATGTTAATGAAACATAAAGGATGAAGTTCCCAGAATTATTTTTATTTGCATTTCATATAGAAAATGCTTTCAAAATACACACTAATTTGTGGGAAAGCATTTTATTCAAGTAGACATACAACCAAAATAAAAACAAAAATTAATTACTAAGATGAATGACCACTGTTAGTCCAGACAATATTATTTTTTCATCTTTATATTCCTATTACCTATTAAAGTGCTTTGCACTTAGTAGGCACTTAATAAAGTAAATTCCTCACACTGTCCTGAGTCAAACAAAACCTGAAACTCTCAATTAAACACAAGTCATTGGCCTCACCCAAGTCTTTGAAATATTCTCTACATGTGGGTTGAAGGTAGTTTCAGAATGAACTGGGAAAAAATTAGATATTTGCGTCTTCCCACATAGCAAAGATAAGAATGAAGTAAATGTTTAGTTTGTCCTATGTATAGAGTAGCTATGGGCAGTTTGGTTTCATTTGGATTTTGGTAGGAAGCTATAATTTGCCAACCAAAGGCATTTACATAAGATAACTTTCACTCAGGAGAAAAAGTAGGAAGATAATTGTACATAACAGTAAAGTTCAGGAGCCCCCACCATGAAACTTATCATAATAATTTTATCACAAGAACTGGTCTTGGAAATCCACCAACATTCAAAAATAACTGAGAAAGTAGAAGGAGGAGCAGTGGTATTCTGCACTAATCTACCCAAAGTATGTGATATTCCTTCTTCTGGTCTTATTTCTGTTTCTCGCATTATACTACCTCCCATATTCATGGGTTTAAATTGACCATCACTTGTACCTGAAATGTACTCCCTCTTTGTCTCTAGAATTACCACTATTTCTTTATGATACAGTACATACATCATCTTCTCCATTAAAAAAATATTTCCTGATCTCCTACTTTCTATGGTCCCATTCCGTATTACCTACTGTTTAACCAATTTATATATGTATATATGGGTGCCTATGTTTGTGTTATCTTTATATTTGTAATGATAGCTTTATACATAGTTTTTCCATTATTTATCAAAGTATATGGCACATAGTAAGTACTTAGTAAATAGCTATTGATTGATCTAAACAACCCTAAAAATATCCAAGTTTCAAAATAATAAATCTTCTATATAAGTTTCTTGAAGGAAGGACATCTGGAAGTTATCTTCTACACTTTTTCATCATTCATAGTTTTAAGGATCCTATTATATATATATAAATATATATATATATATATATATAAATATAAACTACTACATAGTTCCTAATAGATACATATACATATCCACAAGCACATATAACTTCCACAACCCCCACACCCATACACACATATTAAATGCATGATGAATGTTTGTTCAGTTTCCAAAAGGAAGATGCTAACTTGAACCATTACTATGTTATTGCTGTGACCCAATAATAAGCCAAAGTACTCTATAAAACATAAGTAACAAATAAAATGTAGGAAGAAGTAATTGAATTGTAAACTGTACTTAGTGTTTAAAATGCTCTAATGAAAATGGAAAGAAGATATCAAAATGAATGGAATGCAATTTTTAAAAATCAAGGAATGGCATGGAATGAAATTGAAACACTAAAAACTCAGTGGGTCTAAAAGTTTTCCTAAAAATTCAGGAAATGTTAGTAAATTGAAAATGTGTTTTATTTCAAGGACATTTTTATCATTCTACTTTTGTTTTTTGAAGGGCAAGGGAGTTACCTTTCTTTTTGTCACTTAAAAATAAAGCTTTCTTACAATGTCACCAACCAATGAACACTATTTAATAGTTTAGTCGTAAGAGCATTTTCTTACATCTAGGCTTTTTTTTTAAATGATAGTTTAAGATGACAATTATTGTCCTTCTAAACTACAAGAAGAACAGGTATCTCAGAGATGAATAACAATATGGCATTCAATCGGGTCACTGTTCTTCTTCACAACCAGCTAGAGGTGCTGAGTGTTATTACATCAGCAGAACACTTTTCTTGATTGATAGCATTTGGTTCAAGTGAGAGTCAGCATTAGTGGTATATATCTTCCAGATGGATTATTTCCATTGGCTATTATTTTTCATTTTGTTGGCTCCCTTTTTAGTCTTTCCTATCAAATTTTGTACAAATATAGCACTTGTGTCAGTAGAATTTGAGAGTTCTTCCAGTGAAGCTTTGGCAGAGAAAGTTCAGTTTCCAGTTTTCAAAATTTTATATCTTAGCAAACTCCATAGGCTAGCACAAAATTCCCTGTAGTAAGTTCCTGTCATGTCTATGTTTAACAGTAGGTCTTCCCACGTATATGAAGCCCAAAGTAAGGAGTAATCCCCCAAATATCAACACTTGGTGATGTTATCCGTGTTGTTATTCCTTCCAACAATAGAGATCCCAGATCATCCTACATGACTTCTGCCTATGTTCTCCTAAAACTTTGCCATAATGATGGATGCCTTTTTCAAATTCTTTTCATTGCATGGATAACAATGTAGTTTGTTCCCTGCTAGATAACAATGTAGTTTGTTCCCTGCTAACCTCTCCTTTCCATTCTTATTTTATGGACACACTATCTCTTTTATTTTCCAATCATTCATTTCCTTAATAACTTCCTTAAAAGTAAATATCCTGGATATGCTGAAATATGCTCATACCTGCTCTGTTCCATTCTATTGCCTTTTTAGACATCTTCGACTGTTTCAATTAATGATCCAGTGTGCTAGTTCAAATCCTTCCTCTGGATTTACTGAACTGTGCTTTGATCTTGCTGTCATGCACTATATTCATGTAGAACCATGAGCTGACAAAGTAACTCAACTACTATCACTTCAGTTCCTGATCCAAATGTCAGCACCAATGGTAACTGTCACCCAAATATATCTTTTGATTATGATAAATTATGATGAAAAGGTAGGTTGAAATGCATGACATTTCTTATATCTTCAAATCAGCATAAGCACTGTATGACTGTAAATGATTTAGGGAGCTGAAAATTCAAGAGGCATATTCCCTACTTTCTGTAGTCCATCATTTGTGGCATGTTTTTCATTATGAGTTTATCTCCAGGATGGAAAATGGAAAAGTTTATATTTCTAGAGCAGTGAAATCAATGAAACCAAGAGCTTTCTAATATTATACATGAGCTTTTAAGAAAATGTATCTACTACTAGTGAACTTTGAGAGTTCTGCAGACTAAAACACAGATATTGAACACATACCTATACAGTACTCTTCCACCAATGGTGACCAGGTTAGAAAAGACACTGAAATCTGTCATGTTTGGGGGCCAAGACTGTATGTTCAAGAAACCTGAGGAAGATAAGGGCAAAAAGAAATGTCAGTATCTCATTGTCTCACTCATGGTGAATCCTTCAGTTCTTGAAACGTGACAGGATCACCTTATGTTGAAGAAACATGATGGGCATGTGAGAAAACCTACAAATAAGGGCAAGAGAATTTCTCTTTGGCAGTTATGTCATTCCAATAATAGGATTTTTCAGCAATTCAAGGGGTTCAGAATTGCATTCACACTTTCTGTGTTGAAATGCATGTCCAATGAGAAGTACCAAAAAAAAAAAAAGGACAGAATGCCATGTTTCTAATGCAAATGTTTCCTGAAAGTTAAGATTTAGACTCCAAAAGTCATCATGATGTAGTAAATAATAGATTAGGTTTGGCATAAGTCTTGGGAATGAATCTTGCTTTAGATACTAACTTGTTGAAGTCATTTAACTTTTCCCTGTCTTAGTCTCCTCACTAATCTGCTTCACAGTGGAAAAAAATAAAAAGTATATAAAGCTTATTGTAAGCTTTAGTGAACTATATCAGTGAGTTCTTATCATCATCATTAGTAGTAATGATAATGATAATTGCCCCAGATTTGATGTCTTCTAAAATTTTTTTGAAGTCTTTCAGGTGCTTATGACTATCATAGATTTAGGCATGTTTTGTTAAAGAGCATTGATTAGAGGAAGAAGGATGGCATTCAAGTTCTAGCTCTCCTGAAAGTCATTTAGACACTATTAAGCTCACTTTCCACACCTATAACATGGGGACATAATATCTACTCCTTCCACTTGACTGTTGTGAAGATCAAATGAAATGTGTGTAAGTCCCTTGAAAAGTGTTAATTATTATGCAAATGTAAGGAGCCATGACAACAATGATGGTGAAGATGACAAGATGCTACACTTTTGTCATACTAAAAATGACACCATACCACTGAGTTTATTATAATAAGTAACAAAGAATTATAAATATGTTATTTGGGTACAAGGATCATTTTGTTCTTGTAGTAACCAAATAATTTTAAATTTACTCTTCATTTTTTACATTTTCAGAGGTTTTCAAAACATATGCATAAGTTTAGGCATTTGTAGATTTTCATGGAAAGCTTCATGCTTTTGAGAAGCTAATCTTATGGTTAGAAGATGTTGATTAGAACATTGCACATATTTTAAATAAAAGTACTATATTCTTGTGGTCCAGAGAAAAAATACTGTTTTACATTATAACTCTATTTTCCCAGAGTTACCTGTTATCTCTCTGACTGTCCGGAAGATGTTCAGTTTCTCAGGATCCATGGCCTCAATTGCATTGTAAGGATCCCTAAAAGAGGAGGATATTCAATGAATGCCTCAATATGAGCTGGAACAGTTCTTCTATCACAGTGATGGCAAACCTTTTAAAGACCAAGTGCCCAAACTACAACCTACATACTGCATGTGAGTTTCCTGCCTTACCCCAGAGAGGGAAGGGAGAAAGTGCTCCAAATGGGCTGCTGGTCAGATAGGCAGGGGTGTGAGAAATTCACTCAGGCATAGTGGAGAGGGGAAGGGAGCAACTCCCTCTGGCAGGCATGCCATAGGCTTACCAACACAGTTCTATCACATGAAGAGTTGTTTATTAAAATCAAGTCTTTGCAAATAACTTGAAAACTATTTGACATAAGTACAACATATAAGGTGGCTTAGATACTTTCTTTAGGCACCATTATCATCTTGAGGAAAAATTTCATTTTTTTAATGGCACATTTTAAGATTTCTTGGGAAAAGGGCTTTTGGAATGTCAAAAAATTCTCATTTTGGATCCATTCAAGAGACTTTCATGAGTACCAATGTCATGAAGAAAGAAAATGATCCAGATCTGAAATGATATTTAGATTCAACTGTGAGCTTTGCCTGTTGGATAATTCATTTGATCTCCCTAGGTTTCAGATTCCTTATCTTTCAAATGAGAGAATTGTTAACAACAAATTAGATTATCTGACTTCTTGTCTTCATTTGTTTCAGAAATAAAGTTTGGTAGAAAATGTATACATGCTTTGTAAAATCTGATTCAAGATCAAGAAAGGAAGCTAGGTGGCTAACTCAATAGAGCCAGGCCTAGAGATGGGAGGTCCTGGATTTAAATCTGGCCTCGAAAACTTCTTAGATATGTGACCCTGAGCAAGTCACAACCCCAATTACCTACCCCTTATTGCTCTTCTGCCTTAAATTTAATACTTAGTTAGAAGCATGGTAATTAGTAGAAATGAATGTCTCTGGTTTTCTAAATTCATGTGGGATTGGGCTTCATTGTAATCTACGAGAATCATGATTTTGTTAGAAAAAGGAAATTTTTCTGCCTATGAATTATTCTTTAGAGTAACATTTTCCTTCCTACCCAGCTAAGTACATTGACTAAAAATATGTTATAGGATATCCCTAAGAAACCTTATCAGGCATTATTTTTGTCCTTTTGTACTTGTAATACAAGTTAATGTACAGGCCATTTCAAAACAAAATGCAATTTAACTAAATTTTGTACTCCCAAATAAAAATTACTTTACTTGAGATTTCTCCTGTTCCTAGAGAGTAAGGGTATTGATCTATAATTATTATTACCACTTTAAAGATAAGCACAATATATTTTCTTTATAACCCTAAATTAATCTGCAAAGATTAATCTTCTGAAATTTACAACTCAGGAAACTAGCTGTGGTATCAAACAATAGTGTTGAATCCTTGGTTTACATGATGCCAACTGGTTAATGTGAAGCCAATTATAACCATAGTGTAGCATTGTGGATAGTTACATTTTTGAGAAAATTTATTTCATCCTACACTCCACATAGCTGACTGCCCTGCTATCTTGAAATTCTCCTTTCAACAAGACAAAATTAAAGAGTGAATTTGTCTTTGCAGCTTCATTCTTCTAAAAGAATATTCCATATGAGTAGTGACCTTGCCCTTTTGATATTTCCATACATATTTCCATTGATATAAACATAGCACTTCATATTGTATTTTGTAAATATTTGAGGAAAGTTCTCCTCTACCACTAGGTTAACAAGTTCTGGTAAAGTAACTTCAAAAAATGATTATGACTAAGATAAGCAGATATGTGGAAGATGGTTTTATAACTCAATCACAAATTGTGGATTTTTTGTTGTTGTTGTTCATGCACTCTATCTTTTCCAGATATCCAAAAAGCACCCATGAATTGTTTTCTTTACTCTCTCCCTCTTATAATAAATAGGTTTTTAACAAAATTTCAAATTCAGGTTGAATAAGAAAACAAATGGACTAAAACAATCCTTTATATTGCTAAAATAATTGGATAACTATCTGTGTATAGGAAACAACATTTATGCACTCAAATCCTAAACTAAATATTTACAAAGTTCAATTGAGAAACACTCTAATGACATACTGTCTGCTTGCCATTCTGTATATAACTTCACATCATAAGATGCCAAGATTAAATTTAAGCATGAGATATACTAAATATATACATTTTTATGTTCAATTCTAATAACTATTGGTGACTACAAATATGAAATATTGTTTCCTTTTCCTTTTCTATTACCACTGTATTAGAATTGTTTCTTATTGACAATGTCCCCAAATGATATATCAAGCTTGGCACAAGAAAAAAAAATTCAGTCACTATTATTAGTTAAAATAGATGGACCTATGTTAGCAGTTCCCATATTAGATAATGTAAAAGGAATTCTTGGCTTACCCCCTGTTTTCCCATAGGTCAGTGCTGTTGAATATTTTAAAGATGGAGTGCCAGGTCCTGCATCCATCCTACCCCCAGACTTGGTGCTATGCCTTCCCCACTAGAGACCATATGCTGTGCCCCACTCTACATCAAGTGCTGGGTGTGCCCCCCCTCACACAAGGGAGAGAGAAAGCTCTCCCATTGGGCTGCTGGGCAGAGGGGTGGGTGATGTAAAAAAATGTTATCAGGCACAATGGAAAGAGGGAAGGGAGCAGCTCTGCCTGAGTCCCTCTGCCTTTCTAGTAATGAACTCTGTGGGAAGTGAGGAGGGTGGCTACATGGCCACAGAGAGCTCTCTGTGTGCTGTCTTTGGCACCCATGATATAGGTTCGCCATAACTGATATAGGTGGTTCAAGCCAATTAACCTTCATAAGCCTAAGTCTGCTATTAGAAATTAAGATTTAAGTGCTTGATAATTTCTTAAGCAATATAAGGTTCTTCTGAGAAAACTTGTTTCAGATATGAATCACCATATTCCCTTTTAATTTGACTGTTCTTTTTTGTTACAGTTCATAGAAGCCCCTTGGCTGTTTTAACCAAGTTACATGATCTTATTAAAAACTGTTTAGTACCTTATTGAGGATAATTAAGCAAAGTATTTATTGAGTTGCCAAGATTTTTCAATTTGTACTTTCTTTTATTTTTTATCATTTGAAAATAATTAGAATGCTTTTTTGGGGGGGGAGCAAAGAGATTTGCCACACTGAGATGAGTTCCCGTCAATAATATTTTTTTCCAAGATGACAGGAAAGAGCTTCAGAAAGTGCAGGTCAGGCTCATCATTGTGATAAGAAAATGGGAGGGTGGGATTAGAGAAAGTGGAGTCACTTTTTAAAATATATCAGGAAAATATTAGACATAGGGTTTTTTTAGATACATGTTTCTATTAATTTTTGCTTCAATTCTTCAGGCATAATAGCTATAATTAAATAGTGACAGTACTTGGACTGACAACTAAGACTCATGAAATTCCTATTTAAGAAATATTGTCATTATGAGTCACTTGGCTTTAATTTAGTATTGAAAATTCTAGAAAAATAATATTTTCTACTCAATGTGTGGGGCTGAAAGCTGAATGTTGTCTTTTTAATTCAGTGTTCTAAGAGGAAAATTATCATTTCAACAAAATCAGAAAGTACTTTAAAAAAATAATACCAGGAGATAATTTAGGGCAATGTTGGTAAACTTATGGCATGTGTGCTGGAGCATGCTGGAGGAAGCTGTTCCCTTCTCCTTCTCCAGGTGGGCCTAAGGACATTTCTCACATGACCTGCCCCTCTTCCCAGAAGCCCAATGGAAGTGTTTCCTCCTTCTCTTGTCTGGGGTAAGGCAGGCAAGGTGTGAGGGTTGAACTTTGGGCATTTGGTCTCTAAAAGGTTCACCATCACTGGCTTAAGGTTTCATTTCTAAGTTATGAACTGGATTGCTTTTGAGAAGTATATTTTAAGGGCATTTCTTCACGTCATCTTGCTCTTTGATTAGAAGGATTAGTTCCAAAAACTGCCCTTATTATACACCAAATTATATTTGAATGTACTGCCCTCCTGCTGCATACTATAGCATCTCTTGAATGGGTATTTCTACTTTTAATGAAGTTGCTTATATCCATATATTGGCTAAATCCTCTGTGGAGAATTTTTGTGAGGATGTGGGCAGAAGTCATATAGCATGGATAGTCATAGATGGGTTAAATTGCACACAGAAACTGGCACAATCAAATGTAATAGACATTTCTACTAGCAGCAATGCAATGACTCAGGACAACCTAGAGGAACTTATGAGAAAGAATGCTATCCACATTCAGAGAAAGAACTGTAGGAGCAGAAATACAGAAGAAAAACATAGGATCGATCACATAATTTGATAGGGATATGATTAGGGGTTTGATGTTAAAAGATCACTCTACTACACTGCAAATATGAATAACATGGAAATAGGTTTTGAACAATGATACATGTATAACAAGTGGAATTGCTTGTCAGCTTCTTGAAGGTGGGAAGAAAGAGCAAGGGGGCAGATCACGAATCATGTAAACATGGAAAAATATTCTAAATAAAAAATAGATGGATTAAGAACTTTATCACAGCATAATCAAATCAATGAGAACACAGATGAATTTTAGCTTGAGTACTAATTCACTACTATAGATGCTTATACATATGATTGTGCATGAATGCAACAAAGATAAATAGAAGTACTTAAATTATAATGTATAATCATATATTATAAGTATGTGGTCATTGAAATTCTATTCTCAATCTTTTTTTGTATATTAAACCCTTTTGGCCATCTAGTGAAGCTTAAGGTCCTCTTCTCAGAATTGGTGTGTGCATGTTTTTTTAAATTCATAACAGAAGGAAATGGTAAATTTCATTTAAATATAGGTAGTACAATTTATCTGAAGCTACTTCGTGGAACTCCATGGATGTCTTAGGAGTACCCTTTTATCTTAGAATAAAATTCCTTCTCTAAGAAATCTTTTCAGTGGAATTCCTAACACTCCCCAAATAAAACAGATCTTTTGAATACCACTTGTTAAAGTATTTTATTTCCAAAATTTTGTTCCTTAGTAGATTGACCTTTATACTATGGAAAGCAAAATGAAGAGTAAAAATACAATCTCCGCTACTCTAACTCTGTTTGTTAATCACTAGAATGTCACATGGAAATATATACAGATACTAGAATAAAGGAAATTGTTGGTTCCAAATGTTTCCTGATGCAGATGCAGTTGGGATTTGGAGGTAATTCCATTTATTGTTTTCAAGTGTCAACAAAATATCAAGATGTAGATGGATATGACTTTTTGGCTATTTTCATCCAATATGCAGAGGAAATTTTTCTATAATTCCTAATCACATTGTGAGCATAATTTTAAAAATAGGGAGATGAGCTTGTTGTTCCACATATTATATTTCCAGTTGTATGAAATAAAAATCACAAGGTAAAGATCAGAACTGCTTTTTAATACTTATTCCCACGTGTAAAATGTAGGCCCTTGTAAAATAAAATAAGCAACATAAGTATTTTATATGCCACTGAACAAAATTGTTGCTATGAATTGAAATATAATTTTTTTCTAATGTTTCTGTGTATCCTTTTTGGGCATGTATTTATTAGTAAGGTGTTACTGATATGTATTATGATAACAGTATGATGATACATGTGCAGAGTATAATTTCAGATGATTAGATATGATTTAGTTTCTCTAACTTTCCCCTGAGCATTAATATTTTGGAATAAAACAGTAATATAAACAAATAGATACAATGAAAAGTGAAAAATTGACATGTTTAATGTAACTCTAGAAACATAAGATTAGTTGTTTTCCCAGCTAGAACCAGCAGGTGGTTGTATAATGAAGGAGGACAGGCATTGTTTGTCTTGCATGCTATAAAACTGAAATTCATTGAATGGATTAGGTACAATAGTTGTGTGTGTGTGTGTGTGTGTGAGAGAGAGAGAGAGAGAGAGAGAGAGAGAGAGAGAGAGAGAGAGAGAGAGAGAGAGAAAGAGAGAGAGAGAGAGAGAGTGAGAGAGCGAGGGAGCGAGGCAGAGGAAGAGACAGAACAAACTGTGATGTGAAGTATGGAGAGATATTAAGTAGTAACACTAGAATCACTTCTGATAATAATTTATTGCCATTTCAACCTTAAATTACTTGCAGAGTTTTAGAAAATTTAGAGATTTCTTGATTTCCATAATCATGTATTACTTGAATACTAATCTTAACACTGTTTATATGTACATGTGGATATATACATATATGTCTGTGTCTTATGCCTATGTTTTCTGAAAACTATTCTTTTGGGAAATTGTAAGTATTTTGCTAAAGTTTAGATCAGATTCACAATTTGTAACCTTGTCATTTTTTAAAAATCAGGAATTACCAAATTTTAAATTGTAGATAACTTTGAAAACCTTCACTTTTCCTTTGTTATTAATTAAAATTGACTGTTTTTGCAGAACATGATTGATAATGGGTTCTGGTGTTAGTAATGAAGTGCAACATTAGGAAAAAAAAAACCAGAAAAAATCCTATTCATATTTAAACAAGTTCCTACTTATAAACACAGAATTACAGATTATTTTTCTGTTTTTACTATCTCCCTATCTCTCCAAGTCAGAAATTTAGTGTCGGCTTTTATTGACCAGATCCCACTAGTGAACAGATCTTTGTTACATTGTCAACTTTGGCAGATTTGTCCCTCTTAACACAGTCTGATTCCTGCTCCACGGACTCACAATATAAGTAAGTATTAGACAGTGTGGATGACCAATCAGTTCAGCCCACTTTAGCTAAGAATTCCTAACTCAATCGATCTACCATTGTTAGTATCCTCCAGTGACAGGGATTTCAGCTGTACTGCCTCACACTAGACAGAATCACCAAATTTTAAAATTGGAATGACTCTTCAGACATCTAGTGAGTCCAGAATTGAAAAGATATCTCTTCTGAAATATATACTATAAATGGCCATTTTTCCTCTGATCAAAAATCACCAATGAGGGGAAATCTCAAGCATCCCTTTCTGGTCTGAAACAGCTCTCGAATTATTAGGAATTTTTTTTCCAACACCAAGTCTATCTTTGCCACATTACGGCTGCCTTTTGCTTCAGGTTTTGCCACCTGAAGCTAAAAGAGAAGTAGTGTAATCTTTCTTACACATGACATCCCTTTTAAAAACATTTTGTCCTTTCTTCGAAGAAAGAAAAACATAGAATGAAGTTTTAGCACTGACCCATGAATACCAGTGACAAGGAAGATCAAATTCCCATTGATCTTGGTACAATTTATGAACTTGTCAATGTTGCTGGAATCCACAGTCTGAGCAGACATCAGAGTTCCTGTGCCAATGCCATCACATGCTGTATATAAAAACAAAAATCACAGAAAAACATAAAACTGTAGTTTTCAATAAGTAGTGATCCAAATTCTAATTTTTCTCATTAGTGAATATCATACATTTGAATAGTACATTAAAAAGGGGATCCATCAAATATTTGATCTTAAACTCAAATGATGCCTTGCTATGGGTTATACTTATTTTGATGAAATGTAATTTTTTCAGTATAGGCATTCCTTTTAACACAAATTACAGCCCCTTCTATGACTTAAAAAAAGTTCTCAATAGTTGCTTTACCAAGAATATTAGTTCTTCTTTTAGCTAAAACCCTCACCTTCTGTCTTAGAATTAATGCCAAGTATTGGTTCCAAAGGAGAAGAATGATAAGAACTAGGAAACTGGGGTTAAGTGACTTGTCCAAGGTCACATAACTAGGAAGTGTCTAAGGCAAGATTGGAACTCAGGACCTCTCATATCCAGGCCTGGCACTCTATTCATTGGTCCATCTAGCTACCCTTTTGTAACTCTTGTTGGAATGAAATTCTCTGGACTTGGACTGATTCTCAGAAAAATCTATCAAACATCAAGACTACCATGTGAAAAATATCATATTAGATGTTGGGAATGAAAAGTATGAAACCGTTCCTATTCTCAATAGAAATGACGTTTATGACTGCTCATTCTCAAAGGTATTCCTCTTGCACTAACTAGTCACTATGTGTATCTCATTGACATAGTCGTCAAGAGCTTAGGGTCACCTTTATGCCACTAAATTCTATTCAAACAGTATTTTGGTGGATTTTACACATATATAAACATATTCAGTAGACTAAATCTGAGTTGTCAGTTTTCCTATGATGACTTCCATGAATGTTGATTTTTTATGATTTATATTATCATAATTTTAAGATTGTTCTTCCTCACACTCTTCCCCTCATCAATAAGTCTTTAGGAGGATGATATTCTTTTATTTTTCCACAGATTAAATAGATACAATTTTAATAATAGTTTTCTGGCATTTTTAAGCAAGATTTCTATTTTTGGAATGCACATCATTCTTATCTTTGTCCCATAGAAACTCTTTTCCTCAATTCAAACACCACCTTCTATGTAAAGTCTTTCTGATTCTCCACAATATTAGTGCTAATCCCTAAATCCTTGTGTATTGATATTTCTTTATTCTATTTGTATGAGTGGCAGCAAGGGATATTGGCAGAGAGAAGGAAGAATTTGATCCAAGTAAAACTCTAAAATGTACTGGTTGTGTCACTGGCCAATCACTTAACTAGACAGGGTTTCTTTACGCAGAAGTTGCCTATGCCAGTAAATTCACAGATCTTGTACTGATCTCTATTCATAATTTTTATGTCAAATCTGTATATATTTAATTATGCGTTTTTTAATTCTACTCTTTTTGTGCAAGTTCCTTAAGAGTAGGTCCTGGTTTGGTCTTTTATTTTCTTTTTTAAACATTTACCTTCTTTCTTAGAATCAAAACTGTGTATTGGTTCCAAAGCAGAACAGTCCACACAGTGAGAAGAGTGTACATCTGTACACAGGAGCTCCTGTCTCTAGGTCTGGTTCTTAATCCACTGAGTTACCTAGCTGCCCTCTTGTTTTAGTTGTTTTTTTTTTTAATTTTTAATCACTAGTATTTTACAGAGTCCCTGAAAAATAAATAAGCATAATAAATGCCTATCAATTGATTGAATTCTCCTCCTTTCTTAAAATTAATATTATTGTGTTTTTTTTTGTTTTAACATTGCTTAAATTTTCACCTGTATCTTCTTTACAAGACAGCCCTCCCATATAAAGGGATACACTTAAAAAAAGGGAAGAGTAAATCAATTAATAAACTGAAAATACTTGATATGTTCCATATGCATGGATAATTCACCTTTATAAAGGAGTGGGACTTTCCACTTTTGATTCATTCTTACGTGGCTTCTATCCCTTTTCCCACTTTACCAAACTTTGTCTAGTCTTCAAGGATAAGATAAATGCCACTTCCCCTGACTAGAGGGAGTCTATTTGGGGAGGTCCTCTATTCTATTGTATACATGGCATTAATCAACCTTCCACCATCATTGCCCTTCTTAAAAATTTTTTTATGCTTTATATATCTAACAAAAACACACACTCCTACAGAACAGGAACTCTTTGAAATTTTGTATAACTTCCACATAGTCAGAGCTTAAGAAATATTTGTTGACAATGAAGGAGTAATCTTTATACACATAGAGAGTGCATACCACTGACACTTGGTACCATAGAATGTAGTAAAATTTACTGTTTGGCTGTGTACTATATAACTTAATTTTTTAAACTTTTATCTTCCATCTCAACTGAATACTTCATTGGTTCTAAGTTAGAAAAATGATTAAGTGACTCAACTAAAGGTGGCACAGCTAGAAAGGATCTGAGGCCACATTTGAACCCAGGACATCTTATCTTTAAGCCTGGCTCTCAATCCACTGAGCAATCTACCTATATCACTTAATTTTAAAAGTATGCACAACCTGTATCATATTACCAGCTTTCTTGGGGAGGGAAGAGGGAGACAGAGGGAGAACACATGAATTGTGAAATGTCAGAAAACAAATGTTAAAAATTTTAATGTAATTAATTAACCTGTAATCTTGAAAAAAAAAAACCTAGAAAGAAAATGTGAGTCCTTTTGCCCCCTTGGATTTTGAGCTTCTGGAAAACAGTGAACTATCTTTTGACTCTTCTTTCTTTTAGCACAGTAGCCAAAATATAGTAGATTAGACATTTGATATCTTGGGTAATAATCTGAAGGTGTAGGAAGTCATTTCTCCTTTTGTTTTGCAAGATTAATTCTCCCTTATGGAGAATGATTTAGGAATCTTAGTATTGTCCCCAGATTCTTTCTATATATATCATACCTACAGCTTACCTTTTGGACAAATGTCGGTACAAGGTTTACACATTTTAATTCCATTTTCTTCAACCTCCATTTTGGAGCTAGGACAAGCCCGCACACAAGAACTGGAATCTACCACAAAGTTATCTGGATAGGAAAAATAGACTGTTCAGTAATAGTGTTTGGTTAGCAAGTTTGGATGAAAGAAAGAAAAAAAATCTGATTTCTGGAAGTGAACATGTAAGCCAATAATATCTATGACTTGTCCCTTATTTTAACTTTATAATTTTGTATCTATGTACTGGTAAATTGCTCCAGCACTGTGCCTTGAGTCAGAAAGTTCTGAGTTTCAGTGTGTCCCAAGATCCTTACTATATGAGTGACTGTGATCAAGTCACTTGAGAGCCTCCAGTCCCATTCTACTTATTTAAAAATGGGGAAACAATAGCACTTACTTCCCAGAGTTGTGTGAATAATAATAATTTAGTAAATGATAATATTTTAAAATGCTTGGCAAACCTTGCTGTACTAGAGTGATGATGAAACTTAATCAGAGAATTCCACTGTCATTGTAGTATGGTCTAAGAATAAGATGAAGAAATAGCTTTGACTAGTTTGTTTATTTTTTGGTTTAACTTTGTTTGTTTTCTTTTTTATCCCTCACATTCTAAGAGCCCTCAGGACAGTGTAAATGTCTTTTTACAGGCTTAATAACTACATGACATTTAGTTTGTGTTTTCCTGTTGTTCTACTTCATTTCATGCAGTGATGCAAGTTTGAAACCTCGGAATGCTTGGAGTTATTTTGAAACACAAATGAAGCTTAAATTAGACTGCTGTGGATCAAAAAAAAGTATTCTATCTCAGACTCAAGAGGAAGTATGTAAAGTTTGAGTTATATACAAAGAAACAATGTGATAGACAATTTGGTCATAGGAGTTTTCTCTGCCTGCGAATATGAATACACTTGCATGACACTTTAAAAGACAGTTACTTGGAATAAATTTTTTTGAAAATTTTATTTAATTGGTCAATTTAGAATATTTTTCCTTGGTTACACAAATCATATTTTTTCCCTCCCCCCAACCCTTCCTGTGGCCAACACGCAATTCCACTGGGTATTGCATGTGTCCTTGATCAAAACCTATTTCCATGTTGTTGATGTTTGCAGGAGGGTGATCATTTAGAGTCTACATCCCCAATCATATCCCCATTGGCCCATGTGATCAAGCAGTTATTTTTCTTCTGTGTTTCTACTCCCATAGTTTTTCCTCTGACTCTGTGGCTACTGTTCTTGCTCATAAATCCCTCTGAATTATTCTAGATCACTGCATTGCCACTAATGGAGAAGTCCATTAAATTTGATTCTACCACAGTCTATCAGTCTTTGTGTACAATGTTCTCTTGGTTCTGCTCTTTTCGCTCTGCATCAATTCCTGGAAATAATTCCAGTTCAAATGGAATTCCTCTACTTTATTATTCCTTTGAGCACAATAGTATTCCATCACCAGCATATACCACAATTTGTTCAGCCATTCCCCAATTAAAGGGCATCCCCTCATTTTCCAATTTTTAGCCACCACAAAGAGTGCAGCTATGAATACTCTTCTACAAGTCTTTTTCCTTATTATCTCTTTAGGGTATAAACCCAGCAGTGCTATGGCTGGATAAAAGGGCAGTCTTTTAGCGCCCTTTGGGCATTGTTTGGAATAATATTTTAATAAAACCTTTTATTAAATAATGTAGTGTTTATTTAAAATTATGTTTACCATGGATAGCTCCCTATTCTTTTTAGCTTATACAAGATGAAAAGGACTTAAGTAGATACCTAGTATAACCAGTGACAAACTGTAAAATATCTTGTCAATTGCTATAACTAAACTAATTTAATCGGAATATTTTGTGGCATTATGCAATAAGAAATTAATTGGAATTTTGGTCATTCATGAAAAAGAATTTATCATATTCAGAAATAATTTGTTCATGTCTTGGCTCCTATGGAAAGGTAGCTTCTCTAATAATCATTTTGTAGAAGAGGGGATACTTGAGATTGTGGGGATTCTATTAGAAAGAAGTTCCTTGAAAATAGGGACAATGTTGTTCCTATCACACTATCCCTAACATCCAATAGTAGATGCTTGATAAATGATTGTTGAATTAAATGGTGTTGAGCCCTCTGAGTTTTCGACTTCCTTTAATATAGCTCCTTATCATTTAGCTTTAGTGAAAAGCTCCTCATTGATGTTATGGTCTATTGTATAGTAGTATGCTTTTAAGCTCAGCCTGAGGTTCATGAAAAAGGTAGATGATAAAATTCCTTTCATATTCTCTCTCAACTTCACTTCTCTCCTTGTGTTATCCTTTGTCCCTTCTGCAGCAGAAGAAAATAAAGTCATTTTTCTGCTTCTTTTTTGATTCCTTTCAAAGGTGAATTCTCTCTCTTTCCCCAATTTATTTACAAAATAACTGTTTCATGTCAATTGTTTGTTACTTGAATTTCTACAAAACTTTCTTTAATTGGTATTGAATTCAACACAACCTGCCTCCGTGAGCTCATTTAACACTATCTACGACATCCCATCAACATAATCTTATTTCTTTTCACTAAGATATGAAAAGAATGTGTCAATATCTGTTTTTTTATTATTGTTTTTAATTACTCAAAAGTTAGTTTTCTCTTACCAATCTTTTTATTTACATTGTTTTATTTTGCATATTTTCTAGTTCTGCTTAATTCAATACAAACCAGTTTGCATAAATCTTTAATTATCACTTTATTTAAAAGTTTAAAAGAAGCAAAATATTTGCTTTTAAATTTAACTTTAATGTAGCTTAGTTAATATTTTAAAGTATTCAAGATTATAGTCATGAAATAGAAAAATACTTTAAAAATTGTAATTCTAATGAGATGTTGAAGTATATTTGAAAAATTTTTGTCATATGGAACTCCCCACAATACACACACACACACACACACACACACACACACAATCCCAGCCCCATTTTAAAAGCATATGGATGCATATAATGTCATATATCAGTGATGGCAAACCTTTTAGAGACAGAGTGCTAGGCCCCATCCCCATCCTATACCCCCTTACCCCAATAGGGGAGGGAGGAAATGCTCCCATTGGACTACTGGGTAAGAGCAGAGGGTGGTAAGAGGCGCATGTCAAGAGAGGGTGGAGATTGGCCAGAAGGCTCTGCTTGTCTCCAGCTCTGCTCCCCTCTAGTTACATGCCACTCTGGGAACTATGCTCCCCTCAAACCTAGTTCCTTTCCAATCCCACCACAGGAATTACCTTCAAAACAGATTCAACAGGCTGCCTGCCATCTGTACCACAACCTCATGCAGCATTTCAACCTCCCCCAATGCCTTACCCCAGACAGAGGAGGGAGGAAGAGCTCCCATTAGGCTGCTGGGCAGAGCGGTGGGTGAGTGAGGGATGTCCTTAGGCACATGGAGAGGGGAAGAGGAACAGCTTTGCCTCAAGTCCCACTGGTCTTCTAGTAATGAACTCTGGCAGGGGACTGCAGGCATGACCAAAGAGGGCTCTGTGTACCCGTTTTGGCACATATGCCATAGGTTAACCATCAGGGTAATATATGATGCCAACTGGGGAAGAATCATTCTCTGTAGAGATGTAGAGGCTATTTCCAAGAATTTCTGAGGTGTAAAATTCCCAAATGAGAGAAATGTATGGAATATGACATCTTACACAGTTTTGCAGCTTCAGATAGCTATAGGCAAGAAAGTAATTTAAATTGAAAACTCTTTAATAATGACCTGGCAAATATCCTACATGTACCAAAATATGCATCACAGCAAGATGGCACTTTGTTCATAGTGAGAGGGAAAAGGATGGAAACAGATAGACAGAGGGATAGAGCAAAATTTAGGGAGGAGAGAGAGAGAGAGAGAGAGAGAGAGAGAGAGAGAGAGAGAGAGAGAAGAAGAAGAAGAAGAAGAAGAAGAAGAAGAAGAAGAAGAAGAAGAAGAAGAAGAAGAAGAAGAAGAAGAAGAAGAAGAAGAAGAAGAAGAAGAAGAAGGAAAAAGCCTTAATGGATGAATGAATAATCAAAGTGAAGGGTATGACAATAACAAAATGTCCTGAAAAGCAAGGAATATGAAGAATGCATAGAAACAAGGAGACATAAGACTCACACAGAAACAATTAGAACCAATAGAACAATTTGAACAAGGACTAAAATAATGTAAGTTAAAATAATGCTAAACATAGCCAAGTTCAGATTACTTGCATCAAATAATCATATTCCTGGAGAGCAAAAGATAAACTACATTTCTCAGTAGAGAAGGGAGATTATATAATCAGAATATTACATAGGCTATCAAAGTAATTTTGTGGATGTCTTGCTTAACTTCCTTTTGTTCTTACATTGATGGTTTCAATAAGGGAAGAGGATATGTTGAAAATGAACAACCACAGTAAAGATTAAAAAACTGCTAATACAACATATTTTTTCAAAATTAGGAAAAACACAAAACAGTGAATAAATTAATGTAAAAATAGGTTTATCATTTTTAAAAGGAAGATACAACACTACTCCAGATTCCCCAACAGCTACTCTCCCATATGAGGAACAAGCTTCCCATATTACACAGAAAATCACCATTATCTTTGAAAGGCAGAAAACAAACTCTAACAAAGACTGAAGAATTTTATGATATTGAATTTCTGATAAGGAACAAACCAGTTCAGTTTTGGATTCCTTAAGAAGATTAACAGTTTAGTAATGGACCTCATAACTTTTCTACGTTTTGTTAACTGCTATTATTTAAATTTGGATTTGACCATAGAAATGGTATGCAGTTCTTTGAAAGACCCAGTTTCAGAAATAGAAATCATTTTGAGAGGAACTCTTCCTCCCTCCCTCTCTCTGTCTCTGCCTCTCTCTGTCTCTGCCTCTCTCTCTCTCTCTCTCTCTCTCTCTCTCTCTCTCTCTCTCTCTCTCTCTCTCTCTCTCTCTCTCACACACACACACACACACACACACACAATTAGAGTCAGGTCAAACATTGAGCCAGGCATTCCACCTCTGGATTTCACCTCTGGGTTTTCAGTTACTTACGTGGGCATTTCTTGACACAGAAGGCTCCATAGGTATACTTTGCATTGAAATTGTGCTCTAGTTGAAAAGTGGTTGGATTGTAGACAAATGTTTGGGGGCACTGGGTGACACATGCCCCACTGTCATTGAAATTCATGCAGGCCTGTAACAGAATTTAAATAGCTTAGAGCAGGTTCTGGCTTACAGAAGACACTTTCATAATGATGCAGATGAAATTTGCTATTATTGGGTTTATTCTTGATTGGGATGTCACTTTCCCCTGTTTACCTATTTAGCAAACTTTTCCATTCAAAATTCAAAAATAAACCACAGATGATCTTTTCTTTTCAAAATGGTTTTAGGTGATTATTTCCCCAAAGCCTGTAAACACCTGTTCTAAAGAAAGCAATGCTAGAATCAAGTTTTCTTTGTTTTTGTTTTTAATCTATTAACTCATTGCAGGGTTGATATTGTGCTTAAAATTAGCTACCAACAAAAGAACTATTTAACCCACCCACATTGTTAATGTATAAATGATCTGGATTTTAATGTTCTAACCTTCTGGACTTGCCTGGGATTATGGTCTCTCCTGGTATTAGTCAAATGCCAACTGATGTCTAAGCTCCTAAATACGCCATCAAAGAAACATGATTTCTTTGAGTTGGGGAGAGTAGACATTATCCTTAGTGTAAATTTAAGAAGTGCCTTTTATCATCTTTCAGGATGAATAAGTGAATGGTTGAAGTTTTTGTTTTCATTTAAGCTTGATCATCACTCACTTTTGACTAAGGAAAATACCTTAGCAGGTGACTCTTAGGATACAGATACTATAAATATGAGAAGAAGTAACAATGGAAAGACAGCGATTGAATTATAAAATGCTTGTCTCCTGTCTTCTCATTAGGCTACATTTCACTTGAAGTGCCCTAAAAGAAAGTGGACGATTCCCTTTTCCTTTGTATCACATGGTCCAGCTTTTAAATTTTCACCTAAATTTTGAAATTATTAAAAAATTTCTCAATGTATTAAAACGATACTTTAACTGCCAGAAGAGTGTGGAACTTGCTTGCAGAAGTGAATATACACATCAATATTGTCATGCAAAAAGATGGATAACTGACTTTTCTCACATTACAAAAAGTTTTCACAGCAAGATATTTTAGGCTTTGCAAAGCAAATGTTGTGAACCAAGCAAAGCTTTTCATTGGAACATAAATTGTAAGCGAGTTTATTAATAAGCATTAATTTGCTGTGTTTCCTAAACACATTTGCCATATCCATTGTAGTTTAAGCAAGCACTTTATCACAAACATGACAATTCCCTTGTGATGGTCTACTTGATGCATAATGAGAATGAGGCATACTGATGGTATATTATTTCCTAAGATGACATTTAGCAGGAAGAATCTAATAAAAACCAATCTAGAAAACTCAGTAAGTTTTAATTTATAACCAGAAAGTTCTCTGTGCCCTTATAAGTGCTACACTGGCATATATTATATAATATTATATATTGCATGCCTAGGAAGAAAGCAAAGTGCCCTAGAGGAAAAAATAATTACGTTTTCTAAGTAGTGTCCACCGACCAATGCTTTTGTGTTACATTTTAAAATCTGCCATGCTTTAGTCCAAAGTGGATCCCCATATTACTTCAGGACAATAGAGAAATGAGTGAAACTGAAGATTAGTGTATACCATAAGGTATACATCCAGACAGTGAATCTACACAAAAGTTTTAAAGGATTTTTAGCTTGGATGTTTTTATAAGTATTATACTATAAAAAGTCTGTGGTGGTTAGTGACCCTGGAAAAGAATCACATTTGTAAATTTGTGATGAAGTAGTTATACATAATGCTTGTCCTGGTTCAAATGCAATTACATAGTAGTAGACAAAGCAAAATCTGCTCAAATATCTTCCTAAGTTTATTTCTATTTTGACTGCTTTTTCCTCATTCAGCATCCTATCATACTTTTTTTTTTCTTCTCATCAGGATAGACTTTATGTGAATTACAAAACTGGCTACTGTTTGAAACATTAGTTGCCTTAATTTTAGAAGGTTTTTAGGTAATTGAAGTTTTTACTAAATGACTTAAAAAAGAATGTTCTCTTTTAATCGTGTTTTAAAAGAACAAATAAAAATAAATATCAAATTTTTACCCTTTTAGAAATTATGGATTGTTATATATATATATATATATGATTTTAATTTAAAACTAATTGGAAAAATAGGAAAATATGGAGAGCTGGGTTTAACTACAGCTTACAAAATGTTCTCAAATATCAGAGGGAACACAAAGAATAATATTGAAAATATTAAAGTATAATTTAAAAGAGTCCCAACAAGCTATAAAAGTTAATTTTAGGAGAGTAAAAGTGTCTTCATTTAAGATAAAAACATACAGATTAGCATATAAATAGCTCTAAATCTGTATTTGTAAATCCCATAAATGTTTTAATAGGTAATTTAAGCTTGCAAGCCATATAAACTGGCAAGGAAAACAAATAAGTTCATAAAAATATCTGTTAATATTTTGAAATATATTTTAGAAAAAATAGCTTAATATAATCACACAAAAGATATAGGAATTCAATCTCAGATACAGAAGAACTTTGAAAGCATTTGTAAAAAAACTTGGGACAAAATTCACTGAGGATAAAATCTCTCCAAAGAAAGGCTACAACTAGCCTTCCTCTCTTCCCAGTGACTAGTTGAGATGTCCTTCAAACTGTCTTCTACAAGACAAGCTTTCAACCATATATTATATTATACATAAAATCTCAGTTAAATGAACAGCAGACAACAATCCAAAGTAAACAGTGACACTAACTGATAACTCCACCCTGAAGGAATGGTATCTTTCTTTCCAATTTTGACATGGATAAGATTTTTCTGATCTTGATCATATTAGGTTTCTTTCTTTTGATTTTCAGATGTTTGAGCTTCAGCACGAATTGGGCCAAATAGGAAGGGGGGGGGGACAGGGGGGAAAGAAATCAGAACTCCTCAACATACAAAGCAGTCTGTATCTTTGGGTCCTGAGCATCCTCCAGCACATTCTCGGTGGCAGCAGTCACTCACATACGGGCCATAGCACCTGCCATCACATTGTTCAGCACAGACTGTCTTGGTCACTGTAAAACACAAAGACAACATGCATGACAAAGGTACAGCAAAAGATAAATATTTCAGTAAGTTAGGGACTGTGAAAAAATGAGGTCTATTTTTTTGGAAACCCTTACTTTCTATTTTAGAAAGAACTCTTCAGACAAAAAGGCAAGGGTCAAGCAAATGGGATTAAGTGACTTGCCCAGGCTCACACAAACTGTCTCAGGCCAGATTTTGACTCCAGGTCTGGCACTCCATCCACTGAGCCATTTAACTGCTCTCATTGATTAAAGCTGATAAGCTTATTCACCTAAGGAGTTTCAAGAACACAAATAATAAAATAGAACTTTGAGAAGAAGAGAGGCAGTATGGTATATAGAAGAGTCCATAAGCATTTAATATCTACTATAAGTCAAACATTGTACTAATCAGGGAATACAAAACCCAAAGTCAGAACAGCCCTGCCCTCAAGGAGGTTGCAGAGGCAGATGTGGAATTCAGGGCCAACCCGGAAACCGGAAGACTTGTATTCCAGTCCTACTTCCTATATATGGCAGCTATTTGACAACAATCAAGTTGATTAACATGGCAGTCACTCAGGAATATATCTAGGACTCTACAGATACACAAGTTTTGGTGATGGTTAAAGGTTTTCACATTAGTCCCATGAAATCATGGATTTAAACACAAAACCAGAAGCTTAACAAACATGAAACACTCATGTTTATTTATATAATGTTAGCCTAGATCTTTGCACCCCTTAGGCCTTTAATAAATGTTTTTATATTGAATAAGATTGGATTAGGTATTCAGACCTTCAAATCACATTTGATCATGAAAACTATGTAAAATAGGTATGGCAGGCACTATTTCTATTTATCAAGGAAGGAGAATGAAAAACAACATCTTTAGTGGAGTTTACTAGCACTGCCTCATGATTATATCATATGAAGTCTATTGGGTTATAAAAATGAACAGTTTCTCTCAGAAAAGATAAAAAATTTCCCAATTTTTATACTGTAAATGAACAATATTTTCCCAAAGTCAAATCAATATTCTTTATTGAACACTCTTGGGGAAATGGTAAAACAAATTAAAGAGAGGCTTCCTGATGAACAGAACTTTGAGGGGAAAACAACAATGTTGTAGAAATTCAGATGTAGCCAATGCTAAAAAAAAAATGCAAAGTAACCTTAAACATTTCCTTTTGTTCCTGAATGCTTTATTTGTAGTTTTTATTTGAAGATTTTAATGTTTAGCTTCAGATTGCTATTAAAAGTTTCAGAATATGCTGCATAATACCTCTGAAATAGATACAGTGTTTTATTACATATGATAATATCACTCATATTCATATTTATAGGATCAGAAATTTAGAGCTGGAATATATGAGGAAATCAATAACAAACCATGGCAAACAGCTCAAAGCAAAGCACAATTTGAGCAATCAGAAGACAGTAAGTTTTGAATTGAGTTTCTATCTAGTTTCTAATATTGAGAAATAGCACTATTGTATAATGAAGATTACTGGACTAGAAACTAAAGAGACTTGGTGCTGCCCATTACAAGTCTTTTTACTTTTACCAACTCAATTTTTGTATGATTCTTTCCCACTATTTATTAAAACAAAAAAGTTTAGCCTAATGATCAGTAATAGATGAGTGCATTTGATGGTATGAGAGAGAGAGAGAGAAAGAGAGAGAGAGAGAGAGAGAGAGAGAGAGAGAGAGAGAGAGAGAGAGAGAGAGAGAGAGAGAGAGAGAGAGAGAGAATGGAGTCCTCTCCCCCTCAAGGCAAGGCAAAGGAGGGGTATCTGATATTGAAGTTTGGCCAGGAAGAAGGAGGGTGAGTCTGTGATTTTTCCTCCTTCAGCCTTCAGCCTATAGTGGCCCCTCACTAAACCTGCCTTGTTACTCCCATAGTTAAGCTGTTTCTACCCAGCAAAGTTCTTTTTTTTAGGGGAAGAGAGAGATTCCCTCACTCTTTCCCCCAGTTATAACTGCATTTTATTCAGTCTTTAGCCAGTTGTAGTGGATAACAGAATTTCTTCTAAGGTAACAGGAATGTAGGATGAAATTAGGAAAGGTTGGTAAGTTGAGGCAAAGGGGAAAGGAAGGAGGAGTCCCTAGCTGTCTAAAATCCTCCCCCCAAAATTGAGATGACTTGGGCTTAATGGCCTCAAGCCCCTGAGGGGTTCAGAGCGATGAACCCTGGCTTTAGCCCTGCCCAGCAGGTGCCTCACTTAAGATGAGGAGACTGTGATGATTCTTCTTTTGGACTCTCTTCCTTTCAGTCTCTGTCCACTTATTGGAGGGTTTTGGAGGGATAGAGATCAGGAGTCAGTGAAAGAAGAGGTTTCTTGGGATCAGGACCCAGTCAAAGACTGGACCTTCTCAGTAGCTGTCTCAAAGCCAGATAAATTCTATAAATCTATGATCTTTAATATCCTAAGATTTCACAAGGTAAATGGAACAGCCTGGAACTGTGAAAATGAATTTTAGAGTTTTAGGGCTCTGAATTATTTGAAATGTTCCTTATAAGTCCTCTATTTGATCTTTAGGAAATTACATATAATTTTGTTCTATATAATTGGTATTTAATTATCTAAAAATCACAAAATTAACACTTATGTCTACTGATTTTCCTTTTCTCAACTTAATGATAAGATTGTTAACTCTTCAGTAGGGACTGAGCTACACACAAGAAACACAGAAAAAATGTTTGTTGAATGAATAAAACTAATAAAACTAGTAAAGTGGAAAAATGCCATTTTAGAACATTCAAAAATCGTCCTTTGACATGGCAATAGTCTCTAATTAAGGCAACAGCCAGGAGTTAAATAAACAAACCATTAGGATCAGACTGTTAATGTGAGTATATTCTCCTAATTTGAGTAGAAAATGGGCATTTCACCATGTGTTAAGTAGACATTAACAACATGAGATGTTAATATGAGGTCAGTCTTGATATTCTTAAGCTTGCTTGAAACATCACATTTAAATAAGACATATATTTTTAGTTTTTATATTATATTTAAGATGACAAGATTTGTGAAGACTATAAAAAACAGCACTTTCCCATGATTTAAATAAAGTTTTTGTTTGCATGTAAATTGATCAAGCTTGATATTGTTGAATAAGATTGAAGCATGTGGTTTTTGCATAAATCATAAGAAAATTTAAAATGGACTCAATATCTTTTAAATATATTTTCATATTTTCCTAGAAAATTTAGTTCATACTTTTAATATATGCAAACAATGAAAAATACTTTCTAATAGTGTATAATCTCAAGTTTAGCGTTCATGTTCTGAGGTGAATCTATGAAAATTGGCTAATTGTTAATAAGACAACTAGAGTTTCCAGTTATAATGATACAAAATTTGCAGTAGAAATTATGTACTAAACACAACTGCACATGTGTAAACATGTATACACACACCTAAGGAAATATATAGAAATGCTGATGAGTTATGTGGATTTATTTTGTATCCTCCAACTTTGCTAAAGTTGTTAATTATTTTCACTAGCTTTTTAGTTGATTCTCCAGGATTCTTTAAGTAGACCACCATATCATCTGCAAAGAGTGATAGTTTAGTCTCTTCTTTGCCTACTTTAATCCCTTCAATTTCTTTTTCTTCTCTAATTGTCACTGCTAGTGTTACTAGTACAATATTAAATAATAGAGGTGATAATGGGCATCCAACACACACCTATGAAATGATCCTGAACTTTTCATAAAAATTGCCCATATTTTCATATGAAAAAAGAAATAAGGTCATGTTTTTGGCAGATGTAAACAATGCATGGGATTGATATTTCTAGCAGAGTGTAGCCCTAGGGGTAATGTTCCTGTTCTGAGTTTAATTTGCAAAAATATCAAATTTGTTAAGAAGACAATTCAAGGCAGTATAAACTTATCAAGTTAAAGAAGTGAACTGGAGTTGAATTATGTGATATTATAAATATATATGCTTATACCTATTCATTTATGCATACATGCAAATGTACATATGTATACACACATCTATATATGCATATGTAAATACATGTGAATTATGTATAATATTATACATATCACATGAGAAAACTAATTAAAAACTTTTTAAACCTTTATCTTCCACTTTAGAATCAAAGCTGTGTATTAGTTCCAAAGCAGAAGAATGGTAGGGGCTTGGAGATGGTGTTTCAGTGACTTTCCCAGAGTCACACAACTTGTAAGTGTATGAGGTCAGATTTGAACCCAGAATCTCCTATCTCTAAATTTGGCTCTCAATCTAGTGAGTCACCAAGCTCCCCCCCAAAATCTAAAAATTGACCCTGAACTGCTTTTAAAAATATTACTCACATATTATCATAAATTAAGAAAATCATACTTGGGCATATCTGGCAAACAATATTTTCTAAGACAGTTAAATCCTAGGGTTATCATTTGTTCTTTTAGTTTATGTGTGAAAATAGCCTATTGTTTAGGGGAAGAAGTTGAAATTCTAGCTGTGTTGATCAAAAATAAAAATTCTGCAATAAACACAACCATTTTTTTTCAAATCAGTTACATAAAGTTTAGCTAAATCAATTTCCTATTGTTTCATATGAAATTTGAAGAGCTATTTTGAATGTATTAAGTTATTTTTATTTCTTTTCTCCCCTAAGATTTTACTTCTTAATAAAAAAGAGACAAAATCCCACATATATGTAATGAAAATGAATGTATATGTATCATTCAATGGATATTTTTTCTAGTTTGCTTTATGATTAGCAGAAACCTTCCTTCTTCATTAATACTATTCCATTTTTTTTTATTAAGAGGATAGTTTTAGAAAATCCTGGGAAGACTTGTAGGAACTGATACAAAATAAAGCAAGTAAAACCAGAGGAACAATTTTACAATTTAGCAACTCTATAAAAACATACAACTTTGAAAGATTTAGGAAGGCTAACCAATAATAAGCTATAACTAACTCCACTTAAACAAAGAACTCATGATGAAACATTCTATCTACCATCAGACATAGAAGTGACAGATTTATAGTGTGGAATGAAGTATGCACACATGTATGCCTATTGATATATATTTGTTTATGCATACTTGTATGTCATAGCTAATGTAGGAATTTGTTTTGTTTTGCTAAATATAGGTGTTTGAATATATAAGTAATCATGGCTGTAATGATTCCAAATAGTTTTTGTGATGAATTTTTTTGATTTCTCAATGGGTGAGGGGGAGAAAAGTGGGGGAGAGTTCAGCACTGAAATAAATAAAATAATTAAAAAAGAATGTATAAACAGACTAGCATGACTATGTTCCAATAAAATGTTATAGACACTAAAATAAAAAATGCAATAGTATTTTGGTTAATATGAAAGGAGCAGGTATCTACATAAGAATGAAAAATATCTAAGACAATGGCTAAAGCAGTATAATTTTGTTTCAAAGGAGATAGGTTGATGATAGATAAATAGATAGAATGAAAGAAAAACCCACTGCTAGGTCTAGAATAGTATGACTAATAAATCATAGTCAATGCAAATAATGAATCACATAAAGTGGTCACATGTACTTGAATTTGAAATATTTTGTTATATTTATGTAAAATAATTTAATTGGTTCTAAGCCCAAAGGAATAAGAATAAATTTCTTTATACAACTCATTGTTCTCATGGATCAGGACTTACCCTTTTTGTACATAAAAATAGATACACACATATATGTGTAATTGTATATGCACACACACACACACACACACACACATATATATATATATATATATATATATATATATATATATATATTTGATTAGGCTTCAGCATTACAGAGGAATATTCCTTTAACTTTGTGCAATTTGCAGAGGAAAAAGTCCTGCTCTAAAATTAGAGATCTAGACCTTAGCAACTCTACTAAATAGTAACTTTCCTTTCCTCTGAGTTGCTTAGATAATATAGGTAATATACTTAGGGAGTGTGTGTTAAATAGTTTCAGTGTCTTTTGAAGGTGGGAGAATTGGAGGGGATGATCTGAGGAATCTAATGGGCTATATGAATGCTTTAAATTGTACTTGGTCATGTGTTCAAAACAGGCAACAGGCATGTAATAAGCTGTTACTTTGTGCTAGGCACTGTGCTCAAAGCTGTGTTAAAAAAAAGAAAAGAAAATGGTCACTGCCCTTATCCTAATGTGGAAGACAAGATGCCATACACATGTACATATATTACAATATACATATACAACACATATGTACCCATAAACACAAGCATCTTTTTATTCATTTTTTTACCAATTACATGTAATAAATTTCCACATAAGTTTTGCAAAGTTATATGATCCAAATTGTCTCCCTCCCTCCTAGAGCTGGCAAGCAATTCAATCTGGGTTGTGTATGTATCACATGTAAAACATTTCCATATTGTTAATTTTTATAAGTGAATAATCTTATAAAGCCACAACCCCAAAACATATACCCAAACAAACAAGTGAAAAATGTTATGCTTTCATCAGCATTACTACTCCAACAGTTCTTTCTCTAGAGGTGGACAGCATTCTTTTTCATAAATTCCTCAGAATTGTCTTGCAACAGTGTATTGCCAACAGTAGCTAAGTCTATCACATTTGATCATTCCACAGTATTGCTGTTACTGTGTACGTTGTTTTCTCGGTTCTGCTTATTTCACTCTGAATTAGTTCATGTAGGTCTTTTCAGCTCTTTTTGAAATCATCCTTTTCATCATTCATAGGACAATAGTATTCCATCACCATCATATAACACAGTTTGTTCAGCCATTCTTTAGTTGATGGACATCCCTTTAGACAAACAATATCTATCCTCTATACCTATCTCTATACACATTAATACATGATATAAAATTTGTGTGTGGTGTGTGTGTGTGTGTGTGTGTGTCTGTAAAGTAAATGAAGGTTAATAGCAGAAGGAAGACACCAAGAGGGAGGCAGGTATGGAAGGGAAACCCCCAGCAGAAGATGAGGTTTGAGCTGAGTCTTGAAAGAAGCCAGGGAAGCCAGGAGATAGTTGTCAGGGAGGAGAGTATTGAAGGAACAGAGGACAAGCAGGGGAAAAGCAGAATCTATCGATGTATTACCATGTGTGAGAAATAGCAAATCAATCAGTACAACTGTACTGCAGAGTTCACAGTGATCTTGTACATTCCCAGTGACACCATGATATGGTAAGCATTTTCTGTGATTGAGAAAATAAAGATTATTCATTGGAGAAGAAATATGTGTGGCACAAGAGAACATTGCTATTTAATCTCAATATTATCCTATGACCAACCAATTGAAGCGTTAATAAGTAGGAAATATCTTGCAAGTAATTATTTGAGAGATAAAGAAATAAATTTATGGATAATTATGTAAGAATAGGGAACAATGACTTTAATTTCCCATGAAATATTCCTCTGCACAGAATCTGGAAGTGGTCCTCAAGACCAAAAGCCTTAAAGCATGCACCAGGTGATGGATTCTGCCAGATGAGGATTAGTCAGATCCTATTTGGGCATTGTAACCTTCCTGGCCATAGCAAACCTGGAAGCCCCTATAGTGGAGGAGTTTGTAGTTTTACATTGTTGGAGAGAATATCCACACTGATGAAATGCAGACACCTCAAGGATTGAAACATGAAAGCAAAGAAATAAGCAAAAGTAACCAAACAACAAGTTTCATCTCTAAGCAGGCAAGTATTACACCTACGAGAAGTTTATACACTTTTTAGTTTGTAGACTGAAGTTCTTATTCATTTATAACTCTTGCAGACAGTACTATGGGACAAAAATGAAGGTTTTTACAAAGCAAACATGTTTAATTCTTCTGGATAGATTGATGAACTTCACATACTTGATATAAATTAAGTACCCCACAACCATACTCATACATCATTAAGATCGAGACACAAAACTAAAATGAACCTAAATGCACCAAGATGACTTACATGGCCTCCACAGTAACATTAACATAATTACTTTGGTTTTATTAGTTTCTATCCTGACTTGTATATTATTTCATTAGCATTTTTTAGTATTTAGTATCCTTTCTTAATTACTGCATAGGGATATATTAAATACATTTTGGTGGGATTCTAACTGGTCCACTCATTTGTTTAACACACCATTAATAGTGATTGGTGAACTGAAAAAGGTAAACACTCGGAAGTTTAAGTGTTCATTGTAATGGGGTTGGGGGCTTTGAAAGCAGAATTAGGGTTTCATTATGAATATCCAAGAGCTCTCCAAGGGTGATGCTTAAAGGTTTAAAGAATCCTTCACACAGGCTATCCTGTTGGGAAGACAGCTCAGCTTGGGAAAGAAAATATATGAGAGAAGCATCACAATATTAGGGTAGTCTTTTCAGATTGGCCTCTACCTCCATTCCCGCTACACTCCCAAAGAAAAGGACAAAGATAACATGCCTCTCTCTTCAAGTATCCAGGTGCCTTAATTAGAAAAGTCCCTAGATGTGAAGTGCCTTCATATGAAGTCAGCTGGTGAAGTGATTTGTTCATTCATCCCTTTTTAAAAAAGGAAGCCTATTTCATTGAATACTTCAAAAATGGTTTTTTATTCCACTGATGTGGAAACGTTTTTAACCCAAGCCTTAATAGACGGGCAAAATAAGTTGATATGGATATATGTAACATTGATGCACACGTGTACACACAAAAAGTAATATCTCTATATAAAAGTCATACTCATATACCTATACCCATGCATTTATATATATATATATGTATATATATATATATATAAGCTTAGTAGTAAGTTTTATGTTGATTAGCCTGTACAAACTTAACCAAATTAATATTTGGATGAGAGACATAAAATCCTTTCCTGGACATGCTTAGCTTAGTAGCAACTACCAGAGCTCATTGATGGTATTGTCTTTAAGACTATACCTCCTTGACAAGATAACCTCTGTGGCACTGAGGCACCAGATTAAAGGATCTCAATAAATTTGAAAACCTTTCCTTGGCATGATAAACAGGGATGACTCCAACCTCCCCCATGTCCTTTTCTATACTCTGTCTCAACATCAGCATACACTTTATTCTAGAAATACAAATGGAGGTTTTAAAACTTCTTAAAGCACACTTGCCCTCCTTTAATAATTTTTTAGAACAACTAAATGGATCCTAGAGAGGTAAGAGACAAAAGAAAAGTCCATATTTTCTCATAAGAAAATAATTTATTTCCCTAGGAAGGATACGCTGATCTATCTGGTGAATGCTGGTCTATATGAGCCTTCCAAAGATCTAGTCACTGTCTCTCTAGTCTCTAAGATACTTAAAGGAGCCTAGGCATCAATTGTCTTCTTTAAGGATTGAGAACCCAACATATACCAAAATAGGTCTGACAGGAAACAACATCCTCCTAGATCTTACTCGGAATAAGCATGACTTGGGCGCACTAAAAACTGCAATATTAAACTTCTTGTTTTACCTCAACACTACCAGATCCATAGACTCAAATGTTTTATAGTTGGAAAGCAACCTAAACATCACTCAGTTCAAACCCCTCATTTTATAGATACTGAAAATGAGTGAGAATTCAGCAGCTAGTGGAAGGGTCAGAATTAGAACCACTGTCTCATGAATTACAGGTCAGGGTTCTTTCCACTATATAGCACAGCATCTCCATAGTTTATGTTTTCTATCACACAAGATTTTATTTTATTCAGTTTTTAATAACTCTTTTTTCTCTGACAGCCAGTAACAGACTTTTGTTCTTCATATTATTGTATTTCTGACAAAAAGAATGCTTCTATAATATATCATCTTCATTCATGGAGCAACTACTATACCTCTGAGATTTTAGTTGGTGATCCTGTACAGTTGTTCCAGGAGTTAGCATTATATTGTTTCCCATATTCTACTTGGTCGCATCTTTAACAGAGACAACAATTATTAGGACTGCCCTCATATTGGATAGTTCACATTTGATAACACTCAAAGGCTTATGAAGTACTTTCCTTATTTTTTTTCTTCTTCTTTTCACCTAGGCCATTTAATGACTTTGTGAGGCGTGGACTACAGATATTATTTGGATAGGGCTTAGAAAAGGGATTGGACCTGTAATTTCATTGAATTATGGAAATCTCAGGTTAGAAATTTGCTTCTATCAACCCAAATCAGCACCTTCTCTATAATTTTTCATCAGAAAGAATTGCCTAGAGTTAAAGGGGCAAAAAATGCTGCTCACAGCATGTACTCTCCATGTGGAACTTTCTCAAAGTGGAAAATATTTTAAAAAATAAAACACAATGGAACACAGATAATAGTAATATATTGTTTTCTAAGACAAAATGCAATCCTGCACGGATCATTATACATGGTTTGGTCTAGTTTATGGTCTAGTAGTTTATGATTTAGTAGTCCTCATGTCTATATGACTTTTGACACCAATGGCCAAGAACAGTGAGAGTTTAAGTGACTTGCACAGAGTCAGAGAAAGGACTTGAATTCAGCTCTTCCTGACCTTGAAGACTAACTCCCCATCAACCATACCATGTTGCTTTTTAAAACATTTAACATTCTTATTTAGTAAATGTGGAAATTAAAATTCAGAAAAGTTAGTTGGCTTGCTGAAAGTGACATAGGGAATATGCATGGAAGATAAGAGATTCAAATCAAGATTTTTTCTAACTTCAAATTCAATGTTATTTCTATTCTTTCAAGCTGTCTGACTTTGAACTTTAATAAAGCATAGAAACAATTCTTATTAAATACCTACTATATATCAGGCATTACTAAACACTATACAAATATCTCATTTGATTCTCACAACAACCCTGGGAGGTGGATGCTATTATCACCCCCATTTTAATGTTGCGAAAAGTGAGGCAGAGATGAAATTACTTATCTAAGGTCTCAAATCTAATAAGTATTCCAGCCTGCATAGGAACTTAGTTCTTCCTGATTCAAGGCCCAGAACTCTACTTACCATAATATCTAGCTGTCAATAGATGATTTTGATGATATGGAAGGATAAAGTTATTGAAGATTAGAAGGCTAAAATGAAGAGGCGGGCTACTGAGTAAGATTTGAGAAAATTCCTGTATATTTTCAAAAAGAAAATAGCTATATATTCTGGATAGTTTATTTCCTCCCATTGGTAGAGTCACTCTCTGTTGCTTTCTATGTGGTTCCAGAGTAAGAAATATCAGCACTTTCTCAGAGTAAAAGGCATTGGTAATGTGGGGATATAATGAACTGCGTTTTGGGAGAACGTTTCCTATTCTCTGGAAAGACAGTGATTCAAAGATGAAACAGCAGGATAATGAGGAATGAGCTCCTTAATATAGATAGCTTTAGCTTAAAAACCTCCTTCAGATTTCTGGAAATGTGATGGCCACAGTTTAAAAATGCATGTGTTCTCCTCATCACTGCCCCTAAAGGTTTATGTATTATATCATGCCTCCTAAAGTGGAAGATCATGAACTAAATGTGAACTCTTGAAGTCATGAAGAGTAGAAAATCTTATTTTATGCTCTTTTTGGATCTTCCTCAAATTCAGTACTCTATCGCCAGCTTTTTTGCCTTTTTCAAAAACTGTCTCCAATGCTTAAATTGAACTTCCACATTATTTTTCCATCAGAGTATCAAGCTCCCTTCAAGGCTTATGTTATCACCTCTTACTGTGAGCCCTTCCTGTTCCCTCTGCTTGGGGATTCTCTTATCCACCTCAAAATTTCAAGTATATGTTTCCCTGATTATTTGTGGCATCTTTATTCCCCTCCTCACACACAACAGAATGGAAACTACTTGGGGAAAGGGAATGTTTTGCATTTTATCTTTATATTACAAATATCTAGTACAATGATTTGCATATAGTAAACACTTTAATGCTAGTTTGATTAAATTGCTTCAGATTGGAATGAATGTGGTGATATTCTTTAAATAAGAATGGCAAGTTTTCCTTGGCTTTTTAGATGCTATTTCATTGCCTCATTTTCCCCATAAACTATATAGAAGAGCCAAATAGATGATTTTAACTGTTGTCATGTTATTTTTAAAAATAAATGTGAAAAACGTAGCTAGTTATTGTATTCTCATGATACTGCCTTTTGGTGAAGGCACAATATTTGTCAAAATTGTCTCAGAATGGCAGTTGGACTATGTAGCACTATCTACCATCCATTCCCAGGTTAGGAAGACAGTCTAATGCTTCAGTGAAGTTGCAAATGTCTCATCTTAGATAAAGGTGTCAGATTTGGAATAAATGACTGCCAAACTTCCACCCATTATTCATACAATGACATTGACATGTAATGCCAGGTGACATTATCAGGCCCAAGATTTGGGGAATGACTAATTAGCATTAACACTTAGTCCTAGATAAATTCATAGAATTCACTAAGATCCCAAGGCTATGCAGTGATGATATTGTGAGTTACATCACACTTGAAGGTATCTTGTCTGGTCTGTTCCTTATCACCAGCTGCTTTGTACAATTATGAAACTTTATTTAATCAATTTTACAAAGCCATGCATGATGACTCAATGAGGTACCTTAGAACTGCCTTCGAACCAGACTTTTGACCACTAGGGAAATTCTTCTTAATTAATAGGCTACAAGCATCACCAAAGTTCTTGAGACATTCAATAAATTGCCATATTCCAATAACTGTTCATGCACAGGACCCCAAGGGAGAGATTATGGACCGTTTGGCAGACTCTCAATAGCACTACAGACTGAGAAGTTTCAGAACAATATTGGCAGTGTGTAAAACCTTACTGGAAATGACATGACTCCAAGCAGTCAAAGATTTTCATTTAACAATAGAGTAGAAAATGGTAATTAAATTATGCTTTCATGGCAATGACATTCCCTTCCCTTTCTTTTCATTTTTCCCCACCCTCATTTCCAACAGTATTTTGAAAAACAGATAGATTAACAGACACACACACACACACACACACACACACAAAAGAAAACTAAATCAAAAAGTCATTATGTCTTTTGGGACTCTTTCAAGGGTAGCATCAAACTTAAAACAAAAAGAACAGGAAAAGTTATCCATTAACCTTTTGTACAGTTTTAAATTAAAAGAAAATATTCCTCTTTGTTCTTCCTGGACGGCACCATTTTTTCTTCTGTTCATCCTGCTCATCTCCCATGTCTACCACTAGAAGTGGTGATGATTCATTCATACAGTTGTACTGTCCTCCATATAACTGACATGATTTTCATCCCCATGAAGCTGCTTATGCAAGAGTTCAGAAATTCTAAAATGATTGGATCATCTCATTTATATTCACTCCTGGCATTTGAATATTAGGGTATCTAATGTTCTGGGAATTCATTTCAAAATTATAAGGACATATTTTTTTCTGATGTAGGAGAAGCTGAGGAGAAAGGTCACTGAGTTTCCCTGGCTGCCTCTTCCCAATCCACCTTAACTCCTCTCTGCACTGATTTCCATTATCTAGCAACAAAGCACCAATCAAGCCAAAACTGAAGCCTCAAAAAAAAAAAAATGAGTGTGCTTTCTTTTAATTTGCTTTCATGTCCAAAGGCCAGGTAACTAAGTTGTGGGTGTTTCTAACAAGAATTTCAAACCTTCACTTTCAGTTCCCGTTTCAAATAGAGTGAGGGTGGCTATTTCAACAATAATGTTATATATAAACAAAAGATTTAATAATAAATTCAAAAGCTGCATGGAATATATTACCCAGAAGTTCACAGAAAGATCAGCTGCTTACAGGGTGACTAATTGGTAAGTGATTATATCTGGAGATATGATTTATACATTTTTTTATAGTGAAAATGAGACAGTGCAGTAAACTGCAGAGATGGCCTTTGAGCCATGAAGACCTGGTTTCAAGTACAACTTCTGATACTCACTGTTTGACCTGGGGCAAGTATGAAAGGACCAGTATCTACCCTACAGAGTGACATCTCTTACTGCAACATGGGTTAGCCTCTAAAAGGCTTCCAGTCTTACTTGGTCTGGGGGTTAAGAAGTTTCAAGCTTTGCCTCCTTTGCTTCATGGTAGCCACAGGTAGTGTTTACATGTCTTCCTGGTATTCTTGGGCAAGGAATATCCCACCCCATTGGACCTGAATCCTTTGGAACTTGGTGGGTGCCTACAAATGATGAAAGTTCTACACTCTGCTTTACTGATCATATTCATTTCTATTTGGAGAAAAGGTGAGAGGTGTCTCCTGAAGCTAAATATTACTCTATCCATGTTGTGAATTCTTGCTATGTGAAGGCTAAGCAAATCTTTTATTATTCAGAGATCTATGGGTGCCTCATTTCAACCCACTATGAGTCAAAACTAAGAGAGTACTGGCAGCAAGCCCATTCCAAACAGCATGTTATTTAATCTCAGTATACAAGGCAACTCTCTAAAACTATAAATTCTAGAGAGAGTACATAGTTTGACTTGGTACATGGAGTTTTTTCATTCAGAGATAAAACTAATCCTGAATGTATTTTGGGTAAAATGATGAAATCAATCCCCCAAATCATGAAATCATTGGTTCCATTCTCTGACTCTTTGAGAAATCTCATTAAGTCAACTACATGTAGATGACCCAGATATTATCAGGTCCATCATTTAAATTACCACTTCTTCTGGAATAGAGAATAAATGGTTCAATGTAATTTATCACCATTTTATGGAAAAACAAAGGAAGATATACTTCAAACTAAAAAATTATATTACCTAATAAATAGAATTTTCTCATCTTCTCAATAGCTTTGCTTCTTTTAGTTGTAATAGTCTCTCCATTCCACCCATGCATGTTCTGCTAAGTCCAAAGAAAATATTAAATATTTTCCATGAAACTTTCAAAGATTATTCTGTTTTACAATGATTTTCCTTAAGCTCATCTCCTACAAATCTTATCCTTTCTCTGGTACATTTTTGGCATTTTAATGACTTCTTTTCACCTGTTCTTTATTTCCTTGAACTCTTCTAAATTTCTATGAAAAAAAGAGCATGCCTAGAAGTTGATCAGTATCACAAAATAAGCAGTCAATATATATGTGTTGTATAGATTTGAACTGTCATGTCCATAGAGCAAAGAAGATGAACATTTCTCCACAAGGAAAAAACAAAATCATTTAGGCTTTTTCAATCATTAGGTATAGTAATTAAAGTGCAATGAATGTAATAGTCAATTTATATTAGAATTATTATTGCCTTGGGAAATTTTTATTTTCTTTAGAATAGGTCAGTTTTTGTTTACTTTTTATTTTTTCAGTTTTTTTTTTAACTCAGGCTAAGTTTCAGTTTCAGAAAGGCATTCAATTAATGAGTACATTGCAATGTTTCCCTTAATTTTACAATATGTCAAGAAACCATAAATCCACAAGGAAAAAATGGGAAATAACTGAAATCAATAAGGAAAGCTTATGAACATGCAAAGTTATTAGTGAAATACAAGGATGTTAATTAAAGATGCTGGCTTTTTGCAAAGGCTCTATGTTACCCTGATTGATCTTGGCTGCTGGTTCAGCTCTTTCTCTCTTGCCCATTAGCTCTTGCTTGCTTTTCACTGCTCTAATTGGATATTTACTGCATCGGCACCTTCTTTTAAACAACATTTGTTGCACAAAGACTGTAAATACAATTATGCTTTAGACAAATGATACATGTACAAATATATGTTTGCATAAATAGCTTATTGTTTTTGTAATTTGGCATTGGAACTTTTACAGATCTACATGAGACTTTTTGCATTTCATGGAAATGCTTGATAATTTTTCTGTATAAACTCTCTTATTTTTATTTTGAATTAAAAATCCTACTTTAAAAGGAGTTGTAAAAAATACTTTAGATAAAATACTATGCCCCACACTTTAAGTAGGGTTACAAAAATTTAGCATGAGAAATTATTGTTTAAAAATGTAATGCATAAATCAAAATCCAAAAGGTCTTAGTTTTGTAACGCCAAAGCACAAAATTTGTGAAGAATCCAGAAAATAATTTTCTTCCTTCACAAACATGATATATTATGGAAACTGATGGTGTTCTGATTTTTTTCCATAATAATCTTTAAATGCTGTATAGAAACAACTTATTCAAAGCTTTTGTACAGATTATTTCATTTTACATGATCAAGTATAGAAGCTGCCAAAAAGCATTTTACTGAAACTAGAATAAACTGTAGTATCTCCATTCATTTCTCTATATCTACCAAATAATGTTATTCAATTTTCAAATGGAAAATAAGAAATTAAACTGTTTTCCTTGGAGCAAAAAAAAAAAAGAGGAATAATTATCAAGATGATGAGGGGACAGTATGATCAATAAGGATGTGTATTGAGGGGGAGCAAATCATGCCAGAAATTTAGATTCAGTGAATAAGTGAAAATGAATAATATTGATAAGCACTATACCAAGCTAAAATAATGACTTCCAATAAATGTGTTAATTGCATTCACTTTAAAGGCAGCTTTACCCCCTAATTATGTTTCATGAAAGGATATTTGGACATGTATCTATCAATAGATATATGCTTTTTTTCCCCTTAGAGCAGAAAAATATATTAATATATATTTGTGTGTGTGTTTATATTTCTTGGGGGGAAAAGTACTTTGAAACACTTAAATTAACTTTATATCTATTTCTATCCCTGGTCATGTCACTATTCTTTGGCCTAATCACATCCACCTACATTACTCTATTACCTTTTGAGTAATTCATATTTTTATTTCTTTGCAATTATAAAATTCTACAAGTCAGCCCTATAACAACATTATGAGAATAATTTTGCTAAAAAGATAGCCTTTTATGTCAGAGAGACAGTATAGAATTGCTGAAAGCACTATACAGTACCCCAAACATAAACCATACTGTTATCTTCCTCCTTTATATATATATATATATATATGCATATGTATTATACATTATACAATACTGATGGATTAGCATAATAAATTTGTCAAAAATCTACAGATCAGAATTTAAGTAATAAATATTCCTTAATCAGAGCAATTAAATGTCATAGTAGATAAAGACTAGAGTCAAGAAGACAAGTGTTAATCTAGTGTCCCATACATACCAGCTGGATGACCCTGGGCAAGTCATTTAATCCTGTTTGCCTCAGTTTCCTCAGGGTTAGCAAAAGTCAGATACAACTGAAAATTACTGAACAGCATTCCTTATCTACTTTTCCCTCTTTGTAGAGTATTAACTCTATCTTTTTTGAATACCCATGGATCCCACTGAGATGACACTGTTTTCTGAGCTGTAGCACAATCGACATCAGCTAATCTACCAGAAGAAATATGTGGAATAATTTCTGATTTCAAGTAAATTTCACTTTCAACTTATTTCTGAATAGGATATACGTTATGGAAGTGGCCAGTCCTTGGGTGAGCATACATCTCCCACTTCTATGTATAATTTCAAATCAAGAATCAGATCATCAAACAAAATGATTCATTTGTATCTATGAAGAAATCTTAAATGATCCTCACATGCACAAATGTGGCACTTTTTGGAAAGCATCTAGGCATATTACCAACAGTGATTTATATCTAAGAAGGGGAATAAAAGCCACTCCAAATTGTGGATAAGAAAGTTTGGGTGGGTAGTAATCATCACTATTGAAGGCAATACTCTCATTGCTAAGATTTTAGATCCACTGAAGTAAAATTATATATATATATATATATATATATATATATATATATATAAATACACACATGTGTGTATGTATGTCTATGTACATATTAGAGTTTTTAAGAAACACATAACTGTATAATTAGAATTCTCTCTCCAGAAACTCTCTTTCCCAGCTTCCCATGTTCCTTCTCAGGTTACATGCTAATGTTGGGAGGACATAAATTTTGTGTAGCCCCACCTCTCATTCTCTTCTCCCTGAAAAGCAGCTGGTGGAGGTGGGGTGAGGTGAGAGGCTGGAGAACTTTACTCAGGTGTTTTTCTACTCAAGTTTTTACTTTTGTTCTGTTTATTTCTTCTACTTCAAGTGATTATTAATAAACTTTATAAAATATAATACTTAGAGTTATTGGATATTAATTTTAATTTTATATAATATAATAATTAAATGATATTTTTAGAGGTAGCAGCTTAGAAATTTACGAGCATGTAGCCAACAAACCACACCTACTGGTGAATTAAAAAAATAAATCATTACCTAATGTTAATAACAACAAATATTCCAAATTTATATAAGCAATAAGATTTTTATAGAGGAGTAATCAAAGCTGAGATTTGGTTTTCCACCCACATGGTGTCAGGGCCAGGTTTTGAAATGGAGATAATTTAAAAGAACTACTAACTACTACTTTGATAGGTAACATATTTTGCCTTCTTTCTAATGCAGTGTTTAGCTAGCATGACACAGCTCCTAAGAGTACAAAAGGCGTATGTGAGATGAAACAACAAGCATGCCTGACAATAGGAGACCTTAGAAAGCTATGCTGATACTGTGCTTAAAGATAAAAGGGCAAGCAGGAACTACTTTAAAGGAGATAAAGGGGCTTCATATATCTTGCTGGCCCCGAGATAACTTTGTTCCTTTCATCATCATTATTGATTTCTCAAGGCTTAGCCACCCTCATATCAGCGCCCAGAAGGCTCAGATCTTGGGGCTCAGTTCTTACCAATGGAGAGTTGTCACTCTTAAGCTAAAGGGATAACTAAGCCTGCAGAATAACATGCAAAGGCTTCAGACTTCAGTTCCACTGATAAGTTTTCCTCTCCCTGACATGACTGCATTAATCCACTGAATCAATTTACTTAAGCTGTGCTATATGGCAAGGTGTGCCATGATTTTCCCCACCTTAAAATTTTTGTGCTATTAGAGTCACAAGTGCACAGGAGGCACAGCTTCCAGTTTGGATCAAAAGCCTGATGCAAACCCTTGGCAACTGGCCAAGGAATACATTCTCCAATGAGATTTATAGAGGGATATGGCCTCTCTAATGTCAAATGGGAATTGAGGAGAAAGATGTTAAATAGCGTCATAAAGCCATTTTCCTATGCTGATTTTCAGGTGGGATCTAAAACTCCAAATGCATTACAGGCTTTTGGTCTCCACAGATGTCCAATTTACTCTAATCTTCACACAAAGCCCATAACTTAGTGTGATCTCTAGCATATAGCACTAGAAATAAATCCAATTTAGAGCAATCTCCACCAATGTTGTTCCAAATGTTCTTGTCACTGACTGGCCCATCACCAGCAACAAAAGCAGTGCTTGCATTAATCACATTTCACTTGGTCTTGGATGGTGCTTCACTGGAAACTTTATAAAGGCACCACTATTTGCAAGTATATTCAAAATAAAGAAGGGTTACCCCAGGGGAACCATTGCTAATCTTAAAATCAGTAAGTGCTTTGGAGGGAAAAACACCAAAGTTTGAGATATTTAAATTATTCAACAGTGGATCAAGACTAACCTCAGCTTGCAGATTAAGTGTACAAATGAAGTCATGAAGCCTTTTCATTGCCAAGTCTGGCTCTGCCAGATTTGAGGGTGATTATCTCTAGCAAATTGTCAGAATAGTCCTGCTTTCAATTTTAGGTTCTACTAATTCTACAAATAACTTTCATTTTCCTTCTCTTTAAAATGCCTGTTTCCTGCATATCTCAGCTTGAGTAGCAAAATGTTGTGAAACCCTGGAGGTCCTTGGATTTCTGTTTACCAACCATGTTCATTCAGGCCAAGATGTTTTCATTGGGATCTCTTCTCTTCACTTCACTTGCCCACTAACAAGACATTCATTATCAGAGCCTTGTTTTCCCCACCACTGAGCACATTTGTCATTTGCCACTACCCTTTGCCAGCAATTGACACACAAGATATTTCCTGCTTCAGTTTCAGTATCAGAAAGAGATGCCTCTTGGACGATGTCATTTCTTTGACCCTGATGAAGGGTGAAACAAGTAATCCAACTTCGACATTATTATCTTTCCCTCTTCTGAATTTCCAGAGCACCATATTGTACCTATGGGCATATATTTGCTCTCTGGTGCAGTCTACTTGTTCCTACACTCTTACACCAGACAAAAATGGTCTTTTTGCTCTTTCTCAGACACAAGATTTGATTTCCCTTCTCTATAGTCTGCATAACCTAATTCCCATATCTGGAATGGTCTTCCTTCTCATTTTCACCTTTAATGCCTAGGGGTTCCTTCAAAGGCAGCTCACATTTCTTCTAATATCTGAGGTTTTCCTAATCCTCCTGGATGCTGGCATCTCAGCAGACACATACCCTCAACCTGCCCTGTTTTGTGCTATATGCATTTTCTACTTCTTAGGTTTCCTATACACTTGAATCACTGCACTTATACTAGCTGGTCCCTCAAAGGACCATAGCCTCTAACTGCCCCAATCCATTTACCGTTTATTCTCTGTAGCCATATGGAAGGCTTCTCACACCCTTCATTTTATCATAACTTACAAGCGAGTTTCTTTCATAATCAAGGATTCTGAAATTCCTTTATCCAGTAATAACTTCCTATCACTCCATATCTCTCTTTGCTTTATTCGTCATTTTTTGATCACCTCATTACTTCATCTCCCTCCACTCTTCCTCAGAACTCTTCCTTTTTTACTTCTTTTGTAACAGTTGACAATGCTGATTATGCTTTCATCCTGGATTCCTCTCTCATTTTTTTCCAGGTCAGCATCCTTGCCACTAATTTCTAACTTCCTCTCTTCTCCATTTTGATTTATTTTTTAGTCATTGTTTAATTTAGCTCTCTCTGTTTCTCTCTCAAATTCATTACCTCTTTGTTCTCAAGCTAGTTCTCTGATTTCTCCTCCCTTTCAAGATGTGCTACTAAACTGGTCATATCTTCCATCACTTCCCTGATAAGGCATAGTGGGTTAGTGAATTACACCAAGTAGAGAGCTCATCCTTGAAATAAGATCATAGTATTTTGCATGTTGTTTCCCTTACAGAACTATGAGCTCCTTGAGAGCAGATGGTGTTTTTGCCTTTCTTTTATATCTCTAGTGCCTGGATCATAGAAGGTGCTTAATAAATTCTCGTTGTCTTGAGTTCACAGATTCAGCCAATTATTTGTTCAGAGTAAAAAAATAAAAGTAATACATTTGTGCTATGTCATAAAAATCCCTACTACTACCACCAATTTTCCAATAGTGTGATGTTACTCTTCTGCTAACATTCACCCTTTGAAAGGATGTCTAAAATATCTTGTAATTTTATGTCTGATATCATTAATTCACACACAATAGAGAAAAAACTCCAACAACTTAGGATGTTATTTCTTTTACTTAAGGAAATAGGTATCATTCTGCAATGGGACACATGCTAAATGCCATAGGACAAGGGAAAAATAAGAAATGAGCATTTTGATTTTCCTTTCTTTTTTTTTCAGTGTCAATGACTTACGGCTCTGGCAGTGATGCTCTGTGGGTCCCCAACATCTGCCAGTGCAAGACTTGTGGCACCTCCCACCTGCAGGACAGAAGAAAAAGTATGTAAATTAAAATCTTTCAATTCTTGACCTGGAGTGATCATTCAAGGGAAACGACTTTCACTCCTTTATGAGAATCTTTATGCGGCACTAGAGTTGAAACATTGCCCATAAAAAGTCCACTTAAAAAGGAAGGCCTGAATGTCAAATATATATGGAATTGGAGCACCATCTTGTAGTGTTTGAAAACCTCCCATCATTTTATATAAAAACAACAAAAAGATTGAATTTGTGGAATTTCCCGCAAGTCCTTTTAAGGGGAGAAAAGGAAGGAAGTACATGAAATAAGTTTGCACTTTGTTTAACAGAGCTGCCCTGGATCTTTTAGGGAGTTCTATATCTAATATTAACTCCCAGGCAGGGAAGATGAAATTAATATTCAAAAAAGCCTGCTGAAAACTATACAGACACTAATAATATATTCTAAGAAATATGCTTCTTAGAAGAAAAAGTTCTAAGCATAATTTTATACTTCTTTATGTACTAAGATATTCTCACATGTGTTTTTTAAAATCCACCAGCCTATAAAATCTAATTTAGCTTGCAGAATTTGATGTGAAACCTTCCCCATTTACAAATGTGCCCTTTATCCTTTTCAACTACATTTTCCCCCTTATGAGCATGTTATTACAAGCATTTGCTGACAGCAAATAGACAGCTTCCAAAAGCAGATTCAAAGAAGAACTCAAACAATGGGTAGAAGAAAAAAAAAGCTGAAAACATTCAATTTCATTAAAACCTGCCCCCCCCCCCACTTTCCCCCAGCTTGGTGGTGCAATGTATGTGGTAGCAGGCCTAGAGTCAGAAGACTTCTCTTCTGTAGAGTTCAACTCTTGCCTCAGGCATTTACTAGTTATGTAACATTGGGCAAAGCACTTAACACTTTTTACCTCAGTTTCCTCATTTGTAAAATGAGCTGCAGAAGGAAATAGCAGACCACGCTAGCATCTTTGCCAAGAAAATCCAAAATGGGTTCCAAAAGTGTTGGACACAACTGAAAATGACTGAATAATAACAAATCTGATTTCTTCAGGCTCATGATCATAATAATATGGACAATGAGCATTTAAAATGGACCTCACCGTTCATGAATTCCTAGAGGTGAAAGGGACCTTAGAGATGATCTTGTTATAAACCTGCATCTCAGAGATGAAGAAATGTGGCCCAGAGAAGTTTATAAACTCATAAATTGAGATTTGAAAAAGACCTAAGAAGTCATCTAGTCTTGACCCTTCATTTTACAAACAAGGACACTGTGACCCCCAAATCCTAAGTTACTTTTGTCCAAGGTGAGAGAGGTAATAAACCTCAGAAAAGATATTTAAATGCAGATTCTCTGAATCCAGGCAAATGCTGTCCACTGTTCCATCCTGCTTGTCCATCCATCACTTGTCCAAAGTCCACTGTTCCATCCATCACTTGTCCAAAGTCACAGTAAAGTAGAAGCAATATTGAGATTTGAATTTCAGTCTTAGTATACCTACTTGTCATGTTTTGAAGCCTACTCGTATTTATATTCCACTATATCATGCTGCCTTTTACTTATTTGTAAGGTCAAACCCCCCCATGTGAAATCTTTGAGAGCTTTCCTACCGACGCCTTTCTAATAAACTTCATTTTCTTCTCTATTGTCAGTTTTAAAGAGAAGATATTTAGTGGAGAGATGCTGCAACATTAACTCTATAGCCATTCAGGAAACATTTTCTTTTTTTGAAAAGGGTAGATATGACACAGATATTAGGCTACAATCTGATTTTAATTTAAGGACTACAGACTTTTTAAATTTAAATTTTATATTTTAAATTTACAAATCATTTCTTTTTCTCTCCCGTATGCCTCCTCCGCACAGGAAAAATAATGCATTGGTTAACAAATTATACATAGAAACAAGTGTGCGTATTCAAACAAAATAAATTTCCCTACTATGTCCAAAAATCCATCACATTCGACCTTTAACCCATCTCCTTTCTGAAATAATGTAATCGATACTCTTAAATACTTCAACTTGGAAGACTTAACAGCCTGGTCCGCTGCCACATTTTTTGTTGGTACGCATCTACTTGAAGTTATCCAAGTCAAAAGGCTGCTGAGAAAACTCTCTAGCTGGCCACATAAACACACAAGTTTTCACCCAGCTCCTCCTACATCCTTCTACTCAGCTAGTTATGGATGGCATTACTGATTAGGTTATACAGTAATTATATGTACTGTATTCCAGCCACCTTTATAAAAGCATTGGATTCTTGCTATATTACAGTTCATTTAAGGCAATTATGCCTGTGAAGTGCTATTGCTGACATCATCGGCATATAATTTCCTGTCACTCTTTGCCATCTGTTTATTTAGATCACAAACACATTATAACTACATAATGCAAACTCATTCTGGCTGACAGGAAAAGGGCTCCATCTGGCATGAATAATATAACTTTAATCAGTAATAACGATAATTATTATTAAGAACCTACTGGAGTTCTTTTGTATAAGACTAATAAATCTAAATTGATTTATAACAGCGGAAATTAGAAAAGACTGTGAGGAAAAACAGAAAAGGCTGGAAACTTTTCATGACAAAACTTTTTTTTTGAAATGAGAAAATAGCAGTTGTGGGGTTTAATGGGCTCCTTGTTTCTCTAGAAGTGCTAAAATCCATTAAATCGACCCATTAAGTGGTCTGTTAATTGCAGATTTCTGAAGCAGGGGATGATCTGTCATTTATTCTATGGCTTCTTGATCTACCTTTGAGCTAATTGTCCTTTATGGCCAAAACACTGTATATGGATGGGAATACCAGAAAGTTAGATTTAGATCAGGTGCCATACTCACTCACCCATCTTTTTCCATTCATACCCCCTTTAGCAAATCCTTTTTAAATTCCCAGTCTTGTGAGTACCTCTCCATACCTCCAAATCCCCATGATTTTTATGGGGAAAATATTTCTTTCTCTGTTTCAAAGCCAGTGGGACCACTTGTGTTTTTTTAAAGATACTTGGTAAAAAGCCATTTAATACTTCCTAAATCCTAACCCCTTTGGAGAAAAGAGTTCAGACATCTTCAGAGTCATTTTTAAAGAACTAAAACTTGTCCATTCCCTATTATAGGCTTTCATTGGGATACCTCAGGGGATTATTTGCATTTATATGGAGATATTTTATAGTACCCCAAGGAAAAGCATGTCAGAGTCTCCTTCCCTCATTGAGAACAGTGTTAGCATTATTCCTTTTCCCCTTTCCTCAATTGCACAGGCAAGTAGGGAAGTAAGCATGTGCTCAGCACATTTCTAAATTAAATGATCACACTTAAAGGACCACATATTAAGCATTCTCAAATAAATATACTTCAGCACACTGTCATTCTGAAACAGTAGCATCTGGAAGATTTCAACAGCAATAGGGAATCCCTCCTCCATTTTGCTGTTTGAGGATGGCAGTATTAAGACCATCACAATTTCTTCCTGATCTTGTGCCTCTAACATCTCAAAAGAGATTAGTATGGTGATCTACATAGGAAAAATGAAATGGATTAACAATGTCAGCTAATAAGATTTTAAATGTATTTGGAAAAGCAGCCCACTGTGTTGACTTACCAATACATATATCATGGAAAAACACTGAAGACAGATAGGGATCTGGACACAAAATTTAATTGATAAAGAAATATAGATCTTATTGGATTGGGGAAATTTTGTACTTTCCTTGATCCAAACTTCTGCCTGATAAATATCATTTAAAATATTAATTTAACTATTTAAATATATTAACCATTAAAATTAAAATAAATTAAATATTTAAATATAAACAAAAATGTACTAATACTAATATTCTTTCAGTGATTTTATGGGGGTTTATATCATGGAACATTACAACCTCAGAAGAATCAAAACTATTGGCAAGTCAAAGGGAAATGAGGAAGCTTATGGTTGGCATATGTCTATCTTCCTCATATCTATACAAGTAACAGATAAGCTGTCATTTCCAAATACATGGAATTGATGTAGTATTCATCTTGTGATTCCTGAGTTCTTCAATCTGACTCACATGGAAGGCTATTAGTATTTCCAAATATTTCTTAATTGGTAGATTTATTACCATATCTTTATGAAGGATAAACTAGCTTGTATAACTGGAAAAATAATATAAGAAAAGTTTTAATAAAATCAGAATGGGAATACAGTGAAAAAAAAAGTTCTCTTCACCCCCTTAAGCCCACTTCCCCCACCTAATTTCTCTATTTCCATGGAAGAAACCGTCACCAACACTGGATTTAGCATTAGAAGAGCTGAGTTCAAATGGTAGCTCTTCTGTTCACTCTTTCTATTAACACAGACAAGCTACCAAGTCTTGTTAACTCAGCTTCCATAATATCACTTTTTTTCTACCCACTTCTTCACATTCTTTCAACTACCATACTTCAGTCCCTCATCACTGTCCCCTGGATTACTATAATGTCTACCTAATAGCTTACCCTTGCCCAAATTACTTTCTTCTTCAATCTATCTCCTGGAAAATTAGTTGAGAAGATTTTTTCCTAAAGCACAGGTCTGATAATTTCACTCCATTACAGAAAAAGCTTCAAAAGAATCCTCCTGTCTCCAGGATGAAATCCAAACTGCTCTACTTCATATTTAAAGCTTGTCAGAAATTATTTCTAATTTAGCTTTACCAAGCTTATGATACCTCTTAACATAATCTATGTTCCAACCATAACAACCTATATGTTATTTTTCTTCCTATAAAAGAGTCTATCTCCATTTGTGGAGATAGCCTGTCCCTCTTTTCCAGAATATATACCCCCATCACTCCTCCTTTCATAATCTCTAGAGTCTTTGAAGGTTCAGATCAAGAACAGGTGCTTGGTAAATTTCCTTTTTGCCAGTCCCATCCTTCCCCTATTCTGTAACTGAAATCACTTACATAGAAACTGTGCTTTTCGCCAGCACTTATTTGCTTCCTAGGACTTTTCAGTATACACAAAATCAATGCTACAGCAAAGAAACTGGCAGCCAGTAGTCTCTGGTATATGGCTAGAGAGTTGAGTTCATGCTCCTAGAGAGAGAAGACTATAGCTTGCTATTAAGCCAAGGAAACAGTTTTATTCTTGTTCCCCCCCCTCCATTGGAGATACATCTTGATGTTTTTCTTTAGACAGGAGAGCATAGCTAAGAGGAAGGGGTATTAACAAATACATTATGTCATCTTTTCTAGCTCAAGGCTCCTCCAGCAGTGTTACAATGTTTACAAAGAACAATATAAATATAAACTATTTCCATAAAAATGATTTTTAAGCAAAAACTATGGACATATGAGACAGTGTTTAGGAGCTGCTTTGATCTGTAGGAGAGTTCCATGCCCATGATAGAAGTTTAGTCTGCCACTTTGACAATATGAGAGAAAATAGATGACTTAATTTTCCTGTATGATGCTTTCTATGCTGCCCATTAATACCATAGGAGTGCTGAATAGTTTAAAAAGTAGGAAGTCCCCAAAAGAATAAAAAGAGTACCATTTAACTGTATCTGGCTAAAAGCCATGTAAATGCATTTTGTTTCTGCTAATTTCAATTCTTATTAAACCCATCAGTTTTGATCTGTTAAAATTACTTTATACCAGTTAAAGAGGTGGGAAGATAATAGTTTCTGTGAAGATAAAATTTTAAAAGGAAATGACCAGAGTGCTTTTCTAACCTAGAGTGACATAGAAGAACAGAATACCATGTCCCATTTAGCTATGAAAGTGATTTTCCAAAGGTACCAGTCCCACCATGTCAATATCATATTATATAAATTCCGTTGCTTCCCCATTATCTCTAGTATCAAATACAAAATCTTCTGTTTAGCATTCAAAGCCCTCCATAACCTTCTTTCCCACACCTTTACAGTCTTCTTCCACTTTATCTTTGCCATTTAATTTGCATTCACACATAGACCTATTCATATATTCCTACTCTTCAGTTCAATGACACTGGTTTCTATGTGTCGCCCCAAACAAGACACTATCTCAGCTCCAGGAAAATTTTCTGGATATTCTAGGTTGAAAATATTCTCCCTTAAATCTCATATTCCCAACTAATATTCCACTTTCCAAAGAAAGGCTTTCCCAAATCCTCTTAATTCTTATGTCTTCTTTATATTAGTTATTTCCCATTTATTTTAAATGTAGTTTTTTAATGTAAGTATTTGCATATTGTCTCTCTCATTAAATTGCAAGTTTCATTAAGGAACTGTCTTGTACCCTTCTTTTTATCCTCAGTACAGTGTCTGCCATATAGTATATGATTAGTAAATGTTTCCTTATTGACTTACTGGAGAGCTGGTGATTCTATTTAAAGAATTTAGGATATATAGGCTTTGTTTTTGATAGTAGATTTTTCTTGATTTGTATGTATAGAAGTTTAATATAGTCAACATAACATGGAATAGAATATCATTTCATCTTTCTCATTCATCAATATTTAAACATTAGTCTCATATATATATATACATATATGTATATTGTATATATAATTTTGTATTTGATCCCAGAGGTGATGGGGAAGCAATGCAGTTTATAGAATATGAGACTGAAATGGTGAGACCTGTACTTTAGGAAAATTATATATATCTATATATAATTTTACTTTCCCTACTTCTATAGGCAATAAAGCAACTTTATAATTTCTTGAACAAAATTAATTTGATAGGAAAATAAAATTATAATTATACTATTGTGGTATCATATTTGAAGGAAAAGATGAAGTTATTATTTTTTTCTTTTTTAGGCATAACACTAACAGAGTCTAAGTAAAAAATGTAAAGTCACTTAACTTAAAAATTATGAAAGTTCCTAGTTGTGTGACCCTAGGTAAGTCACTTAACTCCCATTGCCTAGCCCTTACTATTCTTCTACCTTGGAACCAATAAACTGTATTGATTCTAAGATGGAAGGTAAGGGTTATAAAAAGGTATGAAAACTTATTTATTTTTATTCTTTTAAATAACAAAAACTACATTTTATTCTCCCCTAATTAAACTTTCCTGGATCTTTTCTTATTTAAAAATTATTACATGGACATTTTAACTTCTATAAGTTTTTTTACTTAACTTTTTTACTTAACTTTTACTTAACAACAGCATCACAATCAGCATAATAATGACCAATTAATTACTAAAAAAGGAGGAAGAATATTCATAGAGCACATATAAATAGTTCCAAATTCTGCAGAAATTTTTTTTGGAATAAGGTAACCCATCACATCATCAAGCTTTAGTAACAACTGAGATAGGAAAATTCCACTCAACTCACTGAATAGAGGTCAAAGTGGTTTACATCTTTGGGTAGAGCCTATGAAATTATTAAAATCTGAGAATGTAATCAAAAGGGCTCTGCAATGATATCACCAATGTATTTGAAACAACAATATATTCACAAAGAATCATGGAACAAATGGTTAAATCAAAAGGACTTTCTTGGGTGAATGGAAGAGTTTATTGTGGTAATTTTGAGTAGGTAAATGACACTAAAGAGTAAAGAAGAGTTATTCAAAAGGCATTGAAAGAGTAGTGTGTCTTTTTCTTGTTTGTGTTTCTGCTAAATTTCTTTTTTTGAAAAATTTATTTATTTAGAATATTTTTCCATGGTTATATGATTTATGTTCTTTCCTTCTCCTCCCAGATCTGACAAGCAGTTCCACTGGGTTTTATATATATATATATCATTGTTCAAAACCTATTTCCATGTTATTCATATTTGCAAAAGAGTCTTTTAACGCCAATACCCCATTCAAATCTCCATTCAACAACGTGATCGATCATGTTTTTCTTTTGCATTTCTATTCCCACAGCTCTTTCTCTGGGTGTGGATAGCATTCTCTCTGATAAGTTCCTCTGGGTTGTCCTGGATCACTGCATTGCTGCTATTAGAAAAGTCTATTGCATTTGATTGTGCTACAATGTATCAATTTCTGTGTACAAAGCTCTCTTTCTGCTCATTTTGCTCTACATCAATTCCTAGATGTCTTTCCAGTTCACATGGAATTCCTCCAGTTCATCATTACTTTTTGTCATTCCATCAGCATCAGATACCACAATTTGTTCAGCCATTCCCCAATCAATGGACACCCCGTAATTTGCCAATCTATTTTTGCCACCACAAAGAGCACAGCTATAAATATTTTTGCACAAGCCTTTTTTCCTTATTGTCTCTTTGAAGGTACAAACCCAGTAGTGGTATGGCTGCATCAAAGGGCAGGCATTCTTTTAATGTCCTTTGGGAATAATTCCAAATTGTCCTCCAAAATGGTTGGATTGATTCACAACTCCACCAGCTGTGTATTAGTGTCCCAATTTTTCTGCCAAATTTCTATTAAATTTTAGCTCTATTTCAGTGTCCATTTGCAAGATCTGTCATTATGTGGGTATATAATATCTATACATACATAAAATCTGTTACTGTGTGTATACAAGTATACAAGTTCTGTTTATAAGTAGGCATTCTTTATGTCTTTATATGTAAAGTATATGCATATATATAATGCTTACATATGTAATATAAGCATGCATGATATTTGTATATTATATCCACATGTATATGAACATATATGTGGATATGCATACTTATTGTAATAATTAAAATTGAGTGGCCAAATGATTTGACTAAATTTATGAGTTAAAAAGAATTAATGTGGTTGCTTTTATAAAATTAATTCTTAAGTCCTGAGGCTGATTAGTAGCTTTACTACAGCAGAGTAGAGATAGTAAAGAGGAAAATGTAGGAAGGAAGTGGAAAATATTGCCAAGCTAAATACCCTATAATTGCTGTTCCCAAGAAATCCAGCTCTACTCTGACAAAGGCTCCCTCGGGTCCTGATCTCCAATGCAGAAGACCCCAACACAGAAGTCCTCCCTCAGGAAGAGTCACCAAGGCAGTAGAAGTAGAAGAAGATATTCAGAATGCTCTTGGTTGGCTTTTATAAGCAGATTTCTCCATGTCACTTTATGTCTTTCTGGTTCCTCCTTCCTTTCACTGTGGGCTGGTCTATCATATCTCAGGAACCAATCGAAGTCTCTCAATTTGCCTAGAACTACCCAGGGGTCAGTGTCTGTGGGATCTACCTTCCATCCTCTGAAGGTGTGAACTTTTATCAAAAGGATTCACAAGTTCATGACTAATTAAGTTAAAAGGGTAGAGCACTCCAAGTACTTGATTAAGTTAAGATAAAAAAAATTCCCTATATGTTGTATAACCTTCTAAAGGAATATCATAGGACAAGAGGAAATCTTTAGTCAAATAGTTGCTCCTCTATGAATGGTTAGGCTAAATGCTTCTTATTTATTATAGACTTAATTTATTGATAATACATTATCTAATATTTTGATCAATGAAAAAGTTACTAGTCACCCTGAAAAGAAAGGAGAGGGATGGGAAAAATGCAAATTTTTATTTGTCAAACTTCTCACCAAAAGTTTCTTTTTTTTCCATACTATCAATAACATTATTTTGATGAGTTGTAGTTATGAGGAAACATTCACTTGATAATGAAAAATATAAGCTTGCACATATGAAATGATCTAATATTTCATTCAGAGGGAGCAATTAGAAGCCATTAATTATCAATGCTTACAGCTGTTAGCTCCATTTACAGTATATGATGTCCCCTACTGTGGAACAGAATTAGTTCCAATCAGTGTCAAATGCATTTCTGAAATAATGAATAAGAGTTTTTGAACAAATCAGAAAAGCCCACTGGAAGAATGGAGGTATACTTTCTATTTAGTGGCTCCCTCAAAAATAATAAATACTTGGGATAGACTTGCTACTACATTGACTTTGTTTCTAGTTCTTTGCTCTCACAAAAAAGGTCTGAAAACATTATTTTACAAAATATCTTAATGGTAATAATTAAACAAATTATACATTTCTATTTTGGAGGAGTATAATCATTATTATTATAAATGTTTCACTCCATTTTCATTGTCAATTCATAGCTTCCTCATATCGAAGCCCAACAAGGGCATAACCTATTGAAAATCTTAAATTTTCTTTTAGTAACCTTGTTGTCTTGTGTAATAGTTTGCATATGACTAACCATATCCCCTTCTTGCTCCAAGTCCAATGACTCTCCAGTGTTCATAGTTAAAATGTTTTCAGCATTTATCTTTTTTTCCCCTTTACCTTATTCTACCTTGCAAGAGGCTGCAAAATGAAGAGTGCTTGATTCAGAGTCAAGACAATCTGAGTTCAAATCTTGCCCCAGAAGCTTATTAGTTATGTGACTTTGATGAAGTCACCTAATATCTGAATACCAAGTGATAGGATGTAAAAAGCTTTGTAAATCTTTAAGCATAATACAAATGCCAACTATGTTATTATTATTACCTTTTCATACTAACTACTATGCACTATGGAATAAAAACAAAAGTCTTTTTTTATTGGAAGTTGTTGTTTGGCTGATATTCATTTACCCCAGCCCATTTTGTTGCAGGAAAGTTCGAGGGGCATGTGGTAGACTGAATAACAAAACCTGACTCAACCAATTCCATCCTTCTCAGGTTCAATACATAAACCTTCCAACTGCAATCTTTAGCTTCTATGAAGCCCACTTAATACTGTATACAATCTGTTGCTTTGTACCATCTGCATTTCTCCTCTGGATTCCTTCCACTTCCCTTTCATGGAGAGCTGTCCATTAACTTTTTTTTTTAAGTGGAAGAAAAAATTCCATGAGATAAACACCCAGCCATATCAGACATTATATGACAGGTCCACATGCATGAATCTCCATCTTTTCAAAAGAGTGAAAGCAGGTGCTGGATCATTTCTCTCTTTTTACCTAAGCTTCGTTATTGTATTTTTTTCAACTTTTCAGGTCAATTATATTGCAGTTGTCCTTTCTGTTTACTTGTTTTAATTATTATATACATCGCTAGTGTTTTCTAGGCTCTACTGTTATCACTTTGCATCTCTGTACTCATCATGTTGGCTCTTTCTTACAATACAATAATATTTCCTCTCATTCATGTACCACAATTTATTTAGCTGCTCTCTACTCTATGGACATCTACATTATTTCTAGTTCTTTGCTGTCACAAAAAAAGCACTGGAATGTCATTTTAAAATACTTTAATGGTAATAATACAAATATTCTATAGATTTTCTGCCTCTTTAGGGGAAAGCAGGCTTCACAGTGAAATCTAAAAAAACAAAATCTGATTTGAGACCTCACAATTACAGCATCATAGAATGTGAGGGTTGGAAGGATTTCAGAGATGATTGAGACCAGAGTTTCCTAAGGTTTTCTGTGTGTGACAAAGACACTGACAATCTATAGAAAACCATGGACCTCTTTTCAGAATAATAGCTTTAAATGCATAAAATTAAATATCTAGCATTACAAAGGAAATCAGTTATATTGGAAGTCAGTTTAAAAAGAAAAAGTTCACTGACCCTATGTTAAGAATTCCTGTTCAAGTCCTTAACTTGGAAAAAACACAGAAATACTTAAGTACTCTGAAAAACCAAATCTTTAATCAGGAAAGGGATAGGTCCAATAATTGGCCACTACACAGAGCAGCACCGAGAACTTTATAGGGCCTATACCCTGTAAATCTGGGAACATATCCCTGGGAGGACAACCATGCTAGATGATAACTTAAATACCTTTTGGGAAACTGAGGCCATGGAAGCATGATTGATGGACATTATTATAGCTACAAGGAAAGTGGAAGTCCAAGACAGGATTATCAAGGAGAGGCTGATGCTTTACAATGGGTACAAAGGAAAGGGTTAAGCCAAGGGTTGGGCTACCTAGGAAAGGATCTAGATACAATGGGAGAAACTACCAGGACAAAAAGGTTTAGCATATGATTGGGTCTGCTAGGTACAACTAACTAGGGTCATTAAGTATCTTAAGGTCTATTATTCACTCAGAAATGGCTAAGTCTGAGACTTCCTTAGAAGGGAACTCTCATGGGACAAAGGGCAAACTTGGGGTCTATGACTTTTAAAGTTGACCAAATTTGGGGTTTCCAGATTCCAAGTTGACAAAGTCTAACTCCTTTTATGAGTAAAAATGTTTAGAGGGCTCTAATGATATACCTAAAGCCACAATGCTCATTAGTAATTGGCAGGATTTAAATGAATTTCTACTGACCTAATATTATTTCCAGTAGGAAAGGCCTTTAATTTTTTGGAATTTTTTTTCCTTTTAATGTGAGATAGAATTTAGCTTTTTGTTAAAAAAAATTAGTATCCTTTGGCTGGGGGTTGAAAAGAAGGGACTTCACTGAGAGATAACAAAGAAAAATGGGTAGGAAATTGGAAAAGATTGGATAGTTTGTATAACTGTGTATTAAACAAATCTTCCTGAAACTTATCACTTAGAAAAGTCTCATATCTCATGTTGCTCATATTACTTCACCTGAGAACTTAACTGTTGAAGAATAAAACAAAAAATGTAAAATCCTTATAGAAAGAACAAAAAACCCACATCCTCAAATGTTCCTGATCTTATCTCCATTGTGAATGGAAATATGTCGTAAAAATCAATGGTGTTTGCAAGAAAGTGATATAAGATGTGTTATGGTGATATTCTAAAAAGTATTTAATTATGAATTTCACCCCCTAAACAATAAAATCTTAAGGACAGAAGACTCTCAGAATTTTAGGGTAGGGAGATCATTTCAGAGATAATCTAGAAAAACTGGGTTCTTATGTGTATGTGTATGTGTGTGTGGGGGTCATATTATGTGATCTTTCAGATTCCATTGAGTTACAGTGAAAAGATCACTTACTCTGGAATCATAGAACCCAGTTTCAAATCCTTCCTCCAAAACTTATTACCTATATGACTATCAATAGAGCAAAAGACTAACAGGTGCCTCTTCTGCTGCAGAATATTGTCTTCACGATCTAGTTCTTTTTTAAAACCCAGAATTATTTGAAAGCAAATATCACTTCCCAACTTGACTTTCCTAACCTGTAGCTGCCCCTCCCAGTTTCTTCCTCTATAGCCATGATGGCAGACCTATGGAATGCATGCCAAAGATAGGCTCTGGAGTCCACTAGAGTTAGTTATTAGAAAGGTAGAGGGACAAAGGTAGAGCTGGTCCCTTCCTCCTCTCCATCACACACCCTCACCCCTCTTCCCAGCAGCCCAATGGAAGTGCTTACTCTCTTCTCTGAGCAGCACAGTGCTTGGGCCACTCCCCTCCTCTGCTTCCTCCTATATCTCGGGTAAATGGCAAGGATGGCACTTGGTCTCTGGGTGGGGGGTTCATGACATGCAGTCTGAGGGGGTGGGGCATGGCATATGGTCTCTAAAAGGTTCACCATCACTGCTTTATAAACTATGTAACAGTTTTTCCAGTCTGGCTCTTCCTCCCCCAAACCCCCTCCCCAGTTGACTATATAATCCTATTCTCCTCTATCCATTTTGGGGGCCCAATGCTCCAATGTCATAGCATACTCCAGATTATAATCTTCCCTTGCCTCTATTAAAGACCCTTTGCTAAGACTACTTTGGTAGTTTTGTTTTATTCAGATTGACATGAGGGTCATTTTGGTAAATGATATAATCTCTCAGAAATCTAGCTTTTGAATTGATAAAATGAGGGTCTTGGCTAGATGGTCTCCTCTGTTCTGAATCTTTGATGCCCAGATAAATCTTTTATTTTATTTTCTATAGATGATGAACCTGACATTCTGAGATTTGATGTCTTACCTAATATCACACAGATGGTGACAAAACAGTATTGTTGGGACTCAAATATAGTCTTAATAATTCTTAAATCCAGGGAACTTTTCTCTTACACCATACTTCTGACTCTAAACTTTTCCTTTCTTCCCTCCTCCATCACAAGAGGCTTAAGTAAATAAATTGGAAGCTCCCTATTACCTATAAAATAAATACAAGGCCCCACCCATACTTGGATCATTTGCATTTATAACACAACCATCTAAATGTAGCCTTCCTTTATAAACTTAATACACTTACTTTATCATTCCACTTTACACATTCTAAGTTTCACATACCCTAAGTTTCAGCCAAAACGACTGACTCTTTCTTCTTTCTACAGAATATTCTTTCTATCCAGTTTCCAGTTTGGCACAGGCTGCTGGTGTACACTACTTAACCTCTGTGTTTTAGATTCTCCATGTTCCTGTAAGACTATTAAAGCATCATTTATTTCCACAGAGGCCTTATAGTAACAAGCAGAACCCCAACCAGCCACAAACACACATCACTTCACAGAATTTTATGTGTATTTTATATTGACATTTCTATATATCTGTTATTTCTCCAAAGCAGTAAATTAAATTCCTTGAGGGCAGGTATCTTTTTTTTTGTTTGTTTTTCTTTTTCATCATTGTATCCCCAGGACCCAACACAGCCTTTGATAAAGAAGGACTCTTCATAGATTGTGCTAAATGAATTAGAATTTATGTCATCATTGTTTGGTAAAAAAAAAAGTTTCAAACTTGAGTCAAAAAGGTTTTGAGAATCTATTATTAAAATGCAAATATCCATGAAAGGAGATATAGCCTTAGCCAGATAAAACCTTTCAGTAGATTTGTAGGAATTAAATGCTAGTTAGATGTCTGTCTGTACTCAAATAAGGAAGAAAGCAATGGAGCAGATAGAAGTATTTGAAAAGAGTTATGCTGGGATAGGCAATAGGTACAGAGTTAGAGATATACCAAAGAGAAGGAAAAGAAGGAAGAAAATAAGCATTTATATGATGCTTGTTATGGACCAGTCATTGAAGTGTGAACACGATGATGATGACGATGAGGAGGAGGAGGAGGATGACCACATCAACTAACTTATAAGCAGTGCTTATGATATGCCAGGTCATGTGCTAAGTGCTTGATTATATATATATATATATATATATATATATATATATATATATATATATTATCTCATTTGAACCTCATAACATGACTAAGAGGCCAGGGTTGCTATTATCAGCCCCATTTTGCAGATGAGGATATTAAGACAAAAAGGTTAAATGTGTTGAGGGTTTACTAGTTCTTAATGGCTTTTGTGATATTTGTAATTTCTCAGGAACATCAATATTATAGAATAGTGAGGTATGCCTAATTTCCAATATTCAGGACCTATGGAAGAGAGAAATTGGGAAGCATGTCAGTCAAAAGAATGTTCTATTTGCAATGTTACCGGGAGAAACAGTTGGAAGGAAAGGAACAGACAAACTTAAGGGTTATGTCTTTTAACCTGGAAGACAGAAAGGAGGTGGTCTGGAGACTTTGAAGGCAGAAGAAAGAAGGACAAAAGTCCAGATCTCTCTCTGTTCATGGTAGTGACTGAACCTCCAGACCTATCAGACATTTCTCTCAATTTGAATCATATCCTCCAACCTAAGGCTCACTGTAGTATTAGGGAAATCCTCAACCCCCTTACCTCCATTCTCCATCTTTTCCTGTCTTCCCCAAATAAACCCTTACTTAAGATAAAAGAAGATCAAGTATTTTCATTTGAGACACGACCAACTCACCCTGAGTGATTTAGAAAGAAGAAGAAAAAGAAAGGGGGAGGAAAGCTGAAGAGGCTGAAGAGAGGAGGAAATGGGAGGAAGGGAGAGTAGACAGAAGAAAGAAGATAACTGCCTGATCTTTAGTTATCAATTACCAATCAACTATAGTCCCTTATTATTATTTATTACAGACCCAAAGATTAGCATGTCCTAAAGAGTACCCACACTTTCTTCTATGTTTCTGATCCTGAGGTACATTCCAAAAGATCAATGATATATTTCTTATGTGGAGTAGGAATTTTCCATATTAGTAGTAGTGGTAGTCTCTCGGTGTCCGAGAATGACAATTGTCTTTGTGTGTTTTCATCTATAGTGTACCCTCATATGGCTTTGAAGTCCAAAGGCTGAGGCGCAGAGTTTGTGGCACATGGGGCATGGGACTCCAGTTGTTACTGGAGGTGCGGTTGTGGCCTGGTGTCGGCGTTCACGTGCAGCGGCAAGACGTCGACGTCGCTCATCTTCAAAGGTGGTGGTGGCATGGTTAATGTGGGTTCGCCAGCTGCTTCTGTCAGAGGCAACGAGTTCTAGTTGCTCTGGTATAATGCCAGCCCACTTCAAGTTTGACTTTAGCTGATCCTTGACTCTTTTCTTTGGTCGGCCTTGTTTCCTGAGTCCAGCTGACAGTTCACCATAGAATACCTGTCTTGGTATTTGCTGTGGGTCCATGCGGATGACGTGTCCAGACCATCGTAGCTGGGTTTGGAGGACCATGACTTCGATGCTGGTGGAGTTGGCTCTGTCGAGGACTTCCTGGTTGGTGATTCGGTCCTGCCATCGGATCCTCATGATTGACTGGAGGGAGCATTGGTGGAATTGCTCCAGCTGTTTCATGTGCTTCCGGTACAGTGTCCATGTCTCGCAACCATACAGGAGCGAGCTGAGGACCACTGCGTTATACACTTTGAGCTTCGTTGCAGTGCTTACACCACTGTGTTGGAGGACTTTAGAGCACAGCCGCCCGAGTGCCTGGCTGGCCTTTTGGATCCTGGCATTAATCTCGTGGTCTAGGGACCCGTCATTGGCGATGGTGCTGCCCAGGTACTTGAAAGTGTTGACGTTAGAAAGCTGCGTGCCGTGGATTGTAATGCACGGCTGGTTAGTTGGCCTCCCTGGTGGAGGTTGGAACAGCACCTCTGTTTTGCTGAGGCTGATAGTCAGGCCAAACAGTTTTGTTGCGATGGAGAACCTGTCCACAATGGTTTGGAGATGATTTTCTTGGTGGGCCATGAGAGCACAGTCATCTGCAAAGAGAGTTTCCAGGATGAGTCTCTCTGTTGTCTTTGTTTTTGCAGTCAGGCGGCGAAGGTCAAATAGTGAGCCATGTAGTCAGTATTTGATATAGACGCCCAGGTCTAGAACCATCACAGCATGTCGTAATACTTGGGTGAAGTATAGGTTGAATAGTACTGGAGCGAGGACACAGCCTTGTTTCATGCCATTGGAGATGTTGAAGCGATTGGAAGTCTCTCCACCAGATAGGACTTCCCCTGTCATGTCGACATGAAAGAGTTGGATCAGTTTGACAAATTTTGCTGGGCAACCGAGCTTGCTAAGGATCACCAACAATGCGTCCCTGTTCACTGTGTCGAACACCTTTGTCAGGTCTATGAAGACAATGTAGAGACTCAGGCTCTGCTCAAGGCATTTTTCCTGCACTTGCCTCACCATGAAGACCATGTGCTACAATCTGATTGGAAGCCACATTGTGATTCAGGCAGGTTCTGCTCTGAAACAGATGACAGGAGTCTGTTGAGTATAACATGGGCGAGGATCTTTCCGGCAGTGGAGAGTAGTGAGATGCCTCTGTAGTTGTCATAGGCTGCTCTTGCGCCTTTGTTCTTATATAGGACTACGATAGAGGCATCTCTGAGTTCTGGGGGCATGTCTTCCTCTTCCCATATGCTGGTCAGTACTATGTGGAATGCCTGGAGCGCCTTTCCATTTAAGGCCTTATACACTTCGGTTGGGATCCTGTCTTTACCGGGTGCCTTGCCTGCACTCATTTGTTTAATGGCTTTTTGGACTTCCTCTATTGAAGGAGGGACGTCAAGTTGTTCAATGGTGTGGTTTTGGGGGATCTGGTCAAGGGCGCTTTGGTCGACTGAAGAAGTTCAGTTGAGAAGCTGACTGAAGTGTTCTTTCCACCTGTTGCTGATGCATTTTTTATCTTTTATGAGAGTGTCACTGTCAGAGGATAGCAAAGGAGTGGTGGTGGGTTTTAATGGCCCATAGACAGTCTTTAGGGCACTGAAAAATTGTTTGTAGTTTTTCGTATCAGCAAAGCACTGGATTTCTTCTGCCTTTTTTTTCCACCATTGGTCTTGCATCTTCCTAATCTCACACTGTGCCGTAGCTTGGAGAAACTTGAATCTGTCCTTTTTAGGAGCAGAGTTTGGGTTATTTTGCCACTCCATAAAGGCTTTGTTCTTTTTTCTCAATAGGTCTTCAACAACAGTATTGTTCTCGTCGAACCAGTCCTGGTGGTTGCGTTGTTTGGGGCCTAGGACTGCCTTTGATATTTCTTTCACTGCATCTCTGAACTGGTTCCATTTCATAGTTGAGCTTCCAGTGAGTGGTCCCTTGACAGACAGCTTGTCATCCAGGCAGGACTGGAATTTTGCAAATGTTTGCATATTACCTAATCCTAAAAGACTACCTGTCCCCTTTGTCTTGAAATACTATATATTTGGGGCGTGGGGGATAATTTTGGGTTAATCCACACCCCTTGAACACACACACACACACACACACACACACACACACAGAGGAGTGTGATTTTTAATTTTTTCAATGGAAATAAACATCTTTGTTACAAAGCTGTATGGTTGTTTGATTTTAAGGTTGACAAGAGATTTGCCCAGTATTCCAGGCCTTATTTGAACTCACGTCTTCCTGACTTCAGGTTCAGCACTCTTTCCACGTAACCATCTAGTCTTCTTAAAACACTCAACATAGGAGATAAAATTTTTATAGTATAAATGAGTTGGACAATATGTAAACTAATTAAAAAAAAAGAAACTGCAAGTCTATAGGTCATCTAAATTAATTGCTCTACTAAGCTCCTTTCATTTTCTCAGGAAAGTCATTCAATCTCCCTATATTTGAATTTTCTATAAATGTGATATGCAAAATGAACAAGTAGTTTTTCAATTTCTCTTAGCAAGATAGAAAATGTGTCTGACAATAAATATATTTATTACTATTTAGTTATGAATCAAATCAACAAAAACTTTACTGAAGAACAGTTAACAGCTATATGCAGATAGATTTGATTATTGTATAAACTAGTCAATATTTCTTCATATTTCTTGCCTGTATTCTTTTGGGCATTTATGCCAGAAATCAAATTCTCTTTGGGAAAAAATAATTCTTTCTTATATTACTGCTACTAAATAAAATTAAGTGTTTAACACATTTATGGACTATTTTTCATAAATGAAGTTATTAATGTTAAAACTATATGTATTTTTTACATTATTTTATTAAAGCTATGTGAGAATTAATGTAAACCATTTATTATTTTAAAGATTTCATTAAACTATTAAAAACTAAACTGATATCTATTTTTCTTTAATATTTTTGCATCTATCTCTACTTATAGGAAACCACACAAAGCCAAGAAGATATATATTAAATATATTGGAATAGAAAGTGACATGTACTTGTGTGTGTATATATTTATATATGCATGTATAAATATATACATTTTTATATATATTTATACATGCATATATACACATATATACATATACTTCAATAAAATATTTGCCATTTAAATTATGATATATAATTACATTAATAATTAATAGATTTATATCGTTTTAAGGATTTTTAAAAATAGATGCATCATTTTATTTCCCCCATTAAAAGTATAATTTCTCCATTATTCTTAAACAAATTTGGGGGATATGATTATTGTAAATAATATTATACTATATTTTAGCTAATTGTATGGGCTATATCTACAGAAAATATATAGAAACTCAAGAAAAATTTTAGGGAAAGTAGTAGTCAATAAGTATTAACCACCTACTATATGCCAGGCACTGTGATAAGAACTAGAAATACAAAATAAGGGCAAAGGATGAAAGGAATGGTGTTAAAAAGATTATACAAACAGGGATATTTAATCTTACTTTGTATTCCATTTATTCCCATATCTCTTTTTGACTATTTTCAACATATATTTTGAGAAGAAAAAGATGTCTCTTATGTATATTTCTACACTTATTTTTTAAAAAAATTTAATTGAAAAAACACTTGTAAAGTTCCTATTGTGTGCAAGTCCCTGGGAACAACAATGGGAATGAGATAAAATAATAATGATAATATGAAAATAATGAAACAAAAACAGTCCTTGTTTTCAGGGAGCTTACATTTTAGTTGCCAAATTCAACTTACATACAAATATAAAATCAGGAAAATTGAGGAGAGAATATTAACCAATGTGTGGGGTATAGGGAGCAAGATTTATGGAGAAAAATGGACACTTAGCTGAATCATATAAGAAGATAAAAATTCTGAAAAAGTGTCAAATGAAGAAAGTTCATTCTAGAAATTGTGGGAGAATTTTGAGGAGGAAGTTGAAGAACTAAGTGGAGAATAACAAGTATTGAAATTTGGTTGGAAAATAGACCCTCTAATGAAGAGCAGTGGGAAATATTTCAGAAAACAGATTAACAGTACCCTGTGAAGAGCCTGGAACGCTAGGCTTACTGGTATTTTATATTTTATCCTAGAAGTTATGGTGAATTATTGAAGGTTTTTCAACAGCTAAGAATTGACATAATCCTATTGATAGTTTTGAAAATTATTTTTGCACCTGTGTGGAAAACAGATTATAGAAGAGATTCTGAGTACATGTGCATGCTTGAAATTATAGTCATTGTTGCTCATAGAGATTTCTGAAAACCTAATAAAATTTGACCTTGCCTATTTATACTATGGATTTGCTACAAACAGAGAGAGAAAGGAGAGTCAAACAAGTTAGGATTTCAAATTTCCTCTTCTGGACTGAGGGTGAGAGACTGTTACAGTCCACTCCTTCATATCCCAATTCAAACACTTCTAGTCCAGTAATATGTAAGTGAGGGAAAACTTCAGGACTTGTTCTTTCTTTACTCCTGGGAGCAAAATAAATAAATAAAAATTCTCATACCCCTCTATCCTGAGACTAAAAAAAATAAGAAATCCTAATTTTAAATGACTTCTTTTAATGAATTATACAGAGCCTTTTCACTTCTCTATCCTCAGTATTTTCTCAAAGAGGATTTCACTGCAAGTTATAAGAAAAAGATGAAAACAGGTGGCCTTGCAAAGATTTCCAGAAACGAATGGCCATTACCACTGTTTCCTCTATTTCCTGTGATTTAGTTTTCTTTATTAAGAGGGTGTGAGATTCTTTAATATTAATTAAGTTTGCCTTCCCTAGTGGCTTTGAAGAATGCACAGACACTGTAAAAAATCTTTGCCTGTTTTAGAGGAAACAAATCATAGAAAAGTAGTAGGGAAAAAACTGAGTAAACAAAGAGCAGGCTTTTATTCATTTTCATACTGAAAAATTAAATACCTTGAGCATTTGTCATGTTCATTGTATGCTTTCCCGTTCTGAACCTGCTGCAAAAAAACGTTTTCAAATGCTTTTCAGCACTGGACAGGTACAAATGGCATCTGGCTTCTGGATCCAAAGCAAGTTTTAATTTGGTGAGGTTGATTCTCTAACAACACCACAGTCAGTTTCATCTTTTTGTCATATTTATATCTAGACTTCCCTCTTTCTCCCCCTCAATAACCTCCATCACTCTATTTTTCTCATTTTGAAGTCTGTACATTTGCTAAAAGGAACTTTGTAGTATTCTACACAGAAGAAAATAAACCACCTGTTACCTATTAAAGAGTTTCTGGATTGTTTGTTTGACTCTAATGGTTATAGAAATTCTGTGAAAAGTTAAATTTAAAGACAAAACACAAATAATTAACTTGGTTTTTGCTTGTTATTTTCAAAAGGGCATGCAGAGCATGCAATGCTTTGAAGAAGAGGGCAGAAGACAGTAGACCTATGTGAGAACTGAATATTAGTTTGCACCCCTTTTCTTGGTACTCTAAGATCAGTCTTGGGGTGTTTCTCTAGTGAATTGGTTTTCCATTTAGTCCCCACCTTTTGACTTCATTAAGAACAAGGACTGAAGCTTATCTATAAGAAAAGAACCTCAAGCAGAAACCCTGTGACTCCCTGGAATCTCAGAAGATCTTTGCTCTTATCCCATGTGACTCCTGGCATAGTGAAGACCAGCCTCTAACCTTGACTGAGGTCAGATCTGTCCAACCAGAGAGACTGAGAAAAAGTGATATCCATGGGGATATTTGGGGTGTATGTTATGGATCAAGGAAGTTTGCTATCTCTTTCCTAGGAAGAAACTCTTTCTCTTCTAGTCATGCAACAGAAGGGAACTGGGACATAAGGTGAGTAGTGAGCTCCAGTGACTGGTCATGTGATTAGGTGCCTTTTCTCTCTCTAAGCTGCTTTCAGTATTTAATGAATAATTATAAATTAACATACTGTCACCAGAGAATTTTTATTTTAAAACCTGGGAGCCAAACTGGAAGAGAAAAGAAATCCCAGATGCCCAAATTCACAACACAAGTGGTTGGGAATCCTAATGTCAAGAAAAATGTTAGTTTGTGCTTTGCAGTTCATCTCTAAATATTATATTGAATTTGCTGTTTATTTCTAATAGCAAAAATAATTTTATTCAAATATAGATCTGGACATGCATCATTTGGTTTTTACTGTTCTTCATTTGTTTCAGTCAAGTCCATCTCTTCAGTATTCCATTTGGGATTTTTTTGTAAAGATAGTGGAGTGGCTTGCTATTTCCTTCTTATTTACAGAAGAAAAACTGAGATAAACAGAGTTAAGTGACTTGCCCAGGATCATATAGCTAGTAACTGTCTGAGGTCAGCTTTGAACTCCTGTCTCCCTTATTTCAGGCTAAGGACTATCCACTGTGCCATTTAGCACTGCTCTTATGCTAAACATAGACATGATAATTTAACTCTTAAGAAATGATCAGCTCTCCAACCATTCTGGAAGGCAATTTGGAACTATGCCCAAAGGGCTTTAAAAGACTGTCTGCCCTTTGATCCAGCCATAGCACTGCTGGGTTTGTACCCCAAAGAGATAATAGAGGAAAATACTTGTACAAAAATATGTATAGTCACACTCGTTGAAGTGGCAAAAAACTGGAAAATGAAGGGGTATTCATCAATTGAGGAATAGCTGAACAAATTGTGGTATCTGTTGGTGAGGGAATACTATTGTGCTAAAAGGAATAATGAACTGGAGGAATTCCAGGTGAACTGGAATGACCTCCAAGAATTGATGCAGAGTGAAAGGAGCAGAACCAGGAGAACATTGTATACAGAAACTGATACATTATGACACAATCGAATGTAATAGACTTTTCTACTAGCAGCCATGCAATGATCCAAGGCAATCCAGAGGAATTTATGAGAAAGAAAACTATCCACATCCAGAGAAAGAACTGTGGGAACAGAAAGAAGAAAAACTTATGATCAATCTCATAGTTCAATAAGGATATGATTAGGATTTTGATATTAAAAGATCACTCTACTGCAAATATGAATAACATCAAAATAGGTTTTGAACAATGATATAAGTATAACCCAGTGGAATTGCTTATCTGCTCTAAGAAGGGGAATTGAAGGGGAGGAAATCATGCAACCATGGAAAAATAGCCTAAAAATTTTATTAAAAAATTTTTAAAAGAAATGACCAGTTCACAGTGAGAATGTGAGAAGAAAGAGAAATAAATGGTGAAAGGAAAGAATATCCAAATGGAAAGAGGAGTCAACTAAGTCAAATGCTAAACAGTGATCTATTATTTTCTAAATCTCTTCTAAAAGATGCTGTCAGGAATTCTTCCTAAGTTTTATTTTTTTAAATTTCCTTAGGCAGACATGAAAGCACCTCATCTGTTATGTTGATTTGGAGATTCAGAAAATTTTGAAGGTCAAACCCAGAGAATTATATGGTTTGGACAAGCAGTTTTCATTTAAGACTGAATCCACATCCCTTTAAGCCACCATTTCTACTTCCTGATTGCCAGTGGTTTTCTGTTATACTCTGTTTGATTGCATCTCTGGCCCAGAAAGTTTGGTTATAGAACGAGTTGATCAGTCTATGCCTTAGTTTCTTTGAGCAAGGTGCCATTCTTTCAGTTTTTTTATTTTAGATAATATGGAAATGTATTTTGCATGATTGCACATGTGCAATTGAAACCATATTGTTTGCTTTCTAATTAGTAAGTAGAGGGTGCTGGAGGAAGGGAATTTGGAACTCATCATTTTATATTATTTTATTGTATTAAAAAACAAAACACTCTTCACTTCCATCTTAGAATCAGTACTGTGTAGTGGTTGAAAGGCAGAAGACCAATAAAGGCCAGGAAGTGGGGATTAAATGACTTGTCCAGGGTCACATAGCTAAGGAAGTATGTGGGTCATATTTAAACCAAGGACCTCCTGTCTACTTTAGACCTGGTTCTTAATCCACTGAGCCACATAGCTGCCCCCTACCTCAGAAATTTAAAAGAAAAAAAAAAGACCTTACCTTTAAAGAGTCAACTTAAGAGAGACAATCATAATTATAAAAAATAATCTCATGGGTGATGTTAGACACATTCTTTAAAGGATTTTCATAGGAATTTAGTATGTTCTTCTTAAAACAAATTTTACATACAACCAATTATTTAGTTAAATGCACCAGAAAAAGACTCAATTTGAGTCTCTTTATATGTATGCATGCATTCAGGCACTTAATGAACACAGTAATGAACACAAATACATGCATTAAAAGAGATTAAAAGAGAGCAGGATTGCAAACTGAATGATTAGTGTTCTTTTAATACAAATGGAGATCCTTTATTAAAAACAAGTGACTATTAGATCACACCCCATCAGTTGTATAATGGTCAATCTAGCATCTAGCATCAAACTCTGATTCTTGCTTAGGCATGAATAAATATTTTGTTGCAAGATCAAGAAGGTGTTTTAAAAAACACAGGCTTTCCTGACTTCTTTTTTTCTTTTTCAATCCTGTGAATTTTAACTTTCCTTAGTTTCCAAAAATTAGATCACAAGAAAAAGTAAATCCATTCTTATCTAATGATAGTTAAAACTAATAGAAGATATTAACATATTTAAGAATAAAAAACCCTAAATATATGATAACCAAAACATATCATTATATTATAAAATCTAATTAAATATAATATTTAGAAAATGTAAGGATTTTTAATGAATCAATTTAGTTACATGTATTTTTTATTTTTTTTAAACACTTACCTTCTGTCTTAGAATCAATAGTATGTATTGGTTCCAAGGCAGAAAAAGTGGGAAGGGCTCAGCAATGGGGGTTAAGTGACTTGCCCAGGGTCACACAGCTGGGAAGTGTTTGAGGTCCTATTTGAACGTAAGACCTCCTGTCTCTTGGCCTGACTCTCAATCCACTGAGCTGCCCCTTTGTCAATTGTTCTTAGATTTATCTTTAATAGATTAATCAACAATAGTTTTCTACTGTAAATAAGATATGATCAATTGTTGGTTTAAATAATTGGAACCCACTAATGAATGAAAATACAACCTGAACTCATTTGATTTTTCTAAATGGTCACCAGTACAGTTTCATTATTTATGCATATGATGCCATTCAGGGCATATAATGTGCCAGGAAGTAAAGATACTTAACAGCTATTTAAAGAATAAAGCTTTGAGAAACATTTGGCAGTTAATTTTTAAAGGACCATTGACCATGACATCCACTTTACATTTGCAATTTTTGCACCTGCAATTATTTGCATGCAAAAAATTGCAGCCACAGTTGTCTAATTGTAGGCACAACCATCCAAATCTGCCCTCAAAAGGAGATTAACAGAAAAGGGATACCATCTGTGATAGTGCAACAAACCTCTCCGTCCTCTATGGCTTCAAAACCTGAGAGGCTGGTGGGCATCTTTCCCTCTTGGCTCAGGGCTCAGACTTCACTCCTGCTTGATTTCATTCAAGCATTCCAGGCCAGTCTGATGACTTGGAAAGCAACAGTCCTATCCTTTCATCCAGTCAATCTGCCTTTTCACTCAGATATTAAAAAAAGAAATGTTTCTAAATCTCCAACTCTTCCTTCAAGAGCCAAAGAGTAATAGGAACAAATAATTTTTTTTTCTTCTCCTGTAGGGTGAACAGGTTCAGTTTCTTATTCACTTCAATATTTCAAAATAGAAATTCACCATACAAACATATACAGCACATATAAAATCTTCAGCACACTTGAATTGTCTATAAAGATGAAAGCTCAATATGAACCTCTGCACAAAGGTATCATGAAAATCATTGTTTTTCTTTTTAAAAGTTCTAGTCTTTTATTTGAAATACACACACACACACACATATATATATATATTTAGCTGTCACTTCTGATCAAATGTCTTCATTTATGCTCCTATTATAGGAGTAGAGGCAGTCAAGACATATAATCATTGTCCCCTGGCAGATGATGCCTTATAAAAGTCATAATCCCCTGCTTGTAATACAATCACTACTACAACAAATAATTATAGAACCATAGAAGGACAGTTATGATTTCAGATAGAGAATATATAATAGCAGATGAAAAATATAAAACCTAGATTATCACTTGATAAAGATGCTATTTTCATACAAATGTCAGTAATAATAAATGTGGGGAGAACATAGTCCATTTTCTGAAGATGAAATTGAATTCAGATAGAACATTTTTTTTCAAAGGTTTTGATGATAGTTCAGTTTTTTTCTAAAGTCATATAACACATTAAAAGGTGATTTCTACTACAAGAGAAATGAAATTTGGGGACTACTGTGGAAAGGAAAACAGACTGAGGAACCATTGTTTAGAATGTTGCTGGGAGGGGGAGCGGCATTTGGAGCAGGAGAAGAGGCTTGTGGGAGTGAGGGAGGAGAAGAGAAGTTTTTGCCTTCTGAATGCTGGAGAGTGAAGAGCTAGGACCCGAGCTCCAGATCCCAATTGGTGGGTTGGTACCTCCTAGATTCCTGATATCTTTAGATCATCAATGAAAGAAAGAAAAGAACAATAACTGCTGCTGAATAACTTTTTATTACTTGAACTATTAAACAACTTTATATTGAAGAAACTAAGAGTAAGATTCAAATCATAGAAGAACAAAGAAAGAAAGGGTGGTGGACTAGGCTAGCCATTTAGTCTTGCCTAATCAACAAAGAGTCAACAAAGATGGTCAGCTTGCCTGACTAGAAAGGCTTCTTGATCTCAGGTACCAGCCAAGTCCTGAGGGCACAGTGAACTCTATAATTGCCCTGAAGCCTACTTATTGAGACTCCAGCCCCTGTTTACTTCCTGGCCATAACATCAGCTCAAGGGTCCCTCTCTCTTGGGTTTGAAGTGTGAGGGGAAAGAGAGAATTTCACAGATCATCTCTCAGCCCCAGTGATTATCTCTCCCTTCACCTCACCAGCCCTCCTTATTCCTTCTGTCTCCTCATCTCCTCCATTCCCTGATTCAAACCCTTCCATATTCCCTTTTACCAAATCCTTACACTACTTTAAGGAGGGAAACATAAAACAAGTTATATAGCCACAATTGAAAGCTGTGAATTCTATGTAAGGATGGAAAGTACTTGGCATACTGCCATTTCTATGAGGTTTGAAATGCTTTTACAATTTTATAATGAGTCAGACAGTTTACAAGCATTTATTAAGAGCTAGACAAGTGTGAGACACTATACTCAAAAATCTAGGGATCAAAAGAATAGCAAAACCATGATTCTTGCCATCATAAAGCTCCAATTCTAGATGTTTTCTTTGGCAACTAAAACTCTAGAAAGCTTTTTTCAGTCTAAATTAGTTGTGGCTTGTAATATTATTCAAAGCAAAATATTTTAATTCCTTATCATTATTTTATTTTTTCATTTTTACAGCTTTGACAAGGAGATGAAGTCATATACTTCACAAATAAACAGTGAAATAGGACAATGAAGAAAGAAGGGATTTAGCCTTTGGAAGGAGTAATTATTTGGAGTTAAGGAAAAAGGAGGGAAGAGAGAAGGAAAGGAATGAATATGAAGAAGTAATGATTATTTTTTAAACCCCTGCTTTCCATCTTAGAATTGATACTAAAAGTGTGTGTGTGTGTGTGTGTGTGTGTGTGTGTGTGTGTGTGTGTGTGTGTGTGTGTGTAACATCTGGTAGCTCAGTGGATTTGAGAGCTATGCATAAAGATGGGTGGTCCTGTATTCACATATGGCCTTAGACACACCCTATCTGTGTGACCCTGGGGAAGTCATTTCACCCCCAATGCCTAGACTTCTGTCTTAGAACTAATACACAGTGTTGATTCTAAGACCAAAGGTAAGGGTTTGAAAAGAAAAAAGAATTAATCCTCAGTACCAGTTACAAAGCAGAAAAGTAAGGCCTGGGTAACTGAGGTTAAATTTCCATCCACCAGTGCTCCAATCCACCTACTTGCTCCAATAAGCATGAATCTAAAAGAATCCAATGGGGCAGGGAGGGAAAAGGTATAAAAGTAGAGCACAAAATTAGGGGAAGATCACTTTGTGGCTCCTACCTATAAGTTTCTCAAAGAACATTACAATTCAATATATCTTTTTCAGGTAGCAAAAAAAATTTGTAGGTATCAATAATGTTTTATGTTGTAAAATAATTTTCTAATAACAAAGTAGAAAAGATGATAATACTTACATCCTGAACTACCATTGGTTGAAACCAGTGTAAAATTAGAAGGCCATGGATTGCGAACAATATCTTGCCAATGAATGGTGTCTGCATAACACAGGAATTTATTCTGGTCAACGTATACTCCTCCATTTAAGATTTCTGTAAAAATGAAAAAAAATAAGGATATGATATCAATTTATTGAAATTTTTGGGAAAAGATTGGGGAACTAGTATGGCATGGCTGGCATTAATAAAAACATAATATAATTACACAATACTCATATTAAATGGAAATTATACAATTGCCAATAATTGCAAATTTTCAAGGGCTTAGAAGCTTATAATCAGTGAAAAAGTAAATATATGTATTTAAACACAGGATACTTAAATAAATTTTGACATTCTCATCAGATGGAGTCAATGGGTTCACCAGCTGTTTCTAACAGAAATAGGAAGAAAAATGCATTAAAACTCCATTAGGGCATAGCTCAGTATGTTTGGATTCATATCTTCTAAGGGTCAAATGTTGTCCCTACAATAAAAGCTCATATGGCAAATGTCTAGATTGGTTGGCTTTTACAAACAGTACTGATTGCATTGCTTATAAAAGCAATGTATCTACAAATGACAATTATTTCAAAGATAGGTAACCTCTTCTTGTTCTTTTCCAAATACTGTCAGTGTTGTTTTTTTTCTATTTTTTTCTAAATGAAATGCATCTTAATTTATATAATATGAAGAGAAGAATGTTGGCAAAAAAAGGAGTAGAAGTAAAGCATATACTAGGTGTGAGACCATGTGGAAGTCACTTAACCTCAAGTTTCTTCTCTGTAAAATGGGGGTAAATGATAATTACACCATCCATTTTATAGGGAATTTGCTTTCTAATGTTCTAAAGAAACATGGATTACTGTTGTCTTTGAGTTCACAATTTGAAAGCTGTAAGACTAATTTTAATCTTATTTTCTGACTAGAGAAAATGTTAAATAATATTGGTCATCCTAACAAAATAACAAAAATGACCTTTTACAGGGTACCCATTGAAGATGATACTGAGAATTGGGTAGGGAGCACTTTCTAAACCAATATATGAAATATATCTATCTGATCTGATTGGAAGGCATCACAAAGGCCTTTTCTCTCAAATTTGGAAATAAGGGATTGTTTTTGATTTTTATAACCTATTGAGTTATAAGAGAACTTGAGTAAGTTTTCTCTTCTAGTTATACCAACCCCATATCTCAAATGTTGTTTAGAAATAAATCTTATTCTCTAAAGATATTGTCTTTCAGAATGCAAATATTATCAAATAGGAGATTTCATTAAACACCAATGACAGAGTGGATGAGTTTATTAAGTTGCTTTGCTCCCTGACCTGAAGGATTTGGGGAAACCCTGCTCCTTTAGGGTTGTCAGAACTTTTGAAAATAGAAAAAATGACATAGATTTAAGTAGAATATCCCAGAGCCCCAAGAACATTTTTATTCCCTAAACATATAGCAAAATCTGAGCTTAATATAAAGTTCATAAGAATCACTGAGTAGGACATTACCAGAGGCAGAAGAGCTACATCTCCAGTGAACTCTACCTCTCACCCAGAATGCTCCATACCCCTTTGTACATGCTTTCTTCCCTGCAATGCCATTTGTGTATTCTGAGCACAAAAACCAAACTTCACTGGTTTCTCATTTTTTGTCAAAGTGTAGCATTGGCTGAAATACTTTCATCCTTTATGGCCAATGGCGAACTATCTTCTTGGTCTTCTTGACTCTTCTTGGTCAAAAAGTCTTCCTATCACCCAAAAACACATTTGAGGCTGCTATGGGGGGGTGTTCTCTGAGGATAGAGGGCAAAGAGATATTGAGAAATTTCATGCTAATAATAGCCTCTATTCTACAGATGTGCATGTTTGTGAAATATTCCATACATGTTAACTAATTTAATCCCCAATTTCTGTATGCCATCATTGCCATTTTCCAGAAGCGTAATCTGAGAATGAGAGCAGTTAAACAATTTATCAAAGGTCCAGTATATGAGGCAGATTTGAACTGAGGCCTCAATTTCACCTTTTCAGGCAACATAGCACATTGCATTTTGTTGTCAGATGACATGGATTTGAATCATAGTTTTTCTACAATCTGGCTTGGGTCTCAATACTCTTATCTGTAAAATGGGAGAGTTAGACTAGATAGCTTTGAAGATCCTTTCCCTCCCTCAAATTGTGATCCTATGACTTTGTTTCCAAAATATAAATTAACACGAATATTTTCAGTGACTGGCTTCTTTTTCCTTAAGAAGATATCAGTTGAGGACAGAATTTAGGATGATATTTTAACTTACAATTTAGAACCTTGTTCATTTCCTCCCATGACTTTAACCAAACAAGCCTAATTGAAATTCAAGGGAGATACAAGGGAAATCTTGGAAGTAGATCCTTATATCGATATGCCATAATCATTTCTGTTAAGAACTATGAAGGATCAGGCAAACCATCTTAGGATGCTCTTTTGCCCTGAAAAAACATTTCTTTTATATGGGTCTTTCCCCAACCTTTTTCAGTCTACATATCAAAATAGTTTATTTTTTCCCCTTAAAGTATGTGAAGAGAAAATGTTTGTGTTTATAGCATCTATAATTTATGGAAGTCACACTTAATTAAAATCAATAACATTAAATAAATGAATAATTTGAAGATAAATGTGTATTAAATAAAAAAAAATACTCCAGGAACAAATTATTGACTATAGTGTTGTTTCCAACTGTCTGCCTAAAACTACTTAAATAGCATCAGATTATATTGACTGAGCCACATGAATCAAGCTAGTGATGACACAGTTCTTGGAAACAGGTGATTCCAGAGCTTAACTTTTACATGGAAAGGGCTTAGAAATTATATAATAACAACGAGAGTGTAATCTTCCTTGGTAAAAATTCAAATTAAGAACATAATAGTGATCACTCTCTGTGATACTTTTATGATGCCCAGAATACTAAACTCAGCATCTGTTAGCAATTCTGATCTGGGAGATTTATATTCCTTTGCATATCACTGTGGGCAATTTACAATTATTTTTGTTTGCTTTTTTTTTCCTTATTCTTCTCTCCCACAGACTAGTTTCTTTAATCTGTATCTGGATTATAGCCAAATTACAAAAAAATGATAATATGAAAATGTGCATTTTCTTTAGTATTATAGTGGAGTTGCCAAGTGTGCATTATATGTCCTTTCAATCAACTTGTATTTCTGAAAATCTGCCAAGGGAATCAGTTATTATATTCATTTATCCACTTTTGACAATGGTCGATATGAATTTCAGCTTAAATTGAAAGGCCCAGTTTTATTTTTAAAATATATGTCTATTGGAAATATTTTGACAGGGAGTAAAGATACCTGTCTCCACTTCAGAGAATGCACCAATATTCTCTGATTTTCTTATCCACTTACTTAGTGGTGAAGAAAAGGCTTTCTGGTGGCTGCTAACCTGAAGATGAGAGAGAGTATACAAGAGGTTACAGTGGATAAATTTGCTTGCTTTCTGCCATAGTATTTAAAGACAACTTCACCCAATATGGAAGGTCAGTGGAGTGAGTCCCCTTTTCCCATCATGGGTTCCATGGCAAGCCTGTGTCTAGAATAGGGCTACCTCCTATTTTGTCTTCTTTCATTTGATATAGGGGCTTCTGAGGACCCGAAAAGTCATAGAACAGGATGCTACTGCAGAGTGTGCTGGCAGCTGAGACCAACGAGAAACACAATCATCTTTATATTCTGTGGCCAGCAGGAAGGATTGAGGGAATGAGTTTTCCTATTGGGGCTTCTTGAACTCAGAAATCTACCAAATCATATTTTCTTTCCTACCTGTATGCTCATAAAACACAGACAGAGAATACCTATGTACATTTGAAATGGAGAATTAGATATTCATTCTTTGTCAAAGCAAAATTAAAGAAGCAAATTTGCCAAACATAAATGAGAGTCCCTTGAATATTCTCCAAAGATTAGAATCTCCTTGACCAGTACCCTATTTCATGGGTAAAAAGAGCTTGTTTTGAATATTTCCAGTTCAACTAACTTGGAAGTGCCCCTCTTTTGGGAATAGACAATGGATGGGAATATCCTCATATGATTGACCGTAGCTGGAACAAGATACAACTTCAAAATTGACAGAGTGGGAAAGTCTTGTTCTTTTTTATTGCTTATTCCTATTTAGGCCAGAAAGGGCAATGTTCTGAGTTTACCCACAGTATGGGTATGGGTGTCATGTACTGAATTGGTTAGAGAGAAAGGCTGTCTCCTTCTGCTATATCCTTTTAAGTCCCAATGGCTCCAAAAAATGGGCCTGAAGTTTCTGTTCATTCTGCTTTGTCTTTCTTTTGCACTTTCAGGAACCAGGATTACAGGGTATGGGCAGAAGTAGCCATCTCTAGCAGGGATGCCCAAAGAAGGCAGAATACATGCAACTTGAGCCCATTAAAGGGTACTGTGTGGAGTGTTTAAAAATGGAATTGGGACTGTGATCTATAGGAACAGAGCTATATGAATCTAATCTCCTACCCCTACCCAGTGTATGATAGGTGGGACAATGGGGATTATGAACGATTTGTCAGGAAGTATGTTTGTTATAATAACTTTGAAACCAATAATCCTTTGTAAAAGCCAATTTGATTGTTAAGGGGTTAAATGGAACTGGGTGGAAGAGGACCCCACACTTACAATCAAAAGAATATCATCTTTTGGGGCAGAAGGCATTGCAAAAAAACCTAGAGATTCTCTAATAATAATTTAGTGTTGTGAAAATGATTTCTATACCTGTACGCGTTATGAAAATATTAAGTTTTTCTTGTTACTTGACTTCTCTGAGGTTAACTATTTCAGCTCCTGGGTCAAGTTAAACTAATTTTGCAATGAACATGGATAAATTCTCATAAGGATACACATAACTGTTGGGAAAAATAACTCTAAAAGAGAATAAAAACAATCAGCTACATCTCCCTTGGACCTCAGAGATTCCAAGGAAATGACTAGGGCCCTAGGCTTCTATTTCTTTATCTAGACAGGGATTTTTAACTTTCACTGATTTTTTTTTTATCATTGGACCCCCTTTTGGCAGTTTGGTGAAACCTATGGATTCTTCTCTATAAAGCTTATTAATACATCAAATAAAATGTGTTAAATAATTTTTAAAATTGTATTAAAATATATTTGTCTACCTATATGAAATATATGTGTGTACATGTTTGTGTGTGTTTCAAAATTTACAGTTCCTAAGTTAAGATTTCTTAGAAGAAGGAAAAAGTAGCTTTCAACATACTGGGTTTGCATGACAACCAAAAAAACCTCCTTATATCTAAATTGATATGATATCTTCCCTGGCTTAAAAATACTCCTATTTGGTGATTGATGGGTTTTGCCTACAAAGTTGAGGGCTCAGAGTAGCCTCCAAATCTAAGAAACCTCCAATGTTATTAAATAATTGTCTAAGCTTCAAAATTTGTCAGGAAAATTTCTATCAAGTTGAATTATATAATAGAATTGCAAGGATGTTATTACTTTATGTTTAAATATTATTTTTTAAAAGATTACAAGGAAGACACTATGATATATCTTCTATTACAATGATTTTTACAGTAGCTTCACTTTTAATAACTCTCCAAGGATTTCCTACCTACTAGTGCCAGTAAGCAAAAGAAAAGGTCATAATTCCCTTTGTATTTTCTATGTCCACAGATCTATAAGCTGAAACACATTCCAAATCTGCTGAATATAGAACCAAACTTAACCCTTATACATCCAAGGACAATTTCACAATCCATGCAGGCCTTCCTGTGTAACCTGGCTGGTGTGAGGCTCACATTATATTTTCTCAATGCAGAAAAAAAAAGTTTGTTTTTAATTTTCAGATTGATACTTCAATGGTCAGGTTTTCTCTTGTTCTATGGGCATCAACGAAATCTATAAAATTTTGCTTGTAAGTTTATAAAGCATCTATGAGGTACGTAACCCAGTGCTGACAAAGAGATTAAACTGGGAAGGGCTGGGGGAGGGAAGGAACACAACTTGTTAAAGTTCAGTATTTACATGATAATTTGAGAAGTGAGAGAACACTAACAGTTAAGGGCATTATTAATGGTTTCAGAACTCTCAGAGTTCTGCAGGAAAATAAAGATGAAAAGAAGTGGAAGTGAGAGGAGAGTGTATCCTAATCAAGGGGTTGGGGAGAAGGTAGTCAATACAAAGGTGAGAAGCATGAGATGCAGAGTACTAATCTGGAGAGAATAGTCTGACTGGAATTCTGAGTAGATAAAAGATTGTTTGTCCTTAAGTTTGAAGAAGAGGACCAATGACATCATATGGTGATGTCTTGACACTGACATGAATTGGATCTAAGTAAGGCAGAGTTACACAAGTCATTAGCCTCACTCTCTCTTCCAGAATCTTCAAAATCCAATGGCAAGAGGACTGTCAAGAAGTAGTGGGTGACCTTGGTATTTTCCTTGTCTGGTCAAGTTCTAAGCTCTCCACAGCACTTGCTTCAGCCACCTTCACTGCTGATGGAATAAAGGAGGGAAGTCGTGGCATCCTTGGGATAGATATCCCCTAACTCACTGACAAGTTTGAAGCCTATCAATAACCTTAATCTGCAGAATAAATTACTTCAATGATATCAATACCTATGAAAATGAACCTACACCAGTATTATGTCCAAAATATAATTTAATTCATCAAATACTCATTAAATTTCTATTGTGAACCAGACACCACAGTACTTCAATGACATTTATTTTTGAGGTTCATTTTGGGTAACATTTGTTACAAAGGGAATAGTTAACAAGTTCTCCACATGGCAAAAGCCAAATTAAATCCCCAGTTATTAAAAATTTTCATGTAAATTTTGTTCTAAAGCAGTTAGCTAACGCTAATAGACATAATGCTGTGTGCTACTTAATTCTGAGTTATTTTTTTAATTGCTTATTGCATTTTTAGCTACAAATATTTTCTAAAAAGTTCTCATTAGAAAGTTGCAAAATGCCATTTGATAGAAGAACAAGAGCTTCTGGGCTATAACTTTTTCACTCTCTCTAGGTTAGGTATATGAACCTTCCTTTTTCTTTTGATTTTTTTCTCCTTTGACTTTAAGTGAAAAAGAAATAATCATGTAAATTTGAACAATGATTATTGCAATAAACTTGGGCAGAGATGGCTGCCCATTAAGGAAATCAGTGACATTTCAATAACAAGATAGCTCAAATTAAATGAGTAATGTACATTAATTCTGAGATTCTTTTCCTTTTTAATTCTAAACCAAAACCTTTCTCCTCTCAAATGACTGACTTCATAGATGGACAAAGTAACTTTAACAAATTCCTAGTTAAGGTGTAAACAACATTGTTTTACAAATGTTACCATATTAAAAACTAAAACTTAAAAGTGTTTGCAACACTTTGAATGCGTTGCTTCATCTAATACAACATTCTCATAGGGAAGATGCTATTCCCTATCCTATTTAAATGAAGAGATAACTGCGGAATGGAGTAAAGTAACTTGCCAAGGGTTATGTAGTTGTGGTAGTATTTGAACTTAAATCTTAATAACTTAAAGTTTAGTATTCTTTTACTACATGAAAACACGTGAAGTTTTATAAGTTCCTTCATCTATTCTAAAATCTAAGAAATAATTTATATTTTTGTCAGTTGTAATTTATTTTTATTGATCAGAAATATACTTTTTTCTCCCTCTCACACTCCCTTCTACCCAGGAAAAATAGTTAAATTAAAATTTGAAATGTAGTTAGGAAAATAAAATTAGTGCTTTGCCAGTATCTAAAAAATGTATGCTTCAATCTCCAAGGTCACTTTTTTGTGAGGAAGTAGTAATAAATATATTTGAATTTGTAAAAACCCACTTTATAGTTGAAGAAACTGAAACTGAAAGAGTGAGTTACCCATGATCATGAATTTAGTATATGTTTAAGGTGGCATGTGATACCAGATATTATGATTTTAAGACAGAGTTCCACGTCCTATGGCATACCACCTTTGAATCAATACTTGTATATGTCACATTCAAGTGACTGTCTTATCTTTATTCCTGTGTCCTGTTGTGTAGATATAGAAAATATTGGTTTTCCTAGGTGTAACATTTGGAGGTAACCAAGATGATACATAAATTTTTAATTGAAATTTCCTTGAGTGGTAGTCATGTAGTTGTAACCATGCCAAAGGTTCTAATTTGATAGACAAATTGCCTCAAGCTTTGCTTTTAAGATCAGGCTTTATGGAAGACTTATTTGGCGCCCTTTTGCTACTGTATCTCCCTTACTGTCATCACCTCACATCTGAAAAGTCGGCTGGCAGATAATGATGCAAAAATAATACAGTTCACAACATCTACCTGTGACTCTTAATAGATCATCTCTGGAATGGCCTTGGTCCAGAGATCCCGGGTGTCTTTCCTATCCCAGACCTTTCAGCTGGGAGCACAATGAATGGATGCCACCCCACTGGGTCAGACCTTTGGGTCCATTATTAATAAGCTGAAACTTTAAAGGCTAATGAGAACCGGTGCTTCAGGAGACAATGGCTCATTCATCATCAATCAAGCTTTGAAGTTTTTATACAGATGATTTAAGAAGAGTTGAAGTGTGCAAAATGTAAATGTCACATTTGTATTGGGAGGTGGGAGCACAGTAATGAAAATGAGTGATTTAACCTTCTGTATTTCAGCTCAGTGACCACATTCAAAAGCTCATGGATGTGGACACTGAATATCAGGAAATAACAGTGGATAGTCTTCTGATCTGAGAGATCATTTCAAGGAGGAATTATCAGGCTAATTAGAGGAAATCTAGCTGAAGGCTTGAAAAGAAAGCATAAAGATCTTCCTTGATTTCTATTTCATGAAGTTTATTGATATACTGTTTCAATGTAGTTCATTTATTTTGTGCTGCTGATGTGCCAAAAGCCCAGCATGAACCATGTAAGCCTAAGTAAATTCTTAGGTAGACTTATGAATTACAGTATGTCTTGCTCTAATTATATAATCCTAGTATTTCTTAGGAATTGGAAGCAGTTATTTAAGCTTTGAAGTCTACCAGGGCTATAATAACTGTTTCTTAATGGGCCATTTCTCCCCAAGATGTTTGTGCTGGGTTGAGATGCTTATTATACAAAAGGCTTACATCTCTGCTCTATCAGCACAAGATGAGTCTTTGTGCTTCCTCATTGATCAATCAATGCATTAGTAATTTTGTGAGATGAAAAAAATGATTTTAAAATTTAAATGTTTATTTGTTTTTATTTATTTTTAAAAGTTTTATCTTTAAATATTTTTCCATGTTTACATGATTCGTTTTCTTTCTCTCCTCTCTTCCCTCACTCCTCCCAGAGCCAACAAGCAATTCCACTGGGTTGTACAAATGTTATTATTTTATACCTATTTTCATATTATTCATTTTTGTCATAGAGTGATTTAAATGCTTCTATGGAAATGTTCTGTGTAGATATTTTTACTGAATCCATGATTTTATCAGCTTAGAGAGCTTCCAGTGAGGAACTCCCCTTGCTAGAAAAGATGGACAACTTTCCCATAACTGGAGAAGATGAAGGGATTGTCTAATTCCAGACAGCTGGTATGTGTCATAGGGGAATGAAGAGTTTCCATCCACTAATAGACTTCCAACTGCTCTTCCCTTCTTTCTTAGATGTGCAAATGTGTTTATATATATATATGTATATATATTAACACATATACACACATATATGTATGTATATATTTATATTGGATATATAAAATCTATAATACATGTTATATAAATTTTAACATATGATATGTTGATATTAAAATTTATCTAAATAGTAATATACTAATATAATAAATATACATATTCACACATATATATCCCCATACATTGTATTTACAATTTGAAATCTGTTGGTATCTTAAGTATGCCAATTTTTATTTGCACTTAAGTATGACAGTTTTTATTGGTAGAGGGTATTCCTCACTGGAACTCTTAATATTCATGAAATCACAGGTCCCATATGTTATAGATCTATTTTGTTTCATTCTTTGGTTTCAGTATCCAGATCCTGAAAAAGAATCTCTGCAGTCAATGTATGTCTTCCATGCTGGTAGCCAAGATGGTGGATTAAGGAATACCCCAAGCCCACCAAAACCCACCTCCAAACAACTACATCCACCAAAAAACAAACTAATAAACAACAATATATGAAGACAAAATTTGAATGGCAGAGTCAGCAAAAGTCATAGTGAATAAGTATTTCAGACAAAGAAACAAAGAAAATACAGACAAACATCAGAAAGTATCTGTCTTACTTGGGAAGGAGAGGAAAACAACAGAACCAGAAGCATGAGTTGCAGCTCAGCACATGCAGAGGATCCCCATCAGGAGAACTAGGAGCAGACCAGAAGAAGTACATATCTTTGGAAATCCTCAGCAAAAGGAGCAGCCCTATCCTTGTGATACTGGAGAACTGGAAACTCAGGAGCAGAATCTAGCTCAGTCCAGTGCATGTGGCTTCAAAATATAAGCAGGGTAATGAAAAAACCTCCACAAAATAAGTAAAAGACAAAGAAAAAGCCTGATTCTGGATAATCATGTTAGCAAGAAGAAAGATCAAAATGCAAGCAAAGAAGAGGACAGCAATGCCAAAATGAAAATATGAGAATCCTCAAAGGCAAATATGAAAGGATGTCAGGCCCAAAATGAATTCCTGGAAGAACTTTAACAGAGAATCACAAAAGAAATAGTGGTTGAAGAAAAATTGAAAGAAGAAATGAGACCTTAAAAAGGAAGTACAAAACATCAAGCAAGAAAATTTCTCTAAAAAAGGAATTATGAAACATCAAGCAAGAAAACAGCTCCCTACAAAGTAGAAGAGGACAAATGGAAGCTAACAATTCCACTAGATAGCATAATACAATAAAATGAATTCAAAAGGATGGGAAATAGTTGATTCAATTCACATAACTTACTTTAGGCATTCTGCTACTGATAAAATTATATCATATGTAAAATTAACTCTAAGGCCCATTTCAACTATTATTTTTCAGTTTATCCTTTACCATCCTAGACATCCACGAACATGCCTTCTTTGTTGAACACATTGACATTAAAAGTCAATGGGGAGGGGCAGCTGGGTAGCTCAGTGGATTGAGAGCCAGGTTTAGAGATGGGAGGTCCTAGATTCAAATCTGGCCTCAGACACTTCCCAGCTGTGTGACCCTGGGCAAGTCACTTGACCCCCCCCCCCCCTTGTCTAGCCCTTACCACTCTTCTGCCTTGGAGCCAACACACAGTATTGACTCCAAGACGGAAGGTAAGGGTTATTAAAACAAAAAAAGCCAATTAGGAAGAAAGATCATAGATGTAGAAATAGAAAGTAGTTTAACTGTATTTTAATCTAAACAACTTATTTTTCAGATGTTCTAAGGCTAAATACACACTTCCTATCCTGGCACTTTAGACCCTTCCCAATTTGTCTGTAGTTTATTCCTACAAATATACCACTAGATTCCAATTGGCCAAATTGACCAATCTCTTGTCCCTCAAGCATAGCACTCTATCTCCCATCTCTAGGCCTTTACACAGACTATCTCTCATGACTCCTTGTTTTTGCTTCTTAGAATTCCCAGCCTTGTTCAAAATCATGTAACGCTTTTTTTTTCAATTAGATACATTTTTTTCATATTTTCAACTGCTATTCCCTTCTACTCTAGTTAACTTGTATATACTCTGTATATTTATGTCACCATTTCTACCTAAAAGATAAGAACTAAAACAGACACAAGAGTTAAGAGATATTTTTCTTATTATTATTTTGTTTTATTTTTCTTCCTTCCCTTGAACTGAATTTAGAAATCCTTCAAATCGTTCTTGGGCTACTGTACTCTCTTCATTCTGTACTTTATAATTCAAAGCTATTTCTATAGTTACAATCATTATTCTAAGAATATAACTTCCAAATTTTTATTTCCTATCCTGGCCTCTGTCCTGAGTTTCAGTCACTCAAATCTACTGCCAACTAAGACATCTCCACTTAGAAACCCTAATTGTAATTTAAATCCAGTAAGTATTGGCATTATACACCTCTAAAACCCTTTTATTAATTTTAACCTTTTAATTTTGGTCAATATCAACATTATTTCTCAAGCTAATCAACTGAAACAGGTATCATCTTGGATTCTATTTTGATCCTCATTCTCTGTAACTGTTCAGTTGCTGAATCTTGTGATTTTTCATTTCTATATTATCTCTCACATCCATTTTCTACTTTGCATTGTAATTACTACAACCATATTACAGGTGTTCATTACCTCTCACCTTCCATGTAAAATTAAATACATGTTTATTAAGCACCTGTTGTATTAAAAATTCTGTGCTAAGCCTTGGGAATACAGAGAACCAATAGAGTGTAGACCCTTTCAAAGAGCTTATAACAGAAAATGAAATTTTACCTAAAATTTATGGGGAAAAATCAGTTTCAAGAAATGAAAAATTAAATTAGAAAAAAATAAAAGGCTCTTGAGAAGGAAATATAAACTTCACCTTTAAAAAGACATGAATGCTATTTGATGTGGGCTTTTAGAAGAACGATAGGGAATATGAAGACCCTTCATGTCCAGTTATGAAGGATGACATAAACAAAAGTATGGGGATGGGAGCAAGATAAAAAGAGATTAAAGATAAAAATCCAGTTTTTCTGAAAGTGTCTGTGTGTGCGTTCATATATAGATAGAAGAGTTGCACGTGTAATGCTACTTTTATATATTATAATTATAAAGTATATTTACCAGGCTGATATTCATCACATCAGAATCATAACCTTTAATCTTGAATGAGAGACTTCAGAGGTAATTTAGTCTAAACTCTAATTTTACAAATGATTAAAACTGAGTTCAAAGGATAAGTAGATTTCCCTATGGCCATACACCTAGTTAAATTGCAGAGCTGGGATTTGAACCCATGTCCACTAACTCATACTTTAGTTCTCTTCTCACTCTTTTTTTGTAGCTTGAGTGTTAAAGTACTCTAAAATTAGCTATATTTATGATCTATTGTTCCTTCTTCTACCTTATCTTGGAAAGACTTGTCAGTGTAGAAAAAAAATTTCTGGGCTTGAATTAAAGAAATTTGAGTTAAAATCCCAGCTTAAATACTTTTATTTATAGGGCTATGGACAAATTCTATAGCCTCTCTGAACTTTGGATTACTAATCTGCAAAATGGCTTTCACAGTATTTTATTTATTATTAAAAAGAAATGTCTGATTTTATAGGATTATCCAGGATAACATGAACATTGAGCTAAATGTTTCTCCTATAAATTCATATTTTCTAAGTTTGTGCTTCTTCTGGGCTTAAATATAATCACAAAAGCACCTGAATATAACACAAATGCTCAAAATATTAGCTATTAATAATTTCCCTAATGTAATACTGGCATATTCTACTTTCAAAAATATGTATATGTAGGTATACCTATGCATTCACATAATACATGAATCTGTCCCAATCTTCTCTTCTTAAAAGACCTAGGCTTTCAGGTTGAGAACTGTTTCTTAGGAATTCTGAAGAGATATACAAATTCTTTCAAGGCACTTCCCATATTATTTTTATGTTGGTAGGGATGGGAAGAAGAGAAGCTGAAACATTTTTTTAAATGAAATCCTTTCAAATCTTATGAAAAGAAAGGAAAAATATGTCTTACACACATTCTTTGTGAATACTGATGTAAATTGTAGAAGAGATATGAAAACAAATCACATCTAATATTAATATTCACTTTACTATATAGAAAAAATATGACTGAGAATGTCACCTTACAAAATCTACATGCTGCTCAAATAGAAAGTTCTCTTTTAACATTCTCTTAAAAATCCATTTTTCTCTGTCTGTATCTCTGTTTCTCACTGAATCTTCTGTTTCTTATGGATGAGTTTTTAAACTTTTATTGCTAAGTCCTTCATTCAATTTCCCACTCATTTTCCCACCATGATCTTTTTTCTTTACATTTCCTCCCCAGCAGACACTCAAACACTGAAATGCCCTGGGGAGAATGGAATGCCCAGCCAATCCGAGGAAACATTTTGCTTTATTGTGTTGGATCTTAGGTCTCCATTCTATTTTCTATCAGTATCTTCACTTTGTTCCACTGTGGGTAACCTTTTTCTTTCCTAACCGTCTGTCTCCAACATACCTTTTTTGTGTTATTTTCCCCAGGTCTTTGCTTGTTTATATCTGTATTCCCAGTGCTCACCAGAGTACTTGATACATAGTAAGCACATAATAAAATGATAATATGTATGAATATATGCATATCTGAATGTATGTATTTTTCTTTTCTTTCTTTTTCCTTTCATTTTCTTCACCAAAAGGATCCCAATGCAGAGAGAAAGCAAATCTAAATATACTGCTCCACATTTTTAAAAATAAGAGTTTGAGTAAACATCAATATAGTTCAAGATTTCATTACCAATGAGGAAAACATTAATAATCAGAAATGATTTCTCCTCTTGTTTACAATCCTTAATACAATAAGCTTAGGAATTAATATGGAGTCATTTTCAAATCATTCACCCTCTCTATAATCTCATGGATTTTTAATAACTATCCCTAAAACAAGTGCTTTTTTATGTTTTCTTTTTCCCTTTGGAGATTCCAGACACTAATGGTAATACCAATGATTATAATGATACATAATAAAACAATGGACTTATTTTTCTTGCAACTTAGAGCTTGCAAGGAAAAGATAAGAGCAGGAGAAAAGGAGACTTAATTCTAACATTATAATGAAATAACAATAATTTCCAAATATACAGGATTTTTTTAATAGACCATGAGAGTAAAATTAAGATACTCTTGCCAATAAATAGAGGGAATGTATTATTCAACATAAAAAGCTAAGTAATTTTTAAAAAATCATCTAACTAATTAAAGATTAATAGAGGATGAACACAGCTATGGAAAGAAGGTACAGGAAAGCTTAGAAAACTCAAAAAATATGAGGTTTTACACATTTCAAAGTGAGTTTGTTTTTTGTTTTTTTGTAATGAGACAAGGAAGAGACTTGTCCTGTTTTTTCATCCTTTTAAAAAAAAAAGGTGTTAGAGTAGATGAATTCTAAAGTTCTAGGTTCCAATTTCTGCCCATCTATTTCCTAGTTATTTGACCTTGGATAAATAACATTGTCTAAGAGCCCCTGTTTCTTCATCCATAAGATAGTTAATAAAACTTGAACTTTTAGACATAACACAATGAAAGTTATTATTTTTATTATTTGGATGTGTCTTTTTCTAAGATTTGTGTCCTCCTATACCTAAACTCTCTTACTCAGGAACTTTCAAATTTGGGGTTTCCAGAAAGTATTTCCAAAACCTAGTATAATCCAGGATATTTCCTTTCTCTTTAAAAATCTGTATTCTGGAGTTATGTTTCTTAAGGAATTAAAAATTCTATCTCTACACTGAAATTTGGGGGTTTATGAATAATGTCGTTGGACTCTTTTTTTTGAGGCCACATACAAACTCACTCAAGTTCTTCTATAAATTATTATTAATACTAGGGAAGGGAAGGTTCAAGGTTCACTCTGCTGAACTCTAGTCTTCATTTCAAGGTAAAGAGATATCTGGAATAAAAGGAAGATCTGGGTTTCAATTGACTTCTATATATCAAAGAAGATTCTCCAAGTATGTTTGGATATAGCCCCAACCAAGTGGTAACAAATCAGAGAAGCTCTTGCATCTTTTCAAAAAGATGTCAGCAAGCATCTCCTTACCTATGGGATGTACTTTTTTGTCCAAGGTCTTATGGAAAAGCAAATATTAATCATGCATCTACTATGTGCTAGGCACTAGGCTAGGGATTGAGCTTGCAAAACAGAAGCAAAAACAGTTCATGCCTTCAGAGAGCTAGAAATCAGGCCAAGATAGAGTGTGAGCATATGCTTGGGAGTGCACACACACAGACATACACATACAGATGAGGTTTTAGATTGAGGGCACTAACAGCTAAAGGAAACTGAAATGCCTCATGTAGGAACAAGTATTTGATTTGAGCCTTATAGAAAACTAGGGATTTTGAGAAATGGATGTCAGTAACATGTTCTAAAGTCTTATCCAGTAGATCAGGGCACTCATCAACTTTATCAGGGTTTTTCCTCATCAACCTCTGATTACTCTCTTCACACCACCTATGTATGTGCAGGTTGGGAGTCATAGGAATGGTGAATTGGAGAAATGAGGCTTTATGAGGTAGGGAGAACAAGGCTAATTAAACTAGTTTTATAAATGAGTACATGGTAACTGCAGCTGAGGAAGTCTCCAGGTGTATCAATTTTTCTTGCCACTGGACCCAGGCTTCCAACGCCGAGAGAGTGGGACTGTCTCTGTGCATCAACTTTTTGTGCACACTCATCTACATCACAGATGAAAGCGCACAAAGACAATCGTCATCCTTGGTTATCGAGAGATGACTAACTACATGGCAACACAAAAAAGCTATTACTTCCTCATGGTAAGTCAATTATTAAGTGATAGATCTGATTCTCACTCAGATCTTCTGATTAGTATTCTTTCTACTATACAAAAGAGTCATGACAACACAATATAAAGTAGTCATGACAATAAACAAGAATTCAGTAACATTTTATTGCAATTGAGGAATACCCATCATAAAATGCACACACACACATGAAAACATATTTACTGCATGTAAAAATTAGTGTCTATACTATATATACATATATACCTACATTTATATACATATAAGGCAAATAAAATTTGATGAAAAGAAAGACGAGTTCAAAATTATGAGCTTTTGTTGGAGAAGGAATATGTATGAAAATTAATCAGTCTCTCTGGCTCTATATTCAATTTTCCAAAAAAATCTCAATAAGAGATATAAGAGATTATGTTCACTATTTATGAGTTTGGAGAAATTGGGCCACTTCCACTCTAGGATTAGGTATTAGAGTAAAACATCAATGGTTATTGGTGTATTAAATTAAATTGAACTGGTTGAGAATGGAAGCAATATTTCATCTTTTCCATTGGAAGTATCTACTATAGTCCTATGTCAAATATAGGGATCTATTTGATTACTGGTTCATTGAATATCAGTATAAATTCTCATCAAAAGTGTGCATCAAAATGGCTCAGTATACTGGGAGTCAGGTGTAGAGAAGGTAGGTCCTGGGTTCAAATTTGAATTCAGACATTCCTAGCTATGTGATCCAGGACAAGTTGCTTAACTTCCATTGACTAGACCTTACCACTCTTCTGCTTTGTAACAAATAAACAGTATTGATTCTAATAATGGAAGGTAAGGTACAAAAAAAATTTTTTAAATAATTTGTCATCAAAAGCAGATTTTGGTTTTTGTTATCTTAGCTGAATGATTTAAAGATGTTCATATTATTTTGAAATAAAGTGACATCAAAATTGGTACAAGTAAAACTATTATAAACTGTGTTAATGAATTAACAATCAGGGATTTGTTGACTAAAAAAGAGCTAAAATGAGAATTTAAATAACAGCTGCAAGTTTAGTAATTGATTTAATTTATTTAGCTGATTTTTATACATATAATCATTTCGATGGATATGCATACATGTGGGTTTCATTATATAAAATTTTCGTCTATAATATTAACCATAAAAATAATACAGACTTTTTAGTGATGGTGGTGGTGGTAGTGGTAGTAGTAATAGTAGTAGTGGTAGCCGTAATTGTAGTTGAACTATTTGAAGCAATTGTAGTAGTAGTAGTAGTAGTAGTAGTAGTAGTGGTAGTAGTAGTAGTAGTAGTAGTAGTAGTAGTAGTAGTAGTAGTAGTAGTAATAGCAGCAACAAACATTTAAATAAAACTTTAAAGTTGGCAAAACTTTTGATACATATTATCTCATTTTATCCTAACAACTCCAAGAAAATTCTATTACACTCTCCATTTGCATAGAATAGTTGTAATTACTATTATAAATAAATAATATTTATATAGTGCTTATAGGGTTTGAAAAGTTCTTTGCAAATATTTTTTTTACCTTACAAAAACTTGTGCATGTGAGAGAGATAGAGAACCTTTTAAAGAATTTTCTGACACCCAAAAACATTTTCTATCTTAATTGTTTCTACCAATAGTGTAGGAATGTAGGATGGTATTATGGAGAAGAACTGCCTTCTATTCCTAGCTCTGCCTTAAGCTGAGTATATAGATGTGGGTAAATCACTTTGTCACTCTAGTTCTTGAATTCAATTATCACAAAAATCCTTCCTTCAGAGTTCATGAGTCTGATTTCAGTTCTTGATTATACTCCATCACAGTGTAATGCTCATTCTTATGAGTTGTTCCTAATCTAGAAAGAGGAAATGAGATGCTAATAAAACCACATTCATTAATTAATTTTTAAAAGTTAAAAAACATGTATTTATTATATACATTTAATATTTAATTTATATTTTATATATTTAATATAATAAAATATATTTATTATGTTAAATATTATACTACATTAAACACATAATTTAAATATAATAAAATATTTAATATATATTTTAATATATAATTAATTTATTAGATTTTCTTAATTGGAATTATGAAAGTTTAAACAAATCTTCCTTAATTCAAATCTAGATTCAGATATCTACTAACTGCATGACCCTGGGCATGTCCCTTAATCCTGTTTACCTTCATTTCCTCATTTGTAAAATGAGTTGGAGAAGGAAATGGCAAAACACTCAAGTATCTCTGCCAAGAAAACCTCACATGGGGTTGTGCAGACTTAGACACAGCAGAAATGATTGAAGAAGACAAAAGAAATAGAATTGCTTAATTTTTCAAGCATAACTTGTGAGGCATTAGCAAAGCCATTTAGTCTTTGTGGGACTCAGTTATCTCCTATGTAAAGTGAGCAGGAATGTATTATTGTTGGCTTTGTTTAGACTCCATATACTTTTTACCTAGCACAGAGGTATGTATATAATAGGTATTTAATAAATGCACCTTACACATAGAAACATATATATGAAGACTTGTGTGTACATATAGACATATCTAATAGGAATCCTAGCTAGCATTTATATAGCACTTTCAGTTTAGCAAAGTGCTTTGCATTTTCAAGTCTCTGGTATTTACATTCTTCATATATGTAATAGGGAAATTATAGAGAGAAGCCCAAGATAGAAAGTTGGCTTTAAGAAACTGGCATTGGCACATGTCAAGAACTTTGGAGAAAGTATTCTAGTAGCCAGGGGGTAGGGAAAGAAGGGTTCACAGCTAAGCAACTGTCCCGTGGTGCTTTGTCTTGGTCTTGGACTGTTATTTGGTCCTTGGTCTTGGTCTTGGACTGCCACTTTGATCCTGGTCCTGACCAAGCAAAGGGAAGAAGAGCTTTTTTTAGAAGCTTTTCCTATCAAGTCTTTGGAGAACAAAGGACAACCATTCAATCCTTCCTTGTGGTTCCTGATCAGCTGGAGATCTGTTTGGAGCAGATCTGGTCATCCTTGTAATCTGTGAGTGTGTGCCTACTTGCCTGGGCTTTATTCTAAGTTCTGTTAGACTTTGGTGTTCAGCCCAGGGTCAAACCCTGCTGAGTGATCTCTGTCATTCGTAGGCACTGTTACCAAACCCTTGATACCAACTTTGGGGAGTAAAAAGGACGATTTTTAGCCAGGCAGATCTTAGACAGATTTGGGGGTGATTTAGTTAGATCAGGGAGTCTCAAGAAACTGAAGAATTTGTCTTACAACAAATGTAGGAAGGCAGGTGGTAGAGTAGAAAAATTAGAAGTAGGGACCCCTTTTTTCCTAATCCTCACCTCCAAATTTATTTGTAATTAAAGGGATATTTTTCCATACATCTAAATATCTCATTGGTTTCAGGGTCTTGCACACTGCTGGCTCAGTGAGGGAAAGCTTCCCTTTCACTAATAACAGCCAAAATACTCAGAAATTACAACTGGGTATCTAGACAGTTCTCTAGACTAAAATAACATCTTGGTGCCCTTTTTATGAACCTGATTTTTTTCCATATATCTCTAGATTGTTCAAGTTTTCTTTTTCTTCTTATTTGACCATAAGAAAATTTGTTCATTTTAAGAATACATGACTTTTGCCTAAAATATTAGTAAGAGTAGGAGGGAATTTAACTTGGCAGCTTGAGGTATTTTATTAGCTAAATTTGTATCATTCTTATAAGTGTGCCCAGAAAATAGACAATGGATAACATTACAGAAATTGAATGAAAAGAGGGTTTTAATTTTGCTACAATAAAGAAAAAAATATTCAATCTTTAAAGCTTTGTTGTCTTTCAGAGCCTAAAATACAACTGTTATTGCTCAAAGGCATTAACTCACCCCCCCACATATCTCTGCAAAGCATAAGATAGTACTTTTATTAAAATTGGATTACTTACAAGTTTTTCAAAATATATTTTCTGATATCTGGCTTATTATGGTGCTTTTTGAATCATATTTGTTCATAGAGTAAAAAAAATTCTGAAGAAGAAGAAATGATACTTTCTTCATACAATCCCATTCTTGTGTCTAAACCTAATTAAAGGATGTAGACCTCCGGTGAAGTTTGAAAAGACCTCAGAAAAGGGAGTCAACAAATCCAGTGATATCTAAAATGTCAAAAGGGGCAGGATCTGATGTAACAGAATAAAACCAAGAGAAGAGTGTCTCAAAGGTCAACGGATGAATTTATCCTGTTATATAAGAAAGATATGAAAAACCCAGTTGATTGAACAAGGTTTTAAACAAAGATCTAGAAAATCAAAGGGAATTTCATAAAAAGTTGAAACTTGTATCTTCCAGTCCAAGAAAGTGATGGTGACATCCTGGTCCATTTTATCACTATTGTGACAAATTGTTCCATATGACAAGAAAAAAATTTAACCTAACTCCTAGTATATGTTCTATAAGTAAGAGCCTACTGTGTGTACAGAGGGATTCTGTCTTCTAAAAGGCAGTGAACTATTGGGCTTTACTTCAGTGTTCAAAACAAACAAACAAACAACTAGTAGCAACATTTAGTCCAAACTAGATTTTAAACTTTAAGGAAAATAAAATAAAATAAAGTGACAAACAGTATTGTGTTTGCTGAGATCAGAGGAAATTAATGATAGTTCTACATCTGAAAAAATTATGGCATAAAAAGAGAGAAAACCTTGCATTTTCCCCCTTTTAGTTTAATAGACTCTTCTCTCTGGAGCTTCAAGAATTACCTTCTAAATTGTATCTGAAGTCAGCTTAAGCTAGCTGATATGCACCTAGCTATTTCTGGTCTTCAAAGCCTACATAACATCTGCTTGTTGGCAGGTGTAATTAATTAGCTAAGTGGAAAAGACGGTTCCTTTTAGAGTGAATATGAGAAGAGGGAGAGAGGACTCAGAAAGCCAGCTTCTGTGCAGCCCCTATTGGCTGGATGCCTCTGGGCACATCTCTGATACTGAAAGCCCAATGAATTTAATAGTTCTTAATTTCACAAGATTTCTAATTACAGCCAGAATAATAAGATGTGATGCGAAAGTTGAAAAAAAAGAGATGCTTTCGAAAGAAATTCCTTAGGTACATGGCATTGGCATTTCAAATAGCAGAAGTCCATTTGTTTATACATCCTATTCATTCATCCTTTGTTGATATGAATTTAGTTGAAATCTGAGGTCTAAGGACATGAAAAAATAGCAGCAAATTGCTCATCTCTATTTCTTATTCTGAGGATAAAAGAAAAGTCATTCTCTAAGAACACTGTGCCCAGTGCTTTTTTGGAGACAGAAAATAAATAAATATACAGAAAGACAGAATCAAAATATTCAAACTAATCTGAGAGCTCAGTGATTTGTACTTTACAATTCACTTATTGTCCCCCATATCAAGCAATTCTTGCACATGACCTCTTAAATTTTCCACAGGAGATCCACTAAATATAGTGAAGGCTACCTACCTTCAAAGAACTTGTAATCTTACAGATCATATAATTTTAGAGGAAGGGACCTTCTCTGGTAGAAAAAGTTTGGTAAAATACAGAGAAACATAAATGTACACAGATAACATACTAAGATCAGAATTAACAGAGTCATATGGAAAGACGAGGATTTAACGTGTTATTAAAAGCCCTGCACAGCTCATGGAAAGGAATATCAGAAAGAACCTAAGAGGTAATTTAGAGCATATCCATCATTATTGGGGGGGGGGGGGAGAGATGGAGAAACTGAGACCTGCAGTAATTAAGTGACTTCTCAAATGTCACAGAGAAATCAAGGGAGGTTGGAACTGAATGTAGGTGGGATCAAGAACTTTAAATCCAGAGTTATTTTTCTCCATTCCTTTAGTGACCTCGTTTCCTCAGTCTTCTTGCTTTTTGCCACTATCATCTGTTGAGCTAAGATTGATGAGGAGTAAAGGAGAAAGAAAGTAACAAACTCTTTTACGGCTGCATTAATTTTCAGAGTCTAAAATTCCACTTATCTCTTACATTGCAAATACATTGATAAACTTGAGGAGTTTTCTTTTACTCTTAAATGTCATAGCTGACTTGAACTCATAGATTTCCAAATGGCAGAGATAGCACACATTGTAAATGAAAGTTCCATGGAGAAAGTTTATGCTTGTTATTTTTTTTACCACAATTAAGATGCTGAACATATTCATGAAAAAATGGAGTTACAGAAAAGGATACCATAAAGTCTACAGCACTTGTGCTACCAGGTAAGCCAAATAATAAGCCATGTTCCAAAAGACACATATGTATCATTCTCAAAATGATGCCTCAGCCACTTTGAAAAATATTCTCAATAGGAGGCAGCTGAGTGGCTCGGTGGATTGAGTGCCAGGCCTAGAGATGGGAGGTCCTATGTCAGTGATGGCAAACCTTTTAGAGATGGAGTACTGGATCCAACCCCACCCTGCCCTTCAGACTGAGTGCCATGCCCTAACCCTCACCACCCATACCCTCTCTTTCCTCAGATAGGGGAGGGAGGAAGCACTCCAATTGAACAGAGGGGCAGGGAAATGAGGAATGTCCTTAGGCACATGGGAGAAGGGGAGGGGAACAGTGCCAACCTGAGTCCCTCTGGCTTTCTAATTCTGGCAGGCAACTACAGGCATTCCTACAGAGAGGGTTCTTTGTGACCTTTTTGGCACATGTGCCATAGGTTTGCCATCATAAGTCCTATATTCAAATCTGGCTTCAGACACTTCCTAGCTGTATGACCCTGAGCAAGTCATTTAACCCCCACTGCCTAGCCCTTACTGCTCTTCCTAAAGAAGATAAAGGTTTTTTTTTTTAATTCTCAATGATAATTATTTCTGGAGTTGTTACCAATGGCCAATGGAATTATTAAAAGCCTGAAGGTATTAGAATACTAAAGGACATTTATAAAGTAAATTGAGGGGATGCCTTTTGAATTTCCTATTAAGTATATAAATGTTTTGAACTTTAAGCCAACTTTAAAATTTTAATATTTCTGATATGAGTTTAATGGGTTGAAAGTAGACTAAAGTATGTCATCACAGATATTTAATTAAAAGTTAGAGAACTTCTTTGATATCTTCAAATTGCAAGAGAATGGGAAGCTACTATTCCCCATCTTTTCCTCACCCCACAAAATTCAGGAAATTTTGAGAGGACATGGATAAAAATCACAAAAAATGAACAAGAATCGATGGATTTTAGTCTTCATTATCAGAAGGAATGATTACATTAATGAGATTACAGATCTAATTAGGTATTGAAATTCCTATTGTTTGCATTATTAGACATATTATTGGACTTACTATTTGTACTGAGACAATGAGGTAGGGCAGTGGATAGAGATCTGGGGCTAGAGCCAGCAAAACCTTTGTTTAAATCCAGGCTTAAACACTTAATAGTTGTGTGTTCCTGGGCAAATCACTCTACCCTCTCTGCCTCTGTTTCCTCATCAGTAAAATGAATTGGAGAAAGAAATTGCAAACCACTTAAATATTTATGCCAAGAAAAACCCAAATAGGGTCACAAAGAGTGGGGCCTAAAATAAATAAACAAAAATAAAAATAAAATTATTTTTAAGAAAATATCTGTGTACTAAATTTACTTATAAGTAGCTCATCTCCCATGACAACCACACTCCTGTTTGGGAATGGAATTAACATAATAAAATGTTGTTCCAGTATTGCTTACCATTTTTCCCCCTCTTTATCTCTACAGAAATGGTGATCATGACAATGATGACAATGGTATTTATTTAGCACTTTAACACTGGCAAAGCACTTAATGAAGATCATCTCCTTTTATCTTTGAAACAATCCTGAGAGGGAGCAGTTATAATTATTTTCATTTTGTAGATTAAGAAACTGAAGTAGATAAAGGTTGATCAAATAGCTGGAAAATTATCTGTGGTCAGCTTTGAACTTTAGTCTTCATGATTCAGCACATTGGATATATTATTTAATTAAATATTTAGTAAGCCTTATGTGCAAGGCACTGGGACTACAAAAGATAGAAATTTCCAGCAGTCCTTCCTTGACTTCAAATCTTTCATTTTTGTAGGACCTCTAGACTAGATGGCCCTATCCATTTTATAGAGGCAATATTGTCTATGACAGAATATCCTATTGTGTTCAGGATTAAGGAGAGGGCCAAATTTTACTATATGACCTTTTTGGACTATATCTGGAGTGTTGTATTTAGTTCTTTGTGCCACATTTTGATGGACAAAGATAAGATAGAGTTTGAGGAGGGTGACCAGGTTAGGGAAGAATCTCTAAAGTATAGAAGGATCAATTTCCCAATTAGGAAAATTTAGTCTATAAAAAGAAAGTACTAAGGGCTAAGACATGACAATAATTTCTAAGTATCTGAAGGGCTTTAATGAGAACAAGAGATTAGACTTGACTCTAATCTAACAAATTTCCCCTCTTTTCTACATATACCTCCACATCATTCCAGGTCTTATCCAGGGTGGATGGCATATTCACTAATAATGGGTTGAAGTTTTTTAAAAAGCCAATTTGGTTTGATAAAAATGAATGTTTCGTTAAAATTAAAATGTCCAGGAAATGGAATATACTGTTCCAAGAATTAAAGAGTTCTCCCTTCATTGGAGGTATTACCCTAAGGTTGCATAGTGTAAAGTAAGGAAGAGAGATGAGAAGTCAGGCTGGTGGACAGATCAGCCTGAGGAGCAGCAGAGGAGGGGCAAGAGAGTCTTGGGAGTTCTGAAAGCAGAAAAGAACTCTGAAGCCCACTGACAGGACACTTCTAGCCTGGGAAGAAGAGAGGAAGGAGCATTTTCCTAGAGCTGAGAAAGAGCTCAACCAGATTTCTCTTCCATTTGGGACCTGACTCCATCCACAGAGCCTATCATTAACTGCTAACTCCCATTCTTTTTCCAAAGAAAAATCAAAGCCCTTCCATGTAGTAAAACAACAAAACAAAACTCTAGTCATATAAAACAAATTCATGCTATGGCCATATCTGAAAATGTGTTTCATTCTTCACCTTTAATATCTCACTTCTCTACCAAGAAGTAGGATAGATGATTCCTTAGGCTGCTGGAGATGTTGTCAATTGAATTATTATTTTGATAATATCTTTCACTTTGGTATCTTTCAGTTATTTTCCTTAAAATGTTGTAGTCATTACATAAATTGTTTTTCTCCTCACTTCACTCTGCATCACTTCATACTAGTGCTCTTTGAACTTGATTTTTTCAATATTTTTAATGACCCAATAATATACCATTATATTAATATGTGTGAAATTGTTGGGCCATTAGTTTAAGTCTTTATTTAATAAGATGTGCATCTTAAAACAAAGAATTTATTTACTCTGAACCTCAGTTTCCTTTTCTGAAAAAAGAAAAGGCTTGGACTGCATGAAATTTAAAAGGCATTCCAGTTCTAAATCTATTATTTCATTTCCAATTACAAAATCAACCTTCATAAGGATTAGGTCTTTCCCTCACCAACAGAGAGATAAAAAACAGCTGGTTCACATTCCAAGGGGAAAAAAATTAAAATGTGTCCCCTTTACCTTCCACCTTGATAGTTCAGGAGGAGTAACCTTGATTACTTCTTTATGTCCCACACTAATCTACATCCTGGCTTAGAGGTGATACTCATGGCTTTGATAACAAAGTTTAAGTAATTCCTACCTAGCAAACAAGAGTACACATAGATCCCAGCAGCTGAAGTTGTCCAAAACCTAATTTTGCTATTTATGAAATGGATAATTATAAGGTTAACTAATAGGTAATGAATAAGCTCTATGGCCATAGTAACCCATGTCAAAAAGAGCCTGGGGTGGGGGGAGACTCATGGAGCCAAAACCTTTGGCCAAAAACTTAAAGAAAGTATCTTCTCAATTAACTTATTATGCAGGTGATTTAAGGTCCTTTGAATTCTCAAGTAAGATGTCAAAGTTTCAATAATTACTATGCAACAGAATAAGTTTTTAGTGATATCTTTTCTTCCCAGCTACTTCTGTGTCACTTCCAACACTTAAAATTTCTGCAATCTCCTCCATTATCTTTGCTGAGTAGGGTTGCCATCTTTATCACTTCTAAGGAATTCAGTACTGAAAAATGGATCTCAATAGAGTTTACATAATTAATTATGACCACTATCTTGCATACACAGTATCAATGGCTGAAGATTTCAGATCAATGCTGTCATGGTTAAAATAAACTTTTGTATGCCTTAAAGTTTAGTGACTAAGTTTTGTAAATTAAAAAAAAAAAGTTTTATGATTCTACTTTCATGATAGTCAAAATACTTTACTATATATATGATAATTCAATATGACTCCTGTGAAATATTAAATTTTTCTATCTCTTGGACTCTAGTATATTCAAGAGTTCTCAATTTATAATAAAAAAGACTTGAATTGAAATCCTGCTGCTGATATAACTACCTCAAAAGTTACCTAAGACAAAATGGAATTATGTATATAATTTGTTAACCACAAAATTTTGTGAGCCAGTGCATCTGAAACTGTTAATTTCTACTGAGCCAGTATAATTTGGTTAAGTAACAAATGACTACCTTATATTTCTAACTCATAATTCTACATTAGCCTTTTTGTCACAGTTTGATGCAAATGAATTATCAATGGCAACTTTATAAATTTACTAATATCCTTTTTCTTCCTGAAATGTTAGAAGTCTTGTCTGCTATTGATCTTTTCAATTATAAAGACAACTATAGTAGTCAGGACATCTATAATCTGATTATTTTGATCATTTCAATGGCTGGATTATTCACTGTTTATTGTCTGAGAGTTGTATAGATTTTTAACTTGTATAAAAAGAATGATGATCTCATATATCTAGCCTGAGAGGGGAAGGAGAGAAAAAAAAGTTAAAGAATATAAGTGCCCCAATATTGTGAGGAAAATAGGGAACTACAGTAAAAAAGATATAGAGGAAGCATATTAGATTTCAAAATAATAATTATAGTAATAATAATAATTTTCAAATGTCCTTAAACACTAAGGAAGGGTAAGAGATACATTCTTTTTTTTTAAATTATATTTTATTTGATCATTTCCAAGCATTATTCATTAAAGACAAAGATCATTTTCTTTTCCTTCCCTCCACTCCCCATAGCCGACGTGTGATTCCACTGGGTATCACATGTGTTTTCGATTCGAACCCATTGCCATGTTGTTAATATTTGCATTAGAGTGTTCATTTAGAGTCTCTCCTCTGTCATGTCCCCTCACCGCTGTATTCAGGCAGTTGCTTTTCCTCGGTGTTTCCACTCCCATAGTTTATCCTTTGCTTATGAATAGTGTTTTTTCTCCTAGATCCCTGCAGATTGTTCCAGGACATTACACCACCACCAATGGAGAAGTCCATTACATTCGATTATACCACAGTGTATTAGTCTCTGTGTACAATGTTCTCCTGGTTCTGCTCCTTTCGCTCTGCATCACTTCCTGGAGGTTGTTCCAGTCTCCATGGAATGCCTCCACTTTATTATTCCTTTTAGCACAATAGTATTCCATCACCAACATATACCACAATTTGCTCAGCCATTCCCCAATTGATGGGTATCCCCTCATTTTCCAGTTAATGTCATTGAAATGTGAATCACAGCCCAGTTTAGTAAGTGAAAAGCACATAAAAAAAACATTTAGGGAATATTATATGAGAGGTTATGCTATTTATTTGAAAAATTATGAATCATAGGTATAGATAAGACCCTTGTCTTTCAGATAAATTGTGTTAACTTAGTGTAGTAAGGAAAAAAAAAGTCTTTGTCTAAGAATATTGAATGCAAATACTAATAGAAGCAGAGAATAATATAAAACTCTGGCAAAAAAATTAGTATGTAAACTATTCCTGTAACATATTTATGATCCAATAATTTCTAAAAACCACAAAAATGAAAAAGATCTATTAAGTAGGGAAAACCTGAAAAGACATTTAATTTTTCTTTAATTGCTTTTATCATAATCCTTCTAATATTTTATATGTAGCAAATTTTTAAAAGGGATAAAAACTCATAACTCTCAAAAGTCTGGAAATTTAAATATAAATATTGGCTTATTTTAAATAACCTATAGTCATTAACTTGTCACCACTGGGCTATCACAGCAGAATGAACTTTAATATTCCTCCCACATTTTGAAGAGAATGTATATTGTTACATACAGGACAATAGTCATGAAAAAAACTGAATAGTACTCACTGAGAATTTCTATTTCTCCTGCACATTTGTATAACTACACAGAAATATATTTCAAAATACTGATGATAACTACAAATGTTACCTCTTTTGATTTAGAATTCAAAAAGTTGTAAATCAGTTTCTGGAAAATGCAGAGTTTTTCTCCAAATATGGATTTCATTGCAATAACCTTAGTATATCGATAATAATTCTTTAGTTCTATCACCTTTTTCTATCATTATGTTCTCTTTTTTTAACCAGAATTGTCCATGGCATGCTTCCTTTTCAGCGAAGCAAATGAGAAGCAATATATCATAATGTTAGTCTATTATTAAAACAAAATTTAGTTTAACCACAAACAAAACCACAACCACCACCATGACAAAAGAACTACAGAAGCTATGTGCCCTTTAAGGAATTAATTTCATCCCCAAGAAATCTTATTTTCAGAAAAATCCCTTTACAAAGGATGTTTGAAGAAATCTGCCAACATTTATCCTTGTTCTATTATAATTTAAAACAATCAATTTTATTAAAATGTTAAAGTTGATAAAAATTATGTCTGAAAGAAATTTTGCTAGTGATATTTGATTCTATGTTGACAAAGGGAATGGGGTAAAAATCTTTGAGGAGATAGTTTATTCCAGTTCCATGATGCATACTTCAATCACTTAGTCCTTTGTCTGTTTTTATCACCTACTCTGCAAAATAGGGATATAATAAACTTTATAAATCTTTAAGTTCTAAATAGGAAGTGGATATATTATGACCAAACAACTCATGATGAAACATAGATAAAATAAATATATAAAGAAATAATTCTTTTCCAATTATATTGCTATATTCATTTTTTTAAATCTACTTAAAATATAGTGATGGTATTGTCTAAGGACATTTATGACCATTTTGTCACGTGTAAAATGATCATATACCTAAAACACAAATTTGTACCAGCCAAAGAAGCAAGCAGTGAATTCACAGCAGTACAAGTATATTAGTAGTTAGTATTCTCTTCACCTACCTGACAGAAAACTGCCATTAGTTAGCAAGTAATGGAGCTAGGAAGTCTATATCCCGGGAGGTACTATTTCTAGATGAAGTTCAAAACAAAACAAATAAAAACTTCTCTATTCTTGACCAAATGTAGTTATTAAAGATATTGAGGCTCATTCTCAGAGAAGTGGTTGTATTTGCCTCAACATCCTCATCTAATTGGAAATGAGTTAATTACATTCAGCAATAACTACCCTGTGCTCTGTTATTTTAATGCAGAGTATATTTATTCTTTTTGCTAGCATTGTTGGGAATCTCCTTTAAAAATCCAGACCTACCCTATGATAACTGATCTCCCAAATGATTAAGCAAATCTCCACACAGCTCCTGAAAAGGAATCCACTGAAAGGACCACAGCATATACATTCTGCAAGGATTAGCTAGAATTTCCTAAAGGATAATCATTGGTGCCCCAAACCTGATTACAATGATCTATATTTATTTCATGTGTTTCACAAGAAAAATAGAGTTTCCTTATATTTTGTTTACATGCTGTCCTTACATTGTGCTCATTTTAGGAGCTCTGGAACACTGCAGAATTTCTGAAATGACTTAAAAAAAGGTCTTTACATAACTACACACTGGAAATTAAAAAAAAACATCTAAATGAAGCATATATATATATATATATATATATTAGCAAAACAAAGGGTTTCAGGGACTGTCCATAGAGCCAGTTTATCAATACATATCTATTTAATAGACATTATAGTTGAACAATGAACTAGGTCCAAAACTGAATAAGGGGGAAAAATTGGCTTGGATTACACTTGGGAAATTGTACTTATTATACTCAGGGACAAAATCCTCTTTAATACCAGTGTTCTTCTGCTAATGCCATAAAGTTACACATAACGGAATATCACAAACTAAGGGTGGGAACTACAATTTCAGGTTATTCAAGGTACAGTGTAAAGATGCATATGTAGGTATAAATAGGCTGTAGTACATTATGACAATTGAAAATATTATTGGAGATGTATGATTAGAAGAGGAGCCTTATCTATCATCAAAAGATTAACAAGGGATGGGATACCATCCATGAAGCACTGGAACCCAGATAATATGAAGTTAACCCAACCTACTGGGTGGATCCCTTTTAGGGAAATTGTAGAGGACTACACATGGACTACACAGAAACTAAAAAGGATAAGAGGACATGGACAAGCAGTACAGGAAGCACTGACATCAATGGGATCATGAAAGAATTGAAATGTTGAAAGACAAAGCTTGTCATCTTAAAAAAAGTTCTTGAAATCTTTCGAATGCACTCTATATAAAGGTTTCTAAGGCTTGAAATTCCACGTATATTAAAATTAATTATATTTTAAAACATCTTCATTCATTTTAGGAGCACATAAGAAACAGTGACAGTATGGCACAGCCACATTATAAAACCAGTTCTTGTGTCAAGAAATTAAAAACCATACCTCTTCAAATAAAGAGAAATACAGGTAGAACTTTTTTTTTTAATATCTGGAGAATTTTTTCAAATATTTCAATAATTAGAAATCTTAGAATATTATATTATTTGCTAATCTCATTTTCAGTAATAATGCTTATTCTAAAGCATTCTAAAGCATAAATACATCAAAATTATCTTAAATAAATAACAATACTTTCTAGATCAATAATAAATTATAATAGTTATTGTGCCTTCTAACTGTGTATGTGTTGAGAGAGAGAGAGATAGAGAGAGGGAGGGAGTAAGAGAGAGGAGACAAAGGGAATTTCAGTATTGGAGCATTAGTTCATAATAAGTATTAAGTAAAATTCATTTTTCATAATACATTTTATATCTTATATTTAATTTTTAAACTTTAAAATACATTTAATTGTTTATTAGTAGCTTAAGGGCTTAATACATATAAAATAGTATGGAGAAAAAGAAACAGAAGAAACAGCCCTGTGCTTTCCTTATACTAGGGGGATATTGCCTGAAAACAGATTAAAAAAATAAAGCATTGATGGGAATGAAGTGATTCATTTGTTTATATATTAATTTTTTGGTCATGTTCATCTTTGATTTCAGTTTTGAGAAACATGGAACACTTGAAATATTTCAATAATCTTCACTAGTTGCTTGAAAAATTAGTAGGCATAATTCTTAATTAATCTAATCTGAATAATTATGCCTACTAGACTAGAATTCCCTAAAGGAATTAGGCAACAATAGACAGAAGACCACTAATTTATTTTCCATGGTTCTGACCAAGGCATCAGCTTTCTTTTTAAAATGAAATTTCTTAATAAAAGGTACGGGATTGGTTTTATTATCTTTGGCTCATCTCATTCAGGAAATGGTATTTATTATAGTGTATAGTATGGGAAAAAGGACACTTTGATAAACACAAATGGTTCTATTTCATCTTTAAATTGACTTCACTTTTAACAGAACTTCAGAAAGCTCCCCCCCCACCAATATTTCCAGGCTTTAGAATTGCAACCAAATGTAAAGACCCAAATGTATTCAATTTCATGCAGAAAGATATTTTTAAAAGATAAATTGAATGCTTTTTAAATATTAAGTGATAAGAGGACCACTTAAAAACTTTTATATAAGTTCTTAAATTAAAAAAATTTTCTACAATATTATAAACAATTGATTATATCATTTAGGAAATAATTCATTATATATTAAATGGCTGAAATATGAGAAATCTATTCAAACAATTTAAAAAATTATACAAAAATTATATAGAACTTGGAATAATTTTTTGGTATCATTACAGTAAAATTAGATTCAGAATTATTTCTAATTTTGAGAAGGTAAATTATTAAACCTTTCAATTTTGCAGATATAATTTTATACCCAAAGATCTTCAAAGGCATAATAAACTGCATGGTAACTAACTGTTCTAACTATTAGTCCTTGTTTTGAGACTACAAATGATAATTCACACTAAGATGTTCAACGTGTAGGGAACTTGTAAGGAAGGTAAGGAAGGAAGGAAAAATTGACCTATAAGAAAATTCTCCACCCTTCACCCCCAAAATGAAATAGCACTCTTCTCCAGTTATTACCTCATATTGCTTGCTCTAGGCAAAATTGAGAAATAAGCAGAAGAATTAAACAGAAGAATTAATTGGAAAGTCAGAAATCTGAAAATTTAGGAAAAGTTCTATAAGTGACTTCAGCTGCATTTTTATTAGGTGTGTATCTCTAGGCAAATCACAACTTCTCAGATTGTCAAGAGATATTTTGTTGTTGATGGTTGTTTATGCTTTTTATGTTTTTAAAATACTTGTCCAGACTACATCTGTACATTTTTCAATAATTGTGTTCTGACATTTACAATCCATGTTCTCTTCTTCCCTCCCAACCTTCACTTCCCCTTCCCCAAGGCAGGTAATATGATATAAGTTGTACATGTGTTATTTACTCAATACATACTTCCAGGTTCATCATATTATGAAAGAAGATATGTATTTCCTACATTAGAGAAAAATTCATGGAGGAAATTAAAAAATGCCATGCTTTTATCTGCAGTAAGACTTGTCAGTTCTTTAAATAGCTCTGAATAGTCTTTTTTTCTCATGAATTCCTTGGAATTTTCCTGGATCCTTACATTGATGATAATAGTTGTCATTCATAGTTAATCATCATATTTTATTGCTGTTATTCTGTACAACATTCTTCTGGTTTTGGTCCCTTCACTTCGCATCAATTCATATAGGTCTTTCCAAGAGTATATTTATTATTTAAACAGTTTCTAGTTCACACAATCAGAAAATATTTTGTACGTTAGGTTATAAAAGGTAGTCATGTGTGTGTCTGTTCTCTCTCCACCCCAGAAATGGACCTAATCTTCAGTGTTTAGACAAAATCAAGAGAGAAAATAACTGCCCAAATAGGCAAAAGACAAAGAAAAGGCCTAATGTTAGAAAAATACTTCAACAAGAGAGATGACCAAAATGCAAGGTCAGGAGAGGCAGAAATACAAAAATGAAAAAACTTATTAAAGCCACAAAGAAAATGAGAAAGGATATCAAGAGCCAAAATGAAATTCCAGGAAAAGCCCCTAAAAAGTTAGAGAAATGATAGAAGAGAATTAGCAGAAAAATTAGAAAAGAAAATGAGAAAAAAATCAACAGTTTAAAACAAATATTGAAAACAAATAAAACTTATTGAAGAAAAGTACCCTACAAATGGAAATAAAATACATGAATTAGGAAAATAATTCTCCAAGAAAGGAAGTATAAAACCTCAAAGAAGAAAATGGCTTCCTAAAATTTGCAATTGGACAAATGGAAAAAAAATTACTTCATAGGAGAGCAGGAAAACAAATGAAAAACAAATGACAAAAAATGGAAGAAAACCTGAAATGTCTTACTGAAAAAACATAAGTGACTTGGAAAACAGATGGATGAGAGATAGTCAAAGAGTGTTTGGATTGCCAGAGATCTATGATGTAAAAAAGAATGTGGACACCATATTGCAAAAAGTTTTCAAGGAAAACTGCCCTGATATTCCTGAACAAGAAGGGAAAATAGAAAATGGAAAGAATGTACCAGTCACCTCCTGAAATGAATCCCAATTTTAAACATCCCAGGACTATTTCAACTAAATTCCAGGACTCCTACTTCAAAGAGAAAATACAATACATAGAGTTTATAATAACAATTGTGAATGGGAATGGGATAAACTCACCCATAAAACAGGATTAAAAGTCAGAATCTTACAATATACTGTGTACAAGAAACTCATTTAAAACACCAAAGTAAAGGTAAAGACTGGAAGAAAATCAATTAAATTCAGCCAAAGCTAAAAAAAAAAAAGCAAGGGTAGTAATCATCATCTCAGACAAAGCAAAATTGAGTATTGGATTAATTAAAAGAGACAATAAAGGGGATTACATATTGATAAAAGAAACCACAGACAATTAAATAACATTATTTTAAACATATATGCACCAAATGGGAATACATGTGAATTATTGAAGGAGAAATTAAATGAGATACAAGGAGTAATAGATAATAAAACTATATTAGTAGAGGGTATTAACCTTCCTGTCTCAGAATTAGAGAAACCAAACCCCCCCAAAACAAGGAATAAATTAAGACTATGAAGAGAATTTTTGAAGTTAGACTTGATAGACTTCTGAAAAAAAAACTGAATTGAAATAGAAAGGAATATATGATTTTCTCAGCAGTTCATGGTGCCTTCATAAAAAAATTGTTCATATCATAATACATAAAAATATTACAACCAAATACAAAAAAGAAGAAATAGTACATGTATCTTTTTCAAGCCATAATACTATAAAAACTACACTGAACTAAGGATTAGTGGGAAAAGACTAAAAATGAACTGGAAACTAAATAATTTCATTTTAAAGATTGAAGAGACAAAGAACAAATTATAAGAAATAATCAACAATTTTATTCAAGAGAATGAAAACAAGGAGAAGACATTCCAAAACTTTGGGGATGTAGCCAAAGTAATACTTAGGGGGAAGTTTATATTTCTATATTCTTACATTAATAAAACATAAAAGAGCAAATCAATGAACTTGGAATAAAACCAAACAACTAAAAAACAAATTAACACCTCCCATTAAGCAAGTTAAAATTTCTGAACCTCAAAGAAGAGATTAACAAAACTAAAAGAAAACCATTGAACTATTTAAGGCAATTATGTGTTGTACAAAAATAAAAGATAATCCATTGGTTAATTAAAAATAAAAGAAGTGAAATTTTAACCAAAGGAATGGAAATTATAGCAATTATTAGGTACCATTTCATATTCATCAATCTGGTTAACATGACACAAAAAGAAAATGATAAATGTCCAAGGAGATATGGAAAAATTAGATCACTAATACATTGTTGGTAAAACTGTGAATTGATACCATTCTGAAGAGTAATCTGGAACCATGACCAAAGGGTACATACTCTTTGACCCAACAATGCCACTACTAGCTCTCTATCCCACAGAAATTAAAGATAGGGAGAAAGAACTTATATTTACAAAAATATTGATAACAGCTCTTGTGAGGTAGCAAAAACTGGAAACTAAAGGAATGTCCATAAATTAGGGAATGGCTGAACAAATTCTAGTATATGATTTTAATGGAATACTATTGTGTCATAAAATAGTGACAAATAAGATGAACACGAAAAAAAAAAAAAAACCTGGAAAGACTTATATGATGTGGTGCAAAGAGAAGTGAACAGAACCAGGAGTATATTGTACATAGTGACAACAAAAATGTATGATGATCATCTGAATGATTAAACTATTATCAAGAGGGCAAAGAACTAGGACATCTCCAAGAACATGGTGATCTAAAAGGATATCCACTGCTATAAAAAGGAATGCAGATTGAAACATAATACTTCATTTTATTTTTATTTCCTCCATGAATTTTTATCTAGTGAGCAATATGTTTTTTTGTTTCACTAAATGATGATCATGGACATATGTATTACAAGTTAATATATGTACAATCTATATTATAGTAGCTGTCTTCTCATGGAGGGTAAAGGAATGGTAGGAAAGGAGAAATAGCAATTACAAAATGTCAGAAAATGAATATTAATAATTTTATAACATGTAATTTAGGGGAAAATATAAATCATAAGAATAAAAAATTAATTATAGAACACAACATTCTTTTGGAAGTCTCGTTTTCCTTAAATGATACATTTTAAGGGGAACTTGAAAGATTTCCTTTCCTAGAAAATCCTATACACAGAACTCTCAGCTGAAGTAAAATTGTAACCTTTAGATCTTAATTTCTTTGGATTAAGGTTAAAATGTCCTGTTTTAAAATGTAAACACATTTAAGGGCATGGTAATCCATTGAGTATGTTATTAGTCTTTTGACATCTTTGGAGAAAAAAAAAAGCTCTTTCCTCTTGCCACTTTTTAAATCTATGCTTAGCATAGAGCCTTGTGGGAGGTTCTTAATATTTATTGAATTATTGATTAACACGACAAGAGGGATCAGCTTTGGGTTCTAATAACATTTTGGCTACTTATTGAATATGTGATCTTATTCAAATATAGTACAAAACCCCTCTGTTTTGCTATTTAAGTCTTTTATAATCCATTGCAGATCTTCTGACCATTCCAGTATTCTTATAATTTACTCCCTCCAGCACCCTCTGATTAGTAAATAACAATGGCCTTCATACTGTTATTTAGTTATCACAAATTTTTCTGCTATATAACCATGCCTGGGATGCTTTCCCTTCTCACCTCTACCTTTGCTTATTTCAAGATTCATCTTAAATCATATCTTTTGCAAGTGCCCTTTATAGTTCTCATTCTACATTCCCAACCAACCTCATTCATCCAGTGACTTCCTTCTGAGATACAGTCCATTATACTTGCTATATTTTGTTTGTGCTTATTTGTTTGTATTTTTATCTTTATGATAAGAATGTTAGATGTTTCAGAGGAGTGATAGTTTTTGGTCTTGATTGTACCCCCAGGGCTTTGTACAATGACTAGAACATGGTAATTATAAATAAATGCTTAATGATTTGACTTAGTTTAATCAGTCACTTCTGTTCTGTCTCAGCTTCGTCACTCATTAAATAAGAGTATTAGAGTCCATCGCTATTTCCAAAGGGTGGTTCATTAAGTTTTACTCATTTTAAAGAGGGATAGAGTTCTAAGGGTATACAATGGCCCCTTTAAGAAAAAGTTTAATTTTGTGCGAAGAGACTTTAGTCTTCTCTGTTCATTTTCCAAACTCTTAAACTAACCATGTTTAAATATTAAAAACAGGGCAAGAATTATTTGTGAACCCTTAAAAACATTCTTGTATATCTTGGATAAACCACATGGAAAAGACAGGGATGCAGAATATTTGTGAACCATTGAAACAGCTTCACCATTGAAACTGAAGAAGAAAATGCTTAAAGAATTAGAAAATATCAGAGTATCATAGATTGAGTTGGACCTGAAAGAATTTCTAGAACAGTGGTGTCAAACTCAAATAGAAAGGGAGCCATATATAAAGTTCCCCGTCATATACAAGGATCTCTATGGTTGACAAATTACTGATTTAGAAAATCACATTAATATTATGTTATATTATTGTATTTTTTTGTTAAACATTTCCCAATTTTTTAAAATCTGGTTTCCATGCTATTCTCTAGAGTATTTCTGGCTGCATATCATTTAGGTTGCTTAGTACTCAACACATCAGATCTTTTCTAACCCCCTCATTTTAGAGACAAAAAAACTGTGATCTGTCAACATCCAATGACTTTCCCAAGGTTATACATGGATAGGTAGTATCATATTGAACCAGAATCCAAACCCAGGTCCTCTGGTTAAAAAAAATGTAGTTTTCTATCATGTTATTTTATTGCTATTAACTGATATTTAACTTCATGGTTAGGGATACATTGTATACTCAAAAAAGGAAAGTACAGAGAATATGAAGTCAAGTCAACAAGCCTCTGTTATTCGCTTACTGTGTACCAGGAACTATATACAGCTTATTATAAAGATATGTCCTACTATAAAATCCATATTAGAATTAATCATGTATATTGGTTCCAAGGCAGAAGGGCAGTTAGGGCCAGGCAAAGGGGGTTAAGTGACTTGCCCAAGGTCAAAGTGCTAGGAAGCATCTGAGGCCAGATTTGAAATGAGGACCTCCCATTTCTAGCTCGAGCTCTCAAACCAGGGGGTCACCTAGTTGCCTGCCCAAATATGGGGGAAAATCTTTGATTTTGTTTTCTTTAAAATGAATATTGACATCCTAGGATAGTATGATAAAGTTATTATTTTCTTCCCTTTTAACTAGTAATAGTGTTTTAATAATTATACTGACAAAAATGTGATTGATTCATTTCACTAATGTTAGTACATCAAAAAAGGAACAAAACCATTGAATATGAATCAATTAGGATGCCAAAGTGGTTGTTAGCTTTTTGATGTTAAAGAAAAATGGTTATTATTCACAATATGAGGGACTGTATTTTTAATGTCATAATACCAACTACTACAAAAATTTTAAAGTTACTGAATATTTTGAATAAAATTAGAAAAATGAACATTTATCAGTACTACCATAATGATAATAATTAGTTAAAGATAATAGACATACTTGTGCTTGTTTTCAAAGCTTTCATAAGAAAATACAATTCACAGCACATCATTATGAGCCCTTATTATTTCCTTAATGGAGCAAGTCTGAAGAGGTTCAGTGAATAGACTAAATGATGACATTGTATCAATAGCCAAGAAACCCATCTATTCCTCCCTCCTGTTTGGCTGTAATCAACTTCTACAGAAACAACAAAATACAATCTCGACTCCTTTATCTGGGTCAAATCCTAATGCACAATTCCATTATAACTGAAATTCTCTATGCAATGAAAAGTTTTGCATGTACCAAGTGATGATCTGCTTGCTTTGTTTAGTTTTTTTTTAATTCTATAATTTAATTGTTCTTGAGATTCTCGTTTGGTGAGCAAATATGTGTGTGTTTATGTGTATATACACACATATATATTTACATTTCAACTCATGTTATAAGGCATTTTGCAAACTACGTCTCATTTGTTTTGTCCAACAATTTTTTGAGGTAGGTTGGGCAAGTATTATTATCTTCATGGACAAAAATCGCAGAACCTGCATTATAAGAATTTGCATTATAGACATGTTCAATGTTGAAGTCATAATACATAACTGTCCATGTAATGCTTTAGTCTTCAAAGCAACATAGAGGATAACAGATTGATAAGCTGAAGGTTAAGAAAAGGAGAAAACAATCCAACTTATGCAAGAAGCATCAACTTTTATTAAAGGACTCAGAAGAATCCACATACTGTGGAAGTGAAGAACTATCCCCAGAAAGCTTTATCCAAAATGATTTATCTTGTAGTGCAATTTGGTACAGATGATATTATGATACCTCCCTAGATGCTATCAGGAGCAACCATCCCTAAATGCAATCAACATAAAAAAATGCTATGAACCTAGAAATGTCATTAAAGCACACTGAAACAAGGAAGAAGCGTGCTCTAATAAGTGCAGCGAAGGGCAATAGTCTTCACAAAGTTCAGCAAAGGAGAGATGAAGGGTAAGATTCAGGTCTGGTGCCCATACTGTAGAAAGTTCATTTCTATTTCTTCAATCAAATCACCCACTATCATTTGAAATAATGAAAAGATGCTCAATCATAGGCTTTAGACTAAGTCTGAAAAGATTTTCAAAGACATTTCAAGATATGACACCTGGAGAAAGTCTGTTCCAGGTGGTTGAATCTCGAGTAAAAACACTGAGGGGGTCCCAGAATGTGATGATCCAGGCATGGGAAAGTATTTCAATAACCCCCTGAAGAGGAACTACCTGTTGGGAAGAGGGGTGTAGGAAGGGAGCAGAAGCATCAGTTTGAGTGTTGGCCATGTCTTCTATCCTCCATTTTCTTTGGGCTAAACAGGGGACCTCATGAGCTTTGAAGGAACCAGAATATATCAGACTTCTACCATTTGGTGTTCTAGTGTTGTCCACCAGAGCCGCCTTGTTCTTATGCTTATTCTCCTTCCCCACCATCCAGTCTACCACAAGAGAAGCAGACTTTCATCTGTTTCCTTCCTTTCTTTGTCAGTGAAGAAAAGGAGATGCTTTTTTTAAAATTGTGCCCTAACTCTTCTCTCTTCTAGAAAACAGAATCTATTCCACTTATCTGGGGCCATGTATGTATAGAATGCTACTTTTTTTGCCATGAAGTAGAAAGAAATGGGTAATCTTTCCTTACTTTTCTTCTTTTTCCTCTGTTAGCAAGTTGAAAATCTACATGGCCTCATGTATGAACAAATATACATACAACTAGATGCAAGGGAGGCAATTCAACACCATACATCATAGAGGAATATTTAGGTAACATATTTTAATATTGTCTTTAAGAATTCTATTATCATTACATAATTATTGGAAATTATTTTTTTATAGTGAGTTATATTTCCCATTATGGCCAATGTGCTTGATAAGTCATAATTGCATAGGCCAGTCTTGATGAAGCAGCCAAGCATTTTGAGGGAGAAAAAGGAAATGGGACATGGTAAGGAAATCAAAAAATTACTACCATTTTAAGCACCTCTTCTACTCAGATCCCAATAAAGATAGTTTAGGATCTGGAGCAAAATAGCCCTGAGAACCACAGTATTCTCCAAACTACAGGTCCTGCTTCTCGCCTGTGCCCATGAGTCATCCTTGAGGGGACTAATCCCATTGACAGAAAGACTCATCTTTCTGGCATCAAAAAAAACAAAAAACAAACAAAAAATCTGATGTTGATATACGGTAGGCCCAAGAACCCTGACAATAGTAGTATTTTCTCAAATGACTGGCCCTGTTTCCAGCTCAGTCCAAAAAGGAATCATCTGAGAAGACATCCTCTGTGGATAAGAGACCAGCTCTCCCCCACAGCTTCCATCCACCTCTGATCTGTGGGCCAAACAAGCTAACCCAGAAACTCTGAGGTAGTGGCAGGAGGTAGCCTGCTAGCAAGTCTACTGACAACCGCCACCTTGACCACCACTCAGACTTGATGAAGACAGCCTGGGACCTAGACCCAAGAGCTCTCAGAACAGTGATTAGGAACAGACCATCAGCCAGTTCTGCAGGCATTACTGAGGCAAACAATCCTTGTAGAGAATGGATTACCACCTACCCCAAGTGTCCATCCCTTTGAATAGGTAAGCCCTAGAGCCCTTTGGGAGAAAAAGTACCACCATGACCATAAATCTGGCTTCTAGACCCTGAAGCTACCATCTCAGGAAGTAGGGTCCATAGAGATAGGGCTTGCCAGCTGGTGCTTGATATGCTACTGCTCTTTGCTCAATAGCTATAGCTATGAAATATCTAGAAAAGGATGTTGTTTCCAGCAAAGTCCTTAGTACCATCTAATGGTTTGACAGGAAAAATGGATATGGCTTTTATCAGTAGAAATTACATTAAAGCAGATGAATTACCATCTGCTATCCTCTTGTACCCTAAGGCCCATGGGACTTTCTATAGGGTTTATCCCTAAAAACTCTGTTTTCTCTGCTCATTAGAACAGAAAAGCTCCTGGAGGACAAGAACTTACTCTGTTTTTATATTTGTTCCCTGTTCCTCAGAACACTGCTTTTGCACAATGTAAAAACTTAACCAATGCCTTTTTAAATCATCATTTTTCACTGTATTATCCTTTTTTATTTAAAAATACCTTTACCTTCTGACTTAGAACCAAAACTTTGTATTGGTTCTAAGGCAGAAGAGAGATTAAGACTAGGCAATAGGGATTAAGTGATTTGCCCAGGGTCACACAGCTAAGAAATGTTTAAGGCCAGATCTGAACCAAGACCTTCCATCTCCAGGTCTGGTTCTTTATCCACTGAGATACCTAGTTGTCTCCTTTCTTAGGAACTTCTAGGTTCCAGATACTGGAATACCTAAAAGATGAATTCCACAAAATAACTCAACTTTATTTTAAAGATGCACTAAATGAAAACTTTAATCACTTCAATCATAATGAAAATTCTTAATAAAACATACAAACTGCATATAAATTAAATGCATTGGTCACATATAATTTTTTCCTATCTCTGAGATTAGGGAAGGAGAATGGGAAGGAGGAAGAAAGAGAGAAAGGGAGCACTCAAAAACAAATTATCCTATACCAGCATCTAGTGTTGCTGAGAAAGAAGAATAATCTCAGATTTGGAGATTACAAAGTGGTAGACTAGTATTTAACTATATTTATCTATATCTAATTTTATCTATTTCATCTATGTTTCCAAAGAAAGCTGATGGATAGAACAGACAAGCAGTATCCTTAAGTCAGACACTTAGTATCTTTTGACCCTGGGGAAGTCACTTAACCTGTTCGTCTCAGTTTTCTCTTCTGTAAAATAGGGGATAGTAATAGCAACTACCTCCCAGAATTGTTGTGAGGATTAAATAAAATAATGTATGTAAAGTGTTTTCCGAAATTTAAAGTGCCCTATAAATGGAAGCTTTATTATTTACATTGCCTTTTTGGTTCTTTACTTTATAACACAACCTACTGAGAAGTCCTTGACCCGTGATAGCAGAGGGACTCTCCTTTTTGTGTCCGTCCCTCTCTCCTGTTTTCCCTCCTCTCTCTCCTCTGTCTCTACTCACCCTCCTGTCTCTTCCCCACCCCATCCTCTATTTCTCCTTTCCTCCTCTCTTTCTCCTTCCTCTCTCCTTCACTCACTTATACACTTCTATTTTCCTTCCCCCCCCCTCTCTTTCTCTCTCAGACACACACACAATACTCTGTGTCTATAATGAATATATGGGATATGCACAGACACTACATATTGTGTAGGGAAGATTATGTAGGAAAGATAACTGGTCAGAAGCTGTGACCATAAGCCAGATAATGTTCATCTAATTTTTAATTTAATTAAAAATAGAAATCCAGCAAACATTTAGTGTTTACTATACATAAGGCACTATGCTAGACAATGGAAATATAAAGCTATCTGGGAGTAAAATATTAGATTATAAACTCTTACCAATAGAGGAATAATGGGAACAAACAAATTGAATTGAGTTGACTGAAAGTAATGTAGCTCAGGGTCAAGTTGTCTTCTGACCAGCTCTCTTTTCCAGCAAAACAGTAATAGAAAAAATTGCCTTGCATATTATTCTTCAAGCATTACATTATTGTCAGTACTCACCCTACCTGGTTAGGATATTAGTCATTACCTCCACTCTTCAACTGATTTCATAAACAGCTTTGCTTTTTTTTTTTTTGCTTTGCTGATTACAACTGAAACTATTCCATAAAACATTTGGTTCATAAACCATGTAGCTCCTAAACAGTATGGTATCCTTTGCACCAATGGTTTGCTAAAACAAAATTTTAAAGCCTGAAGTCCTTTAAATATACAATTCTTTGTCCTTAAAAATATCTTGGTTTGTAGTAAATGAATTATTTTAAAAATGATTTTCTAGATTCATGCAACCTCACTGGGCAGATCTACAAATGAACAATTTTCTTTTAGCACAATTTGGGTTCTTTCTATATGTGATACTTCTATATTTACATCTAAAAGTGCACATTTCACATCCCTTCCCCCCTAAGATTAAATAAACAAAAAGAATCTCTTCCAAAACTTAAAATAATGTAACATTTAACATCCTAAGTTTCATTGGTATATTCTGGGTCAGGAAGTGTAGCAAATAAGATGAGCCAGAGAAAGTGAGGCTCTTGGGGAAAAAATTCTAGGACACTAACATGGATGAAATTAGACACTGATGATTTTACATAAAGTGAGTATTTCATGGTGTTTGCATATACCAGTGGGATATATACACCAGTATCATGTCAGCATTTATTAAAACTTTTATGCAGGAAAGGAAGGAAAATTTTAGCACTTAATCAATAATTTATTGTGCTTTTTTCATAAGGTTGGTAGTAAGTTTTTTCTAGCTTGCCTCTTCCTCACTTTTCCATGAAAAAAAAAGTACATATTCCCTAAGTACCAAAAGTATTAAAGATGCTCTACAGTCTTCTCCTTACTTGCTCTGTCAAACTAGGCAACTTGTACATTTGATTAGTTCGTTAGTTTTGTTGCAGACTAAAAGTTGAAGTGGAAAAAGTTGTGAATAAATAAGAGTAACTCCTATACTAATGGATAGATATTATTTTTATTTTACTTCAAGTCTGCAATCTTAGAGTCACAGAATCTTTGAACTGGAAAACACACCTGATCCAGCTCAAGGTCCACTTGAATTAGAATAAGCCATTTTTTAAGATGCCTAATTAGTAGTCACTCAATCTTTCTCTAGAGACCTACACAATGGGAGAACCCACTACCTTTAGAGGTAGCCAATTCTGCTTGGGAATACTTACAGGCTTTGGATTAATTCCCCAGAATGGGCAACTACCTTTTCAAGTACAAAGAGATTCTGCAGAGTAACACTACAAAAATTATATGACAAAAATCATGACAGCATCTATGAGAAGACAATTAAGAGTGGGGATAATAGAATGGGTAATATTCTCAAGAAGACAGAATTGAAGGAGATATCTTGTGCATTTATAGCCCTCCATCCTCCCCATCAAATGCACACACATATCTATCTGAGATGAAATTTACACAATGTTATACACACAAATATATTATGTAGGATAATTGGGGAAAGGACACAGATTTATAGTAGAATGGTACTGAAACCCATATAAGGAACATAGATGACCAAGGCAACTTATACTTTTGGTACTCCAGGGCCCAAATATCCATTTTCTTCTCATAGTATCTTCATACTACTTCCTTTCAATCCCACCTTTCCCCTCCTCACCATTTGTAGTGTCTCTTCTGGGCTGGTTGTTTAGCTAGACTGCCTGGAGGGTCTCTCCACATACTGACTTTTGATTGTCAGACACAGTTCTCACATGAATCCATAGTCATTTCTCTTTTCTACTGCTACAGACCAAGGTCTTTAAAGCTGACCTCTACTTCCCCACTCTGTATCTCTCTTTCTGTATTCTGGACTCTATGTGACATTGCTTTCCGGGGAGGTAGTTCCACTACCAAACATATACAATGGGAAGAGAGAGAGAAGCCCCTCTCTTGAAATCCCATGTTGCCTTCTCAATAAAGTTGCAGTGGTCACACTCCACAAACTTCTTTTCTTCCAGGATTATCCCCCAAACATTCATGTCTAGTGGATTTTTAAAGGCTACCAGATAGGAAACAACTCTATTGTGAATGATGGCAAGCTCTTTTAAAAAAATAATCAGGGAAGCTTTTTCATATTTCATAAAAGGATAATAAGGCATAGCTATTTGTTTGCACATAGTTTAACTTGACTCAATACATGATCTGCTCTGTAACTGACCTCATTTCTTTTAGTTACAACAACTAAGCTGGAATGGGAGGAGACCCATCCACTCTTCCACCTCTTAAGTATGTGTTGTTCCTAGCACATCAGGTTGGGTGCTTTGGGGGCATATTTGTCACATTCCTAATTTAGGGTATTTCAAGTATTGTCCATTGGAGGTACTTCCCCAGGGCCTTTTATTAAAGAGTCCCTATAAAATTCATGGCTCTGCCCTACTCCCAGATATACTAATTTAAAGCCTAAATTTATTCCTTTGTAATTTCTTTCCTTATTTTTCTACCCCAAGACCAGGAAGCACATGTCTTATGCCTCTTCTTTTGACCACTCAAAGAGAGCCATTTTGTAACTCCAAGTCTTTTCATTTGCAGGTTAAATATATTTGAATCTATAGGTCCTTCATCATCCTGGTTGTACTTCTCTGGATACTCTCCAGTTTCTCAATGTCTTTCCCAAGTTTTGGCACCCATATATGAAAGCAATGTTCTAGTTGCAGTCTGACAGACAGAGAATACAGAGAATACGACAGTATCTATCATCTCCATATGCTGAGACATTATCACCATTTCCTGTTCTTTCCTTTTCTCTTTCTCTCAACATTGTGTTGCATTCTATGTCAGACACCAAAAAAGATTATGGATATAATCCTTGTTCTCAAGGATCATTCCAGTTGGTTGAGGAAATAAGGACAAAAGTAGGCTGAATAGATAAAAATATTAAACATCTTATAAACAACACTAGAATAAATGGCATAGATAACAATTTTTGTAAATCATGTGAGAAGAATAAGAAACCTGTTTATTTCCTAGAGGTACTCAGGAATCAAGGAAGGAAGGTTTTATGAAGTGGATGGTACTTAAAGAAATCTTTTAAGATAATACAGAAGTTTGATTAAGCAAAATGTTTTTTGAAATTATTTCTTTACTTCAACCACTTATTTGAGTTTTTTTTAATGTATTTAATTTATTGTTTAGAGCTCAAAGTTCTAAGTTCCAGGAGAAAGCAACAGTTTAAAAAATGCATGGGATTAAATATTGGTAGAATATTTTAGAAATTACCATTTCTTATACCTCACCATCCAGAGGCAGCCATGTACCTATTCACAGTTTTAATTCAGTGCACACCTTGAGATTAGTGCTTTATATACACTCAGGTCTGCACTAAATTTTGTTCCAGAATAAAGTCCTCCATATTCCCTTTTTTGCTAGGAATATGGACTTTTTGCCTAATGTGAATAATATCAGATATTTTCCTGGTTCTTAATATAGGATTATAGAATTTTATATCTGGAAAAGTCTTTAGAGATCATCTAGATCTTTTTTAAATTTTTTTTAAATTTCATAATTTTACAGATAAAGAAACTGAGGTTCAGAGATGTGAAATGACTTTTCTAAGAATGCATCATTAATAAGTTATAGCATCCTGACTAGAACAATTATCTCCTAGTTTCTTTCTAAATTCAGTGTTATCTGACTCTCGTACACAGACTCTCGACCATTTGCCTTTAGTTACCTATGATAATTATATACTTTCTGAAGATTTTCCTCATTGTCAATATTCTTGTCATTTTATTTTGTTTGTTTGTGACTTCTAATAACTGTTCTGCTTTGTACTCATGTCAGATTCTCCAAAACCTAGTTTGATTGAATATAGTACATGAAGGCAAGCATGATTTAGTTAAAAGATAATTTTGATGAATGACTTATAGGAAAGTATTTAATATAGTAAGAAGGAATCATAAGACATAAGATTTCTCTTATTATGCACATTCGATTTATACTGCAATTGAGTTGTCAACCCATAATTAAGCTTGCTTTTAAATGTTTTTGCTTTTAAAATTTTGGTCCTATTTAAAGTATAGCCTTAGTTTCTTATAAAACAGCTGCTAAAAATCAAGATGAATACAAGTAGAACATTCAAGAAATACAAAACGCCATTCCATTCCACTTTCCCAATTAAATACCATTAATGCATACATCTATGCAATGAAGATTTCATGAGATTTAAGTATTTCACATTGACAAATATTACTTGACCCAAGCATTAGATGACTTTATTATTTTCAATAAACTGTCTCCAATTCACCAATATGATCGTTAGTTGCAAATTCATGTACCTTGTTCTACAAGGTTAACAGTGCTGTGAGACAAAATTACTATGTTTAAATCTGAGTATATGTGAGTATTCTGATGAAGCCATTTGGATTTATTGGTCCTTATTTTAAGGATAATTTTAATTCTGTAGAGAGTCTATTCAACTATGAAGAAAAGGTTAAATTTAAAAAAAAAGCATTGCTAACATGTAGGGAGAAATCTTTGTCACATAGAATATGGAATAAAGGGGAAAGATTCAATGTCACAAGAAAATAAAAATTTTAGAGTTGCATAAACAAATGGACTATAAATAGTTCTTCAAATATTTTTTTCTATTTTTTAAATCCCTTAACAGTCATCTTAGAATAATTACTGTGTATGGGTTCTTTCCCAAGGTCACACAGCTAAGTGTCTGAGGCAAGATTTGAACCTAGGACCTCCTGTCTCTGGGTCTGGCTCTCAGTCCACTCATCCAACCAGCTGCCCCCTTTTCTAATGTTTTTAATTCACTTCAATAAATTAAAAATCTCCTCTAGCACCTCATCATGGCATGGAAATTATAGTAGGTGCTTAAAGACTATGCTAGCAGAACACAAACTCTAATATCCAGATAAACTAAAAAAAGTTTCAAGTTGCATTTACTCTCATATTTGAATGTTTTTTCTTTGAGACCAACCTAGATAAGTCTGAAGAAATTCATCACCAGGTTGACTATAGAATATCATAGAACCAATCATAGACACTGTGGCCATCATGCAATTACCAATTACCTCAATACCATACGGAATTCTGAGACTATTTGGACTCTGGTACCAATAGAATGTAAACAATTGCATGAAGTTCCTCTTAGGTATAAAGATCTCTGATCAATTCCCAAGGCTGAGATTGTTTGGAAAAATTAGACACATCTCTTGGTTCATGTATGTCAGAGAAGAAGATTCCAGGGACTCCTTCAAGATTAAAGCTTCAGGAATTCTTTGAGGAGGTAGACTTCTTGCACCTGCATTAGAGTATAGCAGGAATGAGTATGGAAGCAGTTATTATACTATCTCTCCCACTGAACATGACATTGGAGGGACTAGACCAGTAACAACACATATTGATGGGAAACTAAACATGCTGAGGAAAAGAAAAATTTAGGCAATGTGCATATTCCAGGGCAAGAAAAGGAGGGTTCAGGAATCTTCAAGGGTCCCAACTCTTAGATTCAAACAAACAGCTATACAACTAAGGAGAACTTTATGAGTACTTTCAAATAGAAGAAAAAGACTTCTCCCTAATTAAGAACTATATAACTTTGCCATGTGTGCTCCCTAAATTTCATCCTATTTTCCTTGTATATACTTGCACAGTCTTTGCTGGAGAATATTTTGTACCAACTTTTATTATACAAACAGTAAATATCCCTGAATAAAACCAAATTGGTGCAGTAGATAGAATGCTGGGCCTAGAGTTAGAAAAACTCATATTCCTAAATTCAAGTCTGACCTCAGAGCCTTACTAGCTTTAGACACTCACCAAGTCACTTAATCCAGTTCACCTCAGTTTCCTCATCTATAAAATGATTTGGCGAAGGAAAACCACTCCAGTATCTTTATCAAGAAAATCCTAAACTTGGTCATAAAGAGTTGGACAGGACTGAAAAGACTAAACCATAAAAATCTTATTAATTAATTAATTTTGTATTTTAATAATCTCAGTGGGGAAGAAGAACATGAACTACCATAAAAGACCACCAGTCAGCTTCTCAGAGAATTCTTAGAAACTAAAGGGGTGAAGAAGTCAGTCCCCATCTGAGAATCTAATCTGCTTCAGAGAATGGGAAATTCCAGAAAGGATCATTACACTGGCATCAAGGATGGCACTCTTCTTTCCAACTTCCCTCTTCCTGTCAAAGGTGCCATCTTTGTAGCTTTCCAGATTTATAACCTTGGCATTATCTTCAATCTCTCACACACTTTCACCACATACATACCTAATCAGTTGTCAGATCTTGATATTTTACTATCTAATCATACAGGTGCATTAGTGCAGTGATAGAGCATGACCTTATTATCTCTTGCCCAGATCAGGGCAAAAGCCTAATCAGTCTTCCTACCTCAAATGTCCCCACGCTCCAGTTCTTTCTCCACATTAATGTCTAGTAATTTCTCTTAGGTATATATCTAAACATGTGACTTCCCAACTCAAACAACATCAGTGCCTTCCTATTGCATCTAAGACAAAAAAAAAAGAATAAATTCCTCTATTTAGTTTGCAAATTCCTTTAGAATCCTAAGCCTTTTTTTTTTAGTCACATTGTACATTCTTTCTTGTGGCCTTAACTGAGATCCATCCAACCTGACCTCCTCTCTCTTCCTCATTCAACACTACCTCCTGTCTCTGTGTCTGCATTGACTGCATCCTAGGACTGAGATGTACTTCCTCCACATCTCTCCCCCACAGAAATTCTGTCTTCCATTGATATACAGCTGAAGTTCACCTTGCTAAAGGAAACTTTTTTCTGATATCAACTGCTATTATCTTCTAACTCAATCTGCTTTGTGTTTATTAACTTTATACTTATATTTATATTTTATGCATATTTATTTGTATACATGCTCTTTATATTTATTATAGATATATACCTATATATAATATATATTATATGTATATTTTATATATATGCATAAATATATAAATACAATGTTACATACTTATTATGTATTATATATTATGTAACAAAATGTAACAAAACAAAATGGACAAAAATTCATATTGTATCTTGGTTAGAATAAAAGATCTTTGTGAGTAGGGATTTTAAAAATTCTATTTGTATTTAAAGCCTAGAAGAGAGACTAACGTATACTATGTGTTTAATATTTTAATTAAGTTAAATTTCAAATTAAAATCTGTTGATTAAAAAATTTTTGTGACATAAATTGTAACATCTGGATGATATTGTCCAGAAAAAGTGACAAGGAGAATAAGATTATTTGAGATTCATTTTCTTTTGTTCAAGACTTAAGTAAAAGATAGTTCTTTTAAAAAAAATAGCCAATATTGTTTCTCTACTACTACTACTACTACATACACACACACACACACACACACACACACACACAAACACACACACACCCAAAGAGAAAAATCCATTTCTGTTTCTTTTTTAATAAGCTTGCTAAAGCTGCAATTCTCCAGTCACAGGACAAATGTGGCTTGGAGCCAAGATGACACATTCATTTTTGTTCTGCCCAAGTATGTCTTCAGTTGTCTGTACTTGTAAATGGCATAAGGTAAATAAATAACTCTGAATGTAAAAATTCATATTGCTACAATAGCTATGATACCTCTCATGTCAAGGACTTCAAATTACTTTTCCACAAACATTAACTATTATGCCTTACAGGACCGATAGAATCTCTATGAAGCTGAAATATAAGCAGTAGATCTGAGAGGGTGTTGATTACCATAAATAATACATATGCTCAGAAACTAAGCACCCTGTACATGGTGTGTCATTACTAAGAAATGACAAATTTCTTATAACTTACAAATTAATGAGAAATTCTGAAAATATAACATCAACTCACCCGTTACAAGCTCTACATTTAAGACTCAAAAGCATCCTTTTTTCTCTTAAGAAATGGCACAAATAAAATGTGAATTTATTTCCACAATAACCTTTTTGTTTTTTGATAGTTAGATTTATCTTAAGAAAATAATCTTCTAGGATAAATATCATTTGCCAGCTTCATCAAAGAGAGGGATAAATTCTCAGTGGGTAAAATAAAATATACTACTTGTTCTTCCTATTCTTAAATGGAGTAGAGGATTCCCTATATCCTTCCTTTCTGCCTCCTCGGGTTTCAAATTTTAGATTCTGGAAGAAATCTTTCCCAGTTTATCTTTGTCTTTCTGTCTTCTCTCTGAAATTATCCTTAGTTTATTCAGTTTGCATCTAGCTTCATAGCTTTTGGAATGTTGTCTACACCATTAGACTATGAGCTGTTTAAGAACAGGGACTGTATTTTATCATTTTTTCATATTCCCACTGCTTCACACAGTGAGTATCCTATAGTAAGTGCTTTAATGCTAGCAGCTTGACCAATATTTTTTTTTCTAGTTTCTCTTCAAACCAACCTAATCTTCAATTAAAGACCTAGCAATTGGTAGTGTTAGTATCCTATGTCCTGTCCCCATCAATATCTCTTCTGCTCTTCCTGAAAAGATTAGCTCAGGAGTCTAAAGGTTCAGGTCTTCATCCAAATCACATACTAGCCATGAAACGTTTAGCCGATGTGCCATGATAAGCAACTTGAGAAAGGGACCTTCATTTAGTTGAATAAACTCAAGGTGTAATTGCCTATCCTTGTTAAATATATTTTTCCTTTGACTCAGTCAATCTCCTTTGATTGACTATTGATTGATATACTAGTGTCTAATTTGGTTTGAGTCAAACCTAAACCACTAGAGAACTAGCCTAGCTAAGGACTTGAGTGAAATAAAAGAAATTCCAACTTGCATTCACATTCATTATTTCAGTTTTACTGACAATTTTGTGAGGCAGCCACAACCAATATTATTATCCTCATTTAACATAAATTGAAGCTTGCAGTGATTTGCCCATGGTTACACAGCTAGCAAACAACAGAGGTGGGGTTTTAACCTGGATCTTTTTGGCTCCAACTGTAGTGCACTCACTACTGTGTCATCTTTCCTCCCTTCATCAGGTATGCACCTCAGTCAAATTTCCATTGGTTTCACTTTTGTCCCCCACTAATCATATTCAGCACTCTCCATCTGAGATCAGCAATACTATTGTCCTGTAGACATCCACTAATGTCCAGGAGTATTTTGGTGTGTAGTGCAAGGGAAGACAAAAAGAACCATCTACTTGACATGTCAGAATTAAATATCATCATCATAATAATCTCCAAAAACAATATTAGTAACTGAGTTTTACATGGAACTTTATACTTTGAAAAGTTCTATCTGAAGATGATCTCAGTTGAATCTTTTGATGAAGCAAGTACTTAAAACATTTTTTATTTCCATTTTAAAGATGAGAAAATTTTGAGGCCAAATGATTTGGTCATTTTCACATAGCAAGTGAGTGATAAAGGCAGGATTTGAATCCTTGTCATAATATAGGAGAATACGACATTTAAAGCCAGAGGAACTACATGCAAGTTCTGATTCTTAAACCTACATGATTTTAAGTGAGACATGCAACTTCTCTATCTTTTAATATCCTTAACTGTAAAATGACAGGGTTGGACTGTATCTTAAGCCTCTTTTTGATATAGAGATAAGATTCTAAGATTCTAAGTCCAGCACGGTAGAAAGAAAACTGAACTTGGAGGAAGGAGTCCTGGATTCACATCCTCCATCAGATAATTATTGTTTCTGATTATGGATCAATTATTTAAACTCTTTGAACCTTGAATTCCTCCTCTATAAAATGGGGGATATTAATATTTGCATTCCCTCCTTTATAAACTTGTATGTAGGGTAGAGGGGAAATATAGAACTTTGTAAGCCTTCCTTTAAGGACTGTATCAATGAATAATTTTCATCATAAGATCATTATATCTGAAATGCTACACTTCCAGCCCAAATGCTTTCCTCATTCTATTACATTCCTCATTACTATTGTCCTCTTTCCTCAATAATGAAGTCAAATTGACAAGCATTCAATGTGCAACTAATATATGCCAAAATGGAAATATAAATTAAGAGGAGAATAATTCCTGCTTTTGAGGAGCTCACAGAATACCACATGCAAAAACCATATGTAAACAAGATATGTATAGGATAAATTGGAGATAATCTTAGAGGGAAGGAACTAACATTAAGGAGGATCTGGGAATTCTTTCAGAAGGTGAGATTTTCATTGAGGTATTAGGGGAGAATCAAAGTGGAGGTAAGGAGGGGAAAATTCCAGACAAAATTTTTTATGCATTTATTATTTATTTATTTATATTCCTGTGTGTTCCCAATACCATCTCCTATCTTTCAAAGAATGTAAGTGCCTTAAAGTCAGGGACTATTGCATTTTTTAAAAATCTCCAGCATTAGGAATGATGTCTGGCACATAGATGGCCTCAATAAGGGGTGCCGAATTAACAAATGGATTCTCATTATGATAATAATCCTCCTTCAGATTTATATTTCAAGGATATTTAAATGGAAAACTAGATCTGGTAAGTATGGTGCACTAACTATGAACTCTTTAGGATGAGAGAGAAAAATTCTTTGTCAGCATAAGCTAAACACATTTTCATTGCAGGTAAGAAATCAGGAATAGTTCATGAATAGCAGAAATCTTGGGCAACAAAGTGTGGGTATGGCTGTGAGCAAAGACACTGAGCACAACATCAGAGGAGAAAGGATAATTCTAAAACTGAATTAGAAGGTCTCCAACACAGGGAGATTGCCTACTTTGCAAACCTATATAGGCTAGCTCCCTGAGGGTGGGGTAGAAAAGAATATTAAGATAAAAAAAGCTAATGAAACAAAGGAAAGGCAACTTTAAAATGAACATAGGAAAATAAGAAAACAATTAAAATCAATATGAAGTAAGAGGATAAAGAAAAGTGCTGTTCCTATATGATATCAGAAATGCAAGCTGATATAAAGTAAGAGAAAAATAGTACAATGATTATTGCTTTCTCTTTTTAAAATCTCTAGTGGTGCGAGCTGAGACCAGACAATACAAGTTTGGAGAATTAGAGAAAGTAGTCAGAAAAGGTGAAATAAGGATGAAAAAAAGGTTCAAATAAGTAAACTACATTGAATATGGAATATTATCCCTCCCTTTGCCTGTTGAATTCCTACTCATCCTTTAATTTCCAATTGAAAACGTGATTTATCGGTCAAATCTTCCTTCATAGTACTCCACCAATACCTCTAGCACCACCACCCCATCATTATGGTATCTTTGTTTAGTCTCTAATGTTTCTGTAAGAGAATAAAATAATTTGAGCTAGAGTTCTGTGTATTTGTCTTTAGGGAATAAGAAATAAACCAAAGATACTGGGACACTTAATATGCCTCTGATATTTAATATTTTGTTAGTAGGTAATATTTTGATAGTAAAATATTGATGTCTCTGGGTGTATAGGAATTGAAGCATGATTCCAAAGAATGGAAAGTATGAGAACAAAGGTTCATAGAATAAAAACAATTCAGGAAATAGCAAGTAATCTAGAAGAAATAAAATATTAGGTTCTCATTGGATAATATACTGAGATAAGGATAGAGAAGTATTTTTTGCCAGACTGTAGAAGGTCTAGAATGTCAGACTCCGTAGATTAATTTTATCCTATAGGGCAAAAGAGTACAAGTGGAAAGCATTTTTCCTCACTTTTTCGCATTTTTTCTTTATATTTTCCCCACATTTCATGTTGCTACAATTTTAATAATCATATTCTTACGTTTTGAGATATTTGTTTTTTCCCTCACTCCTCCTCCTCTCTTCTCCTCAAGAAATCAAGTAATATAATATAGGTCAGGTGATACTATGCTGTCATGTAATACCTAATTCAATGTTTCTTGAGTTGTAAAAAAAAAAAAGAAATATATTGCTTATACCAGGTTAAAAATCATTGAGGAAATAAAGTGAAGAATAATAGTATGTTTCATTTTGTATTCAGATTCTGTCAGTTCCTTCTGCTAAGTAATCTTTTTTGGCATGAATCTTATGTAGTTGTTCTGGATCTTCACATTGTAATGAAAACACATTTTAAATATAGCATATAATGAAATATAAAATATCTTATTATTTATTAATATATAAAGTATAACATTATTTCCTTATGTAATATATAATCACATATAAGAGAAATTTCATTTACATAAATCCAAGTTACTTATGAATACTTGGCTCTTGCCAATTAGGAAATAGTGATTTACTAATGCAATAGAATATTATCATATCAGGGTGCAGCTGGGTGGCTCAGTGGATTGAGAGCCAGGCCTAGAGATGGGAGGTCCTAGGTTCAAATCTGGCCTCAGACACTTCCCAGCTGTGTGACCCTGGGCAAGTCACTTGACCCCCATTGCCTAGCCCTTACCACTCTTCTGCCTTGGAGCCAATACAGAGTATTGACTCCAAGATGGAAGGTAAGGGTTAAAAAAAGGTTAAAAAAAAGAATATTATCATAACAAAAGAAATAATGAAATGGACCAGAAATGAAAGAGACATTTATGTTTTGATGCAGAGTGAGGTGAATAGTACTAGGACAATGATAAACATGATGACAAAAGCATTTTAGAGAATCATCAGCTTTGAAAGTGTAGAACTCTGAACATTGTAATGATAACCATGAATGAATAGAACTAAAAATGAAATGTTCTACCATTATGTATTTTTTCCCTTTCTTTTTCTAATTATGAGATTTGGGAGCAGTATGAGGGAAAGATAACAAGTACCAGTAAAATAAATGATTTTTTTTTACAAAGAAAACTACTATCCTAACTATTCCTCTCACTCTCCATTTCTCAGAAACCCAGTATCAACTCCTTCATACTACTGCCAAATAAAAATATTATAAATTTTGTGTTATTAGTTGCTTATAAAACATTCCTCCATCAATTTTTCTCTAGTATAAGCAATATTTGTCTGGTTTCACAACATGACAACAGTGGAAATATATATTGTGTGATAATATGTATACAACCTACTTCATATTGTTTGCCTTTTGGGGAGGGGTAGGAGAAAGGGAGAAAATATGGATGGAAAATGTCAGAAAATGAATATTAAAATTATATCAATGTAATCTAAAAAAAATAAATATTTTTAAAATTAAAAATATCCCTAAAGACTCACATTGGAAAAAGATATAAAGAGAATATATTTTCTAATAATCTACTCCTTTGAATTGTATATGCAGTAGAGGTAAGCCAGAAATCTAAGGGACTCAGGAATGACTCATTGACTTAGAACAGAATCAGGCTTGAGTGTAACAGACTTCTTTTCCTGTATATATTGTAAACTAGATCACCTTCAGAACTGTTGAATAAAAGTAAAGCTGGTAAACTGATTTTTTCACTGAGGAAAAGGCTATTTTCTAAGCATTCTACTGTGAAATTTGCTTATAGTTAAAAAAAAAAAGATTTACCAACTGACTAAACCCAGGCAATTTCACTCTTATGTGCATACTCAGTATGTAATGCATTGCTGGACACACATCTTTCCACTGGAGTTAGCTAGAATTTTGTGTTCTGGTCCTGTAAATAAAGAGGAAAAATTCATAGAGGAAGAAAAAATTACTAAGACCTATCTAATCATTACTCTTTGCTCTCATAATATCTTCGTTTTGCCTTGAACTCTCATTGACTCAAAAAGCAGTTCTGCACACAAAATAGATATGGATGGCATAGTAAGAAATAAAAATCTAGCCCTCAGGGAATATATAGTACTCAAGTGTTAAATACAAAGGAAATCTATTCTGAGCAATAGTGTACAAGGTGGAAAAGACATTAGAAATATATTGAGGTTGGTATTCATGGAGAAAAAAAATTTGAGTATAAAGCACAAACATTCCTAACTATTTTCCTTATTATTTCATCCTCACAAGTTATAGTGCCACCTCTCCATACCTAAAAAAAAAGTCATTAAGTATCTGCTCAACTCTAACAAAGTATTCAAAATTCAGATACTACTTCCTGTGCCTACCATGAACATCATATATAAAGCAACATTTGACAAGGCTGCTATCAATAAATGATGAATAATGGGGAAAGATCTTTATTTGTTGAATCTAAGCCTCTTTCAATAATTTTAAATTTAAGTATAATTCTTATTGAGATTATAATAGATATAAGAAGGCAGGACCACTTTTTTTTTATTTTTTTTTAAACCCTTACCTTCCGTCTTGGAGTCAATACTGTGTATTGGCTCCAAGGCAGAAGAGTGGTAAGGGCTAGGCAATGGGGGTCAAGTGACTTGCTGCAGGACCACTTTTATATTTGCCTAATGTCCATGTTAGATTGTCTTCTATTTTTCTTCAGTCTCCCAACATCTTAATATGAAGACATGTATTATGTGCTCAGTACCTTCATCTCCTGGTTATCCATCACAATGGAAGAGAAGGATGATATGTATATTCAGAAGCTGAAAATATTCCAATAGCTATCTAGGTTTGCCTTTAATGTATTGCCTAAATACATTATCCCTAAATGTAATGCCTAAAATGTATTAAAGAGTATCTTTTTGTTTTTAGAAAAAATTACTAATTACATTTGGCTTAGGTTAGTATTAGAAGTAGTTTAAATTTGCAGAATACATGCTAGCACTAGAACAGGCTGCCTATGAGTATAAAACGGAAAAAATTTACCTAGATTTTTAAAAAATGGTGTCAGATCATCTCCTAAATAAAAGATTTTCTCCTTTACATCAACTAGCATACAGCCATCCAGTCCTTCAAAATCTGGTTAAAGATTGAGAAATCAAGATATTTTATACTAATTCTATTGCCTCCCCAAATGGTAAGCAAATTAGTTTGTATGTGTCATGGCTTAGCAACAAATTAATTCATTGTTTCGGATGCTGCTTATATTCCTATTGTCCAGTAAGTAGTTTTGTCTTCATGAAATAGTTGGTACATAGTTTATTATCTAAATGAAAATTATACATATTTACTATTACTTATAACGTTTTTCATAGTAGGCACTTTTAAAAATTTATTGAAAGAATGAATTAAGATTTATTTGAATTTTTGATGTTGTAAAAGCCACAACATGTGATCATCTATCTAACATTTTCATATACTAATATGAGCTGGGTAGTTATTTTGAGTTTTTACTAGATGTATTAAAAGAGGACAGATTTATGGACTTGTCAAATTTCCTGCCATACATCTGCAAACCTCAATCACTTTAAGGCTTTCATACATTAACATATTTTTGATCTCATCAATTTAGGTATTCCCTCCAGTGGTTCGGATCACATACTTACTACATCTCCTGTGCAACTCATTATTGGATGGGAAACCTATAGACTTGGTTGATCAGCACACCTATATATATATATGTATGTATGTATGTATGTATGTATGTATACTGTGAATAGAAAATGAAGTAGTTGCAGAATTGAATAGGAAGATCATGAACTTCAATAGCCTTGAGAAACTGTGGACCCTAAGCTTTTCCCTGAAACAGTAATTTTTATTTCTAGCATCAGCATTATAGTGAGTCACTACAAATGGGGTAAGAAAAATATTTTGTAGTTATAGAAAAAGTTCATGTGTTTTATATACATCATGCCATTTGAAAAGAGAAGAAAGGGAAATAAAACACTTATTATGTGCCAAGTACAGTTAAGAAATTTTTTTTTTTTTACAGATAATATATCACTTGATCCTCACAACAATCCTATGAGGTAAGGGCTATTATTATCAGCATTTTACAAGTGAGGAAATTGAGGCAAACAGAGGTTAAGTGACTTGACCAGATTTGAATTCAAGTCTTCCTGACTCCAGTCTCAGAACTCAATCCAGTGCTCCACAAGCTCCCTCTATTTACTAAGAATTGATGAGAGTTCTCCAATTAATGAATATATTTTTTTTTCATTAAGAGCAGGTATGTCTGATCCTTTTTTGATTGTATAACCGCATTTTAGTTAACTATAATATTTACTGTGCTACTCATACATTTCCAGAAACAATTCTAGACTCATAGAGAGTTGCCTATGTCTTTGCTAATGGCATACCACTATATTTTATCCCAAAAAGAACTAAAACTTGTCTAAATATTCAAAAAAATTGAGTTACTGAAATATAACTTTTTTACTTATGGATATTCTCTTATTCAACAAGCTTATTTAAATATAAAATTTGATTTTACAATTTGCATCACCCTAAGATTTGAAGGTTTCTGAGTTCATAAAAAAAAACAAAAAACTTGTGTTCCTTTTTCAGGGTCCACTCATTTTCAGTTGAAGAGAGTTGGTTGTTCACATGGATCACATGGGTGAAATGAATTTAATTCAAATATTTCAACACTTGCCAATAAAATTACAATCCTCTATAATAGCATTTTCTCTTTAATTCTCACTTTCCACCAGGAGTTTCATATAAATTCCTTGATTCATATTAAAGTACCACATCTGATTGGAAATGCTATTGGTTGTGAAGGGGATGGGAGGGCAGAAAAGGGAAAAAAAAGACTGCTAAAATCCATATTGCACCATCTGAATAATCAGAGGTTTGCCGAATCATTGGCTCCTAATGTAGGACTGAGAGATTCCCACTGTTCAGTCTCTGAGTGTGAAGGTCATGTGATATTGCAAGTCATTAGTAACTCTGCAGTGCTGCAGAGGTGATTTGTATACTGCCAGTTGTAGGAGATTGACATTTATAAAAATGAGCAAATACCTATTGCCTAATAAAACCTAGGAGGAAATATACCCTAAAACATTGTTGTGCTTCTAATCAAAGGCACTGGGTAGAAGTAGAGGAAATTAAAAAACTCTTTCCTTAGGCATTCCTAGGCTACTTTTATGTTTTTGTTATTCAGTTCAGCTTAGTTCTGCTCTCACTTTTAATAGCTTTGAAAGTTTTGACTTGCATAGAAATTATACTCAATGTACTTTAAAGTTATTTTACTTTCCAAATAGCACATCCATGGAACAGTATAAATATTGCACAGATACAGAATACAGCTCATACCCTCATTGTTGCCAAATACCCAACCTGTGCTTTGTTGTTTGTTTGTTTGTTTTTTAAGTGTTGTTTGATGTTCATTCTGGCAAACTAATATCCCCATTAGTGCTGAAAGCATCACTGTGGACTTTGTTGCGCACCCATTAGGCATCATGGTACAACAGATGAAACAAACCTTGAATTTAGATCCAGAAGTCCTGGCTCTCTCTGCCACTTATGGGGAGGTGACTTTGGGGGGCGGGATTCTTGTGGCCTCAGTTTCCTCAAATATGCAATGGATTGGTTAGATTAGATAATCTTTGAGGTCTTTTTCCTGCTCTAAATTTTTATGTTCCTGTCAATATAGTTGTTGGATGAACTTTCATATTATAGAATTGTCACTTGGCATGCTTCAAAATCTCTTTAGGTATTAGCAGCCACATAAATTCATTAACAGGGGAATTATAAGTATTGTCATTTGCAATACTCTTTACTCTGTATCTGATAAGATATATTGGTACTTTTGAATTTCCTTTGTCTTCCCTGATAAACGTGTTTATAAGTCTCATAGCTTTTTCTTCATTCTTTATTATATCTAAAAGTTGTAAATAAATACACCGTGAAGGTTCACATATTATAAAGCCATTCTAAAAGTGGATGAGAAAACATCCAGATGTAATGTTCTCAAAATTGCTTAAACCTCTAGAGAGGGCCAAACTTGCCCTCTGCTTATATCACCCTTCTAAAAGCATTAAACATTATAACTTTTTTTCTTTAGAAAAAATTCAATCTGAGATCATTCTTATATATGCCTGTCAGTAACTCCAAAGAGAAAGTTCCTTACTTTTCAGGACTCTGTTGTCCTTGTTGTTGACTTGAGCCGTATCAGTCATTTCTGACTCTTTGTGACCCCATCTGAGGTTTTCTTGGCAGAAATACTGGGGTGCTTTGCCATTTCCTTCTCCAGCACATTTTATTAATGAGCAAACTGAGCCCAACAGTGTTAAGGGACTTTTTCAGTGTCATATAGCTAGTAAGTGCCTGAGATCTGATTTGAACTCACAGAGATGAGTCTTCCTGACTCCAGGATCAGCATTCCTTTCACTGGGCCCTCAGATCAATAGTTTTGCTTCAGGCTCACTTCAGATGCTGCCCCCTCTATGAAATCATGCCTGAGTTCACAATGTCTCGTGTAAGTGGTCATTTCCACTTTAAATTCCTCTTTAAAATTTGCCTGGATTTTCTTTTTTTTTGCATTTATCTCATGCCCTATTTTATCATAGGTATTTATGTTCATCCTGCTTTCCTTCACATTATGAGTTTAACTTCAGTGTTTACCTTTGAATGTTCTGTGTTCAGCCTTAGTAAGTGCCAAATAAATGCTTTCTTAGTTGATTTGTTCACAAATGATTGTTTTTTAATATGGATCGATGATTTCATCATGGTAGAGAATTTCCTGGTGTTGGAGTCTCTTCTACCAAAGCAGACAAGACTATGTTTGCAATTTAGAATGTCACCACGCCACATAGAAGCTTTGTAGTCTTGAAACAATATTTGAATCTTGTTCTTCTTCCATTGCCTAATTCCATTCACTACGCTATGTTGCCTATCAGTCAGTAATTAATTAAATATTTGAATTAATTAATATATCTGTCCATGTTTATATGCCTGAAGGAATGACTGATATGACCTAAAAGATCAAAGTGTGAGAAAAATTGAATGTAGGTAAGATGCTGTTTTTCTACTGTTATATTTACAATAACACTTAGTGGTCTGTTGTGCTCTACTATGTATTCTCTGATACACCTGGCAGCTAAATCATTATAAATTTAATCCACCCCAAGCAGAAAGCTCTATCTGCCAGCATGGATTCATGTAAAAGCAAATGCCAAGATTACCCTTAATTATTGGCCACTTAAGTTACAAACTTGAGAACTGCATCATTCAGAGAGATCTGTAACAAACTTGTTATGGCTTATCTAGCTTTTGGCCTGAGTGGCCTAAGCCTCACTTTCTACAAGGTAAAGACTGGTATTCTAATCTGTTAGCTTTTTTATTTTCCTTTTATCAAGGGGCATGAGTAATACTCAGGATCTGAGTGTATGCAAATGACTTTTTAATCTTTCTATATGTTCCTGAATTGTCAATTAATCTAAGAAATGAAAAGAAAAATAATTAAAAATCTTTTTTTTTTCTCAAGCAATCATCATACAGTAGATTAACTGCTTTTCAATTATGACATTGTTTTGGATTCTTTCTGTTAAATATAATTCAGCTTGTCCACCTGTACAAAAAATAATCATCCCTGAGGCCTCTTCCCCTAGCTCTTCTAGTTTTAGTCATATCACTCACTATAACAGCTGAGATTAATGCTGCTTTTCAACCAACTTTAAGCAAGAATATTCAGATGCTTTAGCAGCTGCCCAGCTTCTTAAGAACTCACTAATCCTTTAATCTCCAGACACTTTTTTTTTCATAAAAGATTCACAAGCAAAACAAATGCAATATGGATCAAAAAATTTAATCAGAATGCTTAAAATGCAATTACATTCATCAGGGTGTTCTGTTAGGCTGGGTATTAAATCTGGGCTTTATTCAATATCCTCCTTTTATTATAAAGCAATATTTTTCCACTCTGTAAACCATCTGATCCCTAGGCTAATGTCCTCTTCGCCGAAATATTAAAAAATGAGAAAGAGAGAGAGTACTATTAAAAAAATGAGTTGAAGAAAAACTTCAATGGGAATGCGAGGAAGTTCAAATAAGCCCCTGCTTGAAACCTTTGAGGATAATTGACTGGGTAATTTTTAGCACCTGGGATTCCATAGTTATGAGCTAAAATAGTAACTGCAAGATCTCTCATCTTCCTTGAAATGACAAACAAATGTCTATTTGATCTCACCCCTTTAAGAGAAAATTTCTCCAATTTGAATCTGAAATAACTGTCTATTGTTCCACATGTCAAATTTGCAAAGTTCAAACAGAAGAACACTGGCTTCTTCATGCAGAAAGCTAAGTCCTACAAGTCAAAAATTCATCATGATTATATTTCTCCAATTCTCTATTTCACATCTAATATCATTGAAGTGTAACAATAGCTTTGAAATACAGCACTGTCCACCATCGTTTGATTTGAAACAGCTGATTGCCTTTTTAAGTCTGTACAGTAGCTATTATACTTTGCTAGGAGTTTTGTAAGATATATGAGAGTTAGGCAAAGCAAAAGCAAGGGTAGAATGATACCCCCCCACACACACCCCGGCAAATGCTGTACATATGTTAGGGGCCAGCTAGATGGCACAGTGGGCAGAGCACTGCACCTAGATTTAGGAAGACATATTCCTGAGTTCAAATCTATCCTTACACACACACTATCTGTGTGACCCTGGGCAATCCACTTCATTTTTGCCTACATTTTCTCATCTGTAAAATATATTGGAGAAGGAAATGGTGAACCACTCCAGTATCTTTGCCAAGAAAACCTCAAAGGGGGTCACAAAGAGTTGGACATGATGTTAAAACAACTGAACAGATATCTGTATTTTTAAAGGGAAAAATGCATACTTTAGAGTTTACTCCATGAGAATTTTCAATCATAATTAATAATTGTTTTGTCAAGTGATAACAAGGTGCCCATTCACCATTTTTGCTCTCAAAATTATCCCCTCTCAACAGACCATTTGTTTCATTCTAATCTAAATTTTATAGTTTAGAGTGATAAAATAGGGATGATTATAAAATAAACAACATTTTGCAAATCAATATAGTCCAAAGATTCTCAAGATGAAGATGAATCGAATATTTAGTGAATTCATTTGCTTTACCTTCCTGCTTTCCATCTTCCTATGTAAACGTAAAAGAATCTTTGATAAGAAATAAGAAGTAAAATTGGGTAGGATTCCTAGAATCATAGTGTTGGAGTAACAAGGGATTCTAGATATCATCTAATTCTTTTCTCAATAAGAAAAATGTGCCTGAGAGAGGTTATTGACTCACCCAGGACATATAGGTACAAAGTATAAGAGCCAAAATTTAAACCTACATCCTCTGATTACATGTCTAGAACTATTTCAACAACTTACATTCATTCCTGAGAGACTAGTTGTAGAAAGGACTGTATTCCTCAAAGTCAGCAGCAGTACATAGAATAAGGAGAATCCCATTCAATGGCAGAATAATTATTTTCTTACCTAGATCTGCTGGCTGTAGGTCTTTTAAAACAGATGCTTCACCTGCTCATTACTGATGGTGGATGTTTTTATTTTTGATTAAATTCAAGGGTAAATATACAAAGGGCATGAACTATGTCTAATTATAGAAAATATTTCAGATTATAGAAAATATAATATTTTGTGTCACTGGGTCCAGTGGAAGAAGAGATGATTTCATGGAAAGGACTGAACTACATATAGTAATCCCTTTTAGTCCTTTTCAATGGACTTAGGTTACAGATATGATGGAAAATAAAGATCAATGCAAGCATATGAAATGAAAATCAATCAAAGAGAAAGAGTACCTTGTCTGGAGAACTTTACTAACAGATACTGAGCTGAACTTGACATTTGTCACACTTCAATCTTTGAGGTATATCAATTTACCACCAGAGAAGTGATAGGTATGTCACTGAGCCAACTACACATAAAATGATTTTTTTGCAGCAGGCTATGGTTCTACCTTTCTGCTTATACTATGACCCACATGACCAACCCCTAAATCTTTCTCTTAATCTTGAAACTAAGGAAGAATGTTTTCTCTCTCAGTAATTGATTAACATAGTCCTCTACAAATATGGAAGACATTCATCACTTTCCCTTTGGAATATCTGCAATGGATGAATATATGACAAAATTCTTGACTTAATATTTTTGAAGAATTTATACTCTTACAAGGCATGGCTCACTATCTTGAACTACATTTCCTTGCACTTCAATTAAAAAAGATTAAGATAATTTCAAAAAAGCAATAGAAACCATGAGTTGTTAATATGTGAATATGAACATGATTTATTCATACTCCCTTCAATATATAATCATTCCACTTTTTCACAATTATAATGGGCTTATGCATGATATCAATATTATGCATGCTATCAGAGACACAAAATAACATCTTTTGATATGTATATGTATTTATATATATAGGTAGTAACATTTAAAATCATAAGTGTGATTATTTTGACACATAAATCAATCTAACATGTAGTTGCTAAACTTTCCTTTTATAAAATTGTTTTATTTTAGTCCTTAATATACTAAGGTATCTTTGCTAAGATCTTAAAAAATTCTAGAATGCCATTTTGAAGAGGAAGTCTTTTAAAAATCTCTGCAAAAAAAATTGTTAAAAGCATGATTACAAATGCCACATGCTAAAATATAGAAAAACGATAAAAGTTTTAGATAAAACTAGTGTTTTATAGCTAAATCTAGTGTCCTAAAGAGCCTCTGAAGATTGTTCAAATATTAGTATATAGCTATAGCTATAAATTGATAGATCTATCAATAAATAGGGGAACAAGGCATGTGATTTCATCAATTCAGGATGTCTTTGGTAAGGAATTTCCTCTATCAATGTAGATTGGCACTTTCCCTGCTCACACTTTCAGATGATTTCTTGGAGGAGCAGAGGGGAGAGTTAAGTGACTTGTACAGAGTAGCACTGTGGCAATGGTGGATTTCATAGCAGCTCTCCTTAATTGCGAGGTCATTTGTTTTATCTACTATATCTTTTCATCTGAATTTTCTGAAACATCTTTAACTTTCCAAACAAGTAAATATCATTCTTTCTTCTTGGTTCAGGGCAAAGCAGCCTTGTAGATAATAAAAATGACTCTGAAATTCTCTATATGGTTAAATACCAACTGGAACAGAGAACCATATATCTGTTATTCAGCAGCCTACAGAATTGTCCACTCAGTGTATTCACTTATCAGATAAAGCAGTTACAATATACAGGTCAATATGACTCTGAGTAAACAAGTATACACAAACTTAGGGTTTCATCCCTAACAAACCCCTAGCTATATTCCCTCAGTATATTTTGGGGATACAATGTTACAAGCCAGCATGGTATCTTTTTTTAGTAGAGGTATATTAATTTGATATCTATTGCATCAACAAGATTATTACTAATTTCATTCAATACATTTTTTTTCCTGGGCTGCAATTATAGGACTTGAACTATCCTAGCTACTGTCAACATGGAATCTAGAAACCCTAAACTTGTAGCCTAGTAAGATCTGATGAACCCCAAGTTTTAGGACTATCTTATAAATTGGAGACCCCAAAGCTTGTCCTTGTTCCCTTTTCCCATGAGAATTTACCCTGAAGGAAATCCCAGGCTAACAGTTTCAGACTGAGTGGGGGATCTTCAGAGGGGTCTCAGAGGAAAGATAATCCACTTCAGGTAGGGGCTAAGCCGGTCTCCAGAAGCCTCTCCCAGTATATCACACCCTCCTTCCAAGAATCAAACTCAGGACCTTCAGCTTATGAGACTGACCCACTACCTACTGCACCAAAGAGTCACTCAACTTTGGTTTGGGCTCAGCCCCTACCTGAAGTGGATTGTCTTTCCTCTGAGGGTCCCTCAATCAGTCTGAAACTGTTAGCCTGGAATTTCCTTCAGGGTAAATTCTTATGAGAAAAGGGAACAAGGACAAGCTTTGGGGTCTCCAATTTACAAGCTAGTCCTAAAACTTGGGGTTCATCAGATCTTGCTTGGCTACAAGTTTAGGGTTTTTAGATTCCATGTTGACAGTAGCTAGGATAGTTCAAATCCTATAATTTTCTTTGAAATCCAAATCCTTAGAGTTTAGTAAGCTAGATGAGATATTTTTAAAAAGCAAAACAAGATTGCATCAAATTAAAAAAAGGTTTTGTACAGACAAAACCAATGCAACCAAAATTAGAAGGAAAGCAACAAATTGGGAGAACATTTTTTAAATAAAAAACTATCTTACAAAGGTTTAAGTTCTCAAATATATAAGGAACAAAATCAAATTTACAAAAAAATCAAGACATTCCCCAATTAAAAAATGGTCAAGGGACATGAATAGGCAGTTTTCACATGATGAAATGAAAACTTTCAATAAGCACATAAAACAGTCTTCTAAATCCCTCGAGATTAGAGAAATGCAAATTAAAACAATTCTGAGGTACCATCTTACATCTAGCACACTGGCCAATATGGCAGCAAAAGAAAATGGTGTTGGAGGGGATGTGGCAAAATTGGGACACTAATACACTGCTGGTGGAGTTTGAATTGGTCCATCCATTCTGGAGAGCAATTTGGAACTATGCACAAAGGGCTTTAAAAGACTGCCTGCCCTTTGACCAGATATACTCCTGCTGGGTTTGTACCCCCAAAGAGATAAGGGAAAAGACTTGTACAAAAGTATGTATAGCTGTGCTCTTTGTAGTAGCAAGAAATTGAAAAATGAGGGGATGTCCATCGATTGGGGAATGAATGAATAAATTGTGATATCTGATGGTGATGGAATATTATTGTGCTGAAAGAAATAATGAACTGGAGGAATTCCATGGGAACTGGAACGACCTCCAGGAATTGATGCAGAGTGAAATGAGCAGAACCAGGAGGACATTGTACACAGAGACTGATACATTATGGCATAATTGAATGTAATGGACTTCTCTATTAGCAGCAATGCAATGACCCAGGACAATCCAGAGGAACTTTTGAGAAAGAATGCTATCCACATCCAGAGAAAGAATTGTGGGAACAGGCATGCAGAAGAAAAAAATATGATCTATCACATCAATCATATCACATCAACAGGGATATGTTTAGGGTTTTATTGTTAAAAGATCAATCTACTGCAAATATGAATAGCATGGAAATAGATTTTGAACAGTGGTACATGTATAACCCAGTGGAACTGCTTGTCAGCTCATGGAGGGGGGAGAAGAGATAGGGGGAGAAAATCATAAAATCATGTAACCATGGAAAAATATTCTAAATAAAAAAGAAGTGATGGGAAAAAAGCAAATCAAAACAAAATAAAAGGCAACCCTTTAATGTTGAGACAATATGTGATAAGGACCATAAGAGAATTATGTACAAATTATATATATTTGTGTATATATATATATATATATATATAAATACAAAGAGAATTATATACAAATTCAGAGTAGGGTTAGAGAGATTAGAGAAAATGTCATGAAGGAAGTTTTAACTAAGTAGAATATTAAAAGAAAGAATTTTTCAAGCAATCAAGAAGAATTGGGATAGAAGAAAAGAAACTAGTTCATTATGGTGGAAGAAATGATATTAGAAAAGGTATAGAGGTTAAAAGTTATGATTAAGAAATTACTAGTAATATATAAGAATGGACTATGTATCTCTATATACATATGTGTATGTATAGAAACACTCCCATTATACACAATGAATATGCAGGGGAGAATAAGTTTCAAGCATATGCAAAGATTTTATATCAAAACATTTTTGTTGGTTGCAAAAAATGCAAAGATTTTTGTAGTAAAAAAGATCAGGGGGAAAAAAGGATGAAGAATTACCATACTGAACATTCCTAGCATAAAAATTTAAGGCAATATCATGTGTCATGAGAAATGATGAATATGAAGAAGAATGTACCAAACTTGAGGCAAATTATATGAACTTTTGGAAAGTAAAGATAGGAGAACTAAGAAATCAATTTACACAACAAACCTGATAATGTAAAGAGATATAGCACTAAAGACATCACAACTCTAATAAATACAGTGAGGACCTAATTGTGACTTCAGAAGATCAACTGTGAAACCTGTTTCCTGCCTCTTGATATATAGGAGGTGAACTAGAAGTTTGGAATGAGGTATACATTTTTGGACATGACTGACATCTTGATTTGTTTTTCTAGACTAATTTTTTTCCACAGAGAAATTTTCTTGTCTTTGTGTGTGTTTTTGTTTGTGTGTGAGAGAGAGAGAGAGAGACACGAATGAATGATATAGATACATACATCACTAAAAAAGATACGGAAAGTAGAACATCAATAAAACACTTAAAAAGAAAATAAATAAGACTGAGCCAGAAATTAAGCAGTATTATTATTCAAAAGTTTAATATTTTATTAGGTGTCCTAACAGAGTGTCTTAGAAATGGTATCATTATCTGAACTGATCATTTTGCCTCATTAAAAGGGCTATTTATGTGGTCTCTAGAAAAAATCATTTTAGAAAAATAAACCAAAAGAAAGACTTTTTTGTATGTGGCTAGTTTGGGAATTTTTTTCTTTAACTATGCTTATTTAGCACAAATGTTTTAGTTTTTCTTTAATTTTTTCAAATGGGGAGGAAAAACAATTTGTGTTCATTTAAAAGTTGAATTTTAATTTAATTTTACAATGAAAATAAATAAAAATAGACATGACTTTACAATTGCTTGAGGCCCAGCAAGTTAGATCACAAAACATGAGTGACCTTCAAACTCTATCTTTCATCACTTTTAGAGTTACCACTTCTAATACCAGTTTTTCTAAATGAATATGAAAAGAGCTATTTTTTCCCCAATTTTTTCCCAACCTGAACAGGTCTATTTTCCTACTAAGTGTATTTTCCATATGTAATGGCTAGTAAATCTCCTTTCCTTAACTGTTAAATTGCTTACAAATATCTCATTTTATTGAATCTTGATATTAAAATACCAGATTAGATCAAATCAAGACCATCCTACAATATATTTTTCCAACTAGTTATAATTTTCATGGCCTGAATTAGTGTCATTGTTGCAAATCCAACTAGTTTCCTTTATCTCTTCAAAACAGTGAGAAACATTTTAGATATTTTTAAAAAAGAGACAACTAAAAGGGGAAAGGAAAAGTGTTCAATAGAAAAACCTCGCAATACTACAATTTAGCACGTTGACTAAAAAATGAGTTAAATGTATGAATCTGATGAAATAATATGATGTCATTGAAATTGAGGATAAAACTTTAGAAGAAAAAAAATGATTACTACCATATCCTGAAAAAGGAAAATGGAACTCCAATAAGAATTATCCAAGGGGGCAGCTGAGTGGCTCAGTGGATTGAGAGCCAGGCCTAGAGACGGGAGGTCCTAGGTTCAAATCTGGCCTCAGCCACTTCCCAGCTGTGTGACCCTGGGCAAGTCACTTGACCCCCATTGCCTAACCCTTACCACTCTTCTGCCTTGGAGCCAATACACAATATTGACTCCAAGAAGGAAGGTAAGGGTTTAAAAAAATCATCCAAGTACCTGAGTTCATTAAAAGAATTAAAGGAAGATTTAATTTTTCTATGGAAACTGCATGGACAAAAGAAAAAATATATAAATAAAATCAGCTTATGTAGCCTGAAAAAGGTCTTTTTTTCTATTTGTTTACTAAAAGGCACAGTGCCTGGCCCATAGTAGGTGTTTAACAATGATTACTGTCTGAAAGAAAGGTAAATGATAAAATTATGAATCTATAAAGATGTTGAAGAACCTGGTTATGATAGGTCTTTAGTAATTATTGAATAGGAATATATTTTACTCTTTAGAATAAAATGACACTACAAAAATTGATCATATGCCAGAGCACAGAGAACTCATAATTACAAAAGTTATATACAATAAACTAATACAAAGCACAACCCCATAAAATTGTATTCAATAATCAGTAAAAAATATGAACAAATCCTACAGTCCTGAATTAGTTAAATCTGAAATAATAAGTAAATAATAAATCATAGAAACACCAAACAATTATAATAAAAATTACTTTGAGACAACTTGACAAAAGTTTGTAGGATATAGCTAATGCAAGTTGCTAGAGAAGAATGAAAAAATAAAAAAATAGAAGTAATGGATTGATCAAGTACTTATGAAGTACAAGAAAATTTAAAAAATCAGAAATAAGCAAATTTAACATTTTAAAATCAAAGGTATTTTAAATAAAAGTTGAAAACAATGACTTGTGAAAAAAGGTGTTGTTTTAAAAAAAGCCTATCTAAATTATTTACTAATTCAATTCCTCCTCAACACCCACTTAAAAAAAATAAAACTTGATCTAGGCTAAAATGGGACATTTAAAGTCCAAAAGGAAATTTACAAAACTATAAAATAAAAAGCATGTTTTTAAAAGGTAGGAATTGAGAATACCTTGAGCTTTTTCAGTTAAGCTAAAATTCCATCTCTTTCCATGAGGTCAAGATGCAAGGGTTCTTCCAGTTCCTCATAGTTACTTTGTCATAAGGTGAGGAGGATGTGATATCAACAATCTGAGCCCTCAGTTTTCATACTTAGAGGAATGTCTGAATAACTTTTCAGGCAAAACTAGCCTAAGTCTACATGAGGAAAAGAGTTATAATATAGTTCCTACCAAAGCACTGAATGGTAAATTCACAATAGATTAAAATGAAATTAAAAGCATGACCAGAAACTGCTGCTACCATGATGATGATTGTAGTCATTCTGATGACGATGATGATAACATTAGTAAGAACAATATTTTCTTATGTTTTTTAGTTTTCAAATCCCTTTATATACCTTATCTTCAGTGATCTTCTGAGGTGAGTTTTAAAGGAAGAATCATGCCCAGTTTGTAAATTAGCAATCTTAATCTTAGATAAATTTAGATATTTGCCCTTAATCTCATAACTAATATGAGGTGGGATTCAAGTTGAATTTTTTTTATTATGACATACTTTTGCCTCCAAGAGATTTTAATAGATTAAAAGAAAATCTAAATTACAAGGTTTTTCTAAACCACTGCCATTACAATTCAAACAAAAGAATGAATTAGGAAAAAAATCAGAAATCCAGAATTCACATGAAATTAACACAAATTTATAAGATTAAGTTCCAGTATCGAAAAGCCAAGTTTATTTCAAAATAAAAGAATAAGAAATTATAATAAAATAAATCCAAAATATACATAACTCTGAAAAACTTAAAAATCACTGTTAGAAAAATAAAAAATTATATAACTCTGAAATTCAGGCAAAATTATATTAACAAGGTTTATTAAATATGCAGCACTCATATGACAAAAAAATAAATGTGACCAAAAGAAGGAAAGTGCCCAGACCAAGACAAGTTAATGAGCATTAATTGTCTTTTATATGGATAATACTATGCTAACTACGATGAATACAAATATACTGCTTCAAAAATATAATAGTTTATGATCATTTTTCATCCTTGACAAGAAATAATACACCCATTTATGTGCATATACAAATATAAATTCAACAAAAACAGAGCAAAAATGGCAAGGAACAAAATACCACAAAATTTTCTATTTAGGGGAGACCTGAACATTCTTTCAAAAATAATAAAACTGTTGTTTTTTATTAAAATTGTTTTCATTACATATAAAAATAATTTTTGACAATTGTTTATTGACATTTTTCAATTTAGATTATCTCTGTTTTTCCCTCTCTGAGGCAACAAATGGTGTGGTATGGGGGATACCATGCTTTTATGCAAAATGTATTTCCATATTCCTCATCTTCTGACTGAGGACATATCACATAAACAATAAAAAACAAAGAAATGAACAGTGAAGCACGGTGTGCTTTTATCTGTGATCCAATTTTAGCAATTCCTTCTTTGGGTGTTGATAGGTTTTTGTGGTGGTGGTGGTGGTGGTAGCTTGTTTTTTTTTTTTTAATTGTTTTTATCACAAGTGCCTTGGGGTTGTCTTGAAGCATTTGCTGATCATAGTTGAGTCTTTCATAATTGATCATTATACAATATTTCTATTACTAAATACATGTTCTGGTTTTGCTCACTTCACTTTGCATCATTTCATCTAAGCTTTCCCTGTTTTCTCTGTTCATCATTTCTTATGGAGCAATAGTTTTTCATTGTAACCACATAGCACAGATTATTCAGCTATTCTCAAATTGATAGACACTCTGCCAGTATCCAATTCTTTGACATTACAAAGAGGACTGCTAAAATATTTTCATACAGATAAGACCTTTCCCCCATCTTTGATCTCTTTGGGACACACCCAGCAGTGTTGTTGTTGAGTCAAAGGGTATCCATAGTTTTATGGCACTTTGAGCAGTGCATGATACAATTTTGACTGGAGATTTATTCATTTGGTATACTAACTTAATGAACTCTTTTATAATAAGATAAATCCTTTATTAATATCTTCCCTTTCTTACTTGTCCCTCTTTCTTCATAAGTCATCATATTTTAAAAAATGTAGAGAGAAAAAAGTAAAAACAACTGAAAGACTGAAAAAGTTTAAAACATGTACAATGTCTAACACTTGTGAACCTCCTATGACTTTGGAGGGTAGGGCTGGGGTAATGTTTTCTTATATCTCTTCTTTTAATGCTTGCTATATCTTTAAAACTCTTATTTTTACTTTAGCTTTTTTTGGTATATTTATTCTCACCATTTACACATTGTAATTACTGTGTATATTGATTTCTTGATTGTGCTTAATTTATTCTTCTGCAGTTCATATATTTTCCCCCCAGGTTTCTTTATATTCATCATATATATTGTTACTTACAGGACAGTAATATTCCAATACATTGACATACCACAATTTATTTATTCTCCAATTGATGGACATTTACTTTTGTTTTCAATTCTTAGCTGCTATAAAGATTTTGGAATATGTGGGAACTGTCTTCTTGTCAAGGGCATCTTTGGGGGTATGAATCTCATAATGGAATTTCTATTTCAAAGGCTAGTGAATTCTTTGTCACATTATTTGCATAATTCCAAGTTGTTTTCCAAAATGGTTGTGCCATTTCAAAATTTGACTGTATTATACATACACACGTATACATATGAAAATGCATTTGGAAAAACAATAATTCTAGATTATCAAAGACAATGATGAAAAGAATCAAGGACCTCAAATCATATTTTATACCTGCAATCTCCAAAACCATTTTATATCATTAAAATAGAGAAAAAGATCAACAGATAGAATATTATTTCACATATATATTTTATAATTCCACTATACATAGTAGAAATATGGAATTGGGGGTGGCCCAATGATATACATGTGTGTATATATACTATAATTCTATAATTCTACAACATCTCCAAATTGACTATTTTGATTTTGGGGAATTTTTGTTAATTGTAGGGTGTGCAGTGAAACCCGAGATTTTTTTTTATTTGCATTTTTCTCACTATGAGTGATTTGTCCAATTTTCTATGCTGTTGTGAATACTTTGCAATCCTCTTGAGAACTATTTTTGTAATATCTTTTAATTACTTACCTAATTGGAAAGTGTGTGTGTGTGTGTGTGTGTGTGTGTGTGTGTGTGTGTGTGTTTTATATATCTTACATACCAAACCCTTATCAGAAGAATTTGATGCAAGGACTTATTTTTCCTCCTATTTGACAACCTTCTTTTATATAGGTGAATTGATTTTGTGCTGAAGCTTTTCAGTTTCAACTAAGCAGTGATATATTTTATCTTTGGTAATTACTTCCATCTCTTGGTTCATTAGGAATATATAGCATTAGAGGTATATGATCTGTTTTTCTCCTAATATTTTATAATATACTCTTTAACATTAGGTCTCATATCCATTTAGAATGCATTATGGAATGTGGTAAAAGATGTTGATCTAAACCTAATTTCTGCCACCATGTTTTCTACTTTATCAAACTTTAGATTATTGAGTTGTATTGTTTCTGATTCTTCATTAACTATTCTGTCCATTGGTCTATTTCTCTGTTTTAACCAATACTAAATAGTTTTGGTGATTGCATCTTTATAATGTGATCTGAGGTCTAAAAGTGTCTCCCCCCCCTTTATCCTTGCTTGTTTTCATTATTTTCCTTGATATTCTAGAATTTATTTTTAAATATATTTTATTACTATTTTGTCACATTCTACAAAGAACAACTTTGGTAATTTGATTGTTATAGCATTAAAAGTATAAATCAATTTTAATAGTCTTGTTACTTATATTATATTGGCATAGCCTAGCCATGAGCATTGAATCTTTCTATAGCTATTTCAGTTGTTCAGTGTTCCTTTAAATAATACTTCAAATTTGAATCTAAGGAAATCTATTATATACTTTGTGACTCTGTTTCCTCTGATGGTGTTTTCCTTAGAGGCAGTATCTCAAAACGCCTCAGTTTCCTCCCACATCGGGAAATTGGAAGTTCACTTCATGAATTCATAAAAATACCCTCCCTCTCCTTAATATAAAAATTCAAATTTTCTTTTCTATTATAGAGTAGGATCATAAGTCTTCACAAGGTAAATCTCTTTGTGAAAGTTAAATATACATATATACATATGTGTTAATTTACACAAGTGAAAAATACAAATTACTAGAAGTTTGGAATCAGGCTTCTGCTCATTATGTTTCCATCCAGCAAAAAAGATAAACCAGGAACTTACTCAAAAGTCATTTGGATCAGGGCATGAAATACATTATTTTTCCTTATTATAACTAGAATGGTTTTAAGTTGTTGATATCCTTAAGCAACCAAAAGAGGTTGAAGGAGTAAATAAATCAAGATTTGCTTTTCTCTTAAGTAAGCATCTATTATTTCTGTCACCTCACTTGTGGGTGTCTCTCAGTAAAGTATCTACATCGAATATGTATTTTATGTCATATTTCTCTCACAAGGAGATCTTTAACCCGACTAGTATATTTATCCCCTTGTTTCCTCTAGCTTTTCCTCAGCGGAGCTGTTGAATTTTAATCAAAATGTATAAAACAAGAACAAAGGGAATAGCAAAAAATCCAACTTGGAGCGAAGATAGGTGATGAACATTGTATAAGCTTCGGCAGTTCCTAGAAGACAACTTAAAAGTGTCTTGTCAGATAGATGAACTGACTAATTATAACACATTCAATGGCCCTGAAATTGTTTCATTTAGGTCAAGTCTAGTTCCATGACAAAGATAAACATGAGTTGTTTTCTTACCGATTACTACAAAGAGCCCTAAAGGCAGAATACATATTCCATCAGCCACAAAAGGGGGACTTGCAAACTACACCATTTCTCATCTATAGAGCAGTGATATTTTCCCCCAGATAGAACAAATGTGCATATGAGGAAGAGCAGTACCACACATCCTCTTGATACTTGCATAAAAGCATAAATACGGGATCTCAAGAATCTATGAAAAAAGATAGTTATTTTAAGGTTGGCTTAATGTGTGATACATATTTTGTTGTCTTCCTAATTTTAAGAGCCAGCCATATAGTTAAGGTAACAAAAGCATGTAAATATTTTTAGGAATAAGAAGTGTATAAAGAAGAAGGGAGGGAAAATGCTGGTTTCTATTTGCAGTTTCAATTTCTCTCGTCATGGTTCTCTTTTTAACTAAGGCTCTGGCATTGAAATTACTCAAGGAACGTAAAAATCTCACTTCATTCTTTAGAGTAAAATTCAGATCCTGAGGAATTAAAATTCAAAATATATTTACATTCACTAAAAACAGACTTTATTTCAAACCCAGAGAATATTTGGAAACCCTGTAGAAATGGATGAATAACATGACTAATTTGTTCACTAATTAAGAGCCCAAAACAGAAAACAAAACAAAAACCACCACCCAAAGCTTTAGGAATAAGTGACTAAACAGAAAGATATTCCATTGAATGGCTTCATTTCCTTTTCGCCAATGCGAATAGTATCCACCAGATTCTCTTGAGGCATGACATAGATTGAGATCTAATTTAGATGTTAGCAAGAAATGGATTTTCTATTGCAATACAAATGGTATATACATTGTACCTATTTCATATACCATGTGTAGAAATAGCACTTAATGCACTAAAATAATGCCATCTTCTACCTGCTTCACAGACATAGTGTTAAAAGTAATTAAACTTAATATTTAAAATGGTAAATACGTCAGCAGTCCACATGCTCTAAATGAACTGAATTTACACTGTAATTTTCCTTTTGTATCAGGAATGATCTCTTGCTCTTGCAATAATAGCCTCAGTTCACAAGTGTATAGTGATACTTAATCAAACAGAAAAGTTATAACTAGTCTAGTTTATAAATATCCATTCATTTGCATTTGTTACCTTTCAAATAATTTTGAAAATGTAACTTTATCATCTATATTTTTAGGTAACATCTAGATGTTTCTGTTACAAAGCATTTGATTTTTTTTTCTTCACTTGACCATTTTCTTAAGGAACCTTTCGGTCAATGCAGTTTGGCATCTGATCTGCAACTTATGATCTGAAATGTATATTGGCAACACTGATATGTGAAATAAGTTGCCCACGGTCACACAGCGATTTATTGGAATATATATCTATTTAATCATTTAGTTCCAAGGTTAGTTTTATAAAGGAGTAATACTTTGGTGATGAAATATTTATATTGCTCCCCTAGAGATATAAAAGCAGCTAAGTAACTGTATGACCCTGTATGACCTAGGTAGCTGTATGACTTTATATGACCCTGGCCAAGTCATTTCATTTTCATTTGCCTCAGTTACCTCAGTGGTAAAATGAGGAAATTAAAAGGACCTGCCTCACAGAATTGTTGTTAGGATCAAATGTGATAATATTTGGAAAAAGCACTTTAGCATGATGCCTGGTCACAGAGTATATGCTTCATAAATACTTATTCCCTCTCCCATAACTTCCCAACTAGAAGCTAGTACAAGTTTTCCCAGTCTGCTACTGATTATATTTTTTAATCTCACAGGTAGAACTGGAACCCAAGACTTTCTGAGTCTGAGAACAGCTTTTTATTTAGCTATAATGCCTTTCAGTGTTAAAATCATTTAAATACAAACTTGGATTTTATATTTTTTAAGACGTGGACATATATACACATTAAAACCTGATATTTATTTTTTCTTGAGAAAAAGACACATTCCCCAATTGACAAATAGTCAAAGGTTTGGAACAGGAGATTATTAAATCAAAAAGTTAAAACTATCTTTAGTTATATTAAAGTGCTCCAAATCACTATTAATTAGAGAAATGATAATTAAAACAATTCTGAGGTATTACCTCATAGTCACTAGACTGGTTAACATGACAAAAAATGGGAAAATAGTAAATATTGAGGGGGAATGTGGAAAATTCAGCATACTAATAGGCTGTTGGTGAATTTGTGAACTAATATAACAATTCTGAAGAACAATCTGTAATCGTGCCCAAAGAGTTATCAAATTATGCATAACTTTTGACCCAGCAATCCTATTAGTAGGTGTATATCCCAAGATAGAGGAAAATAACTAATATGCACAAAAATATTCATAGCAGCTCTTTTTATGATAGTAAAGAACTAGAAATGCAAGGGATGCCCCTCAGTTGAGGAATGGCTGAACAAGTTGTAGTAGATGGCTGTAATGGAATAAATACTATTGTGTCATGAAAAAGGAAAAATTAGATGATCACAAAAAACCTGTTAATTTTATATAAAGTGATGCAAAGGGAAATGAGCAGAACCAAGAGAATACTGTACACAGGAACAATAATAATGTATGATGATCAATTGTAAATAACAACTATTATTAACTAGGAAAAGATGTAAGATAAGGGACTCATGATGGAAAATAAAATCTGCCACCATAAAAGAAATAAATGGAGTCTGAATGTAGATTGAAACACACGGATCTTCACTTATTTCTTCCATGATTTTTTTTACTGTAAGCAATAATGTATGTCATTTCATGACATGATGAACATAAAAAAATATTATATGTTAATATATACAAAAGCTATATCTTACTATCTGACTTCTTGGGGAGGGAGAAAAGACACGAGTGAGGACATGGAATAAAATGTCAGAAAACAAATATTAAAAATTGTATCAATGTGTAATCTTGAAAAAAATTTAAAATATTAAATATGATTATAAGGTCCTTCCCAAAGGGCCATAAAACTGTGCATTATTTTTGATCTAGCAGTACCAGTACTAGGTCTTGATCCCAAAAAGATCAAAGAATGGACATACTTGAACAAAAATATTCATAAAAGCTCTTTTTGTGGAGTCAAAGAACTGGAAATTGAAGGGATATCCATTAATTGAGGAATGGCTGAGTAAGCTGTGGTATACAACTGTAATGGAATACTATTGTTCCATGAGAAATACAAATAAAATGATCACAAATAATCCAGAGAAGAATTATATAAAGTCATGAAAAATGAAGTGAATAGAACTAGGAAAATGTTATATGAAGTATTAGCAATAATGTACCATGATCAACTGTGAATAACTTAACAATTATAATATCAAATCGTATGACAAAACAATGTTACTAATGCAATGCACTTAGCTCCTGTCAAAAGTTTCTCTTTTCATGAACACACATAAATGCATAGTTAGCCCATGCCAAAGAGTGGTTTGGCAGTGGTACTAAACTTTAGGTTTATGAAAAAGCAATTTGGTTCTGTAATCCAGAGTCAAACCACAAACCAACTGTTACTATGAGGCATAGTCTTGTTAAATGAGCTTTTTCATAGATAAAAGGATATTAAAACTGTAGATTTATAGTGGTGGACAGAGATGGAGAAGACTCAATAGTGTCTTTCCCTGCTGTTTCTGTGATTTGACTAATTCCGTAGTTTTTAATTACCCCAATTATTTTCCCAATCGGTTGGCATGTTGCTGATTACTTCAGAGCTATTAAACCTTCGACAGATGATACAATCCAACTCTTCCTTCAAAAGCACAAAAGTCTGTGCTTATTTGTTTTCAGCATGTACCACGAAACTCATAAAAACAAGTTTATTCATGTCAAGATTTAGATTAAAAACAGAGTGTTCTTTTATGTGCTAACAGAGTGGAAGCAAAATGAAGTCACCCCAATTATCATCATCTCTGGTTTTTATAGTGTATTACCCATCCAATAGAAATAATTAACTAACCCTTCTAGTTTGTTAGTTCTGCACAAGTTTAAAAAGTCTGCAATTTTCTGCCTTTCTGCTCCTTTGGTAGCACAATTAAAGTTTACTGAAAATAAATATGAAAGATATTTTTTATTTTCATAGCAGAAACCGCAGATATGACAGGATGTGCTAGAGAGAAGACTTGTCAGAAAGGAAATTTAAAATAATTATTTACTATTGAATATTAAAAACAGCATGAACACATTAACATTAGCAGGATACTAAGACTCACAATGAAACCTGTAATTTGGCATGATAATATCTTCATTCTAAAATTAAATAATTTATAAAATAAATAACTGAAAAATAATTAGAACCTAGCTAAAATAAACACTAAAGGGAAATAAAAAATATTTCTAAAAGCAGGATGATGAGAAAATGACTCCCTATTATTTCAAAAAAGGCATTGTTTAAAAAATTATTCACCTTCACTGTGAAGCAAGAGACAATTCTCCTTTGCCCATACAATAGCATTAGAAGGATGAATGTTTATATACACATACTTCTCTAAATATTTAGAAAATGCTTCACATATAAAATACTACAGTATTCTGAAAATTAGAAAATCTCTATAAAATGTAAAATATTGCTATTAAGCTCAATTTATAGATATTCTTTTTTTTTCTTTTCTTTCTCCTCCTTCTCCACTTCCCTTTCTTCTTCTTGATTAAATCTTTGTTTTTTTTTTTTAATATGGGAAAGTCTTGGCACCTAGATAAAACTTCCTCCATCAATATAGATTAATCAGCACCTCTTCTGCATAGTATATAATCTTAGAGCTACCTGAAAAATTGGTCCATTGAATTGTTCAGGGTCACTCAGAATGTGTCACAAAAAGGTTTGAAGTCATTTGGGTTTTCCTTGTTCTAATGCCAACTCTACACCCACTACTTCCTAAATCTAATAGCAACTGCAAACCCATTACTTCATACTATATTTCACAACAAACATTTCCTAAGAATCATCACCAGTGCTGCCACTAAAAGGGATGTAATACTGGACAGGTTATATAATTTTCTAGATATTTGGTTTCCATACCTAATAAAATTGAGGGTATTGGAAAAATGTTCACCGGAGTATGTAGTGGTAAACCTCTGGAATGCGTGCCAGAGGGGGCTCTCAGAGCCCTTTCTGTGGGCACAAGCATCATCACGACAGTACAGAGATCAACAGAGTTTATTAGTAGAAAGCCAGAGGGACACTGAGCTGTGCTGCTCCCCTCCCCCTCTTCATGGGCATGGGCTCTCATCACCCACCTCTCTAAAAACCTCTAAAATATAATAAGTGGCCATTACTAAGGGACTAGTATAGCTTATTTAAAAAAGACATAAGATAGTGTGCTTCCAAATGGTGAAGGCTTCAAGCCTCAGTCACTGAAGACCATTAGCCAAGTACTAGGGCTAGGGGAGATATAGATTCATTGGTTGAAGAGATCATGAAATTTATCTCTACTGAAATTTAATCTGTAATGAAATTATAGATTTGTGAAGTAGTGAAGCATCATTATTTACTGTATATTCTGACTCACTCTCCTAACTCTGATGTACATTTAACCAACTAAATTCCCAGAGTGAAGTGATGACTTGTTCCCTCTGTATTTTGAAGACAAATCAAAAGGATCTTGAGATGTCTTTAGTAATAGTATTCATTATCTCCCAATGCTCTTCTTCCCTAATAATTTCCAATTAACATTAATTTGTCAAGGCGACTAGCAACAGTTACAAAATATTGCCTTAGAAGTCTGTGATGTACTCTTCCATTAGAACATACAAAGTCCAGGGGAAAGTGGGTTCAGACTTAAAGAACATATAACACAGAAGTTGCTGTAATATTTTTTATCATTCTTTGGGGGGGTGTTCATGAAGTTTCCTTGAGGCATAGTATAACTTTTTTGTAGTGAATATTTTGTATTTACACATCCAAATAGGTATATGTGCCTAATAAATGGAAAGCTTCTTGAGGACTGGGTCAGTTTTGTTTCATTGTTTCACACACTAGATGCATTATAAATATTTAGTGAATTAAAATGAAAAAAGATTTAAGATGACTTCTATCTGGAAGAATCAAGGAAGACTTCTCAGGGGTTTGGGAAGTATAATTTGATCTGGATCCTAAATGATGCCTCCATTTGAAGGAAAAAAGAAGTGAAGAAAGCCATTCCAAAACAGGTCTAATGGATTAAGAACTTTTTTTTTTTTGTCACACACATTTCATTCTTTTTGCCAACCCTCTAATTTAGGGCCTCATTTCTTCTTCTTTAGACAATTGAAATATTTTTCTAACCTGACTTCAAACCTATAGTATCCCTCCTTCAAAAACAATCTTTCACTCAATTGCCAAAGTTACAAAAGGTTAATAACTACAATTCTTACCCATAAGTGCTTCGTAACTCCCTATAACCTAAAGGACTAAGCACATTATTTTTGTATTGGAACTCAGTTCTCCATGGTCTAACTCTAAAATACATATTTAACCATTCATTCAATATAAAATACATATTTATCAAGTATATATTTTTACAAGACATTAGAGAGTTGTTGAAGATTTTACGATGCATAATAGGTTTTTCCTTTAGAAATTTAAAATCCTTTTAATTAGAATGAGGGTCAAGTTCATAAATAAATATTATAAAAAGAAAGAAGTAGTAATTGCAAAGAAGGCTCTAAGAAAAAAACTAAGAGAAATGTGAAAAAGGAAAATATATTTTGACTGGTGGGCAGTGGAGAAGTGATCAGGAATTGTCCCTTTCAAAAGGGGAAAAAGGCAATAATGACAAAATATCAGGGGTAATTGATTCCAGGTAGGATGTACTTGAAAGTAATGAAGATGAGAGGGGTTGAATAAGAAAAAGGAGTTAAGTTAGTATGGAATGTAATTTATTAAGGGAATAAATTTGAAATAAGTCTCGGGAGGTATATTTGAGAAGGACTATGGAAAGTAGTAAAAGAACGCTAAAGCATGCCAACTATTATTAAAAGCAGAATGGAACTCAAAACAGTTTGGGACCTTCTAAGTAACCAAGAGTAATAACCAGAATTGAAAAATCTAACAGTTAGTACCTTTATTAGTGAGCGAAAAAAGACATCTTTTCAGATGTTTAATTTTCTTTATATTATTATATTATATTCAAAATAATAGTTCTTTGTTATATTTTTAGAATTCAAAGTCTTACATTTTTCTATATTGCTGAGATTCAACTGTCTACACTGCAAGAATCCTAATTTGTTTGGTCACTGCTACATACTGAGATGCATTAGGGCAATTCTGCATATAATAGTGGTGCCCAGTCAATTTCAGCACAATATTAGTGATACAATAACCACACTACCCAAAAAAATTTAAAAATAAGAACAAATCTATATTGTATTTAACTCTGCCCATTGGTCTTTATTATTATCGACACTTGAAATCTTATATAAGCATCCTGCTTTATTCCACAGTGAGAGTAGTTCTTATGTTTTAGAAAGATATCCATTACAAAATTATGGGGAAAAGAACCCAGTTCATAAATTCACTTGCCAAAAATTACATAATCCTTTCAGTTCAATTCATAGTACTCTATGTGTGAAAGGAATTTCCTTCCCATTATGTTGCTTTGTTTGACATCATCAATCAGTGACCTGGAGGTCTTTTACCATTGATATATTTAGGTATAGACAAACCTTCAGAGAAAAGAAGTTGAAAACAACAAGACAGAAACCTGATCCCACAGGCACTGCCTCCCTGCCATGTGGTGCCAAGCAAAATAAGGAACTATGATTGGTTCCCGAGATGTGACATGTGAGAGGTAGTGGGTAGAAAAAACTGCTTCTAAGGCAAGACCAGGAGTCTGTTCACCCTCTTCTTGCCAGAGCTTAGAACCTGAAGGAACTCCTGTTGGTGGTGAGCTTCAAACCATCAACCTGCAAATAGGGTAGTAAGCTAAGTTACTCATTACCTTTTTCCTACATTTCCCTCTCTTTATTATCACTACTTTGATGCAATAAAGCTACTAAATCTACTAGCAGCCTCATGATTTAATTTAACTATTACATCTGAAATCACTAAACAGTTGGCTTAAATAGCATAAATAAGCTCCAAACAACACAATATTATGAGACTGGTGAAATGTCAAAACATATGATACCGTATGTAATCTTGTACATTTTTCATCAATCTTTTGCATATGTTGGCCAAGGTAGACCACACATGGGAACAGACTTTTAGTTTGTTTGTTTAGTATATTTACTATTTACTTTACTTTTTGAGGGCCTTTGGCTAACCTTTATGAAAACAATAATCCAGGGAGAAAATTGGCAAATGTACTTGACAAAAATATTTTATCTTTGTGAAATCACCTCATAATAATTCCCAAAGGCTTAAAAAAGAATTTCCTTAAGTAGTATACTTTCTCTATGTCAATGAGAACACAAGATAAATATGGCAATGAGTATAGAAACTGATAAACAAGAAGAGCATTGAAGATAATTCGGCCATCTCTGCCTGAGAAGAAACATGTAAATCAGAAGGAACTTAACTTTAATTAAATAAGCAGAACTAAGTAGACCTAAATCATACAGAATAGCTTTTTAATACATACCTATGATAAATTTGCTTCATAGAATTTCTGACAAATAATATGAGCTCTTTATTTAATCAATCTAAATTATTTACATTATAGTAAAATATATATTAAGTTCTTAAATGAAAATTTTATAGTCAAATCAGATAGTGTAGCTAGATGTTGTAGTGAATAGAGTGCATGACCTGGACTCGGGAAGGTCCAGCCTCAGACAGTTACTAGCTGGGTAACCCTAGGGAATTTACTTAACCTAGTTTGCCTCAGTTCCTTTCTATAAAATGAACTGGAGAAGAAGATGTAAAACTGTCTATTGTCTGGCAAGAAAACCCCAAATGGAGTCATGAAGAGTTGAACATGACTGAAAATATTGGTTAATAATTAATAATAGTAACATGATTTGGAAGCCCTGAGATCACTCCCTATCAATGATTTTTCTGAAGTCCTCATCCACTGTGTTGGAAACTAACAGAGACCTCCATAGCTCTTTTCCCTGTAGGCTATAGATACAAGTGGCATTAGTACAGCACTTTAATTTAACTAAAAGAAAGAAAATTCAGGAAAGTTTCTGAAATTTACTGTGACTTATAGTACAAGTACTGTGGGTTTGCTTGGGTAGCAGCTACCCCTATGCATAAAACCCTTACCTTGGAGGCTCCAAGGCAAACTTCTAAAGCATCATAAAACACACATTTATCTATAATACCCACTTCAGCAATAAACTCACAGGGTCGAGCAACCTCTTTAAAGCTTGGGGTCCCAGGAGCTTCTTCAATCCAACATAGAATAATTACAGAAAATTATCGGAGCCCTCTGCTGCACAAAAAATCCACTTCATCCAAACCCTGAGGTTATACTGCATTTCTGAAGTGGAACTGCAAGAATTGAGATATGAAAGAGACTATCCAAAATCACTTTCCACAGCCTCCTTTTAAATGGTCCTGTTAAGCACCATTTCCTAAAGTGAGCTTTAAAAAAATAATACACTAGCAGTAGAGATGTCAATATTTGTCTACAGAATAAGTCTGAGACCTTTAACCTTCGTTCTCTCTTGTCTTCCTCTCTTCTAAGCTCTCCTTAACACCCCCCAATAGTCATACTACATGAACCTCTTGCTTCAATTTATCTAATATTTTCACCATGATAATCTCTTTTATATTCATTTACAACTTCCTCCAACCCCCAACATCCAAATGGCCCATCCAAAACTTGCCAAAACTGTCTTTTTAGGACTTCACTATCTTTCCAGCTACCTATACTTCCCAACTTAAAAACTGGATATCACTCTTCTTTCACTACCTGGCATTTCAATAAAAAAGCAAGTTTCTCCAGTCAAGCACTATTTTTTGCAGTTAGTCTTTCATTCAATAAACAAGTATTTATTAAGTACTTTCTTTGTGCCAGATAAAGAAAGGGGGGAAATAGTGCATGGCCTCAAGCACATGATATACATGTAAGAAAATAACTAGATATAAACAAAATCTATAAAGTATGTGAAATAAGATTAGACCAAGATTATCTACAAGGTCACTTCCAACTATAAATCCTTTCAACTAGTGCAGATGTTCTTAGATTTGGGGAATGAGAACTTATTAAAAATGTTTGGGGGATAAAAACAATATGGAGGAATAGAATTAGCAACCACGCTGAATTCTCCCAACATTCCCCATCAAACAACTTTAAAATGACTCCTCAAATCAAATTTTGGAGTGGCAACATCAACAAAAGATCAGAGTGAAATTTTTTTTCTATCCTAAGACAATTTAGGTGGTTAGCAGGGTGGGAGTTAACTTAAAAGGTATAAATAGAGCCGATCTCATGCCTTGGAGACAGCTGGGACAGGGGCTGAGGAAATAGCAGCTTGGGAAACCCTCAGCCCAGAGAAGATAAATAAATTAAACCATTGGTCAAAAACAGATTACAGGGAAACCTTTGCTGGCATTGGGTGCAGCTGGTACTGATTGACAACTCTATTGTCCATACTCAGTTCTTTGTTACAAAATGTTTGTTTTTGGTTACAAGGGAACAGGAACCTTGGTCAAGGTTCAAAGGCAGAGAAGAACACAAGCACTTGTGGCTGTAGGACAGCAGGGACTTGGTCACAGTTCCAGGGTGAAGAGGAGTGCTAACACTTGTAAGTTTCAGAGGAATGAGGTAAAGACTAAAGCACACACCAGGAGAGAAGTAACTATATGTATTAATCTCAGATTACACCAAATAGACAATACCCAAAATTTATATATCCCCAAAACTAGATCTGGAAAAGAAAATCAGTTGAAAAAGCATAAATCTTGAAACATTGTCTCATCACCCTAAAGGAAGCAGAGTACAGTATCTACCCAAACATCAAAGTCAAGAAATAAGCTAGACCAGTGATGGCGAACCTTTTAGAGACCTCATGCTGTGTTCTGCTCACCCACTGAATGCCAGACATGCTTCATGCCCCTCCCCTCCCCCGCCTAAGCTGGGAGAAGGGGTGGATGACATGAAAAATGTTCCCAGCAACTCTAGAGATGGGGAGGGGATTGATCTGAAAATTCTACTCCCCTCCACTTCTGTTGCCTATGAGCTGCCCTCCTTACCCCAGATAGGATGGAGGAGTACACCCATTGGGCTGCTGGGTAGAGGGAAGGGTGATGTTTGGGTGATTTGAAAAAAAGTTCATCAGGTACAGTGGGGAAGGAGAAGAGAGCAGCTTTGACCAAGGCCTTTCTAATAACTAACTCCTTATAGCAAATAGTATTCCAATACCTATCATAATTTGTTCAGTAATTCCCCTATTGATGGACATCCCTTTAGTTTCTAATTCTTTACCACAACAAAAAGAGTAGCTATAAACATTTTTGAACAAGGAGGTCTATTCCCATTTAAAAAAATCTCTTTTGGATACAGGTCTAGTAGGGGATCAATTGGATCAAAAGGTATGCATTGTTCTATACCCTTTGAGGCATAATTCCAAAATAGCCCTTCAAAATTGTTGGATTAGTTCATAGATCCACCAGCAATGTATTAGTGTCTCTGTGTTGCCACATCCCCTTAAATATTTATCATTTTCCTTTACTGACATATAGGCCAATCTGATATGTGTGAGGTGGTGCCTCAGAATTGTTTTAATTTGCATTTCTCCTATCAAGAGGGATTTAGAACATTTTTTCATATGATTATTGATACCTTTGATTTATATATCTAAAAATTGCCTATTCATATCCTTTGACCAATTGTTAATTGGGAATGACAGATTATTTTAAATGTGAATTATTTATACATATGAAAAAGGAGAAGTTTATCAGAGAATTTTTTTTAATTCCCCCATCCAATTTGTGATTTTCCTTCTAATCTTGATTGTATTGGTTTTATCTGTATAAAAATATTTAATAGAATCAAAATTATTTATTTTATATCTTGTACTGTTCTGTGTCTTTTGTTTGGTCATAAATTCTTCTCTTCTCCATATACCTAAGAGGTAAACTATTCTATGTTTCCTTAACTTACTTATAATTTTACCCTTATGTCTAAAACTACCCATTTTGACCATATTTTGGTATAGGATTTGAGATATTGATCTATACTTAATTTTTGCCATACTGTTTCCCAATTTTCCTAGCAGTTTGTTTCAGAGTATTTAAATGATACCTGCTTAATACCAAATGTAGTACATTTTATAACTTTAGAACATTAAATAGGAAATATATTGTTAATTGGTTCATTTCACTTACTGTGTTGATAAACCATTTACATGAGAGTTTCACCTCTGACTTATGACAATGCATCATAAACCTTAAAGATTTACATAAATGTGAATCCTTACCCTAATTCAGATAAGAATATTATTTCTTTTCTGATGAGACATGACCTATTAACATGACTATGTAATGCCCTGATATTTTTGACTTGCATACAATTATGACTGGCATAATTGATATACTATAATAAAATCCACATTTCATGAACACTTCAAAATTAAGTTTTTTTGAAGAAGAATCACATTTCATTTTTCTTAAGTCTTCAAATTGTTTCTTAGTAATACACATTATTTTGAGATCCATATCAGAGCTAAAAACAATAGAGTGACAAGATCTATGGATAGTTTACTGTCCAATCTGAGTATGAACATAAATTACTATCAAATCTATATTCTAAAATTATTCTGATATACTGTTACAGAAGATTAAAAATAACCATCTTTTTGTTATCAATACATAGTCATGCCATGTGACAAGGGCAAAGGATATTACTACTACAAGAAAGTTTCTCTTGAAAGTCTCTACCTAAGAAAGTTACTTTTGAAACTGAAGGCTTACCTTCTTAAATAGGGGGTGACCAATTTTGATTGTAAAATGATTACTTTTTCCTAAAAGGTCATATGTCCAGAAGGACAGATATGTTGGATGTTCTGAGTCTACTCATGTCTGCAATTGCAAAAATGATACTGAGAAAACCCAAGCCTACCAAAAGGGTGGCTACACTCATAGCCAAGACCCAATGAAAAGTATGAAAGATTGCTGCTTTCTAGGCACCTAAAGACATTCTACTTCTAGTCTTGGAAGCTTTTCAGATTACTGGAAAGATTAGTTTAATTATTGCTGTTCCCTTGACCCAGTCCTGGGTTCCTATCAACAGCAATAATATCACTTTATATCTTATAATTGGATCTATGTGTAGGTGAAGTCAGTAGCTGACTATGAGACTGATTATGATTTGAAGGACACTCAAAACTCTGCTTACTGAATAATCCCTTTCCCCATCTCTGCCACAGTATTTCAGTTATTATATTATAATATTATATTAATAAATTATATTAAATATAATTTAATAAATATTGATTAAATGCCTACTATATCCAAGGCAATGTTGCTAGGTAGTATTCAAATTAATTCAAGAAACATTTATTAAGCATCTACTATGTGCAAAGAATGAAGCTTAGCTTGTAAAAAGTGAAAAAGTTCACATAATAGACAGTTGTCATCATGAAGTTTAATGTATGAGATAACTCAGATCTAGTCTATTTCTTGCTTAGAGGAACTTTTGTACGTTAAAACTTCACTGGATAGAATTTCTTCATTGGTAAAATGAGGACAATTGTAGCAAATGCATCCTAATCTTTGTAATAGTTCTAAAACTATGTTCCAATAATTTTCCAAATTTATAGACATTGTGAATTTTTAGTATATAATATTAAATATAATATTCAACAGGCTATATAATATATTTATGTATAAACATCTATATAATGTACATTTGTAAATACATGGCATGTGTGCATATATATATATATATATGCATTGTGTGTTGGTATGTGTATGCATGTATACTCAGGCTTAACGTACTAGAGAGATATAAATGAAATGTTTTGTTAGGCTTGTGATGGGAAAATGACTACAGAGTAGAGATATTGCTCACCAAGCTGTACTCCTGATACCCTAGATTTTCTCTACTGTTACAGAAACTTCTTCAGCTTAGAAGCTCACTGGAGATATCTTCCACCCTCTGGCCTCTTCTGATTGGTTAATTTCTCTCAAAATCTCCATTTTCAGGAGGTCACCTAGACCAGCCATGTCTTCTTACCTCTCCAGTCCACACTCCTGACTCCTAACAATCTGAACTTTTTCTACTATACTTCTATAGCCATAATCCCCTTTCCTTTCCTTTTCAATTTTCTTTTCCATGTGGTCTTCCTCCCATTAGGTCCCAAGGTTTTCTGTTTTCCTCTTTTTATTTGAATCCCCATCAATAATAACATAAATCCTCCCATACACTTGAAGAAACAAACCCAAAGAAGTTAAGGGACATTCACAATTTCACCCTATTAAAAGATACAGCTAGGATTTGAAGCAGGGGCTACCAATTTGAAATGCAGCCCCTTTATGCATTTGCCCACTAACATTCCTAGGTAAAGGAAGCTTCCTAAGTGCTCTGGTTCTTTGGGCACTGTTTCCAAAAGCCCCTAAAGAGAACCCATTACTCTGGCAAGGTATAGATCACTATATTGGCAAAGATTTGTCATCAAAATAAATAGTAGCCTAGCAAATTGTAGAAGGGACCCTAAAGGAATGGGAGTTGATTGTCTGCAAGGAACAATTCTCCACAAGGGTCTTGCCTAAGGAGGGACAGCTCAGGCTCCTTTGGGGAAACAGGTAATCAGAGATCTCCTAAGGCCCTGAATGCTTTGGGCAGGGTTCACAAGAGCATCCTGTAAAACTTCAAATATTTCACAATTTCATTCAGGGCTAGTCTTGTTTTTACACAGCAGACAGCATATTTTCTGTTTGAAACAAACAAAGAAAAAGGCATACCCTCAAGGACTATATACAGCTCACTTCATGTGAGCTTTGGCAACAAAAAAGACCAACAGAAACTTGATGTTCTTGAGAAGCTCAATGTTTCTTATCATTTAAAGTAGTACATCTAAGAAAAGATTGTCAATTGTCTAATAATTATATGGACTTTTCTCACCATTTGTTATTTCTGGTCGTATTTTTCTGACTGGTTTTTCTTCTTTCCCCCATCTTCCCCCCCCCCCATTTTATCATATTCCTTCTAATTCACAGACTCCAGCTCTTGTTCTTTTTATTCCTAGTCTCTTGGTAAGATATATACTTCTCTCTTCTCTTCAACAAATAATTCAACAAAGCTTTATTACCACTACATGAGAAGCAGTATGGGATAATTCATAGAATAGCCTTGAAGACAGGAAGATCCAAGTTCAAGTTCCACTTCTGACACATTATATGTGACTCTACTTCACTAAACCTCTTTGTCTCTAGGCAACTCTCTAAAAAAATTATAGAGAATGTGGAGACAATTTGATAGCGGTAGTTTCCTTTCCTGACTTTTCACTACCAACCAAATAACAGGTCCAGTCCCTAAATTTTCCCAGTGTTCAATACACTGTGTTAAACACCAAGTATACAAAAGTTTAACCAAACAATCCTTGTCCTCAGAGATTTTATATTCTGTGGGTAGAAAATCATATAGGTATACATAAGCAACTACAAGTTAATGTGTAGAGGAAAAGAACACAAAAGACTAGGGAAATTGGGAAATGTTTTGAGTTAGAGGGTAACTCCTGAGTTTTATTTTGAAAGAAGGCAGAGAGATTGGAGGTAAAGGTATAGATACATCACAGAATATTCAACACCTTAGAGATGGGAGGAGAAATTTCCAAGTTGGGGAAATTCTCACAAGTAGGCAAGTTAAACAGGAAAATACTGAGTATGAAGGGTAACAAAGTTGGAAAGATAAGCTCTAGCCAGACTGGAGGGGACTTAAAATGTCATGCTGAGGGTTGAGAGTAGTGTGAGTAGTATCATTTTATCCAAGATTCAACAAGGAACTACTTAAGGTTTTTAATTGTGGTATCAGATGGCCTGCCCTACGATTTAACCAATATGTGGCAGCTAAAATGGTGCATAAAGATGAAATCAAAACAACTATGGGGAGTTATTTTACCCAGACATGTGCCAGAAAAACTGAAAATTTAAGTAAAGTGGATAAATTATTATAAAAATTTTAACTGCCCAGATTAACAGAAGAGGAAATAGAATAAACAACCCTATCTTAGAAAAGGAAACTGAACTCATGGTAAAAAAGGCTACTTATCTACCACCGTCGAAGGAACTGACAGTCTAAATGCATATTGAAGCATGCCATTCTTCACTTTATTTCCTCCATTAATTCTTCACTAGTGCAAGTGATATGTCTTTTGTCACAACATGATGAACACAGAAATATGTAATATATGGTAATACATAGAAAACCTATATCATATTACCTATCATCTTGGTGATGGTGGAAGAGAGGGAGAAAACATGGCAATATGTCAGAAAATATTTTTTATTTGTATCAACATGGAAAAAAGAAACTGAACAAATATAAATCAATTCCATGGAAAAAATCCCAGGGACTAGATGCATTTACAGGTAAATTCTATTAAACATTTTAAAGTACATTTAAACTGAATATATAAACTACCTGAAAAAAGGTACAAAAGTAATCCTACAAAATTACTTTTATGATACAAATATGGTCTTGATATGTAAAATAAGCAGAACAAAAACACAGAAAAAACTGTAGAAAAATCTACTTAATGAATACTGATTAAACATTTTTAAAAATTTTTTCCAGATTACATGTTGGCATAATTTTCATTAATAATTTTCCAACATTTTGAGATCCATGTTCTTTCTCTCTCTCCCATTCCTCACCTTCACCAAGATGTTAGATAATATTATATAGGTTGTACACGTGTACAATATGTTACATATTTCTATGTTCATCATGTTGTGAAAGAAGACATTAATTATACTAGAGAAAAGTTTATGGAGTTTATACATCAAGTAAAAAATGGCATACTTCCATCTGTATTTATAATCCATCAGTTCTTTGTATAATAGGAGATAGTCTTTTTTTTTTGCTATGAGTCCTAGAGTTGTCTTAGATCCTTTTATTTCTGATAAAAACATTTTAAATAGAGTATTAGCAGAGATTACAGCATTATATCACAATGATTATACACTAGGGCCCCATAAAATTCATACCAAGAATGATAATAATAGTAAATAATAGTAAAACTACCATCATATTTTACCAGATCAATAAAAAACAATAAAAAATTTAGATAACTACTTCTAGAAATGTAGAAAAAGGCTTTGACAAAATACAATACTCATTCCTTTTAAAAATACTGGAAAGCAAAGGAATAAATGGAGCCTTTCTTAAAGTGATAAGCAGTATCTATCTAAAACTGAAAGCAAGCATTATCTACAATGAGAATATACTTGAAGCCTTCATAGCAAGATCAGGGGTAAAGCAATGTTGTCCATTATCAGGAGTATTTTTCAATTGTACAAGGAAAAGTAGCTATAGCAATAAAATGAGAAAAAATAAATTGAAGGTAAATATAGGCAATGGAGAATGAATCATCATTTGCAGGAGATCTGATGGTATATCTAGAAAAACCCAGAAACAATGAAAAACTAGTTGAAATAATTAACAACTTAAGTAGTTTCAGGATATAAAATAATCCTCATAAGTCATTAACATTTCTATACACTCCCAACAAAACCCAGTAACAAGAGACAAAAAGGGAAGTTCCATTTAAAATATCTGCAGATAAAAAATTGCACCTTCCACATAAATAAAGTCAGATCTATACACTATACAAAAATATTAATGGCTGCTGCGTAGACTGAGCCAATATAATAAAACAGGGAATTCTACCAAGATGGTAGTTTTTATGAGTAGAAATTAAAGCTATCAATAGTTGCAAGAAAAATGCTTTAAATCACTAATGACTAGCAAATACAAATTAAAACAACTGAGAAACCACCTCTTACTTATCATATTATCTAATAACAAAAAAGTAAAATGATAAACACTAGCCAGTATGCTGAAAAATTGGGACACTAATGAATAATGAAGAATTAGTCCAACTAATACAACCATTAAAGAAAACAATTTGGAATCACATCCACAGGGCTATAAAATCTTGCCACCACTTTGACATAACAATGCCACTATGAGGTTCTGTATCCCAAAGAGATCAAAGGAAAGAGAAAAAGGTCCTTTGTGTTCAAATATGTAGATAGTCCTGTTATCATTACAGAGAATTGGAAAATATGAGAATGCCCATGAATTAAGGAATACCTCAACACATTGAAATAGAATATTGTTGTACTATAAGAAATACTGAATGAGATAGTTTCAGGAAAACCAGGAAAACTTAAATAAACTGAAATGAGCAGAACCAGTAGGACTTTGTAAAGAGTAGCAGCAATAATTTAATGATGATCAACTGTGAAAAAAATTAGATACTTTAAAACAAGAAAATTTATCAAAGACAATTTCAAAGGAACCATGATAAAATATGCTATTCAATTCTAGAGAGAGAACTCTGGAATTCTGGATGCAGATTGAGGCATATTTTTTAAGTTTTATTTTTCTTTTTTCATTTTTTTGTTCATTTTTCCTTCTGCAACATAGCTAATATTCAAATATATTTTGTATGACTTTATATGTATAATGAAAATCAAATTACTTGCTTTCTCAAGATGGAGAATGTTCTTGGATTGAAGAGAGATTTTAGAACTCAAAGTTTATGATTATAAATGTATGTATGTAATTGGGAAATATTTTTAAAATTTTAAATATATTTTTCCATTTTGTAAAGATGTTTTATTTTACCAATTACATGTAATAACATTTTTCTACATACATTTTAGAAAGGTATATGATCCAAATTGTCACCTTCCTTCCCTTCCCTCCCTTTCTCAGACTTGTAAGCAATTTGATCTGGGTCATACATATATTATCATGCAAAAATATTTCCATATTGTTAATTTTTGGAAGAAAATACTCATATAAAACCAAAACCTCAAAAAAACATCCAAATAAACTTAATTGAAAAATCACATGCTTTGACCTGTATTCCAAATCCAACAGTTCTTTCTCTGGAGGTGGAGAGTATTATTTGTCAAGTCCCTGAGAACTGTTGTGGAGTGTTGTATTGCTGAGAGTACCTAAGTCTATCACCGTTGATCATCCCACAAAATTGCTGTTACTGTGTAGAATATTCTCCTGCTTCTCCTTATTTCACTCTGTATCAGTTCACATATTAGTTCATTTTTTTCAGCTCTTTCTGAAATCATTGTTCTCATCATATCTTACAGCACAATAATATTCCATCCATCATACCATACCCCAACAAGTATATTTTTAAAAGGTGTCCTCTTATGCTGCAAGTCATGAAAAATACTTGATTATCTGCAGAATGAATATTTTTGATGATTGGATCACAGCTTTAAAGGAACATCACCTTTATTCATACTTCCTAATGAAATATAGATTATTAATAATTCATAAGAGGTATTATACTGTAGTAGATTGAATTTCAGCATTGAAAAGAAATTATTATTGTTAATATATAAAATTAATTACTGAATAATTATCACAAAAATTGGCCCTAATGCAACAAGTAGATATAATAAGGATACAGAGGCATTTAATTTTCTTCATCCATTTCCTGTTATTTCCATATGAAAATATAGAATATAGTGATGATACTTAGCTCCTGGACCATTTTAACTAAAATACAGTGAGTCCATGGGGGAAAAGGTAGGCCAATAAGGTTTGAAAAATGATCTGGAGTAAGATTGTGAAGAGTTTCCAATGCCAAGCTAAGAAGTCTTTTTTTTTTCTTTATAGGAGAGAAAATGAAAGTAATCAACAAAATAAGTAAAATGATTTCATCTTTGTTTCAAGAAGATTATTGTGGCAAATTTGGGGAAAATTATTTAGAACAGAGATTAGAGAAAAGAGAGTAAGCATGTACTATGTGCCATGCTGGTAAGGAGGCTTTTGTAATAGTTAAAGGGAGAGATAATGATGGCTTGAACTAGACTTGTGAAAGGGTAAGAGGAGAGAAGGAATTACCGAGGAGGTATGACAGAGGTTCTGAGTATCTAGGAAGGGATCGGGGAAGGTGGTAGTACCATTAAGATAAATTGAGAAGGGATGGTTCTTCCTTGAAAACAGAACTACACCACATATCTAGCATTCATTCCTAAGCTAGATGTATTGGCCTGAAGAAAATTTATGCCTGACATGTGTGTTGGATTCAGATGCATCAATTGTAGGGTGACAAGACATGTAGACAGGGTTCAGCGATCCAGACAACAAATAAGATTCACAAAGAAGACTAAATAAATACAACTTTAAAAGATTATTCTTTTTGAAGTTAGACATACATTTTAATCATTTGACTTTAATGATTATTCATGAATGAATTATTAATTAATCTCTCAACTAAAAATATCTCTTCATGCTTGCTAAAAAATATTCTCCCAAAATGGAGAAAAAAAAAACCCTTTTTTTTTTAAAAAGCTAACTTCTTCCACATCATTAGTATTGCTGTAAATCCCCAGTATTTGATCTTGTAATTGATGTCTAGTTGGTAGGAACATTTCCACATCACAAATCTTAACACACAGGACTATACAAGGTACTGGAAGGTGAAGAGGGATAACATCTATAGAGAAAATGTTGTCAATGTCTTATTTTTCAGTATGCCTAATAATTCCATTGTGCGAGTGCAAATGTACATGCATGCACAGAGGGCAGGACAGGAGCCTGACACAAGAATGAAGCTTTTCATCCCAAGCACACTTGAAAAAGGAAACACTAATTGTTCTGAAACCCTGGGCCTCGGGTAATATGTTCTGAGTTATGAGCCTAGAATCCCCAAGTTATCAGAGAGGAGCTAGATGCCCAATATGCAGAAAAGCAATTTGTGATAGTTTTACTCAGTGGAAAACATTCTCTGTCTTTCTAGGCCATGTTTATGTGAAAGGCCCTTCTTGCTTACCAGCAGGTCAGCACATTTAAAAGTCAAACAGCAGGAAATAACCCCAACAAAACTACTTGAATATGGCAGGGGAACATTTCCTGTGTTTATTTCTTTTTGCCTCCTTCCAACCCTTTTTAAATTTATTTTTCTTGATGATGCCAATAGGGCAAAATGGATGTTATACACCTGGAGCAGAGTTTCTTAATCTGGGTTCCACAGGCTTTGGGGGTTCTATGGATAAATTTCAGGGGGTTGATTAACTTAAATGCAAAAAAATCCCTAATCCTTAATCGAAATTTAGCAGATTTTTTCCAATTATTAAAAAAAATTACTGATAAGAGGTTTATAAGCTTCACCAGACTACCAAAGAGCCCATGTCTTCAAAATGTTAAGGAACTTGTACTTGATTATAATGATTACATGATAAAACCCTACAAAGAAGAGACATGCATATAATTTGAATCCACTATGCGTATAGTAGGGAAGAAGTATGGCTGTCAAGATGATATGATGCCTTGTAAGAAATATGGTTTTGAATATTCTTATTTAGGTCCTGATTGGACCATGTGACTTCAGAGATTCAATCAGGCACTGATTGGATGTCATTTGTCAGGTATATTCACATAAAGACTCCTTTGGTATATGAATTAGATTTGGTGATTTCAGACTTTTCCATTCTGTGTATCAATTTTACCTCCTTCCAAATCTCAGATTCTGTGATTCTTGAAAATATCAAGAAGCATAATGGTATAAGGACAGCCCTAGGCTCACTAGTGGGCAAAGACAATTTCCATTTATGCTTAAAAGGTAGCTCTAGGGGAGAATTGGAATTCAGTACCCTAGGAAGAAGTAGCCAAAATTCTAAAATCATAGTTAGAAGACCTGGGATCAAGGAAAATGTAGATGGCTCAGTGGATAGAGGGCCAGGACTAGAGATAAGTGGTTGTAGGTTCAAGTTTTGCCACAGATATTTCCTAGTTGTGTGACCCTGAGTAAGTCACTTAATCCCCATTGCCTAGCCCTTAGCGCTCTTCTTTTTCTGCCTTGGAACCAATACTCATTGTTGATTTTAAGATGAAAGGTTAAGGTTTGTGTTTTCTTTTTTTAAAGATGATCTAAATTAAGTCCTAATCCTGGAACATCACATATTTTGATATTGGATTAACTATTTTACCCCCTCTATGCCTGATTTCTTTTATTTGTGAAGGAGGCATAATAATAGACATTTCCTAGCTCATGAGATCATTCTAAGGAAAGTGGTTTGTAAATTGTTAAGTGCTATATGTTGTAGTTCAGGCATTTTAGTCATGTCCAAGTCATCACTACCCAATTTAGGTTTTTCTTGGTGGAGATACTGGAAAATTTGCCATTTCCTTCTCTAGCAAAGTGTATATAAATTTGACCTAATGTTAGCCATTGAGGCTGGGCTGTGTAAATGATCAACTAAAATGAAAAAAAATATTTTGAAGTATTTATGATGATTTTTCTTAAAAGTTATGGGGTGATCAAGTAAAAGTCATATAGCCGTTATAGTATATAGTCATGTCATGGTATATATGAGAAGAACCTTAGGAATCAGGTGAAAAAACAGGCTTAGCGACAGTAACAGACACAAAGCTATTTCTTGTCAGAGCCAGGGACTAGAACTCAACCAAGGCCAATGTGCTTGGGGGCCACAATGTCTGCTGAAGCAGAATGAATGAGAAAATGGCTTCCTGTGAAAAGTTGCAGGAGTTCATCTGATCATCTCAATATTTCAAATTCAAACCTAAAATGAGTCTGAGCTCTTCTTCCATAATGCAAAGTGGTTCGAGACAAAAGTAAAATCTCTCCTGTTGGCTACCTTCTTAGGTCACAGAAATGAGTTCAGATTACCTCCAACCCAAGCTAATACTTTTTTTCCCAAGTCTCCTTTTCTCTGATTCATCAAATAATTTGTGGTATTTTGCATTCCCCAATTGACGAACATCCCTGCAATTTCGAGTTCTTTGCCACCACTAAGAGAGCTGCTATAAATACTTTAGAATATATACAACATGAAAACATTTCAGAAGGCAGCAATCATGCTTGTAGGTCCTAAAATTTTAATGTAGTTTTGTATATACTTCCTTTATAGTACTCCTTTCCTGTTCTATAGTGAGTATATTCACCAGAACTTCTATCATTAAACATTTTCAATATGTTGACCACCAAGTTAGGCACTGGAGGAGATCAAAAGGTAGACCCTCCACCTTTAAGGGAACAAAAATACACTAAGTTTAAGGAATGTGGTTTGGATTTCTCCATTGCTGATATCCCTGCATCTCTTTGGTTGCTAGTTATTAATATTTCATTAATTTTCAAGCTACTGCAATTTTCCCCTGAGATATCATTAATAAAATACCACCCAAATCAGCAAGATTACAGTCAAAGTGACCAAACTACAAAACCTATTTAATTACCTAGAATTTTTTTAGGAGTGCTGAGCACTTGCTTTAATTTAAAGAACTGAATCATCTGCTACTTTGATGATTACAAAGGGTCATTACCTTATTCTGTTTTGTTAGTTATTTTAATTAATTCTCCTACTTTTCCACTTGTGTATTTCTGTAGATGTCCTTTTAGAATGACAATGAACCATTCTTTAGGATGAATAAAAGATAATGAAAATGCTTTGAAATAAATTTAAGAAGGGATGCATTATATGAATTTAAGACAAACTTTCTCCCATTGACACTTGTTCTACATTTGAGTAAAAAATTAGACTACATCTACTTGGAAAGCTTCCTTTATCTCTGGCTCTTCAGTATCTGAACTCTTAAATCCTCTATCCCCTTGGAGGATGTCAGTTTTGCTGATGCTGAATAATGTGTAATATCCAGGAAGAAGCATTTTTGAATTAAAAGCAATGTTGAGTTTCAATTATCCATTCATGTATTTTAAAGGAATAACTTCTCCATCTCCTTCATTTATCCAACATTTGATTCTTTTTCTGGTCATGACACTTAAATAATGAAGGATGCATAAAAAAACAGGAAATCAAATTCACTTTGATCAAATGCAAATATCTATTCTGTCATCTCCCATCATTAGATTGTGGGAAATCAAGGCTTACCAAGTAAGTACAGAGTACAGGAATTAATGCTAGAAAAATTTAGGTCTGGCCCTGGCTATTTTATAGCTTGTTTGGAAAGGTCTGGGAAAGAAAAGGGGATCTAGAAAAATAGAATCCCAAAACATTGCTCTTAGTCAAATATTGAGGATACCAATCACAAAGGGTTTCAGCTCTTATCACCTCGAAGTTGACCCACTAGTCCTTCCTCTCTCCTATGTTGGATTTATTTCCCTAATATATCTAATAAGTGGTCAAGCAGCCTTTCTTGGAACCACTTTTAACAGTCAGACCATTTGATGTATGATGTTCAAGTGTGAATGAATTAATATTATCAATAAGGCAAGGATTCAGGACAATTCCAAGAGACTTATTCCAAAAAAAAAAGATATATACCTCCATAAAAGGAACAGATGTAGTCCAAATGAAAATTTAAACACACAATTATTGACTTTATTTCTTAGATGAACTTTTCTCATATAAGCAATATGTTTATTCTTCTATAACATGACAAACATGGAAATAAGTATTATATTAAAACACATGGATAATCTATATCATATTACCTGTCCTCTCAGGGAAGGATTAGAGCTGAGAGTGAGAGAATATTAACATTATGTTATTATTATTAAAAATTATATGGACTCAATCTGGAAAAAATGTATTGAAAATAAGAGATGGAATTACTTGGGAGAAAACTTCAGTGAGTAAATATGTATAAAATAATGGAAGACACTGTAGAAGGGGTATTTAAATTATTCCAGGAAGCTCCAAATATCAGAATTTGCCCCAATTTGTGGAAGTTAAAAGGATGAGGTAGGTAGTTCAATGTAATAAATGCAAATTTCATAAATAGTGCATGTGTGTATATGTTGTATACATGTGCTTATAACAATAAAATGTTAATAAACAAAATTGCTTGTCCTATCATCAATACTAAATGTTTAAACTTTCACAAAAATAGGATCATAAGATTTAGAACTAAAAGAGACATAAATGGTAATTTAGTCTAATGTCTTTGCTTTGCCAATAAAGAAACCAAGACTCAGAGATATCAAGTAACCTACTCAGGATCACATAGTCATCAGCAGAGCCAGAATTTAAAGTCTTCTTCCACCAAATTCATCATTCTTTTAAAATTAAAAAAAATCCAGATTACATGTCAGTATAATTTTAATAATCTTTTTCTGACATTTTGTGATTCATGTTATGTCTTTCTCTCTCAGCCTTCCCTTTTCCACAGGAAGCAGATAATATATTATAGGTTTTACATGTTCTATTATGCAATCCATATTTTCATGTGCATCATCTTATAAAAAAAGACATTTCACTTACACTAGTGAAAAATGTATAGAGGGAATGGAGTGAATGTTTTAATCTGTATTCAGACTTGCTCAGTTCTTTATATAGCAGTGGGTAGCCTTTTTCATTATGAGTTGTCCTGGATCCTTACATTGTAACAGTGAAGTCATTCATAGCTGATCTTTGTACTTTTTTGCTATTACTGTGGATAGTGTTCTCCTGGCTTTGGTAATTTCACTTTACATCACACCATATAAGTATTAGGTTGTTTTGTGATCATCATCTTTGTCATTTTTCATGGTGTAATAGTATTCTATTATAACCATATACCAAAACTTTTTAACAATTACCCAATTGAGTAGTATTCCTTCAATTTCTAATTATGATGACCACAAAAGAACTACTTTAAATATTTTTAAGTTAACCTTTTTATATAATCATTATTTTATAGAATGATGAGGAAAATATGATTCTTATTTCCTTTTCCTTAAATGAGTGGAAATTACAAAAAGGTAGATTTCACCTAGTGTAATAATTAAGACCCTCCCAACAATAGAACTTTCAGAAATGTAAGTGGATAATTAAATTAAAATAGTAATTAAAATCTCAATAGCATTTATATAGGGCCTAAAGGTTTATGAAATACTTCACATATATTATATAATTTTCATCTCAAACAACTATGGAACCTACTTGCCATTATTACTTGTATATTATTGATGAAGACAGGAAAGGAGACAGAGGTCAAGAAACACATCCAGAGTCACATAGCTAGTAACTGTGTGAGGCAAGATTTGAACTCAAGTCTTTCTTACTCCAGATCTGGCCCTTTATCCATTGAATCATTTATGTGCCTCTCCAAGCAAGGGAGTTCCGTATCACAGGAGGTCTTGATACAGAGCATGGATGATCATTCACTGAGTTAGTGGAGAGGATTCTTTTGTTTGTATTATATATTGTCTGATAATTTTTTTTTTACCTTTAGGAGTCTATGATTCTATCACATATCAATTCAGCATAAGAGTTGGAGATAATGTATGTAGAATGAATTTGAGAATTTTTCTCATTAATCTATTTTTCTTAATGATCATTATATGTATATAGCTTTTTTCTTTAAAAGATGGCTTAAAATTAAGCCTCTTTCAAAGGTAATGAGGCTTTAAACATCTCCTCAATTTCAATATGGTCTTAATCTTCCAAGGAGTCCCAACCAGAGATTCTAATTTGTTACAACAAATAAAAGAAAAATGAAACTCATGTATTATACCAGAGCAAGGCCAAAAGGGTAACATTTCCTCTACCATGCCTGAAAGGAAGTCAATAAATGACTCTCTGAAGCTTTCATTCGAAAAACTGGATCTTTAGTGAGAGTGAAGAAAATCTATTCTGAAAATGCACTGATTAGAAGTAAATAGAACCAAGACTTATTGAGGAAATGTATAGAAAAATAAGGAAAAATTTGCCATGATATTACCAATCTTAAGAGTGAATTTGATCAGTTTTAGTCACCTTTATACAGGAAAGGAGCACTATTTTAAATATGTTGTTATTAATAAAATGTACTGTGAAGGTTAACTTATGTATTTTTATTTGAATTTTATTTTTTATAACTTAAAAATAGAAAATACTAAATTCAGAGAACAAACTATATATCAGATAGTAGACCTATTTATAGGACGAGCAATATAATGTTAATAAGTTGTTTTAAAGATCAATAATCATTATTAATCCTACATTTGAATAATCCCTTAGAAAGCATTTACACATATTTCTCCATCACTCTCTTTGAAGGAAGAAATGAAGAAAAGAGGGAGAGAAGAAAGATGGCAGCATAGAAAAAGGGCTGGTCCAGTAGTCAGAAAAGCTGAATGTGAATTTCACCAGGGATACTCATTACATATATGACGCTGAACAAGTAAATTCTTTTGTAAAATGTACATAATATCTGTGCTTCCCAACTAACTGGATTGTTGCTAAGGAAAATATGTTGATCTGAGTTGCTATTTTAGGGTGTACACCAGTTAACCTAAGTTTACAGATTGAAAGAAAATATAAAACTGAAGCAAAGAGAGGTTAAAAAACCTGCAATTGAGACTAGACCTCAAATCTACTAGTTAGAATTCAACCTCCAATTTAGTTACTTTAAATTGTCCTAACCATGGTATTACAAATGGAGATTAAAATCTATTTTCTTGCTTAGGATCTGATATTTTCTTTTTTAGAAAAATAATATTAATTCATATTCTCCTTAAGATACATGAAATAGTATCCATAATTATACTGTTTTTCATGCTCTGAGGTGGGTGTCATTACCCAAATTTTATAGCTAAAGTAACTGAGGAACAGAAAAGTTGTTAATCAGTGACTGAATGCTCATTAAATGCCTGTTATATGTTAGAAATGGTGCTAACCACTGGGATAATAAAGAAAGGCAAAAGATAATCCCTACTCTCAAGGTATTCATTGCCTAATTGTGGAAACAACATGAAAACAACTATGTATACAGACAGAAATATCGAAAAGATATATAGAATAGACTGTAATAATAATAACAGAGGGAAGACATTAGTATATAAAGGTATAAGAAAAGGCTTTTTGAATAAGGTTGGATTTTAGCTAGAACTTGAAAGCAATCAAGGAAGTCCAGAAGACAGAAAGGAGGGAAAGAATTCCAGGCATGAGGGAAAACCAGGAAAAATACACAAAGTTTAAAGATGGAATATCTAGTGCTAGAAACAGACAGAGCAGCATATAAACTCTGGGAGTGACAGCATCCCCAAGGCCACTGCTTCCATTTCCAGCTCAGCTCTCACAGTGATTGTCTGGAGAGGTGGCTTTTTTGGAGAAAGGGTCAGACATCTCTACGACCTACCAACAATTGCATGTACTGGACAAATAATTTAGCCTACCAAAAGCAGAAAAACACTCTGAGAAAGAGACAGGAGGCAACATGTGCCAGACAAGTCAAACTGCCACCATCTCGTTGACCACCACATTTACCCAGACTCCAACGAACTTGGAGCCCAAGAGCATTTGGAATTGAAATACTTCTTGCCCACTATCTGCACACATCATCCTGGTAAGCAACCCAGGATTTTTTCCATATTACACGTCAATACAACTTTAATATTCATTTTCTTACTGTATATCCCTGTGGAAATACAATCTGACAACTGCTTCTGCAGACCTATCTTTTGAAGGCCCCCAAAGAAACTTCTTGGCACTGTCAAATGGTTCATCAGAAGCAGATATAATTTTATCAGTGGAAATGACATTAAAGAGGTACCATTATCGTTTGCTATTGCTTTTTTGCCTTAAGGACTAAAACTTTTTCATCTGACTTGTAGCTGAAACATTCTATATGTTCTGTCTACCCATTGAGAATATGAGTTCCTTGAGAGTAAGGACTGGCTTACATATCTATTTGCAATCAGTGCTTATGACAGTATTTTCATTTCATATGCGTGTAATGTTTTATTCATTAATTCAATTCTTTCATCTTGTTGTTCATTTTTATTATTATACTTTCCCAATTACATGTAGATTACAGCTGTTAATAATTATTGTCTGATATTTTCTAATCCATGTCTTCTCCTTCCTTCCTCACCCTCATCCTTCCCAAAGACAGAAGGTAATATAAGTTATAAAAGTGCTATCATGCATTCCATATTTCTATGTTTGTTATGTTGTAAAAGAAGGCAGGGGGGGCAGCTGGGTAGCTCAGTGGATTGAGAGCCAGTCCTAGAGACAGGAGGTCCTAGGTTCAAATCTGGCCTCAGACTCTTCCCAGCTGTGTGACCCTGGGCAAGTCACTTGACCCCCATTGCCTAGCCCTTACCACTCTTCTGCCTTGGAGCCAATATACAGTATTGACTCCAAGACGGAAGGTAAGGGTTAAAAAAAAAAAGGCAGGAATGACTTGTAGGAGAAAAAACTTATGAAGGAAATAAAGTGTAAAATGACATGCTTCAGTCTGAAATTAGGTTTCTTCAATTCTTTCTATAGAAATGAATAAACTTTTCTTGTCATGAGTTCCTTGGAGTTGTCTTGGACCCTTGCTTTGCTGATAATAGTCAATCATAGCTGATCATCTTACATTATTGATATTACTATGTACACACAATGTTGTCATGGTTCTACTTACTTTACTTTGAATCAATTTGTGTAAGTCCAAAGTTGTTTTTATTTTATTGCACTGTTTATCATTTCTTAGCACACAGAATTATCCTATTATGATCATACTTCAACTTCTTTAGCCATTCTCCAATTGATGAAAATTGCTTTAATTGCCAGTTCTTTGCCAACACAAAAAGAGCTGCTATAAATAGGTACAAGTAGGTCCTTTCCCCTTATCTTTTATCTCTCTGAAATATGGACCAAAGAGTGGCATTGCTTGTTCAGAAGGGATAAACAGTTTTATGGCCCTTTGGGCATGGTTCCAGACTGTTCTCCACAATGGTTGGATCAGTTCAAAGCTTCAACAAAAGAATATCAGTGTTTCAATTTCACTACATACCCTCCAACATTTATCATTTTCCCTTTTTTGTCATATTATATAGTCTGATAGGTGGGAGAGATTTCTCAAATTTGTTTTAATTTTCATTTCTCCTTTTAATAGTGATTGGAACACTTTAAAAATGAAGATAGTTTTATTTTGTCCATCTGATAAATGTCTATTCATAAACTTTGATCCAATGGGGAATGACATATTCTTATGATTTTGCCTTAATTCTCTAGATTTTTGAGAAATGAGGCATTTCTCAGAGACTTCCTATATTTTTCACACAGTTTGCTGTTTAATCCTAGTTTCTTTTATTTTATTTATTCAAAAATTAAAAAAATTAATATAGTAAAATTATCTGCTTTACATATTATAATGTTCTTTACCACAATTCTTTCTTTTTTATTGTAATTTTTTTCCAGATTACATGTCAATTCAATTTTAAATTTTTGTTTTCTGATATTTGAAATCCATGTTATCTCCTCACTTCACATTATCCCTCCCTTCCCAAGAAGGCAGGTAAAGTGATATAGGTAATATATATATTATCATGAAAAGCATATTTCCCTGTTCATTATGTTGTGAAACAAGACACATATTGCTTACAGTCGAGAAAATTTCATGGATAAAATAACATGAAGAATGACATTTTCAATCTGAATTTGGGCTCCATCTATTCCTTCAATGGTAGTGGGTATCCTTTTTCATAATAAGACCCTTGAGAATTTTCCTGGATCCTTCCCTGTATTTTTAATGCATCTCTTGAGTATCAAATTTGATCATCAAATTTTCTTTTTCTCTCTGTTCATTTCATCAAGAATGTCAGAAATTCCTGACATTTCATGAAATATCCATTTCTCCCCTTGGAATATTATACTCTTTTTCACCAGATGATTTTTTAATATAGAGCTAGATCCTATGCCTTATGGAATATTATATTCCATGCCTTTCAATACTTTAATGTAAAAACTGCCATGTTTTCTGCAATTCTCCCTGTGTTTCAACAATATTTTAAATTTTTTTCTATCCACTTATAATATTTTCTCATTGGTCTGAGTGAAATAGAATTTGGCTATAATTGACTTGGGATTTAAAAATTTTTGATTTCTTTTAGGAAGTGATCAGTAGGTTTTTTCCATTTCTATTTTCCCCTACTATTAAGAATATCAGGGAAATTTTCTTGATAACTTCTTACAAAATGATAAAGTTTCTTTTTTTTATTATTATGGCTTTCAGGCAATATTCAATGATTCTCAGATTATCTCTCCTGGATCTATTTTTACAAGTTAGTTGTTTTTCCAGTGAGAGATTTAAATTTTTATTCTATGTTTTTTTTTTATTTTTAACTTGTTTTATTGTCTCTTGCTGTCTTGTGAGGTTATTTGCTTACATTTGTTCAGTTCTAAATTTGGGGAGCCATTTTTTCTGTGAGGCTTTGTACTTCCTTTTTGGGGACTTATTTTCCTGTTTGAAGAATTATATTCCCTTTTTTAGCAAAATGTTTTCAGTAAATTTTACTTTGAATCACTTGTTTTTTTTTTCCTTTCATTTTCCTTTCTAAGTTTCCTTCTAAGTTTGTTTTTTTTTTTTTAATGTGTATTTCTAACTTTTTTGCAGCTCTTCTAGGAGTTAATTTTGGGGCTTAATGTTCTTTCGTATTTTCCTTTGAGGTTTCACACATTTTTACTTTCATATTGTTGTCCTCTTCTACCTTTCACTTTGATCATCTATCTTGTTGAAAACATTGGGATTTTTTCTGTCTTTTGCTTATTTAAGGGTCATTTTCTCCCTTGATTTTGTTTATGTGCTGAAGCTTAGCTCCATTTCTGGAGTGGAGAGAATATTGTCCTGTATTTAAACTGTACCTGGGATTGGGTCAGATGTCTGGGTCTCAGATTGAGCACTCCAAAAAGGTGGCCTGGTTGGACTACTGTGTAGAGATTTTTCAGCTAGTTAGAGTTTTGGTTCTGCCCAAACCCTCCAAGCCTTGATACTATCAGGCTGAATTCCTCCCACTGCTGTCTGTTCTATATTATCATTATCTAGATTTTGATTTCTCCCTCCTGAGACTAGATTGAATCATCTGCCTTTTCCCCTGCCACTTGCACCATATCCCATCTGAGTTTTGCCAAAGCTTGTTCAGTGCTCTCTCCTTGTACCCTAAAGTGATAAGCCCTCCTTGTTATCTCTCCAAATTCTTCTCCAGAGGAATACTGTTCTGTCCCTTCTTCTGTTGGTACTCTCACTCTAGGATTCATTTTGAGGCCCTTTTCTACTTGCTTGAGAGACTCCTCCATTAATTTCTTTATACATTTAGCATTGTTAGAATCAAGGAATTATATCTGGGAGAGAGTTCAGAGGGTATCTAGCCCAAACCTCTCATTTTACAAATAATAAAAAACCTGATGCTAAGAATAGTGAGCTTACTTTCCCAGGATCACGCAGATTCAAAAGTACCAGAGTCAGGATCTGAATCCATATCTTCTTATTTTAAATCTAATATCTTTCCTAACATACCAATTGTCTACCCTTCTATAATAAGTCTTGTACAGGAGTTGTTTTGTTGTTCAGTCAAATATGACTCTTTATGATCTCATTTAAAGTGTTTTTTTGTTTTTGTTTTTGTTTGTTTGTTTTTGGCAAGCACTACTGGAATGCTTTGCTGTTTCCTTTTCCTCATTTGCAGATGAGGAAATAGAGACAAACATAGTTGTGTCTTGCCCATGGTGGTCACACAGCTAGGAAGTGTTTGAGGCCAGATTTGAACTCAGAAAGATTAATCTTCCTGACTTGTGATCTATCCACTGAGCAATTCACCTAATTGCCACTATATTCTATGACATGTTGTTCTAGGAAAGTAGAGTAGACTCAATCTGCCTCCAGTCTCTAATTTCATTTTACTTTCTGAGTGAGTTGATGTAAATGTCCAGAGAGCTCCACTTGAGACCCGACTGCCTTTACCTTTCATTGTAAGGATTTGTCTTTCTTGTCTGCCCAAGATTTATCAACTTGTTCCACTTGAGATATAAAGATTTTCCTCCTGAGAAAATCTATATTTTGTGTTTATTTTTGACATTATTTATTTTATTATCTATTTGTCCTGCAAAATATAAATATACTTGGAATTGAGTAAATCAGGTATACAAATTAGGCATGGACCACAGGTTCTGTACTTAGGTTAAATTGGGTTAACTTACTGAAAATCAGGCTTTAGGCAATGAGAATTTCTAATTAAAGCACAGCCTACACTAAAAAGTACTGGTGCTGAACTTCTGGAGGCTATAACTGAGACTAGGCTCCTTATACGTCATCACTGTGACCTTGGGAAATGTGAAAAAAACTGCTGAACATTTTGAAGTAACTATAAATTTCTGGGAAATGTATGACTTTGAAAAAGTATATATGTAGCTAAAATGATTAGCATTTTTACATACCACATTTTAAAAATGCTTTGAATATATAATATTTTAATATATATTTTTGTAAAATATTCATTTGAGCTGGTAATATTTTGGGATACACTATTGATGCTCTCCTGACAGTTGGAATATCACAATGGATCACTTGATCCATCAATTTGTTTCCACTGTATGGCTCTTAAGTTGTATAACTAGGTTTGATATTAGATATTGACTTTTGAGGGGACAGTAGATAATGCATTGAATGGAGTATTGGGATTAATGTCAGAAATAGTATCCCTGAATTCAAATCTATTCTTAAACACTTACTGTGTGCCTCTTGACAAGTCATTTAACCAAGTTTGACTCAGTTTCCTCATCTGAAATATGGACTAGAGAAGGAAATAGCAAGATAGCCACAAATGGGGTCCAGAAGTATCTCATGCCAACTGAATAGCAATAAAATTCAAGTTTTTACTTTTAAAAATGCTTCTAAAATATTTAACTGAGATAAGATAAAGAAAACAGCAAACAAAAATATCTCATTGCATTCTTAATAGTGTCAGTAAGTAGCCTTCTCTCTCTCTACATGCCCCTTCTTGAATCATTCATTCCTCCAATATCCCCATTAGATGACTCTGAATCCCTTTTCATTTAGATCAATTGATCTTAAGGGGAATCCTTCTACCTAACTTCAAAATTTCTCTGTCTTCACCAATCCTTTTTTACTTTTTCCCTTTTGTTTCAAAGGAAGAGGTAATTTTTTTCTTAAATTAATTTTTATTCTTCTCAAGCAACAACCTATTCACCTTCTCCCGTCTAACTTACCCCTCTATTAAAAATAGTCAACCAAAATAACACACTCACAAATGTGGGTTTTTTAATCTGCACTCTGACTTCACATATCAGGAGGTGGAGAGCAAGTTGTATCATGATTAGAGGTAGTGGTTCTTTTAATCCCTCCATCTGAGTCTATGGTCCTATCATTCCTGCCCCTCCTCTAGTCCTTCTTGTCATTTATTTTCTCCTATTTCTTATATCTTCACTATTTTTCTCTCTATTGGATGTTCTTTTCATCCTATAAATAGATATATGTTTCACCCAATCTAAAGCATAGGAGGAGTACATAAACACACATACAAATGTATCTATGTATACTAATAGATATTATATTCCTTTAGGAAAGAGGATCATCTCATTTCTTTTTATTTCTTCATTACCTTCACACATCCTGAAAATCTTAAGAAAAGAAGTTTTATCTGAAAAAAATAACCTTTTTTTAAAAACAATTGGATAAAGGGCCTGAATAATGATTTCCAAGAAATTCTAATTTCTGCTTTATAACTTATAACAACTTATAATAACTTGTAACTTATAACAATGAAAAATTAAAAAAAATTTCTTCACCTGTTGATCAGTGTTCTATGAAATCCACTAGAGAAATAATACACTACTTCAAATGCCTATAAATCAGAAGTTACTCAATAGATGACAAAAGTAACTTGCTTAGCTGTTTTCAGTAATCTGTTTAAGTGCTAAAGAATCAAGAATTTTTTTCTGTGTTTAAATTGGGAAAACCATGTCTGATCTTATATGATTCAGGGACTTCAAAAGGAGTAAAATATTAAGATGATACCCTATAAACATTTTCTTATTATTATAGGAGCAAATGCCTATCCACTATTTTAGGTGTTCATTAAAATAAAATGATAAGAGATGGAAATTATTAACTAATGTATATGTCTCTGCTAACAGGAATGGAATTAATAACTTTCCTGTGGAAAGATCATGTGGTCAGTTACTTTCATCCAAATTATGCATGTCAATGTTAGTGAAAAACATCCTAACTACTGACCCTAATAGTACCTGAAGGAGGTTTCCCTACCCAATATTAAAACAGGTCATGTAGAGTCTAAATATTAATCGAACTCCAACAAGTCTTCTTAAAAAATCTGTTTTCACCTTTAACTCTTTGTGCAAAAAGCGGTGTCCTGAATGTTTTCACTTCTATACCATACAAAACTTTGTCCCCTTGTAGAATCCCACTTGCAGTTTGTAGGTACTCAAGAAAAATGCCTTGAATTAATGAGTTTGATTTAAAGGTAGTTGAAATCAGTAAAAGTTAAAGTATTTAAATGCATTTAAAGTAATAGACAAGCCACCTACACAATTGATTGGCAAAGAATCAAATGAATGTGCCAGAGATCTCAGTTATTGTGTCATTCCACATGTAGAAAGCTATGCAATCACCTTGAAAGCTGACACCTCATCTTCTCCAGAAGACCATTAGATATTACACAGAGAACATATTCTTATAACAATGTCCTATTGTTTTTCAGGAAATGACTATAGCATGATTTGACATTCTGGAGTCGATTTATCACTCTTTCTTCTATCCTGTTCCTCAAAGGTATTAGTGCATTAACTGCCTTATTAAAGTTACATTTATTTTATTTCCACTCCAAAGTAATATTTTACATTTGCATAATGCACCTATCAATAACACTTTGCAAGACATTTATTAAATTTCTGTAATTAAAGGTAAAGGAGAGATTAGCTAAAATAACAAACTGCTAAAATGTTATACTGAGAACAGTAAGCCAACCAAAGTAGAGTTCATTAGATTTTTTAAAATGATAATCCCTTGCCAAACAGAGCTGTTAAAATTAGAGTATATTGTATTTCACTACATTTAAATCTGATAAAAATCTGACAGTGTTTCTCCTAACATCAGTAAGGTACTGCCTTTAATTTCTGTGTGCAAAGAGACCTCTCAAAAAAACTCCCCAAACTCAAATCCCAGCCTTCTTACAATATCAAAATTGTCAGAGGATGAACTGTCATCTTCCTAGATAGGAGGAACAGAGAGGGAAATCACAGCCAAACACAATCCCCAAATCCTGGAAAGAGAAGACAGATCATTTCTGTTTTTCCTGTATGACTGGTTGCCAGCACAAAGAGAAATCTCACTGGTGGTTTTCAGAGTTTTCCATGAACTACCATTTGTTCCCTAATTAAGGACAGCTATTTCCCTAAGCAGAGTAATATAATGCTATTAAAGGGATGAATGTCAGGTATAACACATCTGTCTTTATTGGCAAGTCAATTAAAAGCTAAATAATTGATGAAAATTCATCCTGTAACAAGGTGGCAACAATGAAGTGTGGTAAACTTAACTTAGGACAATGACTGTAAATAAGGATTCTTTCCTTTCTGGCTATACCTTTGGTTATATGAATTGTAAATGGCACTTGATGTGGTTTTATCTCATGGAATCCATCATGTTATAGCCTGGGTTCCAGAAGAGACTGCTCTTTCTACCCTAAACATAACTTCAAAGGCAATTAGGCAGTACTCCATACTCATACAGATAGAGAGAGAGACAGAGAGAGAGAGAGAGAGAGACAGAGAGAGAGAGAGAGAGAGAGAGAGAGAGAGAGAGAGAGAGAGAGAGAGAACAGAGAGAGACAGAGAGAGAGAAAGAGAGAGAGAGAGAAAGAGAGAAAGAGAGAGACAGAGACAGATAGAGAGACAGAGAGACAGAGAGACAGACAGAGAGACAGAGAGATAGACAGACAGACAGAGAGAGACAGAGAGAAAGACAGAGAGAGACAGAGATAGAGAGAGACAGAGACAGAGATAGAGACAGTGACAGAGACACAGAGAGACAGAGAGAGAGAGACAGAGAAAGAGAGAGACCAACAAGCATCCCTAAGTTTCAAAGTTATTCTTTAAAGGGCAAGGAGAAGGGAAGAAAGATAACTAGACAGTAAAGACCTTTTTAAGTTTCACTTAGTGATTCTCAAACTAACTGAATTGTTATTTCTAGGTTCATTGTAGCACCAAAAAGCAGTTGTTCCCACATTTTAAAGTAGTTCCAATTGAATGTTTAACCTCTTGGTCAACTACTGTCACTATCTAATGGATATTTTACATGGAATACACAAACATGTAGAGCTCTCACAATTAACATTTTATAGCACTCTTAATGGGCTAGATGGATGGAAAGGAAATCAACCTCATGGCCTTGGTGGTAGAGAGGGCTAGATGAAGAGATGTTTGCAGTGATTTCAGAAGAAAAATGTCATACCAGTCAAACTCAATTTTTCTATTAAATGATAGGTCCTTTAAAGTGACCCCATTTTAAATAATTAATGCTATTTTCATGAGTTTCAGAATCTCTATAGATTATTCACAAAGAGGAATGATTATACTTTCTAATCCTGGTGTTATATTTAGTAACTTACACAAGCCTATAGAGGACATGAACCTCTTAGTGCACTCAAAATAACTACCTCTCCCTAGCATTCATCACATGTCCATTGTTGATAAGTAACAGAGTTTATTTACTTGACAGCAGCAAACTCTCTCAGTAGAAACCCGATTCTTAAAATAAAGATAATGATAGCAATAATAATGATAAGCATTTATATAGAGTTTTAAAGTTTACAAAATGTTTCGTATTATGGCATTCAATTCTCATAACAACTCTGAGGAGCAGGTATAATAATTATCCACATTTTACAGACCAGGAAATTAAAGAAAAGTCATACAACTGTTAAGTATCTAAAGGGAGATTTGAACTCTGGTCTTCCTGACTCCAGGTCCAGTGCTCTATCCAGTATATGACCCTATCTGCCTCTTTCTATGATGTGATTTGCATGCCAGCATGTTCCCTTCCATTCAAAAGGTATCAAAAATGAGACCAAATAATTTCTGACAGGTTGTTATTTCATACCTGGACTTCCCATATAGTATAGCAAAGACACACTGAATATCCAAACTTGTGGATTGTAGATTATGTGGAAATCATGGAACATCAGATACATAAAAAGGGGGGAAAGATTTTTTTAAGTTGGAAAAAATGTTTTTAAAAACATTCTCTTCTTTTGAAAGATATTTATTATGTTTGGCTTTTGTCACACTAAACCATACTCAATGTTCAAATAACTGCTTTCAAATTATATCTGAAAACAGCTAAATCAAACCATCCAGCAGTCAATCAGTGAGTGAGCATCAAGCACTATGTTCTAAGAGCAAAGAAGAACAAAGAAAGATAGAAGATATTTCATGTTCTCAAGGCACTCACAATCTAATGAGAGAGACAACATATGAGACAACATATGAATAGCTATATTTATATCCAGATAAATTAGAAATAATTAATGGGTGAGAAGAAACAAGGATTAAGAAAGACTGAAGAAGTTTCTTGTAGAATTTGAAGTTTTAGCTGAGGCTTTAAGGAAGCTGGGAAGACATCTGCCATTTTCTACTTTTGTAATAATAGTTGCTAACATGTAAATAATGTTAGTCTGCCCTTTCAAGATTTCAAAAGATGAAGAAGATTGGAAGGGTCACAACTAGAAACCATGGAATGTATTAAAGGATTCCCTATAAGATTTAAATGAAACACTCCAGAAAGGTTTATTGAAAGAGCCTGAGATTTGAACAACTCGGTTGTTTATGAAAAACCCAGGAAAATAATGAATTTATCAAAGGGTATAGATTATCCCCACATTTTTGTTCATAGGCACTCATCTTGTTAAGGCTCCAACAGAAATATGGAAAGTTTAGCTGGATAATCACCATAAATTAGGGTGGTTGAGTATAACTTACTCTGAAAAGGGAACAACAAAGGCTAGACTTTTATGTAGAGGTTCCAGACTTCAGATTCTAGGCACTGAAGGAGTCAGAGGACTAAGGTTTCTATCTTTGTTGAAAGAACTAGTAGCATTCTAACTGAAAAGACCATCTTAACACTCCAACAATAAGGACAATGGAAACACTTGTCTGAGTCTGAAGATAGAAAAATAGAGAATTCAGCTGATTTATCATTTATGGATCCCTGGGAGTCCAGAAGATCCAGTTTTCTTCTAATCTGCTTGATCCAGTCTAGCAGATGAAGTAACTTGCTCAACTCAGTCAAGTAGTTTGTCTAAGAGACACTGTCCCCTCTAGGGAATAAGTTTATTTGATCAGTGGAGCTACTGGTTCTTCACCAATGCCCATTGAATAGTATAATTAATGAGGATTCTCTAGAGGAAGAAAGGACCCAGAGACCTTGCTGCAATAGAATTGCTTTAATCATGACTGCCCACTAGATGTCCCTCACAACCATTATATTTTTAATTCATTCCCACTTCTTTCCCTTTCCATTCCCTTCCCCACCCTATTTGGGGTGGAGGTGGGGGCTAATTCAGAAAGAGCAACCATTATAACCATTATTGTTTTGGCCATGATATTTGAGCAAATACCTTTTCTGAAAGAGATTTAAGTGGTTGAATGGTAAGGAGAATCACACTGATTAGTTCTTAAGAGCTAGTATCAGGATCCAGTGCATTAACCTAAAACTCAATGTGGCAATTGCTCTACGGACACCCAAATGGTCAGTGTGACTTCAGTTGGAGAAGTAGATTAGAGAGGAAGGCTTCAAGTGTTTTAAGTTTTAGAAAATGTTTTAAATACATTATTTCATGTGACTATCATCATAACTAAATGAGATCAAACACCAGGTGCTATTAATCTAACTTTCTAAGACTTCAGCCTTAATGTCTTTTAGTTTTGTCTTGATTTATATTATTATAATCACTGGACCTAACTTTCCTTTGACTTTGCTTTCTTCAAATCACATAGCTACAGCTTTACTCTGTTTCTTTGTAATCCTCATGTTTGTCATCCTGTAAGACATGAGAACATTCTGTAGTTTAAGCAAATGCAATTTATTCAGCCAACACTGTATATCATTGGATAGCTATACTGTGACTATATCTTGCATTTGATATGATGGTACAGAGGATAGAATATAGGACAGAAATCCAGGAAGACTGAAATTCAAAAATCTGGCCTCAAATATTATCTATGTGATCTTGGGTAAGTCACTTAATTTCTACTTGCCTCACTTTCCTAAATTGTAAAATAGAAGGACAATAATAGAACCTTTCTCCTCTTATTCTAGTGAGGATCAAATGAGATAGCAATTGTAAAGCTCTTAGCATGGTGCCTAGTCTATAGTAAGCACTTAACAAATTTTGTTTCACCTTTCCTTCTAAAAACACTTCACTCACTTAACTGTTCTAGGAAGTACTTTTTAAAGCTACTATAATATTTAAATACATTAAAATGAATCCACATGAACAAGGGGGCAAAATAGACATTGAAAGATTTCATAGAACACCCTCTACACTAAATCCCCAAAAGACAACTCCCAGGAATGTAATTGCAAAATTCCAGAGCTTTCAAGCTAAGGAGAAAATTCTACAAGAAGCCAAAAAGAGACAATTCAGATACCAAGGAGTACCAATCTGGATCACATAAGACCTGGCAGCTTCCACACTAAATGACTGCAAGGCCTGAAACACGATATTCAGAAAGGTAAGAGAACTGGTTCTTCAACCAAGAATCATCTAAGCATAAAAACTGACTATATACTTCCAAGGGAAAGTATGGGCATTCAACAAAATAGAAAATTTCCAAGCATTTATAAAGAAAAGACAAGAACTAAGTATAAAGTTTGATATCCAAATACAAAGATCAAGAGAAACATGAAAGGTAAATATGAAAGAGAGGGAAAAGGAGAAAAAATTATTCAAACTCTCTTCTTTAAGGGCTACAATTAGATCAAATTATATATATATATATATATATATATAGATAGATAGATAGATAGATAGATATGTGGGAAATGTTATTTTTAACTCTCAAAAACTGTATTCATTATTATAGTAATTAGAAGAATCACTCACAGGAAGAAATTGGAGCATTAACGGCTATAAGATGATATGCAAAAAAAGAAAAAGGGTTGCGGGAAATCAAAGATGGTACCAAGAGATACTTGAAGAAATAAAATAAATAGAGAAATCTTTTTCACACAAAGATACACATGGGAAGGGGAGGGGAAGAACACTCTTATAAGAAGGAGAGGAAGAAAGTGCTAATAGGTAATACTTAAACCTTACTCTCAGTGAAATCAACTCTGAGAGGGAAGAGCATATAGATCCATTGGGATCTTGAATTCTATCTTCTCCTACAGGGTAAGGGAGAAGGGAAAACTAAGGGGATTAGGGGTAGAGAGTACAAAAAGGGAGGGAAGGAGAGGAGGGAGGGAACTTAACAGACCCTAAAAAAAGCAAGAAGGGGAAAAAAGGGAGGCACCAGAAAGGGAAGCATATGAAGGGAGGGGATTAGGGGGTTTATTAAAAGTAAACCACTGGCTTAAAAGGATATAGCAAAAGAAGAAAGGATGGAACTAGGAGAGGATATCAAAATGCTAGAGAATTCACAAGTGACAATCCTAACTTTGAAAGTGAATGGGATGAACTCACCCATAAAACATAGACAAATAGGAGACTGGATTAGAATACAAAATCCTACCATATGTTGTCTACAAGAAACATACCTGAGGCGAGTAGAGACTCACAAGGTCAGAATTAAAGGTTGGAGCAAGACCTATTGGACCTCAACTGATAGAAAGAAGGCAGGAGTTGCAATCACGATATCTGACAAAGCCAAAGTAAAAAGAGACCTGATCAAAAGGGATAGGGAAGGTAAATATACCCTGATAAAAGGGAGTATAGACAATGAGGAAATATCACTAATTAACATGTATGCAACAAATGGTATAGCACCCAAATTTCTAATGGAGAAACTAGTAGAACTGAAGGAGGAAATAGATAGTAAAACTATACTAGTGGGAGACCTGAACCTACCACTATCAAATTTAGATAAATCATATCAAAAAATAAATAAGAAAGAGGTAAAAGAGGTGAATGAAATCTTAGAAAAATTAGAGTTAATAGATATATGGAGAAAAATAAATAGGGACAAAAATGAATACACCTTCTTTTCAGCAGCACATAGTACATTCACAAAGATTGACCATATTCTAGATCTGCATACAAATGTAGAAAAGAAGTAATAAATGCAACCTTTTCAGATCATAAGGCAATAAAAATAATGATCAGTAAGGGTACATGGAGAGCCAGATCAAAAATTAATTGGAAATTAAATAATATGATTCTCCAAAATCGGTTTGTTAGAGAACAAATCATAGAAACATTTAATAATTTCATTGAAGAAAATGACAATGATGAAACATCCTTTCAAACTCTATGGGATGCAGCCAAAGCAGTACTCAGGGGAAAATTTATATCCTTGAGTTCATATATTAACAAATTAGGGAGGGCAGAGATGAATGAATTGGACATGCAAATCAAAAAACTTGAAAGCAAACAAATTAAAACCCCCCAAAAGAAAACCAAATTAGAGATCTTAAAAATTAAGGGAGAAATTAATAAAATTGAAAGTGATAGAACTATTGAACTAATAAATAAGACTAGAAGCTGGTATTTTGAAAAAACAAACAAAATAGACAAAGCACTGGTCAATCTAATAAACAAAAGGAAAGAAAAAATCAAATTAACAATATCATAGATGAAAAGGGAGAACTCACCTCCAATGAAGAGGAAATTAAGGCAATCATTAAAAACTATTTTGCCCAATTATATGGCAATAAATATGTCAATTTAGGTGATATGGAAGAATATTTACAAAAATATAAATTGCCTAGAGGAGGAGTTGCCTGCAGTTCCTACACAATTTACTTGTGGATGGTGACCTGAGAAAGAGAATGGAGACTAAAGGAAGATGGATGTATAGATAATAGAGTTAGAGGGAGAAACGCAGGAATAACAACTCAGAGACAATGAGTTAAAACACGTGGGGTGCAGCAAGCTCCAGTAATACTTCTCATGAGCAAGAGAGCAAGAGGAATAATGAGAAGTATGAGAAGCAAGAGCATAGTGAGAAGCAAGAGGGGATGAGGAGCAAGAGGAAGCTCACAAGTGCTTCCCAACTTTTATTGGAGATTCTAGGAATGTGGGGTGGGAGGTGATTAGTGAATATGTGACATGGCATAAGTTTTAACATTGGTTGAATTGACAATCACAAAATGGAAGGGATGGAGATTAATCCAACACGAGACTTGGAAAGGAATGTGGTCTGACAAGGTGTGAGCTAGGACACTGTGGCTGGTAATGTCCTACTCAGGAATTCTCTTGTCCTTTGGACTGATGATTTGGTAATACAATAGTCAATAAGTAACATGACCATGAGTCTGGTAAATGAATACATAAGATACAATATCAATGCATCCAAGATGCTAATATGCCTGATATGCTACTTCTAGATTAACAGAAGAAGAAATAGAATTCTTAAATAATCCCGTATCAGAAAAAAGAATCCAAAGAGACCATCAAGGAACTCCCTAAGAAAAAATCCCCAAGGCCTGATGGATTCATAAGTGAATTCTATCAAACATTCAAAGAACAGCTAGTCCCAATACTAAACAAACTATATGACATAATAAGCAAAGAGGAAGTTCTACCAAATTCCTATTATGCCACAAATATAGTACTGATTCCAAAACCAGGCAGGTCAAAAACAGAGAAAGGAAACTACAGACCAATCTCCTTAATGAATATAGATGCAAAAAAACTTAAATAGGATACTAGCAAAAAGACACCAGCAACTGATCAGGAGGGTTATTCACCATGATCAGGTGGGATTTATACCAAGAATGCAGGGCTGGTTCAATATTAGGAAAACCATCCACATAATTGACCATATCAACCAGCAAACCAACAAAAACCACATGATTATCTCAATAGACACAGAGAAAGCCTTTGATATAATACAACACTCATTGCTATTGAAAACACTAGAAAGTATAGGAATAGAAAGGTCTTTCCATAAAATAATAAACAGTATCTATCTAAAACCATCAGCCAATATCATCTGCAATAGGGATAAACTAGAAGCCTTCCCAATAAGATCAGGAGTGAAACATTATCATCACTATTATTTAACATTGTACTAGAAATACTAGCAGTAGCAATTAGAGAAGAAAAAGGAATGAAAGGTATTAAAATTGGCAATGAAGAGACGAAGCTATAACTCTTTGCAGATGATATGATGGTCTACTTAAAACATCTTAGAGAATCAACTAAAAAGCTATTGGAAATAATCAACAACTTTAACAATGTTGCAGGATAAGTCATCAGCATTTCTATATAATTCCAACACTTCTTAGCAGCAGGAATCAGAAAGAAAAATTCCATTCAAAATCACCTTAGACAATATAAAATACTTAGGAATCTATCTCCTGAGACAAACACAAGAACTATATGAACACAACTACAAAACACTTTCCACACAACTAAAACTGGATCTGAGCAATTGGAAAAACATTAACTGCTCATGGGTAGGATGAGCTAACATAATAAAAATGACCATCCTACCTACACTTATCTATTTTTTTAGTGCAGTACCCATCGAACTTCCAAAAAACTTTTTTACTGAATTAGAAAAAAAACATGACAAAGTTCATTTGGAGGAACGAAAGATCAAGGATATCCAGGGAAATAATGAAAAAAAAAAATACAAAGGAAGATGGCCTTGCAGTACCAGATCTCAAACTCTATTATAAAGCAGTGGTAATCAAAACAATTTGGTACTGGCTAAGAGAGAGAAAGGAGGATCAGTGGAATAGACAGGGTAAGTGACCTCAGCAAGACAGTCTATGACAAGCCCAAAGATCCCAGCTTTTGGGACAAAAATCCACTATTTGATAAAAACTGCTGGGAAAGTTGGAAGACAGTGTGGGAGAGATTAGGCTTGGATCAACCCCTCACATCCTACACCAAGATAAACTCAGAATGAGTGAATGACTTGAACATAAAGAAGGAAACTATAAGTAAATTATGTGAACACAGTATAGTATACATGTCAGATCTTTGGGAAGGGAAAGATTTTAAAACCAAGTAAGACTAAGAAAGAGTCACAAAATATAAAATAAATAATTTTGACTACATCAAATTAAAAAGGTTTTGTAGAAACAAAACCAATGTAATCAAAATCAGATGGGAAATATCAAACTGAGAAACAATTTTCATAACAAAAACCTCTGACAAAGGTCTAATTATTCAAATTTACAAAGAGCTAAATCAATTGTACAAAAAATCAAGGCTTTCTCCAATTGATAAATGGGCACTGTACATGAATAGGCAATTTTCAGTCAAAGAAATCAAATCCATTAGTAAGCACATCAAAAAGTATTCTAAATCTCTTATAATCAGAGAGATGCAAATCAAAACAACTCTGAGGTTTCACCTCACACCTAGCAGATTGGCTAACATGACAGCAAAGGAAAGTAATGAATGCTGGAGGGGATGTGGCAAAGTAGGGACATTAATGCATTGCTGGTGGAGTTGTAAATTGATTCAACCATTCTGTAGGGCAATTTGGAACTATGCCCAAAGGGTGATAAAAGACTGTCTGCCCTTTGATCCAGCTATAGCACTGCTGGGTTTGTACCCCAAAGAGATAATAAGAAAAAAGACTTGTACAAGAATATTCATAGCTGCACTCTTTGAAGTGGCAAAAAATTGGAAAATGAGAGGATGCCATTTAATTGGGGAATGGCTGAACAAATTGTGGTATCTGTTGGTGATGGAATACTATTGTATTCAAAGGAATAATAAAGTGGAAGAATTCCATGGAAACTGGAATGACCTCCAGGAAGTGATGCAGAGCAAAAGGAGCAGAACCAGGAGAACAACGTACACAGAGACTGATACACTGTGGTACAATCTAATGGAATGGACTTCTCCATTAGTGGCAATGCAATGTCCCTGAACAACCTGGAGGGATCTATGATAAAGAACACTATCCACATTCAGAGTATAAACTGTGGGAGTAAAAACACCAAAGAAAAACAACTGCTTAATGACAGGGGTCGAAGGGGATATGATTTTGGTTGTAGACTCTAAATGAATATTCTAGTACAAATACCAACAACATTGAAATGGGTTCTGATCAAGGACATATGTAATACCCAGTGGAATTGCGCGACAGCTATGGGAGGGTTTGGGGAGGGGAGGGAGGAACAGAAAATGATGTTTGTAACCAAGGAAAAATTTTGAAAATGACCAAATAAAAAATAATGTTAAAAAATTAAAATAAAATAAATCCACATGGCCCAGTGGAAAGACTACTGGACCACAATTAAGAAACTGCAGGACCTAGTTCCAATTTTACTATTTTTCTGTTTTCTTTTGACTGAGTAGCATTGCCATTTCTTCATTTATGAACTGAAAGGATTAGACTAGATGATCTCTAAGTAAGGTTCATACATATTATAATTTTATGACTATATTTTCCTGAGAAGAAATGAACTAATTTCTGCTTAATACATAAAAAATCTGTCTTGTTATTTGTCATGTTGCATCTGTCAAAATAAATCCTTCAATGTTCAAGGTATAATGTGTTAGTTATTTATCTATAACTTTCAAAGGAATAAAAAGTGATTATAATCTCCAAATAAGGATCATTGCATGAGAAAGCACACTCAAATCCTTTTCCTTGTCTCTTTATCCATGTCAACTTCCTGGTAAATGGGAATTGTTCCATACAAGAAAGAAAAATGCCAGTTTAGCTACCTGTACTAAACACCTCAGGGGAACATAGCAAATGTCTGACATTGTACAGTACAGTAATGTTGATCATGACAGCAACAGTATGTGACCTGCTGTCAGAGCACACTGGGACAAACTAAAAACATGTTCCAAATGTCCTCATAAATACATTACCCACCTGGGGGATGGTCTCAGCCAATGACTACTGAAGGATAAGTTTGTCATCAACACACTGCTCGCTGTGGTCTTCTTGCTAGTCACAGAAGGTTTATCACATTCTAAGATGCCATCTGGGACACTTTTCGCCATCATAACCTCACATGTTAGAAGCAATAGTTCATGTTTGGGGTATTTATTGCTGCAAACACATCAGGCTTCAATGGATTTGTCTAAGAAAATGACAGCTCCTGTAGCCTAATAATTTTTACCATATTTGATAATAATTCAGTTGCTGCTAGCATATGGAAAAATTCATATAGGAAACTATATCCATGCATATCACTTAACAGGGCCAGAAAACTTGAAGGTTTTTCCTTTAGGCAATTATTAGGGTCAACCAACTTAATTAAGTATGTTTTCATTATTAAAATGCAAACATATATCTAACTGGGGTATTTAAGGATTCATTTCTCATAGGTCTTTAAAAAAACATTCTCAATACAATTTGGAAAGATAAAAGACTATAAGACATTATTAGATTTGGGAGTTAAAATCATTTTAGAAATGCTTATGATATCTTTATTTTGATGTCATCTGCAATTTCTAATAGATAGCAAAGTGTTTTCTATGGAGGTGAAAGTATAATTCTGATGAGAGAATCTTTTCTTTTTTTCTCCTGTTTCTCTTCTTATTCTATTCCTTTTTTCTTTTTTTATAAAAATTATTTTTCCAGATATGTCAATATAATTTTTAAATATTCATTTTCTGACATTTTGCCACTCATACTCTCTCTTTCCCTCCCATCCCTTCCCCTCCCCAAGAATGTAGGCAATATGATAATATTATCAAACAATATATTTTCCCATGTTCATCATGTTGTGAAAGATGATACACTGCCAATATTGGAGAAAAGTTCATGGAAAAAATAAAGAATTGCACCTTTCAATTTGCATTTGTATTCTGTCTGTTACTTCCATGGTGGTAGATACCCTTTTTGAGGGTCATGAGTCTCTTGGAGTTTTCCTGCATCCTTGCTTTGTTGATAATAGTTAAGTAATTCACAATTGTCATCAAACATTTTTGTTACTGTGTATAATGTTCTCCTGGTTTTGCTCAATTCACTTTTCATTGCTTCATATAAGTCCAAGTTGTCTTTTTTGTTTTGTTTTGTTTTGTGATCCTCTTATTTGTCATTTCTAATGGCACAATAGTATTTCATTACAAGCATACACCACAATTTGTTTAGCCATTCCTCAAGTGATACAAATCACTACTGTTTCCAGTTCTTTGCCTTCACAAAAACAACGGCTATCAATCTTTTTCTACAACTCAGCCTTTTGATCCTATCTTTGATCTCTTTGGTATATAGACCTAGTACTGATATCTCTGGGTCAAAGGCTATTCACAGTTTGATAGCCCTATTACATGATAAATGAGAGAGAAAATGTGTATTATTGGCCAACTTTTCCCACACCCTCTCCAACATTTATCATTTTCCTTTTTTCTCATATTAACCATCTAATAGGCATGAGGTGGTAACATAGAGTTGTTTTAATTTTCATTTCACTAATTAAAAGTGATTCTGAGCATTTTTTCATATGACCAAATGTGGTTTTAATCCTTCATCTGAGAATTGACTATTTATATCCTTTAACTATTTGTTAATTGGAAAATGCTTTATATTCTTATATATTTGATTTGGGTTTCTATATGTTTGAGAAATGGAGCCTTTGTCAGAGAGACTTGCTATAAATATTTTCCCCAGTTTCTTGTAAGATAGATTTTTATACATAGCTGAGTATGAATATTATTCACACTTTGTGCCAATTCTGATGAAAGTAGGATTTAAGCATTGGCCATTGCCTCACATCTTCCCTTTCACAGTATTAATTATTACATGCCTCCTCATGTGAGATAATTTACTCCCAACTAACTCTCTTTCCCCAGTACATACCTCCTTTTCTCTTTTCCCAGTACATACTTCTTTTTATCTCTTGATATTTTAATATCATCATATTCAGCTTACTCCATGCTCTCTGTCTACATCTGCTCCTATTGTTGCCATTATAGTGATTACATTCTTAGTAGCTTTAGTACCTTAAGCATAATAAGTACTTCAGATATATTAACTACTTCAAGCATTATAGATATCTTCAGCATCTTAGTTATCACCTTCTTACTAGTAATGTAATGTTTAACACCATTGTTTCCCTTGATTTCCTTAAATTATCTCTAGTTAAGTATTTCATGTACCTCAAATATCTTAAATATTCTAGTTATCACTTTCCCATGGAAGGGATGTAATCAGTTTAACCTCAATGTTCTCTTTATTACTTTAAGTATAGTAAGTATTTTAAGTATGTTTTATGGGATATAATCAGTCTAATCCCACTGATTCTTTTTAGGTTTTTCTGTTTACCTTTTCTTTCACACTCCTTTTTCATATTGAATATGATCATAGAATTTTCTTTTTATAAATGATCCTTTGGTCAGCAATGCCTGGAATTCTTCTATTTTTTCATTAAAAATCCATTTTTTTCTCTCCATTTGGAGTATTGTGCTCAATTTCACTGGGTAAGTGATTTTTGGTTGTAAGCCTAGATCTTTTTGCATTGCAGAATATCATATTCCATACTTTCTGAACCTTCAATATAGAAACTGCTAGTTTCTCTGTAATCCTCCCTAAGGATCCTCAATCTTTAGTATTTTTTTCCTTTGGCTTCAGAATTCTGGAATTTGGCTATTAGAGTTGTGGGATTTTAAATTTGAGATTTCTTTCAGGAGGTGATTAGTGGATTCTTTCCATTTTTATTTTCCCGTCTTGTTCAAGAATAACAGGGCAGTTTCCCCTGATAATTTATTGCAATATGGTATCCTGGCTCTCATTAATTAATTAATTTATTTTTGGTAATGGATATCAGGCAACTCAAAGATTCTTAGATTATCTCTCCTGGATCTATTTTCCAGGTCACTTTTTTTTTCCAGTGAGAAGTTTCAATTTTTCTTCTATTTTTTCTTTTTTATTCTTTGGATATGTTTGTCTCCTACTGTCTCACAAAGTTGTTAACTTCCATTTGTCCAATTATAAATTTCAGGGAGCCATTTTCTTCTTTGAGGCTTTGTACTGCCTTTCTTACGGAATTATTTTTCTGTTTGAGGTATTTTATTTCCTATTTTTAGGAAACTGTTTTCTTTAGTAAGTTTTAGTTCTAAGCTGTTGATTTTTCTTCAATTTCCTCTCTAATTTTTCTTCTACATCTCTTATTTGTTTTCCTATCTTTTTTTTTAGCTCAATTTGAACTTGGTGTAATTTTACATTTTAATTGAGGTTTCACAGATTTTCACTTTTGTAATGCTTTCCTCCTCTGGACTTGTATTTTAGTCACCTCTACTTGTTAAAATATTTTTCTAGTATCAGGCTTTTTCTCTGTATCTTGCTTTTTGGGGGGTTATTTTTTCTATTGATTTTATATATATGTTCAAACTTACCTTTCTTCCTGGAATATAGAGTATACTATCCTGTGCTTAAACTATGCCTGGGGTTGGCTCAACTGTTTCAGTTTCACATTGAGCACTTGGGAGAGGAAGCCTGGTTAGCCTAATTTGTGGAGGCTTGTATCTCTTCAGTTCAACTGCTTTGAATAATTTTTTCCCTAATCTTTCTAAAACTGAACTTATTGGGCTGAGTTCTTCCCACTGCTGCCTATACTGCATAATGCCTGGCCTATGATCTGGCTGGACTATGCACAACACTTTCTTCCTACTGCTGCTAATTCTGTGTTGCTTTGGTTTCTGCTCTTATCCTGCTGAAATTGGACTGAGCTCTCTATGCTCTTTCTCATGCAGCTTGTATTGTATCATATTGGAGTTCTGCTGGGTTCATCATTATGAGTTCAATGCTCTCTCCTCATAGCAAAGTGAGAAGAATCCTCCTTGCTGTCTCTCCATGTTGTTCTGTGCTGGAGCACTGTTTCACCCCTCCTTTTTTTGAGTCTACAACTTCAGTGTTCATTTTGAGGCATTTTTGTTCTTCTTTGGCACTTTGCATGGTTGTTAGCATATTTTTGAGTGTTTCTTACATCAACATCTTGAACTGAGGATAGTCTTCTATACTTGGGTTCCTTTCCAACCATGAATTAAAGTCATTTTCATCTGCAAACATCTGATTGGAAGATTTCTTTTGTCCCTATTCATATCAAAGATCAACAAAAACTATATCTAATAGGTATCTAAAAGTTACATGAAAGTTATTTTTAAAGTATTTTAATGAAAGTCTTTTAAATTAAAATTTATCTTTCTTAAAAGGCTATTAAAAAAAAGAAAAATATATCTCTATACTGAATATATCTACAGGCATTATTCAGAATGTTTTCCATTCATGAATGCAGATGTACTCTGCATCCATAGACACAACTGTAAACCTCAAAATTCCTTAGACTTATAAATGTTGGAAATTTCACCATTGGGATATTTCATACTTGGAAAATTTCTTACTGATAGTCTATTGGAATGGGAACCCCATTGGCATGGGAGGTTCCTTCTCTTCCCTTCTTAAGATTACTTTAGGACAGAAACCTTTTGCTGAACAATGGAAAGGACTTTGACCTATGCTTAAGCATAGAACAGGAATTTCTTTGAGTCATGATTGATTTTAGAATTGATACAATGGAGATACTTGGAATCAATCTCCACCCTATTCAGTCCTAACAGGATTGAGTAAGGGCTGCAGCCTAGATCAAAATTTAATTATTCCAATCTCTACCCTACTCAGGTTAACAGGATTTAGAAAGGGCTGTAGCAAAGGAGCAAAGATTTAATCATTTGAAAATATGACCTTCAACAGACATGTGCAAAGTCTCTGGGCGGTCCTGGGTTAAGCTAGAGCCTCCATTGGCACAGGGAAATTGATGGACAGTGATTGGTAAATGTGAGAACTGAGGGGAGGCAACTTGGATGGTTTCCTTAAAGATCAGGGGGGTCTGAAGACTCGGGGTGGTGGAGGAGTTGGCCTGAGTGATTGCGGTGTGCTCTGAGAAGCTTGCTCTGAAGGAAGCTGAAGGTGGGGGCCTCTGAGACTGTTTCTCCATTTTGGTCATGTGAGTAATAGGGACTGATCTCTTTTCTTTGCCCCAGCTATCTAAGGCCTTGGGCCTTTTGGCCCAGCCTAAACAGAAGGGGTATTTAAGCCCTATTCCCTTCTCTCCCTTTTTCTCTCTCTCTATCTCTAATTCCTTTCTTACTCCTATTGTAATTAAACTCCATAAAAGATTTACTGCTGACTTGAGTTTTCATTTAGGAATTACATAGCTGAATTCCTTGGCGACCTTAAATTAATATATATCAGTCTTTTAAAGTGATTCCCTTGTCACACAACTAATTTTTAAGTGGAGAATTCCTTTGTAAATAATACATTTACATAGTAGCAAAAATCATGAAAAATAAAAAAAAAACATTGTTAGCAAGTAATATGCAAACTAAAACTTACTCATTAAAATCACAAACTCAAATATAAAATTCATTGAAATCTAGTCAGTTTAAGGTTATTAACACTATTTGTCCCTTCTATGATATAAACCATCATTATCTTTCACCTAAATAAATTCATTTTACTCAAGGACTTGAATTTTTCCTTTGTTCAAAGAATTACACAAACAACTCTCAATATTATACAACCAAAAACCCCATTTCTTATTGTGGCATTCTCCTTCTTAAATCCCTTTAATACCTTGTTTGTAAGACAAAATCTAATCTTCATGATTACCTAGAAAATACAATCCATATTCAGATTCCTAAGTAGGTTCTCAGGACTTTTCTCCATGAACCTTTCATTCTAGTCAAATTTCATCTGTCCACTGAATATCTATACATATTGCTCCTACATACTCTTGTTCCTACCCAACTTTAATGACTTTTCCTTCCTTGCCACTGATGCAAACCTAGTAGACTCCCTAAATAAGGGTTCTATTGACACTTTTGACAACCCAGTGAATTTGCTATTCCCTTCTTAAAATGATTTTTTTAAAAAAATCCATAGAATTTCAGGAACAAAACTAATTTTTAACATTTTTAATTAAAAAAATATTTTTCTATTCATACATACTTCATTTTCCCCCTTTACCTCTACTCTCCCCATTCCCAAATCCAATAAGCACTTACACTGGGTTATATATACAAATGTTAATGTTTGATAATTATTTCCATATTATTCATTTTTGCCATAGAGCAATCTTTTAAAACCAAATTCTCAAATCATATATCCCTATAAACAAATGATAAGTCATTTCTTTTTCTTCTTTGTTTCTACTCCCACAGTTCTTTCTCTTGATGTGAATAGCATTCTTTCTCATAAGGAAACTAATTATTTTGAAACAAATTTATCTTTCTCATTGAAGTTATGGGTTGCCTGAAATCTATTCAAGGACTACATTGGTATCTGTAGACTTCAGTCAAGAGCTCTTACCTTATGGTCCTATCATAGTTACATATCTTCCATGAAACCAGTCTTGATCATTACAATTAATTACAACAATTAAAGAATGACTTTTCCCTCCTCTGAAATTTTGAAGCATTTCTTATCTAAGGTACACAATTATAGATTTTTATACATATATATGTTTATGTTTATATACACATATGTGCATGTATTACCTATTATAATTAAGTTCTCATGTTTTATATTTTCTTTTCAACTCTAAGTTCATAAGATCAAAGAAAGAGCATATCTTGTATTTATTATGTATATGTATATCACCTATAGTATATAGTATAATGCTATTTATATAGAAGTTATTCTATTTATTTGATAGTAATTTAAGAAATTTACAAGAATATTGCTAGAATTAGAATCATATTGCTTAGATATATGGACCAACACTCCCTGTTTTATATATAAGGAAATCAAGGGCCAGAGAGATGTAATGACTTCCCCAAAGCTAGTCATTCAATGAGTTGCAGAGCTCAATCCAGAACTAGAAACTCTTTACATCTAGTTCCCTTTCCTCTAGTTACAGAATTACTATTGTCAGAAAAAAAAATGAATACTAAGAAGATGAAATCAAAGACAAGTAAGGAGATAAGAGATCACACAGCTGTCTGAATAGATCAAGTCACTAGATTCTATTCAATTTTACCCCCCACAATGAAAGAGCTGGCTGATTTTATTACTGTGCCACCATTATTGATCATTGAAAATATGTGGTGACAGACAAGCTGCAAGAGGAAAAGACACACATTATCTCTACTTTCAAGTTGAACAGGGTAGATTTGACAGGTTATACTCTGGTAAATTACTTTAATTCCTAATGAAATAAAAGATGATATTTTACATGAATTCTTCAAAAGAAATTTAGAAATAGATATATTTCTATAACTAAGAATTATCATGTCTTTATTCAGAACAGGTCATGATATACTAATTTATATCCTATTCTTAGAAGATTGCTGCATTTGAAAGTGAAGGGAATCAACAATCAACTATTACTTATGAATTTATGCCTACAGATTGTGCTAAGCTTTGCAGATACAAGTAAAAAATGAAATAATCCCTATATATAGTGCAGTGGGGGAGAAATAAGTACACAAAAATGAATATAATATAAGTATAAAGTTAATACATATATATATGTATATATATGTCATTTAGGAAGGGGATCATTAGTATTTGGAAGGACCAGGAAAGGTGTTTGTATTATTTCTAACTCCCCCAAACACCTTTTAATTGATTTTCCAGCATTTTTAGTATTTTTTTTTACTTCTCCCCTAGATTTTCCTCATTTATTTGATAATATTTCAACAAGTATTTAATAGCTAGCTAGGATTTACATAGTCCTCAAAGGTTTACAAACATTTTATAAATATTTCATTTGATCATCACAATGATCCTAGAAGGCAGGCACTATCATTCTCATTTTATGGATGGGGAAACTGAGACAGATCACACAACTACCAAGTATCCAAAGCAGTGTCTAAACTCAGATCTTTAAGACTCTTTGTCCGATGCTCTTTACACTGTACCTATGAGCTAACTGCCTCATAAGTATATATTAACTAAATTTATATTTAATACATGGGAGGCAGTGTGGTAGAGTTGAAATAAGATGGGATTTGGAGTGAAAAGACCAAAGTTTGAGTCTTGTTTTGGCAACTTTGGCAAAGTGTGGGAAATAAGCAACTGGACAAAAGAATAGAAGGTGAATAAGAGTGTCTCTCTCTTGGTTTTAGCTGTAATGATAACCACTAACTGACTTCAGGCAGTAGAATTACATGGGGCTGCTTTATTAACTCTTAAAGGAAGAAAGGCAATCTGTGGGTCAAAGGTAAGGAGAGAGTGCACTGGGGGATGGTCAATATAAAGTCGTGGATATGAAAGATAGACAGTAGTATGTAAAGAACTTTAGAAGACTATTTTAGCTAAATAAAAGAACATAAAGGGGGAATGATTTTCAATAAGTCTTATTCAAGAACGGTTAGAATAGATGGACCTTGAGGCCCCTTCCTATCCCAGGATTCATTGAATTTACTTATAGTGTCAATGTACAATTGATTACGTGATTCTTTAATGTTATGCATGTACTAAAGAGAGTCTAACCCTTTTAACCAATATAAGGAGAGAATAGCATCAGAGTTTTAATTAATATATAATTTGTTCCTGTAAATATTGACTGGTTTAAGGCTTTAGAAGTGAAAACAGAGTATATATATTATCCTAAAGGCAAAAAGAAACCATGGAGTCACATGATTAGATAGGAAATTAAGAAAAATTACTTTGATAGCTCTGTGAATTAGCTAAAGTCTTAATGAGGAAGGGTGATTAAGACATTGTTGCAATGATTTAAGACAAAGGATCAAGGAGATGAATTTCTCTCAATATAAAGTTTGAATACAGAGAAGAGGACATTTGTGAGAGATATTGTGAATATGGAAGCAGCATGATTTGGCAACTTAATGGACAGACATGTGGGGCAAGGAATAGAAAGGTATCTAGATAAAACCTAAGGTTATGTAGACAGGCATGTTGTATATGGAATTCAGAAAAAAAAACACACTCAACAAATTAACCCAGGGACAAAGAAAAGTCAAAAATAGCCCTTGGTCTTGTAAAGTCCACTTTCACTGTGACAATAAAGTAGCTAAGGGCTGGGAAAAGATGCGGATGGGGATAGGGGATGTTTAAAAAAAATCACACAATCTTAACCTTATGCAATCATTAACACATTAAATTACTAAATCCAAATATGTACTAATATGACTATCTAGTTCTATTGTGCCCCAACAAGCATCCTCTCTACATTTCTCTAGAGATTCTACAGATATCTGTTATTGGCCCCACATCATTTAATATTATTTGTAAATTATATCAACGAAAAAAGTTGCTCTACTAGTCTATTAGAATTTATTAAGCACCTGCTATGTCAGGCACTGTGCTAAATTATGGAAATAAAAAGAAAACTCATAAAATATTTTGACTATGTTAGGAAGAAGTATATCAAGTATACTGTAGAGGGGATGCTTGTTTGGGCATAATAAAACTAGATTATCCACAAGACCCCTCTGTACTATGATATTCTTTGAATTTACTTATACCATCAATGTACAGTTGATTACTTGGTTCTTTGATGATGTGCACACTCTAAAAGTCAGACTAACTCTCTTATCATCACCATGACAGAACTGGAACATAGGTCAAAATAGTATATTATTATCTCCAGAAAGCACTAAAATCCCACTCTACTAGATATCCATCTATTATGTAGTGAACTTAGTTGAGAAAATTAATGAAGTGAGTATTTTCATGACCAAAAAAAATCACTGAAATATAAACTCAACATACTTCTTATGATATTTGACTAAATTGTTCAAATCCTTTATGTCATATTAAAAGAGAACTATGATCAAAACAATAACAAAGCATCATTCTGGAGTACTGATGAAGAAATATACTACCCACCTCCTAACAGATGTGACACACAAAGTGTTTATAATGAGATAAATCTCTTTTGGGTATGGTCATTAAGGAAATATATTTTTCTTTGACTGAATATTTTGGGAGTTTTTAAATTAAATATGGTGATATAGTAAAAAAGGAAAATAGATTTGTTAATTGAAAAAATAAAAATAAATTTAAAAAGTTGTTTTGAAACAAAAGAAGGGACAACTTTTAGTGGACAAGTTATGTTGATAGATAATAACTAAGCATCCTTATTTATTATATGAGTTAGGGTTTTAAAATATTTTGCTCAGGATAAACCTATGTAAATGGTTCTTTACAGCCCTTCCACAATGTATCAGTCTCTGTGTACAATGTTCTCCTGGTTCTGCTCCTTGCACTGTTCGTCAATTCTTGGTGGTCTTTCCAGTTCACATAGAAATCCTTCAATTCCTCATTTCAGCATTATGGTATTCTATCACCATCAGATACCATAATTTGTTCAGTCATTCCCCAATTGAAGGGCATCCCCTCATTTTCCATTTTTTTTGCCACCACAAAGAGCAAGGCTATAATTATTATATTATCTTTTCCCTTATTATCTCTTTGGGGTAAAAACCCAGCAGTGGTACAGTTGAATCAAAAGGGCAGGCAATCTTTTAAAGCCCTTTGGGGATAATTTCAAATTGGTTGGACCAATTCACAACTCTATCAGCAATGCATTAGTGCCCTAATTTTGCCTCACCTCCCCCAACATTTGTTACTTTTCTTTGCTGCCATATTGGCCAGTCTGCTAGGTGTAAGGTGTTAACTCAGACTTCTTTTAATTTGCATTTCTCTAATCAGGAGGGATTTAAAACACTTTTTCATGTGATTATTGATAGTTTTGTTTCCTTCCTCTGAGAACTGCCTATTAATATCCCTTGATCACTTGTCAATTGTGGAATGACTTTTTTTTTTTGTAAATTTGTCTTAGTTCCTCATATATTAAGGAAGTTAAACCTTTGTTACAGAGTTTTGTTATAAAGATTTTCCCCAGTTTGTTGCTTTCCTTCTAATTTTGTTTACATTGATTTTGTTTGTATAATTTTTTTAATTTGATGTAATCAGAATAATTAATTTTACATTTTATTATATTCTCTATCTTTTGCTTGGTTTAAATTTCTTCCTTTCTGACAGATCTGACAGGCATACTATTCTATGTCGATCTAATTTATTCATGATTTCATTTTGTATATTCAAGTCATTTACCCATTTTGAATTTATCGTGGTATAGGGGATGAAATGTTGATTTAGACTTTTTTCATACTATTTTCCAATTTTGCCAGCAGTTTTTGTCAAATAGTGCAATAAGCAATGATCTTTGAGTTTATTGAACACTAACGTGCTGAGGTCATTTACCTCCAGTCTATTCCAATGATCCACTCCTCTGTCTCTTAGCCATTACCATATTGTTTTGATAACCACTGCTTTCTAGTACAATTTGAGATTGGTACTGCTAGGCTCCCATCCTTCACATTATTTTTTCATTGTTTCCCTGGATATTCTTAATCTCTTGTTCTTCCAGATGATATTTGTTATGTTTTTTCTAATTCTATAAAAAAGTTTTTCTTTGTAGTTTGATAGTTATTGCACTGATTGTATGATTGTAATTTTTATTATATTAGCTCATCCTTCCCATGAGCAATTAATGTTTTTCCAATTATTTAGATTCAGTTTAATTGTATAACAAGTATTTTGTAGTTATGATCATATAATTCCTGTGTTTATCTTGAAGATACTCTATTTTTTATAGATTATTTTTAAAATTCTTAACTTTTTCAATATAATTTTAATAAAATATAGGTAGTAATGTGTTAAAATATAATATTTATTTCCAAATTCATCATGTTATGAAAGAAGATACATAATTTGCAGTAGAGAAAAATTAATGGAGGTAATGAAGTGAAGAATGGCTTGCTTCAATCAGCTTTCAAACTATATCAGTTCCTTCTTTAGCAGTGGATAGCTTTTTTTTTTTTATCATGCGTCCCTTGGAGTTTTCATGGATCCTTGTATTGCTGATAATGGTTACTATTCATATTTGTTCATAGTATTGTATTGCTATTACTGCATACAATATTCTCCTGGTTCTGCTCAGTTCACTTTGTATCACTTCAAAAACGTCCTTCCTGCCATTGGTCTCATGTCTCTTGTTGCCTTTGACATCTTAAACTTAACATGTAGAAAACTTAGTTCATCATCTTTCCTCCAAAATCCTCCCTTCTTCCAAACTGGCCTATTTATTGTCAAAGGCACTACTATCTCCATTTGGTCAGGCTTATAACTGAGTAAGCATCCTCATATTTGTACTTGAATGCAATGTTTCCAAGTCTTCCTCTTTGTTGCAAGAACCTTTGCAATATCTCCCATGTATGCTCCCTTTTCTACTGACAAAATAGGGACCCTGGTAGAAGGCTTCATTTATTCACTTCTGGAAACTGCAGTCATCTTCTGATTAGTGTCCTTCCCTTATGCCTTTTACCATTATTAACAATCCTTCACTAAGCTGTCAAAGAGAGTTACTTATTTGCAAAAGATTATATTGCAGTATCTACTAAGAATGGCAATAACAACATGCCAAAATATTGCCTGAGAAGTGCATTTTCAAAATAAAGGGAATACATCGACATCAAAACCAAAAAAGTACTATGTCAAGGATCCTGCCTAATACCTATTGACTGTGGATTTTAGCTGGATTTAGGTAGTTGTATGTCAGGTTCAGTACCTGCCCTTACACCACTACTGCATAAACACAGGCACACAAACACACACACCCATGTCACACACAGTGTCACATACTCACACAGTCAAAACTAGTTCGTCTGAAATATAGTGAAAAAAACCTGTTAAATAGTGTAACCCTCTAACAGTAATGAGCTCATATGAATGCTTGAACATTAGCTTACTATCTCCTTGTGACTGCTTAACTCATTACTGCCCAGTTTTTTGACAGATAAATTGGATGTGCACGACAGACTTGAATTTAAAAAGTAACGTCTTCATAAGAGGAAATTTTGTGAAATCATAAGAAAAAATTTACCACTTAATAAACAGAAGTGAATTAATTTAAGGTAAACAAGGAACTATATAGGTGAGGGAAGCTCTAGGGAATTTGCTCAATAACTTTAATCAAAGAATGAAAATATAGAAGATTAAAACAATAACAATAACAACTCAGATTTCTATCAAATGTTAAGGTTTGCAAAGTGTTTTTCTCAAAAATCACCCTGTGGGGACAGGTTTTATTTACCCACAGAAGTACAACTTTAACGAATAAATGCAATAGACCATAGCAAATTTCAGTTTGTTTGATCATGTGAGTTTGAGGGGTTCAAAGATTGAGATAGAATAGCTTTCTCCTTTCTCTTCAGAGTCATAATCATGGTGTATACTATAGAAAGTTCTCCAGGGCCACATCTTGTTGATAGAGTCAAATAATCCTACTGTTGTGGAAGGACTTATGAGTTCACCTAATACAAATCTTTCTTGAATCATGACTCCCCTGGAAAGTATTGTTGGCAAATGACCATTTAGCCTCTGCTTAAAGAAATTCAATAATAGAGAGCTCATAAATTTAGGGGGTCCATTCCCTTTTGAATGAGTATGCTGCCAACTAATTCTTAGAACCTTCTACATTTGAAATTTTTCGTTGTTGAGTCAAAATTCACTTAATTTTTTTTCTGCTCATTGATTCTAATTATCTACTTTAGAATGAAGAATAGATATATTTTTTCCATTTTCAAGCCTTAATATAACTGAATATATTACTTACATTATATATACCATGTTAATACATTTTCATATACATGCATATATTTGTACATATAACATATATTGTATTCCAATTTCCCCATCCATATTTTATTCTTTCTAATAAACATTTCCTGTGTTCAATTACTATCAAAATTTAACTCTGCACTCTACATTTTTATTTTAGCAGAAGACCACACTCAATTCTAGTGGTAACAAGAAAATAAAGAAACTTATTGACAACATTTTCTGAAAAACTGATGCTTCCTTTGATAAAATATCAATGAGATGCTCTATGATTTTATTAATTCTGTCTTTTAATTATCCAAATGATATAGGAAATAAAATTACATTCACAGCTTGACTTTTTAAAAAAAAGAGAATCTATAACTTAGCAAAACCACTAAATAAATTAATTGTAGTATATCAAAATTATAGTGCTAGATGGATGCCACACATCATCTAACTTTTTTTTTTAAACCCTTACCTTCCGTCTTGGAGTCAATACTGTGTATTGCAGAAGAGTGGTAAGGGCTAGGCAATGGGGGTCAAGTGACTTGCCCAGGGTCACACAGCTAGGAAGTGGCTGAGGCTAGATTTGAACCTAGGACCTCCCGTCTCTAGGCCTGGCTCTCAATCCACTGAGCGACCCAGCTGCCCCCACACACATCATCTAACTTTACAGATGAGGAAGCCCACATTGTTACTTAGTTAATTCTTTTCCTATACTTAGCAAAGAACCGTTGTTTATAGAAACCTTTATAGAAATCTAACATCATTTACATTGGCCTGGTGTTTGTACACAAGAAAATACTACCTCTTTCATCATGTCATTCGACAAACATTTCCTGAGCACTTACTAGATTCAGTATATATAAATATTTGAAGGTAGTTTTTGTTTTCTTTATCTTTTGTCCCAAATTAAGGAAGTATTTTTTTTTTTTGGCCAACTATACTCTTTAATATCTCTAATTTCCTGAAAATTTCAGTTCAGAAATTACCTCTACTGTGAGGTTTATCCCAGTCCTCCTGACTGCTAGTTCTTTCTCCCAAAATTATTTTTATTTTGTATTTTAATCTATCATCATTTATACCTCTGTGAGATTGGGGAAAGGCATTTCACTTCTAGGAAATTCTAGTTATTAATCCGAGGACCAGGTAGAACCTGGACTATGTTAACTCTTAGGGCCTTTCAAAAATCTAAATTTCTGTTATATGGTCTTATACTTGTATATGTTGTCTTTCCATGAGAATATGAGCCTTTTACAGTCAAGGATTATCTTACTTTTACATGTGTATCCCTAGGGACTAGTGCCTAATAAGTATTTACTAAATGCTCAATGATTAGGTTATCATTGCTCTTTGTAACTCACAATCTAATATGAAAATAGAAATTCTCTACTTTAGGTATGATAACTTTCTGATAATTTTGGCTATAGTCAAACCACCAATTTTTGTCATATATGTGACTAATTCTCAACATCTTGGTAGCAAATTTGAAATATCACTTTTTTTCTTGAGAACTTAATATTAACAAATTAAAAATATTAACAAAAATCATATAAACATATATGTGTATACCTACACAGAAATATATATGCACAAAGATATGTATATTTACATTTTTAAATTTGAATACATTTTTAATTTTTGAATAATTCCATCCATTCAGTTCTTTTCTCACCATCGAGAAAACAAGTAATAGGACATCAATTACATATGTGATTAGTACAAACATATTTCTGTATTAGCCATAATAAACAAATATTCCAATATAAAAATGGCAAGAAAAATGAGTGTTAAGAAACCAAATAAATTATTGTGCCCTAAGAAATAATGAATGTGAGATGAATTAATTTTATATGATATTGTCATGCCTGAAATATTTGTAAGATTCAGGGAAACATGGAAAATCTCAAATGAACTCATGTCAAATAAGAAGAGCAGAATCAAGAGAACAATTTATGAAATAACCACAATATGAAGGAAAATAACTTGGAAATATTCAACAAAAAAACTGGGATTTCAAAAGATCAAAACAGAAGTGACTTACATATTAAGATTTATCTGTTTTCTAAATTTATCTGTTTTCTTTTCACAATTGATAATAACTACTTTCAGGCATATTTATTATTTCTATTATCTTAGGAAAACTTTCATTTACTTACTTGGGTCTGATGTCAGCATGTAGATCCAAATCTAGGTCCACACAATGACTGACTTTTTGGTTATTCTTCATTACTAAATATCAGATTATTTTGCCTTGTATGTGGTTTGAGGTATTGATCTATGCCTAGTTTCTGTACATTTTTTAGTTTTGTCAGCAGTTTTTGTCAAATAGTGAAATTTTCTTCCAAAATCTTGGATTTGGGGGTTTGTCAAATAATAGGTTACTACTACATGTTGAGTGTCTAATCTATTCCATTGGTCCACCACTATATTTCACAGCCAGTTCCAACTGTTTTAAAAGTTGACACTTTGGAATCATAGTTGAGATCCAGTACAGCTGAAACATCTTCTTTATTATTTTCTCATTCAGTTGATATACTTGGACTTTAATTCTTCCAGATGAATTTTATTATTTTTTTCAGTTCACATATGTGATCTTGGACCCAGGCCTTCCTGACAAGCTCTCCTTGTACTATGCCACAGCTGCCTCTCATCAATTCATTAAGTCACACAGCATCTTTGTTTCCAAAGGATTTTGGATTTAGAGCTAAGAAGGACATCAGAAGTCATACAATTCAACCCTTTAATTTACAGTAGAGGAAACTAATGACTGGGGAGTAATTTGCCCAAGTCATACACATAGGCATCAGTGGAATATTTGAATGCAGATCTTTTGACTCAAGGGTCTAGGATCTTTCTCAAGGTACAATGGTAGGAAGATGTATGAAAGTGATAGATGCTTATTATTATATTTTCCCCTTTACATCTACTGAAACATTTTGGCATGTAAACATTTTCTTAATATTTCTCAATAATCCAGTGTGGGGAAAAATCTATATAATTAAATGAAATCACAGACATAGCTCATGGTATATCAATGTGTATATACTGCATGTATATGAATGTGCTTTATTGGGTCATGAATCTAAACACCAACTGATTGAGGTTCTTCCCAGATTTGCCCAGCATTTTATGAAACCTATTATTCTTATCTGACATAACTGTAATGTAACAGACTAAAGTGACATTTGATTATATTCTCTTTTATTATTGCTTTGTAGTAAATTGTTCTCACCAATCAGTAATAAAACTACAGGGGTAATGATACTGTTAACATGGAAAGATCTTAGACTACTTTTATAAATGCAATAAAAAGAATAGACTAAAGAACCCATGTCCACAAAAGAAGTGGATACTAAAGGCCCATTTGCTTTACTTAATAACCCCCCAAAAAACCATTTTCAGAAGTATAATTTCCTTGCTTTACACACATTTGATGAGGAAACATTTCTGTATGCATCAAAGAAAACAAATCTGATTTTTGGTTGCTATTTCTTGTTCCTGTAACTTTCCCTGAACAATCTAAGCCTTTATCAAATGGAAGAAATTAATTATTAATCTATTTATGTATCAAATGTTTATATCTTCTTATAACTAGAAAAAATGCCTTGATTTTTATATTTACATTCACAAAATAACTCAAAATTATTTATAAATCTGAAAAAATCTTTCATGATGTTTCCTAATAATTATTTTTTACAAATAATTATTTATAAATAGTTATTAAGAGAATAAAGATCTTTTAAATATTTTTTGGTTTCTGGATATTGATTCCTTTCCTCCCCCCCAAAAGAAAATCCTTATTAATTTACACATGGTATGTTTCTTCATAAGAGCAGTCATACACATATTAAAAATGAATAGCCCACCAATATTTAATACTCAGAAACTTTTTATTGAACTTTCACAGAATCACAAGAATTCAGTGATAAGAAAAACCCTGAGGATATCTAGTCTGACCCGTAACTGAAAAAGAATCAATCTTCTTTTCTACATCCAAGAAACAGTCCTCCCACCCTTTGCCTCAAGACCTCTAGTGAGAGAACTCACTATCTCCCAGGTTAGCCAAATCCAGTTTTGTGTATTTCTAATAGTTAGAAAAGTTTCCTGGCATAAACTCTAAATTTGCCTCTTTGCAACTTCCCACTCTTAATTCTTATTTTTCCTTGTCTTATTAAATGGAGCTGATGATACAGTGGAGAGAAGAATGTATTTTGAGTCAGAAAAAGTTACTATTTGTGAGATTTTAGGCAAATCTCTGATTTCTTTGCATTTCTGCATCCTCACATCTATCTATCTATCTATCATCTATCTATCTATCTATCTATCTATCTATCTATCTATCTATCTATCTATCTATCTCTTTGTCTGTCTGTCTGTCTGTCTATCTATCTAAAAAGCAGTTTGCAAACATCACACACACACACATACACACATATGATGTCCCTAGCTTTATATCTTTTATGCTACAAAGTGTAAATAATAATCCTTCACATTTTAGAATACAACTGTAACACTCCTCTTGAATCTTTTCTATTCTAGGTTGACCATCTCCAGTGTTTTTAGTCCAATTTTCAAAAGTCATCCATCCAACATCCTCTGATATTCTGTTTTTCCTCCTCTGTACACTTATCAATGTCCATCCTAATGGGTAATGTCCAGAACTGTACACAGTGCTACAGATGTAATTTGCTTAATATCCAGAGAGAATATTCTGACCTTGTCCAGAATGTTCTATCTTTTAAACTCTTTATCTTCAATCTTAAAATCAAAATTATTTATTGGTTCTAAGGCAGAAGAGTGGTAAGTACTCAGCAATAGGGGTTAAGTGACTTGCCTGAGGTCATACATCTAGGAAGTTCTGAGGCCAGTTTTGAACCCAGGACTTCCCAAACCTAGGCCTATTTTTCTATCCACTGATCCAGCTGTCTGCCACCTATTCTATCTTTCTTCATACATCTGAAATTATATTACCTAGTCTATATTGGACTATTAAATTTTGTTGTTTGTAGTCCACTAAAACTTTTAGAAGTTTTTCAAAACAAATATTGTCTAACAAAGTCTCATTCATTCTATAGTAGTGATTGTGAAACAGTTTTAAGTTGTTATAACTTGTATATCATACAATATTCTAGACAGTAAAAAGTGAAGAGATTTTAGGATCCTTGTCATTAACTACCTTAGCTGTTCAAAATTTCCACTCTCCTATACTTGTGCAATTAAAAATACATATTATTACGATGCAATATATGCATTTACTGAAGTCATTAATGAATGTGTTAAATATCAAAGGACTATATAGAGATTTTTGGGGCATGTGACTAAAGACATAATTCCAGGTTGACATCTAGCCACCAGTGATTATGATTATGTTTTACATTATGCCTTTGAACTAATAACTGTACTATTATTTAATACAAATCCATCCATTAGATATCTCAATTGAGTTATCTTTCATAATATTAAAGAGATAATTTCCATGTTTTTAATGAGAATGGAAGTCAGACTTCCATCACTTTCATACATTTTTTTCTCCTTTCTTTCAGGGAGCTGGGCAGTACTATGTTTTCATTTATGAAAGAAGTCCTAAAATGGGAACACCTTTCTCCCCTGAAGAGTCTTATTTTAATTGTCAATTACAGTCTTAAAAAAGTGTGGAGAAACCATTAAGCTCAGATTCTTATTTAAGGTTGCATAACTAGTTATTTGTCAGAGGCAGGATCTCAACTGAGCTCTGTATTAGAAATGTAATCTGTGGAGATATTTCTGGTAGTAATAACTGAGATATTCTGGCTTGACTAGAGAGATACTAGGGGAAACCTGAGGGTGCCTAGTTGTAATGGAGCTAGAGATACTTCTGAGAGATAGAGAGATACTAGTAGAGGGGACACTCTGGGGTTGCCTATTGATCACTACTTATGGCTAATAGATCAAGATATTTTCTACCATCCACTCTTCACCTCCCAGTTTTCCACCCATGCCTTTCTGCCTCCCTTCCTCTCCCCCCTGTTAGTCAGCCACCCTTCTAAGTAATTCAAAGGTGAACTGTGAGGTTTAAAGAAGATACTTTCCCCCTCTTTCTCAAGTAAGGAGGTTTATTGGGAAAAAACAGGACAAGGATGGAAATTGACGTGAGAGGGATGAGGGTTCCCTAATCTATAATGAAGGTTAGAAGGATTTTGGAAAATGTCAGTCCTGTCACAACTGTGACACAAGAATCTGCCAGGGAGATGAGAGGATAACTGTTTAATCTTCTTTCTTCTTCCTTCAAACTCAAATCTCAAATATACAATCAGTTCTTCACACTCTAAGCCACCAACAAAAGTTAACTTCTTCTCAACCTTGTTCAAGAAGCTCTCCCAAGGGTCCTACAGCCTAGGACAGAAGCTAACCGGGGATCAGTTCAGAGCTTCTTTCCCCTTCAGCCTGGCTTGACTCACCAACTGACTTTCCCTGGGAACATTCTTTTTGGAATGTTCACCTTGATTGGCAGATGATGTCCCCAGCTTTCTGTCTTGTATGCATGAAGTTCTCTCTTCCTTCATGCCTCTTCCACAGCTCTCACTGACTCTAAAGCTGGCTCTCTTTCTGCCATGCCATATTCCCATTCAGTTCATACTTGACATAGCAGGGCCTTAAAATCATCAACCAAATTGAACCATTTCTTGATAATAAGCATCATCGCTGTTTGGAAGCCTTACAGCCTGCAGCATCAATGTTTATGACACAGAAGATATTTGCTTTGTTATGGATTTCCAACTATGTATTTCCCCTGGAAAATTACACCATAATTTTTGTATGTTCAGAATATTTGATGCTTGCTTTGTATTTTTCCATAACACCATACACTGGTATCACAATACAAAAACAGATAACAATTTGGGGATAGCATCAAATAAAAGCATAACTGTGTTGATTAGTCTGAGAATGAGCTCACATTTTAATTAAATCTCCTCTCATAATTTAGCATTCCCACATATTGATGGCACATTTTTTTCAAAAATCCATTAATGCCTGACAAAAATACCAGTTGAACCAATGCTAAAGCATTAAACAGGAAAAAAAAAAGTTGCAATGAGGTTAAAAATAGATGCCAGAAAAATCAAGAGGAATATCAGTTCCATCAGCAAGTAATGAGAGAAAAATTTCAATTATGATTCATAAGGACAAGAGCAGAAGGTTGGAAACCTGACTTTTATGCCCAGGTCTGGCAGTTAAATATTTGTGTGCTTGTGTTTCCTCGTGTTTCTTTATCTCTAAATTGAGTTTAACCAGATACTCTCTAGAACTTCATAATAATCCAAAAACATAAAATTATCCTGAAGGAAAAATTCAGGGTTAGAACTATGAGGAAACTAGTCTAAAATAAAAAGGGGTAAATAGAATAAAGGGGAAAAGGACTGGAGATTACTGCAAAAATAATGATTGTGTGGAACAAAAAAAATCAGAAAAACTGAAAACAGAAAAGGGAACATAACTAGGGCTGGTGAAATACAAAAGGCCAGAGAAATGCATGATAGATGAATGATGGAAAATGAAATGGAATAAGAGCAAAAGGAAACCTTATTATCTAGAAGGAAAGTGTTCAAAACTTGTTGAATGATTGATAATGAAAAGAAGTTCTAGAAAAATGAAAACAGAACAAATATGATGAAGTGAAGAAGAGGAAAAACTCCAAGCTTGAAATTATATTTTGGGGGAAATTTTATTTTACATGTCATATTTTAGAATAACATATACTCTACTAAGGCTAGAGCTTCCTTTATAATTTGTACAAGGGATAATATCCCTGTGGTGAAAATAGCTATTGAATATGCAATGTGCTTAGCTTATGCTGGCATCAGTGGAAGTCTGGACAGATGAACAGATACAAGTTAAGTTGGTGAGAAAATAATATATACTTCCATATACTGACTACACAAATAAGAACTGATTTTCCTTGAGCAGTTTCTTTCCTTTTTATTATATTTTAAAGCATAAAATATATCAAGATGCTAACAAAATAATGCTTGACTAAGGATTTTTTATTTAATTAAACAAAACAGAAATTTCCAAACATTATGTACTTTATCAAAATGGTTTTTAAATTATAATATTTTTAAAATGGAATAAACACTGCTATCTCTCTTTTTTCAAATGAAAGCTTTTATTATTTATATAGTTAAATATTGTACTATTTACTATTTATATAGTTTATATTTAGTATTGATATAGTCAAATATTGTCCTACTCCAATATTTTATTTGGCAAAGGTACTTTATAAAGAGGTGGTCAGTGCTAACCATGGCTCTTTAGAAGGCCAGAGTCTAATAAAGAGAATCAATTGACTTATGAGTCAAAACACTTCAATTTGAGTTCTAGCATTGATACATTATACGTGCTTAAACTTGGTGATTATGTTTTAGGAATCCTCTTTAAAATCTTTCTTCCTCTAACTTCAGCTGTTTTGTTATAGGACCATGAAACTATATAGAATATTATTCTCTTTTGCAGAGCTGACATGGGAAAAGAAGTTTGTATTTTTTGGTTCCAGTGGATAGAACTAGGAATAATAAGCAAAAGTTACAGAGGACAAGTTTTAGTTCTATATAAAGATAAACTGCTTAATAAAAAAAAAACTCTCAAAAAGTGGGTATATTCCTAAGGAGATAGCAAAGTTCTTCATCACTGGAAACTTTCAAGGAAAAGCTATATAAACATGTGCTGACTACAAGCGAAAACCTGCCCATGTATAGATTGGACTAGAAAACATCTGAAGTTCCTTATAAATCTTAAATATTTTGATTTTTCAATTTCAGGAGTAAGAATGCAAAAGAAATAGCATTTCTTCCCTGAAATGGTTCTATCTTTTCAGACTAGCATTTGTCAATTTTAATTTGTTTTCACACTCATCACTCTGTCCTTACAATGAGTTTCCCCCACAAAGACTTGATATTTTGACATTGTCACAGGGAATGGAGCTCATGGTTCTTAGTTATTCATTTTTAATTTTAGATAGGTAGCCCTTCTTCACCATTCTTTCATTGCTAAGGAGTTCATTTTTCCCTTCTCAGGCTCTACCTTCTCATAGCAATCATTTACTCCCTTCAATGACCATGTTAATTAAAATGTCACAACGGCATTCCATCTCACATCGGATTATGGCTTTGTTTTTAAATAGCACACAGTAGCCTTGGTAGGTAGGCCCCAGAGGTGGAAAGCTAAAAGGCAGTAGAATCATTAATTATTTTTTCAGTCTCATTCTCCTTTGCAATACAATAAGACTGGTGCAAATGACAATGCTTATGACCCAGATGTTGTTAAAGTGACCAATGATCCTTATTTGACCAGGATAGGCTTAGGCAGTTTTAATAGGCACTTTATTTTTTTTAAAGATCTTTTGCCCAAGTTTAAATGGACTATCTGAGAGAATGTTTAATTGTATATAATTTTAATACAGTGTTATTATAGTAGATGATAGAATTGATTCAATTATTTAAGTTTAATCGATTTTAAATGTTTACTGGCATTCAATCTCTAATCAATTAATTGGTTCTTGGATGATATATGCTTTTTATTCACAAAGTGAGAATGAATATCAATGAAGAATGTATATTTGATACTTGATATATTTGATATATGAAATAGAATAATTTCAAGTTGGAGCACATTTGAAATTTCATTGGCATAATGTTGTTCATCCCTTCTCTCTAACTTTTTCTTTTATTGCATCTTTCATACCCTGCATCTCACAGGCTTAGAGAAGCTCTTTAGGTGCCTACAGGGTCAAGTGACTTGCCCAGGATGATACAATCAGTATGTGTTAGAAATACAAAAGCTAGATATTGCTAATTTCAAGGCCATTCCTTTATCTACTATACCATGCTATTTATAGACATTAAATTATCATTTAACTTAAATATATAACTTAATAATAGCTTATACAAAACATATATGGTCATGACTTCTATGGTGGAACCAGCTTACTTTATACAAGCAGAAGATTTCAGGTAGGATTTTTTAAGGAAACCAAATTTAGGAAAGACTATACTTCCCATAAAACTAACCTAGTTTGTTGTTGTTGCAGTGGTGGTTGATCATCTGTTGTGCTTGTGGTGGTAATAGATATCTACATCTATCTATCAAACTACCCTAAAGGAGGTGTTTAATTTGGATTCCTTGAAGTATATTAAATAAGTTTATTAAAAATTAACAGCTGAAAAAAAACATTTCCCTGGAAGAATAATTTCCTTTCATAATTTTAATACAGTAGAGTTTGAATTTCAGGGATACTGTAAGGGTGAGTTTCCATAGACATTAGTCTTGGTCTCACATAGTGTAAAGCTTAGAACTCAACTGTTTTTCTTCAACATGAAAAAAAATAACTCTGATGAATAGTAAGGTAGGATATAAGATATGGAAAGTATAGATATGGAAATGCGTGGATTATAAGGAAAGAGCAGGGATTATATGATAGATCAGAATACTTGTAATAGGGTGTTAGAGGGAATGACAATTAATTTTTAAAAATATCTCTTGGTTCAAATTGATCAACAAATCTAGGCTAGAAATTGTGTTACAATTTAGTTTCCCACTTATATTCTCACGTGTACAAAATGTAATTGTTTCTCTCAAAGAAAAGGCATTGCAATACATTTTGAAAGAAGAAAAATGTTTTGCCTAAATTATGATATATAAATTGATGGACAGCCCATTGTTTAAATATATCTATATCTACGCCTATATTTATATATTTGTATATCTAAATCACTATCTATCTATCTATGTATATATACATATATAAATGTGTGCCTTAGATAAAAACTGAAAATCAGTGATGACCACAGTCTAGAAATTAAACAAAGGAAGCAGCAAGTGAGTTAGATTGCATTTGGAAGTGGGATTGTTTTTATTGATTTCTAACATACCAAACTCCATGTCTTATCAACATCGAAAAAAAATTAGATTCTTAGGAAGCAAAAAATAATCAAAATTACAAGCAGATCATATAAGGTAACACTGAGCAGTATTACTTTTTATTTCATGCCTTTATTCTTACCTTTACCCTGACACTGACTTTACATATGTAGAAGGGTGTATAGGGTGATCATGAAGGACTAGCACCTATGGTATGAAGACTTGCTGCGTCCTTTTCAGAGCTGCTCATCTAACTTTTGTGGCTCCTTGGCACTCAACTCTAACCTGTGGCTCCAAGAAACTATAGTATGTGTAGTGGCTATATCCAAGTAAACCATGTTTGCAGATGGGCTATACCAGGTTGAATGATGGATCACAAACCTATCAGTGAGTTTGGAGGTGTCTACCCCAAGTATATGAAGACTTCCCTCAGTGAAATAGATGGATGAGGACAATTTATTCTAATGGCTATGAAGGAAGCAGAAGCAGACACTGTGGATCATGTAGAGCATGTTCAGATATAGAAGATATCAAGGCAATCTACTGCATCCTTGGCCATCAACAATCCATCCTTACTTTTATCTCTCCATCAGATTTCAATGACTCTAGAAGAGAGAGAACAGCTGATGACTGTGTAACTCCACCTCACTTTTCATTCACAATTCATGCACAAGTAAGAATGTCAACCAATGATGTCATTGGGCTTCTTTGAAAAAGGACAAACTATGACAAAAATATGTGGAGAAATTGAGGACTGGTTAAATGAACTGCCTGAGGTCATACAGTCAGTATCTGAGTTGGGATTAAAAAACTGGGTCCTTTGACTTCAAAACTAGTATTCTTTCTACTATATTACTGAAGAGTCAAGTGATTAACATGTAACTGAAAGGTAAATGTTAGCAGGCAACTGAATGGTGTGTGAGAGCAGACAGAATGATGGCAACAATTTGTGTATGAGAAGAAAAATGGGACAAAACCAAGGAAATGAGGTAGAAGATTGTTGTAGGAAGAATGAGAAACAACAAATAAACTGCCAGATAATATTACAGAAGAAGAGGAAGGCTTTCAGCAAAATAGACAGTTTTTTCTTCTGGAGGCAGTTTTGTATAGGAAAAAAACCACACTGGTTTTGGAAACAAGAGACCAGAATTCAAATCCTTTTTCCTTCCTCCTGAGGTAGGATGTTTTTCATACAGGCGCAACACATTCTTAAAGGAAGCAGCCTCCCTCTATATCAACTCCTTGAATGTTAGATTCATTTAAGTTTCCTATTATATCTGCACTTATGGGAATGGCACTGTGCAAAGGGCTGGGGATATAAAAAACATTAAAGGCAGTCCCTTCTCTTAAAAAAACTAAAAAAAATGAGGCAATATATAAACAACTATATACAAGCAAGCCATATACCAGATAAATTAGAGATAATCAACAGAGGGCAGAAATGAAAAAAAAATTAAGGGAAATAGAGGTTTCTTGGAAGTGGAATTTTAGTTATGACTTTAAATAATCCAGGGAAGCCAGGAGGCAAAGACAAACAATGAGAGAAATCCAGGCATGGAAGGACAGCTAATTAATATGTCTGGATTTAGGAGATAGAATATCTTGTTTGAAAAATAGAAAAGAAACCATTACATTTCATATTTGATCCTAAAGAGGGCATGTAGCCACTACAGTTTATCAACTAGTGACTGACATGATCAAACTTATGCTTTAACAAGACCACTTTCACAACTGGAGGAGAAGTGAATCAGGAGAAACTTATGGCAGGGAACTCAATAAGCAGGCTATAGCAGTAGCCCATGTGTGAGGTGATGAGGCCTGCATCAGGCTTGTGTCAAAGTCAAAGGAGAGAAAGAAGAGTATATGAGAGATGTTATCAAGATAAAATTTAAAAATGTTTATGGCTATGGATTGAATATGGAGGGTAAAATTGAAGAGTGAAAGAAAATGTTTAGCTTGAGAACCTAGCTTACTAGGCAAATAGTACTACCGTCATAGAAAGACAGTCAAATGTAAAAATATACAATTGAGCAAATTTCTAGCTATATTGGACATAAAAGATATGTGGTGCTTCCTGAATGGTACTTCAAAAGAATAGACATATTACTTAGTGATGTATGGAATTATTCCTCCTAAAATGACTGTATCAGGGCACAGAGAAATAAAAAAATAAACATAGAAAGAAAAATACAACACACTTTACAGACTTTTATGGACAATAAATAAAAACAGCAATCAATTCAAGGAACATAGTAAAAACAGGAAGATTTACCTGGAATCTTAATCATAAAACCTAAATAATGAATGGGCCAAAGAACAATTTATAGAATCCATTGATAATTATTTGAAAGATAATGATAAGTTATGGAAAAATTTCTGTGATTGTCTCAAAGGCAGTCTCAAGAATAAAAAAATGCACTCTTAAATATAACAACAAAATGAAAAAGAAGTAGATTAATGAACTCAAATATAAATTTTAAAGACAGAAACAAAATCAAACAAACTCAAATTTAGCATAAAGTAAGAATCTTAAAAATTAGGTGAGAAATAAATCAATTGAGAACCTAAAATATTAAATTGACAAATAAACCAAAGAGCTGCTTCTAAGATCACCTGATTGAAGGGTACATAAACTGAAATATACCAAACAAAAAATAAAAAGGTAGAATAATATTAAAATCAGGCATAAATAAAAACAATAATCAGAACCTACAATATTCAATTATATCTCAACAAATCTAAGAACTTAAGTAAATATATTTTATTAAAATATATTAACATAATATATTAAAATTGTTTCTTAAAAACATAATTTGTACAAACTAACACCAAAAGAGATTTTAAATATGCAATCTTGGTAAAGAAAATAGAACTAGTTATAGAATTACTAAAAAGAGAGGGAAACTCCTAGCCATCATGAATTTTTAAGAGCATTCTATCAACCTTTTAGAGATTAAATGACACCCACAATATGCTAATTATTGTCAAAAATAGTCAACGCATCCTGCTCCTTGAATGAGATAATTATGGAATGATGGTACTAGTACTTAAAACCAGGGTAGAGTAAATCCAAGAACTATATACTATTATATGAATGAATATTTATTAAAAATTTCAATATCTTTTCAAGCAGACTATATTAGTTTTTTTAAAGAAATGTTTCATTATGAACAAGTTGTATTTACACCACATATATAAGGTGGTGTAAAAATTAGGAAAGCAATTAAATAATTATTAGAATTTTTAGAAATCCAAGACAAGGAGTGTCAATAGAATTTGAAAATGCCTTTGGCAAAGAAAAATACTCATTAATGCTATGAAACATAAAAATACTAACAGATATATTTAATATCACAAAAGACCTTTTCTAAAACCAAAACCAAATATCATATGCAATGTGGACGTACTTGAAACTTTTCTGAAACATACAAGAGTAACGGATATCTATCCTCTGTCAACTATTTGTTATATACTTATAGAAATTGTATCAACAGTAATATAAAAATAAAATAGAAACTATATCTACATCCTGATGCCAACATGGTTTATTTAGAAAACAGAGAGAATCACAAAGAAACTAGTAGATCCAATATCTTCAGTGAACTTGCAGGTTAAAAGAGAAACCCATAAAAAACAGAAATATTTCTATATACTAACAAAATCCAAGTGATATTAATGGAAAGGAAAATTCAATATAACACATGTAAAATGCATAATATATTTGGGTGTCCTGATAAATGCTTATATACATTTGATTGCAAAATATTCTTTAAAGAAATAAAAAAAAGTTCAAGAAGCTAAAAACATATTAAGAATTATGTTTGCCAATTTAATAAAAATTACAGAATTGTAATAATAAATTTATAGACTTAATGTTATGTTTATCAAACTACCAAAGGTACATGTAGCTGAACTCAATAAAATAATTACTAATTTCAATTGGAGAACCATACAAACTAGAATATTGAAGTAAAAAGTAATAGGTGTGTTAGAAATGAAGAGGAAATCAAACTTTTAGACCTATAATGGCATATATTATAAAGTAGTAATCATCAAAACCATTTTCTAGTGGTTTTCTAAAAATACATTTTAGATGTAATGGAAGATGAAAAATAATTACAGTCAAGTGTTCAAAAATCTGAAAATAAAATACTTAGCAAAAAATTATTTGATAATAATTGCCGAGGAAAATGGAAAGTAGTCTGGCATATATCAGCCTTGGCTAACATCTTACATAGCATCCTATATTAAAATAAAAATGGATATTATCCTAACTATTAAAGATTGTACTATAAAAGTTGAAAGTATAATGTATCATATATTTCATAGCCACAGATAGAAGGTAAATTCTTAACCAAATAAGGGTTACAAAAAATTGCAAAAAAATAAAATAAATCATTTTGATTACATGAAATTGGAAAGTGTTTACAAAAAATTAATGCATTTAAAATAAGAATTGCAATTGTATGGGGAAATAGTTTATTTCAAATTTCTCAGGAAATGTCTTGTTATCTAAGATATCTAGACAACCAACAAAAAAATGTAATACCAAAAGTTAATCACCAATAGATTAATGTTCAAAAATTAATAAACAAATTTGAAAAATCAATTTCAAAATATTAAAAACCACATGAAAAGAGTCTGTAAATCACTAATAATAACACTAGAAATGCAATTGACTACACTGAGTTTTAATCTCACACTCACCAAAAATGAAAACATGAAGAAAGAAATAGACAATGCTGGAAGAGTTGTGGGAAGCCAAATACATTAATTCACTGTTGGTTGAGCTACGAATTATTATACTTTTCTGGAACGCAATTTGGGTTCATGCAAATGAAGTGGATAAAATGTTCATAGCCTTCAACATTTCACTGCTAAATATTTGTCCCAAGGAAGTAATTTACAAAAACTAAAAATGTTTATGCACCTGAACTATTTGCATTGTCATTTTGCCTGTGTGTGTGTGTGTGTGTAATAAATTAGATTGACATCATCTAGGAATGACTGATCAATTTTTGATACATTTTTGCAATAGGATATTGCTGCAAGAAATTTTTGTAACTAGTGACAAATACTATGACCACAGAAAGACTTGGGTAGTCTTACACCAACTGATTTAAAGTAAGCAAAGGCAGAACAATAGCAAAATTACTACTATGAAAATGGAAACAGAAGGGAAACAACTGCCCCACCATTGAAAAAATGTTCAAATTTAGAAAGAATAGCTTTGTGCTATAGTAGAAATATAAGAACATATCCTCCTCTATCCTTTCTAAAGGTGGAAGTTCCACAAGAGGGGAATATTTCCTAGAATGCCAGATTATTTTGGATAAATCAGGCAATTTTATAAATCTTTGTCTTCCTATTTTTCTTTTACAATGTTTGTTATAAATTATGTTCTCTGGGAGGTAAAATGGAAGAATACAGAAAGAAACCTAAGTAATATAAAATGTAAAATATCAATAAAAATATATTTTAAAATGTAGTGTGCCATATCTATTCTCTCTTACCTCTGAAAAGGAAGATAAGATTAATATCTTTTTATTTTATTTTCTCTGGCTAAAGTTGGTTATAATTTTATAGCATTCATTTTATTGCTTCATTGTAGTCTTTCACTTTACATTCTCTTAATTATTGAATATATTTTCTTTTCTGCTTACTTCACTATTTATCAGTTCATACATGTTCCCATGCTTCTCTTTATTTCTTTTGCTATCATTCCTTTTAGTGTAGTAATAGTACATTATCCTCAAGTTTCACAACTGGTTCAGTGATTCCTCAATGCTTCCAATTCTTTTATTCTAAAAACTGATGCTATAAATAGAGTTGGTTTGTATAGAGTTTTTTTTTTTCCTTTTCAGAGTTGAGTCCATAGTCCACCTATTTTTATATTTGACAGTGAGCACCCTTGCATATTCAGGGATTTCTAGTAGACGGGACAGATCATGGAGAAGGATTTCATTATAGGAAAAGTGAACTGAGCCTTCTAGCTTTCTAGTGAAAACTTGAGATGTATTACTTCAATCTGATTTAATAGAATTACACTTAGCCTTGCCAATTCCCCAGAATAAGTGGGCAGTTTCCTGGAGTCTTCCTGAGTGTGTGATTTTAAATATTGTTATTTTTCTCTACAAGAGAAATCTCTTATAAATAGCAGGCAGGCATCAGCACAGGGAGTATCAGATTCAGATTTTTCAGCAGACAAATTAGAGAATATTTTAAAATATTCTGAGCCACCAAGTCTAAGATTAAGTTTGTGATCCATTGAACTCTATCTTCCTTCTTAGTAGTCTGGCTGTAGGCTCCTATAAAATGAAGGAAATTTAAATTTTTGAAAATTTAAAAGTGAAAAAGTTTTCTAAGTCAGGATTTCCAAATTTCCTTGCCTTAGGCGATCATCCTGATTTAGCAGTGAAAGGAAAAAGAGAAAGAAGTCTATGTCTTTTCCTTCTATCCCCCTGTTATGGTCCTATCTCCCTCCAAAGCACACTGAATGGTACAGGATTCAGATCATTTTAAGCCAAGTCACGTTTTATTTTAAATCACATTTTTTAAAACTTTTCCCCATATTCTTTGAACCAAATTTCCTGAAAAAAAGACTATATAGAGATATAGAGACTTAGCTTAGTTAAAATAAAAATGTCATTACAAAAGCTTATCAGATGAACCAAACTAAATAAAGTAGTACCTCTCACAAGTGATTTTAAAAATCTATATTTAATTCAATTCACCAAACACTTATTAGACAATGTATGGGAAAATCTCTCACATTCAAAAAATGAACCTAAATATTTTTGTCAGAGACTTGAGAAATTCTCTCTCCCTTTCCTTCTTTGTGTCTCTCTGTGTGTCTCTCTGTCTCTGTCTCCTCTCTCTCTCTCTCTCTCTCTCTCTCTCTCTCTCTCTCTCTCTCTCTCTCTTACACACACACACACACACACACACACACACACACACACACACACACACCTTGCCCACACCCCTATATGGGTACACACTACTCTTTTCACCAGAAAAAGAAATCTCTAGAAAAAAAAATATGATGAAATGTAATGGAAAAGCCATCCTCTTTTTTCTAAAATTAAATAAGATTTTCTCTGATAATCATAGAAGCCGAGTTTTCTCTGCATATAATAATACATATATGCACACACATATAAATACATTCTTTATCTATTCTCATCAGCAGCCATGTTATTTATCTTTCAGGGTTATGAGATGGAACAATTTAAAATGGTCACTGACCACAGGAAGGATTAGCGCATGATTATCTTCTTAATCCACACCATTTATGTTTTCAGAGTTTATCAGAGCTAATATAAAAGTGATTAGTTTGGTAGCTCCTCAGAAGTGAGAGGTTGTTTATAGCTCCATTTCCATGCATGGCCTGTGATAAACAGATCACAGATAGTAGCTGGAATGTGGCCAAGGTAAGGATTTTCAACACATAGGGAGGAAAGAAAAGGCAGAAAATGAAAGAAAAATAACGTGACCCATGTCAAATGCTTTTTACAAATTTGTAAGCTCTATTTATCTAATATTCATCTCTCCAAAAGGTTGTTAGCAATTTAACCATCTCTTAAACTTTTACCAGTTTCCCACTAGGACCCTGTGCCTTCTATGGTCTCCACTACCATCCTAACTTTCTATGCTTTCAGATTTTCTTTAAACCGATTAATAGTGGTTAGAAAATGGAATTTAAAAAACCTATTATTGTTACCTTTAGATTGTGACTGATATAAGACATTTATATTCATTTGTTAGTGGATTTCTACTTGAAAAGGTAATTTTCAGTATCATAATGAAAATAGAATACAGGGAAGTCCTTTTAGCTCCATTATTTTATTAAAGACAATAGAATTTTTACTTTGTTTCTATAAAATACAGTTGCTATTATGCAATTTGCCAACAAATTCTTATATGGTATCAGAGACCTTTCACCCTTAATAACTACTTCCCTCCAATACAAATATATTTTTGAGCTAACATTTGCATATTTATTCATCCGATTAAGACAATGTCTCTCATCTTTCTTTTTCTTGGACATGAGTGGGTAGGATCATGCACTGTATGACAGTTATCATCTCATGCTGTGAAATGCCCAAAGGTGGTACATGGCATCATATGCCTGTTTATTATCTTCAACATCATTTCAATTATTTTTTGTAATCAAAGAATTTCAAAACCTCCCACTCTGACATGAATACATTAGCAAGGACACATTATAGCCTTAACCAGAGTTTTGCAACATTAAGTTCCCAAACATGAAGGCTCTTGTCTGTCCTTGGTAAATTCTCTCTTCAATCTCTCAGAAAACAACAACAACAACAAAAAATCCCAATAGCTGTTATTTGGGAGCTGTTGAAATTTCTTCAGGAGCTGTGATTTCTCCCCTATTGTTCCTGTTATATTATAATTTTGATCTTAAGGAAGCCAATGTGCTTTTATTGTCTGGTCTGTTGTGTTTTCTTTATCTGCTTGCTGGGTGATATGTAATTAAAAATGCCTGTTTTAGCGCCTCATGCACAGATCACTTTGGATAACAGAAAATGTGATAATCAAATGTACGGTACTGTAGACTTACACTGTTGTATACCTGAAAATATCCTTTTTCTGAGTTATGGGACATGTTATCTTCATGTTTTCTCCCAGAAAATATTGTAAATATTAAAGGAAATAACTTAAATCTATTTATGCTAGTGAGATGGTCATTCTTCTGTGGCCCTTTGTCAGGAATCTTATTGTCCCAGAATCTTGTAGCCATCTTTAAATAAGCCTCTCATATCTCTCCTCATAGTCAGTTCATGAATAAATCCCACACCTCTCCACAACATTTTTGAGACTTGTTTTTTGCTTTGTATTATAATAGATAAAGCCATAGTCTAAGCTTTAAATGTCTTAAAATTCCTTTTATTCAGATCTTTCTTTCTCTACAGTCTTTCTTTGTCATCACCAATTCATCCAGAATATAACTGAAAAAAATTACTCCCTTGATATTTATTGAAGTTATGTCATTTTTCTCCTCAAAATATTATGCAGGCTTTACGAGGAAACTATTATCTCACATAAGAAGGCTTTAGAATGTTCTGGTTGTCTTTATTTCCACTAAGGCTACATGATTAGTTAAGTCCTTATGTACATAAAATATTTAATATAATAATATACTTTTAAATGCAAATAGAAGTATTTAAGCATTTTTATCTTTCTTTCTTTCTTTCTAGACTCATGGGATGAATTTTTTAATACAGTTGTAATGTAGGAGTTTAGATCTGTAGTCTTTAAAAAACTTTTTTTAAGTCATTAATACTCTAGGTATAGAGAAAACCTGATAATGACTGCCTTTTGATACAATCTAAAAACTGAAGTATTCCTCTTATTACATAATTAGATGCCTTCTTCATGGAAAGTAAATATTGTATGGAAAGAAACTAAGACAAAATAATTGTTTAAAAGATAACTTGTTGCTACCATTTTTAACAACAATGCTATACTCTAGAACAAATTGGAACCAAATGGCCTGCAATAGAAAGTTGTTAGTTGCCATGATATAAATAAATATAGTGATTAGTATGCTTGTGTGTGTAACCATTAGCAAGATTAATTTTCTTACTAGTATAACTAATTAGAAGATATTTATGACCACTCTAAGGAGATCTTTCAAAATATAGATCTTGGTCAGGTAATGAAGGTAACAAGTAGGCTATACCCAGAATTGAAAAGGGTTGAGAGAATGGATAGAATGCTTTTAGGAAATACAATGGTACTTTTGATGATCCAATATTTGGTCAATAAGACCCCTACACACACACCCCACCAATAATTTTTCAATATCAAAATTCTTCTAATGACAAAAAGTCATGAGATATCATAACCTTCAAAGAATCTAAATTGGAAGATCATGGAGATATTTATGGTTGTTACAAGAAGGCTATAGCATGTAATAACTTTGTGATCAAGAAGTGACATAACAGTTTTCATTAATGAAACAAATATTTGGCAAAAGAGGTAGCCTTTTCATGTACTGAGTTTGAGGAATAATAGATATATAGCCTGAATATTTTACTGGCATCTGTATTGAGAACACTGACATTCATCTTCGGAGTGATGATAATTAAGCCAATTAGAGGAAAAATATCACTAAGAGAGAATGCAGGAAGAAGAGTAGAGGACCCATGTAGCTTCCTGTCAGACTTTGGTTTAATGACAATTTTGATTCTGGGAAGATTATAGTTTATATTGATATGGTTCCATGATTTGTGGTGATGTTGAGAAAGGTCTTCAGCATATTGCACTTCTTTTCTATAGAGGATAATGGGAACACAAAGGCAAGAACCACAATAAAGAATCCTCAATTGCAATCTGAATTGTTAAAAGATATTCTCATCTTGATGTGTCCATGAATACATTAATGTATCATAGTCTTAATCATGACTGAAGATTTCGTATGAAAGATGTTATTTCATTGGCACATGAATTCCCTCCATCTGTCCAGATCACTTTCCATTTCCACCCAATTAGTCAATAGAAAAACAATGATTAATTATCTATTACATGTCATGAACTATGCTAGATGGCAGCATTACAAAGCCAAAAATCAATCAGGCCCTACCCTCAAGGAGCTTACATGATATTAACATATTTTCTAAGTTATAAATTAACTGTGAAGATAAATTTTAGAGTTGTGTGAGCCTCAACAAGTAATTTTTACATTGCCAAACATCAACTTAGTGACAGAGGGAGGATTTGAACAAAGTTTTTCTGACTTTGAATCTAATACACCATTATTTTAATAAGATGCTTCTCAGAAATGAAGACAATACTAATTCTCACTGTTATTTTAAGACATTATATTCCTGTTGTTAATTATTATAAATTTTTATAAGGTAGGTTTTTGTAGGATGATACTCAGAAATATGAAGCCATTGAAGTGCTTTTGATTTCCACCCTCACCCTATTTAAAATAACCTTTCACATCTATTAGGAAGAAAAAAAGGGTATTTCACATTTCTGTAGTTTTTGTTTTTTGTTTCTTTCCATTTTCCTCCCTATAGATGTCTATAATCTACACGCCTGAGAGACTAGTGTAATGAACTCCTTGTGGAGTTCATGGGACTCTACCTGTTCCTTTCCCTCTAAATAGTATTCTGTATTTACCCTGAAACCAAAACCTTGCCTCAATTAAGCGGAACCAGAGGAAATCGAAATGCTGCTCCAAGGGATTACAATCACTGAAATGCGAAGAAAAAGGAAAAGCCAAAAGAAAAGAGTAATCTTTCATGTGGGAAAACCAAGGACTAGCTGAAGGGAGGTTGTTATTAAGCCAGTTGGGTGTGACTTGGAATGTCTAGGGCACTAAATAAGGGCTAGGTTTGATGAGATGCCAGCAGTGCCAACATTGTGGTATAAAACACACACACACATGCATTTCTTTTTTTCTAATAACCATGCCTCTACTCTATAACTGTTCTTAGGTACAGAGAGAAAGAAAGAAAGAAAGAAAGAAAGAAAGAAAGAAAGAAAGAAAGAAAGAAAGAAAGAAAGAAAGAAAGAAAGAAAGAAAGAAAGAAAGAAAGAAAGAAAGAAAGAAAGAAAGAAAGAAAGAAAGAAAGAAAGAAAGAAAGAAAGAAAGAAAGAAAGAAAGAAAGAAAGAAAGAAAGAAAGAAAGAAAGAAGAGAGAGAGAGAGAGAGAGAGAGAGAGAGAGAGAAAGAGAGAAAGAGAGAAAGAAAGAGAGAAAGAAAGAAAGAAAAGAAAAGAAAGAAAAGAAGGAAGGAAGGAATAAAGAAAGGAAGGAAGGAAAGAAAGAAGAAAGGAAGGAAGAAAGAAAAAGAAGAAAAAGAAAAAGGGAATTAAATCCCTCTGATTGCAAGTTTTCCTGAAAATCCTAGATAATTTTCTGTGACTCTCATTTTTAAAAAGAAAGTATTTTTGAGGACAAGTAAGGTGGTTCAGTGAATAAAGGGCCAGATCTAGTGGAGGGACATCCTAGGTTCAAGTCACTTAACTCCCATTGCCTAACCCTTATTACTCTTTTACTTTGGAATCAATAGATAGTCTTGATTCTAAGGCAGAAGATAAGGGTTTAATAAAAAGTTTTGGATGAGGACCTTTATAAGGCTAAATGAATACACATGGTATTAAGAAAGTATCTACAAGGAAGCTAGGTTGCTCAGTGGATAGAGCCAGCCATGGAGATAGGAGGTCCTGTATTCAAATCTTTACTTTACTTTACAAATTACTTTCAAATATTTACTTTACATATCAAAACTTCAGAAGCTTCTTAGCTATGTAACCCTGGCAGTTACTAGGTAGCCCTTGGGCACTTAGTACCAACTGCATTACCCTTACCATTCTTCTACCTTAGAACTAATACTTAGAGGGGATGTGGCAATGTAGGGACACTAATCCACTGCTGGTGGGGTTGTGAACTGATCCAACCATTCTGGAGGGCAATTTGGAACTATGCCCAAAGGACGATAAAAGACTGTCTGCCCTTTGATCCTGCTGGGTTTGTACCCCAAAGAGATTATAAGGAAAAAGACTTGTACAAGAGTATTCATAGCTGCGCTCTTTGTGGTGGCCAATAACTGGAAAATGAGGGGATCCCCTCCAATTGGGGAATGGCTGAACAAATTGTGGTATCTGTTGGTGATGGAATACTATTGTGCTCAAAGGAATAATAAACTGGAGGAATTCCATGGAGACTGGAACAACCTACAGGAAGTGATGCAGAGTGAGAGGAGCAGAATCAGGAAAACATTATACACAGAGACTGATATATTGTGGTACAATCAAACGTAATGGACTTCTCCATTAGTGGCAATGCAATGTCCCTAAACAATCTGCAGTGATCTAGGAGAAAAAAAACTATCCACAAGCAGAGGACAAACAGAGGAAAAGCAACTGCTTGACTACAGGGTTGAGGGGACATGTCTGAGGAGAGACTCTAAATGAGCACTCTAATGCAAATACCGACAACATGGAAATGGGTTCAAATCAAGAATACATGTGATACCCAGTGGAATTGCATAGGCTATGGGATAGGTTGGGGGGGGGGATGATCTTTATCTCCAATGAATGAATAATGCTCAGAAATGACCAAATAAAATAATGTTATAAAATTAAAAAAAATTTTTAAAAGAACTAATACTTAGTATTTAGTATTAGTTAAGGCAGAAGGTAAGGTGTTTTTTTTTTTTAAAGAGATTTGTAGATAAAGTGGGGAAAGAGTCATTTCTAGGAAGGAACTTGAGGAGAGGGCCAAGCTTTGGGAAGGCATTCCCACAGTTAGGCCTACCAGTTGAAGGTTGGTTCACTACATATTCAGGTAATCTAATTTTGACTTAGGTCACATTGATAAATTGCAAAATTATTATTTTTTTCTTTATTTCCCTTCTCCCTTCAGTAGCTATTCCACATTTTTTTCCTTTCCTTAAGCACCTTTCCCAAGTCCTCCAGTATGCTCTGTCATAAGATGTCTCTGCTTCCTACACTACTGAGAAAATCATCTCTTTGTTGTGAGCAGTCTCATCTCTATTCTCCACACTTCAAAAAAAAAAAACACCCTACATTTTCAGCCATCCTCTCCTTCCCTATATATCTTTTGAAAATCATCCACTAAGAGACTTGTCCAGGGTCACATAGCTAGTAAGTGTCTGAGGCCAGATTTGTAGTCAGTTTTGATTTAACCTTGTTTGCTTCACTTTCCTCATCTGTAAAATGAGCTGGATAAAGAAATGGTAAACTATTCCTATCTTTACCTAAAAAATCTCAGATGAGGTCACAAAAAGTTGGATATTCCTAAAAGAGACTTATCTATAATAAATTCCTAACTCTAGATTACCTATCACTATCCTCATAACCTTGGAAAAATTAGTGTCTGTTTCTTTATTTGCAAAGTAAGGGGATTGGATTTAATGGCCTTCAAGATCCCTTCCAGTTTAAAATCCATTGTCCTATGCTCCTTTGTTTCAGTGAGCAGCCCTATGTTTATTATACCTTCCCTATCTCAAAAGAATGTGAGAAGTACAAATATAAAAGAATGGAACTGATCTTACAAAATTATGAGCATTATTTTTATTATTTTACAATAATGTCACATTATTTAAATGAATAAATCACATTTTAATTCTGATCTCCAAGGAAGGAGGGCTTGCTTTACTCAGAGGTGTGATTCTAATGGTGGGAATTCTAGGCTCCCTGAGAAGTCACTAAAGAAAAACTACAGGACAGCTACCACATCCACCTATCCGCAGCGCCATGTTTTATAGCTTTTTAAAAAGCACTTGCTACTATTTGTTAGTATGAAAAAAATGTGGTAAAGATTGTGGCTCTATGGCTAGTGTATAGAGTCCACAGTTTACATTTTAATGCCAGAATTCAGTTCCTGCACTTAAAGAAATTTCAGTATTTCCACATTAATCTAGCTTTTTTGTTTCGGAAAAAAAGAGGTTAATTTACAATAAAATACCAGGAAAAATAGATGAAATGCTAAACGACTTTTTATTACTAACGGTTCAAAGTAATCTAAGTGTCTCCCATCAATTTTCCAAAGGCAAACCTGGTTCTGATTTCACTAATTTTCACTAATGATTTCACTGAAGAAATGAGCTTTGACCTGGGAAGAAGATGGAACAATAATAAGCAAGAATGAGTTTGTTTTCATATCTATCTTCTGGAATGCCAATAATTAAATTCCATTTGATTAATACTTATCAAAGCTTTACCATGTATAATCCACTGTATATAGCATATTTTGATTCCTATTTTTGCACCATTATTTGCCAATAATTTAAAAAAATAAATCCTACAATGACTATCCTTGGACATTGTATAGAGCTGGGAAGAATATGGTATTTGAATGCTCCTCAGACTCTTAGAAACATTAAATGTCACTAAATAAAGAAGCCCAAAGCGTTGTTCAAATTCTGCTTAATACAGCAGAATATATCTTTGAACTATATGCATAAAGAACATATAGTATAATGAATAAGAGAAAGCCTTGGATGTAAGAAGACTTGAGTTCAAGCCCCACATCATATATGCTAGCAGTTTGATGATGGGGAAATCACTTAATATCACAGTGTTGTAATAAACATTTTAATTTGGAATTTAATTTATTCCAAAGGTAATGCTCAGAATTGGTAGAGGGATATTAGTTTTTTGCCTGACAATTCATTTTATCAATGAAATCATAGCTCTAGTCATTATATGTATATTATATACTGCAGAAATAGGTCGAGTCATTTATTAGGCAGAATCCTGAATCACAATTAAGTCCAACAAACCTAAATAACCCAAGACCTTTGAAAAAAAGAAAACAGACTGTGGGTTGTTATTATTATTATTATTATTATTTAGCAAATACTTTACCATTCTCTCCAAACCAAGAGACAGATTCAACTTTGGGAGCCATATAGAATAGTAATAGGATCCTTACCTTTGTGATTCCGTGCAGTGGAAACTGAGTCACAGGGAACAAAAATAAGATGGGGATCTTCTACAATGTTTATTTTGCAAAACGAAACACTCTTTTTAAATTCCAGTCTTAAACTTTGTCTCTATGTAAAATTGTGCTTTTGAATTTTTCATGAGAATAATAGTTTTAACCTTTTATCAACAGTGGGTCTGGTCTCTGCTACTCCCCTGGGGAACAAAGCTCCCATTGTCATGTCCAGGAGGTGGAAATGTGAAAATGAGGCTGGTGCACCTGTTTGCTCACTGTTATCAAATGCCAGCCTGGGGGGCTACCCTTGGTAACACAGCTTTGACATCTCACCACAGAGGAACATAAACTCTCCTGAAAAATCTTTTGTGTGCAAACACAGGTTCAGCAGCATGCTTCCTTCCTGGGGGGAAAAGGAGAGAGCATGGCTCTCACCATCAAGAAATAGCACTGCTGTTTTCATTCATGCTCTAAAAGCTGGAAATTTTGAATGGAATCCTGTTAATCCTTCTGTGACTGTTGGTTAACTCTGGGTGTATTTTAAGCGGGGGCAGACATTAAAGATAGCACCCCATTCGAATTTATCCACTCCAAGTCAACCTAAACTACCTTTGGCTCCCTCCTCCCCCTTTTAAATATTAAGTGACTGATAGCTAGATAAAGGTTAGAGGAAAAATACTAATCAATGTTCCCTCCTCTTGGATCAGAATCTCCTGGCAACAACAGCAAATATATGCCTTCTATCTCCTAAGACAATGGCTGTGGGAACCCATTTTGCTTGTTAAATCATTTAGGTGAGAGTGGGTGGGAAGCAATCTCTTTCAAGTTTTCCCCTCTAAAGAGGGAAGCGTGGTTACCCTGGCAGTAAAGAATACACTCTTTTAGGTGTAATGAAAGAAATTCACTTCAATGCTGCCCTTCCTTACCCTGCCCCCCAGTCAGTATGACTTGTGAGCTATGGAGCTATGCTAATGATGACTGGCGGATGCAGCAGGTACCCCTCCTGAGAGGCCAAGAGCAGATGAAGGTTTCTGTCTTTCTAACTCTCCCTCCTCTGTGTCTTTGTGGATGTGAGAGAGAGAAAAGAAGGGAGGGGGGAGGTAGCACAGAGGGGGGATATGTGGAACAATACGACAGTACAGATATTTTATTTGTAAATCACCCATGCTTTAGGAAAGAGTGTTTCAGAGGGAACACATGTGTTTTAAAGCATATAAAAAGGGGGTGGGGAGGCCTTACCCAAAGAGCTTCTTGCAACACTCACCCTGGAGCAGTTCAAAAACATGAAAAAAAGCCCCTCTAGCAGGTTCTCCCCCTGTGACACCTTTGTTCATTCATTCCAGCCTGTGGGCACATTCTTCATGCCACACAAAAGATTTCGGTGCCATACAGTTAGATATAAACACACATGAATTAGTCATCTGCTAGTCTAGCTCTCCAAACCCATCCTGCTTGTGATAAAATTAATTTTCTATGGAAACCAATTCTTGGAAGCAAAATGTTGTTTCGGGCCATGAAAACAATGGGAAGGAAAAGTAAAAGGTAGTGAATGAATATAATGGGCTTATAGCAGATGTACATTATAACTATTAGCAGACACCATCTTGATTTCCAATATTCAGGCGTTTGTATATAGAATTAACTCCTGTTCTGTAGCCATTGGCTTTCCCCTTTCTTTGCTTCTATAACTTCTTGTCATTTGTTATTATTCTTCGCCATTTGGCAAAGTCAGCTAAGTTCTCATCAGTTTTCTTTCTTTTTTCAAAAAATAAGCCTTTTGGTTCATCTCTGCGTGTATTACCTTTGTAGCCTTGTAGTCTGAGAACTTCCGGGTTATTTTTTCTTATTAATTCATAAAAATCCAATCCGCCTGTCTTTCTAGCTTAAAGACAGGTCTCTGTTTTACAAAGACTGTGCTAGTTCTCATCAAGCTCAGGCACTTAGACAAGCAGATGGGAATAAATCTAAGATATCCTCACATATGAGGCAAACAGGAGATTTATAGTAATTATTTGCTTTATTTTTTTAATCCTAAATTTCAATTGCTGAAATGAAAGGGTTATAGCCAAGCTTTTACGTGGTTCCCTGGGAGCAGAGCAATCCAATCCTGGACTTGCAACTCTCTTTTACTTTACTATGAGGTGGGGGAGGAGAACAAATATAAAATGAGTCTGAAGATGTATAAAACACCAATGACACACTTTTCCTAAGCCTTTATCTTCTGAGTAAAGACTCTAATTTTAGAATCCAACCCCTGAGCTTCCTGCAGTTACTGAGTCTGGAAGCCAAACCAAATCTCTGTGGGTGTTGCGTCTCTTCACTGTTCTGACAGTCTATGGTTCACTTCATTTTCTCACACTGATGGAGGGATCCAGCTGGGCTATTGCAATTGACAGGCCACATGCATGACCAGCAGTAGCCAACCCTTTCTTCAGAAGTTAAAGTTCCCTTACAAAACAAATATTGTGCGTGTTTTAATTATTTTAGCAGAGCCCCACAGATGAACTGAAGTAAGCTCCTAACAAATTTATATTTTAAGAGGTAGGGGAATGGAAAACTGCACTGGATTCTTGTTACTTTTTTGTTGTTGTTGTTTATCTGGGTTTTTATTTAGGGGGTGGGAAACAAATATGAAATATTCAGGTATTCAAATTTCATCTTTCACTGTGCAAGAGTCTTAAAAGGAAGCAATGATTAATGAGTCTCAAAAATCAGTGTAATAGTCATCTTCAGGGAAAGGATTTCCCAGCTGATTTGATAACTTTGCCCAATAGGGAGACTTTGGAGACTAAGAAATTAAGAAGAGAATGAAGAAAAGGATTTGTTTGACATTCAAGTGAGGGTAACATTGGCTTCCAATCAGGAATGAAACCAACTAAATTATTGTTGTTGGTCTGAGCTCATTGTCCTTTTTCCTCCTCTCTAAAAATGATTTGAGGTTTAAAAAGAGCTTCACATTCTTCCCAAAGAAATTAAGCAATTTATCAAAAGGACAATGGGACTGCCTTTACTGACACTTGGACCCTGAATGCAAACATGCTTACTGTATTATTATTTTAACTGGCCATTCTGTTCTTCACATAGTGGTTTGTCAGTATTGTGGAAAGCCAGTAGAGTAATACACATAAAATAACAATCTCTATTTAGATGACAATACAAAGATATGGGCTTGAAATTATTATATTCAGTAAAGTGTTTTTTTTTTAACTTTAGAAATATAGGAGCTTGAGGGTTAAATGATGGGACTCTACATCCTCAGAGGAAGGTGCTTAGAGACGGAGAAAACTCTACCTAAACTTGCCTTAAACTTTAGGGTATTCTACTGAAGTCAGGAGAAAAGTAGGGGATTTTATTATATCATCTATAAGGTCCCCTCCCAATAAAAAAAAAATAAAAGGGAGAAAAAGGAAAACATATGAAACTTGTATTTCAGAGACAGACAAACTGAGGGACAAAATGATGACAACTCACCTTTACACAATATTTTGAGATTTATAAAATATTTAATGTTGATTATATCATTTGAATCTCATAACTTCAGGTTAAATGACTTACCTAAGGTCATACAGCTAGTAAGTATCTTAGGCAGGATTTGAACCCACATTTTCTTATCTCCAAGACTAATTACAACACTTCACTATCACTGAATTAATTAACCTATGTTAGGCAGAATTAAGATTAGAAAACATTTTTATTTAATTTTTTCTGATTACAAGTAGGCACAACATGAAAACAAACTGACTGCTTCTAAGGTAAGAATTACTTTCAGCAGGACAGCTGGATGGCCCAGTGGATTGAGAGCCAGGTCTAGAGACAGGAGGTCCTAGGTTCAAATCTGACCTCAGACTCTTCCCAGTTGTGTGACCCTGGGCAAGTCACTTGACCCCCATTGCCTAGTCGTTACCACTCTTCTGTCTTGGAGCCAATATACAATATTGTATAATGAATGACTATACTAGAAAAAATACAGTATATAGTATTGTCTCCAAGACAGAGGGTAAGGGTTTAAAAAAATTACTTTCAGGTCATTAATATGGAGCTGTTATGAACTTTAGACATAATCTGTAAATTCCTCCTATCCCCCCCCCCCCACACCATTTAATCAGTGAAGAAACTAAGAACAAATACATTTAAAAAGGAGTAATCCAAGAGTAAACAGTATAGCAGAGCTGGGATTTGAACTCAGGTCTTCTAGTTCCAAAGTCCTTTTTCTAGTATAGTTAGTCATTATACAATTCTATGACCAGGACAAGACAAATGTCCTGTCTGTATAGGTTATATAGCACAAAAATAGAATATAGGAACTGGGTAGAAAAGAGGGGGCGGGGCAGGGGTCAAACATCAAGTCCAAAAATGGGCTCTTCTTAGGGGGAAATAGATTCCAGATCTGAAAGCCATAGACTGGATTCAAAATCTAGGGCAAGTGGTACACTTCCTCAAAGAACACCTGACTTCCATCAAAACTCAGCTCAGGGTCTATGTTCTACCCAAAGCCTTTACTGATCTCTCCAAGTGCCTTTCCTCTTAATTATCCCATTATTAACAAACTTTTATTAATCTTATATATGTACATATGTCCCCGATAAGCTGAAAGCTCCCAGAGAGTAGGACCAGTTTCATTTGTTTTGACTTTGCATACATAGTATCTGATACAATGCCTGGCACACAGCTGACTATTTCTTAAAGATTCCATGTGAGGAAGAAGCCTAAAATTGCTCTCCCTCCTTATATCAACAGATCTAATTCCCAAATCTATGTTCAATTCATGAATACCTTACTTGTAATTGTTTGGAATTCAAGAATATCTATGAAAGTTTCTATTATCTCAGCACTTTTTTTCAAGAGTAAAAGTGCTAACAAGTAAACAAAAAAAGTTAAAACAGTAATAAACAATGTTGGATGTTAAACTCATAAGGCAGAAGTAAATGGTAGTTATTTAAATACACTCTATTATTATCTAATTAATTTACTAAAATTTCTCTATAATTATGTATTTAAAATGGTTATAAAACCAATTTTAATATTCATTTGAGTTAGAAAATGTGATGTTAGAGCCTACTGTATAGATATTAAATTGAGAATCCCTTATCTTTTAGGAATGGCATTTTGGCTGCTCTTTGTTATAATTGTTTGGCTTTTTTTTATGGCATTCTTGTTAATTTGTTTGGGAAAAAGTGATTTTTGCATTTTAATAGGAATAAAGCTCCTAAAATGAGTCCGATGTGGCTCAGAGGAATAACAGTGGTTCTGAAGTGAGGAAGACCTTACAGTTTCAGGTATTTCTTAGCCATGTAACCTTGGACAAGTCACTTAACTTCTGAATGCCTAAAAGGCAGAAAGTTGACTCAATGTATACAAAGCTGGGTCTAGAGCCAAGAAGACCAGAGCTGAAATCCTCACTGTATGACCCTGGGCAAATCACTTAATCTCTGATTACCTGACAAAAGGATTCACTGGATCCACTGGATCCACTGGAGAAGGAAATGGAAAACTAGAAACCAGAAACACCCATGTATAGCTATGATCCAAGGCATCATGAAGAATCAGATAAAACTGAAGGACTGAATGATAAAAAGCTTCCAAGAATTTTTTGACATCAAACATTTCTTACCAAGAGACATTTTAATTAATTAAATGCAAATGAATTGAAAACATAGACACATTTCTCTTGGGCTTTTAATTTAAATTTAGGTTCAAAACTGAAGGGGAGATGACTCAACTTAATTCATTTGGCTTTCACTCTTTTTTTCTGGAAAGCTCAATATATAAGAGAGAAGAGTGTTATGGTGCCTTTCCTCCTCCTTCCTTCCTCCTTTTTTTCATGTTGTCTCCTCTACCAGATTATGAGCTCCTTGATGGTGTAATGATTATTTGATGAATGGTAATAATTGATCTTGAGGGAGCTGTTACTGATAGAAGAGTGAGGGAAGATAGGAGTCAAGGAGGAATGGCTCCTGTTGTACTCTCTCACTTTCTTCTCCTGGGCTGTGATAACAAAGGTATATCTCAGGGAAATGGGGATCCCAAATGATGGCCCTATGCTAGGGTATTAAAGGAAAGTCTCCCCTATTGGATGATGGTACCCCCAAAATACCCAAGCATGTATTTGCCCAGAAAGACAAGTGTCCCCCCTGTTCGCTGACACAGCTGGGGGGAGCTAGATGTGCCTGAATAGCTTTCTGTGATGACTGATCAGTTACCTCAGGGAATTAGCTTTCTTGGTCCTCCTTGAACAAAATCCTTTTCTTCCAATCTGACTTTGGTTTAATAAATTTTAATAACTCAAGATATTTGGAAGTGGGGGACCAGTTTGAGGTTAAGAGGTGTCCCTATATCTAAACTCTTTGAGATCCTTCTTTCTGGGAGCTTTAGGGCAACCCAGAAATTCTCCTCCCCTTCCCAGTTATCTTATAATCTAAATTAAGTTACTAAAGGACCAAAATAGGGAAAAGGCAGGAAAACTCAACCTCAACATTCCATGCTCATCCATGCATCCTCCTCTTACAACGGTAAGGGCTGTTATTGCCTTTCTATCCACAATACTTAGCACAGGGCTTGAGCAAGAGTAGACAGGCACTTGTTACAAGCTAGTTGACTTGTTTTGGCTCTAGAATGGGTAGGTTGTCAAAATTAGACCTTGATATTTCTTTTTCTATCTATCTCTCTTGTTCATCATGTCACTCCCATTTGCTCATGCTTTCCTTGAATTAGATGTATAAAAGTTTTGAAAGCTGGCTTTTCAGATTTACTAACCATATCATAGGCAAGTCATTGGTGGTCATGATAATAATAATAGCTAAGATTTATCTAAAGTTCTCAAAATAATAGATATGTTTAAATATGTATTCTGATTTAATCCTTAAAACAATCCTACTAGGTAAATGCTATGATTATCCCTTGAAGAACTAAAGAAATTGAGGCTTGTAAAAGTCAAATAAATTGCCCAGGGTCACACATCTAATCAGTATCTAAAGCAGTATTTCTTTCTCAAGTCTTCTTGACTTCAAGTCCATAAGTCGTATCAAATCTATAACCTTGCAGATGTCTAACTTATAGGTTCTTCATACAAATCCCTGGGAGTTACCATCCAAATCTGACTACTTTATTTACTCTAGAAGATTTGACTGAATGAACGCTTCTTTATAGCAGTCTCTTAAAAATAATCAGAGTAATATTTTTAAATGGTTAACAAATAAAAATGCTGAATTTTAGCTCATTTTAGCATTTACAATATTTGTTTTGTATTTTCCTAATTAAATTGACTTTAAGATATATGACCTTTTCATTTGGCACTCTGATGAAAAGGGTGCAGAAATTGCTATCCTGATATTTACACATGAGGAATTGAGACTTAGTTTGATTAATTAATGAAGTGACTTGGCCAAAGTAACACTTCTGAAAATATAGAAATGAGAGATCCCATTCTATAATTCAAATTCTTAACTCCCAGTTCAACATTCTTTTTATGATCCCTCAACATATTTTGTAAGAAGATGTTGTTCTTTCTAATCATGTTTTTGTATTTTTTCCAGTAGGTGAAAAAATGGAGAGCAAACTTCAAAACTCATACACTAATGTGTCAAAGATGAATATTTAGAAGGGCAATTAAGTTCAAAGCTATGAACTTAAAGACATGGACACTGAGACTGGCAGAAATTATGGGTCCTGGGTTGTACAAATGTCTGGAATTAAGTTGAAAACCACATGTTCCAGGTGTCAAGAAAACCTTTTCTATACCACACCATTCTACCTTCTTAGATTAAAGAGGAATACCAGTATAAATTGGTGGAAGAAGTACCTACACTGGGGAAGTGACATAACTTTTAAAGATTGAAATGTTTAAATTTGTCTATTTATTATTTTAATGGGCAGCTATTCAAATTACCCATTTGTCCTGTTACATATAAATCCATAGGAATATCACACATTATGCTATGGCCTCTGCAATATTTAGCTTCTGAATATGACAATTGATCTTTTTTTTTTTTTTGAAAATAGGATTTAAGTAAAGAAAACTATTTTTGATGGACTCTTCTTTCCTTAGGACCATTAGGCTGTGTTTGAAATATGATAGAGTTTTAATTGCAAAGATTTATCATTATGACATGTAATTTCTTTTTTTTTTTAAACCCTTACTTTCCGTCTTGGAGTCAATACTTTGTATTGGCTCCAAGGCAGAAGAGTGGTAAGGGCTAGGCAATGGGGGTCAAGTGACTTGCCCAGGATCACACAGCTAGGAAGTGTCTGAGGTCAGATTTGAACCTAGGACCTCCCGTCTCTAGGTCTGGTTCTCAATCCACTGAGCTACCCAGCTGCCCCCTTGACATGTAATTTCTAAGTACATGAAATGACAAGGCAAGGCATGGATATAAAAATCAGGGACACATTCACTGTGTGACTGATGATATCAATGACAGTCATTTTCTTTCCTACTTCAACTTCTCTGATCACCTGTACTACTTATGAGAAGTTTCTACAGTTTAATCAAATAGTACCTTATTGTCTTTTTCATATATTTCTAGAAAACTAGATCAGATTTGCTTCAATATTTAAGTTAAATATTAATGTGTTTGTAGGTATTTGAAGAATTCTATTTGGATTGGCACATGACTTTGAGAATTCCCTTTCCACATTATATCATCTAGAGAGCTGGTATGATTTGAAGAGTAAATATGATTACATAGTAATGAAAAGTTAAATGAACAAAATGGTAAATATGAGAGAAAATTTAGAATTGCTCTTCTTAAAGGAGTCTTGAAAATATTATTTTAACTGTTTTGCATTTTCTTTTTAGCTTCTGGAGTTGATATGGGGGTTCCATTATAACTAAACAATTCTGAGTGGCTTAGTTCTTTCTAGTTCTCCTCTTCATTTCTGAAGTTCTTTATGAAAAGATGCTTTGTTTTGTTTTGTTTTTCACTCATTTTCTGATCCTAAAATATAAAATTTGAGATTATATATTCATTTCTCTAATTTAGATTAAAGATTGCAGTGGAATGAATGGATTTTACAAACAATCTGGTCAAAATTGGTACTATTAATCAATACTAAAGGTTTTTACTTGCTTTGAATGTTATGCAAAAATCCTAGCCACTAGCAGTACCAGATCTCAAACTATACTATAAAGCAGCAATAATTAAAATAATATGGTAGTGGCCAAGAAATAGAAGGATAGATCAATGGAGTAGATTAGATCCACAATATAGAGGGGCAAATAACCTTATAAGCCTAGTGTTTAATAAATCCAAAGATCCCAGCTTTTGGAAAAAGAATCTACTATTTAATAGAAACTTTGTTGAGAAAATCAGAGAATATCCCTGGCTGAAGCTAGGGATAGACCAATAGCTCATATCCAATACCATTATGTGGTCAAAACAGATATATGATTTAGATATAAACAATGATGCCATAACTAAACACAGAGTAATTTTCCTGGCAGATCTTTGAAGAAGGCAAGAATTTATGACCAAAGAAGAGACAGAGAATATTACAAGATATGAAATGAATAATTTTGATTATATTAAATTGAAAACTTTTGCACAATATAACTTATGGAACCAAGATTAGAAAGAAAAAAAACAAACTGGGAAAATTTTATAACAAATTTCTCTAATAAAAGTCTAATTTCTCAAATTTTTAGAAAACTAAGTCAAATACATAAGAATACAAGCCATTCCTCAATTGACAAATGGTCAAAGGACATCAACAAGCCTTTTCAAAGAAATCAAAGCCATCAAAAATCATTTGGAAAAATGTTCTAAATCACTATTGACTTAGATAAATGCAAATTAGAACAACTTTGAGGTACCACCTCACACCTATCAGATTGTCCAATACAGTAGTAAATTAAAGTGATTAATTTTGGAGGGGATGTGGCAAAATTGGGACACTAATGCATTGTTGGTAAAGTTGTAAACTGCTCAAACCATTTTGGAGTGCAATTTGGAATGATGCCAAAAGGGATATAAAACTGTGTCTATCCTTTGATCAGCTAGTACCATTACTGACTCTATATTTAAATAACAATAACAACAATAGCAACAATAATAATAAAGGGGAAAGGAGTAACTTGTACCAAAAAATTTTATAATGACTCTTTTAATAGTGGAAAAGAATTGGAAATTGAGCAGATGCCCATCAATTGAGGAATAGCTAAAAAAATCGTGGTTCATGTTGGTGATGGAATACTATTGTGCTCTTATGAAATGATACGCAAGATGATTTCAGAAAAAGCTGGAAGGAACAGTAAGAACTAATGTAGAGCAAAATAAGCAGAGCTGGGATAACATTGTATGCAATAACATTTATATTGTACAATGATTATCTGTGAAAATGTTGCTACTCTCAGAAACGAAATGATATGGGACAATCCTGAAAGACTAATGATGGGGAATGCTATCCACTTTCAGAGAAAGAAATGTTGGAGTTGTCTTTCACATGAGTGTATTTATGGTTATATTTTGGAGTTTTGGTTATGTATGAGTGTGCTCTTACAACAATGACCAATGAGGAAGTATATTTTGAATGACAATAAAAATATTTTTTTAAATGCTAGGCACATTTCCCCTGTTACCAAAGTTCCTTCACAAAAATATATTATATCAATACTTTTTGAAGGAAAATTAGGTTATAAGCCTTAAAAGAACATTAAACATATTTTTTTTCCACATGGAAAAATCCTTTAAATAGCAAAAACAGAAATTAATCTATATTCTCAAGTTTTTTCATAATTTTAAGGCCTTGGATATAGGGACTAAACTTTCCCTAGTACAGGATTAGTAAAATCACTTTATCAATGAAGATCAATATCTTCTCTGTAACTTGCAATCTAGAGTGCTTTTGGAGGTGAAGTCAAGATGGCAGAGGAAAGAAAGCATTCAACAGGGTTCTCTCAATCTTGCCTTCCAAACAATTTAAAATAATGTCTCAAATTGCATTCTGGATTGGCAGATCTAGTGTAAGGTCAGAATGAGGCATAATTAAATCCCAATACAATTTAGGAGGTGACAAAGAGGGATCTCTGATACATGATTTAATGCTGGATCAGAGATTATGTGGATGTAACAAGAATAGTGGGACCAGGGGTTAGTCACAGAATCAATAGCATCATCAGGAGTCCTTGAGCCACAGGTCATAAATAGAACTGTATATTGACCAAAAAGAAATTACAGAGGATCACTGTTCTAGTACTAGATGTAAGACCAGACACTACTTGAGAAATCCATTCTTAATATCCATTTCAGGGTGATAGTTTATTTCAAAGGTAGAGAAGAACACTTTTACACAAAAGGCACTGGTAACCCTGGCAGGCAACATCATTTCTAGTCCCGCAGGATCAGGGATATGAGTAACAGTATTAAATGCAATCCCTTGGGATGTTCCTTACTAAGGAACAGAAAGTAGAACAGGAGAGCAGTGACCATACTTCTCCCTACATGGCCCTACCCCAGAAGAATAAAAAAACAAAACAAAACAAAACAAAATTCCAAACATCCAGAACTAACTGAAAATAGCAGTGCAAAAAAGCCTAAAGTTTGAAAAAGTGTCTCTCCACACTGGAAATAGAACCCAATTTTAACATAAAGTTCAAATTTTTAAAAATAGGGTAGAAGAATGAACAAAACACACAAAAATAACCTGACAATAAAAAATCTGTAATGGTGACAGGGAAGATCAAGACACAAATTCAGAAAATGACAAAGAAGTCAAAATATCTATACTCAAAACGTGAAAGAAGGTGGCCTTGATACACCAGATCTAAAACCACATTACAAAGCTAAAATCATCAAAACAATTTTGTACTGCCAAAGAAATAGAATGGTGGACCAGCAGAATAGATTAGAAACAGAATACATAGTAGCAAAGGAACCTCATTATTTACTGTTTGATAAACCCAAAGGTCCAGGCTATGGGGCAAGAAATCATTACTTGAGAAAAATTGCTGAGAAATTGGAAAATGTATGGCAGTGCTGGATATAGAGCAACATCTCACCATGTACTAAGGTAGATCAAAATGGATAAATTGTGAAGGGGACTATCATAAACAAATTAGAGGAATAGAGAATAATTTACCTACAAAATCTATGGCTAAGGGAAGAATTTATGATGAAACACGAGACAGAGAGCATCATAGGATGTAAAATGGATAATTATGATTTTATTAAATTTATTTTTTTTCACAAATATAATCAATGCAACCAAGATTGCAAGAAAAGGAAAAAGCTGAAAATATTTTCAAAGCAATTTATTTCTGATAAAGGCATTATTTCTCAAATATATAGAGAACTTGGTAAAAATCATAAGAATACAAAACATTCATACAAACAGTTAAAGGATATCAATAGTAAGTTTTCAGATGAAGAAAAAAATTTCTCAAACAAATTCTTTTTTAAGTAAAACCTTTATCTTCCATATCAGAATCAGTACTGTGTTCTGATTGGTTCCAGGGCTGTTAGACAATGAAGGTTAATTGACTTGCCTGGGGTCACCCACCTAGGAAGTGTCTAAGGCCAGATTTTAACCCAGGAACTTCTCTCTCTAGGCTTGACTCAACCACCTTTGTCATCTAGGATGTCTCCATAAAATAACTCTTGATTAGATAAATGTAAATTAAAGCAACTATGATATCCACCTTACACCTATCAGATTGGTTAATATGACAAAAAAAAGGCAAATAATGAACACTGGAGGGTGTGTGGGAAAATTGAGATGATAATGCACTGTTGGTAGAGTTGTGAAATGATAGAATGATTCTGGAGACCACTTTGAACTATTCACAAAGGGTTACATCATTTGATACAGTAAGACCACTTCTAAGTCTGTATCTCAAAGAGATTTTTAAAATAACAAAAGATAATTGTTTGTACAAAAATGATTATAGTAGTTTTTTGTGGTAAAATATTGTAAAATAAGGTGATGTCCATAAGTAGGAGAACAGCTGAACAAGTGGTATATAATTATTATGGAATTATATGCTGCTAAAAAATGACAAGAAGAATGATTTCAGAAAAACCTGGAAAGACAAATGAAACAATGCAGAAATGAGCACAAATAGGGGAACATTGTACAAAATGACAGTAATATTATAAGATAAACAATTATGAATGTTTTAGGTATATTTAGCAATACAGTTATCCAAGATAAAACTCAAGGATTCATGATGCAAAATGCCACCTGCATCACCAGAAAGACTGATAGGATCTGAATGCAGGTTGAAATATACAATATTTCACTTTCCTTAATTTTTTGTGCTTAATATAGAAAATGTTTTACATTATTGCACATGTAAAAATCTATATAAGATTACTTGTATCTCATGGATAGGTGTAGAGAAGGGATGGATGGGAGGGGAGAATTTGGTACAAATTTTAAAAGACAAATTTTATTTTACATGTAGCTGAGGGAAAAATAAAATATTTTTTAATAAGAGGAATATGCACACATTTATTGGGAAATAAAAAAATTCTGTCTTAACCAACAAGAAATAGGAATACAATTGGATAAGGGAAAGGGGGAGGAGATAAATGTTATCTACCATTACAAACAAAATGGCCTGAAAAAAAACAGATGAGAGGAGGGACTAGATAAAATGATATAGAGAAGAATGAAGAGAAGACAATAGTATAGAGAGAAATATACAATTATCAATCATAACTGTGGATGTATATGGGATAAACTTACCCATAATAAAATGGAAACAAATATCAGAGTGGAAAATAAATCAGAATCCAACAATATGTTGTGTATAGGAAACACATTTAAACAGAGAGACACACAGAGAAAATTAAAATAAAGGGGATATAGCAAAATCTATTACACTTCAATGGAGGTAAAAAATCAGGTGTAGCAATCAGGATCTTGGACAAACAAGAATGAAAATAGACATAAATAAAAGGATTATGGAGAGAAACTATATGTTGCCAAAATAGACCATAGATAGACAATGAAGCAATATCAAGACTAAATATGTATACACACATATAATAATGGCACTGTATATCAATTATTAATGGTAGTTAATAAATTACAAGAAGAAATAGTAGGGATATATTAGTGAGGGACCTCAACTTTCTCCTGTCAGAACTAGATAAATTTAAAGATAAAATGAATTTTAAAAAAAGAATTTAAGGACACTAATAGGATCTCAGAAAATGTAAAAGAACTCTGAAGAAAGCTAAATGGAAATATGAAGTATATCTTTTTTCTGTACATGGCGTCAATAAAAAATAAATAACCACATACTAGTAGATAAAAAGCTAATAACCAAATGTCTAAAAGTAGAAATATTAAATCCACACTTTTCAGATGATAATGCAATAAAATTATATCAGTAAAGGGTCATAGAAGCATGAATTATAAATTAACTGGAAACCATATATTATAATCCTAAACACTGAGTGGGTCAAAGAACAAGTCACAGAAACAATCATAATTTCATTAAAGTGAATGATAATAATGAGATAATATAAAAAATGTTGTTCTATGCAGGCAAAATAATAGATACACTGGGAGGAAATAATATCTCTAAATGCATACAGCAATAAAAGAAAGCAAATCAATGTATTGGGTTTGCATTAAAAAATAATGAACAAATTAATTACTTCCAATTAAGACCAGGATAGAAATCCTGAAAATCAAAGTAAAGATGAATAAAACTGAAAGTAAAGAAAAATTAATAAATTAACCAAGGAACTTGCTTTATGAATAAAGGTAAATAATAAATGTATAAACATTTCACCCCCCATTGATTAATTTGATTTTTAAAAGAAAGAAGAAAAACAAATTACTAATATCAAAAATGAAAATGATGAAAGCACTACTAATGAAGATGAAATTAGAGTAATTATTGAAAGTTTTTTTTTTATTTATATGCCAGTAAGACAACAACCTAAGTGAAATATGTGAATATTTACAAAAAATTGATCAGGTTAATAGAAGTGGAAATAGAATATTTAAATAACCCTATCTTAAAAGAAATTGAACAAGCTAAAAATTAGTTCCCACATACTCCCTACATCCTTCAAAATAAGACCAAATGTAATAAAAAACAAAAAATCATGTAAAAACTAATCCCTGATACTATATTTATACTTTAAAAAGAAAAAGAAAACCTTTTCCTTCTGTCATAAAATCAATACCTTGTGTTTGTTCCAAGGTAGAAGAGTGAAGAGCTAACAATGGGGGCTAAGTGACTTTCCCAGGGTCACACAACTAAGAAGTACTAGATATGTATATCATAAATAAAGTTTTGTTTCAATATTAGAAAAATTACAAGCATATTTGACAATATCAATAATAAATCATTCCCCAGTTGCTAAATGGTCAAATGAAAAAGATAGCCTGTTTTCTGAAGAAACAAATGATCATAGTCACATAAAATTGTTTTAAATCACTTCTGATAAGAGAAATGAATATTAAAAGAACTCTGAGGTGACCAGCCCACACAAATCAGATTGATTAGCATGATAGCAGAGGAAAATGACAAATGCTAGATGGTATTAAGAAAAATTGGGATGCTGATGCTTTTTTGGTGGATTACAAACTATTCCTGTCATTTAGGAACAGAATTTGGAACAAGACTTAAAGGGATATAACATTTTCTATACCCTTTGGCCCAGATACTGTTGTACCCAAAAGAGATCAAGGAAAGGGAAGAAAAACTATTTGTACCAAAAAATTTAGAGCATCCTTTTTTTATGGTGGCAAAGAATTGGAAACTGACAGGCATCTTTATCAACTGGGAATAGCTGAACAAGTTTTGATAAAAGACTGTGATGGAATATTGTGATATAAAAGTTGATGAGCAGAATAGTTTCAGAAAAACCTTGGAAGACTTTTATGTAAAGTGAAATGAGCAGAACCAGCAGAATACCATACACAGTAACCACAATATTGTGAAGATGAGTAACTGTGAAAGAATTACCTGATCTGATCAAGAACATGATCTCAGACAATTTCAAGGGATATACGATTAAAAAATTATGTCTACCTCCAGAAAGAAAAACTTACAGACTCTGAATGCAAAATGAAGTATATTTGTTTTAACTTTATTTTCCCCCTTTTTTCTCTTTTTCTATAGCATGGCTAATAAGAGAATGTATTTTATATGCCTTTCCTGATATAACTGACATCAAACTCCTTGTCTTCTCAATGACAGGTAGAGGAAGAAAGGATGTAGAAATTTGGTAACTCAATTAAAAAATGAATGTTAAAAAGTTTTTAGATGTAATTGGAAAATATTCAATAAATTAAATAAAATATTTTTTAAAAACTTACAATCTAAGACAGTTGCCTATAGTACTGATAAATATTATTTACCCAGGGTCACTTAATCAGGTCATGGCAAAATTCATAATCTAATATTTTTGATGCCATATGAAAACTTTTATTTACCATGTCTTGCTGCCTTCTCTAGAACATCCAAGATACATAATGAATTTCTACCTCTCATATCACAAGAAACAACTTCTATATTTTTACTCAAATATAGATCATATCAACTTAGTCTCTCAAGTTTTAGTTGGACATTTCAAAATAATATCTATTTTTGACCTGTTATCAAGCTAGCAGAATGCATCTAACTAGTAATTTAGCTCCCTAGCAAAATAAGAAGTGAAAGAAAAACCAGTTGTTGAAAAACAAGTTAACCTACAATTAACTTTTGTGGTCTAGACCTGTAGAATTATATTTTGTGTTTTTACATCAAGTTAGCTGAAAGAGATTTTTTTCATATACTGAATAACAGTGATTCTAGAAAAAATAAGAGTGTATTTTCCATATTGTAGTAACCCTCCATAATTCCCTCTCCTCCATCACCAAAAATAGCCATGAAACATAATGGTAAAAAAATGTCTACATGTTACAAAGTGGTCATTCATTTTAGAATAAAAGCAAACCTTTTATTGAAAAAAAAAAGACAGTAATTTATTTTGTCAGACAAGTTGATCAAAGATAATTTGGGCTATAGAAATTAATAGAACATAGTTTATGTAGAGATTTCCACTTGAGGACATTTCTAATTTCCCCTGCCCCTTTACCCAACAGTCATGGGATCACTTCCTCCCTTCTCTATCTGGGATAAAGCAGGGAGTGGGGAGCAATTTGGGCACTAGGTCTCTAAAAGGTTCTCCATCACTGGGACAGGGCCTTCAATTTATCACAGAATAATAGATTTCCAGCAATTCATAATTAGAAGGGTTCTCAGTGGCCACTCCAACCAAGAATTCCCCCTTTACCTGGCCTGTTACTGAACCCAGGGTTTTTCAGACGACTTCCAGTGAAGGGGAGCTCACTTCTTTATAAGACAGACAGCCAAATGCATTCATTCTACTTAAGAAACATCTGTTATGGTTAGGAAAGTTTTTTCCTGAACTTGTGTTGAATTTGCTTTTTTGCAACTTCTTTACTGATCCTCAGTCTGCCCTCTGGGGTGGGATGGGGAGTCCAAACAGGAATAGCACTAACTTCTCTGCCGTGGGACAGAGTTTCCAACATTCTTTTCCTGCAACCCAAACACTTTCCAGTGTGGGCAGTCAAGAGAACAGTGTTTTGTTTGTTTGTTTGTTTTTAAGTTGGCCAACAAATATTTATCACCTGCTCTGTATGATCATAGTTTCTTTGACCTATGACTTACAAAAACTAGAGTCATATAGAAAAGTAGGAAATATTTTAAAAATTTGAATACTAAAGTACCACTCTATTTGAAAGATATCTAGAGCACCAAGAGTGCTGAATGTATCATAGGATTCTAGATTTAGAATTGTAAAGAAACTTAGGTGTCGATTATGAGTGATCTATTACCTATATTTTACAGTTGAATAAAGTAATGACTAGTACCATAACTTACTCATGAATGTTATGTGTTGAAATGTGACATTTCCTGACAATTATACACAGGGTAGCCACTAAGATCATAGGCAAGGATTTCCAGGCAGCATGTGTCCTTATTTTACATGAGCTCAGATTTGAGGCTTTTTAAACACATAATAAAAATAAAATGATATATGTTTTGAGCAGTGTGAGCCTGGATGCTTAGGAGGGGAAGTTAGTGACCATATCCTGAAGAGTGTCATTTAGTGAATTTTCCATATCACTTGGCCACTGTGTCAAAGAAAATGTGATCAGAAGGATTTTTCTGGATCCATATATATCACTTTCCTCTGTAGTGTTTCATATTTTACATGAATAATAATAAATTTCTAATACTAATATGTGCAAGGCACTTCTAGTATCATTATAGAAAATATGTGGCAGAGGAGGAGAGATGAAAATGATGACCTAAAGGAATAGATGAAAGATTAATATGTAATTGGTGAATAAGCATTTATTAAACACTATTTAGAAGATCATAGAATAATTTACCTACTAGATGTAGATAAGGGAAGAATTTATATCCAAATGAGACAAAATGGACATTATGAGATGTAATAAAATAACTTTGAGTACATTCAATTAAAAATGTATTGGACAATCAAACCAATGCAACCAAGAGCAAAAGAGAAACAACAAATGGGGGAAAATTGTACTGTCTCTAACAAAGGTTTCCTTTCTAAAATATGCAGAAAACCAAGTCAAATTTATAACAATATAAAGCATTCCAAAATTTACAAGTGGTTAAAGGATATATATATATATATAGGCAATTCTTAGATGAAGAAACTAAAACTTTAATCTTTAGTCAAATGCTCCAAATCACTACTAATTAGAGAAATTCAAATTAAAACAATTCTGAGGTACCACTTCACATCTATTAGACAGACTAGCACAACAAAATAGATAAATGATAACCATTGGAGAGGATGTGGGAAAATCATGACAATACTACACTATTCGTGGAGCTGTGAACTGATACAAGCATTCTGGAGAGCAATTTGGAATCATTCCCTAACTGTGCATAACTTTTGATGTAGCAATATCACTTCTGGGTCTGTTTCCCAAAGAAGATCAAAGATAGGAGAAAAGGGCTACTTGTACAAAAATATTTATAGCAGATTTTTTTGGCTACTAAAGAACTGGAAACTGAATGGCTGTCTATCAATTGGGGAATGGCTGAACAAGTTATGGTATTTGCTTTTAATTGAACACTATTGTGCCATATGAAATGACAAAAAAAAAAGATGACAACCAAAAAACCTGAAAAGACATATAAATTACACAAAGTGAGACAGATCAGGAGAACACAGTATACAGTAAGCAATAAAGTTTAATATTCAACTGAGAATGATTTAACTATTACCAGCAATACAAAGATCCAGGTAAACCCCAACAGCCAAATGACTAAATAGATGATCCACTGTTATGGAAAGAAATGATTGAATCTGAATACAGACTGAAGCATGCCATTCTTTACTTTATTCCCTCTGTTATTTTTTCTCATTTTAGCAATATATATTTTTTTACAACATGATGAACATGGTGATATGTATTGTATAATAATGAATATATAGCCCATATCATATCTACCTGTCATCTTGGGGAAGAAGGATGGAGTGGGAAGGAGGGATAGAACATGGATTGTAAATGTCAGAAAATGATTATTGAAATTTTTATTGACATAATCTGGAAAAAAATTTAAAACAATAAAAAACACAATAACAAAAAATACCCACTTACTATGTATAATCACTGTGCCACATGCTTGTGATACAAAAAATAAAATAAAAGAGTTACTAAAGCATTTGATCTCGATTCACTCAAGTCTTCTTTTATATTTTAACTGGTACTATAGTTTGTGAACAAGGTAAATCTCATCAGGTTCAAGCTAAAAATGATGGGGAGGTTATGTCTCTTTCTGATGCCATTCTTTCCTAGTGTCTAAACTGTCCTCATGATAATATACAGTATCAAAGAAGGATATAACATCGGGGCTTTCTTTGGTCTCCTTTAATTGCCATGCACTCCAATCGGTATTTAATAAACTATAGTTGAAGAAGGGGGAAAAAGGAAAGCTGCCAAGCTGTCATGGGAAAATTAAAACCTCCTTCATCTGATTTTTAGTAGATTAGTCAAAGAAGTAAACTTTGTAGAACAATAATTGCAACATGTTCATTCATATTTTTATGAGATCATTAAGGATAGAATAAACAGAAATAATTCCTAAATAAATATTCACAATATATATTTTGAAGTGGAAAACACCTGTATCCAATTCCAAACCACTAAATTTCAAACTGCAACTATGAATTTTTAAAACTTGGATGAGGATCACCTATTACTGGGTGCCTAGCACAAAATGTACTCTTGCTCAGAGCAGAGTGTGTGTGTGTGTGTGTGTGTGTGTGTGTGTGTGTGCATGTGAGTGTGTGCATGTGAGTGTGTGTGTGTGTGTGTGTGTGTGTGTGTGTATGTATGTGAGTGTTTTGTGTTTTGTTGTAGGAGATCCCTGGAAAAAGCCAACTACTAGGGTGACCATGAACTGGATAAAGGAAGGTAGAAGCATGTTATTTTGATTATCTATTTTCACTGTACAGGTTGCTTCTATGTTGCTGAATGACTCAAAGAATAGTCAGCACCCCTTAAATTTAGGGCTTAGGTTTCCATCCTCTGTTATTATAATCTAGGTATATTTCTGACTGTACTGCCTAAACATTAACTCAAACCCTAAATTTGATGGACGAAACTAGGAGTTTCAAACCTGTAATTGCTAACGTCTATAATTTGGCAAGTATTGAGTTCAAAGGGTTAACAAATAAATGTTCTTTTCAAAGTCACTTTTAAGCCAGTCATCACATTATATTCAAGATTAAAATAATATGGTATAAGACTTGATATATTTATTAAAATAAGACCCTGATACTTTTAGCATTTTCCCTGAAATATTGTATAACTTCCTCCCATGAATATTTTTTAATATATTATCCTCTCAGAGGTTAGCAGAATCTCATATTAACCTGTATCTCTGATTTCAAAGATATCCCTGAAGAAAATAATAGCAATTTTAATAATGTCTACACACATGATTTCCTATCTTTACATTGCTTTTTGTGTGCAAATATTTGCTAGAAACATAATATTTACTTAATGATTACAGTTATATGATGTTAGTTTGGAATTATTCAAATCTTAGAGGAATAACCAGTTGAAAAATAATGGACAACAAATATTTGCATTGTCATAACATTTCCAAAAGATCACAGACCTTTAGTTTTTAAGCCATTTTTTGTATGGTGTATAAAGGCTAAAAAATGTTTTTATGGTACATAAAGGTTAAAATTTAGCACTTTACTTTTAAAAAATCACATTCTATTAGCATGGAGTTAAAAACAAACTAATATACCTCATCCTACTAACAAAAATGGAATTGCTTATCTGCTTATTAAAAGTACCCTTACACTTTCCAGTTATTATGAATTTTTCATTATTATTGCAAAGCCTCCTCAACTTTTAGCCTACTATGGAGCAAAGAGAAGTGAATACTCATATACATAGCACCTACTATGTGCCAACTACTGGGGAATCATAGAAACTTTGACATAGAAAAGACTTTAAAGGTTAGGTAGTACAGTAGCATAATTCCTACATGAATCGTGAATTTCTCTTCTAATGCCATTGAAAAATTGATTATTTGAAAATTTGCCAGAAAAATCATAAAAATTTTTACCAATGGAACTGTAATCAGAAATTCTAAGTAAAATTAAATGTTGAATCCTCTTGCTTAGATTAAAGTTCATTCATCATTGATACTTGTATTTGGGGTCATAAATGGGAAATTTTACCCTCAATATTTCCTATCCTGTGTATCTAAGAGGGATGAACAGGATTTTCATTTGTAACTAGGTTTCTTGTTTAGTTCCTATCATTGCTAAATTAATTTAACAAAGTTTGAGGAAGAGCAAGGGATCTCCAATAATGATGTGATGAACAACAGCAGGAGTAATGACTATAATAAGCTATACCTGCTCATCAGAACCCAGAAAACACCTACTTCCTAAATCTCCTGGTCTCTTTTCTGGTTATGTTATCAATACACCCTCAGGAGGCAGCTAGGTGGTACAGTGGTTAGAGGGCTTAGCCTATACTCGTGAAGCTCTGAATTCAAATTCAGCTCCAATCACAATAGTTGTGTGACTTTGGGTAAGTCAATTGATCCTTGTCTTCCTTAGTTTCCTCTACTTTAACCATCTACCTTCCTCATGAATGATTTCTTAAGCCTCTTTACCAGATGACCTGTTCAATAGTCAGACAAATGAGTCCAAGAAATGAGCATAAAAGGTGATGATCTTGTTTCACTTATTATAACATCCTCACTATTTATCAAAAAAATACATATGAGTATATTTTCTGTTGGAACACAAGAAAATCATAAGTCTTGTTCAACAGATGCTACTTGCCCACATGTCAATAGTCAGATTGAAAAGCAGAATCAAATACTAGTTCTAAAATTCATTCTGTCCCCTTAAAAACTGATTCCTGTATGTTAAAAACAGAAAAGATCATCCTTTTGACTGTTTCCATCTGAAGCCTGCTATTTATATAGCATGATATTTTTAGCACAGGCACTTCTCTAATAATTTCTCTTTAAAATGTGAATATTTCTGGAAATATTGTTAACAGGAACATTAGACAATGCTACGTTTCATTTCCAGTACAAACACAAGGCATTTTAGTCCTTTTGTCAAGCAGTCTGCATTCCACAGCAATCCCTGAACTAGTCTATTTAAACCCACTTACGGGTTACTAAGCCCAGAGAATAGTTGAAGAATGACTTCTCCAGGCTCAGAAAGGGAATTCCAGGAATGAGCACATGTCTGCAGTCTAGGTCAAGATGAATGGCAGGGTCAATGAAGGGTGAGACTCGATGACGGGAGGCTGAAATGAGCCACTGAGACAACAGGTGCTTGGCATGTTCTGGTGAAGTAAAGAAGGGAAGACAAGCCAAGAAAAAGGGAAGATAGTAACAGTATAGAAATAGTGAGGGGGAAGAAGAGCCTCAGGCATCTCCCTGTCAAAGAAACAGATTTCATATATAAAGCTATATCAGAAGTGGCACTGAAAGGAGGAACATCTGTTTGATTAAATGAGTCTCTTTTTAAAACCTCAGTGAAGTATTAGGAGACTATTTGAATATTTATTTAAGGAAGTAGAAAAAAAAACTGTTGACACACACACACATACACTCATGTCCCCAAGGGAGACTCAGAAGTAGCAGGTGGACGACAATAGCATGTCAGTTATAAACATGATGTGTGCAATAAATTAAGGCTGTTTCAACAACACTGCTAATTTGAAAGGAGTTTTGGGTCAAAGAATTAAACAAACATTTGTGTGTCTCTTTGAGATCTTCATTTACTCTTCTGAATTCATATACAACTTGGACCCACATCCATCATTTTATCCACAGCACACATTGCTGCTTATCATTAAAGAGAAATGTGGAAAGGGAAGCAAATGAGGTGGTTTTTGGCATTGGTTTTCCCAATGACTCTTAGTCAAACCTTACACAAATAGTCATTTATTGGTTCTGGGCCTCAGTCTCCTCTCATTTAAATTATATGACTTGGTTTGATTATCTATAAAGTCTCTGCCATTCTAATATTATGTTATTATGCAATTAATTAATAATAATAATAATAATAGTGATCATAAGCGTTTCTTACTCTATCAATGTTCCCTCTAAGTTTTCTTTCCAAAGTATTCTATTATCAATGAAATTTAGGAATGAAGGTGACTAGAAATTTAAATGATATAGTTTATAGTTAAGCAAAATTCAGGCCTTATCAAAACTTTTGATTAAAAATGAATCCCTATAACTTTCTAGAACTCCATTAGATGGCAAGTTAAATATGTATCATGATCCTAACACTAGAAGTTTCTTTTTTTGTTGTTGTTCTCCAGGGAGAATTGAAATAATGAATAAATAAATAAATAAGAAGGAACTTAATAAATGACTATTTGGTACCTGTTCACTAAGGAAGGAAAGGGAGGCAGGGTAAAATGAATTTAAAAGTCCACTCTCCAACAATTAAATGAATATTCTTTCATCCCTTGGCTAAAGAAATCCTACAGAAAAGGCATCCTGCTATATTATATCACATTATAAAAGAATTATTTTTAAAGGAAATTTTTTTTCTTTTCAAATTCAATAGCAAACAGAAATTGAAACTTTGCTCTCTACTTTTAACTACTGTTTTCCCTCTTGGTTTACTTCCCTTCCTACAACTCTTTGGAGTATTTAGCTTCTATTCAAGTGGTTTTCTACTTCAAAAGAACACTTACGCACATTACGATGTTTATAAACATTTGTACATATTCAAGGTGTTATCAAACCTATGAGGGAAGCAATTTGTATTTACTCCTCTTCAAATTTCACTTATAGAGTGGGATCTCATAATCACAGGGCAGATGATCCGAGACCTACTTGTGGACACTGATGGATACAAGCCAACACTGTTAACTGGGGCTAGCTGGATCAGCAGATTATCGAATCAGAAGATACAGGAAGAATTGCAATACTAGTGCCATTATTTTTACACTCTGGAGCCATTATTACAGTAAATAAGGTCCATCTTAAACAAAGGTACAGAGATAACTTACAAATAATGTTATCAACAAGACTATTAGAAGCCCTCTGGAGGAAAGTTTCACATGGGAGTCTCAGTATACAGACAAAGAGAGGTCATGTACTAGGCTGGTGGGCTTCACCATATTTCAGCTTGTTGCTTCTTAGTAGGTGGTTTGAAACTTATGATGCAATTTTCTATTTCTTCCTTATGGTTAATGGTGAGTAATTGAATCAGTAAATAACAAATCAGAAATATAGGGCATGACCAAATATTTTTAAATCATACCTTCTCACCTTAAGTTCCCTTAAGGACTTTTATTTAAAAGAGGAAAAAAGCTATTTGAATTAGAATTATAGGATCAACTAAAGCTTCAGAAAACATGGGTATTGTATAGCTCCAATCCCTAATTTTATAGACTAACATTGAGAGCACAGAAGGGATTGGACAGAATGATAGTAAGTTGGACTCAAAGCCAGGAAGAGAATTCAGGTTTTCAGGACTTCCAAGCTAGTAGATTCTTTGCTAAACCTTTTAGACAACATAGTTTTTTAAATCATTAATTAAATGGGTTAACATATGTAAAGTAACTTAAAACTTTAAAGTTTTAAGTAGATTCTAGTTATGGTTATTATTATTAAACTGTTTGGCTTCAAACTATCCAATGGGTACATGAAAACATGTAGTAGATGAAACAATATCAGTAATGAATGATTAATTTACTTATAATGAAATTACAATATAATTATACAATGACATTTGAAGATAAACCTTATGACAGAATCAATTAGAGTTAAAAATTGGAAGGAACTTTTCAGTACTCCCAAAATTTTGGGGATGTGGATTTTTGTAGGCTGCTCATATCGCATTATATGTACCTAAATTTAGGAAAGGACTGACCCTTAAATCCAACAGAAACATTTAAAAGTATTTGATAAATTTTTTTTCACACCATGAAAATCATATATAGAGAATATACTGCAAAAATAGCTTTAAATATAATGAATTACTGTTATTTTTATCATTTTGTTCTAGTCACCTACAGCCATTGGAAATAAAAAAGTTTTTAAAAGATACTTTCTCATTTCCCTCAGTAGAGATGTATTTCTTTATTAAAACTTTTATTCTTTATCAAAATTAAAGACATAGACACACACATGAAACTAACCTAAACCTATGACATGAAATGAACATTCTTTTCCCCACTTCATACCATTTCCCCAAGCATTTTTCAAATATACTTCTTTTTTGTCTAACAGAATTCTTATCTGATCAAGAGAATTGTTATCTTCTCTGTGAGGATTTTTATTGCATTTTCTCTCTTAACCTTATGACACCTCTTCCATTTATTGGCCTTTCTTTCTCTCCAAATTACCTGATGTGTAATTCTTGCCTCATTCACTATTGAAATTCTGTGGTTTTCATTTCTATGACTTCTGTTTGGTATTTAGAATCTTTTACCATTTGGTCTAAATCTGTATTTCCAGACAAATTCCACAATGACTTCCATTTATTTACAGGGTCGTTCAACCAGACTTGTCCTGTTTATCAGTTGACATATGTACTGCCTAATCCCTTACCTGAAAATGTCTTTCCTCTTCACTTATATCTCAGATTCACTTACTTCCTGCAAGTCTCAGATCGAAAGCCACTTACATGAAACTTTGCTTATTTCCACCCTCTCGACTATTAGTGCTACTAAAATCTCCTTATATCTATTTTGTTTATATCTATCAGGAAAAATTATACATCTATTAAGAGCAGAATCTGTTTTTGCTTCTTGCTTTGATAATCCCAGTGCCTAGTGTTTTGTCTGATACATAATAGGCAGAGTAAATATTTGTTGAACTGTTATACTGAATTTCATACACCTAGTATGTAACTCTCTTGAGATTCACATCCTGAGTTTTTATTTCATATCAGGTTTGGGCCTCAATTGTTTCAAAGTCTCTTGCCTGGCTTAGTTCGCAGTGTGGTTTGTGCTTATCAAAATCCACCTGTATACTACTGGCACTAACAAATAAAATGTTATAAAGAAATATAATGTTTGGCACATTTTCAAATTGTCTTTAATTTCCCCTGTTTTTACTTCAGAAAATAGTAAATAACAAAAATTATGATAATGATTATAATAATAAAAGATGCCCATTTTTTTCTGAACATTCATTTCATTCACTCAAATATCATTTCTGTATCACCTACTATGTTTAATTTTGAGAAAAGCTTTCAGGTTCCTTGGAATATAGTAGAATAGTAAAGATATGATTTTTAAAATAATAATTAGATTCAAGTAAAATAACACTAACTGTCAAATCTTAGTACCAATAACCCACGACTTATGCAGGTATGTTTGTTATGAATGTTATATATGTTAAATTCAAGGCATATTTAAGTCTGGTCCAGTTTGGACCCTTTTATGAAGAAATAACATCCATCGAATAGTTTAGCAATACTGTTATTGAATGTGGAAAATTAACAAATAAGAAAAAAATGTTAGAGGTGGCTTGGCTACAAGGGAAGATTCTTCAATTAGCACATCTTAAGATAGTGAATAATAGCTTGATTCAAGTGTTAGAAAAGTGGGAACCTAACTCCATTCATTTCGACTCTAATATAATCAGAGAGGAATCATGCAGAAAATAGATTGTTCTCTATTCCTGTTTTAACTAGACCGTATTATTTTTAGATCCCTGATTTTAATCCTTCAATTTTTTCCGACTCATCCCATTTATAGGCTGTTCTCAGGCATCTACCCCAACCTACCTACTGGAGGCCTTTTTTTTCCCACTTGAAAAGGAGTCTTAACACAACAAACAACATAAAAAACACACACACACATCGTTGAAAGAAATACAAAATGAAAATGCTGAAGGTGTAACCTAGAATTTGGAAGTGATTTGGGATCGCCTCTAACTCATCATCAGTAGTACTTTCATTATTGAAGAAATCTATGTCACTACTATTCTCAGATCCTTTTGGAAATTTAGTCTCTCATCCTTATTCCTCTAAAATGTGGTTGAATAAAATGTGGCCCAACTCTATTTTAAAAAATAACAGGAACAGCAACAATAATAATAACAACAATAAATCCCTGTGACAATGTATGTACAATATATACCAACAGCAGAATGGAATGTTACTGAATTTCATTTTTAACAATAAGACAATATTAGTGTGATGACATATTTTTTTACAAAATTCTATAATGAAATAATGTTCATCCTGGTCAATATACATATTTAAAATAATTTTTCTAGGATTTAAAATCATTACCAATATAGTACAGAAGAGTGGGGACCAGAAGAGATAGATAAGCTATAAGTACTTAAGTAGACAGGTTAATAGATTAAGAACAATAGATGTCAAGTAATCAAACATCCTCATTTTATAGATATGAAAACTGAAGTCCAGAGAAGTGTGAGTTTCCCTAAGATCACACAGAAATATTTTCATAAATTATTAGAAATTGCCTAATTATTTATATGTGAAAAAGCAAACTTCACTTCCCACCCAGTTACAGTGATCAGTAATTTATTAATGATTCAGTCTACAAAATGTAAGCACAGATTTCAGAAAGAGGTCTTCTAGTTCAATCCTGATATTTTTATGGATGAGGAAATGGAGGTCTAAAGAGTTTGTGACTTGTGTAAGTTCATACAGGTAATAAGTGACAAACTGAGATTTGAATTCAGGTCTTTTGAATAGAGATATCTGGAATAATAAAGTTAATTTCTATCTCTGGATATTGAATATTCTAGTATTTTAATAACTATTTTAAAAATTCAGAATGTTAGATGTGAAACTGATAATGAACACTATACGGATGCTAGCTAGATATGCCTAAAAGCATAATTGGAGATTTATTTCATTATGTATGAGTGATAAACTCTATAAGGAATATACTTTCACTATAGCCCCAAAAATCTCATCCTCCCCTCTCCTGACTGAATTTCAATTGTCCATTTATCCCTCCTGGACTGGAATAAATTCTCTTCAACTCTTAAAATCTTGCTTAATGATGTCTTTCTTATCTGTTGACTAGAAATTATTTCCCTCTTAAATTTTTTTATATCCTTAAAACCTCTTAAATCCTTCCTATGAATTTCAAATATGTTTAACCTTAATTTTAGTCATTTTGAATTTAGTTATATTCTTTTTAGATGAGATTTCAAGCTTCATGTGGGCAAACTTTTCATTGGTATAATTCTAGTCCATATCATGCTTTAAAATCTTAATAACAGCTTAATGAATTAAATATTCACAAATAATTCAGAATTTAATCTAATAATACCTGAGATCTTTCAATAAACTTGGAAAGAAAAATAGCATCAGGAATAATTGATAATGAGATAATTTCCTAAAATGGCAATATCTAATTTGTTAAATTATATAAATATATATTTATAGATATGTAGATATTTAAAAGAACATTTAGCATCATCATAAAGTATGGTATAATGAAAAGGGTATTTGATTCAAAGGCAAGACAACTTATTTTGAAATTCAGATTCTACTGCTAATGATGTAGGTGGATTTAAGGCAAGTCATTTAATTTTCTTTAGACCTCATTTTCTTAGGTACATAATGAGGGGGTTAGACTAGCTATTCTCTATGTTACTTCAAACTCTAAATCTAGACATATTGATAGCACAGTGGATAATTCACTAGGCCCAGAATCAAGACAAAAGACCTGATTTCAAACCTGACCTCAGACACATATTAGCTAGTTGCATGACCCTGGGCAAGTCACAACCTCTATGCTTACAACTACAAAATGTAGATGATAATAGGAACTACTTCTCAGGGTTGTTGTGAGGATAAAATGAGAATTTAAAAAAATGCTTTGCAAACCCCCAAGCCCCGTGTAAATGCATATTATTTGGAGAATAAATCAGTCTTAGAATATACAAACATTGTACAGATTTCATCAGTGATGAAAATATATTTGCCAAGCTAGAGTAATCGTAACAGCAACAAAACACGGAAATAGTTCAAGGAAACATAAGGCTTTAGGTATTGGTAAATACAGAGTGAGTTGCCCCAAGGGTAGGCAGAGTTAGGATTTTATTGCTATGATTTGATGATATGCTCTACTGTCCATTTGGGACCACCCAAGATCGCTTTCCTAAGCCTGTTTCATATCTTGTTTTTCATGGTTACTGAACATTTCCTTTGAAAGAACTGCTGTTTGCCTGAGATATGGCATTATGCTGTTTCTTATAATTTACAATGTTTGGAAATAAACAGAAGGAATCATATTTTCTATAATGAAAATAGATGCTGTTGACTTTATGTAGCTAAGTGATACGTATCCACTTATATTATACTTGAAATATTCATACATGCACATATACAGCATTATCTCAAATGTAACTTTCTATAGGTATGTAGCCAATCCAATTATCAAAGGAAGAAACAAAAGGCATAAAGAATGACACGATCATTGATAGATATTCTCCTTACCAGTTAAGTTCTTCAGACCAAGTTCTTGGAGTCCAAAATTCCCATCTTTTCTGTAGTTTAAAAATATTGCCAGTGCATATCGGTCTTCATAAAGTTTTGTCCCACGTATGATACGCAAATTCTCCAGAGGCAGGTAACGAAACTGATTAAGAGCCACTAAGACATACCCAGTGACCTCTCGAATAGACTGCAATAAACAAAAAAGAGATAGCTATGTTAAGAGACAAAACATTACAAGTTTCAGTCTTTCTGAAATTCTCAAATTAATCTTCTCCATAATTCATTTTTTAAAATTTGCTCATTGTTCATCTCTCAAGTTAACATACAAACCTTTAAAAGTCATCTGTTACTGGATGTTTGAGGAGCCCCAAAATAAGACAAAAAAGAGTTAAAATCTTATCTATCATATTGATTGCCTTCTGGGGAAAAATTGGCACAAAAATGTCTGGCCATGAACAATCTTAGACCTTTTCTTTGATCTCAAAAAACCTGCAGTCTTTTGTGTCTGCAAGGACAAGAATGATTTGGGAAACGGGAAATAAAATACCCACATTTGAAAATAGATTCTAATTAAAGGAATGAAGTCTATGTTCACTGACAGACTGCACCAAGGTAAACACATATGGGCATGGTGCAATAATTGGAAAGTATACATAAAAACCAAACTGTTATATGTATCACAAATAAAGATGCTACAATAATTTGTAGAATTTGGGGATAGGTTAAAAAGTGTCATTTATGTTTAACACTTCATTTATTAAGCAACATTTGCCCATCTTCACATTTATAACTTCTCCAGGTAATGTGTATATTAAGAAAATTTATAAAGATTGTGATTCCTCCTACTGAAAATAATTGTTAAATTATATATGTATATAAACACACAAACACGCACACACACACACACACACACATATATATATACACTTTTTATTTAAAGGCACTACATCTAAATTATGTGTTCTTAAAAATAGTTTTCTTTAATTTGGAGGATTGTCTACAAATGAATTTGGTCACTCATTTCAAGGTTTGTAGGAAATCTGAATTGAACAAGATATTTTTGAAAAATTAAGGTTCCTGTAAGCTTTTTTCCCCCTCATTTAATTGATAATATCTATCACATAAGCTATTTTGAAGAGTAAACTGGCTTTTTAAAAAAAGTGAACCATGTACAATTTAAATTAATATTAAAATAATTCATTTTACTATTTGCACAAGGCTTTCAGAGTACAGTTTGGGTATTAGGGTAGTTGCCTGGTCAAATTAGTAGGCTTGCCAGAAGGTTTTTTGCCTTTGATTATTTATACTTTTCTATATATAGAATATGAGCATGCTCATTATCATATTCTTAAGGGGAAAAGGATAACTTTTGTTTTTTCAGAAACTAAGGCTGCCCTTATATGAAGTGGCTGACTTGGAACTACTGCTTGACATTTCAATGACTGGGGCTGCCGGTGAGGTACTTTGGCCTAAAAAGGAAAGACAACCAATCATTTTCCCACCACCTGATTTACACCTTTTCTTTGAACCTTTCTCATAGTCTGTAGCAGTGACAATGGGACGTTTCTTTCTCTGCATCCTATTTTCACCCCATATCTCAGCCCTAGTCATTGGCTTTCTTCAACACACTTGGTGAGTTACAGATGGTTGATTGGGTATCTTGTTAAGGGAGTTTCCTTCTTCCATCCTATTTCTTTCTGAGCAAATCAGAGACTGTAGAAATAAGTGTAAGTTTTCCTAGCCCAAGGGATGTGTGCAGAATGTGGATCTGTTACTTATTTAGATAGTTTAGATCCATTGGGAAGAGAATTGTCCGTCTAGTTGTCCCAAAATATGTTTCCTTTCTAAGAGGAGCTTATTCCTATATGGTAACAATTATATTTTGAGACAAACTATGGTAGATAGGTATTTATTGGAATGTCATGTTGTCTTCTCATTTGCAACCCAATTTCCCTTTTCAAAGAGTTATGTGTTAGCAAGGGTTTTATGTGTTTTCTCTATCCTAGGCTCACAGGTACACATGCATGTATCCTTTCACATTTTTGCATTGTCAGTAAAATAAAATTAGTGTTCTTTCCCTGATATGCATTTTTTACATTGATAGCTTAGACAAGAACTTCAGATACCCTTACTTCTATTAATAAAATCCTAGACTAGAACATATAAGGAATTATCAAAACAGGTAAAATACGTGAAATGTTTTGGACACTTTAAAGATTTACATAAATGCGACTGATTATTTTACAAAGTAATCTTCAGTTGGAGTCAGAATATAATATAATAATTCAGAAAAAAATGACTATTTGGGGATAATGTGTAAATAAGAGTCATTCCCTATGAGCCAAACAACTGAGGAGAGGACAGCTAAATCAGACGATATGATATGGTTTACTTTGAACATAAAAATTAATATTTCCTCACAATAAACAGTACTTTAAGACTTACAAAGCACTTTCCTCACAAGTCTGTGAGGTGTGTAGTGCATGTAATATTGCCCCCTTTTAATAGCTGAGAAAACTAAGGCTCAGAAAGCTTAAATGACTTTTCTATGTTCATGCAGCTAGAAAATGTTAGAGCTACATCTTTAATTGAACAAGTATTTATTAAATACATTTTGTATTCCATGAACCATGCTACATGCCAAGAATACAAAAATAAAAGTGAAATAATTCCTACCTACAATAACTCATATTTCTGACTCTAAGAGCACTATTCTTTCTATAGCATTATCTTATCAATCATCATATAATAAACAATTAAGTTTTCAGATACTCATTTATTCATTTATTCACTGAGTAAATATATATTGAATCTCTGCAGATGAATGAAGATATGACCTCAATAAAGTAATGTATAATAGCTAATATTATATAGCACTTACTATGTGCCAGACACTGCGCTTAGAATTTTACAATTATTATCTATTTTGATCCTCACACTAACCATGAGAAATAAGTATTATTATGAAATCCATTTTACAGATGAAAAAAACTATGGTAAATAGTGTTTAAGTGACTAGCCTTAGGCCACATAATTAATAAATGCCTCAGTCTTGATTTGAAACTAGGTCTTTCAGACTCCAGGCCCAATGCTTTATTCACTATTCCACCTAACTACCTACCTAGCTAATGTCCAATGAGGCCAAAATGAGTCCAGGAAAAGGTTGCAATTATGTGGATCAAGGAATGATCTAGAAAAAAACTATTATGGAAAATTCCATAAGAGATAAAAAAGACACATAAAAGAGAACTTTCAGATATAATTGAGGGACCCACATCAAAGTAAGAAAATAAAAATTTGTAGAAAAGTCTACCAACTTTGTATTATGATTTTTTCTCCATATTTAGCATTTGTGGGACAGAAAGAGGAAAGTGTGCAATACAACTTTTAGGAACATCCTCACTCTCTCTCTCTCCTGAATTGCATGTTAGTAAACCAGAAGGATAAAAGCATTTTAGTATTTGTGGAGTACATTACTGTAATGCTTCATGTTGGAACCTAAGGTAGGGTAGACAGATATGTAAGGTAAAAAGGTGGATTGTGGACTGGGGGGAGCAAGAAGAAACTAGAGAGGGATAGAAAGAAGTTATTGAGAGTTTTGAGTAAGAGATAAAATTCAGAGAACTATGAGAAGATTTGAATAAAATAATTCAGAGTAAAATGAGCCAAATTAAAAATAATAATAATAATAATAAAACTGTAACAAGGGCTCCAAAAATAAATGAAAAGAACATTGGTGGGTAGCTAAACTAAATGCAATTGAAAAATCAATAATGATCCCAAAGAACAGATAATGAACCCTACCTCTCTCCTCTCAACAGTGGAGAAGAGATTTAATGAGTCATTTTAAATGGCCATATACATTGACTATATCACAAGTTTTTGCTTAATTATTTTTCTTTGTTATGAGGGAAAGTTCAACTTGGCAGGGGAGGACCACACTTCTAGAAATAATTGAATTAACAATTTTAAAATCAATATTATTTTTTAATTTCAATTATATTTGAGATAAAAATTAGGGGGCAAGAAAGGCAGAAGGATGGGAGGTTTAGATTGGAATTTGAGATATAGGATTTGAAAGGGTTTTTGATTGGCTAACTGAAGACTAGATTTAAGATAGCTGCTTATCATCACACATAAAACTGCTTTGGGGTGTCTGTCTTTGGTAGTTTGATAATTGTTTTCACATATATGTGCATAGATGTGTATATATTCATAGGCATATATGTACAAATATATATAAGTGTACCTTTTCAAGTCCTAGTGGAAGAGGGATACATCTTTTGAAATTCTGGTTAATATACTATGGCTAGTTAAGTACAATAGCATGTACATTATTTAAAGCATCACTTTATGATGCTAATGGATTCAATTCCTTTTAAGCTCTTATCCTTCACCTTCCAAATATGGGAAAAGTGAAAGGAAGAGTTCTGTGTCTCTTTCAGGATACTGTTCAAAGGAGCCCATGGATTCGAATGATTTGTAAAACACTACAGAAATCATACTTTCAAGTGCGAATCAAAACTGAAAAACACTAAATAATAAAATAAAATCTGCCTTTTAGTTTCCTAACTCTGAGAGGCAATTTGGAATAGTAGAAACAGTCATTGAATCAGAAAGGTCTTTGTTCAAGTTTTACCTCCACCACATATTGGGAGTGACAACTTCTCAAGACTCTAGGCAAGTGTCTAAACCTCAAACTTAGAATTCCCTGCTGGATACTCCTGACATTGATTAAATAATAAAACTAGTCAAAAAAATCTTGGGTTTGTGGGGTTTTTTTTGTTTTGTTTTGTTTTTTTCTTGATAGGTTCTTGGTATTCTTTTTGGCACATGATAGTGGATGAATCACTAGAGATGATGACAATGGATGCTATCCTATAAGTTAACACTAGCTGCATTATAAATTGATAGGCAAAAACAATTATGGGTAAAATTTGAAAAGTAGATAGAATTGGTTAGCTATCAAAAAATCAATAAAGACTTTTGAGTTGATGTTGAAAGATAATATAATCATGATAAAAAAAATGATTAGAAATCTATAAACAGGATATATCTGTTAATAAATCCTTACTGCTAAGTCTTACTGTGTGATGTGAATTTCAAAACTACTCCACCCTATTCAGACCATTCTTTAGAAGATATGATTTAGCTATTTCCTGATCAATAACAATAGAGATACTTGGAATAACAGAATCAGGTCTTGGAAACTACATTCTCCACCCTACTCAGCAAGATTAGAAAGGGCTGCAGCAAACTCAATATTTAATTATTTGAGAATAAGGCCTTCAACAGACATGTGAAAAAAAGGGATACACCTCTGGGTGGTCCTAGGTCAAGCTTGAGCCCCCATTGGCACATGTGAGAAACAGGTAGTGAGGTAGAGAACAGCCTCTGGAGTTCTCGGGACTTCCTGTGAGGAGGGTTAGAGTTAAGTTCTAGGCTGGTGCTTGAGGTTGGAGGAGCCCCGAAGACTGCTTTCCTTCAGATTGGTCACATGACTGATATAGACTGATCCCTTTCCCTGCCTTGGCTCTTCAAGGCCTTAATACCCGCTTTGGCTCAGCCTGAGCCAGAGTGGTTCTGAGTTAAATGTTCCTTCTCTCCGTCTTTCCTTCTCTCCCTTTTTTCCTTCTCGTCCTTCTCCTTCTCTCTCTCTCTCTCTCTCTCTCTCTCTCTCTCTCTCTCTCTCTCTCTCTCTCTCTCTCTCTCTCTCTCTCTCTCTCTCCTTCTCCCTTTCTCCCTCTCTCTCTCTCCCTCTAATATTTTCTTCCTCCTGTTGTAATTAAAATACCATAAAAATTTGGCAGCTCACTTGGGTATTTTTTATTTGGGATTTCCCTTGGCAACCATTTAAATTTAGAATTTTCAGTCTCAACCATAATATTCACCCTTTACAGTTACCCTGGGCAAGTCACTTAAATTCTCTGATTCTGGTATTTCTCATTTCAAAAAGGAAGGGATTGGGTCCAATAACCTCTGTAAGTTTCTAATTAATATCCAATAACTCCAATTATTATATTTCATAAAGTTTATCAATAATCACTTGAAGTGGAAAGCAAATAAACTAAAATAAATAGAAGTGCAAATCAAATTATCTAACAAAAAGTAAACCCACATGTGTAGATTCTCCTGCCTGATATAAAGCCTGCTTTCCCAAGCCATGATCAGGGGAAAAGAATGAGAGGCAGGGAAATATCAGAATATATCCTTCCTACATTAGGATGTAGGTAAACACATAAATGAGATGCTGGGACTTAGAGTCCTGGGGAGCAGATTCAAATTATACACCTCTAAAGTTTTTTTTCAAGCTCTAGATCTAAAGGGTTATGACCCTGTTTCATACCATTCAAAAACTGATATTTTAAATAATAATGCATTTTATCATATTAGTCAAGTGTCAGTGGAAAATAGTATTGAGTATCCATGGTCAATCTGATTAAGGAAAAGTTTGTATAGCAGTTTTAGAATATCTTGGTGGATCTGTGATCATATCCATTTAGGGAACACCTTCATTTTTGCTGATCATAACCCATCCATACCTTCTTATGTATGGGGATTTTGTAGGTTCTCCCATAGAAAATCAATAGACCACTTATGTAATGTCTTTTGTTTTAGCAAAAAAGAAAAAAAATGCTTTTGTGAAAGCAAATAAAATTATGTGAATATTTTGATATTTAAGAGATATAGGCAAATTTTTTATTCTTTTTAAAAAATTATTTAATTAAATGATTTAGAATATTTTTCCATGGTTACAAGACTCATGTTCTTTCCCTCCCCTCCCCCCAATGTCTTCTTGAATCTGACAAAATTCCACTGGGTTTAACATGTATCACTGATCAAAACCCATTTCCATATTATTGATTAATGCACCAAGGTGATCATTTAGAGTCTACATCCCCAACCATATCCCCATTGACCCATGTGATCAAGTAGTTATTTTTCTTCTGTGTTTCTACTCCCAGAGTTCTGCCTCTGGATGTGGATAGCATTCTTTCTCATGCATCTAACCCATATAATTCAATGTTTTCCTTTTGTGCCAATAGGTTATATAGATAAAGTACTGAACTTGGAATTTGGAAAACCTGAGTTCAAATTCTGCTTCAGTCATTTACTGAAAGGCCAATTCAAAATCTGTCTAAAACTCCATATGAAGTAAATGTTTGTAAGAAGAAAATGAAGATTGGCCATGTGGCAATCATGAAGAATGACAGGTGGAGAGTCAGTTTTATAGATATCCACACAATGTCAGAAATCAACTAAAGAGGCTTCCAACATGGATATATGTAAATCTCCATGGGGAAATTTTGGGAAGTTAGGTACAATTCACATAGATCAAGCAAATATGGATGGGTTTTGATTTATATCATTGAAGGGATATCCCAAATTCATGAGATTAAAAACTCATTTCTGTGAGTGTGTTTGAAAGTTTCCATGTTTATAATATATATTTTAAATTTTCTATCATTCTCAATTGAAAAATGATTTTAAAAGCCTTTTATTTCAACTTGGATCATTAGGTGGTTGAGATGTTTAGTTCTCCAAAGCCTGAATTCTAAATTGATTGAGCTATTTTTCTCCTTACAGCTTCATTTCACATACAAAATATACTTTGAATTAAAATCATGTTCTTTCCAGCATACAGAATCTACACTGACTTGAGCAGAGCTATGAATCCACCTATATCAATGCAGAACACTTCAGAACATTTGAATCAAATTCTATTGGATAAAGAGAGCTAAAGATCAAAGGAACATATTAGTGATGGTCGTCAGTATGTACAAATCTTACTTAATGGTTGATACCTAGTAATATTAAAGTTTAAAAATTAAATATCCTTAAAAACTAGTAGTTTTGTTATTCTACATTTGCTAATACAGCATGTAATTATTTTCAATGCATTCTTAGCAGTAGCAAAATAATATGTAGGTACAGAAAGTTAAGAAAATGTTAATATTAGATATTTTAAAATAAATCCAGCATTAAACATCAAGCACAGTGGAGGAACATTTGAAAGAACACTACCATGTTGTTCCTTCCATTAAAGTGCACTTCACTATTCCCAAAGGCATAATTTGATGTGAACATATTTTAGGAGAGCAAACAGCTTGATAGGATTTCACAGTGTCATTTGAAAACAGTAATATAAAGTGTGAGATCTTATATAAAGGAAACTTTACTCTATTCCTTTGAAAAGTTAAGGGGAGAAAATATCAATTCATATAATGATGCAAAACAGCAGCTGCCTTTTTTGAAAAGCATATGGGAAACAGCTTTTAACGATACACAAGTTAGAGGTGATGGCTTCCCTGACTCGTCAGTTGTTTTTAAATGGAAAGGGTGAAAGATTCTAGAAGAAGCAAAGCCAAAGAATCAGGAATGGATCTACAAAGCTTTAAACCTGCCAAGTTAAACTTCAATAGCTATCTAAATATTGGGCTTTAAAAATTTTAAATATCCATTTTATTAAATTTATAAAGAACAGCTATTTGTTATTGTCTTCTCTAGGGAGATTAAGTTTTGATTTTGCCTGTGGTATTAGCAATTTACTTGCCCCATATAAAAGGGTTCTATTCTATATCCATCTCTGGATATGCCCAGATGTGATATATATATATATATATATATATATATATATATATATATATATATATATATATATATATATAAATAACATGATATGATAACTAAACAAAGTTTAGGAACTGAATGTTACTAATTTTAAATCTTTAGATTTCTTATTTAACACTGACAAGACATCAATATTCATCTATCACTAAAATGCTGACAATAAACCTGTTCTATCAGAGTAGTTTGCTAAAAGCTACTTTCAAAAGTTATAGGGAGAAAGGAAAATTAGAAGAAAATGAATATGATTGAAATGGTGGGTTTCTTTATTAATGGACGGTCCTTCAAAGATCATACACTTGAACTATCACCACCTTTAATTCTACATCCATAATCTAGAATACCAAAATGTGACCTGTGATCTCAGCCTATTTTTCCATATATATCCATCTACTGTAGTCCTAATTATATGCTTCACTCTCATAATGACATACCTTTTCTTTGACCTTACCTTCTTTCTTTGAAAGGCTTAACCCAACTAGGTTAAATTATGATCTATCCTCTATTCTTGAAACTTTGACCTCTTGTATAATATCACTGGTCATACCTTAAAAAACTCCAAAATTATCATTACTTGCACTATTAAAAGAAGGGAAATCCCCTGAGGGCAGAGACATTTTCATTTTGATTGTTGGATCACCAGGGGTGTTAGTACAGTAAGAGATATGTTAGAACTTAATAAACTTATATAAATGCTCTTTAATTTATTGAGTGATTTATATTCTCTATTCTTATTCAAATGCCACTGAAAATAGCTCTGCTATGCCATCTGGATTCACAATATATTTGTGGTAACTATTCCTACCTTAGTCTGAAACATGCAAGTCAATCAAGTTTTGTACCCCACTGCTTCCTCCTCCCTTCTCAGTAGATTCTTTGCAGCTCTTCATTAACTGTAGCCTGATTTTTCGCAGTAGACTCCTAATTGTCTCTCCTCACTCCAATCCATGTCTCAGATCTTTGTCAAAGTGATTTTTCTTAAAGTATAGATTTAATCATGTCATTCTCTTGATCAATAAGCTACAAGTCACACTCTGCTGCTTTGCTGGTATCCCCTAGACGCCTTTCGGGGGCTTTTAAAGGCCTTTACAAACCAAGCCTCAATCTATGGTAGACTAAATGATTACGTTTCCCAAACACTATGGTCTTAGTCAAATTGTCCATCTTACTGTCTTCATATATGTCACTATCGATCTTATTTGCATTTTTAATCTCTACTCTTCTGAAATAATATTCACACTATCCACTCTCTAAAGGTGTACTGACTCATTTTTCTTAAATTTCTTGCTCTCAGGGTACAAGGGATTTGGATACTCAAGAATTTGGTGCATAGCGTGTTTATCTTTTATTCATATCTTTTATAATATTATTGAATTTGTTGATAATCTTCCCAAACTAAAGGATCCCAGACTTTTGAAGTCATCTTCATATAATAGCAAAATATCTCTCTCAGTCCCACCAAAACAAAACAAAACTGAATCACCACCACCTCATATCTTCTCTAAGTTCTAGAGTTGCCTTTCTCTTTAGTTCCTTAATATTCTGAAGATACAGAAACCTGAACACCACGCCACATCCCAACATAAAATGAAGTCTTCAAGATCTCTATTGTACCATTTAATAAGCTGTTTCCATCACTGAAATGACAAACTAATGCTTCAGTACTATTTTTTCTTTTTCTTTCTTTTTTCTGGAATGTTCTTTTATTTCTTGAAATTTCTGAATGAAGAAAGTATGAGCATTTTAATTAATTTTAGATATAAACATATTTGTCACATTCCCTACATACATATATGCATGTGTGCACACATATACATATATAGATATATGGAAGTACTTATCTTTTTCCATACTTATTTTATTTTAAAACAATGTGAGCAAGATCTGAGTTATGTGAGGCTCCTGGATTTTTCCCTTCTCTCTCCCTTTGCTGAGATTCATTTAAAGGAAAGAGTTTAAACATAAAAATGGCAAGGTTTAAAGCACAGCATCTCAGGCTAGGAAATTCCTCTCTGTGGTATGCACTCAGACAATATCCGATGAAGCAGGTTACTAGAGAATCGCCTACTACAGTAATGGGATTTTGAGGAGTTGTGTTAGTGCTTGTATCACAGAGGTTTTCACAAAGGCTTATGTTGTTTTATGCATCTCTGGGCTTAGTAGTATGTGGCAATTGCATTCCATTTCACTGTTGGTAGAACTGAATAGGAGTTTGGTAATATAAAAAAATGACCCTCTCAAAATTAAATTTAAAAGAAATCCACTGCTAATGTAGCATTAACATAATCCATAAATACTCAGACTATGACATCTTGAAGCTTCTGATTGTTACATTCATTAACAAGTGTCTCCTGAACTTGAACTTGTTGCCTTTGAGGAGCATTTCGTGAATCTGCATACAGGGGATATTGATGTTCACCTGGGTGGTTAGATCAGAAAACAGGAGAAACTTCCCATCTTCTCTTTCTCCCCTAATACTGCCTTTAGAAAAGCTTTTTCCCCTGATTCTTTTCATTCACCACAGAGAGCTTTTCAAATGCATTTTGGAGGGACTTTAGGTCTCGCATAGTACATTTCTAAACAAATGCCACAAGCAAAGAAAGCCAGACTTTACCTTTCTAGGCATATGTCTTCACTGTGTCTGAGAAGTTACCTCTTAGAGCCTGTATTAGGGCTTTGGGTCTCAGAACTGTGCTCACAAAGTAACTAAGCTAATTTAAGGCTAAAAAAAACATCTCTTTTTGCTGATGGGAAGAAATAGAAAAATGAATAGACATTCTGTTTTCCTTCCTTGTGTATACAGCAGATAAATGGGTTTTTTATATTCTTTTTAGTTATTCACATTTATTACATTCCTTTTAAGCCATCTCACAAAGACACTTTACGTGTCTCTCTCCTGAATCAAGTTTGCCACCTTTTTCTTGGGGAGGGATTTCTTAATCACATTCAGCTATGGTAGCTGCTTGACAGCAATGGATTACTCTCTCCTATGGGGAGTTACTGTGTTCAACATGTCTTCATTGAGAGCCATAGCCATCAATACCCATCTCATCTTGACTGCCAATAGGATCTACAATCTCTTCCTCTGAATGCCTAAATGAATTCACTTTAGAAGGTGCAATCGGGAGTATAGGAAATATGTTGAACGATGCAGTGGAATAATGAAAATATCCACATTGGAATATAAGCTCCTTCCATGAATGAAAAAAAAATTATTGTCCTTACTATGTTCAAAATTCTGTGTTGAGCACTGGAGAAAACAAATAGAAAAGCAAGATAGTCCTTGCTCTCAAAGAGTTCACAAACTACCAGTGAGAGAGAATACTCAAAAAGAAGTTATCAGTCAGATAGAAAGTCCCTCTCTTTCTTAGAATGCAATAACTAAGAGTGGTATTATAGCATTAATGACATTTCCAGAAATAAAATGATATACCTTATTTAAGATGATGAACCAGGGGGCAGCTGGGTAGCTCAGTGGATGGAGAGCCAGGCCTTGAGATGGGAGGTCCTAGGTTCAAATCTGACCTTAGAAACTTCCTAGCTGTGTGACCCTGGGCAAGCCACTTGACCCCCATTGCCTAGCCCTTACCACCCTTCTGCCTTGGAGTCAATAGAGTATTGACTCCAAGACGGAAGGTAAGGGTTTAAAAAAAAAAGATGATGAACCATTTGATAATGTCAAAGACATCAGGGGCAGGGACCATCCTGCTTTATATTTTTATCCTCAGTGCTTATCATAACACTTGGTATATAATAAGTACACAAAAATGCTTTTCCTAAGGAGCAACTAGGTGGTTCAGTGGATAGAAAGTCAGGTCCGGAGGTAGGAGGTCCTAGGTTCAAATCTAGCCTGAGATACTTCCTATGTGACTCGGGACAAATCAATTTAACTGCCATTGTCTAGCCTTTACACCTCTTCTGCCTGGAACCAATATATTATTGTCTCTATGATGGAAGGTAAGGGTTTTTAAAAATGCTTTTCATTCATTCATTCGTTCACAAACATGCTTTTGCACTGGCTGTCTGACAAACTAAGATTGTTTTTCCTCTTCCTCTTTACCTCTTATCATCCATTGGTAATTTCAAGATTTATCTCAAGTGTCTTTTATTATCTGAGCGCTTTCCTTATCAACCCAGTGTGTAGCACCCTTCTTCTAAGAAAGTGATTTTATATAGATTTTTGCATCTTGTCTTGTTTTTCAGTCATTCCAGATGTTAATGACTTTTCATGACTTAATTTGGGGTTTCTTTCACAAAGATACTTGAGTGATTTATCATTTCTTTTTCCAGTTCACTTTACAGATGAGGAAATTGAGGCAAAAAGGGTTAAGTGACTTTGCTCAGGGTCACATAGCTATTAAGTATCTGAGACTCTAAATGTACTCAGAAAGATGAGTCTTTCTGACTATAGACCTGGTTTTCTATCCATTGCATCACTTAGCTCTATATTCTTTTCTCTTAGAAACATGGAAGCTAATTAAGTGCAAGATGATGATCCTATTTCCCCTTATTTTCAATTACTAGCATAGTGTCTATCACGCATGCTATGAAGGTCAATCGAGCCAACATATACCTCACCAGAATCAGTCTTATCCAAAATTGCAATGTCAGTCGAGATTTTCTTTAGTGATGTCTCTTCAGTTTCTTCCATTGTCATTCTATTTCCTCTCTGTTGATACTTTTTACCCAAAGGGTCCTTAACTGCATCATGGTTTCCCAGACACTACATTAGAGGATCCTTTCCAGGCATGTTCTGGTCAAGGACGGTCAAAAGTATTTACCATTTACCTCATTTTTATAAAACCTGCCTGGGCTCAGCACTCTCTACAACACTACTTGGATATTGTGTATTTCTCAATGCAACCCACTACTATCCCTGTGGTTTTCTCTAATTTTCTCCCTGTCCCTGTACTTATCAATCATTTGTACTTAGAATAGTATTTTCCTCAGCTCCCCCCCTTTCATTTCCTATCCATATCTCTGAAATCTAGACCACACATCTGTCCTACTCTAACCCTGCCCACCCCTCCAGGATTCCCTCTGAACATCACATTTTTTTCTAAGCAAACCCTTTTATTGTACACTTCTTTCCCTTTTTTCATGGATTCAGACAGAGCTTATCAGAGTCCAAGCCCATAAAAGGTACTTGATGGAATGATCTAATTTACCTCTGATAATACTGAATTCCCTCTCCAGTTCTGCATCTAAATTCTTTCACACCCCAAACATTCCATTCCTGCCATGTGTAAAGATTAAAATTTAGGAATATTGGGGAGACTGAGGCAGGTAGAAATTAGTTTCTCTCTGCAAGGAGTATTATATTTTTTAGAAGTTTATTAAAGGTTAAAGATTAAAGAAAATACAGAATAAGAAAAAACACGTGCCTAGGCCAGAGGCCTAAGCCAGAAAACCTCACATCACAGAAGAGATGCATCTGCTCCAAAACGGAAGTCCAAGAGAGCCTGCAAAAACCTTTGCCCCCAGCTTAAATCCTTCCTAGATCTCGGCCCACCTCAGAATTCCCGTGAGATTACAAAGCATTTTGGGGAAGTGGAGCAAAGGCTTGTGGGGATTATAGTCCTGTATTCGAGTCTATTTTTTACACATGGGAATCTGAGTGTTTCCTGATGCCCACTATCACTTCCAGAACAGAACTTTATGACTCTCTCACCAAATGTCCTTGTGCAAAGTCTACTCAATGAACTTTTTTTTTTGCCCATTTTGAATTGTAGATTACTCCCACCATTTGTCTCTTCCACTTTTATTTAAAATTCAATAAATGAAGCTAGAGGGAATCTCTGAACTATGCTGGTCAGGTATATTAGAAATTCATGTTATCTCACATCAGTTGGGCCCTTACTGCAGCAAGGCAGTTCTTTTATTTCTTCATCACTGATTCTTTATCTCATTTAGCTATTCTAAATCTCCACAAGTCTAGTATATTTCTCTCCTCTCAGCTAAGGACATTCCACTTATTTCACTTTACTTTACAACATTGAGACCATTCAACATTTTAATTCTGTTTTCCCTCCACACTCGCTATCTCAAAATCTCTTGTCATTATCTTTTACTCTTTCCTCCATTCACTTAGTATCTGACAAAAATTAAAAAGGTCAACTTTCTCTTTTGTAAGAACTCTTGTCTGAGGGCAACCAGTCTATAGGTCTACATGATACCATCCTCTACCATTTTCTACAACATATTACATCCTCTATCAGCTCTACTCTCCTGAATCTTAAATCTCTATCAACCAGTTATTTTCTTACAATCTTAAGATGTACTTCCCAATTCTTAAAAAATACAATTTTTACTATTTTCTACCATTCCCTTAAGCTATTGATTTATCTCTTCATTCATGTTCAACTATATACTTGAAAAAGTTGTCTATGTTCTGTCTCTATTTTATCTTCTCTAACTCACTTCTCAACCCTTTGCAATATGAATTAGCAATGAAATGAAAGTCATATTGTATATATATTTATATAATTTTGTAAGAAATTTATATGCATCATATTGATTTGAGCATTAACATTTTTCAACAATATGTTTCAATATGAGGAAAAGAGTTCTTTTCTCTCTCTTACTCACACACACAATGAGAAGTCAAATCTTTTGGAACATCATTGCTTTTGGAGATAATTGGTACACACTTTAGTAGAAATGTCCTCTAAGTTTGAACAATGAATGCTTTGGGGACACAGTTCATGGAAATAGTTTTCCTTTTACCTAATTCTTCAGCAAATGGTGTACCAATGTATTTCATAAGTGCTATGTCAATTTCAGTAAAATTGTAACCAGAAATACTAAAAATATGATCTTCAACTCAGATTTTGGTCTAGTAGGAGGGATTTATTAGTCATACACAAAAACCTCCCATAAATGAAATCTTAGATTCCAGTTCATGAACCTGTTTATATACATGCATTGCATATATATGTCAACATGTATATATGTGCAAAGAAATACATACATACCTAAATCTGTAAATATATTTCTATTTTCCTCATTTTTTAGTGTTTTAACCAAAATATTATGGATAGATTTGATTGCTCCTCATATTGGTTTAATGTTAAATATATTTTCATTTTTTTCAACTTATAAATAGTTAAAATTAAAAGTAGCATTGGGATTTTATGAAACTAATAAGGTTAGGAGTATTATCCCCTATTGTTTTTCAGCTGTTTTCAGTAATTTCTAACTCTTCATGAATCCAGTGGAGTTTTCCTGGCAAAGATAGTGGAACAGTTAGGTATTTCCTTCTCCAGCTTATTTCACAGTTGTGGGAACTAAAATAAATGTGGTAAATTGACTTGCCCAGGATCACATAGCTAGTAAGTATCTGAGGTCACATTTGAACTCAGGTAGGTGAGTTAGAGGGTTAATTAAAATACTGTTGGCTATTATTCTACAATTATTCATAATTATTCTAGTCCAATGCCAACAAAATGTTTGAAAGACAATTTTATGGACTATTTTTTACAATTATATAAAAGGTGACTTTTAAAAAGTGATAAAGTATGATGAAATGATGACCATAGAATCATATTCTCATTATCCTAAGAAAATGGCTTAATGTTGAAATCAGGAAAGAAGAATTAAGCTTAGAAAGACCTCACTATGTTTCATGACATAAAAATAACCTCTTTTATCATGAGACAAAAAAACAAAACAAACAAACCACATCTTGGCTTTGTGATACTTTTCTCTCCTGGTGTTTCATCTATCTGCTTTCCAACTGTGTGTGTGAAGGCCTAAGACTCCTTCCTAGATGCTTGTTTTTTCTCCCCTTTCCTCCTCTCCCACTCCTCAATCTCTACCACTCTCTGTTTTTCTCTTTCTCTTTCACTCTCTTTCTCTGCCTCCCTTCCCTCTCTTTCTCCCTCTCCTCTCTTCATCAGTGTCCATGGATTTAATTACCATTCAATATATATATATATATATATATATATATATATATATATATATATATATAAATTTCTCCACTGAGGTCTACCATTAGCAACTTCCTATTGGATATTTCAAATTAGATTTGATAGTCATAGAAAACTGACATATATATATATATATATAAATAAAACAGAACTCATCCCTCTCACCCAATCTATCCCTCATCTAAACTTCCCTACTTTTTTCAAGGGTATTACTATCTTCTAGTCTCCTGGATCCCCCTTTATCCTGGAATTCTCAATTTCCCTCAGCCCTTGTGTCCAATTAATTGCCAAATCTTACGGTTTCTTCATCATAGCATCTCTTATACCTTGATCTTTTATTCTGTGCTTTTACTACTTAATTTTAGTCCTGCTAGCTATCATTTATACTACTGAAATGGCTTTCTAAGTGATATTCCTGTCAAGACTTCCAATTTAAGTCTACCCTCCACAAAACTCCTAATTTTCTTTAAGAACAGACATAAATGTCTCTTTTACTCAATAAACTCCAGTGATTCCCTATTACTTTCAAAATCAAATGTAGATTTTTTTCTGTCAAAACCCTTTATAGCTTGTTCCCTACATATCATTGCAGACTTACATATTAGTATCCTTTTTATACTCTACAGTTCAGCCAAACTGGCCTCCTCTCTGTGTTCCATTCATGGCAGTCTATTTCTTATCTCTATACCTTTTCACTAACCTCCCATTTTTGTCATATCCTCCCTCTTCACCTCGCCCTCAGAAACTCACTCATATTTTGAAAAATGTTTTGTTAAATTGTCTTTTACCATCTTTCCACCCATTTTATGATACTTTATGAATATCTCCATTTTGAAAGCAATGGTATGCTTGTATCTCTCCACAAAAAAATATCTATGTCCACAGTCTGGTAAGGTATAGGGGTCTTAAAAATGTACGCTTGGGGATTACTATGTTAGTGATGACTATATTTTCAATCAAAATACTTCTTTAACAAAGAATAAAACACTAAGAAAAATGATCACATCCAAAGCAAGGAAGCATTTTGTACTAATCCCAAACTAAACAAAAAAGCCTTGTTGATCTTTATTTTGCTTAGGCCATCTTACCTATGCCTCACCTTCAGTTTGGAAGTGGTTTTAGTTAAGATTCAAATATCATATACGGATCTTGATAATAAAAACCATCGTGGTACATATTCTTTATACTATTTGATATCCATTTGTGTCAAACAAGTGGGCCAATGCTGTTTTCCTCTATTGTTCAAAGGAGAGTTCACCCATGGGAAGTCTCTCCATTACCATAATGTGTCCTTTGCATCAGCTGTTCCATATGAGACTCATAACGAAAGCTGAATCAATTAAAATAGATAAATCTCTAATAAAGTACAACTCCAAAACAGGATTTCATCACTCATTCCCTCGGGAAGGAGCAAAGATACCTGAGGCCAAATTTACTTAATTGTTCCACGATAAATCCTTGTGTTTAATCACAGGCTGCTTCAAAGGCACTCCCGATAGTTTTAATTAATTAGCTTCATGCCTTTTTTCTTTCATGGAATTGAAAATATTCCACATCTCTTATCTTCACTGGCAAGCTATCCATTTTTTCACTCCAGGATATCATAGAAACAGAGACCATTCACACTCTGCATCAGGGATGCCAGCAAGTCAGGCTGTGTATTAGCAATGCAACACAGGGAGAATCACTCTGAGCTTCCATACCAAATACAATGATATAAGGAAATTAATTCTAAAACAATTAAATCAGGTCCAGCAACACATAGGAATTGTGTCAGAACATCAGTGGTTATCTGCTGAATATAAAAGATTCATTTTTTTATATTGCCTCTGTTTGGAGCAGTCTATAATACAATAGGGTCATTTTTTTTGTTTTTTTTTGTTGTAGTTTTGTTTTTGTTTTTCCCCTCTCAATTTATTTGCAGTCAACAGAAATATCTAAAGGGGATAAAATGAACAAAGGTCAAACATTTGAACAAGTACTTCAGATGGGGAACTTATATACTCTGGGTCAAAAACAAGAAGGAAGTGGAAATAAGCAGAATAATAATATATATGAAGTATTCGCTGAATATGTCTTATTTTTCATCATTCAGATTCCCCCAAAGCCATACTCCTTCTTCTATGAAAAATCCTATGGCCAGTGGGGGCTGGAGGCCAGGACAAGAAGAGGATGTTTTCCCCTGCTAGAAAATTGAATAGAAAAAGGTTGGTGCCAGTATAGCCAAATGTGTGACTGAATGTACGTGGACCAATTTCTGGTTTTGACTTCCTGGTTCCAAACATATTAGAGAAAGGCAATCCCAACCACATTAATTCCTTCCACAATAATCTTCCCATTTACTCCTCCACTGTCTCTACTCCTCCTTGCCCCATTACTGGCTTCCCTGGAATCTCTCAAATAGCTGTCACTTCAGAAAGTAATTTGAAAGAGAAATATCACTTTAAATTCATTGCAATTGGGGCAGGTAGGTGGCTCAGTGGATTGAGGGTTAGGCCCAGAGACCAGAGGTCCTGGGTTCAAATATGCCCTCAGACACTTCCTAACTAAGTAAGCCTGTGCAAGCCACTTAATTCCCTTGCCTAACCTTTATTACTCTTCTTCCTTGGAAACAATTCAGAGTATTGATTCCAAGATGGAAGGTAAGGAATTAAAAATAAATAAAATAAATACATTGATACTTTTTTCTTTATATTTTCCTTCTCAATACCTAGCACAGCCCATTGAATATGACATTAATAAATTCAATTCAAAAATCCCATTCAACAACTATTAAATATCTACTATATGTTAAGTACTGTGAGAGTGCTGGCTAAACATGCAAAGGCAAAATGAAAAAAGAAAACCAAAAAAAGGAACTTGTAGTCTACTGAGAGAATACTTTTTTCTCGTTCTCTGTCTCTCTGTCTTTGTCTCTGTCTCTGTCTTTCTCTTTCAAGATATGTATATACATAGATATGTGTAAATTCAATTAATATACAGATTAAGGGAAATTAATATTAAATGAATTTGACTGAAATTGGTACCTTGAAGCCACTGTTAGAGATGGCAAACTTAACTCAAAGAATGAAATTGTAAGGACAGAACACCAGTCAGCATCCTACACTGCTAAAATTCTTCCCTAACAATTGTCTTGGAAAGTTATCTGGTACTGAAAGATTGAGTGATTTGCTCAGAATCCTATAGGTATTGTCTCTCAGAGGCAAGATTTTGACTGAAGTCTTCCTGATGCCAATAGTGGACTCTTATTCAATTTATTTTATCCATTGTGTCTCAAATCCCCAAACATAGATACACGCTATTTATTATATCTCTATAGACAACTCTTCTTGAGCACCCATACTTTCCCTAAAAATTTAGCATCTGAGATAGATAACAAATATCCATTTTTCAGTATCGAAGCTACTTTGAGTTTGAGGAGCTGTGATGGCTATTCATTTTGGCTGTTGGGTGACTCCTTAATGACTTCCTTCCTGCCCCCCTAGAATACTGAGTCTTATTGAATCTTCCCAAAAGATAATCATTTGGTACATGGGGCTAAAGATAGCTTATACATATGCACAAACAGCTTACAAAGGGAGCAACATATACCAACTTAAAAGTAGGTACATTTTCCAACCAGTTAAAATGCCTTATATGTTCTTTTCACAGAATAATTAAGAAAACTTTCATTCCTTTGAACAGGGAAACAGAAAAGACTGAATGTTTTCATGGAATCCTGCCAAATCCAAGGAATGAATCATTTAAAATATGGGTCAAAACCAAAAGAAGTGACAATTTCTAGGTCTTGGCAAAATTTCAGGTCTCCCCTTTTACTTGGCTTTCTATAACATTAGCAATGCAAATGCTGCAAGTACCTCCAACTCTAAAAACACCCATGTTCCCTTTCTCTTTATATGAGAATCACCCAGGAAACAGCATAAAACAAAGTACACAGTGCCTGGAACTTGTACCATATCACAGTATGTCTTATTTTGAATTGATGAAAATGTTTTAGCCTATGCTCCAGGCTAAACTAAACTGATCTGAAACTAAAGTGATCTGGATAATTGAGGCAATAAGTTTTGAGTTTCATTATGATGCTCAATTGACCAAGTAATTATCTCAATTATCTTTCATATATATATATACATATATATATGAAAAACCAGGCCATGGGGTTAGCTTTTCTAATTATGAACATGAGGAAGTATATAATTGTATACAATGGCTTTATTTTGAAATATTATTATGGTAGTACAAAAATATGACCCTTCAGTAGCAAGTTGTTTCTCAGCCCTGTATTCTATGTGTTTTTGTTTATTCTTCCCTCCCCTTAATTAGAGGGAATTCATATAAATGGCCTAGGAAAAGAAGCTCTTAAACACAGTTCATCATGGGCCACTGGTAAATTTTGATATAATTTTAAATGGTTTGTAAACTTAAAGGAAGAAAATATTTTACAAGCTTCGATTCCCACATATCAGTAAATCTGACACAGTTTAGGTCATGTAAGATAAATGTAGAAAATGAATCTTGGGACTAATCATTGCAAAAAAAAATAGGCAAGAAACACTATTATTTAATAAATCCTGGTAATGCAGGAATTTTTTTTTTGTCTCATGTCAATTCATCCCACAAATTCAGCCCATTCCCCCATGTTATTTTGTCTTATTTAGATTAGATCATAACATCATGGGATCAAACAAGGACCTTTTAGAGACCTCCTGAAACTTGTCACTGGTATCCGCAGGAAAGAAACATTCACTAAGTTATGCCTGACTGAGAAAATTGTAAAGAATTACAATGAATGGCAACCTGAAATTGATGAAGCCTTGACAGGAAACAATGCATCGACTATAACAACAAAGCTTTAAGTTCCTATTTTTGTCCATTAGGTGGGAAGAATGACTTGGGTGAAAACGTCTTGATTACTAACACAACAGAAAGGTGGTCTGAGAACATACATTTTGTGGTACACTTTGTGCTTTGGCCAGCAATCTAGTGGGAGGAATAGAGATTATAAATACAAAACTCAGTGAAATAGATGTGGGCCCAGTTTAGAATTGACAACCAGAAAATTATTAAGAGTGATTGAAGATCTCCTGAAGGCTGTAATTTTGAGTGCACACATATAAACAGCTGAGTTGGTTAAAATGTTGATGGTGTACGGAGGGAGTGGTAGAGTTTTTTTCCTGCATTTTGAATTCTGATTGAAACATTTCTCCTCAAAATTCAGCACTTTGTTAATCAGGACCATTTGCATTCCTATATGTAGTTATTTGATATTAGACCTGGGGCAGAGGAAAGATGTGGGAGTCTTTACCACAACATATTTATGTAAGCAACAGAGAGACTGCTTTCTGGGTGGACAAAATGTGCCAACATGACAAATCTGCCTCCTTAATCAACTCATTTATTCTTTGGAAATCTCATGATAACCAAGTATTTGAATTGCAACAGCTTAAGTGTTGATATTCCTCAATGTTCCTTGCAGTAAATTATTGTTCTCTTGCCGGCTTTTGTTGGCAGAGATGAAGAACCATGATGGTGTCCTGCAAGAAAGGATAGATTGCAATATCCACCTTTCTTTTATGCTTTGAAAACAAGCTGCTAGTTATAAAGTGCTTGTTATGTGGGGAGTTAAAACTATTAAAACAAAATGAGTTTTCCATTTCCCCCTAAGGCAAACAGTGGCAATAAAAAAAGTCATGCATTTTCTAATAAATATCAAGCCCCAGCCAAATAGGAAAATAGAATTTATTTTAAACTCTAAAATATACTTGATAATAAATTATGACTCTGAGATTAAAAAATTATATCTCCATGTATTTTCAATTCATAATAGGACTAGTTATATTTCTTCTTTTTCTTCACAAGTGACTTTTTCTTTCTTTACCCTCTACAACAAAAAATAATTTCATATTCAGTACTTTTAAAGGCATTCAGATAAGGAAGTGTGGGAAGCACAAGGCCATGGAAAACCTAAATATATATCCCTGATCTAGCACTGAGAACCTCAATTTTCAAGTATGAATTATGTTCCTAAATAATTTTCCCCTAAATTCAGTATGAGACCATATATGATAAATAAAGATGATAAATCCTCTGGTTTTTATAGTATTATAACTATTTCATTTCTTTTGTTTTTTTTGAAGGGAAGCATTCTACAAAAAAATTTTATTCCTTAATTCTAAATAGGAAGGGTAAAGACAAAAGTAGGGACAGAGACAAAAGAGTAGCATGAATAGCTGAAGAGTTTAATTGTGCAATATGTTACATAGACTATAATTCTACTATAATGAAATCTTAGTAATTAAGAACAAAGTCATGGAGAATTGCCCTCACTTCCACAGAGACTTGAAGTATTTAATTTTTATAAATTAAATTAAGAAAATTTTTCTCTCCCACATCTTCTAACATTAAAATAGAAAAAAAGACGAATGTAAAAATATCCATAGTCAATCAAAACAAAGATTTTTTTGATACATTCACAAATATGTTTTATTCAGTATCTGAATTTCATCATCTCTCTGTTGGGACATGAATTGTTTTCCATCATTTCTAGTTCTTTGCCATTATAGTTGGTCATAACATTGTTTAGGATTTTTAAGCCTTTCAAAGTTGTTAGACATTACAATGTTTTTTTCTGTACTATTTCCCTTTCCATTCTGCCCCCTTATGCTGTATCAGTTCACACAAGGTCTTAGGTTTCTCTGAAATTTCCCTTATGCAATTTTTGTAGCAAAATAGTATTCTATTACAGGCTAATAGAATATATAATAAAATAAATTATTTAACCATTCCCCAAATGCCAACTTAGTATACATTTTTTAACTATTTTTATACTTCAATTCAGTACAGAAAAAGGAGTTGTAAACATGGCATTGTAAAACTCAACAGTGAAAAAAAGTACTCTCAAGACAAATAAACAGGGTAACTACATTATGCATGAAAGTAATATAGAAAATGAAAGGATAGATATAGGCCAAGATGGTGGAGTACAGATGAACCCAGCTAAAAATCCCTCCAAACAACTTTAAAATACCTCCACAGAACAACCTTGCTCACACAAGATAAGAATGAAGCATTCTGCCTACATGAGACAACTTGGGAAGTTGTCAGCAACAAAGATACCAGCAGTAACCTTTGGAGGCAGCTGAGACAATAGCTGCTGCAAAAGCTTCAGGTCCTCTTAGCCCACGACAGTGAGAGGTCAGAAAATTGATCACAACTAGATTATAGGAAACTCCTTGCTGGCCTTTATGCAGCTGGTGCTGATTGATAACTATGCAGTTCTGGAACATAGTTGGAGGACAGTGAGGAAAACTTGGGGCTAGTCAGAAGGGAGCAGGGGCATTGGTCACAGTTCAGAGGCAAAGAAGAACACTAACCATTGTAGCAACAGGGGAAAGGGTCTCATTCCTAGGAAAATACAAAGTACAAAAAAGCAGAATATGAGAGAAGTGGACACATCTTTCCCTGAATTACTGTATCCTGAAAGTTTTGAAAACTTATAGACTCCAAGATCTAGCTTTCATACTGGTAGCATAAAAAAATGGGAAGCTTTGGATAGTGTCTCTCATCCTTGAGGTGAGCAGAGACCAAATTTAAAATAAAATTTAAAGTCAATAAAGAGACTAGAAAAATGAACAAATAAATAAATACTTGTCCACAAAAAGCTATATGGTTATCAGGGAAGGCTAAGACATAAACTCAGAAGAAGGCAACAATATAAAAACAGCTACAAGCAAAATCCCCAAAGAAAAATGTTAATTAGACCAAAGCCTACAAGAATTCCTAGTATATATATAAAGGAAACGTTGGGGAAAGAAATGAGAGTGATATAAAAATATGAAAAGAGAATTAAGAGCTTGCCAAAAAAGTTACTGAAAGAATATTGAAGAAAAATAATATCTAAAATTGACTTAATGGTAAAAGAGCTAAATATTCACTGAAGAAAACAACTCATTGAAAAGCAGAAGTAGACAAATGGATTAAGTGTTACAAAACTTCACTGAAGATAATGATTTCTCAAAAACTGGAAATGGGCAAGTAGAAACTAATGATTCCTTGAGACATTTAGAAACAATAAAATACTAGCCTCAGGCACTTCCTAGCTGTGTGACCCTGGGAAAGTCACTTAACCCTATTTGTCCAATCTTTGCCCTTCTGCCAGAAAATAATGGTTTAAAAAGAGAAAAGGAAACATAAAATAAAACCAGGTAAAATATATTTTTAAAAAAATACAGGAGAAAATGTGAGCTATCTCACAGGACAAACAACTGTTTTGATAAGTAGATCAAGGAGAGATAATTTAAGAATTACTGAATTCCCAGAAAACCATGAGAAGAAGATAGTCGGTATATCATATTTCAAGAAATTTATCAAGGAAAATATTCCAAAAGCTTAGAGATGGAGGATTTAAAAGGATTTAAAAGAATCTACCAATTACTACCTAAATCACTACTTAAAAGTGATACCAAAATGAAAACCCCATGAATTTTATAACCAAATTCCAGAACCCTGAAGACAAAGAAAAATATTTCAGACAGTCAGAAAGAAATATTCAGATTTCATAGAGAAAATGTCAAGATTATGTAATATTAGTAGCTTCCACAATAAACAAGAGGAGGGCTTAGAATATAAGGTTAAGAATGGAAAAGAGTCAAAATTACATCCAAGAATAATCTATACAGCAAAACAGAGGATAATCCTTCCAGGTAGAAATGGATATTTATTTAAATAATGGACACTGAAGCATTCCCAATGAAAAGAAATGCGTTTAATAGAAAAAGTTGACTATTTGAGCATAAGATTCAAGAAAAGAGAAAAAAGTAAAATTGAAAGCGTAATTATGAGATTTAATAAAATTAAACTTTAAATTCCTGTTTAGGAAGATGATAATGTAATTCCTAAGAATTTCATCATTATTAGACAGTTAGATCAAGTCTAAATAGACAGAAGTTATATGAATAAATTATGTGGGAATGTCTCATAAAAAATGAGGAGGTGAGAAGGAGGTATGCCCTGGGAAATGGGGGAAGGGATAGGCAGAATGGGAAAAATTTTCTCACATAAAGAAGACATACAAAGTAGAATGTATATGCTAGAGGTGAAAATTAGGTGACAGTGGCAGGACAAATGCTGAATATTACTGTCATCAGAATTGATTAACATGCAAACAGACATTTTGATGAGGGACATAATAAAAAAAAAAGAAAGAATGATAAATAGAAGAAAATAGAATGGAGAAAAATAGTAACCATAACTGAATGTGAATGGAATGAGCTCATGCATAAAATGAAAGTGGCTGGCAGAATGGATCCCAAACCAAAAATCACCTTGAAAGACTTATATGAAGTGATACAAAGTGAAGTGAGCAGAACCAGGAGGACATTGCACATATTAACAGCAATAAAGTATAATTATCAACTGTGAATGACAATATCAGCAATGCAATAATTTAGGACAACTCAAAAGAACTCATGATAGAAAAGCCTATCCACTACTATTCAAGGAACTGATAAAGTCAGAATGCAGATTAAGACACGCTATACTTCATTTGTTGATTCTCTGGATTTTTCTCTAGTGTAAGTGATATGTGTCATCTTTCACAACATGATGAACATGGAAATATATATTATATGGCAATACATGTACAACCCATATCATATTACCTGCCATCTTAGGCAAGTAGGGGAATGCTAGGAGTGAAGGAGAGAACATGGATGGCAAAATGTCAGAAAATGACTGTTGAAAAATTTCACTAATGTAAATTGGGAGAAAATTTCTTTTAAACTAAAAAAAAAAAGTGGAACCAGAATCTAGCACTGTATTATTGTTTAGAAAAGATACATTTGAAAGATAAAGACACTCAGATTTACCATAGAGGTTGGAGCAAAATCTATAATGGTTCAATGAAGTAAAAAAGGGAGGGATAAAATTGTGTTAGACAAAATAAAAAAAAAGAAAATCAGGAAACCAAAATTTTGCTAAAAAGTATCATCAACTGGGAAATCATATTTTTAAATTACCTAAAATTTCTCTGATGATGTTCTCATTTATTAAATATCTACGTCATTTAGTCAAATTTATAAAAGTATGAACCATTCCCCAAATAATAAATGGTCAAAGGATCTGTGCAGGCAGTTTTCAGAAGAAAAGAGCAATGGATGATTAGAACTCATATCTCAAAATTATAATAAAAAGGAATAATTACAAAAACTGTCTGAAATGGAATTAAATGAAGAGTTCAGAAAGAACCAATGTATGTATGATAAGAGCATATGATAAAAAGGTTTGAAAAAGTAATGGGGAAATAATATTTAATAAAAAATATGCTGGGCACTTTGGTAGTTTTAAATAAGAATAAAATCCCATATCTCATACTGGAATAAACTACTCTAGTGTACCGAACACACATATGTACATAAATCAATCACTCAATAAGCATTTCAGTAACTTTCATTTGCCAATCACAATAAAAAATATTTTTCTCAGCTATACAGAATAGAACTATTTTTTCATATAATAAATACAGTGAATCTTCTTATATGTTACTCACCACTCTGTATTCTTTATCTAGGGACATTGGCCTCCTTAATATATTCTGAACAAAACACTCCATGTCTCAGCTTCAGGAACTTTCTCCAACTTTCTCCCATACTTGGAATGCCCTACCTTCTCATCTCCACTCACTTACTTCCCTGGATTCCTACAAATTACAAAAAACATCTCATTTTAAGGACATCTTTCATAACCTAGTGCCTGTCTTCTGCTAATATATCCTGCATATGGATTGTTTATCCATATTTTGTTACATATAGTCTCCTCCATTAAGTTAGTGAGCTCCATAAATTGCTTTTGCCTCCTTTTGCATTCCCTCTGCTTAACATAGTCTTATACATAATAGGATTTAGTAAAGGGATATTGACTAACTATCTGGCATAGATTAAAAATAGAGCAAACAGATTCACAGTCAAGCAGGAAGGAAATGTGACAAATAGTAAACACAAGTTTTTTTAGGTGGGTTTAAAAACAGGCATATTTAAAACATTCTAGAGTTTACATATTGGAACATATTTATCTTTATAGCTTGCTGTTTATTGATCTATCTATATTAAGTATTTCCTTTCAGTTAACTAAATATTTGGCCTTTTCCCTTATATTTTCATATTTATATTATGGGATATAGACACTCGACTTATTGTTTCATGAACATGAAATGAAGAAATGTCTTCTACCAATGCAAGATGGAACTTTATCAGCAGTCAATAGTCTTAAAAATAACTGAGAAGTCAAATGATTTGCTTGGGTTTCAAAACCATCATGAATTAGAAGTATAACTTGAACCCACACCTTCCTGTAATCCTATCACATCAATTCCTCCATGCTGCCTATCAAAATAGCATACTCTTAAGTTTTTACCAATCAAAATTGAAACATGATACAAAAGTAAAGTCCACCTTCCAAAGGAGTTTCTTCACTTTTTGGCATGTCAGGAATTGTCTGGTGAAGTCTGTAGATTCCTTAGTATAATTTTTAAAGGTATAAAAAACAACTACAATGAATATCAATTATATTAAAAGATAGATATCTATCATCTATTTATCTTTCTAAAATAAGCTCAATGGCCATAGATTAAAATTTATAACAAAATGTTTTATTTGACAGAGAGGGGTCCAAACATTTTAGTTCAATTTTTTTTTGTCTGTCTCCTCAGTCATCACTACATTGTGGTCTCTCTCCACCTATCATCATCAAAACTTGGAAAGGTACTAACCATTTTCAAAAGAAATCTTAGGTTCCATGACTTGCATAGCTGAATCTGCCATATCTTGCCAACACCCAAGTCCTCAACAAATACTTCCTTGCTATCTTCTTGTCTCTCTCTCAACTCTTTTTTGTGGTTTGTTTTCCCTCATTAGGAGATACCTCTTTGAGGTCAGGGACTATGTTGTTTTCTTGCATTGATATCCTAAGTCACATATATTAAGAGCTCAATAAATGATAAATATTATATATGTATATATATAACATATAACACAAAATTATTTATTTCCCTCTCTCTATCTCTATTTTATATCCATGTCTCCTTTATTTGTTTGTGTCTATTATAATTTTCTTGTAAATATCTTCTCTAATTCAAAAATAGCATTTCACCTCCACAAATATGGTAGAACAGATTGTTATAAGAAGCAGAAAAAAGTAAAGCAAATCCAGATGCATATTGGAAAAAAAATTCTTTCATCATGTGCTTTTTAGTCTTCTGTTTGCTCTAGAAATACCTTAATTACACCAACAAAGCATTTCTTCCTCTTACTTCACCATAACGGCAAAAAAGAAACCTGCAGTTTGACCTGAAATAAGATGAGGTCAAATATTGTACAAATGCTACTTCATGCAGATCCCTTCCTAAAACTGTTTACTTAGTAATAAATCTAAGCCAGAAATAAACATTTATTTTTTGAAAATTGTTACTCATACTTTTGATGATGAAAAGAAAAATCATTTGATAACATTTCTGGCAATTAAAATATACCGACCTATTATTCTGCTGTGACAACAAAAATGCAACATGCATTTAGGCAAAGGAAGTAAAAATTATTTACTGAAATGAATCTTTAATCATATGGAGTGGCATCAATAGAAAACAGTTATGGTGAAAATAAAAAAGAGCCATAGTAATGGACTTCACGATAGGGGCTTTCATTCCTCCTTTGTAACTTTCTACATGGTTCTGTAAATAGTGGTTCCTCACAAAATAAACCTGATTGATATTTTATAATACTGACACATTCCTGGAGCCAGCTTTTCACTAACATTGTAGGCAGAAATATTCAATTGGATATTTCCTGACAGAGTGTAACCAGGGCTGAAATAGAACATGTGGAGAAATTTTTTGCTCACTTCCAGCTTCTGGTGATGTATGACTCAACATTGAAGGGATTTTTTTTTCAGATAAAGTAACATTTCTATTGGTCATTAAGAAGGAACCACCCAGGGCTCAGTGAGGTTTTAAAAAAGGATTGACCCCACATCTTTGTTTCTCTGTCTTAACTTTCCAATCAACATCCTGTAGTTCTGATGCTGTTTGGTGTAGAATGATGGGTGGGCAGTTTGCTCTATTTCCAACTCCAGCTCCTGTGTGGACATAGTCAATGTGATAACAAATTTAGTGGAAATCAACTAGCCAGCTTAAATCTGGGTCTCCAGCTGTTTTTTTTTTAACTTTGTTTCCTTTCTTGAACAAATAAAAGACTATTTCCAGACGTCCATATACATCTTTGAATATAACCCTGTGAATTCAAAAGCTTTGGAACTTCTGGGTCTTTGGTTTTGCTGACTGGCTTAAGTGGAAGAAATCCCTAGAAATTATTCCTCTGTTCTTTGAGCCAATGATCACCATTGAGAATGCAATGCAAGGCCTTTTTCAGAATCCTACCAAAAGAAATATCTCATCACAGGTATAGTGAAGAAACAAACTGAAATGTGAAAAGGTTTAATGAACAATTCCTTAAAGGGCTCCATATTTAGATGGTTTTGTAATGTAAGAAAGAGAGATCCAGGAGTTGCAATGAGAAGCCAAGCTGAAGGAGAGATCAACTGAAGAATAGTGGAGGAGGGGCAGAAAAAGAGAAGTTTCAACTGTCAACAGTCTTCCAGCCTGGGAGGTGGAGGAGGAAAGGTTGTCCTGGAAACTGAGAAAGAGCCCATCAGTTTGGGAACTGTTATTCCTTCTGGGATTCCATTAGGATTCATCAAGAACAACTACTTGAATTCTAAAGGGGGTTTTGGATTTGGATTCATGCTGGCCAGAGCCATCCAGATTTTTCCCTGAGATTTCTCCCTCTCCCTGAGATTTCTCTCTCTCCTTGACCTGTTGCTAGACTCATGAATTAAAAGCTAATTAGCTGAGGAATAGGGATCAACCAGCAGCTGGCCAGAGGAGGATTCAAGGTGCCTTGAACCTAGAGAACTTGGGGAGGTGCGGGAGGAGGGGGGGGAGGAAGTCTGCCAGAGGGGACCAGTGTTAGGGTTTCCAGCCCTCCAATTTTCCTTGCCTGACACTCCTACCTCTCCTTCCCTGTGTGAACCCAAATATATTGGTTACTACTTTAGCCTGAGGCTAGGAAAGGGGACTGAGGATTTAGGGAGAATCACATCTCTCCCCAAAAGGGGAAGGTTAGCTCAGGATCCCAGGGATCCAAACTGCCTCACCCAAGGAACAACATCTCTCCTTGATAGTGGGATGACCCCAGGTTTCTGAAAGGAAGTGACAGTGGGTGTCCTCCATCTCCCAGAACTATTCTCTGAGCAGATATATACCCCCTGTCAGGGGGGAAAGACGTGGCTATCTTTCTCCCAGAAAAAGAGAGAGGAAAAAGAATCTTCTCTCTCCCTCTCTCCCCATTTCCCACTCCTTCCATTCAATTGTCCCTCCTCTCATATCCTTCTAGTACTGGTTTTAAATATCTACTTTACAGCAGATGATAAAAGTGGTAAATAGTATTGATTCTTCAGTCCATGTGTAAGTAAAATATATATGCTCACAGGAGTCTTCTTTGTATTTAAGTATTGCCTTGAGTGTAGGAAATAAATGTCTGTTCCACATTTGATTCATTTTGTGCATTGGGTATTTTTCTTTTGCTGTTGTTTATTGGTCAGGTATTCAGTCATATCTGACTCTTCATAACCCCATGGACCAGAGCATGTCAAACTCTTCTATTTTTTACTCTCAAAATACACCCTAGTTCATGTTTGTTATTCTAATGACACTATATATCCATCTCATCCTCTGCCATGTCCTTTTCCTTTTGATTTCAATCTTTCCCAACATCAGGTTTTCCATTGGGTCTTGACTTCTCATTATGTGGGCAAAGTATTTAGATTAAAGCTTTAATATTTTACCTTTCATTGAATAGTCTGAATTAGTTTCATTAAGTATTGTTTGATTTGATCTGTCTGTCTGAGAGACTCAAAATTCTTCTCTAGCACCACAATTTTAGAGCACTGATTTTGTGGCACTCATCTGTTTTTGTTTTTTTTTAATAGAAGTGTAACAGCCATATGTCACTACTGGAAAAAAATGACTTTGACTATACAGACCTTTCTTAGCAAGGTGATATCTCTGAATTTTTCTTAGATTTTCCGTAACCTTCCTTCCAAGGAGCAAGCTTCTTTTACTATCGTGGCTACAGAATCAGCCTGTAGTAATCTGCAGCCAAATAATATAAAATCTGACACTGCTTCCATTTCTTCTCCCTCTATTTGCCAGGAAATGATAAGAACATGTGCCAAGATCTTAGGTGATTTTTTAAAAATGTTAAACTTCAAACCAACTTTTTACTCTCTTTTCTTTTACCTTCATCAAAAGGCTGTGTAAGAGCTCCTTGGACCCAGAAGTACTTATTAATTATTTGATTATTTTAGATTTAATTTTACTTTTTATTATTTTTTCTCCTTCCCATATTACTCCTCTACATGGAGGAAATGGGTGGGGGAGGGAACAAAGTCTTTGTAACAAGACAGCATATTCAAGCCAAACAAATTCCTGCATTGGTCATGTCCGAAAATGTGCCTAATTCTGCATATTAATCCATCACTTCTCAGTAATTACTGATTTTAGATAATTATATTACTTTCTGAAGCTATGGACAAGCATAAGAAAAAAAAGCAGAGTTTGACATAGTGTCCTAAATATGTGGTTCTTCTTTCAGTTTTAGGACCTGCTGGCACCTTGGCCCTAAGGATGTGATAAGCAAAATTAGATAAATTAAAGGTGGTTAATTGGGTTTCAATTGCAATAAGTTGATTAACATACTACATGGATTGAAATCTGGGTAAAATCCAATTTTTTGCTATCATTTGTTGATATGTATGCCTAAAGATTTTTAGAACTTCCTACTTAGTAATCAACAAGATGACCTTTGAATATCGACATTAATTTGAGAAAGGTCTGGGACAATGAACAATTTAAAGAAAACAATGAAGAAATTTTAGAAGAATTTGAACAATGGTACTGAATTTCAGAGAAGGAATGATACGCAAATAAACCTAATATTACTAAACAAACACCAATTTTTATTTTTAATAAGATTCTTGCATACTCAGCATCTTGCAAATCAGCGTGGCACAGACATTTCTTTATCCATGATATCTACTTTTTCTTCTAACTTTTCAAACCTCCCCACCCCCATGATATATCTAGTACACATCCCAAGTATAGATATTTGTATTGAAAATAAACATGATAAAAGTCTTACATGCTGTAGGTTTAGCCATAAAGTGATTGAGCCCAATGCAATATTATATTCAAACTAAGTAGAAATATAGGCATTTGATTCAAAGGATTAGAACTACAAATTAATTAAAAAGCAATTGCCAAGTCTTTAGAAGGATGATAGTTGTTTAAAAATAACCAACTCTTATACTCATATATATATATATATATTTCAGAAATTTAAACTCTAAATTTAGAGAAAGGAATAGCATGAAATAAGATAGTGATGCCTTATCCCAGAGAAAAGATCTCAGATTTATTGCATATTTAAGATTTATATAGCTCTGTCCTCAAAACAACCCCATGAAATACGTCCTGTAGATATTATTAAACCAATTTTTGGTATGAGAAAACAGGTTCAGAGAGTTGAAGAGACTTTAACTTGGTAACACAACTTCTAAGGAATGAAAAAAGTTTTTGATTCATGTGAGCTAGTAAATAAATGCTTGCTACATCCTGTTAAACCAGATTGAGGACTATGCCAATTGACTTCAGGTCTAATGATCACTTTTTCTATTTTACCTCCATGCTTCTCAGAGTGTAGTGATTAGGGGAAGAGACCACTGTCATGGATAAGTGGCTTCTAGTAAGGATCTCAAGTATGTTTTTTAAAAATCTCATCACTGGTTGTAAGCAGAATACAGGAGATGTTTATAATACAAATGATTAAATTCATCAAACACTATACAAATAAAAAGTGCAAAAAGGGTAACTATGAAAAATTACTAAAGAGTTAAACTCTGCTTTTCATGAATGCTATGTCATGTTTTTGTATATTTCAATAAAATGCAAAAAGCATTCAAAAGGAACACCATGGTCAGAATTAGTGCAATTAACAAATTCTGTAAAATGGTCATATTATTCCTCACTGTCTATTTTCATTTAGCTTGGACCAATTACCATAATTTATACATTTATAACTTCAAATGTTGATGATTCAAATACATGTTACTATTTCAGGGGAATTCATATTTATTTGTATCAATGAATATCTAATGAAGGAACAAATTTTGGTCATTATTTTGAATTGCTAGAAAGATCTTAAGAAGATGTAAATAAAGGTGCCTTATAACTGCTTATGTCTTATTAAAATTAAAATTCAAAGGCCATAGATCTGACCACCAGGCACAAGAGAAAGAGTAGTCATGGAACAGATTTGGAATACAGACTATGTCATTTATAAACTACTACATAGAGTAGTGGATAAAGTGCTGGGACTGGAATCAGTAAATCCTGGGTTCCTATCTAGTTTTAGATATTTAAGTATTGACACTGAGCAATAATAACTTTTATCTGCCTCAATTTTCCTTATCTATAAAATGGGAATAAAAATAGCACCTGTTTCCAAGGGTTGTTGTGAATATAAGATGGAAAATACTTTAAAACATTTTTAATATCTTAAAATGCATTTTAATTTTTTTTTGTTACTATACTACTTCTCTGTTATCATAATTCACTGGGGTTGGATTAGATTGTCTTTGTGGCAATTTTGTATAATTGAACATATTGAACGATTATTTTATTTTATTTTTTAATTTTATCTTTATTTTATTCCAATAACAAATTTACACATTTTCCAAAGTTTCATGGTTGATGTTATCTTTTTTCCATGCCCTCAGAATTGACTAGGAGTTCTACTGAGTTATATATGTATTATCAGTCAAAACATATTTCCATATTATGGAGAGATTATTTTAAAAATTTCCAGATGTTTTAACATACCATGATAATGATAATAAAATTAATGTTCACTTAAAAATACTATGTAAGTGCTTTAGTGTTTACAGAATTTTTTATATGTTATCTCATTTGATTACACAATTTTGATGCTATATTATTAGCAACATATTACACAGGTGAATCTGAGGTTCGGAGATCTTATATGACTTGCTCAGGGTCACACAATTTGTATTTTTAGAAAGATTCAAACTCCATGTCTTCTTGTCACTACTTCTGAGTACTAAGTCCAATATTATACTCTCTATCTGAGTGCTTTATTTGATTCTCTGACAATTCTCTGAATGTGGTAATGAAAGGAGAAAAGCTATTTTTTCCCCCAAGTTTCTTATTGCCAATTGAATTTTTTGGTCTATTTTTGTTTCATGTAGCTGAATCACTATTCTTTCTCTGTCCATAATATGGCTTTCTTTGAAGTGCTGTGAATTCAGGCACACCCATGGGACTGTGCCCAAAATATATTTTATGGAATAACTCCAGAAGCTTATTCCACAGTCTATAACCATCTGTGACTCACTGAATCAAACCATAGTATTGGACTGCTCAGGTGATCAGTAAAAAAGACACAAGAAGGATGGGACACACCATTATTAAAATGCTTGGAGTGATTTGTAAATGCTAAATCAAAATTCCAAAGGACTCATAATGAAAAATTCTATCCATCTTTTGAGAGAGATTTGATGAACTTAGAGTACAAATTAAAGTGTACTCCCCCCCCCTTTTTTCTTTGCAATATGGCTAATGTGGAACTATAGTTTATATGATCTCACATGTCTAATTGCTATAATATCACTTGATTTCTCTATGGATGAGGAAGTGGCAGGAGGGGAGAGACTTTGAAGCTCGATTTTTTAAAAATCTTAAAAATAAATAAATGATTTTAAAAATGAATGCAAAGTTAAGAGAAAGGTTGCTTTTGTATTCAGAAACTGGTTTTTGCTGTGTTATAATAATGGGGAAAGGAAAATTCAGCAAAGAAGAAATGCACATTCAGATCTAAAAATTACACTCTTAGTTCCATAAGATCCTATAAATAATTTTGCATTCTTGGAGCCCTAATGAGAAATATTCTATGAGAAACTTTAAACTACCAACAACAAAATCCTGGAATCTAGATTTAGGTACTGCCATATCTGTCTGCATATTTTTGAAGACACTGGTGTGCCAATTACATTGAAGTCTTAGCTGTGAAAATTTGGGGGGAAATGGAAATATACCTTCCTATATATTCAAAGTTTAAGACTGAGGGGAGTAAAGCCTGAAGGCAGTTGAAAAAATAAAATTTTAAAAATTGAGATACTTATAAATATCCAAAATAAGCTTTGTGATCACTGGCTCCCAGTATGCATTGTTGAAGCCAGGCTACAGAGGAATATTGATTACTCCTTAATCTCTGAACAAAATGACTGGAATGTCTCTAAAGATAGACTAAAGTTGTCCTTTATTTTTCATATATTAATAGATTTAATATTGCTCCTCCTAGCTCTGTGTCTTAGAGCTTTCCATATATTGCATTCACAACTCAGCCATAATCTTAAAACTAAAATTTCCCTTAATGTCAATGACCTTCTCAGCCTGGAAGATCTCTCGGTCATGCTAATTTTCCTTTTCTATGGGCAAGTTTCTCCAAAGACCTCTCTTTTAGGGTAGGGCCAGACTAGACATCTTTCATTCCTGGCCACAAAAGCTCTCCATCTACATGCATCCTTAACCACAAATACCTTCCTCCTTCCCCCACTAAACTCTCTTTTGGGTCTTGTTTTTGATCCTAGAATCTAAACTCCTGGAGGAAAGGGACTGATTCTTTTTTTTTTTTTTTTGCTTAGCAGAGTGCATGGCACATAGTGAATTGCTTGTGGCTTATATAATAAAAAACCAATAGATTCCCTTTACCAGAATATATTAGACTACATTTTGATTTTAATTCTATATAATGAAACAAAAGCGATAAACATACACTCTTCATTGACAAAGCCAGCCTTTAACTTAGGAAAGGAGAATGGGGAGGGCAAACAAGGAACCAAGATATGGATTCCATTTCATGCCTGCACAGACTGTCCAAAAAAAAAAAAAAAAGAAAGCATAAGTTTATTATGTCTGCATGTTTAAAGTGATCTTCCAGAGAATACTTTTAAAAAGCTTTAATAAATCAAAATAGAAGTCATTTGGTATTTGTATATAATTAATGTGACACTGTTCTTATATTAAGTAATTATTTTTGCTCATCAGATCTGAATATTTCATCTTATTTCAAATTATAGATAAATTACCCATACTGATTTAGTTAAGATAGAGGCACTTATCAAGAGGAACTTTATACAGCATGGTTACTGAGGAGTATCAATACATACATACATACATACCTACCTACATACATACATACATACATGTCTACATACTTGTACATATATATGGTAGATACAAATTAAAGCACCTACTATTCAGAGAACTATTAAGCCAACATTAAATTCATAGTAAAAACTATTGAGTGAACAAGTCAAGACATCATTCAAACTAGTGTCAAAACACTTTTTAAGCTTTGAGACGACATTCATGCTATTTTCTCCAAAGTAAAAATATATCAATGAAAAGAATTAGTTGAAAATAGAATAATGTCAGTAACAAATAACAAGGATTCCAATACCCACTATCCTCTTTTTGGCCAGAGACCAAATTCATTCATTTAATGAATGTTTGGAAATCAAGTTGGACTTATAAAAATAAAAAGACTTCATAAAAATTTTACTAGTTGGTATGGGACACAGAATAATCAGCAGAGAACTTGGAGTCATAAAACTTGAGATCTAAACATAGCTCTGCCAATTCTGCAGTTTTGTGGACTCAATGATAAATTTGTTAATTCTTGCTGGGCCTTAATGTCTTCACCTCTGAAAGGAGAGGCTTAGAAAAGAAGCTTTTTTAGGGTTCTTTCATTTCGATAATATTTGATTCTACCTTAATAAAATAATAAAATTAAATTGGATTTTAAAAAAATCTCTAAAGATGATGAAATCCCTTCCAATTATGTAAGTCAATACCTTCTCTGAAATTTATCATCCTAGGGAGTAGACTAGAATATTGACAGTTAAAGTATCTTGCCTTGGGTCTCATAGCCAGTATGTCAGATGAGGAAAATTAACATCTAAAATACTAAATTTACTTGATAGAACATTACATATTTTGCAAAAACAGTGGCTGAAACATCATATATAACCAAAGTCAAAACGTAAAAAGTCAGGGATAATTTCTCCAATTTTTCTCAATTTCTCAAATGACATAATATTAGCATGATTAGCAAGCATCAGCTAGTTGTGAGTAGGATTTTTAGTTGGACTTGATATATATAATTTTATTATACTGGACAGAAAATCTAAAAACTATAAACCAAAACTGTGATTGAACACAGAAATAGAATTATAAATGTTACTAATTGGGGTTAAATTAATAAAAATAATTTATTTTATCTGTCTTCTAAAAAAATCAAAAGGTCAAAGGATTTTTTTCAAAGATGCTATCTTTTTTCATATATTATTATTCTTTGGAATATTTCCATTTCAAGTTTTCATTCATCAATATGATGTAGCTATCAAGCATCCTTATGTGATAATTTTAAAGCCTCAAGTATTCTTTGGGAATCATCTTTGGCTTTATATACCCTTTCTCTATTTTTTATATGTCTACCTGAAAACTAAAATAATTGTAGAACTCTCTCAGCATCTATATTGGTTTCTGTATCTGTTTCACCCTTTCCTTTGCCCTTTGTGATTCTACAAAGTTTCCAAATCTCCTTTTTCAGCATCTCCTGTGTGTGGTACCCTCTAGTTCCTTTGATGATCTATCAACATAAAATTATATTTTTATTTTCTCTGATCCTCTAGAAATCTGTTTTCCTAAAATCTAGGGTATTGGGGGTCTATTCTCTATCTTGGCTATTAAGTAATATCATTTGACATGTTTTTCTGCCAAGATTTTCATTAAAAAATTTCCCCAACTCCAATTTTTCTTATTTGTTATTATTAAACTTGGTGTATCAAATCCATTTTTCCCCTTCTAACTTCCAAGAGTCTTTCTTTAATTTTAATTGTTACTCAAATATATAAATCTACATTATTAAATTTTTTTTAAATGTACAAAATTTTCATCTCAACTTTCTAGCTCAGTGGTTTTCAACCTTTCTATTGCCATGACCCCATAATACAGTTCCTTATGTTGCAGTGACCCCAAACCAAAAAATTATTTTGGTGGCTACTTCAAAACTGTAATTTTGCTATAGTTATGATTCAGAATGTAAATACTTGATATGCATTATGTATTCTCATTGCTAGAAATTAAGAGGTTGAGAACCACTGTTCTAGCTGTCTCTGAAAGAGAAATCTCTTCAACTGTAGTTCCATGTACATTTTAGTCTTCCCTTTAACATTTTCCTATTTTGTTTTCTTCACATTTATCTCATAGTCAAAGGATTCTATTTTTCCAATCCCAGATACATCAAGGGTTTGTACTTTGTTTTCTAGATACAATTCTGTCCAAATGCTTCAAAAATCTGTACATTATTCCATCATAAAAACATTCTACTCACTCCTCATGTTAAAAGGTATCACTTTATTCACCCCCACAAAGGAGACCAAAAATAGTAATTATCTGACAGGTAATATTAAATATTAAGTAACAGTGTTTAATCTATTTGGGAATTTTTAATGGTACTTTCTGTTTTTTCTGTGAATAAAAATATCATATATTTTATCTATAAGCTAATAAACACTGAATAATTATGTGTCAGGCAATATGTTAAGCATGGGGGAATCCAAAGGGAGTTAAATACCTCCAGCTCTTCAAGATCTTCCAATCTGAGTAGAGAGATATCATACAAACGAGCTAAGAACAGGATAATTAAGAAATAATCAAAAGAGGAAAGGTGCTAAATTAGAAGAGAATGGTTAAAGATTATTGCATTTATTTTGCTAGCACTAGCTAGGTTTTGTTTTAGAGGTCTTCATATACAGAAAAGATGTATTCAATTTCTTAACAGGAATTCAAATGATGGGATTAAGGTGAATTGACCTATTAATTTCTTAACTTGAAGTTTCTATTATTTATAATATTATTCATTATTATCCTTATAATATGCAATAACAACTGCTAGTAGAAGATACTTCTTTCTACAAAAGATCCATGGTTAGACTAAAAAAATAGAAACATATACACATATATTCCACAAAACATTACTGAAAAATATGATAGCATCCTTGGCAGATCTGTTCTAACCCTGAATCTTCCTGCTACTAAACAATTTCTAGCTTTTGAATAAAGGGTCTGCCTAGGCAATGTTCATGTAGATTTCAGTGTGGGCAGTGAAATGAAAAACATTTGCAGCAATGTGAAGAGCATTATTATCATAAAATACCAAAAAATGGCTATGAGGTTAGCAGAGTTCAGGTTGTGGGAGTTCCTCCAATTTCAGTGTGCTTTTGGGTATTGTTTGCAGTAGAATTGTTTTCAGCAGAGTCCTAGAGGAATTTCTGGGCTGTTACCTTAATCTTCTGAAGATTTAAAAACACAAAACCAAAAATGAAACAAACTATAAAGTATGCATTTATTATAAGATTGAACAAGCTTCTTTTCTATCAGTTTTAAATAATGAGAGTATATTATACTGGATGCTGAAGGAGCTGCTGAAGAAGTTAGACTGAGGGCAAAGCAATGGGTCACCTAGCTCTGGCTCCATTCCACTCTCTCCAAGTGAAGTCTTTCTCATCTACAACTCCTGGAGGTCATCTTTCAACAGTGACTCACAACCAGCACAGGGGCCATGATGTTTCCTGTGTCCCTGCATTATCAGTTAGACTGAGGGCAAACCGTATTCTCAAACAGAGGAGGTTACATTCATGCAATCAATCCACAGCACTTATGGAATGTGGCAATGAGGAGCCAGCCAAACTTTTTTTGTGTGATAGACTCTACATAAGATTCTCAGAGTTATTCTGAATGTGCATTTCCACATTGTACTTTCCTGGCTCCTCCTAACTCTAACATAAAGCATTAGGAAAAGAATAACCTCTTTCCCTGGTTTCTAAGGAGGGGACAGCATCAGCAGTTTTCTTTGTGGTCCTAGCTTTCAAAGTAAATAACATAAGCAAAAGAAAGAGAGAAGAGGAAAAGGAAAAGGGGGTCTAATAGAGGGAGTGTGGCTTGAGCGTGGTCATAATACAGAATTCTTCAGGTTGCTGCTGAACTAGGAAGACAAAGATACGATGATTTTAGCAATAGAAGCATCATCTGATCTGTTTGAAGGAATTAATACCTTTGTTTCAAATTGTGGTTTGGTCCTGCATCATGTCCAATTCTTCAATGTAATGAAGGGACAAAGGAAAAATCAGGACCCTCATGCTGATTATGATTCACTGTTGAAAGGTTCAACCCAGAATCTGTAGATTAGAAAGACTTCATTTGGAGAATGAAGCACAGACCAGATCTCTGTACCTTGTTGTTCGGTTTCCATATTGTCCAAAGTCTAGACAACCAATGCATAAACTTTATTCCCAAGACCCCTAAATATTCTTAAAAAGTGAAGAAGACAAAGAGCTTTTGTTTATGCATGTTATAATTTAGTCCATTCACCATATTATACATTAAAATGAATGAGCATTATTGTGAACACATTTATTTTTACATTGATTATTCCCTAAAAGGAATCCTTAGGCAGTGATGTAGAACCTTTTAGAAATGGAGTGCTGTGCCCTCCCACTGAGTGCCGGGGGTGCCCCACTCCCCCTTACCGTACATAGGGGAGGGAGAAAGCGCTCCCATTGGGCTGCTAGGCAAAGAGGAGGGTGAAGTGAGGAATGTCCTCAGTGAGCTGTAAAAAGGAATTTTTATTCCTTTTTCAGTTTAAGGGGTGGGGGAGGCTGGAGGTCCTCTTACCATAGAGATGTGTAGGGATTAACCAGCTCACAGTGACAGGAAGTAGAAACCATAGAAACAGGAAGGAGGAACCATAGAGAGAGGAAGTAAGGTAGAAAAAGGGGATAGGGCAGCAGTCGGTTGTTTGGTCTGTCAGTTGCTGGGAAGTTGGCTGCTGGGTGTGAGTTTGTGGTTGGGGGTTGGTTGCTGGGGGTGTGGGTTTGTCATTAATTGGTGGTTGGGATATATGTGAGCTGAGCTGAAGGATGATTAGCTGGATTTTGGCAGTTATGGAAATTATAGGTGGATACAGGCAGTTATAGGTAGTAATTCTAGGTAGTCATAGGTATTATAGGATAACTAGTATAGACATTAGGAAGTTTTCTCTCTCTAACTTTTTCTATAGTTCTCTTTTACTTTATTCATTTTTACTATATTTTAATTAAACTAAATTGTTAATTGTTAAAAGCTGCTTTCTCTGGCTTAAAGGGATAATATTCATTTATAACTCTACTATATACTCATTAAAATTAAATTATTAAAAGCTGCTCTCTTATTTTGTCAAAACCCCTATTTTAACCCTCACAGAGTGTAGAGAAGGTGAGGGGAATGGCCATCTGTGAGCTGCCACCCTTACCCACTATGTTCTCCCATTGGGCTGCTAGGCAGAGGGGCAGGGGATGTGAAGAAAAAATGTCTCCAGTCACAGTGGAGAGGGGAAGGGGAATCAACTCTGCCCAAGTCCCTCTGCCTTTCTAGTAAGGAACTGGAGGGTGGGGGTGGGAGGGAGGGAGGGCAGTCACATGACCACCAGGATTTCTCTCCCTGTCATCTCTGGCACCCATGCCATATGTTTAGCATCACTGCCTTAGGGACTCTCAAACCACATGTTGAGGAATATTAGCCTAACCAACCACTTGAGAAGTAACAACTGGTAATGGATAAAAGGGTGCAAAATATAACCCAAGGAAAATTAGGTGGCTAAATTAACAGAGTGCCAGGCCTTGAGACAGAAGGACCTGATTTCAAGTTTAATATCTGATAGTTCCTAATTCTATGTCTGTGTGCAAGGCACTTCATTCTATTTGCCTAGTTGATACTTAAATCAATTCTAAACAGAAGGTGAGGGTTTAAAGAAAAAAGAAAATACAATACAAATATTATCTATATCATACTAAATGCCATTTAACTTTTACTTTTTAAGAAAAATGTGCTCCATTATATTATTTTCAAATTATTATTTTATGTTAAGGTGAAAGATAAAGCTGCTGCAGACAACTAAAGAAAGCAAGTCTTCCATTTTCAAAACAGCTGAATAGATATAGCAGAGATAGATTGACTGTTATTGCCTGTGTATGCTACAACTTGAAAGGAGAAAAAAAGAAAGCAACAATACAAAATATCACATTGTGTTCTTTGAAAGTCATTAAATGCTTTAGATCAGTTCATATATCCTCTTCAATATGTATAAAATTCCTCAAAAATTAATTTTTCAAATTTCATTTTTCTGATGAAGCTATTTTTTATGCCTTTCATTTTTTAGTGAATGGCAAATTTATTGAGAAAATATAGTCTGTAGATTATACTGTTATTCATTAAATGGAATTAAATGTCATTGTTTAAAATACTTATATATCATTTAGGAGTTTTATAACACAAGACCTATCATTTACAGTTTGTTAAATATGGAGCTTGGAGAGTTTTCTAGCACATGTTTTAGGTATCATGCTTTGGTAAAGTGCTTAATTGTCCAAAGCTCACATCAGATATCTCCATGATTAGTAGAAGTAAAATAGGTTGCTTGAAGCCCTCCTTTGCCCCATTTCAATAAGAGACTCCCAGGTGCTTAAAACCAGAAATCCATAGGCTTGGACCTCCACCTCAGCTTGGAGCCAGATTCATCACAGCTCATTAGAATAGAGAAATCGACCCATGTACCACAATCATAAGATGCAAGTCTGGGAGGAAAAGGTTAAGGACCAATAAGGAAATCTTCTCAAATTCTATATGAAATTTCTAATAATGGAAAAGAAATATGAAATGATGGAATCAAATTGTTTTCCATATTAAAAGTATTCAAAAGGTTTTAGGTATGATAACAAAGTGTTATTGTTCTTAAATACAACTTTGCCCTTATACAGAGGCCCAGATTTTTATTTTGTTTTTACCAGATTCAAAGTTCAACATTCTTTCCATTGCACCATGGTGAGTGAGCCCCATCTGTGAGACACACACACACACACACACACACACACACACACACACAAAATGTGTCTACAATCTAGTTAGGGAAACAAGGGCACAGATAACTAATAGAGAAGTATCTAATGAGAATACTGGACAATATCACTGGCTAAATCTGAAAAACTGGCTAGACACTGATACTGGTATAACAAAATGGTGGGACTTTCTTCTCCCCCTGTAGAAAACTCTATTTTAATTATGCACTCTGGTGATTCATTAGAGCAAACTTTCTGTATTTTTTTTCATTGCCTTTCATTTCCAACACTTCTGCAATCAAGAAGAAAGGAGAAATTAACACCTGTAATTTTTTTTGTTTTTTGTTTTTAGATGCATTTTCCTTTATCAGATATGTACCCACATTAAAATAATGCTTGAGCATGAATCTCTGTGTGAAATGCAAAATATAAAATTGAAACATTTTTATGATATGAAATATAGACAAATTTTTATTTATTCAGCAGCAAATCATGGTATAGAACTGAAGTTAAAAAATCTATAGGTAAACAATTACCTTATTTTCTTAAAGTATAAAAATGATTGCTCTTTATTGCTTTGGACATTAAGTGAAATTTGATCTTTAGCTGAGGGTGTGTGAGTTGGGGACACACAAATATTTACAGTAAACATCATAGTTCACTTTGTTAAAAAACTGTTTAGTTGCTTAAGAAAGGGATATTATAAGCATATACAAATTATAACCATATATGGCTTGGTTTATGACTATGATTTACTATTAAAGAAAGAATAGAGAGACACACAGTATTACTAAGCAAACTGAAATTGATCAAAAGAGAATTTAAATTGAATTCTTTGAGTCAGATAAAAATTATGATTCCCCATATTCATGATACTTTTAAAGTATCTTTTTATACTATCTTAGAATTTTTATTCTTTTCTAAAAAAGATAATTGTCTCATATAACATAGTATTTAATAATGATTTTAATATTTGTGCCTGTGGAGTATCTTTCTTATACAGGAATATAAAAGTTCCAATTATTTTGTTATGTCTAGAGTTTATCTAATTTTATTGACTGTCATAATTAAAATGACTTGGAATACAATACTAGTTGATTTTGTGATAAAATAATTAATAAGAATTAATTCATTTAAAAGTCATTAGCGTAAGTAATTTTTTCTTCTAGCTGTCAATTTCTGCCTTTTTAAAATGCATATTGTTATCATATAAGGTAATAAACTATTCAACTACCCTTGACTGTTAGAACATACGGAATGCTCATCTTTTCTGCAAAATGAACTCTGAGAATATTTTATGCTTTGATCACTTTCTCATGTAATAACAATTAAAAGACTCATTTTACTACATACGTTTGTTTTTTAGAGTATATAATATTACTGTATCCCTCTTCTTAAACCTATCAGTGGTTCTTACTTGGCCAACTGAATTGCATTTAGATGAATCAGATTAGAATTTAAAGCTCTCCACAATCTGTTGCTAACCTACTTTGTTATATTCACTTTATACTACCTCCCTTTTACATATTTAGAATCATAGGAGTAGATAGATAAATTTTAAAGGGCTTTCTGAGGCCATTTTCTCCAAATATTTTATTCTAAAGATATGGAAACTGAGTCCCAGGGAAGTTAAGTGATTTGTTTAAGTTTGTATATCTAGTAAGCTTTGGAGGAGAAGTTTTACTTCAAACCTGGTGCTTTTGCCACTATGATATGCTGGGATGAACCCCTCTCTTCCCAAACTATTAGTACATTAATACCTATCCTTTAAAGTCCAATGTACATGCTCCCTCCTCTTCAAAGTCTTCCTCATAATAAGGTCATCAAAATTCACAGAGGATTGTTTGGAGCATATCTAATGAACTTACATATTATTTCATATCATAACTAGCTCTATATTTGTCATATCCTACTTTCCAGGACACTCTCAGTTCCATGAAGGTGAAAATTTCGCCTTATTTATATCCTTTATTACCTGGCAAAAAAGGTGTCTGATAAATGTTTGTTCAATTAAATAGAATATGACTTTTTAGTCTGGGAAAAATGGAGATTGAGAGGTAAATACATTAACATTTATTTAAGATCACCATGAGAATAGATATGGTAAACATGGGCTTTTTCTTAAATTCTTAAAAAATATTGTTAGCCAGTACATATCTCTTGGTGTTTTGAAAACACTATTTTTAGGACAAACTGAAAAGAAGTCTTGTTTACTGTGTAATAAATATAGAAACAAATAAATAAATGAATAAATGTATATATGTGTATGTACCTATACATGTACCTATATACATACATTATATATAATTTTATATTATATAAACATATAATATCAAATGCACAGCTGGTATAGGCTGACATTAAACATATTTGTGTTTAAAAAGAGGGAAATAGATGAGTGACACATAAAGGATTATTAAGTGGAAATTAGTGATATTCAAGGAATGTTTTGTAATATAACAGCTATACTATCCTACAGATATATTTCCCTTGTTATCCCTTTTAGAAACAAAATATGAGGTTGCATAATCAGTCTTTTGACTAAATTTGTTTGGAAGCTCAAGTAAAACAACAAACTACAACAATTTTTTTTCTTTTTCTTTTGCTTTTTTAGTGTGTTTGTTGAAAGAAGAATGATCTATTGGAGAGTGGAACCATAGAACTGAAGCTTTGATCCTATGTTTCATTATCTATCCTTTGGTTCAAAATGAAGGTAATAACAATTCTAATCCCTAACTCACTAGGTAGTAAAAAGAAATGTAATAGATTATTATGATTATTCATACTATGTTAAATAATGCCATTGCAAGCTGAAATAGTTCATATAGCTTCCAATCTTGTGTATTTAATTTTTAAGTATTGGCACAATAAGAATTATAATATACTTATGGTTTTCAAAGCAACCACAAACTATACAAAATAACTTTTATATATTTCAGGCACTTGAACTCCATTGAATTCCATTAAGTGCAAGTGTATACTGAGAGTAACTTTAATATATTGTCACAAAATTAAACAAGGGAACATTGAAGAAAAATCAGATGAATTGATGACCACCATTTAAAATGAGCATTTTCGCAAAACCAGTTTACAGCTGTTTGACTTTCAAATGTTTATTTATGTGTTAAATCAAATCTTCTTCTAAATGGGAGGATTTCATTCCAATTTATTTTATACTATATTACATCAATTCCTTTTGTGCTAAAAATTAATTGATTCCATTTTAAAACCCCAGTTTACTAACATCCCACCAGAAAAGCTATCTACATTTCTATTATGTTATAGATTCTCACTTTAGTAGACTTTAGAGTGACATTTAATATCTATATGGTAATGTGGAATCTATTCACAATACCTTTAGCTAGGAGACTCCCTTAAATTTTGACCCAATTTAAAGCAAAATAATAGTGCTGAATCACAAGGTACAGGAAAATTTAATTTATATTAGCTAGAATAAAATAGTTCACAGGTAGTTCTGATCAAACTGATAACAATATAAGATAAGCCTTTTTGTATAACTGGAAGGTTTATTTTTTATTTGAATTTTTACAACCATAGTTGCAAAATGTATTGTGGCATGAAGATATCACTTCACTTAGCACCAGAAAGCCTTGGGTTAACTCAGTTCTAATGTAATCACTGGATCCTGAGCAAGTTGCTGAATTTTTCAGTTGTAAATTTCAATTCTATTCAAATAAAAATTTAAAATTATGTACTATCAGGAGGACACTGCACTAGCTTCAAGGGGAAAGGCAAAACAAACTGAATATGATGCTATATTTGTTCTCCTAGTTATTGTGTTGGAAGGTTTATAGCACAAAAAATTCTAATAGTAATTCCATTTCTGAAGCACTTTTACTTTAGAAAAATGCTTTACTCACAATATTTCTAGTTACATTGCTCATAATGCTTTTATTTGAGTTATTTGCTGATAGTGTAGAAGGAGTTATAATTGAGCCTATGTGGCATAGTACACTGAATATCAAGTGAAAAGCGTTTCTTTTTTCCCCTTGTTTTGGCTCTGTAATGATAAATAAGGCTTTTCCCAGCCTCACTCATGTTAAATTTTCACATCTGTAAAATGCAAATTAAATTTAAATATAATTTTAATTATAAATATTAACATAAGGAAGAGGTAATAATATCTTATGACCAGGATCTAAATAAGGAAGGCCTGGTACCTTCCTCTGATACACATTAGCTGTATGGTAATGACACGCCACTTAAAGTCTCCTACCTAAGATTGCTACCATTATAATTTTGAGATGTTATTTATCTGCATGGTTCTAAACTGAGAGTTCACACTGGAAAAAGCACAAAACCACCACAATAACATGTGGATAACCTTTACTGTCATCTGACATTAGTAACCACAACCAGAACATGTGTCACTTTTATCACCTTTACTTGGATCAAAAAATTAAATGAACCGAGTGACAGATGCTCAACCAAAGTCGAGACTTGTAGAATATTGATATTAGGGTACTAGATATGAAAGAATCCTTTGGTATGTTCAAATTAATGTTCCTGGAGATGAGGAATGTTTTTGTGTCAGTGGCTATCACCTTGGCAGATTTCCCGACACAGAACAGGGAACTATGAATAGAGAGAGGGGTACTGATAGATACTAATAGGAGATGAGTAGAAAAAGGCTGTCCTGTCCTGGGAAGGGTAAGCAATAAATTTTGCTCACCCATGATTCCATCCAGTGTAAATGAATGTTCTTCAAAGAAAGTCAACTCATTTAAAAAATCATCCCACCTGTCAGACTAGATGGAGAGACATGAAGCAACGTTTTCAATCAAAAGTTTAGATTGACTTTGAAATCTGTTCCCTGTAGGAATAGTATAGAAATCAGTCTCCAATATCAATAAAGCAAAGATTTGACTTTCTCAGCAAAAATTCAAATGAAGTGTGTTGTTTGCTTGTTTATTTTCTAACACAGCTAATTGTAATGTAATCTTTAGAGTTCTGATTACCACCATGTAAACCACTCACCTTTTACATCACTGTCTTTAACTTTTATTTCCTTTCCTTTTTTTTGTCATAATTATTTTTAAAGGGCTAGTATGTTAATATTACTTGTGCAAGATTTTAGAAGCCTCTATAGCCTGATTTGGAGTTTATGGGTTTCACAAGATAGTTTGTGTCTTTGAGAACATCAATCCATTTTCAGATTTCATTAATTATTGTCAAACTTTTATAAGAAGTTAAAGGAGGGTTTTTTTTTAAAATAACCAATGAATTTGAACTTATGGGTGGAGTAATCCTTAGCTAGAGTTATTATTAGGGGAGTCTTAAACAACTTATTACCATAGGAAAGTCTGCCTGCAAAGAGTTTAACTTGAATGGCAAATTAAAAATAAACTGTCTCTCTCTATGGATTTATATTTATATACATGAATGTATTTATATGTGCACAAATGCACACATATATAGGATCATACATACATAATTTATATTCATATGAGAAAAAATAGATTTAAATGTAATTTTTTAAAAAAAGCTTTGTCCTTTCTTCCCTTAAAGGTTCAAGTTAAAGAAATTGCATTTATGGGTAGAATAATCCATACCTAGAAATGTTATTAAATGTCTTAAATGGCTCATTATCACAGGAAGGTCTGCCTGCAAAGAGCTTAGCCTGAGTGACAAAGAAGTTAAAAATAAACTATATATATATACATAAATGTATATACTTATAATAATAAATATGGATGCATTTTATATGTAATTAAATAAACATTTGTCCTTTCAGTCATTATGCATGCAAACTACCAAGATAAATCCATACATTATGGTAAGGGGCAATGTACTATGAAAAAGAAGAAGAAACAATCATTCCCAATGAAATGAACTCTCCAAAACTTTCAAAACACTAAATAAAACTGCTTCATTGAAAAAAATCAAATCCCAATGAGGCAAAGATCCATGGAATTCTTCCTATTTAAAGAAAGTATTTTTTAAAATCATCAATATGAATTTAATGGAAGTAGAGATTTAATTATCTTCAATGTCACTGTTTAAACAAAACTCACTTTGGAAGTAGCACATGCAGACTCAGGCATGTTGCTTCGAGATTATTAATAGATGTGGAGAAGAAATAGAAATAATTATGTAGATTTGAAAGATATTACAGATATGATAGAAGAACACAAGAGGATATAAGGGTTGATGAAAATAAAGGGTATTTCAATAGACTGGAGGAAGTGATTTTTAAAAAACAGTCCTTAAAGTAAATCACGGAAATTAAAGTGAAATCACAAAGCGTTTACAGTACAGGCCAAATTTCATAGAGGCAGCTGTGGCTCAGTGGTTAAGAGTACTAGGCCTGGAATTAGTAGAATATAAGCTCAGATCAGATATTTCCTATCTGTCATTCTAGGCAAATTACCTAATCTCTGATTGCTTGATAAAAAAAGGATCCAGTGGAGGAGGAAATGGCAAATCATTCTAGTATTCTTGTCAAAACCCCATGGATAACTATGGTCCAGAGTAATGAAGAGTTGGATATGTCTGAACCTCTGCATCAGTCAACAAAATCAAGAACTTAGCAAAAACCTTTTAAGCCAATATTTAGACAGCAGAAATTAGAAATAGAAATGTACAGAATCACAAAATCATAAGTTATCATTTGAAACAGAAAATATAATATGCAATATTTGTGTTAATGAAATCTAACAATATTAGAAAAAGTAAATTTCGATGTGTACATATTTTCTGGAGAGTTTATCAATATATTATTAATATCAATGTGGCTTGTAGGGCTCTCAACATCTTGGCTCTATAATCTTCCTTCTGATCATTCTTTCACATTACTCTCCTTCATCCAACTTTATTTTCTGGGCAAACTAATTAGCTGTTCTCTAAACTTATATGTTTGATGCTATTTATTTGTCAAACTTCATGTTATCTTCTTAATTAGAGACTGAATGCTATTTCATATTAAGTCATTCTAAATTCATTAATTCATTGGAGAAACATCCGTTAAAAATGCTTATTTTATATTGTGTATGACTTTCTATTTATAATGGGCATCATATTACTTCCTTTCTCAGTGTCTGGGGGAGTGGCTGGAGAGAGGAAAGAATTTGGAACTCATTTTTAAAAAATGAATGTTATAAAAGGGGGATGTGCTAATTTTGGCCACAGACCTAAATTAGGCACTAGAGGAGAAAAAAATTCTAGTCATGACTGTTGCTACATTAATGGATAGACTAGAGGGCCTAGAATTGGAAAGACTCACCTTTCTGAGTTCAAATGTAACTTCAGTCACTTAGTAACTTTGTGACTGTGGGCAAGTCACTTAAATGTTTGCCTCAGTTATCTTATGTAAAGAAAATGGCAAACAACTCCAATATCTTTGGTAAGGAAAACCCAGATGGAGTCACAGTCAGACATAATTGAAAAAGACTGAACAACAACAAAAAATGATGTATTTGGACAGGCTCAGTACATAGAAAGCTAGGCCTGGAGTTGGGTGGTCCTGGGTTCAAATGTGACCTTAGATACTTTCTAGCTGGGGCTTGGCAAATCACTTAAACTCAATTGCCTAGACCTCACTGTTCCTTTGTCTTGGAAACATTACTTATTATTCATTACAAGAAATATAGTAGGGGCTTTTTAAAAACGATCTATTAATTTATCATTATGGATACTACCTTCTTTGACATAGACAGCAGATTCTTTGTCCTAGAGATCTCCTAAGAGTTTCTATAAGTGAAAATTGTATCAGCCTCAAATTATTTGGGGGATAAATTGCACAAACTTACCTAGTCAAGTTCACAAATAAAAGATCTAAAGCCTGCCACTAGATTCATGAAGTCCTACTGCTATATCTATTTCATTATTGCTGTGATTTTTTGAGATTCTGAGACCTTCTGTATATTATTTTCTGTGTACCACAAATGAAATCTCGGATTCTCTCTCAGTAACTTTGAACAGGCCTTCTTCATCTTCTTTCAGGTATGGCCCATACATTACCCCCTCCAGGTATCCTTTCCTAATCCCTCAATTATTACTGTGCTACTACTTCAGTATTCTAAGACAGTACAAAGTAATAACACGTATTTTTTAATCTTATATATAGATTAGTATATAATATGTATTATGTTACACACACACACACACATATATATATGATAGAACAGTGATTTAGGTAGAGGAAGTATTTTGGAAATTAACTAATTTGAAATTAAAGTTCAGGTGGCTTAAAACACTTATCCAAGACATCACAGGAAATAAATAGCATGACTGGGATTTGAACTTAGTCCAACTCCAAAAGCCATTCCACTATATCACATTTCATATTTATAGTGTATACCATTTCCCTGTTGCCAAATCTATATAGTAGTAGACTGAAGAAGAAAAAGAAGGGAAGGAGAAAAAATAATATAATCAATAGTTTTTAATTTTATTGTAAGATTTTCAAGCTATTTTACATGTTATCTAATATTTTTCTTTTCCTCAAGAGAAGACTTTTCTTTTATCTTTCTAACCCTAATATCTATTGCAGTGAAGTGTAATGTGGGTCCCTAAATTTAGGAAGCACGATGATCAACTGGAATATAGTCCAATGGGGACAAAGAGGATTTAAGAAGATTTGAAACAAGAAGAGAACTGGTTCAAATACTCTTTCTGCAGAAACTGTCATAGAAAAAAAAGGATTAAAATTAAACTGCTTGGTCCCACTGGGCAAAATCAGGACCAATGGGGAGAAACTACAAAGAGATAGATTATTGTTTCAGACAAGACAGAAAGCTCTAACAACTAAAGCTGTCTTAAAATGAAATGGACTTACTCAAGGGACAGTATGTCCTTTTGATAATACATATGTTTAAGCAGAGAAGAGGTTTTCACTTGTCAAGAATGTTGCAGCAGAGATTCATGTGTTAGATTAGAGGTTGTGCAATGATGTCTAAGGTCCAAATTCTGAAATTCTATGAGCTTGTTATTCTGATGGACTCAGCCTATAATAGGCTCAGATTTCATCCTGTTGCTCTCTAAGAAGGGGGTTGGGTTAAGAGAAAAGTGCGTATCCTCTATGTCCCTGTGGAATACTGGGCAGACAAGACTGGTTGATAATTATCCAACAAGTTGCTGAAGAGCCTTTGTCTAGGGACAAGCATGTACCCAGAAAATTGCATTAGTTAAGAGGTTACTGAGATCCAGGTAATTGATGATATCCACCAGTCATAGATCAGTCTTTCAAAAGACATATCTGAACAGTATCCATTGATTAAAATAACTTGATAGTTTCAGAGGAAGGAACAAAACATTATTTCAAAACAAAAATGATAAACCTTATATTTGGAATTGAGTTTATTCATGTGCTCAACTTTAAAATGACCCAATTTTGAGTAGATAAATTAGAGCCTTGAAAATCCCAGAATCTCAGAGTTGAAAAAGGAACTCAGTGGTCATACCTGAACAAGAGGCTGTTTTCCAACATCCCTGCAGGTGATCATTCAGACTTTGCATGAAGGCATCTGGTCTTACCTAAGTGACTAAATGTTGACAGCTCTACACCAAATGTTAGAAAGTTTTTACTTGCATCAAATGTGATTTTTTATCACTATCTTCCACTGTTGTTCCTTACACTTTCCTCAAGGGTCAAACAGAACAAATCTAACCACTGTCTCACATGAAAAGCATTCATGTATACTAAGACAAATACTGTATCTCTCCTGAATCTTTCCCTTTTCAATTAAAAAAAATACTCTTAAATTAACTGACATAGTACCATGGTGCACAGCACACTGGGCTTGGGGCTTTTCCAGTTCAAAGCTTGCTTCAGACACTTAGCAGATGTGTGACCCTGGGCAAATCATGTAACCCTGTTTGCCTTAGTTTCCTCTTCTCTAAAGTGAACAGAAAAAGGAAATTGCAGATCACTCCTGTATCTTTGCCAAAACAAAAACAAAAACAAAACCCTCTAAATGAGGTCATAAAGAGTCAAACATGACTGAAAATAAATGAACAACAATAAAAATACAGATATGGCATGATCCCTCGTATTGTTTTCTTCTGAATCTCAAAAAGTGATGTTCAGAACTAAACATAATACCAGAGAAGTGCAATTCTACCACAGTACAGTATTAATTCCTTTAGCCTTAAATAGATCTTTTTTAAGGCACTCTAGGACGCAATTTATATTTTTGGGTAGCATATAACTTTAAATTTTAAGTCATTTTTTAAAGTCATTTTGTACTTTCACTCTTCTAGAGCTCCCAAGTTTTTTCAGGCAAACTCTTATCTTTATTTCCACTTGAAGAGATGATTGTTGAAATCCACAGAAAAGATTATGCATTTGTTCCTACAAAATGTTGATAGATTTGGTCCACTCTAATTTGGGGCATTGAGATATTTTCCAATCCTAACTGTCATTCAGTGTCATTCCACTAATAATTACTCTTTGAGGCTAGTCTTTTGGCCAATTACAAATGTGTGGAGAGAAAGTTGAGAAATGGGACTGTGGCAAAATTGTGGAGTGTGTTGAGTCCTTAACTTGTATCTTGGAAAACTCAAAATAATGAATCATGATACTAAAACAATAAAATTAATATTTTAGAAATGTTAACCTGGTTATAGAATATAGAGCTGAGGGAGATTTGGCTGAGATAAAAATAAGGAATATAGACCCGGTAAACAGGTATTATACTAGTAGAGATAGTAATATTTAAAATGTAAACTCAGCAGCATATGGGAAAGAGAACCATTTTGAAAGAAGGGTCAGAAGACTGCTAGAATGTGAGTTCCTTGAGAGTAGAAATTAATTCATTCTTTGCATTTCTATCTCTACCACTTAGCAAACACAGAGTCTGGCACATGGTGTTTCGAAATGCTTATTCATTGATTGATGCATTGATTAATAGTGACTAGTTAAACATGAGAATTAAGGAAAAAAAAAACTAATAACCTAAGTTTGGCCAATTGAGGAAAAAGCAAAGTGTGAAAATCCCTGAGAGAAATAGAAAAATCAGAAAGGAGTGTCAGCTTTAGGGATTAAAATAATGTTTTGTTTTAGATACAGGGAGTTAAAAGTAATTCAAATGTCCAGAAATAATCTTTAAAATTCTGAAAATTAGGGAATCATTATTGAATTGTTTCACTTTAACATGCTAAATCTCATGTGTATCTTTAATTATCACTACACAGTGAAAAAAGCCAATGACTAAAGTGCACATCTTGCCTCCTTGAAATTGCTTAAATCTTACAGAAAGCAGATACTTGACTTCTTGGTTCATCAGTGAACAGTGACTAGTAGATCTTTTATTGTCTTTCTATTTTTAATCTAGGCATAATTTGTCATGAATAAGGCTTTTAGAATCAATGATCCATAATTTTTAGCAGATTTATGTCATCTTATTTCGAGGTTTACTGACTCATTCTGGAATCTGATTAAATATGGTGGCAGTGAGAGCTTACATGCTGTATCTTAGTTAATTAAAAAAAAATCAAACGAGTTGACAAACCTGTCTCATGGACACAAAGATATAATGAAGCAGCGGGATACAGCAGTGTTTTTGTTTTATTCACACATAAGGACTTTACTTATATGAGAAAGAGCAAAAGATGGAGTTCATGACCAGCATTACTCAATGAAACAGAGTCAGATGCATGGCAGGGGTACTGTGAGATTGCAGTCAAATCCGCAACAATGGAGACTATGAGAAAATCAGAAAAAGTAACAGTTGTAAAGTTAAGTTCTGTAAAAGAATGACAAGAATTGTAGCAACAAGTTCCTCATAGTAATTTCTGTCTTCATTCCACATAAAGGTGATAATCCTTACTCCCTGCCCTGTAAGAGTCATTTACGAAGATGATGTCCCCATACATCAAGGAAATGTGGACATTCCTCCAGTTTCATTTAATTATATATACTTATGTGTGTGTATATATATATATATATATACACATACATACAAATAATATATGTTTTAATGATCTAAATCCATCTATTCATTTTCCTCAAGACACAAAGTTCTCAATACTTTTGGGTTATATTTTTTTAAACCCTTACCTTCCATCTTAGAATCAATACTATGTATTGGCTCCAAGGCAGAAGAGTGGTAAGGGCTAGGCAATGGGAGTCAAGTGACTTGCCCAGGGTCACACAGCTCGGAAGTGTTTGAGGCCATATTTGAACCTAGGACTTCCTCTCTCTAAGCCTACCTCCCAATCCAGTGAGCCACCCAGCTGGTCCCTGGGTTATATTTTTTTAATGTAACTAAGACTAAAAATAGAAATGCAACAACAGATGGGTTTTAATACTAAACAAGGGTTATTTTATAATTTGTTCCTATACAATGTTGTCATTACCAATGATACTTGGGTACTTCCATAATATTTTAAGGTTTTTTAAAAGAATAATGTGCTAATCAACTGATAAACATTTATTAAGTGCCTTTTTTGTGTCAGCCACTATGCCAAGTGCCAGAGTTACAAAAGCAGGCAAAAGACAGATATATATAAATATATATAAATCAAGCTCTATGTAGAACAAATGGGAAATAATAGCAAGAAGGCAATAGAATTCAGAGAATTGGAGCTTCTGATTAAAGAGGATATTTTTGATGGGACTTAAATGAAGCCAGGGATATTAGTAGGATAAGCAGAGGAGGAAAAAAATGTGAGGTCAGGGTAAAGCCAGAGAAAATGCCCAGAGCTAAAAGATGGAATGTATTATTCCTGGAATAGGCAGGAGGCCAAATGTCACTGGATCAAAAAGTAAATGTTTTAAAATAAGGTGTAAGATCAGAAAATGATCTATCAGGGAAAGAGCTGACTTTGAAGGTGAGCAAATACAGATTCAAGTTCTGCCTCTGACACATTATCTGTCTTCCTGGGCAAGTCATATAAATTCTCAGTGTTTTAGGGGATATTCTGCCTTTAATTTATTTTTTAAAATGTATTCTTTAATTTATAAAGAATTCCATTTGTAGAAATATTTTCCTTAACTGAGAGTTCCTTACATTAAGGGTTTCATAGGTACAAGACCAATTGTTTTTAAAGATTATTTATTTATTTCATTATTTTTGCTATTTGGCATACTCTAAAACAGCTCTTTATTTTTAAACTATGAAGAATAAGAAAATGGAAAATATTCACAAATTTTCGACAAAAGAAAGTGCCACTTTCAAAATCAGAGATTTCACTTTTTCTTCTTTCATGAGCTGTTGAATAATCTCATGGCTTCTTGCAAGAATGAAATTGCAATGATGAAGGAATCCAGTGTTAGAATATCAGGAGGTGAAAAACATGAGATCAGTGATGACAACAGTCCAGGGATTTTGAACCATGCAACAAATCTGGGAATGAGAAGCAAGAGACGGACAAGACAAATACATTGATTCTGAGGACTCCCTTGTTGTATCTCTGGGGTTTTTGTTGAATAACATTCATTTAATAGAGTAAAAAATCACCCCCCCCAAAATAGTCAAGCCTATCATTTAATGGATGATAATGGTGGTTATTCTGAGAGGCACAGCATGAATACTGATGCTATTTTTCTGTCAATCCTGTCTTGTAACCATGTTTCTGAAGAAGTTTGGCAACTGTGGTTTCATGAGTTGGAAAGCCTCCTGAGCCAGCACGCCAAAGGAGGACATGATTCATACTGAAGGAGGGAATCATACATGATCCCAGAGAGTCTGCCAGTCAAGAAAGCAGCCCTGCTTGAACTTCACCTAGAAGTAGCTAGTAGGTGCCGAATGAGTTTTAAACCTTCTTATGCACGGTTGTTCAAGATTATTGTTATTTTGTTATTGTTATTATTTAAGATAAGGAGAACAGCACTTATATAGTGCTTTAAATTTTGAAAAGCCCCTTGCACATATTTTCTCAGTTTATTCCCAGAACAACCCTACGAGGTAGATGTTATGTTTTAGTGTATGGCATACTCAGAGGCGAATTAAGCTTCCATATATAAAAGGCAGATCAGATTTGTTCTTCAATCCTACAAGAGTTGAAGCTGAAAAAAATGGGGTAGAAATTTAGGTTTAATTAATTAAAGGAGAAAAAAAACTTCTAAAAATTTGAGCTGATGAGTCAAATGGGATGTCTTTAGAAGGAGCATGTCTCTGTATGACTTCTAATCATATCATTTTATAGTTTTGATCAGAAAGCTGCTGAAGCTGGGGCTGATAGGCGGCTCAGTGGATTGAGAGCCAGGCCTAGAGAAGGGAGGTCCTAAGTTCAAATCTGACCTCAGACACTTCCTAGGTGTGTGGCCCTGGGCAAGTCACTTAACCCCAATTGCCCTTACCACTCTTCTGCCTTGGAACAGATACACAGTATTAATTCTAAGATGGAAGGTAAAGGTTTAAAAAAGCTGCTAAAGTCCCTGCCAACTCTAAAATTGTGATGTACACAGAGGCAAATAAAAATATGTAACTTTGGATAGTGTCAAGGACATAGAATCAGATAAAACCTGGGTTCAAATCCTTACTAGCTGTTTTACTAAAGACAACTCACTTAACATCTTGGAACCTCATGTTCTTCATCTATAAAATATAGTTAATAGCAGCACCCACATCCCCGAGCTGTTGTAAAAGGCTATTAAATGAGCTTTCCCTCTCCGTCTTCCTCTCTTTCTCTCCCTCTTCATCCCTCTCCAGAGAAATTCATTAAAATCTTCAGAGAAACTTATTAATATGTGATTCTCATATTCTCAGTCCAACTTCTTAGACATTCCACCGACTTTCTCTTGAGCAATTGGGAAAGGGGAATTGTTTATTCCCCTAAGAATGAATTCTGGAAATATCTCTGCATTGCTTTTTATGGCTTTGCCCTGATTATTTAGAGGCTTGTTTGTTTTGCTCCACATGGATACTACTAATTGTTATTTCCCTATTATATGTCTATCTCAGGATGAGGTTGTTATGGAGTTCTTTGTGGTATCCCTACATTAAACTGCCTTCTTGGCAGAAATGGATCCTGCTTTCTATTAAACATGTAAACAATAAGTCATGGCTACCCATCTGAACAAATTGAAATAGTTACCAAAGAAGGGAAAAAGCATCTGGTACTAAAGGGAAGAAAAGCATTTGTAATTTTCAGCTGAGGATCTTTTGCCTTGGACTTATCTATGTCTCAGACGTTAAAGCTGTGGCTAGGAAGACAAAAGAGAGCAGGAGTGACCACAGATCATTAACCAGAGTCCTGACTCTATCCTTCTGGACAGTATAATAGGTTACATATGCTTTCTCTCTTTCTCACTCTCTCACACACATACACACACTATATATCTAGATATATACCAGGTGTGACCCTGTCTCTGGGTATATCATTTACACAGTATTTATAAGATACATATATATGTACATGTATACATATGTGTGAATATATGCATACATATACACCCTCACTATATATATATATATGTGTGTGTGTGTGTGTGTGTGTGTGTGTGACCATGTGTCTGTGTGTATATAATATAGTGTATATATACAGAGTTTATAATACATACATAGATAAATGATAAGAGAGATGGATGGCTAGATGGATAGGGAGATGGATGGGGAGAGAGAGAGAGAGAGAGAGAGAGAGAGAGAGAGAGAGAGAGAGAGAGAGAGAGAGAGAGAGAGAGAGAGATGGATGGATAGATGGATAGATAGACAGAAAAACATGAAAGCTAGGTGTTAAAGTGGATAGAGCTGAGCTTAGAGTCAGGAAGACTCATATTCCTGAGTATAAATCTGGCCTCAGACACTTGCCAACTTTGTGACTCTAGGCAAGCCACTTAACACTTTTGGCCTCAGTTTCCTCATTCATAAAATGACCGAGAGAAGGAAATGAGAGACCACTCCAGTATCTTTACCAAGAAACCCCAAATTGGAGTCACAAAAAGTAAGAAAAGACAGAAATGTCTCAAAAACAAGCTATACAAAATGTTTTGCAATGAACAGGCTTTTTCTCATTTGGTCCTCCAAGTTATTCGTGCAAGAATTTTTATTCAAAGTTTATATTTAAGGAAAATGAGCTTCACAAAGCATCATAAGATTCAGAGCTGGTTGATCCTAGTTAATATATTTTTCAACCATCAGTTTCAGTTGGGGAAACTGAAACAGAGCAAAGTGAAAGGTTTTGCTTAAGGTCAGAAAAGTGGTACCCTTCAACATTCATATTCATGTCTTCTGTCACCAAATCCAGATGTACTGCCCAACTCTATCATGTTATCAATTTAAGTGACTTCTCCAAGTGAATTAGCCAATAAATGGCTAAATCAAGTCTGTTTTTTTCAACCATAACCATACTCCTTTAGAGAACTCATTACTAAAGCCAGACAGAAAAGAGGATTGAAACAATAATAGCTGGATCATTCTTTTTTGGTCACTGGTTAAATAATATCCACCTGAATTAACTGAATATCTAATATCATGTGATTTAGCCAATTTTTTTCTTTTGTCTCTTTAATAATGGTACTAATAAAATTGTGGTAGAAAAGATCAATTTTAAAGAGGTTTAATATTGAATATTGTAGGGGAAATTTTCTCCCATTTCTATAAGTGTAGTTTCATCGATTATAATTAGAAATTATTTTTTTTTAAATTTTAATATTATTTTATTTGGTCGTTTTCATACATTATTCACTGGAAACAAAGATCGTTTTCTTTTCCTCCCCTCCCCCCCCCCCCCCCCCCCCGCCTTTCCCTCTCCCATAGCCGACGCATGATTCCACTGGTTATCACATGTGTTCTTGACTCGAACCCATTTCCCTGTTGTTGGAGTTTGCATTATAGTGTTCATTTAGAGTCTCTCCTCAGTCTTATCTCCTCCAACCCTGTGGTCGAGCAGTTGCTTTTCAGCGGTGTTTTTACTCCCACAGTTTATCCTCTGCTTGTGGGTAGTATTTTTTTTTTTTTAGATCCCTGCAGATTGTTCAGGGAAATTGCATTGATACTTATGGAGAAGTCCATCACCTTCGATTGTACCACAATGTATCAGTCTCTGTGTATAATGTTTTCCTGGTTCTGCTCCTTTCGCTCTGCATCACTTCCTGGAGGTTGTTCCAGTTCACATGGAATTCCTCCACTTTATTATTCCTTTTAGCACAATAATATTCCATCACCAACATATACCACAATTTGTTTAGCCATTCCCCAATTGAGGGGCATCCCCTCATTTTCCAATTTTTGGCCACCACAAAGAGCGCAGCTATGAATATTTTTGTACAAGTCTTTTTGTCCATTATCTCTTTGGGGTACAAGCCCAGCAGTGCTATGGCTGGATCAAAGGGCAGACAGTCTTTTATCGCCCTTTGGGCATAGTTCCAAATTGCCCTCCAGAATGGTTGGATCAATTCACAACTCCACCAGCAATGAATTAATGTCCCCACTTTGCCACATCCCCTCCAGCATTCATTACTTTGCATAGCTGTCATGTTAGCCAATCTGCTAGGTGTGAGGTGATACCTCAGAGTTGTTTTGATTTGCATCTCTCTGATTATAAGAGATGTAGAGCACTTTTTCATGTGCTTATTAATAGTTTTGATTTCTTTGGCTGAGAATTGCCTGTTCATGTCCCTTGCCCATTTGTCAATTGGAGAATGGCTTGATTTTTTGTACAATTGATTTAGTTCTTTATAAATTTTAGTAATTAAACCCTTGTCAGAGGTTTTTATGAAGATTGTTTCCCAATTTGTTGCTACCCTTCTGATTTTGGTTACATTGGTTTTGTTTGTACAAAAACTTTTTAATTTGATGTAATCCAGATTATTTATTTTGCATTTTGTAATTCTTTCTAATTCTTGCTTGGTTTTAAAGTATTTCCCTTCCCAAAGGTCTGACATGTATACTATTCTATGTTCGCCTAATTTTCTTATAGTTTCCTTCTTTATGTTCATGTCAGTCACCCATTTTGAATTTATCTTGGTGTAGGGTGTGAGGTGTTGATCTAAGCCTAATCTTTCCCACACTGTCCTCCAATTTTCCCAACAGTTTTTATGAAATAGTGGATTTTTGTCCCAAAAGCTGGGATCTTTGGGTTTGTCATATACTGTCTTGCTGAGGTTGCTTGCCCCCAGTCTATTCCACTGGTCCTCCTTTCTGTCTCTTAGCCAGTACCAAATTGTTTTGATGACCGCTGCTTTATAATATAGTCTGAGATCTGGGACTGCAAGACCCCCTTCCTTTGTATTTTTTTTCATTAATTCCCTGGGTATCCTTGATCTTTTGTTCTTCCAAATGAACTTTGTTATGTTTTTTTCTAAATCAGTAAAAAAAATTTTTGGGAGTTCCATGGGTATGGCACTGAATAGATAGATGAGTTTGGGTAGGATGGTCATTTTTATTATATTGGCTCGTCCTACCCATGAGCAGTTAATGTTCTTCCAATTGTTCAAGTCTAGTTTTAGTTGTGTGGAAAGTGTTTTGTAGTTGTGTTCATATAGATCCTGTGTTTGTCTCGGGAGATAGATTCCTAAGTATTTTATTTTGTCTTGGGTAATTTTGAATGGGATTTCTCTTTCTAGTTCTTGCTGCTGAGCTGTGTTGGAATTATATAGAAATGCTGATGACTTATGTGGGTTTATTTTGTATCCTGCAACTTTGCTAAAGTTGTTGATTATTTCAATTAGCTTTTTGGTTGAATCTCTAGGATTCTTTAAGTAGACCATCATGTCATCTGCAAAGAGTGATAATTTGGTCTCCTCCTTGCCTATTTTGATGCCTTCAATTTCTTTTTCTTCTCTAATTGCTACTGCTAGTGTTTCTAATACAATGTCAAATAATAGAGGTGATAATGGGCATCCTTGTTTCACTCCTGATCTTAATGGGAATGGATTTAGTTTGTCCCCATTGCAGATGATATTAGCTGATGGTTTTAGGTATATACTGTTTATTATTTTTAGGAATGACCCTTCTATTCCTATGCTTTCTAGTGTTTTTAGTAGGAATGGGTGTTGTATTTTATCAAAGGCTTTTTCTGCATCTATTGAGATAATCATGTGATTCTTGTTGGTTTGCTTGTTGATGTGGTCAATTATGTGGATAGTTTTCCTAATGTTGAACCAGCCCTGCATCCCTGGTATGAATCCTACTTGATCATGGTGGATGACCCTTCTAATCACTTGCTGGAGTCTTTTTGCTAGTATCCTATTTAAGATTTTTGCATCTATATTCATTAGGGAGATTGGCCTATAGTTTTCTTTCTCTGTTTTTGGCCTGCCTGGCTTTGGAATTAGTACCATGCTTGTGTCATAAAAGGAGTTTGGTAGGACTCCCTCTTTGCTTATTATGTCGAATAGTTTGTATAATATTGGGGTTAACTGTTCTCTGAATGTTTGATAGAATTCACTGGTGAATCCATCAGGCCCTGGGGATTTTTTCTTAGGCAGTTCTTTGATGGCTTGATGGATTTCAATTTCTGATATGGGATTATTTAAGAAAACTATTTCTTCTTCTGTTAGTCTAGGCAATTTATATTTTTGTAAATATTCATCCATATCACCTAGATTGGTAAATTTATTGCCATATAGTTGGGCAAAGTAGTTTTTAATGATTGCCTTAATTTCCTCTTCATTTGAGGTGAGATCCCCCTTTTCATCCTTGATGCTATTAATTTGCCTTTCTTCTTTCCTTTTTTTAATTAAATTAACCAGTACTTTGTCTATTTTGTCTGTTTTTTCAAAGTACCAGCTTCTAGTCTTGTTTATTAGCTCAATAGTTCTGTCACTTTCTATTTTATTAATTTCTCCCTTAATTTTTAGGATCTCTAGTATGGTTTTCTTCTGTGGGTTTTTAATTTGTTCATTCTCAAGTTTTTTGATTTGCATTTCCAATTCCTTGGTCTCTGTCCTCCCTAATTTGTTAATATATGCACTCAGGGATATGAATTTTCCTCTAAGTACTGCCTTGGCTGCATCCCACAAGGTTTGAAAGGATGTTTCGCCGTTGTCATTTTCTTCAACGAAATTGTTAATTGTTTCTATGATTTCTTCTCTAACTATCCGATTTTGGAGTATCATGTTATTTAATTTCCAATTAATTTTTGATTTGGGTCTCCATGTACCCTTGCCGATCAATATTTTAATTGCCTTGTGATCTGAAAAGGCTGCAGTTAATATTTCTGCTTTTCTGCATTTAAGTGCCATGTTTCTATGACCTAGTGTATGATCTATTTTTGTGAATGTGCCATGTGGTGCTGAAAAGGTGTATTCTTTTTTGTCCCTATTTATTTTTCTCCATATGTCTATTAATTCTAATTTTTCTAAGATTTCATTCACCTCTTTTACCTCTTTCTTATTTATTTTTTGATTTGATTTATCTAAATTTGATAGTGGTTGGTTCAAGTCTCCCACTAATATGGTTTTACTGTCTAATTCCTCCTTCAATTCTCCTAGTTTCTCTATTAAAAATTTGGATGCTATACCATTTGGTGCATACATGTTGATTAGTGATATTTCCTCATTGTCTATACTTCCTTTTAGCAGAATATATTTACCTTCCCTGTCCCTTTTGATCAGGTCTATTTGTACTTTGGCTTTGTCAGATATCATGATTGCAACTCCTGCCTTCTTTCTATCGGTTGAGGCCCAAAAGGTCTTACTCCAACCTTTAATTCTAACCTTGTGAGTGTCAACCCGTCTCATATGTGTTTCTTGAAGACAACATATGGTAGGGTTTTGTGTTCTAATCCAATCTGCTATTTGTCTGCATTTTATGGGTGAGTTCATCCCATTCACGTTCAAAGTTATGATTGTTATTTGTGGATTCGCTGGCATTTTGATGTCTTCCCCTAGTTCTGACCTTTCTTCTTTAGCTTTCTCCTTTTGAACCAGTGATTTACTTTAGGTCAGTCCCCCTAGTCCCCTCCCTTGAGATGCTTCCCTTTCTAGCCCCTCCCTTTTTATGCTCCCTTCCCCTCCCCCCTCTCCTTCCCTCCCTTTTTGTACTCCCTCCCCCCTCCCCCTCCTTAATTTTCCTTTCTTTCTTGCCCTAATGGATAAGATAGAATTCAGGATCCCACTGGATCTAGATGTTCTTCCCTCTCAGATTTGATTTCACTGAGAGTAAGGTTTAAGTACTTCCACTTCACGCTCTCTTCCTCTCCTTCTCATATGAGAGTTCTTCCCCTCCCCTTCCCATGTGTATCTTTATATGGGAAAGTTTATTCTATTGATTCCCCCCCTATTTCTTGAAGTTAATCTTAGTATTATCACGGTTCCCCCCTCCCTTTTCCTTTTTTTGCCCCAACTTTCCCCAAATCTTCTTGATTCCCCAATCTTTCCCTATGCATATTTCTTCTAACTACTCTTATGATGATACAATTTATGAGAGTTACACAAAACATTTTCCCCACATATTAATATATATAATTAGATGTAAATGTAGTCCTTATAGAAGAGAGTTTGACTTAAAGAGAAAGATAAGATTTATCTCCTTTTCCCTTTCTTTCATATTTACCTTTTCATGTTTCTCTTGCTTTCTGTGCTTGGATATCGAACTTTCCACAGAGCTCTGGTCTTTTCTTAGCAAATGCTTGGAAATCTTCTATTTTGTTGAATGCCCATACTTTCCCCTGGAAGTATATAGTCAGTTTTGCTGGGTAGTTGATTCTTGGTTGGAGACCCAGCTCTCTTGCCTTTCTAAATATCGTGTTCCATGCTTTGCGGTCTCTTAGTGTGTTAGCCGCTAAGTCATGTGTGATCCTTATGGGAGCCCCCTTATATCTGAAGCTCTTCTTCTTGGCTTCTTGTAGGATTTTCTCCTTTACTTGGAAGCTCTTGAATTTGGCAATTACATTCCTAGGCGTTGTCTTTTGGGGATTTAGTATAGAAGGTGTTCTATGAATCCTTTCTATTTCTATTTTGCCCCCTTGCTCCAGAACGTGGGGGCAATTTTCTTTTATAATCTCCTCTAGAATAAAATCCAATTTGTTGTTTACCTCTGGTTTTTCTGGGAGACCGATGATACGGAGATTTTCTCGTCTTCCTCTGTTCTCCAGGTCCGTGACCTTCTCAGTGAGATATTTTATGTTTTCTTCCAATTCATTAATTGTTTGGGTTTGCTTTATTGATTCTTGCTGTTTTATCATCTCACTTTCTTCTAGGTGCTTGATTCTGGTCATTAGGGACTGGATTTGCTTTTCAGCCTTGTCTGCCCTTGTATTGGATGCTTCGAGTTCTTTTTCCAATTGAGCAGTCTTATCTGTCAGACAGCTGATCTCTTTCTCCCATTTTTCTTTCCAGAAGGTTTCCATCTTTTGGATAAGTTCCAGTTTGAGATCTTCCAGAGCTTGTTGATAGTTTCCATTTTGGGAGGCGTGTTCTGAATTTTTTTGGATTTCCTCCTCATTCTCCTCTTTCCCTTGGGTACTTCCTCCATAAAAATTTTCAATAGTCACTTTTTTCCCTTTCTTCCTGGAGGCTTGATTTTGGGCCATGTGAGCCATCCCTTTGGTGGTTTTATTTCCCTTTCCTTTTTGGTCTGGGGTCTGGGTTATAAGAGTGGTTTTTCTGTGAATTTAGGTTGCTTCAGACTAGTTCTTCCCAGCCTCCGAGCCCAGGTATTCAGCTCAGCCCAGATAATCAGCACGCCTTGTTCAGCGCAGCCCGCCCGAAGTCCCCTGGCTTCTCCAGTGAAAGCGCCCTGAGACGTTTTTTCCTGGCAGTCCCCAGATCCCAAGGACCCTGGAGTGCCCCCCCAGACAGAGACGCTCCCCACTCACTCGCTGTCCCGGTGAGCGCTCAGGTAGCTCACTCTGGTTTAGTGGGGGAGGTGGGGTGGGGGAAGGGCGGCTCAGTTCACTTTTCTGTGCAAGCTTTTCCTTCTTATTTTAGTGTGGAAATGTTCAAGCCCCACGTACCTTTGCCTCTGTGGGGTACTGGGGAGTCCTTCTGTTCCTCCAAAGGTGATTTTATGCTCCTTTGATGTAGTCTATTTCGTTCGGTGCTGGGGAGAGGGAACGTGCCGCGTCTAGATTGCAGCCATGATTACCCGGAAGTCCCCAGAAATTATTAATATTTTAAAATGTTTTTTGTCTTTATAATACTACCATTTTCATGGAATTTTGCCCTTCTGAGAAACATAAAAAATTGAAATTCAGTTGAATTCAATATTATGTAGATTAATAACAGAAACTAGCATTTGGATCAATAAATTAAAAGAACCTCTCTTTTTTCTAGCATTCTAAAAGCAACTATGTTATACTATTAGGTATCCTTTCCATTCATGATTTTTATTAGCTATCTTAGCCTGGTACCTAATGGATTTAAGAAATGAGCCCTTAGAGAAGTGCTTTTAATGTAAAAATGAGAGTAGCTGGTTTCTCTGAATTTTTACTTTTATCTTCTCAGAAGTAAAACAAATTTAAGAATCCTTAAAATTCTCATGAAGACTGAACATACAGGCTTCTAAAGGAGATTATATACTACTAAAGAAAAAGAACACCTGGTCCCAGTTAAACTAAAGTCTTCTCTCTTTAAAATACAGTAGTCCTTTAAGAAATGGTCTAAAATTACCACCTAGGCAAGAAACTTCATAGAATATAAAGTGAATATACTGTAGAGAAACATCCTTTGGAGCTTACATTTTCGTCATGTTTAGAAGCTTATAAATTTTCCAAGTCTCACTACCATTCTTTATTCTGGAAAAAATGTCTGAAATATTTTGAAATTCAGTGTACAATGAAAGTTTATCTATATCATTAAAACAAGCATATAAATATTTTATATGCTCCTCTCCTGTGAAGCTAAAAATCACATTTCTATTTATAAATTCCTAAATCTAAGATTAAGTTAATCAAAAAAGTCCTGAAAATGTGAAATAACCTACAGTTCTATCCCATAATCATTTTCCAGTGAGGGTATACCCTGAAGCCATAGAAGAGTGGCAGAGAATTTCTCTTCTGTTATAAATATCCCCTGGCATCCCACATCCAAATACCTTTTCAGTTTTTTATGCTTGTGCATTTTACTCCTTTGAAAACTTTAACTTGACACTGCAAAAGTATAAAAAGGTTATCCTTGCATTTCAAAAATAGATATTCCAGGTACTCAAATAAATAAATGGCTTCATTCGCAGATCCTTGGCAGTTGGCTTTCATCCCATATATCAAAAGTGTAGTAGTACAAGTTAATCCACTTTTTTTGGTGAACAGCACATGTGGACTCCGAATCCCTATCAAAAGTATTTTATTAAAAAGAAAGCACCTAAAATAATTTTTTTCATATATTAATTGACCCATCACTGCAAACCATAGGTAGCAGTTGAGACAAGGCAAGAGATCTCTTTTGAAATTGTTTTTTATGAATTTAGATTTTTTCTAGTTTGCAAAGGACCTAATTGATTTCTATCAGAAAGATCTTAGTATTGTATTCTTCTATGTTGACTTTCAGTTTCTTTATACACCTTAAAACCAACTCATGCACATGTATTTTAAGAAAGTTTTATATATATATATTTGAATATAGATGGCTAAAATGTCTTATCAATATATCTACCAGAGACTGCATTCATTTTACTTTTAGCATTTGCAACTGATGTGGACTAGCCAAGAAAATAAATCACATACTAATCCCTGACAACATTTTTTCCTATTAAGATGCAGTGTAGTCTTCATTGTATTTATAATCACTGACTACTTTTATTACATATAACTCTTATAATGAACATGTGATAGGCTAAACACAAAAAATGAGTTTCCCTTCTAGATTATATAAACATCTATCTTAGCAGGAAAAAAAACCCAAAAATTAAAATTAGGTTTAGAATTTTTGTCTGGAAAAGTGCAGGAAGGCATAGATTTGGGTAAAAGAAGTCACTATTTGGTAAACATTGCTGGAACACCTGGAAGAGTTTGGCAGAAATTCGCTACAGACATAATCATTCACTAAAATAAGCTCAAAATGGGTACATGTTCTAGACATAAAAGGAGATATCATGAATAAATTAGAAGAACAGAGAATATTTTACCTTTCAGATTTATGGATAGGAGATTATGATTAAACAAGTATAAAAGGAAATTCTTAATCCCTTTCTCTAATTTAACTGGTGACCTGAAGGTCCTTTTACCATAGAGATATATAAAGATATACTAGCCCACAGTGAAAGGAAGTAGAAACCAGAGAGACAGGAAATGAGGTCAGAAGGGGTTATAAAACGACAACATGAGAATTGAGAGGGACTTTTGGAATTTTTGACCTTTTTTTGGGTTGGGAGGGAGTAGAGTTGGTGGTGTATTTATATATATATATGTACATATATATATATATATATATAATATAACATATTATATATTCTGCCTGCTGAGCTGAGCTGAAGGGTTATCAAATGGACTTTCTCTAATGGCAGTTATAGGCAGTTATGGATAGTTATGGGGTAGCTAGTTAGGTATTAGGCAATTTCTTTCTCTACCTCTTTCCTATATTTCTCTCCTTTACTATATATACTTTTTACTGTATTCTTTTACTATCTCTATTTTAATAAAACTAAATTGTTAATTGTTAAAAGTTGCTAGAAGTTTTCTTTTCTCTGGCTTAAAGGTAATATTAATTTACAGCTCTACTATATTCTCATTAAAACTTAAATTATTAAAAGCAACTCTCTTATTTTGTCAAAACTCCTAATTTAACCCTTACATAAGAAATGAAGAGCATTTTGAGTTATACAATGATTAATTCTGAATATATTACATTAAATAGTTTTTATATAAATAAACAAATTTGCCAAGATTAGAAGGAAAAATAAAACCAGGGGAAATTTTATAGATAGCTTTTAGGAAAGAGATTTCATATCTAAAATATATATAGATCTTTGTCAAATATATAAGAGTAAGAGTCATCCCACAATTGATAACTGGAGGAAATACATATGAATAGGCAATTTTTGGAGGAAGAAATCAAAATCATAGATAGGTATTGGAAAAAATGCTCTAAATTACTACTGATTAGAGAAATGCAAAATAAAACAATTCTGAGAGAGCTCACATCTATCACATTGGCTAAAATGGCAAAGGGTCAAAATGACAAATGTTAGAGGGGATGTGGAAAAGTGTGAACACAAATACACTGTTGATAAAGCTGCAAACTGATTCATTTAGGAGAATAATTTATAATTACACCCAGAGTTATAAAACTGTGTATAGTCTTAGAAATAGCAATATCAATGTTAGGGATTTTTTCCTAGGAGATTAGGGATAAAGGAAAGTAACTTTAATTTTCCAAAATATTTAGAGCAGCTCTTTTTGTGGCTTCGAAGAACTGGAAATTGAGGAGGCGTGATGTTCATGGCTAAACAAATTATGTCCTATGATTGTGATGAAATACTGCTGAACTATATGAAACAATGAACAGATTAATTTTTTAAATTGTATATAAATATATAAGATATTAAACAGTAAAATGAGTACAACAATGAGAACATTATATTCAGCTACAGATTTAATATTTTAAGAATAACTTTTTAATGTCATCTCCAGAGAATAAACTGAAAAATGGAAATATCAAAGACATAATCTACATATACATGCTTGCCAAATGATGCCTTCATGTGGGAAGGAAATAAGATGGGTGAGATACTTAGGAATAAGTTCTATTAGTGAAAAGAAGTGAATTTTCTCCAATTTATTGCCTTAGAAATCAAACTGTCCCCTTCCTTTTTAATTTATTCTTTGAGATAACTTTCTTGGAAAGGGAAGGGGAAAAGCATAATTGGGAAATGTAGGTGATAAAAATGAAATCCATGATTTTAAAATTAGTAATAAAGCATTCATCTTCAGTAGACGAACTTTGCTTTTCTGCATAGGGTCAAAAAACAGAAGGGCCTGGTGTAAGTAGTGTGCTGGGGTTAGCTCAAATTGGCTTAATAACCAAATTTTCAGTGTGCACACTTATATCTTAGAAATCAGAAAACACAATATATAAGAGTTTGATTTATTGTTTTGTTGATTATCTAAACTTATATGAAGAATAAAGAATAAATTTAAGAGTCTATCTTGTATAAATTTTTTTTTGAGAGTTCAACATTTATAGTACATAGTGGCTTCTCATAATCCCCTCAAAGACAATGGAAGTCTTTGAATAAGAATGATTGAAACAGTTCAAAATATGCTCTGAAGACCTGGATGCCTTTTAAATTTTGGACCAATTACTGTAGACCAGCTCCCTCTTCCTATTTTCCTCCTTCCTTTTCTCTACCTATTGTTAATTTGCAAGGATCAGCTAAAATTGTACACAAATCATTCTCTATCTGGGGATCAGTGAGCACTACTTCCCCCGAATTACTGTAAGGCAGATGAAATATAATAAAAATATATCACTTTATCATATACTGGAGTAAATTATTATTTTTCAAATTCATTTCCAAAATGGAAATTTTGTCTTCCCAGGAGGAATTAAGCTCCTTCTGGACAGGGCCCATGTTGTGCCTATCAAATGAAGTGCAAAAAGAAAATGCTCAGAAAATACCAGTCAATTTTAATTGACTTTTGCCATTCCCTCTGGGTCTGGCAAAAAGTGGAACCAGATGGGCAGAAACAATGATCAGATAATCATGAGAGTCTTCTTAGTGTTAGATCAAGATATGGTGACTATTGGTCAATTCAGTGCTCAAGTGGATACATCCATATCCCCAACAGCACTGTGAAGTACCTAGCTTCTGGGTAGAAGGAACTCTTCCAGAGAGAAAGAAAAGAATCTCCTTCCCCATGGTGTTTCCTAAATAAAGTTTCTGATTCCCCAACTGTTTGCTTGCTAATCTAGTTTTCCTAATTTTTGGTGCCAACAGAGAAACCACATATGTAGATTGACAGCTGGTAGAATAGGAAAGATTTTGTTTCTAATAAGTTGATTCTATTGTGTTTCCCTTGAATGTGCTACTTTCCCTTTAGATTTGTGTAATTTGAATGAAAATTCCTTTAAAATACCCAAATTGAAAGGGTTAAGTAGTCTATTAGCAACTTGCTGAAGTAACTGTCAAGTTGGAATTCCAAACAACTATACACTTATGTTGTGCTTACATAATATTTAAGGAAATTTTTATGATTATGCATATAAGACTATCAAAATACTTGTTAAACTCAAAATGCATTATGCATTATGTTTATAATTATAGTTTTCCTTCCTTTTGGGTAGTAGCACAACATATAAGGCCTTCACCCCAATGATAGTGCTTTGAATACCCTTGGGAGAAGATTCATCCTGAACCACAATTTTTAACACTTTATGTTATTTGGGGCCACTTCATGTCCACTTAATAATATTATCCATTATTCTACTTTTTTCCATTTAAATAACATAAAGGGCATTGACTTGGTTAAAATTAGTTATTGCTTGAAAATGGAGTCTAATAGAAATCTATGAAGAAATGACAGGTAATCTGAAATAATTTGATTCTCATAGTTGAATTAGAATATTATGTTCTCAATATGCAATACTCAATGTGTATTCTTTAATACACATTTGATCCTAAGTTATTTGAGATTTTCCTCAGGGTTTTTAAAACTATGCATTATTATACATTAGACCGATAACATTTTGATTTTTTTTTCTAAATCTCTCTTTTTTTCCTCTGTTTCCACATTTGTGAATGGAGACAAGACACTCACTTGCCAAGATATTATGATGAGTAAGTGAAATACTATTTGTAGGGTAATTTGCAAACCTTATCATTATAAAAGCTAGCTATTATTTTGCAAGATGAGTTCTATGGGGGCCTTTTTCTATTAATTTAAAAATATTTATTGATGCTTTAAAAAAGCATTACCTCCCAATAATCAACTGTCCCTTCAAAAAAAAAAAGATTCCTCTCTTCCAACAAAAGAAATAGCTTTAGGTAGACCAAATCTGGACTTTGGCGATGTCTGGCAACATATGCTTTATTTATGAACCATAGTCACTCACACATATCTACCAAATGAGGTGACAGAATTTTTTTTGATTAAGCCTAAAAAATCATCAAGGATTTGATGAAGCAAAATGTGACAATATTCATTCCTTTTTAACTTAAATACTCAATTAAAGCATAGATAGATGGACGAATTTGTCTTCCTAATAAGCTTAGAAGAAAGGCAGCCAGACAATGAGTGTCCTTAGAACATCTCACAATACTGTTCATTTCATGTAATAACATATTCCATAATGACTGACATAGTCTCAAAGTTTGGGCCGACCAACACTTAGAAAAATTAGAGGGTGGTATATTTAGTATCTTCTCAGTATTGAGGATTTAATACGCAAAACATTTTCCAGCTTGTCTAAGGATTTAGATGGCATCATTTTTCTGGAAGAAAAAATTGGAAAACTGGAAGTATACAAGCGATTACATTGATCCCTAGAGTCAATTCTGTGCAGTCAGACAGTCCAGGACACATAAAGCAAGCAGCTGCGTCCACTTACTTGAGGGACAAGTTCCATGCCTGACATGACATTTGGCTTGCCTCATGTGAGAAGGCCTAGTTTGACTAGATATTTCTGACCAGGGCCATCTTTAGAGGATTTGTAAGTAAACCTCTATTGAAAATACAGTTGAGGGGAAAAAAAGAGTATGATGCTTTCTGAAGAAATAAATAGGTGCATAAATGTTAATGATATGGTACTATTAATTATGTTATTAATACTATATTATACATGTTAATATCATTAACATTAATACTATGAGTATTTCCATTGGCACATAAAATAACCACCATTTTAAATTATAGCATTCAATTTAATTTCTAAAAATGGGGGAAATCTTTTGCAGCCATAAATTTCTAAACTGATATATTTTAATTGGCATTACTGAACCACTGGATTAGAATGACAGGGAATGCATGGAGTGAAAAGATAACTGATTCATCAGTAATAGATTTATCTTCATAGAAACCATTTTTGACATTTTAAAAGAAATAATATCTAGTGTATCTAATGCAGAAATTTTGCAAGTTTGAGGGAAATACCTTTAAGAGGAGATTCTTTTGAGTTTTCCAAATGTCCAATTCCAAGTGGATTAAAATAAGTATCATGTACCGATAAAAGGGATTTAAGCAAGGCTAAAGTCTAGCCAAAACTAAGGTTTATAAAAATTGCTAAAGATAATAAAAAGAATGTTTTATAATAATATAAGAGAGAGAAGAAGGGAATGGATAAGAAAGCCATATTTGCATTTATTACACCATAAGAAACGAACAAGATGATCACACACACACACACACACAAAAAACTGACTTGAAAATATATGAAATGATATAAAATGAAGTGAACAGAATCAGAAAAATGTTGTATACAGTAACAGCAATAAAGGACAATGATGTTGTGAATGAATTAGGACTGATCAGCAATGCAAAGAATCAGGATAACTCCAAGGGACTCATGACAAAAATGGTTATACACTGTTATAGAAGAACCCGACAAAATCTGAATACAGAATAATGCACACCATTTTAACTTCATTTCTTCCATTAATTTTTCTCTAGTGTGATATGTGCCTTCTTTTACAACATGAGGAATATGGAAATTGTTATTGTATGATAATTTATTGTTTAATTTAATTGTATAATTTATTGTATTTGTGATTGTAATAATTTTGTATTTGTAATTACAGTAATTTCTTATAGTATAATAATAATAATAGTAATAATATCACCTGCCATCTTGGGAAAGGGGAAGGGATGGAAGGAAAGGAGATAACATAAATCACAAAATGTCAGAAAATGATTATTGAAAATTCTATCAACATGCAAACTGGAAAAAATGTAAATAACAAAAAAAGAAAGAAAGCCACTCTGACTAATATAGATGTGGAAATGAAGGTAACAGGTGACAGAAATCATGAAATCTATACTATTTGGAGTTTCACAAACTCATGTATCCCTCTATATTTCCACTGACCACGTTCCACGATCCTATGTACCCTAAGTATCTTGCCACCTTCTGGGCTACTGTGCCTGTTCTTGCCCCATTTTAAGCATCTTTATTTGAAGCTATAATTGAATGAATAATACTATTGCTTCTGCAAGGGCATGAAGAAATAGACAAAATTCCAAGCTGCCCTCAATCAATTAAAGTCATGAGGGCCAGATGATCTTATGGGCTTATAACTCATGATAAGGGTCATTAGTAATTATCTGTTCCAGTCTCCACATTTCACAACTGACAAAATGTAATATTGGAAACTTAAGGAGCATCCCAAATGACCCATATGTATAAGTGGCAAAGTCAGGTTGTCTGACACCAAATTCAGTATTTTGTTTCCCCCCTTCCACTTTTCTCCCCTCAGCACCGACCCCCAAATTCTAATGCAAAGGCTACAGAAAGAATCAGCACATGTGATTGTTGAGTCACAGCTTCTAATCTTCTAGAACTCAAGGAGTGAAGAGAAGCTGCTATTGGCTTGCAAACAGACAAATATTAAAATTTTGAAGAAAACAAGAGAGATTAAGTATATTCCACCAATCATAGTCATTGATCTACATACATTATGTTCAACTCTGGGCATTCTGTTTCTGGACTGACATTGTCAAGTTGAAAATGTTCAAAGGAGGTTAACCTGTGTGGTGAGGGAACTCAATATCATACTGTTAATTATAATCCATCACCAAGAATGTTGCAAATAAGAGCAGCCTGGAATGGTAATATAGGAATGGTAAGTGGGGGGAACTCCATGTAATTATTTGGGCCTATGCAATGGATAACTGCTAGAGACAAATGTAAAAAAACCTCTATTTAATAAATATTTGAAAAAAAAGGTTTGATGAAAGGTCAGGAAAGGTAATTTGTTGAAGATTAGGTTGAAGATTACGATCCCTAAATCTAATAGGGGGCTAAGCTTTTACACACCTCCCTCTAATTTGTGAGAACTTGCTTTTTGCTCAGTCTTCCCTCAGCCTAACTTATAACTCCTTATCACTGAACTAAATCCCAAGAATTTATGCTCTATCTATATGTCTGTCTGTCTATCTATCTATCTATCTATCTATCTATCTATCTATCTATCTATCTATCTATCCATCTATCTAGCTATCTATCTATTATTCACTGCCTCCTTGTATCTCTTCAGATCACTCCTCCAATTCCCACTACTTTCTCAGCCTAATCAGACTTCTGGGCTTTGGTAGGCCTCAAAGGCCGTGCCCACTCTGCCATCACAGAGGGGAAAAACTGCCTCTCTCTTTCTTATATAAGTACGTTTACTATCTCCTTAGATTTCTTTCAACTTTAAATAAGTTTGATTATTCACTCTCTATGACAAGTGCCAGCCCTTCTGGGCCTAGCTAAGCTTTTTAGCCTAAGCAGGCCTAAAAATGGCTTGGCCCTCTCAGGGGCCACACAGAGGAAAACTATTGATTTCCCCCACAAACATATTCCAGAAACTCTAACCTGTTCACCTCCTTCACCTGCCTCTGAGTTTTTCAGTTTTCCAGGGAATAGAAACACAAACCTCCTCCCAAGGGGGTGGGGGGGGGGCCTTCCAGGAGACCCCCTGCTGTGCAGGTTGGCAGTTAGAAAAACAATGACTCAGTTTACCCAGAATTCCAACAAGCAACCTTCCCAAGATCATGTCTGGCCTTAAAGATACCTTTTCCACTCTTTTTTTTTACCCTGTCCTTAGCTGCTAAGATCCCAATTACCCCAAATGGTCTTCATTAGCCCTATGGCTTAATTAATCCTAATAATGCCACATAAGAACTGTTTGAAGAAACTTAATTGAAGGAGGATATGATCTCTGTTTTCAAATTCCTGAAGAATTCCCATAGAGAAGTGGTATTTTGATAGGCCCCTGTGTTTTTGGACCCCTATGTAAAGGGATCCCAGTACAGTGAATAAGCCTGAGTGAGCTGGGGCTGAATGGAGGACAGGTTTGTGTATCAGCCCTGAAGACTCTAGGGGAGATTCTAACATAGGAGACGCCATCTTGAGTTTGTGTTCATGTATCCTACGGATACCCTTGGTTGTCTGTTGGAATGTAAATATTGCCTGTAAGCATGCGGTTGGTTACTTTTGGGGTAGCAACTAAGTAAAATTGGTTGTTAACTATAGTAACAACTCAGTTTCCTATAAGTATCATCCCCTCTATCAATAAAGCCGCCACTGGCCACTTGATTTCCATCATCCCTCCTGAGTCTGTCTGCATTCTTACCCCTCAGAACCCCCCACCAGGTATCCCTGCTGGTGCTGCTAGTATTTAACTTATTCTGTTGTTATTTTTTATTTTTTCAATACTGTCTGAGTCTTACTGACCCTACTTAGGGTTTTCTTGGTAAAGGTACTAGAGCAGCCTTACATTTTTTTCAACAGTTCACATTATAGAAAAGGAAACTGAGGCAAACAGGGTTAAGTGAATCACTCAGGGTCATATAGCTAATAAGTCTCTGAGGCCAAATTGGAATTCATCAAGATAAATCTTCCCAGCTTCAGATGTGGCACTCTAGTCACTCTATCACCTTGCTTCCCACTTATTCTGTGTGGCTACCAAATTAGAATCCATAGCTGAAAGTTTCATGGATGCATATTTTAGTTCATCATAAAGAGGAAATTATATCATGCAATTATATTATGTAAAATTTATATACAAATTATATTATGTGATTACATAATATAATGCATAATTATATTATGTAATCACATAATAATTGGGCTATCCCTAATGCAATGAATTTGCTAGAGATATTGTAGAGTAGATTGACAATTCAAGCAAGATGATGGAATAGATGATCTCTGAGGTCAATTCTAACTCTTAAATCCTTTGAAGATATAATCAATATACTCAATGCTTGTTATTCAAAATTTTGTTTGCAACACGTACGACTTATGTGTATGTAGATGAGTACATTTTCCCCAGTCAATTTTCCCTTCTTCATAATCCTAATGAAAAATTAATGGATGAGAGAGTAGAAATGTCCAGAATAATGGGTGTTGAATTATCTACAAACAATAAACACCAAAAATATCAAAGAAAAAATACACTTTCAGTTTTTATTCACATACCACATTTTCAGCTTCCTTTTTTTGGGGGGGGGATTAGCTTCCTCATTAGAGTGGGTGCTCCTTGAGGACAAAAGCTGTTTCTTTCTTTCTTCTTTTTTTTTGCTTGCCTTTGTTTTCCCAGTGCCTCACTTGCCACATAGTCAGTGATTAATAAATGTTTGTGGACTGACTTTCATTTTCTGCTGAAAACTTTCACTGTACATACAAAGGCAATAAAAAGTAATCATAAATAGGCTGAGAATACAGACTTGGGAAAAATCTATAACATGAAATTATGCTTGTCTATCATACCAAAGAACTGTTGGATTGCCAATATTCCTCTCCTCTATAAAAGGGAACTATAAGTACTTGTATTTTAGGATAGCTAATGCACTATATAGACTCACCCTTAGAAAAATTAGAATATCTACTCTGACCATGCCAGTGGTAAAACTGATTGAGCCAAGGGTCTAAAGTCAGAAAAACCCAAGTTCAAATTCAGCTTCACACACTTGGTGGCTATATGACTCTAGGGAAATCATTTATCCTGGATGTCTCAGTTTCCATATGTGTAAATGGAGATAATGACATCTACCTCTGAGAATTATTATGAGGATCAAATCAAAAAACTTTTCTAAAATCTTTAGCCCAGAATCTAGTAGGCATTGTATAAGTGCAATTATATTATTCAATTATTAAAATTTTTTTTTTGATGTATCTGGACCTTGCACACTGGATGAAACAAAAGATCATTCAGACTGGGGAGAAAGAAAAATAAAGATAATTAAAGAGTGTCAGAAAAGTTTTAGAGTTGTTTTGGTGATGAGAAGGGAGTAAAATCCAGGCAAGGGGAAAAGAAAATGCCAAGGAATGAAAAGAGAAGTTTCTGAGTTAGCATAATTACACGGTTAGATTTACGCTTGAGGAAAATCATTTTAGCATCCCTGTAAAAGAAAGAATGAATTATAGAAAGATTTGAGGCAGGAAGAAAAATTGGGATTCCATTGGAATAGTGTAGGCAGGAGGTAATCTGGTCCTGAACCAAGATTGTATACCTCAAATGGTGACACAAATAGAATAATTCAAGAAAAGTTCAGATAAATTCAGATGTAATAGAGTCTAAGAATATTATTAGAAGACAGTAAAATATCAGTGTATATCATGAATCTTTCTGAGGTTGTAGATGACCCCCATGATAAGTTATTACACCTCTCTAGGACTTGATTTACTTACCCGTAAATTGAAACTGTTGGATTAGATGACTTCTAAGGTTTCCTGAGGTCTAACTCTCTGACCCAATGATTTTAATTTGGTTGGAGCACAGAATGTGTAGAACAGTAATATCTTTTCAGTTCAGCATCATAGACTTTGACACCCACTTTGCTTAGCATAATTAGATATAGAAGAATTAGCAATAAATATGATAGACTATTACACTGTTTAATAAGCAGAAGCGGACTATAAGTGAAAAGACTGTATCAAAGACTTGGGAAATTATTTTAGAGTAAGTGGTGGAATTAGGGAGAGTAGTAGTGTTTAGTGAGAAATCTAAGGGTATCCAGAAGGATCTGGTAATCTGTAGAAGTCGAGCCAAAATATAAACATATACCAAGAAACATAACAAAACAAGAAGAAAAATAGTTATAATATTCTAAAATGCTTTAAGGTTTGCAAAGCACTTTACAAATATTATTTCATTTGATCTTCACATCAGATTTGGTAGCCAGCAATTGAGGGACGTGCCCAGAATCATTTAGCTAGTAAATGTCTGAGGCTGGATTTGGACTCTCATCTTCCCAACTACAAGTCCAATGCCCTGTCATCTACTGTGCCACCTGGATCCCTCTAATGGAAGATCATTAAACACAGGGCTAAAAGAAAGAGCCAGGGAAGCAAAGAGAGGAGCCCACCCAAAAGAGAGCTTAGGTGTCCTCCTAAAGAGATCTCCTTCTAAATCCTTCTAAACCACAGGAACAGGACAAATAAGAAGATTAGAAAACCATAGGGAAAATGAAGAAAATTCAAATCAAAGTCTCAGATAGGTTCATCTATTTAATAATTATAAGAATCTAAATAATCTAGATATCAAGTTCTGGACATTGGCAGGAAAAAGGGGTTTGATGCATAAAATAAAACTAATCATCATAGGTAAGAATTATAAGGAAGTTGCAGTTTACCCTGGAAGCCCCCCAAAGTAAAAATTTTAATTGAGAGTGTGGATGAATAGTCCCAAAATAACAAGAAGAGACTAATAGAAGCACCTGGCAGGAAATAGTAAATGCAAAGAGCACAAGAACATGTCTGAGGACAAGGTACAGAAATCTCAAATGAACTACTTAAATTGCCTTGTTGTTATCCATTCATCCTTTCAACAACCACTTTGCAATGAAAAGTTTGTGGGTTTCCGAGCCTTATTATTATGGAAATAATACAGACACCTACAAAAAATTCAGTTTACAATCATATAGTCAGATTCCTCAGAAAAACTGCCTTTCCCCTCCACTACTAAGATAAAATATAATCATGCAACTCCTTCCTAAAAAAGAGTTATTTTTTTAAAACTCCCTTTCCTTCCATCTTGGAATCAATACTAAGTATTGGTTCCAAGGCAGAAGAGTGGTAAGAGTTAGGCAATGCGAATTATAAGTGACTTGCCCGGGGTCACAGAGCTAGGATGTGTCTAGGGGTAGATTTGAACCCAATACCTCCCATCTCTAGACCTGGCTCTCAATCCATTTGAGCAACCTAGCTGATCCCCTAATTAAAAAGTTTGAAAAAGAAAGTATAAGATGTTATACCTCCAGTTTACAGATAATGAATTCAGGATGGTTAGTGATAGAGTGCTGAACTGAGAGTAAGGAAGACTTGAGGTTTAATCTTGCTTCAATCATTTACTATCTGTAGTTCTTAGGCACATCACAGGCTTTTTTAGCCTGTTTCTTCATCTATAAAATGAAGATAATAACTTTACCCATGTCACAGGATAATTGTGATGATCAAGTAATGTGATAATTATAAAGAATTTGGTATACCTTAAAATACAAATTTCAATTATTTTTAAATTTTATTTAATTAATAATTTTAATTTATTAATGTTTTTTATAATTTTAAATAAATTTATTCATAAAATTCAATTCATTAATAAATTTAATTAATAATCTTAAAATACTACAAATAATAGCCATAATATATATGTTGCTTTTCAAATATACAAATTAACACTGGATTTTAGCTTTCCAAAATACAGATTCAGTGTGGTGTAGTTGAATTCAGAGTTAAAAAAACAACAACTTGGGTTTAAATACTGGCTAGCTAAGTGACCAAAAACAAGTGGCAACATACCTGAGTCATAGTTATCTCATTCATAAAAGGGGAGAAAAGTCCTTGTGATAATTACCTCATGAAGACATTATGAGGAATGTGCTTTCTAACTCTTAAATCATTATAAAAGCGGAAATTATTCTTATTATATCCTTTTTCAAGATACAGCTTATGGGGGATAAGTAATTATGACTGTGCTTTCATGCAAGATGAAGAATAAATGGGGACAGGAGGTAGAAAAAATTTTCAAATAGAAATAGATTCAATAAAAACAAAGGGCACTCAACATATGAATGAGAAAACTTGCTTTAATATTTTTTCTTCTTTTTAAAGTTTTCTCTCATAGGAAAATCTCATTTTTAAAACTAGGTTTTTAAAATCTCCTACAAGGAAAGTATAATGCCAACACAATGTTTAAAAGCCTGAAAATGGCACCTTAAAGCAAGCCCTGTCTAGGTCCCAGCCATTTCTGCCATGCTGATTCTAAAGACCTTGAGTGTTAATGTAAGACATTTTAAAACCATTATTCCAGTGGCACCCACGAGTGCTGCTACAGTTCAGAGTTCTGATTATAGTCCTATTGTAAACATCATTTCTCACCTGGTTGGGTCTCAGTCAGAGGAAAAAAAATCACTCAAAAATGAAACTTACACACAAATTCTCATCCAAGGAGTCTTGATTTAAGACCCAATTAAAATAATGATAATCATTGTAACTTGCATTCTATTAGCAATGATAACAATAAAATCCTCTACAAAGAAAGAGAGGAAAACATTCTAGAATATATTTTATATATAATGGAATCACTGATAAGTAGGAGTCAATATTCTTAGAGTGTAATTATAATCAGATTTAGGTACCGGTTTGGTCATATTTGTTTTTGTACATCCCCTCTCTCAGTGAAGTTCAGAGGTCCTACATAACTGTCAGATACCTGCATTTTAAAAATGCTGCCCCTTCAATTCTATAACAGTTTTCTTGTTCCTCCGACCTCCCACCATCTAAGCATAGAATCTTATTACCCCTTGCAATTGGTTCCATGCACACATTTCCAACCCCTGTCTATTCCCACTATAATATCTCCTTTATATCACTTCCAGGTAAAAATATCTGTTCATTTTTCTCTGTTTAAAAGCTTCCTATGGCTGCCCTATTCTAACTTTCTCTATTTACCAATAAGTACACTGAGGCCCACAGAGGTAAGATAATTTGTCTAAAGTCACAGAGGTAGTTAGTTGCAGACTTAGAATTCAGACCCAGGTGCTTCAAGGCCAAATTTGCTACTTCTCACTGGGTATACGTTTCAGACTTCTTGTTTAGTTTGTCCCAGTAATCAATATCAGCCTTACTTGTTACCTAAAATCACCCAGTTCCCTATAATTGGAAGGTCTCCTATTTCTCTTTAAATGTTGACTCTTACCCAACCTTTAAAGCACAATCCAAAAGTTTTATTCTTTATTATATTTTCCTGATCCCATAGAGAAACAAAAACTTTGTCTCCCAGGTGTACTGTGACATTCTGTTTTGCAATTTACACATATTAAATGTCCTTCCAAATAATTGATGGAAAAGACTGGTACATCCTAGATGGCTTTGAAAGATCAGTACCAGACTGACTCTCTCTCTGTCTCTGTCTCTGTCTATCTCTCTCATTCTCTCTCTTTCTCTGTCTCTCTCTCTGTCTGTCTCATTCTCTCTCTCTCTCTCTCTCTCTCTCTCTCTCTCTCTCTCTCTCTCTCTCTCTCTCTCTCTCTCTCTCTCTCTCTCTCTCTCTCTCTCTCTCTCTCTCTTTCCTTCCCCCATTTCCCTTACCTCTCTCTCCATCTCTCTTCCCTTCTTCTCTCTCCTTTCCTGCCCTGCCCTTACTCTCCAAAAAGATTTCAAGCAAAAGAGCAAAAGATTAAATACATTGCAAGAAGTTCCTGAAAACCACTCCTCAAACTCATTTATGATTCATATAAACAGCTCAGTATGTGGGGAATACTGAAAAGGTATAATAGCTGAAGAGGGAGAGGAAAGGAAAATATCAAGGCAAGAAGGAAAAAAAATGAAAATGGTAGAATGTTGGTATGACTATATGAGCCTTGTACCTTCCAGCTAGGAGACATGAAATGCTGATCTTTTTAATTCCCTCAACATGCCAGAGTAGATCAATGAACCTTCCCTGCTCTTCATTCCAGGTGTTGTAATATTCTGAGACATTTAAGTCAGCTGACCCTAAATTTCCTCATACCTCACCTGTCCAACAAGGAAGGAGGTGACTACAGGGCTAGCAGATTTTTTTTTTTAAGGAATCAGTGTTAGAAGTAGATTTCAAGTCTTGGGCAACATGGAGTTCCCTTTCTCATGTGAAAATACAAGGATCCTCTCCTAATCACGGGGAAAGTTAGTTCAAGAAGCCCAGATGCTCTCAGAACAGACCAAGGTTTTCTCAGTCTCCCAGAGCAGATTCTGCACAAAGCAATAAATTGCATGTTTACAAGGGCAAAACTCAGGTTGATGAATTACTGACTCTACTGTGGTCTCAAAACACTTCATGCTTTTTAAATTGTCTAAGTATACATCACCTTGCTAGTTTATGTAAGGCTGTTTTAAAAACTGAGAAAATAGGGCACGGTTACAAGAACGTGGTGACAACATTTATTAGCAAAAGAAGTCAGAGAGGACCGCAAGCTTCCCAATATCCAGCCCCCTGACTTTGATCTCAGATGATCTCAGAAATTCTGTTGAATCAGACAGATTCAATATAATCTATATCTTTTCTTTTAATCTAGGTGTTCTTAGCACGGGCACCATGAAATCTCCTTCAGAAGGGGTAATTGTGCAAATCTGTTGTTATTTTTTAGTCATATCTGACTCTTCATGTTCCCATTTGAGGTTTTCTTAGAAGGAATACTAAAGTAGTTTGCCATTCATTTGTTTCTGCAGCTCATTTTACAAATGAGAGAACAGAGGCAAATTGAGGTAGGTGATCTGTCTAGGGTCACATAGTTAGTAAGGGACTGATACCAGATTTGAACTCAGGTCTTTCTGGCTGTAGGACTGTCACTCTATCCCCTGAATAACCTACATGCTAGTAGTCAATAAACTTGGATGGGAATAATACACCTTTATTTTAGCTAACTCCTAACTGAAATTTAGAATGTCTTTCAATTATCTCAAAACATTATTATGAAAAGACATTCCCAGTTTTTCTCAAAATGTCAAAAGGTCTCTATCACCAAACAGGTTATGAGCCTCTGATTTAATGAGTACTGGCAAATTAGTCTATTTTATTTATAGCCTAGTCCTTAAAAGCATCTTTATTTCAAAATTGCAAAATTGAATTTAATTTTTGTCAAATATATTAAATTTTCATATCAGCATAAAATTAATTGCAAAGAGTAACTAATACAATTTAGGTTACAAGTTAATATGTCCCACTTAGGAAACAAATCCCATGGAAAGGAATAGGGACTGTAAGAGTTAGCCAATCTTTCTATTCAATATGTTAGAGTGTAGAAATATGCTTGATTTTGAAAAATTCTTTACTTAGCAAAGATCCTGATTTCCTCAAAAATATACTCAAATACCAAAATGATCTCAATTCATATGAGCCCTTACTTATAGGTATAATGCAATATACTATCAAAGAACTTAAAATAAAGATAATTTAGAAGTCAGACTTTTCCTTTCTTCTTCCTTCAAGAGAAGGAAAATTCTCTTGAAGCTAACATATAAGTTTTACTAGCATCTGCTTTCCCTCTGATTCAGACATTAGCAAAAGTAAATATAACTCCGAAATCTGACTTGTCTTGATTGCTTTACCTAATACTTTAGCATGTTTTTTTATGTTGTTTTTACATTTCCTTTTTTAATAGGTCACATTTTTCTAAGAGCTTTTTAATTATGTTAAAATAGTTGAATGAATCTTAAGCAGTGGGAGTATTTGGCGAAACCTTCTGATCTGTTGGACTCAGATAACTCCAACAGAAATGATCTGGATATACAATGTGTAATATCTAGACTTATTCTTCTTAATTTTATCTTGTTCACACAGGCACAATCAGATACATAATGGAATCAAACCAGGATCAGATAACTTAATGTTGAAGGAGATTTTGAAGAACAATTAATCCAAACTCTCCATTTTGAGGAAAATGAGATCTATCATTGGGAAATAATTTTCCCAAGATCATACAGGTAATAAATACTATCCCTAAAATTTGAATCCAGGTTTTGACTTCCAAACCCTCAGTTTTACTGTCATACCAATGTTACTTTTCTGTCATTGTATTGGGGCAAAGTGGAATGGAGATTTAAATGAAAAATAAATATACAGAGTTAATGTTTATGACTTTTTTATTTTAATTTGTTAATATCTGATTTTAGTGGATTTGACTAACTGAATATTCACAAGATCTTCATTTCAACCTACCTTCTGTGAAACAATGAACCAATAAATTAAAAAAAATGTTTCTTCAATATCCAAACATAATATCAATTGTATGTAGAATGATGATAATAATAATTGCATTTTACATGTTTTATAAATCATCTTTCTTCACAACTCAGTGAGGTAGTGAATGTAAGAGCTACCATTTCCACTTCCATGTGAGGAAAGAGAGGCACCCAGAGAGTGTGACTTGTCTGTGGCCACACAGCTAGTATCAGATCTAAGATTCATATTCAGATATGCTGATTCTAGGTCAAGGTATCCACTACAGGATAATTTCTTTGTAATTATGGTATCCATTTTCTTTTAAAAAATAGAACATCCGGTAAATTCATTTTATCTTGCTGTTCCTGTACCAGTTAAAAAAACACCTTCCCATTTTAGAATCAAGCAGTAAGGACAAGGCAATGGTATTTAAGTTAATGCCCCAAGTTATCATAGCTAGGAAGTGTCTGAGGCAAGTTATGAACTCAGGACCTCCCATCTTTATGCCTGGCTCTCAATCCACTGAGCCACATAGCTGCCCCTGCACTTGCTTTTTAATAAATACATTCAGTGTGATAATCTTTGCCCTTTAGACAAAAAAAAAAATTGTAGCCAACTATCTTTTCAGTTCAGCCATGTGAACCTCAAACATAGATAATTTATGCATAGCATGCATACAGAACATGACATTTCTTAATAGCCTTGTGTAACCCATTCATAAATGTAAAGGGACAGAGTCAAAAGCCCAAGAAAATCACAAAAGTAATCAGAGAAGACAAGTTACATTTTGCATAAAAGCCTTCTGAACTTAGACCTGGAAATTAAAATAGGAATGTTAACGTTTCTACTTGATTTAAAGGCACTGTGTACTGGCATTTTTTTTTTTTGTAAGAGATACTGTTATATATAGAGAGAAGAGCAATGAATGTAGAATTAGGAGCCAAATTTTAGTCCTGGCTTTGACACTAATTAACTGTATAATCCAGAACTAATTATTTCCTTATTTCTGTGTCTAAATCCCTGCTTCTATAAAATAAGAGGAGTTAAGAAAGTTGAATGTTGAAATCCCCAGAAGAAAGGGAAATGGAAGACAGAAGGGGACCAGGAAGAAGGGGGGGAAGGAAAAGAAAGGGAAGAAGGAAGAAAATGAAGAAGGGTTGAGTAAAAAGGAAGCAATATATTTTTCCCAGATTTCCAAGTAAATGTGATATACTTAACTATTTAATTTAATACTTATTTAATTTAATTTAATACTTAACTAAGATGCCTTCCAATTCTAAATCCTATGACTGATTTTGTTTGGAGGATCATAAGTCTATCTGGAAGATGTTAACTTTCAAGACAATGACAGTAGTTCTGGTACTGAAGTCAGAAGAACTAGGTTGGAATATCAATTCTGCTGCTTGCTTTTGTTTTATTTTGAGTAAAATCACATTACCTTTCCTGGTGTCATTCTAAATGAGAGCACTGTACTAGAAGATCTCGAAGTTCCTTTTTATTTCTAACAGGGTGTAATCAAGTATTCTTATATCAGTGTTAGCTGGTTTATCACGTATGACTTAAAAATGAGTCATTCTACTTGCCTTTCACTGAGGCAGAATTCTGGAGTTCAAAATCTCACTCATCCTTGTTGGTCTTGACCAAGTTACTTAAGCATTAATTTCTTCATCTGCAAATTGAGAGAATTGGACTAGACTTTTATGTTTCTTTCCAGCTACAGATTAATGATGCCCTTATAAGTAACTTAGAGAGGTACTTGTTTCTATGCAACTGTAGATTTAACCAGGATAATAACAACTTGCGTTAAGGTAGATGTTTACATTTTCTAAAACTCAAAAATTAGCCAATTTTATATTCCAGTCTCATATTCCTTAGTCACTTATTGCTAGCTAGTAAGTAGTTACACCAAGTCTAGTGATTCCAAAAGCAGGCCCTGTTTTATTAAACCAGGGATTCTTAAAATTTTTTTTTGTTTGTTTAGCAGATTCTTTTGCTAATCCAGTAACGTCTTTGGACTCTGAGAAATAATGTTTTAGAATCACCTAATAAAATGCAGAGGATCACAAATTATATTGAATATAATTATCAAAATTATCTAGGACTTATTTCATTATATCAGAGATTATTAACATTTTGTTGTGTAACAGACTCTATTGTCAATCTAGCAAAATCTACAGAATCCTCAGAATGATATTTTAAAGACATATAATAACATGCAGAGCATTATAGAGAAAACAAATTCTAGTGAATACTATATATAATTATTCAAATCAATATTCTTAAAAAACATGTTCACAAATCATGGGGTAAGAAATCCTACATTACTCCATTTTTCTTCTTCCTCCTTCCATCCTCTTCCAGGAGAACTGGAACTTCTGGAGAAATTGACTACTGCCATTAGGGTGCCCCATGAGCATACTGCCATACTGTTGGTCAAGGAAAGTGGCAAATGTCTTCCTGCTGTCCTATATGCATATAGTTAGGAGTAACAGGAATACTATTGGTATTCTCCAGATTTGCCAATCCAATGAGAATTTGGGATTGATCATTTTTGAGAAATGTCCAGCTCAAAAATTACTTTCTCTAATTCATATTTAAAACTTTGTATAATTTTCTGGACTGAGGCATGAGGCACAAAGGTGTTAAATTACTTTTACAGGGCAATTCAGAGGCAGGATTTGAGCCTGGGTCTTCCTAACTAAAACTTGAGCATTCAATCACCAAACTATATAGTCTCTATTCCTCAGTCTAAACAGATTTTTGTGGGATAACTTGGAAAAGAAGTTTTCAAAATAACATATTCCATTTTTATGGGAAAATATAGTGTCCTCAAAATAAACAACATAAATATGTTTTTCAAGTAGGATCGGTTCTAAAATGGGCAAAATATATGACCATATCTGTCACCTGTTCAATAACTTTCAGAGGCTCCCACCTACCTCCAGGATTAATTTAAAATTCCCAGCTAAAGGGGACTTTTAATGTCCTTCATAACTTAGTCTTTTCCCTAACTTTCTAGTCTTCTTACACTTTAATCCAAGCCAGTAATAATGTCCTCCTCACTGTTCCTTAAATAAGACTCTCCATCTCTCAGCTGGACATTTATAATTGCTAGTCTGCATGACTAGAAGGCTCTATCTCCTTATTTCCACTTCCTAACTTCTCTGGCTTCATTCAAGTCTCTGCTAAAATCCACCTTTTGTAAGAAGAAACTTTTGACTATCCTCCTTAAACTTAGTGTCTTTACTTTTAGATTATCTCCAATTTATCTTGTATCTTGTTTGTATTTAGTTGTTGAGCTCTTTGAATAAACATGTTTTATCACTCCTTTTTTTGTATCCCCATCACTTAGCATAATGCTGAGCACATAGTAGGCACCTATAAAATTCTGGTTGACTTTCCTGAAAAAGGAAGGCTACAGTATTGATATAGTGTGCCAGAGTTAGGACACAATTATAGAAAGTAGCTCTGTAATTCAATTCTAGTTGTTATATTTCAGGAAAGCAACTCATAAAATGAAACATGTCCAGAGAAGAGGTATAAAAATGGCGAATTGGCTAGAAAACACACAGATGGTTTGAAGAAATTGAGAGACAAGATCCCTTGGACAGATATGAAACATGGAGTTCCCAAATTTTCAGGTCTATAATGGGAAAAAACAAAGAATGGAACACATATCAACCAGGCTCCTACTATGTGCAAGGAATTTTGCTTTGATATTTTATCTGTCTTTAAGTTAATAGACTTTTTCTGCTTGGTTCTGGGAGGAAGATTGTGAAGGGGGAATGGAAATAGTAGCAGTCAACTGAAATTTCCAAAAGTGTAATGATAAATAAATAAATTTAAGCTTGATATTTAACTTCCCAACAATTAAAATTATCCCAAACTGGAGACAGATTGCCTCTAGAAATAATAGTCTCACTTTCCCTCAAGGCATTCAAGCAAAAGACTTCCAGATAACCATTTATTAGACACAATGAAGATGATAATTCTTCTTCAGGTGTTGAATTACATCAAACTGCCACCAAGACCCCTGATAATTGTAAAATTCTATGATTCTGTGTACTCAGAACAATGGATAAAAGCAGCAGAAAGAAATGTTTTTGTATTGATGTAAGAATATTCTTTATGAACAAAGAGATCTTATCATATTGGGGGGAAAAAAGAAATAATGCATGTTTAGAAGGGTTGTTAGCAATTGAAAAGCCTTAGGAGACTTTCTAGTCTAATAATCTAGCTAGACAGATAACAAAACTGTGGCCCAGAGAAATTAAGTGACTTCATTTGTGTTTATGCATTGTTTGGGTAACAGAGACAGCCAATGTGGGCTTGCCCTTAATACTTGGCTGTTAGGAATAATTCTGAAGAGAAAGTAAAATACAGAATACCTATAATCACTAAACAGTTCTTTCATTTTGACAATTGCTTTTGTGTGTTTTTAAACTTTCAGTTTTTCAATTTATATACCCCCTACTTATTTTTCATCAAGTTCACATCAGGGACACCCTCGGATAATCAGATGGAAAGAGGTTCAGCATAAGAAAGGCTCAATAACCAGTGGGAAGCAGACCCATATCCATAATAACCAATGAAAAACAGACTCAAATCAAGGTAAATCAACAAAAAAAATCATAAAGAAACAGGAGACAATTAAAGATAATCACTGATAATCACTGAGAAACAAGTTCACATCAAAGAAAGAAAAGAAATGCTCCAATCTACAAGAGATTCCCATCAAGTATGCTGAGTTTCCATTAAAATTCTGAAAAATAATCCTGCACCATTCCTGAGCTATTATAAACATTTCCAAATTTTAAAAAATCACATCAATTTTAAGAATGATCATCTGTGTTCTATAATTCAAATGGAACATTTCATGGTCAAATGGGTTTTCTTTTGATTTCTGGAATTTAAAAACAATAAGAGAAATCATTCTGTGGAAATGTGTGTTATAATTTGCATTTTCATCTAAAATGACTCTCATATACCTATAAAACAAACTCCCTGGAATACCTGAGAACTGGTGTTAGGGATGTAATATATATATATATATATATATATATTTATATATATATATTTATATACATATATATTATGGCAGGGCTATTCTTTCAACTTGTTTTTGTCCCTTTCTTCCCTAGTGAATAGTTATTTCTTGGAATATCATGCATGACTTCTAATATCCTACCTAGTATAAATCCTAGGACTCAAAACATTACTTTATGTGTTACTAAATCTCTGAGCCTCAGCTTTCTCAACTTTAAAATGGAAATAACACTAATACAATCCATCTCACAGGATTAGCATGAGGAAAGCATATTTTTAAACTTTTAAAAGGCTACATGTGACTTAGAAGAAGCAGTGTTCATATGCCAGATGTTTGCCTGAAAAACTGTAAATAGATTAATCTTGTGTAAGGTGAATAAAATTTTAAATGTACTGTGAGATCTGGTTATTTAAAAATGCTGGCAATAATGTTGAAAGAAAGAATAGAATTTTTTTTTGTAACAAAAACTTATAATGAAAATTTGCCTCTTTTGTCAATTTTTGTGTTCATAAAGACATTTCTCTTACAGTAGGGCTATACCTGCCTCACGTCCTATAATCTGGCCTTAATCAAACATACAGTAGACCTCTGATTCTTCCTCTTAATTTTCTTTTACTTCCCATTGTTCAAATCTATCTCGGTTGATACCATATGCTTTGGTCGAAAAGATTACATCTTTCCCACTCTTTTTTCTAGCCCCATATTGACATAAAAGTCCCTGAGAAAATTAGCATGCCAGCTATATGGGACTTCAGTTTATATTTTTGAAAAACAAACACAGGGAGTCTTTTAAAAATCTATGATAACAATCCATTTGCTTTTATCTTTCATGGTTCATCAATCAAAGAAGACAACCATATGGGCATTTAGTGTTGTATTTAGCTTAAGCCCAAGCAAGCTTTAAATTTGACAATGAGATTTATCACCAATGAATAATAAGACTGAAATGCCCTATGCAGGTGGTAAAAACCACTGTAGATGTTGCCAGACCAAAGAAAAGTTTGAAGTAATGACTTCAGCATGAGGCTATTTCTTCGGCTCATGAGTGAGGAGGGAATGTGATAAGCATTTATAGAGCACCTGCTATGTGGCAGGCAGCATTCTAAGTGCTTTAAAAAAACATCTATTTTAGAATTAATACTGAATATTGGTTCTAAGGCAGAAGAGGGGTAACGACTAGGCAATTGGTGTTAAGTGACTTACACACATTTACACAGCTAGTAAATGTCTGAGGCCAGATTTGAATTGAGGAAGATGAGTCTTACTTGACTGTAAGACCAGCTTTCTATCTACCACACTACATAGTTGTCTCTAGTGATGCAGGTACTAAATATAAATAGAAAATAATCCACAGTTTTATGTTCTCTCCCGCTTGTGTTTCTATCATGACAATGTAAGAAAAAGAAGCAGAGAGGACAAAAACAGATGTGACTTTTAGGTCATTTACAAAATTAATTAGGCTGTTGGTATAATAACAGAGAGATGCTTATCTAAAGGATGAAATATTCTCCTCCAGAGGAATCAATCAAATCATATCTATATTATCGTTCTCAATATAATTAAAATAAAAAAGGTGTGAACAATTAAACACTAAATAAAAGGATGATGTGTGGTTGCTTTTCAGAATCATGAATAAAGGAGACATTGTATGGATATGGGAAATGGAAACATTATTTCATGGGACAATTGGTCATTTTGTCTTCTATTGTTCATGACTGAGCACAGGCAAGAGGACTGTTATAAAGATAGTTATAGATTATACACCAATATCTTTTGCAAAAGATAACAAAGGGAAATTGTATTATGAACTTAATGAGATCTTTCAAGCCAATTAACATCATCCCCTGATATTTCAGAGTGAAAGAAAACAGATGGAAGAACAGAAACCAATAGGTTGGAACAAAATTAAGATTTAGAAACTGAAGAGGTCAGCCTTTTAGAATGCTTATACCTATATGTTAGAAATATTTTCTTCATTGCAAGGATTAGAAGATACTTGAAATGTCAAGTGACAACAAAATAAGAAAACATAACAGACCAAGAACATACACAAAAATAATTTGAGCCATTATTTTTTTTTCTAAGAAGGACCTTTAATTTCCTTGGTAGGTAGAATTCCCAATATGGAAACTTCCTCTCTGTATTTTTTGTACATTTGCAAGTATTCTGCAATTTATAGTCCTTTGGAGTTGACTGGATCACTGAAGTTAACTTTCTCAGGTTCACTCAGGCAGAATATAGCAGAAGAAGGACTCAAATCTAGGTCTTTCCAACCCTGAAGTCAGCACTTTATCTACTCCACTCCACTGCCTCTTAAACCATGTCTGATTCATAGGAAACTACAGAATATATAGTATGGGTTTCATATCAAAATAAGCTCTTTTTGTATAATCAGATTATTGGTTAGGGTAAAGATTAAAATGAATATCAAAATAGTACAGAAAAGTATAAGATTAAGGGAATGACACTGGAATTGTAACAATCCAAATGCAAGCTCCTGAAACATACTGTAAAAACTAGAAAAATGTAAATGAGGATATTGACTAATTATTTCCATTTATTATATAACCATTATAAATGCCATCACAATGAATAGCCCTGAAGAACCAACAAAAAAAATCCATCAAGAAACATTTGTTCTCTTTGCCATGCAGAAAGACATGGCAGTCAAATGTAATGCCTCTATATAGTCTGAATTCATATAAAAATATTACAAAGAAGAAAGGAAAATTATGAAAAATAATGCCTCAAAAACAATGAAAAACTCTGAGGAGGAAAATGAGCCTGCTGAAAGGTTGGCATGTAGCATTCATTATCCCAATTATACATAGGGTATATGTAGGTCCCTTATGTTGCGCAAAGTAAAATACAGTATCTGGATCCATCATGGGAGAACCAATTCTGCTTTGAAACCATCAATCCCATGCATTTTGAAGCCATCATGTGGCTTAACCTTTTACACCTGACTTGATCGTCTTAATCATTCTGGGTGACTTCTTTGACTACAGCATGAGAGGTCACCTCCTCTACCTTTTTTGCAGAAGGTAGTTTCTTATCAAAGTTCCTCTCGAGGAAGTGAGGTAATAAAAAATTAGAGAAATCAGACATTTTGCATATGAGTCTATTTTAACCATTAATTATAGTAGAACTATTTCATTTCAATATTAATACTTTATTCTTCCATTGTTATTTTAAAAGAGCAGAAATGGCATTGCAGTAAAAGGAATTGAGAATTGAGAACAGTTGGACCTCACCAAATTTTGCAAGAAGAAATCCATGCTAAAGATGAAAACTTTAAAAACATATGAGGGATCAAATTTATATATCTCAAAGATAGAAAAAGTAGTGAGAACAATTGAAAAGATGAACAATCTTTATAATAATAAAGTGACCAAGAAGATAACCATCTCATATTTACTTATATAAACTATTTGAAAGAATAGTTTATGATTATATAAAGGTTATTTTGCTGAAAATATGGGGTCAGTGCTACAATATACTGTCACCCATTTAAGATAGAACAGAGAAAACAAGACCCTGTTAAGATTATGATTTCAAAAATTCCATGACTCAGTTAACATCTGTAATAAAGTTGTTTTCTATGGTAATACCATCCAAGATGTCAGGATAAGTCTAGAGATCACTTTTTTGAGTAGTCCTATAATTCTTAGAAATAAGAAAGGCATAAGGAAGTGAGCGAGGTATACTCCCAAAGTATTCAGCACTCCTACTAAGAAGGTACTGGGGAACACTGTTAGTTCAGTGGATTGAGATCCAGGGTACAAATCTGTTCTCAGATACTTTTTCTAGCCATGTAACCCTGGAGAAATCACTTAAGCGCCATTGCCTAGCCCTTACAAGTCTTCTCTGCCTTAGAACCAATACCCAACACTGATTCTAAGACAGAAGTTAAGGGTTAAAAAAAAGAAAATAGCTACTGAACAAAGTTCTAACTAAATTGAAATCCCTTCTATGCAATTGTCTATAGTTGACATTGCAACACATAGGTCGATTGCATTGACAATACAGACTATACTCAATTCGAGGTACAATTACTCATAAAAGGGTTGTAAAATAATTGGAAAAGGAAAAGCCAACTGAATAAATAGTTCCTCCTGTGAGAATAAACAGCCTACTGAGTATGTCCTTCAGTATTTATCATGCAGATAAGCATTATTGATCAGATATAACCTGAACCCAGAAGCAAACAAGAAGGGAAGGCTCACTTGGATCTAATTTTGTAAATTGGATAGCAAGTTCAGTGAATCCAATATGCTGCCTGTTTAAACAGTATGTATTCTTAACATTAGTATTCTTTGGGGTTGTTGAGTTATTCAGTGCATAGGTCCTGGGTTCAAATGTGGCCTCAGATACTTCTATCTGTACAATCCAGGGCAAGTAACGTATTCCCAATTGCCTAGCCCTTACCCATTACTGCCCTGGAATCAATATACAATATTGACTCTAAGCCAGAAAGCAAAGATTTAAAAAAATTAATATTATTCCAGTGATGTGGTACCACTGACAAGTCATTAAAGGGAACGTAAGGACATGTAATGAAAATAAGTAGATCACAATATATAATCAGCGTTGACTTCTGCATGAGATTGGCACAAAAGTCATTTTGAAAGGTATAACTTACTAGTAAAGAAAATAGTCTGGTATGGTGAGAAAAGCAAGAAAAGCAAGAGGGAGAGTAACAGATGGGGAGTGTTACACTAAGATCTTCAAACTATTAAAAGACAGAGAAGAATGTCTTCAGAACAGAGGATACTTTATAGTATATTTAGGCAAGGACATGGGGAATAATAATATAGAATCAGAAATCATGAATAAAATATTATAGGGGAACACTCATAGTAATGATATTAGAAATCCAATGAAATGTCAAAAGAAGTGTGAATATATATATGTATGTATATATACTTGTATACACATAGATGCATATTTGTACATACATATGTATAACATGATTAACTGAAAATTTATAATATCAGTATAAATTTTATTTTTGGTTTCTTAATGTTGTAACCTAAAATAAAATAAAATGTATTGCTCTAAAACAGATGTAACAAAAAAACCTAACATTATTACATTGATATTTTTGAATGGAAATAATGACTTGTTTGCAAAACGTTCAGCAATATCAAGGGAGGAATAGATGTGCCAGTAACAGTTAACTGGACAGGAATAAACTAACACCCACTATTCCCAAAAGCTCCTTTCAAACAGTTTATGTTCTCCCCCCCCCCAAACTCTGCTTTTCCTCTCTTCTCTTCATGACTCTTTATCATAGAACAAGGAACTTTATTTAGAGGTAGCAACCCAACAAAACTCTCTCACATTTCTCCAAATAACTTTAAAATAATTTCTTAAATCAAGTTCTGAAATGGAAGAGCCAACAAATAGTCAGAGTAAGACAATTTCCAACTAAATTAAAACACAAGTGGTTGACAGAAGAGGTTCTTTGGAGGAATTTGTGACAGATGCAACAGAAGAAGCAGCTTTAAGAGGTAAGCCAAAGAGAGTAAGAGGGTAGGACAACTGATAAGAAAGAGATCACAGGAGATACTTCTTGGCACTGGATGCAGATGTTACTGATTAGCATCTCCATTGTCTATAAGTGTTTTGGGGGTAGCAATTCCAGGGAGGAGAGAATGTTAGTATTTGCTACTTCAGGAGAACAGAAGCCCTGGTCACAGTCCCAACAGCTATGTAAGTACCAACTCTTGAGGCTGTTGGTGAGCAAGGTCCCTTCCTGGGTAAAAACCATAGCATAAACGAGGAGAGCAGTGAACAGCTCTTTCTCCAAATCATACCACCTTAGAAATACTGAAAACTTGCAGTCCCCCAGAAATGGCTCTGAACAGAGTAGCACAAATGAAGCCTGGTTGTTTTGGGAGAGTTCATTCCTCAAGCCCCAACTAGCAGACCCCAACTTTAACATGAAGTTCAATGTAAACATATAAGCGATAAATATGAGAATAAAATATGAATTAATTTTTCTTGTGCTTGGTAATATCAACAAACAAACTATTCTTCAATTGTTAGCAGAATTAACTGATGGAACCTAAAAACTTCCTAACCAATCACAATTGAGCAGAGAATATATTAATTTGTTTTTAAAATAGGATCTGCCCTTTTGCAGTTGAAATTATTACAGATTTAAAAAATATTCACAAATTGTATTTTTCCAGTACACCTACACTTCCCTCCCACTCTTAATCAAATAACACATTAGTTAAAAAGTATAAAGATATGATGATGTTTCACACGTGGTCTATATTTAAAAAAATAACATGAAATATTTTTTCTTAAACAATATCAATATTTTATTTAGTGCTGATTGGTGAAAAACAATATAAGCAAAGAATATACATACCAATAGTTATTTAGTCATTGTGTCTTTGAAATGGAGAGAAAACCCTTTTCTAGCACAAAAGAAATCTAAAGCACTCAGAAGAGATTAATTAAATTTAGAAGATTTATATTCATGCTTTCCCTAAGTTAATGACTGAAGTAAGAATTAGAATAAACTTCAGGAACCATCTAGTACAATTTGTCCCTAAAAGGAATACCCACAATTAATCCACCTGATGAATAGTCATTGAGAACTTGCTTGAAGACATCTGTAGAGACAGCTTATTCAGATAGGAGCAGCACTAAGTGTTAACGTTTTTATTTGTATAAAACCTGTATCTTCCTTTTTCCAACTATCCATCAATTATTCTCATTTCTTCCCTCCCAGGCCAAAAAAATGTAATTGTCCTTCCTTTAAATATTTGAAGATTGCTATCTTTTTCTCTCTTTTGTGTCCTCTTTTCCAGGCTAAATCCTTCCAATTCCATCCTCATAACACAGATGCAAATCTTCTCACAATTATGTTGCCCTCTTTTTTGACATTTTAGATTGTCAACATAACAGCCAGAAATGAAAACAATATTCCAAATGCCATTTTTATAAAAACAGTACAGAGGGACTATCTCTTGCTATTTCTGAAAACTAGGTCAATCTTCTTGCAGTCCAAGATCATACTGTATTGGCTTTTGACACTTACATGTCATTGATGAATCATATTAAGCTTATACTCTCCTAAAGTCCAAGAAAATTGTATGTTTCCTTCTGTGTTGTGGAAATCAGAGGGTTAGCAACTATGGTACTTAAGGTAATATTCATAACTCAGAGAAGCAGAGGGACAATATGAACAGAGCCCTGAACTTGGAATAAGGAAATATCTACATTAGAACTTCATCCCTGACACTAACTAGTTGTGTAATCTTTGCCAAATCAAAAAGTATCTCCATCGCTCAATCTTCTCATCTGTAAAATAGTAATGATAACCAATTACATATGCCTCACAGATGTAATGGAGTTGCTGTTTCAGGCAATTTAACAAATTAAGATGATCAAATGAGATGTAGTTTTTGTCAACCTTAAAGGGCTGTATACTAATCAATGTTTTCACTTTCAGTGATTTGGTCTCATAATTTCTATATCACTATATTCAAATGTTCGGTGAAACAAATACTTATCTTACTTATGAGACTTATCTTACAGTTGGGAGACAAAGGCACAAGCCAGGGATGACCTAGATGATCTCTAAGATCTCTTCCAGCCTCTAATATACATGATATTAGATATTTTAAAAAGTTATCCTCAATCTATGCATATATATATAGATATATATTTATATATTTATACACTCACAGAAACATGAAGCTGATTTGTATTGCAATTGGAATTCAAAGAAGAAAAACTCAAAGACAGTTAAAATAGCTGTGGAAGGATGCGCAGAGAAGTTTGGGCATGAACAGGGCCTTGAAAAAGAGAAATATATTTGGAGCAAAGAAGTCAATAAGAGAAATAGGGCAAAATGAGACAGTGGATTCCATTTGCTTCCATTCAAATAATTAAATGTATGCCCCATGCAAAACATTATGCCAGATGCTGCTGGTCGGATCTTGTTCAATTAAAACTGTAAAGCAGGGGTTAGTGAACTATTGCTGGAGGGTCAAATTCTGACTGCAGAATGTTTTTGTCTGGCCCTCTGCTAAAATGCTTTTACATGATTAAATACATTTAAATTATTGAGAAAATTATGTTATTCATATCTACCTATCTACCATTTAAACATGTAAAAATACAGCTATCTGCAAATAAAAACTAAGGTGGACTCTATTTTTCCCTGTAGCTATACTTTTGCCGACTCTTATTGAAGAGTTATACAGTCAGTAAGTTCTCTAGCATTTATTATGCACCTACTATGTATGTGCCAAACTCTGCTAAAGTAGAGATTCAAAGAAAAGGAAGAGACTTCTTGATCTTACGGAGCTTACAGTCTACAGAGAGAGAAAGAGTTGTTTTTATAAGAACATCAAAAAAATCTTAATTTTTAATAGCTGCAATTTTGAGAAATATTATTAAGGACTTCTTGGCCAATATTCAAGAAGTAAAAAATAGTCATGCTACAGGTCCCTGATTACCACCAAAAAAAGAAAAAAGAAAAAAGAAAAAAAAACAACTGAATGGAAGAAAATATATTACATGAATGAAATAACCAGGGGACTACTGACATAAGCAAATGGTTTTTCTTACATATTCCTATCCCTGAAAATTCTGAATGGTTTAGTTTGATCTACAGAATAATTACACTTTCATTGTCACATGTTTTTCTTCTCTATCCTAATCAATTTTAACCAATTTCCTGATTAGTGTCTGTCCAATGAAGCTTTATATTTGAAAGAAATAAGACTTCATGTTCATTTGTGTTTGTTTGTTGTCCTTTTTTTTTGAGGGGACTCACTCCTCTGAATCAGAATTCATTTTAGTTAATGAAGGACCTTCCTAACAAAAATAGTCCTCTTAACAACTATAGAAAAGATACTATTAGGCAAGGATAGCATCCCCTGGTGTAAAGATGTGCGAAGGACATAGGTAAATAGCAGGGGGCTTCTGGGTATAAATCCAAATGTAATATATTCTTTAGAGGTGTCACTTCTGTGAAGAAGGAAATAAAGCAGAATTGACCACAAAAGACCACAATGAAGGTAAAGATAAAAGTGGGATTTCTAAAGCTGAGTGGTGATAAAGACAATCCTGGCCTCATTCAGAGAAATAGATAATAAGAAATAATAGTAAAAGATAAAAAAAAATAAAAATAAGAGATGAAACAAGGTATTTATTCAAATCAGCAAGCATTTATTGTATACCTGCAGGCAAAGTATGAAATTAGGTAAAGAATATGAAGAGTCCAAGTTCTCAAGGCGCTTATATTTCATTGGTGAGTTATGATTAAGACTGATTATAAATGTGTTATTGTTATCATTCTCATTATGAATTATAATTCTATGATATCATTATATTATAAGTTGAAACTGTTGATTTAATAATAAGCAAGTCTCAGTTATTAGTTGATTGACAACTGAGTATGATATTTAGAATATGTAATCTATAGCAGTAGTAAGGTAAACATAGATCCCTGTAATCAGATAGAAGTCCTCTCCCACTTTTTGTAATTAACTTACACGATATAGAGACTTGATTTTGAGATGCCTCTGTAAACAGCTGTAGGGACTAAGGTGACCACAGATAATTGGCAAATTATCTACTAAGGACACAAACATTTCAAGATCATCACTCTGAGACCCTCCTCCTTGAGCCATCTAAAAAGAAGTAATTTTAGTAATCTAAAAAGAAGTAAAAAGAAGAGATGTTAGCCATAAACTCAGGACTCCTGGTATCAGAAAGGGTGGTAAACAATTATATAAGTATCTCGGTCATCTCTATAAACACCTTTCACATTTGATTCTTAAGATCTCAGATTATGCTGGGTATGTCTACTGACCACTGACTTGTGTGATTTTCTTATCATATTAAAGTCAATTTGCTCAGAATATTTCTTTCCAGACTTTCTTTACCCTTATGACATGTAAGACCACCAAATAAAGGAGATGGCACCAGAATAGAGCCCTGAAGGTAGGCAAGGATTCTAAGATATGGATGTGAGAAAAGAATGAATTCTAGAGGGTATAATCTATGCAAAGCCTCAGAAGTGGAATACTGAATGTCTAGTACTGGGAATTATCTTATTTGGGGATAAATTCTTAGGAAATAAGGTTCAAAGACTAAAAGAAATGAGATATTTGTTGAATCATGCATGATGATCCTACTTCTGAAGGCAGATTTACAGTAGAAGATGATCCTAGAAGAATGCTTTGTGACATCAAGAGATCATATAATGACATTTAGCATATGACTGACCAGCATATGCATATCCTCCAATATCTAGTATAATTAAGAGTCGACCATATATCATCTGGTTAGAAATAAGCATTTTTCTATTATTCTATCCATACCTCATTTCCTAAGAAATAACAATTTGAAAAATAGAACAAGGAAATCTGCTTAGTTTTTTTTTTTCTCCAAGAACATCAAGAATGACCCACTGCAAACACATCTTTCACAATCCTGACAGCTGGTCAAAGGCTTTCTGGGTAGATAAAATTGCAACTATTTTTCAAAAACCAATTCTCTGGTAAGAACATTTGGCTAAAAGTTACCCTAAAACAATAGTAAATATCCCCTCTAAATCCGAATAAGCTACTGGAATAGTGTCCTATCACAGTATTAATATATATTTTCCATTCTTTTTTTATTCTTTCTATATTTGGCAATAAAATTATTTAAATTGAGTTCAATAATTGTATCTTTCAGAATAATGTTTTCATGGTGAAAGAGAGGCAAGATGTTTTTTGGTTTGTCCCTCTCAACTAAACTAATTAGGCTAACAGTTACTAAATCACTTTACCCATTTGATCTGGTAAAAATAAAAGTACTTTATTAAATTTGTAAGATAAATAAAATTAGGTTAGTATATATAATTTTAATTATAGGAAATATGGTGCTTTAGATAGAAATGGCTTTGGAGCCAGAAATCCAAGATTTCAAGTCTATCCTCTAATACATCATTACATTGAATGACCATAACCAAGTCACTTAACACTGTAAATTCTATATGAATTTATAATAGAGTGGGTAATTTGCATTAGTGAAAAACATTTCCCTACCCAAATTTTTCTGCACTGAATATATCATAAATCAGGAACCCATAATGAAGTATATCCTTTCAAGTTATTAATGTATTATTTGACAACTATAGTCTGTAACACTAAAAAGAGATACAAAATGTATATTGTACACCAAAATATTTGCATTTAAAAAAATTTGCATTTGACAAAAATTGAAAAAAATAAACTTTACACTATATTGTATATTTTTAAATTGATTGACCCTGGTAAAATTATGTAGGAGAAAATTTTATCTAATGTTCTTTTGCTAAAACTCACTCTTTCAGTGATTTTCTTTTTTCCTCACACTTAATATATCTGATATCCTCAACTAAAACTGTTTGAATTAATATGTAAATGGATAGGATCTGTACCTTTTCATGGGGCATTTGTATTTCAATAATGTAAAAGTGGTAAAAATCATTTGACTTGGTATAAAGCCATCCCCTAGAATCCAGGTATGCTAAAGCTAATAAATGTAGTGACTGGTATTTCTTCCCCTCTCCCTGAGCTTCTTGGTAGATTGTCACAAATAGAGTTAATTCTCTATGTCCCTTCAACTCAATTTAGAAAATGCATTGGTCCTACCTATACATCATCTTCCCTTACTGAAGAATAATTAAATATCCAGGTAGTGCCAGCCATCTTTTTGCTTTAAACTATGTAAGTTTGAACCCTGAACCAAAGTATGAAAGCCATCATAATGTTCCATATACAGAAAACACCAGGTCATGTCCTGCCCTTGTCAGGGAGGCAGGTGCCTTGGGGGGACTGAAAACTAAGACTGTTTCCTATTGGGATTTGTTCTTCATCCTTGGAGCGTAGTAATAAACTGTTGTTAATGGCTAGTCTTCTATGATTCCATTAGGCTTCATCCAAATTCTCCTGAACTACAAATACCAACCAAGACACCTCAAGTTAAAATAATGAACTTCTGAAGGAAGAATTTAAAGATTCAACAGAGAATTAGGGACATCTTTCTTAGATGGGGCTTCTGGCACTTTAACTGAATTCTGGCACTGAGAGATGCTGGCATATTATCAACAAATATTATTTAAATTTCACAAAATTTCAATTTTTTCTATATCAGTTTACAAAATTAAAATTTAGAAAAGATAAATCAATGAATAAGTGAATAAATTTTTATCATGTGCCTACAATGGTGCCTGACATTATTGAAAGAAGCAACACATGTAGGGTAAAAAGTAAACAGGAAAGGGGAGTTTGGGTCCAGAAAATCATAAGAATTGTGACTTCATGGGCCATTGGATGGCTATATATTTTCTACATGATATATTTTGTCTGCTCCATGTATAAGTTAGATTTTCTGGAAAAATGCAGAACTGATTTGAATTCAGTGATCTTTTCTACAATAATTGAAACATTTTGATTCTATCTATTTCATCCCTGAATTTTCCACTTGACCTTTCAATGTGTCAAAAATCTACAGAAATCTAAGAAACTTTAACTGGAATCAGTAAATGATAATGTATAAGATAATGCCTATTTTTAATTGCAGAATCTTGAACTGCAGAATCTTGAAAGATTGATTCGCTTAACAACCCACTTTTACAGATGGGGAAACTGAGATCTAGCAAAATAAAGTAACTTGAAATAGAACTCATTTAATAGGTTGCAGGACCACAACTCTGAATCCAGTGAATCTTCCAAGATAGTAAACTTTTCCACATCCTTTCTTGCTATAACTGATGTCATTAATGTGTAAATATTCTCATTGCATCTCAGTAGATCTTCAGGTAATATAAGATCTTAATGTACCAGCTCCACTTGACAGCCGAGATCTGCTGGAGTTAACTCTACTTGGCAGCCAAGTTTATACTTCAGAATGGGCAAATGTTACAAATAGGGCTTTTGTCTAGAAACTAAATTTGTTTTTTTAGATTTTTAAATAAAGTCTAAAAAAACATTCTTAGTTCTTTTGGTTGGCTTTGGTCCTCAAGTCATAGTTTGTCAACATTCACTAAAGAAAGTGCTAAAACAATGTTAATATTTTGAATTAAACTTAAAAGGCATATTGTGCATACAGTATATTTTCTTTTGGAACAATCATTGCTAAACATTTCCCACCACATTTCTGTGACCATGTTTCACAAGGATTTTTTTTCAAATGAGATAAATAGGGACATAATCCATCAATTATTGACTTAGTGCTTGCTATGTGTCCAACTCTGTGATGAGCAACAAACTGGCAAGTGTAAATTTGGTAAGAGTCTCTTCCATTCAACTTATTTGTACCCTCCCAGACTTCATAATTTGTTACTATTACTATATACTTTACATTGCTGAATATCCAAATGAAGTGGGAAACATGTTCATGTTCATAAATAGCTAAGTGTTTTGGCATATTGGACATGAGACATACAGAACTTTGGATGTTTCCACTGAGGCACTGAAATGCAAGCATATAGACTCATCTGAGTATACATTACTCAAGGCTGTATTAAACCATGCAGCAGAGTATCCACCACTGTCTTCTTCAGAGGGTTGCTTTGAGGAAAATGGTTAATAATCTTTAAAGCCCTTTGTGACTGTGAACTGTCTTCATTATGATTATTTTCAGGCACAAGTCATCCATCAGAAGTGATCATCACGAGTAGGATGGAAACTGACTATGTGCTACTAGACTATCTGATACTCTTCCCAAATGGGTTAGTAGGAAACAATAGCTAGGGCAAAGAATTGGAAATCTTACATATAATATTCCAGAGCACTCTTTAATATTCAGTTGGGAAATTCTGCTGAGTCCTTGATATTTTTAAAAAATGAACTTGAAATCCAGAAACAGACTCAAATTGGAAAGCGTGAAATTTCTGAACATGCCATTTCACACATAGTATTGATGTTTGCCTTCTCAAATAAAACTAAAGGATAATGAGTCACGGATGACTTTTTAGTAAGTGAAAGCTTTTTGCAGTAATGTGCTAATTGCAAGTGACACTGTAGATCTGTGTGTTTATCCTGTGGTGCCATGTTGTGGGTATGGTGCAAAAGTGAGAAATACTGAAAAACATCAAATGCATGCGTGAAGTTAATTTTGCACTCCCTCTGTCTCAGGCTGATTAGCAAAAATTAAATTCTCTACAAATCAACTCATGTTTCAAAAGCAATGTGAAAATACTATATTTCTGATTGTGAGCCAAACAAATTCAAACTATTTATGCAACGTATTCATGTATAAATACATATTTTCAAACTACTTATGTTGGAAGTTGTAAAAAGAGAGCTAACATAAAACAGAGCAAAGCAAATGCTTTCATTTAACTGTTGCTGGGATCATTTGCTCTAATATTTAACTACAGATATTTAACATTTTTATTCTTGCATTCAGTGTGACTTTAAGAAATTATTTTAGTGCAAGCAGGAATGTAACCAAATTACAAAGATCAAGTAGGATTCAAGAGATACAAGAGGATAAATCTAATCAGCCCCTTCATGGAGGTAGTATTCCCAAAGATGTTATACATTGCATATATTTTTGGACTTTTTCAATGTACTGATCAATTATGATGATATTTTTACCTCTATAAAAAGTTATTATTTGTTATATACAGTGCTTTTCTAGGAAGGGAAGGAGAGGAACAGTTGTGATAACAATGACGATTGAAGAAACAAAAGTTGCCAATAAAAATCTACTTTAAATTATTTTCTTGGATTATTTTAATAAGACAACAATTGATCAAGCTCTTAAGACTGTAGGAAAAAAGTTCACAGTTTCATAGTCAAGTAGTCAAACCAATATAATGAATAGAAATAGACCTGACAGAAATAGAAGGATCTAATAAAGAAAACAATAAAATCAAGACTGAGATGAAAGGTGTTTTTCAAGTCATCTAACAATACAATTCATAGCCTCCACCATATTTGTTTTATTTTATTTTATTTTATTTTTTGAAACCCTTACTTTCTGTCTTGGAGTCAATACTGTGTATTGGCTCCAAGGCAGAAGAATGGTAAGGGCTAGGCAATGGGTTTTCAAGTGACTTGCCCAGGATCACACAACTGGGAAGTGTCTGAGGTCAGATTTGAACCTAGGACCTCCCATCTCTAGGCCTGGCTCTCAATCCACTGAGCCACCCATCTGTCCCTACACCATATTTGTTTTAGAGTTGAAGAAATTAATGTCCAAGAGGGTGAGGTGACTTGACCAAGAATGCAAAAATAATAAGAGGAAAAGGCAAAACATGAAGCCAAGACCTCGCTTTTTAACACTTACCTTCAATATCAGAATTAGAATTAGAATCAATTGGTTCCAAGGCAAATGAGTGATTAGGACTAGGCAAATGACTTATCCAGGGTCATTCATCTAGGAAGTATCTGAGGTCAGATTTGAACCAGGAACTCCCACCACTGGATCATGCTCTCAATCTACTGACACACCTAGTTCCCTCACCCTTGCCACCTGCCAACATCCTTTTTATTGAATCTCATAATGTAGAGAGTCTGAATTATTTTAACTTGATTATTTAATTATAATTCAAAATATAGTTATGTATAACTTAGAAATAGTAAGCTATTAACTACCTATTTCCCTTGTTCAAGTTAATCAATCCATTTATTCATTTCCAGTACAAATGCTATGCAAATAGAAGATTGCCTAGCTAAATTTAACACACAAAGCATGTTTAAATTAACACGTTTATATACCATGTCATGTGTATATAAAATGCACATACATGTACATGTGATATAGAATAAATTAAAAGAGCATATGTCTATATACATGGCATATCTTAGATATGGAAAGTGGCATAAGGCATATAAATTATTTGGAAACTTATGGTCAATATAAATAGAAAATTACCATAATATGCATAAGGCCAATAGATAAGTTATCAAAAGATATAAAAAACTAAAATGCTCAAAATTACCAATATTTTATAATTTACAAGGCAAAAAAAAATCTCTTGGCAAAAATGAGGAAAACAAGGAATAGTTAGTGCTGAAGTTATTGTATGAAATTCGGTACATTGTTACATTGATGTTATATTTGCAAATCAGTACAACCATTTTGGAAAGTAAGTTGGCATTATACAAATGGTAACTAAATATCTATACATTTTACATTGGAAATGCCAGAAAGCCCCCCAATATTAGCATATTTATATCAGCATTATTTTGTGATTTACAAAGCAAAATAAAGCAAATGTCCTTCATTTGGGGGATGGCCAAGGAATTATGGTACAAGAATATTGCTAGGCTTTAAAAATGAATATGATCAATTCAGGGAAATATGTGAACTGCAGAAAAGGACAGTAATTAGAGTCAAGGATATAATGACCACAACGATGTTAATGGGAAGAACCACCACCATTAACAATCAAAAGTGAATGTCATATAATGGAAAAAGCTGATAGTAAAATGAATAGAGTACCAGGCTTTCTATAAGAAGGATATGAGCTCATATTCAACCTCAGACACTCACCTGTGTGACCCTAAGCATTTCACTTGTTTATTTGTCTCAGTTTTTTCTATTTTAAATTAGAATAGTAATAGCATCTACTTTTCTTATTTGTTGGCAGGATTGGATGAAATAATATAAAAATAAATTAGTGCTTAGCATAGTGGTTGGCAAATTGTAAGATGTATATAGAGGATTATTCTCTTTCTTTCCATCACAAATATAAAGAATCCACATACCCTCCAAATATGATGCAGAAAGAGACCCCCCCCTCAAGGGGGTTAGGTGTTACAAGTGTTGTAGGTACCTATATGAGGTGAGGGGTATGTGTGTGTAAACATACACATACAAATATATATATATATATGTACATATATCTATAGATGCATGTATATATTATATGTATACATCGCATGTATTTTCAGAGATCCTTGAGGTATTGATTAGGTTTTCTGATTTTTTTCTATTTCTCTTTTAAAAACTATTCTTTGGTATATGGGATGGCTATAAGGAAAGGCATGATATAAGAAAATTTTGAAATAGAAAAATAAAGCATCAATAAAATATACATTTAAAACAAAGAACTCTAAGAAATGTATTAAAATGATATGTTATTGGAAGGATGGCTAAAGAATGAAGCTGAGGAGGAGTTATACCTCTGTTTCCATAGAGTAGTCTGAAAACAGTTTATAAATGAGGGTATCAAAGGAATATCAGAAATGGTGTCCATTAAGTTAAAGAAGTGATCAACTTAAAGATTTGATGAATAACAATGTTAGAGAACTAATTTTTATTCCCAAATATGATTATTATTCACTATGCAATTGACTTTGAAAACTTATTTCATTATGCTTGTGATATCAATTTCTTTTTTAATGAAGTGACTGTCAATCTCCCACAATCTAAATGAAAATTGAGTAGGTATCTGATAATTTGTATTATTAAATCATATTGTATCACAGTTAGCAAAAGGGTTCAAAGCAACTTTAAAAGATGATAAAACATCTACAGTGCATATTAACAAATCCACTTCGCATATTTCTCAAAAGCCTTTAAAATAAATTTGAAGAATAAGTTCTGTGTATAGAACTTTGAGATTCAAATTGGAACATTAGGAAATCACACAAGTTCAAGAGAGTCTAGTACATTAAATCAGTGATTTAACAACAAATTTTAAATGAGCTACATCATTCTGAGTTAAGTAATGAAATCCTCTTTACAAAAGCAGAACAAGATATAAGTCTAGGAATAACCGTATAGATACTGACACCAACATTCTAATATAATGATTGGTTATCTATTATAGTATAGAAAATATCTTCAACCACTTTGAATCTAATGATATGATGATAGAAAAAGTTTTTTTAATTTTGTGACTTCTCTGGCATCACAATAGGAACATATTTACCCTTTAACATATTAAAATGAGGAGCAACTCAATGTGGACTAGCAATTATTAATTTGGTCTGAAGTTCACATGCTTTTAACTGGTTATATAAAAACATGAATAATTGTAAGCAAAATAAAGCAACAATTTGTATCAGGTTAATCTCTTTCTTTTTGCTTCTTCTTGTTACCCTAGAGACACTTCCCTGCAGTAAATGTTAATTATGAATTTTTCCTACCTATACCTATATTTGTCTTCTTTTTTCTGCATTTACTACTTTAGGACAGCTCACACTATTCTCCTAGAGAGAATATGAGTAGAGAAATAAATATCTAATGAATAAATAAAGGAGAATTAATATTAGATTATCGTTTCACTAACTGACATTTTTATAACAACATTCTTTAATTATTTTCTTATTCCACAAGGAGTAGCCTACCTGACTTTTCTCTAATGGAAATGAAAATTACTCTTTAGTACTATTGATAGATGGTAGAATCAAGAATAAAAGTCATTATTAAAAAAGTTCCCATTTATTTCTTAATTCACCATGTAACATAAGAATACATTCCAATCTAATACATATATGTCTGTTTGTCTTTTTCTCTCTCTTTCTCTGTCTCTCTCAAAGGGCAACTCTTAAAACTACTCCTATGTCCTTTATTTTCTTTTTTACTTATTATTTGGTTTATCCCTTTACAGATGAGACAAAATGCCATTAAATCATATTTTACCACAAAACTATCTCTTAAGTATAATTGAATATAGTTGAATATATGTGGAAATGCCCCCATCTTTAGCAGAATATTTAGCATAAGTACACAGACAATTGTTCTACAGTGGTTATAATTTATTTTTATTATTAATGAGTAAATTGAGGTATGGACTGAATGTTTATTAAATTCATTAATAGGAAGATAACTTAGCAAATGACAGAATTAAAATCCAAAAAATCCATAGGAGTCAATTCATCAAACCTAATAAAATGAAATGTAAAATCCCCCCACAGGGCAAAATATTGAAATGTACAAATACAGCTTTCGTGGAGACAAAAACTAGCCAACAGTTTGTATGAAAAATATCTTTGTGTGATGAAAACTAATTTCAGTCAAGTATGGTATGGGAAATTTTAAAAAAGTTAATGAAATAGTAAGCAGTATTAACAGAATATAGTATTAGCCACAAAGCAAATAAGGGTTCTTCTAGATTATTCACTTGTTAAATCATATTTCATATGTAGTGTCTGGATCTTGATGTCAGAGATTATTCAAGATGAGTTGTAGCACATGCAGAGGAGATCTAGAACCTCAAAAAAGGTCAGATTCAGAATAAAGAAACTTGGGGATAGCCATTTTAGGGGAAAAAGGGGCAATTTCTGAAAAAGATAGCTTTTGAGATGGATCCTCAATAACTACCTCCAAATATTTGAAAGCTAGAAGGTAGAAGATGGATTAGACTTGTTCTTGACCCAGGGAGACAAAACTAGGAGCATTGAGGTAAGGAAGTTATAAAGAGATGATTTTAGCTCTTGATCAGAATTCAGCAACTAAAGCTATCCCCAAAATGAAAGTCAAAATCCTTGTGTTTTTCACCTCTGGGAGTCTTTAAGTATTGACTGAATAATTTCTTCTTATAGGTTTTATAGGATATTCAAATATAACTAAAGATTTAAGTATTTGACCCATAAGGTCCAAGGTTCTCTATATGAGCAAAGCTCAGCAAGATAGGAAGAGATATTGAATTCCCAACTGAGTAAGCAGACTTGTCACAAGAGAACTATAGCTAGGTCAGAGTCAAAATGTGAGCTTACTTCAGATTGGGGAGAAAGGAGACAGAGGAAGAATCTGAAGTTTTAGTACAGAGAGGTTTTAACATGACTTTTAAATCTGGGGTATTAGTTAAGACATTGGTATTATTTTGTTTCATACTGGAGCCAAAGATTTTTTTGAAGCCCATACATGGCATGACACCAATCTTTTGAGGTATTAAAACTGAATTCCCACCAACCACAATAATTTGTCAAGATTCTAGTATTTTCCAGGATATTTTGTGAAATCTGTATAAATAAATATTAAATAGTTTAGCACTAGAGAAAAAACATATAATCCAAACTAATTGATTTGTCCTGATATTTTAAAGAACACAAAAGACAATGAGAAGGTATTTACTAGATGTTAACAGCACAAGATATATAACTAATAAGAAACTGAAAGGACAAGAATAAAGGATGCCATTAAGGAATTTTGTTAGAAGAAGAAAAAAATGGCTGGTCATATTCATGGAGCAACAGAAGAAAAGAAAGGAGGAAAGTCACCAAGTTCTACTTTCGGTACTATTGTAATGTTGGGAGAATGTATGGCCTCTGATTTATTGGATGGAACCTTGTGGTGAACATTTAAGAGAACAGATAAGAGTCATTCAAGGTGGGAAAGCATGAACGGGACACAATTAGGGAGGTTATGATAAATGTTAATGTACCAGTTGTTTGAAAAGAAAAAAGTATCATGAAACTTTTTTTATTTTAATATGTATTTTAACATTTTTAATGTTATTAAAAATTCCTCCATTATTTTCTTAAGTCTATCCAATAAAAAAATTAAGAAATCAAGCCCCTATTTGTAGTATTTGCTGTTTTCCAAGGTATAAATGTTTCCTATGAAAATATAACAATCAGTTCTCAGTCTGGCTCTAGTACTTGGTCTAGAGAGTTGGAAGAAAATTTCAGAATCTCTGAGATTACTAGTTCATGTGAAAGAGTTCAGGTTAGGAAGTGTTTATGTTTTATAAAACCTTAAAAAGCTACATAAATATTGTTATTATTATTATTGTTGTTGTTGTTGGGATTATTATAATTACTGATAACCCCCAGAAAATTGGGTCAAAAATCTTTCATATTATACTACACCAGTTAATGCACATATGATTGAAAGTCTTTAGGATTTTGTGAGTTTTATAAAATTTAGATAACACATAGCTTCCAATTTCAATATCTTATCTGGATTTATAGCAATTTTAATCAGATGGTTGTCATAATGTTTCCCTACCATTCTTTCAAATATGCATATTTAGGGAGAACTTTTTCATTTAGGTTACTTGGGCTGCCCATACTTAAAATATGTTTCTCAGTTTCCTTTCATAAATATAAAGACAAAACGTAGAGTTTTGATATAGAACACTGGAACTCTATATTTACCAAAAATTATAAAACTTCAATGATCGCATCTACCCTATCATCTCTTAATGTTGTGTTGAGGACCATATAAGATAATGGATGAAAGACACCCTTTAAACTACAAAAACTTTGTAAATTTAATAAGTATTTTTAGTATTTTTCTTACAAAATTTCACAAAGTAACTAAACATTTATTTATTGCCTTCCATGGATCTATTCTATGCTGATCCTAAGGATACAAAAGGAAAAATAATAATAAAACACGTTAAAAAAGTTTCAGTCCAGTAGCACTTAGGTGGCTCTGTGGATAGAAAGATAGTCCTGGAGTCCAGAGGTCATGGATTCAAATTTGGCCTCAGATACTTTCCATTTGGTTAACTCTGGGAAAGTTCCTTTACTTTGACTGTCTTGCCCTTACCATTCTTCTGCCCTAGAATTGATACATAGGCTACATAGCATTCAATTTAATATAGATGGTAAGGATTTTTTTTTAAAATGTGGATATAGTGATTATTTAGAGAGGCGATAATGAGGGTCTAAATTAGTGGTATATATATAGATAGACCTATCTATCTATATATATGTGTGTGTGTGTGTGTGTGTGTGTGTGTGTGTGTGTGTGTGTGTGTGTGTGTATACACATGCATACAAGAGATGCTGTTGTGGACTAAGCTTGACTAAATTTGTCAGCTGTTTATGTTTAGGCTGAGTGAGTGTGGAGTTAAGGCTGATACCAAAGGTATGAATCTCAGTCTATCAGAATGGCCGAGTCCAGATAAATTTTCCTAGAGATATTCATTCATACGTGCTTTCTCCATAGCCTGCCTCAATGTTGCATTTTTACCAGGAAGAAGCACTATACTACTAGTCACACGGATATGTTGTATATCTGCTCAATTCATCACTTTGACATCAACATTTCTTCTTAAAACAGTGGAACGCAAATGTCTGACTTCCATAATAAGAAAAAAAGGGAAGAACTTGCCAGGGAATATTTTTCTTTCATTAATGAGGTAAAAAAAAAGAACAAAAAGAATGCATGGGAAACATGTAATTTTTTTTAGAATTGTCATATACAAAATAGAATAAAAAAGTCAGGTTTCTGGCAGATATATATATATATATATATATATATATATATATATATATATATAAATCTCTTTTGTCTTTGCTGTTTGATTTCTCTCTTTCTCTCTGTGCTGGTAACCATGGGGACACCTATACTACCCAGCAAAGACAAAGTATGCATAGTCACTTTCTCTAGTGTTTTATTCTGCCTTACACCTTTGAGTCAAAACAGAGGGACTCAGTCAGATTTGACTCAGGTTAGAGAGTGTCAGTGGCTGGCTGTTTACCAAAGATTGTTACAAAGCAAGATTTCAGTCACTGACAATTTACCCTGTGGAGAGAGATACTGTTAAAACATTCTTACCTTCTGTTTCTGAATTGCTATTAAGCATTGGTTTGAAATCAGAAGCTTGGTAAGGGCTAGGCAATTGAAGTTAAGTGATTTGTCCACCTTCATATAGGTAGGAAGTGTCTGAGGCAAGATTTGAACCCATTTTCTAGTTCCTCCCAATTCCAGATCTAGTGCTCTATCCAGGTCTGTGCTACTGAGTTGCTTCATAATCTCCTCTTAATTCTAAATAAGAATCCTGACCCAGATCCAGACTCCACTAATGATGTTTCAAAAATACAGATCTGATCCTATATTCAGTAAATCTCTAGAGGTTCCCATGTTTCTGATCATGTAATATATGTATATATCATACACACACATATATATGTATGTGTGAACATGTATGTATATATCCTCATACACATACAAATATAGATATCCATAGCTATACTTTTAATAGGGGGTTATCTATACTCTTTTATAGATATCTATTTTTATATTCATATATGTTGTATATACTATTTATCACATGGCCTCCACTTATCTAACTTTATGACACATTACTTCTCTTTAAATACTTTCCAGTTCAGTCCAATGAGACTGGTCCATTGACACTTTCTCATACATATATCTCCGCACCTTTACAGTGGCCATCCCCTTTTCCTGTCATGCACAGCCTCTTGGAATCCTTATTTCCTTTAATGACAGCTTAAGTGATAAATTCTTCATAAATGTTTTCTGATTTCCAAAGGGACCAGTGCCTCCCTACCAAAATCACTTTATTTTTTATTTATATAACCCTATATATGTACCTATTTTTCCCTGTTTGAAGGTAAACTCCTCAATGGCCTTCTCTCCAGTCCTTAGCACAGCAATTAGCACATAGCAAGGGCTTAATCAAAGCTTATTGACAGATAACCTCCATGCGGGTTATGGTAGGTCTAAGTATTATTTTATTGACGAGACAAATTGTTATAAAAGAATAGTTTTTCCTTTAGTACATTTGACTTGTTCCATGTAATAAGAGTACTATTCTAAAAGCTACATTATGTAATTAGTTCAATTATGAAAGAGTTGAATAATTCTTTTCCTCCCTCTTTTCTCTATCCATTGGATTTATAAGTAATTCCATCAGTGAATGGCCAGAGTAAGGGAGAAAAAGTTTTGTCTCTATGTTTTTATTTGTTGCTAAAAACTGAAAGGAGACTCGATGAGGGAGATTGGAGTCTGAAGTCTTCCTATGAATTCCACATCCATAACACATTTTTATAGGTGTGCTTCCATTGTATGCTAAGTGTATATGCATTTCTAATTATAAAGAAAAGTTCACATGCAATGCTGAGTAGAGCTAGTTTTCTATGTTAGCAACTTATTACCAATACCTGCCATTTGTAGAGCAGGACCCATTCTGAAAAGTCAACAAAGGCAGCTTTATAGTTCCACGTTTCCTTTATATGTTCTTCCTACCAAACACTGCACAATATTCATTACAGAAGAAAGGAGAGTACGGAACAACATGAATTCCCTACCACCTTAAAGAATGTTTAACTAAATACTGTTTAACTTAATGATGTGACCCTTGATTACACAAGTTAACCCAGTGAAATTACATGTTTTTTTCTTTCATCAAATCAAATTATATTTATAGAAATCTTTGTGAAGGCAGAAATAGTTTTTTTGCTATAGCTTGTTGAAATGAATCTTTACATCCCTCTCCCCCCAAAAGAGGGTGTGGCTTCATTTTTAATGTCTTTATTCCTCAGATGAAGTGAGAAATAATGTAAAGAACATAAGACTGAGACAATTTTGTCATGATTCTAGTGTATTTCCTCACTAATTCTGACTGGTGTGGTATTTGATAAATAACCACATCCCAGAATGCCATTTTTTCTGATTTGGGAAATGTGAGGATAAAATTATGTGACATCTAGGAATTTTCCCACTATGACTTCCCTTACTCTTCTCAAAAGAAGAATCATGGAGATTAAATAATTAAATTAAATTAAAAATAAATTATTAATTTAATGATTGAATGATATTTTACATTAAAAAACTTAAAAGAAATTTAACTAGGACTAAAGAAAACAAAAATAAAGAAACAGTAGCAAAACCATATATGTTGAGAATTAAAATTGTTCTACTTACTGAATAAAAATGTTCAACTTTTTTCCTCTCATGAAGTTCAACTAAACTATTTTAAGCTTCTTGCCCCCATTTTGATTATTTTAAAATACACTTTTTTTTACATCTGGTTATAAAATGACATGTTATATAGACCTGAGACATTGCAATGTGGATTTTTCTGTATGACACCATTTGGCTGAAGCTTTTTCTGCATTTCTCTACCATGTTTCTTATTGTATTCTACATGACTTTTTAGTTCCCCAAAACAAAACAAATCAACTCAACTTTTTTTTTCTTTTCTTTTGTAAAACACAAATGAGAGAGAGAGAGAGAGAGAGAGAGAGAGAGAGAGAGAGAGAGAGAGAGAGAGAGAGAGAGAGATCTTCCAATTTTGTACAAAGTCAGACATATATCTTGCCTCAGACATTTCATAGCTATGTGATCCTGGACAAGTCACTTGAAAGGATTAGTTTAAAAAATGTGGCAAGAATAATGGAAGTCCACAGGAACAATCTGCTTTATGTTTACTTGAAAGTAAATTAAAATAATAATGCACCTGTCATCCTGTCACTAAATTTATGACATTTAAGGAAATATAATCATAAAAGTTCCCCTCCCCCCCCACCAAGCTTGAACCTGATATTCAAGGATTTCCACTGGTGGGAGTGTTTTTTCTGTTAAATTTTTTTCCCATTCTGGTACACAAACCCTTTAATCTAGTTACTGCTGGTTTTGTCTCTCCTGCTCCCCCTTAGACCAGCTGCTTTCCCTTTACTTATATCACTCCCTATCATGTTACGAATAAAATATTATTTTCCCTTTCTCTCTATCAATGCGAATTTGACATACTTTAAAACAAAAAACTCAAATCTCTGCTCCTCTGTGAAGTGTTCCCAGATAATTATATATTCTCCTTCCTCCGAATTTCCCTGTGGTCTCCTTAAATCCAGCAAGGAGGTGACAATTACCTCATTTCTCTTAATTGTACTTTCCCATCATTTAGTTTGTTCGCTGCTATTATTCATGTCAGTAAGATTAGAGGTCTCTGCCACTGACACATTTATAAACAAGTAGCTATTTAAAAACTCGCGTGAGCAGAGTTGGCGATTCTACCTAGGATGAAATGATTGGGTAACCTGACCAAAACTATCCTCAGAAAGAAATGTTTCTGATAATTAATCCAAGTAATTGAATTGTTATCAAAAATAAAAATAGAAAATCATTTCCAAAGTGACCGAGCTGAATCAAAGTTTAAAACAACAACAACAACAACAACAACAACAACACTGCACTATGGATCCTACAGCATAAATATTTTAAACTCCAGCAGCACCTCCAATTGAAATAGCTATTTTATTTTGCAGCACAAGTGGCAGAAAAATAATAAATTATGAAAAAGGAGCTGAGAAATAACAGTATCAATAGAGAATATCTTCTCCTCCAGCAAATGCTCAAAGACACATCCAGAGTGTCAAAGGCATGTCCTTCAATATTTAACTTCTTCACTCTTTGTTCCCCATCTCAAGTTGAACAATACGTTAATTACCCGATGAAGCATTCTAATTACTCTAACAGCTCCACTCTTACTTATAATTACTGCATCAACACTTTCTTTTTCATATGCTTCAATCTATACCTATTACATTGTCATGATGAAGACACATTAACATTATAATACCGTATAATTAGCTGATGAGCAATTAAATTATTCCACTGCTCTTGTTCCTCTTTGCCAAGAGGTTGGCTTCCAAGCTCTATTATCTCTCCTTTCTCTCCAGTTTGCTTTAGAGGTCCTTTTTTCTCCAAAAAAAACAAAGAGCCTCATAAGCTTTATTCAAAGCATTTTGATTTCACATTCCAAAAGAATGCTCACTTAAGTCTGTTATGGTTCCAGAAATGGGTTAGTATTTTAAATGAATTTCGAAGTATTTTCCTTTCCCTGGTGAGTGAAAAGGTGATTTGAAAATCTTTTGAAACACGGTGAAGTGTAACAGGGCAATCCTTTGAAACACATCTGGTTGTTCTCTTCGATATCTTTAGCATGTTGACATCTATACGCAGAGAGACAACAAAAAATATTTCACATTCATCACAGGAATATTTTTGTTAAAACTGTAATGCATAATTTTATTGTTTGACAACCCACTGAAAATGAAGCCTGAACACAAAGATTAGTGCATTGTAAGTAATTCAGCATATCTTCTAACTTCATATAAAGTCAGACATATATCTTGCCTTAGACATTTCATAACTATATGACCCTAGACAAGTCACTTACTCCAACTGCCTAACTCTTATCACTTTCTTGTCTTGGGAACAATACTTAATATTGATTTAAAGCAGAAGGTGGGAATTAAAAAAAATCAGCCATACAGAGTTCTATTATACGATATTGTCTTTTTCGATTCTCACAACAATCTTGAGATAATTGCTATTATCATTTTACAGAAAAGTAAACCAAGGCAAATAGAGCAAAGTCACTTGCCCAGGGTCATACAACTAGTAGGTGTCGTAGGCTACATTTGAACTCAGTTCTTCCTCCAAGCCCAGCACTTACTCTACATAAAGAACTATCCAACTTCCTCATTATATGTCTGTACTCTTTGAAAATGAAGGACAAACAATAATAACAACAACAAAAACCCCAATAATACAATATTGGATTATCATAGCAAATGCAAAAAAGGATTCTTTATTTGTTGAATTGTCATAACATGTACTAATCTTTGGCCAGTGGTTATCTTGCTGTCTCTTTGGTATTCTGAATCTCTGGGAAATGATGTATTGTTTTCTGGTTAAAGTGTTATTTTAGTCCATTAAGAGTCTAAATTGGGGCAGCTATTTGGCTCAATTGATAGAGAGCCAGACCCAGAGACAGGAGACCTGGTTCAAAATTGACCAACTCTGCCACTTCCTAGCTGTGTGATCCTGAATATGTCACTTAACCCAAATTTGGAGCTTTTACTGCTCTTCTCCCTTGGAATGGATTCTTAGTATTAATTCTAATGCAGAAGGTGTAGTTGGAAAAAAATAACTAATTGAAATACAGATGGCATAAGAATGCTTGGCTTCAGGGCTATTTTTCAGTCAGTATTTTACAAGTAAACTAAATTATCTTTAGACAATTGCTTTCAAATAAAATTATGAGCTGTGGTGGGGGTGGGACTTGTTTTATAAGGGAGACCAATTTCAAAAAAATGACTGCTTTCAGTTTTACTTAGCTAGCAATACAAGAACGTTCATGAAAATATATGTTATGGGGGATTGCTAGGTGGCTCAGTGGATAGAGCATTAGGACTAGAGATCCTGGGTTCAAACATGGGCTCAGACACTTCCTAGCTGTGTGACCCTGGTCAAGTCATTAAATCCTTATTGCTTATCCTTTCTCACTCTTCTGCCTCAGAACCAATATACAGTATCGATTTTAAGACAGAAGGTAAGACATGGGGGGGGGGGAAGGAAAGAAAAATATGCAATGTACATATACATAGAGACTCTTGTCAAGAATGTAATTTTTATAAACTTTGTATATGTATGCATATATAACAACAATTAATATGTCTATATAGATATCTTTATCTTTGTTCCTACATCTAAAATGAAGTTTTTAGTTAGGATTTATCTCTATCATATGGACAAGTTACTTGCTGACTTGGAAACCTTCATTCTCTACACTTTCCTGCTCTTTCCAAACTATGCCATTAAATTCTGGTCACCCTCACCAGCCCCATTGTGCCAATATCTCGACTTCTCATCTAAGAAAGTCTCTGAGCCCTTATGTGGCTGTAACCTTTTCCCAGAATACCCCCTCCTCCTGAGTTCTTGACTATTTCCAATTCCTGACAATGTGAAAAGAATGTTAGTAATAATTTTCTAGTCCAGTTTATATATTTTATGTAGGAGTAAACTGAGGCTCAGAGAGATTAACTGAGTTGCTCAAGGTCACACAGCTAGCAGGTAACAGAGACTGGGAGTGACTGACTCCAAAGCCAGTTCCTTTAGTATTCTCTAAGAAGTCTCAGAATATTTTAATATTTAATATAAAAAGAGACAATTATGTGATGTGGTCTTCTTATTTAGGATATCATAGATAAATATATCTCTCAGAAAGAAGTATTTCTTTGTGTTTCTAAAAACTACTGATGACACTGAAAACTTTGGTCCTGAGAGGAATTCAGAGATCAAATAATAATAATATTATCAGTTAATAATTATTAGTGATTATTATGAATAGCAATACTTTTCATTGTTTATCTGTTTTTTTTAGTCATGTCCATCTCTGTGGCCCCTTTTGAAGTTTTCTTGGCAAAGATACTGAAGTGGTTTGCCATTTTCATTCCCAGCTTATTCTGCAGATGAGGAAACCAAGGCAAACAGGTTTAAGTGATTTTCCCAGAGTCACAATGTCTATAATTGTCCAATACTGCATTTGAACTCAGGAATTGGAGTGTTCTTGACTGTATCACTCTATCTACTGAACCAGCTAGCTGCCCTAAATATCTATTATAAGAGTTAATATTCACATAGCACCTCTAAGTGTCAGGCATTCTGCTAAGCACAACAACCCTGGGTGGTAGGTGCTAACCTAGTCTATAATCTCTTTCATTTAATGAGTGAGGTTCATAAATTTTCAAGATGAAGTAGTTTGGCAAATTTCTCAGTTAAAAAACTGAAACTAAAATCCAGAATTCCCATTCATGTATTGTTTTAAGGGAGTCAGGAAGACCTAAATTCAAATTTGACCACAAATACTGATTAGGTATATGATCCAGGAAAAATATCTTTCCTCTCTCTCTGTTTTCTCTTCTGTAAAATGGGGACTAATAATAACTATCATTATTGTTGTTATTATTCTTTATACTTATAGGTTCTGGTATTTAAAATACCATGACTCATGATGAAAATAAATATTTAAATATGGCATAGAAGTTTACCAACAAAGCACTTTTCCTCACTAGAATTTTGTTGAGAGTAAAACACAAATGTGGTTTTCCTAATTTTAAGAGATGAGAGAACTGTATGCTGTCAGAGGTTATGTGAGTTACTTCCTGGTAAATATCAGAAGCAGAACCTGAACAAAGGTCTCTTGACTTTATATCATGTTTTCAATCTGCATTACCATGATGACTCTCATATTCTGCTCCCAACTGCCAGATATTTTCCCATGGAGTTTTGAAAAATTACAGAGGCTCCAAAACAGGTAAGAATCACAGTCTCAAGATCCATAAGTTATCACATTTCATTGTGCACTAATAGCTTGGTTATAAGGTTACTAAGTTGTTCACTCATCATGTTGCTAAGCATACATTAACACTAAGATTATACTTATCAAAAGTTAATTTATATATTTTATACAACATGAAGCTAGTGCAGCAAAATGCACAATTCCTTCCTTAGACTTAAACCTTCAAGGAAAATTCCAAGAGAAGAAAGTTAAAAGGACAGGAGATGAGAGCGATGATTACTTTGTTCAAATGCAGACACTCACTCTTGGTTGGAGTACAGATTGTGAAAGAAAAAAACAGAGAGGAACAGGTAGTCCCAGCCACCTCTTTGATTCAGAGGTTTGTTAATGGCATTAGGAATTTTGATCTTTGAATTTCATAAAGGAGGAACCTGAACAATAGATTTTTATTTTTATAAACACCTCTGATTGGAGATATTCTTTCATTTCTTTGTGTCTTCCTTTGTGAACAGCTGTGAGAGCCATAGAGGAAAGAGTGGCCTTTCCTAATTCAGGGCAAATATCTTGTTTTCCTAGTGATTATTAGTTTTCTCTTTCAAAATGGGACATCATCTAATTCATAAGTGATACACTGGATTGAGTGTCCGACATGGAGTGAAGAGGATAATCCCAAACAAATACTTACAACTGTGAGAGACTAGACAAATCATTTTGCTTCTCCAAGCCTCAATTTAATAATATCTAAAAATGAAAACAATAAAATTACCTACCTCATGAGACTTTTGTGAAGGGAAATGAGTTCATATATGTAAAACACTTTGCAAACTGTTACATTTTATATAACTAATAACTATTTCCTTATACAGCTATCTATTTATTTAAAAATACACATGCAGAATTAGTATCTATATACATGCAGCCTTTCAAATATTCCCATTGAGATTATAAGGATAATATAGCAACCCCCTGAGTTTGTAACTTTATTATAGGAGAGATTAGCACTAAGCAGAAGGATAGCTGAATTCTTTTCAGATCGTCCTTATATCAATTCAACAAATATTTATTAAGAAACAATTATATTCAGTGCACTATACTGGTGATATACAAACCCCATCCGGTCTATGCCACAAGTTACAATTACTCTGTATCTTTCCTAGACTTCATTTGAAACATATCCATCACTTGGGCAAAAATCATCTAAAATCTCAATTCTTATACCTCAAAAGTACAAAAAGAATTAAGAAACATGATATTATCAAATCATGGGAGAAACATTGGATTTGGCCTGTGAATAAAGTGGTTTGCAATCCTGGCTCTGACACTATTTTAGCTATATGATTTTGAGCAATAAATCTTAATTCTTTTGTTCTTAGTTTCTTCATTTATAAAATAAAAGTGTTGATTGTGTTATTCTATGAGGAGATGTGGCATATTAGAGACCCAGAGAGAAAGACAGAGAGGGAGAGACAGAAAGACAGAAAGGGAGGGAGGGAGGGAGGGAGAGAGAAAGAAAGAGAGAGATTTCTGCCTTCTCTCCTTCTCTTTATCCATCTATATTTCTTCTTTTCCCTAGTAGAATCAAAACACTTTCTTTTAGTTCCTAAATAACTACTAGAAATTAAGTCATATTTTTCATCTTCATCTTTGGTGTTCATAAGTAAAAATATAACTTTCATAAAATATGTTAATGGAATTCTCTTACAGTAAACCAATGTGAAAATTGCTACAGTTTCTACCTACTGGCATATGACATATAGTGATCTAGGTAAAATAATGGACAATTTGGTATTAAACCAAGGAATAAATTAAAGGAAATATTCCTTTTTTTTCTGAATGATATAACCATAAAATAGGAAATAATGGATTTTTCTGTCAAGTCAAATTAGCTTTCTTCTATATAATTAATTTTGTTTTTATAGGTTTATATAAAATTAGCCTGATTCAAAGCAAAAGCACAAAATGCATTTCATGAGGCTCATTTCCATAATTGTGTCCATAATTTATATGTACTTGAAAAGTAAAATAAGAAACAGGGATGAGATAAATATAAGATTATATATAATTATTTTATGTATAATATGGCAACAGAAAGAATGAAAAATAAATTAAAATCAATATCTACTTAATTAGTGGTAGGCATACTGGCAATGTTGTTCTTAAGTTTTTTGTTTCATAATTAAAGAATTTCCATGCAAGTCGGTCAGCTTTCCCCAAGATATATCTTCCACCCTTTTCATTATTAACAGATATATTAATTAAAATTTTAAAATATTTTTGACTTCTATAAATGTTGCTTCTGTTACACACTTGTGCAAAACACTTGAAATGTTCAAGAAATGAATACAGAATTCATTATTTAGAATAATTGAGAATATGGCTAATATGGCAATGCTGCATTCTAATACAAAATTATATTGAGTTCAACATAATCTCAGTAAGAGGAGCTCCAAATTCAATTTTCTAAGTCTCATAAGATAAATTAAAACCATTTTGGCTGGCAGTGTTCCTATTTGAAGCATTGGAATGAAGGAGTGTTTGCATTTTTATTGTATTATTAGAGTGACTAAGGTCTTAACTAATAAGAAAAGTAGTATTCTTCAAAGAAATATCCCTTAATTCACAATTATGTGATAAAGAAATTATTTCTAAAGTATCATTTTCATCTGCTCTTCACATGAAGTACCTCTTGTTAGCATCCTTTGCAACTCCTATTTCCCAACTCCCACTTCACACAAAAAAAAGCTCTTAGAAAGTAGTTCTTTCGTTAAATGAACAAACATCATGACTACCATCATATCTTATATATTGTGTTAGTTCACTCTTCAAATGACTAAAAGTGAGTATTTATGGAAAAGCTTATAGGAACTTTTAAAACAGCAAAATGTCCCAAGAAAAGATGGGAAAATCAAACAATAACAAAAACATAAAGTACTTAATTATTTGGAAGAATATTAAAGCCACAGATAAGACTATTTTAACAAATGATTGCTAAATTTGGGGGAGGTCCAAAAGAAATGGAAACTAAATAAACGAATAATACATGGAAATAAACTCTTTTTGGGAAACTTATTAACATCATTAAGTGAGATATCTGCTTTCCGCCATAGTTTAATTGGCAAGTGAGTATAATCTCTCCAGTATATTTAACTATAAAGGATTTAGTATACATCACAATATTCCTATAATTTGTTGATCCAAGTCAAACTATATTCATCTATTAACTAATTTTAAAATTGAGTATATAATTAGTAATGTAATCTTTTAATACTATTATTTTTGTAGACTAAGAAAACAATAAATAGGAGAGAATAGAAAGCAAAATATGCTTTTTCAAAAGAAAAACAGAATAAATGGAAAAATTTTAGTATCTCTGAAACAAAATCTTCTTGGAAAGGAAGTATAAATAGTTTAAATTGCAATATTCTCAGGTAGAATACTTTTGGATTAATTTATAGCATATAACAATTCATTAAATAAGATTGATTAGTTTCATAGGACTGTTCAGTATCATATTGACTTCTTATACTATACATTTTTACTAATTTATTCTTTCAAGTAAAATAGATTAATAATTTATATGCTTTGTAAATCTTAAAGCATTATAAAATTTTGAGCTATTAAAATTATTTTGCATTGTTTTAGATTTCCATGTCAATTTAGCATGTGAATGCCACTAACATCAAATTCTAATCTTTCTTTCAAAAGTCAAAAAATAAAAATGATTTTTTTGTATTTATAAAATATAAGTAATATCATTTTAAATTCATTGACTAATAATTTCCCTCTTTGTAGACATACATTGGCATTGATATGTGTATGGGAAATTCAATAGTTAATTCTGTGGAATATATGGCAAATTAAATTTTCTGTTAACTAAACAAAGCTGTGCAAAGTCTGAATTGAAAAGAGGTACTCAAAAATTGACACTAAGTTTTCAGGTGACATTGTGCTATGCTCTGAGATACTAGAAAGGTTGACATAAGCAACATAATAAAAACCGAATGGATGGAGTATGCATAGTTCCAGACAATAACATGTAATTGAATTGGGCAGTCTTCTGAACACATTCATGAAGTATCTCATACTGTTCCTGTGAACAAAATGGTGAGACACAACACAACTAGCCCAGTTCAGAACTAATTAGGCTGCTAAATTCAAAGAGCAATTATATGTTAGTAATTTAAAGCCAAAATTGCAGGATGTTTTCCAAAGAGTACCCAGTGATCATTGTTCGCCTCTGTGCTATTGAACATTTTTTTTAATCAAGGAATTAAAGACAGTAGATGTATAGACTTTTTAGATAAAACAATAATAATGAGGATGAATATGATTTTCATTAATCCTGACTTTTATGATTAGCAATATCATTTGACCCTAAAAAATTTTGGAGATAGATGCCATTATCATTCCATTTTATGGGTGAGCCAGCTGAGGCAGATAGCACTTAAGTTGCTTGCCCAGTTAGAAAGTTTATAAAGCTTTATTTAAACTCAAACCTTCCCAATTTTATGTCCAGCCAGAATTCTAAGTACTCTAATCATTGTTGTACTTGTCTGACTCTAAAAATGTAGCAGGGATAATTGACACTGTATGATGGTGAGGATTCAGAGAGGATCTTGACAGAGTCGAGAATTAGAAATCTAAATATAAAATGTTAAAATTAAATTGGGAGTATAGTCTTTTATTTAGTTAAAAAAACATGCACAGTTATAAGATTAAGTTTAAGGTCAAACATGCATTTTCCCAAAAGGATGGTATTTAGTGGCACAATTTGCTTTTGAATCAAGAGAGTGATGTGGCAATCAAAGAAAGTGAAATCTATCTTGGACTGTATTTTGAAGGAAAAGATTTTAAGGAAAATGGTGTGAAATTACCATCCTGTGTCCTGACCTTTTCAACCTTCATGTGGAACACAAAGTTGGGTTCTAGGCACCAAAGACTGTAGAGAGACATAAGTTGAGGAGTTTCAAGGTGATGATATAATGAATTGAGCAATGGTCCCAGAGTCAAGAAGTCAAGTTCAAATATGACCTCAGACACACTTATTCATTGTGAGTTCCTGGAAAAATTACTCTATTTGCCTCAATTTATTCAACTGTGAAATGGTGATATCACCTAATGGTGATAATAGTACCTATCTCATATAGTTATTGTAAGGATCAAATGAGATAATAATTATAAATGTAAAAGGTGTCGATAATAGGAGTCTCCTAACAAGCTTTACAAAGATGTAGTACACACACACACACACACACACACACACACACACACACACACACACACACATATGTATATAGTTTCCTCAATAAGAAATAGGCTCCTAGGAGGTAGTCATTGCTTCATTATTGTCTATTTTTCTTCATTGCCTTGCAGAGAGTCTATCACAGCTTAAGTATTTAGTTAATGTTTGCTGGTTGATTGAGGACTTCCACATATTAGTATACCTCATGTAGAAAATGTATGGCTATACATTGGTAGGAATCACACAGAATAAAAGGTTATAATTGAGTAATAATAGCTTATGGATAAATGTTTATAACAATAAGACAACTTGGCCAACCAAATATAAAATTAAAAGAGGTTTGATCCCTTTAAAATACTTTTTAATTTTTGCAAATGAAAACCAGTATGGTCATTATTACTCTTTCCTGAAAGCTACCTCAATAGGAAAGCAGCAACTTAATGGTTTTGATTGATTTAAATTAACCCCAGGACATTTTAGAAAGTACAAGAAAATACATCACAGAAGAGAGATAGAACTTTAAAAAGTTGAGGGAAAACATACTACCATCATTTTAAAAACATTCCTTGGTCAAAAATACAATGATGGGAACTATTAACATTTCTTAAATATCTTTCCCCTACCTCTCTCTCCTAAGTTTCCTTCTTTTTAAATGCAATTCCAACAAGATAGAAAACATATTCAAAGTGTTACCTTTTACTTAAAGAAGACATATAAATACTACCATTTAGTTAAACTTAGATCAGGACTATATTAAGTGGAAGTGAATTTCAAAGTATATAAAGTAATTTTTGTCAGTAGGAATATCTTCCTACTTCTGTGTAAAGAAGGAATAATTCTTAAAACTTTAGACATGAAATGAATGGCTCATATATATTTAGTAAGTGTTTGCCAAGAATAAGTTTAATAATCAGAGAATGTAGTCAGAAGTGCCTACAAAGTATTTTTTCTTTGAATTGTTTATAATACCCTGGATTTTATATGATCTTTTTATAGAGGATTGTTTAAATATGTAAATTTATCTTAATATTTTAAATAATACTATTTTAAGGAGAAAAAGGCTATATATATATATATATATATTAAAAAAACATTTCTGGGATCTGAACAACCAGTGCCCTGAAATGTGTGTCTAAATATACTAAGTACATCATAACAAAAAAAAATATTGAGTGATCACTAATTATGGTGGAAGAAGTAGATTCCCAGAAGAATGTCCATATCTTTCAGATTACACATATCATGATAATCATTTAAAAGGATACAGAAGTTTATGATATGGCTTGTGTTTCTTTCAGTCTATTGGGTCTTTGAATACAAAATTGGTTACTTTAAAGTAAACTATGTTAAATTCTCCATTGCCCTTTGGTTGATCTAAAATATCAATTCTTCACAAAGTGTGTAGTCAGCAAATATCAACTAGACTAATACAGAAGAATTTTAATTTTAAAAAGATGATGCTTTGTTTTATTAAAAATGGAACAAATTCCTGAAGGAAATAAATCCCATCTCTTCTTCAGTTTTGAATCTGCTTCATTGTCCATTTTGAAGGACTTTCATAGGTAGGTAGGTAGGTAGGTAGATAGATAGATAGATAGATAGATAGATAGATAGATAGATAGATAGATAGATAGATAGATGGATGGATAGAGAGATACATAGAGAGATACATAGAGAGATACATAGATAGAAGGATAGTTGGATTAGTCAGGCACAAGGTAAAAATAAGAAATAAGAAAAAGGAAGGAAAGCTCATAGGGTATCTGGATAAGGTCAAAAGAAATTAAGATTCATTGCAAGTGAAGTTGACTACTTGTGGTGATCTTTATATATCACAAAATATCTTAGATATAATTTCTGTAAATCTGTAACCTTAGAAGAAAAATAAACTGATAGTGATGAGATTGTACATCAATTTGTTAATCAATTATGCTAAACATATTTTATGAATTTAATACAAAGTAATGATCAAAATATTCATTAATTTTCTGGTAGAATAATGTATGAAGTCTGTAGAAACAAGTGACATTTATATAGCACCTTGCCACTACAAAATTTTTATACTTTATTCAACATTCATTTTTATCATATTTATGATAATCACTTATATCATCCTTGTAATACTGTATTACATTCATGTACCATGATTTTTTTAGTCATTTCTGAAAATAGGTATCTATTTCCTTTTCAATTCAGTGTTATATTTTTATGTATATGGGACATTTAGACATTAAAAAAATCTTTTATGTCCTTGGAATATATGCTTAATAGAGGAATCTCTGGGTGAATTAGAGCATGATTCCAAATTGTTTTGTAACATGATTAGATTTTATATTTCTTTTTTTTCCTTTCTGGAAAAATCTCAGTTATTTTAATTTGCAATTATTTTATTAGTTAGGTGAAACAATCAATTTTTTCATGTGATTGCATATATCTTCTGTTTTATTAAAAACAAAACCCTTCCTGAATTAGAGAAAGCGGCCTAATCTGGTTCTAATTTATTTTAGTGGTATGACCTTTAATATTAAAGACATGTATTCATTTTGCTCTTATTGGGCATTTATATAGTGCAGTAGATAGAATGTCTGGTCTAGAGTTAGGAAGACCTGAATTCATATAAACCCTAAAATATTTACTATCTGTATGACACTGGGAAAGTCATTCATTTTTTGTTTGTCTTAGTTACCTCATTTATAAAAGACTGATAATAATAGAGTCTACCTTCCAAGGTTGTAAGGTTCAAATGAGATAAAATTTGAGAAGTATTTAGTAAAATGTCTGGCACATAGTAAGTACAATATGACCGTTAGCTATTATTTACTTTCACCATTGTTATTATTTTATATTACAATATTACTATTATTATTATAGAATATGGTATGAAACCTTGTTTATTCAAATTTCTATTACATTGCTTTCCAATATTTCTAGAAATTCTAGTATTTGGGGGATTTTTCCAAAGTTATTTTTTCTCTCATATTTATTTAAAAAAACAACTGGGTGCATTTGCTTCCAATTATTTTTATTCTGCTACTCTGAACAATATTATTATTTTTTGTTTGTTGTTTGTTGTCATTATTTGCTTGTTTGTGGTTTCAGAGTTCTGATTTCATTAATTTTAAAAAGTTCTGGATGAGGTTTTTCCTCTACAAATTCTGACTGGCCCTTCTTTTCATTTTGAGGTCTTGGAGAAGTGCCAGAGTGTTCTAATAGCTCTATCACAAAGTCTACATGCACCAAAGTAAACTTACATGTTACAACTTCTTGACTCAAAAAACAGCTCTCTAAGTAAAACTTGAATTTTTTGACCAGTATAAAAACATCTTGATGTTTTCCTTTCCTTAATTTAATTTGATATGTAGAAGTGTTATTGTCCACTGTCATTCCCAAGGTGTCTCTTTTTTGTAAGAGTGGAGAATACCTCACCCATGTACTTGTATATTCACAAACACTGATAACAGAGGAGAAATCTTGACAAAACCCGCATAGTAATCATTGAAAAAGAGAGAGAATATTTTTTCAGATGACATCATTCTTTGATCACTCTAGGACACCTTAATCTCTTTTTTTCTTTGAAATCATAGCCCTTGTTGGCTCTTTAACTCATTTCATAATTAATTATCTACAGACATGTTTCATTTATCACAAGGGGATTTGTTCAAATAATAGGAGGTAATCTGAACAAATACAATAGAGTTAGCAGGACTGGATTCATTGATATATTTCAAAGGAAAAATTAATAGGAGTTTGTGTCACTTCATACCTCTCTAAGCTCATTTATAAAAATGAATTGAATTTACTCTAATCTAGCTGTAATAATTTAAGTTTCAAAGAGATTAGATAGTTAGTTACATAGTCAACATTTGCTTATTTGCATAGATCAACATAATATGCAATGTATTATATAAATAAAATATATATTATGTTATTTTCAATAATTATTAACATGTGATGATAATATATCAATTGAATCATACTATACAGCATATGCAATCCTATATGTGATATATGCTATTAATAAAATGAATTTATTACCACTATCAATTATTGTATAATAAATAATATTATAATATAATAAATTAATATATTTATTGTATCATATATGACATATTTTATATATGATTTAATTTTCTATATTCTTAAAAAAGAGACCATTGACCATAATGCAACTTTTTCTTTCTTTGATTCTAACTTATTAGAAATATCAGAGACTGTCTTGTGATATAATGATATTTTCCACACAGATGATAGAATGTTGGACCTTGATTTAGGAAGACCTGAGTCCAAGTCTTGTCTCATATATATTTATTAACTGTGTGTCCCTGGATGAGTCATTTGGTCTCCCTCAGCCTCAGTTTTTAGAAAAATGAGAATAGGAATAGCACCTACCTCTTAGAGTTGATGTAAAGGTTAACTGAGTAATTATTTAAAGCAATTTTTAAACCTTTAAGTGTTATATTAATGATAGCTACTTTGGTGGGATCTAAAGTTTCACCCTCTGATCTCTCTGACAAGTTAAAAATAAGAGAGTGCCTAGGAAGCTCTGAGGATAATAGAAAGCTAAACTTGGAGATGGGAGGTTCTAGGTTCAAATAGAATCTCAAATACTTCCTATCTGAGTGACTCTGGGCAAATCATTTATCCCCAGTTGTCTAGTCCTTCTCTTTCTTCTGCCCTGGAACTGATACTTAGTATCAATTCTAAGATGAAAAATAAGAGCTTTTATACAAAAAGAAAGGAAGAACAAGAACAAGAAGAAAAAGAATAGCAGAAGGGGGACATTTAATTAATACTAATTCATAGAAAGATTTAGGGCCAGTACTTAGAGGTCATTTAGGCCAATCTTTTTCTTTTATTCTTCTATAAAAGGAAAAACCTAGATAGATAAGACTTGCCCAAAAGGAGGGGGAAAAAAGCATAGTAGTCACAGGGGCAGGTTTTAAACCTAGGTCTGGAGTTACAAATATTGCATTCTTTCCACTAAACCATTTTTCCTCTCTCCTGACATCACTATAATATTATTTTCTTTAACATACATGCTGGTATATGTCCGACCCACTACAGAGAATAGGAATTGGATATACAAAGACAAAAGCAGTCTCTTTCTTCAAGAATCTTACTACATCTTAATTGCAGAGACCAGAGGTAAACTGAAAATATATTCAAGGTAAATATAAATAAATAAAATAAAATAAAATAAAAATAAAAAACAAAATAAAAATAAATAAAAATAAAAATAAGACCTACTTCATTTATAACCTTCTGTGTTATTTTGAAGAAAAAAGAAGAGAGCATTTTAAAGCACTTTTCTAATCGATAAGTGCCATATTAAGATTATTCATCATCATCATCATCATCATCATCATCATCATTATTATAACACCTGGGGGGTTCAAGGCTAAGTTTCCTTCAGAAAATTGTATTTCAGCTGACAATCACCAAAATGTAAAAGCAAATTGTCCAAAGATCCTAGTCATTTTGAGCATGGATTTAATGCTCAACTAAGGCAATCCCCTGGTGGACTTGTAACTGGCTCAGGTCTTATAACAGGTGATGAGGAGTCAAACTATTGTCAGGACGTGTAGAGAGAATCGGGGTACATTCAATAAAAGCTCTTTCTGAGCAGTGCCAACTCTTTTGGCAGAGGCTGTTAGTGGAATTACTAGCCCTGGAGCAGACAGAATAGCTGCTGATTCTCTAAGGATCCAGGAGAGCTCCTGAGTTCTTTCTCAACCAGTCATGATGAAACTCACAGTTCAGAACTCTGGAATTGCTCCTCTCTCTGTTGGGTTCATTTTTCCTGGCTTTCATGTGAAAAAAAGACTGAGGCTAACTGTAATCTGGAGAGCTTCAAAATGTGAAAAATAGTTTCTAGGAGGTCTGAAATGAAAACCCATGCTGAATGTTGGATCAGGCAGCCTCACATTGAGTTCCCAAGAACTGACCTTCAGGACCCAGCCAGCAGTAGCTGAAACTCAATTGCACACATATTTGGAAGTGAAACTGGTTGAATTAATGCTTTTTAGAAATTGTATTAAGTCTGAGGCAAAGTGATATAGGGAGAGAATGCCTCCTTTAGACCAGCTAGATCATAGACTGCTGAGCCTAGAGTCAGAAAGGATCATCTTTTTGAGTTCAAATCCTGCCTCACTTATTAGCTGAGTGACCCTAGACAGTCACTTAACTCTCTTTGCCTCAGTGTCTTCCTCTGTAAAATGAGCTGAAGAAGGAAATGGCTAATCACACTGGTATTTTGGCCAAGAAAATCCTAAGTGGGGTCACACATTCTGACACAGTTGAAATGACTAAACAATAATTCCAGTTATTGGGGAAGGTGGGTGGCATTTATACGTAAATAGATACTAACATTTTAAAGCAAATGTTTTCATGTAAAAGCCAAGCAATGTTAATTACTGAAGTGGATTTGGGCTGCTAATCATTGACTGCCAGAAGTAAGCGGATAGAACACACCCTGGTAGAGGGTCTTGAGCCAAGTTTTAAAGAAAGACCTGAAGCACCAAGAGAGGAAAGTGTAGTGAGGGCTGCCCAGGGGACTGAGTTTAGAGGATCTCTTCCTTAGTCCAACTGCTCAAGATTTCTGGGATTGAAGTTTCATTAGATTAATGGGCTTCATAGGAAAGAAACCCAGACTGGACGCCGGAGCTGTAGTGAAAACTACATGAAAAGGTTTTAGCTTTCTAGTCTTTCATGACCTACGTGTTTCTTGTTCTTGCTGATAACTGCAGATCCAAATAAGTGTTCTCTTGCTCTAAAAATGTGCTCCTCAGGCAAAAGAACAGTAGTGAAAACTCTCCAAATAACAGTTATGTGTTCTCCAATAGCCAATAAAGATGCATCCAAGAATTGACACAAAAGAAATCAAGCCCCGCAAAAGAACAATCTCCAGAAGTCAAAACTGAAATGACAATCTGTCTCCAGGAGAACAAAGGCGCCACCACATTCAGCTGAGAATCAAAGTGTTTGCACTTTGCCAGCATTTCCCAGGAACACAGAAGAATGCCGAAGTACAGACTCTGGTATAAATAATGGCTAGTTTTCTCATTCAGTAGTCAGGAGATAAATCTCTTAGCTTTGAAAAGTAGTATTTGAGCAGCATTTGGGAGTCTTGGGTCTTATTCTATGTTCTGCTACTGATTTGCTATTGATGGACAAATCACTTAATCTCTTTGTGCTTCAGGTATAAAATGGGAATGATAATGCCATCTTATAAAGTAGCTTGAGATACTAGGATTAAAGGTGGAACGGGGTAAATTGTTATCAACTGAGTAAAAGCTTTATTTAAATAGCATGGAGTTATTATGCCAGAAACACTATAGTAGACTGAAAAAGGGTGGGGAGGGGAACTCCTTCTCTCTCTCTCTCAAACCATGTACTTTAAAGAAATATTTCCTATTCTCCCCAAAACAGTTCATATAATACGATGTCAAGAGATTGAAAATAAAATTTAAGAAACAAAACAGCTCCTTGGGCCTCTTACCTACAGTGGGAAAAGATAGCAATATACTTTATTTACAAAAAATAAAATAACACTTTCATTCAACACAGTGGTTTAGGAAGATTGGGTGGATGCCCAATTAAGAAGAAAATCTTGCTTATTTTAACTAAAACGTAAGACCTTCAGTCCCATGTAAGAATTCCTCTTCATTTCCTTTTCCCTATCACCTTCCTTCCTGTTCCTTCCAAGGTAAAGATAGGAGCTCATGTTTATGTACCTTTTTATGGTTTATAGTCAGGTGGTAGAAGCACTACTGTTTATTTTTTATTTTTTTATAAATGAGTAAATTTTTACAAAGGGTAAAATAAAGGTTCAGAGAAGATGTTTGGACCAAAGGTCTGCAAGTGGCAAAGCTAGAACTCAAGCGCAAGTCTTCTAAGTGGCAAGTCCAATGCATTTTTCACCCTTTTATTTTTGTTTTGTTTTTTTGTTTTTTTGGTGGGTTATAGTTTTAAGCTGCATGGGGCACTGAGAGATTAAGAGACTTGTCCAGGATTACATAGCCAAAAATATCAGAGGAAAGATTTGAACCCCGTTCTTCTTGAATTTGAGGCTAGCTTTCTGTTTATCACACCAACAGTACTCTCTTACCACATCTCTCAAATTAAAAAAAGAATTGATTAAAAAAAAAACTATTCCCTTATTATTTGTGAAATTGCAATTGTCTTTTCCCTTGTTATTTTTATGCTGTTTTTTTTCCTATCTTGCTTTCCCTAGTTGTAACTGGGTATGTTTGTGCAATACATTTGTTGATTATTCAGAAATTATGTTCACCTTTTTAAGGGTAAAAACATAATGACACAGGACAGGTAGATAGTATAATTGATAAAGTGTCAGGCTTGAAATCAGGAAACCCCGAGTTCAAATTTGACCTATAACTCTTTCTAGCTGTGCAACTCTGGGTAAATCCCTTACCCCTGTTTGCCTCATTTCCTCATTTATAAAATGACCTAGAGAAGGAAATAACAAACCACTTCAATATCTTTGCCAAGAAATTCCCAAATGGAGACAGAAAGAATAGATCTCAAATGACTGAACAACAACAACATAATAACCCAGCTTCAATTCTGAATTAAGCCCTTGAATGGACTTTGTATCATATTTTGATGAGAAATGGCAACACTTCAGAACTGTGTCCAGTGCTGATGATTTGTGTTTTCTGCATCATCACCATTTTTAGCAGCAAACACTTAAACTCAAGGATCTCTTCTGACATGATGACTAGTCTAACATTACTTTGCCTCTGAGACCTGGTGAGATCAGAGCTTAGCATAATATAGCTGCAGGCATCAGAAAACAAAACAAAACTGTTTCTAAAGGAGGTTAGCATTAACATACCAAAATTCATTTCTCATTTTTCTCTGAGTAAGGGCAGTATGAACGAGTTCCAAGACTCAGTACCAGACCCTGTTCAGACGAGATTGTCTTGTGAATCCCATCCATTTGAAAGGTAAATAATGTCGATTTTTCAGTTGGGTCAAATTCCCATTATGGATTGTGAGTGGTTGGATTTATAAATTAACCCTTCCTGTGTTTATATTTTTTATTGCTGTTAATCCATTAATATATTTTTTCCATCTTTCACTTTTGTAACCATTTAATTTCCTCTATGGTTTTGAAACAATTAGATTTAATACCTCCTTAGTTTACCTTTTTTATTTTTCATTGTTCTCCATCACTGTCTCTCCTAGATCACCAACACTGTAAGATTCTTCTCACTTTTTGCATTCAATTGAATTAAACTATTCTCCATTAAGCATTGCAGCATTGCACTGTGAAACAATGCTGTACCTCAATAGTCCCATTGCTATCTCTGTTTTTAAATACTTGGCTTTTTAATGCTTTATTGCAGTCTCTCTCCCTCTCTGTCTCTCTTTTCCCTTTCCTACTCAAGGAATCAATAATCAATAACAAAGTCTAAACACCTTAGTTTTGTTATACATTCACAGTTTACAAAACTTGTCCTGGCTTTCACCATATTCATTCATATCAGCGTTTCAATATTCGAATCATCTTTAGAAGACCCAGAATTAAATTATTTTCTTAATGTGGTGTTGGACAAGCATATTCTTTGGCTTTTGGTTTCCTCCCTTATATCTATGGTCTAATTCTACCAATCTAGGATGCCATCTTAAATATTTGCTATTAAAGTTTGTAAAAATTTTGAGCCTTAAATGTCACCTTAATTCCACAGGAGCTCTAAAAGGAGTCTCATATGAATCTTTCTGCATATTCATTCTTTTATATGGTAATGGTTGCCAAACTTGGATTTCTTAACATAGCACAGACCAAAAATTCCAAAAGAGAATCAAGTAAACAAGTGTTAAGCATCTACTCTGTGCCAGGCACTTGACTAGGTGCTGGGAATACTAATAAAAGGCTGAAACACTCCATCCTCCAGGAGCTGGCTTTTACTAGAGAAAACAATGAGTTCACAGTGCAGTGCTGGGAGGCAGGGAATAAGTCTGTGTTGGCCTTCATATCTAAATATCCCCAAATTATAGACTTCAGATTCTAAATGGAATAATATGTAATCCTATCTAAATTTGAAGTAAATTAAGTATATGAAATAAGCTGCACATATTGTAAGAGATATGATAGATGCCAGAGAAACATAATACACTCTTAAACATGAAATGATATTGAGCTAATGTCACTATATTGAAAAGTTTAAAAAAAGAGAAACTGTGAGAGCTTAGTGAGGGTTAGATATGGATTCATGTTCTGCTTTTACATATTTACTTGAGGTAAAATATATGTGTTATATGTATATATATATTATGGCTATATATGTTAGTTTTTAGATGCAAAAAAGCAAGGCTTCTATTTAAAATATTATTTTATCAATATTCATATAATTAAACAAGCATTTATTAGGTGCCAACTGTATTTGGATCACTATGTTTAGTCACTACAGATACAAAAATAATCCTTTCACAGATCTTAGTCTCAAGGAGTCTACAACTTCAGAATGAGAGGGAGACTACATGGTTAGAAGAAACAAATAAGTACAATGAAGAAGTGTAGGCAGAGTGACATGAAAAAATGGGGGAAAAGACAGGCAACTTTCAGATGGGGGAATAAAGGAAAACTTCACAGGGTTGGACCTTAAAGAAGGTGAAAGATTTCAAGAGCTAGATAATGAAAATGTTGGGAAGATGTTAGTCACAAGGGGCAGTATTAGCAAATAAATATATAAACAAAATGAATGATGTTGGAATAGAGAGCAGTCCAATCTGAATAGAAAATAAAGTATATGGATAGAAGTAATACAAGATAAGAATGGAAAGATGGTTGGAGTTGCATTTGGAAGAGGTCAACATGTTAAAAAAGATCATTTTTAACTTATTTGCTTTAAAATGTGGAGATATGAGGGGCATATGGGTGGCTCAGTGGATTGAGAGCCAGACCTAGAAACAGGAGGTACTAGGTTCAAATCTGGAATCAGACACATCCCAGCTGTGTGACCCTGGGCAAGTCATTTAACACCCATTGCCTATCCCTTACTGCTCTTCTGCCTTGGAACCAATACACAGTATTGATTCCAAGACAGAAAGTAAAGGTTTAAAATTTTTTTTAATTAAAAAATGTGGTGATACTAAAGATTCAGGAATAAACAACAAGAAATGAGTAGGGCATTAAAAATTAGAACCCTAAAATATTGAAAAAAAATTAAAACAGATACCAAATCTTCCAATTCTTTTTCTATTTATCTAGCCCCCTAAAGTTATGAAAGAAAGAAATAACAAAAGCAAAGAAAGAAATAAGGAAAGAATAGAAGCAAAGAAGGAAGTTAGGTTGTAAGGAAGGAAGGAAGGAAAAGAAAAAAATAGAAATACATTAAGGAATGAAGAAGGGAAAAATGTCTTCAGTGTCAAGAATTTTAAACACTTTTTCATATTTAGACTTTCAGGAAAACTAAATTAATAGATATAAATATTTGGTCATGGTTTATAAGTCAGTAAAGAAGCATTTACTAATCACCTTTCATATATTGTGCACTGTGCTAAGTGATGTAGAAAAAAGGATAGTCCTTGGTCTCAAGGGACTCACAGTTTAATGTGGATGTCAACATGAAAACACTAAGTACAAGCAAATTATATTCAGGATAAATTGGAGAGAGTCTATGGGGGGACATCATTAGCATTTAAACAGATCAACAAAGGCTTCTGGCAAATAGTGGAATTTTAGCTGGAATGTGAAAAACCAAGGAAATCAAAAAGCAGAAATGAAGGAGAGAATTCCAGAAATTGGTGACAGCCATTAAAAAGGCAAAGAGTTAGAGGAGGAATGTCTTGTATTAGAAACAATAAGAAGGCCAGCATCCATGGATGACAACGTTTGAGAAGGGGAAAAAGGTAAAAGACTGGAAAGAAGGGGGTAACATTATAAAGGGCTTTGAATGTCAGAAGGTTTTAAATTTTATCCTAAAGGTGATAGGGAGCCTCTGGTGTTTATTGAATCAGATCTTCACCTAAGGAAATTTATTTTGACAGCTGAGGAGAATGGGCAGAAATTTAGTAGGGAAACCAACCAGAATACTATCTAAATAGTCTAGGGAGGAAGTGATCAGGTCCTATACCTCTTGCCTATATTGCTGCAGTAGTAGATTAATTTGAGAAAATTCAGTTCAGACAGGGGACACCCACAATTAGCAGATAGGAACTGGATGAGGATCTAGCGAAGAGGAATAAGAAGGATCAGTCAGATAATTAGAACCAGGCTTGAGTATTGTAATGGAATCTAAAGAAAAAGAGTATTAGTGAGAAGAAGGGGATTGACACATCATAATTTGCAGAGATTTTGAGGATGGTAACTGAGTAAAGAACATTAGCTCAGTCAATATTGGATATATTGGATAGTTTGGGATGAGCTTATTGTGTTTGAATGAAAAAAGGAAAGAAAGGAAATACGCATTTATAGATTACCTCATATGTTCTATGTCCTAAGCACTTTACAAATATTATCTCACTTGGTCCTCATAATAACTCTGGGAGGAAGCTTTATCCCCATTTTACAGTAGAGGAAACTGAGGAAAATAGAATTTAAGTGACTTGTCCAAGATAACCCAGCTGAAAAATGTCTGAGGCCAAATTGATCTCAGGACTTCCTGCAGGCCCAGTGCTCTATTCACTGTATCACCTAATTGTCTATTTATTGTATCACCTAATTGTTTAGTGATAAGGTTGGAATATAGCAGTGATGGTGAACCTATGGCACAGGTGCCAAAGATGGAATGAAGACCATCTCTGTGAGTATGTGTCAGCCCTTCCTCCCCACCCTCCAATCCCCACCCAGAGTTTGTTACTAGAAAGGCAGAGGAGCTCATGCAGAGCTGCTCCCCTCCCCCTCTCCATTGTGCCTGATGACATTTTTCATCAGGCCCCTCTACCCAGCAGCCCAATGGTAGCTCATGGGGGAAATGTGGGCAACTAACAAATGGCAGAGCTGGAGGGAAGGGGAGAGCTCAGGCCCCTCCCCTTCCCCTCTCTACACTTGCTGAGGACATTCTTCATTTTATTCTCCCCTTCATCTAGCAGCCCAATGGGAGAACTTTCTCCTCCTGTATGGGGTAAGGAGGTGGTGGGGTGTACCCAGCATGTGGTGGTGGGGAGGTGCACTCCACTGGGGTTGGGGGTGGAGTTGGGGCAGGGCTTGGTACTCTGTCTCTAAAAGGTGCGCCTTCAATTAACTATAGATATTTAAGAGCAAATAATAAGGAAGCGGAGGCACCTATTGGAGCTAGCTTTTTCAAGGAATGTAGTTATGAAGGTGAAGAGAGATAGGCTACTAAAGTTAGTGGGGATGGATGGATGGATCAAGTGAGGGAGTTTTGAAATGGCAGAGAAAGGTATATTTGGAGGAAGTTAGGAAGTAGCTAGTAGACAGGATGGGAGTCTTAAGTGAGAGCATGAGATTGAAGGAATAATTCAGTATAGAGAATGGGATGAGATGGAGTAGAATCACTTGCACACTTGAGTAGTTTGTCTTGGCAAAGAGGAAGGCAACTTCATATTAGAGGAAGCAGTGTGGGAAGAAATCTGAGTGAAGTGAGACGAGAGAAGGAACTTTCAACCAATTGACTCCATGTTGTTATCTTTGTTAGATTTTTGTTATATTTGTTTGGATCCAAGATACTCCATGGATTCCAAGATGGAAAAAAAATCTATCAGAAAGCAATTTTCAATCACTATAAGTTAGGCACTATATTAAATACTGGGGATAAAAGATGAAACAATCCCTGACCTCAAGGAGTTTGTATTTTATATGGAGAGGCAATACATACTCAAAACATGTTTGTAACAATTATATGTTGTGGCTAGGTAGGGTAATGGATGCAGTGCCAGGACTAGAATCAGTAAGGTTCTTCTTCCTGGATTCAAATCTAGTCTCAGACATTTACTAGCTGTGTGATCCTGGGTAAGTCACTTAAACCTGCTTGTGGGGAGAAGGAAATGGCACACCCATCCAGTATCTTTGCCAAGGAAACTCCAAATGGAGACACAAAGAGTTAGACATAATTGAAATGATTTAACAGTGAAAATAAATGATTTGACAATAAATGTGAGAAAGGGGATGAGCAATGGTTCCATGCAAAAAGTAGTCATAATTTGTGAAAATTCAAAAATGACAATAAATAATATGATATATAATAATATAATAAGCATATAAGCTTCATTAAAGCTTATGCAAAATACTTTTCTTAGATTTACTCTGTTTTTCTGAGGATCGTTTGTAGAACATATTCCTTGATATTTAAAATGATTTTTAAAATTATCTAGGTATAGTTATATGCAAAAGACATTATACTTTGGATTCAGCTATTTTTTTTTAGTAGATAACTCCTTTCATTTAACTGAACTGATTAGGTAGGGACATCAAAATACTTTTCTTAGTTCCATTCTGTTTCATCTAAGGTATTTTGTATTTACTTCATATTCTTGCTATCTTCCAAATAAAATTCATCGAATGTTTTAGTTTTATAAGGATATTGGTTATTTTATGAGAACACAAAATTTAAGTACAAATGTCCTACCTCTAACAATATTTATGAATCTATCAGGTTAATTGAAAGTTAACTATGTTAAGGTAGAGAGAAATTAAAGTCCTGCTCTAAATCATTGTCTCAAAGACTATATTAGAATCTTCAGAGTAGTTAAAATTCAGTCCAATTTTAAGTGAATAAGCTTTAATTTAAAAGAAAGTTTGTAAATATGTATAAATTGATTTTGTTTGGCCACTATATCTTCTAAAGTATACTATATGCATGTACACTTATTATATATGTTATATAAAGGCATATATTTAACCTTTTAAAGTAAAAGTTAAATCACAAGTATGAATAACTAATTTTAAATATGAGATTGTAAAAGACAATCCAGCGGCAATAGTCCTATTTCAAAGTCTAATGGGATTAATTAATGGGTCTATCAAATCAAAATAAAAGGTCTAGTAAACACACATTTATTGCTTGACACTCATCTCAAAGTCACATTGAATGTGGACATTCCATATGAAACATACAGGAAACATCTAGTCATTTGGGTCCCTATACCAATACGATCAGAAGTCTTCAAGAATGCTTGATTTGGAATTAAAAAGAAATGAGCTTGAATCCTACCTCAGACGTTAACTAGCTATTTGACTGTAGTCAACTTATATGATCTCACCTAAGCCTCAGTTTCTTCATCTATAAAATGACAAGATTAGAAATCAAAAGGCCTAACCAATTCTAAACATATGAATCTATTAGCTTGTAATAATAGGAATTTACTTGCAGAGTAGTGGATGTGTTTCTGAACAGCATGTTCTCTAGAACTTCATTTCCTGAAAATTGAGTTCAGAAATATAAAAATTTTGTTAATTTGTATCTCAGACAAATCAATTTTCAAACTAGGAATAGTTCTGCCAATTTTTTCAACACATTAATTTCATTTGAAAAACACTGATTAAATACCTACTATGTGAGAGGACACCTACATGGAGCAGTGGTTAGAAAGCCAGGCCAGGACTCAGGAAGATCAGAGTTCAAATCCAGTCTCAGACCCTTAATGCCTATGTGACCCTGGGAAAGTCTCTTAGTCCTATTTGCCTCAGTTTCCTCATCTGTAAAATAAGCTAGAGAAGGAAATGGCAAACCACTTCAATTTCTTTGGCAAGAAAGCCCAAAATGGGGTCCCAAAGAGTCAGGCATACCTAAAAGGACCAAACAAAAAACAACATTGTAACAGGAAGGAGTATATTTAGTAAGAAGACAGGGGATATGAAGTGTAGATGACATAATTGACCCAGGGACATTATAGATCAGTATCATGAATAACACATATATACACGCAAGCAATTATATTACAAAATATCATTTATCCAACGCACTATGCCAGGTATGGATGATCCAAAAACTAAGATAAGTTTCATTCATCAAAGAGCTTACATTCTTTTCACCAAGTTAATTGTTTGGCATGTACAAGTGTAGACAGAATAAATATAAAACAAATTTAATTTCAGGAAAGATGGCACCAATGGCTAGACTGATGGAGAAAGACTTTATGAAGAAGGCAGAGACAATTGTTTGAAAGGTACAGACACGTTGTTATATATTTTAATTTTTGAAACTGTAAATATTTTGTTTATATTTACAGTCTATGCACTGTTTTCCAATATGAAAGGTAAGTTTTTTGAGGGCAGGGACTGCCCTTTTATTTATTTATTTTATCTGTACTCTCAATGATTAGCACATAGCCTGCTATTGACTGAGTAGTTGGCTTAAGATCCAAGATAGAAAAATCATTACTAATTAGAGAAAGGGCAGGAGAGGGGATGTCAAGGAAGACTACTAGGAAGTGATTGGGTTTAGGTTGGACTTGAAGTAGAATTTCAAATAGTGATCAGGAGTTAGCCTTTGGAGGGCTTTCATTTCACCCTTCAGTTTATATCACTTTGAAAAACAAAAAGAGAGACTAAGATCATGTACATAATTTTATCCAGAGTTTTATATTCTAAACATATGGGTAGTATATTTGAGTACCGAAATTTCTGAGTTCTAATAAAACAATTTAATGTAACATACTGTGAAGCCAAATTTATAGAAAATAATTCTCTTTAAAATTCATTATTAGTTCTCCACTTCAAAGTCAAAATAGGAGTTTGAAAGGTAAGGCGGATATATTTGGCAAGATGAGAAAAAAAATGAAGAAACCGGAATAAAAATGGTAATAAGGACTTACAGAAAATACATATCATTAAGATCCCTCTGGGATATCAAGGTCAAAAGGACCAAAGATACTCACTAATCATAAATGTAAGTCAGGGAACAGATCGCAGTCACGTTGGAAGAGCCATTACCCAACCCCCATAGAGTCAGGATTAATTTAGAGAATTTAATGCTCAGTTGAAATAAAAATGTGCTTGTTCATTGAAGTGAGGATGAAGGTGTCTGTAACAATTGTAGATCTGTACTAGAATTATTTAATAAGCAGTCTACTTTGAAGCAATTGGTCTCCTAGGAATGTTATGCCATTTCCCCTTCAATGTGAGTTAAACTTTATTAGAAAAGATCTGTAGCTGCTAAAGACAATGTGAATATTGCACTCTCCTCCCTTCCTCCTCATCTTGATGCAAATTAATCTCATCATTCCTATACTAAAAAAATCTTCAATGGCTCCCATTGCCAAAAAAAAAAATCCAAATGCATTGTCCCATCATATTTTACTTTAATACTTTAGAATGGCAGTACTACCTGTCTTATTATTTAATCTATGCTTTTTATATATAATAGATTCTTAAATATATTAATTAATTTAATGAGTTTAAAACTTTTTCCATAATTTGGACCCTTCCAGTACTTCTCTGTGCTTCAAATAAATTGTTTTCCTGTTAGTTCTTTATCTTGACAATATTTGATGATCAACACTGTTAGAACTCCCTCACTAAATGTACTGGCTCTTCCTTTGTGTCTCTGTTTTCCTCTCCCTAGAATTCCTTGCACTTCTCCATTCTTAGTTTATATAAATTCTACTTATCCTTCAGGGTACAACCAAAATACCAGTCAACTCTATCACCAACTCAACCAGAAATGATTCCTGTTTTCTTCTTAATAGCAATAGCATTTATTTTCAGTCATTTGTATGGAATTGAAAATGTATTACTATGTACTGTCAAACATAGGGTAACATAAGTTAGAGCATGCTATTAGTAGCATGTGATTGATAAAGAAATGATATAGGTACAACAGAAGTATTTAGGGAGCTATCACAATGGGATAGTATAATCTGGGAAAGTAGAGGTGTTACTTCGCCTGGATCTTTAAGGATAAGCAAGATTTTAAAAGGTCATCCAGGAGACCCTTTTAGGGTAAGGGGAAAAGAGGTTTTTAAGGAAAGGGAACCAGATAAGCAAAACCACAGAAATGGAAAAGAATAAGAATGAGATATTGCTCATGTTCCAAGGGGAAATTGAATGTAAATTCCTCAAGGGCCTTGTCTGTATCTAAAGGCTACCAAAATGACTGACATATACCAGGTACTTAAAATATGATGGCCATGTGATTAAAAATAAGCAAATGTAAATTGGGTCACATGTAGAAGAAAATAAATATCTTATTGGGCCAAGACTTTTTAAGCTATTCTTATTACTGAGGTTGGATACCAGAAAATGAAAAATTCTTAGTCCATCTCATAGTTAACAAAAAAAAAAGTTTATTTAATCCAAGAAGGGGAAAGTCATTTAAATACAGAAAAGATATTCATTAACAATATTAGCTGATTCATGGTTAACCTGATTTTAGCTCCCCTATGATGATAATGATGATGATGATGATGATGATGTTGGCCATACTTGAAGGTCTGCTATGAAAAGTCTGAGCAGGAGTTTGAGCAGCTTCAGTCTTGGATATTTTTATAACAATAAAAGCCATTTCCCCCTGATAATTCTAAATCTCTGGGATTATTTCAATACCTTTAGAAGGAAAAAAAATAAACTTTACTTAAATGAGATGGGGACCTAGGATATTGCTTAGTCCTGATTTATGGCACATAAAGCATCTTCTTAATATTGGTTTGGTAAACTCTGACAATAATACTGTCAAATCTTGAAATTATCTAATCCCATCTGTTAAATCCATTAAAGATTTAGGAAGCATGAACAATAGGCAGCATGATATACTGGATAGTGAGCTGATCTTGGAGTCTGGAAGAGTTGAGTTAAATGCCTGCCTCTAACACATTGTGAAAAACTAGTTGATACAGTGAATAGAGTACCAGACCTAGAGTTAGAAAGACTCATCTTCCAGAGTTCAAGTCTGATCCCAGATTCTTACTAGCTATGTGACCCTAAGCAAGTCACTTAACCCTGGTTGCCTCCATATGCTCACCTTTAAAATGAGCTTCAGAAGGAAATGCCAAACCACTCTAGTATCTTTGGCAACAAAACTCCAAATGAGGTCAGAAAGAATCAGATTAAAATGAAAGACTGAACAACAACTTAAATCCTATAACTGTATGACCTTGGGCATTTTATCTTTCAATGACCCTAAAGCCTATTATGGTCATGTAGCCCATAATACTCACCCAACAGGTACCAAATTGAAATGTAAGTAGGAAATATTTAACAAGATAAAAATACACTCAAACTAAGTCAGTATATAGCTCATAGGGATCTTTATGTACTGATTTGTGGTCCTGGTTTCATTTGAGTTTGACATCACTGCTCTAGGCAACTCTAAGAATATAAACTGCAGCAAAGATGCCACTCAGAATTAGAAAGAGTTTCTTTATCTGGGAATTTTTTATGCCAAATAAAATACAGATCTATTCCGTATTCCTATAGTGAATTGCTAAGCGCTATGATTGATACTGGACTTGGTAGTTTTAGACTATTCAGGAAACTAAAAGGAAATTAAAACAACCAAGATGATAGGAAATATTTAGGAATCATTTTGCCCTACTATATATAAGCATTAGTTAGTCAAAGTTCTTGAGGATTTGACATAAAACTAGGGTGACCTTGATTAACTATTTTTCAATTCACTAAGAACAAAGTTAATTTTCCTCTCTAATTCTAGAGTAACTTGTCACTTTCTGGGATATTAATAATCAAGCTTTTGTGTTTCAAATAAGTATTATATTAATTGCCTTTTGATTATCATGTAATTATATTACAACTCATGACAGTTGTGCATTGCTTTGATGTATTTTTTAATCAGCCTAAGTATTCCTCCCACCTTCATGACATGATCTCCAATACCACAACCTAGACTCTTGAATATTGTATATCTATAGAAGACTGTTCAAGAGTTGATCCATAGGTTATCTAGCCCATTTGCTAGAAGCTTTCTTTAACTGTTATCTTGTTGGCACTATTGTGTTACTCAAATTCAAGTTATCAATCTGTTATTTCAAATTCATATTACATGACTAGCCTGTCATTCTCTACTCACAGGTGTCCTCATTAATATCTTATGAGACTTTTCTTTTAAATATCTTCATTTGGTAACATAGTCTTACCCTACTAAAATGTCCACAATGGATCTAAACATTGTTCTTTAGATGATTTGCCATTTTAATTTTTCAAGAATTGTTTGATTATATTAATAGCAGCCATATTGCAGAATCAGGAGAATACTGTCTTTTGCAGAAGAAAATAGTTTAAAATCCCTGAAAGATTCATTTCAGTATCTTTTTCCTGTTTCCTGCTCATTTCTAGATACAACTCATCATACCATCATAGCACTTGTCAAAGATCATATTGACTAGTTCTTTGGGCCCTTCATCTACCTGAACAGTATAATCAGGCAGACCTACTTATGGTTTTTTTCCTCCTTTTGTTTTTTCTATAATTAACAGACAGATTAAGTAGCTTTTACATTGCTATGAATTTCTCTCATGGGGTTCTAGAAAAGTTGAGGACCAGTTGTACTTATTTTAGCATCATTTGCAAATAGTAATATTTATAAAATCAATAGTATATTCTTCTTTGTTTAGAACCTTTGAAGGTTATCTTCTATAATACAGCTGATCTTCCTGTTAATATCTTTCTTGATGTCAAAGTTCAATGGATTGGTTAATGAAATTATCACTGCATTTGTGGATAGTAGTATTATTTGCTATATAAAATAGAAATACCATGTCTGAGAAGAGACTTCAATATTGTATTCTTTGCAACTGCTAGTGAGACAGTTTAAATAACACATTCTTAATGATGCAACTGGTGTTTGACAGATGTTAAAGAAAATTTGTAAACATATCACAATTAATTCTACCTTTAAAACACTTTCCTTATTTTTACAATATTTTCACAAGTCTGTAGGAATGCAAGCTAGAAAGATTTTCCTGCCTTTTTGTGAAAAGAAGTATGTTTATGAAGGGAAGTAGAAGGAATAAGCATGGATATCTTGTCTACAATACATGAGGAGTTTTACAAATATCATCTCATTTTATTTATAAATGCATGATCAAATTCTTCTCCCTGCTCTTGTTCTCCTTCTCCTCTTCTTCCTCCTCCTTCTCCTCCTCCTTCTCCTCTCCTTTTCTTCCTCTCTGCCTCATTTCTCTTTTTTTTTCAGTATACATGCAAAGCACAGGTCTGAAAGAGTCCAAAGGCCTGGTTTCTACTACATAGATGGATCACTGAATCATTGGATAAATGAGAAAATTAAATATCTCTCAGTTTCTTTATCTATCAGATTAGGATGTTTTACCCTTCAGATTTACTAGATAATCTCCAAAATTCTTCCTAATTCTCATACCCTATAAATGTCTCAGTATGAAATCAGTTTCTTCAATGGCATGGAATACAAACTACACATGCATTTTTCATCTGGTATGACTCTTAGGGATCTCTTCTTAGATCTCTTAGGTTTATATAACTATTGATACAATATATTAGGTAACCATTTCTTATCCATTAATCTTATAATATGTCTCATCCTAGGTATTTATAAGATTTGTGCAAGTAATTCATCATTAAGGATGTACCATAATCTATGTATGTTCACCATCAATTATTCTCCCCTTCAGATGATCAAGAATTTCACCATATTTGTATCTATCCCACAGTATGCTTTCTCCTGTTTCTTTTGAACTCCCTCACATTTTCTGCAAGACTTAGCTTAGTTTCAATCTTCTTTTTAGTCATCCTGTTTGCTAACATCCCATCCTGATTTTTTACCATTTTTATCTCCATATTATTTTGCATTACCTTTGCATATATTTTGTAATTACATTTTACATAAATTATATCTCCTCTGAAAAGAATGTCAGCTCCTTAAAGGCAGGGTTATCTCATGGTCCTAACTCCAGTGCACTGTATAAGTAGATGCTTAAAAAGATAATTGAGTTGAATTGACTCTGACTTAGATAATACTACTTCTAAAAAAAGGTATGCCCCCCCCCCAAAGCCAGAACCCAAGACCACTGGGACCTAAGGGGTAGGCAGAAGGAAGGTCCTAGGTCCCATCCCCCCTAAACCAGAGCGCCGAGTCTGAGTCCGAGGCAGCAGAGGCAACCTCAGAGCCCCAAGGCCTGCTATTCGGAAGGCCTCTTCCTGAAAACAACCTGACCCAGTCGAGGGGGCACCCAGACAGCAGGGAAACAGAGAGAGACAGGGGGAGCTTGTAACTCCCTGGCTGGATCCTTCCATCGGAGTCTCAAGAAAAAAGTCCCTGCTTCAAGGCATACTAAATTCAACCCAGGGAAAGCTAATCTCATTAGGAGCCCTCTGAGCTCCAGGAAGCCGCAGCCCCTCCCCCCACAGAGTGCTGCCACTGGCTGGCTAAGACACAGGAACAAGGGCCAAGCCAAGCTTAGAGCGTGGAAGTAAGGCAACAAAGAAGCATCAGGAGGGTACCAAGGAGAGGAGGGCAGTAACAGGGACACACCAGCAATTCCTGGCTTCCCGGGAAGACAGAACAACAACTGCATAGAACAGACAATCTGCCTAGGGCTAAAACCTCTGAAAGCCAGACAGAGATAAGAAAAGCTAGTCCCCCCCACTCAAATAGAGATGGCAAACTCCACAGAAGCACAAAAGCCCCAAAATTCAAAAAAAAAAAAAACAAGAAGAAGGGGGCAACATTGGACACATTTTATGGAGCAAAAATACAAAACACAGAGGAGATAGAATAGGAAACACAAGCAAATGCCCTGAAACCTTCCAAAGGAAATGGAAACTCTCCACAAACCCATGAAGAATTTGAATCTGAAATGATCAAAAAGATGGAAGCCTTCTGGGAGGAAAAGTAGGAAATAATGCAAAAGAAATTCACGCATCTACAAAACCAGTTTGACCAAACTATAAAAGAAAACCAGGCTTTAAAGCAAGAACTAATCAAGCAAAGCCAAAAGACCAAGAAATTAGAAGAGAACATAAAATATCTCACTGACAAAGTGACAGATTTGGAAAATAGAGGGAGAAGAGATAATTTAAGAATAATTGGACTTCCAGAAAAGCCAGAAATAAACAACAAACTCAACATTGTAATACAAGAGATAATCAAAGAAAATTGCCCAGAGATTCTAGAACAAGGGGGCAATACAACCACTGACAGAGCTCACAGAACACCCTCTACACTAAACCCCCAAAAGACAACTCCCAGGAATGTAATTGCCAAATTCCAAAACTCTCAAACAAAAGAAAAAATCCTGCAAGAAGCCAGAAAAAGACAATTTAGATATAAAGGAATGCCAATCAGGGTCACACAAGACCTTGCAAGTTCTACTCTGAATGATCGTAAGGCATGGAACATGATCTTCAGAAAGGCAAGAGAGCTAGGTCTTCAACCAAGAATCAGCTATCCAGAAAAACCGACTATATACTTCCAAGAGAAAGTATGGGCATTCAACAAAATAGAAGATTTCCAACTTTTTGCAATGAAAAGACCAGAGCTCTGTGGAAAGTTCGATATCGAGCATCAAAGAGCATGGAATACCTGAAAAGGTAAATATGAAGGAAAGGGAAAAGGAGAAAAATGTTATCTTCTTCTTTTACTCAAACTCTCTTCTATAAGGACTACATTTATATCAATCTATGTATACTACCATGTGGGGAAAATGTAATGTGTAAATAGGGGGAAAAGAAAGACCAAATAGAATAATCATTCTCACACAAAGATTCACATGGGAAGGGGAGGGGAAGAAAACTCCTATAAGGAGAGGAAAAGATTTTTTACTTGAACCTTACTCTCAGGGTAATCAATTCTGAGAGGGGAAAACATCCAGATCCATTGGGATCTTGAATTCTATCTTACCCAACAAGGGTAGGGAGAAGGGAAAACCAAGGAGGGGAGGGGGAGAGGGAAAACAAAAGGGGAAGGAAAGAGAGAGAGGGAAGGAGAGGGAACAAAAAGGGAGGGACTAAAAAGGGAAACATATCAAGGGAGGGGACAAGGGGGACTGATTTAAAGTAAATCACTGGACTAAAAGGTAGAGCCTGAGAAGAAAAGGTTAGAACCAGGGAAGGATATCAAAATGCCAGGGAGTCGACAAATGACAGTCATAACTGAACGTGAATGGGATGAGCTCACCCATAAAATGTAGACGAATAGCAGAATGGATTAGAATCGAAAACCCTACCATATGTTATCTTCAAGAAACACACATGAGGCAGGTTGACACCCACAAGGTCAGAATTAAAGGATGGAATAAGACCTTCTGGGCCTCAACTGACAGAAAGAAGGCAGGAGTGGTAATCATGATATCTGATAAAGCCAAAGCAAAAATAGACCTGATCAAAAGGGATAGGGAAGGTAATTATGTTTTGTTAAAAGGGACTTTATATAATGAGGAAATATCACTAATCAACATGTATGCACCAAATAATATAGCACCCAAATTTCTAATGGAGAAACTAGGAGAATTGAAGGAAGAAATAGACAGTAAAACAATATTAGTGGGAGACTTAAACCTACCATTATCAAATTTAGATAAATCAAAACAAAAATAAATAAGAAAGAGGTGAAAGAAGTGAATGAAATCTTAGAAAAATTAGAATTAATAGACATATGGAGAAAAATAAATAGGGATAAAAAGGAATACATCTTCTTCTCAGCACCACATGGCACATTCACAAAAATTGACCATACATTAGGTCACAGAAACACAGCACACAAATGCAGAAAAGCAGAAATAATAAATGCAGCCTTCCCAGATCACAAGGCAATAAAAATAATGATCAGTAAAGGTACATGGAAAACCAAATCAAAAACTAATTGGAAATTAAACAATATGATACTCCAAAATTGTTTAGTTAGAGAAGAAATCATAGAAAAAATTAATAATTTTATCGAGGAAAATGACAATGGCGAGACATCCTTTCAAACCTTTTGGGATGCAGCCAAAGCAGTAATTAGAGGTAAATTCATATCCCTGAGTGAATATATCAACAAACTAGGGAGAGCAGAGATTAATCAATTGGAAATGCAACTAAAAAAACTTGAAAGCAATCAAATTAAAAACCCCCAACAGAAAACCAAACATGACATGATGCTCTACTTAAGGAATCCTAGAGATTCAACCATAAAGCTAATTGAAATAATCAACAACTTTAGCAAAGTTGCAGGATACAAAATAAACCCACATAAGTCATCAGCTTTTCTATATATCTCCAACACAGCTCAGCAGCAAAAACTAGAAAGAGAAATCCCATTCAAAATCACCTTAGACAAAATAAAATACCTAGGAATCTATCTCCCAAGACAAACACAGGAACTATATGAACACAACTACAAAACACTCTCCACACAACTAAAACTAGACTTGAACAATTGGAAAAACATTAACTGCTCATCGATAGGACAAGCCAATATAATAAAAATGACCATCCTACCCAAACTTATTTATCTATTTAGTGCCATACCCATTGAACTCCCAAAATATTTCTTTACTGATTTAGAAAAAAACTATAACAAAATTCATTTGGAATAACAAAAGATCAAGGATATCCAGGGAAATAATGAAAAAAAAAAAACACATATGATAGGGGCCTTGCAGTCCCAGACCTTAAACTATATTACAAAGCAGTAGTCATCAAAACAATTTGGTACTGGCTAAGAAACAGAAAGGAAGATCAGTGGAATAGACTGGGGGGAAGCGACCTCAGCAAGACAGTATACGATAAACCCAAAGATCCCAGCTTTTGGGACAAAAATCCACTATTCGATAAAAACTGCTGGGAAAATTGGAAGACAGTATGGGAGAGATTAGGAATAGATCAACACCTCACACCCTACACCAAGATAAATTCAAAATGGGTGAATGACTTAAACATAAAGAAGGAAACCATAAGTAAATTGGGTAAACACAGAATAGTATACATGTCAGACCTTTGGGAGGGGAAAGACTTTAAAATCAAGCAAGACATAGAAAGAATCACAAAATGTAAAATAAATAATTTTGACCACATCAAATTAAAAAGCTTTTGTACAAATAAAACCAATGTAACTAAAATCAGAAGGAAAACAACAAACTGGGAAAAAATCTTCATAGAAACCTCTGACAAAGGTTTAATTACTCAAATTTATAAAGAGCTAAATCAATTGTACAAAAAATCAAGCCATTCTCCAATTGATAATGGGCAAGGGACATGGATAGGCAGTTCTCAGATAAAGAAATCAAAACTATTAACAAGCACATGAAGAAGTGTTCTAAATCTCTTATAATCAGAGATGCAAATCAAAACAACTCTGAGGTATCACCTTACACCAAGCAGACTGGCTAGCATGATAGCAAAGGAAAGTAATGAATGCTGGAGGGGATGTGGCAAAGTAGGGACATTAATTCATTGCTGGTGGAGTTGTGAACTGATCCAACCATTCTGGAGGGCAATTTGGAATTATGCCCAAAGGGCGACAAAAGAATGTCTATCCTTTGATCCAGCCATAGCACTGCTGGGTCTGTACCCCAAAGAGATAATGGACAAAAAGACTTGTACCAAAATATTCATAGCTGCGCTCTTTGTTGTGGCCAAAAACTGGAAAACGAGGGGATGCCCATCAATTGGGGAATGGCTGAGCAAATTGTGGTATATGTTGGTGATGGAATACTATTGTGCTAAAAGCAATAATAAAGTGGAGGAATTCCATGGAGACTGGAACAACCTCCAGGAAGTGATGCGGAGCGAGAGGAGCAGAACCAGGAGAACATTGTACACAGAGACTAATACACTGTGGTATAATCGAACATAATGGACTTCTCCATTAGTGGCAGTGTAATGTCCCTGAACAATCTGCAGGGATCTAGGAGAAAAAACACCATTCATAAGCAGAGGATAAACTCTGGGAGTAGAAACACCGAGGAAAAGCAACTGCCTGACTACAGGGGTTGAGGGGACATGACAGAGGAGAGACTCTAAACGAAACTCTAATGCAAATATTAACAATATGGAAATGGGTTCGAATCAAGAACACATGTGACACCCAGTGGAATCACGCATCGGCTATGGGGGGGTGGGGGGGAGGAAAAGAAAATGTTCTTTGTCTTTAATGAATAATGTTTGGAAATGATCAAATAAAATGTTATTAAAAAACATGCTTGCTCTAATTAATATATTAATATATTCTATAGAGGAATCAAATCAAATGACTTAAGGATAGTTAAGTAATAGTAAACAATAATGGTTTATCACCATAGGTGGAGCTTAGGGAAATAGTTGAGGTAGAGGAAAGTGTTCTGGAGTTTATAGCTTTTAAAATATTTTAAAGTGTTCATTGTTATGAAATAATACTTGATGAATACATATTTTAGAATAAAACTATCAGCATAATTTTTATTAATTACATTAGTTATATTGATCATAATATTAAAATTAATCACAATATATAAATTAGCATTACTATCATATTAATTATAAGTATGTTATGATATGTATAATGAGTAATTAAATTATATGAACTATCATTATTATAAATAAAAGCTAGCATTTATGTAATGATCAAGTTTTAAGTTTATAAAGCACTGTACATATATATTAGATAGATAGACAGCCAACCAGAAAGACAGAGAAGGTGGGGGGAGTGAAAGGAAGGGAGAGAGGGGTGGGAAGAAGGCAGAGACAGACAGAGAGACAGATAGACAGACAGACATAGAGAGAGAGAGGGGTAGAGAGAGACAGAGAGATAGAGAGACAGAGAGAGAGATTGAGAGTAATGCAGGTACTCTTTCCATTTTTCAGTTAAGTCAGATCTGGTTCTATCATTAACTTTTAATAAAATGTTAAGAATCTCAAGAGCACAATCATGATGACAGAATACCCAGGAAGCTTAGAAAAGATCACTAGAATTTAGATTATAGAGAGTCAGGCCTGAAATCCAGAGGTCCTGTGTGCAAATCTGTCCCCCGACACTTCCTAGCTGTGTGACCTTGTGCAAATCAGTTAATCCCATTGCCTAGCCCTTACCAATTTTCTGCCTTTGAACCAATACACAGTATTAATTCTAAGAAAGGAGATAATGGTTTAAAAAAGAGAAAGAAAAGATCACTAACCTGGTAATCAAGTTAAGTTAGTTGTTCAATTCTAGGCAAATCCCATCACCTCTTGGTATCTCTGTCTTCTTATGTGTATAATGTGAGGATTAATCCACAATATTTCTCAAGCCCCTTCCAATTCTAATATTCTATGATTTCACACAATTGCTACTTGATGTGCTAAAGTTAAACAACCTTGTTAAAGTATTTAAACGTATACCACCTTTAATCAATCATGATTGATTTCTGGCATATTTTAGGTGGGAAGTGATGAGTCAAAAATAATAAATCATTCAAAACTCTAAAAAGACAGACAGGGATTCTGAAAATAATGATCATCAATACTCGAGTAAGAAATACTACATATGTGTATTTCGAAGTTCTCTGCACTTCAAGATATATATGCAGACGACACTGTATAAGCATCAGAAATGCCATTTTCTGCTCCAGAAGATGCTAATATTCCATCAGTGCCTAAATTATTAAACACTATAAAGGGCCACATTAGAGTGTGTAGCTTTAGATAATGTTCAATCAGAATATTTGCTCATGAGACAGAGAGCACTCTAAAAATAGACTCCCCAAAATGTGTCATTTATCTTTCTGGTTTCTGTCATGACAACAGCTTGATGTTATAGTGAGGCTGTTAGGAAGAAGCAGATGATTTCTGAAGCCATTCCCTGCATTAGCTAAATGTTCTTTTCCACAGCACTTGATCCAGCTTGTGGTAGGAAATGCCTTTTTTCCATCAGAACAACGTTATTTCATTTGTTTGGCGCACAGTTGTAATGAGGCTAAGGCCAAGGGTCTGAGTCTCATCTGTGCCAGTCAGTGGCATTCTCTTCAGTGTCTTTCTTGGAGCCAACCATTCACAATTCCCTCCCTTTGATTATAAGGGGAAATGAATTAAAGACCTTGGAAGAGTCGAGTCCAATACATCATCACTTCTAGAAAAGCATAGCAGGACAGTGGCCCAATAGGATCATGTTCACCTAAGAAGGCAAATTGTATTATTGGTCTTGCCATTGTAACCATTTAAAACCTCAGTGGAATCATATGTTAACTGATTCTACTCAAGTGAAGAAGCATTTATTAAGTAATTACTGTATGCCAAGAGTTGTCCAAAAGAGTGAGCATAAAATAAATACAGAAATAAAAATAGCCTCTGCCTTCAAAGAGCTTAATTTCAAGAAGCTGAAAAGATAGGTGGAGGTGAGGGTGCCCAATGAGGGGGAACGGTAAAGTCCTGAGAAAATATGTCATAAGTTCAGCTAGGAGAGAAATGGTTGACCTGGGCTTCTTCCTTTAGGGAAAAAAAAGAGTTTCTGTGATAAACTAGACAATGAGAGGGATAGGCTGGAAGAGAAAGTCCTTTCAATGTAAAAAATCATCTGAAGGTAGAGTGAAGAGATGTCATGCTAAAGAAAGTTCAATGGATATGCGGTAGAAGTGTAGCTGCAAGGACTCAATTGGCCAATTATACAATGTTACTAGTAATATTACATATGTATACCATATATGGTAATATAGGTATAAACATATATACATTATTGCAATGTATTCTCATTACAATCTTGGGAGGTGGTATGCTATAATACTGAAAGCAGAAAATGAAGCAAATGGAGGTTAAGTGACTGTCCCAGGATCATTGAGCTAGTATCTAATGCACAATTTGAATTCAGGTCTCATCATGTCAATCTGACACCCTATCCACTTGGTCACATAGCTGCTCATAATAAAATATTATTTAATAAAATATTATTGATACAGAAACAAAACTCTAGGTATGATAGCAAGTGACCATAAAACAGTCTTACTTGGAGTTTTGTTTTACATATGGGAGTGGGAATAAGGGCAGCTAGGTGGCATAGAATACTGGGCTTGGAATCAGAAAGACTCATCTTCATGTGTTCAAATCCAGTCTCAGATACTTCCTAGATGTTGGACCCTGGGCAAGTCACTTAACCCTGTTTATTTTAGCTCCATATCTGTAAATTAACTAATGACAGAAATGGCAAATCAGTGGCTTTGCTGAGAAAAATCCCAAATGGAGTAATGAAGAATTGGACAGGAATGAAACAACTGGACAACAGCAATAGAAAGTTAGGTGTAGTTAGGTGGCACAGTAGACAGAGAACTGGGCTTACAATCAAGAAGACTCATCTTCATGAGTTCAAATTCAGCTTCAAACACTCATTAACTTGTGACCTGGATACTTCACTTAACCCTGTTTGCCTCAGTTCTTCACCTATTTATTATTATTATTATTTTATTTTTAAACCATTACCTTCTGTCTTGGAATCAATACTATGTATTGATTCCAAGGCAGAAGAGTGGTAAGGGCTAGGCAATGAGACTCAAGTGACTTGCCCAGGATCACATAGCTGAGAAGTATCTGAGGCCAGATTTGAACCTGGGACTTCCTATCTCTAGGCTGGCTTTCAATCCACTGAGCTACCCAGCTGCCCCCTCTTCATCTATTTATAAGATAAATTGGAGAATGAAAAACAAACTACTCCCATATCTTTGCCAAGAAAAACTAAAATAGAGTTACAGAGAATAAGACATGACTGAAAAGCAACTGAACAACAAAGACAGTAAAACCCTGAGAACCTCTGTATCATAGCTGCAATCCACAAATTACCTACAGGTACAAATCCCAGACATAGGACTTTATTCAGCTTATCGTAGCTGTTCCAACATGGAATGAAGCCTGTAATAGGCATGGAGGGAGGAAGTCCCTGGTAAATGAGGGCTTTCATGTTTGTTGCCATTCTTCTTTTCCTCCTTATTTGTTAAACTACAGGGTTCTGAGCATATGGGAAAGTTCACCAAAAAACAGTCCCATATTATTAGAAGAGTCTTCACAGAATTTTATAGGTCAAATCTCATTACACTAAACTTTATAGTTTCCTTTATATTCTTCATTGCTGCTAATATGAGACTGTATCCCTCGCCTTTGCTGCCCTGAGCATATCCTGACCCTCATTATTCAAACTATATTACTGTGGATGGAGTTCTAATCTATATGCATGGAATTTTGGAGGGGACACTGGGGGATTAGACCTGCTATTTTAGTTGGATAGGAATTTCTCTCTTCCAATGCACATCAGCACCTTCCATGAGTCTCATCTGTCTTAGAGGTTAAGTGATTTGCTAATAGCTATACAGACTGTATATATCAAGGATAGGACTTCAGTTTAGCTTCTTCTTAATCCAAGGCTTCCATATGATTCAATATACTTGTCAGTATCACTATACACGAATTTTGGAGGACAATTTTACTACTACAGAGGAAATAAAGGGAAAATAACACTCTGAAGCGTCAAACGTGTGCTGAAAACCCAGTATTTTCGTTTAAAAAAAAAAAAGGATATCACATCCTTGAGTCATCATATCCATCCTATCAGGAATAAAAATCTCATCTTGAATGAAGTATTTGAATTGAAAAACAGAAACATAATTTGTCAGACTTCTTATGATTCCACATTTTACAAGTTTTAACACATTTATGCCATTTGAAAAAAATATTTAATCTTAAACCAAATTACTTGTTAGCGAGTCATTTAAAAAAATAAACCATTTCTTTATGAGGTTAATAGTGTGCCTTAAAGAAAATGTGTCAATTCAATTCAATTTAATTTAGCAAGTATATATAAAGTGTTTATTATATTGCAGCAACGACTCTAGACAGAAGCAGTTGTATCTCAATGAGTAGGGCACTAGACCTGGATTCAGGAAGCCCTGAGTTCAGGTTTTTGACCTCAGGCCCTTCCTACCTATATGACTCTGGGCAAGTCAATTAACTTTGCTTGCCAAAAGGATCCCCTGGCTATATTGGAGAACGAAATGGTAAACTTCTTCAGTATCCTTGCCAAGAAAAGCTCATAGATCATGAAAAATTTGACAAGCAATATGCTAAGTATGCCATAAAAATATAGAAATCAAAGTAAAATAGATATTGATATAAAGATTTAAGCACCCCCTTGAGGGGTTCCCCATCAAGGGAACTGGGTCCAAGGTGTCCTCAAAAGTATGTGTCAGAAATTGAAGTCAGATGTTTGAGAATCCAAGGCTGGCTTTTTATGCCCTATTCCTCTAACAGGTCACAGTGGAGAGTGAGAGAGAAAAAATACTGTCTCTGGAATCAGAGTATCTCAGGTTAATTATTATTTTTGATAAGCATTACCTATATGATATTGGTCAAGCTAGTTAATTTTTCAGGGCTCATTAAGCTCTCATCTTTAGGGTAAGAGGGTTGGACAAGATGATGGTTGAATACTTGTCCAGCTTCAAATTGATCATCTTATTATCTATTTTTTTTTTTGCCTTAATGTTTAACTGGCCAAATCTCTATAATGGGACAATCTCTACACAAGGAGAGAAATGAAACAACCTCTGTTGTGAAAGCTACATGTTTACATTCTTCAAAGGAACGGGAGCACATACACAAGTTATACAAAAGATAATGAATATAAAATAATTTTGGGTGAGGTCAATGGTAGGGAAATTAGGAAAGGTGCTAGAAATGGTTCTAACTCACTTAACCAGTTTGTGATTGATGTTAGAACAAAATGAAACACTTCTAGATTATTCAATGTTAACAAATGGAAGTTTATTTAACCAATATTCCAGAACCTCACTTTACCAATGAGTCCATATGTAAGTTAAGGAAAATTTTCTAGATCATGAATCAAATTAAGGAACTATGCAGAGTCAATTCTATATATTATTTCCTGTTTTTTTCAGAAGTAATTATAATTTATGACTTTAAATCTGAGGCTTATTCATAAGAGAGATAGGCTATATTTATTTTATAAAGAATGCTTTAACTGGAACTGGCTGTTGAGTGTTTAGGCATTCAGTTACTGTCTGAAATATTATAAAATTAAATACCTATAAATTATGTTACAAAGCAAAATAGATGAAAGGGGAGGAATAAAATTTTGTAATCACTGTATTAATTATACATTGAACATTTTTTAAAATAGCTTTTAGTATTTTTTCAGTATTTATGGGTCACCGAAGCAAAAGGCAACGAGTCTTCATTTCATTAGCTTCCTAGTATCATTTGAAAGCTACTGGGTAATTTTTTTTTTCAAAAATGAAGATTGTTAAAAGAAGAGATATTTATGAGAGTCTTTTAAGAGAACTAATTGGATTAATTCTTTTCTTTTTCCATAATTGTTTATATTATATATGCATATATACATATATTTATAAGTGGTGAAAATTACATGAATGATAACTCAAATATAGGGAAAGGTTTAGCTTTTGCTGAGCATTTTCCTTAGAGCAACTCTGTAAAGTTGGTAGTACAAATATTATTATTTCCATTTTGCAGAGGCTCTGACAAACTAAGTGACTTTCCCACCATCACAAAGCCTATATGCTTCTGAGGCAGTATTTGAACTCATTTCTCCTTATTAAAATTCTAGCAATTTATCTACAATTGCATGTTTTCTGTGCAATGCAAAGCTCCATTACGGTTTATATACCCCGACTCAATCAATACTTTTTTAGCACGATGGTCCATGCACACATTTGTCTGAGCATAAAAGTAATAGCTCTCCGTCTAAAGATTTAAGCATTTTCTGGAGTGTTTGATATATAGCTACATGTTTTTATATCAATTTCTAGCCTGGAAAACACTCATGACAAGATCTAAAAAAAGCCAAGACTCTATTATGGCACATGAAAAGCCAAAATTTCTGACAACTCTGAATGTCTCTATTAGTATGCAAAATAAAATCTTACCCATTTAGAATCCACTAATTAAGAATTTTCCACAGTTTGATTGTAATTTAGGTGGACTGATTTAACTAGTCTATGAAGAATCTGCCAGACAATTTAATAGTATAAACAACACTACAGGATTACAATGACCCAGAGCTATTGTGAGCAAAAATCTTCAGTAAAACTAAGTGTTATAAAGCTTTGAAATATTACTATTATCATTGATTAAACTGGCAAAATTCAGGGAATCTTAAAATGCTTTTGATTGGTATCATTATATAGCAATCTTGATCCTCATTACCAGTAATTCCTATTTATTCTAATAAAGTACATTAACTAAAGTCTTTGACCAAGTAATAATTGATGTAAACATATAATATTTTTCAGCTCTGGCTGTATATGCAAGGATTTGTATATAATTTAAGAATTAATGTGATATGAAAATGAGGGGAAAGCAAAATGCCTTGCTTCAATAGTTAAAAATCTTACAGGTCAGTGGGATGGGATAAATATTCATTTAGCCAACTATGACTTCTCAGCATTACTCTATGAATAGTATAGAAGAAAATACTAATGAGACCAAGTTCACCAGTTCAAAGATAGCGTGGGCCACTGTTGCTTTGTTCTATGACAAAAAACTTCACTTTTTTTTAAACCCTTACCTTCTGTCTTGGAGCCAAAACTGTGTATTGGCTCTAAGGCAGAAGAGTGGTAAGGGCTAGGCAATGGGGGCCAAGTGACTTGCCCAGGGTCACACAAATGGAAAGTGTCTGAAGTCAAATTTGAACCTAGGACCTCCTGTCTCTAGGCCTGACTCTCAATCCACTGAGATACCCAGCTGCCCTCAAAAGACTTCACTTTTTATTCCAATTAGAACATTTAAATATTTTTCATTCTTTTAAAAAGACTGAACATATCCCAAGGGTAAACTTACTTAATAAGAGTAAACTTTCTCCATAAGGATAAACCCAACCCCCCACTAAGAAAAAAATCAACTTTAAAAGTTTCTTTGACTAAAGGTCTTTGAGTGAAAAACCTTTTGATTTCTTGATATGCCTTCAAATAGATGCCAATTTAACAACCTAATCAATTTAAATGAAAGGAGGAAAAGGCACTACATTACAAAAGTGGTATAGTTGCAGTCATGAGGAAAATCAATATTTCATCAGATTAGACAATTTTCCATTGTTTTTCTAAAACAGTTTTTAATTGAAAACAAATTGTGCTACTTAAAAGAAGTAGGAAATATGCAAACAGGAGACAGTCATCTGAAATATAAGCCTTTCTTTGGGCAAAGAAGAAAAAAAATGCATCTAGTACTCCCCTGTCACGTTTGTTTTGACACACTAAAGAAAAGTTCATGGTTTCTTACCTCTTCCTTAAAACCTGAGTAAAATTAAAATAGTTCTAACACAATAGATGTGTTTAATTTTATCGAATGCCCTTTAGATCATTGCTCTAAATTACACAGACATATAAAACTCTAAGCACTTTCTATTCAACTCTTCAATTATGATTTGAAGTTGCCACTTTACACAATAGTAAATTAATATTTATTAGTGTTTTCTAATTTTATTCTTTTTAACAATGATGAGGAAAGAACAATGCATCTATGGCTAAGTTTAATAAATCTTTTCAAGATAGAAATCATAGTCCAGAAAGAGAGACAGCAAGAGAGAGGGAGAGAGAAAAGAAGAGAGAAGGATAGAGGAAGAGAAAAAAAGAGAGATGTACGAGAGAGAGAGAGAGAGAGAGAGAGAGAGAGAGAGAGAGAGAGAGAGAGAGAGAGAGAGAGAGAGAGATTTTTAGTTATAGTTTTTAGTCTTAGGCTTGGCATAAATTCTGAATATCTTTGTTCTATAACTGATTTTTAAATGAATATTTATATACTTAAAAAATCTTCAAAATTTTGATGACTTAAGATGCTCTATTGACTTCTAAAATTTCACCCTTGATCATATGATTCTTCAATTGAATCTCTTTGGGTTTGAAGAAACATAATTAAGTAATTAGGAACTATCTTGTGTTTAAAATTCATCTAAAGTCTTACAAAATATAAAACAATGCTCTTTTTAATTTCTGCCTCTCAGAGTACATTAACTTGAGTCATTTTAAAAGACACCCTTCCCCATCATAAGTAATAAAATGGTGAAATACATCACAAGAATATCTCATCTGCAGCATTATACGCCAGTATTTTTTGTGTTGAATACTATTTTGGGCATTTTATCATTTTTGATAAATGAGTTAAAGATTTTAGAATTGTTTATTGTCTGTTCTTTTCAGTTTACAACCCCCAAAATTTCCAAATATCAACATAGAATCGACTTGGATGCCATTTATTGAAACCCCAATAGCCTACTGCTTCTTTTTATCTATCACTTGAATAGAAACTCTCATACAAACTATAAAATGTTTCTGACATTCATGACTTTTCAAGTCAGAGTTTCAAGTAACTGCTGAAGGTTATGTTGACTAAGGAGAGACATTTTCTAGAAATCTATAACTTTAGCTAGGAAAGGGAGTGGGAATGGGAAAGGAAAGTCTACTGCATTGTCCTTGAATATATAGCATATGATAGAGGCAAACCAGCAGAATGATTTGTGTTGGAATGAATTCCCTAGTATTTTCTCTTTTTCTGAAATGGTTCAGATGCAGCATGGGAAGTGGAAAATATTTTTTAAATTTCATTAGATTTAAGCAGAGAAATAAAAAAGATTATGTTGAACAATAGAAGAGTGGCTAATCATTTAATGGCACCATATTACTTTCAGAAGACAAGTTACTTTAAAGTCCTACAAACATAACTTTTTGCCTTCTTTAGTTTTAATTTTAAGCTTAAGGACTTTGTGCATGACTTTGAACAAATTTATTGACTTAAATGATAAAATTCATCACTGAGTGCCAAGCTCTACCAAAAGCCAAGTGTTTGAACATCCTCCTCCTGCTTCCATTAATGCAAAACAGCAGGATGCCCCATTCTGGCACATTATTATCAAATGGATGTAGGCTACAACTAATTCTAAAATTATTTATATCAGTTTTTGATTTTTATTTGAATATAACGTTAAAGATATAATGCACATATGTGAATTTTCTTTGGACAAATATGAAAAATATGGATTCAGAATTCTTCTATCATATTCATTTTGACACTAAAGTCAAGTCCATGGTTCCTTGCCTTTTCCTTAAAATATGGTAAACTAGTTCTAAAACAATAGATATATGTAAATTTTCTAGGATGTATAATTATATATAAATTTGTATAATATGTATTTTTCATATGCATACTTTGAATAGTTATATTTACCTATTTATATCTATATTGATATGGATATGATATCGATATGATAATAGCTAAGAACTTATTCATTCTAGACTCTCATGGAATGGAAATGCTTGTGTGCTGTAGCCAGTTTAGAATCACAATACTTTTTACTTAAAAGAGTTCAGCTTTCCTGAGATTTAGAATTGTTGCATCCTTTCCAGAGTTTGAAATTATAGCCAAGAATTGTCAGTGTACCTTTGCAGGAAGATTCAAAGAATAATTATAGTATTAAAGTATAATTCTCTAAAAAGAAAAAGTCAGATGATTTTTCTCATTTATGAAGTCATTCCCCACCTTCACTAAATGACATCCACTTAGATGAGTCACAGATAATCACCAGGATCTTTTAAAGGGAGGAATTTTATACTGTGAGGAATTCTGGTTGATTCTCTCTGTATAATAGAAGCTCTGAACTCCTCAATGAGGATTTAAGATTATGACAACATATATATTAATTTAATTTACCTATATTCTGTTTCAAAGCTACCATATCAGCTTGTAATATTTTTAAATGCTCTATTTTCTTTAAGATATTTTACATGTTATTAAAAGGACAAAAATATGATTTTTGTATATCTGCGTTGATATTGTTCAAAATATTATAATTAGAATGTAAAATATAAAGGCTAGCAAAAATGGAGAATAAAAATGACAGATTTTTCTCTCAGAAATTTTTGTATTTGAGAAAGGTATTATAATATACATAAGTAATAAAACCAGCATTTATGTTTAACAAAAAGTATTCTATATGTAATTTTTATATTCATGAGACTGACTATATAAAATAATAGCAAATATATAAATATTCTTTTCAACAGGTATTTATTAAACATAAAAATTTTAAAATATGCTTTCATATTTAACAGAATAAATCTGTGAAAGAGAGATTTTACAACATTTTCTTTTAAAAAGGTATATAAATAAATGAAAAGGTAAGTAGATAAACTAATACTTGTTTTAAAAATTATTAAATTCTCAAATTAAATGACTTAAAGGTAATACTTATTTAAAAATACTTAAAAAGTAATAAATAGATAAATAGATAAAGGGAGTGAAATGTGTAGAAGACTCTTAGACTGATATTTGTTAGAAATGGGTTACATTTCCAGGTCTATTTTCTATCCCCACAATATGCAACTTTGGTCAAATCATTATTTCCATGATCTTTGGTTTTCTTATCGCTAAGTGGATTGGACACAATTATCTCTAAGGTCTTCTTCATCCCTTTGATTATTTGCTCATATATATATATATATATATATGTATATATGTGTACATGTATGCATGCATAAAATCCCAGAAAATGTGTATGTAGTGAACCTAGCATCACATTTTTCACTAATATCAAACCATTAAGATAAAACATCTGTACAGAAAGAGAGGATAAGCTAGTACCCATGAGAAAGTAAGACAGAAGCAGTATGGATTTATAAAGAACAAATCATTCCAGACAAACCTGATTGCTTTTTTGATAGAATTATGAAATTAATGGTTAAAGGGAATGCACTACAAGTAATATATTTGGATTTTCATAAAGTATTTAATACAGTGCTTCATGAAATCTGACTTGGAAAATGAATTCAAATTGCCTTGGATATGATTATTCTCAGATGGTCTGAAAACCATTTGAAGGACTGTAAACAAGGCGTAATGATAAATGGCAACAGACAGAGCAAGGATAGAGGCAGGAGCTGCCACTGAGGAGGGGATGATTTAGGTCTGGCATTTTAGCATCTTCATTATTGGCATAGAAAATGGAGTAAACAGGCCAGCAATGAAATGTAGAAATGACACCAAATTGCAATTGCCATAAACACTGGGGCAGTAATATATTCAGGGTGATGGTAGACGAAACTTATAACGGGAATAAACAAAAGGCTGTCCACACCAAGAAATCAACTGTATGTTAACAAGCACGGATGTGCAAGATGGGTTAGCCCCATCAAGTAAGTAATGCATAATAGAAACTATTTTAAATAGGTACGGACAGTTTCCTATTCATGCCTCAATCCTGCCATATCTATAACATTGAAAGAAGTCTAGGACTGACAGTTTAACACCCTAGTTTGATTTGTAATGTAGTAACCAGATAGGATAACACATTCCATTTTTCAGCAAAAGAAAGAAGCCTTTCATTACTCTCAATTATCTGCATATGTATAATGTATTGGCAATTAAAGCAAATAAAACAAAACAAGAATCCTAACCTGGTATTTTCCCTGTGACTAAGTGTAGAAGACATAAGTAGTTTCTGCCTGCTTTCTCTTAGCACCCCTCTACCCCCACCTCAGTTTGGTGTGTGTTCAGGGAATGCAAACTAAATAAAATCAGGAAGGTAAATCTGCTGCAAATTACTTTTGGATTATCCATGGCACATGCTCCCCCATTTCCCATCCTCAACAGTGCAAATCACTGAGTTGATTGTATACACACAGAGAAAGATAAGTAGGGAGACAAATGACTTTCAGGAGAAGATTATACTTTCCTCCATTTATCCCATTCTATCAGACAACCAGACAAATTAGAATGAATTCATGGTATTGTAACACAAATGATAAAGGCAAAAAAAGATATCTACTTATGAGAAAGAATTAAATGAGGTAACCCATAGTGTGCATTTGACAACTGTGCACAGAACCTCACAGGCAACACCAATTTAAAGGCTGTAAATACTAAAGAGAAAAAAAAAGAGAACTCCATTCCTGGCCTGAAGACAATTTTCTACTTCAGATTCCCATGTAGAATAAAATTCAGTTGAGAAACATGTATTCTGCTTAACTTTACTCTTTTATGCCGATAAATAGTTTCTGAAGGAAGAAGACACATAGTCAACTCATGATTATCACTGGTGGGGTAGATAATGTGTCATTTCTTTAAAATAGTAAATCCTTCACATAGAGCTACAGAATACATACACTTCTCCCAAAATTATTATATAATGTTCCCTGTAAAGTTTCTAGACTCTAGCATGACCCAATCAATCTATACCTTAATTGCAAAAGCTGTAAGCATCAAACAGTGCTGATTCAAATGAAAACATCTCAGAGAATATCTAATCCAATCTTTATTTTAATGTGGGCAACTACTTTTTTTTTTAATTTTGTCTTAGATGGAAGAGAGAGACAGAGGCAGGAAGAGAGAGACACACACAGAAGAGACAATATAGAATTAAGACAGTAATGATAATTGATCTTCAGTGGCCTCACTTTAAGTTAACAAAAAACATATAGTTAAAATATTCCAACTCATGCTCAAAACATTCTCATGAAGCCCACTTGTTCCGGGTGTAGCTTATGGTACTTGTAGTTAAGTCAAAAGTTCCTACTTACAGCTCTAACATCATAGGATCATAATTTTAAAGATGGAAGGGACTTTAGAGAGCTTAGGTTACATGACTGGTAAGAAAATGAGATGCAATTTCAACCCAGGTTTTCTTGATTCCAAATCCTGTCCTATCCACTATACCCTGCTGCCTCTTATTAAAAAAAATCCTCAGAAAATTACTTTTTCAAAAGAATATATTCCTAAAAAGCACCTTGTACTACACCAAGCAGAAAAGGATTCTGTGAAATGAGTTCTTTATGCCTCACTGGCCCATTACCTTGGGGAGTAACTTGACTGAACAATGGATGGATTATCTGATATATCTAGTTTATCTTCATTTTCTATAGTTCTATGACAACTCCAAAAAATTTCTCTAAAAGTATGAGGAAATTATTCTTTAAAAAATAAAGTGGGAACTTTTTAAGAGCCAAGGATCTAGAGCTACATAAAAATATAGATAAACTGACCTGAAATTTTCATTGTATAAAGGAGAATACTAAGGGCCAGAGATTTTGAGTGAAAACATCAATTTATAAGCAAAATTAAAGCAACCATCCTCTTGTGCCTCTGTTTTCCCTTCTATAAAATTGGGTCATACTTCAGTATGTAAAGTATAGGCCTACCCTAGAGAAAGCTTTCTATAAATTTTAAAAGATATATATATGAAGAATAATGATGATGATGATGAAGATGTAACTTGTTCAAAGTCAAATAGTGGCCAGATCAGGAATTAAGACAAAATTTTCTTATCTAAACCCAATGTACATTTTCATAATTGCATGTCCTGGAATAAACTCAATTTGCTTCACTAATTTACTCTGCATTATTAATTAGAAATCACCAGTTTTCATGGTCTTCATACATTGAGTATTCTAGAGCAATGGCAGCTTTGTATCATTCTTTCCAATGCATCTTCCACCACGTTTTCACAGGAGTGTCAAAGGAACATAGAATTAGAGATAGAAAATCTTTAATTCACCCCCCTGACTTTACAGTGAAGAAAACTAAGTTCTAAAAGACTTAACCCAGGAGGCATAGTTTAATGACTTCATTCAGAGATTGACAGAGATAAAGTGGCAACCCAGGACACATAAGGTCTGGGGGATAGAATGTTTTAACCTAGAGACATAGGAAGCTAAGGCTAAAGAGATAAAATGACTTAACCCAAGATATATTAATTATAATGAAGAATAAACTTTCTTTTTTTCTTTCAATTTCAGAAATCAAAATCATAGCATTTTTAGAGCTAAAAGGACCCATATATAAGGTACTTTGTACACAAAGTCTTGGTAGTTTTATTCTAGTAAAGCTTTTAATAATATAGTCAAACTTACTAACTGAAAACTGCAGTAAAGCAACCAGAATATAATTTAGTAGAGAATTGCCACATGTCCAGTTTTGTTTTACAGATGTGGAAACTGAAGCCTGGAATCTAAGCACGTCACTCATATAGGCAGTCAGTGATAGAACCCAAACTAAAATCAGGTCTCTTTGAACCCATCATCACCCTAGCTACAGGAAGGGAGAGTGACCTGTTTTTTACTAGGTTTAAGATATTCCCCAGTGAGGAAATTTCCCCTATTAATTCAAATGAGAACCTTCTTTGCAACTCATAGTCTTTGAGAATTGCCTAGAGCACTGAGAAGTTGAGGCTTTCTTGCCCAGGTTGGCACAGGCAGCAAATATGAGATGTAGGAATTGAAACCTTTCTTTAAGGGAAGATCTTTATACACTAACCAAAGGTGTCCAACTGAACTAGAATCTGGAGCTACTAAATCATACCTAAGTATCCCAGTTGGCTGCAGTGACTTAGAAAACCACATCAATATTATCTATGTTTAAATGTATTTTATTTAGTTAAATATTTCCTGATTATATTTAAATCTGAAAGTGACCCGATGGCCCACGTCTGATGCTTCTGTGATATCCCATTGTGTTTATTTTGTTTTGTTTTTAAAATAAATTATAAAAATATTATTTATAATGATTTTGACAGATTTGGTAAATTTTCAGAAATAATAACAGTAAACTCAAGAGAGAGAAAAGTATTTTCCCTTTCTATTCAGGAGTAATTCCTCAAGAAGACCCTGATAAGTATATCCTTCCTTTTCCACAAACCCATGTGGGTGGAGATGAATATATGTATGATACCTCATATTTCTATACTACTTCATACTATTTTTCAAAGCATTTTATCTCATAATTACTCTAAGTAGTAGGTAGTAAAATATTTTTATCTCCATTTTAAATTGAAGAACTTGAGGACTGAGGTCTAAAGAAGATAAGTGATCACAGAGTAATTAATACCAGAACCAGGAATTAAACCCATGTCTCTTGAACAAAAATGCAGGAGTTTCTCCACACTCTGCTTCTATGCATTTATACAATTTTTAAAAAACATGCAATTATAATTGTTCATGCCTAGAAAAAAATCTTTAACTAATAAATATAGCTTCATCACCAGTTTTTGTATCCTTCAGAGAATCAAGCATAGGACTTTGAAAATAAGAGATTCTAAAAAATTTGTGGAATTAATCAAAATTCATTAAGCATCCTCAACCCAGTTGAGTCTCTCTGTGGCCTTTCAGCAAAACAATCTATCCTCATTGTCCGCAGCATGGCAAAGGGTAAAGACTGGTCATTGGGTGGAACATGTATTCGACTAGGAACAGAGCTAAGGCTGTAATCTTGGCTTTGTACTCAGCTATTTCTATAAGGTTTTGGGGAAATTATTGAATCTTTTTTTTTACATCTTAGGGTTTTTATCAGAAAAAATGATGATTTTAGGTGAAATAATCCTTAAAATCTTTTCATGCTCTAAAGTTATATAGCTTTGTGCCATCTGGTTCTAGGTACAATTCAGTTTACTAATCCAGATTGTATGCATTCTGAAACAATAATGCTTACATTTGGTTCTGTCTAGGGTAGATAAAGGAAAACCAAAGAGAAAGGCACACAGAGATCAAATTAAAGGTTGGAGGTGTGTGGTCACCAGGGTTGATGGAAAGAAGTTTGCAGTAAAAATTGAAATAAATAAAGCCTCACTATTCCTGTCATATTGTTTATGATTGGGCTTACTTCTTCATTGTTGGCTAGTGGGTTTTGCTGCTATTAAAACATTTCAAGGACAGCATCTCTCCATAGGCATGAATTCTGAATGGTAGGAGGTAGACAACACTTCCTATTGCTTCCCAAGAGTAGGATTTACTAACCTTGGGTTCCTTGACTTTTTTTTTTAATTTAGATGAATGTTTGAATATAGTTTGTCATCAATATATCTTCAATGTAGCTTATAGTCAGTTTCATTTATGTATTTATATAATTCTATATATTTTGTTTCATAGATTTAAAAACATTGTTCTGAGAAAGGGTTCATAGGTTTTACCAGGCTGCCAAAGGAGGCCATGGCACAAAAATGTTTAGAACCCCTGCCTTGGAGCAACTCTTTTTATCCCATCTTTTTATCAATCAGGAGACATTTATTAAGCACCTATTATGTTTTGGATACGATGCTATCTTTAATAATAACTAGAAGAGAAAGATTTCTTTTTTTGAGAACGCTGTTTTATAGCATTATGGGAGCCAGAACACAAATAAAAACACCAATGGATATTATCCCATGGTGGTATGCCTGCGATCTCATTTGCAGGGACTTGAATCATTAATATTTGGTTTTCTATGTAAGTATCTCATGACTCTATTTTCCTGTGAAGCGAAAAGTTTCTTTTTTTTTGTGAAAACTAACCACTTTCATTACAAAATGAGCTGGCTATTTTTTCACTCTCTTTGATATGCCAGAAGAGTTTTAAGGCAAGAAAATTTGGCAAACTATGGCTTATGGCTATTGTGGATTACATGATTGTATACAAATACATAGACAGATATACAAAACTAATTCTGATTGATGGCTGTCAACAATAAAGTATTATAGATCATGAGGTTTAGAGTGAGAGAAATTAGAATTTTCTCAATCTTCCACTTAAAAGTTGTATAACCTGAACAAGTTTCTTTATCTCTATACCTTAATTTCCCTAACTGTAAAATAAGAGAGATAGAGTAAATGACTTCTTGCTGGTGAGTCATTTCAGTCATGTCTTATTCTTCCTAACTCCAGTTGGAGTTTTCTTGGGAAAGATACTGGATTGGTTGGCTATTTCCTTTACTGATGAGGAAACTGAGGCAAGAAGAGTTAATTGACTTGCACAGGGTCACACAGCTAGTAAGTATCTGAGGTTGGATTTGAACATGGTTCTTCTTGAGTCCAGGCATGGTGCTCTATTGACTGTTGCACCTCAGTATTCCAAATGACTTGTATGGTGCCTTAAATTGTAATTCTATAATCTAAATCTTTAATTCTATGGTCTTTCCCTATTGATTCTTCCTAATGAAAGAACAAAAATAACTTCCACAAAGGTGGCGCTGTTAACTTCAACATGAGGAAATTGTATGATGCTTCCAATAGTATTTGGGGTCAGAAGACTTGGATCTGAATCTTGTTCTGCAAGTTGCTAAGCTGTATGACTTTGGACAAGTTAAGTCTGAGCTTCCTACCTTTAAAATGGGCAGATTGAATTGTCTTAACTCTACAATCCCTTTCATGTCAAAGAACTTTATTGTATAACAAGAATTATATATTTTTTCTAAACAAACAATAGTATTTATAGACGGCAAACAGCTTAAATAAAGTCATGTATACTATTTCCTCATCGCAACTTGAGTCATTAAAATCCTATCATTAATAAGAGTATGAGGATGCAAAAGAAGCAAGTAGGTAGTCCAATGGATAGAATGCTGGGTGTGTAATCAGGAAGACTCATCTTTCTTAGTTCAAATCTTCCTAGGAAAGTCACTTAACCCTATTTGCCTCAGTTTCCTCATCTATAAAATGACCTGGAGAATGGCAAACCACTCCAGGTTCTTTGCCAAGAAAATCCCAAATAGGGTCACAAAGGTTTGGACATGATAGAAATAAGTGAACAAAAAACATGAAAAAGAACTTCCCCTTTGTAGATCCCATCCGAGTTTTGTGCATTCTCTACAGTGCACTGGAATAGGGGAAAGAATGGGAGAAATGTTCTGGTATATTTACTAAAGAGCATATTTGAAAATCTTCAAGAAAGATTCTGCTGACATGTAAAAATACAGGGCACACCCACTCATTTTTTTCTGAGTCCCTTGAGTTTGGAGTTTGAAGAAGTTTCATTCATTTGGTAACCAATGCATTTCTAATTATTCATTTTTTTAGAATAGCGAAGAGACTAATATTCAAGAGTGAATGGCTATAAGAAAATATTACTCCAAACATTCTAGGCTTTTAGAGAAGGAAGAGAATGCCATTTTTCAGTATTTTTCCTTTTGTTCACAATTATGCAACAGCAATGTTCTATTAAATAGTCTGTATTTGACAGACAGATAGATGTTATATAGACATATAGAGGCAGAGATGATAGATAACCAGACACATATTTATAGAGAACAGTTTCGTACACCTACACTGAAGATGAAAGCCAAAGTAATACAATGCAAGGCACTGAGTATAAGAGGCATCATTTTGGTTGTGGGAGGTACACTTGTTTTGGAGTTCAAGTCCCAATTCTTCTATTTGTTTACTATGTGATTTTTGGCCAATTCGCTTTACCCAAAAGTCTCAGTTCCTTCATTGTCAAATGGAAATTGTCATACTCACACAACCTACCTGAGACAGGGCTGTTTCAACACTCATCCTGATATAATGACTATAAAGTTCTTTATTGCTATAAAACACTGTGCTTTGTCTTTGTAGATTTTCTTTTTATTTTGAGGCTTGATCCTTGATTTTATTTGTGAAGAGTACTTTTAGTGGGGACCCTCCCTTTCTCAATGAAGGATAGGATTTTCTCTACAAGTTAAAGTCTTAAAATTTGATTCTGTGTAAAGTGGCTTGCCCTGGGACATATAGCAGTATAAGGACGGACAAAATCAAATCTGTCTGACTTCAAAGCCAGCTCTGGATTCACTCTGCCTGTTGCCTCAATGGTATCATCATACATGTTAGTATTTTAAGGAATAATGATTTCATCTGTGACTGATGAAAAGTGTTACCCAACTCTAGTTTAGTTGCTGGTCTTCATTATTTGTTGTAGCCAAAAAAAAGTGACCACCAGATCTCCCAGTCTCTGATAATGAGCCTCCTCACACTTAATTAGGCTGGTTCTTCCCATATTCTCTAAAATATGTATGGCAACAGTTGTGTATGTGTGTGTGTGTATGTGAATGTGTGAGCAAAGAACTAGGAACAAATTAGATGTCTATCAATTGGGGAAATCTAAATGATACCTCAGTTTCCCCAATTATAAAATGAGTTTATTAACTACACTTATCCTACAGGGTAGTTGAGTGAAGCAAGTAAGATGATATCTGTAAAATGCTAACCAAAGTTTCTTTCATAGAGTAAGAGTTCTATGAATACACATTTTAAGAGACAGCTACATGATATGGTGGGTAAAGCTTATGAGTCTGGAATAAAGAAGGTCCAAGTTCTAATCTAGCCTCTCAAAATTACTAGTTGTGGGACTTTGGATTAGTCACAATTTTAATTACCTCAATTTCTTTAGCTATAAAATTAGAATACTAATAGCTCCAACTTCCCAGAGTTGTTGTGAAGAACAAATGGGATAATGTTACGTGTAATGTGCTTAGCAGAGCGCCTGACACATAACAAGCATATCTAAATATTAGCTAGTAATAGTAGTAATTGTAGTTGAGTGTTTGGAAATACCATGCTAGGTATTATTTTGATGACTGCACAAAAATAATGGAAAGACAAGTATTCTGATAGAAACTGAAGTAAGTGGTTAAGAAATTAATGTACTCAATTACCACAAAAATGTGCATAGGATCAAAGGAAATATTACTTGTAAATCACTTAGCAAGTAATAGGTTCCATACAAATGCTTATTCCTTCCACTTTTCTTTCCTCAAACAAACAAAAAAACACAAAGCAAATGAAAGTTTATTCATTTATTTAGCTTGAGAAGATCAAATAGAGCTTTCTGATCACCAGGAAAAACTTGGAGAATCAAAGATCATGGTTTTGCTTCCCAATAGGGACAAGTCTTCCTCATGTGGTATAAGTGATATATGCCTCTGGCAACCACTGGATCTATATAATCATTTTGTCTCATTATTTAACCTATTTTGTAGTTGGACTCTAATTCCTATCCTGTGTTCAATGATAAAATTTCTTCTTAGAGAAATCAAATCCTTTTCTTTCTTCTAAGCATTTAAATATGATTTCTGAGACTTTAATACAAAGAGTTACTTAATACAAGGAACAGCCCTTTATAATTGAAAAAAATAATTCCAAAGAAAGGCACAAATAATTTTTTTATACCTCAAAGATGTCTAAGATGATGTAGTAAATGGCAGATGAAACCACAGGTCCTTCAAATAAACAGGTACCAAAGGAAGGTTCACAACCATTTGTCTTTGCCCAGTCACAGACAGGGCTGGCATCCTCTTCAATTTCCCAATATAAATAAGCCTTCTCCAAAAGTCTTAAAACACTGTATCACAGGTGGAGAAAACCCCTTCAGAAAATTAAATGTTTCTGCTAAAATTCCTGAATTTTATTTATGTAGATCGCTTCCACATAGTATGTAGCAAACATTTAGATTGTCCTTACCTTAGACGCTGTACTGTTTATTGCTTAGTTCTACAGATCAGAATGTAGACAGTTAAATGAAATGAAAAGCTAATAGTTACATATTGAGTGTTGTATGGAAAGCTATTGATCTTTGTTCAAACATCCATTAACATTAGGAAAGGAATGCTTATTTTTTTAATAAAAAATTTGGGTTGGGGGTATGGGAAAACCTCCATTAAAGCTATCCACGATTGAGAATATTACAACAGTGTTCAGCTGCATGAAAATCACCTGTAAGACTTCTCTTTCTGGTATGCAACTAGCTTGTAATTGTCAGAGGCAAGATTTGAACCCATGTCTTGCTGCTTCTAAATCCAGCTCTCTATTAACCATACCATGTGGATTCTGATGGAGCAAAAGCAAACTATTTAAGCTCTCAGGACCTCATCCATAGGATGGGGACAAAGATACTTTATTAACTCATAGGGTTGTTATAGAAAAGTGCTTTGTGAAAATGTATAATAAATTATCATCAATTTAATAATTAAAGTTAATTACATTATTATTGTTGTTATTGCTTTTGTTCAAAAAGTTTTAGGATGATTTGAAGAAATTAAACGGCTCCTAGGTTCCCTTTATTAAAGGAATTTTAATAGCCAAGAGAAACGCCTTTTCCTTAAAGCATTCACACTAGTATTTAAAAGGGATCACCAAGCTTCATTATTTTTATAAGCCTGAGATGTAATCATGATAATGATGATGAGCCGACCTAAACACTGGAAATTGTCAGGCTTGAAGGAAGGTCTCATTGGAGGACTCTTTACTGAGAAGTAAAAGAACCTGGCATTTGGCTGTGTGTTATTCTAAGCACCAGAGGCAAGCAGTTATCAAAACAATTGTTGTGGGTTATTCCCTTCTTATTAAATGAATTTTATTAAACTTGTTCCTGGTTGGTTTTCTATAGGCCAAGCTCTCTCCCGGGATCCATTTCTGAAGGATTCATAATGGAGGTGATAACTTTCGATGGGTACATTACAAAAAGTTCTGGAATTCTAATAAAGGAATCAGTGTTTAAATAAAGTCGAGTAACCTCCAAAGTTATCTAAAGGTTCTGAGGTTAAGTGAGTTGTACAGTCTAAAAAGCAGCTGAGCAGTAATCCTATTGTGACACAAAAAAGGAGAGGAAAGAGCATGCCTACCACAATCTTCATCAAATCTGTGGGTGGAAAAGAGCTATATTTTTAGTTTCAGTTTAAAAAATATTTCTTTCATGAAATCTCCCTGAGCCACTTGTCAACAATGACACTTCCCTCTAAAACTAAAAATAACCCTTCTTGTTTGCATTTGTCTCCTACACTTAACCATGACAGGATCATTTTGTAGTTCTAGGATTATTTCTGCACTTTTTCTATCCCCTTTCTATAGCAACTTACATAGGGAAGTGAATAGGGGGAAGAAGATGGTACTTCAAAAATTACTGGTTATGTGACCCTGAGCAAGTCACTTCATTTCTTTTAGCCTCAGGTTTTTCATCTGTAAAATGAGCTAATGCTTACCTCACAGAGCTGCTCTAAGGATGAAATGAGAACATACATGATAGGATTTTAAAAAATTAAATCATATAAAACTGCTAGTTACTCCCATTATAAATAATTAGTATATTTATATATATATTTTATGAATTATATTTCTATTTTAACATACATTTTAATATTATATCAAAGCAACTATAAATAGTATGTATCATATGCCATGCCTAAAATATACTTTATATCATGTTATATTATGTAAACTATGTTAGGCACTATTAATGATTATTAACCAAATATTATTAATTAATAACTCAGGTTCTTTGAGAGCAGAAATTGGGTTTAATTTAATCTTTTACTTCCCCCAGCATGAAGGACAGTGTTCTTCACACAGTAGGTACATATTTAAATTATTTTAAAAACTTATTAATTCAGTTTGATTTTGAATCCACTGAGTTTACCTATTCAAGAAGAAGCGAGCCTCATATGCAATGGACAGTTATTCAATGGGAAGTCAGGGCTATTGTTTTTATGTCTTAATATTGTGACAAAATTTAGAAGAATGTTTAAAGAGAGAAATGATAGGAATCTGTGTAAAAGCTGAAGTGATTTAGAAATGACAGCTTTTAAGGAAGGCAACGAAACTCAGAAGTGGGGAACAGCATGAGCTGCTCAGAGTATTAACGAGATGAGGAACTGGAAGGTTACAAAGTTAGTCTAGAGGAGGAGAAGCTTGAGAAAGGATAGTTCTGGGCAGTTGAGTCCCTGAAGCTATAGGACAGGTGAAAAAGTAGGCTTTCTTAACATAGGCTGGAAATTGAAAAATGTAACAGAAAAAAAATAAATGCTAAAAAACTCTTTGTGAGGGATGGTGACAACAAAACTTCCTATATACCAAGAAACATCAGTAAGCATTTTTTTAACAATTACTTTCTATTTTAGAATCAATATTGAGTATTGGTTCCAAAGCAGAAGAGTGCTAAGGGCTAGGCAATGGGGGTTAAGTGACTTGTGCAGGGTCACACAGCTCGGAAGTGTCTGAGGTCAGGTTCGTACCCAGAACCTCCCATATCTAGACCTGGATCTCAAGTTATTGAGCCACTTAACTGTCCCCATCAGTAAGTATTTTTATATGTATATGGTATCCATTGTTTGCCTAAAATTTAGAACTGCCAATTTTTTTAAATAAAAAAACTTTGAGGAAATCCAAGTTTAAATCCTGCCTCTGATTTTTTCTAGCTTTGGGCTCATGAACAATTAATATTTTGGAGCCTCAATTTCCAACTCTGTAAAGGGAGGATATGAATATACCAATAGTACCTGGCTGACAGGATTTTGGGGAGGATCAAATAATATAATCTGAGTAACAGCACTTTGCATATATTAAAGAACAAAAAAAGTCAGCTATTATTAAATATTGCCAAATGAAGTAAAATTTGAAAAGTGCTTGGCAGAGTGCCTGGCAGATGGTAGGTGCTTAATAAATGCTTATTCTCCACCTCCACTGACTTATTCAATGTCATCATTTCATTCATCAAAAAAGAACTTCCGTGATATTTCACATGTTCTATATCAAATGCAAAGTAATGGCTGAATCTGAGCTCAATTTATTTGAATGCTGTTCAGAATTCTAACTGCAGTTGTTCTACATAACACATTTATTATCATATAAAATGTGATAGTTTTACATCTTTACATTCAGCAATTCATTGTTGACAATTATCACACTTTGTTTTTCCATTACACAAGATACACTTCTGATTTGAATTACTATTAAATATATTTCACAGAAGAGGAAACTGAGAAAATGAGAGGGTAAAAGAGAAGATGTAATAAAAGTAAGAAATATAGATATGCCTTTAAAAATTACCTTTATTTTCTGTCTTAGAATCAGTACTCTGTATTATCTCCAAGGTAGAAGAGTGGTAAGGGCTGCTTAATGGGGGTTAAGTGACAGGGTCTCATGGTTAGGAAGTGTCTGAATTCAGATTTGAACCCAGGACTTCTCCTCTCTGGGTCTGACTCTCCATCCACAAGCCACTAACTTGTCCACTACTCTTCTACAGAGAAACAAAAACAAAAGAAAAGCAGAGTGGGCTGCCTCCTAAGAAAACTGTTTACTCATCCCTTACGGTTTTCAAACAAATGCTGAATGATTCCATATTAGGAATGGTGGCGAGGCAATTTGGGGTTATGATTGGACACCACATTCCATAGAAGTCTCTTACACCCCTGAACATCTCTGATCTTGACAGCTTTAGCATGCTCTACAGATCCCTATTTTTACCCTCTTCCAAGCAGCAAGCAAAATTCTAGAAGTAAGAATATAACAATGTGATCAAATAGACAATGGTGGGATGGGGGAACCTAGAACTACAACATTTGAGCCTATCTTCTTCTCCTTGTTAATTGAGTGAACTTGGACGTGTTCTTCAATCATTTTAATCCTCATTTTACATACACAAAAGAGCAAGGATGAGAAAACGTATACTAGTTATCTCCCAGGAGAAGGGAAATAAAGTATTAAAAAAATTATAGTGCTATTTAGAGTAAAGAGCACTAGATTTGGTGGTCAGAAGGCTGATAGGCTTATCCTAGCTAGTTTTGTTGATTAAGCAAGTCACTTTAGAACTTCAAACATGTTTTCTTCATTAGAAAATGGGGATAATGATATCTATTTGACCTTCCTCACAGAATGGTTATCAAGAAAGAACTCCGATCAACTCAAACCACTGAAAAGATTAAAATTAATATCCAGTACTCCCAAGTATTATATTTAATAATATTTATTAAATATTTATCTTTAAGTATAAGGAAGTAAGGTTAGGAAAAACCAAGAGCCACTCCTCCATCTTCCACCATGGAACCAGAGAGCTTCCATGGACAGAAACAGAAACTCAAAACTCTCTCCATGTGAGGAGACACACAAACAGGACAAGGAAAAGGGGATTGTGGGAAATATAGTCCCTAGGGTTCAACATTCTAAATCAATACAAAACCCCTATGATCCTTTGGGAGACCAGTCTCCCCAATAGATCATGAAAACATAACTAACTTATAACTTTATCTAGAGATATATACAAATGTTACAGTTTTTTTTTTTTTAATCCTTATCTTCCATCTTGGAGTCAATACTGTGTATTGGCTCTAAGGCAGAAGAGTGGTAAGGGTTAGGCAATGAAGGTCAAGTGACTTGCCCAGGGTCACACAGCTGGGAAGTGTCTGAGGCCAGATTTTAACCTAGGATCTCCCGTCTCTAGGCCTGTCTCTCAATCCACTGAGCTACCCAGCTGCCCCCAATGTTACAGTTTTTAAAAGGATGTATCTGAATGTATATCCATGAAACATTGAGCTATTGTTGTGTTCAAGGGCTTCCATACCTTAGATTCTTGACAATATTTCAAGTAACAAACACCCTTCCCTTCAGCTGTAAGTGCCTTCTTTCTGGAATTACCTTACCATTTGTACTCTAAATCTTGTACATACTATTTGGTATGTTGACTCCACCACTGGAATACAAGCTCTGTGGGGAAAAGGACCATGTTCTCTGACTTTCTTTGTATGCTAATGCTAAAAATGTTGCCTGACAGAAATTATGATTATTATGATTATTGACTTGTTGACTGATTATCTCATTGTTTCAATGAAGCTAGAGGTCATTCTTAGTAAGTGTCCAGTGGGACTACATAAATTTTTTTTTTTAAATGAGGCCAAATTTTGTTTTGGTTTTTGGAAAAAAAGAAAGCCAACAATTGTGATGATGTGAGACTGGTTTTTTTTTTTGTTGTTGTTGTTTGTTGTTGTTGTTGTTGTTTTCCTGTTGTTGTTCTCAACTGGAATTGGGCCATTGATTTTTTTTAATCTTACTTTCTGTCTTAGAACTAAGTAATGGTCCCAAGGCAGAAGAGTGGTAAGGCCTAGGCAACTGGAGGTGGGCGGGGGTAAGTGACTTGCCCAACTTCACAAAGCTAGTAAGTACCTGAGGTCAGATTTGAACCCAAGGTCTTCCATCTCCAGGCCAGGCTTTCTATCCACTGAATTACTGAGTTGTTCTTGCCATTGACTATTAAAAACCTGTCTGTTTCTTTGGAGGGGCAGGATGGAAAGAGTATGACAAAATATTTTTGTTTCATTTCCTATAGTTATTTGGAAAGCTATAGCATTTCATGTTCTAATGTGTTGTAAGAAAGTACTTAAATTGAATAGGGAAATTAGGAAAAGAAAATGTGGGGGTTCATTAAATGAAATTTGTTTTATGTCACTAGAATTAGGTACTCATGCAAATATATCATCAAAGAAGCTTGGGACTCTCCAGGGCTATGTTGGATGAAATAAAGAGAACAAAAAATGCATTTTTTCCCCCAAAACTATACCTATTATGTACTAAATGGCTACATAGGGTCACTTCAACTATAAAAGTCACAAGAGAACTGAATGTGGGAGATAATCGTTTTTGCTGGGTTTTAGTCATTGAGACCTTTAAGAAGTCTTTTCATTTAGCCTTGGGATACTCATAGTAAAATGTTCATAATGCTTATATTTACATGACGTATGTTAAAGTTAAATTAAAAACAAGAAGAGAGAGAGAGAGAGAAAGAGAAGAGGAAAGAGAGGCAGAAGATCAAGAGACAGAGAATATGTCAACTTAATTCTCATGTAAAGTGAAGGATACTGCTTAAAGTAATCTGTAATATATCTGTTCTCTCTGGGATTGATGACTAAAATTGATTATTGGTTTGATTAAAATAATTACTGAATAAGAGATAGGATTAATAAAAACAATGGTTCATAACACAGTTAATATTATCATCTCACTGGTACTAGTCAATATAATCAGTAACTACTTACATGTTATACTGGATTGTGGATTATAAAGCATTATCATAAACATTTTCTCATTTGATCCTCTCAATGTCTTGACAATGAAGGTACGATTAATCCCATTGTACAAAGGAGAAATCTGGGGACTAGAGAGGAAATGTAATTTATTGAACACCACCCAATAAGTGACAGGGACTCCAATCCTGCTTTGCTTTCTGACTTTCAGAGTAGGACTCTATATGACTCTACACTGCTCACGGACTTATATTTATTGTGTAGGATGTCAAAAGCAGTTAATATATCATCTAGTTATTAGGCTATTTAAAATAATTAAGATATTTTCACTAGGCCTAATGATATTTTATTCATCAATATATTAAAATGACCATATAGTTTTCCGACTTATTATTGTAATTGTAATGCTTTGGTGATGAATGTGTCCTTTTAATTACTTACAACCATAGTGAGTTTTACTACAGTATCCTCTGAGGCCACAGAGGCAAAGCACATGTAATGAGATGCCATCAGTTTGCTTGTAACAATTACAGCTGCGGACTGATGATCTCTACTGAATAGGAAAAAACATGTCAATCCTGCTTTCTTACAAGCCAGGCCTTTTCTGGCAGCTGAAGCTTTGGGTCAAGGGCAATGCCGAATTAGAATTCTATTGCTTATTTAAGAAAGCATTCATCTTTTTTTTTCATTTCCTATATAGACTAATCAAAATAACTTAGGAAATATTACATTCTCAATCTGAAAAGAAATGTCTATAATTGATAACCTTTAAATCCCCAAATGGTTATTTCTTTCTTCAGGCTATACAGGTAAGGAAAGTGAAAGGGGGGAGATAGGAGAAGTGAGGAGAATTTCACATTTAACTGCTTCATATTTAATAAACAATCTATAGACTTTGGGGGCTATTTTGGGGACACTGGTGATCTTGTTGACGAATTGGGTAAAAAGAGAATACCGGGTAATTTTGGCTTATAGAAAACTCTTATATTGAGGATATATGATTATTTTCATATTAAGTGAACTGCTGGCAAGGGACAGTGTATCAGTGTTCTTAGAGTCATCACTGAGTATTAGGGCTCTGTTTTTGTAACCCCAGGAAAAATTGATGGCCCACAATAGATCTAATTGACAGGATGGCTGTTTTCAGCTAATGGTTTGTTACATCAATGGACCTCAATTCTGGCCTCAATTACAGATATCAGCATTGGTTACAAAAGAAAATGGGGTATGAGTATTGAAGGCAGTGAGAAAAACACTAGGAGAGAGAGAGAGATGGATTTTCAAGCACGATTTAATGCTAAAGATGCTACTTCACTATTTAAAGGGACATGGTTATCACAATTTCTAAGGCAGATAACTGGATTTCACAAATATTTACCATTAGACTGGGAAGAATGTGAGAAACTATAGCTTAATGGATAGAGAAACAGATCAACAAGAATCTGTTTCATGGCTTGTATTTTAATACATATTGATAAAGTGATTCTGCATTAGGGTAGTGTTATTTACTAGTTCTTCAGGAAACTCTCCAAAATTCTCTCCTAGAGATTGAGTTGATTATATTATGTTTACTCATTGATGATTTCCAAAACTAAAGAAATCACAGGTACATTTTAAAATATAGAACGAATCTTACCGCAGGTGGAAAAGAACAAAGAAGTTAGTTTATCTTCTCTTCTTGTTTAGTCTCATAAATCTGTCCTTGGTAAAAAGAAGTCTTTATCTGGAGTTTGACTTACCATCTATAAAGTACTAAAGCCTGACTGTCTCACAAGATTCATTGTTTTGTTTATTCTGCTTAATATAAACCAGGAGTAATTTGACATTTGCATTGCTAATTCCCTGCTCTTCAAGTGTGTTGACACTTTCGTAATTTTTTTCTCATTTACATGGCTTTAAATATTTTACCAAATTTTCAGTGGTCCAGTTTGATAAGTCCTTAATAGATGGGTCCTTTTGCAATTGGAATGTTCTTCTATGTACAACATAAACGAGAAAATATGAAGCCTAGTTTGTCTGTATGTTCACATTTGTAACAGTGGCAAAGCTTCAATAGAATACATGAAAGCCTTACAAAAGAGCATTATTCTGCCTTCTATAGTCTGATGGAAGTTAACAGCTTATGTTCTGCTCATAGTCTCTACCCTTTAATAGAAGAGGCAAATAATGCTCCTCTCTCCAAAAGCTCTCTAAATCATCACAAACAAGTTCCAGGATGTGTCAGAATGGAAGAGTAACAAAAAGAGATTAAAAGGGACACTGGCAAAGAGATGTATTCCTCTGGAAGAGGAAGCAGGGACAGCATCCTGAGTCTGCCTAGAGCTCGAGCAGGCAGAGCAGCTGTTAGAATGGCAAGAATGGATTCAAGAATAGACTGCCATGTTATTTACAAACTCTGAAATTGCTTCAGATCATCCCAGTCAGTTGTTATTCCCCCTCTCAATGCCTTGCAACCTCTACTCCCATTCTTCATCTTCACCTTCACATCCAATCTCTCCACCCATTAGTGCTTTCCTAGGCCATCCCCCTTTCACTGACTACACCTTCATCCCTTCTCTATCTGGACTCTGGACTTCCAACCCCATACTGTCTTCTTATCTTGAACCTCTTGCTCATTTGTTCTTTTGAAGACATCATCTTGCCAACCCTCAGTCTTGGATTATTACCACCACCCTCTTTCTTCACAACTTGCTCTTAAGTGAAAGATGGAGAAAATCATGAGATCTTACTGACTGGGTCCAAACTGTTGTATTAACCCAAATGAGACTTTTCTCTTAAAGTTCTGTTTTCCATTGCCTCTCAAACTTTCCTGGGATCAGATAAAAAATTTAACAGGCCTCAGTGTGAAGAGAGGGGACAATCCAGAAATCCTGTGACCTTGTATGGATGGAGTTGCTCTAGAGAGGGGGAGAGGGATATAGGCAGCCCAGAAAAAGGTTAGGGGAAACACTTCAGGATGTTTAAGAATGGGGGAGACCTTGAACCCTGAATATGCTGAATCTCTGCTGTAGTTTTATGCATTCCAAGAAATACCTTTATCTCACTCATCACATATCTTTACATCGAAGTTTTTCTTTCTCTGCACAAATTTTCTAGGTAAGAGAGGGCTTTGCAGTACAATGTACTGAACTGAAAGGCTTCCTTTACTTAGGTTTGTTGTTGTTTTGTTTTGTTTTTCCTGATTCATGACACCAGGATTTTCTGGTCAAGAAGTCTAATTTCCATCTTCCCCAAACCAAACTTCAACAAAACAAATGAAAGAACCAGGGACTCAGAGTCAGGAGAGCCTGATGTCAGGTTTTATTTTGACTCTGAGTCGGTTTCCTCATCTTATAAACAAGATGGGTGGACCATACCACTTTCAAATCTAATGTTATCAAATCTGTGATTTTTAAAGGTGATTATAGAAAACATTCCTTTATTTCTCTCTTCAAAAGCAACTGTTTATAATAAGGGTTAGCACTCAACTCTGTAACCTGGAACATCCATATTAGATGAAACAACTGATATTAGCTACTGATTATCAAAAATAATTATTTCAGGAAGTTGCCAAAAGCATAATTCCTGCAGTTTAGCAGGGGTAGCCTATCATTAGTATTTTTGTCATTTTTTTCTCTCTTACTACCTTTTGCCTTTCCTACCATTTGCCAAGGATGAGGTTTATGATGTTTGTTCTAAGTGCAAAAATTCCTAAGTATGGCTTTTTCCTAAGCTAAAAATTATGTAATACAAATTGAAAGTCAATAAGCAAGAAAATTCTTACAATGGAACCCAAGTCTACCTTGCCCTTTCCCCCTAAACATAAAAAACCACTCTCAAACAACCAGGCCCCAGGTCGGTTCTCACAATCTATTGAAGTATTTCCAAAAGGGTGCTTCCTGAATGATAAGCTTAAATCATCCCTCTGTCTTTCCTTTCCTTCCATACTCTCTCTTATTGTATTGAATTGAGTTCCTTTTTGCATCATAAATATCTAGTCTTTCATACTATTTAACACAGAATAAGCTATTTGAGTAGAGACCTAAAAGAGATACAAAGCAATCTTTGCTTTTTAATATTCTCTGTGAAAGTAGAACAGAGTATGTTCAGAGAGGAAACAGGCAACATTAATTCAAATTTTGTTTTATTTCCTAAAAATTATTGTCATTTGTTTCTTTCTTTTTTATTTTCTCTACAATATTTTGCCCCTGAGTTTTGAATCCATTTTCCTTTAGAACATCTATTTGTTCATTTCATTTAAAAAAATTTAACTCTTATTTTTTTTTTATTCTGTTATTTGAGTCAGGTCAGCTAGGTGGTCCTGGTAATACAGCACTAGACCAGGAGTCAGGAAGCTCTGAGTTCAAATATATCTCAAACATTTAATAGCAATGTAATCCTGGACAAATCATTTAACATTCTTTGTTTCAGTTCCCATCTGTAAAATGGGAAAACATTAGAGAAGAAAATGGCAAAGCACTCTAGATTCTTTACCAAGAAAAACCTTTGGTCTTGTTCATGAGGTCATGAAGAGTCAAACAAGTTTGTTAACTATGGTCAGTTCCAGTCTGTTAACCATATAACCAAATATTAAAGAGATAATGATTGACTAAGAAGAGCAATACCTTCAGAAGATACTCTTCAGCAAAAGTGAATGGGTTCTTATTCCAACCTAGTAGTATTCATTTGTAGATTGTAAACCTCAAATTTCCTTAGACTTATAATTGTTGAAAATTTCACCATTGGGATATTTCATACTTGGAAAATTTCTTACTGATAGTCTATTGGAATGGGAACTCCATTGGCATGGGAGGTTCCTTCTCTTCCCTTCTTAAGATTACTTTAGGACAGAAACCCTTTGCTGAACAATGGAAAGGACTTTGACCTATGCTTAAGCATAGAACAGGAATTTCTTTGAGTCTTGATTGATTTTAGAATTGATACAATGGAGATACTTGGAATAAATCTCCACCCTATTCAGTCCTAATAGGATTGAGTAAGGGCTGCAGCCTAGATCAAAATTTAATTATTCCAATCTCTACCATACTCAAGTTAACAGGATTTAGAAAGGGCTGTAGCAAAGGAGTATAGATTTAATCATTTGAAAATATGACCTTCAACAGACATGTGCAAAAGCAGAAACCTCTGGGCGGTCCTGGGTTAAGGGAGAGCCTCCATTGACAGGGAAATTGATGAAGAGTGATTGGTAGATGTGAGGACTGAGGGGAGGCAACTTGGATGGTGTCCTTAAAGATAGGAGGGTCTGGAGACTGGGGAGGGTTGGAGTTTTTTTGGGTCGGTGTGGTTCCTGGGCTCTGAGGGAGCTTGCTCTGAAGGAAGCTGAAGGTGGGGGCCTCTGAGACTGTTTCTCCATTTTGGACACGTGAGTAATAGGGACTGATCTCTTTTCTTTGCCCCAGCTATCTAAGGGCTTGGGCCGTTTGGCCCAGCCTAAACAGAAGGGGTATTTAAGCCCTATTCCCTTCTCTCCCCTTTCTCTCTCTATATATATCTCTAATTCCTTTCTTGCTCCTATTGTAATTAAACTCCAAAAAAGGCTGACGGCTGACTTGAGTTTTTCATTTAGGAATTACATAGCTGATTCCTTGGCGACCTTAAATTAATATATATCAGTCTTTTAAAGTGATTCCCTTGTAACAAGATATAAGATTGAGCCTTTGCTAGGGAAAGTGGCCCAAGGCCATTATTTTTCCATCTAGGGATGTGGCCAGGGAGAACATGGTGCTACTCTCACTTCCATATCAGTGGTATCCATTGTTTGAAGGATAATGGAGTTGGCTACAAGTTTTTGAACCACAAACAGGCAGAAGGGTCCACCACCAGAATTCTGGGAGTCACAGTCCTTGTCAGAGTCTGCAAGAAGCCAGATGGTGAGGAGCAAAGTTCCAAGTGACCCATCTTGTCCAGTCAAACACTTGCAGATATGTACAGACTCATCAACCCATCAACAATTCTATATTTGTAAGCAAACTCCATGGCACTATAGTAAATTAGAGACGTCATTAATGTGAATTCCCTTTCCCCAGGAGCCAAGGTGGTATTAAGATATACCCTCACGTGTTTGGGAAAATTTTTGTATTTTTATTCTTGCCATATATTCAAAGTAAATAACCCTCTCTAAAAGCTAATCTCCAATTGGTCAGATTGACTTGGGGCTAATCATTGGCTTCAAGCAAAGTGGAAGAAGCATGAGAATGCTGCTACAAGCCCACAGGGTTAGAGATAGAGACCTAAAGTAATAGATATTCCTAGAACCTATTCCTAAAATAGAGTATATGGTTGTTTTGTTTTGTTTTTCTCGTAGGAAAATATAGAGACAGATAGATGGTTCCATGGATAAAGTCAGGTCTAGAGTTGAGAGACAGTGGGTTCAAATATAGACTCCCTCAGATACTTCCTAGCTGCATGGTCTTGGGCAAATCACTTAAGCTCAGTTGCCTAGCCCTTATTTCTCTTCTGCCTTGGAACCAAGACATAGTATCAATTCTCAGAAGAAAGGCAAGGGTTTTTAAAAAGGAAAATATATGAGAAAAAAGACCTTGAATTTTCTTTGTTCCTATTATTCACTGAAATATCCAAATTCAATTTGAGTGCCACATTACTATATTGGTTGGAGTAAGTAACTCTCACATTCTTTTAGGTACAGGTAGATTCAACTTGTCAACACTGTTTGCTGTGCCATGCCCTTCTAGAACATGCTTCTTAGTTTTCTTCAACAGATCTAGGGCACATTTGTGAAACCAAGTACAGTATTTTCCTTTTTAGCCTGTTTTTATGGCCATTCTATCCTAACCTCTTTGTAACTATTAAAAATAATTTTGTCTTTTGGCTTCTTTCCAGGCTTAAATGATATCAGACATTAAAAAAATAATTTCCTTACCCTTAACCTATTGCTCTCTATCTTTGTTTCTTGAATGCAGATTCCCTAAGTTAACAATTTGATTCATAATTTGATAAACAATTTTTAATGCCTGTGCTGTGTACAAAGCACAAGGCAAAGTGTTAATCATGAAAGGATTAAAAACCAAACTGATAGTTGTTATCCAGAATTTAGACTTTTTCGTGCAATGTCAGTTTTAAGCATATTATGAAAATAATTCCATTCAATTAATTCAAGTGAACTGAATTAAATCCAAAAAATGCTCATTAAGTACCTAGGACATGCAGCTTACTACATCATGTACCAGGGACACAAGAAAGTGGGAAAGAAAAAACAAAGAAGGAAGGAAAGGAGGAAAGGAAGAAAAAAAGGAAAAAATAAAGAGAAAAAGACAAAAAAAGCGATAAAGAGAAAAGAAAAAAGGATTTCTTTCCCTTATTAGATTGTGACATCCTTTAGGACATGGACTATGTTTTGCCTCTTTTTTTTTTTAATTCCTAGAGCTTAGCACAGTACCAGGCACATAGTATGACACTCATGAATATTTAATGATAAATTTGAGGCTATAAGTTGGAAAGCAATTCGTCTACGTTAGTTAATTCGATACAAAAAAAGGAAAATTAATGGGATCAGGAAGACCACTTAGAACTGAGATATTGAATTTGAATCTTGAAGGAAGTTCAGGATTCTAAAAAGGTAGAAGCAAAGAGGGAGAGTATTCCAGACATGAGACACAACCTATTTAAATGTATGTGGGAAAGGAAATTATGAGTTCAGAGAACTGCACCTGTCAGTTTGACTTGAATATAGAGTACAATGAAAGGTAGTAATTGGAACTAAATTTTAAGAGGTAAGTTGAAGCTAGATTGTCAAAAGCTTTAAATGCTAAGGCAAGGAGTATTTATCCTAATAGCCGAAATGAGCCACAAGGAAGCTTCTTGCTTAATCCTGTGACTTGCTCAAGGTCATGTGGTTAGCAAATAAAAATTCCAGGGTATGAACTTGGGCTATCTGCTCTGAATATAACCCAGCCAAATAAGGGAATAAAAGCATAAAGATAAAAATTGGTTCAAATGTCAGTGCAAATGGATCACAAAGAAAGGAAAGCACCTATTGACTAAAGATATGTCAAACAAAACCAGGGATAATATTTTTTTTTATGTGCAGAAATAGATGCCCTGGGCTTGACATTGAATATAAGGGCATGGTGATTTATTTTCAAGTGAAATAAAGAAAGAAAGAGAAAAAAAGTACTTTCCAGGGTATTTTTCTTTAACATACCAAGTGCTAAGCACATAATTTGTGTGTATAGGGGTTATGTGGGTATAGTTTTATCAGCCTTGCAAATAAGCACTAAAAATTTATCAACCCTCCCCCAGGAGATGCTTAGGTCTCAAGATGAATTAAATCAGCAAACTTCCTGAATCACCAGGTATATATTGCTACTCACATATGTCTACTTTCAATATATTTATTGCAGCATAGATAAATATATATGTGTGCAGAAAAAAATACTATCCAATTCCCAGAGTGTTTTAGTGATTGAGATGTGTGAAGATATAGCTACAGCATAAAACTAAATGCATTGCCTTTTGTGCCACAAATGGAGAGAAAGGGGCTAAGGAGAATGTTTTCTCTGACTTATGATTTTGTTAATGACCTTCTTTCTCCTTTCATTTTTTTCCTACTTGATGCTAGTTTTTGTTTTCAATTTTCTCCAAACGTCAACACTCCTTATGATAACACCAGCTTCTATTTGAATAGCACTTTAGGGTTTATAAAAGATGTTGCCCGTGACAATTCTATGAGATAGTTCATAAAACTGTTATTATCATCATTTTGCTGATGAAGAAGGAGACTGATGCTTGAAGAGGTTAAATGACTTACCCATAGTGACATACAGCTAGTAAGCATTCTGGTCTCTCCATTACCTTTGTTTCTGCTATTCCATACCACAAATTTATTAGCTGAAGGAAATAGACACCTTATTCCTGGGGTTCTGAAATAGCCCTTTTTCAAATCTGATTAAATTAGTGATACAATTTCATGTTTCCCTCCTCTTTTTCTCTGCTACTCTATACTCAGAAAGTGGAGAGTTGCATTATGATAAGAATCCAGGATAGTTCTGTTTGAGCAGCCCAGAATTAGTTCCTCCAAATGCAGTAACAGGAGTTCCCCATGAAAGTCAACCTGATCAATTGCCCTCAGATTGACTTTAAACAGGAATACAGGAATGATAGTTACAATATTAGGTAGCCAAGTCTGAGACTTGAACAGAAATTTCCCAAAGCCACCTTAAATTAAAAGTATTGGGTAGAGGCAGTTAAGTAACTAACTTAGTAGATTGAGAGTCAGACCCAGAGATAGGAGGTCCTGAGTTCAAATCTAGTTTCAGATATTTCCTAGCTCTTTAACACTATTCAAGCCTCAAATTCCTTGCTTTTCTGCCTTGGAATCAATATACAATATTTATTCTAAAAGGGAAGGAAAAGTTTTAAAAGGGAGGAGCAATAAAAATGTTAAATAGTATACTTAAAGGTTTTTTGGGGGGTGTTGAATTTCCCCCAATCTGCTTCTGGTTGACCTATTCTTTCCCAAAGCAGCAGTTATAGCACTTCCTTTAGGGGTCAAGAAGCTACTGTCTGCTAATGTAATGCTGAACATGACCCAGCCCACAAAAAAAGGGAACAACTCACTGTCTTCATTTTGTCTTCCATTAGCAAATGAAGCCCAGGAAATCTGGAGTTGTATAAGAAGTCACATTCCTAATGGGTGGACACTTGTCACTCAAAGAGAAAAGAAATGTAGGTACAAGAACAACAAAAGCAGAGAAATCCGCCTCCATGTTTTTGGTTAGTTTGTCTTGTTAAAGAGTCAACAAAAACTTTGCAAAATAATTGCCCTGTGAGGAACTTGTGGACCAGAGTCCACAGTCTCTTTTAGAATTATCAAAACAACTAATATCCCCTTGCAGAGTCCCAAGTCAATCAATCATAATTTCCAATGTTATTCTGATTTCATTTTAAGAAGGAAATGTGTTTAAATCTATACTAATTAATGTCAAATGTTAAGAAAATGACCTTTATTTCTCCTACTTTGGGCCTAGGGGGGCAACTAAGTGAAAGGCAATAAACAAAACCCTTCAGTGGTTTTCAGAAGATGCAAAGTAGAATTTTAGTTTGATAGATATCATTTCTAATTATAAACTTAACCTTAATTTTAATTTCAGCGATAGATGCATTGGACTCCAATGGCTGATGAACTTCTGACTCATCAACCATTCACATTACTTCTAATGAAAAGGCAAAGTAAAATTTAAAGTGACTAATAATTAGTTTCTGTTTTTCATCTTATGTAAAACAATTAGAGACTGAAAAATTCTGCCCAGTCTATTAACCTTTCAAAGTCTTGCTTATGTGCCAAATATTTATTCATGTGAAAAGATCCAATGATCTGGAGATTTTACCCTTTAAAAAAAGTTCCCTAATTTTCTGGATTTTGAATTTAAAATAAACTGTTGTTCCGTTCTTTTCTGCTTGAAAGGAAATGCTTTGACAAAGCTCTCTCCAGTATTTTTCATTATTGGAAGTTTAATTCAGTTAATCACAGCAGAATTGAATTTCAGCATCACAGCATATGATCCTAAAATTATATTGAGCCTCCAATAATTAATCGTTTATTACTGAGATTAAAACTTTTTTCAAAAAGAATGTAATCTGGGTCACAAGCTGGTAGAGAGCAGAACCCTCTAGGGAATGGTACTTGATAGAAAAAGTTTTGGTAGACAGGGGACTGGATATTCCTTCTCCTTATCACACCTGCCATGAGGTTGGCTTCCTGAAGCCTCTAAGGACATAACACTACCAGCTGAAACAAGGAAAGGACCTCTTAGGATGTTCTTGAAATTCCTAACTACTACCATAAAAGGAACTGACAGTCTGAATTCAGATTGAAGCATAGTATCCTTCACTTTTATTTCCTCCAGGATTTTTTTTTCTAGTAAGCAATATGTACCTTATTTTAAAACATGATGAATAGGGAAATATGTATTATATGATAATACATGTATAACCTATATCAAATGACCTACTTTTTGGGGAGAGGGAGAGGGATGGGAAAGAAGGAAAGAACCCAGAGAGCAAAATGTCAAAAAATGATTATTAAAATTGGTATCAACATATAATCTGAACAAAAAATAAATTTCTAACTATCAGCCTCTGTCAGAAGCACTCTCCTCATCCACTTATACTCTACCTCAAGTCTTTCCCTACTGGTTAACATATAATCACCCCTTTTTTACCCTTTCTTCTTTTTTTCATCTCAACGATATGGATCACCATTGCTAAAAACGTAATCCCTGCAGTTCAATTAAAAAAAGGCTATATGCTATCTCCATGTCACCTTGGATTTAACAACAATAATAATAGCTAGCACTTATTTTTTAATAATTCTCACCTTCCTTATTGGAATCAATACTGTGTACTGGTTCCAAGGCAGAAGAGTGGTAAGGGCTAGGCAATGGGGTTAAGTGACTTGCCCAGGGTCGCAGAGCTAGGAAGTGTCTGAAGTCATATTTGAACTCAGGACCTCCTATCTTTAGTCTTTAGTCCTGGTTCTCCATCCACTGAGCCAACTGGCTGCTTCTCAACTTCCTTTCATCTTAAATCTCTTCTTCTCCCCTTATGTCTTTTGCTTTCTATGACTTGTCTGTCAAAATCTTTTCCTTTTTTTTTTAGTACCAGCATGAATATTTCTGTCTACAGAAGACTTCTCTTGATCCTCCCAGCTGGTCATACCTTCCTCACTAAATTTGCCTTTCATTTAATCTACTGTCTTGTCTCTTTTTGTAGCTTCAGTCCTTAGCACAGTGACTGCCACATAGTAGGCACTTATTGATCAATCTACTCTATATGTTTGTTGAATACACGGTAAAACTTAAAATATGTTTTGTATTTCACATTAAACCATAAATAAGCACCTTAAGGGCTGGAACTGTTTTTACATTTTTTTTTTTAATTCCCAGTGCTTAGCAGAGTCCCTGGTATACAGCAAATACTTAATGTTTGATGATTGCTTGCTTGATTGGAGATATAGATTTTGAGGGAAGCCCTGTGTGAAAACTACGTGGGGTTTTCTTCACCATGTAAATGGCACCTTTACATAGCCCCCCTTTTTTTTCCCTCCTGCTCATTTCTTTTTCTACCTCAGGATTCTAATTTTCTTCTCCAAAGATGGTTATCAATATATCCCACCTAAAATAAGGACTAACATAGGTGCAGAATTACCTCTCCAAAAGATTTGCTTTCTTATACACAGAAGAAAAAAAGTTTACATGAACTTTAAAAAGTATTTAAGTTTTTGGTTTTTTTTTCTGTTTCTTACATGACATCATCCCATGGATTGAATAGCCCATATGACAAGTAGTATTATTTGGAGAGGGAAAAATCAGCATTGAAAAATTTGAAACTAATTAACTTTTCAACATGTGTGTACCTCCCACATCCTTGAAGGGGCAGTGGATGAGGGGGTCTTCTCATATATCTTCTTTTAAATCCAACTCAATCTTTGTAATTTTGTTGCATATACTTTTGATTCATTGATGTATCATTATTTGTTCCATTTACGTTGTTGTAGTAACTATATATTTTGCTTTTTTAGTTCTGATTACCTTACTGCATCAGTTCCTATGGATATTTCCTTGCTTCTTTGTATTCATTTCACACATCATTTCTAAGAGCACATTTCTAATAGATTATATTCTATTTATATGCATCTACCGCAATTTGTTAGCCATTCCACAACTGATGACAACTACTTTTTTTTCCTATTCTTATAGATCACAAAAAAAATTGCTCCTCCAAATATTTTGGAGTTAGAGGATACATTTTTATTTTTCTTATTGGTAGCTTAACTGAGATAAAAGCAGAGTGATGGACTCTGACTCTAATACTATGAGCCTTTTGTCACTTTATTTGCATGATTGTGGAGAGCTTTCTAAAATGATATTGCACTACACCATTCTACCAATAGTGTAATAGTAGTACCTGTTTTCCACAACCCCTCCAGTAACACGCCACTGTTTGTCATTCCATGATGGAGACACAAGAGTGATAGAATAACATGCGGTGACTATGAACTTTGTCCCTGACCAGAACCCCTAAACTGGTTACCTGCTTATGAGACCAGCTCTGTGAACCACATTGGGGAGATTCCATGGAATCAGGGAAATTATGGTGGTGATTTAAATTTGGCCTTGCACTTTCATAGGGTTAAGGGATCTACTTCCTAGACTATATCACAACTTTTCAAATATTTGACAGAACATGTACTATTTCCATTAGTGTTCTCTTTTATAGGATGAATGCCCCTAATTACATTCCTGTGGTCTGGAGATTCTTTACTATTCTGTTCATTTTCCTATGAATGCATTCTAGTTTATTATCATATATCTAAAAAGGAGAGAACAAAAATAGAATGCAATATTAATGATTTAAGATGACATTTAGGTCTTAAACCATTTGATCTGTTTTTTTTTCCTCTGTTGACCTAGGCCATAAGCTTAGGCTGTATATACGAAGCTATATATTTTAGCATCACTCATGCCAGATTTATATATCTGTATCTATATCCATCTATCTATCTCTAAATTTGCTTTCATGTAAATTGATTTTTTTGTAGAGGTACATGAAAAGTAAGGCGTGACTCAAATAGTTCGAGACTAAGAGAATGAAATACATTTTACTTGGGAAATAAACTCAAATTATTCATTTCTTGGTTTTCTTCTTTCCTGTCGTAAAACTGCCATGAATTCTGCAAAGGTAGACAAGAGGCCCAGAATGTGAACTGGGCTTAATTGTCAGTGCTGTTGAACTTTGTTATAATATTAATGAATTGAACATTCAGAGAAGTTCATGGGTTTAAGCTCTGCCAACATTTTGATGCATGACCTTGAGCAATTCATTTAACCATTCAGGATCTCCATATCCTCATCTGTAAAATGAAGCTTCTCTATCTCACAGGGGTGGCCAGAAGAGCTAAATTAAAAAGACAAATTGCGCTAAATGCCAAGATACTAAGGCAAAAGGTGCCTTATAAATCTTTAATGGAGGAGTCAAAGGTCTATAAGGTACTGTTATCCCACTCATGCAATTAAAAATCTAAGCTATCTGGAAAGTATGGAGAAGGACTCTCACAGTATATCTTTTATTAACCATTGCCAGTAGCTTATTATGATTATGCTTTTTTATCCCTGGCTTCCTCTCAACTATCTAACCCCCCCCTATCCCTTTTATTAATTGTTTCCTCCTCTCCCCAGTTATCTAACCTTGTCAACCTCCTCCTCTCTTAGTCTCATCAACTTATTCTCCTCCGCAGCCCTCTGCCCCAATTTGTGCCAGGCTTCTCATTATGAATGATTTTGGATTGCTGACCCCATGGGGGCTGGTTCCATGCCAAGGGATGTGCCTTGGAGGCTGATGTGCCCACAGAAGCAAGGCTGCTGCTGCTGCTGCTGCTGTTTGCTCTGAGGTGGAAGGATTTTTGGAGGCTATCCAACTTAAGGCTATTCCACTGATAACAGGTAAGCATTTAGTGACATTGGCTAATTAGTTAACCAACAGGAAAGGGGAGCTAGGTGGTGTTTTCCAAGGCCTTACAGTATTATCTGCATCGTTTAACAAAGCAAGTACCTTCAAAATTCATTCTGAGAAATATCACACTTACAAAACAGTATGCATGTCCCAAAGAGGGAGCCATATTTTTTTTTAAATTGCAACTCAGAGAAGCTTTTTATTTGCCAAGCTTAACCTCTCCTTTTGTTGAGTCTACTTAGAGTTTTTGAAATAGGAAGGAAAAAGAAAATGGTCTTGGCAAATGCCAGATATATAAATAAAACTTTATCTAACATCTACATTCCTTTAGCGACATCCTTTAACCTGCACTTAGCTGATTTCTCAGTGGTTTACCTTGATCTTCCATCCTACTACTCTCATTCACTTCCAGAGTCAGTTTCTAACTTTGATTATCTAAACTCATTCATTATAGGACCAGGGAAGTACTCCCACCAAAGCTGTCTCCCACTCCTTTCTTTTACTCTAGGACATCATCATGTTACATCTGGAAAACTTCCTCATTCCATTCTGTCTAATCCACCTGTGTGCTGCCATCAGATTACTGTCCCTAAAATCTCACTTTCATCTTAAAATACACTCCTGAGCAAAGTTCGGCTGACTTCCATTCTTATATGATGTCATCTGACTTCTTTAGATTAATTTACAAGGCCCTCTACAATCGCACAATCCCAATTTTCTTTTCTCTGTCCTTGAATCTAGTCTTTTATTTCCTTAACTTCCCACTTCTGCCTATATGTTCTTGATTGCTCCTTACTATCAGCCCAGGGCAATTCCACTCATCTCTAAGCCCAGCTCAGATTCCACTTGCCCTGAGGAAGCCTTTCATGACTCTCCAAAGACAGATGTGAATTCTTCCTTTTCCAAACTATTGAAGGAAATACTCTCATTACTAATTTTTCATTTCTCATTTATTGCTTTAGACAGCTCATTATCTGTTTGCCTCTTTATTCCCAAACATGTTGTGGGCACTTTGTGGAATAAGGGTGATATTTTTCAAATCTCTAACATTCCTCAAACACTGACTGATGCATAATAGTCATTAAGGAAATGTTTAATTCAGTATTTAACAAAACTTGATAGCCCACCGCAGTCTTTTGTTGCATTACACTATAGGAGGAATTTTAAAATAGGCGAAGTTTGTAAAATGGGCTCATATTATCTTTCATTATCTTCCTAACCTTGATGCATTTCACTACCTGGTTCTCAAGTTAGATTTAAGCTAGCCAGGGCCTTTCATCATAGAAGCACCCCAATCCTTACCTAGGAAAGAAAATGTGAGCTGTTACAATTACAAGGTACAAATGGTTACTACTACAAGTCTTCAGTATAAGGACAATTCTGATATATTCTCCAGAAGCAGTACCTACTATATAGCTGAATAATATAATTTTATAATAAGTAAGAGATGAAGAACTTGATAGAGAAGAACTTTTTTTCATTGTCTTTACTTTTAATAAGAAAAAGGAAATAAAGTAAATCTGTTCCTATAGAATTTGATTTTTTCTGGTCAATAGAAAAATATAGAACAAAACGATTTGATCCTCATTTCTCCCCAACATATACCCACACATATATCTGCCTTACAAAAGAAACTCAATTTTAGGTGATGTTTAAACTTTAGTTGCATTTTCCACTAATTATTTACATGCAGATCCTTCTAAATTTTTTATGATATTTCTTCATTTTTAAATAACTTTTCAAAACTTCATGGAAAGCAAGATAAGCTTTGGTACCTCTGTAGTGACTTTGCTTTATTATATATTGATTGCTGCTTTAAAAAGTGACATTTGTGACTTACAAATCTACTTTCTATCTAGCAAGTATTAAATTGCCATAATTTTAAAGCAACTTCTCCAAGAAAAAGGCTCTTAATAGCAGGGAAGAGAAAAGGAAGGGAGGAAGGAATCAGGGTTCATGGAGAGGAAAAGAAGAAAAGAGAGAGAAAAAAAGGAGAGGAAGAAGATGAGGGAAAGCAGCAAAAGATCATTTATTAACAAACATAAAAATCTCTATTATGTATATAAATAAGAAAATCTATAATTAAAATTATTGGGTATGGATTAGAAATTAGATATCATAGATTATTTTATACACTTCACAGTTTTCACATTTTATGTTGATATTGTTCATCCATTAATTTGTAATATAATTTATTTTAATGAGTTTTTACAATTTATTTGCTTCCTTGAAAACATTTTTTTTTCAAAAGTTACTTAACTTTCTGGTTTCTCCAAAAGGGAAGAAAAAAAGATATACTACTTTAATCTTCAAGAGAAAAATGTAAAAAGGAAATACCCTTAACTACAAAGACTAAACTGATTCAATCACTTCTGATGTCCACTTTTAAATTCAGGACTGTGGCTTCTGGCCAACATACTTTGGGTTATCTGGAGAAGGACACACATAGTAATATCCTTTGCTTCTTCTTTTTTAATGCAGGTGCTTGTTATTTAAGTGAAAGTGAATAAATAACCTTTATGTGTTTAATTCCCCTGAGCAAAGGATGTCAAAGAACCATGGAGTAAAATGGGCTTGCTATTTGGTTTCTTGTCTAATTAAGGTTGAGATAAGACTATAAAACTCATTACACTCACCATTTAAGCCAAATTTAAATACCCCAGTTCCCAGAGGTGCAAAAGAATTGTTCACATCTGCTCTTTATCCTAATACATCCATTTGTAATTTAAATGAATTTCTTCCTATAGGGGTGTTTTGGACTTATTAGCATTTAGATTTTAAGGTTTCAGTATTGTTGTTTTAAAAATCTCCCATTAAACTTATTTTTAAACTTTTCTTAGAAATAGTATATGGTCAAATCAATAACTATTGCTGAACTTCAGCCATTAAAGAATAATCGGCTATTTGCAAACCAAGCAGTATATTTATGTGTTTGTTATTAATACTGCTATTAACAGTAATGATAAGGCATAGACATTTAGTTTCTCAGTGGTTAGAGAGCTAACTTTGATTGAGGTATACATACGTTCAATTCCTATTTCTGACATATTTTAGTGGGATTACCTTGGGCAAGTCTCACTCAAAGCCAAATGGAAGTACTCTAAGATTGTAAGTAGTAGGTGTCAATTTGCATTGACAAAGTGATTTCCCTCAAGTGGATTTTATTACAACTCCCCCCCTCCACAAAAACCCAAACCACATTTTCCAATGAAAAAATAAGTGAAATAATGATGATGTTGATAATAACATTAATAAATTAACCACACAGTACCATCCTGAAGATGCTATTTTTTTCTCCATCTTTCTTTCCCTTTTCCTTCTCTTACTTCAGTCTAAGGTATAGTGAGTTCAAAATATGAAAGGCACTGTTAGATTTTAGCTTAAAATTATATCCAAACATATGTATTAGTTGAGAGAAAAACGTAGTCCCATTGTTATTTAAAGGTATACCTAGATGGCCTCCTGGATTCATCATTCCATGAATAGTGTCTGTTTCCATAGTTTCCATCTCTTTTGCTAAACTATTCTTTGCCCCCACTATGATATCCAATCACTTTACCACTCGTCATTGTACCAGGCTGTCACATCACCCCTAATCTCACTGTATCTTTGTCCATCTCTAGTCCTTGGTAAACCAATATAATTTTGTGTTATACTCTGCTTTTGCACCATCTGTTTCCACAGCTGGAGGAAATAATGAATCCATGCTTACAGGATCCAATAGTAATTAGTGTTATCAGATTTCACCTGGACCCTCACTGTAGTAAAGCAAGACTTCTACCCCCTTTAGGTGATTTTTCTATCCCATACACAACAGAATCTGTTCCAAACATTCTAGGGCTATCTACAAAATTCTGACATTCCTTTCTTTCACACACCCAGCTAAGGACACTCACAGATATAGATATGTGTATCTATCTATGTATTGTGAGGCTATTCAAAATAAGTTCTCTCTTCTCATCTCCTATATCCCTGAAATCTTCCCCAAATATCACCATTCCACTCTCAGATAACAAGGTGCTCCTTCATCTTGCCATGGCCAACCTCTTTATATATACCTCCTACCTTATCTTCTCACTTCTCTAGTAGATTGGATCCTTTGGTGCTTAATATTAACTAGCCTATGTCCTCCTCATACTTAAAATAAAAACTTTCATCAGCTTTCTCAAAAGCTTCTTTAACCATATCTATCTCCTCTCTTCAGTTAAACTCTTAAAATGTCATTTATACTCAGTTTCTCCACTTGCTCTCCTCTTACTGCTTTTGTTAAAAATGATTTATTGATATATATGTATATATTATATGTATTTTTCCCAGTGCTTAGATTTACTCCTATATCCCTCCTCTTTCTGCTGACTACAAATTCATTGTTTTCAACCACATGCTGAACATGTCAAACTGAATATTCGTTAGGCATCGCAAAATCAGAAAGTCTAAAATAGAACTCTTTTACCCTATTTCTTGGCTCAAATAATTCGAATAATTCTTGTTTTGGGTTCCTACACTCAGGAAGCCACAAGGATTCCACCCCAAATTTTTTTTTTGGGTGACTCATATCTATTTCAATTTACCTTGTTTTCAGGCTGCCAAAATTTCTTAACTATGTACCTGGGGTCTGTGGGCTTCTTGTATGAGGAACTTTTGTCAAAATAACTAAATAATATAAGCTTTCTAGAATCTCAGGGAGAGAGAGAGAGAGAGAGAGAGAGAGAGAGAGAGAGAGAGAGAGAGAGAGAGAGAGAGAGAGAGAGAGCGAGCCATATCTCCTTATCTCCTTTCTGGTTCCCTCCTCTCAAATGATCTATTACATTTCTATCTAAAACTATTTCAGATTTTATCGTCTGTACTGGGGGACAACAGAAAAAAGTTGAGAGGGGAATGGGATATGACATTTTAGGGAGAAGATATATGAAGAACCCCATAACAGGAGGAAGAAAAGAAGGAAGTCATGTCTGGCAGTCCACTTTTGCTAGGATGTAAAGGACTTGGAGAGGAAATCAGAAGAGAACAAGATTTTGAAGGGCTATGCATGCCAAGACAACAGGGATTCATTTAAGTGCTCTGAGCACTTCTTGTTAAATCTTAATGTACCAGATTTGTAAATGTTACGTTGAAGAATGTGAAATTAGGGACCAGAAGATACTTTAATAGATATTATGGCATCCTGACTGAGTGACAATAAGATCTAATAATGAAATGGTAGTTAAGGAGAGAAAGTAGAGAGAATGTGTGTGAGAAGTATTGCATAAGAAAAATCTGGATATTGGAAACTTTATGGAAGGTAGGAGAAAGGAAGGAATAAAAGTAGAAATGAAGGTTTTGAACTTAGGTGACAATGTACCATGGCAGAAATAAGGAAATAATATGAGTAGGCTGACTTAGGAGAATAGAAAATAATTTTGCTTTTAGACACAGTGAATTTGAGGTGCTGGTGAGAGATCCATGTGGACATACCTAATAATCAAGTATAAGCATAGGTCATAGAATGAAAGCTAAAGGCTAGAAAAATGGCTTTGTAACTTGTCAGCTGAGAAGAGGTATCTGAAACCATAGGAATGAATAACAACCAAATTCAAGGGCATAAAAAAGATTTCAAGGGCAATAAGAGACCTGTGGCCAAACACCAACATTAAGGGATCAGAAAGAAGACATGGAGCCAGAGTAGGAGAAAGAAGAGGTTTTAAACTGTTATCCACTGATGGTAGAAAAAATAATACAAAATATTAATACTACTTATAATAGTTGATGATAAGGTCATGCCATTAGATTGATCACTCTAACAGGTGAGATATCTAACCATTCCTTTCTACTGCTGATGAAATCACATATCCTTGATCTATTGCACTAAAAGATGAGAGTAGTTCTAGGAATATCTTTAAACTTTATTATACCTGTTGTTATCCTCTCTTTTTTTCCAATAGGATTCATATAGAAGCCTGTACTGGTCCTGGGACAAATCAATATGTTCTTGGTATTCATTATTTTCATTTTCTATGGAGTGCTTCCCAGGCAGACAAAATAACTCGTTTTTTTTTTTTTAATAAAAGAATACTTGGTGCTCCTCTAGTTTGTAGACAGGACAAAGAGGATGATATGTACTTCATTATGTATCTAGGTGATTTTGATCTTCTCCTTTAGGTTCCCAGATTTTAAGTTTTAATACCCAGAAGCTTGGAAATTATGTTTCAGGAAGGGAGACAACTTTAAAAATGTTTTCAGTTTTTTATTTATTTATTTTTTTTGATAAATCAGTGATGTTGCTAGGTGATTATGGATTATAGTTCATTCTGTGAATAATTGTGTGCCTATGTTCAATTAATTGGAAGTGTTCAATATATCTTTGATGTCTATTTTTTATGGGTATTTGTCATGTTGGCAGGTGATGAAATATAGAAAGATTCTTTTTTTGCAGTTCTAGGCACCTGATAATATTTTACTAGGTATTCAGTCAATGGTAACTACATCTTTTGAAGTTGTAGTGTTCTATTATACCATCTCTGCTATTTCATTGAAAATCTACATTGATCACTAAGAAGAATCTTTCTATGGATTCTGGTGGTGATAAATCCCTTTGTTTTCACAAATAGATCTAAATGGCAGCTATTTGTTTAATGCTTCTTTGCTGACATATTGTTTTTGGGTTAGGTGTTATTCATGGAATGTCCTTTGATTCTACTCTCATATCTTGGTCATTTTAGCAAACTTACTGGAGGGAAATCATTTTTAGATGTTAGACAAATACAATGATATTCAATTATTATATTTTACTATTGCATAGACAAATGATGCCAGCATATTCTCTTCTAAAGGTTTTAGATCTGAGTGCAATGAGATTACTTTACTTTTGTTTTATTAGGTATGAGTCTGTGATTTTATTGATATTTAAAATACCTGCTGTGGAAATTCCCTCCACCAATAGATATTGACAACACATCTGCGTAGAAGGGTCAGAGAGTTTCCAGAGGCACTGAAAACTTAAGTGATTTGCTCATAATTATACCACCAATGTATATTAAAGATAGTATTTGAACTCAGATCTTACTGCATCCAAAGCTAATACTCTGCCCAAAGATAAATGTTCTTTATTAATTACTATTTAACGTTCAAATCATATAAACTTGTACCTGACACATAGTAGGCACTTAACAAGTATTGATTAATAACTTATTCAATTAAAGAGATAATTATTTTCTTTAGCAAAAGATAATTAGAATTCCACATGATTTGTATAAAAAGAAAATGTGAGAGAATATGTCTTTAGGGGGGAAAAAAGAAACAAAGAGCTGAGGGATAGTTCTATTCCAAGACACATTTCTTTAACAAATATTTATTAACTGTGAACTATATGCATGGCACTCTAACAGGTACTGAAGTAAGGAAAAAAAATAAGGCCTGGTCCCTTTACTCAAAGGGCTTAATCTATAAAAGGCATGAATTGTAGTAAATGATAATTACAATAGAAAATAGAATGTAATAAACTCATGAAAGTTTAAAAATTACATGTAGGAGAGAGAGATCCTTTCTCTTTTGACTTTGAGTGGGAGAGATAGAAAGGTGTTGGAATACATTAAGGTCATTATTCTCATATTTTGGGGCTCAAGAATTTTTTCCTTTTTTAAAACATTTAATTTTAATTTTTCTCAATTACACTTAACAAAAATTTCATTTTTAATACTTTGAATCCATATTCTCTTCTTCTCTTTCCCACTTCTGAGAAGTAATAGATTCCGAGTAATAGATTCTACATATGAAATAATGGAAAACATTTCTCTGTTATATAAGTTACAAAAGAAAATGAAAATCAAAAACAGAAGAATGAGAAATTAAAAAAAACATTCTTTCTCTGAAAATATATGGCATTTTTTTTCATCATAAGTCCTTCAGAATTGTTTCAGATCATTTTATTGCTGAGAATAACTGTCATGCGAATTAAGATAGCCCCTTTAAATGCTCAAAATTATTGAGGACCTCCCAAAGATCTTTTGTTTATGTAGGTTATAGATATGGATATTGCTATATTACACATTAAATATCTTATTAACATGAAAAATAGTTTTGACTTCATGGATAACTTAAGAAGGTGTTAGGGACATCCAGAAGATCCCAGGCAATACTAAAAGAAGTGCTAGATTAGGAAGAGTTTCATTTAGGATTAGCAACTGTAGGAAAATCTCATCTGATCCATCAAATATATAATAAAACTTGCCTCTGTGATTGTTGTTATTTTTTAATTTTACTCTTTTATTTTAATAATGTGTTGTCAGTTGCCCTCAAATTGCTAGCTTTTAGTCCTTCTAGATGCTTTTCATTGTCTTTTTTGATCTTTATTAACTGAATCTCAAAAACAGTGAATACAGTGTAATTAAAATAGATACATTATTTTTCCCTTTTGTCTTTTATTGGGAATGTTACAACCCAAAAAGTCTGACAAATAGCAAGAAGTATATTCTATATTAAATGAAAATTATGATTAATTAGTATTAATTTGCAAAGTCACAAACAAAAATGAGAAATATTTTTCTTTATAAATATTTATTAATCTTATTAATATATTATCATTGTTTTCTTACATTAATCTTAATAGATTGTCACAGATGACAAATTAAAAATAAAACATATATGTTTTACAAGGATTATATCTTATTTTCCCCATGTCCCACAGTACCCAGAAAATCATGTTACAAAAATTAAGGACTTGGTAACTACTTGTTGATTTGAATTAAACATACAGAACATAGAAATTAAATTTAAAGTGAAAATCTGGTAGGTCAAGAGCTTGTTAGATGCACAGATATTGAATTGTAGAAAGGCCAATGGGTTAGCAAGGGAAAATAAAGCTCTCAATAATTATAAAAATGACAAGAGATCTGATAGTTAATTTCAATTATTTGCAATTTTTTTGTTTTGTTTGTTGAGTGTTCACGTTGTATTAAACAATAATCCTAAATTTGTGATTTTATGCTTTGCTATGTTCTATTATAGGTTTTAACCTTGTGGCTGCAATAAATTGTATAAAAACATGTTTTGGGCTTTTTTAGTTAACTATATGATACCTTGCAGTGTTAATGTTAAGTATTATCAATTAGAATTCCTCTATCTAAATATTATTTATTCATAAGAGATGACAATAGAGGGTTAGCAAAAACAGTGCAAAAGAAATCATTGACATGTGGGTTTAAAAAGCTTTTATTAATTTCCTGGTAGGTCTTACGTATAATGATATGACCACAATAACATTGGAAAATGTTAAAAATAAAGTATCTTTAACTTCAAAGTTATATTAAGAAAGATGTTGCATTTAAAAAACATTATTGACTCATTTAGAGTTCAGCATATACATACAGCTTCAGTCCATTTTCAAGTAGAGACATAAAATCCAGCTATTTAGATCACAGGAAACATGAAATTTATATAAAACACTCCACATGCTGACATTATCACCTGTTATGGGCAGGTAATTTGGAATTCACATGCCAGGGAAAAGTTATTTTGTGAGTGCATATGACTGAAAAGTTAGAAAATGTGACTCAGGAAACAAGAAAATTCCCTAATTTTTTTGGAAATCTTCATGGAAAGAATTTTTAAATTTCATAATCAGTTAAGACTAATACTCAGAAAATCATAATACCTCCAATATGCCTTTAAAGATTGTCAATATCTGACAATTTGGAAGATGTAAATAAACACAACATGGTGGAGTGGTTTAAAAACCTTGAACTGTGAGTCAAAAGATGGATCCCTACTTGGTCACCTACTAGAATGTGACCCTGTGACTTTGTCTCATTTGGTCTTAGTTTCCTCATCTATAAAATAGAAGTTATTGTTATGAGAAATATGTTCCATTAGTGAATTACAAGAATGTCAGTTAATATTATTACATAAGTATATTTTACAATTTAATATTTAGAATGAGTCAACAGTGCTTTATTTTCAATTTATCCTGTCAAAGTTGTTTGTTTGCTAAGAGGTATTTTCCTTTTTTTCTGCTCCATTAGACTAGAAGCTCCTTTAGGGTACTGACTATCATTTACCTTTCTTTCTATATCCAACATATTTCGGAGTTCTTGGCATATAGTAGATGCTTAATAAATGTCTGACCAAAAATGATTTATTTTTACTGACTGCTTTTTCATAATTCTTCTATATCTGTCCAGTTGTGTGCTCTGAAGACATCATGCTAGGAAATGAAATTTCTGTAATATTATGATGAATATGAAATAATGAGCAATTTTTTTCTGGAATGATGGGTCATTCAGTTTGAAATGAGAGGGGTACCATAATATAATGGAAAGAATCCTAACAGAATCAATGGATCTGGTTTGGAATCTCTACTTTCCCTCTTGCGAGGGATGTGAGTAAGTGATGAATGAAAACAACTTATTAATCGCTAATATGATAAAGCTCAGGGATAAAAACAGAAGTAATCAAGACAAACTCTATCTTCGAAAAGTTTACATTCTAATGAAGAAAAAAAAACAAAGCCATGTTGGGTTATATAGAAGCTTGTTTCATGTAAAATGAGAAAAATCTCACTTCTGAGTCTAAGATCCCTAGGTAAGTCGTTTGCTCTTCTTTACCTCAGTTCCTTCTTATGTAAAATGAGTAGCTTGGATTAGATATCTAAAGTTCCTTCAAATATTACAGTTTGTGATCCTATGATGACAAAGCATGAATTGCTAAAATTATCTAAATGTAGTTCCCAAAATTTACAATAAAAACAGAAATCATTGCTAAATACTTAAGAAATGAGTTTTAGCTATAATTTTAGCTGAACATTTATTTGTTTAAAATTAATTTTAGGAGAGAATATGTTACTTTCAAGTTTGCTAGGAGATATACAAATAACATTATGCCTAAACAACAATAACAACTTGCATTTATAGAGCACCTTAAAGTTTGCAGTGTTTTCTGTTTATTATCTTATTCGAGCATCAACAAGCCCCTGTTAGGCAGATACCTTAAATATGATTATTCCTATTTTTCAGAGTCTCAGAAAAGATAAATGATTTGCCCAGGGTCATATAATTAATGTCAGAGGTGGTATTTGAAAGAATAAGTTAAAAATACATATCTAATAAGTATTATAGACCAAATACTGAGGAAATAAATGCAAAAACCAATCATTCCCTGCCTTCAGGGAGCTTACATTGTAATGGGTGAGACATAAATGCCTGGAACAAAGTAGGTACTTAATACTTGTTGATTGAATTGGATTGGATTGGATTGCATTGGAGATGGTGACCAAGGAAGCATATTTTGGTCCAGAGAATCACATGGATGGTGAGTACAACTGAGTCCATTGTCAAGGAATGGTAGAGCTCATTTGATTATATTTGTCAGAATAAGAAGTAAAAAGGCTTGTGTGATGGAAAAGAGTTTAGAACTGTCTAGTATTTCTTTCTGATTTTGGTCTTTGGAGGTCTAGTTGGGAGAGTGGGGCAATGGGTTAGAAAATGACCAAAAAAATTCAGTTAGAGGATATTAACTACTTCTGGGAGTAGGATCTAGGGATTTGGTCTAGAGAACAGTATTCTGAAGCCAATGGAAACGGTGCCAGGTCTATTTTTTTAAAGATAAACAATGGCATTAAGATGAGCCAAAATAAGTCCCACCACATATGCCAGTCCCTTGTGAGAACTAAAATAGAGAATCTTAACATTTTTGTGTCTTGGATTTCTCTGGCCAGTTGGTGAAGCTAATGCACTCTTCTTAGGAAAACAACAACAACAAACAAACTTAGAATGTTTTTAATGCATAAAATAAAAATAGGGAATTGATTGCAAAGGAAAATAAGGGTTAAACCAAATAAAGATGTAGATTTGGTTTCTGTCAAAGTTCATGAACCCCCTGATACCTCTTCATAGACACTTTGAGATATCCACCATGTACCCAAGCTTAAGGATTCCTGAAATAAAAAGACCATCCTAAATGGGTATCTTTCCCTTCATGAAATCAATTTCAAAAATCCATTATTCCATATGCATTTTCAACATTAATTAGCAAAAATATAAATTGCTGATATTAATATTGTACTTTTTAGAGTTTTGGAGTCCTTTATATATTTCTTATCTCATTTGACCACAACCCTATGAGGGACTTGCTATTATTCCCATTATACAAATAAGTAAACTGTGACTCAGAAAACTTCATTGAATAGCCCAAATTCACATATCACATATGTTTCTGAGATATGATTCAAAACAAGATATTTCTGAATTCAAGATCAGTCCTATATGTATTATTCCAGACTTCATCTTCCATGAATCTTTTTGGGGACTTTTTGTTTATTTAAAATGTTTTCAGCTGGTTTCTTAGATCCTAGAGTGAATAGTTTAGGTCTGTAGCTAGAACTAATGTGTAGGAAAACAAATTTATTTAACCCAGGCATTCTCAAACTGGATAATGAATAAAGCAGCACTGTTTACTGTTCACTTAAGAGATATTTCATTAAAAGATAAACAAAAGAGAAAACCACAGTGATATTCCAGGTTTTTGTTTTGTTTTATTTTGTTTGGCATTGCCTTTTCAATGGCTCATTTTCACAATCCTTCCCCCCCTTCCAGTTAGACATAGGAAGTATTTTCAAAAGGATTAATTTAACAAAAACTTTTAATAAGTTATTAGGAATTGTATAATTCATAGGTGATTGTAGACATTGTTGCATATCATGATACTGTTTCAGAATAATTATGTTGGAACAATATGAAAAAGCCTAATCTTGTTGAAAGTTTTTTCTTTGATTTTTGTGCAACCATTTTTTACTCAATAAAAGTTAAATGATAAAATAAGCAAAATATAAAATGAAAGAACTAGAGATCAAATATTCAGCTTTTCTGTCTGTCAAAGTAATTCACTTTCTTCTTCCATTTTAATGACTATAATTTAATTAAACATTATAAGAATAGTAACATAAACATTTTTACTTCTAATCCCCTTTATGAATTGCATTTCTTCTGCATATTTTTTTCTGGATTTTGTTGCAGGTTGTATTTGTATATAATTATTGTCATTCTAAAATTGGGCGAAATTTATTTCCAACATTTTTAGACTAAGAATACAGTCCCTATGGATATTTTTGTAGAGATAGGTTGTTTCCCCTCCTCTGGTAAATAATATTTTAGCACATAATCATAATGGAGAGATCTTAGTGTTAAAGAATCTGAACAGGTTTTTTTCTTCTTTTCTTTTTAAGATCTAATTATATATGCCAACTTCTTAAACAAAAAAAATCAATATTTCACAGGTCCACATAAAATGTAATACAGTGTCTATTTTTCTTCTCAGTCTTGTCAGAATTAAACTTTGTTGCCTTTAACTACCTTATCCATTTTAGTGGATATATAGTGGCATCAATAAAAATAATTCTCAGATCAATTTCCTTTTTTAATATTAGGGAGTTTGAACAAATTTTTCAGGTGGTTGTTGATTTATGTTCTTCTGAAAACCACTTGTTTGTAGCAATATGAGAAACCTGCTTTATCTTTGCCATAAGCAATAGGTGGAAGTCCTAGATTTAGAGTCAATGCTTAGCTTTAAGTGATTTCCATGAAAGCTACAGAAGTGGCACAACTCTAAAGCAGATGGTATCCCTACACTCTTCCTTTAAACATTTTCTTATCTAGAATTCACATTACATATTTTCCTTGCCCACTTTCAAGATTAAAAATAATCTCATTAAATATTCTGAGACACCATTATATACAACCATGCCATCAAAGCATTAGAAGTTGTGCTCATTTTCTCCACCAATACTAAATGTAAAGTCAACAGAAGATTTGCAAGTCATAAGCCCATCCTTATAATTAAAAATTTGGTGGTAGTTCATTTTGAAAAGACATCAACAGTCCTAGAAGTGCTTATTAAGTTAATGCAGGTCAAAAGTCCCTGAGTGCCTGAGCAAATGAAGAGTTATAAAATTTTAATTATATTGGCTGAAAACTCTAATGGCCAATAGAGAAGAACAAAAAAAAAGTTTGATAGGTGTTTCTCTAAGACCTTCTTCTTCCATGATTTATACAATAATAATTTCACAAAATTACTACATATTAAGTAACATTTAAACATTCTATTGAATTCTTGCTTTTTAAAATACCACTGGGTGATTCTTAGTGGAAAAGAAATAATCCTTCTGTTGCACAAATGATCATCCAGACCATTATCCTTTAATTTTTTAATTTAGATTTTTTCCTGAATCAATTTTTTTAAAAAAACACAATGCATTTATAGCCATTTTTCATGATCACATGTCAACCATCATCAATTACTTTAATCTAATGCCTTGGTAACTAAAGAAAAAATAACAAATCAGGACTGTCATGCTCTTATTTCCATACCAAAATTTTCCATGTTTAAAATACATAAATATATACATGCACCTACACATATTCATATGTGTATATATGCATAGATATACAATTTTGCAGATGATTTTTCTCAACTCATTATAATGCTGATCTAAAAAATTGAGAAAAATTAAAAAACTGAAAAGAAAAAGGAAAAGAGACTATCTGCTAAAGTCACCAGTTCAGACTCTGACCTCCCCAATTCCTCCCCAAGTGGCTTTCCACCTGCCAGCAATGTAGAAAAAGGCCAACTAGTTGGATGTAACATACCAGGCAATGAGAGTATCTGCTATCAAACACCCTGGGTAACTCTAAATGCTCTCTACTCAGCATGCCAGTCCTGACAGAATTTTTACCCTTGTTCTTTTCCCTTTTTGTGCTTTCGGTATATCTAATCTGCTTACACTTATGGTCCTTGACAGTCAAAGGAATGTTGTTTCTCTAATTATGGACAAGTTGATATGCTTTTATTAATTGTGATATCAGTGGCCACTCACAGATAAAAGAAGAGGGAAGAGAGAAGAAAAAAGGAATGAAGAGAAAGAGAGAGAGAGAGAGAGAGACAGAGAGAGAGAGAGAGAGAGAGAGAGAGAGAGAAAGAGAGAGAGAGAGAGAGAGAGAGAGAGAAGAAGAAGAAGAAGAAGAAGAAGAAGAAAAAGAAGAAGAAGAAGAAGAAGAAGAAGAAGAAGAAGAAGAAGAAGAAGAAGAAGAAGAAGAAGAAGAAGAAGAAGAAGAAGAAGAGAGGGAGAGAGAACATTACCCGCAAGAAGGAGAGATCACGGTTGTGCTCAATGCTGGTTATCTCCAGGTTGCCCATGACTACCTCACAGTTTTCATAGTATTTACGCAAGGCACGGTATTGCTGTTCCAAGTCAGAAAGTGAGCTCAGTTTGTTCTCTGTTCCAGCACACACTGCAAAAACAAACATATATACAGATATGTGTATGTGCATGAAATCACAGCCTTCTGAATAAAACAAAGATTTTTTTAAATAGATTTTGATAAATATCATTCTGTTTAGGTCAGTTAAGACCATGAAACATCTGACCTTAGGTTGTGACTGAGAAAGGCAATGGAATCCAAGGAAAATTAGAAGTGGAATTCCACCAAAAGTGGAATGTGTTACATGTATTCAACAATAAATAAGCAACAAAAATGAACTAGACTTTTTCCAGTGTGAAGATATTATGTGTGTATTTATGTGTATAAATGTATATGTTACCTCTTCCAAATATAGCAGGTAAGTTTTATATATTGACACATAGAATGACTGATAATTGAACTAGCTTTCATTTCAAAATTATTCATGTCAGGATTTTACATTTTGACAAATGAAAAACTGAGATTTTTTAAAAAATAGTTTATTGTATTTAAATATGTAAAAATAAACATCCTTAGCTCTCCAATCATTTGTACTTAGCCAATGAGAAATATTTTGCCAACCCATGAATTAGACGAAAGGATAAAGATGTATCCCAATCTGTTCTGTTTAAACAAGCTATTTACTCCATATAATAGGAAATGAACAATGTCAAAGATATGTGTCATCATTAATTTTCAAAGGAGCATCACAAATATAATACAATTGTTTCCATGAGAAGGCTGTAAAGGTTCAGATCTCCACTAATAAACACTACCTCTTTTCCAAGTGGAAAAAAATGGCAAACCAGTATATTAATTCAGGGAGGAAAACTGATTTTCAAAACACAGAAACTAAAACTTAGGAAAAGGATAAAATTACAAATATCATGTGGGTCACAAAGTTTTTAAATCAGGTGAGGGAAGAATGAACCAACAATTAGGCTGAAACTAAATGAAGGACCATGAAACTGAACAAATTTGGTATTATTTTTAAAGTAATCTGTTTTCATTAGGAGCAATAATAGCACCACAACATTTATATTGTACCATTTTAATATAAGATATAGTATGAGAAAAAGCAGGATTAGCATCTAAGAAGATAAAATGACCAAGGGCAATTGACTTATAGCAAAACATAAAGAAGAAATCTATGATTGAGGGAACACTTTTAAAAATAACTAAGTGATCATTTCGAAATATTTCAAAAATTACAAAACTATTGGAAAAGGCAAATTAGAAGAATTTTTAATCTTCTGAAGACTTATACATTTTAGTTCATCTCCAATGGAGTATTTACAGAAAGATATCAACAAAAACTACAATGGAAAACAAAGTATAAATTTTACAATTTCTATTAGTGGAGGAAACATCAATACTGATAAAATCCTGTAGACATAATAAAGAAGACATTACTTCCAGCAGGAAAAATAACAGAGATTCATGAAGTATTTGAGATATTCACTTTGATCTTTGATTTAACACTTGAAATATTATAGGCAAAGAGTAGAAGAAAGAGCAATCAACCAAAAAAGGATGATATGAACCCAAACATGATTTAGGAATGCAGTAAATTTTAAAGATATTTACTTACAAAGCATTGATTACAAAGCTTTTACAACTTGATTACATATCTTTTACAAGTTGTCTAGTTCTTTTCCTGTAGACTAAACGCGTGTTTTGTTATTTGGTAATGCTTGACTCTTCATGATCCCATTTGAGGTTTTATAATTTCTTTGACTACCTCATTTTAATGAAGAAGAAACTAAGGCAAACTGGGTTAAGTTGACTTGCTCAGAAGAATATAGTTATTGTCTAAGGCTACATTTGAGTTCAGATCTTTCTGACTTCAGTCACAGTGCTCTACCTACTGTACCACCTCGCTGCCCTATAGACCAATGTAGATAATGAAAAGTATAAGAAGAGGATAATGAAAAGAGTGCAGGAAAGAAAAAAAGTAAAGAGCTATTTATGTTTTTGATAATATATTCTAATGTGGATCACTTAAAGCTATTCCAAATTATGAAAATAAAAAAATGATCATGTCATCTACTCTTTGATACAGAAAACATATGCTGATTTTTAAATTAACTGAAATCTTTTGTCTTTTAATTTATTAAACTTTTCCTTCTAACCAAAAGAATAAAAAAATTAATCAAACCTTTGGGTTTGGTACAGGAATAAATGAGACACCAGAGTATCAAACTTGTCTTTGGAATTTATTGAGTTTGCCAGACAGGAAACCGCACTAATATGGGCAAAGACTCCTCAAAGTGAATTTATGTGGGGCTAATACTTAACTTAAACCACACAGGAAGGGTAAGACTTCAGGTAAAAGGAGATTGAAAGAGAATTTTACAAGAGTTGGCTGATTAGGTAAGACACTTTGACCTAATTATCTAGCCTGATTTCTGAAATCAGGAAAACTTATAAGAATCCTAGAATAAACTTTATCACAAGATATTCTTGTGGAGGGGTCATTGGGGTACAGAGTGTGTCAAGGAGATTCTGTAATTGGTGAGTAAAGACAACACAAGGGGGTTGTGCTCAGTGTGCCAAGATAAAGGAAATGAGCTCCATTTGTGATCCCCAATCCCGAGATATTAAGTCAGTGACATGCCCTCTGTCTATATAGAATTCTTCTAACCACCTAAATAATGATTTTTTTTTAGAAGTTAGATGTATCATCTTCCCATATAGAGAGATAAACAGTTCAATCTTATTGAGTCCCTTATGATTTTTCTTTCCTGTTTATTTTTCATGCTTCTCTTGAGTTTTTTATTTGAAAGTATTTTTTTTTATTCAGATCTGGTACTTTTATTAGAAATGCTTGAAAGTCCTCTATTTTGTTAAATATTCATTTTCTCTTGAAGAATTATGCTGAGTTTTGCTAGGTGAGTTATTTTGATTTTAATTCTATATATTTTGCTTTTCAGAATATCATCTTCTAAAATTTTTGCTCCTTTAAGGTAGTAGCTGCTAAATCTTGTATGATTTTGATTGTGGTTCTTTGATGTCTTTTTTATTCCTTTAAGTATTTTCTCTTAGATTTAGGAGCCCTGAAATTTGGTTCTAATATTCCTAGGAGTTTTCCTTTTAGAATCTCAGGTGATAATCAATAGATTTTTTTAAATTTCTATTTTACCCTCTTGTTTTAGTAAATCATTCCACTTTCCTTGAAAAAATCTTGAAATGTTAAATTTACATATATTCTTCTCATAACTTTTAGGTAGTACAATAATTCTTAAATTATGTATCCTAAGTATTTTAGTACAGTATTTTTTCTGATGATATATTTTATATTTTCTTCAAATTTTCCATTCTTTTAACTTCTAAAAACATTTGCTGTCTCATGGAGTCATTAACTTTCACTTGCCCAAAAATCATTTTTAAGAAAGTATTGTCTTCAGTGAAATTTTGTATATCTTTTCCCATTGTGTCAATTCTGTTTTTTAAAAGAGGTTATCTTCTTGTATGAATTTTTGTACCTCTTTTTTCATTCAGTAAATTGTGTTTTAAAGTATCATTTTCTTCAGTGTTTTTGAGCCTTTTATTTTAAACCATACTTTTAAGTTGGCTTTTCATTATTTTCTTCCTATGCTCTCATTCCATTGCCAATTTTTCTTCTACCACTCTGATTTTGAAAATTATATTTTTAGTTCTTCTTGGAAGTCTTTTGGGTATGTGTTCAATTGACATCATTTTCCCTTGAGGCTTTGCTTTTAACTGTTTTTACTTCATTTTCTTCTGAATTTTTATCTTGAGCTTCCCTATCACCATAGTGACTTTTCAGATTAGGATCTTTTTTCATTCATTTGTTTGCTCATTTTCCTACCTGAATTTTTTATTTTGAATTTGCGAATTTATGTTAAAATTGGGTTCTGTATTTAAGGAATCTGAATACAATCCAAAGCATATTCTATTTCACTATTTTTTTTTAGTTCCTGACCCTAATTTTTTATGGTGATTTAATTGATAGTGGAGGAGATTAAGGAGAAGGAAGAAGGAGAAGGAGTAGCTTTCTTCTCTCCCTCTCTTCCCCTCCTCCTGCCTGGCTAGTATAAGGCAGAGAGATCAGGAGATAAGGAAGTAAGGTTTTGGAGTATGTAGGAGGAAGGAGTCAGCCGGAACTCCAGAAAAAGAAGGGCTGGGAAGGACTAGTTTGAAGCAACCTAAATTCACAGGAAAACTGCCCACATATCACCTAGACCCCAGAACCAAAAGGAAAGGGGAATAAAACCACCAAAGGGATGGCTCACATGGCCCAAAATCAAGCCTCCAGGAAGAAAAGGTAAAAAGTGACTATTGAAAACTTTTATGGTGGAAGTACCCAAGGAAAAGAGGAGATTGAGGAGGAAATCCAAAAAAATTCAGAACATGCCTCCCAAAATGGAAACTATCAACAAGCTCTGGAAGATCTCAAACTGGAACTTATCCAAAAGATGGAAACCTTCTGGAAAGAAAAATGGGAGAAAGAGATCAGCTGTCTGACAGAAAAGACTGCTCAATTGGAAAAAGAACTCGAAGCATCCAATAGAAGGGCAGACAAGGCTGAAAAGCAAAACCAGTCCCTAACGACCAGAATTAAGCACCTCGAAGAAAGTGAGATGATAAAACAGCAAGAATCAATAAAGCAAACCCGAAAAATTAATGAATTAGAAGAAAACATAAACTATCTCACTGAGAAGGTCACAGATCTCGAAAACAGAGGGAGAAGAGAAAACCTCCGAATTATTGGTCTCCCAGAAAAACCAGAGATAAACAATAAACTCGATATTATTCTACAGGAGATTATAAAAGAAAATTGCCCTCACGTTCTGGAGCAAGGGGGCAAAATAGAAATAGAAAGGATTCATAGAACACCTTCTATACTAAATCCCCAAAAGACAACCCCTAGGAATGTAATTGCCAAATTCAAGAGCTTCCAAGTAAAGGAGAAAATCCTACAAGAAGCCAAGAAGAGGAGCTTCAGATATAAGGGGGCTCCCATAAGGATCACACCCGACTTAGCGGCTAACACACTAAGAGACCGCAAAGCATGGAACACAATATTTAGAAAGGCAAGAGAGCTGGGTCTCCAACCAAGAAACAACTACCCAGCAAAACTGACTATATACTTCCAGGGGAAAGTATGGGCATTCAACAAAATAGAAGATTTCCAAGCATTTGCTAAGAAAAGACCAGAGCTCTGTGGAAAGTTCGATATCCAAGCACAGAAAGCAAGAGAAACATGAAAAGGTAAATATGAAAGAAAGGGAAAAGGAGATAAATCTTATCTTTTTCTTTAAGACAAACTCTCCTCTATAAGGACTACATTTACATCAAATTATATATATTAATATGTGGGGAAAATGTTTTGTGTAACTCTCATAAATTGTAGCATCATAAGAGTAGTTAGAAGAAACATGCATAGGGAAAGATTGGGGCATTAAGAAGATTTGGGGAAAGTGGGGGCAAAGAAAGGAAAAGGGAGGGGGGAACCATGATAATACTAAGATTAACTTCAAGAAATAGGGGGGGAATCAATAGAATAATCTTTCCCATATAAAGATACACATGGGAAGGGGAGGGGAAGAACTCTCATATGAGAAGGAGAGGAAGAGAGCATGAAGTGGAATTACTTAAACCTTACTCTCAGTGAAGTCAAATGTGAGAGGGAAGAACATCTAGATCCAGTGGGATCCTGAATTCTATCTTATCCATTAGGGCAAGAAAGAAAGGAAAATTAAGGAGGGGGAGGGGGAAGGGAGTATAAAAAGGGAGGGAAGGAGAGGGGGGAGGGGAAGGGAGCATAAAAAGGGAGGGGATAGAAAGGGAAGCATCTCAAGGGAGGGGACTAGGGGGACTGACCTAAAGTAAATCACTGGTTCAAAAGGAGAAAGCTAAAGAAGAAAGGTCAGAACTACGGGAAGATATCAAAATGCCAGCGAATCCACAAATGACAATCATAACTTTGAACATGAATGGGATGAACTCACCCATAAAACATAGACAAATAGCAGATTGGATTAGAACCCAAAACCCTACCATATGTTGTCTTCAAGAAACACATATGAGGCGGGTTGACACTCACAAGGTTAGAATTAAAGGTTGGAGTAAGACCTTTTGGGCCTCAACTGATAGAAATCAGGCAGGAGTTGCAATCATGATATCTGATAAAGCCAAAGCACAAATAGACCTGATCAAAAGGGATAGGGAAGGTAAATATATTCTGCTAAAAGGGAGTATAGACAATGAGGAAATATCACTAATCAACATGTATGCACCAAATGGTATAGCATCCAAATTTTTAATAGAGAAACTAGGAGAATTGAAGGAGGAAATAGACAGTAAAACCATATTAGTGGGAGACTTGAACCAACCACTATCAAATTTAGATAAATCAAACCAAAAAATAAACAAGAAAGAGGTAAAAGAGGTGAATGAAATCTTAGAAAAATTAGAGTTAATAGACATATGGAGAAAAATAAATAGGGACAAAAAAGAATACACACCTTCTTTTCAGCACCACATGGCACATTCACAAAAATAGATCATATACTAGGTCATAGAAACATGGCACTCAAATGCAGAAAAGCAGAAATATTAACTGCAGCCTTTTCAGATCATAAGGCAATAAAAATATTGATTGGTAACGGTACAGGGAGACCGAAATCAAAAATTAATTGGAAATTAAATAACATGATACTCCAAAATCAGATAGTTAGAGAAGAAATCATAGAAACAATTAACAATTTCGTTGAAGAAAATGACAACAGCGAAACATCCTTTCAAACCTTATGGGATGCAGCCAAGGCAGTACTTAGAGGAAAATTCATATCCCTGAGTGCATATATTAACAAATTAGGGAGGACAGAGATCAAAAAATTGGAAATGCAAATCAAAAAACTTGAGAATGAACAAATTAAAAACCCCCAGAAGAAAACCATACTAGAGATCCTAAAAAATTAAGGGAGAAATTAATAAAATAGAAAGTGATAGAACTATTGAGCTAATAAACAAGACTAGAAGCTGGTACTTTGAAAAAACAGACAAAATAGACAAAGTACTGGTTAATCTAATTTAAAAAAGGAAAGAAGAAAGGCAAATTAACAGCATCAAGGATGAAAAGGGGGATCTCACCTCCAATGAAGAGGAAATTAAGGCAATCATTAAAAACTACTTTGCCCAACTATATGGCAATAAATATACCAACCTAGGTGATATGGATGAATATTTACAAAAATATAAATTGCCTAGACTAACAGAATAAGAAATAGTTTTCTTAAATAATCCCATATCAGAAAAAGAAATCCAACAGGCCATCAAAAAACTTCCTAAGAAAAAATCCCTAGGGCCTGATGGATTCACCAGTGAATTCTATCAAACATTAAGAGAACAGTTAATCCCAATACTATACAAACTATTTGACATAATAAGCAAAGAGGGAGTTCTACCAAACTCCTTTTATGACACAAACATGGTACTAATTCCAAAGCCAGGCAGGCCAAAAACAGGGAAAGAAAATTATAGACCAATCTCCCTAATGAATATAGATGCAAAAATCTTAAATAAGATACTAGCAAAAAGACTCCAGCAAGTGATCAGAAGGGTCATCCACCATGATCAAGTAGGATTTATACCAGGGATGCAGGGCTGGTTCAACATTAGGAAAACTATCCACATAATTGACCACAACAACAAGCAAACCAACAAGAACCACATGATTATCTCAATAGATGCAGAAAAAGCCTTTGATAAAATACAATACCCATTCCTACTAAAAACACTAGAAAGCATAGGAATAGAAGGGTCATTCCTAAAAATAATAAACAGTATATATCTAAAACCATCAGCTAATATCATCTGCAATGGGGATAAACTAAATCCATTCCCATTAATATCAGGAGTGAAACAAGATGCCCATTACACTAGCAGTAGCAATTAGAGAAGAAAAAGAAATTGAAGGCATTAAATAGGCAAGGAGGAGACCAAATTATTGCTCTTTGCAGATGACATGATGGTCTACTTAAAGAATCCTAGAGATTCAACCAAAAAGCTAATTGAAATAATCAACAACTTTAGCAAAGTTGCAGGATACAAAATAAACCCACACATTCTATATAATTCCAACACAGCTCAGCAGCAAGAACTAGAAAGAGAAATCCCATTCAAAATTACCTTAGACAAAATAAAATACTTAGGAATCTATGTCCCGAGACAAACACAGGATCTATATGAACACAACTACAAAACACTTTCCACACAACTAAAAATAGACTTGAACAATTGGAAGAACATTAACTGCTCATGGGTAGGATGAGCCAATATAATAAAAATGACCATCCTACCCAAACTCATCTATCTATTTAGTGTCATACCCATGGAACTTCCAAAATTTTTTTTTTACTGATTTAGAAAAAACCATAACAAAGTTCATTTGGAAGAACAAAAGATCAAGGATATCCAGGGAAATCATGAAAAAAAAATACAAAGGAAGGGGGTCTTGCAGTCCCAGACCTCAAACTATATTACAAAGCAGTGGTCATCAAAACAATTTGGTACTGGCTAAGAGACAGAAAGGAGGATCAGTGGAATAGACTCGGGGCAAGCGACCTCAGCAAGACAGTATATGACAAACCCAAAGATCCCAGCTTTTGGGACAAAAATCCACTATTTCATAAAAACTGCTGGGAAAATTGGAGGACAGTGTGGGAAAGATTAGGCTTAGATCAACACCTCACACCCTACACCAAGGTAAATTCAAAATGGGTGAATGACTTGAACATAAAGAAGGAAACTATAAGAAAATTAGGCGAACACAGAGTAGTATACATGTCAGACCATTGGGAAGGGAAATACTTCAAAACCAAGCAAGAATTAGAAAGAGTTACAAAATGCAAAATAAATAATCTGGATTACATCAAAGTAAAAAGTTTTTGTACAAACAAAACCAATGTAACCAAAATCAGAAGGGTAGCAACAAATTGGGAAACAATCTTCGTAAAAACCTCTGACAAAGGTTTAATTACTCAAATTTATAAAGAACTAAATCAATTGTACAAAAAATCAAGCCATTCTCCAATTGACTAATGGGCAAGGGACATGAACAGGCAGTTCTCAGCCAAAGAAATCAAAACTATTAATAAGCACATGAAAAAGTGCTCTACATCTCTTATAATCAGAGAGATGCAAATCAAAACAACTCTGAGGTATCACCTTACACCAAGCAGACTGGCTAGCATGATAGCAAAGGAAAGTAATGAATGCTGGAGGGGATGTGGCAAAGTGGGGACATTAATTCATTGCTGGTGGAGTTGTGAATTGATCCAACCATTCTGGAGGGCAATTTGGAACTATGCCCAAAGGGCGATGAAAGAATGTCTGCCCTTTGATCTAGCTATAGCACTGCTGGGTCGGTACCCCAGAGAGATAATGGACAAAAAGACTTGTACAAAAATATTCATAGCTGCGCTCTTTGTGGTGGCCAAAAATTGGAAAATGAGGGGATGCCCTTCAATTGGAGAATGGCTGAACAAATTGTGGTATATGTTGGTGATGGAATACTGTCATGCCAAAAGGAATAATAAAGTGGAGGAATTCCATGGAGACTGGAACAACCTCCAGGAAGTGATGCAGAGCGAAAGGAGCAGAACCAGGAAAACACTGTACACAGAGACTGATACATTGTGGTACAATCGAAGGTGATGGACTTCTCCATTAGTATCAATGCAATGTCCCTGAACAACCTGCAGGGATCTAAAAAATACTACCCACAAGCAGAGGATAAACTATGGGAGTAAAAACACTGATGAAAAGCAACTGCTTGACTACAGGGTTGGAGGAGATAAGACTGAGAAGAGACTCTAAATGAACACTATAATGCAAATTCCAACAACAGGGAAATGGGTTCGAGTCAAGAACACATGTGATAACCAGTGGAATCATGCGTCGGCTATGGGAGAGGGAAAGGTGGGGGGGGGGGGAGAGGAGGAAAAGAAAATGATCTTTGTTTCCAGTGAATAATGTATGAAAATGACCAAATAAAATAATGTTTAAAAAAAAATATGTGTCCTTCAAAATTTCTTTGATTTTTAGTGAAGAAACAAAAGGACCCTTAAAGACCATAGTTAAATTAGCTTTCCTAAAATATTATTTCTTTTCTTTTAGTACACATATTTGTATATGGTTTAACAGAATGATCTACAATTTTTAATCTTAATTTTTTAAAAGAAACAGAATACTAAAATATCGATTCTTAAAATGCAATATTTATGATACTTTAGAAATGTTATAGAAACTATTTAACATATGGTATAAAAATACATGCATCAAGACCTTGGAAGTAGGTTAGGTCTAAGAATTGATGCAGAATGAAAGGAGTAGAACCAGGAGAACATTGTACACAGAGACCTATACATTGTGGCACAATCGAATGTAATAGACTTTACTATTAGTAGAAATGCAATGATCCAGGACAATCCAGAGGGACTTATGAAAAAGAACACAATACATGTGTGGAGAAAGAACTGTGGGAGTAGAAATGCGGAAGAAAACTTATGATAGGTAATGTCGTTCAATGGAGTACTGGAGTTAAGAGATCACTGTATTGCAAACATGAATAGCATGCAAATAGGTTTTCAACAATGATACATGTATAACCCAGTGAAATTGCTTGTCAGCTCTTGGAGGACGGAAGTAAAAGGGGTGGGAAAAATCATGAATCATGTAACCATGGAAAAAAATTCTAAATAAATAATTTAAAAAAGAAAGTTTAGGTCCTACAAAAACAGAGATAAGATGAATTAATTTCTAGAACATGAGTTCCAGTGGTTGCAAAATTATGAAAATGATAGAATGATATGTGGAATGAGTCATGTAAGGTACTTGCTTGTTCTAAACAGAAAACAGATGAATTTTCCATTCCTTGTTTGGGCAGTCATTTTCCAATCAAACCCCATTTGGAGTTTTCTTGGCAAAAGGACTGGGGTGGTTTGCCATTTCCTTCTCTAACTTATTACCCAAATGAGGAAACTGAAGCAAAGTTACTTCTCCTGGATTGCACATTAGTGTCTATAGTCATATTTGAACTCAAGAAGAGGAGTTTTCCTGACTCCAGATACAGCAATCTGTCTGCCATACCACCTAGTGGCCTTTATGGAGAATGGCATGAGCAAAAAATGTAGGAAGCAAAAGAAAATTGAGGTTGGAGAGCTGTCAAAAGTAGTGTATGAAAAGGAATTCTATAAGATAACATTGGAAAGGCAAGTTCAAAGCAATTGTTAAAGTTACATAAAAGCCCACATCACTAATTTATAATATAATTAGGTAATGGGGACTTGCTAAAAGATTATGAATAGAAGAACAACATAATCAAGAGTTTTACAATTTCAGAAACTTGTTCCTTTTAAAAACAAGACTTCTCTAAAATATTTAACCCTTTTAGATGTAAATTATTATAAAATATATTTATTTACCTCTCATTTTAAACAAAGAAAAATATATAATTCAGCTTTTTAACTCAAAATTATTATTACAGCACACTGATTATGAAATATACCTTTAAGGACTATTCAGGTATATGTATATACCTTATATGTTTTTTGAATAATTTGTTTTTTATACATTTACAGTTCTATGTCATTGACAAGGAATGAGAGGTCTTCAACAAGTGCAAAGTTGTAAAAGATATTAAGTAGTAAAGTCAAAAGTGACTAATTTTACAATTCTTGCTCACTTAATAGAATTCAGTGCTCAACTTCAAGAATGACTGTTCTAATAAACTGATGAGACAGAAAGTCACATTTCAAAAACTATCAAGAAATGTGACTAAATAAAGGGAATCATTGAAAAGAGAACTAGAAATCAAGAAATTTGTAAAGGAATTGAAGGAGATAAACTGTCTAAAATCATCTCAAATCATTTATGTATAAAAGTCTCTTAAAATGAAATGTGAAAAGAACAAAACCTAGATTAAAAAGAAAGCCTTATGATTCCCCCTATCCTTCCAAGTTATTCTGATTATCTGCCTAAATCAAAGAATGTGAAAACAATCTTAGGAATCTACTTCATTGTATTTTAGACGTCACAACTTGAAAGATGGCACTGTTATACATAGCACATAGCCCCCACAAAAATACTAGAGGAGGTTAATCGATTGGCATTCATTAACTATTTCCTATGTGCTATGGGCTAGGAATACTAAAAAAGGCAAAAGACAGTTCCCAGTCTCAAGGAGCTCAAAGTTTAATAATTATTAGAACATTTTCTCAGCCATTCTTAGAGCAAAAAGATTATTAAACAAGTAGTAAAAATGACATGTTAAGAATATGACAGCAATGAATTTGGAATGTAGGGAATTTCTATCAATTGGGGAATGATCAAAGAAATGGCATATGATTATGATGGAATACTATTGTGCTATAAGAAATTATATGCAGATGCAGAAAAACCTGGGAAGACTTATATAAACTGATGTAAATGAAGTAAGCAGAAAGAAAATACATACAGAGTAATAGCAATACAATATGAATGATTAATTTAGAAATAATTAGATACTTTGCTCAAGACAGTGAAAAATGCTACATATGTTAAAAGAGTATTGATGAACTAAATTGACTGAAGCACACTTTTGAAAACTTTGGGGGTTTTGGTGTGTGTTTTCTTTTGCAACATGGCTTATGTGCAAATATGTTTTGTATGACTTCATAATTTTGTTTCTGCCATATTCCTTGTCTTCTCATTAGGTGGGGAAAGAATGGGAGGGAATAAGAGAGTTTTTAACTCAATTTAAAAATATTATTTTACATTTACTGGGATATGTGATGAAAAACATAAAATTATGTTAATAAAAAGATGCCACATGAGTACAAATAAAAATAATGTAATAATTTCCATTCATGCTATTATTTTACTACCATGTGCAAATAATTAACATTCATGCAAATATAATCTAACAATATATAAAATCAAAATTCAATCAGGTGGAAGCCAAGTGGACCTTTCAATTGCTGCACCTATTTTCTTGGGAGTGGGGAATATTTTAAAAAGGAGATCAAGTGAAATTACAGGAGAAATGATATAAATAAATTTTTGCAAATAGTTTATCCTAGGTCTTGCCTAATCATCTGCATATTATATATCCATTAATTCATGAATCAGACTTCCTTCTAGCTTCTAGTCCCATCACTTAAAACTGTTTCCTTTAAAATCACCAATGATCTCTTAATTGCCAAATGCAATAAATACAAGAGAATTTTCACCCTTTAGCCTCTTTCTGTTTGATTTATCTGCCTTATCATATACTAGTGACCATATCTAGATATTTGATATTTTCCCTCTGCTTTTGTGACATACTATACTGGTTTTCTACCTTATTCATTGACCCTTTTTATATCTCTTTCAAGTGACAATTCTATTTTCTCCATAAATATATAGGTACAAATCTCCCAAGGTTCTGTATATAACCTTTATCTCTTTCCTTTTTAGAATCCTTTCTATAGGGTTTATAAGCATTCCTATGGCATCAATTATAATACTTACTTATATTCATGACTGAATAACAACCTTTATCTCTCATATGTCTACCTGTTTATTGGATATTTCCAATTAAATGACCTATGATAAATTTATATTAGAAAATAAATTAATATATTATTAATCCTTAAAACACCTATATATAATCTTATTTAATAATTTAAAATTATTAATCATATAATCTAAATAATACTTTCCCCAATTTCTTTGTTAATACTGCTAATGCTGCTAGCTTCCCATTTATCAAAATATAAACATTGGAGGAATCTTAAATTCTTTTATCTCTACCCCACCCAACCACTCATATCTAAGTCACCAAATCTTTTGATTGCACTTCTGTAATGATTCCCAAATATTTTTTTCAATCCCATTGCCTAATTTCATGTATATATTACCTTTCAACTTGTAACACTACCATAACTAATTGACTAGTCTTTGTACCCTCAACCTCTACAAGTTAATCTTCATATTATTTTTCAAGCCTTCTTCTTGGAGAGAAGATATAACACTGGGGACACCTCCCCAAACTATGTGAAATCATTCCTTAAAGGATAGCAAGCAAACTCATTAGTCTGGTAGGCCACCCATTTTTCTGTCTAGATCAATTTAACTTCTTAGCCTTTTTTCAGAATATACATATTCATATATATATATATATATAATATATATATTGTTCTAGTATATTTTTAGCTCCAGACTACCTTTTCTATAAAGTTTTTTCCTCTGTGATCATCTTATCTACAGACTATTCTTTATCAAGTCTCTCTTTTATTTCTACTGAATCAACAATACATTTAATAAATTCTAAATCATTTTCTGAATATTTCTGTAAACATTGTATCCACTCCACCAGATTACCAACCTCTTGAGGGTAAGACATATATATATATATATATATATATATATATATATATATCATGTTTAGCCCTTGTGATACCATTGACTAATTCAAATTAACCACTTAATAATGATTACTAAATGTTCTGAATGATGAGAAATAATGTTTAGAAAAATTATACTAAAGTAATGCAGACTTCAGTGGTCAAATCAAATATTTATTTTGTTTCATATTAAGGAAGAAAGATTAAATTGATACATTTAGAAAGATTGATCCAAACAAAAAATAGTGTTGACTCTTCCATTTAACCATAATCTCTGATTATAAAGAATATTCCATTCTTTAAGCATTCCAATTTATCCAAGTTTTATTCTATATATTCCACACCAGTAAATAACTTTGATTCAAAGATGTTTTCCACCTCATACTTTATGTTTAATTCAATCCAGAATCAATAATGTATTCATCATAATTTTTAACATGAAAGACTGACTTGATTTCAAAAGAACTACTTTGGAAGGAAGCATAAAATCCCCATTTGTGTTTCTCTACATGATGGTTTTGTATGAGTACATCACAACTCTCCCTTGTCAATCGATTCTACAATCAGGCAATGTATACAAGATGATGCTTAAAACATCAAGCTCATTGATTTCATGAGGCTGTTTATGAAAATTGAATCGAAAATTCCCTCTCAAAAGCCAAAACAAGCTAAATAACATTCGGTACCTTTTGCCAACACCATTATAAACTACGTATACCATAAGCTAACAATGCTTTAAGGTTTTGTAAACCTGGATTTTTTTATAAACAAGGCATGACTAAGTCTTGGAACAAAGGATTTAAAGCCATATTCTTCCCTGAAATCTTTCCCCCCATTTTAAATTTAAGCTTTAGTTATACATGGACTTCTAACATAATTACCGTTGATGATTGTATCAAAATGGTCAATTAGCAATAATGATGCTCAGGTAGACTTTTCAAAGGATAACCACATTCAGAGACTTACATTCATTATTATTTTTATTTTCAGACATTAGACTAGGATTATAATTACAGGGTTATTGACTTGTTTATAGCTGAAAGAGACACAAAATGTCATCAGATCTATTTTTTTCATTGTACATATGAGGAATCTGAGAACCAGTGACTAACTCAAAGTCACAAGGATAAGTGACACAGCCTGCTTTCAAACCCATAACTTCCCATTCCAAACCCATTACACTTTTAACTATACCTTCTTCATTTGATAAAAGGTGAGATAAGTAGGTGTTCATGTTACAGAGTAAATGATTTGCAAAAGACCTCATAGGTTGTCTGTCCATTTTATTTACTAAAGAAGAATTTCCTCTCAAGATACAAAAATCAATAGTTTATAAAAGCTTTTATCTATCTTTTAAGGCAATTTATTAGAAACATAACTGAAATTCTTTAAGAGGCTTCTATTAAAGAAGAAAAACCCTTTAAGATTATAATCAAAAATAAGATATTTTTTCTAATTAATTGAGAATAATGGAATCAGCAGTCCATTCACTTAAAAATAAAATAATCCCTTTAAATATTTATCTAACTTCAAAGTACAATGCCTATCATTGTATGCCAGTTAATCTGGTGTTAATCAAGTGTTCTTGAGAGTAATTATTCTATTATAATATGTAGGAGTACTTTCTATAGTGTTAAAATAACAACATATATCATTGGACTTTGGGGAGTATAAAGGGTGAATATTATTGTCGAGAATGAAAAAATCTAAATTTAAATGATCACCAAGGGAAATCCCAAATAATAAAATACCCAAGTCAGCTGCCAAATTTTTATGGTGGTTTAATTACAACAGAAGGAAGAAAATATTAGAGGGAGAGAAGGAAAGGAGTTTAACTCAGAAACACTCTGGCTCAGGCTGAGCCAAAGTGGGTGTTAAGGCCTTGGAAAGCCAAGGCAAAGAAAGGGGTCAGTCCTTATCACTCACATGACCGGAGCTGAAGGAAAGCTGTCTGCAGGGCTCCTCCAAGCTCAAGTTCTAGGATTGAACTGAACTCTAGCCCTCTCCCCAAGAAGTCAGGAGAACTCTAGAGGCTGTTCTCTACCTCACTTCCTGTGTCTCACATGTGCCAAAGGTGGCTCAAGCTTGACTTAGGACCACCCAGAGGTCTGTCCTTTTTTTGCACATGTCTGTTGAAGGCCATCTCCTCAGATAATTAAATCTTGAGTTTAATGAAGACCTTTCTAATCTTGTTAAACTAAGAAGGGAGGAGAAATGTAGTTTCCAAGTATCTCTATTGTTATTGATCAGGAAATAGCTAAATCATATCTTCTAAAGAATGGTATGATTAGGGTGGAATAGTTTTGAAATTCACAGGAGGATACACACAGTTGTATCAAATAAAATTAAAATAATAAAGTATAGGGAGAGGGAGTTATCTTTGCAAAGTACAAATCAGACCATATCACCTCCTGCTCAACAAAGAATAATGAAACTTTATAATTTAATTTAATGTTAATTAAATTAAGTTAATAATAATAGTATAATTTAAAATCCTCCCCCTAACCTCCCCAGTCTTCTAATACCTCACATCCTCCATCTACTCTGTGATCTGTTGACTCTGGCTTCCTTAAGGTTAGTCCATTTCCCAACTTAGGGCATTTGCACTTCCTGTCCCCTATGTATTTAAACATTTAAACCATTATTTCCTTATGCCTGTTTTTTGTTTGCCCTGGCTTCCTTAAAGTTGAAATTAAAATGCCACCTCTTACAGGAAGCCTTTCTCAATTCTCCCGAATAATATCTCTCTCTTTCTCTCAACAATCTCTAGTACAAGGACTGTAGCTAATAATTTCCATATAGTACTCCTCTATTAGCCTATGAGTTCCTTAACAGTAGGCATTGTCTTTTACATTTCTTTGTATCCCTAGTTTTCAGCCTAGTGCTGGAACATAGTTAGCACTTAATAAATGTCAATTGTTATAAATGACTTCAAGGGTATAAGTTTTCAAGTTAGGACAATCAATTAGTGTTCCATTTTCTACCATTGTCATATGTGAATCAACTATGTAATGATGGGTAAGTTAGACATTACAGGCTATTATGGAACTTAATTTGTGAATATTTTAAATATATGGAAAAGCAGCATGGTTGGGGATTGTCAGCTCAAGTTACTTTTGAAATGTCATGTAATATTTCCAAGGTAATCTTGTACTTTAATATTAACTTGAAAAGTAGCAGATAATATACTCAAGTCTTAAGTCCCATTTCATGGAGGTGCTAAGAAACAAAACCAAACATTTCTCTTTCACTCCTTACACCAGCACCTTCTGGATAACTCTATAGAACAGAGACAGGACATCATTTCATTGAACTTGTAAAGCCATCAGCCTCCACAATGCCAGTCATGGCATTCAAACTCCTAGAGTCCCACTCCAAACAATGGAATGGATCAATATGTTTAAAAGTGCTTGAACCAATTCTGTGCACAACTGTCAAACTCCTCCTCCATTACTCCCTCATTCCAGGTATGAAGGCCAGTGCAAATGCAAAGAGGAAAGAAATGGAAAGACAGAGACAGATAGACACAGAAACAGAGACAATGAGATTCAGAAAGAGAAATAGTTATAGGAGAAGAAAGGCAGAGAAACTGGAAAGGAGAGGCAGAAAGAGCTGAATGATGTTGGGTAATGGCCAGTAACCCAATATATTTGGAAAAATAGGTTCTCTGACTAGATTACAGAGGATCTTAAATGAAGCAGTAATATGTTTCCATTTTAACTGACAGTTGATAGGGACCCATTAAAGTTGTTATATATGAACAGGACTATGTACTAAGGCTATACTTTTGGTATTGAAGTGAAAGACGGATTCCATTTATATGTGCCATGATGGCATGAAGATGATCCTGGTTTCTTAACATGTGTGCTCTTATAAATATATGATTCACAATATGAAGAAAAGGTCCATTGGCTCCACTATTTGGCTTTCTCAGCCAAATGGGGGAAAAAACATGCTCAAGATGACAGGTCAAAAAAATCTTCCAATATTTAGCCATAAAGGATAAAATATTACACTAAGTTAAGTTCAAAGAAGCATATCAATAGGTTGATTGAATTATGATGAATATATCAATCATAAGCCATGATGACCTATCTGCATCAGTGGAGAGACCACATCTACAATGAAATCACAGTTCTTTAAAGTAAGTCACTGATGGATGGATTGGTAGACGGGATGGAGGGGTGAGATTAGAAGCAGAGAGCAAGTCAGATATTCCATAATAATAGATCAGGCAAGAGAGGGTTTAAACTAGGTTGATGGTCAATGAAATTAAAGAGATTGATATTAAAGATATTTATATATAAATTAGATATATAATAATGATTTTATACCAATCCAGTTAAGATTAATCCCTGATATGAGCTCAGTATACCTTTTAAATCTTACTTCCTTATTGCTTATAAACCTAAATGACAATTGTAGGAATAATGATGAAAACCCTTGTCACTTTCTGCAGAATCCAGACTACTTTCTTCTTAGGAGACACAGGTTGCTGACCTATTTACTAAAAAAAAAATAGTATTATAGGACAGAAAATTTCATCCATGATCTATTACATAATATAGAATCTATATAATTCATATGAAATAATGGCTTTTTAAAGCATCCCATAGACATGGGAGAATATTTTAAGAATATTTTTCTGCCCTTTAAGAATACAATTTTGTACATGTTAATCTAAGATGCCAGAAAAGAGAGAATATAAACTATTAAAAATAATAAACTTATTTTTCAGGAACATAGTCTTAATGAAATTCTCTGACTAAAAAAAATTAGAAAGAGTATCATGAATCACAATACATATTTTTCTAATAAAAACAAATTCCATCTTCTTCCTAATAGCATTTAAAAATTAAATTGAAAAGATGACAAAAGGAAATATGCAAAATTTTGAAAGAGTTGAGGCTTTCAGGATATTTCAAACTGGGAAGATATTTAGTAAGTCAAGGACATGACTTTTTTTTTAACACATTTACGTACAATTTGTTTCTATATCAACTAGATTTCCCCATATCCTACATATTCCCTTCTAGCACAACTTTCCTTTATAATATTTTTTAGAAAGGAAGAGAAAAAACAATGAAAAAATCAGCATGTACTAATATTTTGAAAATATCTAACCTTATGTTGACCTTAAAATATCTACAAAATATCAAGAAGATATATATGTATATATACATATATGTATGTATATATATATACATATATATATATATATATACACACACACACACCCCTATCTTTTCATTTGGGGTTTTATAATTTCACAATATACATTTTCAGTTATGTGGTGACTGTTTTTTCATTTATATAGTTGAATTCATTTTTTTCTCACACTACTTAACTCACTCTGTATTAGTTCATGTTTCCATACTTCTCTGTATTCATCACATTTATCATCCCTTACATCAGACTAATATTCTATTACATTGATTCACCATAATTTGTTTAGCCCTTCTCCAATCAATAGGCATATAGTTTTCTAGTTAAAAAGTGGTGCTGTAAATATTTTAGTGCAAATAGAGCCTTTCTTTTCATAGTCATCAGAAGTACAAAAGGAGAAAGGAAGGAAGGAAAGAAGGAAGGAAGGAAGGAAGGAAGGAAGGAAGGAAGGAAGGAAGGAAGGAAGGAAGGAAGGAAGGAAGGAAGGAAGGAAGGAAGGAAGGAAGGAAGGAAGGAAGGAAGGAAGGAAGGAAGGAAGGAAGGAAGGAAGGAAAGGATAGCACAAATGAATGAATGAATGAAGAATACAAGTAGACCTTGACATTTACATCTTTAATCCTAGACAGCACACAGGTTAGAGAAAAAATCGAGAAATTGTGGGACATGGACTCTTACTGCAATCCAAGTCATGAATAGTCAAACCAAGAAATGCTTAAATATTTATTAACCCCTCCTTCCTCACTTCCTACACATTAACCCCTTTTTATCTTTCCTCATGTTCTACCATTCAAAAGAAACTTCTTTCTTCAAAGTTATTAATTCTTTCATAATCACAATTAACAATCTTTTCTTAATCTTTATCATTTTGGCCCTCTTTGTAGCACTTGATACTTGTGGCCACTCTTGCGGTCCTAATACTTTATGCTCCCTAAATTGTTGTGATGTTTTCTCTTCATAATATTCCTTTTTTTTTTCCTGGTCCATATTTCTTAGTCTTTAATGCATAATCATCTGTTTCTTCTTGTTCCCATAACGTTCCATAGTTTTCAATTCCATGAATATGACTTGCAAATATACACACTAAGCCATGGTGTCTCTTTTGAAATCCATTTCCAAATAGACAACTAATACAGAACATTTCCAATAAGAGATCATCTCAAATAACATATGAAAAACAAAACTCACATTTTCAAATTTCATTCCTCTTCCTTGTTTCCCTCGTTGTCCTCATTTCCCTACTTCTACTAAAATCTCTACCATCCATACAGTCAATAAGATATAAAACATCATCTATCCTCAACTCTGGGCTCTAACTCATCTCCATCATGTGCAATAACATAGAATGTATCAATTTTACCTTCACAATATATATGACATTTCTCTCCTTCTTTATTCTCAAATAGCCACCACTAGTTCAGTCCCTCACCATCTCTTTGCTGCATCATTAAAATAGTCATTATATTAACTCTCTGGCTGTCCTCTGATTGAAAGGGTTCAGAGGCTCCCATATAGTATAAATTCCATTTACTATTCATAATTTAAGGCCCACTCAAAATTTAGCTCTCTTCTATCTCTCCAGACTTACTTTACATTACTCATGTGCCTCTATATTTTGACCCAAATTGACTATTTGCTCTCTAAATATATTATGCCGTTTCTCATTTTTGTATTATAAAGACTAACCCCCTTGCCTGTAACACCCTCTCTCTCTCTCTTACATTCACCTCTCAGGATCCTTAGTCACTTCATGTTTCACACCTAGTTCCACTTCCAAAAAGCCTGTTCTTGACCTTTCCAATTATTAGTCCTCCTACCAAATAACTTCATATTTACTTTACATGTATTTTACACTTACATTGCTATATGCATACATCCACCTTCTCCCCTAGGAAATCTCAGCTCCATCAGGAAATAAAGTTTTGATTTTTGTTCTTGAATCTACAGCATCTAGCACAATGCCAGGCAAATAGGAGGTAATTAACGAGAGCTTGGTGAATCGAATTAAATTGCACAAACGAAGAAAGTATTCACAGTGATGACATCATAATTTACTGAAGTACTAGCATAAATCATTTCGAAGTCTTTATATTGAATTTTCTAAAAGTTTGTCAACAGACATTAAAATGAAAAACTATTTAAACATTTCTATAAAGAGGAATTTGTATTATCCAAACTGAAACCATAAAAAGTTCAAAGAAGCAAAAATATTTTTTTTCTTAATGGGAATACTCTTTTATGACTGATAAAATTAAATTTAAATAAGCACATATTTATTATGTGTCCTCAATGTATAAGATATGCCATATTAGAAAAAGCTGTAAACCATGAGCTTTACACCTTAAAGAAACACATTTTGTTTATTACACACAGGGGACACCAATGCTTATCTATGAATCACTGTCACCTTTCCTTAAGCATCAACAGCTCACGGAATGACAGACTTCTGATTCAGCTGAAATTAGCTAAGGCATTTTCTGAATAATCCTTGAGCCAAATGAAAAGGGACATTTGGCAAGACAGCCACTGCCTAATAGAGTTGTAGCCAGGGGAGACAAAGGCATGATGTATCACAAAAGGCTGAAAGACACGTTCATTTTCAATGTGTTAAATCATGAGCTCTCCTTTGGTCTGCGTTCTACAACTTTTCTTCAATCTCATCTTGTCACATTTCCTGCTTGACGAACGTAGTCCCTTGATATCAAGAAGATTACTTAAATTACTAAAGCAGATTTCAAGGGGGGGATTTTCTCATCCTATGAGGTTATCAAAAGGAAGGATGGGTTTAAATATTGAAAATGATTGATTCTTAATTAAGAATGATTATTTTTCTGTGAGAGGACTACATTAATTTATTTTTCTGTATTTGATGTGCCATCTATTTAATGATTCTAACTTTTTTAAAATTGTACATTTCATAATCTAGTTTTTAAAAAGGTGTCATAGTAAATGACATAAAAATCTCAAACAGATCAACATGGAACATGAAATTTGAGTTGAAGCCTTCATCAAATTTTTAGTTTCTCGTTCTTATTAGTTTCCCATTTTTACATATGCAATTATATATGCTTTCTCTTTTTAAATTGCATCACTATGAAAACATATATTATAAAATCTAAAAATACAATGACCAAAATATAGAGATTTAGAATTTAACTAAGCATCCCTTTAACATATATATATTATTTATATATATATATATATATATATACATATATATATATATATATCACCTATTTGACTGAGTGTTGGTAGTCCTTTTCATTCCTTCTCAACCTCCCCCCCAAAATAAAAATAAAAAGAAGTCTTTGTTTTGTGCGCCTACCCCCCCTTGAGATTCAAGTGCTGGTCCTTAACTTTAACGTAGGTAGTGGACTTGACAAGCAATTAAAGCAAACAATTTCCACTCATCAAAGCTTGCCAAATTAGTCATCTGCCATCTGCTCTATCATCTGGCTCTCCTTGAGGTCTTGCTGTGAATCTGGAACCACTCATTCAGATTAAGAGGGACAGCGCAGGCCTCTAAGCTGGTGGAATGCCACTGGGAGAGATGTGTGCAAACATTAACAACCATCTTTTTTTTTTTTCCAACTCCTGGCTTGCTATGATAGTGGGGTGATAAGATTATTCTGAGGGCTATTTCTTATACCTGTGAGACCTTTGGCATATATAGTAATTAAAATGACAAAACATGTCCAAAAACCATATTATAATAAATGCTTATTGGACATATTTAGATATGTATGTATATACAAAGGAAAAATTGTGGTCTTATTCTGTGGGGTTCTCCATATATGAATGCCTAAATAATGAGGCTGGGTATGACCAATTCTAAGCAAAAATGTTAACTTCATCAACATCTTTCATCACCCTTTTATTCCTCTATATTTCCCTTCTATGGTGAATCTGAGTAGACCAAAATTTTGTATCCAATCTTACTTACCTAAGATGAAATCTTCTATTCTAGTCTTTTCTTTCTATCTACCCATTTGAAGTCTCTTTCTAGTAAGCTTTTATTTTGGAAAGGATACTACAAACACATTTATTTTAAGGTATTTAGCTTGAATATGAGGCCTGAATTATTGTCCCAAGAATATTTGCATGCTAATAAGAAAAAAAATGCATTCAATTCAATGGAATGGTGAAACATATTCAGCAGAGGAGAAAGAGAACTTGGGTTTGAGGCCCTTCATTTTCCCATTTAAAGGACATAGCAAATGTAACTACTTATTTCTTCTTTGTAAAGGTTAACACTGAATGAAGTCCCCTTATGGCATAGTGCACATGAATATGAACTGTAGATCTCTCTGTCACAAGATTATTCTTTATTCTATATCACCTATGATCCAGGTTCTCATCCTTTCATTTAAATATGGTAGAAAGAAGACCAAACCTTTTATTTCATTGCAATAATTAACTCAGATGAGGAAATTCCTTAGAAGAATACAGATACACATGTGCTTTATAATTTAGGCATGGAGAGTTGCATGTGATTTCATAACTTCATAGTCACAGAGCCAGTAAAGATGCCTGTATTAGACATTACACTTGAAGACAGATCTTCCTGAAACTTTGAGTCTTCTTCTCTGCCCTATATACCATGTGCTACTTCACTTTACAATGCTTTATTTTTTTAAAAATCATCAATAACCAATAACCAAGTTTTGTTAGTTGCTACAAAAACAACTTGACTGGCTCAGACCTTAACCACAACCTAGCTGATACCATGAACTTCTATTTTCATGTCAATATGGAGAATAATGAAGAAACATCCATCACTAGGACAATAACAGTTCCAACAAGGTTCATTCTAACTTAATGAAAATTATTTCTAAAAATTTTAGCAAGAATAATAGTGCAGAAACTGGGTGATTTTTGATCAAAATTGAGGAAAGTTATTCTTCTGATATCTGTGCCCTACACTAGGATTTATGATCATATTCAAAATTCATTATTTCCACAATATATCTCAAATGGAAGTGTGAGAATAGAAGGAAAATCAAAAGATGTATCTTGTTTATTATGAAGTAGAGTGTCTTGTAAAATGCAAGGACCAATCAATATTGATAGTAATCCTGCCAGATTGTTCAACATCACCATTCTTTGTTTTTAGTCTTGAACTTTTTTTATTTAATTAATTTAGAATATTTTTCCATAGTTACATGATTCATGTTCTTTCCATCCCCTCCTCCCCACTTGCCCTGTAGCCAGTGCACAATTCCACTTGGTTTTATATTTGTCATTGATCAAGACCTATTTCCCTATTATTGATAATTGTACCAGGGTGATCTTTTAGAGACTGCATCCCCAATCATATCCCCATCGACACATGTGATCAAGCAGTTGTTTTTCTTCTGTGTTTCTACTCCAAAAGTTCTTCCTCTGAATGTGGGTAGTGTTCTTTCTCATAAGTCCCTCTAAATTGTCCTGGATCATTGCATTGGTGCTAGTAGAGTCCATTACATTCGATTGTACCACACTGGATCTTTCTCTGAATATAACATTCTCCTGGTTCTGCTCCTTTCACTCTGCAACAATTTCTGGAGGACATTCCAGTTCACGTGGAATTCCTCCAGTTCATTATTTCTTTGAGCACAATAGCATTCCATCACCAACAAATACTACAATTTGTTCAGTCATTCCCCAATTGAAGGGCATCCCCTCATTTTCCAATTTTTCCTTTTCCTTATTATCTCTTTGGGGTACAAACCCAGCAGTGCTATAGCTGGATCAAAGGACAGGCAGTCTTTTAGCACCCTTTAGGCATAGTTCCAAATTGCCATCCAGAATGGTTATATCAATTCACAACTGCACCAGCAATGCATTAATGTCCCAATTTTGCCATATTCCCTTCAACATTTATTACCTTCCTTTGCTGTCATGTTAGCTAATCTGCTAGGTGTGAGGTGGTACCTAAGAGTTGTTTTGATTTTCATTTCTCTAATTATAAGAAATTTAGAATACTTTTTCATTGATAGTTTTGATTTCTTTATTTGAAAATCACCTATTCATGTCCCTTGCCCATTTGTCAATTGGGGAATGGCTTAATTTTTTGTACAATTGATTTAGCTTTTTATATATTTTAGTAATTAGACCTTTGTCAGAGACTTTTGTTATAAAGATTTTTCCCCAATTTGTTGCTTCCCTTCTAATTTTGTTTGCATTAGTTTCATTTGTACAAAATCATTTTAATGTAATCAAAATTATTTATTTTACATTTTGTAATTTTTTTCTACCTCTTGCTTGGTCTTAAAAACTTTCTTATCCAAAGATCTGTCAAATATACTCTTCTGTGTCCATCTAATTTATTTATAGATTCCTTCTTTATATTCAAGTCATTCACCTGTTCTGAGTTTATCTTGGTGTAGAGTGTGATATGTTGATCCAAACCTAATCTCTTCCATAATGTCTTCCAATTTTCCTAGCAGTTTTTATCAAACAGTGGATTTTTGTTCCCAAAGCTGGGATCTTTGGGTTTATCATACACTGTCTTGCTGAGGTCATTTACCCAAAGTCTATTCCACTGATCATTCCTTCTGTCTCTTAACCAGTACCACACTGTTTTGCTGACCACTGCTTTATAGTCAGCATCACCATTCTTAATGGCAAGAGGGAAATACTGCACCTGAACAGATAATTAGTAGTTTTAAAAACAGTCCTTATTCTCTTTCTTATTGTATTCTTCTCTCATTATATGAGCTACTATGGGAATTCAGTATAACTTCTCAGAAGAGACTTTCAATAGCTCAAGAATTCACATATTCATTTATATTGCTACTTCTACCCTGATCCATATTACAACTCCACCATATTTCAATAATGATAACAACAATTAATATTCAAATAGAGATTTTAAATTTGTAAAATATATCACAGACATATCACTTGTCCCTGACAAAAACTTTGTGACTCTCTTTCGCCCAAAAATACCACTACTATGTCTATGTCACAAAGAGATGAAAGACAGGGGAAAGGACCTACTAGTACAAAAATATTTAAAGAATCTTCCCAACTGCTGTAACATCTGATTATAGTGGAATACTACTGTGCCATAAGAAATGACAAACAAGAGGATCACAAAAAACCTGAAAAGACTTAGAAGTAATGCAAAGTGAATATCCTACAGAGTAAAAGTGATGATCATAAAATATGATGATCAGCATGTGTGATGATTTAACTATTATCACCAACACTAAGGATACAAGACAACTCCAAGGAACTCATGATGAAAAAGACTATCCACCACCATAGAAGGAACTGATGGAGTTAGAATTTATATAGAATTTATTCATTGAATTAATTCTTCCTTTATTTCTTTTATGAATTTTTCTCTAGTGTAAGCAATATATGTCTTCTTTCACAATATGACAAATTTAGGATATATACAGTCTATATCATATTGCCTGATATGGGGAGGGAGAGAACAATGATTATGAAATATCAGGAAGCAATTTAAAATGAAAAAAAAAAAACACAACAAAACCCTGTGCCTGGTAAACAGCACAGACAGCACTATCCTTATTTTAAATATAAGGAAATTGAGGATCAAATGTAATTGGCTACTTCTATATTATGTGATAGTTATCAAGTCAGAGGAAAAAATTCAAACCCAGATTACTCCTTTCGTGAAATTTAATGTTTTTTTTTTTCCTAATACAGTCTGCAACATCTCCAGATGGTAAATACGGAGATGAAAGATATTTTTCCGTTATCTTCTGTGTTCCAAAGAAATTTGCCATTAAGTACCCAAATGGACATTCTTTTTTTTTGTTTCCAACTATGAGTACAATATCAAATTCATGTGATTTATCCTGTCCATCAGAAGAGTTCCAATATGTTTATTAAAAATTAAAAAAAATCTTGTCTTAGAATCCATATAAAGTGATCCATACCAAGACAGAAAAATGGGAAGAACTAGGCAATTGGAGTTAAATGACATGGCCAGGGTCACCAATATGTTCTTTAGACCTTGACAAAGATGTCCCATCAATTGTCAAGTACCAAACTACATTAGAATTTTTCTATAAGTTCCACTGTTCTATGGTCAATCAAGTATTTATTAATCTAATCACCTACAATGGTCAAGCATTGTACTAGATGCTGAGGATGCAAAGATAAAACTTAAACAGTCCCTGGGCCCAAGAAGTGTATGTTCTATCTAAGTAATAAAAGTAGTGACTGGATGGACATGACACAAGTTACTGTACATTCTATACATTCATATGCCATTTATTTCCCTTGCATCATTGCCCAGGAAACATTTTGAGAGATACTGTGATATAATAGAAAGGACACTGGATTTGGATACCCAAGATTTGGACTTCAATCTTGTTACTGATGATATTTAATTGTTTTCTCATTGGTTAAATAGGGATGATAATAGTTTACAAGGTTGTGAAGACAGTGATCCCTAAACTATAAAAAATTGCCTAAATGTGTGTTATCATTATTGTTATTTGTGAAAAATAAATACCAGGAGAAAAAAAAGTAATGGCAACATGTTTGCTATAATTATCAGAGACAGTTTATGGATAATCTATGAAAAGTTGTGACAAGACTGATGGACTAGGAACCAGAATTCAAAAAAATTTAGCCCAAATTTTGCTACTATCTCACTATTTAACTTGTCTTTCTGGACTTCAGTTACCTTACCAGAAAACTGGTGGGTTTGGACTATATGACTTCTGGAAGCTCTTTAATTTTTAACATTTTTCTAAGCCAATTTGTTAAGCCCAACATTTTATGGAAACTAATATCAACTCTGAAAACAGAGGAGTGAGCTATTAACATTATTATTGTTATTGAATATACTTTCATAGATACATTCTATGCTCCAAATACAACTAAACACACCCTGCCTCCAAATTGTTTTATTTCTGTTGGTAGAATTATTTTCCTTTCAGTCACTTAGATTCACAGCCTTAGAATCATCCTTTATTTTTCCCTTTCCCTGCCCCACATCCCCCACACTCAGCTTACCCAATTCAATCAGTTACCAAGTATTTTTTGTTCTACTACCTAAATATATATGTAATCAGTCTCTGTTTCTCCACCAATATAGTTCATGCCATCTTATCTCTCTATCTTAGACTACTGAAACAGCCACCTAATTGGACTCTTGGCTTCCAGATGCTTTCATCTCAAAGTTGTCCTCTAGACAGTTGGCGAAACCTTCCTAATACTCACAGTCAACCAAGTAATTTTTCCTGAACATCCTGAAAAGAAACTTCTCAATGATAAAACCTTATGCACTGTAAAGTGATGCAACAAAGAAACAGATGAAATTTTATTTATATAAGGTATACTAATGAGGACCTACCATGATTAACATTGTCACTGTACCCTTGGGCAATGGGCAATTCCATCTGACTTGTAAATGAAATCTTTTATATGTATTATCTCTCCCAATGGAAAATGAGCTACCTGAGAGAATTGCTTCACTTTTTCATTTGCATTCTTGGTGCCTTTTTATCTGCCATCTTTTTTTTTAAACTATTACCTTCTACCTTAGGATCAATACTGTGTATTGGTTCTAAGGCAGAAGAGTAGTAAGGGTTAGGTAATGGGGGTTAAGTGATTTGCCCAGGGTCACATAGCTAGGAAATGTCTGAGGTCAGATTTGAACCCAGCACCTCCCATCTCTGGGCCTGGCTCTCAATCTATTGGGGCACCTAGCTGCCCCCTATCTCCCATCTTAATATATTTTTAACCCTTACCTTTTGTCTTGGAATTGATGCTCACTATTGGTTCCAAAGCAGAAGAATGAAAAGGAATTAGGCAATTAGGGCTAAGTGACTGACTAAGGTCACACATCTGGGAAGTATCTAAGGTCAAATTTGAACTCAGGATTTCCCATCCATAGATCAGGCTCTCTATCCACTAAGCCACTTAGTTGCCCTTCAGTTTAATCCTTTTGTACAGGATCTCTCCCATTAAAGAAATGTAATCTATCTTCTTACTTTTGGAAATTTTTGGTTTTACTCAAAACTCATTGCATGTGCCTTTCAAGATTTTCTCAGTCGCTTCATCTGTCAGATGTGGTGAATGACATCTACTTCAAAGGATTTCTGTGATGATCCAATGAGATAGCAATTTTTAAACTGTTTTGCAAACCTGAAAGTGCCATATACATGTAATATCATTGTTAATATTCTCTCTATCAAATTTCAGTTTTTTTTTTTACATATTCAATCTCCTAGGCAAAATTTAAGCTCCTTGAAATAAGGCAAACAGTTTCATTTTGTCTTTGTATCCCCAGAGTCCAATCTTATACATTTTACATTTTGACTACATAATAAATGGTTGATGGATAGGATCAAATCTTTACATTTTTAATTTAAAGGTGTGGAACAAAGATGGCTGAGCAGTGAAGTACTGAGCAAAAGTCTTCTAATATTTCCCTCCAGATAATTTTAAAATAATACTGCAAACAGAATTCTGGGGTGGTAGAGCCAACAAAAGGCTAATGTAATATTGTTGAAAAGAGAGATATCTGGGAAATAAAGTAGTAAGCCAGCATGGAAAATGTGAATGCAACACTAGCCACAGGAATAGATTGTGGTGATAGAAGGAGTAGCATTTTCAGGAGCTCTCAAACTAGAGACATTATGGTAATTTTCAATCAGTCAGAAAGAGATTACAGGGTACCCCTTTACTAGCATTGGATATAGGACCAGACACTGTTTGGCATCTCTAGGGAAGAAAAATACTTTCAGTCAAGAGGCAATGAGAGAGCCCTGAAATGCAACTATTGATCAACTCCACTATTTATACCTATCTCTGGGTCATAGTTTAAGTGTAGAGAGGGACACACTTGTTCCAGAGGGAGTGGAAATGCTGAGGTACAGTAATGCTACAGACACTAATGAATCAAGGACTCTGAGGAAAAGTATATTTTCTATACCAAAGAATCAGGTACCCTGAGGAGCAGTATGGATTGTAATCCCAAGACGTCAGGGCTACTTCTTAGTAAAGGACCAGAGTATATATCTAGAGAGCAGTGACCACATCTGTGTCCAGGTCCCTATACCTGGGAAGTCATGAAAAGTTCCAAACTTTCAGAACTGGCTACAGAGACAGCAATTTGAAAAAGTCTAAAACTTGAGACAGATTTCCTTTTTGCCATACATAAGGGAGAGGTCCAAACATTATCATGAAATTAAAAAAAAATTAAAAGGGAGAAAAAAATAAATAAACATCCCCCCACTCTCCCACCACCACTCAAAAAAAAAAACTAGACTCTAAAGATGGCATTTGGGACAGGGAAGATTTCAGAAGGAAGTAAAGAAGTCAAAACAACTATGAAAAAAACCTCAAAGGAAAAAATATCAAATTGTATACAAGCCCAATAGAAATACATGGAAGAGCTAAAGAATTATTTTCAGGATTAAGAGTGCTAGAGGAAAAATTAGGTAAAGAAATAAAAAAGGAGGAAAAATATGAAAAAAATAATAGATCTTAATAGCTTATTTTATCAGGCACAATATATAATGAAGAAAATATTATCTTAAATTGAATGGTAACATAATGGCAAAAGAAGCACAAAGATTTACTAAAGAATGAAGAAATTGGAGAAAATATGAAATGTCTAATTGGAAAAACAAATGACCTGGAAAATAGATCAAGAAGAGATAATTTAAGAATTACTGGATTACCTGAAAGTCATGATTAAAGAAATAGGTTAAACATCATATTTCAAAAAAATTATCAGGGAAAATTGCAGTTAAATCCTAGAACTAGAGGGTAAAATAGAAATAAAAATAATTTACTGATGATTCCTTGAAGAAATCCCAAAATGAAAACCATCATAGATATTACATTTAAATTTCAGACCTCCCAGATCAATATTTCAAACAGCAAGAAAAGAAAGCCTTCATATACAATGAAGCCACTATCAGGATCACACTATATTTAGTAACTACAACAAAACAGGAATAGAGGGCTTGGGATATGGTGTTCTGGAAGGCAATAGAGGACCCAGCAGAGTTGAGGATAATTTTTTAAGGGAAAACATTGCAAGCATTCCTGATGAAAAGACCAAAGCTGAATAGAAAATTTCACTTGTAAATATAAGAAAAAAGGAAAGCATAAAAAGAGAAACATGAAAGAGAAAAATAAATGACTCAAAAACTTTAAATTGTATACCTTTCTATATAAGAAGATGACACAAATTTTTGAATAACTATCATTTTAGGGCAGTTGAAAGAATTCTCCATAGAGGATTTGAGAGTAAGTCGATAATGTTGGGATTCTGTGAAAAAACAGATAGTTGAGAAATTAAAATTTCCTGGGAGAAGAGAAAAATGAGGGGAATAATGGGGAATAATATCTCACATAAAAAGACATACAAGGAAACTCTTACAGTGGAGTGGAAAATCTAAATTGATTTCCAAAAAAATGAATATTATACAAAAACACTCACAATTGAAAACAGAAATCTGTCTTAACTAACAGGTTAAGTAAGAGGAGAAGGGATTAAAAGATAGTGGGAATGTGAAAAAAGGGAGGTCAGATAATAGAAAATAGTGGTTAGAAGCAAAATAACTTTTAGAGGAAAGAGAGGAGGGAAATACAGCCAGAAATTTATGTTTTCTTTTGCAACATGACAATATAGAAATATATATATTTATAACCTCACATATATAATTAAAATCAAATTGCTTGCCTTCTTCAGGAGGTAGGAGGTGAAGAATGTTGGAAGAGAATTTGGAACTCAAAATTTGAAAAAATAGTTATTAAAAGTTTTCATATAAATGAAAAATATTTAATAAAATAAAAATAATAAAAATAATTATCAATTTATAATTGGAATTAGAAATTGAGGATTTAAAAGCCAAGTTTAGAACTCAAGGTTGGATACAATCAAATAAACCTTTTTTAAATACACAAAATATGCAAAATTCAACCTTTAGTACAATGGAATCCTCTTGAATATAAAGTGAATATTGTTTCTTGTGAGTTACCTCAGTGCCTACCACAGTAACATATATGTGGTAGATACACAATATTTGTAAAAATGTATTGATTGTGTAACTGAATTCTTTTTATTTTATTTTGAATATTTTCTATTCAAATGTTTTTTTTTATAAAAAATGAACTCCCTAAATAGTTAATTGAAAGAAGTTATAAGACCTAATAATTTTTTCCTGAAAACATAAGTAGAGGAGATTAAAGGAACAGAATATTAACTATGAAATTTTAATCATACTATGGCCCAGAATTTAAAAAATAGCTTAAAATTTTTAAAGCATTCGTTTAGTGCTTATGATTCAGATTCAGTTTCTGATGAAAAATACAAAGTTTTTAGATGAACTATGTTGCCATCACTCAATTGAGTTTTGGCATTTTCTGTTCAAGATGAAACAAAATCAAGTCTGCACTAGGATAGTGTCAGATAATCATATTTTTTTTATGTCTTTACCCAGTCAAGAATGTCTTGGAAATGAGTGTAGCATGTTGTAAAGCTCAATGGTAATAAGATACATTAACATCATGAGAATCAAATTTGAAATATTTGTAGTTTCATTGTATTTAAGGGGACAGACAAGGTAAGTTGAATTAAAATTTCAAATTATTCGACCTTGAAAGAACTGGGTAGAATGTTACCTTATATATTGCCTATATAGCATCCTAATGACATTTCAAATGCAGCTTTTAACTTTTATGTGAAGTATCAAAAGAAAAATAGTCTTTTTCTATGCCACAGATTTCTTTAGAGGAAAATATGCAGGTTTTAAAGTATATTTTAAAATAGTATTACATTTCCTTTTTTTTTACTTTATTTTAAATTTCTAGTTATACACACATGCATACATACAAACAACTGAACATCCAAAAGAAGTTTAAAATAATACAAATCAAAAACAGAAAAACACTTAAATTAAGATATATTTTTTACCTTTGTCAATTAAAAAGGAATATTCCAAGGTAATACAATCAGTTATTTATTCAAATTAACCAGAAAACCTGGCAGACAAAGCTCATTAAAAATTTAGGAGTTTCTTTTCTAGTTGAAGTTCTTTGATCTTACACTGAATGTGTCATATATTGACCAGATTTTCTGAGATTTTGTCCAGTCCAAATAAATTGTCAATTTTTAAGTATAAAAATCATAAAAATTTTATATATAAAATTTTATATATAAAAATGTTTTGAATCAGTTTTGTTCTTTTGCTTATTTTTAAGTACAATCAGTCAATAAGCACACACACACACACACACACACATATATATATATAGCTAGAGGAACAGATCAAAAACCTGGCCATTGATGTTACAAGCCAGAGATGGGCAATTCTTTGTAACAGGATCTTTACTGATTGGTGTCTACTAATAAATATATTTTGTATGTTTATTTTATATTACATATTATACGCAGGTAGCTAATTAGATAGATAGATGGATAGACAGACAGACAGACAGACAGACAGACAGATAGATAGATAGATAGATAGATAGATAGATAGATAGGCAGTAATCAATAAAATTAATTTCTAGAGAAATTAAGCTAGTCACCAGGAGGATTCAGATAGGCATCAATTTGGAGGTGGCCCCTAGAAAATCTAAAATGCTGAAGTAAGAAGGGAATATATTCTATGCTTGGGGACAACATGTACAAAGGTTCAGAGAGGGCTAATGCCTACTTTAGTAGTTAAAAGGAACAGAAAGAAGACCTGTTTGGCTAGAATATAGAGTTTATGGAGAGTCACATCTAATAAGCCTAGAAAAATTACCCTGATTTAGTGGATGATGCCTTTAAAAGTGAAATGGAATAGAAGAAAAAAATATTACAACATTAGAGATCACAGGAAATGTAGAGATTCTGCATGTCTACTTCTTGATCTGGCACAGAATATAATTTGACCTCAGGAATAAAAAAGAAGTAATTTGCTCAAAGTGGGAAACCTAGTTAGTGAAAGTGTAAGATTATAACTCATTTCTCCCCTGAAAGTTCAGTTCATGGCAATATTGGTGATACAAGCCCCCCACATCCAGCCCCCCTTCATCAGTCAATGACATATTTCTGTACCCTGTATCTCTACCCCATTCGTGCTAATTTCCTAGGACCTAGATTACTGCATTATATACTTCAATGGCTGTTCCTGTGAAAATAAATAGCCCATAATAGGGCTAGGGCATATGCTATATCTGCCTTTTAGATTGTCCTGGACTCAGCAAGAAGTCCTGAATGTTTTCCTTCATTGATCTCATTTGCTATCTTAAATTGATTTGGCTGATGAAACCCAGATTTACAGGATCCCTCTGATTTAGGACTCATCTCCCCATTGTAATTCAAAATCATGCATCAGACACAATCCTGGCTTAATGGACTGAATGCACTTTCAAACGTTGTACCTATATAATATTAACAAATAACAACTTAAATGTATATTAAATTTTGTGGATAACAGAGTACATAGAAGCATAGTAGATAGAAGTCTTAAAGGCTGGCTTTAAAATAAGATTTCAACTTTAAGTCTTGCCTTCAACAAATATCTATGTAACCATGCATAAAATGATTGATCTTAGATCCAGGTAACTATGACTGTAAATTTAATTTGGATTGTCAATTTGCATTTGTAGAGAAAATTTCCATTCTGGGAGTAACTTCTTCTGATGAACAGGAACAACAACAAAAAAAGTCTCACAAGGTTTATAATAAAATTCTTTCTACTTAACATCCATAAAAGGTAAGTGGTCCCCATTTTACAGATGAGGATACTGAGGTTAAGAGAAATAAAGTAAATATTTTTCATAGCCATTAAGTGTCAGGAATGGGATTTAGACCCAGTTATCCTGAATTGAGGTCAAAAACACCACTATACTGCATTGCCCAGTTTCTAATGCTGGCCTTGTTTGCCTGCATCCCACGTTTTGTTTCCTGTTTGTGGCTTCTCTTAGTCTTGGCAGCAAATGAATAACCAAATATTTGATGCCAAGAATTCATTGACTAAAGATCTCCCATTTTATAGACAACAAATGGCACCATTGGTAGAAAAGCAATTCTTAGCTAAGCAATGATTCTTCGTTGGAAAATATGGACTATTCTTCCTTTTTTTTCCCCTGCTGTAAAGTCAGCACTCTGAGTGCCAAGTGTCTGCCAGGGGCATTAATTGGCACAAAACATTGCCTTGGCTCAGAAGTGGTAGAATTCCACAGCAACTTCCATAGCCCTTAAACTCCTCTGGTACGTCAACCTTATTTGTATTTGAACAGCTAGGGGGCTTTCTGCAGAGAGGTCCCTAACTATGGCAAGCATTCATTCTACATAAACGTATTTTAATTAACAGTGTACAAACACCAATTCTGTGTGTGCAGTGAAGTCTATTCACTAACTCTCAACAGATCCCATGAGACAGTCTGGGAGAATATTATGGAGCTCCCTTCTCTACCTCTTGCTTGTTATTTAAGAATCAAGCCATGTGTAAGAAGTTGGTTTTAAAAAAGAAGGCAAGAGAAGTTGATAAGGGGAGTGAAATAAAGAAGAGGTTTATCATTTGAAAAGGGGAAATACAATCTATTGTTCATGTCTCTCTTTTTCTAATTGAAGTTTATAGGAACTTTTATTCCCATGTGAAAAAACCTATATCACTTTTCCATGATAAAAGTTACATTTAAGATAATCACATCTCTAGGACTCAGTTTCCACATTTACAAATGAACATACATCACTCTCTGAATTGTAGCTCTAGTATCATAGTATACCAAATTAAATTAAAGAGTTTTTGAGAGCTCATTCATATTTATCAAAGTCTAAATCTCACATAATGAAAGCCTAGAGAGTTCCACTCTAGCCAAAGTGAAAGAGTTGGCTGCAAACAACTCTACTATGACAGTTTAATACCTTCTAAACTTTTCTAAAATCTGGAATTGTATTCACTTAATTATTTATTCATTCATTAATTCAGCTAGTGAGTGAAAATCCCTTTCTTATCCAGGCAAGGAATTTACAGAAGGCTCCTGGGCTCAATACCATTGAACTATGATAGATAGATTTCAGCCATGATAGATAGATTTCCTTCATCTTAGACCTGGTATGGTTTGTCTCAAGTTATGGAGTTTGCTATTCTCCTGTTACTGAAGTCTAACAATATTGATGCCATACATATTTTGGACACCAAATAGGTTTTTGCCCTACTGTTGTCCAGAATTCCCTTGCCCAAGTAATCCACTGTCCTTAGGCACCAGAGACTTCAGGGCTGTGCTACCATCCTTGGCCAAATCTAGAAAAAATAAAAGCAGCATCTCTTGGTGAATGGAATGCATTGAATGTTTTAAAGACCTTAAACCCTAAAAATTCTCCCAAATCAAACCATACTTCCAATATTATCCTATCAGAAATCCTAATTATTAGTTCACTGGTAGATGGCATTTTGGCTAAAATCTGATGCTTTCATAACCTAAAATTAAACAATATTCCTTCTACTCTTGAAGATGGCACTAACTTTTTAAGATTTGCTTCCAATCCAAGATGGTGTGACTTTCCCTCACCACTTCTCCAAGTAGAGATCAGTGATAAGTATATAAGATGTCTGAGTACAAAATTATTTCCTGATTTGTTTGTGACATACATTAAAATTATGATTGAATAAACATTTTAAAGAGTTATTTCTCTGTAGACATTATATTAGCAATGAGTTTTATTATTTTTTTACTCTTACCTTTTATCTTAGAATCATACTGTGTATTGGTTTCAAGGCATAAGAGTGGTAAGCGATAGATAATGAATGTTAAATGACTTGTCTGGGGAACACAACTAGAAATCTGTCCTCTGGCAATTCATTTTAAATGCTTCTATTATACTAACTTACTTAGAAATATTAAGAGCTAGGTATAGAGATGGGGGATACTGGGTTCAAATCTGACCTCAGGCACCTCTAGCTGTGTGACTCAGGACAAGTAACTTAACTCCCTTGTCTAGCCTTTATCCCATATCTTCTTTATTACTAATGAACAGTATTGATTCTGAAAGTTAATAAAAGGTCTAGTGAACACCTATAAAAACTAAGGGAGTTTGATGATGGAGAAGACAGAAGAGGATTCTTTGGCCTCAAGGAGACGAGCATTCACTCACTTCCATGAAGGAATAGTCAAGGAACACATCACACTCAGTGATGATTTCCTTTTTTATTTCAATGACTAGAAACTACATAATGGGACAGCTGGTGGGACAGTGGAGTCAGGTCTGGAGTCTTCCTGAATTAATATGTGGCCATAGACACTTATTACCTCTGTGATCTTGAGCCAATTACTTAACCCTGTTTTATCCTGTTTTCTCATCTATAAAATGAGCTGGAGAAGGAAATGGGAAACCACTACAGCATCCTTGCCAAGAAAAGCCTAAATGGAGTTACAGAATCTGGCAAGATTGAAAAACTACTGAATAACAACAGATTACATACTATAGGAAACAGTCTTACTAAGAAGACTAAATATAACAAAGAAAACAATAATCAACTCAAACATAGCACAGCAGATCTTATCAGAATTTTTTTAAACCCTTAACTTCTGCCTTAGAATCAATAATAATTTGTAGTGGTTCCAAGGCAAAAGAGCAGTAAGGGCTAGGCAGTGGGGGTTAAGTGACTTGTCCAGCATCACACAGATAGAAGTGTTTGAGGCCAGATATGAATCCAGGACTGGGAGGCTCTCTAGGAATTTCTAGGAGGCTCTCAAGCCACTGAGTCACCTAGCTTCCTCCTTGTCATTCTCTTTTGATCTTAATAACCCTTTAAAGATGAGGAATACACTGCAGCTCAAAAAGGGTCATAGGAAGAAATAAAGAAAGGGGTCAGAGTACTTGTAGCTTACTTACCTACTTACAGAGGATGTACTTGAAGAGCCCTTAAAGATAATTAAATTGAATTGACTCAATTACAGATAAAGAAACGAAGGTTCAGAAAGGTTGACTACATGTGATTTGTGCAGAGACATGTTCAAACCAGGTCTTAATATAAACTGTTTATCTCTGTCCCATAAGAGTTTGTAGCACTAGTCTATAGATGCAAGGGACTGACTCTCACTAATATGTCGGTGAGACCTGTTTCTGTGGTGCTGAGTATTGACACTGCTAGGATGATTTTTTTTTTCTGGAAAGAAACATGTTCTTAAACGACTCCACTTATAAAGAAATTCTTTTATTCAAATTTTGCAGAACCCAACACCCCCTTTTACTCGTGGGAATTACCATTTTGAAAGCATTTTATTACTATATTATAGCATTTCTCTGCACTTTTATATTCATTTATATAACCATTTTTTTGATTTATGACTTTTTCCATTTATAACCATGCCATAAATTTAGTCATACTCTCAGCAGTTATAAATTTAAGAAAAATTCAGTGGCCAGAGAAAGTTAAAAAAAAATCCCCTACTTTCCTGCCCAGGTTCATCCAATGTAAATTTAGAACCAGGAGAAAAATTTGACCTACAGAACTTCTACATTATGGAAAATGTTTTGTTGGGGAAATTTTATCAATGCGATAAATAGAAGACTTCACAACCATGCTAGTTTCCATTTTTACCACAATGTGCTCTTGGACACAACATGGAAAAGTCTGTGAAAAGGTCTTTTTTTTTTCTCTGTGTCCTCTAACACCACTGTATAGTCAGTACTTCCCTACTCTGCCACTAGATGATGATGTAACATTGAGAAAGTAAAGTTTGAATTTTGGGGCTGCCCTGAGAAAATAAAGGAAGCAGCATGTAGAAAAGGAAAATTATCATTTTACAGGGTCATAGAAATGAAATGAGAGGCAAGTTGAGCCGTCATCTCCAACAGAAGTTCTCAAACTTTCTTGGCTCACATCAGTTTTTCTTTACCGCAAGGACTCCCTCTTTGTCCATGATGGGAAGCGATACAAATAGACACACATGTGTTTACCAATGTAAAATTCCAATCAAATCAAGTATAGCCAGATGATTGTGTTAGAGTATTTCCTTTGAGAAGCTCTGATCAGACCTTTTAATCTCATTTAATAAATGAGAAAACAGAGATCCTAATAATACCTGGGTTCAAATCCTGTCACTGACACTTAAAGTCATATGACCATAAGTATATTTAATTTCTATGTTTGTTTCTATCCCTGTAAAATGGGGCAAATAATTGCTTTAGTACCTACCATATGAAGTTAGTTTAGGGCTCATATGTCAAATATCCTTGTTGATTTGTCCAATGGACAAAACTTTTGTGTTATACTTAAATGTGCCCTGAATTACATAGCAGGTGCAGGACAACTTTTCTCAATCTAAAAATACATAGAGTGTAAAATGCAGTGGAATTGCACATTGGCTATGGGGGTGGGGAGGGGATGGAAAGAACATGAATTATGTAACCATGGAAAATATTCTAAATTAATTAATTGAGTAAAAAGTTTCAATTTACTTCCGGTTAAGATGGCGGCTTAGAGAAAGCTGAAGTTCAGATCTCCGGAAAACCCTTCCCGACCGATCTCAAACTAGAAGCTCCTAAGGCGCCGAAATTCAAAACGATCAACAGCACAGACCCTGGGAACCCTCCTCCTGGACCTGGACCCGGTTCAAAAGGTACGGCTCCCCTTAAAAGCCAGAACCCGAGATCCCTCGGACCTCAGGGGTAGGAGCGCAGAGTCCAAGGCTCCCGGAAGCGGCAGACGCGCCGGGCTCAGAGAGCAGGGTCTGAGGAACAACAACCCTCAGGGTCTTCTACCCAAGTCCCAGTCCCGGTGAAAGTTACTGCCTGGGGCCTCCGCTGCAAAGAGCTGGTCGGTCCAGGTGAAAGTTACTGCCTGGGGCCTCCGCTGCAGAGAGCTGGTCAAAACAACAGCAACCCTCAGGGCAGGCAAGACAGCCTCACGGGCTGGATCCTGCTATCCAAGTCTCAGTGAAAGTCTGTGCTCTCGGAGCTTGGGGAAGCGGCAGCCCATCCCCCCGCAGGCCGACGAAACAGCCTCACGGCCAGGGATTCTGAAGGCAACTTCCGGAAATCGAGCCAGGGGGAGAGTGTGGCCTCGTGGTCCGACCCTTCCATTCCAGTTCCAGTGAGGCATATTCAGTTTAACCCAGGGAACACTCATAGAACCAACATCTGCCCAGGACTAAAGCCTCTGATCACCAGACAAAGACAAGAAAAGCCAATCCTCCACGTTCAGAGATGACAAACTCCACAGAAGCACAGAAGCCCCAAAATACCAAGAAAAATAAGAAGAAAGGGGCGACTCTGGACACATTCTATGGAGCCAAAATACAAAATACAGAGCAGATAGAAGAAGATATACAAGAAAATTCTCCAAAATCTCCCAAAGGAAATAGAAACTCTCCACAAACCCATGAAGAATTTGAATCAGAAAGGACCAAAAAGATGGAAGCCCTCTGGGAGGAAAAGTGGGAAATGATGCAAAAGAAATTCACGCATCTACAAAACCAGTTTGACCAAACTGTAAAAGAAAACCAGGCTTTAAAGCAAGAACTAATAAAGCAAAGCCAAAACACCAAGAAATTAGAAGAGAACATAAAATATCTCACCGACAAGGTGATAGATCTGGAAAACAGGGGGAGAAGAGAAAATTTAAGAATAATTGGACTCCCAGAAAAGCCAGAAATAAACACCAAACTGGACATGGTGATACAAGATATAATCAAAGAAAATTGCCCAGAGATTCTAGAACAAGGGGGCAATACATCCACTGACAGAGCTCACAGAACACCTTCTACACTAAACCCCCAAAAGACAACTCCCAGGAATGTAATTGCCAAATTCCAAAGCTATCAAACAAAAGAAAAAATCCTACAGGAAGCCAGAAAAAGACAATTTAGATATAAAGGAATGCCAATCAGGGTCACACAAGACCTTGCAAGTTCTACGCTGAATGATCGTAAGGCATGGAACATGATCTTCAGAAAGGCAAGAGAGCTGGGTCTCCAACCAAGAATCAGCTACCCAGCAAAACTGACTATATACTTCCAAGGGAAAGTATGGGCATTCAACAAAATAGAAGACTTCCAACTTTTTGCAAAGAAAAGACCAGAGCTCTGTGGAAAGTTTGATACCGAAAATCAAAGAGCAAGGAATACCTGAAAAGGTAAATATTAAGGAAAGGGGAAAAATGTTATCTTCTTTTACTCAAACTCTCTTCTATAAGGACTACATTTATATCAACCTATGTATACTAATATGTGGGGAAAATGTAATGTATAAATAGGGGGTAAAGAAAGACCAAATAGAATAATGGTTCTCACACAAAGATTCACAGGGGAAGGGGAGGGGAAGAAAACTCCTATAAGAAGGAGAGGAAGAGAGGGGGGGGTTTACTTAAACCTCAATCTCAGGGAAATCAACTCTGAGAGGGAAAAACATCCAGATCCATTGGGATCTTGAATTCTATCTTACCCAACAAGGGTAAGGAGAAGGGAAAACCAAGGGGGGGAGGGGGAGAGGGAGAACAAAAAGGGAGGGAAAGAGAGGGGGGAGGGGGAGGGAACAAAAGGGAGGGACTAAAAAGGGAAACATCAAGGGAGGGGACAAGGGGGACTGACTCAAAGTAAATCACTGGACTAAAAGGTAGAGCCGAAGAAGAAAAGGTTAGAATTAGGGAAGGCAATCAAAATGCCAGGGAGTCCACAAATGACAATCATAACTTTGAACGTGAATGGGATGAACTCACCCATAAAACGTAGACGAATAGCAGAATGGATTAGAATCCAAAACCCTACCATATGTTGTCTTCAAGAAACACACATGAGGCGGGTTGACACCCACAAGGTCAGAATTAAAGGATGGAGTAAGACCTTCTGGGCCTCAACTGATAGAAAGAAGGCAGGAGTGGTAATCATGATATCTGATAAAGCCAATGCAAAAATAGACCTGATCAAAAGGGATAGGGAAGGTAATTATATTTTGTTAAAAGGGACTCTAGACAATGAGGAAATATCATTAATCAACATGTATGCACCAAATAATATAGCACCCAAATTTCTAATGGAGAAACTAGGAGAATTGAAGGAAGAAATAGACAATAAAACCATACTAGTGGGAGACTTAAACCAACCATTATCAAATTTAGATAAATCAAATCAAAAAATAAATAAGAAAGAGGTAAAAGAAGTGAATGAAATCTTAGAAAAATTAGAATTAATAGACATATGGAGAAAAATAAATAGGGATAAAAAGGAATACACCTTCTTCTCAGCACCACATGGCACATTCACAAAAATTGACCATACATTAGGTCACAGAAACATAGCACACAAATGCAAAAAAGCAGAAATAATGAATGCAGCCTTCTCAGATCACAAGGCAATAAAAATAATGATTAGTAATGGTACATGGAAAACCAAATCTAAAACCAATTGGAAATTAAAAAATATGATACTCCAAAACCATTTAGCTAAAGAAGAAATCATAGAAACAATTAATAATTTCATCAAGGAAAATGACAATGGCGAAACATCCTTTCAAACCTTTTGGGATGCAGCCAAAGCGGTAATCAGAGGCAAATTCATATCCCTGAAAGCTCATATTAACAAACAAGGGAGAGCAGAGATCAATCAATTGGAAATGCAATTGAAAAAACTCGAAAGCGATCAAATTAAAACCCCCCAGCAGAAAACCAAATTAGAAATCCTAAAAATTAAGGGAGAAATTAATAAAATCGAAAGTGATAGAACTATTGATTTAATAAATAAGACAAGAAGCTGGTACTTTGAAAAAACAAACAAAATAGACAAAGTACTGGTCAATCTAATTAAAAAAAGGAAGGAAGAAAAGCAAATTCACAGCATTAAAGATGAAAAGGGGGACAGCACCTCCAATGAGGAGGAAATTAAGGCAATCATTAGAAATTACTTTGCCCAATTATATGGCAATAAATACACCAATTTAGGAGAAATGGATGAATATATACAAAAATACAAACTGCCTAGACTAACAGAAGAGGAAATAGAATTCTTAAATAATCCCATATCAGAAATTAAAATCCATCAAGCCATCAAAGAACTTCCTAAGAAAAAATCCCCAGGGCCTGATGGATTCACCTGTGAATTTTATCAAACATTCAGAGAACAGTTAACCCCAATACTATACAAACTATTTGACATAATAAGCAAAGAGGGAGTTCTACCAAACTCCTTTTACGACACAAACATGGTACTGATTCCAAAACCAGGCAGGTCAAAAACAGAGAAAGAAAACTATAGACCAATCTCCCTAATGAATATAGATGCAAAAATTTTAAATAGGATACTAGCAAAAAGACTCCAGCAAGTGATCAGAAAGATCATTCACCATGATCAAGTAGGATTCATACCAGGGATGCAGGGCTGGTTCAACATTAGGAAAACCATCCACATAATTGACCACATCAACAAGCAAACTAGCAAGAACCACATGATTATCTCAATAGATGCAGAAAAAGCCTTTGATAAAATACAACACCCATTCCTATTAAAAACACTAGAAAGCATAGGAATAGAAGGGTCATTCCTAAAAATAATAAACAGTATATATCTAAAACCAACAGCTAATATCATCTGCAATGGGGATAAACTAGATGCATTCCCAATAAGATCAGGAGTGAAACAAGGATGCCCATTATCACCTCTACTATTTGACATTGTACTAGAAACACTAGCAGTAGCAATTAGAGAAGATAAAGGAATTGAAGGCATCAAAATAGGCAAGGAGGAGACCAAGTTATCACTCTTTGCGGATGACATGATGGTCTACTTAAAGAATCCTAGAGATTCAACCAAAAAGCTAATTGAAATAATCAACAACTTTAGCAAAGTTGCAGGATACAAAATAAACCCACATAAATCATCAGCTTTTCTATATATCTCCAACACAGCTCAGCAGCAAGAACTAGAAAGAGAAATCCCATTCAAAATCACCTTAGACAAAATAAAATACCTAGGAATCTATCTCCCAAGACAAACACAGGAACTATATGAACACAACTACAAAACACTCGCCACACAACTAAAACTAGACTTGAACAATTGGAAAAACATTAACTGCTCATGGATAGGACGAGCCAATATAATAAAAATGACCATCCTACCCAAACTTATTTATCTATTTAGTGCCATACCCATTGAACTCACAAAATATTTCTTCACTGATTTAGAAAAAACCATAACAAAGTTCATTTGGAAGAACAAAAGATCAAGGATATCCAGGGAAATAATGAAAAAAAACACATATGATGGGGGCCTTGCAGTCCCAGACCTCAAACTATATTACAAAGCAGCAGTCATCAAAACAATTTGGTACTGGCTAAGAAACAGAAAGGAAGATCAGTGGAATAGACTGGGGGAAAACGACCTCAGCAAGACAGTATACGATAAACCCAAAGATCCCAGCTTTTGGGACAAAAATCCACTATTCGATAAAAACTGCTGGGAAAATTGGAAGACAGTGTGGGAGAGACTAGGAATAGATCAACACCTCACACCCTACACCAAGATAAATTCAAAATGGGTGAGTGACTTAAACATAAAGAAGGAAACCATAAGTAAATTGGGTAAACACAGAATAGTATACATGTCAGACCTTTGGGAGGGGAAAGGCTTTAAAACCAAGCAAGATATAGAAAGAATCACAAAATGTAAAATAAATAATTTTGACTACATCAAACTAAAAAGCTTTTGTACAAACAAAACCAATATAACTAAAATCAGAAGGGAAACAACAAATTGGGAAAAAATCTTCATAGAAACCTCTGACAAAGGTTTAATTACTCATATTTATAATGAGCTAAATCAATTGTACAAAAAATCAAGCCATTCTCCAATTGATAAATGGGCAAGGGAAATGGATAGGCAGTTCTCAGATAAAGAAATCAAAACTATTAACAAGCACATGAAGAAGTGTTCTACATCTCTTATAATCAGAGAGATGCAAATCAAAACAACTCTGAGGTATCACCTCACACCTAGCAGATTGGCTAACATAACAGCAAGGGAAAGTGGTGAATGCTGGAGGGGATGTGGCAAAGTGGGGACATTAATTCATTGCTGGTGGAGTTGTGAACTGGTCCAGCCATTCTGGAGGGCAATTTGGAATTATGCCCAAAGGGCGACAAAAGAATATCTACCCTTTGACCCAGCCATAGCACTGCTGGGTCTGTACCCCAAAGAGATAATGGACACAAAGACTTGTACAAAAATATTCATAGCTGCGCTCTTTGTGGCAGCCCAAAACTGGAAAACGAGGGGATGCCCATCAATTGGGGAATGGCTGAACAAACTGTGGTATATGTTGGTGATGGAATACTATTGTGCTCAAAGGAATAATAAAGTGGAGAAGTTCCATGGAGACTGGAACAACCTCCAGGAAGTGATGCAGAGCGAGAGGAGCAGAACCAGGAGAACATTGTACACAGAGACTAATACACTGTGGTATAATCGAACGTAATGGACTTCTCCATTAGGGGCGGTGTAATGTCCCTGAACAACTTTCAGGGATCTAGGAGAAAAAAAAACACCATTCATAAGCAAAGGATAAACTGCGGGAGTGGAAACACCGAGAAAAAGCAACTGCCTGAATACAGAGGTTGAGGGGACATGACAGAGGATAGACTCTAAATGAACACTCTAATGCAAATACTATCAACAAAGCAATGGGTTCAAATCAAGAAAACATCTAATGCCCAGTGGACTTACGCGTCGGCTATGGGGGGTGGGGGGGAGGAAAAGAAAATGATCTATGTCTTTAACGAATAATGCTTGGAAATGATCAAATAAAATATATTTAAAAAAAAAATAAAAAAAATATGTAAAAAAAATAATAATAAAAAAAAAGAAAAGAAAAAGTTTCAATTTAATAAAAAAATAAAATAAAAATGCATAGAGCTTTCCACTGAACTTACTCTCTTGAGCTGATGAATTTCTAGATCAATGAAAAGGAGATATAGCATCTTATATAATGTTGGATATATAAATTAGTAAAATCTATGATACAGAGAAATAAAGACCATCTTGACTCTGTAGTATAGTACCCTACCTAGAGGTTATGTAAAAAAAAATAAAATGATACATGCAATTCATATTTTTATTCTTAATGTTTCTTGGAGATTGGGTAGTTTGAACTTGTGATTGCATTAGTATGGGGAACTCCTAGTATGGAGACTCCTTGCTCTAAGGCATATCAACAAATCATTTGGAATGTGTTGCTCAGAGCACCAAGAGGTGCTTGCTCATGCTCACGCACACATTGTGACAGGTCTTGAACTCTATTCCTCCTGACACCAAGGTCAGCCTTCAGAAGTCCTGCAGGTCACTTTGCATCTTTACAATTTAATGAGAAATTCAAAATTATTTTGATTATCTTGGAACCATTTTTTTAAAAGGAAAGAATTAATTCTTCAAGATTTATTTATTTATAATTGAGGAATGAGCTGATCATTCAAAAGAAATATTGAAAATTATAGCTTTCAAACTAACTCACCAAATTCTTGTGTATGTTAGCCCAAAGTTAAGGCCAGTGACATGATGGAGTTTGATATATTTTTCTTTTACAAGTCAACACTTATTATAGATGAAATCTAATTGGTACTGATATTTTTGGGATGAAGAAATTAGTCACCCAGAAGAAAGACATTTTCTGAGGCACTAACATGTATAAATAAGACAAATCAATTTGTTAACATGACTTCCCTCTAAGTAAACATAATTGTGTATTTTAGTCCAGAATTAGGTAATTTGGAAAATATTGGCCAAATATTCCACCTCCCATTTTTATGTATTTCTTCATATTTATGCATCATGTGCAAAGCACAGTCTCTTTTTTTGTTTCTTTTTCTTTTTTCTTTTTTTATCTGTGAACCAGTGAGTTCATTACATAGCTTGCTTTTTAAAAATTTATTTAATTAGATGATTTAGATTAATCTTCCATGATTACAAGATTCATATTCTTTCCCTCCCCTTCCCCCACCCCTTCCCATATACGACACACAATTCTGCTGGGTTTAACATGTGCCATTGATCAAGATCAATTTCCTTATTATTAGTATTTGCACTAGGGTGATCTTTAGAGTCCACTTTCCCAGTCATAGCCCCACCAACCTATGTGATCAAGTGGTTGTTTTTCTTCTATGTTTCTTTTCCCACAGTTCTTCCTCTGAATGTGGATAGTTGTTTTTCTCATTGATCCCTCCAAGTTGTTCAATATCACTGCATTGCCACTAATGGAGAAATCCATTACATTCGATTGTACCACAGTGTATCAGTCTCTGTGTACAATGTTTTCCTGGTTCTGCTCATATCACTCTGCATCACTTCCTGGAGGTTGTTCCAGTCTCCATGGAATTCCTCCACTTTATTATTCCTTTGAGCACAATAGTATTCCATCACCAACAGACACCACAATTCAAAGCACAGTTTCTACATTAAACTTTTCTGTTTTTTTTTTCAACCCTTACTTTCTGTCTTAGAATCAATACTGTGTTGGTTCTAGAACAGAAGAGCAGTAAGAGCAAAGCAATGAGGGTTAAGTGACTTGCTCAAGTTCACAAAGCTAGGAAGAATCTGATTACAGATTTTAATCCAGGATATTCCATCTCTGGACTTGACTCAACCCACTGAGCCACTTAACTGCTCCCTTTCTAAACACAACTATGCACATAAATGACCATTCCTCTCTTTAGTATTATCTTCAAAAATGGATTACATTGTCACTAAGACCTCTTAACCCATCAGGTGCATTATACAAGGTTCTTTTTTATTTTTATTTGTTTTTATAGATCTATAAAATGAAACAAGTCATAAAAAGTTAAAGGATACAATAACTCTTACATGAAAATGGAAAAATATATAAAAACCAAACATATTTGAAAGCTATAAATACTTGGATGACAAAGTATGGCTTTCTACTGAAATAAAAGGATCTGAGTACTTTGATAATCTAAAAGAAAAATCAGACCTAAATAGAAAGGGGAATGCAGAACTGGTTAGATAGATAGGTACTTAAAATCATTTGTATCTAAACAGATCCAAGAACTGACAATTTCTAGGCTGTATCTTTCTCTACCCAACCCAAAAATATCAATAGACTTAAGAAAACACAACATTTTTACAATTAAACTACAAATATCCTGGGCAATTCTTTGATATTTGATATTTTTCAACATGAAACTGTCAAATTCAAATCCCTACACCAAGTGGTATGCTGGTAAATGTTTAACAATCAGTTCTTTAAGAAGAAAAAAAAAGTACACATAGTATACTCAAATTCAATGTCTTTTTAATATTTTCTCCATCACATTTTAAAACTAAGATGATCAAAAATAATACATCAAGTGCTGATTTGTAATGTTTCTTGATTTCTAAAGTATAAATACACCGAGAATCTGACAATCAGCTCTGGTCTGTATGAATAAGATGAATGCTCGTGCATGTCTATGCAGAACAAAGACACAGCTAAAATATTTTGGAGGTAAACTGGCTTATATTATACTAATCAAAACTGCAAAGTGAATGGGGCAGGAAGGTGACCCAGTGGCCAGAAGACCAAAGGTCCTGTGTTTAAATCTGGCCTCATTTATTTGTACCCTCCCCTTTGTACTCAGCCATTTATCGTTAATTGAACCAAGGACCTGAAAGGTAAAGTGATCTGTCGAAGTTCACACAGCTGGTAAATACCAGTAAGTGGAATTTGAAAGCAGGTCCTCTAAATCTACTACATTCTGAATTATTTCTACTTTCTACTACTTTCTTTTAAGACTACTTATTAAAGTATAACTATACAAGCATATAATATCAACCATTAAAGTCTTTATTTGCAATTTACATTTTAACCCTCACCACTTTTCTCCTATTTCTCTCACTGCAAGAACATTGGTGGTCAAAAGGGATTTGACTTCCCTAATCATAGGTAGCAGGAATCAAATTCTGCCAAATTTTCAGATTTGAAGTTTAAGTTTACCTTTCTGGCCCTATTTTTTAAGTGCTAACCAGTCTTCACTTCTTCCTCTCTCAGGAGCTTAATGTTTTTAGGATGGCTATAAACAACCCCAGATGCCTAGTACCCTACCAAAGCTTACTCTTTGCAAAGTTCCTTAAGTTCCAAAAATATCTCCCAATTATTCTATTCCTAGGATCCCTCAATTCCAACCAAAACTTTCAGTGCTAGGTATAAGAAATGCAATGTCAGAAATATTCAGGATTACCCAATTGAAGATTCAATTCAGATATTCATGACTTTGTTGCTAGGCTCTCATGATAGTTTCAAATTCAATAAAGTCCAATAGATTGGGTTATTACATTGTTATTGTAAATATTATATTAGAAATGTACATCTTTCTGTTCAAGTAGCACTTTACCACATACATGTTATCAGAGTGATCCCAGGAAAACTCTCAAATTTCTCTCTCTTTCTTTCCTCTCTCTTCTTCTTCTTCTTCTTCTTCTTCTTCTTCTTCTTCTTCTTCTTCTTCTTCTTCTTCTTCTTCTTCTTCTTCTTCTTCTTCTTCTTCTTCTTCTTCTTCTTCTTCTTCTTCTTCTTCTTCTTCTTCTTCTTCTTCTTCTTCTTCTTCTTCTTCTTCTTCTTCTTCTTCTTCTTCTTCTTCTTCTTCTTCTTCTTCTTCTTCTTCTTCTTCTTCTTCTTCTTCTTCTTCTTCTCTCTCTCTATCTCTCTAAACTGTAACTTAACTCTAGTCTCTGATTCTTCCCTTGAGCTCATTGTTATATACTCCCACAGAAAACATGAAGAACTGATAGCAGGATGAAGCTGACTTATATTAGCATAGCAAAAAGTAAATAATAAAACTGCTTAGGGTTTCTCTATCATGGATGTTCCTTACCAGTGAGTAAATGATGGGACTATATAAATAGTAAGTGGGATGACAGTTTTTAGAAGTTTAGCAATTCAGGTTAGGATAAAAAGGAAAATAGTTTAATAGAGCTGCAGGTTCAGAAAATGTAATTTAGTTTGTGTGAATATGTATTTATGTGCACACATGCATATACATGTGTTTTAATTTTAAGAAGGAAAGATTTCAGCAAATTATACATATGTATATATTTATATATATGAAGAGAGAAAGAACGAAAAGACTCAGAAGAGTAAGGGATAATCATATAAAAAGACAGAATATACTGTCAATGCAGCAAGGTCTTAGATAAGATGAAAATGGTACATATGAACAGTTAAGGAAATCATCTTATCATCTAAGATGTGAAGTAAAGGAAGTGTGAATGAAGATACATAAATACATGGAGAAAGGAGAACCTCATTTACTGGCTTCTAGTGTAGTAAAATTATATGTCAAAAGCAAAAAGGGAGTAAGGAAATAGAATGGGGTGGGAGGTAGGGATTGAAAATAGGAAAATACACCATATTTGTAAAATATGTTTAGGGGATCAATGTCTTATTATTAAAACCTATCATATTAAATCCAGTTAAATCCCTACTCTGCATTAGATATAACCTGAGCAACTGTCTATATAAGTATAGAATAAGCACTTTGATGGTAAATACCCTTCCATATTATGATATTGCAATGAGGTTGTATGTAAAATGTTCTATGTCTATAGAAAATTGGTAACAATTAATAGACATATTTTTTCTAGTCCAAGTTCATGAATAGATACTAATTGAAAATTTTCAATGAATAATTCCATTTCTAATCACAAAAGCAATTATACCATTGACATCAAACAATCAAAAAAGTATATTGTGTTCAATTCTTATGAATTTAGATTACATTCTACTCATTTTTTAAATGAATGACATGGTAGGATAATGCAATGAAAAGAACTAGACTTGGAATAAAGAGATGTAGTTTTAGTTTTGGCTCTGCCAGTAACTGGCCACGTAACTCCATTCAAGTTATTTCCTGCTCTAGTCCTTAGTTTTAAAAATTATAAAGTGGAAGAAATGGACCAAGTGGCCTTACAGACCAATTATAAGCCTTCTACACAAGACAATGTGATTTTGTAAATTTAGAAGATGAAGAAGCCAATCAACCAACAAGCATTTCTTAAATACCTATTGTGTGAGCCAGATACTGTGAAAACACCCTTTGGGATGTAAAAAACAAAAGTAAAAAAAAAAAAGCAACACTTACACTCACAGAGCTTCTAGTCTATCAGAATCCTTCATTGAATTTGTTGATATACTTAATTATTTTTATAAAAAATTTTCATTCAACACCCCATAAGTCAGAGTCCAAGGAGCTAAGCAGTCATTGATGCTTAAGATTCAGAGGTTTCAGTCTTAGGACCCCAAACCCTCCAGTGTGGATATGAACTGGATAAATAAAAACAGCAAAATACAGGTAATACTAAAGAGATTTTCTAAGTCATCCTGCAGGGATATATTTCTACATGAGTTTGACACTACTATTTCAGAACAAGTGAAACCATGGGATTAAGATGTAGATATCAGAAATGCAAGGATCCAGGACAACTCCAAGGGGCTCCTGATGAAAAAGGCTATCCATTACTGTAGAAGGAACTAATGAAGTCTCAGTGCAAATTCTTCCTGTTGTTTCCTCCATTAATTTTTCTCTAGCAGTATATATATATATATATATATATATATATATATATACATATATATACACACACATATATATCTTCTTTCACAACATGAATGTTGAAATATATATTTTTAATACTCATATACAGCCTATATCATATTATCTGCTATCTTGAGGGAGGAGGAGGGCTGGAAGGGAGGAAGAGAACTTCGATTTACAAAATGTCAGAACACAATTATTGAAATTATATCCACATGCAATCTGGTAAAAAGTTTTTTGAAAAGATTTGGGCAAGGGCAGCTAGATGGCACAGTGGATTGAGAGCCAGATCTAGAGCCAGGAGGTTCTTTACCTGAGATGTTTTTCATTTCTTTCTTTGTCTGATTTTTGTGCAAGATGATTTCTAAATTATCATCCCACATCGTTTTTTTAATCCTTACCTTCTGTCTTGAATCAATACATGCAAATATATATTGTATGATAAAGCATGTGCAACCTATATCATATTTCCTTTCAGGTTGGATGGGGGATAAGAGTAGGACAGAGAGAGAGAATGTGGATTGAAAAAAATGAGAAAATGATTAGTAAAAATTATATCAACATACAAAAAGTAAATTTTTTTAAACCCTTACCTTCAATCTTAGAATCAATACTTGCTATTGGCTCCAAGGCAGAAGAGTGGTAAGGGCTAGGCAATGGGGATTAAGTGACTTGCCCAGGGTCACACAGCTAGGAAGTGTCTGAGGCCAGATTTGAACCTAAGACCTCCTATCTCTAGACCTGGCTCTCAATCCACTGAGCTACCCAGCTGCCCCCCAAAATACATCTTTAAATAAAGATTTTGATTCAAATCCTGCCTCCAATGCTTAATAACTCTGTGGCCATAGGAGGATCATATACTTTCATTGAGTTTGTTTTCTCACTTAAGAATGTACACAGTAATAACTATAGTACCTGATTTCAATGGTTGCTATGAGATTCAAAGGAAATAATACATATGTAAGTGCCCACTAATACAGTAAGCCTCATCTTGGTCTTGGCTTCCCTGGCCCCTGTTTCAGTGCTTGACATATAGCACTTGCTTAGGAAATCCTTGTTGATTAATTGATGGATACAGTAGAGCCAGGTTTCAAACTCCGGCTCCCTGAATCCAAAATCACTCTTCTCTTTCACTACTCCATTCTGAAAGAGTCCAAACTCAGAAGGCAGAAAATGCAGATATTCACATTAAACTGAGTGAAACTGCAATCTGATTCTGATGTGGAAAACACTACCTTTAAGCAAAAAGTGCTGGTGTTAAAAACACATATCGGTTTCCAAAAGGATCTAGGTGTTGGCATGCTTCACTGTAACATTCCATTATTTTGTTGAAAATAAGGCCAGCACGAAGGAGCACATATTTATTTGCCATCTTGACAGAGGTAAGAACTGTGAGAAGAAAACAACCATCTCAGCATCAGATATTCTTGGAATAATGTCCCTAATGACTGTGTTTTTCCACCTAACAGCAGATATCTCTGCAGTGTTCCTGATTATCCATTTCCCAATTAGCTGAGTGGACCTTTCCATTATTTTTATTCCACCCTCATAGAAGGTCGAATACAACCTTGTACCCACAGTATTCAGTAGCTTCATTTCCTGTCAGCTGTAACACATCAAATGAGCATTGGGAGGTGGATTCTCACTTGGATTCAATGGGAAAAAAAACAACAACTCCTGGCAAAGATGGTGATTAAGAGAAATGTTTCAGAATTCCAGCCACTGTGGTATAAACAATAGGTCCTTTGTTCACTTTATTTAAGTCATAAGTCACACAGGTCTAGCAGTGTTATTTCCTAGAACTTACCTATCCCTATGAAAACAGACAGAAACAGCTAACCATCTATCCTTTTTAACATCTCATTCTTATTACTAGAGTTATAATATTAATATCTTCAGGGACTTTTATTAAAGTTCTACCCTGATGGATAAATGGAGGCAATTCCTCAAAGGCTATGCCAATGAAGAACAAATGATGAGTTCAAACAAATTGGATAGACTTTCATTATGTGTATTAGAACCGACAGGGACTTTTACCCAAAGAGCAGTCCTACCTAAAAATGAAGTTCATCACCAGAACAGAAACCATGAGAACATGCACTTTTTGAGTCATCATCATCAATATCCATGAAATAAATAAAAATAAAAATATGCATTGTTCCACGAAACCTTATTTTATTTCTAAGGTGATGGTGGCAAAAGGAAATTAAAGAACTAAAAGGGATGAATAAAATTCACAAAAAAACAAGGAATTTCACTGTTGGCAATATTAATAATAATAATTAATTATTAAATATAAGTAATTTAATTTAGTAAAATTAAATAAAAATAAAATTAACAAATAAAATAAAAATAAATAAATAAATATTTAAATTTCTATGGATAAATAAATAAATAATAATAAATAAAGTATAATTAAATAAAAAAATAAATTATTAATTAATAATAATAATAAAAATGATCTTTCTCCAAAAGTTAAGAGGTTAGGAGAAGAACTGAATCACTTTCATTTGGATAATCTTCCTGACAATGAAACCAAAAGAACTCAAGAAGTTAGTTGAAAGGATGACTGGCAAGTTCTCCACAGGGAAATGGAAGAAAGGAATCAATGGATTTGATTCTATTCTGTACGTAGGATAAAAAGAAACACTACTTCAGAAGACATTGTGTCCAAGAGCCACTAGGTGCTTTAAATGAACATAAATCAACAGGCTGTCATGAAGTTAATTATAGTTTATGTACTAATCCATTACACCACACCCATTGCAAAGGACAAAGAACTTGATAAGATTCCCTACAAAGTCAATAAATCTCTCTGTGGGCATTAACTTCAATGCAAAAGTAGGTACAGGGAGAATGGGGAAATTGTGGGAAGAAAACACAGCTCACAAGCTTGAAATGGAAGAAGCCAAAGGATTATGGACTACATAGAGCTTTTGTCTTTACATAATGAATATTTGAAAACCATAAGCATCAAAAGATACAAGGGAACATCAAATTGATTGAATATCAACAGGCAGAAAATAACTGGTTACAGATATAGTCCTATTCAAGTCAGTTATCTAATTGAAGTCAAGCCAATAATTTAAAGGTCTAAATAAACACTAAATTAGAAGGGATGAAGACAATTTATATGATTCTAACTGACATGATTTGAATTTTTTGAACAATTTCTATATTTCAAAGAATGAAAAGAAAAGATAACTTAATCATGATTTTAGAAGAATAATAAAAATAAGCAGTACACTAAAGGAAAATGTCATGCATATCAATCAATATTTACAAAATATATTCTATGTAATAGGCATGTGCAAAGCAATAGAAATACAGAAACAAGCAAAAGATAGTAGCTGCCTTTAAGACTCTCATAATCTAATGGAAGTAATACTTCCATTCATACAATCTATCTATTTTTTCTCTCTCTATCTACCAATACATCTACCTATCCATTTAGCTCAATCTGTCTTTCTGTCCATCCATCTGTTCATTTTATCTGTCTATTTAGCAATCTAGAGTTTATGTGTGTGTGTGTGTATTTATATATCTGGGGTTTTACCAATATCCTTTCACACAATAATCCTGGGAGGTAGGTGCTATTACTATCTTCATTTTACACTTGAGAGAAATTGAGGCAAATAGAGATTCAATAGCATGACCAAGGTAAAATAGTAACTGTCTAAGGCAATATTGGAGCTCAGATTTTCCTAAATCAAGATCCAGTACTCAAATATTTCAAAAAGCTGTATAAAGTGGCATATTATCATGTTACCAATGATATCTTCCTCATGAGAAGTGCCATAGAAGAGTTTGTCAAGGGCATGTATGGTAAAAACAAAAGAAAAAATAGGTTTTTTTTTTATGGAAAAGAGACAATAGGTGGGTAGCTTGAGTAAATGTTTATATTCTCCTCAATGTATTATCAGCCCCAAGTGCTGAATTATATTGTAAAATAAAATGGTCAAGGGGACAGCTTGATGGATCAAGCCAGGCCAAGAGATAGGAGGTCCTAGTTTCAAATCTACCTCAGTCACTTCCTACCAGTGTGACCCTGGGCAAGTCACTTAACCACCACTGCCTACTCCTTCCTACTCTTCTGCCTTGTAACCAAGGGAAATTAAGAGTATTAAAAATGATAAAATGGGAGAGTTTCCGGTCAAGATGGCGGCTTTGAGAAAGCTAAAAGTTCAGATCTCCTGAAACCCTTCCTTACCAATCTCAAACCAAATGCTCCTAGGACACCGAAATTCAAAATGATCAACAGCATAGACCCCGGGAGTCCTCCTCCTGGACCTGGACCTGGATCAAAAGGTATGCCCCCCCCCCAAAAGCCAGAACCTGAGACCACTTGGACCTAAGGGGTAGGCAGAAGGAAGGTCCTAGGTCCCATCCCCCCCAACCCAGAGCGCTGAGTCCGAGTCTGAGGCAGCAGAGGCAACCTCAGAGCCCCAGGGCCTGCTATTCTGAAGGCCGATTCCTGAAAACAACCTAACCCAGTGGAGGGGGCACCCAGACAGCAGGGAAACAGAGAGAGACGGGGGAGCTTGTAACCCTCTGGCTGGATCCCTCCATCCAAGTCTCAAGTCCCTGCCTCAGGGCACACTCAATTCAATCCAGGGAAAGCTAATCTTCTTATCAGGAGCCCTCACCCTGAGCCCAGGGAAGCCGAGGCCCCTCCCCCTCAGAGAGCAGAGTCTTCTGAGACAACAGCAACCCTCAGGACTGGCAAAAAGGCCTCGGGAGCCTAGAAAGACAAATCCCATTCAAAATCACCCTAGACAAAATAAAATACCTAGGAATGTACCTCCCGAGACAAACACAGGAACTATATGAACACAACTACAAAACACTCTCCACACAACTAAAACTAGACTTGAACAATTGGAAAAACATTAGCTGCTCATGGATAGGACGAGCCAATATAATAAAAATGACCATCCTACCCAAACTTATTTATCTACTTAGTGCCATACCCATTGAACTACCAAAATACTTCTTCACTGATTTAGAAAAAACCATAACAAAGTTCATTTGGAAGAACAAAAGATCAAGGATATCCAGGGAAATAATGAAAAAAAACACATATGATGGGGGCCTTGCAGTCCCAGACCTTAAACTATATTACAAAGCAGCAGTCATCAAAACAATTTGGTACTGGCTAAGAAACAGAAAGGAAGATCAGTGGAATAGACTGGGGGAAAGCAACCTCAGCAAGACAGTATAGGATAAACCCAAAGATCCCAGCTTTTGGGACAAAAATCCACTATTCGATAAAAACTGCTGGGAAAATTGGAAGACAGTGTGGGAGAGATTAGGAATAGATCAACACCTCACACCCTACACCAAGATAAATTCAAAATGGGTGAATGACTTAAACATAAAGAAGGAAACCATAAGTAAATTGGGTAAACACAGAATAGTATACATGTCAGACCTTTGGGAAGGGAAAGACTTTAAAACCAAGCAAGACATAGAAAGAATCACAAAATGTAAAATAAATAATTTTGACTACATCAAATTAAAAAGCTTTTGTACAAACAAAACCAATGTAACTAAAATCAGAAGGGAAACAACAAATTGGGAAAAAATCTTCATAGAAACCTCTGACAAAGGTTTAATTACTCAAATTTATAAAGAGCTAAATCAATTGTACAAAAAATCAAGCCATTCTCCAATTGATAAATGGGCAAAGGACATGAACAGGCAATTCTCAGCCAAAGAAATCAAAACTATTAATAAGCACATGAAGAAGTGTTCTAAATCTCTTATAATCAGAGAGATGCAAATAAAAACAACTCTGAGGTATCACCTCACACCTAGCAGATTGGCTAACATAACAGCAAAGGAAAGTAATGAATGCTGATGGGGATGTGGCAAAGTTGGGACATTAATTCATTGCTGGTGGAGTTGTGAATTGATCCAACCATTCTGGAGGGCAATTTGGAACTATGCCCAAAGGGCGACAAAAGACTGTCTGCCCTTTGATCCAGCCATAGCACTGCTGGGTCTGTACCCCAAAGAGATAATGGACAAAAAGACTTGTACAAAAATATTCATAGCTGCGCTCTTTGTGGTGGCCAAAAACTGGAAAACGAGGGGATGCCCATTAATTGGGGAATGACTGAGCAAACTGTGGTATATGTTGGTGATGGAATACTATTGTGCTAAAAGCAATAATAAAGTGGAGGAATTCCATGGAGACTGGAACGACCTCCAGGAAGTGATGCAGAGCGAGAGGAGCAGAACCAGGAGAACATTGTACACAGAGACTAATACACTGTGGTATAATCGAACGTAATGGACTTCTCCATTGGTGGTGGTGTAATGACCAGGAACAATCTGCAGGGAGCTAGGAGAAAAAACTCTATGCATAAGCAAAGGATAAACTATGGGAGTGGAAACACGGAGGAAAAGCAACTGCCTGACTACAGCGGTTGAGGGGACATGACAGAGGAGAGACTCTAAAGGAAACTCTAATGCAAATATTATCAACAAAGCAATGGGTTCAAATCAAGGACACATGTGACACCCAGTGGAATCACGCTCGGCTATGGGGGGGGGGAGGAAAATAAAATGATCTTTGTCTTTAATGAATAATGCTTGGAAATGATCAAATAAAATATTATTAAAATAAAAAAAAATGATAAAATGGGCAAGTATCTCACAAAAGGACAAGGAATAATAGATCTACAATTTTCATTGTCAGAAAACCTATAGAAATAATCATTTATATTTTTGTACCAGTTTATTTTGATTCTCAAAATTCTCCTATAAAATAGTTACTATTTACATTATTATTCTCATTCTTCAGATTAGGAAATTATAGTTTTGAGAAGTTTAATAGCTTCATAATTAATGTGATAATAAGCAATCAGAAAAGTTTAAAATCAGGCTTCTCCTGACTCCAAGTCCAATGACCTCTCCCCTAAACCAGACTGCTTCATGAATCCAATTGCATATCCAATGTATTCAAGATATGTTTTTGAATGTTAACAATTATGATATTAATGAATTTCATGTTAAATCACAACTAAGAATTTGCTAAATATGAATGTAACCAAACCTTTCCAAAAGCTAATCTAGCCCATCCTACCTCTCCTAGTTCATTCTGAGCCTCTTATTCTATAATGCCTATGAAAGACATGTACTATTGGATTAACTTTGGTTTCTCCATTCAATTGAACATGCTATCAAATATAAATTTTATTTCCATTAATAACTGTAGCTCAGGGACTCAACTTTTTTTCTGGATTTTAGATACCTTTGATAGTCTAGTCAGGCTGATAGACCCGTCTCAATGTGATGTTTCTAAATAATGGAAGGAAATGCTACATTTTCAGTTAGTGTTTATTGGAAATAAAATATTTTTTTAGAATTGAAATTTTTTATTTACTTAATTGATTTAGAATATTTTTCCATGGTTACATGATTCCCCCACCCATAGCCAATGAGTGATTCCACTGGGTTTTACATATGTCTTTGATCAAGACCTATTTCCATTAAAACATGATTTTTTGCTAATCCAAGCTTATGGATCACCTGAAAGTCATACATAGACCTCTTAGGGGAGGGAGAGTCTATGGCCTCCTAGTTGATAATCCTCTGCCTTAAGCTTTAGAATGTTATCCTTTGTGATTATCTCATTTTACTGAATTCACTATTAATATTATTGTCTAACAACTATGATTAAGAGTTTTAGTATTTTTTCCATCAATCAACTTTGACCATTTTCATTGAGATTTTAAAACCCTAAATATTCTTAGTCTTATTCTTTCCTTTCCTGGCTAAAACCCAATTGCTAGTTTACCTTGTAACTATTGTACATTTAATGTCTCACTCCTATAGTCAGACCAACTTATTATCTTACTTGTTTCTTGATCATTAGTTTGCTTGCTATTCCTCCTTGCTGGCTGTCTTATCTTTGACCTCTTCATTCTTTGACTCATAGTCCTCCATCTATTGACAAATCTATTATTGAATCTTTCCGTATATCTCCTATCTATATTTTTATAGCTGATTATATAAACATCTAAGATTTACAGTATATCCTAATTTATTATTAACTTGAAATTAGAGATTGTTTTACATAGTTTTGCATCTCCACAGTGCCTAACATAGTTGATTGCCTGAAGATTTTGGAGAAATAATATAAGTAACCATTACTAATGGATAGTGCTTCCAAGAAGTTACCCTTCTTTTAACCTGATTTTTCCTACTACTGAAACTACTTTTCACACTATCATCTTCCAATATTATTTAAAAGTCTTCATTTAAGCTGAATTGAAAAATCAACATTGAACTCTCAAAATTGATGGAGTGGAGATGTACTATTATTTGTGTTACAGATGGTTATTGTATCAGATGAGATATTTGCAAAAGGTCTTAGTACAATGCTAGGCACAAAGGAGAGGAGGAAAGTTAAAGGGAGGGAGGGAGGGAAGGAAGGAGTGAGAGGAGAAACCATAAAACATTGATAGGGAACCTTTTAGAGGGGTGGTTGATATGAGAAATGTCCTCAGGTGTGGGTGTAAAGGGTAAGGGAATAGCAGGGCCCAGCTCCCTCTGGCTTTCTAGTAATGATCTCTGGTGAACTCTGCTGGGACAACTACCTACATGCCCAAAGAGAGGTCTCTGAGTGGCCTCTCTGGCACACATTCCATAGGTTCACCACCATGGCCAGATAGCTTAATTAAGTATGGGAAAATCATGTCAGACTCAAGAAGAATATTGTCCATTCAAAGAAACATTCTACAACATAGGATCCATATTAAATGTCCATCTTCCCATATAAAACAATGCATAAAACTGAAATTCAAGGTAAAAGATTTCTTTTTGAATAATAGGTCTAAGCATGCTGCAAGATAATTGATAAAATAATTCTCCTTCATTTAATATCACCCTCAGCCTTAAGCAGTAATTCTCACAGTGTTCTCTGTCATAAACTGAAAATGTTTTTTATTGTCATGCCTCTTCCTTATATCATAAAACCACATACAATAATTACTCTTAGGAACAAACATTCTGTCCATCCCAGGTAGATACTCTGATAAAACCTACCTGAGCTAACATATTTTTTTCCATTTAAATTAGTTTTATTTAGTCTGTTTAGAACATTATTCCTTGGTTACATAAATTACATTATTTCCTTCCCTCCCCTTCACCCACCCTTCCCACAGCCAACATGCAATTTCATTGGGTATTACATGTGTCCTTGATCAGAACCTATTTCCAAGTTGGTGATGTTTGCACTAGGACGTTCATTTAGAGTCTATATCCCCAACCATATCCCTTCGATTCATGTATTCAAGCAGTTATTTTTCTTCGGTGTTTCTACTCCCACAGTTTTTCCTCTGAATGTGGATAGTTGTTTTTCTCATTGATCCCTCCAAGTTGTTCAATATCACTGCATTGCCACTAATGGAGAAGTCCATTACATTCGATTGTACCACAGTGTATCAGTCTCTCTGTACAATGTTTTCCTGGTTCTGCTCCTCTCACTCTGCATCAATTCCTGGAGGTTATTCCAGTCTCCATGGAATTCCTCCACTTTATTATTCCTTTGAGCACAATAGTATTCCATCACCAACATATACCACGATTTGTTCAACCATTCCAAAATTGAAGGGAATCCCCTCATTTTCCAATTTTTTTGCTACCACAAAGTGCGCAGCTATGAATATTTTTGTACATGTCTTTTTCCTTATTATCTCTTTGGGGTACAGACCCAACAGTGCTATGGCTGGATCAAAGGGCAGATAGTCTTTTATCACCCTTTGGGCATAGTTCCAAATTGCCCTCCACAATGGTTGGATTAATTCACAACTCCACCAGCAATGCATTAATATCCTGACTTTTCCACATCCCCTCCAGCATTCATTACTTTTCTTTGCTATCATGTTAGCCAATATGCTAGGTGTGAGGTGATACCTCAGAGTTGTTTTTGATTTGCATTTCTCTGATTATCAGAGATTTTGAGCACTTTTTCATGTGCTTATTAATAGTTTTGATTTCTTTAACTGAAAAGTGCCTATTCATGTCCCTTGCCCATTTATCAATTGGAGAATGGCTTGGTTTTTTAATACAACTGGTTTAGCTCTTTATAAATTTGAGTAATTAGACATTTGTCAGAGGTTTTTGTAATTAAGATTGTTTCCCATTTTGTTGTTTCCCTTCTAATTTTGGATGCATTAGTTTTCCTTGTACAAAAATGTTTTAATTTGATGCAATCAAAATTATTGATTTTACATTTTGTGATTTTTTCCAGCTCTTGCTTGGTTTTAAAGTCTTTCCTTTCCCAAAGATCTGACAAGTATACTATTCTGTATTCACCTAATTTGCTTATAGTTTCCTTCTTTATTTTCAGATCATTCACTCATTCTGCGTTTATCTTGGTGTAGGGTGTGATATATTCATCCAAACTTAATCTCTCCCATACTGTCTTCCAATTTTCCCAGCAGTTTTTTTTTAATCAAATAGTGGGTTTTGGTCCCCAAAACTTGGATTTGGGGATTTATCATAGACTGTCTTGCTGAGATCATTTACCCCTAGTCTATTCCACTGATCCTCCTTTCTGTCTCTTACCCAGTACCAAATTGCTTTGATAACCAGTGATTTATAGTATAGTTTGAGATCTGGGACTGCAAGTCCCCCTTCCTTTGCATTTTTTATCATGATTTCACTGGATATCCTTGATCTTTTGTTCTTCCAAATGAACTTTACTTTTTTTCTAATTCAGTAAAAATGTTTTTTGGTAGTTCACTGGGTATGGCACTAAATAAGTAAATTAATTTGAGCAGGATTGTTATTTTTGTTATGTTAGCTCTTCCCACACATGAGCAATCAATATTTTTCTAATTGTTTAGATCTAGTTTTAATTGTATGAAGAGTATTTTGTAGTTGTGTTCCTATAGTTCCTGTTTTTGTATCGACAGAGAGATTCCTAAGTATTTTATTTTGTCTAGGGTGATTTTAAATGGAATTTCTCTAATTCTTGCTGCTGAAATGGGTTGGAGATATATAGAAATGCTAATGACTTTTACAGGTTTATTTTGTATCCTGCAACTTTGCTAAAGTTGTTGATTATTTCAATTAGCTTTTTGGTTGAATCTCTAGGATTCTTTAATTAAACCATCATATCATCTGCAAAGAGTGATAGCTTGGTCTCCTCATTTTCAATTTTAATACCTTCAATTTCTTTTTCTTCTCTAACTGCTACTGCTAATGTTTCTAGTACAAAGTTAAATAATAGAGGTGATAATGGGTATCCCTGTTTCACTCCTGATCTTATTGGGAAGACTTCTAGTTTTTCCCAATTGCAGATGATGTTTGCTGATGGTTTTAGATATACACTATTCATTATTTTTAGGAAAGGCCATTGTATTCCTATACTTTCTAGTGTTTTCAATAGGAATGGGTGTTGTATTTTATCAAAGGCTTTTTCTGTATCTATTGAGATAATCATGTGATTTTGTCAGTTTGCTTGTTAATATGGTCAATTATGTGGATGGTTTTCCCAATATTGAACCATCCTTGCATTCCTGGTATGAATTATACCTGGTCATAGTGAATAACCCTTCTGATGACTTGCTGGAGTCTTTTTGCTAGTATCCTATCTAAGATTTTTGCATCTATATTCATTAAGGAGATTGGTCTATGGTTTTCTTTCTCTGTTTTTGACCTGCCTGGCTTTGGGATCAGTGCTATGTTTGTGTCGTAAAATGAATTTGGTAGAACTTCTTTGCTTATTCTGTCAAAAAGTTTGTATAATATTGGGGTTAGTTGTTCTTTGAATGTTTGATAGAATTCATTTGTGAATCCATCTGGACTTGGCGATTTTTTCTTAGGGAGTTCTTTGATGGCTTGTTCAATTTCTTTTTCTTATATGGGGTTCTTTAGGTAATTTATTGCTTCCTCTGTTAGTCTAGGCAATTTATATTTTTGTAAGTATTCAGTCATATCACCTAGGTTGCTATTTGTTGCCATATAATTGAGCATAATAGTTTTTAATGATTGCCTTAATTTCCTCTTCATTAGAGGTGAGGTCTCCCTTTTCATCTTGGATACTGTCAATTTGGTTTTCTTCTTTCCTTTTTTTTTAATTAGACTGACCAGTACTTTGTCTGTTTTATTTGTTTTTTTCAAAGTACCAGCTTCTAGTCTTATTTATTAAATCAATAGTTCTTTGACTTTCAATTTTATTAATTTCTCCTTTGATTTTTAGGATCTCTAATTGAGTCCTCATCTGAGGGTTTTTAATTTGTTCACTTTCTATTTTTTTTTAATATGTATACCCAATTCATTGACCTCTGCCCTCCTTAATTTGTTAATATATGAACTCAAGGATATACATTTCCCCCTGAATACTGCTTTGGCTGCATCCCATAGGTTTTGAAAGGATGTCTCATCATTGTAATTTTCTTCAATGAAGTTATTAATTTTTTATTTATTTTTTGGTTTGATTTATCTAGTTTGCATAGAGGAAGGTTCAGGTTTCCCACTAGTATAGTTTTTCTATCTATTTCATCCTTGAGCTCCACTAGTTTCTCCTTTAGAAATTTGGATGCTATGTCATTTGGTGCAAACATGTTGAGTACTGATATTTCCTCATTGTTTATACTGCCTTTTATCAGGATGTAATTACCTTCCCTATCTCTTTTAACTAGATTTATTTTTACTTTGTCTTTGTCAGATATCTTTGCCAGATATCATGATTGTGACTCCTGCCTTCTTTTTATCAGTTGATGCCCAATAGATTTGGCTCCATCCTCTTACTTTCACCCTTTGTGTATCTATCTTCCTCATATGTGTTTCTTCTAGACAGCATATGGTAGGATTTTGGATTCTAATTCCTCTCATATTTGCTTGCATTTCATGGGTGAGTTCATTCCATTCACATTCAAAGTTATAACTACCAGCTCTGTATTTCCCAGAATTTTGATTTCTACTCCTTGTCCTGCCTTTTCTTCTTTCGCTATTTTCTTCTACACCAATGTTTGTTTTTAATAAGTCCCCATAATTCCCACCCTTACTTTACTTCCCTTTCTACCCCCCTCCCTTCTTATACCCCCCTTATTTTCACTGTAGTCTTTCTAAAAATACCTCCACCCTCTCCCTCCCTTATACTGCTTCCCTCCCCACCAGTCTGTTTGTTACCTTTCTACTCCCCTATAGGGCACAAATATATTCTCTGCCCCAATGGATTGGATTGTTCTTCCCTCTTTGGGTCAATTTCAATGCACATAAGAGTTTAGTATTTCCTATCTCCAACCTCTTTACCCTTCCAGTGTATTGATGTTCTCCTTACCACCATCAGCTTCTTTGTGACATATAAATTTATCCGCATTTGTTTCTTTTTCCATTTCTTTAAGTATTTATTTCTTTTTTTAGCTCTTGTTGTAGATAGATAGATAGATAGACATGTAAATGCATTTATGCATGCATATATCTATATACCTATTTATGTCTTGTCCTTTCATCCTATACCATTTGTCACTGTTCCCTCTAAGTGTAATTCTTCTAGCTGCCCAGGTGATAATAACAATTTTTAAGAGTTACCAATAACCTCTTTTCTTATAGGGATACATAACACTTAAATTATTGAGTCTCTTCAAAAAGGGGTTTTTTGTTTGTTTTCTTTTTTCCCTCTTTTTAAATTACCTTTGGCTGATTCTCTTGAGTTCTTTGCTTGGGCATCAAATTTTTTGTTCAGGTCTGGTCTTTTCTTTAAAAATTCTTGGAATTCTTTTATTTTTTTAAATGACCATACTTTCTACTGTAAGAATATAGTCAGTTTTGCTGGGTAATTGATTCTTCGTTGTAGACCTAGTTCCCTTGCTTTCTGGAACATCATATTCCATGTCTTTTGATCCTTCAGTGTGGATGCAGCCAGATCCTGTTTTATCCTCACTGTGGTTCCATGGTATCTTAATGACTGCTTCTTGGCAGCTTGTAATAGATTTTCTTTGGTCTGATAGTTCTTAAATTTGGCTATAACATTCCTGGGTTTTGTCAGTTGGGGATTAATTACGGGAGATGATCTGTGGATTCTTTCAATCTTCACTTTTCCCTCTTGTTCTAGAATATCAGGTCAGTTTTCTTGAATAATTTCTGGTAGTATTATGTCCAGGCTTTTTTTTTTTGTCATGGTCTTCTGGTAGACCAATGATTCTTAAATTGTCTCTCCTCAAATGATTTTCTAAATGCTTTGTTTTGTGAATGAGATGCTTCATATTTTCCTTAATTGTTTCATTCTTTTGGTTTTGCTTTATAGTGTGCTGCTGACTTGTGAGGTCACTTAATTCTAGTTGTTGTATTCTGGTTCTTAAAGACTGGATTTCATCCCTGTTTTTTTGGTCATCCTTCTCCTTCTGGTCTGATTTTCTTTGGAGGTCATCTTTCATTCTCTTTACCTCATCTTTCATCTCCTTTGCCTCATCTTTCATCTCCTTTGCCTCATTTTCCAGCTGTTTGATTTTGGCTTTCAAGACACTATTTTCTCATTTTAGTTCAAGTGACTCTGTTTCCAGATGACTTATCTTAGTTTTTAAGTTCTTTCCCCAATTGTCTCCAGCCTCTCCTAATTGTAGTTTGAATTCTTCTAAAGCCTGTGTCCAATCCGCTGGGATTTCTGATTTATCGTTTGCTGATCCCTCCTCCTGTGTTCCATTTGCTCTTTGCTCATTGCCTGTAGAGTAGCTGTGTATTGTAATTTCTTTCTTCTTATTCTGTTGTTTGCTCATACTTACCCCTTCCTTGCTTCCCTCATTTGTCTGTGCTTTTGCTCCTCTCATTTTTTTGGTTTTGGTGGTTTCTGTCAGTCTCCTCTCTTGGAGCTTTGACAGAAGATCTCTTGGTGAAGTCTGTGGGGGAGGGGTGTTAGAATTTGAGCTTTCATGTCCTCTGGAGGCTTTTGATTGGATTAAAGTTCAACAGTCAGTGAGGGAGGGGTGTTGGAGCCTGGACTTCCTGAGCTCTGAAGACTTTTGATGGGATTAAGTTCAGCTGGGTTGGGTTTGGTGTGCTCTGAAGCCAAAACCTCCTGGAAGGCTGGAGAAATATGGAGGGGACTCTGCAGCTCTGACCAGGCTGCCAGCTCTATGATCCCTCTCCAGTTCCTTACCCACCACCTGTGTTCAACTCTCTGAGTATGGCGCAGCCCTGCCCACCAGGTACACCCTCTAGACTAGCACCTTTGCCCACCCAGAGTTTCCCTCTGCTGCTGGTGGATTAGCGCTCTAGATGGGGGAGAGGGGTCCTGGGACCTTCCTTCTGCCTTCCTCTTAAACCCAAGTATTCTCAATTTCCAGCTTTTCAAGATGTACCTTTTGGATTGAGTCCAGCAGGAGGGTTCCTTGGCTCTCTCCTATTGTTAGATTTGATTTTCAGTCCCCTAGGAGCATTCAGTTTGTGATAGGCAAGGAAGGGTATTCAAAGGTCTGAACTTCTTTTGCTTCTAGGCCATCATCTTGATTCCCCCCCCTGAGCTAACATATTAAAGAGGATAAGGTCTAGAAAAAGTCCAAAGGAGTCATGCCAAAAAAGGATATCTACCACCATAGAAGGGACTGACAGTCTGAAAAAAATTGAAGTATGATATTCTTCACTTTATTTCCTCCATGGATTTTTCTCTAGTGTAAACAGTGTGTGTCTTCTTTCACAATATGAAACCATGGAAATCATATACATGACTTGTAGCCCATTATATGTCATCCTGAGGTATGATAAGGGGTAGGAGAATGTCAGAAAAAAATTATTAAAAATTGTATTCCCATGTGGTCTGGAAAAATATTTTTTAAATTAAAACAAGTATAGGCAAAAGCATTTAGATTTTCCCTTTCTTCTCAAGTAATAGTAATTCCAAAGCCAATAAGGTTTTATCAAATACTATATCCAAATAACCCTATTTGACAATGAAATAAAGCCAACATGAATAAAACCTTCTCCCTGACTTCAAGAAGCCTATAATATAATCAGGAGATAAGTCATCTTGATTATGTACATAATATAAGATTAAATGTGATAAATGCAGTAGAGGATTGAAAAGTTAAGTATTATTTTTGTTGTTTTGTTTCATGAGTTGGTTTAGTAGGAAATAATTTCTAACTGGGATGATCAGGGGAAGACCACATAGGAGGCAACCTTTTAACCCATTTGTAGATAACTCCACCCACTTTATGATTTCCTTTCCTTATACTTATCTCTGAACCTTTTATATCTATTTCAGTAGAATAGAAATTCCTTCAACTGTGAAAATATATATCCAGGTAGGAAGGAAGAGAGGTACCATAGTAGTCTAGGATATCATGAGAAAATTTTGGTGAGACAAGTGGGATTTTGAGCAATTCCTTAAATCCACTGTTTCTGACCTTCACAGTCTTCTTACACTTTTCTTCTCTCCATGTTTTCTACAGTCCAGCACCATCAGCCTTCCTGCATTTCCTTACATTTCGCCAAATATTTTACTTTTTCCTGGTTGTCATTGTTTCTCTTCTTGCTTGTTGTTCCCTTAAGATTCGGGTCAAATATCACTTTCTTTTCAAATAAGCATTTCTTCATCCCACTTTCTTGCTTCTGCAATTCCTAGTGCCTTCCCTTTCAGATTACATTCCAATTACACCATAATCATGTTGCATGTATTCAGTTATTTGCAAGCTGTCTCTGCCATAAGAATGTGTGCTCCATAAGGGTCAGGACACCTCCACCCCCTACTTTTTATCCCTTTCTGTATATCTTGGGTACTTATTATGGTGCCTGGTACATTGTAAATCCTTCGAAAGTGCTCACTGACCAACTGAAATCATAAAAGTTGTTCCTTCTTTTTCTTCTCCCAGGGCAAACCCACCCCAAAATATGTAAGGAGGTAATGCATTTCTTCTACAAGATTCAAGTCTATAGTAAAGTTAGCTGCATTGAGTAAACTCTGATCCTTTTAATTAAATTAAATGCACACATTAAAGTAGAGATTTTGTACTTGCACACATTCCAGTGGTGCAGCCATATGTGTAAGCTAGTTAGTGATGAGTGGCACTTGGTGTGGGTTTATCCACAGCAAGCTGTCCTTGATAAGGCTGCCTGTCTATTCCCAGTAAATGGCAGTGAAGGTCAGTGAATCTAATTTGACAATAATGAGCATACCCTGCATCATGTTATGATAAGGGGCCCCCACTTCTTCTTCTCCTTTTTTTTTTAAGGCATCAACCAATCAGAGAAGCTGCAGTAACACCAGGGAAATCCCAAGAGAGCTCCAAAGGAGTCAAAGAACAGAGTTCTCTGGATTTTTTGTTTTTTGTTTGTTTCCTTCATAACAATGGTGAGGACAGAGGTGACAGGAACATATAGGATGCATCAAAACAAAACAAAAACGGGAAAGAGTTTAATTTAAACCAAATTATCTTCTGAAGAATTGTGAACCAAGCCAGGTTTCTTAGCATGAAGGAGAAACTTGACACTCTTGCATCTGTGTGGACAGTGAAATTCTAGGCAAAGTTAATGGAACTGAGCGGATGAATGACACTGTGATTCAAATGTACTGTAAAATTACTGGAATGATTTCAATGTCACAGAACTGCAGTGTATTGCATTATTATTATTAGCCTTTGCTATGCTTTAATAACATTGGGTCAAATATCTCAAAACTATTTCTTTTAAATGCAATTCATAGGAAGGTTTAATTTTTTAATAGAAAATAATTTGACATTAACGATGGGGCGGTGGGGCTATGCTACCTTTAATCCCCAGTCTCACAGCCTTAGAAATGTGTGCATGTTGTGAACAGAGGAGGTGGCACGAGAGGAAAAGAAGGGAGGGGAAGGAGAGGAGAGAACTGATTGTCAGCTGTGGTTTCCAGATCAAGTCTTTGTTGGCATTTCCTCTGAGCGGACATAGAGGTGGGAGGGTGATGAAAGGCAGCTTATGAAATTCCAATTGTATTATTACTATTCTTTTTTTCAAGCAGCAACACCTGTCAGTCACGAGTGGCTTATTGGCTGAGTTCATCAGCAGGGGGCCTGAATTTGATCAGTTCTGTCATTATTAGTGTCATTGCAGTCAAGTGCAACTCCTGTATAAATAGAAGTATTGGAGAGGAAAATAATTCAGGCCGTCCCTCTAAATTGTCTCCATCAGCACAGACATCAGAAACTATCAGCTGGGAAGCAAAGGGCCAATGCATAACTCTAAAGGATTAAAAACTTGGGAGTCTGAGGAATATTATTTTCCCACATAAAACCAAGGATTAATCAATAGGAGCTGATTGTACTGTATGTGCTTTGAGTGTATGAGTGATTACAAGATATATTCATTATCATATCATAAACATTCTCCTTTGATAAACATGAATGAACATAATTATTAGAGAGGCAGGTATGAGATAAAGGAATGAGTAGGAGGCAGAAGACCTGAGTTGAAGTCTGAGATTTCCATTTAGCAGTTCAATACTTGATGATGGAAAAAAAAACACAAGCTCTTTTCTTGCTTAGATAATGAAGCTGAACAAGATGATCTCCAGGGTCTCTTCCCCAGCTCTTATAGTCAAACAATATGTAATCACAGGGAACCCCTGTTGTTGGTGACTTTGTTAGAGGGAATTAGAGGGAAGATACTCTTCTAGAACTGGTTCTGACCAATGAAGAGCACAAAGTTATTGCTATAAAAATAATAGGGGATTGGAATAAAAGCGGCAATTCTAGTCTAGAAAATGGAATTAAGAAGGGAGTCAAGTATAGCTTAGAATGAATATTAATATGGGGAAAGAAAATGTCAAAGAGCCTAGAGATGAGTTAGTCTCCTATCAGCAAATCTTGCTAATGGAGAAAGTTTGTGTAAAGGGCTGGAATGTTCTTTCACATGAACTTCTAATGTCACAAGCACAAATTATTACAACTGACTATGTTTAACAAGGTAACATTTAATAAGGACAAATGTTTCTTTTCATTTAAAGGGCATAGAAATCTTTCACCTGAACCTCATATATATATATATATATATATATATATATATATATATATATATATATATATATATATATATATATATATACACACACACACAACAACAACAACAGCAACCTTCCCTAGAGTGGTACTGAGTAGGCATTTTTTTTCTTTGCAGGTCATGTGAAGGGACCTGGGAATTTAAGTGGGTTGCTAGTTGAATATGAATTGTTACAGGGAAAAATAGTAGTCAGGAATGAAAAATATGCTCTTACACTGTATCAATAAAGGCATATTTTCCAGGACGTGAAAGTGATAGTCTTGCAATAACATGCCCAAGTGAAGCTCTATTTCGTTAGTTGTCACAAGGACATTTACAAGCTGGTATACAACAAAGGTAGAGGGAACCTGGATGGGCTTAAGATTCTGCCATATGAAGATTAGCTGAAGAAAATGGAGTTGTCTATTTTGGAGAAAAGACGACTTAGGGGCATGCGTTATCTCTATTTGAGTATTTGAAGAACTATATGTGGAAGAAGATATATTGTTCAGTCATTTCAATTGTGGTTGACTCTTTGTAATTCCATTTAGGGTTTTCTTGGCAAAGATACTGGACTGGTCTGATATTTTTTGCTCCACCCTTTATTGCAGATGAGGAAACTGAGACAAACAGTGTTAAGTGATTTGCCCTGATTCCAATTATTCATTCTCTGAGGGCAGATTTGTACTCTGTTACTCCTGACTTCTGGCACTCTATCTACTCTGCCATTATGCTTCGCCTCAAAGAGTGATACTAGAAACTATATGGAGAGTTTGAATGAATTAGGTTGAAAATAAGGAAAAATACTTGCCAAAAATTAGAGCTACCAAAAGTGAGGAGAAAGGTTCTGTTTCACTGGGAATACTTAAATGGAGCATTGATAACATGACAAGACATTTTGGAGGCGATTCCTATTCAAGTACAAATTGCACTAAAGGATTAAGTTAATTGTCCAGGATTGAGTCCAGTACCCCAGTTCTTTCCACTACATCTTCTAGCTGCCTCTAGACAGTTATGAAAGAGGCTATTTACTATGGATTGTGGCAAAGACAAAACAAATAAACAAATCCCTTGAAAGCATAACATCCTGTGATTTCTCCCAAAGCAAAAAGTCACATATATCTCTATAAGCTTTGAGTTCACAAATGATGCCCTAAATCATCAAAGAAAAGTCAATTCAAATTCAGTTTAGAGTATGCTCTCTAAAAAGGCCTAAAAGTATTTTTTAATTTTAAAATATTTCAAATAGTTTAAAATTTATATACAAAATATTTATTTTTAAAGTTTAAGTGATCTGGATAATTACATTCCATGGAATAGCTCATTCACTTGCATATGATGTATAGACTGTACAGTGGTCTAGTAGTTAGCCATTTGGGTTTATTAGCCATATTACTCATCAGCATCTGAACCTATATCCTCAAAACTTTCCAGTCATCGTGTTTTTTTAGTGCTTGGAAACAGAAACTAATTGGTACAAGAGATTTGGTTCTTAACTAAAACTATTGAGCTTATAAATCAAGTTTCATGCTTGTGTGGCTGAGATTTATGCAAACCTTCCTCATATACTCAGGTGCATTCCTTTTCCCTGAGAGTATATTAGTTCTAATCCTTTGGAGCACAAGTCTTAGCTAAAGACAGGAGGCACCCTACTGGGGATTTGCTGCTTCCCCTAGTTGGATATGACAGCCTCATTGCAATTACTGAAATGAATTGTTTTATATTATCCTCATCTGTGCATTAATGAAAAACTGAATGATTACTGAAAAGAGAAGAAAGTGAGATGACCAATTTTAACAAGAAGGAGAAAATTTTAATAATTTTTGGTGTTGAGGGAAAAAAATGTGTGCTAACTTTTCCATCCACAATTGCTACAAATACTCAGAAATGCTCTGCTCATTACCCTTGAGAATTGATATTTGCTCTTAAACTGTTCAGAATGAAATTTAGAAGCAAAAACGGGTGAGGATTTTTTAAAATGTTCCCCTACAGAGAATTCAGGATCTTATAAAAAGGAAATTGCTTCATCCCTTGTGAATGCTGGGGCCTTATATTATGCTTATCAAAAGTCTTCTCATAGTGTAGGCTCTTCAGGCTTAAAAACTCTAGTTACAAACCAGGGGTCCCCCATTCTGTGCCCTCAATTTTCCACTTTTCTTTTCTTTCTCTTTCTTTCTCATTTATTTATCTAAACCAGAGTTTCTTAACTTTTTCCCCATGTACTTATTTGACATTCTAGTCAAATATATGTCTCTAATATAATGTTTTTAAATGAATCAAACATAAAATACAGAGTATTACAAAGGGAAACAATTATATTGATATAAAGTGATCAATGAAAAGAAAAAGAAAAAGAAAAACACTTTAATGGACTCCAGGCTAACAATCACTGCCTTAAAATAACTAATGGTTTCGATTTAGAGGTTGCACTTTCAACATAAAGCTGTACTAAACCCTCTTACTTTCTTAATTCAATTTATTCTCAAGTGGAGCAACTAGACTGTAATCTCCAGTCAATTAGCCTAGGCTAGAATCTATATTTGGGAGACCGGTACTATTTACTAGCAGAGGGATGGGGTCTCAACATCTGTTGAGAAAGCACAAGTTAGTTCATGCCCTGAGAAAATGATTCTTCAGTTCACTTTGTTTTCAACCCAGTTTCTTTACACAATCTCGAACAAACTGTTTTTCCTCATTGGAATTGTTTGAGTTATTGACAGTGTTTTCATTCTTTTGAATTTCTCATCTGTCCTGGACAAATTTAACCACTGGCTCATAATTTGTTCTTTATTTGAATCTTTGAATATTGGGTCTCCAAAAATTTAAGTCAATTTACATGAAAATTTAACACTTTTATTGCACATTCCAAACTAATTTGGCCACCTTCCCTAACTATTCCTATTATTTCCATTTGAACCACGACTTCTTAGTTACTGGTGAGAATTTAATAAAAAAGTTGCAGTTCCCTAAATGCTCCTGTCAATAAATTCGATAAAGAGCAGATCAATAAATTGAGCATACAATTAAAAAAAAAACTAGAAAAAGAATAAATTAACCCCCCAAATACCAAATTAGAAATCCTGAAAAATCAAAGTGGAGATTAATAAAACTGAAAGTAAGAAAAACATTGAATTAACAGCTGGATTTGTGAAAAATATATTTATTAATTCAAGAAAGGAAGAAAGAAAGAAAAAAAAAAACAATTTTATAGTATTAAAAATAAAAGGGATAAATTCACAACCAACAAAGTGGAAATTAAATTAATTTTAGGAGATATTTTGTCCAACTGTGTGTCAATAAATCTGACTAAGAAAAATAAATGAAAACTAAAAGTACATAAATTGCCCAAATTAACAGAAAATAAAATAAAATAATTAATTAACCCCATCTCATAAAAATAAATTGAAGAAGCCATCAATGAATTCACTAGGAAAAATCCACAGTACAGGATGGGTTCACAAATGAATTCTACCAATCATTTAAATAACAACCAATTTTAATATTATATAAACTATTTGAAAAAAATAGCTGAAGGAAATTCTACAGACTCTTTTAATCATATGACTATAATGTTGAACCAAAAAGAGCAAAAACAGAGAAAGGAAACTATATAATGAATGTTAGTACAAAAAATTAAATAAAACACTAGCAATGAAATTACAGCCATATATCACAAGATCATTCACTATGACCAGGTGGGTTTTATGCTAGGACTGCAGGGACAGTACATTATTAGAAAAACTATTAGCATAATTGATGATATCAATAACAAAATCAACAAAAACCTTATGATAATCTCAAATAATTCATAAAAAAAACCTTTTTTATAAAATATAACTCCCATTCCTAGTGAAAACGCTAGAGGGAAGCAGCAATGTGATTTAATGGATAGAGAGCTAGACATAGAGAGGGGAGGTCCTGAGTTAAAATTAGAGGGTGGATACTTTCTACGTATGTGACTCTAGGCTAGCCATTTAATCCCCATTGCTTAGCCCATGCCACTCTTTTGTCTTGAAACCAGAACCAACTATTGATTCTAAGACAGAAGTAAGGGTTTAAGAAATTAAAAAGAAAGAAAACACTAGAGATTACTGAAATAAATAGAACATTACTTAAAATGACAAATAGAATGTATCTAAAGCTATCAGTGAGGCTTTATCTCTAATTATATCTAATAGGAATATCTCTAATGGGGTTATCTTTAATAGGTATAATCTAGAAATTTTTCATCTAATATCTGGAATTAAGCAATAATGTCCATTATCACCACTACTATTCAATGTTGTACTAAAAATGCTAACTGTAGTAATGAGAAGAAATTGAAGGAATTAGACTAGGCAATGAGAAAATAAAGCTATCATGTTTTGAAGATGATATGATGATATACTTAGAGCCAATAGCAAGAAATAGAAAGAGAAATCCCATTTAAATTAACTATTGACAATGTCAAATACCTGGGAGTCTATCCAATAAGACAAATACAGGAATTATATGAACACAACTACAAAACACTTTCCTCACAACTGAAATCAGATCTAAATAATGAGAAAAAATCATGAGTTTTTCATGAGTAAGCCAAGGCAATATAAAAAAATGTTAATTCTAATTACTTTACTTTATCTATTTGGTGTCAAACCAATCAAACTACCAAATTATTATTTTGCAGAGCTAGAAAAAAAATTGTCTGGAAGAACAAAAAGCTAGGAAGTTTAATGAATTAATGGATAAATATAAAGGAAGGTCTTCTAGCTCTACCAAATCTCAAATTGTAGTATAAATGACTGTAGTATAAAAAAGTCATCAAAACAATCTCATACTGGCTAAGAAATTGAATAGAGGATCTATGAATAGATTAGGTACTCAACTTGTAGTAGTAAATAACCATAACGATCTTGTGTTTAACAAATCCAAATAGCTAAGCTTTTGGAAGAAGAGCTCATGATTCAACAAAAAGTACTGGGAAAACTGGAAGACAGTATGACGGAAACTAGGCATAGACACCCCATGCCATAAACCAAGTTCAAGTCAAAATAGGGAGCAAAGAACAATGTACTTCACAGACCTACATATAAAGGAAGAATTTAGAACTCCAAACAAGACATAGAGAATATTACATGAGGTAAAATCAATAACTTTGACTACATTAAATTATTTTTTGCATGAATAAAACCTATGCAAATAAAATTAGAAGGGAAACAACAAACTGGGGGGAAATTATAACAAGCATTTCTTACAAAAGTTTCATTTTTCAAGTATATAGAGAACTGAATAAAAATTTTAATATAAGTAATTTCCCAACTGATAAATTGTCAAAAGCTATAAACAAGCAGTTCTCAGATGAAGAAATTAAAGCTATCTTTTGTTATATATAAAAATGCTTCAATCACAATCAGGGAAATGCAAATAAAAAAACCCTGAGGTACCACTTTATACCTATTTCACTGGCTAACATGACAAAAAAGGAAAATTATAAATGTTGGGTTAAGTATGGGAAAGTTGAGATACTAATACACTGTTGGTGGTGCTGTGAAGTCATACAAGAATCTGGACTTTGACTTTGACTCAGCAATACCACTACTACCCAAAGAGATCAAAGATAGAAGAAAAGAACCACCTTGTGGCAAAATATCTTTTAGTGGTAGCAAAATACTGGAAACTGAAATTGTACGGTGGTTGAACAGTTTGTAGTATATGATTGTAATGTAATACTTTTGTGAAATAAGAAATGACAAAACAAGATGATCACACAAAACCTGTTGACATTTATATAAAGTGATATGAAGTGAAGTGAGAAGAACCAGAAGAATATTGTACACAGTAAGAACAATATCAACTGTGAATGACTTTATTATCAGCAATGCAAGGATCCAAGACAAAAAAAAAAAAGCAATCCACTGCCATAGGAAGGGACTGATGTAATCTAATTGAAGCATACCATTTTCCACTTCATTCCTTTCATTATTTTTTTTCTAATATAAGCCATAGGTGTAATCTATCACCATATGACAAATATGGAAATATATGTTGCATGGTAGAACACATATAACATAGACTATTGTTTGCACTCTTAGGGAAGTGTGAGGGGAGGGAAAGAAGGAATGAGAGAATATGTATCACAAAATGTCAGAAAATTATCATTAAAATTGTATCTACATGTAATCTGGAAAAAAAACCATAATTAAAAATAGTCATTGTTCTCTAACTTTAGAGAATGAAGTTATTTTTGAGATAAGTGATTAGCTGCTTTGCAATGGCAGAGAAAAATAGCAGATATCATCATAAGTGAAGTTTCCCATCATTCTTTTTATCATGCCTCCATGTGATATTTCCAATATTACTTGTGATATTACTTGTGATATTTCCAATATTACTCTTCTTCCTTCCTTCCTTCCTTCCTTCCTTCCTTCCTTCCTTCCTTCCTTCCTTCCTTCCTTCCTTCCTTCCTTCCTTCCTTCCTTCCTTCCTTCCTTTCTCTCTTTTTTCTTTTCTTTTTTCTTTCTCTTTCTTTCTCTTTCTTTCTTTCTTTCTTCCTTTCTTTCTTCCTTTCTTCCTTCCTTTCTTTCTTTCTTCCTTTCTTTCTTTTCTTCCTTCCTTCCTTCATTTCTCTCTTTTTTCTTTCTTTCTTTTTCTCTTTTTTCTTTCTTTTTCTCTCTTTCTCTCTCTCTTTCTTTTTCTTTCTTTTCTTTTCTTCTTTCTTTCTTTCCTCTCTCATTCTTCCAGATGGTTTACAATATACTCTGGTGACAATAATCTTGCATTTTTGCCTACATTGACCTTTACTCAAGTGTCTATCACTTTGTATGCTTTTAGTTCTTAACTTTTCTTATAAGTATATCTTAAAATATAAAACTATTCTTTCATAATCTTTCTGGGCAAAATATATCCGTTCAATTACATTTTTTAATCATGGAACTTATCCTGTTGATTCTAAGAGTCACAAGTATGAGATCTTTGAAACTAGGAGGACCAAGCTTCATGTACTAACTCTGAAACATACTGGCTGTGTTTTGCTAAGCAAATGTCCTTTACCTTTCAGTGAGGCAACTGTTTAAATAATGCTTATGATATAAAATGTGTCTCTCTGCATTAAAATCCCTAGCTCACTCTACTTAACTAACAATGCATTTGTTCAAATTTGTTAAAAAAATTGGGGCCCAGGATTTATTGTTTCTTTCTTTTTCAAATTTCTTCTCCTTTACAAACAGTACCATTTCTACCCTCCAGCTTCCTAACATAATTCAGGATTCCTTTTTTTCCTTCACATTATTTTTCTTTCTTGTTTTTACTTTTAAGTTTTTCTTTCATATTTTAAATGGATATATCATTCTCCCTGATAACATCAAAAGCAGTCATTTCTTGAACTGTTTTCCTGTCTTCTAAGGGTTAGATCAGCCTTCACTTTAAATATAGATAATGCATGGCCATGATAGAGATACTGCCAAATCTATGGAGGCCACTGAAAAACAACATATAGCCTACCCCTTATATGTTTTCTGGAAATGAGAGCCAGAGTCTTTTTTCCCTTTCTGACTAATTGTTCTTCTGGCCAAGTCCATAAGAAAATTTAGTTCTTAAAGGCTTGTACCATAGAGCTATGATAATAAAAGATTAGGGAACAGTCCAAAATAAGAAGGATTCACAGGCTCTGTTAAATCAAAAAGTCATTCATCTTCATTGAAAATATGATTAAGATCACATAAGAATAAATTTGTCCATTCACATTCCCATCCTCATACTTAACAGGCATTATGCATCAAATGACAGTTTTAATGAATTTCCTTTATTTGTACTTCTCTGTAAAGAATCTTCCTCCTGATCAAATAATTAACCTTTGTGGAAATTATTCCCACACCCAGCTGCCTGAATTTCTATTCTTTGTCTCTACAGACGACTAGCTATCATGTATAATGCTATGCTTAGGAAAATCATTCTACATTCATAATGATCTATTCTCCCTTAGACTGATACATATAATTCATTTCAAAGATAAGTATTAAGGACCTATATCCACAGATAACTGAGCTAGAGTTAGGGAGGGATGCAAAATAGATAAAATATAGGCTCTGTCCCTAAAAGACATCACTATTTGGAAGAAATGCTATATAATATACAAAATATAAAAGAATATATGATAAAAGAATCAAAGAGTAAAAAAATTGGGTTACTTTGTAAATTCTGAGGTGAGAAAATGAAATTGAAGCTAAGAGCCAAAGAAAATGGAGAAGGATTTCATATAGGGTGAAACATTTGAGTTGAGCTTTAGGAAGTTCATTTCAATATAAAGTAATTAATTCAAGATAGATTCTGAGCCTTTCTGAGTTAGAATTTTGCAACCCAAAATTAGCAACATTCTAAAAGTCTACAGACAATTAGACCCAAACCTCCTTCATCAGCTATATTTTTAATTAGAAAGGAAAAAAAACCCAGCTCTCTTTAAAATAAACTTGGATTCAGGGCATCTAGATCATACAATGGTTAGAGTGCTAGGCTTGAAGTAGGGAGGAATTGGGTTCAAATGAGGACTCAGACACTTACTAGCTGTGTGACCCTATGCAAGTCACTTAACCTCATTTGACTATCTCTTGCTCTTCTGTCTTAGAGTTGTTACTAGGGCAAAAGCTCAGTGTTTAAATAATATAAAATAAAATAGAATAGAATTGATGAATAAGGAACTTAATGATCAAATTCTGGTCTCTAGCCTCCATCCTCTGATACCCAAATTTATTTGGCAATATTAATCAAGTATAATTTTATAGTCAGCTTAAAATTAAACTTCTTTTAAATCCTAACATATAGGAGAATACATAGGATGGAAGAAGACGTATTATGCTATCACTCAGGATTCTGGTCCAATTTCCAGGAAGGACTGATTTGATGTGTGACCTGTAAATTCCCAATATGTCTTTGCTTCGGTTTTCTATTACCTCAAAAATGGTGACAATATTTCTACCTAATGTGGATGTCAATGGAATTAATGAATTAATAGTATGAACTTCAGAGATGAAATAGCCCTGTAGTAACCACAGTACAGTAATGTTCTTTGGTATTCCCCCTGGCCTTTCATTGGATTCCTCTTTTGTTCCCTTAGCACAGCATTGGAAGGCAGGAATGCCAAACATTTCCACTGACATCAGCAGTCTTTGCAAATAATTCGCAAGCTAGGCAATATTGCTGTTTGCAACCCCTTCTGTTGGACTCTGTAAAGGATGGCCCATTATTATCAGTCTAGGAAAATAAAAGAAGAGAAAGAAAGAGAGAATGCTCTTTAAGAGGAAAGCCTTGGTGCTTACTGTTTGTTGTTTTTTTTTTCCCCCTTAAATGTAAAATATAGCATTCTAATGAAGAGGAAATACTATGCATTGTATGAATTCAGAGATTATTTGGATTCAGTTTCCATTAACAGCTTCCTTCTTGAAAGTCCTGAACATTCATTTTTTTTATAAGAATGGGAAGCCATCAAAATGTGTCATATATGAGAAAAAGACATCAAGCTAAGAATTGGGACAGCTACACAAAAAGCCAACTGTTGCCCTGTGCCTTGATTAATTTCATTTGCATCTACAAGCTGATCTCAGATTTATTTGCCTCCTAATGATCTCTGTGAAAACAAGAATGGTCTCTGATTTCAGGTTTTTTTAAGTTTAAATTTAATTTAAACTGTCTACCCAGAATTTACTCTTACTTCAAGTTTTCCTCATGTGATGTTAAGACATTGAATGTCAAAATAGAGAGCAATGGGTTTCTTAATCATTTAAATGATTGTATATACCTTTATTAATAATGTTGGTGTTCATTAAATTAGTATTCCAAGTGATGTTCCAATACAAGAGCTAGGTTGCTTTACCAGGATTTAATCTTTATCCTCTCCTAGAAGGTTAGTTCTTTAAAGAACATGAAGTCCTTTGATTTTGCTTTGAGCTGGCATGTTCAGTAACCACACCATGCTCTGAATAAAGACCTTTTGTACACCAGCACAGAGGGAAAAGTTTCTGTAACTCAAAGGTGAGCATTAGGGATGTTTCTCTTGTAGGAGCAGGCAAACACATAGGGATTAAGTTCTTGGAGAAATGATTTTCTATCCTGATCCAAACTGAAATGACATAAAATATCCCATTAATTTGGAAATATCAGACAAATGTAAATGGAGAACAGAAGAAAGTATGTCAGAACAATTTACAAAAACACTTTTTAAAGCTTTTGGAATGGTCTAAATTTAAAATATCAGTAACTTCCAATGTATTTTCTTTTTATTATAAACTTCAATATCTAACAATTATATACCACTTTTAAGTTTTGCAAAGCTTGGTAGCTTCCTCTCATTTGATTTGATTTGTAGTTAAATCACTGATTCCTATAGTGTTGGGGACAGAGGCTTTCAATTTCCTTAATTTCCAGTTCTTTTTATTCAAGCGACCAGCTTTTCAAATAAAAAAGGAATAGAAAAAAGAAGAAATGAGAGAGGAGGAGAAGAGGGAGGAGAAGAAGTAGAGAAGGAGGATCAGAAATAAGAGGGGTAGGGGAAGAAGAAAGAGACAAACCAAGAACAAGAAGATGATGGCAATAGTTGAGGATGATGCTCTGTGCAATTGTATAGAAAAATGATGAGCTGGCCTTCCAATACTTTAAAAACTGTAATTAATTTATTAAATATATCATATGAATTATAATTAATTTATATATAAATAACAATATATACTAAATAAAATAATATATAAGTAATTATTATATAAATAATTTATTTAAAATTTTAACACATTTTATTATATTTTATTTCCAAATATAATCTACCTACAAAATAGTTCACTTACAATTAAAAGTAAAATAATATAATAATGACTCATCTTAAGACCCTTTCTTCCTGATCTCTATGGAACACAAGTTGAAGATGAAGTTATAAAAGAGCAGCACAGCATCAATTTACATTTAAATAAAGCCAAGTTTACAAATTCTTCACAGCAAACTGGTGAGTTTGTCATTCCAACTTTTCAGATGAGAAAAACCAAAGTCTAGATGTTTTACTTAAATGATTTCATGGTCCTAGGAGGCAGGGACCATGTTCTTGCTTTGCCCTGATACCTCCAACTCAATTCCTAGACCATAGTAGGCACTTATTTGTTAGTTAACTGAGTGACTAACATATGACTCTGTTAGTCTAGAGGTTTCATAACACACAGTAACATAACTAAAAAGCATTAGAGGAAGATTTTAGCCCAAGTCTTTCTTTATAAGTCTAAGTCCAGTTCTCTAATCATTATGCCACAATAACAAGTGTGAATGTGTATTTCTGAAGTGGAAGAAGACATCATCTGACCCACAAATCACTCTCATGTGGTAGTAGAATGCAAATAATTCTGATATGGCAATCTTACCCCTACCTTTGGAAACCCTGATATCATCCATAAATTTCTTCTTTCTGCTATCCTACTTAGTATGAATAACCTTTTATATCATAGTTTTATCTTTAAGAAAAAAAATCAGACTTTGCAAAGTACTAGAACTCTGGATATATATCTACATCATACAAATTTTTGCTTTAGTATTAACATCACCAAACAGTTCATTTAAGTCCTTAAAATGTTATGTCCCCCCTTGTGAGTGATTTACCAGCACCTTCACATATGCATGCACATATACAAATAAAATACAAAAAGGAGAAGCTAAAAATGAAATTGGCATTCATTAGATGGCATGAAGATATCAAGTTATTTTATTAACTCCACAGAAAATACCTACCCTAAAGAGAGTTTTCATCAAATAACTAGCATTTAATTTAAGTAGGCGTGGCACCCCTAAAGACTACTATTAGCCATAAAGTCCAAAGAAAAGAGAACTTTAGGTTTTCATGGTAAAGATAATGACAGTGGAAATAAAATCTACTTTTAAGAATCTTTAATAGAGGCAAACAAATATAGCATGGAAAAAGCAAATCCACACATAATCAAAAATGCCATTCATAAAATATGTATACTAATGCATTTTTGGTGGAATTGTGAACTGGTCCAATCATCTGGAGAATAATTTTCTTAAAGGGCTATAAAACTGAACATATCCTTTCAGGCATCGATATCACTACTTGGTCTCCATCCAAAGGGATCAAAGAAGATGAAAAAGGAACTGCATAAAAATGTAATTAGAGTGGCTTTTTTATGGAAGCAAAGAATTGGAAATTGTGGGGACGTCCATTAATTGGGGAAAGGCTAAACATGTTTGGTATAAAATTGGCATGAAATACTATTGTGCTAAGAGATGAAGAGTATATATAGTTTAAAAAAAACTAGAAGGAACTGAAAAAAATGATATGAGCAGATCTAAGAGATCATTTTACATAGTAACAGTAATATTGTGATTATGATCAACTATGAAAGACAACTCCCCTGATCAAAGCAGTGATCTAAGACAGTATTCTAAGACAATTCCAAAGGACCCATGATGAAAATGTTATCTACCTTTAGAGAGAAATCTGATAAACTCTTAGTGCAGAATTAATTATACTTGTTTCATTTTCTTTGTTTCTTGTTTTTAATTGTTTCTGTTTGGCAGCATGGCTAATGTGGAAATGTCTTGCATGAGTTCACATGTATAAATGATATCATATTTTTTGCCTTCTCAGTGGTGGGGAAGGAGCATATATGAGGAAGAAAAATGAAACCCAGTTAAAAATAAACATTAAAAATAAATGATTTTTTCAAAATGTCATCCCTATCAATAATTGTCATTTTCATTCCCTTTCCTTATATACTATCTAAAAAGAAATAAATTTGGAAGGAAGGGGGAAAGAAAGGAAGGAAGGAAGGAAGAAAGGAAGAAAGAAAGAAAGGAAGGAAGGAAGGAAGGAAGGAAGGAAGGAAGGAAGGAAGGAAGGAAGGAAGGAAAGAAGGAAGGAAGGAAGGAAGGAAGGAAGGAAGGAAGGAAGGAAGGAAGGAAGGAAGGAAGGAAGGAAGGAAGGAAGGAAGGAAGGAAGGAAGGAAGGAAGGAAGGAAGGAAGAGAGGGAAGAAGGGAGGGAGGAAGGAAGGAAGATCATACCAAAATGTGATTGCTAGAAAAGACAGTTAAAAGTCACATAGATTTACAAGCTGAAAAAGTAGTAGCTAGGAAATTGTAAAACGGGGACTCTTTACCAGAGAAGATAATAGTTCTAAGATCACAGGGAATCATTTTGTAGATGTAAAAGATTAGGTAAAAGAGGGGATATTCATCAACTGGATAAACATTAAACATGGTGTTTGAGAGTCATATTTAAATTATTTCTGCTCTTTTCTCTTGATGATCTACCATAATATCACTGTTTTGTTTCTTTACTTTAGAAGCAATGGAAAAAGATTCTATCCAAAATCATTTCCTCAAATCCAGGCCCATTCACAGAACACTGTTGTCTTTCTCTTCTTTGAAGTTAAATCACTATATAGATTATTTCAAGATTAAGCAAATATTCCTATAATGTCTACTTCCTTAATTTCAAAACCATGTAATTCCTATTAACATTACTAGAGTTGAATCAGATTATTTATTCATCTTCATTCTGAGAGCCCACATCATGGTTATAAAGCTTCTGTTTCAAGTGCTCCAGAGGTTCCAAGAACAACCTTTGAATACTACTCCAGACAAGTGAGGACATACCTCTGTCCTCCTCCTCCTGAGGAGGAAAGGAAGTGTGAACAGAAGTCCCTCTCCATTCACTCAACTGCATCAACTTGGTGAAAACAAATTCTTTCCAAAAATATTTAAACAAATACATTAACTACTTGTTGTATTCCTTGTGAAATGTCCCTAACTATAGTTCTACAGGTCTTAAAAACAATTTGTAACTCACCGTCACCAGTAATAAGTAGTGAGAAGAAAAAGAGTCTCCAAATAACTCTGTGGGAATCCAACTAAAGCCAATTTAGCCATAGAGTTAGGATCATGGGCCACAATGTTCTCCTTGAAGATGTAGTGATGACACTAAACAAACAAGCAGTAATCTAAATCAAGTATGGGGACACCTAGATGGAATAGTGGATTTGAGCATGATGTCTGAAGTCAGAAAGACCTGAGTTCAAAATTGTTCCTAGACATTTGCTAGCTATGAGACCCTTGGAAATCCTTTTCCCTCAATTTAGCCTCAGTTTCCTCATCTATAAAATAAGTTAGAGAAGGAAATAGTGAAGTACGCCAGAACTGTTACCAAGAAAACTCCAGATGGTATCAAAAAGAGATGGGCACAAATGAAATGGCTGCCCAACAACAACATACCAGTCACCTCAGTTGCAAGGCAATGATAAAGTAAAACATATGAAATCTATGCAACCAGGGTATGTAAACACTTCCAAAGATGTTGGTATTTTCCAGCAGGTTCCAACAGCCAGTATTTAACTTCAGGGATTTCTTTAAATGCCCCTTTCCTTCACTAAAGGCTGGGTACTCTGTTGTAAGGGAGCTAACTCCATAAGCCACTTGAAATAAAATAGAGAGGTGACTTTATTTGTGACTGCCACAAAGGCAAATCATACTGATCACCTTCAAAGATTTGTCCTCACTTTTGAAAGGAAGGGTTTTTATTTTTTTTTTGGGGGGGGGGGATGCTTGTTTGTATATTGCCAAGTCTTTTTGAAAAAAAAAAACATTTTTTCCAGATAACCAAAGAGACAAAAGATGTTGACTACAAAGTATTCAGGCTATATGGTTGAAGGTTAAATATGGGCTCCCACTGCCATTATTTATCGGCTGAAACAGCTGGGATACTTCGGAAGTAGTTAATATATCACAGGAGTGGAGGAACTGAGACTGACTATATAAACATACCTCAGGGTCTGCTACTGTTCCCATTAACTGCCTGTCTCAGTAAAGGTCTGCCATTAGATAGGATCCTGCTGAAACTATACTGATTGAACACTGCAGGTAGGTCTCAGAATTACAGTGAAACATGGCTGAGTAGGTGACTCATGAGAGTTTGTCACAGGGAAGGAGGGACGAGGGGGCTTGGCTTATCTTAAAACAAAACAAAAAACAACCCCTCATATGAAGATTTAGCATTCTCAGACTGTCTAGATTTTTTTTAATCCTTCCAGAAACTGACTATTGCCTTATGTTCAACAAAAACAAAAACCTACCTGAATCTTTCTTTGTATGCCTTCTGGCTCATGAAAAAAATCCATCCTGTGATTTGTGTCCAATCCTCATAGCGATTTTTGTATGTATTAGAAGAATATGAAACTTCTTGAAATTCATTTATGAAATAAAAGGCTAAGTCAATGATGGTTATGCATTATAAAATAAACTTTGAACAAAGCAATGTATTTCAGCTAACACATAATTACAAAAAGGGCTTAATTTCTAACAATGATTTATCGCTTTGAGTTCAGGAAAATATGATTGTCAGAGATCTGCAAAGGTTACAGTGTATACAGTAAATAACTGTCTGCTTAGAGACTATTTATAATGGCTGACTTCACAGGCTAAAATGGTAACAATGAGGGAAACAGAGTTCAATCCATATATTACTCATTTTATTACTTTATTTTGTTGAAAAAAAAACAACAGATTTTTCTCTCCTCCTTACTTTTCCCCGTACTCCTTCTCTCAGTCATTGTCCCTCTCAGCTTGCCTTTATCTCTTTCCCGCCTTCTATTTCAATTCAATCACATTAAATATATGTATTTATTAAGCATCACATCCCATGAATTCTTTGCCAAGAACTGAAGCTGGTGCTGAAGGCAAAAAGGCAAAAATAAAAACAATCTATGGCCTCAAGGGACTTACATGCCATCAGAGAGGAACAAAATATGTCCACAGATTAGAAAATACAAAATGAATACGAAGTGGGTAAGGGGGAAGTCATGACAACTTGTGGGTTTTAGGAAGGGCTGCTAAACCTTGAAAGGAGTCAGGAATTTTTAAGAGGTAGATGTGAGTAGAAAGAAAATTCTAAGAATAAGACTCAGAGGAATATTCCACAGAAGGTGCAGAAAGTAGACTGAACCTGGGAAGAATCATGTAAAATGATTCCAGAAGAGATTTGACCACTTTGGGGAAAAGTATTTAAAGTTATACATCTTACTGATAAGATAAAAATTTACTCTAATTCTACTTAATTAAATTGTGTAACTTTTCCTACAGGTTAAGATCATAATTGTCCTTAAATGAAGAAACTATTTTCAAATTTGATTTTTAAAATTTACTAAGAACAATGATGAGGTTCTGTGGTTTGAGAGTCAGACCTAGAGATAGGAGGTCCTGGTTTCAAATTCGACTGTAGGTACTTCTTAGCTATGTGATCCTGGGCAAGTCACTTAACCCCTATTGACTAGCCCTTATAATTTCTACCTTAGATAATATTGATTCTAAGGCAGAAGGTAAGTGTTTTTAACAAATAGTATTATTACAGCAATTCACTAATGTTTTAGGAATTTTATTTTAAAGAATAAATTCAATTATCTTTCAATACATTTTTGAAGAATTCTTAGGGAAAAGAATATATAGATTTAATAAGGTAAGGTCCTAAATATTAGAAATAGTTTAAACCTTTTCCAATAGATTATCTTGTTGAAATAATTTGCTTACAGTAAAATACGTATCCTCAAATCTTTATCTAAACATCAGTTTGGTATGGTGATATTGACATTTTATTTTACCACTCCAACATCAGAATGAAAATATATTTTTACACGGTTGAAAAGCTGTCTATATAAAGTAATGTCACTTATTTAAATTCAAGATTGCATATGAGGTAGGACAAGTATTCTTATTCTTGTTAAAGATAAATGAAAAACTCTTGGTTCTTAGTTTCCATAGAGCTTATTAATATTTACTTGAAATAAAGAAAGCAGATAGAGATTAAAGCCTATTTCTAATCTAATTCTAACCACATGTCTCTCCTTGGCTATCTCTCTCAGCCATGGCCCTCCACGGCTACCATCCAAGGGAATTGACAGAGTGCACCCCCTCAAACCCCCTCTTTTATCCTTTCCTTTAGCCAACATCACTTGTGCATTCACGTGGTATCCAGTCACACAGTGCAGGGACACAGGTTGGATGAGGAGGGCAGGAGGGAGTCCCCTTTACACTTTCTCTAGGTCAATTGTACATTACCCAATCAAATCAACTATTTCTACTGGCATCAAAGAAGACTTTATTAATGAGGACAAACTTTTTGAGATTTTCACTGATAGGGACATATTGTATAGATTCCATCTACTCCAGAACAAAACATTCCACCAGTGTAATCAGTTAATTTCCTCCTATCTTCTTTGCATCAATCAGACAAGAAAACTGACTTGATGTCTTCCCTTATACCGCCCTCCCCCCAGTTTTTCACCTATGTACTTCATGCAGTGAAGACAGATGAGTACAACTTGAATATGTGACAATGAATCCAGTCCAGAGTACAAAATGTAACACTGAGTCCCATCTGATAAAACCTGGGCTAACAACGAACATCAACTAAAATGATAGTTTCAACTGATTAGGCATTTCTCTTCATTCATATGAAAGATATGGAATATTTCCCTCCCAGGTATATTGTAGGGGATTAGATTCTTTCAGTCTAATTTACTATTCCTTCAGCTATAGAACATTATACCTGCAAGAGGTTTTATTGATCATTTTATGCAGCACAATCACCCCCAACCTATCCCCAAACTTTTATGGATGAGAAAGCTCCAGTTTAGAGAAGGAAAGCCAATTACTTAAGGTCACAAAACTTGATAATAGCAGAGCTGGGTCTATATGGTACAGGTCTCCTTAGTACCACTTAAGTTCAGTATACCATATATACTTCACCAAAATATGAGTTAATCTGTAACGTGTAGATGTTACTGTTCAGATGACCAGAAATTTTTTTTTCAAAATTCCCATTACCACTAGAATTCTAAATAATTGACATTTTAATGGCCTAATTTTTTATCTATTTATCTTTCCACTATTTTATCTATTCATCTAATGAACTTTATTTATATATATAATAATTTAACAGAAAGCAGATGTTTACTCTTTTAGTTTTTAGAACATAAAGGAAGCTAAATTTACTTCACACTTGTTTTACAAATATAGTTTATTGAAACCAAACAATATTTATGGAAAAAAATTCTAGGAATATGTTGTACTTTTAACTCCTTTAACAAACAAATATATGCTATGCCAGAGTACATTGTTTTCTCAAAACAAATTTAAGACATCCCCTGTTGCCATTTTCAAAAAGCCAAGGACTATGCCCTTTAAGAAAACAAACAAACAAACAAACTTTAATTCAGCAGAGAGATTCAAAACCACTTCATTAAACAATGGCTTTAAAAGGAAGTTTGAATACAGTGGCAGACACAACTAAGATTTCAGGTGGCTAAACCTCTGTTCAGATCTACATAGTTATTTCTGTAGGCGTTAGTAACCATTCAAGTGCTTACATTAGTAGTTGGCTCTTTATAATCTGGGAATATAGAAAAGTAAAGAACTTCCTAATGGAACATTAATTACGCTGCATGCCAGGAACCCCTACCATGTGCTTTTAAAAAAATAGCAACATTTTCTGTATGATCATTTTTTTTCTATGATTTCCCACTGGTCCTGCCTATTACATTGGAACCCAGCTATGAGCTATGACTCAATCTAAAAAGAATAAGAGACATTTGAAAATTACACTATTTAATTCAAAAATTGACTTGGGAGCTATTTAGCAAATTATTATCTTGATGCAATTTTGATCAAATATAAAATTTCTTAAAGTATGAATTTCCTATTCAATCATTCATTCAACAAATATTTAATGAACACACTAGCAAGACACCATCTCAAAAATAGTGTTTTTACTCTGTATTACAGTAACTTTTCCTAGAACAATGGAAAAATGAAAAAAAAAAACACCTTTATGAACTAATTAGACTTCAAACCTTTTGTTTAATGATTTGGATTTGTTGGCTGGTAAAGTACCTTCCAATTCCCAAATTCTGTGATCCTGATTTGTGTCCCTGAAATACCTCATTAGTGTCTAAGCCTCTTATTGTTACTTTTCCTTTTCTTAGTTTGTAAAATGTTCAGAAGACCCAATTTCTCTCTCCACATCATAGGTATTCCCTTATTAGATATTGTTTGTGATTAGAGAGAAAAGGCACTGGGCATTAATGTGTTTAAAAGATTCGGTTTGAACCCATGGAATCAGTGAATTGTAAAAATTTGTAGGGTCAATAGGCTGGGGCAGCTAGATGATTCAAGGGACAGAGTGCTGGACTTAAGAGTCAGGAAAGTCTCAGTTCAAACAAGCCTCAGACACTTATGAGCTGTGTAACCCAGGCAAGTCATTCAACTTTGACCTTAATCCACTGGAGAAAGAAATGGCAAGTGTCATTGCCAAGAAAACACCATGAACAGTATGGTCCATGGGGTCACAAAAACCATGCATGTAATTGAATTGACTGAACAATGATAAAGGGACATGAGAGACTGCACAGAGCAACTTGTGACCAAACAGGCACCTGCTGCCATAAATAACAAATAGTCACTGAAGACTTCTAATAAGAGGAAAGATCTTTTCCTCAAAGTCAGTTTAGTTTATTTACATTCAGATAACTCTGATTTCATCCTTACAACAAGCTTAAATTGTCCTCTTTCGGCTTCTATCCTACAACTGAGCTGAGTAAATCTAATCCTTTTACACATGTGAGTCTCTCAATTCCTGAATGGTTTGAGTTGCCTCTGATTTTTCAGATCTTCAGGTTAAATACTTCCAGTTCCTTCAAACACTTTTTACATTTCATCTTCTCAAGGTTCTTCATTATTTGGATTTCTCTCTAAGAGATAACTCATTTTCTGTCTTTCCAAATTCAACAAAATACCCCAGATTTGGATTGACTATTGCCAATGATGAATTGTCATTAGCTCTAAAAATTGTCCATAGTCAGAGAAATATACTATGATTTCCTTTGTTTATTTATTTGTTGTTGTTCAGTCATTTCCATTAAGTTCAACTCATCATGACACCATTTGGGGTTTTCTTTGCAAACATTCTGGAGAGGATTGTCATTTTCTTCTCCTATTCATTTTATCTATAAGGAAAGCAATGCAAACAGAATTAAGTGACTTGCCCAGAGTCAGACAACTAGTCAATGTCTGAGGGCAGAGTTAAAGTCGAGTCTTTCTGACCAGGTCCAGCAATCTATCCACTGTGCCACTTAGCTGCCCATTTTCTTTGTTCAGGACCCTGTTAAGGCAATGTAAGTAGAAAGATCAGTGTCTCTGGAGTCAGCTCTCTTTAGTTTAGTGTCTTTGATTACTAACTGTGTGATCTTAAGAAACTTACCATACCTGAGTCACTTTCCTATTTCTAATTTGGGAGGGTGAACTAACTTGCCTCTGATGTTCTTTGTAGTTCTTGATCATCCTAACATCTGAGTATTTTTTCTTATCTATCATAATACAATGTTGAATCATAAGGGGATTGTAATGCTTAAAATCTATGGGCCACTTTTACGTAAGCTGCTCACTAGTCATATTTGTCCCATCATGTACTTGTAGAGATGATTTAAAAAATAAAAAAATGCAGTACTTTACATTTATCTTTAAGTTTTCAGATGATCATGATACTACAGAGCATATGCATATAATAAATGACTTATCCAGGGAGACATGGCTAGTTATATCTCAGGTAGATATTAACTCACATCCTCTTAACTCCAAGTTTAGCACTCCATCTACTGAACTGTCTAGCTGTCTGAGTTTGATTCTTATCTACTTCAATTAACTTCTTCTTATGAGATTCTTTCTAATGTACTAGATTGCCAGAGTCTAAATGTTTTGGTCTTCTACTAGACACTCTTAAAAATTATTGAGGATGTCTCAGAGTTTTTGTTTATGTGCTTTATATCCCAGACTATACTGGTATATGTTTAACTATCAGTTCTCAAGAAAAAAGAGGCATGAAATATCTTTAAACTTCATTACTGGCAATTTATCTACCAATTTCTTATGGCTAGACAGTCTATAAGAAATCTTGCCCATAACAAATATTTATTTTCCAAAAAAAAACTAGTAGAGAGAAAAGTATGATTTTATGTATTTTTACAAATCTCTTCAATGTCTGCCTTGAGAGAAAAAAAAAAACTAGACTTTCATATGTAGTTCTTAACCAAGTTTGTTGAGATATGTAGTTTTGGATAAAGAATATAACAAAATTTGGCCTCATACAGATATATAGTTGAAAAAGAGAGAAATATTTTAGTGGGCACATAACATACTATTATTATGATACTAGTTTTGACTTAAGAACAAAACACCTAAAAGTGTCATGGGAAAAGTTAAAAAGGAAAGAAGGAAATGAAGTCGAGTCATATAGATACTAAATGTCTGAGGCTGAATGAGAACTCAAGTCTTCCTGATTTCAGGGCATGTGTTCTATCCACTGTCTCTCTGTCTCTCAAAGCCATGGGTCCACAGACCTCAGCTTAAGAACCACTCGTGTACTCTCAAGGTCTGCCTGATTCTGAGTGTGGTAGCTTGATAAGCATGTCACCTATGTCGTCACCAATGCCAATGATGCAAATATTAAATTGTTCTGTATATAATCCAGCACACACTCTATTAGAAACCTTTTTCTATCAATCTATCCAATGTCATTCCTTATGGTTATCATCCAACCAAATCTCCTTAACTATAGGAGCCCTCCTTATTTTGTCATTTACCCAGGGAGACCATGCCATCAAGGTTTCTGCTGATTTGCTTTGCTTTATTGTTGTTCAGTTGTTTTTAGCCATGTCTGATCTCTGATCCCATTTGGAGTTTTCTTTTTTAGAGAAAGCTAAAGCTCAGATCTCCGGAAAACCCTTCCCGACCGATCTCAAACCAAAAGCTCCTAAGGCGCCGAAATTCAAAACGATCAACAGCACAGACCCTGGGAACCCTCCTCCTTGACCTGGACCCGGTTCAAAAGGTACGGCTCCCCTCAAAAGCCAGAACCCGAGATCACTCGGACCTCAGGGGTAGGAGCGCAGAGTCCAGGGCTCCCGGAAGCTGCAGCCCGGCCGGGATAAGAGAGCAGAGTCCTCTGAACCACAACCCTCAGGGCCTTCTACGGGAGTCCGGGTGAAAGTTACTGCCTGGGGCTTCCGCTGCAGAGAGCTGGTCGAAACAACAGCAACCCTCAGGGCGGGCAAGACAGCCTCACTGGCTGGATCCTGCTATCCAAGTCTCAGTGAAAGTCCTCGCCCTCGGAGCTTGGGAAAGCTGCAGCCCATCCCCCCCGCAGGCCGACGAAACAGCCTCATGGCCAGCGATTCTGAAGGCAACTTCCGGAAAGCGAGCCGAGGGGAGAGTGTGGCCTCGTGGTCCGACCCTTCCATTCCAGTTCCAGTGAGGCATATTCAGTTTAACCCAGGGAAAGCTCATAGAACCAACATCTGCCCAGGACTAAAGCCTCTGATCACCAGACAGAGATAAGAAAAGTTAATCCTCCACATTCAGAGATGACAAACTCCACAGAAGCACAGAAGCCCCAAAATACCAAGAAAAATAAGAAGAAAGGGGCGACTTTGGACACATTCTATGGAGCCAAAATACAAAATACAGAGCAGATAGAAGAAGATATACAAGAAAATTCTCCAAAATCTTCCAAAGGAAATAGAAACTCTCCACAAACCCATGAAGAATTTGAATCAGAAATGACCAAAAAGATGGAAGCCCTCTGGGAGGAAAAGTGGGAAATAATGCAAAAGAAATTCATGCATCTACAAAACCAGTTTGACCAAACTGTAAAAGAAAACCAGGCTTTAAAGCAAGAACTAATAAAGCAAAGCCAAAACACCAAGAAATTAGAAGAGAACATAAAATATCTCACCGACAAGGTGATAGATCTGGAAAATAGAGGGAGAAGAGAAAATTTAAGAATAATTGGACTCCCAGAAAAGCCAGAAATAAACACCAAACTGGACATGGTGATACAAGATATAATCAAAGAAAATTGCCCAGAGATTCTAGAACAAGGGGGCAATACAGCCACTGACAGAGCTCACAGAACACCTTCTACACTAAACCCCCAAAAGACAACTCCCAGGAATGTAATTGCCAAATTCCAAAGCTATCAAACAAAAGAAAAAATCCTACAGGAAGCCAGAAAAAGACAATTTAGATATAAAGGAATACCAATCAGGGTCACACAAGACCTTGCAAGTTCTACTCTGAATGATCGTAAGGCATGGAACATGATCTTCAGAAAGGCAAGAGAGCTGGGTCTCCAACCAAGAATCAGCTACCCAGCAAAACTGACTATATACTTCCAAGGGAAAGTATGGGCATTCAACAAAATAGAAGACTTCCAACTTTTTGCAAAGAAAAGACCAGAGCTCTGTGGAAAGTTTGATACCGAAAATCAAAGAGCAAGGAATACCTGAAAAGGTAAATATTAAGGAAAGGGGAAAAATGTTATCTTCTTCTTTTACTCAAACTCTCTTCTATAAGGACTACACTTATATCAATCTATGTATACTAACATATGGGGAAAATGTAATGTATAAATAGGGGGTAAAGAAAGACCAAATAGAATAATGGTTCTCACACAAAGATTCACACGGGAAGGGGAGGGGAAGAAAACTCCTATAAGAAGGAGAGGAAGAGGGGGGGGGGGGTTACTTAAACCTCAATCTCAGGGAAATCAACTCTGAGAGGGAAAAACCTCCAGATCCATTGGGATCTTGAATTCTATCTTACCCAACAAGGGTAAGGAGAATGGAAAACCAAGGGGGGGAAGGGGAGAGGGAGAACAAAAAGGGAGGGAAAGAGAGGGGGGAGGGGGAGGGAACAAAAAGGGAGGGACTAAAAAGGGAAACATCAAGGGAGGGGACAAGGGGCACTGATTCAAAGTAAATCACTGGACTAAAAGGTAGAGCCGAAGAAGAAAAGGTTAGAATTAGGGAAGGCAATCAAAATGCCAGGGAGTCCACAAATGACAATCATAACTTTGAACGTGAATGGGATGAACTCACCCATAAAACGTAGACGAATAGCAGAATGGATTAGAATCCAAAACCCTACCATATATTGTCTTCAAGAAACACACATGAGGCAGGTTGACACCCACAAGGTCAGAATTAAAGGATGGAGTAAGACCTTCTGGGCCTCAACTGATAGAAAGAAGGCAGGAGTGGTAATCATGATATCTGATAAAGCCAATGCAAAAATAGACCTGATCAAAAGGGATAGGGAAGGTAATTATATTTTGTTAAAAGGGACTATAGACAATGAGGAAATATCATTAATCAACATGTATGCACCAAATAATATAGCACCCAAATTTCTAATGGAGAAACTAGGCGAATTGAAGGAAGAAATAGACAATAAAACCATACTAGTGGGAGACTTAAACCAACCATTATCAAATTTAGATAAATCAAATCAAAAAAAATTCTATCAAACATTCAGAGAACAGTTAACCCCAATACTATACAAACTATTTGACATAATAAGCAAAGAGGGAGTTCTACCAAACTCCTTTTACGACACAAACATGGTACTGATTCCAAAACCAGGCAGGTCAAAAACAGAGAAAGAAAACTATAGGCCAATCTCCCTAATGAATATAGATGCAAAAATCTTAAATAGGATACTAGCAAAAAGACTCCAGCAAGTGATCAGAAGGATCATTCACCATGATCAAGTAGGATTCATACCAGGGATGCAGGGCTGGTTCAACATTAGGAAAACCATCCACATAATTGACCACATCAACAAGCAAACTAGCAAGAACCACATGATTATCTCAATAGATGCAGAAAAAGCCTTTGATAAAATACAACACCCATTCCTATTAAAAACACTAGAAAGCATAGGAATAGAAGGGTCATTCCTAAAAATAATAAACAGTATATATCTAAAACCAACAGCTAATATCATCTGCAATGGGGATAAACTAGATGCATTCCCAATAAGATCAGGGGTGAAACAAGGATGCCCATTATCACCCCTACTATCTGACATTGTGCTAGAAACACTAGCAGTAGCAATTAGAGAAGATAAAGAAATTGAAGGCATCAAAATAGGCAAGGAGGAGACCAAGTTATCACTCTTTGCGGTTGACATGATGGTCTACTTAAAGAATCCTAGAGATTCAACCAAAAAGCTAATTGAAATAATCAACAACTTTAGCAAAGTTGCAGGATACAAAATAAACCCACATAAATCATCAGCTTTTCTATATATCTCCAACACAGCTCAGCAGCAAGAACTAGAAAGAGAAATCCCATTCAAAATCACCTTAGACAAAATAAAATACCTAGGAATCTATCTCCCAAGACAAACACAGGAACTATATGAACACAACTACAAAACACTCGCCACACAACTAAAACTAGACCTGAACAAATGGAAAAACATTAACTGCTCATGGATAGGACGAGCCAATATAATAAAAATGAACATCCTACCCAAACTTATTTATCTATTTAGTGCCATACCCATTGAACTACCAAAATACTTCTTCACTGATTTAGAAAAAACCATAACAAAGTTCATTTGGAAGAACAAAAGATCAAGGATATCCAGGGAAATAATGAAAAAAAAACACATACGATGGGGGCCTTGCAGTCCCTGACCTAAAACTATATTACAAAGCAGCAGTCATCAAAACAATTTGGTATTGGCTAAGAAACAGAAAGGAAGATCAGTGGAATAGACTGGGGGAAAGCGACCTCAGCAAGACAGTATACGATAAACCCAAAGATCCCAGCTTTTGGGACAAAAATCCACTATTCGATAAAAACTGCTGGGAAAATTGGAAGACAGTGTGGGAGAGACTAGGAATAGATCAACACCTCACACCCTACACCAAGATAAATTCAAAATGAGTGAGTGACTTAAACATAAAGAAGGAAACCATAAGTAAATTGGGTAAACACAGAATAGTATACATGTCAGACCTTTGGGAGGGGAAAGGCTTTAAAACCAAGCAAGATATAGAAAGAATCACAAAATGTAAAATAAATAATTTTGACTACATCAAACTAAAAAGCTTTTGTACAAACAAAACCAATATAACTAAAATCAGAAGGGAAACAACAAATTGGGAAAAAATCTTCATAGAAACCTCTGACAAAGGTTTAATTACTCATATTTATAATGAGCTAAATCAATTGTAAAAAAATCAAGCCATTCTCCAATTGATAAATGGGCAAGGGACATGGATAGGCAGTTCTCAGATAAAGAAATCAAAACTATTAACAAGCACATGAAGAAGTGCTCTACATCTCTTATAATCAGAGAGATGCAAATCAAAACAACTCTGAGGTATCACCTCACACCTAGCAGATTGGCTAACATAACAGCAAAGGAAAGTAATGAATGCTGGAGGGGATGTGGCAAAGTAGGGACATTAATTCATTGCTGGTGGAGTTGTGAATTGATCCAACCATTCTGGAGGGCAATTTGGAACTATGCCCAAAGGGCGACAAAAGAATATCTACCCTTTGACCCAGCCATAGCACTGCTGGGTCTGTACCCCAAAGAGATAATGGACAAAAAGACTTGTACAAAAATATTCATTGCTGCGCTCTTTGTGGTGGCCCAAAACTGGAAAACGAGGGGATGCCCATCAATTGGGGAATGGCTGAACAAACTGTGGTATATGTTGGTGATGGAGTACTATTGTGCTAAAAGGAATAATAAAGTGGAGAAGTTCCATGGAGACTGGAACAACCTCCAGGAAGTGATGCAGAGCGAGAGGAGCAGAACCAGGAGAACATTGTACACAGAGACTAATACACTGTGGTATAATTGAACGTAATGGACTTCTCCAAAAGTGGCGGTGTAATGTCCCTGAACAATCTACAGGGATCTAGGAGAAAAAAACACCATTCATAAGCAAAGGATAAACTATGGGAGTGGAAACACCGAGGAAAAGCAACTGCCTGAATACAGAGGTTGAGGGGACATGACAGAGGACAGACTCTAAATGAACACTCTAGTGCAAATACTATCAACAAAGCAATGGGTTCAAATCAAGAAAACATCTAATGCCCAGTGGACTTACGCGTCGGCTATGGGGGGTGGGGGGGAGGAAAAGAAAATGATCTTTAACGAATAATGCTTGGAAATGATCAAATAAAATATATTTAAAAAAAATAAAAAAATAAAAAAATAAAAACATAAAAAAAAAACCCTTACCTTCCATCTTATAATCAATTCTGGGCATTGGTTCTAAGGCAGAAGAGTGGTAAGGGCTAGGCAATGGGGGTTAGGTGACTTGCCCAGGGTCACACAGCTAAGAAGTTTTCTTCGCAAAGATACCTGAGTGGTTTGCCATTACTTTCTCCAGCTTACATGACAGATGAGAAAACTTAGGGAAACAGGGTTAAGTCACTTTCCTGGGATCAACTAATAAGTGACTGAGGCTGTATCTGAATTCAGGAAGATGAGTCTTCCTGATTCCAGGCCAGCAGCACTGTATACACTGCAACACCTAGTATATCTATGACATTTTGCAGGTACTGTAGTAGTCCTGTCCAAAAAAAAAGGAAACAAGTTTAGGTTGCCATTATTGCTTCTTGTCAGATTCTGATTAGTCAATTTTTCTATGCCAATCCCTTTCTCTTCCAGATATTTGGTAACCACTCCTTTAATAATATGTTCAAGAATTTTGCCAGAAACTCAAGTCAAGCTCGTGTATTATGCACTAGTTTTCCTTGTTTTAAATGGAGATATTTATTCTGTGTCACTACTACCATTCTCTGCCATTGTATAGAGGTCACTGACAGTATCACAGCAATCACATCTGCCAGTTCTTTCTGTAATGTGGGCTATCATTGATTTGGGATTTAACCTCATCAAGGTCTCTCAATTCTTTTAAAAATTTATCTTATCTTATGTTTCTGCTGTCTGTTAAGCTTTGTTAATTCTGTCCTTTCCAGTACAAAAGTTATTCTTTTTGGCAAAGAAAACAGAAATACATTAAATTCAAGTTCTTCCCTTTGAGGTTGAGTCAATTCATCAACATTTGCTACTTGACATGCGTTCATTTTGTTTTCACCGTCTGCCATCATTGCTGGAAGTCATTCCATTGTGGTAACCACCAAAGCACTGTTAGTATTAATTACAATTAGTTGAATAACAGTGAGACATTTAGTCTAAAACTTTTTCTAAACCCAAGAGCCCTTTTTGTGGCCAAAATTCTGACAGAATGTTCTATAGGTTCATTCCAATTACTATCTATCTATTACACGAAAGTCCTATATGTAGCCATTTATTTATTGATTGTCTCCTCAATTAAAATGCAAGCACCCTTAGGATCTGGATTGTGTTTTTTTTTATTTTCTTTATATGCTCAACACTTAATAAGAACTGGCATATAATGAGCACTTAATAGATGCTGTTTGACTAGTCATTAACTTTATTAAAGGAGTCTTTCAAGTTCACATGAATTGATTTCTTTCTTCCCTGAACTTTTGTCTGCCCTCTCATAGAAGAAATCATTTTCAAAATAACACTACAAAAAATGCAATATGATGAGTAAGCAAATGATTGATGGTAATAAGAAGAAATTTGTCTCAAAGAATAGCACCTAAAAACTAGCCTATGGGTAAAAACACACTCACATAATATAGATTTAAGTGGAAAACTTTTAAAAAATAAGCATGAAGTCAAGCAGCTGTCTTTGAAAGAGAAGTGTGGTGATAATTGCTATGGGTAAACCAGACAAATGGGTTTTGCTGATCAAAACCTTCCTTTTTTATGTAAAGAAATGTAGCATCTGCCACTGATGTAACGAACCAATAATTGGAGCTTATATTATATCCTCATGGGGGCTCTACTGCTGTTTCATTTGTTCTTGGCCAACTGTGAAGATAAACTTCACTAAATTCATGTGATGTCCTGTCAATATGAGCTAAGCATATTTTTCCTACTACAGATGGTTGGCTAGTAAAACACCTGGATTATCCCCAGATCCAAAAATTATCACATTGGAGATGATCTCAAAAGAAGGGTCCTCTCATACTGAAAGCATTCTCTCCACAAACCATCATGAGTGACATATACCTGTTTCCAGCTTAGTTGTGAGGTTTATCTATCCTCTAATGTACTTTTTAAAAAAATCATTTAGAGACAATGACTTATGGTTTAAAAACAACACCATTGCACCACAAGTAAACTGTTATAAAGCAAAAAAAAAGCATTATATGTGGATTAATTTTGAGCTCAATTTCCACGTCTGATAAAGCTAAATAGGTAATCTGAGGCAAGTAACAACTACCTTGATTTCCTAATTAGGCAATTGAAAAGGTTGAACAAATGACCTCTAATGTCACTTCATGCTCTTAATCCACGAAACTATATTTCTAAAACTATTTAAAATTGTCATATTGATTTTTTTCTTTACCCCTACCTCAGCATCTTGCTATTTAGGCATAGAGACTTTGTTGAAATGTCATTCAATACATAGTAGGGAAATGGGCAGACTTTCTTTGGTTCTCCTACCATAGATTACAATTCTTTAAATCATATTTCATTTTAATAGAATAATTCAGCTAATACTGCTTAAGGTACTATTATATGCCATATGATGGAGATATAAAATTTAAACATATAAGATATATTAAATATATAAATTATATAAAAATCACTATTTTAATTTTATTATTTACAAGTAATGTTTTAATATATTTAGTTTTATGTACCATTGAGAGCATATAGTTATATAAGTATATTCATATATATTGTTTGCATATATACATACATGCACATGCATTTATATATCTTCAGTTTCTTCCCCCAATAAGTATATACAATAATATACTTATTTTATTCCTCTAAAATATATAAGTTGATGTGGTATGATTAATTTCTCTACAGTTTGTAGAGTTTGTAACTTTTCTACATAAAAGCTGGAATGGCCAAAAGAAACATCATCCTTTGCCCATTTAGCTAGGCTGACCCTCAAACAAATGTACAGTCTGTCATTTGGTCCATCTCAGCATCCTTTTCAACTTGCTAGGACTTGCCAGAAATTGCACTCTATTTGCATATTCTTTAAGGTGCTACAGCCATCTCTACCCCCATGATAAGGCATTAGTGTAAGATTTAAATGGAGGTAGAATCAGGAATAGTGAATATAAATTTATACACAAATAATAAAAATGTATTTGCCCATAAAACACATAAAAGATCAATCAAAGATCTGGGGAGAAATAGGTCACTTTTAGCTCAGGGAATATGGAAAGACTTCACAGAGGAGATGGCGCCTAAGTTGGATTTTAAAAGAAGGAAAAGATTTAACTAGACAAAAATAGGGGAAGGACAAAAGAAGACAGAAAAGTCTTTTAGGGGCATGGAGATAGCACATGCAAGTATGCTGTGGTGGGAGTGGGATGGATAAGATAGAAAATTGGAGCGAAAGTTAGAATATTGATAGTACAGTGAATACTTATATGAGATCAATCAAGAGAGTTAAAGCATTTAGTTATATCGTGGTGGTCCTTGATTATCATCCTATAGAGCCTGTAATTTGTTCAATAGGAGATGGAGAGCTACTATCGGTTTCTGAGGAGAGAAGTGATGTGATAAGATCCGTGCACTAGGGAAAAAATTGTACAAATAGATTCAGGGTGAATTAATAATAAAAAAAATAAATTAGATGATAATAAAAAGAAAACGTGCAAAGGCTTATTTGAAGTGGTACAAAGTGAAGTAAGCAGTGCCAGGAGACCATTGTACACAGTAAGAGCAACAATGTACCACAGATGAATATGAATGAATTAACTATCATCAGCAATGCAAGAATCCAGGACAACTCCAAGGGATACATGATGAAAAAGGTTGTTCACTGCTATAGAACGAAGTGATGGAATCTCAATGCAGACTGAAGTACATCATTCTTCATTTTATTTTCTTCATGATTTTTTCACTAGTGTGAGTAATGTGTCTTCCTTCACAGCATGATCAACATAGAACTATGTATTGTGTGATAAGACATATATGACCTATATCACAACATCGGAGAAAGGGAGGGAGGGAACGAGGATCTCAAAATGCCAGAAAACAATTACTGAATATTGTATTGACGTGTAATCTGAGGAAAATAACAGAGAACCGAAAGAAGGGAAGTCAGTTAAGGTATTATTATATTTTTTTTTCAGATAAAAATGCTCCCTTCCACAAAGCTTTCTTCAAATAAGCTCAGTAAACTACTTATGAATCAATCACCAATATCCTTCAACAGACAATTTCCTTAAATCTGTATGTTTGTGATGATCACTTATCCTTTTTTCCTATTAGGTTTTATGTCTCCTAAGAATTTTGTAAACTGCTTTACACTATAATCTTTATTCTGAAGAGAGAAGGAGGATATTGTAAGGAACTCCCATTATAGAAACTCTATTCTTTGATGTATATGCTCAACTTATATCACAAGGACAGTCTTTTATTGCTCTTGCTTTAATTGTTGTTATAAACTTCTTAATAGACCAATAATTCTGCAGTAGTTGAAAGGGGATAACCACACTACTACTAATACTACTACTGCCACCACTACTACTATTACTATTAATAGTAGTATTATATTAATACTATTAATTACATTAATAGCAGTATAGTAGTAGTATTAATAATGTAAGTAATATTAATAATTATACTATCTATTTATTATATATTAATTTTATTATTTATTATTTATTAGTATTAATCACCATAAGCAGCAATTATATAGTGTTTTAAGTTTTATAAAGAGCTTTACAAATAAATTCTTTTTTTAAAGGCTTATAGCAACACAGGGATTTTATAGATGAGGAAACTGAGTTAGATAGAAGTTAATCTGTAATGTGACCAAGCTAGTGTCAGAATCCAGATTCCAACTCAGATCTTGGCCCCAGGTTCAGCACTCTGTCTATTGTGCATGATAAAGTGATCCATTGAAATGTAGGCTAAATATAAATAGTCTAATATCACTCACTGCTTCATCAAATTATTAAGATTGCCTTGAGAATATTCTAAATATCAAAGAGCTGTCACAGAGAAATTCATGTCATGTCATGCAGCCCATAACTGTGTATAACACTCACATTAAATAGGCCTTATTTATGGAAAGTCCAAACAACAACAACAAAAAGTAAAAAAAAAATGAGATGAGGCATCATGCATTATGCAGATCCGCTCCCCTGTCTGAAATCCTTAAATAGCACATGTTTCTAAATTCCTCTCCTCTCTGAAAAATGCAAATACATATCATATTGCTGAGTTAGGTGCTCCTCATAATTTCCCCTCACACCACACAGACATACCTACACCAACCAGAAAACTTTTTTTTCTTTTGCTGAGATGTGCTCCCGTTATATTTCATGACTGACAATTATCTCATAATGAAAAACAAGTCAGGATTAATAAAGCTCAAAACTAATACCTGTTACATTCATTTAATAATTTAATGAACGAAGAAAGGGTCTTATGAAAAGTCTTTTAAAAGCAAAGGCCTTAATTTCCAATTAGAATTAACAGTGCAGAGGCTTGGGAAAAGAACTGGCTCTCTTTCCCCTAGCTACCTGCTTGTCCTGATTAGGCGAAAGGGTATTTGCCTACAAATATGTCTAAGAAACATTGTCCCAACATGTGTTAGAAGCATGTTTAAGGTCACTGTTATACTGTGGATCTCAGCAGAGGGAAGGTCAGGGGTATTCTTGGACACATCTGTATTACCTTTTTATATAATAAATTTGGAGTTAACTTCAGAGGGAAAATTAAATCATCTGAGTAACTCAGTAAGCATCCAGCCAAATTAGACCACTGTGCTAATTGACTAAGTAAATTGGAAAAGAAAACATCTTGCCATTAGCTTTGGCAGCTATGATTTGAAACCTCTAGTCACATAATCCAGACAGCTGCATACCATTAGTCCAGACAAAAATCCTAAATGAAGAAGAGTTATCTATTTCATATAAGGACCATCCTGTGCTCTAGGACTGGAAATCGTTGCAGGTTTTTGACATCAAGCTACATTTGATGTTCCATTAAAAATTCCTTTAAAGTTTATCATCTAAATAGTTTATAATTTGGGGAAAACATTTAGCTGGGATGGAGAGGCTGAGCAATCCTTGAGATCTTCCACTCCTAGTACAGGTTTTTATGCCCAAAGTGGCAAAGCAATAATAATCATTCCTAGAACCTAGAGACTTGGTGCTGTAAAAATCATCTAGTCCAAGATAGATCTAAAACACAGATTTTTGATGGTTTAGAGTTAACAAAGTACTACTGCTTTAATTATCTTATTTGGTGGAAAGTCACACTGAGATCAGCCAACAGTAGCTGAAAATTTCTGCTACTGGCATCAAGGATCCAGTTACAACACAGGCTACAGTTAATAGCTGTAGTAAATTCCAGGTTGTGTTAACTGATATGATGGGAGTCATTTATTCAACCATTTGAACCTGTACTCCTTGTTTCCCAAACCACGGTGTTTAGCTGTAATCCTTACATGGTAAAGAAAAAGCATGGACTAGTACTCAACATTTGACTTTTCTAAAATCCATGTTTCTTTAACTTTCAAAAAAAAAGAGGATTTGATGATCTCAGACACCTTTTCAAGAGTGACATTCTATAACAATAATTTCCTTTACTAAGAGGACCAACGCAGTAGCTGGCACAATCTCCACTGATGTATACAGAGTACAGATATACTTTGACTCAGATAATTTGGTCATTTTTGTTTTCCATTTTACTACTCCGTAAAAGTAGGGACAATTTTACTATGAACAGTTTGTATCGATTAATGGCTACCATTCCTCATACCAAATGCAAAGTGGGTATAAAAAAGCAAAATTTCACTTTATATCATTTCATTTTCAAGGGAAGTGAATGAAGTAGTTATATGAACTGAGCTTCAGGACTAGAGGATAATGGTTAGGGTATAGGTTATATAGAATAGAAGATGAAACTAGATTGTCTTCAGATTTAACTGAAATTAACTGTTGGGCACATGTTTCACTGATTCAAAACATATCTTAAGATATGTTTTGAATCAGTGAAACATGTTTTAAAAATACTAACTCATCTTAATAAAATAAAAAGTAGGGAAATAAAGGAAATTTAATTTAAGGTTTGCTTCCCAATCATGATATAACCTTTACCTTATAGCTTAGAATCAAAACTAAGTATCTGTTCGGAGGCAAATGAACTTGGGCTAGGAAATGGGGATTGAGTGACTTGCCCAGTCACACAACTAGAAAGTGTCTAAAACCAGATTTGAGCTGTGGGTGCCATCTACTTGCCCTATGAATTTGCCAGTTAAGCCATTTTCTTATTCTACCTATGAGGGGGCATTTTGAATGAATGAATAAGTAAATACAACTTTTACTAACTCCTTATTATGTGCAAAGCACTTGGGGTACAAATGGAAAAGTAAGAAAATCCCTGTTTTCCAGGAGTCATATTCTATTGGGAGAGACAACAGATTTAAGGTTTCACCTACAGATCTGGTTGGAAAGTTCCCACAGTCCATAAGGTGTAAAAGCAAAGCAGATGGTGATACTTCTTACAAAATCATCTCAGATTTTGATATTGAATCATTTGAAAGTGGCAAGGATATACAGACAAAGGTTTTCTTTTCTAGGTCTACAGTAACTGAAGCTGAAGCATCTATAGGAGCAATTGCCAGGTTGCATCTCTACAGAAGTTGCTTCCCAAGATGATAACTTGGTTTTAAGTTCCTGGGAATTAAGGCCCCAACCACTGTAATTTCTCCTCTCAGCAATATAAGGACTGAGCTGCTGGTAGGACAGGTGAGTTGTTGACGATTGGTGTTACCAAAGTTCTTGAACTCTGGATGCAGAACCAACTCCATCAAGGTCAGAGGAAAGATGATCAAGGTAGTAGAGCTTGTATGTCACATGCCTCCTGAACCTCCTTCAAAATTCCTTATTCTTTCAGCTAGGGTAGCTAGCTGATTTACCTTGCGTGTGGCAGCTATTTGGCATGAAATCATAAACTGATTTTAAAATATATTTCCTATTATAATTTCAATGCAAAATTTATAATTATATTAAAATGCTACATATATTTTAATTCATTATTTAGTTGGCAATATATCAATTTTTATTGAAAATAATTTGCATATTTAAAGATAATTATATACACTTGTTATCAATTTGGTGTTTAACTTTTAGATATAAATGATTTTTTTTTGGAAATACTTTCATTGAAAAATAAAACTAATTTTCACTGTCTTATATAATCAATCTGAAACTAACACTTCTCCAAAATTTAAACACGAAACATAAAGTACTCCATTTGTGCAAATACAAACATTTCTTTGAAAAGGCATAGATTTGACTTTTATGACATTTATACATTTCTTAAAGAACATTCTACTAGTGATATTAAATGAAGTTCTAGAAAAATTATGCTGGAACCAAAGTCCCTTTGATGGCTGTAGAAAGTCTTGTAAGTTAGTTAACTTTCAAATGGGAGAGTATTTCTATCTCAAATATAAGAATAACACTTTGAAATATCTAAATCTATTTTTTAAAAAGTATTATAAGTATTTCAAACATTGAATCAAAGGCCAGACACAGGTAAATTTGTTGAGATAAAACTAATCGAATTTTTCAGAAACTAATTTTTATTCTCCTTTTTCATGCACCTCTGCACTTTCCATATTAATAGTAAAATACTATGAATAAAAAAAAATCATTCTTTCTTAATTCTTCAGAAAAGAAAAGAGCTATCTGAAGTTATAAAATTCTCAATCTATGAATATGAGGGATATTCTTTAGAACAAAGAATTATAAATGGTTTGAATATAAAAGTGCATAAAGTTAATTAAAAGGATATATAACAACAAACATTTTAATGACGTAAATTGGCAGGAAGTTAGATATTATGGGATGTTTCAAGGACATTTTGATAGTTTTTGTTGAGGTTGTTTTAAATTTCTGATCTTTGAAGAACACAAGAAATCAAATAACTTATCTGATGACTTGTTTCAGAACTTTATGTATCTATTTGTTCTGTATATAGAATAATAATCAAATTACTATGGTTACTAAGTGACCAGGAGCAAATTTAGCAGTAGTTCTTTTTCCCAATTTGAAAAATCAATGCAAAAATGAAAAATTATTCCAAATTCCTTTGTAATAATGGGTAACATATAAGTGATGACTCTCTTTGACAGACAGGGGAGATGAAAGGGAAAATCTAGGTGATATTAGAACAAAAGCATTCAATACAACTTATTTTTAATAACACTCAGAAAATAAATTCAGAAAATGAGGGAAAGTCCCATGAAGAAATCAAGGATTGAAAGTCAACAGAGGAGATAGCTACGTTGATGAGTGCATTGATAGCCAGTTCTAGAAATGGAAGGACCAGGGTTCAAAACTGGACTCAAACACTTCCTAGCTCTGTGACCCTGGGCAAGGTATTTAATCCCCCATTACCTAGTAGTTGTCCCTCTTTTGCCTTAGAACCAATGCACAGTATGGACTCTAAGACAGATGGAAGAATTATAAAAAAGAAATGCCCATCTAGTTTGCTATTTAAAGTCATTTTATCGTGTTCCTGTAATCTTGTGTATTTTAAAAGCCCATCATTCATAGCTGGTAACATAAATGATTTTTCTACAGGTAGATTGATAGAGAAATAGAAACTCAAAACAGAGACTCCCAAAGGGTCTTACTAAAGTTCATAATTTTAACTGTTAATTCTTACTTTAGTATCCCAAATATGCCAAAGATAGAATCATATTTAATTAAATTCAATTCTATAATAATTTATTAAGCCCACAAGAAAGTGTATCTATTTTCCATGTAATTAAACATTTTCTATTTCATTTAAAACAAAGGGGAAGTGAATATGCCTTTTTATAGCACCTACTATATGCTAGGCATTTTGTTAAGTGCTTTACAAATAATATTTCATTTGATACTCCCAACAACCATAATAGTAAATGCAGTTATTATCCCCACTTTACAGTTCATGAAATAGAGGGAAACAAAGGTTAATTGCCCTTAGTCACAAAGCTGTTGTCTTAAAATAAGTAACTTTAAAGAGTCACAAGATTGAATAAAAAATCTAGTCTCTAAATTTGAGGCTCATACGTCCTTCAATGAGATAATAACAAATATTATAACCAATTTTACCCTACATTGGGAGTAAATAATATTTGTTATTATTCCTATTTTAAAGTTCCACAATCTTAGGGAAATAGGAAGATGTGAATAGCAAAAGAGTGAATGTATGTGAATTCCGGGTAAAATGCATATCACAGAAGGAGAATATTTAGTCATCCTAAATTATCTAATTGATAATGCATTTTGGAATCCTTAAAGCACTTTTTAAAGGTATAAATTACTATTATGATCATTTTGACTACACAAAATTGCTCCCAACTGATATAACTTAATGTCAGATATAAGCAAATACTATCATAATATTTCTGATTCTGTTCTAATTTTAGTCCAAGTTCATTTAGTTCCTCTTTCCCCTATATTCATTAGTGCTCCCACTTGATTCATGACCATCCTCTACTGGCCAGCTCACTTCATTTGTCCCTAATAATGTCTAAGCCTAGCCTGACCAGTCTATTTTCCCCTTTCTTTCTTCTTTTCTATTCCAACTATTTTAGATTAGAATAAGTCCCATTTTTTCCACCTTTGCCTGCAGGAATTCTCCACTTAAGTGATTTTCTTGCTGCCCTCCCCCATCCCCAAATCTGTTGTGTCATCATATATTCTACATCAGATAGTTAGTTTACATTCAGGAGAATGGGAAAGGCTCTGGTTCTGAACTCTTTTAGCATTTTTCCTTATCAAATTCATCACCTACACTAGAGCAAACTTCTTTCCCCTGAAACATTCTCTTGACAACATAGAACTGTATAATACAGGGAAAGTCTCAGTGTAAATATCAGTCTACCCACCAATAAAAATCTCTTCACTGATTTCTGGACTTTGGAAATATATTAGTAACAACAGCAGCAGTAGCATCAACAGCAGTAATAGCATTTATATAACATTCATGATATGCCAGCTACTGTGATAAGCACTTCAAATGTGTTTGGCCAACTGAACCTCACAGCATCCCTTAGAGGCTGATACTGATGTCCCCACTTTACATTTGAGGAAACTTTATTAGACGGAGGTTAAGTGACTTGCCCAAGATTACACAGGTAAATGTATCTGGGGTCATTTTTGAACAAAGATTTAACTATTTGATAAACAACTCAGAGCACTAAAAGCAGTTTGGGTTTATGTATATAATCAATAAAATTTTCCTTTCTTTAACTGAACAAAATGAATCTTTTAATAATTTTTGCAAAAAATATATCAAATCATAGACAGAGTTGAAAATGACCTTATAGTTTAGTTTGCCTAGTCCAGTGATGGTGAACCTATAAGATGTCATGAAGAGTGTTCTCTGTGGGCATACATGCTGTCTTCCCCTCCCTTTCCACCAGGGTTCATTACTAGCAAGGCAGAGGGATTCAGGCAAAGCTCCTTTCTTCCCCCTGTCCACCACACCTGACTACATTTTTTCACTTCATCCATTCTGCTGCCCAACAGCACAATTGGAGCACACAGGGTTGGGATTGGGGTTAGGTGGGCAGCTCACAGGCAGCAGAGCTGGAGGGGAGTGGAGTACTCAGACCATTTCCCTACCCCTCTTTACACTCACGAAGGACATTTCTCAATTCACCCCCCCCTGCCCAGCAACCCAATGGGAATGCTTCCTCCCTCCCCTGTATGGGGTAATGGAGGGGTGCGGGGCACACCTGGCACTTGGGGGTAGCACGACATTTGGTCTCTAAAAGGTTTGCCATCACTGATCTAATCCAATCCTTTCTTTTTTTTTCAGATGATAAAAACTGAGGTCAGAGAAATTCATTAACTTTTTTCAGGAGGTAAAACTAGCTAGAATTTGAACCTAGATCTTCTGATTCAAAATCCAATGTCCCTTGCAAATTTGCAATTTTAAAGCACTATTCAATGCATGAATCTAACCCTAATATTGTGTGCAAGTGTGTGTGTGTGTGTGTGTGTGTGATATCATGCACTTTCATGAGTGTTAAAGATAGATGTTTCAGAAATTTTGCCTTTTCATGGAAATTTTTGGAATTATGTGTACAAAAATAAAGCAATGATGAATTGTGATCTAACCTATAGAAGGGCATGCTCATACCATTCAGGTTGCTAATTCATTGAAAAAATATAATGATACATATAGTAGAATTCACATATGATTCTTAAAAATGAAGAACAATATTTTCACTACATTTTAGTATTATTAGATGTGACATCGTGGGATCAGTCATTACTCTAGCCAAAAGAGAGAGAGAGAAATAATAATAATGATTTATATTTCAACTGAACTAGTCTCTCTTGGGTACTCCCTCTGGCTCTACCAAAAAAAAAGTAATAAAAGAAGGTTTTCAAAGTTGGTCTGTTTTATTTTTATAATATTCCCCTCAAAAAATCAAATTTAAATACATAATAGTAACACATTCTACCATAGATTACAATCACATTTCAAATAAAACGAAAAAGCTCAGCCCCAAGGGCATAGTTAGGGAGGATTCTGTTGACTGTAATGTTCAAAGGGGAAGAAGAGGAAAATCCATCATGGATGACATCCTTCAGATTGTAATAACAGAATCACAATAGCTGTTCTTTTAATATTTTAAACATATTCTCAAATAACTATTAAGTATTCACATTTTCTTCTATAATATTCCATTATATCATAATTTTATAACAGTATTAGTTGTTTCTGCAACCACCAAAGATCTAAGTCCAAAAGAATTTTTATTATTGTTCCTTATCCTAGATAATGTGTGCTGTCAATAAACCCTATTCAACTCATGATCATTGTTATAGTTTAATAGTTTATTTCCTAAATACCAAAATACACTTGGCAACAAATTTGTTAATTTTAAAATATTAACTTTTCAATCCATGTCTTTTACAAAATTTATGTTATAACAGGATCAAATAAGATGACAAATTTCACTGCTTCCAAATCCTATTAAGATAATGGCATCTTTCAAAATGGCAAATCCTTTGACTAACTTGATGCCAAATGTTTCTCAAAGGCATAGGTAGTCTTCAAAATTAGATGTTAGAAAGGATATCTTTACTACTATTAAAAAACTTATTAATTCCCATTAATAATCTATAAAGCACAGAAAAATATAAATTACTGGGATTATAGAGGGACATTATACTGAAGACTTGCAGTGTTGTGCAGCCAGGTTGTATTAATAGCCTTAAACCATAGGAATACAAATAATGAGTTGTAGAGTTCCTAGTAATTCTAATATTTAACCTTTTTTTTTTAAATTGCTCAAGCCTAATATGGTACATGTAAATACTAATGAATATATTTTATAGACATTTCTGGAAATATACCTATATAAAAAAGACAAATAGGTGAAATAACCATTACATATGATCTGCTATGAATAGGTTTTAACTAGAAACTATATCACTGATTTGTTATACTATACATATATGCTCCTAAAACATTTAGTTTTATCTTTTGAAATAATTTCACAAGATAACCAAAAAAGCACTGTTTTGGAAAATATAGGCATTATTGATTACTCCTTGTCCGTCACCATCTACATTTAATCCAATTGGGTTTCCTATTTCCATCAATTCAAATGTTGTAAAATATCTCATAGAGACCTGCTCCTGTAGCCAGCACTTCTGTGCTTCATTACTTTTCTCTCTGAGTGTGGAGTGTGCATAAAGATGGTCAGTCTGTATGTCATAAAGTATATTGCATTTTGATCTATAGATCCTTGTGTGTCTTTGTTACTTCTACTTAAAGACCTTTTTCTCTTATGTCACCTCTCCAAATTTTTGTCTACCAATCACAGCAGACGCTCCTCTCTAGGACTGCCCACTCAATGTATGAAATTCGGTGTCACACCTTTTGTAGTTAGTTTGCACCTTTTTGTAGCTAAATCCAATCTTCACAATTTGGAGCTGAATTTTAACTTGTTTTCTTCTACTTATTGCACAGCCTAACAGTCCAGTTTCACCTTGAATAAACTAAGGAAATGAAATTCTTAAAAAAAAAAACAAAGATTCCAAAATTGATCCTGTGTTTCTATTCTAATCCATTCTGCATATTGCCACCCAATAAACTTACTAAATTTCTTTAATCATGTCACTCCTCTTATAAAAAAAAATCAATAGCTCACCACTACCTAGGAAATAATTAAACTTCTGACCTTGATCCACACCACTCTCCACAAGCTGACCACAACTTAGCCCTCCATTTTATACTACCTCATCATTCTACCTATTCCTTTTTCTTCTAATTACCCTTCAACAATGAATATGCTTCTTGTCCTTGTGATCATTTATTCCTGCTACTGCCCTTGCCCTTGCCTAGAACAACCTCCCCAATCTCATCTCTTATCCAATAAAACATTACTCATTCATCAAAGGCTGTCCCTAATTCCATGGATTTGAAATAGCCACATAGAAGTGCTGTTATTATTTTTTAATGTGACAATGCAGGTGACGACTATAAGTGATTATATGTGTATCATTTCTTCAGTCTCTACATCTTCTGGAAAGTAGACACCATATCATTCCTTTTTATTACCTATAATATTTAATAGAGAATCTTATTCAGAATAGAACATTAATAAGTATTTGTTAATTTAATTAAAGAGGTTACCATTAACCACACCTAATTTAAAGTAAGTGACCTGTTACATATACACTTTCATTAAGTCAACTGTCACAAACAGAAATATAGGGAAATAATATGATTACCTTTTTAAAAAAATATTTAAATTAGTGAATAAAGTGAGTAAAGACATGTAATTTCCAACTCTTTCTAAAATTGCTACTACATAAAAAATTGACTTTGATGAGTGAGAAGAGTATTCCTACTTTAGAAAGAGCTAAGAGATATGTATCAAATTATCTACATATTGCAAGATAATCTCTGACATATAGTAAGGCTATTATGTGCACACTTTTCCATTAAAAGAATTAGTTATAATTTAATTCAGTGCATTGGGCTGTAATTCTTTGTGAGGTTAACAAAAGATTCATTTTCTGATAATAAAGTCTACATAACTGAGACAGAAAAAAAGTTTCCATAGAAATAGCTCTTTTCTCTGGAAGAGCTCTTGAACATTACTCAGTTAGTTATTTATCCTATTTATGCCCTGGGTACAGCCATTGAGAGAACATTGTAATGAATATCATTCCATGTGCTAGAAAGATTTTACAGAACTCAAAATACAATTATGATCATTCAAAGGCAGTGTTTTTATTGGGGATTTATTTAAACCCCACTAAAATATTTTCTTTTAGAATTATCTCTTTTCTGAACATTGATTCAATCACACTTGATAGACACACAAAGAGCATAAGCAGATCTCAAAGGGCTTGCTCCTTGAAATAGTCACTCAGAATATTAAAATAAGCAAAATGAAATGTGGGGAAATATGGTTTTTTTCAATTCATTGTATCTAAGTCTTGCTCTAGGAAGAATGAGGTTTTAGATTGTGCAGATTACTCTCCTCCAAAGCACCAAGATCTACCTTTTAATGAGTCTGCCATTAATATATGAATCTTCCACAGTCATCATGCTTTAACAGGGATAATTAAGCTAAGTTTATCATGTAGGATTTATTTTGGGATACAGTTACAAAATGGCCACTAAAAAATGTCATGACATGACTGGAATAATTTGAGTGCATGGGCTTAAATGTCTCTATTTCCATAGCCAACTATCTCCCCAGAAGAATTGCTAGGGTGTGATTCTGTGGATTCCAGACAATGATAAATCAGTTAGCAAGTTTGAAATGCAGCGATTAAAATTATCTTGAGAGACTGATTTTTCTTAAATTTAAAATAATTTATTAATTGACCAATCAAGACATCCTAATTGTGGTCAAATACCTTTCACAACAGTCAAAAAACAAACAAACAGAAACTCCTGGTCCAGGTATCTACATAATTGGGATTCCATGGTTCAACCCCTCCCTTGACCATCTCTAGACATCTCTAATTGGTAATCAGCTAATTAGAAGGTGGTCCATCATCCCTCCCAATCCCCACAGGTAGACAGGTCACATAGTCTGGAAAAGTATTACTATAGCACTTTTCCTGTTGGCCTGAGTCTGTGAAAGGACTATTTATATTCCTTAAGACTAAGGAAATGAAAAAAAAATATAGCCAAATATGAGATGTGACTCAGGAATTCTCCCTAATATACAGAAACTGATTCTGAGCCTTTATAATCCAGGACCCCAATATAAAAATAATATAATATATAAAATAAAGTCTCACAAGAACTTAGATTCATGGATAGAGCCAGGCCATAACAAATTCATAGTCCTTAACATGATGATTTTCAGCAGTATCTTAAGAGTTGGTTTCGTTTATTTCTAAAAATATGCAAGTTCTGTTATGTATGAATGAATGAACTTATATTAGTTATTTAATACATCCTAGGAGCTATGCTATATGCTAGAAACTCAAATATAAAAGTGTTTAAATCATTGTCTTCAAGGCCCTTATAGAGAGAAAATACTTATATGATTAAATTTATTAAGAACAGAAATATTAATTTGGTTAGGCACAAGACTTCTAAGTTGCTGCTAGGGAGAAATGTGATATCTTACTAGGAATAAGATTCAATTAATGAACTATTTTTATTTTTTAAAATTTTTTTAATGAACTATTTTTAAAGGGATGTTTACAAGGAGAATTTTACAAGAGGCAAAAACCATGGGTGGGAGGTTGGCCAGATGTGAGCAGTGGCTACAGGGCAGATAACAAGATGTCAGGGCAGACAGTATAGATGGATAGTGGATATAGTGGATAGAATATGAAGCCTATATAAACTAGGCTAGTCTGGTGGCTTTAGATACCTAGATAGAGAGGTATAGCTGAACGTGTGGTCATTTATCCCCACTGAACTGAATATATATATAAAATGGCCATTGTATAATTTTTATAAATAGAGGAGAATATATCTCAGCACTCCACAGCACATAAGTGTGCCAATATTCTTTCCACTAAGCACTTAGTAAATTTTTAGTACTTTTATTTGAAAGTAGAGTTTAACTTTTTACTATTTGTAGACTTTGGTTTCAAGTCTTTATATAACAGCAGAATTTGGTCCTTGAATTTCTTGAAAAATATTATTGATTAAGTGGTAAGAAAGGACATGAGGACACTGGAAACAAAAAAAAAGTGAAGGAAGAGGGGAGAAGACAAAGATGCCATGAAAGACTTTTAGGCTTTGTCTTAAGTCTTTTCATATCTTTCATAGTCTTACCATGGAAGGAGGCTGTATCATTTCGAGGAGGATTCCTACTGGGATGCCCAGGAGGCCTCTCAGGAACCAGACTCAGTGCCAGCTGGCAGAGTGACTTTATTTATATTCCCAGCTAGTCCACCTGCTATCTGAAAATTTTGCACAGTTATACTGTAGACCGATCGATAGTGTGATTTGCTATCAGTGGGGAGTAGGGGGACACCCTCTGACTCTTCCTATTTTTAAACAACTAAAGTTGTTTTGTATTTCCTAAACCATATTGATCCATGAGGCTAATGATAGTTTTTTATTAAAGCACCCTTTTGTAAACTCAGTCACAGAGGAAGCCTTGGAAAATGGCAATTAACAGCACTAAAATGTTTGAAATCTTTTTTTGTGGTGTAACTCTACTGACGACTGCTATGTGCAAAATAAAGCAAGAGACACATATTTATCCTTCCTGGATTTGCTAAGAGATGGACTGATGCAGTGGCAATGAAGATGGCTTATCTTTATGCCTCCAGGGCGCTGCAACTCCCATATAACTCATTTACCATCTTGTCCATTATGGGAATGAGTTGTATAAGGCTGAATTGGCACTGCCCCCACTTTTCCATTTCACTGTGAATTGAAAGAGAGACTGTCATCCATAGGCCCATGCAATGCCATCTGCTTTTCTACTTGAGGAAATGCCCAATAAAATGGTAGTGAGATGTTGGGTATTTAATTAGGGATGGGCTATAAGTTTATTCAGTCTTCTACAGTGTGACACCTGCTGGGCCACATAAACAATATAATTGTGGGGAAGGAAATACAAATAGTACAAAATACTAAAGGGGAATTACTAATATTAAATTGGACAATGGAGGAAGAGGAGGGAATATGTTACGGTATTCTAAATACAATATAACCAAGAGTTTGCATTTATGTAATTTGGATAAGAATGCCATATAGTACATGGTTTGGAATAGCCCAAAGAACTCTTACTAAGTTGGAAGACTGATTTCTGTAATATTTGTATTTCTCAAAGTCTTAGACTTGAGATTTTAAAATGGAATTGTTAGAAATACCATCAATAAAAGATGCTTTACTTTTTATTCAATTGCAATTTGCCAATCTAAAAAGGGTATGTATTATTATACTAAAGACACACCATTACGATTATAGCTCAATGGGCCACTAATGTTTATGGCAGACTTTCAAGTCTGTTGAATGTGTAGTTTAGCCAACTACTGGAAATACTGTTTTCCCTCCAGTTCTGGATCCTAACTATTGTTTCTACTATAGTGCAGATGCAATCCACATTTCAATAAAAGAGTACAGCTGGGAATTAACAGGCCAATAAAAGGGGCTTTAAAGGTGCATTAAACTAGAGTTCAAGATGTCTGCTGCATTTGCAGCATAAATGCTAATAAAATATAAGTCTGTTATTAACTTTTTATTGCCCAACCAAGTGATAAAGGCTAAAGACGTTTAAATATCTTTTGACATATGTCCATAAGATGGAAAGAATAGAATAAGATAGGTAACGAATGGAGGGAAAGGTAAGAGTAGACTCATTTGTCCATAGCTTCTTTATTAAAAAATTCATTTTTTCTTACCCAAGGCATCTTAGGATTGATCTGTCTTAACCAGAAAGGGCAAGAAAATACTTCTATAGTTTAAATGACTGGAGCATTTTTCTAGGAGATTCTGCTCCAGGGGCAACACTGTAAAGTGGGCTTTTGTCAACCTGACGATAAACCATTTATGTGAAATAATGGCTGACAATACAGTCATGCTTGTTCATTAGGCACTTACAAGTTACTTGTTGTTGCTTAATAATACTTCAACCTATTTGGTATACTCATTGTTCAAGGCATAATTGCACAGATCTAATTTTTACATATGACTGGGAAATTAAAATGATGGTCCTTGGAGATCCCGTAAGGTCTGTTTCAACATGAATTTCATTAATAAAGAAAAATGCAAAATTGTTGTCTTTTTTATTGACACTTAAGGGTTTTAAGGATTGGTGATTCAAAGTGCAGGAGAACAATGATCCTCAAAACAAGATAAAAATATGAAACCATATGGAAAATAAAATATGCGACCTAACAGGATCCTCAAATTTTACAAAATGACAGTTGTGTTGCTACCTACCAAGTTTAAGTTAATTTGCCATATAATAAAATAATATTGCCTCAAGAATATGATACATAAAAATCCAGGAAAGAAAGCTCAATACTGGAAAAAGTATTTTTACAACTAATTCACTTGCACCATAGTTCTAATATAATTGAAAATATCAGATTGCATATAATAAAATATGAAAAAATGATGTTGGTGCTAATGAATTTGGCTATAGTATAAGGATTACTACACTCTATGCCTGTCCAAATAAAAATATTCTTTAGTAAACTGTTTCTAACATGGTTCTTTTCTTCAGTTTAGAATTCCATACAAAATAAGGACTGGCAGTTTTCTGAATAAGGGTAGTGATTACTTTACAAAATCACTTTCAGCAGTTTAGATGCCTATTAAAGGTCCCAATATCCAAACGAACCACAAAAGTAAAGAAAAAAGATCCTATCTCTTTGAGTCCCCTTAGGTCAGAGAATTATGAATGGTTACATTACATGTCTGATGATCAAAAATCTATTTCTGCATTCTAAGACTTTTAGAATGATTAAAATATTAATCAGTGACTACATTTTATTTTAAATTAATTAAATAAACTCCAACTTGAGGAACAGAATTTTAATTACTTTACAATGTTTAAATCAAATTAAGTTCCCTACTTTAAAAAATATAAATAATTTTAATGATTAACCAATGTTAATTATTCAAAGCTTTATTTACTCTTAAAAACATCCCCATGGTACGTTTTTTGATTGGTAGGGGGAACTTATTTCAATTACATATAAATGACTTTTTAATAATATTGTACATATGAAATAGAGATAAGGTATATAAGTATGACCTTCAAATAATTTTGTCCATGGATTTCTGGTTATGAGTCTTATAAAATTAATTTCTTTCCAACAGTCTTACATATAGAGTAGCCATTGTTTCCAAAGTGTCTTAACTCCCACATTATAGGTGACCAAGGTAATGCTAATCCAACTGGAACCAAGGGAATATATGCTTGGATAGTCATGACTCTCCCATCATCCACAGTGGACTCTCCCTTCCTCTACCCATACTAAGTGTTTGTGAGTTTGTGGAGGGGTAATGGTAAAAGGGGATCATACTTTTATTGTGAGACAGCCAAGCATCAATGCCCAGATATAATATTTTTAAATGTTTTATGAGAGGTCAATGTCAAGTGAGACTCACATGAACAATACAAATCAATATGTTTTTGAAAAATTCAACCTTTGCCTCATATTTGGGCTCTAGCTAAAGAAGAAGAGATTTTTTTAAATCTAATAGATAAAATGGGTTGCTATGATACTTTTCTGCACATATCCTTTGCAAAAATGACTTTTGACTCCATGTTATGTGCCTAATTGAATTAAAACTGCTGAGAATAGATTAAAATATTGTATTTCATATTAGCAACAGAGGAATGTTAAATAGAAATCTGACATCAAAGCCAGGAAACCTGAGTTCAAGTTTTTCCTCTGATTTATAGTGGTTGTGTAACCCTAGGAAAGTTATTGAACCTCTTAAAAGGACAGTGGTGTCAACATCAGAGAAAAACAGATATTTTAAAATTTTAATTTATTTATTTAGTCAATTTAGAACATTATTCCTTGGTTACAAGAATCACATTATTTCCCTCCCTCCCCTTCACCTACCTTTCCTGTAGCTGATGCACAATTTCACTGGGTGTCCTTGATCAAAACCACTTTCTATGTTGGTGTTTGCATTAGGATGTTCATTTAGAGTCTACATCCCCAACCATATTCCCTCGACCCATGTATTCAAGCAATTGTTTTTCTCCTGTGTTTCTACTCCCACAGTTTTTTCTCTGAAAGTGGATAGTGTTTTTTCTCATAGATCCTTCCAAGTTGTTCAGGATCACTCCATTGCCACTAATGGTGAAGTCCATTACATTCGATTGTACCACAGTGTATTGGTCTCTGTGTACAATGTTCTCCTGGTTCTCCTTTCACTCTATATCAGTTCCTGGTGGTCATTCCAGTTCCCATGGAATTCTTCCACTTTATTATTCCTTTTAGCACAATAGTATTCCATCATCAACATATACCACAATTTGTTCAGCCATTCCAAAATTGAAGGGAATCCCCTCATTTTCTAATATTTTGCCACCACAGAGCGCAGCTATGAATATTCTTGTACAAGTCTTTTTCCTTATTATCTCTTTGGGGTACAAACCCAGCAGTGATATGGCTGGATCAAAGGGCAGACAGTCTTTTATCACCCTTTGGGCATAGTTCCAAATTGCTCTCCAGAATGGTTGGATTAATTCACAACTCCACCAGCAATGCAGTAAGGTCCCGACTTGGCCACATCCCCTCCAAAATTCATTACTTTCCTTTGCTGTCATGTTAGCCAATCTGCTAGGTGAGAGGTGATACCTCAGAGTTGCTTTGATTTTCATTTCTCTGATTATAAGAGATTTAGAACACTTCATGTTCTTATTAATAGTTTTGATTTCTTTAACTAAAAAATACCTATTCATGTCCCTTGCCCAATTATCAATTGAAGAATGGCTTGATTTTTTATACAATTGGTTTAGCTCTTTAGAAATTTCAGTAATTATATCTTTGTCAGAGGTTTTTGTTATGAAGATTGTTTCCCAATTGTTGCTTCCCTACTAATTTTGGTTGCATTGTTTTTGTTTGTACAAAAACTTTTTAATTTGATGTAATCAAAATTACTGATTTTACATTTTGTGCTTTTTCTAGCTCTTGCTTGGTTTTAAAAGTCTTTACTTTCCCAAAGATCTGACATGTATACTATTCTGTGTCCACCTAATTTGCTTATAGTTTTCTTTGACTTTCAATTTTATTAATTTCTCCATTGATTTTTATGATCTTTAATTTAGTCTTCATCTGAGGAGTTTTTAATTTGTTCACTTTCTAGTTTTTTAATTTGCATGGTCAATTCATTGACCTCTGCCCTCTCTAATTTGTTAATAGATGAACTCAAGGATATAAATTTCCCCCTGACTACTGCTTTGGCTTCATCCCATAGTTTTTGAAAGGCTGTCTCATCATTGTCTTTTTCTTCGATAAAATTATTAATTGTTTCTATGATTTGTTCTTTAACTGATTTTGGAGAATAATATTGTTTAATTTCAAATTAATTTTTGATTTGCCTCTCCATGTACCCTTACTAATTATTACTTTCATTGCATTGTAACCTGAGAAGGTTGCATTTATTATTTCTGGTCTTTTGCCCTTGTTGGCAACATTTTTATGCCCTAATACATGGTCAATTTTAGTGAATGTACCATTTGCTGCTGAAAAGAAGGTGTATTCCTTTTTGTCTTTATTTAATTTTCTCCACATATCTACTAAATCTAATTTTTCTAAGATTCCATTCACTTCTCTTACTGCTTTCTTATTTATTTTTGTTTTGATTTATCTAGTTCAGATAGAGGAAGGTTCAGGTCTCCCATTAGTATATTTTTTCTATCTATTTCATTCTTGAGCTCTACTAGTTTGACTTTTAGAAATCTGGATGTTATGCCATTTGGTGCATACAAGTTGACTACTGATATTTCCTCATTGCCTATACTGCCTTTTATCAGGATGTAATTACCTTCCTTATCTCTTTTAACAAAAGATCTATTTTTACTTTGGCTTTGTCAGATATCATGATTGAGACTCCTGCCTTCTTTTTATCAGTTGATGCCCAATAGATTTGGCTTGTGACAGAGGCTATCACTAGAGGAAAAATTGCCAAGTTGAAGAGCATGTGAAATTGATCACCTCAATGAGGGAGGGGACCCAGGAGTAGATTCTGGAGGAGGAGGAGACTCTGTCTTGGAGAACAGTTAGGGTCTCTCAGTCTTGAGAAGCCAAAGAGAGATGTTGGGAAAAAAGACTTTCTCCTGAGGGTTACCCACTTTTCCTGCTGGTGACTTGAAATCTTTCTCCCCAACACTTCCCAATTAAAGGGACTTTCTGAAGAGAAACCTGAGCAGACTTTACCTCAGCTCCCATTGCCCAGGGGTGAGTCTGACTGACTTTCTCTCAGGGGACTCAGGCTGCCAAGGCCTGAGTTCCCCCCAAACTCAAGGGGGGAATGGAAAGGGTTTAGATAGAGACAGGCACCCCCTTCTCCCACATGCCTTTTCCCATTCTTCACTTCCTATTATTCCTTTTGGATTACCTGATTGAGTTAACATTAAAAGTTATCTGTTCCCCAACTTGAGTGTGAGTGAACAGATCAAGGGGAGACTTTTTGGTCTCAAGTAGTAGAGGGGCGTAAAGGGACAAGAGTAAATTGGGAAGATCAGCTTTAGCTAAGGAGGGAAGGCTGAAGGGGGAAAATCTTCAAACCCCCTCTCCTCTCTCTAACCCAACCCATTACATCTGCTGTCTCCCCTGAACACCTCTTTGAGAAGGGGGTTCTCCTCTCTTTTCCCCTCTCCAGACCTTGGGGTACAAAATTTATCTCTTTTTATCATTTTTTTTAATACAGACTCCTTCCTCTCACTTTTACCCTATGTATATCTACCTTGCTCATGTGTGTTTCTTGTAGACAGCATATGGTAGGGTTTTGTATTCTAATCCACTCTACTATTCGCTTGCATTTTATGGGTGAGTTCATTCCAAGAACATTCAGTGTTATGATTACCAACTGTGTATTTCCCAGCATTTGGATTCCCACTCCAGATCCTGTCTTTTCTTCTTTCACTATTTCCTTCTACACCAATATGTTGTTTTTAATCAGTCCCCCTAATTCCCACCCTTATTTTACTTCACTTTCTACCCTCCTCCCTTCTTATTCCCCTCTTATTTTCTTTATAGTCTTTTAATACTACCCCCACCCTCTCCCTCCCTTGTACTGCTTCCCTCCCCACCAGTCTGTTTGTTACTCTTCTACTTCCCTATAGGGTACAAACCAATTCTCTGCCCCAATGTTTCTGATTGTTCTTCCCTCTTTGAGTCAATTACAATGAGTTAAGTATTTCCTATCTCCAACCTCTTTACCCTTCCAGTGTACTGATTTTCTCCCCCCTCCCACCATGAGCTTCTTTGTGACACATGAATTTGCCCCCTTTTGTTCATTTTTCCATTTCTTTTAGTATTAACCTCTTTATTAAGGTGTAGTTGTGTGTGTGTTTGTGTACATATATATATAAAAGAATTTATGCACATGTATATCTATATACATATTTATGTCTTGGCATTTCATCCTATGCAGTTTGTCACTGTTCTCTCTAAGTGTAATTCTGCTAGCTGCCCAGGTGATAATATCAATTTTTAAAAGTTACCAATGAACTCTTTTCTTATAGGGATACATATAATTTTAACTTATTGGGTCTCTTAAAAAAAGTTGGGGTTTTTTTGGTTTTGTTTTTCTTTTTTCCCTTTTTCTTAATCACCTTTTGATGATTCTTTTGATTTCTGTGCTTGGGCATCAAGTTTCCTGTTCAGGTCTGTTTTTTTTTTCTTTACAAATGCTTAGAATTCATCTATTTTGCTAAATGACCATACTTTCCCCTGTAAGAATATAGTTAGTTTTGCTGGGTAGTTGATTCTTGGTTGTAGACCTAGTTCCCTTGCTTTCCATAATATCATATTCCATGCCTTTTGGTCCTTCAGTGTAGATGCAGCCAGATCTTATGTTATCCTCACTATGGTTCCATGGTATCTGAATGACTTCTTAGCAGCTTGTAATATGTTTTCATTGGTCTGATGGTTCTTGAATTTGGCTATAACATTCCTGGGTCTTGTCAGTTGGGGATTAATTATGGGAGGTGATCTGTGGATTCTTTCAATCTCCACTTTTCCCTCTTGTTCTAGAATATCATGGCAGTTTCTTGGATAATTTCCAGTAGTATGACATCCAGGCTTTTTCCTTTGTCATGGTCTTTCAGTAGACCAATGATTCTTAAGTTGTCTCTCCTGGAACAATTTTCTAAATCTTCTGTTTTGTGAATGAGGTGCTTCATATTTTCCTCAATTTTTTTCATTATTTTGATTTTGTTTTATAGTGTCCTGCTGCCTTGTGAAGTAGCTTGTTTCTTGTTGTTGAATTCTGGATTTTAAAGACTGAATTTTATCCCTGGCTTTTTGGTCATCCTTCTCCTTCTGGTCTGATTTTCTTTGGAGGTCATCTTTCATCTCCTTTGCCTCATTTTCAAGCTGGTTGATTTTGGCTTTCAAAAAACTATTTTTTCATTTTAGCTCAAGTGCCTCTATTTCCAGATCACTTATCTTACTTTTTAAGTTCTTTACCCAGTTCTCTTCAGCCTCTCTTAATTGTGTTTTGAATTGTATTTTGAGTTCTTCCAAAGCCCGTCTCTAATTTGCTGTGGTTTCTGTGTTTTTGCTTGGTGTTCCCTCATCCTTCTCTGTTTGTTCTTTGTTCATTGCATGTATAGAAGCTGTTAATTGTAATTTCTTTTTTCTTTTGATGTTATTTGCTCATATTTACCCCTTCTTTACTCCCTGCACTTGCCTGCACTCTTGCTTCTCTCATTTGGGGGGGGGGGGTTTGGTCTTTTCTGTCAGCCTTCACCCTTAGAGCTTTGTTAACAAATCTCTCAGCCCAGTCTGTGGCGAAAGGGTTTTGGAATTTGAGCTTCCCTTCCCTCTGAAGGCTTTGATGGGATTAAGTCCAGCTGAGTTTAGTTGGATTTTCCCTGAGGCCAAAACCTCAGGAAGGGGGGGTCAATATGGAGTTTTTCTCCTGATGCAATTAGGCTGACCACTCTGAGCTCTGCGCTTCTTCTCTAACTGCTTCTCCATCACCTGTGTTTGACACTGAGCCTGGCAAAGCTTTTCCCACAAGGTACTCCCTCCAAACCAGCACCTTTGCCTGCCTGGAGGTTCCAGTAGCCACTGGAGGCTTAGAGCTCTAGGTGGGTGAGGGATCCTGGGAACTTCCTTCTTCCTTCCCCTTACACCCAAGTGTTCTCAAATTCTGGCTTTTGGGGCGCACTTTTTAAGTTGAGTCCAGCAGGAGGGTTACATGTTTCTGTCTTGTTGTTAGGTTTGATTTTCAGTCCCCTAGGAGCATTTAGTTTGTAATCAGTAAGGAAGGGTTTTCAGAGGTCTGAACTTTCTCTGCTTCTATGCCACCATCTTGACTCTGCCTCAAAACAACAGATTCTTGATGGCAACATATTAACTTAGAAAACCACAAGTTAACATTATTCATTTTGCATCATGTCTTTAATTTGTTTTTCCAAACATCTCTCAAATATATTTTAATCTGGCTCAGGACCAAATGTTCAGTTTGGCAGGATTCATGTAGCTCCTGGGCTTGAGATCAAAAACTGTAATCTAGGAAATTGTATGACTTTACATTGCAGAGATATTTGCCTATATTGGTAGTGGAAGTTTCCTTATCTAATAGTTTATTATGTCAATGATATATAATAATATGTATTATTATATATAATATAGAGACATAAATAAGCATTATCCATATCCCTAGCTTTCTAATCAATTAGGATTGCTCTATATGATTTGTGCTTGATAAACATTTATTGAATGAATTCAAACCACTTATAATACAAGAGAAATTATTTCTTCATGCCATAGTTTCTTAATGCCTTCATAGTTCCAGTATCAAATTCATTAAATTTTAATATTTGGGGGGGGCTGCTAGGTTGCTCAGTGGATTGAGAGCCAGACCTAGAGAGGAGAACTTGGATCCAAATCTGTTCTCAATCATTTCCTAGATATGCAATCCTGAGCAAGTCATTTAATCTCCATTGCCTAGTCCTTTCAGATTTCTTGAAACCAGGACAAAGTATTGATTCAAGCACAGAAGGCAAGGTTTAAAAAAAAACCTTCAAATATTTTGAACCTGATTTTCTAAGAAAGCCATCTCATATAGATGAGTAGAGGGAAACCTTCAAAAGTCCATGCAAGTTGGGAAGTAATTTTACTTATGTTATATCGCTAGTTCTATTGGTGACTATATTCCAATGTAAGCATCTTAGGAAAGGGTAAAGGTCTTCTCTAAATGCAGAAAAGCTATTGGCATAGAGAAAATTTTGTCCATCCACTAAATACTTAGATAATAAATGGAAATTGTTTTCAATCTCCATTATAAGATTATTTTCAATGGTACTATGAACTTACTTGGATACATTGTTTTTATTAACTGACATGACTGAAAAACCTCCCCTAACCCAGAAAAGCCAGTAAGAAACCTTTGTCTCTGAGAAACTGCAAAAATCACAACTAATTACTTCATTGCTATTACATGGTATGAGCAGAAATTGTAAGGAGGGACATTTTCTGGGGAAGTTTAATTAAATGTATGGAAAGAAATAAGTATTTGTTAAAATTTTCAACTAAATACAGATCAGCCTTGGTATTACTTTGATAAGTTCTGAGGATTGGAGGAGAGAGACGAGGAGAACATCATAGCACCAATTCAATCATTACATGGTTTGTCTTTAGCTAAGAAGCCAAACTTCAAGTACTAGCTCTAGCTGTTCCTGCAAATGAATGTCCATACAAACAATAGTATGAAGGAATCAATATCAATGCATAAACCATACCAGAAACAAATGAACCCTACCGAGGGGTGAAAAATGATTTGTTGATACCCAATAAAGATTTTTTATTCTACCTTATGAAAAATATCCACAAGGAAAAGAAAGATTAAATGATTATCAGTGATGCTGACACATTAACTTAGATGGTACATATTTCCAGGGAGAAGACTTAAGAGATCTCTGTAAAGTGACTTTATAAAACTCTCCTATACAGATAGTTGAAGAGATGAGAAAAAACAAATGTGGCCCATCAGACAGTATTATTTTCAAAAGTAGAGAGCAAATTACATGTGGAAGGGTGTTTGTGTATATATGTGTACATATATATCATAGATACATATAAAATAAAAAATACAGTTTTATAAATATAAAATAAAATAAAAACACTAAATAAAAGGCAACGATATATTATATGTAAATATTTTAATATTTTATAATAGATAATATGTAGACAATGCAAAAGCAATTATTAAGACCAACATACATAATAAAAATCAGAGACCTCAATGAATGTTTGAGAAAGTCAAACTTTGCCTCTTTTGCATTGAGCTTTGGAAAAGCAGAAGCCTTAAATTAAATAGATGCAACATATTTTCTTTAATACTTTTCTTCATGTATCCCCTTCTAATTGATATATTGTTTCTCTGTGTACATGCCTCATATGCTCAATTGGGTAATTAATTGGTGGGAGATGTGACTATCTTATTTAATCTGGGCAGGGCAGAGTGGGGTTGGAATTTTGGAATGAAAAGAAACCAGTAATCATATTTGACTATTATTGGGGTTAGTAATTTGATATCAAAGTGTATCACTGAAGATTTGACTCTGCACATAAGTATACCTCTGTATTTCCTTGGGCCCCTTTACCTTTCATTTGTTGGTTATAGTTTCCCATTTCAATTTGCATATTAGCTTGCAGAGTTAACTATGTCAAATTATCTTTTAAAACACATAAAAATCAGTGAATCATGCTGTTTTCCTCCTTATCCTACATGAAATATATTTGAATATTTTAAAACAGAATGAGGAACTTCTTTATTATACCTGACTCTTGACAAAACCAAGGTAAAGTAATAGTTAGTGAAAGTTTGACTAACATACATGAAGAACTATGCTGAGTCCCTTACCAGTCACCAAGAAAGGATCACAGGAGAAAAAGAGGAAGTAGGTTCCTCCCAAAGTCCTCAGTTTCTTTTAACCCAGGGAACTTACCTAGAAAAAAATGTAGAAAGAAATTCTGAATATTAGTTCCAATATATATATATACACATATATATATATGTCACTTAAGTGCTTCTTTTACAATAATTCCTTGAGTTACATAGTACCAGCAATATAATTCTACTTTACTTAGGAAATAATTGAAATTCCAAGAGATGTATAATTTACCCAGGGTCATATACCTAGAAGTGATTGATAAATGAAACTCAGACCTAATCCCAAAGCCCTGAAGAACCAGTTTTCATCACTAGGTAACAATCCCAATAGTGTATTATGGATCCCAAGGCTAGAGTGATTTTTTTAGATTCATGGAGAGATAAGATATTTAACTACAATACAAATAAAGTGCCATTATCAGTATCAATGCACCTTAACCGAGTACTTCTTGTGTGCTGAGAATTATCTGTAGCAAAACTTCTGAGAGATCCCCCAAAACCAATTATAGAAAAGTTCCAAATACACCGAATATTCAAAACGGTATCTATTGAAGTTACCAAAAAACAGAAAATGAAGTGAGTAAACATCAATTGAGGGATATTTGCACAAATGATGTTATAGGAATGTAATAGATTATTATTATACTAAGAGAAATAACAAATCTTAGGATTTCAGAGAAATAAAAGAAAATTGATGTCAATTGATAAAAAGAAAACAAAGGAAGTAGAAAATAATTCATAAAATAATCTTTACTAGATAACAGAGGGACCATCTTAGAGAATAAAGGATGAAACTTACCTCCCTCCTCTTTACTAGAAATGAGGGCCAATGGCTCTGAAATATTACATATACTGTCGAAGAATGGGTTTGTTTTGTCTTTGTTGTTTCCATTTTATTTCTTTTTATAAGAAAGGTGTCCAACAGTATGTCAGGAAGTGACTGTGGTACTTTTCTTTAATGTTTTAGAAAAATATAGGAAATATATGAATCCCAATATAGCTGATGCAACCTGGATTTTCCCCTAATACTCTTCAAAATCTCTTGCCTAATTCCAAAAATAACGAATAATTAAAAACTATTTTACATTAAATTTTCTTGGCTAAAAAGGCAACATTATCTAGTTTTTGCCATTATTCTGGAAGTTCCTATGTGAATATGTAAATTTTAAATTTAGATTCAGAATATAAAGCTTCATGAATTTTCATATCTATCCTTTTTTTTTCCATTTCCAATATCACAATCCTATTTCAGGCCCTCATTTCATTTTGAGCAGATTATTTCAGTCACTTCTTTCCCCCTAAAACAAGTCTCTTCTCCTCCAATCCAGCTTTCATATGGTATCAGTTTAACTTTTGAAAACACAGTTTCAATTCACATCACTCCTTTTATAAGATTGCTTATGACTTCCCATTCACTAATAAATAAGTTCATAACTCTTTATTCAAGGATTCAAGGTCTTTTATAATGCAAAGCTAATGTAAATACTAATCACCCTATACTCCAGCCAAACTGGGGTATTCACAGGCTCATGCCTTCTCATTTCTATGCTTTTGTTCATAATATCCCTTATGCCTAGAATTCCTTTTCTATCAATCACAACCGCTTGAAATTCTATCTCTCCTTCCAAACCTAGGTCAAATATCAAATACCAAAGTTTCATGAAATTTTTCATTAATTCTCAGAACTTGAAGAATTATTTTCCCACTCTGTTCTTAGAGAGCACTCTGTGTCCCTTCTTTGTCATTAAACATCATATGACTTTTAATACAACTATAAACATATCTGCAAAGCCAAATGATACATTCAAATCCTTCATTCCTTTCTTCCTCCTATCCTTCCTTCCTTCATTTAATGAAGAGGTACATACAGAGTTTAATAGGAGATATGACATGCTGAAAACAAAGACTAATGAAATTGTTCCTCTTAACAAGTCACTGATAATCAAGTAAGGGAACAGCAGAAAATCACATAATTGAGAATGATTTTGGAGATCATCTAATCTAACCATATAGCTGTCCAATAATCTCTTCTATAAAATACTTAACAATATATCTGTAACTTGGTATATTGTAGTATTTATCTGAAAGCCCCTAATAAGGGAGAAATCTATAACTATCATCTTAAGAGGTATATAAGAAAAAATGTAAATGCTTAATGTTAAACACTCAGTATTAATAGAGGAACAACTATTATACAACTTAAAATATTGGATTGGGGTCTAATCCTAGATTCACTGATAATTTGTTAAGCTACCATGGACAAGACACAAACTTTTTTAAATCTTCGTTTCCCCATTCAAACAATAGGTCATCCTCCTCTTTCTACATTTCATAGTTGTAAATATAAAATGGGATCTACTTTCTAGATAAGGGAATTAAATATCTCTGGAAGCTTCAATGAGATGTTTTAATCAAGTAATAATACCTTATATATAAAGTGTATTATCTGATTAAAACAACACAAATACAAATGGAAATTGTAAATTTTAATGAGATAACTACAGGGCAAGAGTATTTGAGAAATGACATTTTTTTCTGTTTCTCTTGCACTAATAGAAAAATTCTTTTTCAACTACTCAACTAACTTCAAATTTAAGCCTCACCCCTGTACTCATCTGGTATTTTTATAATCCTAAAATTATAAATTATGGTAAAATGTATACCTAATGCTACCTACATTTCAAATATTGTTTATGTGTTAAATATAAGCATATAGCCTAATCAGTAAACATTTACTATGAAATTATTTTTGTAGTCACATTCAAAATACTCACTACAACTTCTAGAAATACAAAAAGTGAAAAAGAACTCTGAATCTCTTGAAAAATCTCATTATTCCCCTCTCACATTTTTATGTGAATAGGCTCTTAGCTATTAAGTTTTTTAATAGATTATCAATAATTTAATGATTCCTTTAGTAATACTTTATTGTATTTTTAAAAAAGCATTTAGAGCTTTTATTTCCCCTTCCCTCCTATTTCCCTATAGGGAAAGACAGATTTCTATAATAGATTCAGTATAGATGTTATTCTGTTTTTGAGCCAGTTCTTGTGGGAGTAAGGTTCTCTTCTCCACTGTATTGACTTTTACATGTCTTCTCATGGGATATAATTTACCCCATCTATTTCACCTTTTCTTTTCTCCCATTATGTTCCTCTTTCTCACCTTTTGAAAAAATCTCTCACCTCTTAATTTTATTTAATTTTAACATCATCCCATCATATTCAACTTATTTTCTGCCTTCTGTCTGTGTATATACCTTATTGCTCTAATAGTGATAAAATTTTTAAATATCCTAAGTACTTTAAGTACCTTGGGTATCAGTTTATTCTTTTTGGATCCCATGATTTTTTCTCTTTCCTCTACCTTTTTATGCTTCACCTAATTGTTGAATTTGATCATTGAAATTTATTTTCAGCTCAAATCTTTCCATCATTAGTGTTTGAAAGTCCTCTACTTCATTAAAAATTCATTTTTCTCCTAAAGGATTATGCTCAGATTTATTGACTTGATTGTTTTTTTTTAAATTACTTGCTATCTCATAATCAATTCTGTGTATTGGTTCCAAGGCAAAAGAAAGGTAAGGGGTAGGCAGTGTGAGTTAAATGACTTGCCCAGGGTCACATAGCTAGGAAATGTATGGTGGCAGATTTGAAATCAAGAGATTTTGTCTCTAAGCCTGACTCTCAATCTGCTTACTTCTGGATTTTGAAAATTCAAGCCCTCCAGACTTTTAATGTAACATTTGAATTTTGAGCTATTTGCAGTATATTCTCCATGGTCTGGAAGTTCTGGAATTTGGCTAAAATAGTCCTGGGAGGTTTTATTTTAGAAATTCTCTGGATGTTACCAGTGGACTCTGTAAATTACTATTTTCTTCTCTCATTCAAGAATATCAAGGCAATTTTCTTTGAAAATTGCTTGAAATATATTGTCTAGGCTCTTTTTTGTTCTTTTCTTAAAAGAAATTCTTAAATTCTTAAATTAAAGTTCTTTTCTTCAGTGGATTTTTGTGCTAACTTTCCATTTGCCTAATTCTACTTTTTAGGGAGTTGTTTTCTTCAGGGATTTTTTGCAGATTTTTCACCAAACTGTTGGCTTTTTCTCTCATTTTTTTCTCAATTCTTATTCTGTCACTCTTGTTTGATTTTTTTAAATTTTTTTAAACCCTTACCTTCCGTCTTGGAGTCAATACTGTGTATTGGTTTCAAGGCAGAAGAGTGGTAAGGGCTAGGCAATGAGGGTCAAGTGACTTGCCCAGGGTCACACAGCTAGGAAGTGTCTGAGGCCAGATTTGAACCTAGGACCTCCCATCTCTAGGCCTGGCTCTCAATCCACTGAGCTACCCAGCTGCCCCCTCTTATTTGATTTTTAACTAATTTTTGAGCTCTTCTAGGAATTCTTTTTGGTTCCTACATATTTTCACACTTTCCATTGAGGCTTAACATTTCTGTTCTGGCTTTGTTGTTCTATTCTGAAATTTTGTTTTTATTTTTTCTTTCACTAAAGTAGCTTTCTTAAGTCATGTATTTTCTTTATCTTTTGCTCATATTTCCAACCTATTTCATAATCTTTGCCTATATGCTAAAGTTCAGTTCAGCTCTTGGTGTTGAGGTAAATGACTTTCCAAGCTTCTTTTGATGGAGTTTATAATGTATACTGGCTTTGGTGGTCTAGCTGGTCTTCTGTAGGAAGGCATGCAATTATTTTGCTGAGAAGCTGCCTGCTCTGGATTGAACTGGATTGTGGTCTACCGCCATCCCATGTTTGTCTGCCTGGACTTACACAGCCCAAGCTATGCCTCCCAATATAAAACACACTCTCTTCCTACTTCATGGAATCAGATCTTCACTGTCAAACCTCCATGCTATCTTGGATTGGAAACCTGTTTCACTCTGTCTTGTTTTTTCTGCTACTTCAAATTCATTTTGAAGTGTTGTTTGTAGTTGTTTTGAAGTTTATTTAAGTAGCTCAGAGTGTTCCTTTCTCTGCCATGTTACTTCAGGAAGCAAAAACTACTACACTGTTTTTATTTGTCAGATAATTTGACAAGAGTTTTCTTGCTAGCCATCTCAGATACAAGAAGAGGAAAAGTTAATCACAAAGAAACAATTTGTCTAGACTAAAAAATATGCCTTGTGTTTTTGCACTCCAACATCCTAAATAGTGGGTTTTAATGTCAACAAAAAAGTACTAGGTTTTCCTCCCTTCATGCTTTTTACATGATTTTCTTAACCCCTGGTTAGCTAGAGTGCTCTGCATATCTTCTTTTCTTGTATTAGACCCGTCATTGAAGATATACAGAAGATCCTGGCAGAATGAAGCTTTCACTTATCCTAGCTGAAAGATTACTCTGTTCTTACAGAGCAGCATATTTCCTCTTTTATGGTCCCATCATATTTATTTTGCATTTTAAGTAGTTATATATTGTCTGACACATAATAAGAATTTGAGAAAATGTTTGTTGGTTGATTGTGTCCTTTTCATCTTCCTAACATATTTGTTAGCTTCTCAAGGATAGAACTTGTGTTTTATTCATTGTCATATGTCTATCAGTAAAAGTCCAATGGGTTTCACACAGTAGACATTCCAACATTTTTTACTATTAATTTAATGGTTTTTTGGATATGCTTCTTTCATAAGTAAGATATCAAAATAGTTAAGACTTTCCTGTCATTCTTACATTCTGAAGAGTTTGAACCCAATTTTCATCTGTAATCACACCCAATATTCTTTAAAGAATCCTTACTCATGATCATAAAATTCAATTAACTTTCACTTGTTAGTCCACTGGGTATTATAACATTTCCTTCTCTTCACACTAAAATTGGTAGCAGCAGGGTAATAATGAGGACAATCATCAGTTCATTACTTCTTGGGATCTCTACTAAGTATTCTTTTCATCACTTAATCACAGCACTGTGGTGACTCTGGGTTCTTGAAGTCTGTGCTAGTGAAGCATTAGACTGAACAGGTTAGAAATACTGTGTTTAGTGGACCAGTGATTGGCCAATATGTAATTCTGTGATTAAAGGATCATCCTAAGCAGGTAGATTCTCATCATTAAAAGAGTGGTGACAAGGCAATAATTTTTCATTCTGTCCACAGTAATTAAGACTAAGTTATAGACAAAAATAATCTACACCAGAAGGAATATAATCTACACTCATGAAATTTGTCCTTGAGTATGAGGAAACAGGTAGCTATGGTTTTGGGGAGACTGCATACCTTATCCTGTCTAACATATCAGTTACTTTTATCTATAAAAGTGAAAGAGTACAGCTTATGGATCTATGAAATGAATTGCTATTTTCAGTATCCACCTCAAGAGTCGGGTTCTATTGATGATCACTTGTAGAATTACTCATATTGTTATAATAAAGACATAATTAACTTTATAACTGACCACCACCAAAGCCATTATGAAGTCATTTTTCTTGTTAACTTGTTTGTATTTTTTTTAATTTATACTTTGGAGGGCTTCTCCAAAATTTGACAACAGCTCAGTTGACTATCTTTTTCACTATATTGAAAAGACTTCAATGAAGAGGATGACAAATGGGATGGACCTCATTCTTGGAGTTCTCTGATAGTATCTCTGATAAAATATAAAATCCTAGAGGTTAGGTTCTTTCATTTTTACCTTTGTTCCTCAGGTCAAAGTATACTACCTAGAACATGAATAAGTACTTCATAAAGATGTACTAATTGCTTGTATAACCACTTCTGGAAGGAAAAAAAAATTAAAAAGATATTCAAATTTTACAAAGTAGATTTTTGCTATTTAACTATAATGAAATTTAGAGTTAGGATTTGGACAATATATAAGGAATACTAGAATTCAAATCTGAATATCTCTGAAAATCTTCCTTTCAATCATGTTTCAAGAAGCTAAAGTTTGACATTATTTCAGATTCTGCTATAAAAACCAGAGTATTTTGAAATTTACTATAGATTTTTTTGTCATGCATCAAGAGTACCCTTTGTAATAGGTATTTCATGAGGACAATTAAACAGAATAATGTTTACATATGTTTTTAACCAATACATTTCTAAGATTGGCATAAACATCAGTGAACTACAGCAAAGTAATCTTAAAATTCTTTCATTTCGTTTCTACTAAAATAATCATAAATGATTAGTGATAGAATAATACAACATATTTTCAAACATAAAAGTTGATCATAAATAAAAAAAATCCTTGACATAATAACCAAATGGAGAGCCATGCAGCAAGTTTAGGCACATTAAAGAATGAAAAGAAAATGGGATCAACAAAAGCTGTGACAATAGATCACATTTCGATTAAAAGTTTTTTTTTCTAACTTACAGAATTATCTATTTGCTTTCCAGAGTCTATCCCATGCATTTAGAAGCAGGTACATCTGCTCTTATATAACAAAATGTGAGAGGAAGGAAATTAATTTGTCTTAAACAATGTGTTGTAAAGCATGTTTATTGTATACTGACAATAGTGAAGTGAATTGGGCCTAAATTATTGAAATGTAATACTGCAGTGTGTTTGTGTGTGTGAGAGCATTTATGTGTGTGCATGTACATGTATGGAGTATGGGATACAGGCAAGAAGGGAAATAAATATGAAAGGATTTCATAATAGAATTAAAATATATTGAAATAAAATGTATCAGCATTGGTTATTTTGAAGAAATAGCTTTGGTGTCTATAACTTTAAAAAGTAAATAATTTAGAGGTAAAAGCATTTATTAAGCAACTTAGTATGTGGCAGACAAAGGATAAGCAATGGAAATAAATGAATGGAAACAAATAAAAATACTTGCAAGCAAGACAGGGGATTACACTGTTAGACAATCCTCTGTAGAACACTAGGAGATTATAAACTATACTGCTTCTCAAAAGAACAAAATTCATGGGAGGAGGGTAAAATCCTATGGAAAGTTGGGTGATATAGATCTTATTATCCCCCAAACATTTACATATGGAGTCAAAGGATAACAAATAGATGAAAATTGGAACAGTTTTGTTACTAGTTTTCTATCAACATGTTCATACAATGAATGACAGTGGCATATCCCCGGCTGGACCAATAACAAAAAGAGAAAAAGCACTTATGATGAAATTGTAAATAATTACTAAACCTAACAATATATACAAAGAAAGAACATATCCTAGAGACAATACAGTTAAAAGAAATTGCAGATTCTATTTTCAAACTATCTAAACAATGAGATTCTAAAAGAATAGAAAAGGCAATGTATACAATGTTATCTAAATAATGGATTGAACATACATTGAGATATTAACAAAATGCTTACTTTTTCATTGCTGAAGTATTTATAATAAATCACCTAACATCCTCTAAAGAATGTCCTTAATGAAAATATGAAAGTTCAATGGGCAGTCTTTCAAAAATGATTTTCTAAAGAAGGTTACACTTCCTTTTCACAAACTGGTTTAAAAGTACATAGGATTCTTAATTTCACAACATTATCCATACTGTTATTGATTGTATTTTCAAAAGTGTTTTTAAAATATAGTTTTTCTTAACAAAGTGTCTCCCTTTCATATGTTAAAATTATACAAGATTCATAGAAAATTCAAAGGGTGAACTTTTATTCAGTACTATTCTAACAATATCTAATGAAATTAAAAAAATGAAATATACTGTTAACATGTGTGTTCATCATAACCTTGTAGTATGTCCTATGGAGGAATAAATACATCCTCTAGGTGCTTCTGATAACATAGGGCTTATTGCATTTATCTCCAGAATTATAAAGTCTTTCTCAATGCAAATATGAAAACAGCAACTGACACAGGAAAAGTCAAAAGAATAAAAAATGAATATTGCCAAGATAACAAGTATTGTTGTATAGGCAGCCTGTGTCCTCAAATGGTTTATTCCAATACATTAAAAGCTGTAGAAGAATGCCTCCAGTAAGATCTTTTATAGAAGATTTACAGATGAAGGACAAGAATCTAATGGGATGAGAAAGCATTCATGTTTTATGATCTGCACCAGTTGAGGAAGTGTTCATATCACTGAATTGGCAAAGGCAATGATGAATTAAATTATGCAATCAACTATGGCATACAGAAAATGAACAATAGACTTTGGGATGTCCAAGCAATTATTATTGTTTTAATGAAATTCAATTCAATAACCATCTATTCAGTACCTACTCAAACTGTAAGGTAGAAGCTATTGTGTTTTCTTAAATGTAACCAAAATAATTTAATGAAGTTAAACACACAATTTAATAAATCTATTCTAGATGAAGTCAACAAGAATTCATTAAGTATCTACTGTGTGCCAATGACTGTGCTAAGCATTAAAGATGAAAAAAAAGTCAAAATCCAGACTCTGCCCTGAAAGAATTTACATTCTAATGGGAGAGACAAGATGCAAACAGCTATGTACAAGAAGATATAGAGGATAAATTTAAGATAATCATAGGACCCTTTGACCCAGAGATACCACTACTAGGTCTATGTCCCCAAAAGGTCAAAGATAAGGGAAAAGAATCTACTTGTATAAAATGTTTTTATCAGTTTTATGGTGGCAAAGAACTAGAAACAGAAAGTATTCCCATCAATTGAGGAGTGGCTGCACAAGATGTGGTATATTATTATAATGGAATATTACTATATAAACTACAATGAACAAGATGATAACAACAAAAAAAAACTGAAAAGAATTGTATGAAGTAATGCAATTTGAAATGGGTAGAACCAGGTAGAAGCCATACACAGCAAAGTAATAGCAAAAAGTATCAACTGAATGACAACTATTATTAGCAATGCAAGTATCCAGGATAATTTCAAGGGACTCATGATAAAAAAAAATGGTTATTGACTGCCATAGAAGAGACTGACTACAGATTGAAGAATACTACTCTTTCCTTTTGTTCCTCAATGAATCTAGTGTATGTGAGAGATATATATGTATATAGTTTAAGAATGTGATAAAAATGAAAATATGTATTGTTAGATAACACATATACAACCTATATCATATTACCTGCCATTGAGAGAGAGAGGAAGAGAAAGAGGGAGAGACTATGAATTGTAAAATATCAGGAAAAAATTTTAAAAATTATGTTAACATGTAAACTGGAAAAATAATAAATTGTTTTTAAATCATAAAAAGGTACTAGCATTCATTCAAATGCACAATTTCATTTTGTTCACCACATATTTTCATATTTTCATGTGCCATCTATGTAATTGTTACAGGCATTATTTAGAGCCTCAATCTTTTCTATACTCAAGTGCTAACTTGTTTTGTCCAGATTGAAGAAAGATGGGATAATCATTTGGGCAAAAGCCATTTGGCTTTCCTGCCTTGAAGAGAGACTGGCAAGAGGATAGAAGACCAGCTTCTCAGAAATTCCATTGCATCCCAATTAGTGACAATAATTCTCCTCAAATTTCTCAGGGAACATGCTAGTAAGCAATTCCATAATACTGACATTCTAGTCCAAGTACTCCATGTTCAATCTTCAAATTTCTGTGGGTGCATCTTATTCCCCAAACAATTATCAGGTCTACCATCTACAACTCTAGTATTGTCCACTTGCCTGCTCCATTTTCCTGAGCCACCCATATTTAAGGTTTAAGTTCTGCCAAGGCAGAAATATGACTGGAGAGGAAAGGTGCTGAGGAGCACAGATGAAATCAGCTTCATCAAGTTGCAGAACAGTCTGTGAAAATTTTTCATACCTATTGGAAGCTTCATCACCACCTACTCCTGTTTGTCTTTAGCTTCAGCTCCTGCAGATTCTCCATCCATTGAGTTTACTTTACACCTAAAGTGCTCTGAAAGCACTATAGTGAAACCAAGTCAATGAAAACTTGAATTTGTTGGCAGTACTACTTACTTACCTAACACTCCTGCTGACTCTTCAACTACTTCTACTTTCTCTTGAAAAAGTTATCAACATCCTCTCCATATACATTAAAGTATCTAATTTCTGTGGCCAATGTAGGCAAGAATTTCAGTCATGGTAAACAACTAAAGACTGTGAGAATTATCTGCTGGTAATTCTCTAGCTACAAAGTAATGCCACATGAATAGTATTAAAATAAGGAATTCAGCATGATGAATTAGCAGGGGATACATAGCAGGAGCTTGATCCCTTGAAACAGAAAAAGCTAACATTTCACAAAAATGATGCCACAATTTGAGGTGATTTTTATAAAATCCCTGTCCCTAAGATCATAGATCATGTCCTAGAAAATATCAATTAATAATTTTAAAATAAAGAATGAACGATATTTATTAAATAACAAAATAGACTTTCCTTCTCATTACATTTTAGATTCAATTATCCAGATTAAAAATTCAGCAGGCTCATGAAAACACAGAAAGTTATGAATCAAAAAATAAATTTTGATCTGCCTTCTATATATTTTATTTGATTAAATTTGAGTGCTTTCCGTTTTCTAGAACTTCTTATAAATCATACTTTATTTGAAGAACTTCTGATCCCATAATATTTTTGTCAAAAGGAATCACAATCTCATCTCTGGAAATAAAATTGATGTATCAAATACTATAAATGATCAGATTGGATGATGTGTGCTTTGATACAACTCAATTTTCCATGTATAAAAGTATTCTGAAAGTTGACAGCCATGATGAACTGTTTTTCACAACATTAATCATAACTATGGCTATAAAGGTTTGTTTTTATTGTTCTTTATCTCTATATACAAATGTGTTATGTAAATATTTCATCAGCAAATGAAAGTTAGATAATAATCATGCCAGCAGGATGTTGACTTCTAAATATTTATTTATCAGTGTTTTAAGGCAGTTTTCATTCATTCTGTTCTCATAAAAAAAACACTAGTTTAATGTCGCTTCACAAAAATTTCAATAATATAGGTCTTTATTATAATTGTTTAGTAGTCATCTTTTTCTTCATATGCAACACTTTAATGAATGAGCTCATAAGTATCTCTTATATATGGTAAACATTAGGTATAATCATATTCAACTCAATATCTACTACTTGCCCGGAACTAGGCTAAGCAAAAGGGTTATGAAGGAAAAAAAAAAAACATTACTGCTCTCAGGAGCTCATAGTGTGAAGAGAGAGGCAACATACAAAAGCTGAGTTCAAACTAAATATAGAAAGGATTAATTGGGGGTAGGCACAGAAGGAGGGCATTGAGATTAAGGAGGACCAGGAAAGGCTTCTTACAGAAGGAAAGTCTTAAGTGGCATTTGAAGGAAGTCAGGGAACTAGGATTTGAATAGCAAGAGGAAAAGTGTTCTAGATATGGAAGAAAGTCAGTGAAAATGCTCAGAGTCAGAGGTGGAATATCATGAGTGAGATACAGCAAGGAAGCCAATGGCACTTCATCAGAGTGTATGGAGAGGAGTAAGGTATAAAATGATTGGAAAAACAGTAAGGATTTAGTTTATCAAATGTTAAAAAATCAGATAGGGTATGTAATTGTGTTCCGTAAGGTGATAGGGAGGATCAAGCCTGTAAGTTTAGTGTTTAGAAAGGTTGATATGTTCAGATTAATATTTTAGAAAGATCAATTTGACAGTTGAGTGGAAGTTTAGATTGGGAAAAAGAATTGAGGCATGGAGGCCAGGTAGCTGGTTAAGGAGGAGGAAAATATGATTAATTTGTATTTGGATATGTTTATTTTAATATCTCTATTGGACTTCCAATTTAAGATGATGACTACCGAGAAGCTAGAAAAACAAGATTGGAGGTTAGGGCTATACAAATAGCTATGAGAGGTATTTGTATAGAATTGATAATTCAGCTTTGGAGCTAAGATCATCAAATAAAATAATATAGAAGAAACAGGAGGACACAGGACAGAAGATTGGGGTCACCCATGGTCATGAAGTAGATATAGATTCAGCAGTTGGGAATGATCAAACATTTAAGAGAACCAGGAAAGAGCAATCACAAGAACCAAAAAAGAAAGAATTCAGTATGAAATCACTGGGAATTTACTGATTGGGTGTGTGTGATATATTCAGGCTTATGCTTTGGAAAGATCAATTTGACAGATGAATGGAAGATTAGACTAGGGAATGACTTGAGACAGGGAAACCAAACTAGCTGGTAGTATAATTCAATTGTAATGGTATTAGAGCATCACATTTTTGCAGTGTCAGAGTAGAAAAGGGAGCATATACAAGAGATGTTATAAAGATAGAAAGAACAGGATCTCACAATGCATTAGATGATATTTGTTCCCCCTCTTTCCTCTTATAAAAAGTTTTGAAAATCCATTTTGCTTAGTATCCGTCTTTGACTGGGAACATGTGTACTCTTAGAGGAAGGCAGAAGCCTCATGGCTCTGTGGTTTCCTAGTAGATGCTTGTCCCTTGTTCTCTGTGATTGCTGGCTTCTGGAAGACTGGTCTCTGGACTGGATTGAGGTCAATTTTGTTCAATCAGAGATAACCAGAAAGAATCACATCACCAGGAATTTTGAGAAAGGGATTGGGGGAAGCAGGAATCTCTCTTGGTCTGGAGGCTTTCCAATGGGGCACCTCACCTGCGGACTTTGGCTAGAAAGCAGCACGCAGCCCTTATGACTTTCTTGATATGGCCACTTTTAGCTAGCAAAGAAGACAAACTTGGTAAACTCAGATGAGCTGGGTATGGCCAGGTGATTATGTGGCTATCTCCTCTATCTAAAAATACTTTTAAATTAACATACAGTCTCCTCCAGTTGTTTTTTTTTTTTAATTTTTCTCATAATACTTTTGCCGACATATAGTAGAGGTTTTTTAAATCCAGATTGAGTATGATTATATCTTGTGTTTACCATATATAAAAGATACATGAGTTCACTTCTCATTCTAGAAAAGAATGAATACTAAAAATTAATAATGAAGACCTGTATTATTGTAAAACATATGTGAATAATAATAAGTGTAGAAGACAGAGGGTCAGGAATGATGCAAATGTGACTTGGAAGGATATAGTTCACATGACTGTAACAGAGAAGGTAATGTAATCATTCCAGAAAACAATTTAAAATTATATATGAAAACTCATTCAACTATTGATAATCTATAATCAAGTCATCCAACTATTATACCATAATGGTTAATGATTTCTAAAAATAACAAATATATAATAAAATATTAAAAATGGCATTACCTATGGTATTTTTAAAAATAGATCATTTAAAGAGACATGGTATAAAACATGTCAGTTACCTCTTGACAAACAGATAATAACAGACTAGATATGTAGTCTGAGATATACATTCTCAGGCATGGACAATGCATAAATATATTTTACTGGATTACAAATAATTGTTATACTAGAGGGATACTATTAAAGAAAGGAAAGATTAAAGTGTAGTGATAGTTAATAAAATAGCATCAATAGAAAAGTCTTTTAAATAAATAGAAGAAAGCAAAAAAGTACAAAAGAATACACAAACGGAGTAGTTTTGCTACTTTCTTGTTAAATTATGTTTGCACGTATGGGTATACTTGATACTAAAACAGATGGTATGGGAAGTCAAAAGAACTGATGCAAAGTAAAGAAAGGACAACCAGGAAAAATATAAATAATGACAAAATAATGTAAAAGGAAAGAGGAACAAAAAAAATCAATGCTTAAAATTATTACCAAAACTCATCTCAAAGAATGTATAGAACACATATCATACCTTCTTCATTTCTTTAAAGAGCTGAAGAACTATGAGTGTTAAAATATATAATATCAGATTCATTTAAAATTTGACATTTTGTTTTGCAGAATTTGACGTAAGTTTGGCAGAACTGTTATTTTTAATTTTTCTTTTTGTTATTTGTTACAGTGGACAGCTCAATATAGAGTGAGGGAAAGAAGATATATATATATATATATATATATATGTATATGCAAAGAAGTGAAAAATCAGTAAAAAGTAAAGTAAAATCATGAGGATAAGGATGAAGACAACTTGCAGTGAGGTATTCCAAGTTTTTGTTATAATGAGGGAGGTAGGGGCAGAAAGAAGATCTGGGAATTGGCAAGGTCCATAAAGGTCATCAAATGAAAACATTCATTTTAGAAATGTAGAAATTGAGGCCCCAAGAGGTTGACTTGCCCAAGGCCACATAAGTAGTAGGCAGCAGAATTAGGATTCAAACAAGACCCCCTAATTAAAAATCTAGCACTCTTTCTTGAAAAAATATTCAACCACCATTTATTTACAGTTATGGAAAAGTAACTTACTCTTGAATCAAAGCATGTAGGTTGAAATTTTACTGTTAACAATTACTTCCTCAGTTTCTGCATTGCTAAAATTGGGGAGTTATACAGGATGGTCCCTACAGTTACTTCATGATCTCAGAACAGAATCCTATGATGTCACTTGTCCATACTCTCTATGGTCTACAAAAATAAGAAAAGTGATACATAATTAAATTTTAAATTTCTTTCAAGTCTCATAACTCCATATCATTCAAGATATTTTCCTGCCTACATAAAATATGCAGAATCCTATAAAGGATTAAGATCTAAGAAAATCACTAGTTTTCACCATAAGCAGAAGTAATAAGAAATAAATGAAATAACTTTCTGCAGTTCTCTGATCAGGGAATAAAGATATAGTAAATTCTCAATTTTGTGGCATGGCCAGGGAATATATTGTCATGATTAAGCTAATATTGGCCATGGATTACCAATTTCAAGGAATTAGAATATAATAAAATACATTTGACATGAAAACTCTTCTAAATGGGATTGAAGTACCTTGTGGTTATCATTATAAATGTCAATTATTATTGTATTATAAATGTGACAGTTAATAGAGATTTCTAGTTGATAAAAATGCTGGACAGATCAGTTTTTATTATATTCATGTTTCCCAATTCCCAGTGGAATTAATGAGAACTGCCAAAACAGAAGAGAAAGAAACCTAAGAGAACTATCACACCAAGAACTCAAAGAATAATTTCTGTCATATAAAAACATATATGTTGTACATTAATTAGGGGATTTAAATAACTTGAAAAAATGAAATATTTATATTGAGAAAGAAATGCTTAAATTCTTCATCAGTTTCAGAAAATTGGAGCATTCCATTCCACATTCTTTGTGAAATATATATGTAGCATCTATCTACCCAAATATAATGTATTTACATATATATGACATTACTACAGTGTGAAATTTCTAACAGGGAGAATGTTTTGTTAAAGATTCTCCCAAAGAAAAACCCATCAGCAACTTAAAGACTATGACTTTGGCCTGTATATAGTTTGCATCTAGTACAATTGCACAACATTTAAAAATCTGTAAATTGAATTTCATTTTTCCCTTGGCTATTTGCCCATTTTTCTTAAATTGATTTATTAATGTCCAGTATTGCTCTGCAGTTTTATCCTTTTAGCAATAATAGATGCAATATATCACAAAAACACATTTTTAAGAGTACATCATTAGAGTGATGTAGCACTGGTAATAAACCCCTTCACACTTGGATGAACTTAAATCAGTTTCTCTTTATTGATTTTTGGTCATAACATAATTTTAAAGTTCAACTCAGTTAATAAAAAGGATTTTCTCTGATGTTATGTGCAACACACTTGTGTTATAAGTTTCCACATCATTTGTGGAAAACACTCTTATGGCCCCATCATCAACGGAGCTATGACAGATACAGCAATATGAATATGATTTTGTTATAATTATTCTGATGCATATGATCTTTTAATCCTCCTGTATTGGCATTATTCATAATTTATGTATAGTATTTTGCAAAATTTAAAGCATAGTATAAGTCAGTCAGTCAATAAGGATAGGATTTATTAAGCATCTACATTATAGGCACTGTGCTAAGCCCTAGAAATACAAAGAAAGACAAAAAATAATATCTTCTTTCAGAGAGCACATAGTCTAACAGAAGAGTTATTATTATAATACTATTATTTTCAATAATAACAATATTTTCCAGTAATTTTAGTTAATACTTATTTTCAAACATACCTCCCATTTACTTAGGTCTAAGCACAAATTAAATCCCTACTCAATATTGAGCCAACTTATAAATTATATTATCATTTTATATAAAGAAATTGTTGGGCCCTTTCCCCCTCTTCTTTACAGGATATTTATAACTACTGCATTTCCACATTTAGTAAGGACAGCATTTTTCTTGGTTTTGCTGAAAATAGAAGACCTTGTTTTAATAAGTTCTCCAGTATAATATCATTACTCCATAAGGAATTATGAATCACGTCCTTGGTACAGGATGATTGTTGATCTTATTAATTCATTCTTAGAGCTGTTCTCAATCAGTCAGTGTACCATTAATTAACCTGTTTTCAGCATTATGAATTGCATACTTTATGAAGGGCAAATCAGGTCAGGATAATTTAAATTCCCATCTAGGACCAAGTAGCGGGACTTATAGACAACAGGGAGGCAATAGATATATGTCTAAACTTCAGAAAACCTTCTGATTCTAATTCTTTACAACATTCTTATTCTCAAGAAATATTTAGAGCGTGGGGGCTACTTCATTACTGTAGGATCAGAGATTTAGGGTTATAAGGACCTGAGATATTTTACAAATGAGAGGTCAAAAGATTCAAAGCAGATTGTTCAAGGTTAAACAAATAGTAAATAGCACAGGATTCAAAAGTAGGCTTCCATTATAAAGCTACTATTGTTTCCTTTATTATACATTGGATGCTACAAAAAGATGGTAACATGCATTTCCAGAATTCTCTTTATAAATGTTTTTGTTGATGACTTAGGTAACAAAATAGAAGTAAAAAAATAATTCTCAGTCTCTGAAATTAGGAATGAGGAAAGTCCAGGATGCCTAAAACACCACATCATACCAGTTCCACAAACCACCAGTCCATTCCCAAGGGACTTCATGGATATTTGTGTTTTTCAAAATGTCCCCATTGGTTTGTGGAAATCAATTAAATCACATGTTGACATTTGATATAGTAAGTACCTATTATGGGCCAGGAACTGTGTTAACTACTATAAATTAAAAGAATTTACATACAATCTTTACTTTCAAGGAATACACATTCTAAATAGGTAAAGAGGAAACAATTATAATATTGCATTAGAATTGGGTAGAATAGCCTTGAAAGTTCTGAATCAAACCACTGTAGTGGTTTTGAACAAATCTTTTCAACCTTCTTAAGCATTTCTATATTATAAAATGTTTGATATCTTATAAATAGAATTATTCATCACCTAATAAACTTGAAGTCAGAGAATTCAAGTCATGAAAGATTAATAAAATAAAAATAAATGCTTAATTAATTATGATGAATTCTTATATGCCATTGGAACCTTCTATTCTGTTATTTCTCAAGGCTTAACTCTATTTTTAGAATGCAGAATTTTGTGCCTATTGTATATTATAAATAATTCCAATGAATTAGAAAGATTTTAAATATTATCAACAAAATGAAGATACAAGAAAGGGTTATAAAATAGATACCTTATATGGAAAACATTGCTGTGACATAACACTAATTATTTCTCAACTTGATAGGGGAGTTAAATATGAATAGGTTTGATGAGTGAATTAGATTATATGGAGAAGGCCTTTTAAAAATTAGTTCACTATTAGACACAGGAGCCCAGATATTTAGAGATGAATTTGATCGGAATATCAGTTATTTTTGTTCATTATAGCATTTAATGTATGTTAAATGCTATATCATTTCTATATGTTAACTCTTAACTAAGGACAAGATGAAAAGTTGGAGAATTAACCCTTGGTTGTTATATGTGGAAAGCAAAGAGTTAATCTTATTAAAAAGTCATTTTCTTTCTGTTAAGAATAAGAAACTCTACTTACTCTATATCTGACTATTTAATAAAAAATTTTAATAGAAAAACAGTAACCCTTCCATCAAACTGTGTCTTAGCCCCTACACAGAAAATTATGGTCAGAAGTAGATTATATTCTTCTCTCATATAAGCCTATGACCAAATTATCAAGACTCACTTAATAATGTGTGAACCTGTAGGAAATCAGCCAGATAATTGCCTTCAACAATGTAAGCCATTAATCCACATACTGCTATTCTATTTTGGTTAAATAAAGAATTCCTCACTGGCAAAAGACAATAATATTCCCTGTTGATTGTCTAGCTTTCACTATTTGCAAAGTCTGTGATAGCAACTGTCAAGCATATGCTTTAGATCTTTGTTATCTAGGCACTCTTGCCTCAAGGAAACAAAAGATCAATAGGAACCTACAATGATATTATTATTATCATTATTATTAGTCTGGCATATAGATCACAAATATGGGATTGTGTAATGACTAGAGCACTGGGCTTTGTGGCAGAGCCCCATATATAATTTCTGATATTTCTCCATACCTTTCCAGCTTTGTAGGAAATTATTCTCTTCTACAAAAACTATATAGTCCAACAAAATTGCTTATTTCTCATACAATGAATGAAACTCCATCACCACTCATTAACAAGCTTTTCCAAGAGCTATCTGAGATTCTCAGAATCTCTTATCACATTCATCATTTGGGATTCCTAGTTTCCTTTGAGATTGACTTTGAAAAAGTTCCACCTTCTACAAGAAGTCATTTCCAAACCCCTTACCCACCTGCTAGTATTTTCCAATAAAAATCACATTGTACCTACTTTGTATTTCCTTAGAAATGTGTTTTGCCTCTTGGTTAGACTGTAAAATTTCTGAGGGTAGGCACTGTTTCAATTGAGTCTCTTTATTCCAATGCCTAGCACAATGCCTGACAGATAATAAGCACTTATTATTATTATTATTATTATTATTTTTGAAGATCAAAGTAGATCATTCACCATTGTTTTTTCTTCATGGAGTTTTTAATGTGTCTTCCTCCACAACAGGATGAAATATGTTTTGTATAAGAGTATATATGCAATCAATATCATATTGCTTACCATCTAAGGGAGGGATGCAGGGAAGGAAAGAGATCATTTGGAACTCAAAATGTTGTTAAATAAATGTCAAAATTTGTTGTTAGGAAAATAAAAGATTACTGAAGGAAAAAAATTAAATGAAATGTAAAAACATATGTATATGTATATGTATATGTATAAATTCTTCTGTACACTAGAACCAGCTCAGACCAACTCATATAGGTAAATGTTAATTTTTGGTGTCAGAATTTCCCGTTCAGAAATCACTACAAATCAGGATTTAATTTATTTTCCTTATTTCTGTATTTCAGAAAAGGATGATGTTGATAATACAGTTTCAATTAAAAAAGCAAGCCATGTGCTATTTTTTTCAGAGCCATTTAAACATTTGCCAGTACACTCTTGCTTCTACCCTAAACTAATTTGTAAACAATACAGTTTCTAGATTTCTTTGGGGTCAATCAATTTTAGGAATCTTCAAACCTAACATATAATCCACAAAAATGTAACCATATAAAACAAGAAATAAAGCAACTAAAACAATTTCCTCTTTATTTCAGTGTATAAATATGTCCTTTTTCTCTAATACTACTTTTTTCTTTAAAAGGCAAAGTTCTAATTTGTCAAAGGAAAGACAGAAAAAAAGCCATTTAATTGACCCTCCTTTAAGTATGCGAATGAGCATTAGAGATTATAAACTATTGTTAATTCTCTGATTAGATCTAGAAATGACATCAAGGAGAATTTTTAACTAGGGAGAAAGGAAGAAAGAAAGATTTAGAGACACAGAGAAGGGAAATAAAGGAAGACAAGAGAAAGAAAAAAACAGAAAGGAGACAGAAAGGGAAGAACATATGGACATACACAGTTGTTTGTAAAAGCAAATGTATATACCTAATTAGAATTTATAAATTTAAATGTCATCTAGTCAATTCCTTCATTTTATACATGAGCAAACAGAGGCCCAGAGAAGTAATGGCTTGACTAAAGTCACACAGTTGTGAACAGAATCTGCATTGTTTAAAGTTCTTTGTATTCCATTTCCAGTGCTTTTATAATTGCACCATATTACATTGAACAAGGTGAACTTAAGAAAGATCCCTCAATTGAAATTCTTGATGCATTAATGAAGGAACACCGCTTGTGTTTTGCAATCTGTGTGTTTTTGAACCCATATTTATAAAAGGTACATTTTGAAAGTATAAAAACTAGATTTTATGTTAGATAAAGTAATAGTTATAAAAATAATAGCCCAGAATCATCTGTTCTTGATAAGAAATAATTAGTAAAAATTTCTTAGTATATTTAAATTTCTAGAGACTATCTTTTAACTATGTCTATCTTTTCATTTGGATACATTTAAGACTATTATATTCTAGTTATAGCAGAACAAAATAATCAAACAAATTGGACAGACCTTACCTAAAGTTAATATTTGCAAGACACTTAGCAAAGTGCCTCACATATTGTAAACACTATATAAATATTATTATTAATAGTATCATTATTATTATTATTAGTCTTCAAACTTGCATAGAAACCACAGAACCTATAGTATACTGTGACTCACAGCCCTATGGCCTGAGCAGTCATCCCTGAAATGATGTGCCTCTTCAAGCATGGTCTACTGTGGGGGCAGCCAAGTCAATGCTATCAGTACATTTAGAAACAAAAATAAAGGACTATAAAAAGTGCCTGCTTTGTCAAAGAAAGAAACCTTTTATTATAAAATGACAGTTTTATAACTTCAAAAATGGGCTTTCATTTTAGTAGAATATTTAATGTAGAAATGAAAAATGTTTCCCTTTTTTTGCCAATGAGCTAAAAACAACAACAAAATGGGTTATTTTTTTCCATCAGAATTGCCAAAGGGGAAGGGATTTGTGAAATAACTAGGAAAGCTATTTCAACTATTGCATCACCTTAAGGATCAAGGAAATAGTTTTTAATTTTGGATAATAAATCACTTTCATATCATTGAAAAGATCCATAAACTAACCTATCAAAAGAAAGTTAGCCGTTAAATTACAAAATCTTCAGGCAATGAAGTTGCCATTCACAAATTTCTTATTTTATAGATATTTTGGGTCAATATTGAATATTTCTATAAGCATTCATGTAGAATGATTGTGTTTTACATATTATGTATTATCCTAACTCTAGTCCTACTTTATACATTTAAAACCCAGAGAATTATTAATGACGTGATTCAGCTATATTGAGACGCCAAAAAATGAAGTCCCTTCATACAGTAGAATGAGTGATGCTGAATTTTCATTTATTACTTACAAATATATAAGCCCTCCTTTATTACTTGAAGGCTTCATTGATATATTGGTAAGATACATATATATATGTATATATATGCATGTGTTTATATTTCACATTATTAAGACATATACAGTGATAGTAATAATATCTTTTTTAAAATGATCAGAATCAGAGGAGTAGCCAAGATCATTAAATGGCCAGTGGTTGTCAACCACTATTTTTTAATTTCCTTCAGCTAACACTTTTTTCATTATCAAATATGACAAGAATTTATTTAAAAACATACAAAAACATGCAGAAGGCACTTGAGCCATAAACTGTGACCTCTAAATCCATTGCTTCCCAAATAGGAGGTTTACCCTGCATTTAGTGAATAGATTTCAAATGATTTGTGGACCTGGATAGGGGAAAAAAAAGTCCTCATCATTTTAACACAATTGGTTTCCTTCTAATACTGTGTATCATATTTTGTACATTTTAAACCTCATTCTCAAGTTGCCAGTCTTCACCAGGATGCTAAAATATTCCACAATAAAAATATAGAACACATCTATATGATTCTAGGAAGCTGGTTATGCACATATTTTAACAAATTATAGACTATTCAACAAGGACTCATTAATCCCTAGGAGTTGTTGAGCATACAGAGAAAAAAAACCCAATAGTCCCTGCCTTTAAGGAGTTGATATTTTTCAGGATATCACATAATCCTCCTTAGAATTCCTCTCTACCCAACTACACATAAAACTCTGTAGTCTAATCTCTCTAAATTATCTAAACTTTTTTTAATAAATAAAATTACCCAAGTACCACCTGATTTGCATTTCAATAATTCTGAATTCTTGTACTGTTATAATCTTTGCTAATGCTAAATAGACCCAATTCTTTAGCCCACATGTATGTGTGCATGTGTATCATTGTGTACGTATATATAGAGAGAACTGTTTAAAAAACTGGTTTCCTTTAAAATCTTTTGCATTATATTTCATGCCTTTTAAAACCATTAGTTTTGATATGGAATCTCTAGACTTCACAAAATAGGTAAAGAATCCCTATATTAGGGAACATCAAGTCCAGCCACCTCATATAGAATCTGAAGAAACTGAGGTCCAGAGAAGTGATGTGATACGTCAAAGTTACTGAGGCAACTAGTGGACAAACTGGAACTAAGTCTGGCATTTGAAAACATTCAATCTGAAGCTTTTCCTACATTATTAGAAATAATTTTCATTAAAAATCTATCTTATTCATAACTACCTGGTGACATGATTTTGAATTTAATTCCTTTTCTTTGGAGTTTTGGATTCTTCAATTTACTGCAATAAGGCAACAGGATATAATTTCCTCAATTCAAGTCATAAGTGGACTTATTTAATTGCCCTGTTATGTTATTAATGTTCTTTGGACAAAACAAAGCACAATTTCCAAATGGGATCCAAAATTTTCATAAGACTTCTATATCTTTGAGGAGGATCAGGTTCAGCAAGCTTAGTAACTCCAGTATCACACTTTCATGAGCACAAGGGCTGAAAAGTTCTAAATTCCTGATTTCCACTCCACGTATGCATCTAGGTGTATTTATGATTTTATTTGATTTTCACATGAAAAGATCTAAAAACTAATTCTGTTGTGAAATCATGCAAAAATATAACAATACATTACTAAACACAATGGGCAGATCAATGCAATACAAAGTTTATAGGAGAGTATTTGCAAAGAAACAGGGATGAACATCACTAGAATGCATCACAACACATGACAATTACATAAAGGAGGTTCAAACCAAGTGTTCTTTGACGCTCTAGAGAAGAATGTTCATTTAGGCAAAACTTCATTGAAGAGGTGGCCTTTGAGTTCAGTTTTATGGAATGGGTAGGTATTCAGGGTTGGAAAGGGAGGAAGAGTGAGGACAGGAAATAGGAGACAGTATTTCCAAGCATGGAGAAAAGCATGAGCAGCAGGACAAAAGGATATTATCACAAGGCATATCTAAGAGATGACAAGTAATCCAGGGCTCTACGATAAGAGCACATGCATATGTCACCAGTATTAAATAGATTCCCTTCTCAAGACATAGGCAGGTAATGAAAGGGAGAGTCAGAATTTCAAATGTAAAACTTTTAATGAATATTTTAAATGTAATTGGGCAATATTTAATGAAATAAGTAAAAATATATACACATATATTTTAAATGATAACAGTGGATGGAGGGAGGTAGTATTAGATAAGGTTGCAAAGATAAGGGAACAAGAATGTAAAGGCCTTCTTTATCAGGCTCCAACGGTCTGACTAACTGAAGAAACAGGGAACTAAGGAAGGATTTTGTAATGAAAAGAGGAGTGGAAAAATAGATGGGCATTAATGCTAATATTTAAGTTAACAATGCATTGTTTTAATATTCTAATCTTCATAAAGAATAAAGTACTTTAGCTATTTTAAATATCAGTGCAAAATTCAGAATTCATTTCCTCGCTTTAATTTTTTTTTTCTATTTTGTGAGAAACTCTTTAATATAAATGCTTGAGTCAGATACACAGGAAATATCAGATAAGTCAGTGTACCTCAACTTCATACTTATAATCCAGTGGTTCTCAAGTATAGAAATTTTCACTTGGGTCATGAGTTTGACAAACGGGAAATAACTTGGGCAGAATGAACAGAGGTATGCTATATTTCTTTCCGGGGGGAAAAAGATGATAATAAAGCCAAGGTTGCAGGTATAAATAAAAATGAAACACAATTATCTTCTATTGCCAGCTCAGCAGAAATGGGCAAGAAGGGGGACCAGTGCATGTCTGTTACAGAGGGAAGAAAAAAGAGAAAGAAAAAATAGGGATATTAAATCTTGCTGTCCTGCTAAGGCTCTGGCAAACGGCTCTAAGGGGACAATTAAACCCCATTGCTGAATGGAAGGAGAAGCAGGAACCGTGGCAGGCTAGCTGCACTTTAAAGAGGTATAATGAAAGGTGTCAGTGATTGATAGCTGATCTAAGCATGGATTCAAACAAGATGCAAAGCCATTAAACAATGCCTTTCTTTTAATGGTGAAGGGAGAAGACACAAGTTTGAGGGTTAAGAAAATGAATTATTTGGGATATTTTTTGGTGCTTTTCTGTTTGCATCTACAACTAGGTTTCTGTTTAAAATTAAAAAATTTGGACTCCTGTCACTTTGATCTTTGTCAAGTTAAATAATCTATGATTTCATTTATGTAGATACTCCTTGAAATAAAGGAAATTATATGATATATATATATATATATATATACATACATATATATGCGTATACTTAAGGGCAATTAGGTGGCACAGTGGATGCAGCCCCAGGCTTAGAATCAGGAAGAGTCATCTTCTTTAGTTCAAATCTAACCTCAGACTATTGCTAGCTATGTGAATCTGGCAAATCAGTGGACACTGTTTGCTTCGGTTCCTCATCTGTAAAATAAACTGGAGAAGGAAATTGCAAACTCCAACATCTTTGCCAAGAAAATCCCAAAGGCAGTCACAAAGGTTCTGGCATGGCTAAAAAATGAGTGAACAACAAATAATGAATATTCACACACATATATATGAATATATGTATGCATATATCTATGTCCTAAGATGTTTTAGAGAGATGATAGGGAGATAGGGAGATAGATATGCAAAAATTATACTTATATAAATATGACATATAGTTTTATCTAATTAATCATCTATCTAAACATATCTTATTGTGAATATACATATAAATCACAAATCTAACCCTAACTTAAAAGTTTCTAACTTTGGGGAAATATAACTTGTATTTCTACTATTAATAAGAAAGAAGGTATTGGTGTTATTTAAGAAATAAGACCTGTTCAAGAAAACCTAACTCCATGAAAATATATAATTTTGTGAGGAAGAGTAGTAGATAATAATAACTTCTGCGAACTATCTCTAAGATCCTCTGCCATTGATTTAAGGCTGAGTGTTCTTCATGTGTTTTAAGCTTCGATTTTATTTCCTTAAGAATATAAGAAGAAAAAAGCAAACCATCTACTAAATGGGAATGCGCAACTAGTTTATAAACTACAAAGACTGTTTCCTCATAGTAGCAAAAAGTCAACCGTGAGTTTTGAAAGATAAGAGGTATTTTATGTTCCCAAAGAAATATAAGAAAATGAGCTTTTTATTGCCCTTAATGAGAATAATTCTACCCCTAGAAAACTTAGCTTAGACCATGGATATTTCAGTATTTTCTAAATTTCCCACAAATTAGTCCTAATTCAGCTCATGATTGAAGAAAGAGAAGAGGGGATAGATACCTTGTCTCTTCCATCTCTACCAAGAACTACTATGAAAACGTCCCTTGGGTAATGTATGTCCAAATCCAAATATGCTTTTCCTCAGATTATACTGAAGCAGCAATATGATATCTAAAGGTCAATTTTACATAATGAGAGGTTCCTTGTCACAGTATACCTTTTTAAAGTATTTTAATTATATTATTATATATTCATTATAATTTATGTTATGCTCTACTTATAGAATTCTCCTTTGTGCAAAGAAGTACAGTGAAAGAGAAAGAAAGAAAGAGAGAGAGAGAGAGAGAGAGAGAGAGAGGGAGAGAGAGAGAGAGGGAGGGAGGGAGGGAGGGAGGGAATGAGGGAAGGAGGAAGGAAGGAAGGAAGGAAGGAAGCAAGGAAGGAAGCAAGGAAGGAACAAATAAAATTGATATATTAAATAATTTCTCACACCATACTCCTAAACCCATGCCTAGTGAACACTACTTACCTACCAAATGAGAAAATTATGTAGTATCATCAGTTTTCTGGAGTCAATTGGTTACTCTATTAATCTATATTGTGATACATACATATGCACAATGATATAGACATACATGCTTATACATATATTAGTGTTATTTCTTTTTCTTTACTGTTTCCATAACACACATTATTTTCTTGGTTCTCAAGATTTTGCTCCAAATCAAGTCATCTAGTCTTCCCAAATTTCTCACCTTTTTTTCTTATAGTACAAAAATATTGAATTATATTCCCATAACCTCAATTCCCCAGTTGGTGGGTACTCACTTTTGAAGTTGTTTTTTTTTTTAATTTCACTACCACAAAACGTGTTACATTAAATATTTTGGTATATTTAAAGCCCTTCAAGAATTTTCCCTCTGTCTATGAATTCCTTGGAGAATATACTCCGTAGGAGTATCTGAGTAAAAAGGTATAAGCACTTGTGTCACTTTTCTAAAATAAATCCAAGTCATTTCCCAAGTGATCATCCAATTCACAGTCATACCCATATTGCTTTATTGAGCAAATCTTTAAATAATCCCTTCAACATTGTATTGTATGGTCCTCTTCTTTGTATTCTTCATCAGCAAATATTTACTGAGCTCCCATTATGCAAGATATGAATAAAACATTTCTAAAAAAGTTGAAGTGACTAACATCTTTGAACTCTGCTATGCTACAGTAACTACCTCCCTAACCCTAGCTGGGAGAGAAAATCCCTATCTATCAAACTGGACCTTTTTTTTTCTGTTTTAATCTGTAGACAGGGGGAGGAGTATAAACAAGCCTCAATGGATTACAGCCCAGTAAAAAAAATGTCTATGGGGAATTTCTTCTGACTGAAAATCAATGCATCCTAGCATAACATAAATAATAATGAGATTTATAGTGATGAGACAGTATACTTTGGCATTGTGCTGTCAAAAAGAGAGATTTGGTGGCTTTCTGCCAATCAACCAACTCTTAAAGGGCATGTCACACTATTCAAATCATAATACATTCGAGAAAAGCTTACATAAAAGAAAAACATATCTATAACTTGTTTCCATTTCTCTTTAAAAAAGAAATATTCATTATTTATATTTCCATTCCCTCCCTCATAATTAGAATGATGGATACTTTGATGGGTTTCTTTTATAAATAAATCCAAAAAATTCTGATTGAGTTTTGAAAAAAAAACTTCAGGTAACTCAGAATATATACTTATAAAAAACAAAGAGATTCATCTGCAACTTTGTATTTTAAAAATATAAATGGATGCAAGGGTAACTATGCCTTTCTAAGGAAAAACAAAAAGTAAATGTATGCTTTAAATTACCATTTAGTATGTAAGACATTACTCATGACACTCCTTCAGTACACAAATGTATTACATAAACACTTAGCTAATATCCATATTAGGGTTCAGCATAATTAAAAACCAAATAATTTAAAATTAAAATATTTATATCTAATTGTCCTGTGAACTTCACATTATTACAATTTTAATGCATTCCATTTTAAATTTAAGATGATTAAGGGATTGGGAGGAACATAAAGAGGGATGTATTGTGAAGGGTGTTGAACACCAAACAGGATTTTATACTTGATCATGGAGTTAACAAGGGAGCCATGGAATTTTCCTTAGCAAGAAGGTTAGGAAGATGTTGGTAATATATTAACAAGTACTTGTTGATTATGTGAATTTAAAAATTACTCCACCCTAATTATACAGTACTTTAGGGGAAGATAAAGTTGTAAACTCCTGATTGAACAATTAAGGTACTTAACTCATACCGTATAGTGAAGCTAGAACTTTAAGCTAAGTCTATTTTTAGATTTACTACAAAAAAGGAGTTAAGTACCTATAAAGGTTAAATTAATCACAAAAAGGTCAAGTAACTCACAAAAGTAAGCTTAACAAAGAAGTGTGAAGTACCTCAGAAGATATAATCTAACCAGAGAAGGTGAGAACTAAAGAGTGGATAGTTCTGGGGAAAATCTAATCAAAGAAGGTGAGAACTAAAGAATGGGCAGTCATGGAGAAAAGCGTCTACTGTGATAGGTAGACATGAAAATTTAGGGGAGGTGACATAAGAGAAATTTTCTTTAAAAGGAGGCAAGAAAAGTCAGTTCAGGCAATTGAATTCGGAGTTCAGTTCATGACTGAAACTCAGCCTGGAGGCTCTCCCTCAGACAGTTTCCTGGAGATGGTCTCATGGTAAGTGATAAGACCTTTCCCTTGGGCTCAGGGAGGCCACTTTGGCCAAGGCCTTTAACTACTGCTTGGCTCAGCCTGAGCCAGAGCAGTTTAAATTAACTCTTCTCTCTCTCTCTCTCTCTATTTTCCTTAATTCCTTCTCTCTATATTAATTAAATCATCATAATTTTCAGCTGACTTGGGTATTTTATTATTTGGGAATTCTCCCTGGCAACCAAATTAATTTAGATTTTTCAAGTCACAACACTAAAATTATCCTTACAATTAGTTGGCTAAATCTCATAAAATTTAAGGTAATAGGAATAAATGCAAAATCACTTCTCATACTACATATAAAGATTTAGTTGATCTAAAACCAGATGGAATCATACATGGCCAGAAAAAAAGTGCATATGAAAAAATACTTGGAGACTTTATTGGCTCATATTCAATATGAATCCATGGTGTGGCATAGCAGCCAAAAAAGCTAATAAGATACTGATCTTTGTAAAAATGAAAATGAGCCACAGAAAATAGTGAAACATTTTTTCCTATCAGTTTTCAACAATTATTCTGATTAATATGGATTTCTTATAGGCTTATATCTAAAATAATGTAAAATTGGTGATATTTTAAAGGTATAGCATTTCTGACTTGATACCATAAAGGTAAATAAGACATAAAAACTGGCTCTCCTTTAATTCCTTCCAAGAAATCTTTATTTTAATCATTAAAATGTTATGACTATGATAATATAATCTAAAATAAATATTCTAGAGGCAAAAGGTATACTATTTTGTGTTTTTTAGTCTGTAATTTAGCACTTGACATTATGAACATTTACAGATGTGTTTACACAATACAATAAGCAAACTAGCACAATCAGTGTCACATGATAAAACTTTCTACATAGCTTTGATTGTATTGAACATCTTATAATGAAGCAACATCTGATCCATGCTTAACATGCTTTTAATGTGCAACTAACTAGTCTCTAAAGAAGTTGTTTCATTCCAATATTTTCCCTCTCCCCAGGAGGAATTATTTTAAATGAAGAAATTTTAGAAAAATCTAATTAATCTCATTTTGCATATAAATATTCACAAAATAAGTAGAATTTAAATTAGTGTATGGAAATGTTGATTTCACCCATATTCAGTATTTGAATTATAGAACTCATGGTGTATATGTTATGTCTGGCTCACAGGAATGAATTCAAATTATCTGATTTCCACTGGGGGTTAGGCATGCTAAGTCAGATCAAGGTAACTCCATCCATTACATTCATTCTCATTTACTAAAAACATTCAAAAACTGATGATGAATTCAGGAGAAAGGACCAAAAGTAAATAATATAACAATGAGAGATATTAGTCATGGGTTAGAATGATACTAGAATTATCAGAAGGAATTTCAAGAAAGGATACAAAGAGAGAGAGAGAACTGCCCCCCCAATATGCTATTCCATATTGCTCTTTGGTCATTTCTTTAATTTTCCAAAAGGGGCAGGGTACATATGCAGAGTATCTCAGAACTGAAGGCAGTATGACCCTTCCTTTGTATATCTTTTGCTGAGTCATTATCCTCTTCATTTATGTACAAAGAAAGAATATAGTTGTTGGTTTTTTCTACTCCTGCTATTAAAAGTATTTGGTCTGAATGTAGATTGAAGCTTTCCATTTTTCACTTAATTACTTCCATGAATTTTTTTTCTAGTGTATATAAGCAATATGTGTCTTGTCTCACCATGGAAATGTATATTGTCTGATAACATATGTACAACCTATATCATATTACATAGTTTCTTGTGGGGAAGGGAAGAAGGGAGAGAAAGAGCATGGATTTCAAAATGTCAGAAAATGATTACTAAAAATGTATCAACATGGGAAAAAATTCAGTATTTGGGAGAAAAATAGTTGCAAATTCATTATGATTCTGCCAAAGAATGACAAAATCTCCTGAATGGCCATCTACTCAAAGACATAGTTCACACGAATCCCTTCTTCAGCATTACCCAGATGACATCCTTTAGCTTTTGGTTTAAAAACCTCCAGTGAGGGAGGATAGAATATTTTTCCAAGCAACTTGTTCTGCTTTAGAATTTTTCTAGTTATTAGCAAGTTTGTCATTATACCAAGTTAAGATTCTTTGTTTTGTTTTCACATTCTTTTATATAAAACTAGGGTCAGAGAAAGAAAAGAAAAAAATTATTAAGCACAGTTCTTATCACATTTATGGCTTATATTATTCATCTTTCTTCCACATGTTAATATTTACAAAGGATTTCTCATCTCATGGGTCTCTTAATGGAAAGAGGTATAGTACATTACTGAATGACAACTGTAAGTAGAAAGCCAACAGTGAGAAACATGAGAAATGGCTTAATTTGAGTTTTAAAAGCAAAGTACCAGCACTATAAGTGATCTTGAAAGGCAGTTCATTAAAGAGTAATTCTGTTTGTTCACTTGCCTAGATTTTACATCATTACTGGACATTTATATTTACATTAAAGGATCTACTTTCATCTGTTTTGTTTTTAATTCTTTAGAGGGTAATTTATTTACCATCTGAAGAGGATAGTTCAGGTGTATTATCTTGCTCAAAATAATGAGTTTGTGTTATAAATGTGTTTTTCATCTCCATTTTTAAAGTTAGGTTGAAAGAACCATGATCAAATCAAATGTTTTACCCAAGGTTAGCATGAATTAGTATTGGAGTCAACTTTAAAAACATATTATCTTTAGGTATTAACTTTTTTCTATTTTTTATCTTTTTATATACATATATTTAAAAAACTATTTTTGGTTTGACTATATATTTGCTTGAATTTTTTATAATATATTAGGCAATTTAGAATAATCCCAGAATTCTATTGTCATTCTCTCCAACAAATTCTCTTAAATATTCATTTGATTACACATATCCATTGGCTTATAGGGATTTTTGAGCTTAGTAAGTTTAAAAGAGGAGGGAGATGTTGCCTAGAAACCTGCAAGTCACATATGAGTTAAGATGGGCATGAATCTGAGTTAGTCAAACAGTAATAGGAAGCTTTGTTCCACATAAATTTTTCAAAGAATGGTAGAAGCAGAAAAAAAAAAAATATATATATATAAAGAATACCCAACAAATCTAACAGCAATTCACTAAAACCATCCAGAAGAGCACTTTTTTGTTGTTTTTTACTATAATTTCCCTATGACTCTTGCAAACAACTGCTTACAAAAGATTAAAACATGATAATCAACACATGTGCAAAGGATTACTCTGTCCTATTTCCTCCAAGGTGAGAGAAATTATAGAAGTTCTTTTAAGACAGTAGAAGTTAATTTGTAGAACCATCTACCTAAATGATGTTTAGGATACCTCTACACTTATGTAACATCTGGTATATGAATTCAATCTAATAGTAGGTCACACAGATGAATGTAATGTTTTTCCTAAACATGCTTCCCTACTTGAATAAATCAAGGATCTATATTTAAATTCCCATAGATTGAAGGTTCTTTGTTTATTTTGTGTCCTGGATCCTAGATACTTTTAGAAATTGGTAAAGCCTATGGACTGCCTCACCTATTAAGAAAAGGTTTAAATAAATAAAATACATGGATTACAAAAGAAATTAATTATGCTAAAAGTCCATAGACAGAAAGACTGCAGTCATAGGCAATTGCTTGGCTAGACAAACATAACAATTTCAAAATATTGATGAGTATCAAATATGTTTTAATATATTTGCAACAAATGTAATGAGACATGAAAATATCTATGATTTTTATTGGTACTAAAACCATAGGCACTACTAATACTCTATGGATTGGTATTTCTTTTCATAATTGAAAAATGCTAAATTTCATTGAGGTTAGTTAAAAATAAAAGTATTTTTTATTTTCCTCAATTTTGACTCTTTGAAATCTTAAAAACCATTGCTACTAATAATCCCACTAAGAGCATAAAGCAACCCAATGATGACTCAGACTATACACAAAAAAATAAAATAAAGACCATCACATTGTTGCCAATCATGTAGTGATGAACATCTCTGAACAACAAACTATTTCTAGGCTGATACATCGAGACTTCCCAAACGAATAGGACCTGATGGTAGAACTCATGATCTCCTGACATAGAATCTTAGAACCCATGGAAATACCACTAAAACAAAGAGGCACCCAATTACAATTTGGGGGAAGGTTTGGAGAAATAATAATCATTAAAACAAGCAAAGATCAGATCACACTCATGCTAAGGAAGTTTTTAGGGATATTTTTCACTATTTCACTTCACCAGAGAACCCACTTTTCTCCCATCACCTACTCTCTTCCTTCTTCTAATCTTATGTTTTCTATCTACTTTCCTCTCTGCTTTTCATTTCTCCCTAGTTAATTCCTTAGTGCTGCCAAAGGAATTACATATTCCTGCTTTAAAGTATTTCCTTTGGGAACAAGACTTTCTTATCCTTTTCAGAGGTAAGATTCTTTTTCATTTGAATACTTTAAAATCTTATTGTGGGGATGGAGGGATGATAATATGGTACATTATTTCATATGGAAAATTATGACATTATAAAAATAATATGTCACATATTCTCAATAAAAAAGTTAAAGAAAATTTATATCTTCCATCACTCTAAAATTAAAGCTAAAACACCTAAAGAATTAAAAGCTTGTTAATATTTCAAAGCATGAAATGCAAAACTGCAAATTATAGCCAATATATCATTTTATATGATTGGTCAAGCAGATGGAATTAGAAGCAAGGTAGTCAAATTCAAAGATAGAACATAATAATAATAATAATAATGCTAACATTTATAAACTATTTTACAGTTTTTAAAATACTTCATATATAGCATCTCATTTGTTCTATCTAACATCTCTATGAGATATGGGATTTCAATAGCATTACATTCCTTTTATAGATGCAGAAAAAACTGAAGCAGAGATTAAGTGCTTCAATGAAAATGTCATGGCAGAAAGGCATTGCCTCATTGTGAATAGAAAACCAACCTTGGAGCCAGGGACACATGGGTTCAAAACCTGCCTCGGACAGTGCTCTTTCCACTTTACTCTAACTGGCTCATAAATTTATATTTTAAAATACTATTTGGTCTTTTACAGTTATTTGTGAAAGAACAGAGGTCCTTCACCTAATTGTGTCATGGACTCCTTGGGAGTCTGGTTAAGCCTATGGATCTCTTCTCAGAATTATAGTTTAAATGTGTAAAATTAATAATCTAGTGCTTGTTTTGACAGCACATATACTAGAATTGGAATGATACAGAGAAGATTAGCATGGCCCCTGCACAATGATGACATGCAAATTCATGAAGTTTTCTATATTTTTTAAATGCAGACAAAAAACATATAATTGATCATGTAGTTTGATAGGGATATAATTAAGGTTTGATGTTAAAAGATCACTTTACTGCAAATATGAATAATATGGGAATAGGTTTTTGAACAATGAAACATGTATAACCCAGTGAAACTGCTTGTCAGCTTTGGGAGGGTGGAGGAAAGAGCAGGGGGAGGGATAATGAATCATGTAAGCATGGAAAAACATTTCAAATTTCAAAAATTTTTTAAAAAAGTTAAACGGCAACTTTAGAAGCCTTTTGAAACTAAGAATAATAGATATTTGGCCATTATGTTTATGACAATATAAATGAGAAAGGATGACATATCCAAAGAAAGAAATTAATAATCTATAAGATTACATTTTTTAAAGTTCATGAACCTCTACTACCATTCTGGAAAGCATTCTTAAACCATGTCCAAGGGGCCACAAAACTGTGCATAGCCACCCTTTTTTCCAGCAATACCACTATTAGGAGTGAATCCGAAAAAGAGCAAAGATACAAAGAAAAGATAGATAGATAGATAGATAGATAGATAGATAGATAGATAGATATAGGTATAGATATGTACAATATTCAAAAGTATTTATAACAGTTTTTAGTAGTGTCAAAAAGTGGAAATTGAAGGGATATACATCAATGTGGGAATGGCTGAACAATTTGTGGCGCATGACTGCAATGGAATACTATTTTGCCATAATATAAAAATGATAAAAAATGACAAAAACCCTAGAAAAACATATAAAGTGGTATAAAGTGAAGTGAGCAAAACCAGAATACTATATACAGTAAAAACTATAAAGTACAATGATTAACTATGAATGAATTAAATATTATGAGCAATGCAAGGAATCAGGACCACTCCAAGGTATTCATGACCATCCACAGCCATATTGGGAATTATATAATCTGTGAATTATTCTTCAGTGTAAGCAAAATGTGTCTCATTTTACAATTTGATGAACATAGAAATAGTTGTGATCACACATGTACAACTTATATTACCTGTTGTCTTATAGAAAGGATAGAAATGGGGGGAAGAAGGGAATATAAATTGCAAAATGTATTGCAATTTTTGCAAAAATTGCATTGACATGAAAAGTCAGTTTTTAATGTAATGTCATGGACCTCAGATTTAAAAAATCCCTTTAAAGATTTAAAAAGCTGCTTTAACTATATTTTCAGACACAGAATTTTTGGTGATCACCACTAAAGTCCTCCTTCAGTGCCTTATAACAAATGATATGAAGTTGAAACTGTTCTGGGAGGCTCCAGCAATGGAAAATTTGCTTCTTCCAAGTTAGAAAGGTATCATGTTCAGATAAGTGAAAACCTTCATGTCTGTCCCCTGAGGACCAGCCTAGCTGAGGAAGACTACACTCCCCCCCCCCAGAAGGGATACAGGTTAAGAACTTGTTTACATACTTAAGTTTCCAAAGCCTGGTTAATACAATCTATATTGGATCCCCAGGAACTGATTACTCAGGTTCACAAAGGACTATTTGCAAATCAACTTATCTGAAGTTCATGATAGCCAAGTGAGATGAGTATCAGTTCCCTACATTAACTTAATTTTACAGTGTAAGGAACAAGAATCAAGCCTCCATCTCTTCTGATTCTAGGTTCCAATGTCTTTTATTCTATCATGAATTCTTGTAATATGAAAAAAACTATTTAAAGGAGTTCCAATGAATGTCTATGTTTACCCAAAGTATGACAGTGAGCAGACAAGAGGAGTTGGAGGATTTGCCTATATCAATGAAAAGAGGCTTTATTATTTGCAAAGCCAATAAAATGCTCAAGAAAGAATCCAATTTATCTGATAAACTCATGTTCTATTGTCAGAAGCTAAGTATCATTCTAAATTTAGATACTGAACTGATACCTTAAGGCACCTTATAAATATGTTACAACCTTTAGTGTCTACATCCATAAAATAACTAACATTAAGCACATCAGTCATTTCAGCCATATTTGGGCCAATTCAGAGCAATATACCTCTGTGTGTGTGTGTGTGTGTGTGTGTGTGTGTGTGTGTGTGTGTGTGTGTGTGTGTACACAGGCAGTTTACACAGTGATTCATGACATAATCAGCAGAATATACCATAAAATAGTATAGGTATTTGCTTCATTTTGTTTGTGGACATCCCTTAATCCAAACTTCTATAGACTCATGGGAATCTAAGGGATGAAGGGAAGTAGGACACAAAAAGAACTAACTAAATTATACAGTATTGACATGGTGGGCAGGGAACAGGGCAGCTACTTGGTTCAGAATATGGAGCACTGGACCTGGAGTTAGGAAGAGTTTAGTTTGAATGCAGGCTGAGATGTTTTGTAGCTGTGTGACACACTGGGTAAGTCACTTAACCTCTATTTGTCTCAGTTTCCTCATTTGTAAAATTGGGATAATCACACTGACTAGATAACTAGAGTTGTTGTGAGGATCAAGTAAAATAATAATTGTAAAATTCATAGCATAGTTTAGCACATAGCAAGTGCTTTATGAATGTTGGCTATCAGTCATTGACACATACAGACTGTATATATGCATATATGCATGTTTACTCATGTATATATGGAATTTGCATGTGTACAAACATATATGTATTACTATATATGTATACACATATGAGTATGTTTATGAATAAAGTCTATGAGGAAACCATGTGTGTGTGTGTGTGTTCATACTTAACTACAGGACACAAAAAGGGTTTGGCTCTCTTCAAATGAAGCATATTTGGCTTTCAAGCATTTTCCTCAAAAACACCTTGAAAAACAAAGAGGAAGGGAAAGAAAAAGTAGTAAAAGAGCAGCCAGTAGGAAGAATAATATTTAGAAATCCAAAATAACACAAAAATATTATGATTGTGCTATCTCTAAGCTATGTACTAGATAACATTATGACACCAATACCAGGTTTTAAAGGACATGAATAAATGAGCAAAATAATTCAAAACAGAAAACCAAAATTACTTTGTAAACTTTTTTAACATTCAAGTTTGGAAATTGTCTGAACAAATTTCACATTTAATATATGAAATTAATGCTATAACTTTAAAATTTAAATATCAAGTTATGAAGTAAATGAAATTAAAATACTAACCTGATAAAATATTAATTATAAATCATCTGTAATTCTGAAAAACATTATTTTTTTATATAGATCTCTGAACTATGAATGAGTCAATTTAGGCATGAAACATTACATTTACTGTCAGACACAATTGATGTGCTGATAAGTTCTGCTAATTTTATTTTTCATTCTTTGTTAAAATGGTTTGCTTATTAGGTACAGAATAGAGATATACAAGAGTTTTTTTCTTTCTTTCTTAGAAATAATATATAGTAATGTTCACAATAGAAACAGAATTACAGTTAAGTTTTTATTTTCTTGTTCCAATAATACTAATTCCCATTCAACCTTCAATTATTAAAACAAATATAGCATACATTATGTGTATTTTAAAATAAAATTATCTGTCAATTTCAGGCTATCCATTCTCCCCCTAGAGAGTTTTCATTGTACTTAGTTTTCATCAGACTATCCCATAAAATTGTTTTTGATGTTAAGACTAGGAGAAAATGTTTCAGTCTTCAAAAGAACAAAAAATTGATTATGTGTCCAAATTAATGCTTATTTATGGGTTGTTTCATTTCTGCCACACAGAATGTCCCCACTCCAGCACATGGGAAGTTTTACTATAGAAATCTTTCTGTACTGTATGCTGTCATCTAAAATTCTTATTAAAAGTGGCATGGCATGCTGTAAATTTAACATAAGCTGGTAGTGCAAGTTTTCTTATTTAAATCATGGCACTACAATTTGGAAGCAATGCACCTTGTAACTCCAAGACAAATCTGCACTTAAAAGGATATGGCAGCATTCCACACTGTGGTCTGATCGCATTAGACTGAGCATGGCTAAAGAAGGAAATATTTTGACAGGGGAGATTGTACTTGAACACATCAAAGTGTCAGTTCAGATATGTGACATCGGAAAAGCACCATACACTATTCCCCATTGCATGATATTTGCCGCCTCTTATTGTCTCTTCCAGATGGAACACCAAGAGTGTTCTTCAATTTGATTCTTAGAAAGTTTCATACATTACATAAATCTGCTGTGCCATTTCCATGTAATTCTAATGTGAATTATTTATCAATGTCAATTAATCAATGGCACAGAACTTGCCCTTTCTTTAGTGCTACTGCAGCATAAATATTTTTCCCCCAATGATCCAAAAAGAAAAAAAGAACAGTGACCAGTTTGGCAAGTGAGACTTCTGACAGATTGTGGCCACTCAGGAGGCACTGGACTCATGGAAAGGTAAAAGCTTTTATTTTAAAAAAATGACTGAGAGCCATATTTGAATGTCAAAATTCAGGTAGGGGGCTCAGTTTTAATCATACAAAGTAAGAGGATATTATTAAAATCCTTCCTAGTCTTCATCACATCACTCATACCTGTCACAATCTGAATAGAGACAAAGAGAAAGGTCTACCTTTTATGTGAATTTACTGGTGTTAGGATATAGATCTCATTATTATGGTCTTATTGGCAATGAACATTAAATAGGTATTTTAATTTTTTATATCAATAAAGACCTATAAGATTAGAAAACAAAGTAGATCATATGGCAAGTTCAAGGGATAATCAATGTACAACCCATATGCTCTATTTTATATTCTTGTAATTGTCAAGAGACCTCTAGAAAAACTTCCAACATTTGGGGGTTGGCCCAATTAGGAAAATTATGGCAAAATATGGATGAGTCACTTGGCTAGCTTGCAATCTATAAAACTGAAGGGAATATCCATATTGGTAAAACAGTCATTAAGGATTCCCTGAACTAATTCAATACATACATGCAGATATGTGTGCATAAATGAATGTAAGTGCTTAATAATTGCTTACTAAATTGATTTGATTTGCATAAATAAATATATATATATATACATATATATATATATATAATTTCTTTGGTCTAACCTTGTGATTTCACCCATGTAAATAAATCCCTGTATGAGAATACTCCCTCCTTTATCACTGATAAATACCTGATATCCATAGTCTTAAGAAACTTGCTAGGGGCATTATGATGTTACGTGACTTAAGTCACACAGCCAGTATACGAGATGACTTGTGTCCACGTCCTAATACTAAGATTGTCTCTCTGTACATTATACCACACTATATTCAGTAGTTTCATTTGTATCTGACTCTCTATGACCTCCATTTGGGGATTTCTTGGCAAAGATCTTAGAGTAATTTATCATTTCCTTCTCCAGATCATTTTACAGATGAGGAAACTAAGGCAAGCAGGGCTAAGGGATCCATCCAAGATATTAATTGTTATTATTTATTATATTATTTATATAATATATTATCATATCATTAACTGTCTGATGTTGGATTTAAACTCATGGAAATGAATCTTTCTGTCTCCAGGCTCAGCATTCTATTCACTTCACCATTTACTTCTCCCATTATACCATACTGTCTATCATTAAATAAATGTTAGTGATAATACTAATTATGACACTTGGTGCTAGGAGGGTTACAAAGTGCCTTATATACATTTTCACATTTGAGCCTCATGAAAACCTTATGGTGTAAATACTATGGGTATTATTATCTTTATTTTACAGATGAGGAAGCTCAGGGCCAGAGAGCTAATAACTTGCTCATGGTCATAAAACTAAAGAAATGCCAAAGGTGAGATTTAAAGCAACTTCTCTAACAATTTGAGTCCAAATTCATTTCTACTCAACATATGGTCCCAATCAAAATGACTAAATCATCCTTAGAGAATGCATTTCCTAATTCAGGAAATTTCATTAAAGAAGGGAATTTGTGGCAAAAAAATCATACAAAACACTTATTTTTCCAATAGACAATCTTGTAATTGGGAGGCCTAAATTATCTATAAATAATCATATTCTCTGGTTAATAATATTTATAAGCAAGAATGAAGAGTCTCTTATACTGGATGTTGGGAAAAACAGAAAAGGAAGCTGACAAGTATTAAGATGTAAAATCTAAAAGACAAATTGATTAGGTTCAGTCTAAGCCAGAGTCAATAGAATAGATTAGCCAACACTTAATGTCATTGTCAACACTTCTTTTTTCAGTGTAATTTTAAAAGAATCATTTCAGTGTGCCAGGAAGTTGTAGTTAATTATCTGGCATCTGTAATTAGTTATCTTGAATCATGATAATGGTCAATCAAAATGTCCAGGTTAACAGGAAATATTATAGATGAGTGAATCGCCAAATATAATCTACCTTATAGACCTGAAGGTTCAATGCAAAGTCTTGCAATGGAGGGGGAGAAATGGAATCCCCCACCACTTAATTCAGAGTGTGGTAGAGATAAAATGGAACTAAAGGGTGGAGAGAGAGGATAGACAGTTTCTCCCTTTTCTTTCCTCAGTAAACCCACACTAGCTGTCTTCAGGGTTCACACACTATAATTTGTTCATAGACTGGGTTGAAGTAAATCCAGGATTGAACTGTTTCTTCTTCTCTGGGGAGGAAATATGATTCTCCTCCCCAAAGCTTCAGGTCCCTCTCCCTAAATATTATGAGCAGGCCCTTGATCTATAGAAATTGCTATTTATTCTTGAGAAACACACAAAAGGTAGGGTAAGATTGTGGGATAAGGTAATGGGAAAGTGGGAAATAGGAAGTCCCTAAAGATTAACAATTGAACCCCTTCTCCCCAAATCCTGCGGGGTCAAGCTTTGCCTGCCTGACCATCTGGGGTCAATTGTGAGAGCTGTCCTGACTTCTTACTGTCCTAGTTATGATATGAAGTTCAAGGACTGCTTTAGAGGGAGAGAGGAAATCTTCCTGGGATGGATAGCTTTAAGACAAAGTCCTATCCACTCCTGTTGTCTTCCACTAGATTCTGGGGGTCTGGATTCACAGAAGGATGATCAAGACTCAGAGGTTAGCTCAGCCCAACCTCTCTAGAGGGCTCCCTAAAGAGAAGTGAGTTAACTGCTTGGATCTTCTCACTTCCTCTCAGCTCCTCAGTTCTCTGTCCTTCTTGTCCTTTCCCAGCTCAAGTTGGTCTTCCAGTACGATGAATCTGCTTTCCTCTCTTACAGTCCAATATATGAGTTCTAGCACCATTACTTCCTTCCATGGTGGATTTTTACCTGGTTATGAAGCCAGAAATATAATATATATATATATATATATGTATATATATGTACATATATATACATATATAACATATATATAAATTTAAGTGAAAAATAAAAAAAATTATTATAATTTTAAAAGGTTTCCAGGACTACCTCCCAATAATCTACAATCCAATCCAATGAGCACACATAAGAATCAATTATCATGTCAGTGGTTTGCAGGGATTTGGAAGACCATAATAGTGCATAAGGAGTGCAGAGGAACTACAGGTCACTGATACCATTTTAAAGTTCTAAATACATGTTTTCTTATTCATTAATGAAGTATCGAAGATGAAGAAATCTTGTTGGTTTTCCTTCAAGTTCAAAGTATGTAGTCCTTATTAAAATAGGCCAGTCATGGACTCATGGAAGAGGTTATGCTTGAGCTGGAATGTAGCACTGATGCTACCTGTATTATAGGGTTTCTAAATCAACTTACTGGATTGTCCACAGGTACGTGACAAGTAAGTGGCAAAGATGAAACATCAGCTTCTCGTTTTGAGTTCATATAATAGAAGCAGTGGAAAAGGAAAATAGTGATAGAATTTGAGGGGAAAATGGGAAATGACCAAAGAGACAAGAAAATAAACTATAAGTACTGCATAGTACTAATAAGAGGACTTGATTGTTAATTAGTAGGAATGTGGTCTAGCCCCAATTCTTGGATACTGGCTATGAGATTTTGGACAAGTAATTTTATTTCATGCTAAATGACAAGTTTTGGGGGTTTTAATCCACCAGAAAAGAGAATTCAATGAGATTACCTTTAAGGTCCATTCTAGGAATAACATTTTATGTCTCAACTTTTTTTTTCACTATATCTTGGTTCTTATTTTTTTGGTTTTGCTTTTTTTCCATTAGACTAGTATGGGCCAGTGCAGGGTTAATTCCTGTGTACACAGAGAACAGAATTCAATGTTTACGTTGTTCACTGAACCTCAACATCTTTTGCCAAATAGGGAAACATTCTATCTGTGTCTGTGGCACAGGAATGAAAGCTCAAGGAATAATTAGGTTAAACTACCAAAGTGTGTTTACTACCTTAAAAAGTATCTGTCATATTACTTATGGCATTAAATTACGACAGTTTCAATTGGCCATGAATCTGAGGAACTCTGCAAAGACATAAAATACCTCTACATAGATTTCGTGAAGCATTAAATATATTTTTGGATAAAATTCACCCCTTGTGAATGTACTAGTAAATGTTTAACAACTGGCTCTCCAGGAAAATAACATGAATGCACAATACACTTTTAAGATTAATTTGAATTATTAACATTTTCTCCATCACTTTATTAAGTCTAGACAATCACGAAAACAATAAATCAAGTCCTGATTCCTACTGTTTGCCAATTGCTGAGATGTAAATTCTCACACTTAAAATTCATCATTTAAGCAGGTTCAAGCTGGCTCTGGCATATCCCTGGTAAAAACACTTAAAAGAAAATAATGGTGTGTGAGTGGCTGGATAATGCGAAAAAAGGCCCCCAGCACTTTCCTTTTAATGCTCTTGTTCAGTGTTTTGGAATATTTTCCTAACATTAGGCAGCTACATTTCTTTTTCTATGAACTTTCCCTTATGGTGTTCAGTTTTGCAACTGTTTCTTTCTAATGGATTGTTCCTAGTTGGTGTTCTAGACACCATATGATTGTGAATTTGACTTGGGAAAGAGAAGCCCTAAGAATATTTTCTATCTCCTACCATGCCCCGTCTTGCCTTTTTGCTTATGTATTATTTGGAACATCACTGCTATGACTTAAAATGACTTTCAAAGGCAAGTATTCTCATAAATTTCTTGGGGAATCTTTTGAGAATTCTCTCCTAAAGTGGTTTAGATGCATTCATGGGGAGCTGAGGAGTGGGGGTAGAGGAGAATGCTTTAAATGACCTCTCTGGGTCTCTTCCAGGCTCCTTATTATAGGAACAGGACAATTCACATATGCCTGGGATGCTCAAGCAGAAGAAAGTCAAAGCAAAGGCTAATTTATGCTAATAAGATCATTCCAGCAAAGAAGAGAGCAGCAAATTACTTTGTTTTAAAAGCTTCAATTAATTGGATTAATTTTTCATTTAAAGCAGCCTGGATGTGACTACATGACTAGTAATTGGGCATGAGATAATATGGCCCAGTAGGCACAGAGTATAGTACCTCCTTGGGAAAGGTGCCAAGACAGCATTATACAATTTCTGTCACAAACCAAATTTTCTGTCTCTCTGACAAAGGTTTCTACAGAAGCTCAGTGTAAAGAACCTTAGAAGCTTGATGCAAGAAGTGAGTTTAAAAGGGATGTAGAGGAAAGTGCCAAACTTGAGGCTTGCAAAACCTGGATTCAAATCTTGCCTACAACATGTAATAATATCTGAACCTCAGTTTCCTCCTTTGAAAAACTAGGTTAACATGACCTACAGTATTGAACCCAAAAGGCTATAATTGTGAGGGTCAAATGAGATGGTATGTCTCAAGAACTTTGCAAACTTTAAAGCATATATAAATGCTATTTAGTATGGTTAGAGTGTATATAGTCCAAACTCCCCTCTCCCCACACACCTCCTCTTAAAAAGAAGCAAAAGTTGTAATGAAAGCACTTGACCAAAATCAAGGAGGAAATAATGTGGCATAGTCAGATTTCAAACCCAGGTCTCTTTGACTTCCAGGCTAGAATTGCTTCCTATTGCAACACACTGCTACGGTCATTCCCACCCGATTCTGATATTTTTCTATAATTTAATTTATTGAGAATTACTAATAGTCAAACTTGACAAGAAAAGATAGAAAGAAATTCATTCCAAATAACTACAGAAAGAATAAAACATCTGGAAATCCACCTACCAAGACACACAGAGGAATTACAAGAAAAGAATTCTAAAATGTAATTTCAGAAATAGACTTATGAGGAGTTTGGTTTTAATCTTGACTTGTTCACTGACTGTGTTTTTCAACAAGTCACTCCATAGACCAAAGTCTCATAAAATAATAGCAGACATAGAGCTAAGTCTAATATTTTCTGTTTTATAAATCAAGAGACTGAGTCAAAGGAGGTTAAAAGATTTGCACAAAGTCACACATGTTGAAAGTAGAAAAAGTGGGATTTTAAATAATATCTTCTGACTTCAGAATTAGGGCTCTTTTCATAGTATCATTCTGCTAATATTAACTCTTTGGACCCTGATTTCCTCCTCCATACACAAAAGATGAATGATTCCCATGGTTGTATATTTTATGATTCTTTGACCAAACCTTCTAGCCCTTTGCTGAAAGATTTTTTGGTTTAATTTAAAATAAGAAAATAAACCAAGTTGGCACAGTGGATAGAACCCCAAACCTGGAGTCAGGAATATTGGAAGTAAAATGTGAACTCAATTCTTCTTACTAGCTGTGTGGCTTTAGGCAAGTCGCAAAACCTTTATTTGTCTCAGTTTCCTAAAGCATAAAATGAAGATAAATTGGCACTTACTTCCCAAGGTTGTTAGGAGCAGCAAATGAAATATTTGTAAAACATTTTGTACAATGAATAGCACAGGTTATTGTCTATCCTTCATTTTTAAAGAGGGCTAATGACATCACAGGTTGGTATTTTGACATGTGAGTGAAATGGATTTAATTGAAGCCAAGCTGGACCGAGTTGTCTCTCTTCCAGAGTCACCAAACTTCAGTGGCAAAAGAAAAGTCCAGAATGACTCCAGGATGAGCCATGGTGACTTTGGCATCTTAAATGTCTGACTAAGCTCTAAGGGCAGGCACCACATATCCTGCTTCAGGCACCTTTTGGCCATTGCAACAAATTGTTCTCATCTGCCCATTTTGCCAGAGGAAGTCTTCACATGCCTGGAGTAGACATCTCCCTAACTCAGTGAGTCCTGTCAGTTACCCTCAACCTGGGTTAATCCACCTGAAAAGACAGTTTTATCAGGGTGTAGCCAGTGGACATCCCATAGCTTTGGGCAGCCACAGGTGAGAGTTGGGTGAGAGGTGGACTCCAAAGGTAGATGAACACCCCTAAAAAGGGAAAACTCTCACACCAAAGGTGCTAGGTTGCCCTGAAAACCCCCCACACACCTGGCACATTTTAGGTGTTATATAAGTGGTAGCTACTATTATAATTATTATTACTCAATGATTAGTAAAACAATATGAAATAGAATTGGTAATATAAATATTTGCAAGTGCTATACTGAGAACAGTAAGTACTCAAGAGTCATTCTATTTTTTATCTTCTTTCTTGCCAAAGCATTCATGATTTATAGTTAAACTATTAACTTTTTAAAAATGTATTATAAGACTTCTGCCATACTATGGGTGAAAAGTACTATTGTTAACAATTTTCTGAAAGAAATTCCATAACTTTAAAAAAATGAAATCTATCTGACTACATAAAAAGGATTTATTTTTATCCCATAAGGCCCTTCCTTAACTTGGTTTAATTTCTTCAAAAGGACATAGATTGATAAAGAGACTTTAGGAGACATCAATACTGAAAATCATGTACTGAAATTTTGTTCCCATGCAATTTGAAGATGTGATATTAGTTAATAAGTGCTCTGAATCTTTTCACGTCTCAAGTTATGATTAATAACAGATTTATGTTTGAGGAAGGGCTCCAAATTTGCAAGTTGGAACTGGAATAAGATTGCCATTATAACAAATAACATTACAATAGATTTTGATGAATAATGCCTACTAAGCACTTTTCTCTCCTTAGGGAAATTTGCTTTATAAGTATAATTTATTAGAATTGTATTAAGTTCATATAGCTTTGGTGAATGTCAGGACTGGGTCTTAAATACACACTCTACAATTAGATAGCAAGATACTGCCCAGAATACTTTTTTTTATTAGTCTGTAAAAAGTTTCCGAGAATTTCTCACACCACCACTGTGAAAAGGGATTGGTAACAAACACTGAATACCTGTTTTTCAAAACATTTATATATTAGACTTTATGTGACTTTTGAATGTGGCTAGATTTTTACTTGTCCACTGCCTGATTTCAGAGAGGTCTTACCTGCTTTAGTAGGAACTGGGACTATATAAATTTCCATGGTTACTTTAAAGTGATAAGGCTTAAAAAAAGATATTGGAGAAATGTCACAAGATTTTTATTATGGTTTGAATGTCAAGAACTTAGAAAACTTTGGATTTTGTATTATTTTAACACAACATTTCATGGATATATCTATAAATAACTCAGAAAATAAAAACCAATTGGAAAGCTTAATATAACAAGATATATAAATGTATGCATGTATATATTATGCTATGCTTTATCTTTTATCTTTCTTTGAAGTTTAAATGAAATCATCATAGAAATAAATATTAATTATTTTTAGTTTTGAGATCTAAATTTCCAAAAGTATTTAAAAATTAGAAGAGTTAAAATGAATAAAATGCTTAGAAAAAAATGAATTGCTACAGGTGAAAAAAAAGACCTGAAAGTTCAGAAAACAGAAATATTATCTCCAAGAAGATTGAAGAAGCTTTAAAAGTTAGATTATCAGCTTGTTCCTGTTTCTATTGAGGTAAAGATTAAAAAGTTGCCTCTTGAAAGAAACAAAAAAAAAATATGAATTAACCAAAAGAAGTTTTTGGCAATGAACCTTTCCAAAGAAAATTTAAATTTACCAAAAAAAGCCTTTTTAAACAATAAGTTTAAAAGAATTCATCATTTCACAAAATCATTTCCTATTAGAGTATAACTTGCTAATTGAATATAGTGGGGATATTTGACTTCCCAAATCTTATTTGCAAGCAACTTTTCAAGAATACATTTATTAGATAAAATGGGGTATACATAAAAAGGTAGCCACAAAAAATATTGTAAAGTTTCTATATTTCAAAAGTATTTAGGATATATTATTCTATTACTTTAATATTTCAGTTTTAATGCAGTTATTTAATGCCTATACATTAAAAAAAATTCTTTTGGATAAGTTATGACACCCAGCATTCATTTTTCTCATGTGTAGAACATGGAATAAGTTTAGAATGAATTGAGTGACATATATATACATATATATATGTATATGTATATACACACATATAGGTACATGGATAGGCAGACAGATTAGACAGAGATCAATTGATAGATAGATAGACAGATAGGTAGATAGATAGATAGATAGATAGACAGACAGACAGCCAGACAGATAGTTTAATCTGCTCTAAGTCCGCTGCCAAGTGCTGGGGATATAAATACAAGAGTGATAATATCTCTGCTCTCAAAGAATTTTTACTGTAATAAGGGGAAATAATATATAGTCACTTTTGGGCACAACCTTGGCAATCACTTTTCCTGCACAACATTGGCTTGAAAAATTAAAATAGAAGATGATGATCTGAGAACATGAAAAATTAGGATTTTGGTACCATGAAGGCAGTCCTTTAACTTGGTCGAGTAACAACTGAGGAAGTAAATAAATACACTATCTTTTAAAAGCAACTATAAAATAAAATTTCATTATTGAACCAGAATAGGAGATGTGAAGGAAAGAAAAAGGGGAGCAAGAGACACAGGCAGTGGCCTGGCAGAAAGCAAGATAGGTAGGACAGACAAATCAATGAATAGGATATGAAGTATGACTTGGAGTTATTCAATCCTTTTCCAAAGTAACTATATCATCCCCGAAGCCAGAGTTCCAAAGGTGAATGGATTAAGTCTCCCATGGATTGGAGTGTGAATTTAGTCTAAAGGATGTTCTTCCAAGTGGAGACAAATAGAAAATAGCATCATTTACTGGGTCATTGGATCAAAGATTTAGAGATAAAAGGAACTTTCATGGTCAGCTAATACATATACTCCATTTTAGAGAAGAAGAAAATGAGTTTGAGAGAGATTAGAAGACTCTATAATTGTTTAGGAAGTAAGTGGAAAAATTAGCATTTGAATTTACGTCTTCAGACCCCATATGCAGCACTCAAGCATTTTATTTATTACACATCAGAACTAGAAACCAAATTCAATCCAATATGATAGTTATACTCCTTCCCCAACAATGGATAGGTGTTGTCTATTAAAGTCAGTCAGCAGATTTCCTTAGCTTTTCTTTTTCTACCAATACATTCCAATACACATACTGGCAACTCTGTCAAAAATCATATCACTCTGGATGAAATGAATGTTTTTTCTCTTGGCTAAAGCAATATGTGATGAGGAGAAATGAGTTTCACAACTTTAAGTATGCATTCTCTTTCCCTCAAATTTGTTACAAAATGTCTCTTTTTATAATCTCTCCACCACTACCATCAATTCCTTACTGTAACAAGTAACTCTAATTTCTCACGCAGTTAGGAACAAAAAATACCTTATAATTTTTTTAATAGTTCTACTGTGAAAGATAATTTATTATACCATTATCTCTCTGATTAGCATACAAATGTTAATGTAGAATGATTCCCTGCTAGGAAATACTAAATGAATAAAATTTACCTATATCAGAAACATCATATTTTATAGCCTCTGTAAGGACTGAAGTAATCGTCTCCAAAATAGACTCTTTGAGGATAGTTATAAAATTGACAAAACCCATAAAAGCAAGGAAGAAACTGAAGGTAACTTAGATTGTCTTGGATGAACAAATTCTCATCTGGGGATGTGGAGGAAAGAAAGCACACAGGAAAGACTAGTCTTAGAGGGAAAAATTTTCAAGAAGAAGGACCAAATAGAGAAAAAAAGAGTTGTTATTGTCTCTTTTTAACTTCCTGTGACTTTACAAGAGGACTGAAAGGCAGTGAATTAAATTGATGAGATCTGTAAAACAGGAAACTAGATTACTGTATAATGGAAATAGGTACTCAAAGCACATTTTAACAAATGGAAAGTGATAGAGACCCTGAAAACTACTGCCACCATCTGGACAAGGATGGCTGGAAAACTAGATTAGGCAATGTACTTTTATCTACAGAACCAGTGTTTGTATTATTTTATTTTCTAAAAATAGGAATTTCCCTCCCGACATTTCTGAAATTTTAACAAATCTACATTTTTCTGCCTCAAAATGGAGTAAAGAAAACACATTATTAGAAATGGCAAGTGTGCTTATGACTTTCATTCATTGTCTTCTATTGGTTTCTATGTTAGCTCAAGTTCAGGAGCAAAGGATACAAAACCATGCATACATATATAGGGAGATGGTTACCTGTGTTTCAAGCTGTGCTATTCAATCTTACATGATATTTTAAATTATAAGCTCATGGAGGAAAAAAAAAACTTTACCTGTCTATTTGGTAGTAATAATTATATTTGACAGTAATTGTTAGTTAATATCTCTAGTTCTTAGTTCATTGAGTATACTAAGATTATAAATGCTAAAGGTTGTAATTTATGTATATTATATATATATGTGTGTGTACATAAAAATGTATACAAGCCCTTACTTTATGTTTATGCATCAATTCTAAGCCAGAAAAGTGGCAGAGTCTAGACAAAAGAGGTTTAGTAGCTTGCCCAGGGTCACATAGCTAGGAATTGTCTGAGGACAGATTTGCATTCATATCTTTCTTTATAAAACTGAACGCAGTTATAAGTATTAAGAATAAAAATCTGGCTATGTTGAAATCTAGCCTCAGGCATTTCCTAGCTGTGTAACCTTGGGCAAGGCCCTTAACATTGTTTGCCTCAATTTCCTCATCTGTTAAATAAGCTGGAGAAGTAGCAAATGACTCTAATATCTTTGCCAAGAAAAGTCCAAATGGATTCATAAAGAGTCAGATATAATTGGAAATGCCTGAATACAATAACACAGTGCAATGAATCTCTGTGGATAGCTGAATTTTTCAACATGGCAGAGAATTCACTTCTTTAGGAAAACTAAGCTTTATTTTAATCATCCAGAATAAAAATACTTCTAAAATATATTGCATATTTTCTTGCCCCCTTAAACAGAGCATAAAGAATCCCCAAATCAGAATCTCAGAGTAGGAAGGGACCTATGGGGACATCTAATCCATCCTTACCTTAACCAATAATCTCTAACCCATTCCCAACAAGTGATGATCCAAACTTTGATTTAAAACATTAGAATCATGGATTTAAAGTTGGAAGGGATTTTAGAGGTCTTTTAGAATAACTTCCTTATTTCATAGATGAGAACACTATGGCCCAAAGAGAAGACACAAGATACTTAAAAGTCATACAGAGGTTATATAGTAGAAACAGGATTGGAAGAAAGGTCCTTTAACTTCAAAGTCATGCTCTAGTGAGAGAGAAATGACTACCGTCTGTGTCAGTACATTCCAGTTGGGGGTTAGTTCTAGTTAAAATTTTCTTTGCATTTAGTCCAAATCTGTCTATACAATATCCATCCACTGCTGTGGCCAAGCAGAACCATTCTAATCATTCTTCCACATAAAAGACTTCCAGATAATAAAAGACTGCTATCATTTCCCTGTTAAAACTTCTCTTCAGGCTAAATATATCCTTGTTTCTTCAAATGATCTTCAAACAGCATGGTCTCAAGGTCAAACTCCGTCCCAGATGCCTTACTCCAGAGGTTCTGCAATATGTCATTTCCTTCTCAAAATGCAATATTGACCCCAGGGTGAACTGATCAAAGTCCAATATAGAAAGACTCATTCATCTTAATTTATACTCTATTCTTCTCTTAATAAATCCCCAAAAAGCATATGTTTGTCTCTTGTCATAGGCAGATAGACGACATAGATTTAGAATCAGGAAAATGTTCCTCAGATGCTTATTAGCTGTGAGAACCTGGCCAAATACCTTCTCAGATGTGGTTTCTGTAAATGCCGATAATAATAACACAGATCACAAGGCTACTGTGAGAATCAAATGAAGCAATATTATATGAATATTATAATATATATATATGTACCTATGTGTGTGGTTTACAAGACTTATAGAGTCCTATAAATTCAGCCATTATCATTCTTGTTAGTATTGTTATTATTGTAATGGCTGTTATGTTGTAACTGAAATCCACCAAAACCCCAATATCATTTAAATAAACTTCAGTCTAGTTACATTTCTCCAGTCTTCTAATTGTGAAGTTGATTTTTTTAAACCTAGAAACAAGATTTCAATGTCTATGAAATTCAGCCTTTTTAAAATTTGGTCTACTATGGTAATCTGTCAAGATTTTTTTTGTAATCTAGCTTTTCTCATCCAATATGTTAGCTAGCTCTCCCAGTAATATATCACCAATAAAATTGATAAGAAATTCCTTTTTCTCCTTCTCCCCAGCCTTGATCACCTCCTAGCTATGGCAGAAGACTTTGATCAGGTGCTATCTTTTGTATGAGTTTTTTGTTTGGGGTGTAACAAAGTAAGTCTCATAAGATGAGCAGTGTCCTACCTTCAATTTTCCATACTATTCTCTTCTGAATAGATAACATACTACAATGGTAATTGTTTATACTGAATTTGACTAAGAAGCTGATTTCAGATCTATGAAAATGGAAATATTCAGGTTGTAATATCTCAATATCTTCTATGCAAAACTGCAAGATTTTAATGCAGAGGTTGCTTGCTAATATAATAATGAAAATTAAATTAAAATCCCATTAGTAGCTTTAATAACTTTATTAAATGAAAGTAGTAATAGTAAAGAGAGGGAAAGGTAGGAAAGAGGTATTTAGCTTACTACTCTATTGGCTGCCATGATGGATTGAAGCTCACCACCAATGAGTTCCTTCAGCCCCATGCTCCAGCCAGAATGCCCCTGAAGGCTCCCCATATAAGCATTTTTCTCCACCCACTAAGTCACACATGCCGCATCTCAGGAACCAACCATAGCTTCTTAATTTGCCTGAGCCACAAAGTGATCATGTGAATTGAATCTTAAATTTCATAGGTTTTGAACTCTATTGGATTTCTTAAGCAAGGATCACTACTATTGGGCTTCCTTGCATGTTTTTCTAACAGAAATAACATATTAGTATTTAATGAATTCAGGGTTAAGATATGGGCAAAATAATTGCTTATAGTGCTTTTGTAAGATAAAAATTAAGTTTTTCCTATCGAAATATGCACCTTCAAACTTACCACATATCACTACCCCTCAAAAAAGTATATGCTAGCCTAGAATTTTTTCTTTAATAATATTGATATTTATATTTCTTCCAATGTCACTGACAGAAAGCAAGGAAGATATCCACCATGTTGGGTCAATTCCCCTAGGATCCATATGAGAAACAGGAAGAAATGTATGCAGGCTTCCTCTTTATTTAATTTGAGAAAAAATTCCATCTTTGGAGTTGCTAGCAGGACTTTATGTAATTTTCAGTGCTCTCTAGACCCTTAACTCCTTTGTTAAATTAAGGTAGTGAATGAAGATTGTCTGTCCAATGAGCCCCTTCTTTTTTATTGGGATCAAAGAAAACACCAGATGTGAAGAAAGTTTGGACCTGTTGATCTTGTAACTTCAAAGAAATATCGATTATTCAACAATGCTGAAGTGTATGAAAATTGAATGAACATGCCCAATTCCTCCTTAAAGAGTTATTTTGGGTCCAGTACTACCACTTCCAGTTCAATCCAGATTTCATTTACCACCATTTGAAGACTGTAAACTAACAAAATTATGCCTGTAGGTTTAATTTCCTCAAATATATTCCCTTCCTCAAATTTGGATCATCAATATTTTTAATAGCCTCTTGAAATGCATCCTCAAAGGACAGGGCACGAATGCACCTATAATAAAAATGCTGTCTTAATATCTTGTCACAAAATTTGTCATCAAAATTTCATCCTAAGCCCCCAGGGAAGAAGTTGCCTCTTATTTTCTCCTTGGAGCACTGCCTCCATCCTAGAGGCCAACTGCATAGCAATCCCCTCATTAAATAGCCAGATCCAACTAAATGTAGACATCTCCTCTGGCTCTGCGACAAAGATCCCAGCACAAAAGCAACAACCAAAAACTGGGATGGGGTGAGAAGAGAGGAGGACTCTAGGATCTTTAAAACAGCAGTTTTGTAAGTGACAATAAATGTTTTGCTATTGCTCTCACCTACAGCAGGCTGTTTCTCCTACACCTGTGCTCTGTTGCCAGGTTCTGCTGGCTCAATCCACTCTGCTTAGGAATCACAACTATTTGAACTAACCCCCTCAGGGCAGAAATATCCAAGGCAGGCAGCCAGGAGCTGTTCAGAAGGCTTCACACCAAGGGCTGCTTCTGTGAATGTACAATTTTATTTACTTTTATGGGGTTTTTTGGAAGAAGACAAAGTAGTATGTATTGATTAAGAGAATCAAACAGATTGGTTTTTGATTGGTAGGGAACTGCAGACTTCCTAGACCAAAGCCCCTCCTAACAAACTAGGAAGATTCCCTAGAATTTCCTAATGACTGTGCTTATGATTAAAAAGCAACCTGACTGAACAGCCAGGATGATGAGACAGGCTCCATTTGTCACTCTGGAATGAAGCAGATATTCTAAGAAAAGACTACAATCGAAGGTTTCTGAATAAAAGCAAAAAAAAAAAACAAAAAACACAAAAAGCTTTTAGGAGTAAAAGAATCCACACCATGACAATGAGACCTCTTAAAAAGTCAAGGTCCCCAGGGTGGAATAAGGTCTCATTTGATATGGTCTAAAGAACAATATCTGTATTATGACCTGCCACCCTTTCCTGAGGAATGAGCTCATTCCAAAAGCCTGGGCTGATGTGGAACTCCTATCCTTCAACTTGGTGGCAACATGAGACACAAATTCAGAAGCAAGAAAATAACATTCTTCGAGCTCTCCACAAAGATAAGAGAGAAGAATAGTCTTCTTTTGAAACCACCTCGGGACAAAATATCAGTGCAGTTCATACAATCAGAGCTATGAGATAGACTTTGAAATGTCTATTTCTTTGTCCTCTGCCAATAATGTGCTTCAACTCCTTGGTTCTTTGGGGGCATGGGGGATAGCTTAGAATCTAAAGTACATTTTGAATCTCCTTCAATACCGAGTACAATGATCTATACAGTTCTTAACACTTACTGTGTTTATTGAAAGAATGAATTAATTAATTAATACATGAGTAGATAGACAAATGGATAGATAAATAAAGTGATAAAGGATTAAGGGAATGGGGACATGATATAACAATTGCTCCAATATTTCTTTAATTCAACAGTACACTCTCAGACCAATTCATATGTACTACTCCCCTAAGTCTTTCACATAGTGTATAAAGGCCATATCTTTTATTTTGTCAACAATAAAAGAGTTCACTATCATTTTTTATTAAAGAAGTCTCCTATACCTAGATGTCTATTTTATTTGTCCTTTAATACTTTGTTACTCCTGTAAAATTGTACTTCCTTTGATGTTTCTTCAAATATCTTATTTTCCAATATTTTGATCTTTGAAAAGGAAATAAATCCTGAATCCATCCTTAAAATTATTTGACCATTCACTCCAATATAGGCATATATACTTATTTTTAAATTATATAGACAGATACTTATATACTAATCTAGCATCAACATTATAAAACACAAAAAAATAAAATTGTAAAAGGATGTGATGAAGTGAATTAAGAAACTTTTCATGCAAACTTATTCATTAATAGCTTAAAAATATTTTACCCAGGCTAGGAAACTTATAAGGTATTCAAGGTAAACATTTCTACAGATGCTGTAATAGAAGGAGAGGTGGGAAGGAAGGACATGTTTCCAGGGAGTGGAACAGGAGAGAATGATGCTTTGTCTTCCTTTCTAGGAAGTAATACATGGCTGACTATTCGGCTCAACCACTTCTAGACTGCAAGAAAAGCAGCAGAGGTAGGCGGTAGCTGCCAGATGCTTAACAGCTGTGTTGTCCTCCTTCCTTCTAATGTTTTCTTCACACACTCCAATGAATTGCCTTGCACACTTCACTTTGTAGTCCTGGGCTTAGAGTTATGAAGACTAAGATTCATATACTGCCTCTGACACATAATATGTGGCAGGTCACAATCTCTCTAAGAATTAGTTTACTTATCTGCCAAATTAAGGATAACAGCATTTATTTCTCCAGGTTTTTATGAGAATGAAATTAGTTATATAAAGTACTCTGACAACCTTAAAGTACTCCATAATTCATTATTATTTAGTAGTAGTAGAGGGCAGCTAGGTGGTTCAGTGGATAGAGTGCTAGGCTTTGGAACCAGGTAGACACATTTTCCTAAATTAAAATCTGCCTTCAGACACTTAAAAACGGTATGACCTTGGGCAAGTCACAATCCTCTTTAGCTCAGTTTCCTCCTCTGGAAAATGTGCTGGAAAAGAAAATGACAAACAACTCTGGTATCTATACAAAGAAAAGCCCAAATGGGTTCATGAAGAGTTAGATTAAAACAATGCACAACAAAAGTAGTAATACTAATTATTGTAGTAGTACATAGTACCTAAATGCCCTAACCAATTTGAGTTTATTTGGCCATTAGATATACTTTGCCTTACACAAAGTCTTAAGTATATTGTATAGTTTGATATGTAATAAACACTTACAAAACGGAGTTTAATTTAATCTTTCCAGAAAGTGTTTTACTTCACATAACTTAAGCAATCTTTATACATTAATAACAGTACAATAGAATCTCAGTCCTAAAGACCCTCAACAAATGCTTTCAATTATTCTAGGTACCATTCTAGACTAATTCAGATCAATTCAGATTGAGTGTAAATGGAAGAAGGACAAGCCAAGGGGAAAAACATGCCCCTGCTTCTGCCTATGAAGTTCTATGTCAATTACTTTGTCAAATGCTATTATCTTGTGCATGATATGAAGAATGAGATGACCTTAACTGAGTTAACTAGAAATGTTACTGCCATGGTTTAAAGTTATCACCAGTCTATTTTTTTTTAAACACGCTTTGTGTGCTAAGGACAGTTAAGAGTTTACAGTACTCTGACTTCTCCAAACTGGACTGAAAGTAGTAAACATCCACAGCTATCAAATCTCTAGAGCCTATACTGGATAGCACCATTTCCTCTTATAAAGGACTTCTGGGATTGACCCCATTTCTGGATTCATTCAAATCCTAGAATCAATCTATTTCTAAAAAGTATCATTCGTTTAAGGAAACAGAAACAAATTTAAAAAATTCTCCAGGTCAGTTACAAAGAATTATGACAGAATAACCCAAAAAGCATTGCCAGAATTCAAACATATAATCCTGATCAGAATAACAGAGTTTTAGTATTGGGAGGGATTTTTGTAGCCAGTTTATAGCCAAAAAGAACATACCTCAAGTGTAACCAAATAAGTAGTCACCTAGTGTCTGCTTAAAGACCTGAAATGACAAATTCCACTACCTGTTAAGGTAGCCCAAACTACTTCTCTGAGAAAACTTCTTAAAAACCATTCTTAAATTTGCCTTCTTGTGATTTCCACCCAGAGGTGGATGTTCTAGCATTTGGAGCCAAACTGAATGAGTCTAAAGTCATCATCAGGATAGCCTTCAATTACTGTCCCCTAACTCATGCCTAGCCCCCCTCAGTCTTCTCTTCTCTAGGCAAAACATCTTCTGCCAGGCTCCCTCTTCAGTCTGCTCTCCAGCTCATCAGTGTCCTTCCTGTACTTTCCAAAATTCAACTAAATCCTCCTAATGTGCTTTGACGAGGGCCCATCACAGTAGGTTTAGTGTGCCCATCTGCCTGGAAGAAATGTCTCTATTAATGAAGCCCAAAACAATACATATTTTTGGTTGCCAGATAACACAGCTGAATCATATTGAATTTATGATGCACTAAAAACCCTAGCTCCTTTTTAGACAAACTAAAACCATGCTTTCCCCATCCCATAACTGTCAAGTTGGTTTTAACATCTATGCATATTGCCTTTATCACTATTAAATTCCATCTTATTAGATTTAGCTATGGTCTCCAAACTTGAGGAAGAGAGGTCAATTGGAAGTGATGGCAATAATCCAACTGAGGAATGCCCAACATGAGAATGAAATGGATTGAGAGTTGAATGGATGGATGGATGGATGGATGGATGGATGGATGGATGGATAGATGGATGGGGCAGATGGTTTTCAGTAGTAAGGACAATATCTGTCAACCAATTGGATATGGGTCATGAAGGGAAAGAATGCTCATTTCCTCATCTTTCCACAAGAATAATATCAGATACTTAATCATATGTTTTGGCAAAAGTTAGTTAGACTATATCTACAAGACTTCCCTCACCTCCTAGAATAGTAATTAAAACTACATTAATTAACTCTACATATAATACCAACAAAGTTCTACTTTATAACATGTACATGGCAACTATAATGGTCAATAATATTATGTATCATAGAACCATATTAAGCCCACACCTTAAAATGGCCTCATTAATTAAATGGATATATGGAAACTTGCTATTTAGATTTAATAATGTGAAAAAACTTAAATAGAGCACATTTCAATCATTTTGACATTAGGACCAAGAATTAAAAGAAATATTTGACTGTACTTTGTAATTGACTTGAGTACGAGGGGCAAATTTTCTAACATTTCTGTAATTCAGATTACTAATAAACTTTTTAACAAGTGCCTTTCTCATATTTCATAGTAACAATAGTAAACAATAATAACGTGTGATGAGTCCCAAAACAAAGTCTATGACTAGAGGTAAATTATAGGAATTATTGCTTTTGACCGAGAATATGTGAAGGGAAAGCAGGAATTAAAGGCAAATTTAAATGAATACAGAGGATGTCAGTGTTTGTTTTTTTTTCCCCTTCCTTCCTTACCTTTGGTGAAAATAGGATCTGACAAGCAGCTTGAGCCAATATAATAAAAATGACAATTCTACTTAATTTACTTATTCAATGTCATACCAATCATACTAACAAAGAATTATTTTATAGAGCTAGAAAAAATAATAACTAAAATTCAACTGGAAGAACAAAAGGTCAAGATTATCAAGGAAATCAATGAACAAACTAAACATAAATAAAGTGAATGGAGGCAGTCTAGCAATACCAGATTTCAAATTATGTTACAAAGCAGTAATCATCAAAACAATCTGGTAATGGATAAGAAATAGAGTTACTGATCAGCAGAATAGATTAGGTATATATTATATTAAAGTAGAAATAAATGACCATAGTAATACAGTGTTTGATAAACCAAACTATCCAGGCTTTCAGGGCAAAAACTCACTACATGACAAAATCTGCTAGGAAAACTGGAAAGCAATGTAGTAGAAACTAGGTATAAATAAACCTCTCACTTCATGTACCAAGATAAGGTCAAATGTGTACATGATTCAGACATAAAGAATGTATCATAAGCAAAAGCAAATAAGGGGAACATGGGAAAAATCACCTTTCAAATTTATGGAAAGGGAAGAGATTATGACCAAACAAGAGAGAGAATTATGGTAGCTAAAATTAATGCTTTTAATCTCATGAAATTAAAAAAGGTTTTCCACAAACAAAAGTAATGGAGCCAAAATTAGAAGGAAATCAGGAAATGGGGGATATATGGAATTTACATAAAGTTTCTCTGACAAATGCCTTTATTGGCAAATTTGTAGGAAATTAGCCAAATTTATTTTTTAAAAAGATCTATTTCCTAATCAATAAATGGTCAAAAGATAGAAAAGCAATTTACAGAAGATTTCAAAGCTATCGATAATCACAAGAAAAATGCTTTAAATTGTTCTCTCAAATGAAAGGTGGAAGGCTGAATATGAAGCCAAAATATTAAATATTGCATTCATGTTTTTGCTTGCTTTATCTTCTTTCTCACAATTTAATATTGAGTTTGTTTTCAGGATAGCAGTAGAGAAACAAGGGTTATATGTAGACATGAAATATTTTGTAAAATCAAAAGGCATCAATAAAAGTAAGTAATGCTTTCCACAGATTGTCATGCTTCCTTTAAATAAAGAATATTAAAATTTGTATGATAAAACAGATCAAGAAATTTTCTTTAACTAGAATTTCCTCTCTTACTCTGTACTTCTAAGAAGTACTCAGGCATGATTACCTGGGAATTAAAAAGGAAAAAGGAAAAAAAATACCTGGAGTTTGGAAATGCCAACTACAGCCCATAAAATTCTGTGACCCTAAAGGTGAGTAATCACTACTTGTTTAAACAGTGACTTTAAGGTCATAGCACTGAAAATTTATGAGTTGAGCCATGGAAATATATTTACAGAAAAGAAGGGCAGCAACTGTAGATATTTTGTTAGAATACAACCAATATTATAGCAATGATGTTAATAATATTTTAAAGTATCATTTAACCATTTGATTATTCTGTGCTCTCAATATCTGAATAGCCCTATAAGCACCAAACTATGTCTTAAAAAAGAAATGTATTTATCATACTACCTAGTATCATACACTTATGGGTAATGCTAAAATTTTCATGAATATTTAGTTTTCAAATAATCGTGTTCATAAAAAAGCTTGTTTGCATTAGATGTAAGGGAATCAATTCATATTTCAGCAAACAATCATTTAAGTGGCCACTACCTGCTATTGTGATACAGAAATAGAAATGCTAATCCAGTCTGCCTTGCAGGATTTTACATTCTACTTGGTGAATACAACATATATATATATATATATATATATATATATATATATATATATATATATATATGGAAAAACACATTATATCCTAAGCAAATCAAAGTATTTTTCTAGAGTAAAGAAGGACTCAAAACTGGAGGAAGTAGAAAATGCGGAAAAGTCTCTAGATCTTGAAGAAACCCAAGGATTTTAAGAGTGGTGAGGAGAAGATTTAAGAAATGGGTAAAATTTCTAGGTCATGTGGGCAATAAGATGGAGAACTTGACATTTTTTTTTCCTGACAACCATGTCTTCCTAAAGCTCTTCAAAACAGAAATATGTGCCAGAGATAAAGCAACCTTAGCTATCTCCAAGGTCTAGGACACCCAGAATCTCACAGAAGTTTGTTTGTTTGTTTTTTAATGATGTATATTGACCTTAACTTCACTTACCACCTCTCCTTACCTCCCATGCTACCCGCAAGAAGACTACCCTAGCAAACCCAAGGAAATGACAAAGGCTCACCTCAAAACCAGCCCCTGCACATCCTGATTCCTCGTCCTTTCTAGTACTGGGGAGACCCTGGGTCCAGACTGCAGTTTTACTCAGGCCTCAACTACCCACTTGGTCATAGTGCTTCAGAAGCAAAGCCTAATGGAGCCTGAAATTTGGATGCTCACGTGCATGCTGGAAATCTCTGAACTGCCAGTGACAGAACAAATACTACTGCAAAGTTCTGAATTTCTGGTGCCAGGTTAAAAAACTGGAGAACAGTGGAAGTGAGAGTAGTCACTCACAAGGACAAGATTGCCTATAAGAGGCTATGAAGCACTGCCCTAAGTCTAAGAGAAAGCACAGTGAGCTAGGGACAGTACTGACTACCCAAAAGACATTTGGAGAGAAGTAGGCTGGCAAAACATGAATTGGTCAATGTGGATGGATTCTGAGACCCTTTGAGATAGAGATTCCAGGGGAACTGCAATCAAAGGAGAAGAAGCCAGAGTGAGTAAAAAGAGAATCAAATTAAATTTAAAGAAAGAAATTGAGGTCCACCTGTACAAAATCACTGAAGCTGGATATGAAATACCATAACGATCAAATATAATGACTTCTGGATTTAGCAAAAAGTGCATGAAGGATATCATAGGATCCTAGATTAGGAACTGAAAGTGATCTAATAAACCATCTAGGAGTTATGTGAAGTGACTGTTAAATGTACAGACAGATGATGATTTCACAATTTTTTTGTAATTTATTCATATTTTTGATAAGGGAAAAGAAATTTGTAATAGGTCAACTTTATGAGAACATAAAGTAGATAAAATGATACAACCTTTTAAAAATTTAATAGAAATCAGAGATGAAGTTAGTTATATGTAATATCATTGATTCTGTATAGCACAAGAAATTAAGAAGTAAAGTTACAGTCATATAGGAAAAAAAAGATAACTTGGCAAATGTGGACCATGACTACCCCCCCCAAATAGGAATTGTATTGTAAAGGAAAGCACAAAATAAATAAATGAAAGAATGAATGAACAAGCAAACAAATAAATAAAAATATATAAATGAAAATATGTATAAATAGATTAACATTGTAAGGTTGTATGTATTAGGCTAGTACTTTTGCCAAATGTCTGAATACAGGCAAAAATTCAGATGCAAAAAGTGCTATGGGAAGGCACTGTTTTGAGGGAAGTTATACAGTTAATGCAGTTCTAGATACTGAGATGAATGAAGGAGTGTATTATAATACAATCAACCAGACTAGTTGCAAAAAGACATGGGTTTCAATTCTATTTATATCATTAAGTATATTTTTGACCTTGCAGGGGCAAGACACCAACTTTCTAAGACTCAGTTCTCTCTTGTGTAAAATGAGAAAACTGCCTATCAGCATCCCATTCCAGGCAAAATCAGGCGATTCTACGATAGAGAACTTCTACTACTTATTAATACTCTTGCTACCTACTGGGAACAAATGAAGAGATTAAGGAAAGACATCATGTCCAGAGGAAATATAGAGACCCGGCCTGGAGTCCCTATATGATTTTTCCTGTGGGTAATAACCTGAGGAAGAGAAGGGAGACTAAGAAATGGGTGAATAATAAAGACTCAGAGGCAACAAGTTAGAAGATATGGGGAGTGACGCGAACTCCGATAGTATTTCCCACTGAGAGCTAATGGGAAATATGAGGAATAAGAAAATACGTGGGGAGTCACAACTTCTTAATGCCTCCTATGGACAAGAGAGTCTGAGCATTAATAGGAAGCACTGGGGCAACAGCAATGCGGGGATCAGCAGGAAAGGATAGGACAGGGCACTTTGAAGATACAGGGAATTAAGAGCTGTAAGAGAAGAGGAAGTTAAGAGAGGGAATTCATGCTTGTTTCCCAGTATTTATTGGAGGTGTTAGGAATGTGGATTAGGAGGAAATGAACACAAATGTAACATGGCATAGATCGTAACATTGGTTGAATTGACAATGACAAGATCAAAGAGGAGGAGATTATTCCAACCCTTGCTTTGCTAATGAATATAGTCCAAGCCAGGACTCTGGCTGTCATCACCCAGCTCAGGAATTTGCTAGTCCTTTGGACTGTCCCTTTCCATACCATGTGTCTGGTAAATGAATATGCAGGATACAATGTCAATACATCAATCATACTTCCAAGATGCTAAGATGCCTGGTATGCTACAGGAAGAGACATAGTTTCAATTTTTTATGACACAAGAAGAATACTTTAGTGATAATGAGCAATATAGAATTGTATACAAAATGGATTACAGAGTCAAATTGAATGCCATTTGTATGCAGATAATAACCAAAGCTATAGAAATAAAATGATGATTCTCTTTGAAGGAAGAATTCCTACAACAGCCTAAAAGAACACTTCTAATATGTAAGACAAATGAATACAAAATTTCAAAGGAGATACTGAAAGAATATTCCAGAGACAAAGAAAAAAGTTGTTAGGTAAAAGAAATTTCTCTTCAAATGGTAATCTAAGAAAAGGAGCAGGGAAGAGGACTTTTTTCCATGATATAGAATAGTTAAAATAAACAAAAAGCTAACAGAGATCATGCCTTTTAATTTAATAATGAAGATGTAAAGATCTTAGAGTGCTTTTACTTCAAATAAACAGGATAAAAGAATAGAAACCTAAATAAAAGGAGCCAAGACATGAAATGGGATGTATAATTAGTGTGGGGTATCAAAACATTTAAATGTCATGTAAAAGAAGAAATAAAATGAAATGAAGGAGAAACATGAAGAGATTAATTGTCATCGTTGGTTATCATTAGTGACTCTATAATCCAATATTTACTCTAAAATTTTGTATTGCCACTAATAATAATCAAGTAAAATATAGCACTTTAAGGTGAGCAAAGTACCTTACAAATATCTTTTTTTGGTAAAATAACACAGTGAGGTTGGTACTTATAGGTATTAGACCTCTTTTAAGGGTGAGGAAAATGAGGTTCACAGAGATGAAGGGTTGGAGATGGAACTTAAACTTTACTGTTTTCTGATTCCACAAAAAGTACTCTTTCCACAACACTATATTTATATGATGAAAATTAACACTAATTGGATTTAGCATTTACTTGTATTCACTATGTCTTGTATAAAATCTATCCCTTCCAACTCTTGATATTCGGGGAGATTCTTCTGGAATAGAAACAATCATTCTACATATGTTATTTCTTCCTACTCTTCAGTGCCTAACATACTATGGATACACATATAAGACAAAAAAAAGGTTATGGAATTAAACTAAATGATAAAATCAATTTTAATGTCCCTATTAAGATAGATTAGCATCCTACTTGAATGAATCTTCAACTATAAAGTCCTCCAAAAATTTCTTATTAATATATTTAAATGTGCAAACTGGAATCCAACTATAATTTAAGGACAGAGTTTTTTAACCACACTGGTGGAAGGCCAAAAGCTTCTGGTTGGCCTTCATTAACATATACACAGCAATTACCAAAGTCACAGAGACAATCCCATTTCCACCCTACCATTATGCTCAGTGGCCTGGAAAATGGGGCCGAGTCAAGTGGAACTGTCCCAGGCACATGGACTGGATATTCTTGGGGAGTGAATCAAGCAGCATGCTGCAGTGCAGGAGACCATACACCTTAGCACATTCTCCCACGGGAAAATTTCTGATGACCCCACAGTCGAAATCTCATAAATCACATTGTAGATATTTACATTTAGTCTTTGTACATATGCCTTTTTTTTCAAGGATTTTTTTTTGTAAAAAACAAATTATAACCAACTTTTTATCACATATAAAAGCATGATTTAAAAATATAAACCTCACTTTTAAAGAAAAGGAAGGAATTCTTCCTCCTCATTCTTTAAAGCTTGTTCTATGGAAATAGGTAGTCAATCTGTGATCATACACTATAATAAATATATTGATAGGGTAGAGTCTATATGTCTAGGAAAATCCAGTTCTATGCTGGATATTAATGAGATTTCTTGTGGTTTTCTTTACACTTTACTAAATATGTAATAGAGCCCTATTAGTGACAAATGCCTAGGCTCCTCATACGTGCTATGCAATAATGCTCTGTGAGTAATGGATCTGAAAACACATTTTAAGGAAATATACTGGCCCTTTGGGTCCTAGTTACCTCATGTATAAAGTGGAGGTGGGGGATTTATATAACAGCAATTGTTGCTCATGCATTTTTAGTCATGTCTGACTCTTTGTGATCCCATTTGAAATTTTCATGACAACGATACTGAAATGGTTTTTCATTTCCTTCTCCAGCTTATCTTACAGATAAGGAAACTGAGGCAAACAGGGATAAGTGACTTACCCAGAGTCACAAAGGTAGTGTCTGAGACTGTATTTCAACTAAAGTCTTTCTGAGTACAGACCCCATGTTTTATCCATTTTGCAAGTTACCTGCCTAATTATGATATATTATATAATAGTAGAATATGGAATAGTATATTATAGAATAGTATATACTATATTAGCTTACAGAATAGTATAGTATTTAGTATATATTTATTATATTATATATCAGATCATATATTTACATATTATAAATGATGTATAAAATAGCAATAATAAAATATTTAAGGGATCTCTTAGTTCTGATATTCATTCATCTCCAACTGAAATTGGTAAATTCAGTTTTCAGGTCAGGAAATCTATAATATATATTGTTTCCCTTTGGTGATATAGATGGAATAAATGATGAGAAATAAGCCAGTATGATATAAAATGCAAAGAGATTTGTCTTGGAGTCAGGCAGAGCTAGGTATATAAATTCTGCCTTTGAAACATACTTACAGTGTGACTGGGCAAATTATTTATTTCTTACTGCCCCCAAATTAAAATACTACAAGTTACAGAAGGGTTTGTTGTTGTTGTTGTCACAATCACCAGGTACAAAGTTGAGCTACCAATCAGCATGGTAGTATCAGTTTCCAGAAATATACCAATGACTAAAAGCTCTACCAAAATGATAGTAATATGATCAGTTAAAGTAATGATTATATTTATTACATGTCTCTACTTGCTTATGCACTTTACTTATTGAATATATAGTTATCCTTTCCACATTGCAGGGCATAGGGGTATGGTCCTCCCATGATCTAGAATAATTGTATAAAAGTTTTTGGCGCTCTCTTCATACTAGAGAAGGTCTTAATTGTTTGTTTGTTTTTTCTTTTATGCAATATTTACTGTGTCTTACTGTAAAATTTGGGTTGTGTTTAATCATAGGTTATATGTAGATCAATGTTAAGTTTAAAAAAACCAAATATGAAAATTTTTAAATCAAATCTGAGGAAAATAATATAGAATACACTGTACAGTTAATATTATGCATTACAGAACACACATTTTATTTATTGTTACTAAACTTTTATAGATGGTTTCTTCCTTTCTATCTTTTGTATGGCATCTGTTGGCTTCTGTGCTCTTTTTGCAAACTTAAACTTTTTTATTTATTTATCCTTGGTAAAGAAATTGTATATGTTTGTGATATTACAAGATAAAATATGTTGATATATGTTGATACTATGCATATATTTTATGCATTTTTGAGTTTCTAAACTTTTTTCTGGGTCCTCTGCTAGCCTTTGCATTTCATCTATAGCTTCTACAAAGCTCCCCTAAAATTCTCATTTAATTTCTTATGTCTACCTGAAATGTCTTGAAACCAAGATGGAGAAAGTCAGAATGTGGAAAGGATACCTGTATTGTCACATCCAATGGATCTGTAATCTTACCATTGTGTGTATTCCTTCTAATAAGATTTAAACTTATCCATTTTATCTTAACTTATCCTAGGCTAAGCTATCTAACTGATGTGACCATACAGTGAAATTCACATGGCTTAAGCCCACCAGTTACAAAGGGTTACGACTTATTTTTAGACAATAGAGGCGAGATCCAGAATGTGTTTTGTCTAGTATACAAAAGAATCTCTAGTTTGGCATCATGTATATCACCTAGTTATCCCCAAAGACAGAAGCTTGCCTGAGACACTACTACTGACAGAGCCCAGAATTTCTCCAAAAGAGTCACCTCCAGGAGTCCCTACTTGCCCAAAGTGTGTTATAGAACAGGTCTTGTCATGAGAGTTATTTCACAAGAAGCACTTTTCATTCTTCCAAGGTAAGACTTTATTAAAATAATACTGCTTCATATCTTTTTTACAAAGGTATTAATTTTGAGGTAGAAAACTCTTTGAATAATTTATTTTACTTTGTTTACTATATATCTGCCAATATAAAAGTGAGGAAAGAGTATTGGAATATGAGTCAACATTCATAAAGTGTAATAATAGAATAATGGTAGAATTCATAGAGTTCCTATGGGATAATAGCCTAGTCAATTCAATCCCTGAGTCTTAGTTTCCTTATATGTGAAAGGGGTTAATGCTAGTAACACTATATATGTCTTAGTTATTTTGAGGAAAATAAGTTCTTTGAGCAATTTAAATATGAGTATATTAAGAGAAGTATTTGCCAATCTTCACTTTATTTCCTTAGTGAAATTTTCTCTAGTGTAAGCAATATGTGCTTCTTTTTACAAATGATGAACATGGAAATATGTATTGTATGATAATATTTACAACTTATATCATATTACCCTCTTATCTTGGGGAGAGGAAAGAAATGAGCGAGAAAGAGAATATGGCAAGTATCAGAAAACAATTATTAAACATTTTATTTCTATGTAACAATGGAAAATAAAATAATGAAAATATATTTATGTAAAATTGTTTAATTTTTAGAAAACATAATAGTATTAGAGGGCTATTAGTATGAACTAGGATTCATAAATATACTTACAGAAACACTTAGGTAGAGTATTAAAATTAAACAGAGGTCAAAGCAGAGATCTAAAGTAATTGCTAAGACATTTGAATGCTTTTATTGCCCCTCAGGTTTAGCATAATAAAATTTAAGAATTACAATTCCCCATTTAAAAAACAGAATTTACAAATATTATCCTAAGTCTGTCAAGTTGTCAACTTTATTAAAAGAGAGGTAATCCCTATTTCACTCAATTTGGGGGCCTCTGATCCTCTTTTTAAAAAATCACATTTAAATTTCTTCCTTTTTCTGTCTGTCTGAGTCTCAGTATAAAATTGTGATGGATGAACCCTAAAACTGTTCAACCCAATGTAAAAGAGAGGAAAAGGATCTGGAGTGATTTTGAAAAATTTCTTTATGGCATAAGGAGATTCTTCATTGGATGGAATGTTAATCAATTGACTGAATCTAATTAATCAGTTACTTGTCTTTATGAATTAGTTTCCAAAGAGGACATCAGACACAGTGAATAGAAAGCCAATAGTGAAACGCGTAGGACCCATGGCAGATCAAAATGTTGCTTCTCTGTGCTCTATGGTTCAGCAACCACTGGAGAGGTATATGGTATATAGGACAGAGAGCCACCATCCTAATCAGTCCCCATGGACCTGATGGTGCACTTTGCTGCAGTAGCAATTTCATTTTGAACTCCAGTATCCTTTAAGATAATGCTAATGCTTCAAAATAATTCCATCACCCTTGGAGTGTCTTCAGCCTGTCCATATCATTTTCATGGACTTTTGCCCACTCTCACTTCCAAAATTTGTCTTTCACTTTATACTTAGAAAAGGGATTCTTTTTATGGCGGATTGGGGGAGAGAGAGAAAAAAAAGTAAGAGAAATTAAGAGTGGATCAACTCTGTTTCAAGGCCTGAACCAGAGGCCAGTCCACTTTACATAAGTATTAAAACCTATTTCTTCTTCTTATCTCTGTAAGGTAAAAAAAGGAATAGCCACCTAGAGAGTTATTATTTAATAACGCTTTCATACTGGACCAGTAGGAATTTGCCTTTGAAAGAATGTAGCAATCTAGAGGGGAAAAAATCCCCTAAATGACAAGGAGCAAGTTGTTACTAAAGTGAATCCTGAAAACAGGTTCAGGAATATGTTTGAAACAGGTTCCTTAAAGCAACTGGTAATCTTTCATTGCTGCTACAATTGTGAAAGCTTCCAGCTTGAGCTGTCTGACACACATTTGAGTCTTTCTGTGCAATGAACCCACGTGGTGACAAAAGAGTCACAAGGCAGACAAATTAGCTACTCTAGGGAAAAAGCCCAACTTCTCTATCAAAGCACAAAATTGCTAATGGGAATTTTTTTTAATGTGGCATGTGACAAAGCTATTCCTTCAAATTAAGCATAAAAAAACCTCTAAACAAAATAAAGAACAGGGTAAATAGCTGTCATTTCAGTTTTAACTTTAGTGTCTACAAAGGAAAGTCTAGGTAGAAATTTGATAGTGGCATTGAACCTAGCCAAAAAAATGCATATATATATATATATATATATATATATATATATATATATATATATATATATTAGTCAAAACAAAATGAACACCTTCAGAGTAAGAGCAAATAGCATTTGCTCAGTCTTGTTTCTACACAGAAATGCAATCACAACTCCCATCCCTAGTCTCTACAGTACATGTAAAGATGTTGTAAAATTTTATTAATTCTAAATTTGCCTAAGAAGCAAAACAAAATAACAGGTCTCACAAAAGTTGCACAGTTGACTGGTTTATAACTGAAGTTTGGCTGATTGAAATCTAGATTTACAGATACATGGAGATGCTTAACATTCATTGAGGATGATCATATGCTAGTCAGAACTATTCCAGTGTGCAGATGTGCACACATACAACATCAAGTGCCAAAATATCACACACTACCAAGTTCAGTGCTCTCCTGCTCAACTAAGCTAATCAAATGGGAAACGATAAACATAAAGGATGCTTTGTGAAGATGCATTTCGATAAACTGTAATTTTTCCAAATCAGATCTGTGGGGAGGAGAAGAAATCTACAGAAAGGGAATCATTCTCCCATGAAAATTACCCAGTTCTTGTTTCTAAAATTTAAATCTGAAGAATGTAGGACTATACTCATGCATAGTAATAGATGAAAACTCATTTAAAGAGTATACAAACTGTCTATATTAAGGCAAGCTTGAGTTTAAAAATAAGCAAAACAGCTCTTTTGTTTCTACTTTAATCAGAACACTTACCAACACCTTTCATTTGGGAAAAATGATATTAAAAATATTTGACATACACATATGCTTTGTTGCTGCTTAGTAATTTTTAGTCATGTCCAACTCTTCATGACCCCATTTTGGGTTTCTTAGCAAAGATACTAGAGTCATTTGCCATTTCCTTTTTCTCTTTGTTTTATTGATGAAGAACTGGGGTAAATGGTTAAGTGACTTCCTCAGGGTCACACATCTAGTAAGTGTCTGAGACAACATTTGAACTCAAGTCTTCCTTACTCCAGACCTAGTGCTCTATCCACTGTGTCATCTAGTTGTGTGTATAAATATATATATATATATATTTATGTATATATGCATACACATATACATATATATAAATTATATGTTATATACACATCATGCATATAAATATATGTTTATGTACATGAATATATATACATACATACACATATGTACAAACATAACACATTACAGTTTTGCAATATATATATATATTTTTTTGAACCTTTACCTTCTGTCATAGAATCAATATGAAACATTAGTTCCAAAGCAGAAAACTAGTAAGGGCTAAGCAATGAGGGTCAAGTGACTTACCCAGTATCACACAGCTAGAGTGTCTAAAGCCAGATTTGAACCTAGGACATCCCTTCTCTAGACATGGTTCTTTATTCCCTAAACCACCTGCTGGTCCAACAAAGTATTTTATATGCATTTTCTCAGTTCATCTTCCTAACTTCCTATCTTTCCATATTATATGTTCAATATCTCTAGTTAAGTAATAAGGAAACAGACTATAAAAAGTTCAATAATTTGGCCAAAGAGAAACTATTGGAAGTAGCGGCTTCTGAAGTAAGCATCTCCTGTGACTCCACTTTTATCACTCCAGTATGGCTAGGCTGACTCTCAGACTAGTCCGTGCTATAGCTTTCTATGCTCTGCCTAGCATGTGGCACCATTTCCTCAAGTAGAGTAATTCTTGCAGCCTCTTACCCAATGATGTTCATTCTTATCCTGAGAAACATTATGGTGAGTCATTACATTATTTCACTTACAGCATTAGTTCTTGCATCAGTCTTTGTCCAGCATGCTGCCTCGTAACCAGTTGTGTCCCTATCCAAGAAGCTCATCTTTTTGTTTCATTAACATTATAGTATTCATGAAAAAAAAATGATAGATATGTTCACATGAAAAAAACAATGGAGTTGACTATTATGTACAGTTTTCAACTTATACAAAAGGGATTGGAATATATTGGTTGCATAAAATGAGGTCCTACTTTATAGCTTGGCACTAATGCCCTAGCATAGGAACTAAGATTAAAAAAAAAAAAAAAATATATATATATATATATATATACACAGAAAACTGGTCATTATCCTATTGCTTCTGCCTGTCATGATTTTTCTGTTTTTTTGTTTGTTTGTTTACTTAACCAATACTTATGGATATGTGGCTTTTGATTGAACAAAGGCCAAGCATTAGGAAAAATCTCCAGACTTCAAATACTGCCATCAGTTGGCCTAGAACATCTCAGAAAAATAAATAAAAATTAATTATATCCCCATCTAAGAGGGGCAATATGATATAATTGAAAGACTGCTAGATTTGAAGTCAGTGACCTAGAGCAAACTATCACTCATCTCTGAGCATCTTTATCTGTTATCTATCATAAGGAAGTTGGAATAAATGTCCAAAGTTCTATCTAGGGTTTCTTCCCCTTCTTTCAAACCTTGACACTACTTTCATTTTATTTTTTAATGCTTAATATTTAAAAATATGTTTGCTACATTAAAAACCCAGTTAACTCACTCTCTCCCTTCCCTTCCACCATTTGAGAGGACATCATTTGACTAAAAGGTATATACTTACATAAATCTATGCTTTACATATTTCTGTTCATCAGTTCTTTCTTTGGAGGTGGACATACACAAGTCATTCTTCAAAGATTACTTCTTTACTGTATGAAATGTTACCTTGTTTCTGTTTGTTTCACTCATCACAATTTAATGTAGGTTTTTCTAAAATTTAATTGCTCATTATTTCTTACAACGCAGTTGTATTTCATCACAGTCAAATACCACACCTGTTTAGCCATGTTATATGTGTATATATATATGTATATATTAATTTATATACATATATACATAAACATATACATACCAATGTATGTATAATTCTTTGACATTGCATATAAATATGTAAACTTTAATATGCTATATTTTGCTAATTGTCATTATTTTTCTTAACATAAATTAAAAAAAATATTTTAGAAAGTTGTTCTGATGAAATATAAAGCCAGTTGCTGTTTTTATAAAATTTTCCTTTATATAGGTAAATTTTATTTGTGCAAAATAGAGTTTGCTTCTATTACTATGCCCAGGTATATTTGCATATATGTATGTGTGAACACACACATACATATCTACATAGATCTAAAGATAATAGACATTTACATAGCTCTATCTATATATCCATCTTCTCTCTTAATGCCTTCATTCCAGAAAAACTGAAGCAATATCATTGTGTCCTCACCAAATGCTCAGACCAGAGAAATTTTACAAGATAAGCATATTAAAATTCAGATTAATAATTATTTATCATTTACTGAATGGCTAAAATCCATTATACACCTTAAAAAACAAATCGTTCCTTGCTCAAAGGAATCTAGACTCACCACTTTATCAATTGTCTTAAAAATTTGTTAGTTAATCTTCCCTAAGAGCAAGAAGGTGTGTATCTGGATATATTATCTCAAAAGGGCTCCAGGATAAGAAGGAAATAAGGAGAAAAGAAAAAAACAACAACATATCCCTGGTGATTTTGTGGTCCATATTTCATTTTCAATCCTAAGGCCAATCCATGAGACTTTGCCAAAACAAACTACTTTGATTACGCTTTCAACTTGGGTTCTCAAAATCCTTTGTCTTATGCTCTGATATAATAAGATCTATAAGAGTAATTTCCAAAAGAACAGGGATAAGATTTAACTACAAAGAGTGCTCAGAGAGAATATACTGAAAGGAACATTCTCAACAGTTATTTTTTTTTTGAGAGGTGGGAGTTGGTGGAAGATTCCTTCTACAATGAAAAAAAAATACAAATACTAAAATGTGTCTATTTTGGCTTAACCAATAGGCAAGAAATGCATTTTCTTTATGGAAGTGTGAATATCAGGGAGCTTGAATAGCTATACAGAAGCCAAATTTAAAATAGTATCACTCAAATAAATGAGAATCAAAAAAAAATCTCTGAATGTTGACCATATAGTATGGCTAATGTACCTCTTATCATTTGTTTATTTGCCATTTGTATTTCATTACTGTAAAGTAAATACTTCCCTCAATGAGTGTTTTTGATGGAATTATTTCTGAAAAGCATAAAGCATTCAAATGATCATATCTAGTTCTTTTTTTTTTTGCCTTTTCCATAAGAAAGATGTGGAAGCCCTACCTCTACCTTAAATCTGGAAGGATGAAGAATTTTTCTTCTTAGGATAATTGTCATGAAAGGAAATACTCTGCCTCTGGTGTCACCAATCTTTTTATATTGCCCTGAAGAACATATAGAGGTAGAAGTATCCCTTCAGCAAATCATTAGCACATTTTTGTTGTAATAATAGGATAGAAACCATAGTAATTAAGCAAAGATATAAATTACTCTGTGACCAAAATCACATCTGATAATGAACACCCAATTCAAAACTAATGGTAATACTGAAGAGAGGAAAGAAATGATGAGGGTACAGTCACCAGAAAAGAAAATAACACAGATCTGTTGCTAACTCATTTTATAAAACCTGGATTTATGAAAAAATCACTTTCTGTTTTAATGTTATTATGGCCCTGCTCTACAATTTGGAATAACAAAGGTACCTCAATTATTCTGATGTTTTTTTTACCCACTTCTCTTGAAACCAGAAAGAATGGTATGGATATAATGGGAATAGGGGCTATATTACAAAGGATGCAGAGGGAATAGCAATAAATATCACTACATGCTCCAGCACTGGGTAGCTCTAACACAGAGAGATCAATGTAGATAGGTGGGGTTTTCTGTGATAGCTTTATTCTTATCTCTTCCCCTCAAGCAGTACAAAATACAGGGGCAAATGTAGACATATCAGTAGTTGGTTCATGTAAGCATTTATCTATAGTATAAAGAAAAGCTTTTTGTTCAATTACATTTTGAATACATAGTAATGTTATCAAATTAAAAAGTATAATTAGGATAATAAAATTTTAGAGCTAAAAGTAACCTTGGAAATAATCTATTGCAGCTCTTTGAAATCAAAGATAAGAAAACTTGGCCCACAGAGTTGGTGATGTACTAAAGATCATTGAGCAAGGCTAATGACAAAAAGTGGACTGGAAACCATGTCTCTTGACTCAATGGTTAAGAAACATTTCTATCATATTCTGCTACCTCTCATTGTCTTATTATATGTTTATCCTTAAATTCCTGCCATTGGAAACTATTTTTAATTGGGTAAGTTCGTGTGTATGTATATACATGTATGTGTGAGAGTACTTGAAAAGTACATAAGCTATCTTTATATATTTATCCTTTAAATTAGATGTAACTGAAAAATCAGGTCACTTTCATTAGATTTTAGATTTAAATAAAATCTTAGATTTTATTTAAAGCCATGCAAGCAAAAGATATCCAGAAATATGAGTGGCACTTAGTCCAGAATCTTGTATAATATGCCCCCAAAAAACAGATATACCCAATCTTTTTTAAAACATATCCACTACATATTATGGAGCCATGACTGATGGTATCTAACATTATATTTAACAAATATTAATCCTGTTGACATGTAATTTACAAATTTAGTAAATAAACAGTTATTAATCATAAATTTAGCTCTGGGTACTATACTAAACATCCAGACTTAAACAGAAAGGCAAAAGAAATCTATGCCTGCAAGAAGTATTTAATCTAAAGATAGACTAAATACTAAAGTTGGAAACATTTAATTTTATCTATCTATCTATCTATAAATATACATTATACATGTGTATATAAACTATATACAGGCATACACATTCATATATACACAAGAATAGAGATAGGATAAGATTTAAGAGAAGTGGAAGGCTGTCTCTAAGGCACATACTTCCTTTCATTCCTCCTTGTGAATATAGATTATAAATAAAGCTTCCCTTCATATTGTTCCATAATTGAGTCAGGAATTTGTGACCTGCACTCATTAGTGCATGGGCACCATAGTACTCACTGCCTCGGGTGAAAAGAATTCAGTTATTTTGGATGCCTCCTATTTGGGGATTTTGTTCTTACTTAGTGACTGTGGAATAAAACAAATATCTTACGTGCTTACAAGAAAAAAAAAGTCTTCACACCGACATTCAGAGGCAATTTCATCCAACCCTCTTTATGAAGGCAAATGCAGGAGACATCCCACATCCCTCATCCTCCTGAGTGGCAGTAGAAATCAGACTTAGTACCTTTGGCATACTTCAGGTTGCTACATTGACCAAACAGCCTAGGGCAACGATGGTAGAATTTTCATTTAATTCTTGTGACAATAACATTTCTCCAATATTTGAAATGGAATTTTCTTAAATATCAATATAGAAAGGCCTTGGGGGAAAATAGATATTTTTGCTGCCACTTCTGATGACTAAAAATGTGTGTTTGTGATGCAGGACATTTGAAACTAATACAGAAATATTGGCATTAGAAAAAGAGTTAACATATCCCACTGAGAAATAAATTTATGCATACATACAGAGGGTTGCTGTAGTGAACTGCAGAGAGAATCGGCCTCTGACTCTAGAAGACATGAGTTCAAGTGCTTTCTCTGACAAATATTGGCTATGTGACCCTTGGTATGTCATTTAACTTATTATTGCCCCAGGCAACAAGATAATACATTTCAGTAGCATATTCAGGTTTGCATTACTAGGAGAATTTCCTCAAAGAGAATTCTCTAAACCTATAAAATCAAAGCTGTAGTCTAAAGAAAAAATACACACATACAAGCAGCTGTTGAAGATTTCTAATAGCATCCTTTTATGCCTCTATACCTGTCCAGATACTACTTTTCCACTATTGTTTAATATTAATGTAAAACACATGATATGAAAAATAAGATCAATACACTCAATATTTAAAATATGCCATATTTTAAATGAGATTAAAGTTGAAATAAAATCCATTAATTCAATTTAAAAAATTTAATTTATGAGAAGTAAATCAACATTATCAGAGAATACTTAAAAGATATTCCAAATTCTCACAGTTTTAAAGAGACACTAGTATAAGGATTGATATTTCAAATTAAAATATAGAATGAAACATTCTGAGAGAAAGGATTTGCCTCATGTCACATAGTAAGTATCTGGTATCTAATGTAGGAATTTAACACAGGTCACTTGACTCCTAGTTTTCCACTATTCCCACAATGCTATTTTTCTTGGAGTATGTTAGCTACTAGTCAAGGTATATGTTATTTACATGTCATTTACATATACCCCAAAACATGACTATTCATTAAAATTACCTAGATTCAAATCCTGCCTTGCATATTTAATATAGGATTTGGGGCAAGTTCTTATGTAAAATTAAGGGAGAAAGAATAACTGGTCTTTCAATTCTCTTCTGCTTATGGAGATTTTAGTCTATGAAATAACTATAGAATGAAATAATATAGAAGCTTTAAATAAGAGGTAATGAAAAAAGGCTACCGGGTATCATGAAAGGGACTGACAATCTGAATGGAGATTGAAGCAAACATTTCTTCACTTTGTTATCTCCAAGAATTTTTCTCTACTGTTAGCAATATGTGTCTTCTTTCACAACATAATTAAAATGGAATATGTGTTATATGATAATATATGTACAATCTATATCCTATCACCTCCTATCTTGGGAGGAGAGGATAATGGAAGGGAGGGAGAAAACATAGATCAAGATTAGAAAATGTCAGCAAATTGTCATTAAAATTGTATCAACATGTAAAAAAAAATTTTTAAACTTGTAAGAAAATGCTATGTCTCAGTATAAGGGAGGAAAGACTGTTATTTGGAGAGGTTCAAGAAATGGCATCCTGGAAGGCTTCCTGATCAAGGCTGTATTTGAGTTAGACTTCAAAAGTTAGACAGAATTCCAGTGACATAGAGTAAGAAAGGGAAACATATGGGAGGATAGGTAAATTCATGAACAGTGCCACAGAAGAAAGAAATTATGAGCTGGGCAGAGATGATGGTTACCATTAGTAGTTATATATGAACCTAGAAAGGTAGAAAGGCGCAGAATTGTTGAGAGAATGGGAGAATAAAAAGTCAAGTAAATATAAACTGAACTCTGCTTTGATCCTCACTAGATGAATGACCATGGGAAACTTATTCACTTAGTATCCCTGAGTCTCAGTAAAACTGTGATGAGACATCTAACACCTTCTGTGGTTGGGAAGCTCAAATAAAATAATGATATATGTAATGGGAGTAAGAAGTGATCAGCACACTGGCACAGAACAGGAAAAAAGCATACAGGGTCCAGGTAACCACCAATAAGAGGAATCATTCATTATTCCAGAATACTGAATCTTTCGGCAGCAAAGTAACAACTGTGTGGCTCAAGCCAAGTGACCAGTGGGGCTCCTATCAGTTCCCTACATGTTCTAATGGAATGTAGTTACTTTAATCAGATCAAACAAGGGGGAGTTCTCAAATAGATTGTGTGTACACACATACACACACAGTTTTTCATATTTTACAGCACTACATATATATTAATGATAATCATGATAATGATGACAATGATTATTTGCAAAGATTTTTAAATTTTAAATTTAAATTCTAGCCAAACTAGCCTTCCTTTTCTTCATGAAAATTACTCCATCTCTTTTCCAGTGTCTTAACTCAGACTTCTCCCATATGCAGAATGCACTTCCTCTCCATTTTGACACATAAAATCATTAGCTTCCTACAAATTTTAGCTCAAATACCATTTCTTACACCAGTTGTCACCGCTTCATCCATTCCCAAATGCTTCATATTAACTCTGAATATTTTAAAATTTACTTTGATGTAGTTTTTTTTTTCAGAAGAAAATAATTTCATTTAGGACAGGAATCATTTCCATAATGATGATGATAGCTAAAATTTACAGTGTTTACTACATGTGAGGCACTGAGCTAAGCACTTCACAATCATTTCATTTGATCTTCACTACAGTATTGTGAGGTAGATGCTATTATTATCTCTATTTCACATGTGGGAAAATGGAGTAAATAGAAATTAAATGGCTTGCCTAGAGTCACAGAGCTAAGTTTTTGAAGTTAGATTTGAACTCAAATCCCCCTGAATCCAGATCCAAAGGTCCCTCCACTCTATCATCTAGTTGCCCACACCCAGCATAATGCTCAGTACATAGTTGGCACTAAATACCCGGCATTTAATGGTAATTGGTGGACTGACTGATCTATGGTTAATAAGGAAGACATTAAAGTTATTTACAGAGAAGTGACATAATCAAAATTAATAAAATAAAGTTATTTAAGCTTAGTTTTATATATGTTTATATCTATTTATATGTAGTATTGGGCTTAAGAAAGGCTGTAGCAGATGGGGTTTTGAGCTTCAAAAAGAACTTTGAGGTATAGATTTGAGAGTAATTCACATAGAGTTGATGTCAAATCAATGGGAGTCAATTGGAACATGTATAGAGGAAGAAAAAGAAAAACAGGGCTTTGGGCAGAATCCTAAACTACATTAACTTTTAAGAGACCAAAAGATGAGGTCATTAAAAGAGTTAGAGAATGGAATAGAATTGGGGTAAGTGACCTCAGCAAGACAATCTATGATAAGCCCAAAGATCCCAGTTTTGGGGACAAAATCTACAATTTGATAAAAACTGCTGGGAAAATAAAAAAAACAGTATCAGAGAGATTAGATTTGGATCAGCATCTCACACTCTACCCCAAGATAAACTCAGAATGAGTGAATAACTTGAACATAAAGAAGGAAACTATAAGCAAATTCAATGAACACGGAATAGTATACATGTCAGATCTTTAGGAAAGGAAAGATTTTAAAACCAAGCAAGACATAGAAAAATCACAAAATGTAAAATAAATAATTTTGATTACATCACATTAAAAAGTTTTTTATATAAACCAAACCAATGTAAGCAAAATTAGAAGGGAAGTAACAAATTGGGAAACAAATATTCATAACAAAAACCTCTGACAAGGGTCTAATTACTCAAATTTACAAAGAGATAAATCAATTGTACAAAAAATAAATCAAGTCATCCTCCAATTGACAAATGGACAAGAGCCATGAATAGGCAATTTTCAGTTAAAGAAATAATAAGCACATGAAAAAGAGTTCCAAATCTCTTATCAGAGAGATGCAAGTCAAAACAAATCTGAGGTAACACCTTACACCTAGGAGATTTGCTAACATGACAGCAATGGAAAGTAATGAATGCTGGAGGGGATGTGGCAAAGTAAGGACATTAATGCATTGCTGGTGGAGTTGTGAATTGATCTAATCATTCTGGAGGGCAATTTGGAACTATGCCCAAAGGGCACTAAAAGACCATCTGCTCTTTGATCCAGCCATAGCACTGCTGGGTTTGTACCCCAAAGAGATAATAAGGAAAAATACATGTACAAGAATATTCATAGCTGCACTCTTTGTGGTGGCAAAAATTTGGAAAATGAGGGGATTCCCTTCAATTGGGGAATGGCTGAACAAATTGTGGTATATGTTGGTGATGGAATACTATTGTGCTCAAAGGAATAATAACCTGGAGGAATTCCATGAGGACTGGAATAACCTCCAGGAATTGATGCAGAGTAAAAGGAGCAGAACCAGGAGAACATTGTACACAGAGACTGATACACTGTGGTACAATCAAATATAATGGACTTTTCCATTAGTGGCAATGCAGTGATCCTGAACAACCTGGAGGGATCTACAAGAAAGAACACTATCCACATTCAGAGAAAAAACTGTGGGAGTAGAAACACCAAAGAAAAGCAATTGCTTGATTACATGGGTAGTGAGGATATGATTGGAGATGAAGACTCTAAAATGAATATCCTAGTGCAAACATCAACAACATGGAAATAGGTTCTGATCAAGGTCACCTGTAATACCCAGTGGAATTGTGTGTTGGCTACAGGAAGGGGGGATAGGAGGGAGGGATAGAATACGATTTTTGTAACCAAGGAATAATGTTTGAAATTGACCAAATGAAAAAAATTAAAAAAAAAATAAAAGTCAGAGAAGACATAGTGAGAGAACCAGGAAGAACAATAGTATGATCTTTTCACAAATGAAAAAAAAATACTAAAAGTTGACAATGTTCAATCCTGCCAACTGTATTGAGTTCAGAGAGAATGGAGGATGAAATAACATGGTACCCAGTGAATAGAAGGCTCTTTTTGACCTTTAAGATAATATGGTTAGGTCCTAGCTGCAACCAGCTTTCTATAGAAGGTCATGGGCAGCAATTGCATACAGTAACTATCTAAAGGCAGTGAAAATGGTGAGGAAATCATTATCAAGCCATATTATCAACCCTAAAATTCACTTCAAATTATTACACTCCATCAAATATTTCAACTAGCCTTGTAGTTTCCACTCCCTATATCATCCCAACATCCCATACCAAATTGCCTAATTTCCCATTTCCTTTTCTGCCTTGGTACTTATTCCTGTGTTATATTTTTCACTTCTTAATGAATTTATTTGTTGGTGGTGAAGTGGGGTCTCCTTTCCTGTTATAATCTTGTCTAAAATTCTTTAGGTTTCCAAACTACTTTTATAATTTAGTACAGCAAAAATGCTAAAATAAAAAGAAATTCTAGGTACATTATCCCATCCTACCTCTCATAATTATGGAGTCTTAAAATACAGGAACAATTAATAGGTTAATGGAAGCCTGAGTTAATGAAGAAGAGGTTGGCTTTGGAATCAAGATTGCTCAGGTTCAAGTTCTGTCAGAGACACATACTAGCTGTGGGACCATGGACCAGTCACTTAACATTTAAGTGTCTCAGATTCAACTATCTGCCTCTAGGTTTCAGACAAGCTATTATCTGCCCTGGTAGAAAGAGGCCCTACATAAGGATTTCCCCATACAAAGGAAGTCAAGACCCAGAGTCTGTACTGTACACAGATATAATCATGCAAAGACAAGAAGTGAAATCCTCTATTGATATTCTAGTCTCTTGTCTCAAGGAAATAACCATCTCAATTGTCTTGCAATTAGAAGAGAACTAGCATGTTCTACCAAGCTGGAGAGGGCTTGATTATGACCCCACTAACCCAGAGTACACCCAGTTTCCCAGGATGGGCCTTGTTACATTTAAAGAAGCTGGTTGGTCATCAGATTACCTAAAAGCTGGATTTTTGAGCTACAAACATTCTAGACCATTCAAGTCAGAGGAGGGTTGGAATTTATAGCACTGGAGGTAATTCAAAACAACCAATCTTAAAGTATCAAAATAGAAGAAGCAAAATAATATATTTTAGAGGAAAATAATTTGCAGTGAATTTCATTTTACTGTTGAAAGAAGCCCACTGTCCATTATTGCTTAACATTTTACATAATACCGTATGGAGATTTTTAGTTTTTAAAAAGTTATATATAAAGAATACTCATGGAATTAGAATTCTATGACCTGGGAGATCTTAAAATAAATTCCAAAGTTAGAAGTGTTTTAAGTACATTATTTCATTTTGTAACTCAAAAACAAATGCAGCAGCTAAACATATTGCTAAAGGCATCATTCATGCTTTCTGTACAAAAGTTATTTCAGTATAAGAATCTAGCAGATGGTTTTAAATTTTATAAACTTTTACTTGCCATTCACCTATGGAATACACTTTTTGTTTCACTTATTCTATGTGTTTTGTTTCCTAGTTTTATTTATTTAACTAAATAATTAAGTTATATGTTCATAAATCATTTATTTGAAAATGTTACAAGTATAGTAAATTGACAAATCAAGTCAAAATGTTTTAGTTATATGCACTATATTGTACTGTCAAATATTTGTCAAAGACCAAAAAAGGAATATACATAGTATATACATCCATAGACAACAGATCTATGGTTTTCTTTTTTATTTGTATGAGAATTCCTGTTTCTTTTATTTTCTCATATAAAGCGGTACCTGAATAAATATGCCCACTAAACTACTTTTGAATATATGTTTGTATCCATATATATGTATGCATATATAATTATATTAGATACCACACTTAATCTTAAATTCCTTGATGGCAGAGGCTATCTTTGATTCATTTTGTATTCCCAACACTTAGCACAATGCCTGGTATATATTAGGTGGTTAATGAATGCTTACAGATTGACTCAGATGCATGTACATATATATGAGATTTAACTGTTTGCTTTCTTTGACCAAAATACTATTATTCTGCCCCATATCTCTCTATTCCAATTTTAATGCTTCCCAATTTCCATAGAGATAAAGAAAGTTTCTACTACTTTGCAAATTTTCGCAAATTGGCCTGACTTGTCATGATTTAAATATGACAATTCTCTTCCATCATTCTCTAATTATTAGTATAAATAGAAGCAACATCACTGGAATCATATGTGAGCCCAAGTTGTTCTCTGCTACTATAGAGGTTACGATGTGTCCAAAATAAATGAGGGCTCCATATGAATGGTGAGGTCCTCTAGCTCCTCCTGGTTGCACATGATGATGTGTTGACTAAGCCCCATTATGGGATTTTTCAAGGGCATGGGCCAAGCAATCAACACAAGAAAAAGCAAGTAGATGGAAAGGCAAGAAAGTTTGTTGGACAGTAAATTCATCTTTTAATTCAGGAAGGCCTGGTTTCAAATCCAGCTTGTTATATATATATATATATATATATATATATATATATATATATATATATATATATATATATATATATATATATAATCTGCTTGACTGTAGGGAAGTCACTTAAAATCTCAATGCCCATAAAAAGTCTGTAAAACTATGTTTAAATAGAAGATAGTGATCTGGTTTGTTAGAAGGAATTCCTCATTGGCAACTCTCTACTCTTATAACTTCAGAGATCCATTTGTTTTAAAAAATCAAGTGAATGAAGAATGCACATTGCCCAGATTATGAAAGTCAGTTTGATTCACAACCTATTGAATTTAACCACCAGTTCGAATATCTCTCAAGAGGTTGTAAATGGATGATGCATTGGCTGAAGAATTAGATAAAAGAGAGTGTTGGAACACAAGGTAGTATTTTAATTATAACAGACTGTTCCTTTCACAAAACTTTGTATTTTCCATACCTGTTTTCTCTGGGTGTTGCTAATATATGACTGCTAATCATTGATCACAATTTAGAGACATGGGATAAGCATAAATAGCTCATTGCAAATTATTAATGATGGCTTTGGTATAAGAAGTTGTATTAAAAGCAATATTAAGGACATGTAAGGTCACAAAAGAAAGTGGACTAGTCCTATATAAATAGCAAACTCTTGCACTGGTATCTATAAAATATTAAAAGATAGAAAGGAAGGCTTCCTATATATTGGTTCTTCTTTGGAAGATTGTAGAATGACAGAGATAAGATCATTGCACATGATAGGTAGTCAAAGATGAATTGCAATCTGAGGCAGTGAGATGGTGTAGAGTAAGCATGCTGGGTCTGAGTTAGGAAGAGCTAAATTCAAATCTGAGCTTAGAAACTCACCAGATTTGTGATCCTGGGAAAGTCCCTCAACCTCTACCTGTTTCCTCAATTGTAAAATGAGGATAATAATAGCCACTGCCTCACCAGGCTGATGTGAAGATCAAATGATATACTGTATTTGTAAAGTGCTTAACACAGTGCTTGTTACATAAATAATGTGACATAATCTTAATCTTTTCCTTCCTTTTTTCATATCTGCACTGCAAAGGGCAACCTGAACACAACCAAATGAGATCATAATTCGATCAGTTTTGTAATAAGCTAAGATCTGGAAAGTCTTAGAAGCCTTGTGAAAAGTTAGTATATTTTGCCAGACCTTTTAAACCTTGACTACAAGAAGGTGATATGGATTATAAAACCTGTAGTTTTTCATTTTTTTCTGATGTCTGCCTTTTTAATCTTATCTTCGACATTGCTTTATTCATACAATTAGCAACAAGTCCATATCATATAAACACTGAATACTCATGCAGCAACAAACAGATAATGTATGTAATGATTTGCAAAGGAAAGCAAGACATCTGCAGAAGATTAATTTTTGAGAAAAAAAATCAACAGAAATTTCAATATAGATGACTTGGAATTTGTTTTGTTTCCTTTTAACAATAGCCTCAGAGAATATATATAGCCAGCAAAGGAGGTAGAACGTTCATGTAGCAAAAAAAAAAATGAGAAATGACCAATCGATAGCAATCAAGTTTCTTTGGCATCATCATGTCATCAATAGATTTAGAGTACTTGTGATTGGACTCTCCAGGGAAGATTTGCATGAATCCATGAACAAGAATTACATAGACTGAAAAGCTGTGGATGGGTTCATTGTTAGAGGGATTTGCCACATCAAAGAGATCTCAACTCCATAATAGTTAGAAAATACTTAGTGCTAGGACATCTTTGCTTTGTGGTAAAACAAGGTCCTTTCCAAATTTGAAGTTCTGATTCTGAGATGGAGAAGGTATGAAAAAGAGCAGGATATCACTTACAGCTTTGAGTGAGCCTCTTTACTCTGAGGCAAATTGGGGAGTTGGGCGGGGAGGGGAGGAGTTAGACAACTCTGGACCTTCTGGATGTAAATTTGGGCTTTAGCAAAATATAAGAATGGCATCACCCTAATTCTTAATTATGAAGAAGTCATGAACATGGCAGGAGCCTGGATTCTCCCTTCATCCTATAAGTATAAGAGGTAATTCACGAATCAGATTAAGTCTAGGACATTAAGCAAATACCCCGATTACCTTTAAACCCTTTTCTGTCTAAATAAATGAGAAAACCATGGAAAATGTCATCATGAGGTTACACATATTTTTCATCTGCTTTAAACAGCTGTTGTCTATGATCAAAACCCAACACCTTTTCCATACAATTTTCCTAATTTTTGTTTTCACTATTTGTTTAATTTAATTTCTTAGAAAAGCTATGTCATAAGCCATCTGATGACTTTGTAAATGCAAAGGACCAATGTTGTGGAACAGACAATCTAATGACATAGTGTTTAGTGTTCCCTAAAGCAGGAGACAGATGAAGAGAAACGGTGAACCGGCAACCTTAGCATAATTAAGACAAGCTTGAGTGCTTGCCATGGTGCCATTACATTAATCTCACATCAGTGGCACCTGGCTAAAATTTATGAGATATGTAAAAGGGCCCTTTCTGACTGACCTTGATAAGACAGAGTTATTTATCACGTGAGAGAACAGTCAGCAAGGAAGGGAAAATTTGGCAAATTAGAAATAGGTGAAGAAAGAGATTAAAGTCCATTGGGCATGATGCATTGAAACTTGAAATTTCAAGAGAACCATTTATGGTATTGAACATTAAACAAAAATAAAAAGGCCAGTTGCTGCTGCTAATAAGTAAAAAAAAATCATAAATACATTCAGAATCAATTGATCTCTATAAAAAGGTAGAACTAAAATTTTGAGATTAAAGTTTCCTATCTAATCATTTTAAAAATACAAATTTATTGTAAAATTTTACCATAATATAGTTTATCCTTTAAATTTCCAAGTATAGAGTTTTCTCTATCATTCCTTAGTTTATATTACATTTACCTTGGTACTTATATTCATTCCTCTCATCCCACCAATATAAACTCACATAGGAAAGAGATTCTTTTTTTTTTCTTTGCATTACAAGGGACTGACACTCATAATAATTGACAAATTTATTACTGCCTTTTAAAACACAAAATCTTTAATAAAGGATCAGATTAGTCAACAATTAGAAGCCAAATTTCAGATTATGCTTTTCCATTTCTCTTTATAGGGTCCCTTCCAGTTTTATAATTATATAATGCAAAAGTTTTCCCAAAGTGGAAGTTGAGCAAGTTCATATGCTTCACTGTTTCTCAGGTTAATCAGCACAGATAGATATACTTTATAAATGGTGATAATGACAGGTCTTCTCTGCTGAGTGCATTATAATAAGGAACATTATCATCATCACAATTAGCACCCCCCTTCAGGATCAATGGCTGCCCTCACAGCAAGTGGTAATCACAGTACCCTGTAGTGATTTTTATTTTTTTATTTATTTATTTTTACCACTGGTGTTCTCAAATATTAACAGCCTGTGAGGAAAAGAAGCATTTTGCATTTAAAGTATCCAAATGCGATAGAGCACAAAACAAAGGCTTGCCAGTGTGTTTTGTTTGTTTGACTTAACACATAAAATAAATTCTGAAATATCACTAACTATAATTCACAGTCATTGCCATGATATATTGACATTTATGTCAATCCATTGGACAGTCAGTGCTCAGCTCAAGGGCCCTTCATTTTATTTTTGTGGAAGAGGCAATTTGAAGGTTTCTTTTCTAGCTAAATTAGACTTAATATGGATTTATGCCTATAGTATAAATGGGCATTAATGGATAAAATTTTATCTTTTATGCCATGAACATGTTAATGGTCTTTTCAGTGATGAGGAACGAAGGCATAACACAAAACTATGTTTGGCCGAGCAAAACTGATTTTGTGTCATGCTAGGCTTGGAATAGCTTTGTGTATTTAAATTCTGCATCTCTCCTCCATTTTTCCAAGGAGGAAAGAGATCCTCTACATCATGAGATAGACTAATTTTAATAGCAATAAAATATTGTCACATACTGGCATGAAGCAATTTCATTTATCTCTAGTTGTTCCTTTATTGGGTCAAGTTCATAATCTTAAAGTCAGACCTCTGATTTCATTTTAAGATGACAGCAGAAATCATCTTTCCTGATATGTTTCAAATCCAAATAATAAATACATGAACACTTGAAAAAGTATTGGAGTCTTGCTATTCCTCCTGTGCAAGTGGCCTTTTAAAGATTCAATTAGCACATATATATGCACACAAAATTAGCCACTAATAATAATATTTTGTGAGCTTCCTGAATTCTGGATCTGTTTCAGTGGTATGGGCAATAACTGGGCCCCAGGGATCTTCAAAGTTTTTGGATGATTTCCTTTTAAATCTATTCAAAATAGTTCTTTTTCAGGCATGTTAACATTAACTAAAGAAACTAAATGTTGTTAACCTTTCTTCCATTTAAATGATAGTTAAATTATGACTGATCTTATCCAATTTCTCTTGACTTCATATGTTTTGCTCTTCATTCATTTCCCCTGGAATATACCATCTCCTTACTGCTATCTCCTGAAAGCTTTCCATTATTTTAGAGCCCAACTCAGGTATCATTGACTCCATAATCTTTTCCTTGTCTTGATTAATTTTTCCTCAATGTTTTTCTAGAATAGTTTGTCTGACAATTTTATTATAGGCTGCATCAATATATTATACACTTTAATGCTCTTACTTCAATAGAGTATAAGCATTCTATGGGCAAAATTTATGCTCTTATTTATCTTTGTAGCTCTACAACTTAGTTTAGTGCCTCATGAAGACTGAGCACTTAATAAATGTTTCTTGAAATGATTTAAATCAGTTTAACAAAATATGTCCAAGGATCAGGTCTAGACCTCTGATGGCACTGGGAAAGAAAATTATGATACCACTTTTTCCAAAATTGAAGTTAGGCAAATGTAAGCTCTACATTGTTCCCAAGGTCAATCAGCAAGTATACAGAGATTAGGAATTGGTGAAAATGACAACTGTTCACCAATGAATACATTATAATAAGGAAAATTATTAATAGCACAATTAACAACCCCCTTCTGAAGAGTGAGAAAATCTCCCCTATTCGTGTAAGGTGGCATCTTTTATGTAAATTAAAATCTTAGTCTTAGAGGATGTCAGAGATGAACAAATGAATGGGATCAATTACTGGGGCTTTTTAACCATAATTATATCATTCTGAAAAAAAAAAAAACTAAGGAGCATCTCTCAAAATAATGTCTTAATGCATAGTATAAAATGCTCATGACTAAAAACAAATTATACTGAAATATACACTTTTACACTATCAAAATACAGTTTTACATAAAGGTCCAGGAGTCCCAAATTAATAACTCTGATTTATGGAATTACATAAACCTAAAGCAGAATTATCAAACCTGCTGGAAGTCAACAAAACTCCCCAAGGAGACCCAGAATCATATTAAAAGATAATGGGGAAATATGTATCAAAATTTTCATTTATGCCCATAAAAGGAGTATCTACCATCAATTCCAATTAAGTCACCATTTTATATTATAATAAGATAAGAATAAAGATCTTTGTAAAGTAGAAGTAAAAATCTAATAAATATACAATCAATCTTTTTGCCAGGGGATTGAGAGGAAGGGGGGAATGAATGCTTTAATGTGAAAAAAGGACTATCATTGAGGAAAGACTAAAACATTTTATTTATATATGCATATATGTATATATATATAATGATCATCTAGAAAGGAATAATTGAAGGAAGGAAATATAATTGAAACTAATGTTTTAGGCATGAGTTCTCTTTCCTAACCAAAGACATGAGTCTTAAGATATTAAAAAAGAAAGCATAATTTTGATCCTGATTCAGTATTTTGCTTTAAAAGAACTTGAATGTCAGCTTTACATGGTAGAAATTAAAATATTTGAATAGCCAAATGAGATACTAAATCAGATGATAATTCAGACTAAGTAAATTATGAAAGGTGGGAATCTCATTGCCAATTTGAGCACAACACTATCCAATTTGCTCATATCAATACTTTATTCAGCAGTTATATAGACTTTTTTTTTTGGCCAGGAAGTCCCTCATATATTTGTTCCAACAATAGTTAATGTATTTTTAGAAAATACAGGAAAATCCATTCTTAACCTCTACTTGCCAAATCATAGGGTCAATGTCCCTCACAATGGCTAATATCATTAAAAATACCTTAGAGGAAAAAAATTGAAATCTTTGAAATGTTTCTGTTCTCTTCTTACTACACGTACAGACACAAACACACATTTACATAAATATTTGTGCATGTCTACCCTTACTCATTCAGGCCCTCATCACCCATTATCTGGACTACAGCAATGGCTCCCTACTTGTTCTTTGTCACAATTTTTCTCTACCCTAATTCATCCCTCACCCTGGTGATTTTCTTTAGGTGAAAGTCTGACCAAATTACTACTATATGAATTAAACTCTAATGACTCCCTATTGTCTCTAGGAAAAAAATATAGCATTGGTTTGACTTTTAAATTCAATCACAGCCTGGCATCAGCCTATCTTTCAGTTCTATAGTAGATTAATTCTCTTATTGCACTCTGCTGATCACCCCAAACTAGTTTTGTCTCTGTTCCTAAAGCAAGACATTCCATTTCCTTGCTGTTTTCACTGGGGATGCCCTATCCCTGAAATGTACTCCTTCCTCACCTCTTTCTTCCTCAGAGAATCCCTCACTTCCTCAGATGCCATTCATCTCTCCCTACATTGAACTTATGATGAATTTGTCAGCGTATGTTTACTATTTTGAATGTAAATTCACTGAATCTTTTATATATTCTGTAGATTACAATGTATTGAGTATACATTCTATAGCATCTCAGTTCTATTAGCGAATGAAAAATGTACATATATGTACACAAAACTTCCTGAGAGTTAGCAGGGATTAATTTTTGTCTTTGTACTCCCATTGCCTAGGTCAGTGTCTAAAATATGGCACATGCTAATAAATTGTTTTTTATTAATTGATGGTGGAAAAGTAACAAAGATGATTCAAATGAATATAGTCTTCTCCTGAAAACTATCATACATTTTTAAAATCAGTATAATGTATAGAACTTTAAATATAAATATATGTAATATTTACAATTAAACTCAAATTCCACCAATCACCATTTGATTGAAAGTTGTTGCTGCCACTAATGGCTTTAGGAATTAGAATCCTGTATATATTTTTCAGGACTGAATAAATTTTTTTTTTAATCTGGAATGTAGCCAAGCGCGTCACAGTCAGAAAACTTCAGTCTGACCTAAAGTAGACTCCAAGCAGAATTAGTGACAGGCATTTTTCATTTGGTAGGTGGAAAGAAATAGAAATTCCAGAGAAATAGATTGAGGGAACTAATAGGGACAAGACTGATATGGTTTATATATCAAGGAACCAATTTAAATACTTTTAATATGTGTCTCTGCTACTCTGATGAACTAAATGTAATATTTAGAATGATCCAAGAGAGAGGGTACCAGTGGAAGCCTCAACATTTGTTATTTTTCCATCTCTAAATATAATAACAATAATGATATATCACACTTACATTGTTCCTTGTAGGTTATGACATGTTTCCTCACAATATATCTATATATTATTATAAATATAAGCATTCTCATTTTATAAATGGGAACTTGAATGTTATAGAAACTAAATGACTTACTAAAGTTTACACAACTAGAAATGAAACTTCAATAGGAACTCATGCCTTTCCTAATCCCAAGTCCAATGCTCTATGTCTGTCTGTTTGTCTATTTCTCTGATATTAATGAAGATATGTTATGTGATTTTTTTCACCTGAAAATCATCATGGATAATATGCAACAGTCTATTTATTTGTTTCTTCATTTTCCTTTGGGTGACCTTAAGTCTGTGATTGATCTTAGATAACAGTCTTCCAAAATTTACAAACAAATATCATCATAGCCCCGAAATCCAATTCAGTTCAGCAAACATTTGATAAGTATTTTAATAAGTACAAATTGAGTATTAAGTATTATGTGGCAAGATGAATGGTATTTATAATAGCTAACCCATAAGTAGGCTCTTAATTGCTTGTTGACAGACAGGCTTGACTTTTCTCAACCATCTGATAATGTTATTGAGTTTTTTTTTTCCTGTATATTCCTTCCTTCCTAAATTTTTATGTCAATAATATCTCCTAATTTCTTCTTAGTAACTTTCATTGCTTCTACCCCTTCATGACTTCATTAATTCTTATGGATTTGATGATTAACCCTTCATCAATATATCTAAACCCAACCTTTTCTCTGAGAGATTTCAGCATATTATTCCAATTCCTTGTTTGACATCTCTTAAATTGTCCTTTATTTTCCCAATATTTCCAAAATTGAACGTACCTTCTTCTCCCAAAAATTTGCCCTTCCTTTGAGTTATCCAAATTCTGTTAATGAAAAACGTCTATACAGTAATCCAAGTTCAAATCATTAGAATCATTTTAATTCTTCCATCTTCCTGACCCATAATTCAAATTTTACATTGAAAACATTCTTTTTATCTGTGTCCCAACCCTTTCCTAGTTTAAGTTCTCATCCTTTGAGCCTTTTATCTTCACCACCTAGATGATATCTTTTGCCTCCTATTTAAGCAATTTTTCATGTCTTTGCCCAAATTATCTTGCTAATAGATACTTTAAAAATGGTGCTCTAAATTTTTGCTGGATCTTTATTAACTATTTTAAAAACAATGAACATATTAGTCTGGCAATTTAGTGGCTCCGTAATATGTTTTTCATTTCTAGCCTTACTTGATTCTACTCTCCATCTTGCCCTCAATCTACACTCTCAACTAAACTACTAGCTATTTTTCCTAGTTGTCCCAGGAATTTTTTACTTCCATGGTTTGATTTTTGAAGGGCATTTCTAAACCCTAGAATGCACTGCCTCTTGAAATTTTTCTCTTCCTTTAAGTTTTAGATGTGTCATTTCCTCCAAGTCTTTCATGATCCTGTTGGCTAAAAGTGACCATTCCTTTTTCAAATTTTCTTGGAGCACTTTTCTGGCTCTTTCCTTGTTCCTATCACATTTTATCAAATAGACTTATTTGTATATATGTCTCCTCATATATTATCAGTTCCTTAAAGATAAGGATTCTTTTTTAAATCTTTCCAGCCCCAGTATTCAGCAAAGTAGTTGCTTAATAACTATTCACTGAATTGAATTTGCAGATAAGAGTTTAGGAAGTATTTCATCATTGGTAGGGAACCTTTCCACTTAAATCCTGTTCAGAATTTCTGCTATGAAAATTGTACACACCTTAAATGACAATACATCTTCCTTTCTTAGCCTTCATTTAATTCCACACTTTAAAGGGTTCTTGTTACCTTAGGCTTCATTAAAATTCTTCTGTTTGACTTTTAAATCTCTCACAAGCATATCCTCTCCAGGCTAACATAATGCATTGCTCTCCTCATACACTCTTTCAGGCAAACTAAACTTCTTGCTGTAACTCGTACATGAAACTATAGTTCCCACTTCTGCATTTTTGCTTGGATTATCTCAAGTCTAGAGCTGACCTCCTCATTGAATCTACCTTTCAGAATCCCTAGTTCTTGTCAAATTTAAGGTCAAAAGCCATCAGCTTTACAAGAGCTTTCCTGACCCCAAAAACAAGAATAAAATTATTCTTCATTTATTGACTCAATATTGATTTGTGCAGTGTTCTTCTTCCCTCAGTGACAAGGTAATCTCCTTGATTGTGAAAAGGTTTCATTTTTGCCTTCATTTACTCCATTCCAGAACCCAGACTGGGAACAAGCATAGTGTGCAACATCCATCAGGTGTTTAATAAAAACTGACTTGATTGACTGGGCAGGACTTTTATTTATAAATGAAACTGCATTCCAGACAGGAGACACAGCCTCCAAAAAAAAAAAAATGGAGACGGGAGAGACAATCCCTTTGTTTCGCTCTCTTTTTTTGGTTTGTTTTACCCTGTGAATGTTATAGGTTCAACAAGGTGGCACATTGGATAAAACACTGGACCTGAAGTCAGGCCAGTAGCTTGCTTATCCCTGTTTGCCTCAGTTTCTTCATCTGTCAAATGAGCTAGAGAAGGAAATAGCAAACCACTCCAATATCTTTGCCAAGAAAATCTCAACTGGAGTAATGAAGGGTCAAACATGTCTGAAATGACTGAACAACAATGGATGTCAGGTATTCAAAGGGATCCAAATTTCCTGTGTACCTGTCCTTTGATAGAGGATCATCAAAGGCAAACACTTTTGTGGACAACTCTCACTTTCACTCATATGGGTTTCTTAAATAATTGAGTACTTCTCTCATCTACCCAAACTGAAAGTAAACAAAGACAAAGGCAAAATATCTAAAACTAAAATTGAATCCTTTAGATGAGATTGTTATTTGTTAGTGCTAAGTTCCTGAGATACACACCAGCTAGGGACATTATGCCTTGGAATGTGACATCTAAAGTTCAGGATGTATAAAACTTTATCATTAACTCACTGAAGAACACTTGTGCCTCTCTGTTAACTTTTATTTGTGGAGTTATCACTTTTGACTTTAATACTGGAAGAATACCTGGATTTAAGTAGGCTATTATTTATGTATGAGTATTCCTTCTAAGCTGAAATTGTCCTCATGTGGTTTCAGTATATTTTGGGTCAGCATAAGAAATTAAATGGAATTTGGGGGAAAATTTGTGGAAGCCTCATATAACATGCAAAGATCAGAAGACACAGAGGTATAAAAACTCAGAAATGCATAATATGCATAGTATTATATAACATCAACATATTTTATTTTAATATGACAATTTTTTAAATGAAACTAAATAAAAAGTTAAAGTTTGTGAAAAGAATTAGAAAGCCCTCAGATGACACACAAAGGCTAGAAACAAGGAGATAGCTAAACATTGACCTACGACCCTGATCCTATGATCAAATAATCCAAATTTTACAAAATAATAATGTATATATATATATATATAAATAAAATAATGTAAACACACTATAAAAGAAAAAGAAAAAAATAAGACTTTTCTGGTATGAGAGGGAAACCAAAAAAATGTAAACAGATTAGGAACCATACCCTTAACCCCTGGATGTGGAAGGGGAACCTGTATTTGGCAAATAACTTCTTTCTCTGATCTTGCTCTAGTCTCCTACTCTCAGGATAGGAACAGAAGGGTTCTAGTTTTACCTTTCATAGCCACTAGCTGTGTGACCCTTCAACAATTCAGTAATCCACTCTGAGCTTCATTTCTATCCTCTGTAAAATGGTCATAAAATCACTTGTGGTAAATACCTCACAGGGTTGTTTTAATAATAAAATAAGAGAAGGCAGGTGGGTGGCTCAGTGAAGTGAGAACCAGGCCTAGGGATGGGAGATCCTTGTTTCAAATCTGGCCTCAGACATATCTGTTCTGTATGATCCTGGACAAGTCACTTTACCCCCATTGCCCAGCCCTTGCTACTTTTTCTGCCTTGGAACCAATACGTAGTATTGATTCTAAGACAGAAGATAAGAACTTCTTAAAAAATTAAAATAAAATAAAATGTAATAATGTAAGTAAAATATTATTTCAAAGTCTGCTATCAATAGCATTATTGAACTCCTTTATGGTAATGACCATATTTATCACACTAATACAAAATCTGGGCCTTGGCAGAGAAATTTTTTAAGCTAATATCTGAAAAAAGGCAATTTTTTAAACTGTATTAGAGGGGGATAAAAATTCCAATTTTCTCTCTGCATTCCCATCTAAAACATATCACTGTTTTACTTCACATAACTCATATGATATTCTTAGCAAGTTTCTTTCACCCATCAGATTTATATCAGTCCTGGGAATTAATGTTTGTAGAATGTTTAAAGAGAGTATTGTGGGAATTAATGTACATTTTAAAAACTATGTGATCCAAGAATGAAATATACTCTTTGAAAATATAAACTCTTATCAGACTAATCTGATTTACCTTCTACATGTAATGCCACACCCTGATGAAAGACAAATAGTTGGGAAAATGGAAATCATCCAGTGTAACCTTAACTACTCTGAATCATACAGTGTTATTAATGTTATTTTTTCTTCAAGCTAATCTGAATTTCATTTATTTTCTTTTGCCTTCAGGATGAAAACACAAAAATCTTCAGCCTAGCATTTAAAACTTTGGATCTATTTTTTTAGTCTTAATTTTTTATCACACTTTCTTCATTCCCCATTCTAATCAAGCAAGCTGAATAGTTTTGTTTTGCTTTTCTATTTTTATCCCCTGTATTTATAGGTTATTTCTCCATGTATATAATGTCCTCCCCTGCCCATTTTGGAATCCTTTTGTGTTGTTATTGAGTTATTTCAGTTGTCTTTAATGCTTTGCGACCCCATTTGGAGTTTTCTTAACAAATGATGGAGTGCTTTGGCATTTACTTCTCCAGTTCATTTTATAGATGAGGACAAGTGTTAAGTGACTTAACTGGGGCTTGTAAATTTGTAAGCTTTCTTAAAAGTGAAGCTCAGATATCACTTCCTAGATGAAGCCTTTCCTAACACACTAACAACCAACCTAGTTACTCTTGCTCTCAATAAATTACTTTGTACTATTTGGAATATATTTGAGTCTGTGATGAATCTCTCCTTTCCTCCCCCAATTTTGTCTTTGTGTCCCAAGGGTTTATCATGATACCTTGCTACATAGTAGCCATTCAGGAAATATTTTTTTGACTTCAATCACCCCTTCTGTTTTCTCACTGTGAGTACCAGGCATCTTGGCCACTGATGAATTTCCCTTGACTATTCACCAGGCTACAAAGGCTCCATCTACAGAGGCACTCTACAATGTGGAGAGGCAGCTGTGATGGTGATCCATTTCTCAAAGAAGACCTCACATTTGTGAATCAACAGTGCATACATCACATCATATACTTCATTAAATATCTGCAGAGTATGTCAGGATTTTAATACACCCTCAATTTCCCAAACAGTATGGTTTTGTTCATTTCAACTTAATGTGCATGTGTTCATAATGTAAATAACATATTAGCCTTGTTTACTATTCAAAATAATAAGAGTAATTCATGCAATCCTGTTTCAATATGTTATTGAAATCAATTGCCCCATTTATGCTGCAAAGAAAACACAATTTGGCTTGGTGCATTTGCACAAAAGTGAAACCTGAAGACATACATTTTATGTCAGTATGGATATCTTTAAATAAAGAAAGAATATGGTTCAAGGTTTCTAAAATAAAGAAAAACTTAGCTTGATATTTAGTTGATGGACTTTAAGGACTACCAGTTACCCTGACATTTCGACCAGTGTGCTATTGGGGAAATGCATCAGGTTTTCATAGCCTTCTCTGCATGGGTGCCTTTTCAACATAACTCCAGAATGGAACATTCCATCTCCTGGCATATGTCATAAACTCAAGTGTTAGCCTGCAGCCACCCAATCACTATTATTTCAAAAGTGTTCAATACGAAGCAAAAAGAAGAATTAATTTTGAGTTTGCTGGGAATATCAATAATGGAGCAAGTTTTATACTAGAAATATAGTTTTAGTAAGTTTAAGGGTGAAGAGACAGTTCTTAATATTTGGAGATATGTCACCTCTTTCCAGATTGGACCAATCCATTTTCTTCTCTTTACTAACCAGGAATGAAAGATGTTTACATCACAGGTGGGCAGACAAACTCTGCCAAAAATCACCTGAATTTCTGGGGCAGAGACAGATTGAAATTCCACCAAGAAAAATGGGGCATTCTTATTCTTTCTTTCTTTCCATTGTAGGATCAAATCATTTCTAATTTTACTGATCTTTTCATTAAGGAATAAAGCAGTCTCTTTACATAAACTGCAGACTTGAGTACAGCCTGTAGATTTCATGGATAAACTCAACTACAAACAATGAAGAACATATATATGAAACAATTGGTTGTGCTGAGTAGTGGTTAGAATATAATCTTACTTGGACTGTTGTATATAATTATTCCATATAGCATTGACTCTTTTTTTAGAAATATCATATCCTCAGAGGCAGCACTTTCTCACATGATGCCCAAGTTATATAATAATGACATATATTTCTACATTTTCAAAATCATGCACTCATATGCAATACCCCTATGAAGTTAGCAGGAGTTCTTAATAAACAGAAGGGACTTCTTGAATGACGTCTTATGCTGAGGATTCTTAGGTGGCCTGAGGGACTTTGGAAGTTCTGTCCAACTCTCAAATTTTGTGAATATGAAATAAAATATATTCTTATATAAACATGAATATCCTTAATGTACATGTGTTTTATATACAATATAGGTACCATTTCATTAAGGAAACTTTAAATTCTTGTTTTTTCCATGCAAAAAGAAAAATAGTCCTGAAATCACTAGTTTAAATGCCCACATTTATGCTCAGCAAAAATGGAAACGAGTTTCTTCATATTTCAGAGAAGGGAAGTTGACCTAGATGTTTTCTAAGGTCTCTTCCATGACTCAATATATGGTGTTGAGGTTTTCCTACTCATTTGGTCATATAGATCCTGACTCCTTCAAGCCTTTTTTAAAATTTGTTGAAGACTGAAAAGAACTTCTTTCTGACTCCCAATGTTTCCATTAAAGATATTAGTAGATATGAACAGACTAAAACTAAATGACTACATATGAAAAAGATAGTTTCGTTCTGCTATGCTTATCTACAAACTAATGTGAAGTGTTCACCTCAAGTTCATCAGAAATGTGAACATCTAAGGGACATTTCTGACTCATTTGTTTTCCCCTTAACACCCAAATGCCCTACGGGTTTGGCAGACCCCACTCTGGTGCTTTCCTTTCTTTTAGGATTACTTCAAAGATGGGCTTTAACAAAAATTAGGAGACTGGAAAGAGTGAATAGCAACTCAATGTGTTACAGTGTGATGAAAGGTCTATCAAAGCCAAACATCAAAATAATAAATCACAAAAAAGATTACCCACTTTAACTTAAAAAGAAGTTATCAGAGTTGTAATTTAGCTTGCAATAGTCAACAGGTTCAGATAAGACTATAAATTTTTCCGGTGAGATAGACTCCATCAGAGCTTCTAATTAAATAACTTTTGTGTGGTTTCTTTTCATTACTATACAAAGGGGTCTTTTCCCCCCTATCATTCTTGCTTTCCTTCTTTCTTTGTAGAAACTGTTTACTCCCAAGTCTGCTTCTGAACTCTCTGTCTAATTAGCTCTTGATAGATCTGCTGCCCTGTTTCCACAAACATTTAATTCTGCAGTCAGTCCCATTTACATTACAGCATGTTGCATTGTCTTTTACTAGCTTAATTTTCTGTGAGTGAATGTAAATCCCATTAAGTGGTCACCTATTAGGCAGTGGCATCTAAACTCCAAAAGTCTCTCCATTACAGGAGTGAACAAAATGCCTGGTTAGTTAAAGATTGATTGTGTATTCCAAGTCACTGTCCATTTCCAATATACAAACTTATTTAAGCTTCCAAAAAACATTTTGCTCAACTTTTCCAACAGATGCCTACGTTCTACATATTATAGCAACAAACACGTAAACATTGTTCTGTTGTAGAAGAGATTCAGTGCCATGTAAGAATATAAATTCCCTATATAATGTTTTATTCAGCTACTGTTTTTTCTCTTAGCAATATTCCCATTGCATTATTTTTTAAATACTATGAACTTTTTTACAAATGTCAGAACCCTACAGAGATTTCTAAAGAAAGATCTGTTGCTGGAAACTAAAATCTTATGTTCTGATATACATTTACTCCAGTACTCTCTTATGAGAAAGAATAGAGAATAATATTTAGTCAAGCATATCCATAAACCAAGAAATGACAAGCAAATATTTATGTTACAAAGCATCAAAGGCCTGATCATATTGATTTACAAAAACACCCTAACCTTCATCTGAGAATCAATACCATGTATTGGCCCTAAGACAGAGAGCAGTAAGTACTAGGCAGTGGAGATTAAGTAAGTGACTTGCCAAGGGTCACACATCTAAAAAATATCTGACGTTAGATTAAAGCCAAGACCTCCCATCTCCACCCCTGGTTCTTTATATATCCACCAACCCACCTAGCTGCTCCCATCGTACTAATTTTTAATCACTGACACAGAATAGGAGGAACCAGAGAAAAGGGATAAGATAGTTCTGTTGAGAAGAAGTAGATGAATCAAAATTTTGCTGACTCCCACATCAATTTAAGGAATCAGCTTGGTGCAAGGGATGAACCCTAAAATAAAGAAGCATTTCCCTACATCAACATGTTCATAAACAGGTTTCCACATTTTTTACAGTTCAGGATAAGGATGACTCTCTTCCCATTTCCTCTTGTAATAAACCCAGTAAGCTCATGAAGTGCAAACTCCTCAACACAAAATTATTTCTCACCCCAGCAGGCTTGTCAGAGCCAATATTTCAGTAAAGTATAGGTTGCTGAAGGGAACTGTGATTTTGCCTGCTGCGAGTCCCTAAGGACAGCAAACATTCCTGAAAGGGACTATAGCCAAAATTTCTAATAACTTCACATAGCTATTTTGCCATGGAGACAAAAATCTAAGGGAGCTAGGACCACACTTCATGTTGGAGTTACGTGTGTAGGATGAGATGAAAATGGTCCTTGCCCTAGTGTTAGTCATTGGTGTTATACAGGACAAGGAATCTCAACAATAATGATAATGATGAGAATAATAAATACATGGCAATTCAAGCGTGTGCGCTTGCTAATTGGCTTTCCTTTGCTCTAGTGTAAATGGAAATATAAACATTCAAGTAATTAAATTGTATGGTTTATGTTCTTTTATGAGGAGAAAAAATTAAGAAATGAGCTTACATTACAAATGAACTAGCAAGCTTGAGTAAATCTTTTGAGTCAGCATCCACCTATATTTACAATATATGCCACTTAATTTTAGAACAGTTATTATGTACTTGCAAAGCCCTGAAAACACGAGACTCGGAGTACCCAGGGGTATATGAAATTACAATTTACTTAAATAGCAGGCTACTAATTTCCTTGCTACATATGCTTTCATTTTGGATAATAGCAAGACCCAATCTTATCCTTCCCCATTTGATGTGACTTTTTTCTCTTTCTGAATTATACATAGTAGGCTTTTAAAATGACCAAAACAAAGCCTTCATTCGGCTTTGATTTATGCAATAAGAGACCTTAACTAAAGTGGCAAGTAGTCTGAATTCTGTATCTTCTCATCACCACAACTAACTGTGACAAAGAACAGGATTTTGGAAAAAGCACCATTCCTACATTACCTCAGCCTTCCCATTCTCCAAAGCAGGCAGCTGACAATCATTACACACAGAGAGTGTGTTTAATTTACTAAGCTTTCTCTACTCCATTAACATTCTATAATCTGGTAAAATCTGAACAACAATGAAGGATTTTTAAAGTTGGCCAAGAGAAAATATAAGGCATGAGTAAAGAAATTCAATGAAGTCTCATATAGTGAATGATCATGTCATGGGAATTAAAGAAGGAAGACATAAATGTACAAGATGGATATAACAGAGTTGTGTTTGTCCCCTTCCCCCATATAACCACTCATAACAAATATATACATATATATCATATTTTTCCAAACACTATTTTACTTTTTTTGTTTTTTAGTAGACAGCACGAGTAGTACACAGAAAAGAGTCCAGGGCACTGAGGTCAGAAAACCTGGATACAAATGTTTCCTGTTACACTTGCTAGTTTTATGACTCCCCCCTGCCAAGAAAATTATATATTTTCTATAAGCTTCTAGTAGTTTCCTAGGACTTTTCTGTTGAGTCTTAAGTTAGAGAAGGGTTGTGATTTTTATCAACATAGAGTTCTTACAGTGGGAATTCCTTCATGCAATTTTATTTATTAAACTCTTTTTAATTATAATAGAGTTAAGGTCAAGCACACAGAGAACCAATGAGGAGGGGTTCAGATGTAGGAGAACTATGGAGCTGTCTATGAATTATAATTGAAGTGATAAGGAAGAAAACTTAAAAAAATATTTCCACTGATCTTTCTTGGTTCCTGAATTACTACATCACTCTCTCTATAGTGGTTGTTCAGTCATGTGCCCATGGACCATAAATATCCATGGTATTTTCCTGGTATAGATAATGCAATTGTTTTTTTTTCCTATCTCCCCTAAATCTTTTTTGTCAGGCAATCAGAGGTTAAGTGCCTTGCCCAGAATTATTACATAGCTAGGCAGCAACAAAGACTGAATTTGAACACAGGTCTTACTAATCCCATGCCTAACATTCCATCCACTAAGTCACCTAGTTAGAGAGGTTAAGTGCCATGCAAATTTGCCAGCTAGGAAGTATGGCTGTATTTGAATTCATATGTTCCTGACTCCAGGTTCAGTGCTCTTAACCACTGATCCAAAGCTGCCCCTGATAAGTTGACAGTATCCATTAAAATGGGAATATTATCAGAAAGGGGTTTACATGAAACCATTATTGTCCAATCCTTCCTTAACTGTTACATACAAATCAGTTTTCCAATAGTAGCTGGGTCCCAAGTTCAGATAAGGCAAGCTTTGATGGAGAAAGGAATACAAACTTTGGTGAGTACTATGATAAAAATAAGAACTGATATTTTATAGCAGTTGAAAGTTTGCAAAGTGCTTTCTAAATTCTGTCTTATTTGATTGTCTGCAAATCTCAGGGAAGTAGGCACCACAGCTGTTTTTAGACATCTAAAGGAGAGTCCCAAACTGTCATCAGAAAGACCTGAGCTCCGATCAAACCACAGACATTTATTAGCTATGTGATGTTTGGGCAAGTCAAGTAATCTCTTTCTGTCTCATTCCTTTCTTTATGAAAAAGAGATAATAATAACACTCACAGGGGTGCTATGAGGATAAAATGAGATCAAGTAAATTTATTTTCATATATTTATTTAGAGGCTAGCTATTATTTTATTATTGCTTTTGTTATTTACCCAAGGACACAAACCTGATAAGATTTAGGATTCAAAACCAAGCTTTTGCTGACTCCATGTCCAGCCTTCAATCATGTAACCTCATCTCACCCTGAGGGAAAGCCATGAACAACCATAGAGTACTTGACCAAATGGAGAAGGGAGAGACAGGATTCTGGCATGAAGAAGCGTAGAAGTCAAATTACACCTACTTTAACTCACAGTGTTTGCAGAGTCAACACTAGCAGTGTGATGATTTATCAGAAACAAAGTACAACAGAGGTAGTTGGAAATATTGCTTTTTCAAGTACTAAATTTGAAGAATTTGTAGTAAGAAGAAAAGTGCATTTTGTAAGTAAGAGCCAGCCAATTCTGTGGATAGAACACAGTTCCTAAAGTTACAGGACTTATGTTCAAACACCTTTGATGCTTACTACCTGGTATCACCTTAACCAAATCACTTCAACTCCCTGAGACTCAATTTCCCCAACTGTAAAATGAGGGGATGGCAAAGTTGGACTTAGAAGCTCCTTCAAGATCTAGATCTAGGATCTTAAATGAGAATGTATAAGGGAGAGAAGGAGAGGGAGGGAAGAGAGACTTAATACCATTAAAATAAGTGTGTATGTTGAATGTGGGCATAGAAGAAAGTCAAAGAAGGCAGTATAATGGTAGTCCTTCAGCTCAAAGAGGAAATCTTTCTGCTATAGACTGATGACTAAAGTACAGCTAAATAACTGACAATTAGGGTACCAACTGACCAACAGAATTTATATTCATCAGTATGAAAGAAATGATTCTTGAGAGATGCTTAGAGCTAATAAATGTGTAATCTGGTATTTCCAATGGCCTAAATATATCTGTAGAATATTGGCTGCAATACCTCATGGGCCTGAGTCAACTCTCCTTAACACTGGCAAACTGTCCCTTCATAGTCTTTCCTTCTGTATCCATGGTGCCTATTAATATAGTACCCATGAAAAGCTGTTTAAATTCAAAGGGAGTTTTGCCTGAAGGAGGACAGCAGAATTGGGCCCAATGGGAGTTCTGTGCGAGTATCTAAGGGTAGAATTTAGTCGATTCGAAGGGCAGTTACTAGCTAGGGATTTAGCTACAACAAAGTTTTAAGGAAGAAAGAAAAGTGACAAAAATCTGGGGTTTTTTCCCTATAATTTTTTAGGTAACAAATTTTGAAACCTTAGTTGTACCAATTCATCCCTCAACTGCTATAACTTGAAATATGATTTCTGTTATAGTCAAAACTTTGAGTCTTCTCAGTGGCATGATCTCCCACTACCATGGCTGTGACTCCACTCTAGAAAACCCTATTTCCTTACTTGAGCTTGCTTTACATGCAATCATACTGTCATATCATAGATAGAATCAAGCCTAGCTTTTAGTGATCCCATTTAAATGATTTCAGACCTAAAGCCAGAATAACTGGAAAAAATAGGAAGTGTATACAGGAAATCAGGCATAGGCAAAGATATATATATATATATAGATATATATATATATATTTTTTAAAGGTCTTCTACTCTGGTAAATTCCTTTTTCTTCATGCTACTGATTCTTGCTGCAGAAGACACGAATGCTATCACACTGGGGCAAGTGAGTGTTAAAAAGCTTCACTGGCTAACATATCTTTTAAAATCTCTTATTGGGAAAGGAGTCTGACAATATAAGAAGATGCCTATATACATGTGTGTGCAGGTAGACATGATCAGTCTACAGTTATAAAAATTGGAGAAAGGAAAAGAGAGTGGCCTAAAACTCACCAAGAAATTATGCCTACTACCTCAGAGGGGAGTACTAGAAAAGAAAACCTGAAGGAAACTAAATATATTTACAGAAGAATCAGCCCCTTTTCCTAGGAAACAAATAAAATAAAATTAGCCCAGCAAATTCAGACACCTGAAAAATTGGATTATAAGAGAGAATGTGCAGTGGAGTGAGGTACAGCTACAATGTTAAGTTTTCAGAAACAAAATGTAAGTCACGCTCAAAATAGTGCTGTGTATAATATCCTGAAAAATCAAAGAGTAGTATCCAAAGTTAATCTAAGAAAATACTAAATGAACATCAAAGTCAGCAAAAGAATAATTAAATATAGCACAGATCCAAAAATAGTTCATACTTTTCTTAAAGTAAAGAGAAACTTTCAAAAGTTAAAAATAATGAAATTAAGAGAAGAAATATCTTGCTATACCAAAATTACCTTATATGTTGAGTCTAATTCTAATTTTTTTTAAGGGTAAATGGATTATAGAATGATAGCGTTCCAATACAAGGAGGGACTTTGGAGGCCACCTGGTACAATCTACTTATTTCACAGAGGAGAATATAGGAGGAATGCTGGTAGTGCCCAGGCACACCCTAATGTGCCAGCAGCTGTCACACCATGCTGTGGCTGCTGTGGATTCAGGTCCACTGGGGGCTACTTTCCCAGGCTCTAAAAACTACCAGTTGCTGCAGCCATCATTGTCACTCACCTCAACTCCTTCCATCATTTTCATCAAACTCTGATGTGGGAGGGGGATAAAAGGCTCTGTCGACCAGTACTCTGGATCTGCTCCCCAAGCTCAATGTCCAGAACATGTATAGTGTTGTCTCCCTGCTCCTGGGAAACTTTACCTTGGTATATACCTTCCTTCCTGTTGGAATCATGAGGGCAGTCTGCCCTTCTTCCTTGATGTTCTCAACTCCTCCACAATCCACTATTTCCAGAGATTTCAGCCAAGTCTGAATAAAATCAACTACACATTTTTTCTCTTTTTTAATTCTTATGGTCATTTTGTTTCCCATAATTCAGTTCAAAGTACAGTGACCATAAGAACAAGAAAGGCAAAACAATTTAAATTTTAAAGGGATGTTCATCTGATCATCAGTCTTTATTACTATCTTTATGATAAGTGTAGCACTAAGGGGAACATAATCTTATTGGAAAAGGGTATTTGAGCAAAATATCAAGAATAATAATATTTAACTGTATGTTAAGGAAAGGGGAAGGATTCAATTAAAATGAATCTTTGTAAAGTTTATATTAAGTTTTATACTTAATTTTTAAAAGTAACCTTAAACTTCAGTTTCTTTAGTTTGATGAATAAACTTTTTTATGATTGAGAATCTAAAACTGAGTTTGGTTCCAATTAATAATGCCTTCCCTTTTCAGATTATATTGATCTACTTTGTTCTACTATATGACATGTATAAAACCATTTATGTTCTGTCTCACTGATTAGAATAGAAACTTCTAGAGAGACAGGAACTGTTTTTTCTCTTTGAATCCTCAGAGTTTAATATATTGTTTGGGGAAGGAAGAAGGGAAGAAAGGAAGCAAGGGAGGGAGGAAGAGAGGAAAGGAAAAAAGGAAGGAAGGAAAGAAGGAAGGAAGGAAGGAAGGAAGGAAGGAAGGAAGGAAGGAAGCGAGGAAGGAAGGAAGCAAGGAAAGGAGGAAGGGAGGAAAGAAGGAAAAAAATTCTGTTGTACACTTCATGAAATGTTACAGACATGTATATATTTGTAGAGGAGAAATATGAAATCCAGAAAGGGAATAACTTACTTCAACTGACAAGATTAGTTACTGTACTAAATGGAATTAGTACTTGAATCTTTAGATATTTTTCCCAATGCACTTACTCTGAGAATTTCACTATAACTCTAATCACTTTCTCCTCACCAACAAAGAATAGGCCATCTTCATCTTGATACACATGACCAATTTTATTGTAATTTGCTATTAAAAATTATATGTGGGCTTGAATACTTTCCGTCATATGTGAATTGCTTTGACCATAAAGTCAAAATGTTATTTCTTCCTTTCTGAATTATCTAAATTATTCCTGAGTACACATATACTGAAAACACCATAAACTGCATACACCAAAGAAACTTCAGGTCTGATAAAAAAAAAATTAAAGAAAGATTTTTTTAGAAAGCAGCAAAGATGTTAAGAATTGGAAAAAAAAAAACCTTCTTCAATACATAGAAGTTCAACAACAGCCACTGAGTCATTCTGGTTTTATTGTCTTTGGTAAAGACAACAAAACCAGTAAGAAATGAAAATCCTGGATCAATTTTGCCAGATGTTACAAATATAATTTGAAGGCCATGAAAATTATTTTTTTACCCTTAACATTTGATATTTATTATTTTAATACATGTTAGCATTTTTATAATGGTGAGTTTATGCTCAAGGAAAGCATGGAGAAGTAGACAGCATATACAAGTTTAGATTACCTATTTTCTATTTTTGAAAAAATAATAATTAACATTTATATAACACTTTGAGGTATACCCAGTTCTTGATATATTACCCCATTAAATCCTCACTGAAACACTCTAAGGTAAACAGGAAAAATGTTACTACTTATAAACTTGAATCAAGTTGAATTCGTCTATTTTAGGAATGGGAAACTGAGTCTCACAGAAGTTGAACAATTTCTCTAATGGCGTGCATCGAGCAAGTTGTAAGTGATTACAAATGCAGAATTCAACTGAAAGTACCAAGTTTCTAGTGTGGCAAAAAAAGCATTACTTTTCCCACACAAATAGCTATTTATTGCCCCTCTCAAACTATATTATATATATATGTATATATATATATATATATCTACAAACTATATTTAGTTGATTCCCTTCACCCCCTGTAAATAGCCTTTTCCAATTCTGCTTCAGTCAATCTTTCTCCTTTTATCCATGGTTTATCTCCTCAAAACTTACACAATCAGTATTACTTTCTCCTCTACAGTGAAAGTTTATTTGACTTTGAAGTTTGTCATAAATGCCTTCTATTTAAAAAAAAATCCTTCTCTGATCTACCCAGGGCCCTCCAAAATCTAATTTTTATAAATCCACAACATAGTATATTGTCTAGGCATGTCTTATTGTCTTTATGTAAACTAAATTATTTTTTGCAGATGTGAAGATGATAGAATTACAATGAGAAAGGATCTTATGTGATACATATAAGCACAAATAGCACAAGCTATAAAAAGCAGTTTTCCTAATACTTAGCAGCCTCTGAAAAGATGGGTTGAAAAGCAAATGACCAAAGGGAAATTGGTACACAAATTTGCATGCCAGAATCCATTCAGGTTAATTTGCATGTGCCTAGAGGGCAAAATCAGGCATGAGGCCTTTCCTGTGTTACCTTACTGAACTGGGTCATATGTGGCAATATTTGCTGTATAGTCCTGTGATGAGACAGCATAGAGGGAACCAGCTGTCCAAGGCTAATGTACCATCTGTGCTTAAAAAATATTGCCAATTCCTTTGGCAAAGTAGACAGAGTGAATTCGTAATCAAACTATAAATCACAAGTGGGTCCTGTAGGTTGTCAATTATAAGTCTGATCTATTGATATCCTCAGTGCATTGATGGCTTCTTATTTTGTTACTTCATTTACATAATAAAATAATTCCTTACCAACCATACAATTTTTCTGATATTATTCACAGCAACAAAAAACACATATATCAATCTAAAGCATGAAATTTGGGGTGTGTGAATACCATAATAACTAAACAGTAAGTTAACCCTTGCATTTCGTCTGTCCAAACAATTACCAAAGGATTTAAAATTTCAGAAGGAGAAAATATCACAGATTATAACACCAAATGGTTTCCCACTCTGATCTAATTCCTTGTTCAAGCTTCTGTCCTGAATGGAATGAGGACTCCATCAAATCCATGTTCAGTACCTGTGATTTAACTGCTCTGGGTATTCTCTCCATTGATGCAGATTATAACCACTCCTGATCTGCTGGAGACGGTTTTTAAAAGTCACCATGACCAAAAGAATCCATCTCCTAGTCTCTAAACATTGGGTGATAAGCCTCTCTGAATTTAGCTAGGCTTGTCCTAGAATGACAGACAGACAATCTGTTTTCCACTCTATACTCAAGAGTTTTTAGAGGCTGGTGTGACAGAGCTTAAACTCTACTGATAGCCTTTAAGTATCCCAGAACCTTAAAATATATACAAGCCAAGATGAGACAATGGAATATGAATATATATATATATATATATGTTTAAACACACAGATAAATCATATAAATGTGTACGTATAAGTATGAATATTCATTTTCTTTCCTTCTCTGAATCTTATGTTTATAAGGAGGGATCATGGGAAAAAAAAACAAGGAAAATAATTATAGAAAGAATGAAAGTTTTACAATGGCTTTCAAGGGAGGAATAGCCACACCACCACCATCAACAATGCCACCAATAACACTAACAACATGAATATTTAACATTTAAATAGAACATTCTATTTGCCACGCACTGTGCTAAGCACTTTACAAATATTAACTCATGTGATCTTCAAAACAATCTTGAGAGTTAGAGGTTATGATTATCCCCCTTTTACAGATGTAGAAACTGAAGCCAATCAATAATGGTTGGTTTGCTCCTGGTCATACAGTTAGTGTCTAAAGTTGTATCTGAACTCAGGTCTTCCTGAATCCAGATCTATTATTCTATCTATTGTACCACATAATTGCCCCAGGGAAATCATTAAGCTTTCAGAGTACTATACCCCAGAGGAATAAATAAGACATACGTGCATGCACACACACACACACACACACACACACACACACACACACACACACACAAATGTACCTAAAGTATATTTTTTTAAAAGAGTAAGCAGCCATTCTCCACTCATGCTAGTAACCAATCAATCACTCCATTAAGCATTTATTAAATGCCTACAATGTGTCAGGCACCAAAACGACTATGGAGATACAAAGACAACAATGAAAAAGTCACCTGTCTTTATTTAGGAGTCAATGTTCTATTTGGGGAAACAGCATCTATTATTTCAGAGGCGTAGACTTACAATGTATATAAAATGAATAAGGAGGACAGAAGGAAAAGGGAAGGATGTAGATAGCAGAATGGATAGAAGCTTGAATTCAAGAAGATCTGAGTTCAAATCCACCCCCATCCACTTACTAGCTGTGTGACCCAGGGCAGGCCACTTAACCTCTGTTTGCCTCAGTTTCCTTAACTGTAAAATCTGATAATTATAGCACCTATATCCCAGAGTTGTGAGGATAAAATGTGATAACATGAGATATCAAATGAAATAATAATCATATAATATTTATCTCAGAACCTGGTACAAAGTAGGAACTATATAAATATTAGCTATTACACATATATGTATATGTATGTATTAATTAATAATATGGTTAGTATTAACTATGTGATCCTGATCAAGTCACTTATCCTGTTTGCCTCAGTTTCTTCATCTATAAAATGGGATTAATTATAGCACCAATCTCCCAGGGTTATTATAAGGATCAAATAAAATAATAATTATAAAGCTTTTAGCATATGGACTGGCACACTGTTGTTATTATTATCTAGGAGCATCAGGAAAGATTTCACAAAGGCTTGAGGTGAGTTATGAAAAAAAATAAGGGTTATCACAAAAGATCGGGAGGAAAATAGTGTTCTTCTCATTGGCGATCCAGATAAAGCAATGGATGGGATCAATTAGCCATAGCTCTATTGAGTGGATAGAACAAGTGCCTGTGCTTTAATTAAGCTGATATTTAAAAACTGTTGGTTTGGGGTGGTTTTTTAATGAGGGCTCTCCTGATCAGAGAGGGCTGCAGAGACAGAATTTGCACTTAGCCAGGGGCCTGAAATTTGCAGCAGCATAAGAAATTTAGAGGTATCTGGCAGTCTTTATTCTCCTCTAAAAAGAGGTTTGGCAGAGCCCAGTGGCCTGGGGAGTAGAGGGGACATTTTGATGGGGTGGAGCCTGGTGACAAATTGGGGAATGGGCAGTGGGGAGGACACAACTTCTCCTATTTTTCAGGCTTTGATTGTGGCTTTGCTTCCCTGGGCTAGTGGAAAAGAGACCCAGAACTAAGAACTAAAAATCTGGGTCCCTGACCTGAAAAGTACTAACAGATATAATTGTGTATATAACAGATATAGTATAATTGTGTCTTTGGCACAATTGCTGTTTGGAATCTGCACAGAAATTTTAAAGCTTAAAAGTGATCTTAGACAATGGTTGTAGAAGAGGAGGAAAATGGAGAACAAAACCAAAATAAGTAATGTCAGTTTGCTTTGGGCCACATTTGACTGTCCAAATGCCTCTACCCTTCCACCCCAAACTTTGTTGACATCATCTAAAGTGATTTTTTGAAGTCAGATTATGTTTTTACCATTTTTCAGACTCAAAAAGAAATTTAGGGTCCTAATAATAAGTCTGAGTAAACAAAAACATTTATAAATATACCTATATGGTTATAAAAAGCTTTCAAATTAACTGGTAGCAAAAATCTCTGTCACATAAATCTAATTTAATTTCCAGTCTAATATATATGTCTATATACATATATAGGTATTAAAATAAAGATCAATATGTTACTCAATCCCCACTGTGTGATTTCCCATTCCTCTTTATCTGTACCCCAAATGGCATTTTAAAACATTAATGAAAACTTTATGATCAAAACCAGATCAATTTAGTAGTCTAAATGTGATGCTGCTTGAGTGGTTTCTTAAAGCTAATCATTTATAATTCATAGTATCATAAATGTTCTAAAACAAAAAAGATAAAGAATGTACTTTATGAGGGAAAAGAAATCTAAAACTGGTATGTGTTGTATGTCCTGCAGACATCTCAAATTTAACATGTCCAAGATGGAATTCATTATCTTGCCCCACCCGCCCCTCCTACAATCTAATCTATTTCTGTTGAAGGCACAGCTAAACTCCCACTTATTCAGGGTAATAACCTCTAGGACATCCTCTCCCTCAGCACCTATAACTAAGCTATTGCCATGTTTTGTCAATTCTACCTTTGCCAAAATGCCTCCCTCCCATTGCCCTTCTCTCTATTCACATAAGTATTCTACTGATACAGCCACTAATGTAGTTCTGCTCTTCACTCCTTTCGCACATTCTACTTCCCTTCGTTTCTCTTGTTTACATGTTTTCTTCTTCTCTGATCCTCTCTGAGCATAGTTGCTAAATTAATTTCCTAAGGCACAGGTTGATGATGTTAACCCCTTCTCTGAACATTTCCTGTGGCTCTCCCAAGACTATTAGACAAAATAAAACTCTTTAGCCTAGAACGCAAGGACCAAAACCTGACCACTGCCTTCCTCTCACATCAGCCCAGCCTTGTGTTACACTAGTTCCATTCTCTGAACCACTGTTCCAGTCAAATGAGACTCCTGGGTATTAATCTAACTAGATGGTCCACTCTCTATCTCAGTGCATCTGGACAAGATAAGCCTCCTGACCAGAATGTAGAAGCTTCAAAGCTGACACATCTTGTAAAATCTGTCTTGTGAAAGGGGTATGTTAATGTAAGGAGAAGCAAATACAGAAAACATATATATGTGTGTGTGTAGGTATGAATTATCAGTCTACAGATAAAAATAAAATAAATGAAAGAAAGGGTAGTCTGCAACTCAGCAAGAAGAAGAAAGTCCCATCTCTTTCCAAGAGCCTGTTTCTTCTGTCAACGCTCATTACCATTTTTACTCAAGGCTTAGGTACCAACTACTCCATAAAGTCCCCTTGATTCCTGGAGGAGGTTTTGTTTTTTTTTTTAAGCTTCCCTTTTCAATTTTCCAAATGAATAACATAGTTATAAAATACAGTGGATCCTCGAGTCAAGAAGAAAGAAGTTCAAATCTTACCTCAGATACTTTCTAGCTTTGTTACCATGAGATAGTCACAAAAAAATAATATTTGCCTCAGTTTCCTCATCTGAGAAATGAAAATAACCATAGCACCTATTGTTGATTGTTGAAAAGATTAAATGAGATCATAAATTTAAAACAGTTTATATAATCTTTCAAGAGTTATATAAGTGCTGGCCACCATCATTCTTAATATCATATTCCATATATTTGTAGATTTCTTGAAGACATGGACTGTTTCATTTTTGTTCATATATTTGCACATTTAGAGTAAGATCTTTCATATAAACTTCAATTAAGTTATATGATCATGTGCATTTCACAGAATTAGAAGGCAAAGTTGAATGAATAAACATGAGGAGGACAAAATATTAAATATTAGAGATGTAATATTTCTATGAATTACTTGGTTATGCATATCTCAACTAGAATCAAGAAATGCTCATAGCAAAACCAGAAAATGAAAATTAAATTTGTTTCATTGATGGTTAAAAATCAAGTGAACAATCTTTTTCTAACATTACCAGCTGAAAGCCTGGGCCTGAGAACAAATGCTTACTTAAAAAGAATTGGGGCTCCATTTCCCAGTATACTGCCTGCCTATGATGCAGTTGCAGATTGGAAAAAGGAAGGAGTAATGGAGGGATTTTCAGAGTTTCTGACCATATGAAGCAGAGGATAGAACCAGAGGCAAGGCAAGCCTAGAGCTGCATACATGGAGCAGCTGCTGGTTGAATGATGAATTATGAACTGCTCATCCTTTCAACCTGGAAAGCCAAAGCCATTTACACTAAAACCCCAATCCACTCTTTCTTGTTCTGGAGAGACCTCACCCAAGTTATCCCTAAGTGCCATGAGTCTAGGAGATTATTTCCCAGACTGCTTTGAAAGAAACAAATGAAATGTGTCCTGAGGTTGATTTCCATTCATTTCTCTTCCAATTAAATATTTTACCCTTCAAAGCTGCTCCCTCCCTTGGTCTGTTGGCATGGTGAACTGAATATGCAGACCTGAGGCAATGTTAGAAGTTTCAAGTTTTCCAAACAGGTGGAAGAAAAGCAAACCAGACAGATAATTGATCATTTAGAATTCTTCGTAACCCTCATAAATTGCATTGTAGTCTGAAAAAGTCTAAGCTCTAATAGCCCACCAGCTATACTTGGTTGAAATAGAAATCAAATTCTCTTCTGCAGTACTTCTGATTATCTTTAGTAGAAAAAAAGCCATGCTAATGCTCATTTCCCATGGGGACCTTAGAACTGGATCTTTGTGGGTAATTCCCTACCCCATAGGTAGTTTCTATTTGTAGTTAGGTCCTTCCTAATTAGCAGTTCAATTTAAGCACAGTGAAGAGTCTTCCCTCCATATTTTATATTCCTTCCAGGATCCTTTGTTTGAAGCACCCGAGTCTCCTAAAATGTATCATGGCCTTCAAAATGGGCACGATGCCCACAATATGCAAGGCACTATACCAGGCATTCAGATTTGGAGATCAATTAGATTACAAATTTTGCCTCCTTTATCTGGTCTCCTAAAATACATTGACACAACAGCAGCATAACTGTACACAGGGGATATGGTAGATAGAGTGCTGGACCTGGAGCAAATGAATCTCTCCTGCCTCATAGACTTACTAGACTTATGACTGTGAGAGGGACAATTCATTTAACCTTTGTCTGCCTCAGTTTCCTCATCTGTACAATAAGAATAACAATGGCACATAGCTCCAGGTTTCCTATGAAGAAAATGAGAAAGCATTTATCAAGGGTTTTGTAATCTTTTAAAGTACTATATCAATAAAATTATTATTATAAAAATGAACCAATCAAATTTATAAGCAGTGCATATTGAGAAAGGGATAAGAGAAGGCAGTAAGAAGCAACAAAGCATTAAATGAAAAGTAGGAAGAATGCAGACGGTCTGCCATCTCAAAGGACTGCAGGTGAAGGCTTCCCCAGTTTGTTCCAAACTTCATGAAGACTGGGGAAGCAGGTACTATGAAGCACTTAGATCTTGGCTAGATATCGAAGAAGATCATATACTGAATTTCAAGCAGTCTCCAGCTATCCTTCTTTTTGTCTTGCCATTCAACTTTATGCAACTCTGTCTCACTTAAATCCAGTTTATGTGAGAGTCGAAAGATGTAACTGGTGATAACATTTTAATTTTCTTCAAACAGGAAGAACCACAGATCTGAAGGGACTGGGACTCAGCAGGGAGTGACTGGTTTGGAGGTTCCTTCCCCTAGTTTACCTCTCTTCAGCTATACATGAATTCCATAGTCCAGTACAGGATAGAGTCTTTGTTAAACAATTTTCCCTACTCGTTAGACATCCTAAAAAATGAGGCAGCTAGTGATAGCAGCTGCATATATTTTTACTGTTCAAACAGTGGCCCTTAAATTGACTCTAAGCTCTTCTCTGCTGCTGGGCACAAGTAATGGCTCCATTCTCATTGCACAATTTCACAGTTCAAGAGAAAAATCACTAAGAATTATTTGTCGATACTGACATAGGTTTTGATGATATTCCAATGATTCATCTTTTTTGAAACAGATCCTTCTTTATATTGTCATGAGGCATCATATACTTGATAAGTAAATATCTCTTTCACTTGTAAATTGAAATGCATATTTGTTGACTATCTACTATGTGCGGGTCATTTTGAAATAATATAGAATTCTCCCCAAAATTTCCACCGAGTCTCATTACTACACACCACGTGTAACAATAATACAGACACAATAACGGCACAGAATTACTTAGAAATAATATCCTCAATAATATCAGCATGTTTTCACCATCTCAGTCACCAGGATAAGCAGCAGGCCTTTGAAAACTTAGATTTCAAGCACTAATGAGCAGGAATAACAACACAACAACAGGCTGCTCTTTGAAAATATTGGTGAATCTTTGTAATCATTTTCCACCAGCTTCCTCTCTCTCTTTCAATTCAGCTCATTTTATTCACAGTAGTGTCTCATAGCATGGCAGAAATTTTGTTTGTTTCTAGTTTGACATTTTAACTACAGTATGTCCTAGATTAGATCAGTTGGAGATACTTTTCCACTGTGACTCACAGACAATAACAGCCTCTAACTTACTTTAGACTCCTGGACACACATTCTCTCTCCCCCTCCTGTCTTACCTGAATCATTGAAGCAAAAATGAGAGAAGTCATTACATCAGCAAATTAGTTCACCCAAGCAATACCCTCAAACCACAGGTTAATTTGAACTGTTCAAATATAATTACTTAAAAAAGGAAAGGACTCATTACTTTTGTGGTGTTTGCTGGTCCATTGAACCATTGTTGGAGGTTGTCAATAAACAAATTACATCCAACACTGGAGCCTTCTGCTGAAAACATCTCCTGAGAGTGTCTTCTTGAATATTATTCTACTTCCTTTTTGTGTGGCCTATACGAATGGGTCTCTTGCTACAAAAGCCCTGGCGCATATTCCTCCCATTTTAAATATTGGCTATTTTAAAACACTTTAAATTCTTGGGAAGAAAAAAAGGAGACAATTGAACTAGTCTAACACGGAGCTAGCAAGAGGCAATCAGAGCTTTGGCCAGGTGAGGCAAATTCAGAAAATACAGGCAACACATGCAGCCATGTGCTTATTTAACATGTATTTAGGAAATTTGTCATTTTTTTTTTAATTGTGAGAGTTGATGTCAAGAAAAATCAAGGACTCCTCTAAGAAAAGAGACACGAATTATGATTCTGAAACTGAGTATCAAAGAGCTGTTGTCCAACAGAAAGGGTTAGAAATTATCTTTTGTTGACTACACCAGGAATATAGCTATTACTTTAAACCTATTATAGCAGGAAGAGAGAGGCCCAAAAATACGAGGTTGGGATACATATTCAAATGGGAAAAAACACATAAGTTTGGTGTGTAAGGGAATCGTATACTGTTAGAAGCAAGGAAGCGTGAGCCTGTGTGAAATAGAAGGTGGTAGCTTCAACAGTGTGATTCAGTGATAAATAAGGAAATGTTCATGGAAAGGGTTCAGGGACCAATATAAAGCAAAAAGCCAGAGAATCTCATTTCCAAACACAGACAAGTGAATGGAGCAAAAACTTCAAACCAGGTAGGATGGTCTAGGACAGAAGCTCTTAACCTTTTTTTTTTTTTAACATATAGATTGATCTCCTTTCACAGGCTGGTGAATTCTATAGACCCCTGACTAACAACAACATTTTAAAAGAATGAATTGAAATATATAGGACTACAAAGAAAGTTATCAAAGTATTAAAAACAACAATTTATAGATTTTAGTTTTAAAAACTTCTGGAAACTCAAATCTTCAGGGCTGAATTTCAAAAGAAGTCAAAAAGCTGAAAGTCTTAGAGAATCACTCTCTACATAATAGGAAAATATAAAAATCTCTCATCCAGATAGTAGAGGTTCCTCCCTAGGTCAAAGCCAGGGATAGAAAGAAAAAAAAAACTGTGTGGAAATGAAAAAAAAAAACAAATAAGTCTAAGTGACTATCCCAGGGTCTCAAAGCTAGTGTCTGGGTTTGAACTTAGGGCTTCCTGACACCAGAACCCACACTCTCTCCACTCTATTAGCTGCCCAAATTTGGGGGGGAAAGCTAAAGTCATTTGGACTATACCATTATACTATACCAGAAGGGATAAGCCACCAACGAATTTGTCAAATTTATCAACTAGCATCTAAGATTCCAGATGCCAGCTCATTGGCTAGTGCTTGGACAAGATTTGAGGAGGTCAGCCATGGAAAAGAAAGTTGAACAAAGAAAGAATCCTATCTAGTACCTAAAAATATTCATGAAAAGTTGACATTCATGAAAAGAGTAAAGGTGCTGGAATTGTCAAAGGGTCAAAGTCAAACATTTATTAAGCACCTTTTATGGGTCAGACAAATGACTAAGTACCACAACTGGAATTCCAGCTCTTGAGTTGGAATTCCAGTTTAAACTTTTACTATGTGACCTTGAAAAAAGGGACTGAACTTCTTTGGCCCCAGTCTCCTCATCTGTAATATTTAGTTATTGGACTAGACCTCCACGTTCTCTTTTAGCACCACATCAGTGCTATTAAAATGCCATAAAACTCTTTCTTGATGATTATAATCTCCACGCCCAACCCCAAGGATTGCTTAAATAATTTAAAATACATTTAAGAAATTGTATAGTATGGTTTTATGAGAGAGGCTGTAGGGGAAAGTGTGTGTCCTATTTTAACAGGGTTTCAAATCGAGTGTTAGAAAGCTACACCTGTTGGCAAGAGATGATATGTGATAGCAAGGAACACCAGTGGGCCACGTTATCCACCTTGGTAGTAAAAGAAACATGAATGGAACCCTGATGATCAAAGGAGTCTCTGGGCCACAACGTTTCAGAATGATTCTTCTTATTCAAGCTATTTAACTAGGTTGTTAGGAAGATAGGTTTTAAATAATGAAGCAGAATGTTCCTGGGCAGGGGCATTGAGTGAGTGAATGGGAATTAGCATTATGAATTTAAGATACTTAAAGGCATGACTGCTTCATATTTTCTTCACATTTCCAGCACTTAGCACAGAGAAGGTACTTAGAAATTATTGTTAAATTATTGTTAAATTGTATTTATTAATTTTGTTATTATAATAATAATTATCATCATAATAAATATTATTATTAAATTATTGTTAAAAACAATAAACATTATTGTTAAATTATTGTTAAAGCTGGGTAGCACAGTATACAGAATACCAGGCTTGGAGTTGGGAAGGCCTGGGTTAAAACTGATTTCACATAACTGGGCAAGTCACTTAATCCCGATTGCCCAGTCCTTACTTTTCTTCTGACTTAGAATGGATCAATTCTAAGAAAGAAGGGAAGGAATATTTTTAAAAGGGAATATGTACAAAAGGTCAAGACAGAAGGTAAAGGGTATTTTAAAAAGGTTTAAATGATTGTTGAATGTTTAGTTCTTTATAACATGGAACGATAAATATATTCTGGCTATAAAACAAATTTTAAAATCTCCATGGATTTCTTTTATGAAGAAAGAGTTATGATGCCAGAGAAAGTATAATAGATTAGATTGAAAAGCCTTTTGCAACAAAAGATTTACAGTAATAATAATAATAATAATTAAACCATACAAATTACTTTCTATTTTCTCCCAACAGCCTTTGAAGCAGGTAGTATAACTATTATATAGTCCAGGGAACCAATTCTTTGCATGAAGGGAAAAAAAGTTCTTAGAATACAGGTATGTCCATTTCTGGGAGATACAGTCTGAAACAAACTATTTTTTTCCCTTACCGGGACAAAGTATTGTGAAAAAGAGCACCATGGAAAAACCAGCTCTTCGGAGTGCAAGGATGCTGATGCTGAGGGGAAATTAGAAATGAAGATGAGTTAGGGCACTGAATGAGGAGCACAAGGTGGCTGTCAGGGAAGTCACCTTCACTCACTAAGCTCAGATGAGACAGAGGCAAGAGGCAGGCTTGATGATGGTGAACTCTCCCATCTTTTCAAGAGAATTCATGTATATTTTATTATTCTGCTTTCTTTTTATCCTGCCTTCATTTTCTTAATCCAACCTTTTCCACTTCCTTAAAATTATGTTTATTGTTTTTCATTTCATTTTCCATTGTAAAGTGACTGATTCTACCTGCTCTATTTTAAAAGCTTCCTCATTTATGAAAGAGAAGGCAGAGAAATAAGAGAGGCATAGTGGCTAACCAAGAGAAAGCGGTTTGGACTTTCTAAGTAACCCTGGTTATATCTCCACTGGGGGCTCCTGAGCTAAATGAGAAAGAACCTTATGAATTATGCTACTTAATAAACTTTCCAAAGTGGAGCAAAAGCTGAATATAAGGTTTTCCTTAACAAAAATCTAAATCATGAGTAAGCTTATTTAAGTAATAGAAAAGAGATTAAATGAATAAAGAATAGGAGACCATTCCCTCAGAGATAGGTGCCCACCACTGAGGTCTACCCATAATGGCTATCTTGCTTGTGAATAAGGGATGAAGTGGAGGCACACCTACTAAGGAAATGCCATGCATCTGGGAGCAGTTGAAGGGAAAAGTAGGAAAAGGGTTACTCTGCCCCTACAGAGGTGGAAGCCATCCAAGTAGGAGGACCTAATTCTCTTTTCAGACTAATTAACTCCTACCCCATACTTGTTATATAAGTATTATTATTTTTAAAGATAACATATCTGGTTTTCAGGAAAGTCGTCCTATTAAATATCAGAGCCAGGACCCAATTTCATGTTTCCTGCCTCCAAGTACAACGATCTTTCTATATGATCAAATCAAATCACTCTCACGCTATTTGTGAAACACTTAAGAATATCTTGTACAATATCTTGTCCCCTTTTGACTCTCTGGTAAGGCTTATTATCAAATTAAGTACTGTCTGTATTAGGCAACAGTCATATTTAAAGCAATTTTATCATTAGGATTTTTTTAACTCCAAGATCTACCCTCTGACTTTACTCCTACCTTACCTTTCACTAAGCACAGCAATTTCTTCAGTGAATCAGGATCACTTGACACAATACTTTTTTCAGAACTTTCTGTATTTCCATTTTTCCTTACCAGGGATGAAGTAGAGCCTTGATGAGATATCACACATATCCAGCAGATACTAATGTCTTATACACTCATAAAATATAAAATTTCCTTTAGTTTTAATAAAAATGAGTTAGTTCACTAGTTTATAAATTCTGTCCATTTGTAATAATGTGAAAAAAATTTATGAGAAATGCCTCTAAATGGGTGTCTGGACAACAAAATGTTACTATTCAGTGTTTCTTATGAATTATAGATATAGTATCTAGCACATAATGAAGGTTTAGTAAATGCTTGATACTTGACTATAATTAATTTATTGTGACCCAAAAATATTATGTAAACTATCTTTCATGCTGATTTTATGGAATATTTTTGTATCTAGTTGGATTATTTTGAGCAGATGATCTTCTTTGGCCAGAAACTGATATCCTCTAAGCCTTAGGGTTCTTGAAATTTATCTTCTAAAGCACAAGGAAAATTCAATTACCAATTTTAATAATCTACTAATGTTTAAATTCAAAAAAGTTATTTGATACAAAACCTTATCTTTTGAATAATAATTTCAATACTATAGAACATGGAATAAGGCCTTCTAGGTCATACATGTTCCCTACTATCCCAAATAATATAATTTATGAGCTTTCAAAATCAGGAAGAAGTGAGAGCTTTTTTTTTTTTCCAAACCATATAATTTCCATAAGTGGCCATGGGCAGGAAATAACACTGCCAGAATTTTCCAGGCTATCAATAATTCTATTTTATCATTGCAGATATAGGGAGTCACTGATATAGGTAATTCCTGGGTGAAAAAATACTTCTACCAGTACAGGTGAGTACCTTTTTTGAAATTATTGTCTTAAAGTGTTAGTTGCCTAAAACATTGAAAGTTGTAGCGATAATACTGCACTGACAGCAGGTGTCAAAGGTGAACATTTTAGCCATCAGAATTGCTTAGGACTGGCTTTCTTTTCATTCTGCCCTGATATTGCTCATTAATTAAATGGCATCTCAAAAGCCAAATGATTTCTGTAGTTGAAGACTTGGATGAAAAGCTCTTGTGAACTTCAGGAAGGATAAAACATTATGACTGCTTGTAAAACTTAGGTAATTATATTAGCTTTGCTGTAGCAATTAGTGGGATTTTTGAGATAGCACTTATTGGTATTGTTAAAGTAAAATAGATAACTAGAGTACATACTGTCTTTATGGATATTTAAGTGAATTAGCCTCCATGGAATTTGAAACTATTGCCTATATCCAAATACTTAATTAGTTGTTTTGCCAGTGAATAACAACTATGTGAATGACACATGAAGGCTGATTTTCTAGTCCTTTCTTAACTCTTTCCTGTATTCTGGAATTACATTTCCAACTTTTTGCCTATGGCTTTCCCACCAGCATGTCAGTCTGTCCCAAAAAACTTGCTTTATCTCCTCAAAAAATATATATTCTTGCTAATGGAGCTGTTGTTCTCTTAGACATTCAAGCACATTTCCCACTCTTTTTAGAATCTCTCCTTTCCCCAACACTGGAAGGCAACATCATATTGATTCTATGCCCACCTTGTCTCTGATCCTCTCCTTTTTACTCATTCTTCCACCTCTCCACTGCAGGCCTTTATTATTACTGTCTCTCTTTAGGGCAATAGCCTTTTATTAGCTCCCTATTCTAAATCAAGCCTGCATATTGTTATTAAAGTAATATCTCTATTGGGAAGCTGAATCATAGACTAACAGATTCAAAATTAGAAGGGATCTTTTGGGTTATCTCTAGTCCATCATCTTAAGCTCTTATATTTTAGGAATATGAACATTAATGTAGTCTCTGCTTCAACACTTCCAGCTATCATAGAAAACTGCCACAAAAAGTAGCTCAATCCTTTTTGGAGAGATAGCATCGTTCTCCCTTCATGATAAATAAAGAAAAAGAGGGTAAGATTCACAAAAATTGACTCAAATAGATGTAGAATTCATTACACAAATAGACAAAGATTTCAACTATTTAAATGAAAAGAATGACAACAAATCAACTAAAACAATAGCAAAAATACAAAGTACTTGTTCAAAGTACAAGTATTTCCAAAAAAGAGAGAAGAAAAGTCTTCCCCCTCCCACTTATGGAGATTAATCTGCAAGTGTTTTGTCTGTATGTGCCTGTGTGTATGCATATCTGTATGTGCATAACAGATATGTCCCCCCTTAGTATACTGATAGATTTCACTGTTTTTTTTCTTTCTAATTCCTCTTTTTATTTTTAAAAATTAGTTATGAGATGATACTCCAAGAAGGAAACATAGAAGAATACTGGGAGAAATTTAGGTGATATAAAAGAAAAGACATTTTTTAAATCTACTTTTAAAATATTCTTCCCTTTATTCAGTCAAAACCCTCCTCTCTTTAACGATCACTTCAATTTTATTTCCTCTTATATACTGAAACAAAATATATTCCTTCTTCTAAATGACAATGTTTGAAAGATTTGAAGACCACAGCCATGGCTTCCACCATGTTTTTGTTTTCTAGATTACAATAATTTTGATTCCTTGCTCCATTCATCATTGTTTCATTATGAATACCTACTCTGAAAACTAATGCCATAAATACCAATTTAATGTGCAACCCTTGGCATTTTGTACCAATACCTGAATTGAGCCCTTTTGATATTACTTCCCTTGCTCAAATACCTGCTGTGGTTGTTGAAAATTTAACCATCTATTCTTTAACAAATGAAAATGAAAGGCTTTCACTTTCCTTCTTTGAACTTTCTTAGATGAAATATTTTTTCCTCCATATAAATGTAGAAATGACCATTCTTGTTAATTTTCACTTAGCCAATGAAGAGTTACAAAGCAAAAGAATCAGCCCAGTTTGGGGACAAAATGCTTCTAGAATTCCCAACATTTTTCTGGTTTTTGAAGTCCCAGAAAACAGCAACTGCTTGGTGTTCTCCTGGTTAAACTTCATTACTACTATTTCCCAACTCAAAACATCCTATTTCAATTGCAAAGGAAAGAAAAGGAGCTTTGACCACAGCTAAGGAGATAATGCTTCATTTCTGGGCTTTACTATTATGAAAACCTTAATGATTCTAGAAGAAAATATCTATTTGTTCTTTGTATTCTCAGGAAGTATTGTCTATTTAGTTCATTTTGTCATTATTTATACTTTCCCATTAGGAATGGGGAGAATAAGTTCAAGTGTGAAATGATTAAAGGAAACATGGACTTTGGAATAATTTAACTGGGTAATGATTTCCTTACAAATGTAGCTTAGCATTTTAATAATCATCTACCTCATGTGTGTGCCTGGCATATAATAGATGCTTAATAAATGGTTGACAACTGATCAACATGCGTGACTCTTTTCCAATAGTATTTTAAAATATTTTATATTTTTGAAACAAATCCTAGGTCAGTATCTTAAAATTTAAACTAAATAAATTTTAAAAGTAGCAAAATGCCCTGAGACATCTTTTTCCTTTGCCTCTAAGACCTGTTTTCATTTCAGTATGCCATGTTTTCCTCGAGACACTTAGCTGACTGCATAAATACTTAAAACAGGGCAGCAGAGGAAAGATGAAAAAAACTCAGTTGAAATACATTGTAAGAAAAGATTAAAGGTATCAGCATATAGGAATGGGAGGGAAAGTACATAGGGAAATGATTTAAAACAGAAGGCTTAATTTTGTGCATCTAGATAATAATACACTTTCTGCTCTTATTTGTGCTGAAAAAATCATATGCCATGAACCCAGAAGTACAGGCAACCAAACAATGCCTGATGCTGATGATTTCATACTATGTATCACCATTAGTACTCTGGGATTCTTAACCTGGTCAGGGTTTTCGAGCATACAACAGAGTTAGGGAACTCTTTGAAGCTCAAGAAACTTCTGCTTGGGGTGAACAGAAAATTTTCTACAGAGCTCCTTTTGCCACATATACAGAGAGAGATAGTTGTCCTGGCAACAGTAATGACATAAGGCATCGGACATGGGAAGAATCTAGCTTTGAAGAATGTGAGAAGGGAAGTTTTCAAGGAAAAAGAAAAGCCTCAGTAATCAGAGGAAAGGATGAATGTTTTAGAAGTCCAAAGGTTTGTATACATTCTCGTTTTCTTCATTATGTAGGGAGATGTTTGTTTTGTTGATGACTGCCAAATTTGAAATAAAAAGTTTTTAAAATAATGTATTTGAGATCACTTTTAGATCATGAGAAGGCTGTGCGATTCAATTACATTGGACTAAATTAGGGAAAATTAAAAATTAATGACAGTAAGTATTCAGTAAATTTGAACTTGGAAATGAACTTGGAAATGATATCTGTGGAACCCTGGATAAGTCACTTGACCTCTCTCCATTTTCTCATTTATAAAATGAAAATAGTAAACCCTACCGCAGAGGTTTGCTGGGAGTATCAAAAGGTCACTAGGCCATAGATCATAGCTAAAAGTAGCTTGAAAGGCAATAATTTCTCATATTATTTCATATTATAAAAATAAAATTCTTAAGCACCATGGGCAAGCTTTGAACTCAGATATTCATGAGGGCCAGTGATTGGTCTAAAACATCATTAACCCTCTAAGAAAAAATATATTTTAGTACTATATCATTTGATTATTGGTTATTGCTAGACAAATTTAAAAATGATTTTTGTTACACAGTAAACAATCTCCCAGAATTATTACTTATCACACTGCTAATCCTTAATTTGATATTGTTTGGAAAATTTTATTTAATTAGTTAATTTAGACTATTTTTTCATGGTTACAAGAAACATGTTCTTTCCCTCCCCTCCTCTCACCCCACTTCCATAGCCAATGAACAATTCCACTGGGCTTTACATGTGTCATTGATCAAGACTTATTTCCATATTATTGATATTTGCACTAGGCTGATCATCTAGAGCCTATATCCTCAATCATATCCCCATCAACCCATGTGATCAAGCACTTCTTTTTCTTCTGTGTTTCTGCTCCCACAGTTCATTCTCTAGATGTGGATAGTGTTCTTTCTCATAGTCTCTTAGAATTGTCCTGGATCATTGCATTGCTGATAGCAGAGAAGTCCATTACATTTGATCATGCCGCAGTGTATCAGTCTCTGTGTACAATGTTCTCCTGGTTCTGCTCCTTTCACTCTGCATAAATTCCTGGATGTTGTTCTAGTTCACATAAAATTCCTCCAGTTCATTATTCCTTTGAGCACAATAGTATTCCATCACCAACATATACCATAATTTGTTCAGCCATTCCCCAATTGAAGGGCATCCTCTCATTTTCCAATTTTTTGCCACCACAAAGAGCACAGCCATGAATATTCTTGTACATGTATTTTTCCTCATTATCTCTTTGGGGTACAAACCCAGCAGTGCTATGGCTGGATCAAAGGACAGACATTATTTTAGTGCCCTTTGGGCATAGTTCCAAATTACTTCCAGAATGGTTGGATTAATTCACAATTCCACCAGCAATGCATTAATGTCCCACTTAAATTGATAATACTCCTAGTTTTAGTTCTAAGTAGAGGACAAAATCACTTTCCATTGAAGAGGACCTGTTCTTGTCACAGGAAAAAGGTATAAAGGAAGCATGGAAATGAAAGTGAGGAAGTCAATAAAGGGAAAAAGTGAAGTTATTTGTTCCTTGGTTAGTGGTGATGGTTCTGTTTCTAGAACAGTTTTCCTGAACATTAAAGGATGGCAGGAGATTCAAAGAACTAGGAATGGAGGACTAAAAGACTAATTCTGCATTTGGGAGTAATATGAATACATGTAATCATTATGGGCAGAGAATCAGAATAGATCATAAGGAGAGAGAAAATTGAGGGAAGAGGGTCAGAAAAAAATCAATTACCTAAAAGGTACAAACAACCTCAAAATGTAATTAGTCCAACTTGGGACTTGAAAAAGGAGCCCCAGACTTTATACTCAATAAGCAGTGGTACTACCTTAACTCAAAGACCTTTAAGACCAGGAAACTGACTACCAATTTTGGGTAGTTCCATTTGTTAGACATTTTTTCCTTACAAAAAATTATTACATTTGCTATTTCCACTTACTGCTCCTAAAGCAGTATTGTAATTGCCTGACACAAAATAAGATAATTAAATTTATTGAAAAACAATAAAGATTAATATTTAATGTATTAAAAACCCTTTAAAATATATGTTCTCTTGCTTTATAAACATGTATATGATATGCATTGAGTTCTCAGTATGTTGACACATTATTTAATTCATAATTAAACAATACTTTTATAACATTAGTTATTAAATATATTTTAAAGTCTGTTTTTTAAAGACTAGTTTTGATTGCAGCCTATAAGTTTCTAATGAGAGTTAAATGAGGCGAGTTTCCAGGTCATTTAAGCATATTTCTTTCCATTTCTTAGATAAATGTATTTCATGATGTGTAAAGTGATACAAACTCATGTTGCAGTATACCAGATTTGAGAAATTGTGTACTTGTAAAACACTTCTGTTTCTCAGTATACCAATATATTTATAAGCAATCCTGATAAATGAGGCCAACTTCCTTCAATTAAAACAAGATTTTCAGGCCTAGCAAAAATTGCAAACAATTAAAAAGGACAACCAAACTTCTTTTTGAGTATTAATATTATAGTATGATGAAGATGCCTAGATATGACAGACTTACTTGAATTCTGCCAGTGTGTCTATTGTACAAATTAGAAGAAAAAGGGTTTTTTCCATCAATAATTTTTTTTTAATTTCCAGTGCTTCCCTCTTTTTAGTGTCTTCCCCAAGACAAGTATTTTTCTCTTGATAGCAGTTGTTGGGATGAGATTTTTTTAACCAAGTCTTCTCACTGTTTTCCAATTTTAAAAATTATAGGAATCAATAGTAACTGATAATAAATATAGAGATAGATATAGAACATATAAACAAATACATGTAAATAAGTAATAACTTCTAGCTGTCAGATCTCTTTGAAAGTCTTTTTGTTTTCTCTAGATTGAGTTGTTTTGTCAGTAATGAATTTGGAGATGCAAAGACCCGAGTTCAAATTTTGATGCATCCCCTCACTAGTTAAATGATGTTGGACAAATCAACTTGACTTCTATCAACCTCGCTTTCTTCAACCATAAAATAAGGATGGTGATCTTGATGACTTCCAAAGTTTCCTCTATTTCTAAATCCATATGCCTATGTTTTTTTTCTTTCTGATCTCACTTTTCTTTACTTTTAAGTGCAATTGATATTGTTTATGTGCTTTAATAAGCCTTTCTATAATTGAGGATTAGAGCCTGAATGGCATCCTGGATTTGTAATTTAGAGGTATAAGTAATGGCCTCTTAGTCATGAGAGTGATTTAGGATCATTGATTTAGATATCAATGATTTAGATCATTGATACATGAAGAAGATGTGAATTATGGTCGGGAGTTCTTAAAGGAACATATAAAATAATAAAGAGAAAATGGGTATTCAAGAACTGAGCAGCAACGGTAGTGGGGATACCATTCTTCCAGCCCCATCCAGGTTTTTATTGAGTCAGAGAGAAATTAATGAATAGTGGCAAGAAGATAAAAAATGAAATGAAATGAGAAAATGAAAAAAATGAATTAATTGCATCAGAGAAGAGAATGATCAAGAAGAATCATATTCCTATACTTGAAGTATCCTATGCAAGGAACATCAGTATCTTGGAGTAGCAGACTTAAGTGGAAGCTATCTATTGTGCCCACTTATTCAAAGATTGAAAGAAGTTCAAAAAGTAAAATAATGAGAAACAAGTGTGATGCTTTCTAGCTTCCCCTGCCTACTGAGTTCTCTCATCTTTTTTTTCCCATATATCTCCTATATATGTTGAATTTTTCCTTTAACATAATGAGAACAGGAGCTACCTAGAGATGAACATATATTTAAATGAAGGCATACAATCTACTTAATTGGGAAGAGAGTTCTTGACTGGGGTCTCTGACCTGTTATGATTATACCACTAATTTTTCATCTTCTGTAAATTCCAAAAGTGGGAAACTCCTGGAAATGAGGGCACATTATATTGCCAATAAGCTGAAAATCAGGCTAATTCTTCTAAGTATATGACTGTCTAAATTTTCAGAGAAATGAGGCATAAAGAATAAAAATGTCAACCAGAGAAAAGATTGTATCCTAATCTATTCCCCAAAGAGGAGACAGGAGAGGTAGGAGAAAGATATAGCTTTCCTCCTATCCAGTAGACAAGAGGTAGTAGAAAGTTGTTAAGCAATACCTAAGTCTACCCTCCCAAAACACACAACATTGCCTATACTCACTGGTATTAAATTTTGAAGGCCAATGTAATATCTCTAACCCTCAGCACAGTATTTCTTTTAAGAGCTACACATTTTGCACATCATCTTGAAGTACTACCCATTCTTGAAGCTAGAGAATGAAAGAAGAAAAAAGAAAAGAGAGCAATAAAACATAAGTATCCCATGTAATACAGGATAGAATTGTCAAAGAATTAGTATGAGGAAACCAGCTCAATCTTGTCTAGTATCATCAGAGAGATGTTCTGAGGTATCATGGAGTAAGTAGAAGAATACAGGTGTCACACTTAGACATTGCTATTGCTATCAAAACATAAAATCCTATCAAAATCATTTCTTTTTCCAAGCAATTTGCACTCTACTCTATTTCTAGGACTAAAAGGAATATCTCTCTTCTCTTCCCACTGAAAGCCCTCCAAAGCCTTGAAAAAAAATATTATACTTCATTCCACTCACATTATCCCAATTATAATGAGGTTGCTTAATTCTCCCATACTGATGAAAGTTCTTTTAACACAAAGTAACTTGGACCTTGAGATGCTCAAATTAAAGAAGGAAGATAAAGCAGCAAAGGAAACAGATAAAGGAAGAGAGGTTAGTTATCAAGGAGATATTGCAAAGAGGTAAAGGCAGATGTATGTGGACAGAAAAAAAAAGTCATCAAATGACATGATGAGGAAGCAACACAAGAGATATCTAGCCTTCAATCAAATATTAGGTTTGTAAAAAAATAATAATTGTAAAGTGTTGAGTATTGAATAGCTAGTGAGAGAAATTGAAGACAGAAGAGTGAGTTCTATTTTTAGAAGTTTGACAGTGAAAGAAGAGATCTAGAATAAAATCTTGAGGATACAGTGAGGCCAAAAGATATTTGTTTCTGCAGCCAATTCAAATTGTTTAACCAATTATGAGGAAAAAACAATATAAAGTATTGTGTTAATCATCCTTGAATGTTCTCTAGCCACTTAGAAGTTGTCCATATAGGAGATAAAATGTATTGAGGCTTGATCACCTTCTCTTGGATGAGTAAAACCTTTGAAGAATAGAGGAACAAAATAAAATATTCAAGAATATTTGACTAACTATAACATTCTTTTCCAAGAACCTTCTCTTTATTAAATATAAATAAACTAAAATAATTTGGAAATTCCACTTCCAAAGAAAAAATAATTAGTATTACTTCAAAACATAGGGACTAATAGAGGTAGCAGAGTGAAAAAAATAAGTATTTGGATCAAAATGTCCATGATATTATTTTCTATTGTCACTAATGTTTGCAAGATTTGAATTTTTTCTATTTGTTATATATTTGGAAATGGCAAACATAGCTTTTTTCTAATTTTATTGAAACATAAAATTATACCAAAGATATTAGATTCAAAAGATATCAAAAAGCATTTTCTAGGAAACAACTTTATTCTGACAGGTAAAATCCCAAAATAGAACAATTACAAAATCAATATACACTTCCATTCCATAGTCTTCCTTTTCACTATTGCAATGGCCTTGTATTTGGTTTCACTTTTCTACCCACTCCACTCTGTCTTCCACACTGCTGCCAAAATGATTTTCCTTAAATGTAGGTATAAGCATGCCTCTATTCTATTGGTTTCATATTGCTTCTAAAATTAAAATATAAATGCCAATTGGATTTTAAGACTCTTCATAAACTATTTACATTATCCTCCTTTATGTACTTTATGGCCAAATTGTCTTTCTCTTACTTTATTATACAACACAGTATATCTCCTATTTCTGTGACGTTGCCATCATTATGCTCCATGTATAGAATGTATAACTTTCTCATCCTTTCCATTTGATAAAATCCCATAGTTAAAAGCTCAGCTCAACCTTCTCCTTCTACATGAAATATTATCTATTTCCTGCAACTACTCATGCTCATCTTATCAAAACTACCTTGTGTTTATTTTGTGTTTACTCTATATATGTTAGAACATTTCCTCTTCCCTAATAATGTATAAGCACTTTGAAGATAGTCATGGTTCCATTTTTCCCTTTGTGCTTCCATTGTTTAGTATAATTTTAGATCATTAATAGATTTTATTTTATTGTTTTTAAAGTATTTTACCTACATGTATGAAGACTAGTTTGAAAACATGTTCTTCAAGCATCAATCTTCTTTAACTTAAAACTATTTAGAAAACCAATATTCTGTTTTTTTCAAACGTATTTTATAAAGGTCTAGAAATCTAAATGGTAAGAAATGTAGCACCTGTGGTATGGTTGGTAATACTCCATGTATTCATAGTAAAGTTATAAATTTCCTTTGACAAGAGAGACTAACTGAAGAGCAATGAAAATAACCAACTTCTAGTCTTTAAAGGAAAATTTGACTTTGGTTTTCATTATGTTATTATAGGAGGTAAGAAACTTAAAATGCTATGACCTCGGACTTCCGGTTAAGATGGCGGCTTAGAGAAAGCTAAAGCTCAGATCTCCGGAAAACCCTTCCCGACCGATCTCAAACGATAAGCTCCTAAGACGCCGAAATTCAAAACGATCAACAGCACAGACCCTGGGAACCCTCCTCCTGGACCTGGACCCGGTTCAAAAGGTACGGCTCCCTTCAAAAGCCAGAACCCGAGATCACTCGGACCTCAGGGGTAGGAGCGCAGAGTCCAAGGCTCCCGGAAGCCGCAGCCGGCCAGGCTCAGAGAGCAGAGTCCTCCGAACAACAACCCTCAGGGCCTTCTACCAGAGTCCAGGTGAAAGTTACTGCCTGGGGCTTCCGCTGCAGAGAGCTGGGCGAAACAACAGCAACCCTCAGGGCGGGCAAAATAGCCTCACGGGCTGGATCCTGCTATCCAAGTCTCAGTGAAAGTCCTTGCCCTCAGAGCTTGGGTTAGCTGCAGCCCATCCCCCCGCAGGCCTACGAAACAGCCTCACGGCCAGCGATTCTGAAGGCAACTTCCGGAAAGCGAGCCAGGGGGAGAGTGTGGCCTCGTGGTCCGACCCTTCCATTCCAGTTCCAGTGAGGCATATTCAGTTTAACCCAGGGAAAGCTCATAGAAGAGACAATCTGCCCCGGACTAAAGCCTCTGATCACCAGACAGAGATAAGAAAAGCTAATCCTCCACATTCAGAGATGGCAGCAAACTCCACAGAAGCACAGAAGCCCCAAAATACCAAGAAAAATAAGAAGAAAGGGGCGACTTTGGACACATTCTATGGAGCCAAAATACAAAATACAGAGCAGATAGAAGAAGATATACAAGAAAATTCTCCAAAATCTTCCAAAGGAAATAGAAACTCTCCACAAACCCATAAAGAATTTGAATCAGAAATGACCAAAAAGATGGAAGCCCTCTGGGAGGAAAAGTGGGAAATAATGCAAAAGAAATTCACGCATCTACAAAACCAGTTTGACCAAACTGTAAAAGAAAACCAGGCTTTAAAGCAAGAACTAATAAAGCAAAGCCAAAACACCAAGAAATTAGAAGAGAACATAAAATATCTCACCGACAAGGTGATAGATCTGGAAAATAGAGGGAGAAGAGAAAATTTAAGAATAATTGGACTCCCAGAAAAGCCAGAAATAAACACCAAACTGGACATGGTGATACAAGATATAATCAAAGAAAATTGCCCAGAGATTCTAGAACAAGGGGGCAATACAGCCACTGACAGAGCTCACAGAACACCTTCTACACTAAACCCCCAAAAGACAACTCCCAGGAATGTAATTGCCAAATTCCAAAGCTATCAAACAAAAGAAAAAATCCTACAGGAAGCCAGAAAAAGACAATTTAGATATAAAGGAATGCCAATCAGGGTTACACAAGACCTTGCAAGTTCTACTCTGAATGATCGTAAGGCATGGAACATGATCTTCAGAAAGGCAAGAGAGCTGGGTCTCCAACCAAGAATCAGCTACCCAGCAAAACTGACTATATACTTCCAGGGGAAAGTATGGGCATTCAACAAAATAGAAGACTTCCAACTTTTTGCAAAGAAAAGACCAGAGCTCTGTGGAAAGTTTGATACCGAAAATCAAAGAGCAAGGAATACCTGAAAAGGTAAATATTAAGGAAAGGGGAAAAATGTTATTTTCTTTTACTCAAACTCTCTTCTATAAGGACTACATTTATATCAATCTATGTATACTAATATGTGGGGAAAATGTAATGTATAAATAGGGGGTAAAGAAAGACCAAATAGAATAATCGTTCTCACACAAAGATTCACATGGGAAGGGGAGGGGAAGAAAACTCCTATAAGAAGGAGAGGAAGAGAGGGTTTTTTTTTTTTACTTAAACCTCAATCTCAGGGAAATCAGCTCTGAGAGGGAAAAACATCCAGATCCATTGGGATCTTGAATTCTATCTTACCCAACAAGGGTAAGGAGAAGGGAAAACCGAGGGGGGGAGGGGGAGAGGGAGAACAAAAAGGGAGGGAAAGAGAGGGGGGAGGGGGAGAGGGAGAACAAAAAGGGAGGGAAAGAGAGGGGTGAGGGGGAGGGAAGAAAAAGGGAGGGACTAAAAAGGGAAACATCAAGGGAGGGGACAAGGGGCACTGATTCAAAGTAAATCACTGGACTAAAAGGTAGAACCAAAGAAGAAAAGGTTAGAATTAGGGAAGGCAATCAAAATGCCAGGGAGTCCACAAATGACAATCATAACTTTGAACGTGAATGGGATGAACTCACCCATAAAATGTAGACGAATAGCAGAATGGATTAGAATCCAAAACCCTACCATATGTTGTCTTCAAGAAACACACATGAGGCGGGTTGACACCCACAAGGTCAGAATTAAAGGATGGAGTAAGACCTTCTGGGCCTCAACTGATAGAAAGAAGGCAGGAGTGGTAATCATGATATCTGATAAAGCCAATGCAAAAATAGACCTGATCAAAAGGGATAGGGAAGGTAATTATATTTTGTTAAAAGGGACTCTAGACAATGAGGAAATATCATTAATCAACATGTATGCACCAAATAATATAGCACCCAAATTTCTAATGGAGAAACTAGGAGAATTGAAGGAAGAAATAGACAATAAAACCATACTAGTGGGAGACTTAAACCAACCATTATCAAATTTAGATAAATCAAATCAAAAAATAAATAAGAAAGAGGTAAAAGAAGTGAATGAAATCTTAGAAAAATTAGAATTAATAGACATATGGAGAAAAATAAATAGGGATAAAAAGGAATACACCTTCTTCTCAGCACCACATGGCACATTCACAAAAATTGACCATACATTAGGTCACAGAAACATGGCACACAAATGCAAAAAAGCAGAAATAATGAATGCAGCCTTCTCAGATCACAAGGCAATAAAAATAATGATTAGTAATGGTACATGGAAAACCAAATCTAAAACCAATTGGAAATTAAACAATATGATACTCCAAAACCTTTTAGTTAAAGAAGAAATCATAGAAACAATTAATAATTTCATCAAGGAAAATGACAATGGCGAAACATCCTTTCAAACCTTTTGGGATGCAGCCAAAGCGGTAATCAGAGGCAAATTCATATCCCTGAAAGCTTATATTAACAAACAAGGGAGAGCAGAGATCAATCAATTGGAAATGCAATTGAAAAAACTCGAAAGCGATCAAATTAAAAACCCCCAGCAGAAAACCAAATTAGAAATCCTAAAAATTAAGGGAGAAATTAATAAAATCGAAAGTGATAGAACTATTGATTTAATAAATAAGACAAGAAGCTGGTACTTTGAAAAAACAAACAAAATAGACAAAGTACTGGTCAATCTAATTAAAAAAAGGAAGGAAGAAAAGCAAATTCCCAGCATTAAAGATGAAAAGGGGGACAGCACCTCCAATGAGGAGGAAATTAAGGCAATCATTAGAAATTACTTTGCCCAATTATATGGCAATAAATACACCAATTTAGGAGAAATGGATGAATATATACAAAAATACAAACTGCCTAGACTAACAGAAGAGGAAATAGAATTCTTAAATAATCCCATATCAGAAATTGAAATCCATCAAGCCATCAAAGAACTTCCTAAGAAAAAATCCCCAGGGCCTGATGGATTCACCTGTGAATTCTATCAAACATTCAGAGAACAGTTAATCCCAATACTATACAAACTATTTGACATAATAAGCAAAGAGGGAGTTCTACCAAACTCCTTTTACGACACAAACATGGTACTAATTCCAAAACCAGGCAGGTCAAAAACAGAGAAAGAAAACTATAGGCCAATCTCCCTAATGAATATAGATGCAAAAATCTTAAATAGGATACTAGCAAAAAGACTCCAGCAAGTGATCAGAAGGATCATTCACCATGATCAAGTAGGATTTATACCAGGGATGCAGGGCTGGTTCAACATTAGGAAAACCATCCACATAATTGACCACATCAACAAGCAAACTAGCAAGAACCACATGATTATCTCAATAGATGCAGAAAAAGCCTTTGATAAAATACAACACCCATTCCTATTAAAAACACTAGAAAGCATAGGAATAGAAGGGTCATTCCTAAAAATAATAAACAGTATATATCTAAAACCAACAGCTAATATCATCTGCAATGGGGATAAACTAGATGCATTCCCAATAAGATCAGGAGTGAAACAAGGATGCCCATTATCACCTCTACTATTTGACATTGTACTAGAAACACTAGCAGTAGCAATTAGAGAAGATAAAGGAATTGAAGGCATCAAAATAGGAAAGGAGGAGACTAAGTTATCACTCTTTGCGGATGACATGATGGTCTACTTAAAGAATCCTAGAGATTCAACCAAAAAGCTAATTGAAATAATCAACAACTTTAGCAAAGTTGCAGGATACAAAATAAACCCACATAAATCATCAGCATTTCTATATATCTCCAACACAGCTCAGCAGCAAGAACTAGAAAGAGAAATCCCATTCAAAATCACCTTAGACAAAATAAAATACCTAGGAATCTATCTCCCAAGACAAACACAGGAACTATATGAACACAACTACAAAACACTCGCCACACAACTAAAACTAGACTTGAACAAATGGAAAAACATTAACTGCTCATGGATAGGACGAGCCAATATAATAAAAATGACCATCCTACCCAAACTTATTTATCTATTTAGTGCCATACCCATTGAACTACCAAAATACTTCTTCACTGATTTAGAAAAAACCATAACAAAGTTCATTTGGAAGAACAAAAGATCAAGGATATCCAGGGAAATAATGAAAAAAAAACACATATGATGGGGGCCTTGCAGTCCCTGACTTAAAACTATATTACAAAGCAGCAGTCATCAAAACAATTTGGTACTGGCTAAGAAACAGAAAGGAAGATCAGTGGAATAGACTGGGGGAAAGCGACCTCAGCAAGACAGTATACGATAAACCCAAAGATCCCAGCTTTTGGGACAAAAATCCACTATTCGATAAAAACTGCTGGGAAAATTGGAAGACAGTGTGGGAGAGACTAGGAATAGATCAACACCTCACACCCTACACCAAGATAAATTCAAAATGGGTGAGTGACTTAAACATAAAGAAGGAAACCATAAGTAAATTGGGTAAACACAGAATAGTATACATGTCAGACCTTTGGGAGGGGAAAGGCTTTAAAACCAAGCAAGATATAGAAAGAATCACAAAATGTAAAATAAATAATTTTGACTACATCAAACTAAAAAGCTTTTGTACAAACAAAACCAATATAACTAAAATCAGAAGGGAAACAACAAATTGGGAAAAAATCTTCATAGAAACCTCTGACAAAGGTTTAATTACTCATATTTATAATGAGCTAAATCAATTGTACAAAAAATCAAGCCATTCTCCAATTGATAAATGGGCAAGGGAAATGGATAGGCAGTTCTCAGATAAAGAAATCAAAACTATCAACAAGCACATGAAGAAGTGTTCTACATCTCTTATAATCAGAGAGATGCAAATCAAAACAACTCTGAGGTATCACCTCACACCTAGCAGATTGGCTAACATAACAGCAAAGGAAAGTAATGAATGCTGGAGGGGATGTGGCAATGTAGGGACATTAATTCATTGCTGGTGGAGTTGTGAATTGATCCAACCATTCTGGAGGGCAATTTGGAACTATGCCCAAAGGGCGACAAAAGAATATCTACCCTTTGACCCAGCCATAGCACTGCTGGGTCTGTACCCCAAAGAGATAATGGACACAAAGACTTGTACAAAAATATTCATAGCTGCGCTCTTTGTGGTGGCCCAAAACTGGAAAACGAGGGGATGCCCATCAATTGGGGAATGGCTGAACAAACTGTGGTATATGTTGGTGATGGAGTACTATTGTGCTAAAAGGAATAATAAAGTGGAGAAGTTCCATGGAGACTGGAACAACCTCCAGGAAGTGATGCAGAGCGAGAGGAGCAGAACCAGGAGAACATTGTACACAGAGACTAATACACTGTGGTATAATCGAACGTAATGGACTTCTCCATTAGTGGCGGTGTAATGTCCCTGAACAACTTGCAGGGATCCAGGAGAAAAAAACACCATTCATAAGCAAAGGATAAACTATGGGAGTGGAAACACCGAGAAAAAGCAACTGCCTGAATACAGAGGTTGAGGGGACATGACAGAGGATAGACTCTAAATGAACACTCTAATGCAAATACTATCAACAAAGTAATGGGTTCAAATCAAGAAAACATCTAATGTCCAGTGGACTTACGCGTCGGCTATGGGGGGTGGGGGGGAGGAAAAGAAAATGATCTATGTCTTTAACGAATAATGCTTGGAAAAGATCAAATAAAATATATTTTAAAAAATCAAAAAAAAATGCTATGACCTCCTTTGATTGTATCTGTAGTGACAAACTACTTAAAGAAACTTGAATGTAAATATATTATTATGAATATATATACTATGTATATATATATATATATATATATAAACAGATATATGTTCAACAGATAGCATATTTGGTGGATGAAAGAGATACAGACAGCACTAAAAGGACTTGAATTACAAGGAAACCTCAGGCAGGAAGGAAATGGAACTTTGACCGACAATTGGGGATGGAACTGGAACTCCCAGTCAAGAATGGCAGATGGACAGTTCCAAAAGAGTTCTTATTCCCTTCTGAACTGAAAGGGAGAAGAGCAACCTCATTGAGCTTAACCTGCTATAATCCTTCATCAATTTGAAGAACTTAGATTATCCATCCTTTCCTCAACAGTGATGGATAGAAACTTTTTACCCTTTTGGGGAAGGCAAGAGCCTATCCACCCAGAAGATTGTCCATTGATATCTTCAAAAGCTGTATGTCTATATTAGGAAATTATGCCTGCCTGACTCCACAATGGTCCACAGGGACTCAGGTCTCCAGATCTGAGCCCTCAACCCCTGAAGGGAATTTAGGTTAAAAATAGAAATAGGGACTTCCTATTTTCCCTTTTCCCTAAACCATTCATTCCTGAATCCTCAAACAATAAATAGATCTTAAAAATTACAGAACTAAACATCTCATTCTTCAAAATGTACTAAAGGGTTCAAAATAACACCCATTCAGGAAAGAGGACAGAAACCAGAGATTGAAGGGGATTTCCTTTTTACCTTTCAGCTCTGGACATTGAACCAACTTCACTTTCTCTGGGGCATGTCTGCCTGGGAGAGGAAGTAGTGCTTTTCTTTATCTGTTCCCTCCCTCTCTGAGACCTGTCAAGCTTTGGTTCCTGATCCCCCACTAGTACAATATATGTTCAATAGATAGCATATTTTGTAATCACTATAGTTTTAAAATATTACCAGTTTTCCAAATGAATGTATAAGTGACAGAATAAGCACACAGAATGAGTATATGAATAGTCCATACATTGAAAATTAAAAATGTAATGCAGAAAAAATAGCATAGTTTTAAAATAGCCTAAAATGACTTTGGTTATCATGAAAACCATTTCTGTTGGATCCAGTACTGTGTCTACAAGTCTGCCAAATGTCTAAAATATTTTACTTTGGCTGCTTATTCATAAGCAACCAAGTTGTATGTCTGGATGTCTAAGGGTACATATCTGTGCTTACTCATATTCTTTAAGATTACACTTTAATATAATCATAGAAAATCCACCTCAACTCCCTGCCCAAAGCCCTCTGTTTTGTTGTCATTTTCAAACAGAATATACATACACATACATGCACACCCACATACACACACACCACCACCACCACCACCACCATGAATGTACATCCACTCACAAATAAAATGTCTCAGCACTGTGATGGTAGCAAGCTGGGATGTGATCAACACTTGCTTTGCTTAAATAGCCAGCCATGAATACCCTGATTTGCCCCACCCCCCATTTCATTATTTAATTAAGTGGCATTGGGACTACCAGGCAATAAAGCTGCATTTTCATCCATAGCTGATGTCCATTTAGAGCTTGTCATGTTAATAGTGAAATAAATTGCTCTAATTGCCTGCAAACTTCATCAAATTCATATTTCTTCCTTATTTTATTCAATATTTATTAAACTCCTGTCGTAACTTGCCTGGCTGGTAAAAACTGTCCAGCCTCCGAATAAATTTATGTCCTAACATCCATTGCTGTCACCTTTTTTTCCCATAGCATTATAATTTAGCTTTAAAAGTTCAGTCATCCACTTACCTACTCTCGAAAATTCATCATTAATAACAACTTATAGACTTTATCTACCTGATACTCAAGACTCAGAATTGAGAATGACTTAAGGAATATTAAAAAAAAGAAAACAAATTATTCTCTAAATTCTTAACATCTTCTTCAACCAGAGAATAAAATTATAGGATCTTATATGATATTACCATAGTTCAATTTTAAAAAGAACCATTTTTTACACTTGGATTTTTACTGTTTTAAGCCATTGTGATCAATAACATTTTCTATGTACAAGAAAAAGTATTTTTTCCTTATTTGTCTACCACCTACATGAAAATTATACAAGGTGTGTTTAAAATCTATTCATCCAATATTGTTCCAACCTATTGAAAGCATGGTGCTCTCCTTTTTCAGTTAAGTGGACAATATAAGTACAACTGTTGGAAAGCTGAAACGTTGTCACAATGTTTCTATTATTATAATAAACTTTATATATATATGAGTAACAAAGAACATAGAGGAATCATATGGCAAGAAAAATGAATAAACTAAAATTTTTCTCTACCCTTTTATGTGTCACAAATATCTTTGACAGTATAATTAATCCAATGGACTCCTTCCAAGAATATTTTTTAAATTTATATTTGAAAGAAAAGTTAAATTTCAAATAGAAGTTAATGGAAAAAAGCTGTATTTTTTCATCATCCAAGTTCATGCATGCTCTAAAATCTATCTATAGATTCCAGGTTTAAAAATATTGGTTTAGGATTAAAATAATATCAATGAGCTTAAAAACCCATTTTCATATCAGTTTTTGTTTGGAACACACATTTAGACTTACCATATATTTGGATTTCAGGCTGTGATATTGTCACATGAATATCATTAATATACATAGATTGTTTGATTGACCTTTATTTAAACTCTAAACATGTATATGCTTTGCAAAGATAACTAAAAATGACTCATATATAGATATATGCATGCTTAATTCAATGACAGTATCATCATTTATCTACATGCATAAACTTATTTTGGAAATACCTTTGTTGAAAGAAATTTTAAAAAGGGGCCTAAAACTTCTATATGACGTTGAAAAGAATGGAATTATTTTTTAAACCCTTAGTTTTGCTTATTGTACATGTTACATTGACTTGGGCCTTAGGTAAAATCTTGAACATTTTTTGTAATTTTTTTTCCTTTAAGGGCTGAATCACATTCCAATTAATTTAGCACTGTGTTACATATAAAAGCATACGGTTTATATCTATGTTTATAAGCAAAATTTTAAATTTCCTTATAAAATTATAACGGTCTTCCTCTCCAATTTCTTAGATAGAAAATAATTAATCTTTTTCATCATTATACCAATTAAATCTCTTTGCAAATAATTCTTATGGTCCAATAAAACATTTATTTTTTCTAATGTAGGGAAACATGTTAGAAGATACTGTTTGTCATTTATAAATCATTCATATGAAATTACATATATTTTGTTATTCAAAGTTTTTCTTTGAAATTGCATTTATTGTTATGTGAAGTAAAATGAAAAAGCCCAGAATTAAAGGATTTGCCCAAGATTAAAATGTGTGAGTGGCATGGTAAGAATTAGAAAAAAAATAATTCTTTAATAGGTTCCTTCTGAAGTGACATCACCAGATCGTTTTATTGGTCTTCTTCAAAAACATATTTCAACATTCAGAAATCAATGGTCCACAGTTATATGCCCTTTAATAAAATATTTTCTTCAATCTCCTGTATACATTTAATGGATGATCATCATAACACCATTTTGGTTATGAGGATATAGGTAAAGAATACTCAGAATGTTCCATACACTAATCTGAAATGGAAATACTCAAAACAGAGAAGAGAGAAGAAACAGTTGAGGATAACTCTGAGCCTCAGCTGTAAGCAACATGGAATAGCTATGGTCAGCTGGAAAGAAACTTGGCAGATAGCCATCCAAAGCTCCTTAGGCTGAGTTCACTGCCTAAGAGTTCTGATGTCTGTAACAGAAGCTACAGCCACAAATCAAAGAATAATTTTTACACATATATTCTAGAAAAATTTTACTCTGGATTGGTACCAGGTCAAAGTCTTAGCTTAGGAGCAGTTAGCTGGTAAAGTAGACAGAACACTCAAGTTGAAATCTATCATTAGACAGTTTCAACCTACATAAGTGCAGACAGTCATTCAATGACTATCTGTTTCAGTTTTCTTGTCCATAAAATTCATATAAATTTCATATCATCTATATAACATGGTTATGGTAAGGATAAAAATAAAATAATTTTCACAAAATTCTTTGAAAACCTTATAGAATAAACAACTGATTATACATATGGTAGCCATTCCTCAATCGGTTGTTTGTCTACAGTCAGTATACTAATTCATGGGAGAAAAGAGCAAAAACATAAAATTTTTAAAAAATGAGAAAAATATATAATGAATAATTCAATCAATTCCAATCTAATCTCTTAATAAACTGTTAATAGTGAAAATAAAGCAAATGGATATATGTTGACCTAGAATATTACTGTTTCCAAAGGTAAGATAACCAATATAAACCAATAAACACAGAGAAGTCAGAAGAATCTATGAACTATCACACCCAGAAAATATGTAATCTCTTTGCCAAGGAGAAAGATGGCAATTATGGAATGTAATATGAAGACATTAAGAAAATATATGAGCAAAGGTAGTGTAAAATTATGATAATTTCCATCTCAAAAAAACTCAGAAGGGAAAAACAACAAGAAAGTTTGGTAAGAGAAATTTAAAAAAGACAAATCATTCTGAGAACATCTAAAACTGAAGCTTAAATTATAATGAAAACAAAAAAATCACAAAGATCTGTTTAGATTTCTAAAACCAACTCTTTTCTTTTTTTTTTTTTAAACCCTTACCTTTCTTCTTGGAGTCAATACTGTGTAGTGGCTCCAAGGCAGAAGAGTGGTAAAGGCTAGGCAATGGGGGTCAAGTGACTTGCCCAGGATCACACAGCTGGGAAGTGTCTGAGGCCAGATTTGAACCTAGGACCTCCCATCTCTAGGGCTAGCCTTCAATCCACTGAGCTACCCAGCTGCCCCCCCAACTCTTTTCTTAATCAATGAAAATATCACATGTAGAGTCTAATATGCCAGTATCTTGATTGTTAAATGAGAAAGTAGGAGTTGCACTAAAATAAATATTTAAAAAACCACAAAGATTTCTCCCCAGGACTTCCCAAAATCACTCAAAGTTCTTTGAAAAAAATGTCTATAGATGGACTGCTTGTTGAAATGAAAGCATTAAAGGTCAAAGAAGGACTAATTATTAATAAATGTGAAGAAAAATATTTTACATCATTTAAAAATATTGAATTAAAAAGACAAACAAGAAAATAGCAATCTATTTCCCCATATTACCATGTTAAAATGATAATGCTACTGTAACAAAAGTCAAGGTCAGAAAATTATAATTAGTATAATTTAGCTTTAAGATAAATATCATATACAGTTTTTGTTTATTATAAAATTATTTCAACTATAATGCCCAGCCAATATTTCCAAAAGAAGTAAAATAAAATATAAGGCTAGATTTGTATTATGTCACTGAAATAGGAAGACATTAATATCAGTCGTATTTACCTATAATTACTGAACTGAAAAGTGTCTTAGATGAAAAGACCACATTTATCTTAATGACAGAAAGCTGTTTAAACAGAAAGGCCTAAGAATTTAATGAAATTCATCCATATAGTTTTCATGTCTAGAAAACATGTTTCTAAAAGAGACTCAATTATCACATTACAATTTCACTATCCACATGCGTTCCCCAATTAAATAACAGATTTAGTTAGTATAATGAAGATTTTCTCAGTGAGTCAACATATATTAAAGTAGAAGGTAGAAGACTGAAATCTGAATTTTAAGTACATAAAAAACCATATTCCCCTCAGGTAACTGGTATAGTAGAATAATTCTTTATTTTTTTTTTCTTAAGAGGAAATCCAATGGAAACCAAAATACTGATTTTTCCACTTCTATTAATATAAATTTCAATAATACTCAAATGAGGAGTTCTAAGAAGACAACACCAAGCTACCCTCTCGTGGAAGTAAGATCCGCAGATTTTATATATTGCACATATTTTCAGATTTTTAAGTGTATTAATCAGTTGTGCTGATTTTTTTTCCTCTACAAAAAATACTGTCATGTAATATGGTTCTCTAGGAGGAGATATATGGGATATTTTAGGGATATAAGTAATATAAGAAACAGAAAATATTGATAGAAAAATTTTAAATAATAATATAAATTATTCATTTAGCAAGAACTCATTTACCTACCTTTGTATGTATTAGAATCCATTATAAAAACCACCTTAGTTGTTAGGCAATAGTTTTTAAACTTTTCATAAAAGATTTCCTATATTTATTGCACAGTAATTCAAGGTATCTGGAATTTATAATCTAGCTTATGTTATCAGCACAATTATCAATACTGACACTATTACCTTTTTTTTCACAATTTACATTTGCCTTTATAAAAATGTCACAATGTTAAACATTGTTCATTATAAAGCTATCATTGAAGACATATTTATGGTTTTTAGGGTTGACATTTCAAGAAAATAACAAGAAATATTTATCAGACCTTTTTCTGTTTAACTATAATAAGGAAGGAGTATCAAAACATACTAAAGAGCTATGATATTTTCATGAAACTTTAATAGTGATTATTTGACTTAGTTTTCTTTACCTTATATTTTTTCATCCCATATATTTTATATAAGCACTACCTTTGAAATAGTAGGTCTATTCCCTATGATTAAAAAAATCTGAATTTGGTCATAACTATTCAAACAAATTTAGTAATGGTTAAAAAATGAAAAAAAATAAATCAGTAAATAAATTTAGTAAAAAAATCTCAAAAATGAGCAAGCACAGTAGCTTAATTTTGATAAACTCTAAAACTCAAACTACTTTGGGAAAAATCCCATATTGAAAAAGATTTATTCTGAAATGACTGTTATAAAGCATTAGAACAAAATAGATGCAGACCAATACATTATACACAACTATAAACACCAAATCCATTCCTTGTCACTTGTCACATTATTTTTCTAAAAAAGAGGCAGAAAGGAGATATCTTTCATAATTGTGGCTAAAGAAATAGTTCTTAGCCAAACAAGGGAAAGACAAAACAAATGGGGATGTTTTATTCATTCTATAAACATTGGGAAAAATTAAAATATAGAACAATTTGACAGCTGAAATGCAGTGTGGTTTGAAGTAGGAGAGACAAAGTAAGGAGACAAACTAGCAGACTATTACAATAGTTCGACTATAAGTGTTGAGTGACATCCAAGTTATTTCAGTGTTAGAGCAGAGAAAGAGTCATATATGAGATGTCAAACAAAAGTAGAAGCAAAAGAACTGAAGAACAAATTGGATATGGAAAGTTAGAGAGATGGAAAAGTGGAATATGACACTGAGACTGCAAATTTGGGTAATTGACACAGTATCCGTACCTTCAACAGTAATAGGGAAGTTAGGAATAGAAGTGGGTTTGGTGGTGGCATCAGGGGAGGAGGAACATGTAATATAATGAGTTTAGGTTTGGACACGTTGAATTTAAGATATCCATGAAATATCACGTTAAAGATGACTAATAAGCCATTGTAAGGAATATAGCCTGAAGTTGAAAGATAGATTAGAACTCAACAAGTAGACCTGAGATTCATCACATAGAGATCATTGAAACCATGGGATTTGATGAGATCTTCAATTGAAATAGAAGAAGAGACTAGAAGAAAGTCCAGGATAGAAGAACCCTGTGAGATTCCAGCAGTGAGAAATGAGTATACCTACATAATCATCTAGCAAAATAGACAGGGAAGAAAAGGCAGACAGGTAGTTTCTAAGGCTCTATAGAGATCAAGATCAAAGTAAACAAAACCAAGAAATGATATATGTGATGATTAAAATAATATAAAAAATAAGATGAAAAGATATCAGTATTCAGATTAATGCAATGACCAGTATTCAATCCAAACTAATGATAAATGGACTTCTCTTGGTAGATGAGTATAGAGTAAAGCAAACAATCACAGATACAGTTGCTATATTGATTTATTTTTGTTTAACTTTATGACTTATCAAGGAAGGTTTTTTGAGTGGCATGAGAAACTTTTGAAATGACAAAAACATTAAAAATCAATAAATCTTTAAAGAAGATAGTATATTCTTGGAATGACTCTTTTTTGTAATTATACATATTCACTTTTAGATGCTAAATTTGGAATCACAACAGCTCATTGATATAGCATTTTTAAATTTTGAAAAGGAAATTTCTTTCTAATATCACTTAAATAGGCAAATTTTATTCCTAATTTATTCATGAGGAAAAGGAAGTTCACCTGATTTTTCTTGGGTCATCCCTTAATCAGTAAGTGACACAGGAATTTTGGTAATCCAGATTATCTAATATCAAGTTGAGTGTCTTTTCTACTACACCATTCTTGCTCTTATAATAAATTATCTAAGTCATTATATACAACCTAATACTTTTGATTTCCATTTCATTAGAGTGTTATATGAAATTATAATACACCCTATATCTAAGCAGACAAATTAATCATTATAAAGCACATTTAGCATAGAACTTTTTTTCTAACTCCAGAAATATCTTCTATTACCTATTTTCTACTTTGATCACCAAGGAAAAGATTTCCTTCTCTCCAGCCCTTAACGAAAAGGATGTTTTGACAGGGCAGGGTCTCCAAGAACAATTTTGAGGTCAAAGCAACGTAGCTTATCCTATAGTCTCCTAATACTTTGAAATTGATGTTCTTTCCTCTATTTATATTCTCCAACATTTCTGAAATAATATCTTCTCGGGTTCCAGCACTTTTGTCTTTCAGCTATTATCCTTAATTAATATAAATTTCTTATATTTCTTCTTACTGTGAAAATTTAACAGAAGCCTGTCAAGACAACTTTGGACTTTAAAGCAAAAGATCTTACTTCTGAACCTCGGAATTGTATCTTTCTGAAGTGATGGGTGGGAGAAGCTGTACTGGTGCTATGGATCTGTTTTAAGGGCCATGTGGCAACTCCTGGCACCTGGAAGAACCACTTCTGATCCAGTTTGATATCATAATCTGCCAAACTAGAGGGACTCAGAAAAAGTTACATCACAAGGAATATAAAATTGAACTGGAAAAGGAAGTAGTATGGAATGAGGAGTGACTAGGAAAGTACTGGCACCGAGGCAGCCATGTAATGTGGCCAGGCAGCTGGCTCCGGGGAAGGCAGCTAAGAAAGTTCCAGTGAGGGCAAATGCTGGTTATGGGGGCTCCAGCACACAAACACATGGTCAGGCTTGTGGCTGCTCAGGACAGTGACCCATTGAACCTGAGGTCTGGCTAAGATGCTGGAGCAGCTGGCTGGGGAAGGAGGCGTGCAAAGGAAACAGCTGGCCATATGTGGCTAGTGCTATTCTTTCTCTGGCCTGACTTTTATTATTTAATAAATTATTATGAATTAAGATATTGTCTCTAGAGAATTTTAATATTAACATTATATATACACACATAATCTTACTTTACTCCTCCTGGCTCAGGAAAATATATACCCTAAACTGTCACCTGCCTTATCATTCAAAGTTTGGCCACTGAGTGTCAATTAGGTAAAGAGTTTGTTTTTTAATGCAACTCTTGAGCTGTTGGGCTAGTGCAGGGGTCCCCAAGCTATGGCCTGTGGGCCAGATGTGGCCCCCTGAGGCCATTTATCCAGCCCCCATCTCACTTCTGGAAGGGGCACCTCTTTCACTGGTCGTCAGTGAGAGGAGCACTGTATGTGGCCGCACCACAAAGCGTGGCATCACTCACATACAATACTAATTCCAGTGACATAATCCTTTGTGTGGCACCTTGTTCTGAGAGTAGCTGAATGAGAACAAGGTGCTGCATAAAGGATTATGTGGCTGCACAATAGAAGATGTCAGCACAGTGAGTAGTGATCTGGGGGAGGGAATTCCACACTATGTATACTGCTGCCCAGTATAGTGGTGGCAGTGATGGGCCTGTGCAAGGTGTGACAAGACCATCACAGCCAGCGCTGCAGCCCCCGCTACCCCCAGACAGTGGTATACAGTGTCACAGACCCAGCACTGACTCCAGTACTGTTTACAGGCATCAGAGAGTGGTGATCTGGCCTGTGACATCAGAGGTGGGCCTCTACTGTGAGAAGCCCACCATTGCCACTGGGTGTTTTATAAGACACCCCCTGCTTTTTGGACATCAAACTAAGACAGTGTCTTATTTTCAGGGAAACAAGATAGTTCAATGGCTCTCATACTCCCCTGGATGCACAACATAATGGCCCCTATTATAGGGAAGTATGGGTGCCATTGTACTGTCTAGTAATGTGGGGAGAGACTTTTGGCCAAAGGGAGGTTATCGGGGCCATTATGTTGTGCATCTGGGGGGAGTATGGTTGCCATTGTACTATGTGGGGGAAGTGAGGCATGTGTTTTTCATATCATGGTCTATAATTACAGATCCATAGATATGGACCACAAGAGGACACACACTAGTGTCGTGCCTTCTTTTTTCCTGTTGTGGAATCTGATTGCATAGGTCTTACCCATGCAATCAGATTCCTGTGTGAGTTCACAGATTGCAGTGTAGTTCACACAGGGTAGTGTGAACTGGAAAGGTGGTAGAGGAACTGGCTCTGTAATTGTGCCAGTTCCCATACCACACCAGTGTGACCCTGAGGTAAAAGTGGAGTTCCACAATATGGCCACTGGTGAGGCTGAAATGATGTGGACTGGGAAGGCTGCATTGATGGACACAGATCAGATTGCATTGATGGACAGTACAGTCTGTATGTCTCTGTGTGGGCAAAATTATTGTTGGTATATTGTTTTTATAGGGATATATATATATATATATATGTATGTATATATGTATGTATATGTATTTTACTAATAGCAATTTGGAATCCCTAGTAAACAATAATGTCAAGAAAGAGAAAAATTGACTCGGAGTGTAGGATATCCAAAGAACAGTGGACTTATGATTACTTTTTCATGCAGTACAAGGAAAGAGCTATGTGTTGGATATGCCAGGATATAGTGTCTGTGTTCAAAAAATACAATTTGAATTGGCACTATCAAATAATATAAAGATAAATATGATTTTTTTGGTCAGAGATGTGAGAAAAAATAAAATATTAAAACTGAAAAATACATTGACAACTCAGCAAAATACTTTTGTGAAGCAGAAACAACTAAATATTTCATCACTGTGAGCAAGTTTTCAAGTTGCCAAGCTACTAGCTTGCACTGGCAGACCATTCATGGAGGGAGAATATGTTAAAGAGTGCCTTCTTTCTGTTGCCAAAGAGGTGTGTCCAGAAAAGGCAGACATATTTTGTACAGTTAGTCTTTCAGGATCTACAATTACACGAAGGATTGAAGAAATAGGAGGCAATTTGCATCAGCATTTGCAAAACTCCGCAAGAAAACTTTCCTATTTTTCCTTGGCACTCAATGAGAGCAATGATGTTCATGATTCTGTACTACTTCTAATTTTAATACATGGGATAAATAACAATTTTAAAGTCACAGAAGAGCTTGCTGCACTGCAAAGCATCAAAGGAACAACTACAAAAGAGGAAATCTATGAAAAGGTTTCCTAAACTGTGAAGGATTTGGAACTGGACTGGGCTAAACTAGCCAGTGTGACAACTGTTTGTGCTCCTAGCATGGTGGGGTCTAAGAAAGGAGTAATTGCTCGCATTAACCAAGAGATGAACAAATGTAACCATTCTCATCCAATAGCCATACACTGCTTCAACCACCAACAAGGGTTACTATGTAGTAAATCACTGAAATGGGACTCTGTTTTGAAAATTGTGATATTTTGTGTTAACTTCATTAGAGCTAATGTGCTAAACCAAAGACAATTTCAGGAATTTCTGTCTGAGCTAAATGTTACCTATGAAGATGTTCTGTACTACACAGAAGTCCATTGGCTGAGTCGAGGGAAAGTTTTGAGACATTTCTATGGCTTACTTCCACAGATTACAGCTTTTATGCTTTCAAAAAACAAAGAAGTACCAGAGCTCAATGATGCAGAATGGAAATGGCACCTCGCCTTTCTGACAGATGTAACAGAGCTACTCATCAGTTTCAATGTGCAACTTCAAGGAAAAGGGAAGATCATCTTTGATATGCAATCACATGTGAAAGCATTTGAAGTAAAATTAGGCCTCCTCATCAAACAACTGAAGGAGGAAAATTTCTGCCATCTTCCCTTAACTCAAAATCTATTAGCGGAAAAACTCTTGATTGTATTCCCAAAAGAAACATGTGTGGATTCACTGGAAAAGTTGTAAAAGGAGTTCCAATTCAGATTTAAAGAGCTTCATCTCCATGAACAGGACATACAGCTTTTTCATAACCTTTTTTCTATTGACATTGAAAATGTGGATACAATTTACCGAATGGAACTGGCTGAACTACAGAATTGTGACTCTCTGAAAGACGCTTTCAAGTCAAGCAGCTTGCCTAATTTCTATGCATCTCTCCCCTCTGAGACATATCCTAATCTCAGATGCACTCAAAATGGCAACCATCTTTGGCAGCACTTATGTCTGTGAACAGACTTTTTCCAGAACAAAACATCTGAAATCTCCAACCAGATCTAGACTAACTGATGCACACTTGCATCACTTGTTACGCCTAGCAGTGACAAATATGGAACTGGACATTGACCATCTCATTAGCCAAAAGCAGGCCTATAGTTCCCATTGAAATACTGGTCAGTTTGTTGATTTAAATTTACTTGTTCTTTATTTTAAATGTTGTATTTGTTCCCATTTTGTTTTTTTCCCTTTAAAATAAGATGTGTGCAGTGTGCAGTGTGCATAGGGATTTGTTCATAGCATTTTTTAATAGTCCAGCTCTCCAATGGTCTGAGGGACAGTGAACTGGCTTCCTGTGTAAAAAGACTGGGGACCCCTGGCCTAGTGCCATCCATATTGCCACTGAATTGCTAGGTATTGAAAATGGCTACAGTTTCTGTTCCAACTACTTTGGTGGCTTCTATTAATTTGGCTAGTTTATTTATCATTTGGATAAAGTGAAGGGTATAAACAAATATATGTCTTTTAACTCATGATGTCTTCAGACCCATTTCCTCCTTTCTCTGGGATTTTGATGAATAGAATGGTGGAAATTGTAGCAAATGGGACAGTTACCAAGAATCAATTAATATACTGGAAAGATGTAAACTGCTAGGGTTGGCTATGTATTTATCATCATTTCACTTTTGGCTATGAACATTTAAAGTCCTCTAATTTCCTTCTCAAATGTGGAAGTCTTGCTACTAGATATCCTTTTTCTACTAAATAACAAAAAAAGATAGGAAAAGCCATATTTGTCTTCCTCTATTCCTAGCCCAATATGGACCCCAATTATATTATTTACTTCCTAACTGTACTCCTTTGCATTCTTATGTATGTTTCTGTGCCAAATAAATGCAAAATCTGGCAGCTACCTTAATTCTCGTTTTTATAACTAATGCCAGTAAACAGAACTTTGGGACTCGGTCTGACTTTTTAAAGAGAATAGTAGCTGAAATGTAGGGGGCAATGGACCTGAAATCCGTTCAGAATTCCCATAGAGACCAGTACAGTGTTCATATCACCTTGAATAATACAAACTTCCCATAAATAGACTGTATCAATGCATACCCCAATCTATACCCCCAGACCTGAAACGAGTAAACCCTTAAGGCAAAAAAGAGTTCAGAAACATTAGCTTCATGTTTGAACGGATGGAAATAATTACATGGGAACCCATAGCAATGTTAGTATCCAAGAACATAAATGAAACAAACCTAACTTCAATATGGACCAACTTCATTCAAAAGAACAACTCATAAAGGCCATGAACCGTTATGAAAGGTTGGTGATCTGACCACTGTAGCTAGTAGAAACATGGAATAAATGATAGATCTTTGGAAGTCAATGAGATGTTAATGCCAGCAGGGTTCCACAATCTTGATCTTCAAGACTCTTGCAAAAGTATATTGTTTTTAGATGTGTGAAATTGAATCAGTTTAATTTTTCCAGTGGCCTAAAAAGGAACATTTTGTAGATCTAAAGGCATGTTTATTGTAGCTTCACCTTCATCGACTCAACTAATAACACTTCATAATGCCTCACGTCTTCAGCACTTTAATTGGTTGATGTAGCATCTTTTATGCTAAAATCCTTTGTAATGAAAATATGGTAATAGAAATATCAAACATAAGGGAAGTTCTATGCTAAGGAAATTATGTTTTTAAAACAAGTTTCCAAGTGATATATGTGACTGTTCAAATATTAAAGAAATTCTAATACCTATCAAGAACTAATTCTTGTCTTGCTCCCCCTTTTTTTCCATTGGAGTGATTAATTATCTCTCTAAGAAACTGAATAGCTTTTCTAATAGAGAAGATAGCAAACAGCAGGGAAATGTGTGAATACGTTAAACTGAACCTCTTTAGATTGAGTAGAGGGTCCCAGCCTCGTTCATTTTTTTAATTAAAGCTCAAGCAGGAGATTGCTTTTAACTAAGAAGATACTGTCAGTGCTGTATCATGCATTCCAAGCTCACCACAGGTGCAAAAGAGAAGTCGATAGACACAAGATGGAGATCATTCCCTCAAATGAATTAAACAAACTGCTTCTTTCACATTTTCAAGGCTTCCTACAATCCATTAAAACATAAGATATTTGAAAGCCAAGATAAAAAGTCAGAAAAGAATTTAAAGAAAAGCATCTAAGCAACTCTACTTAAAAGAATTATGCCTGAAATTTAGTAAAATCCCTTTTAAAAAGCAGTTGGTTTTGAATAGTAGTTTTCTCATTCTTAAAACAGATTTTTTTTTCAGTTTTCTCAACACAATAGTACATCATTTGTTAATAAACACTGATTTACAGTGTAGTAGGCATTGTTTTAAACTATGGATATACGAGTTAAGCTTGAATGTTGCTACTCTTGAAGTATATAATCTCAAGATTTATTCATTAGAGAAATATTTTTTTTCTTTTGCTATATAATATTTTTCTACTTAACTCTAGGTTTGCCCCTCCTAGAAACTATAATGTCATGAGTTCTTTGTGAAGCTAAAACTTCAAATGAAAATTTTTGTTTTACAGAGCAGAAGACTTGAAATCAGGGAGAGCTGAGTCCAATTTCTGCCTCAGTGACTTATGAGCTGTGTAACCCTGAGCAATTAAGTAACGTAACCTTTTCGTGCCTCAGTTTCTTCATCTGTTAAATGAGGATAATAATAGCAAATATCACAAAGAGTTGTTGTGAGAATGTCTTCTAACCTTTAAAGTGCTATATAAACACATTCTTTTTTTTTAATTCTGTGACAAGAAGAAATAAAGTAAAGAGAAAAAAGTGAAGGTTTGATACAAAAATATTCTGTGGAAAGGGGAAGTAACCGTTGCTAATTAATGCTTAACATGTAATTATGTAGTTTCATTACTATTGTGTTTTAATAGAGTTTAAGCAAAAAAAAGGTTTACATGTTATTATATTATTGTCTCTAAGGAAAAATCCATAAATCTTAAGACTAAGGAGATCACTACAAATGGTTTTGATATGTAACTATTACAAAGAGGTTCACGAAAATTTACGTTCATGAAAAAACTGAAGACTTTTTTAAAAAGAGACGTAAGGTAGAGTGATTTGAACTGTAACAATTTAGACAACTATCTCTTCAAATATTAGAAACTACAGATAACAGAGAACCTAGAATTGAATACTAAAAAATGCTAAAGAAATTAAAACTATTCCCTATTGAACTTTACCTAATTTTAAATTCCAAATTAATGAATCTGTTACAAATATATCACATAAAATATGAATTACTGACATCAATTAGAAATTAGAGAGAATCAACAAGAAGATAATATGAGCAGGATTCAACTTACTGCTTCAAAGTTAATTACTTTGTTCTTACTATCATAGTTTCTTTCTTAATATTTAATCAGCTATTTTTTCCATTTTTGTCCTCCCCCAACTAATAAAATTGTGAAATCCTGGCCAAGGCTTTTAAATTTTTGGCATTTCAGGCAGTTCTCTAAGAAAAGAAATTGCAGAAAAGGTGTTTAACTTCACTAGTCAAACAACATTGCTCATCTGGGAGTTTGCTAAATCAACGAAATTATAGGTTCCAGGGCCTATCTTCCTTTCCCACATTTCATTATAATATATTAGATTATTATAGTTTCTTACTACTGTTTGTTGTATTGCTAACCAAGTTGTGGCATATGATTGTGATGGAATATCACTGCTCTATAAAAAATAATGGTCCAGGTTACTTTAGAAAAACATGGAAAGGCCAACCCTACATGAAATTATGAAGATTGAAATGTGAAGAACCAAAAGATCATTATATACACTAACAGAAATAGTGTTAGAAGAATGTCTTGTACATATCGACCACAATGAAAGAACTGATAAATAGAAATAAGCAAGACAGAGTTTTATATATCTTTTTATTAAATGATGCCTTCTCTGGTACAGGGATAGAAGAGAGAATGAGAGATATCTGGGAATCAATGTAACAAACAAGAATACATTTTTTCAAAAAGAAAAAATCTTACTTTGTAACTTATGCAATAGATGCAAAAGTAAACATGTAGCTGTATACGCACATGTACACATACATGGGAAAACATGTTTATGAAATTTTCAGGGTTTAAACTTCAGAACCATTAAATGGTCCATTTCTTTTTAAATTTTCAAGCCTTATAAACTGAAGATATTTCAAGTATGGCAGCAAAAAAAGACTAAACGCTAATGCAAATAATCAAAAGAGTGGCTTCTTAATATAAATACACATTTAAACTCCTATGATTCTATAACTATCTGAGTATAGATGCAGTCATCAACTTAACCCTAATTTTTTCTAATATTACCATCATTCTCCTCATCTCCCAGACTCATAGCCTCCTCTTTTCCTTGCCATCCTAAACTTGCAATCCTAAACCTTCAAATCTTCTTCATATCTGTCTCTTCTTTAATTTCATGGCTAGCACTCTAGTTCAAGTTCTTATTACCTCCTTCCTCTACAACTGTAAAAGCTTCTACAATGAATCTCCTTTCTTATAGTCTTTCCCTACTCTTCTTAGATCCATCCTACACTGAAGTCAGACATAATACTAAAGTATAGCTTTAATTATGCTATTCAGGAGCTTGAAACATTTTTTGGTGTGCCGTAGAATAAAGGACAAACCTCTTGGCTGGAAATTAAAAACCACACTAGTTTGAACTCAAATTGTCTTTTCGGGATCGAGGGGTCACTTTCATGTGTTCGATGTTTCATATATGTTTGCAAATTTGATAATTCCAAAGATTATCTCAGTTTTCTGCCTTCCTTGCTACCAGCACTATATTCACTTCATCACTATCAATACAAATCGTACTCATGCTTGAGGACAACTCAAATAGCCCTTCTTTACATTATGTACCAATCAATAATCATGTATTATACACCTACTATGTGTCAGTTACTGTACATGAAACAATGTGAATTTTTGTAGTTCTTTTTAATAATCATTCACTTCAATGATTCTAATTTATAATATCTATTTGTGTGTAGACCACAACTCCTGTAATTTATTGTAAGAAACTTGAGAACAGTGTTGTTTTTTTTTACTGCTACAGTATCTCTAATAGTACCTTGCTTATAAAAAAGCACTCAACTAAAGAGCCCCAAATTTGGATGTGTAATTCTGTTATTGCCCACAAATTCCTTTACTGAAGGACATCTTTTTTCTCTATCTTTTACTTTCATGTCATGAGAATCTATATTTCAGACATCATTTAATGGCTCACTTTTCTAGGATGATTCATTGTGGATACAGGTCTATTTATATTTCTCAGTTTCTTAGTACTATTCACATTTCTCCATTCTTAATCGTCTTTGAATCCATCTACAAATTTCATTAGACCACTGTTTATTTTTCCTTCTAAATCATTATGATGTTAAATAAGATTGAATCTCAAGGACTCTTGAGACATTTCTCTGGACATTTAAATGCATAAATTTCCATTTCTGATTATTCTTTGTTTTATGTAATCGAGCTATCTATTAGATCCCAAAGTATCTCCTACAAAAATTCTTCTTCCTACTTCAATTTCTTCAATGTAGGTATTCACAGGGCCATTATCCCAATGTCCTCCTCTCTTTCTATGATCTCCATGGGTTTCAGTTGTCACCTGTATGTGAATGTTTCCCAAATTTTCTCTAGTTCTAACCTTTCCTGCATACTTCAGACCAATATTGCTAGATTCTTACTAAATACCTCATGCAGAAGTCCTATCATTACTTTAAATTCAACATGTTAACATTTGAACCAAATCCTCTGCAAAAGCTACCTTGTTTCTGTTGGTAATATGCCCAGGCCTAAAATCTTGGCATTAGCTTTTGACTCATTCTTCTTCCTTGATATCTATGTCTAAATCCAGTGGCCAAATCTCAGTAGAAATACTAGCCCAAGAAATTTCCTTAGAATTCATCTAGTATAAGCTCTTCACTTTATAGAATGGAAAACTGAGGTATAAGACAGATTAAGTCACTTCCCCAATCACACACAACTAGTAAGAATCAGACGCAGGATTTAGACTTATTTATATGTCCTGGCTTCAAGTTAAGCACACTTTTCTCTAAACCATCTGCCTCATTCCTATTTGAACCACTTATTATAGATGATTTTGTATTGTATTTATTACTGTAGGAGTTAGCTCACTTATTAGACTTTAATCTCTTTAAGTGATTTAGTTTGTTCTTATTTACATTAATATTTCTCTATCAAGCAAAGTGTTTTCAAAAGGGCAAATGATTAATATTCCTTGGAGAGACCTGAAAAAAATGAAGCCATCAATTTTTCATAAGTTATTACAAAGAGCACTACCTATATAATCACTGCCTCCTTCCCCTCAATAAAAGAAAAATAAAGTCATATTTCAAACTAATTATCTGACTCAAGTGAAATAGTTTATAAAGTATTTTATAAATTAATTTAGTGAACATGTTTCAAAATATCATGATAGAAAAATTAATCCTGGAATAATTACATTCTCTACAAAGTTCAGAAATCTGTTTTTTCCAAAACTATTAATAAAGCCCTATGCTAAAATATATTTTTCCAATAAATATCATTTTAGTTGTTTCTTCATTGAGTAACTTAATTCTATTTCAGTTACATCATTTTGACAAAATTGGCTCTGAATATATCTGAATGATATTTTCTCAGGATAATCAGGAATGACCTGAGAGTGTTTAAATAGCAGCCAAAAGTTGATTCTAAGCTTCTTTGTAATGGAAAACTATTTTGGCAAACTCAAAAAGACAAATTGAAAGAACTTCCTTTCATCTGATAATACTATGGAGTTTCTTTTAAATTAGAGTCTTTGCATCCAAAATCTCCAAAGGATTTTAAATTGCATTTAGACATGTGTTTAAAACTTTCAGGCACATTAGTCCATTCCTCATGACAACTCATCAAGGAGAATAACTAAAGAGTAGAGCCCTCTGAAAGATATTTAGTGTAAATAAGTAATTAGCATGCAAATATATTTACTTCTCTGGTCATTGGAAGTGAAGTTAATGGGCAAGGTCAATTAAAAAAAGGAAAAATAGACACATCTAAGTCATTCTGTTGTGGGAATTGTTTAACAATAATCTCTTCCCAGCCCTTTCACTAGAAAAACTGTCTTTCTGGTGCAGTGCCTACTCTTAGAGTGCCAACCCAACTCATCATCAACAGCAATTTTTCATTACTTTCTTTTTCTAACAGGAATTTTAAAGACTAGTTATATTGTTAAAGCATGTAATGTGGACTGGAGCAGTAACTTAATAAATCCAACAAGGTTTAAGGGAGCTAAGCTAATTTTTTTAAACCCTCACCTTCCATCTTAGAGTCAGTACTGTGTATTGGTTCCAAGGCAAAAGAGTGGTAAAGGTTAAGGAATTGATGATTTGTCCAGGGTCACACAGCTAAAAAAGTGTCTGAAGCCAAATATGAACCCAGGACCTCCTTTCACAAGGTCTGGCTCTCAGTCTGCTGAGCCACTTTGCTGCTAACAATCTTAGTTTTGTTTTGTTTTGTTTTTAATTTAGCCCAAACTAGAAGTATCTGTATGAACTCTCAGATTTGTCTTAAAACTACTCTAAAATGTTGGCCTTAAAAATACTCTTCATTACATTAATCAATAAAAAGGAGAAAATATAATACTGTAGCATTTAGAAGGAAGGCCATCAGAAAATTATTTTATCAGCTTCGTTTCTTTATATAACTTCTTTGGTTTAATTTTGATGTTTTTGTTTAATCCTATGCTACTTGGAGCAAAGGTTCCATTTCTCTTGAAAGGCAGAGAGAAAAAACTGATGACATTACACTGCCACTGTTTTTCTGATTTCCCTATTTGACATTCGATAAAAAAAAAATCTCAAAATCAATGGCCAAGAGCAAGTGCCTACCTATTGTGCTCAGATGACCAGGGTTCTAGGTTTAGTTTATTCTCAGTATTTTTCTCAATAAAGCCTGAAGCTGTTATATCTTGGGTACCATATCAATAAATTTAATGCATATGCATTTTTAAGTACTTACAGTGTGGTATTCACTGGGGAAAACACAAAAGCTAAATAAATCCTGCCTTAAAAGAGATTATATTTTTTTTTCTGGGATGACAACATACATATATATATATATATTTTAAATTTATTTTTTACCTTTACTTTCTGTCTCAGGAACAACTCTAGGATAGAAGGGCAAAGGGCATGGCTAGGGCTAAACAAACAGGGTTAAGTGACTTGAATAAGGTCACAGAGCTAAGAAATGTCTGATTTTAACCCAACTTATGGTTTAAAATCTTCAGACCTTGTATTCAGTCTTTCCACTGAGCCACATGGCCATCCCATAATACATTTTTAAAATATATAAAATGAGTGCAAGGTAAATCTGACGCATGCTAGCAATTTGAAGGAACCAAGAAAAGTATCCTATTAGAAGTGACACATAAGTGAAATGCTGAAAGGAGGTAGGAATTTTAAAAGATGGAGATTAAAAGGGAGTACATTCCAGGGATAGAGAACAGACTTGGCAAAGCGATGAAGGAAGTATATGGAATGTCTGATATAAGGAGCTCTCTATTTGACAAGTAGGACCATTTCCTGATAAAATAAAGAGTCAAACTATTAAAAATATTCTCATAATTCTCACTTGTATCATGTAAATGATACAGAAAAAGAAGAGACACTGGTTGTAAATCATGTATTAATTAAGGAATCTTTTTCAGCCGTATGGCTTTAATCTGTACACTACAATAGTAAATAAATTGCATTAGCATATGGAAAAAACCACTTCACAAAGTGAGAAATGCAACACCACAATGCAACATTATGTGACTCCACTGCCTTATTTGTTCAAAGGAAAGACATATGTGGCAAATATTAGTTTAGAAGGATTGATTCAAGTGATGAAAAGAATTATAATGTACAAAATACTCTGGAAAATGGAACATTCTCCCCCACTTCCATGGTTTGTCCAGTTTGGCTACATTTCCTCCAGAAATGTACAAATATTCTTTCATGTTTACATAGAAATCATTATCTTCTTTGTAGATTTCTTTAAAATGATGTCACTTTTTTCACCAGGTCATTAACAAAGTTATACTAAGATATTCCCATTACCCAAGGTAATAGACATCTTAAATATTTTGCCCAATCAATGAATTTCCTATTGAGAACATTTATGTAAAACAGATATGTTATGCAGGCATCATATGCATAACAGCAGTCCATGTAATGGAAAATTCTCATCTAAAGACACAAAACAAATTCATAGAGCACATTTCTTTAATTTAAGAAACATAGTCCTTCATTAGGAGGTAAACTCCTAGAGTACAGGAATTTTTAATTATTTTCTTATCTTTGTATTCCCCTAATGTAAACATAGGGCTTCAAAACTGTATTCAACATTTAATAAGTAACTAATATATATAAGATAAAAAAACCTAATGACTTATCAGATTAAGAGCTAGCCTTGTGGTCAGAAAGACATGGTTTCAAGTTCATCTCTGCTACATGTTAGTACTGCAACTAGGGGCAAAGTCAGCTCTTACTGCTCTAGACAACTCAAAATATATTTTTCATTTTTATTTTTAAATATTTTTCCATGTTTACATGATTCATTTTCTTTTCCTCCCCTCTAAACTCCTCACTCCCAGAATGGACAAGCAGTTCCATTGGGTTGTACAAATATTATCACTTGATACCTATTTGCATATTATTCCTTTTGGCAATAAAGTGATCTTTTAAATCCTAAACCCCAAATCACATACCCATGTATACAAGTGATAAGAGATGTCATATGCTTTTCTTTTGAATTTCTACTCCCATAGCTCTTTTTCTCAATGTGGATAGCATACTTTTATATGTCATTCAGGAGTGCCCTTACTTGTTGCATTGCTACTAGTAGCAAAGTCCAGTACACTGGATTGTTCCACAATGTTTTAGTTCAGAAAGTAAATTATAAATATTTCTTTCACATAGATTGAAGTTAAACATAGCTTTACTCATGCAGAAGAAGTCTAATAGTTGAATTAAGAGTCATCATCACCCTTTAATGCATGCATATACTAACCAACCTGTTGGAGGTAGGAGTGGGTAACTCAATATGGATCCCTTGGAGTACCAGTTCTATTGAGAAATCTATACATGCCACCAGTGTCCAGGGGGAAGGTAGGTAGCTCAATGGATTAGGAGCCAGATCTAGAGACAAGAGTTCTTCAGTTCAAAGTTGCCCTCAGAAACTTCCTAGCTGTATTCCTGAGTAAAGTCACTTAACCCCCATTGTATAGCCCAATACTAAGTATTGATTCTAAGACAGAAAGTATGAATTAAAAAAAAAGCATACATGACTTAAAATGAAGAGTATAGCCAATGAAATTGTGCATGGGCTGCAGGGAAGGGAGGGAAATAAAGTGAGTATTGTAACCAAAAAAATAAAATTAAATAAAATTTTAAAAAAAGAATAAAAAAATAAAATAAAATGAAGAGTAAACCCCTTGAGAAATCTGTCTATATTTCATAAAACTGACTTTTTCTTTTATACTTTTATTATTATTTTCCCCAATGGCATTTCAGAAATAAGGAAAACTTATTTGACAAATTGTTCCCTCATATATTACAGAATGCTGCACTTTCATCATTTTTTTAAATCAACAGTTTGAACACACATAAATGACACAGATGCCCTTTTGGACTTTGAAGAAGGTATATTTCCTTTTGGGGGAATGATTTGGCAATCTCTAGCTTCAAAGAGCATCTAACCCCCAATGTCGCCTTAAATCAAATCTGATGGCTATGTCCTTGCAGCAAGCAGATACGCATTTTCTCCCTCTTCCTCTTATCATCCATCTTCTTCAGTCCAGCACTCGTCAAGCTATATGGCGACTCTCTTTCACATGAAATAAGCTTTCAGGTGAATTTACTTTGGAATCCCAAATGATCATGTGTACATTCCAAATCACCCTTTCACAGAGTTGTGCCCGCATAGCCGCTGGCATTCCGATAAAAGTAGTTCGTCAATAAAATGTTGAGTGAAATTGCTGTTTGGAGTACAAGGCATCAGCTGACACAGGAAGAGCTGAGCAAGCATACTCTTCCTAAAAGGGAATAATTTTGAAGCAGAAAAAATGCTGCCTTTCTCTGTTGTTTTTTTTTTTAAACAAACCCAATTTTATCAGAATTTTGGCTAGAGTTAGGCAAGAAGTTTGGAGAGTTGGAGAATAAAATCAGTTTGTCTAAGATATAACTCAAACCCCCCCACCCCTTCAATATGCAATTCTGTATTCAAGATTCAAATTTTCAAAACTAACAAATGTTTCTCCTTTCCTTCCATAACTGAAAGTCAATAGTATATGTCTAAGAAATAATTTTACTTACCTATCCCACTTTAAAAATATAACTATTTTGACATCTACTTTCTGCATCTTTCTTTCTCTTTGGTTGGAGCTTCATCCCTGCCCCCACACCTAGTTCTACTATGTCCCAGTCAACATAAAACAAGTTAACCACCTATTTCTAGGATGCATTTTTCATACATTCATGTGAAATTTTTTTTGTCTAGAATTGGTAATCAGGATATTGGCAGAGATACCTGAGAAGATAGTTGACTTAATTCATGATCATTCAGTGAAATATCAGTAGAAGAAGGATGCAAAATTACTGCAATATGGAGCCAAACTATATATTTTCCTTTAAGAAACACATGATTTTGTTGATTTTTTAATTTTCCTATATGAAATGTCAGAATCTGAACCAAATCTCCAAACTATTTTTTCACAACTTCACGTCTAATATTCTTTAAAGAGAAAAGGTCACATATATTATGTCCATTTTAAGGATACCCCAAAATTAATCTTGTTTTCTAGTTTTTTGAGGAAATGGAGAGAGGGACAAAAACATTTTTTATGTTTTGAAAGGGAAATAAAGGTAAAGAAAATACTTAGAATTGGATTTAAATGTGCTCTGACTCAAAGTTGCAGAGATCATAAAAGAGGATGTCTTAATACTCCTAAACTTTACTCCAACTGCTTTCAGGTACCACTTTTCTTTATTGTAATTATTCCATCAATTTAGTTGTGTGGTTTTTTTCTGAGACAGCTTTTCATTTTCATGGTTGTAAAAAAAATCTGTATCTCTATATGTATGAATAGATATAGACATCTATAGATAGATAGATAGATAGATAGATAGATAGATAGATAGATAGATAGATAGATAGATAGATGAAGGGATAGAAACAGAGAAGCCATGGTTAAAAGTTTGGATCTGCCATTTAGTTAGTGACAAAAACTTCAGTAGTTTTTTTTCTAACTCTCTGTTTTATTATTTTTTCAATTCAACAACATTTAGTAGGAATATGCTATCTGAAAGATTGTGTTAGGGTGACCAGGATATATAACCAAAATCATAAATAGTTTATCCTAACATCAAAGAGTAGGAATAGATTTTTTTGACATTCCTTATTATCTCTAAATCTCACAAAGACATCACAAAATGCTTAACACATTCCTAGGAAATTATCTCTAAATGTCTTAAAAAAAGAAGAGTGACTGTCACAACTTCATTCAGTTTTTTAAGTCTCTAAAAATAAGATATAATGGACCATTCATTAATCTCTTTGGCCATCATTGTTAAACTAATTCTCACATCTACCTATTTATTATGCATTTAATCTTTTTTAATATTTTCAAAATGGAATTTCTGATGAATTCAAATTCAAGTATGAAATGTCAAAATTTTAATAGTTTTATTTCATAGATTTTCCCTAAAGTACTCTATAAAATGACCTATATCTGAGTCGAAGTATCTTAATTAATCATACAATCTAGAATTTTGTTGTTATAACTGCAGGACAGAGTCTAATGTTTATTGTTTGAGACATGCTTCAGACCTTCAAGATGCAAAAAGAGTATTACACAAGAGAAGTATGAACAAAATCTGAATTAAAGACTAATTAATGTATTTACTTTTTCTTTTAGGAATTTATACATAATATAGTTATTGCTATATTCAGGCCTTTCTCATTCTCTTACCTTACAAAATTAGAAACCCAAATATTATATGCATAGAATAATTTCCTTATGTTAGAAATTTAATTTCATTAAAAATTTTAACTGTTATTTTTTTACTTAAAATCATGTACATTAATGGCTCATTCATTGAGAAATAAATTGAGTGAGTCTAGAAAAAGAAAAAAAGAAAGAATGAAAATGAAATATCACAGGATTTTCTTTTATGGTAATTTTGATTTTAAACAAAGTTATTTTAACAGGAAGGAACAAGAGAAGGCTTGTCTCTGTTTTGTGGGAAAACTGAAGCTAATTTACCTTCAAGGAGTTAAAACTAATTACAGAAAACCTATAAGTTATTATAATGTTATAGTAAGTAACCTAAACTATTAAGGGAAGGTAAGTGGCAAAGGACTATAGATGTAGAGCTAGGAATCTCAAAGGATCTATTTGAGCTCCTCCAGTTTAAGGATGGGAAAACTGAAGCTCAGACAGGTAATGTCCCTTGATCCATATTGCTTAAGTAATAAATGGCAAGGTCAGGATCCAAATTCATTTCCTCTGAATCCATATTGAATAATCTTTACACTATATCACTGAGCCACATTCCCTTGCTTTCAGTGTTTCTGTCAAGCAAGATATCCATTCCTATACCTTGAATTTTAGAATTTGTTATATATCAAGGCATAATAATTATAGACCACTCATGTATGTATGCATGCATGTATGATGCTTTAAAGCTTATAAGGCAACTAGATAACATATTGAATAGAGTACTAGATTGGAATTAGGAAGATCTGAATTCAAATCTTACCTCAGATTCTTGTTAGAATGTGTGTTGCCCTGCTTAAATTCTTCAACCTCTCAAAACTCATGTGTGTGTGAAATGGGGATAACAATGGAATCTATATTACAAGGTTGTTGTAAAGATCAACTGAGATAATATTTGTAATGTGCGTAGTAAATCTCAAAGATATACAAATGCTATTATTAAAAGTAATTTCTGAATAACAACTACATGAGGTAGATAATATAAATATTTTTTTTTTATTTTTGTTCCTAAGTATGGGAAAGGACCTCTCATTTCCTCACCCCAGGAACTCAGATATGGAAATTCCCTCCAAGGAACCATATGGCAACTATTATGTAAACAAAGCTTCAAGAGACTGGTAACCTGATTCAGGTAGAGATTATGATTTTCCCAAGGTGGTACACATCAGGTCAGTGGCAGGATTTGAATTCGGGTTTTCCTAAGCTCTGAGTTTATTCATTATATGCCACTCTGTTTCTTCTCAACTTTACAGATAAGGAAACTGAAGCTTAGAGAGAAAACATGATGTGAACATGGTTATATAGTTTTAATAGATGTGTCAAAGCACATTTTTGAACAGAGGTCTCAATGCTAATTGTCAACTCTAGAAGTCTAGTGACTGTAAGCTCCTTCAGGTCAGGTAATGTTCTTTTGCTTCTTTTTATATACTCTGTGAATAGCCCAGTGCCTGAAACATAGTAGGTACTTAAAAATGTTGATTGATTTATAGTACTCTTCTAATGACAATATACTACATCTCTCATAGAATTCTTATTCCAAATTAGATGATATGAAAATGAAAGTTTCCCTTTGAAAGGTTCTCTTCTTTGAAGATTAAGAACATTAAATTGGATTTATAAGTCTCACTATGTAGTATAGCTTTATAGCGTACTTTTGATTCACACAGAATAAAAAATAGGAGTAGGGAGGTAAATACTGAATTCAGAGTCAAAATAGCAATGGAAAAAAAAACAGAAATGGATGAGGTTACTAGAGAAGAGACGAGACAGAATAACAAGCATCTTAGTAAAATAAACCAGATTGTTATTTTAATTCAGTTATCTCTCACACAAATACATTGGCATCTTTGCAAATTTTTGCTTTTGAAAAATAATTCATTGTAATTTAATTCAAAATTTTAAAAAATATATATGGTTTGTTAAATAGATCAGTATGGCCAAATTGTCAGTTTACCAGTGCTGAGTTTTTCTACACTGATGGTTTCCAAGACTTTGAGAACTGAAAAAGCTCTCACTGGCCAAAAGGTCCAACCCATTAGCCAAAGTAATCCCCTATACCAACACCAACAAGATGAAGATGAATGAAGGAGACAGAATCCATTACCTCTCAAGGCAAATCATTCTACTTTTGGACAGTGCTACTTGTTAGGTAAGTTTTCAAGTCATTAAGTGAAAATTGAACTATTTGCAGTTTTCATCCATTGTTCCAGCCCCCCCCACTACCACCCCCCCACCAAAAAAGCAAGTATGTGAGATTTCTTCAAATGCTTGAACATAGCTTTTTATGTCCCTAATGAGTCTTCTCTCCTTCAAGCTAAACATGTGACTGATTCTTTCCTCATGTGGCATGAACTCAAGGTTCCCTCAGCATCCTAATCTCCCTCCTCTGGAAACTCTCTAGTTTACCCTCTAAAACTGTAATGCTCCAAATTTAAGACAATACTCCAGATTAAAGCAGAATACAATGGTACCATTCCCTCTTTAATCTTAGAATTGATGTCCTTCTCATTGTAGACCACACAATAGGGATGATTCATATTGAGATTGTAGTCAACTAACACCTCAAGATTTTTTTCAGAATAACTGCTATTCATCTACCATATATTTATGAAAATTTTTTTTCTGAACAAATGCAAATATTTAAATTCATCCTATTTGAATTTCATCACATTAGTTTCAACCCAATATTCTAGAAGAGGTGTTCTTAGCCATTTTTGTGTTATCAGCCCCTTTGGCAGGGTAGTGGGGTCTATGGACTTCTTCCCAGAATAATGTTTTAAATGCTTCAAATAAAATGTAAAGGATTACAAAAAGCCAAATACATTGAAAAAATATTTTTCCCATCCATGTTCATGAACTATCTGAAAACTGTCCACAGACACCTGGACCTCAGGTAAAGAACTCCTGTTCTGAACTGTCAAAATTCTTTGGAATCCTGTTATCTGCTATGTTAGCTATCCCTTCCAGATATGTACCATCTGTAAATTTGATGAGCATACCATCTGTGCCTTTATCAAAGTCATTAATAAAAATGTTAAATAGCACTGGGCCAGTACAGATCCTTAGGGTACTCCACTGGAGACTTTTGGCTATGTTGACACCACACCATTAACAACTGCTATGCGCCTGGCCATCTGATCAGTTTTAAATCCATCTGATTGTATATTCTTCTTCTCTCTCTTCTCCACAAGAATAGTAAGAGATAGTTTATCAAAAGATTTTTAAAAATCTAGTTAAACTCTGCACAATAGCTATCAGCTTAGTCATCTTGCCAACAACAAAAAACAAGAATAACATGGCATCATTTGTTCATGATAAAGCTTTGCTGGCTTTATAATTCCCACTATTCTTTCTAGAGGTTTACCAATCATGCCTTTAATGATCCTTTCTAGAATTTTCCCAGAAATTAACATTTAGTCTCTAATGTGCTAACTCAGTTCCCTTTTTTTCAAAAATCTGGGAATCTGCCCATTTTTAAACTTATCATTTTCAGGATCGTTCAAATATAACCAAGAGTGATTCAACAATCACATCAGCCATTTCTTTAAAGTTCCTAGTTGGAAGTTCATTTGGACCAGGTAAGCTGGATTTATCAAGGGTTCCTCAAGTTTTTTTCTTTTTCTCTCCTTACTTTCTTGGTTATCAGTTCCCTACTAGTCATTGTTCTGTGATTTCCCATGTAAAAAATTATGCTCTTTTGCAGAGACAACATAAAGTAAGAATTAAGTTAGATTAAATGCTCCCTTTTGTTGTGTGCTATCCTACCCAAGCCAAGAAGAAGGTGATTTGTTTTATCCTTCCAATACATCTTAGCTTATTTTATCTTCTTTATTGAGGTTTATTGCCCCTTTGAGTATTCAGAATTTCATACTTGAATATTTCCCATGACTACTGGGACAACTTTCCTAAAAAAATTTTGTTCAGGCTTATTTAGGCTTGTCTTCAATAAAAAGATTTTTTTTTCCTTGTAGCCTTTACAATATAGTAAAAACTAGCAGAGCTTCTGCTCCATTGTCAGCCTTTTCAGGATCATTTCGAGGGCCATGAGAGGAGGTATTAGAACAAGTCTTTGTGAAATTAGAGTTTTTCAAACTAAAAAAAATTATTTTGATGCTAAATTGTGTCATTACATTCAAATATCTTTCCTAGCAATTGAATAAGGCTTAAATTTTTCAGGAACTGTTAAAATCTGAACTATGTAGGAGGGATTGAAAATAAAAGATAGTAAACTCAAATTATAAATATTCAATATTGTTAATAATAATTATACTGTATAAATATTTCTATAAATTCTAGAAGATACAAAAGAAAAAATAAAATTAGTGACCACTAGGACATTAGCCATATAAATCAACCGTGAAATATAATCTTCACTATCATCTGGTGGCACTGAAGAATATTTGTAATGGTGATAAAATACAATAAATCAAGAAAACATCTTTTCTGGCCTTCTAGAAATTTAATTTCTTATAAAAGTCCCAAGATTCTTTGATAAAGATACTGCTGTATTAAAAGAATACTATGAACATACATTTTTCACAGTGTAGACATGTTTCCTATCACATCCTTTTTGAAAAGGGTATCTAATGTTCTTTTCAAAGAAGAAGGTCTTATTTAATAATTCAGTTTTATAACTTGAGTCTATATCCAGATGTAGAAAATATGCACAAATAAGTAGTTTTCCTTCACTTAAAGATCTAAGCTCATCATTTGAAGAAGGGGAAAAAAACATGAAAGGTAGTGATTTTGCCAGTTTTTAGACATCCTTTTAAGTATATTCTGCAACATCTAATCTTTATCTCAACAAATATTTTAATACACATACATTTCAGATCTCATATCAGATTCCTAGCATGCAGCATAACCATCAGGGAAGGTTTTATTAGATGAAAATAAGTCTGTTGTAAAAGATTTCCTTGCAATTATTCCACTGCCATTATCCTGGCCATGTGCTCATGCAGCTTTTCAAATTAATATGCTTAGTTTTCTGAGCGGGTAATCAGAGCAGTAGAATTCTATGGGGAACTCAATTACGAAAGAAAATGATCCCTCAAGCATTTGAGAAATCGGAACTACATCTAATTGTGAATAGTGGATTATTATTGGCATTATGAAGGCCATTCAGAGACAAACACATGGACAGAGCCTCAAACAGTGTACCACCCGTCATATGTACCTACCTATGGATACCTGCTCAATGGCATCTCAGTGGCATAGAATTAAATATTATTCTATATTGATGAGAATTTGTCAGATGCTGTGAAGATTAAGTGTTGGTCACATGTGTGGAGAGAAAGGATGGGTAAGTATGAGATTTTTAGCTCATTATTAAAAACACTTATTTTCTGATATAGGGAACTCATTCCAAAGAAATTCACTCTCCCAGGATAGCTGGGCAACTACCTCTTCCTTATCTTCCCATTCTCTCTACTTCCTCAGCCTCCATCCTAGTTCAGATCCTCTTCACTTCTCACCGGAGCTTCTGCAATAGCTTCGTAATTGGTGTCTCTGGTGCCAATCTCTGTCTTCTCTGAGCCTTCCTCCCCACAATGGCTTAATTGATATTTCTAAAGCCGCAGATGTGACCCCATCAGTCTCCTATTCAGAGACCCAAGTAGTTCTCTCTTGCCTCAAGGAAAAAAAATATAAACACCTCTGTCTGGACCATCAAGTCCTCCATAATTAGATTCCAAGTAGATTTACAGTCTTTCCCCCCCAATATGTCCTTTTATAAACTCTCCAGTCAAGCCATACAGATGCACTATGTATGCCTTGTACATTTTTAAATTTTTTTAACTTTACTTTCTGTCTTAGAATGGATACTGAGAAACAGAAAAGCAGGAAGGGCTAGGCAACTGGGGCTAAGTGACTTGCTGAGGATCACACAGCTAGAAAATATTGGAAATAATATTAGACCCCAAGACCTCTTCACTCCAGGCCTGGCTCTCTATCCACTGAGGAACCTAACTGTCCCTGTATATTATTTTCCATCACTGGCCTACATATGTTTGCATATTTCAGGAATGCATTCTCTCCTCAGTTTCTGGTTTCTTTCACTCACTATACTGGTCCTCTTCCCAATGAGTCCATAAGTACTCCTGCCCTGCCTCTAGAAAAGTATTCTGTATTTACTTCTATTTGTATTTGGCTCAACCCAAGTTCTATCTTCTACTAAAAGTCTTTCCCAATAACCCATCACTACTAATTCCTTCTCCTTAAATTACCCTTTTTCCTTGAGTATAAATGGTGAAGTCATCTACTGCATCCCAGACCATCTCTAGTTACCCTAGCTTTTAACTTGCCACTAGACTTGGATGATTCTGGAAGAGAGTGGGCTGATGACTGATGAAGAGTGCTATCCACCTCCAGAGAAAGAACTATTGGAGTTAGAAAGCAGATGAAAGGGTATGATCTTTAAATTGTTTATTTTGGTTTACTGTTTGAGGTTTTGGTTTTATAAGATTATAGACTTGGAAAAACAAACAACATGGAAATATGTTTTGCATGATAAGACATGTATAATCCATATTGAATCACCTGCCAGCAGCAGGAGGGGGAAGAGGAGAGAGGGAGGGAGATAAATTCAATTATATGTGAAGATTGGATTGGATTGGGTTTTGATAAAAAAAAAATCCAAGATTTAGAATTTTGTTTGAGAAGAAGTACAGGAAAAGTTTGCTAACTCCTTGAATCCAGAGAATGAACTCTTTGAAGAAAGATGCTTGCAGAAACCTACACTGAATCAAGAAGATCCAGAATGAACTTTTGGGTGCAATCAATTGAACAAAAGAGGATGAACATTTATTGTAAATGTAAACTTTTATTCCAAAGGGAACTGCCCCCTAATTTGGCTTTTTATCAATCCTCCTAGAAAAACATTGGTTTTGCTTTCTCTCTTTTCTATTTCCCTCTTATCTCTAACTATTGTAATTTCCTCTTATAAAGCATACATCTGTAGTTAGAAGTTTTTAGGGCTACAAGATGATTATGTTAAATAATCAATGGGGAGATTAGTCGACCAATGATCATCAGGGGGTATTGTGAAGATTGGTTTTGGCTCTCTCCTGATTGTAACAATGAAGGTACTTAGCTCTTCCTTGATTGTGAAGATTAACTTGTAATCCCCTGTCTATTTTTAGATGTTTGATCCCCAAAGTGTAATGCAACGGTACTTAAAGTTGACTATGGAGATCTACCCATTTTGGATTTTAACCACAAAAAGGGGTGAACACCCATTTCATACATTGAGTGTGAGGTCTATGGCCCACGTGTGCAAGAGTGGGCAGTCCTGGAGTGTCGGATTTCATTGGTAGACATAAAAATTTAGGGGAATTGACACAAAAGGAAAAGGTCTTTAAAAGTAGAAACAGAGACACAAACAGGCACTTGAAGGAAGTCACTTGGACTCAAAGAAAGTCACTTGGAGTGAAGACATGGAGTGAAGAGAGACATTTGGGGTAAAGAGAAACTTGGAGTGAAGAGGGACACTTGGAGTTTGAAAGAGACACACTTAAAGTAGAGCCTGCTGGAGTTGAGGCTGATAAAAGAATCTGCTGATTGAATTCACAATGTGGTGAGTGACTTCTTTCCTTGCCCTTTCTGAAGGCATAAGCCTCCAGGAAAGGCCCATTATCTTGAGACTCCTTTCCCCTGGATGGGGCCTTGGAATTTCTACCTGGCTCAGAGGAAGCCAGAGGTCTCTCTCTCTCTCTTTCCCCTTTTCTCTCTTCCTTAATATCTTCCCTCTAATGTAAAAATAAACTACCATAAATTCCATTTTACTTAAGTAATTAATTTTGGGGATTTAGAAATTAAATCCCTGGTGACCAATTAAATATTCAGTCCAACCATGTAAATTTAACACTTATAACTTAAGAAAAATTGTGTGGAAATGTGTTTTTATCTGTCACTGGTTAAAAAAAAAAGTAAAAGATGTTGCTTGGAAACATTAAACAAGTAGATAAATCCAATGCACATGCAAATCAAGACATAATCCCATGATGTCATTGGTCCTCTTTGAAAACAAAGAACGGACAACAGCAATATGCATCAAATTAGATATCCTGTTTCTCCAAACTAAAAGTGAACTTGATAAGGTCAAGGACTAGGACACTTTTCAAAAAATCCATTCACAGTACATAGCATAGTACCCAAAATATACTAGGGACTTAATTGATTAGTCTGTTTACATTTTCCTGGATATAAGCAAATGTGTGCATGTGCCTCTGAACATACACACACACACACACATACACACAATACCCCTTGAAGTCAGGGACTGTTTTTTTTTTTTTTCCCAGAGCACCTGAAAAACATTGGGTACAAAATCATTGTTTGTTAATTGAATGGATGAACTCAGACCCAGAGAGTTTTTGTGGATCTGAGAGTCTATATAATTTGCCCAGGTCCACACAATCACTCTGTATAAGAAGCAGAATTGGAAGCCAAGAAATCCTAACCAGTTCTCTAATATTATCATTTGCCTCTCAGTTCAAATTAAAGGCAAATAATTCTAATTTTTCTATGTAGGTAATTTACTGTGCAGTGTGAAGCCTAATTTCCCAAAATAAATTAGTCTAAATAATGCTGTGTTTTATGTGCTCTTCATAGGGAAAGCACTCCACTGCTTTTATCCTCATATTTTAATAATTCTACTACAGAGAAACATTAGTTGTATTTAAATAAATTAGATATCCCTAACTAGTGCCATATTTTAGACTGTTTGGCATATTGATCTGAACATAAGCCACATATTTCTCCTATGAATCTACTAAGCCTGAAAGAAAATGTAAAAATAGTCTTGTTTTTCAACATATATCTATGATTTTATTCTTCAAAAGATATGTTAAGCAGGTAGCCTACATGGAGAAATATTGTATATTTAGACAAATAATATACCTGTAAAACACTTATTTGTTTTCTCCACTTCTATCATTCATCTGCTTAAGACTTCTTTTTCTCTTTTCCACAAAAACTAGTTCTTTTTCTTTAAGCCCCTGTCTTCTATCTGAAAATTAATACTTAGCATTGGTTCCAAGGCATAGAAGCAGTAAGGATTAGGAAATAAGTTAACTGCCCAGAGTCATGTCGCAAGGAAGTACCTAAGGCCACATTTGAACCCAGGACCTCCTGTCTACAGACCTGGCTCTCAACCTACTTAGCCACCTAGTTGCCACAGCCTAGCTTTGATTGAGGGATAGATAGATAGATAGATAGATAGATAGATAGATAGATAGATAGATGGATAGATGGATAGATGGATAGATGGATAGATGGATAGATGGATAGATGGATAGATAGATAGATAGATAGATAGATAGATAGATAGATAGATAGATGGATGGATGGATGGATGGATGGATGGATGGATGGATGGATGGATGGATGGATGGATGGACGGATGGATGAACGGATAGATAGATGGATAGATAGATGGATGGATGGATGGATGGATGGATGGATGGATGGTGTGAAGATTGGATTTAACTCTCCTCTGATTGTAACAATAAAGAATTTTAGCTCTTCCTTTTTTGTGCAGATTAAATTGTAATCCCCTGATTGTAACAATGAAGGGATTTAGCTCTTCCTTTATTGGGAAGATTCAATTGAAATTTACAATCTATTTTTAGATTTTATTCCCCAAAAGGTGATAACTCAGTATTTTAAGTAGATCTACCCATTTCAACTACAAAAGATGTTAAGTAACTACAAAAGGTGAACTAAACAAAAAAGATGTTATGTAACCCAAAAAGGTATAATCTAACCAAAGAAGGTGTGAACTAAAGAGTGGGCAGTCCTGGAGAAAAGCTTCTGCTGTGATTGGTAAACATGAATTTTAGAGGAGGTAATGCAAGAGAAAAAGATCTTTAAAAAGAGGACCAGAGACCAAATATTTGATTTGATTCAAGGAGATTGAAGAGCTCTCTGACTTGGAGGAGAGACTGTGGAATGGGACCCCTGGAGGAGCTCATGCAGGACACCTCAGATTGCTTTCCATTTTAGACAGTCACCATTGGTGAGTGAAAGGCTTACTTAATGAACCTGCCTTTCTTGGAGGTCTAAACCTCTTGAGAAATGTCCATCGTCTTGAGACATTTTTCCCCTGGTGGGGGCTTAGAAATTCTAACTGATATCAGAAGAAGTCATCTTCTCTCTCTCTCTCTCTCTCTCTCTCTCTCTCTCTCTCTCTCTCTCTCTCTCTCTCTCTTCCTTAATATCTTACCTCTATTGTAAATAAACTGCCATTACTTCCATTTACTTTAGTAATACATTTTGGGATTTATAAATTAAATCCCTGGTGACCACCTATATAATTAAAATTAAATTAAACAATAGATAGATAGATAAAAAGACAGACTGATAGACAGACAGACAGATAGATAGATAGATAGATAGATAGATAGATAGATAGATAGACCATAGGCTTATATATATATGTAAATTTTACTTTTTATATATAGACTTTATATATATATATAGACTACATGTCCATATACTTTATTAATATTTATTTTCTGATATTTTGTAATCTATGTTCTCTCATTCCCTCTGACCCCTCCTTCTTCCTAAGAAGGCAAGTGATATTATATTGTTTATAACAAAATATCATATAATATACATATTTCCATGTCATCATGTTGTGAAAGAAGACATATATTGTTCATAATAGAGAAAAAATAAAGGAGGAAATATGGTAGCAAATGATAATGTTTGATTTTGCATTCAGACTCCGTCTATTCCTTCTATGGCAAAGCATATGTGTGTGTGTGTGTGTGTGTGTGTGTGTGTATTTATCATGAATTTCTTGAGGTTGTCCTGGATCTTTACTTTAATAATAGTTTAATCATTCACAGTTGATGATCATATATTATATAAAGCATTCTCCTTGCTTGTTCTGCTCACTTCTCTTTGCATTATTTCCTACTTTTTCATTATCATCTTGTTTGTCATTTCTTATAGCACAATAGTATTTCATTACAGGTATATACCCCAATTTGTTGAGTCATTCTTCAATTGATACATATCCCTTCAGTTTCTAATTCTTTGCAAAAAGAACCTCTGTCAATATATTTGTGGAGGTAGGTTCTTTCCCCCTATACTTAATCTCTTTGGAATACAAACCGAGTAGTAGTAATGCTGGTATGAAATATATACACAGTTTGATGAACTTTGGACATAGTTTCAGATTTCTCTCCAAAATGGTTGTGCCAGTTCATAGTTCCACCAGCAGTATATTGGTGTTCTGATTTTTCCACAGCCTTTTCAACATTTATAATTTTCCTTTTTTGTTTTTGTTTTTTGTTAGCCAATCTGATGGGTAAGAGTCAGTATCTCAGAGTTGTTAAATTTGAATTTCTCAAATCATAGTTGATTGGAGAATTTTTTAAAATTTCATTAAAGATAGTTTTAATTTCTTCATCTGAGATTTGACCATTTGTCAAATGGGATATACTTTGTATTCTTATAGATTTGACTCAGTGCTCTATATAAAGAAGAAATGAAGCATTTGACAGAGATTTCTTGTAAAGATCTTTCCCAGTTTGTTGTATGCCTTTTAATCTTGGTTGCATTGCTTTTGTTCTCTTAGTTCTTTTAAAAATCATAATAAATCTATATTCCTAACTTTTAAGGCAATTTCAAAGATTGTAACTGGATAATTAACATGTTGCTTTCTTTTTATTAAAAATCATTTTATTTCAAAAAAAGTTATCAAATGCATATCTTTTCATCCTTTTTTTATCCTCTGTGGAATAGACTGTCTTTTGTTTCTCCCAGATTATTTGAACTTTTCTTGGTGAGTGATCACAGAGATCTCCCTTGCCTTGTCATGTAATATTATGTCCAAACGTGAAGAATATAATCAGGAATGTGACAATGCTGCCATCACTGAGAAAATGGATTGGAACTATTAAATTTTGGACTCTTAGTGGAAGTAGAAATTCACTCTGCAAACTTTATGTTTTTATAGGATATTATTGGAGAAGGAAATAAACATGACTTTTCTCCCTTTGGGAGAATATTAGAAAGTATTTTTGAAGGTCAATTAGCTCATCTTTCTGCCTTAAGACAGAGTTATAGTTAGATTATCTCCAAAGATCAGTACATAGGCATTTATAACACAGAAGATAAATACATATAACAAAACTAGTAACTGCAAAGAGCAAAAGGGCATAATCAATAACAATTAGGAAGCTCTAACTGACATTCTCTCTACCTTGAAAATTAAGCACTTTAATACTGACTCAAGATAATTCATGGAAGGGAAAAGGAAATGATCACTGAATATTAATTTCAGGGTTTTCAAAAGATGATATATTTGGAGAATTTAAAGTTTGCTTTCCTAAAATCCCAATAGCATGACCCAAGATCACTGATGGTGAACGTTTTAGAGACTGAGTACCCAAACTGCAACTCTCATGCTGCATGTTAGCTGTCCCCTTACCCCAAACAGGGGAGAGAAGAAACACTCCCATTGGGCTGCTAGGCAAAAGGGGCCGGTGATGTGAAACATGTCCTCTAGCAACCTGGAGAGGGAAGGGGAGCACACATGCCAGAGGTTCTCCAACACAACCTGGGATACATTTTGTTTTTTTTTTGTTTTAGTTTTTCTATTTTGGAAATAAATTTCCAGTCAAAGTATAACTAGTTCAAAATTGTGGGGTTTCCTTGGGCATTTTTCCCTACAACTACCCTTGGGAACTTACCTTTATATAAATACTCTCCCCACAAGTACAGATCAACAAATTTATTGTGATAGATGACTGACCATTAAAGGTAAGGTGATCTGCAAAGAGTTAGTATTATAACAGATGAGACTTGAATCCATATGTTCCTAAATCCAAGACAAACCCCAGAGTAAACCCTGCTTCCTTTTATAGAATTACAGAATTTGGAACCAACAGGAACTTCAAAAGTTATGGTCTCCAAATTTCCCATGATCAAGAAGATTAAGATGTCTAAAGTAAATAAATAAGGGGGAGGAAAGAAGAAAAGAACATGGATCACAATATATCTGAAAATTATTTTTAAAACTCAGTCTCCACGAAATCTGGACAAATATAAAATAAAAAAGAATGATGAAAAATTAAGTTAGTAAATTGCAAAATGAAAAATTAATTCCTGGCCTTATAATTCCAAATCTGATTCCCATTATTCTTCACAAACCAAAGGCCTATAATATAACTTTTCAATGGAACCCCAAGTTCAAAAGTCATTCCAATTTTGTTATAAATTGATTAATAATACAATGATAAAATCAGCAAATATATTCCATGAATAATACATATGTGAGCAATCTATGTGATAGAAGGTTAGTCCATGGGAGGGAATTTGTTAATCATTCTTAATGCAATTCCTACTATTTAATCCATAAAAAAAGTGATGGCATCAAACACTGAAAATGGTCTATAGGTGAATGGCAATTTAATCTAATATCAGAAGAGAGAGAGAAAGAGAAAGAGAGAGCGAGAGAGAGAGAGAGAGAGAGAGAGAGAGAGAGTTATCTAATATGGGCTGTATTCAAATTTCATCACTGAACTATTATTCTTACTCCTACAATTATATATTGTATTGTTATATTAATTATTAAATATATTAATATTTTATTAGTTATTAATTACATTAATCCTCTGAAGTGAATACAAATTATTTCCATTTTGGAAAGTTAAAGTTAAGAGAAATGGGAGAAGGATAAGCATAAAATAGATTAGTAAATCCTTTAGAAATTAGCTGATGGTAGGGTTAGGGGTGGGGAGGTAGAAAGAGTCAAGATGGCCTCTTAGATGCAGCAAAAGTCCAGACCTCTCTGAAAACCCTTCCAAACCAATCAAAAACAAAGTGCTTCAAGGGGACAGAAAAACTAATCTAACAAGAGGTTAGAGCTGGGGGACCCTCCTGCTGGATTCAACTTAAAAAGGTACACCAAAAAGAGCCTAAATTCTTGAACTGTCAAGTTCAAGGGAAAGAGAGAAGGAAAGCCCCAGGAACCCTTCCTCATCTACTGTGCTGAGTCTCTAGCAGTCCTTGGAATCTCTGGGCAGGCAAGGATGCTATTCTGGAGGGAGAGCCTTGTTGGCACAGCTGTGCCAGTCTTAGAACTTTGAACACAGATGGCAGGGAGGCAACTGAAGGAGAAACCCAGAGAAGGCAACCTAGTCCCCTCAACCCCTCCTTTCTCAAGGTTTTGGCCTCAGGGCACATTCAGCTCAGAAGATCAATTCTGGCCAAGCTTAATCTTTTCAATAGGGCAGATAAGAAGCCATCAGAGACCAGGGAAGCTCAAGGTCCAACACCCCTCCCCCACTGACTCTACTGAGAGCTCTGCTGACTAATCTCTGAGGGTGAAGGCTTCAAAAACTAAGGAATACCTTGATAACAAGTTGGGAAGCTTGGTTCCTTTCAGCCTCCACACCTTCACCTACACCTTCACCTTCTCCTGCCACTTGGGGAAGAAATTACCTCAGGGCTCATTAACACCATGAGCCTAACCTAGTCAATCAGGAGAACCAAGAAGAAGCCCCTTCAGGACAGAATAGCCCAAACCCACAGATCCTGCAAATAATCAGTGAAGCAGGAATACAGCCAACGACAGGGGAAAGAAGGAAAAGAAAATATGAGTAAACAACAGAAAAAAGAAATTATAATTGACAGCTTCTATCTAGGTAATGAACAAAGAGCAAATGTAACAGAGGAATACCAAGGAACACCAAGCAAAAACACAGAAACTCCAGCAATTAGACATAGGCTTTGGAAGAACTCAAAACACAATTCAAAAAACAATTAAGAAAGGCTGAAGAAAATTGGAGAAAGAACTTAAAAAGCAAAGTAAGTCATCTGGAATCAGAGGCACATGAAATAAAACAAGAAAATAGTGTCTTGAAAGCCAGAATTAACCAGCTTGAAAATGAGGCAAAGAAGGTAAAAGGTGGCCAACAAAGAAAATCAGACCAGAAGGAGGATGACCAAAAAGCCAAGAATGAAACTCAGTCATTAAAAATGAGTATCCCACAACTAGAAGCAAATGACTTCACAAAGCAGCAAGAGTCTGTAAAACAAAAACAAAAGAATGAAAAAATTGAGGATAATATGAAACACCTCATTGACAAAATTACAGACCTGGATAATAGATCAAGGAGAGATAATTAAAGCATATAGGACTACCAGAAGATCATAACAAAAGAAAAAAGCCTGCACATCATTCTACACAAAATTATCCAAGAACACTACCCCAACATTCTCAAATGAGAGGGAAAAGTGGAGATTGAAAGAATCCATAGATCACCTCCTGCATTCAATTCTCAATTGACAATGCCCAGGAATGCTATAGCCAAATTCAAAAACTACCAGACCAAGGGGAAAATATTACAAGCTGCTAAGAATTCATTCAGGTATCATGGATCCACAGTTAGGATAACACAGGATCTGGCTACATTTACATTGAAGGACTGGAAGGCATGGAATATGATATTCTGGAAAGCAAGGGAACTGTGTCTACAACCAAGAATCAACTACACAGCAAAACTGACTATATTCTTGCAGGTGAAAGTATGGTAATTTAATAAAATGGAAGACTTCCAAACATTCATAAAGAAAAGACTGAACTTGAACAGAAAATTGATGCCCAAACCTAGACCTCAAGAGAATCACCAAAAGATAATTAAAAAAGAAAAAAAAAACTTTTTAAGGACACTCAGTAAGTTCAAGTGATTTGTATTCCTATGAGAAAAGATGAAATTGTTAACTATTAAAAATTGTTATCATCATCATCAGGGAAGCTAGAAGAAGTATATTTAGATGGAACATTAACCAACTATATAGGATAAAATAAATATATATGTAAAAATAGAGAAATTAGCTGATGTTTTGTTTGATAATTGTAATAGGATTGTTTTATGTGTAAGCTCTACCACTAGTATCCATGGCTTCCTTTCTCTGTGACTATATATATATATAGATATGTGTATATGATGTATACATATATGTATGTTTATGAACATATATATGTTTCTTACTTAGCTAGAACTTTAGGGAAATACACAGAAAGTTATAGGCAATAAAGCACCAGATGCTTCTTTGTTACAAAGTTTATCACAGAGTTTAATAGCAAATATTTTCTGTAATTTATAACTCCTGTATAATAAAGCTTTATAAATAGCTACTTAGAAGAGGCTGTAAACAAAACACCACATTATGCAAATTGGGTTCAAATGCAGTCTGGTTACTAACATATGAGCTGTGGATTACCACTAAACCAAAAGTAGATATTCCTCTGAATTGCTATTTCCAATGATATATATATATACATTTATAATTGAGTCTGGGGAAAATGTTCCCATGACCAACCAATCTTCATTGTTCTTTGATGATGGTTCTGAGTTATAATACAAAAAACTTGGAAATTAAAGATGAGTCCCCCTGATTTTATGCCTCCTGATAAAATGTATATCCCTTGGGAAGAAAAGAAATAATGGGCACAATTAGTGAGCACATACCTCATTTTTGGACTAGCAAGAATGCCTTTGGTGGTGTTTCTTTTCTATGAAAATGGTAGAATCAGATAATAAAAGTCATACAAGACTTTTAGAAACTTAACATAACCGTGTGATTCACAGTAAAATTCTGTCTGAGTTGACTTTAAGATAGATTCTGGTAAAATGGCTAGTTCACAAAATATATCAAATATTTTTTTTAAAAAGCACTTGTTTATTAAACTATATTTATATCACCTTTTTGTTTTTAATCATCTAATACTTCTACTAAGGTCATTTGACAACTTTATATAGATTGGACTTTTTTTTCAGAATTGTAGTGAATTTAAAGATAAAAATAGTTATTGTTATCTTTTTAGCCTAAAATAAACATGAAGTTGTGATGAAATGCTCATTATAGCTGGGCGATTTAAGCAGAAGTATATCTTTGCTTTAACAAATATTTAGTAAGTTAACTCCAAAATAATTTAAATATCGTTTACTTACAGTCCTCTTTAGTTTATTAAAAATGCAATTAATTATACTCACCTAGAGTTAAAAAATAATACTCTGTTATCTCATTGAGGAGAAAAAAAAGTCCCAAAATACTGGGACTGTTTCCTGATTTCCAAGTTATTTTTATTAGCCCCAGAACTATTTTGTATAAATTTTGTATATATTCCTATACAGACCAACTTGTGAATGTGTTTTAACTTCCAAATAGACTTTGTTCCTTTAAGGAAGAGTTATCTCACTTTTGTATTTGTATCCCTATTGTTCAAAGCATGTCATAAAGATCTGCTCTGGTTCAAAATTGATCCTAGAGTCCAAAAGACTATCAAGGAGTAATATTCACCCTAAAATTTAACCTCCCTAATCTTGATTTCTCTTTATTTGTTCATAGAACCATTATTTTTCCTCCTAGGGTTTGATGGTTGCATTTCCAGAGTCCTCTCCAAAGGTGGTGGTACTGGTGGGTTAATTCAGGAAATTAATGGTTTGCATGTTATGGACAAAAGAGCCTCAACTTCTGTGTTTATAAAGCCCTTTACTAACAATAGCCCTATGAATGTACAAGTACATTGGTTCTCCATTTTTAGATATGGAAACTGAAGACAGAAATGAGTGCCTTCCCCCAGTGTCCAGAATCAGTATCAGCCATTAAATGGAAATCCATGTAACGTTTTTAGTCTAAGTCCTATTCTTCACTTTTTCAATGCCTTATGAGCAAGGAATTGTGCTGGCTGCAAAGGCTTGTGAAGCATGGAGAATCCCTGGTTTTTGGAGGTTCCAAATCAGCAAAGCACATCTGACTGGTGAACCATTATTCCCCAACAATAATTAAATAGGAATATAAGAGCAAAGGGGAGGTACAAAAACCTATGAAAGATCATATCCCATTAAAAGTAAGAAAGAGGACTCATACAATCAGGTTTACTGGATTAGCTTTGAATTTATAAATTACCTAAACAACTGAATTCATTCCTATCACATCTCCATCCTTTTTCCTCTTCTCTAATTGACTTGCTATGACACCATACAATGTAGGGAACAAAACTTTTCTTCTCTTTACAAGTTACCTCTTCCACTTCCTTCTATCCCCCTCTTAACTAAAGACCTCATTTTATTTTATATTTAAAACTGAAGCTATCCATCATGTGCTTCCTCCCCTTCCTCTATTTAAAATCCTGCTCCTCAATAGATGCAGAAAAACCCTTTGGTAAAAAAAAAAAAAACACTCGTTTCTATTGAAAACACTAGAAAGCATAGGAATAGAAGGCCCTTTCCTAAAAATAATAAACAGTATATATCTAAAACCATCAACTAATATCATATGCAATGGGGATAAACTAGAAGCCTGCCCAATAAGATCAGTAGTGAAGCAAGGAAGACCATCATCACCTCTATTATTTAACATTGTACCAGAAAGACTAGCTGTAGCAATTAGAGAAGAAAAAGAAATTGAAGGTATTAAAAAAGGCAATGAGGAGACCAAGCTATCACTCTTTGCAGATGATATGATGGTCTACTTAAGGAACCCCAGTGAATCAACCAGAAACCTAGTGGAAATAATCAACAACTTTAGCAAAGTTGCAGGATATAAAATAAACCCACATAAGTCATCAGCATTTCTAGATATATGTCCAACACATCTCAGCAGCAAGAATTAGAAAGAGAAATTCCATTTAAAATCACTCTAGACAATATAAAATATTTAGGAATTTATCTGCCTAGACAAACACAGGAACTATATGAACACAACTACAAAACACTTTCCACACAATTAAAACTAGATCTAAACAATTGGAAAAACATCAACTGCTCATGGGTAGGATAAGTTAAAATAATAAAAATGACAATCCTATCCAAATTAATTTACTTATTAATGCCATACCCATTGAACTACCAAAAAACATTTTTTTACTGAATTAGAAAAAAAAAAACATAACAAAGTTCATTTGGAAGAACAAAAGATCAAGGATATCCAGGGAAATCATGAAAATAAACTGTGAAGGAAAGAGGCCTTGCAGTCCCAGATCTCAGACTATATTATAAAGCAGCGGTCATCAAAACAATTTGGTACTGGCTAAGAGACAGAAAAGGAGGATCAGTGGAATAGACTTCGGGTAAGTGACCTCAGCAAGACAATCTATGATAATCCCAAAGATCCCAGCTCCTCAAAAATTCCTACAACTTTGACTGTTCTATCCTCCATTGCTCCAATTTCTGAGAAAAAGGTGGTCCTTCTTCTCAAGTCCCTCTGTGTGGGTGCTTGATCCTCTCCCCCTCTGTCTTCCTCAATGAGTTGGCACTATTGATCATGTCTCTCCTTAATATCATGTCTTTTTATTTGTTGACTTCATCCTTGATGACTACACACATGGCAGAATCTTCATAAATAGGGAATCTTCACTTGTTTTTACTATTCCTTTAAACTGTCTCTATGGTGTTCTTCCCTTTCAGTGTCAGACCATAATGGTTGCCACTACTTCTTTAGCTCCCATTCTCTTCTAGAAAGAGTCCCTGCAACTTGCTTTCCAATGACACCACTCAATTGACATTTTTCTTCAAGATTACCAATAGTTTCTTTATTGTTCCATCTAAGGCCTTTTTTTAAATCATTTTTCATTATTTTTGACTTCTTTAAAGACTTTGGTACTACTGACCATTCTATCTTGATTGTTATTCTTTCTTCCCTGAGTTTCATGATATTGCTATTCTCCCGTCCTTTTCCTACCACCTTAACCATTCCTACTTGGTCTCTTTTCTACATTATCATCCATGTTCTAGACCAAGGGTCTTGTTCTGGGTCAATTACCTTAAAATATGCCTATCCAACTCCAATTTCTTTCTTCTCCAATTCATCTTCCATGTAGCTACCAAATTGATCTTTTAATAACATAAATGTGACCTTTTAATTTCCCTGCTCCAGAAGTTTCACAGTTTCCCTGTTGCCTCTAGAAAAATTATCAAAGTACTCCTTACAAGGTAGTTCTACACTTATATAGAAGATCTCTTCTTCCATGTGACCCGGATATTCTTGATTTTTCCAAGACTAATGGGATCACAGCAGGTGGAAAGATGTCCTATATGTTTCAGCAACAAAGAGCAGAGTATTGATAACCATTTGATTACCTGCTTTGGGAGGGAAGAAGTGCTAAGTGTACTATGATGGAGGAGGTGATGTGGGGGATAGTACCTTTCCAGATGGACTTTCAATCACACACACACCCTGAATGAAAATTTGAAAATTTTCATTTTTGAACAAAATTGAATATAAATGTTATAACTTTTTGGTTATTCTCTTAATTTAGTGTGTACCAAAGACTGTAAAAGGGAAAAAAAAACAATCCCTTTTTTTAAATTTACCTCACACCTCTAATATGACTACAAATGTATTTCATTTTCTGTTCAATGAAAACTGATATTCTCATAAGTACTCCTTTGGCAAATTTCAGTTACTAATTCTCCAGGCTAATTCTAAAACCCATATATGCTACTAAAAATATACTACTAAGTACGAATCTTAAACACTACTCAGACTGTACTTTAGAAGATTTGATCTAACTATTCCCTTATTGTAATAATGGAGATACTTGCTAACAAGAATCAAGAATGTATTGGGAACTTTTAAAATTATTCCACCCTAAACAGACATTGCCTTAGGGGAAGATAAAGTTGTATACTCCAGATTGAACAATGAAAGTCCCTAACTCAACCTTAAGATAGGTCTATTTTTAGATCTAATACAAAAAGGTATTAAGTACCTCTAAAAGTTAAATTAGTACCTAAAAAGGTCAAGTAACTCACAAAAGGCAAACTTAACAAAGAGGTGTGAAGTACTCAGAAGATATAATATAACCAGAGAAGGTATGAACTAAAGAGTGGTGAAAACTAAGAATGGGCAGTCCTGGGGTGAAAAGCATCTACTGTGATTGGTACTGTGAAAATTTAGGGGAGGTGACATAAGAGAAAATTTTCTTTAAAAGGAAGGGTAAAAAGTCAGTTCAGGTATTTGGAGTTCAGGAGATTCAGTGGAGGACTGGAGCTAGCTTGGAGACAGTCTTGTGGTGAGTAATAAGACTGACTCACTCTCCCTTAGCCTCAGGGAGGCCACTTTGGCCTAGGCCTTTAACTACTGTTTGGCTCAGCCTGAGCCAGAGCACTTTAAATTATTTCTCTCTATCTCTCTCTCTATCTCTCTCTCATTCCCTTAATTCCTTCTCTCTTTATTAATTAAAATCTCCATAATCCCCAGTTGACTTGGGTATTTTCATATTTGGGAATTTTCCATGGTGACCACTTATCAGACTTTAAGTCAAAACACTAAAATTATCCTTACAGTTTTGGTGTTTACAGAAGTTAGCATGTTCTAGAACCAACACCAGGTTTACCTACTTGGAACTACTTGTTATAAATGGTTTGAGTCAGAGCCATCCTATTTATTAGTTAAACAACCTTGGACTTCCTGACTTTCAACCTTAGTTTCCTCTTATATAAAACAGGGGATAATCCAAGGTTTTCTTCCTGCTTTTCCAGAGAAGCTTAGAGGATCAAATGTGACAATGTAGCCATCTATATATGTATAAAATCTTGCTAGCATAAAATGCCATACGAATGTAAGCATAAAGAGTTTTGTTTTGTTTTTCATTGACAAAAAAAAGCAAGGTAAAAACACCCTATTTGTAAGCAGCATTCTGTTGGATATGTAAGAGACTCACTGCAGAGAAAGCCTAAAGAATTTAAAGCGACTGTTTAATTCAGCTTATTGAAAGCTTATTATTTCACTTTAACTAAAACTAAAAGGCAACTTCTTAATGAAGCAGACTCACTGCTTTCTGAGCATGGGGCTTGTTTTACCCTCTGCAAATGAAAACAATCTCAAAGCAGTGAATAACATGCCATTAAAAAAAATCCTGCCAGAAGAAGAGTGTGATTCATCCTTATTGAAAGCAATGTTATTTATGGGGCTTCCTCAAAGCAAATTGTATTTTTTGCTTCCTCCAGATTTCACACACAAATCTAGCTATTTAAGAGAGCCAAGGAACCCTGCCATGGCAGAGGAGACGTGGGTACAAGAGATTATTCTGATGGCAAATGGTTCATGGTAACTGCATTTAAACAAACTTTTTTTTTAAAGAATTGCCTTTTAGCTGCCAGTAATTTTGAAGCTTAGTTCTTTCATTTCTTGTAGTTATCATTACACAAATTCCACTAAAAGCTAATCTCTTAAGTTTTCCTTGGCATCACTGCAGATGATTGTGACATTGTGACAAGCAGAGACATTGTGATATTTATAGATATTTATAGAATATAGATATATTATAGATATTTCTAGAACAAGCATTGTATGATTAATTATAAGATAAGGGTTCATTATTTTATCCTGATTTTATTTACTTTTTTATTTAATTTTTTAATTTTTTTAAATTTTATTTATTTTATTTTTATTTACTATTTATTACTATTTATATATTTACTATCTGTGTTACCTTGGGCAATTCATTTACTTTAACTCCCCTGACCTATTTGGTCATGTACAAAAAAGGGACAGAGTTGAAATGGATAATTTCTGAGGCTCCAGAGGCATTTCAATTTTCAAAAGAACATTGTTTTTTACCTATAACCCTGATACTTGATTGTATGATAACTTCATGTAATTTCACCATTGCCATGCGGTTTTTCAGATACTTTATCATTGGAAAATGATTTTAAATCTTAAGAATGAAACACTTGAAGCAGCTAGGTGGTTCAGTTCAAAAGAGTCAGGCCAGGGGATGCAAGGGAGGTCCTGACTACAAATGTGACCTCAGACACTTCCTAGCTTTGTGACCCTGGACAAGTCATTTAAAATCAGTTGCCCAGCCCTTAACACTCTTCTTGGAACTCCTACATAGTATCAATTATAGGACAGAGGGTAAAGATGAAAAAAAATAGTGAAACTATCAATCACTGTAATTTGGCTAAAGGATTAGGTTAAATCAAAAAATGTTTTTAAAATTTCCAGGACAGTTTTGATAATAAAAAATATCTTTAAGTGTTTAAGATAGCATTGATTGAGAGTTCCATGAATCTCTTATGTTAAAGGGCTTTTCCTTTCAAATCCTCTGAGTTTTAAGCTCCTAGCCCATAAAATGGCATCAAAACGGCCCTATGCTATCATCAAGACAAATGAGCTAATAACCAGGAAACCTCTTTTCCTCCTCCGAGGAAAGATGATGTAAATTCACCTGAATAACATGCCTCAATAAAATTCCAGACAATAACCATGGCTCCAATTGGTTCGCTCTTCTAAATAAATATCACAAACCCATACAGTTTTCAAGTTAGCAGGAAACTCAGAGGTCATTTTGTTCAAGTCTCATATTTTATATGTGAAAAACCGAGAACCAAAGGAATGGGGACATACTGAAGATCATGCAAAGAGCAGTCACAGAGGAAGTTTTCAAATTCAGATACTCTACCTCCAAATCTAGAATTCTTACCCTAGAATCTTTTAACTTTGTTAGTTCATTGCATTTTTAGCTGTTTCGTAAATTTGTTTTAAATGAAACACTCAGTTTTCACACATTTTATAGATGGTCCTTCCAATAAAGCAATGTCCTCAGTTTTTCATGTTAAAATTTTAAAGAATATTGAAATACTAATATCTCACTTTTTACTTTACTTTTTATTGCTTTATTACTTTATTTTAATAATAAGTGATTTATTATTGCTTTATTACTAACCCCATGTAAAGTAATTTCAAACTAATGGTGTTAAGACAAAGTATTATAGCTAAGGAATTTAACTAATAGTTAACACAAACCTTTTCATTTTATCTTGTAGGATATTGGCAACCAAAATGATGCCATTGTATGATTATAGACTTTTAGCTAGAAAGGATCTTAAGATGAATGAATGCATGAATGTATGAATGAATGAATGAATGAAATGATTAAGCATTTACATTGTGTAAAGCACTGTGTATGTAAATTACATTTACATTTATAAAGCACTGTGTATGTAAATTACATTTACATGTGTAAAGCAATGTGTATGTAAATTACATGTACATGTGTAAAACACCATGTATGTAAATTACATTTATATGTGTAAAGCACTGTGTATGTAAATTACATTTACATGTGTAAAGCACTGTGCTAAAGATAAAAATAATGGAAAAGATAGTCCCTGTTTTCAAGGAACTCAAATTTTAAAAGGGCAATGGGGGCATATACACAAAATCTCAGCTACAAATCATATGGAAAGGTCCCATATATGGTACAGCAGCAAAACAATTGTCAGTGCTTTTTCTTTAATGCTATTCTCCCTGATGAAAATATATCACCTTGTCATCTGTAACCATTTGACAGCACCAAGGACTTTGGTGTCAAGAACTTTCTTTTCAAGGTCTTTAGTGGCCACGGATATAGCACCCTTAGGAACCATTATCAGGATTCAGCTCTGCCAGAGTTGTTTCCCAGGATGATGACTGAGGGTAGTTGGTAAATAGAAATGCTATTGTAAAGACTCTTGTGTTCGGAATCATGAGCTATCTTTCTTCAACTCTTCTTCATTTTATAAAGAAAGAGTACTTAGTCAAGAAAAATTAAGTGATTTATGTATAACATAATCATACATTCATTAAGTGGGAGAGCTAGGATTTGAATCCAACTCTTTCCTCTGTACCATATTGCCTTTAGAAGTCTCTCCTTCTAAAGTCCAGATCTATTATATATACATTAGCCCAAAGTCACACAGCTAGTAAGTGCCCGAGACCAGATTTGAATTCAGAAAGATTAATCTTCCTGGGTTTAGGTCTAGCACGCTATCCACTGTACTAATAAGCTGCCCTAGAAAGAATTTCCAACACAGGAGAAGAATATTATGTCCTTCCTCATGCTAATACATTCAGATTTGCTTCAGCATAAAACTGATATAATGACTTAAGTCAATTATTTTAATTTATGGCAAATCCCTTTGTTGGGTAGAAAAGTATAAAATTCATAGAAACATTATAAACATGTCTGAAGCCTATCAATCTTTGTAGAACCATAATCCATCATAAAGAGCTTGAAGGGACCAGTCCTTGAATACATTGCTTAACTCTGTCTAGGATCTGAATAATTTTTATTACCGTGCTATTTTGATGGAAAGACGTTTTTCATTTTCCTTGTTATTTACTCATTTTTGCAATTACCTGTTTGAAAGGGTGATTCTTGACAGTAAATGTAGACATGTGGAAGACATTTCATAAAGGTAAGGACAGTGAAATATTCTCTACTAATGATAACCATATCACAGATATTAGGTTTAAAATATTAATTGAAGGAGGAAATTGTGAGAAGTCCTTCAACTTGACAACGGACTAAACAACTTGACAACGGACTGAACACAAATGGGTAAGTTTCCAATGGTATCTGAGCTCAAATAAAAAGAGAGGCTCAGAAAAAGGCACAAGCCTCTTATAAACTTTATAACATAGAAATAGGTTTTACTAGCTGAAGTCCACACTGTCTACTATATAAACTGCCAAATATGCTAACAATCTATGACACTCTTAATAAAATCCATCTGTTTAATGCTAAAAATTGTTTTTCCACTATTATTAATATCTTTATAATACACATGTAAATGCACACTGTAATACAAAGAAAGATATCAGTAAGAATTAGTTCTTTTAATTCATGGAGCAGGTAGGAGATGAGAATATCCAGTCTGGAGTAAGGAAGACCTGAGTTCAATTCTGGTCTCAAACCCTCACTAGTTGTGTGACCTTGGGCAAGTCACTTAATCCTGCTTGCCTCAGTTTCTTCATCTGTAAAATAAGTTGAAAAAGAAGATGGAAAACCATTCCATTATCTTAACTCAGAAAACTCCAAATGATTTCATAAACATTTTCATTAATGTTTGATATTTTAAAATATTACTTCTATATTTCTCTTCCAAATAATTTTGTAAGTCCATCATTATAGTAGTTCACTAGCATGAACCCTACTTTGACCCCAACTGGAGAGTGCAGTGAATAGACTTCTGAACTTGGAGTCAGATAGACTTAAATTCAAAGCCAGCCTCACCTAATTGTGCGACTCTGATTTCTCTCAGCCTCAATTTCCTCATGTGTAAAATAGGAATAATAATTGTATCTACATCAAAGGGTCATTCTATGTATCAAATGAAATGGTAAGCAAAAAGGATACAAATGTCAGCAATCAATGAGTGTGTGGTCTCATACCCTGCTTGTTAAATTGAATAGTACAGGCATCACAGCTCAAGTTTGAAGATTTGTCAGTGCCACAGTGAGTAAACAGCTTCATGTGGAGAGAGAATTAGGTTTTTTCAAGGAATGAATTTAGGCAAGGTAAATAGAAAATGGTAAGTAGTACTAGCTATTATCATGATCTATGTCCATTTACACAATCAGTATCTCTGAAGTTAAAAATAAATTCCTTTCTATTTCTATATAAGTGTAATTACTTTATTTAAAAAGATGGTGTTTTTCTCTTCCAGAAATCTACTCATAAAAGGAGGACACGGCGGAGGTTCATTAAAGATACAGGTTCATTGGAATAATGGAGAAGAAACAAAGATCAAAAATAGCCAGAAATGTGAAGAAACCCTCACATTTAAATTAGACCTTTCTCAAGAGGAAACCACATAAGCTTAAGTCTATATGGACTTATCTATCAGATTGGCTACTATTACAGAAAAGGGAAATGACAAATTTTGTAGAGCATGTGGATAAGTTGGGACATTAATGCACTGATGGTGGAGTTGTGACCTAATCATCAATTCTGGAGAGCAATTTGGATCTATGCCCAAAAGGTTATTTGACCCAGCAATACCACTCATAGGTCTATATGCCAAAGAGATAAAAATAAATAGGAAAGTCCCATACGTACAAAAAATATTTATACAAGTTCCTTTTGTGGTGGCAAAGAATTGGAATTTGAGGAGATGTCTATTATGTGGGGCATGTTTGAACAAGTGGTGGTATATGATTACGACTGAATACTATTGTGGTATAAGAAATAATGAATAGATGTTTTCAGAAAAAAAGACACATGAACCAATGCAAAGTTAATTCAGGACAATATTGGACAAAGGACCAGCAGTATTGCTTGATGATGACTGTGAATGACTTGGCTATTTTCAAGAATACGATGATTCCAGGTAATTTTGAAGGACATATAATAAAAAATGTTTTTATCTCCAGAAAGAAATGATGGAGTCTGAATGAATATCAAATGATACTTTTTTAACTTTATTTAGAGTGAAGAATTTTTTTGGTCTGTTTTCTTTCATAACATGACTAATATGAAAATGTTTTTGTATGACTGCATACAAAAAAGGAAGAGAGGGAAAAAGGAAGTGAGGGAAATAATTTGAATGACAGTTTTTTAAAACTAATATTAAATTTTTATATGTAACTGGAAAATGTAAAATATAAAAATTTTTCAGTTTTTTAATTTTATTTTTATTGTCATGCAAAACGCACTTCTGTATTAGTCATCATTGTATGAGCAAACTCATACGTGACTAAAACCCCAAAATAAAAGCATAAATACTGATATGAAAGACGACTCCAACAGTTCTTTCTCTGGTGGTAGAGAGCATTCCCTGCCATAAATCTTTCAGGATTGTCCCAGATCCGTGTCCCATTGCTGAGAGTAACCAAATTTTCACAGTTGATCATCATACAATATTGCTGTCATTGTGTGCAGTGTCCAGGTTCTGTTTATTTCTCTCTGCATCAGTTCTTGCAGATCTTTCTGGCTTTTTCTGAAATATATTGCTCATCATTTCTTTTTTTTCTGCTCATTGTTTCTTATAGCACAATAGTATTCCATCACCAACAAGTACCACAATTTGTTTAGTCATTCCCCAAATGATGGACACCCCCTCAATTTCAGATTCTTTGCCACTACAAAAAGAGCTGCTATAACCTTTTTTTGTACAAGTAAGCCCTTTCCCATAAAACATTTTTAAAAGACTAAAAATAGGACTTCCGGTTAAGATGGCGGCTTAGAGAAAGCTGAAGTTCAGATCTCCGGAAAACCCTTCCCGACCGATCTCAAACTAGAAGCTCCTAAGGCGCCGAAATTCAAAACGATCAACAGCACAGACCCTGGGAACCCTCCTCCTGGACCTGGACCCAGTTCAAAAGGTACGGCTCCCCTCAAAAGCCAGAACCCGAGATCGCTCGGACCTCAGGGGTAGGAGCGCAGAGTCCAAGGCTCCCGGAAGCGGCAGCCGCGCCGGGCTCAGAGAGCAGGGTCTGAGGAACAACAACCCTCAGGGTCTTCTACCCAAGTCCCAGTCCGGGTGAAAGTTACTGCCTGGGGCTTCCGCTGCAGAGAGCCCGTTGGTCCGGGTGAAAGTTACTGCCTGGGGCTTCCGCTGCAGAGAGCCCGTTTGTCCGGGTGAAAGTTACTGCCTGGGGCCTCCGCTGCAGAGAGCTGATCAAAACAACAGCAACCCTCAGGGCAGGCAAGACAGCCTCACGGGCTGGATCCTGCTATCCAAGTCTTAGTGAAAGTCTGTGCTCTCGGAGCTTGGGGAAGCGGCAGCCCATCCCCCCGCAGGCCGACGAAACAGCCTCACGGCCAGCGATTCTGAAGGCAACTTCTGGAAATCGAGCCAGGGGGAGAGTGTGGCCTCGTGGTCCGACCCTTCCATTCCAGTTCCAGTGAGGCATATTCAGTTTAACCCAGGGAAAGCTCATAGAACTATCTGCCCAGGACTGCCTCTGAACACCAGACAGAGACAAGAAAAACTAATCCTCCACATTCAGAAATGGCAAACTCCACAGAACCACAGAAGCCCCAAAATACCAAGAAAAATAAGAAGAAAGGGGCGACTTTGGACACATTTTATGGAGCCAAAATACAAAATACAGAGCAGACAGAAGATAATATAAAAGAAAATGCTCCAAAACCTTCCAAAGGAAATGGAAACTCTCCACAAACCTATGAAGAATTTGAATCAGAAATGACCAAAAAGATGGAAGCCTTCTGGGAGGAAAAGTTGGAAATAATGCAAAAGAAATTCACGCATCTACAAAACCAGTTTGACCAAACAGTAAAAGAAAACCAGGCTTTAAAGGCCAGAATCAGGCAGCTGGAAGACAATGATCGTGTAAAAGAGCAAGAATCAATAAAGCAAAGCCAAAATACCAAGAAATTAGAAGAGAACATAAAATATCTCACCGACAAGGTGATAGATCTGGAAAATAGGGGGAGAAGGGATAATTTAAGAATAATTGGACTCCCAGATAAGCCAGAAATAAACACCAAACTGGACATGGTGATACAAGATATAATCAAAGAAAATTGCCCAGAGATTCTAGAACAAGGGGGCAATACATCCACTGACAGAGCTCACAGAACACCTTCTACACTAAACCCCCAAAAGACAACTCCCAGGAATGTAATTGCCAAATTCCAAAGCTATCAAACAAAAGAAAAAATCCTACAGGAAGCCAGAAAAAGACAATTTAGATATAAAGGAATGCCAATCAGGGTCACCCAAGACCTTGCAAGTTCTACTCTGAATGATCGTAAGGCATGGAACATGATCTTCAGAAAGGCCAGAGAGCTGGGTCTCCAACCAAGAATCAGCTACCCAGCAAAACTGACTATATACTTCCAAGGGAAAGTATGGGCATTCAACAAAATAGAAGACTTCCAACTTTTTGCAAAGAAAAGACCAGAGCTCTGTGGAAAGTTTGATACCGAAAATCAAAGAGCAAGGAATACCTGAAAAGGTAAATATTAAGGAAAGGGGAAAAATGTTATCTTCTTTTACTCAAATTCTCTTCTATAAGGACTACATTTATATCAACCTATGTATACTAATATGTGGGGAAAATGTAATGTATAAATAGGGGGTAAAGAAAGACCAAATAGAATAATGGTTCTCACACAAAGATTCACAGGGGAAGGGGAGGGGAAGAAAACTCCTATAAGAAGGAGAGGAAGAGAGGGGGGGGGGGTTTACTTAAACCTCAATCTCAGGGAAATCAACTCTGAGAGGGAAAAACATCCTGATCCATTGGGATCTTGAATTCTATCTTACCCAACAAGGGTAAGGAGAAGGGAAAACCAAGGGGGGGAGGGGGAGAGGGAGAACAAAAAGGGAGGGAAAGAGAGGGGGGAGGGGGAGGGAACAAAAAGGGAGGGACTAAAAAGGGAAACATCAAGGGAGGGGACAAGGGGGACTGTTTCAAAGTAAATCACTGGACTAAAAGGTAGAGCCGAAGAAGAAAAGGTTAGAATTAGGGAAGGCAATCAAAATGCCAGGGAGTCCACAAATGACAATCATAACTTTGAACGTGAATGGGATGAACTCACCCATAAAACGTAGACGAATAGCAGAATGGATTAGAATCCAAAACCCTACCATATGTTGTCTTCAAGAAACACACATGAGGCGGGTTGACACCCACAAGGTCAGAATTAAAGGATGGAGTAAGACCTTCTGGGCCTCAACTGATAGAAAGAAGGCAGGAGTGGTAACCATGATATCTGATAAAGCCAATGCAAAAATAGACCTGATCAAAAGGGATAGGGAAGGTAATTATATTTTGTTAAAAGGGACTCTAGACAATGAGGAAATATCATTAATCAACATGTATGCACCAAATAATATAGCACCCAAATTTCTAATGGAGAAACTAGGAGAATTGAAGGAAGAAATAGACAATAAAACCATACTAGTGGGAGACTTAAACCAACCATTATCAAATTTAGATAAATCAAATCAAAAAATAAATAAGAAAGAGGTAAAAGAAGTGAATGAAATCTTAGAAAAATTAGAATTAATAGACATATGGAGAAAAATAAATAGGGATAAAAAGGAATACACCTTCTTCTCAGCACCACATGGCACATTCACAAAAATTGACCATACATTAGGTCACAGAAACATAGCACACAAATGCAAAAAAGCAGAAATAATGAATGCAGCCTTCTCAGATCACAAGGCAATAAAAATAATGATTAGTAATGGTACATGGAAAACCAAATCTAAAACCAATTGGAAATTAAACAATATGATACTCCAAAACCGTTTAGCTAAAGAAGAAATCATAGAAACAATTAATAATTTCATCAAGGAAAATGACAATGGCGAAACATCCTTTCAAACCTTTTGGGATGCAGCCAAAGCGGTAATCAGAGGCAAATTCATATCCCTGAAAGCTCATATTAACAAACAAGGGAGAGCAGAGATCAATCAATTGGAAATGCAATTGAAAAAACTCGAAAGCGATCAAATTAAAAACCCCCAGCAGAAAACCAAATTAGAAATCCTAAAAATTAAGGGAGAAATTAATAAAATCGAAAGTGATAGAACTATTGATTTAATAAATAAGACAAGAAGCTGGTACTTTGAAAAAACAAACAAAATAGACAAAGTACTGGTCAATCTAATTAAAAAAAGGAAGGAAGAAAAGCAAATTCACAGCATTAAAGATGAAAAGGGGGACAGCACCTCCAATGAGGAGGAAATTAAGGCAATCATTAGAAATTACTTTGCCCAATTATATGGCAATAAATACACCAATTTAGGAGAAATGGATGAATATATACAAAAATACAAACTGCCTAGACTAACAGAAGAGGAAATAGAATTCTTAAATAATCCCATATCAGAAATTGAAATCCATCAAGCCATCAAAGAACTTCCTAAGAAAAAATCCCCAGGGCCTGATGGATTCACCTGTGAATTCTATCAAACATTCAGAGAACAGTTGACCCCAATACTATACAAACTATTTGACATAATAAGCAAAGAGGGAGTTCTACCAAACTCCTTTTACGACACAAACATGGTACTGATTCCAAAACCAGGCAGGTCAAAAACAGAGAAAGAAAACTATAGACCAATCTCCCTAATGAATATAGATGCAAAAATCTTAAATAGGATACTAGCAAAAAGACTCCAGCAAGTGATCAGAAGGATCATTCACCATGATCAAGTAGGATTCATACCAGGGATGCAGGGCTGGTTCAACATTAGGAAAACCATCCACATAATTGACCACATCAACAAGCAAACTAGCAAGAACCACATGATTATCTCAATAGATGCAGAAAAAGCCTTTGATAAAATACAACACCCATTCCTATTAAAAACACTAGAAAGCATAGGAATAGAAGGGTCATTCCTAAAAATAATAAACAGTATATATCTAAAACCAACAGCTAATATCATCTGCAATGGGGATAAACTAGATGCATTCCCAATAAGATCAGGAGTGAAACAAGGATGCCCATTATCACCTCTACTATTTGACATTGTACTAGAAACACTAGCAGTAGCAATTAGAGAAGATAAAGAAATTGAAGGTATCAGAATAGGCAAGGAGGAGACCAAGTTATCACTCTTTGCGGATGACATGATGGTCTACTTAAAGAATCCTAGAGATTCAACCAAAAAGCTAATTGAAATAATCAACAACTTTAGCAAAGTTGCAGGATACAAAATAAACCCACATAAATCATCAGCTTTTCTATATATCTCCAACACAGCTCAGCAGCAAGAACTAGAAAGAGAAATCCCATTCAAAATCACCTTAGACAAAATAAAATACCTAGGAATCTATCTCCCAAGACAAACACAGGAACTATATGAACACAACTACAAAACACTCGCCACACAACTAAAACTAGACTTGAACAATTGGAAAAACATTAACTGCTCATGGATAGGACGAGCCAATATAATAAAAATGACCATCCTACCCAAACTTATTTATCTATTTAGTGCCATACCCATTGAACTACCAAAATACTTCTTCACTGATTTAGAAAAAACCATAACAAAGTTCATTTGGAAGAACAAAAGATCAAGGATATCCAGGGAATTAATGAAAAAAAACACATATGATGGGGGCCTTGCAGTCCCTGACCTAAAACTATATTACAAAGCAGCAGTCATCAAAACAATTTGGTACTGGCTAAGAAACAGAAAGGAAGATCAGTGGAATAGACTGGGGGAAAGCGACCTCAGCAAGACAGTATACGATAAACCCAAAGATCCCAGCTTTTGGGACAAAAATCCACTATTCGATAAAAACTGCTGGGAAAATTGGAAGACAGTGTGGGAGAGACTAGGAATAGATCAACACCTCACACCCTACACCAAGATAAATTCAAAATGGGTGAGTGACTTAAACATAAAGAAGGAAACCATAAGTAAATTGGGTAAACACAGAATAGTATACATGTCAGACCTTTGGGAGGGGAAAGGCTTTAAAACCAAGCAAGATATAGAAAGAATCACAAAATGTAAAATAAATAATTTTGACTACATCAAACTAAAAAGCTTTTGTACAAACAAAAACAATATAACTAAAATCAGAAGGGAAACAACAAATTGGGAAAAAATCTTCATAGAAACCTCTGACAAAGGTTTAATTACTCATATTTATAATGAGCTAAATCAATTGTACAAAAAATCAAGCCATTCTCCAATTGATAAATGGGCAAGGGACATGGATAGGCAGTTCTCAGATAAAGAAATCAAAACTATTAACAAGCACATGAAGAAGTGTTCTACATCTCTTATAATCAGAGAGATGCAAATCAAAACAACTCTGAGGTATCACCTCACACCTAGCAGATTGGCTAACATAACAGCAAAGGAAAGTAATGAATGCTGGAGGGGATGTGGCAAAGTAGGGACATTAATTCATTGCTGGTGGAGTTGTGAACTGATCCAACCATTTTGGAGGGCAATTTGGAACTATGCCCAAAGGGCGACAAAAGAATATCTACCCTTTGACCCAGCCATAGCACTGCTGGGTCTGTACCCCAAAGAGATAATGGACACAAAGACTTGTACAAAAATATTCATAGCTGCGCTCTTTGTGGTGGCCCAAAAATGGAAAACGAGGGGATGCCCATCAATTGGGGAATGGCTGAACAAACTGTGGTATATGTTGGTGATGGAATACTATTGTGCTCAAAGGAATAATAAAGTGGAGAAGTTCCATGGAGACTGGAACAACCTCCAGGAAGTGATGCAGAGCGAGAGGAGCAGAACCAGGAGAACATTGTACACAGAGACTAATACACTGTGGTATAATCGAACGTAATGGACTTCTCCATTAGGGGCGGTGTAATGTCCCTGAACAACTTTCAGGGATCCAGGAGAAAAAAAACACCATTCATAAGCAAAGGATAAACTATGGGAGTGGAAACACCGAGAAAAAGCAACTGCCTGAATACAGAGGTTGAGGGGACATGACAGAGGATAGACTTTAAATGAACACTCTAATGCAAATACTATCAACAAAGCAATGGGTTCAAATCAAGAAAACATCTAATGCCCAGTGGACTTACGCGTCGGCTATGGGGGGTGGGGGGGAGGAAAAGAAAATGATCTATGTCTTTAACGAATAATGCTTGGAAATGATCAAATAAAATATATTTAAAAAAAAAAAAAAAAAAGACTAAAAATAAAAACCAATAAGGGCATGCATTTACAATGCATCAGGAAGGACTTTCCTCATAGTAACCCCAGGAGGAAGGCAGAGCAAATACTGCCATCTCTACTCTAGAGATGAGGGGGAAGGGGGATATTCAAAGGAAATTAGTGAATAGCGCATCTGAGACCAATTTGAACCCAGGTCCCTTGACCCCAAGAACAATCCCCTAAGTCAGAAAATAGAAAGGAGGTTAAAATTTGCCCGGGGAGGTTAAAATCATTATTATTTTCCCCTCCAAAATTTGATAATGCTGACAGTGCATTTTTTTCTGACCAAGTAAGAAGCCTTTCTTTAGTCAATGATAAACTTTCTTCATTACTTTTATATGGAGGATCACAGCAAGCCCAGAATTCCAGGGTGCTTCAGGGCAGTACAAACCACTCTAAATCCTACAGCTAATAGAATACTCTGAGCTATAGAGTACTTTCTTTTAAATAAACCTTTATAATCCTAACAAGACTTCAGATGGAAACCCAACTCTTCATTCAAGAGTTTCCTGTATACATGCTAACCTATAATATAGTACTTTCTGCCCCGGAGAAACTTCAAAGGTCACCCAGTCCACCCTTCAGTTTACAGAGTAAGAAATAGATTCTAACAAGACAAGGGCAACTGATCAAAGTGAAATAGTCAAAAAGCGGAGGAAATGCAAAGCGGGTCTCCTAACTCCTAGTCTAACATAGTGACTGCCAGAAGAAGCAGGAGAAATTGTCTCTGTAGAAGACCTCCACGCTTTCTCTGAACTAGGAGAAAAGACAAACACAAGTTTCTCAGTCTAAATAAATTTAGCTTCAGGTGAATTATTTCAGGTTCTAGGTGGTACAGTGTTATCCTTCTTAGACACAAATCCCCAGGTTAGCTACCAAGAATTTACTTCCACTTCTCCCATATTTTATCCTCAGAACTGAATCAAGATTCTCAGTAGGAATGCAAATAGCCCAGGGTTATTCTCTTGGAATAGCATTACCTCCTTGAGGTTTTCTTCCCTTTTGTTTCTTTTGCTAAAGAGAATTACTGCTCAGTGGAGCTCACCCACATCAGTGAAGCCTGACTCCTGACCTAGCATGTCCTGCATATTACTAAATAATCACAAAATAAACCACATCAGCCAGATATAAATGAATTGCTTCCTAATCTTTGCTTTTCACTTGGGCGTCTATATTTGGAAATTCCAAAGCTTCTGTGTGTCTTTAGCATTCTTAGGATGGTAATTTCGGAGTTGGAAGGGACCTTAGGGATCATCTAGTCCAAATAGATTAAATAAAGAGCCTGAGGTCAAGAGAGAAGGTGTCTCAGGGAGTTGTAGGTTGGAGTCCAGGTCCTCTAACTCCAAATTTGGCACTCTCCATAGCTTCATGTGGATTTGGCCACCTTTTTCACTGAGCTAACAAAACTCATCCATGACACACACATTGCTTACTAGTTAACTACTAATTGGTCCAATTAATCAGAGAAAAAATTCAAAGAGAAAAACAAAAGTGGCAACATATTCTGAAGACAAATGGGGCAGCTAGATGTCACAGCAGAAAGAGTGCCAGGACTGAAGTCAGAAAGACTCATCCTCTGGAGTTCCAATCTGCCTGGGATATTTACTCATGACCCGGAACAAATCCCTTAATCTTTCTGGCCTCAGTTTCCTCAAATATAAAATAAAATGGAGAAGGAAAGGGAAAACCATTCCTGGATTTCTGCCAAGAAAATCTCAAATGGGGTCATGAAAAAATAAGCACAACTGAAATGAGTAAACAACATCATAAGAAGTTACAAAAATGGCTACGGTTAAAAACTGGGTTAAAAGAAATGAAGCGTGTAGAACATTCAAAACAAAGTTGACCAATATACATAAAATCTTAGAGGAGATAAGGCCAAGCATGCTAGTTATCATTTTTAACTTTTCATACTAATTAACCTAATTGAAATTTTTTTTCTATAATGAAATAAGATTTACCCCTAGGGTTATTTTATTAGAATAATTATATTTCTTTTTGAGCAATGAGCTTAAAGTGTAGTGTTTTAAAACACAGTGTAGTATTAGTAAATCATATACTACACATTGTGTGACCCTTAGAGATATGTGGTATTTTTGTAAATTAACTGGCAATGGTTTAACCCTAGGTCAAGTTTAAACTAGCAGGTTTCAACTAATTGTAAATTCCACCTCAATAAAGAGTAACCCTCACCACTGACTCATTTACAAAATAATTGTGCACCTGGCCAAGGTCAGAGAATTTTGATTCCTGGTCCTTTCATGGAATGAGCTCAGAAAACACACCACAACTGTGGGAAGCATATTTTTATTTCTTTGCATTTCAGGAAAGGCAAGAAAGAGTCAACTTCTAAAGAATTTAGATTTTTCTTAAATTTTTCTTCTACAAGATTCTTAATAAAAACTAAACTATGGGAAAAATGCATCAAACACTATGATTCTGTTTGTAAACTTGCAACAATCTTTAATTTATGAGTAGCATTAGTACCAAATGGTCTGCTTTTTAACCAGAGAATAACATCAGATGAATCAAGCATTCACAATTTTTAGTTTACATGTCATGTGTCAGTATATCGATTGTACAAGAAATTTATTAAGCATCTAAGATGTTGCAGGTACTCTGCTAGATGCTGGGGATATACATACAAAGATGGAAATAACCCTAGAAGAGAGTGAAGTGCTGATTCTGTAGAGCAGTGAATTTGGGGCTCAGAAGACCTGAGTTTAAATTGTGGCTCTCTCATTTGCTAATTATTTACCTTGGAAAAGTCCTTTAACATTTCTGAACCTCAGTTTCTTCCCCCTTTTGTAAAGGGGAGGGGAATACATGATCTCATTGAATACTTTCATGGTAGAGATAACAGAGGTTAAAAGACTAGTGAGAAAATGATAGGATCTTTTCTAAATTGTAGGATTATATAAAGGAGATAGAAGGGAGCCAAGAAATCCTTGGGGGGGGGGAGTAAAAGGAATGGGCCATAGTTGCACATTAGTAGGGATCAGAAAAAGGGTTGAATAATCAACTGAGTCTACAACCACTGTGCTTTCATTTCACTCTGATAAGACTGTATAATGGCAGATATTTTAATACTAATGATAAAATAACAACAATGATGACAGCAATGAGGGCAACTATTATTAATTAGTGATTTATTAACTATTTGTGACTATTGGAATCCATAGAAACTACCTAATTCTACCACCTGATAAGATTAATACCATTCTAGGTTCTCAGGAATTCAGTGCTCTCTTCCTGGTAGGTCAGGCACAATGCTTTCCAAGAATCATTCCTTATTATTAGGTGTTCCTTTCTGAAGTGTCTTTCAAGGTGACCATTTCTTTGAAGATATTGATAAGAAATGCAAAAATTCTTTCTGATTAACTTTTAAATTCTAGGAACATACTTGAAATATTTGGGATCTTTTTTTTTTCTTTGGATCACAAATACCTTTTATAATTGTCCTTTCTCCAGCTACGAATGAGTTAATATTTGGGAAGAAAATTTAAGTATGAAATATCAAAAATAAACATTTTCTTACCATAGAAAATGGTTTAAAAAGCAACCAAAGTAGATCAGAAACTGCACTGAGTGCTTTTCAGATATTTCATTTGATTCTCACAGTCACCCTATGACACAGTGGCTGTTCTCCCCATTTTATAGCTGAGAAAAGTAAGGCAGATATGGACGTTAAGTGACTCACCCAGTGTCACACAGCTTAGCAAGTGGCTTGAGGCCAGAGTTGAAGTCAAGTCTTCCAGACCAAGCACTATTCAGTGGATCACCTAACTGCTTAACTGAAATTTACCTGTAATTTCATTAATATAAGAGGCTTCCCAGTATGTAAAATCCCTCTACAAAATCTAGAGCATCATCTATTTGGCTATGTGATACAAGGAATAGATCATTAGCCCAGAATCAGGAAACCTTAGTTCAAATCCAGTTTCAGATTCTTAGCTGTGTGACCCTGGCCAAGTAGTCACTTAGCCTCTGCCTACCTTAGTTTCTTTAACTGTAAATGGGGATAACAATAGCACCCACCTCCTTAGTTGGTGTGAGGGACCAGTGAGATATTTTAAAGCACTTGGGACAGTGACTGATACAGAGTGGACACTATATAAAGGCTTTTTATTGTTGTTGTTGTTAAACAATTTAAAATGTAGAAAGTTCCCCTGGAACTGAAATGTTAAATTATCTGTTCAGGGTCAGAGAGTCAATACTGGACAGAGATTGGATTGCGTCCCAGCTTGCACTGGCTCTGAGGCTTGTTCTCAATCTACAACATCATTCTATCTTGTTGTAAAGATGCTTTTTAATTAAAGATTTCAACATAGTTTACATATGCACAAATTAAATAGCATTATACTGCTACCTCATTACTGTTCCTCAGGCCACCTCATTCTTTATTTTGTTACTTTCTAAAAATCACTTGCATTGACCATTTGAATGTAAATATCATTCTTTCAGATTTTCTCAATATTTTCTCTTAATCATAGGAACAACTTTATCATTATATAGGAAGAAGAAGCACTTCCTCTTTCAATTAAACAGATAAAGGTCAGCTCTAGAATATTTGATCCCTTAGAGGGGACAGGCTCATGAAAGACTCAAATTTTTCCCATAGATTTGGATTCAAAAGACCTAAAATCAAATCCTGATTCTGTTACTTAGTATTTATGTGACTGTGAACAAGCCAAATCTTCTCTCTGCGCATCAGTCTCCTCATTTTAAAATTGAGGAAATTGGCTTAGATAATTTCTAGAGGTTTTTTTTTTAGCTATCCAGCCCCAGGAATCACATTCAAGAGGCAAGTTATAGTCCTAAATTTGCTACAATTAGTGCCATCTATAATCAATAAAATAAAATTATAGGGAGAGGAGAAAGAGGATGACAAATATAAAGTGAAGAAGAAGCTTTTTATTCTATATGCCTTGCTTTGGGTGCCTCAAAAAAAATGTTAGGTGCCACCTAACAAAGGATTTGAAAGGGACAAAAGGGGGGTGGTTAGCTATAGGGTCACATTCCTTAAATTTCAGAGATTCATCCACAACAAATAAAATCCTTACTAATTATTATTGGAAAGGTGGTAACTATGAACTCACATTCTTCTTCTTCTTGTTTTTTAAAAGAAACTGATAATAAATTGTTCAGAAGCAGGCAAAGTTGTTTTCCCTGTCCTAAAATCTCTAACTCTAAATTAAGTTTTCTTATAATGAAATTGTCATATGATAGTCCCCTATTTCTACCTTGAAGTGTGTGGCATTGTGGAAAGAGTCCTGGCTGTGGTATTAAAGGCCCTTCCTCTGAGACTCTGGACAAATCACTGCCCCACCACACACAGATCCTCAAATGTAAATGACAGGGTTTTCCCAGATCAAAGATGCTAAACACAGCCTCAGCACTAGAATATAACCTGCAACAATTTAAAATGCAACTGGGAAATTTTTAACAAAATAAATAAAAATACATTAGAACATCTTTTGTTCAGCTGTGCCCCTATGAACTTCATGACCCCATGAATCATACTGTCTGTGAAGTTTTCTTGGAAAAGCTAATGGAGTGGTCTTCCATTTCCTTCTTCCAGTTGATGCAAACAGAGTTCAAGTGACTTACCCAGGGTAACACAGCAAGTAAGCATTTGAAATCAGATTTTTAATTCAGGTCTTCTGGACTCTAGAATCAATATTCTAATCACTGAGACATTTAGAGATCTCTCCAATAGAACATCAATAATATAAATGTGTTTTTCTATATGGTCCACAAAGTTCCTTATTTATTTAGAACCTCCTTCCCTTTCTAAGTTTGACATTACTGACCTAAAAAAACTCCAAGATCCCTTCCAAATCTCAATCTTTGATCCTATCATATCTATGGCTAAAAATGTATTTTAGGGGCCAAATGGGTTGCTGACTGGATTGAGAGACAGTCCTAGAGATGAGAGTTCTAGGTTCAAATCTGGCCTCAGCCACTTCCTAGCTGAGTCATGTGGGCAAGTTACTTTATCCCAATTGCCTAGTCCTTACCATTCTTCTGCCTTGGAACCAATATACACAATTGATTCTAAGACAGAAGGTAGCGGTTTTTAAAGCATATATCTCAAAAGTATAATTCCCCTGACTCAGTTGGTTGTATTCAAATAGACAAGAAAACCCCAGCTTTCCCATGTAGTCTTTATATGATCTCCTTTATTAATCTAGGCAAAATATGGTTTCAAGTATCCCCATCACACATGCATTTCACTCATATATTTCTACTCTGACTCATCAGTAAATGCTCAAATCTAAACAGCAAAGAGTATTGAGCTACCCTAAGAAAACAAGAGTCAAAAACAAAAGTTTTAATATAATTTATATTTCATCCACAAAATAATAAATTAAAATGTTAAACAATTTGTTGACTTTTTCGTCAATTATCTCATATTCCTTTAGCTTGATAGTAAGCTTTTATTCATTCATCTTTGACTACAACACTTCAACTCCATGTATAACCAAGTCTGAAGAGGTTGAAAATACCCATTCCTAGGAAAGATAAGAGTATGTGTAATAAAATAAATAAAATTTTAAGAAGAGAGTGGTTTCTAGGAAAGGAAGGAAAATGAGGAAGGGAACACAAGACAATAATAAAAAGGGGGGAAGAAAAGTTTAGAAATGATGAAGAGGAGAAAAAAGTGGATTGGAAAGGTAAAATAACCAAATTAAAAGGGGAAAGAGGAGAGAGAAAGAAAAAAAGAAGTGATGAGGAAAGGGGGAAAGAAGTGAAGAAAAAAAGGAAGGTTGAGAAGAAACAGAAAGAGGAGAGAGAAAAAGAGTTGTGACAGAAAAGTGGCAGGAAGAGAGGGAGAGAGAGAGAAAGAGAGGAGAGGCATAAAGAGGAGAGGGGAAAGAAATTGAGGGAGAGAAAAGAGAGAAATGGGAAAAAGAACAAGGGAAGAGAGACAGAGAGAAGAAAAAAGACAGGAAAGAGAATCAAAGAGAAGAGATAATCTGTTTCTCCCAGTTTCTTAGGCATGTCACAATGCAGTGTATTCATATGATTTCTCCATCCTCCCTTTTTTTGAGAGGGATATTTCCCTTTTTAAAGGGAAGAGGGATAACACCTGAGGTCCTTCTTATAATGAGAGAGATGCATGGCAATTCACAATGTACCACTGTATCAAAACCAAATTCATGGAGTAAAGAGAGAATTTACAATGGGTTTTGTTTCATATGGAAAGGGACCAGCAGAACACATAGACTGCTGATTTTACATGAAGAAAAGACATTTTGAAAAGTAATCACTGTTGTCTTATTTTAAACACAAGCTCTTAACCAAAGGATGATTAAAATCCATATAAAATAAAACCATGACTTTAATAATATAGGGAATTATTTTTCTCTATTATACCTCAAAACACAAACATTGCTGGGAAAGGTAACAGCAGATACTCCAATTGGGTGAGATTTGAATAAATTTGAACTAAGCATATTCTAACTACTTGCATTTAGTTGATGCATCTCTTTCTCCACATAACAATTTAGATTTTAATTTAAGTCTGCATTTACCCCCCAAATATGAACATTGCTTTTCATATTCGCCCCACACTGTTTTGTGGTAATTAGACTTTCCAAATCTCTTGAAAGTCATTTCTTAGAAACTTCTTCAAAGAAATTATAATTCAGGGAATAAAAAAATATCTACTGGAAATATCCACTTAATTGATTGGATGTTGCATATGGCTAAAAAGCTATTATGACTAACTACATTTTGTCTTTATTCTAGGCAATATAGCAAACATTCCTTGGGACTTTCCTCTTTAAAAGAGTGGTGTTACTCAACAGGAAACCAAACTAAGAAAATCTTGGAGGAAATAGTTTACAAATTTGAATATCTCATAGAGAATATCATAAGCAAAAACTTCTGGCTTTAAAATAATTAATATATCATTACTACACATGGTGTCAAACGACCTGGCAGTATATTCCAACTCTACCACATACAGTAAGTAACCCCAAATCCCCAGAACTCAACTTCTATGCCTATAAAATAAGGCAACTCTCTTTATATATGGGCCTTTCCAGACCTAAATCTATAATCACATATTTCTACACCTGGATTTCTTTACCTTAAAAGATGTATTTTAATACTAGCATTTCAGCATTGCTAGATCCCTCATATTTTATTTGACACATTTAAAAATAATATAGCTGGCCATGGTTACATGCTTGTAATGTCCCCTGCTTGGACAGACTAAGCCTGGTAGAGCATTAGAGCTTGAGAGTTCTGTACTGTAACAGGCAGAAAGCCAACTGGATGTCTGAACTAAGTCTGGCACCAACATGGCAAAGCCCCAGGATACCTAAGGAGCTTCCAACCAGCCAAAAACATGGAGCAGATTGATGTTTCTGTGTCAATCATATGGGACCAGGCCCATGAATGGCCATCGCATTGCTGGCCTGGGAAAGACTGAGTCAGACAGACAGACAGATAGGAAAACTTTCAGACAGACCATCAGATAGACACAGATTTATGCTGAATGGGGGGTACTAGGTTCACAGATGGCCACAGGAGCACAGAGCACAACAGAAAGGCTAAAAATCCTTGGTCCATGCCAAACTTAAATGGGGTATATTAACAGGAAGGCATATCAGGAACTATTTTTCTTTAATTCATCAATTAATCAATAGCTCAATGGGGTTGATGATAAAAATATAAAAAAAAATGGCTGTTATTTGGAAACCCCAAAATACCAGGTATAATCATGTAGAACTTATTTAATGTTTATGACATTTTCTGTGTGTACATATTGAAATTAATTGAATGAAAAATATTATCTAGCTTATGAAACATGCTTTTAGCTAAGAAATCAGGAAAATGATTTTGCTGTTTATTTCCCAATTTGTGAGTCAACAATTAAATAAGACTTGTGTTTTTATTAAGTAGTCAGCAGCCTTTTCTTGGATCCCTTTAATAAGCCTGGAGGAAGGCTATGATAGCTGTCTGCCTTCCTGCCTGTCCCCACAGCTCTAGGTCTTCCTCTTTAACTATTTCTTGTAGTTCACAGTCCTGGCTCTGCTACCTTCCCAGTAGAATAAGGCAAAAACTTCTCTCTGAGAAATAAACTATGGCTACATTCCAATATAAGTCTGCAAGATTCAGGCCTCATCCTTCCCCATAATTTTGCAATGATTTTCCTTTTCATGACTATAGACAACTACAGTGTGACGTTTCGTTGATTACACTTATAACATTAATCTTCATTTGTTCTTTGAAAATTATATGAATATGGAAGCAATGGAAATAAAGAGCAGTAAATCAGGAACAGCTTCTAGTTATACAGCTTTCACTAATTAGCTGAGGGAAACAGAACAAACTGTTTCTATCTGCCTCGGTTTCCTCATTTGTAAAAAATAAGGGAGCTAGACCAATTGCCAATGTTTGAAAATAAAGAAGCTTTCCTATAATGCTAAAGCAGGAGAAAAGAGCCCGAATGTTTAACTCAGTACTCAGTAGAACATGAATACTTTTTTAATATAAATGCACATCCATTTTAGCTTTCTAATTAACATTATGTTGCTAATCTATTTTATAATTAGTCATCATGGTCACTGAGATCCAATTAAATCTGAATGCCTGAGTCCAGCAAATGACTAACACTTGTAGGTCATTTTATATGAAAGTAAAAATATTCCGATTTTCAAAGTAGATGAGGCCTGAGAGGGCAGCTAGGTGGCACAATGGCACACTGGGCTTGAATTTAGGAAGAGCCAAGCTCATGAGTTCTAAACTGGTCTCAGACTCTCACCTAGCTGTGTGACCCTGGCGTGCCTATGGACACAGCCACAGTTCTCATCTCCTGGCCCAGCTAGGGAGTCACGTGCCCAAGTCAGCGCCTGTGCGCTGGTACACGCCCCCCCACTCAGCGCGCATGTGCAGCTCAGCAGTTAACCCTATTACCCAGAGTTCCTCATCTGTAAAATGCCCTGGAGAAAGAAAAGGCAAACCACTGCAGGATCTTTGCAAGAGACACCAAAAAAGGGTCACAAAAAGTCAGACACAACCAAAATGTCTGAAAAACAAAGGCCTGAGAGAGTAAGTATAGGCTTGCTCCAGAAGACTTAAAGCAAATGCAGAAATCAAGCGTTTAATATGAGATAATACTCAGGGCCATCTTGGAATGAATGGAAAAGGATTCTTGAAACTAAGAACCTGTAAAACTTACAAACCAGAGCCGTTTCCTATGTAATTTAGTGAGCAGAATTTTCAGAGCTAAAAGAAAAACCAATGGATTTCTTCCAGTCCTTTCCCTATGAAACTTCTGCTCACTAAATTACATAGGAAAAAGGGTTAAAATAAATTCAAAAAAAATTCAGACGCTATTTCTCCTCCAGATTTCTGGTAAAAATTAGCTCACGAAATCACTTTAGTTGTCTAGGGCAGCGAGGTAGCACAGTGTTTAGAACGCCACCCCTGGGGACAAGAAGACCTGGTTTCAAATGTGACTTCAGATACTTCTTATTTGTGTGACCCTAGGAAAACCATTTACCCCTGACTTGCTGCTTTTCTGTCTGAGAACTGATACTATGACCAAGAAAGTAAATGCTTTACAAAGTCATTTAGTACAATCTTCTCATTTTTATGGTTTAGAGGTGAAAAGTTATTAAGTAACTGAGTCAAGATTCAAATCCAAATCTTTTCCAGTTCAACTCTTTACACACTTTAGGACACTGGATTCAAATAAATAAATCCATTTCAGGTTGTGATTCTATATGATACCCAAAGAAATATCGGATTTTTAACAGAGATAATTTTTAAAATCCTTTTTGATGTAACTTTTAGATTTATTCATCTAAATTTTATTTAATTTATTTAATAACTCAAATTTAGACAGTGATTACTATGTTCCAGGCACTTTATAATTGGTATTACTTTTGATTCTTGTAACAACCCTGGGAGGTAGATAAAATTATTATCCTCATTTTATAGATGAGATAATTAAGGCAAATGAAAGTTTAGTGACTTATCCAGAGTCACACAGCTGCTAAATGTCTGAGATGACATTTAAATTCAAGTTTTTCTGACGTCAAGTCCAGTGCTTTATTCAATGAACCATAATTTAAATAATTGCCAAATCATTATCAATTATAGTTTAGTCTATACTCCCCCATACCCAAAATTAATATGGGTTACTATAAATATGCATAAGATTTGTCATTGAACAAGGAATATCAAGCCATGTTTCACAGAGAAATATGCTAATGTGACCAGGAGAGTGTTAGCCTTGGTATCGAGAAATCAGAGTATAAATCCAAGTCGTGACATTTACTACATCACCCCAGACAAGTGATTTAACCTCTGTGTTCTTCAAATATTTTCTGTGAAATAAGAGTAAAAAGATTTGTATATCTACATTTCTTATAGGATAATTATAGAAGAAAAGCAACTTTGAAAACCTCAAATTTCTCTATAAAGGTGTTATAATAATAACAATTGCCCTAATAATGTCTTTTGCTCTTCAACATGGTGGGCACAGATGGTAGATGAGGGGTTTTCCCCTATGGTCACATATTATCACATATTCTGGAATCAAGTCTATATTGTATTGGATATCAACATTTTCAGTGCCAAAGCTGTGATGTTTTAAAATGCTAATTATAATCTCCTGTGTTTATCATTACTACTGAAATACTGGTAAAGAAAATGGAGGCTTCTTGATGAATCAAGGCTTGAATATAACACAAATTTTGTTTTTAAAAACACTCTCTCTTTAACTGGGAGTCAAAAGAAAATAGAATGCATGAAGCTGTCTAACAAGACATACAATATTGTGTCAATGTAGCATCTACATCCATATGAGCTGTCTTATATTTATTGTAAAAATACATAATTTATTTTTATTTGAGCTATTAGTTTATTTTAGAAAATAACATTCTCATGAATTTATACAAATAGATAAGTTCAAATTTTCTACAATATTGGGGAATCTATTTGATTTTAATTTTAATTTTTATTTTAGAAACACATACTTAGAGGTAGAGATAGCCACTTCTTTGTCAAGGCAGATAAGTTGTGCTTACAGCCAAGAATATCAGAGCACTATTTTTGTCATGTGCTTATCAACATTTAAGTCATCACCATATAGCAACAGAATGCTTAACAAGTCCATTTTATCTGCAGTTCCCAATTATCCAATATCTATTTTTATATTTCCACAGAAAGGCAAACAAAATGATTGAAACAGTATAGAGCGCGAAATGCATCTCCATATATACCCCATACTTATTTTCCTTATTTTGAATTAAACTATGAGAGCAATAAACAAGAACAGTGTTAGTAATTTTGAAGTTGTGACAATCGATAAAATACAATTTACCCTTAATAAAACTTTACATGAAACTGACTTTATGGAAATATGAAGAACAATGAAATTGACTAAAGGGGAGGCATCTCAAATATAATGAATATATTTTCTTTCCATTTAAAAATAGCATCTTTATTTCATAACATAATAGTTTTCTTTCTTTTATTAATTAAAAAAAAAACCTACCTTCCATCTTGGAATCAAAACTACATATTGGTTCCAAAGCCAAAAAAAAAAAGTATAAGTAAGGGATTAAACAATAGGGGTTAAGTGATTTGCTCAGTGTCTTATAACTAGGAAGTATCTGAGGCCAGATCTGAACCCAGGACCTCCTGTCTCCAGCCTGGCTTTTCATTCACTGAGCCAACTAGCTGCCCCAATCATAGTTTTTTGATGGGCCCTCCTTGTTAGTGGAAATAAATCCAAGTGTTTCCTGATATATGAATCAGCTTGACTGGCTGCTGGCTAATATATAAATGTGTTTGGCACAGTGTTATCTATGTGCACTGTATCAGATATGGCTGAGAGCTAACATTGTAAGCCATTGTGTTTTGGGGGAAAAATGCACTGGCAAAGATTTTTTTTAAGTTCTGACCCAATTCAAAATAGGGATAGACATTCCAGTAATGGAATTCAATTTATGTTAATCATCAGGAAGACAAAAGATTAACAAAGAACAAGAAAAATATGATTTGGAAAGTATGTATCATTTTACTAAGGAAGTGACTATTACTACTATTTACAGATGAATATTTGTGACTTAGGAAAACTGGATGCCACAGTGGATAGAGGACTAACCATAGAGCTAAGAAGCCTCATCTTAGTGAGGTCAAATCTGAGCTCAGACTCTTAGTAGCTGTGTGACCCTGGACAAATTACTTAACTCTGTTTGCCTCAGTTTCCTCATCTGTAAAATGAGCTAAAGAAGCAAATGGCCAACCACACCAGGATCTTTACCAAGAAAACCTCAAATAGGGTCAAGAAGAGTCAGATAGTAGTGAAACAACTGAACAACAACAAACTATGAATGAGTTCTGCATTTGCAATAGTGGGAATACCAATACCAATGAGCCCGCAGACGCTGGAGATTAATGATGTAATGATGAATCCCCACACTATTGATTCTTTTACTTTAGAAACTAGCCAAGTTAGCCTTCTTTAAAAGACAGCATGATGTTGTGCCCTTAGAGCACTGAACGTAGAATCAGGAAGGGTTGAGTTCTCACTCCAGACATTTACAAAATGGCGCAACCTTGGTTTTGTCATTGAATTTACTTAATTTTCTTGGCTTCAGGTCTTGATCTATAAAATGAGGAGGATGAACTAGGTTGTATCTAAGTTTCTTTCAAGCTTGAAATCTATGATTCTAGAGTATTTTAGAAATATCACAAATCATCTTCCACAACTTTATTTTTAGTATTCATTCTCTTATTCACTTATTTGCTATCTATTTATATTCAAAGCTTTGGGCTTAAGGCTTTGAGAAATGCTTTCAAAAGATACCTATAAAGCAGGTTTGCTTTAGGACCATGTTTCTCAAACTGAGGGGTCAGAATCTTCCAGAAGGGTCATGAAGAAGCTGTGATATGTAATAATGACTATTAGGAGATGAGGCTTCCAGTTGTGTGATAGCAATATTGTCTACCTGAGAACATTTTAGAAACCTGATACTGTAGAAGGCAAAAAAGTGCTCTCAAAAGGTGATCCCTCACCATCCTTGTGACTGTTACTAATTTTAGGAAAGGCATATGAATATGGTCATTCATTCTCCTCTATTTTATGGGTTGTCTGGGTACTTATTTCTAGTCACCTTTTTAAGACAATTCATGGAAGAACTGGCTGTTAATTTTCTTGTTTGAGACTTTTAAGTCAATGGATAGGAATGACTTATGAAGCAATAGAGTTCAGAAAATGTCAGGATCATTGCTTTGAGCTTATGCTACAATTTTAATACCATTGTAAAAGGAGGCTTTAAGGGATTTCCAGTACATTTTACTAACTTCTACTATTTTTATTTCTGTCACTTTATTGTGTATCCTGTTTTCAAGTCTGTCAAACAGATAAAACTTTTCTTTGTAACCAGTTTAAGGCCACCAGTCCACTTCTGTTTTGTTTTGATTTGTTTTCCAGATTGGATTACATTAGTGTAGATATTAAACTGTAAAAAAATAAAACTCCCTCTATCAAAGTAGATTTTTCAACAGTATATATAGCATGGCACTTAAGGCTTCTCTAGAGTCAAGAAATCTGTATATTTCAGAGGAGGTACTGGAACCAGATAGCCCTAATTTTGCACTAGGCCCTCTAGAGACTATAATTTGCCACTATAAGAACTACTGATAATATTAGTAAATTCACCCACTAAAAAGCAACACTAATTCCTAAATCAATGATCTTATTAAAAAGAAGTCAGTGGATAAAACAGAGAGAAGAGATCAAATGAGGGAAATGGAAGAGGAAGAGATAGGGGAACAGAAAGTGTAAATGAAAGGAATAGGAGAAGGGGAAGGGATGGTACCAGGCAGAGTGGTAAGAGCATTTGGTCTCCACAACTCTGCCATGTAGATGCTATAATTATTCCCATTATCTTGGTACAGTAGATAAAGAACTGAGCCTGGAGTCAGGAAGATTCATATTCATGAGTTGATCTGGTCTCAGATACTTACTAGCTGTGTGACTCTGGAAAAGTCACTTTACCCTGGTTGCTTCAGTTTCCTCATCCATAAAATGAGCTGGAGAAAGAAATGGCAACACCACCCCCATCCCCCCAGAATCTTTGCCAAGAAAATCCCAAATGATGTCACAAAGAGTCAGGCATGACTAAAAATGGCTTGAACAACAACACTATGGAAACTGAGTTGGCCAGAGGTCAAGACTCTTGTCCAGGGTCACATTAGTGTCTGAGGTCACATTTGAGTTTATCTTTCTGACTCCAGGCTTGCCACTCTATCCACTGAGCTTCCTCAAATAGTCATCCCATTAATATCAGGAGTTACTTTTGTGTTCTTTGACCAGAAAGGTTCCTTCCCAATACCTCAAGGCATCCATACTAGAAACACATAGATAATTATCACATTTTCTTATATTGTATTTAAGAATTATAAAATTTTATCTACTACAACCTCTACCATTCCCATTCCCAGCCTTTCATCAAATGGCACTTGTATATTGATAATGTTGATGGGTACAAGAGGCATTTGGAATGGATAAATAGCATAAGACAGTTACAAATAGGGAATAGTGACATAATGGAACTGATGGACATGGAGTCAGAAGACCTGGATTCAAATTCTTATCTTGATACCAAATGTTACGTGACTTCAGGAAAGTCTTCTATCTCTAAAAGAAAATAATTCACAATATTCTTTGTAGGGCTTTTTAAAAAATATTTAATTAGATGAGTTAGAATATTTTTCAATGGTTGCAAGAATCATGTTCTTTCCCTTCCTTCCCCCCACCCTCTTCCCCTATCTGATGCACAATTCCACTAGGTTTAACGTGTGTCATTGATCAAGACCCATTTCTATTTTATTAATATTTGCACTAGGGTGATTGTTTAGAGTCTACTTTCCCAGTCATAGCCCCATCAACCCATGTGGTCAACAGTTGTTTTTCTTCTATATTTGTAAGGCTTTAAAAACACTTTGTAATCTTTTAATGCTTCAGAGATGAAAGTTATTTGTTATTAATAACATTAATAAGAATTCATGGTGACTACCATTAAGAAAAAAATTATTCAAGTTATCAGAAAGATAAAATTAACTGTAGGAACACTCTAATTGTAAACACTCTAGGAAAAAATGAGAACATGATTATGTAAATATAAAGGAAAATATACCAAGTGTAAAAATTAAAGGATATAATATTGAGAAATAATGAAAATAAAGGAATGAGGGGAGGTTTCAAAAGGATATTGACTGTAGACCACAGATTTTTTAAACTGAGGTTCATGAACTTTTAAAAAATGTTTTGATAAACAAATGTGAGTATGATAAACTTTCTTGGTAGCCTTTTTTGTTTGATTTTATAAAATTGAAGCATTATTGTGATAAGGAGTACACAGGCTTCACCAGACCACTAAGGAGGCCATGACACAAAGAATAAAAAATCCCTGCCGTGGGCAGAGGTGTTCAGTAGTTTTTTGTCTCAGGGTCATTGGTTATCCCTCTGTGCCTATGCCTCAGACCACTGAATGCTGAGATCTAGCCTTCTGTTGTTTTTTTGTTGTTGTTGTTATTGTTTTGTTTTGTTTTTTAGAAAAGGCTGAGGAATACATATTCACAAAATAAAAATCACAGCTAATAATTTAAAGAAATAATTTAACTCTGTCAAAGAAACATTCCCTTTAACAAGTCTGAAAGACTGCAAATGTTAAGCTCCTCTAGGTGAGATTTCATACAGCACTAAGCTGATGGGATGAGATTTGGGAGAGATGTGGGAGCTTTTGTGTCCTTCCCCTTGAAATCACAAATCAACAATAATATTAATAACCTGAAAGATCTATTGCCTAGCTTGTAACCCATGATGCCTAATCACCATCAGTTAATGATTTACAAACTGAGAAAACTGAGCCATTAAGTTGAAATATCATTGCCAGTGCTATGAGTTCTGTGATACAGTAACATTCAAATAATACTGTTTAATTGGTTAGATTTTTTTTCAACATATACTGGATTTAAATAGTTTCTGCAATAATGTATATTGATGAATATAAATCAGTTAAAATAGTAATACTGAATGTGAAAAAATAAGAAATGACTTGAAATATATTACTACCACATCCAATCAGATTGGCTTTTAGTCCTTTGCTATTATAGTTCATCTTTTACAGTTGAATTCTAACAGAATACAATGTATACATTATAAAGTATGACTCCAGCCAGCCATACAGGCAATAAAAGAGCTTAAACCCAGATCCCCACAGATTTTCTTGGAGCCAGGTAGCAAAGAGGATAACTGATATCTGCCTTTATGAAGGGGTATATATATAAATATATATATATATATATATGGCATTAATCTATGAATTAAGTTGCTTCAAATAGTCAAGATAATTACCATTTTGTTGCTTACTTCTCATTTCATTAGATTGTTAAAGTTATACATTAGGAATTTGCTTTTGAATTCAAACTAATAAAGCACTTGCCATTTTACTATGAATTCAATAAAAATAAGCTTTGAGGGGATACATTTGGACACCAAGTTAAGGGGGGAAAAGGACCAACTCATCAAAATCCCCAGGAAAATAACACAAGTTTTCTAACTGGCACATTCTTCTGTTTAATAAAACAGATAATGTAGTGGAACAAGTGGGTGTAGCTTTCTCCACTTAATGTATTCTTCCATTAAATGTCCCCCAAAGTAAACAGTTATATGGATTTTTAGATGTGCTAAAAGAAATGTGTGAATGGAAGAGCATTAAAGTAAACACAATTTTCATCAGATTGATTATTATATACTTAACCATCATTATTCAGTTCTAAAGCAGATGAATCTGAGAAAAATTAAAACAATGTGAATTTATACAACACTGCCCTCCATTCAAAAAGCAGCAGATCCCATGAGTAAATATTAAATGCACAGGCAATGAAAGCAGCATGGGAGGAACTTCTCCAACATGAAGCAGCAGACATCCTTCCATACTGTTTTATGTCATGCAAATCCTGGGGCAGTTTCAGAGGCACACTGCCAGAGATGCCTGCTACTGTATTTGACTGGAATTCCTCTGGCAACAAATGCACGGCCCCAAATCTTTCGTGACTAATGAAAAGCCGGGGTATATATCGGTCTCTAGAGATTTCTTCTAGACAGATAGGAGCCCAGTTGGAGATTTCCCCACTGTTAATTTTGTCTATCGCCCTCTGGAAATGTTTGCTCCCGAAATCTGTGGCTGGGTGTTTTAGAAGCAAGGACATCACTAGCAGATTGACACCTACTGCTTCACTGATGTTAAACCAGCTGTAGCATAAACTAAAGTTCACAAATGAAGCGTCCAAAGGAGCAACATTATGCCACGCAGTTCCATAATGTAATAGATAGAAGCCTGGCCCTTTTAAATTTTTTTCTTAAATAAATCAATGTTAAACAAATGTACAGAATGGACTATAGTAACTTTTCACCAATATTTTGCATAGATGGCAGCGAAATATTATTTTAAAATAATTAAAGAAAAATGTTTACCATGTGTTTTATATGGTTAGCCTTTTTTTCACTTACTATGGATTTGACAAAGGCTTCTGCTTTCAGAATCTTTAAGAGGCTGGGACTAACAGGCAACAAAATAGGCATCATTGGACGGTTTTAGTCAATGAAGAACATGTAGTTTATAAATTACTCTACTGGAAAGTGCCTTAGACAGGAACATGAACCATCAAATGACTCACAGTTGGCCCTTGTTGATGATGTGAAGAATTTTTAAAGGCTGTTAGACCCTGTAAATTCAAATTGGCCAGGACTTGGCTCTCCTCTGGGGTAACACTTTCTAATTTCAAATAAAACTGAATATAGGGAATTTGGCTATGTTTGATCATAATCAGCATCATTTAACATTTATTGAGCACCCCAAATGTGATAAATGTTACAAAGAATAAACAGAAGACATGGCCCTTGATTTCATCTTCATCAGCTATGTAACACCAGGCAAGGGGACCTGCAAAGATTTTCTTTCAAATGCACCAGATGCTCTAAATTTTCTGTTAGCAATCTATCTCTTCACTGAAATAAGACCTTAACCCATGAACTTTTTAGCAATAGCACATATATTTATATTGAAGAAGTTAAGCCATTTGAGTCATCTTGCTTTCCTGAAATGTAGATAACAAAGTGTATGTTTCCTTTCCATTAAATAATTATTTGCAGAGGGTTGAACAAGCACCCATGTCTATGTTATAGAAAGTGAAGCTTGACTTTGTTTTACACAAGATTATTTTTCCCAATATTATGTAAAATTTAAGTATTATTTTCCAATTTTGCTATGAGTTAAGTATATCAGACAATTCCTCTTTAAAGAAAAAAAGACAATGTATTTTCCTTAAATAATCTTTTTTTGTATGTAAGTAACCACCCCTTAATTCACATGGTAAACTGGTGAAATAAATAATAACATTTATACAATGCTTGAATTTTTGGAAGGACTTTACCAATACTCTCTTTATCCTCACAACAATCCTGGGATGTAGCTGTTACTATAATCCCAATCCACAGATGAGGAAACTTGAGACAGGCAAAGGCTGAGTGTCTTGCCAAGTGTCATACAGTTAGTAAATATATGAAGCTAACTTTGAACTCTGGTCTTCTCAACTCCTTACACTAAAATCACTCTATCCATTGTGCAGCCCAGAGGCAAGGTAAATAAATACAATCCAAGATAATGAAATGTATTGGCTTCCCTTTAAAGAATTTTAAATCCACTTCAAAGATATTTTTCATTTATATTTTTCCTATAGTTCCACAATCAAAAAGCTTCTTCCTAATGTAGCCTTCCTTTCCCTCCTGGATATTTCAAACCACCTTCCTCACAAAAGCAGCTTTAAAAAATTTCCATGAATTAAGAATAACATGAAAAAGAGACTTAATTGAATGCTAAACAGTTACAAAGAGAAAAGTAATCTATACAGGTGATAATAATGGAGAAAATGGGTATGCTGAGTCATAATCTAGGTTTGGAAAATAAAATTTTAGAACCTCTTGAAGCAATTAAAAATCTGAAACAAGTCAAAAGCAAAAGACATCAGTATCTAACTGGGACTCTTGACTATAGTCTGAGACATAAAGAATGAAAGATCTGGAAAATAAGGGCATGAAAGAAAACATGGTGGAGAACAGATAATAGAGGTTAGAAGCAGGAGGAATCTGAGAGGTCATCAAGTCCAACTCCTTCATGTCACATAGAAAGTGCTTTAAAAGGTTCCAGTTACCTAACTATTAAAAAAAATGAACTCAGGTACTTCTTGAGTATCCATAATGCCAAAGATCAGATGGTAGGAAAACCTCTATTGGGGGCCCCAATGAGGCCCATTTGCCTCTTTCAACAAGGACTGTTAAAGGTAGGGTTTTGCTGGTATCAGCTATGCCAGAGAGCCAACTATTAAATTTTCTATTTATTTATATTTCAGGAAACTGTCAAATGTCATATATCAGGGTTTGATTTACTGAGTTCTAAAAAATCATATTGACTTAAGAAACAGTGAAGAAAATGTTAATAATGCAGATTACCTTTAACAGTGTGTCATACATAGTTTTTGTTTTGTTTTGTTTTTAAGATAGAAATCATGCTGTTAAACATTTACAACCACACACCAGCATGGAGGTTATTGGGGATCTTACCCAGGAATCAATATTATCAATAAGCACACTTTAGGCTCCTTTCCCTCAAGTTTGCCCTGGGGATCATTCTTGAATATTTACTGAAGAAGGAGCATTGTGGAATATTCTTAACACCAGTACCCAAATCACTGTGTATCCTTACTCTTGAAACAATCTAGGAGAGGGGAGAACAGTAAGTAAGAAGTGGATTCCATTCTGCCTCTTTGATCAGCCATTTCCTAAAAGGATATATGCTGCAGTCTTATTTTTCTCTTGACCAGAAGTGGCATACACAGGGCCTGATACAAACCCAGCTGAAATGAAATTGGGACATATTTAACAAAATAAGCAAAAGCACAATGTAAAATAATGTTAATATATGATTTTCAAAGTCAATATGTGTCTAGATGGATCCTTGTAAATAGTCTTTCTATCTGAGTCTGCCACCATCACCCTTGAGGACTCTTACCAAGCTATACTCCCCCTCTCTCTCTGCTCTTCATTCAACAAGCACCTGTTATGTACTCAACATCCACAAGGCAACACACTAGGGACCATAAGGGTGATAAAAGTGTGTAAGACAAGTCCATTTCTAACTGCTATTTATAGGATTAAACACATTATACTGCTTTCTAAATGGAGAATCTTCACATTTATGGCCATTGGAATCCTTGTGGAAATTTTTACAAGAATAATTCTTATTCGATGCCTAAGGCAATCAAAATATTTCTTGCCATTTTAATTATACATGACATCCTTTGCAATCCATTTACTCCCATCTGATTGCCTTCTGCCCCTAACTTGTCATATACTGTGTGGAAACAGAGCTGCTATTTTATTTCATGGATAAGTATACTATTCCCAGTATAAAATTTTGAAGCATATTAACAGCTCATTATAGCACAAGTTTGGGAAGATGTCTTAGATGAAATTTAGCCTCTGGTGTTAGAGACTGATCTTTTCATTGTTAGGAGGGAAGTGGTCTTTGTTAAAGAGAGAAATAACATTCCTTTGAAGACCAGTGTCAAGATCTGTAAAACCTTTCCAAGTCCTTAAATGGTCACTAAATGTGGAGTGGCTTCTCCTGGCTTTAGCTTGCTTAAGAGCTCTGGACAACCCAAAAGAGATAAGAACCTTCTGTGTGAAAGCCTTAAGTCACAAAGCAAGGCTGCTGGTTAGTCTCTTTGTTGCTTTTTCCCACTTTCACAAAATACATCTTGAATTCTTGTCTGCAATTGTTTTGGTCAGAAATAAAAAATAACATCAAAACATATTGTTCAAAAGGAAAAAGAAAAAGATTATGAATATTTAGATATTTAAAACATAGAAGGAAGCAATGGAACATATATAGATAGAAGCTTCAAGGTCAAAATGTAAAATTAATAAGCAGATTAAAAGTAATGAACATACCATTGACCTGAAAAACAGCTCTGCAAGCCAGAATGACTCATGTTCAAACTTTTTTCTAAGGTCACCACCTAAAGAATAAAGAGTCTTGAAATGGACACTTTTATTTTACCCTCAAAAAGTATTCAATAAAATTAACTCCATTTTATATAAAATAATGAGTCAAACTCTCAGATATAAACAGTTAGTGTTTTGTCCATTCAACTATCATCAGCACTGAACATAAAAGTAAATTATTTTCTTTTAAGTAAAGGAACCAATTAAGTGTGTGTGTGTGTGTGTGTGTGTGTGTGTGTGTGTGTGTGTGAGGGGGGAAGCTCCCTACCTTTAATAGCTGTTTGGTGTTCTAGAATGCTTTCCACAAATATTTATGTAATTAATTCACTGTGTGCCTTGGCTAGATCACTTCATTTCTCCAGGCCTCAATTTCTTCTTTTATAAAAGAAAGGATCACACTAAATGACTGCTCACCTCTCTCTGTGATCTCTACCAATATGACTACACAGGATACATGTAAACATACTAATTTTTAGGAAGAGCATTACTTCGAATAGACAGCCAAAATATATTTTTTAAACCTTTAACTTCTGTCTTACAATGTATTGGTTCTTAGGCAGAAGAGTGGTAAGGATTAGACAATGGGAATTAAATAATTTACCTATGGTCAACCAACTAGAAAGTATCTGAGACCAGATCTCAACCCAGGACCTCTTTTCTACAGGCTTGCCTTTCAATCCACTGAGCCATCTAGCTGACCCCCAACAAATACTTTTTAATCATTTATAGTGTGTAAGTCAATATGCTAAGGGCAGGGGATACTAAGAAAGACAAAAACATATACTCTGTCTTCAAGGAGTTCCCATGCATATGACAAAGACAGCCTGGAAATAACTGGACATGTATGATCAGTACAGAGGAAATAGAAGGTAAGGGGATTGTTTTTATTCTGTCAGCAGTGTAGAGTACTTGTCTATTTCTGAGTATGTGCATGGTGGTTGGGTTTGGCATGATCAGATCTTTATATGAGGAAGCTTCATTTGACAGGTATTTCATTTTTTTATTTAATTGATTAATTTAGAGCATTTTTCCAGGATTACAAAAATTATGTTCTTTCCCTCCCTCCCATATCTGACACACAATTCCACTTGCTTTTACATGTGTCTTTGGTCAAGATCTATTTCCATATCATTGATATTTACACTAGGGTGATCATTTAGGGTTTATAACCCCAATCATATCCCCATTAACATGTGATCAAGCAGTTGTTTTTCTTCGGTGTTTCTACTCCCACAGATTTTCCTCTGAATGTGGATAGTGTTCTTTCTCATAAGTCCTTCAGAAATTTGACAGGTATTTTAAATATAACAGGGACAATAGCAATTGTCCTGGAGGGGTAAAGGATTCTCATCCTGATTAATTTATTCATGATATCAGAACTATTGATTATTTGATGTTTTTTAAAACTTTTTTTCCATATGTCGTACTTTTTCACAGTTCTCTATAGGAATGGGATTATACAAAGCTGAATTTTGATAGGGTTAAATTTAAGAATATTGAATGCTGTCTCCAGAGTTACTAGTATGGGTTTATTCCAAAATGCTGGAAGGGATCTTGTAATGTACAGGGAGTTGGGGGAAGGTGTTTGAGTGAGCAACTACCACTTCCTGTCCTGAGCTGGGAAAGGAAGGCTGCTGCTCTCTCCTGAGTTTTTCCTACCTTAAACTTTTGTGGGAGAAGGAAACTGTAAACTGCCTTTGGAGGTTCCTTTTTCACTGGAGAGAACATCTTACAGAAGATCTCTCTATACCTGCTATTTTTACTAACACTGTCTGAGAGAAGGTTGACTTGAAGATCCTGTTTGTTGGACTCTGATGGTCCCACCTCAGAACCAGACTCAGCTCTAAGTGAAATCACTCACCTTGGAATCATTCTTAGTAAGTTTGGAGACAACTTCTGAGCTAAATAACTAAACCAACAATTGAGGATTGCAGTCAGGTAGATTAAAAAGGGTTGGTAGGAAACTAGCTAGAGTCAGGGAGAAATAGAGTAGCTGGAAGACCTGAAGAGTCCATCATAAGATGGATGTAGACCGAAGGGTTGGGTATTAGGACTTAGAACTAGTGCATCCTTGTTTTAATCCTCATATTCTACCCTTGGTTTCCTCAATAAACATAGATACTTTTTTATACAATTTAGTCTCCTAGGCTTGTGTGCGCTGGCCCAGTGAAGGAAGGGCTCACTTTGCCTCCCCTTCACAAAAGGGAACTGAGATACAGTCAATATAGGATCTTACCTAGTTTCCTATCATGGATATCATCAATTATCCACATTATTCCTTTATCTCTCATCTCACCTCAAAGATGTTTCTCTGCCTTTGTAAACTCCTCTTTAATGCAGTCCCCTCAGTCAGACACTTAAAGCCTTCCACATACTTTGCTTTCTAGACTTACTTCCTTTTGTCTCCAGCCCCTTCCTGGACTCTACTTAACCTGGCTAATCTAGCAGTTCTTTTTCTCCCATTCTATCTCTTCCCTCCTGCCTCTTAGAAACCCTAGATTACAAGGTCAGCTAATGTAGTACTGATATAGGAAGCTTTTCTTAGTTTCTCTGGTGATTCATCTTCTTTTCCTTCTGAAATTACTGATATGTACAAATGCAGGCTGTCCTAAAAGAGTTAGTGTCATTTTAAGCTTATGTAATTGACAACAGCGCTTAGATGTTTAGGAAACTTTGTAGTATCTTCCTCTATAAAATGTCAGATTTTTAAGAGCATAGAAATTGTTAATTTTTTGTCTTTATACTTCTAACAACTAGTAAAGTGCTTTTTGCATACTGTAGTTAGTGCTGAATAAATTTTTTTTAAACTGATTTAAGGAAAAAAATAGTTTAGTATTTAGATCTCCAAATGAGAAACAGGCTGCTTTAGGAGGTAATGATAGAATTTAGGATTAGAGCCAGCCAGGTGGTAAAATGGATAGAGCATTGGGATCTGAAATCAGGAAGTGCTGAGGTCAAATCCAGCCTCAGGCATTTATTTCCTGTGGGACTCTGTGCAAGTCACTTAAGCTGTTTGCCTCAGTTTACCAATCATAAAATGAGCTAGAGAAGGAAAAGGCAACCACTCCAGTATCTTTGCCAAGAAAACCCCAGTGGGATCATGAAAAGTTAGACATGATTGAAACAACTGAAAAACCAAAAGAAGGTAATGAATTTCACCCTAAGGGTCTCCTAGTTAGGGAATATTTCTAAAGGATGTTGTAGAAGAGATTTTTGTTCAAGCACTAGTTTGAATAGGAGGCTTCTGAGATCAGTTTCAGTCCCCAAATTCTGCAATTCTGTTATTTAACATCACTGCCAATAAACAAAAGGCTAAAGTGGTATGAAGCACTGGTTTTTACTAGATTTGTTCTCATTATATGACAAAGTTCTTTATAGCCTGTCCCTTTCTGGGGACAACTTTTGTGAGCTTGTATGGGATGGAGGTAATTGAGCTACCAATAGTTATTTGCAATAGAAGAAAAATAGAATATTTTATTTGCTGGAGGGAAATGAATAAAAATGATATCACTTATTTTATTTATTTTTATTTGTTCCAGATTATGTGTTGATATAATTTTTAATATTTTCTGATATTTTGTGATTCATGTTCTCTCCTTCACTCCTCCCTCTCCACCCTCCCCAAGATAGAAGGTAAAAGGTTATATGTTGCACATGTTATCATATAATACATACTTCCACATTGTTCATATAGTGAAAAGGGACAAATGTAGCTTACATTAAAGAAAAATTCATAGAGCAAATGAAGTGAAGGATGGTATGCTTCAAAAAAGTATATCATTTCTACACCTTAGCCTTCCAGGGAATGCTGTATTGATTAAAAAATACTATTCATTTTATCCACAACCTTTACGTTCTGAATCTTTCAAATAAAACATGAAAAGGTCTGATAGAGCTCCTGCTACTATTAGTAATTGCTTAGGGGCACAAAGGAGGTCAGATTTCAACCAAGGATACTTGTCTTTCAATTGGTGAAAATAAAATACCCATGATTTGATTTTTTTAAAACAATATAAGAGGTTATGTTGGCCTAAATTTTTATCCCTCCAATATGTCTGGGAGTAATGGAACTTGAGAATTTTCATACTCCTTGCTTTTATTCTTGTCCCTGTCTTCCTCAACTCTTTCTTTCCCTTGACTCCATGTTAAATATCTTGACGTTAGAAATTTCTCTATTATAGTTCATTGTAGCATTTAAATAACATTTCATCAAATATTGCAGTTGTAACTTGTTCAATTAATATACAACATCCTTTTATAGAGAAAAAGTCAAATATACATATATGCATTATTTAAATATGTATTCAAATCCTCAGAAATACCACATTTCCTTTTTCCCTTTTAATAGAAAAGCCTGTTGTCCTTAACCAAGTCATAGAAGAAAATAAAGCTTTAAAAAAGTTTTATTTTTCACTAACCACCTTCACATTTCTTTAAAGGTATAAGAGCTTGCTAGCAAAGGTACATTATACAGCTCTAGACTGATGATCTTCACTGCATGGAAAGCATGCAAAAAGTACAGTCAAAATGGAACAATTATGTTCCCATGATTGGATATAGTCAGCAACTGCAGGGAGAGGGGAATAAAGTATCTTTCTGGGATGGAGTCGTTTAGATAATGGGAAAACAATGACAAATTTCATGGCAATGGATTTCATTTGATTTTCACTGGCTTCATCCAGAGTCTCCATTAGATTGTTTTTGAACACACTGTACTCCTTCAATTGTTATTTGTCAAAGAAATTTTCTGGGTCCAATCTTGCTTCTGGTAGCACCTTTGTGGCTTTCTTGGGAATTTTTCAGATTGCACCAGTAAAAGTCGACTTTACTAAGATTATTTAACATCAAATCTATTACATTTTCATCCTTCTAAACAGAAGTAGAGAATATCAACATTACCTTTATTTTAGTACATATTAAAATTAATTTTTCCTTTCAAAAGCACTAAATTAATAAACTATAGATAACCTGAGACACACCTTGAAGACTAGTAGTAAAAGTAGTCACTGTAGTAGGTAGTGGTGGTAGTAGTAGTAGTGGTAGTAGTTAGTAGTAGTAGTAGTAGTAGTAGTAGTAGTAGTAGTAGTAGTAGTAGTAGTAGTAGTAGTAGTAGTAGTAGTGGCAGTAGTAGTGATAACAGGTATACTAATAGTGGCTGTTTTTGATGTTGACATAAGGGTAAATCATTTTTCAAAGATATCAATTTATTTGCTTGTGGTCAATGTTTTATAACATGATTTTGGGGATGTGGGCAAAGAGAAAACTGCCCACCTATGATTTCAACAGAATAGGGAACTCTCAAGTTGGATATTCTTCCTATAAATACAGATGGCAGCTGACTGGCTCTAGACCAGCTTTACATGTAGGATACACAGTCTCCTTGGTGTCTATTCATTTTCTAAATGGCTTATCCTTTCCTACATATACGATTCTCTTTTCCATCTCTTTCCCTTTGTAAAATCAGTACTTCCTACATCTAAAATGATTTCCTTAGATGTTCTTTCTCTCCCTCCTGCCTCTTGGAAACCCTAGCTTCTTTCAAGGACTACATAAAGTATCATCCTCTAACAAGCCTTTCTTTATCCTCCCATCGCTTTTCATTCATTCACCTCACTGGAAATTACATTGGGCTATTATAAATTATATATATATAAACATGCATGTACATATATATATATATATATTACACAGGCACAGGCAGTTTGTAATTGAAGATATGTGTATATATGAATATTTCTGGTTGTTTACATGTACATTCCTATTTTACCATGTTCTATTACCCTGCACACACATAGGGCAGTGTGTTTACACATGAGAATACGTTTTGCTTATTATAAACATATATGCAAATAGACATGTGTATGTAAGTGCACATATAGTATGTTTTATGTAATAAAGAGAGAGAGTGTGTATGCTAAGTGGGAGAATGCACCAAGGTTGGAGTCAAGAAGACCTGAGTTTAAATCGAGCTTTAGACACTTAAGGAGCTGTATGATTTTGCCTAAATTACGGGATCAAAGACAAGTCTATCTGCCTATGTTTCTTCACTTGTATAGCAGGGATAATAAAAGCACCTATCTCATCGTGTAGTTGTGAAAGTCAAATGAGATGTATAAAGAACTTAGCACAGAGCCTGGCATATCTGGTGCTTCATAAATATTAATTTCCATTTGTGTGTGTGTGTATATATATATATATGTATGTTATATATACACTTATCTATGTGTAAGTGATATTCCCCTCTTCCCTGGCCCCCCAGAGGATGTAAGTTTGTTTTTTCATAGCAGACACTGTCTTGCTTTTGTCCTGGCATTCCCAGAACCCAGCGCACAGCTCATAATAAGCTTTAACAAATTGCCTTTTGACTTATTCTTGTTAACAGTTTTAGAGAGCTGTTAGTGCCATGGAGAGGTTCCGACTTGTCTAGCTAGTCACCTGGCTAATGTGGACAGAGACAGAACCTGAAGAGATATTCCTCACTCCAAAGTAGGTACTCAATTCACACCAGAATGTTTCCTTTTACTATTTTAACCTAGGAATACTTCATTGAACCTGACCAAAGATCTTCCCGTTCTTGTCTAAAACACATACCAAGAAACTGAATGTTCCCCCTGAAAAAGAATCCTCTCAGATATCCAAGAGGGATTAATTTACTAATCCTTATTAATTCTTTGTCTCATAATTTAGCTGACATGCATGCTAGCTTCTGGTTTCAAATCTCAGTGACTTTTTAGATATTTTTAATTGCTAAGACATCGCATCTATGAATTCCCCTGCTTCATCCACTTGATGTCCCCTTCCCTTCCCTTTCCCACACTACTCAGCTCCCCCAACAAATGATACCCAAGGTCATTTGTGGCCCCTTGCCAACACAACTAGACACTTATCTCTGTGGTGTGTGGGAGGCTATTATTGTCATTCTCCTCTATTTGTTCCCTAAATCTAAGTTCTGTATCATAAATTTAACGCACATGATGAATGGTAGCACAGTGCAATGTAGGGATCAAATAGGCTAAATGTTGCTATCATCACCAATTCATTAAGAGTGAATTAAAGAACTGAGGGGAACAAATGGTCACACCTTAATAAATAATTACTTGGCAGATACTCACCAGCATTAAACATTGAGCTTTGAATCGAAATGTAATGGCAAGTTGTTGGGATAAGAAATGTTCATGGTCCCTAGCCAATTCTTAGCACTGTGTTTATAATAAGTAAGAAGAATATTGCTTCCTAACTCATAGAATGAACACTTTTGATAAATTGTTTTTACTCTTGCATCTTTCCAAACTCATTCAAAAAACATCTTGTTAAGATTCTTTCTCTAGAGAATTAGTACAAAAGAAATATATCTTATATAATACCTTAATTTGCTTTAGAAAATATACCCTAGTATACCAGTGATTGCTGATCACGATCACTGCATCTGTCTTCTTAGACACTTTAGATTTTTTATTTTACCCGTGAGCTTTCACAACACAATAGGTACCATGAATGAGAAATTACATACTACAGGTTTTTTAATTTTTTTTTTACTTCTAGTTCTTCTGACCTGTTTCATTAATAAAATCAAATGAATTTCATTTTGACTAATTTTTACTTGGATTATATAGAATATAATGATTGAGTTTATAGGGAGGGGGAAGGGGGAAATATTTACATTAACTAGACAATTCTCCTTCTACCTGTATTTGGGCTGGGTATCCAACAGGGAGGTCAAAGATAAAATTTAATAAAATATAATTTAGGACTATCTGAAGACTAGAGCTCTACAGGGTCTTTTGGTAGCAAAGCGACCCTTTTTCACCAGGTTCAGGAAAACCAATGAAGAAGCGGGGAACGCTGGCCAACAGTGGCTTAATTATCCCCATCCTTCTCTGAGACAAGGCATTTAAGAAAGTTAGCAGCTATAAACACTCCCCTGATAGTAGATAAGAAATCTGATGAAAGGTAATTTTCTTCAGGGAAACCTCCTGAGCGTACCAAGTTAATCATTAACTTATTATTATATATATGCATTTATATATATATATATATACACACATACGTTATAAGATCAAAGGAAACACAAACCTATGGCATAGGGGTTTTATGTCTTTTAAAGGGCAGGAGAAATCAAAGCTATACCTGAAAAACTAAGAAGTAATTACATTTCTTAGAGAAACAAAGTGAATGCTATTTTTCATTCTTTTTTTTTTTTCAAAGAGAAAATCTAAGTTTATTCTTTCTCTTTGGAAAGTTCTGTCCCTAAAGATATCTGAAGTTTCACATAAAGTCAATGAGATAACTTTGTCTAAGAGAGAATATCCACTTTTGTATCTGAATACTTTGAACCACAGAATTCAACATCATTTGCTAAAATCCTCAAGGAAAAAAAAGTAGTTGTTGTCCAAGTATATAGTATTATATATGCTTAAGAAAATATTTGCTTTCAATGCATACTCTCCTACCAGAAGCACAACACCTGTTTTTTCCTGAAAATGTAGAGCAGTGATGTAAAATATAAATAGAAACAGATATCACTATTCTTATACATCAAGATCCCTTGGACACCATAATAACTTAGTTTTAAAAAGTAATGTAATTTAGGTTTTTTTGTATTTTTGTTTATTTTGCTATTTATTTCACAGTTACATTTTATTTTTTAAACTCTAATCTCCCACCTTAGAATCAATACTATATATTGGTTCCAAAGCAGAAGAGCAGTAAGGGCTAGGCAATGGGGGTTAAGGGACTCGCCCAGGGTCACACAGCTAGGAAGTGTCTGAGGTCAGATTTGAATCTAGGACCTCCTGTGTCTAGGTTTGCCTCTCAATCCATTGAGCCACCCAGCTGCCCCCACACAATGACATTTTAATCTGGTTTTTGTCTCTCTAGGAAGTGTCCAGTTTATGTGTTTGACATTTCAACCTAAAGCATCCAGGGTTAGAGATCCTTAAATGCACTGGGGGATGGAGAGTGGGTATTATATAATGTTGTCTTTCTGATGCTCAATTTTAATAATTTGATCTCTTCCCATTGATAAGTTCCTACATTTTTATTTCAATGATAAGTGTTAATTAGGGGAAAAGAAAATAGGAAGTTGTGGTAGAAAGAGTATGGATTGAATTTAGTTAAGATTTGAGTTTAATCCTTAAAATACAATTTATTATTATTATTCATTTGGTGCCAAAGTTGTAGTTGACTTTGTGAATTCAATACTCTCTTGCCGGCAATTACATTTTTTTTTTTAAATCTAGTGTGGCAGTTCACCAAAATCACATGCCAAAGATCTCTCCCAGGATGAGGTCTAGACCTCCCACAAGAATAGTTGCGTAGCCAAATACCACTGTTTTGTTGACTGCTCATTCATGATCTCTGTGCCAAATTGTGAATCCAAGCCCATGTTAGTTTTCCCAAAGGTAGTCTGATTTTATTGCTTCTTCCCTAATAGCATATCATTCCACAGTGCATTGCTAAGGTAACAGAATTCAATGACAAAATTAATCTCTGTCATGCCAATGATATTTGGGGAAATGTAAAGTTTTGTTTTCTAATATTAAATTATATAAATTTATTTACTTGGCATCTTTGGGGGAGGGATGAATGGAATTTCCATGTAACTGAACTATAACTGTTTATAGATCAAATCTTCTTTTAAAGTTTTGCTTTTTCCTTATATTGAGAGGTTAAAAATGGTCAACTGTCATCCATCACCCTCATCCTGGCTACAGAAACAGCCTATTTTCCCTTCTTATCCCAAATTTCCATGACTACACATTTTACTCCTATTTTGTGATATTCCATATTGTCAATAATTATCTATGAATAAAAACAAGAAATTTGTGGGAAGACAAGAAGGTGAAAAGTCAGGAAGGTGTTCATGAATAACGTCATTCTTGGAGTGAGCTTTTAAAGCAGGGGTCCTCAAGCTTTTTACACAGGGGGCCAGTTCACTGTCCCCAAGAGCGTTGAAGGGCCAGACTATAAAAAAAAAGCAAAAAAAAATTATGAACAAATCTGTATCCCACTGTCTGGAGTAGCGGAGGCTGCAGCGCTGGCTGTGATGGTCCTGTCACACCTTGCACAGGCCCATCACCACCACCACTATACCGGACAGCAGTATACACAGAGTGGAATCCTGTCCCCCAGATCGCCATCACCATGCTGGTGTCTTCCATTGTGCAATCCCATAATTCTTTGCGCAGCACCTTATCCTCCTTCAGTTACTCTTAGAACAAGGCGCCATGTAATGGTTTTGTCACAGGAAGTAGTACCAGTATGTGAACTACGCTGTGCTTTGTGGCACCACCACATACAGTGCTCCTCTCACTGACCACCAATGAAAGAGGTGCCCCTTTGGGAAATGTGGTGGGGGCCAGATAAATGGCCTCAGGGGGCCCCATGTGGACCCCTTTTTAAAGAGTAAGTATGTAGAGAAGGCATTTCAGACATGAGGGACAGCTTGTACAAAAGTATTCAGATGGGATATGGAGTGACATATATGAAGATTGAAAAGGAAATTCAGGTCGTTAGACTCTAGAAAGTGTAAATGGAGTGATATATAATAAAGTTAAAAGGAGAGTAATATGTAACAAGACCCAAAAAGGTAGGTTAGGGCCAAACTGTGCAGTTTTCAATGCTAATGGAGAAGTTGGCAGTTGATTTTATCAACTTTACAAATGACCCAAAGTGGTAAAGAATAGCTAATTCAGTGAGTCAAGATATATACATACATAAATATTATGTATGTATATATCTTACCAGGGTAGAATTCTGGGCTGAACCTTGTAAAATAAAAATTAATAGTCATATACCGAATGCTACAATTGGGTCAAAGCAATAAACTTGAGAGGTCAATATTGAAAACATCCCATTACATAATTATTCATTTGAAAAAGATCTGATTCACCCAATGGAACATTCCTTCAATATGAGTCAACAATATAAAATGGCGGTCATAAAAAGATAATAAAATCTCAGGTTACTTCAAAAGAGGCTAGATGTTTAGGATTAGGCAGGTGATAGTCTATTTCCCTCAGCCCTAGGAAAAATGCTTCTCACATTCATCTCCTTCCCTCTACTCATAACTCAGAAACTTCCCTCCAAGTTCTCACCATCTCTTACATCAATTATTTCAATAGCCACTCATTAATGTTTCTGTACCAGTATGTCTGCTCTAATCTATTGTCTCTGAGGTTATTTAATATACTTTCCTAAAGCACAAGTTTGACTATGTAAATCTTTTAGTCTGGAAGCTTCAGTGCCTCCATATGTCCCTTAAGATAAAATCAAACTTTTTCATTTAATATTTAGAGCTCTCTATAATGAAGCTCCCATTGCCCTTTCAAGTCGTATTCCTTATTACACGTAGGAAAGAAAATTTGGGAAGGATATCTATAGCTCTCTAATCCAATCTCCACAGTGTCTATGCTACTTAAAGATTCTGAGAGTGGCAGATCTTAAGTCAAGAAGACTCAGCTTCCTGAGTTCAAATGTAGCCTCAGATACTTATTAGCTATGAAACTGGGCAAGTCACTTAACCTGTTTGACTACAGTACCTTCTCTGTAAAAATGTGTGGGGAAAGGAAATGGAAAACCACTCAAGTATCTGTGTAGAAAAGAGTAAATGGTTGTAAAAAGCATCAGACCCAACTGAAAAGACTGAACAAAAAAAAATGCTAGTTAAACTGATCTACTAACTTAACTTTTCCTTACACCAAGCATTCCATGGTATATCTCAGTGTGTTGCACAAGTTCTCTGCTCTACTAAAAAAACATTCTCCCTCCATCTCTGCTTCCTGGAAAATCTATCCTCCTTTTAAGACTTGGGTTGAAGCATCACCTCTTTCCAGTGACTGTTCCTCCCCGAACTGTCCCTGCTGCTTCCAGCTTTAAGTGTTCCACCCGAATCATTGTATCTTTCAAATATATTGGCTATTAATTTGTAAACATAATAGATACTTCTAGTCAAATTGAACCTCCTTGTGAGAAATTAATGTTTGATTTTTTTATCACTGGATCCCCACTGTCTAACATGATGACTAACTAGTTGGTAGTGGCCACTTAATAACTGCCTATTTATTGAAGGAAATTCTAGACACAAAACTTTAAGATGGTTAGGAATGCTTAGCCTGGAGAAAAAAAAAAACTTTTTGAGGATGAAAAGCAATCTTAAAATATTTTTATGGATGCCATGTTCAAATAGAATTATATTTGTTCTATTTAACACCAAAAGGCATAACTTGGGGCAATAGTAAAACAGGGAGGGGGTGGTGTCAAAAAGAGACCAATTTAGATTTGCTGTAGAGAAAGATGTCTTAATATTTTTTCTTGTTGTTCAGTCTGGTGTGGTTTGTTATTTTCTTCTCCATTTTATTTTATAAATGAGAAAACTGAGGTAAAAGGGTTAAATGACTTGCCCAGGTTACAGAATTAATGTCTGAGGTCAGACTGGAACTCAGGAAGATGAATCTTCCTGACTTAAGGCCTGTCACTCTATCCACTTTGGTGTCACCTAGCTGCCTCTCTCAATATTTAGAACTATGCAAATGTACAATTGTTTCCTCCAGAGTCTATGGATTCCCTTTCACTATAGGACTTCAAGAAAGGGCAATGTTTGATAGGTATATTGTGGAGAGAATTTATATACAACTTCAGATTGGGTAGATTATCTCTGGAGTCCCTCAAATATGTGACGATTCTACTGTTTATCACAATGCTTTGCATAAAATAGGTGAATATTATTTTTTTCTGGATAGACTCATTATATACAGTAACGTACTATTGGCTATCACTACTCGATGAAACATCACTAATCAAAATGTTGTTTTTCATATAACAACCAAAATGTTATGTGAATTTTGGTAGATTTGAGGATGCAGCATGTACTTAGTGTGAACATAAAAGTAGAATAAAAGAAAATATAGAGGAAGATCAGAACAGAAAAGAATGTACTTGGGAGATGAGAAATTACAGAATGACAAGCTAAACAGTATCTTCCACATATAAAAGGAACACAAAGATAGTCTCCAGGATAGTTATAAATGAAATATTTATGATCAAACATGAAGAATTGCCCAAAAGGGGAAAGATTTATAAGAATTTTAACCTCTACTGTTGCACCAATGAAATCATAGTCCAAGAAAAATATTAAAGCATAAATATGAGAGATTTCAGAAAAGGCAGATAAATTCCTTTCTATAAAGATATAATCCATTGGAGGAAAATTTGAAGGGAAGATGTTCAATTTTTATTCTGTCCAGTCTTTAATTTTATTCCCTAAGCCAGACCCTACTACTCTTTGTAAATGTCATTAGGCAGGAATTTCCAGGTTTATCATTTGAGACAGACAAGTCCTCCCTCCAACTCAACCTACTAATGGCCCTAGCTTCTTTTAAATCCCAAAAAAAATTTCTTCTTTTATTGGAAGCCTTGCCTAAGCTTTCTTTATTTTAGTGTCTTCCCTCTATTAAGTGCCTATACCCGTACCTACATATCTAGAAAGACAGACAGACAGAGAGTTCTTGCTTCTTGCTTTGTATATATTTGTTAACATGTCTCCCCCCACAATACCCCTTAGAGGTTAAGCACTTTAAGGACAGGACCTCTCTTTTGCCTCTTTTTCGATCCCCAGGGCTTAGCACAGTGCCTGGCACATAATAGGTACAACAAAATAGTTAGATAGATTAGATAGATAGATAGATAGACCTCAAAATTTCAACTTTCAAACAGAATACATTCAAATAGAAAAATAACAATAAAAATATATGAAATTCAAAGCTAATAGTTCCAAATTTTCTACCATATGTAATTTTCAGCTCCATTAAAAAGCTAGAATGTTGAATAAAATTATCAAATTTATTTTGGTAAATATCAGTATAAATGAAAGGGAATATTTGTACAAATAATCAAAAACAATAAAAATCTAAAGTATTACTACATTATATGAATTTTTCAATGCAGCATTTTGCTTTCCTAGTTACTATATCATTGGCTAATATAATCGAACCATTTCTAAAGTACACAAATCAAATATAAATGACTTGGAAGACCATCTAGATTCAAAATTAAGTACCAATTACCTGCAAGATAGCTAAGAGTAGAAATAAGCATTTTACAATGACGTCAGTTCACTTCAGTTTAGTGTTTCATTATTTTTTGCAAAATATGTTTAAAAAGCCTAAAAAGTCACATAGTTTAAAAATATTTTAAATTGTTTAAAATCTCATAATGAATTTGGAATGAATATCTTGGTATAAAATTAAGTAACATTGTCAAATTGGGTATGAAAGAAATCATCAAAACCACATATCAACATTTAATTTGAATGGTAGTATCCAAGATATCATTGTCATTTCTAATACTGAAGTAGCCAGTGCAAATAGAGACATTAAAAGGATGCATGTATATGTGTATAACCACATATATATATATACGTATAGAATATGCAAACATACATATACATATATAGTCATTGATGCTGACTGTCTTTATAAGTGTTTGTGGTTCATGATAGCACTCACTGCTACAGATTGCTACCAGGTGAGAAAAGATAATTAACATATATGTGACTGAATTTTCCAAAATAGCAAATTTCATTCTGCTGATATAGACAGTCTCTGAAAAAGCTTCTCTGAATAATGAGAAAAAATCCAATAGTAATTCGATATGGAGTTATGCCTTTTGGGTTTTACAGTAATACCAACATAATATGAAAGACATAAACAACTTTTTCTACTTTGTTCTTTCATAAAGAAAAATGCAACTTTTTAAAAGAGAAAAAAAATAACCTATTATAGTTCACTCAAAAATTATTACATTTTAAAGTATAGCATCAATTTTCTGATTTCATTTCTGGTTTTTTCTAACAGTCTTTTAAAAAAATTAAGTGGTTTATGACTAGAGAGAAGGGGAGGAGTGGGGAAAAGAAGCTTATTTTCTTTTCTATAAAAATGATATGTGAACAAGTCTGTATCTGTCCATTGAAAATAATCTATGTGTCCATTCAATGAATTACAAATTATGCCTCTCTGCTTCGAGAAAAGTAATCATAAAAAACCTGCCTCAGATGTCAAATGTGGTAGTCCATTGTATATGTCCTATTATAAATGATAATACTAGGTTTGTGTCTTAGATTTCAATTTCTGAAATGAGATTTTGGTGCAGCTTTCCTCTTTTTTAACTATAAAAAAGATGCAATTATAATGTTTTGATTTTGAAAGGTCACATTTTATATACAAATGAGTATTTCAATAGCACATGCAGATGTATCTTTACAAAAACTTACATAAAAAGACAAGTTTCTATAAAATATCAAGAAAAATACTTTGGATAATGAAAAATTATTATTTTAAATTAAATTAACACATTTCTCATTTTTTCAGTCATTACTGAATCAATTATATTCCATATAAATGAATAACAGAAATGTATATTTATCTGTTTGAAGTTAATGAAATAACAGCAGGTTAGTCCATTTACTTAATTTTGCTGAAAGTATGAATGATTTAACTGAATAATAAAAATTATCTCAGAAACAGATTCTCAGAAATTAAAATGAAGATGACACAATGAATATAGCATTGGATCTAGAACAGTGATGGAGAACCTTTTAGAGACGGCATGCTATGCCATCCCCACCCAGAGACAGAGTGCCCCCCACTTACATCAGACAGGGAATAAAGGAAGTGCTCCCATTGGACTGCTGGGAAGAGGGGAGTGTGAAATGAAAAAATGTCCTCAGATGTGGTGGAGAGGGGGAAGGGAGCATCTTGGCCTGAATCACTTTGCCTTTCTAGTAACTAACTCTGACAAGCAATGCACTTATGCCCACAGAAAGGGCTCTGTGTGCCCTCTCTGGCATGCATACCATAGTTTTGCCACCCTGGGTCTAGAGCCAGGAAGACCTGATTTTAAAATGTGACCTCAAACAAGCTACTAGCTATGTGATCTTCAGCAACTCATTAATCTCTATTTGCCTCAATTTCCTTTACAGTAAAATGGGGATAATAATAGCACCTACCTCCCAGGATTGTTGTAGGCATGAAATGAGATAATATTTTTAAAGTGTTTAACACACTATGTGGCACAGGAGGGGGAGGGTTGCATAAATGTTAGCTAAAGTTATTATTTTGTTTTCATTATTACTAGGACGAGGGTATTAAATATAGACTGGTTGACATCTAGGAGGATTTTTAGTTGCCTCCTTCAACCCAACTGTTTCTAAGGCATGCACATTTATTGCTCTAATAAAAGAAAGAATAAACCAGAAAATAAATTAGAGAGGCAATTATATAAAAATGTCTATTTCACATTATATTGTAACCTGGTATATATCAGGTTATATATTGCATTTTACAAGGTTTTGAAACTAGTAAAAATTTGAGACAACAAAACGACCAGTTAATTCTGAGAAGGAGGGGGAAACAGTTGCTAGTTATTATCAGAACAAAACAATCTTTCCATGGTTGAAATTCCACTTGTTAAATTGCTGTTCTGATCACAAAGTATAATGCAGTGTTTCTTTAAATGGTATTAATTTATCATAAATTTGTGTCTATACCATGTTAAATTATAGCTCATTGTGGTCTATATGGATAGGCACAATTTATCCCCAATTTTCTTGTTCCCTGTGTGTGATCTATATCTTACGCTTTTTTCCCCTAAATACTTATAGAATATTGAGTAGAGTATCAAACATGAGTGCAATCCTTAAGCAATCAATCAACAGACATTCATGAAATGGTCGCTCTGTTCCTGACATTGAGCTCCTCAGGTGACGTGCATCTCACACTTACTATAAAGAGATAACCCTGATTTTTCAGTGGGAAAGGGGAAAGACCAGGCAGAACTCCAGAGGAATAGTGAGACCAGCTAAGGGAGGAAGGCTGTAAGCTTCCCTGTAATCATCGTGGGCTCTATACCACAATCACTCCAAGCTCTGATCAAATGGTTTATTTATTGCAAAGCTGACTTCTATAGTCAGAAACTGCTTCAAAAGAGGAGCGAGAAAGCAATGAATTTCATGGCTCCTGCAACTGAGTTAACAGTGATACCTTGGCTTCCTTGAGCTGCTCTAATTCCTTCTGTAATTAGCCATTCTTGGGAATCACTCCCGGACAGCCATCTGATTGTTTGGGGAGCAGGAAGGGAGGAGGTGTTCCCCTTGGAAGGACACTGGGGTGATGACTCAGAATCTGCTTTGGCAGAGATGGGATGCGCTGAATGCAAGGTCTCTTCATGTTCTTCTCTGCCCAATTAGAACTGAGAATTTTGTTTCCCAAGAAAAAATGAATTTCTGTCTCAAGCCTCTTGACTCTTACTATGGCTAATAAAGAATTCTCAGTCAGCAATTTACAGAATGGGGAAGCTGGGGATAATACAACTGGGCAGCTTTTACAGGCAAAACAAAACACCAAGGAAGGAGAATAAAAAGACCAACAAACAATATAAGCTTTCCCATAAGACTCATACTATTTTTCAACATTTTTTTAAAAGGAAAGAAAAAAATAAAGCGACCCCAGCTTACTTCATAATGGCACAAGTTTGGGATAAAGATGGAAAATTTTCCCTTCACTATTTAATAGGAAAGCAACAAGTTCTGTGGCAAAGTAGAGGAGACTGGGAAACTGGGCCAAGGCCACTGACACATTGTGGTGGCTGATTAAGCTGTGAGCAGACTCTAAATAAATTCCATCCCCCAAAGCACCCTCATTCTGGCTGTTGGGGCCGTCTTGCATGCTGTGCATGCAATAGGAGGCTAGAACCAAATCTACCACTGAGCATCAGGACTTCAACCCCAGACTGGGAGAGCAGCTTCTAGACTGGGATGCTGGCAGGGATTTTGGCTTTTGGGAATAGAAAGAAGAGAAGGAACTGCTTTAAATACAGATTGTCACAAATCTGATCAGAAAGGCCGTGTGCGACATTAAAGACTTCAACAGAAGCGAAGAGGAAGAAAAGACTAAGGTTTCATGTGTTTCAAAGGTCTAAACAAAACTACAAATATCTCAGTCTACATCAACACAATGCCATCTCTCAGAACCAGGACCTTAAAGATACATACAGAATTCCTAATATACCTTTTGACGTTGAAAACTCTTCTTGTCCAAATCATTGACATTTTGATAACTTCCATTCAAAAGATGAAAATCACCAGAAAGAGTTTATTTTATAATTTTAAAAAATGTTTGGCATGTATAAATGTTACTCACAAGTGAATTTTTTAAAATAACTGATAATTCCAACTGGATATTACTGAAAGAGAAAAAATATTATGGAACATAATTCAATTGCTCCCAATAAATATTGAAAGTATATTGAAGGGTTCAGCATTACAGTTTATACTATGTTATTTATGTAATGAAATTAAAATGAAATATCCAGCTATGATTCAATTTATATTTCGATGATTTCTATAGGAGTGTTTTCATAACTATGAAGCATTTCATAAGAGTAGAATAGATCTATAACTAATACATTGTAGGGCAAACAACTATCTTTTTGCTTCAAATTATTCATTTGCTTCACTTTCTCTCAATTGTTTTCCCCTGGAAAACAGGCAGCTGCAACCAAATCCAACAACACTATATTAAGAAAAATAAAGTGAAATAACTAAACATCTTTAAAAGCAAAATACAACTACATTTAATACCTTCATCAAAGCCAAATGCATCTTTTGCAGGACAGGTTGTTTCTCCAAAGCTTTAGAAAGTATGGGCATGGATTAGTGGGCAAAGTACATTCTAGATCATCCAATTGATCCTTGAGATCAATAATGTAAAATAAAGGCTTGAGTTCTAATCTGACCTCAGAAATTTACAAGATGGGCACGTCACTTAAGCTCTGTTTTTCACAATTACCTCAATTATAAAATGATGATAATAATAGCAACTACTTCACAGTATTGTTGTGAGATTCAAATAAGGTAATATTTTAAAAAAGCAATTAGCACAGTGCCTGACACAGAACAGGTGCTCTATAAATGCTTATTTTATTCCTCCTAGATCCCACCACCATAATCAATGTCGAGACATAGACAGGTACGTAGGAAGACTGAAGATGCCAGCCCTCATAATGTTAAACTTGATGAAAAATACAGTAGCAAATTAAAACATTGTTTTCAGATTGGGCACATATGTGGAATGGCTATGGAGTTGGAAATAGTGATAAAGTTTTGTGAGTGGTGTATATTATTGTGTTCCTCAGTGGAATCAGAGACTATGGTGCCTAGAATATAGTACTTAAATAATCAATGTTTGGTGATGGAAAGATTACATGCCAAATTTTGACCATTTTATAAGTATTTCCTGAAGACTCTAAAGTCTGTAAGTATGGCAATGCTGCAGAAAGGTAACAGCAGTGAAGGAAAGTCCATCATGAGATTGGCAGAGGTCTCACAAAGGAAAGCTGTTTGAAATTGGAAAATGCTTTGCTAGGGCTAGATCAGTGATGCACAGGATACTATTAAAGGTTCTCTAAAACAATGTAAATATTCTCCAAAGATAAACTGAAGGGTAAATTAAAATCTAGTCTCAATAATATATATGTAATTTATATGACATTTATTTAATTATTTGAAGACATAGTTATATAATGTGTTGTTTTTTATTCCTTCATTTTGAAGAGAACTAATGATATCATAGGGTGACTTGTGGATGACTGGTGATAACCCAGGATGACATCTTAGAGGTCTGACAAAGCCCTGAGTGCTCCACAATGACTACTTTAACTCCATTTATGGCCTTTGGAACAAATTAACTATTTTGAGACACTTTCCCCACCATTTAATTTATTATAAGTATATCAAGTTATAATTCAGTTATAATATATAATTATATATATAATTATAAATGCTGATTGCTATATTTTATTTTACAACAGTGGTCAAATATTACACATACATACACACACACACACACACACACATATGCAATCTATGATAAGTTTATTTTAGTCCTTACTTTTGATTCCCTCTCTACTGAATCATTTCCTGAACTGCTAATGATGAACAAGACTGACTTGTTTAAAGTTTACCTCTTCATCTTCTTTATTCCCTTCATCAGAGTAGGATGGAAACAGGATCGAGTGAATAAGAAGCAAAAAGTAAATCTATGTAAGATCATACCCTTAAAACAGCATTGTTTTACAGCCATTGTCTTACTATCTTTAAATTCAAATCGATTCTTTTGTCATTTAAATGAACTAATTTTTGTTAAAACCACCTAACCCTTTGAGTTTCTCCTCTTGCAAAATCATTGGGGAAATTTCTCATGCTGAAATGCCTTGAGAAGGTTATGAACAGGTAGATTCTCAACATTTATCTATATTCTGGGGAAATGGTAAAATGGAAAAAAAAAACTTATTGGTTAACATAACTGGGGAGGAGGGGAAAGAGGTGCTTAATTTAGTGTATCACAAGACCTTAACCTAGAGAATACTCAAATACTAGTTATGGTAAATGCTGCTGGCAGCAACTGGATATAAGGGAGTTACTTATAAAACATTTTTGCCCCTAAAATATTTTTATGGAAATGATGAAAACTGGTAAATTCTTTCCTGCATTAAGTTACCTAGAGCATTGAATCCTCAACTTTTATGGCTATTTAATTTCCACTGGAATTACTAGGAATTAGGGGCTATAAAATTGTATCTTGTGACTGCTAATCTGTTAAATTGGTAAAATAAAAATGAAGTTTTCATTTTTAATTATTTTACACTGACATGTCATTCTTTCTCCCCATGCTTATACAAATTTTAACAATTCTTCCAGATCAAAAGTGAGGGAACCATTTTTTTCTTATTGAAATAAGTTATCTAAATGTTTCTGAAAATGCAATTTTCTGTACAATTGAGAGAGGAATACAGTATATAAGGATATATTCAAATTACCTTGTGCCTAAATCTCAAGCCATCTTATAGTAACTGTAATAATGGGTAGAAGTATTACATCCAAATCATCTCACAGAGAAGTTTGTAGAATCAGGATTTGTGGATGTAAGAAACCTTAGAGACTACCCAATCATTAAGGTTTCTTCCTTTGACAAATCCTGGAATGAGAAAGGGAAGAGGTTGAGGGAAAGGCAGACAAAGTTTGTTTTCCATGGTAGGAAATTTTATGCGGCTGTTTTTTCTTGTTTTTGTATTGTTTTCTCTACTTTGATATTGGAAACAAGATTTGGAGGTCCTCTGAAGTCAGCTTTAAAAGAAAAATCAAGGTAGTTACCAATGATTACCTTAAATCATAGATGAAGTAATAATCACCAAACTCATCCAATAACAAAATCTAGTGCTTATATTTTTATAAAAATGATATATTACAAAGTGTTTAGGTTTTTTACCTTTGATTCTGACAAGTCTATAGTGTGGGTAATAATATTTCACATATATTTTGCACCTAAAATTTCAAATTATCAACTCCATTCTCCAAGTAAGGAAACTGAGGCTCAGAGAAATTAAGGACTTCTTCATAATCATATTGTTAGCTAGTAGCAAAGCTGGAATTTGAACCTGGATCTTTCTTTTACATCCAAGTCTCTCGCTTTTTTTGTCCTACTACATCATGTCTTAATGCAACAGTGATTAAATGCAACAGTGATTAACATTTGATACAGTTCTGATACCAAGAGACTTCAATGTCAAGCAAATCTTAAAGTTACCAACAAATAACTAGAAAGGGTTTCTGGTTCCAACTTAATATTCTGCCTAAAAGGAAAAATAAAAATTACTGCAGAATCTATAAAAATGCCATTGGAATATGCTTACTCTACAAGCTTGTGCACAACTATTGCCAGAGGCTAAATGACCTAAATTAAAAGATCTGCTTTCTTTTCTTTTAAGAAACAGATATGCCTTCTTAGAATTTGGAAAGATGTATGTCTATATGTGCGTGTATACAGATGCATTGACACACATGCACCAGAATTTCTCATTCTCCTTGGCTTTATTAATATTCTTCTGAGTCTCTTCAACTGTTTTCTTGTCTGACTTATTTTCAACAGGCACTCCACCCCTACCTTTTTATTTGAAAAATATTCGTTGACAGCAGAGAAAAATGATACAGCTCTTAGAAGCATAGGAGATACGGCGTGATTTGTTCAATGGGGTTGTTTCACAGAAGATTCTGACAAAGTTACATACTTAAAAGATGCTGAAATATGTTTAATGCCACTTGGGATAGGTCATCTCTCTTCTTAATTATGTCTTAAGACCATGTGCTTCTGGCAAACTTCATCACTTAGTTTGTCACCTTATGGCCAAGGTGGGTGACAAGGGATCCCTTTCCATGTTACAGAATCATAAGATGACAGATTTAGAGTTGGAAAGATCCTTGGAGGTTAAATAAGGTTTGTTGCTGTTCAGTCATTTCAATCATGTCTGACTCCTCATAACCTCATTTGGGATTTTCTTGGCAAAGATACTGGACTGATTTGCAAAGTCTTTCTCCAGCTCATTTTACAGATCAAAAAACTGAGGCAAACAGGATTATACATAGCCCCCTCATTTTACAGATGAGGAAACTATGGCTCATTGAGAATAAGTGATTTCCAACTTAGGCCTTCTGACTCCTTTTCTAACACTTTTCTTTTACAGACAGTAGCCATGAGTAGAAAGGAACCTTCCAGAGGCCAGATAGTCCAATGTGTAGCTCAACAATGAATTAGAATAAGTAATGAAACCCAGTGTATCCTTGAAAACCTCAAATGAGATGAAAGAAACTATCTTTTAAGGCTCTCCTTTTTTTAGGAAATACCTCTGTTGGGCAGTTGTTCCTTACATCATGCTTAAATATGCCTTTTTTCTAAATGGTCAATATTTGTAGCCTTACACACACACAGTGCATAAAAAAAGATTAACACCTTGGAGAAGGCACAAAGTAGATTCACTTACTTGTCAGCAAAAAACCTACTCTCTGATTTCTCCCAGGATTTGGGGACAAACAGAATCATGAAGACTCAGGCACAAGTGAAAAATGACTGCAATTGCCAGAAAGGGGAAAAGGTCAGGATAGACAGAACTGACCTGGATGTAAGGAAAACCTGGTTTTAAATCCTGCCTCTCAAACTTACTGACTGTGTGACTCTGAGCAAGTCACTTGACTATTCCTGCCTTTAGGTATCTTTCTAAACCTCAGAGAATAAGTTGTGTTGACCTGCACTGCTAGGGGGAGTTTTCTCATCAGGAAGTTCCCAATATCAGAGAAATCACAAGACGCCAGTCTCTAAAGATTTAGAAACAAGTGGAGAAATTAGTGATGAATCAATTCTATCCCTTCTCTGAACAAAATAGGAAATGGAAGTGCAGGGCAATTAAATGACTTGTCCAAGAGCTGTCATTAAATGGCCACTGGGGCCATTAAATGTAACAGACATTTCAAACCCAAATTTACACAGATAGCAAGGGGCAGAGCTGAAAGTAACACTGCACTGCTCTGCTCTGGGGACACCTGAGCCCCATCTAATCATTTTTTCCCTTTCCTGATAGTATCAGTAAAGTGGCAACAAAACAGTAGCAATGTGAGAGTCAGGAGGATTTGCTCTAAAGTTGCTCTCTCTGGAGCAGCAACATATTCTTCTCATCTCCTGTCTGCTGCCCAAACTCTACTTATGTGGACTGTGGAAGAGGAAGGAGAAGAGAGGGCTCCATGGTACAATCTCTAGTGTCTCTGTACTCCCTGTCAGTCAGCACACTCTACTACCCAATTAAAATAGCCTCTGGCACGTCTCATGTTGAAAGACAGCTCAATCAGCCAGTGACATTGGTACAAAAAGGGCAAGGGATTACTTTCCTCCCCTTGTATGTTTACGTGACCAATACCTATTATTTCTTGGGTCTTTTTAGCACAAATTCCTGCTTGACTCTGCACTGACATAAAATATCCTACCTGTCTTATGCAATTTTCACTGCTTGGAAATGATTAAAGGAAATAAATGGGGAAGAAATGATGGGCACCTTTTTTAATGTCAATAAATGAATATAAAATATTTAAGGGGATTCTAATTTTTGAATGACATCAGCTTTTTCCCTTAAAATGAAATATATGATATATTCATTATTTTAAAAAGCATTTTAAATTGTGTCACTGGTAAATTTGGGCTTTTCCAGTTTGGTCTGGGAAATGAGAGTAAAGGAAATGACTAGAAACTATTTCTGTGCAAAATTTGCATTTATGCAAGTTCAAACTTGTCATGGCTCTCAGGAAAATAATGGGAAAACATGCATTCTCACACCTAGACCTTTTTTTTAAATTCTAAGAGAATTGCACATTTATCCTTTATGTCCTTCATTTTTTTCCTAAATTTTAAAAGTGGGACATTTGCTAACTACTTGGTTTTTTAATAAGAATGATTACTTGAAGAAACAAGTAGTTTTCTTTTTTAAAGTAAAAAACATTGGAGAAGGCAGCTAGGTAGCTCAGTGAATTGAAAGGTAGGCCCAAAGAAGGGAGGTCCTGGGTTCAAATCTTTCTTCAGATATTTCCCAGCTGTGTGACTCTGGGCAAGTCACTTACCCCGCATTGCTTAGCCCTTACTGCTCTTCTGCTTTAGAACCAATACTGAGTAGTGATTCTAAGATGGAAGGTAAGGTTTTTTTTTTTTTTAAAAGAACATTGTAACTCATAACATTATTATTGGTGTTACTATATTAAAAATCAGATAGTGGAAAGAGTACATCTGTCTCAGTTTTTCTATGTAAACATCTGTGTTTGCAGCAATTACATTTATTCAAATCAAATCATGGGTATTTTATATATACAGCTATTGATTTCATCAGACTTCAACAACTCTCATCTTAAAAATAGCACTAAACACCTCAGATTTTATAACTTTTTAGCTTGCCAAAATGATTTAAACTCTTACTAAATTATTCTCAGTACTTATAGTCTTGATTACATTGCTTAACAGGCTATACTAAATGCTCCAAAAAAATCCTCAAAAGAACCACTAGGAAGGATATTTTAGTAAATTGAATAGTAATAGTTATGGGAAAACTTATCATTATTATTATTTCCTATTTCATTCACTGGAAAAGCGTATCACATAATCAGATAATTTCTTAACAAAGTCTGATGATTAAATCCTAACTATAGGATAGCAAAGTAACAAAAGCTACCTTAAGAGTGAATCAGTTTGAATGAAGTCTGATTAACATTTAAGTCAAATACCAAATGGCCATTGATTAAAAATTATAATGGCCTTGAATAAAATGTTAGTTACCAACAGTGAGGACTAATTTGATTCAGCCAATCCATCAGCATGAATGTAATGTACATACATACATATACACAAATATACAGTTACACACTCAGCCCATGGAGGTCACTTCTTTTCTCAGTGTTATTGTCTAAAATTCTTCTTGATTCTAATTTAATTAGAAATTGTTTCATGTAGTTTTAATTGATCAGAAATGCTTGTATCTTATGTCCAATTTTATATAAAACAGATTATATTTATTCCCTGCCTTTACTAATAATCACCCTATTAAGATCAAGAAAGAGCAGAGTTGTTAAAGTATAGTGGATGTTTACTGACAATTATTGGGCAAGTCATTTAATTTCCCATGCCTTGGTTTTCCTAACTTGTACAGAAAAGAGATTCAATTAGATGATCTCTAAATTCCCTCTCATCTTTAAATCCATGGAATATGGCAACTAGCCTTGGGATTTCATTGACTTTGGGGATTTCCTGGTCTGGAAATTCTCCATAGCAGTGCAAGTCAATACAGTCTCCATTGCTTATTTTCTTGAATTCTGAGACTTAGAGGGTTACCTAAAGACATGAAAAGTCAAGTGACTTGTTCACAGTCACATAGCCAGTATGAATCAGAGGCAGGATTTAAATCCAGATTTTCCTTACTTCTGGAATAGTTCTCTCTATCCTGTCCTGTGACTATCTTCTCTGGCAATTTCAATCATTTTTCAATCATATGTCACTCTTTGTGACTCTATCTGATGTTTTCTTGGAAGATACTGAATCAGTTTGTCATTTCTTTCTCCCATTAATTTTCCAGATGAGGAAACTGAGGCAAACAGGATTAAGTAACTTCAAACAGCTGGAATCCCAGGATAGGTCTGAATTCAGGTACCTGCATTTTATGATACTAATCAGAACTCTATCCACTGAGACACCTAGCTGCCCATGTATGACAACAAACATCATTAAAACATCTTGTCATTAAAACTATAATCCTATGAAATGTGGTGGATGTTTTCTGCTGTTTTTGATTAACTTAAATTGCTGGGATTACCTTGGCAAATAATGCCCCAAAGCATAAAGACAAGAATTTGGTTCCGAACACTCACTGGATAGATCTCCATGTACCATTAATTGTGTTTTGCTTCTTAGGAACAGAGAAAGACATGTTAGTTAATGAATGGCTGCAAGGTTAGGTTGCTTTGATAATCTCCCTTGCCAAGAAAATCTAAGATGGTATGTGCCTCATTATTGAGGAGCTTCTAAACTGAGTGAATAGACAGACCAGAGGGGAATCTCTCAGTACTTTGAATAAGTCAGTGATTGAAAAAGTATTTTGCTAAGTGCTTAAAACAAACAAAGCATTGAGATAGGTGTAGAGATACACATGTTCACCTCAGATAGTCCCTGACTTCAAAGAAGCTTACACTCACTTATGGGGAGGTTATCCAGAGAGATATGGGTCAGTAAGGGCCAAGGAACTGAGTTTTGTTGTACAGTCATAGGAATTGGGAGTGTAGTCATAGGGAAGTGGATTTTTATATTCTTTCCAGTAGCAATAATATCTTCTTAGATAACTGTCCCCCCAGGAGAAAGGTAGAAAAGGAGAGTAGAGAAAGTTTTATGTGAGGCTGAAGAGCAGATGGCAAGATAGCTTCATCTGAATAGTCCTGGTTTCCAAGTGAATGGCTCTAAATATTAGACACAGAAGTAACAAAACTTTTCAATACTCTGATGTTTCTTTGGAAAAGAGATAAACAATTCTAAAGGAAGTACACAAGTGTTGCTTGAACTGAGGGAACATACAAAGGTAACCTCTTTTGTATCTTATATGATATTGTAATTTAAATAAAAGAAAAATATAAAGATTACAGTGGCTTTCCCAACTTTCTAAATGAAGAAATCTCAGGGAAACTCAAAACAGTCAGGGGAAAATTGAACCACCCTTTCAGAATAAGTCCTGAAGTAAAAGCAGAAACTCTTTCCCATTATCCTTCCCCAAATCAGGAGCTTGAATATGAATGAACTGCCAGTTTCTCCCTGCATTCTTAAGTGGATAAAATAGCACCAGTCCTGCACCCTGACCTGTCCAAGTTCCTCAATCTTTTCCTTCCAACATCTAGCACTAAAAGGCCATCCTAGATAAGAACTAAATAAAACCACTAGGCTTAACTGGTTTAAAAAATGGTGTTCAGTTACAGCTGAGGTCCCAAAGGGTATCCAATTCTACTGGCGTGTCCTATAGATTTAGTTACCTCATTCTTTCTGAATTATCTTCATTTTGTAGACATCTCCATTCATGACATCAGTTTTCTCTATTATCTTGTTACATGTTTCTTTTAACTGAGACTTTGCTATTACAAACCATTCTGCCTCTGATAAGACAGATAACTTGTATAAATGATGAAGGAATTCTTCCAATTTCTAGATTCTCTGCACTACCTCTAGGTTCTAGGTTATATTACAGAAGCATATAAAAGCTCAAGTGAAAATCTGTCAGAAACTCCCCTCTCCCAAGCAAATATCCAATCACTGAAAAATGAACCTAAGAAAAATTATAAAGGAATTAGCATATTAAAAAGAAACATAAGTGACTCAAATGCTGGGCATAAATAACATGGAGGTAACTCTATTGAGGCCATCTGAAGGATGGTTGTCAGCTCCTCTCCAATTCACTAAGGAAGGGATTATGTATTCTACCAATAGTAGAGAGTTTTTAAACTTTGGAATGTTTCCTGATAAGGTTTAGAATCTTTTCTGCAAGTGTGTCCTTGAATAGAGAATCAATTTGCATCATCTAATACAGTACAAAGTAGATTAAGAATGGATTTTGTTCTATAGATACTGCTATATTTCTATAACTTGATTAAATATAACATTTTGTTGGAAATGAGTCCTCCATAGACATTTACACAGCTGGGAGAGGTTTATGTGCACACATGAGAAAGGCGGTGATCTGAAGTCACATGCCCACATAGTTTCACAATTGTATAATAGACAAACAGTCATTTAGCACCTATTCTGTGTCAGGCACATTATTAAACCAATATTCAGTTTATATAACCCATTAATTAATAATATCATTTGCACAAAAGTTCTCCTGTTGGTAATTTTTTAAGGCAAAGAACTGATTTTAATAAGCAAGTGATGGATATGTGCAAAATTCTTACACACTGTCACATGCTTCTTACAATTAATCCTTTGTATTTTAAATGCTTTGAATTTTTCACGGAACAGCTTAAATATTATTATTATGAATACATCCTACACTCAAGGCCCACTCTCATTCACTATTCAGTGACTCAAATGAATATCTTCATCTCTGTGAACACAAAGTGAAAACATTCCAAAGGTGGCTGTCAGTTTCTAGTATTCAAAGGAAGGTATTTGATTTACTGTTCCAAGTAATGGAAGTAAATTCTATTGCAGGGGTAAGGCAGTTGTAAGGAATTGTAGCCATCAGTGGACAAGTTAGTTTCTTAAAACCTCAAGATGTCTTGAGATGAGATTTTATCAACATAATTGATCATTACCATTTACTGTTATTTAAATAAAAATCCTCTCTACAAAGCAGATGACAAACAGAAATGTCAATAGACTAATAATAGCATAAATGTAAAAGCTAGCACAAACAGTCCTTTTAGCATGTGCTTTATGGTTTTAAGGGAGAAATATAAAGCAAATTAAGGGTCTTCTGTGGAAGAGGGATTAAAATGAACAAAATCAATAAGAAAATATAATAAATGAAAAATAATAAAAAGTTAAAATATTCTGACAATGCCATTAAAAAGAAAGCAGTCTAACTTCTCTAGACATCTTTCCTAATGTCTGAACAAGAATGATCACTGTGCATGTGTATCTTGAATCACTTAGTTTTGAAAAAAATTAATCCTTTCTCAGTCTGTTGCCAAGAAAGGCAATTCCATATCTCCTTATCATTAATGTATTATTTTTGGCAAAGAGAAAACTTGGAAATCAAATGATCAGTATCATAGTGACAAAAATGACCCAATGAAAAAGAATTTTAAAAGTGAAACATCTTTTCCTAAGTATTTCCTGATAATACACTACCTTCCCTAGCATTATTTTCACTTATAAACCTTCAAAATTGATCAATAATTTCACCTGAAGGTAAAAACAGCTTACAGTTGAATATCACAACATAAGCATTTCTTATGTGTTATAAATAGAAATTGTAGTCCCTTCTTTCTTCAGGATGAGCAAAGATCTAAAGACTCACTTTTATAATAGATTAAGTGGCTAATATTCATCAACCGAGTTCCCTCTGAAATAGAATTTCACTGGTCTTATTTTTTTCTTCTGCTATTAATGACATATACTCTATTTATATTAATAAAATCAACAACTACTATATATCTGTATTATGAAATACCCTATTTTCTTTAGGAAAGTGCCTTGAAGATGTTATATCACTTCTTTTTACACTGTATTTTAAATAGTCTATTATATTTCTTGTCATAAAAATAAGTTCCTTTTCTTATTACACTAAAGACTTTGCTTTCCCAATTAAAAATAATCAATAACACTTTTTATAACTTTATGTTCCAAAAATGAGTTTCTTTTATTTAGAATTCTAAGTGATTTATTCATACAAAAATATGTACACAAATGCCATCATTACACGCATCATCAAAATACTTTTAGAGCACTAGAATAGTGGTTCATGAATTCATCTATTTTCATTAAATTTCTCACCTATCTGAACAATAACATAACTTCTCTTGTCAGTTTTTTTTTCTCCACTGATCAATCCATCCTACATATCTCTAGGAATCTAAACCTCCTCTGGCATAGGTTGGAACATCCCCCTCTTCTCTCACAAAACTCTCAATGACTTCCTACTGACTCTCAGGTAAAATATAAATTTTTCAACTTGCCACTCTAGTATTCTTTTATATATGATTAATATTCCAAGAGAATGTAATTTACTTGAGGGCAAGGATATTTCTTTTCTCTTCTTTTTTTCCTGTTTTAAAATATTCTCAGTACCTATCTACACCAATGCTTGACTGTGTTAATTAACTTTTGGAGGAATGAATTAACTGTTTTGAGTCATTTTTCAGTTGCATCTGACTCTTTGTGGCCCCATTTGGGGTTTTATTGTAAAAAATACTAAAGTCATTTGTCAGTTCCTTATCAAGCTAATTTTACAGATGGAGAAACTGAGGCAAAAACCTGATTTGCCCAGGGTCACACCATTAGTAAGTGTTTGAGACCAGATTTAAACTCAGGAAGATCTTCCTGACTCTAGGCCTGGCCCTCTATCTACTCTGCCAACTAAGTTTTGAACCTATTTATCTATTCTCTGAACTCAAAACTCTAATTTCCTTACCAACTCACTGCACTTACTGCACACTCACAGGTTTTTAGCACTACAGAGAACACCTTCATCATTGCTTCTTAGAATCCTTGACTTTCCTTTTAAGTTTCAGTACCTCTTCCATGAACCTTGCCCTGATTCTCCAAGTCACCTACAACTCACCCAAACTTTGCTTTGTATCATGCTTATATATGTGCATTTTGTATCTGATCCCATTCCTCCATCCCCCATGTGCCTCTAAAGAAACATGTAAGCTTAAGGGGGGCAGGAGATATATTAATAACCCAAGGGCACAGTTCCTTTAACATATAGATGTTTTATAACCCAGTTGAATTAAAGAATCTTCATACCAGAAAAGTATAGTTCTCTAGGATCTAATGCACAGAATGAGAGTACATTTTCTGAAATAGGAGACTGATCCCAATAGCATATCTTGAAATAAAATGCAGTTTGAAACTAAAAAATGCATTTATTTTTGAAAGTTTAAACAATACCATCAACTAGTAAAATGGACATTTCAAACATGTCCTTTCATTAAAAGAAATAAATTATTGAGGTCATGTTCTATTTCTTTGATGATCTTTATTGGCTGTCACTTTCAGAATCAAATATAAAAGTCTCTGTGTAGAGTTCACAACCTTTTAAAATCTAGCAGCTCCTCAAACAGGACACTCCTCTCAGTTCCTAGGATTTTCACCGACTCTTCTTTATGTCTAGAATGCTCTCTCCTCATCTTTGCCTCCTAGCTTCTTTCAAGTCACAGAAAAAAAAAATCTTGCATCACACTAGAAATCTTTCTAGTGTGCCAGGAGCCATCAAAGACCATGCTGTTTGACATGGTCCATGTGGATACCGGGGACTGCAAAGCAGTCCCCAGGAAGGATAGAAACATCCATTGAAATCCCTCCTAAGTGACTTTCATTATTAACATCCCCTTATTATTGGACTTGCCATGATTATTATTCTTACTTAGCCCCAGGAAAAATAGATGAGAGCAACATGCTTGCAGGGTTAATACAGATGTCCTACTATATCCCCCAGGATATTACCAGGAGAGCCCACTTACAAAATTAAACCTAAGGATTGATAATTAAAAATTGGATAAATAATTAAAAATTAAAATTAGAAAGGACCCTCTTCTCTAGGCATAAAAACTTCTGGCAAATCTGTGCTCTGAATTCCCCAACCTATATCTGGGTCATGTTGATTCTACCCACTGATCTTGCTCTTAGCAAAAATGTTTCATTGACTACCTCCTTAGGCTTCCTGTCTGTTGTTAGGTTCTATGGAAGCATGTATGTTGAGAATGAAACTGTGTGCCAAGTAGATGTGTGATCATGAGGGTATAAAATAAAGCCAGGCCTCAGCCAAAGTGGAGCCATTAATCCTGTGAAACTTGTGCTGCGGGTTGAATGAGAAACCTGTGTTCCATCCATCATTTTGCCAACACCGTCCCACCTCCAAGACCCTATTCCCTGTGGGAGGCTGGTCCACCCCACAGCACCAGTGCCTCTAAATATGACTATCTTTCCTCTGTTGATTATTTCTTATCTATCCTGTATATATCTTGTTTAGACATATTCTTTGGCCTCTTGTCTCCTCTTTTAGACTGTGAACTCCCTAAAAGGAAAGACTGTCTTTTTTTTTCTATCCCTGGTGCTTAGCACACTGGCACATGCCAGGCATTTAATAAATTTTTACTGACTAATTGATATGGTTTTCCATATTCTGGTTTGTAGAGATATTTCCCAGGTGACCCAGTAGATAAAACACCAGAACTGGAAACCAGAATATTTTCTTGGCCAATAAAAAAACTATAATAAAATGCTTTCTATTCACAAATACCTCAAATATTATGATACTTTTTCTGAGACCAAAAACAAAAAATACTTGACAAGTCAGTCAAAATAATCAAAATGAAAACCACTAACTTTAAGTGAATTTAGACTCAATTTTTTGTCTTTCTTAAATTGAAAAACTTCTCCCTTGTCATTTAACAGAAGCTTGTAGAATAAAAGAAATTTTGATCCTAAATTTGTGGTATCTTTCATGACCAAAACAAAATATATATGTATATATATATATATACATATACATACATACACAAATATATATATATATATATATATATATATATATAACATTTATGATTGGACTTGTTTTATTCAATCAATCAAAAAGTATTACATACCTAAAACTACATTAAGGGTTATAAGAAGTGTGACTTGGTTCTGCCCTCATGTCCATATGTAATTTATTTAGGACATTAAGAATGGCAAAGAGAGGGCAGCTGGATGGTTCAATGGATTGAGAGTCAGGCCTAGAGACCTAGGTCCTAGGTTCAAATCTGGCCTCAGACACTTCCCAGCTGTGTGACCCTGGACAAGTCACTTGACCCCCATTGCCTAGCCCTTACCAATCTTCTGCCTTGGAGCCAATACACAGTATTGACTCCAAGATGGAAGATAAGGGTTTTTTAAAAAAATGGCAAAGCAATTCCATAGCACTTAAGTCCAATATATGTGGTGCTTTCCTATTAGTACCAACAGTCCAGAAAAATGAGAGAGCAAAGATCAAAGGATGATGGTAGTTAACAAATGTTTCATAGACACTTCTGTGAATTAAAGGTAGGTCTTGAACAAGGGCAAAGAGGTCAGACAGGTTGGATTTGGATAATTTAGAAAATTAAAATAATTAAAAATTGTATAAGATAATTAAAAATTAAAAAAATAATTTGGATAAAGCAAGAGTCAGGCATTTAAGAGAGAGAAATGGTACGAACAATTCCTTCTTATTCTAATTGCATCTGTATCCTACACTAAGGTGAGATTCGAATGACTCAGTTGTGCAATGGAAATGATCCTCCTAAAGGCTGTAACTCTGGATTCTTAAAGCCTGGGATCACAGAGCACAAACTCTGGTAGTTTTCATTAAGCAGGAAAGACTTCAAGTGAGGTCTGGTGATCAACTGTATGTCTGACATATAATAACCAGCCTAAGTAAGAAGCTTATCAGTTAAATGGACACACAGTAACTAAAAAAAACCTCTTAGTTTCTGCCTTAGAGTCATACTTAGTATCAGTTACAAAGCAGAAGAGCAGTAAGGACTAAGTCATTGTGGATTAGTTACTTTACCAAGGGCACACAGCTAGGTAGTATAGGGGGGCATATTTGAACCCAGGACATCCCAGTCTTCAGGCTTGACACTTGACAATCTAGGGGGGATTACTTTTAAAAATAAAAATTTCAAAGCACATTTACTAAGGTATAGAAAGGTTATGTTTCAGCTTTATTGGTGAAGAAAATAGCCTATAATATAATCACAAGTCTTTAAAGTACTGAAATATGTTATCTGTGTACATCTTATCTCCCTTCTCTACTGTTTTAAGGTCCTTGAAGGACAGGACTTGCCTTGTATAGGCTTTTCTTCCTTTCAGCACTTTGGACTGGGCAATGCTCATAGCAGACACTCAATAAACATTTGTTAACCAAATGAATATGCTTTTTATGTTTGTATACACCATCTCTTCAAAATGCTCAGATAGAAAGAAGTCGCCCTATCAGTATTTTTGGACTCCAGAATAGAATAAAGATTTCTTTAAATCAGATAGTTTATGAAGGCGCTACTGTCCCACCCCACTGGCCACAAACTCTTAATGAGCACAGAAGCTGCTTTTTCTTCCTCCCAAGCGAAATCCTATAAAAAGTAAGTGACAGCAATGGCAACCCTATCTCTGGCAGTTTATGAGAATGATTTGCAGATAGATTGAGTTACTCTGTTATTTTAACACCTCATCAAAATTCTTATCCAGTTTCGTGGCAGTGACTTAAGACAAGTGGACTGGCCTGTGACTAGTTGGATCAATTCCAGCAGCTTACCCAAGGCACCAAATTACCCTTTTCAGTTAACCTCTGTTATTTCTTTCTCTCCTTGGTATGGCACTAGGAGTATATAAGGAAAGAATATAATTGATTACACTGGGTCAAAGGGCTGTGACATCTTTCCTATTTTTCTGCTTGAAAGCAAGAGGTTCCCCTGGCAAGGAGTTCAGATGTCTGATTTGACTAAGATGCTTCACAACGGCAACTAACTATTAAAAGGTCAAGCAAAACAAGTATCAGTTGGTTGTCTTTTATTGGCAACACAGTGATGTTCCTGGGCTTTAATTTTGAAAGGTACAATTCTGCCAATGTGGCAGCAGATATACAGGCAGGAATTAACAGTATTTAAGCACAAAATGACAATAATTTATGCAGGCATAATTACATAATTAAAACATTCATTTCCACCTAAAGTCAGTTTTCTGAAGGTAATGGAAACCAATATGGCTTTTCTAAGGCAACATCTGGCAGTTAAATCCAAAGAGAGAATTGTGGTACTGAGAGAATGTACTAAGTACAAAAAAAAATTAAATAAATAAATAAATAAATAAATAAAAAGCAGCAGAAGGAAAGGCGGGAGGATTTATTGTTATTAAATGTTCTTCTTAAAACAAAATATATGCATTGCAATTAATAATCCATACACTATTTTATATAATTTAAAATTAAGTGGCCAAAAAGGATACTGTATTCCTTGTTGTAATCTACATGTTTATGATAGAAAAAATATACAGTATTTGAGACCTAACTGAAAGATTCCCTGCTGATGTAAATAAATAGCTTAAGTAACTAGCCCACTCAACCATGATAGATTTATGGACAGATAAATTTAGTTTCAAAAAGAACCAGAAAGTGGACTATAAAAGCACTCTTCTGAAAGATTTATGTGAGCACATTAGGTTAAAAGAGTGTACCTGTTAGACTTTTTTTCATGTGAACTTAAATGAAAGAGTCAGGTGGGGAGTTCATTATATATTTTACTTTAACAGAATAGGCTGATGTCCAAAGATATACAACAGCTTTGGGTAAATAGAGGAACAATGAAATTTTTAACTTACAAAAGGATCCCTTTCTGGAAAACACATAATTACCTCTGGTAAAACTTATGCCTTTATAATTTTATATATTGTTATCCATTCTAAAGATTAAAAGGAAACTGTGCCTGAGCACCACTTTTTTTTTTTACATTTGACAAACCACTCTATCAAATGAAGAAATTCACTTTTGATGCAAAAAATAAATATAACATCCCCTTACTAGAGTGTCATCAACTAATTTTCAGTAAAAGGAAGTTGATAGTTCTCCTGGGATACTCCAAAAAATAAAATGTAAAGAAACTCAAATATTTGAGTTAAAAGTGGTATTTATATCTTAATGTAGTTCACAAAGCTAATATTAAACATAAAGAACTACTGAAAACAGAAACACAATCTGTACACATCCTTTCAGGCAGTGAGCTCCTAAAATCAATTGTCTATCCTCCCCACTCTCAAAATCTGAAACTTCATCTGTGATTTAAGGATTATGGTAACATTTTCCTATTCCCAGAGAATTTAAAGAAGCATTGTATCCCTGAATTTTTCAATTGCTATTAAATGAAAAGCAAAGGTACAAATTATAATATAATTAAAAATAAATACATGCATAAGAATTTGAAAATAAAGTAGAAATATTATAAAGTAAAATGAGAGAACACCATGATAACAAGTTTAAGATCCTATAAAGAAATGCTCCCTTGAGAATCTCAGTTATTTGTTTACCTTCTCTCCAGTATGTAATATGAAATGACCTTCTCATAATGAAGGTCATAATTATACTAGAACTTTGCATTCCTGTATTGTTTTATTGCTTACAGAGTTCTTTCGCAGGAACATATCTGGATCAAATAAGCATACTGCAGAGGATATGTTAAAGCAACAGAAACTCAAAAATGCCCAGTGAAATATTGATTCATTTGGATTGACCCACCCACATTTTTCTAGTGTGGATCTAGGACCAGATGATGTAGAACTAAAAGAAATCTTACTAATAATCTCATTTGACTCCTAACATCAGTGAGCCCTAGAGGAGTTAGGTAACTTATCCAAGGTCACTGAGGTAAGTAAAAAACAGAAGTTGGATTTAAGCTATATTCTCATATCAGTCATTCCTCTTCTCATAACACCATAGTCTCCTGAAAATGTTAGACACACTTGGAAGGAACATGAAATCAGTTGCAGATTATTCAATCTTCTGTGGGCTTGTCAGCAATGTTGACAAAATGGACTGAGCAGAAAAGGTATGGTAAAGGGGCTAAAAGACAATGTGCAGACAAGTACTGTAAGCCTGAGGCGTTCTCAGCAGCTCTTGATTCTCCTCACTCCTTTAACCACTCTTAGAATGGGAGTGCCAAAGCTATTCTCCTTCCCTCTCAAATGTTAAAGCATTGAGTCAACTCATTTGTTACTATAATAAGACTCCATGCATATTTGTAGGAATCCTGGACTCAAGTTTTGCTTTGATGCCTCATCAGCATGTGGAAGTGGTCATGACTTCTTTTAGGCTCTGGCTGAGAAACATGGGCTAGGAGAGTTCCTCTCCAGATAAAAGGGCTTTGAGTATCAAGGAACAACAAAATCAGGAGGTCCATTACAAGATGTCAGTCACCAGCAATTAAGGAAGGTTGTCAACTAATTGGTGATCATCTACCTCAGGGCAAAGTGTGCCTAGAAATAAAGTTATAGAACCTAAAAGCTTTGAAGAATTCATAGAAAAGAAATTAAGGCATATATTTGGAAGATTTCTCCCTTGCTACAACTAAAGTTAGAATAACCTAAAATAATGTTCTTACACTTTTCCAACATTTAGTTTCAAACTTCCCTTTAGGAGATCATGATTCAATGGGAATAGAACTAAATATAATATTAATGACATTGAAAAAGTAACAACTTCTTTAGTGTTAAAAGAAAGGGGAGGAGAGATGCAGAATTAGTTACTAGAAGAGTTAAAAAACTATTTCCCACAGAAAATGTCTAAAATAAGATTTTTAACATGCCAACCCAGAAGCAAAAAAAGGGGGTGGGGGGTTTGACTCAAAGAAAAGCAACCCAAAATTTCACCAGATTTACATATTTTCTATTCTTTCCCTATTGCAAATATTTTTCACTAAAATTTGCATCGGAGCACATTTTTTAATTCTATATATAAAAGCAACCACAACAAATTCTGCCCCATTGCTGTCTCAATAAGTTTTATATTGTTTGAATGAACTATAATTTCTATTAACACTCTGCCTTGATGTGAAGACATAGTGTAGGATTTCTTAACCTGGAATCTTTGAACATTTTATAATTTTATACATGATTTTTAATACAATTTATGCTATTTTATGCATTTAAAAACATGATTCTGAGACAGAGTCATAAGCTTCACCGGAATGCCAAAAGGGTCCGTGACTCACACACAACAGAGATTAAGAAGTGTCTGATAAGTATTACACATCTGAAAAGGTGACAACCTCAAGAGATAGACAAAGCTTAAGTCTTTTATAGTACAAGGAAGGAAAGAAGAGTAATCATTTGGAAAGGATTGTCCTTGCTGTGTTTCTAATCATTTTCCTATTTATTTTATCAAGAGAAGCAGGTATATGATAATAGCAATGACTGGTACAAGAGTTCAAATCTGAACTCAAGATTCTTCCTGAATTGCTGACAGGAAAAAGACATCTTCTAGTTCTAGCACTGAATTCCTTTCTCCTTGAGGAGTTTGCCCCTCTTCATTCTTAGTCCTTTCCTTGAATGTCTTTTAGTTCCAGCAAGTCTATCCCTTCTGCTTTTTGGAAAGCCTGTTTTGGAACAGAAAAAATAAATAAATAAGCACTTCGGTGACTGCCTAAAGATAATACTGGAACTGGACATAGAAGCAAAATCCCAGATAATCCTCCTTCAACCTAGGTCCTTTAAAAGAATTTTACTTGGAAGAAAATATAAGGAGCTCAAAATTTGTGATAGAAAGTGATAGATCAAAGAAATTCTTGAATAATTCTTTCTACTCTGATATCGAAAAATCTTAAATCTTGGGCTTTAGAAATAGCCCTGAATTTATCTATCATGCCTATCTGCCTGTAACCACTCATTATTATGCCTCTAATCTCTTTTGCTTTGTCTATAGGGCAAAGTAATATCATCTATCTTTCTTGGAAGAAAAACGATTGTAGACAAATCCTATTGTCACTTGCTGCATTTTAGTTTTAAAAAATGAGTATAATATTACTGTTGCCAGAAGCTGCTACTATGAGCAGAGGAGTTTTTACACAGGGTCAGGTTGGCTTAAGGACCATCTTATAAGTGAACTCTGACCTAATTGGGCTCCTTTGGTTCTTCAGTATCTATTTCTGCTCTAATGGAGTCTATTGATGGACTTGTATTAGAGTCTATTCTGCTTTATAGTAAAGATAATAATGAAGTTTCAAGATGTGACCAGAGGAAAACTCATGCTGTGTAAGAACAAAATATATCTTTTCAAGTGAGTATTGAGGCAGTCGTAAGATTTAATTAAGTTAATATTTTATTCACTTGTGTGTTTAGCACATGACTAAGATATTTAATTATAGAAAGAAACAAATTTATTCGTGTCAAAATACCAACAATTTATGGTGACTTTTTTCTATATCATTTTGAATGATTCAACAAGATAGCATGGCATAGCCAATAGAGAGCTGGACTTGAAGGCAAACCTTGATTCAAGTCCCACCTATAGCACATCCCAGCAATTTGACCCTGGAGTTGTTACCTAACTTCTCCGAGCTCTAGACAACAATCTATTACAGTTGTAGAGAAGGTGCTAACCTACATAGGGTATGAGGAGTCTCCTCGCTTGGGAATTCCCTCTATCAATGAAATCAAGGACTATATTCATGCCTCTATCTAAGAAAAGATTGTTAAAAGCCCTCACTGTATATCTGCAGTAATCATAGTGCTTTTTATATTTCTAAGTGTAAGCAGCAAAGCTTTATTAAGGGAATGGGGAGTTCTTTTATATTAAAAATGAATCCATATCTGAATTTAAAGCAATAGTCTATTTTGTCATAAATATTATTTAAAAGTGATAATTTTCCAATTTCTATTTCGGAAACTTCAGAACTTATCGATCACTTCTATTAAATGGTTAAAAGTCTTTGTGTAAATTGGTCAGCATTTTCTACAGCATGCCATTCTCTGCATTCTATAAAGAGTAGCACTGAATGATTGTCTGAAAGACTCAGGGTTACAAAGAGGAATTTCTTTCCTGTAAATAGGTTTGAGAGACAGTGTGGCGTAATGCAAAGTGAGCTGGCTGCAAAGCCAGGAGGATCGATGTTCAAGCATCACCTGGGACTTGTATTGGTCGTGTAATGGTGGGCAAGGCAATTAACCTCTCAGTGTTATAGGAAGGTCTCTACAGCAGTTAGTTTCAGAGAAGGAGCAGAGCAGCCTTGGTTAAGGGTATTTCCTATGCCAATAAAACCACAGATTTCATGCCTTTCACATTTTCTAAAGAAAAGACAAATTGAATTAAGTATAAAAGCAATATTTAGAGGATCCTAAAATGCTTTTAAAAATGAACAGAAAATGTTTCAGTAGATCAAAAAGATGTTTACTAAGGAAAGTAGATACATAATATACTGCAAAATCTTTAACAGAAATAGAAGAATTATTACTAAAAATGTGATTAAATAACATAGCAGATGATAAGAAGGAAATAAAATCAGTTAAATGTCATAAAGAACTGGAAATATTTTAAGATAACACAAACAAAAATGTATAAAGAATGCTTTCAGTAGTTTAAGTTTTTTCATTTGAAAACTTTCTAAAAATGGCCTTTGTTATAGACCATGTTGTACTGGATATTCAATTGTGATAATTCTTAAAATTAACTAAATATTTTAATGTTACATTTGGTGGGTAGGTGCATTCTGTAAGTGCATTCAAATTATTTCCCAAGCATTTGTTCTTTCTTGAATTGAATTTAATACAATACTATATAGTGTCATGGACTTAATAGATGCCTAATAAATGGGAACCAAATATTCTGAAATAAACATAGCCTTCCATAGAAAACTGCAAAGAACTGTTATTGGTTTGTTCATTTCCCTTACATGATGGTCATCTCAGAAAACTGAATACAATCAAATTGATTTGGAACTCATTCAAACTACAAATACAAATGGGGTTTTGCAAAATGTTATGTAAGGTATAGAAACTGACAGTCAAAAAAACAATAGTGAGACTGATAAACATGAAGACAACATATGGGCTTTTGAAAATGTTATTAAATACAACAGTAGGAGAGATGTTTGCATAATACACTTTAAAAGTACTTCCATGTGACATTTTATGTCTGTGTCTCATCACATTGGAGGGAGCACTCCGGGTTTGCAAAAGTTAATGCCAGTGGAATAAGTTATGATTGGCCTTGTCAGTTAGAAAAAAAAATTATATATGACTGTAATGAAATCAAGGTGATTGTTATCCCAAATAATGTGCATATATCCTGGTTAGATAATCGAGAGGCTTCTGATCAAAGAGAGAAATAACCACTGACAAAGTAAAGGTTTCTTTCTTCCTTCCCTTCCTCCTTTCCTTCCTTCTTTTCCTTTGTTTTTCTTTCTTTTCTTTATCTGTGTATTCATTTATACACACATACCTACACACACACACACACACACACACACACACACACACACACACACACACACAACTGGCTGTTTCTTTGTCATCTCACAAACATCTTTCACTTCCTGGAACACTTTCCCTATAACCTTTCATGTTTCATATTCCAGCACTTCCATCAAACTGACCTCCAGGAAGCTATTAAACATTAATCTCATCATTTTCCTATCACTTCTTTAAGTCACAATGTAATAACATTGACATGTTCCTTGTAATTACTCTGTCACTGAGAGTTTGTTCATTCTCCTCCAACTAGAATATAAGTTCCTCAATGGCAGAACTTATCTTCTATTTCCTATCTAAACTAATCTGCTCCCAGAATTTTCTACAAAGTAGGTACTTTTAAAATATTTGTTGACCAATCAATCAACAATATTACGTGACAGGTGCTGTGCTAGGCACTGGGAATACAAATATGAAAGATTAAATAATCCCTTCTCACAAAGAACTCATTTTCTAATGAAAGAGCTAACGTGCGTGTATATGTGTACCTTTTTTTTCTGGAACTCATTCAAACTACAAACACTAGGCATTGCAATAGCATGCAAGGTGTAAGTGGATGAGTACTCAGGAAGAGAAAGTGGTTAATAGTCAATAGTCAAGAAGAATAAGGACAGAGAAAAGACTATCAGATTTGCCAATTCAAAAGTCACTGTAACTTTTAGAGAGAACTTTCCATTGAGTAATAATGGTGAAAGACATAATGGACATGATTGAGGAGTAATTGAGAGAAGAGGAAGTATATGCAACCAAAATAGAAACCTCTTTCAATGATTTTGGCTAAGAAAAGAGAAACACAGAATAATAACTTGAAATGATAGTAAGTCTAGTAGAAATTTGGTAAGGCTGGGAGAAGATGGATATGTTTAAAAGCAGGAAGAAAGAAACAGGTGGTGCAATGAATAGAAAAATAAAGATAGGTCAGTTTTCAGCTGACAAAGCAAATAGAATGGGTCAACATAATTCATTTTTACTAAAGCCCTATTAGCAAATGAGATAGTGTATGAAGATGGTTCAACTGGGCAAAGAAGTCATAAAGACATTTTAAAACTTTGGAAATCTTATGCATTCTAGCAATCTTGTGGATATGTAGAAACATGATTGTCTACCCAATTTGATTGCTATGTGTAATTGATGGGGTGTTTTACAAAGCTCAACTAGTTATTATTCTTTTACTCTAATGGTAATATGCATGTAAAAACTAGTGAAATGCCCACATAAAAATGGAAAACATGAATTTTTTAAGCTTTCACCATTATAACTCATTATTTTAAATTAGGGAATTATTCAAAAGAAATTTAATATTTGTTTTCATTATTTTATTATTCCTTCTGATCTCTTTTCCTTTTCTCTCAAATTATATCATCACCTACAATTTTTGATATTCCACTTTAGGTTCTGCCTAAAGTAAAATATTTTGAGAGTAGCTGCCACTAGAAATGTATTCCATGTACATTATTTTAACTCTATGACATTGGAACTGCAAATATCATTAGCTCTATTTAACAGATGATGAAATTGAGTCTCTGAAACATTGAGTGCCTGCCTTAAGATCATTTGGCATATTGAAAAAGCCAGGAGTTGAGTCCAGATTTACTTTAAGTCAAGTGTTTGTTCTATTATTTTATTTAAAAAATTATTTTAAAAAGTTTGTATTTATTTATAGCACTAATGATGAAATAAACATAACAAATACGACTTTAAAAACTGAAGATATCTGTAAAATTCCATTACTTCAAGGGTCTATAATTTCTTTAGTGAGAGTATTGCCTCAGACAATGCAAATTATAGACCATCTATACCAAAGTAGTTGGGCCATTCTGCATATGAGTTTCTCTTAATTGAAATAGGCTTGTCAGTGAGCAGATGATAAAATTCATCACTGGACCATATTTGAAATCTTTTCAACTTGGTAGGATCAAGAATCTCCAAGAGGGAGCAAGTGTAAAATCAAATTGAATCAAGTGAAAATATTTCACATGTTTGTGTATGATGCTTCTCTCATCTCAAACGTGGATATGATTTATGTCGTTGTAAAGATTGACATTTAAGAGGATGAGTACTCACTAATTGATGTTATGGTGGCTACATAAATGTTTTAAAATGTTCTGAGATGTTGGGTGATTACAATTATTTTCATTGCAGTTTAGTAAAGGTTTCAATGGAGAGTGTAAGAATGATTTATATTCAGAGCTATTCATAAGAAATGTGACTCCCTAAGGAATAATTTGAGCACCTGCTGAGTAGTTAAATGACTAGTATGAAATTGGTTGCTGGTTTTAATATAAAAGTATCTGTTCTCAGTTATTTCTTTTATTACTACTAATTGAAATGGTAGTTTTTCATATGGCTATTGCAGTGAGTTGCTGAATGACCTTAAATGAATATATTAACTATGCTATACCTTAGTTTCCTCACCTGTGAAATGGAGTGCTATGGTTTTGTATGCATCAGCAAATGAATATATTTGTATATATTTGTGATTTAAATTAGGATCTATGTGATTTCATTCAGATTGCAATTTCTATAATATTGTACCTCAGAGAGGGGAAAAAAGATTTTGTGGCTCTCTTCTTACAACATATCCTAAACATAATAATGTTATTAACTGCTCGATACTGTACAAATGTCCATATCACAGTAATCTTTGGAGTGAACTAAGGGCCTTGGATCAAAAAAGCAATTAATTTGGCACCTTCCTTGAGCACTCCTTGCTGAAGAAAAAGAAAAATTTGTAGAAAATGTGTAAATCCTAGTACCAGTGAAGGAATTAAGAAAATATATTGTGTCTTCTTCAAAGATGTGCCAGAATAAAAGTATTAAATCCATTTTGAGGGAAAATGCATATGTATTAGATATTATAATCTTCCATTACAGTGAATTACATTCTGTAATCCTTCATTATATATTGAAGGACATAACATAGCCTTCCTTTCTGATGCTTAGGTCAGCAAGGGTATTTGAATGCTACAAATGAAGTAAGGTAGTATAGACTGCTTCTGATCATCCCAATTATTAGTGAGTATGTGGCTTTTTTTTAGATTTAATTTGTAAATTGATTCCTATTTCTTTTTCTTGCTGAGTGAGCATTAGCCCAAAGATCACAGGTGTGAAATAATATCCTTTTTTAAAAGGAGCTAACCTTTATAATTATTCCTTTCCATTTTTATTTATACAGATTCAGTGTTGCATAATGTTTAAAATATTAATAAGCTAGGTCTCTGCCCTGAAGAGCTACCATGTAGAAATCATTAATAAACTGCATGACAGTACAAATCTTTTTTTACATTATTATTACATTTTAAATATGTTTCATATAAGAATACCAGAGGTCTTACAGTACAGTGTGCAGATGTATTAATAATTAAGGATTAGGCATTACCAGCTTGTTTTCATATAAAGAAATACAGTTCTCCTTCCTTCCTTTTCAGCTCAGTCATTGGATAACTTTGGAAAAGTCTGTTCTACATGTCTAGATCTCTCTTTTCCTCATTGATAATGTAGAACCATTGCTTGATTTTTATGACATAGGACATAAGGATAGATATTACCTGAATAATGAGTCCTGTTATAAATGAAAATTGCCAATAATTACTGCTTATATAATTAGAAAACCTAGACAGTATTAAATGTATTTTTATTGTTGGATTTGCATGTTCATGTTTTATGAGCACAGAAATGAACTATTAGAGGAATCTAAAATGTAATAATCTTGTTAATTTTGACAAAATGCTGACAAAGCACAAACATACCTAACTATCCCATGTATCATTACTTTCTGAGTGGATATGTGTTTAAATTATGGTTATATACATGCCTATAGAATAATTTACTCAAAATGCAGGAGGGTACAATGAGGAAAGAGGAACAACTTTGCTAGGCAGTAAGGTCCAAGTTCCAGTCTTGCGTCTAACACATACCAGCTGGGTAACCCCTGACAAGTCACTTCCCCATGCAACTTTCCAAAACAAAGTTATAACAAGTTGGAGGAGGAATTTTTCCATACCAGGAAGCTTGATCCCCTTCTTCCCAACCCAAAAATTTGTTAACACTGTCACACCAGTTGGTTCCTTCCTTTCAATAATCATTTCTACTCCCATTATTCAAAAATATCAAGTTTTGCCTTGTTTCCATATCCAATTATCTGTTTGGAGAAAGGGCCATAAAGAAGCCTGCAGAAACCACACACTGCATCAAAGATCCAGAATAAATTTTGGATATAATTAATTGAACTAAAGGGGGTTAAATACATTTATTCTGAATGTAAACTCTTATGCCAAAGGGATTTGCATCCTAATTGGCTTTCTGTCAATGAGCCTACCAATCATTCCTTTTGCTCTCTCTCTATTTCCCTCTTATCTCCAACTATTGTAACTTCCTTTTAGTGCAACATTGTATGCACCTCTAGCTAGAAGATCTTTAGAGATATAAGCTACTTATGTGAAATGATTGATTAGGGAGATTAGGCATGTAAATCTGGGAGATTTTAACATGCTCATCTCCCAACAGAATCATAGGGGGGATTGTGAAGAGAGAATTAGACCCTCTTAGTTTATTTTTAATGTGTAATCAATCAGAAAACTTTAATTTAATCACATCGAGAATTTAAAGTACTCCTACTTAGTACCTAACTAACCATTAAGAGAGCTCACAAGTCACTTACTAATTCGCAAACCCAAAGGCCACAATCACTTTTGGGTAGTATTAGGCAAATTGGGAGGCTATATGGTTGGTTCCCATGAAGTGGGAAAGAGACAGGAAGTTACATGGAAGAAGGACTATAAAAGGCAAGACCAAAAAAACAAAATTCACTCTTTGCTTCCTTGGTTCTTTGGCAAGAAGACTCTCTCAGTTGGTTCTTTGATAGGACACTTTCTTCAGCATGAGTTCTGATGAGATTCTTGGAGGCAGTCACCTTTTCCTGGAATCATTCTGGTCTTCTGCTCTGAAGAGGCCTGCTGGGTGAGTGACTGGAGCTGAAGGACGAAGCTTGTGTTGGTGGAAGCCTTGCTGAACATACCACTGGGACTTCCATGTGGAGATTGGGTCTTGAGGGAACCCTTGCCAGGGACTGAGTCAGACTTCACAAGATCAGTACTTAGGTTGGTAAGCTAGACAAGGCTCTATCTCCTTCCTGCATTTCCCACTTTCAATATCTCTACCTTGTTGTAAATAAAAGCTGCTGACAGTCAATTTTTACTTAAGGGATAATATTTTATAAAAGGTGACCACAATAATTCTTTTTAACTCACAAATTTAGTAAAACCTAATTTTAAATCTTACATATATCTTATCCTTTATCTCTTATACTGGGTCATGGACCATTGGCAATGGCAACTTTATCTTTTGAAACACAATTAGGTGGCACAATGGACAAAGTGCTGGATTGGGATTCAGGAAGACATCTTTGCGAGTTCAAAACTGCACGTAGAGACATTAGTTGCATCATCTAGACAAGTCATTTAACTCTTGTTGCCTTGTCTATAAAGTGAGCTGAAAAGAAAATAGCAAAGCACTCTATTATCTTTGCCAAGAAAGCACCAAATGTGGTCACAAAGCATTGGAAAAGACTGAAAAACAACTGACATACAATCTTGCCTTCATTTCTCATATCCCTTAGCCCTATCTTTTCTAGTTTATTCTAATCCAAAGGGAAAATGTCAATCCTTTCCTTAAAATATCCCTATTACTTTGTGAATATAATAATTATTTTTTCTCCCTCTGTCAATGACATTTTGGATCCATTGTCCATAGTTCTGATCCTCTGAATACCATTCCCTTGCCTTCATTTTAGATTGATTAGGACATTTGACATCTTTGCATCTCTTGTTGACTCCTAGTTCACTAACATGGATTTCTTTCCTCCATTACAAATGAGGCTTCATTTTATGAGAATTAGTCTCTTTCTGGGGCCAGACCTTTTTTCCCCCAAGGAGCTTTCAAGATTCCAAATAAAATAGAAGTTTTGTTTTTTTTTTTTAAATAAGGTTATATAGAGTAGTTGCTTTAACTGCAAATTCCTTCATCACTTGGAAAAGCTAATTCTTTTTGATATCTCTTCTCTGGTCCAATGCTAAAATAATTCTAACCCAGACCAAACTATCCCAACTGAATCCTAGTTTTTTTCTTTAATTACTGTTTTCATGATCTTTCCATAAATTCCAGTTATAATATATTGCTTACTAATTGGCAAAAATAAGAACAACAACAACCAAAAAAACACATTGGAATAGGCATCAGGAAACCAGGGTTTTAGTAAGGGATCAGACAATAAATATCATGGTAATAAAAGATAATTTATATAACCTATAAAATGCAGAGGCTTTTTCTGAGAGGAAAATAAAGTCAAAAGAAGTCTGAAGACCCACCTACATTTATAGAATTAGCAAACATAATTTTATGGTACAAAGTCCTTTGCATTAGGTGGTCTCACAATGGTTCCATAATTATGTTTTGTGAATGTTGTCAAAAAACAGAGGAAGAAGAAAGGAGGAAGTTTTGTTAATGAATTTAAAAGAGTGTGAGAGAAGAAGTTAATCATCTTAATGAGGAGAAAATAAATTACTAACATTTTAGAGGTAAAATACTTTTAAGTGATAAGGGTACTAGTTTTTAAAATAAAACTACTCTCCTAGTAATCTTAATGAGCCAATCAAGAGATATCATTCACCATCCAAAGTCTAAGAGAACAATTTAATCTGTTTATTTTATAGTTTAAATTCTTGTTATCTATGATGAGGAACCTCTCACTAGTCACCCTTAAAACAAACCTACATATTTAAATGGTTTCTCATGTCACTGAAAAGGATCATAGATCTAGAACATGCCAGAAGCCATCCAGAATAATCTTCTAATTTTACAAAAGAAGAAATTGAACCTCAGGGAAGTTGAATGACTTATTTGCCCTAAGTGTCCCAAGCAGATAACCATGAAATGCTGGATTTTAACCCTGGTAGTGATTCTAGAACCATTCAGTCTGCTACTGGACAACAATGCCTCCCTCATTTCCCAATGTAACTTTCAGGGAAACAAAACAAAAGCATGTTTCTTGGCAAATAACTTGACATATGTCTTATATCTTTTTTAATTGAAAAAATGTATATAATAAATTAATTTAGAATATTTTCCCATGTTTATATGATTTAGATTTTATTCCCTCCCCTCCTCCCCCCCATATCTGTAGTTGACATGCAATTTCACTGGGTTTTACTTATGTCATTGATCATGTCTTATTTCTTTTAATCAACCACATTATATCATTGTTTATATATATATATATATATATATACGCATATATATAAACATAGTCTTCTGTGCAGTTCAGGGAACTAAAAGAAAGGGATGAACCACGTTTAACTAAGAATGGATGAATATCAATGAAATAAAGAAAAGCAGGGGAAAAACACCCAATGAAGAAAATCATATGTATTACCAATTCACATGATATATCAGAAAGGAACTATAAATACTTCAGTATATGGAATTCCTGGTTGTGGGCACCCTCTCTGGCTATAACTTAGCTAAATTCTATGTTGTTGCCTGAAGAAAACAGGTAAAGGAATTTGATCAGAACCACAAATGCTAGCAATAATTTTTAAAGGGGGCTTCAGATCCAGTATTCTATCCAGTATTTCAGACTGCCTCAAAAAACAACAAATAAATTTCATAAAATACTGAAAGTTTTGCACACAAGAGCTGAGATGTTGCCTTATTAATCAACAAATATTTATTAAGTCCATTTACAATGTGACAGGCACTAAATTAAGCCCTGGAGTGGTGTGGGGTGGGGGCGGGGGGGAATAAAAATAATTCTAGCCAAAAAAGGGCTAGAATTCAATGGAGTGATACTAAGAACATAAATAAAGACGTATATGGACATTTTAAATCAGACAAGGCTTAATTAGTGATTTAAAAACATGATGTGGCCTAGATTAGAAATGATGAAAGATAGCTATTTGAGTAGAAGACAAAAATCTTAAATAGGTAGACTGGGGAAATGTAAGAAAGTTTAAATAGCTGGATCTAATGTGGAATAATGTGCTGTGGAATATTGAGAAAGCAAGATGGGGAGATGGTCTATATAAAGCTTTATGACTCACACTGACCAATTGTGATGTGTTAGTTAGATAGGCAATTATAATGACCTTCATAAAAATTCTTTGATAGCATGTAATATGGATAGACAAAGATGGTATCTGAAAAGACATCAAAAAGCATAATTTGTTGACCTTCAGAATACAACATGAAGTCAAGCTGTTTGGCAGCTATGGGACACTGGAAAGAGCCCTGAATTCTGAAGAATGGGAGAACTATATTAGAATCTTGTCTCTTTACATTTAATGATGAAAAAATCATTTATCCTCTCGTCAGATTTAGTTTTCTCAACAAAATGGACACAGTAATAGCCATCTATACCGTTGGGTTTCTAGAGGATCAAAAAATAATAATAATAAAGGAGTAGTATTTAGAACACTATACAATTATTATTATATTTTTGATGGGGATAAAGTAGAAGATATTCTGGGACAATTTACTACCCTGCTATATCCTTTTAAAGTTAATCTTTGGTCTCATAAAATGAATAAAATGGCTGTATGTTTGTTTTGTTTTTTTTTTGCTAAAAAAAAAAAGACACTGAGATGTGAACTCATATTTTGCATGCTCACTGAAGCCTCTTCTAGCAGACTCTAGAAACAGACAGAATGACAAATGTTTTAGTTACCTCATTTTGTTCCTACATGGTTTTAATTTCTTTTGTTTCATTGTTGTACAGTTGTTTTGGTTGTATTCAACTCTCTATGACTCCTTTTTGGGTTTTCTTGGCAAAGATATGGAGTAGTTTTCCATTTTATTCTCCATCTCACTTAAGAGATGAGGAAACTAAGTCAACCAGGGTTAATTAATTTCCCCTGAAGTATCAAAGGCTAGACTTGATCCCAGATTTTTCTGAGACCAGACCCCATAGTCTATCTACTGTATCACCTAGCTGCTTATGTCTTCTTAAAGTCTTAATATTTTGAAATGTTTTCTTTCCACATATTTTAGAGTTAATGAACATTTAGTTTGGTGACACCTATTTAAATCATTGCTCTTCAATTTTTATGTCCTCTGTTTTCAATTCTTTGCTGTTATATATTTGTGAAATGTGTAAATGAGTAAAACAGTGAAATCAGTAGATCCACGAGAATATTATACAAAGCTACAAAATCAATACTAGAAGAATAAACTGAGAAGTTACCTCTAGAAAGTGAACAGAAAGATAAAACAAGAAATATTTAATCTATATGACTCTGTTGGTGATGATGATAATGATGATATCCTGTGTGGTGCAGTAAGGGTGGGAAGGTGCTAGGACACTAGTGGATGGGACCTGTTATGTGGATATGAAGAAAATAAGGTAAATATATGAGATTTGCCATTTAATTTGAGTATTACCTTCTTTTTCTTAATATATGGAAATGCTTATTTTATATGAACTTTAAACATTTAGAATAACTAAAAAATGTTGTCATTTGCTTTTTTTTAATGTTTTTATATGTTAATGTTAAATCCAGGCAAATGTGAGCAACAGTACAGTCCACACTGGGTAATGATTAGATAGAGTACAGATTATTTGGTGAATTCTCTTAGACATCTTGAAGTCTTTTTCTACAGTTAAGGAGCTTTATCTATTAGATTGTGGAAGAGTAGATGAGATTTAATTCTTATCTTCCTAAATAATTGGTACATGCTAAATTTTTGCAGCCTGAAGTAATGTATAGTTTGCATCATTCCCATGCACTAGCTAGAGAGGAGCAAACTGAACCCCAGAGATGCTAGATGACTTGACTTTAGTTTCAGAGCTAAAATTCAAACCCAGGACTCTTCCACTATACTACATTATCCCCAATGTATGTATAATTATTAATCTATTTGTATCAAAACCTCATTTTCAAATACATTAAAGAGAGACATATGTGTAGCACATAAGTAGCTATTATTCATTCTGGCTAAAAGCTTGAGGAAATATTGGATGATGAAATTGCAGATTGAACCCTCCTTTCCATTATTCAAGCGACTTCTAAAATACCACCTTCCTTGTTAAAACTTCTTATAATCACCAAAAGAGAGATGAATGATTTCCGGATTCCATTCTGCTAACTAGTTAACAAAAAAATTCCATTTTTATTAGGATAATGCAAAAGACCTATTCCAGAAGAGTACAGCAGATGTTAATGTACTCATTAGTTTAAAAGCTGCTATAGAATTTTTGGCTAAAGATGGTATCCTAATGCATACCTTACTGAAATTATCACTCAAGGATAAGCACTCAAAATGTGTTTACACAGATCAGTTGAGGGTTGGGATCCACACAGTATTTCGCAATTGGGGGAAAAAATCTCCTATTGAGAATTCCACAACAGCAGTTACTTTATCATAAAGCTTCTTCCAAGGGAAATGTCATATCTCACTACTTCAGCCATTAAAATTCTTGGTGTTTTTCCCTCTGCTGAAACGCTTAAAACTGAACATACTTTATGGACTAGTAGAGTACAAATTCAAGCTGCCCTAATGATGCTTTTTAACATTTATTATTTCATCAAACAATCTGAATAGACTTTCACCCAAGATGAATCACAATGTCACTGTGTAACATATATATAGATAGATATAGATATAAATATGTATAAATTATTTCAATTAATGAATTTGTAAGTTACATGGTACTCCAATATATTGGTAATTCCATGTACGCCTAGCCTAATTGCATTAGTTATTCTATTAATAAATACAAGTTGGATTTGGAAGAGATTTTTTTGAAGGCGTGCATAAACTTGAGAGTATACAGGGGAGGAACAAAGGTAATGAAGGGCCTCCATATCAGTGTTCAGGAAGATCACTTCTGGGTCTTGGAATGTTTATCCTGGAGGGGGAAACAAAAGACCTAGGATGGAATATGACAGTGACAGCTGTCTTTAAATTTCTTGTCATGAAACATAGATACAACTTGTTCTACTTGGCCAGAGAAGATAGAACTAGAAACAATAGTCAAAGTCACAAAGAGGGAAATTTAAATCTGATAGAAGAGAAACTTCTTAATGGTCATAGCCACTTCCAAGTAGAATAAATAGGCCAGATCCTATAGCACAATGTTTCCCTTGCTAGAGAGCTTTCCAAAAAAGATTGAATGACCATTTCTTCAGTTTGGGGGAATTTTTTAGAGAGAATTCTTTCCCAAATTGGACTAGATTATATTTGGGATACCTTTTAAAACACAGATTCTCTTATTGTATGAAGTCATTCCGTTTACCCTCCCCTCACCTGATGCATGAAGCCCCTGCAGAACATCCAACAAGCTGTCATCTAATGATGATCTGATATTGATAATATGATTTTTCTAAAATATAAAAAGATAGCAAATAATTATACCATCTTTGATGATAATTTAATGTAATTAATGATAAAGTGATATCTAAGGAAATTATTATTCTTATTACATAAATGTATTAATTTGTTGCCTGACTTATTTTTCTTTTAATAGAGTCTTAAATCTATTTTGCCTTTTTGCTCCTAAAGTCTCTCTTTCACATGACAATTGCCAACATTAGCCTTATTTGGGACTTTTTATCCAATCCATTGCCTTTTACTTAACTACATTGCTTCTACGCCCACTGGGAACTCTAGGCATCAGTCATTAACATTCATACCAAAGCTGGCTTTAGGCAACAAAAGATAGCTTCTTCAGGGACTGCTATGCACCTTCATTTAAAATGCTATGCAGTATAAGTCATATTCTCTAATAAATGAACTCTAAAAATTGACTTTCATTTTAGTATTTTAGTAAATACAACTATTGCTATGATGACTACTATTAATAATAAAGGATTAATCTTCCCATCCACCTATATTATAGCTATTGATTAATTTTATATTCAAACAATGTTATAAGCCATATTTCAGTATTTTATTTTTAAAAAGTTAAAGTTAATTATTATATTTTCTCTCAATCTTGGATCTCTCTGCTGGCCATATTATTTGTGAAATTGCTACTTGTACAGTTTTGCTAAGGTCTTAAAGTGTTACAGAACCTTCATATTTCACAATTGGAAGAGCCTAACAAGGAAATGCAGGGTGCTCTCATCATGCATTGAACATAGATAATGCTAGTGTCCAAAATTATCGTGCTTACTGCTACACGCACTCTACTATAGAAACTGAAATAGTAACTTCACAGAAAATAAATTATCCCTCAAATAGTCTACATATTTTCAAAAGAGAAGGTATTGGCATTACCCTAATTCCAATCTCTCTCAAGTCTATGCAATCACTGTATATTGCTTATTTATTTATTCCATATAAATCACTGAGGTAGATTTTCAAAAATCTCTATTTTGAGTCACAACCTTGTTTAAAGTGGCCTCTACTGCTAACTCCATCCCTGACCATTTCTCTTTCCCCATATTCTTAAACTTTATATAAGTCTGCCAAGAGGAATAGCAGGGAACTAAATTATTACTTCTATTAGGACAATCATTTGGCAAAGTGATGAAGTCTTTATCTTTCAGTCCTTCTACACCTCTCCAATAAACCTTCCTCTAAACCATTCCTTCTTCCCAGGTAAGTATATCTGTCAATCCCTTCATCTGGCATTAAACTGTCATATAGCTTCTCAAACTTTCAACATTTGCAAGTTTCCTTGCTAGGTGCCATGCTATACACTTTTTCTAGATCTTCTTGCCCTGTGAATTTTAAAAGTCTCCATTTTGGTCTAGCACCCAAAAATTGTGCACACCCACCTACACGGGCATGCGCTAGTCAATGACTAATCAGAAATAACTAACTGCCCACCTGGGCTGTCCTAAGCCAAGCTAGAGCCAACCATTGGATTTGTAGAGACACAGGAAGAGAGGTAGGGAACAGCCTCTGAGATTGGCGGAACTTCCTGTGGAGAGAGCTAGGGGGAGTTGGTGTTAGGAGCTTGGAGAGAGAGGACGCCCGCAGACAGCTTTCCTTCAGATCGGTCACGTGAGTTAAGGACTGGTTCTTTCCACCTGGGCCTTTAGGCCTAAACTCCCTCTGCCTTGGTCAGAGGTTGAGTAGCCTCTTTCCCTTTTCTCTTCTCTCCTTCTCTCCCTAACCTTTTCCCCACTCCCAGTGTGATTAAACCTCCATAAACCTCATTCTGACTTGAGTGTTTCATTTTAGGAATTTCATAAGTAAATTCCTTGGCGGCCATTGTTAAATATTATATAAATCTTGTAGCCACATTTGTAACCATTACTATATTAAACCCTCTCCCATCTCCCCTAAATTTCTGCCATTACAGTTTGGCTAACCACTACGGGAAAAAGAACCTTATCAGTCTTCTGATCTCCTTACTATCACCTGGGAGAAATCCCACCCCGGCTACCCCCTCTGGCTCTTGGCCCTGCCTTAGTGCTTGGAAGGTTTCTAGAACCTCAATAAATTTCCTGAATTTTCTTGCCTTTTCAACCCACTTATTGCTCATTCCCTCAGTCCTGTTACCAAATACCTTGGCTTAAAGACACAGCTGCCAGAACAGGTGAGTATAAAACACCTTTTCTCTTTTCCCTTTACCCCTTAAGTTAAATTGGGGTCAACAGGATTTTTTTTCCTTCTCCTCTTTGTCTCTCATTTCCATCTCCTTTTACTTTAAGGAGGTGGCTCAGTAGAGAGAGGCAGGCCAGGCTTACCTAATCAACTAAGCAAGGAGGAACCTCAGGAGAAGGAGCTCTTAGGAGCTCCTAGCCCGCAAAAAACAGCTGAATACAGCTAGGGAGCTAACTTAAAACCCATTTTTTTTTTCTGTTTCCTGGCCTTTCTAGTCTTAAAAATTTAAGTGGGCTTTGCTCAAGGAAGATAGCACATGGTCATAGCGGCTTTAGCCTGAGGGCCAAAGAAGATTGCTGGGACCCACCCACATACACTTTGTAAAGAAGGAGAATTTACAATACAATAGGCCCTTAGCCTGTATAGGGTTGTAGACTCAGAGCCACCTATTGTAAAAAGAAAAAGCCTGTGGAAAGTTTGCTGCTTTGCCCTGCTCCCCACTTGCTTTGTGAAATTACAAAATATACATATAAAAATGAGTACTATATCCTTTGACAATTATAAGGCAGCTGAAGAAGTAGGGGCATTGAGGAATGAAGGATACCTCCAAATTTTTATATTAATAGGTACTGTCATTTTTGTACTCCTCAATACTATATTTAGAGATGAAAAAATAAAACAAATTGAGGATAAAATAAAACAAAATGAGGAGAAAATAAAACAAAATGAGGAGAAAATAAAACAAAATGAGGAGGAAATAAAGCAAAATGAGGATAAAATAGAAAATATTGAGGATACAATAGAAAATGTTGAGGATAAAATAGAAAAAATTGAGGATACAATAGAAAAAATTGAGGATAAAATAGGAAATATTGAGAATAAAATAGAAAAAATTGAGGATAAAATAGGAAATATTGAGAATAAAGTAGGAAATATTGAGGATAAAATGGGAAATATGGAAGATAAAATAGGAAAAATTGAGGATAAAATGCAAGCCCAATTAGAAGATCTAAAAAGTTTCTTACAGGATCAATTGACAAACAACCACTCTACCAGAAATAGACCTGTTTCTGAACCTTTGAATGAGGAAATTTCCTTCCCTGAAATAGAGATGGAAAATACCTTTCCTATAGCCAAGTTAACAGACTGCTTCTCTCGTGTAGTGCAAATCTTGTCTGAATTTAATCCCCAAAACCCTTCCCTGGCAATCCCAGATTCTCATGTTCCTTCTCCTACAGAAAACCAAATTCCAATGCAAGAGAGATCTTGTCCCCCTAGAAAAACCTGTCCTTGTCAAACTGACCCACAGGTGCAAAATCCAACTAGAGGCCTGTTTCCTCTAAGAGAAGTACCTGAAATAGGACGAAATGGGGATGTGGTGACTTTAAGACATAGGATACCGTTTACTCCCCAAGAAATAAATGAATTTACACGAAATATTCCCACATATGAACAAGATCCTTTTCTAGTAACAAAAAAGATGGGAGACATATTTTTTCAGTATAATCCGTCTTACAAGGACGTTGAGAGCTTACTCCAGGCTTTTTTAAGTGAACGTGAAAAAAATAAAATAATTGCTCATGTCAACAAAACCAGGGGGCGTAATGCAGCACATTGGCCATCTCAGGATCCCGAATGGGACTATAACAATCCTGAGGATTATCTACAACTATACCGTTGTAGAGAGGCCATCCTCACGTCCATGAAGGAATGTGCGGACAGTACAGATAAGTGGATGGAACTGGAAAAAATTAAGCAAAAGGAAAATGAAACACCCTCCAGATTTATGGACAGAATTATCGAGTTTGGGGACAGATACTTAGATTGGGACTTAACTAAAGAGAGTAGTATAAGACAAGCTAGAAGAATCTTTGTAAACAATTCTTGCAAAGCAATTAAAAATTATTTCAAAACACAATGCCCAAGATGGTCAGATATGGACCTTGAAGAATTGCGAAAAACAGCTATATATGTTTTAAAGGGAAACGAAGAAAAGGAGAAAGAAAATGATGATGACATGGAGGAAATGAAGAAAAAAATGAGATATTTAATAGATAGGATAACTAAATTAGAAAGTGGGCAGGGTAATGAACCAACGACAATTGCCCCTCTCCAGAAATCCAATTATCAATCCATTACTTGCCACTTCTGTGAGAAGAAGGGCCACAAAATGATGGAATGTAGAACCTTTCTTAAGATGTTTGGAAGGAATACACAGTTTAATAATAGTTTTAGAAATAATAACTATAATGAATATAGAAATAAGAACTTTAGAAACCAGAATTATAGAAATAGGAATTGGGAAATTAATGACAATGCTCAAATTGAAGAAAATTTTAATGATAATACTCAACAATATATGAGAAATGGCGCTCGTCCAAAAATTACTCGAGGTACTAATGACTCTCAGAGAGGTGCCCTTCAGGGGGGTGCCCAAGGAATATCCCAAACACAATGATGGTGCCCGGGGGGGGCTAGGGCACAGGAATCAGAGGATACAACCTTTGATTTCCCGGACCCTGATGTCCTACTACCCGTTGTCCCTATCCACTGCCCTCCCCATACTAATGAACCCCATGTTACCTTAAAGGTGGGTAACACCTATTATGATTGTCTATTAGACACCGGAGCTTCCTGGTCTGTATTGAAGAGAAAACCTGATTTACAATGTTATTCTATTGGCTCAGAGAATGTAATGGGAGTATCAGGAATAACCCAAAGAGTTAAAAGACTTCCTCCTAGAATGGTGTCTGTAGGACCCCTAGAGGTACAACACTCTTTCCTTTTGATGCCTGACTCCCCTTTAAATTTGCTGGGGAGGGACCTTCTATGCAAACTCAGAGCCACAATAACCTGCTCCCCAGATGGCTCATTATCATTAGAAGTACCAGAGGAATCTTTAAAATTACTCCCTGTACTTCTCTCGGAAAACCAGGACGCAAAAGAGCCTTCCATTTTTGAAATACCTAAAGATATACCTGAGTCTCTTTGGGCCACATCTTCTTCTGATGTAGGCTTGCTTAAATCTGCTGTTCCTGTGCAGATAAAAACTAAATCTAGCCCACCTCCTTCTATCCCTCAGTATCCCCTCTCAAAGGAGGCAATTGAGGGTATTACACCAGTTATTAACTCATTAATAGAACAGGGAATAATAATCCCTTGCAAATCTGAATACAACACGCCCATCCTACCAATTAAAAAACCAAAAAAAGGGCCCGATGGCAAGCACATCTATAGATTTATACAGGATCTAAGGGCAGTAAATAATCACGTTATAAAGAGACACTCCGTAGTTTCTAACATACATACTATTATTTCATCTATTCCTAGCACAGCTACATACTTTACAGTAGTAGACTTGTGTTCAGCCTTTTTTTCAATACCAATACATGAAAACTCCAGACATATTTTTGCTTTCACCTGGAAGGGCTCACAATATACCTGGTGTCGGCTGCCACAGGGTTATGTCGAAAGTCCGAGCTTATTTGAGCAAATTTTGAGCCAAGACACAGACAATATAACATTTAAAAATAGCAAATTAATCAAATATGTAGATGATCTACTCTTGGCTTCAACAGATGCAAAAACATGTCAAGAAGATAGCAAACACCTTCTTTTGGAATTGCACAAAAGAGGTCATAAGATCTCGAAGGACAAAGTTCAGTGGTGTCTCCCCAAAGTAGAATATTTGGGGTTCATTCTGACAGCTGGTGCCCGCTCTATTTCTCCCAAGCGAATTGAGAATATTCAAAAATTGAGTGCTCCTACTACTAAAAAACAGTTAAGAGCAATTCTGGGAGCAACAGGGTTTTGCAGACAATGGATTCCTTGTTATGGGGAAATTACTAAACCTCTTATAGCACTAACAAGGGATGTAGTCCCTGAACCCCTCAAATTAGAGCCTGAACACCTGTCAGCTCTATCAGAGCTAAAAAAGGCTATCTTATCTGCCCCTGCTCTAGGCATCCCAAATTACAACAAGCCATTTACTTTATATGTACATGAGCGAAGAGGAGTAGCCTCAGGCGTTTTAACTCAGACTTTGGGACCTTCTCAGCGCCCAATTGCCTATTATTCTGCCCAACTAGACCCAGTAGCAGCAGGAGCACCACCATGCCTTAGAGGAGTAGCTGCTACAGCCTTACTAGTAACAAAAACCGTTGATTTAGTATTGGGATGTCCATTAACAATAATGTGCCCACATGAGATTGAAGCATTATTGGTAAAACATAGAACACAGGCATTCTCGGATCAGAGAATTACAAGGTATGAAATAACCTTATTAAATAGTGAAAATATTACCTTGAAACGCTGTTCAACTCTTAACCCTGCCACCTTGCTTCCAGATTTACCTACTTCAGGAGAACCACTACATAACTGTGAAACATTAGTGTCCATGGCAGAAAAGCCTCGAGATAATCTCTTGGACACTCCCTTAGACAATGCAGATCTGATTTTATTTACCGATGGTTCCTCTTTTATGAGGGATGGCATACGTTACACTGGAGCTGCCGTAGTCTCAGAATTTGCCACTGAATGGTCAGCTTCACTACCTTCTAACATTAGCGCTCAAGGAGCAGAGCTCATAGCTCTGAAACATGCCTGTATAATTGCCAAGGATAAAAAGGCAACAATTTATACGGATTCTAGATATGCTTTTGGCATTTGTCACTCAGTCGGGATGCTATGGCTCCAGAGAGGATTTTTAACCTCAGCTGGAAAATCCATAGCTAATGCAGAAATTATTAATGAAGTTCTTTCTGCTCTCAAACTGCCTAAAGCCCTAGCTGTAGTTCATTGCTCTGCCCATACAGGAGGCTCAGACCCTGTCTCTAGAGGAAATGACCGAGCAGATGCCGCTGCAAAACTAGCAGCCATAGAAGGACCTGGATTAATTTTAACATTAACAACCACTGATAATTTAAATTTATCACTCTCCTATAATGAAAAGGAAGTGGAAAAATGGAAACAAAAATTTAAAGCAAAACAAATTAATGGAGTATGGGTGTCATCTGAAGGAAAACCCCTGCTCCCTAGAAGTTTCTATAACCAAATTTGCCAATCTATTCATAAAAATGGTCATTTTGGTACCCAGGGCATCGTGGACTCTGTCAAGAGAGTATGGATAGCCCCTGGCATAACTACCATAGCCTCTAAAGTGTGTTCATCCTGCCCTACCTGCCAGGCATATAACCAACATGCCTTTCGTGGTAAAGCCTTTGGTGGACGTCCTCTGGCTTACACACCTTTTGAGCACCTGCAGATAGATTTTATAACGATGCCAAAGGCTGGACAATATAAATTTTGTTTGGTCATAGTAGACCAACTGACCAGATGGCCAGAAGCATTTCCTACAGCCCGAGCCACAGCAGCTTTTGTTGCTAAGGTGCTTTTAAAAGAAATTATTCCTCGCTTTGGCCTACCAGCACGTATTGACTCCGATAGAGGGAGTCATTTTACCGATTCTGTCTTAAACCAGATATATTCTTGCTTGGGGATAACTCCCAAATTCCATGTTCCATATCATCCCCAGAGTTCAGGCCAAGTTGAGAGGATGAACAAAGAACTTAAAACTATGATTGGAAAATTATGCACTGAGACCCATTTAAAATGGCCTGAAATTCTCCCTTTGGCCCTATTTTATCTTAGAAGCAGGCCTAGAGGAGACTTACATATTTCACCATTTGAGATGCTTTTTGGACATCCGCCTATACAGGCTAAGCCTTTCTCCCCGGCTTATACATCGCTATTAGGGGGAGATATTACTATTGCTTCCTATATACAGGAATTACAGCACAAACTGCATGAGCTACATGAATCCGGAGCTGCAGTACAAGCTGGACCACTAGACTTCTCCCTTCACGACCTGAACCCAGGAGACAACGTGTATATTAAGAATTTCAAGCGTACTGGAGCAACTGAGCCTTCCTGGGAAGGACCATTCCAAATATTGTTAACTACTCCAACATCTATAAAGGTTGGAGAAAAGGACTCTTGGATTCACTGTTCTCATGTAAAGAGAGCATCTTCTGTTGAGACTGATTGACTGTATCCTATACATGCATTGGAGATAACTATACATTGACAAGTGGAACTGTTTTATTCTGCTTTTGACACATTGAATTCCTAAATTTAATTTTTTTCCTTTTTTCCTTTTTTTTTCTCTTTTCCTTATTTTATTATTATTATTATTTTTACATTATTTTATTTTTTTTCCCTTTTTCTCATTTCTATGTACTTTAGGTACATATGATCAATATTAATTTTTATTCTACAATATTAGTTTAAATATATATACTTGTTGTTATTATTAATACGCACCCAAACAGCTTTAGACTATGGGAACCTGCCATTTATTGATAATTGTTGTGGGACTATGATTAATGTTTGTGTCTGATTCTAGATATGAGATCAAACAAGGAGCACAGATATAACCTGGATAATGCCAAAAGAGCTCACAGGTCTAAAAATCAAAAGACCAATCCAGGTAGGATTAATGCATTTCTAAGCCAATACTAAGGACTTGAACCTAGTGTGAGACTCGGGGTTGCGACACTTGACAGACGTTAAGATGTAGGCCTTCCCTGTATCCACACTCTTCGTTAAAGTACCTACAGACAAGTACCTAAGGTTGGCTACCGTCCTGGCTCCATCCATCCCTGAGAACGAAGGTAAAATCAGACGAGGGAATGACACTTCCCTAGATACTAAAAAAAAAAAAAAATCTGGTCCTCTTTTTTCTCTCCTATAGTATGGCAACTTCCTGTAGCCTTGGCTGCAAATGGGGAAGTAAAATATGCTACATTCTGTCCTACAGACTTGTGGGATTAGAAATTACTTAACTGGACCCTAATACAGGGGCCTGTGGAAAAATTTAAAAAAAAAAATTTTTTTTTATTCTTGCTCTCTCAAAATTTGTATACATAGATTTTTTTTGAATTTTGATACTAATTTTGAATTCTTCTTTAATATAGATATGCATATATAAAGGGTTTATATTTTTTCCCTTAATTTTTTCCCTTTTTTTCTTCTTCTGATTTTGAATTTTTATTTTATTTTCATTTTGTTTTGTTTTTCTTTTGAATTAACTCACACACCCCCACAACTAAAACTTGAATCCTCAGCTGGACTCAGTGTTTTTTCAACACTTTCTTCAGGGGGGATTGTATTTCATCAATTCCAAGATTTAAATTTTGTTCGAGAGAGAAATCTCCAGAGAAGAAGCTTGCTAACTAACTGAATCCAGAGAATGAACTGTTTGCAGAAAGATATCTAAACCTTTTCACTACAGGAAGATCCAGAATGAACCTTGGGGTGTGGTTGATTGAACATTTTTTTGAATGTACACTCTTATGCCAAAGGGGACTGCCCCCTAATTGGTTTTTGTCAATGCGCCCAGCAAAACATTGGTTTGCTGTCTTTCTCTCTCCTCTATTTCCCCATATTTACAACTATTATAATTTTCCTCTTAGTGGGTAGAAAAAAATTTTTGTATACACATATAGTTAGAAATTTTTGGGGTGCAGTATGCTTATGTTTAGTGATCAATTGGGGAGACTAGTCTCCCAATCATCATCAGGGGGGATTGTGAATTTTAAAAGTCTCCATTTTGGTCTAGCACCCAAAAATTGTGCACACCCACCTACACGGGCATGCGCTAGTCAATGACTAATCAGAAATAACTAACTGCCCACCTGGGCTGTCCTAAGCCAAGCTAGAGCCAACCATTGGATTTGTAGAGACACAGGAAGAGAGGTAGGGAACAGCCTCTGAGATTGGCGGAACTTCCTGTGGAGAGAGCTAGGGGGAGTTGGTGTTAGGAGCTTGGAGAGAGAGGACGCCCGCAGACAGCTTTCCTTCAGATCGGTCACGTGAGTTAAGGACTGGTTCTTTCCACCTGGGCCTTTAGGCCTAAACTCCCTCTGCCTTGGTCAGAGGTTGAGTAGCCTCTTTCCCTTTTCTCTTCTCTCCTTCTCTCCCTAACCTTTTCCCCACTCCCAGTGTGATTAAACCTCCATAAACCTCATTCTGACTTGAGTGTTTCATTTTAGGAATTTCATAAGTAAATTCCTTGGCGGCCATTGTTAAATATTATATAAATCTTGTAGCCACATTTGTAACCATTACTATATTAAACCCTCTCCCATCTCCCCTAAATTTCTGCCATTACAGTCCTTACTCTCTCTACAATCCAATGACACCAGTCTACTGACCATTCCACAAACAAGTCATTCCAACTCTAGGTTCTGGGAATTTTCTCCCACTGTCCCAGATGCCTGGACTATTCTCACTCCTCTACTCCTCATACTGTGCTCTCCAGCTTCCCTTAAGTTCCAACAAAATCTCTGCTTTAACTAGAAGGCTTCCCCAAACTCTCCTAATTCTAGATCCTTTACTCTGTTAATTATTTCCTATTAGTCCTGTATATGCCTTGCTTTGTATATATTTGTTTACAGTTGTCTCTCTCATTACTGTATGTGATAAGCTTCTTGAGGGCAGGGACAGACTTTTACTTCTCTTTGTATTTCCACAATTTAGACCAGTGCCTGAAACATAGGAACTTAGAAACATTTATTGAATGATTGATTGACTGCCACAATTAAAACTTACTCTTGTGTCCTATTTCTAAAGTTCCAGGAAATTAAAATCATCTACTATAATGATGAATGGGAATACTAATGGATATTTCTATTCCTGAGAAAGATATTTTCATTTTAAAGGAACATGAGATAGGACCTATATAAATGCAAGTTTTATCTTGAAGAGGTAAAACTAGGGATTATAACTATCAAAAACTGACAGACCAGTTGGAGGAAAATGTTTATCTTTTATTAATCAAGATTATCAGAAATAATTATTATAAGCTTTATCAAATAAGAATACAAATAAAATTATATAAGTAAAAATATAAAATCTAATGGATTTTGTATTCTCATTCAATTTTCATAAATTTTATAGTATCTAAAAATATTTTGATATATACTATCTTATATGATCCTTTTGACAAACAGGCTAACTGAGATTTGAGGAGATTTCATTATTTGTTCAGTTAATAATGAAAGAAGTGGTATTTGAACCCAAGTATAAGTCCAACGTACTATAAGTTGAATGTATTTTTTCTTCGATTACACTATATTATGAATAAACCTTTTTATCCTTCAAAAATGACAGCACTAAACTGATGCTACCATTTGAGCATTCGGATGAACATAATAAAGCAGAGTTATAGCCTTTGGCAACACTAGGTGAGGAGCTCTTGTGATATATTAGCAGCAGAAAGCAAACTAAACCTGTCTTCTTTGTACCAAGGGGCAGAGCCCTCCATCAATTCCTAAAATTTCCCTGTTCAAAACTAGTCATGAAAAGTCTACCAAAAAGGGCAAAATCAAGTACATTAATTCCCATGCTAAGTTTACAATGGTAAAATGAAAAGGGAAATTCAGTCAATTCCCAGAGAAGCCTGCGAGATGTTATATATCTGGAATCCAGAGTCAAGACTTTGGAAACCTAGTCATGATACTTGACTCATGGCTCTGTGATGATAAGCAAATTACTCAGCATTGCTGAAGGAACCTCTAACATATCTGAACCTAAGCTGTATCTATCAATCTACCTGGGTGAAGAGAGATGCCAGTAATCATAGATCCTTGACGGTTCACCAGAAAAAAGAGAAAGCCTTCACTAGATTATATGAACATTTCAAATGCAAACAAGTTCTCAGTGTGAATTATCTGGATGATTGTAATTATTTTCCAGACAATTAGGTAATGAGATGTGAGAGGCAGCTAGGAGAATATAGAATGGATAATAGATGTTACATATAGATATTTTCTCCATTATGACCAGAAAATTATATGTGACTAATGCTATAATTGAATTCTCATTCATATAATATTATGCCTTTCTCTCACAAGCAATTCATTAACCATTTTGTCAACATGAAAATGCAATGCTTTTTTTTTTTTTGCAACAAAGCCTAAAGTGCAATAATGGAAACAGATATCCTCATCTTTCTCTATTAAGTTACATGCATTGTTTTAAGAATAACAATGACTTTTAACATTGAATTTTAACTATTTATATTCAGTTAATAGTCACTGATTATTTGTAATCAACCAAAGTTTCTAGTTGAATTTGTAATGCACTTATTATTTACAGATATACCCTATACACAATAATTGATCATTTACTTCTATCTGAAGATATTCCATCTAGATGCTACTAGATACAACTGGATACAACTCTTTCAATGTGACATTTAAGCACTGGCAAATTGATAAAAAAATGAAAAGTCTTAAAATTAAGAAAATTATGAAAGATGTACAGGAAGATCTATATAAAATCTGTCTCAAAAATGGAAATGATTTGACTTAAAAATAACAAGGTGATTGGAGGCAGTGTGAATTGAAACAATAGAATAATTATTAGATCTACTACATGTTCAATGGACATATTTTTTATGATAGGACACTTTTACCTACACCTTCACCTACTTGATAGCAATATCCTGGCTCTTAGAGTACTCTGAGTATGATTTAGGATGAAGCCTAAAGAAAGACAAAGAACTCTACATGTCAATTCCAGGCTTTGAATATATTCTAGTAGTCTAGAGCAGTGCTATCAATCCCAAATATAAATGGAGGTTACTAATTCCTATACGTTACATGTTGACTTAGAAAACCACACATTAACATTATATGAATTTTATTATATTTTGCTAAATATTTCCCAATTATATATAATTCTTGTTAGGGCAGAATTTGGTAATCTTGTGGACTAAATGTGCCCAAAATGTTTGCTACATTTTACCAAGAGTATCATGCAAAGTGAGGGGTGGCCACTGGGAGAAACATGGCCTGCTTTAAAGGTATGTAATATACTAATTCGGGGTAGAAAAATGGATTACATGCAAGTTTCCCTGCCATAGCAAGTAATGGGACTTCCTTCTAGCATGACTATATCTATTTTACTTATTCCAATTTTACTCCAATACTTAATCAGTACATCCTTCCTTCTCAGCATTATAAGATTCCAACCTTCCTCCTTCTAAACCTGCTTGGACATTAGCCCCTTGTGATAGCTATATTCTAAGAGCCCCCTAGATTCAGCAATACCTGCATAGATGCCAATGGAAAAATTCCATCCCATCTACTTAGCATACTCAGCCACTGCCCTTCTATCACCTTGTAGCTAGTACACTACAACATAGGGTGAGTCTGTCATATAAAGGAATGGCTTGTGAATAAAAGCTTTGCCTCCTCCTCTTTTTGAGTGAGAGTTAGAGATGTGCATTGGATGAACAGACATATATAGGTTGTGACAAATCACTGGTTATTAGATTATCTTCTCCTCCAAAACCCTTCCCTCTTCCAAACTTCCCTATTTTTATTGAGAGTGCCATCAACTTTCCAGGTACTCAAGTTCACAGACTTAATATAATCTGACTACTAATTCTTTTTCACATTTTTTTGCTAAATCTTGACATATTTACCTCTTTATCTCTTTCATCTAGAAAGGAAAGAAAAGAAGAGAAGAGAAGAGAAAGATAAAGAAGAGAAGAGAAAAGAAAAACTGTAAAATGCTTAGCACACTGTCTGGCACATAGGAGGAACTTAATTAATGTTTATTTCCATCATCACCATTCTTTCTTCTTATATAGTGATCACACTAATTCAAGCTCTTATTATAGGCTACCTAGCCTAATGAAGTAGTATTCTAACTGGTATTCCTGCTTCATGTCTCTACTCTCTCCAATACACCTCCATCAAAGTCATTTTCTAAATCACAGTCACAAATCAAACCGTGTCACTTTCCTACTCAGTAAACTGTAATAGTTTACTGAGGCAATCTCTCAGAAGAATTCATATGTACCTGATACCTAAAACAGTCTCCGAAATCATGGGGGAATGCCAGAGCAAAATCTCTGCTTCACCTAGTTGCTAAAATCTCAAGAGAAGGTCAAACATGTCCCATAATCAAAAATGTTTCATCTCATATTAATAATTTACATACACACAACATTTTAGCATTTATAAGCTTTCATCACAATGACACTGAGACATGTTGGAAATTATATTATCCCCCTTTTAAAGATGGGGAAATTGAGGTTGAATAGTAATGATGTGACTTCTAGTCACATGGCCAATCACCTAATTGAGCTTAAGAGACATGGTATAAATTCAATCAGGATTCAGTGCTCTATGCAGCATGCTACATTGCATCATCAAGGTAATATGGTGTTGTTAAAGCAATTTCTTAAGGGAATGATTCAAATAATCCATCATTTGTTAATTCAACCAATGTCTTATTCTGCATACAAAAGCAAGAGCTTAGCATTGGTAATAAAGCTAGCATTATTGCGGATTTTATTTTGGAAGGCCCCCTTGAACTACATTTTTAGCAGTATAAAGTGGTGCAAAGATTTCCCTAATTAAACCAGTTTGTCAGTAAACACTACAGAGATGCATTTCTACACACGACACAAATACACATAGCTTTGTTGGCTACAAGATGACTCCATAGTTAATTAGGTCTTAGTACAACAGTGAGCAGAATCAATGGCAAGACTGCAGGCTGAGAGGTTGATTTGAAGCTGTAACTAAAATGTTTTATTGCTAGATTTGTTCAAAGGAAAAGCTAATTAGCTCAATTATACCTATGTAATTTTATAACATTAAAAATATCATGCTTTAAAAAGTAGGTGCCCAGAATGGATGAAAAATGTGTAATCCACCAGAAATTTGATCAAGACATCCTTTGATTGAAGATATTCAAGTGAAGTAAACAAAGGAATTTTGAAACCAAGCAAATGACAGTTTTATGGGGCATGTAAAGATCCAAAAGACCACAGTGGATTGTTCACTAAAATGTATTGATATGGAAAATAATTTCCCAGGATGATTAATAATTTTTCCATATGATAAAATTAGAAGCAAATTTCTTTTCTTGTGTCAGTCAAGTTGAAGTATCTCTGGCAAAGATACTGAAGTGGTTTGCCATTTCTTCCTCCAGCTTATTTTATAGGTGAGTAAACTGAAGCAAACAGAGCTAAATGGCTTGCTTAGGGTCACACACCTGGTAAGCATCTGAAGCCAGATTTATCCTCAGGAAGAAGAGTCTCCCTGACTCTAGGTATAGCCCAAAGTGAGATAGATATTTGATTGTTTGTCCATACTATTCCTCATAGTTCAATAGGTATAAACACCCTCTGTACCTAAAAATCATTTAAGTTACCAACTTTAATGTTTGGAAAGCTACTTTTGGACCATAGATTTTAATCTGGAAGGTGTCTGGGAAGCCATCAAGTCCAACCTTTTCATTTTCATATGAAGTAAGCCAAAGAGTGACTTTTCTAGGTTTACATAGCTAGTGTCTAAGGCTTGATTTGAACCCAGGTCTTCCAGATTCCATGTTCTATGCCCTATCCACTACATCATACTGCCTCCTCTAAAAATAGGACATTTCTGTCAAAGTGAAACAGTAGTAACATAGTGAAAAAAGAACTAGACAATAAGTCAGTTTGAAGTTTTAGTCTTAGTTATCTATGTGAACTTGAGCAAGTAGTGTTAATTCTCTGAACCCTAGTTTCCCAATCTTGGTTAAATGAGATAATCTCTGAGTTGCCTCCTTGCTTTAACATTTTATATGGTATAAGAAAAGGAAACAATCAGAAAGAAGAGAATAGGAGGAAAGTAGAACAGCTGGTTTAGCCCAGATGTTAAGCTTGAAAAGAACCTGGATAACGTCTGTTTATATGGGTGATATACTCCCTTATGATTCCTGTTTCCTTGCTTTGTTCTTTCCTGTCTTGTGCCAACTCTCATTTATTAAATCTAATTTACTAAACCATTAATCACAAAAACATTCAAGTATGAAGTTTTTCCTCAAATGCATGTTTTGCTTCTTTACCAAAATTGTAATTACTCATTATCTCTACATGACAAGCAGGTACACAACAATGACTCCTACTTTTAAAGGTTTGATCTTGTCACTTTCTTGCTCCAACTGCCTTGAGGATAAAATAACAACTTTTTACCCCTGCATTTTGTCTTCCACCATATGGATTCAGCTTGCCTTCCTAAAAATTCTTCATGTTCCTCCCATTTCTATATTGTGTTATAGCCAAAATATCCGTTGGAAGTTCCATGGATTTATCTCCTCTATCAGTGCTTTCAGATAGGCTAACCACCATTCACTTCTGTCTCTTAAAATCTTTGCCATCTCAGAAGGCTCAGTTAAGTTGCTAATCTCTCCTTTCCTAATACCCTAATTATTGATGACTTCTGTTTCTTAAACCATCCTTTACTTTACTTCTCTGTTAACATGTTATATTTCACAGCAGAATATAAGCTTCTTGAGAAAAGGGCTTCATCAACACCCCCCAATATTTATTCTCCTGGTGATACCAAATGAAGGTACTAAAATACTTCACTCTTACACATTAGAATTAGGAACCACCCAAAAGTAATAGAGATAAGTGTATGGTTGACATAAGCAAGTTTCCTCTTATTAAGATGTGATTGGGGACAGGGTGGAAGTTCTGTTAGTAATGTAATGACTTACACAAGAGAGGCAGTAATGTTTCCACTGGAATCCATATGTTAAGCAATCTAGAGTAAGTTCTGATCTACCAGGAATACTCTCCTGCTGGGTAATTTATTGGAAGACAAGGTCAAAAGTAACATTCATAGAGAGGCATAGATTATTACCTATATCTCTGCTTTGAGCACCAGGTCAATGAGAACACAAATCCAGTTAAAGCAAAGAGCCCATAATATGTGATTGTTGTGGTTCAGTTGTTTTTCAATCTTGTCTGACTCTTTTTGACTCAAGATGTGGTTTTCTTGGTGAAGATACTGGGGTGACTTCCCATTTCCTTCTCCAGCTCATTTTACAGATAAAGAAACTAAGGCAAACAGAGCTAAGTGCTTGCCCAGGGTCACAAAGATAGTAAATGGCTGAGGACAGATTTGAACTCAGGTCTTCCTGACTTCAGGTCCAGCACTCTACTGTGCTACCTAGCTGCCCCAATACACAGTAGGACTGGAAAGAATATTTGCTTAAATAATCCAATATATTTTGCTCATTTGAAATAGTATCTTCAGTGATATAATGACCTTTGTTCTCAGAAGTGAATACTTTTTTTCCTCTCTTTTAAAAGGGAAACTACCTTTTGATAAGTGGAGTTCATCAAACTGTATACTAAAAAGGGAAACTTCCTTCAAAACAAAAAAAGATGTTCTAATTAGTCTTAATGCTCTTTACATGAAGGAATTTTTCACAATGCTTCTCTACATTGTAATGAAGGACCATAAAATAGCTAAATAATGCAGACAGAGCCCACATATAAGATTTTTAACTGCCCTGGCATTAACAACTTTTAACTTTTCTATATGTTTTGAGAATGAAAAAAAAGAGATTAGAAAACAAAGGTTTGTTCCAGTCTTTTTTTTTTCTAATTTGGCTTAATAAAATACAAGTTATTTTATGAATATTTACCTAATTGAAAAATAGTAAATGATGCTGATGATAGAATGAAAAATGGATTGTCTCCAAAATATTAAGAGCTTCCCTTTAACTAGTAGGGGCAATTGTAAATTTAATTGGTCCTCAACTCTACAGTGATTTTATTCTTATAAGCTTATTCATAATAGTCTTTGTAATTCATATATTGGATGTTGGGAAAAATGATTAAATATGTATCATTGTTATCATTAATTGCTATTATGTTAGTCTTTGTTCTGTATAATTTTATACTATATAATAACACCCGATAAAAGGATCAAATTTTAGTTCAGTAGAAACTTAAGAGCATTTAAAAATTTTATTTCCTAAAATGTATCACAGTAGAGCTCAAAAATGAATTTAAAACTATTATTGATAGATTTGGAGAAAAATTTGCTTCAAAGTATTTAAATATTTTCTTTTTATGTATTTAAGTTAATTTAAGGTATTTCTTTATAAGATATGTATTTCCAAGTTGAACTTTATTTTGATTCTATATTAATACTTACTATCAAAAAAGATCACACTAAATATTTTATATTGTGTAATATAGTGTGTTAATATCACTGGACATAATAAGATTTATGTGGGCTTATTTTGTATCCTGCAACTGGATTGAGATTGATCTTCTATTCTAAAAACTTTAGAATTTCTGTCTACCCAACTGAAATTAGTCAGTCAATTAGTACTCCAAGAGCTTTAATTTGTAATATGCTACCTTTGGGGTTCTGAAAACATAGCAATTTTTTAATCATTTAAAATGCTTACATGTCAATACAATTTTTTAATACTCATTTTCTGACATTTTGGATCCCCGTTTCCTCCCCCTCCCTACCAACCTTCCCACTTCCTCAAGATGGCTGGTAACATGATATATACTCTATATGCATTATCATACAATACATATTTCCAGTAGGTACATAGAATTTAACCTCATTTTGTAAACTTATAAGGAAGTACTAGTACCATAGACATTCATTTTTAGATGGGTAATTAATCATTTAGTCATACTCTTTTGACAGCCAATCACAATGCACTTGCCACAAAGTGTTTTTATATTTACATAAAGTGTGGTGGTTGGCTAAATGAATATTTGTGCTAAAAATGCTTTAAGATAGAATATTTGTTGGTAAAACATTTTGCAAGTCCTCTGATCTCAACCTTTCAAAATGAATTCTCCCTTGTAACAAAGAAAAAGAGTCAAGCAAAACAATGGATACAAGAACTGCATTTACTTGATAGCTCCCACCTTTCTGCCAGGAGAAAGGGGTTAGTTTCATTATCTTTTCTCTGGAAGCATAGCTGGTTTTTGCCATCCTCAGAGTTTATCTTCCTTGTGGTGATCTTTTCATTTACATTATTTCCAGGATGGTGTACATGGGGTACATTGTTCTCTTGTTTGCTTTCTCTCAGTCCATAAAATCTTCCCAGGTTCCTGAGTTATTCTCCATATTCTACATCTTTTACTAAATGACAATGTTCCATTACATTCATATTCACAGATTTTATTCAGTTGTCCTCCAAATGATGACTATCTTTGTTTCTACTTTGTAATCACACGCAACAAGAAAAAGTCACTAAGAATATTTAGCATATGTTAGACCTTTATCTCTGTCTTTTCTTTCCTTGAAACATTACTTAGGGCTAGCTACTAGAATGGGTCCTTGGGAAACAGGGAGGGGTTGGAGGGAGGTAGAGAAGATGTATTGCAAAATGTTAGAAAAGTATTATTAAAAATTGTATTGACATAATCTGTGAGAGAAAAAGCTGCCTTGCTTACATTAAGGTACGTAGTTGCAACAAAATAATGAGATCATCTATAAGGCACTTTGTAAAACTGTTAAGTTCTATGTTAAGATTATCTGGTGCTGTAAGTTTGTAGAAATCTCTAGAGAGAACACTCAAAGCTATTCATTCCCACCATTCTCCCTTCACAAATCAATACTATGAGAACAATTCAATCTAGAAATGTTTTTATAAGTCAAGTTTATCAAACTCAGCTTCCTCTAACCATTTATATATTTATTAGGTTTTATTTAAGCTTTATTTGATATTAGCAGCAAATATATTCTGTTATAAATGGCTTCCACATGCAAATAAATTATTTAGTCAGTTCAAAAACGGGAAAGGTTTATAACTGAATTGCTCACCAATAACAACATTTTTGAATTTATAAAACAAATGTTTTGTATCTAATAAAAATTAATTGATCCCAGGAAAGCAAAACTTGAAAATATAACAGTATTACTCACATTTGATTTGTTTTTATCCCATGGTTCACTTTTTTTTTTAAGTTAGGTTTTCTTTAGCCTTTTTAAAAATATTATTTATTTATTGCTTAGCATTCTTTTTTTTTTAATTTTAAGGTCCAAATTCTCTTCCTCCCTCCAAAACCCTCTACCAACCACCAAGAAGGCAAGTAATATATCAATTATACATATAAAATCATGCAAAACATATTCCCATATTAGTCATATGTTTATAAGAAAGCAAGAAAATTACACTTAAATTGCCTGTCAGAGATCACCAGTTCTCTCTCTGGAGGTAGATAGCATTTTTTAAATTATGAATCCTTTGGGATGTCTCAGATCATTATATTGATTAGAGTCAACAAGTCTTTCACATTTGATCATCATCATTACAACATTGTTGTTGCTATGCACAATGATCTTCCAGTTCTTCTCCCTTCATTTTATATTAGTTCATCAAGTTATTGTCATTATTTTTCTGAGATCACCCCCTTTTAATTTCCTACAGATCAAGTGTACACCATAATCATCATATGTTTTATATATATATATATGACTCTGGTGGAATACTACTGTGCCATGAGAAATGATGAGTAGGTTAATTTTTAAAAAGATGGAAAAACCTATAAGAAATTTTAAAGAATGAAAGAAGGACCAAGAAGGCATTATATATAATAACACAAATATTGTTTGAAGAATGACTTGTGTTTGTCTACCTCCAGAAAAGAACAGATGAATAGAAACATTCAAGGCATCTTTTTTTATGTATTTATTTGTTTGTTTGTTTATTTTGTCTAAGGATTCTCTAGAATGGAAAGGGAAGGAAAGGAGGCAGGAAGTTACCTGAGAACTTTAATGTAGCAAACAGGTGATTAAATATATTCTTTTAAGAGAAAAAAAAATCATATGACAACTTCTTTATCCATTCCCCAGTTAATACTAGAAAGGACTGAAGAAATCATCTTGTCCAACCCACTCATTCTAGAAAACTAAGACAAAGAGATAAAATAACTTGCCAAAGGTCAAAAAAGGCACCACATAGATCTAGGGTTTTAAATCAGGTCATCCTCACTCTGAGGCTAACTCTCTTCACTACATACCCACCAAAATTCTTTAGTAACTTCTAGTTGCAAAACACCTTTCATGTAACGAAAAGTCAATTTCAATGACAACACAGCTTGGTGCACAAATATTATTATCTTCATTTTATAAACGTAAACAATGGAAGGCAGAAAAGTTAGCCTAGTCAGATAGTAAGAAAGTCAGAGAGTAAGTCAGACAGTCAGATAGTAAGAAAGCCTGCACTCAGACCAAATTCATTGCACTCAATAAATATAACCTCATACCTAAACATATGCATGCATGTGCAACATATATAGATATATAGTATTGCATGCAATGTATATGTTTATTATATCATATGTGTGGTGTGTCATATACCATGCATGTCATACACATAATATATGTGATATAAGATTAACTGTATAAGTATGATATATATGAAAGAGTTTAATAGATACACATAATATATAAGATTATATGAGGTGTGAAATACATACATACACACAGATGAATGTCTTTAATGTCTATGTTAGTTTGGGGTCAGCAGTTTTCTTATATTTGTGTCTTTAAGCATCTTAATTTTAAGCGGTATTTTGCCCTGAGGTATTTGCCTACAGTAAGTTACTGCAGATCAATATACAAAGAATTCCCTAAAAGCAGAAAGTAAACTGCAGAAACAAGCTTGCCTTGGAATGAAAATACTATTGTGGCTAGGGAGGTAGTAATATTTCTTCCAGTCCAAGTGAAAGGAGTAAAGAATTGTTTGATAGGAACTGAGATTAATATATTAAAAAGACATGAATGGCCAGTTGGGCACAAAATACCAATCCTTCCCAGAATCAATACATCCTTACTAATTATAAAGGAAAAATGAATTATATACATTTTTATTATATTACTTCCATTTTAAGAACATAATTAAATTCAAGATTATATAGAAACAAGCATAATAAAGATTTATAAAAGGCAAAATGTACCTTATCTCTTACTAAAAAAACTTTCAAAATAATTTGGACTATGAGTTGAGTTGTTATATGACTTTTGGTAAAGCCCTAATAAAACATAAAAGTCTATTTTATATTCACTTTGGGAATATAAATATCTATATCTATATATTACTATATATGAGTATTATATGAGTAAAAAGAAAACTAAGTGTGTGCCATATGTGAATACTGCTATGTACATATGTGTGTGTGCCTGTGTGTATCTGTGTCTGTGAAATATATATGATAAAACAATTCATTTACGTAAAAGTGTCCTTTATTATAGTATCAGTTATTAGTGTACTGAATAAATGACAACTCCCTGCTTCAAACTTTAACCCAGTTGTTCCTTTGATCAAATTTTTAAGTATACTCCCCATGTGATTAACAAAAGATATACAGCACATAATTTTTATATTCTTAACTGATATTTTATTGGTCATAAACATTTTGTAAATTTAGATTTGGAGACAAAAAGGTCTCACAATCAGATCCTTATGTACCTTTTATTCTATTATTATTTAGCTAATTTTTTTATTTGTTCATTTTGGATTAGTGAGAAAATAGTTGTGTATCATAAAAACTGTTTAAATATTATTGAGTGAAACTTTTTGTGTCTTGAGGTCAAGAAAGACAATATATTTTGTGACTCTCTTCATACCTAGACTGAATCATGAATTTCAGGCTGACTCTTTGCCATGTTTCATTTCATTTGCAGTTCTAACACATAAAATTTGTTGCAAGTGATCCATCAACTCAGCAGTGCCTGGACTCATCATTCAGTTTTTAGAAGTGAATATTCATCATTTGAGATTTTGTATATTCCAAATATTTACCACACTCCTATGTCTAGTTTAATTTTATAGATATATTTTAATTACTCAATTTCATCTATAAACATATAGTACATTTTACCATTTAATTTTCAAAATAAAATCTGGATAATTTTCTTACTTATTTTCCTGTCTTTATTTCTTATCATCCAAATTTATTACCACATGTTTGAAAATATTTTTAAAAAGTAGTTTGAGTGAGTTGGGCAAAATCCTTGTTCAGGTCATGAGAGAGAGTGAAATTGCTGCTAAAAAATACACTTATGATGTTTTTAACTGCTAAACACATGCACACACACTCACACATGCTACCACCCTCACCCACCCTACCCCACTCCCCAAAAAATGTAACAGGATATTTCTAAGTCTGAATAACAATTTCTGGGTAGCACTTCAACACAGCCATTTCACCACATCCTCTGTATTTACTCATACAAATTTCTGAGCTCCATAATTGGTCCCCTTGCCTCAAGTCTATGTTCCTCATCCTATATACTCTTACCAATGTAATTTTGAATAAATGCAGATAGGACCACATTATCCCATACACAATCAACTCCATTTCTTTCCTATTATCTCAAAGATAAAATATAAACTCTTTTTTTTTTTTATTCTTAAAGCTCTATATAATGTGGACTCAACATATTTTCTCAGTCTCAGTGAATAATTCGCCTTTTCTTAGTTCTCTACAATCAAGCCAAACTGTTTTTTTCCTCTATACTACATACTCCCATTTTTATCTCTGATGGTTTTGGTTAGGATGTACCCCATACCTAGAATGCTCATATATTTTTGATACATCACACAAACCAAAATGAATGGACAAACCAGAGATATATTCTCTGAAAATACTTCAGCAAAATACCATAAAAGAATGATTGTGAGTGGAGATGAGAGAATCTTCAAATTTAAAAAGTTGGCATCTGTTAAGAGAAAGGAACAAGATAGACTCAATATATTCTCTTGTATTTCATCAGAATTTGGTGGCTATTTAATACTTCCTTTGCACAATTATAGACAATAATGTAAGCTAGTCTTTGATTTTTCTTCATTATATATTATTTAATAAATCTTTTCCTCACATTTCTTCATATTCTTATTTGTCATTCTTTATGGTATATTATTCCATAATAGTCTCATGAGGCTGTGTGATATGGTGAATAGAAACCAAATCTTAGACTCAGTAAGCCTTGAAATTCAAAATTTTGACTCTGATATTCTAGCTGAGTCACCATAAACAAGTCAATTAATATCTCAGCACACTCTGGCAACACTCCATGATCAAAAGTTACAGATGAGTTACCATCTGCATGGAGAGCTCCCTATATTGATAAAACCACAATTCTACATCACAATAGAAAACTCAAATAGTACCATTTGTTCAGCTATTCCTCAGACACTGAAAAAATAGCTTGCCTTCTAATTTGACTATTAAAAATAGGACAGATAGAAATATTTTTTTCTATACTTAAGTCTCTTCTACCCACAAATAAACTTCTTGGAACATTAACGTACCAGTGAAATTGCTGGGCCAAAGTATATTGTAACTTGTCTTATATAATATAATATAAAAAATAAAACAATGTAAAAATATATAATATAATATAAAAACATGCAGATGTCTTGATAAGATAAGAAACATTGTTCCAATATCCACAAATAACACCAGCATTGGCCTTTCTTTCTATAATGCTTCATTGACTATGAATATCTAAGACCATTTTTTAATGTGCTCCAAGAAGGTATGAATGATGTTAACTCTGGGAACCCTGATGGCCAAATATTCTGGTTCATTCTATGTACACACCAAGAATCCATTTAGCCAACTTCATCATTAAATATGTAGTATAAGAAATTGCTTCATCTTGCTGACACTATGAATCACATTCATTAATCTCCAACATAGCAGTAGATAGCTGAATGATGTGCTGATATTATGAGTCCTAAACAAAAACAAAGACTTTTAAAAAGGGAAAAACAGCGAGCTACTGCAAATCTCACTTTGTAGACTAATCTTTAGAGTGGAATGGTTCTTCATTTCAAGCACTGGAACTTGAGAAAGCCTAAATCCATAGATTCTAATGATTGATACAACCATTAAAATAAATCCAGATTCTTAAACAGTGTTAAATGCCAAATTGATTTTCACTAAAATTTTGAAACAATAATTATAACTTTTTTCCATTTAAGTTTCTCACCTCTGGGATAACTGGAACATGCTGAAATTAAAAGTAGAAAGGGCATCTAGATGTGTAAAAGGGGATTCCTTGTTCTCTCTGACTTTACACTTGTGAAAGGGAATTCTTTATTCCCTTTGTCTATTTTGAGTAAACACTTTGGCCAACAATAATTTAAGTACCCCTACTTAGTACCTCACTAGATTGTGAAGACAGTATAAACTCTCCTTTGTCTACTTTTGAATTGAATCAACAAAAGCTTGAACACCCTACTTAGTACTAGGTAGAGGAGTTCTTTCAACTCAATCAACCAGGAAATGAGAATTCATACCTCAGTTAGCCAGAAATCTGTGAACTCTTGATGAATATTCACCTCTCCAGAAGATGAGAAGTGGTTCCCACAAACACTGTCCATTGGCCAGTGATGGGCAATTTGGAAGCTGTGATTGGACCTTATGAAAAGGGGAAAAGACAAGAAGCCACTATGAAAGGCCCTGAATTTATAGGGCTAAAAAATCCACTCCAAGAAGGAAGTCAGCTTGAAGAAGGAGTTGGACTTCAAGAAGGAAGTCAGCTTCAAGAAGGTTAGCTCAAGGAAGAAAGATGGCTTCAGGAGTCACCTTCAGCTCTAGTCATCTTGACCTGCCTCTTAGAGGGAACTTGGGTGAGTAGATAGCTGGTTTTCCCTTCCTGTCTTCTGGAGAGAGTTTAATTCCTGGCTGAGTTGAGCACCAGAGCATCATAGCATTATTTAGTTAGATAGGCTAATGTTCTCTCTATCCTTTTGTATTTCTCTGCTTTCACCCTTTCCACCTCTTTTGTAAATAAAAGCTATTGAAGTCATTTCAACTTTGAGCAATATTACTTTGAATCAGCATCCACAATTATTATTTATAATCTTCATATATTTCAGTCAAGCCATTAAAATTTTATTCTTACAGATGGAACAGTGGATAAAGCACTGGACTTGGAATCAGAAAGACTCAACTTCTTGAATTCAAATCTGGCTACAGACACTTATTGGCTACGTGACCACTTAATCCTGTTGGCCTCACTTTTATCAACTGTAAAGGGAGTTAGAGAAAGAAAGGGCAAACCACTTCAGTGCCATATCTGATAACAAAAAATATGATTACATGAAAAAATAAGTAGAAGTGTTTCATGCATCTATGCAATGGCACCCCTATAAAGTCACTCTTAGGAACAGCATATTGAGATATCTCTTAATGACTTTATTTGCCCCTGATTTATTCTCATTAATCCTGATGCATATACCTTCCATTTTTTAAAATATGGTTTCCTATACTAAATAAAAACACCAATTAAAATCTATGACAATAAAGAATAATTAGGAAATTCATGCAGTTGGGTTTTATGCTTATCTTCCAAAAGATAATTGACAAAATATGTTGTTGTCATCCATTTTTAAATTAAAGCCTCCTTCTTTGATATCAACTATAATATACATATATGAAATAGAAATAATTTAAGGTATTATCAAGACAATTTTTAATTAAATGAGATAATATTTGTAAGGAGTATATCTTAATTCCTGACACATAATAGACATTTCATAAATGTTTGTTTAATTTCTCTATCAATTACCTGAGAAAAGTAGAGTACCATCAAAGTAGATAGAGAGCCCTAAATCTAGAAGAGTGAAAATGAAATATGTAGAATGTGTATTATTCAAAAAGAGTTTTATTCAAGAACTCAGAATTTTATCTCATGCTTCTGTGCTTTTGTGCTGATAGTTCTCATTACTTAATAACCATTCATTCTTCATCTCCACCTTAGATAACTGTTATGTTTCTTTTTTAAAAATATTTCTCATTTAAATCCTAACTACCATTTTTTCTTTGATGGCTTTCCTGATCTTACTAGTGTTTTCTCCTCCCTCAAAATTAACTGTTTGTTTTTTTTCTTATCTAGATCCATGCTGTATATTCCAATAGAATATAAGCTCAGTGAAGGCAGAAAACATATCTAGGGGGCAGTTGAGTAGCTCAGTGGATCAAGAGCCAGGCCTAGAGATGAGAGATCCTAGGTTCAAATCTGGCCTCAGATACTTCCCAGCTATGTGACCCTGGGCAAGTCACTTACCGCCCATTGCCTAGCCCTTACCACTCTTCTAACTTGGAACCAATATACATTATTGATTCTAAAATGGAAGGTAAGGGTTAAAAAAAAATTCTAATCCTTTGGTGCCTGACATATAGGAGTATTTCATATGAGTTAACTGAAGTGGATCAAATCAGCATCAACTAAGTGCCTATGATGATGGTTCATCATAACTTAAAGGTGACACTCATGTTCTCAAAACCTTTTCCAGTAAAGTTCCAAACTCAAAGAAGTCTTAGTGAGCTGAAAAGGCTTTGAAAAATGGTCTCATGACAAACAGTATACTTTTCTTATTATCAGACAAAAACTCTACTCGAGTTTACTTATTGGGTAACTAGCAGCCACAGAGTAATAGATTCTTTTAGCCACAGCAATTTCTAAAAACCTACTGCTAGTATATGAATAGACTACAATCTACACCAGTAGAGGATATACTTTCATAGTATAATGTGATAGATTATTGAAATATAAAAGTGATATGTATGATACATCTGGTATTCTATAAATTGATATTTATATAAACATATACAGCTATATTTATATATGCACACATACATATAATATTCAAATAGCAAAATCATTCCTTTATTATGATGCCTGTATTTTATTTTCTTTTTTTTAAACCCTCACCTTCCATCTTGGAATCAATACTGTGTATTGGCTCCAAGGCAGAAGAGTGGTAAGGGCTAGACAATGGGGGTTAAGTGACTTGCCCAGGGTCACACAACTGGGAAGTGTCGGAGGCCACATTTGAACCCAGGACCTCCCAACTCTGGGATATGTCAAGAACTATGTTAAGCATAGAGAATATAAATATGAAGAAAGAAAGCTAATCGCTCTTCTCAAAGGATTTATAATGTAATAGAGTCAGACAATTCACAAAAGAAAGCTTAAACAGAAGGATGTGTCAACAAAGAGTATGATGGAGAAGTCAGAGAAAACCTAAAGTAGTGCAGTCAGGTGAGAAATGAGATATCTAAGCTGGGACCATTCCTCAAATAGAAGTTTTGGATTTCATAGTTCTACCCTCCAAATAGAAGAGGAGAGATTATATTCTTATTATATGCTATTTGTAAAATACTCTACACTTCAGATCATCTCAACATTCAATTTATTCAAGATGGAAAGAAAGAATAAATATTTAATTTGAGAAAGATTAAAGTTTATGATATATAATACATAGATTATATTTTGAGGAGAAATGAGTCTGTGTTTTTTGTTGGATGCATTTTTACCCAGTCATATAAAATTCTCTTTAGACTCTTTTATGTTATTTACCAAGTTTGGTTATCTACATTGGGCAGATCAATTGAAGAATTCTAATCCAAGTTTACTCCATAATTATAAATCACTAGAAAAGTCAAAAATTCAATTCCCTTGAATTCAATAAACATTTTTAAGTACAAATAAGATGCAATGTATTAGACCAAGAATTCAAGTTATCAAGACAAAGATGAGAAATGTTTTTTTTCCTCAAAAAACTTATAGAAAAAAATCACCCCACCTTAAGTTTACCAGAATATTTAACAATATTCTAAATTTGTTTCTTAATCATTATACCCATTTGATTCATGGGAAAAACTCAACTGTGGCATATAGAATGAACAGAAAATCCACGGAATCTTCCTATTTTTTAACAGACACTGACAAAGACTACAAGTAATGAAAATTATCAGATCCACTTAAAAATCCAGTTAATACCAACTTGTCTGCAAAAATCACCTAATAACTGTGTTGGGAGACCATCTCAAATGTTTTAACTCCTTTATATTGCCATAATCATCTCCCTTTGCATTAAACATCACCAGTTTGCTTTCTCATATTATTTTTTTTTAAACATCACGAGTGAACATTTATTGCACCATTAGCAAAAGAGTATAAAAATCTATATTCTCATGGAATACTATTTTACTAAGAATTTAAACTTAAAATGGTTTAACATTTTTAATTTAGCATATTTACTGCCTTTGGTAGTTTGTATACAAGAAGTTGATTTCCATTTGATAAGGTGATAGTTCTCCTAAATTTCTGACATGGTATATAATATCTTATGAGTTTAAATTTCTTCACCACATAATTTCTACTTTTTTTCTAATATGAAGAATTTAAATAAATTTCAAGGCTCCCATGGCAGAATTTTAAAGAGAAATTAACAAGTTGATTTTAAATGTTAAAATTTTGATTCTATTAAAAATATCAAATCTTCGAATTTCCTTAGCACATACTAAATAGAAAATGGCATATTATTTCTCTCTTTTAGTCTGCTTTCAACTCTGTATAGATTTGAATCAAAAAACATGTTGGATTGATTTAAATTGGAAACCACAGAAGGAATCTGGCTAAGAATATAGTAGGCTAACTCATAGCCTGTTCCCAGAATGGTCTCTCTAATGATGTAGTTTGTTGTCACAATAAACGACTATGCACACAGATTTTTGTCTGTTTGGACATTTGGCTTGAAGTAAACATGCAGAACACTCAATCCAAATATGAACTAGGCCAAAAGTTGCCTTAAGCATTGCCAACCCAATGTTAATTCAACTAGTAGCAACATGTTTCCCTCTGTCTTTTCCTTTTAAAAATTATTAATAAATATATTGGACACATTTTGAAGATCATTCATTCATTGCCTCTTTCCTGAAAGGTGAGAATCTGATTGTAGAGTCAAATAGCCTTATCTATTTTGGTATGTTTCTTGAAGTAAAAAGATCAAATCATGGAGGAATAATCCAGTAAAGGAGCTATCATCTAAGAAAAGCCATATAAACACTTCTAATAGGAATCAGGAAAAGGGGGGGGGGGGAGGTAAAGTCCTGATTGTTAGCATTTAATTTATTTTTGTGAGCAAATACCTTCTAAGTAGATATTCCTTCTTTGTTTATTACACTATTGTTGAAATAAGACCTGACCCACTGTCCCTGAGTGAACAGAAAGTTAAGGCAAGTTAATTAAAAAGACTAAGAGTTTCATCTCACTAATTTTCCCTTTTCAAAAAAACGCTTATTCAACAACAAATAATTATGTGTATACCATGTGCAAGGGATGTGCTAAGGGCTAGAGATACAAGAACAAAATATGAAAAATCCCTACCTAGAAAGAGCTTACTTTTTAACAGGAGAGACCAAGGATTACACACACACACACACACACACACACACACACACACACACACAAATAGGTGCTACATGCACATAAAATATTATATATAGGGGACAGCTGGGTAGCTCAGTGGATGTCCTACATTTAAATTCTGTCATTGAACCAATACATAGTATTGATTCTTAAGGCAGAAGGTACAGGTTTAAAAAATACTTATATATATATATATATGTATGTATGTATGTATTTGTGTGTATGTGATGAAACCTTTAGAAACTGTTGACATAATTTATTCTCATTATGTCAATATTCCATGTTAGTTATATGAAAATATGCAAAATGAGGAAACCCAGTTAAATAGTAACATATTGATGTTTGTGGGCCAAATTGGGAAATATTGCTCTTTTCTCTCTGAAAAAGCAGCCTGGAAACTAGTTTTGTGTAGTGCCTTTAAATATGTTATTGCCTTGTTATTTCTAAATATGCAAGATATGGCACTTTCCTACTTTCTATCCAGTTTATGCTACTGTGGTCCACATGAACATTACCCAGCATTTAACAACATTCTGCATTTGTATTGAAAAAATTAAAATTAAAATTAAAGATTCAGCAGAGAATTAGAGGGCAATAAATAGTTAAACCATTCTTTATTCTTACCAACCCAATCAGTAGGGGGAAAAAACTCCTCCCACATGGCCCACCCCACACCTATTTATCTGTCACTTCAGAATGAGCAGCCTGTTGAAAACATGGCAGAAGGGTAAAAAAGTAGAGGAATTAAGACATGCATCAAACCCTCTAGCTTCCTTCCTTTGATGGTGATGCACAATAGCATACTGTTTATAGCATTCTTTCATTCCCTTACAAGAGGTCTTCCTTACACCCACTTTAGTCTTGTGAAAAGATGCATCCATCAGGAAAGAGTTTCAAAAACGTTTGCACATTTTCGAGATCTTTTCTTCTATCTTTATTCAAAGAAAACATAAAAAGCTAGGGCATCCTTGGGCTTCAAATTTGCATGTTCTTGAATCTGTCAGATTCAGAGTAACACATTCACATAAAATAGGGTGAAAGACTCTAAAAGTCTGCAAGGATTAATTTCATTCATATTTATAAGCATATTTAAACAGCCAAGTTCAACTCTAACAACATTATTAGCTATACTGAATGTTGCTTGCCTATATATCCTAGAGACACAACAACAAATGAAATAGGGAATTAATGTATACACTTACAATGTGAGCCCAAAAGCTCACCTTAAATGAAAATAATTTTAATATAATTTGCAAATTTATTGCAGGATTTCAACATTTTAATGAAACCTTTGATAGAAATCTTAATTCTATCATATTCAGATTTATATAATAAATTAGAATAGTTTCCGTTTCCTTTCATCTAAACAGTGGTGTTCAACATACTTAAAATGTTATCACAAATTGTACTCCTAGAAGGAGTCACTTTGCCAATAAAAAATATTGAACTAATTGCTCTAACTATAAAAATAATAATTGCTGATATTCATAAAGTTTTAAGGTTTGTAAAGAGCTTTGCACATAGTACCTCACTTTATCCTAGAAAGCACCTTGTGTACTTATGGTTCATATTATCTCTGTTTTGCAGAAGAAGTTGAAACTCAGATAGGTTAATTGATTTTTCCTATAGTCACTGCTTCTGATGTAGAGGAGGTAGATGTAGAACCCAGTTATTGTTTGACTCCAAATGAAGCTTCAGGTTTATCACATTGCTTTTCTGCTTTAGAAAAGGAGAATGTTAGCGTTTATTAAAACACCATAAAGATTAATATATTCAAAGATAGGAAGGCTAAGGGGTAGCTTTTGATTCCTTAATATTTTGACTTACATATTCTTTTGCTTTGGATATATATTCTTATTAAGATTTATTTATTGATTTTAATGTGATCTATTATTTTTCTATACAAATATTTTAAAATTTATAGAGAATCAAAAGAATAGCAGATTCTCAACTCATGAGTTCTATGATCTCTTTAAAAGATCAAATGACTAAGTATCCAATATACAAAAGATAAATATTGAGGAATGACCAAAATTAGAGGATTTCTGATTTGAGGGAGGATGTACGTAAATAATGTGTACATTTTATGGAATCTTATAATCTTAAGATTTTTTATGTGATCCCATGAAGAGTAAGAGTGGAAATCTCTCTTCTACTATGATTCCTCTGCTTATCTGACCTGCTCTTTAGTAATCCCAACTTCTGTTCTCCTTTGGCTCCATCCCAATGTGAACACAACCTGCTGTCACAAAAGCTGCTGCTCATTCATAGCACTAGAAGTTCATTAAATGAATGCCAAAAAACAAAGGACAAGAAAATAAACATGTTGGAAGTATTTCATCTGTGTCAGTATGACAATATTTGGGGGCTGGAAGGGATCTCACTGTTTAACTGATTCCATATAAATCCTTCAAAGAAATTTCCACCTATTACATTTCGGACAAGCAGGCATCCAACCTTAGATTGAGGCCTTCCAATGAAAGAAAATTCACTAGCTCCCAATTTGCCCATTTTACTTTTGGACAGACCTGATAATGAGAAAATTCTTTCCTGACACCAAGTCCAAGCATGCGGGGATTTTTTTGTTCTAGTTTGTTTGCTTCTTTTGCCCTTTGCTGTTGATTCTGTCTGCTGGAATCAAAAAGTGAAAGTCTAGCCTCTTTTCAAATATTTATCAAAGGATCATAGACAGAGCTAGAGAACTCAGAAGTCAGCTAGTCCTCTCACTTCTTCTTATAGTTGGGGAAACTGAGGCCAAGAAAGATTAATTCACTTGTTCAAAATCACACAGGTTATATGACAGGTTTAATGACAGCTATATTAAATACAAGTTAGAGAAATGCTGAAATATCCAGAGTTTTGGAAATGATACTGATGAAATCATAAATAAATCTGAATCCTAACAACTTTGGTCCAAATACTTTGGCTAATGTAGAAATTATTTTCTCAATTCTAAAACTTAAAGCATATTCCTAACATCAGCTTCAGAAAGATGAACAGGTTAGACCCCATCACTGGTGAATTTGAATTGTTATACCATGTTACTAGAAAATGTTGATATTTATCGAAGGGAACCTATGTTTTAGTGAGGAATGAAGGCACTCTCACATTTAGTTCCAATTAGTAAAATATTTATTTCTACAAATAACACTAATAAAACCACCTACTATCACACTGAAGGGAATGTTATTTTTAAAAAAAATTGTTGTTCTGAAGCAGCAAATTGATTTTATGTGTGTGAAGTCACATTTCATATGATTTCAAATATGATTTCTTCAGTATTGGTATTCTCTCTCTTACATACCTTATTATTCCTGCACACAACATCCTGTGAAATCAATTTTTGTCTATGTACTCCCAATAATCTTTCATAAAAGACCTAACCAAAAGTATAGGAACTGCTCCCTCTTTAGAATGAAACATCCCTGGGATTTATTCCTCCATTTTCTCCTATATGTTCTCACCTTTTAATCCTCTACCTCCCTATTATCCTTCCTTAGTATACATCTTCCATTTGGCTACCTTCTCAAAGAAGACGTAATCTTTCCATTTCATTTCTATATCTCACGTTTCCTAAAAAACAAATTAATGGGGGAAATGGGACTTGGTTATCCGCTGAACCTACAACAGTAAGCTCCAATCAGTGTCAAAGAATTCTGACAAATATTCTTCAATAAACAATGGAAGTAATAAAAATTTAGCCCTTTAACATGTGGAAATTGTTTTTTCATAGCAAAACCAAAATAAACATGTGTGATAAGTATCGCAGATGGTGAGATGACCTATGGAATTTGGGAAAGATTCAGTGATTTGCCCTTGCTCACACAGCTAGCAAGTGTCTGAGGTGAAATACAAAATATTATTTTTTATGATTTCTTTAAAAAAACACTTCTAATAAGTTAAAAAAGTCACCTAATTTAACCATGTTTACAACTAAAGGGTGCCAAGTGATTAGTGTTTCTAGGCTTGTACTATCAGTCAAAGTTATCCCACTGCAGCTGTGCCTTATAAGAATCCTATTCTATGGGTCTATGACCTAGATATCACTGATTAAAATATTTAAACACATGTATGCAAGACAGACCTGCCTTATAGTGAATTCTGTAATGAATAATGTAATACTAAGGACAATTCTAGACCTTTGTTGTATAGAAGTATCCCTTAAGATTATGTAAACTACTTCCTTTGCCATAAACTGTAACTTATTTTGTTGATAGGTATTATATTTGGTTTGCTGGTTTAGATTTTTTTCAATTAATATATCAAATTATATAGCTATTTATCATTTGTAATTAATATATTGAATAATTAGAATTTGTAAATAGCTCTAAGATTTGCAAAACGCCTTTTACGCATATTTCATTTGAACCTCCAAGTAACAGGATGAGCTTTGTACTAAAAGTATTCTCCCTATTTTATAGATAAGAGAAGTAAGATTGAGAGAAGTCTTGACCAGGTCTTCCTGACTCCAGGCCTTGTCTGCTATCCACTCTTCCAACGTTTCTCCTACAACTCAGTTCAACATATTTTCAATCACTTTGTACAACGTGCTAAAATGTATCTCTTCCAAAAGCAGTTATGAAAAATCATTATTGAATGCATTATAAACCCCAGAGCTGGTGGTAAGCTTCTGAGAAGGTGCCAAGAACATTAGGAATTCATGTCTAGTGCATAAAAAGATCATTGGCATCCAGATTTCCATTTCATAGCATTCATAACAAACTTTGAATTTCAGAAATATTATAAACAGTGTACAATAAAAAGAGATAAAATAGTCAATAATCTTCCTTCATACATTGATTCATTTTCAAAACGGCTTGCTCTAAGAAGGAATTTCAAGGCCTCACAATTTAACTTCCCATTAACAAAATAATTTAAGAACATAAGACTTACTGTGCTGTTTCAACACACTATTCTTTCCAACTTCACAGATTCGTAAGTCAGTCAACCTCAGAAGTTCAAATTGTTCCATCGAAAGTGTTAGTTTTCCTCTAAAAATTCAATATGAATCTAAAACATACAAAATTTATAGAGTAGATAGAGTGCTGGCCTAGTGTCAGGAAGACTCATCTGTCTGACTTCAAATCTGGCCGCAGACACTTACTAGCTTAGCTACGGGACCACCAGCAAGTCATTTAATACTGTTTATCTCAGTTTTCTTTAAAATTACCTGGAGAAGGAAATGGTAACCACTTAAGTATCTCTGCCAAGAGAACCCCAAATATATCATGAAGAATTAGAGTGGAACAAAAAACAATTGAAAAACAACAACAAATGTGAATTCCTTGAGATAATCTTTTGTCTCACTTTGAAAAGCAGAATATCAATCACATATTAAAAATTTAATAATTATTTATTAACTATTTCCACCCTTTAGTGGCCCATAAATCGACTCCTTCTTCAAAAGAATGGTCCTGAATTCAGCTCATTTGTGTTTTGGAGGAAAAGAGATATTTCCTTCCTGTCCTCCCACATACACATATCACACACACACAGAGTAACCCAGTTCTATCAAAATGATGGCTAGGTTTGAAGTAAGAAGACAATCTCAATTCTACTACTTAATTCTTGTGTGACACTGGAGAAATTCATTCATATTGCTGTGCCTCAATTTTCTTATCTACAAAATGAATTTGTTGGAATGGATGACATTTATGCCTCTTGCAGCTTTATATCTACCATCCCTATGTAAGGGGGTATCTCATACTCCATGAGACCCCCAAGCAATGTAACTAACAAGATACTCTAAACTTTGGTGATTATATTAGAGGATAATGTGATGATTAAGACAGAGAACCAAAAGTATAACAAAGATATGAACAATGCATAGTCATATCTTGGAAAGACTGAAGTGTTTTGAGTCATTATATAAATCAGAAGCTAGCCAAATGACTTCAAGGTGGCAGATCTATGTACCTATACAAAGTATGTGTATTAGGACCAGGGATAAGGGGAAGGGAAGAAGTAAACCTAGAAGAACTGATATATTTCTCTCCCCATTGACTAGATGACCTCATGAACTTCCAAACATTAGGAAATTTGGACTTTCTGCTAGTATTAGTCATAGTTTTCTTGGAATATCGATAATTTAACATGGTATCCACCCCAGGAGCAAAGACATGCAACAGACACAAAAGGAAAGGCAGGTTTCGGTCTTCTCAAAAGCAACTGACCCTTGGATCTCCCCACTATCTCCTGAGAAATATATCAAAGGGAGATCTTCATGAACCCTTTCATCTCCCTCCTGCTCATGCAGAGCTATCAAGGGGAACCTTATAAGGACCCCAAAAAGAGGAAAAGGTATTTCCTTTCTTCAGGAGATTTGATCTGGTGGTCACATAAGTTCTCTAAGTCAGAGCTCATGTTCTAAAAGTTAATTTGTGTGTGCAAGGGGAATTGCATCTCAGACTTGAGAACCCCAAAATGGGGAAAAGGTATTTCCTTTCTTCAGGAGACTTGATGTTTTGTAAAAACATCTTTTTTTATATCGGTTAAGTCTTTTTCTAAAAGCTAATCAAATCATTGATTTCACTATAATATATTACTTCTATAATCCTACCAACATTACTTTACATATAGTACTTATAGACTTTGGGCATATATTTCAGAAAGGACCATGGTTTGATGGAAAGAGGACTGCATTTGGAGTCAGAGAGCAAGATTCACCTCATACCTCTGCCATTTAGTATCTTGACACTTTACTTTATATCATTGTGCCTAAATTTTCTCACCTATAAAGTGAAGACATTAAAGTAAATGACTTCTACAGTCCTTTTCAGCTTTATCTTTGTGATCCAATGAACTTTTCTTGGCTTTGTCATTCAAGAGGCAATTTTACTTTCCAGTATGTCTTCATACAGTTGTCCCATTTGTTGTCATCTACAACCAATTCTTATCATTATGTTAGTTAGTTGCCCTTCTCTTAATCTATCCCCAAACCATTATAGATGGATTAAGATGCATCAATAACAGTCAAATGTAGTATTCAAGATTGAGTGGTACCATGACTTTTTACAAGAATATGAAATATGTTTCTGTTTCATTGGTTATTTTGCCTGTACCACTGGGTTGGAGTCTTCAAGTCTACTCATATTTAAATTTTAGCAGTCTATACATATTCTACAGAACATTGTTTCATAGTGCTTATTAAACTCTGAAATGTTTAGAGACTAAAACAAAGTACTAATAAAGGTACTAATAAAACTATTCCATATTTGCTCAAAAATGTGTTTAATATGACAATTCTCTGTTTCCTAAAAGATAACAACTACAATCTATTTGCAATAATTTATTGATAATAATAATAACACATTTATAGAGCACTTTAAGGTTTATAAAACATTTTGCATCTATTATATCTTTAATTTAGACAATAAACAATCATTAAGTGCCCACTCTATGCCAATCATTGTGCTAAGCACTAATTGGTATGATTAAAATTCTATGGAGACTATATATTAATTTGTAACTATTTATTAGTAAAGGTTAGAGAGAGAGAATGGTTACATGATCACCTAGCTGCACCTAATTAATCTCCCTTTCACAAGTGGTCCCTTTAGTCCCTCTGCCAAAGCCTCTGCACACCAAGAGTTAAACACCCCTAAAAAGGGAGAGAGTGATAAGTCTCCAACAAGAGAGAGCATGATTCCTGCATCCCCTTCCTTATGAAGCCAGTTTTGCCACTCTTCCTGGGACTGTCTGGTTAAACAGACAACCAAAATCCAGATCCAAGTCCTAACTTTTTTGAAACCCCACCAATTGTGTGGGAAATTCAGCTAGCCCTCTTCCAGATGTGCAGTACTCAATCAAAGGGTAGGGCTGATGCCATCCAAAAATAGGTTTGCTCATTGAATAAGGGAATACAGTTTATATTACATTCATATTATCCCCCTCTGATTCTTTAGGAGATTAACATGCAAGTCTCACCACTCTGATTCTTTGGAAGATTAATATGCTAGTATAAACAATGAATCATCCTATATATAGTATCTATACATGTCAGAACTGTCTAATCAGGTTGCATAAGGGTATGAAGATATTATATATTTCATGGAGGGTCTAACTGCAATAGACGTATTGAGAAGGAACTATTAGGTCTTTCCCCTTTAGGGCATAAAAGTTTTATGATCAGGATAAAATAACAGCACATAGGAAGAACAAAAGTGTAAGGAGAGCCAAAACCACCACAGTTAGTTCACTGTATCCAAAGGCTCAATTAGAGTCTCATGATGTTGTGTTTGATTTCTGGGAACATCCTCTATTACTGTCATCATTTTTTTAAGTTCATCTGGAAACATGATGGTACTTGTATCATCTTCTCCAGGAGATCTACTTTCCTGGTACAGGTTATTGGCATAATATCTTTCTCAAAATTCTTTTGAAAAACTCTTATGAACCTTTAGGATAATGTCACAATCCTCCCTTAGGAGGATGAGATAATGGCCAGGATATGATCCTAACATTACCTGATAGTAAACAGAAAAATGTTCCAAAAGACTTGGAAAAGAATGTATGGCTAGGCTATTATGTTACTGATCTCAGAATGCATTAAATTATATTATATATGTATATATGTATATACATATATATATATATTACTTACCCCCCCAAAAAAGAGGAGAAAGAAAAATAAATATATACACATATAAATTTAAGTAAATTAAAATCATAACAAGTTCCTAATACATATTAAAGATCTAGTGGAAGTAGCTTATATACTACAAGTATATAGGTCAGGTGCAACAACATTGTAGTTACCCACAATCTGTCATAACTAAAGAAAGTTTCCAAGCCAAAGAAAAAAAGAGGATGGAAATCTAACAAAAAAGGGGTGTGTGATCCCTTAGTCTGATTCCAATTCCATCATAGGGAAAGGAAGCCAAAGTGAGAGCCCAATAGGTATATATTTCAATCTCATGTCTTATAGAGTGAAACAGAAAAGCCCAGCCTCACAAATTTTGCTGAACAGCCACTTCCCTGAGTTTCCCCTGAGATAGCTCCCTGATTTGGCATTGACATTCATCACACCCAAAGGGGTTGTCAGCATCCTTAATCATCTGCTCATCAGTATTTACCAGTGGCTTGTTAATAGTCCTTTTGTAGTTTTCCTGGAATCAGACTCAAGCATCAGTTATGGTCCCCATAATATTTAATAATCACATGTTTCAGTAGTCTAAGCTGTGGGGTATGCAATGCTGTGAAGGCTATTAGACATTGTAAACTGATCCTTCAATCCCAAATATCAGTTATAAGTCCATAAACTCAAGTTTGTTCCTTTAAGTCACACTTAAATGAGAAAGGAAAAATTCAAAAAGATTATATCTACAACTCCATTAAAACAATGTAACAGTTAAACCTATGTATTTCATAAAATACAGACTGATTACCTAAGAGTTAAAACTATTATCTCTCTAAGAGAGTCATGATCCTCAGAATGTATGTACATCACTTTTCCTGATGAAAGCTTGGCATAGACTTGAATACAACAACTAAGGCAAAGTCTGAAAAGGAAACAAATCCCTAGGATTAAAATGCCCCATTTGGCTACAGTTGCCAACAAACCAGTTCGCTGTAGCCATGAGAAGTTCCACCATGCATCATCAGAGGCCTCATGGGTTCTCTAAAGCAATTTGCTGAGAGTCATTCAAAATCCTATGAAGCTCATGAACATCTGTAACAATTTCACCTGATCTATTTATGTAAGAACAAGAAGATTGATTAATAAGAGCACAAGCACCTCCTGAAGTGGATGTAACATATCAAGGGCTAGCTGATTTTGTATGGCTGTCTTTGCCAAGGAATCAGTCTCCTCCTGGAGAAAGGAGATAGCATTTGAAGACCTGGAGATGATTTGAAATGTATCCTGTGCCAATGTTTCAACCTCAGCAGAGATGTTCCTAATTGAATCTATTACTGTCATCATCCCAAAAGTGACTATAGCAGCCCAGAAAAATCTCTGTGTTGCAGATGAAGTGGCTACTGAATTGGGCCAAGATCTATTGCTCTCTATATACCACCAAGTGCCCAGATTCCTAGCCATGAGCTTGTCTGCCCAGCCAATGAAATGATTATATACCAACACTAATATATAGGTCAACCCACAGGTTCCATACCAGATTAGGGAAAGGAAGGGTGGAAGAGTATGCAGAAGAATTGCAAATATATAATTGACTAGGGGTCACCAAAGAAAGAAAGAAATTTAAAAAAGATAGTCTCTGCCCTCAAGGAGCTCAAATTCTAATGGGGAAAGTTAACTTACTAAGAAGCTAAAAAGTAGAGGTGGGGAGAGTACTAGGTGTGGGGACATGGTTAAGTGTTGTGGCCAGTTGAAAATTTACAAAATGGCTGCTTTGGATACTTTTTTTTAAAGATAAGATTTGGAAGATCTCACCAATATTCTTATTCTATTCTTTCTAATCAGAGAGAAAAAAGGGTACAAGGGGCAAAGAATATTGAGAATGTGTTTGAGTTTCTTTATGTTGCTAGAGGAAGAGATTCTAGAGCAGTAATGGTGAACCTATGGAATAGGTGCCAAAGATGGCATGCCTAGTTATCACTTGGGGTTATTTGTTAAAACAGAAGTGGAAATTTGTGATTAACCTGATAACTGAATTTTGGATTTTGAAGAATAGAAGTGTACATCAATCGTAGTTCAAGAAGTAAAAACACCATAAGAAGGAATAGTAACCATTCTTTTCCATTCACCTTATATCAGCCACCTGGGGAAGCTTGTTGGCTTAATGAATAAAGAACCAGACCTAAAGTCATGAGGACCTGTATTCAAATCTGACCTCAGATACGTTCTAGCTGGATAACCCTGGGCAAGTCACTTAATCCCAATTGCCTATCTCTTACTCTTCTGTCTTAGAATTGATTCTTAGTATTGATTCTAAGATAGTAGGTATGGATTTTTCTAAAAATCAGTAACCTGAAATAGAACCAGAAATTTCCAGCAGGATTCTTATTTAGGGAAACAGAACCAAAACTGCCTATGCTATATCATGTTCCTAATATTTTTGTGCATTTAGTTAAATCATTCAAAATGAAAATAGACTAAATAAAAGTATTTGCTTAGATGATTCTCTTACAAATAATACAGCATATGAGGAGAAAATTAAACCTTTCCATTCAACTAAACAAATATTTCAACTCCTCTTTTGTATACAAATTCACAATAGGAGTGAAGAAGTGACTCTGGATAGAGGATTAACCTGGGATTCCAGATCAGAACTCAATTCTCTTCTGCCACATATTAGGTGTGGGACAAAGTCCCTGTCCCTTAATGTCTCAGAAGCTCCAGGAAACCCTCTAAGGCTTTAAATTGGAGACTGAATAGATCTTGGCAGGCAATTCCCACATAAGTTCACTACATCAAGACACTCATAGAACCAAATCTTCCCTATGCCCCACCATATTTTTAAAAGTGCCTATTTCACAGGGGAGGTGTAAAGACCAAATGCCCCTATATATGGAAAATGCTTTGGAAACTCCAGAAAATTAGCTATCAATATCTTCTGTTATTATTGCAGTTGCAGTTGTGGTTGTGGTTGTTGTTTTTAAGTCTATCCTTTTTTATCTCAGCTCCAAAAGTCTGATTGGATGAGTGATTGAATGAGAAGATGATAGGTATTTTGACATAAATTATATGTAAGTAACTAGTAAGTGATGAGCAGAATAAAAGGAAGTAAGAGCAATGTGAAAAGAAAGCATTCTCAATATATGTAACTAAGAATAAAGTAAAACATCTGGCTCAACTCTGAATTTCAAGGAACTAACAACAGCAAAGGAACTTTGTAAATAAATGACAGACTCACAAATATCTCAGTTATTACCTTTGAGCAAAAGGCCAAGTATACTTACAGATCCCACAAAAAATGACCTAAAACATAAAATATATATGTTCTCGATAAGAAAAAAAATTGTGCCTTTCATTTAAAATTTTATGGTTAACTGATTCAACTGTATAAGAATATTAATATAATACAAGAATTCATATCCATTTATAAGATGTAATGATTATGAAGCTTCTGGATAAATGTTCCAAACCTTATGTTAAGTAGATTAATAAATGGTAATGAATATCCATAGTGGAGAAGGACAAATAATCATGAACTGTATTCACATTATAATTTTCAAGATTGTTTGCTTAATAAGATCACTATCATTTGCCTTTCTTTACATGGATGCTTCAGGTTTACCAAATCAACTTTAAAGGGTTGATTCACCACTTGAAAGATCAATCCATGGAGGAACGGCATATTGCCATTGGGTTCTGGGTAGGTGTGCTAGTCATATGGTCTGAATTGGCCAGATACCTTTGGGACAAAGGATCAACCTGGGATTCAAGAACAAGATGCAGTTCTCTTCTAGAACATATTAGCTGTGGAACAAAGTACAAGTCCCTTAACATCTCAGTGCCCCCAGAAACCCCCCCAAGGTGCTACAGATTGAATAGATTTGTACAGGCAATTTCCACAAAAGTTCACTACACCAAGACCCTCATTGAACCAAATCCTACCTTTTGTTGTACTAATTTGTATTATATGCTAATATATATAGTGTGTGTACTTATATATTAGTCTTTAATAATTTGTGTTCACAACCCATCTATATGAATTCCCCTAGCATATTGTGAGCAACTCATATATCAGAAGCTAACCTAATCACAAGCATTTAACAAATGTTTGAGGAATGAATGACTTGGTAGCATGAGCATGTGCAAGTACTGGATGGCTGAGCCAAGTCTCTTATCCCAAAATGCAAATCTACTTGCAGAAATGCAAAAATACTTGTCTGTACTCATAGTCTTGATTACAGTCAATTCTTTTTATTTAAAATATAAATCTTCAATAACATAGAATAATCATTAAGATCATTTAGACATCTATGTCCTGCAGAAGGCAAAGCTCCTATTCAATTTAGCTGTGGTATTTGCCAACAAAATTCATAGTATATATACATAGGGATGCTTGTGAGTTCATGCAGAATTATTACACCAGAGAATAAAAAGCTATAGTTATCTAATCATTCATGGCCATAGCCCTCTTTCAAATATGACATTTTAAAGCTCTAGCATGTCTTTTGTGCAATAATATTTTCAAGAGAGCACAAAGAACTGATTTTAATAGAAGGGTCAACAGTTCATCTGATATGTAAATTTGATGCTATTGATACAGTCCATTAAATCTTCTGATGTCAGAGAATATGAGTTGCTAATAAACTTTCAGTTGATACTGGCATTTTGTCTATATAGAAAATCCATTTGCCTTGTAAAGTCTATCTGATATTCAGTACATTACAGTAAAGTAATAGTATAGTTCTCCCTTCATAATATAGCAGTTATTATTCAAGACGACAGCTCCAATAGGTCTCTTCTTTTCCAAATGAAATGCCATCACATTTTTAATATGTTTTCATTATGGCATAATGCAGAGTAGTATAAGAAAGATAGCTAACCTGAAAAAGGCTTCTGATCCTGGGGAAATTAAATGCAGTAGGAACTCATCAAGAAGGTAAATGATTTCAAAGCCTTGCTCCTGTGCCCAACTTTGATTTTGTAGTCCTGCATGCATTTATCTTCATCATCATTTTGCCATACATGAATTGTTATATCAAAAAGTAACCATTTTGAACCTTGTCCCTGGTTCATCATTGTCATCCTTGTAGCTTCCTTCCTGCTGATAGTCATTACTTTTAAGAAGAAAAGAATTCTATTTCAGCACAAAACTTGAGGCAAGGAAGATTTTGGATTTTTTGGTTTTTGTGCTTGTCCACTCTAACTGCTCTGGTAATCAAAATACTTGCCATGGAAGTAGGTCACCTGCATATGAATTATTAATTTGTTAATATGATTTCATATACAGTATGAAAGTTTATTAGTTTGTTGTAATTTATAGTCAGATTTGGCTTTAAAAATTATTCTGATAAATTGTGCCCAAATTAGAATCTAAAACTTTCTTCCATTTACTTTTCCGTTAAGACAAAAACTTTGAACATCTAGCAAATTTAAACCAGAGACAGTATAACTTGTCATAGAGAGACTACTGTTTTCTTCCACGATACTTACAAGATTCTTATACTGTAGAGTCTTGATTTGGGGGGAGGTGTTAGTTGAACCTCACACTTTAATTTCTATTTGTTTTGGTTGCCTATCAAAATATTTTATCCACAAATAACATGATTAATAGAATGGGATGGAAGACTATAGGAACAAAACTTGGCTATTCCAAGGAGACATTAGTAACCAAATCACTCATTCTTTTAAATGAAAATTTCAAACTAATTTTAGTTGTTTAAAATCTTCAGGCCAAAAAAAGATTATTTTTTTTAAGTTTTGATAAGAATTGCTATAGTCTATGTCTGCATATGCCCAACTGTGCATTTGGAGACATGTGTTATGTTTTCATATGAAAATGACACTGTGCTTCAAGATTTTATTTTCAGGGGGGTGGTGATGGATTTGCAGTAATCTCCCCACACTCTTGTCACTTCAAAGGCATGTGTTTTTGAGACAGCTGCCCGAGATTAGGGGTGTAGTCTCTAGTGACCTAACGGAGCAAAGCTCACACACAAATTGCACACATGACCTCAGCCTCTTTACACTGCTCTAACCACCTAAAGCTAACTAGGCACAGACAAATTCATATGCAAATGACATACGTGAGTTCACAAATTGAAGAGGGAAATACGTATTTCGCAATTATACCTGTTCTTGGTAGATTAAAATGTAAAAAATCTCTTCTGAATTTATGAGTGATCCAATAATATCTACATGTAATACATACCTGTTTTACACTATTTGGAGGAAGGATCAATTTGTCATTCTATTCCCTCTCCTAATGCAGGAGTCCAATCCAAACCTGGATACATTATTGATATGGAAATGAGTGTAATTAGCAGCCTAAATGATCTGTTATTTATGATACAAGTCAGAGCAGTAAATCACCAATGGTTCACTATCATTACTATGCAAATAGAAAGAGGCAGTTAATGGTCCATGTGTTAAAAACAGGCCACTTGCTTGCTCATTTGCGAAGGAAAGGCAAGGGTGAGAGTTTAAGGTAGAGATGACAGTTCATCATATTGTCATTCCCTCTAGTGAGACACAGAAATCCAAAACAGAGTCTCAAAAATAGCACCCAGCTTGTAATGTGACGTACTTTATTTTTGAGCTTATGCCACTACGAATTAATTTCTAGTAGGGTTAACGAATCTGTCTTTACTTCTCATTGTCTCAGTTTAGAGGACTAGAAATGAGAATCATTCTGAACGTCTTCTAAGACCATCTTGACAGTGTGTTCTGGCGTGCCTTGAACTGTCATGTCACTTAGGAATAATAGAATAAAAAGAATCCCTTAGTATAAAACAAACTATCATCATTAGCCATGGCATTCACTTCATTGTCCTACAAATGCACTCTATTTCCCTGTGACCATGAAAACAAGAAGGGATTTGAGTTCCCCAGTTCCAAAAGAAATCGCAGTGGGCCTAATTGGAAATCATTCAACAAACCTCAGAAAAATTGCTCAGCCTTGGCCCTTTAGCACCTTTTTTGTTCAGCTTTCCAGGGAATGTGTGCTTGTGGGAGAACTTTGAGTGCATTAGCACCAGACCAGTGCCTGCCTAGTGATATGAGAACAATGGAAGGGTGGTGGATGGGAGCAAAGCTTCCAGAGGAAAGTGGGGGGAAGGGTGGACAAGCACAACTTGTGCAATTTGCAAGCCCATTTTTTTTTTTATGGGACTAATGACTTTGGAAAACATTTCAAAAGCCTGAATGGCCTAATGATGCCTGTTATGTCAGAAATGTGTGCAATCTAGAATAAGTGTGTAATGCCTAAACTTGCAATCATAACTATGGCAGGTCACTAGAAAACCACTTATTTAATCTTTAGGTTATTTTTTTTTTAATCTATCAAGGTTAAGAACCATTTGCCAGGAAAGAAAAAGAAATGGCAAAACATGATCATAGAGAGACAGGAGCAATTCCCTTAACTGGAAGGTTAGTGTGGCATACTAGAAATAAGATAGATATAGGCAATAAAGGACCAGCCAGAGGTTTTGCTGTTTTACAAGGAGCTAGGTGATGCAGCAGATAGAGCCCCAGGGCAGGAATCCAGAAAACTTGAGTTCAAATTTGGTCTGACACTTACTAGTAGTATGACCCTGAGCAAGTAAGTATACTCTGTTTGCCTCAGACTCCTCATTCGTAAAATGAACTGGAGAAGAAAATGGCAAACCATTGCAAATAAAACCCCAAATGGGGTCACAGAAAGTCACATATGACTGAAATAACTGAACACTAACAAATTAATTTACTAGCTTTGGGATTATGGGGAAAGTTTGTATCCCTGGGACTCGGCCCCCTTATCTATTATGTTTAAATAGCTTTAAACTTTAAGAACTTTAAAGTTCTTAATGTCCAATTCTGCCATGCTCTCTTGTACCTTATCAAGATCAACTCTCAAAATTGCTTGAGCTCAATAACTTGGAACTATGCAAGAAAAGTTATTAAATCTTCATATTTTTACTCAGAGTTTTCACAACATAAAATAATAACTCAAGGATATTAGTGGCAAGAAAAGATCCATATGTACAAAAACATTTATGCTGGTAAAATTTATGATATAATCTACTATACTGCCATCTTCATGTAATTTTTAAAAAACTGATGACAAAATAGGCGCTCAACAATCAGGAACTGGTTTATCATATTATATGAGCATAATTAAGATTTTGGCCACTAGATGGAATGACAAATTCAGTAAAAGATATGATCATTAATATGAAATTTTACAAATATTAATAGTCATAGCCAAAATATATATGTGTAATTATTTCTTTAACAGACATAAAATCAGCATTTTAAAAAAATAACTGGTCAATGTTATTATTTTTGCTATCAGTCAAAGTTAAAGTAATAAGCTAATTTTTTTAAGGAGAAGGCAAGGGAATGCATATTGTAAGAAGGTTGGTTTGGAAGTGTTTGTTGTACTAAATAAAAAATGTACTAAAAACTTGACAGCTTTTAAAAGACAGAAATTCTCCCTTGAAGATCTTGAACTCTAAAATTCCCTTCTTTTACCATATTTCTGACTTTTTACCTTTCCTACACCTTTATTTTTCCCATAATTGTTATCCTCATCAGATTAGTAACTGGTTTCTCATTATTTTAAGTCTATCAACCTTGTTTTCTCCCCAGTCTGAACTATCCACGAGCAACTATTTCAATATCATTTCTTCTTTCGTGGAATCCCTTGTAACTTTAATCCTAAAACATTTCAGCTCTGTTAATCACCAACCCTAGTTAACTTGTAATATGTACATACTCCCAGGCAGCTAAATGTTCTAGATGAAATGAAACTTTACTGAATAGGTTTGTAATAAACCTATATATACATAGACTCATTTTATTCATGTCACTATCATAAAAACCTTTTCTTTTCTTTTGAAATATTTAATTCTCTCCTATCTTGTTTACTATTTTGTTGATGAGATAGAGTTCATCCAATATAGACTTTCTCAACTCCTCTTCTTGACCCTTCCATACCTTTCATCAGACTTACTGATCATCTACATGTTCACTCCAGTCTCAGAGAGTCTCAGCTGCTCATCCTTGCTCCCCTTAACCTTGTACCTATAATTACTTTACCCTTCCTTTTATTCCTACTTTCATAGTATGGTGAAGGGAATACTACATTTACAGACAAAAAACCTTGATTCAAATGTAAATTGATAGTTGTGTGATATTGGACAAATTACTTAGCCTCTCTGTGTTATGCATTGTCTTTCTTTGCAAACTATAAGTTGAACGAGGTGATTTCTAAGGTCTCATCTGACCCTAAAATAATATCCTTCCTTTAGACATGAATTTAAGCTCTTAGAGCTCAATGGAAATTTCAACATTTTCTACTCGTTGTGTGATGTTGGGCAAATCACTTAACCTCTCTGTGTTATTGTGTCTTTCTTTGCAAAGTGAGAGTTGGGCAAGGTGATCTCTAAGGTCTCTTCTAGTTCTAAAATAATCTTCTTTCTTTAAACATGAATTGAACTCTTAGAGCACAATGGAAGTTCTAAAATTATCTATATTAGCAGTTCTTAACCTTTTTTGTCATGGATGCCTACACCCCACCAGGGTCATAGCTGTGTTAGAGGAAAGATGTGGGTATATGTGAGAGATAGAAAAAAGAATAAACAGGCAGGACCCGATAAAGATGACCATGAAGATAAAAGCAAGCAGAAAAGCTGGTGGTAAGTAAAGATGTCATGCAACATGTCCAATATTAAATACCTAGACAGACTCAAATCTTTGTACAACTCAAAAGATAATCTTCAAAGATGTTGTAGCTTGAAAATGTCACCACTTTGTGGGTTGTCTGGTCATAAGTCTCTCAGAATTAAGTTGATCCTCAGCCAAGAAATAAAGTCTTTTCCTAGACTTATTAGACTTTCCATACTTATAGAATCTACCAGAGCTCACACCGTGCTGTCAGTACTTTGAAAAATCTGGGGTCAACTTCAGGCTACCATGATGAAACATCAAAGTAGGACTTTTCTAGAGGAACCAAGACAGAAACCCTTACACTACTATCTGGCTCCAAGAAACTAAGGGGAAAAAAGCACAACAGACAAATTTTCTAATATTTCTTTTCTTAGTGAAAGCATTAACCTAAGTTAGTTCTTTAGGTGGGACATAAAAAGTCATTTTTACCCTGTTAAGGACTAAAACTTTTTCCAAGTCACTGACTTTCCTTCTGCTACCAAGTTCAACTTAGATACACTGACAAAAATTCAAACTGTTAAAAGTAATTAAAATGAAATAGAGAGATACTTCAAGCTATTATAGATAATTTGCTAATCAGTTATATTACAATAAATATTATTTACTGAAGCAATTTTTCCCTCAATTCCACAATGTTAGGTTTGATGGGAACTGGAAGTAATGAAATTCATGCTTTTACCAAACTGCATCATTGACTTTATTATGAAATACAGATATGAGAAATTCCTTGCATAGACATTGCACTCATTGAAGTGATTATTTTACTTTTCCTCAATCATTTCTTTTTGCTTAATTATGCTTAGAAAAAAAATTAATGGAAAACACTTTTACCATGGTTAGAAGTTTGAATCTCTTCCAGAGTGGACACAGCATTTCCCCTAAATTTTTATAAAATAGACAAGTCAGCAGCAAAGAACCCTATGATTACTACTCTGATCTTATGCCTTTTTTCCCCCAAACTTGAAGTGATGGAGAGGTGCTGAGGGCAGGCAGCAAATGATCTTTTCAGGCTAATGAGCTTCATACTGAGTCTATGGTCACTAATTTCAAACCAAGTTTTGCCTATAAAAGAAATTAGGTTTCTAGCCTGGTATTTATCTAGCCCTGCATTGAATTTTAATGGTCGGTTCTTGTACATTGGTTGATGATGTGTCCCCAAATGTAAAATGACATACTCAACTAAGTTTACAGATAGCTGACACAATTTATCCCCCAAAGCCTAAGTAAATATGTACAGTTAACATAGTTATGAAATATATCTCACTATATACATTAAATGTATAAGTAACACAAATGTTTATTATTAAAGTTACTTCTTAATATTATGGAAATGGAAATGTACAATGACATGAAAAATAATCTGCCTAGAATCAGTGAATTCCCTTTACATGATATATTCATTTTTAGATTCCTTCAATGAGGAGGTCTTCATAGCTATGATGAATTTAAACATATCTTCAAAATACCTTTTTTTCAGAAACATGAATAAAAAATGTTGCCAATTATACACTGCAGAAAGTAATAACGAATATATATTCAGATGTATTCCATAATGAAGGCACACAGTAAAGCATATGTTATGGGTAAATAACACTTACGAAATGAAGTCATCTTAGGTCTCTGTCTAACTAGCTCATATATGAGAAGGATTCTACAGAACTCATGGTTAGGACTCAAGTACTCATTGGAATTAATCTGGAGGCGTCCAGATTGTTGTAAAAGTAGAATAATCTATGAATAAAATTGTTTACACATCTTCAAGCACATGTGAACATCAATTATAATCAAAATCTTTAACTGAAATCATTATTTCCAGCACTTAGAAGTAGTAGACCAGTCACATGGGTGTGGTATACCAATATCTAAAAAAAAAACTTTCTTTTTCCTGAAATTATGTTCATTTTTTTAAAATGGGATGTTCTTTTCCTATACCTTCTTGGAAATGACTGAATATATAAAGATTATTTAAAATTTTATGAGGTATATATGCATATGTTTTCAGATTGTCTCATGAGAGAAGTGGGAAGTTTTTCCTTTATAATAGGTCAAGTTGAGCTTTTCTACTTAAAATTAAGCCACGTGGATAAAATGATGATAAATCACATGTATGTGGTATTTTCCCCATAATATAACTTTTAAAAGAGCCACTGTCCATTTTCAGTTTTTATATCTATTATTTATATTTATATCTCTATATTCTCTCTTAAGAGAGAAAAAGAAAAATGCTTCAATTAAACTAAATACATTAGACATCGCTTCCTTTTCAGCCTGAGTATTGTCATAGTTTTGTTTAAAAGAAAAACCAATGGTGATAATAAAAGTTACCATTTGTACCAAGCTTAGTGAGTCAGGAAGGGACCTACTATGGTGAGAATTAAATTTCTAGGAAAACAAAGGATTTATGGTTGTTTTTTTTAACTGAAGTATAATAAACATTGATTTAAAAAGAAGAGTAAAGTGGGACTTCCTGTATTTGGATGTAAAAATGCATGATTAAAAAAACTATTCATAGTAAGGAATTGCATACCAATATTTCTTGTAAAAAAAACAAAGCTACCAAATGAAAAAACTATAAGGATGTTCACTATAAAATACAGATTCAAATATGGTCATTTCTTCTGGGCTAGGGGAAGCCAGGAGGAATCAGTTTTGCTCATCCATCCTTCAGTTTGACCTCTGAACTGGGAAAAGACTCAGATGGTGATCAACCAGGACTTAGTGGCACCAGGGTCCAGATTTTGAAACCTCTGGGCAAAGAGAAATGTCTCCTAATAACAAACCTGTTTTTAAAGAGAATGAAGTTAGATTTCAGCATCGATTCAACCATTTTGGATAACAACTTTAAACTGTATTTTGAAACATGGGTAAGCATTTCCCCTGCCTCCACTTCTGCAGCCCTGTGAGAATAGTCTCATTTAGTTGCAATTCTCCTTCAAGGTACCTTTAGCGCCTGATTAATTAGTAATAGTTGCCTGGGTCATGCTGCTATACAATGGCTTATGCCCGCCCGTGAATCATAATCTAGCAATAAAAATGTAATAGGTACACCATAATGCTATTCGAGATGCACCCTGCCGAGTGTTAAATAACTCAGCTTTTGTAAATATAGTATTTTCTAATCTAAAGGCAAAATTAGGCTTCAATAAGTCTAAATGTCACCAATAACAGTAATTAGCAGTTATACCAGTTCATGGAAAGATTAGTTGATAAGAATCCAATTAGATTTTTTTTAAACCATCATTGCACATTATTGAATTCCTGTGTTCATGTTGCACATTAAACATCATTAACAACACCCAGAAGCTGAGATGGTCAATATTTTTTTTCTTTAAAGAATGACCTCTGAAAGATCTACATTTAGTTTTCCCTGACACACTGAGAAACTATTCATTTTAACAAGCCTGCTTCCTCTCTTCCTGAATTATTCTGATGGGGGGAACATTTACTCTAAATTTGAGTAGCATTTATTAATTTAATGCCACAAGTATTCTTTTCATATGTAATATACTTTTGATTATAATGTGAAAAGAATGTAGTGGGTCATTTATAGCAAGTTATTTAGGAACTATGGCTTCTTGGGTTAAATCTTATGCCCCCTTGTAAAAAAAATTTTCTTAATCTAATGTTGTCAGCCTTAAAAAAGGTTCATTAATGGAAAAGAAGTAATAGGAAAATAAAAGTCCTTAATTAATAGGCTGTTTATGAAAGATTATTTTTACAAGGTGTTCCTTTATTAATTTGGACATAAAATGTTGCTTAAATCTACAGACTAGATTGAAAAAAAAGAAAAATATTTCTTAAATTCTAACATGATTTTGAAGTTTCATCTAAAAATAATGTTGAGGTTTTTTTCCAATTTGAAAAAAATATATCATTAATGTATCATACTAAGGAAATGATTGAGTTCTTGACTAGAGGTGAGCAGGAAATCTTTTTGATAGAAAATTGATCTTTTTTTCTTTTGAAATGCTAAACTTAATTTTCTTTCTGGGGTTTCTGCAGAGAGAACTCACTTTCCAATATGCAGGTATCTACAAATCCTAAGTGTTGAACCAATATGCTTTCATTTCACATGGACCAGTTTCTCAGGGAAAAGGTGACAACAGAAATATCTCTTGTTGGTAAAGTCTTGGTCTATGGAAATATCTATGACTATGAAAAAGTTTATGTAGAAATGTTAGGAAGTTTCAAGTCATTTTTTTCTTGCTTCCATAGTAACTCCAAAGGATGCCATGAAGCTACTCAAAGTTATCAAAGTGATCATTTTGCATTTTGCAGTGATAAATTAATTCCATGATGTTAACAGTGTATATTTGAAACTAGACACTCTGTTTACAAGGGTTTGTTGTCATAGTCTTTAGTAGAGGCGCTATATATAAGATGGATATCAAGATAAATGTTTTAAATTAAAAACCACTGTCTTCCCCTTTGGCAATTAAATTACATCTCATGAGACTAATAACTCATGAATAAAAATTAAACAAGGTTACTTGATAGTATAGCTTTATATGTTAGTTCTCTTTCATGTGCTTTTAAATTTCTCCATAGGGATTAGTGAAAGTAAATTAAGTATCCCATGGATGTCCATGGCAAGTATGCAATTAGGCTTCATGCTTCCCTCATCCACTAGTGTTTGGAGCTCTAGTGTGTAATTATGCATGGTAAAAGAAGAAAATATGATGCATTATTCACACTAACTGATATAGAGATAAGAGGGATATCAGGCATACTCATACTTTTTGTGACTATTCAAATGATGCTTCAGGGTCTGAGGTACACATATTTCATGGCATTATGTTGTTTCTGAATTCTCTTAGAGTTCTTCATGGGAATTTTACATCTACCTTCACAATCTTTAGCCATAGGAACAAGGGAAAGACTGTAGGAAGCTAGTTTTCTGCCTCTGAATTGTAGAATTGCAATATATATTCCTTCAGAGAGATGCCAAAGAGAAAAATTATTTCTTTGCCATGCCAGTTCAAAATTACTGGTTACAGGATGGAGAGGAATGGATGTGGTGATGGATCCCATGCACATCCGCAACACGATTTGTAAGAAGTATGTACAGGGGAACACCAGCTCTTAGTTTATGCTCCCCAAAAAGGTATGGAATAATACCAAATTCATCCCTTTTTCCATGTGTCATTGGCTAGTTTCAGACATCACTGCCATAACTCATCTTGCTTTTACTTTAGCTGCCTACAATACCTAGTCTGTTTATGGTACTGTCAAGAACAATACAAAAATAACACAATCCTCTGTTATGTAGATTGGCTTCATTATATTAATGGAGAAATCAAAGAAAGAAATGCAAAGAGGGTTCAGCTGTTGCAGCCTGCTTGACTCAATAATCTCATACAGTGATAAGAATGTAAAAGTCTTAAATAATTTACACTGTTCAAGTTTTTCACATTCTAACCCTCTGGAGAGAAAAACTTCAAAGAACAAAAAATAGTGGGTAGCCCAGCTTTCTATGTATTTGAGCTCCTGAGTACAAACCTTGTATTACCTAGAAGCAAACTGATCAAATTATTTAAATAACTTGAGGTTTATTTAATCATTCTTTAAGATGGCAAAAACACAGTTAATGGTGTCTATGTCAGTGTTTCTCATCTTTTAAATATGCTTGCTGGATTAAACCAAAATATTGAGAGAGTATGTCTGCAATCACTTGTGGCCTTAGGCAAAATTAATAAATATCACAGACTAAAAGAAACTCATTAAGAAGGAACCTGGGAGGTTACCTGGATCAACTCATATCTGAACTAAAATTCCCTCTACCAATACCCTCACCAACTGTTCATTCAGACTTAGCTTTCAGTAATCTAGAAAAATAATAAAAATGTGATAAATAAAAATAATTCCTTTCCTGGGGTAATTAATTTTACCTTCAGATAGTTCTAAATGAGAAGGGGTTTGTCCCCCTTTTTAAAATGCCTCTTTGTAACCTCAGACAGAAAGTTTAGGTCTTTCCTTACTACATGACTATATTCCTTTATAGCACCTCTATTCTCATTAAAGGAGTCCCTTCATGTATGCTTTATCCAAGGAAATCTAGCTTGTGTACAATTCTAGCAGTTTGCCTCTAAGTACAACTCAATCGGAAGTCCAAGGAAATGAGTTCAAATCCTAGCTCTGATACTTACCAACTATACAGCTTTAAATAAGTCACAATCATTCTATACCTCAGTTTGTTTGACTGAAAAATGGCTGGTTTGGATTAGATAACTTCAATATACTCTGTATTTTCATTTTTTAGTCTGGTTATATCATTATTGATGGAAACAGATACGAATCCTGACACCTACATATATAGTGTTGATAAAGGCTACCTAAACAAAAAAAAAAGCCATCAAAATATAAACTCCTGGATCCATAGTTCTCTGTAGCACTGAGCACTGGTGCCTAGAATATTGCCTTGCCCTCAGCTCCTTAAATGTTTGTAAAACTAGACAAGATATGGGCAAATCTGATAAAACTTCTTGGCTGGTAGAGTGAGAAGAGGGACAACTGCCACCTGCTTAGCCCCAAGCTCTGTGTCAGTTTATTAAAAATCCAGTTGACCATCAGAGAAACCATCAGCTCAGAGCTGCAAACAGAGGAAGTGGGAATATTAGGTAGGAGTGATGAATTATAAGCAATCTCCCATCCTATATATGATCATCACCCAATTAAAAACATTTGCTAAAAGCATAGGGAAGGGTGCAGAGGGAATACTTTTAATTAACTACTTAATCTAGGAAAGATAACGCAAAGGAAAAAAGGCCCCACTGACAGTCCATTTAACAATATTAAGCAACAGCACAAAAGGTGAGAGAATACATTTGATCTTCCTGCTGCTGGTTATATGACTTCAGCCTAAGAATATCTTATTTTCTCATTGTAGATGATATTTCTTATGCCAATTATGAATGCAATCAAATTTCTTGAAAATTGTTTCCAATGAGATGCCTGCTTCTGACCCCCTCTATTTGTTTTTCTTTGTAGTTGAGTTTATTTTTTTTCTCGAGTCATCTGGGTATCCTCATTACACTAGCAAAGCTTCCTTCAATCCTGTTCTCACTAGTTCCTACTTTGGTTTCATGTTTCAGCAGAGAGCAAAATTCTGAAAGAAAATGATCACAACACACAATATGGAAACATAAAACTAGACAGTAGCATAAGATATGAGATGCTCAAATATTTACAAAATACCACTAGTGGGTATCTACAATAAGTAAGAGAGGAATTCTGTCATTTTGTACATTCCACTAAAATCAAATAGTAGAAAGAAGATTTAAAGAAAAAAATAAGTTACTGAAAAAAGGAAGTTTCTCTCACCCATGCATAAATAAATATCCAAAGTCTACCTCTTTCGCTGAGAAATAAATATCTTATATCAATCTGTAGATTAAATAATGACCACTAAGGTCCACTGTACAGATCAGAGGACAAAAATGAAGAAGAAGGAAAAGAGGAAACAATGTGAATAAGTATTTATACAGGCCATATTATGTACTAGCCACTTTACATGCATTACTTTATGTGGTCCTGATAAAAATCCTGTGAAAACTATATTATCCTTATTTTACAGGTGAGGAAACTAAGGCAAACAGAGGTTAAGCGATTTGCCCAGGGCCACACAAATGTCTGAGGACAGATTTGAACTTGGTCTTCCTCCCTCTGGGTCTACGATTTTATTCACTGTAACTAATTAGCATTATATTAGACTATAACTTATAAAATAGAAAAAAAACTTTTCATCAATTTGTAAGCATTCATTATTAGCCTATCATGTGCCAGCCATCATGCCACCATATTCCTGGCTAGGGATGCCAAGATAAAAACATAAAAGAATTATTGCCTTGAAGGAGCTTGTATTCTATTAAGGGTTACAATAACACCAGCATCATAATAACAATAACTAGCATTTATACAATTTTATAAATTGCTTTATATGAATTATTATTAAATCTTTATGACAATCCTGTAAGAGAGCTGCTCTTATTACCTCCATTGGACAGAGTAGGAAAATGAGTCTGGGAGAATTGCCAGGTTTACACAGCAAGGAAACATCTGGGACAGGATTTCAATTTAGATCTCTGACTTCATGGCCAGCAGTCTATGCAGTGTGCAGCCTAGCTGCCTAGGCATACAGCAGGTAGATAAAAGGAAATAGAAAATAGAAAATAACATAGTGGATCACAGCATAAGTGAGGAAGAAGGCCAGTAGCAGGGAGGGAAAGGGGGTTCAGGGAAGGAAGGGGGAGGTGAGATGAGAGGAAAGGTCTTCTACAGAAAGTGGTGCTTGAACTGGATCTTGACAGAAACAAAGGATTTTAGAAGGCAGAGGCCAGGAGCCAATATATTCTAGGCATGAGAAATAGCCAGCACAAAGCCATGAGTATAAGTAATGCAGGTGGGTCATGTCTGAGAAAAGTGGAGGCCAGTTTGTTTTTTTCTTAAATTTAAGTATTTTTCCACAGTTACATGATTCATGTACTTTCCCTCTCCTCTCCTCTCCCCCTCCCCAATCCCAGAGCCAACAAGCAATTCCATGGGGTTATACATGTATTCTCACTCAATACCTATTTCCATACTAATCATTTTTGCAATAATATTTTAAAAACCAAAACCCCACATCCAATACCCAAATAAATAAGTGAAAAATCAAATGTTTTCCCTTCCACGTTTCTATCCCCACAGTTTTTTCTCTAGATGCGCATAGCATTCCCTCTCATAAGTCTCTAAGGATTGTCCTGGATCATTGCATTGCTCTCAGTCACAAAGTCAATTACATTTGATTGTCCCACAGTGTTTCAATCTCTATGAACAAAGTTCTCCTGGTTCTACTCATTTCACTCTGCATCAGTTCATGGAGATCTTTCCAGATAGTATGGAAATCAAGCAGTGTATCATTCCTTATAGCACAATAGTATTCCATCACCATCACATATCATACTTTGTTCATCCATTCCCCAATTGAAGGTCATCCCCTCATTTTCCAATTTTTGGCCACCACAAAGAGCGCAACTATGAATATTTTTGTACAGGTATTTTTCCTTATTATCTCTTTAGGGTACAAACCTAATAGTGGTATTGCTGAATCAAAGGACATGGATTCTTTTAAAGTCCCTTGAGCATAATCCCACATCACCTTCCAGAATGATTGGATCAATTCACAACTCCACCAATAATGCATTAATGTCCCAATTTTGACAGAACTCCTCCAGAATTTATTATTTTCTTTTATATTCATACTGGCCAATCTGCTAGGTATGGGGTGGTACCTCAGAGTTGTTTTGATTTTCATTCCTCTAATTAAGAGAACTTTAGAACACTTTTTTCATGTGGTTATTGATAGTTTTGATTCCTTCATCTGAAAACTGCCTATACATATCCTTTGACCATTTGTCAATTGGGGAATGGTTTGGTTTCTTGTACATTTGACTTAGTTCCTTATATATTTGGGAAATTAGACCCTTGTCAGAAAGATCTGTTATAAAATTTTTCCAAGTTTGTTACATCCCTCCTAATTTTAGTTGCATTGGTTTTGTTTATAGAAAACATTTTTTTAGTTTGATATGATCAAAATTATTCATTTGACATTTTGTAATGTGGAGAAGACCAAACTGGTTGGACTAGAGTGGAGAAAAGAGAAAATGTACTAGGAATGTGAGAAGCTAAGTTAGCACACAGAGATCAAAACTATGGCCCACTCTGTTGCTAACAGAAGCACCAACAGTCACATTGGATAAGTGCACAGTTTTTCTTGGATGTCTCAAAAATCTTAGTAAGGTCTTTAGCAATTTAGCTTTAAAATATACTAAGATTTGTGGGACTCTGGATAGAGTGATAGATAGATAGATAGATAGACAGACAGACAGACACATAGATAATGAAGATAAAGGTTTTTAAAAGAGGATGGATGTAAATATAAGAGTCAGTAGATATAAAATACAGTATGGTCCAGGAGATCCAGAAGATATGGATTCAAGTCATACATCTAGTATCTTAGTGCCTCCTCCCAAAGACAATTTAAGATTCTAAGCTGAAAACCTGGAAAAACTTGTATGAAGTGATCCAAAGTGAAGTGAGCAGAAGAAAGAGAATGCTATACATAATAACAACAACAATGTAGGATGATCAACTGTAAATGGCTTAACTATTTGCAACTAGACAATGATCTAAGATAATTACAAAGGATACATGATGAAGAAAAGATACTCACTGCCAAAGAACAGAATTCAAATGTAGGTGGAAGCATACCATTCTTCACTTTATTTCCTCCATTAATTTTTCTCTAGTGTAAACAACATGTCTTTTTTTAACAACATGGCAAATGGGTAAATATGTATTATATGGTAATATATGAGCAATTTATATCATATTACCTGCTTTCTTGGAGAGAGGAGAAAATTAGGAGGGAGGGAAATAAAAGAGATAAGACATAGCTAATGTGAGAATTTGTTTCTTTTTGATAAACACATTTTCATAATTCTTATATATTTATAACAAATCATATGTATATTATGTTATTTATAAAAAATGAAAAAAATTGTTTACAAAAAGATTCTAACCTGAAGAATAGGCAATAATCTATATTGGTAGGAGTATTTGCCTCATTAACAGTTTTCAACATTATTAAAAATAAAATACAGGACAAGTCCTTATAGTTGCACTTTTAAAACATTTTAACCTTGTACACTAATTTAAAAAAAAAATATGCAAGAAAAAAGTAAAAAAAAAAGTTAAGTCATAAGCTTTACTGCTCTGATCTCTTATCCTAGTCTACAAGTGACCTTAGGTCCAATTGGTGAATGTCTGCCATGTGTGCCCCAGTATGCCAGAAGGAGTTATTCTGTTCCTCCCTTCCACCATGCCTGAAGACAATTTGCACAAACCCTGCCCCTCTGCCCAGCATTACCTGTCTGGGGTAATACAGGGGTTTCACAGGCAGCTTGAAGGTGCAGTTTGGGCACATGATCTCTAAAATGTTCACCATCATTTCTAGGTTTTCAGAAGCTATATCAGAGGAGTGTTTTTCTGTCAGGGTCTATTAAGCGAAAAGACTCCATAAAGGGCCACCTAAATCCCAGCAAAGGGAAGAAAGACTATTAAAGGAGTGAGGTTAGTCCATAGCAAATCATGAAGACCATCAACGAAAGCTTGATAGGCTTACATTCTACCTTGGTGCAAGGAGTGTTCATGAAACTGAAACTATAGATCTATAAAGAATTTAAATGAAATTTAAGTTCTGAATGAAGAGTTGGAATTCAGATGATTTCCCACCATAAAAGGCCATGTAAAAACTATCCTGAGGCACGATTAAATATCTGATACTTGAAGTAAAAAGAATATAAAATTCAATGATTCAAGAAAGAAAGAAACAAGAAAATAACATTACACCAACTTAGCAGATTTTTAAGTAGTTAAACAAAGCATTCTAAGGCAACAGTATAAAGTTTGCAAGTATTAATGTGCATTTCTCCCTAAGCATTCCATTAAACAATGTACAAAATAACCAGGGAAAGGAAGGAGAAGAGACTAGAAGGGAGACCAATTCGATACCAACATTATAAGATGTTTACCTGCAACTTATACTTTCTCCAATATATTTTATAGTGCCAATTGTGGTCTTACATACAGGAAAAGGTCTAGGACTGTATTAAAGAGTTGTCAGTTCAAAAGGAGGGAAATGCAGTCACAATTCCCCCATCTAATTTCCTTGATGATAATTTAAATAGATAGGATCATAGAATGAGAGAGTAGGAAAGGAGTTTGGAGGCCAGCTAGGCTAACTCATTTTACAGATGAGAATCCAGAGATAGTACATGATTTGCCCAAGGTTAATGAATAAATACAGGTAGAAAACACTCACATAACCCAACACACAGACACATAGAGACATATCAATATTGTCTGTCTATATCTGGTATCCAAAAGAAATCTTCTAAGGAAGAAAGGCCCATATGTACAAATATAATACATATGAAAAATGTACAATATTATTTACTACAAAATACAATTTAGTATAAAACTCTGGGTGAGTTACTAAAGTAACGAAAGAACCTCATTATAGAAGTTATCCTTAAACCAAGCAACTCCCCATCTAGAGTACTGATTTTTTTCTGATTTAGAAGAGATCTACAAGGCCTCTCAATGTATTGCCCAACACTTTTACCTCCGAATTTGAACTATACAATGCAAGTGTTGAAGCTTTGCTATGCCCTGTTCTGCCATAAAGGAATTTCAGAAATGGTATATGTGATTTAAAGCCCAGAAAGTAATCTAGAGAACTAGAATCTCTAATTAATCAAATCAAAACATTTCCCTGTGACCAAGAGCATTATTTTGATTAACCAGACAGCTGTTAATCACCAGAAATATTTGATAGGATTACACCATTTATTGTCTGGAAGACAAGAACACAAATGAATAGACTGTATCCAGCCATGTGTATAATCTTCAGTCTATCCGGGGTGTATTACCCTGCACTGGGAGTGTAGTATTTGCAGCCCCTTTCTTCTAATACAGAAAACCTTTCCCTATTCTTGCCCCCTCCATACACTCCCACACAAAGAATCCCAAAGTCCAAACAGTATCAGTCTGTGGTTGTACATAAACATAGACATACACATTCTGCACTGCATCCTAGGAGAGACTAGGGAGCCCCAAATAATGAGCTTAAAAATCTTCAGAAATCAATGCCTTTGATTCCTGTGTTTGAAAGCAGTCACTAAGCAGTCTTTGACATGATCCTGGCATATTTTCCTTCGTGATATCTGCTGCATTGTTTATTCACTCTAGAATTTTATCTTTTTATTACTATTAAGAACTTTGCTCAAGGTATTAGAGCTTCACCCTTCACTGTTCTCAGATTCTTCTTCTGCTAGGAGGTTTGTAGCATATGGTCACTAAGGTTACAGTCTCTTTTCCTTTCATATTTAGCCTCATTTCCTCACATTTTTCTTCCCACTGAATTGCAAGTGAGGCATTTATCTGTTCATGTCCCTAATCAGTCTCAGTTCTGATTTTTCCTCCTTTTATAAAAAAGGGCAGTTTCTTTCATGGTTTCCTAACCAGCTTGTTACAATTTCCAAAATATATTCTCTTGGTGCTCATTTCTCCTCCATTGATAACAAAGAGAAAAGATTTTTTGCTGATCCTCCTCATTTCATACCGCTTACAGGCTTGCTTAGAAATCTAGCTGTGAAGCTTATTATGGAATTAAGGAGTACTTAAATGAATTATTAAAAGAGCAATTAATCCGATTCTCTTATAGTCATTGAAAAACATCATATCTCTTCTGGAATTTTGGTAGAGGAGAAAAGACACAAAGTTCAAATGCTTGTTGTGTTGGCCATGCGGGGCTGCAGAAATGCCAGGATGTCCAAGATAACTTGGAAAGAGTGGTGATTCAATGAGATTTTTTTCCTTAAACTTAATGAGACCATATTTTACTAAGAAACAGCTTTCCAAAACATGATAAGGATTCATAGCATCCTCTTGAGAGTTGGAAGTCACTAAATTCTCAAAATGCAGTTATCTTTCTCAATATGTAATTTATTATTATTGTCACTCTTGTTTTTGGAGGCATTCACCTAAGGCTTTCTGTGATAGTGTGGCAGATGCTCAGGGAGGTAGATGCATTAACTCTTTCAGCCCACTAGGGTATTTCACTCAGTACATAGACAAATGAAAACTTCCGGTAATCATGAATTAAATGATACCTTGGTGTTGTGAGAGTTCAGCTGTATCATTAGAAACAATTAAACAAGTGTTAACGTATAAGGAAAGCCTTGTTCCCCACTCCCTCCCCAAAGTATCTGATTCATTGCTTGGGAAGTACTCAGGCACTGGATACATAATGAATCAATTCTCATGCTTCTGGCAAAATGTTGATAAAGCAAAAAGAAATAAGAGACAAGAGATCTTAGGGCAAATGATACAAGCCATCTGGAAACTACCTGCCATTGCGTACATGCAGGTTTAATTAGTTAACCTCTTCTCCAATGAAACTAAAGCTTGTTAACAAGTGACACAATTTATAAATTTGTTTTTAATCTCCTCTGATCTCCTTTGACCACCCTCCAATGGAGATAGTAATTAGCAGGGGAATGACGGATCTTAAGTAGAAGAAGAAAAGAGATAAAAGAGAAATGGAATGCATGAAAAATTGGATGGTGTCCTGCTGAATTATCAAGTTAGCTGCATATATGTGTAACATAATTTTTCTTTATTTTATTCTTTAACTAGTTTAAGCTACTCCCAACTTGAATGTACCTATGGCAAAAATTCACTTCTCTTTCATGTAATTTATCACATAGTCTTTCCATATGAATAAGACTGCATCCATACCCTTATGTTTTCAATTCACAGGAAAATTTTGAAAGTTGAGAGTACTTTGTACCAAATTCTAAGTTAAGAATTATTCCCTCCTTTTTATGGCCATTCTTAGGAAATAAAAAGCAATGGAGAGGAAAGTGAATTCTACACAGCACCTGAAAAGGCAAAATTCATTTTATGGATATATAAGAAATTATTCTTATCCTTGGACTTGTCAGTGTATGCCTTAAATCAAAATATGGCCAGTTAGTTGGCACATTGGATAGTGCCAGGCTTAGAGTAAGGAAGATTCATCTTCCTGAATTCAAATCTGGCATCCAGCACTTAACTAGATGTGTGACCTTGGGCAAATCATTTAAATCTGTTTTCCCCAGTATCCTCATCTGTAAAATGAGCTAGAGAACTATTTCAATAGGCAAACTATTCCAGTGTTTTTGCCAAGAAAACTCCAAATGGGGTCACAAATAGTCAGACATGACTAAAATGAATGAATACAAAAATTCAAATTGTACATGGTTAAAATAAAAGTTTTTGAAATTTGGCTTATTTAATGATTTAGTAATTGCATATTGGTATATAGTTCCTAGTGGAACATAGAGGCAACTAGGTAGGAAAGTGGAGAGAGAGTTGGCCTAAGGCCAGGAAGACTTTCCTGACCAAGTTCAAATCCTGCCTCAGTTACTATTGTATGACACCAGGAAAGTCAATTAACCTCAATTTCCTCAGTTTCCTCACCTGTAAAAGAGTAATTATAAGGACACCTCTTTTCCAGGGTTGTTATAGAGATCAAATGACATAGAAATCATAAAATAGTACAGTGCCTGACACATAGATGCATTATTACAAATATTAATAATTACTATGAAGAATAGTATTAGTTCTGGGCTTACAAATGGACTCTAAGGAGCATACATGAGGAATTTAAATAAACTATTTCTAGGGATTGACATATGCATGAAGCTAACTCCGGAGATAGGGAAGAGAGGGATGGGTTCTCCATAAAACCTCCCTCAAAGTCATCAAAGATAAAGAAGGGGCTATAGTCAGTAAGTCAACAAGTATTTATTACTTACTCTGGGCTAGATATTGTGTAAGTCCTTAAGAAATAAAGAAAAATGTAAAACAATAATGAGGTAAAATGCTAGTGTGGCATTACCTAGTACCACAATCATGACAAACTGGGTAACTAACATTTTGAAGCCAGCACTGTCATATTCCCTTGCCCATTCTATTTCAAATGAGAGTCAAAGGTATTAATAGTCAAAGACCTAAAGATCCTTGGAGGATAAATTATTTTAAGGATAATATATTTTTGTCACCTTATATTAGAAAAGTAATCCACAGCCACCTCAAAAGGAAATAAAAAACAACCATTTACAAAACAAAACAAAAAAAAAAGGCCAACTAATATCTTGTTTCATCTACATACTGTCAATAAAATTGACTTTTTTGTTTGACTGATTATTTTGGACTGAATTAACTTGGTTGAAAAAAAAGAGTTTAAAACTTTATCAGTATAAGCTACTCTTTATATTCCATATGCTTTTAACCTAAATTCTTTGGTATTCTCATCATCATCATCTTCAATATTATTATTATTATTTCCTTATTTCCCTTTAAGGTTAGTGAGTTTTACTGATTATCTCCAACTTATAAATTATATAACTTTATATGCAATTGTTTTCATGTTGTTTTCTACATTAAACTGAGAGTTCCTTGAGAGAAGATACTATCTTTTGTCTTTTCTTTGTATCTAAAGTACTCAACACAGTGATTGGCACTTAAATGTTTATTGACTACCTGGATCCACTATTTCCTTTCTGGTTGTTCTTCAGTTTCTTTTGATTTCAGGAACATCATATTTTTTCTTGATACCCCCACTAACTCTCTAACATCTGGCTCTTGCTCATAGAATATCTCTTTCTCCTTTTCCCAAACCTATATGCTCCACACCCACAGAACTCTCTTGGTAATTCATTCATATCCATGGCTTTGGCATGGTCATTGTACCCCCAAAACTATAGAAGTGTTTCCGGTAAACTGAAAGCAGGGAAGTTCTTTGCTCCCTTACATTCTTGTGACTCCTAACCCAAAACATCTGATAACTCCAATTAGACTCTGAGATGGTTATCCTCCTTGGATCATCCTTTAGACTTGTGAGATACACCTCTTTGATATCATCAAGTTGTATCTCAAATATCCATCTGTCCTCTATGAGGATCACTCCTTATGTCTTCAGGCAAACTTTCCTGGCCCCCATGACTCAGTGCATACCACTCTAGAGTCATGTCTTCACTGTTATAAAGAGTATAAACACCCCAGAATTGATGTCATCTGGGAACAGCTTTCCATCTATGCTGTTCCACCTAGAAGGCAGTCTTCAACCTATGCTATCCTCCTGGCAAGAGTCAACATTGCCTCATAAATTAATAAATTTCTCTTTTTATTTTTAAGCTAAGTTTCAGAGTTGTGCATCCTTGCAAAAGGTACCCTTCCCAAACCCTGGGGGTTCACCTCAAGCCCCCCACAACAGCTTCAAATAGCACTTCAATGAGCAAGTGTTCCAAGTCTGTATTTCCACTCTTAACTTCTTTTCTCATTTCTATGCCTTTGTTTCTAATTTCTTAAGATTTCACTTAGATTTCCCTCCTGTCTCAAACAAATACAATTCAAACTTAGAATGCCCACTAAATTTATTTCTCAGTTCTGCATATAATACCAACATCGACTCTTTGTTCAAAATCTCTGATCCTTACCACTCTAATCAATTACCAAAACTTGTGCTTTTCACCTTTGGTATTTTTCCCATCCATCCTCTCCTCTTTATTCTCATAGCCACTATCTTGTATAAGGTGAGTCCTCCAATCACTTTGTCTATTTAAGCAGCCTGCTAACAGATAATAATCTCTCCATGGTTTTCTCTCTCCAATTATTTCATATTGTTAAGATAATATACTTTTTATTTACACTTCTGTCATGTCACTGCTCAAAAATCTTCAATGGTTCCCAAACTGACTATTAATGTATAAAATCCATTCCAAAAATTAGTGTCAATCTATCTTTCCAACTTATGCCATAGTACCTGTCAAAAATATCCTACATATGGGGGCAGCTGGGTAGCTCAGAGGCTGAGAGCAAGGCCTAGAAATGGGAGGTTCTAGGTTCAAATCTGGCCTCAGACACTTCCCAGCTGTGTGACCCTGGGCAAGTCACTTGACCCCCATTGCCTCGCCCTTACCACTCTTCTGCCTTGGAGCCAATACATAGTATTGACTCCAAGACAGAAGGTAAGGGTTTAAAAAAATATGCTACATATGACATGATTTGTGATCTCATAGATATGCTATCTATGTATTAGCTACACTCATCCATCTCTACTTATGTTTTTCCCTATAGCAGGAATGGCCCCTCTCACCTTCTTTATTTTACTATTATCCATTCTTTAAAGCTCAGCTGAGATGCTACCTCACTCAGGAAGTCTTCTTTCATCTCCCTGGTCAATCATGATATTCTTCCTTTGGATCTCTCATAACAATTTGATTTAGAATTTTATAATGTAATTAACATGTCATCTGTTTGTATCTTATTCATCAAGAGGCTGCTCTCTGACCACAGAGATTATACTTAGTCTCTTCAAACCATATGTAATGCAATGCTATGCTCACAGTGGATAATGCTTGTTGAATGAAATAGGACATTTATTAATCAGTTGCCTTAGTATATATGGAGCACCAGAGCAGACAACTTTAATAGCAAATAAATAAAATTATAGGAACTAAAAGCGTTCTACCCATTTCTTTCTCCTTCCCCAACTAGCAAGGTAATTTTTTTAACTTGTAAATTTTTTAGAAAAGAATACCAATTCTTGTTTGTTTTTTAAATCAATAGAAAAGTTCTATAATTCTTACACAGTCAAAAAAACAAAAATTTAAGCAAGATGGTTTGCTTACTCCAAGCAAATATTGTTCTATGTCTTACCTGATAGCTTCCAATTGTCTTCTGAAATCTCTGTATGGTTGCATTTCTACCCTTGAGTACACAATCCAAGATACTGCACTTCAAACCTATTTTAGCCTAGATTCTTTTCATTTGTGTCTAGTTGCCACAGGGCACAGCTATTAACATCTACAAAGCCTATTGGATTTCAATGTAATAGGAGAATGGGTTGAAATAGAGGTTGCATCAGAAGAGAAAGAATTAAATACAATGGAAGAGAACAAGAGATGCATTGTCTGTGGAACCTCTTTTGCACACTGCTTGGATCATGAAGGTCCAGTTATTTTTCAGATTGTGTTTTAAGGGAGGTTACTATCATTCTTTCTGTTTTAGAAAATAAAGGAGTTGTGGTGGGTAAAACTGTCTTGAATGGGGAAGAAAGGGAATTGGATAGAAAGGACTAGGAAAAAACTAAGGTTCTCTAAACCTTACAGGCTTACTGGCTTTGCACTCTATTCACATTTAAACTTTCCAACATCTTGAGTAGCTTTCTCTATTTTCTTGGGCCCATAAAGTCAGGGAATACAGTCTGGATTTTAGGGAGATTTGAAAATACATCTAAAAGGAGGGGAAAGCATAACATCTATTTGCAAGAGCAATTAAAAATACAACCGTACCTTTCTATTATTTAGTTGGTAAAGATCAGAATCCAAAATTACTGGTGCTTATCTCACCTTTTCTGTACTCCCAAATCTGTAAAATTGGTTACCTTGTTACAGGAAAGACAGCTTCTATACTTTGCAAGATTTACTAAAATCAGAGGAATATGCACATATCCTGGGTCATCTTTTTGTGGGAGAGAGTGTGAAAATAAGGAGAGAACTATTTCTCCCTGAGGCAAAAACCCCTATCTTTTGATTTCAGTTCTCTTCTGGTCTGTGAGTCATAGAACACTGCTGTCTTTGAAAACCTGGAAATGAAGATCACCCAAAAAGGGAAAAAAAAAAACCTATGGTCAAAAGGAGCAGATTGAACTACATCATAAACCAGGAATTACAAAAGAAACTGGTGTAAAGGATGTCTTCTGAGAATATATATATGATAGAAAAAAGATAGGCTGGTCATATGAAGAGGGTGAAGGAAACCCACTAAGCACTTTGCATCCTCATAAAGCATAATAATGATGGCAAGTGAAATTGAGGAATGCCTCTAGCACATTGAATAGGTCCATTGTAGGGAGTAAAGGTAGGACATTGAAAAGTCTGTCACATAGGATGGTCAGGCATGGATCAGTTGTATCCTGCATTTTTGAATACCCAAGTCAATGAGATCAGAGTCACTGAAGTATTTGTGTTTAGTTTGATTACTAAAAATCTTCATGGATGTGATTTGCTTATAAAGCAGAAAAAAATAATTCTAATTCATTGTGCATAAGGAAGTGCTTGAAACAAAGTAAACACTTAATAAATGCTTCATCTCTCTAAAAAGAAAAAGCAGGGACATCTAGATGGCTCAGTGGGTAAAGAACCCACCCTGATGATGGGAGGTCCTGAATTCAAATATGATCTCAGATACTGCCCAGCTGTGTGATCCTGAGCAAGTCACTTAACCCCAATAACCTAGCCAATTTTTCTCTCCTGCCTTGGAATCCATATTTAGTATCAATTCTGAGACAAAAAGTAGAGATTTAAAAAAAAGAAAAGAAAGTATAAATTGCAAGATTCAGAGATTATGTTAATGAAAGGATTCTGATCTAAAGGATGCTTCCCTAGATGTCTATGTATATATTTGAAATTCACCTCCTACATATTGCTTTTAATGAAATTTTTGTTTATTAAGAAAATAATAGTATATTTTTGTATTTCTTTCAGGCAATAGATTTACTGGTTTATTTTATAGCATTTGGCAACCAGGACACCATTTTGAAATGGTATTCATTCTAGTAATTCATTATAATGTTGCTATAAATACTTTACTATATAGTAGCCATGGGTTCTGACCATTGATAAAAAGTTTAGAAACATCCCCTAAAGAATCCAAGTCCAGAGGAAACCATTTAAAGTATCCAATACAGATATATTTTGTTTTCCTTTGGATGGGGGAGGAGAGCAAATTAAATTTTAATTCCATCAACCAGATAGACATTCTTACCACAGAGATAAAGGAATCCTTTGCCTTGTATCCACGATCAATTAGCATTGTCAATTGCAGGTCATCTATAAATCAGTAGATAGCAATACTTTGCTTCCTACCTTCTGTAATTTACTGTGGCAATGCCATAGAAAGTTGATACAATTTGTCTTTTCTTCAATAAGAAGACAGACTAATTTAAGATGATTCCTCTTTCACACTACCCAAAACATACTGTCAGTTTGAAAGACACAGTGAGTCCTTACCATGAAAATGTCAATTTGAGAATCCAGCTATTATCAGTGTTTTTTTTTTCTCTTCTGATTTATTACTGTGAAGGATGTTTACGCACAAACCGCAGGCATTGTTAGAATCTGTGCACAGATATAAAAAGTTCTGATTTGTGAGCTGCTGTGGGAAAGTGCAAACTGATTCGGTAGTTAAGAATATTTTATCTGTTTATAAAATAGCTCGAAGACCCCCACTGGTCTGTTAGGAGAAGAATTCATTAGTCTGTACTCTTCCCCTCTGGCAGAGAAGCAAGCCACAATCTGGTAGCTTTGGGTTTATTCCATGCAAAACTGTTAGACCAAAGATGTGAAAACTTCTAAGAAAAGTTCATTTCTGTTCAGAATTCATTTTCTCTAAAAAATATTTCAATAGTTTTAAATAATGGTGCCAAGCAACAGCACTGAGACCCTAAGATGGACCATTCATCTTACACCACACCACGATTATCTTGGCAGCCTAACGTGGAAACCACACTGGGTTTGAAGTCGGAAGGCCTGGTTTCAAACCCCAGCTCTGTTTCTTGCCACCTGTGTTAGTGGTAATACTAGATAGAGGTTAAGTGACTAAAGCGAGTCACTTCTCTCTCCTACCCTTTCTTCTGTAAATGGGAGGATCAGTCTGTATTCTTTCTCAGATCCATTTAAACACTAAATCCTATTAGTTTTGGATAGATAGAGCAAATTTGTGAACCCTTGCTCTTCTGTTCCCAACTGGGGGATAACTGGGTACTTTCAGGATGTAATCTCCTGCAGAGACTCAGATTGTCCGCATTGCATTGTAGTTAGGAGTTCTAAGTATTTTTTAAAGCATGGCAAGACAAAACAAGAATTTGATCTGACAATATACAGGCACTAGCAGGTAATTAAAGACCTCTTTTGAAAATGTCAAGTGTCCAGTTCCAAAAGGGAACTAGGAAGTGGGATCTTTCCCTGACTCAAGTGACAGATAGCTACTTTTATAGACAAATGGAAGTTTCTCATCCCTAAAACTTAACATGTGTATACAAGATAAAGAAAGCCTAGAAGGGAAACTAAGTAAGAAAATAAAGAATGACATTTTAAATATGGTAGCCAGAAAAAGATGAGTAGGTTGGGGCAGAGGTCATATGGAATCATTGATTGGTTAGCTGACAGAAGATATTAGAAGGAGGTGTGGGGGGACAGCAGTTGGGTGGCTCTTTGGATTGAGAACCAGTCCTAGAGTTGGGGGGTCCTAGGTTAAAATCTGGCCTTAGACACTCCCTAGCTATGTGACCCTGGGCAAGTCACTTAATTCCCATTGCCTAGCCCTTACCACTCTTCCACCTTAGAATCAATACTTTGATTCTAAGGTGGAAGGTAAGGGTTTAAAAAAAGAGAAAATATTAGAAGGGAAAGAGATTCTGTTTTAAAGTCTTGGCCAGCAAGACATTTATACCCACGTTACTAAAACTGTAGCAAAATTTCATAAGCAAAATTAACTCTATATAGCTAGAAACTGGGCTAATGCTGAAATTTGTTACTACCTAATTTTTCAGTTCTGTCCAACTCTTCATAACTCCCTTGATGTTATCTTAGCAATGATTCTGAAATGGTCTACCATTTCCTTTTTCAGTTCATTTTACAGGCAAGGAAATTGAAGTAAAGAGGGTTGTGTGACTTGCTCAGAGTCACACAGCTACTAAATGTCTAAGTCCTGATTTGAACACATGAAAATGAGTCTTCCCAAATCCAAGCCTAGCACTCTATGGACTGCACCACCTTGCTGCTCAAATGCTGTGATTGCGGAGCCCTATGCGCCTTAGAGCCTTAAATTCCTCCATCTTTAAGAATCTTCAATAATCCCTAAAACCATTTGTTTGTGCTGGACAAAGAAAAGAGATGGGAAACAAAACCAAGAAAACCTATGACCAGAAAAGAGAGGGAGCCTCAAACCTGAGATCATGGCAATTTCAATTTCAAGAATTCTAGTTACCAAAAAGATGAAATCAGAAGAATCAGAGTAGTATCATCACATGACTGAATCTCAGAGGGAAAAGAAATGAAGTCTGATATATTTCCTTCCCGTTTTCTCTATTAGAATTTCTGTTCATAAAACCATGAAGTAGAATTGTGAAAGCTGAATCAAAGGGAAACATATATTTCTCCTGAAGAAATACTGCTTTTACAAGGTAGGACGACCACCTCATTTAATACAGTAGTTGTCCAGAAGCCGAGTGGTTCCTTTACATGTATTATGGTACCACAGAATAAGGACAATTGATTTCAGCAAATAGATCAGAAAACAGTCTCTGAAGCTACATGGCTAAGATCAAATCAATGTTTAAAATGGCAATAAAATGAACATTAAGTACAATAATACCCATATTAAAATATTTTTCATCCTCAAAATCCTAGAATGACAAAACTATATCATGGCCATCAAAATAACTTATTCTTTAAAAAAATTAAAAGGTGTCAAATATATTTTTAGTACATTAAAGCTAATGAAAAGAAATAAGCTACATGAATAAGTGACAGGCAGAAGCAAAAGAAATCTGGAGAGCTGATTAATTATTACAAAATTATACTCCCATCTGATTGTTCTTCTCAAGTATAAAAAGACTAAGTCTGCTGTTTATAAATACCATGATGCTTCTTTCATTAGTTATCTTCTTCCCCTAAAAAAGAATACTGGGTTGATTAACTGTGAAGGTTATGAAACAAACATTACCCTGGGAGCTTCAAAAATGCAAAAGTAACCCATACCAAAAGAGAACATGCTGTCACGTATATTTAGTGGATACTATTCTTACACAGTTTTTTAAGAACAGGAAATACTTCCTCTAAATTATGTCAAAACAGACAAAAGTACAAATAAATTTGTAAAACTATGACGTAATTATTAACAATGTCATCTATTACCCAAAATGATTATATATGCTCTAAGAATTTATTTGTCTCATTCAAGTAAAAATTATTTGTTTTTAAAGTACTTTATGAATATATTTGACTTAACTGCAAATTTACAATGTTGAACCCTTGGCCCTTCTAATTCAATAGTCAATCTCTGAGAGTGACATCACGGGACAGTTCATGAAAGGGAATAATTTTCCAAGATATCTATCTCAAAGCCTAGGGATATCCCCAAAGGTACTAACTGTTTGCCAAGAACTTAGACACAGAATGGTAGATCCTTAGTCAAATTCTTTCATTTAGCTTATGGCCAATTCAGACTTCTACAAACTATGAAGGTTTTATGGTTTGTTGTTTTTTGAAAGAAAAGACACAATTGTGTGTTTGTGGATTAATGGCAAAGTTTGAAACAAAAAATTATTATTCTTCATCTGAGAAAAATTCACTTCAAGAATCACTATTTCTGTTCGAATTGAGTAACAGAGAAAATATATATTATGTTATCAATTAGGGAAATGAATAAAAATATTATTATTTAAAGGAGAGATCAGACATGCAAAACTTAGGTTGCATTTGGGCCACAACATTCCCTAATGTGGCACAAACAAGATTAAATTATAATTGGGAAATATTTAATAAAACTATTAAAATACAATAAACATAGATAAAATTACATTTTAAAATTTAATTGCACTTTAAGTTAATGCATAACCTACAGAGATTCTTACAAGAGTTTTAGAGGCCCCAGATTGTATTTGAATTTGACACCACTGATTTAAAGTATGAATTTAATAAAGAAAATGTTAACCTATCAAAAACCTGGCTGATGCTGGCTTCTTGTGAAAAGGTACACTTATGAAATTCAAGCAATCAAACATATAATAACTATATACATATATAACATGATACATATAAGGTAAATAGACATTCCTTTTTAATGCCTACTAATTAATCCAATTGAAGTGTAACCAGAGAGATAATTCATTAATTACTGTACTTGAAACTTCCTGAAAACTGCAATCATTCCTTTCCATAGTCTGCTCAGGACCTGGCATGATATGTTGATTTAGTAGGTAATTAATAAATATGTGTTGTTTAATTTTATTGTTTTCTTCACTGTAACATCATCCAACATTCAGCCTTTGTTTACTAACACATAAATTTCTACAGTTCATTCCAAAAACAATTGACTACTTTATCATTGTACTTATAGAGAAGAGAATACTCCAAAATGCATGTCAACTTCCTCAATATTAATCAATTTAAACTGAGTAAAGCCATAAACTATTTTGTCACATGGTGTTATTGTACTTCTGTCAACCTAGAAGGAAGGGCATTGTCCGCTATGCACAATGGGGCTATAATCATCCCCAATACAGCATGTTTTCTAAGACATCAGAAATATAGTGATTTTTACGCACAAATCTTCAGTGGGAACCTATGCATTTGCATACTAAAGCATACATTCAGGACCAAATACAATAATGCTTTGTCCATAATATCTGTTGGAGTACTTTGTAGCCTATGATCATGGGGGAATGTGCTTTGATTTTTTTTCCCCCAAGGAAGGGTCATAGATTCCCACGGAATCCACATTGTCTCTTCTAGTCCTTTCTTTAGTAGATGCTCAAACAATGGGGCCTGAGTTACAATCCTTAATAATACAAAATGAGAGAAATGACGCTTTATGCTATCTTTATTGATACTACACTCAATCCAGAAGGACTAGCTAGGCATAAGGCAGTTCACAGGTATCATTTTACTTAGCATTTTCTACATTAATGGAAAATATTAAGCTCTATTAAAAAGCAAACTTATTTGATACAAGGAACAAGAAGTTTAAAATGTGTTGTCCATGTTAATTAATGTTTTAACATCTAACAAAATGGATGCCAAAAAGCTTATTACAATATCCACACATTGACAACCTAAGAGAGACAATGTAATTATTGTGTGTCTTTTCCGGCAAGCTTCATTCAATTAGCTGTGTGACTGAGTTCAAAAGGTAATTAATTGAGAACTTCTCTGTATTACAAAATCAGCCTAATTAAATATTTATATGGAGACATAAATGTATTCACATATATGTGGATATATGTATGTGTGTATAGATGGGGAAACATGAAGGAAGCATGGAGGAAATATTGAATTCAGGCTTGGTGACCTGATTAAATATGAAAGATAGATAAATAAAAGAAAGAAAAAATGATATCTGATCCTTCTCTCTAGTACAATCAATGATCTCTCACTTTGTTGTGACTTAGAGGAATTAGATATATATTGGCAGTGAACACTTAAGGCAATGAAATAGAGAAAATTCTCAGCTTCTTGACTGAACTAGCTGAAGTGATATTCCAACAAGGAGGATTGCCTGTGACAAAGAGAGGGACCTCAGGAAGTATTAGGATACTCCACTTTTGGTCTTAAAATTTCTAATCTTTGGGGGCAACTGAGTAGCTCAGTGGAATGAGAGTCAGGCCCAGAGATGGGAAGTCCTGGGTTCAAATCTGGCCTCAGCCACTTCCTAGCTGTGTAACCCTGGGCAAGTCACTTGACCCCCATCACCTAGCCCTTACCACTCTTCTGCCTTGGAACCAATACACAGTAAGGGTTTAAAAAAATTCTAATCTTTTCACTAATATTTCAATATTTTGGATTTTATTTCAAATGAAGAGATTTCTCCTATGTAGTTTTTGCATGATTATCTCATGCAAAGTACTTTTATTACCATTGCTACCCATTAGTTTTTTTTAATTAATTTAACTTTTTTTTTAATTATAGATTGGGAAATATTTGTTTTCAATTAGATTTTTTCTTTAAGAAGGTAAAGGAAACTTTATCTCCTCTGTCAGGAAATGGAAGATCTCGCTCATAAAAAAAAATTCTTAAATAATTTGGATAAATCTATAGATAACATTTTTTATTAAATCTCTAGGTAGTTGAAAGTTGTGAAAGAGAGAGATAAAGTAGTGTCTCAGATTGAGAGAAGGTAAGCAACCAGCATAGCATTCCAGAGCTCTAAGTCATTCTGCTACCTAATTGTTGGCAGGAATTCACCTTGTGCCAGCTGTGTAATCAACTCTGGCACACTGAAAGTGTAGTACTAAGAAATATCTTATATATTATCATCAATTGGGAGCTTTTATTTTTTAATATTTTTATTTTTCCATGGTTACATGAATCATGTTCTTTCCCTCCCCTCCTCTCACACCCCTCCCCTAGCCAAGGAGCAGTTCCACTGGGTTTTACATGTGTCATTGATCAAGATCTATTTCCATATTATTAATAGTTGCCTTAGTGTGATCGCTTAAAGTCTACATCCCCAATCAGATCCCTATTGAACCATGTCATCAGGCAGTTATTTTTTCTTCTGGGTTTCTACTCCCACAGTTCTTTCTCTGGATGTGAATAGCATTCTTTCTCATAAGTCAGTTGGGAGCTTCTTAAAGGTAGAATCTGAAAAGACTCAGCTCACATTTTTTAAAATTCTGTTAAATTTTTTTCACTACTATTTTCATGCTAAACAGTTTTTAAAGGCAATGAATGCCTATTTTATAACATATTAAGCAATGAAGTAAGATATTAAAGGAAGCAGTCAGCCCTGCAGAAACTTACACCTGAGTGAAAGAGAGATCATTTCTTTCACTGGGGTATATTTCTCTTTACCTGCATCATAAGCTTCTGAAGGGCTGACTGCTTCCTTTACAGCTTATCTCAATTAAGGATATGTGTATGTGTATGTATTTATTCATATACACACAGACAGACACACAGATCAAAGACAGGATCATTTACAAAGCAAATAGGTACTTGAGAGAAGACAAAAACACAACTGTGACCAAGTCCTACATGAAGAGCATCCAGAATGCAAAAGCAAAGAATGAGCTGCACCAGAAAGACTTGATTGCCTAGAAGATGGAATAGTGACAAGGGAAAAAAGGAAGAACTGATTGACCCCTGTTTTACTACCATTTCCCAAGTTTCAAACAAAGAAGTGTCTTGATTTGATGTTTCAATTTAGGAACTTATTTGAAAGAAGCAGTTTGAAAATTTGGGACTGTCTGTACTATAATAGATTGAATCATAATTTTTATTAGCCTTCTTAAGTACACCTAGAGATTTACAGAAAGTTGTGGGCAAGAATTGTACAAGCTGAGAAGGTACTAATGATTTGCAATCTGTTGCAAGAGTACTCTTACTGAGAAGATCACAGGTCAATTGAAGTCTGGATGTAGTACTTTATCCTTGATTTGTCAAAGTCTAGGCTTAGTCTCTAGGTGACTTATCATTGGTATGGCTAAAATAAAATCCTATTTAATAAGTTACTCCTTCTGTGGACAGGATGATATCCTAATAACATCAAAGATTAAAAGTACTTTCAAAAGTCCAGCTACTCAAGGAGCACGTCACTCAACTAATAGCAATATGGTACGGTTCAAAGAACAATCTCTAGAGCCAGAGGACTTTGGCTAAAATCCCACTTTTGCCAACTCTTATGTGACTATAGACAAATCATTTCTCTGAGCCTTAGTTTCTTTATTGGGAAAAGAGAAGGCAAATTAGATAGATTCTTAGGTCATTCTTGCATTATATTTATGCTTCTATGATCTTAACCAAAGGGAAACCATGAAAAGCATTGATTAGTTTTTTTCCAGGACAAGTCTTTGGAATATTTTGCCACCATTCATAATAAAAAAAATGTCTTTCTAGCTCTGCAAGCATGTGACAACATTTTAGATATTTAGAATAAGGAAAAAGCACTTCAAACTTGTGACTTAAAATGAAACAATTTCTTATTTTCCACACCAAGTATCTCTGAGGGGAGCCTGGCTTCATTCAGGTGATTAGGCACTTAGAACACTTTGAGAGGCAGAACAAAATCAGTTATATTCCCAAAGCAATCATAAGTTTCCTTCCTCCCAAACATTCACCCCCATGAAATAATGTGGTCTTTCTTTGGATGTAACTGTAACCCCAAAACAAAAAGAATTTTGTTAATTAATGGAGTCTAATCTGGATATATATGTGTGTGGGTATATATATATATATATATATATGTGTGTGTGTGTGTATAAGTGTATATATGTGTATGTATAAATACACACATAGTATATGCATACACATAAATATATGGCTCCAACAATTTATTATGAACACAAAATGAACATCTACCTATTCTGACATGTTGTAAACTTATTTTTTTTTTTGGTCAGAAGAGAAGGAAAAGAAGGAGGAAGTGGAGGAAGTTTATCAACATAAAAAAACCCCAATATGGAAATATCCTCCACATATAAAGATGGATAACTTCCTTGTAACTTACAGTCTTACACAACTGTTTGGGGCACTGAGAAGTTAAGGAACATGCCCATAGTCATTAGATTATTATGTGTCAGAAGCAATACTTGACCATAGGTCTACCAGATTCAAAAACCAGCCTTCTATAAACAATATCACTTACACTTTCTGTACTTTTTTTTTAAGCCCTTACATTCTATCTTGGAATCAACGCTGTGTATTGGTTCCAAGGCAGAAGAGTGGTAAGGGCTAGGCAATGGGGGTCAAGTGACTTGCCCAGGGTCACACAGCTAGGAAGTGACTGAGGCCAGATTTGAACCCAGGACCTCCTATCTCTAGGCCTGGTTCTCAATCCACTGGGCCATGCAGCTGCCCCCCCCCCCCAACTCTCTATACTTTTTGCATATTGTTCACATGTATAACTCTTGCAAGTATCTATCTTTATTGTCTATATTATTGTTCTTCAGTCTATATCAGTCTATATCAGACTCCTCATGACCCCATTTAGAGTTTTCTTGGCAAAGTACTGGCCCTTCTCCAGCTCATTTTACAGATGAGGAAATTGAGTCAAATGGGATTAAGTCACTTACCCAGAATCACACAGCTAAGTGTCTGAGGTCAGATTTGAAATTAGGCATTCCTAGCTCTATGTTCCATACTCTAACTCCTGCCTTTCTGAGATATGTTTATCTATATGTATGTGTGTGTCTCTATAGAGATATATACTAGATGAGAGGATAAATGGAAGAACTGGGTTCAAATCCTTCTCTAAACAAGTCTTGTGTTCCCTAGGCAAGTCACTTAACCTCTCAGCCTCAGTTTCCTTATCTATAAAATGAAGGAGAATAGCAGATACCTCACAGAATTGTAGAGAGGTTCAAATAAGACAACATACAGCACAAAAATACAGCAAACGTTAAAGCACAAAATAGGAGTAGATAGGTAGCAGAGTGGACAGAGTGCCAAGTTGAGAGCAGGGAGGACCTTTGTTCAAATCTTGCCTCAGACACTTTGACCCTGGGCAGCTCACTTAAGATCATTAGCCTAGACCTTGCCCCTCTTTCTGAAAGTTGTTACTAAGACAGAAAGGATTTTTAAAATATATAAATGCAAAGCTATTAATATGTATGTCAAGAATTATAGAGTTAAACATTTCCCATTATAGAGAATGATCATAATTTAGTGCATAGACAGTTGTCTTCAGAACCAGAAATAAGTGGGTTCACTTTCCACCTCTGACACATAATGGCTGTTTGACCCTATCTATGAATCCCACTAACCTCTCAATCTTCTCAGAAATTCTCAGACTAAAAGTTGCAGAAAAGATGCTTACCTGCATTGGTAAAAGTGGTTTTCTCACCTTGTAGTCCTTGGTATAAATGAAATCTTGGGTCCAGCTTTTATACGATTACATCCTGTTTAGTTATGTCTTTTCCTCTGTTACTTCTTGTCTCTTACATCAAGAACATATTGAATAAATTAACTACTTAGCAGGAATGGACAACTCATTTCTAACTGAAAATAGATTCCAATTTGATAGATGAGTAAGGTTCAATGATTTCTTTTTTCTCACATCTTCTCTAGATTTAAGATAACATTTTTCACATGAAAGTATGCTCCTCTGCCAAGGAGAAGTGATAGACCTAATTTCTGAAATAAAGTTAAATAGGGAATCTACCTGGATGTCAAAATTATATTACTTTGTTAACAGGTATGCCTCATCTATATAATAGCCTAATTAGGAGCTTCATTGTGCCAAATACATCATGTAGAAATCAAATTACATTCAAAATAATCTGACTGCTTTTGCTAGTTTATTTTCCGTTACAGTAGGGTTTGTTTCAATTAGTAACTCAACATAATACATCATATCTGCTGTATATTGGACTTGTGCATTTAAAACAAAGAAGCACCCACGCTAACCTGACAGAAGGTAAAATAAACACTTTTTAAAAGAATGGAAGGAAAAAATGAGAAAAGTTTTCATTTTTGGAAAATACCCAAGACGACATAAAGTCATATTTAATTAGGTCAACTGTGCAAATCAAAGAATACATATGAATGCAAACAGAAGACATTTTTACACAGTGGTTTTGAATACTATAGGATCAGATATACAAAAATGAAATATATTGCTGTAAATAGATTTTAAAGTTAACTTTCTTATTCTTTCCCAAATATTTACAAATATATATTTGATAATGAACCAAATGAATTCACATTTTTTTTTGCTTTAGGGGATTAAAGTACAGAGTAGAAACATAATTTACACAGGAAAAATATAAGTAGGAAACAAAATGAACTTTGTTATATTAAATCTGGAAGCCAGAAAGAAAAACATTTTGAATCAATACAACAGACATTTGTTTCCTGGTGCTGTTTAAGAACACCATCATTTGTGCAAACGGTAATAATAATTAATAGCATGTACATAGCATTTTAAAGTGTGCAAAGCACTTCATATATTTTATCCTCACAACCCTGGTATATAGGTGTTCTTATTGTTTTCATTTTACAGATGACAATAGGTACCTGAGGCAGACAGAGATTAAGTAACTTGTCCAGAGTCACTCAATACCTGAGGCCAGATTTAAATTCAAGTTTTCCTAAAATTAGAAGCCCTGGTAAATATTATGATACAGTTAAAATTCTGTTATATCTTTCCTGAAAGACTGAAGAGATCTAATTTTTCCTACAAAATACACTGATAATAACAACAATAGGAAAACAGGATGACTAATGTTGTGTTATTTTGCTTAAACTGGCAAATAGGAAACACACGTTGCTCTATTTGCCAGTTCCCAAAATGTGACAACTGCTCAGAATACATCCTAAAATACCATTTGACAAAGTGAAAATTTGCTTTATATTATAAGATTTGGACATTGGTGCTGATGGAATAGGGAGGGGTGTGTGGAGAAGTGCTAACAAAATCCTCAAACAAAAAACCCAGAATAGATTTTTCTCCATAGCTCAGTAGAATTATTTCAAATTATTCAATTTGTAATTGTCTTTTTCAAATTCTATTAAGGAATAAGATAACAGGATGTCTATCTTTAAGGTAGTCATGCGAGTCAACTTTTCTAATTAAGACTAAATTCCCAATTTTTTCATAATTTAGTACTTTAGTGGTTTTGAATATTAAACTCTTTGAATTACTATTTTTATATGTACCAACAATAATATAATCATAGAATTTGTTTTAAAGATGTATACATTATAATAAAAATCTTATCCAAAAGAAACTACTTCTCACATTTGCTATGTCCAAAAACTGATCTCATTCCTCCCTGCTCCCCAAAAGGCAGGTAATATGAGATAGGTTGAATATATATTATCATATAATAAATATTTTCACATTCATTGTGTTGTGAAACAAGAAACATTGCTTACACTAGAGAAAAATTCATGGATAATATAAAGTGAAGAAAGTTATGTTTCAATCTGCATTCCAACTCTGTCCATTCTGTGGCTGGAATACCTTTCTTCATCACAAATCCCTTGAAGTTCTCCTGGATCCTTTGCCTTTTTGAAAATAGTTATATTATTCACAGTTGATCATCATATGTTATTGTTGTTACTGTGTACAAAGTTCTCTTGGTTCTGCTCACTTCAGTTTGCATCACTTAATGTCTTTCCAGGTTTTGTTGTGATCATTTATTGGTCATTTCTTATGGCACAACAATATTTCATTACAATCATATACAACAACACTTTCAGCTAATCTCCAATTGTTGGACATCCCTTCAGTTTCCGGGTCTTTGCCACCACAAAAAAAAAAAAAAAAGAGCTGCTATAAATACTTTAGAACCTATAGTTTATTTTCCTTTTTTCTCGAGCTTCTTAGGAAATAAACCTAATAGTGGCATTACTGGGTCAAAAGATATATAAGTTTTGTAACTCTTTCAATATAATTCTAGATTATTCTCAAAAATGGTTGGCCCATTTATTTCATAGATGTGAATTCAGGTCTTTCTAAAAAAAAAAGAGAAGTTCCAATAAATATCCAGTAAAATTATTCCATCTCCTGAGAGGCCGAAGAGAGAATTTTCTCATGAAAGATATTGATAATTACAGCAATAGAAAAACAAGATGACTAATGTTGTGTTATTTTGTTCAAACTGGCATATACAAAACCCATGTTGCTCTATTTGCCGGTTTCCAAACTGTGATAACCACTCAGAATACATCTCAAAATTCCTTTTGACAAAGTGAAAATTTGTTTTACATTATAAGATCTGCACATTGGTGTTGGAGTGGGGGAGGGAGTGTTAACAAAATCTTGAAACAAAACAAAACAGAATAGATTTTATTAAAAGTTGCAAGTTTAACCCTATTTGCAAAACCATTTTTGTAATTTTAATTTCATTTTGGACTCTCTATTTTTATAAGGATGAAAATAAAGAAGTTAGCAGGTACAAACAGATAAGAATAAGAAGCTGGTCTTTAAAAGTGCTGCATATCATCATCTCCTGCACCTGTCATTTTCTCCAGGCTTGATTATCAGCTCATGATCCCACTTGAACCCCCTCTAAGCATGACTGCCTTGGGACTCTGACTTCCTGACTAACCCAGTTTTTGCCCAGTACTCTGTCCTCTTCTCTTTCATATCTACTTACTTTATTATTGTTGTTGTAAGCTGTGCCTGACTCCTAGAGATCCCATAGTGGGTTACTTTGCAAAGATAATGGAATGCTTTGCCTTTTCCTTCTCTAGCTCATTTTATAGATAAGAAAATTGAGGCAAACAAGGTAATGTGACTTGCCCAGGTTCATATAATTAGTATCTAAGACCAGATTTGACCTCAAGAAGATAAGTGAGTCTTCAAAGCAAATTAAAACAATTCTCAAGTACCACCTCACACTTACCAGATTGGCCAAAGTGACAGTAAAGTGAAGTGATAAATATTGGAGATGATATGGCAAAATTGGGACACTAATGCATTGTTTGTAGAGTTGTGAACTTACCCAGCTATTCTGAGGACATTTCGGAACTATACCTAAAACTGTATATCCTTTGATCTTATAATACCACTATTAGGTCTATATTCCAAAAAGAACATTTAAAAGAGGAGAAAAAAAACTACTAGTACAAAAAACATTTATGGCAACTATTTTAATGACAAGGAATTAGAAATTGAGGGGATATGCATCAACCGAGGGATAACTAAAGAAATTTTGGTATATGATAGTGATGGAATATTATTGTGCTATAAGAAACCAAGATCAGGATGATTTCAGAAAAAGCTAGAAAGACCGACATGAACTGATTCAGAGTGAAATAAGCAGAACCAGTAATACATTACACAGTAATAGCAATATTGTATAGTGATCAACTGTGAATGATAGCTACTCTCAGCAATACAATGATCCAGGACAATTCTGAAGGAATTATGATAAAGAATGCTATCCTCCTACAGAGAAATAACTATTGGAATCAGAATGTAGATAGAAGCATAGTATTTTTTTACATTTGTTTATTTCTGCTTTTATTTTGTGGTTTTAGTTTTATATAAGTATTCTCTTTCAACAATGACCAATACTGAAGTACGTTATGTATGATAATACATGTATAACACAGATCAAATAGTTTACTATCTCCAGGGAAGAGGGAGGGAAGGAAGGCAGGGAGACAATTTGAATCTTATAATTTCAGAAAATGTATGTTGAAAATTGTTATTACATCTAATTGTTAAAATAAAATATCTTTTAAAAAAGAAAAAGAATCTTTTTGATTCCAGACCTGGCACACTATCTACTTATTGACAGTGGTGTCACTCACCTGCTGAAAAGCACCCCCAATATACTTGCATTGCTTAGGGCTAATAAGTTCCCTGTCCTAGGGACTGCTACCCTCTACTGGTAAAAGCTGCTTGATGCCAACAGCCCAACATTGCTTTCCTGCTCTGGAGCCCTACCAAGATTCATTCAAAAGAACCCAATTCTGGATTACTATGTGGTTTTGAAATTTTCAAAAATAGAATAAGTATAAAACATGAATAATACTATTGTTAATTTAGACATGTTTCTACAACCTTTTTGTATATTATATTTTATATATGACATATAAAATATAAAGTATATTATATTTTAATTTACATGCTTCCAGATTTTTTTAATAGCCTTGTTATAAAGTTTAACTATCTAATGAAAAATTTCATTCTCAATTTTTCAAAAATTGTATTTTAGAACTTTATAAAAATAATATACTTATTCTTGAGGGATAGCATCCATATTAGGCAGGCAGCAATAGTTAGAAAATATAAATATAAACAACATAATATTCGGCCAATTCTTTGTGAAACACATTTTGGAACCTGATATGCTTACACGTTAAGTAACTATTACTCCTCAGTGCTAAGACAAGCCGGTAGATCTGAAAACAAGATTTTGAAGTTAAGTTGAAATGCAAATAGCATTCATTAGTATTTGAGCAAATAACAGCATCTTGCTCTGTTGCTTGTTAAAGTTCCAAAGAGGCTTTTGCATGGTAAAATAGTAGGATCTTCTGGAAGGATCTTCTAGTTCAGACTTCTCAGATGTTCGAACCATTTCCTTCCTCCTGCTGTCTGGACTGATTCTCAGGGAAATATGCCTTGTTCATAAGTGGTTTACATCCCTACTCTGCTTTGTCCTCTCTAATTCTTATTGATGTTCTTTTATAAGCTGGTTCGTTAGGCTGTGACTCAAATTTGAGAGATCTCACCCTAGTCCTTAGCCAGGAGCAGCTGTGGCATTGGTCTTTGACATAAATATCCAGCTACATCAATACTGTTCCTTAAAATGTAAACTGTTAAGTAATCTGATGTCACCCTCATTATTGATTGTTTGACAAGTGAAATATTAATTTAGTATTTGTAAATTGATCATCTATGTTTAAATGATCCTGGGATCTAGTGGAAAGAACAATCGATTCAGACTGAGGATCTAGTTTAAAATCCTAAATCTGCTAACTTATTCTATGTGGTCTGACCTTGAGCAAGTCACTTAAACACTAGGCATGTCAGGTTAATCATCTGTAAAATGAGCAAGCTGTACTAGATGATTGGCTGGAATCTCTTTCAGCTCTAAATCCTATAATCTTACTGCTTTTGAACTTTACCAAAATAAAGTGCATGATATGCTAAATTAAGAAAACAGTGGCATAACTTAGCTATTAAAAATTCCTGATTCCCATCACTATGAATGAAACCATCTTATAAGTCTCTGAAACTACATTTTGGAGGGATAATTCTATTTTACATACAGGTGTGTGCATTTATTTCTATACACATACATACATGTGGTATATGCATATATGTGTACACATGTCATGTATGATATGCATATGTTATCTAATATATACACAGTTATATATGGTATGTTCCCAGTGAGCATCTACTAAAGTCCTACTTCAGTACTTCTTGACTTAAATATGATTTTGAGTTCTTGAAGGTCATGCTTTTGAAGAAAATGTTTCAATTGGACATATGAAACTAGAAAATACTAAAATATGGGGACAGAGATGGGAATATGCCTGTCATCCAATGTGCAGTTTAGCTATATTTGGGGATGGTGAAAATGAGCCTTTTGCCAAATTTAGTAACTGGCATAATTTAGTAACTGTAACTGATCAAGACCATCTACTAAACTTTAGAAGGCTTGCAATCTGTGTCGAGAAAGAGAAGTTGTTCATTCCAACAAAATCACATGTCCTTGAATTATTATAGTATAAAAATATATTAATATTATGTTTTTAAAACTGAAAAAAATCTTGAGCATCGAATGCTTAAACCAATGAATTCAATTTAAAGGAATTTATTTTTTTCCAAGTATTCTGTTGCCAGGTTATGCAATTGCCTTGAAATATTGAATTCGTCCATACTAAAATATTTTTATTTAACAATATGTAAATAATTTCACAAAATAATTAAATTTTAGAATTATAAAATAGGATATCCTACTATAATATATCCAACAAGTCACTCAGCCTCAAAGATCTCTTGTGAAGTTGACTCTGCCATTTCCTGAGTCATATCATTCCACATTTGGTCAATGAAACATTAGTAAACATTTAATTATTACCAGACTAGTAATTCTCATTTTAATTTAAGCATTTTCTAGACTATTAATGATGAGTGACTCTATTGGTATCCAACACTGAAAAGGGTAACTATGAAATATTTGCATTGGAATTCTCACAGGAGATAAATGGCAATATTGCTTGACTTAGCAACTATCTTTGCACCTTGAGTTCTAATTTCACTAACTGAAATATGGCATGCCTGCTCTTAAAACCTGTCTAAGTTTTAACCTATTTTCAAAGCCAAGATTTCCATTATGTGTTATTTTTATAAAGTTAATCATAGTTTTTAAATCATATTTTAAATTGTATTTAATTTTTACAGAGGGTGAGATAGAAGAGTATGATTTAGGAGTGTTTCAAAAAGGATTCTAATAAATTGAGATCCATCTAGTCAGTACAATGGTCAAAATATTAGACTTGGAGTTATGAGGAAGAACTGAAATCTGACCTTTGACTCTTGCTAGCTGCATTGCCATGGGCATATCACTTAAATTTTCTGTCTGCCTCAATTTCCTTGTCTGAAAAATGGGTATAATAAGAGCATTTGCCTCACACAACTGTTGTTGTAGATAAAATGAGATAATATTTACAGTTGTTTGCAAATGTTTAAGTGTGATATGAATACTATTTCTGGTAAAGTTTCGTCTAATTCACCATTCCCTGCATACTTCAAAACTATAACTTTTGGACTAGACTCTTAGCTTATCATCTTTTCAATTTTGCATCTTTAAGGACTTGAGGGGAGAAAATTTGAGGATTGATAGTATCAGTGTAGCACTTTCACATTTCTTTTAAAAAGTAATGTAATCATTAATTTAAATTAAGTAAATGGTAAAACATAGTAAAATAGTAAAATATGTCTGGGAACCTTTGGATATAACTCTTCGGATTTTGGAGTCATACATTTTCAATTGAGCATACGTTTTGGTGCATGACTCCAAAGCTTACTTCATTCCTCTCAAACAATCATTTTTCTGTGGGAAATGTGTAAGAATTACTATATCAGAAATTGATGCTCATATACAAAAATCTTACCTTAACTACTCTTTACTTCTCTGATATGCTTTCCGAAAAACAATGGAAGCTTCTTCTGAAGGTGAGATTATAACTACAACATGGACCTTATAAATTGGTGGAAGAATGGAATCCAGAGATGGTCCCAACCAACCTTTACTAGAATCATGAATCTCCTCTTTTCTGTCTTTGGTAGACAATTAATCAACCAACACTCAAAGACTGCCAGGGTGCCCGTTCCACAAAGTGATTCTGAAGCTAAGAAAAACTATATTATCATTGAAGCTTACATTAGCCAGTAAAATAAGCCAATAATGAAAGTTCCCCCAATGTTGAGAAGTTATCCACCATTTTATAATCTATTTTATAGGCTTGTGCTATCCATTTTTTCTTGTCTACAGTAGAAATTCATGGAAGACAACAGCTACATAAGTTATTGAGGATGTCCAAATTTAAAGGCAGAATTTTGCCAAAGAGTTTGTTGGACTGTTTCAGATTCATCAGGTCCTCCTATTCCTTTACACATTTCTACCCCTTTGGTAACTGTACCAAGAAAAAACTTCCAATATAACATGATAGAAAGCACACAAAGGCAGACTTCCCATTAATCTGATTGAGAACTAGGCATGAAAAATAAACACACAGTGCACCCACAGGAGCACAAACCCTTTACTTTAATCTCTGCTTATCTGCAGGCCAATAATTTAACTAAATGGCTGTGAGATTTTCAGGTAAGAGTTTCCAAATAAAATTGGCACTTTCCCATCACCGAACTTCACTAACTTTGGGAGATAATTTTTAAATTAAAAAAAAATTAGAGATGTTTGGCCTTTAAATATTTCTATTTTATTGCTTTTGAATTGCCTGAGTTCAAATGAGACAATTAAGTGCTGAGTCTTATTTTTTTTTTTTTTGTTCAGAGGCGAGATGAAGGTAATTTGCTGCTCTGTGCATCTGCTTCCTCATCAACACAGTGAGGACTAGGCTAATTAGGGGATGGAAACAATATGGTCATATGGATAGGCCAGATTGCTTGTCATTCAGCTATTCAATATGTGGGTTCTGCTTTCAGGACAGGAAACAGATAATGATTCCCGGGTGTCTTTCTTGTAATGCCTAGAAAGAACTTGGAGATATTTGGATGTTTACCTGTTCATTTTTAGCTTTAATCCCAGGGGGAAATCTTCCTGGGATCTCTCATATTTTTTGGCTGTAAAAAGTGTAATTAGCATTCTTTGACATCAAAATAATGGAGAATTGTGTCTTATACCATGAGAAATCGGTTAAAGACAACATTACTTTAAGGAGAAGCTGGATGATATTTGGATAAATTTATACCCATTCATATTAATGATTCTTAGTCAATTCTGGGGAAATTAACTGAAGACACAAATATAGACAAATATGAAGAATACAAGATATCAGAGGCCTTATATGAAATAATTCAGAGGGGTAATAAAGTAGAAAAAGAATAACATATATACTGACTATAAGACATAAAAATAGTAAAAGCAAAAAAAATGTAAAAAAAAAATACAAAGGAAACCAGAAGGGGACATTGAAATAAATACGATGTTTGTTCGTTTTTTAACTTTGTTGAAGCCTATGTACATTTTATAGGAATTTTAAATAATAACATTTAGAGCTAGGCATAAGCAAGCAGTTAAATATTTGCTTTTGTTGATGGTTACCAATTCAGCATTTTTAACATACTTTACATTAAGAATATACAGAATAAGGAAATATAACCCAGATAAATCTTGGAACATATATCACAAAAGGATTAATTACAACATTTCTAAAATGGATATTTCTACATATAATTAAAATGTGATTATTTATTAAAAATGTTTTGTATGTATTCATAAATATGTCTCTTATACAAAATGTATTTATTTATTCATCTCCTGTCATAGCCTACTGGGGAAGAATCAAGGGTACACTAGAACAACTTTTTGGCATAGGTTAGAGAAAATATTCAGAAATTTCTCATAATGATCAAACTAAATGTGTATCATTTCCTGATAGTAGAATATTATTTATAAAATAATCTAGGAAATCTGTGTAATTTATACCTACTTTGGCAATGGACCTAGAGTTGGAGAAATGTACACAAGAAGTTTTCTAAGAATGAAGTCAAAGTTTTAATGAAGTATTTGTTATACAACCCTTCTGGGCAGGGTACATTACACAACTATTTTAAAAGGAACTGAGGTACATAGTAGGCTATTTTGTTTAAGAGCAAAGCTCCAATTCAATTTTATTTTTTATTGAAAGCACATGAAAATATTCAGCAGAATACTTTAATTATTTCTGTCATCATCAGAACCAAAGAAAATTCTGATCAGTTTCTTTTCTCATTTAAATAAAGGCACTAGGTTAAAATTTTACTCCTACTTTTCAAACTTTTAGAATTCTTCAGGCAGGGATTCAGACATTACTTAGGTGAGAAACCACTTCATCTGGTTTTCAGCAAGAAGCTAAAATCACAAAGGAAGGGGAAAGGTTTAAAGTGTTTTTAAAGGAAAAGTGTGGGGTTTTTTTTTCCACTTTGGAAAAAATGCTTTGCTTTTTCAATAAAAAATGAAATTATGCAGAACCTCTATAACTCAAATACAATTACAGTCTTTGAAGCTAGTCTTCATTATAACCTAAACCTCTCTCTCCAAAGGGACAGAGTTCCAGAAGAATACTGTCATGGTGGCTCCTTACCCCAAACATGGTCTTGGTTGGACTATTATGGTGAGGTTCAAAAAAAGACAAGAATGTATTCTGGATTAAAGAAACACATAAAGATGAGGCATGGCTTTTTCATGGAAAGTTTCTCTCTTCCAAGGAATACACAAGATTTTATACTTCCATGTAAGCTATTTTACATTTACTTATGAAATCTCAATCTACTTTATATATGTATACATATGTATACAACAAAACTCTAAAGTATGGGAAACATAACCAATTCAATCAACATTAAGCATTAGCTTTGAATTTACAAAATTAAATATTTATGATATAATTACCCCACTCATTAATGGAAACTACTTTTCCTGGACAAATATAATCCTTGAAGAGACACATGAATAACACTTAAAATTACACTGTGTTTTCTGAATGGGAGCTCAAGCCAATAAGAGAGAGGCATCATGGGAAGTTTGAAAATACATGGAAAAAGCAGGCCATTTGTCTCAATGTTACCTGTGTATGTAAACTTCATTTAAATTACTTTATGGGTAGTTTGGCTGGTGTAGTTCCTCTGGTATTTAAGCTTTTTTTTTTTGAGAGTTTAGAAGAGAAATGTGTTCCTATATACTAATCATTTTATTAAGATGATTATTCATTTGGTAACTAATAACAATATATTATACACTGAAAGAAAGAAAAATATGTAACCAAGTTCTGTAAGGCAGCTCATGAATTTGCATAATCACAATTGCCCTCCTGATTTCAGTCCTTTTAAAAACTGGTATTTTTATGCATATACAAATTAGTTTCCTGACACGAAACCACTTTAAATCCCTGTTCTATTACCTTGTTTCTTTTCTGTTTACATTTTTGTTCCAATTCTTGTGTAATATTCTGCTGCAAGTGATATAGGGCTCCTTCAGAGAGCAGCTTCTGAAACTTATGGAATAAAGTCGGTTTATGAGAAGCGACAGGTTGAAGGGTCATAGGTCACATGGAGCATTGCACCCAGCAACAGCCAAAGTGGCAATTGAGTCTTGATTTCAAACTAATAATTTAGGGAGAATTAGAAAGGAACATTCTCAAAAAAAGTTGATACATAAAATTGGGTGAGAATGAATACTTTTATAACAGATTAAGATTTAGCAGGAAAAATCTTCAAGTGTTCGTTTAAAAAGCTTGAAATATAAATCTTGCCTCCTTGACTAATCACTATTGACTAAGCTTCTGCTGTTTTAATAAAAATATTTTAATATAAAACATGAATATTGATAGAGAGCTGAAATATGACTCAGATAATGTATACATCCAACAATGAAAAGCATGTGATTAAAATATTTACTGCCTGCCAGGGAAGGATGTTCTAATTGCAGGTAAAGTAATTAAAAAGTAGGGGGAGAGAAAAGGAATAGCCTTGAGTATTAAAACTAAACCTAGCAGTACATAGTAGAGCTGAGATTTGGAATCAGGTTCAATGACACCCAGTTAAGCACTCTTTCCATTACACTATAAATAGCAAATATGATGTCCTAAATTGCCTGATCTGACATTTAGGACTACTTTCATGTTTTTAAGAGATAAGCCTGGATGTGTCTGATTGATAACTTTACTTATTTTTAATCCTTGAAAAGAACATTGAAGTATTGTTTTGGAAATTGTTGTACCTGAATTTGTTTTTACCAAACCTATATTTGCAGTGTTAAGCCCCCAGCAAGGAGAGTATCTCTACCACTGAAGAACAAAGAGCTGCCTGGGCTACTGAGAGGGCAAATGACTTGTCAAGAGTCACATAGTGACATTAGGTGTCAGAATTAGAGCATAACTCCATGTATTCCTGACTTTAAAGGCAGCTCATTTATTACTATACCATGAGCCTTCTCTAAATACAGAACAGTTATCTTGACTGTGTGAGATTATGGTTTATGAGCAAGACCTTGGGATTCTAGGTTTCTCTTTCAGGAACCTGGAAAATCCACCGTTGTTGGATACTTTTGTTGATCTCAATAGAAAATTCCACAGAAATGTATTTTATTTTTATTTTAATAATTGTATTTGGTCCTCGATTTTATGCTATAGTCATTTCCCCTTAATTTTGCCCTCCTGTAGTCCTCTCTAGTAATAGGAGGTAGGCATGTTTCCTTATCAATTCTCTAAGACTAAGAACCACTTAAGAATTTGAAGAATTGAACAAAAATTATTCCTTGTTTCTATACATGTGTATGCCCTCAAGGAACATATTTAGTATAGTCTAGTCATACTTATGGAATTTCAGAGCCAGAAGAAACAATAGAATATCTAGTCAAATCCCTCATTTTGGAGAAAGGAAGTTCCAAATTTCTGCTTTTCTCCCATTAGAGAATGTGCTCCTTGAGATAAGGGACTATTGTTTTCTTTTCTTATATTCCTTGCACTTTGTACAGTGCCTGGCACATAGTAGGTGCTTAATGCAGTGCTTTTCTGACTGACTCCCCACATTGTTTCAACTATGGCATAATCAGAAGGCAATGAATGAATCAGGTCTGCTCATTTCACTGATTTTAGTGAAATAAAAACAAGAGGACAGGTACCTGTGGAGTGACTATTTTACCCCATGCTACTATCAGAGCAAAGGTTTAGACCATCTGCTGTGTTCCTGTTTCTCATCATCCTGTGGAATGATCGGTAGCAGATGACTGACATGTTTCTCTGCATTAAGGAATTTTTTTTGCAAGAGAAAGGAAATGATGGACAGGTAAAGAGCATATTCAGGATTTAAAAAGAGACCTGATCATGTTTAAGAGGAGGATCTTTAGCTATCAAATCTAATCCTCACTGAAGCTTCCTTGTCAGTATTAGCTTCTTTATGTCTAAATGAACATTTGCCCTTAGAAGGTGGGACAAGGAACAGTTCATATCTCAGAAACAAAAGCTTCCTCCTAAAAGCATTAATGAATTGATAAATGTTCATTTTCAATAGACATTCAATGAATATTGTCTAGAGGATGGTGGTATATTAGAAGAAATATAATTTTCATTCAGCAAAGAGATCAGAGACAATAAGCAGTAACAAATAAAAGTTTCTAAAGAGCATCATACAAAGACCAATTTAATTCCTTTCTTTGAAAGACAGAACACTTTAGGTAAAGAGGAATAGAAATACTTTACCGAGACTTCAATATGGATTTGGATTCCATCTCATATGACATACTCATCAATAAACACACGAGGCAGGTTACAATAATGATTTTAAGCGTTTCAGAGGTGCCAAAATCTTTTGTTGGTTTTCACGTCCCAAAACCACAACCCACTGAGGTCCTACAACAGGGATATGAGGTGACAGACCTAATTAATGAACCCTGTCATATATGAACTTTCCATTAAGATTTCCCTAGAGATCCTTCCTGTAGCTTGCTTGTGAGATTCCAGAGAACACAGTTTTAAAACTGTAACAATAGAAAATAATACTAACCTAAAAATTAGTTCTCAGTGGAGATATAACCTGGGAAGAGTCCCATAAATTCTAGCCTCTGGAATTGTTATTTCACATCTTAAAGGGTAGCTAGTAAATAATAAACAATGTAATGAATAACATAGCAATGAAAAGATCATTAAGTTGACTGATCCTAATAATAAGTATTCTTCACATCTTTAGACAACATGAGATATGTTCTATACCTAAAGAACTCTTTTGTTAAGGCTCCTAATTAAGAAGTTCAATACCCACTTAAATGTAGAAGAGCCACTTTTGGATGCCTTAAGGAAAGATAGATAATGGATCTGAAATTGTTTGTGGTTTGCCACAAAGTCAAAATTTCTACCTTGCTGCATGGAATGAATCATACAAAGGACTTTTTAAAATGCTAGAAAATATAATAAGTGGGGATTTCTTAAAATTTGGAAAAAATGACAGATTGGTATGAAAATTCTTTCTTAAATCCTGAAAACACTGAAATGAGAATAAATATCATCTTGTTGGCATATATTACATTAAGAGAATAAACATGGGGGCAGCTGGGTAGCTCAGTGGATTGAAAGTCAGGCCTAGAGACAGGAGGTCCTAGGTTCAAATCTGGCCTCAGACACTTCCCAGCTGTGTGACCCTGGGCAAGTCACTTGACCCCCATTGCCTAGCCCTTACCACTCTTCTTCCTTGGAGCCAATACACAGTATTGACTCCAAGACAGAAGGTAAGGGTTTAAAAAAAAAAAAGAATAAACACTATTCTCTGACCTAGGAAAGGGAAAAGTCTCTTAGTGTCTAAAAAAGTGAACAAAGTAAATCTTTTCCAAAAATGAAAACAAAAACTAAAAATAATCTTTTTAAAGTATGAATTTAAAGTGGCAATATAATAAGAATAAATCACTTCATATTAAAGTATGAAATAATGATGTATATTTTAGTATTATTTTTGATATATTACTTTATATGTTATTTATTTTCTCAACTAACTAGGTATAAAGAATTTGAGAAGTGGAACAATAAAGGAAGAGCTTATGATTTATTGCCAATGCACGAAAAGTAAAGGTTTGTCAGTGTACTGTGTCACAGGTCAAAATAGCCCCATCCTAAGCGGTAAAAGAAAGCCACATCCATAAATTTAACAGGGTTTAACCAAGCAAACAAAATATCAGAGTAGGATTTAAGGTTAATTCACAGTACAAGCAGTAGAACTGAAGGTCAAGGATTTCTGAATTCAGGAATTTGGGTCACCAAGTTTCACTAATAAACTGCCCCATTATGAACTGTCAGAATACTCACACTTCCCTATTCCATTGCAAGAGCTGCAGCTGTTAGATTTGACAGGGATGTGTAGGCAATCAAGACCTTGACTTCCCTGCTCCAGCGAAATGGCACCTTCTTTTTCCCAGTTCCCCATATTTCTACATCACAGGGTCCTCTTTGACTCTGCCCCCTCCTTAATTCTACAAAAGTAAACCTTTATCAAATCAAATACTCCCAGCTGCCCCTTACTTTTTTATTCCCATTTTAGTTCAGTCTTTTTTGTTCTGTGTTCTTTTTCTAAGGCTTCCTATTCATGGCTATAAGAATAATCTACCTTAACCAGTTTATCATGTAGTTGTTATTGTTGTTCAGTCATTTTTCAGTCCTGTCTGACTCTTCATGACCCCAATTGGGTTCTTCTTGGCAGAGATACTGGAATGGTTTGCCATTTCCTTCCCCAGCTCATTTTAGAGATGAGGAAACTGAGACAATCAGGGTTAAATGACTTCCCCAGGTTCACACCGCTAGTATCTGAGGGCAGATTTGAACTCAGGAAGATGAGTCTTGGTGACTCCAGTCCTGGTATCCTACAACACCCAGCTGCCCTCCTTATATAATGTTCCCCCTCTGAAAGCATTCAAAAGCTCCCCATGGGCTACAGTGTCAAATCAAAACTTTGCATTCAAAGCCCTTTACTCTCTAACACAAATCACCTTTTCAATATAGCGCCCTTTGCTGCCAACACAATTCTTCACTGCAACTTGATTTCCTCATTACTACCTGATCACACTTTGTTCATTTTTGCCTTTGTACCCACTGTTCTTACCATCCCCTTCTTCTGAAATATCCTCTATTGTGCCTGTCCCAATGACACCCATTTCTAATGGTCTAGCTGGTGTCACCTCCCCTGTAAAGCTTTCCACAATCTCTCCAGTCTAGAGTCTTCTCCTCCTTCCTTCCTCTAACTCCTCTGGGACTTCATTATACAGAGGTTTGAATTGTTGTTAAATTATTCAAGTATATGTGTGGCCTGTCTCCTCCAAAGATCATGAGTTCCACAAGGGCAAGAACAGTGTTACCTGCTTTAAAACATGATGGTTACTTGCTGAGTAAATATGAATACAATTTCACATTTACAAAATGTGGCCAACTACTACAAAAATGATAAATAAGACAGAAATAGAATTCCCCAAGGGGCGAAATCAAGTTAAGCACATGTATACTTCAAACGTGTGCAACAGTAGAACAGAGAGAAGGCCCGGGTTATGCACAGAAAGAGGAGAAAAAGCTACATTAACTGAGGTGGCTCCAGGCTGAATACAGAGCAACAATGTAGAAATGATAACCCAGAAGTTAACGTCATCCTGCTATGTTTTAGCAAGGAGGTGATATACAATAAATGAGAAACAATTGTTTCATTACTCAGAATGAAATCCTTAAAAGGGTCGTTTAAATTTTTAAATAACTGTTAAAAAACAAAAACATAAGAAGAAAAAGTGAGCAAAATTAAGGGGAACAAATGAGAATTAGTCAAAAGATTGGAGATGGGGAATGAATCAGTAACACCAAGTGTTAGTGGGAAACACTACCTGTTCTCCATTTCCAACAAGAAAGGAGAAAGGTTTAAATTAAAGTAGGAGGGTTTTTAGACATATTAAAGAACTTTAACTTTCAGAAATATTAAAGCCGAAGATGTGTTACAAAGAGAAATCATTGAAATCTTCATCCTTAGAGAATATTCAAAACAGTATGCCTTTAGGCATAGACTTTGTCATCAGCAGGTGCTAGTTGAAATGAACTCCTGATTTGACTTACATGCCTCTGATTCAACACTGAGAAAAACAGGACATGCTCTACAATGTTTGGGGGGTAGTCTGGGGCTTTTTTTTTTTGGATAGGGGATTAGGAAGAATTCATAACTGCATTAAACATTCTCTTTAAAGCTATAATTTAGTAAAATAAAACATGTCCTAATTAAATATTGTAATATTTATGTAAACCAAATGCAATCAAACGGGTTTTTCTCCATTTCTGCTTTCCCTGGGGATAGAAGAAAGAGAAAATTATAATTTCTATATTTCATCTTCTGAAAAAATTGCATTTTATAAATTCTTAAAAGAATATATAATTAAACTGTTAGGAACTTTCTTCTGACTGTTTTTATACAATGGACATACATAAAAACAAACAAAAAACCCTGAATTTGTAAATGAAGTAATATGTAGAACGTGTCTTTAAGTTCATATTCTATTGCCATTTTGTTTATTGGAACAGCTTTGAATGATAAAAATAGAGACACGGTAATGATAGCATGATATAAAGAAAGAGAACAGAACTTAGAATAAGAAGTGCTGGGTTCAAATTCTTTCTTCAACACTGGTCTTTGATAAGACTCAACTTTTTAGTGAGTTAACTCATTTATCTATAAAATTTGGTCATTGTGAAAACCAAATTAATAATGTGTATGTAGGCAGGTATTTTTAAGCTGTTATTCCTTGTATATAATATATAAGGAATATATATATATAAAACATGTCTATCCATGCTTTATTTCCATTTCCTTCAAAGTTTTAATTATATGATCAGTCAATTTTCAATTTTTCAATTCTTTGTGACCTTTTCCTTCTGCAATTGCTGCCATGCTAAGGTCTCAATCTGAAAGATCTCCAGTATCTTTCTCTATCCCTACTCCCAGTAGGTGATCAATCTTGGGGGGAAATCAAAAGTCCTCCTGGGTTTACTATAAGTTTATGCTATCTGATTTCAGTGCCTTTCAAAATACATAGCATTTCATTTAACCATCTTCAGCATCTGTACCAATTTCCAATCTCCTCTCTCCTCAGACTCCAAGTCTCCCTCACCTCATCTCCCAGCAGAAGACTTTGCCCTCCTATTTTTCATAGAAGATGGAGACTGACACTTCAATTTCTCCACTTTCCCTTATGCTCCATATGTCAAAATCTCTCTATGCTTTCTCATATTTCCTCTCTGCTGTCTCAGTAGATTCAGATTAAACATTGCTCATTCTAATTTAAGCTAACATCTCTCTCTTGATTCTATCACCTGAGTCTTCCTTGTCAGAGAAAAAAAGGCTCCTTATTCATAACTATTCTTTTATTGCGCTTTTCTCCCTTTCACTGCCAACCTTCCAGAAAGAATAAAATATGTTCAGTGTCACCAAATTCATCATCTATATACTCTTCTGTCCCTTCAACCTAGTTTTCTTACTACTCTACTGAAATTGTTCTCTCCAAAATCACCTAAGTCATTTATGGTAAAAATCAAATAACTTACTCTTAGTAAGTACTCAGTCTCCTTAAATTTATTATAGCATTTGATATTATTGACAACCCTCAACCTTCTTGATTCTTTCTCTTTCCTTCATTTCCATGACATGAAAATCTGCCTTCAATCTTACTTTCACATACTTCTTAGTATCCTTTGCTACTTCTTCCTCCTCTCAAGTCACAAAAATATGAACAACTCATAAGAGGTTCTATATTTAATCTTTTATTCTTTCTATATTCTCCCAAGAAAAGCTCATTCATTTTAACCTTTCTATTATCATCTTTTTTTGTGAATGATATATATATAAAAAACATATATATACCCACATATATATGTATATAGCTATAAACACAAAATGTATGTATGTATACATATATGTGTTTATGTGTATATACTCTGATTTCCTATAATTCTAGTTCTCCATTTCCATCTTACCACTGGATAACATACTAGATGATAGATGACAAGTCAAGATCACAAAGCTTCTTAACAGCCTAGAGGGAAGGACTCAATTCCAAATACTAAGATGGAATTCCATCAGGATAAATGTACCCTCAAATACAAAAGATTATTTTCACAAATAAAAGGGGGAGGAATGGATATTTTAGCAGTAACCCTGAAAATGATATTGATTTTTGGTGAACTGAAAACCCAATGTGAGTGAGTAAGATGATGTAGCAGGCAAAAACCTAATCTGAATTTGGGCTTCATTAGGAGGGTCCAAGTTTCCAGGAATAGCAAAAGTGATAGTACCACTGTTATCTTCCCTTGTTATAATTCATATGCAATACTGTGTTCAGTTCTGGGCACTGTGGACTTTGAAAAGAGGATAATTGGCCTTAAATTCATGATATATTAGTCATTTGATATGTATTTGTTAAGCACCTACTATGATCCAGGAATTATGCTATCTGGGGAAGTAAAGAAAGACAAAATAGAGTTCTCCTTCCTTGAGGAGCTCACAATTTAATGGAGAAGACAACAAACAAACAAATATGTACCAACAAGCTACATATAGGGTGGCATTACCATTCAAAAGGATTGGGAAAGGATTCCTGTAGAAGGTAGAATTTTAGATGGTACTTGAAGAGAATAAGTAAACTAAATTAAGCAGTTATAGCTTTAAGAAATGAAAATTCAGGGGAATATCAAAGCTGTGCTCAATTATTTGAAAGGTGGTGACACAGAAGAGGGACTACATTTGTGATTGGCTCCAAATGGGTTGGGATGTTTTAACAATTAAAGCTGGACAAAAATGGAACAGACTGCTTTGTTGTGATGGTTTTCCTTCTTAAACTTCAAGCTGATGTTAGAAAACCAATTTGTCACATATATTATAACAGATTCCTTAATGTATTGGTTGTCACAGATGATCACTGAAAAACTATCCAACTTTCAAATTGTGATTCTGTGATGTTTTCTTAGATGTTCTACTAACATAACAAATTCAACATGTCCAAAAAGGAACTTACCACAAAAATAAGAAAATAATATTTTGTTGATATCTTAGTCTTTCGACTACTGCCTAACTGAAAATATAAAGGTTTCAGTCACAGAAAAAAACAAACAAACAAACCATTCAAGGTTTCTCCAAGAAGCAAATAACTAAAATAATAGAATTAGTTTCATTATGTACCTAAAAGAAATAAGAAAGTACATTTCAAAGGACACTAGCATTACATAAGAAAGCTATCATGGAAATAGCTGTAACTGATAACAATATTTTGTAGATGAAGAAAAAGAAAAAAATCATAAAGGACACAAAGAGATACTCTAAATGGAGACAACATATATACTTTAACATTTGAAGATTTTAACAAGAAGTTGAGCATAGGATCAACAGATGATGAAAAATACAAATGAAAATAAAGTTCAGGATCAAAAAGACGAAGTATTGAAGACTATTGAGAAATTGCATGCCTATAATGTCCATGAGTCCTTTTTCAAAGTAAGAGAAGAAAGTTGTTGTAGGTGGTAAAACTAACCAGTAACACACTTAAATTCATAAGAGGCAGAAAATGATTGAACACCATTTTGGGGGTCACTTCAGATTTACTTGTCTATTTATGGTCAGATATCGAATCACCAATCAGGAAGTCCTTGACAGAGCCAACTCCACCAGCATCGAAGTAATGGTCTTCAAAACCCAGCTACGATGGTCTGGACACTTCATCCGCATGGACCCACAGCGAATACCAAGACAGGTATTCTATGGTGAACTGTCAGCTGGATTCAGGAAACAAGGTCGACCAAAGAAAAGATTCAAGGATCAGCTAAAGTCAAACTTGAAGTGGGCTGGCATTACACCAAAGCAACTAGAACTTGCTGCCTCTGACAGAAGCAGCTGATGAACCCACATTAACCATGCTGCCACCACCTTTGGAGATGAGTGACGTCGACGTCTTGCCACTGCGCGAGAACGCTGACACCAGGCCACAACCGCACCTCCTGTAACAACTGGCATCCCATGCCCCATGTGCCACAAACTCTGCGCCTCACTCTTTGTATTTCAAAGCCACATGAGGGCACATCAATAGATGATAATGCACAAAGACGATTATCATTCTCGGTCACCGAGAGACTTACACTAACACACTTAAATTCATAACAGGCAGGAAATGATTGAACACCAATTTGGGGGTCACTTCAGATTTACTTGTCTATTTGTGGTCAGATATCAACTATGTAGAGCAAAGATTGAAATCAATTACTCATTGAAAGAAAAGATAAAGATAAAAAGACAGTTTATACAACTATATCAGTTTCCTTGAGATCTTTTAAAACAAGTTGTCCATTCAAAAAATGGGAAATGGACAAAAGTTAAAATATAGACTTTACAATTTCTTAGTAAAATGTAATTGGTTAAAAATAATGACCAAAATGATTTAGCTCAAAGGGCCACAAACTAGCCTCACCAAGCAAAATCTTCATTGTATAGCAGAAGGCAACCAGAATTAGAGTATTAGTTCATTTGCAAAACAACATAAGGGAAAAAAGAATGGAATATTGCTTTAAAAACAGTAATGAAGAAAAATATAAGGTGTCAGCATTAGTCATAAAATTCAAATAATCTCCGGCATCCACAGAGCATTAATACATGAAACTGGAAGGGAAACAACAAATTGGTATGGAAGGGGGAAACCTGTGGAGCAACTCATTGCCATTCTATTATCTTTGGCATAAATAGTAGAAACAATCCATCTGTATTCCATCATCTCACTATCCATTCTTTTATATGAGGAAGTAGTAATGCCATTTAAGAAGAGGAAGTCAGTGAAGAAGAACTAAATATATAATTGTAGTGGCACTCAGGAATCAATTTTCGATAGGTCTCAGAGAGAATATTTTAATAGAACATAAAAGATAACTGATAATAATTTAGCTAAAATATATCAACAATTACAAATCTGTTTGCCTACATTCTCAAAATTTTGATGAATCTATAAACTCACTGAAATGAGTACTCCCCCCAGGACAAAATATCCTATCCTGCCAATCCTATGCAATGTTTGCCCAGGTCCTCTCATAAAATTTTCACTTTGGGTCAACCCTTTAGACATCTGGATACTGCATGGATTTCAATACAATCTTTGGAGTGGCCAGTGGTTATTGCAGATTCTTGCTACATGACTAGGTCACTTGTACTTTTCAGGTCATTCATCTCTAATACCATATTTTATGCTGCTTCTCAGAGCCATTCTCCATAGTCAAGTGTTACAGCCTGCTTACACTTGCCCTATGTCACTCCATTGCCCTTTGAGTAACGCTTAACTTCTCTTCTTTGGAAACCATGTTTTCCATGACTTGTAGCCATGCAGTCTGATTAGAAACTGTTAGTAGTTTCCAAAATTAAGTCCTTTTTTTCAGGAAAAAAACTTAGTTTGTAAAAATACTAAACATTTTCAGAAAGGCCTATTCTCCCAAAACTTTTGTGAATGGTCTATTTATTAAAGAAACCTTGATAAAAAAATTGAGAAAGGATTAAACAGACTTACACAGAAAATCTCTTACAGTGTGCCATATCTTCACATTCATATAGCATGCCAGTTGATAGACAGAGAATATAAGATTCAGCTTTTGTTTTGTTCCTATTTATGTTCCTATTTAATTTTTTAAAAGCATTTGACTCGATAGGACAAAATGCAACACTCACTAGTGAATCACTCTTTGTAAATCCTGTATGATTTTGAAGATATTTTTTCTTCCAACATGTGTAGGCTGATATTTTTGGTCTAACTAAGCCTTCATTTTCTGGGGATCTTTTTCATCCTAATTTATATTGTGGTATACACAGCTTCTTTCTCATTTTGTTTTGGGTTATTTTTTCCTCTTGTCAAATTGGTAATTTGAGCAAATAGAATTATTTACATTGCAAAGCATATATAAATTTGCATTGTGCACATTTTCTGACCTTGCTTTATATTTCTCAATGTTTTGTAAAGACATCCTTCTTCTGAGAACAAATATTGAGCACTGTTTACAAAGTTATTTTGAAGTAGATTCTGATACAGAGTGCTTTAAAGAACACACCACCATGTATTTCAGCATATTTATAAGCTGAAAAACAAACATTCATCAGAGATACAGTAAGTCTATAGCAAAGCTCATGCAAATTTAGCGGGGAGGGGAGCATCAAAAACATTTGTAGGCTTTATGAAAATAAATGAGAAACTCTGAAAGAATAATATAATTTATGATGACAAAATGAAGAATTGGGTAAGAGTTTGCAAGCTATGAACCTGAGCAAGATTATCTGAGTTCTCCATGATATGAAGGGTGTGCAGAGGGCAAGCATTAAAGAACCAGAAAGTGAATTGTAAAGTCTCTTCATATAGACCAAAACAAGAATCCACATTTGATGCCAATGAAAATGAAATGTGTTTACTGAAGTTTCTGAAATTCTATTATGATCATAAGCATGAATCTGGTCACCAGCCTAAACTGAAACCCACCTAAGGTCTTAAACACCTTTTCCAAAGCTCATAGTCCAATGGTAACTGCCTGGCCAAATTGAAAAATCAGAATTGAAATAAATGAGCCAGAGTCTGAGTGGAGCTTAATTTATGAGAATTCCTTAACTGAAAAACTATTGGGAATAAATGTGTTTGCAATGTTTATTTAAAGTTGCTATGAGGCAAAGCAACTAAAGCATAACCAGCCATCCTACATTCTTTCTAACCTGCCATATAGTAAGTCTTCCTGGCTTAACCAGCATCCACTGCATTCTGAAAGACCCATTAGACTAAATACCAGAGCAAAGTAACCCCTTCTGCTATTACACTTTCGATTTGTTTTAGTAATGTTGAAAACCTCATAGCTCTAGGGCTAATCATCCTTTATAAATCACTTGTCATCTGTTCTGTGTTTATTACCTACACTCATTTTGTTACGCTATCTCATGTTAGAAGTTTTAAGCTTAGTTTGAAATTTGATCCACAGCTCTTACAAGGGAGGTCTATGATGGATAGTTTCTGCCTTAGCACTTCAATTGCTACATTATGAAAAGGTGAGTTTATTGTTATCATGAATTTCACTTGAGAAATCCATGATAATAATAATGTAACAGTCCTAAAGCTCCTGGAATGGGACTTTCTCCTTATTGGTGGAAAGAAATGGCCCATGCCTGTGGAGTTGGTGAGAGTAGAACTTCAGTCTCTTCAGTCTTCTTTGAGATGTCTTAGGGTTGTTTGAGTCTTTCCAGGTGTTGTCATCACTTTGGGTACTTCTGGCATCTGACTTTGAGAAAAATAATGGGCAATGAAAACCCCACTTTAGGTTGATGAAAGAAAAGATGCCAGGAAGAAGCTATCATGAGAGGAGCTAGCAGTTTCCAACATGTCCCTATCACCTCCTTGCTATCGGGAACTTAGATGAGATCTAAGATTGACTCCTAATCAAGCAATCAATCAATCAATCCCCTGTCCTCCTTCTCCTCCATCTCTCTCTTCTCTTCCCCTCCCTCTCTTCTCTGTCTCTCTTCTCTCTTTCCTTCTCTCCCACATCTTCTCCCTCACTCCTCCTCTCTCTCCCTCTCTCTCCAGCACTTGTATTCTTTGCTCTGATTTGTTTGTTGTTTTTCTTTTTTCTTTTTTTTTTTTTTTTTGCTTTCAACTTAGACAAATAAGTTTCTTGGCTGCCTATTATTTGTGGTTATTGTGGAAATAATATTCAATAGGAAAAGAATCAAATAAATGGATTGAAGTTTGGGGGTCCTCCTTTCCCCTAATTAATGAAACAGCAATCAAAAAGGTAACTTGAGTCTGAAAAACCATGTTTCCTAAACTAATAATCTTTAAGAAAGCAAATCTATATAATTCTAGTCTGAGACCCCTCTGGCCCCAGCCCTCTGCTTCCCCTCTCTGAAAAAAATTAGTTTCCTTTGGAAACAGAAGTTAGAAATTTCTATTCTCTCTCCCTTCAAGTCACATAGCAACACCACCATGCTACATGTGGAAAAACAGTGCTCACTGCAATAATATTTTAGAGCTACAGAGGACCTCTTCCCACTCATTTTATAGATGAGAAAGTTAAGTGATTGCCTGAGGTTATATACCTAGTTAGCAGAAGAGGCAAAACTAGAACCCATATCTCCTCATCTGAGATTTTTTTCCTGGTTACCTCTAAATGGACTGCCTATACTCAATCCTTTTGTTTAGTATTAGGAATATTTATTAGGTTCAAAAATCTGTTTAGGCTATATGAATCAACTTTCATGGAATATACATGAGGTTTTTAAAAATATCCTTTGTGTCTTTACATTAACATCAGAACTGGCTAAACTCTGATCTTGGTCTTGCTCTCCACACACAAACTGTGTTGACATTCCCTAAATTAATTCTCTTCACTACTCTACCTACCTCATATTGTTTCCCTGTATAATATTTCCATAACAATAATGGTATTTTAAGCAGTAATTACTTGGTATTTTAGTGAATCAATTGTCTCTTTCTGTGTGAATAAATGAATTCTTTAGTTTTTTTGACCTTTCCATGTAAAACATGCATTATTAACATACTTATGAAGAGCTAAGGAAATGTTATGATGGGTGGAACATAAGACACTATTAAGAAAACAGCAATGAATACTCAATAGAAAATATGCATCTTAATGAATCACTCCTACTAGCATTCCAATATACTCCATTGTGTAATGAAAGAATAGTTGTTAGTTGATTGGTTAATTTTTAAGCAAATATTTCCCATATTAAAAAAATCCCACCCAAATCCATTATTTGATATAAACTGCTGGGAAAATTGGAAGATAGTATGGGAAAGATTAGGTTTGGATCAACATATCACACCCTACACCAGGATAAACTCAGAATGGGTAAATGACCTGAATATAAAGAAGGAAACTATAAGCAAATTAGGTGAACACAGAATAGTATACATGTTAGATCTTTGGGAAAGGAATGATTTTAAAACCAAGCAAAGGTTAGGAAAAAAACACAAAATGTAAAATAAATAATTTTGGTTACATCAAATTAAAAAAGTTTTGTACAAACAAAATCAATGCAACCAGAATTAGAAGGGAAACAAGAAATTGGGGGGAAATCTTCTTAACAAAAACCTCTGACAAGTCTAATTACTCAAATTTATAAAGAGGTAAATCAAGTGTACAAAAAATCAAACCATTCTCCAATTGATAAATGGGCAAGAGACATGAATAGGCAATTTTCAGTTAAAGAAATCAAAACTATTAATAAGCACATGAAAAAGTGGTCTAAATCTCTTATAATCAGAGAGATGCAAATCAAAACAACTCTGAGGTACCACCTCACACCTAGCTGATTGATTAACATGACAGCACAGGAAAGTAATGAATGCTGGAGGGGATGTGGCAAAGTCAATACATTAATTCATTGCTGGTGGAGTTGTGAATTGATCAAACCATTCTGGATAGCAATTTGGAACTATGCCCAAAGGTTGATAAAGACTATCTGCCCTTTGATCCAGCCATAGCACTGCTGGGTTTGTACCCCAAAGAGATAATAAGGAAAAAGACATAAAAGACATGTATGAGAATATTCATAGCTGAACTCTTTGTGGTGGCAAAAAAAATGGATAATTAGGGGATGCCCTTCAGTTGGGGAATATGTTGGTGATGGAATACTATTGTGCTCAAAGGAATAATAAAGTGGAGGAATTCCATGGGGACTGGAACAACCTCCAGGAAGTGATGCAGAGTGAGAGGAGCAGAACTAGGAAAACATTGTACACAGAGACTGATATACTGTGGTGCAATTGAATGTAATGGAGTACTGTCCATACAGTAATGGACTACCATTAGTGGCAATGCAGTGATACTGAACAACCCAGAGGGATCTAGGAGAAAGAACATCATCCACATTCAGAGGAAAAACTATGTGAGTAGAAACACCGAAGAAAAAACAACTGCTTGATAACATGGGTCCAGGGGATATGATTGGGGATATAGACCCTAAATGAACATCCTAATGCAAACATCAACAACATGGACATAGGTTCTGATCAAGGACAGGTGCAATACCCGGTGGAATTGCACATCGGCTACTGGAAGGGAGGAGAGGAGGGGAGGGAGGGAAAGAATATGATTCTTGTAACCAAGGAATAATGTTCTAAATTGACTAAATAAAATTTAAAAATAAAATGAAATGAAAAAAATTCCTAAAGTAATATACTTTAACATAGCAAATACATGGTGGGAAAATTCTATTTAAACTAATGGAAGATAACAATTATCTTTATTCCTCATGAGAGGCAGCTAATTGGCCTGGGCTTAAAGCGTGCAAGACCTGAGTTCAAATCCAACTTCAGACACTTAATAGTTTTGTGACTCTGGACAAATCCCCTAATCTCAATGTCCCTCTTTCCTCAAGTATAGAAAGGAGATAACAGGGTTCTTGTGAAGACTGAATGAGCTAATATTTGTAAAGTACTTAGTATGATGCTTGGTATGTAGTAGGTCTAACAGAAATGCTTATTTTCTTCCCCTTGCCTTTCTTTCCTCCTTTGCCTGATTTCATAATTCTGAATATATTTTCTCCCTCAAAAAATTCTCAATAAATGGATATCATGTCCCCCTCCAGGTGATTTACTTCTGAACCAGATCCAATTCAATTCGATAGACATTATTAGCTTATTCTGCATGAAGCATTAGGGATATAAAAATAGATGTAATACAGACACTAAACCCTTGAGGGGTTACAATCCACAAGGAAAGCAAACTATATACAGAAATATTCATAGCTGGTAAGAAAGTGAGAAATGAAAAAAAAACAACCTAGGAATAAGGCAATTTTCACTTGGGCTAAGGAAGAAGATAGAATACTAAAGGAAAACTGAATGAAGAGGGCAGCACCTGAACTAGGTCTTAAATGACAAAAGGAACTCATCAAATGGGGATTTAAGGGGGAATACCCATTCTAGGCTTTGAGGGCAGCTTAAGCAAAGGTACAGATGAAATCAGAATGAAAATGAGGAATGGAGAATAGTATATGAAGGTATGAATTATAAAACTAGACTGAAACAGTAAAATGAAGTCTAATTATGAAGAGCCTTGAATGCCAGAATCATAGGTTGATGCTTTAGGCAGATGACACTGCTATAAATATATAAAAATATTTCACTTATTGTTCATATTATTGGCACTTAAAAAAAAAACTAACATTCCCCAAAATGACTATGAAAAGAATTTAAAGCATTTTTATTCATATGGTAAAAATGACCTCAGAAAAAGGAAATTCCTAGAGATTAGTGGCCAGCTGAGGTTAATGGCCTGAGACTTTGCCTTAGGCAATCAACTCCTCCCAGCAATTCATTAATTCCCAGGAAATGCCCAGGTCTGCAAATGTTGCTACTTAATTATAACCCAAATGGAATGCCAAGAGATATTTCCAGCAATGTGATTGGCTAATGTTCAGGGATTAAGTCCTACAAAAATGCCCTGTACATACCAATTAAAATGGCATAACTCTTAAAAGGGAAAAAAAACAACACCCATATGCCTACATTTCTTTTTCCATTTCCAGTTCATAATGCAATAATGACCTCAGTGTAGGGCATTTTGGGGGAATTAATAGCCAGCTGATATTAATGATCCTTGGCTGTACCTTGAATGATCAACTCCTCCTCAGTAGCCATTAATCCCAATGAAATGCCCTGTGCTTGGACTGTTATTGCTTAATTAACTTTACAGTGCAGTTAATGCAGATGTGCATATGACATGATACAGAGTTTTATTTATAAGTTTATAAGAAATAAAATCTTCATCTCAAATGACTGACATCAGTATCATAGTTCTGAGGCTATCATGGACTATTAAAGTTAAACTTTAAGCACAATCCAGCCCATTTTATAAAGAAGATAATCTAGTTTATTCATAAAAACCATCTAGAGAAGGATAGTCCATTATTTCAGGGCTTAATCTCAGAACCTTTTTATTCTAATTCAAATCTTTTATGCTACAGCTTATAACTATTTTAAAACTTAAAAAAAATAATCTACTACTTAATCACTTGGGAAAATATTTCAGACAAATGGTTTTCATACTTCCTGGTCTTTAGGTCCTGAATTCCCTATGGACCATCACCACCTCCAACATCCAAATCTATTATGGCTCATAGTTTAGTGGTGGGGGGGGGAAGAGAAATATATATGTCTTGGAATCAAAAGATCTTGATTCAAGCCCTAGCTCAACCTCTAGAAGCATGACCCTTTGCAAATCACTTAACTCTCTTGATCTCAGTTTCCCCATCTACAAAATTATGAAATTGGCCTATATTATCTCATAGCCCTTTTTCAACCCTGAAATACCAGGAACATTTGTCATTGATTCTCAGTAGAGGTGTACAGAAACTGGTCAATACTGATTAGAATTTAAGTATTTAGGATCACAGAATTTTACTACTAAAAGAACTCCAGATATTTTGAATCCAAATCTGACTTTCTTTTCTTAAGGACACTGAACTCTAGAGAAGCCAGATCACTCCCTCCAGATTATCCTGACAGTCAAGGACAGGAGAAACAAGAACAAAAACAGAATCTGAGTCTATTAATTCCATGGCAATGGTTTCCTGCACCAAATTATTCTATTTCTCACTCATGTTCCTCATTACTAATCACTCATCCTTTATTTTCGCTTCAATATTGATCATCTCTGTAAAGGAAAATTCAGTGTGAACAAGGAAACAATCCCTTGGTTCTAATAGTGAGACTCCCCAACTTGTGTCTAAGTGTGAGAATCTGCTACTCTTCAGTATCCATCCTTTCTCAAAGAAAATGAGTTGCTCTAGGCTATACACTTTTTATTAAGACAATCAGATACTTCTTCACTTCCATCAAAAGCTTATCAAAGAAACACTGATGTCTGTCTCTAGGCATCTGGTCTGCCTAGATGCTCCTGAGATAAATATCTAATCTCATTCCACATAGTAACTTAAATTCTCTTTTCCAGTTAATAAATTCCCAGCAGTGGCAGAACCTGCTTGATAGAACATGCATCCTGCTTCACCTGACAACAGTTCCAAGAGCCCCACTGATGGATGTGTGGAAAAGGCCAGGCACACAAGAGCAGCCCTGATGTAGAGATTGCCTCCAGATTGCAAATTCATTTTTTCCCTCAGAACTAGCTCCCTCAAATTATGAAGGCAAGCACCATATGGGAACATGACTAAACAGTGAGGATTTCATTTTGCTATTAAAAATGAAGAGAAGGAACACTATGCACTTATTTAATATTTTCTTTTTCTTGCTCATTTGACTTCCCTCTTCTCTATCCCTCAAATTCAGCTTCCTTAAGTAGAACAAATGTCCTTTTATCAGACAGTAAATCAATGGTGCCCTGTGGCACTATTTACATTTTAAAATAAAATATTCCCTTTCCATTGTTTAATAAAAATAATTACTCATTCAACAACAATTTAAGCACATCTGTACATCTGAGTGTAAAGTCCTTTTTGGGACTTTGGAGGATAGGGAAAAACACAGGAATAACTTGGACATGACTCCTACCCTCATGATGCTTTTATAATATACTTAGGGAAAATGCAAGTTGCTTCCCTGTTAATCAGAAGATAAGAAACTGACATTCATTAAAGTTTTAAATGACAGTTTAAGGATTATTTTTAGCTTAAACATGTTTTTTTTATCATGTTATATGATGATATACATGAAGATGAAACAGTGCTTTTCCATTGAAATAAGGGATATTGGGGATAGAAGATGCTTAGATAAAAAAGATGAAAGATTTGATCATCATATTTTAAAATGGAACAATATTCTTAGAAATATCTTATATGCAGAAATATATGCTAAGACTAGATAAGTGGAATGCTTTATTAAGCAGTTAACTATACACACAGCTAAACACATATTTTAAAGGTCCAAAATAACATATACTACTAAAATGGATACTTATATACTTAACTATATATATGTACACATATATACATAGAGAAACATATTTACTGTCTCTGATCTAACAATTAAAATCTATAAATGATCTATGTAAAAATCAGTATACAAAAAAATTCACTTTTATCAAGTTTCTGTAACACATAAATACAGATACCTAATACAGAACATTATTGACAAAAAGGTCTATTTAACAATTATTCTTTCCTTTCTTCTAACCACAAAGAAAATCAAGTAATTTACTGTATCTATCATGAAAGAATTTAGATGAGATTCAATTTATACATATCCAGATTGATATACTTTTCAATTTATTAATAAATTTGACTTTTTTATATTATTTAACAGAAGCCAATCACTTTCAGGATTATTCATTTCCCATTTCAGATAGGTATTACATGGACTCTTTTATCAACCATTAGGCAATCCACTCCCTACATATTTTTCAAAACAAAAGTACATGACTTCTTTTGATTTACTGGATTCCTCAAGTAAACTAGGATATAGCATTAATTTTCTCTTGTTCTTCTTGACTTTTCTCTAACAATTCCAGTTTCCAAATGAAAAACTTGATATTTTAAAGAGAAAGTGAAAAGTGAATTGTCTTTGTAACCATCTGTCATTCCTTTATTATATTGTAACAACTTTCTTTTTTTCCTTTTTCTCTTACTCAGAAGCTGGCTTTCATTCGTTTTGAATTTGTAGATTCAACTCTCTCGAGGCAATATACTATAGTGACCTAATGCAGAAAACTGTCAAATATTATTATGGAAGTGTCCCAATGTAAGTCTCTAAATATTTTATCTACATATTAAATATATAAGGTTTTTATTTTTAAAGATTTTGTATTGATTACAAAGAAACATTATACCTAAAAAGATTTACAAGCATGCTATACTCATGATGTAAGCAAATTCTGGATAATTTTTAGGGAGAGTTTTTGTATATGAAAAAAAAATTAACTTATTGTTTTAAATCAGCTTTTGGTATAAACCAGGCCTCTTCTTTAGCCTTCTCTTTCAAAGTATATTGTACAATTAAATACTATCTGAATTTTTAATGCCTTATTTTGAATCAGAATGGAAGAACTTATATGGACTACAAAAAAAGCAAAAGTTTATCTTGCCAGACACAGCTTCACTAAATCTCAGAGAAATTGAAGGAGTCATGAAATCACTAGAAGATTAGAGTATCTTAGCCAGCCTTTCCTTATTGCATGGATTTTGTGAGTACTCTTTCAGATGAACATATCCAGGGATCAAAGGGCTCACAGCTTTACTAAACAAAGGTATTGTGCTAATTTTTCTCATTTCTTTATTGTTGGATATAGATTAATGCTTCCCAATTGACTAATTTACCATTACATCTAAGCAGTTTAAACACCAAAACCTGTATAGCATAGCATAACCCACATAGAATGAAAACAGTCCCCCCAAAAAATCCCTTTCAATTACTAAAGACTCCCCTGAGGATAGTAAAGTACTCTTTCTAAATTAGCAGAGTTCAGAGTTTTTCAATCCACTTCTGTTATTTCCACTCACTTTTATTTCCCACCTTAAGGCCAGGTGTTTTATAGTGATTGTACAGCCTCAGTCAAAGTAATTAACATTAATTATGTCCTTTCATCCCCAAAGTGACCCAAAGTGTAGCTAGATCTCATATATTTCATGACAGTGCATCAATATTTAGATCTCAGTGGAGACCCAGCAGATGATTGGAGAATTCTGTGGGAAATATTTCATAACTCACTAGAATTAAACTTCTACTCCAAACATCTAATTTGTTCTGAGAAAAAAAGCATCATCATATAGCATAGAGATATGTGCCTATATGTAGCCTGCATGGTTAATAAAAAGAATATTTTAAGGGAATATTTTCCATCAAATTATTTACTCTAATCTTTCAATAGGAAATGGAGATGACCCTACATTCCATCATGTTAAAATTCTAGAGGTCCTTTCAGAGAACAGAGGAAAAACTTTTAATACAAATCCAGAGACAGGTGATATCTATTAGTCCCAGATGAGTCTAACCAAGTCCAGAGAAGTTCATCACTAGAGAGGTGGCCACCAGGTGATACTCTTTCCTTTTGAGATCTCAACAACTCATGAACAAATTTACTAAGGTGTGGAAGGTTTATAATTTGCCTCAATGAAGTATAATATCCATGAAAGACATCAGGGATCCTTAAATTATTGCAGCACTGTGTATAACTGTATATATTTTAACCCCAATTCCTTGGTAGAAATAGCAGGGTCAGTGTTCTGGGGTAGAAGATACAGTGCCAGGCCTGGAGTGCAGGAAGATGTCTTCTTGATTTCAAATCTGACTTCAGATATTTACTAGCTGTGTGACCTTTGACAAGTCACTTAAAACCTGTTTGCCTCACTTTCCTCATCTGTAAAATGAACCATTCCAGTATCTTTCCCAAGAAAACAATAGGTAGGATCACAAAAAGTCAGATATAACTAAAATTTACTGAAGAAGTGTCAAAAATAGTTTCAGGACACATGCAGCTCAATATTCTCAAAGTTCAGCCCAAACCATATTAAAAAGGAATTGAGAAATATTTCTCAAAATAAAGAAAAATGTAATAAAAATAGATATTACATTTCAAAACTAAGTCAACATGCAGCCCAGAAGGATGCTCCCCAGATTCCATGTCCCTCATTCTTTCTAGTGTATTACTCTGAGTCTCTTTGTTGACTTCTTAGTTCTATTAGACTCTACGGAAAAGAATGTCATCTTAATGATAAAACCATTATGAATGCAAATTATTACACTGTGCTGTAGAAGAACATGGTTTTTTTGGTAGGTAAATTGTATAGTGCAATGGACCCTGTGCTCAATATCCACTATGCTTTTTTTAGTTCTTCTGTCTGATTTTAGTAATTTGTCTTGCTGCTTTCAATGTACCTGTCCCTGGCAACACTTCCTTGGCATTTGTGCCTTCTACTTGTCCATAAGGTTGGAATCTAAGTAAGCAAACTTGAATAAATAGTGATTAAGAGAAGGAAGGAAATAAGGGCTGTTTCAAAAGGAAAATGTCTGCATCTTAGAGAACATAGCTTGTGCACTCTACTTGAGTTGTTCAGAGGCTTCTTATAGAATATTGGAACTGGAAGGAATCATCTAATATCATGCCCACATTTCATAAAGTGAGGAAAGTGAGGCCCAGCAAAGTTGAGGAACTTACCTAAATAGGTAGATCAGGGCAAATCCATCCCCAGGACCCAAGTGTCCTATTCCACAGTTCAGGGACATTTCCCATGATATACTGCCTATGGATTTCTTGACAGTGCTGCAGATGCTTGGTCTGGCTGGATAAGTCAACTTCAGAGAAATGAGGTGTTGTTATAAACATCTAAATATAATACCAGTTCAACCTTGACTATTATAGGGAATCCTTTAGTATCTGCTGTGCTTTTGTTGGGGAAGAAATGCTTTTCAAAAACTGTCAGTTTAGCATTTTATAATTTTTATTAACTGAATCAGTAAAAGTAAGTGGACTGACCCCAAGAAAATAATCAACCAGCATACTGCTGCTTCAATGGATCTCTCTCTTTGCATGAACTTTCTGTATTTATTTTATGGGTTTGTATAATAAGGATTCACCCAAGCAGTTGCACTCTCCTCCCCCCAGGCTGGTTACCTAGCTGTCCTAATAACTGAGTAATTAAAAGAAAAGCCACTCTAAGATAATTGGCAGGCTTCTCTAATTGAAAACTGGGTAGACAATCATTTGGCCCAGGGAAATGCCCCACTTACAGACTATAATATGAACTACCATCTGTCTATTAAATTAGCCATTGTAACAATATTAACATATAAATGACTACAGTTAGACTATCTTAAGGCGAGATCCTACCAATGAAATAATTCCCTCTCTCTTTTGTTGGGATTGTTGAATCACCTATCTCTTGGGCTGAACAATAAGGACACTTTCATTGGCTCAGAGAGGTCAAAACTTTTGCAGGGCAACAGTCTGAAATGTTCAGTACATCACTACACTGGGATCGATTGGGTTGATTATCTCTTATAATTTCTAGGCTACATTTAACGTTGCCATACTACAGATTCAGCTCTCCTAAGGATTGCGCAAACACATCACAGAGATAGAAACAAAGTTTTCTGTTTATTTAGGCCATCCTTGAGGTTGGATTATTCCCAAATGCTCTATACTTTTACGAGGAGGAAAGAAAGTTAGAATAGAAAGTCAGAAAATAAAGGAGAGAATACATGGTTGTGGGGAACTGAATTGCCATCCATCAGAACAGTGATCAATGCAGTAACTAATTGTAACTTCAGAAGCCTGACAGTGAAGTATGTTTTCCCACCTTTAGGCAGTGAAGCCACAGACAATAGGTGTTGACTGAGGCACACACTATCAGACCTGGCAAATGTGTTGATCATTTTTTGATGGGCTGTAATTCTTTTGCAGGGAGGGAGGTTCTCTGTGGAGGACAGGAGGCGCTGAGGAGAGGGAGTAATTGGGAAGTACATTATTTAAGCACCAATAAAATACTGATATGTATGTGTATGATTAAAGAAAGAAAAATGGTCTTTCCAAGTGGGACTGTGCCAAGCTTGTTTCATGAAGGAAATCGAACCCCTCCTCCTTTTCCCTATAGGAGTGGATCTGATTCAGCACAGATATTATTAACATGAAGCAAGGATGAAAGCACAAACAGCACCAGGTCCCCAAAAGGATATCTGTGAATGTGATGGAAAGGATTAGACTGAGTTTGAGTTCAGTGTGAAAAAAATTGACAGGTCACACATTTGTCTCTGAGGACTCACTTGTACACTTTGAAAGGGAGAGCAGTAATAACATCTTCAGATACAGAGGACAAAGATAGATGTACTCTTGTCTAATAAATACAATCCAGACAGAAGTAATCTGAGTACATTCTCCTTTCTCTGTCATTGTCAATATTGGTACCAAAAGATTGAGCTCCACCCTTGCTTTAGTTTTTATTTTCCATGAGCAAATGTTCCATTTAAAAATATTAAATGTCTGGGGAAATTTTGAAATTTATTTGTCAACAAAATGATGTTCTAAACAAAGGTCCTGATCCATGAAAAAACTCAAAAATTATTTAAACTGAAATAGGATTTTACATAATTCTGATAGAATTAAATCCAACTGGGTAATTTTTAGGGATGAGGGAAATAGATACCCAAGAAAAGTACAAATGTTTGTTTAAGATTATATAGCTAAAAAGAGGCAAAGACAAGATTCAAACCAGCATTTTGGTCCCAAAATTCAGTGCTCTTTTCCACTGATGTGCTGCTTAATTTCGCTTTACACCATGGAGAAAGTCAAGCAAACTCAGTGATTCACTGGCCAATTCTAAGAGGAACAGGACAATAGAATGTGTGTGTGAGGGGGTGGGGTGGAACCATCCACTTTCTTCTTCCCTGTCAATGGAAGGAAATAGCTGTTTATTATCAGAATTGTGTTTCTGACCAGAAACTATGATGGTAATGGTAATTATTTATTCTAAGAACCATGACTGTCTTAAATAATTGCATATTACTGGGGTGTGAAGATTCAAGAATTGTTCCCCTTTTCTCCTTCTCTGTTTTCCATCATTGCTTAGGCAATTCATCAGATCATACATTTTTCCTCATTCTTTTATTAATTTAACTATGACAGGTGGCTCCAGAAAAACATTGAGACTCACTAAACATTTAAATAGTTCATTAGTTTAAAAATCATTTGCATTATATTTTGTTCAAAATGTATTATTATGCTTAAAAGCAGGGAATGACACCCCTTTTATGAATGAGTTCTGCATTTCTAAAGGACAGATCTTTAACTAAGTGGTTAGCCTGAGATCTTAGGTTATCAAATGCCCAAGATCTGCACTTTTAGGGCAATGGAAAGATATACCTTATTTCAAATATCCACTCCATATTTGCTCCATATTACACAAGTGCCTTTGGGCATACCACTTAGAGTTAGAAGAGACTTTAGAGGTAATCTAATCCTACACCCTCATTTTACATACCAGGAAATTAAAGTCCAGATAGATTAATTGACTTGTCCAAGGTCATACAAGCAGAAAATCTCAGATCTCAAATTAAAACTCAGATCCTCTGACTCCAAATGCAGTTCTCTTTCTAACATACTAGGTCTCTGTCTCCTTCCCACCTCTAAAGTTGACCAAAGATCATTAATTTTAAAAATCTATCACAGAATCATAGAGAAGCCAAATGTTAGTCAAGCATTTCATGTCCACCATCATTATTGCAGAAAAGTTATATGATATATTGTCTAGGATACAGTAAAAACAAAATAACTACCCTACCCAGAGCGGGGGAGGGGAGGGGCTGATTAAACTGTCACCAGGACCTCAGGTACCCAGTTTTTAATATTCTTTTACCTTTTGATTCAAAAGATTTCCCTTTCATTGGTTTATGTAAATATCAAAATAGCAGCCTCTAAATCAGATCTGCTTGCTTAACAAAGTTATTTATTGCTACATATGGTTTATTTGGGGCTCTCAGTTAAGTGGATCTGTCAGAGAGAACTAGACCTCTGATCACCTATGCAATAAGCCACAGTCCCATCTCCCTGATGGAATGAAGGGTACCTTATAGAAAATACTGTCCAACTCCTTGGTCGTTATGGCTAAGCAAGTCAACTCTCCACACGTCACGCCATGCCAAGACAAGACCAGCTAGGTTTGAGTTTAGTTTAAAAAAGTTAAAAAGAGAGAAAGAGAGAAGGAAGGAAGGAAGGAAGGAAGGAAGGAAGGAAGGAAGGAAGGAAGGAAGGAAGGAAGGAAGGAAGGAAGGAAGGAAGGAAGGAAGGAAGGAAGGAAGGAAGGAAGGAAGGAAGGAAGGAAGGAAGGAAGGAAGAAAGGAAGGAAGAAAGGAAGAAAGAAAGAGAAAGAAAGAGAAAGAAAGAAAGAAAGAAAGAAAGAAAGAAAGAAAGAAAGAAAGAAAGAAAGAAAGAAAGAAAGAAAGAAAGAAAGAAAGAAAGAAAGAAAGAAAGAAAGAAAGAAAGAAAGAAAGAAAGAAAGAAAGAGAAATGCCCCATAGATGTAGACTGCTTCTGAGGGAGTTAGCTGTTTTAATGAATAAATAGCTATATTCAAAGGAGACATTCAAGCCAATGGTTAATGAGCAAGGCTTCAATAACCTTGCTATAGAACACACACACACACACACACACACACACATACACACACACAATAAAGCCACTCCACTCAATTAACCTAGCCTTTTAGAGATTCCTTAAAATAACCATTTGTGAATTATATTAACTATTAGCATTTTTCCTCTGACCCTTTTTGGCTATGAGCACACAGAGTTAGTATGATTATTTAAAGTCTTTAAGTACCACCTGATCTTCCTCTTCTGAACTTTCATAGGATTTAATTTGTGGCACTTCCATGAATTTACATCTACTTTGTTATCAGCGTTGTGCCTATGCCTTCTATCTTCTACAAGGTTGTAAGCTCCATGGGACAAGCTTCTTTATTTATCTTAACACCTTCCTAAATAGAGACTTAATATTTGTTGAATTTAATTTCTGTTGAACAGAATACATACCACAATAAATTAACAAACGTCTGTGTATTGCTTAAATAAGGCCCTAAATTCAACTACTTAGAATTGTCATTAAAATTTCAGAGCACAGTCATTAAACTGTGTATTTATTATTTACAGCTTCATATATCCAACATCAAAAACATTGACATTAGGGATTAAGTGGATTGACTTGGTGTGTTCCTATGGCACTAAAAGTACACAAACAAATAACAGAAGAAAACTTAACTATCTACAAGTTGAGCATTTCAATTGAATGAGAAGTAAAGATATTTAAAAGAACACAAAAGGTTTTGAGTTTAACAAAACAAAAGACCCATAATTCCAAAATATAGTTACAAAAATGATCTGTCTTAATGACTAACTTGCCCATGATATAAAAGTAATATTTATTAGAAGGTTTTAACTATATTAAAGGCACACTGAAAACACGCACAATAACCTTAAGGAGTTTGCTAAATCTCCTTAAAAAGCTGTATTTCCACATTATTTCAATTATATTAAGTGAAGACTGGCATCATCCTATAAATACTCTCCTTATAGAAAATTTAGTGATAGTCAATATATAAGCAGAATTAAATTAACAGATTTTCCTTGTGAAAAATGAACACGTTCTCTAACGTTATCCATTTGTCCTCATCATTGGATCGAAATTGTGTTTCATCCTATGATTTTAGCTATACAAAAAGGTTCCAGACAAGGGCTACTAAACATTTTCTTCTTTAAGACAAAATTGTTTTCAAAATTTACCCTGATGGATACCTTTCAAAGTAAAAATTTGAATGTTAGAAGGAAAAATTAATTTGAAATAATACTCAAATCCTTCTCTCTGCTTGGTATGCACATTTCCTAAAATCTCATTTGTGTGTGTGTGTGTGTGTGTGTTTTGCTGTCTAGAATTTTTTTTCTATTTAGTTAAAAAATGAAAGTAGGAAGGTAGGCAAAAGTTTTGAAATGCATCACCCTTTAAGTACCTAAGGCAAATATCTGAGGATGATTCAGTCATTCAGTTAATCTCATTAAGAGTTTAATTTTCTGTAACAGATCACATACTTTTGCCCTAACATCACACAGTGACAACATAACCTCTGACACTCACAAACACAGACATACACAAGCAGGAGAATGAAGACATAATCTGAATGGGCTGCATTTATACCAATCCATAAGTAAAAAACAGCAAAAAAAAAATGTAAGTTTGAGGAGATGCCTAGATACAGTTCTCTTAGACATCTCCAGGTGTCAGCCATAATAAATGAATCATTTATTGGGTACAGATGACACTTGCAAGTCCCCAAAGGAAGCAAGCCACAGACTACTCAGCAGTATTTCATCATTTTGAAGCGGGTAGAACAATGCTGACAAGTACACAAGATAAATACTTTGTTCTGGCATGCTGTGTCATGTTGGAGGAAACATAGCATTCCATGACCTCTCATGACACAGACACAAGGAGTTGGCTTTGTTGTCATTTATATGGCTATTTCCAAATTTCTAAAGAATTTTCCTTTTAGAACTTCTAGCCAGAGTTTTCCCATGGTCAAGTTCACAATGGATACAATAATTCTTAACTCCAGAACACTTTAAGAATTAAAAAAAAAAAAACACTTCTGTTACACTTCATGATTTTCCAAAGCACTGTGAAGCAAGGAATGTAAGTATTATCCTCTTGTTTTTCAGATGGAAAAAAAATTGTCTCAGAAAGGGTGAATGGTTTTTCTAATGTCTCAAATATAGTTTGATGACATCATTAAAATATCTTAGTATCAAGTCAAATTGCTCTCAGTTATATCCTACTGCTTCCCTTCTTCCCCGCCACCTTTTCCAAAGAAGAAAAGTCTGAAAGAGATGACTTTCAATGGGAAATAACAAACTAGGTGTTATAATATCAGAGTATTAAAAAAAGTTTAAATTCTATGTCTTAATTGAAAACGGATCCATTAAAAGTAGTTATGGCCAAAGACATAAAAAAAAAAAACAGTTTTGGTAGTGGGTGACATCCTTCATTTGCTCATTTAGTTTTCTCCTCCTGTAATCTCATGAAGATTTCTGAATGCACATTGTCTCCTAGTATATACCTTTCAAAATAGGCTTGCCTTACAAGGCAGACATCCAACATTCTAAACCCATCAGAATTTAATTGTACTATCACCCGTTTCATCAGAGTGCTACATTTTTGAAATGTCATCAAAGTATGATAAATCAATCAGGGGCACATCAACAAAGGTTCTAGATAACATATGTACCTTTTAAATGGGACTTTCTAAAGATGGTATCTTAACCCAAAGAAGTGTCAATTATAGCATAATGACATTTCACACACCTTGAAAGATAAATGGGGCATGGTAGTCACTCTACTTATCCCATGTGTCAATAGCCAACCAATGAAATGGGAATATAATGTGTATAAAAACCATTGAAAATGCTGTGAAATGGACACTAGTGGTATTTATTTTAATAGAATTTTGGGTTTTAAATTGTAATTTTTACTTTCATCATAATATTTTTCTTATGATTATGTTTCAATCCAGAAGTGTTTGAAGAATTTAAAATTTTTAAACCTTAATATATCCATCAGAAATAAATACATCACTGGATTTTTAATTCTACATGTATATATTTTATTTTTTAATATTACATGTCAATACAATTTCTTAATATTTGGTTTCTACCATTTTGTGATCCATGTTCTCTTTTTCTCTCTCTTATCTTTCCCCCCTCCCTAAAAAGGCATGTAAAATGATATACGTTGTACATATATTATCACATTCACCTTTGTCATGTTGTGAAAGAAGACACATATTGCTTATATTAGAGAAAAATTCATGGAGGAAATAAAAAATGGTATGTTTCAATTTGAATTCAGCCTCTGTCATTCCTTTCTTGGCAGTAGATACTCTCTTTTAGTCATAAATTATAATATTTTAATTTGTAAATATACAATTTTTAAGCTTGGGGATGTCCAGTGAATGATATTACATAAAGTCATTTTGGAAGATAAGTTCATTTTTTGAAGATGCTCAGGAAAATCAACATTTGCTCCATTCCTGTTATAATACATACACATGCACAGTGTAGCTGTGAAGTAATGAGACTTATTTCCCCATGTGGATGGTAGAATTAATCTCTAAACTGTTGAGGTTCACCTTTATGGCTGGATCTTCTATATTCAACTAGTCAAAAATTCTCCCTTATATTCAATGCTACCTCTCCAAAAAAAAAACCCTTCAGATATTTGAGGTCAGAAATTACAAATAATGCTATAATCAGCAGAATTGGCTGAGATGCTCTTATATAACACATAAGACATACCTAAATGCTAATCTACTCTCATATGAAATACAGTGCCCAGGAACATTATATTTTCAAATTGTAAGCTACTAAATGAAATGTTTGTCAGACTCTTTCCTTTAAAATTTTTTTTTTGGTTAGAGGTGCTTGAAATGACTGCCCAATGGCAATGCAATAGGCTTCATTCAGATGTATTCAGAATCTAATATATGGCAGTTTTCCGTATTCAGTATTTCTCTGATAGTTTGACTTCTCAACCCATCTGCCATTCCCCATAATCTGTTGTTGCACCGGCAGTTCATAATTTCTACCAACAACCTTAGAAGGAAGGGAAGTTTTAAGTTGCTTTTGATAATTTCTTTTATAATTCTGTCCAATGAATACTTACTTTTAGGAGTAAAACCAACATACAAAGGAAAGACCAACTTTTTCAGGTCATTCTTATATCAAGGATAAATCAAGGCTAGAATAATGGCATTGGATCTGCTAAGGAGTTACACTAAAAAAAAAAAAGGTGTTTCTATCATCCCTCACTGACCAATGTAAATCTTTCCTGCTCCTCCCAAAGATGAATGATTAAGTCACAAAACTTGCTAAGCTAGGAGGAGTCAAGCAATGCTTAAGGACCATACAGAAGGGGGACTTGATGCAAAATTGAGTAATGCTCCTTTTATATTTAGTGAAGGTAAACTATGCTTTTCCAAATCTTTAATGGGATAGAAAAGCAGAGGTTACACTTGAATCATTGTTCTCCAGGCAGTAAACTGATTTGTTACACAGAAACACACACACATAAACAGAGCAGAGCCCCATACTCCAAAGCACTTAGACAGTATAATTGAATTTTCTTCCATCTCTAGTAGCTACCAAGTACCAAATACTCACCTTCTATATATTACCTTGAGACAACTGGCTTTTCTTGTTCTTTTTGTCTACTTGGAAATATAAAGAGTTTTTAAAAATGTCTTTGTTTCTCATTGCCCTCATTCATGACTCTAAGTCATAGGATCTCCATGGGGCTCAGTTTCCTTATCTCTAAAATGACTTCCAGTATCTCTTCCAGCTCTAAATCTGTGATCCACTCCTCCATTGAATGCAGAAATGGTTTTCTTGGCAAAGATACTAAAGTGGTTTACCATTTTCTTCTCCAGTGAATGAAGGCAAACAGAGGTTAAGTGACATTCTCAGGCTCACACAGCTAGTAAGATTCTGAGGGCTGAATTGAAATCATGTCTTCCTTTCTCCAGGTCCAAAACTCCATCCATTGAGCCATCTAGTTCAATATGCCTCCATCACAAAACTAAAGAACTATTGTTTGAAGAATAACTTGCATATGCCCATCTCCACAGAAAGAACTAATAAATAAAAAACAAGCAACATATTGTTTTATATAAACATATTTTTGTCAAATGATGTCTTTTCTAGGGTGGGGAGGGGAGGAAGGGAAGTAGCTACCTGGGAATTTTGATGTAACACAAATTAACTCATTAATTTGGGGTTAGAAATGGAAAAAAAACCTAAAGAACCACAAAAAAATTAAAATTCTATGCTTGGTATTTACAACCCTTTGTAACATCCTTTCTCCCTAATGTTTTCAATCATCTAACACCTTACTTCCTAACATATACTACTCTTTTATACAATGGCATTGACCTCCTGACTGTTCCATGAACAAGACATTCCATCTCTCAGCTCCAGGTATTTTCTCTGGCTATCTCTCATGGTTGGAATGTTTTCCCTCCTCAACTCTACCTACTGGGTTCTTTGACTTCCTTAAAATCCCATCTGTTACAGGAAGCCTTTCCCAACCCCTCTTAATTCTAGTGCCTTCCCTCAGGAAATATTTCCTATTCATCCTGTGTCTAGCTTGCTTTGTATATATTTATTTATATGCTGTCTCCTTCATTAGGTTGTAAGCTCACTGAAGGCAGGGATTTGTCTTTTGCCTCTTTTTGTATCCCCAGTGCTTAGCATAGTGACCGACACATACTAGGCATCGAATAAAGGTTGGTTGCTGTTTTGTTTTTGTTTGGTTTTTTTTGGAGGACTTGTGACATCACTGGTGTAGAGAACTATTCATCAAAGAAACACCTTCTACCAATGTAGATCAGCAAATCTTCTGCAATGCAACAGTTCAACAGAGTTGCTTTAGGCGCTTAGAAGGCAAGAGATGTACCAAGAACCACAGAGTCAACAAGTGCCCAGGTGTCAGTCAGCCTTCTTGACTCTAGAGCCAATTCACTATACCAAGCTGTCTCCCTGGGATGCTACATCATGTGAAGATGATAAGTCAATATAAGCATATAGATATATAGCCATATATACACACCATATAGTCTCTATATAGGTATATTATGTGTATGTATGTGCATGTGTGTAGACAGCTAGATGGCACAGAGGATAGAGCACCAGGACAGGAGTCAGAAAAACATAAGTTGAAATTCAGCCTCAGACACTTACTAGCTGGGTGATCCTGGATAAGTCACTTAATTCTGTCTCAGTTTCCTTATCTGTAAAGTGATCTGGAAAAGCAAATGGCAAACCACTTGAATATCTTTGACAAGAAAATCTCAAATGAGGTAACAGATAGAAAGACACTACTAAACAACTATATGTATACACACACACACACACACACACACACACACATATATATATACACATAACTTTATAAATACATGCACAGGTATATACATATATACACTCACCACTTAAAATGAAAAGCAGTGTGGTATAGAGGAAAAAAGGCTGGACACCGAGGCTGGAGACTTGATTTCAAATCTTGCCTCTGCTGCATGGCTCTTTAGCCATGAACAAGTAACAAACTCTTGAGTCTCAGTTTGTCAGCTACAAAATGTAGATAATAATATCTGTACCACGCTAACTCACAAGATTGATGGTATATAAGATAATGCATAGAAAACATTTCTAAACCTCAATCCACTTTATGAATATTACCTCATCTTCATCATCATCATCATCTTCGGGCAGAGTGATATTTGTTAATACAAGAAAATTTGATGACATGCAGTATTAGATTGGTTTTTTTGAGCTCTCTAATGATACTGGTGAAAGTTTGCTAATTTGAGTTTGTTTGCTTTTTAATGTATATATGCATTGTAATTCAGCAGCAACACTGGGTAAGCACTAATGAATAAATAATTAATAATGTACAGTTAAAACAATTATTTAAACCAGGGATGAAAATAACATGTAACATCAATCAGAAAGATGCTTTAGTCTGGATAATAGGTGATGACATTATTGTGACCCAATGTGGGAGAGATATTTTTATTTACTTGTATAACTTTTTTATATCCTTAATTATTATATGCAACTATAGGACCCTTGACACCAATCATAACAATTTACCAGTAGGTAGGATGCTCAAATAACTACTCCCAACTAATGGATATTATTCAACAATAAGTTTGGGCAGATTCCAATATGGCCAGACTCCAATATGGCCATTGTGTAAAACAAATAAAACCCAAGTGTACAGAAGTCCACAAGGATATAGACTAGAGAGAAGCAAACTGGTTTGACAAGGTACAGAGAAAAGTAGAAATGGCTTTAGTTGCATTAAGTATTTTAATACATTACACAGCCTCTATTCTTAGTGACCTATTCTGCTCTCCTTTCCAAATTACCCCTAGTCTTGAATAAGAGTTAGCCTACACAACTTCTACAGTTCAAGAGAGATAACACATTATGAAATCCCAAAGAAGTTTCAGAAAATGTTTTTCTAACACAACTTTATGAAGGAGGCACTAAACCAAATATTGAAATATGAGACTAACTGGTTTCATTCTCATACATGTCATGCCCTTTGAAGGAATATTTCAGTGGTACTGACATTCGTGTATGATGGCATACATCTGATTGTAAAACCTTGAAAACGCTAAAGAACTAAAACACGCATTAAGTGAAATATGGATTAAGATGATAGGATATTTCATTCAGATTATACAAGTGAAATAACTTGTTGGAAAAATAGAAGGAAAGTCAAGAACAAAGTGATAGCCATTTATTTTAAATGTCCTTTAACTAATGCTAAATTGCAATGGAACACTTTTTGTAGTTCATATGGCATCTCCATGAATAGCAAATGACTTCATTATTTCCAGTGCTATTTGAATGAATATCCAATGAGTTCATAATGAAACTCTTAGAAGAAAATATTGCACCAAAAAGAAATAAAAAGTATAAAATTGCTATTCACACTTCAAACTTTTCTATCTACTATTTCTAATATGCCAAAAGGGTTAATATAAAACCGACACACATAATTTTAAAGGACAAAATCTACATAAAAAACATGGGCTATTTTCCAACTTATAATACCTAATCTTTCTCATAATACTTCCTTCCATGAACACTGAGTTCTTTAGTCACACTAAAGATACGACACCTGAAATTCAAGAGTAGTATCATGAAAGAAGGGAATATAGAAGAGTAATATGGAGGAAAAGCCAGGTGACATTCAGAGATAAAGCAGACATAATTGTTCAGTAAAGTTTAAAAATTATTTAAATATATTGCTTAAATCTTACAACTATGAGATACATAGTAGACTTCTGTCTGATGAAGAGAGAAATTGAATGATGATCCCTTTCATTATAATTGGGATAACAGATAGTTCTATTGGGAATTCTGCATGACCCCATTTCTTACTTCAAGTCTAACCCCACAACAATAGTTGTTCATCTAACCCTTTCAAATCTGAAAGCACTTTGACCACCACTTTTCTAATTCTTTCTTCCAGGCTTTTTTCCTCCTAGTGAATGGAAGCAATTGATGTAGGCACACCATTTTCTGAAACTGGGAGGTGGAGCCACATTGCCTATAAGGAACTGAACAAATAAGAATTCATTATTCACTGTGTCCTTCTCATTAGTTATGATATTTGAACCCTCAGATTATGAAATTTAGGATCAAATATAAATGACTCATCCAGTATTTAATCTGAGCCCTACCCATCTTTCCAATTTCATTTCCAATTGCTTATCTTTACCCAGTCTTTGTTCTAGCAAAGTGAGATGGTTTTTGGTTCTGAATGTGCAGGGTTTCATCTTTTGCTTCAGAATAAGTTTTCCTTCAAAGTGGAATACACTTCCTTATCTCCTCTAGCCTTGTTCCCTTTTGAGATTACTTGGAATTTACTTTCATGTGCGCATATTCTTTTTTATCCTGTAACCCTATTGCCCTAATGTAACTAACTAAGGGCCAGGAGCTAGGAGTCTAAGATCAAAATAAACATATGCAGAATTGAACTAGAGTGTATTCTCCAGGTACTTCATTGTCCAAGTCTCTTTTTCAATTCAATTCAATGAAAACTGTACAATATATTGTTTAAGACTCTGGGGAGAGGGAAGTCACTCCCCTGAGGGAGCTTGTATTCAGGTGTTTTTTTTTTTTTATATTTTCCTTATGCTCTTGCCTAAATATCTGGATACTTAAATATTAGATAATTAGATAAATAGATAATAAAAAATTAGATAAGTAAATATTAGACTGTACTAGAGGTTCTGCAACATCCAAAAAATATATTCTTCTTTCTGTATCAGTCTCTAAGCTTATCTGAAAGTTTAATGCCCTCTAATGTTGAGAACCCAATCCCTGTTTTGACTAAATGTGAAGTTAATAAAATTGGATTTATAAAAAATGCCATGTTCTGAATCATCTAAAGCAGGGGTTCCTAACCTGGTATCTATGGACACCTAAGAAGCCCATGTATAGATTTCAGAGGACCTGGGAACTTGGATGGCAATAAAATTACATCTTTATTTTCTCTAGTCCCTAATGGAAATTTTGTATCTCCTTCAATTATGACTCTTGGCAACAAATATTATTCTGAGAAAGAGTTTGTAAGCTTCATCTCAATGCCAGAGGGGTCCATTATGAAAAAATAGCTAGGAACTCCTGATCTAGAGGGAGCTGTTTGTTCTTATTCATGACACTGTGCCTTGATTTCTGGTAGCATTATTTTACTAAGGGATTCCTTAATTTCCCAATTTACTAGCACAAAGCTTTCCTGCACTGGGAAAAAGCATCCTCAAAAAAATTAGTACCAAAATAATAAATATGCTTTGCATGTTGTACTTTGATACAAAGGATATCTAACATGCAGTAGGGTGCCATCAAACCCCATTAAAGTTCTCCTCTGATATCTCTCAGACATGGAAGTAATACTGGGAACTTGAGGTATATACTAGTAGAACACAACTTGGAATGGTTTCAAACACAACCCAATCAGTTCCTCAATCTACTCACTATTCATGACCTACTCCTCTGCCCCATGTCAGTCACACACAAAGATGGTCATGTCCTCTCTTGTGCTGTCACCCACAAATATACAACCTCCAAGTTCAAGAATTCAAAAATCCCCTTAGCTGACCATAATGTGACTTTTCATTTATTCCCTGTTTTCCCTTAAAAATTCTACTCTTCATCTACAGTGATCTCCAATCCCTTGACCTCTTCTCTGCCAGACCATCTCTCCTTCATTAACAACACTTTCCTCTTTTCCCCATTAACCCCTTGGTATACCATCCAGTTCTTCTTCTCTCTTGACTCCCTAATCCTTTTATTTTAGTGATTACACCTTGTCAGACTTCAGACTCCAATAAACCTAATCCACTGCCTTTGCTTCTGCACATGCAGCTGGAAGAAGGCAGAGGAAATAGTCCAATCATTCTGACTGGATACACTAAAAATTTGTTACAAAACCTCAACTGGGCACTCACTGCTGCTGGGCAGTCTTCTACACCTGCCTTATCAACTCATCATCACATTTCCCAGGCAGGTCTTCCCAACTTTGTCCTTCCTTCCTTTACACTCCAGAATCAAATACAAAATGCTGTCTTTAGCCCCCTCTTTCTAGTTTCTCACACCTTACTCCCACCACACCTTCTTCAATCCAATGACACTGACCTCCTCAATATTCCACAAATTAGATGTGCCATGTCTCAGGTCTTGGTATTTTCTCTGGCTATCTTCCATGCCAAGATTGCCTCACCTCCTCATCTCACCTTTTGGCTTCCTTGAAGTTCCAACTAAAATCCCAATGTCTACATCCACATACATACAGATGTCTTTCTAAACCCCTCTTAATTCTAGTGCCTTCCTTCTGTTAATCATTTCTGATTTATTTTACACACACACACACACACACACACACACACACACACACACACACACACACACAGCTTGTTTATATACCCCCTTTATATACTGAGTCCCTTAAGGGCAAAGACTGCCTTTTGTCTCTTTATGTTTTTCCAGCACTAGCACAGTTCCTGACAGGCTCTTAATAAACGTATAAACACAGATCCAGTGTCATACAGTATCAACCATTCATAAATGAGCCCTATTAAATATGGAAAGTCTCATGACTTTGAGGTTGGCCACTAGGTGATGAATTTGCTTTGGATTTAGTAACTCACTGAGACCATATATGTTGGGGTTTGGAGGGAATAGCCACACTAAGAATATCAGAAATCTTTTAAAGGTGTGAGAAAGTATAACCAACTGAGGCACAGCCTACCACAGTCACTAACAAATTAAAGATAATGAATGTAAAATTGCATACACGGTACGAAGAATGACACTCTAGAACTGTGTAACTAGATATGTATGATGTGACATTTAACTCCTTTCACACACCAATTACTTCACCTGAGAGGGTTAGACTAGATGACCTCTAAAGACACTTCCAATTCTAAATCTGTGACTGGGTGAAAGGAGATGTTACTGTGCCCATTAGCCAGGATGGATGACAATTGGTTCCAAAGGTTCCAAAGACAAGAGAAATTTCAAGAAAACCAAACCCAATTCCACAAAGAGGACACCCGTCTTCATCTATACAAGGGAACAGTTTGTTTTCACTGAAGTTATTTCTCTAGCTATATTTAAAGATGTTTGCTTACTATCAAAAATGCTTGCGTAGATCTCCTACACTGAAATTGTCAAAACTAGTCTTTTTATCTCTTTGACACAAATGACACAGAGCTCACAGAAAGAACTATTGACAACGCATGCTGTTAGCCAAAGCAGAAATCATTTTAGCATTGTGATGGTAACATCCTCCTCCCACTTATAGTGGAATGTCAGTGACAGCATTCATTTCAACAGGCAGTTGATAGTGTTCTTAGAGAAAAGGAACCATTTAAAAATTCATAAAGGTTTCCGTTTAATTTCTTTTAAGTATATTATTAGACTCACATAATTTCTTGGTCTCCCAACTAGAAACTTCATTTTCAAATGATGTTACTTTTCACGTACAACCATGCTGTTACACATGTCCATGTGCTATTGCACGCACGTAGAGACCCATATATAATGCTCATACTAAAAATAAATGCCTTGCTGTTTTCAGTGGTAACCTGATGCTAAAGGACTAGGACAGATGGCATTTATCTTTCTTGGGAAACCCAACAAAAAGTTTAGTCCCTGTAATTCAGCAGGTGCTGTAGCCAATACTTAGCTATTTGGGGGGTGGGGAGGACAAGATATAATTGCCATTGGTAAAACTTTGGAAGACAGAAACAGATTTGCGGAGATATGGAAAGGGTGAAGAGTTTGTATTAGAAGCTTATGTGACTTAACATTTACCATATTCCTCTGTTCTGTGAAATATAAAAGACATAGTTCATACTCCAGCCATCCCAATATGAACAGATGTGAGAGAAAAAATATTTTGCAAAAAAAAAAAAACCCAAACTGGAAAGGCATTCCATCAAAGATAGTAAGCTGAAAATAGAGTTAGGAAGTCCTCCCTCCAAATATGTTTTGCATGATTTCACATGTAAAATTGATAACATATCACTTGTCTTCTCAATGGGTGGGAAAGGATCTGAAGAAAAGAATCTGGAGCTCAAAAAAAATTTAAAGAATTAAAAAAATTTAAGAGGATGGGAAAAGGGATGTCTTTTTCACTATCTATGAATGTAATCATGAAGCTACTTAGCTTTTCTGGACACTGACTTGAGTTACAGAAGAATTCGACATCTCTAATATGTAGGTGGGGTTTCCATACTGTGAATTTCCCCAAAAGATAAAATTGGAGAAGGAATCCTACCACAATTCCCCAAATAGAAAAAAAAATCTATATTATAATAAAAATCATGAACCAATTGAAAATACCTATATAGCATTAGTTTTGTATTAATTTACCAATATTTAGTAGTGTATAACATAAACATGAGAAACAATATCTGAAACAAACATGATGAATCATGTTACAACAAACCTAAATAGCCTTTGAATGAAACAGGGCAAGTAGAGGAGGGAGGAAAAGGTGGGTGGAAAGGAAGAAGGAAAGGAGAAAGGAAGGAAAGGAGAAAAAGAATGAAAACTGTTCTAGTTTAAATATTTGAAATTTTGTTAATATTGATTAAATTAAAGCTGATAATCTTTAACACAAGGACTAAGGATACTAAGTAAGTAAATATGTTACCCTGAGTCACACAGTCCTGAGCTTAAATAAGTCCTACTAATTTCAGTATGACATGAGTGTGAATATGGGATTTAAGATGAAGCCTATATTGATTCCACCTTATCTCACCAAAGATATAAATTGTACAATGTACAATTGCAAGATTAAGAATGGATAATGACAAAAAAGTATTGCAAAATAAAGAATAAACTGACCAAAACTTTAAAAAAATTATCCCAGAATAAAATGAGCCTCTCAAAATCTTTCTATATAGTTTGTTCATTATTTTTTGTTTCTTACAAAATTTTTAACACTGAGATAATTAATTACTAAGTAATGGTGTTTTTAATTAGAAAACTTAAACAATATATTGTTAGGAAAGTACCTTTTAAGTATTCTACATAATTTTCTACATAAATTTAAGTTTTTTTCTAATTTACAGTTTGTTATAATTATATCTTTTCTTTTATCAAGATGTTAATTACCTTCATTCTAAGAAACAAATTAAATTAGCAGGTGAAGACATGGTGAAATATGGAAAAATACTTTTAAAAACACATCTCTTCACATTATGATAATGAATAAGGTATTGTATACATGTGTCATCCATATCATATTACCTGCCATCTTGGGAAGTGGGACAGAGTGGGAGGAAGAAAGGGAACATGGATCACAAATGTCAGAAAATTATTATTGAAAATTTTATCTACATGTGAATTTTTAAAATTATATGTCCCTTGACTATTTTCATCAGTTAATATACATGAGAACTTCTGCAATACAAGGTGGTATTTACAGCATGCTACACCAAATACAGTGCTGTAAAAATAGCTGATGTAAACCTTGGTATCTTGGACATTGCCTACTACTCCTTGTTAGTATGACAGTGACTACAATCCAAGGTCAGTGCTTTCCTTTAATTCTCTTTTTTCTTTCTTCTCTTCTCTCAAGGCCTGGGAAGAAAGCTTAGTTATTTCTGCATGGATGCAAGGTGAATGAGGCTGTCGCTTCTCATTGCAGTGCTATTCATTACAGGTCACTGACATAATACAGCTTTTTTTTAATGGAAAAAAAAGTTCTATAGCATTATCTCACTTACTTGCTTGCTTATTTGAAAAGAATGTGAGTAGCGTTATTTATTTATACAGAAATCTGCCAACCGAGATGCATCGTCTGGCTTTGAGGGGCCTCCTGCTGGCAAAGCATGCAACCTTGTTATTACAAGAATTAAAATGCTGCATACTATATAAAAAGAAACATCAGACAACTCTAAAATAGCTTGCTGTTTCCATTTTCAACCTGTAAAAAAAAGATAGTATTATTCTAGTGAATGGGATGATGAGGATTGGGACAAAAACAGAAACAAAAAGGAAAAAAAATTCCAAAGAGTAAAATACCCAGATACTTTCATGGTGGATTGTAGTTACCATCTATAATCCATATAAATGTAATTCATAGGCTCAAATGAAAAAGATTATAGATCTGTTTCATTTTGGCATGAGTCAGCCTATAACACAAAGAAATAAATTGATAACAAATTGATTTTCTAGAATGGTACCCTGTAGTTTGCAGTTTTATTGGGATAGAAGGGACAAGCTGCACAGAGAACAATATATTTAAAAGTTACTTTTAACCATTGCCTCCCAACTCAATCAATCACAGGTATGAAAGCGATCCCATGTAGATTTGATTCCTTGAAATGTTTTCCATTAGGAAAAATTGTTCAAGAATGAATATCACAGCTAAATTTCAAATTATGCAATCCTTGTTCAGAATTTCCCAAGACTTGTCTAAAAATGTTGAGAAATACCTGGATACGTAATAGCTCCAGAACTTTTAAAACCATTTCAACATTTGCATTCCAGTAAGAATTGGCATCCATATTGAAATGTTCTAAGAAAACTCTAGTGACACATGAAATCTGTAGCAATTTAAATTTATTGTTTTAAAAAGAAATAATATATAACATTTAATCCCCCAAAATAATAAAAAACACAATAATCATTATAACAGCTAACATTTACATAGCACTTGAAAACTGGCAAAACTCTCTACAAATATTATTTTATTTAATCCCCATGACCCTGAGAAATAGGAGCTATTATTATTCTTATTTTACAGATGAGGAAACAGGCAGACAGAGGTTAAGTGATTTTCCTAGGGTCCAGTATTCTATTCAGTCTGACACCAAGACATCCCCACTGAAAATAATTGTGATTTTTATCATAAAGTTAAGCTTGGCAGTCTCCATATATACTTAATATATATTTCCACATATATTACAGAATGCTTTTTTATGGAACTGAGATTACAAACTAACTCCCATCACTATATAAGGTGCAGAGAATAGAAGAAATGTTGAAGTGGACACCAATTTTAGGACTACTCAGTTTTAGGGCTAGTCAATTCAACAGATCGGTTTTAAGCCTTAAGAAAGAGAAATAGAAGCAATGTGCAAGCAGATACCAATTTTAGTTCTCTGTGGGCTAGTCAATTCAACAGGAAGGTTTTAAGCTTCTATTTTATGCCAAACTATGATGGCACAAAGGAATACAAAGATAGAAATAAAGTAGAAAAAGAGCCTATATTCTACTCCTGTAAAGGAGAGGGGATAGTGAAAGGTGGGTAAGTAAATATGACATCTATGCAAAGTAAATGCAAAATCATTTGGGAAAGAGACAGAAGTACTAAAAAATAAAGTAGAAAAATCAGCAAAGACTTCCTATTCTACATTAAGTCCTCAGAAAATTAGGGATCTCTGGAAAGTATGTATATAAGACTCCTTTTTGCTCCCTTGGGAAGAAATTACCCTACAGTAGGATTTATAGGCACCCAGTGTAACTCATCTATTGTATGTAGTGTAACTCTTTCTGGAAATTTTTCAAAGGGATATTGTGATGTTTTTGATTACCAAAGCTCAGATCAATCCACAAGAATTTTAAGTCATTATTTTAGGAATATAGAAATAAAGCAAAAACTGTAGGAAAATATAGAGAAAGCAAAAACATTCCCTGCCCTCAAGGAAACTACATTCTCATGGGGGAAAGAATGTTTACAGAAACTGTAGTCACACACAAGATACATACTAAGGGTAAGGAAGGTAATTTTCTAGGCAGAGACAAGTGACAGGGGAGTCACAGGGGAACCTGGAGAGGGTAGTATTTGAGTTGGCTTAAAGAACACCGAGGTAGTGTAGTGGATAGAGTAGATGGAGCATTAGAAATGGAATCAACACGACTTATTTTCTGAGTCAAATCTGGCCTCCCACTCTTACTATCTATGAGACCCCAAACCAGTCACTTAATCCTGTTTGCATCAGTTTCCTCATCTGTAAAGGAGCCGGGGAAGGAAATATTAAACCATGCCAGTATCTTTCCCAAGAAAATCCCAAAAAGGGGTCCAGAAGAGTTGGACATAACTATAAAACAGCTAAGCAACAACAAAAGAAGTCAGGTCTTCTAAGAGACAAAAGCCACGAAGGAGACCATGCTAGGGATGGGGATAGACAGTGCTAGCATCCTGAGATGACTTTGGTTAGAAACTTCCTCTCTCTGGGTTGATCGGCACCTTTTCAGCAAATGATAGTTTTAAAGAGCGACTTCTGGGGCTGAAAAGTTTAGTAACTTGCCCAGGATCAGACAGGTGGTAAGTAGCAGAGAGAAAACTTGAACTGAAGTCTCTCTGGCTCAGAAGCCAGTTCTCTCTCCCATTATGCCACATTAGTTTCAACTGCAACACTACTTGGAAGAATCTTTGCCAACACATTTTCTCTGGGCTGACCCTGCACAATTGTTACCCTATATCCTAAAATTCTAAATAGAAACTGAACTCTCTGGATAAATTCAGTTAAATTGTCTAAAGTATGACCTATCCTGTCTATCACATCTGTATCAAGTACAGTAGAAATGCAGAACCAGATTGTTTACCACATCTGATATGCAACCCTTATTTTAAAAAAATGAATAAATGAAATGCTTTGCAAATGTTCAATGTTATATAAATGCTAGATAATATTTAGTGCTGTTGTTGTTATCATTATTACCACTATGGTTGCAACTCTCCCCAACCACAATAGGTCAATATTACTAAAGCAGTTTTATGGTAGTTACTCCATACATCTCTCACCCTCAAAGAAACTAGAAGAAAAGTACATAGTTTCTAGTATATATTTTCTTTAAAGGTGTCTATTCCTATAGATTTACAAGGAGGGAGAATCTCCTTACTTGTTCTTTGTTTTTTAAAGAAATCAATGAAAATACTCCTATTTTTTGGAACTATGCTCATTACAACACATCCATAATTACCATGGATATAATTATCTTAATAAGATCATAGAATAAAGTGACAGAAACAGGATTTGACCCAATACATAAAAATAAATCTTTTCCTCTTTTAGAATTGGGAATTTTGAGTTTATTTTTTAATGAAAGTGTTATGGTACCTTTAATGTATTAGCTTTGTCCTATGATTAAACTTATTTTAAAATAATACTTTTTATTTAAGAGTGACATTTAAAAAATATTTTTGTTACATTGAAATTTCCAGATATCTTCTTCATTCTGTCTCCTCCCTGTATTAGAGAAGGCATTATTTGACAAAAAAATGACATATGTGTATGTAAAACTATGTCTTGCTTGTTCCTATTTATCAGTTTTTCTCTGGAGGTGGACACACACGAGTCATTCTTCAAACTATTTCTGTTGCTGTACATAATGTTCTCGCAGTTCTCTTCATTTTTATTGGATGAGTTCTGGTCTAGACCTGTGATTCCATTATTCTAGGAAACTTTGAGTGAAGAAATTCCTTCCACCTATGCAGATCTACAATTGTATAGACAGAGTGATCTTCTGGGGCACTGAGAAGTGAAGAGACTTGCCAACAGACAGTCAGTTAGTTTGTGGCGAAGAAATATCTTAACCTGGATCTTCATGACTCTAAGTCTAACCTTCTATCCAATAAATCATGTTGCCTTTCGTTGAAAGATTTTTATGTATTCCCTTCATCTATAATCTTTCAACATACTATACTAGCTCCAGTTGGGATGCACCTTTCTGCTATATTACCAAAAGAATATGCAGATCAAAACACACATGCTAGAAAAATACTCTAGCCCGATTCTTTCATTCTCTATACATGCTAAAAGTAAGTCTGACATATGGCATACAGACAGTTCACAACATCATAGCAATAAACACAATAGAATCCATCAATAATTTGTAAGCTATTTTCCCCATGTCATATTAGTAGTATGGAAAGTTTGCTGGTAAAATGATTTCATCATCAACAGTTTGCAGAAGCACATGTGAATAAACACTAAGGTGAAAGAGACCCAAACATTCATATAATAGGCATGCACCAAGCCAGAACAGAAGGAGCAGCTACTGACCAGAGCTTTTAAGCAAGTTAGTGCTGCAGGCAGAATAACAGCAAACTTAGGAAGATGGGTAGAAGACTTATCTGGGATTTAATACATGATACACTGAGAAGTGTCACAGAATTTTACTTCTCTACTCTTCATCATTTTTGATGAATTCTCATTGGTTTGTATTCTTAGATATTTTCTAGATGAGTGTTTCACCTGCATTATTGCACTAGTTTCCATTTAAATTATTCCAATATTTCTTCCATAAGTGTCCAAAAGGTTTTTCCTACACACACACACACACACACATACACACACACACACACACACACACACACACACACACACACACACACACACCACTTCAATAATTCCCTATTATCTGAGAAGGATCAGATGCCATTGTTTGGCATTTACATCTCTTTATGATCTGGCTCACTTTGCCGTCCTCTTACATGTTACTCCCCTGAAAAAACCTCTGCAGTCCAGTCATATTGGTCTTGTTCCATCACCTTCTTCAGATATTTACACTTACTATTCCCCATCTTTCAAATTTCTTCCCTCTCCTCCTCTTCACTTCTTGAAATCTCTGCTTTCCTTTAAGATTCAACTCAACTGTTGTCTCCTTAATGGAGTCTATTCTGTTCTCCCCTACCCCAAACCCACCCTTGTTCCCAGGACACTTTCCCAAAGCTGCCTTTGCCTCATATTCATTTTGTCTATATTCTGTGAATATACTTATAGGAACAAGTTGGCTCCCCCATTAGAATGCAAACCCTGTGCAGGTAAGAATTATTTTATTTTTGTCTTTTTTTAAAATTTTTATCACTTAGCACAGCATCTAGCATATAATAACCCCATAATGAATGTGTGATGATTGATTAACCAAAGAGAGAAGTGGTAAGGAGGTTAACTAGCAAGAGGGAATAATTGTATGTAGGTGGGGTATTGTGAATGCTCTAATAGAGAAGAAGGATATGGATTCTTGGACCAAGGATATAAAGAGGCTTGAGTGGGCAGCAAGATCTGGGCAAATACCTTGGTACATAATGGTGTAGGGAAGAAAAACAACAGAATAGAAGACACTGTTTTTTCCCCACCTCTTGTCTTTTTTAGATTCTACTCTCTTTAATTCTTCTATGTTTCTCTCTTTCTAAGATTTCTTCTTTTTTATTATAAATTTATTCCTCAAATACAAGCATTTCAATACATAAAGAACAAAACAGAGCAAAAAAGAACAAAAAACACTGTATGTGAAACCATTAATTTCTTTAACATGTAGAGTTTTCAAAATCCTGCATCTTCCCCAAATTCATCTTGTTTTGTTGTTGTTTTGTTTTGTTTTTTAAATTGGACTTATTTCAACTGTGTTAGGAATGCCCCCCTAAGGAAAACTTTTTTTCCACCAGTGTAGATAAATAATTTTTTTCTTTAATTGTAGTCTTAGAGAACTTAAAAAAGAATCATATAGCTACTATGTATATAGTAATAATAATATATATTGCACTTGAGGTTTACAAGGCACTTTATGGATATTATCTCATTTGATCCTTACATCACATTTGTGAAGTTGAAAAAAATGAAATAATTAGCCAAGGGTCACACAGCTAATGAGCAAATAAGACAGGAATTATGCTGAAGTCTTCAAGACTCCAAGACTAGTCCCCCTAACCTCCTCTGTATCTAACTGTCATGTTCTCTCTGTCCCTCCTACATATAGTTCATCCTAAATTGAAACATGCAGATATATATAAATATGTGCATATTCAAATACTCAAGAGTATGCCAAACTCTAAACATAAATAGTTCTCCCTTCCATCATCTGACCCTCATTCTAGAATATGACCAGCCTAAATTACACCAAATGTGTGCTGTGAAGGGTTACCATGGTGACAACTATTGTCATTTATGGAATGTATTTGTTGAGTCCAGCTTTCTTGCAATACTTTCCTTCACAATGGGTCCCCACATCTTAATAAGGGATATGCAATTTTAAATGTCATTTGTTCAGATGTGTAGATGGAACTTTTGTTGTCTAGAAATCTGTGATGAATGACAGGTCAAAGGGTATTAAAGCAAAAAGCTGCCAAACTAATGAAAAAAGTACCACAAAAGAAATCAAGCTCTTGCTATAGAGCTTAATGACTTTTATAATCCTAGTTTATTTGTTTCGATTTTCAAAAAATTCTTCTTGGACCCGGCTACATGAAATCTTCATCAGAGTCAAGGTCAGCACATTTACTTCATACACATTTAAAATTTAGGGAGGCAATGAAATGTGATAATTACTTTGTTGTGATACTATTATCACATCTGGAATTGTTAGTAGCTCTGCGGCTACAGGGGGAAAAAAAGGTCTTTAATTCTTGGACTATAACTCATGCTAGAGTAAGGGAATTGTGAGTGGAAACATAATAATAAATTTTATTTCACCACATTGTTCTGGAGCACCACCTGCCAGTTGAATAAGATAATAGCAAATACTTTTACTTGAGAACACGATTTCAACTTGTTTCTCCAAGAGTAAGCTACTCTTTTACTTAGAAAACAATAGTGGGATATTTTCCTCCAGAAGGAAAGTCAACCAGTATTCTTGAACTGTTCCAAATTGGCATAAAGAGGAAAGGGATGTTACTTTCTTAATCAATTATTCTAATTTGTCTTATCTTAGAATAGGAGTCTTTGCAAAAGCATCAGTCCTTGTCCCTGAGAAATATTTTGCCAGAAAATGATAACCTTTTTAGGGTGCTTGAGCCTTACCCAGAAAGAAGATACTCTGAGCAAAAATGTCATAATCTTTTCCTAGTTCTATCAAATTCCTAAATGAACATGCAAAAATGCAATAATAAGGGAACTTTTATAAATTTTTGCTGAGTATTTTTATTATAGACCTTGAAGAGATGGGTCCAGGCCACAGAATTTTTAACTAAAATGTATCTAGTCATACATTATGCTAGCTGTTTTCTATCCTGAAAAGTTTAAATGCCTATAAAATGTAACATAAAAAAGTTATTACATGAATTTGATTAAAAACCATTTTCTCATGAAGGCACTTTAAAAAACAATAAGGATTAAAGGGCTTAGAATTCCTGAGTCCCAGGTAAACATAAATCTTCATAACCCAACTGTCTCTTTCTAAACACAATTTCTTTTAACCGGACCATAAAAACTGAATATGAAAGAGAAGTGATTTAATCAACCTGAGGCACACACACACACACACACACACACACACACACACACACACACACAGATGGGCAAATTGCCCTGTAAGTCTGCCACCACCAAAAACACCCCCGAAAAAAAGTCAGCTTAGGTTGTTGCTCCTACAAAGTTTATATACACAACTTTTCAATATAAATCTTTTTGTTCACCAGCTGTTAACAAGCATGGGACATATGTAATTTAAAAGAATATTAGTTAATGATGATCTTACTGGATAAGGTTTTAAATAATATCATCAATATCAAATTTTATTACTCTATTCTCAACATATTTAGCTGTTATTAAAATACTGATGTATTTTGTTATAAATGTTCATTTTATAAAGTGACAGTAAATGGAGTCTTTCATGTGAAGAAAGCATATTCTAGCATAAATTGGAAATACTTCCAATATGTAGGACTTGAAAAACAGATTAAAAATAATAGCTAGCATTTATACAATGCTTTACAATTTACAAAGTACTTTACAAATATTAACTCATTTATCCTCCTGACAATTCTGTAAGGTAGATGCTATTATTGTCACTATTTTACAGATAAAGAAACTGAGGCAAAGTTTAAGTGACTTGCTTAAGATCACAGAGCTAACAATAAAACCACCACCAATAATAATAATAATAGCTTACATTTATGCCGTGTTTATTAACTGCTAGGCACTGTGATAAATGATATATACTAATATTAGATAATTATATTTATACTAAATGTATTAACTATAATTATGTGCTTACTCTGTGCCAAGAACTGTGCCAAGTGTTTTACAATTATTACCTCATTTGATTCTCACAATAACCCTGTGATGTTGGTGCTATTATATCACCTTTTAATAGATGAGGAGGAAACTTAGGGAAACAGAAGTTAAAATGCTTGCCCAGGGTCACATGGTCATTAGAATTTGAACTCGGGAGTCTTCTTAATGTCAGATCCAAAATTCTATATAATACCACACTTAGATGTCTTATCATAAATATTGGACCAATATAATAAATATTGGGAATAAAGTTGTTATTCTTTATAAAAAATGAATATATTTCTAAGCTATTTTCCTTTTGGATTATTATGATATATAAAATGAATTTGAAAGACCCAGGATGGTTAAAAGTAAGTTATCTAAATTTTTACCAATTCCTGAAAACTCATTTTTCATATAAAATGTTAATATAGTCACTGAGCATTAAAATTCTCCAGATTCCCTATTAAAGTGCTATTTTCCCACAACTTAAAAGCCATAATTATAATGATGAAAGTTGACTTTTTAGCCATAAATCACCATACACATTGTCTAACCTAACTCCCGAAGTAAAGAAAATGAGTGGTATTGGCGAGAAGTGCATGGAAAAGTAGATACAATAGGACCTCATTTTACAAAACCAAAATGTTCCAAGATCCTTCCCGTAAGTTGAAAATCATGCATAAGAGTGAACACTCTTATTTAGTAAGTATTTCTTACATACCTAGGTACTTTATGACTTTTCTTAAGCTTACCAGGGCTAAAAGCATCTCATTATTCTGATACTTTGGAGCCATTATTAATAAGTAAATGACATCAATGAAACAAAAAGAAGCACTGCTCTAACAGGGAGGCAACTTGTTGCAAGCAAGAACTCTGGACAAAGACTGACACAGGATCTAATGTCTGGCACAAATTAATGTCACACTAATGATTCTCAGAGCAAGAAGGAGTGTGATTTCAGGACCTTCTGGGAGGCTACAAAGCCTGGGGAAATGGTGCTGACAGCACATATCTAAATTTTTATTAAATGTTATTTGTTTTTCTGCCTATATATATATTTTTATTTCCAATTGCACATATGTAAAATTGCATATATTGAATTTATATAAAATGAGCTCCTAATATACAGTGTTTTATTTGGAGTCCAGAAAGATCCAAGTTTGACTTCCATTTCTGACACTGTGTGACCAAGGACAAGTCATTTTCCTCTCTGAGACTCAGTTTCCACAAATGAAAAATGGGGAATAATACCTTTAAGCATATGTGTCACAAGGCTGCTACACAAATCAAATGAGAACATACATAAAGCATTACTGCATGTTTGAAACTGCTATATATAGGTTAATCATGATTCCCATTTTACAGATGAGAAAACTGAAGTTCCAAGAGTTTCAAGGACTTCCCTAAAGTCACAGGGGTAGTAAGTAGCAAACCCAGTTCTCGAACCTAGATCTTGTCATCCCAAATTATTTTATTATTCCAAATCCCTATAGATTCTTCAGCCAAAAGCCATTTACTAGAGTAAATATATTTTCATAATCTCTAAAATTAAGAAGGAATGTGGAAAAAACTCTGTTCTTCAGTGGCTATAGATTCCATAATTTGGACAAAATCTGCTTCTTTTGAAGTTCAATGTATATTAATCTCTGTTGAGCTCCATGTAAATGAACATGAAGTCATGATCTCTAAATTGAAGGAGTCAAAATTATCAGCAAAGAATAAAAAGACTTTTAATAATTTTGATGATTTGAGTTCATTTTTGTTATTTTTAAATAGTTGTCATTTTTGAGGTGTAGAAGGCTAGCCCAGTTTTGATAAGTTGTTATCTTTATTCAGACAATCCGACTGTCTTCCTATAGCCTAGTCTATGTTGAGCAAGAATCTTGGTCCTTAAGTTCTAGGTTGCATAACAGATTATTTATAACTATAGAATGGGGAAAATAGCACTTCAGATTGGTAATTCAATATGAAGGCTTCCAGGAGAAGATAGGATATGAAAAGCACTATAATTAAAACGGAAACTAGGAAGAACATAGAGAGGAGGAAGAATCTGAAATAAATCATTTAGGAAATATACGCTATATTGAGGCAAAATCTGGTGAAAAAAATCAGATGTTAAAAAAGTATTACTTAAATACCCAGTGGAATTGTGCATCAGCTATGGGAAGGGTGGGGGGAGAGAAGGGAGGTATAGAATATGATTCCTCTAACCAAGGAATAATGTTCTAAAGTGACTAAATAAATAAATAATTTTTTAAAGTATTACTTGATTTTTTTTCAAATATTAAAAAGGAAAAGATGCCATTACAATAGGGAGGAGTTGACAACTAAGAGATCTTAAAACAGAAAGTATTAGGAAAATAGAATGTGTATTTAAATTTATGCTATTAATAAGTAGCATGTGATTTGGTGGTTTTCTATGGATGCCAGCCACACTATAATGGATTTTGGCTCTACTGCATTTTTTTTTAATTTTGTATTGATTAAGAAAATTTTCCCATGATTTCTACTGCATTTTGATTCTGAGATTTTGTTCAATTTTGTCAACACTTCTCTCCTACTTTATAATCTGAGCCCCATTTCTCTTCTGTCCCAGAACAGCCTATTAGATTACACATTTCAAAAGTAAGTTCTTTATCTTTCTACCTGGATCATTTTTAAGATGGCCTCAGGCTTTTAGACTGACCCTGTCGGTTTCCTGTGGAACTCCCTCAGCACAATCCCAGGAAGAACAGGAAGGTGTGAACCCAAGTGAACTGTGATTCTCTGCTATAATAGCTATTCTATGAATGAGGCTTCAAGAAAAGGAATAAGAAGATTAAGTAGCATAAAGCTTCATGGCTTATTATCCTTCATAGAGGAGAATAGCTAGAGTTTGGGAAGCAAGGTGAAGCAATATTCCTGGCACAACGGACCAGACCACAGGGTTAGAGATCTGAACATTAAATGGAAGAAGAAAAAAGGGGAAGAAATAATGAGAGAATTGGGGACGCCATAGAGGAAGGAAGAATGAAAACCACAAGGCAGTGCCAAGGTTCTATGAAAGAAAGGTGAAGTTTCAAAGGGAAGTTGGCAGAGCCTTAGGAAGAAGAAGATGAAGAGTTTGGTTTCCATCAGTCATGCTACTCTGAATCAGAGGAAGACCGTGAGGCAGGTTGTGCTTTTTCTGGGATGGAGCATTTTGACTAATTTTACAGACTGTAAGATTATAAGAGCTTCCAAATCACAGTTGTCCAGCATGTTACACCTACAAATCACAAAGTTATTCAACCTAAAATACAGTTTCCAAAAGATTTATTGCTTTTTCATTGTAGATGTTTAGATGGGGATGGGTAGGAAGAAGATCCTTTGCCTCAGTCGTCATAAATATGAAGAAATAAATGTGTTTTCCCTCAATGTGGATCACCTAAAGATAGGCAAAACACACCTGATCCATGACAGATTTCAAATAGTACCTCAGGTACCTACTAGCTGTGCAATCCTCCATGAGCCTCTTCTGTTTGCCTCAGTTTCCCCAAGTGTAAAATGGGGAAAATAACATCCCATACTTCATAAAGTGATTGGAAGGATCAAATGATATAATGTTAGTAAAGTACTTATCATAGTGCCTGGCACAAATATTTACTCCCTTCTTTTTCCCCTCTCCTGCTACCCTTGTGAGCTATCCTTTTAGCCTTCTTGTTCCTATCCATCATATAGTATTACAGTCAGTCACTCTTTTAGGAGAAAAATAAAATTTTCCACGGAAAATAAAGTTCTATGATATCTTCAGTTGCCTCATTGGTACAAACACAACTAGCTTTCCTCAAGTTGGAGCTGTTAAAAACTAGCCTTGACACCAGAAAATATGTTATTGAATGCACAGGTTATGTGCCTGAAAATTATCAATAGAAAGGGCAGTGGATGTATGGAGTCAGAGGGTTGGAGTTCAAATCTCTGTCTTACCATCAATTACACATTTTGGATTTTTGCAAGTCACTTAATCTCTTTATGCCTCAGTTCTCTCACTTGAAAAATGAAAAGTTTGGACAAAATTGCCTAAAATTCCTCACCAATAAGCAAAGAGTTTGGTCCAGTTTAGCCGCACAGTCTCTTCCAACTCTACTTATATCAACCTATCTAAAGAACATATTTAACATAAGCTTTTAAATAAATGTGGACTTGACTGGAACACTGTGAATACCTGTTTAAAACAGTATATATCACAAAAATAAGAACAGTTTGATTAATATGCCCAGGTACTATATTATTTGACCCCAGAGCAAAGTGTTTCTAAACATCTATTTTTTTCTCTTCATTGTCTAACTTCATTGTTCATATTGCCAATAAGGAATGTAATACTTATTTTATAGAAATATATTTTATATAGCCTATAAATATTAAGAGAAAACTATTTATAAGATTATATGGTCTAGAAATATTAAATTAAAAAACTGTGAGAACTTGAAACTTCATCTATAAATTGCAAAGAGAGATTGAGTCAGTTTATAGGAATAAAATAGAATGGATCTGATCTCAATTTGCTAAACGAAATTAGCTACATGCCTTTCTGTTTGTCTTATCTGTTTCCCTGGCTCATGGTGTGCTAATTCAGGCCACAAGTATTACAGTAAGTACTGAAAGAATAATAAATGTGACTTTCATCAAACCATTGCATGAAAGGTCTTGTCTTCTTCCAACTCCCCTCTGAAGCTCTTGTTTCGGGGGTATAGTTTTGTCCCTTACATTTTTTATCCACTAAAGAATTATATCTGAATACCACTCATTTCAGTTTGCTAGTTAATTCTGAGTACATGTTTAGAGGTTTCTATATTTCACTAGGGACAATGACTGCTAAATTTGAAGTGAGTAGCAACTGGGAAATTATTGCCTATTTTGCTGATATTTTTACACCATCAAAATGTGATGTGAAATCATATTCTGTGTTCTATGATCACTGATTTTGAGATATGTTGTTTTACTACTTATGGTAAGTGATAATGGTTTATTAGTAAAAAGTCCAAGATAGACTTCTAGTCTTTTGTAAAATAAAATGATAAAGAAAAGTCAAACATACACTTTGTTATGGAGAGGTAGCTCTAAGGTGTATCATGGTATTATAATATTAATAATAATAACAATTACTAGCTCTATAAGGTCTTAGGCAAGTCACTTACCCCTTGGGTTTCTCATGTGTTAAATGAAAGAATAGGATTAGAACTCTAAGGTCTTTCCTAGCTCTAATTCTATGATCCTATGAGACCTTTAAAATCATCTAATCCAAAGGTCATATTAGATATACAATAAAGCAAATGGCACAGTGGATAGACTATTGAACATGGATTCAGTAAGAGCTAAGTTCAAATCCACATTCACATACCTCCTGGCTCTCTAACCCTACGTTAAGTTACTTAACCTCCATTTGCCTCAATTTTCTCAACTATAAAATGGGAATAATAATACTTACTTCCCAGGGTTTTTGAGGTTCAAATTAGATACTATTGGTAAAGCACCTGGCACTTCATAAATGATTGCTTCCATCCTTATTGATGTAGAATGGGGGCTAAAGGACTCGCTAAAAGTCAGAACTCAAACCCAATCTCCTATCAACCCCACATCCACACTCACAGGCATACATACTCTCTTTCCACACTGCAGAGAGAATGGCCTTGATATTATGTCTTTAGTGTGAGAAAACCAGCAAGATGATTAACATTAATCACATTTAAGCATTATAGAATATATCACTTTTTTGAAAAGTTATTCTATTACAATTTTGATATCAATAAATAAAACATGCATCATAGCATGTGCAGTTGTGAGAAAGATATGCCCACCCTCAGTCACTGAAAAACACAGAAAATAGAAAGCGGTTCTTTACGAAGAGTTTTTACTCTATTTACAATTTTCCTTCCCTACCACTCACTCTTTCAGAGAAGAGATAAAGGACAGAATTCACAAAATGGACCTTTGCATAATAGCATTCCACATTCATAGGAACAATTGAAAAAAGTTATAGCATTGCTTCTTGAAATTTCACTGTGACCTTAAGATTCTGAGTCAGAACAAATCCAGAATATAAGAGTGATCTAGTTCAGGTTTCTTCAATAAATAGGCAGTACAAAAGAGTGCCTCTAGGGAATGAAATCCAAAGGAGAAAAAAGCACTGGAACATAGGGGTAGAGGGTGCCTTAATGCTAGAAACCTCAGAGAACCATGCATGACCCCTCCAAGGAAGAACAAAGATGGGGGAGCCAGAGAGCAGAGAAGACTATGGCCAGGAGCATCTTTCTCCTTCAAGATTCTTAAATATCACAATGGGGCAGGAAAAAGGGAGAAGTGAGTCACGACCATGGGATTGAGCAGCAACACAAACTTGTTTGTGTGTATGAGAGATAGCTGATAAGAGGTCTGGGAATCATCTGCTCTTCAACAGGTGGAACCCATGTTACCAAACTCCAATTTCTGATCTCTGAAAATAAATGATCTCTGCTGTCTTCTGGGGGGAGAGGGGGTTGGGGAAAGGGAGTGCCTATGAAGCCCTAAAATACCAATAAGAAAAGTCAGGCACACACATGGGAGCTTGCCCTTCAGACATTCCTTGCAAAGAATTGGTAGGAACTCTTGGAAACCATTAACTCTTTTGCCCCACTAGATGAAGATATAACTAGTACACCCCACCATCTTATATGAGCTGGCACAGTTTCTAGAGTCTTAATTTATTCCCCAAGAAAGTTTATACATTGGCAGGTGTCAATAAAAGACAAAGAATTTTTATCTCACTGATACTTAGAAATGTATTATAAATCAATTAAAAAGACATCTAAAGGGCAGCTAAGTGACTCAATAGATAGAGAGCCAGGCAGAAGGCTCAAATCTGGCCTTGGGGACTTTCTAGCTATGTAAGCCTGGGCAAGACATTTAACCCCAGTTGCCTTGTCTTTCCCATTCTTCTACCTTGAACTGATATGATTTTAAGACAGAAGAGAAGGGTTTTTTTTAAAGGATATAAGAATATCTATTCAGATGTTCCATAACAACTGATTTGATAGGATTCTTTTCATATGGAAGTTTTAGAAGTACCAAAAAAAAACATATTTGCACTGTTACATCCAGAGGGGAAAACATCCAGTTTTTGTAAAATGGTACACAAAAGGCCTGTATCAATTACCCTTTGAAAGCCCTTGTTGATTAATTCAATAGAAGTGGTTAAGCAAAATCCTTGACCACTCTCAAATCCTATCTCCAATAAGTTTTTTCCTTTCTATTCCACAGGTTAACTTGACCTTCCTCTGAATTCCTAAAATAATGATATATTTTATTAGTTTCTAATTCATTTTACCAATACAACTGTTATTAAGGGCTCAGAACTAAGGCTTTGTACTCTTCCTGTTCCCTTAAGTGCCCAGTCCAAAGGAAAAGTTATCTTCAAAGATTTTTTTAAAACAACTGTTATCTCTGATAAAACAATCTTAACCTTTAAATTCAGACAAAGTACCTCTCTAACAAAAGGTTCCCTGTGCCCAAGTAAGTATTATTATATTAGGTCATCAATTATCTTTGTGTTTGAAAATAGGAACCTCTTTGATTATCTTGAAACATTTCAGAATCAGTTTCGAAAGAAATGCTATGAAATGAATAAGCAGAAAATGTGTTTTTTCACAGATACCAAGACTTAAAGAGATGATATGATTTGTTCAAAGTATTAAGAAGTGAGTAAAGGAATTTACTCTAAAATGTTGAAATCCTGACTTAAACCATTTGGCCATGGCCTACATTACAATGTGCCACAAAATGAGAACTATAGTCTCCTTCAAATCATGAGCAATAGCTGCAGTTTCCAGGAATATCGATCTTTTTTTCTATTGAAAAAAAATCCAAGGGCAAGAGGGAATTATTTTTAATTACAAACTGAGAACTCCAGTCAATTGCTATATTAGTGAATACCATGAATAAAGTTTCATTGCAGCTCTAATATATAGATGTAAGATATTTCAGCAAGTAAGCATTAGATAACAGAATCTGCAGTAAGGTAGCATGAGTGGGTTTCTTTGAAGCTATCTGATAAAACCTAAAGAAAAGTCAATGATGATGAGAAAACTGTATCCTGCATAATGTGCTGGATAGATCAGTATGAGAGATAATAGGAGAAAATACTTGACATAATTAATTTTGTACAACAGCTGTAGGCTTGAAACAATGTAAGCTAATTTTATTGTAAATATTAGCACTTCTGCTTTACAGCATCTTTCAAAACAGTAAGATCAGCGGCCAACAGTTTTCACATGATTAACTAGTAAAGCAAGTTTCTGTAAGTTTGCAGGAAATAGAGCATCATTTTTGATGATATGTCTCAGCTCAATTTCAGGTACTGAGAAATTACACAGACATCAAAAAAGGAGGAGAAAATGAAAAATAAAATTTAAAAGGCTCCTCTGGATCTACACTTATTTTTCCCAATGCCTGACTCTAAATGAAGAAAAAGATGCCACTTTGTGAATACTGTGGACTTGGTGCACTCAGATCCTACCATGGACATCTCACAAAGGCAACCAATATTGAAATGAAAATTCTGAAACCTCAGAAACATTTCAAATTAAAATAGCATCTCCTGTCCCTTGTACTTTTAGGAAGCACATTACTATGTTTCTTTTTTTTTTTTCATTTCTTTTCATTTTTGGCAAAGAAGACGAGAGAACCAGGGGCTTCCTTAAGGAAACATTTGGCCTTGGAGTCAGTGTTTCAGAGAAGTACAAGTGACCCTGGATCGATGCCTTTTTTATTTTCTTTCAGGAATAAATCTGGGCAATGGAATGGCTTTGAGATTGTCCAGACAACCAGCCATATCAGATTTATCAAAAAGGAAGAATGGAAACTGACTTTAAGGGCTCCAGCAGTGGAAAAGTAGAGATTGTTAGGAAAGACATAAGGTAAAAAGAATGTACTCTGAAGGAGGAAAAGAATGCACTTAAAGATATACTTACATTTATAAATTAAATGATTAAAAAAGAGATAAAGGGATACTGAAGAGGAATGGAGAGACAGAATGGTTTCATCAGATGATAAATAACATTTCTATTGGAAACCAAGGAGAGAAAAGAATGTTTAAACCTACTTACTTTATTAATGAAGTGTGAATATTATCAAACAATAAGAAGAATTCTAAGACAGCAAATGTACATATATTTCATTAGCAAAAATTATTAAAAAAAATTTCCACTAGGTTTTAGTCCAACTAAACAAGTTATTATAATTTTTAATTAAGCTACATTTTTAGGATTCCAAATAAAATAAGTAAGTATAAAGAAGTGATTCTATATTCTAAACTTCACTTTTTAATTGATATTTAGAAGGAAAAATATTTCTATATTAAATATATATATATATATATATTTCTATCTGGAAAAATCTTGGGAGTCATATTATAAGCCCCCAAACCATCTACCTTTATCTTCAAAACAGCAAATAGTAATATCCCATTTTCCACTAAAATTGTCACTGAATATTAAAAATCAACTGCTCTGTAGGACTCACAAGGGGGGGAACCCCACAGACTACACATTCCACATATAGAGTATCTAAGCCTTCCAAACATCACAAGGAAAAGACTAAATATATGTAGCTAGAGGTACCCTTGTCATAAACATATGGAAGAACAGATAATAATGCTTTTTGAAACTGTATTTTCGCATTTCTTTGATTTTACCCAACTTAAATTTCATGAAAACTTTTCCCATGTAATGTAAAAGTTGCCAAAGGTTGTGAGATATCAATACTATCAACACCTAAAATGTGAAGGAAATAGTACATGATAAAATTGGAGGCCTATAACAGAATTAAGTCAAACACCAGGTCCTAGAAAGTAAGGAATACCAATTGAATTTATTCATGACCCATCTTTTAAGCCACACAGGCACTCCAGTGCAAGTAACATCTATTTTCTTTCTATAAACTGAAGAAGTATTTTGTTTTTCCTCAAAGGAAAAATGCAGGTAAATTTTGGAATTGTCCTCATGGGGGGTATAAGATTTATTCTTGAAATGTAAATGGCCCTGTAAAGTAATGTCTCTTGCGTAGTGAGAGAGTGATAAAGAACAGACATCTTCAGAAATTCTGAGGATTGTCTGTTTACAACTTAGATTTTCCTTTTTCCACCACAATAACAACATCTTATTCAGTTACAGTTATCTAATGGGAAAAATGTTTGGTTTTTTTAAGATCTGTATAATGATGAAAAAAGAGCAATATTTCCATTCCATTCACATAGACCAGTAAATAAGGTGCATTCCTTCTGCTTCTTAAGAAATTAGCATTTCAAAAATATGCCACTTTCCCCTGAACTCCAAGCGTGTCTAATAATGCGAGAAGCAGATTGTCTTCCCTCGTTTCCTTAATTTGTTTCATCTAAAAGCAATTCACTCAACATCTTGTCGCCCTCTGGCAGCTTAGTTTACTTATCCGCACTTAATTTCTCATTTGGACCAAAACAAACTCCTCGAAACTGCTACTGACTGCTAACCGGGATTGGTTGGGGGTTGGGGGTGGGAGAGCTGAATATGTATTTACTTGGGCGCACACACACTCAGAGAGAGAGAGAGAGAGAAAGAGAGAGAGAGAGAAACAGAGAGACAGCGAGAGATTAGACAATAACTAGGTTCTATAATGGTACACTAAGATCAGCTGAACTTTTCCCCCCATGTCTGACCAAAAAAACAACAACAACCCAGCATTCAAGGGCAGTAGCGGTTTCATTGGGATCACCTTTAGTATTCCAGTTGCAATTAAGAGGGATACACCAAAAAGCTTTCCTTTGTCCCGCTCTTTAATCTAGATCACTTTGTGTTTTTAACAAGTGAGGCTTGCCTTTGTGTCACCAGAATTTCAAGTGCATAGTCGCAGCCCGAATAACAATGGGACGCAAAACCTCATACTCCAGAAAGGGATCACTTTGGGTTATGACAATTCGCCAAAGACAGGGGAGCAGAGACGGGAGTGGGGGGAGAAGTGGTGTACACAGCGCTGAGGAAGAGGACAGCTGCAGAACTAATTTGGATTACATTCCTTACAGAAATTCTGAAAAGAGCTTTGAGGAATAGCTCAACTCCTGAGCCGCACAGTTAATACCAAATTGCTGTAGACTCAGAGGCGGTCCCCTTGGCTGAGGCTGAACCAGACAAACCCCTACTAGGTTGCCTCATAGAAATTCCTGTCAGCTAAGCGTATATGTCAGCCTCAACTGCTTTTGAATGGGTCAACCTGAATAATCAACTCATTGAGGAAAATATGGAGAGGATCATTGTAGGAAGACGAAGGGGAAGTGGCCAAGAGGCTGCCTTGAAATCTACAAGCTGCGCTGGGGTGATTCCGGAGGTGACCGGAGTGCAAGACTTGGCAATAATTGATGTTCCTTATGAATGGCAAAGACCGGGAATTCCAGGACCATTTTTAAAGCCCCAGTGACGGTAACTTGGTATTTACTTGAAAAGGTGGGAAGGAGAAGGCGGGAGAAGGGAGGGAGGAGAAGAAGCAGGCATAGGGAGCAAGAAAACTAAGCAGCTGGATTTTCTTCCTAAGGTCACAAGGACACCATAGGCGTCCCTAAAGCATTCCCTAACCCCATCCCCCTCCTTACTGCCCCTGAGGCTTTATCTTGTCAGCCAGCCTCCCACGCTACATCAAGTATCTCTGGAGTGATCACTAGCTGCCAGATCAGGAAACAGCACCGGCTGTCTAAATGGCACCCCTTGGCCATCTCAGACATCGCTCTTCCCTTTTGGCCCTGGTCATTCCACTGATCAGCCATCTCCCTGTTCCCATTCCTATCATCTGGGAAACTCAAGTGTCAGAAAGTTTTAGCTCACTAGCACCGTACATTCTGTCAAAGACCCTGCCCTGAAGCTCTCTCGACCCCTCCTCCTTTGCTGTTCTGTTACAATCCTGCGCCCTGCTACCTGAGGCTAGGCAGTCCAGCCAAGAGCTAGAGCACAGTGGTGCTCGCTTCGCCTCGGATTAGAGAGGATCAAATGATGGGCGAGCTATCTGGCCAGCCCCAGTGATAACTGGGAAGTTTGAGGGACCCTGGCCAATAGTAGACATTAGCAGGAGGAACTCTGGTGGGAGTCTAATCCCACAGAGTGTGGCTGTTATTCTCGTGAATAAAGTTTGCCAAGACCTTTGGCTGCTAGATTAGCTACAGGGCCACCCCTCGATCATAGGAGGGGTTGTAAAGGGAAGGGGATCTCTCTGGATAGTGAATTTCAGAAGAACAGCTTCTAGTCAAAACAGGGAAGTGGTTGGTCTGGAAAGGTCTACAAAGGAGGCTTTTCTGGTAGCAGCTGTGTGCTGTGACCATAATCCAGACTATGCCTGAAATCTTGTCCATGTCAAATACTCAGGCGACTTGTGTCAGAGCCTTAGTACTGTTCCTCTCTCCCACGCAGGTACAAAAGCGCACACGGACATATACACACTAGGCGCTTGGGAATCAAAAGCCCAGGGAGCTCCACAGAGGGAACAAGGCAATGTATGCCACTCTGAGATTCTTTCCTTTTCGCGCCGCGGAATAGCCAAGAGTACTAATTACACTGTTTCTTTTCTTCTGGGCGGGGGCAAAGGAGGTAGTGAAAAGGGGGCAATTTTCTGCGCTTATTGGGATTTTCCGTGTGCGTCTTCTATGTCCTAGAGAAGCAGACAGAGGACTAAGCCCATCACTAAACCACAGAGCTAACAAGAAGCTGGGGGACTGGGGGGGAGGGGGGGAGATCAGGAGGAGAAAGGGATTACACAGTGATTTCCACGCACGCACAAGGAGGAGAAAAAAACCAAACAAGCAAGTTGAAGGTGGAAATAAGGAGGGCAGTGATACGGGGGGCGGCGATGAAACCAATTCAGATTAGCTTCTCCTAACCTAGAAACGATCTATCAATAGAGGCGGGAAGTGGGAGGGAGGGGAGACCACAAACACAAATCATCCAGACAGCAGCAGGTTCCACAGCTGGAGAGAGAGAGAGAGGCGGAAAAGGAGAGACTGTGACCCACCTGACTGAGAAGCGCCGGGCTGGAGGGTCCAGGCTACCAGGAGAAGGCTCACACAGACCCACAGTCTTGAAGCCAGCTTCATTTTTTGGAAGTCTCAAATCCTTTGCCGACAATTACATGTCCAAATGGCATATCCCCTTATTGTATCCCTCAGCTGGATGTGGATGGGCGCGAGTGGGTATCAGGAGGAGAAAAAAGAGAGGTGCTCAGTGTATTTGTGTGTGTATATGTGCGCGCCGGCTATTCCAGAAATGGGGGTGAATGGGGGTGCGCGTGTGTGTGTCAGTGCTGCTCCTGGTCCCAGTTGAGGTTCAACTGTAGGTAGATTCCCCCCAGTGATCGTCCTCTGTCTCGCACCCGCTCTTTCTGGTTGGTCAACAAATAAAAAAGAGGAAAAAAAAGTTGCTCTAGTGAAGGTGGTAGATTTCTTGCTTTCGCTCTCCAGCAGCGCTGCTTTCTCCTCTTTTTGTGCTCTCTGCACCTCCCGTGTGAGTCGCGGGAGGCTGGAGGCGAGCCTCTGACTTCTCCCACGGATCCTGCTCTCCTCTCCTCAGCCCCCACTCGGGGCTCCTTAGACTTGTTCAGGGGCTGCGGGAGTTAAAGCCTCCGAGCGTCAATTCCAGCGCTCCCCCTTCTCTGGCAGCGGCAGCGGCAGCGGCCGCAACAGCAACAGCAGCATTGAGAAATTAACAAGACTTAAAAAAAAAAAATGGGAGCTGGATTGGGGCGAGGGGGCGGGAGCAAGTCGGGTGGAGGGGGGGTGTTCTTGCGAGAAAGAAAAACCCTCCACGGAACCAGGGACTGAGAGGCAGGCACAGCTCTGTGGCTTAAACCCCGCCTCTGCTCTGACCCAGCTAGCCACACCTCTTCTTCCATTCCACCCCCCCTCCCCAAATCTAAAACCTCATTGGCTCAGCCACTCCCCAAAATCCTGTGCCTCCAGAGTTGGGAGAACACCTGTCAGGAGAATGAAAAGGGTGGCGTGGGCGGGGGAGGGGAGCTGGTCTTAAAGGGCTAGTGCCAACTGTGAGGTTAAGACATTCTCCTTCCCGCCCCCCACTCAGAGTCCTAGGACAGCTGGCAGGCTGTGCCGGGCAGTGTGCCCAGCGGGGTTGCTTAGAAGGGGAAAGGGACCTGGTTGCCCCCATGGTGGTCGGTAAGAGCAGAGCCTCGCTTCTGTCTTCCCCAGGAAGAGAAGCAAGGTCAAAGCTCAAAAGCAGACTGCGAAAGTGGGGAGAGAGGTGGTCCTCAGTAAAAAAAAAAAAATGAGTAGCCTTCCCTGCCTTTCTCAACCTCACTCTCTCCCCAAAAAATAATTCAAGGTCTAGTACACACTGTACCCTTTCCAAAGAAGTGAGACCAAGGAAAAGAAGCCTTGGCAGAATAAAGAGCTGTTTGGAAGAAGAAAAAGAAAAAAAAATCATCACCCTCCCACCCTGCACATCACAGCCTTTCATTTAAATGTGGGTCCTAGGCCCTGGTAAGGAGAAGATTTGAGCTGGAACCATAGCTCTGATCATAAGTCATAAGAACAATGCAGGCATCACTTCCTAGTGTCTTATCATCATCCTTTTATCCTTCACTAGCCTTGGCCCCCAGAAACTTTTCCATGGTGAGCTCAGTGGCTAAAGAACTAAGATAGAGACATAAGTGCAGCCAATTCAAGGAAATTATTCTGGGACAGTGAGAAGACCTCATCTCCTCCAACTTGGGGAACAACTGTGGCAGAATGGGAAGGACATTTTTTTCTGGGAGGATGGGAAAAAGAGAGCTATCTCCTGGCTTGGCCATTAACAATCTTTATGGCCTTAGGCAAGTCACTTAGCTATTCTGCCTTTCAAGGTCCTGGTCTATAAAATAAGGGAATTGGACCAAGTTGTGAATAAAGTTCATTCCAGCTCTGACATTTTATTCTGAATCTTTTAACTTTATAAATCCCCATGCTCTCTTTCCTAGCCCCCCCCCCCCATACCAATCTGAAGGCATTCCAAACAGGATGTGATTTCAAGCACAGAGTGCCTTTCAATCCCAAATGGTAGTCAAACTGTATCACTTATTTCTTAAACTGGTCAATACAGAATTGAGTCTAAGACTGAGTCAATGGCTCATCCAACACGTCTATTTGCACAAGATCTTGTGAAGCCTATTTTGAAACTAAACCAGCTTCCAAGGTCCACTCCAGGATCAACCTAATTTCTCAAAGGTCTTTTATTTATCCTGGGACTGAATTAGAGTGGACAATACTTGACCCCACATGAGCTGGGCCAGAACCAACCTGATTCTCAAGTTTGAAAGGTGATATGATATTTGCACAGTTATCATGGAGATAAAAATGTTCCCTGTTGGTTTTGTCTGAAAGTAAAAGCAGCACGAAAGTCCTGCTGGAGGCAACTAATTTCACATGAGATACTTCCTCTTCTTTCCCTGGGATATTTTTAAACTTATATTCTGTCTAAGAATCATCTGTTCTAAGGCAGAAGGCCCATAAGAGCTAGATAATTTGGATTAGGTGACTTGTTCAGGGACACACAGCTAGGAAGTGTCTGAGGCTAAATTTGAATCTAATTCCTCCAGATTCCAGGCCTGGCTGTCTATCCATTATGCCATTTAACTGCCCACCCTACCTAGGATATTTTAATCAGGAGTTCTGGCCCTTAATATCAGCACAAGCTGTGGCCAAATAAATAAAGCAGAAGCATACTAGGAAACCTTTTTAGAGGACACAAGTTTTATTGTCTTGAGTTTACAAGTGGTAGTACTTTAGAAGGGTGTTGCTGTTTGACTGTTTTCTTGTTTAAGCTGAACTCCCACTCCAAGGATTTGAAAAGAACAGGAGCTGAGATAGAATATGATTAAGCCCAAAGCAACACAGGTAAACCAGCACACATAAGGCAACCTCTTAGAGAGGATGTCAGAGAAGAACAATTAGAGCCACTGATTCCAGTAGTATTGTGCAGTCTGCCTTTGGGGTGATCATCTTTGTTCCCATTTTTGGCTGCCTTATGAGTTTTAGTACTAGTGTAGGCACTGTTAATCCCATTTTACAGATGAAACCGATATTCTAATAAAATACTTGTCTTGTTCAAGTTGACATGGCTAGTAAGTGGCAGGGTTGGAATCCAAACCGATTTTTTTAGTCTGAAATTTGTTGCTCTTCTAGTGTACCACAGCTGCCTCAAAAATGTTCATTTGTAATAGTGCAGTGAAGTTTACAGAATACTTTCATCACATCTTGATATATGAAATATTACCATCCCCTTTTTTTAAAAAATGAAGAAACTGAGATTCTGGTAGGTTAGTTCACTTTTCCACAGTAAAACAAAGTCTCAAAACCAAGACACTTGATGCTAAGTGCAAAGTTCTTTGGGAGGAAGCTACTAAATCTCTCTCTGTTTTTTTTCTGCAAAATTCTGCAAAATGGGGACAATAGTGCCTACATAACAGTATTGTTGTGGATATCAAATGAGTTAACATGTTTTCATCATTATTTTATTGTTGCTTTTTTAACACCACACTGCTACTCATAGACTGGATCTTTTAGCTTTAAAATCTGTACTATATTACCTCTTAATTATATTCCATTTTGTATTATTCTCTTATCAGCTCAAATTTGTTAATCTTATTCTAATCCCTACTCTGTCCCTAAACAGTTCTGAAACACTTTGAGAGCTCAAACTATACTTCTTACTTCTCTTGCCTTTTTTGAAGAATCTAAATGAAGATCCTGTATAGTGTACATATTTATTGATTAAACATCTTGGCCAACTTCATTTGTACGTGTCTTGGGGTACCCAAGAAGAAAATAAGACAGAGTGCATGCAGGTCACTTCTGATCTGAAGTTCCCTTTGGCTTGAAATGGGGACAAAATCCTCCCCCTACTGGAGGAAGATGAAATTAGTACTCATGCTTTGGAGAGGAGAAAAGAGAGAACCGAGTGATCTAAGAATGCTTTCCCAAGGTGTTCCCTTGTCCCTGATCGCAAGTGTACTATTCTAAGGTTTACCTGCTTCTTCCGGTCTAATTGATCATCTCCAGATGTCATTTTGTGCTGGATTAATTTATTAAATGTGGTACTGGTATTCAATCAGTCATTCATTCCTGTGAAATGCTTCATGACCATGTGGACCACTCTTTCCATTGGATTTTCTTGGCAAGAATAATGGAGTAGTTTTCCATTCCCCTCTCCAAAATTAAGTGTGTAACTCATGTAAATCACTTGGTCTAAAATAGATTCCAAGATGAAAAAGATAGAACCCTGGCCTCAAGAAATTTACAACCTAATAAGGAATGACAAGACTTCCATACATGCAGGTATGTACAAAAGTATGTATACTCGGATAAATACAATACAAAGTAGAGATAGATACAATATAAAAGAGAGGTGCGAAAGTGTGGAAGAGATCATCTGGTAAGGGATCAAGGAAGGCTTTTTAGAGAAAGTAGCATGGACTTTCAAGTACTGGCAAAATGTCAATAGGCAGAAGAGGAAAGGAAAGCATTCCAATTCCAGAAGATAGTATGGATCATGGCATGATAGCATGAAAATACAGGGCACAGGCTGAATAGTCCAATTTGGCTGGAGAATAGATTACATGAAAGGGAGTGGAAAGTGATAAGCAGGATAAGTAAATTGGATTCAGACAAAGGAGGCTCTTGGATGCCAAGGTAAAGAGTTTTAAGGCTTTCTTTTTTAGACACGGGGTAGCCATTAAATTTTTTTTTTTAGTTGGGGAGTAACATGATCATAGCTGTTCATTAAAAAGGGTCATCAAGTGCAGAGTGAAGAGAACAGAATGGGGAAAACAATTTATATCACTATATTAACATCGTAAAATTAAACCAGACTTAAAAACTCTCATCACCACAATGATCACCCTTGGTTCCAGAAAAAGGATGATAAAAAATTCATCCTACCTCCTGACAGAAAAGAGATGGACTAAATATAAAGATTGAGATATGTATTTTTTGGACATGGCCTATAAGAGAAATTTTAAAATTATGCTTATTTGTTACAAAGGTTTTATTTTATTTTTTCCTCCAGGGTAAGACAATGAAAAAATAAATGTTTGATAACTGAAATAAATTCAGTTTTTAAAAGTTATTCAAAGGGGTATGTAGGATTTATTTTGGTATTGAAAGTCAAAGAAAAATTGTAAAATAGGAAAGACCAGATAAGACCCTATCACAATAGTTCAGACATGGGCTAATTAGGGCCTGACCTAGGATAGTGGCAATGATGATGGAAAAGGAGGGATAGCAGGGCAATAAATTGGGCAGAACAAATAGAGCTTTATCCTAGGGTGCCAAAATTGAGAGAGGCACTAGTTTGGGGGAAAAATGCTTTTATTTAGCTACTCTCAGCACTACATTGATCTGGGACAATTCTGAAGGACTTATAATAAAGAATGTTGTCTGCCTCTAGAGGAAGAACTGTTGGAGTCAGATGTAGATCAAAGCATACTATCTTTCCCATTAGTTTATTTACAGTTTTTTATTTGGGGTTTTTGGTTTTATATGAGTATTCTCTTACAACAATAGCCAATATGAAAATATGTTTTGTGTGATGATACATATATAACCCAGATTAAATTGCTTATTATCTCTGAAAGGGGGAAAGGAAGGGAGGGAGGGAGACTATTTGGATCTTATAATTTCAGAAGATATATGTTGAAAATTGTTATTGCATGTAATTGGGAAAATAGAAAGCTACCAGATAGGGACTTTCTTCTCACCAGTGGCCAAACCTTAGGTGACTTCTTCCTCATTATTTCATTACACCATCCTACCACCATATTGGTTTCTCCACAAATGGCTTCAGGTGTCCCCAGGTACCATCTCTCAACTCTTGAACTGAAGGAATAAGCCATGCTGCTCTCCTCAGGATCTCAGAGGTCCCCTGGAGGCTGCTGTCTTCTCAAGACCAAGGTCTACTCTGGACCAAAGAGAGTATGGAGAATGATTTATAATAGGGATAGAAAAGTAGGTTGACAATCAGAGGAGTTTACGTTTTATCCAAAGAGCAAAAGAGAGCCACTGTAATGTATTGAAAGGGGAGGAACATGATCAGATCTATGTTTAAAGAAAATGTCTTTGACAACTATGTATATTAGGAAGAGACTTGAGAAAAGAAAGGCAAGAAGTGATGAAGACCTGAAGTAACATAGTGGTCATAAGAGTAGAGAGAAAGGGACATACATGAGAGATGTTGTAGAAGTAGAAATGCTGTGATTTGGCAACTGATAGGACATGTGGAATGAAGAAAAGTAAGGGTAGAGTGTAAGAACCTGTACATCTAGAAGGGTAAAATTATTCTGAGGTTTTAAATATATAGTATTGGAAGGATAGACAGTATTAATAGAAAATGATTGTCAAGAGGAAGAACGGCTTTGGGGCAGGGAAATGATGTTGAGCCACCAATGATTTCTCTGGAAAGGTTTATTAGGCATTTGGATATGCATGGCTCAAGCTTAAAAGAAAGGAAGAGTCCAATAATTTTTTATGTCTTTTGAGCAGGTTATTGAAGTCCTGAGAGTAATTGAGATAACAAAGAGAGAATGTAGAAAGAGGCCTAATGTAAAATCTGAAGGGATGTCTACCTTTGGGGAATAGATGGTTCAAAGGAAAAATAGAGAGATGGAAAAGAAACAGTGTGAATAATCAAAAAGGTGAAAAAAGAACCACCTCTTTTTTATACATATTAGAAAGAACACTAGAATTTGAATCAGAAAGCAGAGACTCTGGTATCTGCTGAGTCTATAACCTTAGGCAACCCCATCATCCTAACTCTACAGACTTTTACACTTGCCATCTAATCCTGGAGATAACGCCATTCTTGCATCCTCCTCTAATTAGTGAGTTCTTACATGGAACCTACGTTTGAATAAGTACAGAAGCTATTAATGCTCACTTTTTTTTTTCTTAGCTCGCAATAGGCAACATGCAACAAATTAGTACCTTCCCCATTCATACATTCATATCTGCTCTACTTTCCAACTCCCATTTACATGTTGTCTCTCCCAATAGAAAGTAAACTACTCGAAGTAGGGAGTGTCTTTCTTTTTACTTATATTTTTTCTCAGCACTTAACATAATACTGGGTACATAGCAAGCCTTTAATATATGCTTTAACTACATTTATAAAATTAAGTTAATACCTGCTCGATGTCAAAATGTTATGAAGATCAAACTAGATAACATATATGAAAGTACTTTGAAAACTTTAAAATACTACATAAATGTGACCTAGTATTATTCTGAAGGCTCTTATTTCCCATGCCTTTGTTCCTGTCAAAAACATAATTCTTCTTGACAAAGTCTGGTGAGGAACTGATGACAAGAAGTTTAAGAATAATAGTGGAAAAGGACAATTGCTGACATTTATGTGGTATTGTAAGATTTGCAACAAATTTTATATATATTCTCTCACTGGGGCCTCACAACTTAGGAGTTAGGTGGAATTATTATCTCATTTTTGTAGATAGGGAAACTGAGACCCAGAGTTGTTACCTTCCTCAAAGTCAGGTAGTCTCTAAGATAGCACTTTAATGTGAGACTTTCTTGACTCTATGCCTAGTTCTCCACCCACTCTACTCAACAATCTAAGCTTACCAATGAGATATACAGTTAAATATTTTTTTCAGAAGTTTATTCCTGCTCTCCTTCAGGGAACCCATGGAAGGACCAATATATAACTTCTAGGGAGAGGTAGAGAGTTTCTCTCTTTTTCCCCCTTTTTTTCTTCCTTCCAGTCTCCCTTCCTTCCAGTTTTCTTTCTTTCTTTCTCTCTGTCTTTCCTTCTTTCTTCTTTCCTTCCTTCTTTCTTTCTTCCTTCCTTCCTTCCTTCCTTCCTTCCTTCCTTGCTTCCTTCCTTCCTTCGTTCCTTCGTTCCTTCCTTTGTTCCTACCTTCCTTCCTTTCTTTCTTCCTTCCTTCCTTCCTCTTCTCTTTTCTGCCATTAGTTATAGGTATGGATTTGAATCAAACTTCACTATCATGAAAGTAAAAAAAAAATCAATTTCTCATATGTCCTTTACAACAAACTACTTCTCCATTCCCCATTTTTTTTTACTTCTTTACTTTGGTAGTTACTGTGACTTTAGGTAAGCAATTTTAAATCCTTTGGATCTCAATTTTCCTCATTAGTAAGTAGAAGAGAGTGGATTAGACATATTAGGGTACCTTCCAACTTGAGTATTTCATAATATATGATGAAGTAGGGAAAAACAATGGAAATGAGCATTAATGATCACAAAAGCATTCATGTTTGAATGCAGATCTTGACTTTTGCTATTTACTACCTGTGTGAACTTAGACAAGTACTTTAACCTCTGTGACATTAGTTTCTTTAACTATAAAATGAAAAGATTAAACTTTTTGACCTTTAAGTTCTCTTTCAAGGGTTCCTATGGTCACTTGTTAGAGAGAGCAGAAAAGCAACATAAAATAGAGCATCATTTACTGGGCTTGAAGTGCAAAAAACCCAGTTCAAATCCTGCTTCTGACACTGGCTGTGCAACTTTAGACAAGCTACTTAACTTCTCTATGTCTCAAACAAATCTACAGGAGATAACTGCTAAGGCTTAGGCAGGTTCTAACCAATGGTTTGCTGATAAATATTTAACTACTAGTTCTCAAAAAAAACAAACAAATATTTAGGACACACAGTTAAGTTTAATCACAACTAGTTTTCCCAAAAATGCTTGTAAGACACATATTTAAGTTTAATCTGAATTATTACCATTTTCTCCATTACTTAAGTCTAGAAAATCAACAAAACAATACATCAAACCATATTTTGTAGTGTTTGCCAATTTATGAGGTATAAATGCTTACAATGAAAATTTAATAGTCAACTCTAGAGAGTCATTATGGGTTATCTTCAGAATACCCTTAGTTGCAAACTGCAGAAGTAGGAGACTGTACAGCAGTCTTACTATACTGATAATTCTAGAAGTCTTTCATTTATTTGCATATGTGGAGATATAGACACACACACACACACACACACACACACACACACACAAATAGTCTGCAAACTCTGAGGAGCTATCAAAATATGAATTGTTGCTGCTGTTGTTGTTATCCAGCAACTGCATTTGGGAAATTGTCATGTGATCTTTCTAGTGTATACCCTAAAAGAGGAAAATAAAATTCTTCCTCTGGTTATAATAGTCAGAGAAAGGGGAAAGTTGAATATTTTCTTCCTTTTACTTTGACTTTTTAGATTCAAAAAGGTGGACTGACATAATGTTGGTTTTTGCGTACATTGACAGATGAAATGCCACCCATTGTGCTTCTATTTTTGGAACTCTCTGATATTTTGGTGACAGAGAATTTAATTAGGACAAAGGAAGAGCTTTTAAAATACAATACATTAGGGTTCAATTTGAAGAAGTGAAGAGAAATAACATATTGAAACAAAAGACAATAGCAAAATACAATACCCCATAAATGTATTTTTGATAAACATTCATTTGTAAAATATTTATTTTTGTTATCCTCATCTAATTATTGTCAAAAGAATCTGTACCCAAGATCATTTTTATCTTGGTTAATAAATGTACTTTTTCTTCTGAATCTGATTAATTCTTAATTTTTTAAGTGCTAGAGAGGAGAGTCTAAAATGAACTAAACTAAACCAGAATTTATTTTGTTGTTTATTCATCTGCATCTCCATAAAGTTCTTAGACACAGCCTTGGTTTGTTGAAGTTATAAGGTAATGCCTTTTTCCAGGAAAATTAACAACTCTCATTTTACATATATATATATATGCATATATATTACATATATACACACATATATTTATATGTACATGTATTATATATATATATATCTAAATATACTTATATATACATAAATGTGTGAATATATATATATATATTTATGTACTCATATCTATACCTACATATCTACACATATAATAAATATTTATTCAAATACATATATACAGATGCATATGTACATATCAATTCTTACTGTCTCTAGAGGCTTATAAATTGACAGAGCAAGTAAGCCTTAAAATAAATACCACTTACTAAATATAACGAACAACTAAAAGGAAACAGAACTTTTTTTTCTTTTGTGGACATTTTTGGGCATCTGTGTGTACAATAAACTGGTTGTTGAGTCCACCATTGGCATATTTGAGTGAAATGAGGCAACAGTTTGCTGTTGTCTTTTTCAAGTAGTTTGTTACTTCCCATTTCCTTCCTCCTTCCTCCTCAGCCTCTCAAACAACTCAGTCATGATGTGGTTGGCATCTAGATTTTTCAAAAAGTCTGAAGGTACATTTGCCATGCCCATAAGAATGGGAGTTGTTCTGAGTGGGAACACAAAGAGTTCTTAGAATTACCCCTGGACAGCAGCCAAAATGAAGTCAACTAAAATAATCATTTAGAAGCAATGCATTTTCTTCTGGAATTGTATTGGGATCACCAAATCCTCCAGGATTCAGCTGGAAGGTTCTAAAAGTTCAGAAGGCACTCTAAACTTTTTGAACCTTCTGACTTTTAACACGCTAATAGGCTAGTTTGTTCCTGCTCAATCAATTACCTTTCAATAGAACTCAAGTCCCTTTCTTTTTCTTCAATTCTCCAGCAGTCCCTGGCACGTACCCTTGTAAGGCTACAATCCTTTCCCCACCTTTGAAGAATCTGTCATGTGGCCCAGCAAATCTGGCAGTCTCTCTGCTGGGTCCTGGCCACTGGTGAATTAAAATTTTGTATGCTTTGAGGCTATGCATCCCAGAGTACATTTCATGCTCCAAAGCATTCGAGATTGTAATTCACCCAGCAGAAAAGCTGCCAGACCCACTAGGTCCCACAACGTAATCTTAAAAAAAAAAAAGCCATAGGTAAAATGGTCATGTTTGGCTAGATGGCAGAAAGTTATAATCCCACTAGCAACCAAAAAGGGGAAGAGAGAGGAACTTGAAGTATTTATGTAAATAGCTCACACCAAAAGTAGATTTATGTTTGTATCCTTTCCGTTTTCCTGATGATTTGGTTATAACTATTTCATTCGGATAGGCATAAGAGAGTCTTATATTTTTAATGTCCTGAAATATCATTGAGAAATGCAACCATGGAATCAATGCGATTTAAATTCAAGTATGGATATTCATAATGTTTTGACGTAATAATTTGAAGAAATTATCAAGGGGCAATAGTGAACAGAAAATACAAAACTGATTCAATATTAAACTGTAAACCAAGTTTTAATAGTAGTAATGGCATACAACTTAATTTTATTAAGGTCAGGGAAAGACAGAATAGAGAATATATTGGCTCCAAGGTAGGAATATCTTTACTTTCAAATAGAAACATTAGTAATAAAAAACCCAATGTTTTACATGTTTAGAAATACAATTTCTTTTCAGTGATCCTATTACTTACTAAGAAAATAAAAAGAAGGCATGTGATCAAGAAGGAAGGGCACAGAATCTATAGTCAGATAATTTAGGTTCAAATCCCAGTTCTGTTATTTACTCCCAGTTTAACTTTAGGCAAATCCATTCTCCCTTTGGGGACCTCAGTTTCCTCATCTAGGAAATAAAACCATTGTTTTAGTTGATCTCTAAAGTCTTTTTCAGCCCCAAGTCCTATGACTCTAATAATTGAGAACATTTGCTTAAACCATCCCAATATCACTGACATTTTTGAATCTCGAAACTATCTAGCAACACTGTACTGATGAAGTCAGACTCAAGATTGTTAATGATCAACCTTCCTTATCTTTAAAATGAATTTCATCCATCAAGATAATTATGAGATCTATTAGGCATTAGTGGTAAAATTTATTATCTGTCATACAAAGGATTTCATATTAGACACTACTTTATTTTATAATTTGCCTACATAGCATACCAATGGAAAGATTTTTATATTTACAGGTTTCATTTTCATGAAAAATACATTTAGCAAATATAATATAATATAAAATATTAAAATTACTTCAATTAATATAAATGCATATCAAGTCTACAATGGAAGTAGTCTTATTAGGAAATCATTGACAGAGCAAGAAAAATTATCTTTGTCATATAAAATGCTTAGAGAAAAAAATAATTGTGACAATTGATTGCTGTCTATTAGAGCAAGAGGGTGGAAAGGTCTGCTTGCCAAGCTTAATGTGGCTTTGCTAAATGAATATTTTAAGATAAGCAGAATTACTACTTGTCTTGCCTCTGGTACCCAGAATACCCCAAACTACATTTAGGGACACCCCAATATATTGAGAAAAAATTAAACATTATAGTGACAATCTTTAATTTTCATCATTACAGCAATGGCAGAGTAGAAAGCTATGTAATCTGCCTTTAGTTCCAATTCACTACCACCTATCTGTGTGACCTAGGGTGACTGCCTCTCTGGGGCTTGGGTTCCTCCTTTATAAAATAAGGCAATTCATCTACATAAACTTTAAGATCTTTATGCTTCTGGCTTTCTATACTCATAGATGTTCTCTGTTACTTCATATCCTTAGTATGCATAAATTCAAAGGGATTCTCAAAGGCCATCTAGTCCAATTGTGAAAAGGTTAGGAATTTGCCGAAGGTCACACAAGTAATAGATATCATAGAATATTTTTATTATAATATATATTTTATCATGATCATTAAAGCATATTGGTTTTGTAGCAGAAAGAACAAAGGACTGGGAGTCGGGAGACCAGGACCGTGATCCCTGTTGCAAAAAGCAAAGTGAGCTGTGTCCTTTGGCAAATCACTTAACCCTGATGGCCTAGCCCTTACCACTCTTCTGTCTCGGGATTGATATTAAAACAGAATGTAAGAGTTAAAAAAAACAAAACAAAACAAAACAATAACAACAACAACAAAAAAAAAACCAACAACCTGAACTGGATTCATCCCTGTGTCCAAGTCTTAGGAATATACCATGTTTTAAAGATGCCAAGAATTTCACAGACTTCTTTTTTTTTTTTAATTCTTCATTCTACACATAAGGAAACAAACCCAAAGAGATTAAAGGGAATACCCAAAGTCAAACAGGTAACATCAGAAAATCTATTTCGCCTGACTCCAAAACCAGGGTTTTGAGCCTCAGTTTCCTCACCTATATAATGAAAGGGTTAGACTATATGATCTCCAACATCTCTTCAAATTCTGGTGTTCTACCAGATGATACCATTGTTTCTAAGATTTTGCATCAGTGCCAGACTTAGAAAGAAGTAACCATTAAATTCTTGTGTAATTTAATTCCTTTAAACACATATCAAATCTAATATTTATGGGCAGGGTGGGGTGACAGGACTCTCACAATTTAAAGTGTATACTTGAAGAATTTCTCATAGGAATTCATCTGCTATAAAAAGGGGAAACACCCCATATTGCCCTTTCTTTTAACACCTGAAAACTACAGTCTATCATTGTCTCTTTTGCAATTAAGTCTGAAACTGACTGTTTTCAGGTCCTAAAATCAGGTCCATGTTTCAAACAAGATTATTGTCCATTTCTCATTTCTTTCCAAAGCCTGGAAGTTTTAGCTGAAAAGAATTAACTGGACTTTGCTTTTAAAAAACTTGTATAGGAAAAGGTTTTATTTCACTAAACTCTACATTTCATTGCTCAATGACAGCAGAGCATACATCAATGATGGCAAAGGGGCAATAACAGAGCCAGCCAAGAGACAGAAGAGGGAGGAGTTTTGTATTTGGAAACTGTAAGGAAGGACTATTGGAAGTTTAACATACTTGAGACCTTTTGTGCAAACAGACATGGGAAGTCTTAATGTTCAAGTTTATGGCTCAAAAAAGGTTACATTGATGAAAAAACTCCCTGCTGTTGTGAAAAATGTGATGAAATTTAACTCAAATGTACTGCTCACCTTCAAGGCAACCCTATATATAAACTCGATAAAATGCCCAAATTTATACTCTTTTGCTGCATAAATAAAATCAACAGTAGCTGGCAAGATTAAATTATTTCAAATATTTAAAGAGAAAATTTAGCTCTATCTGCCTCTCAGTAAACAATGACTAATTGTACTGACTGAGGCTGTACCTCCAAGATTGCAAGGTGCAGATCCTGCAAAGATACTGAAGGTTGGTTCCTACTTGCATAACATTCACTGTACATTAATCAGAAGTGTTTGCTATGCAAATCTTGTCATGCAAAGCAATTATGGCTGTTCCCAAACTGACCTCATGTTTATTTATGATTTCAGCTTTTTACTCTGGGACCTTGTCTGGTCTCTCCAAACACACACAATTGTTTTGTTGCCTTTTAAAGACACACAATAGGGGTATTTTGGATTTATTTGTGCCAGGTATAAATGGATAAAACTGGATAACCCTATCAAACTGCAATGCAGTGCTGAGTAATTTTGAATAATATGCCTGTGACTATTCATGCAAACCATTCTCACCCCAGGGTCTTTGTTAGGATGAAGGGGACCTTCTAATAGCCTGGAGCCATGACACCTTGTTTGGTCTGACTCTGCAGCCTTAGCTGATAACTAATGGAGACTGTCAGCCACAGTACACTAAGCAGTAAAAAATAAAATAAAATAAAAGGTGGTATTTTTATAGTAGAGCAGTTAAAAGTGAAATTTTAAAAGAAATTTTAAGTGCTTCTAGGCAATATAGTTTGCTCAGGCCCCCAGCTGGAGATTCACATTGTGGGATTGCTAGTCATCTAACAAATTCATTTAGGGGCTAAAGACTAAAGGTTGTATTATTCCTTAACTTACGAATATTATGTTGCCATAGGAATGCCCATTTTTGGACTCTGGGTTGAGCAATAGTGGTATCCAGTGGTCAATCTTGTTTCAGAGATGACTATCTCACCTGTGGCACAGGACACCAAGTACAGATGTTAGAAGCTTTGTTTCCTCAGTCATTCTGGAACTGATATGGATTTTGATTCTTCATTCCAATAACTCAAAAGTAGCATCTTTCAGCCCCCACCCCCATTCCCCTTTATTTGATGGGTTGTGATCAATCCTAGGAATATTTCGACCACAGCCATCCATCATTGAACTCTTCATGGTTTTACAGATTTGGAGCTAAAAGGGTCATTAGACATAATTTAATCAACTCTTCTCATTTTATAGAAAGGTACACTGAGACCTAAGAAAGTCAGTGACTTGTCTAAGGTCACTGGCAGAGCTGAGAGTTGTACCATAATTTCTCTCAATTAAGAAGCAGCTTTAGGTAGCAAGACCATTGGACTTTGAGGCCAAAACCCTGATTCTAACAACACTCATGAGCTATATGACCATGGGTAAATCATTTAAACTCTCTAAGCCTTGGTTTCCTTATCCATAACCATGAATGATTTTACTTTTCCTACCTATATTAATGAATCATTTGAGTAGAGAAAGGGATTCATATTATAATATAGTAGATAGAGTGCTGGATTTGGAGTCAGGATGGATCTGAGTTTAAATCCCACCTGAGGTCCTTACGTGTTGTGTGACTTCTCTTGACTGCAATTCCTACTCTTTTGAAATGAAAACATTCAACTCCATTGCCTCTAAGTTCCCCTCCAGCCCCAATTCTCTGATCCAGTAGTAAGTCCTGAAAATATTACAAAAATGCATCTTCTATTGTAATTACCTGGAAGGATGATTATAATGGTCAGCTGAGGTGATATATATGAAAGCACTTTATAAATGGCAATGATAAGGGATTCCTGAAGTAGAGTTTTCTCCCTTACACTTAATTGGTCACCAATCCCTGCCTAAAACTTCATATGGTAAGGAGTTGTCCAGATCACCTCTTCTTCTACCTTCTTATTTACTATGGGTGAACATGTATTTATTGGTCTATCAGCTCAGTTTCTTACAACGTGGTGTTAATTGCAAAGGACTGGGTATACCACTTGGAATTAGAAAGGGCAGCCTTAGATAGCTCACTCCTCTGCTACCAGTTGATGCTACCTGCATGGGACATCCATATCAGAAGGAAATACATTGAAGCAACTTTTTCCGGTAATTGAGACACTTGCAAATTGGAGGGTCCTGCTTCAACAAATATAATGCATACCCATTTCCTCTGATGCCCCAAATTGGGTCCATATAGAGCTGATTTTCAATATAACGACAACATAATTAGCAGCTAAATGATGCATTGGATAAAGTATAGGGCTTGAAGTTAAGAGGATCTGAATTCAGATTTTGTTTCAAAAAATTTCTAGCTGGGTGATCTCTGGCAAGTCACTTAAATCTCTGTTTGCCTCAGCTTCCTTATCTACCCAAAGGGAACCTTACTAGCAACTACCTCACAAGACTGTTGAAGGGATCAAATGAGGTCACATATGTAAAGTACCTTGCAGACCTTAAATCTATAAATGCTAGTTGTTGCTATCAACAGAGCTCACCTGCAGACTTTTGCAGATTTTCACATAGAAGGATGAATCTACTGGCCACAATCCATATACAAGATTCCTTTGGTGGTGATAGATTTTTCTTTCCCTACCCACATAGTCTTGCCCAGTCCTGCAAGTGACTAAAAGTATACATTTGCAAAATCCCAGGCAGGGTTAGTGATATAATCTGTGAATAGGAAACCTAAGCAAAGCTGCCTAGCCCAGAGGAGAATTACATCCATGGAGAGAGCATTAAACTTGGAGACAGAGATGGAGATTGGAGTCCTGTTTTTTCCTAGATCCTAGCTGTGTTGCCTTGGGCAGGTTGCTTAGCTTTTCTGAGCCTCAGTCTCTTTGCCTATGCTATTACAAATACTATCTTGTCTTACTTATTCTTAATCTTATTGCCATGGACCCCTTAGGCATCATGATGAATTCTAACAGGTCCATTCTCAGAATAATTTTTAAATACATAGAAAACAATATATAGGATTATAAAGGGAAACATTTATTCGGTCCCATATTACTCTGGACAACAGTAAGCAAAAAAAAATGCATGTTGAGTGAAGGGCAGGACCAATAAAAATGTTTGGGATTTTGTAGAAAAGGATCTCTTTAACATCCTGCTGGCTAGCACCTTCCTTTTTTCATTCCCTCTTCAAGCCTTCCATTGCTGCTGTACTCTTAGGTTTGTCCATGAATCATTCCCTAACTGTCAAAGCTTGTTTATCCAGGTTGCTCAGTCCAATTTCCTGGATGCTAAGACAGAGACTCATTGCCTTTTTGGTACCATGGCCCTCACTGACTGTCTGGTGAAGCCCATAGACTCATTAGAATAATGTTGTAAATAAATAAAATTAAAAAAACAGAGGATTACAAAGGAAATCAACTTGACAAAATGCAAGAATAAAAAATCAAGTTCATAGACCCAACATTAAATTAACAACATTATTAATTAATGAACATATTAAGTTCATGAGCACAAATGAACTTCATTAATTCCATTCAAGAAACATTAAGAATCTACTGCATTCAACACACTGTGTCGATGTCTCCGTCTCTGAGACTATTTTTTTTCTTGTACCTAGAAGAAAAGAGATCCTTCTTTTCCTTTTTCTCCCTTTTCTTTTGTAGGGAGAGGGTGAGGTTCCAGAACATTTCTAAGACTCACCATTTCATTATATTGAGAAAACAGGAAAAAAGAGGAGAGAAACAAATACTTCTAAAAATTAAAGGCAAATAAATGGGAGAATATGCTTTATTTTTCCATAATGTATTCCTTACATCCCACTACCCAGGAAGCAGATTTAAGAGGTGAAGGGGGAAATTCAGAAAAAAGAATTAAAAAAAAAAACTGGCATCTGGACTCAACTTGGGCAAGAAACTTTATTTCTTAGAACCCTAGTTTCCTCATCTGTAAGATGAATGGGGCAATATTGAATGACCTCTAAGTTTCTTTCCAGCTCTAAATAGCATCCCATGGTCCTAAAGTTATAAAGTCATAAAATATGAGAATTAAAAGGGACCTAGAGATAGATCCCTGAAAGTTTGGTACCTAAGCCATTACCTTGTCTCAAATCCAGAGAAGGAGAAGCAGAAATCTCTGAGAACAGCAAAGGTCAGATTCTAAAAAGACTCATGTACCTGAGGCTTTTGACAATGTTTTCTCTCCTGATTGGCTCACTTCCTTTCCAACAATGTTTGGGTAGATATGTTGTTATTGTTGTTCAGTCATTTCAGTTATGTCTGACTCTCATTTGGGATTTCTCTGGCAAAGATACTGATAAAGTGTGCCATTTCCTTCTCCTGCACATTTTTATAGATGAGGAACTGAGGTAAATGGGTTGTGATTTGCCCAGTGTCACAGAAATAGTAAGTGGCTGAGGTCAAACTTGAACTCAAGTCTTTCTGACTTCAAGACAGGTTCTCTAGCCCCTGTACCATTTAGCTGCCCTTGGGTAGATATGATGACTCAAGGACAGGAGGACAAAACATTCCTTGTCTCACTTTGAAAATGCCTCCAAACTCTCCCTCCTCTAGACCTACTATGGTATTCACTCATAGTTCATCACTCTAAGGGTTGAGGATAAGGTCTAGGACTGCTTTACTTGAGGGATCATAATGTCCTTCCCCAGAGGGATCTCAGATCACTTCTTCATCTCCATAGGTAGCAGGAACCCTGGGAACATTTTTCTACCATTAGAAAAAAATGCATTTTAGAGTCCTTGATTAAGGACAACCCTGAACATATATAAACCATTAAAGGCTAACTGGTCTAACTCACAGGAAAGAAGAGAAGACATATGTGTAATCCTCCTTATCTAAGGAGCAGTGATGATATATTCAGTCAGCAATTGATCCGATTTCCCTTTTATCCCCTTCATGCAATATGGCTATTGCATTTTATTCGGTAAGTATATATATATTTTACATCCTCATTCCTCATACATCATTTCTACACCAGGCATAGCAAGATTGTGTTTGGTTGACAGTAATATCTTCCTGACATGAAGGAAGGTGGAGTGTTTCAGTATAACTCTTGAGGCAACATGGTTCAGTTTGAAGAATGTTGGGACATATAGATGAAAGACTTGGCTATATGATTTGGGCAACTCTCTTAAACTCTATTTCAATTCTTTTCCTCTGAAAGTAAGGAAGTTGGGCTAGTTCAGGGAGTGGTTTTCAGGCTTTCTTATGTCATAGGTCCCTTTGGCAGTCTAACGAAGCCTGCAGACCCCTCTTCAGTCATATTTATTGCCTACATTCATAATTAAAGGAAATGCTAAGTTCAGTTAGAGGTTGATGAAAATAAAGATGTAATCTTTTGTTCATCCATTCAGGTTCACACATTCTAGGAAATAGGAGTCTATGGATGCCAGATTAAGAACCTTTCAGCCCTAAAATTCTATGGCTTTTTTCTCACTTTAAGATTTATGATTCTATCATCATCTAGTTCAACTCCATGATTTTCTAGGTGAGTAAACTGAGGTCCAGCAAGGTAATGTGGTTTTTCCAAGGCCACACAGCTTATTAGGGTCAAGTTGAGTCCAGATGCCAGGTTTTTCTAAATTCTTGTTCTATATTTTCTCCCTACAGCTCTCAAATCTGCTTCCTGGGGAGTGGTAAGTAATAGGAACAAAAACAAGCAAACAAACTAGAAGAAAGAACTCAGCTGGAAATAGAATGAGAACTGGAAACAAATGTTAACCACTGATCAGACCCCTTCAACTGTTCCTACTGCTTTTCATGAACATATTAGCACTGGTAGAATGCTACCAAAAATTAGCAAATATTTTGGTTGTAAACCAAGACTAGTATTCAATTTTTAAAAAGCCCCCCACAAATTATTAGAACACAAAATACAGAAGAAATTGAAATATTATTAAGAACGTTCCTTAACAACTGCTATTTTTTCCTGTTTATTTTTGTTGAATTAGTCGTCTTCTTAATCCCTGAATATTTTTTCATACAAACTTTCAACTATTGAGAGTTAGTATGATATCTTAGCTGGAGTACTAGACCAAAGCTCAAAGTTCCCAGGTTTTGATATGCTCTGCAAGTTTTCACAGGCAATTTAGTTAAACTCTCTGAACCTCAGTTTCCTCAGTCAGTAAAATTGTTAAAACATTTGGTATAGTGATCAGAGAGGTCTAGTCTTGGAATAAAAAACAATCCGTGTTAAACCATGTCTCCAACATATATAAGTTGTCTGATTATTGAAATATCACTTAATTTCTCAGTGCCCCAAGCAACATTCTAAGAGAATACATTGAAAATGAGTTGACAGTTTACTTCAGTAAGTGAAATTTCCATACTGAGAGTTCCTTCCCTTTCCCCTAGTCGAATAGTATGTCTGCACCAAAAACAAAAATGGAAGTCTTTAGTACTATCTCATGGGCTGGGAATGAGACTCAAAAAAGATAATGTATTAAAAGTATTTTGAAAACTTTAAAAGTATTATATAATAATATATAAGTAAATGTGTTATTCTTTAATTGCTATCATTCATTTGTTTGTCATGTCCAATTTTTCATTACCCCATGTGGGGTTTTCTTGGCAAAGATCCTGGAGTGATTTGGTATTTTCTTTCTTTTTTCTTTCTTTTTCTTTCTTTCTTTCTTTCTTTCTTTCTTTCTTTCTTTCTTTCTTTCTTTCTTTCTTTCTTTCTTTCTTTCTTTCTTTCTTTCTTAATATTTTTCCATGGTTACTTGATTCATGTTCTTTTCCTCTCCTCTTCCCTTCCCCTTCCCAGAGCCAATGAGCAATTCCACTGGGTTTTACATGTATCATTGTTAAAACCTATTTCCATATTACTAATATTTGCAATAGTGATCACTTAAAGTCAACATCCCCAATCATATCCCCATCAAACAATGTGATCAAGCATATGCTTTTCTTCTGTGTATCTACTCCCACTGTTCTTCCTCTGAACGTGAATAGCATTCTTTCTCCTAAGTCCCTCAGAATTATCCTGGACTATTGCATTGCTGCTAGTAGAGAAATCCATTACATTTTGATTGTGCCACAGTGTATCAGTCTCTGTGTACAATGTTCTCCTGGTTCTGCTTCTTTCACTCTGCATTAATTCCTGGACGTCATTCCAGATACCATGGAATTCCTCCAGTTCATTATTCCTTTCAGCACAATAGTATCATCATCAACATATACCACAGTTTGTTTTGCCATTCCTCAATCAAAGGGCATCTCCTCATTTTCCAGGTTTTGGCCACTACAAAGAGCACAGCTATGTATATTTTTGTGCATCTATTTTTCCATATTATCTCTTTGGGGTACAAACCCTGCAATGGATAAAAGGGCAAAAAGTCTTTTAGTGCCCTTTGGGCATAGTTCCAAATTGCCTTCCAGAATGGTTGGATCAATTCACAACCCCACCAGCAATGCATTAGTGTTCCAATTTTGTTGCCATTTCTTCCAACACCTCATTTTACAGATGAGGAAACTGAGTCAAAAAGGGTAAGTAACTTGCTCAGGGCTCCATAGCTACTAAGTGTTTAAGGCCATATTTGAACTCAAGTCTTTCTGACTCTAGGCCATGCTTTTGTGCTCTATCTTCTTCACCACCTAGAGGTATATATTTATATAAGTAAATATTACCATATGATTTTTCAACCCTACTTTTACATTTGTCCTCTTTAAATCTTATTTTGTTATATTTAAATCCATTTCCTGACTGGCTCATTCAAATTTAGATCCTAATTCATATCCATTCAGGGTGTTAGTTATTTCTCCCAGTTTTGTTTCCTCTCCAACTGATAAAAACGTCTAACCTCAGAGGGACAAACCCAAATCCCTGAGAGGACTCCAACTAGAGAACTATAATTACTCAATTTTTCCAAACCTACCTAGCTAAATATCATTTAGTGATCCACACATCTCTCCAGGTTTTCTACGAGGATATCATAAAACTTTACTAAAACCAAGGTCAATTCCATGTACAACATGCTTCTTATTTAATAGTCTAGTAACTCACCCCAAAGGATAATCTAATTAGTCTGACATGACTTGTTCCTGATTAAGCCATGACAGTTCTTTGTGTCCATGTCTTTTCTTAAATGCTTTCTAAGCTGCCATTTCACATCTTTGTTTTTCCAGTATCAATCACTTTATCCTGTAATTTTTTTAAAAATGATAATAGAATTAGATCAATACTAACAACTATTTTCATAATTTCCTGTTGTTTAATATGTATTGATCATCTTCTCCACCATTTCCAAACTAAACTGTATGCTTCTTGAGAGCTAAGACCATGCCCTTTATTTTTTCTGTTTTCTAAATCAGGAAGACTAGTACCTCTGGTGGGAGGGCTTGCCCTTTTCAGGGCTTCTTTCCTCTCCTGAGTCCACTTGCCACCCAACTCTTATATGTGGCTCCATGAAGCTATAGCACTCACAGTAGCCAAACTCTGGTAAACCATCTCAATAAGTGAGCTAACCCAGGTTGAGGGTAAATGACACGCCTCAAACCCATTGGTGAGTTGGGAGGGGGTGTGTCTAACCCAAACAAATGAAGATTTCTTCTGGCAGAGGAGACTGATGAGAACACATTTCAAAAGTCATGAAAATGGCTGAAGCAGGTGCTGTGGAGTGCCTAGAGCTTAGTTAGATATGGAAGATGCCAAAGTCAGCTTCTTGGACCCTGCATCCTGAACCATCCATCATTATCTTGACTTTTGCTTGCCATTGGAATTGGATGTTTAGAAGAGAGCAAGGCTACCTTTCTTAAATCTAATTTACGCATTAGTCAAAAGACATCACCAGTGATATCATTTTGGTCCTCTTAGAGTAAGAAGGACAACCATCAACCAATTATTCTATCCAAAGTCAGGCTCAATGTTGGGCACAGAGTATGTATTTAATGACTATGTGATGGTAGATTTACTCATTGCTTCCTTTCTCCCATTCTCTTTGCTCAGGAGCATAATTAAGCTATAAAGCTAAGCCCCACCAGCACAGAATAACTACTCTTCCACTTTGCCCTAAACCATATGCTCTCCTGGAGAGCTGCAACCATTAAAGGGAATTTGAAGATTAAGTAGACTTGAGTAAGGTCACTGAGTGTCTTCCTTTCCCATTTTTATTTCTCCCAAAAGGAGGGTTAGAGTTATATACTCTCTTTATTCTTTAATGTCATTATATCTTTTTTGTTAACATATACGTAAAATACATGTAATAGGACAGCATAAAATCCAATATATTTTTAAAGAGGACCCTTTTCTCCTTTGGAGGAAAAAGAAATGCCATAATGCTTCCCAATTTATAAAATATAAATCCATTTACTTGTCAAGTAAATGAATTCAATTTGTTCATAGACATATATTCATAGAATTTTGAGTTATATGCAAGATTAGAGATTATGTAGTCCAAGTTCTTCAGTTTACTAATAAGGAAACTTCGGTCCAGAGAAGAGGCATAACTAACTCGGGCAAAATACTAGCAATTAGGATTAAATCAAGGTCTTCTGATTCAAAGGCCAGTGATTTTTCCTTCACATTTCAGGATTTAAGTATAATCTAATAATTCCTATGACTAAATGAATGCAGAAGCAAACACAATTGTTGTGTGTATACAGATTCAAATACAAAAGTCAACCAGTCAATAAGCATCTATTAAATTGTCTACTATGTGTCAAACATAGTAATATGTGCTATAATAGTTGTCAGACACTGTAACAAGAGTCTTTAGTAATAATAATAACCACAAAAATACATGCCTGGGGCAGCTAGATGGCTTAGTGGATAGAGAGCCAGGCCTGGAGACGGGAGGTTTTGGGTTCAAATCTGAGCTCAGACACATCCTCGCTATATGACCTTGCCCTTACCAGTCTTCCTCCTTGAAACTTATTCTTAGAACTGATTGTAAGACATAAGGTAAGAGTTTAAAAGAATAAATAACGTATGTATTAAATCCAATCCAAATCACTGTTCTCTTTAAAGTAGTTCCCCCTAGGAAAATACATACATGTTCCAATGATACTACCACAATATCAGACATTTCTGGAGCTCTTTTTTTCTTTGTAATTGTATTTTAATCTTTAAACCGAGACTGCGAACCATATAACAAAACCAATCTCTTTATACTATAATCACACGCCAACTTTATCCACACATTTACACAACTGCTGCAAATTATGATTAACTTGTCATTCTTTAAATTTTAAAAATAACTTCTCATACTTTGGGGGAATCCTTTTGAAAAAATAAATATCAGTCTGTCACTGAGGTTGATGTCTTATAAAAATATTCAAGTGCAGGTTAAAATACCAGTAACCAGACAGACACTTCATGCCAATGTTCTATGATAACCAGTATTAAAAGCACACTTGGCCCTATGCAGAGACAAAGTAGAGAATCATGTCTGGTATGATCTGAGGGATGCCAGAAAGGCTTCCCCTTAGAGATAGTTCTATATTGGTTTAAAATCGTGACGTTTAAATATTAATTAATGTTCTCTTCCCAGATTCCTATTTTAAAAATCAGAGTATGCACAAGAAGAGTAAGACATTTAAGTCATTAACACCTTAGTAAGATTTAGTCTCATCAGAGGTTTTCTGCTAAAGGCAAGCACAACATTGCATAAGAACATGGAGTGCTTGGGGATGACAAGTGGCTAACTAGGACAGGAATATATATATACAAACATAAAAGAGGACAAACAGAGAAAGGGGAATACTGAAGAAAAACTATGCCTTCCACATAATTTTGTCTAGGCTGCAAGTTTCTAGTACTTTCTGATGAATTCTATAGGGATTGTAGGAAAATTGCCTGAGAACACTCTAACACTACTTGAGCATATTTTATTTTTTCTGTGAAAGCTGCCAGAGGATTTTCTCCTGTGGCAATACCCACCTCATCATTAAAAATGTACATATTTATTAAATGCCAACTGAACAGTATCTACTATTCTAGAAACCAGTAGAGTCCCCTAAAGTAACATTCTAAAGCAGGAATTTTAAACCAAGGGTCCATGTACCTGATGGGTGTTAGGGGGACTGTGAACTTGGATAGGGGGGAAAAATGGCATCTTTATTTTCAGTAACCTCTAATTGAACTTTAGCCTTTCCCTCAATTATGAATGTTGGCAACAAACATTATTCTGAAAACGGGCCCAAAGGCATCACCAGACTGCCAAAAGGGTCCATAACATAAAGGTTAAAAAATCCTGGAAGTGACCCTTGAACTCAAGGGGCTTATGGTTTAAAAAATCCATTCTAATTCTCTTTCTCCATTTATTTGGAAAAACTAAAACCAAGCGCCTGAGCTTTCTTTCAGATAAAACCTGATTTTGCAAGGTAGACACTTAAAAAAAGGAAGAAGAAGAAAAACCTTTGGAGTCTACCTTGTTTTTCTTTTTCCTGACCCTAAGCCTGGGTTTGAGAGACCTAAAGGCAGAAGAGAGCAGCCTTCGTCATGTGAAAATCAAAGTGGGAATCAAATCCCTGGCCTCTCAGTTTTGAAAAGGCTGTGCAAATCATTCAGCATGGGGGAAGTCTGTGCCTTCCTTGTACAATGGCACCCTATGCCAGTCAACAAAGAAGTAAGTGATCAGCTGCAAAAACAGGCACTTCCCTTGTCGTCTCTCTTGGAGGGAGAGTGGAGGTTATGAAGTGTGCACAGTACTGAATAGGACTAGAGGGAAAGAGCTTTCTGGTAAAGCTAGGTGGGAGAAAAATCCAACCCCCTTAAACAGTTAGAATTGGAATGTTGTTTCCCCAGGGTTTCAGTAAACAGATTGTATACGTATTGCCAACATGCTTCTGTCTCCAAAATGGATCATGATTCAGCATTCTAAGAAAAAAACTAAGACATAAACGTCTCCAATATTTTCTAAACATGAGAGATAGCCACAGAAAAAAAATCCTGCTGACTTCTCATGAGAAAAGAAGGAAGAGAATGGTTGGAATGCAGAGTCAGAAGGTTTTCCCATTTCTCCTTTCTTCCATACAGTACGGCAGAGAGTACTGGTGTGGGATATTTCTCCCTGCTGCTCTCCATTTACAGGGTGGAGATCTACAATGGATACAGTGTTGATATCAGATTTATTTTCAGGATTTAAGAGATGAGGTCAGAACAAGTGGCCGAGCCACTTGGAACAACAACAAGGGGGCTGTGAAGCCAGCTTGTCCTCAAAGTACTCATTGCACACTTGGTTTTACTGAACAATCACTCACTTATTGGGCACGCGGACTTTTTCAGATTGATTGGTATTGTGTGTTTTGGTAGTTGTTATTTTATTTACTGAAGGGGGGAATCTAATGTGGTGGGAGAGGTTATGTAATCAGATGTTATGTTTGAGGTATCTTTGTACATGGTCCAAATATTCTGGTGAGTGTGTCTAAAATAATGAGCCTGATTCTATTGATGATAAAATAATCTAGTTCTGCAATTACTAGAGAGATATCGAAATGTGGGTTGTCAAAAAGGGACAACTGTAGCTGTTGTTTCTCTGCAGACAAGCTCATCTTTGATTTTGTTTCTCTCTCCCAACTCTCTTGGCCAACAAGTTACCAAATCCTGTTGACACTACTGCTATATCTTTCACGTTTGGCTTCTCCACAACTCTAGTTCAGACCCTCATCACCTCATATGTGGACCACCAAAATCTTCTTTTTCTTCTTTAATCCATCCTTCAACAGATGTCAAAGAAATATTCATATGGTCACAGGCCTGACCATGTCACATTCTTTCTCAAAGACATTGAGTGGCTGTTCCAAGCCTAGAAGATATGATAGAAAGTTCTTACAAAGCTGTCCACAAAATGACTCTCCCAATTTTATTCTCCTTCAAGCATTGTACCTTCCATCCTGTTTGTAACTAGCCCTAGACCTCCATATATAGACATTCTCCTACCTTCCCTATTCCTAGAATATGCTCTTCTGAATAACTGCCAACTAAATCTTTCCTTTCTTTAAACATACAACCAGATCAGATGCCATTCCCTACATACCGGCTTCTATTATCCTGCAGGGATCATCATGTTTTCTAATGGTGTTTGGTTTAGATCCTTCCATATAGTCTACAAAGTAGTAAATTGTTCATATTTTATACCTGCTCCACATATAAGCTTGTTTGGAGCAGGGACTGTGTTTTATTTTTCTTTTTGGTATGATCAATACTCAGAATGATGCCTTATATGTACTAGACTAGAGGTTTAATAATTTTGTCAAGTTGAACATGATGTACATTAAGGATCTTAGTGTAAGTGAGATACTGTGAGTCTTTGTGAGTTCTCATGTCATAGTTTCAGGCCCTTTTTTATGCAAGGACAAAATCTCTGTATCTGTGGGGAAAATGACAACTTTTTTTAATCAAAAAGGAAAATAAAAGCTATTTAAGACTTCCTAGTGTTACTTAAATTAAAATCGAGGTAAATAATACTGTAAAAATTTATATGAGTGGTATTTGTTTTCTAAAAACAGTGATTTGTGTTAAAAAGTTATCAGAAATAGAAAAAAATGTTATATCATATATTCATACTTCATGAGCTATATATGCAAGATTGCCAGGAATTATATACATCTATAGCAGGGCTTCTTAACTTTTTCTTATGTGAATGTCATGGGCCCGTTGGTCAGTGTAGCATGTCCCATGAACCCTTTCCAAGAATTATATTCTTTAACGCATGAAATAAAACACATAGTGACAAAAGAAATCAATCATACTGAAGTATAGTTACTAATATACTAAAAAAGTCATGTTCCCAGACCTCAGGTTGAGAACTCCTGGCCCATACTATTAAAGTACATATCCTTTCAAATTGTTTATCTAGTAGAATTGCATATAGATGTCTATTTAATTAAAAATCATTCTTTATTGAGAGGCATCATGGCCTAGTGAATAGGAAATTTGCTTTGGAGATGTAAAGACTTGGGATTCAAGCTGCATCATAGTCAATATCCCATTCCAATCAAGTTCCCATCCGAAGAATAAATGAAAGGAGTATCTAAAAATCCCCACATGAAAAGAGTCTCAGGTGCTTCTCTTCTACCTGATCAGCCATAAACCTTTCTCGAAGTCAATGTATAATGAGACAAGAGTGAGGGAACAAGGGAGCAACTTCTTAGTCACTTCATAACAATTAACAACTTCTTTGGGTCCTAGACAATCTGGGTTGTATCTGGAACCTTAAGTTACAAAGAATATGATGGAGAGAATTTCTCTATTAAGAATCCCCACATAGATTAAATTAAAGATCCAGAACAAATCAATGTACATTTCTTCTAGTGGTTTGGTTCAATGGTTTAGAATAAAGTTTTACTGACGTTTGTATTAGGAGTTGGATCTCTGAGCAGGTTCTTGGTTTTTCTCAAAAAATAATTTCAGTACAATAGACAAACCCTTGCCAGACATCTCACGAATACATGCCATTAGTCATAGTGGAAACCAGTTAAAAGAGTATGGATAGCTCAGTATGACCCATCACTATGAATGGAAAACAAACTATGTTCTGTTGACATTGGCTCACCAATGTAAATCTTTGTCATCTGTGTATAGGATAGAATATTTACCTATTTTCAGAGCACATAAAATGAATACTTAATACATGCTTTATTTCTGAGCTTAACATAGCATCTCAGTTCAGGATACAATACAATAAACTCTTTTGTATAAAAAAGCTTAGTTCCAAACTTATTTTGTAAGACTAAATATAGAGGATGTGAAAGAAGAATACAAAAAAACCCCCCTACAAGCAAAGAGTCTGACCCTCTCAGGTGCTACTCTTTTCCCTGATCATCCATAAACCTTTCTAAAAGCCAGTGTGTAATGAGGCAAGAGTGAGGGAACAAGGGGGCAACTTCACAGTCATCATACACACACACACACACACACACACATCAAAAAAGACACTCTCAAGCTTCTGAATGTTCTGCTTACAAAGGTAATGTGTGCATTTTCTTCCATAGATATCTGCATAATTGAAATTTCAGATAAATAGTATGGATAACGGAGAGTTTAAGGCAATAATACAATGACACAGGACATTTATTTCTCAATTCATGGGCTTCAGGATATAACAGCACTTTCTATTACACTCTGACCAGAGATGATTTGTAACAGGCTAATCTCTCTTCTCCCAAGGCTCTGATGTCATTTGTTTAAAAGAACTCTCAAATAAGATTCCTATAGCCATTTGCATAAGTGAAAGATTATTTCACAGTGCATTCTACCAACACTGCAATAAAAGATTACCTTGAAATTCTTTACCATAATTTAATAAAGTAGTCAATATTGTATTTACAGATGAAAGTATCCCCAATCCCATTTCGACTATGAAGGGTACATTTAGAAGAAATATATTGGTCATGCATTAGTATGAAACCAGAGTCTGATTTTTGTGCCTGTTTTCTATATTTTCCATCAGACACATGATCTAGATCTTTTTTTCCTCACTCTTAATGGATCTACAATGCCAAAACATATATGGAGTACATAGTATATATAGCTTCTGTAGTGTACATTATATAGACTAGCTACACTATATAGCTGGTCTATACTATGCCAAAAGAAAAACCTGGTCAGTTGACCAATTCAATTACTTTTTCAAGTGTTTTAACTTTGATTCTTTTTCTTCCTATCTTCATAAATGGCCACAGTTCATTGTTCTAACCTTAGGTACTGGGACAATATTTATTGAGAAATATCCATTTCCCCCATTATATTCATTTCCCTGGCATTCTTTGAAATTGAAAATGCCTTCTTTATGGAAACCTAAGAGCTGGAATTGGGCTTCAAGGTCATCTCATCCCACCCACTGCTCCCCACCCAGAAGTTAGTGTTAAATATTAAACTGTGATGAAGATATTATTATTAATATGCAGTCCTGTGATTTAATCAACAAGTCCAAACTTTCTTCAAGGCATCTAATTTGCTGATTTTCATAGCACTGCCCCAGAATCCTAGGATTACTTTCCCTGAATTATCCTAATCTGCACGATCAATAATTCCTACTAAACAATAATATTAATAATGTTTTGCTTCCTGCTTAGGCAAAAAGAATAGGAATATTATCTATAATTCCCAGAATGTTAAAGAAACTAGAAAACAAAGAAAAACATCTATATTTATTGTTTAGCACTTTAAATTTGCCATGTGCTTTCCAATTAAAAAAATTGATTACTCCTTAAAAAGCTATGCAGTAGAACATATGTCAGCACTTGGGTAATGTGCCACAGACTGCAACTTCATACTATAGCCCCCAAAATGCTGTTAGTGCCTCATCATTTGACCAAAGAGACTTCACCTCATTTTACCTCCATGCCGATACTGTTATATACTATAGCACAGTAATCTGGCACCTAGTAGGTGCTTAATACATTTTTATGGATTGATTAATTCAATAGCATTTCAATGTACAAAGCATACTCCAATTTAATCGTAAATGAAACAGTGGCTAATCAAGCAGCTACAAAATATGAAAACCCACAAATATGATTTATTTCCAACCTGTAGCATATATGCACATGGACATACACATATTTTTTTAAATCGTAGAATTATTGCATGTGCTCCCACATTACACAAGGTCAACACTGCTGGAAGCATTGTACTATATCTGGTTAGAATAAGAAATTGTATGGTGAAAACTCAGGGGAATGACCACTGAAATTTCTCTTATTTGCCAGTGAGGAGAAGAAAACTATTTGTAATCTAGAGATGTGCAATTCTTTTGCTATCAGCCAAAATGCTGATTTATTTCTTCTTTTTTTCTTTTTCACTATCCCTTTTTTCCATTTTTTTCTTAAATGGGGTCTAGATCCTTTCATGACCAAATCCATATTTAATCCTCTGTTTTAAGCACAGAACTGTTCTAATGGTGGTAGAAACAGATAGAGAATAGAATAACCATCTTCCACAAAAAAAAAAAAAAATCTTAGTAATTTCTTTTCCTGAAATTGTTGCCTTGAGTGTTGAATTACCCCTATAATTTTTCATAGTTTTCGAGGTGGCATATCAAGGAGAAATTAAACTTCATCATTTTGGCTTTAACACGTACACTCGAAAAATGACAGGTTGGTGTACTGTAGCTGACAGTTCCCATTAACTATGAGCTAATGTTGCAGAGTCAGTCCAAACAAGGTGTCATGGCCTCAGGCTATTGGAAGGTCCCCTTCATACCAGGATTCATACTACCCCCTAGGAAATAAGAGCTATAAATACATTCTGCTATTTCCCCCTCACCCCCTCAAAGTGACCTAATGAATATTTATGCATTAGCAGCCATACCATACTCCATATCATGGTGGAAATCACCCTCCCACTGACATACCATGTGGATTTATGCTAGTGGGAAGGCCTCACTTTACTCCTTTGTGGGATATAGGTATTCAATAAAGCCCCCAAAGTTCACTTTTTTGTTCCTGAATACAAAGAGAGCCTATTGGCTGGAATCTTTCTACCTATGTTCTCTATTTTAGTTTTTGATCAATTATTGAGGAAAATAACTAGAATAACAAACAAACCAAATAGATTATTAAAAGGGGGAGAAATGAGGGCCTTTAGGTGGCTCAATGGATCAAGAGGCAGGCCTGGAGATAGGACTGTTCAAATCTGGCCTCTGACACTTTTTGGCTGTGTGACCCTGGGAAAGTCACTTAACCCCTATTGCCTTGTCCTTTCTGTTCTTCTTCATTAGAATCAATACACAATATTGATTTTAAGACAGAAGGTAGGAATTTTTAAAAAAGAAAGATACAAAATGCTAACACAGTGAATGGGATAATATTTTAAACAAATCTTTGCAATTAAAAAGATACATTTAATTGCAACTTTCTAGTTTTTAGATGAAGGGTCATTTCCTTTTCAAATGGCAATTGAAATAAAATGAATACAAATAAAACAATTTTATTATTTTATTTTCTATTATTCAATCAACAAATATTTATTCTCTCTTCTAAGCAAGTAATTATGCATTTCTATCAATATTTTTTTTCCCTGGTGAGTGTACTGGAAGTGGGAAAACATTTTCCCAAAGCATCTTCACAATTGCTACATTCAGGATCCTTAAAACTACCATGAAGAAATGACTCCCAATGTGGGAAGTTTGCACAGCTGTAGGAGGGGGTGGAGTAGGAGGGTACAAGGCTATAACAGGCATAAGGTAGGGTAGGTATGGTCGCCTTGGAGACAAATCTTATGACTGGTTTTCTTGGGAATAGGTGGGATGTAACCCATCTTCCCATGCTTCAGCTGTCTGATCATCCATCCACTGGGGTCAAGCCATCACCTCTTTGGTATCACATCATATCCCCCATTTTGAAACCATTAGCATAAATCATAAGTGTTCTGAAAGGCAAAAAGTTCTGTTATATGATACAAGGGTCTTGGAAGTTTTCATAGAGAAGGGACGTGAGCTGAGCCTAAAAGAATGAGCTAATTTTGAATAGCTAGAGAGCCAACCAGGCTAGCATATACCTATTTCTTTTCCTGGATCTTCATCCAGTTAGTTCCTTCCAACTATCCTTGTCCCATTTCTCTTCTCAATTTATACCATTTCACTTGGTGATCCATCAGACCAATTATGATGATTCCAGTCTCTGATTCTAATCTTGCTGCTACCCTCATTTTCCCATTTTAAGCTCAACATGACCAAAACTGAACTCATTACATTTCCCTGAAAACTTTTCCCTTACAAACTTCTCTATTACTGGTCAAAGGTATGTCTATCCTTCCAATTCATAAGGCTAACAACCTACGTGTCATATTTGACTTTCATTCTCTCTCAACACCTCCCAACCAATAAGTTGCAAAGACCTACTGATTTTATCTTTCTAACACCCTTACACATGTTTCTTTTTCTGCTCTGACACTTCCAGTACCCTGATAAAAACCTTCATCTCCTGATATGTGAACTATTGCAATAGCCTACTGGTTGACCACAAGTCCCTTCCCTCTCCAGTCCATTTTCTACCCAGCTGCCAAAATGATTCCACTTTCTGCCGGATTGGTTTTCTCCACATTTCACCACCTTTTCCCCCAACTCAATAAATTCAAGTGACTTTCTATCACCTTCTGGATAAAATATAAAATAAAATCCCTTGTTTGTTGTCCAAAGCCCTTCATAGTGTTGTCCCATATCCCACTTTTTCACCAGTATTCTTACATTTTCCATACACACGCACACACACACTCTCTTCAAGCCAGTGATTCATTGAACAATCCATTCCACCTTTCAGCTCTGGGCATTTTCATTAACCATCTCTCATGCCCAGAATGCTCTACTTCCTCATCTCCAACTCCTGGCTTCTCTGGTTTCCTTCAAGTCCAAACTAAAATTCTGCCTTCTAAAGGCAGCCTTTCCTAATCCTTCTTAATTCTAGTGTGTTGTTTTTTTCCTGTAGATAATTTCCTATCTATCCTGTATAGAATGTATCAATCTCCTCTATTAGATTGAGTTCCTTGAGGTAAAGGACTATCTTTTACCTTTCTTTGTATTCGCAAAGCTTACAGTGGGTCTGGCACATAATAGACCCTATAAATATATTGACTATTTGACTGCCGATCCCTACTGTGAACCTTAAAAATTCCCAGTCCCTACTTCATAAGATTTGATTAAGACCATTCCCCATTTGGGCAGTGAACTCTACTTAGAGCAGAAATGTGAGAACTCTACTCCACCTACTTAAGTCTGCCCTAGGGGAAGATAAAGTTGTAAACTCCTTGCTGAACAATGAAAAATACTTAAACCCATACTTAAGCCATGCCTATTTTTAGAACTAATACAAAGTGGTGCTAAGTACCTATAAAGGTCAGGCAACTTGTGGACTTACAAGGAGCAAAACTTACTCAGAGATTCTAGTCTACTCTGGTGTAAATTACTGTGTGAACTAAGAATGGTCTGTCCTTTGGAAAAGGTCTACTGTGATTGGTAGATGGAAGAACTTAGGGGAGATGACATAGGAGAAAACCCCCTATATAAGAAAAGGACAGGCCATTGAGAAAAGAGAGTCTCTTGAGAGACAATCTCTAAGGAGGTTCTTGAGAGAAGGACAATCTCTAAGGAGGTCTCTCAAGGGAGGCTGACTCTGGCTGGAACTGCCTCTGGGGAGACTCTGTCCCCCTGAATCCTCGCTTGAACAGATCTTATGGTGAGTGATTAAGGACTGACTGATCTTTTCTTTTAGGGATTAGGCCTGGGTTGGCCAGGGCTGCCTGGGCCGGCCTATTCTTTTCTCATTTATTTCCTTTCTCTCTCTCTCTCTCTCTCTCTCTCTCTCTCTCTCTCTCTCTCTCTCTCTCTCTCTCTCTCTCTCTCTCTCTTTCTTTAATTCCTCATTGTATTATTAATTAAAGATCTCTATAAAACCCAGTTGACTTGGGTATATTTTCATAATTGGGAATATTTCCCTGGCGACCACCTTATATTTGATTTAAATCCAAACACTATAGTGAAACATATTTCCTGCTGTCAAAATTTACTCAGCCACTCTTATATCTACTACAAATTAAGTCTTCCACTATTTTAATCACTACAGTTTATGCCTTCAACCTATTTTAACTATTACAGTTTATGGTTCCCACTCTTTTAAATGCCACACTACTATCAAGAAATCTGAGACTGATGAGCCCACTTGAACTGGGGAGTTATGAACTACAGCAGGTTAAAAGCCAGCAGAAAGTCTGACATCAACATGGTAAGCCCCAGGAGCAAGGAAACTACCAAGTTGTGAAAAGAGTTGAAAACTGGTTCAGTTTTCAGATAGAGCAATTCAAAGCTCCCACCATGTTCAGAAGTGTTATTGAGTCCATGAGTAACCATTGAACTTCCAGGCTGAGAAAGAGATTCAATATTTTAAAAGGGAAAAAATCCAAATCAGAGAATGCTTTTCTTTGAACAAAGGCATAGCATTAAGGAAGTGCAATATGTAAAGAAAATTGAAGGGGTCAGTTTGTCTGGAAGAACAGATTTATGTTAGACAAAGGCTCTTAGCCTAGGATCCATGGACTCACAAAGGATCTTTAGATAGATTTCCCAGGATCAGTGAACTTATGTGAGAAAAATAAATTTAAAATCTTTATTTTCACTAAAATTTAGTTGTTGTTCAGTTGTTTCAATTATGTCCAACACTTTGTGACCCCATCTGGGGTTTTGTTTTTTTTTTGGAAAAGATATGGTTTGATATTCCCTTCTTCAGCTCAATTAACAGATGAGGAACTAAGGCAAACAGAATTTAGTGACTTATCCAGTGTCAGACATCTAGTAAGTTTCTAAGGCTAAATTTGAACTCAGGTCTTCTTGACTCCAGGCCTAGGCACTCTAACCACTGTCACCTAGTTGCCCTAAAATTTAGTATTTTTAAAAATTATTTAAAATTTGGAAATCTAGTATTTCCTTCAATTATTTTAAAACATTCTGAGAAAGGACCCATAGGTTTTATCGGTTCACCAAAGGTACACTAACACACAAAAGTGAAAAATTTCTGGTCTAATAGATATTTAATCTTTTTTTAAACTCTCACCTTTCATCTTAGAATCAATACTGTGTATTGGTTTCAAGGCAGAAGAGTAATCACGCCTATGCAATGGGGGTTAAGTGACTTGCCTAAGATCATACAACTAGGAAGTATCTGAGGACAGAATCGAACTTAGTAACTGGCTTTCATTCCACTGAGCCACGAAGCTGCCCTCTGAAGTATAATATATTAAATAAACATTGCATACCAGACCAGAGCTATTATGAAGGAGGAGAGTCTATCATAAAGCTAAGAAAGCTTTATATAAATGTGAATTGGCTTCATGATTTGGTGAATAGTGAGACATGGCTGGCTATGGAGTAAACTTTGTTCTGTAGACCAGATCTTCACATAGAGTCTGTGACAAGGTTTCTGTCATTGTTTTTAGAATTTTGATAACTGTATTTTGATTTAATTGGTTTCATTTCTATTTTACTTTATATATTAAAAACATAATTCAGAGGAGGTCATAGGATTTATTTACTAGATACTCAAAGGGACGCATGATACACACTTAAGGTGTCTTAACATAAAGGCTAAAAACATCTACTATAGGCACTAAAAATTTAAGTTCATGCTCATGTATTCCACAAATACCAATTAAGTGCTTCCTATGTCCAAGGCTATCCACTAACGCTCTGCTACAATGGCTCACTGGATGTGGAGGGGATATGAGATTGCCATGCCAAGGAAGGACCATGCCAACGGTCGGGGGGGGGGGGAGGCAATGCCAACAAAGGGCAAGTTCTAGCAGCTCCTAATAAAACTTCAGGGAGAGGCTCAGTGATAAACCCTGTGTCCATTATATTTATACATACCAGTCTACCTAAATCTGGAAAGGCTCACTGATAGAGATGTTCCCAAGGTGACAACAAAATGCTTTTGCCCCAACAACTCATACCCTTGAGATATTGTGATGATCAATGTCCAGGGGACTCCTATGCCAATAAAAATCAGCTAACTATAAAGTCCCTAAGAAAAAAAGGAAGGACAAAGATAGAAAGGATAGATATCAATCAATCAGCAAGCATTTATAAATTACATTTATAAATAGTTAAGTTGCTGGGAAGAAGAAAAGATCTTTTTTTGCTAAACCCAGAAGAGTTAAGTGACTTTCCTAAAGCCACAGAGCTCAGGCAAGAACCTAGGTATCCTGGCTTCCAGGCAACTTAATTCAATATAATTCTATTTCAGCAAACATTGCTTAAGCACAGATAGTACGTAAATTAAAATTCATTTATATGTTTAGTAACATGCAGCTCTTTGTGACCTTTTGGATGATATCCTGGAGTGGTTTGCCATATCCTTCTCCAGATCATTTTACAGATGAGGAAACAGAGGTCAACAGAGTTAAGTGACTTGCCCAAGGTCATACAGCTAGTAAGTGTTTGAGGCTAGATTTGAACTCAAGATGAGCCTACTTGACTCTGAGTCATGCACTTTATCCACTGACCTCAAGTTTATATAGCCCATTTCACCAAATATATTCTTCAGAATGACTCCCTGAGGTCAACAAGGTTGACACTACTATTCCAATTTATAGAGGAGGAAACAGGCTCAAGAGAGGTTAAAGAATTTGCTCAAGTTCATGCAATCAGTAAGTGATGAGTTGCAAGAAGATCCCTGACGATGGATTGATCACCGCTATGCTATTGGGTAGATCCCTTTAGTGAATGGGTTGGACTAGATGGTTGTTAAGGTTCTTTCCAACTCACTTTCTCTGACAGTTCAATTCAATTCAGTTCAATTTTAATAATCGTTTCTAAGGCACTCTGCCAACTGCTTGCTAGACATTCTTTTTCACTACACCTCTTAAAATTACACCACCCCCCTCAATTTTCTCTTCTCTAGGTTGAACAATCCCAATCCTTTCATCTTTTCTCAGAGGAGACATTTTTCATAGCTTTAATCATTTTGTCACTTTTTCCCCTGTACCCTTGCCAAGTTTCAGCATATTTTTGTCATGTTGTAACCAGAAGTGGACACAAGATTTAGATTAAAGAAATAAGAAATGATTCTTAACCTGGAGTCTTTTTTTAAGTCAATGTTTTTTTTTTAATTTAAGTCAATATAATTGTTTTCCTTTTTTTTAAGTCAATGTAATTGTTTTCCTTTATCCTTCTATGCATTTTATTTCATGCATTTAAAAGCATAATTTCAAGCAGGGGACCATAGGTTTCACCAGACTACCAAAGGAGGTTATGACAAAAAAAAGTTGTCCCTCTTGTTTAGGTTTTTAATATTTAATGAAAAGCATAGCAGAAGTGCCTTTGGATGGCATATTCTTTTTAAAGAACTTCTAGAAATGCTTCTTGATTAACTCAGATTCATCATTTATCCTATGGTCAACTCTTCTCCAAGGACCTCTTCATTTTTTTGTAATATCTGTTCCTGCTGAGTTTTTTGCCATGCTGTCTCTCTGGTAGTAGTTTCTTATTCCTAAATTCCTATATTCCTAAATACACTAACATGTGCTCATTTCCATAGTACACTTTACTGCTTTTGTAGAACCAAGATTCTTCTGCTCCTCTCCCCTCCCCTCCCTTCATTAATAAAAGTCATTTAAGTTGTATTTCTGCCTTCCAAAGTTTTAACAGTTTCTTCTAATTTATCACTCACAAAAATTATGAGTATATTCTCAATGTCTGCATCAAGATTTTCAATAATTATATCAAATAGACGAAGTTTTGGGACCTCTTACTGTGGCACATGATCGTTCCACATGTGTGTACTATTCTAAGAGCTATGTCAGGAAACTGAAGGACTGGATGCTTCTCTCAAAGAGTTAACAATGGGTGACCCCATTTGAAAAACTCCCTTCAAATGCTCTCCACCTCCAGAGAAAGAACTGTTCGAGTTGTCTTTCACATCAGTGAATTTATGGTTTTATTTTGAAGTTTTGGTTATGTACGAGTTTACTCTTACAACAATGACCAATATGGAAGTGTGTTTTGCATGACAATAAACAAACTGAAAAAAAAATTAAAAATTCCCTCCCCAAGGTCAAATTATACTATTAAATAATCATATGACATATCTTTTTGTCTCTCAGAATCTATCCAGTCTAACTGCCTTCAAGTAATAGACGAGAAAAAACTGACACTCACAGAAGGTATGATTTGTTCCAGGTCACCTAGAAGTAGCTTAATCAGAATGGGAATTTAGACTCTCTAACACATATATTTTCCATTGGACCTTATGGGTTCCTATGAAAAAGGAACTTAGAAATCTTCTTTTCCAACCCATTTATCCATTCTGCTGCTGAGGAAATAAACTAAACTGTTCAGTTACGTTGCATATAAATATTCTCTGATCTTCATTGAATTCTTCAATTTCATTTCTGCCTTTTTTTTTTCAGAAGCATGTATTTAGTTAGTCATCATTATTTTGATATTTGTGCTTATATTTAAAGCCTTTTAGACATAATTTACATTCATACATTTTCAAAATGTCACATTTATTTTAAAATCTTAGATACAAGTACTTTTTATTTCTACATATCTACATTTTTACAATTATTTATTTATGTCTACATTTTCATAGAAAAATAGCTATAAAAGTCAGTCTTCCATTTTGAAAAAATTTTCATCAGAGTCTATATGCACATATACTTAACATGTTTGCTGAAAAATGTGAAAACATTATTTCAGAAAATGTTCTTGAGCTCTCCTTCCAGGCCAGGTGGAAAAATGAGTGATCTTTATCTGCATAAGCACCATTCGTTATAATACAACCAGTTTAATTGGTCCAGTTTTACTGATTTGTTAGAATCTTACAAAATCTTTATTCTTGTATATATGCCATTAAGTACAGCCATGTTGGTAGGTCATTGAATAGCATCAATGTTTCAGTCTCCTTCAATTAAAAAAGATTACTTTCTACCTAAATAGTAATTTAGAGAATTATTTCATTTATATTTACTCATGTGAACCTCAAAACAACCCTATGAAATAAGCCAGGCACATAATTAAGATTCCAATGTTATAGATAAGAAAATTGAAACTTAGAGATCCCCAGTAACTTACCCAGGTTGGTCAGGGGCAGGTGAAAGATTATAAAGTAATTTTCCACCACATAATACTATCTCTTTAAGATTCAGTGCCAATGGGCAGAATTGGCACTTCTCACATAGAAATTAATTAAGCATCAATCTAACCAAATCAATTCCTAGGATTAAAAATTTAACGATAGATGGAGGGGCAGCTAGGTGACTTAGTAGATTGAGATTCAGGCCCAAAGTTCAGAGGTCCTGAGTTCAAATTTGACGTTGGACACTTCCTAGCTGTATGATCCTAAGTAAGTCACCTAACCTCCATTGCCTATTCCTTACCATTCTCCTGTCTTAGAATCAATGGATTCCAAGGCACAAGGTAAGTTTTTTAAGCTATATTGACCATCAGAGGTCATCTAGTCCAATTTTCTTTTTTAGCAGATGAAAAATTGAGGTTCAAAGAGTTTAAGTAATTTGTCCAAAGTCATACAGTAAGTTGAAGAACCAGGTTTTGAACACAGGTCTTCCAACTTCAAATCTGGCACTCTTTCTTCTGTTGGCATTCAACAAAAATTAATTAAGCATCTTCTGTGTGCAAAGGGCTATGCTGGGCACCAGAGATACAAAGCCAAAAATGTACCCTACCTTTAAGGACCTTATATTCTAAACACTTGAATTTTCCACCTATTTAAAATTTTAGCTTAATTTTTCTTAATATGGTTTTGTTTTCTATCATATTTATTTCCAGACATATACCCCTACTTCCTTTATCCACTAAGCCACTCCTTAAAACAAAGATTAAAAAAGAAAAAGGAAAATATCATTTTGGCAAAATTAACCAATTTTTAGCTATATTTAATTAACTATAACAACCATTAACAACTAATTAACTACAGTCTAGCAAAATAAGCAACATTCCACTGCTATAATCTTTTTTGCCTATCCAATGGAAGGAAGAGTGGTGCATTTTCTCAACTCTTTTTCAAGAAGAAACTTGGTCATTATAATTACATTGGGATTTCCTGGGATTTCCTCTTTTGTTGTTCTTTCTGTCTGTATTGCCATAGCACTGGAAGTCATTTCTCCATTTCTGCCTTTTTTTACTCTGCATCAGTATATGTAGGTCTTCTCATACTTCTCTAAATCATACTATATTTATCTACCTCAGTTGATGGACACTTACATTATTTCTAGTTCACTAATACCACCAGAAATAAAAATGCTGCTACACATATTTTAGTTCACATGACATCATTCTTTTCATCTTTGACCTCCCTATTCTATATGCCTAACTGAGGCATAGAGATCTCTAGGTCAGAGAGAAAAAGTTAACTTTTTTTTTCCCAGCTTAATGTCAAATTGCTTCTAGCATACCACTGTGGCTATTTTCCTCCAGCCCTTCCAATGATAATCATTTTCATCTTTGTCATCACTACATATTCTATATACTTCTTTTTTTTACAAAGCATCAGAACTGGATGCCGATACCTCATTTACAGAGAGGTAATAATCTAGACACTGAGATAATTTTTCAATTTTTTTTAAAATCACCACCATAAAAAGTCTGTTGTTCTTCCTCTCTTAAATGTTGTCAGATTTTTCTCACACCCCTTCCCACTCTGCAGAATTATATTCCCACTTGTGCTATTCTGTAAGATTCCTCTAGTAATTTCCATCAATTCAGTCTGTGAAATTGGCCCTTGTGCTTATTACAGCTTGTTTACAAATTTGAATTCGTGCTATTCTATGTTAAAATGCATGTATATGTTTAAGCACAAAGTGAGAAAGGAAGAGAATTATTGGCATGATAATTCAGAAATAGAGGATTATGGTCTAAACAATTACTTAGGATTCTAGAACATGGCACATTGTTGACGCCTACTCTGTGTAATTTATGAAACACTTTCTCCAATATTGTCGAATTGTTTAATCCCATTTAAAACAATTTCTAAATACTTTCCAAAATATAATTATGTTAAAATGGAGTACACGACCCATCTGATATCGTTTTTTTTTCCCATGTACTATTTTGAACAAATCAAGTTTTATTTGATGTTATGTTTTTTTCCATCCTATGGTGGTATCTTGTAAGCAGACTGTTTATTTATGACAGTAAAAGAGAATGCAAAATTCAGTGACTATCCTACAGTCTTAAAAAGAAATAGCTGAGGTTACTGCCTTGTACAATATACTTGATAAATTTGGATAATCTAAATTTTTATTACAGCAATCTTTAAAATAAAGGGCTACAATTTTCTTCCTTTTTCTAATAATGCACAAAATTTCTAATAAACAACTTAATCTGAACCAGAGGGAGAGACGAAAGCTGTTTAGAGGCTCTGATTCAATGGATTGCTGAAAATGACTATGTGCTGAAACTACTTTGGCTTGACAATAAATCTTTTTCTTTTCTTTTCTTGTTTTACAATGGGATTATTGTAGAGCTTCTGAGGAAAGTAAAATGTCCCAGCTTGCACTAGACAGAAATATTTATGTGCTTGGGGGAATTACAACTAAAATGAATATTATGTTGATTAAACAAACATAAAAGTTGCTTATTTTTTGGACAAATGGGTTCTAGAAACATATCTGTCTCTATACTTGTCTCCTTATCTATTTGAATGGCTTCTTTCCTGCCTGTTGGCTTATCAATTTGCCTGTTTCTTCATTAAAAAACCAACAGAAAAATGAAACATGAGGTTTGTAATATCAGTGGGAATCTCTGCTGCCACTATTTATAAAACAAATGTAAATTTCAAGGCTGTGTCTTCTGTTCCACTCCATGACATTAAACAGATTAGCCTCCCACTACATGGAAAAGCACCATCGTCAACATTGAGTTTATTTGTTAATAGCTTGAATTTTTAAAGTGTATTTGCTGCTAACTCTGAGGCTTGCTACTCAAAAAAGGTTTCTTTGTAACTGGAAGTCCAGTATAGGCATAGAGATGCCTAGTTTCATATGTTTGATTGGAATTAAAAAAATAAAAACAAACTAAAAAATAATGCAGCCAGCTCATTTGCATTGTAATCTAATTTTTAAATTACTTTGTGGGTGCATATTCAATAGAGCTTTTCTCTTATTCATGAAAAGAGGATACATTTGGTTGAGGAGTACATTGCTTTTAAAATTTAATTAAATCTGTATTATTACTATTATCATTGTAAGTAGACTCTGAGCTGTAGGTGATGTCTATATTTCATCCATTAAACTAATAAAACTCAATCGTATCAACAAGTAATCTGTGAAAAAAATTAAAAGTAAAATAAATAAGGCTCTAATTATAACAATGACCATAAAAATTTGTTACCATTTTCACTGAGGTACTATGACATGATATGATAGTAAATATTGCATACTAGATGGAGTACTAGATTTAGAGAAAGGAAAGCTCTGGATGGTACCCTATCTCTGACATTTAGTAGATGTTTACTCCTTAACTAAGCCTTAGTTTTTTCTCTGCAAAATATGAATAATAATAATGCCTACTTGAAAGGCTCATGGGAAGGGCCAAATGAAAGAATGCAAATAAGGAGCTTTTCATGCCTTCAAAGTGTCAGTAATTAATAATATAATAATTTAAATTGAGTACTATATATACAACGATATGTGTGTGTGTGTATATTTCATATACTTCCAAGAACAATATTCAAAATTACCACTACGTAAGCATCATCCTTGATGTGATACTGTCTTATTCACCCCTGTATCAGTCAGCTCAGGCATTTAAGATATTGACTTAAACAAGGCGGTACTTAATAAGTTTTTGTTAATTGCACAAATGAATTAATAGAAGTTGAATGAATGAATAGATCCATTATAAAAAATTTGTTGAGCATCTACATGTGTACTTGATATTGAATATATAAAGAAATACAAGATATGGACCATTGCTCTCAAGAAGAGTCCTACTAGGGAATCAGATCATACTATAAAAATATGAATAACAATTTGTCCTAAATGTCACATTAGTGGTATAAAAAATAAGGTTTCAGAGGAAAGAGAAATCACTGTGAACTGGAGAAGTGGAAAAATCTTTAAGGTATAGAGGAGATTAGAGTTGAGCATTGAAAAAAGGATTGGGCTAATCTAAATGGAGAGGAGAGGAGTGATAAGAGCAAATATATGTTGTTTTCTTGGTTCTACTTGCCTTACTCTGTATTACTTCATGTCTGTTTTCCCTTGATTCCCTGAATTCTTCATATATATTATTTCTTACAGCCCAGTGATATTCCACTATTTAGGCAGGAAGATTCGGTAAAGAATAGTCAACTCCTTTGTTTCTAATTATGTATGGGACCTTAATTGCTGTCTTCAGTCTCCTTGGGGTCTATGTTTAACCCCCATAGATCTCTGAATCAAAAGGCATGCATTTTTGTCACTTTTTTTAGTATGACCTCAAATGACTTTCCAAAATGGTTGGACTACTTCATAGTTTCATCAAGAGTATATTATTCATGTTGGAAGGGATGTGGTAACATTGGGACACTAATGCCCTGTTGGTGGAATTGTGAACTGATCCAACCTTTCTGGAGGGCAATTTTGGAACTATGCCAAAAGGGCTATAAAATTGTGCATACCCTATGGTCCTGTTCATTACTAGGTCCGTATAGCAAAGAGATTCTGAAAAAAGGGGAAAGACCTACTTGTACAAAAAATATTTATAGCAGCTTTTTTGTGATGGCAAAGAATTGGAAATTGAGGGGACATCCATCATTTTGGGGGATGGCTGAATAAATTGTGGTATATGTGGATAATGGAATACTATTGTGCTCTAAAAAATGATAAGCAGGATGGTTTCAGAAAAAGCTGGAAAGATCTACATGTACTGAAGCAGAGAGAAATAATTAGAACTAGGAAAATATTGTACATAGTAAAACTGATAGTGTACAGTGATCAACTGTGAAAGACTTAGATGCTCTTAGCAATGCAATGATCTGAGATCATTCCGAAAGATTTATGACTAAAGGATGCTATCCAACTTCAGAAAGAAAGAACTATTGGCATCAAATGTAGATCAAAGCATACTACCTTTCACATTAGCTTATTTGCCTTTTTATTTGGGGGGTTTGGTTTTATATGAATATTCTCTTTCAACAATAACCAATATGGAAGCATGTTTTGAATGATAATACAAGTATACCCTAGATCAAATGGCCTGCCATCTCTGAGAGGGGGGAGGGAGACAATTTGGATCTTTTAATTTTGGAAAATGTATGTTGAAAATTGTTATTATATAATTGGGAAAATGAAAAAAAACTTGGAATTTTGTGACCATCTTTACATGGTCCAAAAGGTGGTCCTTCCAACATTGACTATTTCTATCTCTTATAATCTTTACCAATTTGTTGAGTGTGGTAAAATCCTAGAGTTGTTTTAATTTGTGTTTTTATTATTATTATTAATTTGAAAAATCATTTATTCTTATATCATCCTTTTTTTCAATATGTCAAGAAGAAGCAGGATGCATTATTAATCAGAGTCCTAGACCTTTACAAAGCCAAGGTTCAAATTCTACCTCATACTTACTACTGGTATGATGAGCTATAAATAATACTTTTCTTATTCCTAAGATAGGGATAATGGCACTGGATGTATTCACCTCAAAGTTCTGTGGATTCCACCTAAGATAATTTCTGCAAAGTATTTTCTCTGTAACATTTATATTGTCCTTTGGAGTTTACAAAGTGCCTTACATGTTATCTCATTTGATAGGTGCAATTATTATCCCCATTTTACAGATAATAAACTTAATTAGTAAGTGCTTGGACAGAATATCTCAGGTCCTCCTGACTCCAAATCTACTCATGCTAGCCATTGTGACATCCAATAGTCTATCTCAGTTGTTATTAGCATTTCTTTTCAAAATTTTCATTACTATTTTAATCTTTAGTTTCATGGTTAAGGGTCAGTTTTGAGAGGCAGCATGGGACAGGCAACAAGCATGGAATCTGGAGAGACAAGATTTAGGTTCAAATCCTAGTTCTTCTATTTAAGAACTATGACCTTGGGCATATTGCTTACTTCTCTAGCCCTCAAGTTTCTCCATCTAAAATAAACAAACAAAGAAACAAAGAAAATGAAGAGTTTGGACTCAACTAACTCTTTTTTTTTTTGAAGCCTAACAAAAATGGAAAATAAATTTTCTCTCTCCATTTTTATCAATAAAAGTGGGCTCCTCAATTCTGTCAAGTGAATTCTTTTTGTGTAGCTTTGTATATACAAAGCAAGCAATGGCTATTCAGCTCTTTGCTAACAGGATTATTAAATATAATGATATATTAGATATAATAAACATTATTTATAAATATACATTTATATATATAATATATATAAATATAAATATTATTTATAATAATATATTGATTTTTATATTATTATATAATAAATACTATTTAATAAGTATAAATATTAAATATAATAAATATAATGTTAAAGTGAGCCATGCTTAGTTCATAGGAGAAAATAGAACATTTCAAAGACTCTTAAAATACCAAGAAATTCAAAATATCTCTGGAAAACTTTTAAGCTCTTCACTACCACCCCTAACACACATCCCTTTCTTTTTTCTTCTTAAGAGAAAAAAAACAACATATAGTAAGGAGCAGAAAATTTCATACTGATTCTTAAGACTTTATGATGTAGAAATTGTTGTGAAAATAGAAACCTTGCCTTAGGCAAAAGCTTGAGGTACAGAGATTCCCAAAGTATGTCAGTGTAAACTATTGAAGCCACATAGTTATTGATCAGATCAACAAGAAGGTAATTTTGAAATTCCATTCCTCTACTTATTCTTTTCCTTGCTCTATAATCAGAGGACGAATACACCCGTGAAAGCAAAATTGGCAGGGAGAAGAAAGCCTCCTTCTACCATTAGATAATTTCACCCTTGCCTAATTCAGCCATCTTTTGGGCATTTGTCTATGATTTTTAAAAATATGTATATGTTATTTTAAACTACATCTATTTAAGGTATAGGAGCATAATAAGTGATGTGGACAAGTGAAATGAATAGAGATTTAAGCTCCCAGTCACTACTGTTAATAAATGTCCAAGAAATAAAAGGTGTAAAGTATACCTTTAGAAGACCACTAGTCAGTGTTCTTCTCAGAGGCCAAAGGAAATTCTCGGTTTATTTTTCAAACATATTTTTCTTTTTTTTTTAACCTTTACCTTCTGTCTTAGCATTGGAATTTTGCATCAGTTTCAAGGCAGAAGAGTGGCAAGAGCTAGGCAATTGGTATTAAGTGACTTGCCCAGGATCCTTGAGCTAAATATCTGAGGTCAAATTTGAACTCAGGATCTCATGTTTCCTGGCTTTGGTCTCTATCTGCTGCCCCTCAAACCATATTTTTTAAACCATCTTTTTTCATTCCTATCTAATTCTGTTTCTTAAGAAACAATCATCTAACAAACTGAAAGTGATTACTGGTCCTTTTATCAGATTTAGTGTTTACCATAAAGGTCCTATGATTTTAAAATAATATTGTCATGAAAATAAATTACTATAATGTATCTGTTCATCTCTTCATTTTGTACAGGTGTCAGAAGTATTGCATTTTAAATGAATGACAAAATATGTAAAAATATGCATAAGTTCCTATTTGCATTTTTAAAAGTGTTTGCAAATTATATATGTATTAAAGCTAAAAATAAGATCTTGACACTTTAACCCTGTAGGTCAAAACAATAAATGTTTTAGAAAAATGTTTAAAAATATCTGCACTCATCCTTTCTGGCAGCACACAGGATTACTGAGAATTCTCAGTGCAGACCCCGCTTAAAGGATACTGCAGAATGGGTTGCTGGGGAGCCTTTCAATTCATAATTAACAGGTTTAAAAACCAACTGTTATTAAATCCTTCTTAAAAGCCAGCCTTAATAATAAAATATCTGCCATCGTTCTTTCATCTTGGAGGTCTCTATTTGCTCCTTTCATTTCGGTTCTAGAGAAGAAGGCCTGCTCATTTCCCTTCCTTCTTCCCACCCTCTCCCCCTTCCACCAACACCACTTTCCACCCCCCCCCCCAAATGTACACTAATAACTTGAATGGGCTGTTTTCTGTGGTTCTAGAATTCTAATGCAGTACTGTACTGCCCCCTAGTGCTCAATTCATTATACAAGCTACACATATGGAGAAAATGGAAGAGTCCTTTTAAGAAAATAAAATGACTCAATAAGAATAAGACTTTATCAACATTCTTAATAGTGACACCTTTGGAAAAATTTGGGTGAATTGGATTTTTTGGAATTATAAGAGAACACAAAGGACCTGAATATTATTTCTTTTGTTTAAGGGTATAGATCTGACAACTAAATAAACATGTATTAAATTTCTACAATATTCAAGAACGGTCTTGTGCTAAATCTTGGAGATACAAAGCCAAAAAAATGAAATAAATCCCCTTCTTAAGGAGAATTGTTTCATTTTTCCCGAGTAGTTTTTATTCTGTATAGTAATGATCTTGACACATTAGATGATTCTTGTGTAATTGGGTTAACTGAAATTAATGGGTTTCGAGATGTTAGGCTACCCTCAATACTGAAAGCAGTGTGATCCATTAGAAAGAAGGCTGCATCTTGGGTTGGAAACTTCTGTCTCAAATCCTAGCTCTGCCACATGACTTCCGGCAAGTCATTCTATCTCTCTGGACCTGACTTTCTTTAGGGGTTAAAGGAAATGCAGATAAGCTGGGCAGTTTTGGAACTACCAGGTTAAATTTGAGATGTGTGAATATATATATATATATATATATTAATATATACTTTAAACACTCTTTAAAAAAGAAGTGAAAGACCACCGACCTAGGTGCGGACTCTCTGAACTCAAAAGCTGATATTATCCAAGACACTAAGAGGTTTCCTGTAAAAGTACATGACAAGAAGTAGAAAGGCACTTCAAGAGGAACTTGCCTCTGAGATAACTATAATCTTATAAGTGCTATAAATTAAGGATTCTTGAGTTCAAAAACATGGGCAGTAGAACTTCTACAGCTAGCAGGGGAGTTCCTAATACATTGTGTTCCACTGAGAAAGAAGAGAACTTTCTAATTGGAGAGCAAAATCAGGAAGCTGGCTTTGGGAAGTTGTGTTAGGAAGTGTTGTGAATAAAAATTAACCTTGGAGACATTGTAATCCACACAGAAAGTAAATACTTTTTCAGTATCCTCTCAAACAGTCATACTACTGCTACTATATAGCATTTATAGCACCTATGTTGTGCCAGGTACTGTGCTAAGTACTTTACATATCCTATTTGATCCTCACAATAACCCTGAAAGGTAGGTGCTATTATATATTTTCATTGATGAGAAAATTGAGAAAAAGAGAAGTTAATTGACTTGCCTAAGCTCACAGCTTGTAAATACCTGATGCTGAATTTAAACTCAGGTCTTCTTGCTGCTTCCTCCTGCTTCCTCCTGATGTCTAGCTACTTTTTTCTTTCTTTGGGAAAGAGAGAATAGCAGAATGTCAAAGAATTGGCACCTTAAATTCAGTTTTTTTTTTTCAGGGGGTACTGATGGGCTAATTAAGTGGTGTTTTTGTACTTCTAAATCTTATTATGAACTCTTGGGAATCCTTTGTTTGCTTTCTATTGGTGAAATAAAAGACTGTCCTGTGACTTAAAAAATGTAAACAAATTTAAAAATAAAACAAAGATGTTAGGCTAGGTGAGTGCTAAGGTCTTTCCCAGTTCTAGCCATCATTCTCTACGTTAATACTTAGTGGGAAGTTCCAATCTCTGCTGAGTTTTAAGAGTTATAAGTCTTTGTTTCTTTTACTCCTCATATTGGTAATATTTCTTAATTTCAAGGCCAGTAGGGTTGTGGAGGAGAGGAGGGGAGCAGTTGGTATTCTTGAGGGCAAGAATAAATACGAATAGCTAAATGCCAATCTCTTGCCCATATCCAGAGCTTAACCAAATGGAAGGATGTGAGAGCAACTGTGCCAAATCAGAGAAAAGAATAAGGTCAAGAGAGAAGGGAAGATAGAAGGACTTTATAATCACTCTCAAATAGAACAGAATTTTAAAAACTGGGATTGTGCTCTTTTTTTGCACAGTGAAAAGTAAATTTAATGTAGAGTCATTAGAAATTGGGTTCAGATTCAAATTTTGCCACTTGCTAACCATATATATGACCTTGGGGAAATTACTTTCACTCTCTAGGCATTTGTTTCCCTAAACTGGAAAATTAAGAAATTGGATTAAAGTATTTTTGTGTTGCCTGATAACCCCAACACCCTATCTTAATGCTCTCCTATTTCATTCTCCAAAAATTTGACAATACCCTCACTGCTCCCAAGTTCTACTCTCCCTGACCCCAAACTGACCAGCATCTTTAGACAATCAGTGGTATCAATGTCCAGGGTGACATTGCTGCATTGGTATTGTCTTCCCTTTCCTCACTGGATCTCTAATTAGGACCATTAAAGTCTGAAGCCCCCAATTGCTCTTTGACCCCAAAATTTAGCCCCAGAAATACCACTCTCACTGTAGAACCTACATCTCAAATTCACTGCGGAAGTTTCTTTTTTCAATAATTTATGGCTACTCTAGACTGAGTTCATTGGGTGTCACTGGGACCTGATGATGTTTCTCCTATCACACTGGCAGTTGCCCTCTTTTTAGCATATGCTATAGAACTTGTTAACAATTCTCTAAGTCATTTCCTTCAAACAACTGCTGATGAACAGCACTGAGTTGCCTCTAAGGTCCCTTCCAACTCTAAATCCTGTAAGACTATGAGAATTTTTTTTTATGTTGACAGAAGACATCACATTTCTACTCAAAACTAAGAATATTCTCTAAGTATCTCAAGATATCATTAAGCAATGGAATATTATTAATTTACTTAAAGAAGCAGTTTTTACTAGGTAGAGTATATTCCCCTATTTCAGTCATTCTTTAATTTTTAAGCTAGTCTAATATTTATCACTAAAGTGGAAGGAGAAGTTTTATGTCTCCTCTATAGATTTATATAAAAAGAGTTTTGGAGACCTAGGCATTGACCACAAGAACTAGACCACATAATTAATTCAATATTCATACCTCTTTAGATACACCTGGATGGGATTCCAAATGATAGCATGGGATAAAGTAAACTAGTAAGTTCTTTTGGTTCCCTTATCAAATTTACTAAAGACTGGCAAATGAGTGCAATGGAAATCACGGCAGAAGCCAGAGTTCAGACTGTTATTGGTTAACAGGTCACCACCTAGAAACAGAAAACCTAGGTTCAGATCTCTGTCCTAGCTAGTGGCATGGAGCAAGTCAATTTGTCTCAGTGGGTCATGCTTTTCTCCTTTTAAAAATGTGGGCATTATAGTATCTGAACTGGAATGTCTCTTCCAGCTCTGAAAGTTTATTTTGTTAATAACAATTATTTTGTCTGCATTTTATCATTTTTGATTGAATACTCGGTAACTTCCAGGTATAATCCAAGTCAAACTCTCAGTTACATAGTCAGTATGAATACATAATTGTTTATTTTAGGTAAGTGCAGCTACTGGAGCTAATGAGGCCACAAAAACAAATCCTCCATCACAGACACTCAACCATTGCTCAGCCAGTTGTTCTAAAATCCTTAGCATCAGACAACTGCTATATTCTAAATCTTGCAATCTTATGATAAGGAAAGACCTAGAAATATTCATAAGTTGGGCCCAGCCTACCTTTCAAATGGAGCCCTAAGTAAATATTTGTTATTTTGGTTAAAAGTGCCTGGGAATGACTTGATTTCATTTTAATGAGAACCAAAGAAAGACAAACAGGGCTAGTTCTTAGGCAAATTGGACATCAAATTTTGGTTTCCTTGTCCATTCCTTCTTTTCAATAAAGTTCTCCTCAGCTACTGTTCTCTCTCCCCAGAGACTTTGCATATTGCTCCTGTGACACAATTTTTGGCCCCAAAATGGATATGCACCCCTAAGTTTCTACTTCATCTTTTCTTTTTCTCCTTTTCCTACATAAACATTTACTTATTCTCTGTCCCATTTCCTGAGGGCCTAGCTGATAAATTCTTTGGTGTTAATGTGTTAATGGCCACTAAGATGTTCTTGTGTTTTCAAGGCAAGATAAAATACTTGAATTTTAACCAAGGCCCTTAGGGCACAATTACTCCAGAAGAAGGACTCTAGCTGATGGGACATGGAGTCACTTCTGGAGGCATGTGGGGGAAATATTTGGGGGGCAGATAGTTCTTTTCATCCCTGAAATTATATATATTCAGGCCTAAATCATAGACCAGATCCCAATTCTGTCATCTGTCTCCTGTTTAATCCAAACAAATTAGTGAATATAATATTTCTCATCTCTAAAACCAACATTATTTAGGGGGTGGCTCGTGAAACACCTGCCACTTAAAAAGAAGATGAAATATTATGCAAATTCAAAGGCTTAAAATTATGTTATAGAAAAGATTTATAGATTTTCTATACTGGGGATGTTTGATGTTCAGATATTTAAAGGGTTATCCCAGAGGAGAGGAATTAGATTCATTCCTGTAGTTTCAGTCAGCAAACTTGGGGAAAATGGATAGAATCTACAGTGAGAGAGATTTCAGCTCAGTATATAAATAGTTTTTTTCATAGTCAGAATAGTCTAAACAATGCATGAATTGCCTGATGAAGTAGTGAGATCAGAGCCATGTGATTGTTGTTGTTCATCCTTTGTTCTCCAAGGGGACCACAGAGTGATGTCTTGACTTGGCATCTTGAGAGGCACAAAACTGTCCCTCTCACCCTTTCTTTCCAGAGTCTTTCCAGAGTCATCCAGGTCCAGTGACAAGAAAAAAGTCAAGACAACTAACAGTGACAGCCAGGTGATGCTTTTAAGCAGAGGCTGGCTAGATGGTAGACCCTAAGCATTGCTGTAGAAGGGATCCCTGAATCCCATGAAAATACGACCTTGCATATGTACGATCTATGAATTGGGTTTATCCTTCTGAAAATACCAGAGACTACTCTTAATTGCTTAATATTTTAAAATTAAAATGACATTCTTCCCCTACAGGTACTATTCTAGGTATTTTACTTGATATTAAATTGAATAAGCATCAAAATGGGGAGATTAACCTTTAGATGTGTCTAGAGTGGTGACTTTCAATATATGGCCTTAGAACTACTGTTAATCTACAGAGGTCCTACTGGTGAAATAGTTTACTTGGAACTGGTAAATATTATAAAATGTGCATATTTCTGCTTCTGCTAAAATTAATCATTTACTAGTGTACTGCCTTGTTTAGTCCTCAAAACCAGAGTCATTCTTCTCCATTCATTAAAGTGAGGCTTTCATTTGTAGGAGGTAGTTTTGAGTTAGGGTTTTATAGATTTTATTTTTTATGTTAGAATTGTTCTAGTAGCCTACTTTTGTCCTACTCTTTTAGCAATCATGGACCATCTTTAAACTGATTGGGGATTGAATTTAAAGAGCATTAATGTCTAACATATTTACATGGGTAAGCATAAGCATAAAAGGAAACAGCATTTAACTTCTCCCCAAATATGAATAAAGTTATTTAAAAAACACATGAATTTTCAGATAAAAAGTGCTTTTATTGAACAATTGGGCTAATGTTTTCTGAAGCTGCTTTTCAAGATATTGTTATAGCAGTGGATAGAGAGTTGGAATTGAAGTCAGGAAGATTCTTTTTCCTGAGTTCAAATTTGGTTTCAGACACGTACTAGATACATGACCCTGAGTAAGTCACTTAAACTTGTTTGCCCCAGTTTCCTCATCTGTAAAATGAGTTGGAGAAGGAAATGGCAAAATTTGAATATTTTTGCTAAGAAAAACCCAAATGGATTCATGAAGAATTGGACAATACTGAACAATTAATAGCATCAAAAGTTGCATAATACAATTGTAAAAAGTAAATATTGTAACTTTAAAATATGAACTTAATGAAGTTTGAATGATATAATTTCTCAATGAACAACATATTGTTTTAAATCTACGTCTTTCTGCTAAGACTGTGAATTTAACACCTTTCTTTCCAATGTTGGACACATAATAAAAACATAAACTTAATACTAGAGACTCTATAATCTAGTCCAATCCCCCTCATTTTACAAATGGGGAAACCAAGGCCCTCCAAAATTAAGACTTGGTGCTACTTTTCTATACAATAAAACAGACATTCCTTATTTGCCTATGTGTATCTATGAAGTTGTTAGCATTTATGTTAATGATTAAAATCAAAGATTCTTTCAGGGGAAGCTTTGCAAAATCATCTTTTTTTAAAAGGAGAAAGTTGAAAATCTCTGATAATAATCGTGTCTCCTTTGAGTAAGAAGAGGTAAAACATTTTTCAGGAACCAAACAGATCTATTTTTTAATGGAATCTTGTTTTTTTTTTTCTGTTTAAAGATGCTGTTCCAAGGTCATAGAATTGTAAGGGATGTTGGAAGCCAATTTTCCCTAAACCCTGTCATTTTACAGATCAGGAAATTGAGGTACCCTGAGGATAAGTGACTAGTCCACAGTCAGAAATACACCAATCATTTGATTCAACCGAAAAAACTAATTAAGTATCTTCTGTATATTAGGCACTGAGTCTTTGCCCTCAGGGAGCTTACATTCTATTGGGTGAATGGAAGAGTAATACCATGTAAATACAAAATTCATACAATAATAATTGATTATTATGATATTAGGTCACATCTGGAGGAAAAATATTAACAGTTTTGGGGAATCAAAAAGTTATAAGTAGGAGGAAGTGAATCTGGAAGACAAATAAGATTCTAATAGAAATAAGGAAGGAAATCATTCTGGACATGAGGGCTTGCCTTCACAAAGGCAATGATGTAGGTGATGGAATGCCATGTATGGGGAAAAGCAAGTAAACTAGTTTGGATGGAACTCTGAGCTTCTGAAGAGTAATATGTCCAATAAACCTGAAAAAGTTTGTTGAAGCCAGATAGTAAAAGGCTTTAAATGTCAAGTAAAAGAATTTGTATTTGATCCTCAAGTCAAGAGGGAGCTATTCCAACTTCTTAAACAGGGATTGACATGGCTAAAATGTATTTTAAGACTATCAATATGGCAGTCTTATGGAGGGGGAAATAGACTGGAATGGGGAGAAAATGGAAGCAAGAATTAAAGTTTCAAGGTCATTGAAATACTTAAGAAGTGATGAGGACCTGCTCTAGGGTGATTCCCCTGTGAGTAGAGAGAAAGGGACAGGTGAGAGGGGCATTGTGGACATATTTTAGATGGCACTGAGTAAATTGTTTTATGAAATAATACAGTGCTTCCATTTTTGCAGTATACTTGGCCAGCCAGATTTTGTTCTTGTAGTTTATAATCTTATAGAATGGTATTCAACCGATTAATCTTTAGTTCACTTCTATAATCTTTACTACTCTTTTACAAAATAAAATCAATTAGTCGGAAGGCTGCCTGAATATAATAACTTATTTGTAGTATAGTACAAAGAGTATCAAATCTGAAATAAAAACCCTAAGGTTGAATCTTGGATCTATCACTGACTAGCTGTATGACTTTAGACAAATTTTTGTACCTTTCTGGGCCCCGAGTTTCTCATCTATAAATTAAAGGGACTGAGTTAGGTATCTGTAATGTCCTTATAGTTCCAACATCCCATTATCATTCCATGATGTAAAAATCATTTAGACTATATTATAACTACCAAAGATACAGAACAGAGTTAGGGAAATATAATTTCTTTATTTTGTTTAGATATTCTTGATTCTCAAGAGAAAAGTACTTTTCAGACAAAGTTTTTCACTGAGTACATTAATCCAAAGACTTGAAGTATGAAGGCAAGAAAAATGATATTTATCTTGCTTTTCTTTTTAAAAAGCTACTCAGTGTTTCTTATATTTTATTACACAGGAAGGAAATATTCAATATATGCAACCACACAAGAAAATTTTTCAAGTAGATATCAGTTTTAAACTGGTCAAATCTCCTTTTTGCCCACATTGTCAAACAAAATTCTAGGAATTAGGAGGAAAGAGTGAGAGACTATAGCTAATGCAATATAGTTTTATATATTCTTGAACAAATAAAACCAAGCCAGTAGATATCAGTAGATTTTCTGTAAATCTCTTGACTCTCATCAGACTAATTATATTGAGATCATTGGCCTAGATGATATGGGTAATTTGGGACTAGAGGCTGGCAAGCTATTCTGTGAGGAGGGGCATAACAGATGCTTCTACGGATCTGCAAAATGAGCTTGTGAGTCTATGTGCTATTCACATCATTTTACCAAAGTTTAGAAATAGAACAATTATACAGAATGCTTATTTGTCATTTCTGAGTGCTGTTCACTGACGCCAATTTTAAAATTGGATTTACCAAAGCTGAGAGAAAAAGGTATTCTAACAGGCTGGAAAATGATTAAAATCTTATAGATTGTCAGAGAGCCCACTTGGAATTCAACTTAAAAATATTCGAATTCAAAACCCAAAATTTATTAAGCTCTAATTATATGTAAGCCACCACACTAGACACTTAGAATATTTTTAAAAAATCAGTGTTTACCTCAAGGTTGGGAATTCAAGTGCTTGGCATATAGTAGGCTGTTGTCCTTTTTTCTCAAAAATGGCAAAAATGACATGATTTTCCTATCTTTTGACTCATGCATAAATAAGATTTAAGTGAAGGAGAAGTGACTAAAGTTGTCATGGCCTTACTCTCTCTTCCAGAGTATCAAATTCTAGTGGCAAGACAAAAGTCAAGATGACTGGTGATGTCTCAGGATGCAGTGGATGACACTGGCTTTTTCAAGGTCCCACCAAGCTCTAAGAGCTCCTCAGCACCTGCTTTGGCTGCTTTTATAGCTGTTGGAACAATCTGTTCTCATATTTCCATTCTGCCAGGGGAAGTCTACACTGGGGTACATACCTCTCTAAATCACTAAAAGGTTTGAAACCTTTTGGTTACCTTCAATCTTGTTTAGCCTGCTTTGCAAGATAGTTCCCTGGGATGTGGCTGCTATGCATGCTACAGCTTCTTGGAGCCATAGGTGAGAGAGCTGGATGGCATGTGGACACCTGAAGAGGAAAGCAGCCCTGAAAAGGGCTCAGCAAGCCCTCACACAAGAGGTATTGATATTCTCTGCATATCTTGTGCATCCCACAGAGAAGGCAAATAGTAGGCGCTTAATAAATGTTTATTGATTAATTTGTAGAAAAGTCCAAAGTATTTCTAGAGACTAAAAAATACTTAAATGTTGGAGGAAAGAAAAAAAAAAGAAAGACTCCTATGGGAGATTGCACCTGCACTGTGTTATTTATATAAACCAAGATCTAAACTAATTTCCTATTTAGAACCTGGAAGAAATTCAAATTCTCTAATATTTCTGATATTTTAGAGATTATAGTCCTGAGAAGAGGAAGTATGAAGGAAACTGATAAAAGATTACCCCCTCCAAATGTGTACCATATATCCCGTCTCAAAGATTCTTTACCTATATAATAGTTGCATGCATTTATTCCTTCTACAAATCTTGTGTTAAAGATTAATAGCATCCTAAGTTGGAGGCTATTGAAGATGCTTGCTATAAAACCTAAACCAAACTGTTTAGGAAGTGTGATAAAGGCAGGATGGTGTAGCAGATAGAAAGCCAGCCTTGGGGCCAGGAAGATTAGAGTTCAAACTCTACCTCTGACATATATTGGTTGCATGTCCCTAGTAAAGTCATTTTATATTTCAGTGCTTCAGGCAACAAACTGAGACTAACTTAGAGAAGGTATCGATCTGCATTGGTAAGGTGAGTTTCCTTAACAGAAATATGTATATGGTATCCCTCTGCCCTTACTATATGCCAGGCAATGTGCCAGGAATGTTTATTTGACTTTCAAGGTATCAAGTGATAATGGACTATGCTCCTGACCTCTCAAAAACAGTAAGGATATTTGGAGAGTTCCATTAACCAAAAGTTGGCCACAACATGACAAATTTATTTTTGGTTGCGACAATTTAACAAGTAATACCCACAGATACTTGCAGGGGTGGCAATCTGGGTAAGTGAGGGGACTCACCATGCCAATTAAATCAAACAACCATAATAGGTCATTTCAATTTTCAATTAGGAAGTTACAGTAGTCAGTTACAGTAGAAAGATCATTTTCTCTTTCCAGAGTAGTCGGAGCTCCTAGGTTAAAATACTGTCCCTGACTTTTTTTCCTATTGATTGATTGATTGATTTGTTACATTAACACACCCAGTTAACCCTCTCCCTCCCTTTTCTACCCCCATTAGAAATGGCATCATATAACAAACACATGCATGTCTATATAAAACTAAGCCATTCTTATTTCTATTTGTCAGCTCCTTCTCTGGAGGTGGATATATACGAGTTGTTCTTCAAACAATATTTCTGTTGCTGTATATAATGTTCTCTTGGTTCTGCTTATTTCACTCTTCATAATTTCATGTGGCCCTTTCCGTGTTTTCTCAAAATTAACCTGTTCACCATTTTCTTTTGGTGTAATAGTATTTCATCACAATCATATGCCACAGCTTATATAGCAATTCCCCATTGATAAGCATTCCTTCCATTTCCAGTTCTTTGTTACCACAAAGAGAGTTGCTATAAATATTTTAGAACATATAGATTCTTTTCTTTTTCTCTAATGACCTTAGGAAATAAATGTAATAGTGGTGTTGATGGGCCAAAGGTTTACCTGGTTTTATATCTCTTTGAGCATAATTCCACATTGCTCTCCAGTTCCACCAGTAGTGTATTAGTGTCCCCATTTTCCCATTTTCTCTCCAACATTGGTCATTTTGCCTTTTTATCATTCTAGCCAATTTGACTGATAGATATTGGATATCTCAAAGTTGTTTCTGCCTCTGACTTTTATTACCTGAATGAACATGGATAAATTACTTAACCTCTTGAGACTATAATTTTTTCATCTACAAAATTAAGAGATTGTACTCAATGGTCTCTAAGACCCTTTCCAGTTTCATATCTAGGATTCCATGTTCTAAGAAATAATAGGGTGTGTTTGCTTTATAAACACATAAAGTACATGTCATTTACTTTTGAATTACATGTAAAAAGGTATTTTCAGCCTTGTTCCATTATGGAAATGTACCCTGGGAGCCAAAAAAAGAGGATCTTCTATTACAAATCACAGTACCTAATGGTTTTGTGGCACTTTGTAGGTAGCTTCTAAGCACTTTCTGCAAAATAACAGCAATAATATAGGTAGTGCAAGCATTGTATTTAAACTCATTTCACAGGTCAAGAAACTTTATATTCAGAGGTGCCATATGATTTACCCAAAACTACGAGCTTAGTAAGTGAGGGAAGTCCAATTCCACCTTGCCCTTCTGACTCCAAGTCCAGATCCCAATCTTGTGATCCAAAGACCTAACAGGAGCAAGAGCCATAGGCAGCCAGCACTTTCCCCTCCTTTGCCCTAGACACTGATGCTCAATTCATACCAGGTAAAGGACTCCCCTTATTCTCTACCCATTTTCTATACTACTGTGAAATGTAACTTATAGCCAATAACTTCATTCAGATCCTCCCCCAAAAGTCATCTGTCATGACCAAGACGGAAATATGTTTTGCATGATCCCACAAGTATAACCTAGATCAAATGTCTTACCAGTTCAGGGAGAGAGAGAGAGAGAGAGAGAGGGAAAAGATTGAGGAAGAGAATTTGGAACTCAAAATTTTAGAAAATGAATGCTAAAAATTATTTTTTACAACTGATTTGGAATATTAATTAATATGTTAATATTAATATAATAATATTTTTAAAGTCTTATGTCCAGGAAATGACTGCCCAGCTCATTTGGATGATCAGAGAGCCCCCAGCTACATTTCTTCCAGTAAGATTGTTGTCACTAGACCTTACCATCTGTCCTGCCATTGCTTCCTAAGGTCCACTGGACCTTACCATCTGCCCTGATGCTAGGCCATCTGGACTTCTTAGCATTGCATCCTAAAGATTCCTTGGTATTGCCAATGACTCTGGCGCTTCATCCTAAGTAGGGCGGCTTTTATATCTGCCTGCCCTGCCACTGAACTTCCCTGTATTTGTCATCTCCTCTAAATGAATGTAAGCTCCTAGAGAACAGGGTCTGTATCTGTTTTTATTTTTCTTTATATCCTGGGATTCGTACCAAGTAATACTCAATTCTTTTTTATTCTTTCATTCCAAGCCTAGTGCTCTTTTCCACACCTTAGAAGAGTAATTGCATACATTATATTTAAAGTCATCTGCACTTTGGGGGAAAATTGATGCAGTGACATTAACATCTCACTGTAAAAATTAATTCTACACTGTCAAAGTGAGGACAACATTGTACTCAGCCTACTCCCTCCGTCTGTCTCTGTCTCTGCCCCTCTCCAAGTCTTCTTGGATGTCCCTTTTGGACTGAAGAATTAGGAATGAGAGGATAGACATCAAAAAGCCATAAACTCCCAGCTATGACCCAATAAATGTAATTTTTATTTTACAAAGACATTTTATAATGATATTTATGAAAAAATTTAAAAACATTTGCACCCAGGCCAAGACCTTGTGTATCAAGTTTCAGCCTGGGAGCACATTTTTATGGCTGTATTCTAATCCCATAAAGATAGGGATTTAAATGGAAATCTCCATGAAACCCCTTAACCTCTAGCATCACAAATAGGAATCTATAATAGACTTAATGACTGCATATGAAGTAGAGCAGTGCATGCTATGTAATTATCTCAGGCAGCCCTATTGGTTTCTTAGTCGCTGTCAAGAGTAGGCCAGATACTTCAGGAAAATTGAACACAGCTAAATATTCCAAAATTCAGATTATGAAACATTGCATTTCCTGCCTTGTTATCTAGCCAATTCAGTACATATATTTTTGGCTATAATTTCTTTTTCTGAAAAATGAGCTGTTCTGCTCCCTGAAATTATTAGCCTATTGCAGTTCCATAAAATCAGTGGGATTGTGAAAGAGTAATGAATGAGATCTTATTGCAGCTGGTCACCAATATTCAAGAAATTATGTCTTCAGAAAAACTTTACACAATTGACAGTTTCATACTGCTGATTGATGGAGGAAGGGTTGTTGGGGGTTAGAGTCTGTTTTTGGATTATTCATTTCAATAGGCTGAGTTATTTCTTGTCTTTATGCATGTGTCAAAAAGCCAGAGAGGCAAGAATTCTGGATGTGAAGTCAAGTCATAAGACCTGGGCTGGAGTACGGTTCTGCCACTTGCTGGTAAGTCATTTAACCTCTTCAGATAAAGAATTCTGAAAAAAGAAACATGCACATGTGATACTGTATGCATTTAAATTAATTGCAATATAAATAACTATGAGAAGTTTAGATGCTTCTTTTAATATTTAATGGCAAGGTTTTAGGAAAACATTTTTAAATGTATTTTTGTATACGTCGTAGTACAATGGAGAGAATGCTGAATTGAAAATAGGGGTAAATCCATGCTCTATCTTTCATTACATGTGTGACCTTCAGTAAGCTATTTTCCCTCTCTGATTCCCTCTCTGAATTTTCTCCTCTATAAATGAGGGGATTGGACTAGATGACTTCTGATATCCTTTACAATGCTAAATCTATGATCATATGAACTAAAGCTTAAGCTCTGCAAACACAGAGACCCTGCCTTGCATCGTGCTCTTCCTGCAGGAGAAACAGGCTTAGCTCAGGAACAAATGTTTGTTTGCAATGATGACACTGAGAATGGTGCCTAAGCTGTTTACTCCTTTGTTTTTCTGTTTACTAATAATTGTTCAGAATACCATCAGATTTATATCTGGAAAGAATCTTCAGTACAGTTCCTTCATTTTTCAAGTGAGAGAACTGAAGACCAAAGAGGTCACTTAGCAAATCAGTAGAGGAACTGGGATTTGAACCCAGCATTGTCTAATGCAAATCCAATACTCGTTCTGTTGTATATCGTGTCTTTAAAAACATCACATATAGCACCCTTGATTCATCCCTCTTTGGAGTCATAACTAAGGGTGTTGGGCAGGAGGATGAAATGGATTCTGTTCAGCCACCAAGGGAGGATAGGAAGAGGTTGGAAGGGACAAAGAAATAATTATGTAATCATGAGATTTATGGGAATAATATTACTCAATTACTTGTACATATTTCCCTTTGGACACTGGACAAGTGTGGAAGCCATAAGACAATCCTGCCCCTGCCCTTCCATACCTTCACACTTGCTGCTCTAGAAGATTATAAACTGAACTGTAGTGATCTATGGTTCTTTTGAGACCTAGAGAGACAAAAGAGACCAGAGTAAAGCTGAAGAAAATCCTGATATAGTCCAACTACCTAAGTCCCCCAGCTAACATAACATTGACCATGGCCTTGAATAAGAAAGTTATGGAAATGATTCCTAACTTTAATATCTGAGACATTCTTGTTCTTGGCAAAAAGTGTCTGAGTCTGGGCACCCAACTGTGTCTGGAAGCTCCTGGATCTGGGAGACTGATGGAGACATTCTAGGTCAAAGAAAGCCTTTGTATAAATAAACTTCATGTTATCTATTTGTTATTTTAATTTATTTTAATTGTATTACTTATACTTATTTGGTCATGCCTGTTTGGTCGACTCCATTATGCTATGTTCATATGACTAGAATACAGAGCATTATAGCAAACTGGCTGAGAGTATTTAAAATTATTTTAATTATATAGAACAGCTGCCACCCACAAAAAGCTAGACCTCAAGGGTAAAGCAGCATCTTTATGAAAATCATGGAGAGTTTGATTATTTTATAAGCATTTACTATTTGAGTAGAGCCAGGATCTGTGTTCTTATCACTGAAAAAGTTCAGGGGACTGGGAAGAGTATACCCTGGTATTTAAAGATGGATTTATTCTATTCAAAATTAATATTTTTTTTCTTCTCTGATAGTAACCTACATAGAATCCTGACCTATTTTCAACCACCTCCTTTCAGATTTGGACTTAAGTGTAATGAGAAAAGACTGATTTATCCTCATCTTTATTTTGTTGTTGTCCTAAAGTAGGATCTCATTTGGTTTTCCCCCTCTCGAACTTTAGACTTATTGAGAAATTAGAAATGTCAGGGAAAATATATGAACATTTTATTATAAATGTACTTCTTGGTTTAAAAGTAACTAGAAGTGCCTATTCATCCTGTCCTCACTATCCATGGAAGTGGAGAATAAGGGAAGGAGACATTGGTATTTGCTGCAGAGAAAGAGAGAGTTGTCCATAGCTCTTGTTCCTGTTCCATCCTTAGGATCCATCAGGACCTGAGTCTTAGAAGGCCTGGGAGGAATTGGCGTGCCACCTCTTACTAATTATATTATATGATTGTAGGCAAGTCATTTAGCAAATGAAACTATTATGGGAGAGTTCACAAAAAGTTTTCAACTTAATTTTGCAAATGGGGCTTTTTGATAGCTCAAGAAAATAACCAAAAATATTACCCTGTGACATTTGTTTGCCTACATCGAATCTTCACACTGGAGGAGGTAGGAAATTTGTATGGAAAATGTCTTGCATTACAGTAACAGGTGAATAATTCTCATTATTCTGCTGATATCTTTAAAAGGCAATCACTATCATTATCTGCAATGCAAATAAATGCCTTCAACAGCATTTCAAAGAAGAGAGCCAGTTTAACCTGTGTCCTGAAAATGTAGCCAACTCATTGGTGTCATGGTGATGTGCCATGTGAGCCAAAGAATCTTTGCATTTTCTAAACAATTGCCATTAGCAAAATTGGCTGAGAAAAGGCCACTGAAAACAAGTGACCTGACTGAGAGAAGGACCAGCTAATTAATGCCTCAACAAGCAGTTTCCTCATCATACAGAAGAGCAGGAACTACATGATGTCTAAAGTAATTTCTAATCTTAAAGGAAGATCTGATTATATTAATGGGATATTTACTATGGATTTAATACTGCCTCTGTGTGTGTGTGTGTGTGTGTGTGTGTGTGTGTGTGTGTGTGTGTGTGTGTGTGTGACAGAGGGAAATACATAAAGAGAAGAGCTGGAGAGGCAAAATATGTTTTTAAAGAAATCACTCAACAATGGTAGTAGTAGATAATTCAATACTAAATGATATAGTAGTATCTATGCGTCTTAGATATATTGAAACTGATTCTTCATTAGACTCATTTCATCTCAGCAGCCTATTCTGGTTCAAGATGTGCCCAGGATCGGGAGTAGAAAAGAATTGAAATTGTACTATTTTAAGAAGGTGAAGCATTCTGGGCTGATTGAGTTTGTGCCATATTATATATTTAGACATAGCAGTTGATACGTATAAATTAGAAGAAACCCAGCTATGCTGATGGATACCATATTGTACTGTACTAGATACTAAACTTGGAACACAAGTGGAACACAGGATATAGGTATAAAACTATAAGAGCCATTTAAGTCCAACCTGATCATTTTATAAATAAAAAAACTGAGGTCCAAAGAGCTGGACTTATCCAAGGTCATAGAGATAAAATTTGGGTCCTTTGACTCCATATTTTCAGTACTTTCTACCTAATTGTTCTGCATGCAGTATGTGTGCTTCTAACCAAATCTCAAAAGATCCAAAGAGAAGGAAAACTAAAAAATACTTGTTAGATGACTTATGAAAATTTAAGTCCTTTACATTTTCTGTTTTACTGGTATAACAAATCACATTATATAATGAAAAGGAAAGCACATGATTACTATTGGGAAAGAAGAAAGCAAATGAGAAAATAGATTTCATAAATCTGTATATAATTCTCCTATACTAGGAGAATAGAATCTCTACTTATATGTTGTAGTGAAATCTCAGTTTAATTTCATCTGTCAGTTTCTCTAAAATGATCTTATGCAGAAGTGTCAAACTCTCTGCCAATATTGCAGCTGGAAAAACTTTCATTGCTAGAAACAGACTAAAATGTAATTGAGAAATGTTTAACAAAATAAAAATAAATACATTACAACATATATAATGTTAATTTGTGGTTTTCTAGATCAATATGTAATCTTCAGAGATCTCTTTCTATTTGAAGTTGACACTCCTGGTTTAGTAGACACTCCAATCTACTGTATTATAAATCATATGTGCCTCAAGTTGTGAAAATGAAACATGGCTTTAAACATGGACTTTTACAACATTAGTCCCAACTATAAGAAAGGGATGTTATCTCATGAAAAAGGACCCATTTTTCTACTATAATTATTAGAATACAATTTAATTTGACATCCTGATGAAGATTGAATTCCCAAGGAAATTCATCATGTAGTTATATATTTTTAATAAAGCAACTATGACAGAATTCAGATTATCCAGGAAAAAATGATAAATGAGAGTTTTAGAAAATCAGCAATCTACAAGAGGCATAAAAACCTTTCATAAAATACACTTTGAAACAGAGGGTAAGTGTGTGCCAAGAATATTTTTAAAAGCTAGGCATTTAAAAAATACTCAATATAACTAACAATTTCAAAAGACAGTGGTGAAGAATTGGGGATGCTCAGCAGCTTTTAGAAAGTGGGAGTAAAATACATGTGAGAAGAGCAGAGGTGATCCTCAAATATGTCAAAAAAAAACAGGTACAAGCTTAAAAAAATAGATGGACAGAAGATAAATTTAGGAAATCAAGAGTCTATCTAATTATTAGTACTCTGCCCCTCGTTTGTTTTCATTGTGCTGTGTTGCTTTGGGTATGTTATATTCCCCTAATCAAATGTAACCCCTGTGAGGGCAGATGGAGTTTCATTCTTGTCTTTCTATTCTCAACAATAGGAGCAGGGCTTTTTATACATAATAGGTCCTTTAGTAAGCCTTCATTGAATCAAACACTAAGGAGAAAATTGAGAGACAAAGAGATTAAATGACTTGTTCAAGCTTCAGGGTAGAGCTAAAATTTGGTCTGAGATCCTCTCTCTAAATATGGAGTTTTTCCACAATATACTACCTTTTATCAAGAGCTGAGTAGCGTTGCTATCTTCACTGGCATATTGGCAGAAATACACTAATTGCAAAACTGATGAGCCTGGGCCAAGGGAAGATAGGAGACGCCTAAGAAAAAAGGCAAAAAACCAAAAAAGTACATAATGAAAACACCTTTCTCAAAAGGTCCCAGTAACAGACTGGTCGTGAGAATTAGTAGCAAGTAAAACCCTGACTATACTAACGAAGGACAAGGAACGAGACTGGTCTAGTGGCCTCCAGAGATTACATTGTAGTTTTAGTAGGTCAGTGTCAAGAAACAAGAACATACATAGATTGCTCTACCTGTGAGATAAGATGAAAGGACTTTTCTGTATTTTCTAAGAGAAACTATATGGGTAAGTTTTCTTCAAAAGAATAAAGAAAATGAGTCATAGTGGGTGTTCTGGGAAATGGTTAAGGTCTGGATTTCTGAGTGCACAACACAATTTTAAGTTTTTTATCTGCATTATGTTATCTCCCTCACTTTCGTAAACCTAAGCAACCAACAGAACAACAAGCCCATCGTTGATTTGTGGCATTTGCCAGTTTCGGAAGTATAAAAGCTTATGCTGGAATTTTAACTAGTTTTTCCAAGTCAGTAAGAACTAGTTCCTACCCACTTCTTTAAGAGAAATTAAGAGGAAAAAATTAAAAATTCAAAAAGTAATCAAAACCATTTTAGGTGGTTATAAAATGGGAAAATAGGACATTTTAAGGGAAGGAAGGAAGACCAGTATATCATCAAAACTACATAACAGTTCCATACTCTTCCAATAGAAGCTGGGGCAGGACACTTTAAGGAAGAAAAATCATACAGAGCTCCAGAGATCGTGTGGCCACCATTGTGGTGAATTGAGAAGAGCACTGGTTCCAGATTCAGGGGAGCTAAGTTCAAATGCTACCTTCAATACATACATATAGCATAGAGCAAGTCATTGAAAATCTCAGTTTCCTCCTTTGTAAAATTAAGTGTCTGGACAAAATGGTCTCTTAGGTCCCTTCCACCTCCAGATCCCTTACATATAATTGACTGGCAATTTATTGCTCCTATTAAATTAAGAACATTTGTTCATCAAAAGGTCCCTTCATCTCTCCTATTCCATGGCTTAAAACCCTTCTCCATCTTCCTCCATCTTTTCCTCCAATTTCTGCAGATGTATACTTCCTTTTTATAAAGACTAATTAATGTTTCTACTTCTCTGAGATAGATTATATATAACATGTATATGTATATATGTATGCATACATACATGTTGTTGTTTAGTCATTTTAGTTGTGCCCAGCTCTTCATGACCCCATTTGAGGTTTTCTTGGCAAAGATACTGGAGTGGCTTGCTATTTTCCTCTCCAGCTTATTTTCCAGTTGAGGAAACTGAGGCAAACAGGGTTAAGTGACTTGCCCAGGGTCATATAGCTAGTTAGTGTCTAAGACCAAGTTTGAACTCAGGAAGATGAGTCTTCTTTACTCCAAGCCCAGTATTCTATCTGCTGTGCCATCTAGATGTCCATATATATATGTGTGTGTGTGTGTGTGTGTGTGTGTGTGTGTATAAATATGCATATTATAAATACACACATACATATATATTACATACACATGCAAACACATACATCTTCTCTATCATCTAGAAACCTGAAAGCCTTTCCTCTCCATTCTTTCTTTTCCTCACTTCCAGTCTCTTCTTACCTACTTTTTTCAACTGACTACAGATATATTCAGATCTCTTCTATCCCTTACATCAGACAGTTAACAGGCATTTATAAAAGCACTTATAATGTGCCAGACTCTGGGTTAAATGCTGGGAATAGACAGAACCAGGATTTTTTAAAATCTCTATCTTCTGTGAGTTTGAAATCTAATGGTAGAGACAACATGAAAGCAATCATATGCCAGCAAGATATAAACTCTAAAGGATAACTTCTCAGAGGAAAAGTCCTGGCACTAAGAGGGACCAGGAAAACCTACTTAAGAAAATTTTCTCTTGACCCTGCCATTCCCTCAAGCTATTATTTTATACCTCTTTCGCATATCATTGCCAAATCTCTAGAATATAAGTAAAGCTGACTTTTCTGAAATGTCAGCTCTCAAGCCTTTATATCTATCCATGCTTTTGCTCATATGATTGCCAGGAGTTTAGCAAAGAAAGTGTCAAGGTATATCTTCTGCTGCAAAGAAAGAGAAGAACTTGAATCCAAGACATAAAACCAAGTGCACTCTGTTCTCTAGCATTTTTCTCTCCTTGAAGAGATGTAGTTACTCTCTCCAAAAAAACTATCCTTTTTGCTTATTTGTTGTTTCTTTTCCTTGGAATGCATAAGCATGCTTTGCTCTACAATCCATAGTGATCTTATCATTGAAGTAAGGAAACAAAAGTAAATAAAGTACTTTATTATTAAATGCTGTGTTTCAGCTACTTATTTATGTAGAATTTTGCTCTCAACCAAAGGAGAACCCTTTAATTGCTGCAAAACATGCCTTTATCACCCATTCACTTGTCAAACTAATATATGACTGCAAAATGTTCCTTCAAGAGTTATCAATTAGCTCTTAACTGCTAAAAACTAACTGACTTTTCTGAGTCTTCATCCTTCTTGACCTCTCTAAAGCTTCTTATACTAATGGCAATAGAAAGAATACTGATCTTGGAGACACAAAGTTATACTTCAGATCCCAGATCAGTTACTTATTACTACTACTCCTACTCTATTACTACTGCTACTGCTATTGCTATTACTCATGTTGCTACTGCTACTACTGCTACTGCTACTACTACTAGGACTCCCCTAATATATATACATATATGTAATTCATTTTATTCTCACAATAACCCAATTCTGAGTTTATAGATGAATACAGAATTTATTACCTATGTTACTCTGGATCTAGAGAGAGTGAATGAATGAGAAAGAATTTATTAAGTGCCATATGCCAGGTTCTATGCTAAGTTCTATGGATATAAATATACTAAACATATAAATAAAATATTTATATCCACATATAAATATAGATATAAATTATGCTAAGTTCTAGGATATAAATTCAAGCAAGCAAGATAGTCTTTGCCCTCAAGAGTATTACAGTCTAAAAGAGAATAGATAACTCATATAGAAGAATGGTGATCAGCAGAAATAGTTTGGATAGAGAAGTCAGAGAAAAGGGTCATTAGATTCCTAAGGCAAATGATTGGCATGTCCTTTTCAGGAGTGGTACTGTTGATTTCATTGCTGTTCAATGACCAGGAGTTGAAAATAGATTATATTCAGGGATGGATTTGGAGATTCGCTTGAAGTAGCACAGCACAGAGATGGAGAGAAAACCAAGGCTCCCTTATCAGAGGCTAGAGTCATAAGGGTGGGATCCTAGGATCTCGTCAAAGTTGGGGGCTGAAGATCAGGTGGTATGGAAATGGCTTCAAAGTATTATTTTGGGCTTGAGACCATACATTCATTATAAGGTGAAAGTGATCAAACAAGGCTGAAGGTCTCAGGAAATGTTCTTTAACCTGCATGAGCCTGTCTGCAAAAATGAACTCTAAAAGTCTTGTCAGTCTTTAGGTTTATGATCCTAATTCAAAACCTTTTTAACTGACCTATTGTCACAGCCTCCTGTTTAGTTTCTGTGTGTCCAGCCTCTACCCTATCTAATTCATTTTCCCCCAGTGGTGAAAATAATTTCTCTATGGCACGGGTTTAATCATGTTATTTTACTGAACAAAAGGCAATTGGAGTGGGAGCATAAAGTAGCCCAGAATATTAAGAGCCAGGCCTGGAGATGAGAAGTCTTGGGATCAGACACTATCTAGCTATGTGACCAAGCCAAAGGGATTAATTGCACTGTATATATATATATATATATATATATATATATATATATATATATATATATATATATATATATATATATATATATATATATATATTTTTTTTTTTTTTTTTTTTTTGTAAAAAAAGGCAGTGGGAGAAAAAGATAGTTCTTATTTGTTTAAGCAGGTAGAAGTTCTGAATCACAGGGATTAAAAGAATGGGAGGTAGGAATTTACTAGAGTAAGAGAAATAGCAAATATGGAGAACAAATAAATAGAATTCCCAGGACTGATGACTAAGGTGGATTGGAAAACTGCAGCTCATGCAGACCAGCAGAGTTCTAAAATAAAGTAAGTCTCTTTAGTTTCTTTCTACCAATAGAAGCACTATGGTTAAATGGGGGAGGATCTAATCCTGAGGTAAATTTGACCTAATGAGTGACAATAGGTTTGGCGGGGATTAGATCTTAAATTGTTACATAGTTCTGGGAGACTATGTCTAATTAAAACAGAATGGGCTAGCTAAAGGGTTTGTGGAGGAACTGCAGGAATATAGTTTTGCATAATAGGAAGATGAGGAAACCCAGGGTCAAAATAGAGAAGCATTTTTGAAATATTTTGGTGAAGATAAATGGAGGAAATGATTAATACTGAAGGGGTAATGGGGAAATGGGTATATTAATGCACTATTGCTAGAGTTGTGAGGTTCACCTGTTTCAAAGTTTATTGATAATAGTTCAGAAATCCCATTAATCAATATTCAGATTACCACTTTTCTGGTATTCATTTTTGTTTTGTCCTTTCTGGTCCAAATATAGACAAAGCGAAGTTAATCATTTTGCTCTATCTCCAGAGTTCATCATCATCCATATTAAGCAGCAGGCCCATTGTTTCCTTTGATCCTCCGTGTCCTCCTAATATAGCTAATATACCCCCAAAGAATTTAGAACTATGCCCCAAACTGTTACCGTACTGTACATAACCTTTGACCCAGAGATTCCACTGTATTCAAGGAGATAGGAAAAGAGCAGAAATGTATCCAAATGTACAAAAAATATTCATAATAACTCTTTTGTGATATCAAAGAACTGGAAACCAAAGAATGACTATAAATTGGGAATGACTACACAAATTATGGCTTATGAATGTAATGGAATTCTATTGTGATATAAGAAATGATGTAAGGGAAAATTTCAAAAAAATCTGTGAAGAATTGAATCAATTGATATAGATTGAGGTAAACTGAACTGGAAGAACACTGTATACTAACAACAAAATGGTAAAGATGAATATCTTTGCGAGTTTTAAAACTGAAATTATTATAATTACCAATAACAATTCCAGGAGATCCACAACAAAGCATGCTACCCATCCCCTGAAAAAAGGCAATCGATTCAGAAGGGAGACAGACAAATTTTGGGGACATGACTGATTTGAGAATTTGTTTTTTCTTGACTATATATAGTTGTTATGAGGGTTTTATCTTTTTTTCCTTTGGGGAAGGGATATTGGAGATAGGGCAAATAAATTTTAATTGAAAAAAAAAATTTTAAAAAGACCAGTGGAGACAGAAACAGAAATGATACTGTATAACCATTATCTTACAGACCCTCTAGACAGAAAGAGGAAATAGAGGAAGAATTGGGGGAATGGATAGATCTAACATGGAGTGATAATATAGTAGCAATATGATACTTCAATTTTCCAAATGTGATACATTTGGGACAGCACAGGTGGGATAGAAAATTCTCAGGAATGAAAATTTGAAGACAAAGATATAATTCTGATGAGGAGAAAAATGAAGGCTCAGACAACTCACTGACTAATTTGGGATTTTTAAAAGACATATATAGAAAATGGAAGCAAAGGAAGATAAAGGGGAAAAAAAGGACCTGTGAACTAATACAACCATCCTGGACAGCAATATGGAAGCTTTATCAAAGGGTCATTAAACTATGCACAGCCTTTGACCCAGTAATATCACTACTGAGTGAATTCCAAAGAGACCAGAGATTTGGGGAAACAATCTACCTGTACAAAAATTTTAGCAGCTCTTTTTAAAGTGGGAAATAATTGTATACTGAAGGGGTTGTCCATCACTTGAAGAATGGATGAACAAGTTGTGGTACATGGTTGCACTGGAATATTATTGTGCCATAAGCAATGATGAACAAGATGAGTACAGAAAAATAGAGAAAGACTTATATGAATCAATGCAAAGTGAAGTGAGAAGAACCAGGAGAACCATATATATAGTAAAGAATTTTATGATGATCAGATTTAGACTAAACTACTATCAGCAAAGCAAGTTCCCAAGATATCCACAAGGGAGTTAAGATCAAAAATACTATCCATAGCCAAAGAAGGAACTGTTAGAGTCTGATTGCAGATCAAAGTATGCCATCTTCCACTTTATTTCCTTCATGAATGTTTTATTATTTGTGTGATACTATCTTCTGTCACAGCATGAAAAATATGGAAATATGCAATGCATAAAAACACTGGTATAGCCTGATGCCTATTTACTCCTAGGGAGATGGGAGGAAAGGAGAGAGAAATTCTGTATACTAAAATCTCAGAAAACAATTGTCAAAAACTATTTCTATGCATAACTGAAAAAAATAAATTTAAAAAACTATCCTAAAAAAAAGAAAGAAAACAAATACAAGGGATGCCATGGGCTCATAGAAATAGTGCAGGAGTGCTAAAACTTGTGAGGAAAACTAAGAGCAAAAAGGTTTTCATTATCTATTTGGGGGACGAGGATGAAAGAAAGAATGTACCCTGGAGATAAAGTAGAATAACTTGTTTTGTTTTTTCTATTTTGGGACTAGAAAAGACAAAACAAAAATGAATGAAAGAAAAGTGGTACCCTAAATAATGATGAATAGGATTTCTGAACTACTATCAATGAACTTTAAAAGATCCTAGAGAACAGGAGAGGTTCCATAGGGATGAAGAAAGGCAAATGTCCTCATTTTTGTTGCAATGAATTGAATCATAGACCATATATACTAGTGACCTTGATTTTAACGATCTGGCACAATTCTAAAACAAGTTAGTAGCTCCCTCTCTGGTCCCCCATTTGTTCTATAACTTAAGGGAAGAAGATGGCTACTCTCAAAATGTCCTTTTATGGGTAATCCCATGGGTAGTCATAACTAATAGCATAGCTCACAAACTGACAACAGTGTTCTTTTTATTCTGGATCAGCCAGTAGGTTAAATTGGCTCTTAGCAAAGGCATTTACTAAGAATTGTGTGAAGGAATATGCCTCTATCTCTGGCACCCCAATAGGGTGTTACAGAGTAATGTCATATCTAATGGCCGGATGTCCCCTGGCATCTCCTGGCATCAGCATGCAAAATCACCTCAGGGGGAGAAGCTAGGAAGGGGGAGGGGGTAAAATGCAGAGCTTGGGAAGAGAGGCTCCCTTTACTCTTTACAGCTGAACAGACTGACTCCCTGGGCTGATGCTTGGCAAGAGGCAGCATGGAGGGGACCACACTGGGCTGAAACCTGGAAAGGGATCTTACCTTAAATTAGTAAGGCTGGAATCTATCTTTCTCTCCTTTCTCTCTTTCTCTCTCATCTTATTAATAAATGATTATTACTCCAGTCAGACCACCCTTTTTATTTGTTACAGAATGGCATAGTAAAACCAGTAGGTATAAAACATACCTCCCATAAACTTGATGTGTATACTCTATGAATACACACAATGTTCATGGGAATAGTGAAATCAAATGAAGGACATAGCCGTATGAGGTACATGTGAGTGATACAAATGCAATTCATAATTCCTAGTACTTTGGGACCTAAAGTTTGCCCCTTCTTCTTGTGGAATTCCCACACTGGAATTCCAGCCTGCTCCTCTCCACAGTCCAAATCTTGATTGACAGAGGACACACTCTTCTTAGGCAACTGTCTCTATTTATTCTTGTCTCTGAAATACATCGTCACTCTTTATTGGATTGTAGTGTCTCCTTTTGGTCTGATGGTGTCCTTTCAAATCTACATAATCTATGCCCTATGGAATGCAGGAAGAGATGGAGAAAGAGAAAATAAGTTTCCTCTTCCCCCTCCTCATTCTCCTCCTCTTCCTCCTGCTGCTGCTGCTGCTACTACTACTACTACTATTTCTCCCTCTCCATAGCTTGCTCCCACCTTGCTATATATCCAACTTTCAATCTCTGCCAAGGATAGTTACTTAAAATTCTGAGAGGTGTGACTAACCTGCTTGTTCAACCAAGTCAAGATGATCCCTCCTGGACCCAATTAAAGAAATGTTCATACATGTTAAGAAGATCAACTAAATCTTACAATTTGGTTTTAAAAATCAACTTCATAAGGTGAGAAAGATAGTATGTGGTACAGTTAATCTGAAAAAGATCTGGAAGTTTAGAGGACAGCAAGACCAGTAGTTATGTGCCATATGATCAAAGTGATGTAATAGTCATAAAGGGTTTTATTAAGAGACTCATAATGTGTCTTCCTAGACCTCATTTGGAATGTTGCATTTATCTTGTGGTGTCACATCTTTAAAAGAACAATAACAGTCATCCATCCAGCAAAACTTTCTGTATATTCTTTCTGGAGAAAGTGGGTGGGGGGCGAATGGCCATTCAATAAAATAGAAGATTTCCAAGCATTCCTGAGGAAAATACTAGACCTAAAAAGGAAATTTGTAGTCCAAACACAAGATCTAAGAGAAGCCTAAAAAGATAAAAAGAAAGAGAAAATTCAAAGGGACTCAATAGGATAAAAGAGCATCGACAAACTAGAGGGTATCTCATACAGAATGTTCAGGGTTGTATTATGTCAGATTAGTTCAATTAATTACATATGCTTAGCATGGAGAAGAGAACTTGGTGGAACACTTTAGCTGTCTTCAAGAAGGACAGGGAGGGGCAGCTGGGTGGCTCAGTGGATGGAGAGTCAGGCCTAGAGATGGGAGGTCCTAGGTTCAAATTTGACCTCAGACACTTCCCAGTTGTGTGACCCTGGGCAAGTCACTTGACCCCCATTGCCTAGCCCTTACCACTCTTCTGCCTTGGAGCCAATACACAGTATTGTAGGGGTTTAAAAAAATTCTTTTTAAAAGGACAGGGAGAGTTACTCGATTTCTTCTGTTTAGTCCCAGAGCTAACAAAACTATGAGTAAGGGTAGAAATTGCAAAGTCAAGCAAATTTAGTTTTGTGTAAGGAAAATGTTCCTAGTAATGGACAATTCTTATTCTGGTATGACGTGAATTAGATGTTCTCTGAGTTTATGCCTAGATTATTTTATTCTGTATACAGAGACTAAGAGGAATATATAGGAAACTCACCAATTAAGAAAGTGTTTTAAAGATAAATAGAGAAAAATAAAATAAAAGATAGATACCTAAAAACAAATACAAAAGACTGGAATGACTTTATAAGAAAAGTGTCAGAATCTCTGGAGTACAAATCAAATTAGTCTTGTAATGAACACTAATAATCACCAAAAAGCATTGTTTTAGCTACATAGGAAACAAGATACAAATCAAAGAGGAGGTGATGTTGATAGGATTTGGGGACTAGAGACTAGGAACTCAAGATAAATTAGAATAATTAATCAAAATTAATCAAAATTAAATCATTAATTAAAGAACTGTGTTGAGTTCTTTAAAATTATTATCTCATTCGATCCTCCTGACAATCCTATGAGGTAAGCTTTATTATTATCTTCACTTTACAAATGCAAGAAATTAAGACAAATGGGCATTAAGTGACTTGCACAGGGTCACGTTGCTAATGAGTCTGAGGCCAAATTTGAGCTAAGGTGTTCTTAATTCTAGACCTCATGGTCTTTTCACTTTAATACTTACTGCCCAGAGGAGACTGAAAGAATACATCTCACTAACTTCAAGTCACTAGATGAGCTTCATCCCAGAATACAACTATGATTTGCTAAATTGGTGACTCAGAAAAAAAAAGCCCAACATAAAAAGTAACAGAACTATAATAAAATTATTTCTTTTAAGAAATGCATGTGAATTCTTCAAACTATAGTCAGGGATCTTTAAATAGCTAACATTTATATAGTGATTAAAATTTGCAAAGCACTATATGTATACTTTTACCTCCTTTGATCCTCATAACCCTCGGGTGTAAGTGCTATTATTATCTCTATTTTACAGGTAGAAAAACTGAGATTGAGAGTAGTTAAGTGACTTGCCCAGGGTCACATAGCTGGTAAGTGTCTGGGGCAGGATTTGAACTCACATGTCTCTGCCTCCAGGTCCAACAACCTATTTGCTATACCATCTAACTGCCTTTTTTTTTATCCTTGTCAAAATCCTGGAATAGATTAAAGGAATGGTTTGTGAGCAATTAAAAAGTCAAGTGATATTCATTATAAATTACTGCATTCACACCAAACTAGACATTATTTTTTCTCATTTTTTTACAGGTTTATCTAGATTTCAATGAAGCATTTTAAAAAAAATGGGGTAAAATGGAGAGATGTGAGCTGCATGATTTTTAAGTCAAATATAACATGAGGGAGATATGACTAGGTGGTTTCAGAAAGGGATGAAAGACTGGGCCGAAATAGGAGTAATTAATGGAACAATGTCAATGTGGAGGAGAGTGTTTAGTGGTGTGCCCAAGGGAATTGTCCTTGGCCCTGTGCTTTTCAACCCTATTATTAATGACTTGGATGAAGACATAAATGTCATACTTATTAAATTTGCAAATGATCTGAAGGTAGGCTTGATAGTTAATGCAATTGATAATGACATTAGGACCCAAAAAGGTCTTGACAGATTAAAATGATGGGCTGAATTCAACATGATGTCCCAAGACAGTCCTTGAAACACTTAAATACATCATACCCTGCTTGTCTAATCTATTTGAAGGTAAACATCTCTAGGTCCTTCAGCTATATTTCTGATGGCTTGTTTTCCAGTCTGCTCCTCTACCCTACTGCTCACCTTTACCTGGACATTCTCTAGTTGGTTAATCAATTGCCTAATTCTGATCATTGTCCTTTATTTATCCAGCCTAAAATGACATCAACTTCTTTGCCTGCCATTTCTTAAAGCTGACTTACATTGAGCTTTCAATCCTCTACACTGCCTCCCCAAGATAATTTTTGAAATAACTGTTATTTATCAATATCTTCCTTATGCTATGCAGGACCAGAAGCAAGATCATTTCCCCAATGCTGTACTTGATTTATTTTTAGCCAAATGACCAAGAATGGTGACTGGAGGATTCAAATTTGATATCTTTTATTAATTAAGTGATCTTGAGCAAGACTTTTCCTTTTCTGTATCTCATCTATCAAATGAGGACATTGGTCAACATCAAGAGTTCTTGAAAAGTTTTTGTTGTATAAACTTTGGCAGTCTTATGAAACCAATGGACCTCATCATAGAATAATGTTGTTGAGTACTTAAAATATATAGGATTACAAGATTAATCAATTATGTTGAAGTAAAGATGCAATATGTTCCCATTTAAGTCATAGGTCCCTGAAATTTATCCACAGATCCCCTGAAGATCAATGGACAAGTCAAAAACTCTTGATCTAGATGGTTTCCAAGGTCTCTTCCAGTTTTGAACTTCTATGATTCTATATCTTCCATATTTCAGCATGTACAAAGAAACCTAAAAGAAAATCTACCCTTATTCTCTTTTATGAAAAAATTTCCAGATTACATGTCAATACAATCTTAATAATCATTTTCTGACATTTTAGAAACCATGTCCTCTCTTTCCTTCTCATCCCTCCCTTCTTCTCAAGATAGCAGGCAATAATGACAAATGTTGTACATGTGTCATCATATAATACATATTTTCCATGTTTATAATGTTTTAAAAGAAGACATTTCTTACACTAGAGAAAATTTTATGGATGAAATTAATTGAAGAATGATAAATTTTAATCTGTTTTCAGATTCTATCAGCTCCTTCTGTGATGGTAGATAACCATTTTTATTACAAGTCCCTTGGAATTACCCTGTATCCTTGAATTGCTGATAATAATTGACATTGACAGTTGATCATTGTGCATTATATCTTATACCAGTGATGGTGAACCTTTTAGAGGCTGAGTGTCCAAACTGTAATCCTCACACCACATGTGAGCCCCCTGCTTTACTCCAGAGAGGGGAGGGAGAAAGCACTCCCATTGGGCTGTTGGGCAGAGGGGTGGGTCATGTAAGATGAGCCTCAGGTGTGTGAAGAGAGGCAAGGGAGCACATATACCACATAGGTTTGCCAACACAGCCTTATATTTAAAAACAATTCTTTCCACTTTGTCTTCTAATTCAGAGGTACTGATGGAGGCTGGCAGTGATTTCCACATTAGTCAAGTATGAATAGCAGAATCTGTATTGCTAATCATTTATCCATTCTGTATCATCAATCACCTGTACTGAATGTGTAGTATTCTATACTGGGTAACAGCCTTGTGCCTAATCTGAATTTTTAGGATCATGCTGTATTCTCCCTCCGCCATATTCACATTCCAGAAGGGTAGTGAGACCTTTCCCACATTGCCAAATGATGACAAGGTGGACAATGGCTGGAACATGGGACATGCATGTTAAGGACTCTGGCATTCCAAAAGAATCCCCCAAACTTTCACATGATTCTTTTTTCACTTTCTGGTGACCTATACCCCAAAATACTATTCCACCTGAATTTGGCCATGCCCACTTTCTAGGATTTTTGGGAAAGATGAAGATTTCTCTGGAATGGGAGATGACAAGCCCCAGATCCTAATAAATACGCAACTCTGATCCACAGAAGGCTGAAGCTACTACTCTACAGCTGGGGCTGCTACTTCACACCTGGAGGTGCTACTCTACAGGAAGAGCTGCTTTTCCATATGTGGAGTTACTGCTCCTCATCTAGAGAGCTGATCAGCTCCACAGAGCTTACTCTACTAGACCCTTGGCTAATGCATCATCCCTAAGGCTATCTGTTTAGCACCTATGTTATTTCACCACCCATTAAGTTATTTTACCACCTTAACCCTCTTCTTCAAATAAAATTCTTTCTTAAAAACTGAATTTAAGAGAGTTGTCATCCCCCATTCTTTGGGCAACACCCAGCTACAAACATGGGTGTGTTTCTCCCACAACAATGCCATGACTGACAGCACTCCTGACTGCTGAACCATGGCTCTGGTGGCCACTACCATCTCATTTTCTTCTATGAACTTTGAACTCTAGAAGAAATCCTTGTGATGCTGCATGGTTGTTTGCTGCATAGACAATCAAAATAGAAACACTTCACTACAACTCATACAACTTTGTGGAATTTCACTGGTCTCGACATTTTTATCCCTTTTTTTAAAACCTTTATATACTAGCCTTTTATTTCTAAAAAGCCATTTTAACATTGCTTTTCATTTTCATAGGTGTCAGCACCTCCATAGAAAAATCTATCACAAGTTCATATTTTGATCAGCACGTTCAGTGAGCTCTAGGGCAGCAGTTTTAAAAATAATTCATTTATTTTCTGGTGAGGTTGGATTTACTATCGGTCCCCTAGGTTTCAGCACAAAGACTGAAGGGGAATATCCTGGGTGGGGTAGGTGCTAAGGATTGGACTTAAAAGGAACCAGGAAATGTTTAGGATCCCCATTGGTGTCCTCAATTCTTTCCTCAACACCTCTTACTTTCCTTCTTGCCCCATCCATCATCCTTTACCTAAACCTGTCAGGTTCCCTTGTAGCCTGTGTTCATTCCCCTACCACTAACCCACTTATCAAATTTGCCCTTTCTCCAAAGTCAGCATTTTACAATCCCAGCCTAATGGCAATGAAGTGGTCTGGGATGAAACATCTTCCTGCTTTAATTGTAGCAGAGATTTGCTCATACTTAAATCTTATGATTGCAGAGTCTATACATTATTAAAAGACTGGAGCTACTGAACCTTTGAACTATATAATGACAGCTCTCCTAGGCAAGTGACAGCTATTGAAATTGCCTGTTACCCAGCCAAACTTAAGGATCAAAGAATATTGCAATTATGACCTTGAAGAAGTACCTATTTCTCTTTGGGGCTTTCTATTTCTTGTCCCTTCTCTGAATCCAGACCTTGGAGGTTTTGGGTAAACTATAGAAAGGATCAAACAACATGATATACTACTAGTGACCCAGGTAAAATGTGGAAGAATTTCTGCATGCAAACAATGGCAAAAGATGCCAAAACATCTACTTCATATGAAGCTGCATATATGACAGATTACCTTGGGCAAAAATAGTGGTATTAAAATGGAAATAATGATACAGTGACCCAAGATAATTCAAATTTTGTGTTTTAATGATTGAGTACCTAAATATTTCTAATAGAAAAGAACATTCTATTATTTGGAAGGAGGAATTTATTTTCCAGGTTCCTCTACCTTAAATACCTGTTTTTCTCTGTGGATGGGTGAGCATCTTCTTTTGACTTTATTAAAATTTCCAAACAAGATTTCAGCTCTTCCCTCTCTGAAAAAAATTGCAGATTAATATTGAGAATCTATATACAACTACATCTTTCATTCTCAAGCAAATTCAACATGTTAAAATATGATAAAATCCAAATTATCAAACTACTAATAATGAATGTTGAGTACAGTGTAAAGTTATAGATGATAGAATTCGCTGATGCTGCCCTCTAAAGTCTACACTCTAGTTGGAGTTATAATATTAAATAATCTTAGGACAATAGTGAGCTATCCCATAGAGTACATATATATACATATGTATGTATGTATGTATAAATTCATCTCAAATTGCTGGAAAACACCAAAATCCATCTCTAACATCAGTTCAAATCCTGGTTCTGTCACTCAGTCTCATAACTTTGAGTAAATAACTTTTATCCATATGAGTTTCAATTTTATCAACTGTTAAATGAGGGAGTTGGACCAAATGACTTTGTGTGAACCTTTCAGTTCTTAATCTATGAACCAATTAATATTTAACATGTGCTGCTACATGGCAGTTACTCCCAGAACATCATGATGAATCAAAATGATAGGACCTAAAGGGCAATGCAAATATACACTACAGGTTCCAGCAAGGTACAACATATGATGAAAAATCTGGGAGATCAACTGAGATGCTGTTGCCGTAATCTAGGCATTAGAGCTTGGTCTGAGGGAAAAAGAAAGAGATAAACTTCTTAAATCCACCTAACAGACTGAAAGTAACTAACGAAAGACCCATCACCTGTCCCCAATCTAACAAAAGTAGAAAGGCTGTGTGCAAATATTTATAAACTTAGAAAAGTATAGCTCTGAGAGAAAGCAAAGCTACTGAGATGATGCTTCAGGCACTAGATGTCACTGTTCCACTTTTGCTCAGTGAAATTATTGGCCACAGCTGAAGTCTGCATACCACCAACCTAAAGAGAGAAGTGGCTTTAAGTAAGAACCTGTTCTGCTGAGATCAGAAACTTTCCAAAGGAAGTTGTAACCAAAAAAGCAGGGACCCCAGAGTGCTTGTCAGGTTCATAAAATATTGTCTGTGGAAACATCAATCAGTTAAAAACGTATTCCCACTGATTTTAATTAGCCTAATAAGAAAAGGAAAGTTAATTTGAGCAGCTCACTAGAGAAGCAAGGCAAATTCCACTCATAAATGAAAATATTATCCTATTGTTTACACAAATGGGTTCTTTTTCTCCTCCACCAGCCTCTCCTTTCTTAGCATTTATATTTAATTTTGATTAGTTATATCTGGGTTAACAAGGATTTTTTAAAAGATACATGGAATCTTGGCAGCACTATCTAATGTAAAGTTTCCCAAACTTGCTCAGTTCATAGGACCCTTGGTGTCTCAGTAATTTTTTTTCATGAGCCCCATGGCCAAAAGAAATACTCAGTGGTTCTATTTATTAAGTAGTTAAATAAAAACTTTAAATATTTAAGGTGCCCCTGTAGTTCTGCTTGGCACAATGAAGTGCTAAATTATATCATTTGAGAACTACTAGCCATGCTATCAAAAGACTTGAGCTTGAGTTCTTTTTCTTCAATTTAGTAGCTTTATAATACAAGAAGTCACATCTGCTCTGACTTTTAGTTTTCTCATCATAAAATGGAGACGGCACAACTTGTAATATCTATCTCAGAGAGTGGATGTTAGCAAAACACTTTGTAAATTTAAAGTGCCATTGAAATTCAAGAAAATAATAAATAATAAGAAAAACAGTAAGTCACTATGTAAGTGTGAGCTGGAAGGAGACAGAGACAGAGACAGAAGTGAAACTATAGTTCTAATAGTTATAACTGACATCAGTAAACAACAAAACAAAATCTCTAACAAAATATAGCTCCTACTTTACCATAACATATCAACCTCATCTTCTCAGTAGAATCAAGCTTAAATATAAAATTCTAATTTTGCATTAGATCACAAAAGTGCTCATGTTAAACACATTTATTTTTGTTCTAGCCCACTAAGATATATCCATCTAATTTTCTCCTGACTTTTATAATCTGAAAATATTTCTAACAGCTAACCAGCTCCACATCTCTAGAGGTTCAGTCCTTGGACACCTTGCTTGGGATCTATACCATAATTCATATTATCCTGACTAAATTCAAAGTCTTTTATGAGGAAGAATGATCAGATTCTTTATAAAGGATGTTAGAATTCCCAATAATCAAACTGTGTAGAATCATGAAGATCTTTTATACTAAAACTGCCTAATAAAAACCAACATGAAGCTAAATTTTCAGGTTTTTTAAAGTTAGAAAACAAAACAAAATTAAAAAAAAAAACCTAGTTGCTCAATCTTAGCTCCTTTTCTGATAGAGTTGAAAAGATTTTTTTGCTTAATTAATTACATTTCACATTCTTCCATGAGGTAAGTATCGTTAGTACATTTAGTATAGAAATAAATAAAAGACAAGTAGAGACAAATCATGGTCATACTAAAAATGGAACCATGACGAATAATGAAAAAGGAGGAATTGATAGAAATGAGAAAAGTAGAAAAGTGAAAACTAATGCAAATAGACGTTAAAAAGAGAATAAGTAACCATATGGTCATCATTAACAACTAATAATTCTGATCAACCAATAAGCAAAGGAATAACCATTTATTAAGTAGCTGTAGCCATTTGTTAAGAATAGCATTTATTAAATGTTCAATCATCATGCTAGACCAAAAAGAGTCAAAAATAGTAAAAACAAAAGCACAAAACACTATACCTTTCATAGTGATTGTAGAACTTGACCTAAAGGATTCAAATTACCCTCCTGGCATCTTCTAGTCAATGTAATTTAAATAAATAACTTCTGACTCTGGTTCTGAAGACAGCACTAAAACTTCTGGCAAAAATATGCTGATCAATTAGGTGAGGACTCCCAGGCACCATTGCTTGATTTTCTAGATTAAAACACACCTTGTTGTTTCCATTCCCATAGACTTGAGTGCATGAGGGAATACTGTCAGGACTTGGCTAGAATTTCTGTTTCCTTTAAGCTTCCCTACACTTGAATGCCTAGGTTTGTACCTGACTGTTATTTTAGAGAAGACACATAGCTCATGACCAGAGCTTCTTTAGCCAGGACCTATACTATGTGACATTGCATCATCCAAGTCCTTCATTCCTTCCAAATTAATTAGCTAGATAGTTTGAATGCTTTTGATTGATGGGTTGTTTGATTGGTTCTGTGTTCATGAATTAAGCAGTAGTGCAAGTAGTTTTGATGTTTATTTCAGAGTAAACATGGGCTTTTTCTCAGCTCCAGCATCTTCTCTTCAGAGGGCTTTACTGAAGTTATGCATCTCCTCCTGAATGTCCTACTTGGTCAAGTAGATCTAGTTGTTATCAACATAATGTAGAGAATTACTTTTCTCTCCTTCTGTATCCAATGGATCTCAAGTCCAATACTAAGATTTGTGAAGGAATGAAGTATTAAAAATGACAGTGGCTTAGGATTAGGGAGAGAATAATATGATGCAAATTTGATTTTTGTTTCTTTTAGCATTGCAAAATTAATTAATTGAAATCTTATGGTGATGTACTACATTTTGATTTTGGTAAAGTATCTAATAAAGCCGCTCTTAAAACTATATGCATATTTTTTCTAATTGGATTAGACCTAGGCACTGTAAAAAATGATTTAAAAAAATAGACTGAAAGACAAAATGTGATAAACTACAATGAGTTAGGGAGAAATCTGAACTTTACTAGGTTTATTTAATTTATTTAACTAGTTCTTATTTAATTCATAATCTTTAGGGAATCGGAGAATAAATTTTAATCCATTTAAATGTGTGTATCTTTTACATATACATATATATATATATACATATAGAGATCAATAGATATACATATTCAATTTTTGCATTAAAACATTACCCTATTCGCAAAATCTAGTTAGCTTGGGGAACATATTTTCTCAAGTCAACAAGCATTTATTAAGTACTCACTCTGTGCCAGGTACTGTGATGACTGCTGATGATAAAAAGAAAAGCAAAAATAGTGCCTGTCCTCAAGAAATCCAGTCTAATGGAGAAGACAACATTCGAACAACTATGTACCTGTATGAAACATAAAGAATATCTCAAAGGGAATACACTAGTATTGAGAAAGACCAGGAGAGGATGCTTGCAGGGGTGGGATTTAACTGAGACTTAATGGCAGCTAGGAAGCAAAAACAAGGAAGTTTTCAAGGCATGGGGGAGAACCAGTGAAAAGACATGGAATCAGAAGATTAAATCTATGTAAGGAACAGCAAGGAGGCCAGTGCTACTATAACATAAAATACTTTATGTACATAAAAACTATAACAAAAAATAAAAACTAAAGAAGACTTTCAAAGGTAAGATGATCCAGATTGTGATGGGCTTTAACAGGCAAGAAGAGCCCCAAAGTGGCTAATAGTGGGAAGGGGCAATACAAGCAGACTATGATTTAGTAAAATCACTCTGGCAGCTAAGTGGAGGATGGACTGAAATAAGGGAAGATTTGAGTCAAGAAGGTCAATGAGATGACATCTATTTCTGGATATGAAGTAATGAGGACCTATACCAAGGTGTCCCCCAAATGTAAAGAATAAACCCAGAATACCAAGTCTTTTTGGTTTGTTTGTATGATTGATTAACAGTGTAAGACACAGAGTGCCCAAAGAAAGAAAATCATTTAGTAATTATTATACATAGTAAGCAATCTATAGATTTTCCAGTCAAATGCACTCAAAAAGGATGAGACCTCAAGGGAAAGTTCTGGGAACATTTGCTCAGGAAAAAGATCAATGTTAACAACATTATATCATTCCTCAGAAGACAAGTGTTACAAAGGTCATGGAGAGTCACAACCAATGAGGAAAATTATAAGACTTTTCTAGAAGGACAAAGATTCTACTAATGTTTCAAATTGAAGATGACAGGGCAAAGACTTTTTATGTGTTCTCCCACAGAGAATATTTGTCTGTCAAGAAGAAATAATATGACCAAAGAATCTGGTTCCTATCTCCAGTTAACACTGACTTTATTTTGAAAGTTAATTAGATTTTTTTAAGGCTAAAAGTTGACACAAAATATAGCAAAATCTAGTTTTTAGTCTTTTTTTTTAAGTGAAACTTAGTCTGAATTGCCTTGGGCAATGAAAGGTTAAGTGAGTTGCCCCTATCATGAGTTCACAGATCTATAGCTGGAAGGGCCCTCAGAGGCCATCTAATCCAATCCCCTTGTTTTATTGATGAGAAAACTGAGGCCCAGGGTGTGTCAGTGATTTGCCCAAAGCCACACAACTAATAAGTCAGTGGGTCACCCAGGTTGTAAATAACTAAGCTACATTTCAAACTCATTCCTTCTGACTACAAAACCTCTGTTCTTTCCCCATCAAAGAAGTGGTGAAATACACAGGGAAAAACAGTAAATCTCTATTTCCTGAGAGCTAAAAGGAAGGCAGGGTAGAGTCAGATCATCGATTAAATGAGGTTGAAAAAGTGAAGGTTCATCCTTCTCACAGGCAATATAACCTGAGATGACATGTTAAAAAAAATGTAAAATGTCACATTTTAACTTTGTAAACTTTGATTGCACAGAAAAAGGGGTTAGAAAAGTTTGTGTTAACTTTGAGTTGTTTTCGAAGTGTTTCATTGTGCTTATTACCATCACTCAGCCCAGTGCCTGACATTTTGTGGTTGCTTAATAAACTGATTATTTACTTGATATTTTAAAAAGCTTCTTATTATTAATCATGGAAAGAGTGAAGCTTTACTTTTCCTTTCTTCTCTAATTGGGGCCCTCCTCCTCCTCCTTCTTTCTTCTTCTTCTTCCTTTTTTCTTAGAATAAATACTGAGTATCAGTTCCAGGGCAATAAGGACTAAGCAATTGGATAAGTGGCATGTCCAGGGTGATACAGCTTGGAAGTGTTTAGGGCTAGATTTGAACCCAAGATCTCTCATCTCCAGGCTTGGATCTCTATCCACTGAGTCACCTAGCTGTCTCCCTTTCCAGGCTTCTCACCCTTTACTCTCCTCCATTTACTTTATAATCTATCCATAAGACTTCATCTCCTCTGTCTCTGTGTATTCTCACTGACTGTGCTCCATTCCTGGAGTATTTTCCCTCCTCTTCTTATCCCACATCTACTGAAATCCTTCAAGATTCAGCAAAATCTCACTTTTTTTCAAGAAGCATTTCCTAATCCTGCCCTTAAAGTTAATGCTGCCATGCAATAATCCAAGATATTTCTGAGGGACTTATGAGAAAGAATGTTATCCGCATCCAAAGAAAGAACTGTGGGAGCAGAAACACAGAAGAAAAACAACTGCTTGATCACATGGGTCGATGGGGATATGGTTGGAGATGTAGACTCTAAACAATCACCTTAATGCAATTATCAATACTATGGAAACAGGTTTTGATCAATGACATGGGTAAAACCTAGGAATTGCTTGTAGGCTATGGGAGGGGGGTTGGAAGAGGAAAGGGAAAGAAAATGAAACATGTAACCATGGGAAAATTTTCTTAATAAATAAGAAAATAAAAAAATAAAGCTAATGCTGCCTCTCTGAATTTTTCTTCAGTATTCCCTATAAAGATCTTGTATATACCCAATTGTCTAAAAATCCTCAATTGTCTGAAGATCGTATCCCTGATTAGGAGATGAGCTCCTTGGACTAATTATGCCAATCTTTGTATCCACAGCCCTTGGCACCTAGTAGGTGCTTAATAAATGCTTGCTGATTGATTGTTCATTGTTAATTATCTCTTTCACTTCAAACTGTCCAGGATATGCATATCTGTTTATACCTTATGTCCTCAATAGAAAGTGAACTCCTTGAGGATAAGGAATATTTGTTTTCAATATTTCCCATAGCCACAAACAGTGTCTTTCTTTTAGTGGGCACCTACTAAATGCTTGTTGGCTTGAATTTGATTGCCCACTAAGTGCAAGGAACTAGGGGCTGGAGGATATGAATAAGAACACGACTCCTAATCTAGTACTTCTGACAATATATTCGGTATTGTCTGTAACTACTGTCTATGCCTCTTTGTCCCACTATTTGCTCCTCCTCAGCCCAAGAACACCAGCTTCTCTGAGAATTTTCCTTTTGGCAGATTTCACATTTGTTATACCCTCTCTATGAAGCCAGTTATTAATATTTTTATCTCCAATTGTGGATGTTCTAATAAAAAAAACAAAGTAGCAATCTTGTACTCAAAAGACTTCAAGGGAGGGCTAAGGCCACAGAAGTAAGGAAGAAGGACTTTTTGCCATTTTATGGTATACTCCTATCTGATATATCCAAGGATAGGTATTTTTTTTTGGTTGCTTGGTTGGTTTTCCCCTATATACACTTCTAAAGTTGGATGGTTCTTTTGATTTAGCTGAGTATAAGGTCATCCACACCAAGGAATCCTAGGAAAAACCAAGGACAATTTAAAAAATCCTGCTTATTGGAATACAATACCCACAAAAACATCAAGTTCAATTTGAAGTAACATTAGTTATATTTCTGTTCATCAGGGTTATTTTTTTTCTTTCAAATTTCTACTAAAGTTCTATTATAGTGACTTATCAGATCCTAAAAACTCTTAAAACTATGCTGGTAGAATCCAGTAAGTCACTTTAGTATAATGTATAGATTCAATGACTCTCTGGCATAAGTCAATATACAACCTATGAGACAGAGTACTTTCTAGGCTGGTTAAAAGGTGATGAATTTCTCATCTACAAAATATCTTAAAGAAAGTCAATTAAGTTGTAGAGACATTGCAATCTGCAATAGTGGAAGGAGTACCAGCAATAATGAAAACAGGATTATAGATTTAGGGCTTGAAGGAGCCTCAGAGACCATCAAGAACAATACACTCATTTTACAGTGCCTGGCACAAAAGAAAGGGCAGCTAGAGGGTGCAAGTGGATAGAGTACTGGCCCCCGGATCAATTGCATCTGAGTTCAAATTGTAGCAGGGCATAACAGAGCAAGCTGACAGCATGAGACCCTGCAGACCAACATTCCACTCACAACTCCCAGAACTGGGACTGGACACAGAGGCAGTTGCTGGAGAGAGAGTTGGTGGACTCTGGAGGAGAGAGAAGCTGATTTCTCTAGCTGTCATGGAATTGGACCATCTGGAAGGAGTGGTTGAGAGAGTGATTACCTCACACTGGTAGACAGTGTGTGTGTGTGTGTGTGTGTGTGTGTGTGTGTGTGTGTGTGTGTGTGTTAATCCTCATCTGCTCCTGAATCCTGTGAGGACTCTTCATCCTGATACTGCTGTCTGGATCAAAGAAGGACTCTTAGTTGTGAGATTTCTTTGTGTCCTGTTGTCTTTGCTCCTGCAAATCCCTCACTAACTTTAATTACTCCGTTCACTAGTTAGGTTAAGATAATTTTAGAAAATACAGCGTTTTAATATCTGTGGTGGGTTTAGAAGTAAGGTATTCCCTGACTCACTTCCATTTTCCCCCTTTTAGTTAAATAAACCATATATATATATATATATATGTATATATATATATATATATATATGTATGTATATAGTTTGTTTAACCCTTCCTTCTAACCCTCCCCATAACAAAATCCAACCTCAGACACAAACTAGCTATGTGACCCTGGGAGTCACTTAATCGTGTGTGCCTCAGTTTCCTCATCTTTAAAATGAGCTGGAGATGGAAGTGGCAAACTAGTCTAGTATCTTTGCCAAGAGAACTTCAAATGGGCTCATGAAAAGTCAGACAAAAATAAATCAGCAAAACAATATGGAACATAGTAAGTACTTACTGATACAGCTGAGAACATTGGGGTAAAGGGAGATTAAGTGATTTATCCAGAGTCTAACAGCTAACAAAATGTTTAAGACAGAATTTGAACCTAGATCTTCTTGAATCCATGTCCAGTGCAGTATGGGTTGTATCATTCTGTCTCTCAAATTAGAAATCATTGAAGAATTGAAGTGAATTGAGTTTTTTCTTTCTTTCCTTCCTTTCTCTCTTCCTTTCTTCCTTTCTCTCTTCCTTTCTTCCTTTCTTTCAATACAAGTATCAACTCTAAGTAGAAGAGTAGTAAGGGCTAGGCAGTTGAGGTTAAGTGATTTGCTTAAGTCACACAGCCAGGAAGTGTCTGAAGCCAAACTGAAACCAGGTTCTCCTGATTCCAGGCTTGGTGCTCTATCCATTAAGCCACTTAGCTGCCCTGTGAATTCATTTTCTTAAACATGAATTCTCAAATTAATGTATTTGTCCACTTCTTGGCTTACTTATCCAATCAAATTAAGTTGCAAAGGGTTGCAATCTGGTTACTTAGTGAAAAAAGCAGATAGTACAATGAATTTTTAAAAATATATTAAAGAAAATTAAGTAAAATAAATGAAATAAAAGAATGAGAAAAAGCAGTTGGTGTTTCATGCCTACATGTGATTACACAAATTGCTTACAGCCTATTTGATATGAAGGCCAAATCTATGTTTTTGTTCTTCATGAGCACAGCAAATACTCAGACAAACTCAGAAAGTTTTGCAGCTCAAAAACCATGCTGGGACTGCCCAGGAACCCTGTCTATGCTTCTTTGTGAATAGCTAATGAATAGTTCATTATGTCTAAAGGAGTGACAAAGGATAGATGTAGAGGAAATAAGCATTGTCCTTACATCTCTTTCTGAGTGTTCTCCAATAGCATATTGAGCTACTTGGGTATAATGAATAGTTCATTAAAGGACCACCTGTTGCCCATTTAATATCAATAAATGAAGATCAGCCAGAGACCACATGATTCCTTAGCACTTCAATCAACCTACAATTAAAACGTCTAATCCAAGATTTAGTTCTCATTAATGGCCTTCTGAACTGGGAATCAGAAAAATTCAAGTTCTATTCCAAGATAAAAAAAATTACTGAAAAATTAGATCTGCTTAAAGGCATTGTACATATTTGCACAGAAATGGAATGAATCTGAAAGCTTTACAAGGAATTAGAACAGAGAAATAGATGCTATGACCCCCTGAGGTCCTTTAAAATTAATGAATTTTTGATTTTACAAAAAGTGTTTTATTTTCTGCATGCCCTAAACTAATGAGAATAACACAATTTCTACAATGGTGTGCAAATTGCTTAGAACAAGAACTCATTTTGATATGGTTTCATTTTGTGACAGGAACAGTCATGAAAATTATATTGACATTAGGCTGACTGAGATTCTGACCAGCTGGTTTTCTCAAACTTAATTAGTTCTCTGGCAATTGAGTTGTAGACATTGCTTTGTTTTATCATGTTTTTTTAATGGATATATTACTAAAGTAGGAAAGAGTTTGAGATCCAGAGTGTAGACCTCCCAGCTATATCTGTACCTATATCTCTTTAGTGGGATTTGTAGGACCTATCAGAATGGAGAAGACAAGATAGTACTTTGATAAATCCAGATATTTATAAACTAGACCTTCCCTGACCTCTCCAAATTTCCCAATGCTAACAAATGTGTCTGTAATGGGATAATGGGAGCAGGTGCTAGCCATCAGCTGAAACTATCTCCTGAATCCTAAAAAGCAAATCAGAAGTAAGAGAGGTTGAGATCGTCCACTTGCCAATACCCAATGTCATAAAGAGATGTGGTCAACTTATAGAAGTTAGTGGTGGCAAAGCAGTAGTTCATCTTTTGGAGAAACTTCAGATATATCTATCTATCTGAATCAATCAATCTATCTATCTATCTATCTATCTATCTATCTATCTATCTATCTATCTATCTATCTAATCTATCTATCCATCCATCCATCTACCTATCTACCTATCTATCTATCTATCTATCTATCTATCCATCCATCCATCCATCCATCCATCCATCCATCCATCCATCCATCTATCCATCCTTTTATCTATCTATCTATCTATCTATCTAACTATCTATCCATCCATCCATCCATCCATCTACCTATCTACCTATCTACCTATCTACCTATCTACCTATCTATCTATCTATCTATATATATGCCAAGATTCCCTATGGGTTTATGAGAGATAGTCTTCTAACACCTGTGTCTGAGAATATATTTGGTTGAGCTTCCAATGGTGCAAAGAAACCTATTGATATGGCCCTAGTTGTTTTTGATGGAGATGTCCTTGACATTATTGGAGAGTCCTCAATGTTGAATCTAACCTGAGGAAATGATTCAAACTGGCATTTCAGCAACAGATGACATGAACAGCATTGTTATGGGGCAGATATTACCATTTTCTCTGCTTCTGCCTTACCCATAATGAGATCTTGTTGTCAGACTGATTTGATTAAGAAATACAAATATATGGAATATAGTGAGAAGAATTTTGCCAATGTATTTGCCACTATGGCTGTAAACTTGGAAAATTGCCCAATTCTTTCCCCAAAAATCAGACTTTGAAGAAAATGGCTCAATGTATGATGTCTGTCTCCTTTTGAACTTGGTCAATGATCCAACCATTGTGCGTATGACCTCTTCTTGTATGGTTCTAACAATAACAGAATTTCTGACCTAACAAGGTGAAAAGCAGGTTTTGGTCATTCTAGCAGATATGAATTCTTATGCTGAAGATCTTTAAGAGGTTTCAGCAGCCTGAGATGAAGGCCCTGGTAGTCAAGGTTTTCCAGGCTATGTGTATACAGATTTTGCTATAATAAATGAGTTAGCTGGTCAAATGAAAGGTGGGAATGACTCAGTTATTCAGATCCCTATCTTCACCATACCCAATGATGATATCACTCAAATCATCCCTGACTTGACTGGATATATTACCAAAGGACAAATGTATGTGGACAGAGCTGCCTAACGGACAAATTTACCGACCTATAATGTGTTGCCCTCCTTGTCCCAGTTTGGAGAGAGTATGACCAGAAAAATCATGCAGATGCATCTAATCAGCTATTTGCATGTTAATCTATTGGCAAAGTTATACAAGCCATGAAAACCATTGTTGGAGAAGACTTCACTTCAAATAATCTCCTTTATCTGGAATTTTTACAAAAGGTTTGAAAGGAACTTTATTGCACAAGATCCATAGGAAAGCCACATTATCTATGAGACTTTGGGCATAGGTTGGCAGATCCTTCAAAGCTTCCCAAAAGAAATGTTGAAGAGAATCTCTCAGCAGAGCACTAGCTTTGACTTTATTTCTGTGAAATATTGCTTCTATCCTTACTTTCCCCTTCCCACTTTGTGTTAGAGTTTATATGTCACCCTGTAATTAAAACAGACAGGTAACATATTGTGCCAGTGTTCCTGATGTTTTAAATTGATAATAGTCTTTTAAATATCCCCTATTCAAAAATCCTGGATCTTCAGTGTTTTGTAAAAATGGCTGTAATGACTGGATTGAAGTTGTCTTTTATTGATATGTGTGTGTGTTTGTACATAGGAAAATTACACCCTAATTATTTGGGTCTCCTGGACCTTCTTCCTTTTTTTTTGACATTATTTCTTTAAACCTCTTCAGGCATGCGACTAGATGAAGTTTTGGCATCTTGGCCTCCAAATAAAGAGCAAGTCTTTTAGGAAGATTAAAGGGTCGTATATTTAATGACCTTTACTGAAGAGTCTTTACTAAAAATCTACTTTTATTCTTCCTGTATATCAGTTTCTATGCTGCTGCCCAGAACAACAGATAGTACTTGCTCTTGCCTGTTTGACAGACAGGCAGGCAAAGGGAAGTCTTTTTTCCTCTCTTTTTAACAAGTCTTATGACGATCTACAATCTTTGATCTCAGACCTTGATTCTCTGCTGCTACTCATACTAAGATAGGCATAAAATTGACAACTTTTACACAGCTGGTAGTTGTCTGGTAGTATAGTCAAATGGATTTCCTACTTTGTCATGGTGATATCCAATGCAGAGACCTTGTGAGGTCCAGTTATTCTTATTTGTACTGCAAAAAGCAGTTAGCATGTTGGAAAAAGCATAGAACATGTGAACAGACTGTATGTTCCACCTTGATAAACCTAAGCATGTTAGTATTCTGACATGCTCTGTAAAATGGAGATTTGAACCCTAGACTTCAATCCCCAGAAGTCCTTGGTATTTCCCAGAATTCCCTATAATCTCACCTGAGTCTCCACCTGGGCGAGATCACAAGGAGTATTTAATTGGCAGCAACCCCTACTTTGCTCTCTTCCATTGCAATGATGGGGGTGGGGGGGTTTGAATGGCTAATCAGCCCTAGGCACATGGTTTTTTCTATTTTGTTTTTTCTTTATTCCTTGATTTCTAATAATCATTAATAAACCTCTTAAAATATAATATTTCTATTACTAAAGACTAAATTTAATTTTTACATTTCTCAATGATGAAATCTCCAAAATGTTTACCAAAAACTGAAAGCATAAAAGAGAGAGGAAAGAGAACAGCATGCTAGTATATGTAACTGGATATTTTGAACTCTATACTAGAACATCCTGTTGAAATTCTCCATTTGGTCCTACTTTCTAAACACGTCAGCTTCTTGAGGGTTAACCTCATGACACAAATATTAGATTCTTTAGGATTCTAATTTGTTCCTTCCTCATGTTCTCCTTATAGTCGTCTTCCATGCAGCTTGTCCATTGTTTGATCTTTGTGTTCTTTGTAACTTGGGTACGATTACAATTTTTTTTTTCTATTTCATTCCATCCTAAAGTTCTGAAAAATCCTTTATTTTTCTCTGGATGGAAGAGAGCTGTTAGCATGAATGTAGAAAATGTTACATCTGAATATTACAATATGAAAAATAAATGGTAAGTGAAATGGAAAAAATGGATATTACTCTAAGTAAACAGTTAGAAGTCATAGCTCTTAAGTGATAAATTAAAAAAAAAGCAAGACATCGTAAATATACTAACATATTTATTTTGTCAAATGATGCTTTCTCTAGTGTGAGGAAAAGGAGGAAGGGAGATACCTGGAACTTCAATGTAGCAAACAAATTAATTAATTTAAAAAAGTTGTACCTCTTAAGGAGCACACTTCAATACCTAGTCAAGATAATTCAGGAACTCTTGGTGTGGGGAAGTCAAGCATTTCAAGGATCATTCAGAATTAGTCTTATCGAATCAAAAAGGAAAGTGTGATGGAAAACAAACAAAAAACTCATAAAACTATCACTGCAAAACAGCCTAAGTAATACTCTAGAAAAGACCTTCAGATGGACCTTGCATTTGGGGAAGGAACTGTTATTGACTTTTCTGCAATGTTCTGGAGGTTTCTTAGAAGAACAGGAAGATCAGTTTTTTAAAATAACAACTTGTTAATAATATGAAGAAAAAATATTTATTGAGTTCAAGACAATATAAAAATTAGAAGACTGAAGAGTGAAAAAATAAGACAATTTTACTGATTGAATCTAGTTTTTTATTCAATACTATACACATATTGTTTTAAAAGAAAGTCCAAGTAAACTTATAAGATCTAGGCATCTTCTCCATTTTGTAACACACTGAATCAAAATATGTTTGGAAGATTTTTTTTTAAATTTGGGCATGGCAGTCCTGTCACTTAAGGAATGATGAACTCTGTAGAATGCATTGTGAAACTGAGAAGCAAAACTGTTTGAGAAATATAGAAATTCCAATGGAGTTGGAATCAATCAATTAAATACCATTTATTAAGCACCTGCTATGTTCCAGGTACTGTACTAATCACTAAGAATCCATAAGAGGCAAAAGACAGTCCCTGCCCTCAAGAAGTCTAAAGAAGGAGACAACATGCCATAAAATATATACAAAGCAAAGTTATATATGGGATAAATAGGAAATAATTAGCAGATTGAAGGCACTGGAATTAAGAAAAATTGGAGAAATCTTCCTGTAGAAGATGAGATTTTAGTTGCAACTTAAAGGAAGCTAAGGATGCCATTAGACAAGAGTGTAGGAAGGAGAACTTTCCAGGAATGGAGGACAGCCAGAGAAAATGCCTGGAGCTGAGAGATGCAGTGCCTTGTTCATGAGACAGCTACAAGGTCAGTGTCAGGAAATCAGAGTGTGTGTCAGAGAGTAAAATGTAAGAAGACTGGAAAGGTCAGAGCAGGAGGAGCATTTCATTTTTGATCCTGGAAGCAATGGAGAACACCAAGGGAATTTATTGAATGGGATATAAGCGGCAGGGTAGCATGATTGAACTTTTGCTTTAAGAAAATCATTTCATGGCTAAATAGAAGATAGATTGGAGTGGGAGACATTAGGCAAACAGATCCACCTGCAATAATTCCAGCGTGAAGTAATAAGGACCTGCACTGAGTGGTGGCAATGTCAGAAGAGAAGAGGGAACTTGTTGGAAAGATGTACCAAAGGATAGCCACAGGTCTTGGCAGAAATGGCTGTGGAGGGAATGAATGGGAACTAGTGGAGTCCAGGATGATTCCCAGGTTTTCAGTCAGAAGAACTGGGAGGATAGAGAAAAGATGAGTTCTGTCTGAACATGTTGAGTTTAAGATGTCTCCTGGACATCTAATTTGAGATGTATGAAAGGAGGTTGGAGATTCAAGATTGGAGGTCAATAGAGAGTTTGAGGTAGAAAAGGTAGATTTGAGAATCCTCAACATAAAGATGGTAATTAAATTCAAGGGAACTGATGACAAGTGGAATATAGAGGGAGAAGAGAAGAGAATCCAGACAGAACCCTGAGACATCGACAGTGGGGTCATGATCCGGAAGAGATGGAAGATTACAACTCATCTTTGAACTATGCTTCAGGTCATGGAAGTTTAAGAAATATATGCATGAGATGGAGATAAACATTTTTCATTGGCCTGGAAATCTGATTTAAACTACAAGAAAAACCTACAAACTATAATTAAAGCTAGACTTGGAACAATGTACTGTTCGAAGATACATGTAATGGGATAATAGTGTAGTTTTGTAAGAAAGAATTAAAGAATATATGTCAAAATCTTGGGAATTAAATGCCAAATCATATAAGATGTTATTTCAGCAAAAGAAATAACTGCCGATTTCATATTAAACGTTTTTTGAATTATGTAAAAAGTTATAGGTTTTATTGCAAGTCAAAAATTTATTTTTTGTTTTGCCCTAGGTAATTCACACTCTATAATAAGTTGTATAGTTGTCCAGAAGTCATAATTTAGTAGACAGAGCACTGGATTTAGAGTCAAAGGACCTGGAATTAAATTCCAGTTTTGCTACTTAACACTTGTCTCAATAGGGATAAGTTTCAACTGTGAGAATTTATTTTTTATATTGCATTTATTCTTATATTAGGGAGAATTACTGTGTATCTCTACACCTGGGATCTGGATCAGAGATTCCATCCAGTCTACTGCATTTTGCATTTTCTTTGTCCTTAGAAATCCCAAGGAATGTCTCCTTTTTAAAAGAATTTGATTCATAAATGAGGGGAACAAGAGTTCTTTACCAGTGTACAAGTTCCCCAAGATGTCAGCTAGGAAAAAGTATATAGTTTGATGGAATATCTCTTAATTAGCAGTTTACCAGTTAAAGATATTTAGGGAAGTTCAAGGGAGGGGCTGCAAGCTGCCTGATCCAGTTTCCCTATTGTTGCTATTAATTAGAGACCACCATGGAGAACTGTATTCCCTTATCAGTTATGATGCTGACCTAATAAATGGATATAATCAATAAATTGATACTTTTATCCAAAAATCAGTCTTTCAAGTCCAATTTTAATTATGACACAACTCTATGATTTTGTAACAAGTGAAAGCTTCTTCTACCAATGAAGTTATTCTCTTCTGGCTTTAAAATCCCAAAATTCTATTCTGTAAAGAAATTGAATCCAAATTAAAAGTTTCCATCATATATAAAATGTCATATAATCATATTTATAATATATTAATGATTACATAAATCGTTAAGAAACTGGGATTTAATCTTACAACCACTGTGTAGATAGAATCCATTCCTTAGGCTTGTCACTCCCTAAATTTGTCCTATCCCACATCCCATTTTGCATGTGTACGTTGAGGGACATAGGAGCACTGAGGATAAAAGGCTTTTGATCTCTCTCTCTCTCTTTATCTATCTATCTCTGACTTTGTGGTCTAAGCATCTTGGTGGGCTTAGGGTATGTTTCTAGATAGGTGATATTTTCTGTCCCCTTCCTACATTTCTTTTTTTCTATATCTTTCTTTTTAATTAAAATTATATTGTTAAGAGCTTCTAACAGACTCCTGACTTGAGAGTTAATTTTATAATGGTGAGCACAATATTTTATTACTATTACATTTAATAATTTTACTTTCATTTATTACATGACAAGGCAATATAAGTTGCTCCTCTATTGATTTTTGCTACTTTCTCTGCCAATCTGGATAACCAAAATAGAAAGATCAAGCAGAGAAACCTTATAATAATAGTTATAGTGTAATTATTATTATTTACAGAGCACTTAAAGGTTTGAAAATGTTTTACATATTTTAATTCATTTTAAAATTATTACCACAAGTTTTCACAATACCCTAATCCCTAATAGGAAGGTACACACAATTTATCATATATCATTATTGGAGATGATTCACATAAATACAAACTAAAATACATTTTATAGGGCAAATTATTAATGAAATTGTAATAGAGGGAGTTTCATTTCAGAACTCTTCATATTGCCTTTTTTTTTACTCCTCTATTGTCAGTTAGTTAATAAACTTTTACTAAATATTTACATGTCAGGTACTCTTTCAAGTGTGAATTTTTTCAAAGAAAGGTCAAAACAGTTTCTCTCCTCAGGGAGCTCTTGTTGTATACCTATACCTATACCTATACCTATACCTCTTTCTTTCCTGGGGTATTTGATCTCAAGCTCCTGTTTACTACCTTGAACAAAGCTGCTCTCAGAAAAGGAAATGATAAATTAATTCCTACACAAATAGGAATGGCTAATTAGGTTCAAAGTTTTCTCCTTCCCAGGCACACTTTAATAAGCTACAAAAAATTGTGGAATTTATATCAGAAACCAGTAGGGGAGAAATTTGGGGAAATGGAGTACTATTTCTAATTGACCATGCAATAATAACAAATGTTAATTATATTTACTCATAAGAAAGGCTTGTCCTAGATTTTTGTACAAATAACTTACCAAATATGTTCTGCATATATAATAGAACTTGATGTATGTCATGGTACTTTAAAGACTAGTTGCTGGTAGGAATCACTTTCCTCAAAATTCAAATAGCTTCGCAAATTTCTTTTCCTTGGAGATTGGTATTCTGTGATTTGGTGGATCCATAATTTATCATCATTGTAAGCTAAATACCCTCCAGCCCCAAATAAGTAGAAAATAATTTCTCCAAGGCCTTCTACTACTTTTGTCCATGTTTCCCTCATAGAAGACATGCTGAAGTTGTTTGAGATGCAGGCAATTTGATGGATTCCCCAAAACTTAAAGTTTGGATCAGATATGGAACACTCTAGACTTAGAGAAGGTTTCAGAAGCCAGCTGAGATGGGTAGCATAAAGGGTATGGTAGAAAACCCTGCCTAGGTAGACGTCCTGTCCATTTTTTCAGTACAGAACTTCTGAAACTATTAAGTATATTGCATGGACCCTTGTGCCAACTGAAGTAGATAGGCTCTTCAGAACAATGCCTTTAAATGCATAAAATAAATTCATAGGATTACGAAGGAAACATATATATTAGAATAACTTTTGTTAAGAGTTCCTGATTTATTCTGATACAAAGATTTGCATCCCAAAATTCAGAGCTTGTCTCCTTTAAGTCTTACTCTCAATGGTGTAAATCTTGAGTTTTGACCCTGATTCTGCTACAGAAGTCATTTTCTGTTGCTAGACCTTTCCAAGTCATTGACAGACTGGCTTTTCAATCTGACTTAATACCTTATGTCTACTTGCAATGTGATTTATCCACTCTTCTTTTCTCAGAGTCCCACTGTGGATGGGGAGGCTTCAGTTATCACTGTGAACCCTAAACAACCATAGTCTTCAATAGACTCCACCTTAGCCTCTACCTTAGAGTCAGAAAGAACTGAACAGAATTCTCTTCAAAATTCATCATTGAAGGCTATTATTGCTCAAGATGTTACTTGTAAAGAAATAAAATTTAAAAAGACTCTACAATAGATGAAATGCTGACAATAACTTTGTTCAATAATGCTTTGAGTACTACCACAATAGGTCTTTATATAGTAATTTAGATATATACTCAATATCATGGAAGATTCTCTTTTTAAAGTCAAAACAAAACAAAATTTCCCATTAATGATGAGAATTTTTTTTAAATCAAATGTTCCTGTTCCCTGGTATGGTTTCTAATAGTATGATAATGAAGATAAACTTCCCTTGAGCCTTTTCCCAGAAATCTTTTCTTTTTGTTTATTCTTCCAAGGATTTACATCTTAATTTTTTTTTTAATATATGAGATATTAGGTGACACTGTGACAAGATTCTGGTCCTACTCACTAGTAAGGACCCTAAGCATGTGACTCTCAATAAAGCACCAAGACTTACTCATCAGGTGTACCACCCAACACCAAAGAATGCTCTGGGTCAACTTCCTGCCTTCCCTATTACTAACTCCTTGGCTCTTGTGAGTGGTATCAAAAGTCTCATCTATCTAGATTGGTGTTTTCATGAGTCAGATCAGAGCTTGACCCTCACTCATTCTATTAATTTTCCCCTTGTCTTTATAGCTTAGTTTCCTTTAAGATATCTACAAAGACATTTAAAGATCAGAAAGATACTTATGAAAAGTATCCTTCAAGCTAATATTACTACTAAAGAGAATTAGATTCTGCTTTCAGGTAGTTCTACCATAGTTTCAAACATTTTAATTAAAAAAATTAGAACTTAAACTAAGCAAGTGAAACCAATACACCAGTGGATAAATTTTCCTGCCATGATCCTCCAATAGTCCTTGAAAAAACCCTTCAGTGGCAGGTAAGCTAGAAGATAAAGTCTCCTAGTGTTCCCAATGGGGAGATATTGAGACCATTTGTACATGGTTCTTTTACTTATGACAAAATCTGTGGCAGATAAGTGTCTACTGATGAGATTAGGAGATTTGAAGTGATTATTTGTCTCTCTTGAAGATGACAAAGGGTATGAAAGCAGTAACATATCTGGTGTGGCTTTGATTCAGTCATACCCCCTCCACAGCACAACCTCCTGCCCTATCAAGGACAAAATTTTTGTCCTTCCTTCTTTCTTTCCTTTTTCTTTCTCTTTCTTCTCCCTTGCCCATTTCCCAATATTTAACACCAAATACACTCTTACTGCAATTACATGGTAAGCATCACTATTGTATCATTAAAAGATGAAAGTAAGCTACAAAGAAACAAGTGATTATTTAAAAAAACACTAACTTTTAGTATGTAAAAATCATAATAAACCATTCTCTAATGCAAATATTTCTTCTAACTAGGGAAGGACTTTCTGAGAGTGGAGGCTATATCTGCAGTTTCAATCTATAATAATTTATAAATGTACAGACTAGGTTTGAGCTTTTACTTCCATAGGTGGAGATTCATTCAGTAGCATCTTGAGCTCTGATGTGAATTATAGCAATGAATATAAGGTATGAGCTAATGAAAAGACCACCTGGGACAGTCCCTTTTAGCACCATGAAGTGGTGAAGGAATTTGTCCCATAAATCACAAACTGTCTACCACAATCCTACCAAAGCAAGTGGAGAAAGAAAGGGTACCAAGTCAATCAAACAAATTACCATTTTCTCTAACTCTTCACCACATTTCAACTCATATGTTTTAAATCCTCTTGCCACTAGCTTCCTCCATTACGCACATTGCCTTGGCCATTAAGTTGTATTTGCCTACAGATGCTTTGAATTCGGTCTAGGTATTCTTAACAAGAAATAATTATGAGGTCTTTGCTTTTAATAATTCACTAGGACAAAGTTTGTGAAGTAAATGAATTTTTAGTATTGTAGTCTTGATAGGAGTATGAGTGAATGGTTTTGAATAAGTTTTGAGCATTACAGATTGAGGACTATTTTATGATGGTGTTATTGCTTTGGAGTTTACTTTCAGTGTTTATTTTAGTGTCTTAGATTTCTTTAACTTTTTAAGCATTGCTTAGCTGTTTATCAAATGTGCTGCTCTTGAAGTGATGAAAGAATGATTTTGTGACAAGCTCAGTGGCTACTATCAGTTAGGTTTATGAAAGAATAAAAAGGATGTCAAAGAGAATTCCTTTTGGCTATACAAAAAGGTAATTTAAACATCAGAAAGATACTTATGAAAAGTATCCTTCAAGCTAATATTACTACTACTTAAGAGAATTAGATTCTGCTTTCAGGTAGTTCTACCATAGTTTTAAACACTTAAAACATTGAATTTCTCCTTGAAATATATGTGTACATATACCCATATAAAAAAAATTATGCCCTACTTCCATCTTGGCAATGTTGAGTTTTAAGACCTAAGGAAGGGATCTGATTTATTTCCTTAACAGGAGAATGGATAATTTAATACCTCATTAAAATTATGATTTCATTCTGAATTGCTAAACTAATGTGGTAGTGGCTTCCTCCTGCTAGCTTTCTTCAGTCTCATATTTGTTCCTGCAAAGCTTTATTAATTATCTACTAAAATTCCCACTCTCAAGATAATGATCAAAGAATGCCAGTTTTTTTTTCTTCCTAAGTAGCATGAGGAAGCTATTAATTTATCTAAACACTTTTGAAGAACCAATTAAAGGAGACTACTTTTTTATTGAATGTTATGAAATATTTACCAAATTTTTGAAGGGGTGTTTTAGATGCCTAAAGAAGTAAAGATATCTTGGTGTCTGATCACAAATGAAAACCCCAATAGGGAAGCAGGTTACCAAGATTTTCTGGTTATTATATTTAATATTTAATATGGTAACACAAAACTTCCTCAGTTTAGGAAATATCATTGGAAAAAATTTATCCAGAACCATTTGCTGATAATATATACAAGAATCAAATGAAATTCAATATATAGTACATAAAAGAATTAACACACTAAAAATATGGATTTCTTCATATAATCACTTTCAATTGCCTATGAAAAGGAACATTTAGTAAGCACTTATATGTGAACCTAAGCAAAGGGACCCAAAGACAAAAGTGAAAACAATCTCTACATTTTGGGACCTTTAAATCTTGACACATTTCCATATACAAATACATTTCATCAAAATCAGTGAATCATCAAAGCTTCACCAGTGTAGAACTACAGTCCATGGTCTCAGGTAAGTGAGAAAGGCTTTATGGAAGAAGTGGGTTATGAACTGAAACACCACACCCACAAACCCCCATTTTCAGATAAGTTCCTGCTTCCTCACTAAACTATTCTTGCTGAAATGTGGGGGTCATAAGGTTGGCTGCCCTTCTTACCTACATGGGAAGCATGGCTGAGAGGAAAAGGTCCCTGAATAGATTTCCCTTCACCTGGGTAGTTTATTACAATTCCTTGAGGATAACACTTTCTTTAGTTGTTACTGGCAAAAAAAAAAAGACAGAAAGGTGAAAGGGGACTGTGTGCACTATAATTCATATGTCAGCTCTTAACAGTGGACTTTTACCATGGCTATGATAGCACCTGTCAAACCTCAGTTATTACTGAATAACAGCAAACAAAGTACATTACAGATTATTTTCTTCTGTATCTCTCTAGTTCTCTTCAAAAATGTTATGTTACATACACTTACCTGGGTTTGTAGTTCACCCCACACACTTCTAGTGAGCACCTTGAAAAAGGGGACTAGTCTTGGTAATAATTGCAATTTAGCTCCTGGAATAACTTTCCAACCTATTCAACTATATGCCAAAGGAACTGAACAGATATATCACTTCAGTTTCTTTAAAAATTTCTAAGCAGTCTACAATTAGTAAAATGACTCGAGAAAGAATTATTTTGGCAACAATTCCCTGGAAGAACATATCTATTACTAACATATATTATTAATATAACATGAATTCATGTGTAATTAATTTAGATTTGTTATTCTATAGATAAAAATTACAGAATATTTAATACTTATAAACCTAAAAAGAAACAAAATTTAGACACATTTCAGACTTTTCATTATAGAAAAGACAAGAAAAATTCCTTCAACGCACAAATTGCTTAGGATTTCTATGAATTGTCTAACAAAATTCTATCCATTGCACCATCTGGTCACATTTTAATAGTAGTTTTGCAGAATACTTTCATCACAACTTTCTTAAATAGTATAGTATCAGAATAAGTATCCTCAATTTACAAATAAATAACTAAGGCTCAGTGCAGTAAATGGCAAAAACTAGTACTCAAACCCAACTCGTCAGGCTGCAACCTTAGTGCTCTTTCCGCTATAGCATACTAAAATATATTTAAATTTAAAGACAAAATTCTCAATAATACCAATCAAACATAGCTGATGATGTCTCCATTCAGTGTTATCAGTTCTAATCAACTTGTTGTTCCAACATTCAATTATATATGACTCTTCATGACCTCAAGGACCATAGTGTCCATGAGGTTTTCTTGGCAAAGTACTGGAGTGATTTTTACTAGAGTAAAATATTTCAAATGCCCTAATAAGCACTTGAACTTTGATCTAGTTTATTTTTTTCAGGCTATTACGTATGACTTACATTCATCAATAAGCTTAATCTCCCTTCAAAGCATTGTATTCTATTTTTGCTATCACTGCTAAGACTATTGAACCTCAATTAACCTAAAATCAGCAACAGCAGTAGTTTCAATTAATGCAAAATACTATATCAATCAAAATAATATTTGGAATGTTCACATGTCAAAATGTAGGTAGGGACAGGGTGTATTTTTATGTTGCTAAATAGTTTGCAAAATAACCTGTGCCACAACAACCCCATGTGGTAGGTATTTCTGCAGCCTTATAGAGAATGGACATCTATCAAATGCTTGTTGAATAAGATTATTGAAAAATAACCAGAGAAAACAGCCAACTGAACTGGGATCTGTAGGCATTAAGTGTTCAACCTCTATTATAGTTTGTGAAGAAAGATTTCTCAAACTGAAATGAACTAACCATTTTCATTAAACCGACCAATAAAAATGATTTTGTAAATGAATGGACTGAGTCAGTGCCTCCAGAAGATATCTTTAAAAGACTCATCCAATAAAAGAATACTTGATTCTATATTCCAGTTAAATGTTCTGGGGGAAAACTATCCTCCTGAGTGATGGTGCATTCATAATCAGTCCATTAATTTAATTTATATTAAGTAATTATTTGGAGAAAGAAAGTGCAGACCACTCCAGGATTATTGCCAAGAAAACCCCTAAAAGGGGCCACAGAGTCAGACACAACATAAAAAGACTAAAGAGAAACCACAATAATCAACAATGTTGGAGGAATTTTGCTAAGTATTAAGTATACAAGAAAAATTAAAAATAGTCCCTGCCATCAAGGAAATTACATTCTATTGTAGGAGATGTATATAACACATCAAATACAAAATAAATATAAAGTATATAGAAGATAACCTCAGAGGGGAAGGAACTAAGATGGCGGGAGGAACAACAACCCATGGCATGGCAAGGAAAGGCTTCCTAAAGAATATGGAGTTTGAACTGGTTCTTAAAGAAAGACACAATTTCTATGAGGTTGGAATTGGGAGGAAAAACATTCTAGGCATGAATTAAGTACAGCTAATGCAAAAGCATGGAGAAAAGTGATGGAATGATATTTGTGAGATAAAGCAAATAGACCAATGTGGCTGGACAATACAATTATGTGGAAAGGAAATCTATGTTATAAGATTAGAAAGATAGGAAAGGAAATAGCTGTGTAAAACCTTGGCTGAAAAAGTTGGAAGTTTATATTTGATCCTGAAGGTAATAAGTCATTGAAATTTATTGAGGGGAAAGGTGACACATGGGAAGATTTATGCTTCAGGAAAAATCACAGGGTCATTGATTTGGAGGATAGACTAGAGAGAATTACAGCATAGGGTACAAATAAAAGACTATTATAATGGGGGAGAGGTTTTGCTTTCCTCTTAGTCATTCTGACTCTTTGTGACCCTCTTTTGGAATTTTCTTGGCAAAGGCACTAGAATAGTGTGCCATTTTCTTTTCCAGCTCATTTTATAGATGAAGAAACTGAGGCAAGGAGGATTAATTAATTGTCCAGGGTCATATAGCTAGGAAGCGTCTGAGGCTAGATTTGAATTTAGTTAGGTGTTCCTGACTCCAGGTCCCACATTCTTTCCACCATAACAACTGACTGCCCTAGGGAAGAGATGATGCAGGTTGCAACTAAGATGGTGGCTCTGTAAGTATGAATTGAAAATATAGTCTCAATGGGAAGAAAAGAGAATTTGAATTTATATAAATCTCGTATATTGCAGACACTATCAAACACTTAAAATAAAAAAATATTACTTCATTTGATCTTTATAACAACCCAACCCTACAAGGTAGGTACTATTATCATCTTTATTTTACAGCAGAGGCAACTAAGGCAAATAGAAATAGTGTATATGTATATATATATATATCCATATGTGGATATATATATACATATATATATATATATGTATATCAGTTTGGATTTGATCTCAGGACTTCCTGACTCCAAGCCTATAACTTTATTCACTGCACCATCAACTGGCTCTCCCTCTATGGGAAAAATTTTGTAGAGAAGAAAAAAAAAATCTAAGATCTAGCAACCATTAAAATATGTGAGTTGAGTGAGAAAAAGGACTTGAGAATTACCTGAAGGTTCAATACTGGGCAACTAAAACTAAAGGCACTCAAGTCAGGGATCATATATATATATATATATATATATATATATATATATATATATATATATATATATATATATATATATATATATATATATATATAGACCTAAATGGAGAAAATAACAGATTTTCCAAGCAAATGAAAAGAAAAATATATAATTGTCATTCTTTTTCAGAAAACATTGGTGGAAAATCAAAAGGATGGATTATCTTGCCTCTGAGAATGAATGTCTAAATGGAAACTTGTTGCTGAATTCAGACACAAACTGCCAGTTCTTAATGACAGTTTAGTCCTGAGGCACACTCAAAGGGGTGCAATAACTCTTTTCTCTTGGGTAAAAAGTATAGGCATTGCTTTTGAGGGCCATATGAAAGAGGGAATACTTGGAAACATTAGAGAAGGGGGAAAAAAGATTAGTTTTCTACAGATCAATTTACTAAAAATATCTTTCAAAATTATCCAGACTGCTTTGTGGTAACAAATAACAAAATGAAAGCGA